>NC_052629.1:47767857-57005357 GCF_016161935.1 Mauremys reevesii
AGGGGTGGGGAGGGTTCTCCACTTGCTCTTGCCCAGGGACCCACAAAAGTTTAATCCACCTCTGCCTGTGCACATTCAGGTGTGAGATTAGAGCCTAAATTGTGTTCTCACTGTGAGAAAACCAACTATATGGTGGTGCAGTATCAAAATATTTTGACAAGTTATCCTATACTAAATGTCTTCCAAAGTGTAATAGCTACATCAGCAGATCAGTGTGACAGAAGAATGACACAGCTTCACTCTACTTTGGTAATAAATGTCTGTACTTCAGAAGATCCCTTTAGCTCTCTCTCTCTCACACACACACGCACACACACACACGCACATCCAAAATCTCAAGGGGTTGGGTAATATTTAGTCCCAACACTGACTTTTGTTGCTGTAGGTCATATCAGCTGAAGTAATGAAAAAGCACAATTAAAATTAGTCACAGTCCAATAGTTACTGAAAAGTTGTACTTATTCTTAAGAGTCATAGAAAATAATGGATTTGAGACTGCAAAGAAAGAACAGCAAAACAGCATTTATTTTTTTAAATTGGCATGATGATTTAATGTGTATTCTTTAGTTATGTTGGATGAATGAACTGTGGTTTAGAATAAAGAACATGTAAAGCAGAATCATTCACTATCTTAATTATATCTATTCCTTAATTTTAAATGCTTTCTTGTAAGGAAAAAAAAATCTCTATAAAAGATTACCTGTATTTTGGCAATTAATGAAATCTGCATGTAGGTCTTTCTTTTGTTTATTTGTTTGTTTAAATCTGTTAGGCAACCCCTACTAAATATGGTTGTGCCTTGTATTTTCTCTTATTCTCCTTCCTTATTGATATTCAGCAGCAGACACTGTGTCAGTGAGAAGATTACTAGAGATTAGGAGAGCAAAATCAGATATTCTGAACGATGATCCTTCATTTCTCTCAGAGGGAAAATGGCAGATTTTCCAAGGGACTTATTGGAATTCATTTTTTTTAAAAGATCTCCCCCTTCTGTGTCTCCCAACCCTTCCCCATATTCCCACCCACTCGCTGATTTACCACACGTACAAATGTTTATTAAGGAAATCTATCTATTTTCAACTTTCCACAAGGACAGTGTTTTTAAAAAACAAACCATATTTCTGCTTTTTAGCAAAACAATTCCAGTATCTTACAAAAAGATTTTGCTAATGAGAAAACAGTTGTATGTTCAAGTTCTAGTTAGACTGCTTGATTTTAATATAGGCTCTAATCTGGTTTGCAAACGTTCTAAAATGTTTTTGTAGTTGTTTACTTTCATAACAGAAAAATTGTTGACTGTACAAACATATCTTATAAAAACAGAGGGTATATGATATATGCATGATACAGTAATCACTGAGTTGAATTAGATCAGTATAAATTATGGGGTGCAGAAAATCAGAGCTCTTCTGTTATCTTTCAAGTAAGATATTTGTAATTTATATTGTGTATATATCTGGGTGATTCAGTTTTCACCATGCTTTATGTACTTAAGAATATAGTTAGAACTTGTCTTTTTAGGTTGACTCTCATAATCCAAAACTCGAAAGGACAAAATACGAGGCAAAATGTGTAGTACAAAAACAGGTTTATGCCAGAATTCCTAATGTTAAACCCACTGATGTCTAGTCTTCTCCGCTTCTCAACATAAAAAGTAGTTAGTGAGACATAAGTTTTTGCAGGCAGACCTAGCTTCACAAATATTTATTTACAGCAAGCAGGTTTGTGTTTACAGAAAACCAAGGAGATAATAACATGCTAACTGGAATAAACCATTCAAGGTCAAAACTGTTTCAGTAACTGGTGTGTGGGATATAAAGGAACTGTTCATCAACTTTAGTACAACTTGCATAAGCTTTGTCTTAAGTCTTCATTCTTGTCTTTAGCAAGTGGAAGGATCTGATTGTAAATAACACAACTTCTGTGATATTAGAAAACAAATGTAACTGTTGTGTTGCAGTTTTTGATAAATGGACACTGACATGGACTACGAAAGACCCAACGTTGAAACCATAAAATGTGTGGTGGTTGGTGATAATGCAGTGGGGAAGACTCGCTTAATTTGTGCAAGGGCATGCAATACCACTTTGACACGGTATCAGCTGCTGGCAACTCACGTACCGACCGTCTGGGCAATTGATCAGTACCGTGTCTGCCAAGAGGTAAGGATTTTCCAGTTTATTAAATGTGTAGTGCACACAATAAGTTTGTATTGTTATTGATCAGCTCTTTAATGGTCAAGATGTGGTAATGGGCAACTCAAAAATAAAATGTATTTACAAAAACCCTAAGGCAGCTACCATCTAACATGCAAGGCATCCACTTTTTCTCTAAGCCCCACAATTACATTCTGAATATTTTGTGACAAGAACATATTTAAAATACTCATATTGTGCTTACATATTATAAAATTTAACACTGTGCTAATTTGGTGTGGCATGGCATCATTTCTTTTTTACAAGGAGAGTAGCAATTTTGTCTGTAGTGAGATTTTTAATTGAGAGAGGAAAATATAATGTCTATTCTGTTTTAGGTACTTGAACGCTCCCGGGATGTTGTTGATGAAGTGAGCGTTTCTCTCAGACTCTGGGATACTTTTGGCGACCATCACAAAGACAGACGTTTTGCTTATGGAAGGTAAAATGAGCCAAGTTTAGCTTTTAAATAGCTGCAGTAATATTTAGCAGAGAGAAATTTGCGGCTCTGAATTTTGAAACATGAGGTCTTATAACAATCAAAGATATTCATATTTCTGCCTATTATAAGGAGGATATCAACTGTAAGGATTAAAAAGATACACATACACAGTTTTACATTCTACATTTATTTGAAGAAAATGTTAAGCCCTGCTCACAGATATTGTAATATTTCAGACTATAAAGAGCATTCACAAAAATGAGGCTGTGGTTTTATAAAAATGAACACCAGTTTTTTCCTAGCTTGAGTAAACATCATGAAGGGTAATCAATTCACATATTACTGAGCTAACAAACAGATGTGTTGGGAAAACATAATCTCCTGTGTTGCAAAATACACACACACACACACACACACACACACCTATAATAAGAGGGTGATCTGCTGAGTTGGGTGGGTCTTTCTCGTAGGACCTGATCTAAATCCCAAATTACTAAAAGATAAAAGTCTCTTTTCCTGTTTTCTTAATTAAAACAAAAGGGAAGGGAAAGGTTCTCTTACATGAATACCAAAGTCTACACAGAGTTTTCATTGACATATTAATCTTGTAAATGTTGAGAATTTAGCAATAGGCTTTTATCAAAGTGAAAAATATGGCCTAATTCTAATGTCAGGGAGAGTCTTTCCATTTAATTCAGAGGGAGGTGGATCTGGCCCTTCTCAATGCAAACAGAAGTGCTGCTGAGCAGCAGGAAATTCAGTATATCATAATGTGAATCAGCTACCTGAAATTCAGGCACATAAAATTAAAAATGAATGTCAAACTCTTTTTTATGACTGACACACAAATAAGGTCTTATTTTGTACACGAAATGTCAGTATTTCTTTTCCTTCTGAAACTTTTTTCGTTTCCTGTCACATCTGCTCCTATCTTATTTCAGCTGATATTTTTCAACAGACCTCTTTTCTCCAGTTAAAAATGTTATATGTATAGTATCTGCCCAGTTTTGCACTTAATGTCTGTAAATAGTTCTTTCTTTGTGGCTCCATTTTCAATGCACCTGAAGTATAGAGAAGCCAGAGTTGTGTGAATCAGTGCTAGATAAAATGAGTAACTTCAGAGGGAGTTAGCCTACTCTGGTCTCTGTCTCTCTCTAAAGCTCGCCATAACAAGATGGTCTATCAGCTGAATCCAGTAATGGTAACATCTCTTGAAATGTTCACATTGTAAAACTCCATAGGCAAGTTTATAGTTTTATGTGTGTAAATCCTTCTTTATATCCTGTGTCATCTTAAAGGATTGTTTTATGAAGAGCTATGTAGTAAAAAGTGCTTTCTATTGCAGAGACGTTGTCCTTTGGCCAGTAGGGTGATTTTTTGAAAGACAATTGAGTTCCCATTTCAACAAAGTACTTAAACATGTGTTTAAGTGCTCTGCTGAATCAGGACCTAAAGTACAGCATGGCTTGATTACATAAGGTGCACGTTTTATGTATGGAAAAAGTTATTGATTTAAGAGAAAACTGACCTTAGTTTCCAAACTCATTCAAGTGTTTATGAAGGTTTCAGGTGTAAACAATTTTTATTTTAATATTTAAAACTTTGTGAAGCCTGACTTTGTAAATGTGGTTGTACCTTGCATTTCTTCTTACTCTTCCTCCCTGAAGTACCAACGTGATATTCTGTAGCAGACACTCTGTCACTGAACAGATTAATAGAGACTAGGAGAACAAAATCAGGCATTTTCTGAACTCTGATCCAACATTTACTCAGTGAATGGGAGCATGGGAAAACCGCATACTTAACTTCTAATCTTTCACACATAAAGGGACTTCAGTACCTTGAGTTCAGTGGGACTAGTTACATGAGTAAAGTGATTGTCACATATGTTTGCAGGATTGGGTCCGTCATGTGAGACACATAGGAACAAGGTTTGCTAAAAAGAGTTTAGCTCAGAAAGAAACTGTTTTAGGGCTTGTCTACACTTACCGGGGGATCGATGCGTGGTGATCAATGCATTAACGGTTGGTTTAGCAGGTCTGGTAAAGACCCACTAAATCAACCACAGATAGCTCTCCCGTCGACTCCTGTACTCCACCGGATCAAGAAGAGTAAGGGGAGTAGATGAGAGAGCGTTTCCCGTGGACATCGCATAATATGGACCTGTGGTAAGTAGATCTAAGCTACGTCGACTTGAGTTACGCTATTCACGTAACTCAAATTGCGTAGCTTATATTGACTTTTCCCTCTAGTGTAGACAAGGCCTTAGAAACCAATTATGCTGGCAGTAGCTTTCCTTCTGCCAAGTCTCTTAATGCATTTGTATGTAGTAGCAAAGCTAGTGTATCTTGAGGAAACCATTTGGAATCCATTTTATTAATGGAATTTCATTGGTCAAATTTTATACTAGCAGGCTCTGGTTACCCTGTTCAATTCTATTCTGTTCTAAAATGATTTAATACAGTGTTAACATATTTATAATGTTTCTTTTAACATTTTTTTACAACTAGGAGCCTTTATAAATTGCAGGTGGGTTTATTGCTCATATACATTTACAGAATTTGTTTTCAAATTATCTTCTGTACTTTGAAGTGTGTTCTCATAATTAAGTCAAATCTTGCAGAACAGTGAAAAGCTGGCTAGTGCCAGAACACTCAAGGCTAAACCTACAGGTGTCCAGTCTTCTCTGCCTGGAAGATTGTTTAATGAGATGTCCCTTCAAATACCCTTCAAAATTGTTGTTGTTTTATGCAAAGTAGATCCTGTTATGCTCATGGTGCATGGAGAGGTCTGAGTCTGTCAGCCAAGACCTTTAATTGTCCTAACTGTGGCATAACAAGAGCTAGTAAGTTACCAGTGTATCTGCCTCTCTTTGGGGAAGACTGCTCCATTAATTTTGCAGAATTATATATAAATAGGTTTATGTTGCAGGTGACATGATGAACAGGTGATAGGATTTATCTTGGGTAGGATTTCTTCCTGCTTCTTCATTTTTCATTGAGATGAGTAACAAGATGGAACAATTGATGCTTTGATTTTTTTTTTTTAAAAAGGTGGTGGGGGCAGAGTATCAATCCTAGCCTGTATTTTACTGCAAGTTGTTTAATTACAGATCAAAATCATACAGGACATTGGGAGGGGGAAAGGGAAACTGACAGAAAGATTAAGAAAAAAAGACTGAGAACAAAACTTGGTTGGAAAGATTTCTAGAATGTTCATTTTTTCTTAACTCCGGATAGGTGGTTTTGCTCTGGAGTGGTTCTGTTCTTTCATTTCAAGTAGGTTCCAGTTTGTGGTGATGAATACTCGTCAATTCAAATTGTCCTGAAGGATTCAGTTTTATGCAAAATCCAGTGAAGAAATGGTAAAATGGTATAGTCTGAGGTATAAGTAGTACTCTGATATCCAGATCTATGTCACCTTTTCATCCAACAACGATTCTGTCTCAGTACTGTACAGTCACCTAAGATTGCAGCCTAGATGGGAGAAATGGCTAAAGCTCAAGCTGCCACCATGTACAAATGTCCCTAAAACATACCCAACTCATTTTATGTAGGCATAACATTAAAGTAATTTACACTATTTTTAATTTGGCATCATTCACAACTCTATAGCATTTTATCTAGTCTAGTTTTAAATAAGAATATCAAGATCTCCTAGTGCTGGAAGTGAAAATGGAAAAAGAATTGGTTTGCCAGATATTTTTTTTAAGTGAGAGAGAAACATATTTGACTAAAATTCAATTAATTTCTTGCAGTTATTTGATGTAAACAACACTAAAGCGCGTGTGTGCATGCACATCTGCAAGGAGTTAATTCCATGTGTCAGATACTTACTTTCATATGAATATGTGGTCTATAAACTAGTTCAACCATGATAATTTATTTAATGAAACTTAAGTATAAGTTCTAGACCAAACAAAATCTGTTCAAACCATATGGTTGGAAATCAGCTTTTCCCACACCTCTTATTTATGAACATGTGGATGGGTCATTACAAGGCTGCTGACAGGGCCTTTTTAAACATATGTTGACAATATTGCCTGTTCTGTGACCTGATTTCATCAGTCTTCTAAGTCTGGTATGTAGTCAGTCATAGGAGCACATTCACTCAACTCTTAGGTGATTAAGATTCCCTTTACCACTAAGTTCAACATCATTGAATCCACAGAAACATATCTCCTTGGTATTGTCAGTCTGCATTCCTTGGCAGATGAATTCGTCACCAACATTTCTCTTATTTTTGCCAATCTCTTTAGCTCTGAGGGACCCACAATTTTTCACTCCCATGCAGTCAGCCAAGGTTCCTGCCATAACCACTTCAACACCTTCACAAAGTGTTGGTTCAATGTGTTTTAGTTTGATCAGTGCCCTCTATTACAGGGGTCGGCAATCTTTCAGAAGTGGTGTGCCGAGTCTTCATTTATTCACTCTAATTTAAGGTTTTGCGTGCCAGTAATACATTTTAATGTTTTTAGAAGAGGGGAGGGATAGTTCAGTGGTTTGAGCATTGGCCTGCTAAACCCAGGGTTGTGAGTTCAATCCTTGAGGGGGCCACTTAGGGATCTGGGGCAAAAATTGGTCCTGCTAGTGAAGGCAGGGGGCTGGACTTGATGACCTTTCAAGGTCCCTTCCAGTTCTAGGAGATTGGTATATCTCCAATTATTTCTTTTCTATTTCATTTCTTTCTATAAGTCTATAATACAGAACTAAATGATTGTTGTATGTAAAGTAAATAAGGTTTTTAAAATGTTTAAGAAACTTCATTTAAAATTAAATTAAAATGCAGAACCCCCCGAACCAGTGGCCAGGATCCGGGCAGTGTGAGTGCCACTGAAAATCAGCTCGCGTGCTGCCTTCGGCACATGTGCCATAGGTTGCCTACCCCTGCTCTATTATATCCCATCCATTCTTAAAGTCAAAGGGAGAGCAGCTCCATTGCCTCTGCTTCTAGGAGATGGAGGACTCAACAGCCTCTCAATTTCCTTGTTTTAATACGTACTACTCTCTTACAGCATCCCCTCCACCTTGGCTGGTGAGGTAAGCAAGACCTGGTGACTGGCTGAGTTGCTTCTGGGGCCCTCTGCCTTCCCAGCTGTAAACAGAGCAGTAGCACATGAGAAGAGTGGGTGACCCAGCTGGGAGTTCATATCTTTCACCTCCTTTGAAGGAAGCTCTGGCTCACATCCTTCCTTCTGGCTCCTTATCCCCCCAGAGGAAGGTGGAAGAGGGATACCCTCACCTTTCATGGGGGAAGAAAGACAGATGCACAAATCGATACTTTGCTTAAAACTCTACTGTATGTTTTAAAATGTCTTAAAACTTCTCAGAATGCAGGATGTTGCATAAAGATTTCTCAGATTCTCTGAGCTAAGGCCTCTTCCTGCACCTCAGACCAGCTATATTTATTTCTGCATCAGTACAGATTCTCCTTCTGATCAAGTATAAATGTGAGAGACAAGGTGGGTGAGGTAATATCTTTTATTGAACCAACTTCTGTTGGTGAGAGAAAGAGAAGGTTTTGTGCCACACAGAGCTCTTAAAGCTTGTCTCTCTCACCAACAGAAGTTGGCACAATAAAAGATATTACTTCACAGACCTTGTCTCTCTAATATCCTGGGACCAACATGGCTACGAGTACACTGCATATGGGTATAAATATGTCTTTTTAGAGGAATTGGGGACCGTCTCCACAGCAGTAAATGCTTCACACAGGCAGATACTCTTTTGCTTGTTTGGCAACGGGCCTGCTACTGGGGATATAAACTACTTTCAGATCTATTTAATCTCTTGTCCCCAATATCTGTTATGGAATTGCTATTAGGGATCAGCAATTCTTCCTCCTCTTAAAAGACCTGGTGCCAAATGAATATCAGTAGGGTATGATGTGGCTTATCTTGATGTCTGTATAACATAGCTAGAATAGAGAGGCTCTGTTGCAATAGTGCAGGGCTTCTTTGACTGCAGTGAAAATGTTTATATACATACACACACACACACACACACACCCTTCTTTGTTTATGCTATTACATAATTCTCCTCCATTCTTGCTCTCTCTTAAAGGCAGTTTATTCTAAAAACTTTCATTTATGACAGAGGAAATAAATCTTTTGAATATGCTAAACCAGAGAAGGGACATCAGAGATGACTTTGGCCACCACAAGTATTTCTGAATTGATAAGATGCAGTATTAGGATCTGTTGAACCAACTAGACATCTAAGACTCCAAGATTCTGGGACTAGATTTCATCATAGGTATGTAGGGTAGTAGAAATATATATAGACACAACTATCCACCTCAGTCTGAGTGCCCTTGTCCATTGCTGTTTGATACCGGTGTACCATTTGAAATGTCATGGCTTCAGCTATCATAAATAATTCATAAAGCTGTCTGGGCTATTGCCAACAATAATCAGATTTTTCATTAATGAAGAAAGATAAAGTTCTGTGATACAGTCACACGAGGGTTTCTTACCACTAAATTCATCTAATTTTGCTTTGCTTTGCTTTTCAGGTCTTCCCCAATTTCATTTTTACTGGCTTCCTATATACCTCTGTAAAAATCACACTCTTACATTTAGTGATTGTGCCTAAACCAGTCATTATTCCCTTTAATCTCTAACATCCTGGCCCCTTTGTCTTCTCACAATCTTCCTAGCTTCCTGTGACTAGCTGTGTGATTCGTTACTCTGTTACCATTTACAACAATCATGCTTTACTCTGTTGTATTCTCAGATGTTTGGAACTCCCATTTCTCTTTGCTTCCCTGACTTTCCTCATCATTTCAGACCCTATCTTAAAATGTTCTTTTCCCTTTCTTAATACTGTTGCTTCAAATGATTTGACATTTAATCTCTTCTTCATCTCTTGAAAAATGAATATTTTGTTTATTGGGGATCACTGCTTGTGGACTTGGGGTTTTTTTTTGGTGTATTTATTGCTGAGTCTTTCTGTTACTCTTCCTCCTGTGCATTTGATTAAAGTCTATTAAATCTAGAGAGAAACTTTTTTGAAATATTGTCTCTATCCATGAATCAACTGCTTGCAAATGGTAACAAAATTAGTCTGAAAGTGCTCATTCTCCAGGCTGTCTGCCCTGTCTTCTTTTGGGAGTTCTCCAGCTGCTGGTTTTTATCATGTTCAGGAAGTAGTTCCCAGACCAACACCTGGCTCCATTTCCAGGGTTGTCTGTTGCTCTTTCCAACACTTGTTTCCTTAAAGGGGATGTGTCATGGAACAGGGCTAGCCGTCCCAGGCTTTATGCCCCATTACAGTTTAAAGTGAACAGGCCATCCAGTTACAATACACATTTAAACAAACATTATCTGATTACTTACCAGACTCTTACCACCACATCCTGAGTTTTGGAGTTTGCTCTAAGTTGGTCAGATGGTATGTTGCAGCAAGAGCTGAAACCACTGTCTTCCTGATTGCCGTTTGTTCTTGGTTCCTCATCTTTTCTTTCTGTGTGGAAACAGAAGGCCCAATTTTTCTTTCTGCATGGTGTACAGAACCTGTAAATATTCTTTAGTGTCAAAGCACCCATACTATATGGAATTATATTTAGCACAGCATCTCTGTTTGTGAATTAGGAACAAAACACACAAGCTCTGTGTTCCTTAAAAAGAAAGACCGATTGAGCCAAGTTCTGTGGAGCTGAATTGTGCAAAATGCCCACTGACTTCAGTGGGAGTTTTACTCAATTCAGGGCTGTAGAATTCAGCCCAAGAGAAAAGTTAAAGCAGTTTGCAGATGAATTGGTTCATTTCTGTGCCCTGTGTTTGGTGCTAAGATGATCTCGTCCTTATGTAAATGACTAAGATGTAATAATGAGTAAACCTAATTCTTAGAGTCAGAAGTAAAATTAACCATATACCATGACTACGTACGCAGTCTATTTAAACTTTAAAAAATAGCTTTGCCTTGATATTTTGTTCCAGACAACTTTCCAGTTGCCATTAGTGCTGTATCTGGTTGGTTATTTGTCCTGCAGGGAGAATAGATCTCCAGACTTTTACAGTGGGAAATGAGATATTTTTATGATACCTCAGTCATCTCTGGTTCTCTCTATATGCACCATGAGTACATCAGAAGAAACATTGAAAAGGCTTAAAACATGTAATTTCTGAAGTGGTGTTCATAGTTGGTAAGGAATGAGCAAAAAAGCTTTTTCCGCTTTTTAAACGTAGTCTTGAAATATGTGATCATTATAATTTTTAAAAAGATAGTTGATACTCTTTTCTGGTGGTGTTTTTGTACTAAACCTTAAGTTACAGAATTTTTAGAAATAGGTCTGCATGCTACTCACCGCAAAATCTGAATATATTTCAGGGTATTTTGACAGTTTCGCACATAAACACCTGTACTTAAGAAGCTTCACTGCTATCGGTAAAGTATAGAATTAATTGATTCTCCTGCTCACGTGTAAGGCACTGCATGGTCTTGCCCTGCCTTACCTGGAAACCTTTAGTTCTTCACATGTCAGGGCACTCCTTGCATTTTAGTTCATCAGGCCTTCCATCTGTTGTCTCTGTGCACACAGGTCATTCATCTTCTGGTCATTACTTATTCTTACTTGTCACTTATTCCTTTCCATCTCATACGAAGGCTGCTATTGCATTTACTAAACTCTGAATCCACTTAAAACTCTGCCTTGCTTATATGTATCTGCATTTTTTTTCAGCTCTGTGAGATGCATGCATGAAAGATGTCTTATAACTGAATAAAAATTTCTTTTATATAGTTGAGTTGATAGCAGTGGTGTTTTATGCTGCCACAAAGGAGATCTTGGGTTTAATTCTTGGATTCAGTCTTTCAGTGCCTGAACGAACTGACAAGGCTTGGGAGTCTTGTAGAGCTAGTGTGCTCAATCCAGGCTGAGGGAAAGACTTAATTTGAATTAAGAATAGTCCCTTTCAGATGGTTAAGTGTTACGTGGATAATTCTCCTCCAGTACCACCTCAGCCAGAAGAATTGCAGCTGAGATGCAGGTTTCAAAGGATGTGGTAAAGCTGAGGCGGAAGTTTGTGGTAATGTTTTTATATATGGCACAAAAATTATCCAGAGAATGGAAGGAAAACTATTGATGATGATGAATGAACTTCAAAGGGTTCAGTAGTTTAGATAAATTCTAAGGAATGTGAATGTTTGTCTGAAATTACTCAGAATTCTCTGTTTCACAAAACTAGATTCTGAACATCCTCCCTCACTGTAATCTGGTGTTTCTGTTTCTGCTTGCAGGGAAAGCCCAGAAGTAGGGAAATTAAAAACAAATAATTAAATTAAAAAAATAAAAGGAGGGAAATTACCTGAACTTTTTGTCAAATGTATTCTAAAAAAACATTTGCTGTGGCTACAATAACTTTGTGCTAAACTGAAATATTTCTGATTTAGGTCATCTACCCATAACATTTTTCTGTCAAATTTGGCTTTTGGATCTCTTTATTAGCCATCTAAAAACAATTGGAATTTTTGGCTTGTCCTTCTAAAAGGAAAGAAGATAACAGGACAGTAGTGCCAGACTTTTTTTCTCTTTTTTTCTCACCTGTGGTGTGTCAGTATTGATTTCCAGATCAGTGAGTACCACAGAGGCAGGACTTTTTCTCAGGCAAATCCTCCTTGTTTTACTGCCTGCATCACAGCTCTGCCCTCTGCTTGAAAGGACTCCCTTCTAAACCCATCAATATTTCTTTTTGGTTGGCTGGCAGGTGACTAGAGAGCAATACAAAACCCCCTTGCTTGGGGCTAAATCACCTGGTGAACAAGTCTTGCATGTACCACTTTCATTTACTTCCCCCCAAAATGTCTTGAGACCATAAATTAAATTCTGAAGTGATGGAGCAAAACTACTTCAACATGTTTTTCTTTTAATTTCTACAACAGGTACATTTCAAAATTCAGCCAGTCTTTTAGGCAGAAATCAACCCAAATCAAAGCATCTACAAACATTGGGAAAGGTCTGGCCTACAGGGCCAGACCCTGCAGTTGAGAGTCATGTACAGTTTTAGCCCTTTCACCAAGTCTCCATGCAGTGTGTCTAATGACAAGTTATTGAATGTCTCTGTTTTCTTGAAATTTTGCCTCAAGTGGGGATATTGTTGCCTCTGTGCCAAGCCATAGCAGATGTCTGGGCCTTGCAAGTTGCTTTCCCTTTGGAAGAGAAATCAGTGACAGGAAGTCCAGGTATATTTTTAGTACAACTTGTTATGCCAGTTCATGAACAGAGGTGGTCACAAATGGCGGCATGCAAGCAAATGCATCTTGAAAAAATCTGAGTCCCAAAAATAATGCCCAGTTTTACAGAGGCAACTCTGCCTCGGGGATGGACTCTAGTTAGATTAATGCAGAGAGGAAGCTCTTATACTTGCAGTAGCTCCCCCTGAAATAATGCGCGTCACAGAACTAACAGTACAGTGTTTCTTTTAAGGGTAGTCCTGCACTTGAAGCAGGTAGCAAGCTAAAAATGCAGCTAGAAGTGGCAGCACAAACAACAAGAGGAGCTAGGTGCCCTGAGTGTGTGCCAGTCTGAGACTCTAGGTACCTACTTGAGGTGGCTGGCTAGCCCTCACACTGCTGCAGGCACACTCTATTTTTATCGCACTAGCTGAATGAGGGCTAGCATGAGTATGTCTCCCTGAACTGGAAATTACACTCCCAGCTTGAACTGTAGATCTGCCCTAAGACTGAACAAGGCTTGCATGCTGAGAACAACTTGTAAGACTGTGTAACAGCACCATCTGGCGCTATAACAATATTTTATAGCTGGGAGACCTGTTTGATTGTAGAAGGAAAAACTTCTTTACATTCTAGAAAGAGCAAATTGTTCTCCAGAAAGAATACTGTGCTTGTGTCACTATGCACACTGATATAATAACCATGTAAATTAGTGGATTTTGTATTTTAAATATTCAGTAAGTATATTCTTTGTCCATAGCAACATCTTGTGTGTCCATGATTGTGGTTAGGGTCAGAAAGACAGGCTACGACATGCCCATTTTGCTCTTAAAAATTATTTTTCTCATTTCATAGCCAGTATTTGAAAAGCTCCTATCCAGAGCTCTAGTTGCCTCTGACACAATTAAAAGTACAGTAACTTTAAAAAATAAATCAGTAGCCCTCACCTAAAAACCAGAAAGTAACTAACACGATGAAATCAAACCTAAACAGCAACCTGTCTAATCCGCATATAGTTCTTAGCATGCTCCCCCCCCCCCCCAAAGTCTGGGGAAGTAGATGGGCCTTTCAGCATGCCCTGATCAACAAATTGGGATATTTCAGACTGAGGGATTGGAAAGAAAGAGAAAATGTTAATGTGTTCCCTCATGTAGCATGCCTTGCAGTCATCCAGTGAAGAGGTGACATGTATGTGGGTAATGGTAGCTGGATCTCAATCTGAAAGAAATGTTCATAATTTCCATCTATCAAATTTTTCAGATTTATGTTCCATTCTCTCCTGTCCAACAGCCTGAGCGGGGGAAAATAAGCTGTTTTGCCTCTTTTGGAGGTGCAAAATCCTTCCTTCAACCATAGTATGTCAGTTATTTTGCAATTATTAGTGCCACACATAGCCAGTGTGGATAGTTTGGGTTAATATTTAATATGGTTGAGTCATTCCAAACCATAAGGCAGATGAGGATTTCAGATCCATATTTAATATAGTTTTGGTTTTTATTAATAATTTATCTCTAACTTTTGATACATCCACAGCACCAGAAAATAAGGATTTCATCTTTGAGTCAGTGACATCACTTAACTTTGTATCCTGTGGTCTTTGCCACTGAATCTCAGTATATGTAATCTGTATATTATTTACCCAGCTAAATTTTATGATGCACTTTGAAGAATGCTCCATAATAGAAGTTCTAAACTAGCCTCTAATGCTAGAGCCAATAGAAAAGCTTCTATCGATTATTCTTAAAGTGGAAAGATTTTTCCCCTTATTTTTCTTAAATAAAATTTCACCTACAATGTTTAAAATCCACACACTGTGGCATCAATAGAAAATAGAATAAAACTTGATTGTAAATAAAAGTGGAACTGACTACTCCTTTTTCTTTGTCCAAGCTGAGAGTGATGCCAAAGTAAACAAATCACATAAAATCTAACTTCTCTTTGGAAATGTTTTTTTTTCATTTTAATTGTCTTGGGTGGTTTTAATAACTTTGGTAAGGATTTTAATGTTTGGGGCTGTTAATGCATGCTTTCAACCAGTTTCCCTTTTAATTAACAAAAATTAAGCTGATTGTTGTACTTCAGTGGATAAATAAAGGAGTAAATTTGTGTAGTCCCTATGTTACAAGAAAAGTTACCCAGTTAAAATAAGTGCCCAAACAATGTTCTGCTTGTGTTGACAATTCTTCTTCCCTGCATTTTACCCCCACATATCTATTTTGGTGATCGAAATCCTCCCAGCCTTACTCACTGACTTCAATGAAGCTGCTTTTATTTGAGTATGGTAAGCAAGATTTCTTCTTCGAGTGCTGTCCCTGTGGGTGCTCCACTCTAGGTGATGGTGCGTCCTGGCGCTGTCGATCGGAGATTTTTGGTAGCAGTGCCTGGTTGGGGCGCACGCACCCAGATGGTATCTCCCGTCTAGTTGGAATCTTCCTGAGTGCGTGCGCCCCACACCCTCCTCAGTTCCTTCTCAACCGTCCTCGGCTGAAGACGGGACTTGGAGCAGTGCTGCCTTCTCTTCCCTGGTATCTATAGGAAACAGTAACAAAGAACATAGAAATAATTATTAATTACTTCCCAGTTGTTTCCCTTCCTTTAGTATAGTTACATAGTTAGTTACTTAGTTTAAAAAAAAATCACTTCAGACTTGTCTCTCACTGAGACACTCTCCCCTGCCATTTCTAATTTACAATGCCAGGGGCTTCAGGATTCAAGAGGTGTGTTTTCTGGCAGGACTCCACACAATGTGAGTGCCCATCCAACCTTGGTATGAAGTGCCTCGCGGAAGCCTACATCCCCGCAAAGTGCCTCCACTGTATGAGCCTCGAGTCAAGGGCTCGGCACAACAGGGACCTGCGGCTTAAAATGCTTCTCATGGAAAAATCCCCGCAGCCACTTTCGGAGATGGGGAAAGTTAAACCCGCTCCCACATCCTCCCCAGCCAGATCGGAACCGGTGGGGAGCGTTGCTTCACCCTCCCTGGAGTGGAGGCAAGAAGCAGAGCAGTCTCATAGGAGAGACTTTAACAAGGGTAAGGGGTCTCCTGCGAGATCCCTACCCTCTGTGCTGACAGCGCCAAAGGTAGGCGCCTCAGCCCCGGATCACGCCTCAACAACAGCTCCCACAGACCGTAGAGGCGGAAATTCAACCTCCCGGACACAGAAGGATTCCGCGGCACCAAGCGTTTCAGGGCTAAAAATAGCCGCGAAGCCGGCTGCGCGCTCTGCCCCGGTGCCGACAAGGACGTCGGCACCGCAAGCCTCAGCGCTAAAAAAAGCCGCGGTTCCGACCACGTGCTCTGCCCCGGTGCCGGGATGAACGTCAGCACCGAGCCTGCCTTCTGCCCCTGCACCAGCAGCAGACCCCCTGCAGGGCACCTCCAACCAACGCACTGCACCGCTTACACTTTCACTTTTGCTTCTTAACATGACACAGCGCAGTCCCACCACCTGAACTGGCTACCTTCACTGAGAGCGAACCTGATCTACAACGGCAAGCAGAGTTCTCCGCACCTCCCTCTCCTCCCCCACTGGAGCCTTTTCCACCTCAGGCTAAGGTCCACAGCCACCAGCCTCAGTTTCCCTACTTCGCTCCCTATAAATGAGGCACTCTTGGAACCAGCTGACGCTCTCTGCAAACTCCAGCTTCTTTATTACCAACCTGCAGAAAAGCTGAACATAGATACTATGTTCCTGCTAAGGACGCTGACTTCCTATTTTCTCACAACTGAACTCTTTCATTATCGATGCAGTCGCACAAAGAACAAAACAGCCACAATATCAGTCCACCCCGCAAAACAAGGACCTTAAACGCCTTGACGTCTTGTGTCACAAGGTTTACACATCCTCCACTCTACAATTCTGGATTGCAAACTACCTTGCACTCCTTGCCAGGCATGACTTTGATAACTACAATAAACTTTTGAATTCGCCTCTTACATTCCAGAGGACAGGAGAGCGGGCTTTAAATCAATTCTGAGCGAGTGCCAATTGATTTCCAGAACAGCCCTACAAGCCTCTTTAGACACGGCAGACACAGCAGCCCGTACAGCTGCACCGGCTGTGGTTATGCGCAGATCTTCATGGCTTTCTGCATCTGGCATCCCTAAAGACCTGCAGAACAAAGTGGAGGACCTCCCCTTTTGATAAATATAAACTGTTTTCTTAAAAAAAAAAAAAAAAAAAAAAAAAAAAACCTGATGAACTACTTCATACAATGAAAGATTCTAGAGCGACACTGTGCACCCTGGGCATTCACCCATCTCTTCCCAGGGGTCATCCCAGGGGTCAACGATACCAACCCTACCAAAGACCACATACACAACAATCTTATCGGCCTCAACCCAAACCTTTCCACGTAAATAGGAATCGCACTAGACCCCCTAAGCGCAGACAAAATCAAGCTCAAGCAACCACTTCCCATCCATCTGGGAATAAACAACAATTTTAAAAGGTTGGTCCAGGGTCTGTGCGACCACTCCTTGATTCCACAGCCTATTTGCCCATTTCGCCACCGCCTCCAGAGTTTCCAACATGCCTGTCAGCAAATTACACAGGACCGCTGAGTCCTCGAGATAGTTCAGTCCGATTACTCTAGCCCATTCATATCCTCCTCCCCTTCCCCGTCCCTCTTCAGGGATCCCTCTCATGAGCACCTGCTTCGCGCAGAAGTGGCTCACCTTCTACAGCTAGGCGCAGTGGAGCCTGTGCCGATGCAACATCCAGGGAAAGATTTCTACTCCTATTACTTCCTGACCCAGAAAAAGACTGGGTTGCTGGAGGCCTATACTAGCCTTACGCCAACTGAACAAATTCGCGAGGATACAAAAATTCAAAATGGTCACACTGGGCACATTAATTCCTGCACTGGGTCAAGGGGACTGGTTTACAGCCCTCGACCCACAGTACATCTATTTTCATATATCAATTCATCCAGCTCACAGACGCTTTCTAAACTTCACAATCGGTCACGACCATTTCCAATACAGAGTTCTTCCTTTCGGCCTCTCCACAGCGCCAGGAGTCTTTTCCTAAACTCTATCTGTGCTCGTGGCTCACCTCCACAAACACGGGGTCACGCTGTTCCCCTACCTGGACGATTGCCTCATCAAGGGCAACTCCTATGGCGAGACACTCCAAGCTGCTCTTTCACTATCGCCCTCTTTCACAGCCTATGCCTCCAAATAAATGCCCTAAAATCCACCCTGACACCTACGCAACAGATTGAGTTCATCAGAGCTCATCTCAGCTCAATCCAGAGCAGAGCCTTGCTCCCATTTCACAGATTCCTTGCTATCACGCAGCTCAAACGCACGCTCTCTATTCATCCAAGGACACAGGCAAGACTCTGCCTACAGTTCCTTGGTCATATGGCAGCCACCACCTTCATAGTCCAGTACACCAGGCTGCACATGAGATGTCTTCAGGGCTGGCTCAATTCCAATTTCAAACCCAACAGACACACCTTAGGGATGCTGTTAACTCCTCCTCCCAACGTTCTAGCTTCCCTACAGTGGTGGACAAGACCAGAGAACCTCTGCACTAAGGTTTCCTTCCAGAAAGGATCCCCAGCACTCATGCTCACCACGGACGCTTCCCTAATTGGTTGCGGAGCGCATTTAGGGGGACACAGGGCACAAGGCCAGTGGTCTGCATCAGAGACGCACCTACACAGAAATCTCTTATTGCTCAGAGCTGTGAGATGAGCGTGCCTTCATTTTCTTCCCCTCATAAAGAACAAATACCTGCGAGTCTTAACAGACAACATAGCATGTATGTACTACATCAACAGACAAGGGGGAGCATGCTCACATTCTCTTTGCATGGAAGCCATCCGCCTATGGAATTGGTGTATATAACGTCAAATACAGATCACCGCTTCCTACCTGCCAGACTGCCACAACACTGCTGCCGACGCACTCGGCAGGCACTTCTCGACGGAACACGAATGGGAACTGCACCCCACAGTACTTCAACAGCTCTTCTCCCTCTGGGGCATCCTGTCAGTAGACCTCTTTGCCACAACCCAGAACCAAAAATGTCCCCAGTTTTGCTCCAGAGTGGGACTCGGAACTGCATCCCCAGGAGACACATTCCTCATCCTGTGGAACAGCTGTCTCCTGTACGCCTTCCACCAATCCCTCTGCTACACAGGGTTCTTTGGAAGATTGTGGACCACAAGGACCGGGTCATACTTATTGCCCCGGCTTGGCTGAGACAGACGTGGTATCCCTACCTACTCTGCATGTCCTCCCGTCACCCACGGGCTCTCCCCAACAGGCCAGATCTCCTTTTCCAGAACAATAGACTGGCTCTTTACCCTGAGCTCCTCAAGCTCCACCTCACAGCGTGGTTCCTTAATGGTTCCAAACCCGTGAACTAGCCTGTTCTGAGCAAGTCCGATAAGTCTTCCTGCACAGTAGGAAAGACTCCACTCATAAAACCTACCTGCAGAAGTGGAAGCGTTTCGCCCTCTGGTGCTCACGTAATCACTTAGCGCCCAATACGGTGACCCTCCCTATCATTCTAGACTACCTCTTGGAACTAAAACAAGACGGACATTCGCTCAGCTCCACCAAAGTGCACCTGGTGGCACTTACCACCTTCCATGACCTCTTAGCAGGTTATTCACTCTTTACCCACCCAACCATAAAACGATTTCTCACAGGCCTGCAAAACCTCTACCCTGAAATTCACCCAATAGATGCTTCATGGAATCTTAACCTCATTCTACACGCTCTCATGAAACCTCCATTCGAGCCCTTGGCTACCTCCTCTCATCTCCATATGTCCATGAAGGTGGCTTTCTTAGTTGCCATAACATCAGCAAGAAGAGTAGGTGAAATGAGTGCCCTGATGGCCCACTCTCCCTACACAATCTTCTCCAAAGACAAAGTCACTTTGAGACCACATCCTAAATTTCTTCCTAAAGTGGTATCTACCTTCCACCTCAACCAACCTATATACTTACCTACTTTCTATCCCCAACCTCACAAGAATCCACAAGAGGCAACCCTGCATACTCTTGATGTCAGGTGAGCAATTGCCTTTTATTTAGACAGGACTAAACCATTTCGCAAGTCTCCACGACTCTTTGTTTCCATTACCGAAAAAATCAAAGGGTATGGCTATCTCTAAACAACATCTGTTCAAGTGGATCTCTGACTGCATCAGATCCTGTTACTGTGCGAAGAATCTTCAACCGCCCGACGACATTAGAATTCATTCCACTAGAGCCATGTCGGCATCCATTGCCTTCTTACACAATGTTCCCATTCCTGATATCTGCAAAGCGGCTACATGGTCACCTGAACACACGTTTGCAAAACACTATGCTCTAACGCAAGACACCACGGCAGACACAATAGTAGGTCATACAGTACTATCTTCAGTACTCCCTGCCGTATCTCCAAAGTCCCACCAACCGTAGTGGGTACTGCTACACATTCACCTAGAGTGGAGCACCCACAGGGACAGCACTCGAAGAAGAAGAGAAAGTTACTCACCTTGCAGTAACTGAGGTTCTTCATGATGTGTGTCCCTGTGGGTGCTCCACTCCCCGCCCTCCTCCCCTCTACTTTGGAGTACTGAGATGACTCTCCACGGTAGAGAAGGAACTGAGGAGGGTGTGGGGCACACGCACTCAGGAAGATTCCAACTAGACGGGAGATACCATCTGGGTGCATGCGCCCCAACCAGGCACTGCTACCAAAAATCTCCAATCGACAGCGCCGGGACGCACCGTCACCTAGAGTGGAGCACCCACAGGGACACGCATCTCGAAGAACCTCAGTTACTGCAAGGTGAGTAACTTTCTCTTGTCTGTCTACTTGAGAGCCAGCACACCTGGATCCTATTCCCAGCTCTACCACCTGTGGCGTGAGCAACTCTCTTGTGCCTCTATTTCTGTTCCCGTCCTTTATCTATCTTGTCTATTTAGCTTTTAAGCTCTTTATAACAAGGACTGGTTCTTACTATGTGTTTGCACAGCACCAAGCACAAAAGGGACCCAGTCTTGATGACGCTAGCCCGTAAGGCAATGTAAAGAATAAATCTATAACATATGTATTTTCCTTCATGCTCTTTTTTTTTACTCCACTAGGAATACAACAGAAAATGTTAGATCCCGTAATTCTCAACAAACATAGTATCATACTGATATAGTTGAAGGAACCAACTTCCCCCACACCTCAACATTATGCTTGTACTACTTGGATGATTCATCCAGCTATATATTAAATTTTAATTGGTAACCTCTAGGGCTGTCAAGTGATTTTAAAAGATTAATTGCGCGATTAATAATCGCATACAATTTATTTAAATATTTTTGTTTTTTCTACATTTTTAAATATATTGATTTCAACTACAACACAGAATACTAGGTGTACAGTGCTCACTTTATATTATTTTATTACAATATTTGCACTATAAAAAAGAAACAAAAGAAATTGTATTTTTCAGTTCACCTAATAAGTACTGTAGTGCAATCTCTTTATCATGGAAGTTGAACTTACAAATGTAGAATTATGTACAAAAAATAACTACACTCAAAAACAAAACAGTGTAAAACTTTAGAGCCTACAAGTCCACTCAGTCCTACTTCTTGGTCAGTCAATCACTCAGACAAACAAGTTTGTTTACATTTGCAGGAGAGAATGCTGCCCGCTTCTTGTTTACAATTTCACCTGAAAGTGAGAACAGGCATTCGCATGGCACTGTTGTAGCCACATTGCAAGATATTTACATGTCAGATGCGCTAAAGATTCATATGTCCCTTCATGTTTCAACCACCATTCCAGGGGAAATGCATCCATGCTGATGACGGTTTCTGCTCACTCCAAAGCAGTGCAGACTGACACATGTTCATTTTCATCATCTGAGTCAGATGTCACCAGCAGAAGGTTGATTTTCTCTTTTGGTGGTTTGGATTCTGTAGTTTCCGCATCGGAGTGTTTTAAGACTTCTGGAAGCATGCTCCACACCTCATCCCTCTCAGATTTTGGAAGGCAATTGAGATTCTTAAACCCTGGGTCGAGTGCTGTAGCTATCTTTAGAAATCTCACATTGGTACCTTCTTTGTGTTTTGTCAAACCTGCAGTGAAAGTGTTCTTAAAATGAACAACGTGCTGGATCATCATCCAAGACTACTATAACATGAAAAATATGTCGGAATGTGAGCAAAAGAGAGTAGGAGACATACAGTTCTCCCCCAAGGAGTTCAGTCATACATTTAATTAATGCGTTATTTTTTTAACGAGAATCATCAGCATGGAAGCATGTCCTCTGGAATGGTGGCTGAAGCATGAAGCATATGAACGTTTAGCATAACTGGCACATAAATGCCTTGCAACACCGGCTACAAATATGCCATGTGAAGACTATTCTCGCTTTCAAGTGACATTGTAAATAAGAAGCAGGCAGCATTATCTCCCATAAATGTAAACAAATTTTTTTGGCTTAGCAATTGTCTGAACAAGAAGTAGGACTGAGTGGACTTGTAGGCTCTAAAGTTTTACATTGTTTTGTTTTTGAGTGCAGTTATGTAACAAAAAAAATCTACATTTGTAAATTGCACTTACACAATAAAGAGATTGCGCTACAGTACTTAGTATTTTTCAATTCACCTCATACATTTCTTTTATCATTTTTACAGTGCAAATATTTGGAATAAAAATAATATAAAATGAGCACTGTCAACTTTGGATACTGTGTTGTAATTGAAATCAATATATTTGAAAATGTAGAAAAACATGCAAAAATATTAATACATTTCAATTGGTATTCTATTGTTTAACAGTGAGATAAAAACTGTGATTAATCGCAATTAATATTTTTTAGTTAATCACGTGAGTTAACTGCGATTATTTGACAGCCCTAGTAACCTCTGATCATCAAGTCGAGACTGACTTTAAGTTCTGTCCTGTATAACTATAAAATGTGTTAGATGTTTAGTTACAGTTAGCGTGAATTCAGCTGTCAGATATTCACACAGTAAGATACTCACAGTTTTCTTTCTGGCAACACTAATGAAATTGAATTTAAACAGTAATAGCAGAGATTAAGCCAGGTACTTCATGAGTACACACTAACCACTTTTCCGCCTTCCTCTCACTTTGTCAAAGTTCCTCAGCCCCCATCACTTCACCTTACTATTTTTGTCAACTGCCAAACTGTGTGATGGTTTTGTGACCTGGACAAATGCCCACTAGGGTCTGGGTTGGCTCTGTCAAACTTATTGCACTTGAGACCATCTGAATTTGGAGCAAGCGCCCAAAAGCATATGAAACGTTAGTGTATATGCTACCTACCCCTCTTTGTTTAACTGATAACTTCTTTTAAAATGTAAAGTGCCTTTTCTTTAGATATTATGGATGTGCTGTAGTTTATATAAGGTATAAATTCAGAGCAAGAGCACTTCTCTTGTATTAAATGTAAGCTCTCAGCAGTACCTGCATTGCATGTGGCTATTTTTAGAAACTGTAAGTCTTGCTAGATATGTGTCCTCAATAAAATGTAGAAAGCAGCAGTACTGAACAGTTTCATTAATGATTTAAAAGGCCAATGTTGAGATTCACGTCTTGCTTTATCTATTCATTACACAAACTGCATACACAATAAATTTGTGCTAAATTAAAGTTTAATAGAAATGAGATGGGCAGCTTATTGCTGAGTTTAGCTGCTGACTATTCTGTTGATGACTCTTAAGGGATAACTCTTGTTTTTAAAAAAATAAGTCCCCTTTCTCTCAATTCTTCTTAAAGCTACTAGTCAGCACTTTCCTTTTCCTAAGAGGGGTATGCAATTTATATTACATTCATGATGCTCCAAGCATCTGTCAGCTGAGGGACCAAGAGCTGGGAGCCAGTTTCTAATAGCAGTCTCTCAAATAACGAACAATGATTTAGGCCCAATTCAGGAAAACCCTTAAGCACATGCTTAAAATTGTGCTTTACGTGTTTTCCTGAGTTGGTCTCCTATTTTTTGAGAGAAGAATGGTACATGAAATGAAACAGTTGTATAGAATTGTTTGCTACAAAAAATTATCTTGATCCTTACAACTGCATACGCACAGACCCATACAGACACACTGTGACAATCTCTCTCTTATGATAAAATATTTTTTCCTGATATCTACAAATAGTGATTTTTATCAGAATCTCATTTTAATTGTTTGTTTCCCTACACTGTTATTTTTTTTAACCTGTTTCATTATATTGTTTTTGGGGTGAGAGGTATTTTGTCCATATTAAAGAAATGGTCAGTGCTGGAAATTCTTCATCAGTTACAATTTTGAAGACTTTATTAAAGATCTTGGAGGTACTGTCTTGCCGTCACTCCACACAACCATAAATGTATTTCTTCATTACAGTTTCAGGAATGTGACCTGTGTGCTCATTTGGCTGTCCTGAAGCCTTTCACAGTTTTACTGAACTGCTAGGTGATGCTTTGGGGTTCAACCCAGACCAGTAAGCATAGGCGGTAGGTTATATTCTTTTGTGGTGCCCGAGGTCCAGCAAAATTCAGGGCTGGGGGCTCTGCTCCACCAATATTTGGAGCTGGGTCTTTCCCCTGCACCCCGCCGCGTCCCTGCCTGGAAGAAAGCAGCACGCGCCTCTCTCGTGCCTGCTTGTGCTGCCCGGGTAGCACATTCCTACGCGGAGCAGCTCCCAGCAGCAACTGCTGTCTGCTGCCCCAGGGTCCTAGTGCCCCCATCCGCTAATGGCAGGGCAGGCTGCCCTTACCCTTCCCTTCCACCCTAGCCCTGAGCCTCTCCAACGCCTCAAACCCCTCATTCCCAGACCTCATCCCCCCGCACCCTAATCCTCTGCCCCAGCCCTGAGCCCCCACTGCATCATGAACCCCTCATCCCCAGCCAGAGCCCTCATCCTCCCGCACCCTAATCCTCTGCCCCAGCCCTGATCCTCCTCCCACACCCCAAACCCCTCATCCTCAGCCCGACAGCCCTCACTCCTGCACCCCCTCCCACCCACAAACTCCATCCCAGAGCCTGCACCCCTCACCCACCGCCTGCCCCAGCCCGGAGCCTGCACCCAGCACCCAAACTCCATCCCACACCCTGCACCCTGCATCCCTCCTGCACTCTAATCCCCAGCCCAGGACCTGCACCCCAGACCTCCTCCCCCCACCCAACCCTCCTCCCAGAGCCTTAGGCAGGTTGGGGGCAGGTTCTGGGCACCACCAAAATTTCTACAGACTTGCCACCCATGCCAGTAAGGGGCTGTGCCCTGTACCCCTGATGTCTCTGTGCTGTGCAGCTTTGTTTCAGAGCTTGACACCAGCAGCATGCTCTCACAGCATGATTTAACAGATTAGAGTCTGTTGTATAAAGTGTTTTTCACCCAGTCGCTTTTCCAAGGTGGCTGGACCCTTCCTTCACAAAGCTCAAAGTGCTTGGTTCCTTTGTCTCTTTAGAAAAATGGCTTTTTCTTCTCTCTGCTTATATCTGTCAGAGTTTGCTGATCCTGCTTCAAGAGGCAGGAAGGCTTCCTTGGGATGCAGTCTCCATCGCCCAATCAAGATTGTTAAGTGGTCACATTTCCACACTTACTCTCCTGGTGGCTTTGTTTACCTTGCATGTAAATGTGCTTTTCTTTGTGTTTGGTCATACTTTGCATAATTTACATTGGAGACACATTCAAGCAGGTGGAGCAACATTCCTTTGTCTGGAACAGGCATGGCTTAGGCACTGGTTGCCAAATACATGTTAAGAACATATTTCCAGCACATATCTATGAAGTCCTTTGTGAGTTTACCATACATACATCATGCAAGAAAATTAAAGATCAGTGAGTTATTAGTTTTCTAGTGATATATTACATGTCAGCTTTTGGGTATATATCATGACCACAGTGTGCCAACTGGCATTGGGATGCTCTTAGGGTGACAATGACCTGATAATATGAAATTTTGGTGTCAGTGACCAGAAATGTGTTTGGAGGTGATGACAATCCCGCAGAGTCAAAATAGAGAATAGCAAACTCTAGCTACTGTAAACGTCTACAGAATAGACCAACACTCTGCTTGTACATAACTTACATTGAATCTGAAATGAAGAAGCTTTCTATGTCTGATATGTTGTGTTCACATGCTGTTGTGTTGGACTGTGTAGCTTTTATAAACCTTCTGATGAATAAGATGTATTCTAATATCAGGGACTTAGTGTGTTTTTGAAAGTGTGATTGAGCAGTGTCAGTGAGGATTAATGAAAATACATGAAGCTGCAATGGAGAGATTAATTTTGATTACAAATGTGTGTGTGTGTGTGTATATGTATATGTATATGTATATATATTGTTTTCTTCTCTTGATTTCATTTTAGGTCTGATGTAGTTGTTCTGTGTTTTTCAATTGCTAATCCTAATTCCTTGAATCATGTGAAAACAATGTGGTATCAAGAAATCAAGCACTTCTGTCCTCGCACACCTGTTATTTTGGTTGGCTGCCAACTGGATCTTCGTTACGCTGATCTTGAAGCTGTTAATCGAGCGAGACGGCCTTTAGCAAGGTAAAGTTTTTTTAAAAATTAACATTTTAAAAGGTTCTGGGTTTTAATCAAATATACTATTATTCTGAAAAGAAATTATATTATAACCCAGTATTGTCTGTTTGCCTTAGTTTCCCATCTTATAAAATGAGGATAAATAACACTGTTTCACATCCTGTCTGTTCCCTTGTCTGTTCATACTGTAAGCTCTTAATTAGTGAAATGCTGTTTGACAATGCATTTTCTACAGTGCCTAGTATAGTAGGGCCTGATATTGGTTAAACCATCTGGGCATTACAGTAATATTTAAATAGAGAGCAGCAGAGATCTTACATAAATCCCAGTGGCAAACGCATATACATCATGCCATAATGTATTATTCCTGCCAATTGCCACTTTAGCCAGACACACCATAACTTTGGTATTTGGGGGTTAGTTTGGTTTTTGAAAATGTAACCCTAGAGCATGGCACAGAGCAAAGTGGGGATATATTTTACATAGAAAAAAAGAACACATTAAAAGAAAGTCATTTATATTGCAAAGTCAAGCATGCAAAAGTTAGGAACATACATATCTACTATTGCCCTTACTACTTTAATTCTCTCCCTTTTGCGCATCCAATCTGTGTGTTGAATTATTTTCGGGACCTGTAGAAAAAATACTATATTATCATGTAACTTAAAGAGTGTCCCATAATGCATGGGGGTCTGAATTAAGGTTTCATGAGCAGCTGTAAATCCTGGCATTCCCTAACTTTCAAATGCTTGACTGTCCAATCTGAACAATATCCTCTTCATATCTGCAATATTATTTCCTAATATTTTGGTTTTTAAATGATTTTTTTTCTGAAAAAAGTATAACAGCTCTCCATCACCAGTCCATCATCAACAGGATTTGAACCCTGAACCTTTAGCACAGACTTTTACTGCTTGAATTATGGGACTAACTAACTACATTAGCTGGCAACAGGAGAAGGCTCTTATCCCAAGAGGGAAAGAGCCACTGGGTCATTCGAGTGGTCCAGTTCACTCCTGCTCCATGTGCCCCCACAGGAATGGGAGTAACCTGCTAGTATGCTGGGTCTGGGGAAAGGGGATGTGGCCAGGCCAAGCAGACCCAAGCCCAGCTTTCTTCTCTTTTTCCCTTTCCACCTTTCCTGTAGCTGCCCTGCCAGTTCTCAGGCAGTCAACGTATATGCTGATGCTGCTGGTTTTGGCAGTGTCATGGGCCTGGCTCTTCAGAATGTCCACATTCAGCTATTATTTTAGCAGGCTGCCAGCTTTTTAAATTCAGATAAATGTGAATGGTATTTGAAGGCTTGCTTCATATTGTGAAATAATGCCTACCTATATTTAAGTAATAGGGTTATATTACAAAGTATCTACCAAATATAAACTTTCTTACTAGACTATCTATTAGGTAATATTTTTGAAGTGTCTAGTACAATGGTTGCAGATTTTCAAGGGTCTTCATGAGCCATGCCAGTTACCATTTTTATTTTTATGAACTGAATAATATGGATAATACATGTTCTTATTTGTGCTCTTGATTTTCTGGAATGTGGTTAATGACAGCTCTGCTTTGTGTGTGAATTTTTGTTTTTTTGTTGTTGTTTTTGTTTTAATTGTATTTTATTTTAATCCTAGGCCTATAAAAAGGGGAGATATTTTACCTCCAGAAAGAGGCAGAGAGGTTGCCAAGGAGCTTGGAATACCATATTATGAAACTAGTGTGTTTGACCAGTTTGGAATTAAGGATGTTTTTGATAATGCAATCAGAGCTGCACTGATATCCAGGAGACACCTGCAGTTCTGGAAATCACATTTAAAGAAGGTCCAAAAACCTTTACTTCAGGCTCCATTCCTACCTCCAAAGGCACCTCCTCCAGTTATTAAAATCCCAGAGTGTCCTGTAACAAGTATGAATGAGGCTGGATATTTGTTAGACAATCCATTGTGTGCAGATGTTATGTTTGTTCTTCAGGAGCAGAATCACATTTTTGCTCACAAGATTTACCTAGCTACCTCCTCTTCAAAGTTTTATGACCTTTTTTTAATGGAATGTGAAGAATCTCCAGACTTCAGTGAAATACAGTGTAGTACAGATAAGACCAGTAGGGACTTCCTGTCTAGAACAAGTCATCTTGAAACAGATGATGACAGTGATGAAGCAAATTTAAAAACTTTTGATGCCAAACTTCCAACACCAGAAACAGATGGGACTTTAAAGATGCTAGAACTTGAAACTGAAGAAACTAGTTCTACAAGGAGAGCTTTGTCCTCCTTGGGTAAAGGGTTTGTTAGTATGCATAAGGAAATACAAATCAACCCTGTATCTAATAGGAAATGTCCTGTAACTGTGGTCAAGATGGATTCCTCTGTTCAGCCTGGGCCTTTTAAAACTGTTTTACAATTTCTGTATGCTGGGCAACTGGATGAAAGTGAAAAAGATCTGACAAGATTAGCACAGATTGCTGAAATCTTGGAAGTATTTGACTTGCGGATGATGGTGGAAAATATTATGAATAAAGAAGCCTTTATGAATCAAGAGATTACTAAAGCCTTTCATGTCAGGAAAGCTAACCGGATAAAAGAGTGTCTTTGCAAAGGTACATTTTCTGGTGAGTAAATAAACTTTCATAGAAAAGGCCACAATTCTCCTCTCACTTATGCCAGTGTTATGCCACCTGCTTCAATAGTTATTCCTTACTTAAGTCAGTGTGAGAAGGGCAATGGGCCCAAAGTTTACTATATAACTGAAGGCCAACATTTTCAACAATGGGAACCTAAAGTTAGGCTCCTAAAATCCACATTTAGGCTGTTAAATAAGGGGCCAGATTCTCAAAAGTGCTGAGGTCCCATTGTCTCCTATTGAGGTCAAGGCTTTCATAATTGCTCTTCACTTACCTCTATAAAATCAAAGACTCTGAAAAACATCAAGGAAGCAATTCCTTACTAACAGGTGTGTGCTTCTTACTATGTCTTGAACTAGTAATAGGTTCCACTTCAAGCACTGACAATTGTAGTTATGATTGTTTCTTGATCCCATGACAGATGTTACATTTAAGTTGGATGATGGAAGCATAAATGCCCACAAGCCACTGCTGATTTGTAGCTGTGAATGGATGTCTGCTATGTTTGGAGGATCATTTGTTGAAAGTTCAAACAGTGAGGTATTTGTCCACTTTGATAATTGTATTTCATGTATTTTTATGGGTCGCTATTTTAAGCATTGTGGTACTCTGTGAAACAATTATTTATTTAAGACTTAGCAGACAAACTCTTTTGTGTGTTTATGTGTAGACAGAAGTGTCCTTTATTTATTGGGACATTAAGTTAGAATACGTTGAACAATAGCTTTCCCTCAGCAGTACGTTACGTTGCCACCAGTGCTTGCTGTGTCAGCAACTTAAAAATTTAATTTTGAACTCAAAGTTGTTTTCAGGTAACTGGTTATAAGTCAAGAAGTCTCAAGACAGTTTTTTACATTCCTAACTTTAAAAAAATTAGTTTTATTAAAAGTACAGATCCATAAAACATTTTGAAGTTATTTTTCCATAGTATGATCTAATCACTTCTAGTATTTTTAAAGGGGGGGGCGGAATCCATTTAGGTTAACTTATAAGAGATGGAAACTATTTAACTATAAGCCTTTATTCCCCCCACCCCCCAGCAAAAGTTCTATCTAGATGCCCTGTTTTAAAAGGGTTTGCTCCATCTTTCCTTTAGCATCTCCCTTCAAAAAAAGTGTTTCATTGCCAATTCAGGCACAAATCTTGGGCCTACATAACTACTTTTCAGAAGCAATATTGCTCTCCAAACTGTGTGTTTATATGACAGCTCCCAAGTAGTCTATGTCCTAGAATGTGTTATGGGTTTCTTTAAAAGTGTTTCAAAAAGTTGGGTAAATATATATTTGCATAATCAGGGCCATCACAAAATAAATAATTCTGCTAGCCCTTTGAGAAAGTTCGTGAGGTTGAATTTAAAAAAAGGCAATATTCTTGTGACCAATTGCCTGGATGGGCCACACTGAGAGTGCCACAGTCAGGACAGACTGCAAGAAATAGGGCAGACAATTCCCAAAAACTGGAGGTTTCTTCTATAATGAGATTCACCAAACCGGTAACAAAAGAGCTTCTGCAATACCACCCTGGTTAACAAGAAGCCAAAGACAGGCCCCTTTAGGCATTCCAGCCCTTGGCTTCCGTCTAGACAGCCAAGTCTAATTTAGTGAGAGGTTACTGAAAACCTGATTCACCATATGTGAGGTTCACCAAACCCAAAGGACCAGGCACTTAACCCCAGGTTAATATGAATCTTAGATCCTACCCAATAATCACACTGATGCCAGTCCTTTAGTAACTAAAAACTAAAGGTTTAATAATATAGAAAAGAAGAGAGTTATTGAATGGTTAAAGGATCATATACATACCAGTGATTTTCAGTGTTCATAGCTGAGGATCATAGCAGTGATAGAATAAACTGCTGGCTTGTAAAAGTCGCTCTGGAATCATCCCAACAAGTCAGAATCCAAAGGCAGCTTAGATGTGAAGTCTGATATAAAGCCTTTCCATGTATTTTCCAGAGTATTCCAAATAACTATTTGGAAGATCGCAATCTCAAGGCATAAACTTTCCCTGTTCAAAGTTCAGCAGACTTGAGATGACAGGATCTGGCCTGAGGCTTCTCTTTTATAGCTCTCTAGCAGGCTGACAGAAATTGTCATAGCAGGTAGGGATGTAAATATTGTTTTAAAAGTTAACCATTTAAACTAAAAATTTATTTAGTGTAAACGGTTAACCGATTAAAGGGTCGGCATGGCTGGCCAGCCTGGGGATTAATGGTTAAGGCAGGTTAACCGGTAAGACTAATGCTTACCAATTTAACGTTTTACATTCCTAATAGCAGGGCCTTCCCTTGAGGAGGAATAGGCAATGCAGATCACCTTTGCTTTGAAGCTAATCTTCTATTTCCTATGCATACACAGGTAAACTAGTTCCACTCATTCACATAAGGCAATTAGCAGGTCCTCCATTATAACATAGATAGTTAAGCTGAAGACCATGTAGACCAGTGGTTTTCAAACCGTGGGTCATGACCCAGACCTGGGTCGCAGAATGGAAGGGATTGGGTCATGGCGGCTCTGGTCAGCACTGCTGACAGGGCCATTAAAAGTCCGATTAGCGGTGCTGCCTGGCTAAGGCAGGCTAGTCCCTACCTGTTACGACATCGCGCTGCGCCTCAGAAGTAGCCAGCAGTAGGTCCAGCTCCTAGGCAGGGGGCCGTGGGGCTCCATGCACTGCCTCTGCTCCGAACACTGGCTCCGCACTCCCATTGGCCAGTTTCCGGCCTGGAGAAGGGGGCGTGGTGCCTATGGGTGAGAGCCATACGGAGCCACTTGCACACCTCCACCTAGGAGCTGGACCTGCTGCTGGCCGCTTTCAGGGTGCAGCATGGTCCGCAGTGCCAGGACAGGTGGGAAGCCTGCCTTAGCACTCCCGCTGACCGGGAGCTGCCAGAGGTAAGCCTGTGCCCCAATCCCCTGCCTCAGCCTTGAGTCACCTCCAAACCTGGAGCCCCTTCCTGTACCCCAAACCCTTCATCCTTGGCCCCACCCCAGAGCCTGCACCCCCAGTCCAGAGCCCTGACCCCCTCCTACACCCCAGCCATCTGCCACAGCCCTGAGCCCCCAGAGCCCCTTCTGCACCCCAAACCTCTCATTCCCAGCCCCACCCAGCAGCCCTCACCTCAGCACCCCAAACCTCTGCCCCAGCCCTGAGCCCCTCCCACAAACCCCTCATCCCCACCTCCATTGAGTCAGGGGGCATCAACAATCTTCTTCAACTGGGGCGCCAGAAAAAAAGTTTGAAAACCACTGATGTAGATAATATTATTAGTTTTCCCGCAGTATCTCACATCTTTGATATTAAGGTTAAGTGAACCTAGGGTGACCAGACCTCCCGATTTTATCGGGACTGTCCCAATATTTACTTGTTTGTCCCGCAAATTGTCCCGATATTTTGCCCTCCAGCGCACAGGTGGAGGGGGCTCACGCCCCCCCCCTCCTCAACTCTACCCCGGCCCTGCCCCGACTCTGCCCCTCCCTCCCCCATTGGATCCCTCCCCAAATTCCCGCTCTGGCCCCGTCCCCAGCTCTGCCCCCTCACTGCCCTATTGGATCCCTCCCCAAATCCCTGCCCCAAATCTGCGCCCTGGCCCCACCCCTTCCCCAAGCACACTGCATTCCTCCTCCTCCCCTCTCCCTTCAGCTGTATGGCAGCGCTAGTGCTGGAAGGAGGGGGGAGAAGCAGGATGTGGCAGCCAGCTCAGGGAAGGTGGAGGTGCAGCAGAGGTGAGATGGTGTGGGGGAGCAGGGTGTGGAGCTGCCGGTGGGTGCTGAACCCCCACCAATTTTTCCTATGCTCTGGCAGCTCTTGTTTTGCTTTTGTTTTTGTTTTTTCCTCTGCCGCCTGCTCTTGGGTTTTGTTGGTCTGCCAGCACGTGCCCCCTCCCCCCCCATCCCTATATTTCATGTCTCTCATCTGGTCACCCTAAGTGAACCATTCACATACATAATGTAAGGCAATTAAGCCAGGAAAGGAAATTAGTATCTACAAGCTAATTTGTTTACCTTGTTAAACTTCTAACAGGATATTTGTAAACATAGACAAATACTCTTAGCATCTTTCACATTCAAGTAAATTGTCTTGATTACAATTGTAATGCCTCCTGTTAAGTTGTTATGGGTCATACACAGGTCAGCTGGTCTGTCAGTGTCACAAGTCTATATATGCAACCCAATGTGTTAAACAAATAGAATGGACCTGGCTTACAGTATATCGACAAAAACTAGGGACTTAATACTGATCCAGTCTCCTTGTTCTCTTGTGTAGGGCATGTATGAGATGCTGTGTAAACTGTCTCAACATAGTGGAGTAGGTCATGGCAAAGACCTCTTTTAGGCAGTCCAGTCACTTGGGAAGGGCTGTGTGTGCATTAAGCTGATTGTTTGGATCAGTCTTTGCAGAGTCCTTTTTTCAAATTTATTGATTTCCTGATTTTTGTCATGTTGTTGTCATCTTAATATTAATGGGACTTACATTAACATCCGGGGGAAAATATGCCCCTTAGTGTTGTTATAACTGAACTTTTTTGTATTTAATATTCTAGAAGACAGTGTTCTATTTAAATTGTTCTCATTACTTTTAATATAGCTGTAAGCACAGTTCCCTCCCCAGAGGCACACTCAGCAAGTTGGTCATTAAAAATACATACGTCGATTGTAGTAAGCAATACATAGCAATAAGAATATATATTCATTTTACACAAGCCTATTTCTAATGATAAATTTAATAGTCTTAGCTCATCTTTTGCAATTTAATATTTTAAATGTACTAAACTTTAGTTTTCTGTAGTTTGTGCAATATAGTAGTTGGATCTGAGAGCTTTAAGTATAAATTGGAATGTGTGTATAGCACATTGCCTTGGTCTAGTTTACAGAAACATAATGATTTGCTTCTCAATGAAATTTGTCTGAATTCTGTAGGTAGAACACAGATTTTTATAAGATGAGCACTAAATGGTCAATATGCAAGTTAACAAAAAACCAACTCTTCTTAGTGTAACTTGCATTTGGACTGACAAGCCAGTAGATCCAATGTGGCAGCTGCTTCATCAAATGACACACGACAAAGGGTCTGATCCAAACCCTATTGAAATGAGTTGAAAGGCTGCAACTGACTTCAGTGAATTTTGGATCCAGCCTCTAGTGGCTGCAGGGACAGACACATTAAGTTTGCCACTATTGTATGTGTTTCGTTTACTGGAGTAGATTATTTTTTCTATTTTCTTCTTCACCTACAGCAAAACAAGGGAATTTAATTTTGCTTTGCTACTTTAAAAAAAAATCATGGACTAATATTTTCCAGGTAACTAGTGATTTTTTGTGTGAGACATTTCGGTTGCCTAACTTAAGAGATCCTTAAAGGTACCTGAATTTCAGAAAATGCTCATCACTCACCTTCTGAAAACCAGATCCCTTAAAGTGTTGCAAGTGGAGCTCTTAAAAATTGACGTGCCCAAAATCACTAATCATTTTGTGAAAATCATTGCCCTATTCTATAATTTATCTTAGTCCCTTTTATGTGTGAAGGTTTGTACGCCATTACTAACAAAGGTTGAAATAGTAAACACAATTCTCAATGCCTGTTTAAATGTACTGCTGGGATTTTTTAAAAGGAGAGTAAGGGAATTAGGCATCCAGCTCCCATTGACTTGATAGGGAATTGGGCACCCAAATCACGTAAACCCCTTAAATATTCCAGCCTATATTTATGTTAATTGGGGAGGAGTTGGGCTTTCTTCCTTTTTGACACCTGCTATGGCTACATTCATCAGTATTGCATCAGCCACAGCCTTGCTGTTCTCCGCTTTCATTCATTATTAATTAACTGAAAGTGGTAATAGCAATGGAGATGCAAATTAGAGCTATCGAAAGCAATCCTTGTAGAAAAAGTAGTACTGCTAGCTATTGAAAAATAATTAGCAGTAGAAGAATATTTTCTGAATTGTTTTTAGCTCAATAGTATTTATATTAGGGGCACCAATTAGCTAATACTGACAAATGGTCCAAAGCCATAAAGGAACAACCTGCTCACAAGGCTTCTGTGTATTTTTCTCCATCCTTTAGGCTAACCAATATTTGAGTTTTTTATGGAGTGCCTCGGTGTATGTGACTTTGGATAGGAAAATAGAAAGCTTTAACCAGTGTTGATGATACAAATATAACCATAAGCCAGGATCACTTCTGATCAATCAGACTGAAGTACATTAATCCCTGTTTGTAACTATTTTTTGTTTTAATGATTTTTCTATCTGTTAGTTGTCTTACTGCATGTTCTCCAAAATATCCCTGCCCAAAGCATTGGCATTTCTTTTCTTAGTGCCATTATCTGATTGCTGTTGAAAAGATTGTGCATCATAGGGACTTAGGCTTCATTATTCAAGGTATATATGTTTTCACAATGGACTATGGGGATGCAGCTCTGGGACTTATTTGGCAATAACCCACTGACTGCCCCTGTGCACCTGAGTCTATACAAGTAAGAAACAACTCTAATATTCCAGACAGTATTCAAAACTGCAGTGACAGCTACACTGTTTATAAAGAAAAAGTGGTTGCTTTATTGATAGCCATGAAATATTACCATACCAGCCATTGATCTTTACTGGTAACTGCTCTGACATCAAACAGTCCCACTTTTTAAAGGTGTGGCCCAGATGATCTGCTGGTGCAACTTACATTACCTTCGGTGGAGCTGCATACATTTAAACTGGCTGAGGATCTGACTTTCATGTACATACGTAACTAGAATCTGACAGATTTGTTGATAGCTCTTGAGCTTTAAATTTAATGTGGAGTCTCTCTCTAATATATTACTATATTTCAAAAACATGACAGAAGGGAAAAGGATAGCAAGGTGGGAGAGGACGCATATGGCCTGTATGCGCTAAGTGCTTGACTACATATCTTTCACTAGAGAACATTTTTTAAAATACCTTTTTCCAGGTTGTTCTTCCCAACATAAACAAGACTTCTATGCAGGCAGTTCTGGATTATTTGTATACCAAGCAATTATCATCGAGTCAGGAGTTGGACATGCTTGAATTAATTGCACTGGCAAACAGATTTTGCCTCCCACACTTGGTTGCACTGGCAGGTAAGGATTCTGACGCTTTGCAGGTGCAATGCCTTCATGGACTGCTGTATTACTTCTTAGTGATTTTTTTAACATATACAATTTTTTTTGCCATGAATGCTGAAGGAAAGAAATGCCGTTCTTTTATAGAAAGCCAAATTGTGTTACAATATGGTACTTTCACTTTTAAAAAAATGTACTTGTCTTTCTCTTTCCACTCTCTAGGACTTGTGCTAAATTAATGCAGTCCTTTTAAAATGTTCCATACATTAGAAATAGGAAGTGAAAACCTTCTCTTCAGCATTAATATAATGTCTGCAATTCATAATGTCCATTCTATTATTCTTAACTTGCAGCAAAACAGTAGGGACACTAAGCTTTCCATTGTAATGAACTAGGCTTTCCATGATAAAATCCATTTAGAGACCATAATAACTGAACCAATTTAAAATTGATCTGATTCAAACTCTTTGTAGAGTGCTGTCCAGATCTATTTTTACTGCCCAAACTAGAGTCAGTTAGTTATTCTGCTGTAGACAGGGGGGCTCCACATGCATAATTTCAAGAAAATCAACTTTTCCATCTTTAAGTTAGACCAGAACAGCAGCCTGGGATACTTTAATACTAAATCCACATGCACCAAACTTCTAGATAGTGATTTTTTTTTTCTGTTTCCTAATATCATACCAAAAGAGGGTGGAGATTCTGAGAGATGGGAAGACCAAGTTGAACAAATTCACAAAATGAATTTTAGTCATTTTCTTGAGTGTCATGTACCCAAGCCCTCAGGTAGCTTTAAGTTGTGCAACAAGACATTCAATTGTTGACAGCATTACAGAACTAACTTAGGCCCTGCTCCTCCCAAAGTTTTTGTGGGGCCTTATGTAGTTATCCTTCTCAGCATTTGTGGAACAAATGTGCTTTTAATGGTAAGAACATCTTATTCTGTCTCATTTAGTGAAATATTTACTGTGAATTCAAAGGCTACTTTTTGTCCCATTGCTATGATTGCACACAATGGATTTGAATCAGGCCAGCTGTGGTTGTCTCTAACATTCTGTCAGAAGGAATGCCTGCTCTGTTGCACCCCCTTCTGGCCAAGTGTGGCTCTGATGAGGCTTGTCTCAGTTCCCTGTTCACTCAGGCTCCTTTTAGAAGTCCACATTGTTGAGATATTCAAACCACTCCCCCTTCTGGGGTCTCATTTATTAAGTCCTGCACAAAGTCTTTCAAAACAGAATTCAAACCTACAAATTCATCAGCCCAGTTTCATCAGCACCCAGACCCTCCCCCCGAGGGTCAGTCCTCTCCTTAAAGTTCCTTTCTTTCAACCCAGACCCAGGCTGGGCATACCCCCTCCTCCTGAGGGTCTGTCTTCCTGCTCTCCCAGCATCTCTTGCCTGGAGTTTGGCCTTTTCCACAGGTCTTTCCCCTGCTAATTCAGGGCCAGAAGGAGCCTTCTTACTCCCTAGAGTGTCTGCAGGCATCTGCCAAGAACCACCTGCAGCTGTACCCACTCCTTTTTATAAAGCCAAGGTGCCTCTCATTAATCCCAGCTGGGCAGCAGGTAATGGTGCACTGGACCCCGATACTTCTCAGAGGGGCCAGTCATCCTGGCACACACTCCATCCTATTATCAGATGTTGATCCTTCTGGGAAAGGGGTAAGTGGGTTCTGCTGACTTACTGAGGCAGGTGGCTTACCTCACCTAGATACAAGAAACCAGGGGTGGCTCTCTGAGGAGAGAGGGTGTATTCTGGAGGCTGAGCATTCCTAAGGGGGGAACCATAGGAGCAGCCACTCCTGAGAAGACTCAAAGTGAACTTTGCTGTCATTATTAATTTCTTCATTAATAGAGCCAAACCATAACAATGGGGGGGGGGGTTTGATTCTGCGTAGTACCTGGACTTTGTTCTAGAGCAGGTTGGGAACAGCACTTACTCAGAGGTATCCTTTATAGGGAATCCAAGGTTTCTAACTACTAGGGAATCTGGAGCGATTATTGCATAAACATAAGCACATGCAAGATCTGTGTGTCCAAAAGGACATATTTACACTTAGCGGGCAAATCCTCAGCTAGTGTAAACTGTCCTAGCTCTGTTGGCTGGGGATCTACTCCTAGATATATGAGGGCAACTCCAGAGACCACAATGGAGCTGCACCTGCTTACGCCAGCTCTGACTCTGATCAGAAATCCGAATGGATCTGCTGCTGATGAAGTAGTTGCTATATTTCTCTTTCATGCTAACACACACATTCTTTGGTTCTTGGTTTCCTAAATGAACTGCATTTATAAATAATGTTACCCTGAAATATGTATTTTTACAGTGTCAGCTATTAGTTTTCTACTTTAACAGAGCAGCATGCTGTGCAGGAGCTGACTAAAGCCTCAGGGAATGGCATTGGCATAGATGGTGAAGTACTCTCCTATTTGGAATTGGCCCAGGTTAGTAGTGACTGATTTTTAACCTTTTTAAAGGCATTCTGCCCAATTGCAGTAGTCTGAAAAATGATGGTGTTGAGCATTATATCTGCATAAATAAAGTCTTTCAAACAAAGAACCCCTTGTTTCCACTGAAAAGAATTGAGGGACCACAGTTATCGTACTGTACTCAGGCTTCTCAGCATCTTAATTTTTAAAACTTAATTGCTGAGATAATAACACTGTATCTTTTAAAATGTTTAATGGCCTTTGAAGAACAGATTTACCTTCTCCACATCAGTTGAGAAATCAGGCTCTATATATTGAGGCTTAGTTTTGTGTCTATCAAATACATATTTCAGTTTTTACTTGTGGGGAAGCCTCTGTAAGGTGGCAGAGCCCAGTGTCTCCAGCCTTGTGTCTCATGCCCTGAAATCCCATGAATAAAGCTCTCTAGCTTTCTCCACTCAGGCATTCTCAGTGAGTGTCACCATTTTATGCCTATATGCCCCTTAAATCTTTCTCCATTAGGTTGCTATGAATGTAGTACCTGTCCTGCATTGCGAGGGCAGAGTTAGGTTATGGCTACACTGCACATCTTACAGCGGCGCGGTTGTGCTGCTGCAGTCAGGCCATTGTAACATGCGCAGTGTAGCTGCTCTTTGTCAGCAGGAGAAAGCTCTCCTGGTGACAAAATAAAAGCACCTCCAATGAGGAGCGGTAGCTTTGTCAGCGGGAGATCATCTCCCACCGACGAAGCACTGTCCACACCGGCGTTTTTCATCATCAAAACTTTTGTCGTTCAGAGGGATGTTTTTTTCACACCCCCGAGCAACAAAAGTGCAGTGTAGACATGGCCTAAGTGGCCACCCTCAAGGGGGACATATCTGCAACACCGAGCCATTCCTTTGTGACTCTGAGCAAATTGCCCATCAGGCTACCTTACATTCAATCACATCACTTCTCTGCCTGCGCTCCTTGTTTTTAAATATGTGACTGTGTATTCCTAAAGGACTGTTGCAATATGGTTTCTTCAGGGATGCGGTAGTAAAAGATATTTTACTTGTTATATCAGAAATTGAGTTATAGAGTTTAAGGCCTGAAGGGACCATCAAATCATCTAGGCTGACCTCCTGTATATCACAGGCCACCAACACCACCCAGCCAAAGTTAGAAAAAAGTATTACAGTGCACAAATGATTCTTCAAAACACCCTAATGACTAGGTCTGGCTTCTGCCTGTGCTATTAAACCCTTGCTTTCATGACCGGCATGTAGTGCCTACTGGCCACTGCAAGCGTCCCATCATCTGCTTTCAGCTCTGTCTGGACCCATAACACTCTTACTAACCTGGTTCTTAATTTCTTCCGAGAAAAGAATGCTAGTTCTGCTAAACTATGGGGATTGTTGGGGTGGTGGTTGGGTACAGAAGTCATAAGTTCAAATCCTGTTATGATTTGATCTGTGCCATACAACAATGTGAAGTGTTTACGCCATGTTAAGGTTTTAAACAGGCAATCAGAATGCCAAATAGATGCACATGCTTTACCAATCTGACTCATATTATAGCTCTACTTTCTTATGAGCAGGCTGCCTGTTCCAGGCTTTGTACTGTGCTTTCAACAGTGCCTTAAGCTCTATCACTGAGAACACTTCTCTGGGGAGTTACTTACTACAGGGTAAGATTTGTAGTAACTTGATGGCTGCTGCAAACCTAGGTTTAAGTGCATAGGATCACAGTTAGATCCCAATCCTATGAGATACTGAGAGCCTCCTGCCAGATGCTAAGGGCCTTTAACTCCCATTGAAGTGAAATAAAGTTGAAGCTGTTCACATCTCTCAGGAGGTGCTCACCACATTGCAGAAAGAGTTAGAACCCTAACTCAGCTACTCCCACTGACAATCCCATTTTGACCACTGACTGTGCCAGTGGATTTTTGTGTAAAAGGAACAGTAACTTTAAATCCACATGGTGCAGCAAGAAGCATCCTCTGAGCAGCTGCTCAGTCTCTGCTGAGTATAATGCAATAATCCCCAATGCTGAGAGCATGGCAGGATAGGGATCACGCTGGCCTTAACTTGTAGCTTTTGTGCAAGATGACCAGTAGTATCAGGAAATGTAAACTGTCTGTCTTTGCTTGTAGTTTCACAATGCTAATCAGCTGGCAGCGTGGTGCTTGCACTACATCTGCACCAATTACAACAGTGTTTGCTCCAAATTCCGCAAAGAAATAAAAGCAAAATCTCCAGGTAAGACCATCTTCAACTTTCCCCCCATCTTTTCCTGACCTGTTTTCTTTTTTCTTTCTGTCCTTTGAACATGAACAAGTGAATTAGCTCAACTAAACTATGATGGAAACCTCATGTTCTTTCCATCTTGAGTTCTTCTTCTGATCAGGTAACCAAAGAGTTAGGGTATGTCTACACTACAAGAGTAGTTCGATTCAACTTAATTCAAATTTGTGGAATCGACCTTACGAAGTCGAATTTGTGTATCCACACTAAGGACACTAATTCGACTTTGTGAGTCCACACTAACGGGGCCAGCGTCGACTTTGGAAGAGGTGCACTGTGGGAAGCTATCCCGCAGTCCCCGCTGCCCATTGGAATGCTGGGTAGAGCCCCCACTGCCTGCTGGGGGAAAAAATGTGTCGAGGGTGGTTTTGGGTAACTGTCATCATTGAACCGTCAATCACGCCCTCCCTCCCCGAAAGCGCCTGCGGGCAATCTGTTTGTGCACTTTTCTGGTCAGTGACAGCGCGGACGCCACAGCACTGCGAGCATGGAGCCCCCTGCAGTTATGGCCGTTTTCACCTCCTCGCACCTTATCGTCCACCTCTTCCACAGTCAGCTGCTGAGAAATCGGGCCTACTTTTCAATGGTGCTGCAAGCACTGGTGGACCATAGGGGACGTTTTACCAACATCAACGTCGGGTGGCCAGGCAAGATTCATGATGCGCGTGTTTTCAGGAACTGTGGTCTGTTTAGACACCTGCAGGAAGGTAGTTTCTTCCCGGACCACAAAATAACTGTTGGGGATGTGCAGATGCCTATAGTGATCCTCGGGGACCCAGTCTACCCGCTAATGCCCTGGCTCATGAAGCCCTATACAGGCACCTTGGACAGCGACAAGGAACTCTTCAAGTACCAGGAAGCAGCGAGCAGCGTGACCTGTGACTGTTCAGTTTCTTTACAGAGAAGCTGAACCTGCCCCTGTTTCTTTACCAAGTTGCTGTTGACTAGCATCTGCAGTTACATACCCCATCCACCCCGCTTCCCCCACTTCCAACACACGTGTAAAAATAAAATACATGTTCCATTGTTACTTAACAAACGTTTCTTTATTAATGACTTTGCGTTAAAGGGTTGAAACTGGGACGCAGACTGTGCTGCGTAGGGTGTGCAGTGATGTAAAGACCGCCTCTAAACTCGAGGAATGACAGGCTCCTGCTCCTAGAGCGGTCCGCAGTGCTAGACTGGTTGTTTCAACAGAGCCTGCCATCCCTCCTTTTTGGGATTCTGTGTGCAGGGGCTATGTGACCTTGTGGCGGAGGAGGACGGATACAGATTCCTCTGCTGCATGACTCTGCGGTCCAGGACAAGGACCGCTGCATAAGATCTGTAACTGCCCTCCCCTGCTACAAAGTCACGTCCCCCCCCACCCACACAGAACCTGGAAACCACCTCCCATACTGACCAGGGTGCCTACTGACTGCACTGTGTGTGTGACCTGCTGCTGATCCTGCCCCCGTGTCTGTACCCTGGTAAAGGTGACCGTCCTATGCAATTACCAACCCCCTTCCCCACCCCTTCAAACACAGTCTTCTGTAAAAAAACATGAGGGAAACAGTAATTAACAGCAAAGGATTTTTAATAATTAACTAGACAGGGGATGAAACTGGGATTTGGGCTTGGGTGAGTCAGGAAGGGAAGGATTTCTCAAAATTTAGGGTATGAGAGCTTTTGGGTACTTGAGCACTCTGCTGGGGTGCAGTGACAGTTTTCACGGCCCCTGGCGCCCCTCCTTCTGGTTATTTTGGGTGAGGTGGGTATGGGACTTTGTGGCGGGGGAGGGCGGTTGCAGATACACTGAAGGGGGGCTCTGTCCTCCTGCCTGCGGTCCTGCAGAACATCCACAAGGCGCCGGAGCGTGTCCGTTTGCTCCCTCATTAGTCCAAGCAGCGTTTGAGTCGCCTGCTGGTCCTCTTGACGCCACCTGTCCTCCCGTTCGCTGTGTGAGCGCTGGTACTGAGAGAGGTTCTCCCTCCGGGGGCATTTCCTGTGTGGCTGGTCAGAGCATCCAAGCTCGGACTGCTGTCCAGAGCGTCAACAGAGTGGTGCACTGTGGGATAGCTCCCGGAGCTACTAAGGTCGATTTCCGTCCACACCTAGCCTAATTCAACATGGCCATGTCGAATTTAGCGCTACTCCCCTCGTCGGGGAGGAGTACAGACGTCCAACTAAAGAGCCCTCTATGTCGAATTAAATAGCTTCGTGGTGTGGACGGGTGCACGGTTAATTCGAATTAACGCTGCTAAATTCGAATTAAAGTCCTAGTGTGGACCAGGCCTTAGAATCCTCCTTCTGCCTCATTGACCAAGACTTACATATATAACTCCTATCAACTGCACTAAGAATGGCATGAACGTCTCCCTGTGCTTCGCCTCAAAAAATATATTTGGTGTCTGAATGTATTGTTCTATGACAGAATAGTGTAAAATAAACAGTGTTCTTTGCTTAAGCTGCTTTCATCTGAGCCTCTCAGCACTTTACAAACATTTAGTTAATCCATAACAGCATTGCACTGAGACAGGTGAGTATCCTTATGTCCATTTTGCTGGTGGTTAAACTGAGGCACAGAAAGGCTAGTGAGTTAACCAAGGTAAATAAATGTCTTACATGTCCTACTTTATTTGTGTCCCAGTTTTAGTATCTAAGTATCTTATTACTTTTTTTTTAAAATCAGATAATCAAGAATATTTTGAGAGACATCGCTGGCCTCCTGTATGGTACTTAAAGGAAGAAGATCACTACCAGCGTGTTAAAAAGGAAAGAGAAAAGGAAGATATTGCACTGAATAAACATCATTCAAAACGGAAGTGGTGCTTCTGGAATTCCTCTGCTGTAGTTGCCTGAGCAAAGCAAATACATGTAAACACTACAATGGTGTAATTATAACACTGCTCTAAAATTAGTCTTATTGTTAGAAATAAGATGTAGTTCAGGTTCCCGGCACTGATTTTATTCCATGTTTTGCATTTATCATTTTTAGGGTCAAAAGCACAAGCTCAGCTATAGTGAGCCTGGAATAGTTCCTTAAACTGATATGTATATTTTTCGTTAGTAAGCAAAATAAGCACCATTATTACATTTCTTTTTATACAAAAACAAATCCAGCATTAATGTTTCAAACTCTACATTGGGAAATATTTTTATACTATCTTGTGTATTTTGTTTAAATAAAAATTCAGGGGTATAACTTTATTTTACAGACCACAAAATAACCACATAGCAGCTTTGTAATTAGATTTTAACTATTTTTCTTATGTGAGTACAGCGAAATATAAACTAACATGCCCTCTTAATAGATAACATTCTGTCTTAAGTGACCAATTTAAAAGTACCCAGTGAAAATTATCACCTTAGTTAAAAATAAGCTTCTACTAGGCGACCAGTTTTTGTCCCTACGTTCTATGCACTCATAACATAATTAGATGGTTATTTCTTCTTTCTAAAGTAAAGGGTTATAATAAGATCAAATAACTGCAAGTTATAGAGCATTTGATCTTTCTTCAATTGAATAATAGGCAGTATGATTACCTGTTCAGCTGCAGGAACATGTATTTCTAATATTTGCCATGTAAGTGCATAGAATTATGGTTATATGGGGCATGTGAAATCTAGTGATTCTAAGTATTCAGAGGTTTTAAAGGTCTAGATTGAAGAGGATAATTTTAAAATCATTAGAAGGGCTTATTAATTTATATCTTTATCCAGGGCAAACTCAGTATGGATCTGAATACAAAAAGCAAATATGCTGGTAGTCTTGGAATTACTGTATTATAGTTGGTTCAGGGGCGGCTCCAGGCCCCAGCACGCCAAGCGTGTGCTTGGGGCGGCATGCTGCAGGGGGCGCTCTGCCGGTCACTGGGAGGGCGGCAGGCAGGCAGCCTTTGGCGGCATGCCTGCGGAGGGTCCGCTGGTCCCGCGGCTTCGGTGGAGCTGCGGGACCAGCGGACCCTCTGCAGGCACGCCTGCGGGGGGTCCACCGGAGCTGCAGGACTGGCGACTGGCAGAGCACCCCCCGTGGCATGCCGCCGTGCTTGGGGCGGCGAAATGTCTAGAAATGTTGGTTACTCTTTGAGAGCCTAATTCTGCAGTCATTCCTCTTTCAAAACTCCTTTTTGCCTCTACAGGAGTTATGCAAATGAAAGGCTGTGCAAACAAGTAGATACATTCCTCTATTGTTGATGTAGCATCGTGCAAATGAAGAATGATATTTTAAATTAGATTACATTCCTTCTGGAAGCAGATATTCGAAGAAAGCACAAAGCTGGAGTCTGTGTATAAAAATCCCCGCATTGTTAAATGGTAGGAGGGGGAAAGAACATCCAGTGTTTTGAAATTTCCTTTGGGTTTATAATTTTCTAATGACTGTCACTCTGAACTTACACTGGTGCATTAGAAAAATATCAGGCTGGGGGTGCTTTGAAAAGACCAAACTAAAACACTTCTAAAATTATACTGTAAAGCATATGCAGGCCTATGAAGTGTCTCAGGCACAGTTCTGTAATTGAGGTAGTATTATGTTATCAGTTTTGTTAATGCTGTTTTCTGCAGGCAGCTCAGCATACTAATGTGAAAAGCTTTTGATTTTTATTTTTCCTGTATTAATAGACAAGGCAGTAAGTTCAAACCCCAGTGCTGGGAGTCAGGAAGGAAAGGTTTCAGACTGAAAGCCATACATACTTCCAAATACTCAGCTTCAAGTCAGAGCCTGTTCTTGGGAGATGCCACCCTAGGGTGGTAGAAGCTGCTTAGCGTGGGTGCTGAAGAGACTCCTGTAAAGAAAACAGGTAACAGACTCCATCACCTACAAGATTTATCACTGTACCGTGATAAGGAAGGGCTATAGAGAAAGGATGGCTGCAAGTTTATCCGCATTAATTCCTGGCCAGTAGTATTGTAAATTGTGGAGGGATGAAAAAATGAGTGAATAAATATCAAGACTAGGCTGGAATTAACATCTGTTCAGTCATAAAATGTTAACAGATCATGTTTAATAAGTATTGCTATTAGGTTTTACATAACCAAAGCTACTGTATGATTGTAATTTTGCCAAACTGTAATGGATAGATAAATGAACCTGGGGTTATATGCAATAATATCCAGTTGTATTAGTTATCGGCTACTATAACCAAGTGGCTGGTTCATTTGGTTAATGCTGTCTATGGCCTTTAATCTTGGTGGTTATTTGTGTTTTTTATTTTGAAAAAAAAAGTCAATAAAACTGTTTAGTTATAAAATGTCTCCCAGTTCTTTGAATCAGCTTTCTAAATACTGTATAAAGTGCTTCACTTTTTTATGGTATTTGTCAACATTCAATAGTAGTAAAATATGTTTAACAAAACAGTGTATTGAATTTGTGATCACATGGCATATCAAAATTTACAGTTCAGAATGTTATAGGAGAGCCAATTGCATTTGTATTTATTGATTGGAAAAAAGAATATGGTAGGTGCTTGTCACTTAATATAAAGCTACAAACCAAACATTTTCCTGTCACTTTTTCACACTGTTCCTAATACATAATCACCATACTGTCACCTGTGCGATGAAAAGCAAACTCTGTGACAGAAAACAGGAAGAGACACCAGGAGTTCTTGTTGGGATTTTGGTTGGTTGGCGTTTTGTTTTGTTTTTATTATGTATACTATGAGCTTGCTAAATTGACTACTTTTCTTTAGCTGGTTTCCACTAGCAGATATTCTTCAACAAGAAAAATCTCTAATTACAAGTTAGTGAACTTGTAGCAACAATTCCTCTTGATAGATCTATGCAGTTAAATTGACAAAGCTAAAAAGTTACATTTTTTTAGAGAACTTGCAAGATGATGCATGAAGCGTGCCTTGTTCATATTTTGTTTAAAGCTATTAGACAATACCAATGGCATTGAAAATAATCACTTTCAGCACTCAATGTTCTTAGTTAAAGTGCTAATTTATGAATACTACATGTCATAATAATTTGATTTATGAAGCAAGAATTTTTTCCCTTGAATTTGAGATTAGAATTTAGGTAACATATTCAGTAAGAGAAGAATAATGTGGCAACAGAAACAATGCCACCCTGATTATGCTTAAACAGTAATGTGTAGACAAAACCACTAAAGTGTGCTCCTGTTGTTGCTGATTGTTTTTAATAATTCATAGCCCTTTAGACTCCTGGTAAATAATCTGGATGTGACTCGCCATAAAACAGAAGGGGGTTTACCTATTAGTGTTGTAAAATATAGAAATAATTTTGAGAAAACTCATCGTGACTCAGAAATCTGCACTTTGGAGCTAGTCCTGCTCCCACTGTGGTCAATGTGAGTTTTGCCACTGCTTCAGTGTGAGCAGTAGGCCCTTTGTAAGAAGATCTATTACTAAGACATAGGATGAACTAGACTACAGTGCCACAGCTACAACTCTACTTTATTTCCTTTGTTCCTCGCAGGCCTAATCCGCCATGTCCATTAAATTTAGAGCCCCATTGACTTTAATGGGCATTGGATCAGAACCCATGTTAATAAAGGCAGCTGAAAAGTTTATGGATGGGATAGCCTAAATTTGGCCATTAATTTTGGCAATTGATCTTTGATTATCAGCAGGTAAGTATGCCCAGTGGTCTGTGATGGGATGTTAGATGGGACGGGATCTGAGTTACTGCAGAGAATTCTTTCCTGGGTGCTGGCGGGTGAGTCTTGCCCACATGCTCAGGGTTTAACTGATCGCCATATTTGGAGTCGGGAAGGAATTTTCCTCTAGGGCAGATTGGCAGAGGCCTTGGAGGTTTTTCGCCTTCCTCTGCAGCGTGGGGCATGAGTCACTTGCTGGAGGAGTCTCTGCAGCTTGAGGTCTTCAAACCACAATTTGAGGACTTCAATAACTCAGACATAGGTTAGGGGTTTGTTATAGAAGTGGATGGGTAGGATTCTGTGGCCTGCATTGTGCAGGAGGTCAGACTAGATGATCATAATGGTCCCTTCTGACCTTAGAGTCTATGAGCTGACAGCATATTAAATATGTAGATGTACTATAAAGGTTACATTGGAGGGGAGAGTAATGTAGGCTCCCATTCTTATTGTTTGATTTAAGTAACATGGCTGATCGAAAACTTGATCTTAATGTGGGGGGAGGGGCCTGCGGTATAAAAGAGGAGTAAAAAGGCACAACCTTGCTTACCATAGTGTTCAAACAAGTTACCAAAGTGTTACAGTTTTGTGTTTCCTTCTGAATGAGAAACAACACGTCCTAGAGACCATCCTGTTTGTAAAATGAGCGTTTCTCATTGTTTGAGTGTTGTGTAGTTAGACTGAGAAAGCTTGCAAAATCTTGGCCTGTAAGTCAGCTCTTCCTCCTTCCAGCTCATAGCATTAAGTAGCAATATACCATGCTGAATTATGTCTGCTTTATTGCCTAAACTCTATGATGATGAATACTTCAGGTCATCTCAGGATGCCTTAGGAACCATGGGCTCCTGAGGAAGTTGCTGCCTTGCTTTCAGATGAAAGAGCAGGCCTCAGACCTATGCTGTCTGCCCATATTTCAACTTCATAGGTGAATGGTCAATGTTTAGTTCCTGTGGGTTGCAATGTATATGACCTATGTGATGAGATTACGTTAACAATGGCTTCATATCACTCATGGCTCTTGCTTGACTTTTTTTCACTTACTAAAAATGATTTGGTAATTTTCATTGTTTTAATGGGTCCAGTCCTCATACAGACACAATTCCCATTGAAATTGATATACCAAATCATTTTGGCTTTAAGATGCCAAGAACAGCATTAACACTTTACAATCTGTTCACAGTGACTGAAGCCTGTTAACAGAAGTTTAAGCTGTGTACAGAGTCCAGGATGAGAAACAGTGTTGTACCAGCAATATTCAGGTTCTGTAGTGATATAATTTGCTATATGTGCCTTTGCCTTCAGCTAGGAGCACATAGCTCATGTCACAGATCGCTTTGCACTGGAAACCACAATGGTGGAGGCTCTGCCATATTAATACCTGCACTTCAGTCCACTCACTACTTATTGCTTCCATAATACCTTATGTTCTGGAAGAAATCTGACAGACTTTGGATCCATACTGTAGGAGGCTAAGAAGAAAATGTGAACATAAGAAGATGCAAGAGGATTGTCAATAAACCCAAGGACTGTAAAGCTGTGTAGAATGTCAAACTGACAAATCTCAATCTTTCCCTGAGATGCAGGGAAAGAAGTTAGTTTGGTTTGTGATAGAAAACTTGCTTTTTCCTTTATGTAGTGTAGCATTTCAGTTGCTTTTGTAGAAAGACCATGTGGCCATCGTCCTACGTGATACAGGTGAAATTATTTTGAACAATAAAATACTCCATGCACAGATTCTGAGTGCCCTGCCAGTTGAAATGACAATGCCAGGTAGACAGTTCAACCAGCTCACTCTCCTGCCATGCAGCAGCTCTGAATACAAATGACAACTCCACACTACTTCAATCTCCCATAGCTCTCTTTAAAGGCCTGGTGGACTAAATGGGCCCTATAACATGAAAGTTCATAAATTTGGGCTATTTTGACCCAAGATCAGAAAGGTATTCCAGAGCCCCAGGATCCTGATAGCAAATTCCCTGCTGGCTGTTCTGTTCTATGGAGGGGGATCTAGCATTATTATTTATTTGTGTATTACCATTGCACCTAGGAAACCCAGGCATGGACCATTGCAGTAGGTACTCTCTAAACAGAACAAAAAAAGACACTTTTAAAATCTATTTGGCAACTCAATGGTAAACAGTGCAGGTCCCAGAGCCCCATTTTCTTGTCATTGTGTAGCCCCACAAACAGCACATTGCACAACAGTCTAACCTTGAAATTACGAAGACATGGATGATGGTAGTAAGTGTGTGGAACAATAATATAAAGACATTAAACCAGGTTTCTGCTTCCTAAAGCTTTGGAATAGAACTCTCCCCTTCCAGATTGCAGTTGCATGCTTCAGCAATTATGCACAGTGGCCAAGGTTTAGCACCACTTTATTCTACTGGTCTGACCATCCACTTTGGAGAAATACCAATGTAGTTTTCTCCTCCTCCTCTGCTTTCTGCTGTTTTGAAGTTTCTGGATAAGAAAGTGGCTGATGATACTCACGAGAAGATTTTATTCTTTGTCTGACTTTCTTACTTCTAACTAAAAAAAAAAAATTAAAAAAATGAATTCTGTATTCCCTTGGGGGATTAATTTTTTGAAGCTGTTATGGCCATTTAGTGTGGATTACATGGTGTTACAGGTATGAGTGTTAAGCATTCTAATTATCTCTGCTGTAGCCCATTGAAGCTGAAAATTCTATTGTCTGTATCTGTGGGTATGTGATAAATTAAATTGTTACATATATATTATCAAGAATATAATTTGGAGGTTCTCATGGATGCTCAGCTCTGAATCCCTCCTAGTCTATTAAAAACTTTTAGATGTTGAGTACGTATTTAAAAGAGTATGTTTCCTTAGATTTCCAATAAGGTCTCCAATTAGACCTATGTCCTTTTTCCTGCAAAGTGTATTATTGATCTTTGTACTAACTATAGCAGCACTCACACAAACTTTCTTAATTGTAAAGTGACTAGAATATTAATTTGTAGATAATTAACAGATCAAATAATTTCTACCACATCACACATTTTATGACCACTATTCAGACAGGTGGTTCTGTAAGGAGAAGGGAAGAATGTTGCTTATTCAGCTCCAATTGATGAGATAAGCCTCAAGCTGCTTGATTTGGGGTCTTACAAATCTCCCTCCACTTTATTTAGTTTTATTACAACCTGAACATTTTTGCAACTGAAATGGACTCTCTAGTTCTCAAACTCCTCTTATGGGAGTCGCCTTGTCTGATGTCATGGAGACTTTCTCCTGCCACTATTGTCTGTGCCTCCTGTGGTATTGCCAAAATTTGAACTAAATCCTGGGATTGTGTAGAGAGAAGGCTTCTGAAACATCAGGCAGGGTCAGAAGACAGGGTACTGGGTTAGATGAACTGTTGGTCTGACCCAATATGACCATTCTGATTTTCTTAAGAAGCTGACAGGGAAACAAAGGAAGACTGCAAGTCTTGGAATTTAAGGGCACGTTGAGTCATTTTAGGTTAAGCTGATGGACTAGGCTAATTTGAGATAAATAGAAGGGGATCAGTTAGGAGAAATTATGAAGAAATGCCTTCTATGACATGTAGCCAATCTGTGACTGCTAGCTGCAAACATCTCTAATGGTCAAAGGTGGGACACTAGATGGGGAGGGTTCTGAGTTACTAGAGAATTCTTTCCCAGGTGTCTGGTTGGTGGGTCTTGCCCACATGCTCAGGGTCTAACTGATAGCCATATTTGGGGTTGGGAAGAGTGTTCCCCCAGGTCAGATTGGCAGAGACTCTGGGGTTTTTTCGCCTTCCTCTGCAACATGGGGCACAGGTCACTTGCAGGTTTAACCTAGTATAAATGGTGGATTCTCTGTAACTTAACATCTTTAAATTCTGATTTGAGGACTTCAGTAACTCAACCAGAGGTTAGGAGTCTATTATAGGATTGATTGGGTGAGGTTCTGTGGCTTGCAATGTGCAGGAGGTCAGATTAGATGATCACAATGGTCCCTTCTGACCTTAGAGCCCGTGAGTCTCTTTTGCAGATCCATCTCCCTTTGCTCAATCTCTCTTCTGGCTGTCTCCATGACTTCCTCCCACACAGTTAGAAGTGTTACTGGCTCAGTCCATCCACCCTGAGATTCCTTTTCACCTACAAATAAGTATTGAGGGCCTCTTCCTGCTCTCTGGCATTCATCCATGCAGTGGAACAACACATCCGAAGCATCAAGTTTTCTGCAGTTCCCTTATTTCATCTTCATTCTGGTTGGTGAATGGCAGTGAAGTTGGAGCTTTCACAAATGAGTTGGACAGAGTTCATCACTGGCAGACCACTTGGGTCATTGAAGAGCTACAGTTTTCACAGATGCCTGTCCTTTCTCAGGTTACTGTTAATGCAAAATAAATAGACTTAGTGGCAGGCTGCAAAAATTGATTGCTGTGTTTAATGGACAGTTTATTTGAACTGAGATTTTTCTCCTACTCATTGCAAGGTTTGCTTTGTTTTCTGGAAATGAACTGATTAAGAAGAGGAAAGAGAACTGAAAAGAAATTAATGCACCTGGGGCAAAAGATAATTGGGCTCGTAAATTAGCATTGAGGAATTGATATGCTTTTATTCTGAGTCTAGATTAAAGGCTAAGTAATAGTGTCTCATGGTCAAGAGGGTTCCAGCTGATGCAATATAGTCATTGCTGGCTGAACATTTTTTCTTCAAAGACTGTAGAATCTTTTCATAAAGTTTCTGTGATGTCTGTTAACACAACTGACCCTATTCTTCCAATAATGAAAGAGCAGTCTTGGAAGGGAGGGGGGGGGAAGTTTGTAACAGGTTTACGATTTGTGAAGCCCCAGGGAAAAGTGGGTTTTGGTGGTGAAATTCCCTTCAACACTCTTCTCTCCCTCCCGTTGTATCTTTGTTTTCTATGGAAACATTAGGAATATGGGGAAATCACACCGACACAGATTCCAAATAACTGTGTTTATTTACTATGTACAGATATAAAAGCCCTAGCTAGCTATATTCTCTGCTGCTCTGGCAGGGTTTTGAATGGCTTCTGCCACTGAAGACACAGGGTACATCTACCAAGGGATAAAAACCCCACAGTTGGCCTGGGTCAGCTAACTTGGGCTCGCATAGCTCAGGCTCCAGGGCTGAAAAGTTGCAGTGTAGACATTAAGCACCTGTGAGGTTCCTGGGAGGGTGGAGGGTCCCAGAGCTCAGGCTCTAGCCCAAGCCTGAACATCTACACAGCAATTTTTAGCCCTGCAGCCCAAACCCTGCAAGCCTGAGTCAGCTGAGCATTGGGATTGTGATCAGGTAGGTAACTGCTCAGTTAGCTTAGAACTATGTTCTATTCAGAGCTTCTATCAGGGACTGCCTGGAGGGCTGAACATTAAGAGGCTGGAAATCCAGAAGCTATAATTTTTGCAAAATATGCTCATAACATTTTAACCTGTTTTAAATTAGGTATTTGGGAAATAACTCCAGCTAAGTTCTGTGCAGAAAGATTTGTTGGGGAGGGGTATTCATGACTTCTCTCTGACACTGGCAATTTAGCAAAGCAGGCTTTTTGCACTTACTTCCTAGGAACAGCTGGAACATGTGGTGCATGACTATCTAGGAAGCTTGCATCTTTAATACTACTGTTTAGAGCAGTAAATGTCAACAGTTATTCAAGGTGACACTGGCTGGAAGTGTATCCTGGTGGATTATAAACTTTGTTTTCATCTACATTTATAGTAGACTATGAAAAAATTACTTCATGTTCAAAGCAAGTGATGCATGCTCTGTTAGCATACTACTGCCTGAGACATGTTAATATTGTAAAAACATATAGCTCTTATATAGCGCTTTAGCTCTCAAAGTGCTTTATACTTACATCTAAGTATTATTATCCTCATTTTACAGATGGAAGAGCTGAGACACAAAGAGGTGAAGTGACTTTACCATGGTCACACCACAGGTCAGTAGAAGAACAGCGATTAGAATTCAGATCTCCTGACCTCTACTCCACAGCTGATCAACACTGACTTTGTACAAAGAGTCAGGAACAAACCAAAGGTTTAGTCATTCAGTTCTTTTTGCCATTTTATTTTCTGCTAGCCCCTTTTATATAAAAAGTGGCTCTTTTCCTTGACATGCAAGCCTTCTTTTTTTAATTGTTTACTTCAAAAATTAGTAGCAGGTAACCCCCACCTCCAAAAGTCTTGATTTAATATTACCAAATGAAAACATTTCAAGTTAGACTGAAAGTCCATCTTTAACTCAGCTCATTGTACATGTGACCTTAACTGTACTGTACTGTACTATGTGATACATTATCTAAGCAGAACAGGCTGACTATGACAGCTGCAGCCTTAAGACCCCACTTGCAAACACCTTATACCCGGGAGAAACTATGCAAGAGTCACACTGAGTTCAATGGGACTGCTCACATGTGCAAGCAATTGCAGGACCCAGGTTCTAACTTTGCTTTTTGGTGTTTACATTTCAGACCTGTACATGTAAGATTATGTGATTTAATCACTACAAATTTTCCTTTGAACCCTTCAGCAATCATTTACTGTATCCTCTCAAGTTGCCTGTGTATTTGAGTGAAGCATTAATCAAATCAATCAAAATAATTGGGCCTTATTGTACTTGACATTTCATGAGAATCCTCATGCCTTGACACAAGCAGTACCTTCAGTGTAAAGAGAGCAGACTCTATCAATATTGCTATTGTTGTGCTGTCTGAGGCCTTTTAAACAGTTCTTGGAGTGGCAAACTGTAGAAAACTAAAGAGCTTTTCACTATGAGCTAGCTAGTTCTTTATGTCTACTCTGAAATAAGTCATCCATATTGGACTGAAAGAAGAGGGCTAAGACCCTCATGCCAGGGGACTGTCCTGTTTCGATTTGGAAGCTCTGCATACAGAGGTCATTGTTCTTCCATTTCCATGACTAAGCTGTGACAGGGCCAAAGACTTGGATTCTATGTACATTTAGTTCTGCATTTCAAAAGCCATTGTTGGGAGCTGGGATTTTAGGACTGTTGAAGTCCAGGAGGGAAAGGGTGAGGGTTGATTTTCCTCTGTGACATTTTGTTTCTCTGGGGCTATCCATATAGCCTCTCCCTGAGTGCCAATGATCCACCCCATTTCAACTCCATTTTACTTACCCTTTTGCCCTGAATGCTCCTGTGACACAGTAGCTCTTCCTCTGGTAGAGGCAAGTTGGATGTGACTTCTTGTGTGTGACATAGGGAGTTTGAAGGAACTCCTCAGATGTTGAGTGCTTCACCTCCATAGCTCCTGAGTTAGCAGAGCTGAGGACACCTAGACTTCCTCAAGCACTGGCCTAGCCCAGAAGAGGGGTGTATAGAAATATTCCTAAAGGATGAGGTTAAGAATTTGTGGCCTATCAGCCTTAACAGTGCGTTCTCATCTTAGAAACATGCTGAATCAAATTCATCCCTGGTATAGCTTGACTGCAAACAATGGAGCTATCCCAGAAAGGAATGTGACCTAAGCATATATCAAGAAACTTCTGGAACTTTTATCAAAATGTTTTTTTCCATTCTCTGGAACAACTTGTTTGCTAAACTTCAGCATCTGAAGTGTCAGAGAAATAGACGATGAGAAGATCAAAATCCACTCACCTCTAACCCCTCCCTGCAGCAGCAGAAAACTGATTGGAAGGAGATACACTCACCTGATCCTACAAAATCATTAAGAAAACTTCCCACTTCAATACCACCCTCTACCCAGAGATCTCACAGGACATATTTCATTCCATTTTTATCCTTCTAGAATATGGAAGCCAAGGAGTTAATTTTCTATCCACATTTGATATCTGAACTGGTCATTTAGCTATTGGCAAGTATCTGCCTCAGGTTTAAGGTTTTTTAAATTAATTTTTCATTCATCATATTTTCATGCTCCAGCCTCACTCGCTGATAAGGATTAACCCTAAAAGGGGGCCAGATCAAAGGGACAATGATTATATTCACATGTGATGGAAAGGCTGCACCACAGAGACCCCCTTTGGCACATAAGAAACCAATAGATGGGTCTGCCCTAACTCTGTCCATGTTCACTTAGGCATGGTACAGAGAGGTTTTGTCTAAAATGTACACACCGCTTTATGCATGTACCTCCATCCTGACCCACAAGGCACTTACAGTTGCAACCTTCTGCAGATGCTGGTACTTGTGCTAACTGGAGGAAATGGTATGAGAAGGTTCCATGTGAACAAATGTCTGTTAGGTTAAGGCTATCTCACACCACGATCTAAGGTATAGTTAAACCCATCTCCCCATAGTGAGACATTAGAGCATTAATCCCTTGTACTACCAAGCCCCAGAGCAGTGATACTCTGACTGAGGCTCGTGAGCCGCAAGTGGCTCTTTAATGCATCTGTTCCAGCTCTTTGCAGCACATGATATTAAACCACTGTGTGATTTAATTGGTTAATCACTTAGATTGGTTAATAATCAGGATGCTTTTACTATGTTATTAACCAATTGTAGTTGATAAGATAATAATACTTGGTCAGTGATTTTGCTGTGAGAAATATATATATGTATATATCACTAAATATTTCTCCTTCCACACTGTTTAAATAGGAATATGTAGTACTATAGTAAATGAAACAATGAATTCATACTACTGTGGCTCTTCTGGGTAATGTTGATCACTAATTTGTCTCCTGAACCACTGATGTCTGAATATCACTGCCCTAGAGTCATTAACTTTGTGCTCCTTTTTTAAGGTAGCCCATATCCATGTTGGGAATTAGCAAGTCAGCTCCCGGTTCCCTTTGGAACATGCTTTGTCCTATAGTATATAAAAAGTGCTGAGCTCAATTAACATCTGTGAAGGGGAACAGCTGCACTTTGGTTTTAAATGTAACCTTCAGCCTGTTACTACAGTTACTATCAGTACAACTGTGTCTTGCTGTCATTCCTCTCTAACCTCTTTGCTTTTAAATTTTATTGACTTTGTTTTCGCTATCTATATGTAATGCTGACAGAGCATCACTTAGTGAGGTCTATGTTTCTTCCATTGCATTTGAGTGTAATCTTTCATTCTGATGAGCTTTTTCAGTTTTCTTTAAGCTCTTTACCACTTTGCCAGTGGAGCATAATTTACTTTGTTGAGTGGTTTACATGCATTAAAGTGTGCAAAGTTTTATTTATTTGTCTCTGATGGGTTCCTTCCTGGCTAGTGGATCTAAGTGGTTTTGCTAGTTTTCAGCTTTCAGGGTGTAATTAGAGTGGGATTTCAAATTAGCTGGCTTTGGCCAGCTCATGCCAGTGTAAAGTTTCCTCAATTCCATACAGCCAGTATGTGGCACACCACCATCTTAGCAGGGGCTCTTCTCAGAGTGTGGATAGTGGTGGGGAATCTTTAGACTGGAAGCTAGAAGTATCATTACAATCAGTTTTCGTTGTTGTACATTAGCACACCTGATTCTAGTCCCTTCTAAGAGCTGAAATTTAAAATAAAAAGGAAGGAGATGTTTCAAGTTCTGTTCAGATTTGACTTTAAAAATGGACAAAGGCTTGAGCGGGTTCTTATTTTTTCCAGCCTCATTCACCCATCCCTTCTTTTAACCTCCCAAGGTATGTGTAGGGGATTCCCCTATCAGATATCTTATTTGGTTTTGTTTTAGAACAATTGGCATTAAATGTATGGAGTGACTGTAAAATCAGAAAGAAGGGTTGCTTAACAAATTGATATTCTGTGCAAGTGATCTCATCCTATGTATTACCTGAACAGTCTATCTCCCAGAGATTACAAAAATAGGGAGTTCCTATAGAGATTCAAGTAGAGCATCAGCTGGACAATATCAGAAGTTATGTGCCTATTAAATACTTGTGTGCCCTCACAATTTTGCTTGTGACAGCTCATCTGACAGAGTAGCTAGATATCTTATTGACACTAGGTATGAAACAGGTGACTCCTTATACCTGCAGCTCTGCAACAACCTGGCTGTGATTAGATCTTACTCAGCGAGGTACAGAAAATATCTTCCTGGGGATGCTTAAATTCAACCAAAAAGGATAACCATTTTATACAAAAACCTAGGCCCAAGTTGCAACAATGCATACTTAAAGAGGATGTCCAAGTCCTGTATCTGGGCACTTCTGTTGGCGCATCAGACACACACGAGTATTGATTTGATTGTCAATAATACAGGATAAGTTTCTACTTAGTTTTTCCATTTTTGAAAACTGATCTCAAAGGCTTTGAATTTTAAGACCAGCAAGTCTCTCTCATTTACCAGTTTACATCAGTGTGATACATTTTACATCAGTGCAAAGGAGTTCAGAATCAGGCCCAATTTTCAATACATATAAAATAGGTACTTTGATTTTAGAATTTGTCTGGAGAAAAAATAACCAGGGTTAAATCTCTCTAAACAGCAGATGTCAGCTGAACCCTGGGAGGAAGTGTGTGTTATTTTTAAAAGATAATTTATCACTGATTGTGTACTCTTGTACCTGTTTGGTTTTAGGCAATAAGTAGGGCCCTACAAAATTCACGGTCCATTTTGGTCATTTCACAGACATAGGATTTTAAAAATAATAAATTTCATGATTTCAGCTATTTAAATCTAAAATTTCATGGTGGTGTAATTAGAGGGGTCCAGACTGAAAAAGGAGTTGTAGGAGGGGGTTGCAAGGTTATTGTAAGGGGGGATTGCAGTACTGATACTCTTACTTCTGTGCTGCTGGTGGCGGCACTGCCTTCAGAGTTGGACAGCTGGAGAGCGGCAGCTGCCAACAAGGATCCCAGCTCTGAAGGCAGAGTCGCCGCCAGCAGCAGTGCAGGAGTAAGGATGGCATGGTATGGTATTGCCACCTTTACTTCTGCACTGCTGTCTGCAGAGCTGGGCCCTTGGTCAGCAGCCGCCACTCTCCAGCCGCCCAGCTCTGATGGCAGCGCAGAAGTAAGGGTGGCAATACCGTGACCCACTCCCCCTAAAATAACCTTGTGACCCCCCTGCAACTCCCTTTTGGGTCAGGACTCCCAATTTGAAACACTGGTCTCCCCCATGAAATCTGTACAGTATAGGGTAAAATCACACCAAAGACCAGATTTTATGGGGGGAGACTAGATTTCACAGTCCGTGATGTGTTTTTCCATGGCCATGAATTTGATAGGGCCCTAGTAATAAGGATGCTTGCTAGTGCCAAATACTCTCTCACACACACACTCAGGCTCCTTGTCCTTCATTCTGCACAGATCCCTTTCAGTTTAGTAGTTCATTAAACAATATTAAGGGTGTGTCAAGACTTATAATGATGGCGCTTAAACTGGTTCTGCGTGATGTGAATGAAAATATTTCCAGCCCATATATACAAATTGCTTTTCTTTGGCCCTGCTTTCTGCTGAGCTGCTGATATTGCAGGGCTGGTGCCAGCTCAGTATCTTCCTTTGCACAACTAGCCAGAACATGGCTTTGTTGGCCAGTTATGAGAGGGTATCATGTTCCCTGCTAAATATGATGGCTCAGTTTTATTTCATTTGGAAAGGATTTTGGAGGTTATCTGTGGCAGAGGAGAAAAAAATCCTATCATAATAAAAACAGTAAACTAAAAGCTGAATAGATTGTTTAGAGACTGATGCAAGTAATCTGAGCAGCTAATAGCTAAAATGTCAATAGCACCTTTGATCCAGTGATAGGAAAGCACATTACTAACAGTAATGAATTTATCTCCACAATGCCTCTGTGAAGTAGGTATTATCCCATTTACAGTTAAAATAGATATTTTAGGTTCATAAAAATACCCTATGCTAACTAATTGTATCTACATCATCCCCAAAAAGCAGTAATGACCTCTATGCAGGGCATTACCCAGACACTAATGGCCAGCTAGTATTAATGGTCCAAGGCATCTCCCAACTGGCCATTAAGACCTAGGAAATACCCTATTCTTTACTATTTATTCTTTTAATTAAATAGCCTCTTTCCTTAGTACAATAATGTGGTGAGGGGTGGGAGGTGGAGACTATAGCGATGAGAGGAACTTGGTGGTGTTTTGTTTGTTACAAAAAGTGCATTGCATTGTTATGAAACAGTGCATATGTGACTCACCCCAAGGAAACTGGAAGAAGGGGACTTCCAAAAGAGCATTCTCTTGGATGTGAAAGTAGGGCAGAAGTAGACTGTGATGGATGCATGTGCCTTTTCAGATTAATAAGTCCTGGAAGTCAGACCTGTAGTTCCTGAACTATAGCTGGCTTAATAGTGTTCACAATACAGAAGTTAAAAAAACACACACAACAAAACAAAAAACTACTCAGCTTTGACCTGTTACACCAAGCTCCCAGCTCTGAGATAGAGTGAGTTTGTTTGTTCTCTCTCTCAAACCAGCCATCCCTTAAAAGCACCAAGCCTATCAGCTCAGCTTTTATAGCCTTGTAGACTCCCAGAAGTCCTTGCAGCTTTCTCCTTCCCCTTTCAGGGCACTGCCTCTGCATTTTATTGCAGTGCTACTGCCAGTCAGGATGCTGCCCATTTATATAAGGTTTCTTTAAGGGCAGCTTCTGTGTTTTCTGCTACAGCTGTGGTGTATTAAGCCCTAGCCTACAGCTTTTATTTGTCATTCTACAAAATAAGAGAGATTTGTTTCCCAAGACGTAGTATGGTCTTAAATGTAAAAATAAAAGCAAACAAACAAACAACAATAAAAACTAGTATGTTCTGAATGTGCTTCTTGCCAGAGACCCATTGCCAGAGTACAGCTGAATCAAATTCTCTTATGGAGATTCTGCTTCTGCTGTAGCACTCCTACAGCTTTTGGGTGAGAGAATCCCAAGGGGACCTGATGTCTTCAGAGATCACAGAAACAAGAGAAGATGGCTGGATAGCCAAGAAAAAGACACATTATGTACACTGTACATAAATACGGCCCATATGCTGCTGCTCCTCCCATGATCCCCTTCTAAGGACTTTCTGGAGAAAAGTAAGTAAAGCATTTTATTATTTTTTTTTAATTTCAGGTCCATTATTTAGCTCAGTGTGGGAAAGGGCAAGAATGCAATAGTTTGTATCAATGCTATCAGCTCCTTGGGTACTAAGGTATGCACTTCTACCATGGACCTAAAGTACAGGAGACAAACTTACTTCTTCCTTGTGAGATTATTTCTGTTAATAGTATGTGTCTATGGTGTGTGCTGTGTTTAGTAATTCTGCATTTGTATTCCATATGAAACCAGGAATATAAGGAGAAAATACCAGCGACATTCACATTCTCTTTTTAAATCAGAAATTCTGAAAAGTATCCTGGAAGTGGCCTTTGCAGTCTGTCTCTGGTGAAAGTTTTTCAGTGTTTTAAAGCATGGAGGGCTATTCAGTCATTCAGAGAACTGGACTAGATACGGCATTAGGAGTGTAATTTTGAGTGACACCGAGAGAGTGGTTCATGCTGTGGAACTGATTGTTCAGATTTTATAAACCATTATTGGTTGGTACAGATCTTTGAGGTACACTGTAGCACATCAACCCAGCAAAGAACACAGCAGATGGAGAAGACGGGGGTGCTGCAAGGTCCAGATACAGAACATTAATAAACAGAAGTAGCTATTCCACATTTCAGTTAATACAAGGCAATGCAACAGGTGAACTGAAGTAATTGTTGGAATTATCTGGTCTGTATTACTATGGATTTTAGGTCTATGTACAATTGTGGCAGCCAGGGCTGGATTAAAGCTATCTGCAGCCTTCGGCATGACCTAAAGTTCCCCTTCCTCCACCTCCTACTTGGGAATGGGTTGTTGTCAGGGGAGCTCCCTCTTAGACACATAGCGGCATGGACTGTTTTACTCTCAGTAGCAGAGGCCTCTCTCTCTCTCTCTCTCTCCTCAAGCACAGCAGGGATCCATTCTCTCCTGCCCCCAAAGAGACAGGGGCAGCAGCAAGGGTGTCTCCCAACAGTCAGGGTGTACCTGCTAGGGTAGGTAGGCCAGGCCTACTGGAATCTTCTCCTGTTGCCACACAGAATCCTTTGCTGGGAATGTGTTGGTGAGGCCTCCAGAGTCTTGGAGTTACCATCCCATTGGGATGCCTGGGGCAGTTCACACCTCTGAGTTATTGCTTCATCTTCTCAGCAGATTTGGCAGACAACCCTGAATCAGTTACACTTAGTCCAAATCTTTAAGTTTTCCTTTGCAACCATGTGGGCTAAAAACTTACTTTTTTAAATGAAAACTGAGATTTTGACATAATCACGACTCCTGGAGCTGGGGCCCTAGGCACTGCCCTGTAGTTCCACTGGCCTTAGTCTGGCCCTGGTAGCTGGTCAGACAGCCTTTCAGAACTAAAGGTGATAATATGCTTCTGTCTTAAAGTTTGGGGAAAGAAACTTTTAAACTAATTATAATTATAAAGCAGTAATAATGAGCTTACTTTCACGTCAGGTCATTACACTGCTGACTCGTCTTGCTCTGAGTTAACTCTGACAGCTTGAAATGTGGCCTGCTGTGCAAGCCACTGTGCCAAAATCCCACAGATAAACCCAAAGTTTAATTCTTGAGGAGGTGAAGGACTCTTTGAATCTTCCCAAGATGATACTTTGAGAATGGGGAGAGCTGTGCTTATTGCAGTAGTGGAGTCTAGCACCAGTCCAAGCTATGGTGAATTCTATGATTCCACGACCTGGAATTTACATTTAGCAATACTGCTATAGATATCTTACTCTGTGGAGCCCTCAGGAGTGTTTCAGGGTTGTACCACTATACAATGGGTAAGGAAAGAGGGAATGACAGGGCACCTGCAGCTAAGAAGAAACCATCATGTAGGTGTGGAGGAGGTTGATCCTTATTGACTGGCATTAGAAGGAAGCAGAAGGGGAATCAGGCACAGCAGCCATAAATCGAAGTTCCAGGAGGCAGCAAGGGACCTCCTGGCTGCTGCTGGAAGACCCCAGAAGACTCTTTTCCCTGTACAAGAAGACAAAACGAGGTAGAGGGAAGGTTGTGGGCTCTCTAGAGGGGACTGTTTGTAGGAGAGGGTAGAACATTTGTTGAGGTAATGGAAAGACAACATGTACATCTCAGGTAAGCGTGAACCAAGCATTCAAATCTGTGAATGCTTATCTAAACCCGAACTCTCCAAACAATCATCTATCCCTTACACCCAGAGGGACTGGTATCATAGAATCATAGAATCATAGAATTCAAGATCAGAAGGGACCATTATGATCATCTAGTCTGACCTCCTGCTAGATGCAGGCCACATAAGCCGATCCACCCACTCCTTTAGCAAGCGACCCCTGCCCCATGCTTCGGAGGAAGGCAAAAAACCTCCAGGGCCACTGCCAATCTTCCCTGGAGGAAAATTCCTTCCCGACCCCAAATATGGCGGTCAGCTGAACCCCGAGCATGCGGGCAAGACTCTCCAGCCATACCCTCTTGAAAAAGGTTATATCATATCATTGACCCATTGGACTATTTACTTCAGTGCGGCACTTAATTGACCTATTGACTAAGCCCGTTATCCTATCATACCATCTCCTCCATAAACTTATCTAGCTTAATCTTAAAGTCATGGAGGTCCTTCGCCCCACTGTTTCCCTCGGTAGGCTGTTCCAGTATTGCACTCCCCTGATGGTTAGAAACCTTCGTCTAATTTCAAGCCTGAATTTCCTGACTGACAATTTATATCCGTTTGTCCTCGTGTCCACATTAGCACTGAGCTGAAATAATTCCTCTCCTTCCCTGGTATTTATCCCTCTGATGTATTTAAAGAGTGCAATCATATCTCCTCTTATCCTTCTTTTGGTTAAGGAAAACAAACCGAGCTCCTCAAGTCTCCTTTCATACGACAGGCCTTCCATTCCTCGGATCATTCTAGTGGCCCTTCTTTGTACCCGTTCCAGGTAGGACTAGTTAATGTATCTACAGGGCTCTCCACTCACCCAGGCAGTGCCTCCCATGTCTACACTGCTGTTTTTAGGAATGTAGTGTCCCATTGCTAGAGCCTTTTCCTTCTGACTCCCCCTTGCTGGAGTCTCCCTATCACATTGTGGGAGAGTCTCCGCAACAGGGGCCTGCCAGAGCCCAACAGCTCCCTGCTGCCGGAGTCTTTCCCTGAGGCAAGGAAAGGCTTCAGTAGTGGGAAGCTGCTAGAAGCTGTGAGAACCTTTTCCCAGCACAGTGAAAGACTCCAGAAGCAGGGAACAGCCTGAGCCTTTCTCCACTCCTCCCCCCCCCCCCACCGCCAGAGCCTTTCACTGACACAGGCTACACAGTGTAGTGTGGACACAGCCTGCTTTTTACTGCAGTGTGTAGCTACACGTACCCTACACGCCACTACAAGAAGTACGCAGTATAGACTTAGCCTTACTCATATCTGCTTGCTTCAGTAGTTCTCAGGGCCTCTAGAGCAGCCCTGTGCAGCATAAAGCTTCTTTCCCAGAAATAGCTAAGCTTGGGCACCTATTTACAGTGAGCATTGTTCACAGTCCACCATGTGTGTGGGAGAGGTAACACTAATTAATTCCTCCACTGGTCTGTTTAAAAGCCTTTGGTGGGAACACCAAAAATAGAAGCAATAAACAGTTTTAACAGAACTTGAATTCAGGGAGGAACCAGAATAATGTACAAAAATCTAAGATTTTTGACTTAGCTAATTCAGTCTTCCACAACTAACTGATTCTGGGAAGCAAAGAACTTCAGCATGCTTATTCCTGGCTCTTTGTCCCTCAACAATAATCTTATTTCCTGCCAAGCTGGGGTCAAAATATAGTAACATGTCATCTCTTTTCCAAGAGACCTGAAGTAGTAGAATATTTGTAGGACAGGGTGAAACAGTCAGACAGCGGGGGTGCTCCCCAATGAAACACAAAGGATGACTGAAGGATAACAGCTGCTGGCTGGGGATTGGTTATTGAACTGACAGTTAGTTTGAATATGCTGAAAGCTCAGTTTGGGGGTTGATTGTTTTTTCTGGTTACTGCTGAAGAAGCTTTGCTTGCCACGACATTTTTTTATGGAATGCATGGTCACTTCCTAGATTTATCTAATGTGAAATTTGATTCTAGCCGAGGAAATCACTCTGCAGGAATGTGTTTATTTTGCTCTCTGCTGGAGGTAATGCTGAACAGTTTATTATCTGGCTCTGTTGAGGTTTCAGCTATGATGTATGTTACAAATGTGATAATCAAAGCTGGCCTATTCTGCAAATAAAGGGAAGGCCAAGATCCTGCAATGAGCTTGCCACACACAGAGCCCTGTGCCCATGTAGAACTCATTGCGTGATTGCACTCATAAACCATAAGGGCCAGATCCTCAGCTGGTGTAAATTAGCTTAGCTTTCATAGAGGTGAATGGAGGCACAACAAATTACAGCAGCTCAGGATCTGGCCCTAAATGTTTAAACGATATTTATCTGATGGAGAATGTTCCCCAGGCTTCAAAATATCCAGTGTATATTTTTAAAATCCATTATGCTATACAAATAAAAAATCAAATAAAAAACACCATTTGTATAGCACCTAAACAAAAGTAACTTTTTGTGCTGTACTGCTGCACAGGTGGCAGACAGATCACAAAGTAAAATGCAAAGGAAAGTGTATTTCTGATGAAAATAACTAACTGGACTATACATTTTAGGAAAGTCTCAATTACTTCCAGATCAAATGACAATATAAAGGTTTGGAGGGTTTATTAAAGTAGTTAATGTTTGTGAGAGCTTTGAAGATGAAAAACACAATAAAAGTGGGTTTTTTATTATTATCCAGCAACCTTCTCCTCTTAAAACCAAGATTGTTCTTACCTAAGAAAGAATGTTTCATGCAGCCTCTGACAGACACATCATGAGAAGAAAGTTTCATATTGCAATTTACTAATCTTTTTAATGTGTTTTTAATCCTAAAATTCTAGTGTCAAAGCCAGGATTTATTCAAGTGTTTTGTACTGGGGATGGCAATTTACAGAGAGAAGTTAGTTCTATCGATATATTTAAAAAAAAAAAGTGTTTTTGCCTCACTGAAGTGTGGTCAAATTAGTAACATCTCTGTTCTCTTTCTCTAGTCTTACTGTTAATGTGATCAGTCTGCTCTGCAAGGGACTGTTCTAGTCTGTGTCACATACAGCAAGGGTGACTGAAAGGGACAGAGCGGTAGTAGGGTTATGTCATTACTCTCTCACATTAGAAATATTGCTTCTGTAGTGGAAGGCTTTGCCTTGTAAATGTTTTGGCTGTGGTTTGGTCCCTGTCTGGGTGTATTGTTCAGTGCTACAGCTGAATTTTGAGTGAAAAGATGTAGTCATGGAGCAAGGGAACTGTGTCATCTGTGTTCCTGATTAAATGGGCACATTTAAGATTAATTGGAATGTCTTTTAGAGAGATGGGCCCAAGCTGCAAAGGTCAGCTCTGAGTGTGAACTCTCCCACAGTTCATTGGCACTGGGATCTGGAGTTTTGGTTTGTCTCATTATTGATCCAGGATGAGCTACAGATCCTAACTTCCTGAAAGTGTGGGGCTGTTCAGATCTGGGGTCCTGGTTTGTTTGGACCCATCTTGGCATTAATGTGTTACCCCATCATCAACTTATCAAGACTACCCCTACCCAGAACGGCATTATTTGTACTCTCCAAAGGACTAAACTTTTGCCCCACCACAGAATCTGATATCATACTAACATGTAGAGAACAAGAAAAATTCTTTCAACAATTCCACCTCAAAGAATTCTTTCCCAACAAAGACACCCCCCTCCAACTACAGGTTCCCGCCTCTCCACCAAAAGTCATAACAAAAAAGAATTGGACTGGACACCCCCCAGTGGACAAAACCATATACTTGATCATTGCATTGATTGCTTCTGGAAGAAAAATTGACTGTGAAATCCTTAACAAGCATCACATCCACCACAATCTCTCCATCTCTGAAAGGTCAGCGATATAGTCCCTGGAATCCAACCATCTGGTAATGCTCAAACTAGCAGACAAAGGGGGCACCATCATAGTCCCCTAGCATGATGACTACGTCAGTGAGGCCAACTGACAATCTCTAATACCATCCACTATAAAGGACTCAAAGACCCCACACCACAAGTCACCCAGGAATTTAAGGATAGCATCAAATCCCTCTCCAAACAACCCGAAGAGAAACTCTATAACCTCATCCCTCACAAGACCTCCACCCCAGAGACACCACCACCCCAGGGACCTTCTACACACTTTCCAAGATACACAAACAAGGGAACCCAGGAAAACCCACAGCACTCTTACTGGAGGAATATCAGGACTACTAGAAAGCATCCTCAACCCACTCAATATACAAAAGGCCAGTTTCTTCCAGAACACAACTGAGTTCCTCCAGAAACTGTGCAACATTAACAATCTCCCTGAGAACACCATCCCTGCCACCATGGATGTCACCTCCCTACACCCCAGCCTCCCTCATAATGACTGAATCGCTGTCTTCCTCAAATTGAAACGGACAGCACTCATATCCACCCCTAATACACTACTAAACTCATCCATCTGGAGAAATGCACCATGAAATCAATGATGCACCTGAAATACATTGATGATATTTTCATCCTCTGGAGAGACAACCTAAACTCCCTCATAAATTTCCACCACAATTTCAACCAGCACCACCCATGCATCAAAGTTTCTGGGGAACACTCTCACACCAACATCAACTTCCTGCACACCACAAACAAGAATGAAACCCTACAGACAACTATATACATGAAACCCACAGATCACCACGTGTACTTCACGAATCCAGTAACTATCCCAAACACCAAGAAATCTGTTATCTACAGCCAGGCACTCAGATACCACAGAATATGCTCTGAGGCGAAAACCTCGGATAGGCACCTTAACATGCTTAAAACCGCCTTCACCAAACAGAGACACTCCACCAGAGAAGTAGCTCGCATTGTAGAACAGGCCACTCAAATACCTGAGAGAACCTGCTTCAATACAGAAATAAAACCCACTCTGAAGCCTACCCCTACTTGTCACCTAGCCCCTGACACTGGAACCCATGTGCGGTATCATTAAACAATTACAAACCATACTAGATGGGGACCACATCCTAAAAGAAATCTTACCCCAATCCCCTTTCTGACATTCGTACAACTTCCCAGTCTTGCCAAGCTCATCAGCAGAAGCAAGCTCCCCACAGACCAGGACATATTAACTCAAAGCAGCACCAGACCCTGTTAGAACAACAGATGCAAACCCTGCAGACATATCTCCACTGCTACGATGATCAACACCTCCTACCATACACCTTTCAAGAACCATGGGTCCTACGCATGCCTATTGTAACATGTAGTGTACCTCATCCATTGCACTAAATGCACCAGTAACAACTATTAAAAGTGATAACAAAAACACCATATCACCAAATGATCATTCCATATCTGACCTCTGTCTTTGTCCTCAAAGGAAACTTGCGCAACACCTTCAAAAGATGAGCCTAGGAATTTAAATTCATAATTCTTTCTACTAGACACCAAAAAAGCATGGACTTAATAAAGACACTGGATTTATGGCTCATTACCACAATCTGTAACCCACTAACCTTCCTTTGGGATTATGACTGAAGAGGTGTTAACTGTCCACTTCACTTCAACTAGTCTCTTGCAACTTGTTTTAACTCTGTCTGTTCCACCTTGTATTTAGCTATGACACCCTGAGTACATTTCCCAGACCTGAAGAGCTCCATGTAAGTTTCAAAGCTTGTCTCTTTCGCCCACAGAAGTTGGTCCAATAAAAGATATTACTATCTTGTCTCTCTAAATTGCATATTGTCAGTTAGTTATGACTGCAGGATTCTCCTTGCTAGACTGAACATGCAGCTTGTGAAATTTACAGTTCCTGTTGGTTAGGAGTGCAGCCTGGGTTAAGGAAAAAGGCTGATGATTTTTATTTTGAAGGGGAACACTAGGGACCAAATCCTGGCGTCTTCACTGTGTCAAAACTTCCATTCCATGTGAGGTGTCCCACTGTGCCTTTGTACTTGGGTTAAGGAGACAGTGATGGACTTTGCAGAAGGGTTCTCCATTTAGGTGCATGCAGTATCTGCACTTAGGTTTGTTACCTAGAAATCCACTGTGAAGTATGTATGTTTTCAGGTTTCTCTGTCACACACAGTGAGACATTTTTTAATGTTTATCCAGTTGCTATAATGTCCTCTGTTGAAGGCCCCCTTATATGACATGATACAGATGACATATACTGTACAGCTGTGAACTAACAGTCTCCCATAGTGTATTGTTCATTGATTGTGTGTTAAATGCACCCTAAGCAAGTCCATATTACAAAGACTTATAGGATAGTTAGGTGACAAGCAGTGTATAGTTTTATCATTTCAAAGAACAATTAGCAGACAAAGTATGCATCCTATTACATTTATTACCTGTGCACTTGAGTCAAGCTAATAGGATGAACTGAAAAATGTTAGTGTTAACCTGTGTCAGTTAAATATTTTCACATCACTACATATTTTGTAAACCCAACTATTGCTCATGTATTCAAAAGTACTAGAGATAATTTTTCAAGGTATGTGTCCATATAATCCCATGCATCAGAGAGCGGAGGATCCAGTCATCTGAGAAGTATCTTACTTGCTTCTGCCAGAAGGTTTTGTCTTTAGATAAATTTCAACAAATATAAACAAAACAATATTTAAAACAAATGTTCAGGATCAGATTCTCAGCTGGTGTAAATTACACCATTTCAAAATCTGGCCCTGCATTTAAGAGAAGCCTAGAAAATTACAGAGCAATAAACAAGAGAAAAGGCATGTATTATATACACTGTACTACTACAAACACAGAACAGAAAAACTGTAGGTCACACTCTTGAGTTCCATAAAACGCACTGGAGAAAGCAGCCCGTGGCGCCGCGGCTGGCGCTGGATCCCTCCGATGGCGCCGCCATGCCGCCCCATATATCGGTGCGCCCCGCCCGCTTCTTGCGTGCCTTAGCCGGGCGCTCGACGATTGTCTGGGACTGGATCCTTAACACCAGTTACAGAGGGCGTGGTCCTCCAGCGACCAGTTACTACAGGTGAGAACCGTCTTTTCTTCTTCAGTGATCGACAGTTTATGTGGCAGAGTGTGGGGTGAGAGATGGCATTACAGGCGCGGTGGGTCGGAGTGCCACTTGCGAGTGACCGCCTTTGTGCTGCATCGTGCGGGCAGTGTTGTTACAGAGCGCAGGGCGTCTGCATAAGGCCTGAGTGTGTGGGGGTGGTGTGCCAGAAGCCTGCAAGCGCAGTGGAGAGAGGGGAGGCCAGGAAGGCAGCGAAGCGGTGGTAGGTGGGGCAGGTGCGGGCGTCTCCGAGCGCAGAGGGTCGCCGCGGCCACCGGGAAGCCTGCGGATACACGCGGGCCAGCGAGAATCCTCTGTGGCCTTGCGACACGCGCCCGAATTCACGCCGCGACGAGCGGGCAGGGCGGCGGGAGGAGCGAAGCCGGCGCGGCAGAGGGGACGCCGCCGGAGGAGGGCCTCGAAGGAGGAGCAGCGACGAGGAGGCGAGGTGGCCCCGAGGAAGATGAGGAGGAGGTTGATCCGGGTCCGGTCGCCGGGAGGGAGACCGGATGCGGGCGAGCGAGCTTTGTCCGTGTGGGGGAAGGCGTATACACTGGACGGTCGTCAACCCACTGAAGAGAGGAGACCGACGGGCTCGGGAAGGCCTGGACTCACGTGGAGATGCCGCCAAGGCAAGATGCCATGGAGCAAGCCGGTGGACCAGATGATGCGCCCACCACCAGGTTTAAGTCCCAGGCGAGACCAGGCCAGGCGCGTGGGGCACCAGGTTTAAGTCCCAGACGGAATGGTTGGCGATATGAGCGAGACCATATGGAGTCTCAAGACGCGACGGAGACCATATGGTTGGAAAATATGGAGCGCACTCAAGGCCGCAGGAGAAAACCAGATAAAGCTGCTCCAGGATCCGGGAATAGAGAGGGCGGAGAGTTGCTAGAACCCTGGCAAGGGGAAACCAAATGGCGGGCCACATTAAGAGTCGGGGTTTCCATTTTGGTGGGGTTTCCGGACTAGACCGGGCTTCCCCGCGGAAACGGTTGGGAACAGCCCGTTGGCACAGGCCGCAGCTCAGCGGGAGGATTGCAGGGGTACGAGGGCAAGATGCAGGAGCGGAGTCCCGGGCGGTGGCGGAGAACAAGAGGTGGCGGGCGCGGACAAACTTGTGTGGAGAGGCGAGGTTCTCGGACGGAGGCATGCCGGGCAGGGCGGGAGGGGGTTGCCAGCGCAGTGTTGCCGGATGCCAAGCGAGGGCGGCAATGGAGTGCTCCTCGGCCGGAGAGCTCGAGATGAATGAGGGGGAGGGAACCGGAGCGGAGGGCAAGGATGAGTGACCAGGGAGGGGGCGTCCGTCCGATGGACACGGGAACGGCGCACAGGAGGAAACCCACCGGCCGGGGCGGGAGATTGATGGAAGGAGGCACTCCGGCGCGTCTTCCGCCCCGGAGGCACCATCAGAGATCTCGGAGGGGACGAATGGACCCACGAAGATCGTATGCACCGCAGAAGATCTGCTGCACACCACTCGGGCGAGCGGCTCGAGAGTGGCTGAAGCGAAGTGCTAGGGAAGGCGGGACGAAGGAGCGCTTAGTAGGTGAATGGGAGGCTCAGCCGAAATGATCCACAGGCGGCCGTTCGACAGCCGTGGCTTGTTGACATAGAACATCGGCGGATGTATTGTCAGGATGCACGGTGACACAGCGCAAACACGATGGGCGCCGAAGGCCTGACCGGCCACACAGGACGCCGAGCCCGGTCAAGATGGGCGCCCCCGCCGAGGCGCAGGTGCCTTGCGTGCCCCTGGATGCCAGGTGGCGCCGCACCAAGGTGTTGGAGCGCGCCTGTGGCCAAGGTAACCCCCGGCGGGGCGGTAGGCCTGGAGGGACTATTCTGAGGCGGAATGGAACCCTGGCCGGGTATGGTGAGGTGGCCTGGATCAGGAGTGCATCACAGACAAGGAGTCAGGCTGTGTCACGGTGTGATCGGGCCAGCCAGCGTGGGGAGTGCGTGGACACAGACACACCTGCCATGTGGCCGCAGGCTGCACGCCATGTGGCCGGCCGGGGGAGGCCGGCAGGGGCGGGCTGTCGTGCAAGGGAAAGGCTTGCGCGGCGAGCAGCTGGAGCAGGTGAGTCTGGTAGAGGTTGGAAGACAGAACTGGCCAGCTGGGAATCCAGGAGTGGGGAAGGATAAGCTCCACCTTTGGAGCTGGAGTTAGGGCGATGAACCGGAGTTGATGAGCAGACAGAGCTCCCGAAACAGAGGACAGAAGCTCGGTCACTTGGAGCTTCAGGTCTGCAGCCAGTTGCGCATATCACCCAACAGATCGAACCAGCGGCCGAGTACCAACCAAGCCGTCGACGGCCGGAGAAACGCCGCCACACTTCCACGCCCATCGCGGCAACACCTCGGGCAGGTGGAGAGAGGCCGGGCGGGCAGCACCGCTGAACTGGTAGCACGGAGAAGCGGCAATGAAGCGGAGGTAATGGGCGATGCGGGGAGCGGCAAATGTCATGTCAAATAGGCGCTCCAGAATGAGCGGCGCGAAACCAGTCTCCGGATCCAGGAGGGAATGCGGATCCGGAGGGTACCATAGGGGATTCGGGATTCTGCGGACCGTTGAGATGCTCGGGGACCTCCGGAGGGCCGGAGGCCCTCAGGGGATGAGGAGCTAACGGGAATAGGGGGAATAGAGGTAAAGGCACAGTCGAGCCCCGGCAGGAGTTGAAGAACCCTGCTCGAACCCCAAGGTCCCTGAAGTCTCTGAGGCGGGTGAGAGAAGAGGGGGAGGGAGGAAAGGGCGAGGGAGGTGGAGGGGGGGGAGGCGGAGGAGGGAAAACCGGAGGCTGGCTGACTCGACAGATCAGGGAGGGAATAAAGCTGTCTCCGAATGCCGAAAAGGTAGGAGCCGGAAAAAATAGGAGGGGGAAACGAACAAGGAGGCCCTTGATGCAGAGGAGAGGCGCGGGGGTCCCAAAACGGCGTCTAGGGGGCCTTGGCTCTTAGGCCTTGACGGCGGCGTGTAAGCATTGGGACTGATTGGCGGGCTGGCCTGATGGTCGGGCGGGCTGTAGGGCGGTCGATCTGGCGTGTGGGCGGACGGGTGGGTGGAACGCGGGCGGGCTGGCCGGCAATGGGCCGACGGGCGGTTGTATCGGTGTCCCGGGCGGCCGTCCTCCGCCCTAAGGGTCTGTATTCCCGCGCTCGGCGGGCTCTGAAAAAGTAAGAAAAAACTCAAACGTTTCAAACGGCAAGTCCTGCAGAGAGTGAAGTCCTCGAGGCGCGGGCCAGGCGAGAGAGTGAGAGGATTGCAGAGAGGCTGAGAGGATTGAGCCAGGCGGGAGGAGGCGCGGGCTTCGCTGCCTGCGAGGAGGAGCGCCGAGGCGGTGAACGCGCCTCGAGGAGGCGAGAGAACTGGAGACGCGGTGAACTCCGGACAAGAGATCTGCGTACGATTGTCGGGCTACAGCATCTCGTAGGCATCGGGGTAGGTGTATCGCATTGATTGGCGATCGTCGGCTGCTGCAGGCCAGCCGATCAGATCGCGAGCGAGAAAGAGGTCCTCGAACGTCTCGCGACTGGGAGACGCGGGGCCGCTTCGCGACTGGCATTGCGCTCCGTGCGCCCGCGGTGGACGATTTTCGAGTCTCGAGGTAGGTGAGAGGGGAGGTGAGCTCCCGTTGGGGTAGGGGAATCAGTATCGCGGCGTCGGCCGCCATCGGAGGGGTAGACGCCGCGCTTGCCATTGAATGGGCGGCATTACGCTGAAGCCTCCGTCCGAATAGCGCCACCAACCGGCCAATGGAATGGGAGATGACGCGGTAACGGGTCGCTGCTTCGGTGGCTACCTCAATCAGTTGAGGTCAATTGCGCCCTTTTCTACGGGCAGCGAGTCCGCGTAAGTCTATGGGTGGCGGCGGGTCCGCTGGCGTCGGACCGAGCGGCCCTCTGACCTGGCGAGAGGGCGACGACAGGCCCCGAGGTGGCCTGGGGCGGGTTCGTGGGCTGGGGGGGCCACGGGGGGGCGGGCTGGACGGTTGGTGGCACGCGAGAGTGGCGGCTTGCGAGTGATGGTGGGGCCTGGGCGCAGAGTGCCGCGGGGCGCCAGAGCCACGCGCGTGCTGGTCCGCGCCAGGCCGGGCCAGTCGAGTGGCAGGTTGGAGCCCCGCTGCTGTGGGCCCCACTGCTGCTGCCACCTGCTGCTGTGGGGCCCTGGCCTGAGGCCCGCTGGGCGGCTGAGGCTGGGACACGACCGCGCGGTCGACTGGGCTCGGGGGCCGTGGACCTGGGGGGCGGCGCGTCGTCATGTGCGTCCGTCCCGGTCTGGGGTGCGTCGCGGCTGGCGCGGCGGGGCCTGCGCCGGGGTGGTGCCGCACGGCCTGCGGTCGACCGACCTGGCGCTGGCTGCTGATGCTTGTATCGGCGCGGCCGCGAGCCTGCGCCGCGACGCGCTCCGCCCGCCGCGCGGCTGCCGCCTGGGGAGCAGTCAAGGTGCGCGGGGTGCGTGGAAGAGCCGCGCGCACGTCCGAAGGGGGACCGCGGTGCAGCCTGTAAGGAGGACGCCGCGTGCCCGAGCGACCGTGTCCTAGAGGGCCGTCGCGTACCGCGGCTAGAGGTCGCCGGGGGCGGGCGGCGCCGCGTCGCGGATGGCGGAGGGCGAGCGGCGACGAGGTACGCGGGATGGGGAGCGTGGCAGGCGCGGGTGGGAGCTGTGGGCGAGCGGCGCTCGCGCGTGATGCGCGGTGGTGCGCGGCCGACGGCGCGGCGATGCGAGCCCGCGGCGCGGCGGCTGGCGGGTCCGGCGCGCTGGCTGGCCAGCGGGCCAGCCGCGGGGGCGAGGCCGGGCTCTGCCGGGGCAGCCAGTCGCGCTCGCTCGCTCTGGCGAGCGCCTTCCCGCCTGGAGAGTCCCCTCGGAGAGTCGGGCTCACCGGGCGTGCCGGGCTTTCGCCGGGAGCAGGGGTGGCCGGGCGTGCGGCTGCTCTGGCGCCCACACTGCCGGCACCGCGCCAACCACCGACCACCAGCGGAGCCACAGGAGTTGACAGTGGCGGGGCTTTCGCCGGGGCCGCGGCGGGCGCGGCGCCGCCGGCGCCGGCGCGGCGCCCGTGGGCCGGTGCCGGCGATGGTCGGCGTGGTGCGCCGAGCCCGGGCCCCGCCGGTGCCCGGCGCGTGCGATGGGGGCGGGTGGTGGAGGTGCCGGTGCTGGGGTGGTGCGCCCGACTCCATGCGGATCTGCTTGAGCCTGAGTCTCCCGCGGTTCCTTTCTTCCTGGTCCGCGTTTAAAGCAGCACAAATGGGACACTTGTCTCGAGCGGAGGCAGACCCCGTGGCGCGGAGCGGGCAGGAACCGTTGACAACAAACATCATCAATCGCTGACAAACTGGGGCATGAGCCCCACCGCCGGGGCGAGGGGAAGAAGGAAGGGGGCGGGGGGGGAAACCTAAATCTACTAACTAAACTAACTAACTAACTACTAACTAACTAACTACTAAATAAGGAGAAAACTGCTAGGGGTGTGGGGGACTAAACAGCACACTCACAGTTCAGCTAAAGAGCAAATTCCAGCGGACCTGAGGCGAGGACGGCGGAGGAAGGGGGCGGATGGGCGGACGGGCAGATATATATAGCCACTCCGCGGCGCGCCGGCAGGCGCCCAGCTAGTTGGGTTGTGCTAGGTGGTAAAGTTCCGATTGCGGCGCGGCGCGCACACACCTAACTGGAATGCATTGGAGCAATCACTCGAAGAAGAACTGGCCACTGTAGACAATCAGTAAACTGGTGTTACTGAGACTATCATAGTTTAACAGTATCAACTGTCAGCTGTCACTTTGATGACACAATATTAAATAAAGTCATTTAGATAATTAATTTTAGCTTTAAAGTGTTTTGCTGAGGCTTTTGAGATGTTTTTGTATGTTAGCCTAAGTGACTCTTCTCTGAAGAAAAAAAATTTTAGTATGTCAGTATGGTGCTGGATGTCTTTGAAGTGAGCAGAATTTAACTGTCCAGATGTTTCATGAAAAGCTTTCAGTTCAGAGAGTATTTTCAGCCTGGCTGCCCACCAGAAAATAAATACTCTTCAATTTTTCACAGAGCCCTAAGAGCTTGATAATCCCTCTTTCTCCCCTCCCCCTCTTCCCTCCCTTTAGCAAGTCATTAATATTTAGACACTATAGTGACATCTTGTGGTCAAGAAAGACACACAAAACAGAAATGTTTATGATAATCAAAAGAGCAAGTATAAGAGTGGTTTTGTTTTTAATAACACACAGTTCAGGATTTATTAATTATATTTTATTTAATAGTTCATTCAAAATAGTCTTTTGTTTCCTGTTTTTGTTGCTTTAGTTTTCATTGCACTTACCTTCACAAAACCAACCAACACTATATATGATTTAAACTGGTGAAACTATAAATACATATTTCTGGAAAGCAACCAGAAAGCACATTTTGGAAATCTGTTTTATTTTATTTTACCATTGAGAACACCATGTGTTAGTCAGGCAACAATTTTCAAGGAAGAATTTCCCTACAAATACTGCTTTCTCTATGCAGAATGTTAAATATTTTAAGATCGCTCCGGCATCTGTCCATTTTCTACATTGTTTACAAAATGCATTCTGTTTCATTTACTTATTACTGCTTTAATCCCCCTGGCCTGCTCCTGACAGGTGCTGAGCACTCATGATTCCAACTGAAAGTCCATGGAGGTTGTGGGTACCCAGCCCCTCAACCTGATGAGATTATTCATGAAAACTGTAATCTTTTGTCCTCAGATTGCAGTTTTAAAACCAGATCAAGAAAATGTAACAGATGAGAACTTATTTCTCAGTCATGTGTGCAAGAAATCTAAACATCCACAGAACATGTTCCTGTGTAGTTACAACAAAGGCAGGTGTCACTCAAAAATGCATAATATAAACCCTTTCCAAACATTAACTAATCCTCATATTGCCACTGTGGAGAAGGTACATTCTGTTGTCCCCACTTTACAAAAGGAGGGGTTGGAAATGGGCAGAGAAATCAATCTAACTACCTTCGAGGATCTGGGCCCTACTTAAGTGCTCTAATTCACACAGTGAGGTAGTGGCAAAGCCAACATTAGAAGAAAATGGTTGCTTACCATAGTAACTGCTTCTTGAAGAAAATGACCAAAGAGAGGCTTCAGCATGCAGCAGCAGCATCAGCAGGACTACTACTTGACTACTTTCCTCTTCTCCTGGTTTCTGAGAGCTAGATCCACAAAAGGGATTTAGACACCTAACTGCCACTTTAGATGCTTAGGTTAAGTCCAAAATTTAGACCTTCAGTATTCCTGCTCAGCTGCTGCCTAACCCTATAGGTGCCTAAATTCTTTAGCACCTAAGTTTCCCACAAATAAAAAAACCAGGCAGGCACGCAGACTGCTGCACTGCACACACACACAGCAGCTTCTCTGATGCCTGGGTTCACAGCTCACACCTAAGCCCCAACTGGATCCTCAAACTAAACATTAATTCCCCAGCCTATCTTGCCTGTAAGGCCCAATTCAGTAGGTGGGCTGAGGCTGCTTAAACAGATTGGGCTCCATGCAAAACAACGCCCTTGGAGGAATGGCCATCCCTCCACCCCTGTTTGCCCAATAGCCCAGTGGTTAGAGCACTCACCCAGGATGTGTAATACCAAAGTTCAATCCCCGCCTTCTGCCAGATGTGGAGCAGGGATTTGAACCCACATTTCCCACCACTCAGGAGAGTGCCCTAACCACCGGTTATAGGATAATTTGGCTGCCAGTCTCTCATTCTCTCCTGTTGAAGCCATTCCATTGTGTATGATGAATTAGTCATTAGGACAATGAATGACTCTAAGGGTATGTCTACACAGCAAAAGAAAAATCCCCGGCTGGTCCGTGACAGTCGGCTTGGGCTGCGGGGCTGTTTCATTGCTGTGTAGACTTCTGGGCTGGGGCTCTCGGTCCCGGCGGGGTGGGAGAATCCCAGAGCTTGAGTTCCAGCCCAAGCCTAGAAGTCTATACACCAGTGAAACAGCCACATGAGCCTGAGTCGGCTGGTACAGGCAAGCCACAGGTTTTTCTTTGCTGTGTAGACATACCCTAGGAGACTGAAGGCCCTCCTCCAATGTCTATTATATACAATAGAACAGCTTCACTAAGAAAGACAGAGAGATTCCCCACCCCAGAATATCCAATAGCCCATTGGTTAAGGCACTTACTTGAGAGATGGGGATTCAAATCGCTAAACCACATCAAGTGGGGGGGTCCCCTACATTGTGGGTGAATACTGTAGCTGCTGGACTACAGGTGGGGAAGGGGTTAGGCACCTAACTGAAGAACAGGGTTCACAGCTGAGAATCCTAGGCAAAAATAGGGAACTCCCTAAATACTTTTGAGCAGTGGGGTTTAGGCCACTCACATCTCCTATTGGCTTAATAAATTACTAATTTAGTTAATAATTTAATAATTACTTCAGCATTCAGTTAAACTGATTTGTACAAAGGGTAGGTGGGTTGTTTAGGTCTTCTCTAGAAGCAAAGCAGAGAAGAATCATCAAAAAAAGGTATGGGTATTCAGAAATGCTGTGCTGCAAAAACATCTGTTAGTCTATAAGGTGCCACAGGATTCTTTGCTGCTTGTACAAAGGGGACATTTTCCAAGTTTAATTTTTAAGAGCTGCATAATGTTATCATTTTAATAAGGATTTTTAAAAATAATTAACCTACATCTCCTGATCACACATCATTAGCCTAACCTTATTCTCTGCAGCACTAAACTATGCACTAAGTATAAAGTGGCAGGTCACACAGCGACAGCTGCTTTTTCATTTTCCTATAAATTAAATGGTTTTCTACTGAACTCAGTCTTATCATATGCGGTAAATATTCTTTCCTTTTTCTAATAATTGCAGTTACACCCACTGTTGAAAGTATTTGTTTCCTTTAGCAGTTGGCTCAGACTCAGAGTGCCCCCAACTATGTCTCACAAGATATCCAACTTGGTTTATTCTCTAGGTACACTGTAAGCTCTCTGGGCAGGGACCGACTCTTATTATGTGTTTGCACAGGGCCTAGGACAATCAAACACTACCTTGGTTGAAGCCACTAGTTGCTACTACAAAACAAACAAAAAAATTACCCCATGCTCACCACCATAATATCTGAGATGAAAAGATAAAGGTGAGTATTTTTTCCAGAAGTTAGTGATCTGTAAGACCCAATAAAACTCCTGAGGACAACAGACAACTAAGCTACCACTTGCTGACCTGAATCACAGTGGTGATGTAGAAAGTCTGAAAGTCTAAATTCTCAGAATGGAGAGGGGTAACTAGTGGTGTTCCCCAAGGGTCAGTCCTAGGACCAATCCTATTCAATTTATTCATAAATGATCTGGAGAAAGGGGTAAACAGTGAGGTGGCAAAGTTTGCAGGTGATACTAAACTACTCAAGATAGTTAAGACCAAAGCAGATTGGGAAGAACTTCAAAAAGATCTCTCAAAACTAAGTGATTGGGCAACAAAATGGCAAATGAAATTTAATGTGGATAAATGTAAAGTAATGCACATTGGAAAAAATAACCCCAACTATACATACAACGTGATGGGAGCTAATTTAGCTACAATGAGTCAGGAAAAAGATCTTGGCGTCATTGTGGATAGTTCTCTAAAGATGTCCACGCAGTGTGCAGAGGCGGTCAAAAAAGCAAACAGGATGTTAGGAATCATTAAAAAGGGGATAGAAAATAAGACTGAGAATATACTATTGCCCTTATATAAATCCATGGTACGCCCACATCTCGAATACTGTGTACAGATGTGGTCTCCTCACCTCAAAAAAGATATTCTAGCACTAGAAAAGGTTCAGAAAAGGGCAACTAAAATGATTAGGGGTTTAGAGAGGGTCCCATATGAGGAAAGATTAAAGAGGCTAGGACTGTTCAGCTTGGAAAAGAGAAGACTAAGGGGGGACGTGATAGAGGTATATAAAATCATGAGTGATGTTGAGAAAGTGGATAAGGAAAAGTTATTTACTTATTCCCATAATACAAGAACTAGGGGTCACCAAATGAAATTAATAGGCAGCAGGTTTAAAACAAATAAAAGGAAGTTCTTCTTCACGCAGCGCACAGTCAACTTGTGGAACTCCTTACCTGAGGAGGTTGTGAAGGCTAGGACCATAACAATGTTTAAAAGGGGACTGGATACATTCATGGTGGCTAAGTCCATAAATGGCTATTAGCCAGGATGGGTAAGAATGGTGTCCCTAGCCTCTGTTCATCAGAGGATGGAGATGGATGGCAGGAGAGAGATCACTTGATCATTGCCTGTTAGGTTCACTCCCTCTGGGGCACCTGGCATTGGCCACTGTCGGTAGACAGATACTGGGCTAGATGGACCTTTGGTCTGACCCGGTACGGCCGTTCTTATGTTCTTATGAGAGATTTACAGACTGATTCAGAGACAAGACAGGAATTGCTTGGACCATAACAAAGAAAGCAAGAGTCTCAAGCTGAAGACATTCTTTATCAGAAGTTTAGAGTGAATGAAGACATTTCCTTATACTTTCCCATTCACTTCCTATGCTCCTCTGAAGCCTCTCGTCCTACAGTGCTCTGTCTTTTTGTACTTTTGGCTTCCTACCTTCTTTCCTGCTGCCCCCTTCTGCTTGGGGCAGTCTCTTACTTCCTGTCCATCAAGACTTCCCATGTTTCTCCTGAAAACCCACCTTCAGGAAGCCTCCTTCCTCTACTCACTAATAATGAGAGAGGAGACAGATCAGGGACAGGACACAGGTCTAGCACTCCAGAAACTTTGGTTTTATTCAGGACTCTGCCATCGACTTGCTGTGACACACTGGACAAATCACATAACCTCTTTGTGCCTCAGCTTTCCCTCTCTACAATGAGGACATTTACCAATGCTACACTCCAGTGGAAGATGTTCGTAGCTTGCAGCCATGCCACCATGTGGAATGTGGATGCATATGCAGTTAAAAGGGAGCTACGTGCCAGCCAAGAGCTTGCTACTTTTAAATATTGGTTGATGTGAGCCTTCCATATGTCTTACGAAATTCACAGAGGTGTCATGGAGATTAATGAATATTTGTAAGGTGCCATGAGATCTTAAAATGAAAGTCTAAGTCCAAAATATTGTTACATTATTACTGCATACGCCTGGTGACTCAATGGCTTCAAAAAGCAGATAGGTGGCAGATGACTTACACTATACCTACTGTACATTCAGTACATCCTGTGCATTCAGTAGAAATGTATTCCATTTTAAATAGATTGACTTTTATTCACTTCTGAAACGATACCAATGATTACCTGAAAACTGAGGACATTCTCTGTGTACAGCTAGAAAAACCATGCTGGCTGTTGCCTGCTGAGCCCATCTCCAGTTGCTGGTTTAGTACATTTCATTTGTCAAAACATGTTATTAAAACTTATGAATCAGTAAAACCCTGCCATCCAATCTGATGTGCTCAATTTATGGACAAAACCAATACCGTGTCTCAGCATATAGCACTTACATTGTATATGGAAAGTGTCTGGCTCGCAATAAAAACAAGTCAGTTACATTTAACACAGGGCTATAGAGTCTTATCATTAGCTGCAGTGGGCCAGATCTGAAGAGTTACCAGACACTTCACTTTTCCACTTATTTTAAATGAAGGTGCTGATCCTCAGTACCTCTCAGGATTTGGTTCTGTGGCACACATGTAAAGACAGTAACAACTCTTCTGCATATCAGAGCTGCAGACTAAAACAATCAACTGTAAATAAATGTATTTTCTTTTTCTGTGGCTGAATGATTTTTACTGGCTGAGCCTAATATTTTCTGCCATCAGTGGTGATGAACTTACACTGCCTTTCACAATAGAACTACTCTTGTAGTGATACTGTCACGTCATTGTCACATGCAGCAGTGTATCCAAACTTACAAAAGTAAATACAATACGTACATTCATCTCTCCACTCTGACTGAAGAGATCAAGTTTGTGACCTTACCCAGGGTATAAGCTAGATGTATGGACAGCTGTGTCCCCTCAATTCTCCAACCAGGGGTGCCTTTTACCCTGCTTCATTGTGAGAGCAACCACTCCTGGTCTCATCACATACAGCCTCCAGCATGTAAATCACTCCCAGCTATACTGTATGAGTTCTATAGCCAGCCACTCATGAATTACACTGCAGGGCAACACCAGCAAACTCCGTCTCAGACTTTGCCTCAGAAATGTGCATCTTGTATTGCCCAGCACCTAAGTTCCCTGTAAGTTGCGTGGCTGGGTGGCCGCCCAGCAGGCTATCAAGTGCTGTGCAGTTCAGGTGTCCCTCTCCACACTGCCATGTGCTGCTCCTGCCCTCTGCCTTGGAGCTGCTCCCGGGAGCCTCCTGCTTGCTGTGCAGGGGGGCGGGGGAGGAGTGCTGATGTCAGGGTGTCCCTCTCCCCCCACCTCTGTACTACTCCTCCACCGAGCAGTGTGGGGAGGACATGACAGGGCTCAGGACGGAGGGAGCTGGCTGGCAGTTGCTGCTCTCTGAACTTGCTGATCTACTTAAAAGGGCAGCATACTTAAAGGGGCAACGTGCATCTCTGTCTCACCCGGTGAGAGTGTCTCACAGACACACTGTCTTTCAGATTCACCTCCTAACACATACTTGGGTTGTTGTTACTTCTTTCAAAGTGTGTTATTTTAGTCTTTTGACTGGTCTATGCATTTCATAATTTGTATTTCTCTCCTACGCTTAAATTTAATTATTTGAGTAGCGAGTTCTAAAATGCCTAGCCTGTCCTGGCTGGAGTAATTATCCCTATGGTAACTATTTAAAAATACAGATTATATCTAGGTTTTTGGTTTCTACTGGTGGTGCACATCCGCACTTTACCTCAATATGGTGCACATAACAAAATTCATTCTGCACCTGGATGGAAAAAATTAGAGGGAACACTGCCCAGCATCCCCCTGGACAATACAATCTGTCATTTATACAAGGAAGGAGTAAAATCAGCAGAATAAGAACACTGGACTTCAAAAAAGCAAACTTTGACAAACTCATAACTGGTCGGTAAGGTCCCCTGGGAAGAAATTTTAAGGGGAAAAAGGAGTTCAGGAGAGCTGACTGTTTCTCAAGGAGACAGTATTAAAAGCACAACTGCAAATTATCCTGATGCAAAGGAAAAAGAGGAAGAATAGTAAGAGGCCAATATGGGCCCAACAGGAACTCTTTAATGACCTGAAAATCAAAAAGGAATCCTACAAAAAGTGGAAGCATGGACAAATTGCTAAGCAAGAGTATAAAAGAATAGCACAAGCATATAGGGGCAAAAATCTGAAAAGCTAAGACATGTAATGAGTTTACCTAGCCAGGGACATAAAAGGCATTAAGAGGAGGGTCTTTATGAGCAAGAGAAAGACGAAGGAAAGCATAGGTACTCTACTCAGCGGGGAAGGCGAGCTAATAACTGATGACAAGAAGGCTGAGGTGTTTTAATGCCTATTTTGCTACAGTCTTCAATAAAAAGGTTAATGGTGACCAGATACACGACACAATTAATATTAACAATGGGGAAGGAATGCAAGCTAAAATAGAGAAAGAACAGGTTAAAGAATATTTAGATGAGTTAGATGTATCCAAGTCAGCAGGACCTTATGAAATTACCTCTAGGTACTTAAGGAATGAGCTGAAGAAATCTTGAACTATTAGCAATTATCTTTGAGAACTCCTGGAGGATGGATGTGGTACCAGAGAATTTGAGAAGGGAAAACAGGAAAGATACTGGAATAAACAATCAATCAATTTGTAAGAACCTGGAGGATAATAGTAGTATAAGGAATAGCCAGCATGGATTTATCAAGAACAAATCATGCCAAACCAACTTTATTTCCTTCTTTGACTGGGTTACTGGTTTAGGATTAGGGAAAAGCAGATGATGTGATATGTCTTGATTTTATTTCAGAGTAGCAGCCGTGTTAGTCTGTATCTGCAAAAAGAACAGGAGAACTTGTGGCACCTTAGAGACTAACAAATTTATTTCAGCATGAGCTTTCGTGAGCTACAGCTCACTTCTTCGGATGCATAGAATGGAACACACAGACAGGAGATATTTATACATAGAGAGAACATGAAATATAAATATCTCCTGTCTGTGTGTTCCATTCTATGCATCCGAAGAAGTGAGCTGTAGCTCACGAAAGCTCATGCTGAAATAAATTTGTTAGTCTCTAAGGTGCCACAAGTACTCCTGTTCGTCTTGATTTTAGTAAGGCTTTTGACACTATCCTACATGACATTCTCATAAGCAAATTTAGGGTAATTTTTATCAGGTGGGTGCACAACTGGTTGAAAGACCAAACTCAAAGAGTAGTTATCAGTGCTTTGCTGTGAAATTGGTAGGGTGGATCTAGTGGGGTCCCACACAGGTCAGTCCTGGGCCCAGTACTATTCAATATTTTTATTAGTGTCTTGGAGAGTGGAATGAAATGGGGAGTATGCTTATAAAATTTGCAAATGACACCAAGTTGGGATGGGTTGCCAATACGTTGGAGGACAGGACTGGAATTGAAAAGAACCTTTAATTGGAGAATAAGTCTGAACAGGATCTTGGAATTATAGTGGATCACAAATTGAATGAGTCAATGCAGTGCAGCTGCAAAAAAGGCTGATATTCTGGAATGTATTAAAGGAGTATTGTATGTATGATGTGAGAGGTAATTGTCCCTCTCTACTTAGCACTGGTGAGGCCTCAGCTGGAGTAGTGTCCAGTTCTGGGCATCACACTTTAGAAGAGACATGGAGAGAGTCCAGAGTAGTGTAACAAAAGTGATAAAAGATTTAGAAAACCTGACCCATGAAGAAAGGGTAAAAAAAAAATCTAGGCATGTTCAATCTTGAGAAAAGAAAACTGAGATGGGAACCTGATAAGTTTTCAAATATGTTAACAGCTGTTACAAAGAGGACTGATCAATTGTTCTCCATGTCCACTGAAGATAGAACAAGTAGTAATGAGCTTAAACCTACAGTGAGAGATTTAGAGTAGCTATCAAGAAAAACTTTCTAATTAACTGTAAGGATAGGTACACTCTGGAATAGACTTCTGTGGAGGTTGTGGAATCCCCATCATTGGACGTTTTTAAGAACAGGCTGGAAAACACTAGTTAGGGATGGTCTAGGATTACTTGGTTGTACCTCAGCACAGGAGGCTGGACTTGATCAACTTCTTGAGGTCCCTTCTAGCCCTACATTTCTATGAAAATGCCATTATGGCTAATACTCACATTGCTAAGGTGCTTAGTTGTAGGATTCCAACTAAACCTCCTGGAGAAACTCTAGTGTAGCTGCGATCAGCAGAACTTGGGGATTATTATTATAATATAATAGCAAGTAGAGTTCAGGGCCCTATTGTACTGGGCTCTACACAAATAACAAGGGTAGTCCCTACCCCAAAAAGCTTTCTGGCTTCCTTCACACTGGAAACATAAATTGGATCAGATCAACGAATAAAATAGCCTTGAGTTCTGGCTGGAGACCAAACTGCATCAGAAGCTAATGGAGAATCCATGCTTCTTTTCTGATACCCAGGCTATTAGCTGTAGGTGTTCCTGGTCTGAAATAAGGAGTTACTGCTTCAAGAGCTCTGGAGATTCCTGCAGGTACAAGGCAGGATTCTTGGCTGTCTAGCAAGTCCAAAGTACCTTCTGGACCAGTGGAATACTAGGAGGACTTCAACTCTCCCTTTCCCTCTTTTTTGTATCCTTTATGTGAATTGTCTTGAAGGATAGATTCTTCTTTACCCAGGACATTATTTGCATTGCTAAGGACCTTTGACCTCTGGTTACTCCCTGACTTTGGAAGGGATATAAGACAGTCATGCCTCAATGATAAGAAGACTTCCTCTGAGTGCCATAATTGCCTACTACCTAGTTTGTTGTGCCTTCCACTGATGCAGCTGCTACTGGTCATTGATATAGAGAAGATACTGGACTCATTGGACCAGTGTTCCACTCCCCTAATGCCAAGTTTGTGAGTTTTGTGTTTTGGTGCTTTTTTTTAAAGAAACACTCTGATAGTGTCAAAATGAACTAAAACAGGGTTTCTCAAACTGAGTGTCAGGACCCCTCAGGGGGTCACAAGGCTATTACATGGGGAGGTCACGAGCTGTCAGCCTCCACCCCAAACCCTGCTTTGCTTCAACAAGTCCTGTGGCACCTTATAGACTAACAGATGAATTGGAGCATAAGCTTTCGTGAGTGAATACCCACTTCATCAGATGCATGTAATGGCTTGTTTGTATTTACCTTCCCTATTTCAGCATGTTAGTTGTATTTACCTGCCCACAAAAGGGCATTCAGATGTGATCTGAGAATGACCTGTAATTTTGCATTGCATCATATGTATGGCTCCATGAACTCAAGGACTTCCTGCAGGTGCATTTTAAAAACCTCACATGCGGAGGAAAGCTGATGCATGGCACCAGCACTCCTTGTCCTTTGAGATAACTGGCTACGGGGGATTACTCAAAGAAATGAGTGATGCAGTGAAATTTTGGAGCTTTAAATCTTTACCATTGGGGTAAAATTATAATCACAGTTATGTCTGTTTTGACTTCTTGGTGAGCAAGTGGACTCAAAAGCTCTCTTTGATTTTGAAAAACAGGTAGATATAAATCCTTACAGCAGCTCTCAAGTTATGTTCTGTTTCTTTTGACCGGGTACTGATTAGCATGGGCAATGTGCCTTGCTGTGACTACTCCCAGCCACTTGAGATGGGTATAGAGAAGGAAGCGTCTTGTACAGGAATCGCAAGCTCTTATACCAAAATGCTTTTTGTCTTTCTTGCACTAAGAATCTTGTTGGTTTGAAGAAAAAAAATTATCGAGATTTCCTTGGAGTCCTCTGTTCCAGATTTTTCCCTCTGCCGGAGGGACAGTCCCTTCCGGGATATGCCTGAATTATTATGCTGGCTTTGGCAGTGGGGGTTGAGGCTTTTTCAAGTGTTTCACACCAACAGCTCCTCACTTGTAAGTATGGCTGCATTACACATCCATTTAGGATAAACATTCTTGAGCGTACCATTGTTTCCTTTTAGCCAAGTTAGAACCTATTGTTTGTCACAAATCACACCAAGAGTGTGACCAAGACATCTGCCTCCAACCAAGAATAAGGAACCACTCCTTTGCCACAAAGTAGGCTGTCCTTGCTAAATATGGGCATCTATGCAACAGCTATGCTGCTGTAGCATGGGAGCATAGATACTTATATTGATGGAAGGGGTTTTTCCATTGATGTAGATAATGCACCTGTCCAAGCAATGGTAGCTAGACCAATGGAAAAATTCTTTCGGCAACCTAGCCCCATTTACAACAGGGATTAGGACCGCTGAACAACAGTGCTTGTGGTGTGAATTTTTTTTACATCCCTAAGCAACAGAGCTGGAGTCAATTTAAATATTAAGTGTAGACTGGGACTATATGAATAACATTTGGTCTGAAAGGCTATAGTGGAGGCTTTGACATTGGCATGTACAGTCATCACTGGGTCTTTTGGAAGGAAGTCACCTTCTGAAGGGGACTATCTTTCACTGGGAGTTACTGCTGCACCAGGCTTAAATTTGTTTTTATATGAATATTTTAGTTTAACATTTGGTTTAATCAGATGTCCTCATTTGGATCTGACACCCTCAAAAGGAGGCACTAATGGGGAAAAAAAATGTATCTAATAATGCTTTAAAGGGAACTTATGGCGACTTCCTTGCAAGCCACTGACTAACATCCTGTCCTAGAAAAGTCCTGTGGGATTTTGTGAGAGATGTGTGCATAGTACACCTCTACCCCGCTATAACGCAGTCGTGGGGAGCCAAAAATCCCTACCACGTTATAGCTGAAACTCTGTTGTATCAGGGTAGGGGTGGCAGGGCTCCAGCGGTGATTTAAAGAGCTTCGGGCGCCAGCTGCTGCGGGGAGCCCGGGCCCTTTAAATCGCCGGCAAGCCTCGCTGCCGCAGCCCCAGGGTAGCAGCAGCAGGGCTCCAGCGGGATTTAAAGGGCCTGGGGCTCCCTGCAGCAGCCAGAGCCCTGGACCCTTTAAAGCCATGCTGGAGCCCCACTGCCACCATGCTATATGGGAACCCGTGTTATATCGGGTCACATTATAGGGGGGTAGAGGTGTACTTCTTCCTCTGGCTGTTTACACAAGGGAGTTAATACATTATTCAGCCGGGCCGGGGGAGCACACAGAGAAGGGGTACTGGTACACTCCTTGACTGTGGCAGTAGCTTGCTAGAGGTTCCCAGGAGCATGAAAGGCTATCTGCCTCCCCCACCCCACGGCTGGCTAGCAAGCAAGCATGTACGAGAGTAGGGGTGGGCAAACTTTTTGGCCCAAGGGCCACATCTAGGAATAGAAATTGTATGGCAGGCCATGAATGTTTGCAAAATTGGGGTTAGAATGCAGGCTCTGGGGTGGGGCTGGGGGGGTTGGGGTGCAGGAGGGTGCTGGGATTGAGGGGAATCAGGCTGAGGCAGAGGGTTGCGGCGTGGGGAGAGGCTCAGGGGTGCAGGCTCCGAGTGGTGCTTACCTCAAGCGGCTCCCCAAAGCAGCGGCACAGCCCTTCTCTGTTTCCTATGCAGAGGCATGGCTAGGTGGCTTTGCTGCGCACTGCCCCATCTGCAGGCAGCGTCCTTGCAGCTCCCTTTGGCGTGCCAGAGAGGACCATTGGAATGCATAGGAGCTGGAGGGAGGCCATGCTGCTGCTGTCAAGAGCTGTGTAGAGTGGCCCCCGACCTTGCTCCCGGGCTGGAGTGCCAGAGGGGGGCTATGCCATAGGCCATAGTTTGCCCACCCCTGTACTAGACCTAATATCACTTGGGGCTTTACTCAGGTTAGAATCATTTTGAACATATGAAGGAATTTCTCACTTACCTCGCTGTAATCCCTTGAGGATGCAGCTTCATGAGAAGTGGAATCTTCATGTACCTATTCTGATCACAGTCTTCTTGAAGTGCTCCTAAGGCTTTAATGTGGAGCCAACCTTTGGAGCAGGAGAGTGGTAAGATGGAGACCCACCTCATCTTTCAGAATCAGAGCCCCTTTCCCTACCAGAGTATGGGGTCTTTGGGCTGAAAGCCAGACAAGCACAATCCCCCTTAGACTGCACCTGCAAGCTGAGGCAGGCTTGCATAGGAGTGAAGACTTAGGGAAGGGCAGTAACTGTGGGCTTGTCTACACTACCAGTTAAAATCGATTTAACTTCCATCACTCGGGGGTATGAAAAAAAAGTCACTCCCCTGAGTGATGCAAGTTAGATTGACTTGAAGTGTCTACATGTTATATCAGCAGGAGATGCTCTCCCACCAACAAATCTTCTGCCTCTCCTTGAGGTGGAGTAATTAAGCCGACTGGCGAGTGCTCTCCCATAAGTACAGTGCTTCTTAGTGCATTGATACAGCTGTGCCGATGTAATATGGTAGAGAAGACAAGCCTCTGGATATCAATACTGCAGGAGCCTCTGTATAGGAGAAAAGGTCCAGAACTCCCCAGGGGGAAAGAGGCAAAGGAAAAGGGGTTCAATGTCTTATTTTTCACTCCATGTGTTCATTAACAATACTAATTCATGCCCTGTGAAGGTAAACTTATCTCTGAGTATCATGAGAATCTGGGGATTCATGCTGGGAGGAAGGAGAGCTGTATAGGAGTTCTGCTTCTTTCTCAAGAGAGCTGAGGACCTACTTCAGTTTCTGCGGGGAGGGAGAAATGTCCAGATCCTTTAGTTTAAGGGGACTTCCCTCTTCAGTCCAGGGAGGGAATGGGGCCCTTGAGTTGGCTAGATAGATTTCTCATCTTCAGACTTTCCCCCTGAAACTTCAGAAGCTCCTGATCAGGCTTTTCTGTACTGGAGTCTTGACTCTTCAGGCTAGGGTGGAGATCAGACATGCTAGTCTGACTGAGCTCTGTATCTTGGCAGTGGGAGAGTTGGTTGGAAACATGCTAGACATAATTCACTTTCTGTAGAGCTTGTAAACGTTGCCACACATAGGGAATATGGCTGAGATTTAAGCCACGTGCTTGTAGGACAGCTTTGCACTGAGAATGGGGACAGAGGAGTTTGACAGAGAGGTCCTGCAGTACCACATCCATATAGTTGAAATCACCACATTGCTATCTACCTAATTGAAGGGGAGGAGAAGTTACAACTGCCCCAAACCAAATAAAAATGAAGGTTTTAAAACAAAACCGTTAGAAGAAATTGTGTGCCAATTTGTTCAATTACTGGAGAAAGAAATTCTGGTTGCCTGAGCTGAAGGGCACAGTTTGGTCCTGGAGACTCCAGCAACAGCACTGGCCTACCTCTGAATTCCTTACATGGGGGGGTATTACCTCATTAGTAACGAATGAGGAGCAAAGCAACGGAGTTGTAATATCTTGAGATTCCACATTTGGGTACTCCCTCATCTGAGGTTCAGAAAGACTCCAGCAAAAGAGTGGGGGATTTAAAGCTTTATTTATAGAAATAGTGGACTGCATTAATAGCAGCAAGATTTGCATTGTATTTAAATTCAGCACTAATAATAGGTTAATATTTATTTACATTTAAGTAATATTTAAACCAGGACACGCTAAATACAGCTGCAATTTTAGAGCAGGAAAGGACAGACACATACAAAAACAAAAAAAATTAGACAGACTCAATAGTAAAATGTCACGATTAATTATTTTGCTCAGACCACTCAGGTGGATTTAGTCCAATGGTGAATTAGAATTTCTTAATCTGATTGGCTGGAAGATTGGATTTGTCCAAGTCATCAAAGTATGGATGGTTCAAGGCCATTTTGCCAGAGATTCTTTTTGCAGGATCATAAATTAACATTTTCTGGGGATAAAAATAGTTTAGTTACTTATGCAATATAAATGAACGTAGTTACTTGTAAAGCATGGTTGAGCTTTACCTGCCAATACTTTAATAAAATAGAAAAAAGGAGTTCTATATGCAATGACTTCCAAGCTCACTTTGGCTAGGAAGCTTCAGTTTAAAAGGTATTTCAACCTACATCTTAAATACAGCAATTCTTAGAACTTCAAAATATGAGACAAATGCATTCATTTGCCCTCTGGTTTAGTAACCAAGCCACTGTGTTTGGTAGTTCACCTATTTTCATTAGGCATGCTTTTAAAAGTAACTCTGGGTACCTCATGGCAGCCTTTGCCTTAGTTTTCGTTTCCTGATGATAACATCCTACAGAGTGTTAATTATGCATTAAGTATTCCACGCTTTTTAAAAAGTGTGTTAATAGGCAGAATTGTCCATATGTTTCCCTAAATTCAGTATTCTTAAGCAGATGTGAAGTTGACATCAATGTTTGCACTAATACATATAAAATACTCTGTGCATATGAGTGAGCAGTTAAATGTGAAACCCAGTTTGAGAGGTATGCAAGTGTGTAAATGGGGTTAAGACAAATGAGGGATTTTTTGTAAACAGTTTAAGATTGAGAAAATGGCAAGGTTTTGCTTCAATAGAACAAAGATTAAAGATTAAGCACAGATGTTACATACAGTGTATTATTGGTCTCCCCCACAGTTTTAGTACTAAGGAGAAAAGGAAGCATTTTAGTTTCTATGGCATTCAAGGGCCTTCTAGGCCACATAAGGAACCATTTAAGTTAGATAAAAACAAACTCAGCTGGACTACTTTGTAGTATGTCAGTCCCAAAACTATGACAAGCCTATGCAGGGCATGGGTCTTTCCTTTGCTATATCCTCTTTTCAGTTAAAAAGGTATGCTTTTGATAGGGAAATCCCAAAGCTCCACCATCTCTCTCTCTCCCCCCTGGTTACCAAGGAAGAGAAGGAGCATTGCCTTCAAAAGAATCAATTCAGATTCTGGAAGGTGGACAGAGAGATAATGGAGGGTCAAGGTACCCACTTCAAGACAGCAAGTCCTAACATTTTTAAAATGTAATCATTGTCTCTACTGGGGGGTCTTCCACTTTGAATTTCCAAGCCCTGAACTTCATTTGGCTAAACAGTTCTATAAAATAGAAATGTAAATATTACTGCTGGTTTTAGAACTTGTGTATCACGTTTTAGCCCTAAATAACATGTTACAGCTCAGTGATATCCCTGAAAATAGGGTTTTCTAATGAACACTGACAACCTATATTAGTTAATTTTGGGAATTGATGCACTTATGGGAAAAACATCTACAATAGAACCTCAGAGTTACAGACACCTTGGGAATGGAGGTTGTTTATAACTCTGAAACAAATGTTATGGTTGTTCTTTCAAAAGTTTATAACTGAACATTGACTTAATACAGCTTTGAAACTTTACTATGCAGAAGAAAAATGCTGCTTTTATCCAGGTTAATTTAAATGAAACAAGTACAGAAATAGTTTCCTTACCTTATCAAATCTTTTTTTAATCTTGTCTTTATTTAGTAGTTTACATTTAATACAGTACTGTACTTGCTTTTTTTTGGCTCTCTGCTGCTGCCTGATTGCGTACTTCTGGTTCCAAATGAGATGTGTGGTTGACTGGTCATTTTGTAACTCTGGTGTTCATAACTCTGAGGTTCCACTGCATGTAGCACTAGTATTAAATCTATAAAGTTAGCTACCAGAAAGGCTTACAACCAAGTGCTGACTGCCCAAAAATGTAACTCAGATATGTAAGCCATTTTAGAGGGCACTGCCAGTTAACTTCAGAGAGGTTCCTGTATCTCAGACAATTTTACACTCTGTGCTGCTGTCTTTCAACTAGAAGTGTCCTGCCAGTTGAGTTTTGACCAGTGATTTTTAAAAGGAATTTAACTGTCTTTTTGGTGTAACTTAAATTGACGAGTTTCAGAGTAGCAGCCGTGTTAGTCTGTATCCGCAAAAAGAACAGGAGTACTTGTGCCACCTTAAAGACTAACAAATTATTTTAGCTCATGCTAAAATAAGTTTGTTAGTCTTTAAGGTGCCACAAGTACTCCTGTTCTTTTTAAATTGATGAGAAATTTGGTTTTGTCCTGGTATGACTCCAAACTTTTACAATTTTGCTTTATTAGATATCATTAGCATATCCCTTTTTACTTCTGATAAGGGAAGTTGAATATGGTCAGGGGAATGATTAAGAGTTCAAACATTTCTGTCTTCATATCCTAGTTTAACATACGACTATCTTAACAGGCTACATTTTGCACATGTGAGTGCCTGAAATCTGAGCTAAATTTGGATTTCAGATTCATTATCTATTGACACTGTTGGTTGACTTATGAAATGGAGAACGCTGTTGGATTTTTTGTTAACAAAAATTCTCCACTGATATGCACTGTCTGTGAAATAAGTGTCCTATAAGTTTTGATACTCAAGGTAGCGAAGCGTGAGGGAACCAGCGAGATGTGCAGATTTATAAATCTGCACAAATATATGTACACAAACTGTGTAACAAAAAAAGTTGGCTTTTCTACGTTATGATGTGTTTTAGGCTACCATGTAAAGATTATCACTATCAAAGTATCGGTTTGTGCCCTATTTTGCTTCCTTATGCTAGCGCAAGGGTTCAACCTTTTTTAATTCTTTTAGACTTGGAGCTTTCCTCCCCCGGTGTGACTGGGACTTTCCAGTGTAATCTAGATGGAATGAATGTATTGATGTCCCCAGTTCCAATCAAGGGGTGTGTTTTAAATAAAAAAAGTGTTTTGATCCTCCTGTTTAACAGTGTATAGGCTAGGAAACCTTATAACACATTCATTAATATCCACAAAGTTTTCAGGGCAGTATTTTTCAATCCCGGCATCAAAGAGTTCTGTGACCCCATGCGCCAGGTCACAACGCCACTCACTCAAATTTGGCCTGGCTGCTCCTCCATTATTATATGTTCTGCTTTTTTACATTAGAAGTCTGAGAAGTGTGTAGAACTACACACTACCACTGCCAAGTCCTGTGAAACCAAGTTTGTTTCACCTTTACTGTTCTACAGGAGGTATTAAGATCAATGTCTCAAGCTTCAGGAAAAAGTTGGCACTTGGTTCCTCCCTCCCCCCCACACACACACACATTTGAAATGCAGGTCTTCCCTCCCTTCTTTGTTAGAGGACCACAGAAAAATCCCAGGAGGCTATGAATAGTTACATCACACAGGGCTGCAACCTGAGCTGCAGCCTTTCATCACCACTAAGAGAATAAAGGATGCCAAGTTTACTAAAGTTGTCCAAGAATCCTAGATTACATTATTGATTTCTAAAGATTTTGCCAAGGCCCTCCAAAGAGGCAAATGAGAACCTGATATTTTCCATATGAAAGAAAGAGTCTTCCCCTCCCCCCCACTCTCCCAAGAGTTTAATCTAGTCTTTCACAGATTGTAAAGAGTAGGGGAAGGGTTGGGCTTGCAGTTCTAAGTATGACAGACTGAGGAATTTGTTTTGAAATGTACAAATGGTTTTGAAGTTTCTTACAAAAAAAAACAAACAAACCCCATAATTCCAGCAGTATATTTCCACAAACCAAATATTGGTTCAATGTAACTTTAAAAGTTCCATCAGATACAGCAGGTACATAGCTCCAGACCAGGGTGGCCCCAACATAATTTGCGAGATCAGAACACAAGGTGGCTATGAATTCCTCTTGTTGTGTAAAGAACTGAACAAGTCCAGCCATGGCACGGAAGCTGAATCTTTTGGCCCACGGGTAAGAGTGCAAAGAAAACACTCAATGGATCTTATTCAAAAAAGTCCAAGCTAAAGGATGACTCAAGATAAATAGAATGCTATAACAAACTGTAATTTGGCGAAGAAACTAGGAATTCAATGTACAGCCTGGAAGAGTCACGCAGTCTTCAGTGACAATATTTAAAACCTCAGGTTGAAGTTGCCTCTGAGTCACTAATATAAAACAAGCTCTGGCTGCCCTCCTGCTTAATGATAGCTATGAAGGTGAGATCAAGAGATTATTTTAATAGTCCAGAGACCAAAGTTTGCTATCCATTCTGCTTCCTTGATGGATAGCAAAGTGTGCTAATTAGGCACAGTCACTAAACTCCCAGCAAGCTGCCTGCATGTCCCTTACTATTGCAGAGTTTGAGCACCTTTGCATTATAGTTGTACCAAGCTGGATTAAGTTGGTTTTAGATACCTTACAAGACACCAGGTACTTTTAACCCCCAATAGCCTCCTTGAGAAAAAACTTAGAAGAAAAAGCCACTTACAGAGAGTAAATCTAGTCCATCTTCATCTAAGTTTTTGACGTGAGATGCCAGACTGCCAGGTTTCCACTTGGGGAATGTGTTCTTATAATCTTGCAAGGATTCCACTTCTGGCCACACCTCATTGTTGGGTGTCCCTAAAGCTCTACACAAGAATAAGCAAAGAACTGATAATTTGTATTCGAGCAATTGTAACGCATTATTAGAATGTTAGTGCAGAGTATAGCTTCATAAAGCATTCTTTGCGCTGCTATATATTTAGCAAAGATTTTAAAGATTTAGTGTTTAAATACCTGAAGATTCTGAAGAGTTGATCGATTTCAGAGTCTCCATGAAAGAGTGGTTTCTTAGTTGCCATTTCAGCAAATATGGTACCAATGCTCCAGATATCTACAGGAGTTGAGTAACGAGCAGATCCTAGCAACACCTCTGGAGATCTGTACCACAGTGTCACTACCTATTGCACAAGGAAATTCTTATTCATAATTTATAGTTGCATTAAATCTTATAGCTGGTTATATAAAAGTATGGCTCCTCATCTTCCAGAGGGAAAATTGTTCCAAATATATTAATTCCTTTAATATAACCAGAACTGTTGCCAAGTAAACTACTACAAGTGGAACTTATTTGGAATTGCACTAAATCAATATCTGCAATAATTACATCCTGCTCTTTTTGAGGAGTGGATATATTTGCATGTTTATCAGCAAGGAACAAACAAATTTAAGTATTTTCGTTAGCATTTTGACAGAAACAGTCAAGCTCTGTATGTTTGTTATGATCCGTGGCAGAATTCCCATTGAGTCAGTTTAAAAGTTTAGTACCATCTACTCTCAAGATTCATCCTTCACCCCACCATTTGTGGTATTACAACCACACTGTTGTTACACTTATCAAAACGTGTCTATCAGAGTAAAAGAGACATGACTACAGTGAAGCTACCACTGTCAAATGCACAAATTGAAAAAAAGTAGTCTGTTATAGTAATCTTTTTTAAATGTAATTTTAAGATAAAGTTTTCAGAATAATGATTTTCTTAGCTGACAGTGTCCTGTTAGCTACTTCATATTAGTAGTTAGCATTTCCTCAAAGAAACTATAAATGGACTGGAATGTGAGTTATTTATCATCACAGTGCCTACAAGCCTTAGTTGTGTCAATTATGGAAACAAACACCACTGCAATTCACTTACCTCATGTGTATATACCCGGACAGGGATCCCAAAGGCTCGGGCCAGTCCAAAATCTGCTAATTTAATTACTCCTTTATCATCTATTAACAAGTTTTGAGGCTTTAAATCTCTGTGCAGAACCCTTCTTGAATGACAGAATACAATACCTTGCAAGATTTGGTACAGGTAACTCTGCAGGAGTGAAATAAAAGAAGGGAAAAAATTAAAATTACTTTTACTACAAACTACTGTTCTGCATCATGTGGCACTATTTGCTAATGTCAGATCTGCCACTAGAGCTGACATACTATAGAAATGGTCAGCTAAGAGCCATAACGTTGCAAACAGGAAGTAAACTTTACAAAATTCTCTTCATGAAGACAACATTGTTATGATTAATGCAAAAAAAATGTAACAGTTTATAGTTCTAATGTAAGCATTTGAGCAAAGGTCATTTTTATGCTTTGAAATACATCTAAAAAAAATGTGTGAGTACACTAGACAAAGAATGTCAGATTTAAGATTCGAAGGTCCACTCCTTAATGATACCAGCAAATTGTTCTCGAGTCTCCCCTCCTCATGGGTGAAAGGAAAGAAACATCAAAAACAGTCATGCAATTTGAAGTATTATTTAAAAAAACGACGAAACAAATGACAGATAACGTTTCCAGCATGGCAAATTTCAGTTTGCTCTTTCCATATACATCTTTAAAATACAAGAGGAAGTTTATAGTGACACTGATAGTTACTATATTGACTCCTTACCTTAACAAGCATGGAATCTACATACTGGCCAGATGGAATAGAATCCAAATATTTTTTGAGATCCATAGAAAGGAATTCAAAGATGAGGTACAGTCTTGAATCTTGCATAAGCACATCCTGAAGACTAATGAAAAATATTTCTATGATACATTAACTCAATACTACACCTCCCCTTAACGCCTTACACAGATGCAAGCTGACATTACTGCTCAAGCACTTTTCCAAAAATCTCAGCTGGGGAAGTACTAAGCAATTTTAAGCTCTGAGGCTATTTCTCCACATTGTCACAAAGTCACTGGTTTTCTCTTGGCTTTCATCTGAGCTGGCATGAATCAGGGTTATTTAGCCTCTCTGCAGTATTGTCAAGCAATGAGATTCAGTGCAGTTTGGGAAATCAGGCACACGTGAAATTATTAATGAAACTGGTAGTGCCAGGCCAACTGAAATTAAGAATTCAATGTTCTAGGCAGGAGGGAATAGTGCTCTAACGTCATCCAGAAAGAGATTCTGGGAAGCAGATACACTCAAAAAAAGGACAGGGCTCTCTTTTTAAAAATGGCAAACAAGGTAGTAGATAGTGCAACTTTTGAAAATAAGTAAAGGCCCTATCCAACTCCCACTGAAGACAATTACTTCCATAGGAGTTTGATCAGTGCCTAAATTACTATATTATGGGCCCAATCTCACTGAGCTCTATATAAGCAGACTCCTATTTCAGCAGGCCTCCATGTGGACAGCTCAGTGAAAGATTAGAACCTAAAATAGAACTTGTAATTTAGTGTTTATGCTCCCCTTCAAAAATAAGAAAACATGATGTAGATTGTGATTTGAACCCACTCAAGACAAAAAGACATCTTTAATCTTAACTGGTGAGCATCTCTATCAACTAAAGCCCCAGTTTAGCCAAATAGGCTCTGTATACCCTATGAGGAATAAGTGAATATTTTAGAGGCAGAATATATTAAATGGTTTTCTAAAGTCAAGAAATTCTACTATAAATTCAAAGATTTCCAGTACACAATATTTTAATTACAGCTCTCAGATTTGTACTAAATTATGAAAGTGCACTATCAAACAGCTATATATTCTAGAACAGGGGTTCTCAAAGCTGGTCCTCTGCTTGTTCAGGGAAAGCTCCAGTGGGCCAGGTTAGTTTTATTTACCTGCTGTGTCCGCAGGTTCGGCTGATCGCAGCTCCCACTGGCCGCAGTTTGCTGCTCCAGGCTAATGGGGGCTGCGGGAAGCAGTGCAGGCCGAGGGATGTGCTGGCCTCCCTTCCCACAGCTCCCATTGGCCTGGAGTGGCGAACCGTGGCCAATGGGAGCCATGGTCGGCCAAACCTGCCGACGCGGCAGGTAAACAAACTGGCCCGGCCCGCCAGGGGCTTTCCCTGAACAAGCGGCAGACCGGCTTTGAGACCCACTGCTCTAGAATATCTGCTGCAAAAACAAAGCAAACCATTCAGACAACCAGGACTCAAGCAAAACCATGTTAGTGGTCAGTCACTAGGGTTAGGTAAGTTACTTGCAGTTTTGAAGTAGCAGGTGATCCTCATGGCTCACTGAAGAAACACAACATGAACTGATTCCAGAAGGGAGCCATAAAATCATAGAAATGTAGGGTTGGGATCTCAAAAGTTCATCTAGTTCAGCACTTTGCACTGAAGCAGAACCAAACACCCTAAGAGGTGTTTGTCTAACCCAGGGGTCGGCAACCTTTCAGAAGTGATGTGCCGAGTCTTCATTTATTCACTCTGATTTAAGGTTTCGCGTGCCAGTAATACATTTTAACATTTTTAGAAAGTCTTTCTATAAGTCTATAATATATAACTAAACTATTGTTGTATGTAAATAAGGTTTTTAAAATGTTTAAGAAGCTTCATTTAAAATTAAATCAAAATGCAGAGCCCCCCCCCTCCCCCCGGTGGCAGGACCTGGGCAGTGTGAGTGCTACTGAAAATCAGCTCGCGTGCCGCCTTCGGCACCCGTGCCATAGGTTGCCTACCCATGGTCTAACCTATTCTTAAAAACCTCCAATGATGGGGATTCCATGGGTCTCCCTTGGAAGCCTATTCCAGTACTTAACTACACTAATAGTTATAAACGTTTTTCCTAATACCAAACTTAAATCTCTCTTGATGAAGATTAAGCCAATTACTTCTTATCCTACTTTCAATAGGTATGGAGAACAATTGATCACTATCATGTTTGTAACAACCCTTACCATATTTGAAGATCTATCAGGTTCCCCCTCAGTTCCCCCCATTCCACCTTCAAGAAAAAAAAAATGCCTAATTTTAACTTTTCCTTGTAGGTCAGATTTTCTAAACCTATTATAATTTTTGTTGCTCTTCTCTAGATTCTCCAATTTGTCCACATCTTTCCTAAAATGTGGCACGAAGAACTGGACATAATATTCCAGGCCTCCCCAGCGCCAAGTAAAGCAGGACAAATTACGTCCTGTGTCTTACATATGACACTCCTGTTAATACACCCCAGAATATTAGCCTTTTTTGCAACTGCATCATATAGTTGACTTGTTCAATCTGTGATCCACTATAACCCCTAAGATCCTTGGGAGCAATACTACCATTTAGCCAGTTATTCCCCGTTTTGTAGTTGTGCATTTAATTTTTCCTTCTTAAGTGAAATACTTTACACTTGTCCATATTGAATTTCATCTTGTTGATTTCCATTTCTCTTCAGCTGGAAAAGGGATAGCTATGCTGTACAGATTCCAAAAGCAATAAATGAGAATCTTGGAAGATTCCCAAAGTGGTGGGTGGATGAGAGAGAGGGAAGAAGAGCAGAAAGACACTAAGTAAGAAGGACGTGCAGAGGAAAAAAATCATTATCTGGGGCTGTATGGAAGATTTGTAGCTATGAGAAATTCAGTCTGAAGCAAAAGCAAGACCCTCCTCTTTCACTAGAGTGTTTAGTAATCATATTTGATCTGGGAGGAGAGAGGGAGCCCTTCCCAACAGAGAAATTGTCTTAAATCTGAGAATATTGCATGCATACCAGACTATATTGGGATGGTGTAGCTCTTTTAGTAAAGAAATTTCTCTGATTGCTGTACTGGGAACACCTTCTTCCTCACTTTCTAGTCGAATTTTCTTCATGGCAACCACCTGGCCTGTGGATTTGTGTCGACCCTTATACACAACACCATAGGTACCTGACCAAAAAAAAAAAAAGTTGGCATACACTAAACCACACTGTGAACTTTTAAAGAACAGATCAAGTCATGTTTAGTCATTTCAGATGAAACAAGGCTTTGTTCTATATAAAGAATCACTGCAATGAAAGCAGACACTTCAATCTGGACAAGGTTAGTATTTCGTTTTATTCATTTTCTGTATCTATGCTATCAGTGATGTTTTATGTGCTGCATGCCAGAAATGGATAGTGCCATTAATGGCCAGAAAAAGGGTGTTTTGGCAGCTAGGAAAGCCAGATTAAAACTTTGGGATTACTTCCACAAGTCAAATGCTGAGCCGTATAGAGTATTTAAATTTTGAGGAAGCTAGTTTTGTTTTAAACTGGGATTTTTGTGCTTTTGTTCATGATAAAGTTAGCTTTGTTACACTAAAATCAAAGTTGTAAAAAGATATTGTTAAAAGGTGGCCTGTTTTCATACTTTTCTTGAAGCATTTTTAGTTCTTTGCTTTTTAAATTGAGCTGATAAAGAACTTTAATCTTTCTTGTTTAACAGAAAACCCATATTTTTTAAAGATCTTTGCATACATGTTTATGTAACACTTCAGGAGGTGCATAACTTCATACAGTACAGTATGTGTTTTACAACAGTGATTTCCCATAACAAGCAGATTTACAAAAGTGAATAGACTACGTTTAGCCACTCTCTCTCATAAGGCCTGAGACAATTTGTTGCAAAGTCTCATTAGGCCGAAGAACTTGGTGCAAAATCTCAAGTCTACATAAAATCTGGAGTTTATGGAAAGACTGTACAAAATCTTCTACTTTATAAAGTGATCCCTAACTGCATAAACTAACTTTAATTAAAGCACAAAGAGTGTGGATAATACCTGCACAGAGGAACTCAATATGTAGCACAAAACTGATCTTCCACAGCAACATGCTATTGCGCATGCTTTACAATAGACTAACATTACTTCTGCACAGCAGTGCCATTGACGTAGCATCTTCACAGTTAAATGAAAGATATCAGATCATACCACTTCCATGGGCAGGATGTGGTCCAGAGCCAGGATATATCAGACACTGATACTATTCTTCTTCTATATGTGCCCCCAGAAGAGAATGTAAACAGGACACAACTGCTTTTATGCCACAGCACAATCTGTGGGACAACCAGTGCATCAAATTTTAAGGGAGCCAAAAGGTCTTGAACTGTATCTACTGGGTTTCCGGGAAACTGGGTGGGCGGAAGCCCGCCCAATGCTAAAGGATCTCCCCCCACCCCCCAGCCTAAGGAGAGGATCTACGGGACCTCAGAAACCCACTAATTTCGGGGGACAACTAATAAAAGAACAGGGACAGGAGTGTGGTCAAAGGGTCATAAGAAGGGAGCCTGACAGGGACACCGAGCAGAGAACCCCGGACAACGCCCACTGCTCCTCGAAGGCGTCAAGGGAGCCAGTGGACACCGCCCAGGGGAACTCCGCCCGGATACGTGAACGGACTAAGGACCAGAAACAAGCCCCGCAGTCGCAGGAGTCTCCATTGGCCAACCGCCTCTCCCTGGTTGCGTAGATGGCCATTTTAGCCAGGGCAAGGAGGAAGTTGACCAGGAGGTCCCGTGACTTTGTACTGTATAGAGGCAGACCTCTAAGACTACAGTCTATTCTCCTCCCATTCTTCTAAGGGTTAGGAGTGGAATACAGTCTGAGATGCACACAAATAATCCTCAACATGAATGCAGGCAACTGACACCACAGGTAGGAGGTTGCACTACTCCATTGGCACCATACCCCAAGATGCTTGAATGCACTTGTGCACTCACTTATTTTGATGAGCCACAGATTCATCTTGCCAGATCTCACTTTGTAGATCTATACAGACTCATCCAGGAGCTTAAGTGTACTAAGACATGACACAGCTGCAGAATAAGCTTTCTTCAGTGTCTAACAAATTGATAAGTGAAATTACATAGTGCAAAGGATCATCAATCAAGCATTACTCACCTTCACCAATCTTCTCTATCTTTGTGTAGTCATCCATTGCTATTTGTTAGGACTAGCCTTGAAATGGGGGGAGGGAAGGAGGAGGTGGGGAGAGGAGAGACAACAAAACCAGAGGTAAGTAGTTGCTATCCTAAAATCAGAATACAAAGGGGCCATTGAATATATGGCTTGTCCCAGGACACCAATATACATTATATAGTGAGACATTAGATTAGTTTGGGAAGGTTCTGAATGTGCACATAAGCTTTGTATCCCGCTTAAACTTGGATTCATCCAATTCAGTTATGACAAAGTAGCAGGGAAGACATTTCCCTTACTATTCCCTCGTCCACCCGCCAGGACAAAGCAAAAAACCCCAAAACAGTGTTTATTCAGGGTTCCAACCACTCACAATAGCATAAGACTTTAGGATAGGCAGTGCAGGTGCATAACAAGGATGCAGTAATCTCGAGACAAGAAGTTACTGTTAAACTACTATAGCTCTTTGAGCGTTGCCACTGCATATTCACACAAGAGCTGTGAGTTTTTAGCTGGGTCCATAGGGGTCAGTCACCCTTCCTCTCACATCATGGTCAGAAGATATAAATGGCCCCCAACTGCCCCTTAGTTTCTTTTGACTGCTGACATGAGGGGCAGGCTTACACCAGAAGTGGAAATAGCAGAGACCCCCCTCAAAAAAGAAATTGCAGGTTTTTTATGTAAATAGTTAGCAGAGGGCGGGGGAGTCAATTTTTTTCTTTTTCTTTTTTTGCTTCGCATTTGACAGCACTTTGCAGTGCTACCACCAAAGGCAGCAAAATGGACACCAGCTGGAGGAACAAACAATGAACAGGAAGGAGGCAGGAACCTTAACAGTAGGGAGGAGAGCGAAACGGATTTGAGAGCGAAGAGGAAATAATGGGAAGCATAGGAGAGGCTGCCCCAAGAGTGCTCCCCACAACCCACCCACTCAAGGGTGCTCCCCATAACCCACCCACCCATGGGTCCCATCTCCTTTCCCAAGCTCATCCAATTCACTCACAGTAAAGAACTTGTACTTCTATACTTTAATAGTCTGACATTTACTCAATAGAGATATGAATATTTTCTCTAATACACAGTAAAGTAAGGCCCTGAACATATTTGCTTTGATAAGAACGTGTCACAACAGTAAAAACCTCAAGCACTGTCCTAGACTAAGGTGAAGGTAGAGGGAGAAAGGATACTGGAATAAGTTTAAGCACAACGGAGATGTCACATGTAATTTTCTGTACAACTTCTCAATCCATTTCATTTGACACTGCTAAGCAGAGATGTTAAGTTTGGAAAGGATTTAATGCATCATTATTGGCATTTACAGTAATGCCTCATTTAAAGTCGTCCCAGTTAACGTGTTGTTTCGTTGCTGATCAATTAGGGAACATGCTTGTTTAAAGTTGTGCAATGCTGCCTTTGTCCACTGCTTGCAGGAAGAGCAGCCCATTGCAGCTAGCTGGTAGGGGCTTGGAACCAGGGTGGACCAGTGGCCCACCCCCCCATTAGCTCCCCGCTCCCCTAAGTTCACTGTGCTGCAGCTGCCCAGCAGGCTATCAATTGGCAGTTCAGCTGTCCCTCCCCCCATTGCCATGTGCTGCTCCCAGAGACTTCAGCTTGCTGTGCAGGGGGGAAGAGGGGTGAGGCTAATATTAGGGTGTCCCCACACCCCGCTAACCCCTTCTCCATATAGGGAAGGGACATGGAGGGATGGAGAGAGACAGAGACCTTGGGGCAGCAGCTCCTGTCTCAACTTCCTGATCCACTTAAAACGACAAAGCACTTGAGAGTGGGTCAACTTACTTAAAGGGGCAGTGTGCATCTCTTTCTCTCTCCCCCCCACACAAGGCATGTCTCTCTCTCTCTCTCTCTCTCTATCTGCTATTCTGTCTCCCCTCCCTCCTGTTCCTGCTGCCTTGATGAGAGGCTACATTAACAACGTGTTAACCCTTGAGGTTAAAGTCCCATTTTTCAGGAAGATAACTACAGTGTTAAGCGAGGAGTTACTGTACTTGATTTACTTTGATACAATTTTATAACAAATCTGTAGATGGAGAAGGGAGGAAAGGGAAGGAGAATCAGGCCCATGGGTGAGTACTGTTCAAACAACTTTACTACAACAATGAAATGAAGATTGTTTTCACACGGATGTGGTAATAGTACATCCTTAACAGAAGTTATTGCAAGGGCTCACAAAATAAATTTCTACATAGTTTGACAGGCTCATTCTCTGAAGTCTTCCAGAGGAAGAAACTTTTTTTTTTTTTTTAATTACTTGAATGTCTTGGGGTGGCTATGAGGTTGGTAACCTGATCACCCAACACTTTAATTCAGGTAAGGGGGTAGAGGAGAAGAGTTAAAAAATAAAGTAATACTGCCCAAAGACAATTTTACTACAAACATATAAAAACACAGTAAAAGGAAAACTCTTTGGGCATTGGCCTTTCCATCAGGTGTCTATATACCATGAATTCCTATGGTGTTTTTATACAAAGTTATCACATTAACATTCATATTGTGTTTTTAAATAATGTTACCAGTTAGATTATGAAAACTGAAAGTATTTGAAGATGCACTATCAACCTGACAGTTTAAAGTCATTCCGATACTATTCCTGCCCAGGAATCCCAATGCCAGCTCATATAGTTTTATTTACATTTTCCTAATTTAACTCTTGCTTTTCTGTGCTGTTGTATTAGAAAAACACACCACACACAGGAAGCTTTCTATGAGCAGGGAAAGAGTGAAGCTGACTATAAACAAATGCTCAAAGAAGACAAACTAAAGTATTTCCCCTTTCTAATCTCTATCAATTAACGTTATTTGGTCATTACTTTTTATCTACTAGCAGTGAGTTCAGACAGAAGTGTGTTAGTTTTAGGGTGCTCCACTTAGAGTCTGGTGTATTTACCAGCGATTGTGGTGTTTGTTTACCTTCTCATGGTATGAGCCAGACAGCTTAATTTTTTGTTAACATTTCCGGGCCTCGTTGGCCGGATGTGGTTACACGTAAGGCCAGGGATTTCGCGTCTTTCAAAAGAAAGAGTGGATTTTTAAATTTTAAACACATTCCTACTGCTACACTTGGTTAATATGGGTGCATTTAACCTGTGAAACGGACGTGCAATTTGCTCCCAATCTTATTAACAGTTCCCTCTGACAGTAGCCCTGGGAAGGCCGGAGGCTGCCAGGCTGCACTGCCGAGCTACAGGCGGCATGAAGTGAAACAGGAGGACACAGAGGCTGCCCTTGCCAGCCAGCTGCCAGCGCCCCAGCAGCCGCCACCGGCTCTTTCGCCCTTGCGCGGCCCAGCGCCAGCCACCCGGTCTCCGGCCTGCCACCCTGCCGGGGAGAGGGGCCCTTTCCTCGCCCACTGCCCATCCCCGGCCCAGGACGGGGGGATCCCCCGGATTCCTGCTCGTTTCCCAGCTAGAACCCCGGCGCCCTGCCCCCCGCACAACCCCCCTTCCCCCCGCGCGCACCTCACCGGCCCGGGCCCGGGCCCCGCACCCCACCTCAGTCAGCGGGCCCGGCTCGAGCAGCGGCTCGGTCGGTCACTCACCTCCCTCCCTAGCTGCAAGAACAACCCCACGCAGCGAGGCGCGGAAAGAGGACGCTGCAAGCGCCTGTGCGGGGCTGATTCGAACTAACCGCGCTAAGCCGCCCCCGCTCCACCAATAGCGTCGCGCCGAGATATTCAAAGCAGCCAATCAGCAGGCATCCCTGGGCAGGCGCCAAACACAAGCTGAAAGGCGGTCTCCGGGAAGAAGCACGGCTGGCTCGTCAACCTGAAAATGTTTTTCTGCGGCCTACTGATTTCTAATACAAAGGCAAGGGGCAGGTATTGTAACGTGGGCGGGTCCTTTCAAAACTCAAGAAAATCTTACTGGTACTTCCAGCAGGATTTACAGGTGCCAAGGCTCCTTGCTTTGGGCTTTATTTAAAGAGAGTCTTTAAAGTCTGCTGCTCCTGGGATGAAGGATTTTCCTGGGTTTCAGTGAGACATTAACAATCTGCCTCAGACTTTTTGTAATTTTTGTGAATGATCACAGGACAGCACCCCCACATCAGTCATAGACCAGATAAATACAACAAATTAGTAATGGAGATGCCGCTATATTCCCTGGACCTCTTCCTCTATAATACTCATCAGTGCAGGATCTGACACCTCCCAATAAGTTATCTTTGCAGCACCCCTAAAGTGGGACAATATTGTCACTCAGTAAAATGTTTGCAGACTGTTTAGGCTGATGCACCCATCTATGTACGTTCCATGAGACCATCCTTTGGCACATAGAATCATAGAACCATAAGGTCAGAAGGGGCTGCAAGGGTGATCATGCTGTAAAATGCTCAAGGAGATTAGAGAGGCTGCAAAAACAGAAAACCCAATAATAACAGTGGATTTCAACTATCTCCATATTGTCTGGGAACGTGACTTCGGGACAGGATGCAGAGATAAAATTTCTAAACGCCATTAATGACTGCTTCTTCCAGCAGCTACTCTTAGAACCTAAAAGGCAGAAGTGACTTGTGGGGTGGATCATGTGCTCCCTCGTCCCCCAATTTCTGCCAAGGTTTATATCCACTGGAGACATCTGACCCCTCCCCAGGGTGCAGGGCAGAGGCTGGGGGCTGTATATATGAGATGTATAGCCAACTTCTCCCCTCTTCATACAGGCCTGGGCTGGGCAAACCTACTGTAGAGCTTCCCCTGGGTGGGTAGGGGATTTGGCAGCTGGGCTCTAGGCTCACTTGCTGCTCTTGTCAGCATCCACAGCACCTCTCTCCCACTCACCTCCTCTGCAAACTGCTGGCTCCTGCCCCCTCCCACATGTATACAGCTGGCATAGCCCTCAGTGCCAAGCTCCTCATTTCCCACCTTCCCTGCACACAGATGGCTCCTGCCCTCCCCACCCAGTATATAGCTGGCTGTAGGTGTGCAGCTCACATCTGGTCAGGGCCGGCTCCAGGCACCAGCCGACCAAACACGTGCTTGGGGCGGCACCTTGGGGCGGGGTGGCGCTCAGGGTTTTTTTTGTTGTTGTTGGGGTTTTGTTTTTTTTGGTTCGGTGGGGCAGCACTGGAGGGCTTTGTTTGTTTTTGTTTCGCCGGGCAGAGCTCAGAGAGGGGGCGGGGGCTTCGGGCAGCGCAGTGCTCAGGGGAGGTGGGGGTTTGGGTGGCGCTCGGGAGGGCGAGGGCTTGCGCGGCGCAGTGCTCGGGGACGGGGCTTGTGCAGCGCTGGGGCGGGGGCTTCGGGTGGTGTAGCACTTGGGGGCGGGGCGGGCGGCGCTGGAGGGGCTTTGGGCAGCTTGGCACTCGGGGGAGGTGGGGGGCTTCGGGTGGCACGGCGCTCGGGGGGGCAGGGGCTTCGGGCGGCATGGCACTCGGGGGGGAGTATTACAGCAGGGTGGCACTCTTTTTTTTTTTTTTTTTTTTGGTTGGGGTGGCAAAAAAGTTAGAGCCGGCCCTGCATCTGGTTCCCACATACAGCTGGCTTTTGCCCAGCTGCCTGCAGGCTCAGGGTGGTTCCCTCACAGCTACAGCCTCTCCCCGACCCTGACGCATGCAGCTCACTCTATGCTTTTACTGCCAGTGCCTACAGCTCCTGTCCCCCGTGCCCTGTATTGATAAATTAAACAGTAATAGGTCACCAGAAGCAGATGATATTCACCCAAGAGTTCTGATGGAACACAAATATGAAATTACAGAACTACTAACTATGATATGTAACCTATTGCTTAAATTTGCCTCTGTAGCAGATGACTGGTGGATAGCTAATGTGACACCAATTTTTAAAAGGTTCCAGAGGAGATCCTGCCAATTACAGGCTGGTAAGCTTAACTTTAGTACCAGGCAAATTGGTTGAAACTATAGTAAAGAACAGAATTATCAGACACATAGATGAACATAATATGTTGGGGAAGAGTCAACCTGGCTTTCTTAAAGGGAAATCATGCCTCAATAATCTACTAGAATTATTTGAGGGGATCAACAAGAATGTGGACAAGGGTGATCCACTGGATATAGTGTATTTGGACTTTCAGAAAGCATTTCACAAGGTCCCACACCAAAGGCTCTTAATCAAGTAGCGAGTCATAGGATAAGTGGGAAGGTCCTCTCATTGATCAGTAACTGGTTTAAAAGGTAGGAAACAAAGGATAGGAATAAATGATCAGTTTTCACAGTGGAGAGAGGAAATAGCAGGGTCTCCGAAAGATCTATACTGAGACCAGTGCTGTTCAACATATTCATAAATGATCTGAAAAAGGGGTAAACGATGAAGTGGCAAAGTTTTTTAGATGATACAAAGATAGTTAAGTTTAAAGCAGCTGTCATCACTCAAGAAAGAGATCTGGGGGTCATTGTGGATAGTTCTCTAAATACATCTATCTGCTCAATGTGCAGTGGCAGTCCAACAAAAAAAAAAAGCTAACAATGTTAGAAACCATTAGGAAAGGGATAGATAATACAACAGAAAATATCATAATGCCACTATGTAAATCCATGGTTCACTCACACCTTGAATCCTGCATGCAATTCTGGTTGCCTCATCTCAAAAAAGATGTATTGGAAAAGGTACAGAGAAGGGCAACAAAAATGATTAAGGGCATGGAACAGCTTCCATATGAGGAGAGATTAAAAAGAATGGGACTGTTCATCTTGGAAAAGAAATGACACATCCTGATATCTTGTGCCTTGGACAGTGGAGGGGAATAACCTCAAACTTAAGCGCTGGCTAATGCAGCTGAATTCATAATCTGGTAAAAGTTTGAAGTTGCCTCACACAGTACCACTGTTTTAGGGTATTTCAACAAATTAGGATTTGATTCTTTCCATTGCCCTTTACTTGATGTAGTCATCTAGACCAGTGAAAAGTGGGTATAAAATTCTATAATTCTGAATATATGATTTTATGTCCATTTTGCACTGGTGGAAATTACTACACAAGATGCAGAGTAATGGAGAATCTAGTCTTTGCTTTCAAAAGAGTCATGTCTTGAACCCCTGCGAAAACTATAGGTCCTACACCTTTGGTTGTAGTGTGTAATATGAAGCAGTGTATTGTGGTCTGAAAATTTTTCAGTTTCTCCATCTCTATGTCACCTGCTGTAACTTCAGTCAGTTTTCTTTCACCAATCATCTTTGCTGGTGGTGTAAATAGTGCTACAATGTAAGGCAGTGTGAAAATATTGTGTGCAGTAAACTAAAGTCAAGTGCTTAGATCAAAAAGCCTTTAACCCATATCTTATCTAAATGTGAAGACATAATAAACATGTGCAATCGGTTTCCATAAGGCAGTGCAAATGGGTAAATGGATAACTGCTCAGATAGCACATTAGGCCAGGGGTGGCGAACTTTTTGGCCCGAGGGCCACATTGGGGTTGCAAAACCGTATGGAGGGCCATGTAGGGAAGACTGTGCCTCCCCACACAGCCTGGCCCCTGCCCCCTATCTGACCCCTCCCACTGACTGCCCCCTCAGAACTCCTGAGCCATCCAAACCCCCTGCTCCTTGTCCCCTAACCGACCCCTGCCTCTAACTTCCCCTGGGACCTCACCCCCTATCCAACCCCCCTGCTCCCTGTCCCCTGACTGCCCCAACCCCTATCGACACCCACACCCCCTGACAGGCCCCCGGGACTCCCATGCCTATCCAACCCCCTCTGTTCCCCATCCTCTGACCCCGATCCACACCCCCACCCCCTGACAGGCCCCCCTGGGACTCCCACGCTTATCCAACCCCCCGTCCCCTGACTGCCCCCCGGAACCTCCACCCCATCCAACCACCCCTGTCCCCTGACTGCCCCCTGAGACCCCGCTTCCCTTATCCAACCCCCCATCCCCCTTACCATGCTGCACAGAGCAGCATGTCTGGTAGCCATGCTGCTTGGCCGGAGCCAGCCATGCTGCTCAGCAGGAGCGCGCAACCCCGCCACCCAGAGAGCTGCCCGCGCAGCGGTGTAACTGCAGGAGAGGGGGGATAGTGGGGAAGGGGCCGGGGGCTAGCCTCCCCAGCTGGGAGCTCAAGGGCCAGGCAGGACGGTCCCGTGAGCCGTAGTTTGCCCACCTCTACACTAGGATATTTGCATGGTAAGGTAGATATAGTCATATTGGGATTAAGCTAGGCTGTGTAGCTACAGTTGCTCCTTTTAATCAAGCAAGCCTTTTAGATGTAGATATTAATACTTGCCAAAACATAAATTTATAATTTCTTCTTTCAAGAGTGCTGATTTATAAATACTGCTGGGACTCACTAAGTTTTAAAGTTGGTACAGTAAATAATGTGACTATATAAAAGGTCACTGGAGTACTTAGTTCCAGTGGAGTGAGAGCCTATGCCTACATAACAGTTAAATAAGGTACTGTACAACTGTGCAAGACTAAAATAATTTAGTCCCTATGTTATCTTAATATATTGTGTGGTAGGGAATGTGGCAAGAACAATAGGGTAGTAGTTAGGATTCCTGGATTTTATTATTGACTGACTCAACTTATGGCCTTGGGATAAATTACTTTAACTGACTCCCTAAAGGTACTTGTGACAGACTGTATCCCATGTTCACCCTCTTTACATGACTGATACATTTTGTGAAAAGTATGCCTTGTGAGTGATCATTTGAAAACTTAATCTGGTAAACATTACTGTCCTGGTAAAATGTGCATGGCAACATTGTAAGTAAAGTTATAAGATTCTACTGTATGACTTTACTGAGACATAGTCCAAGTTTAGAAAAACAGGCACAAACCAGTTCTTCAGAGACAAAAGGCACAACCAGGTGTTGGCATAATCAAATGAACTGTCATGGATTATCACCTGTTAAGTGGCCATTCTTTGGCAGAAAGAAGGGTCTGAGCGAGAACTTTACATATTAGCAATTAAACTGTTGGGGGTTCCTGGTTCCTCAGTCCTCCTATCACATAAACCCAAGTTGGAGATAATCCTCAAAGAGAAGGAAAAAATATAAAAATGAAAAAAGAGGCCCCCAAATCACCTCTCTCCCCTCATCTCTACTCATGGGAGCTACAATGTTTGAAAGACAAAGGAAGCATCATTGAACTGGAGGAGAGGTCCTAGCTGTGAGGCTTTCCAGCCAGTAGAGACTGCAGAAAGAATATGGGTGAGAAAGACCTTTGCTCTGAATTCATTTTAGCTAGCTAAGTTAGGTATTAGTTTGTCTTATTTTTCATTTTCTTTGTAACCAATTCTGGCTTTTCTGTTTTTATTACTTATAATCACTTAAAATCTTTCCTTCTGCAGTTAATAAACTTGTTTTATTGTGTGACCAGGGTCCCAGTGGGGGCCAGCGGAGGTCACTCAATTAGGGTGAACTGCAAAGAATGGGGCAGATAATCTCCAAACCTGGTGGATATTTTCAATACTTAGCTTTACCAAGACAGCATAAAATAGCTTATTTATTACCTCACTGGTTGCCCAGAAACACAGTTTCCTTAAAGTAACCCAACCTCAGGCCTCCATCCAGGTACCCAAGTTAGATATGATGAAGATTTCTGAAAATCTTATTTCATCATATAAAAGAAAAAGTTCTATCAATCCCAAAGGATCGAACACATTACCTCCCAGGTTATTGAATGTTCCAGTTTTTACCCAAATACATGCATACAGCCAATTCTTAACTAAACTAACATTTATTAAAAAAGAAAAGAGTATGGCTAAAAGATCAATATACGTACAGACGTGTTCAATTCTTGGGGTTCAGATTCATAGCAGAGAGGGTGCGCTTTGTAGTTGCAGAGTTCTTTCAGAATAGTTCATAGGTTATAGTCCAATGTTTATATTTCAGGGCGGTCCAATCAGAACTGGGATCTCATCTTGCGTCTCAAGCTTTTCCCGATGAAGCTTAAGCAGATCTGAGATAATCTGGATCAGGACCCAAGAATCTTTTGTACAATTTCACATCTTCTTTTAGAAGTTGGAGTCCCTCAGGGAACAATAGGCCCTCATTTCCTAAGCATCGTCGTTAATTATTCACACAGATTAACATAAGGCAATTTATGCATTAGGCAGTCTATCACCAGTACTTAGCTATACAAATTAACATAAGACAATCACCTGTTCCTCCACCATTCGCTATACATTTCAAAGAAAGATGCATACAGAGATATCCCGTGATTACAATTCATTTAAATGCTAGGATGTTCTTTTGATCTCTGAATTATCAGAATACAGCCTAGGCAGGGACTGTTGATTACGGTTGTTGACCACTACCCATACATATGGAAATGCACAAAACCACAAACCATTATCTCCCCACTCTTTAAAGGTCAGCTATGAGTTAATTAGTCTGCAAGCTGTTTAACCGTTTCTGGCCATAAGTTATATTTTGTAAAAGATTTGCTGCATTATATAGCGGTTATAGCAACAATGGTTTGCATAATTATATTTTAATCAGACGTCACATTGTTTTATCTAAACCAGTGTGTTTGGACTGAAGTATTTTGGAACCTCCATTTGAGGTAACAGGGTTTGTGCATATCTTTTTCTATTAATGAAATGACTGACTTTCTATGAGCTTGTATTGTCCAGAAGGAGAGAGCTGGGCAGTACGTGATGCTGATTTCTGGGGGAAGGTCTGGGACTGTGAGTTTGCTGGTGTCACCCTGTATGTAATTCAGGAGTGGTTAGCTCAGACATTATAGCTTGCATGTAAATTATTCCTAAAGGCTGTACGTGAGAGTGCTGCTCTCACAGTAAAGCAGCGTAAAAGGTACACCAGGTTGGAGAACTTAAAGGACACAGCTGTCCATCTGTCCAGATTGTACCCTGGGAAGTGTCACAGTACCCATCTGTAAAATAGGTATAATACATACATACATACCTCAGTGAGTAGTTATGAGACTGTTTTTAGAGTGTATTTTGAGATCCTCAGATTAAAGAAAACAAAAGTGAAAACTATTATTATTAAGGATTAATTTGACAAATTTTGCCATGTTCTTTGTATAGGACACCAGGAGTGCTGAATTCACAGAAATATTCCATAAGTGTAGTGTCCGAGCCCTTACCTAAAAAGCTGGACACCTATAGTATATTTTCCAAACAAAAGCATAGCTGAACATTTAGTCATTTATGATTCTGTAGTAGAATTATTTTGAGGGAAATGAGGCCATTCTGGATAGGTTGTTCAGACTTCCACTAGAGGGTAGTACAGACAAATGATAAATATGAATATAAGGTTACATTTGTTTTTTATATTGAGTGGTAATGAAGCTGGCTTCAGACTCATAAGTACACAACTTGCCTATTGGTAGTGTTGATAACACTAAAATTACACTATCAAAGGCTGATGACTATGGATATTGTATAATTTTAAAGGAATACCAGCAACTTAAAAATATTATTTTCAAATATAAAGTTCTATTACTTAGAAACCACAGTGAGAAAGTCATGTTCAAGCAGGGTTTGCAATTCTCTCGTTCCTTTGCAGGTTTGCTGACACATCCTAGTGCTTGCACTTCAAATGCACCAGTACCATGATGTTATCAAGCCAATGTATTGCTCAGGAAGCCAAGTGCCTTCTGTCCCATTAACTCTATAGGGGGAGTGTGAGGAGAGCAGTTACTCCAACTTCTGTGCTAATGTCAACGTGAATAAAGGTGCCAGATTATTGCTTTAGCTCACTGTTAAATACCATTTTGGGGAGAAGGGCACACCTGTCTCCATAGCATTGAGTGGGGGTGGGTTGGCCTCCCTGCAACTGCACTTGGGGAGGAGTGGGCAGCTACCTCTGCAAAAGATGATATTCTGAGGGGGTTTGCCAGTATCTCTGTGTGATCTTTCGAGACATCTCTGCTTCTCCTGGCTGATCCTCCCGAGTTTATTCTCAGTCAGCTCAATTCCTGTACCCTCCTCTCCAATTAAGTCGATCTGTCCTTCAATTTTAGGGCTTGCAATCTCTTGGCTGTTTTCTTGGAGGCAGCCTGGTGTAGGGCTAGCACCCCTTTGCTATCCCAGGTCTTTCTTTGTGCTCTATAGGCTCTGTCTTTTTTTTTTTTTTTTGAAATGGCTCGCCATCTTCATGAGTACCAAGAACTGCTGAATGTCAAGATGGCTCTTGATATTGAGATTGCTACATATAGAAAACTGTTGGAGGGAGAGGAGAGCAGAATTACCATGCCTATTCCAACTTTTGCTTCCCTGAATCTGAGGGAAACCAACATTGAGTCTCACCCTATGTTTGACACCCACTCAAAGAGGACACTCTTAATTAAGACTGTTGAAACCAGAGATGGACAGGTTATCAATGAAACTTCCCAGCATCATGATGATCTGGAGTGAAAACCCTAGAGAAACTGCACATTTCTCACTTGTGCAGTGAAAAGATTCTTACCAGCAAAATTTAAAAAGTCCCTGTCTTAAAGGAAGAAACAGCTTAAGTGCCTTTCTGCAGTTTTTCCAAAAGCGCAAGATTATTATGCTAGAGAATAGGTATTAGATCTTGCAAACTGACTCTCCCCTGAAGGTTTAGAGTTTACAATGGAGTCTAGTTTACAGATAGCAATATCTTGTGCTGCAATACTGTTTAAGTTTCTGAATTCAATAAAACTGCTTTTTCCAGCACAGTATGAGCAATTTCACTGCTTCAATAAATATTTGGAAAATGGCAAAAAAAAAAAAAAAAAAAAAAAATCCCAGGTCTTTCTGCCTCCATTTCCTTTTCCGTATTCTCCCCTTTATAGCAGGTCTTGTTTTCTCTGTTGGTTGCAGCTGTGGGTGCCTGCATCCATGATTGACAGCTCTGGCAGCTGCATGGGGGTGTGATCAAGCTGCTGACTCTTAAATAGCAGAGACTCTCCTTGCCATTGTCTAGGCTCAGTATGGGGTTTGAAGACTCCCATTACATATCCTCCCCTACAAGGCCAAAGCCTGGCCTTGGCTGGTGTAGGCTACTTCCCTGAACAGAAAATCAGTGCTGCAATGCAAACTTCCTGTCCGGTGCTGCATCTGAAAGGCATATGACTATAGCAACAGGTACCATCTCATGATCCTTGGATTTGTCTCTTTATTTATCACATGTAGTCAGTGTATGGGAGCATGATCAGTAACTAGTGTGAACTCATTTCCTAGGAGGTAGTACTGCAGGTTCTTTATTGCCCATTTGCCAGCCAAGTACTTTTTTTTCCTATTGCTGAGTATACTTTCTTGTGGAGAACAATTTCCAGCTATATACTGTCAGGAGTTCTTCTCCATCTATCTCTTGAGAAAGGACTGTCCCCTAGTACTACCTCCAATATGTTTATTTGTAGTATGAATTCCTTTTTGAAGTTTGAGCTATATAGCACTATGTGTCTGCAGAGTATGGCCTTGGGGTTTTTGAAAGGCACTTTTGCAGGTGGGTGTTCACAGCACCCACCTAGGGGTGGTGTCCCTAGTTAGGTCAGTTAGCAGGGGCACTATATGGTGGCAAAATGAGGTATGAACTAGTGGTAATAGTCAGCTAAGCCTAGAAAGGCACACATTTGCCTTTTGGTGACAGGGATCTTGTATGCCTGTAAAGCATGAATTTTATCCACTAAGGGGCGGACTTGTCCTCCATTAACTCAGTGTCCTAGGTAACAGGCGTCTTCCTTTCCAACTGCACATTTAGTGGGCTTTGCCATTAACCCAGCTTCTCTGTGACTGGAGAACAGCAGTTAGATGAGAATCTCAATCCTTGTTATAGATAACTATGCTGTCCAAGTATGCAAGTGCATATTGATTGTGCTATTGGAATAATTGGTTAATCAAATGTTGAAAAGTGGCTGCTACCCCATGTATCCCAAAGTGCATGGTCTTAAAATGAAATATGCTGAATGGCATATAAAAAGCTGTCTTCTCCTCGGAATACAGTGTTAAGGGGATCGACCAACACCCTTTTGTCAAATCCAGAGTGGTGATGTATTGGGATTCTCCCAGTTGGTCTGGGAGTTCATGGCATGGCTTGTGGTATGGGGTAGGCATCACATTTAGAAACCTGAGTTCACTTTTCTGAAATCTACACACAAACGTAGTGAGCCATCTGGAATTCTTCTATCACCTTAAGTTCTAACATGGTCTTGATCTCTTTTTCAATGGCCTCCCTCAACTTGTTGGGGATTGGTCGGAGCCTTTCCTATGTTACCTTATGGGGTTTTGTGTTAGTATGATACTGAGCCAGGAACACCTTCCTACAGAGAGTTGAGAATACTTGTGGGAAAGTGGTCACCTGTTAAAGTGCCCATTCCCTTTGCTTATGGTTTAGGTTCTTTCTGAGGGGTACTGGGCCTTCTGTTAGGAAGTCATTAACTTGGAGTCCTAGTACCAGTTCCTCAGGATACGGTGTGATGAAAAGGTTTTACCTGGTTTTTTCCAGGGCTTCAGTAAGTTTGTGGTAAATTTGTGGTTTGTTTTTCTTCCTTGGTTGTTTGATCAAGTAGTCCAGTCCCCACTTTCCTTGCTGCCTCATAAGGGCCTTGCCACTTGGCTACTAACTTTGATTCCAAACTTGGAAGAAATAATGGGACTATCAAGGTTCCTCCCCCACTCTGAACTTTAGGGTACAGATGTGGGGACCTGCATGGACACTTCTAAGTTAATTACTAGCTTAGATCTGGTAACACTGCCACCATCCAGAAATTTCAGTGTCTGGATCACTTTCTGTCCCCCCAAAACCTTCCCCTCCCTGGGCAGCCTTGAGAAGCTTTTTAACCAAGTTCCTGGTGAACACCGATCCAACCCCTTGGATCTTAACACAAGGAGAATTTTAACCATCCCCCCCCTCCCTTCCCCCACCAATTCCTGGTGAGTCCACATCCAATCCCCTTGGATCTTAACACAAGGAAAAAATCAATCAGGTTCTTAAAAAGAAAATTTTTATCTTTCTTTCTTTAATTAAAAGCTATCTCTGTAAAATCAGGATGGAAAATACTTTACAGGGTAATTAGATTCATACAGCCCAGAGGAACCTCCTCTAGCCTTAAGTTCAAAGTTACAGCAAACGGAGGTAAAATCCTCTCAGCAAAAAGGAACATTTACAAGTTGAGAAAACAAAAATAAGACTAACACGCCTTGCCTGGCTATTACTTACAAGTTTGAAACATGAGAGACTGGCTCAGAAAGATTTGGAGAGCCTGGATTGATGTCTGGTCACTCTTAGTCCCAAGAGCGAACAACCCCCAAACAAAGAGCACAAACAAAAGACTTCCCTCCACCAAGATTTGAAAGTATCTTGTCCCCTTATTGGTCCTCTGGTCAGGTGTCAGCCAGGTTTACTGAGCTTCTTAACCCTTTACAGGTAAAAGGGACATTAACCCTTAACTATCTGTTTATGACAGGGACACTGATGCCTGGCTGAAAGACATGCATCCACATCCCTTTGTTATGCTATCATTATTGTTCCTGTGCTGCTTTGAGATTTTCTCTAGTGTACGCTCCCATAGCCTCCAGTCTCTCACATACCTATAAAACATACTGCAATATGTTTTCAGCTTTCTGTGCTTGGCTTTCCAAGGTTTCCCATACCAGGTCGCGTATGGCCATTGGTTGTCATCCAAAGAGCAGTCTGAAGGGCGGAAATCCTGTTGAGACTTGGGGCACCTCTCTGATGGCGAAGAGTAAGGCTGGGAGTAGTTGTTCCCAGTGTCAGGGATCCTGGGCAATTAATCTCTTGAGTATCCTCTTGAGTGTCTGAATCTTTCTACTAGAGCATATATGGATGTGCATAATGCTCTGATTTTTAATAGTTTCCAAACTTTTCACCAGCCAGGATGTGAAATTTGTCCTCTGGTCCATCAGGACCTCTTTGGGAAAGCCCTACCCACGCAAAGACCTTCAACAGCTCATTAATGATGATCTTAGCATTTGTAGACTGGAGTGGTATAGCTTCCGAGTATCTGGTGGCACAATCCATGATGACTAGTATATGCTGAAGTCTACAGGTGCTCTTCTCTAGAGGGCCTGTAACGTCAACTCCAATTTCTTCAAAGGTAGCCTCCATCAAGGGGAGAGGTATTAGTGGAGCCCACAAGATTCCTGTAGAGGCCATTAATTGGCATTTGGGACATGATGCACAGAAATTCTTGACTTCCTTTTGGCCAGGTGCCTTTAAGAATAGGGCTAGGAGCCTAGACTGTGTCTTGTTCTCCCCAAGATGTCCCCCACATGGGATTGCATATGCCAGATGCAATAATTTGTGGCAATAAACCCAAGGTACTAGCAGTTGTCAATATCTCTTGTGTCTGCTTGTCTTGGTCTATGCGATGTAGCAAGTCTGAATGAAAACAAACTCTTAAACCTCAGCTTTTTTCATGAACCAGAATTCTTGTTTTTCCTGCCACGCCACCCCTACCAAGCACCACCTTGACTATTCTGGTTTCACTTCCCCTAACCTGTGTCTGTCTAGCCTTAGCTTGTGAGGTCCTTAAGACAGGAACCATGCCCTCTTTTCTGTCTGGAAAGTGCCAGGAAAATACCACACTGAGAATTACCATAAGCAAATAGTAAATATAGTAACACTGAGAGAAGATTGCATCACTATCAAAAGTATCTGAAGGGATAGTAAAAGGATCTAGCATTGAACTTGTTCACACCAGGTCCATGATTTGAAATAGAGGTTTAATTACATTTTCTAAGTGTTTCATAAGATGGTAGACTGGCTGCTTCCATTAAATTCAACAGAATTACATATGTAAAATTTCTTGCAGCACCTTGGGGTACGTCTACACTACGGGATTATTCTGATTTTACATAAACCGGTTTAGCAAAACAGATTGTATAAAATCGAGTGCGCGCGGCCACACTGAACACATTAAATGGGTGGTGTGCGTCCACGGTCCGAGGCTAGCGTCGATTTCTGGAGCGTTGCACTGTGGGTAGCTATCCTGTAGCTATCCCATAGTTCCTGCAGCCTCCCCTGCCCCTTGGAATTTCCGGGTTGAGATCCCAGTGCCTGATGGGGCAAAAATCATTGTCGCGGGTGGTTCTGGGTACAGCCTCACCCCTCCCTCCCTGAAAGCAGCAGACAACCGTTTCGCGCCTTTTTTGCTTGGTGAACTGTGCAGACGCCATAACACAGCAAGCATGGACCCTGCTCAGCTCAATACCGCAATCGTGGATGTTTTAAACACTTCGCGCACTCTCGTGCAGTATATGGTGAACCAGGACCTTCAAACCGAGGCGAGGAGGAGGTGGATACGGCAGCGCGGCGATGACAGTGATGAGGACGTAGACACAGAATTCTCTCAAACCGCGGGCCCCTGCGCTTTGGAGATCCTGATGGTAATGGGGCAGGTTTTGAACGCTGATTTTGGGCCCAGGAAACAAGCACTGACTGGTGGGACCGCATTGTGTTGCAGGTGTGGGACGATTCCCAGTGGCTGCGAAACTTTCGCATGCGTAAGTGTAGGGATATTAAAGAAGGTTTATATTGAACATGGTTTATATGAAAAATGAACATGGTTTATATGAAAAATGATTTATTGTTAGAAATAATTTATTGTTAATTGATACTTTATAACTTAAGATTTATGTTAGAAGTAAATTTGTGATTCCCAGCATTTAGCCTCTAACCTGCAAGCCACCAGCTGTGTCTGTGTAAAGCCTGCTCAAAGAGATACTTGGTGTAAAACTTGTTAAGCTCAAAGAAATACTTCGTATAAAACTTGCTAAACATTAATTAACTCTAAGTAAGCCAAAACAGTAGCTGTTATAGTGTATAGATAGAGACCCCCACCCTCTAAGTTTTCATCTCACTTTATCTTTGCTTGTTAAAAGACAGGGAGTCTCACATAAATTGGTAACACCCCAAAAGGTAAAGAGAGTGAAATAGATGTGATTAAGATAGAGAATGTATGTGAATGCATGCCTAGTTTAAACAATGAATGAGTGGTTAGGGAGTCACCAGCCTGAAGAATTCAGTGTCGGCTGAAAAAGGTGTCAAGTGGGATCAACCAGATGACCCCCCCGGAGGGCAAACTGGAATCCACCCACCACACCTCAAAGGAAGGAAAAACAAAACATCTAATAACATGGAGCCAGCCACCTGCTGATTGATTTAGCAACAGCAAAATGAAGCAACTCTCATGAACTGACATAGGAATAAATTCCTATAAAACTGGACTCTAAAGACTGAGGACTTTGAGTCTATGGTTCTGCCGCCAGCCTCCAGGAGCATCAGATGCATCTGACACAGACTCGGCTCCATCCTCATGACCAAGATACCTGGCCAGTAACTTGGCATGAGCAACATCTAGGCTGGTAACTATAACATCTATACAGAACCTGAATGAATGATTGTGTGAATGAATGTGTGTGTGTGTGTGTGTGTGTGTGTGTGTGTATAAGAAATAAGTAGTAAAACAACGTTGTTTACTGTTGTCTTTTGTTTTGTTATGGTATTTACAATAAATGTGGCATCTTTGCCTTATCCCTCTTAATAAGATCCTGCTGGTTTTTATTGTATTGGTACAACATTTGGGCACTTTCATGGAACTTTGTGACTTGCTTGCCCCTGCCCTGAAACCCCATAATACCAAGATGAGAGCAGCCCTCACAGTAGAGAAGCGAGTGGCAATAGCCCTGTGGAAGCTTGCAACGCCAGACAGCTACCGGTCAGTCGGGAATCAATTTGGAGTTGGAAAATCTACTGTGGGGGCTGCTGTGATGCAAGTAGCCAAAGCAATCACTAAGCTGCTGCTACGAAAGGTTGTGACTCTGGGAAACGTGCAGGCCATAATGGATGGCTTTGCTGCACTGGGATTCCCTAACCGTAAGAGGTACTTTTCAATGGTGCTGCAAGCACTGGTGGATCACAAGGGACGTTTCACCAACATCCACGTGGGATGGCCAGGGAGGGTTCATGACGCTCGCGTATTCAGAAGCACTACTCTGTTTAAACGGCTGCAGCAAGGGAATTACTTCCCAGACCAGAAATTAACAGTTGGGGATATTGAAATGCCTGTTGTTATCCTGGGGGACCCAGCCTACCCCTTGATGCCATGGCTCATGAAGCTGGACAGTGGTCAGGATCTGTTCAATTACAGGGTGAGCAAGTGCAGAATGGTGGTGGAATGTGCTTTTGGCCATTTAAAGGCGCGCTGGCGCACATTACTGACTCGCTCAGACCTCAGCCAAACCAATGTCCCCTATGTTATTGCTGCTTGCTGTATTCTCCACAATCTCTGTGAGAGTAAGGGTGAGACCTTTATGGCAGGGTGGGAGGCTGAGGCAAATCACCTGGCCGCTGATTACGCGCAGCCAGACACCAGGGAGATTAGAAGAGCACACCTGGAAGCAGTGCACATCAGAGAAGCTTTGAAAACCAGCTTCATCAATGGCCAGGGTACAGTGTGACTGCTGTGTTTGTTGATGAACACCCACCCCCCCTTGATTGACTCATTCCCTGTAAGCAACTCACCCTCCCCCTTCAGCTTACTTATGCAAATAAAGGCACTATATTTTAAAAATCATGATTTATTTATTAATTCATTATAAAAAGAGGGAGAGAAGTAAGGGTGTGGTTTGGGAGGAGGATAGGAGGGATGGAGAAGGGCAGTAAAAAAAATTTCACAGTAACGACAGCCTTCTGGTTGGGCTGTCCACGGGGGTGGAGTGGGTGGGTGCACGGAGGCTCCCCCCACGCGTTCTTACACGTCTGGATGAGGAGGCTGTGGAACATGGTGAGGGTTGAGGGTGGTTTATACAGGGGCTGCAGCGGCACTCTGTGATCCTGCTGCCGTTCCTAAAGCTCCACCAGACGCCGGAGCATGTCAGTTTGATCACGCAGCAGCCCCAGAGTTGCATCCCGCCACCGCTGATTTTCCTGCCGGTCTTCCTGCCGCCACCTCTCATCTCGGGTGTCTCTCCTGTCCTCACGTTCACTGGCATCTTTCCTGTAATTTGATACCACATCCTTCCACTCATTCAGATGAGCTCTTTCCTTGCGTGTAACTTCCATAATATCCAAGAACATTTCATCTCGCGTCTTCTTTTCCTCCGCCTTATCTGGGCTAGCCTTTGGGATGGAGTAGGGAGGCTTGAAAAATTTGCAGCTGCATGAGGGAGAGAAGTATTTAAAAAGATACATTTTACAGAACAATGGTTATACTCTTTCACAGTGAACAGCACTATCCACCTTACATAGCACATGTGATTTCCCTACAAGGTCGCATTTTTCATCTTAATACTGAGTGCCTGCAGCTCTGGGGTTACAGATCTCACAGACACAGGTCCGGGCATCAGACTTCAGCTTGCATGCGGCCATGGTAAGCCACTGTCTTTCGGCTTCTGCAGTGATTTACCCTTCCCATGGCTAATACCATACTAGCTCCCTGCTAATCAACACCCTTCCCCCCCCCCCCCCGCCTGTCTGGTAGCTTGGGGAAGATCCCCACTGACCAAACACAAAAAAGATCATTGGCATTTCACTCCTCCCCTCCCCCCGCTTGGCTACGTGCAGGAAAGGGTTTTCTTTTAAGGTGCTGCAGTCCACGAACCCAGTAGGAAAATGGCCATCCCCCTTACTTAAATTCCTGATTTTCAACCAGGTTACCCTGAACGATATCACTTTGCTGAGGATAACACAGCGAGATAAAGAACGGATGCTTCTTGAATGCCAACAATCACCGGGACCATACGCAGCTATACTTTGCCATGCAATTGTCGAAGAAAAACTTAGTTCTCGCTTTTTGTTTGGGTGCAGCAAAATTAAATACTTTATTATTTCTCCAGTAATTACAATGGAGGGAGAGAGTGCCATAGGACACAGGGTCCTGGACAGGTCTCTCAACTGGTAAACAATCACAGCAAGCCTTTATACCTTTTACAGACAATTTCTAACAATAATACAGACAGTAAAAAGCAACAACTACATTTTGTTTATACATAGCAAAAAGGCTTATCTTATTTGTCTCAATCCTAAAAAAAGCAAGCCTGCATTTTGGTTAGTGATTGCAAGGTCGTAATAACTTTGTACACAGTTCTTGTCCTGTCGCCTCACACTATCTTTGCTCCTACAAGTCTCACGTCATTAGGGTTACAGTATGGCCTGACTCTTGCTAACTAACATTCATTAAGATCTCTTTAAATCCTTGTTAATTATTTACTGGCTTCCACACAATGATACCTGATTACTTGCTACATGCATGGCGTGGTAAAGTGTCCTACCATGGTGGACGGAACAAGGCTGCCTTGCCCAGAAACCTTCTACAAAGGCTTCTGGAGTACCTCCAGGAGTGCTTCATTGAGATGTCCCTGGAGGATTTCCGCTCAATCCCCAAACATGTTAACAAACTTTTCTAATTAACTATACTGTCAGCGAATGCATCCCAAGTCCTCAGGGCAAATCAATCATTAAAAAACGCTTGCTTAAAAAACAATCTTTGATATTTGCAAAGGTACACTCACCAGAGGTCCCTTCCATGGCTTCATTGTCTGGGGTAGTGGGTTGGGAGGGTAATTCCGTCAGGGTGAGAAAAAGCTCCTGGCTGTTGGGGCTCACGGAGTGCTCTGTGCTCTCTGCAAGGTCGTCCTCCTCACCTTCTTCATCGTTATCTTCCCCGTCCGCATAATCCTCAGCCATGGCAGAGATTGCAACCCCCACCTCAGAATCCACGGACAGGGGTGGGATACTTGTGGCGCAGCCCCCTAAAATAGCATGCAGCTCAGCGTAGAAGCGGCATGTTTTTGGCCCTGCCCCGGACCTTCCGTTTGCTTCTTTGGTTTTCTGGTAGGCTTGTCTGAGCTCCTTGACTTTCACTCTGCACTGCAGTGAGTCCCTGGTGTGGCCTTTATCCGTCATAGACCTTGCAATTCTTTCAAATACTTTTTCATTTCGTCTTTTGGAACGCAGTTCTGTTAGCACTGAATCCTCTCCCCAGATAGCGATCAGATCCAGTACCTCCCGTGCAGTCCATGCTGGGGCTCTTTTTCGATTCTCAGGAGACTGCATTGTTACCTGTGCAGATGAGCTGTGCGTGGTCACCTGTGCTGATGAGCTCTCCATGCTGGGGAAGCAGGAAATGAATTTCAAAACTTCGCGGGGCTTTTCCTGTTTATCTGGCCAGTGCATCAGAGTTCATAATGCTGTCCAGAGCGGTCACAGTGGTGCACTGTGGGATACCGCCCGGAGGCCAATACCGTCGATTTGCGGCCACACTAACTCTATTCCGATATGTTAATCCCGATATTAGCGCTACTCCTCTCGTCGGGGAGGAGTACAGAAACCGATTTAAAGAGCCATTAAAATCGATATAAGGGGCCTCTTAGTGTGGACGGGTGTGGCGTTAAATCGGTTTAACGCTCCTAAAACTGGTTTAAACGCGTAGTGTAGACCAGGCCTTGGAAATTTAATATTAATTGCCATTTTGGTTACATGACATACTAAAATTGCACACATCAAACTCCCATGAACTTTAGTTGAAAATTTGGGTGCACAAGGAATGCATGATCCAACCCATAATACCAATATCCAAATTATAGTATGGGAGTTGTTCAGAGGATTACATTGGATTCTTATCCACAGACACAACTCTCTTATTTTCTGACTAGAGGGCAGCTGCACGAGTCAATATAGTCTTGTCTTTTATATATTATTTATATTCTCCTCGGCAATGGCATCTCTGTAAAGTAAAGAGAAAGTGTATTCTGTTATTTAAATAATGATGTGGTTTAAACAAGTTTGACTCATTTATGAATACTAATTTGGTTATTTAAAATAGATTGTGTTCACTGTAGTTAAAACAGGAGAGAAACACAACCAATTGCTTTTTCCCTTTAAAATAAGTTATAAAGAGAAGAACACTGCTGTTAGTAAGTCATAATACAAAAGTACAGTAGGAGAGACTTGGGGTATGTCTATACATACTGCAGTGCAGCATCGTAGCTGTACTGATACAGCTGTGCTGCTGCAGTGTGTGTGGTGAAGATGTGTGGTGCTCTATGCTGATGGGAGAGAGCACTCCCATCGGCATAAAAAAAACCGGGAGAAGTTCTCCTGCTGATGTAGTGCTGTGCACAAGTATGCTTATGTCAGTGTAACTTAAGTTGCTTGGGGCGGGGGAGGGAATGGGGAATATTCACGCCCCTGAGTGACAGAAGTTTTGCTGACATAGACTGTAGTGTAGACAGAGCCTAATATACATTTTAGGAAAGCAATATCATGTTACAGTGCTGGTGTCTCTTTAATGTATAGCTCAGGTATACACTTAATTGATTGATTTTAACCTATTAAGTGCCTCTGGCTATGAAGGGACAGTACCTGATATCAAATTTTGTTTTTCATGTATTGTACTGGCTTTTTCACAGCTTGCCAGTAAAACAAGAAAAAATAATCTATTTCCTGAAAAGGGTATGAAATTAAGCAAAAAGGATGGAAGCTGGAAAGAAGCAACGTTAGTCCCATGTCCTTATATGTAAAATTTAATTGTTTTATAACTTATCCCAAACTATTTGAATTTGAGATAGAATGAGCATTGAGTAGTTCACTGTACATACCACACTGTACATTACACTGTGAGTATAGTATATACCGGGGTTCTCAAACTGGGAGTCGGGATCCCTCAGGGGGTCGTGAGATTATTATATGGGGGGGTTACGAGCTGTCAGCTTGCACCCCAAACCCCACTTTGCCTCCGGCATTTATAATGGTGTTAAATATATTAAAAAGTATTTTTAATTTATAAGGGGGGGTCGTACTCAGAGGCTTGCTATGTGAAAGAGGACACCAGTACAAAAGTTTGAGACCCACTGGTATATATTGTACTAATCTGGGGAGAAGCCAGGCAATAACAAGTAAATTAAAACGGATTAAAATACTACATACAAAGTCCTAATTTAAAATAAATTGTGTATTAGAGGAAATGTTGTTTTTGCCTGCCTAGTTTATTCATGTGTCTGTAACTCAGGGGTGAAATCTTGGCTCCATGGAGGTCAATGGAAATTTTGCCAGCATAACAGCTTCTACACTAGTGCTTTTGCTGGCATTGCTATGTTGTAACAAAAATCACATCCCTACCGACATAGCTATGCTGGCAAAACTTTTAAGTGGAGACCTGGTCTTACTTTTACCCTGAACTCCCAAGAATAAGGGCAGATGTGGTGGACATTGTTTTTGGCTGAGATAATATAGGGTTAAGTGCAATATATTATTAACTATTAGCAGTTTTAATAAAGTGCTGAGCTATAGACTCCTCTCCTTAATCTCATTCCTTCTTTTAGGCAGGAATAACTCAGTAGCCGTGGAGCATAGCTCCTATTATTGCAGGATTGGCTTCCCCTGCTTCTTTGACCTGCTCATCACTTGTCTTATGTTTATACACCACACTCCATGTGACAGTGTTGTGTGGGATCAAATGCACTATGATAGCATATATAAATCCCATACAGTGTTTGGTATAGCCTGGGTTAAATTTCTTCATTGAAATAAGGGAAGTGAACTTTTCCTTCCCCCAAGGTACAGTTCCAGCTGCCAAGAATGGATGCATGTTTTTCCAGATGAGCCAACTGAGATATGAAAATCTATGGGCTCTATTTAGCTGATTGGGATATAAGCAAACTCATACCCTGGTCTGCTTATTGCTGGTTTAGCACATGTGGATCTGACAAAAATTGCAGAGTCCCGATGAATACTGCAGGTAGGATGGGAACAGGCTTTTCTTATAAATCTGAAGAGATTATAACTTCTGTGATTTATATAAATTATAAAGTTACTTTGTTTCATGATCTGAAAATAAGACAACTAAATCCTGAATGCTTTCATTCTGCACCTCCTTCCCTAAGTGTGATATTATTGTCCAATGATATACACACAAGATAGGGGTAAAGACATGTGTGTGAAGATTATTCTGGTACTTGTGAAAGACAGACACTAACAGTGATATTTTTTTTGAGGTGGAAAGACACTAACTTGACAGTCTGAGACCTGGTCTACACTATGAACTTGTCACTCAGGTGTGTGGAAAAGTCTGGTGGTACCTTAAAGACTAACAGATTTATTTGGGCATAAGCTTTTGTGGGTAAAAAACCCACTTCTCCTTGTTTTTGTGGATACAGACTAACACGGATACCCCTCTGATACTTGTGATGCAGTTATACTGACAACGCCTGGTGTAGACAGCACTATGTTGATGGTAGCTCTTCTCCTGTCAACATTGCTCTGGGGAGGTGAAGTACCTATGCTGATAGGAGAAGCTCTCCCATCCGGGTAGGTAGCATCTTCACTAAGTGTTACAGTGGCACAGCTGCAATGCTATAAGTGTAGACAAGCTCTGAGACCACAATATATCAAGCTTACACAGCTGAAAATAAGTGATTGACTAGAGTGCTAGTGTATACTCTAGTCTAGTACATGTGGATGCACTATACTGGTGCTGTTTGTTACCATTGCAACCCTACCAGTCAATTACCAATTGTTCATTTCTGTAGGCTAGAGACAGCCTATATGTATCCTTATGGTTCAATACTGTTCATTTGGCTGGGTAGACAGGACTGGCAGTTACAAAGAAAGCAGCCAAAAAACCCAGTTTCCACACCTACTTCCACTCAGTGCTTAACTTTTCATGCATCAGTAGTGTCACTGACTTAATGCATAAATGTCTTCAGGATTCTGGCCTAAGGTGGTGGAGGACTACTGAATTAGGTTATGTGCGATAAAATTCCACTGTAAATTAGTGCTTAATAAAGTAAACTATTTCTTTACACTCTCACTGTTAGTTCTTCTTAATAATTATTAAGATTACCAGAACACGAGTCAGTCATGGATCAGGACCTTACTGTGCTAAGAACTGTACAAACACAGAAGAAAAAGTTGGTCCCTTTCCTAAAGAACTTAAGTCTTTGGAACAAAAACTAAGCTGTAATACAACCCAGAAATGAATTGGAACACCAGCACCAAGTCTCCGAGTGGAACAAGAAAATGCAACAGACATAATAGAGAGATCCAAATCCACAGCACAACCATTTTCAGTTGTAGCTTTTACAATACCTTGCATCATCATACCCTACTTGTATGTATGTATATATAATGATGCAATACATTACTAAGTTTAATTTTTAAAAATCTTATTTGGAATTTTAAAAAACAATCATTCAAAAACAACAAATTAAGTGAATGTTTTAAGAGGCACCACTTTTGGTATGTAATTCTATACTTTGTGATTTATATCCTTTAATCTTGATAAAACTTTTCCAGACCATGACTCAGACTACATCATATATATTATAAACACTTATTATTGATTAGATAGCAATACATTAAAATATAAAGTATTTTCACATTACTCTTCCAGCACTGTGAGCTTAATACATTTTCTGTAAAAGAAAATTCAACCACCATACTAGTTATACTGGAAAATTAAGAATCTATTTAAATTGGTAAGGAGTAAATTTTCCCAAAGGGCTGCAGCTTAGTCTCTTTTATGGGTTCAAGGTGTGCCCCCAAACGTTGCATCATGAAAACAGAACTATGGGTAGAATTGTGAATGCTTGCACCTGTAACTGCCCAGTTTGCCTTCATAATACAGTAATTCCAAGCCAGAGAACTCAGATTTTCACTTGCAGCTCTTCTCCAGGTGCAAAAAAGGGACTGTAAATTAAATTTTGTAGTCACAGTTTGCAGCAAAAAAAGGAAAACCATCTACTTGAAAAATTGCCCTTAATAGCTTCTATTAACTAAGCAGCTGCTTTTGTGGACTGCCCCCTCCCCCGCATCCAGCAAAGTAAGACAGTTGGTACATTGTAGCAGGGTTTTATTTCCATGTACTGTTGTTTTTGACTGAGGACAACTTTGTATCTGTCTAGTTTTGTGTAATAAGCCACCCTACCTCGGGTGACAAGCAACAAAGCCAACTGAAACATTCTCTCCATTTCACGTGGCCAGGTGCAACTACTGCCACGTCCTGACTGTACGCCCGAGGCCTTCACATCACCGATTCGGGCTGCTTTCTGTCCTGTCCGTAGGCAGGGCTGGGTGACCTACTGCCAGGTCTGCGCTGTGCAATCTACAGGGCTTTGTTCTGAAGCCCCTCTTCGGAACAGTACCGCCGCAGCTTACAGGGCTGGGGCGGTCTTCCGACCGAGTGGCCACTGAGCAAACAAGCCCGAGCCTTTGCTAACTTTCCCGCTTCTCTGCCTCTCCCATCCACTGCGGCTGGCTTGGCAATGGGCACATGCGATCGAGCCACCCTCCCTCCCCTCCGGCAGGAGCGTCTGGCTCCCGGCCCAGGCCGGCCGCGGCAGCTCTGCCCTTTGCGCCTCTCTCCCGCGCAAACTTCCTGCACCGCGCACCTTTCCCTCCCCCGAGCGCTTCACCTTTGCGCCGCGCGCCAAGCCGCGCCCAGCTTCCCGGAGAGCGGGGCGGGGCCGGCCCCGTGCTCCGGAGCCAGGAAACTTACCGCGGGGGGCGCCTAGCCCTGCAGGAGAGACGTGCCCAGGCGACGCGGCCGCGGTACCTGACCCTGCCGCTCCCCCTGCGCCTTGCAGGGGCAGTGACCTGGGGCAGCTCTCGCCCGCGGCAGCAAAGCCCGAGCCCGGGGAGCCAGCGGCGGAGTCCGAGGCGCTGCGAAGTGGGAGCCAAGCTGAGCAGGAGGGAAGGTGGGGAAAGCGCCGAGGAGCCCCCCCAACATGGCCTCCTCCGCCTCTCCCTCAGGCGGGGCGAGCGGAGGCGTGGATCAGGTGAGCCCGCTGCCTTCTCGCCCCTTGCGCCTTTCCAGCGCTCGCGGGCCCCCTTCCCTTCCCTTCCCTTCCCCTCCCCGCCGCGCTCTGCTCTGGGCGTGCGCCCCGGTCCCCCTGCTCGGAGCCCTGCTGCGGCCGAGAGACTGCCGCACACCTGGCTGCCGGGGGCGCCGAGCAGAAGTGGGGCTCTTTGAGCTGACGGGGTAGCACGGTTGTCCCGGCAGGACGCGGGTAACTCCGAAGTAATCCGCGAAGGGAGAAGTGGTCGGTTGCGGTCGCTGAGGGTGGTTAGCGCAGGTCTGGCGGGCTTGTGCCAAAGGTGCTCACACCTGCAAATGCAGGGAATCGTGAATGGCCTTAGGGACTGAAGGGTACTGACTGGAGCCTGGGGCTTGGATGCCACTGGATGAAGTGAGAAAATAACTTGTTGCTGTGTAAGAACTGGTGTTTCTGCTGTAGAGTAGGAACATTGTAGTAAAATGAAACACGAAGGCGCTTGAAAATCCTGGCGTTCTCTTTTGCTTCACGCTTGTTTCTCTTTCAAATCAAATGCTGACTGTGCCGTGTCCCACTCCTAACATGCATGGCGAGTAATCCTGAGAGAGGAAGGTGCTTTTCGATATGTCTGTGGCAGCCTCATGGTAATAAACAGCTGGAAAGTGTGATAAACTGAGATGATCTGGAGAGGGGCATTCTTCAAGCGTGGGCTGCACCACTTCAAAATGACTTTTGGAGTCTTGCACTTTATCGAAAGGAGACATGCACTAACACAGTACGACTGAGTGCACTGGTGTACATGTTTTGCAATACCATAAAGCTTCTCCTTTTTAGACTCCTACATTCCTAATGAGTTGAGTTTCCCCATATGTCAAGGCTGTTTTTCATACAATATCATCATATTTTGCAATCTTTTTGAACTTGGTTTTCAAATTTAAAACAAAATAATCAAAATATAATTGAAGTCTCTCTTTTTTTCCCACCTGAAGTATGAAGAAATTAGATGTTCAGATGCATTTAAAATATATATGTATTAAGAAAAATTATACTATTATAAACATCTGCTTTTGAACATAGACTTTTTTTGTTATAATATACACACACCAGTTGAGAGTAGAATCCAGTAGCCCTTATTCCCATTCCAGTTTTAAACTACTAGACTTCACTTCTTCCAAAAATGCGTTTTTTCTCATTTTGGGAAAAAATACTGCTGCATATATAGGCAGTGCACCTTGGATGTTTAGATATCTTATTTATAATGTGTTCAGGTACATCAGATTAAATTTTAAAGTATATTCCTGAATATATTGGTGCAAATTATGCTTGAAAGAATGGAGTCCAAAGATGATTGATCATGCTTGTACCCCTTTTCTAATGATAGAGTAGAACATAGTCACTTTTGAAAATATCAGTTACAGCAGTCATATGTTATTTACAGTATTAAGTGTACAAACTACATTTCAGTAAACTAACTCTTTCTCAACATATGCTTGTTTGTTTTTAAACAAATATTTAGTTACTTTTGTTGTTGCTTGTGTGTGTGTGTGTGTGTGTGTGTGTTTTTTTTTAAACAGTTAAGACAACATGGTTACAGGATGTAAATATTAACTGGCTGTCTTAGTCTACAGTAGAGATACTTTCCATCTGTTGCTAACACCACTGCAGCTCCCCACTGGTAGTAATGGAGCAATAGTGCAGATAACATCTCCATCATGTTATCTAAACTGTACTGACTAGGCCTAGTCACTGTTTCTCAGCTGCGGCCACCAGGGCCTTTTCTTGCCGCCACAGCCATCTGGGCTGTGATGGGGGGCGGGTGAGGCGCAAAGCAGTGGCCTCTCTCCCAGGGCTGCCAGCAGCGGTTGGGCCCTGCCCCCCTTTGGAAAGACAAATACTGGAGGTGCAGGCAACTGATGAATTCCCCACTTTCCCGGGAGTAGGGGAGGCAGGCTTTGGCCACGGGGCTTCGGGCTTCATCCACACAGTGGTGGGCTCTGATTCCAGGCTCCAGCCCAGGCTCACCACCCCCACCATCATCCCTGGGCCCCATTGCTTCCCTGTCCACCTCCCCATCCAGGGCTTAATTTGTCCCAGGGCTTGCTGGGGCTGAATAAGTCTGCTGTGAAAAGTGATATTAATATATATACAAATATCACTTTTCATAGCAGAAGACTTACCAGCTAGCAAGTCTTGGGGGGGGGAAGCATAACCAAAAAAGCAAAAGAAACAACAACAACAAAAAGACAAGAACATGCAAAGAGCCTTAATTGTGTTTCTATTCTGTTTAGGTCCAGTAAAAAAATAGAGACAACTATAAATTATTTTTATTACAGAGTCTGAAAAAAAAACCCTACATAAGTAAATTATTATGATTTGGACATGTAGACGTGCATATTTATTTTTCCTAAAGTTAATTAAGTATTTTAGGAAAAATTGTTAGTGAGGCCACCAGCAAGAGTTGGTGGCCGCACTCTGAGGCCACCAACATTTTTGTTCTGAGAACCCCTGAGCTAGATAGCATGATAGTTTAAACACAGACAGCTGGTCCATACTATTGCTTTCACTGTTGCTACCACTGGTGGAGCTGCCACAGTGGGAAATTTTGAAGAAAACTGCTAGTGAAGTCACAGCCTAAAGGTGCACAAGTACATTAGTTACAGTTCTACTTCTCCCTGGAACTCCTTTCCACTCAGCTACTTTACTTCCTTGACTGAATGTGCACAGATCTAATTCCTTACACCAAATCTTACTGCTGTATTACTATAATTTTTATATGGCTTTCATATTTTTTCAGAAACATAAACTTTTCTTATTTTAACAAATACTGCATCACGTCAGCTGAAGCTTATCCTTTTGGTCTGATATTTCTCTTAACTGATACAAATAGCATATTACTTGTTAACTGTTGTTTCTCTCCTACCCTTAGGAGAGACACTTTCATTTTCAGTACTGGATATTTTAAAACTTTTCTATTGGGAGGAGGTGGGGGGTAAGGAGATGAAAAAAGTATGATAAATGTAAAATTTTGGCAACATGCCCAGAACTTCTGAAGCCTCTTTCCACTAAAACTGAAACTGTGAGATTATCCACTTTGGATTAATTATAACTTTAGACTTTATCTTCTATTTCCCCCCCATTTTTTGCAAATATATTATCTTCCTAATCATTAAGTTATCCAGGTTTTTAACAACATTTTGCTAATACTTAAAATAGTTAGCATCAGGTCTTCAGATTGCAATTATCTATTTCCTTTTAGGATATAGTGTGGAACCTCATATTTTTCATGATTTTTTCTTCTTTTTTTTTTAAATGTTGCATGTTATATTTTTAAATCCATATGAAATTATACTTTTTAGCCTGTGAAGACCAATGGGCTAAGACTAAGGCTCCAATCCTACAATCAGATCCAATAGGCCCCAGTTCAGTAAGGTGTTTATGCATGTGCTGATCTTTAAGCATGGGGACTACTTGAATGCTTACTCCTAGGCATGTACTTTGTTGAATCAGAGTCCCAGTGCACTAAACCCTTTGAAGACAGTGGATCTAATTGCATATTCAGTGTCTAAGGGCTTGGCTACACTTGAGAGTTGCAGCGCTGGTGGAGGCTTTCCAGCGCTGCAACTTAGTAACTGTCCACACCTGCAAGGCACATCCAGCGCTGCAACTCCCTGGGTGCAGCACTGGCTGTACACCGGGTCTGCTTGGGGTGTAGTGAGTGCAGCGCTGGTGATGCAGCGCTGCTCGTCAGGTGTGGCCACACACCAGCGCTGTTATTGGTCTCCAGGGTATTAGGAGATATCCCAGAATTCCTGTTCAGCCACTCTGCTCATCAGTTTGCACTCTACTACCCTGGCCTCAGGTGACCCGCCCTTTAAATGTCCCGGGAGTTTTAAAAATCCCCTTCCTGTTTGCTCAGCCAGGTGTGGAGTGCAATCAGTGAATCTTTCCAGGTGACCATGCCTCCATGCGCCAAACGAGCCCCAGCATGGAGCAATGGTGAGTTGCTGGACCTCATTAGTGTTTGGGGGGAGGAAGCTGTGCAGTCCCAGCTGTGCTCCAGCCGTAGGAATTATGATACCTTTGGCCAGGTATCAAAGGCCATGCTGGAAAGGGGCCATGACCGGGACACGCTGCAATGCAGGGTTAAAGTAAAGGAGCTGCGGAGTGCCTATTACAAAGCCCGCGAGGGAAACCACCGCTCCGGCGCTGCCCCCACGACCTGCCGTTTTTACAGGGAGATGGACGCGATACTTGGGGGTGACCCCACTGCCAATCGACGACCACAATGGACACTTCTGAGCGGGGTGGGGGACAGGAGGGGGGGGGGGAGGAAACCGAGATTGAAGGTACTGGGGTTGGGGGAGACACCCAGGAGGCATGCAGCCAGGAGCTCTTCTCAAGCCAGGAGGAAGGTAGCCAATTGCAGCAGCCGATACTTGGTGAAGGACAAGCAGAGGAGTGGGTTACCGGTAAGCGGCTTTTATTTTCAGGATGGAAATGTTTCGGGAGAGGAGGGGGGGTTAAGGCTGCATGCATGCATGCCTAGATGTGGAATAGCCCATTGATGTGGTCTATCACGTCGCGGTAATTGGCTGCGGTAATCTCCTCAAAAGTTTCAGCCAGAGCGTGGGCAATGCGCCTGCGCAAGTTTATAGGGAGAGCCATTGTGGTCCTTGTCCCAGTCAGGCTAACGCGTCCGCGCCACTGTGCCGCGAGGGGTGGGGGGGACCATTGCTGCACACAGGCAAGCTGCATAGGGGCCAGGGCGGAATCCGCATTGCTGTAGAAGACCTTCCTGCTCTTCCCTGGTGACCCGCAGCAGCGAGATATCTCCCAGGATTAACTCCTGTGGAAAATGTTGGGAGACTGTTCAGTGCAGATGCCCCCTGTAGCTGTTTGCTGTCCCCAACACACAGAAACCCCTGCACAGCCCTGAAGCAATCAGTCCCCCTTACTCACCATTTCGTGGCTCCTGTTGGGTTATGTGTGCTCTGTTTGGTATGGGAAAAGTATGCTAAAGTGAAGACTGTAAACTCCTTCAGTGTGTGGGAATTACTGTCTGGATGAGATTATGAACAATGCTACCCCTGTTAACTGTTGCCATTTTTGCCTTTCCAAAAGCGACCTTGACTGCTGGACTGCCCGTCTCCTCGACTGCACAGAGACTACAAAACCACAGGAAGAAGCCAAGAAAAACCAAGGAGGACATCCTGAAAGCAGTTATGGATCACTCTGCTAGAGAGAGTAAAAACCTGCAGGACTGGAGAGAAAGGGAAAGCAGGATCCGCCAGAGAAACGCAGTGGCCAAGAGGAAAAGCACAAAGCAGCAGCTAAGCATCCTGGCGCGCCAAGCGGACTCTATCCAGTCACTTGTAGCCATGCAGGCAGAGCACTACTGTGCTGCCCCCCCTTTCCCAAAGCTTTTTCCCTTGTGCCCCAATGTCAGCTCCAAACCCCCTTCCCCAGCATCCAGGTTCTTACCTCCACCAGCTGCCTCCAACACCTGTACGTTCACCAACCAGCCCTGAGAACTACGACCCTTACCCTATGCACTCAACCCCCATCACCATGCAGTATATGCACCCTGAAGTGCAGCAGTCATTGCACAGTGCTCCAGACAGGACATATGCAAACCTGTGACTGTACAGTTCACCAACCCACCCCCCTGCCCTTTTAGGTTCCCCAAATGTTGTGTGTCTGTCAAGGAAGTTATTTTCTTTTCAATAAAAGAATTCTTGGCTTTGAAAACAGTCTTTATTATTGCAGAAACTGAAAGATACCTTAGCCCAGTAAAGAAACAGGCACTGCAAATCATTTTAGGGAACATAGAATCCTACTAACAGTGTAACCACTGCACTTCACTCCCGTGCAAGGCAGCAAACATTACTGTTGGCTTTCAGCCTCAAATTCCTCCCTCAAGGCATCCCTAATCCTTGTAGCCCTGTGCTGGGCCTCTCTAGTAGCCCTGCTCTCTGGCTGTGCAAATTCAGCCTCCAGGACTTGAACCTCGGTGGTCCATGCCTGACTGAATGTTTCACCCTTCCCTTCACAAATATTATGGAGGGTACAGCATGCGGATATAACCGCGGGGATGCTGCTTTCCCCCAAGTCTAGCTTCCCATACAGAGATCTCCAGCGAGCTTTTAAACGGCCAAAAGCACACTCCACAATCATTCGGCACCGGCTCAGCCTGTAGTTGAATCGGTCCTTGCTCCTGTCAAGCTTCCCTGTATAGGGTTTCATGAGCCAAGGCAGTAATGGGTAAGCGGGGTCTCCAAGCATCACAATGGGCATTTCGACGTCCCCTACTGTGATCTTCCTGTCTGGGGAAAAAAGTCCCTGCCTGCATCTTCCTGAACAGGCCACTGTTCCGAAAGATGCGTGCATCATGCACCTTTCCAGGCCAGCCTGTGTTAATGTCAGTGAAACGCCCACGGTGATCCACAAGCGCCTGGAGAACCATAGAGAAATACCCCTTCCGATTAACATACTCGGCTGCTAGGTGGGGCGGGGGGGGTGCCAGAATAGGAATATGCGTCCCATCTATCGCCCCTCCACAGTTAGGGAAACCCATTTGTGCAAAGCCATCCACAATGTCCTGCATGTTCCCCAGAGTCACGGTTCTTCTTAGCAGGATGCGACTTGCATCAACACGATTCCAACGGTCGACTTTCCCACTCCCAACTGGTTCCTGACCGACCGGCAGGTGTCTGGAGTTGCCAGCTTCCAGATTGCAATAGCCACCCGCTTTTCCACCGTCAGGGCAGCTCTCAATCTTGTGTCCTTGCGCCGCAGGGTGGGGGGGAGCTCAGCACACAGTCCCATGAAAGTGGCTTTTCTCATCTGAAAATTCTGCAGCCACTGCTCATCATCCCAGACTTCCATGACGATGTGATCCCACCACTCAGTGCTTGTTTCCCGAGCCCCAAAGCGGCGTTCCACGGTGCCGAGCATTTCCGTGAATGCCACAAGCAATTTAGTGTCACACACGGCAGGCGACTCGATATCATCGTCAGACTCCTCACTGTCACTTTGGAGCTGAAGGAATAGCTCAACTGCCAAATGTGTTGTGCTGGCGACACTCATCAGCACAGTCCTCAGCAGTTCAGGCTCCATTTCCCACAGAAATCGTGCTTCACAGAGAGAGAGTAAAACACAGCAAGAGACCCACAATGGCGCCAAACGTGGCCGGAAAAACTGTGACTGCTGGGATGTGAAGCGATGCACCATGGGGCGTTGGGACAGGAAGCGGAATGACCCGCACCCTTCCGTCCCCTTCCCACAACCCACGGCGCCAAAATGGGACGAGGTGCTCTGTGGGATAGCTGCTCACAATGCACCTCTCAATACAGCGCTGCAAATGCTGCAAGTGTGGCCACACTGCAGCGCTGTTAGCTGTCAGTGTGGCCACACACCAGCGCTGTCTCTACACAGCTGTACGAACACAGCTGTAACTCCCAGCGCTGTAACTCTCAAGTGTAGCCAAGCCCTGTAATACTTAGAGTTCCAAATGACTGCCTGAAGGATATATGGACACAACTAACGTTTCAGGTAATTCTCAAGTGGGCAGCTTCAAAACTTTATCATCTTGAAATGGTTGTGGCTCAAGCTACCTTTGAGGAAAATGTTTATTTTTTGGGCACTACTGAGAACTGGGGCTTCAAAGGACCTAGGTGTCTGAGGCCAATCTATGCTAAAGCTGGCATAGGTTACCATCACTCAGAACTGCTTTAAGCAGGGTAATCTGGCTTTGATTCCACACCTACAAGTTCTTATAAAGCCTCTGTATTTAGGGATTGATCCAAAGTCCACTGGCTATGTATCCTCTGCAATAAAACACCTGCAGCTGGCCTGTGTCAGCTGATTGGGGCTCCAGGACCCTCCCCCTTTGCGGGACCCAGAGCCCAGGCTCCAGCCTGAGTCTGGACCTCTACACTGCAATTTTAAAGCCTTGCAGTCCGTGCCCCACAAGTCTGAGTTAGTTGACATGGTCCAGCTGCGGGTGTTTTATTGTAGTGTAGATATACCCTGAGAGTCTTTCCACTAACTTCAGTGGACTTTGGATCAGGCCCTTAACTGTAAATATTCTGCTTTCTTTCAAGAAGTTGGGGGTCTCTAGATCTGAATGTCTTTCATACTTACAATGGCTGATGTCGGAAAAGAGGCATCTTGAACAAGATTTGGTCTTTTTAGTGAACTACTGAAAGATTTTTTTGACACAAACGACAGTCCAGCCTCCTAAATTCACTCTCTCTGTGTGAAAGAACATTTTTTTTTTAAACGTGCATCTCTTTCAAAATCAAGTGGAGGAATAAAATATTTTTGTTTCTCTTGTGGCACTCACGTTTGATGGTATTGTTTTGAGTGAGTGTTAACCTTAAAATGAATGAATTATGATAGGTCAGTACCAGTAGTGCATTTTGTCCTATATACTGGTATCTGGACATTGTGCAGCCCTCAGCCAATTTGTAGATTGCCTGAAGTCTGTTGAAGGTCCATAGTGAATGTTAGGTGTAACTAAAAAATTCTGTACTTTTGTTTGCAATTTGATTTTAAAAAAATCTCTGGGTGGGGAAAGAGCGGAGTCTGTAATTTTGTAATATTAAAATTGTCATAAATTCAAACTCTGTTTTGTGTGTTATATAAGTTATTGATTTAACAGTAATAACTTATATACAATCTTTGTATATTTTTGTGAAATATAGCAAGTTTTTATTTTTGACATATTAAATGAGCAGGCCAATGTGAACTAAAGAACTATAGTTCCATCAAGGAATACTGGTGATATGAAGAACAGTAAAGTGTAATTTATGTAGTCAGCAGAACACTCAGAAGAAATGACAATTCCTCTATTAAAAGTATCTATACATGTATTTTACAGATGGGAATGTATGGCCCACAATTGCAGATGTATAATCTACACAGGTTTCCACCAGAACTGTCCTTTCTTTTTCTTCCTTGTCTCTTCACTAACTTTGCCTCAATCTTTCTCCCACCCAAAGTTCCATAGGGATAGCTGTTATCTTCTCTACCTGTTTTTTCTCACCGTTGGGAAGTCCCTTTTGCCTCCTTTTCTCTGGCACACTCTTCCCCCCGCCCCTTCAAATTATTCTCTGAACCTTGTAATCCACTAGTGTAACATTACTGTTTATCTCACTTGTGACCATCCATTATATTATTTTGACCTAGATTACTGTTTGTGTACCATTGTATGTTATCTAAAGTGTGGTCATTCATGATATTCAGTATATTTCACATAAAACTATATTTACAAGTGGTTCTTTCAGTTTTTGAAATTAATTTGTGAAGGAAAAAATGGAGTATTTTGGCATTTTTTTATTACAGAAAAAGGCCCAATCCTGCAAGCCTTAATCAGGTGAAATATATGTAGCAATGTTATAGTCCAGAAGTTTCCCAACTGTGTCCTGGCTCCTCTTAGTCCATGGAGCACTTCCTGTTGTCCAGTGACTTGGTATAGTTGATTCATGATTCCAGGTGTTAAATTTCATTAAAATACGTTGAATATTTTTCTAATATTACTATTCCATGTAAGCAGCTACTATAGCTACCATAGAGCTGTATTATGATTATGAATGGAGAGGAATTGTTGAGTGATAACTTCTCTCCCATAGGCTATCCCATAAAAATCTTTTTATTAAGATGTTTTCCATGCAATGGAAAAAGTTTCAGAAGCCATGCTCTGGTCACTTCAATCTTCTCCAGTTTGCTTCTCTGCCCAAATGCTGCCAACTCTGATCTTGCAATTTTTTGTTAATTTCCAGAACAAAAACACCTAGTCTAGACTCAGAATGTAGAGCTGCAGTTCCTTCTGATCCCCCATGACATTGAACTAAAATTAATTACAATTACGTATGCATAGTCCTTCCTATAATCTCAGTTTATATTTCTGTAGTTACTGACAAATGCAGACAATTATTTCCTGCCAGGTACTCCCTAAGGGTGTACTTAGTACCGTGCCCATTAAGAGAGATGCTACTCAGAATTTCCATACAACATCTGATGCATGCATCATAATTTTATCTACACGTGGTACTGATTTTATCTAATTCTGATTTATAACATTCTATGAACTTGCAAGAAAAGTTTCTACAGAACAACATTTAGTAGTATTAAATGACCTAAGAGTTCTCATATACCTCATTTATGTCAACGCTGAAACAAAAACTGAGTATTTTGCATTATTCTTCTGTTTTAGAACTTCTGAACAACTTTTAGTGGCAGCTTCTTTTAGTGGAAGGTACTACTAACACAATATGAAATTGAAGTGACAGTGTGGACAATCTCTTGTGCATTTCTTATGGGAGCTAGATGACTTTCTGAAATAATTGGTAGGGAGACGACTGGTTTTTCAAATTAAGATATATTCAGGACGAGCAAACTGCAGGCAGCTGACTTTTTATTTTCTTATATCTTTGAAAGTAATGTACATTTAAATTACAAACAAATGTTAGTGGAACCAAAATGCAGCTAATAAACCTGTTGTGATGGGAAAGGAAAGATTATTTTATTATTGTATAAGCATGTGGGATAATTTTGGTGATCCTTCTAAAGGAATCTCTGACTTCTCATGTTTTTTGGCTTCATTAATTTTCCATATTTTCTCCTATCATTCTACTTCCCCTACTCTTATTAAAGTTCTCAGCTTTTCTTTCTCCTTCCCTTCACCTCTCTGCATCTGTGTTTAATCTAGCTACTGCTACCCCCCCCCCCCCCCCCCCCGCATCCTTTCCTTGTCTCGTTCTCATTTCTTTCTGATAACTGAATGCTGCTCTGGGCACTTCAAGGATCACACTCTCTATGTTGGTGCAGTTTCCTCAAAACACCTGCTTAGTTTTAAGGTTGAAACTCTGACTTAGTACTGTTTCGCTTTAGGTTTGAGGGACAACCTTCCATGCTAAAGAATGGACATAACAAAACTGGAAAATTATAGGTTAGTTTTGGCCTGTCATTTGTTTGCTGAGCTGAGTCTGGCCTTCAAACAAAAACAGAAGACTGATATGTTCTTCAGATGTTCAAAACAGTTTGAGATGAAAGTACAATATTTGTTTTCTCTTTTTCTCCATCCCATGGAATATTTTTGCATGGGGGAACAGTTACTCAATTTTTACACTCCTTCTTTACTTGCATCATAAGACATCTTAGGTTTTGAACATGATCAATAGCACATGTTGGCTTTTACCACTCTCCAAAGTATCAATGATGCCATTCAGGCCTAGACTGTATAAGAGCCATCCTCACATGAGTGTGCTGGGCTTGTTGGTGCGAGGAGCACAAAAGTCAACCTCTCTCCTTTATGTAATGACCTGGGCTGGCCTAGTAGCAAAATGGCAGATATTTATCTAACAGTAGTTTAAGGAAGTGTTGGTTTGAGTAATCCAAAACTGAATTCCTCCCTCCCCCATCTCCTCCTATATTCTGGAACATCATGTTTGGGCTGCGGTGAAGTTCAAGGAGCAGAGTACATAGTTTGCTTACAGAAGCACTGCCCATCCTGTGCAGAGGATGTTGGCACTACTGCAATTAATTTTATTTTGGATGATGGGGAGGAGAGAGAAAAAATTATTCTGACTTTGTAAACAGGTAGAAGGAAAAAAGGTGTAGGTTAACTTTTGGACATAATAGCCTTAGTGTCCTCTTTTAAATTATAGCCTCAGAGTACAATACAACAGTAAATACCTAAATCAAAAGTGAGTCAATTGCTATTTCACTCTAAGAATCAAAGAAGCAGATAGACTTCTGGAGGAGACTCATTGAATTACAACATATATTCAGTAATCGTGGCACTATGGGGAAATGTTAATTAACTCGACAAAGCCAGAAACAATAGTAGTGATTTATCATTAACTTTATATATCTCTAGAGCGTCTTCCTGAGTAAATTTGAGAATTTGTTTAGAACTTTTTATCTGCCAAACAAGCAAGTGGTTTCATGTTTTTCTATATAGGAGAGCTTACTGAGGCTCTTTAGAAACAGGAAAATTTGGGCATGGCTCTAATTTTTCTTTTTCATTTTTTTAAAATTTAATCGTGTGCTTTGTGCAAGAGAGATCTCCTGGATCCTCTCTCCATATGATTATTTCTCTCATGAGTGTGTAAATTTAAATTAAGACAGCATAGGTATGGTGGTGCTCTTTATCTACTCATCTGGCCCCTACAGGTGTAAGATCAGAGCACTTCACAAACAGTGGGGTAGGGATATGGCTGCCCTTCTCACAACAAAAGTAGTTGGATAAAGGAGGTCAGAGATAGAAGTGTGCCTTAATAACTAGTATATCAGCCACCAACATCACACAGCTACCAATTCCTCAAAAGTACTCAGGGATTTAATCCTTCACTGTTTATTGAAAAAACTGTCTTGTTTTAAATAGGAGAGCCTCTCCAAGGTTAATCCTCATTGTCCTTTCCAGTGTAGCAGACAGAAACTCCTTCTGTATTGGCTATAGAGAAGAGGAAACGGTGTAGCATGTAGGCACACCCTCTGAGAAAAGTGGTTATGAGTTGCCCCCATTTCTTCAATAAACCAAGGTAGTCCAGCCTTGCAAGTCTCTGAAAGGAGAGCAAGAATGTCAGGTAACCCCCTATGAGCTACTTTCATAACTGAGTGAGAAACTGGAGGCCTGGTGGTCAGTCTCCCAGAGCAAGGCATTCTTAGGGTGCCAACCTTGAGGCCTAATAAACATGACAGGAAAAAGTCCAGTATATTTCTAAACCTGGACCTGTCCTCCATATAACTCTTTCCTTGTTTACCAGTGATGTCATAATACTTCAGTAACACAGCAAAGCCCCCATTTTACAGGTGGGGAATTGAGGCAAAGAGAGATTGAAACCCCAATCCATTTCTCCAGTGTATAAAGTTAAGCATGTGTATGTTTGCAGGATCAGAGCCTATGCGGCTTGCCCAACATATCTGTGGCAGGGCTGGGAATTGAACATTTCTGAGTCCCAGTCCAGTGCCTCAACCACAAGGCCATCTGTTCTCTTATGCATTAGGTCACTTGAGTCTTTCGCCATCCAGTCTGATGTTGACTAATTTTGTCATTAATAAATTTTTCCACCTTGCTGTCCACTGTCTTCCAGACAGTGAATAAATGTTGAACTGTACTGGTCTTTGGGACACCCCACTGTTCCTTCTTTCTTAGCTGAGAATTATCCATTTATTCCTCCTTTTCTCCGCCGCCTCATTTGCTAACTAGCATTTAATTCAGTAATTTATCTCTTATTGTTGAGGTTACCAATTTTCTTTAATATCCTCTTGCTAAGGGCTTGATTGAAAAAGTGTAAATTATAGCCACTGATTCATTCTTCTGTTCAAGGAATGTGATTTTCTTCTGGCAGCTCCTTCTGCTTATCCAGCTAGCAGCCTATAATCAGGGGAACATCAATTATCCAACCCCTCAATTTCCCTGAAGGTTTTGTGTGTTTCCTGCCATCTTCATAAAATTGTTTGGATTCTGCTTTGTTGTTGTCATGACTGTTCCATTTGGGGTTGGTTCTTCAAGCACTTACACACACAACTTTACTCAGGTGAATAAAGTTATGCAAACGTGTATAACAAATTCCATAGGTTTTAAAGTCAGAAGACACCATTGTGATCATCTAGTCTGACCTCCTTTTGCAGGATGAGGCAGGTTTGGGACCTTTGTTTCCACTGTGGTGGGTGTTTTTGTTTGTTACTCTTACAGCTTCCTGGAGTACTTAAAAATCCAGGTGTTAGAGCTTACAAGATAAACATTTGAAAGTAGTAGGGTAAATATTGTGCTCTTTGAAGGCTAATGTAGTTTTCAGATCTTCATTAACTTTTTCTGTTTGAAGACTCCAGAGGAAGTGATTTTTGAGAAACAGTCAAATAATGACTGGTAAATTGATTTTTGGTGGTGGTTTTTTTATTTTATTTTTTTAATAGAATGTTTACCAAAGAGAGCAAAATGTGGTTTATAAAGTTTGATTTTTATTGTATAGAAAAGTCTGATTAAACATTTGAGTGTCTTTTGTAATGTGTTAAGTGTGTCCATAAGTTTCTAGGAAAGTGCGTTCTTCAATTTTTTATTTTATCAAATACCATTATAATGACATGGTTATACTATAAAGAACAGATAATATATATGTAGTCTGCTGCTCTAACTAGTTGAATTGTTGCTCAAGCTAGTTAAAAAGAAAAAGTCCATAGATGAATATGTGTACAAGCTATCCATTTGGAATACTTTCCTTGTATGGCCTGTATTGTTTTTAATGGACTTCTTCATTGCAAAGCTTCATTGTGATCTTATTATTGGTGTAGGTCAAAAGGGGAAGGTTGTTAACATTCCTTCTGCCCCTCTACATCATCATCAGTAGATTTTCCCCTCCTTCGTTCCCCCCCCCCCCCCCGTGGATATTATTCCTTTGGTATTTTGTGTATTTTGGTGCTGGTGGTGAAACTTTTTGCTTGTTTGAAGATGCCTCTCTCCAATAATTTGTAAATAAATAATAGAATAAATATCTTTAGCTTTTGATTACCTTGATTTGTAGTTAATAATTTAATTGCCATTGCTGCTTTTTGCAACATGTTCATGTTCTGTTAGACAATGCATTTTAAAATTGTACTCACTCATCTAGGAATTACCACAAGAAGTCATGATGGAGGAGCCACCCAGCCAAATTTCAGTGAATAGTGTTCTGACCTGGTGCATCAGGTTGCAACACTACTCAAATCGGGGGTCCAGGGCAAATTGACACTTTCCCCCACCCTCTGCCAATGGTATACATGGCTGGGGGGTGGGGGGGGGGAGGTGTAACATGCATTTGGCTGAGGGCACCACTGCACATGGGCACAGGAATCCACCTGTGCAGATCCTGTTGCAGAATCTGGCTCTTAGGGACTTCAGCAGGGCCTCAGCCTAGCAGCTAGCTCTGTGCGGTCTTAGGGGGTCTATCCATTAACAGGCCAGGTGTCTAGGCCTAATTTTGAGGTGTGCCAGGCACCTAGCAGCTCGCATTGAAGTGACTTAATTCCTAAATAGAGGAAATAATTATACTCCAAATAATTAAAAATAGTACTACTACTTTGGATATGATTTTGAAGTCTGTGAGTCAGAATGCAGTCATTAACTGAGACGTAATAATGACAAATAGAAGAAAAATGAAAATAAGCTAATGTTGAGAGATAAGCAGTGAGCCACAAAAGGTGAAAGGCTTAAAAAATAAATAAATCTGAGACTGACCTAAAACCCTTGCATTTTAAAAAAAGAATTACTTTTTATATTGTGAGAGGGTCAGTTACAATAAAAGTAACTAGAAGCTTACTGGTGTGTATATAATCATTTTATACCTGCACTTCTCAGAAAGTTCAAAGCTCTCATCTTTCCTCTCCACAACACCCAAAGGCATGCAGTTATCCAGTAAAATTGCACACTTTGTCATGTTTGATTTGTTACATGAATTATTCAAGGACTTTTTGTGCTAATTATGCAAGGTTTTTCAGACTGTATTTTTGGTGGCAGCACTCTTCAGTCTATAAGTGCTTCCACGAGGACACCATGCACACACAATTTGAATTCAAAAATTTTCACCTAACACAAGGGGACAGTCTTTGCCAAATATAAGGGGAGAGATCCTTTTGAAGTCAATGGCAAAACTCCCAGTGAGTTTTAGTAGGAGGATTTTGCCCAAAGTCTTCAGAATGTTGTAGAATCCAGGTTGCTGCCAAGACAGGAAGGACTACTGATATTTACTTTTCTTGTATATTTATTTAGTGAATTTACATGCTGACAAATTAAATAAATATCTAATTAAGAGGGGTACATATCCTCATGTCAGACTTCTGTCTGTTCCCTTATTGCTGCTGCTTCTAAGGGCTTGTCTATGTAGGAGATTTTTCCAGGTGTACTGGCTTAATTATATTATAATTTTCCTATGCAGACACTCTTACTTTGGAATAAGAGTAGCTTTTTTCAGCTTAATTTAAACTGCTTCTTAAGTGATATAAGTTACACTGGGAAAGGCCTTGTCTATACTATATAGTTTTGTTGACAAAAGTCAGCTTTTGTTGACAAAGTAGTGGAAGTGTACACACTACAATGCTCCTTCCACCAACAAAACTCTCCTGCTATGCCAACAAAATAAAACCACCTTGACAAGAGGCATAGAGCTTTTTGCAGCAAAGTTACATCAACAAACTGTCAGTGTAGTCACTGCACTTGGTTATGTGGTTGTAAATGGCCTCCAAGAGGTGTCCCACAATGCCCATGCTGACTACTCTGGTCAGCAGTTTGAATTGCCCTGCACCCAGGTATATAGGCATCTGCCCCTCCACTTTTAGAGGTCCAATAATTTTTTAAATTTCATTTCCTGTTTGCTCGGCGTGGAGAGCTCACATTGCATCTTCCCAGCTGACCGTGGCAGATGCATGCAGCAAACATTCTCCTGTTGGAGCACTCCTAAGTTGTTGGATCTGCTGGCTCTCTGGCGAGAGGAGGCCATATAGTCCCCACTCTGCTCCAGCCATAGGAACTTTGATACCTATGGTCTGATATCTCGTGGCATGTTGAATAAGGGCTACGAACGTTACACGCATCAGTGCTGTGTGAAGATAAAGGAGCTGAGGCAGGCGTATCAGAAGGCAAGGGAATCAAGCTGTCACTCTGGTGCTGCGCCAAAGACCTGCCACTTCTATAAGGTGCTGGGGGCCATACTCAGCGGTGTCCCTACCTCCAGCGCCAAGAGTCCTGTAGAAACCTTGGGGGGCTGGAGACAGCAGACTAAGCCCCAAGGATGAGGAGGTCAAGTTGGAGTCTGAGACGGGACAGGCGATGGGTTGTCCAGTACCACAGCAAGCCAGGACCTCTTCTCAACCCAGGAGGGTTCAAGCCAGTTCCAGCACTCCGTCTCTAGAGTGCATGATACAGGAGAAGGGAGCGCTGGTAAGTGATCTTTTTGAGTTGCTGCTGCTCGGTTATATGAGGTAGAGTTGTCTTTTGTTTTGTTATATGCTAGAAGTAGGTTAAGGGATAGAAATGTACAAGAAAAACTGCGTCTGCATATGCTTCACATTCCCCTGTACGGCTATGGAGTGGGACAGAATAGTGTGTTAATGCACACAGGAATCCTCCAGAGAGATCTCTAGGAAACTTTTCTGGAGGTACTCGCCAATCCTCTGCCAAAGGTCCCTTGGCAGAACTGCTTTGCTCCTTTCCCCATGGTAAGATGTTTTCCTGCGCCAATCAGCAATCACTTGTGCAGGGGCCAAAGTAGCACACAGCTGAGCAGCATAGGCACCCAGTCTGAAGCTGCATGCATGCAGGAGATGCATCCTTGCTTACCCTCAGGAGTGAGATCAGCTTCAATGACTGCCGCCTGTGGAGAATGGTGGCAGAATTTACAATTTTGTCCTGAGTTGCTTGCAGCAATTCCCTTAAAGGGATGCCCAGACTCTTTGTCCCATTTTGAGCCCCCCACTCCACTCCTGGGGAAAGTTTTCACCCTTAGCCTCACAAATATCATGCAGCATACAACAGACTGCTATGACCATGGGAATATTTTCCTCATTTATGTCTAACCTGCCATAAAGGCAGTGGCAGCGAGCTTTTAATCTGCCATACACACATTAAATGGTCATTCTGCACCTGCTCAGCCAGTTGTTGAAGTGCTGTCCAGGTTTCCTATGTAAGGCTTCAAGAGCCATGGGAGTAATGGTACTCTGGATCTCCTAGGATCACTGTGGGCATTTCAATATCTCCCATGGGACCTTTTGGTCTGGGGGAAAAAGTCACTGCTTGCAGTTTTCTGTACAGGCCAGCATTCCTGAGGATGCATGCATCATGCACCGTCCCTGACCACCCTACGTTGATGTCAGTGAAAAGACCATGATGATCCTCAAGTACTTGCAATACCATAGAGAAGTACCCCTTTTTATTAATGTACTCTGTCACAAGATGGTCTGGTGCCAAAATTGGGATATGTGTGCCATCTATTGCCCCACCACAGTTAGGGAATCCTATTGCCACAAAGCCATCCACTATTTCATATACATTTCTAAGAGTCACAGTCCTTCCTAGCAGAATGTGATTAGTGGCCCTGCACATTTGCATTACCACAGCCCTAATGGTGGTTTTCCCAACTCTAAACTGATTCGCTACTGACCAGTAGCAGTCTGGAGTGGACAGCTTCCACACTGCGATTGCCATGCGCTTCTCCACCGAAATGGCAACTCTCATTTTGGTGTCCTTGCGCTGCCTCAAGCTCCGCACAGAGTTCCAGAAAGGTGGCTTTCCACATCTGAAAGTTCTGCAGCCTCTGCTTCTCATCCCAGACCCGCGTAACGATTTGATCCCACCACTCAGTGCTTGTTTCCTGAGCCCAAAAGCGATGGTCCACTGTGTGTGCTCTATGAATGCCCAAAGTAATCTGGTATTGTTTCTTTCCATGGTACACAGGAGGTCAGGCACCTCAGATTCCTGTTCAGATTGGGAGCTCATGATATGCTGCAGGACCAGCTATGATATGTTCATAACAGTGACCACAACAGTAGAGAGCTGTGCGGGATCCATCCTTTCTGATAGAGATGGCAGGCACACTGTAAACACGGGCTGTTGAAAAATGGTTCACAATGCAGTCAGAAGCCCCTGGAATGATGGGACAGGAAAAAACTAAATCATGGGATGTTGAGCCCACACCCCTGATGCACAGTGATCCAGTCCACCTTCCCACAACTTCTAGCTGCAGAAGGCATCGAGTAGCACAGTGGATTTGCTGCACACAGTGCATTGCTCTCGCTGTTGACGCTAGAGCACCAACTGGGGATGCGCTCCACTGACAGAAGGAGCTTTGTGTGGACATGCAAAAGTTGTGTAATTATACTGTTTTTTGATCGTCAGCGAAACTTGCGTCGACAAAACTCTGTAGTGTAGACAAACCCTTATACTAGAATTATACAAGTATAACAATAACACTTTAAATTCACACTCTACTTTATACTAGCATAACTCCCCAGGTAGGCAAGCCCTAAGAGTGTATATGACTTAAAATGAATGAGAAGCTCTTTAATTAAATTAGATATTTTTATTATAAACATAGTTATATGTCCCAACAGGGCTGCCACAATGAGATGGACACCCACATCCGTACCTTCCTAATTAATTTAAAGTAAAATATCCTTTTGGCAAAATACGTAGCTGTAACATCTAAGTCATAATTGTTCAATGATCAAGAGAGGAATCTGTAATCAAAATGAAAGGAAATATTACATGTCAGAGCTTGTAGAATGAAAAATAAGTGTGTAAAGATAGTTAACTAGAATTGAATAATTTTCAACAGAAAGAGAATTTGCTCAGTATTATTCTTGTTTAAATTTAAGCATTATGGAAGAAAAAACATAGACAATTTGAGTCTGTTCTGTACATCTTCTAGAGATAGAGATTACATTGGCCTGTCAGATTCTTTTAATAGGGCACCTCTTACAAGGGCTAACTTTACTCATAACCTTCAAAAGGTTTTATTTTCATATTTATGTAGTTCTGTTACTAATGATTTTTGTGTGTTTTGCCTATACCACAGTTCAGGTAACAAACCAGTGCATCATAATGGAGACTTCACTCATCTACTGCAGAAGAGAAATTTATTTAATTAGCTTTTGTGGTGATTTTAGGAGCATATTCACAGTTAACTGAACTAAGACTTTCAAGCTATGAGTCAAAACCTAATACAAGTCAGGTGGCTTCCTGGACAGAGAACTAACAGCCCTGGACACCTATAATTTTGTCATGTACTTATTTTTTGTGTCAATTCAGTAATGCACACTATAGATTAGTTTGGCAATTTAGCAAAATAAGCAGATTGTTTTCTGCATGAGGGACATTAGTGTCTGAAAAAGAATTTTCTAACTTATCGCTAGTGTAAATGAATCACTTGAATGTTTTATTTATTTGTTTTGCTATTACGTAAGATAAAACTTCGTTGTTCATGTTTTTATGGCAGCTGTTGCTGATGTAAGTATAGCAAGTGCAGCTGCAGTTTTCACTCAAAGCATTGATCAGGTTTTATTTGTCATAGTAAAATCATGTTAAGTACTTAATCTTTTTGGAATCCACATTTCCTGATTACCAAACTTTAAGAACCTCGAGAAACACTGCTAAATTTATATTTGTATGTGCAGATTTAGCTTTCACTTGAATAAATGTCTCTGCATTAGAAGTAGCTTTATACAGAAATCCCGTGTAACATAATGGGACGGAACAGCTCAGATATAGTGAAAAAAATTATAAGAGCTTGCAGTGTCTAAAAAATAACTACATTGCTGTCACTTTAAGCTACTGTATGCTATATTGTCTTTTCCAATGGTTGAATTAAAATGCAGTTGTATTAGTGTGTGTGTGTGAGAGAGAGAGAGAGAGTATACAATTGAATTGATGCCTGTTTCACAGTCTTTATTCAGTGTCATATTTGCTGACCTTAGTTGCTACTTTTTTCTTCATGTTAGTGTAGCAGATTCAATGCAGTTAAGATAACAAACTTGTTCCTGTCATGCATCAACAGAACTGGAAATTGTCTAACTTTTTTTTAGAGGTGTTGAGCACTCACAGCTGCCTCTTAATACAATTGGAGTTGGAAGATACTTGGTTTGTTTTGAAAATCAGACAATAAATTTCTATTGCAGAATTTTAGTTTTGGTGATGTATTGACCAGAAATAACCCAGTTTTTCCAGATTCCAGGTGGAGTTTGCAGGGCTGGCATTTAGTGTAAAAACAAAGAGTGAGTCATTGAGACACAAATATGAAACTCCCACCATGCCATTTTTAAAGTAATTTTTTAAGAGTAGAACCTTAGAGCATAGTAAATAATAACTCCATAAATACTAGACCTGAACTGCTATGGAAATACTTTCTGCATATTGGTGCACATGGGTATCTGGTACGGGCTGGCTTGCCCCTTTAAGGGGAGTCAGCCCAAACTACCTGTGACTGGCTTCTTTCAGGAGACTGAGTCCATCTGTAAGTAATTAACTGCCTAGGTGACTGGCAGCTAACTGGCTAATGAGTCTCTGCACCTGATAAAAAGGCTACCAGAACTCCGTTAAGGAAGGTTTCTCCTAGAGAGAGGATGCTCCTAGGAAGAGGAGCTCCTAGGGAATAGAGCAAGAGAACTCCCAGATAGCTGCAGGACGTCCAGCCTCTGAGAAGTGGTGTGGTACCTGAAAAGCTGCCATCCATAGGAAGGAAGGCCCTACAGGGGCTCTGGCTCCAGGGAAGGAATCTAGGTTGAGAGTGCCTCGAGGTAAAGGGCTTGGATGTGGGATTGCTGGATTTGGGTGGGACTGATTAAACTCAGGCTATGGCTACATTAGCGCTTCAAAGCGCTGCCGCGGCAGCGCTTTGAAGCGCTAAGTGTAGTCAAAGCCCCAGCGCTGGGAGAAAACTCTCCCAGCGCTGTCCGTACTCCAGCTCCCTGTGGGGAATAACGGACAGCGCTGGGAGCCGCGCTCCCAGCGCTGGGGCTTTGACTACACTGGCGCTTTGTAGCGCCGCAATTTGCAGCGCTGCAGAGGGTGTTTTTTCACACCCTGCTGCAGCGCTGCAAATTTGCAAGTGTAGCCATAGCCTCAGACAGAGTCTGCCTCCCTCCTAGGAAACCTGGGTGGGTCTTTCTTGTGTGTGTCAGACTTTCCATTAATTACAGAGACTGTCAAAAGCGAAGGGGCATTGTTCAAGACATAAAAGCCTTGCTGAATGTAACAACCCAATTAAATGAAGGCAGGGTGTGCTAGCAATACCGCACAGGGGGAGCATGGGAATGGCATGTGTCTTTGACAGGTCCCTCCAGGCAGGTAATAAAATAAACAAAAGAAGGGGGACAAAAGAGTGCAGAATCAAGTAAGGACCTTGTAAGAGTGGACTGGCCCAACCATGTATCCGTATGGTCTGACAATATAGGGCCCAGCTCTGCAAATAGGGGGGAGGGATAGCTCAGTGGTTTGAGCATTGGCCCACTAAACCCAGGGTTATGAGTTCAATCCTTGAGGGAGCCATTTAGGGATGTGGGGCAAAATCATTACTTGGTCCTGCTAGTGAAGGCAGGGGGCTGGACTCGATGTCCCTTCCAGTTCTGTGAGATAGGTATATCTCCATATATTATATTATCATCTAGACACAGTATTTACTACTGTGAGTAATCCCATTTGAGTTGATGTGCCTACTCAGAATCATAAATATTTGTGTTATGGTTGCACCAAGGGGCTCTACCCCAGATCAGGGACACATTGTACGAGGTATTGTACAGAGTAAAGCCAGTCCCCGTCCTTTAGAGCTTACAGCTGGACAAGAGCTTATGGGGGGAGGGATAGCTCAGTGGTTTGAGCATTGGCCTGCTAAACCCAGGGTTGAGTTCAATCCTTGAGGAGGCCATTTAGGGAACTGGGGTAAAATTCTGTCTGGGTATTGGTCCTGCTTTGAGCAGGGGGTTGGACTAGATGACCTCCTGAGGTCCCTTCCAACCCTAATATTCTATGATTCTATGAAGACAAAGGGTGGCAGGAGGGGATATAACATACTAGTCGAGTGAATGCCATGGCATGTTAGTTCCATGATTTAACAAAAAAAGTTGGGTGTGTTTGGTTGGTGAGAGGGATAGGTGAACTGAGACAAAGGAAAGAAGAAGGGCTATCACAGGGAGAGGAGATTAAGGGTATGTCTGTACTGTGAGCTGTAGGTATAAATTCCAGCTTGAGGAGACATACCTGCACTAATATGTTAAAAACAGAGTGTAGCCGCCACAAGTAGGTACTCAGACAAAACACTATGCACTTGCGGTGGTTAGCCCCTTGTGCTGCTGCTGCTACCCTCTATTTTTATCATAGCTATGTCTCTTTAGGGTGACCAGATGTCTCGATTAAAATCGGGACTGTCCCAATTTTTAGGTGTTTGTTCCGCATCACGATCGATGTTTGGTCAGGATGCAATTTGTTCTGATATTTCATATTCCTGGTTTTTTTTTCTTTTGTTTTGTTCCGCCGGTGGGACTCCACTCCCCGCCCCGCCGGCAGGACTCCAGGACTCCGTTTTTTTGTTTGTTTTTTCTCTCTCTCTCTCTCTCTGCGCCGGCGGAACTCTTGTTTTTTTTCTTTTTGTTTGTTTGTTTTTTTTCCCTCTCTCTGCTGGCGGGACTCCACGCTTTTTTTTTTTGCTGTGCTCCTCATATGGCAGCTGTTCCATACCCCTAGTAATTTTTGTTGCCCTTTTCTGAACCTTTTCCAATCCCAATACATCTTTTTTGAGATGGGTTGATCACATCTGCACGCAGTATTCAAGATGTTGGCCTACCATGGATTTATATAGAGGCAATATGATATCTTCTGTCTTATTATCTATCTCTTTCTGAATAATTGCCAACATTCTGTTAGCTTTTTTTGACTGCCACTGCACATTGAGTGAATGTTCAGAGAACTATCCACAATGACTCCACGATCTCTTTCTTGAGTGGCAACAGCTAATTTAGACCCCATTACTAGTCTGTGGGGTTGGGAGTAGAACCTATGTTTCCGAGGTGCAGGATAGCCAGCGCCTCCATGCCACTACCCAGCAGCCATGCTAGGGCCAAATGCGTTACCATTGACTCTGAGGAGAGAAGTACCACAGGATGTCCCACTTTGGAAGGCTGGACAAACAGCTGCCCTGGCCCCTGCTTGGTCCAGGAGCCCTGTTTAAGTGCAGAAGGAGTTCTAGGAAATTTCTATGCAATGAGCTGGACTCCCCCGCCAGCCATAGTGATGGACCTGCCTGCAACTTGCCTCACTATTGGATTCCTGACTTTGGCTTGGAACTTTGGCTTATGCCCTTGAACTTCAACTCTGATCCTAACACCTGGCTCATCTTTTGACCCTGGCTTCAGTACTTGGGACTCCAACTTCACCTTTTTACCCCGGGCTCCGTTCCTGCCTTCTGGCATCAGTAGTCCTGGTCCTGCTCTCAGGCTACTACCGTTAGACTTTGATCCCAGTTCTGACCCTGGCTAGGCCCCTGAATGCTGATGCCAGCTCTGACCACTAGGCCTGACCAGCAAAGCCCTGGTTGTGACACTTGGTAATTGCTTGAACGGCTAATGTTTCTCAGTCTTGGCTTGAGTTTCTGTAACTCCTGTGATGATGATGGTTGTTGATGATTGATCATGAAGGAAATAGTTCATAATACTTGTATTACTTGACAATCTTCTGGTCTCTGTCTAAGAGCAAAAAATCCATGTTGAAGAGTTTTACACCTTGTAGTAATCAATTCAGTTTGATGTTAATAACATATAATAAAGCCTGCAGGAGAGGGGCAATCTGTGTTAAGTTATTTTGCTGAAGTTCCTCTTGCAGGAAAGCAAGGTTTATCCCTCCATGGAGTGTGCCACAGGACTGGCCTCTGAACCCAGCAGATTCTCCCTGGAATTGCAGAAGACCAGAGCTGGCCGCATGGAGTTCTTGATTCTTTCTCCATTAGCACTGTAGAGATTTCCTTGAGTATGAGAGACTTTGGGTTTTTTAGATCTTCTCTGTATTCTAGGATTTTGCTACTAGGAAAAAGCCAGAGAGATTCTGCAGCAGCATTACTAATGCACCTGAAACAGCAATTATGATCTGAATAGCTGAGATGAAAATATTCTTTCTGTTGTTTGAGATTTGTAATGCTACTGGCTACTTCTTTTTTTTTTTTTTTTAAAAAGTTCATTTATCATTTTCTGCTGTTTTACTGGGTACTTAGTAATCAATTTTTGGTAACTGTAGTCACTTTGAAAAGAACACTGTCATATAATGTCATAGTGTGATCTTTTTCTACTTTTAGTATCGTTCTATACTATATATTAAGGGGCAGTGAGAGAGAGTTCATGAGTGTTTGTTTTATTTTTCAGTTTGCAGAATCTGGTAGGGGGCAATGTGTTGTGAGAGAAGCTGAATCTTGATGCCGGGGGAGTGGGGGTGGAGTGGTGGGGAAAACGGGGCTTCCCTAATCAGCAGGCCTATAAAAGCAGCCAAAGGAGCCAGCAAAGAGAGGAATGTGAGTGGGAGTTTGTGGGGGGTTGTCTGATGTTCTCTCTCTGTGTGTATGTATCTGTGTGTTTTGACAGGCGTTTAGGAAGGAAGGCTATGACAACTACAGAGGCAGCAGTGGTAGTGCCCTGAGGAATGGAAGAGACAGTGAAGATGACTGGATTTGGAAGCTGGGGGATGTACATTATTCTGGAAAGGGTACCTGAAAGGTGCTTCTTTTATATGAAGTGCCGCTTGATATTTTTGAGGGAAGAAAAGGTCCAAGCTTTGGAGATACATCTAGAAGCTGTGGCTGAGTTTCCAAGGGGATTTGAGTGAATGATGGAGGGAAGGAGAGAGGAGGCTGAAGGGAAAACTCAACACTTGCAGATGTAAGCTGGACCAGAGAACTGTGGGGGTAGACTGCTGGATGAGGAAAGTGGCCAGTGGAAGTATGTGACTATGAGAAAAAGGCAGTGGAATAGATCAGTTAGTGAAGGAGAAAGAGAGAAGAGGAACAGGCTTGCTGAGTTGGAAAATGAAGGGGAAGAGATCAGCAGTAACACATGTTGTGGCAGCAAGGAAGAGAAGAATGACTAGTCCTAGAAGAAGCGGGGAGGTAGAATGGAGATAGAATTTAGAGCCCCAGGGCCACAGAGGATGACTCTCAGAAGGCTGTAAGTGAGAACAGAAGACAAGAAGATTTGCAGCCAGGAAGAGGAAGGCCAGAGAATTGCGCCAACACCAGGAAGAGGCAGGTCTACATGATTGAGGACTCCTACTAAGGAGAACAGACATGCCTGTCACCAGTGGTGATCTGGAGAACAGAAAGGTGAGTTGTCTGCTAGGAACTAAGATATGGGATGTGGACCTGAGGCTGAAGAGGATCCTAATGGAAGCAGGAAAGAATCCACTGATTGTTCCCACATGAAGGACAAATGATACTGCTAGATTCTCATCAGAACTCATCAAGGAAGACTACACCGGGTTGAGGAAGATGATTAAACAAATGGAGGCTCAGGTGATCTTCAGTGGGATTTGAACTATCCCTAGAGGAAGATAGCAAAGACAAGACCAGATCAGATGATCAACAGAGATGACAAGTCAAACGGGTCATTAAGAGAAAGCGGAAAGCCAAGAAGGAATGGATCAGCAAGGAAAGTTACCTCTTGGAGGTCAGAAAGTATAGGGAAAAAGTGAGAACTGCCAAAACCCAAGAAGAGTTGGACCTTACAAAAGAAACTTAAAACCAATTAAAAAAAGGTTCTTTAACCATATAAATAAAGAGAAAATAAAGAAAGAAGTGGGATTGCCGTGTATTGAGGATGGGGTGGAGATTAAAGGTAATTGAGGCATGGCCCAATACCAAAACGAATACTTTTGCCTCAGGATTTAATAAGAGTAATGAGGAGCTTGGGGACAGTGGCAAGGTTGTTAATGGGAATGAGAATATGGAAGTAGAAATTATCACTTCTAAAATGTAAGTCAAACTCAAACAGCTTTATGGGATCAAATCAGGGGGCCCAGGTAATCCCTATTCAAGAATATTAAAGGAAGTGGCACATGAAATTGCAAGATGAATAGCAAATTTTTAATGAACTTGTAATCTTGGAGGTTGGACCCTATAACTGGAGAATTACAAATACAGAAACTATATTTCAGAAAGGCAGAAAAGTGAGCTGGGAAACTACAGACCCCTTTGAACTCAACTGTGTGCAAGATCTTGGAAAAAATTTTGAAAGAGAAAGTAGTTAAGGACATAGAGGTAAACAGTAATTGGGATAAAATACAACATAGTTTTACAAAATGTAGATCGTGCCAAATCAACGTGATATGTTTCTTTGAGACGACAACAGATTTTTTTTTGATAGACAAAGGAATTGTGGTATCTAACTGATCACCATATTTTGGGTTGGAAAGGAATTTTCCCCCAGGTCAGGTTGGCAGATACCTTGGGGAGTTTTCACCTTCCCCTGCAGCATGGGGCAGAGGTCTCTTGCAGGTTTGAACTAGTGTAAATGGTGGATTCTCTGTAACTAGAAGTCTTTAAATCAATATTTGAGGATTTCAGTAACTCAGCCAGAGGTTATGGGCCTATTACAGGGGAGGGAGGCTGGGTGAAGGTCTGTGGCCTGCGATGTCCAGGAGGTCATATTAGATGATCATAATGGTCTCGTCTGGCCTTAAAGTCTTTGGTAATGCCCTTTCCTTAGCTATTGAATGGTTAAGACACTTAGTCTAAACATGGTTGGCTTGATTGCCTTTGTAGATGCAATCACAATATATATAAGTTGCTTAATTATAATGTGTATATATAGGCTATTTTGTAATAGAAGTGACACATATGTACAAGTGCTGATAAGCAACTTGTCTCTATTTCCTGGCCCAGGATACAAAGGTAATACCCATATCACATAGCAAGGGTCATTGTGCATTGACTCCAGCTGAATACTGTTACAGCTTTGCTTTATATTAATATAAATTCAAATGCATATAAAACATACAGACCACAAGCTGTACAGTACTTATAATCAATTGTATTAAATAGAGCCACTTAGAATGGATCTCGGTGCAGACAATCTGCACTTCCTGACATAAGATTATTTTCCCTCTTCTTGACTATAACTAATACAGCTTTGTGTTCACATGGTTAGTACCTGTCTTCAAAACAATTCCTTCTGCTGTGGCCTGTCCACCTGATGAGGTAAACACAGGTGAACAGGCCACAGCAGAAATCATTGTCAGTTTCTGGGTATATGAGCATGATCTGAAGAATTCTGTATGTTCACAAGAAACCATGTTCTGCATGGTCTTATTTAGATATCTTTTATTTGTCCTGTAGGACTGATCTTCAGAAGGAGCTATGGTGTTAACGTTGGTGGATGTAGAGTTATTACTCTTGGCAGGTTGCCTGCTACTTCTGACTTTCCCACTCACCAATTTGATTGTGCTGAAGTGATATAGCAAGGAGAATTGCTCAAATGAGCTACCTGTGAATTGTGGAGCATTATCTGCTACCACATTTAGAATATTCCATGATGAACAAACTAAGGCTTTTTTAATTGTTTAAAGATTTAAAGGTGAATTGACTATGCAACTGTTAATGTTTACATATGTATTCCAATTTGAGACCAGATACAGGCATCTAATTTCACTGCCAGCTACACTTATTAGAACAAAGAAATTAGGTAGCATTCTAATAAATTCCTTAACCAGCCTTTTTTCACACATCTCAACAGAGTGGAAGTTTTGTAACTGTATGTGAATTGGGTGACTGGTGTTCCTAATTGTTCTGTAGTTGTTATAGCTTGTGTTTGAATAACTATTATTAAAACAAAATAAAGTGTAACTGCTCATAAAAGACTGATCCTGCTTGAATTGAAGTTTATAGTAAAACTCCATTCGTCCAACTTAGTGTCTTTGTTAACTTAAAGTGTACACCATACATTTGAATAAAGAATATTCTGCCCAAACTAAGTGATGTAGTTTTTTGTAGTTATGTGATCATGCTTAAATTATTAGCCAAATAGAAAATTGCATGCTTAGCAAAATATAAACTGGAAGAGTAAAGCTTTAATATGTAGAAGTAGAATGCCTTGGAATTGATAAGTGTGTATTTCATGTCATATTATTTTTAAACAAAAAGTTTGAATTGGCATTTATATACAGCACAAATAAAGATGTGAAATTAAGAGATTGAGTGTAGGCACAGAGATCTGCACCTCATTCTTGATTCCAGAAACCATCAGTAACTGATAGCAGTAACTCACTTTAAACTTTTGGACTTCAAACAGCCTGGACCTGTCACTTGAACAATATTAAAATGTTTTTTCCCCACCATTCTTGTATAACTCAAGCGTATGGGCAGAATATAAGTTGTCAGCCTTAACAGTGATACATACTGTAATGCTATAATAGTAGCAAAATCTTCAAATATGGGTGACTAAAGTTGGGCTCCTGAATTCATATTAAAACACCTAAACCTAGGTGCTTAGAGATGAACATTTTGGCCATAATCTGTAATCATTAACAGCATTTCACTCCTGTTGGTCTGTGAGAGTGGTTGTGAGTGTGGGTCTCTCTCTCTCTCTCCCCCTCCCCCTCAAATCCTTGCTTAGGTTTCTGAAGAGGTAATATTGTTTTAATGTGTGGATTGCTCTTTGACCTAAGTTATCTGTTGGAATTTAATCCTTCTTTTGTGGTATATTTAAAATAATAGAAACAAACTAAATTGCACTCAATTATATGAAAGTAAATAGAGCCATAGTGTTCAACACCCGAAGGGATCACCTGATCATATAGTCTGACCTCTTGTATATCACAGGCCACCAACACCCACACACTGAACCCAGCAACCAAAATGAGACTAAGGTATTACAGCCCACAGGAGATTAGACTATTATGTGCCACAGGCAGCGTATAGAAGGGACTAAGGCCCCCACAATGGCACGGAAGTGAAAAGTGATATATACTCACCTACATGTTACAAAGGAAGGCAAACTCTCTTCCTCCCCGCCTCTCCCCCATCCCCCCCCCAAGTTGCTGCCAGTCTGACCTGAGGGAAAATTCCTTCCCAACCCCATGTATGGCGATCAGCTAGACCCTGAGCATGTGAGCAAGAAGCAGCCAGCTAAGCACCTGAGAGAGAATGCTCCCTGACACCTCAGAGCCCTGGACCTCCCTGTACAATGTCTCCTCTCCAGCTGTGGCCATCTCTGATGCTTCAGAGGAAGGAGACAATAATAAACAAGCACAGAATCCCCAGAATACAGTGGGAGGTGGGGGAAATCCCTTCCTGATCCCTGCAGGTGGCCGGCTGAAGCCATGAGGCATGAACTTTTAGGAACATAAGACATGAACCGCAGGATACCTGAGCCCTGCACCCCACCATTACAAGCAAGTCTGTCATGCAATCCTATTAATAAATTTGTCCAGCTATCTCAAAACTAATTTTGTTTGCCCCCACAGCTCCTATTGGGAGGCTGGTCCAGATTCTTACCCTTTTTGAGGGTTAGAAAGCTTATTTACAGCCTGAATTTGTTCATGGCCGGTTTTATATCCATTTGTTCTTGTGCCAACATTGCCTTTTAGCTTAAATAGCTCTTCACCCTCCCTGCTGTTTACCCCATGATGTTTCCCCTCTCAGATTTCATTTTGCTAGACTAATCAAGCTAAGCTCTTCTATTTTCCTCTCATAAGATAGGCCTCCATTCCTTTGATCATTCTAGTAGCCCTTCTCTGCACCTGTTTCAGATTGAAATAATCTTTCTTGACTAAGTCTTTAGAACACAGAAGAGTTATTTGGATTTATAATGGTGTAACTGAGTAGAATCATAGATTATTAGGGTTGGAAGGGACCTCAGGAGATCATCTAGTCCAACCCCCTGCTCAAAGCAGGACCGATCCCCAAATGGCCCCCTCAAGGATTGAACTCACAACCTTGGGTTTAGCAGGCCAGTGCTCAAGCCACTGAGCTATCCAAAAGGCATCCTTCTTCCACTCTTCCCATTGCCTCTCTGCTGTCTTCAGAGACATGCAACAAAGTCATAAACCAGACATCTGACTGAATCCGTAACTGTAGGGAAAATAAGGACTTCTAACACAGAGCCTTGCTTTAAAATGTTGTGCTTGTCATTTCAACTATTCCTCTCATTTAAAAGTTTCTATGGCTTAAAATGAGATGTAGAGAGATTTTACTATTTGAAATTAGAATGGCCACTATTGCACTTTTGAGAAACAGCTGCATTGGTCAGTCTTGTCTTCCCAGCAACCCACGGTCACACAGCCAAAAGTGCAAACAGGACATAGAACTTGGATAATTCTGTTATCTCTTTGCCTTCCCTCTGCCCCCTGTCAAAGGATACTGATCTGCACTTTCTCCACTGCCTAGCAAGAGCCAAGTGACACTATTGCCACACAGTAATATTATTATGCTCCTTTTTTTGCCTCTAACCCCGATTCAGGAAGGCACCTGAGAACATTCTTGCCTTCAATAGGAATGAAGCACATGCTTAAGTGCTCTCCTGAATAAGGATGTTTTCCTGAATCGGCCATTAGGTGGCAACAGCATCACAATTTGTAGTGCTGAATCCTGCAGTAGGAGTAAAAAACCTGGCTGTAGAGAATTGGATGGGATTTCCAGGCTGTATGTAAGCACCAGAGTCATATGCCAAAAACACTGACCTAACAAATAAGGGTGTAGTTAGTCCCCCATTACGTGACTATTTGGTTGTCCATGTCATTCAATTTGAGTTTTGCATGAATTCAACTCTTTGTGTTCTATTTATTTAGTTATAAAATGCCCAAAGCAGAGGGTAGAAGCAAGAATCTTGCTGGTTTCAAAGCATGAAGTGTTCAAGAGGCATTGAGCTGAACAGCTCCAGAGCAAGGACATCGAAAGTTCCTGTGATGCTAACCTCCCTCTTAGCACAGGGAAAATTCACAAGCTAAAACAAAAGATAACCTAACTCATTTCTGTGCTATTTACTATTTCTGCAATATTAGATGTTTAGTTTAGATAAGACTTAGGAAGATGTATTTTCCCTGCTCTGGTTCCTTGTTGATGCCGGGAGACACAGACAAAAAACCTTCCCCCACGGATTTGAAAGTATCTTCTCCTCTTATTGGTCCTTTTGGTCAGGTGCCACCCAGGTTATCTGAGCTTCTTATCCCTTTACAGGGTAAGAGGAATTAACCCTTTACAGGGTAAAGAGGGATTTTATGCTACCCTTAGCTGTATGTTTGACAGCTTTGCAGTAGATTCTCCTAGGGAGATATTGTGGCTGGGAGGTGCATACTTTCATAGTAATTAAATGCTTTTCCTCACCACTTTGAAAACCGTCCCCCTGTACCTGTGGTATGCACTTGTCTCTTTAAAATAAATGAAGTGAGAGAGACTTGTGGCTTATCAGTCCTGAAACAATAGCTCTGCTTCCATGGAGAATGTAAGAATTCAGTTTCTGTTCATTCCCCAGATTAATTCTAGCACAATGTGCTGTGTCAAATCAATGGCATCACTTTTTATATTGCACCCAAAAGCATGTTAATACTCTGTCACCAAAAGCGCGATGGTAGACTCTAGTGACAGATAAGATAGATATGGTTCTTGCTCCAAAGAGCTTAAAAATCTAACATTTTGGACAGGATGCAGTGAGTGATAACATGATTGGTTGGGAGTAGGTGTAGGGGAAGGAAGAGGTCACAAAATAATATATTGTTTTATATGTATTGAGAGCTGCTTGTGTGGTGCACTAAATGCTGAACTCTGCAAGGGACTGAATTAGTTTGATTTTTGTGAGAGTAATTTTTTTTATTATTATTATTTTTTAAATTAATAGTGTTGTAATTGCTAAGTGAGTGCATGACACAAACCTTGGCTTAATTTTATCATAGTGATACAGTCAGTCCAGAAAATCTTGATTAAAAGGCACAAGAACAAGTTTCAGAAACTTGGGTTTCTATGAATCATAGGTTCTCCATCTGCACAAAAGTGTGTGGGAGGGGTACAAATTAATGCCAGAGCTGCAACTGAAATACAAACATTTTCTCTTGCTCCCACCAGTCCCCAGTGGCAGGAGTGCAGAGTGGTCCGGGCCCTTCGAAAAGGCACTAGATGATGGGAAATCTGCAAGGATCTTATACCCAACCTCTCTCCCTTGCAGCTTCTGTCAGCCATCAGAGAGCTTGTAGCCATGCCGTTCGTTGTCATTGACCCCCAACGCTGCTCTGATTTCAGAGGGGAGAGGCAGAGTGCACAGTGGGAATTAATGGTGTTTTGCAACAATTTTCAGCTCTTGATTTTAGTAGAAACATGCTGCTTCATGCGCTCTACCTCCTGCTTCTTCTTTTACCTCCAACTGAAGTGAATGAAAAACATGAGCACTCTTTCATTATTTTGGAGATTCAAGAGGGTATTGTGTTCTCTTTGGGAAAAGTGCCAAAAAGGAGCTTGGTTACCACATGTAAGCAGGCAGATGGTTCATAGTGTGGGGACGGGACAAAGAGAAATTGAGAATCAGCAGACATGGACAAATTTAGTTTTTCAAATGTACTGTGGCCTCAAAAACCTTCATAAATCAGTATGAATCATTGACTTCTGGATACTTAGAAGGAACAGGCTGAGAAACTGGCATTGTAATGTCACTCCTGAGAATACTTTGTTCCAGAGGTGATTCATCTTGTTATGACATCATGATACAAAATGACTACTTGGTGTGCCCATGAGAAGGACAGGCATTTTTTAGTGTATTCCTGGGTGACAGGCTAGTGGTTAATCTTCCACAGCCCATTCGAAGTAGAGGGATTGGATTTTATTCAGAGAGAAATTATAGAGAATGCCTTGAGACTTTGCATATTTATGGTCTAGTTTATTGACCATTGTTTAATAATTATTGACCTGGCATGTGAGTCAAATATTGGGGTTCCTCTAAGTCTGCTGCATATTGTGTGAATACACAAAGCAGGCTTATACAGTTTCTCAAGTAATCTTTGTTTTCTACCAATAAATGGGCTACTGTGTTCTGAGAATGGTGATATGAAGTCCGAGTAGTGTATTCGGTGTGTACAGGAATCCAATCACTTAACAGTCTATGACTTGCCATTCCCTTAAAAAGAGAAAAATGTAAAGATTAAGCTTTCAGAACAGAAAAATCAGAGACTAAAATAAGTGACCTATGAATTGAGTTAAATATTTAATGTGTAATCATTAGTGCAGGAATGGGAGTTATCCACTGAGCCTCAAATTTATTGCCTTGAATTCCCTCCCCTGCCCCCGATGTTATATAGTATGTGTATTAACAATTAGGTGCATTATTGTAGGATCACAAATGTGTTTATTTTGGGTAGGTGGACTTGCTTTGATCTGGTTCTCCCAATATGAACCATTTATGTAAGCCGTAAGTTAAAAAAAAATAAAACAAAGTACATATTTATTACATATGTGGAGAGCACTGAACAGAAAGAAAGTGTTCCTCTTGTTAAATGTTTACAGTAGCTTAGCCCTAATAATATACTGTGTGTAAAATATTTAAAGTTCTTAATGAAGGCATTGGAAGAGTTAGAAAATGTTAGATCTTTTCTTTATAGCTAATAAAAGAATGATAAAGGCGGTGGTTTGGCTAGAGGGGTACATGTTATACGTTGTATTTGATTGCTAGGATGAAGAAAGAGTTAGACTTCAAAAAGTGGTCAATAACCAAAGATGTTTTCTTAAAACCAGAAAATTAGTTGGACTATGAAATACACATTTTCAGAAAGAAAGTGAGTTTGGCTTGATTCTTGCCTCTAAAGTTTATAGTCTTGCTGTAATTCAAGAGTAATTTATGGTAACAATTTCTGCCTGTGGCAGTTTTGATTCAGCTAATTTATTCTGCCTTCTCTCTTTATGTGCTTTTAAATTTTAAATGGCTAATTTTGCATGAAACAAGTTTATACCGGATCTCATCTGGTAGATCAAGGTGATACTAAAACTTAGTTACTGCTAAAGTTGCATTGTTAGCCTTAATTTTATATTGAATGTACACAAGTTTAAAAACTGTTGGCCAAAATTCTTAAACCTGGTTACCTGAAGTAAGGCTTCTAAATCCATATTTAAACACTCTATTAGAAGAGGCCTAACTTTTCAGTGTGAATTGGTTTTGCTCAGCATCTTCTGCTGTCTTTAGGTGTCTAAATATAGATATAGAAATCTAAATTCTGGCATCCAGGTTTAAATATTTTGTTTCCTGTCTTCAAAACATGCAATTTTATCCATACACAGCATGTACTGCACATTAATATTTAATTGTATATGTGGTTTGCAGTGTTGTAGCTGTGTTGATTTGAGGATATGAAAGAGACAAGGTGGGTGAGGTAATGTCGTTTATTGGACCATTTTCTGCTGGTGAGAGAGAGAGAAGCTTTGAACCTCCATACAGGTGAAGAAGAGCTCTGTGGAGCTTGAAAGATTCTCTTTCTAGGGTTGCCAGGCATCCGGTTTTCGACCAGAATGCTGGGTCAAAAAGGGACCCTGGTGGCTCCAGTTGGCGCCGCTGACTGGTCCATTAAAAGTCCAGTTGGCGGTGCAGCAGGCCTTGGGCTAAAGCAGGATCCCTGCCCTAGCTCCTTGTGGCTCCCAGAAGCAGCCGCCAGGTCCTTGTGGTCCCTAGGCGGTTCCCAGCCAATGGGAGCTGCAGGGGTGGTGCCTGCGGGCCCGAGGGCAGTGTGTGGAGCCTTCCTGGCCGCCCATGAGCCTAGGGGCCACAAGGACCTGGTGACTGCTGCTTGGGAGCCACAGTAAGCGCCTCTGGGACCTCGCACCCAAGGGCAACCCCCTGCCCCAGACCAGAGTCCCCTCGTGTACCCAAACTCCCTCCCACAGCCAGCACCATGCACCCCACCAACACTCCATCCCCCAGCCCTGAGCCCCCTCCTGCACTCCAAACCCTTCATCCCCAACCTCACCCCAGAGCCCACACCCCCAGCTGGAGCCTGCACCCCCTCCCGTATTCCAAACCCCTCGGCCCCAGCCCGGAGCACTCTCCTGCACCCAAGCCCATCTTTTCTGGCCCCACCTCAGAGCCTGCACCCCCAGCCAGAGCCCTCATTCCCCTCCTGCACCCCAAACCTCTGCCCCAGCCTGGTGAAAGTGAGCGAGGGTGGGGGATAGCGAGTGACAGAAGGAGGAGGGGTGGAGCGAGAAGGGGCCAGGCAGGGGTGTTTAATTTTGTGCCATTAGAAAGTTGGCAACCCTTTCTCTTTCACCAACCGAAGTTGGTCAAGTAAACAACATTACCTCATCCACCTTGCCTCTTTGTTCATTTTATAAACATTTTATATCTGCTAGCTACTGACAGCATTAAAGTTACTTTTGCCATATGTACAATCATCATTTGAAAAGCTAAGCAATCATGAACAAAGGAGGGTAATATCTTATTGACAGTACTTTTTGCGTCAGCTTTTTATTTGAGATAGAAGCTAGATACTGAAATAAGGTATAGGTTGTCTAGTGCCCATTCATTTCTGCAGTAAGGGCTCAAGCCCCAGACCAACATGTGGGCTCATGGGAGGTGAGGGGGAAAGGGATGTTGTATTATCTCAGATAAAATCATAAACCCAAGATCCATTTATTGTTCATTTGAAGTTGGTAAAGATCTCATGACATTTTCTGAAAAGGGGAATAGTGGTACTTGGCTAATGTGCGTTCTTTCAGTAAAATAGATATTTTATTAGTTTACTATTTATAAAATGCTGTGGGTGTGCATGGTGTTTATAAAAAAGTACTTTGGCAAGTTCACAGTCTAACACACAATGCATGGCTTCTAACTCAAAGCAACTGGAGTTATGGGTGATCTGCACTTTGGAAGATTAGGTCCTTAATGATGTCTATAAAACAGGCCAGAAATCTGACATTTGATTTATTTTAATTTCTGTGGTTTACACCAAAATTAAATAACTGCAATGAAAAACAAAATTCTGTAATTACATAGAAATCTAAAAATAATCATAAGTGATCCCTCCCACTTCATTTATGTGGTGAAAAATATCTGTAGCATGTCCATAACATGGCTTCCACACCTGGGGACTGATGATTGTTCTTGTATGTACATGTGTTTTAATTAATTTGTTTTGCTGTTTTTTTCACCAGAGGTTCCTTTTGGTTCCAGAACATCACTGAGGCAAAAACATTTCCACAACCATTATAAAACAAAGGGTGTAAAAAAAAAAAAAAAAAAAAAGCTTATCACTTGTGCCACTGCCAAAGTAGTCTCAGATGTATGTCTTTGTCTTAATGCTTTGGAAGAAATTCTTGAGTCTTATAGCACAAGAATAATTTTTCATGTTGTACAGTACATCTTTACCAGATCATTTGAATCATCCTGGATAGAACTGGTTAAAAAACAAAAACAAAAAAAACCCTGAACATTTTCATCAAAAATCAAATTTTTGTTTTATTTGAAAAATCAAAATCAGTAAAATTTTGCCCAGCTCTATTTCTAAACCATTTTTTAATTTCTTTTTAAATTAGACATTAACTAGATGTAGATTTTGTTGACCCCACAAACACAATATTCTCAAAGCATATTGTATTTCTAGTGGAATAGCTCCAAGTTTACAATTTAGTCATTAATTTAGATCGTGAAATAGAGAATGTTAAAATAGTATTGTCTGCACAGTATCTTTTAAAAACTGACACATTCAGCTGATTGACCTTTTAAAGCACTAATCTATATCACTCCACGTTCAAGGAGAATTGTAGATTAGAATGAAAATTGAAAGAGGTGTGCTGTTGAAGGCCCCTTGTGTAATTTTAGAAAGCATACATGTGAACAGGCTCTGAGACCTTTACTGCACAGGAACACCTTAGCTGAAATATTGGTAGCTGGTTCTAGGAATCATCTGGTATTATTAGAACATCTGTCTCTAGCTGTCTCCCAGAGTGCAGGGCACCCCTGCAATATGAAGCTCAAAGGACATAGAATGATTCTCCCTACACACTTAAAATCTCTGAAGCTCTGGGGCTTACCCATCAGAAATGTTGCCATGTTCTCTGGAATGCAACTAACAGGAAAGCACAAGAATGATTGGAAAATTTTAAGTGAATAGCAGCTCAAAATTTAGTAGATTTATCATCTGCCATGTTGATTTTCAAAGGCAGAGGCAAGGGAACCATGTTGGGAAAGGGTTGGATTTGTGTGAACAAAATAGGTCTAATTAAATGGGTTTATATATTGACACAAGCATAAATACTTTTTTCAGGCAGTCAGCTTTAGTCAGCTGTCTGTTATGCACCTGCTCTGCACTATAACTGTGTTAATAATATAATAGCTCCACTTTATTTAACTTTTGCATAATAATTTAGGGACACTTTTTTTTAAAAAGAAGTGCTTAGAATTAATTTGCTATTGCCTTATAAAAATAATAGATTATACTCTTATTTGTCCTGTACAGTTAAAGCCTGTTAATTTTCAGCTGCTTTATGGCCTTTATGTGCTAAGGGTGTGCTTGAAGAGCTCCCTGCCTGCTGTGGAAGGCCTACAAAAAGCTTATCAAGCTGAACTTTTTAATTCTTATTCTTTACTATTGGTGTCGTAAAACATGGGAGCATAAAAGTACCTGGGGCCTGAAGGCAGGGTATAGTGGGTGGAGAATTTTCTTGAATAGGGGATCTCTTATCTGATGGAAACTCTGCACAGATGACTACAATGGCTTTTTGTGCTGGCTGCCCTTCCCATCCCAGCTGTAAGGGCAAGGAAGGGAATGTCAGGGATGTTCTGTGGTCATGGGCAGGATGGGGAAGAGCTCCACTGTACCTGCTTTTCCACTGACATAAGCTCCATTGAAGTCCAGACCTTACACCAGCCATGAAAGTTAGAGCACACCCCTTGTTGCTCTAACTTCCCCCAGGGCTGGCTAGCTGAGGATCAGGGAGTTGCAAATGGCTTTGTGCAGTGGTCACTCTCTCCACCACATCTAGACTTCACTCTGGAGTGGACAATCAGGGACATTAGGTGTAATTCTTCTCTGAAAAAGTGACTATAAATGGAATTTTAGGACTTCTTGTTAGTGGCTTGGTTATTTATTGTTTAACATGTTCATTTAAAAAGTCAAGGTTTTTTTTTTTTGTTTTTTCTATTTTTATTTTTTAGGGCTTCTAGAAGTTTTTTAAAATTTCTTTTGAAAGTGGTCAGTATTCATGTCAGCTTGTGACAGTAGGAAGTAAAAGATTGTTAGGCTTAAATATATTGGGGGTGGAAGAGTGGGTGTCATAATTTGAAAATTTAAAGGTGTGTTTGGTCACTATGCTACCATGGTATTAGCAGCCAAGATATGTTATGTAATGTGACTGTTTCCAAAATGATTTTTCTTTTGCTTTTGTTTGTTCCCTCTTTTTTTCTTACCCTGACATTAATTTTCTTGTAAAGATTCAATTTCCCTGTTGTGATTGTTCCATGCATATTTTTCTAACATGCCATATAGCAACATGCTCATCCTTCTTATAATTTTTCTGTTCCTTTTTGCCAAACTACTGGGTCTGTTTCTGCTTCAGATTTTTCTCTGGGGCATGGTCTTGCAGTGATTTTCAGGGATAAAAGGGAAGAAGCAGTTAGTAATAGCTGCTTGCTTTCCTGCACTTTTGCAAGGGGCATCTGCCCCTTCTATCATCCTCCTTTCCTCACGACTGTAAATGTCTGGTGTTCATACTTCAGTGGCTCAGGTCAGACATAATGATTGCATAAGGATTACAGAGAACTACAAAATATGCTTGATTAATTTTTTTACTCTGGAAATGCCCAAGTCTGTATATTTGGTGTGTCACTGACATGAGCAAGTGAAGCAGAAAAATGTTTGGCAGAAGAAAATGAATCTAATGGACTTGATCTCTTCTGTTTATCCAGCCTCACTTAGTAAAATGTAGTCAGAGGAAGATGTGGCTTTTTGTTTGGTATCAGAAGTGTAAAATGTTTTAACCTTATTCCATCTTTGTTTCCATAAAAAAACTTTGTATGCTTCCCTATCAGGCTTCAGAACCATATTGTCCCATCCACACTACCAAAGAGTAGCATTAGCATACACATGCCCCAAACTGTGCCACACAATTTTTAGACAAGAATGGTTGCAGATTTGCTGTGTGTCATTCAAGTTTTGTATTTAGAAGTCATAGACTTCAAACAAACAAATAACCCCTGTGTGAGACAGGATATACTACCCAATAAGTAGTATGCCCCATCATACTGTGATTAATTGGAAAATAAGATCCGATATTCAAACGTTTTAGGCAAGCCTGGGTAGTCAGCACATCTTCACTACTGATGACATAGCAGAGAAATATGAGACTTGCCAGTAGATGGCACTCTAGTCTTATACTTGCAGAGAGCTATGTAAAGTACTTCATATACTGCAGCAGTTGTCTGTTTAAAATGTGGGCTTCTCATATTTTTCCATGTTGCTAGACACTTGTATGTTTAGGAGGATTTCTTTGCAATAAGTCTTAGCTGTTTCCTACAAATGGTTACTTTATAAAAGAAATCAGTGTAGTACAATTGTGTTCTGTGGCTTAAACGGTTCTTGTGCTTAAAAACGTAAGTTTATACATTAAAAAATACACTTTTAAAGATAGCTCTTTGTATTCATTAATTTCACTCCAATGAGTTTAAAAATAGGAAATGCTAGGCATAACATTTTTTCCCTCCAAATGCTTGTCAAATCACAACATTTTTGTTTCAATATGCTGTTGGAAAACAGAAATGCACTACATATCTGGAAATTCCTATTCAGTATGTCTCTAGAGTCACAAAGATTTTGCTGTTGTCTGGCCCCAGTTATTTAATGTACTTAAGCATGTGCATAATTTTAAGCATGGGAGTAGACCCAAGACAATGTGGCTACTCCCATGCTTAAAACTATGCACTTCAATGGGACTCCTCATATGCCACTGCACAATGCAGAATTAATGTTCTGCTCAGAATTTAATTTTATCCCACAAAATTGGCCCTGCAGAGTTGCTGGTCGCCATTAGGGGCTGCTGAACCTGGCAGAGCCCAGCTCCCCAGCTTGCAGTGTGCCTGCACAGGAGGCATGGGCAGGGTGCAGTTCCTGGCATATCCTGAATGAAAGAGGTGGGATGTTGGCCGCCACCACCCCACAGTGAGTGGAGCGTCTGGCCAGGTGGGAATGGAGGCCCTGCAAGGTGATACGTAGGGGCTCACGTGCCCCCCTCGATTTCTGCCAGGGTATGTCGGCCCTGCTTGGTCACGTGGTGCAGCCAGGTCCCCTCTTCTGTGTGGCAGCTGCTCGACTGGCAAGCTGTAAGCTCCGTCCTGTGGGGAGAGGCAGGAGCAACAGCTGGGAGCTACAGGGGGCCTGCTGTTTCTGGGAGGGAAAACTGAGGGTAAGGGGGGGCATTACTCGAGCTATTCTGGGGGCAGCCAAACCTGTAAATTGTGCTACCCTTCTGTCCTTGGGTATGGGTCACCTCTGCCTGCAACTCTGTGTGCTCCGGCTGCCGGGCCTGATCCTCATCCACCCAGGGATGAGAGCAGGCCCAGGAGACCTGGCTGCACCGGCTCTCAGAAAGGGTGAGGAAGGACGGGGTCACACTGTGCCCCCGGTGGGACAGTAATGAAGCTGCGCAGAGTGGAAGATGTTGCGGGGGTGGGGGGAAGAGGGGTGCGGGTGTCTTGGCTGGGGTGAACTCTAGGCAGCCCCCTCCCCTCCCAGTACACTTATACCCCTCCAGCAGCCCCTCCCCCTCTCTCCAGCAGTTGCCTCTGTTTGGGAACTTGGTAACCTTATGGGGGCAGGGTGAAAAAATAGGAATCGACTGAAAGACTGGAGGGGCAGAGTTTTCCCCCTAGACGTGCCCAGCCAGCACATATGATGCACCCAGACTGAAGTGACTGACAAAAGCATAACAGAGAAATAGGAACAGGTTCTGTAGGGGTTTCTTTAACTCTCTAATCCTAGGGGAATCATTTTTGTTGTCTTTATTGTTACAGACATGCTTGCTGACAGGTATTTTGAAATAAAGTGCCAAAAAATTGAAACTGGTGTGATTATATTATGTTATTTTGACAAATAAAATATGCAGAATTTTTTGGGACAGACTTCCCTCAGGAGTAGCTTATACACACAAGCCTTACTGAAATAGGCCATAGTTAGAGAATTTACCTATCTGTTGCATGATACCTTGCACTACAGTGAACAGCACAATTAAACAATTTTTAAATGTATTAACTATAACTGCATATTTAAACATGTTTCCAAAAGTACATTCTTTAAAACTTTGTTCTAAACCTTATCTATAACTTCCTAACTCAAAAAGTGTTGCAGCCAACATGGGGGAATTCTCTATTAGACCTTGTCTTAACAGATAAAGAGGAACTGATCTCAGATTCACAGAGCTGAAAACAATTAGCCAATCATCAGCCAAATAATGTAATCAGAAAAATATGAATAACTGGGAATCATTTAAGAATGTCTTACAAGATGCCCCAAAGCCACAGTCGTACAATTGAGAAAGAAGGCCATACTGGTTTAAAAAAAACAGAAGACCATTATAGAGGGGAAGTGAAGGCAGCTATAAAAAACCACTGTCAAGGTTCCTCCCCCACTCTGAACTTTAGGTACAGATGTAGGGACCTGCATGGACACTTCTAAGTTAATTACTAGCTTAGATCTGGTAACACTGCCACCATCCAGAAATTTCAGTGTCTGGATCACTTTCTGTCCCCCCAAAACCTTCCCCTCCCTGGGCAGCCTTGAGAGGCTTTTTCACCAAGTTCCTGGTGAACACCGATCCAACCCCTTGGATCTTAACACAAAGAGAATTTAACCATTCCCCCTCCCTTCCCCCACCAATTCCTGGTGAGTCCAGATCCAATCCCCTTGGATCTTAACACAAGGAAAACATCAATCAGGTTCTTAAAAAGAAAGCTTTTAATTAAAGAAAGAAAGGTAAAAATTATCTCTGTAAAATCAGGATGGAAAATACTTTACAGGGTACTCAGATTTATATAGCCCAGAGGAACCCCCTCTAGCCTTATATTAAAAGTTACAGCAAACAGAGGTAAAATCCTCTCAGCAAAAAAGGAACATTTACAAGTTGAGAAAACAAAAATAAGTCTAACGCCTTGCCTGGCTATTACTTACAAGTTTGAAACATGAGAGACTGATTCAGAAAGATTTGGAGAGCCTGGATTAATGTCTGGTCCCTCTTAGTCCCAAGAGCGAACAACCCCCAAACAAAGAGCACAAACAAAAGACTTCCCTCCACCAAGATTTGAAAGTATCTTGTCCCCTTATTGGTCCTCTGGTCAGGTGTCAGCCAGGTTTACTGAGCTTCTTAACCCTTTACAGGTAAAAGAGACATTACCTCTTAACTATCTGTTTTTGACAACCCCCCAAAAACATAACTAATGGAAGAAAGGGGCAGTTGATAGTAATGAATATAAATCAGAAATTTAGAATTTTAGAAGATTGATAAGGGAAGCAAAGGACACAAGGAGAAATCTGTGACCAGCAAAGTTCAAGATGATGATGAGTTTTTTAAATACTTAGAAACAAAAAGAATCCTCACAATGGTATTGGTCCATTACTAGAAGCAAATGGTAAAATTATCAAGAATAGTGCCAAAAATGCTGAAGTGTTCAATAAATATTTCTGTTCTGTATTTGGGGTGGGGGAAAGGGGAAGATGATATAGTCTCTACATATGGTCATAAGACTCTTTCCATTCCACTAGTATCTCTGAAAGATGTTAAACAGAAACAACTAAAGTTAGACACTCTTAAATCAGTAGATCCAGATAACTTGCATCCAAGATCTTTAAAAGAGCTGACTGAGGAGCTTGCTGAATCATTAATGTTGATTTTTCAATAAGTTTTGGAACACTGAGGAAGTTCCAGAAGACTGGAAGAAAGCTAATGTTGCACCAGGTTTTAAAAAGAGTAAATGGGTTGACTCTGGTAACTATAGGCCTCTTAGCTTGATAGGGATCATGGGCAAGATAATGGAGCGACTAATATGGGACCAAATTAATAAAGAATTAAAGGAAGGTAATGTAATTAATGCAATCAACATGGGTTTATAGAAAATAGCTCCTGTCAAACTGCCTTGATATCTTTGTTTTTATGAGATTACAAGTTTGGTTGATAGTGACAGAATATAATTAGACTTCTGTAAGGTTTTTGACTTGGTATCACATGACATTTTGGTTAAAAAACCTAGAACCATATAAAATTAACATGGCACAGATTAAATGGATTAAAATCTGGATAACCTAAACTGTCTAACCTATAGGTCTCAAAATATAATTCTAAACAGGGAATGGTCATTGAGTGGGTTTGTTTCCTACCGTGATCTGTTCTTGGCCCTGTACTATTTCCCATTTTTATCAGTGACCTGGAAGAAAACATAAAATCATCACTGATAAAGTTGGCAAATGATACAAAAATTAGGGGAATGGTAAATAATGAACTGGTCAGTGATGCAGAGTGATCTGGATCGTGTAGTAAACTGGGCTCAAGTAAGCAATATACATTTTAATATGGCTAAATGTAAATGTTTATATCTAGGAACAAAGAATGAAGGCTATGCTTACAGGATGGAAGACTATATCCTGGGAAGCAGTGACAGAAAAAAATTTGGGGTCATGGTGGATAATCAGCTGAACATGGTCTCCAATGTGACACTGGTCAAAAGACCTAATATGCTCCTAGAATGCATACATAGGGGAATCTTGAGTAGAAGTAGAGGGAAATTTTACCCCTATATTTGTAATGGATGTGTGACCACTGTTGGAATACTAAGTCTGGTTCTGGTGCCTACAATTCAAGAAGGAAGTTGATAAATTGGAGAGAGTTCAAAGAAGAGCCGTAAGAATGATTAAAGGATTAGAAAACCTGCCTTATAGCAATAGACTCCAAGAGCTCAATCTATTTAGCTGAACAAAGAGAAGGTTAAGGGATAACTTGATTACGGTCTCCAAGTACCTACATGAGGAACAAATATTTGATAATGGGCTCTTCAATCTAGCAGAGAAAGGTATACTCTGATCCAATGGCTGGAAGTTGAAGCTAGACAAGTTCAGACTTGGAAATAAGGTGTACATTTTTTAAAGAGTAATTAACAATTGGAACACTAAGGATTGTGGTGGATTCTCATCACTGAGAGTTTTTATATCAAGACTGGATTTTTTCTAAAAAATATGCTCTAGGAATTATTGTGGGGAAGTACTAAGGCCTGTGTTATGCAGGAGTTCAGACTAGATGAACACAATGGTTTCTTTTGGCCTTGGAATCTATGCATCTATGAAAAAGGGCCTGTTTTCCTTAATCTTGTTATTCACTGGAGCAGCATTTGTTGGGGGCAAATTGTAGACACTGAAGTTTAGTAATTCTGGGAAGTAAATTATACAGCCAGGAAGGCTTAGAGCTTTGGAATGTTCACAGTCCTCTCATGATGTCCTCTCATGCTGATGGAGGTAGCTCTTTTCTAAAATGCCATCTTTGCTAGTGTTTTTTTTTTTTTTAGGGTGACCAGATGTTAAGGGGAAAATATTGGGACTGCCGTGGGGGAGGGGGGGGGTTTACACTCACCCGTCCGAGAGTTTGTCGGCAATTCAGCGGATGGTCTTCAGCGGTATTTCGGCGGCAGGTAATAAACCTTGCAGCCAAAGACAGAAGCACCCGCTGCCGAAATACCGCCGAAGACTGTCTGCAACTGAAGGATCTCCACTGAATTGCCGTCGAAGACCAGGAAACAAAATATTGGGACAAATGGCGTCCCGACCATACTCTTGTCAGGACGTGGGACAGACTCCTCAAAATCGGGACAGGGACGTCTGATCACCCTAGTTTTTTCACACGAGAGGCTTAGCAGCAAGAGTTTAGAGGTACATTTGACAGAGCTGAAGATAATGCCATGCAGTAGCCTATAGTTCCCATGTTTTCTGTACTCCCAAGGTAGAAGCAGCATTGCTAGAAATCGCATCACTCATGTCTACATTGTATCAATTTGGCGTGACTACACTTTACAATAATGAACGAGATTTCCATATTTTATTGATCACGCTTGGCTCTATCCGCGTGAGCAAGGTGAGCAGGATTTGGCCCTTCTTCTTTCTTTTTGAACTATAACTGTTAAAGATGGATTTCTTTGTTGCTATTTGCATTTTATTGATGTTTCCCCTCCCCCCCTGCAAGAATTTAATAACTTCTGCAGGCCTCATGTTATATCAGTCACATTTACGATTGATCCCTGAAGTACTCTGCTACTTCATCAGTGTTTGTAGTGCAGGAGAGGAAAGACCCAGTAAGAGCTCATCAAAAATAAAGCACCTCTGTTGACCAAGTACAAAACAAGATAAGTAAAAAATTTTGAGATCCCAACAGAAGAATCAAAATAAGTAGAGGGCTTGTGAGGATTTGAGTCATTAAATGTTAATGATTTGTAAGAAAACTGAATTAGGCAGATGCTAGTGCATATTTTGCCATGGGTCTGAAATTCCCATATCTTCCTCCCTAGGGACTGATCCTTTTAATCACTGCAGTCAGTAGACTTGGACCAGGTCTACACAACAAACCTATATCAGTATAACTATGTCGCTCAGGGGTGTGAAAAATCCACTACAGATTTCAGTCAAAAATTGGGTATGATTTCTGTTTCTGCATTTGGCTACTGAAAATTGGAGACTGTTTATATCAAATATAAGAGAACTTCTACTTGGGATCAGAATGATGTCAATGTTTTAACACACACAAAAATAAATTGGTTATTAGTGCTTATTGTCCTGGAAAAATGGGAAACTTAAGACAGATCCAGAGATCCACCCTTAAGCTTACAGCTTCTGCTAGAACAGTTGTAATTCTTGATTAAAGTATTTTGAGTTAATTATTTAATGGTCCTTGCTTTGGAGAACAGCACTATCAACAAAGAATTTATTAATTTCAGATTAAAGAAATAAGAGAGAGGTGAGATTTGCTGCATATAGAGCATTACAGGAGATTTAGGAGTTCCTCTTTGTATTTGGTAAAGGATGTCAAAAAGCTGTCTATCCTGATTAGTCTTCCTAGTTTCAGGAGTCATGTCCAGGTTGGTAGTCAACTGTTTTTTTTTTCTCCTAGAATAAGTAAAGACATCTGTTCTAGTTGCAGATTTTCCTAGGTTATTCAAGCATCAGTTTTGGCTATATCACTGGAGGGCTTATTTACTTTCCATGGCTCACCTGCTAAAATTTCCCTTTCATGGTAAAAAGCTTTTCAGTTAATCTCTGGCAAAGGAAATAAAATGTTTGTCTGCCTTTGTGAATGAAGGAAGATCCTATTTTCACCCCAGATCTGCTAAATTCATTTCCCTACATGGTAGATAATGCACATCTACTAGTAATGACCCTAGCTAAGCATTCAGGCATCAGAATTCAGGAGAGAGGAATGGAACGGATGAAACATGTCAGCCTGAAAAGGCAAAGTAGTTTGTGACTGAAAATAGGGGTTAGAATGTAAACGCAGTCTCTGCCTGAAGCATGATAGAAACATAACTGCTTGATAGTCATATTAATTGCTACAGGTATGTCATTTCTCTTCTGATATTCAATTCTTATTAGCATGAATGGACATGGAGAATGGGACACTATATCATCTTTCTTTTTATGATTGTACATCTTCGGAAGTTAAAATAATTAAAGCAAGCATAATTTAAACTCAGTCCTATATAACCAGTTTAAATAAATATGGCAAAATTCTGCACTGAATAATGCTCTGTGCAATTCCAATGAGACTGAGGAGGCCCCATGCACTGAGATTACATGAGATGTGACTGCAGAATTTTTCCTATAAAATGAAGGTTTGTCATGTTGTGTGTTATGATGTTGTGCAAACAAATTTTTAATCCTTTCTTTCATTTTCTCGTCTAATTAAATTTGTATTTATAAATTTAATAACATGTTTTATGTATAAATCATTTGTCAATAAGCTAATTGATTCTAAAATTAAATAGTTTGTGCCCTGGTTCTTGTCTTGTTTTCACTGTGTGCCCAATGTTTATACCAGATCACTCTTATCCATGCTACTTAATCTGTGTTTGCAATTCATTAAAAGCTGTACATTACAGATTCTGAATGTGTATATTACATTGGTCTAATAATATGCATTTACAAACATACAAGTTAATTAGAGAGAGGACAAGGCAGGAAGGCTTGGAACCAGGTTAGGTTTGCCACAGAGGCTGAATAAAGGCTGCATTTCAGGTTCTATGACTCTGAAATATTGTGAGCTCTTCTTGTGAGATTTCAGCCCTAAACCCTGGAAGTCTTTCAAGATGAGCTGCTCTTATGAGATCCCTGTAGTGTCCAAACTGGAGAATAACCCCTTTATGGCAAGTTTGTATTCAGGATTTCAAACCTGAGCACTCCTCCCCCTCCCCATCATGTACAATTAAAAAATGTTGATACTCAAGCTTCTGTTTGGGCCAGGAAAACTACATTTGGGGAGATTAGATTGGTGAACACAGCTGATACCTCATCTCTAGACAAAAAAGGTGTAACCTCTGTATAAATGCCTCCGCCCACAGGCTTAGTGCCTCCTTGAGTTCAGAGTCAGAGTTGCACTGATCTGCACCTCTAACACTCCTTTGGGCAGCTTCTGCTGTGCTTCACCAGCTTGTCTTTGTGTTCACTTAGCCCTCTGGCCAGGACGCTTCTCCGGTCTCATCCCTTTTTGGGGTATCAAAAATTCAAAGTAATAAGCTTCAGTCAGTGGTAAACAAGAAGATCCTTAGCCCCTTCACAGGGCTACATCAAAAACTGCCAACTTCACTCTCAGTTCTCCCTGAGGGCTTATCTCACAAGAGCCTGTCTACATCTCTGTGAATCTCTTCTTACAGCAGAGTGCTGCTTTCTCCTCAGTCTCCACCTACTGAGCTCCCCCAGGCTTCTGATAATACCCAGGTGTTTAATGGTCCTTACCTAGCTCTGTTCTCTCTGGCTGGAAGGCAATCACTCAGTCACCCAACAGGTGATTGGGCGTGATTCCACTTGGGTTTCTTTCCCTTCTCTAGCAGGTGATGAGAGAACCCCACCATGCTCAGCTCTAGAGGGCTGTGTCTTTGATGTCTGAAGCGACTTGTTTCGAGAGCACTTTAGGTTTGGGGCTTTACTGTTGCATAGCATCAGCTGTCACAATGACTCTGAGCAATAGGAGACTGATGTCCGAGCAGCTGTGCAACTGTAAAGCTGTTGTGACATATCCATAACACGAGGCAGATTTTTTTACCTCCAGTTACCAATTCATTGTTCTGTTATATGTGAGATATAGTAATTGACTTGTATACATCCAGAGACAGTGCAGTGTAAATACATGAATGTCATGGGTCAGATTCTGGATGATCTTGCACTGGTGTGCAAAGGAGTGGAGCAAAAACAGGTATATTTTCTTTCCCCCAAGCAGGGGCTATTTAATTTCATGTTTGTGCAACTCCCAGTGCAATGAGGTCCCAATCCTGATCTAGATCTCTGGGCCTTGCCATTATACAAATAATAACTAAAAAGCAAACTTCTTCTCTCCCACTGCCATGTGTACTTGCATGGTGGGAGCTGAAATCTTGGTGCTTGCATTCCCCAAATGCCTTGAGTAGCCTAAGGCCTTCCTGCCTTGGGCCTTCTTTTCTTCTTGTGTGATACCTCTGCTGATACAAACAAGGGAGGCTCTTAAGCTTCTGCCTCCTCATTTTAAAAGGGAGGGAGCATTTAACAAAGTCCTTCACTTTGAAACTCTGTGTGAAATAACCTTCAAGCCATTCTGCAAGACTCAAATATTGTCTAGAGACTAGCATTTGTGGACGGCTGGCTATCTGGGTTCTGAAGAGGGTGAGGAACTGTTGAATTGGATGCCTTGGCTGGTTGATTGATTATGTGTTTTTGAGTTGGTTGTCTGGACTGTGGTGGTGTTCATTTCTTATTTTGTTTGGTGTTATTTCATATACTTTTGCAAATTGTGGTCATCACCTTTTATAAATCAAAACAAACCTAAAATAAGCAGTAAGGTAATGAGAGTTTGGCCAACACTGCTAGATCTCTCCTCACCCCTGCACTGCAAGGAGAAAGGTGAATGCATTGACGACACCCTCTTTCTGCACCAGCTGGCTGCAGCATCTCCAGAATGGGCCTGTAGTTTGATCCACTTTAGCTTCTATTGAATCATTCCCCCATTTCTTTTCTTTACAGGCAAAATGCCTCTGGGACTGCAGCTGGTGCTGCATTCCTGCTCCCCACCCATAGGAACATGTCAATGTTGTTATAATAATGTGGCTGTAGAAGATAGACCCACAATAGAGCTCTGAAAAACAGGAAGAATCTCTGGTCAGACATCAAATATATCATAGCTAAAAGCGATAATAGAGGCATAGTAATCCATAGATCATGGTCAGATGAAAGTTACAGTAAATGTAGAAGAATAAAATCCAGGTCTGAAATTAAAAATTTCCCCTAAATATTGGCATTTCCTAATCTATGTGAATGCCCTCAGTTATTTATTTTTTTAAAAGTCATAAAGCTTCTCTAAGCTCCTTTTCTCCTCACAACCACATGTATAGAATGTTTGTTGAGCCCTGAGCATATTTATGGTCCACCTAACAGTGTTGAGGGAGAGTTGTGTAGATGTTTTGTCATCTTACTCATTAATTTTTTTTATTTTTTTATTTTTTTTACACTTTGAGTTCAGTTGGTGAAAAATGCTAATTCTAGAACCATTGAGAAAAATTTTCCTTTTGGATCTTGCAATCCTCAGTACTGAGTTTCTGTTCAGGAGGTGTTAGGTGGAGATTTATTTTAGAGCATCAAAGAAACTAGAGGGGTAAAAATTGCAATAGTGGTTTCCACCAATGAAAACATGTTTATGAAGAAGGAAAAGTCTTCACCTACAATTTAATTATCACAAATGCCAGTTAGTATAGAAACTCTCACCTGTAATTCCAAATTTGCTCTTGTATAGAGTAAAGCATTCAATCAAGGATCTAACACCTCCTTCCCTCTTCCTCCCCTCCCCCCCCAAAACCCAACCCTTACAGTGATGAATTAATGAAACATTCTTTTTAATGTAAGTAGGGTCCCTTGACACCCAAGTCCCATCTTCTCACCACTGGTCAACACTATCTGCCCCTATCAGAATAGTCACACAATGACAATCTGATATTTGTCAATTGCAATATAGTGGGAAAGAATTGCACCCTTTTCTGTACCTAGAATTTTGTGTCCCTGCATGTTTCATTAGGATTTGATAATAGTCCTTTGTAATGCATTCCATATGTGGAAGACATGTAGAGTTTGGGAACCCTGACACTAAATTTTCTGACATTTGTGAAATTCAAACACAGCCTTAATACTGCATTAACATAGTTCTCTGCATTTATGCAAGTAATGTAACATTTTACATTTCACAGCAGTGCCCTGGATTATTTTTATTCTATTTTGATGGTTTCAAAAGCCATTGAGATTTTTCTATAGTAAATATACAAATATATTTTTAGCTTTTGTTATAAATGATACATGAAATATTTGATCTCCAGACATCCTCTCTTTAACTTCCCGTTGCCATGGGCACTCATTAGTATTCCATGGAGGTCTGGTTGCCATGGAAAAATATGTAGTTGTTCAGTGTTTCCATGGTAACTTTCCACCATTATGTACCTTCAGTATATCAGCTAGCAAATCTGTTTGAGTAAATCTGAAATATTACAGTAATCTCAGTACTATTAGCAATAATGTGCTACTATTCCATGTACAGTAGGTAGATATGCATATTGTAAATATCTTTAATATCTTAACTTGGACCATTTAAGGTCAAAATAATTCAGTGCAATTTCAGGCTTTCAAGAAAATCTGCTACCCAGCACCAGTATAACTTGACCCCCTGCAAAGGTTAAAATGAAATTGCATTGTTTTGGGTGTCTGCATATTTCACATGATAACATAAGCATCATATTTTGAAGCGTAAATGTTTTTGTGCTTGTACCTGTATTTGGGATGACCTTCAACAATAACAACTTCTCTGTATGTACCGTTTTTGGTCTTTGGGATTCATGTCAGAGAGAGGAAATCACCTGATGAGTCACCGTGGCTTTCACGGGTGGGGGGGGGGGAGGGAGAAGCAACGCTGTAAACACACTGCATTGAATCAGTAAATCGTGCAGCTGAACAAGACCCTCCTATTCATTGTCTGAAAATGTGTTTTGATGTTGCAGACCTTTAGAACTGTGGTAGATAAATTTCATCTGTCAACTCTTTGATGATGAGCTGCTGTTTACATATCTTCTTAATTTTTACCAGTGTTTTCCATTTTCTCTGTGTAGTAAAACCTATGCAAAATACCCATTTGATGAACTGATGAATATCAGTAGCTTAGGAAGGTTTTAATCAAGGTGGAACCAAATAGCATGCAATACATACAAAGTGGGAAATGACTGCCTAGGAAGGAGTACTGCGGAAAGGGATCTGGGGATCATAGTGGACCACAAGCTAAATATGAGTCAACAGTGTAATGCTGCAAAAAAAGCAAACATCATTCTGGGATGTATTAGCAGGAGTACTGTAAGCAAGACACAGAAAGTAATTCTTCTGCTCTACTCTGTGCTGATTAGGCCTCACCTGGAGTATTGGGCCTTGAAATGTGGAAAGATGTGGACCAACTGGAGGAAGTCCAGAGAAGAGCAACAAAAATGATTAAAGGTCTAGAAAACATGACCTGTGAGGGAAGATTGAAAAAATTGGGTTTATTTAGTTTGGAGAAGAGAGGACTGAGAGGGGACATAACAGTTTTCAAGTACATAAAAGGTTATTACAAGGAGGAGGGAGAAATTTTTTTCTTCTTAACCTCTGAGGGTAGGAAAAGAAGCAATGGGCTTAAATTGCAACAAGAGAGGTTGAGGTTGGACATGAGAAAAAACTTCCTAACTGTCAGGATGGTTAAGCAATGGAATGAATTGCTTGGAGAGGTTGTGGAATCTCCATCATTGGAGATTTTTAAGTGCAGGACAAACACCTGTCAGGGATGGTCTAGATAATACTTAGTCCTGCCGTGAGTGCAGGGGACTGGACTAGATGACCTCTCGAGGTCCCTTCCAGCCCTATGATTCTATTATTCTAAATATTTTACATCAGTATAATTCTTAAAGAAAAAATAATTGTAATTTGACATTTATTGGCCATGTCCTAGTCCCACTGAAGACAAAATTTTCTCTGGTTACAATAGGTATAGGATTTGACAGTACACTTTTGTCTGTTTTGTGGGGACAGTTCCATAATAAGGTGGAATCATCCTGTTTCCTCCCCTCCCCCACAATCCCTGTGAACAGGGGACTCTGTGTTCAGATGTTCCCTTGCCTTCATGTAAATTTCATAGCACTGGCCTTTCCTGCCTCTCCAGACCCCAAAGATGGTGCTCCAAAGGTCCAGAGTTTGGGAAGACTGGAGACAAAAGTGGACATTGGGAGGTCTGGGGCTGAAAAAGACAGACACACTTGTTCCAGTTCCACAGACATTTCCAGGGAGAGTTATTACAGCCTGGAGTAATATTTTTCTGTCATCCCAGATAGTATGAGTCACTCCAGACAGCATGACATCTGGTACAGTAACTCCTCACTTAGGCCTGGTCTACACTGGGGGGGGGGGGGTGGGTTCGAACTAAGGTACGCAAGTTCAGCTACGCGAATAGCATAGCTGAACTTGAAGTACCTTAGTTCGAAGTACTTACCCATCCTCACGGCGCGGGATCGAAGTCCGCGGCTCCACCGTTGACTCCGCCACCGCCGTTTGCGGTGGTGGAGTTCCAGAGTCGACGGGAGCGCGTTCGGAGTTCAATATATTGCGTCTAGATGAGACGCGATATAGCGAACTCCGAGAAGTCGATCGCTACCCGCCGACCCGGGCGGGTAGTATGGACGTACCCTGAGAGTCATCCCGTTTAATGTTGTTTCATTGTTACGTTGCTGATCAGTTAGGGAACATACTCATTTAAAGTTGTGCAATGCTCCACTCTTACGCTGTTTGGCTGCCTGCTTTCTCCACAGCTGGCAGCCTCCCTTTGCCCCCCACCCCCAGCACCTCCTGCCTGCCGGCAGACCCCACAGATCAGTCCCTTCCCCCCCCGCCTCCTGCCCATGGCAATCAGCTGGCTTGCAGCATTTTGGAGGGAGGAGCGAGGACTCGGCGTGCAGGCTCTCCCTCCCTTCCCTGCCTCCCTAATGTGGCAAGCTAGCTGATTGCCCTGGGCAGGAAGGAGGGGGAGGAGCGAGGACTTGGCCTCCCAAATGCGGCAATTAGCTGGCTTGCAGTGTTTAGAAGGGAGGGGAGAGAGTGGGGAGGAGCCAGGACACAGCACATGAAATAAAGGGGGAGCAGGTGAGGGGGGGAGAAGAGGCTTGCAGCATAGGGGAAGCTGCCCCCCCCCATTTATATTAATTCTTATGGGGAAATTGGATTTGCTTAACATTCACTTAAAGTCGCATTGTTCAGGAACATAACTACAACGTTAAGTGAGGAATTACTGTATATACAATTTTTGTATATAGAAAGGAGAGGGGAGTCTGTTTTAAAAATGTAACGATGGAAAGGTTCAATGCAGAAAGTTCAACATGACTATTTTTCACAATGAGCAGCTGAAGTAACATGAATAGATCTTGCAGGAGCTCATCTGCATGAGCTTAGAACTGAACATGGAAGAATGATTAGAGACTTTCTGTATAAATTAGCTTCTGTGCATCTCAGCGTTTTCAAACTGGTTCAGATAAACTAAGAATTGTGAACTGAATGTTTTGAGGTTTTATACATTATTTTTTTAAAAAAGAATTAAAAAAAAAAAATGGGGCTGGGCCCTCCACTGGTATGTACTGCCATAGCTGTATTGACCTCAGTGGTGACTCTCACCAGCCGAGAAGCTGGCACATGGTTTGTGGTTTTGTTTTTCTTTTTGAAGAGCTCTTCACTCCTTGGTTCCAGGTGGGACCAGAAAAGATAAAATACTGCATGACAAGCCACTTAGCATGTGTTCTGATGGGGCTAGAAATACAAAAATCCCACAAAAAAGCCTGTTCCTGTGTAACTTAGTTTCAGTTTTGCAGATTCAGAAAATAAAGAAAAGCACCTAAATTTTGGGTGCTTTTGTGAGGAGAACCTTTAGTGATTTGCCCATCACTAGCCTGAATTTGTCAGATGCAACAAGAATACATTCAGGCTCAGTTTCACAGAGTTCTTCCTTGAAGCACTTCAGTGTTCTGGATGATTAATGATCTGGAGGACGGCATGGACTGCACCCTCAGCAAGTTTGCAGATGACACTAAACTGGAAGGAGTGGTAGATATGCTGGAGGGTAGGGCTAGGATACAAAGGGACCTAGATGAATTAGAGGATTGGGCCAAAAGAAATCTGATGAGGTTTCAACAAGGACAAGTGCAGGGTCCTGCGCTTAGGAGAGAAGAATCCTATGCACTACTACAGACTAGGGACCAAATGGCTAGGCAGCAGTTCTGCAGAAAAGGGCCTAGGGGTTACAGTGGACAAGAAGCTGGATATGAGTCGACAGTGTGCCCTTGTTGCCAAGAAAGCTAACGGAATTTTGGACTGTATAAGTAGGGACATTGCCAGCAGATTGAGGGACGTGATCATTCCTCTCTATTTGACATTGGTGAGGCCTCATCTGGAGTACTGTGTCCAGTTTTGGGCCCCACACTACAAGAAGGATGTGGAAAAATTGGAAAGAGTCCAGCAGAGGGCAACAAAAATGATTAGGGGGCTGGAGCACATGACTTATGAGGAGAGGCTGAGGGAACTGGGATTGTTTAGTCTGCAGAAGAGAAGAATGAGGAGGGATTTGATAGCTGCTTTCAACTACCTGAAAGGGGGTTCCAAAGAGGATGGATCTAGACTGTTCTCAGTGGTGCCAGATGACAGAACAAGGAGTGATGGTCTCAAGTTGCAGTGGGGGAGGTTTAGGTTGGATATTAGGAAAAACTTTTTCACTAGGAGGGTGGTGATGCACTGGAATGGGTTACCTAGGGAGGTGGTGGAATCTCCTTCCTTAGAGGTTTTTAAGGTCAGGCTTGATAAAGCCCTGGCTGGGATGATTAGTTGGGGATTGGTCCTGCTTTGAACAGGGGGTTGGACTAGATGACTAGATGACCTCCTGAGGTCCCTTCCAACCCTGATAGTCTATGATTCTAATGTGTCCTTAAATATTGAGTTAAAAGATGGTACCAAAATGCTTGAAAAATAATGCATGCATATATTCTGTCAGTGTGTCCACTGGTGCCCTGTATTGTCTACAGTCCTGCATGTGGAACATTGACACAGTCATATAACTGACTATTACTAACAAGAGCAGGCTGAATAATTTAAATAGTGAATTTTGTTTTTCTGTTTGTCAGTTGGCTCTGAATAAACCACTTTTTTTCTTGAATTATTATTTGAAACTGAAATTATTTCTTCCAGTACTTGTTGGTCTGTAACTTGTTCACAAGCAGACGATTGTAAGTGCTTGATTTTCAAAGTTTGAACTGTTTTGACTGGACTTGCAGGTTACAAAGTATGTTTCTGTTTCCTGACTGGAGGAGTATTACTCTTAGGTTCCCAATGTGAATATTTAATATTACAAAATATAAACTCTTTTTCTTACTATTCTACCATACTCACTTAACACTTATACTGCCAGCAAGCTTGTTTGCTAGAATGTTAGTGGAAACCAGCACACAAAGGGTGTGGTAACACTGGGGTGCTGGAACAATTTGCACTAGGGGAGTGCTGAGAGCTATTGAACCCAAATGTAAACCCTGTATATGATGGAAACCACTTCAAGCCAAGGGATGCAGTAGCACCCCCAGCACCCCTAGTTCTAGCACCTGTCTGGTAATACAGTCTCTGAAAAATAAAAAAATATAAGAAGTATCCACCAATTTTTTGCGGGGAGTGGGGTGGGGTGGGAGGGAACGTTACTCACCCAGTTCTGGTATTAACTTGTATGGTTTTAAAATGATTTGGGTGATGAAGTGTTAACTCCAAGAGGAAATTTATGGTTAAAATACTAGTATAGCATTTAAATATAGTGACAGTATAGTAGAGATGAACAATAAATGCATATATAGTTAGTTTTTGTGATAGCTGACAAATCAACAGAATCCTAAACAAGTCTGTACAGGTTGCTATAAAGGAGAAGATGATGGTACCATTGCCAAATCTATAATTTTTAAAATAGAATCCTCTTTTTGATACGTGTATGGATGTATCTGGGAGCTATTTGTAACTAGAGCATTATCCAGATCTTTTGCACACTGTTGCTTTTTCAGTTTGTTGCCAAACCTCCTCTTCCATTGTCATGAATGAACTTTGATCTTTGCTTCTCTCATATCAAAATGTAGAAACCTGTGTCAACGTGAAAGCAGGTTCTATGACATGAGGCTAGATGAAGTCAAGGCTAAAGTGGTACATAATGCTGGTCTTTTTCTAGTAGATTCCACACATTTCCAGCTTACTGATAATCACCTCAACTGACTATTTTATGTTTTTTCTCATATAAGTACATCTTAAACAAGTTTGAAAAAGTAGTTGTTATCGCTAATAAATATTTTTAAACCCTTGTAATTTCCTGTATCAGGAATAACATAGAAAACTGCTAGTGCAATTTTGATGCTTTTCAGCATTTTATAGCTAAATTATAAGCCCTTCAAATAGACTGAGGAAATCTAAAATACTATTGTTTATACAGTAATGCATTTCCTGATTAGCTGTTAATTGTTTTTTTCAGTATAATCCAGTAAGAATGAATATTAAATAACTAGATGGTAGTTGGGCCAACTCAAGGTGTGTAAAACAGTGGAAGTGTAGGCTGTTGAGGAGAAGCAACACTCTCACTGTAAGAATGCAGAGTAGAATAAAAGGCTAATGAAAAATTATATGTCCAGCAGCTTGGCCTAATGCTAAAAAAGCAAACACATTCTCTTAGCTGAGCAACTGAATCACAGCCAGTGTCAAGTTCCATTGGGAATGACATCCTATAGATTTAATGCATTAGAATGGAAAGGGAATAAAAAATAAATGGCACCCCCTGAATATGGCTTGAGTATGCTTAACATTATGTAACGACCCTACCCTCTAATAAGTGGACACCTGCAAACAATATTATAAGCATTTTTTCTACTTTATGCTTATGCTGAATTCTGCTTAAGCCTAAGTGTTGGAGGACAATGAAAGGAATTTGTTCTTTTGGGAATTGAACCCAAAAGTTGTTTAGCAATTAAGCTAAAGGAGAATATCCATTAGCTGTGAGTGATAGTAGCAGTTGTATCCTCTTTCCAGGCCTCCAGCTACTAAAAGGAAAGACCATTAAAATGTACAAAATCTGTTTTGAAATAAGACATGTATGCTAAGTAAATATTTAGAATTATATATAGATTTTAAGTGATAATGAGCCATCTAGGAGTTTCTAACACTTCAGCCAAGTACATTGCTACCAATTTATAGGTGTAAATCAAAGAAGTAGGTGGAAAATGACTTTATCACAAGAATAGTGATGTATGTACTCCAGATTTCTGTGCTTTTGGCTAGTATTAAGGAGATGTTTAATTGAATGAACCACTGAAATGCACGTGTAAGTTCATCATGAGAACTAGTGCTGGATACAAGAGGAAGCATCTAAGTATTTGGAAGTGTCATTAATCTGGAGTAAAAAGAATCCATTGTAAATATTGAGGTTTCCTTGATTTATTAGAGAAGGTAAAAGTAACTTTGTAAGGATTTAAGTGTTAAAATAAGTACAGCCTGATAATTTAGAGCCTGAACATTACTTATTACTTAATGGCTGATACTGTGGAGTTTTTGTCTAGTTCGCTGTTTAAAAAACAAACAAACAAAAGAAGCCCTGAGAAGATTTTCAGTGTACGGTGCACAAGCTTGGATTGAGTCAATAAGTCACTCTATTCTTGTGAGTTTTTCAGGCAGAAGCACCAGTCAAATTTCATCCGTCTTTAGCAAGGAGGACTTGGTCCTGCCTGAATTCTCTACTCACTCTTTCACTTCTGCCTTTTCATGACAGGGAAAAAAAAAAAAAAGCAATACAACTCAGCATAAATCATAAGGTGCAAAAGCTAAAGTGGTGCAAGAAGTATTCAGTTTGTGAAGTGGTGCTACAATCCACCTTTGTTGGGTCTATTTGCCCATGTTGCCCTCAGGACTCCAAGCAGTTTGAAAGAAAGATCATCTTCCAAAAAAGTCAAGGGAGTGCTTTTTGTGTTGGAGGGGCCCAGAAAGAGTGCCAATGAAGAGCGCTCTGTGAGTGCAAAAATTTCTCTCTCCAACAGAAGTTGGCCCAATAAAAGATATTAACTCACCCACCTTGTCTCTCTCATGTCACTAAAGTAACTTTAGCTTACCTGACTTAAGCCATATGTGGGAATAGGGTTGCCAACTCTCTCCGGAATAGATCTAAAAAGTTTCATCCCATGACATAATGGCATTAATGACTGACCTACTGTACTCATTCATTAGAGAGCCATCATTTTGCCTTCAGTGGAAATAAGGAGTGTCATATGAATAATAATTGATGCATATTGCCTAAATAAACAATTTTGTAAAATCTCCACTTGTAATGTGAATCATATTTTTAAATAGCAAGATTGGGGTTAGGGTATGTTGCTTGTTAATGCATGTTTAAATGTTTGTGTGCATGTCTGTATTAGTTAATTCCATTGTTTAAAAAAACAGAATATAGCATATCATTAGAGGATGACAGATACAGCAAAAACTCATTGATTAGACTTAAAATCAAATGTTATCGCATTTACCTTATAGAAGTTAGGTGTCCTGTAGTGGAGTAACCTTTGCTCACAGTTTTTCTTCTTAAATCTGTACTTCAGTTGGCCTCTTGCTGCTTTCAGCAATTCTGGGGACTTTTTGATGTATTCATAAAAGTCAGTGTACGACATACTGTAGTTCCGTTGCACCTATAACTCTGTTTCTCAACACCTTCACTCAGTCAGTTTCTTTGCTCCAAAGCTGAGTCATTAAACTGAAAACCCTTTCACAGTAGGCATTTGAGACTGCAATTGAAAGTGTGAAAGACACGAGTTTAAACATTTGGCTGTTTCCACTTTCTGGTATTTGTTTGAAAACTTCTTTGATCTATTTTTTGCTTCTTTGAAATGATTTCTCCTCTTATTTGCTGTAAAACACAATAATCATCAAACAGCTTGTCAAAATCAATCTCAATGAGAAGAACTTCAGCCAACGTCTCAAGATCAGACCATTTTACTTCATTGTCCCAGGGAGAGGACTGACATTTGTTTGAAAACAGATGTCTTGAAACCAAGGTATGCAGTGCATTTTGACAATTCCTTATCTGCTTCCTCCTTACATTTTCTCTTATTAGATGGAGAGACATTGCACAAAATAGTCTCAGCTGATCTGCCATGGAACTTGTCCTCTTTCCATCTCTTTAGTTTAGAAAGAAGACCTTCCATGACACAATCTAATTCTGTACAGCTGGCATTATTGCATTCGAGCTTTGAGTGCTTCATGAAATACTCCCAACAGGTTATGCAGAAAGTAAATGTAACAAAGAGGGAGAGACTCCTGCTCATCCTCACTGAATGCTTCCCATACAATCTTGACACAGTCTTCTTCCCCCTCCGATATGAAATATGCCTCTAATGAAGGCCAGCATTGTAGGATTTGTTCTGTCGCGGGCAGAAGGGACAGCCACCTCGTTGGTATGTGACGCAGAAGTTCCTTATGCTTAATAGCTATGAATTCGAAGAATGAACTAAGAGTGTTTATTTTAGCAAAGGAAGAGAACTCACTATATACTTTCAGGACAAGACTTTCAACATCATAACTCAAAGCTTTCATGCCATTTTTAATACAGTTATGAATGATGTGACATTTGTGTCCAACCTCAATAATTCTGTCATTCAGTTGTTTAAGCTTCTAATAATCTGACCCACGTTTTCCAAAATAAACAGAGGCATTATCAGCTACATGAGTTGACACAGTTTATACTAGGCTGTTTTCTTCTATAATATTTGAAATGCATGCAGTAATGGCCTCGCTTGATTTTTACCACGATAACAACAAGACAAGTAAGTCATGTTTAATCTCTTCTGTCTTGGAAAAATGATGAACAGTTACTGGGGAAAACTTCCTATTTCCCTTATTAGAGGCATCCAATCCAACTGAAAAACACCCTGCTAATTCAAGATCATTAAGCAAAAGTTCTTGCGATTTTGGTGCCAAAACATTCTCAGTAATACTAGTTGCTTTTGTCCGTTGACAAGACATTTTTCTTGCAATTTCTGATTTCGGTATAAACCTTAGAAACATTTTGTTACCACAATCTTGACTAGCATAACTTAAATGATGAACCATACCATGGTAAATTCCTCCAGCTTCTGCTTCCATCACTAGAATTTCTTGAGGTGTGTCCTCTTTACCAAAAAGCCACCCCCCCCCAAAAAAAACAACAAAAAACCAAAACAAGATGTAATCTGATGTTTTTCTGATTTTTCACAAATTCCTTATATTTCATACATTCTGCATGGATTTTAACAACCTTTAAAGGAAAATGCTTGATGATGCATAATTCATTCTGCTGTAAATTCATTGACTTTGTGAAGCCGTTTTTTGTAATCAGGGTTTTTACACAAGTTGTCATTGTAACAACAGTTCTTTCTTTTTTTACGGTACTTTTGGAGCTGCTATATTTTAAAGACCCCTCACCATAATTTCTGTTTTGTTTTTTTTTTGAAAGTGTGAGGCAGTTGCTGTGTAACATAGTCTAAAGAGACAATGTGAACATGCCTGTGTGCATGTGTATATCAGTTACAGTGCACAGATTTTAGGTCATGACATAAAGTCGCAACCACACAAGGTAAAGAAATGCCCGCACAGTGCAACTGTTGGGCAGGAAAATGCACATTACCATGGCATTTTAAACACCGGCTGGACTACTGTATAAATTGGATTCAATATTCATTTTCAGAAAACCCTATGATTTATCTCCTGGGTTGCTCTCAGCAGTCTCCTGGAGATTTATATTTAATTCTTGGAGACTCAAGGGCAATCCTGGAGGGTTGTCAACCCTGTGTGGGAGTCCTATTTGGTTGAATTATCTCCCCTGAATATCTCTGTGTATGGAGAGAGGTGATACTTCAATGGAAGACTATGTATGTGAAGCCACAATGTGATCCTTTTTGTAATCCTTCACCAGGCATCATTAGACTGGAACATCTTGACAAATGTGTTTGTGGGGGTTTTTTTAGCCACAGTGCACTGAGAGCAGTTGTCTCTGAGATTCTTTTCTCGGGCATCACCTCTCTCTCATCAGGGACTAAAGGAGTGTTGCAGAGTCTGGATTTTCCAGATAGGTGTACAAGAAAGTGAAGAAATTCACCAACACATAATGTTTTTGTTTCTCCAGAATGCTAATTGGGCCATCCTTCCCTATTGCTGCTCCTATTACTTCTATTTTTATATTAACCTTCAGTTTTCATGCTGCTCATCATGTAACATTTTTTTCAAAGTTGGCTTCCTTTGTTCCTCTTAGCAATTAAGGATAGAGCCTAGTCCATCTCTTACTGTATCTGTCCTATTAGCTACCTTATGTAGTTCTGAGTGCTATAACAGCTGAGAACTACATAAGGCAGATAAGTCTGAGAAATTCACAAGTGACTGGGTGAGTCTAAGCCCTGGTCTACACTACGAGTTTTGGTCGAATTTAGCAGCATTAGATCGATTTAACCCTGCACCCGTCCACACGACGAAGCTGTTATTTTCGACTTAAAGGGCTGTTAAAATTGATTTTGGTACTCCTCCGATGAGGGGATTAGTGCTGAAATCTACCTTGCCGGGTCGACGGTATTGGCCTCCGGGAGCTATCCCAGAGTGCTCCATTGTGACCGCTCTGGACATCACTCTCAACTCTGATGCACTGGCCAGGTAGACAGGAAAAGGCCCATGAACTTTTTTGAATCTCATTTCCTGTTTGGCCACCGTGGCGATCTGTAGGTGAGTGCAGATCTCATCAGCAGAGGTGACCATGATGGAGTCCCAGAATCATAAAAGAGCCCCAGCATGAGGTACGGGATCTGATCGCTGTATGGGGAGATGAATCCGTGCTATCAGAACTCTGTTCCAAAAGATGAAATGCCCAAACATTTGAAAAAATCTTAAAGGGCATGAAGGACAGAGGCTATAACAGGGACCTGCAGCCGTGCTACATGAAACTTAAGGAGCGAGGCAAGTCTACCAAAAAAACAGAGAAGCAAATGGCTGCTCCAGGTCAGAGCCTCAGACATGGCACTTCTATATTGAGCTGCATGCCATTCTAGGTGGTGCAGCCACCACTACTCCACCCCTGTGCTTTGACTCCGTCAATGGAGTAGCACGCAACAGGGATGTGGGTTTTGGGGACGCGGAAGATAGCTCACAGCAAGGAAGCGGATAAACCATTTTCCCCAACAGCCAGGAACTGTTTCTCACCCTGCACCTGGAGTCAGTACCCCCTGAACCCACCCAAGGCTGCCTCCCAGACCCGCCAGGCAGAGAAGGAACCTCTGGTGAGTGTAGTTTTGTAAATATTATACATGGTTTAAAAGTAAGTGTGTTTAATGATTAATTTGCCCTGGCATTCACGGCCAGTACAGCTACTGGTAAAGTCTGTTAACGTGTCTGGGGATGGAGTGGAAATCCTCCAGGGACATCTCCATAAAGCTTTCCTGGATGTACTCCCAAAGCCTTTGCGAAAGGTTTCTGGGGAGGGCAGCCTTATTCCGTCCTCCATGGTAGGACACTTTACCACGCCAGGCCAGTAGCATGTAGTCTGGAATAATTGCATGGCAGCGTATGGTCCCGGTGCTTGCTGGCATTCAAACAGCATCCATTCTTTATCTCTGTGTTATCCTCAGGAGAGTGATATCATTCCTGGACACCTGGTTGAAATAGGGTGATTTTATTAAGGAGACATTCAGAGGTGCCCATTCCTGCTGGGCTGTTAGCCTGTGGCTGAACAGAAATGATCCCCGCTGTTAGCCACGCGGAGTGTGTGTGTGTGTGTGTGAGAAGCGATCAGCCCAGAGAATTGGGTGTGTTTGGGAGGGTTTCGTTGGGTTTCTGCTGCACATTAACTCGAAAATGGCAGCCCCTCCTCCTTTTAAATGGCCAACTCATTTTAAATGGCCAACCCAATGGCTGCTTGGTATGGGAAATGAGGGCACTGCTGTTTGAAACCATTCCCACATGTTATGAAGGTTAAAGAAGCCAAAAGACTGTGTCTTACCATGGCTGCCTGCAAGCCAAATTCTCTTGCCCAGCCCTGCATGAAAGATCTCTCACACCAAACCGGCATACCCTCGATAAGAGGTAAAATGCGACCTTGTACCAAAAGCACATGTGCTATGTAATGTTAACAGCAAGGTTTACTGTGAAAGAGTCTACCCATTGTTCTCTAAAATGTGTCTTTTTAACTACCACTCTCCCTTTTTTTTCCTCCACCAGCTGCAAATGTTTCAACGCTCACACTATCTTCTCCTTCCCAGAGGCTAGCGAAGATTAGAAGGCAAAAAACCCCCACTTGTGATGAAATGTTGTCTGAGCTCATGCAGTCCTCCCACACTGAAAGAGCCCAGCAGAATGCGTGGAGGCAGACAATGACAGAGTCCAGGAAAGCACAATATGAATGTGAGGACAGGTGGTGGGCTGAAGATGATGGGTGGCATCAGCTTGGTGACAGAAGGCAAGAGGCAGTGCTGAGTCTACTGAAGGAACAAACTGATATGCTCTGGCGTATGTTTGAGGTTCAGGAAAGGCAGCTTGAGCACAGACTGCTGCTACAGCCCCTCCTCCCCAAGTTCCATAGCCTCCTTACCCAGACGCCCAAGAACGCAGCAGGGGGGGCTCCAGGCACCCAACCACTCCACCCCAGAGGACTGCCCAAGCAACAAAAAGCTGGCATTCAATAAGTTTTAAAGTGCAGTGTGGCCTTGTCCTTCTCTCCTCCCCCACCCCTCTCAGGCTACCTTGGCAGTTATCTCCCTATTCGTGTGATGAATTAATAAAGCATGCATGAATATGAAGCAACAATGACTTTATTGCCTCTGCAAGCGGTGATCAAAGGGGAGAGGGGAGGGTGGTTAGCTTACAGGGAAGTAGAGTGAACCAAAAGGGGGGCGGGAGTGGGGTTCATCAAGGAGAAACAAGCAGAACTTTCACACTGTAGCCTGGCCAGTCATGAAACTGGTTTTCAAAGCTTCTCTGATGAGCACCGCGCCCTCCTGTACTCTTCTAACCTCCCTGGTGTCTGGCTGCGCGTAATCAGTGGCCAGGTGATTTGCCTCAAGCTCCCACCCCGCCATAAACGTCTCCCCCTTACTCTCACAGATATTGTGGAGCGCCCAGCAAGCGGTAATAACAATGGGAATATTGGTTTCGCTGAGGTCTATCCAAGTCAGTAAACTGCACCGGCACACTTTTAAATGTCCAAATGCACATTCTGCCACCATTCTGCACTTGCTCAGTTGAACAGCTCCTGACTACTGTCCAGGCTGCCTGTGTACGGCTTCATGAGCCATGGCATTAAGGGGTAGGCTGGGTCCCCAAGGATAACTATAGGCATTTCAACATCCCCAATGGTTATTTTCTGGTCCGGGAAGAAAGTCCCTTGCTGCAGCTTTTGAAACAAACCGGAGTTCCTGAAGATGCGAGCGTCATGTACCTTTCCCGGCCATCCCACGTTGATGTTGGTGAAACGTCCCTTGTGATTCCCCCAGTGCTTGCAGCACCATTGAAAAGTACCCCTTTTGGTTTATGTACTCATTGGCTTGGTGCTCTGGTGCCATGATAGGGGTATGGGTGCTGTCTATCGCCTCAGCACAATTAGGGAATCCCATAGCAGACCTGCACATTTCCCAGAGACACTACCCTTGATATCAGTAGCTCTTTGATTGCGTTGGCTACTTGGATCACAGCAGCCCCCCAACAGTAGATTTGCCCACTCCAAATTGATGCCCAACTGACCGGTAGCTGTCTGGCATTGCAAGCTTCCACAGGGCTATCGCCACTCACTTGTGAACTGTGAGGGCTGCTCTCATCTTGGTATTCGTGCACTTCAGATCAGGGGAAAGCAAGTCACAAAGTTCCATGAAAGTGCCCTTACACATGCAAAAGTTTTGCAGCCACTGGGAATCATCCCAGACCCGCAACACTATGCGGTCCCACCAGTCTGTGCTTGTTTCCCAGGCCCAGAATTGGCATTCCACGGCATGAACCTGCCCCATTAACACCATGATGTGCACATTGCCAGGGCCTGTACTTTGAGAGAAGTCTGTGTCCATGTCCTCATCACTGCACTGCCGTCACCTCCTCGCCTGGTTTTGCTTTTGCAGGTTCTGGTTCTGCATATAATGCACGTGGTTTACAGTGCTCATAATTGTGGCAGTGATCTGAGCAGGCTCCATGCTATGGCATCTGCACTGAAAAAAGGTGTGAAATGATTGTCTGCTGTTGCTCTGACAGAGGGAGGGGCAACTGACAACATGGCTTATAGAGTTGTCACCAGGGGCGGCTCTACGTTTTTGGCCGCCCCAAGCAGTCATGCGCGGGAGGCGCCCCGGAGCCGCGGGAGCAGCGGACCTCCCACGGGCATGACTGCAGAGGGACCGCTGGTCCCGCGTGGCTCGGCTGGACCTCCCGCGGCTGCGGACGGTTCGCGGGTCCGGCGGCTCCGCTTGAGCTGCTGCAGTCATGCCTGCGGGAGGTCCAGCCGAGCCGCGGGATGAGCACCCCCTCCGCAGTCATGCCTGCGGCAGGTCCAGTCGTCCCGGGGCTCCGGTGGACCTCCCGCAGGCATGACTGCGGCAGATCCGCCGGCCCAGCCTGCCGCCCCCCGGCCGCAGGGGACGCCCCCTAGATTTTGCCGCCCTAGGCACCAGCTTGTTTTGCTGGTGCCTAGAGCCGCCCCTGGTTGTCACACAGAACGGCCCCCTCAAGGATTGAACTCACAGCCCTGGGTTCAGCGGGCCAATGCTCAAACCTATCTCTCCCCTCACTATTAATGGAGGGAGGGAGGAAGTGGAGAGCAAATGAAAACAAAACAAATCTGGTCTCTTTATTGTTTTGATCCACTCCATCTCTCTTATACAACTTAGGCTGGCAGCAGATGGTGCAGTACAACTGCTAGCCATTGTCGTCTCCTGGCTGTTTGCCAGAAGACAGTGCAGTATGACTGCGGACCATCGTCATCTCCCATTTATGTCCAGGCACCCCCGGCTGACCTCACCGAGGCCAGCCAGGTGCACACATCTGCCCAGGCGCCCCCGACCAATCTCACTGAGGTCGGCTAAAAGAGCACCCAGGAGACGATGGCTACCAGTCGTAATGCACCATCTGCTGCCAAAAGGCAATGAGCTGCTGCTGTGTAGCAATGCAGTACCACGTCTGGCAGCACCCAGGAGACATACTGTGACGGTGAGCTGAGCGGGCTCCATGCTTGCCGTGGTATGTCGTCTGCATGGGTAACCCAGAAAAAAAGGCGAGAAACGATTTATTGCCATTGCTTTCACCGGGGGAACAGCTGACAACATTTACCCAGAACTACCCATGACAATGTTTTTGCCCCATCAGGCATTGGGAGCTTAACCCAGAATTCCAATGGGCAGGAGAGACTGCAGGAACTGTGGGATAGCTACTCACAGTGCAATACTCCGGAAGTCAATGCTAGCCTTGGTACCGTGGACGCACTCTGCCGAGTTAATGGTCTTAAGTGGGGACACACACAATCGATTGTATACAATCGATGTCTAAAAAATCGACTTCTATACATTCGACCTAATTTCATAGTGTAGACATACCCTAAGAGTTCTCAGCACCAAAACTTTTGGCAGAGTTTTATTGGTGTTTTTGGTTGACACTCATGCTGATACTCAAGTGTAAACCTGATATATTTGAGACTTAGAAGCAACAGTTACAGATAGTGTTCCAAATCTTCATTTAAGCAGAAGACATCAGGTATTTCTAGATTTCAATATCCTCGAGCATGCAAATGATAGAATTCCCATTCTCATTCCTAACATGAACCCAAATTCTCTACTGCTGTAAATTGATGGAACTCTTTCAATTTCAGTAGAGCTGTGCTGATCTACCCACAAGAGAATTTACCCCATTGTTCCAAAATATAAGACATTCTCAACTGATGTCCATCGTTCTGGCCTAACAGGCACCCCTTCTTAGATACCTGTTTAAAAACCAAAGAAAGACACACAACTATTGTCATCTTACTTTATACTGGAGTATGTGGAAGTAGGGAAAGAATTAACAAGAATTTGAAGGGGATCTTAATGCATGTCAGTCAGTTAGCAAGAGTCAGGCTAGTAGTTAGCAAGAGTTAGGCCACACTGTAACCCTAATGATGTGAGACTTGTAGAAGCGAGGATGGTGTGAGGCGAGAGGGAAAGAACTGTGGAGAAGTTGTTACGACCTTGCAACTGATAACCAAATATGTAGACTGGCATCTCCTAGAAGTGAGAAAAATAAGATAGCAGGATGGCTTATGTATAATCAAAATGCAGTTGTTGCTCATTATTGTCTGTATTATTGCTTGTTATTGTCTGTAACAAAGGTATAAATGCTTGCTGTAATTGTTTACCTGTTGAGAGACCTGTCCGGGACTGGGGCGACCCTGTGTCCTAGGACACTCCCTCCCTCTATTGTAATTACTGGAGAAATAATAAAGTATTTGATTTAGCTGCACCCAAAGAAAAAGCGAGAACTGAGTTTTTCTCCGACAAGTACCACACCAAATGTTGTGGGCACTGAATCACAATGGAATACTTAGTTTCCCATTATATCAGCTGCTGTGTCTGTGAAGGCTGCAATACTAAGCAGCTGTGTTCTGTCAAACTGTACCTGCTTATTGGATCAGAGCAAGGATCTCAGCCAGTGAAAGAACAAGAATGGTGTAGAACAGTCAGGATAAAACAAACCCACACCTCTCAGTTACAGTGCTAGAGAGCCACTGCTTCAGTGCAGAAATGTTGGTGAATGTGGTAGTTTGTTTTGATGAGCATGAGCTACAGAGAACTAGAACTAAAATCTGGGGGTGAAAGCCTGACTCCACTGAAGTCAATGGCAAACTGCCAGTGATTTCAATGGGGCCTGAGTTGCACCAAAAGAGTTTTACCCATTTTCCTGTTCATTGCAAAACTGCATAATTCAGTGTGTGAGTGTGTAGCAAACAGTGTTGTAAACACCATTTCCACTGGTATTCTAATTCATATATCCATGTGGGATAGTGAAAGTTCTACATATGGCTGATCTCTTCAGATACTGATTTGATATTTCAGATTTAGTTAATATTAATATTTAGTTGAATACTAGCACTGTTCAATTCTATTGGGATCCTAGAAGTGGTTATCCGAGATAATATTTTTCATTGGCCTTCTTTCAGGCTTTTTTTTTTTTTGTGATATTCAGATTTTATAAAGTCAGAGAGAACTAGGATTAACTATAAAATTTGCAGGTTTTTGTACTAATGGGAGTTGTAACACAGGAAGACAAATTTTTCACTAGGGATTAATAGAATTTCTTCGGGTACATTAAGGATGGTTTATTCAGTACCTATGTAATGATTTACATAACTTATGAATAACTGGAGACTCAGACTGGAGCTGGCAGAGCCTATTATTTCTTTAGAATTATAGCAAAATGACTATTAGACTGGAATGTCATTTGACTTTATAGATGTGGGGACTTAATGAGTGATTGAACAATCTAGTTTGCTTTTGGCTTTTCCCACAGTTACAAAAAACAATTTAATAATATTAAAACTAGATGTGGGAATAAGAAATCAGTAGACATTTATGATGCTGTGTATAGGTCAACATATTTTACTATTCATAGTTTTTATTGTGGTCATTGGCAAGCATGCTTAGATTTTGAAAATAAAATACTTTGGAGTTAACTTTGCATCTGATGTGTAGGACGTTAACCATGTAGTTTCTGTTGTTAGTGCAATATGCAGTCTGAATTCCCAGTGTATTAGGCATCTAATGTATGTGGTAACAAAATGTATTTGTGTTTAAAGTTGCTCACCATGTTTTAAGCATTTTGGACCAAATTCTCCCATCCTTACTCTCATTGAGCCTTCAAAGGGACTACCGTAACTCCTTGCTTAACGTTGTAGTTATGTTCCTGAAAAATGCGATTTTAAGCGAAACGATGTTAAGTGAATCCAATTTCCCCATCAGAATTAATGTAAACAGGGAGGGTTAGGTTCCAGGGAAATTATTTTCACCAGGCAAAAGGCTCTCTCTCTCTCTCTCTCTCTCTCTCTCTCTCTCTCTCTCTCTATATATATATATACACACAGTATATGTTTTAAACAAACACTTTAATACTGTTCAGAGCTATGATGATGAAGCTTGGTTGAGGTGGTGAAGTTAGAGGGTGGAAGAGGGAGGGATATTTCCCAGGGAATGCCTTGCTGCTAAATGATGAACTAGCACTCGGCTGAGCCCTCAAGGGTCAACACGTTGTTAATATGGCCTCTCACACAAGGCAGCACGAACATGAGGGAGGGGAGACAGCATACCAGACAGACACACCTTGTGTGTGTGGGAGAGAGAGAGATGCACGCTGAGCCACTCTTAAGTGCATTGTCTTTTTAAGTGGATCAGGAAGTTGAGACAGCAGTTGCTGCTGCAAGCTCTCTGTCTCTCTCCATCCGTGTCCCCTCCCTGCTCTATATGGAGAAGGGGTTAGCGGGGTGCAGGAGCAGGATGAAAGGGGACACCCTGACATTAGCACCCCCCCTTCCCCTCCTGCACAGCAAGCAGGAATCTCTGGGAGCAGCTCCAAGGCAGAGGGCAGGAGCAGCACAGGGCAGTGGGGGGAGGGACAGCTGAACTGCCGGCAATTTGTGGCAACGGGGAGCTGATGGGGGGGCTGCCAGTCCATCCTGGTTACAAGTCCCCACAGCTAGCTGCAACGGGCTGCTCTTCCTGCAAGCAGTGGACAAAGCAGGCAGCTGCCAAACGACGCTAGAAGGGAGCATTACACAACTTTAAACGAGCATGTTCCCTAATTGATCAGCAACGTAACAACGAAACAACGTTAACTGGGATGACTTTAAGTGAGGAGTTACTGTACTTGCATAGTAGGGTTATAATTCAGGGTGAGTAAGGGTGGCAGAATCAAGGCCTCCCTTAGTTATGTTGTTGTTTAATCTGGACAAAAATATGTTATATTTTGATATTGTGAATATATAGTTCAGTGACCATGTTGTCTTTCCAGCCAAAGTAATTAGTTTTGTAACTTTCCATGCCATGCTTCTACTGCCATTGTAAACAGAATACACAGATGGAAGGGATGAAGTGAGCCCAATGTAATTATCTTGAAATGACTGTGGAAGTAAAGCATGGTAAAAGTTAAGACTACATAAATTGGTGAGGGGGAAAAAGGGATGGAAGAAAGAGAGTATGTACCTAGAAGAAAAATGAATGCTTTCTTAGAAGTCAAGATGCTTTGCCTGTCATATCAGCAACTGGGCAGGTAGGCAAAAGTTTAGACTACCTGGAATGATTTTAAATCTTCACCATTTATGCTATGTATTGTTTTTCTTTCTTTCTGTGTCTTACACATACTCACTCACACAATTACACATTCAGATCAGTATCTATTATGTGTGTAAATTTGTGTGTTCTCTTTTTCCTTTTGTCCCCCTTACTCAAGAAGTGCTCTTTAGACATTGACATTCTTGCCAATCAACTCCCAGCCTTTTCTTCTTGAGAGAGTTTGTTGAGAAGGTTTTGGTAAAGCAGCTCTGATATCATCCATAGCCTATGGATTTTCAACCCTGTCAATATGGTTCAGGGCCTGAGTGTGTTATGGAGAATGGCCTGACCTTGCTGGTTGATCATATTCAGCTAGCAGGGAGCAGATCTTCACCCCTGAAGTTAATGGAGACATGACATTTTACACCAGCTGAGAATCTTGACTGGCTCTGTTCTTTTCCTCTTCAGGTGATGGCATGTATTTTTGAACAATCTCTAATCAGTCTTGTGGTGTTCTAGACCCTTGTAGTCTGTCAGTCAGTCTTTTTAATGTTTGTATGAGGCCACTGTGGGGAACAATGAGACTGCAGTACCATTGAGATGCTGCTGCTGATACTTAGAAATATATCCCATTTTCTTGAGTTCAAGAGGTATGGGATTTACATTCCCAGGGCCTCATGTGACTTCAGTGGGTTTTGGATTGGTCTATAGTACATGTTGCAATGGTTTATTGTGCCTTCATATATTAATATTATGTTTTTATATTAACAGCACACATTAATTTTTAATTAAGTTTAAAGAAGTTTTAATTCTTCTCCATTAAATTTCTACTTTTTTGTTTTTAGTTGTACCACAGATTGTACCCTCCAGGAAGCCCCAGGGCCGCCCAGAGGATTCAGGGGGACTGGGGTCCTCGGTGGCGGGGGGCCCCCACTTCGGCGGTAATTCAGTGGCGGGGGGTCCTTCCGCTCCAGGACCCGTCGCCGAAGTGCCCCGAAGACCCGCGGCGGGGAGCCCCCGCTGCCGAATTACCGCCAAAGACCCAGCTCTTCGGCGGCGGGTCCTGGGGCGGAAGGACCCCCCACCACGGGTCTTCGGGGCACTTCGACAGCAGGTCCTGGAGCGGAAGGACCCCCCGCTGCCGAATTACCACCGACGACGACCCAGAGCAGAAGAAGCTCCGGGGCCCACAGAGTGAGTGAAGGACCCCGCTCCACGGGCCCCCAAAAACTCTCGTGGGGGCCCCTGCGGGGCCTGGGGCAAATTGCCCCACTCCCCCCCCCCCGGGTGGCCCTGGGAAGCCCTAGGAAGGTAAAAAGAAAATATACATTAGTTCATTCACACTGATTAATTGCTCTTCTCTTCTTGAAAGTCCACACAATTATTTTGTTCCAGCTTTATACTTTACAAAATAATATGCAACTAACATCTGAATAGATAGAAAATGATATACAATGTTTATTCCTGCCTCCCCTCCACTTTTAGAGCATTGCAAAGTCTTAGGGCAGGTCTATACTTACCTGCCGGGTCGACTCGTAGCGTTCGACTTCTCGGAGTTCGAACTATCGCGTCTAATCTAGATGCGATAGTTCGAACTCCGAACGTGCTCCCGTCGACTCCGGAACTCCACCACCGCGAACGGCGGTGGCAGAGTCAACGGGGGAGCCACGGACTTCGATCCCGCGGCGTCTGGACGGGTGAGTACTTCGAACTAAGGTAGTTCGACTTCAGCTACGCTATTAGCGTAGCTGAAGTCGCGTACCTTAGTTCGACCCCCACACCCTAGTGTAGACCAGGCCTTAGTAAGCATCTCATTCTTTGTGGAACACTGAATGCGTGCCTGTTTTTAAATCTCTTAAAATTTTGCCTTTATATTTCACCTCTTCTGCTGTTGGAGTCTGTTAATGTGTTAGTATCCATTGGAGTATCTTATTGTTGGTTCATACTTATTTTTATCTGTTCTACATGGGGCATGTTGTGATTGCTGTGTTCAAGACTTCTTCAAAATCTTGTGAAATGCTTTACCCTTTAGATCAGTGGTTCTCAAACTTTTTTTTTGCATACACTTGAAAATTGCTGAGGGTCTCGGCGGACCACTTAATATGATCTTTCCAAATGTTGTTTGTTAGTTAACTATTATAAAGCGCTTTGGATAAAAGCACTATATAAAAAAAACCTTAACGATGATGGTTTTTTGTTCTACAAATAAAAGCACACAACTCATATTTTAATATCAATAGTCTTACCTTTCTAATGTGATGGATGTGCCCTCTCTTCCCTGCTGTGGCAGCCCCCGAGCTGGGGCTGGGAAGGAGGGGGCTCTATTCCCTCCAAAACAACCACAGAGCTGAGGCTGGGAAGGAGGGGGGCGTCGCAGCCCTGGGGCTGAAGAAAGCCACCTCTTTCTCTGGCCACCACAGCCCTGCATGTCCCAAATTCCCCCACCCCCTCTTCTCACCCCACTGCCCCCTAGTCCGCATAAGGCCACCACTTCACCTTACATGTGAATCTTCTCCAGGGTCCAGGCACCTAATTAGTGGAGCCACGCCTGCGTGGCTCCAGAAATCAGGTGGGTGGACCTTCATTCTCTTGTGTGTGGCTGCCCAGGCATGCACCTTAGAGGGATCTATCTGCGGACCACCTGAATGGAGCTCACGGACCACAGTTTGAAAACCTCTGCTTTAGATTGTTTCACAGGAATTCAAGTGAGTTAAACCAAACTGAATTAAGGCCATTGATTCTGAACAGCAGCAGCCACACAGGGATTTAATGTGGTTTAATTAATCCACTTTAAATTACCTTTAGTCGATTCGGATTAACTTTCCTGGATATCCTTATATAGACAAGCCTTAAGTGTTATAAATCTGTACAGCACTTTCGCGTAATTGCCATCTTCGTTAGCCAATACTTTCTTTGGTATACTCCTTTTCCATGTGTAATGAAAGGTTAAAATAAGATGACAAAACTACCAGAATTGAGAGAGATTGGGTCAGGATGATATCTACTACCTCTTCACTCCCGCCCCCCAACCTCATCCCTCTTCCCTTCCTCTGAGTTAAGTGTTTGTGCTAGAAGAAGTCACTTGAGAAACAGATGGTAAGTAGAACTTTGCACAGTGAATGATATGCTTCAGGTAATGTTTCTGTAAATTATTCTTATATTGAGAATTTTTGCTTTCTTGAATTTAAAAGATTTTTTTTCCCCTAAGTGTTCACATTTTTCTGGTAAAGCAAAGCAAGTGTTTAAGTTTGTGGAAAGAGAGCATCAGAGATGCTGTGTTGTTGTAGAGGCTGAAAAGAAAATGTGATTTTTTGTTTTTCTCACTAATGATCATTTAATTAAAAAACTCCTCAACCCCAACTGAATCTTCATTCTCCTTCTCTTTCCCTCTTCCCCCTCCCCAATTAAACTTTTTTAGGTTCTTCTACTCAGACTTAAAAAAGGGTTACTTAGTAAAGCATATAATTGCAGAAGCAAGTTTAAGCAGTTTGTGGAAGAATACATCAGAGATGCTTGTGCTGTTGTGACTGATTAGAGGCCCAAAATGTGATCTGTTTTTCTCACTAATGATCATTTAATTTGAAAACTCGGCAGACCCCAACTGAATCTTCATTCTCCTTCTCCTTCCTCTTCCCCCACTCCCCACAATTAAACTTTAGGAGGTTCTACTTCTCAGACTTAAAAAAGGGTTACTTAGTAAAGCAGGTGCCTCTCTTACTTTTCAGTGATGCTCCCTGACCATATATTTCTCTTCTCCACAAGAGCCTTGACTTTAAATAAAGTAACTCCCAAAGGAAACTTGTCCTTGCAGATGAAAGATGGGGAAAAAACAGCCACCCTAAACTGTTGTTTGGCCAACCCAACCACCTTTAGATACTTTAGATACCTTTAGATTGAGAGCATCCTAAAATGTCCTAGGCTTAACTTCATCCACCTCAAGGAAGAGGCGTTACCCTAGCTTCCAAATTCAGTAGGAATGAGAGACCCAACCAGAGATCCCAGTTAATTCTATCTCCCTTGGGGGGAAAGTCCAATCCCTGCTGCCAGGACCAACCATCTAAAGCTGTGATCCTGTGAAACAGATATGTGTGAACAATAAATCCAGTCATTATTCAGCAAATAGGTTGTAGCTGCGCAGCATGAATCCACACAATTACTGCAAATTCAAGATGTACCCATGCAGGCTGATAGGTGGACACAAGATGTTGTGGCTATGGCAGACCCACAACCCTATATATACAAAGGAACATTGAAACGGCACCCTATGCAACCAATAACTTGAAGGAAAGGGAAAGGAACAGTGGGATTTTTCAGGGAAGATCAGGAATAGATAGACCTGTTTCTTCTTGGTGCTGCCGTATACGTGTGGTGCCTCTCTCCCTGTTGCTCTGTCCAAAACTTATCCTCCACTAAGAAAGGAGAGGTGCATTGGCCAGCAGGTTGCTATGATGGCCCTCTCCCGCTGAAGATGTGCCCTACATTCCTGGTGTCTACTACACATTGAAAGGGCCAGCACCCCTTCCTGGTGGCAAATGCTTCTAACTAGTGCCACATGTACATTTTTGTGATGAGTCTGTCCCTGTAAACATGACACAGATTGGTCCTAATATATGTTATGTAACAACAAACATTTTAAAACCCAAATAGAAATATTTTCAGTGAAAATCATTTTTAAAGCTAACAAACCTTGTTTGTTTTAATTTTCCAGGATGAAAGAAATGCAAAAAGTAAAAAGACAGCATATATGACAAGTAAATTGGAATTTTAAAATTAAGTTTATATTACAAAAATGTGGTTCATTAAGACATTGGGTTTGTTTACAGTTGACAGTCTTCCTTGAAAATATAAGCTTGTTCTTTACTGCTTGAGTTTGAGAACATTATTTTTAATGTTGGTTCAAAAAGTTGTTCTTACAGTTACGGCTTTCATTTGTCATGACTGAAGTAAAAGTTTTGGATTATTTTCAAGAGTACTAAACTAGCTGATGTTTGAAACTAAAGTTTTTTTCATTATTTGGATTACATTTTTGTGTGGGATAAGAATCAGATGGAAGCATTTTAGAAATATAATTCCCCATTTTAGTTTTTTGTGCCAGTTGTCTACCTGGTCAGGGCTTTGATATAGAGGTTTCTCAGTTGGAGTTGGCATCTGTAGGTATTTTTGTTTAAACTAAATTAAGTTAAGAGCAATAGCCAGAAATAAGGAATGAAAGCTTTCTTTTAAAGTAGTGATTCTCTTCCAGATGAAAGATACCAACATTTAAGCAATAATGCACAACAGGGTAGGTGTGCGATTTGCAAGAGAAAAATGTATTCTTGCAGAAATTTATATACAATTCTAAAATACTAGTACTGTATCAATGTTGCATTTTCTGTTTCATAGATAAATTCAAGATGATCCAGCAATATATGAATTCAGTTCTGTAATTTGAGATGTCTAATTAATTTTCACTCTGGAAGTAGCATAGAACACTGAAGTAGTTGAAAATCATATCCATGTCTTGTTGTGTTGGAATTTGAGAGAGGAAAGATGCCTAGTTATTGGGAAAGGAATGCATTAAAAGATTTTGTTTTGGAAAGAACCTTAATCTAGCCTCTCTTTTTATAGTATAATGAAATAGTTAGATCTCTAAATGCTAGTGTTTTTGCCCACAATTAATTGCAGGTGCAAATCTGTGCCTGAAAAAGCAGAATCTGCTTTTTAAAATTGTGGCATAAAACTGAAAATAATTTCTACTACCTAAAATACAGTGTTCAAGTTACAACAGATGCAATTCTTTTCTATGGTATGGAAAGTGGATGTGTTAAAACACAGGAATAGGATTCTGGAGAGTTGAATTCTTTCCAGCTGTGCCCCAAACTTCCCATGTGATCATAAGCAGGACATCTGACCTTTTTGTGCCTGACTTACCTCATCTCTAAAATGATAATAGATACCTCTTCCACAGAAGTGTTGCGAGGCTTAATTAAAGTTTAAAAAGCCCTTGGATATCCATGGGTGTCAGTTGTTAAGTATTATTGGTTAATAATTGTATTATAAGTTTATACTCTGAGCTAAGAGGTGAAAACATTATCTAAAAGTTGTATCCTTAGACTGAAAAGTTTAGTGTGCACTTTAGGAGAGTTCTGATGTGCTTTCAAAAGTGCAATTACCTTCAAAAGACAGCTGAAGCTTTGAAAAATGGCTTCTGTACCATAATATGCAGATGTATTTCTTCCTGATTTCAAATTTGTATTTAGGAGATTAAAAAATGCATCCATTCACTTTATACATAGTAAAGTTATTGCTTGTTTATTAATGTGATGCTTTGAAAATATAATTGGAGGCTTTCATATTATTGTAATGTAAAGTTTATTTTTTTATTAGGATATCATTTTAAGATATATAAATATACACACACACCAAATAGTCGTGGAAATGAATACTTTAGATTATTAGTAATTTTATGTTTAATTACTTAGATGAGAAAATGCTCTAATATTAGTAACATTTACTCGGTCTAGAATATATTTTTTTACTTATGTAGTGTCAGATTTTCAGACCTTCTCAGCACTCATTGAAAATCTGGCCACTGCATTTAGTAAGAGAGTCTCTCTCTCTCTCTCTCTCTTTTTCTTTTTTGTTGGAGCTGTTCCACTTTGTATAAATAATTAAATATCCACTGGGCCAGGAGGAGAGAGTTTGACTCTGTTGCCTGGTGATGTGAATCTGGGCTCCTACAGCCCACGTGAGTGCCCTATTCACCAGGCCATTGGCTATTCTCAGGCGAGCCTTCTCACCCCAGGTTTGATTAAATGGCATTTTTGTTGGAAAAAATGTTTTGTCAAGAACTTTTTGACCAGCTGTAATAAAGGTCTCAGCATGGTCTTATGAGGCAGAGTGCTGCTGAAGCTTTCCATGTGAGCTGCTGGAATTTCAGATAGTTAAGGTTAAGATTCTGTCATTGGTATTTTTAGGAAAAAGGACAGGGACAGGTTGCAGACAATAAACAAAAATTCCCAGCAGCCCACGACCTGTCCTGACTTTTACTAAAAGTACCTTGGGGTGGGGGAGACAAACAGAGCACTGCCAGGGGCTTCCAGCTGCACCAGCCTCACCCTAAAAAGTAAGGGTACAAGGCCTGATCCCCTGAGGGTGTGCAGTCAAAGGGGTCAGAGGTGCAGCTAACCCTGCAACTGTAAAACTGGCCACAGGTAGGGAAGGAAATGGATGGCACCACACAGTACTACTTTTTAGAGGGTCCCCCCAAAACCTACTAGTACTCTTGGCTCTAAATGTGGAGTGTAATGAAGATTCTCATATGTCTGAGGTTCAATAACCAGATTTATGTGGAAGAGGGGGAAGCAGTTATTTACTCAATATTATCATTATTTTATACATTGATTACCCAGCACCCAAAGGCATGGTAGACATCTAATTATTTGTGAAGGCAGTACAGTTCCTGTCCTGCAGGTGATGGGAGGTGATGTTAGTCACACTACTTCTTAAATATGTCATGAATATACTCTAAATCTCATAGTACTTCAGTGTTTGTAAGTAATAAGTGTAGTATCTGCCAATGTAAAATCTATTTGGTACGTTCAGTTCTTTAAAACTGAATAATTGCTATTATTTTTCACTTATTTATCCAGTCTGGTATATACTAAAAGGAATAAGCACTTTTGCCCCTCACTTAGGGGTAGCTATCTTGCTCTCTGGGTTCAAGTTACCTGAGGTGGTGTCATGTACTTCAGCAAAGCCTCTGATACCTCACAAAACTATGATTCTACATATGTTAAAGAGCTGGCTACAATTCTAAATTCAGTTCAATAGGCATTATGTAAAGATGCTAAAGCCAATTTATCATTGCATGACAGAGCCAAGCCAGAGGCTCTTTGCCTTAGTTATGCACTCTGGTACAGCTAGACATCATGACACTGAACATTTCTTTCCAGTTTGATGTTTTTTTCCCCATTCACAAAAAGTAGTGTGTGTTAATAGCAGAGAGCTAAATCAGAAACCAATTTCCTTATTCATATCCTTAAAGTATGTGAATATGAAACATAATCAAATGTTCTTATTTGCCTCAATACATTTATCTCTAAATATATTTATTTAATTTTTGTGTATTGAAGTAGCACTTAGACCCCATCTGAGACAAAGGCCATATTGTGTAGGCACTGTACACATACAGAGAAATAGACACAGTATTGCCAGCTCTTGTTGAGATTAGCAATATTTGGTGTGGCATTTCCCCCCACAAATGCCCCACCTTCTGGATTGTGAGATCTTGGCTTACTTTTTGTTAATGAACATTCACTGCGCACTGCCCTCACCTGTGGGTACCACCTCAAAAGCTCCCATTGGCCGCAGTTCCCCATTCCTGGCCATTGGAAGCTGTGGGGGAGGGGTGCCTGCATGCGAGGGCAGTGCACGGAGCCCTCTGCGTCCCCCCCCCCCCCCCCAGGCGCCGCAGGAACATCGTGCCGGCCGCTTCTGGGAGCGGCACGGGGGCCAGGGCAGGGAGGGAACCTGCCTTAGCCCCTGCTATGCCACAGGGCTGGCGATCCCACGGGCTGGATCCAGCCTGTAGGCCTTAGTTTGTCCTCCCCTGCTGTAGACAGTCCCTGACCTGAAGCACTTACGATCTAGATAGAAAAGTCAGACAACATGGGTGAAGTGAAACAGAGAAAGTCAAAAGTGACAGAGAGTCCTGTGGCACCTTATAGACTAACAGACGTATTGGAGCATAAGCTTTCGTGGGTGAATATCCACTTCATCAGATGCAAGTGACTTTCCCAAGAGAACACAACACCTCATTGGTGGAACTGGGAATAGAACCCATTTTCCTGACTCCCAGTCCAGTGCCTGTCCACTAAAACACACTGCCTCCACAAAGCAGTATCTGTCACATCCTTGAATGGGCTCAAATCCTCAACCTTTTGGGTGATATCTGTATGTGATGGCCTATTGCAAGATATAAATTAGAAGATACTGATCAGTTTCCTAATTAGTGGAAGGGCAACCGCCAGGGGAAGAAACCAGGGAGAGTCATCTGCTTCTTTATCATATGAACCAAAGAGAATGGGGGCATAAGAGCCTGGTAACTGATGGAGGTAGCCTATCTGGGCTTTGGGAAGAAATACCTCCAAAAGAGAAATCTTTCTTTGGAGGTTATTTGGTGTGGGGAGGACAGCTCCTCTCTCTGGAGTAACGATTTGGTGCCTCAAATTGAATGGAGCTGATTTTAGAGATTAGGGATCAAGCTCTCAAAATGGGGGTCAGGAAGCGGGAGCGACTCTCTGCGTAAGGTGGGTCTTTAATATGTCAAACTGTGGGGACAGGAACATTCTTTGTTTGTGGAAAGGACCTTCACTAGCCTCTCCATAAAATACCTATTGGGGGTTTCTAGTGTTGCTAGTTCAATGATACTGTAGAACACCTTGTAAAAAATATTTGCTCTAGTTGTTAGGGTTTGTAAACACAACTTTGCCAAAAAGTCTAAATTGAATTTGAAATAAAGACAAATATATGCATGCCTGTATTTTATTGTAAAGTACGCTTGAACTTGTTCTTTCAACTTGGACAAAAGTATAAATTGGGAACATGTCAGATGGTAAAGTAATTTCATTGCAGAGCATCACATGGTTCAACGGGAGAAATTTTTGCAACTGTGGCTTAAAAAACTCACCAACTCTGATTCAGGGCTTCCAGTCTAACTTCTGTCTAACCTAAAAATATGTTTGAGTTTGCAGCCAGTGGTAGGAAGATATTCCTCTTTCCTCTGTACTACTAACCAGTCAACCAGTAGAGAGATTTTGGCAGTGTAAACATTACTGTTAAATATCGATTACTCCAGTCCTTGTACATTTTCATTAAATGAGAGTCCACAATGATTGTGAATGGGAGAGATTTTCTTTCCTGGATTTAGTTAGACCTGTTCTAGCTTACCTCAAGAAAATGAGGTCAGTAGAACAAAATAGTAAATAGAATTGGAAATAAGAGGCTACCTACTGACTAACAAACACTTGTGACTCTTCAATCCATGTTAAAAATCCTCCATATGTGTACCAGTTCAATAACAGCAATACAACTATGAATTTTGGAGAATTGTATTTCATTTGATTTTTAAAAAGTCTGTTCTTTGGTACCGTGGAGTAAGTTTTATCATCATAGTATAATCCTATATTTTCCATTAGGCATATTTCAGACTGATTCGTAAAGCTTTTTTATCAGAAAAAAGCCCTTGGCATAAAGCATCTTCTTCAGTTGTGATTTCCTGCATTTACCTCTCATATTGATTGCAGTTTTGATCACCCCACATCTACTTTAATAATTGTTTCTACTCCTCAATGCAGCAGTTTCATATGCAAACTGTCAGGAAGGAGGAGTTCTAAATGTTATTTTTCCATGACTTCAGTATCAACAGAATAAAATGATGAATCCCGTACAGAAGATGCCAAGACTGCTGGGCTGCTTTCCAAACTTCCATTATGTGATCACTTTGTTATATCTGTACAGCACCTGTTGGAGGAGAGGTAATAAATGAATCCTTAGTTTAAGAAATAAGAGTTTACAGAAACAGTCAGCTGAGGACAAGGGAAATTCCCAGACTTAGATAAACCTAGTATCATTAACAACAGTGAGAGACTACTCATGGGCAGGAGGAGATATACAAGTAGAATGTCTAAAGGTTTTAAGATGCCTGTCAGAGTGAAGAATTTTTCATTTACTATGTAATTGGGATGGTATTACTGGCACTTCTTGTGGACAGAAACCACAGTCTGTCACCTCACACCTAATCAGTCTCACTGCCTTCCTCAGGTCAGAAGATGAGGTAATCTTCTCTATGATCAAGAAGAATAAGTAACAGAAAAGATATTTTGATTTGATTAGGAGGCCAGTTGTGATCTTGATCAGAGCTATTTTGCCAGCTGGGTGGTAACCAAGGAGAAAATTGGAGGAGGCATGATCAAGGCAGCATGAGTAGATTTTGTGGTCTAGGGTTCTTGAGAGAAAGAGGAGAAAACAAAGGGTGGCAATTAGAAAGGTAAAAGGGATTGAGAGGAGGTGTTCAATATGAGGATACAAGAGCATTCTAGAAGACAGAGAAATGATTAAGAGGTGTTGAGGATAGTAGGCAAGAAGGAGGCTAAGCTAAAAGACATGAAAGAATGGGGTCAAGGGAACAGGTTAAGGTACTAGAAAGAGATGGTTGAAAGAGGAAGACCTCTGAATAGGAGAGTTATGAAGGATGAGAGGGAGGAATTTGGAGGCAGAAGATGGGGAGAAAGGAACCAATTAGGCAGGAGGAGAATCTTTGCTGGATTTTGTCTAATTTAACTTCTGCAAAAGTAGGTGAAATTCTCATCTAAATGGTGAGAAAGGGGGCATGGAAGAGTTAAAAAGACGTAATTGAAGAGGGAGAGTTGTGCAGGTGTTGGTAGTGTCAGAGTTAATAAGTAGGGAGGAGTAAAGCTGTTCAGAAGGAAATAAAGCAGAGCCGAGAGACATGATGGAAGTGAGCAGAGTCACATGACTTTCAGCCTGTGGGTCTGACTGGAAGTAACACATGTTTGGGATGGACAGTATGTGGGGTGAGAGGAGAGTAATAGAGTCAAGAGTAAAGGAGATGATTAGGCGTTAAAAAGTTAAAAGGAGAGACTGTGGCTTTGACCTAACGGAATGAAGATAGATGAGGAGAGAGCTGAGAGCAACTGGTAACTGGAAAGCTTCAGAAACTGGGGATCCCACATGAAGCATGGTAGGATGGATGAGCTGTGCTGAAGGGAAGTTGGTCTGAAAGATCTGAATGTTGTTCCGAGAGATCTGAAGTGAGGGAGTTGGTCATAAGTTGGAGGCTGAAAGTAGACGCAAGAAGAAACAGAAGTGTCAGTGTAGAAACTGATCACCTAATATAAGGGTTGGAGAGTATGGTAAGAGGGAAAGAGACACAAATAGAAATCAGGAAAAGGATGAGGAGTTAGGCGTGCAGGTGACACACAACACACAGTTGAAGGGAAAGTGGGGAGAAGAGTCAGATGGAATTTCCTTCAAAGCAGAAGTAAGGGAAGGAATTGGCCTGTGGGAAAGAGGAACAGACCAACACTGTCACTATGAGCATCAGCCTGTGCGAAGCAAGAGGAGAGGCCTTGGAAGGCCAGGATATTGATAGATTGAGAGTGAGAGAGATTTCTACATACTGTGTTGCATTCTACCAATCAGGGGTGGCTCTAGGCATTTTGCTGCCCCAAGCACGGCAGGCAGGCTGCCTTCGGCGGCTTGCCTGCGGAGGGTCCGCTGGTCCCACGGCTTTGGTGGACCTCCAAAGCCGCGGGACCAGCGGACCCTCCGCAGGCATGCCTGCGGGAGGTCCGCCGAAGCCGCGGGACCCGCGGACCCTCCGCAGGCATGCCTGCGGGAGGTCCGCCGAAGCCGCGGGACCAGCGGACCCTCCGCAGGCATGCCTGCGGGAGGTCCGCCGAAGCCACAGGACCAGCGGACCCTCTGCAGGCATGCCTGCGGGAGGTCCGCGGAACCGGCGGACCCTCCGCAGGCATGCCTGCGGGAGGTCCGCCGAAGCCACGGGACCAGCGGACTCTCCGCAGGCAAGCCGCCAAAGGCAGCCTGCCTGCTGCCCTTGTGGCGCCGGCAGAGCGCCCCCCGCGGCTTGCTGCCCCAAGGGAGCGCTTGGTGTGCTGGGGCCTGGAGCCGCCCCTGCTACCAGTGTTCTAAAGACTATTATTGTGCATTCTTAGTTGTGTATTCCAAGTTTAGTCACATGTCCATTAGATGGAATCTATTAATGTGTTAACACTCCTTTTCTTTAGCAGCTATTCTGTGTAGTCATTGAGTTTAGTTATTTGATTAAGTAAATAATTTAAATATTACAATTTGATATCACAGTCTGTATTAGTCTGTGTCTGGTTATCATGGAAGTTGTCCTCATTTTTCTTATTAAATTACTATAATTGTATAGCTCCACCCAGTTAGGCATAATGCAGAAATACCTTATTCTTGCACTAGTATTTTAAAAATGTTGTGCACATGTAACTTACTGCTTGGTTCTCTGCATATGTCTGTGTACATTCCAATTCCTAATCTTTAAACATACATTTGATGTGCAAAGATAAAAATTTTTTGCTCTACATATGTTTTTTTAATCCTTTGTGTAGTTAAATAATTAAAAAAGGAAATCCAAAGGATTTTAAAACTACTTTGGCTCCAAAAGTTCATGCACCTTTATCTGGTTCTTCCTTTTCTCTTGTGATAATGAATGGGACATGGTAATACCAGGATACAAAATATATAGGAACGACAGAGTAGGTCACACTGGTGTTGGATTGGCACTATATGTGAAAGAAAGCATAGAAGCAAATGCAGTAAAAATATTAAATGAATCAAACTGTACCTTATGGATAGAAATTCAATTCTTGAATAATAAGAGTATAGCAGTTGGAATATACTACTGACCATCTTAACAGGATGGTGATGGTGAAATGCTCAGAGAGATTAGAGAGTCTACTAAAAACAACATATTGAATAATAAGAGGGGATTTCAACTATCTCCATATTGATTGGGTATATGTCACCGGAGGACGGGATTCAGAGAGAAAATTTCTAGACACCATTAGTGACTGCTTCTTAGAGCAGCTAGTCGTGGAACCCTCAAGGGGAGAGGCAATTCTTGATTTCAGGGATCTGAACTGCACCTGAAAACCAGTTCAGAGAGGGTTTTGATTGAACTGGAACCGAACCCAAACTCTAAAAACTTCTATTGCGTTGAACCTCAACTGGAAGCAAACTCAAAAACACAAAACTTGGTAATTTGTTCAAAATAACAGGTTCAATAATCAGGCACTGAAGGAGGATCTTTTGGGGATGCCAAGGAATGGTCTCTCTCTGTTCCAACCCTACAGAGATAGAGGGACAGAGACTACTCTTCCTGGGAAGCCAATGGAGGAGATGAGAAGAGGGGGAGACGGGGGTTCTGCGATTGGTAGTTCTCCTGTCTGTTATGCCCAGATAGAGGACTGCCCATGGAGGAGAACTACATCTCCCCTCTCCCCATTGGCTTGCTAAACCCAGGGTTGTGAGTTCAATCCTTGAGGAGGCCACTTAAGGATTTGGGGCAAAAATTGGTCCTGCTAGTGAAGGCAGGGGGCTGGACTCGATGACCTTTCAAGGTCCCTTCCAGTTCTAGGAGATTGGTATATCTCCAGTTATTACCTTTATTACCTGCTATGCAAGTCAGCACAGAAAGGGCATTTTCTGGGCTGAAATTCATTTTGTCACCTCAGCAGTCAAATATGACTGTCAGAGTTCTGGAGGATGTGCATGCAAATACCTTGATTAAAATAAATAATTTTTCTACACGGAAAAAAATATTTATACTTGTATTCTTTTGCTAGGAGCTACGATGCGAGCATACGTGTGTGTGACATTAATCTGCAGGAAATATATCTGAACTGGTTAAAACAGGTTCAAAGTGGTTGAATTGGTTACAAACCATGATTCTAAGTTAGTGTCTGAACCGGAACTGAAAGTTAGGCAATAATGATGAACCAGTACTGAACCAAAATTCTGAACAATTCAACTGCACACTAAGTGATGCACAGGATCTGGTCCAAGAGGTAAATATAATTGAACGGCTCAGTAATAGTGACCATAATGTAATGAAATTTAACATCATTATGGAGGGCGGGGGGAAATACCAAAGAAATGCACCACAGTAGCATTTAACTTCAACAAGGGCAACCAGGCAAAAATGAGAGAGCTAGTTAAACAGAAATTAAAGGGAATAGTCACAAAGGTGAAATGCCTGTAACCTGCATGGAAACTTTTAAAAAATATCATAATAGAGGCTCAAACTATATGTATACCCCAATTAAAAAAAATAAAAAATTAAAAAAAAACAGTAAGAGGACAAAAAAAAATGCCTTCCTGCCTAAACAGCAAAGTAAAAGAGGTGATTAGAGACAAAAAGACATCCTTTAAAAAGTCAAATCCTACTGAGGAAAATAGAAAGGAGCATAAACTCTGGTGAGGCAAGTGTAAAACATATAATCAGGCAGGCCAAAAAAGAATTTGAAGAACAACTACCAAAAGGCACACAAACTAACAGCAAAAAATGTTTAAGTCAGTCAGAAGGTGGAAGCCTGCCAAACAATCAGTGGGGCCACTGGTCGATCAAGGAGTCAAAAAAGCATTCAGGAAAGAGAAGGCCATTGCGGAGAAGCTAAATGAATTCCTTGCATCAGTCTTCACTGCAGGTGATAGATGGGAGATTCGTATATCTGAGCCATTTTTTTTTATGGTAACAAATCTGAGGAACTAGATTGGGATGTAAGTAGAGGTAGTTTTGGAACAAATTGATAAACTGAACTTGTGAAGGAACTCAAATAGGAAATTATAGTACTACTAACTGTGGTCAGCAACTTATTGCTTAAATCAGTCTCTGTACCAAATAACTGACAGCTAATGAGTGGTTTGAGCACTGGCCTGCTAAACCCAGAGTTGTGAGTTCAATCCTTGAGGGGGCCATTTAGGGATCTGGGGAAAAAATCTGTCTAAGGATTGGTCGTCCTTTGATCAGGGGATTGAACTAGGTGACCTCCTGAGGTCCCTTTGAACCCTGATATCCTATGACTTATATAATGCTGATTAAAAAAAAAAGGGCTCTGGAGGCAATCTTGACAATTATAGGCTAGTAAACCTAACTTCAGTACCAAGCAAACAGGTTGAAACTATAGTAAATAACAGAATTATCAGACACATAAATGAACACAATATGTTAGGGAAGAGTCAACACAGCTTTTGTAAAGGGAAATTATGCCTCACTAATCTATTAGAATTCTTTGAGGGTATCAACAAGCATGTTGACAAGAGTAATCAGTAGATGTAGTGTACTTGGACTTTCAGAAAGCGTTTGACAAGATTCCACACCAAAGGCTCTGAAGCAAAGTAAGGAGTCATGGGATAAGAGGGAAGGTCCTCTTATAGAACAATAACAGATTAAAAGGTAGGAAAGAAAGGGTAGGAATAAATGGTCAGTTTCACTAGGGAGCATAAATAGTGAAGTGCCCCACAGATCTGTACTGGGACCAGTTCTGTTCAACATGTTCATAAATGATCTGAAAAAAAGGGGTAAACAGTGAGGTACCAAAGTTTGCAGATCATACTGAATTACTCAAGATAGTTAAGTCCAAAGCTGATTGCAAAGAGTTGAAGGGATCTCACAAAACTGGGTGACTGCATAACAAAATAGGAAATAAAATTTAATACTGATAAGTGCAAAGCAATGCACGTTGGAAAACATAATCCCATCTATACACACAAAATTATGGGGTCTAAATTAGTTATCACTCAAGAAAGATCTTGGAATCATTGTGGCTAGGTCTCTGAAAACATCTGCTCAATGTGAAGCACCAGCCAAAAATGCTAACAGAATGTTAGGAGCCATTAGGAAATGAATGGATAAAAAGACAATAAATACCACAATGCCACTATATAAATCCATGGTATGCCCACACTTTGAATACTGTATGCAGTTCTGGTTGCCCTATCTCAACAAAAATTATTAGAATTGGAAAAGGTATAGAGAAGGGCAATATTAGGGGTATGGAACAGCTTCCATATGAGGAAAGCTTGAAAAGACTGGGACTTTTCTGCTTATAAAAGAGATGACTAAGGGGAGATATGACAGAGGTCTATAAAATCATGAGTGATGTGGAGAAGGTGAATAAGGAAGTGTTGTTTACCCCTTCACATAAAACAAGAACCAGGGATCATCCAATGGAATGAATAGCCAGCAGATTTAAAACAAACAAAAAGAGACTTATTACTTCACACAATGGGCTGTGAACCTGTGGAACTTGTTGCCGGGGATGTTTTGCAGGTCAAAAGTGTAACTGAGTTCAAAACAGAATTTGACAAGTTAATGGGGGAATAGGTTCATCAATGACTATTAGACAACATGTTTAGGGACACACCCCATTCTTCGGGTCTCCCTAAACCTCCAGTTGCCAGAAACAGACAGGACAACAGTGGATGTATCACTTGATAATTGCCCTGATCTTTTCTTTCTCTCTGAAGCATCAGGCATTAGCCACTGTTGGAAGCAGGATACTGGGCTAGATGGACCATTATTCTGACCTAATATGGCCATTCTTATGTGTCTTCTGTATGGTGGACAAAGATTTTTTCACTCAGACTTTTCCCTATGAAAGGGAAAAAATTCTTTATAGGTTTAAATTCAATCTCAGAAACAGGTAGCTCTAAAAACCTTCTCTGTCTTATGAAAAGAACAGTTTGACCACTCTGCAAGAGCAGAAAAATAGGTTGGCCACTATGAGACTTAATGGGTGAAGTGTAATAGAATAGGTGTCTTAAATGTGAAACTAAATATTCAAAATTATTTCTACAGTAATTCCCCTATCCATGCTTTGTGCTTAGTGTGAGAAAATTAATCAACAGTTTCACTTACAAGCACCAGTAATAAATAGGGACTGTCCCCTCATTCATATTAGAATCTGTACAACAGCAACCATCCAAAAATTAATGCACACATAAGATTTTTGCAGATTTAAATTGAATGGTAACATGGATTGGGGCCACCTGACTAAACAATGGTCCTGCCCAGAACAGATACACTAGTGTTGTAATAGGTATACAGCAACATAAAACTGGAACTAAACCCAAAGCATGTTTTGAAATAGCCTTTTTTAAATGTATTCAGTTTAGCAATAATGTTGTTGACATGGAACATCTAGTACGTGCCCTAGGGATTAATAATCAACTGGGGTTAATCAGCTCATCCAGTTGGCCATTAATCCCTAGGAAATGCCCTTCTTAATTATACCATTTCTAACTTAATGGTCACTTTCATTTGCTTGCATGACATGATAATGAAAGTTAAACTGCTTTACTGGCTATCACAATTATATAAACAGAAATTGAAAACTGACATCATTCTGTGAAACAAAGCTGTATACAGTTTTTGAAATGTGAATGTTATTAATGCATCTTATGGAATACCATTCTTCTAATGCCTTCCATTACCAGCACAAGTAATATCATTACTGTTAAAGGACTTTGTGATGATCTCCCTCGCAGCAAGGGAGATGCATTGCAAGGCTTTACATTCTGCCAAGTAAGTAATGTGGAAACTGCACATTGGATAATATGTAAGGATATGCCTTGAGAAAAAGCTAGAAGGCATGATTGCTGAGCTGGAAAGATGTCCATATTAACTGAAATGTTAGTCCATTTGATGCAAGAAAATACCAAGAAACGGCGAACTGCATGTATTTCTTTTCTGACAACAACCCAGGGATCTTAACCAGGATTAAATAAGTAGCCAATTGCAGGATAAATACTAAAATAAATGTTTATATATTGACTTGAGGTCTAGGTTAAAGTTAATAGTTTGTCTTTGTCCTAACCATAACCTTAGTTTAAACAAAATTTTGTTTTAAAAACAGTGTGTTGAAGTTGCTCATTTTTTACCTATCTATATCCTTTTTGGCAAGAACAAAGCTCCTATTTGTGGATAGAATGTCTTTCCTCCTCCCCCCGGCCATCCCTCTGGGGGATATTGCCAAAAAGACAGTGCAGTCCAAAAATGTGCACAAAACATCACATTAGGATGGCATGAGTTTTAAACATTTACTTGATTCGTCTTATTTAAATGATCCAAATTCCAGCACCAATGGTACATTTAGGTCCTTTTAATGTCCTACAGCTTCATATGGTGGGGGAGTGGCAAGGAGGGAGTTTTAGAGCTATGTCAGTTTTTACCCATTCTCAAGAGATACCTAATTTTCTTAACATTTAAAGCTATAGGACAGCAGTGAAATACTAGAGGAAACAATACTTAACACTTCAGATTGATGGAATTTATTTTTAATATGCAAAGTTAAATTCTAAAGAGAAGGTGCTTATAAAACCAATAGCAGTGGATGAATGTGACAGCAATTTCCTGCAATGTCCTTGAAAAACTTTACTTACACTCCAAAGATATTGAATTAAGTTTATTGTATTGAATGCAAAGTTTATGTATTATTATTGGATTGGAAGTAACTTCTCTAGGGGGAGATGTGGCCAGTGTAAACTTTGAGAACTGTTATGAGTTTCAAAGGACTATTTTAAACAAGGTGCCAGACAAGAAGGAATTTCTGGGACAAAGAAAATCTAAGTGGGTTTCCTAGGAAATACTTGGGGGAGGAGGTGCATGCAAACTCCTGCCTCTGGACCCAACCTTTTGAAGCTATACCCTGAGCAGAGAACCATTGTCTGCCGATTATATAATTCCCGGAATCTAAAGATCAAAGGCTGCATAATGGAGACACTAATTTATTCATAGGTATGCTTGTTCTGAGCAGAGGCTGTTATGAACTTGTAATCACAGAAAAACTCCTTTGTGGTGTTTTGAAGGATAAATCACGTACCAGAGCCCTTGTTGGAGTCAGGCTGATCTCTGGTAAGCTTATTACCATGCATGTAGGTTCCATTATTGTTTTAAATATGTTTTCTCTGTAATGCTTTCACCTAAGAGTAAATGTGGTTGCTTAGAAAAGGCTGTGCGATAACTTATAGCTGGGCAATTACACTGTAGCCTCTGGAGAGAAAGCAAAATGCCGCCACTGGCTGTTTAGTCCATCTGGCTTGCTGGGGATATCAATCTAGGCAGGGAATTGTTCAACCTGGAAAAACTACAGTCAGGAGGAAGTGTGTCCTGGGTGTCTACTCAAGAGAGGTGATGGCTGAGGAGCCGGTAGCCTAGAATGAATGTCTTTGAGGGACCACAGAGGGGTTGCACTGAATTGTCACAACCAGAATATAAATTTCAATTACAGTAAGATTGAAATTTAATCTTTTTAGTTGTATTTGGTTTGCAAAAGTGAATACAGCTTTGTTTTATTCTAAACCAAACACTTCAATGATTTTTTTCCCTTCAGTGCCTGCCAGTACTATGGCATCCCTGAGTTATTGTTTACTAACAAGTTTGTACATGTAATAGAAGGAAGCAGATTAATTTTGAACTTTCAGTTGGTTGTTATAAACACTAAGAACAGATGATGACTTGAAACATTTTGAATACCTTGACAGCGTTCTAGCAATAACTAATGTGACTGCAATGTGATACTTTACATATGGGGTTTTAGAGTCTCTCCAGTGCTATTTTACTTTTGTTTACTTAAAAATCTCCTTAAAGGGAGACCAGTAACTTAGACACATTTTGAGCTAAAATATTTTAACGTATTACTATTACAGATAACACCTAAGGTGACTATAACTGTAGACAGGTCCTAAGAGAGTTGTTCCCGATTAATGCTATGTGTGAACACCATTATTCCAGAACAAGCGTGATCACACATAGAGTTAATCAGGAACAATTCCATGTGTAAAGCCCAAGTAGATCTGTGCCTCAATCTTAAAACAGTAGGTGATGCATATTAGATGGAACATATGCAGACAATCTTTGTTGTCACCTCTGACTTTCTTCCCAACTGACTCATTTCACAATAACTGGAGAAAAAAGAGTGTTTGTAGTTAGGGTGTGAAAAATCGGGACCGGGAGTGGGGGGGTAATAGCAACCTATATAAGAAAAAGACCCAAAAATTGGGACTGTCCCTATAAAATTGGGACATCTGGTCACCCTATTTGTAGTAGCCAGAATTCATCAGCTACTCCAATATGATTCTGCATGTCTTGAGTCAGCTGCAGGAACAATATTTTATCAAGGCCTCAGCGTTTTACTCCTTTCCCTGGAATAGTCCAATCATGCAGGCATCAGGAAGATAAGCAGATTCTAGATCTTCTGAAGAGGGAGGTGCCCTCTGATTTAAGGGAAACTGTTGAAGGAGGCAACAGCTTGTGATAGTTAATGACAGTCTAAAAGGAGAAATTATAAGCTCAGGAAAGATGGCTGCAAAGACATTAGAGAATAACTTTTTTTTCGGATCAAGTCAGATTGACTAGTCCCTTTAAGCTTCAAAGACCACATCAGAATGAGGGTAATGATACTGGAGTTGAGCCCAATTACCATATTGACTGGATGAAGAAATAGACTTATCAAAAGAACATCTTTTTTTGCACAAAGCCAAATGTACACCAATGCATTCTTTTCGGTGAATGCTCGATAAAGGAATATACATGAGTTATGGCTGTGATTTTTAAAAATGCAGGAGGAAGTTAGGCACCCAGGTCCCATTGATATTCAGTGGGAATTGAGTACTTTGAAAAGCACAAGCTTCAGTAAAATAAAGGGTAAAATACAGTTTTTTAAAATGAGAAACAAATATACCTGTCAGATAAAATCATTGCAACTGATACAGATTGAGAAAGAGAAAGTGCTTCTGAGGGTATGTCTACACAGCAAAGAAAAACCTACTGCTGGCCGGGCCAGCCCACTAGGGCTTGGGCTATGGGGCTGTTTCATTGCTGTGTAGACTTCTGGGCACAGGCTGGAGGCTGGGCTCTGGGATGCTGTGGGCAGTCATGCCTAGTGGTTGGAACCTACATTGTTAGCCAGAAATAAGGCCCAGGGTCAGTGCCAGAGTCCAGAGCCAAGGGTCAGAAGTCAGGAATTGCAGCTGAGGGTCAGAACATGATCAGATGCCAGAGATGAAGTCGGAAATCAGAGCCAGTGGAACCTAGAGTGAGGCAAGGCAGGAGCAGGGCTGGAACGAGGCAGGGATAAGGCTGGGAATGAGCAGGCACGGAAGTTGTCACAGCTGTGGGCGAATGCTTTGAGCAGCAGCTGAACTGCTGCTGCTGGATGAATGGACGGTAAGGTGGATAGAAAACTGGCTAGATGGTCGGGCTCAACGGGTAGTGATCAATGGTTCCATGTCTAGTTGGCAGCCGGTATCAAGTGGAGTGCCCCAAGGGTCGGTGCTGGGGCCGGTTTTGTTCAATATCTTCATTAACTTTCTGGAGGATGGTGTGGACTGCACCCTTAGCAAGTTTGCAGTTGACACTAAACTGGGAGGAGTGGTTGATACGCTGGAGGGTAGGGATAGGATACAGAGGGACCTAGATACATTAGAGGATTGGACCAAAAGAAATATGATGAGGTTCAACAAGGACAAGTGCAGAGTCCTGCACTTAGGACGGAAGAATCCCATGCACTGCTACAGACTAGGGACCAAATGGCTGGGCAGCAGTTCTGCAGAAAAGGACCTAGGGGTTATGGTGGACGAAAAGTTGAATATGAGTCAACAGTGTGCCCTTGTTGCCAAGAAGGCTAATGGCATTTTGGGTTGTATAAGTAGGGGCATTTCCAGCAGATGGAGGGATGTGATCATTCCCCTCTATTCAGCACTGGTGAGGCCTCATTTGGAGTACTGTGTCCAGTTTTGGGCCCCACACTACAAGAAGGATGTGGATAAATTGGAGAGAGTCCAGCGGAGGGCAACAAAAATGATTAGGGGGCTGGAGCACATGACTTATGAGGAGAGGCTGAGGGACCTGAGATTGTTTAGCCTGCAGAAGAGAAGAATGAGGGGGGATTTGATAGCTGCTTTCAACTACCTGAAAGGGGGTTCCAAAGAGGATGGATCTAGACTGTTCTCAGTGGTAGAAGATGACAGAACAAGGAGTAATGGTCTCAATTTGCAGAGGGGGAGGTTTAGGTGGGACATCAGGAAAAACTTTTTCACTAGTAGGGTGGTGAAGAACTGGAATGGGTTCCCTAGGGAGGTGGTGGAAACTCCTTCCTTAGAGGTTTTTAAGGTCAGGCTTGACAAAGCCCTGGCTGGGATGATTTAGTTGGGTTTGGTCCTGCTTTGAGCAGGGGGTTGGACTAGATGACCTCCTGAGGTCCCTTCCAACCCTGAGATTCTATGATTCTATGGTCTGATGACTCTTCCTACCAATCAGACTGTGTGGTCAGTCTGGCAGCCTACTACAGTCCAGCTTCACTCATTAGGTTACGTGGAGGCTGGCTAGACTGGCTCTGCTGAAGGCCCTGATTCCCAACAGTACCTGGAAAACATGTGTTAGACCCTGCCCCCTATGGGGTGGCTCCTGCATCCCACCTGTAAGTGAATGGGAATGCTGTTTAGCTCAAAGTTGTTTTATCTGTTTGAGTTAGCATAAGATTCTCTCTTAGCTTTCCCCAGGCCAGGTCAAGAGGGAGTCTTAGATGGAGTCAGAATGACACAATAAAGACAGTCAATACAGTGGTTGTATTTATTTAATAGAATCACAGAAATATATGACTGGAGGGGGCCTCAATTGGTTGTCTACTCCAGTCTACTGCACTTACATTCCAGATTCTACTAGTTCTAGTTTTGTGTCTGTCTCAGTTTTGGACGTTTGTGTGGTCAGTTCAATAAACAGGTTGCCAATAGGAACTTCAAGAATCTCCTCTTCCATCCCAAATAGTATAACTCTCTCCTCCCAAATTATCTGCTTTAAAGGTAATAATTGGAGATATACCAATCTCCTAGAACTGGAAGGGACCTTGAAAGGTCATGGAGTCCAGCCCCCTGCCTTCACTAGCAGGACCAATTTTTGCCCCAGCTCCCTAAGTGGCCCCCTGCAAGGATTGAACTCACAACCCTGGGTTTAGCAGGCCACTGTTCAAACCACTGAGCTATCCCTCCCCCTTTCATTCAGTATGATTGAACAGAAATACTTAAGAATTCCAGCACAGTGGATCTATACAAGAAAACAAAACAAAACAAAATTACATGCAAGAAAACTAATTATGCTTTTTTTGTGATAGTTCACAGTAATGGAAATATTATGGGTTTCCAAAATTTATGTTGGGGTCTGGGTGTGCAAATTCTCAGGTCACCCCTTTCTTCATATTTTCCATATGATTTTAACAAGGATTGATTTTGATTTGAATGGGAAGAGAAATTTTTGCTTCTCATAATTCATATTGTGAATTCTGGGAAAGGGCACTTTGAATTCCTTCAGTTATGTTTAGTTTTACTTTTATTTCACATTAGGTTATGCTTCCAGTTGCTATGGAAGCCAATTGTGAGAGTTCATGAATTAGTTATTTGAATTATAAAGTCTTGTATGCCCCTGTTATTAGAAATTGATATTTCTGCTTTTTGAAGAAATTATTCCGATTTAGTATTAATCCAGAGACTGTCTCTTTTGCTGTGCTGTGTTAAAATGATTACATGAAGAATTCTGCAATATGTGAGCTAGTTTCTTAAGAAAATTTGAACCCATTTCAGTATTAAAACCCATACACACTGTGGATATGACTTAGAATGAGAGTAATTTGCTGATACCCTTTTTCAAGGTGCTTGTCGTGATCTTCAATATTTCTGTTCAGGTTGCTATTCTGAGAATTTGCCAGTTTTTGTGGGGTTATTTTTAACTAAGTTTAAAAATTGTTTTTTGTTTTTATTGTAATGAACATCACTTGCAATGTAGCTTTATAGATGAAGAAATGCTTTGCAATCTATACCCCAAGCCTTAAAAACAAGAAAACTAAATTCACAGGAATGTGATCTTTTAAATTTATTTTATATTTTTATTTTCTTAAACCCTTCACAGTCAGTTTAGAGATGTGAGGAGATATGTTTATATGTGTATATATATAGTTATAGGCCAGTACACTACAGTAAGTCTTCATAAGCTGTTTGATTCAAATCTGCTAAAATAAATACATGAAAGACTTGTTGTAGATGAAAGATGTTACCCTTGACTTTTATGTTAGTTGTTTTCATAACTTCAAATAGCAGTCAACATTTCTGCTGGGTAGGTGCTAATGCATTGCAACTTAAAAGCAATTCTGGCAGGCTTAATTCTTTAATTGTTGTTACACAGGAAGTGCTTGATGGCAGAAGCAGTAAATATAGATTCTTTTGAGTTGTATGATCGGGAGAAGATAGAAACTGATAGCACTTTTCATAAAGTGTACCCAACTTTGTAGAAATTTTTCTCCCATTTTTAGCAATTCAATCAGATATTGCTGATTGTTACTTGATTTAAAAAAAACTTAAATATTCAGTTAAGATACTTCTTCGAGTGTTTGTTCACGTCTATTCCACATTAGGTGTGCGCATGCCGTGTGCACAGACATTGGAAACTTTTCCCCTTAGCGGCTGCCGTTGGGTCGGCTGGGGAGCCCCCTAGAGTGGGGCCTCCATGCCGGTGCATATATATACCCCTGCCGACCCGACCCCGTTCAGTTCCTTACCCTCCGTACAACTCTTTCTCACTTGCGAGTGATCCCTTAGCACAGTTGTAGCAGTTATCAGTAGTTAGCACTTCTTTAGTAGTTAGATAGTTAAGCCTCCTTTGTTAGAGGTGTCTGGAAGTTGCTTCCGGCACCAGCCCCGGGCTGCGGGGCATGCAGCAGGCCCATGGGGTTAAGGCTTGTGCCACGTGCCGCAAGCCTATGCCGATCAGGGGAATCGCACCAGACTGAGCGCTGCAAGATCTGTAAGGTTTTGAAGCCCAGGACAGAGAAGGAAAGGGACTTTCGCCTTAAGCAGCTGCTCATGGAGGCCACACTGTAACCTTTGGCCTCAGACCGTCCAGCTTCAGTGCCGGCGTCCTCGGTGCGGAGTGCCCCGGTGTCAGTCCGGGATCCGGCACCGGTGGGGCACCGTAAGCCTCCGGCACCGAGGCAGCAGGACAGGCCTTGGCATCGTTCGACCTCTCTGGCACGGTCAAAGGGGCAGCCAAAAGGTGATAGGGGGCACTCCCCACGTAAGAAGACGGCGCCTTCCAAAGGTCTGGGCACTCAGAGGGGCAGTGTGGCCCCAGGACATTCACCGGCACTGGTGGCTCTGGCACTGCAAGGCCCGTTGAGCCGGACTAAGTGGTTTAAGTGCAAATGGAGGGCTGGAGGAGATCCTAGAACAGCCCTCCACGGCAGACACTTTTGAGGTGGCAAAGGACCTCATCAAGCAGTCAGCGGCAACCCCTGTCCTTGGCAAAGAGAAGTCTCTGGTGACATCACCAAGGGTGCCGTCCAGAGGGAAGCCGGCAATGGTGCGCTGCTTGAGGTCACCGCCCTGGCACCGCTCCCAGCGCTGGTCCTGGTCAAGCTCAGCCTCTGTGGACTCCCAGATGCTCTTGACCCAGCCGGACTTGGTGGCACTGGAGCTGAGCCAGCATGCGGCACCTGCCCCATTGGTGCACCTCTCCCCAGTGCCGTCGCTAGGCTGGCACCGAAGGGACATAAGGCCAAGGTCGCCGGCCCCGGGCAGAAGGCATCGATCCTGGTCCTGAGAGCATCGGTACCGATCCCAGTCGGTGAGGAGCCGTTCTCCAGCCTCCCGACAACACCGAGCCACGGCACCGCCTTGGCCATTGAGGTCGGCATCCTCGGAGTCCGAGGTCAACTTAGGCTCTTCCAGCTACATACGCAGGGCGCCAGTGGGCAGGGAGCCCCAGGGCACATGGCAACCCCAATGGGGACCGCCAGGACAATGGCCCTTTTGGACCCCGTGGGCCTATCATCAACAGCAAGGGACCTCCTCCAGAGCTTCGAGGTCTGGCTATTTGGTGAATCGGTCCCGGTCCCCACGCAGGCACCCCTCGACAGCTAAGGAGGCCATGGTGTCCAGGCCGCCAAATGCTTCTCTAGAGCATCGGTGAGCAGAAGCGGCGCCAAGCCCTGTGCCATCCCGGGACAATCAACCCAGCAGGACCCGGACACACCCCCTGCTTACGAGGAGAAGCAAGAAGGGCAGGTGGAGGAGGCACAGCAGCTTCTCACCTTCTCATCATCCCCAGACGAGGCTGTGGCGGGCACTGCAGTGTTGGGGCCACCTCCGATCGACCACAGGGTGCACCAGGAGCTGCTCTGCAGGGTTGCCCAGAACTTGGGCCTACAGGTGGAGGAGGCAGTTGAGCGGAAGGATCCTATGGTGGACATCCTAAGCCCTGAGGGTCCCTCCAGAATTGCACTTCCCCTCATAAAGACTGTCCAGACCAACTACAAGATGGTCTGGCAAACCCCAGCCTCCAGTGCACTGATGGCCAAGCGGGTAGAGAGGAAGTACTTCGCCCCTTCCAAGGGCTATGAGTTCCTCTTTTGTCATATGGGCCCCTGTTCTCTGGTCGTCTCAGCCATTTATGAATGGGAGCGTCATGGTCAGCAAGCCCCAGCCCCCAAGGCCAAGGAGGCTAAACGTTTGGACCTCTTCGGAAGGAAGGTCTACTCCTCTGGGGGCCTCCAGTTATGGATTGCAAACCAGCAGGCGATCCTGAACAGGCACAATTTTAACTCCTGGGTGGCATTTTCAAAATTTAAGGACTGCTTGCCCCAGGGCTCTCAACCTGAGTTTATGGTCTTCATAGAAGAGGGAAAGGCAGTAGCCAAGACCTCTTTACAGGCCTCTCTGGACTCGGCAGACACAGCAGCCAGAACGATCGCCTGGTGTGGTGATGCGGTGCTCGGCGGAACAACACGCCTGGCCAGGGCCAGAGCCAGGGTAAGCCCCAGCCCGGCAATAAGCAGGGGTTTTGAAGGTGTGCTCGAGGACAGCATACCAACCCAGGTCCCGGATCCTTCCCCGTTTCTTGAATCTGTTGTCCCACTTCTACCATGCGTGGTCCTGTATAACATTGGACCATTGGGTCTTACAAATGGTACAAGTGGGATACACGCTGCAGTTCTCCTCCTACCCACCCCCCTTCCCCGTCCCTCTTCAGGGCCCCTCTCATGAGCAATTCCTTGTGCAGGAGGTTCAGTTGCTCCTCGAGGTGGATGCAGTGGAGGAATTCCCTTGGGAACTAAGGGGAACTGTGTGTGCGTGTGTATAACTGAAAGAGAGATCCCTTAAATCTGTAGTCTATTTTCAGAACTTGTTTGTTGAAGTTTGTTGAAGTTGAGCTGTCTCTTTGACGGTGATGATAATGGTGGTAAATTTATAATCGATAGAAAATTTATTAAAAAATCCAAAATACTCTCCAATGTATTGTTCCCCAGCAAGGAAATTGAGCTAGAAAGAGAAGTAAAGTAATATGGGGAAAAATAAGGGTGTGTTTAAAAAATAAAACAAAAAACCTCAAATGTGACTTGTCCACTGAAGATAGGACAAGAAGTAATGAGCTTAATCTGCAGCAAGAGATATTTAGGTTAGATATTAGGTAAAACTTTCGAACTATAAGAATAGGTAAGCACCTGAATTGGCTTCCAGGGGAGATTATGGACTCCCCGTCATTGGAGGTTTTTAAGAACAGGTTGGACACACCATCAGGGAGAGTCTAGGTTTACTTCCTGTGTCAGCGCAGGAAGCTGGACTAGATAACTCTTTGAGGTCCCTTTTAGTAGAGCCCTGTACAGATAGGAATTTGTATCCGCATATGCAGATATCTGTGGATATAAATCGGTATCTGTGGAACTGCAGGGTTCTCCTAGGAACTGCATCAGCGAAGGAAGCAGAATGTGGGGTCGCCGCTCCTCCAGTGCGGTTGTACCGGCCCCACCCTGCCCATTGGGGCGGGCACCAGGCTCACTGGCGACTATCTCTGCTTGCACTCTTGTGTTCAAGTGGCGCACACACCCTCAGACAGGAGACGCAGACAGCTGTGTGGAAGGGGCGGGGGCAGGGGTGGGGGGGGGGTGGTACTGCTGCACCAGAGGAGCTGCCAGTGCAGGGTGCTGGCTCCTGGGAGCAGCAGCCCCACATTCTGCTCCTTTCGCCACTGCCGTTCCTGGAAGAGCCCTGCGGTTCTGCAGATACTGATTTATATCCATGGATATCTGCATCCACGGATATAAATTTGTATCCACGCGGGGCTCTTCTTTTAGCCTTACATTTCTATGAGTTTATAAGACACCCAAATAATAGAGTGCATAAAAGAGGAAGGCAAAATTCAACTAGGTCTACTCTTAAAACTTTCACCAGTATAGGAATGTCACCTAAGGGTTTGATTTTTATTATTATTATTTATTGTTATTTTATTTATTATTGACACTTTGATGCTGATAGAAGCCGTACTGTAGTGAGTCGTACTGCCAAAAAAGTCATTTTGCTGACATAGCTTATTTTGTTCAAGGAACTAGTATAAATTATACCTTTGCTGGTAGCAAAGAATCCTGTGGCACCTTATAGACTAACAGACGTTTTGCAGCATGAGCTTTCGTGGGTGAATACCCACTTGCATCCGAAGAAGTGGGTATTCACCCACGAAAGCTCATGCTGCAAAACGTCTGTTAGTCTATAAGGTGCCACAGGATTCTTTGCTACTTCTACAGAACCAGACTAACACGGCTACCCCTCTGATACTTGACACCTTTGCTGGTATAGGCTATATGTTGTCAATATGCTACATAGTGAAAGTTGGTATCTGACCCATTCTGCTCCCTTTGCACCCCTCAGTCCCATGCTGGGGATAACCATCAGCAGGCATAGAGCTGGCGAGCAGACCTCCAAACCCCCCTTGCTCCAGCTTCTGGTACTGGGGGCATGTTCAAGATGGGAAGGGCTGTACTGAGGAATGGGTAGGAGGAGTGGCCAGAGCTTAAGGCAATACCCAGCTGCCATACAGTCCCAAGTAGAACATAGCCAGCTCGCACAATTTACAGCACCTCCCAGCTAGCTTTAAATTGTAACTAGCTCTCTGCTGGCACCTCCTGGGCATAATGCAGAGTCTGGCCCCAGTATAGTGATTAGCTTAACCATGGAAGTAGGCCAATTGAACCTCCAACCCTTGAAATGGACATTTTCAATTTTATTCTTGCCCTCGATGCCCCCTGCAAACAACACCCCTCCTCCACCAAAACCCCTGCTGTATATCACTATTATCTCCTGGGGCTTATCCAGTAGTTATGGACCACTGCAAACATATATGTAGAAACATGGTATAATGTAAAAGCATATTAAAGCTGATGGCCCCTGAAACTGCTCTGGCTGACCACAGACCTGATAACTGGTTGGCCCTGACTTCAGACCTTAACTTCATGATGTTATGCTTCTTATGTATATTTTGCCACTCTGGAAACTTGTCTGAGGAGAAAAGTGCTCTTTTTAGTTTTAAACACTTTCACTGATAACCATATTTAGATCCTAAATTTGGGTTTTGGAGAAACAAGTGCATGCAGTCCAAAGCCATTGTTGTCTTTGATTGTAAGCTCTTCGGGGCACGAGGCATCGTCGTTCTATGTTTGTACAGCATCCAGCACAATGGAATCCTGGTAATTTAAAAAAAATAATTCAGCGCATTTGGAACATAATCCTTCAAGTTGCTGAACATCTCCTGTAAGGTGCTGTACTCCGATAGACTGAATGGTTCCCACAGGACATGAGGGTGCTCAGCAACTTGCATAATAAGGACCTGAAAGTACCAATAAAGTTCAGTTTACCTCCACTATATTTAATGATCAGTGAAATAGATTCATGACTAGGGCTAGCTATCTTGGTAATATAATATTTTAAAAGTTTTTCATAGACTCTACACAGCTGTAAAAAAGAATGACAAAGCTCTGTATGAACAGCAAATCCACCATACCTAGAATTTTCTACATCATCAGCCATATCTATTAGTTTTTAATACTTTTTTCAGAAGGCAGGAAAAACAGAAAATTTCCTGAAGTTAACTGTGATAATTGAAAATCATCTTCAAAATTTGCAAAATCAGGTAGAACTTGTGGAAAATGGTGCTGCACTGAGACTCTGTCTTCACTGTAAAGCAAACAAAGAAACAAAACCATTGAGATTGCTAACCTGGTGTAAACAAGGCACAAGTAATGCTTATCTTGCTGTAATTAGTTGAGAGAAACTCCCGGCAGAGGAGTATAGGATTGAGTATGGAAGCAGACTACCAGGGGAACAGTGAAAAGGTGAGGATGGAAGATATGAGAGAGAGAGAGAAATTTGGGCCAGACTATCAAGAGTAGTCTCAAACTTTGGCAGCTTCAGTTTTGGGAGCCCAATCTGTCTGTGTGGGGCCTGTTTCTCAGAGGTGATGAGCACTCTGCTGTCCCATTATCTTCAGCTGGAATTTTGGGTGCATAGCATCTCTAAATTTCAGGTCCCAGGTTTTTGTTCTCTGCCACTGCCTCTTATTCTACTATTCTCCCCTGCATCCGATAATAGATTAGCACATTAGCTATATATTTCTGTTAAAAAGATCATCAGTGAAGTAGTTAATGTTAGTGTTTAAATTGTCATACATTTGGTTTAACACCCAAGTTAAAATAATGGACTTTTAAGATGAATGGAGTCTGCTCTTAGAGCTACTTTTTCAGCCTCTATGTCTGCAGACATAGGAAGTAAGAACACTGAACCCTTTCATATTTGGAAGGTTATTGCAACACCAAAGACTAGACACACTTTTTTGGACTGTATAAATTCTGTATACATTTTTTTCTTTAAGTGGATTTGGGGAAACTCTCCTTTTTACTCACCCCCTTTCCTGCAGTGCCTCAAAGCAAATGCCACCAATGTAATAATTTAAAGTTCAGGGTTAAACATCATAAAAGGGAATAGTACATAAGACACATGTGGCAGAAATAGCCAATCTACTTGCAAAGTGGACTTTTACAGTAAGCACAGAATGTTCTAGACTTTTTTCAAACAGTGTTTTGGGTGGATTTCAACCCTCCTGGAAAGCTCCCCTCCCTCTTTTTTTTCTTCCCCTTTGGTCTCTGTCTGGATTTCGGTATTTAGGATATTGTTTTGTTAAAGAAAGTGACTGAATTTCTTCTGGTTTTCTTTCTAAAACACACTATACAAAGTTACAAAATGGATTGCCAATAACATACTGCCTTCTTCTGACTTCTTGCATGCAAGTCATTTTCATTTTATAAATAGAACTGTCCTGATAGACTTAACTTGGCCTATCCTGTTGTCCTCTTATGCGAGTTATTTTTGATTTAAAAATAGAACTGTCCTAGTAGATATGTATCACCGAGTTTGTGAAAGTTCACATCTAGACTATGCTGTAATTAAGCAATAAGTTATGGGAAGAGGTGTGGCTGCTATTGTGATCCAATCACAGTCTTGAGATTTCTAAAGCATGACACTACAGCCTCTGATTTCCCAGATCTCAGCAATCCTAAGTACTATACTTTGGTACATTTTTCTTATGCTAGAGTATATCGAAAAACATATAATCCCCTACAAGACATATAAACTTTCACAAGGAAATAAAATACTTGTGTGTGTGTCTGTGTATGTATATGTGTGTGTATATATATTTATAAATAACCCAGTTGGCATGAGCAGGGAATGATGGGTTAACATTGTGGCTGGTCCATACTGGTAACTGTTCAGAATGTTTTCTAATCAATCCAAATGCTCACTTGATGAAAGCAGTATTGCAATATATTTAAATCTCACTAGAAACTTTCTGAATTGTAATGTTTCTTTAGTGGTTTTGTATGTACTGTAAGAGTACTCTTCATTTTCTTTGAAAAGTTTTTTTAAAAGCTTTTATTCCTCTCAAATGTTTTCTGTATAAGTATGCCATTTGAATCTTCCTGAATTTCTATTATTTTTGTCAGTTACTTGTTTCCTATTTTATGTTTTTTTACTAATGGGCATGATTTAAATGCCGCTAGTGTGCTTGGCTCATTAAGGCAAAGATGACTACATGGGGCTGGAGACCTAGTTCTCAATTACACTATGGCTCTTTTATACCTCTCTGGCAGTATGAAGGGAGTAGAAGTGGCCCCAAGAACACCCGCCCTGTGCAACGCACTTTACTAGCATAAGTGCTGTGCATGAACCCTGCTTCCAGCCCCCAGGGTAGGCCAAGAGCATTGTCACATCACACTTCTACAGCTATTCTGTGCTTCCCAGAACCCATAGGGAACCATGGGAAGCAGAGCATAAATTAGAGTAGCATCGGGGCTACTGTAACTTATACTAGGAACTGGGCAGGTCCACAGGCTGTACCACTCTATGAGGCATGCAAAGGTGGATTAATGTCACCCCTCCCCCCCACCCATCCATTTTACTGTCCAAGCATAAATATGGGGGAAGTGAGAATCAGGACCAGGCTTTCTACGTAAAGGAGCTTACAGCTGAAATCCAGCAAGCCTTTATTCTTACAAGTAGTCCAAACTGACTTCTTGAGATCAGGCATATGAGGATAGACTATGCAAAATACTGGCAGACCAAGAGGATAGCACTAACTTAGAGTCTTAAAAATATCTGTAAACTACAAAGAGTCCTGTGGCATCTTATAGACTAAAAGATGTATTGGAGCATAAGCTTTCATAGGTGAATACCCACTTCATCAAAAATATCTGTGTTACTGATGGATTAGTGTCAACCATTAACTGACAGCAATTTTACTGTCAGAGGTTAACGTTTGTAGCCTCTGAAAAAAGAAGTGAGTTGTAAGGAGCAGGCGGGAGAGACATTTCCTAAGAAATCTTTATTCTTGGATATTTCTAATATTTTTGTTTCTAATACTTACCTCAGCCTTCTGTGGTGTTAGTGGTTTTACCTGTAATAAAACAATTTAGCAAATTGTCTTAGTAAAAGATGATGGGCTGTGCTTCACTGGTATGTGCAGATCAGGGAAAACCCCATTAAAAAAAGTCCAAATGTTGATGTCTAAACAGCATCATACCCAACTAAGCTTGAGGAAGCCCATGTATTTAATTTCTGTGCAATTGGATCTCCATGGACTGAAGGGCAAAAGGATACTTGGGTGGGTGAGGAAAAAGCTAGGGAGAGCTCTCTCAAGCATCATTTCCCTCTTAGCCTGTGGTGACTGGCAAATTCTTCTGGCCTTGTCTCTCATGTGGACTCCTCCTACGTGCTCTTAAACATCCCTGTGCCGAGAAGGTTTTTAACTCAGGAATAGGTGGGAATGAATGAGAGTAGGGTTCCTGAGTGAGCCATGCTGCCATGGAGCATGTGGAGAGTGGGGGCTGTGCAGTATCATGAATGTACCGGTCTTCTGTAGATACCTTGAGATCTGCAGTTGGGAAGGCCTCAGGAATCCATACCTTTCAGGAGCCCAACACCCCTACCATCCTGACCAAATGATCTGGATTCATAGGAAACTCTGCAACCTTAAGGCCACTTAACTTTTGCCTTCCTGCAGGCTTTATCTAAAGAGGGCACGATTTTATGCCCTTGGCCTCAATTCAGCAAAGCACTTGCATGTGCTTTATTCCTTAAGACTAATTACTTGCCCTGGAATGTTATTTTTTTATTCCATAATGAGGGCTAATATTAAGTATTGCAATTTTTAGTTACAGTGACTTCCAACCAATTTTCTTCACAGAGAGCTTGTTATACTGACAATCTGCCACAATTAAATGTCATTTTATTAATCAAAATTTTACTTTTTCAATGCTTTATTTCTTTTTTGTAAGAGGATATGCTTGAATCAGTATCTGTGGGACTGTTAGACAAAGCAAAATAGTCTATTTCCAGAAATGAGTTTTTATAATTTACATACAGAATAGACTATAGCATTATTTTATGTGTAAAAGCACTGTTTTCCCCTCTACTAACCAGCAGAGAGCACTTCAGTTTATAATGTAACATCTACACAAGAACAGGAATTCAAGAAGAGCTGTTTCTCCACCGGAACAGCCATTAAGAAATTAACTGATTTGAAGATGAAATATCAGGTTTTGGAAATTTCCAAAAGCTTTTTACATGTTCTATAAAAAATGTATAAATATAATTCTTATATTCCAGTGACTTCCAGCATGCAGCCTTGAAGGTAAATCTCATCAGGAGACCCTTGCTTGTGTTTTTAGTTAAGCCCTACAGTGTTTAGGGCACTGTTCATAATCAATGTCAAAATCCATGTGTTTGGTATAGAGCATTAGTTTCCCAACTTTCATGAAAGCTGATGTTCAGGTGATGATGGTCTGTTTGCAGTGCAATCAGATTCTAAATCTGAGAACATGCTGCCCACAAATAAGAGGGAGCCCACATGTAATGACATATTGGAAGTAACTATTATGAACATGCAGAAAAATTATTATTAAACAGACACAGGGGAGAAAGCTTTGAGGCAAATAGGATATAATCAATCTTCCTCAGAGATAAAAGTATCTTTTGCTTAAGAACATATGAATGGCCATACTGGGTCAGACCAGTGGTCCATCTTGCCCAATATCTTGTCTTCTGAGGGAATGAACAGAACAGGGCAATTTATCGAGTGATCCATTCTCTCTCGTCCAGTTCCAGCTTCTGACAATCAGATGTTTAGGGACACCCAGAGCCAGAGGTTGTGTCCCTGACCATCTTGGCTAGTAGCCAATAGACCTATCCTCCATGAACTTATCTAATTCTTTTTTGAACCCAGTTATACTTTTGTCCTTCACAATATTCAGTGGCAATGAGTTCCACGGGTTGACTGCATTCTGTGAAAAAGCACTTCCTTATATTTGTTTTAAACCTGCTGCCTATTCATTTCATTGGGTAAGCCCCGGTTCTTGTGTTTATGGGAAGTGGTAAATAACATTTCCTTATTCACATACTCTGCACCATTCATGATTTTATAGACCTCTATGATATCCCCCCTTAGTCATCTCTTTTCTAAACTGAATAGTCCCAGTCTTTTTAATCTCTTCTCATACAGAAGCTGTTCTGTATCCCTAATAACTTTTGTTGCCCTTCTCTGTACCTTGTCCAATTCTAATATATCTTTGTTGAGATGGGGTGACCAGAACTGAATGCACTATTCAAGGTGTGGATGTATCGTGCATTTATATAGCGGCATTATGATATTTTCTGTCTTCTTTCTATCCATTTCTTAATGGTTCCTAACATTCTGTTAGCTTTTTTGACTGCCACTGCACATTGGGTAGATGTTTTCAGAGAACTATCCACTATAACTCTTTCTTGAGTGGTAACAGCTAATTTAGCCACCCTCATTTTGTATGTATAGTTGGGATTATTTTTTCCAACATGCATATTTTGCATTTATCAACATTGAATTTAATCTGCCATTTTGTCATCCAGGCACCCAGTTTTGTGAGGTTCCTTTGCAACTCTTTGCGGTTATCTTTGGACTTACAATCTTGAGTAATTTTGTATTGTCTGCAAACTTTGCCACCTCACTGTTTACCCCTCTTTCCAAATAATTTATGCATTGTTTATGGTACACAGGATGTTGGTTGTGAGCATTTCCATGCTGCTGAGCTGCTGGAGCAAGAAAGGGAGAGTTGCTATGGATTTGGATGTTAACGGAAGAAGGAGCATTTGCAGCAATATGCAGGCTGCCTGTCAAAACTCATTGTCACTTGGCACCCCTGATGTGGTCAAAATTCCCATAGAATGTGTGAACTAGCACATTGTCAGCTAAACAAAGGAATATGAATGTGGTAAATAGGCCACCATATAATCTCTGAAGATATCTTTTTATGAGAGCAAGAGTCTAAACTGGGAAGTGCTAGCGGGGGTGGCTCCAGGCCCCAGCACGCCAAGCGCGTGCTTGGGGCTGCATGCCCCGGGGGACGCTCTGCCGGTCGCCGGGAGGGCGGCAGGCAGGCAGCCTTCGGCGGCATGCCTGTGGAGGGTCCACTGGAGCCGCGGGACCGGCGACTGGCAGAGCGCCCCCCCCGCGGCATGCCGCTGTGCTTGGGGCGGCGAAATGTCTAGAGCCGCCCCTGAGTGCTAGACATAATAGAGATACTGCTCATATCAAAAGGGATGTGCCATTTTACATGCAGCAAATGGTATAATTTAGACACATCTTGAATGAATGCTTTCATGGCCACTTAGTGGTTTATGAGTCATGCAGAACATGACTTACTGGGCATGGAGAGGAGAGAGATGGTATATTGAAGTGTCCATCCTTTTTTTGACTCTCCACATAAGATCCACACAGAACTAGCCAAAATTTTCTTGAGTGGGTCAGCAGAGTGTGGAAACCTGATCTGAAACCTTCTATAGATTTAAGCATACATGAGGCATGAAACATTTCAGTCAAATAGAGATCTATATTAGTAAAATGGTATTATAAATCCAATCATATGAACAGGCATACAGAGAGGGTGAGCTATTAGAGACAGTAATAGTTGTAAATATATATTTTATGGAAATATTGGTGGTAGTTTTATGTAATTAATTAATGTTGTTATAAATTTTAATGTTCAGATTGGCAATTTGCAAGTCTCCTGGACTGGGACATGTAGCAGTGGGAAATGTAAACATTTATCTAGCAATTTCTTCAGTAATGTTTTGTGCCTTTTATTGTTTGAATCAGTCTGGGAGTGGCTTGAAGATCCAGTAACCTGAGCTTTTATCACTCTCTTGGCGGCTTCCTTTTCTGGTATGCTCTGATGCATTCAACACATGTGTTGTGTATGCTATCAGCAATAGGAGTAATTTACGCTCAGTTTTTCCTTCTGCAAAAAAAGGGCAAATCATCCATTGGTGAAAGCTTCTAAGATTTGTCAGCAGTCTGCAGCTAATTTCTGTGCGTGGCTCATCGACACCATTAGAGGCTGGAAACACTGTGGATGAACAAGCGGAAAAGTCTTGTCAAGATTTTATCTCAGGGGTAATGATTAGTTTAAAATGAGAGGAAAATATAGATTTTTTTTTTTGAGAAATAGAATATTTGATGTGAAGAACTCCCAGCTTGTTTTTGAGGAAAACAGAGCAAGACTGTGAGCAATTCAAGTCTGTGCAGGAGCAGGGGCTGTGTTTAAACAGCAGTTATTCTGTTACTTGTCTGAGAAACGTCAGCAGATGGACTTTGGTTTCAATGCTGTGAATATTTGCAGTGGCTTTGGATGTTGGAATATAAGCAGTGATCTTCTTTTCCCCCTCTTGTATTTACCTGCTGAAAAATGAGTGAGGAAGCAAAGGAAAAAAATGTGAAACCAGCTCACAGGAAGAAGAAAGGAAAAAAGGTAACTCCCTATATAAACAGAGGGCTGAAATGTCTTGTTTTCAATGATTTTACATTGTGAGTATCTTCCTGCTGGGTTTGGAGTGGTTTAGGTTTTGATTTTAAGAAATAAAGAAGATGCTAGAATCAGGATGCTGTTGTTTATGCTGGATGCTGATGGGTGTGTTCTCTGCTAGAAACAGTGATAACATTGAAACTCGGTTGCTTAGCATTATTTAAATATTCAAATAATTAAATATACAGTAGACATAGAATTTCAGTGTGGCTGTATTTTTTCAAAGAGATATTCATGCCCAGGACTAATAAGTAAATACTTATTATTGATATGCAGTAATTAAGTCTTTTTTTTTAAAGGCTGCTAATCAACAGTGTGCAGTTGCTAATGAACAGTATTGATAATGTTAAGACTCGAGTAAGTTTCAAAGGCACTCCTATATCCTATACATTGTTTTATTATTGTAAGCCAATTTTCATCAGTTTTAGTTTTATTTATATAATATATATGGGCTGAGCAAATTTGTGATAGAATTTACTTCTGGAATTAAAACCTGGTTTCAGTGGAACTAATTTGTGTAATGTGCTTTTTAACAGCAGACTCATGCAAGAGATTCAAAGATGATTTTGATAGACTGTTACCTGGGGCTTACTTAAGAGTTGGGCTTATTTACTTTTGCTTTGCTGACATCCATATAGTGTTGTTTGTTGCTTCTTCTTTTTTTTTTTTTTAAATAAAGATGGTTGTTTTTCATCTGTTCTCATTTACGAATCAGGTTCCCAAGCTAACAGAAGTGGAAATCAACTTCCTAGATACAGGATTTACTATACATAATTAAAATGTTAGTTCAGTGTATTAATTTATAATGTGAATGACTTAGGATACATCACAAGAGCAAAGAACTAGAACTAGTTGTTATAGAAGATATTAAGACCCCCCACTCTTATATTTTTCTGGGTATTTGGTTCCTTCCCCTGTGTCGCCACCCCTTCGCTCTCCCCCTCTTCCCCCCCCCCCCCCCCCGCGAGACATACTGACAGCCTCTTTGTTGTTCCATTTATTCTGGTAAATCATTTAATATAGATAAAAAAAACTGAAATAAAATGTATTTTTTATAACCTAGGGATAAACATCCCATTAAAATGAAATTTAGTGGTAAATTATATTGCCTCTATACCATATGAAATGCTTCTTTCAAGCATAATATATTACATACGTGATACAGGATAAATTGTCAAATAAAATCTGTTAATGGTTTTAACTTTTTAATATTTCAATAAAATTTCTACTATGTTATGCAAGTGATTTTCACTTTATTTAACTATCCCTCTGCTATTTCTATCGAAGATGTATGTCAAATGTGTTTAAAGTAAATGTTTTATGACTTGTATCCATTAATATATATGCACGTCTTCTAGAGGACCAGCCCAATGGCCTAGAAGATAGACGCACAGGAGACCTAGGTTTATGCAAACCTTGACTTCTCACCAATTGCTCCAGCAGTGACTGATATAATTATAAAGGTGATACTCAGCCTCTGGGGTTGAGGGTACAGCTGCAATGTCCACGTGCATCCTGTAGTGACTGGTACAGAGTGGTTAGTTGTGGGGAAAACTGTCAACTGCACTCAGATTTGTGAGTCGTTGCCTTGAGCATTGAAATCCCATGGCATAATGCTTGGTCAGGGTCTGCCAAGGCAGTGGAAAACCCACATGTACATGCCTAAATGTACCTTCACGACACAAATATTGTAATAATGTTATAATGAACTATAGTGTGTGATACAAATAATTGGATTTCAGTAAGGAGTCATTCAGATTTTAAAATCTACTAAAAATATCATACCATTGCTTTATTTAATTTCCATATGCTCTTTATTTTGTTGTGGTATTTACATCACTGAAATTGTTGCTTGGAGAGGTGGTCTGGATCAGTCAGAAGCATGTCCATGCTGACCAGTGTGCGTCAAGGCTGATAATTAATCAGTGTTCTAGCACAGGCCGATAATAAAGATGTAACGTGCACCTAGAGGAATCTGCTTTTCCTTTTTATAACAAGAGGCAACCATTTATTTTGGTGTCAGCACAAGTAATTCCCTTCATACCATAATTTACTGGTCAAGGCTTTGTTGATTCTGCTGTTTTGAGCCTTGAGAAGATGTGTGCATGGATGGCCAAAAACTTGACGGGACACTTTGTCTACAAGAAAATTTTGGCAAACAGTGGTGTGCTTTGGAAGTAAATTCCTGGGCCAGATTAAGGTTTAACCTGAGCCTTGGATCCCACCCAAGTTGCACTCCCCTCCCCTCCCCCCCCCCGAACAAAAGAAGTTTATATTCCCAGACAGGCATGTCCAGCTGTCTATTCCCTGTTGCCTTCCAGATACTTCCTTTTTCCCAACTGTGCTAACCCCCATGTTTATCCTGCCCCACAGCCTACTACCCCATTTCCTCCCTATGCCTCAGCTTCAGGGATCCTTCTTCTGTTCTGTCCCAACTGCTGGGGTCATTGTTGTCATTGTCCTCCCCTCTTCTCCAACTCTAGGAGTCTTTCCTGTTCAGGTGTCATTTTTAAAGATTGCAGCAAGAGAGCAGTGGTAGAGAGTGAGCAGGTGGCTAGGACATCAAGAAGCTTGCACAGCTTACCATGGAACTTATTATTCAGATAGTGCTGTAGGTTTCCACAGAGCTGGGAGATTGGTATGATTTACCAAACAAACAAGACTGTCTGGCGTGCACACTCTTAATTCTGACCACAAAATTCATCCACAAAATGTGTGTTTATAAAAACTCATCCACAGTAGAAACTCTCTAAAATGATTTAGAGGTCCAGCTAGGGTTTGGAGGTGGGCAATGTATGTGCATCGTTTTTGGGGCATTGAGTTTTACTCTTAAGGAAAGGGAAATTAAGGCTGAAAATCAGGACATAATTTTACAATGCAGAAAATACGATTGGCTGTGACATCGTGTTCCAAGGGAAGTGGAGAAAACCCCATTACTTTTTATATTTAAAAAGAGTGAACAATGCACTTGTAAATCTTGTAGTATAAGGGTGATTGACTAGATGACCCAATAGGACTTTTCCATCTCCGACTTCTGTACTTTTTATTCCTTCTCAGCTGCAGCTCCATTTCATCTTGACTCTTGTAAATCACAGGAGACTAAAAATTCCATGTGATCTGCAGAATCAATATATTAACACCATCAAGTTTAATCACTGGACAGCTTGTCCTGGGAATATTTTATGTGATGATTTCACGATTTTTAAATTAATCTAGTAATCTTTGTTAAAGAGGAGAGTAGAAAACAGTCCTTGTAAGAGGGGAAAGATTGTCAATAGACTATACATTCTGGATTTTTTCAATAGAAAAAAAATATTTTTTCGAATGAAAAAGTAGAATGAAATTACCCATGTAATTTATGACTAGTAACTTTACAGTGCAACCATGAATGTGTGTTAGGGTAATTCAGAATGTTAGGTAACTGAATTAATTTTCCATTGATTTAACAGGTGTTTGAGGAGTCTGACCCAGTTTTCAATAACGGGGAATTTCAGAGGATGGAAGGAAGTCTGGGTCACTGAAGTGTTAGCATACTGGGGGAATGTATTTTTTTGATTTTGGTATCTTTCCCCCCAACCCCAGTGGAGATGAGACAAGGACCATACAATCAAATATACATTTTCCTCTCTCATACAAATGAATGAGGCTGTATTCCTGAATTCATACAGATGAGACTGCACATTGAGCTCAACCTGTGATTCTAGAGTAATCTATCTAGCAAGCTACCCCCTTGCTATATTAATCAATGTACTTTTATGCTAGCTCTTCTTCTCCTTCCTTTATGCTGCTTTTTCCTGGTGACGGTCATGGTGGCAGCATGGAGAATAGGGAGGACCAAACTCCCTTTTCCTCCACAACAGGTTCCACCTCCTCCTGGAGTATTCCCCAGTGTTCCCAGACCAGCCGGGAAATACAATTTCTCCAGTGTGTCCTGGGTCAGCCTCAGGGCCTCCACCTAGTAGGACGTGCCTGGTACAGTTCCAGCGGAAGCCTCCCAAGGGGCATCCTTATCAGGTGCACGAACCAACTCAACTGGCTCCTCTCGATCTGGAGGAGTAGTGGCTCTACTCCGAGGCTCTCCTGAGTAGCTGAACTCCTCACCCTATCTCAAAGCGTAAGCCCAGCCACCCTGCGGAGAAACCTCATTTCCTCTGCTTGTACCCATGATCTCATCCTTTCGGTCATTACCCATAGTTCATGACCATAGGTGAGGATTATGTAGAGTGAACTGTAAACTGCGAGCTTCATCTGAGAACTCAACTCCGGCTTCACCACCATGAATTGATTGCACCAATCTGCTGGTTGATCTCACGCTCCCAATTGCTATCACTTGTGAACAAGACTCCTAGATACTTGAACTCGTTCACTAAGAGCAGCTGCTTTCCCCTCACCTGGAGAGAGCAGTCCAATTTCTTCCAAGAGAGGACCATAGCCTCTGATTTGGAAGTGCTGATTCTCATTCCAGCCGCTTCACACTCAGCAGAAAACGTTCCAGTGCGCGTTGGAGATCACAGTCTGAAGAAGCAAGAAGGACAACATAATTTGCAAACAGCAGGGATGCCACGTCCGAGTTCCCAAACCAGATGCACTCCATGGTTTGGCTGCACCTTGATATCTTGTCCATGAAAATCGTGAACAAGAGCGAGGACAAGAAGAGGACACCTCTGGCAGAGTCCAATACCCTCCTTGAACGAACTTGACTTAATGCCAAGAATCCAAATACAACTCTCACTCCGAGAATAGAGGGACTGGATAGCATGCAAAAGCGGCACTGGCACTTCATGCTCCTGCAGCACTTCCCACAAGACATCTTGGAGAATGTGGTCATATGCCTTCTCCAGGTCTACAAAACAAACTCTCACGACCTCTTGAGAACCTGCAAGAGAGCAAAGAGCTGATCCATTGTTCCACAGCCGGGACAGAATCTACACTGTTCCTCCTGAATCCGAGTTTAAACTAATGGGCGTAACCACCTCTCCAGCACCCTGGCATAGGCTTTGCCAGGGAGGCTGAGGAGTGTGATCCCCCAATAGTTGGAACACATCCTCTGGTCTCTTTTATTAAAGATTGGGACCACCGACCTGTTTGCCAGTCCAGAGGTACTGCACCTGCCTTCCATGCAACATTGAAGAGCTGTGTTAACCATGACACCCCAACATTGTCCAGTGCTTTCAACATCTCTGTGCGAATCTCATCCACCCCTGCTGCCTTACCACTATGAAGGCACTTTACTGCCATTTCGACTTCAGCATCAGAAATAGATCCGTTCTCACCGGAGGTTTCCGGCGCTGCCTCCTTGAAGGGGGGCATGTCCATTGGGTTGAGGAGTTCCTCAAAGTGCTCCTTCCACCTCTCAATGATCTCCTCAGTTGAAGTCAACATTTCACCACCCTTCCTGAGTACAGCCTCAGCAACGTCCCGCAATCCTTCATAAGGCGACAAATGCTAGCTTTTCTCATTGTAATATGTTTTTGGCAGTGTGCTCCATTACTTCAGGTAAAATATAAATATACTAACCAGAGAGAAGTCAGCTACACCACATCAAATGCCTGTGTTTTGGGGTTAGAGCATTTGACCCTGCCTACACTACACCCGGTATTCAGAATAATGAGTCTCCGGATCAGTCCTCTTTTCTGGAGTGAATATATAGTGGGCTGAGGGGAACACACTCAGTAGATGAGACAAGGAACTCCTTATCTTACTCTGTGGTAACCCTTATTGCTGCTGGTTCAGGAGCGTCAGTGACAGACTCCAGCATTTTATGCAGCTGGAAATCTGGTTAGACACAGACCTCTGCTGGTGTGAGAAGTTTAAAGGAAAAATTGGGAGATGTTCAAGTTTAGGAGGATCCTGTGGTGGTGGTAAACAGTCTCCCATGCCCCAAAGCATGATGTTAAATGGGAACTGGATTGGACCATTATTAAGTCAATGATTGCAGTGGGAGTTGGATCAGGCCCTAAAGGGGACCAATCCTGCTCCCATTGAAGTGCAAATGACATTGACTTCAATGAGAGCAGGATTGAGCCTGAAGGCCTCAAATCTACAAACACATATGTTTAACTTTACATACATGAGTAATCCCTTTGCCTACATGAGAAGTCAATGGAACCATTTGTGGATGTCAGTTAAGCACATATATAAGGGTCTGCAGGATGGAGCCCATGTTTTTAAGGGCAAGTTTAGATACAGTGCTTTGTCCTAGGGATTTACAGCCATGTTAAATCATATTTTGAATGGGTTTTTTTTTGTTTTGTTTTGTTTTTTAATTTTTAGCAACAGTGTAAATTATTTTACTAGTTATTGTAAAATACTTTACACTTTTACAACCATATTGATCTACACTCTATTCTTTCTTATATTCACCAGGAGATTATAGAGTCTTCACTGAAGATTATTACAAATGCAGAATAAGTAATTGGTATCTTTGAAAATGTTCATTGTAGGTTTAACAAATTTTTCATAAATTCAAGTGACATTTCTTGGAGGTTAAAATTTTCATTTTTAATGTTGGTTTACTCTTAACAAACTAAGAAATTAAAATCCATAGAGATTTGTGTAATGCAAAAACAGCCTAGAAGGAAGCTATTTCTTCTTCTGCCTTGGCAGAATAGGTTTTCATTATTTTGTTAATTCCATGTCTCCAAGCTGAAATCTTAGCTTTTACAGATTTAAAGCTGAATATATGATGGAGTTCTTATAACTATCATGTCAGTGCACTCTGTGCTGCATATTTAATCCATTGAATGACAAGATAAACAGAGCTGTTACAGCATAGCCTGTCAATGTGTACTTATGGAGCTTTAATGTTTGCTTTATTTACCTGATAACCTGTAAGACCTGTCAAATTCAGCATGGGTACTTAAATAAACCAAAAATGTAACCTCTGCAAGATATTGCTTATGTGCATATTAACTATAAATGCACAAAAAGGAATAAAGATTTTAAAAGTAATGGTGAAATGCAGTTATTACATATGTAGACAGGTGCTGTAAACATAATTATCTCACCTCTGTTTAGTCCACCTTTTTAGCAACTAACTTTAAAAGTTTATTTTTTACACTGAAGGCCTTTGAGTTTCATGAGGCACTCTCCCAATCAAAAAGCTTTAGTTTTAAACAAATTTATTTTTCTTTTAAGAAGTACTTCTGTTCTGAGGCCTTGTACCAAACTTTCAATGGTAATAGTATTTGTGACCCATCTGCCAGGTGGAGCCAGCAGCAACCAGGGACGGCTTCAATATCTAGGGGTTCCTTTCCATTGATACAACACAGAACCGGCTCAAGCCCCACCCAGTAACCTGGGAAAATTACACACCACCCTTGGGCGCCTCTGAGAGGCAATACTTCCCCACTCACAAGCACAGAGTCTGAGTGTAGAAAAGAAACTTTTAATAAAAGGAGGGACTTAACACTGTGTTAATTTTGGAAAACACCATAAATAGGGTTCATAAACATAAGCCATGATCAAAAGACCCACCCCCAAGTAAGTTGGGCAGTGTCCTTTTCCCCTCAGGTTCTTAAGTCCAGCAACCCAAAAGTCCCTTTAACATGCTCTACCCTTCTCTGCACCCCACTCGCAGTTTCTGTCCTTGGTCAGTGCAGACCCTGGGTGGAGGATGTGTGTGTAAAGAGGCACCTTACTCGCTCCGCTGTTTGGGCACTCACTCGGCGCCCCTCTTTGCCAGCCACCCTGCCGGCCAATTACAGTGCATCTCTGTGGGGCCCTGCTGTGGCTCTGTACAAGGGTTAGCCGGGGCTCAACCCCCTTCGGGGTGGTGGGGAGCCACACCGGCTCACTACACACAGTTGTCGTTTGGGGGGAATTAGTCCGTCCACGGGGTCTCCCTTGGCAGCCCTTGCGGTAACTGAAACAAACACTGTGAGCCCAGGCCCTGGGTCAGGTCAGGGCAACAATGAGTCAGGGCGCAGGGCTAAGCAGTAGCAGTACAAACAGTGAGGGGCCCAGGCCCTGGGTCAGGGCAGGGCAATATGTAGTCAGGCCCTCAGGCAGGGCTGAGCACTAACAATAGGCCCAAGCCTCCTCTGGGTAGTGGGCGCCGGGCAGGCCCGGGCAGTCCTGGCGGCCGCCTTGGGCCACAGGGTTTTCCCAGTCGCGGGCTAGGCTGGAGATGTCTGGTCTCTCTGGCGGCTTACTGAGCTCTGAGGGCAAGCCTTTATACTTCCAGGTCACCGCCTGACCCTCTGAGGGGTGGGCTCAGAGCTCCCTGGCTCCGACCACTCTGGCCTCCGGATGGGCTCTTCCCCCTCTGGGGTGGCGGGGAGCCACACCGGCTCACTACAGGCCTCTCCGCCAGCTGCGCCTCTCCACCAGCCACCCTGCTAGCTGCTCGCTGTGTCTCTTTGCCTCACCAGCCACTCTTTCACCAGCCTACTGTCAGCCACCTTCTGCTGCCACCTGCCTCTCTACTGCAACCTCTGCACATCAGTCTCTTAGTAATGTTCAGCTCTTTGCAGGCTGGGCAGAAACACTGCCCCATCCCCGTGATTTTTAGCTCTTAGGAGGCTGGGCAGAAACAAAGTCCTACCACAACTGATTTCAGCTCTGATTGAGCAATTAAAATAACAAAGAGGCTTCTAATGAAGCCTATTTAACTCTTTCTTTGAACTGTGTGTGGGGGGGGCAAGGGAACAGGTTAAACCAGTCTGGAGAGGGTCCACACCTCCTGGCTGGGACACCTGTCCCACCTCTCTTCCTTTCACAGGCCTCTGGCATTTGAGCCCCTGGCTTAATGAGGTCCTTTCATCTGAGGGTGACCCCCTCATTTGGGATAGGTTAAGTACAGTTCCACTCCCCTTTATTCATACAATAATGACAGCATTGGTGAGAGCATTGTACTACCCCAGCATTCAGTACTAAAGTGATTTGTAACCCAACACCAGCCAAAGTTGATTACGTTGAGCAACACATCACTCTATCTGCTGGATATCTAAGCAGAGCAGGAGCAAACGGTATTTACAAGAACAGACCTAAAGTATCTCCCCCTCCCAGCTAGCTGTCAGGGAAGAATTTATTCAGATCCTGCTTACATATTTTTATGGCAGAATTGTAAAATCCTGGAAAAAATATGGTTTATAATAGAGATACTTAGATACTAAAGTAAAGCTATTCAGAAAAGTGCTGTTTTAATAACCAATGGCTGTAGGATACCATAGATAAGGTACCAGAAACCTTATCTATGGTATCCTACAGCCATTGGTTATTAAAGATTTACAGATTGACAGTGGCAGTTTAAATATCTTTAAAAACAGCAAAAGCAGCAAAGAGTCTTGTGGCACCTTATAGACTAACAGACGTTTGGGAGCATGAGCATCCGACGAAGTGGGTATTCACCCACAAAAGCTCATGCTCCCAAACGTCTGTTAGTCTATAAGGTGCCACAAGACTCTTTGCTGCTTTTACAGATCCAGACTAACACGGATACCCCTCTGATACTTTAAAAACAGCTGCTTTCAGAAGATCGGAGACTATTTAAGTATTTAAATTTCACTGGCAAAAACATTTTCTTGCTGACATTTATCTAGTGCTAGAACTTGTATACTGACTTTCTGAGTGACTGAAATGAAAGCTAATCAGATTGCATTTTTATATTATCCTTGTAGAAAACTATATAGAAGGCCTTTTGTGATTATGCTGTAAAACGTTATTCATTTTGCAAATAACTCTTACAGAAGGCACAATCAGATTTGAAGAAGTTAGAGTGAATGACAACCCTTCCATTTCTTGATAAATTGAAAGTCCTACAGCTACAGAACTGAGCTTGCTTCTTTGAGAATAATCTTGATGTAGAGAAACACCAGAGTTTTAAACCAAACTAGTTTTCTGAGAATTATTTTGGACTGTTTCCTACTCTTTGATTTTCCTCGTTGGTCTGAGGAACTGAGATTCGTCTTTATTTTCCCATCTTAACTTTTTAGCAATGTTTGAAACATTTTGTTTGATGTGAGCTGAAAGTCTGTCAGTTATTATACTGTTTGGCATTGTGGTAGTTCTTGGCAGTAATTATTTAGTCTACTCTGTTCTGCTCTGGTTCTTATACTGCCCTCATCATCATAGTATCTGAGCACCTTCTAGAAGTGCATTAAGTGATGTGGCTAGGTTTTGTCACACACATATGACACATTCTACCTTTCTCTCTCCAAGGCAGAGTCCATGACTGATATCATTGTGACATACTGTACCTTGGGGGAGCGTCTTGAAACCTCCATATTCCTCATCTGTATGTAATTGTGATATTGCATATAAATATGCCATGTGAGGTGTCAGGGAAAAGGTTATGATCAGTTCAAAGTCACTGTTCTATCTAAATATGTACATCTGTAGTGCATATGAAGTTATGAGATTGTGTTGTATGCTTGTCACTAAAACGTGCTGTAAGTTGGGGAATCAGCCAGATCAGATCTTAGCTCCCCAGAGACAACAGCAAGGAGAGTAACCAAGGCCCAGGTGAGGTGTCAAACAACTATCAACAGCCATTGTCCAGCAAGGGAGTTACAATTCAGTGACTCACCTGCATAAAGTCACACCAGAGGAATTGCTCAATCTTGCCTGGGAACTCAGCAACACCCATCAGACAAGCCTGGACTTGTGTTCTCCAAGTACGTCAGACTGAGGATACAAAACAGATCACGGCGGGGCCCATGCTTCGCCTTTCTCCTGCCTGCACCTATGCTGCAATTAACAAGGACACTGAGAAGACTTAAGACTCCAACAGAGGAGACTGGCCCAGGTTTCAAGGGTGAAATCTGCGTACTATGAACTGCAATATCCAGTGGGGTGAAAAAACTGCTAAATCTAGATGTTAACCCTATTAGACTGGGCGAGAGTTTAGACTGCGTGCTTATATTTTCTTTTCTTTTGGTAACTAACTCTGACTTTTTGCATATCACTTATGATTGCTTAAAATCATTCTTCTGTAGTCAATACATTTGTTTTACTGTTTATCTTTAGCAGTGAGTTTGTATGAAGTGTATGGCAAAACTGCTTAGGTTTGCAAAGGCTGGTGTATATCCACTTTCCGTTGATGAAGTGGTGAACCAATTAATAAATTTGCACTGCCCATTTTGAGCAGTGCAAAATGGTATATTCATAGGTGCTGGAACTAGAAGTGCTGGGGGTGCTGCTGCTGCACCCCTTGGCTTGAAGTGCTTTCCATTGTATACAGGGTTTACAGTTTGGTTCAATGGCTCTCAGTACCCCCACTATACAAATTCTTCCAGCACGCCTGGGTATATTCCTGAGGTCAGTTCTGGAAGCCAGGAGGATTTGGCTGGTGCCTTTCCCTGTGTGATTCATGAGTGGTTCTGGGAGCATTCGTGCAATCTAGCTGGGTGTGGGGATTCACATGTGGTTGTGCTGAGTGATAACAGTGCCTGGTGGGGCTTGCTGCATGTCACTAGCAAGGCATTGTGAGAGACAACCCAGGCTGGAGAGTGTTAAGGGGGTACAGTGGTCCCACGGTCCCAGGCTGTACATGGGGATCCGATCACAATCATGATAGCATTAAGTGGCTTTTACAGCTACAGACCTCCATAGGTGCTAAGATGTCCCATATCTAAGATACGCTATATTTTATTTTGATTTATAACAGTAAGTACCCATAATCGGATTTAGAGCAGCCTGTTAATTATTTAACATTCCAAAAATCAAATATTCAATTCAATCATCTCATTGCTTCTACCAAGCTCATAATCATATTCTACCCCACCAAGTATGGCAGTGTGTTCTGGGTGGAGAGGTAAACTGTTAGGTAGCCAATCTTAGGCCATTTTGGGTTTTACAGGTCAAAATCCTAAGTGCAGATCCCAAAGCACAGGTGTTTAGCTGTCTATAAGATGCTCCAAGCAGATCCAGCTTCCAAATAGATTTAACGGGCAGTTCAATGTAGGATGCATGCAAATAGCCTAACCTTCAACTGTCAAAGACATGGTTGATGGTGTAAGATTCACATCTAAAAGACATGGTGATATCTGTCTGGCCAGGCACAACTGGTGAAATGCCACTGTTTGACTATCGCTGCGACTTGATCTCTTAAGTGTAGATGTTGGTCTAACCAAACTACCAAGCTATAGACTCAAGTTACGAACAGAAGTTAAACACCCTCAGGCTTAGGGCAGATTATAAACTGCCATTTCTTGTTTATTCCAACCTGCCAACATCACTTCTTTCTTATTCAGAATGGTCCTCGGCCAGCTCATTCTTATCCATGCTCTTACCCCAACCAGGCTACTAGGTCAGTCTCTGAACTGTCTTTGCTGGATCAATTGAGATAAAGACATAAAGTTGAGGGTCTTCAGCATACTGAAAATACAATTACTTAAAAAAAAAATAATTGCCCAAGCGTCCTCACTAACACCCTTTTACAGCACAATATACATGTTGAACAAGAGTGGCAATGACTGCATATACTACTATGCCTAAAATATTACAGGTGTGATATTTGATATTGATATTTCTTTACTATGTAATATTCAGTGTCTCTTATTAGGTCTAAATTAAATGCATAGCTAAGTGTATTTAAGACACTTAATTTAAAGTGTTACCATCACAGATGTACTTTCAGCTTCATACTTTGGAGGGACTTGGTGGTTGTTGAGAGATTTCTATAGCGCATTAGCAATTTGTGATATAAACAAGGATTTGGTTGGCTTTTTTTTTATAGAGAACCAGAATTTTGTGAAAGTGGTGCATCAGGAGAATTATAATACTTCACCATCTTTGGTGAACTCAGTTTGTGTTACATAGTTGTTTTTTAAAACGACTATTAAATAAGTGTAATTAGTAGCTCCTTTCTAGGTGACATTAGTTACATAATAATTTTGTATGATTGAGTCTTGTCTGTGTGTTGGGTAGTTTTTTAGTTTGATAGTTTAGATCAGTGTCAAAATAAACAGATCACTGCAAGATGTAGCTCTCCTCTTTCCTTTCTAGATGTTTCATTCACAAAACAATCTATAATAAACAGTTTTACCAGTTACTTTCTTAGTTCCATTTAAATGAGGTAATATAAAGAACAAATGTTAAAAAAAAATGAGCACCATCAAAGATGATCTTACTCTACCTACCAAACTCTAATAACTTTCACCAATGAATGGGTCTTTAGTGATGCTAACATATTTTACTTTATGTGCTGAGGCATTACTTAATTTTTATATGTTCTATTTTCTCTTTCTGATCTACTAATTGATTATTTGAAATCTTCTGAAGTATGTGGGTCAAATTTATTATCTGTATTGATTTGAGTGACTTTAAAATGGCATGAAGGATTTTTTTGTATGAAATGTGTGTGGAAGAAGTGATATCTTAGCATAGTAAGAGAGTGTGAAGGTGTTACATTAATGAGATTTTCAAATTAAACCCAAGTAAGTTAGGTACGAACATCTCACTGACCACTGCTACTTGGCCACATTATTCATTTAGGCTCCTTTGCAGATTTCAGCCTAAGAGATTAGACTAGCTCACAAATCATGGAGCTAAAATAAAAAAGGAATGGCAATGGGAAAAGCATAATTTATTAACCATTTCATAAACGGGACAAGCATATCATTGCTCTTCTGAAGAAGGGACTATGGGACAGATTTCACACAGTGTGCAGTACTTCTCATGATGCTGTGACTTCGGGGTAGCTGGATATTCAGTCCTTCGAAGACATGCTCAGAACATGATGGAGAATTGGGAATATTATGCTTTTTTTCCCCATTGCAGTTCAGGTTGCTGTTCGGGGCTTGTATTCATAATAATAAAAGGGACTCAGAAATGTGTGTATTGCTGTATTAAATGAGCACAGATAATGCAGAAAAGATATTTTTCTGGAATTTTAAAAGGTAAAACTGTTTATCTACAGAGCGTGTTTGTCTGATGTTTAGGACAGGGGAATAAAGTCAGGACTCTTGGGCTCTCTTCCTATCTCTTCCATTGACATGCTGTTGACTTAGGCCATATCATTTAACTTTTCTATACCTCAGCTTGCCCATCTGTAAAAGGGCAGGGTGACCAGATAGCAAGTGTGAAAAATCGGGACAAGGGGTGGGAGGTTAATAGGATTCCATATAAAAACAAACAAACGAAAAAAACCCCAAATATCAGAACTGTCCCTATAAAATCAGGACATCTGGCCACTCTATAAAAGGGGGATGAAAATATTTACCTCATAGGCTTTGTTGACGCTTACTTAATGTTTGTTAAAATACTTTGAGATGAGAGGTGCCATACGCAGGGAGGGTGTAATTCTTCCTGACAGAGGGTCAGCTCTGGGCAGTGGTTCAGCTGCATGTGAGGAGGGACACCAGCAGAATACAGAGGCCCCAAGGGAAGTGCCATAGGATCTGCACTTACACTGATTAAATAGGACTAACACTGTGGTGCAGAGGGCACTGTTCAATCATTGGATCTGGGTTGGGGGGGACTGCATCCCCTGGATGGCTGCTGCACTTCATCCCCATAAAGGTTGAATATGTGGGTGGAAGTACCAGTGGTATTACTTTATTCATTAATTTATATGGGCAATACTGTACCTGAGTAGAGTTATACCATTTTGCTAAGGCTGTAATAGTGTCAGTTCAAATGATTTCATGCTGATAACCTCTATTAAAAGATGGTCTGTGTAAATGTTGCAGCTGGTTACACTCCTACTATATTGAGTCTAAAGGACATATCCCTGAAAGATACTTTGTTATATTGTAATATAAAAATAATGATATTCTAAAATAAAAATATGAAATTACTTTAAAAGCCTAACTTACATTAAGAAAATATAAGTATAAGAATGCCAATCCATCTTTAAAACACTTGTCTAGCTATTTCAAACATATGAGCTAAGATGTGTTAAATATTGTGTAAATACTTATTTTTCACAGAATTTAGCTTGGATTTGTTCTGAACATTTCAGTATTCTTTGTTCATGTAACCTTATATTCATGTATTGTTAATAGAATGTGTCAGTGATATAAAGACAAATGACCATGGAAGCAACTAAAATGTTTTTTCTTCAGTATAATTTCTACAGATTTTTCTACAGCACACCTTCTAGCTAGAGCATCCTCAGTTTAGCTTGCATATAACTCAGTGTCATTTGCCACCTAGAGATATGGCAGAGAAACATTTTCATATATTAGGAATAGCTGGTAAAGCCATTTGGGTAAGGCAAATATTTTCCAATAATTGAACAGTTTAATTAGCAAATGAATGTAGAAGATTTATCTACTGGAGCAAGGAGACTCAGTCTTCTTGATTACTAGTGTCTGAAGAGTGCCCTGGTTATAAATCTTCTGAAACAGGTTTTTATCCACTAAAATAGAAAATGTTAAATTACTTAATTTGTTTATACAACTTAGACAAGAATTATTGGAAGACTTCCAGGGGTCTTTAAAGACAGGATAAGAACAATTTGTTTGTTTTTTAAGTGGTCAAGCGGCATAATGTTTCAAAAGATGGGTTCCTCATTCAGGGTTCTATATTATACTCAGAACAGCTGTTGAACACTTAGCAAAGGGATGTCACATTAATATGCTGTATTTTTAACAGCAGTCTTATAGGTAGTGTTCATGAAAGTAGACATTTGAAATACACTAATGGCCTGTAATAAACTAATACAGTTTAGAATGATTCAGAAAAGTCCTTAAGCATTGCTTAGCTTTTCCCATGTGCTTAAGTGCTATACTGATTAAAAATTCTTTACTGGATTGGGGGCCTTAGTTTTTATCCCGATTTTAAATTTGTTGATCATTTAGAATCTACATTTATACTGGCCTAAATGAAAATAAACAGAACCTACTGACCTACAGTATTATCACCAAGTTGTTATTTTGTCAAAGCCATGGTTACAGTATTTTGTTTTTTAAATCATATGGATTCAAGGTGTTTCCAGATAAGTCTATTAAGAAAGGTTTTTGTTTTAGAGAAAATCTTCTAAGAACATGAGCCCATTTTACATTGCAATAACAATATTGACAGCAAAACACTACCAGACTTCAGATTGCACAGAGATGCAGATGCAGACTCTTCTGTATTGCCCTCTAGTGTTTGAGCTAACAATAAACAATAACTTAGAAGCCGTCATCACAGCTAGATGCATTTTCTCTCACTGAACCAATCCTGTGCACTTATCACCACTGCACAATTTCTATGCCATTTCATTCAGTAGGTAAGATCCCATGGAAAGCAAGTCTAAGGGAAAACTGTTCAGGAGAATTGACAGTTTTTAAAAGAGACATTATTATGGGCACAAGAGCAAGCTATGCTGATGCACAGGAAACTATGGCTTAACTAAGAGATCTTCAATAACCTGAAACTCAAAAAAAAAAAAAAAAAAAGTCATACAAAAATGGGTAGTGACAAAATTAGAAAGGCTAAGGCACAAGATGAGATTAAACTAGCTAGGGATATAAAGGGTAAGAAAGCATTTTACAAATACATGAGAAGCAAGAGGAAGACCAAGGACAGGGTTAGACCCTTTACTCAATGAAGAGGGAAAGATACTAACAGAAAATGCACCAATGGCCGAAGTGTTAAATGTCTTTCTCCCCCCTCCCGCCCCCCAGTCTTCATCAAAGAAGTTAGCAATGATTGTAGGACTAACCTATCAAACATCGGTGTAAATAGAGTATGATCTGAGCTGTATTAGCAGGAGTATTGTAAGCAAGACTGAGTAATTCTTCCACTCTACTCAGAACTGATAGGCCTCAACTGGAATATTGTGCCCAGTTCTGAACACTACACTACAGAAAAGATGTGGACAAATTGTAGAAAGGAGAGCAACAAAAATGATTAAAGGTCTAGAAAACATCGCCTAAGAGGAGAAATGAAAAAATAAATTGGTTTGTTTGGAGAAGAGAAGACGTGTGTGTGTGTGTGGGGGGGGGAAATGACATAGTCTTTAAGTGTATAAAAGGTTATTATAAAGGGTGTGTGTGTGTGTGTTAAACTGGTCTCCTCAACCATTGAAGACAGGAAAAGAAGTAATGGGCTCAAATTGCAGCAAGGGAGCTTTAGGTTAGACATTAGGAAAAGCTTCTAACTGTAAGAGTAGTTAAGCACTGGAACAAATTACCTAGGGAGGTTGTGGAATATCCATCATTGGAGGTCTTTAAGAACAGGTTAGACAAACAGTAGACAGGGATGGTCTAGTTAGTCCTGCCTCAGTGAAGGGGGCTGCACTAGATCACCTATTATGGTCCCTTCCAGACTTGCATTTCTATGATTCTATGGTTATTTTAGCAAGCAATTTCATGCTCTGTTTGCTGATTTTGTTTTCTCTAAGATAGCCGAGTTTTGGAAATTAAACTCTAAAATACAAGTCTGTTATTGAAGTTGCACCTCCTGCCATGTGCTTCATGCAATCTTTGTTATGCCCAGGGCTTAAATGATTAAAATTTAACGAGGGGATTTCTCCTTCCTCTTTATTCTTCTCCTCTGTGTTATACTAATTAATTTATTTTAGCAAGAAGAACAAACTTCCTTCCCATTCCATCTCAATTCTTAACCCTCCTGGCTATCTGAGAAAATCATTCTGATACAGTCCCAGTGAGTGACAATTTAAATTTGCTTGCCTGATGTACTGTGAAACTTTTTACTCTAATTGACCAGAACTTCTGTTCCTTCAGACTTTTACATTTACTCATGGTCTATTGTTTAGATTGTTAAATATTGTTATCTGAAGCCTATGTACATTATTATAAACAACTTTATAATAATTAAAATATAGCATGTCATTTTCAAACCAGGTGTCTTTATTTTTCACTAGTATATGTGTTATGCCTATATATTTGCAAGAAGAATATAGTGTCATGGCCAGATAGTTTCAGACAGGAGGTCAATCTAAAAAGTGGATAGAGCTAGTTTGGAGAGGCAGTCAGCATGTCTTTCTGGGAATCTCAGCTGACAGAACTTCTATGGAGCCCTTGTTGCAAAACAAAGCTGCTTCCTCTGGTGGAACCTCAAATAATTGGGGGGTGAGGAAACTGCAGTTGTGCTTACTGCTCCACGCCAGAGGTAAGTGCTTCTGTCAGCCAGAGATACCCTTGACGACATGGGGGATAAAAATTACAACCTCCCCCCCCCCTTACCCCTGGTGCCCACGGCTCATTATTTTTCAAGTGTTGTTAATAATGAGCAATAGCTGTTTGGAGAAGTTTGGATACCTCTGATTACACACAAGTAAGGAAGTTGTTTTACTGAATGGCCACTATCTTCTCCCCTGGTCAACTAAAATCAAAACAAGTAGAAGTGAAGGAGGCTACTTATTTCAGTCAGGTTATTTATTTTGAGACAGAGGAAGAAATGCCATTATTAAAAAGACACTCAATCTTGCTAAATTCCTCCAGCACATGGGGACACATTCACTGCCAGTCCAAGCTTTTGTTGTGTGCACATTGTGGGCTGTAATGAAGTGAGCTATGGCTCCTTTTTTCAGAACCCACCTCCAAGGGGTTGCTCTAATTTGCACTAGCAGGCTATGGTTCTCAAAGGGCCATGAGCCAGCTGGGCAGGGGCTATGGAAAGGGACAGTTAGCAGCTGGATACTCTGTGCCTCTTGGGGTTTCCCCTGTGCTAAGAGAATAATCATCTGGCTGGGAATTTAGGGGTAATTTCTGCTCCCTTTTGCTTTAGTGGAACAGGACAGAGAATCATCTGCCCTTTCAACTAGAGATCACACCTCACTATTCTTGTTGTTTCTCCTTACTGCCTCTTGCATATATTTTTTCATGTTATCATATATTGAGTTGCAAAATTTGGAGCAGATGCACAAATCTGCTTTGAGATTAAGCTATTCTGAATGGAGAAGTGTCAGCACGTTCCTCACAATCACCTTTCCCTTGCTCATTTCATGAACATCGTTGAGAAAGTAACAGAACGCCACTAGCTATCACCTACCGCCCCCAACTAAAACCTCTCCAGCACATCATCAAGGATCTACATCCTATCCTGAAGGATGATCCCTCACTCTCATAGACCTTGGGAGACAGGCCAGTCTTCGCTTACAGACAGCCCCTCAACCTGAAGCAAATACCAACAACTACACACCACACAACAAAAACACTAACCCAGGAACCAATCCCTGCAACAAACCCCGTTGCCAACTCTGTCCGCATATTCAAGGGACATCATCATAGGACCTAACCACATCAGCCACACCATCTGGGGCTCGTTCACCTGCACATTTACCAATGTGATATATGCCATCATGTGCCAGCAATGCCCTTCTGCCATGTACATTGACCAAACTGGACACATTCTACACAAAAGAATAAATGGACACAAATCAGACATCAAGAATTATAACATTCAAAAATCAGTAGGAGACCACTTCAATCTCCCTGGGCACTCAATAGCAGACTTAAAAGTGGCAATTCTTCAACAAAAAGAACTACAAAAACAGACTCCAATGAGAAACTGCAGAACTGGAATTAATTTGCAAACTGGACACCATCAAATTAGGCCTGAATAAAGACTGGGAGTGGATAGGTCACTACAAAAACTAATATCCCCCGGCTGATACTCACTACTCCTTGTCAACTGTTTGAAATGGGCCACCTTGATTACATTGGCCTCGTTAGCACTACAAAAGTGATTTTTCCTCCCTTGGTATTCACTTCCACTTCCACCTTAATTAAATTGGCTCATTAGCACTGACCCCCCACTTGGTAAGGCAGCTTCCATCTTTTTATGTGCCATGTATTTATATCTGCCTATGGTATTTTCCACTCCGTGCATCTGATGAACTGGGTTTTAGCCCATGAAAGTTTATGCCCAAATAAATTTGTTAGTCTCTAAGGTGCCACAAGGACTCCTTGTTGTTTTTGCTGATACAGACTAACACAACTACCATTCTGAATCATTGACTTGGTGGCAACACAGTTGGTTATAGTGTGGCAGGTTCTGAGTTTCAACACTGGCATTATATATTTTTTCACTAGCAGACTATTATTTTTTACATTAATCATAAGTCCTTTTAGTAAGGTCAAATCAATAATTTTGTCAATTGCATCTTTAAAATCTATTCCTCCTTTTTAAATGTACTGTGTGTAAATTCAGGAAGAAAAATAAGAAGCAGAGATGCTTCATGCTAAAAGTGTAAAAATTCCCTTTAAAGATTTTAGAACTGAAGGCCCAAATCCTGAGGTTCTTAACTAATGTCCTTTAATAATTACAACTGGAGTTTTGCTTGACTAGAAAGTGCATGGTTCAGACCTAAAACTTTATACTGCAGCCTAATATGCAAGAGTACAATTTAAAATAGCCCCATTGTCCAGAGTAAATTAATTCAGCATTTCTACCTTCTACATTCTTTTAAGGGTCTCAGATGGGGTCATTATTATTTTATGAATTCTGTCTAATAAAAGGGTTTTAGATGAAAATGCTCACTATATAAAATGAGATTTTTACTAGTTTCATATCTGTTTTAAGAATGTAATATTTATAAATCCAATAGCTTTTTCTAGTAGGGCTGTCAGGCGATTAAAAAATTAATTGTGTGATTAATCTCGCTGTTAAACAATAATAGGATACCATTTATATAAATATTTTTGGATGTTTTCTACATTTTTAAATATATTGATTTCAGTTATAACACAGAATACCAAGTGTAGAGTGTTCACTGTATATTTTTTATTATAAATATTTGCACTGTAAAAATAAGTATTTTTCAATTCACTTAATAAAAGTATTGCAGTTCAATCTCTTTATGTTGAGAGTTGAATTTTAAAATGTAGATTTATGTACAAAAATAACTGAATTCAAAAATAAAACCATGTAAAGCTTTAGAACCTACAAGTCCACTCAGTCCTACTTCTTGTTCAGCCAGTTGCTCAGATAAACAAGTGGGTTTACATTTCCAGGAAATAATGCTGCCTGCTTCTTGTTTACAATGTCACCTGAAAATGAGAACAGGCATTCACATGGCACCGTTATAGCTGGCATTGCAAGATATTTAAGTGCCAGATGCTCTAAAGATTCATGTGTCTCTTCATGCTTCAACCACCATTGCAGAGGACATTTGTCCATGCTGATGATGGGTTCTGCTCCATAACGATCCAAAGCAGTGCAAACCAACACATATTAATTTTCATCATCTGAGTCTGATGCCACCAGCAGAAGGTTGATTTTCTTTTTTGGTGGTTTGGGTTCTGTAGTTTCTGCATTGGTGTGTTGCTCTCTTAAGACTTTTTAAAGCATTCTCCACACCCCGTCCCTCTCAGATTTTGGAAGGCACTTCAGATTCTTAAATCTTGGGTTGAGTGATGTAGCTATCTTTAGAAATCTGACATTAGTACCTTTGTGTTTTGTCAAATGTGCAGTGAAAGTGTTCTTAAAATGAACAACATGATGGGTCATCATCCGAGACTGCTATAACATGAAATATATGGCAGAATGCGGATAAAACACAGAGCAGGAGACATACAATTCTCCCACAAGGAGTTCAGTCACAAATTTAATTAACACGTTATTTTTTTAATGAGCACCATCAGGATGGAAGCATGTCCTCTGAAATGGTGGCCAAAGCATGAAGAGGCATTTGAACATTTAGCATATCTGGCACATAAATACCTTGCAATGCTGGATACAAAAGTGCCATGCGACTGCCTGTTCTCACTTTCAAGTGACATAGTAAATAAGAAGCAGGCAGCATTATCTCCCGTAAATGTAAACAAACTTGTCTCTCTTAACGATTGGCTGCACAAGAAGTAGGACTGAGTGTACTTGTAGGCGCTAAAGTTTTACATTGTTTTGTTTTTGAGTGCAGTTATGTAACAAAAAAATCTACACTTGTAAATTGCACTTTCACGATAAAGAGATTGCGCTATGTTACTTCTATGAGGTGAATTGAAAAATACTATTTCTTTTGTTTATCATTTTTACAGTGCAAATATTTGTAATAAAAATAAATAAAAAGTGATCAGCTTACACTTTGTATTGTGTGTTGTAATTTAAATCAATATATTTGAAAATGTAGAAAAAACAACCAAAATATTCAATAAATTTCAATTGGTATTTTATTGTTTGAGTGTGATTAAAACTGTGATTAATTGTGATTAATTTTTTAATCGTGATTAATTATTTTGAGTTAATCGTGTGAGTTAACTGCAATTAATCGACAGCCCTACTTTTTAGTATTTATTTTTTGTCACTCTTGGTCCAAACACATCTGAGAAAAATTGAGATGCTGACTTCTATTTTTCATATCTGCTGTGGGTTGTGATAGGAAAGACAATGATGTATAAAGCAGAGGAAGCCTTTTTTTTTTTCAGTTTGAGTCTGCTAATCCTTCAGGATTTCAGGATTATTAAACTGTGAGAAAACATTAGGAGGAAGCTATAGAGGAAATAATCTTTGTGCAACATTGGAGTAGTATTTTGAATAGACTTATTTTTTAACCTTCTCAAGTCTTGGCATATACTTACACAGAATCTCTGCAAGAAAGGGCAAAACTTGATAATGTTTCAAACCTGGATGTCTTTATTCAAGTCTTACTGTTCATTTTTTCCCATTACAACATTTTTTGCCACCTGGGATAGCAGCAATGATTTCCCACAGCCTAATGCTAATATGCCTTGTCATCACTGAAACAGTTAACGTCTAAATGTCTCCTGTATCAAGATTATTTTTGCAATCAATTGACCAAACTTTTTATTGAAAACAAAGTGCGGTAATATTTATATGGTGCTACCCATTGAGTTGATTGCTTTCAAAAGCTGACTGTAAACACTGTATGCAATGTGTGTTGTGATTTCTGAGCTGACTGTTCAGGACTCAGAACATGAAATTTCGTTGGTTTCATGACTTAAGGGACAGTCAGTTGCCTTACTATGTGCACTTTGTGTAAATCTCATCTATTTGACAAATAGGTTGACAGAAAGAAGGTGACAATCTTGACATTTTGACTGTCAAGTCTAATTCAGGGATTGTAGTGCCAGATACTGATTCCATAGAAAAATAAAGATCCTAGGATTGGCAAGTTATGTTGTTGACTGAACCAATAGCTAATCAGTTACATGTCCTCACCATGTCTTCTTAATTACTTTACTTATTCAAGAGTCCCCATAACTTTGAGAACAAAAATTTATTTTAACTCACCCATTTAAAAAAAATGTGTGTCTCAAGAGGTAAAGCTAATGAAAAATAAAACAGAAAAATGAAAACTATGTGGAGGCCAAAGAAAAGAGGATCTGAGTGTGTGTGTATTTTCCTGATGTCTGGCACATCTGTCTCTCTAATTACAACTCAGAGATTAGACAATAAAAGAGAAAAGATGCTCTTGCTCTCTTTTGCTCATGTGATTGTGAAAATATGGCTTAAGGGTCCTTACGTCTGAGATAGTTAGGGTTCTATCATCTGATCCTTTGTTGCCTCTACCAGAGGCTATATCTGAGCTGGAACACTGGAGTGTATAGGACTCAAGCTCTAAAACAGACAGATAAATTTCAATCCACAAAGGTGCAATATGTCACACAAAAATATCACCTACTGTTTAAGGCCCAGAGCTTGAAGTGCACCCTGTTAGGAGGTAAAGTGTAAAACAAGAATCTGCAGAAAAATCATTCTCTGGGTTTTTTTAATATTACATTTGCTATCATGAGCACAATAAAGGAATCTCACACAAGTAGTAAAAACAAATCCCCCCCCCTTTCAAATAACTAGCATAACACCAAGGTGTTGCTGAGACCATTATGGGGAGGGTAATTATTAAATTCTTAACACTAACAATGGGGGAAGGGGTTATAAGTGAATTTAGCACTTAAAGCCAAGATTTTCAAAAATAGGAGTCTAAAGTCAGACTGCTAAATAAGTGCTCTGATTGTCAAGTGTTCAGCATTCACTAATTCCTACAGAAGTCAGTGGGAGCTGTTGTTCTGTTAGTGGCTCAGCACTTTTGACATTGGGCCACTAATTTAGTAGTACACCTCTACCCCGATATAACGCAACTCGATATAGCTCGAATTTGGATATAACGCGGTAAAACAGCGCTCCCAGGGGGAGGGGGGCAGGGCTGCGCACTCCGGCAGATCAAAGCAAGTTTGATATAATGCAGTTTCACCTATAACATGGCAAGATTTTTTGGCTTCCGAGGACAGCGTTATATCAGGGTAGAGGTATATAATTTCAGACTCCTATTTTTGAACATCAGAGCCTTGATTCTTTCATTCACTAAAACACACTTCTGCAATGACCCTCCCAATGGCATTACCCTTTTTCTTGTCATTCACAATGATGGCCTTTCTGCAGAATAAACTCAAGGACATGAGTCCAACAAAATTATTGATGGATTTATAATTGGTGCAAGAAAAAATTATTTGAGATATTTTTGTTTTAAGCCTGTTTCTGAAAATGTTACTTCCTCTGGAGCACAGCAGTCTCTGTTGAAAAGTCTGACTGAATATTCTGACAAGCATCTTTTCACAGTAGCTTCTCTCTTATTGTTCTAAGAGTAATCCTCCCCTGACGCAGCCATGTCAGGGCTTGGCTACACTTACAAATTTGCAGCGCTGCAGCAGGGTGTGAAAACACACCCTCTGCAGCGCTGCAAATTGCGGCGCTACAAAGCGCCAGTGTAGTCAAAGCCCCAGCGCTGGGAGCCGCGCTCCTAGCGCTGTCCATTATTCCCCACAGGGAGGTGGAGTACGGACAGCGCTGGGAGAGTTTTCTCCCAGCGCTGGCGCTTTGACTACACTTAGCGCTTCAAAGCGCTGCCGCGGCAGCGCTTTGAAGTTTAAGTGTAGCCATAACCTCAGTGATCTATTTTAATTAACTGAATTGCAGCTGCACTTGGAAGAGTACTCCAGAAAGGCACATACAACATAGGAGAGACCATGAAATCAATGCTGTGACAGTTTGTGTTTTCTTTTTAGGACCTTCAACGGTAATGTTTTCCTTTAGTGCTTCCCCACCAGCAGTGATATGCATAGTTTAAAATCCCAAGTGTTTACCTTTAGCCCTGGTTAATTGGTCTGCAGCTAAGAGAGACTATAACTCTGAGCTGATTTCTCCTCTTAATAAAATACCTAGCTTGAGCTAATGTAATGTAGATATTCTGTCAAATAAACTCAGTATTCAGGCATCAGTGTTGAAACTTTTAGACACAGTGGTTCTCAAACTTTTTTTTCCGCAGGCCACTTGAAAATTGCTGAGGGTCGTGGCAGACCACTTAATGATCTTTCCAAATGTTTGTACTGTTAGATAACTATTGTAAATCACTTTGGATTAAAGGGCTATATAAAAAAAACCGCTTAATAATTAACATTTTTTTGTTCTACAAATAAAAGCACACAACTCATATTTTAATATCAGTAGTTTTACCTTTCTAATGTCATGGAAGTGCCTTCTCTCCCCCACTGCAGCAGCCCACAAGCTGGGGCTGGGAAGGAGGGGGATCTCTCCCTCTCTTTCCCCCACCACAGCAGCCCCCTAGCTGGGACTGGAAGAGAGAGGGGTCTCTCCCCCGCCACAGTAGCCATAGAGCTGAGACTGGGAAGGAGAGCCGTCTCTCCCCAGCAGCTGCAGCCCTGGAGCTGAGGAAAGTTGCCTCTTTCTATGGCTGCTACAGCCCTGCACATCCCAAATTCCAACCCATCCCCTCCCAGCTACACCCTATTCCCCCCAAGGCCATCACCTCACCTTATATGTAGGTCTTCTCCACGGTCCAGGCACCTAATTAGTGGAGCCACACCTGCGCGGCTCCACTAATTAGGTGGGTGGCCCTTTATTCTTTTGTGTGTGGCTGCCCAGGTGCGCTCCTTAGAGGAAACTATCCATGGACCACTTGAATGGAGCTCGCGGACCACTGGTGGTCCATGGACCACAGTTTGAGAACCTCTGTTTTAGAACAATATATCATCTCCAGATTTTTCTTTTTAAACTTCTTTCTTTTGCTTCTTGTAAGCTCAGGCTATAAGTACCTGGCTTGAGTTTAAAATGCCTTGTTGCTACTGGACATACTCTTACAGGTTCCACAACATTTGTTACAGAACAGACTTGTCTCATAGCATTGTTGTATGCAGTGCAGCTGTAGCCATGTTGGTCCCAGGATATTAGAGCGAAATGGTGGGTAAGATAATATCTTTTATTGAACCAACTTCTGTTGTGAGAGAGAGAGACAAGCTTTTGAGCTACACAAAGCTCTTCTTCAGCATTGGGTAAGGAACTCACACCATCACAGCAAAATACAAGGTGGAACAGATTGCTTAGTATAAATTGTAAGTGTGTATTGTAAGGGATTATTCAAGGAAGAGTAGCCTCATTCAGTAAAAGATATTACCTCATCCACCTAGTTCCTATGATTGTTTAATGTTAGTCAAGTGGCAAGTTAAACACTGGTTGAATCAGGGCTCTCCCCACCCTCTACCATGACAGAAATTTGAAACAGTTTCTAATAATGAGGTACTTTTATATGCAGATTGTAGGTAATCTATTATTGTACTTGATTGGAGTATTTCAGTTCACATTGTCAGAAGTTGGATTGAGTTTTGAGTGGGACAAAAGGAGAAATGTGTGAAAACCTGTGTGTGAGTGGGTTCCTCATGCTCAGAATTACCTGGATCTTCACAGGATTGCCTGTAAATTATCCATTTAAAATGTGATCCCCAGATACAATGTTCTGAGCACCTTGTGTTGAATGCTGTCCACTAAAAGCATTGAGAACCGAGGATGCTCACCTTGCTGGAGTGGGCCTGTTTCTTACCTAAAATTATACAGAGCCTGATTCATTTTATACTTGGAGCATGAACACCCAGTTGGGATTTTTAAATAACCTTTAGAATTTCTTCCTTAAGCTATTACATATTAATTATATTCTATGGAAGTAGGAATCATGCCATGATTCATACTGTGCAGTACATGGTTTTAGTCATTTTATTGATATTAATACCACAGAGTACACACACACAAGGTATCTAATGTCTTATTTTCTTCACAATTTTATACATTAAAATTAGTTTTTCATTTAGCGGTATTATCAGGCAAATAAACATGTTGCTATTTATTCCTTTATATTTTAATGTACAAAATATTAATGCATTTTTTCCTCCAAGTTATTCTATATCTGTTATGTGCAAGTAACCTGCCACATAGAGAACCAGAAATTTTGAAGCTTATCTATAATTGACATTCAACAAGAGTTTGACTTGTTGACCTTTTATATTTTCCATCCGTTACAAGGATTCCAGCTGCTATATGATGGTGTGGCAGCATAGAACCCAATTCTGCACCCCTTACTCTCTCACATGTATTATTCATGAAGCCAATGGAACACTACTTGGGAGGTAATGGTTGTGGAATTGGGCCCATATTCTGTACATCAGATTATATGGGTTCTCATAATGATGCAGAATGTTTGTAATGTATCTGACAAACAAAGGGCCAAATTCTGACTTCAGATGAGTATGTGCAACTCTTATTGATGTTAAGAAAAAAATACATTCCTGCCACACTGGGAGATTGAATTCAATATCACAATTTATAGGATAAGTTTTAAACTACAAATCTTCACCAAGGGTATTTTCATTTGGACCCAGGGGAAGAATTTTCCGCAGGGAATACATACACGGAGTAACCAAGACAAAATGTTTTGTTTTTTTCTCCTCCATCTTAAAATGTTAATCTAAATAACTTCTGGTTCTTGAAGGTGGACAGAACTTGCAAAGATTTCACATTTTGGCTGTGTTTTCAAAAACTATCTCTACTTTTGGATCTACAGTTTTGTGATTGCAAACAATTATGAGTACAATATTGTAAATGTAATCGGTATGAACAAAAATTATATAACTGGGCATCAACCTGAAAATTGCATCAGTTAGCTGATTCTCCATTTGCTTGCCCGTGTGAAGTAATTCATTTATTTGGCATATGCAATCCAGTCAAGACAAGCCACTGCATTCTTATCAACAAAGTTCAAGACATGAAGATCTCCAGGAAGTTGTCATTTTGCAGTCCTCAGCAATGTGTGTCATGCTTTGTGGCTGCCCATGTTGACGGAGTGGGCTGTCTCTAAAACACCACTGAAATTCTGCTGAAGTACAAATTCCATATCTGGTACCAAAGCAGTTAAGAAGGCTCAATTGACTTTGTGATGAATCAAACCTGGGTTGATGTTTAGTGGGGTCTGAGATGAGATAATTATAGTAGTAATTTATACTTGTGTAAAATGGATTTAAATGGTTTCGGAATAAAAATTTGCCATACGTTTATGCAAGTGGTAACACTTTACCCTGTTTTGAACTCACTCTGAACAGATGTAAATGACTACAATGTACAAAGCAGAGGAGAATCAAGACTTTGAATTCTACCATTTGTGCCCACAAATTTGTGACTGAAGGGACAAAACTGTAGGTGTAAAATTAGAGGCTGGGCCCTTTGAAAACCTGGCCTTTTTAGACAAACTCTAATTACTTTCAATATATATAGGTACCTGACTAAGATTATTTCACCACTACAAATCCATATTACCATATTGGATTGCCAGCTTTCGGTATACAATATATGTATGTACAAGATACCTATTACTATTGGTGCAATAGAAATCTTAACATTTACCAAACCATGGGATTTAACTGTATCATGGTATATGAAATATTCACTACACTTAATCTGGGAAATTCTACCAATGGAATAGTAAATTTTAACTATCAAATGCCATAACATTTAATAGCAACTTCACACTGAAGTCTGAAAAACATGATGCTGCCACTATCACTTTTTTAGCCAGTAAACTTCCAGGAACAAAATAGTTTATTACAGCCAGAGCCTTTCATGTCCTGTGAACATGATATGAGGATGTATAATAAGAATGATTTTGAACTCAGCTGATGGCTCATCCGGTGGAGGATTTAAATTTTTGACTTAAATCCAACACTTCCGTTGCTTCAGAGGGGTGAGAGTGTGTATCAGAGGGAGTACAGACTGCTGGCAAGAGATAACAACTTCATTGCATAATGTAAAGGAACTCGTACATTATTAGTTGCTATTTTCAATATATACCGGGGGTGGTTGAATATATTAAAGTAATTGCACTTTTAAATCTTTGACCTTTAGTGGTCTTTAAAATTGTCATACACACTCATTCTTATTTCAAATGAGAGATAGTGTTGCACCACCAATGTTAAAAAAGACGCTCCTGGAGGATTTTGCCTGTGTGTGTGTGGATCCTTGGGTAGTGGTACTCATGTAGGGGGCTTGGCCAGGCAGAAGGACCTGTGATCAGGTGTGCCTGCATCCTGGCTGCTAAAACATCCCCTTGTGGTCATTAGCACATGATGGCTGCTTTAACCTGCACTGGGAAATCGGATGGGTGCAGAGCATCTTCTGGACAGGGGAGTGCAAAAGGAAACATGGCATCCAACTGGTTGTGCTGAGCACTCCTTTGCTGCAGCTGAGGTTCTGGCCTGAAGGTTATAAAAATGTGGAATATGTATGGCTGTATAGGATAGCTAAGGAAATACCATGAAAGGCAAATTTTATTTGTGTGGATTTTGAAATTCATTGCACCTTTCTTGCTTCTATATGAAGTACTTAGATCTTACTGAATTATATTTCACTACATAATTTACCCCAAAGTATGCTGGCAACGTTGCCGTTTTCTGCAGCCATGGTAGATTTTCTGTGTTAATGCTCATCCTGGCATTGGCTCAGGCTACTGAACAAATTGGCTTGCTGTAATTATTTGGATTGTTTAAATTTAGCAACGTGTCAATCATTTTATTTGGTGACAAGATGTGTACATTTTCTTGCAGAAATCAAAGTAAAAACTTTCATAGGCAACAGAAATGGCTTCTTTGCTGTGTATTTGGCAATTTGGAAACTGTTTAGGTACAACTTTATATCCATTTGATATCATGACCTTTCTGTATGTATTGATACGAAACTAAAAACTCCATTTTGTAATCCGAACACCATTTCGATAAGACTATTCTGTGCCTTCACCTTAGCTCTTTAGTCTCCATATTGAGCTAAACCTCACAGAAAGTGGGAAGAGAAATTCTTGCACCTGGCAACAGGTAAACCATGGAGGGCTATTATTCTTAGTTGGTCTTCTATTCAAATGAAAGTATCCTTGGATAAAGAGCTAGCTACCCAGGGCAAACCAGTTTTTCAAGTGTGGACTCCAGGGACTTGGTGGTCAAGCAACAGATCACCTGATTTGGTGGACTTTAATGGTCTTATGTGGGGGTTGAGTTTGACCAGCGGGCCACATGACAAAGGAGACTAGAAGTTATAAAAGGACCAGGTCTGCTTGGCATAGTTCTCTCCGATTGACCAGAACAGGAAGAGAAATGTGTGTTGCTGGAGTGAAGTTCAATGGAGGGGATGCAAAGAAGATGCAAGAGTGATGAGGAAACTGAGGCAGGAATTGCATACAGCCATTTCTTATTTTGCATAGATCTGTATTTCTCTTGTGCTGTCTACAGTAAAGAGTGATTGATAGATTTTGGAAATCCTTTTGCAAAATCTGCGTCTGTTTGCCTCAATTATCTTGTGTTCATGAAGTGGTAAAATATAAACTAGAGTGGAGTTCTGGGAAAAGGTAAAGCTTAAGGTACTGGAGGGTCTAGGTGGCTCAAAAGCAGAGCTTAAAAGAAAATGGGCCCAGTGTCCAAACATAGCAGCCTGGTGTGTTTCCAGCAAGAGGAACTAGAGCAGGGCTGTGACAATATCAATATCCAAGCTTCTAGGGTCTGCAGCTCTGCCTTTTAGGGCTTTCCAGGGTTCCCAGGCTCCCGTCCTGTAGCTACAAGGTTGGCAACCCTGGAAGTCCTGGGAAGACCTGGTTCAAGCCAACTGTGTGGCAGAGAAATACCGGGGGCTCTTAAGACTTCCAGTCTCATGGCCACAGAGCTGGCAGCCTGGAGGTCCTAGGATGTGCTTCCAGAGTCTGTGGCTCAGGGGTAGCCCTGCCATCCCCTGCCACGTGGAGTGGGCCAAGGACCCCAGAGCTTCTAGATTCCCAGGCCATTTTTACCAGTTTCACTGCTGCTGTTGCTATTAACAAGAATGTCAGTTTCACTCAGCAGCTGCCGGTCTGTGTCAGTGTTTCTGAAACAATTTATTTTTCAAGATTACCAGTTGCCAAGAAATTTTGAAAAATTTGGTTGTGTTCCACTTTGGACTGAAACCATATTTCAAAATGTTGCAATTTCTCACAAAATGGAAATCCTACATCTTGGCCTGTTCTGGAAGAAATATTCTCCATTAAATTAAGTTACTCATCATATACAGGTATACATAAGACTACAAGAGTGAGTCTGAAAGAGCAAGGGCTATACATTTTTGATAGCAGCCATTCTGTTTTTTGAAATACTTGTATTATGTTTGTCATTGTAGAACACCTTACAAATATATAAGAGGGCAACATGTAGGTCTCTGTATCTCTCTGCTTCTTGATTATGCAGGGTCTTTTTTCCCTTTTGGTTATTTAGGTATAGTTGTCTCTTAGAATATGAATCCTCAGCCATGTGATAAAATTTCTGTTTAAAAAATGTTTGTAAAGTATGATTAAAATTACGTGTGCATGGGCAAACAATTACCTTTTTAAACTGTGTGCTTTGTGTGGATGGGCCTTTCTAGCAACTTTTGTGATCCCAGAAGTGGATGCATATTACATGTAACCCATCAATCCCTGTGCTGTTTGAGCAGGCTGTTTTAAATTTCACAGTATCATTTACAAGCTGTAATGATAGCAATGAATCTATCTATATCCGCTCTCTACACTTCCATTGCTATACAGAGTAAGCCACTTAATATAGAATAATGAGGGAAGAGCAGATTTGTTAGTCTGACCCGTTGTTGGTCTGGAGTGCCTCAACTGAATAAGGAGCAGAGCTAACAGAGGAAAGATGATCAAATTGACTGCAGGGGGAGGCAGAACTGATTAGGGAATGTCTACCCTGGGCATGATGCCATTATAGGGTGTGGCTCGGCTGTATCCATCTGTTCAGGGATCCTTGACTGGTAAAGATGGTCTGAGTGAGTTTAAAGAAGGAAGGATATAATCTGAGAATCTGTTTCCTGGGAGGGAAGCCAGCGTGGGGAATGGAAAGGAAAGAAAGTGTCCTCCTAAATCAGTCAATCAATCAATAGTTTCTGTATGGAGTTAGCTCTTTGGAAACTGGCATTTGACTGGATTGTCCCAGCAATTTGCATCAATATTTTAATCGCCTCTACTGTATTGTATAAGGAGTTATCTTAAAGCAATTGGAGCACTTGCTGATGAACCAGTCATATCTTAATCAAATAAAATAGTCATTTTTGTTGTGTGTGTTAGATGAATAATATATTGTACTTGAAAGACTTGTTTCATTCAAGGATCTCAAAACACTTTACTCAGATGAATTAAGCTCACAGCACCTATGTGGGGTAGAAAGTGTTGTTTACCCCAATTTATAGATGTATAAGCAAGATCACATATGCATTCAGTGCCTTTCTTCTATCTACTAGACGCTAAAACACCAGGGATGACTGGGGTAGCTACTCAGCCATGTAGGTGCTAAGGGGAAGAGTACATAGTTCAGTGGATCTGGGTTTTTATTTGACAAGGGAAATATTAAAAGGTGAGATATCATTTAAGTCTCTGGATTCCAGCAATGAAAGATCATGTGATAATATCTTCAAATATGAGGACATCCTTTCTGTTTTGAGCTAACTTGTAATAATCCTATTTTTATAGGCTTGGAAATGTTTAAAGTAATAATTTTATAGCACAGTGAGGCAGTTTTTAAGTATGATACTTGGAGACTTAACTGGAGCCTAATCCCCATGTATGTTAATGAAATCACATGGCCAAAGCCCCACACATTGTGTTGACTATTTGTTCCAATCTGATATACTACAAGTTTGCTTTTGTGGATTTAAAGCCATCATTAACATGCCATACCTGGCTGGGACAGGGGAAAGAGAGTTTCTCCTTCATCGTCTAGAAATAATATTATATAAAAAGCTGGTCCAGCTCTTCAGTTGTGGTAAATACAAAACAAAAAAATACCCAATCAAGATTTCACCTTATATTCATGTTTCACAAGATGTTAATCACTGTAACAATTGCACTGAGTTTTAAAGCTATGATTTCAAATTATTTAGCTTTCTTTCTTTAATAGCACTAATTTTCTGTGTTCAAAAGATTGTACTTTCAGGTAGAACTGACAAGCCACAGGGAAATGGAAATGTGGCATAGATCCCTCTAGGAAATCCACAGAGTTGTTTAAAGATTAATAGCATGTACTGTAATACATTGATTTATCTTCCACTAGAATTATTTTTTTTGTATAATTTAAAGGTCTTTGCTTTGCTCTATGAAATACTTATCTAATATCTGTAGTGATTTTATTTCTATTATTTTCCATATTCAGAATGCCACCCAAATATTTATTTTTTTAAAAATACCCATTATCTAACATTAGTTAGAAAACCCAACCGCTACCTTGTTTTAGAAATTAAAAATAACTTAGGTCTAGCAGTAGGGCAAGGCACCAGAACATGAAGGGACCAATTTCAAGACCAGGTTTGTTAAGGGCTAGTGGAAACTAGACAGTCACAGTGCTCTGAAATTGGAGGGATACGTGTCATATTGCTCTTGATTGTTGACCCACTTTGGCCAATCCCAAATCTTTCTAAATCTCCCACTCCTGCTGCTGCTGTCTTGATTCCTAAATTGTTCTGATTCCTTAACCCTCACACTTTACTGATTGCCTTCTTTCCTCATCTCATCTTGGACTCTTCACCTTCTACTCCTACCTTCCTTTTCTGCATCCCATACATTTTTTGGACCCTAACACTTTCCTTTCCACTGCTGTCTGACTTAGCGGATGTCTGTCCCAGTAAATTCTTCAGCAAACAAGGTAGGTACAGTTTGGAGTTAGGTTACTCACCACGTGCTAGTAAAAGGGTGGACCTGCTTCAGTCTGATATACAAATATAAAAGATACTGTTATAGGTATTTATTTGTATTTTTCATAGTTATCTAATTCATATAGTACCAACTTTAGTGTGTAAATCAGAAGAAGGAAGACTGCCAAACAATTGAGGAGCATTCAAGGAAGACAAGGCTATTTCAGAGAAGCTAAATGAATGCTTTGCATCTGTCTTCACGGCTGAGGATGCGAGGGAGATTCCTACACTTGAGCCATTCTTTTTAGGTGACAGATTTGAGAAACTGTCCCTGACTGAAGTGTCAATAGAGGAGGTTTTGAAACAAATGGATAAATTAAACAGTACTAAGTCACCAGGGCCAGATAATATTCACCCAACAATTCTGAAAGAACACTAATATGAAATTGCAGAACTACTAACTGTGGTATTTATATTATTGCTTAAATCATCCTCTGTACCAGAGGACTGGTGGACAGCTAATGTAATGCTGACTTTTAAAAAGACTCCTGAGGTGATCCTGGCAACTACAGGTTCATAAGCCTAACTTTCGGTATCAGGCAATTTTGTTGAAACTATAACAAAGAGCAGAATTATCAGACACAGATAAACACTATATATTGAGGAAGAGTCAACATGGTTTTGTAAAGGGAAATTATGCCTCAGCAATCTATTAGAGTTCTTTGAGGGTATCATCAAATGTGGACAAGGGTGAGCAAGTGGATATAATGTACTTGGACTTTCAGAAAGCCTTTGACAAAGTCCATCACCAAAGGCTCTTAAGCAAAGTAAGGAGTCATAGGATAAGAATGAAGGTCCTCTCATGAATCAGTAACTGTAAAAGATAGGAAACTAAGGGAGGAATAAATGGTCATTTTTTTACAATGGACAGAAGTGAATAGTGGGGTCCCCCAAGGATCTGTACTGGAAACAGTGCTGTTCAAATTATTCATAAATGATTTGGAAAAGGGGGTGAACAGTGAGGTGGCAATATTTGCAGACAATACAAAATTACTCAAGATAGTTAAGTTGAAAGCAAAGAGTTACAAAGGGATCTCACAAAACTGGGTGACCGGGCACCAAAATGGCAGATGAAATTTAATACAGATAAGTACAAAGTAATGCCAAAAGCTGGGATTGGACAACAAGAGACAAGTCACTTGATAATTTGCCCAGTTTTGTTCATTACCTCTGAAGTATCTGGCATTGGCCATTGTCAGAAGACAGGATACTGGACTAGATGGACGATTGATCTCACCCAGTATGGGCATTCTATGTTCTTAGTATAGTGGATTAACCAGTAACTGGGACTCGTTTATAATCTCAACCCTTACTCACTAGAATTTTTATTCATGTTAACTACTACTATTGTAAGTTCTCATGTAAGTAGGACATAAATATCAGTTAGCTGAGTTTAACTCTACATGACAAGTAACAAATGTTTGTCTTCTGGAGCAAATGTTTTTGACATGTATGCTGAAGCATACCCAACCATATTATTAAACTTCCAGCCATGTTTTAACATGTTTAATGTAGACCACCCCCTCCATTCCTGTGAAGTAGTTAAGTGCTGTTACACAGGACCTGCATTTCAATTGATTCATTTGTAAGTTATGAGGTCACAGGATGGAAAGTCAGGAGATCTGACTTTTATTTCTGATACAGCCTTGACTCACTGTGTGATCTTGGGAAACTTACTTTACCTCTCTGTGCTTTGGTTTTCTGATCCATAAAGTTTGGGGGGAGGGATGATATTTACCTTCCCTAGTAAAATATTTTGAGCTCCGTGCATAAAAGTGCTATATTAGTACATAATAGCAGTATTTATTTCTTAGTGAACCATTAACAGAGCCAAAAATAAAACTCAGGAGCGCTGCCTCCTAGTCTCCTGCTATAGCCTCTAAACCACACTCCCTAATATGTAGTATGATTATGAACAACCACTAATCATTATTTTCATTAAATGACTCAGGTTTTCGACAGTGTCTGGTATTGTCGAGTGTAGTGGTAATATAATGCATTTCAAACCTCACATTCACGCATATGGGAACATCCTGACACATATGTATGTCAAATGCTGTACTTGCCTGAAAGTAAAGAGACAGTGTTAGATTTTACTTTTCCATTCTATTGATATATAACTGACGTATTTATTACGGTAAACTAAGATTATATTCTGAGAGGAATTGATTGAACATGTTCATTGTCTAGAGGGAAAATAATTTTAACAATAGCAACTCCCCCTGTAATTTAACTGTCACCATTTAGACTTTTGCATTTGATTTTATGAAGAAGGCATTAAACAGACTGTGTTTGGTAAGTGGAAGTGTAGTAGAGATCAAAGACAACAATAATATTTAGTAAGGAGAGAGGGGGACAGGCAGGGAATGGAGTAGAACACAATGGGCTACATTTTTGCTCTCATGTATTCTAGTAGATACTGTATTTTAGATTTAAGTTTGTAGAGTGGGATTTTCAGAAATGCTCCACTCTGGCTTAACTCTGTTTTACCAGTGTGGAGTGCTTTTGAAAATCCTACCCATCACATCTACCTAACATGAATGTGTTCTCCTCCAGTTTCCAAAGATCAGTGCTCAAAGAGGTTGAGAGAATGTTTCTTCTCCTCCCCAACTCACCCCTGCTATGACTGTGGAATGCTTTGACCAGTACTGCACAGTATGGTCCATCTCTATTGTCATCTTCTTGGTTGACTCATATAGTCTACACCCAGCCTAACTACCATATAAATGAGGCAGTCATGCTGTTAGGAGTGATTTGGGGCATGCTCAGTTATTTCCTCTTCATTCTCTTCCTCACAAGAAGACTTACTAATGCAAGAGGGTTGTTGTCTTTTCTAAATCAACAAATGTAAAACATTCATCCCTTTTTTGATTACATGCACCCTTCTCCACCTTGCATTCTAGGTTCCTTCCCTTTCGGTATAATTTGTATTCAGTGTAATTCATATGTGTGAACAGACTTTAAACTGATCACTTGCATACATTATAATACTTGGCAGTTGTGTTGTACTTTTATTCTTCAAAGTGCTTTGCAAGCATTGACTAATTAACAAACATCTCTGGCCAGAGAGGGAATCAGAGTCAGGAGAAGAAGCCAGGACATTCTGGGTACATCTATACTGCAGTAAACACCCGCAATACAGATTCTCAGAGCCGGGGTCAGCTGACTCTGACTCACAGGGCTCAGGCTGCAGGGCTAAAAATTGTAGTGAAAATTCAGGCTCTGGCTGAAGCTCAGGCTCTGAGACCCTGCCCTGTTGTGGAATCTCAGAAGCCAGACTCCAGCCCGAGCCCAATATCTACACTGCAATTTTATAGCTCACAAGCCCAGTGAGACTGAGTCAGATGACCTGGGCCAGGTGCAGCCATGCTGTGGGCTTTTTATTGCAGTGTAGACGTACCCTTTGTCTCTTAGTCTTGTGCTAAGAATTCTAGATTATGCAGTAACACCATAAGATCAGAAATTGTATTTGAAAGTATTGATAAAAGATGATGATGTTTGCTCTGTCCCCTTCATGACTTTACATTATATCTGTCATTGAGATTTATATTAGAAACTGAGTTTAAGTAAAATTGTACCTGATGCTGAACTTGGTTACACTGATATAAATCAGAAGTAATTCACTGAGGTCTACAGAGTTACATCAGTGAGGCAGGATCTGTATTAGGCCCTACGTCAGCAGTATTGCAATCTGTAATTTAACTAATATGTATTTATTTTTTGTTTCATGGGCTCACTACAACATTTCTGAATGCATTAGGAAAATGACTGGGCTCTCGGATGATGACAGTCCAGTTTTGTTCTCTTTAAATGATTTATTATCAGATATGGAAACTGCAAATGAGGTCCAGTTCTGTCTGATTTAAATAAAAATATGCAGTCTTTCTCTTCACATGAAGAGTATTTAGTGTGAATGTCTTTACAAAGTTGTACTATAAATCATGAACTTGATATAGATGGAAACAGTTGGTTATATAAACACTGTAAAATGTGTTATTCAGTAACAGTTCATCCATTTCTCCTTTTTTTCAGTGTCACCTTTCTTGATCTTCAGAATCATGTGAATTGAATAAATTCTTTTAACACATCATGAAACACCCTTTCCTTCATAGTTAGGAAAACCTGATTTATTAACTATATCCAAAAGTATTACATGGTTCCCTGTCAGGGTGAGTATTTTGGTGCTTAAACAATACAAAAGACATACAAATGCACACATACAAAATGGGAAATGACTGCCTAGGAAGAAGTACTGCGAAAAGGGATCTGGGGTCATAGTGGATCACAAGCTAAATATGAGTCAAAAGTGTAACACTGTTGCAAAAAAAGCAAACATCATTCTGGGATGTGTTAGCAGGATTGGGTGTGAAGGACAAACTCTGGTCCCTCAAAATAAAAATTCCAAGGATAGTCTATTAGATGAATTAGAAGGAATTTCCATTTTTACTGAATGGTGATAAGTGGCACAGAGAGAATGGTGCCTTGGGGGTTAAACCCACTTTCTTCAAGGTCCTCCTGGTAGAGCGGAAACATTATTCTCCTTACTTGGTCCAGGGTAGAGATTTTGCTGCTCTGGTGAGCTGTATAGATGTGGAATTCCCCCTTCTTCCATTTCCATCATATCCAGGCCACTAAAGAAGCAAAATTGAGTTAAATTTTTTTTTCACCAGTCAAAGCTGAAAACTGTTTCATTTGGGGGGTGAGGGGTCAAAAACAAAAAACAACCACCTCATATTCACCCAAAGTGCTTTTGCATTATGTCAGATAATTTTTAACCCAATTTTTAAAAAAAGCTGTTTCTTTTTGCTGTGGAGAAGCCATCTTTGAATGTGTTTGAATAAGTAATTAGACTGGAAGAAAAGGAATATATTGAGTTAGGGCAAGACAGCTAAGAGCTCCGTCAATCTTTCTTCTTTCTTTCTCACTTGCTAGGAAGAGAAGTTGCCTTTTTTTCCCCCCCACAGGTGGCTTTCAGAAAGCCAAAAGTTGTTAATTTGTGATCATGGTTATCTCGTACATAAATGTCCTTCACAGAACAACCATGAAAACATATTAAAACATCATTAATATCAATGCAGGGCAGCCTGTGGGACAGTTCAAAGCTGTTCCATCCTGAGAGGAAAGTTTTGTGTGTTATGATATGGTGACTCAATTCAGGGTAGGTGGGGAGTTTGGAGAGTAATAACCTAATATTAATATTAAAAGAACTTTTAAGTAAACAATTCCCTGTTTAGGAAGGCATTATTAATATATTTAGTCTGATTTTTTTTTTGTGGTAGCACAGAGAGGCCTTAGTCAGTATGGGGGCCCTGTTGTGCTAGGTGCTGTACAAACAAAGAGACACTCATGAATAACATTGAAATCTAAAAGGGTAAAAGGGGAGGTCAGTAAAATATATAGTCAAAGAGATTAGATATTTCTTGGTTTATTTATTAATTTTATTTTATGCCAGAGAAGAGGAGCCAGGTGGAATGCTAGGAGGGGATAAATAAATAAGAGTAAGGGAGTATGAGCAGTGGGGAAGGTTGGAGAGGACCAGGAGAGGTTGACACTGGAGAGACAGAGGCAACAATTCAGAGCAAACAGTCAACCAGTAGTCAGAAAATAATGTCTAGAGTTCAATTGTTAAAGCAGTTTGTTGGTATCCCTGGTATTGAAGTGCTGTTGATGGTCTGCTGGGGTCAGGAGTCTCTGGTTGGGCTTCCCCTAGTCCTGCTGCTCCTGGGAGCTGGTTCCTGGTCTGCTTCCCCTAGCTGGAGCAGGGGAAGGCTGCTGGGGCCAGGTGTCAGCAGGGAGACAGGGCTTTTTCTGAGTTTTCCCCTGCCCCATTGCTCTTGCTAAGTGTCTGCTTCTCCTGAGCATTGACTCCACCCTCAGGAGGTCCTGCTCAGCTTCCCAGAGCCCATGGGGGGAGATTTTGTCTTCCATGCCACAGTTTCAGTCAAGGGGGACAGAAAGCCTCTGCTACTGAAGTAACATTCTTATGACGGTTTTCATATTATTCCTCATTGTTTAGCTGAATAAATCCAGAATTAGTAATTACTATCAGGAACAAAAAGAACAAGTGATTTTTCAAGCTGTGATCAATGAACTGATAAATATTAGATGATTGAGAGGGGACAAATTCATAAAACAACAATGCAGATGCAGATTAATGTTTTGCTTTCTTTTCTGATTTTAATGCTCAGTAGTGTGGCTTGTCATCTTAGAATGCCCATTCTCACTAAACTGCTGACCTTATTTGTATGCAAGCCTTCTGCCAAGTGTCAACAGCCATAACAAGGGCTGGGTTCAATATACATCACTATACTTCAACACAGTGTGGAGTTTCCCAAAGTTGTCTTTGTTTGTAATTTAATAGACTGGACCCAGGCTCCACTTATAAAGGGGTACTAAAGCAGGCATCCCTAATGAGACCCCTCCCAAAAAGTAACCGTTCTTCTAGATCTCCATATCAGTAACAAGGGTTAAGTTCAATGTGATATGTGTGGGTCCCTTTTTAAAATGAATAACATGTTTTGCTGAAGCCCCCAACTAGAGCTGTACTCATATTTCTAGTTCTAGGAAAGCAAAATCTAAATGCCCTGGTCACTTCTACTGGTATTTTTACCCTCTTGCAAGCATGCATTAGAGCTCTAGAAACCAGGGAACATGACCAATTTTATTTGCAGGGGCAGGAGCAAACAAAGAAGCAACAAGTTAGACAGCTGCCTGAGGCCCCCTCAAACTCTGCCTTGAAGCAGAAGCTCCACTCAGGCCTCACCTACCAGTCCAATCTGAGCCCAGTGCTGTTAAGTGAGCACAGGAGCTCACATCAGCTTGTCCCCTCAATTGTGCATGTGCGCCAATCTGCTGACATTGATTCAATCCAAACTATTGCTCCCCAATCAGGTCTTTTTGGGACCACAACTCCCAGCTTGTGTCTGGTTTACTGTTGCCATTGGTAGCTCCAGCCTGCAGCTGACAGTTTCATTTGGTTCACTGGAGAATTCTGAGACCCTTGGTTGGGAGAGGGTCACTTGCCAGAGCCAAGATGAATCTCCAAAAGAAATGTCCCCATATGCTTTCCCCTCTCCACTTTCTTGGACCTGACTGCCCAGTCTGGTCCCTCTGACTTCCTGACAAGGGTGGCTTATCTTCCCCATTGAACAACTCCCATCAATTCTCACAAGTTCACAGCCTTTCATATGTGTGCAATTGTAGGGCACATTTAACAATGCTCAGGAAGGTGGAATGTGGTGAAACTCTGGATGATACGGCTTTGGGCGCTTAATGGAACCCCATTGAAACATATGATTATACCTGTCAGAAAGATGAATTTCTTCAGTTTTCCCTGGTTACCCAGAAGAGAAGCTAGAAAGCTGTATATGCAAATTAGCCCTGGCAGCAAGATGGAACACACCCTGAATTCTCCCATGTCACATGAAGAAGAAGCCAAGTTTTATGCCTCCACTGTGAAATCCAACTGAAGCCAGTGGGGTTCCACAGAATCACCTAGAGGATAATTTCGCTCAATATACTTATCAAAGCATTATTGTTCTAAGTTTTCTATTAGATTCTCATGGCAGCCTGTATCAGTCTAGTGAATCCTAGATCTGACCACTGCATTCTATGCCTGGCAAACGTGGACAAACTTGAACCACAGGAAACAGATTTGTCTGACATAATTTTTGCTTTTGGAAACTATGCTTCTGATTGCTCATCAAACTCATCTCTTTTATTATTTGGCCAAGTACTGTATCTATCTATGTAAACAAGTAATACTCCGTTATCCAAATGTAAACAAATCAACAGGGCCAGATCATATGCACCTGATTTTTGTTAAAGAACTGTCAAATAAAACTGTAGCATCACTAATAGTCATAATTAATTGCATTTCAATTTTTGCAATATTCTTTGATATCTGAGGACTTAGAGAAGAGCAGATCTGTAGTACTGGTCCTAAAACCAGTTTTAAAGAGAGAGAGAATCCCTAGTCCTTGAACCTTCCATTAAAATTAGATCTAGAACTGTTTTACCTTTGGTTGTCCTTATTTTCTAGCAAAATTCAAAAACTTCCTTGGTAATCCTGTATTTTGTTGTATCTGTTGCTCTCCACAATTGGTTGTGCAAAGTACCTTTTCAGTGTGATGCCTGTCATTGAGACACCTATATCTGTTTTGGCTGTTCCCTTCTGATTTCATAGTCTGTAGTGACCTTTCTTCTGAATCTTCCTTTATTTCTTTTCTCTTGTGTCACAACATAAAACTTCAGTGTTGCCGCTCCTTTCATTATCTCTTTGGTTTTGGGTAAATGTTTTGAAGGAAAGCACAATTTTTTATTTTTATCTCCCTTCTGTCACCATATATGTATTGTGGTAGCAACTAGAATCCCACACTCCATTTGTTATTCACTTTACAAATATATAATAAAAAGATGGTCATTGCCCCAAAGAGCTACAAGCTATATGTAACATGAAGAGACAAAAAGTAGTTACAACCTACAGACTAGTGGGCGGGGACATAAGGAAAAAATAAACTTTTATTTTTCAGAATGACCCTTCTAGTCAAATGATTTTTTATTAAATTTCAAAACAAGCTTGTAATTTCCTTAAAGCTCTTCTTCTTAGGCCTGGTCTACACTGGGGAGAGGTGAAGGGTGTATCTTAGATTGACTTACCTCCCATCCTCACGGCGCAGGATTGACGGACGCAGTTCCCCCATCCACTCTGCTTCCGCCTCTTGCCCTGGTGGAGTTCTGGAGTTGATGGGGAGTGTGTTCGGGGATCGATTTATCGTGTCTAGATGAGACGTGATAAATCGATCCCCGATTGATCGCTACCCGCCGATCCGGCAGGTAGTGTGGACGTACCCTTAGCTTTGCTAGTACTTGTGTAAAGACTCCTAAGGGAAATATTGTTCATCTTTTCCTGACAGCTTTTACTTTATCTTGTTTTCTTACTTTTTGACCTGTCCTTTACATTTTTTTCCCTAGCTATAATCTTTTTGGTGCAATGTGACCTCCCAGTGACCTCCTATCAGTTCATTTCCATCATTGTTTCTTTCCTGCTCTTCTTGTTAAATCTTTACAAGCTCTACCGTTTTGTTTACTCAGCCCAAGTCCCAGAAGTCCTCCTTGACTCAGCCCTTTCTCTAAATGTCATTGCTACCAGTGGTTGAAAGACCTGCATTTTCCAAGATCTTATACACTTTGTGGCAGATCTTTAATAATGGCACTTAGGAGGTAACATTGCATGTCTGTTTCTTCAGATTGGAATTCACTTGATTGGTATACTCTTCAGAGAACTTTGTGAATTAATTGGACAGACCAAAGATGTACTCTCATGCCATTGTACAAATGAGTAATGCAATGAGAACATTTTATTTTTGCTTGTTGTGCATCAGATGTAACTTGATTCTCAGGTCATAGGTTTTGTAAGGAACTTGCAGAATGCCTGTATAACTCAGTTTAATGAGGTGAATGCTGCTTTCTTGCAGAGTAAGCATCAATAACAGTGTAAACAGTCTATAGAGACTAAGATTATTTAGCAGTCTAATTGGGACTCAAGAGATACAAGCATGCTAATGTTATTTATTCTGTGTAAATCAGTAGGAGAACATGAAACTCATACATTAGGTATAGGAAATAATAAAGATTCCACAATTATTTACAGGCATATATAGTGTTACGTTAATGCATAAAATAGAACACTTTTCAAAGACACCATAATAGAAGCCCAACTTAAATGTATACCCCAAATTAAAAAACACAGTAAAAGAACTAAAAAAGAGCCACCGTGGCTTAACAACCATGTAAAAGAAGCAGTGAGAGATAAAAAGGCATCTTTTAAATAGTGGAAGTCAAATCCTAGTGAGATCAATAGAAAGGAGCATAAACACTGCCAAATTAAGTGTAAAAATGTAATAAGAAAAGCCAAAAAGGAGTTTGAAGAATAGCTAGCCAAAAACTCAAAAAGTAATAAAATGTTTTTAAGTACATCAGAAGCAGGAACCCTGCTAAACAACCAGTAGGCCGCTGGATGATTGAGATATAAAAGGAGCACTTAAAGACGATAAAGTCATTGTGGAGAAACTAAATGAATTCTTTGCTTCAGTCTTCACAGCTGAGGATGTTAGGGAGATTCCCAAACCTGAGCCGTCCTTTGTAGGTGACAAATCTATGTCACTAGAGGAGGTTTTGGAATTAATTGATAAACTTAACAGTAAAAAGTCACCGGGACCAGATGACATTCACCCAAGAGTTCCGAAAGAACTCAAATGTGAAATTGTGGAACTATTAACTATGGTTTGTAACCTGTCCTTTAAATCAGCTTCTGTACCCAATGACTGGAAGATAGCCAATGTAACACCAATATTTAAAAAGGGCTCTAGAGGTGATTCTGGCAATTACAGACCAGTAAGTCTAACGTCAGTACTGGGCAAATTAGTCGAAACAATAGTAAAGAATAAAATTGTCAGACACATAGAAGAACATAAATTGTTGGGCAAAAGTCAACATGGTTTCTGTAAAGGGAAATCATGTCTTACTAATCTATTAGAGTTTTTTGAAGGGGTCAACAAACATGTGGACAAGGGGGATCCAGTGGACATAGTGTACTTAGATTTCCAGAAAGCCTTTGACAAGGTACCTCACCAAAGGCTCTTATGTAAATTAAGTTGTCATGGGATAAGAGGGAAGATCCTTTCATGGATTGAGAACTGGTTAAAAGACAAGGAACAAAGGGTAGGAATAAATGGTAAATTTTCAGAATGGAGAGGGGTAACTAGTGGTATTCCCCAATGACCAGTCCTAGGAGCAATCCTATTCAACTTACTCATAAATGATCTGGAGAAAGGGGTAAACAGTGAGGAGGCAAAGTTTGCAGACGATACAAAACTGCTCAAGATAGTTAAGACCAAAGCAGACTGTGAAGAACTTCAAAAAGATCTCACAAAGCTAAGTGACTGGGCAACAAAATGGTAAATGAAATTAAATGTGGATAAATGTAAAGTAATGCACATTGGAAAAAATGACCCCAACTATACATACAATATGATGGGGACTAAGTTAGCTACAACTAATCAGGAAAGAGATCTTGGAGTCATCTTGGATAGTTCTCTGAAGACGTCCACGCAGTGTGCAGCGGCAGTCCAAAAAAAGCAAACATTACAAAATCATTAAAAAAGGGATAGAGAATAAGATGGAGAATATCTTATTGCCCTTATATAAATCCATGGTACGCCCGCATCTTGAATACTATGTACAGATGTGGTCTCCTCATCTCAAAAAAGATATACTGGTATTAGAAAAGGTTCAGAGAAGGGCAACTAAAATGATTAGGGGTTTGGAATGAGTCCCATATGAGGAGAGATTAAAGAGGCTAGGACTTTTCAGCTTGGAAAAGAGGAGACTAAGGGGGGATAGGATAGAGGTATATAAAATCATGAGTGGTGAGGAGAAAGTGAATAAGGAAAAGTTACTTACTTGTTCCCATAATCTAAGAACTAGGGGCCACCAAATGAAATTAATGGGCAGCAAGCAACCTGTGGAACTCCTTGCCTGAGGAGGTTATGAAGGCTAGGACTATAACAGGGTTTAAAAGAGAAGTAGATAAATTAATGGAGGCTAAGTCCATTAATGGCTATTGGCCAGGATGGGTAAGGAATGGTGTCCCTAGCCTCTGTTTGTCAGAGGGTGGAGATGGATGTCAGGAGAGAGATCACTTGATCATTACCTGTTAGGTTCATTCCCTCTAGGACACCTGGTATTGGTCACTGTCGGTAGACAGGATACTGGGCTGGATGGACTTTTGGTCTGACCGAGTATGGCCATTCTTATGTTCTTATGTAGTTAGGTTGTTCTCAATAAACAGTTACGAACACATTGGCTTATTTTTAAAGTTTAACTGTCAAAATAAAGTAGCTACTGATGTACTTCACTTGACAGTGAAAATTATAAATTATTCATCTCTTTCATATTTTCAATGGCAGTGTGCAGCTTCTTTCTGGGGAAAGAAATGTGAGGTATATGTTGTCATTGATAGTATAGGTCAATTATTGTGGGGAGGAACCTTAATGTACTGGTTTTTTTACTGTTGCTTCTTTAACAAACCTGCTGTGTGTACGTATAATATCTTCATACAATAAACCCAGCTTTGACTCAAGCTCACAGTAAGGATCATAAAATATTTAATTGGCTATTTCCCTACTTAGTCTGCTGGTGTGTAAAAATTTTGAAAATTTTGTTCATGAATTTAAATAACAATGGTAAAGCATGAGTTATAAATTATTAGGTCCTGTTGTCAGGGTTTGGGGCTGTATTGTGCGCACTTTTGTAAGGAATCCATTAAAATTATGAAATAAGCGTCCCTTCAATCTTTAGCTGACTTCCCCATTTTTGGGGAAGATTATCAGCAAAGTTCTTATTATTCAGCTTTGGCAATGCTGTACCACGATTTCTCAGAATTCTTACACTCATGTTAATCTAGTTTAGACCTGGATATGGTACAGAGATTACTGGCTGCATTGGTAGATGATCTTCTTGAATCAGCGGCTGAAGATGAAGTGCCTGTGCTGATTCTTTTAGATCAGTCAGCAGTGTAATACTAGTGGCCTTTGATCACAGGATACAGCTGATGTTCCTGTGGACTGTTTCATAGGTGGACAGAGTTATTTCTGGGTGGCTCTGATACTGTCATTTTTGAGTTACATTGGTTTGTTATGTGTTCCGAAGGGCTTTCACAGGGTTTTACTGGTTGAGGAAGAATGTGTCTATATAACCTCCTTCTCCTCCATTTTCATTGGTTCTGACCCATCTCTAATCTAGTTCAAAATTGTTCACATGATTTTTTTTTTCAATACTGTGTGGGTTCACTCCACTCTTCCATAACCTTGGTCATCTGCTTACTTCCCATCCTCTTCCGCATTATCTGCAGTTAGGGGTTGCTCTTCTCGTTGTTGTTGTCCTATCTGGCTGGACCTCTTTCATTACTTCTTCTTAAATCTGTTTATCATTACTTTGTTTTACACACTGAAACATGTTTTGATGCTATGTAAGAAGTACTACAACATGTAAAAATGAAATCATATGCTGATAGATATGATTAAGAGTAGCTGCAAAAACAAAAAAAAATATTGTTTGTAATTACAAATGTAGCATTGCCTTTCAAATCATAATAAGAATGTCCAGTGTCAATCCTAGCAAAATGGAATATCCTATAATGTATTGTAACTACTGTAGGTACATCTTATCTGGCTGTTGTGGGCATGCATATTATTATAAACAGTGTCACACACTGTATCACTTTGAAAATTTCCACAGAAAAATACCTACAAGCAGGTACTAAAAAATCTCAACTATGATGTAAGATCTTATTCATTTACACTTTGCTGGCAGAGATGTATTTGACTTTTTTCTGTGGTTCCTGTGGGATAAGTGCCTTAGCCCTTCAGGGTAGGAATGATCTGTTTTGTGGTTTGTTAATAGAGCATCAAAAAATGCCAGCTGGGGCCTTTGGGTGCTTCCATAATATATACCCACCCTGGTTCGTTACCTGGACAGAATATATTGTGAACTGTAGAATTATATATTAGTATATTAATATATAAGCAGGATTTCAGTGAATATCTACCATAGTTGTGTTTCAGATAAGGGGTGAGTTTCATTTGTTTTGATTTTTTTTGTTAAATGAATGAATTCTAAATATATGAGTATCCTTTATTCACTGCACATGGCTGCCAGAAAAAGTTTGGCTTTGTAACATCTCACAGTAATCTATTATGTTACACTAGCTAATGTCTAAAGAGCCCAGATATTAATAAATGACATCCAACACGTCTGTATTTATTATTTGATTTTTTATAAAGAAGAAAAAGTTCAGAGGTAACAAATTATATATCCATTCTTTGTAGATAGTAAAAGCTAGAAGCTTGTCATTAGTCCTATACTGTACATTGAGACCCTAAAGCATATTAGAAGAAAGAAATGCAACAAACAACAGAGCAGAATAATACCAAAAATCGCATAATGAGTCTGCCCTTCAGTTCAGCATCCGCAGATTCTGTGAGTTGAGAATGCAGGTGAGAGCCAGTGTTTCAAGGTCTGGTGCACATCATCTTGCAGATTGCCACGCTACACCGAGTCACAAGTCTTTGCCTAGCTTGCTTGTTATTGTAACAACAGTTTCTCATACCAGTCAAATATGACTGATGTGCAGAGACATTAGTCCACCCACGGCTGATAGCATAATCTTCTACACTGCGACAGAAAGTTAAACTTGTCAAATCAAAGATTCTTACAGCTTCTAGGGACTAAAACTCTGGCTTAGCCTGCTCTGTCATCTTTCTCCAGCTTACTAGAAGAATAGGAGAGAGGTTCTCGCAATCTGGGGAGCAGCTCTGAATGTAAATGATGAAAGCTATTGGCCCTGTCACCAGCTATGAAATAGGAGTTACAGCTCTTTTCAGAGAGCCACTGATGTGCCTGAAAATAGATCCAAAGCTCTTCCAAAGTGTCCAGAACCGCAGCTGAAACACTGACTTGAGTCTTCAGTTCAGACTAATTACTTACCCAGGAGACAGCAGAACTTCATGAACTTTTCAGTAACACCAGCTGTAAAGTTTGAATTCTTCTGTATTGACAGGATCTTATAGAAATAACTGGAGATTCTTTGAGATGTGTGGTCCCTATCTGTATTCCAGTACCTGCCCACCTTTCCCTCTGCTTTGGCTCTTCTCTGATTCATGATATAGAAGGAACGAGAGATGGTCGGTCCGTCCCACCCTTTATCTCTTCAGAGGGAGGCACGGAGTGAGCCAGGGTGCATGTGTGGACAAACAAATACTACTTTCAAATTCTTCTGCTCCGGGCACATGGTGCACATGCATAATTCACAGTGGAATACAGATAAGGTCCACTTATCTCGAAGAACCACCAATTATAGTCAATAATTTCTCCTTTTCTGTCCACCTGTATTGCAATAAACTTAATTCATGCCATGGCTTCTTCCTGCTTGGTATACTGTAACCTCATTCTTTCCTGCCTTTTTTGACTATTCTCTTCCCCTTAAATCCATCCAACATTCAGCAGATAAAGTAATTTCCCTTTGCAGCTTCTTTGCCCATGTCTCTTCATTGGCTTCATGTCTTCCTGCATAAAGTTCATACTCTTTGTCCTGACTTCTAAGTCTTTTCACAGTTCTGTTTCTGCCTCATTTCCTGTCACTCCCATTTGATTCTCTAAACTCAGTCTACACTCCTGCTTAGCTGCTTTTTTTTTCTTTTCTCTCTCTTGCTGCTTCTAAGGCTGTTCCTTGCACCTGGAGTGAGTTGAGCAGATTTACTTGCAGTAGTATGAGAATCTATCATTGGTTATGTAGCCTTTGCCCCTTATTTTCTTAACCTTTTCTTGGTATGGTTTAGAATAGGGTCAGCTGACCATTCTGGATCTCTCATCAGACCTCTCACTTTAGACACAACATTTTTAGACACACATTTTTTATTATTATTTATTTTTTTATTATTTCACCATTTACCATCAAAATCAAAAAGTCAAGCCAATCATTCAGAAGCAGTCTCAGTCTGCAATCTGCTCATCAATTTTTGCAAATCAACCCCATGCATTTTTTTTTTTTTTTTTTTTTTACATTTTTCATTTAATATATATTATTATATATATACATGTTTATCTATATTCCTCTGACAGGCAGAAATTTGATAGCACACTTTCATTCTTTCTTTTTGTAAAGAAAAAAATAAAAAAATTTTCATTTTTTTTTTTTGATGTTAAATCCTGAAAAAAATTATACCATAATTTGCTCAAATAGCTGTGCTTCTCTACAAAGCTAAAGACGTGCTGCAAAAATTGCCCATGCAAGAGAGAGAGCATGAGAGAGAATGGAACATTTAATAAATTTAATCATTTCATTACTCAGGGTGTACAGGAGGGGGAGAGAAGGAGAGGAGGGATCTCTTCCCCCTCTCCTGTCACACCCAACCACACACACCACACACAATTACTTTTCTGCACTCTGTGATTTGTTCCTTTTTCCCCCTGGGTCACCCCAACCCCAGAAGAGCAGAAGAGGAGAGGAGAGGAGGTGGGCCTGTGGCCTTTCCTATTCCTGGCTGCTGGCTGGAGGAAGTACATGTTTCAACTCGTGATGAAGCATAGCACTAATGCACAATACCTCCTAGAACTTGGACTGGAGCAGTGAAGCTCTGCATCAGCTCAGGGCAGTATCTATAAGGCAGAACATGGCTCTATATAAACTGGGCATCTGAGTTTTTTTTTCCTCAGATTTAGTGTATTTCCCTCACTAAATGAATTTTCAGCAATTGTGTTTGCTGTCAGTGCTTCAGAGTAGGCAATATACTCCAAGGGGAAGGATGGTCTTGCCTGTTTAGGAGGTTTTGCTCCCTCAATATCATGAATCATCTTGCAGGAATATCTGTGATGATGTTGCCACTTTCACTGGCTGATTTGCGCACACATAGTATATCAATGACATAGTTAGCAAAATGAACCACAAGAAATTACTTATGAATATGCTGTTAGTAGCAATGTCACATGGGACACATATTTGCTGTTTACTCTTTTGGTGCTAGTTCTGAAGTACGCTGCGCAACTAAAGATGCCATTCTTTGGATGAGAAGCTGAATTGAGATTCTGGCCCATCGCTGGTGGGTCTCCAAATGAGAATTAAACATCCCATGGCAGTTTTGAAAAGGAATAGGGAATGACCTGATGTAGGCAGTGCTGGTGGTTGTAGATAAATGTATTTCCGTTGTAGATAAAATAGGTTCTAGTTCCTAATGTTTTATGCTAGGAAGTTTTGATTAATTTTTTCAGATAGTTATTGTCCTACCAGTGTTTAACACTTTATGTTTGAAAGCATTTTGAGATACAATACGTGTGGTAGGTGCTTGATTCTTGGCCTTGTGGCTCAGTATAGTTTAATTTCAGATATGCTGTTTAACTAGAGGCTACACATCCTAAATCAATAGAGGCTATACTAGATGATCTAACAAAGAGGTGGCCAAACTGTATCTCACAAGCCACATGTGGCTCTTTTACAGTTAAAGTGTGGCTTATGGCGCTGCCCTCCTGCCCCATTCTCCACTTGCCAGACTTGGGGTGGGGGAGCTTGGGACCACTGCCTTGCAACAGGGTGGTAGGGTAGGGGCTTCTGCCCAGTGGGGATGGGGATGGCGGGGTCTTGGGGCTTCAGGCCATGCCTTCCATGGCTCGGGGCTTCAGCAGGAGCAGGGCTGAAGCCCCAAGCCCCGGCAGGTGCCTCCTGCCAGCTGAAGCTCCGAGCTCTGGCAGGTATGCCCTGGCTCTCAAACTTCTAAAGATGGTCTTATGCAGCCCAGAGGATCAGTAAGTTTGGACACTCCTGATCTAATAGGTCACTTTAACATCTGATTTCCTTGTGATTTTGTAGAGGAGAGACCTCAGTATTGATGCAAAAATGATATTAATAAAATTGTTATAATGTGTGTTAATTAGGTTGTTACCAGCTTGTTTAAGTTTTTCCTGAATATTAAGATATATATAGTTACAAATACATTATAATAATTTTATTAGTATCATAGCCAGGATGTTTGGAATTATAACAATACATATGTTTAGCTAGTTACATTACAAAGTGTTAAAGCTAATTAAAGAAATTCCAGAAGTGTTGTTCTTCTGTCTCCCAAGGACAAGCAAACTGAAGAGGGCAAATAACATAAAATATCAGTGTTTTAGGAAGAAACCTGATTGTGAAAGGAATGTGGAGTGTGTTATCCGAGCTATAAATCTAGGTTGTAAAGTGGCCATAGCAACCACTTCTCTTTTCAAAAAGTAATCTTTGCTTTTGTTCTTAAAATTCCAGGAAAAACATGAGTAGTTGGAAATGTTTTAAACTTTTTTGTTTATTTCTTAAATGTTGAAATGGCAAACTACTTTGTCAAATGCATGCCTGCAAATATGTTTACCTAAATGCAAAGCTTCTAATATCATTGCTGTCTAAATGGTGAAATGCTTTATGTACTGGTATGGAATTGAATGGCCTTGGTAAACTAATTGCTAATGTAAGAAGCCACTTAAGTATAGAATATTTATATTAATGGGATTGAATTAATTATTTGCAGTGCACAGACAGTCCTTCACTCAAATCAGGAAGAAAAGAAAATTTTCCAAAAATTGTCATGTAGAATCAACAACTTAAGATAAAGATTTTCTAAAAGTTATTTCATTTTAAAAGACTGTTTCAAGAACTGAACTTAGATATAAAAATCAGGAGGGTTCAGGCTTTTTGAAAACAGAATTTCATTTGTTGTGAAATTCTAATTTAATTGAAAGAATATATCAGAGAATGAACTGAATAAAATGAGTTAAAACTAGCTTTGAAAGTATCCGATGCTTTTCTGACGCAAGAAAAACAAAGACAATTAAAGAAACGTTGCATATTCACTAATACATTATAGTAATAAAATGAAGAGGCTCCTAAGGACAACCCAGTAAGGCATGAAGTCAGTGAACTAGCAACCAACTTGAATCTAAACAAGCCTGAAAAGAGGTGTGTGTTCCTATAATTTCATGGAAATAGGAAGGGGAAAGGAATAAAAGACTCTGAAGTGAGACCCCCCACACACACACACCATGTTACTCTGCTTAGACATCAAGCACTCTGCAATTCCTCCTGTCTACCTCTACAAGTAAGCTACCACAGACAGATAAGAAAAACAGAGAAGAATCCAGAAGAAAAGCTCAAGGAAAATCTTCTCAAAACTTCAATGCAGCTTGGTGAGTAAAAGCTAACTAAGGCTATGTCTACACTACCCTGGTAAATCAACCTATGCTACGGAACTCCAGCTATGTGAATAACGTAGCTGGAGTCAACGTACCTTAGATCGAGTTACCGCGAGGTCTACACCATGGTGGGGCGATGGGAGAAGATCTCCCATTGACCTACCTTACTCTTCTCGTCGGGGGTAGAGTGCAGGGGTTGACTGGAGAGCGATCTGCAGTCGACTTGGCAGGTCTTTACTAGACCCACCAAATTGACCACTGGTGGATTGATCTCAGAGTGTCAATCCTGGCTGTAGTGTAGACCTGCCCTAAAACACTGCCAAGGGATTAGATTTACACCCTTGTAATGATTGTACTGGGATATGAGCATGCTGTTGTAACTCAAATTACTAACCATTTCTCCTGTTAATCACCAATGATTAGAACACACATTTCTGGAGAAGAGAGAGAGGCTAAACATTGGGAAACAGAGAAATAGTGGGATTTAATTGGATTTAATATTGCTTAATTGGCCTGTCTCAAGACAGCTCCTTAAATGGCTTCTTAGTAACTAATTTCAATATTTTCTTCAATTTCATAGGATGTAGTTAAGATTCCTTGTTTTCCCCAATTATAAACAGTCTGGGTTTTTTATTAATAACTAAAAGGACCCACTTGCCCTTAAACCAATTATTTTGTCCATAAATAAACTGTTTAAGTATCTAATAAGATATTCAACTGAATTCACAATAATTTTAAAAACAATATATTTTGATCTTAACTTACAGGAGAAAAGTGCCCCCAGAGGAAATCCATTCTTAAAGGTGCAATATCTGTTAAAAGCTCTCCACAAAGGGCTTGTCTTCACTACCAGGGACATTGACAGCGGGGGTCGATTTAGCGGGTCTAGGGAAGACCCACTAAATCGACAGCAGAGTGCTCTCCAGTCGACTCCGGTACTCCAGCTCCCTGAGAAGAGTAAGGTAAGTCGACGGGAGAGCACACAGTGCAATGAAGACATTGCGGTAAATTAAGCTAAGCTACGTCAACTCTTATTCACTTAGCTGGAGTAGCATAACTTAGGTCGACTTACCCCCTAGTGTAGACAAGGCCAAAGAGACATAAGGAAGAGATTGTAACAGGAGTAACCAATTTATCACTTTATTCTGTCATTTATGTTGTTTTGTTTAGTTTTTTTCCTTTTTTAATAATAACATAGCCATGGTTATTAATTGTGATTATTTTGCTAGGTCCCTTAAGATATGTAATAAAACCTCTATGACTAACATTACTTAGTTACACCGTTGAGCTGGCAGGAAGAGAAAGAGCAGGCCTACCACTTCTTGTTTCTCTTTACTAAATAATTTTAATTTGGCCTCCAACAATTAAAATTACCTGTTCTACCCCACAACTTGTTGGACCATCTTTCTGTTCAGCTGTAGTCAGATGAGTGTATCATTCTAATTTCAAAATTAAAAAATCAATACAGCTCAGAATTAGAGTTACATTGTTGGCCCATGCAGTTGTGCCAAATTACCATGAGATTTGGCATTTATTGAAACCACTCAAATATAAGTGGGAGCTATATAAAACTATTCAGATTTTTTAATTAAAACTAGTGTGACCAAACAGCAAGTGTGAAAAATCGGGATGGGGTGGGGGTAATAGGAGCCTATATAAGAAAAAGACCCAAAAATCAGGACTGTCCCTATCAAATTGGGACATCTGGTCACCCTAATTAGAACGGAACAAAAATTAGTGTGCGCACATGTGTATGTGTATCTATCTACAAAAATAAATGTAAATGTTATAATATATAGTGGTAATCAGTGTGAGTAATGTGTTTATAGGTTCCCTTGATGACTTCAGTACTAAGAGACAGGGTGACTTTACAATTTTGGTCTTATCTAACATTGAAACCAGTCAGCAGAATCTCGCTTCTTTTGTTTTGATTGTGATTAATCAGTTTTATTTTGTTTGTTAGTGAATGTATGCCTTCTGTTGTTTGTGATCTGAACTCTATGGCTATTTATATGAAGTTGTGGAATTCTGTGGAAATTTTATATAAATAAGTTTAGGCTTTTAAAATTGAATGAATGTGTTTTGTGAACTGGACTCTTAAGTGTTCATATCACTGCACGTTGGGCTTGTTATATTGACAGTTATAATGCTGCTGCAATTACTGCATTTAAACTTGAAAAATACTTACTGTGTATTAGTACATCATGTCTTTGAGTTTTTAAAGTTATGTTAAGCAGTTCACGTACCAAAAATTGTCATGAGTTGTAAAGAAAATTAGGAGAAAATAGACTGTTTAATGAGCAAGCATAGATGCTGAATTGTTCATTGTTAGAGGAGGATTTACTGAAATAATGTACACTTTGGTTATTTATAACAGCTGATAGCAGATAATTTCAAGTATTCCAGGTTTGCACTTGCTATATACCGTTATTAGTAAATAAAAATACACGAGGGAAGTCAGAATAAGTTAATGAAATGAAATTCAAGGTAGCAGTGAAAGCTTAATGGAATAAGTTACCATTTATAATAATTTTACTCAGTCCTTAAAATAAAGTCTTATTTCCTCTTCATTCCTTGTGACAGATGAGCCCCAGTGAACATCTTTTATCACTGAATGGACTTAATGTGGAGAGTGCTATTTGTTGTTACTTGAACATTTCTTGTAAAATCTACCAAACTGAAAACAGATTTTTATTTAAACTTTTCTTGCAATTATTAACACATAAATAAGATTGTTACTTCAGAGTTTTATGTTAGGAAAGGGAAATACATGTTTTTATCATGAACATACCTGTGTAGGACGTGTGTTGATTGCACAATGAAAAGTACAAGTGCAAAATGTTTGAAGATTGAAATTGGGGTTTGTTGCTTCTATTTGTGGTTCCTTTGAGCTGTCAGTTGCCTAGGAGATCACTGGCAACATCCCAGCAACTATTTGTACCATACTGAAGAGAAGTAAAGAGAGAGCGGTAACAGATCTCGTGACAATCATTAGATGCTTCCTGAGAAAACACCCTGGAGTTTTTAGGAGGTTTATATTTCCACCACCTGTTTTATTGTCACATTTGCTGTTCAGCAAACAGAACAGGAAATATTTATAATCTCCTGTTAAATATAATATTTATTTCTTTGCCTAGGTTAACCTATCGGTATCTATTAAAAACCACAAGATTATGTATTTCTTTTCCTTCATCACATAATCCTTCTTTGAGTCTAAGCTAATTAGCAGCTATGTAAAAAGATTAGTTAACCTTAGTGATTAGTGAGCTCAAACCTTGTGCTTTTCCTTTTACAGGTAAGTGAATGTCGCACTGAACATCCCTGTCGTCATTATTATCACTTTCTCTGGCTCTTATTGCTGATGCCGATTTATGGAATAAAAGCAATAAAGGCAATAGGAAAATACTGATATGCAGGTACTGTGGACACTATTGGAATATATATTCTGAGAAAAATGGTAAGTGCATGTTTTCCATCTCAGCATATATCATGACCGCTAGCATTTTTACTAATTTACAGCCAACATCTAGCAGCAGCATGTTGTCCTCTTGGTAACCAGTTCTCTTTGGCACTGCTGAAAGGAGGATAAAATGAGAACCACTTTGCGAGATTGTTGGGTATTGATTTTCCTGTAGACTCTTTCCCAGACTGCAAGGTTCTTTTGGCAGTGTGCCTTTTGAAACGTCTCAGCATTTTACTTCAGATTTAGGCAATTTAGTATGGGAACCAGATATATGTTTGAGAAGCTTTAGTGTGGTGTAATTAAGAATGGACTGTCAAGCTAGGCAGAAAAGCATACACTACAAATGGACTCTGTCAAAATTGGGGAAATGTTATATTTTTAGACTTCTAGTAGGCTTTACAATTAAATCTAATTTGAGCAAGATAATTGTATTACTTTTTACATATTGGAGATTAGTCAGTGAGGTTATACATTATTTAATTGTACCTCAGAGGAGGCTTTAATCAGGCCAGAAATACAAATTTTGGGCATTTTTGACTTGCTATTAAAATTAAAAGTAAAAGAATGTGCTTGTTTACTGCAGTGCTCCACCACATGTGGTTGGAAGTTAGTTTGGCATTATATGGGAGTAGCTTGGTAGTGCTACTGTCAGTAAGGGAGAATTTTCGTTGTTGTAACAGCATCTGCTAATAGTGCAATACATAAGTCTTTCAACATTTCCATTTTAATCCTTATAAATAGGGGCAGCTAACAGAACTGTACTTAACCCATATTTTAGCTTAAATATCTTTGGAGGCTTTAAGAATAAGATTGTATTGTTTAGAAACATGTGGTCCAGCTTAGTTTCTAGGCTTCAGTCAGACATTCTAAACTGTTTTAAAGCCTAAATATTTTGAAAGTAGTCAAGATATTTTTGACCAATTCCTGTCCTCCTCCCTTGTCTCTCCCAGCTCCTCTCGTAACTGTTAAGGATCCCCAAAGCAAAATTTTCCATAGAGTATGCTCGTGGTGCTGGAGCCTGCACAAAAGGAGTGTGTGGGGGGAAGGTCCCTGTGTGCTATTTGGGTTTGAGGCAGGGCCGCCCAGAGAATTCAGGGGGCCTGGGGCAAAGCAATTTTGGGGGCCCCATACATAAAAAAAAAGTTGCAATATTATAGAATACTATATTCTCGTGGGGGCCCCTGTAGGGCCTGAGTAAAATTGCCCCACTTCCCCCCCCCCCCCCGGGGCAGCCCTGGTTTGAGGGCAGGAGTAGTGAACCTGCCACTAACCACATTTGGGGAGTATGGGTGCAACAGCAGGGAATACTGCAGTATTTCTTCTACCTCCAGTCATTTTGGGGCCGTTGCTTCCTATCTTATGGAAGCCTCCTGCTCCAGATCTGGGTACTTCAGATTGATTTTGCCTTCTAAACCATAAGTTCTGAGCATTGTCAATTACTACTTCTCACTCCCCACATTCTCTTTTTTCCAAATGATGAAATGAATGAAGCTCTATTTCAGTATTTTGATCATCAGACAATTCAGTGGGGATTTGCAGTGTCAGAAACATTATGCTAGCTAATTGACTACAATACATTTTCTGATGACACAATTCTTGGTTTGGAGAGAACCAGACTGATTTCCTAACCTCAAAGCACAGAGAGCTTTTATATACTTCTGAGAATTCTCTGGTTTCTTTCTTGTGAATGAGTCTCATCATTTGTTACCATATTTCCATCAACTTTAACATGTAGTCAGATAAGCTGAAGAAATATTACTAACCTGCTTACAATGCTTCTTGAAATAGTAGTTAAAAAGATACCTATATAACTTTCATATGAACATCTTTGCACCTTTCACAGAAAGTACCAGGAAATAAAATTAAAATACAATAGATTATAGGGGAGGGGAAAGCAACAAATGCTAAACAATTGAGTTGTTGGCCCCTTGCTGTCTTCATGTAACCCCTACTAATGCTATTGAGTGTTACTCCTAGGCATCCAGGGAAACAAAATCCTGGCATGTAAAGACAGAATTTGGTGAGCTACCAGATGATTTTTTCAAAAGACACAAATATATAATGGATTTTGAATTGTCACTTGGACAGTGCATGTGAGAAGACTTTGTGGATTCAGAACCTCTGCGTCACAATCACATAATTTGCACCTACTGAATCTGTGTATGCTAGGTTAGAAGTACATTGTGGGTGGCCTCTTTTAGTTTGAGACTGTTGAAAATCTGCCTAGTTTTCTTATATAAATAATTACCTTACTGCTTACACTATTTCTTGTATTTCCCTAAACTTGAGTGACCTTGATTCTTTCTTAGAGAGAGCTCCCAGAGAATATTGGTCTTCTGTCTAAGAGGTCTCCTCTTACAAGATGCCACAGAGTTCTATATTGTCATCATTTATTCAAGATTAGATCACTACAGTGCATTCTGGATCGAGCTATGTTTCAGGATCTTTCAGTAGCATGCATTGGTGCATATCACTATGATTCATCATGACCAGCGATGACGATTTTAAACACAGTTTGCCCTGTCTACAATAGATGCAAAGCCCTGTTTAAAATCATGAGAGCAAAATGAGCTCACTAATATGTTCTTTTCCTAGTCTAGACATGGTGTCGTTCTAAATGGTGAATCACATGGGGAGCATCTTACAACAGGGCTTTACAGCACTGGATTTTGGTTAGTTTATAGCTGGTGCTCAAGCTTTTGGCTTTGGTTGATAAAGTCCTAACTAGTTTTGGAGGTAGCTTCTTGAGAAATTGTCTCATTTTTCACGTAAAACTCTATCACATTTGCAATCAGAGCTACTCTAACAAGCAGCTGCTAGAATAACAGGGAGGCAGGTGGTCACAGAGCATTTGCATGAATGTTCCTCTGCTCTAGAACTCACTACTTGTTCTGCCAGGCCCTGGGTTTTGTTTTACTTCAGGACAAATTACAAAGCTCATCTGTTCTCTTGGGCTTTTGGTGAGGAGATGAATTGAACGATGTGGGTGCGGGTATTATTCTGGATGAGTTTTATTAAATAGGCTGCCATTTAGTAGCAGTTCATTTTGTTTTTTTTATTTGTATACTTTTTGTATATTGTAAAAGCTCCTAGAGCCTTTGGGACTGGTGATTTAAAGAAATACTAATACATTGACGTTTTCTTGGTATAGCCTTACTCGGATAGCCTTCACAACTCACGTGTGGTTTTGATAACTGCAAGTAATACAACTATTCCAAGCCCATGCTTATAAAGTCTTTATACCTCTCCAAAACCACATGTATTCCCTCCCCCCGATTCTCCCCTCTCCCATCACTCTATAGTCACCCTCTAATTTGTAATGACTTTTTCACTACAAGGTATAGCTTAAATATGTATTTACTAGTTAAAATCCATAATTGGGACTGTTGATAGAATATTAATAAGGCTAAATAAAACAGTTGCCTAGAATTTTTTTAATGCAGCTGAATGTCAAAGGCAAAACTAATACTATATATTGTACAATTATCCTTTGACTAGGGTTTGAAAATTATTCTTTAATACAGGTCTGTTTCTAAGAGATCTGGACATTGTAATTTTTACCATGGGAGAAGCTTGTGTCTCCTGTTTGTTGGACTTCCCAAATTCCCTTTAAGTATTGAAAAATAGACCATGAATCAAAGTGATATCTAACTCTTGTTTTTCCTGTGAGTTTCTTAAAATGAATTGGAGAGAGAAAGAGTGTGTGTGTGTATAGGAAGCATTTCCCCTCTGTGGAGACTGCCCTGTGATCATTATATTTATCTTTTTTCTAGTAAAAATATTGGGATACTTCCTAGATGCTGTAATATGAATGATAGAGCAGTCCTTCTGGGTTTAATTTTTACATATAAAATATTAAATAATTATTTGAGCCTTTAATTTAATTAAACTAGTTCATGCATAATGGAAGCTACCCACACAATTTCACAACAAAAATGTAAATGGACAATCATATTGAGACATCCACCCCCTTATTTTTCATGCAAATAGTTTCATGCTGTGCATAAATGCAAACTTAGGCATACTTGCCAATTGAAAATTAGATGCCCATCTTTCTCTTTGCATCCAGACTTGTTTGTTGATTTATGTGTTCATTTAGCAGTTCTTACATGAGCTTTTGATACACACATTCCAAAAAAGTAACCCTACAATTACATGCGAGCTGAGGTTCTGACCACTTTTGGTAATTAGAAGTCCAATGGAATTTTTTTTATAAAGATAAAGAAGTGCTGTCTTCCTTGATGTTCTGGCCAAATTCAAGTTAAGTTCATTTACATTCTGTTTGTATACATTTTCATTTCCATACTTACAAGTGTTGGTGCTGAATGGCTGCTATGTACCCCCCTTAGAAGTGGCTGCATTTCAATGGGCTGAGCTGGTTCCAGTCTGCAAAAGCACTTTGGGATCTCTGGGGTTATAGAAGCACAATAGTGCCTGAATATTAAGGTTGGGGTAAATTTTTAATTTAAATTGTTTTTCAACATCTCAGGGTATGTCTACACAGCAAAAAGCTGGGCATTGGCTAGCCTAGCCAAGCTAACTTGAATCTAGCCAATGTGGATAGCAATGACTAGCTCAGTGCAAGCTTCAACATGGGTAGCCTTGTACAGACCCTATGTACATACTTAGCCTGCCCTGAAGAACCATGCTGCCCTGTCCTCACTGCCATTGTTACCTCTGCTAGCTGGATTAAAGCTAACTTGGGTAGACTAGCCTGTGTGCAGTTTAAGCTCTGTAGACTTACCCCTTACTTTTACATGGATAATATTGCATCTTCCCCAAAGTTACAACACATAATCTGTGAATAAAGACTGAGTTTTCAGGGGATTTGTAAATAAGTCTGTTACTTAGTTTGAGTTCAAATAAATCAGAAATCATACCTTTCAGAATTTTCTTTGGTTTCTCTGATTTTTTTCAGACCCCTTTTGCTAACAATGGCTAGCTAATTGTTCATGGTATTTTCCATTTAATTCAAACTAATTGTAAAATAGTGATGAATGTACATTTGAAAAAAACATTGTAATGTAAAACTTATTCAGCCTTAATCCATTTTAGATGAACATTTTTATGAAATTATATTAATCTGTAATTCTTTCTTGGTGCTCTACTAACAATAGCGATAAATTATTTGTTTTAGTTGCATGGTTTTTGAGCTCATCTGAACTCTAACATGGAAACTGACTATATGCATGTAGATCTGCATGACTCAGTATATACTAATACTGTACTAAGAGATGCACAATACATTTTATTTATCTACTGTACATATTTGATTATAAAATAAATAAATAACTTGCTGGAAATAATATATCAGCCCTTATCATTTCCTTCTTCAGATAAACACACAGAAGGGGTAATCTTACTTGGAAGAATACACAAGGTTTGTTCTGCCCCATTTGCCATCCATCTCTTCTGCTAGCTCATATCACTGGCCCTGCGGAAGGGATGAGAATGAGGCTGGATAGGCTGGGAATCTGTATGAAATTTAGGGCCAAGTTTCATAATTCCTCAGCCAGACCCCATGAAGCTCAAATACCTCTGCACGGCTCTAGGACGCTCCACCTCAGTGTTGCATGACTGCTGTCTCCTAAATCATGCTGTCATTAGCTCCCCTGCTGCAGTGGCGCACACCTATCCTTCTCTAGAGGGCTGGGGATTAGTGTCATAGTGGGAGAGTTAATGCTACAATTTCTTTCCCTTACCTGAGAAGCATATGGCATAGACGGTGCATCAAAGCTCTGAGTACCTGCAAAGCTACAAATGCACAGTGTTCATACAGAAGGGCTTCTGCAGGCTCTGGAGCAGAGACCATGAGAAGTGAGCTGTAATACTCTCCTTAGAGTGGTTTGGGAAATTTTCTTTTCCTGTTTATGCTCCTTTGGTGCTCTCCAGGCTACGGAAGAGAAGAGGATCATCTGTCTCGTTGTTTTGAATGCAGTCTCGGAAATACTTAATTCTTTGCTTTTGTGGAATTGTGCCTCACCCTTAATGTTTAATTAACACAGTTCTTGTGTTACTACATTATTGCACCTCCATCACCTTGCTTGATTTTTAGCTCATTTTAAAACATTTGCAATGCATTGATTTAATTAGCTTGACTACGTGCTGCAACCATTTTTGTTTTCTGTTTCTTCTTGCTGTAGCTTCTCGATTTCATACTTTCATAACTTCCCACTATGAGAAGAATTCAATTCCAGAATGATGTTATTGACTTTTACAGTGTTCCCAAAATAGGAGTAAAACTGTCTAATTCGCAGAATAACGTTAATTATGCACTATAATCCAGTTGCTTGTTTTTAAATGAAGGTGTATCATATAGTTTCCTACTTTTGAAGGGTTTCAAATATTGGAGTGTTATTTTGACACTGTACTAAATAAGCATTTGCAGCATTATCTGTCTGAGAAATTAAAGCATCGAAAGATCTGTTACTTTAAACCATCATCTCATCCCATTGCTATTTTCAGGACTGTTACTACAAAGATCCTTCCATGTAACAGGATGTCAGGTTGAGTGATGCTGGGCTCTTTTGTTGACTCACTAATTAGCAAGAGTTAGTATACTTGCAAAAAAAAGTATAACTCCTGATTCATTGTGGGAAATGCGGCTTGTTAACTCCACTAGGATCTAAAAGAGATGGTTAATCTTCTGGTCAGAAAGAATTAGGTTGTTTGAGTTACCAGGAAAGCCAAACCTATAGAAGGCAGGAAGGAAGATTAAGTTTATAAAATGTATATAAACTTTATGTGGAGCAGCGTGGGCATGCCACCTGTTAACAAGCTCGCACAAGATTAGAAAGAACTCTATGTAGTGTAACTGAGCTACGTGGAGATGAGTTTGAATCAAGACCTCTAGATCCAAATTTTCTTTCATGTTGAGAGGTGATTGTGAGACACAGAATGCAAATATAGATCTGAATTTTACAAAGTACCCCTATTTTTATAAGGGGCCAAAAGATTGAATGTGAAAAAACTTGAGGATGAGGGTTGGGTGGGTGCAATCAGAATCCAAACCTGTATCTGAATTTTATGGAAGGTCAATGTCTTATAAATGGCTAAACCAAAATCTCACATACAAATAGTACTGACAATGTTCAGAAATTGGATCCATGCTAACTATTATAAAGAGTATGGCTTTGCCCTCAGAGAGAGACCAAGCCTACAAAATGAAGTGGACCACAGTTCACAGCAGTATTCGGGGAGGAATGTCATAGTAAGGAGAACTATCTGGGAATGTCCCAAAATGAAAGACTCTGGTCTGATGTCAGAAATTAGGCACAATTGTTATTCATAAATTCATATAATAGATTTTTTTTTGAAGACCAGATGTGACAGTCTGATGTCTTACAGAAAACAGACCATACAATTTCACCCAATGATTGCTACCTCAAGCGCGTAACATCTGTTTAAGCTGGAGCATGTATTTTAGAAAGGCATCCAAGACTTGATTTAAAGACTTCAAGTGACAAAGAATCCACCACATGCTTTGGTAAACAATTCCAGTGATTAATTATTCTCACTGTTAAAAATTTGCTCCTGACATTTGGAGTGTATGCTCTAAATTCTTGTTGTTGTGCCATTAGCAAGACTTTTTGATTGACCGAAATTAGACAAAGGCAAATATCTATTGAGAATCCTTGTGATTGCTGCCAGTGAATATGTTTCATTACTCTGGATGCAAATAGAAATACTCATATTAGACTTGAAATGCAAAGACTTACTACCTGTATTAAGATGATAAAGCAGCTATTTGAGTAAACATTAAGCTAATATTATCATAGAATCAGAATCATAGGACTGGAAGGGACCTCAAGAGGTCATCTAGTCCAGTCCCATGCACTCAAGGCAGGACTAAGTATTATCTAGACCATCGACTCATATTTAGCTTGTGAACCACTATGACCCCCAGATCCAGTGATGAGCTGCCAAAATCTTAACAACCGGTTCTCTATAAAAAGTTCTAATTTAAGGAATGTGCCACAGTATGTATTTTTTGTACCTCTCTCCATAAGAAGTGGCAATGCATTGAGTCATTGGGAGTCATACTTAACAATAAAAAATATGTCCATATTTTCCCGGACGGCGATTTAAGAACCAAGAAACTTGACATGTCCGGGAAAATACGGATGTACGTTAACCCTACCTAAAGTTCTTTTTAAAAAAGATGGGCCTGAACTAGAAATGAGCTCCGTTTCACATGTGTGGGTCCCTGCTACTCCCTGGGGGTGTGCTAGTGTGACCAGATGTCCGGATTTTATAAAGACAGTCCCAATTTTGGGTTTTTTTTCTTATATAGGCTCCTATTACCCCCCACCCTTTGTCCCGATTTTTCACACTTGCTGTCTGGTCACCCTAGGGTGTGCACATGTGTGGGTCCCAGCTGCTCCCTGCCCCCCTAATTGAAGCAGGTGTGCAGGGTTACTGCCCTGGAAACTGCAGGGCACCAGTGGACGTGGGGCCGGCTGCAGACAGGGGCGTGGGGCAGGGCTAGCTGGAGGCAGGGGGTGCAGGACTGGCTGTGGGCAGGGCGGGGATGCGGAGCTGGCTGGAGGCAAGGGGGTGTGGGGTTGGCTGGAGACGGGGGGTGTGGGGTTGGCTGGAGACAGGGGTGTGGGGCTGGCTGCAGGCAGGGCAGCGGGGTGCGGGGCTGGCTGGCTTTGGGCAGGGCTGCAAGAGGGGTGCAGCAGGGGTTGGCAGGGCTGGAGACAGAGGAGTGCGGGGCTGGATGGCTTCGGGCAGGGGTTATCTGGAGACAGGGCAGGGGGGTGAGGCAGGGACTGGCTGTGGGCAGGGGATGCGGAGCTGGCTGCAGGCAGGGCAGGGGTGTGGGGCTGGTGCAGGCAGGGCAGGGGTGTGGGGCTGGTGCAGGCAGGAGATGCGGGTACTCACAGGGAGAGCGGCTCGGAGCAGCAAGACGCAGCCCAGGCCCAGCAGAGCAGCCGGGGACCCACCAGGCAGCAGCGGGAGCCCCAGGGCCAGGGGTCAGGGGAGCAGCAGCAGCAACAGGGCAAGGCAGTGGCCGAAATGGCTCTTGCAGCGCAGCGCCCCCTGGTGGCCAGAGGAGGAATTACGCACTTCCTGGCCGGAGCCCATCAAAGCCGCAGCGCCCTCTCCTCGCAGGGAAGCGGGTTAACAATCGGTTCTAAAACCGCTTCAAAATTTAACAGCCAGTTCGCGTGAACCAGTGCGAACCAGCTCCAGCTCCCTTTCTGCAGTACTCCTTCCTAGGCAGTCATTTCCCATTTTGTATGTGTGCAACTGATTGTTGCTTCCTAAGTGGGGTACTTTTCATTTATCCTTATTGAATTTCATCCTATTTACTTCAGACCATTTCTCCAGTTTGTCCAGATCATTTTGAATTTTAATCCTATCCTCCAAAGCACTTGCAACCCCTCCCAGCTTGGTATCATGCGCAAACTTTTAAGGGTACTCTCTATGCCATTATTTAAGTAATTGATGAAGATATTGAATGGAACCGGACCAGAACTGATCCCTGCGGGATCCTGCTCTATATGCCCTTCCAGCTTGAATGTGAACCAATGACAACTACTCTCTAGGAACGGTTTTCCAACAAGTTTTGCACCCACCTTATAGTAGCTCCATCTAGGTTGTAGTTCCCTACTTTGTTTATGAGAAGGTCATGCGAGACACTATCAAAAGCCGTACTAAAGTCAAGATACATCACATCATCTGCTTCCTTCCATCCATAAGGCTTGTTACACTGTGAAAAAAAGCTATTAGGTTGGTTTGACATGATTCATTCTTGGCAAATCCATGCTGACTGTTACTTATCACCTTTTTATCTTCTAGGTGTTTGCAAATTGCTTGATTATTTGCTCCATTATTGTTCTGGGTTCTGAATTTAAGATGACTGGTCTGTAATTCCCTGGGTTGTCCTTATTCCTCTTTTTATAGATTGGTACTATATTTGCCCTTTTCCAGTCCTCTGGAATCTCAACCCTCTTCCATGACTTTTCAAAGATAATCGCTAATGGCTCAGATATCAACTCAGTCAGCTCTTTAAGTATTCTAGGATGTATTTCATCAGGCCCTGGTGACTTGAAAACATCTAATGCGTCTAAGTAATTTTTAACTTGTTCTTTCCCTATTTTAGCCTCTGATCCTACCTCATTTTCACTGGCATTCATTGTTAGATGTCCAATTGCTACTTCCCTGAGAGATTCTGAAGAGGATTAGTTGCTAGATCACAGGCCCTGGTTCTCATGGGTGACTTTAATCACCCTGATATCTGCTGGGAGAGCAATACAGCAGTGCACAGACAATCCAGGAAGTTTCTGGAAAGTGTAGGGGACAATTTCCTGGTGCAAGTGCAGGAGGAACCAACTAGGGGAAAAGCTCTTCTTGACCTGCTGCTCACAAACAGGGAAGAAATAGTAGAGAAAGCAATAGTGGATGGGAACCTGGGAGGCAGTGACCATGAGATGGTCGAGTTTAGGATCCTGATACAAGGAAGAAAGGAGAGCAGTAGAACAGAGACCCTGGACTTCAGAAAAGCAGACTTCAACTCCCTCAGGGAACTGATGGGCAAGGTCCCCTGGGAGAATAACATGACGGGGAAAGAAGTTGAGGAAAGCTGGCTGTATTTTAAAGAATCCTTATTGAGGTTGCAGGAACAAACCATCCTGATGTGTAGGAAGAAAAGTAAATATGGCAGGAGACCAGCTTGGCTTAACAGTGAAATCCTTGCTCGTCTTAAACACAAAAAAACAGCTTACAAGAAGTGGAAGATTGGACAAATAACCAGGGAGGAGTATAAAAGTATTGCTCAGGCATGCAGGAGTGAAATTAGGAAGGCCAAATCACACTTGGAGTTGCAGCTAGCCGGAGATGTTAGGAGTAACAAGAAGGGTTTCTTCAGGTATGTTAGCAACAAGAAGAAAGTCAAGGAAAGTGTGGGCCCTTTGCTGAATGAGGGAGGGAACCTAGTGACAGAGGATGTGGAGAAAGCTAGTGTACTCAATGCTTTTTTTGCCTCTGTCTTCACAGACAAGGTCAGCTCCCAGACAGCTGCACTCTGCAGCACGGTATGGGGAGGAGGTGACCAGCTCTCTGTGGAGAAAGAAGTAGTTCGGGACTATTTAGAAAAGCTGGACGAGCACAAGTCCATGCGGCCGGATGCACTGCATCCGAGGGTGCTAAAGGAGTTGGCCGATGAGATTGTAGAGCCATTGGCCATTATCTTTGAAAAATCATGGCGATCGGGGGAGGTCCCGGATGACTGGAAAAAAGCTAATGTAGTGCCCATCTTTAAAAAAGGGAAGAAGGAAGATCCAGGAACTACAGGCCAGTCAGTCTCACCTCAGTCCCTGGAAAAATCATGGAACAGGTGCTCAAGGAATCAATTCTGAACCACTTAAAGGAGGGGAAAGTGATCAGGAACAGTCAGCATGGATTCACCAAGGGCAAGTCATGCCTGACTAACCTAATTGCCTTCTATGATGAGATAACCGGCTCTGTGGATGAGGGGAAAGCAGTGGATGTGCTATTTCTGGACTTTAGCAAAGCTTTTGATACAGTCTCCCACAGTATTCTTGCCAGCAAGTTAAAGAAGTCTGGGCTGGATGAATGGATGGTAAGGTGGATAGAAAACTGGCTAGATGGTGGGGCTCAACGTGTAGTGATCAATGGTTCCATGTCTAGTTGGCAGCCGGTATCAAGTGGAGTGCCCCAAGGGTCGGTGCTGGGGCCGGTTTTGTTCAATATCTTCATTAACGATCTGGAGGATGGTGTGGACTGCACCCTTAGCAAGTTTGCAGATGACACTAAACTGGGAGGAGTGGTTGATACGCTGGAGGGTAGGGATAGGATACAGAGGGACCTAGACAAATTAGAGGATTGGGCCAAAAGAAATATGATGAGATTCAACAAGGACAAGTGCAGAGTCCTGCATTTAGGACGGAAGAATCCCATGCACTGCTATAGACTAGGGACCGAATGGCTGGGCAGCAGTTCTGCAGAAAGGGTCCTAGGGGTTACAGTGGACGAAAAGCTGAATATGAGTCAACAGTGTGCCCTTGTTGCCAAGAAGGCTAATGGCATTTTGGGTTATATAAGAAGGGGCATTTCCAGCAGATGGAGGGATGTGATCATTTCCCTCTATTCAGCACTGGTGAGGCCTCATTTGGAGTACTGTGTCCAGTTTTGGGCCCCACATTACAAGAAGGATGTGGATAAATTGGAGAGAGTCCAGCGGAGGGCAACAAAAATGATTAGGGGTCTGGAGCACATGACTTACGAGGAGAGGCTGAGGGAACTGAGGTTGTTTAGCCTGCAGAAGAGAAGAATGAGGGGGGATTTGATAGCTGCTTTCAACTACCTGAAAGGGGGTTCCAAAGAGGATGGATCTAGACTGTTCTCAGTGGTAGAAGATGACAGAACAAGGAGTAATGGTCTCAAGTTGCAGAGGGGGAGGTTTAGGTTGGACATTAGGAAAAACTTTTTCACTAGTAGGGTGGTGAAGCACTGGAATGGGTTCCCTAGGGAGGTGGTGGAATCTCCTTCCTTAGAGGTTTTTAAGGTCAGGCTTGACAAAGCCCTGGCTGGGATGATTTAATTGGGTTTGATCCTGCTTTGAGCAGGGGGTTGGACTAGATGACCTCCTGAGGTCCCTTCCAACCCTGAGATTCTATGATTCTATGATTCTGATCTAATAGCAAGAGTTAGGGTTTGTTCTGTTAGGAGAATGGAGGTTCTTGGTGACATGTGAATACCATATATTTATTGTTTGGATATATTGTGAGCTATAACCCTGTTCCTAACTTTTACAAAATAGAGCATACTGTCAAGCTTTGTTTTCATAAAGCCAAATTATGTCCTCAGCTACACTATGTGCTTCAGTTAATTGTTGCACAGGTGTTACTGAGAACAGAATTTAGAACATGTTGCCTGCCTTAAATAAAAATGTGCCCTTTTGCATATATTGGCTATTTCATTCCATTCCCATAAGAGCAATTTAAAATTGCACAATGGGCTGGGAGCATCACTGGGCAGAGGACCAAACCCCTAGGAGCAGACACACCAAGTGTCTTGTGATGTTCAAGGAAAATCTCCTCTGACTACAGAGAAGTGTCAACAGGCTCCAAAGGGAGTCTCATTCCATCTTCTTCAGTCAGAAGCATGGTGGTTGTGATCAGGAGCAATTGGTTGTGGTGATAAATGTGCCTTTATGTTCTCGTTTGACCGTGGAAGGGAAAAGGAATTTTAAACAAATTGCACCAGAAAACCTCAATAAAAATTTCTCACATCCTAATACTTAGCTGACTGACTAAAGGAAGAGGATGCAGATCCAGATCTCATTTACACTTCTGTAAATATGAGCAACTCCATTGACTTGCATGAGTTACTGCAGGTTTAGGTTCCTATCTTGCAAATGCTAGTATGCAGGCGAGAGCTGTGCCTGTGGGGCGCTTCACTGACTTCAGTGGGGTTCCAAACAAGAGGCAGTAGTCTGCCTGCCACTTGTCAGTGGCAAGATGAGGGCCTTAAATGCATGTAACTCAGATCAGAATCGGGTCTGTTTGTTTTTTTACTGCGGGATTGTGGGTGCAGGGGTATTCATGTGTTTATCCTTCATTTGCAAAGCATTCACAAAGAAAGAACACTCAACTTTTTAAAAGTTTTTTTAATTTTTTTTTTTTTACTTAAAACAAAGACGCAATAAAATATTAACATACTGCATTGTATATTACTTATTCAGGATCAGGTTAATATTCAAAGAACCTGGCTAAAGATTCTAGCTTGCTGGCTGAGGACCTCTGCTCCTTTGAATATGTGAAAAAGGGTATGTGAATAAACTCTCAAACTGAATGTGGATGGAAGAAGCAAAGTAGCTCACCTGCATACTTCTGTGCTTCACAATAGATGAAATTGGCGGAGGGAGGGGGGCTCTCCTTTTTGTGATATGCAGTGTAGTAGATTGTGAAGAAAATTGTTTGCTGTGTCTGGACTGGATCCTCAGCTGGTATAAATCAGTGTATCTGAAGTCAATGGAACTAAGCTGATTTACACTAGCTGGGAATCTGGTCCAATATGTCTCTGTTCACTGTGCTTTTGCATATATGAAAATGTCTCTTAAACCTATTGAACTAAACCTATACACTCGTTTGCACTGGAGACAGATCTAAAGGTATCCACAGGGGAAACATTTTTTTGTCAAGACCAAACTTTTTCAATATACAATAAACAACACAGAAATGAATATAAAAGAAAAAAATACTCTTCCCCACATCTCAAGTATTTAATTTTAACTAGGGCTGTCAAGTGATTACAAAAAATAATCTTGATTAATCACGCGATTAATTGCACTGTTAAACAATAATAGAATGCCATTTATTTAACTATTTTTGGATGTTTTCTACATTTTCAAATATATTGATTTCAATTATAACACAGAATACAAAGTGTACAGTGCTCACTTTTTATTTATTTTTATTGCAAATATTTGCACTGTAAAAAACAAAAGAAATAATATTTTTCAATTCACCTAATACAAGTACTGTAGTGCTATCTCTTTATCATGAAAGTTGAACTTACAAATGTAGATTTTTTTTGTTACATACCTGCGCTGAGAAATAAAACAACATTAGAGCCTTCAAGTCCACTCAGTCCTACTTCTTGTTCAGCCAATCGCTTAGACAAACAAGTTTGTTTACAGTTGCAAGAGATAATGTTGCCCACTTCTTGTTCACAATGTCACCTGAAAGTGAGAACAGATGTTCTCGATGGCACTGTTGTAGCTGGCATCACAAGATACTTACATGCCAGTTGCGCTAAAGATTCATATGTCCATTCATGCTTCAACCACCATTTCAGAGGACATGCATCCATGTTAATGACAGGTTCTGCACAATAACAATCCAAAGCAGTGTGGACCAATGCATGTTCATTTTCATCATGAGTCATATGCCACCAACAGAAAGTTGATTTTCTTTTTTCGTGGTTCGGGTTCTGTAGTTTCCGCATCTGAGTGTTGCTCCTTTAAAACGTCTGAAAGCATGCTCCACACTTCATCCATCTCAGTTTTTGGAAGGCACTTCAAATACTTAAACCTTGGGTCAAGTGCTGTAGCTATCTTTAGAAATCTCACATTGGTACCTTCTTTGCGTTTTGTCAGAACTGCAGTGAAGGTGTTCTTAAAATGAACATGTGCTGAGTCATCATCCGACTACTATAACATGAAATCTATGGCAGAATGCACCGCAGGTAAATTAGAACCAGAGACATACAATTTTCCCCCAAGGCGTTCAGTCACAAGTGTAATTAATTCATTATTTTTTTAATGAGCATCATCAGCATGAAAGCATGTCCTCTCGAATGGTGGCCAAAGCATGAAGGGCATGCGAATGTTTAGCATATCTGGTATGTAAATACCTTGCAATACTGGCTACAAAAGTCCCATGTGAATGCCTGTTCTCACTTTCTGGTGACATTGTAAATAAGAAGTGGGCAGCATTATCTCCTGTACATGTAAATAAACTTGTTTGTCTTAGCAATTGGCTGAATGAGAAGTAGGACTGAATGGACTTGTAGGCTGTAAAGTTTTACATTGTTTTGTTTTTAAGTGCAGTTATGTAACAAAAAAGTCTACGTTTATAAGTTATACTTTCACGATAAAGAGCTTGCACTACAGTACTTGTATGAGGTGAATTGAAAAATACTGTTTCTTTTGTTTAATTTTTACAGTACAAATATTTGTAATCAAATATAATATTAAATGAGCAGTGTACACTTTGTATTCTGTGTTGTAATTGAAATCAATATATCTGAAAATGTAGAAAAACATCCAAAAATATTAAATACATTTCAATTGGTATTCTATTGTTTAACAGTGTCATTAAAACTTCAGTTAATCATGATTAATTTCTTTAATCGTAATTAATTTCTTTAGTTGATCACGTGAGTTAACTGCAATTAATCGACAGCCCTAATTTTAATATGTATATTTTTCAAATGTTCAGTGCAGAATATTGTTCTGAACAGAATAAGCCTTTTGGCCTCCTCCATCTCTCAGATTTGTATAATTAAACTGCTCATTGTTGGCAAAGGATCAGACAAGCAAGCTCATTTGCTGTGAGACAGCAAAAATAAAATACTCTCTCTTCAGCTCTGGTGTGCCAGTTGTGAATCTTCTGGTTTTATTGTCGTGGTAGCTAAGTGGGACATGTTTACTTTACAACTTTTGAGACACAGAGAATACACACAGATTTCTGAATTTCTGTGTGTCTGTCTGGAACCAAAGATGACCGAACATGGTTCTCAACACAGTGTGAGGCTTTATGCTGTTCTTGTCTGCATCTTTCAGCCTAAACAATTGGTTCATCATGACAAGTTAAGTGGGTGGGATGATCCATTCTTTAAATTTACCAACAGGTCAGAGGTCTTGTCCTTAATTTAGACTACAACACATAACTCCCCATAATGCCATGAGCCTAGTGGCTTAAAAAAGCACCTTATCTGTTGAAGACAGAAAGTCCGGAAGAGAATTAACAGTGTGACAGATGATTGTCCACTTGTGTTTGGCTCTAACCAACCCTTCCTGCTCCTGATGTAAATCTATAATTTAAGATTGCTGTTTTGTTTTTCCTCTAACTCTCCTGGAGTTTGAGGTAGGATGAAATATGTTTAAAGGAATGTATTTTAAAAGATAAGTTGATAGGTATCTAAAATCACATGAAAGCAGATATCACCATACATAATAATTTGTGCCTGTGTTTTATCCAATTTAGACCTTTGCTGTCATTTGTGCATGTTTCCCTACAAACGCAATAACAATTTACTGCTACCAAACACTGTAGTCAGAATTCTTATCCATGCCGACTGGGGCAAACACAACTCCAATTCTGGCTAGCTGGACTTGGTTGATGATGAAATTCTTTATTGGCTTCAAGGTGTTGCTCTTGATCTGTAAAACCGTTTGTAACATTGGTCCGATTTTGCTCTTCTTTTCTTGTCACCCCCTTCACCACTCATCAATGGGGTCATCTGCTAGTCTATTGATCTCCTTACCTTCTGGTGGCTGCCACCTGCGTTGAGTATTTAATGCCTTCTGTTTGCTTAGGGATGCTGCTTTTCTCTTGTTCTTAAAATAAGAAATGAAAGCTCACTTGTTTTGTCTTGGTTTCCTGTTTGTTATCACAGATTGTATACATGATTTATTGTGCTGCTTTTCTAAAGCGCTGTAAGATATTATTAAGATGGTTAGAAGTGATATATAATTACATGTGCACAGTGTCCGAACAAGGTTTTTATATACCAGTATGAGAAGTTATTAAAAAAAAAATCTCTAAGTGTGTCAAGAGAAAACTAGAAATCTGAGTAACAAAACCACTGAACAATTCTTCACTTATGCATACAGGGAAGAAGGAAAATTTTCTCACTACTTTTCCAGACTAGTGCCTGGAAAATGCAATAATTTATAATAAATTAATTGGTATAGCACCTCTCATTTAAAGCACAAGCAGCAAAGAGTCTTGTGGCACTTTATAGACTAACAGACGTTTTGGAGCATGAGCTTTCGTGGGTGAATACCCACTTCTTCGGATGCAAGTGGTGGAAATTTCCAGGGGCAGGTATATATAAACAAGCAAGAAGCAGACTAGAGATAACAAGGTTAGTTCAATCAGGGAGGATGAGGCCCTCTTCTAGCAGCTGAGGTGTGAAAACCAAGGGAGGAGAAACTGGTTCTGTAGTTGGCAAGCCATTCACAGTCTTTGTTTAATCCTGAGCTGATGGTGTCAAATTTGCAGATGAACTGAAGCTCAGCAGTTTCTCTTTGAAGTCTGGTCCTGAAGATTTTTTGCTGCAGGATGGCCAACCTCCCTGGCCACACCATAGCAGATCTTAAGGTGAAGTGTTCTCCTACAGGTTTTTGTATATTGCCATTCCTAATATCTGATTTGTGTCCATTTATCCTTTTCCTTAGAGACTGTCCAGTTTGGCCGATGTACATAGCAGAGGGGCATTGCTGGCATATGATGGCGTATATTACATTGGTGGACGTGCAGGTGAATGAACCGGTGATGGTGTGGCTGATCTGGTTAGGTCCTGTGATGGTGTCGCTGGTGTAGATATGTGGGCAGAGTTGGCATCGAGGTTTGTTGCATGGATTGGTTCCTGAGTTAGAGTTACTATGGTGCGGTGTGCAGGTACTGGTGAGAATATGCTTCAGGTTGGCTGTGGGCGAGGACTGGCCTGCCACCCAAGGCCTGTGAAAGTGTGGGATCATTGTCCAGGATGGGCTGTAGATCCCTGATGATGTGTTGGAGGGGTTTTAGCTGGGGACTGTATGTGATGGTCAGTGGAGTCCTGTTGGTTTCTTTCTTGGGTTTGTCTTGCAGTAGGAGGCTTCTGGGTACATGTCTGGCTCTGTTGATCTGTTTCTTTATTTCCTTGTGTGGGTATTGTAGTTTTGAGAATGCTTGATGGAGATTTTGTAGGTGTTGGTCTCTGTCTGAGGGGTTAGAGCAGATACGGTTGCACCTCAGTGCTTGGCTGTAGACAATGGATCATTTGGTGTGCCCGGGATGGAAGCTGGAGGCATGAAGGTAGGCATAGCGGTCGGTAGGTTTTCGGTATAGGTTGGTGTTAATGTGACCATCACTTATTTGCACCATGGTGTCTAGGAAGTGGATCTCCCGTGTAGATTGGTCCAGGCTGAGGTTGATGGTGGGGTGGAAGCTGTTGAAATCGTGGTGGAATTTTTCCAGAGTCTCCTTCCCATGGGTCCAGATGATGAAGATGGAGACGAAGTGGGTATTCACCCACGAAAGCTCATGCTCCAAAACGTCTGTTAGTCTATAAGGTGCCACAAGACTCTTTGCTGCTTTTATGGATCCAGACAAACACGGCTACCCCTCTGATATTTAAAGCACAGTACAAACTAAATGAAAACGATATATTGCAATGGCTTCACCCACCATTGAAATGCAGCAACTGTTTTATTGTGCATAGCGCAGCTATCCATTAGTTTAGGACAGGAAGTGAAGAAGAATATTGTATTCAATTGAAACCACAGAGGAGATGTAGGTAGGTAGATTATAATGACTCAAGTTGGAGATTGTCCACGTCATGATAGCTGGCATCCAACAAGTGTGTTGTGATCTTTAATGAGTACAAATGGTCAGGATCTTATTTTGTATTTCATGTACAACTGCAGAAGCAAAGTGCCCCCTAATATCACACTGGGGCACTGGTTCAGTACTAACTCAAAGGGAAGTGTGACTCCATTTCCTTCAGCACCTAGGTGTTCCGTACCATCCTATCAAAGCATTGGTGTAGCGTGACCTTGTTCAGCTGGTAGACATGACCACAACTCAAAGTGGTATGGCTGCAGGCCTTTGTATTGCATTAATCTTTATTTATGAGATTCAAATAAAGTGATTTTAATTTTTCAGTCCCCAGATTATTTTATTTCCAACTCAGTGAATATATCTGGCTGAGTATGCACTGAAATTCTTGGTGTCAAGGAATGCTTGTGTCCTATTTTATGCTCACTGGTGCCCCTCACTCCTTAGCAGAGGGCTCTCCTCTGGGCCCTGAAGGTCATTCTTCCCAGATTTTGGGAAGAGCAGCTGCAGGATCATGTCCAGGGCAACACTGCCACTGCAAGGCCAAGAGGAGTAGGGTCCATCTGACTGCACCACTAGCACCCAGGCTGGAGGAGCAAGACCTGGCTAGTAATGGCTCTAGCCTGGGAATTGTGGGGAGGCAGGGAGTTTGGGTAGCTAGTTCACCATTGGATTGGAAGTGACGTGTGTCCTGTTTTTTCATGTTGGTGATCTGGTTGTTACCTTGCACTAGCCACCCAGCTAGAAGGCCTATCTCTTCTCCAGAGATTAGGAGAAGGAGGATAAATTAAGGAAATGATGTTTGTTCATGCTTAAAGATGTTTTTAAAACACAATACATTTCACCCCCTTTTCATGCTTTCAGATGGAATCTAAATGCCAACTGCATAGCCATTTATATTCATGTAGAAATAGTCTCTTCACCTAGAAGGTTCTCTCTCTTAAACAGATAGAATTTTAGTTTTTACAGACAATATTTTAGAAAAGAAAAGCAGCTGTAAATCAAAAAGGTCTGATACCCTTAAAGTTCTACAAAGCTGTTCCCCTCTAGAACTCCACAGGTACTGGCCTGAACTAAGTAAGTAGTCAGAATCTGAGAAAACAGATGACTGTGAAAGCTAAATGCTGTCTATTTTTATAGAGAATAACAGAAGTGCCATATAGAGATCAGTGAGAGAGTAGTTTCCTTTCTTTAAAACTAATTCAGTGTGCAAAATGTGAAAAGAGCACAATTAGAACAGGTATATGAACTGAAGTTGATTCATCCATTGCCATCATTGATCAGATGTGATCAGAATGAGTTCTCAGTGTAAACTACTCATATAGATGGTTTAATTTTCTAACGTGCTTGGATAGCACTATGGTGTGTTGGATTAAAGCACACAAAGAAAACACCTATGTGGATAGATCCACAGATTTTTGATCTAGACAATATCTAGCACTCATAAATTTCTGTAGGTTGAATAGATTTCTCCTCCAACAATGACTGTTAAACCTCAACCGTAATCTACAGCATTAGGTTCAAGAAACCTAAAATACAGAAATTAAATTTCTTCTTCAAATTTCTTTGGCTAAAACTAAATTTTCTTTAAGTGCTGTAGCGTAACATCTTGTTTAGTACCCATTAACTGCTGTGCAGAGAGAATACAAAACTCTTTACAAATGTAGAGAGACAGCAATGGTTATCTGATACGACATGGTACCAGAAATACTGTACTCCAATTTATGAAGCAAGAAAATCAATAAGATTATACAAGTAATGACCTCATCAAAGAACAGCTTTCCATTATAGCTGTCACTTTCTCTTTCCTGAAAATAAACATTTTGGGTGAATTCCTGTTCAAATTCATTGACGTCAGTGGGGCCAGCATTTCACTCTTTGTCTTCTCACATATTTAGAGCTTAATTCTGCCTTGTTCTGCACCACTATACAAAGGGAGAAAGAAGAGAGAGAATCTCTTTCCTCCTGTGAAAGCAGTAGGGTAAGATATTGAGAGAGCCCATTTGTTTGCATGCCAAGTCCTTGAAGCAGGCATGATCTATTTTTCACTGATGTATCTTGCTCTCCACAAGCTAGCTGGTACATATGCTGCTATCAGAAGTGTTGGCCAGGAGGTAAGTGCACACATTGTTCCAATCAGAGGAGTGCAAAGTGTCCTCTGTGGTTCTAAGAGTAAGAATCCTGCTGGTCATCTGAGGACTCTATGTTGCATGATGGACCAGACACTGTAAAGATTTCTCGTTACTGTGTCACCCAGGGCAAGATTTTGCCCTTTATCATTTATGGTTCATTACTTTGGAAATGAAAATTATCTGAACACCTTTTGGTCTGATTCTCCTCATGCTTAACAGCAGAATCCCATAGCTCCAATGAACTCCACTGCAGTTCATCCTGCTACTGATTTACCCTGGTGTGTGTTTCACCATTGGACAATTATCCCTAAACAATCACATTTTCTGACCTAAGTATAATGTGTAGCTTAGGGGCAAAGAAAAACATAAATCTATGAATTTGCATGAGTCTATGTAAAGAACGTGCTTGATGTAGTATCTCATAGACAGCATTTCAGTCACATAGTTCAAAACTTGTTTTAATAACTGCTAGTATATTTTACTGATTTATCCCACTGTGGCTTTGGGGAAAGAGCAGTGAAGAGAAAACAATTTAGGTAGGATTGGAGATTTTTGAATGACAGGGAATTTTAAACTCTTTGGCTGAGCAAAGCAAGGTCTAACACTTAAATCAATGGCATTTCTTTGTTGATCTGTAACATAGTAACTCTGGAAGACTCCATCCCATAAGTTTCAAAAGTTCAAGGAATCTTCTAGGCACAACTTTACCAATTTTGCTTTAAATCAGAGCCCTGTGAAACCCGGCCTCACAGGAAAACCAGGACCACTAGACTACCTGGTGCGGCAGGCAAAGAAATCTTTGTTGCTGCCTGGTGCTGCCTAGATATATTGGAGGCAGCAGTTTAACTTGCTGTGTGAGGAGATTGTCCGTAGCCTGGAGTCTAAGAGAAATATGCGAGTCTTATAGGAAGGGCTTGTGGGGTGAACAGAAACTTGGGGGGAGAGCATAGTGGAGGTGGGGTTAAGGAGAGGTCTAGGAAGGGGAGAGGGTAAGAGTAGGGTGGAGAGAAGCAGGGGCCCAGAGCAGGAAGTGGAGGTGGAGACGGGGACTTGGAGAGGACTAGGGGGCAAATGGTGTGTGTGTGTATGTGTGGGGAAAGCAGGGACCTAGAGGGGAGGAAGTGGGTGAGTAGGGAACAAAGCAGGGACCCGCAAAGGAATGAGGTGTGGGAAGTGGTGGTTATGAAGTAGGGTCCAGAAGGGGGGAATGGGTGGGTGGGTGTGGAAGCAGGGACCAGGAGTGGAGATGGGGAGGGGAGAGTGAGGATCTAGGAGTGGGCAGAAGCAGGGCTCTGGAGGATGGGGGCAGAGACCCAGAGGAAGGATATGGAGAAGGAGGGGAAGTAGGGACCTGGTGTGGGGGGGAATAGTGATGGGAATGGGGAGCACACAGAGACCTTGTTGTAGGGGGAAGCAGTGTGGGGACACACAACCCCAGGCATGTGGCAGAGGTGAGAAGAGGGGAATGGTGTGCTCATAGAGCTCTCGGCAGAGAGGGGATGGGACGAAGAGGGGAAAAGGGGAATGGGGCTCATACAGAGCCCCTGCCATGGGGGGACAGAATAGGGAACAATGGTATGGGTAGGAGGGAGGGGCCCGAGGTGGGTGGACAAAGAGCCCCTGTCATGAGGGTGAAGCTGGTGGGGGGGGACTGCAGGGAATCCCTGGAATAGAAGGGGTTTGGTGGGTGGCAAAGAGCTTGTGTGGAGGAGAATGGAGGGATGCAAGGAGCCCCTGATGTGTGCACTGAGCTTGGCCTACATGAGCTAGGGTGTATGAGACTCCCTAGTGGTACTGGATACCCAAACAAGTGATACGCAGGTTTTTTTGTAGGGTTGTTGAGAAGAAGCTGTACCTCTTAAATTATGCAATTACTTATAAGATTTTTTAAAAAACCACCCTTCAATAGTATATGAAGATCTTTCTTATTTCTTACAGTAATGGAGAAAAAGGCAACTAGTGCTGAGCAAAATTCTCGTTGAGGTCAGTCTTGCTTTTGAATCAGCATATGGTTGGAGCAAGACATTCAAATTTTTGCTCTGTTTTCATAAAACTCTGTGTGTTTATGTGGTGAATTTGATCACCGGTATATCTTGATAATTTCTCCAGGGAATGCAGTTTTCCATGGTAAAATGTCACCCTGGAGAAATAGTAAATGTTCATATAGTTGTCTCAGGTATCTGGTTCTCATTGTGAAAAACTGAAAAAATATATATTTTAATCTGATCTTATTTTGTATCTGTGAGTACAAATTGTTATTTAGTCATGCAATCATTAGTAATCTTGACTTTTCCCTGGGTGAATGACTTAGAGCTTAAAGCTTGACGTCCATAGGAGTTTTGCCAGAATGAGGATGGCAAGATCAGCTCTCTAGAAATATCCTGATCCTTTACTCACTGGAGAAATCCTATTAATTTAGGTCCCAGTTCAGGAAAACAATGAAACACAAACTTAGTCACACTCAGACACACTGAGATAAAAGGATTGATTATGCAATAGTACCAGTTACCAGTGCGGTATCAGATAGTCAGCTTCTTTTTGTGGACAATGCAATTTGAGGACAAAAAAGAATCTCCAGATGATCTTGCATCCGAAGAAGTGGGTATTCACCCACGAAAGCTCATGCTGCAAAATGTCTGTTAGTCTATAAGGTGCCACAGGATTCTTTGTTGCTTTTCCAGATGATCTGTGTGTTCTAAAAAAAAGAGATGATTCTTTCTGACATTACTATGACTCATTCCTGCTTTACTTTTTGATTAGGTAGAGACTAACGTATTTGTAGATTTTGATTAATAAAACCTGACATCCAAAATTCCATGATGTATATAATGTTGTTGTAGCCATATTGGTCTTAGGATATTAGAGAGACAGGCGGTGAGGTAATATCTTTTCTTGGACCAACTTCTTTTGGTGAGAGAGACAAGCGATCAAGCTTACACAAAGCTCTTCTTTAGGTCTGAGAAATGTATTCAGAATGTCACAGCTAAATACAAGGTGAAACAGATTGTTTAGCATAAGTAAACTCATTTCAAGGGACCATTTAAGGCGAAGTAGCCCTTTAACACCTCTTCTGTCATGGGGGAGAGGGGCAAATAAAACCCGGGGGTTAGTGGGTTATAGACTGTTATAATATGATTCTATAATTATTTAAAATACTACCTTCAGTTTTCAAGAGATCTGGCAGCTTTGTTCCCATGGGCAAATAGTAATGATTAATTAGCAGGTCTCTTGGTCATCAGACACAGTCCTGGTGATAGTCCCTAAACATCTGCTTAGCTGGATACTTCTTTTTTGGAGAGACTTCCTTGGTGCATGATAAAGCATGATTCTTCTCTTTCCAATATAAGGGAATTTCTCTAGTATCAAGGCACTGTCTTTTTTTGCCCTGCCCAGTTTTGAAATGGGCCTTCTTTGTCTCTGTCCTTATATTCAATAGGATTATCACATGCCTTAAATTATCGATATCTTAAAGTGCTTTGCTGGATAGGCCTTGCCCTGGACACCAGAGCTTGCTATGCCTTGTATTTCTCCACAGCCTTTTGTGACGCTATGGGTTAAAATAACAAAGAAGAGCTATGAATCTTACCTGACCTTTGAGCTTCTTAGTTAATTAGGCTCTGCTTAGCACAGGCAGCCTTCAGCCTTGGGTAGGGAAGAGAGCCCACATGCCTGCAGCTCCGACTTCTGACTCACTGCTTGAGTCTCTCCCAGAGTCTCTCCCTTTCCAGTTTCAGAGCTGCTTTTCAACCAAACCAAATCTCTTTGTATCAGCTTTCCCACCTCAAGAATCCCCCTCCCGTATCCCAAGCAGAGGTTGTCTGCCAGCTGGGCTGGAGATGGTACTTTACAGTCCCTATCGCTTTTATGGTTGGTGAAGTATTGGGTGGTTGAGTTAATTCAGATAATTGTCTCTTTTCCAGATCTCCTGGATGGAGAGCTCTGGGCACAGTTATCCCTTTGACTCCATGTAGCCCACAATACAAAAGTAGGTGGGTAAACTCAATCACATAATAGTTTAAAAAATAATGCAATAATCCCCCACATTTTCCATTGGCCTAAACTGGTATCTCCTACCCTGATTAAACTGCTACTGGCTTCCTTTCTCCATTGGCCTATCTTAATACAACCCTGATATCAGCTTGCTTGTAGGTTACTCTCCTTGAACATCACTGAGTTTGTTTTGTTTTTTTAACAAATGTTAATCACCAATGTTAGTCACTCAGCTCTAGTTCAGATACCAAATTCAGTCAGTCCTAACTTCAGGTCCTGTCCCTTTTTAATAAGGACTTGCTCTGGGTCTCTGTTGCTGTTGGTTTCCTGTCTAGAGATGGAATATTGTGTACAAGATTAGGATCCGTTGAAGTTGTATTGTTTTGGATTTAAATTAGGATTTATTTTCTTACTCTAATTCCTTCTAAATGACACTCCACTGCTACGAATATTTTAGGATTATTTGCCATTGATCTTCACTGTGGGTCCCAAAACAGTTACAAAGAAGAGGCCATATTAACCTTGAACAGAGAGGTATCCAGAGCTGCCGTGCTCAAAGGGGTTCATTCTGGGATGTTGTGGGGAGGCAGCATTTTTATTGCCCCAGTCCCACAAAGCAAGGGATGCTTTAAGTACATTGAGGAGCTCCACAGGATCTTCAGTGAAGGAAGCTGCAGAGAGAGACTGCATCAACTCAGTGTATGCCCTACCTAGTCTGATCTAGCCAAGCCACCTCCCTTGCCAATATACCTACAATTTGGACAACACTATTTTACATCTGATACTCGGAAAACACAAGCTCAAGAGGTGGGGAGGTTATGGCAAAAATGATTGTTAGCGTAGTCTGATTTCAGTCTTTCACCAATGTTCTAGGTCCTATCTTTCCCACTTTGAGACATTGCAGGCAGTAATACACAGGTGAAGTTGAGGAGCAGATACTTTCAGAGGCATGAAGTGAAAAACAGAGGCTTTTATCAAGGGGGAAAAAATAATGGCATCTTTGCTATACTATTGTAATCTAAAGACAAAAGAAGGCATCAGCGTGGAATTGAGCCAACTGGTGTACTACCAGTTGTAGTTCTTTCAGTAAATAAGTGCTGAATGAGCTTTAAATAGAACAGCCTTATTCTCAGCATGATATTTTTTAAAAGCTTAGAAAAATGAAAAGCTTTAGATTCTGCTTTTGAAAATAGCTTTGCAATTATTTTGTGCTTCATGGATCATTGTAAATTGCTTTTTAAATTAAACACAGAAAAATCTGTCTTTAAATATCTAAAATTGCATTGGGGTAGCTGTCAGAGGACATACATGGAAAGCAGACAATAAATGAGCAGATGTGGAAAAAAATCAAATGCAGCACCCAAATTTATGCACATTTCTAACATTGTTAGAAAATACAGCTCTTATCAGCAATGAGTAACCATGGCTACCATGTGATTATTATTTTCAATACAGAATTATATACAAGTACTGGAGAGTGGTCCCGTCTCAGCTCATACCATATGTATTTGGCTGATAAGGATTATAGTCAATGAACATGATTATCAGTATGGCACATTTGCCTTTTTAAAATAGGTTCAGATTTACATCTTCATGCCTCTATTACTGTTATAGAGGGGAAATGTTACTGTATTTACTTAAATACTGTTAAATGAGTCATGGCTGTCTCCTTTTGTGTGTGCTTATAAATGTGTGCATGAATTCTCTTGCGTCTCATGAGTTGATACTAACCTAGTTGTTCTCATTTGGCATACTCAACAAAAAACACAAACTTTTGAAAATAAGAATATTATTTTAAAATGACTATAATAGTTGATAGCTACATTTTGATAGTCAAATATTTATTCCATGAAGCGTTTTATTCTTAAATCCAACAATTGTAGTGTTTGTTTATTCCTTCATTTGGATTTGATTCTTCTTCCACTAAAGTTGGATGTTTCCCCTTTGACTTTAATGGGAGCAGGTTATGGGCCATGAATTCCTAGCCACTGAAGTTTGGGTTTTAGAGTTCTCCTCTTGGTTAATAACATATATTAATTTCTGTAATCAGGCATATGGAAAGTTGAAAAATGTGGAGGTTCTGAGAAATTAAGAAATTGAATTATGTCTTTTGGATTAAAAACATTAAATGAAGTAAAATAAATAGTTTTTGGAGATTAAAAGTCTTTTTTTTTTTAAAGAAACAACTAACCTTTCAAGTGACTTTATGTAAACTGGATAATTTTATGGAGATGATAAATTAGTTTATGTGCATCGTCATTTGTATCTAAAATGCGTACATGTTCCATCATGATGTTAGTGTCCACACAGATTTTAAAGAAAAATCTGTGTGGTTCCAGCAGCTCCTCGTTGCTTGCAGTGGGGCAATTCCTGTTATGGTTTTGTTGTTGTTTGTTTTGTGTGTGTGTGTGGGGGGGGGGTGGATGAACATGTTGATGGAGGTGTCTGGAGCTCTGGCAGTTCCGTTGTTGTCAGTGCAAAGCCTTAATGGCCGATTCAAAGCCTTCCATTTGCAAGCTGGCTGACAACCAACATAACATTTTGAGCAAATGGACTTCTAATGACCACTGGCACATTAGCAGCAGCAAACAGAGTAGCTATAATGGCTGTTACATGGAGAGAATGGTTAAAACTGAGGTTTGCAGGGTTTAAGCCTAACTTGAAAACCGGGGTTGGAATGAGAATGGAAATCATGTATGTTGGTAGTTTAATGAATGCAGTCCCCAGTTACAAATGATCACGTTTATCTGAATATTACTTTTACTGATAATGAAATTATCTGAATTTATCATCACTAACCTTTCCATTTATGTTTGTTGTTTGTGTTCCTTGTAACAATAATAAGTAAAGTACTTTCAGAGAGATGCATAGCTCTTAAGTCACTTGTGTCTCTTAAAAATCTTTTACAATTGCTGTTTGCAGATAATATTCAACCAATGATATATGCTATGTTTTCAATGAACAAATGCCCTGGTAACATTAGTAAGGCAAAAAATAAAATTGTGGAGATTGTAATGGAACCACTGAACATCAGAGTATAGAAAGTGTGGGAATTGGCTTAATAAGTTCATCTCAACATTTGATGGCTAATTTAGTAAAAAAGTGTCCACCACAACTAGATTTTTTTATCTATATATATATTCAGTATTGTTTTAGTGTGCAGTCAGCTCATCCCAAGTGTCTCTTTAAAATCCATGACCAAGAGCTTCCCAGCCTTGCGGGGAAGGTGTCTCCTCTTCCTCAGCCATTGGGTTCTGCTCTTCACCTCCTGTTGCAATATTCAATGGAAAGCATTTTGGTCTCTTTCTGAGTAAAAGGTGCAATTAATAAATACAGAATTATTTTCAGAAGACCTCGTCCTGCCTCTTACAAAAGATAGTTTCCCAATAAGGGGCATAGTAGTGTAGTAGTATGTTCATGTACAGGATAACGTCTAGGAATATAGAGAACTCTGCTTTCAGGAACCACTTGATGAGAGAGGACTGTATATGTGGAGGAAGGAATAAAGCCTGAATATTGCACGGCCTTGGCTTTTTCTTCTCATGTTTGAACACTCCCGTTATTCTTTTCTCTTCCTCTGCCTGCCTTCCTTCCAGACCTCCTTTTATTGAAAGAAAAAATATAGATGTTTACAGAAATCTTTTAAAAAATAATTCCTGTATCACTTGTTTATGATCTTGTTTTCTCTCAGTGTACTCCTCACCCAGACCTATCTCCACCATAAGGCTCACTTCTCAGTCTCTACTTCAAATCTGAGATATCTTAGCCCTGTTCCCCTTCCTATACTCTGTAACAGTCCCAAGCCACCTTCTCTCTCTCTCTCTCTCTCTCTCTCATTCTCCACCCGCCTAGATGCAGGTTTCTAGCCAGCTTTCTTCTTTTCTGCTGCAGGCTTTTCTCCAGTTTGCTTTCTTTTACAGGATTAAAAGAATCCTGCAGCTCACTGTTTTACATCAGAAGTGTTTTCATGAATGCATGTCATGTTGTTTCTGGCTGATACTGCCTCAGTTTGCCCTTCTTTATTCCCCTTACTCTGGGGCTTACAAGGTCCTGCCTCTCCCTCCATGCACCCTTGTTCTCCCCCCATCCCCCCAGTGATATAACATATAAAGATGTAACAGTGAAGGGTTATTTCTAGGGGAGGGCAAATTCACTTTGTCTAATTTTGAAATTACTCAAACATCATGGTCTTGAAAACTTTACAGGCTTTCACTCTGCAAAGGGGTGTCTGTGAAAATAACAGGAGACAGCAAATCCAATAGAAAAATAGGGAGGAGTGAGGAAACAGATTGAGGGGAAATGTGAGACGCAAAACAAAAATCAGCCATGAGCACCAAGGAGGGGAGCAAAATTCCAGTGATAGCTGCCTAGTTTTTATAGGGTGGTTCTCCCAGGTCTAATTTATAGCACAATATTAGCACTATGTTAAAAAAAATAAAAATGGAGTCACCGCGGAGGGTAGCAGGGAGAGGAATGTCTTAAATTACTTGGAAAAAATGGTTTCCAAATTGGAACTCTCTTTGGATGTTAAAAAATAGCCTTTGGGGTTCATGAAACATCAAACTCCTTGTGGCTTGCCTACTTCTAGTAATTTGAGTGCTAGATGGTTAAAATTGGGCTTCCTTGCCTCTGTTCACATTTCGGATCCTCCAGTCTTTCTGGGGACTCTGTCCTAGTGCACTCTCAACCTTTCCCTAGTGCACCATAAGTCAACTCTTGTGTTTATGTTCCTGGCTTGTCCCTCTCTGGCCACTCATTACAGTACCTACTGTCACAGATAATTATGATCAATGTTGTCTTTGTGTGCTACTTATTACACCTACAATTTCCATAATTGCTTCAGGCTGCCCCTTATAGATGATTGTCACTTAGATTCCCTCACCCATCTCAATCAAAGTCAAAGGGATAGCATCAAAATGTTCCTTTCCTCTAGGAAATTTCCAAGTCACTCTATTCAAAATCTCTCAAAATGTATTCCTGCCATTCTTGCTTGCTCTAAGTCCTGGAAAAAGGCTGTCTGTAAACCAAGTCAAGGCCATATAGTAATTGTCTGGAAGGCAATTGTTTCCATATCAAGAAAAATTTGTATTAAATAATGGAAATGTCCCAAAGTTCTGAAGCTGTTGAACATTGTCTTAGCCTTGATATCCATAAATCCTGAATTTAATAAGCCACCACAATGTTATGTAAGTGTTCTATGGAAGAAAAGTCTGTGGTGGATAATATAGAGCATTCTCCATGAGTTAAGGTCAGTAAAGTTGTTACTATGATCTACAAATGGTTTTTGGCATACGTCTCTTAACACGTAGCTCCTAACTCTCACCAGCAGCTACTGGTAGATGAAAGAGACACATCTGAAAAGAATAATCAGAAAATTCTTAAATTATTTACCTGGTTCTGTACAGGGGCAGCTCTAGGCATTTTGCCGCCCCAAGCATGGCAGGCAGGCTGCCTTCGGCGGCTTGCCTGCATAGGGTCCGCTGGTATGCCTGTGAGATGTCCGCCGAAGCCGCAGGACCAGCAGACCCTCCGCAGGCAAGCCACCAAAGGCAGCCTGCCTGCCGCCCTCGCGGCGCTGGCAGAGCGCCCCCCCGCGGCTTGCTGCCCCAAGCACACACTGGGGCCTGGAGCCGCTCCTGGTTCTGTATATGAGAACACAGATGGTACATAGCAAGATGGACAAATAAGAAATAGGGATATGCATGGAGTGTACAGTTTGAGTTTAAACTACCCCTCTCCCTATTACCTGTGACTAGAACCTTCCTGTCTAAGCTATTGTTTCAAAGGGCTGATCTACACTACGGGGGGAAATCGATCTAAGATACGCAACTTCAGCTACGTGAATAACGTAGCTGAAGTCGAAGTATCTTAGATCGAATTACCTACCGTCCTCACGGCGCGGGATCGACGTCCGCGGCTCCCCATGTCGACTCCACTACCGCCATTCGGGTTGGTGGAGTTCCGGAGTCGACAGGAGCTCATTCGGGGATCGATATATCGCGTCTAGATGAGACGCGATATATCGATCCCCGAGAAATCGATTGCTACCCGCCGTATCGGCGGGTAGTGAAGACGTAGCCCAAAGTTCCTTCTCTCTTTTCTTTGACTCACTATCAGTTTGCATCCCTTCCCTGGCACCCTTACTTTAATAAGAAGTTATGGGTGAGTGATACTGTTAAATCTTGACATATATGAAAAATTGCTGTGATGTAGTTTTTGGGGGGTTTTTTTGTGCTTTGTTTTGTTTTACTGCTGTAGAAAAAGAATATTTGAAATGAAAATGTCCCTTTTTTAAGAGAGTGTCTGCTGACAACACATTTTGTTGTTTTTTAGCTCTGGTTGAGGATTTTGGTGCTTCAATTGTGCTGTTTCAAATTTTATAGCATTGAACTTAATTTATAAATTGCTCAGATGCCATTTTTGTTAACAGACCTAGTCTAAATCTGTGCAACTATGTTTGAAATCTAGTGCTTCAGAAAACATTCTACGGAGTTGGCTTTCAGATGCTTCCTAGCCAATGTTTAGGCCAAAAAAGTCTAAAGCAAAAAATAAATAACACAATATGTTCTCTCCTCTGCCAGTTTGCTATTTCAAAACAAAGCTTTGAAGCAGCTGAGCTATGTAAGTTTGATGAACAGCTTCTGAACATGCACAGTACTTACTTTCAATAATCATTCTGTTTTAATGTTAATTCTCTGTTAAATATGTAGAATCCTTACAAAGAAATTACTATTGCAACTGGTACAGGTATTAGAAAATAACCTTATCACATCAAAACAAAACAAAATTATGTCACTTTAACCATGCGGGCATATTACAATTTGTAAAAAAGAAACAAAATTGAGCTGCTATATGTTAATGTATTTCTGGACTCAAAAACAACATGTCAAGGCTGTTGAAACATCACGTCACCCAGTCTTGTTTGTAGTCAAGAAGTATGTGTTTTACTTGGACACAACAGGGTTGTGTGATACAGATCTGAAAAGTTTCAAAGGGTTGGTTCTTAAATTTATCTGAACCACCAACTTTTGAGCCACCTGTTGAATGAAACTGAGGAGAAGAATCTAGTAGAGAATTTCTGTCACATGGGCCTTAGAAGACTCTGAAAGGTTGCATGGTATTTGGAAGTTGAGATGAAGATGGCTGGGAGTTGTATAAGGTTGTGAAGTGAAGGAAGCTGTTTCCAGAAGTGTTTGTTGCCCGGGAGCAGGGCTGGCTACAGGCACCAGCCAAGCAAGGTGGTGCTTGGGGCGGCAGATTCCAAGGGGCGGCATTTGGCCCAAACCTTTATTATTATTTTTTTTTGCGCTTCGCCGCTTCCGCTGCCCCTGCAGGTTTATTTCTTTAGGTTTGCTGCTCTTGCCACCTTGTAGGGGGCGGCAGCGCGAGGAGGGGAGCTGCTGGGAGCGGTGCCAGGTCTGCAGCAAGCCCGGCACGGCAGCCTGCCCACCAGAGCGGCGCGGAGCCCTCCCAGCAGGCGGCGCTGCGGGAGGGGCTGCATGGCGAGCGCCTCGCTTAAGGAAGCCCTGGCTACCCCCTTCTCTCCCCACCCCCCACTAGCTGAAGTGTGCACTCCGCTGCCCGGGGTCTGCAGGGCTGGGAGTCCCCCTGCATCCACCACCCCGCAGGTATTTTTTTTTCTTTTTGTTTTTTTGTTTTTTCTTGCCTTTGCTGCTCCAGCCGGCAGGTTTGTTTCACGGCGCCCCTTGCTGCTCCAGCCGGGTGGCAAGTTGGTTTCCCGCCCCCCCCCCCCCTTGCTGCTGCAGCTGGGCAGCAGGTTGGTTCCCCCTTGCTGCTCCAGCCGGGCAGCAGGTTGGTTTCCCACCCCACCCTTTGCTGTTCCAGCCGCTGCACAGGTTTTTTTTGTTTTTGTTTTTTTTTCTTGGAGCAGCAAAAAAGCCAGAGCCGGCCCTGCCCAGGAGAGTCCTGAAGTAAGCTTCCATCTGGAAGGGATACTAAGTGTGTCTTGCTAGTTTCTTTTGAGAACCTCCAAAGCCACAGACTTCTGTTAAAGAGAGGGAGAAAGAGGGAATGTTGTGTTTTGGGTGAGCAAGGAAATCCTCATGGAAAGAGAGAAGATGCTGTAATGTCTGGTTTAGGAATGTGTTGACTGAGTTTATTAACAAGACGTTGATGAAATCCAGGTAACTTGCTGACAGCAAGAGAGAATGGATGGTGTTGCTGTAGACATATATGTCTTCTGGTCCCTCAGTGTGTAATCTTATACTGTGTGGTCCATACTTATGAGTCTGTGAGCTTCCAGTGAACCAATGTTACTTCTGTCAGTGTAATTAATTTTTTAATTATATATTACTAACTCTTACATTTTGTGGCCTTAAGCTTGTGGTTGAATTTCTGCATCCATAAAACATGTTATCATTTCTGATTGTCCATTATATATACAGATTTTGCGTCCTGAAATTAGGGTTATTGCACTGGAAAAAGGGATTGGTAATTTGGATTGGTTTTAAAACAGTAGTACTTTTAAAAATGTAACGGGGATTAATTTCAATTGCCTGTAGTTCTGCACTTTGAACGCTATACTTACATCTTACCATGTTACCCTCAAATCCCTCTCTTTTTTTTTTTTTTTTGAAGATCTAGTGTGAGGCAAGGGAGGATTAGTAGCTGGTTCTAGGACTCTTCTGGCATTCTAGATCCTGTCTTTAGCTGTCTCCCAGAGTGCAGGGCACCCCTCTGATAAGGAGATTCGAGGACATAGAATGATTCTCCCTACACACTTCAAATCTCTGAAGCTCTGGCACTGTCACATCAGAAGTGTTTCCATGTTCTCTTAAGCTCAACTAATTGGAAAGCACAAGAATGCTGGGAAATTTTTAACTGAATAGCAGCTCAAAAGTTAGTAGATTTATGGTCTGCCATGTTGATTTTCAAAGGCAGAGGGGAGGGAACCATGTTGGGAAAGGGTAGGATTTGTCTGAATGTTTTTATTTCAGCTAGCATGCTGTAGGGTTTCTCCATCAATATCATCGGTATAATATAGTACTACTACATATTGAACTCTAGCTGTATGACATTGCCGTCGAAGATGACAGGTAATAGAGATTTGCATTTCTTCAGCTTCAGTTTGCCAAGGAGGAGAAATTTATAAAGACAGCTTGGCAATCACTGGCTACTCAAATGCATTGTGATATCATTGTACCATAATTACATAGATCACTTTAGCTAAATTATTTTTAAAATGTTTCAGTCACAAAATGTTCTTGCAGAAAAGGACATGTTGACTTACGAGAATGCCTTTTTAAAAAAAGTAGGGAATTATTATGGCAACAGGACATAGACCAATTGCAGCAGAAGTCTGAGGGTACAGCACATAATTGATGTCTGATTTCTCTGATCATCATAGGTATTTTCTGCAGGAGGGTGAAATAATATAAAGGGTGCTTTATATATAAAGTATGTGCGTGTGCGCACACAGTTTTTAGCTATAGAAGCTTATAATGCATTGGAAATTATACATAAACTATACAAACAAGATATCTACTAAATAATGTTGATCAATGTCTATTTTTAATAAACTAAAATACTATAATGACATTTCTGTTTAATTAAGTGATAGCAGTTGCTATAGTGATCATAGTTGTGACACTGTGAAAAACTGAATTTGAGTAACCAATTTGCTACTTCGCTTGTCTGGACTATGAACCTTTTTATATTGTGGGAACTCATATTTGTATGTTATACAAATATAGTGCAAAACTTCTCATATAATTGCAAGTTTCATTTTTATATATTTTAAAATACCAATTTGCTGTTTATATAAACTATATATTAAAGTTATAAGGTGACCAGATAGCAAGTGTAAAAAATCAGGACGGGGGTGGGGAGGGTAATAGGTACCTATATAAGAAAAAGCCCCCAAAATCGGGACTGTCCCTATAAAATTGGGACATCTGGTCACCCTAAGTAGGTAGTATACATATTCCAAGGCAATTCCGCTCTTAATAAAGTTAATCAAAAGATTATGAAGATATTTTCATGTGATGGGCTAAAGACCTCAATTTTTTTTACCTTGAAAAAATATTTTGCATTACTTGTTACTAATGATCCTAGGCCTGACTCCTGAAAAGACTTAAGCACATGCAGAAGTCTCATTGATTCAAATAGACTACTTGTGTGCATAAAGTTAAGCACATGCCTAAGTCGTTGCAGGAAGAGGACATCAATGAATACATAGCACTTAATATTAATACAAGGTAAGTGTTTGCATAGCAGGAAGAAATAATCCACAATTCTAGATTTTTTTTGAGAAGTAACATGGTCTTGGAAAATTAACATTTACCTGGGAGCCAGAAATTCCGGAATTTTAATCTTGGCTGTCACTGACTCACTGTTTGGCTTTGTGCATGTCACACAGGGCCCAACGGTTGCACTCCTTATCTACCAGACACTTCCATTTGACTTCAATCAATTGCATTTAAGGTGCACAAGGAATACAGACACGGGCTCTAAATCTCTTCATCAGTTTCCTACAGCACTGCAGTGTTGTGAGGATTGAGTTATTTTTTTGTACTGGGATTTAAAATAGCAAAGTACTACATTATACAAGTGCTAAGTATTATTGTTACTAATAATTAAAATGGACATTTGATGAAAACAGGATGAGAACATTTAAATAAGCGGGTTTGCTTTTGTACACAAACATGCTGAAAATAAATATTGAAAATATAATTGAAGCTAATTATAAATAGTGTTCAGATTATTTGTATTCAACATGACTGGAGAAGTTATTATGAATCAACTTTTTCTAGCCACACTCAAAGATATGAAGTTGTGAGAAAACATAACTGTTAGATAGTCCTCGGGCGGGAATGATCACATACTTGTTCTAACCAATATTTCCATGAGTGTGTTTTATTGCCTTCAGATATGTTTTTTACTGACCAAAATTGTCAGTGACAGTGATGTAAATTGACAGCATGCTACAGTATACCCCGTAGTAAGGGAGATGATAATGAAGATAATATATCTACATGTTTTCATCGTATAATAAAATAGTGTATTATTGTTCATGTTTTAATGGTAAATACTGCTGTATAGAATATGTTTAACACCCAATCCTGTGTCCTCAGCTGCCACTGACTTCACTGGGATGCTGTGAGTATGTCTACAGAGCAGCTGGCAGTGAGCCTTCCAGCCTAGGTAGCCAGACTTGCACTAGCAGGGTTCAAGCTAGCCTACTAAAAATAGTAGTGTGGACATTGCCGTGCCAGCGGAGGCTTGGGATAGCTACCTGAGCTCAGACCTGCCCTACCCTCTGTTTACCCAGGCTACGGACTCACTCCCAGCTGCACTGCACTATTGTGTGCAGCGCCTTGCAGGATTGGGTCCTTAAAAGAGAGGCCTCTGTTTTATTAGCTCTCTTGATTCATACGTTGCATACTGGACCTGATCATGCTCAGTTTTGCCTTGTCCTTGTTCCACCAATGCACTAGCCAGTGTAGCTGCATTGGTGTGCCAGGGAACATACACCTCCCTGGTCATAAACCCAGTACAATTTACACACTCTGTAGAGCAGCAGGGGAGCTTTGGATTCCCAATTTCCCACCTGAGCTGCTCCAGAGGCAGCACAACATTAAATTGCCCCCTTCTTGTGGCTTATCACAAAGCTGTGATTCAGCTCCAGTATAAATGACTGAATGTCAGTACTGCTCTCCAGATGCTAGACCCACAAGAAAGGACCTTTCCAAAAGACCTTGGCAGATCTCTTGGTTACAGTCTGCCTAGCTGCTTTTTACATCTGGGCATTTTAGCAGTTGGTGATGCTGTAAGGCACTGCAGAGTTCTCACTGCCATAGTCTCTGGGAATATAAATAATAATAATAGCCTCTTAAGGGTAGTGAAGTGGGATTTTGTGTACATGCTTGTTTTTAATATTGTTTTTCCACAGTTGTGGGTTTGCCTACTCCCCTTCTCCAGGTTAAATAGCTGTTCTGCTGAATGCACCACACTCAGGAGCACAAATTTCATATCCCTGCTTCCATATCATGTTAAACCAGGCAGGCAGGACTCATACAACCAGAGGAGGAGAAAAGGAGGTAATTGGTTCACAGGTTATTTCCACTTCCGTTCCTGAGGAGGGAAGTAAAGTCTTGTAATGAAACATCGTTGAGACTCTGGAGGTTTGGGTTCTACTGTTCTGTTCCCAGCTCTCTCTGCCTTCCCCTTTTCAGACACAAATATACATTGCTGTATTATAGTATTGTTGGGTTAATGAAGCCTTCAGTAAACAGTTTTATTTGCTGAAGCAGTAAAGTACTTTAAAAATTAGGCTGCAAGATAAAGCTGTTAGATATTTACTTGTGAACACTGGAGTACTGAAAGGGAAAAAGGGGAAGACAGAGTAGCAATATGAGAAGTAAAGAGAGAGGGCATGGCTTGTTTTGAGAAAAATTAGATAGTGTAATACCAAATTACTAAATGTGAAACAAGAGCCAAGGATGAATTGGAAATGCTGACTTGATGCCACAACAAGACTATACAGTACTACTTTATTTTATAAATTGTGGTTAGAAATATGCAAGTGAAATATTAGGGAGAAAATTTGTTTATGAATATAGATGATTTCCTTTAGTGTGACATATCTTTGCCATCTAGTGGACAGGAAACATGTGGCATGACTTCATGTTCTTGCTCTAATTGAGAAGATGAATTTGTTCCATAATCAGAGGGGTAGCCGTGTTAGTCTGGATCTGTAAAAGCAACAAAGAATCCTGTGGCACCTTATAGACTAACAGACGTTTTGCAGCATGAGCTTTCGTGGGTGAATACCCACTTGCATCCGAAGAAGTGGGTATTCACCCACGAAAGCTCATGCTGCAAAACGTCTGTTAGTCTATAAGGTGCCACAGGATTCTTTGTTGTTGTTCCATAATGACTTCTAGATAAATTTGTGAACAAAACCATTTGTTAAAAAGAGACTAAATGAATAAAAACATAAGCTATTTACACAAACCATTTCTGAATTAGAGACTTCCATGTTCTAATGGTGGTTTAAACTCTATTTAAAATTAGTTGTCTGTATTGTTCAGTATTGTATTGAAACATACTGAGCTTAATCTTCAGCTGTGCCCAGTAAACATTAGGTACAGCTGAGGCAGGAAGCGACAAAAGGAACTATTTGTGGCTTCTTGGTTTTCAGGATGATTCAATGCCACCCCCATCCCCAACCTAGCGTAGAACATCACTGAGGCTGCTACAAAATATACCAACTTGTAATGCCCCCAGGAGCTGTTACACCGGATGGGGATCATTGGTACATAGCGTGCTCTGAGGGTGGATTGAGTGGGCGTGGCAGACAGGCAATTTTGTTAGTTGTATGCCAACCAAGGATTTCCCCACATTGAGACAATCCTCAGCTGCCCCTTTTTAACTGCCAGTACAAAAGCATGATTCACAAATCAGTGCAGGTGTCTCCACCTGGGGTATCAGCTGTTCACCATGGTGACCTACAGAACATTCATGTGGCTTTATAACAGTATGGATAAAAATCTCTGATTAAAAAAAAATAAAAAAATGATTTTTTTAAAATTTAAATTAATTTATAAAAAGCTTTTCTTTTAAAAAATAAACCTGTTTAAAATGAAATCTGAATGTAATACAAAATATTTTAAGGCCTTCATTTATTATAATCTCTTAAAACATTTAAATAAAAAATAAATATGCTGAATACCTGAACCTCTATCACAAACTTTGAGATAAAGCCTACTTTTCTATATACAGATTGAATCAGGGGAGAAAATCTAATTTTTGAGGTCAAGCTTTATAAATACGGCCCAATAGGTCATGTACTGTATTAAGGGATTGTTTTGTTTTAATAAAAATCGATGTTATATGCTGTTGTGTGTTTAATTAAATTCCAGTTTCTGTCCTAATGCATGTGACACAAGTCATGAGCAAAAAGTAAAGTATCTAGTAAATAAGCAAGATATCATTCATCATTTTCTAACTTATTTAAAATGTATAATTAATAAGAATCTGAAAACATTAAGCTATGTAATTGCTGAAATTAATGTATATGGTTATAGTGTACCCTCCTAGGTAGCAAAAGGATGTACCAAATATAAAGTAAAGGCTCTATTTAGTTTTAAATCAACATGCTTAAATGATTATATAGAACAATAAAGAATGCATCTTTCTTTAGAAAATATCTTAAGCACACATGGCAAAATTAATTATTTTATTATTTATTTAAATTGAGGCTTTCCACTTGGTGATTTAAATTGGTCTACACTGTTAGATAACCTACATTTTATCCCTGCCATCAGCCTACTAACTCACCCTGTTCTTGCATGTCTGGATAACAGTCACTGGCTTACACTTAGGGATAAAAGTTCCCTGGGTTTGCCTTTGCTGAGTGGACACAAATTGGGCCTCTTCTGCCATCCATGACTGTATCAGTACATCTTGTTTGTATTATGCCAGTGATGCTATGACTACAGCTTGCCCTTTGTCCCTCCCAGCTGTCTGTTACACCTAGAGGAGCATTTTAATTGAAGTTTACACACTAGAAACAAAATTGCGGTTCCCCTCCAACCTGACCGCACTCTCCCTGGGGACTCAGGGCATGCCTAAGTTCAAACCCTGCAAGTCTAGCAACAAGCCTATGCCAATGGGCGATCCCCATGACACTTGCCTAAAGTATCTGGGGGAAACACATCAGGCAGATAAGTGCAGGATTTGCAAAGGGTTTCGCCAGAGAATGGAGGAGGAGCGGGACTTTAGACTGAAGCAGCTCCTCATGGAGGCAGCACTTAGATCACGTGATAGCATTGGTGTGGCAGGACCTGGCACCGAGTGCATCGGTGCATAGTGCCCCAGCAGTGGTGGAGACGGCACCGCAGAAGGATTCTGGACGAGACCCATGGCGCCACTTCTCTCCGGTGCAGAGGATGACCCGGCACTGGTCCCATTCCCCGGGTCAGAAGCGGCACCGGAAACAAGGGAGGAGTGGTTCCCCGACTTTGGGACCCAACCCCGCAGAACCAGCCAATGGGGCGCATCCCAGGGAGGAGCCCCCAGTGCCAAAAACTTCGGAGACGACACCGTCGACTTCAGTTCTGCAAGGGGGTACATTGAGTCCGGTGCAGTTGGACTCACTGGGTCAGGTGGTGGAGGAGGTACAACTGCCTTCCACCCCAGACGCATTTGAGGCCGAGACCTCAGAGACATGATGGCACCGCAGTCCCTGGCGCTTTGTGCCAAGCCCCCGATGCCCATCTTGCAGCACCATCCCGTGGAAAGCCTGCAATTCTGCACCCCTCGGTGCCACCTGAGACAAGATACTGCTTGGAGTCCCAGCGCCAATCACACTCACAGCACCGATCAGTCTCACAGCGCCGGTTTGACTTGCAGCACCAGTCCAGGTCCCGCCAGCGCTACTGTTTGTGGTTTCAATTGCCATCGCACAGCAGGTCCCGGTCCCGGCGCAGTCCGTCATGGCACTGTTCAGGGTCATTGTGCAGACCCCAGTCCTGGCACCGTTCCAGGTCACGGCACCGCTCCCCAGTCCAACAGCGCTCGGTACTGCCCTGGCCCTTGCAGTCTAGGTCAATGTCTTCGGGCTTGGAGATGGGGTCTAAAGTTTTGGAGCGGGCCTGATGCAAGCCAGCATGGGGCAAACCAGATGGGTGTGGCACCATGGCTCGCACAGTGGCAGGGGCCAGAGCAGTGACCATTTTGGACTTCTTGGGCATATCACCAAGCCCAGGGCACCCAGTCCAGGGGCTCCCATTCAGTGGCGTCTGAGGCAAGGGCACTGGAGGCAGCGGCCAGCCGTCCCACCCCAAGGGGTGCGGAGAAGTTACCAGCCCTACCATCTGCCCCAGAACCCACCCTGTTCCTGACCCTGGGGTGGCTGACCCTGGATTAGAGGCAGAACAGGAGGTACCAGAGGACCAGAAAGGTCAGAAGGACCCAGTTCTGCCTCTGGTCTCCTTGTCTTCCTCCCCGGATGAGGCTGTGGTGGGCACCTCCACCTCTGGGCCTCCCACTATAGATAGCCGTTCCCACCAGGAACACCTTTGCAGTCACTCCTCACAATAGGAGCAGTGGAGGAGGTTCCTCAGGAGCTAAGGGGAAAGGGATTCTACTGCCGCTATTTCCTAATCCCCAAGGCAAAGGGGGGGGGTCTCCGACCCATTCTAGACCTGCAAGGACTCAACGAATTAATGGTGAAGTTCCGTATGGTCCCCCTGAGAACGGTTATCCCTTCCCTGGATCCGGGACACTGGTACACACCCTCGACATGAAAGATGTGTACTTTCACATAGCCATTCACCCCACGCACAGGCAATTTCTAAGGTTTGTGGTCAACCACAAACACTATCAGTTCACGGTCCTCTTGTTTGGTCTGTCAACAGGCCCTCGAATTTTCTCCAAGTGCATGTCAGTTGTAGCAGCCTTCCTTCGCAATAGACAGGTGCAGGTATACCCCTACCTCGACGACTGGCTGCTCAGGGGGTGCACCAAGGAGCAGGTGGAATCTGAGGTCCGGTTTGTCAGATCCACGTTAGACAAGACTGGGCCTCTTCCTCAACGTGAACAAGTCAACCTTGTCTCCGACCCAGAGAATAGAGCTCATCAGAGCGGTGCTGGACTTGATGCAGGCAAGAGTGTTTTTGCCGGAAACACAATTCCAAGCCATGACAGACATCATTCAAGACCTCTGACAATTCCCGACCACTATTGCAAGGGATTGCCTACGTGTCCTTGGCCACATGGCAGCTTGCACTTATGTATTCTGGCAAGCCAGTCTGAGGCTCAGACCCCTGCAGATGTGGCTTGCGTTGGCCTATTGCCCGGGATGCGACAACCTGGATTTAGTAGTGATGGTACCAGAGCACATACTCAAGTCCCTCCAATGGTGGCTTGACTCTTAGATGGTGTGCGAAGGAGTCCCCTTCCACAGCCCCCAGCCCTCCTTGTCCCTGGTAACGGATGCGTCAGCTCTGAGTTGCGGCGCACATTTGGGACATCTACAGACACAGGGCCTATGGTCTCAGGATGAACTCTCCCTTCATATCAACATCAAGGATCTCAGGACGGTATGCCTAGCATTCCAAACTTTTTGGGCCCAGCTGCCAGGCCAGTGCGTTGCAGTGAGGACCGACAACATCACTGCCATGTTTTACATCAACAAGCAGGATGAAGCCCGTTCCTCCTTCCTGTGTCAAGAAGCCCTCAGACTCTGGGAGTTCTGCATAGCCCACTCCATTCACCTGGAAGCGTTCTATCTCCCAGGAGTGCAGAATGAGCTGGTGGACCACCTCAGCAGGTCCTTCCACAATCACGAGTGGTCCTTCCAGCCAGACATCATACACTCCATCTTCCAAAAGTGGGGGTTTCCCCAGGTCGACCTATTTGCCACCCACAGCAACAGAAAGTGCCCGATGTTCTGCTCCTTCCAGAATTACAGCCCAGGCTCGGTCACGTACACGATTCTGCCACCCTGGCAAGGCTGCCTATTGTACGCCTTCCCCCCGTTCCTTCTGGTGCACAAGGTTCTTCTGAAGGTCTGCAGGGACAAGAGCGGAGGTAAACCTGGTGGCCCCAGCATGGCCTCGACAACACTGGTACACCATGCTCTTGGAACTGTCAATGGTCTCCCCAATTGTGTTGCCACTCCACCCTGACCTGATCACTCAGGAACATGGTTGCCTGCTCCACCCAGACCTCAAGTCTCTCCATCTCACGGCTTGGAAGCTTCATGGTTAAACCCCATGGAACTTCTGTGGTCGGAACCTGTAAGGGAGATCCTACTTGGCAGCAAGAAACCATACATCAGGGCTACTTATGTAGCTAAGTGGAAAAGGTTTACTTGCTGGTGTGCCCAGCATCACACACCTCCAATCCAGGTGCCTATACCACTCATCCTAGCGTACCTCCAACACCTAAAACAGCAAGACCTGGCAGTGTTGTCCATCAAGGTGCACCTCGCTTCTATCTTGGCTTTCCACCTAGGAGTGTCTGGACGCTCCGTATTTGCCAACCCCATGGTGGGATGTTCTCTCAAGGGCCTGGAACACCTCCATCCCCAGGTTAGGCAGCAAGTTCCTGCATGGGACCTGAACTTGATCCTCTTCAAACTAATGGAGCCCCTGTTTGAACCGTTAGTGACTTGCTCCCTCCTCTATCTATAGCACAAGGTAGCTCTTCTGGTCGCCATTACCTCAGCAAAGAGGGTGTCTGAGTTGAAGGCCCTCACCTCTGATCCACCTTACACATCTTCCACAAGAAAAAGGTGAAACTTAGGCCTCACCTGGCCTTTCTTCCTAAGGTTGTCACATTTTCATATGAGTCAAGACATATACCTGCCCTTTTTCCTTCCTAATCCTCATGCCAGTAACTGTAAGCAGAGGTGCACTCTCTGGATGTTCAGCAGGTGCTAGCTTTCTACACCTAATGCACTAAGCCGTTCGGAAAGTATATATTCCTGGTTTATGTCTTGCATCCACACATGCTACGAGTTGGCTAAAATCCCAGCCCTGACACTTACAGCACACTCCACAACAGTGCAGGCCTCACTGGCGGCATTCCTGGCCCAAGTCCCGATCCAAGAAATCTGCAGGGCAGTGACTTGGTCCACAGTGCATACGTTCACCTCTCATTACGCCATTGTCCAGCATGCCAGAGATGATGCAGCTTTCGGCAGAGCGGTGCTCCAATTGGCAATTCCATAACTCTGACCCCACTGCCTAGGTAAGGCTTGGGAGTCACCTAATTGGAATCGATGTGAGCAATCACTTGAAGAAGAAAGAATGGTTACTCACCTTCTTGTAACTGTTGTTCTTTGAGATGTATTGCTCATATCCATTCCAAACCCATCCGCCTTCCCCTCTGTCGGAGTAGCTGGCAAGAAGAAATTGAGGAGGTACCAAGTCGGCAGGGTCAGATATAGAATGCTATGGAGGTGCCACTCCAGGGGGCTTCACAGCCGACCTGACGGGTGCTGCTAGGGGAAAAACTTTCCGACAACTGTGCACGTGGCGCGCACACACCTAATTGGAATGGACATAAGCAACACATCTCGAAGAACAACAGTAACGAGAAGTTGAGTAACCGTTCTTTTTTTAGTTCTATAAAGTGAAAAACAAAACATCTTTAACAAACATTTTTGTTTTACCAGGGTGTTTTGTTTACTACTTTAATAAAAGTGTACCTCTGGCATTTTGGTTTGCTGAATCATTCCACCTTCTTAGGGCCTCTCCTGAGTTACTTCCCAAGTTGACAAGAGATGATGGTCTGCAAATTCCATCCAGAGTATGTCTGCTTTTAAGTCCTTCCAAGTATAAATAGTAATTGCAGCTGAGCTGGGAAATGTGCATTTCAGCACTGCAACAAGGGTCTAGATGGCCTAAGGACTTTGTGCTTGAACACAGAGCTATTAGGTCATTGGTTCAAATTCGTGGCATGAATTTATATGACAGCTGTTTTGTAGGCCACATGAAGTGAGCTGGTCATCTCAGTACAGATCCTAGTGCACAAGTGTTCACATATATATAGGTATAAAAAATCAAAGTTTGACGCCCTTGTTGGCAGCTTCAGTAGTGAGGCCAAGGATTTGACTGAGTAGAGAGACTGACTTATTCTTTCACCTTCAGGAGAGTTAAGGACTGAGATTCATTGGCAGGACAATGTAGAGAAGTTTGTGCTCCCATTCCTCATGCTGTAAATTCTTCAGTTCAGCACTTTTTTTTTCTCAAGATTGCTAAAATTTAAATCCAAATCAAAGTACTGGAACAAAGTGTCTATTTAATTAGAATTGACAGGGCGACTCTTCTGGAGCCAGGATGTCAAATGTCTTATATTAAGAATACTCTGCAGAATCTGGGGATGAATGAAAGAATCGGGGGGGTGGGAAATAATTCTCTGCAAGCATCTTTGCGAGTTTACTGATGTGCTGGACAATTTAAAAAGACAAAAAGGCACGAATACAACCAAAGTGGGCTTGCTAAAAACAAACAAACAAACAAAAAATAAACAACTTTAATGATAAGTGTTTACAGTATTTGCCCTCATCAAATTACATCAAATTTTAATAAAAGCAACACTCCTTGAGCCATCACAAAGTTTGGCACTGTGAAATCATACCATATAAAACTGTCCATTTCCTGACTAATTGAATACATTTAATCAAAAAGCTGGATGAATCCTAAATCTTTTACACTGTGCCCCAAAAGATGACCAACTGCAGCTCTCAGTGACTCTCAGGAAGAGTAATGCCAGAAGTACACTCAATGGAAAGTGTCTGGATTCTGGTAACAGGCAAAAATACTTCCGCCGGGGGTTTCCATGGATGAGAGAGAAGTTGGGGAGGGAGAGGCAGTTTCTCAATTCCCCAGGTTGAAACTTGGCAAAGACATGGCGATAATTTCTCTGCCCTGGCAAAAAGCGCTGTGCAATTTTTCTTACTGTCTGCAAGGGTTCGGGCGTTCAGCAGCTCAGTTTTACATCTTGTCTAAAAGTAGGCAGCCTCCAGTAACGATGAATAGAGTTTCTTTAAAACTGTAGCAGAAGCCAGGCAGAGAGGCTGGGGAGGGCCTAGTCAGAAGCTGTACACTAAAACAGCGAGAGAGTTGCCTTAGGGATAATACTGTTTCTTATTCTAATACAGCCCCATCTTCAGCATTGATTTAAATGTATGTCGAAGGTGCCCTTTTGGAGGGCAGTTTTTTAGACAAACCTTAAATAAGAAGGCTACTTTTTCTATGATCCTCCCCCACGCCTTGTCACGTAACACCCTTTAGCGTTTTACTCTGGCAGACTCAGAGGGGAAAGCGCCACCTACTGAGTCACCAACACTTAGATTTTCTTGGATGTTGCCAACTGAAATACTATACAGGCACAATGTAGCTTGGTTTATTAAACCGAATGAGATTACAACCCAAGGTGGAATAGCAGAAATTGCCACACATTATAGCATTTTGGGGTAAAGTCATGAGGTGTGGTCAAATATAAAGTATGCCCATATAAAATCAAGGGTTGTCAATGTTCCCCTTCTGCTTAGTTTATGCGCAACACGTCTTAGATGGCATGTGACCAGGATTCATCCCCAATTTGGTCCGTTGGTTGGATCCCTAGTGGGTACTGATGAGAAGTGCGACATGAATGCTGATCCAGGCCCCCCCAAGTTCCCCTCATGCAGTGGTTAAAACTTGACCTTTTACTGTTGTATAACAGTAGCTATCTCAGTAGCTCATAAACATGAAAAACATCAGTGCTTTTGGCCATTCTCTCCTTTGTGCATTTTCTTTTCACTTCATTCTTGTGGGTAATTCAGCCCCATGAAAACAACTGTAAAGCACTGAGTCATACTGTGTGATAGATTCCATTTGTCTTGGGACGAGGAGTTGGTGTTAACAGGAATAGAAAATAAAAAAACTGGAGGCCTCTGGGCAATCTACAGATAAAAAGTGAAAAGTTCAGGGAGAAATATGTCACACCAGATTGTACCTCCAGTTCGGCTGACAGTACATTGAGTGTGCTTTTTTATTTCTAAGTACATTTTAATTAAGGAAAAAAGGAAGGAATGAAAAGGTAAGATAAGATCCTTAATGACAGTGCAGTGGTTACAAACTCCAGCTGCGATGGCAATTCTGTAGATAGAAAAATCTAGAAGGTGCACACTAAATTGTGGATAAAGTTCAGAACTGACCAGAAACAAGAATTCCCATTCTGCAAGAAATTCTGAAATTAGAAAAAAAACCCTTCCAAATCAGAACAAAAAATGAAATTGTGAAATTTCCCATGGAATGGGAATTCCAGTATTTCATTTTAAAAAAGTGGAAACAACATTTTGTTTGGACCCTTTTTACATTTTTCTCAGGCTCCCTGAACTGCCCTGTAAGCTTGGGTTTCCAGGCTGCTGACAAGATGGGAAACTGGAAGCTCCAGCTGCCAAGAAGACATGAACCTGGGAGCTGGGACTATCTGGGCTTCCAGGCATCCAGCTCCCCATCAGCCCACCACTTGGACTGTTGAGGAGCCACAGGACCCTAGAAACATGGGCTCCCCAGCAGCTTAGCAGGTAGCCTGCTGGAGCTTGGTGGGTGAGCTGGCAGGGAGCAGGGAAGTTTTGAAACCTGTCTGGCAGGCATGAATCTACCAGAAACCTGGCTCGTTTCTGTCAAAATTTCACCGAAATTGAGATATTCCCATGGAATGTTTCATTTTAAAAGAATCATCATTTTCTGATGGAAAACATTTCGGCGTAAACATGCCAACCAGCTGTATTGCTCTTGCCCCTACAGGAGGGAGCAAACATGGGTCTAGCCTGAGGGGAGCCTATTGGTTCCCTAGTCCACAGGCAAGAATTAAAAAATAGAAGTGTTGGACTTATCACTACATGTAAAATGGATTTAAATGCTTAAATTATGCCTAAATCCCTGGATTAATGCTCTGATGGCGTATTCAGTTACCCATGACCAGCTGCATATGTTAATGCTAATGAAAACCCCACAGACAGAATATAAATAATATTTTATATATAACATATCAAAGTGTATTTAAGTATTCGCATAAAAATATATAACGCTGAACAGTTATAGTCCAATTTCTTCACCTCTGAAAATCATGCACAGCAGTTCTCAAACTGGGGGTTGGGATCCCAGAGTGGGTCGTGACCACATTTTAATGGGGTCTCCAGGACTGGTGTTAGACTTGCTGGGGCCCAGGGATGAAGCCAAAGCCTGAGCCCCACCACGCAGGGCCAAAGCCAAAGCCTGAGGACTTCTGTCCTGGGCAGCAGGGTTCAGGCTTTGGCTTCAGCTCTGGATGGCAGGGCTCAGGTTACAGGCCCATTGCCCAGGGCTGAAGCTCTTGAGCTTTGGCTTTGCGCATCTCCCCTGCCTCCCCAACCCGGGACAGTGGGAGGACTCAGGATTCGGTCGTCGTCTTCCTCCCCCCTCCCCCCCCCGCCGCTCCTGAGGTCGTGTAGTAATTTTTGTTCTCAGAAGGGGGTCAGGGTGAAATGAAGTTTCAGAACCACTGGGCTATTAGAATGCAAATGGTTTGTGTTTCTAGACACTTTGGATTAAAATAGTCAGTTAAGAAATCATGGATAAAATGTTCATAGGAATACCTCATTTTTCATCAAGACTGACAGATTTCTGTTTCAGTTGTCAAACCTTAGTTGAGGCCATTTTTATTTGTATTATACTTTTGTTCCACTCCAGACACCAGAAAGCCCAGCAGTCACTGCAGACCTTCTGGCTACTGTTTTCTGGTTTTAACTTGGGTAGTGAAAATGTGAACAACAGAGACCTTGCAGCATATAATCTAAAGCTTGTGCAGTTGTGTGTGGCTAATGTTCATATGACATATGAAAATGGCAGACTTTTGACTCAAATGTAACAGGAATAGTGCCTCCATGACTAGAAATGCAATGATGTCACCACACAGAAGTCTGTCTGCACCTGAAGCTTTTGAAATCCTGATTGCCATATTTGGGGTCAGAAAGGAATTTTTCCCCAGATCAGATTGGCAGAGACCCTGGGGTTCTTTTACCTTCCTCTGCAGCATGGGGCCTGGGTCATTTGCTGGTTTAAACTAGTGTAAATGGTGGATTCTCTTTAAACCATGATTTGAGGACTTCAGTAACTCAGCCAGAGGTTAGGGGTCTATTTTAGGAGTGTGTGGGTGAGGTTCTGGGGCCTGCAGTGTGCAGGAGATCGGACTAGATGATCATGATGGTCCCTTCTGACCTTAATGTCTGTGAGTCTAAATCAGCCAGAGGTGAAGATCAATGGTGGCTGTTGGAGAATAAAAGACTGAGCAGCTAGGGGAACTGTGTGTAGGCAATAGACATGACCTGTAATGATGGAATGAGTATTAGTTTATGCTTGGGTACCTGCAGCTGAAGACAAACAAAAAATATTCAGTAGAGACAAAAAAAATAGTCTGTTAAAAACACAGAATATATAAAATTTCGTAGAATTGTTCCAGTCTGAATATTTTAGACAACTTTCTTAGTCTGACTAGTTTTTCAACAATTTGCTGCTTATGACTGAGTGTTTTAAAGTATTAAGGACAATCACTTAATTGTTTGTTTTTTCCCTTTATTCTGAAAAAAGGTGGGGAGGGAACCAATGAAAGTTTTATGAGATGAAACAGATACTACCTTGGTAAGAATATTTATTCTTCAGACATAAAATTATACTCTGTGTCCAAAATGGGAAAACTTTAAATCTATAAGTAAAACATGAACACAATAATTGAGTCCCCAGGCTACTAACTAAATAATTCAACCATGCTTATGTATCTGCCCTTAGATACCAGTTTTCTTTTACCAGCGTATTTATTTTTTCATTACCTAATCAATTATGAGATTTTGACCAGACTAATCCAAATATGCTTAAAACATGTTGGATTCATCGTGAGTTGAATTTATTAAATTGACGATTCTTGATTCAACTGTTCTGTCTTCTAGGAGTGTATAGCCTACATGAAGTACTTCAATTATTTCTTTAAATTGCTAATTTTGTTTTACACTGAAGATGAGATGGTTAGCATAAAAAAAGTTGAGACTTCCTTATGAAATTCAAGTCTCTGCCTTCCAGTTGTATTTATGGCATAATCTCCAGTGGGTCTATACTATTGCTGGGGTGTCAGATGAACAGACACTGCTCCTGAATGAGACTGATGTTTAAGAATCACCAGAAGCCTCACAGGGTCTTAAAACTGTACCCTTAGTTGGCAGTAAAGGCATAAAAAATTTCACTTGCGAAATCATCAAACTCAATATTTTGCCCTTCCACTTTAATAGCCAAGTTTTCAATCAGTGTCAGATTTGATCTTAAAAAAATCTGAAGAAACTTATTTTCCACACTTTGGAGAGGAACATGAATCCTTTCTGTTTTGCTAAATAGCAACTCATGACTGTATTTACATTTGACTTTGGAAGAATTATGTCTTCATTACTTCAGTCCATTCAGTCTCTTCTTTCCTTCCACTTCTTTGGTCCTAGGCATGTTGAGTCAGATACATTCATGCACTGCTGATTAATAATCATTTAACACTACTAATCACCTATTTTCAGTATTGATCAGCAGCTTTCAGCTTTCACTACAGTGCTTAATTCAACTCTGAACACTAGAAAAGTAAGATGAGCACCAATTTCATATATAACCACATTGCCAAATGTCTGCCTGCCTTCCAGAAATTTCTAGTCTATCACCCCTTACAGTGCACAGTTCCTCCTCCTCCCTTCTCTTCAGCATCTAATGACAGTTGATTCCACATAGTAACAATATCCCACTCTTCACTCAGCAATGACTCTACCTATTCCCTCTTCCCCTCTAGGCTTACAAGTTGCTTTATATCTTCCTTTTGGTTTCCTAATACGCCTACTTGGCATAATAAGAACCTTGATGTTGTCATCACTCTCCTTTTTATATTTAATAGTACTTAGAGTTTTTAGTCAGAGACAGAAATTAGTGTATAACACTTCTAGAATAAAGAAAATCCTTTCAGATATGTTATGCTGAAATTAGTTAATGCAGTGACATAAAGGTTCAAAAAATAAAGCGAGAAATTAAGTTTTTCACAACTATGCTCAAAGATCATCAAAAATCAATGACATTTTCTGGAAAAGACACCCCCGTGTATGATGTATGCATCATTAACCAAGTATTTACCATTTAGTTGGTCTTGTCTCATAATCTCAGTGGATTGTCAATTTCCTCAATGATTTACACAGGCCTTTGTTGCTAATGTAAATAAACCATTGAACGGTGATGGAAAATGAAAAAGCAGATAACCAAAATGGAGAATCACAATAATTCCCGATACAAAGCAGTTGCTTTGAATTCCAAAATGTTCTTATTGTCGGATATTGACATTTAGTTAATCTTTTCCTAAGGATATGTAGAAATAAATCTAAAGTAGAGGTTAATTTTTGTCTCCTTTAATTTCTCTTTTAGGTGTAAATTTCATTTGCAGTAGTGTGTGTAATTCTGTATAGAGAAGTCCATGTTCCTAATGCTGCTCTTTGGGGAAACACAATGAAGTGCTGAAATCTCATTATTTGCAGTAGCACGGTGCTAGAGACCTGTTTATGAAGGCAAGAGAGCTGGAAATGGCTGTGTTGCACTCATTATTTGCAGTGCCCTGGTGCTAGAGACCTGTTTATGAAGGCATGAGAGCTGGAAATGGCTGTGTTGCACTAGAACAATATCTCATTTAATGTTCCAAACTGGAGTGGATTGATGGAGAGTGCTGTGGTTAAGTGTAGCAATTAAGTGTGTCTGGAAGTTCAAGGGCTGAAACAAATGCTAATAGGTGTGTAAAATTACTGATATGTCATTGTCCTGATCCTAAATAGTAGCAACAAATTGTAGGTTTTTTTTTTAAATTACCTTCTAAATAGTTGAGCAGGCTGCCTTACTTCTTATACTATACAATGTCTTATGAATACTTCATAAATGTAAGAAGATATTAATCTAAATATTTTCTTGGGACTCATTTAATTTTTCACAATCATATTGTAGTTGCTTATTTTAGGTCCTATTCATACAAAGAAGTGTCTGGCATAAAATTTTCAAAACTACCTAAGTCCCAGTGACTTTCATGGAGACTAAGGTTTTTTTGAAAAATTTATTTCATGGGTCCACAGAAGTTCCATGTGCTGACTTGTGTTTGCAGCATCTTTCTGGAGCCATCATTTAGAGTTTTCCCTCTTGTCTTTCTGTGGAATGCTCCCTGAGTTATTGAATATTAACCCCCTCTCCTGATAGTCGCCAACATAGCCTACATATCGCAAATGGCTGCCTGCCAACAGTAACAGAATTATTCCACTGGGGATTACTAAGGAAGGCAGAGATACATTTCTATTATATACATTTCTCCCTGTCTGAGATAAGGAAAAGATCTGCCAGTCAAAAACATATGCTCACTCCTACATTCAGCCATTATACGAGCTCCCTGAACATACCCATTGGAAGTGCCTCTGGTATCAGTGGTAGGTGCTCACAGTGGTACTGTATGCAGACAGGTTAGTAACATACCTGGCAGGAAGAATATATAAGAATGGGCTACCATTTGACCCTGCCCTGGCTGGTGGTTTTGCCGTGGAATTGCCACAGCCTTCACCCCAAAACGGGCTCTAATAAAGAAATTATTCAACAGAAAAATATTCTCTGCATTGTTTTAGCACATTTTCCAATAGATCAGAATTTAGACCTTCCACATGAAGCCTTACGATTAATTTAAATTTGCCATAGTGAATTTTATTGCCACCAACTTGGCATGTGAAGTTCCATTTATTTAAAAAAGAAAATTACTTTATATTATTTAGATTTGTAACCACGACACTATTGTACATTACTTGCTAATATTGACTGAATAACGCTTTCAGAACTGGATGGGCACATACGTGGCTAACTTAGTTATTAGATTGGAAGCTTAACCCATCATCATTACTCCCCTTGTGGTATTGGCACTGTGGTAGCCAGCCTGTATTATAATCTCAGCATATACACATACCCATCAGCCCCAGACTCTGCCACCAGCCTCTGGCTTCCAGTGCAAGAGCAAGCAATGCTTACTGGCTCAGCTCAGGAGCAGTTAAACATGGCTGCTTGGTCCCTGTGCTTAGGAACAGGGATAGGTTAGCTTGTGCAGATGGAGCTGTGATCAGGAGGCACCCTATCCCTTTCTCTTTGGGGAGAGGTTGGAATGGGGCCTGCCTCCCTCTGTGTGGTACAGAGATCTGGTGGCCACATTTACAGGCACCCAGAGCTAGCGCAGTCCTGTGAGCACAGAGACTGTGGTGCCAATGACTGCCTCTGATGTCTCTACAGACACCTGCGGTACTAGAGTTTGAGAACCCCTGCACTAACAGCCCTGACATCCCTTTGACTGAGAAGACCTGCAGAATTTTGGGTTTGTTGATATTGTACAGGGGGGAGTGTGTACTGGGGGAGGGATAGTTCAGTGGTTTGAGCATTGGTCTGCTAAACCCAGGGTTGCAAGTTCAATCCTTAAGGGGGCCATTTAGGGAACTGGGGTAAAAATCTGTCTGGGGATTGGTCCTGCTTTGAGCAGGGGGTTGGACTAGATGACCTTCTGAGGTCCCTTCCAACCCTGATCTTCTATGATTAAAACCAGCAGATTTAAGCACAGGCTTAAAGCTGAGCCTGGGATTTAGTATTCTGCTGGATAGGAATGTTTTGCTGAACTGAAGCCAAAGTTCCCATTTTAAATCCAATCAGATGTAGCTCAAACAGACGGGCATCCTTTGAAAGATAAACAGATAAAATCTGAGGTTATCACCAGAAATAAAGTTTCGCTTAACAGTTTAAAGATGAGCATACAGGCAGCAATGGACCAATGGTTGAGACAAAAATCACGTCTGATTTTTATGGAGATCCTCTATTAGGTTACCTATTTTGTCAATTATTTAAAAAAAAGTATACAATCAATCATATTGAAATAAGCTTGAGTCTAAACCAAAATATTTTGTTTTGAAAACATATGCTGAAGACTTGAATAAAACTGTAATTCTTCTGAATATGATTAAAGTATGAAATATATATTTGGCTCAACAAAATCATTGAGCTTGCTTAATCATAAATAGCATGTATTTTAAAGTACCTAATTTTTAAATATTTTTAACAAACAGAACAACTGCACCCCCTAGTGACTAATCATACATATGCAACAAAAGAAAGATACGTTTGAAGTCATGAGGCTTCCTAAAGAGAGAGAGAGAGAGAGAGTTTGTGTTACCAAACAGTCATGCTTTGATGGAAGTAGATTATTAGTTATTTTTAAAAAAATTATAGATGAAATTCAGAGCTATATATTTTCTTAGAGCCTTGCATGTTCTCATATAAATTTCTTAGCCTGCCACTGTAACTCTGTCAGATATTTGTTGCATAATTGCTATTCACAGTGATAGCATTTCATTAAAAAAGAGCTGTCACATTGCTTGTCAATGTGTCATGTCATACATTTTTATTTTTCTGTTATTGCCAAGGAGAAGCTACTTCTAGTTAGGAATAATATTAATAAAATATTGTATGTATGAGTGATGTAATGTGACAGTGTGTCAAATATGCTATAAGCAATTTCAACACTGGAGCTAGTGGATTATGTGCATATATCTGAAACCTTTGGCTTAATCTCAGAGCTTGTCAATATAATCAATAATTTCATTATTATAATATCGTTTTACTACTCATTCACACTGAAATAATGATTATCAGTCAACAGTTAATTAAATCCAACGTTATCAGGGCTGCACATTGATGGTTAAAAAATCTCACCTTGTGGAACATGAGATCACCTTTGAAAACCAACCACGCAAACAAACCAAAAGCTGTTGATCAGATTTAAAGCAGTTTTGACTGTGCCAGTTTTCTAGGCTTTTACACAATAATTGGCCCAACCCTTTAGCCATTGGGTTAGAACTCAATGCTTAACATGCCAACACTTGTGAACAATTCCATGGAATATTTAACAACCACAAGTGATCATGTCCTAAAAACATTTCCTACTTAGCAGCATACTGACATTGCCTCCATACTGACTTGGGAAAAAAGTACAATCTACTGAATCACCACGATTACTTCCTGCAGTATCGGTGTCATCTCTTGTGGTCTCCCAGCCAAGCAACCATACTGCATAGCATATGACAGCTGTTGAGATCACAACTTGAGGAAGGGTGGCTGCAGGTTAAAAAAATTATTAAAGCTAATGTTAAAAAATTATATAATACAAAGATTGAGAAAAGAGTGTCTGTACATCTGGGTATAGTGCTTAGATTATCCACAAATGCAAAGTTTGGTTTTAAAAGTCATAGGTAGTATCACTGAGAGATAACCAATTTAACTCATTGTCTAACTTTGCTGAGATGACAATGTTTATATACCGGTATGTAATGATAAAATATATTTCTGCAGGAATATATTTTAAACATTCAATGCAGAAATTCCAGCTCATTTGACGAAATGGCACTGTAGCATTTCATGTGTTTAACCCAATGAGACTTCAGCTTGCTAACCGTTTTAAAAGTGCATCAAAACTTTCCTATTCAAATTGCTCCTATTGTGTACTTTTTGGTTTATGACTATAACTGGATTTTTTTTAATTTACTTCAAATTGCTGCTGTTTGATTTAATGAACATATATTTATCATCTATAACAATAAATATATGCAACTAAAATATGCAAATATTATGTATAATATGCCTTAAATCATATTTCATTAGAGTGGTATTCATGATATGGCTACATGTTATGAAAAACTTCTTGATTAAATTCTTGAATGGTAACATTTTAAAAAGCACTTCCAAAAGAAAAAATTACAGAAGTATGTCAATTCTCCAGATGGAATGTCACCCATTTCTACCTCTTTTTGCCAGAGACATGTTTTTAATATATCAAGACACCTTCAGAAAAGTGAAACATTTGAAAAGAGTATTAATAAGTACAGGTGAGGATATCTATGTGACTGATAAACTACCTTGGTACTTTGCAGCTGATCACACTAATTGTGACTTCACATATATATGATGTGTATCTACAGGTATCTGTGTATATATTTTTGTGTGCATCTATTATATGTATGAACAAGATTGAGACCAGTTAGCGTGTGAAATCTTCAGCTGCTGTTGGATCTTGTAAATGGCATTCCTTGTATTCACCATTGCAAAGAACATGTAAAGAAAAAATCCCCACTCATATATGTAATGTATTCATAATTAAATTCAACCCTTCCAATAATGCTTAAGAGACAGAAAAAGTCATAAGGCAAAGGTTAGTAGAGAATGGGGATGAGGGAACTGCAATTGTCACTGGAAATAATTTTTAAAAGGTATTTTTAAAGAAACAATACAACTTTTTATTTGTAAAATGTTTTCTTTCTTGTTGAGGAGAATCCAAGGCATCATGCGTTAGCTATGCTGTCATATGAGGGATTTGAGAAATGGTTAACGTTTTTGTTATATTCTATTTGAATGTTTATATTATTCAAGTGCATTTACTTTTAAGGTGAATAGTACATCATGGCAATTGAAATCAAATCAAGAATCCAGTCCAAATCGCAAACTTCTCCTTCTTGGTAGTCCATCGATTCGATGATGACAAATCTGTGCAGATCATCTATTGTTGGTCTCATGGTGTGCCCTCTGATGACTGTACAAGCCAATTCTAGAGGTGCACATTTTGCTGCAGATAGTGCATGGGAAGTTCGCGGTCAGTGGATTGTGCGCTGCTGATGCTCTGTGATGTCGTTCGCGTGCCTCTTGTAGACGCCGGCAGCGGTCTTCTTCAAAGGCGATGCAGGTATTTCTAACTGTTGCACGCCACTGTGTTCTATCACTGGCGGCGTCCTCAAGGTCCCTAGGTTTGATACTGCTGTACTGCAGATTGGCTTTGATGGTGTCCTTGTAACGTTTCCGTGGACGACCTATATGCCGGATGCCCTGGGAGAGCTCACCATACAGAAGCTGGCGGGGGATTCTGTTGGCATCCATGTGGCTGACGTGACCGGTCCAATGTAGCTGTGACTTCATGATCATCATTTCGATGCTTGTCATCTGGGCTCCCTTGAGGACCTCAAGATTGGGCACTTTGTCTTGCCAGCGGATCTTCATGATGTTGCGGAGGCAGCGCATGTGGAATGCTTCAAGCTGCTTGATGTGACACCTATATAGTGTCCATGTTTCGCACCCGTACAAAAGAGATGAGAGAACAACAGCTCTGTACACAAGCAGTTTTGTTGACATCCGGATGTTGTGGTGGTTTAAAACTTTGACACGCAGACAGCCAAGTGCCTGGTTTGCTTTGGATATTTGTCCGTTGATCTCATTATCCAGTGATCCATCACTGGATATGACACTACCCAGGTATTTAAAGTTCTCCACTACTTTAAGCTGAGTACCGTCAATGGAGATACTCGGGACAGAAGCATTTGATCCAGGTGCAGGTTGATGAAGAACTTCTGTCTTTCCGAGGCTGATAGTTAGTCCGAAGAGTTGCGAGGCCTCAGCAAACTTGTTGACAATGTGCTGAAGATCATTTTCAATGTGAGCCATGAGGGCACAGTCGTCGGCAAAGAGTGCCTCAAGAAGGAGTTTCTGCACTGTCTTAGTCTTTGCATTCAGGCAACGGAGGTCAAAAAGTGAACCATCGTGCTGGTATTTCAAGTATATATCTCGCTCCAGATCTTTCATTGCATGGTTAAGGATGCATGCAAAGAACAGGTTAAATAGGACAGGAGCGAGAACACTTCCTTGTTTCACGCCATTGGTGATGTTGAAGGGGGCTGATGTGGCTCCATCAGACAATACTTTGCCTGTCATGCTGTCATGAAAAAGGCGTATAATCTGGACAAATTTTCTTGGGCAGCCAAGTCATCTTAGAATGGTCCAAAGGGCTTCCCTGTTGACGGTATCAAATGGCTTTGTCAGATCTATGAAGACAGCATATTCTGTTCAATGCACTTCTCTTGTATTTGTCTGACAGCAAACACCATGTCGACTGTGCTCCGGCCAGGTCGGAAACCACATTGACTTTCAGGTAGATTTGCCTCGGAAATACTGGCTATTAGGCGGTTCAAGATGATGCGGGCGATGATCTTCCCACCAATGGAGAGGAGGGATATGCCTCTATAGTTTCCACATTCTGCTTTGCTGCCTTTGTTCTTGAAAAGAGACACAATAGTAGCATCGCGGAGGTCCTGTGGTATGTTTTCATCCTCCCAGATGCTGATGATCACGCTGTGGAACGCTGCTGGACCTGCTGCTTTGTATCTCTCTGCTGGTATCCCATCTTTTCCAGGAGCTTTTCCTGAACTCATCTGGCTAACAGCTTTCTTAATCTCATCTATAGTGGGTGGAAAGTCAAGATCTTTCAGAGCAGGTTGTTGTGGAATTTCACTGAGGACATTATTATTCACAGTTGATGGTCTATTGAGAAGGTTGCTAAAGTGTTCTCGCCATCTTTCGTTGATGCCTTTTTTTCTTTAATCAGCATTGTGTTGTCTGATGAGAGCAATGGGGTGGTCCTTGGTTTAGAAGGTCCATAGCACTGAAGAACATCTTTGAGTTGTGAGTCTCAGCATAGTGCTCAGTTTCTTTGGCTTTGCTCTCCCAAATCCCAAACTAAAATCTATTGAATTTACTCCCTAAACCTAAATTTAAATTCCACCAGCATTATCCAAAGTATACAGCTAAATCAAATTACATGATTGCATTGGTGAGTTTTACTGGCTTTTGGTATGGGCTTTCGTATGGAATCATTCCTAGCCAGACTGTGTGGACATCCTTACTCACATTGAGTAGTACAGGTAGTCACATTGACTTCAGTGGGATTATTCCTGTGTAAAGTACTAGTCAGAATGATTAAGGGTATTGCAATCTAGCCCTCTGTTCGATGGCTACAGACACTCTTTTAAAGATAGGTAAATGACTATACAATTAACACTAAATTCATCAAAGGGATATGTGAAAGTACTTTTAAACAATTGCTAATATTTGTATTATCAATAAATCAACTTCTATTAATTTCAACCTTTACATTATAGTGCCTATCTATAAAAAGGGAAATAAGGACAACCTGGGGAATTAAATACCAGTCATCTTAACTTCTCTACCCAGAAAGATAACAGAGCAAATAATTAAGCAATCAATTTGCAAACACTTAGAAGATAATAAGGTGAGAAATAACAGTCAGCATAGATTTGTCAAGAACAAATCATGTCAAACCAACATGATAGTTTTCTTTGACAGAGTAACAAGCCTTGTGCATAAGGGGGAAGGAATACATGTGGTATATATTGACTTTAGTAAGGCTTTTGATACTATCTCGCATGACCTTCTCATAAACAAACTAGGGAAATACAACCTAGATGGAGCTACAATAAGGTGGGTGCATAACTGGTTGGAAAATCATTCCCAGAGAGTAGTTCTCAGTGGTTCACAGTCCTGCTGGAAGGGCATAATGCGTGGGGTCCTGCAGGGGTCGGTTCTGGGTCTGGTTCTGTTCAATATCTTCATCAATGATTTAGATATGGTGTAGAGAGTACACCTATAAAGTTTGTGGATGTTACCAAGATGGGAGGAGTTGCAAGTGCTTTGAAAAATAGGATTAAAATTCAAAATTAGCTGGACAAACTGGAGAACTGGTCTGAAGTAAATAGGATGAAATTCAATAAGGACAAATGCAAAATACTCCACTTAGGAAGGAACAATCAGTTGCACACATACAAAATGGGAAATGACTGCCTAGGAAAAAGACATAGTGGATCACAAGCTAAATATGAGTCAACAGTGTAACGCTGTTGCAAAAAAAGCAAACATCATTCTGGGATATAGTAGCAGGAGTATTGTAAGCAAGACATAAGAAGTAATTCTTCTGCTCTACTCCACACTGATTAAGCCTCAACTGGAGTATTGTGTCCTGAAATGTGGAAAGATGTGGACAAATTGGAGGAAGTCCAGAGAAGAGTAACAAAAATGATTAAAGGTCTAGAAAACATGACCTATGAGGGAAGATTGAAAAAATTGGATTTGTTTAGTCTGGAAAAGAGAAGACTGTGAGGGGACATGATAACAGTTTTCAAGTACATAAAAGGTTGTTACAAGGAGGAGACAGAAAAATTGTTGTTCTTAACCTCTGAGAATAGGACAAGAAGCAATGGGCTTAAATTGCCGCAAGGGTGGTTTAGGTTGGACATTGGAAAAACTTCCTAAATGTCAGGGTGGTTAAGCACTGGAATAAATTGCCTAGGGAGGTGGTGGAATCTCTATCATTGGGGATTTTTAAGAGTAGGTTGGACAAACACCTGTCAGGGATAATACTTAGTCCTGCCTTGAGTGCAGGGGACTTGAGTAGATGACCTCTCGAGGTCCCTTCCAGTTCTATGACTTGATAGTCCTGGGAGAAAAAGTCACTCTTTTTTTATCCATGGAGCCAGTCTAGCACAGACAATAGCAATGTAGGCTTCCACTCATCAATGTGGTTGAACCCAAAATATTCCAGGAGGCTACTGGATAGTTCATTCTTTATGTCCATTTAATACTTGGCTTTATAGATGAGACTCCAATAAACATGTTATTTGAAATTGGACTGTAGGAAAAGTATATTGACTAGATTACCTAGAAGAAATCTTCATCGCTAACATCTGTGATTTTGTGGTGTTTTCTTTTTTATGATGTGGACTTTTGTTCACTAAGAACTGGAGTGAGTTCCTACTCATAGGCTGCTCAACGGCAGACAGATGTTGTTTACTTCTGTTCTCTATTGACCTCTATGTAGCTTGAACCTGTGGTTTAGAAGTCAGACTTTGTGTCCCCTTACCAATACCCAAGGATATCTCCTTAACAGAGGAAAAAAAAGTTGAATTCCTTAATATATTTGCAAATTAATAAATTTGCAGAATAAATAATAGAAAGCAACATTTATACTTTAGTATTTCTTGTAATGGTCTAATAATCAGTGCTGACATCTGTAAATATTTGATAAACTATATGTTACCTTAGAAATCACACTACACATGATAACCCTGAAAAAACCTCTACATACCAATGGAAATGTTGCTATCAATATACTATATTGATTCTGCATCTGGAATAAAATTATTTGTACTTACCAACTAAGTGTCCTTTCTACCCAAAAGTAAGCTTTTATTTAGGCTTGAAAGGATTTGATTTTTATCAGTAACTTCAATTTCACTGTGCACACACAAACTGACAAAAAAAATTAATAGATACGGGTCATAATTTATAGACAGGCAAAGTAAGAAAAATGCTGCTTGAAGACTTACTAATGTTTGGATTTAAGAGTATTTCGTTTGTGAAAATTAAATTGATGAAAATCATATTCTGCCAGGCCTACTTTTAATAGAGTTAGTTTCAGTAATAATGTTGAATGTACAGTTCAGGCTGCAGTATCCCTTCGCATGCCCTTTGTCCGGAGATGTCCATCTCTTTTCATATTTGCTTTGCCTCTATCTAAATTATTTTAATTTCTCAATAATAAGGCTAGATTCTTTAGTAAATTTTTAGAAAGTTTAAAAGGATCTAGTGCCAGATCCCCAGATGGTATAAATTAGTATAGGTCCATTGACTTCAATGAAGCTGCACTGATTTACACCAAATGAAGGTCTGTCTGATAAAGCTCTGTCCTTACATTTTATGGCGCCGCTCTGTTTAGAGATTCTTAATCAAGGTTCTCTTTCCTTTAAGTCATATTACTTGGATTCAACTGTCTGTTTAATGAATACAGTAGTGCAATAGTTTTGTTTTTCTGTAACAAATAGTACAGTTTTGAAGGAGAATATTACTGCTTCTGTTTAAGACAGTTGGTATGTATTGGCTGCTCACCAATACTTCAAGAGTTCATGAACTTGGAAGAATATCACAGATTCAAATCCACAGAGAATGTGGTTCATGTGAAAGATACTGCGCTAGTATCTGATCAATATAGATGTGCAGACTAAAGTGGAAAAATGGGAGTTCCAAGTTTGCATAATTGTTAAGCACAAGATATGCAGGGAGAGATGTTGTAGAACAGGGAAGAATTCATTAAGGCAAGAAGCTTAATTTTGCTCTTGAAAACTGGGAGCCAATGAAGAGATTCAAAGATGGGATGGTGAAGTATTCAGACTGATAGACAAGAAAGCTGGTCTTAGCAGCAGAATTTGTTATTAACTGGAAGAGGGCAATGTAGTTGTTAGGGAGGCCAGAGAGGAACGGGATTACAATAGTCAAAATGATGAGGGATGAACAACAATTAAAGGATTGTGGACAGTTACAAAAGTTTGAATTTCAGAATGTTATGGAGGGAAGAAGTGGCAAAATTCGGATATGGCCTAGAAGTTTGGGAAAGGGACGAAGATAACCTCCAACTTCCCGTGCCTATGTGACACTAACGGTGATGGTTTTGCCACCAGTTGTGGGGGGTGGAGGGAGAGGGGATATAGGATTCTGTTTTGGCCATTTCAAATTTAAACTGACAGGACATCAGGAGTATATGTTGGAGAAATGGCTTGAAAAGGGGAGAGAAGGATGGATGGATGGAGAGAAATCAGGAGGAAATATAATTCACATTCACCACAAGAGAAGGCTCTAACCAGATTTTAAGACGGTTAGTCAAATATGTTTGTGGTATTTTCTGTTTGTTCTGCAAATAGTGGTTAATCTGCTCCAAAATATAAGAATCTGCTTTCTTAATCATTAATAAGGCCAGATTGACTGAAACTGATGTGGGAGGTATAAATTATGTCTCCTTGCAAAAGTGAAATCCTTGTACGCAGAACAGGTTCATCCCAAGGGAAGGGAGCAAGGGTAGATAGCACCACCATCATCATCTCTCAGGGTTTTTGCTGGGAAGAGAGAGTTGCAATGTTAATTTATGGCTGAGTTCCATAGGAGCCTTGCTGACAGCGGCTTTAGATGGCATATACTGAATCAAAGCACATTACACCTGCTTTGGTCAAATGCTACTTCCTGCCAGTATAGTCCACCCTTGGGGTTACAACCTGTCCAATTAGTGTGGCTGATAAGCATTCTACTTTGTAACTTCCCACCACATTGAAAGCTACAGTCTAAACAGATAAAAATCAGTCATTTCTCATAAAACTGGCACACATTACAATGTAGATCAGAGTAAAAGAAAATATGTATCACTGTCACCCCTTCATAGCTCTCTCCTTGTTCCAGCTTCTCCCCTCCAGTATAGCTCTTATCCTACCGCCACTCACACTTGCTTGCCACACTGTGTCTTACGCTCTCCCACCTTCCCATCCTGCCATTTCTATCAAAAAAATTCAGTTTCTATCAAAAACATTTCCCAAGCATCTGATATTTGCATAAAGCCTCTCCATGTCCTGACCTAGAAGTCAGGCTCTTTGGAATGGGGATGTGGATGCACTATACATGCTCCATGTACCCCCATTCTCCTAGCAGGGAACAGATTTTTCCATGGCTTGCGGTTGGTTACAGAAGGTTCTTAAATAGGTGAGGTGGCCTGAAGACCTCCCCTTTTCTTAGAGCTCCAAAATGACATTCGGCTTGGGGAAGAAGATTATTCATCAGTAATCAGAGGCAAGGGAAATCCCCACTATCTTTGTAATGTTGGGGTGGTTGTCCTTTCACCACTGATGTGAAGCAAGAGCTCCCTTTTGCCCAATATAATAACATTCAGAAATGAGAGATTCTCTTCCCAGAGTCCAAAACTGCATCCAACTCTCTTTTTATGTAAATAGAATCAGGACTATGTTTCCTTCTCTCCTTACTGTGTTACAGCCTCTCTGTCTCTGTGCTGTGCAAAGGGAGCTAGTGTAGCTCTACAATTTATTAACTTCTTCAGCTTGAGAATAGAATTCTTAGGAGGAGAGGGAATGGGCCCACAATGGGTCTTAGAAGACAGTGACTTTTTATTTAAATGGATCTAAGTGACATCCCCTTTCAAAAAAATCCTGCTGCTCTTACATACGTGTAATATGACTGCGTTCAGTACTGTGTACGCATCCATGAGAACTTGGAAATTCTTTTCAGTTTTCACAATTATACATTGAAAATGAGAAAAATTTCCAGTATGAATGTAGAACACTTCTTAGCACGGGGAGAAATGGAATTTAATTTATTTCATTTATGAAACCTTTGAATTGCTTCTAAAAAACCTAAAACAAACCAGAGTTGGCTGAGACAGGGTCATGTGACCACAATGATCTTGTGGTGGCTGCTCAATAGTTTTCCTAATTATCAGTGTGCCTTCCAAGTGAGAAGATCTGGCCTGGTATGTAAAATAAGAAGTATTAGCACACTTACAGTGAGGACACTCTGGGCAAATTATCTATCCCATGAGATCTAATGATAAAATACCAGATTGGTGGCCAGATGAATTCTGTACATGTGCCAGAGATGGAAAGCAAGTAACAAGCACTGAACTGGCAGGGCAAAACATACATGCAGGGGTAAATAAAGGTGAATGAGTATTTTCAAAAGAAAGAAAAGATTAGCTTGGACTGGAAAGATCTTTCAGAACTGAATATAGCTAATGCCTTGGTACAGAGTTAAGTAATGGATCAGTTTCTGTCCTCCCAGCCATTAAGCTGTTTGTAAAACATTTGTTATTGTGTAGGGTGACCAGACAGCAAGTATGAAAAATCGGGAAGGGGGTGGGCGTTAATAGACCCAAAAATTGGGACTGTCCCTATAAAATCAGGACATCTGGCCACCCTATTATTGTGTCTAATTGGCTTGTATATGAGTGTTCCCTGTAAGCTGCATGGTTGGGCAGCTGCCCAGGAGAGATTCAAGTGCTGCCAAGTTCGTTAACAGAGCACGCATATCCGACAGCGTGTGTTTAGATGCCCCTCCCCCTGCTGCTTTGCAGCCACATTGTTCGGCCCTGCAGCTGCTCCAGGGACCCCCCTGCTGGCTGTGCAGAGAAGCGGGAGAGGGTGTGCTGATGTCAGTGTGTCCCCCTACCCCTGTGCCCCATCTCCATAGAGTAGGGAAGAGGGGACAGCCTGGCTCAAGTCTGAGGTTTGAATGGTGAGTGCCTTTCTTAAAGAGACAGTGCATGGTTTCTAAAACTTCCCCAGCAGGCAGCTCACACAGTCTCTGTGTCTGTCTCTGACACACACACACACACACACACACACACACACACACACACACACACACACACACACACACACACACACACACACACACACACACACACACACACAGTCTCTGTGTCACACACCTCCCAACATATACTTGTATTATTGTTCTGCCACTTCTTGGTACTTCCTGCAATGCACATATAGTCTCTGTAATTTTATTCTCTCAAAGTGTGTTATTTTAGTGTTTTGACTGGTTTGTGTGTTTCATAATTTTTTTCTCTTACACTTAATTTAATTCTTCGAGTAGTGAGTTCTAAAATGCCTTACCTGTCCTGGCTGGAGTAATTATCCCTATGGTAACTTTTTTAAAAAATATATATTATATCTAGGTTTTTTGTTTCTACTGGGGTGCACATCTGCACATATCTTGGTGCACATAACAAAATGTATTCCGCACATGGAAAAAATTAGAGGGAACATTGGTGAGCACTATTTGTGTGCCTCTTGAGGACTACATTATCCCTGGCTCAGAGTGGCCCACAGTGCTTCACCTCCCTGCAACTCCATGAAGGGGCTGGACACAGTTGGGTTGAAGAGTGTGGACACTAACTTCCAACCCCCCCCCCCCCCCCCGTGGCAATGGCTACCCCAGAGTTTGTCTAGACTGGGAAACTAAGTGCTTAAAACAGAGAGAATTATGTTTGAAAATATGTTAGCTGTTTTTAGTTAATGGGACCAGCTAACACTTCTATAAATATGGCTGCTTGTCGCCAGCAAACACTAGGGTTAAATTCAGTTAATCGGCATGTTTTTTAACACAGCTGTCTTATCTGCCTTAGCTGCTAAGTGATGGTTAAAACATGTTAATTGCAATTTGTGTGTGTGCAATTTGTGTGTGTGTTAATGGATTTGAAAAGAATGCTCATATCCCCAGCCTAGGCAAAAGGGTAAGGTAAAAGATTGGACCATGGCTTCACTCCCACACTGGGCCAACAGAGCTGGACAGGCCTAGGGGAAAAAGAACATGCTGCACCCGTGGCCAAGGGTCATAGAGTTGCTGCTGCAGTAGCTTTGTCTGAGCCAGCCAGAATATCTTGCGGGATCTTTTACTGCAGCCCTTGTACTTCCCTCTACAAGTTAATCTACTTGTCGGCAACAGCCAGAATCTAGCTCTAAATAAATGCAAAGAAGTTATTTAATAATTCTTGTAGTCTTGGCCAAGAGCTTTCTATCTACAAAGCACAATTATGTAGCATAAATTGTTGCTAAATTATCAGAAGTGTTTTTGTACAACATAAGTACTGAACTATGAAGAAAATTCTAGCACCATTGATAAGTACACTGCTCAGTTCTGGCACTGTTTACATAGATTCATTTGTTTTGAAACAGACTTTGAATTTTTCTCCTGATGATACTAATGTGTCATCTGGGAAAGTTCCATTCCTTGTTTTTCCTAAATAGCCCACAAGATGGTAGTACGCTAATCTCTCATGTCGCTGGACATGTTGTACAATGTACAGTTCAGTATTACTCTTTAAGACTTATTTTAGCAACAAGTAAAAATTGGCAATTACGTGTGTAATTCTACCCTTAGGAATCTGAAAGTGTTGGATGGTGCCACCCAGCCACCTCAGGGGTGGCTTCTTCCCTTTGGGATCTTTTGAAGCATCACTCCACTGGACTCCCGGTAACACTGAAGCTCCTGAGATCTGTGGTCCGACAGTGCTTCCAGGGCTAGGGTTTAGCTCTTTTTTTTTTGTTGTTTTTTAAAACCCTTAAAACTACTTATGCTAAATTGTTCCCTCCGATACTCTTCTCCCAACAAGCCAAAACCTTGCAGAGCAGGGACTTCTAGAACAAAAATATTATAGGAATACTGACCTCTAGAACTGCCATAGCAAAAATAATGTGCAGGTGGGACAGAGGAAGACAGAAACCTTGACCTGTGTCCCTTTGAACCATCAGTGACTGGACAATAGCTACATTTTTTTTAAGGGTCTATTTAGAATTGGAAGTTTAAGTGTCAGCCTATTCAGAGCTTCTCCTTTCTTATTTATTTTAATAAACGGGGATATTTTTCAGTTTGACAAATCTATTGAGCTACATTTTGCATACAGTGTTGGCCTGCTAAAACTAGATTTAAAACAGAAACAGGTTTTTGAGCAATTCAAGCATAAAACTGGAGTTTTTAATTGAAATAGCAGCAGACACTTAACTCTATCAGTGCCAGTAGATGTCATAATAATGTGTACCATCAAACTGAAAAGTCATTTTTGCTTAAAGGTATCTTGAAATTTATATTGAAAGAAGGTAGTTTGTTAGAACTATAATTAATTTACCCTCTATTTATTATGCCTTTTTCAAATCATGTACAGGAGTATTTATTTGACGTACTTAGATTATTTGATGATGAGCATGTACTGGCAATCTGTGCATGAATTATGCTGTTGAAGAACTTATAAGGAATACATGCCTAGGGGACAGAGTTAATGTTGTGGGAACGTCACTGCTGAATTTTTTATTGGTTCTGTGATTTACAGTATCAGCCTGTAATGTATTATTGTAGATCTTCTGCCAATGTGCATTTAGGGCCAGATTCTGGTTCTCTAATCCCACCCATCCCTCTATCCATCCCAAAACAGACCTGAAACAATGTTGGTTTAGCTTCTGTATTTGGTTGGACCTGGGCTCACAAATCCCCCTCACAGTCACCAGTTCAATTTGCTTGTGCCGGAAGCATGAATAATCCAAGAAGGGGAGAGGGCAAAGTGCCTGGGGACAGATCTTGTGGGGTGGGGGGCTGGGGGAAGTCCATACTAAAACACACAGACAACAGCCCCTAATCCTGACCTTGAAATGCCCTTCTGTACTCATTTCACACACAGTCCTTGAAGGCTCTGAGGATTTCAGCTTCATGAGTTTAGGAGGGGAAAGGATCGGGGGGGAAATATTCACTCCATTCTTTGCCTCATAGCTTTGGATTTGTAGACCAGGAATGTTCAAACTGATCTGTGGAGCGGAGCTGCAGCTGTCACAATGGTGAGATGTCTATTAATCTTCAAGAAGAGATACTTCCTTCTAATTGAAGCAGCAAAGAATCCTGTGGCACCTTATAGACTAACAGACGTTTTGCAGCATGAGCTTTCATGGGTGAATACCCACTTCTTCGGATGCAAGTAGTGGAAATTTCCAGGGGCAGGTTTATATATGCAAGCAAGAAGCAAGCTAGAGATAACGAGGTTAGTTCAATCAGGGAGGATGAGGCCCTGTTCTAGCAGTTGAGTGAAAACCAAGAGAGGAGAAACTGGTTCTGTAGTTGGCAAGCCATTCACAGTCTTTGTTTAATCCTGAGCTGATGGTGTCAAATTTGCAGATGAGCTGGAGCTCAGCAGTTTCTCTTTGAAGTCTGGTCCTGAAGTTTTTTTGCTGCAGGATGGCCACCTTAAGATCTGCTATTGTGTGGCCAGGGAGGTTGAAGTGTTCTCCTACAGGTTTTTGTATATTGCCATTCCTAATATCTGATTTGTGTCCATTTATCCTTTTCCTTAGAGACCGTCCAGTTTGGCCAATGTACATAGCAGAGGGGCATTGCTGGCATATGATGGCATATATAACATTGGTGGACGTGCAGGTGAATGAACCGGTGATGGTGTGGCTGATCTGGTTAGGTCCTGTGATGGTGTCACTGGTGTAGATATGCAGGCAGAGTTGGCATCGAGGTTTGTTGCATGGATTGGTTCCTGAGTTAGAGTTACTATGGTGCGGTGTGCAGTTACTGGTGAGAATATGCTTCAGGTTGGCAGGTTGTCTGTGGGCGAGGACTGGCCTGCCACCCAAGGCCTGTGAAAGTGTGGGATCATTGTCCAGGATGGGTTGTAGATCCCTGATGATGCGCTGGAGGGGTTTTAGCTGGGGACTGTATGTGATGGCCAGTGGAGTCCTGTTGGTTTCTTTCTTGGGTTTGTCTTGCAGTAGGATGCTTCTGGGTACACCTCTGGCTCTGTTGATCTGTTTCCTTATTTCCTTGTGCGGGTACTGTAGTTTTGAGAATGCTTGGTGGAAATTTTGTAGGTGTTGGTCTCTGTCTGTGGGGTTAGAGCAGATGCAGTTGTACCTCAGTGCTTGGCTGTAGACAATGGATCTTGTGGTGTGCCCGGGATGGAGAACACTTCAACCTCCCTGGCCACACAATAGCAGATCTTAAGGTGGCCATCCTGCAGCAAAAAAACTTCAGGACCAGACTTCAAAGAGAAACTGCTGAGCTCCAGTTCATCTGCAAATTTGACACCATCAGCTCAGGATTAAACAAAGACTGTGAATGGCTTGCCAACTACAGAACCAGTTTCTCATCTCTTGGTTTTCACTCAACTGCTAGAACAGGGCCTCATCCTCCCTGATTGAACTAACCTCGTTATCTCTAGCTTGCTTCTTGCTTGCATATATAAACCTGCCCCTGGAAATTTCCACTACTTGCATCCGAAGAAGTGGGTATTCACCCACGAAAGCTCATGCTGCAAAACGTCTGTTAGTCTATAAGGTGCCACAGGATTCTTTGCTGCTTCTACAGAACCAGACTAACACGGCTACCCCTCTGTTCCTTCTAATTGTAACCCAGTCCCAAACTCAATCAGAATGCTTATTTTATTGTAGGGTGGCTTTCTTGACCAACTAAACTCAAACAAGCTACTCTTTGCACTTCACATCTGTCTTTTGTATAAACTGAAATCTACAGATGACCTCAAAATTACAAGGATAGCAAATACACAAAAGGACAGAACAAATGCAGTCAACATCAATGAGAACATGATTATACAAGCATGGTGTGTAACCAAGCAACTGAACCCATTTTATTAAAAAGCATTTTCCATCATCTTTCCTTACACTTCTATTACTTTATCACATGCCACAAAGAAGGTATGGAATCAGGACTTAAGTTTCTATGAGATAAACTGTTTTTAAGAAGAGCTTCAAATAGAAAAGGCTTCGAGAGCTACAGCTGTAGCTATGTTAGCTGAAGGTTTTGTTTTGTTTTTAATGAAAAATTATTTTGTGGTATTTGAATGAAATCTGATAAATAATCTATGGTTCTGAGTATTTTGTTGAGTCCTTACTGGTTGATGTCCCTTTAATATTACCCATGGTATAGCAGAAGGACCCAAAACCACACATCCCTATTAAGAAGCGAGAAAGTTCAGCACAAGGTTAATAGCCTCAGGTTCAGTGCACTTGTTTTGTAGTGGTGCGTTGCCATGTAATGAGATTCCAGTAGGCAGATCTTCTCCCATCTTCAAGGGTCAGAGTGATGTTCTGGTTTTACTAATGAAATTTATTTTCTCAAATCAGAGTCAGTTTTGTTTTTAATTATGACTGATTTCACCAAATAAATTGCATTTACACAATCAGACTGTTGTGGTCCCTTAAGAAGTGAGATGAATTACCAGTTGGAATCCTGTTACCTAGCAGCAATGACACTAACTCCTCTCTCTTCTCTGACTGTGAGAGGTGCACAGACCCTATGGAAAGTAACTATAGTCTGTTCCGTTCTGAGGTGCTGAAGCTAGCCGTTCCCCCCTCCCCCATCCCTGCCAGCTATATCGAGGCTGATGTTAAAGCCCCCCCAATTGGAGAGAATTAAAAGGGAGGTACCTGGTTTCAGACTGCTGCCACTCTGACTGTCTTGGTTTGGAGAGTGAACCTAGGGTGTGGGCTGAACAATTGTGAGGTAGGAACCTTCAGAGCAACCGAGCCTGGGGAGAGGGTTTGATCTGAATGTCTTTTAAAATAAATTGTTAATTTCTTTGGTAATAAAGGTATACCCCAGCCAAGATGGATGTAAGTTTTGATCCTGCATAATATACAGACAATGTTTTAGGGCAAGTTGGGAAAGGCAGCTCCTGTTGTGCTATGCTTCCAATATTTCTCTCGCTGCCTCTCAAGTTTTTCACCACTATTTCCAAGCTATGTGTCCACCACTTCCAGCCTTTGTTGGTATCAGTCAGTTCTGATATATGTGGTTCTGAAGAGACAGATTTGAACTTTTTAGAATGAAGCTGGTCAAGATACAGAGTCTCATTAACATAAAACCGCAGCCACTTATAAGTCTCTCTTTGGAAGCAATTAAGAATGATTTTATGCTTGATCTCTCAGAAGTCAGATTTATTGCCATGAAGCCCATAGATCTTTTGTGTTGAATAAAGGCCAGAGTTTATCACTTATCTTTGAAATGCTGAACTCTCACTCTTTAGATACGTTTCATCTTGCCAATTCTGGGAAAGCAAACATTTTAAACTAGAGGTTACTCTGCCAATTTGATTCTATTTAAATTATAGTTTTAACAATACAAGCAGGCACCAGCTCCAAATTGGAGTGGCTGGCAAGCTTCTTGAAGGGAGGGTATTTTGATATTCATGCCTGTGCCAGGATGACACCAGCTTCTGTTACTTCATTTACAGAAACTCCAGCTCAGAGTTGTTCTGAAATTAGTGGTCATGCATCTGTCTCTTGCCCATCCTCTCTGCTGTGATGTCATTTCCAGAAGTATTATCTCTGGATTCTACAGAGTTTCTGGGAACAACACTCTGGGCTTTGGTTAGCCTTATGCCAGTTATAACTCCATTGACCAACACACACAGCCCTGCCCATGCTGCAAACAAACACAGGACTTGAAATAATGTACCAGACACCTAATTGTCACAACACTAAATTAAAATGTGGGGTCCACTTCTCAGGGCCAGCACCTGGATGATTAGCCAAGTCCCTTTCTCCTGTGTGAAAAGTCTGAGTGCTGTGATTCCTCCCGGAGTCTCTGGATCCTGCTCAGAGGCCTCCATCTTTTGTAATCTCTAGCTAGTAGGTATCTGATTAGTTTGAAGATGCTCCCCAACGTCTCCAAACCCCCTTGGGATGATGGAAGTGAATTTTGTGTTCATTCCATCTACCAAAAACCAAGAGCCCCCAAGCTGCTGCAAGGATGGTGGTGATGGAGTCTCTGCTGCTGTATCCCTCCTCGATATTTTTAGTCTCGTTTCCCGATTAGGAGCTCCATCCAGCTCTTGCTTCTGCTTCAGCTTTTACCTTTCTCAAGCTTGATTACAGTGAGACTGACCTAATTCTTGTCAGTTTCTCTGCTGCCTATCCTCTGAGTAATACTCTGAGCATGAAGACAACCAATCAGAGCCTTGGCAATCAGTATGCTGCAGCTTTAAAAGTTATGATCAGGAGCAGAGGCACTGCAGCTATTTGCAGACTTGGGAAGACCTCACTGCACCAGTTTAGACTTAATTCACACTTGAAAGGCTGCCTTGACAGACATAAGGACTAGATTCTTTTCTTTTTTTAAATGAAAGTTTAGTTTTTGCAGTAGCGGATGGCACTTTCCTAGGAAGCCACTTCCTTACAAAGCACTTTAAATGAGTGTGCAAGTAAATGCTCAAGCCCTGATGGGAAGTATTGGTTCAGATAATCAAACTTCTAGATGATTATCAAAAGCTGTAATCCTTTGGAGTCCAAAGTACCCTAAAATTCACAAGGCTACATTCAACCCCTCAGAGGCTGGGCTCTTCAATGTAGTTGGAAAAATTCCCTGTTAAGGAGGCTTTTGGATCCCCAATTTAGTTGGAGAATTTCCCTGTAAAGACTTTTAAATGATCACATTTATCAGGGTTAGAAACATAAGGGAGCCCATACCATCGGAAAGGGGAATGCAGAGGAAGGGGATGACCCCAGCTTGTTAATGGTGCAAAGCTTCTGTCTCTAGCTCTGATGGGTCATGAGATATCAGGTACTAAAGCTGTCAGTGTCCCAAGACTGAAGTTTGTCCATCCTGGTTCTCCAGTGTAATTTTTGGGGTGGAAATCCACATTTTGGGGGGTGAGATGGGGACAAAGATAAAAGTATTCTGGCCGCGCTGGTTTCTTTTATTTTGTTTTAAACTTGTTTCTTTGAAGGTACTTAGTGTAGATGAGGCACACAGGGTTAGATGATAAATACAATTTAGCACATGGATATCATCACCACATGTGTGGTGTCAAACCAGAGTTTGCGTGTGTCAGTGGACCAGATCCACCCCTGCCGATGCAATGTGTACTACCCCATGCTGCATATTAAAAGCAGTTGTGTCCAAGATTCATATCAGCACACTGTCCTGACTCCACATTCAAATCCAGTCCTCCACCCATAAATGAAGGCATCTTGCATCATTGCATCCTCCTCTAGACAGACTGTTCACCAGTGAAGGCCTGTGGCTCTGGTATGTGCTGCCAGAAGCCAGCATACTCAGAGCTGTAAACAGCCCACTGTCTATAAAACACACCACAGTACAGTTTTTACAGATTCTCATTGCACATTTTTGTATAATGGGGTCTTTTTTCAACACAAATAGTAAATATTACTCTTTTTTAATTGTTTCAAAGGTGTCAAAGTGTCTCTCACAGAGTTCTCAGAAGTTGCACAGCAGGCTATCTTTATCCACTTCAGTACTTAATTTACCAGAGGGGAAGATCTCTTGTGACTCCTAATTGATAAACTGTTTATTCCCTTACCTGGTTTCAGTCTAGCATTTTGCTGAGGTAGTTATTAGGTGACAGCAATACTTTGTACTTATACACGTCCTTCCATCCTAGGATCTCAGTGCTGTAGCATAGTAAAAAGTATCTGCCTTGCATGTAGGTTGTTGGCAGATTCATCGTACAGTCTACTGTTATTGGAGTTTGGGGGTTTTGCCACACTTGAGATTGAGATTGTGCCATACTGAGCCTGTGTGGCTGTTGGTTAAAAACCCTGAATGGGTCTTTTGGGTTCTGCAGCCACAGAAGTTACTTTTTGTTTCAAAAAAAGTAGTGCACACCTTTTAGTGACTGTAGAATACAATGCAGGAGATTCCATGGCTGAGGGAATGACGTTTTTCTATGTGAAAATTGATCATCTGGGGAACTGTATTGTAGGAGCTGCAGTCTGAATCACTATATCTTCCCAGACTAACTAATCCATTCTGGAAATTAGCCAGGGTATGAAGGCATGGCAGGAAAACTAAATTACCCTTTCCCATTTGTGGATCACTCAAGGTAGCTGTAACAAAACCAAGTTCTTGCTGTAGAGTAGGCTGGGAGCCATCAGCCCCCTGACTTGGGCAACCCTGGGCCTGCTGCAACTATGGGTGTATGACCCTGGCTGTGGGGACAGAAGACCCAAGGTCTGGATTTCTGGGATATCATGGTATGACACTTGCAAACTCCCTCAGCCAGCTTTTCTTCTGTTTGCTTACTTTTTGCCAAAAATAGCTATAATTTTTCTACTCTGCCCCTCCAAAAAGTTTTCGTATTTATATTTTTAAAAGCCATATTTATTTGGGAGGTTTAGAACATAAACAAAATGTACATATAAAATACAAATAAATAAAATGTACATCCAAATGTATAAATAATTCATACAGTAATGATTTTTTAAACAGGATGAAAGTGTGTCCTGTTGTCCTCCTTCTCTATTTATATCTTTCAAATACTAGCGGTATGCCAGCGCTCTGGACAGCACCACAACACACTGCCAGGGAGCTGCTGTACGTTGTTTTAGAGCTTTCTAGGTAGCCAACTTTTCCCTTGGTTAGGGCAGCCTTCCAAAGAGCCAACATCAATAGCCTTCCAGGAATTACACAGCATGCCAAGGTAGTGGATATATTGTCTGGAATGGATTAGGTCCTTTGTTTTTACTTTTTACATAAAGTCAGTCAATGAAAAGAAAGTTTGAAAAATAAAGAGATTTTCTTGGGAAATATTTAGTATCTAATGCCTAAATTCAGTATGGGCATGCTGTAGGTGAAAGCTCCTGGTCCAGAATCCCAGCTGGAATAAATCAACATAATTCCACTGACACAAATTTGTATCAGTGGAGGATATGGGTTTACATTTTTAATTTGTTGTAAGTTACAATGTTCACTCATTCGGGCTATCTTTGTATATCACCTTGGTTATTCACAATAGCTCTACTAGTAAAATATTGGATACTCTTTTCAAAAAAATATATAACGCCGCAAACTAGATAGAGAGAGAGATAAACAAACCATATTTAGTAGGTGTCATGGAGACCGAAGTCACAATCCCCTTTTAGCATGGGCAGAGGTATGCTATGTGTGGATCTAGTGGCAGGATCTGTACTAACATATCTTTAACTAAGCATTTCTTTGTGCTCTCCCTGCCTATTGATCAATAAAAATGAAGTACCAGATTTCTTTCCCCTATATGCTTCTTACTAGTTCTTTCCCCTGTATGCCTGTGTGTACTAGTATTAGTTCATGTGGAACAATCAAGCCTTTTACATGAGGTTCCGCTCAAGGACTCAATCCTCAGATTGTATAAATTGTCACAGCTCAAATAGTGCAGTTACACTACTTTACACCAAAGCATGTGGCTCAAAGTTTCCAGTGTGTTAAAAGGAAAATTAAGCAGGTGGAAATTAATTATCACAAAGGGGTTGTGAGACCCATTGCAAATTATTGAAATTTGTGAACCAACAAGTAGGCTAACAGACATGAATTAATGAAAATAAAGTTTCATCAGAACTTGTACTTGGTTTGTGTGCTTTGAGAAGTGTATGTTAGTCTTAATTGTTTGTTAATTCATAGTATAGTGGCAACTCTGCTGTAATATATTTTGTAGTAATAACTATAATAGGAGATCTCACTACAGCATGCAGCTCTTCAGTCAGAGAAGTGGAGAGAATCCACAGTTGTATGCAAATGATAAAGCATGAAGATTAGCAAGGCTAAATTTCATCTGCATTAATAGTTGAAGGTTTGGGCCGAAGATTATGATTTTCTTCAATTGTAAAGATTGAGAGTGTCTCCATGTCAGTGTTACACCAGCAGCATTTTGGATCTGTGTAGTGGCAATTGTGAGACAATTGTCATAAAGACCATTATCACAATGAGACAATTATCCACCCTGTGCCTTGGAAACCAATGAGAACCTGCTGATTTTAATTAGTACATCTTTGTTACAGAATAGTAGGTAAATTGTTCGTTCTGTGCTCATAAGTACACAGTTCTCTTGATATGGTCAAAATGTGGTTTCTCATGCCTTTGTCTACAATCTCTGCTCAAGTACAAAATCAGCAAATTATATGCTTTAAAACATGTGCAAGGCTATGGCTTGGATGTACTTTATGATTTATTAGCCTAGGAATATCCTTGGGACTAAATACTGTTGCTATGGGCACAAAGATGAACATTGAGAACAAGGCTCTTATAGTACAAATTAACCTCCTTTTGTTTTTCCTCTGATTTTTGTAAATAGTGTAATGCACAATTAGAGTAACATTTATTATTAACTGTTTTTTTTAAATCATTGAACAGCAGTGGTTTTGTCCACTACCTTTACATTTTCATGCAAATAATGATGTATCTCCAAGCTCATATAAAATATCTATTATTTTGAAAATGCTGGGTTTTGTGCAATGGAACACAAAAACATTTTGTCATTCTGCAACAGGGAAAAATGGTGCACAGGAGTCCTACTCGCAAAAGTAATCACAGTGTGATGATAGGATTAGAGATGGAAGAGACCTATTTGATCATCTCATCCATCACCCTGACAGTGCAGTCATCAGTGTTTTGTCTCATTAAGTTTTAAATGTCTCAGGTAATGGGCTTCTACCACCTCCTTTGGGATGGGGTTCTGCAATACATTGTATCTTAGTGTTAGAAGTTTTCTTTGATATTCTATCTAAATTTTTCTTTTAATAACTTAATTCTATTTTTACTAGTTATAGTTCCTTTGTGAACCATAATTAATTCCTCCCTCTTTTTAACCACCAGATATTTGTATATTCCTTTTCAGGCACCGTTTGGCTAAAGTGTACACGTTTAGCTCTTTAACCTTATTGCAATAATGCAGTCTCTCTAGCCTTTTTTTTTACTTGGATAGAATTCAGATGCCTTTAACAAATGCTTTTGATAATTTAAAGCTTGTCGAGGATCACAGATTCTATATTAGGAACTGAAAATATATTACTCACACTTCTGTCCTTTTAAAATATGTGAAACTGGAATCAACAGAGTAGGAACAAATCAGGATTTTGTTTCAATTCAGTGAAGTGCTGTAATTGTAATGTTCAATTAAGTACAAACTACTGGAAGATGAAAAGTCAAGTCTCCTTTTGATGCAAGGGGTATTACACATGCAGTGATGTCATGGATGCAAGGAGGGGAGTTACCCATTTATCAGTTAGAAAATAGATTCTGAAATGTTTGTGCTCAGATATTACAGGACTTCAGAGGTGTAAGTTAAGGACGTTGTTTGGGTCATATTTCAGACTTTAGCCTTCAAGTTCTGGATTTTGGTTTGTGCCCATCTCTAAGCAGGATGTAAATGATAAACAATGTAAACTGGTAGTGTGTGATAGCTCAAAGTTTTAAACCAGTAAAGAGAAAAATAGTACAAAATTTAAAAGAGCTTTAAATTTATTCAAACATTTATATAAGGCTTTTGGGAATTTATTTGAGACTTAAACAGTATTTCTAGATTTTATGTACACATATCTTTGTGTACACAAACACATTGATTCTTTGTGCAAAGCTTCCACTTTCTAGAAGGCAGCAAAGTCCACTGGACTTGGATTCTGAACATCTGGTGTATGCTCATGGTGCCATCACTCACTAATTGTGTGATCTTTTCCATGTTACTTAACTCCTTTGAACTTCAGTTTCCCTGAACAAGATTTTCTAGTGACTAGTGGGTTTGGGTGCCCAACTTGAGACATTTTAAAAGGACCTTGTTGATCACATGTCCTCTGAAAATTAGGTCACTTAAAGGTGTCTCAAATTGGGAAAATTATGTTTTTGAACATTTTGGCCCTTAACTCTAAAACAAGAGTAATAATGGTTATTCTATATTGTAAAATGCTTTGAAATGTATGGAAGAAAGGTATTGTGGATGTGCTAAGTATTATTATTTTATTATTATTCCAAAAAAGAACCAAAGAGGAATGATCTTCAGTTCATTATCTTCATCATGTCAGATTGTGTACACAGGGGCGGCTCCAGGCCCCAGCACGCCAAGTGCGTGCTTGGGGCGGCGCTCTGCTGGCGCTGCGAGGGCAGCAGGCAGGCTGCCTTCGGAGGGTCCGCTGGTCCCGCAGCTTCGGCGGACCTCCTGCAGGCGTGCCTGGGAATAAGGGTCTGTCCACACAGATCTGAATGCAGGAGCAGGGTCCAGGAGTGAGATTCTGTGATAAACCACTTAGAGGCACAGCATAGAACTCAGAGCCCAGGGGGAGGAGTGGCTATGGTAAAAACATACCACCCTGCACCTGGGCTGCTTCAGTGCTCATAGCATAATTTAGACATCTAAGATAGGCTTCCTGTGGGCTGCAGCATCCTGCTTCTGACATGCTGCTCCCCATCCTGTTCCACCTAATTCACCAGAGATTGCAAGGGGGACCTCAGAAAGCTGCCTTATAGCTCTCCTTCAGTTGTTGCACCAGAACAGTGTCCCCCTGGCTAGATAGATAGCTTTCAGAGTCCCCTTAAACTGTGTCAGACGTGTAACCCGGGAACCTCACTTTAGTAGATATTAGATTAATGAAGATTTCCCCTTTGTTCAGAAAACTCTGCTTTGTTATACTTCATCTATAATACTTTGTGTAGTATTGATTTTATTCAAAATATTTAAGATAATCAAACAACATTTTATGTAGCTCTTGGAGTTATTGTGGATAATTCTCTGAAAACATCTGCTCAGTGTGCACCACAGTCAGAAAAGCTAACAGAATATTAGGAACCATTAAGAAAGGGATAGATAATAAGACAGAAAATATCATAATGCCTCTATAGAAATCCATGGTATGCCCACATCTTGAATACTGTATGCAGATCTGGTTGCCCCAAATCAAAAAATATATATTGGAATTGGAAAAGGTACAGAAAAGGGCAACAAAAATGATTAGGGGTATGGAACAACTTCTGTATGAGGAGAGATTAAAAAGACAGACAGACACATCTCAGCTGCAGTTATTAGCAGTGAGTTTTTATTCAAAACTGAAATGAGTCTACTTATTTTCATATAATTTGTATATTTATAATATCTGCGAGCTTAAAACAATCAAAGTAGGTGCAAGTGTTACATCTGTGTTTGACTTTTGGCCTCCATCCCACTCTTTGTTTGGCAGCTCCATTTACTTCAGTGGATTAATTTACTGATACTGTGGCAGATATAATTCTCCTACACCATTACTGCTTTTTATTTAGCACTTATTATTAATAGGCTGTTAATGTTCCAAAACAGGGAGGGCAGACCTGAAGTTGAAGCCAACTAATCTAAAACATAGTAAAGGTATTTACTACTATTATTACTTTTTTTTAATTTTATTTTTTAAGACCAGTATCAAAGAGTGGCTTCCATCTGAGGCAAGCATAATGCAACTATTATGTTGGCCCCGGAGGTTTCCCTTTACCTCACCTGATAGAGATGGTGTTGTGGACTTCAGAGGTCCCAGTTTGAGTCTCAGCTGTGATAATGTTGCTAGGTACACATGTATTTCAGGCACCAGATAGGGGTAGGGGGTGTTATGGGTTTGTTAAGTCTGCATAGTGTCTGACCCCAAGTTAACAGATACAGCAGAGATTATATTACTCACTGGTGGTCAGATTTGTTGTGCTGAATCATAAAGTCCTTGCATTTCTTCTTTCTAAGAATGTTAGATTCTGAAGTCCAGCCAAAATGCACGCAACACAAGTCAGAGGTTATGTGTATGAGTGCAAAGATGGCACAAAACCTTCTTTATCACTGTGTGCTGGGCTGGTTCTCTGGTGTCTTGGCTTAAGTTACAGTGGCTGCTAACAACTTTGGGGGCCAAAACTGTATCTGAGGGTTGGTGCAGTGTAACAACATCCTGACTGCTCACCCTTTCTCTTGCCATATCCCCTTGAGCTGGCAGCAGGGAAACGGTAAGGGCACAGGAAAAAATGTTGGGAATTACTATGAATTTTGTGTAGACATGAGGAATTAATGCAAAATTTTGCAATACCAAAATATTTGCAAGTACTTTAAAATAGCTCTAGTTAAATCATGTTGTTTCACTAATGGGGATGTAGCACAAGACTTGAGCACAGCTGTGCTCTCAATTGTTAACAGCTTTGAATACTATTCACTAGCATTTCCTAAGAGCTAGTGATCTTTATTAGCATTCCCAAGAGTTACTAATATTGTGCAGTTGAGTCTCATCCCAGTCTTTCATCTGTAATGGGATTTGTACAGAAAATAATATGGAAAAATCAGTTCTAAATCTCTCTAAATATGTACAGTTTTTGTGGTTCCTGGTAAACTGAGACGATGACCCAGATTCTTCTCTGAAAAAGCGTTTTAGTCTTTGAGGGTCGCTCCTATTTGGTGCAGCTGTCACAGATAAAAGCTGTCTGTTGTGTTAAACTTGGTTTTATGTTGCTTATATTGAGACATGAAATGAGAATTAAGAAAATGCCTAGGCAGAATTCTTAAAATAAATAGTCTAATGCCCAGACAGAATTACTGAGCTAGAATTTACACTGCAAATGAATATCCATTAATTCAAAACAGCATTAGCATGCTGTAGTAATTAAAAAAATATTTGAATGTGAAAAAATTCATAGTCAAGGTTGTTTTTGGAACATTAACTCTGCCCTACTACACCTTCCATATGCAAACTTTTCACAGCAGTGCAAGATCATCTTCCTTTAACCGGTCTGCTCCACATAAGAACAGCCATACTCGGTCAGACCGATCCCAGTATCCTGTCTTCTGACAGTGGCCAATGCCAGATGCTTCAGAGGGAATGAACAGAACAGAGAATCATCAAGTGATCCATTGGCCTTGTCATCCACTCCCAGCCTCTGGCAATCAGTGGCTAGAGACACCCAGAGCATGGGGTGGCATCCATGACCATTTTGGCTAATAGTCATTGGTGAACCTATCCTCTATGAACTTACCTAATTCTTTTTTGAAACCCATTATATTTTTGGCCTTCACAATATCCCCTGGCAATGAGTTCCACAGGTTGACTGTGTGCAGATTGTAGGTCTCAGACCTCAAAGTACCCTGTTCACCAAACTTGGCAAGTTCCTTACTTACTTGCCATTGAGAAAAGAAGGAAGCTTACATGTATGTAGAATGTGTTATATTTTTTATTTGTAGTCAATGATTTGGTTACACTCTAAAGTTGTAATAGTTATAAGCATACTCTCAGTGTTTGATAAGGAAACTAGGGAAGAATTAAAATTCTTTATGCAACTTTAACTGCAGATGTTCTCCGTATGTTTGGTTATTATAACTACGCTACCTATGTGTCATTATGAATAAATGTCTATCTACAGCCATAAGTCTGTCTAAAATAGTCCAAATGAGGTCAATTAAAATGTGACTTAAATGGGATTGAGAAACCTCCATTAACTTCAGATCTTTATGCTGAATATCTTTAAGAGTAAAGGTAAGAGCAACATTTACTTTAAATTTACCATTTTCTCCACAGATTTCAGATCTCCTGAAGCCACGGCTTGCTCACTGCTCCCTATGTAATGTTGTCTCCCATCCCCCTCCAGAGAATATACTAGTAACATCATGACCAAATCTGAAGTCCACTGGATTAGGTCTGTGGAGGGTGCGGGGAGGTTTAAGCGTATTTTATTCTATTGTGTAAGTTTTCAAAAATTTTAGCTTGCTCCATTCTCTGGAGGAATAGCGTGGTGACACTGCTGGGGGCATTGAATGGTGCAATAGCCAGCTAGTCACAACTTCAGGATACATGAAAGGTAAGATGGGGTAAATATAAGTAACACACATGCTAACTACACCTCTGGGCTTTGTTCTTTGGTACATTGAGTGTAATATTCTAAAGATAATGGAGGTTTCTTAATCTTATTTGTGAGTGTCATTTGAAGGATTACTTTGAGTTTACAGAGTTTAACACAGCATAATTTTTAAGTCAGGACCTCCATTACATTTACATAGCCTTTTCCGAAGATCCAAGCAAGTGATAACTTGGAGAATAAATATTGTTCCCTCTTTAATCTTTGTTTCCTCCTTCCTCTCATTCTCTTCTTTTCACCTCTCTTGTTTCTTGGGGCATTATAAACTATGGCAAATATGGAATGGCTTGAAGTAAAATAGACTTCCCCCCCTCCAACCTATTGTCTGGAGTCAGGTAACCAAGGGACTTCAAGGATCAGTAGTGTATCATAACAAGAATAGGATTCTTTTGTCTGTCTTGAGGCTTGATGCTCCAATAATTTCCATTTTCTTTCCTCTCTATTTGTGTTCTACCTGTGTCTCATATTCTAATGTGGGGGAAATTACAACACATGCTTTGTTTACCAATGAGAATTTTTTAAAAGATGCCTTAGGGTCTTCCTAGCATCCTGGTTCATCATCACACTTTCTCATCCTTATCTGTTTTCTGTATCTTGAAGGTTATAAATATTACTTGTTGATATCATGTTCCGTCCACCCCAAAGGAACCACAGCCTTAAAGGAGAAATGTTTCAGTTTTCAGAAATCTGTTGTTTTTGTGTGTTCTAGCTAATGAATTCTCTCTGAACCAAATATTTCCACTTCATTTTTCTCCTGTTTTTATTTTAGTCAGTGCATCATTATTGCAATATTTTTAATATATGTATATGTACCAGCTTTGCTCCTTAATTTGGTGACTGGGGAATTAATTGAACCCAGAAATCAGGTCATAAATGTTTCCTTTTTGCTTGTTGTTTTGTTTCATTGTAGTAATGGCTGTAGTTGTGCAGGATACAGTTTAATTATTTATGGATTTCTAAGATCTGACACAGTGATATGTGCTAACATATTTCAGCAGTCTGTCTTTAGAATGTAGTATTAACTAGGGCTGTCAAGCGATTAAAAAAATTTACCGCGATTAATTGTGTTGTTAAACAATAATAGAACACCAATTATTTTAAATATTTTGGATGTTTATTACATTTTTGAATATAGTAATTTCAATTACAACACAGAATACAAAGTGTACAGTGCTCACTTTATATTTATTTTTTATTACATATATTTGCAGTATAAAAAACAAAAATTATTTTTCATTTCACCTCATACAGGTACTGTAGTGCAATCTTTTTATCATGAAAGTTGAACTTACAGATGTAGAATTATGTAAAAAAACACCTGCATTCAAAAATAAAACAATGTAAAATTGTAGAGCCTACAAGTCCACTCAGTCCTACTTCTTGGTCAGCCAATCACTCAGCCAAACAAGGTTGGTCACAGTTTTCAGGAGATAATGCTGCCTTCTTCTTTTTTACAATGTCACCTGAAAGTGAGAACAGGCATTGACATGGCACTGTTGCAGCTAGTGTTGAAAGATATTTAGGTGCCAGATGCGCTAAGGATTCATATGTCCCTTCATGCTTCTACCACCATTCCAGAGAACATGCTGATGATGGGTTCTGCTTGATAACAATCCAAAGCAATGTGGACTGACGCATGCTCATTTTCATCATCTGAGTCAGAAGGTTCATTTTCTATTTTGGTGGATTGGGTTCTGTAGTTTCCATATCAGAGTGTTGCTCTTTTTAAGACTTCTAAAAGCATGTGCCACACTTCCTCCCTCTCAGATTTTGGATGGCACTTCAGCTTCTTAAACCTGGGGTCTAGTGCTGTAGCTATTTTTAGAAATCTTACATCGGTAGCTTCTTTGCATTTTGTCAAATCTTCTGTGAAAGTGTTCTTAAAATGAACATGTGCTGGGTCATCATCCAAGACTGCTATAACGTGAAATATATGCAGAATGCGGGTAAAATAGATCAGGAGACATACAGTTCTACCCCCAAGGAGTACAGTCACAAATTTAATTGACACATTATTTTTTTAACGAGCATAATCAGCAAGGAAGTATGTCCTCTGGAATGGTGTCCGAAGCATGGAAGGGGCATACGAATATTTAGCACATCTGGCATGTAAATACCTTGCAATGGTGGCTACAAAAGTGCCATGCGAATGCCTCTTCTCACTTTCAGGTGACATTGTAAATAAGAAGCAGGCAGGAGTATCTCCCATCAATGTAAACAAACTTGTTTGTCTTAGTGATTGGCAGAATAAGACATAGGACTGAGTGGATTTAGAGGCTCTAAAGTGTTACAATGTTTTGTTTTTAAGTGCAGTTAGGTAACAAAAAAAAATCTGCATTTGTAAGTTACACTTTCACAATAAAGAGATTGCACTTCAATACTTGTATGGGATGAATTGCAAAATACTATTTCTTTTGTTTATCAGTTTTACAGTGCATATGTTTGTAATCAAAAGTAATATAAGGTGAGCACTATACACTTTGTATTCTGTGTTGTAACTGAAATCAATATTGAAAATGTAGAAAAACATCCAAAAATACTGAATAAATTTCAATTGGTATTCTATTGTTGTGAGTGTGATTAATCACAATTTTTTAATCACAGTTAAGTTTTTTGAGTTAATTGCATGAGTTAAATGCGATTAATTGACAGCCCTAGTGTTAATGTTGGAAACAGTAGGTTAATGCATGTACCATGCTAAAGCAAACGACTCTTTTCTATTGCAAGGTTGTTAAATTACTTTCCCACCATACCGTACAGCCATTCTTCATATTTTGTGAATAGCATGATGTTATGAACTGCAGATATTATCCTTACAATAACTTAAAATGTAAATTTTACATTGTACCCATCTTTATGGTGCTTGTCTATAGTGTATGGTACATTCTGATTAAAATTACCTTTGTCACTTCTTTAATTTTGTCACTGTAGACAAAGTCCAAATAACTTTGTTTTAACAAAACCTTAAAATAAGTATTTAATAAAGTTTACTAGAGTCTGTGCCATTTCTCCCAGAAGCAAACTATGACACGTGGGATGACAATAAGCATACCCCATCCAAATATTAGCCCTCCTATGCCATATCAACTTCAGACAGTTATGCCAACTCACCTATTCCCAAGGATAAATAATAGATAATAAGACAGAAAACATTATATTACTTCTGTATAAATCCATGGTACGCCCACATCTTGAATACTGCACACAGATGTGGTCGTCCCATCTCAAAAAAGAGATATCGGCTTTGGAAAAAGTTTAGAAAAGGGCGACAACAATGACTGGGGGTATGGAACAGCTGCTGTATGAGGAGAGATTAATAAGACTAGGACTTTTCAGCTTGGAAAAGAGACGACTAGGGGGATGTGATAGAGGTCTATAAAATTATGACTGGTGTGGAGAAAGTAAAGAAGATAGTGTTATTTACTCCTCATAACAGAAGAGCTAGGGATCACCAAATAAAATTAATAGGCAGCAGGTTTAAAACAAACAAAGGAAGTATTTTTTCATGCAGATAACCCGTGGAACTCCTTGCCAGAGGATGTTGTGAAGGCCAAGATTATAACAGGGTTCAAAAAATAACTAGATAAGTTCATGGAGGATAGGTCCATCAATGGCTATAAGCCAGGATGGGCAGGGATGGTATCCCAAGCCTCTGTTTGCCAGAAGTTGGGAATGGGCGACGGGATGGATCACTTGATGATTACCTATTCTGTTAATTCCCTCTGGGGCACCTGGAATTGGCCATTGTCGAAAGACAGGATACTCGGCTAGATGGACTTTTGGTCTGACCCAGTATGGCTGTTGTTATGTTCTTAAGGCAAAGATTTTGGATATATTGTCTATTTTCAGTAACTGTCCAAAAACTTTCACTCATGTCTTTCCCATAACTTCTTCTCCCTTCAATATCACTTCAGGCTGCAGGCTTCACAAAGTCTCCCCATTATTACTCCAAACTAAAGGGTATAGTTCCCTTTTGACTGTCAGTTCACTAGCTAAGGTGCCACTTCTCTGAAATCTTAACTTTAAAAGACACTTTCTCTGAAATCCACTTCAGCAACGACAGGTTTGGGCTCCACAGTTCAAGCAGTGATTGTAATCCACATATTAAAACAGCCACATGTTTTGCTTGAGTTGGTTAATTAGCTGAAGATATAGTCAGGACTAAACTGGCTTGGCTGAGAGGTGAAATCCTCGCACTTCTGTGTATTTTGGGTGAATGGCCAAGGTCATTTATTATCCTCACTTATAAGAGTTATCCTCATTAGTGGAAGCTTGAACTACATCTGCATGCATGAAATCTAGCCTGTGAATAAGGATTTTTGGTGCTGTTAAATCTTTAACCTTCGTAAGCACAAATCATTCTTGCGCCAACATGTAAAAATACCATGCCTAGTATTTAAAACATACAAAATATAGCAATACATTATTTTTATTTCCCTTTAACTAGGTTATTTAGTCATAAATCACGGACCAGTAAATTTTAAAGGGCTTAGGAAGCAACAAAGGTTTTGCTGAAAAATATGAATGGAAAATAATAAGTGACACAGTACTTTTGATTAAATAAAAATTTGAATTTAAGTTTTCAAAGGCAGGAGCTAGTGCACTATTTCAACCCCAAGATGAGGATGGATGAGAAGTAAAAGAGACTTGGGGCTTGTCTACACTTTCATTTTATAGCATTCTAACTTGCTGGCTCAGGGGTGTGAAAAATCACCCTCCTGAGTGCAGCAAGTCTGAGCACTTTAAAGCGCTAGTGTAGACAGGCTCCGAGCGCTGGGAGCCAATCCCCTCGTGGAGGTGGATTACCAGGAGAGCTCGCACATGACCACACTCACACTTCAAAGTGCTGTCACGGGAGCTTTCCCGCAACAGCGCTTTGAAGTGTCCAGTGTATCCATGCGCTCAGTTCTATCTCTGTGTACTCACCTGGCTCCCATTGCTGTGTTATCTGTCTCTCTCTCTCAAAGCTTGTTTACCCTCTAAGAGATAGGGAAATATCATTAACTTCATTGTACAGGTGAGGAACTGAGGCCCAGAGCTCACACACAAAGTCTGTGGCAGAGCCAGAAATTGAACCCCGGTCACTTGGATGCTAGTCTTGTGCTTTAAACACAAGATTAGCTTCCTTCCTCACCAAAGCTTCCCCCCTCCCCCAATTTTCTAGATTTTCCTTCTGCAGTACCTCAGACCAACTTTCCTTTCTAGTTCCTCTCCACAGTAGAATCCTTGCTGGACTTCTTAACATTCCCTCGCCAGCCCACCCTGACAGACATTCTTGGTTTCTGATTGACTCATTGCTGCATTGGGTCACATCAGGCCACTGGGCGGCCTGCATTCAGCTAAGTTACCTTAATGTGCACTTTTTGCTATTATGTTGCAAACTGTTTTGCATTTATGAATTTTTAATTCACATGTAGTTGCATGACCATATCTGTTGCAGTGAAGATTAGCAACCAGATCTTTAAGGCCAAATTTTGTCCTTGGATGCACATATGTGACTCCTACTGAAGCGAAAGCCAGAATTTGGCCCTTAGTAGTTGTTATTGGTGAAACTCAGTGAGTACAGGCTGGCACCAACAAAACAAATGTCTGCTTAAGGTCACACAAGTCAATAATGGTCTTCATTTTTTTCAGCAAGACAGTGTGCTTATGCACAGTTAAAAGTAAACTTGTGTGCTCTTGATCCAAAAGAATCAAATGTAACATCTTAAAAAAAGTTCTGAGAAGAAGCAAAACCCTGATGGAATACCACATTATCTCCATTAATTTCTTGATCTCAAACGTGTTTGATTCCCCAATGCTCCCTTCTCCAGTGAACCTTGTGGCCAGTTCAGGCTTCCATCATTTGCAGTACATAATTTGAATTTAGGAGACAAAGGTATGTACCACTTATGGCTATGGAACATTATAATCAGAACCTCCCACTTCCTGTTATTTAAATGTTGAAGATAGTCTATGACAGTGAAGGTAGATGGGCTCTGTTGAGTATATTCAGGAAGTGCAAGATGGTAGGTCTCCCGGAAGCTAATGGGCAGCAAGATGTCAACTTTCCCATGTACAGTCTTAGAATATTTAAAAATAGAAGCAAGTATATTTAAGGTTTATAGCTCATGCTTAAACGGGGAATAGTCAGAATCAGATATTTAAAAAATTTCATTCTCCAAGAACAACTTTGTGACTGTTAGCAGTCATTGATGGACAGTTACTGGTATGTACCAATGTGACGGTGCAATGAGCTTTTGATTGGCTTTTATGGCTTTTTTTTTTTTAATTTTATGGGTGCAGCTTTTATGGTTTTATTGAATCAGTAAGAAAGGTCCATAATAGGTTGCAAGCTCCCCATCTCTGAGCATCTCTTCATAAAATCCATTACAGATTTCTACCGTGCAACTTTTCTGCTACATTAATGAGCATGTACACGGTAGCCAAGCATAAGTCCACTTGTTGACTTTTCAGACGATTTTTGAGATTTAAAAATTCTAAAAAGATTTACTTTTATCCAAGTGACATAGGAGGTAAAGCAGATGCATGTCATTTATTTATTATTTTTTATTATTATTAGATGCATGTCATTCATTGGAATTCACAACCTGGGCTCCATAGAATAGCTATCTAGTTCCAGAGAAGACAGAACAAGACCTCATATGACACTCTGCCTTATACACAGCTCTGGAGATCCAGTGCAATTTAGCTGATTGCACTGCAAATTCAAATGATTTTTTACTTTAATATAAAATACTGTTTTTCTTCTTACAAATAAAATTTCAGTGTCATCTGAAAATCTATTTTTATTTGGTAAGGCAATTTCTACCTTGATTTCTTAAAAAAAAAATCAGTCTAATGCTAACATTCATTAGGCATTATATATTCCATTAAAAGGTTAAAAATAGTAACTTCTAGGCAAGCTATTTGTTGTTCACATTTGAGCGGAAAAAATATGGTTCTTTATTTACTGGGTACCTTGTTCTGTGTACATGTTAGTAAAAGATCCTCCTGTAGGCCCCTCATGCTGCTGCTATTTTACCTTCCAGAATGAATAGTCAAAAGCTGCAGTTATTGAGGACTCAGGTGGCAAAAATTGTAAGGTGGTTTGAAGTGAGCCTTGACATAAAAGCTTAAAACTACAATTCTAAGTACATGGAGATAGTGATTGTAACACAGATCCCCCTTTTCTTGACCATATTAAGAGAATGGTGCCAGGAAACCTCCTATGAATTAAATGTCTGTTTCACACACTAGCATGATCACATCTTTCTATCTGTATGATGTGTTGTAATAAGTATGGGTTTTTTTAAAAAAAAAAAAGACAACAAGGCTTTCAGTAATCCTTTCCCACAAAATGCAGTGGGATTGAAAAATCAGCATAAAGGACATACTGTGAAGATATGGCAATGCATGCATTGTTTTCTGCATAATGCAGTCAGGGTCTCCATGGTAAAATGAAATTTTTATTTTATTTTTTGTCACCATCAGCAGTTAACCTAAAGTAGGAGCTGCTCCATTTCACTGTAGGTTAAGTGACTTACCATGCAGTACTAGCAGGGAAGTATAGATAATGAACTTTCCTTTTTTTGGATAGGTTTTTATAATAGATTTAAAAATTGGTAAAAAAAATATATAATGCAGCACATGTTGTTGTTCTGGAATTTTTTTAATATAAAACCCTCCTTTTCAGCATTCCCCTTTCAGTGGAATCACTTAGACACTTCCAGCTGGTGGCAGGGGATACAGCCATAATACAGCTTTCTCTGTCCCAGCTGTCTTTTTCATTACGTTAAATGCATTACGATGGCTGCACTGCTTTATAAAGGTTCAGGTACAGAAAGGTATAGAAAGAAAATATGCAAACATGCATTTTTGTAGTGCCTACCAGCTTCTACAAGATCTTTGGATTCTGAATGTGTTCCTGGCTCTGATCTAAGATATCCTTCCAGTCATTGGAACATTTGCTGAAAGGGCTTCTTAAGGTGCCTGAGGATATCACCTTTTACAAGGAATCGTCGTAAAGGATTTTTAGTGCATTATGGCTCATGCAGCCTCACAGCTAAAGAAAAACAGGGATTTAGAAATTGTTGCTGATGAAGAAAATGAGAAAAAAAGAAAACACAGGAAAAGATCCCGGGATCGGAAGAGAAAGGTATATAGATTTGTACCAAATTCTTACAAGCATTCCTTTGTTTCAGTTTTCTTACATTGCAAATGAGCTATCAGAGATCATTCTTGTATGTAACTTGGTAGCTGTGTGAATAAATGGTTAAGATTGTAAAATAACATTGCATACCAGAACTGTGGGGTTTGGAAAGCAATTGAATTTTTAATCGGCTGTTAGTTGATTGCAGTGATGATGCAGAAGGTGTGCACTCATTTCACATATAAATCAATCACAATACCATGATATGCAAGCATGGCTATAAGTGACTTTAAAATAGTGTATACCAGTAATGTGAAGGTTACATGTATAACACTGTCATGGGTTTAACTGATAGAATAAATAGTTTAGCCTATGTATACCTACTTACTGTGAATGTGTGTGAGGGCAGATTTTTCTTTGTGTTGGGACTATGTCACATGCTTGGCTCTTAAAACATCCATTTTGAGAATAATGTCACAGAATTGAGATGCTTTGTTGTTTTTCCTTTTTCCTAAAGGCAAATTACATGGAAAATCAAACCACAATAATTTGTTGTTAGCAACTTGATTTTGTTAGGTTAAAATGTGGTTGTGATCATAGAGCCTTGTTTTTCTCTGCTGTGTAATTATCCTGGATGCAGAAATCTATGGTACACTGAGACCTGAAAAATTCAGTACACTAGGTTGATGATTGTTGAATTAAGATTTGAATAGTGGTCTTTTTTATTTTTCTCAAGGTATAAAACAGAATAGCTGAGGATAGTGGCATGATGATAGATGATGTCCTTATGAGTTCTGTGTGGGTATGTCCTTAAAAATGACACTTTGTATACTAGTCCATTTAGATAAGGCCCTGTAGTGATTTCTTAGTCATTGGCTGCAATTAGTAAAAATTGCCCAAAAGCCCATGGTCTGAACACAGAAGTGTGGTTATATAGAATTTTTCTGTATCTTTGTGAAATTCCCTAAGGGATAGATAATCTTAGTGTGCTCTAAGCAGCCATGCATGTGCTTCTTGAAAGGCATGTAGATTTCCTTTAACATATGTGCAGCTTTTGGATGGATAACAGTCAACATTTTCCTGCCTTTTCCCCTTGTTTCTTCTGAAATGGCAGTGTTAAACTTCATGAGAAGCACTAAGAAACCCACTGTCTTCTGTTCTAGGGAACACATTAGAAGTCTGTTTTTAGATGGCTGCAGTGAGTGTACTGCAGCATATTAACTATAGATATCTTTTCCATTTAAATATACATATAAAGGTCTCCTCAGTATTTTTTCTGGTACAAATGAAAGCACAAAATTAGGATATTGCCTTTGGGGCAGATTTCACATCAAAAATTGGTCTGAATATGTAAAAATTTTTCCTGTCTGATTTTATGGTAATATGCAGGTCTGTAGCATTGTAGCTATCATTTTTCAGCTGAAAATGAACACAACAATGCAAATTTAAAGGATCTGGCCTACCACCATGTATTTTCATTTGAGGTGTGAGTTAAAATGTATAGTATCACATTTAACTCTGCTCATAATTTAGAGAGCCAATATTATCTATAATAGGCTTAAGTTTAACAATAGCGCACCCAACCATATATATGCTGTCTTTGTCTTTGTGCTCATTCATATTTACTTATTGGCAAAATGTGGAAGAGATGTGGCAATAATAGCCTCTTGATTCAGAGATCTGAGACAATTGCTTTGTGGACAAAAATGCTTTACTGTTTATACAACACAATGCTGTAGAAGGGAAATCTCTTAGCAACCAGAGTGGGACCTGGATAAATATCAATCTATTTATTGTAAATGCATGGATTTTTCAGTATCTTGTTTCTTCATAGAATAGAACATAAAGGTTTCACACCAACGTTTTTTTTCCTATTATGCTGGAGGTTGGTGATCAATTTGGAATTCTTTCTTAGCAGTATTTTTAGGACTTGCAGATTCAAGACACACTACGTTTATTAGGAGAATGCAGAAAAAGCAGTAACCTTGTCACTGACTATAGAAAGTGGGAAAGAAAATTTGTACATGTGTAGGTGTATTAGTTTACTCACAAAAAGGACACCATTATGCCTATCATACACCAAGCATAAACTATTACTGTACATTCTAGTTGTTGTTTGTTGTTTTGTAGTTCTTGGGGAAGGGTGGGTATTTAGAATAACCATTATTTCCACTATGAGTTCTGAGTCACTTCTTTATGTACCTCTGCACCACCCACAAGCAAGCAATACTCAGGTTTTTTTATAGTCACATGATGTTGCACAGCACTAACCCTTTACTTGAGCAATATATGCAAATATCCTCTAGGGACTTCAAATCGCATTAAAACACCAGTGAATACTAATATCCCTAGATAATTTATACAGTAAGGAGATTGAGGCATGAGATGGTTTGAAAGTCAGGCCTGTGAGAGCACAAAGTCTCTACAAACTGATGATGCCAAACCCCGTCATACTGATAGTCGTTTGTGTGTAATGTTAGGATTGTAATCTGAGGAAGAAATTTCACAGCTTTCTCAATTATTTGGCACTTTACCGTGTACTAAAATTTCTGTCAAGATTTTCTCTAAAAACATACAGACAAATATCTTGTTAGGTGATATTCAGTTCGTTAAGTTGTAGGATCAAATCTTCAAAACTGTGTGTGCGTATTAGCACGTGTCTATTTTAAGCATGCAATGAAGACATAGTTGATTGCAGTGATGATACATAAGATGTGCACTCATTTCACATATAAATTAATCACTTTACCATGATATGCAAGCATGGCTAAAGTGAGTTTAAAATTGTGTATAACAATAATGTGAAGGTTACATGTATAACACTATCATGGGTTTAACTGACAGAATGAAGACATTATAAGTGTGCATGCATGTGAATTCTCACTTGTATTTGCACACCTAAATTTATAGTATGCACTTATGAATATTGAGCTGTTAATTGTTTCTTATTCATGGCATAGCAAAATAAAGAAATGGTATCAGAAAATAAGAGAGATGCATCTGTTGACCGATATACAGATTTTGCTGTTTACTCTGTTCAAATGTATTTTAAAATTGGGGAAAGAACCTGACTTTGGATGCATATGAAGTGTCCTTGCTTACTTGAGTGGGTGTAACCCAAGTGCATCAGGGCAAATTTTACCCTAACAAAAAAGATTGGAACACCTTTTAAGAATAACAGTTGATTTAATTATCTGACTGTTCTGCTTCTGACAAGGTTGCCCTAGGTCATGCACAATTTTGGTTATGAAAACTAGCATTGGTTTCCCATATGCCAGCATCTAGGAAGGATTTAAATGATCTCTTCAGTGTCAGCCCTCAATAAAGGCAGAAGTCCCTTGTTTAATTATAATATATTTTAGAAGAAAAATGTAAGTCTAGGTGCATACTGAATATTTTATATTTTATACAATATTCAGCTAAGTGGAAGTGATTTCCATTTGTGTATAATATTAAGGAGCTAGTTGGTTCTAGTGGAACTCATAATAGTGTGTTTATACTGAAGGCCCTAGTGCTGCCATTTGTGATACCTTAAAAACTGATGTTATCCCACCCTGCACGTTGTGGATTCCAATGTTACCCTGGCAATTTTACCATGAGTCTCATGATATCTGATGTTTACTTAAAGCCCAGCTCCTGGACATAAGGGAATCTCAGCTCTCATAAATATATATATATTTTAAATGGTCTATATGAGAAAGTTGCACTGGTATAACCTAAGGTATACATTCAAATGAATGTAATTAAACTACTGCAAACCTCTGTGTGGACACTTAATTTCAGTGGAAGTGGCTTTTTTTGTTTAGCTTTAATCAGTTGGGAACAGGTTTAAGTAAAGCACTCTTAAACTGAAAAGAGTACCCTTGCAGGGATTTGCACTGGTTTAATTATATGAGTTTAAAAATCGATTTATATTAAACTGGTGCAACTTCCCCATGTAGACAAGGCCTAAAGGTTGTGAAGAAAAGCTTGAAAAAGAGCCTAAAGAGGCAAAAAATCACAAGGCTAATAAACATAATCAGAATTTTATTTTTTTTCAATCACTTGATTTTAAGATGATCTCATGATTTTCAGCATCTGACTTTTTATTTTTGTATGCTAAACAATCTGTTCCATCCTGTATTTAGCTGTGACGTTCTGAGTAAAAAGAACAGGAGTACTTGTGGCACCTTAGAGACTAACAAATTTATTTGAGCATAAGCTTCCATGGGCTACAGCCCACTTCATCGGATGCATAGAACGGAACATATAGTAAGGAGATATATATAGACATACAGAGAACATGAAAAGGTGGCAGTTGCCCTACCAACTCTATTAATTAGCCTCTGAGAGTTGGTAGGGAAACTCCCACCTTTTCGTGTTCTCGTTACGTGTATATATATCTCCTTACTATATGTTCTGTTCTATGCATCCGATGAAGTGGGATGTAGCTCATGAAAGCTTATGCTCAAATAAATTTGTTAGTCTCTAAGATGCCACAAGTACTCCTGTTCTTGTTGCGGATACAGACTAACACGGCTGCTACTCTGAATTCTGAATAAGTTTCCCAGACCTGAAGAAGAGTTCTGTGTAAGCTTGAAAGCTTGTCTTTCTCACCAACAGAAGTTGGTTCAATAAAAGATATTACCTCACTCACTTTGAATTAATTTTGAACATCTGAGATTGACAATACTGGCATCCTCACATGTCAGGGTAAATAAAATCAATGTTGCAGCTCAAAATATGAAGCAGATCTGTGAATATAACCAATTGCCTTGTGGCAAAGAAAAAGTGAATCTAGAGTTTAGAGTCCAATCAAATTTGCGTTGAAATCAATGTGTCATTCCATAGACTTCAGTGGGCTATGGATCGTGCCCTTAATTTTGACCTCCACCTGTACCCAGGGAAACTGTGTCAGAGGCATGAAACAGGCCTTAGCAGGTAACTAAGAGGGCTACTGGGTTTCTAGGAACAGTTCTGTATTGGAGGTAACTCTGGAAGACATTGTGCCACCTTTTTAGAGGATACAACAAACATTCCCCGTCACTGATTGGTGTAAAGTGGGCTTGACTAGTGTTCGTCCCCTTTTGGAGTGGCTAGCAGCACTGTTCTTGCCTGGCCCTTGTGTCCAGGTGAGTGTATGTTACTCAGTTTTGCCCATCTCCTTCACGGGCCATAAAAGGGAGGCCTCTTGGTGCCCTCCCATTGGGCCCTGATTCAGTAAAGTGCTTAAGCATGTGAGGATTCCTGTTGATTTCGCCTAGACTATTCATGTGCTTAAAGTTATGCAACCACAAAGCTGAGCACAACTGGGCTGTCAAAGGAAAACTTATTTTCATTTGTTTTCTCTTAACGTGTATGTATAAGTAATGCTGAATTCTTATTGTGTGGCTTTTGTTTTGTTTTTTTCCAATTCAGCTTATAAGAACAATTGCTCCACTCATGACAGCCCTTGAAAGAATGCACCATTGCTAGCTGCATTAATTAAGGTTGTCCTAGTCAATTTTAACTTCTACATCCATCTGCTAAACAAAGAAAATGAGTTTGTCCGGCTTTTGTGAATTTACATTCTTGGGCTCTACAAGTTTAAATCGTCCACTTCTTCCCCTTTCTCTCTTTTGCATCTCAACTCCTAGGCCCAATGCTTGTCTGAGTCACTGTGCACATGTGTTGATTGTTATGTAAATAGTGGTCTCACATTGCACACAGTGTGTATGTACACATATACTATACATGTTGGCAATAGGGGGAAGTTTATGACCTGTGAAATAAATGATCTTCATGTTGTAGAAAGACTGTTAAAATGACACTCTGGGCCAGATCATTGAGGCTATACTGATTTGACTTAGATGAGAATCTGTCCCCTTGTCTTTTCTTTTTTCCCCATGGATAAATTTTTTCCCCATAAAACTTGGGTAACAAAGTATTCTTTTAAGCAAAATTAAAACATGCTATAGTTGAACAAGCATTGAAAAAAAATTGAAAATAAGTTTTGTATAACTTTTAAAGTGTCATGCCATGGGCCAAAATGTAAAGTACTGGTATTTTCATAGTATGAAATGACCTAAGTTTGAAGTTTTGGAGGATAATTGTGGCAGGGTGATGACTCACTGCTGCAGTGCCCCCTGCTGGTTGTCCAGGGAATGAGCTCTTTCCAGCCTCCAGAGTGCCCTCTGCAGGCCGGTGTCTCGCCTGCTGCTGGCCCTGTGTCCTTCCCAGACCCCGGTGCCCTTTGCCCAGGGGTTCTGCCCACTGCAGTACCCCCTCACTCTGGGTCTCCCCTCCCCTCCTATCCCCACCTTCCCTCAGTGGCTACTGCCAGTCTCCATTTAAACCCCGCTCATCGGGGCAGATGGCAGTCTGTTAACCACTCATCGGCAAGGGGGGTTAGACCAGCAGCTTCTACTTATCTCTGGGCTGCCCCTCTGCAGCCCCAGTACCCTTTGTGAGCCCTTAGCTCAGCCTGCAGCCTGGGGCTTTGCTAGGCTGGAGCTCCTCAGCTCCCTCTGCCCTTCCCCAACACTGCTTCGCCTTAGGTACCCTCCTCAACTTCCCAGGCAGCCAGGTCCTCTCTCTGAAGCTAGAGAGAGTGTCTCTCCTTTTAGCCTCTGGCTCTCAGCCCTCTTATAGGGCCAGCTGTGGCCTGATTGCGGCGTGGCCCCAGCTGTGGCTGCTTCCCCCAATCAGCCTGGCCTTTCCCCTGCCACAGCCCTCTCCCAGGGCTGTTTTAAGCCCTTCTGGGCAGGAGCAGGGTGACCACCCCGTTACAATAATACTTAGTCCTGCCATGAGTGCAGGAGACTGGACTAGATGATCACTCAAGGTTCCTTCCAGTCCTATGATTCTATAAGCCAAATTCCTTTGGTCCAGTTTCCTTCATCCACTAAAGTTTATGTTGCTACAACCCTTAGAAATTGGTCAATAACAGAACTGATCAAACCTTTTGTCAAAGAGTAGCAGCTGTGAAATTTACGGATTTTAAAATGAGCTGAAGAGCCAGTTTTACTATTAAGTGGTGATGAATGTGACTTCTGAATGGAGAAAACAATAATAATGACTGTATTCTCTGGGTGGCACAGACTCCAAATTGTTACCTCAGTTTTGAGATGGGAATGATATGGATGTATTTTAAGATACTTTTGAAGTGAACGGTGAATTGCACCGGGTGGGGTGTGAAAATCTGGTACAGTGTCCATGAACCATGCTGTGGTTGGCAATTAAATAGGGGGTACAAAAGAAAATAGAGAGCTAGTTGGGGTGGTTCCTAAGTGCTACAATGATACAAATATGTAATAATACAATCAAGTGTGAATTATAAGGTCAGTAGCAAGATTGTGAAGTGCTCTGAGATCTACTGATGAAAAGTGCTTTTTAAAAGCGTGGGTTTTGTATTGGTTTTTTTTTCTTTTTTTTTTTAATTAAACTTAAACCCACACATAGATACATAAGGCCTAATTCTTCCAAATGCAAACACCACATTGATTTAAATGGGAATTCTGATAAAAAAGGGCTGGATTCATCATTGTCCTGCACCTGGTACATTTACACCAGTGCAAGGTGTGTGTAAAGCACCGTCTTTCTGATTTAGGAGTATAGTCCTGGTGTAAATCACTACACTTTGTCCAGTTATGTTGTACTGGTCCAAAAGATCCAGATCAGGCTTAGAATGCCCCCAAGGTTGGTGATCTATTGGATGTTGCAGAAATTCCCCAGAATAATGCTTAGTATATAGACTAAGATGTTTGTGAGTTTTCTTGAGTTGTGAGCAAGACTTTGAGAACAACATGAAGAAATTCTCACTGACACACAATCATTTTTGTGGGATTCCAAAATAGTTATCTACAATTTTTTTGGTGTTTGCATAGTTTTTTCTGCAATGTAATTGTTTTAGAGGTCTAAGCTTTGTGCTTGAAACATCTAGGTTTCCTAGAACCACACACTGAAATCTTGCTTAAAGGTAAGTCAGCATTCCATCCATCCAAGAGAAAGAAATTGAATTAGACCCAGTTTACTGTGTGTTGGTCTTTTGGATGAGACCTTAAAAAAGGAAGGCCTGCTTTTCATAGATGTTGAGCATCAGTAACACCTATTGACTTCAGTTGGAGTCATGGGTGTTCAATAATCATGAAAATCAGGACTAGAGTTCTTGCCTGAATATTAAGAACCACATGGCAAATTCTGTAAATCTTTCTAATGCATAAAACTGCCAATCAATGTTTTGGAAGGTGGCTAGTTGCTAATCTCCAGGTTGCTCACTACATTTATCCTGTATAGATAGCTTGAAATCACTTTGTGTTTTGAAATGAAATGTGCATAAATGAATGTAAAGAGTAATAATATATTATTTTGGTATTTTATTAATTCAAATGAAAAATAATATAGTCAGATGAAAAACTTTTTGTTGGAAGCTCTTTTTGATGCTTAAAGAGAAAATGTTTGCTGACATGCATTTATAAAAATCCACAGTTTTGCCAAGTAAGATGAAGTTCACCAATTTTGCTTTAGAAAAGTGTTTGTAACCCCTGTTTATAGCAGATACTGTAAAATTTCACACCAAATACATTCACATAAAAAATATCTGGTTCTGCATATACAAAATATCTGCCAAACATAATTTAATAGTGTCACATATTTCTAGCATGCACTTGTTGCACTCAGGGAGACCCTTGAGTTCATAGAGATGTACATGAGCACCTAAATAATTGATATTCAGTGCCTTGAGTAACTCTTTATTTTTGCCCTTGTCATTGTATGAAGATACAGTATATATTGTACCACCTGACACAATATATTCCATCGTAGACTCAAAGGAATCTTTGGAAATCATTTTGAGAGCTATTTCAATACCATTCTAATTTTGTCTGTTTTACATTATTTAATTTATTTTAGCTAAATGTTGTGCTGTTCTTCCAATACTTTTATTCAAATGTATTTAGTTTATTTGGATGTAGAAAGATACAATTGTATTAATTGTTATACCTTAATGGTTATGTATCAAATTTAAATCTTATTTTTAGTATTTAAAATTATTTTTAATCCTTAATTGAAAATTACCCCATAAGTAAAGAGAGATGGCCAAGGTAGAAAGGATTTGTTTAAAATTGGTACCCAGTGCTTACAGATAGTTCCTCAAAGCTAATTTCAACTGCAGTCAAATCAAGATTCTCTGAGCCAGATTCTGATACCTTAACTCAATGTAGTGTATACCTTACTCTGTAGCTATCCCATTGAAACTAATGGAACTACTCGCAGAAGAAGGTACTACTCACTCTGAGTAATGGTATCTGAATCTGGCCCTCTATTATACTTTGTTTAGTCATGGAAACAACAATGTATCATTTACACTATAGGATCCCTGGTTATTTTAGTACTCTATGGTAAGCATATGAATTGTGATGCCACGGTGGACAAGATAGCTATTGTTTGTGTGATACTGAGTTCTCCATTTTTAAAAAGATCTAAAATTCACTTTATATCCCCTGCTCCTGCAAATCTCTTGGTCATTTTGAACTGGCCCTTTGAGACAGCAAAAGGGCAGAGGGGAAATGGAAAGGGGAGTGATTATAAACAGGTGTGAGAAAGAGTATGAAGATTCCAAAACACTCTCTCATGGCTACGGTACTGTGGATTTAAAAGCTACATTTAGAGCCTTTGTGATGCTTCAAAAATGCCCCCAGGAACTTGCCAGCAGCCACTCCCAATACAGGCTGCCTATCACCTTGAGCTCATGGAAGACTCTCATTCACTAGTATTATGTCTTCTCTAGTCCTGCCACTATGGAGACAGGGATGCTCTTATGCAAATCTTATGTTTCATCCAGTAGGGGCCAGTAGTGTGCATGAAGCCTAATATGATAGTCAGAAGAAGTGTGTGTCATCCTTTGCATGAAATAAAAACATGAGGGACTCGCAGATGCCATGTACTAGTCCATTGAAATCCATGAAAAGACACAGATTTACTCATACTGAACATGACCTTGCTCTTAAACATGCAATCCTCTATTTGAGGTTTGTAAATTCTGACAATCCCAGAGGTGGTAATTTATGCTGCTTATTGGATGGAAAACCTCAGGTCAGTAATTCATATTTTAGTCACATATACCACCTTTGTTTATTCTAACATCACTTAAACATATGTATGTAAATAGAGGATAGGTATATATATCTAATATATATATATAATATATCTATCCTTCAGATGCTGTATGGAAATTCTGAGTACAGTGGAAAGGAAGCACCATCAGGTTGTACTTTTAATGAAGTGTGTTCTTCCTCTTCTAAGCACTGTTTGGATACTGTAAATCCTTTGCTACTGGGAGGTCTTTAGGCCCTCCTCAATGCCCTTTCTATGTGCCCTCCACATTTAACTTAAATTTCATTAGGTATCTGAGCTGAGCTGGAGTGACAGAGTGGAAAGGGGTGTCAGAAATGAGGAGGCATTGTGAATGCTGAATTTTGACTGCAGCCAAAGGATTTCTATCAGCCAAAGTACAGGAATTTGCATTATTATATTTTAAAAATATGTTTACAGTGATCATGCAAATCCCTGCACTCTGATAGGATGATGGCAAGTAGTAGTTCAGGGATTGGCATACTTTGCGGAATGATGCACATTTGTGGGCAATTAAGTGCATGGCATCCCTACCTTTGGATTGACCAAAAGTTCCATTTTGATATAGTCATCCATAACTTGAAAAAGTAAAGGGTTTATAGACCAGAACATCCACATGCTACAAATTCATGCTTTGCGCTTATATGGTAAGATTTTTACTATAGATAAAGGGTCGGCTTTCATGGAGTTGGTTATGACTCCCTGATTGTCTGTCCTACACAGTTTCAGCTGTGGCCCTGACTTAGGCTGCACTAACTTTCTCCAGGTAGCAACTGTCTTCAACTCTCTGAAGAGAGTTGGCAGAGTTTATTGGTGTTCCAGCCACACACCAGCACACCACTTGTGCCAGGACTGGGATGATAGTATTGTTGGAATTGGCTATGCTGGCTTTATCTCAGTGGACATTGCACTCCCTTTGCCTCCTTGGGAAAGCTGTCGACTAGCCAAATGCAGCTAGCGTCTGGCCCATTGTGCTGCCAGAGCTGGATCATGAGAAAGAATCTGGCCCCAAAACGTCAATACTTTTCCATTTCATGGATCTCAGTGGGTGGTGGATTTAGATATACAGAATAGTCTGTTTCTTCATTAATGTCATTTACGCTGTGATTTTCTCTTTTATTTCTGTCACTGATTGGTTCCTAAAGATACCTTGAATCTGTCTGTTTTTTAAATCAAAATGATTTCAAAGAGTATGTCATAAAATAGAAGAGATCAAAAAGTTAGATGAGCTTTTTCAAACTTCATCCATTTTCCCCTTTGAAGTTATTTAAATGACAAATAACAAGAACAAAAATTTCTAAGACTGAATTTCATTTTGAGTTCACAAAATCATGAACATCAAAAAACAAGTTACTGCAATTTTTGATGTCAGCCTTACAGTTCAGGTTCAGTCTAGTTTCTCTGCATTGTCTGTATAACAAATGAACGTTCAAGAGTTTTTCTCCTTACAGACAGCATTAAAACTACATCGTGCGCTATGCTGCACCCCCTGTTATATTTAACAAACGGCTTACTTTTAATGGATTTTTTGGTGGTAGGAGCGGTGGTGGTTAGAGATTCGGTATATAGAAATTCACTTTATTCAGCATGTTGATTCACTCTGAGACACTTTTTAACCTCAGGACACTGTCTAGCTGTATGTCACTGACCACCTTCAGGTAACACAAACATTCTCAGTTAACTTGGCAGTCATCCCTCTAACAATGTGTCTCTTTCATTGTACCCATACTTATCTCATTTTAATGAAGATTTCTGAGGCCCTCGGAGAACCTTCTGTCAAACAGAAGCTGTTCTATATGCAGCAGACCCAGGTGTAGTCTTGCTACTGACTGAGGTCAAATTATAATGGCCTAATATCAACGGAGGGAGTCCATGGATATCACTGAGCTGATTGTGGCCTATTGTGTATAATTTGTAAGTCATTCATTGATTGTAATACTAAGACCCTTTGCATTATTTTATAGCTTAAGGTATGTTTTATACATAGACATGTTTATCCATCTGTTTTATACTCCACATTGTCTGCCTTTTATTTGTTTATTTATAGCCTTATCACCTCTCCTACTGGGCACTAATATGACTATTTCTGTAGCTTTAGTGACATCCCAGTCATCAGTCAGTAAGATAATGTTTAATGTTTCAGAACATTTGACATGTCCTTCTTCCTGTGCTCTTGATGCCCAGGTGTAATAAATCTGAGGATTTGTGTGGTAATGCAAGTAATCATATATTCATTCCTGGTGTAGAAGGTGACATTTCTCTTCCTAGGTTGTAGGAAAGTTGATGGGGAAAGTATCTAAAACTACATTTCTGCCTAGACCAGGGGTAGGCAACCTATGGTATGGGTGCCAAAGGCAGCACTTGAGCTGATTTTCAGTGGCACTCATACTGCCCGGGTCCTGGCCACCGGTCCGGGGGGCTCTGCATTTTTATTTAATTTTAAATGAAGCTTCTTAAAACATTTTAAAAACCTTATTTACTTTACATACAACAATATTTTCGTTATATATTATAGACTTATAGAAAGAGACCTTCTAAAATGTTAAAATGTATTACTGGCACACAAAACCTTAAATTTGAATGAATAAATGAAGACTCGGCACACCGCTTCTGAAAGGTTGCCGACCCCTGGGCTCTAGCACAGAGAAGTTCCAGTACACCGGAGTGAACCCCATATACGAGTGGAGGAATACAGGCACCAGCCAGCTTATGGCTCTCCAAACTAAGGCTATGCCTACAATACAACCCTGTAAGGTCGCCGGTGTAGCCGCTCTTTGCTGGCGGGAGAGAGCCAGCATAATGAATTTACCCCCAATGAGCAGCATTAGCTATGTCAGCAGGAGATCCTCTGTCCACACTACCACTTTCATCGGTAAAACTTATGTCGGTCAGGGGGTGTTTTTTCACACCACTGAGCAATAGAAGTTTTATTGACAAAAATGGTTGGGTAGACAAAGCCTAAGATAAGTGTGTGCGTGTGCATGTGTAAGTAAATACAGCATTTTGCTGTACTACTGAGTAAACATCCCTCAGAATAGCCTTTTTGGCCAGGCTGCATAGGTAAAGTGTTCTGGAGAACCACTGTGGGCCAACAAAGGTTGCTCTCTCCTGGATAGGACTCTGAAAAGTTAAAATATCCCTTGTTTGGATATTGGCATATGCCTTCAAAATACCAATGAAGTGAAGTGGGGGGGAAAAGACTTCGCTTTATATATTTTACCACCTAAGCAAAGAAAACATCTTCAAGGAGAATCCATGAATGCATTGAAAACCTGAAGTCCTAGTTTTTCCCATCACTTGATTTAATTTGAAACCACCAGCACTTTGAAGCTGTTACACATCAAAAGTCTGATAACTAAAGACTGCTGTTTTTCTACTAGTCTGAAAAGATTAAAAGGCTGTTGAGAGGAAAACATCTCTTATGACAGTGGGAACACAATCAAAGAATCTAAGTAGGACACCTTGACGAGCAACTAGTGCTTTCTATAATTATTAGGAAAGAGTATGTTTTCTTCAAAATTCTTAAATATTGTGTTCTTCCTTTTTTTGTCCATATTCTTCTTAGTTGCAAAATGCCTGGTTACAAGAAAAAAGGACATCATAAATGTCTACCACACTGTGTGCAGTGCTGGTATAATAATATGAAAATAGGGAGGAAACAATATCTAGCAACAAACTGGGAGTCAGGAGTTCTGTTCTGGACTCTCTATGGCTTGATCTTTGGCAAGTTACTTAACCTCTGTTTCTTATCTGTAAAATAGGGATAAGACTTGCATATTTTAGGATCCTCTTAAAAAGACAGGTGCAAAGTATTACTTTCTTGTTATATTTGTAAAATATATATTAGGCAGTAAATAGTTTATGTTCCATTCTTAGTTTTACTATGTTATTACTATAAAAGAATTAATGTACATAATTTATACATTCTGTTATGTAACTGTTCAGTGCTTCTCTAGTACATTTAGATGTGGTCTGTTGACCACATCTACCTTGCTTAGTAACATTTTGCTGGCATGTTGCCCTAGTGCAGGTGGAAATAAAGTGGTGTGGTGGTGGTCTTAATTTATGTTTATTTTATTAAATTAAAAGAGCTTGCATGCTATCAACTGTAATTATAGCATTGTGTATTAAGAGTACATACAGTTTGCTTTTGTTGAGACTCATTATCTGAGTTTGGTGTAACTAGCCAATGGATAAAGGCTGTTTTGAAGATAGGTGTTCATATTATTTAAACTTCGGGGGAAACCAAATAGGAATATTCAGAATTGTAAAAGAGTTTTTAAATTAAATGCTTTAAAATTATTTCTATTTATCTAACTTACAAAATTTGAGCTATAATTAGTAATATGGTCAGCTGCCTGGCATCTGAATTGCATGCATTTGACAGCTAAATGCACAACAGTTCATAATCATTTTGTACATATCAAATTGTTGACCTATATGTCTGTTATACTTCTTGAAGCTAAACTCTTGGAATTCTGGTCGAATCTCCCATTTCTTAGGTCCAGTTAGAAGAACCACTGAACAGATACAATAAATTGAGCTTGAAAGGCCACATGCACAATCTGCCTTGGGTAAAAAACCCAGAGATGCTGTAACCAAACAAGCTTTGCATTAGAGCTATTCAAATGTTACAGTCAATATCAAATAGCCACATGCATCCAAAAGAGCTGCTCACCCCTCCCCTTTCACCTCAGATCAAGAAAGCTAAAAGCATAATCAAAGCTGGCAATGTTTTTTAAGAGGGGTAGCAGTGTTAGTCTGGATCTGTAAAAGCAGCAAAGAGTCCTGTGGCACCTTATAGACTAACAGACGTTTTGGAGCATGAGCTTTCGTGGGTGAATACCCACTTCGTCGGATGCATTCACCCACGAAAGCTCATGCTCCAAAATGTCTGTTAGTCTATAAGGTGCCACAGGACTCTTTAATGTTTTTTTAAAAAACTAATTTGAAAGAAGATAAGGATGATAGAAGTAAAGAAAACATTGGAAAGTGACTAGAAATTGAAATGTGAGCATTGACCAAAGAACAGTTTTTAACATGTATTCAGACTAACTGGTCCCAAGTATGTTGTTTGTTTACTTGCAACTAGCTGCTTTGAAACTAACCCCAGATCATGATGGAGTTCTAATACTTTGGACAGACTCCGCTAGTAGTAATAAGGAGGCAAAAGGAGGGGAAATTGAAACAAAATTGAATATAACATTCTATATTTGCTAAAGGCCAGATCCAAAGTCCCACTGAAGTCGGTGAAATCCTGTCCCTAGTTGAGGTCAATGGCAAAACTCTCGGTCAGTTTTTCACCCTAGCATCGTGCATATAGCATTTTTGAAAGACGAAGAGGATATGATTCTATATTGGGGCTAAAGAGGATGGTTTTCTTCTCTTAAAATGTTAGCAGTATTGTTGAGGCAAATTACAATAGTGCTGTTGCTGGGCTTATGATTCTCTGATTGGATTGTTGCTGTGGGATTGCAGTTGTCCTCTTTAACCCATCTTCCCTACGCAGAAGTCCTGGCCCGTAAGGCGAAGGGGCTTAGGCATTATACTCGAGGGGAAAATAAAGTCCTAAAGCTTTATATAGCAATGCAAGAGGGTTAATTGACTGAAGGACATCCAAGAGATTAAATCCTGATTAAGTCCTTAAAAAGATGAGACCTTGTATCCATTACCTGATTGCACAAGTTCATATGATCAACATATAACCTATTGGTTTGCTAATGACCGCATACAAAGAGCAAACTATAAACCTTCAGATCTCATCACTTAAAAGGTATTTCTGATCTAAGGTTAAACAAAACAACTCAAACATTATTAAAACAATAAAATAAAAACTGCCCTTTGAAGCTGTGTTGTGCTAAGGAATATATATTATTAGTAACTTTAACATAAAAAAATAAAATTCATTTTGTAATGTACATTACTGTATATGTACACAGATTGAATATTGTCCAGTTACTTAGCAAATACAATATATGTGTCCTAGTTTTAAAAGAGAAATTTATGAACTCAAATTGTCTTTGTGGCCATCCTTCATTTCCTAGAAATAATCTGCTATCAAAGACAAGGAAAGGTGAGATTACAAAACAGAAGTAAATTAATGAGAAATGGTCAGATTCAAACTAAAGGCTGTCTAAAGATATAAATACATATTGAAGAAATGTACAAATGGGTATAAATAAAAAACAGTGACTCTTAGCCTGCTTGCAAAAGCCAGCTTTTAATTAGAGAGAAACCCTGTTTAAGAGAGTATTTTTAGCTAAGCTTTCAGTCATTTGACAGGAATATTGAAATAGACTCTGTTTTTGACTGGAAATAATTGTGTATGAATTTCCTTTGTGCAAAACTCCTTTTTAAAAATTTCTTACAGAAGCTGCCATTGATTTTTGTTTAGTGTGAAATCTGTCATTTTGTGTGTTTTATATTTAGGTTATAGTGATATCATTTTTCTTTGGATAATTTGATATTTCAAAAGAAAATATTACATATTAAAGCTCATTAAATTGAGGACTAACTTGATGCTTTATCTTGTTTTGTGTATAGTTAGGTATCATGTCTCCATGCATATAGTCCAGCTATGCTGTATGTATTTGGGCAATTGTAGGTTTGAGCTCTATCTAGAGCTGTGGAAGATTAGGCTTAATGGATAACCTACCTTTGAATACCTCCTGCTAGTGAGGTGCTACTACTCAGGAGAACTACTCCTGGCAGTAGAGGATAAGGTCAGAAATAATACACTGGGATCATATCAACCTCAGAATGACAGAATGGGCTTTACTTACTAATTTTTGCAACTTGCGAAACCAGAAATGTTTAACTTCTATCTAAGGGTAGGATCGGCAGGTAGTGTTCGATGCATCGGGGATCAATTTATCGTGTCTCGTCTGGACGTGATAAATTGATCCGCTAATCGACGCCCATACTCCACCTCGGCAGGAGGAGTAAGTGGAGTTGACAGGGGAGCCGTGGCAGTCGACTCACCGCCGTGAGGACGGCCAGGTAAGTCGAACTAAGATACTTGGACTTCAGCTACGCAAATAGTGTATCTGAAGTTGCATATCTTACTTGCCCCCCACCCCCAGTGTAGCCCAGGCCTAAATCATAGCAGGTGGATAGGCTGCTTTTTTTCTTTTCAGAATAAGAAAACTACAACTTCTCTTCTTCACAGTTGGATAGATTCTGGCAACCACTCACATTGAATAGCAGCTTTCTCCTCTAAAGTCAGTGGGACTTCTTGTGGATGAAAGTGTAAAGATATCAGCATACCACCCTTTAATTGTAACATACTGATGATATTTTAGGGGACTTTTTGTTTGTTTGTTTGTTTTTAAATGGGTAAGTTAATTCAGTTAAAAAAGAAGCTGTGTTTGATTTTGAAATGATTTAAATAGTCATTCCAAATGTATTATAAAAAGGATTGGATAATGGGCCAGATCTGGCTTCCTTACCTGAGTAATCCCATTGAATATAATGAGGCTGCTTATGTGAGTAACGTGAACTGTATTTGGCTCACTCTGCAGAATAAGAAGAATGCATCTATGCATTCACAAAGAAGAAATTTAAATCTTCATCAAAAAAAGCAAATTCCGTTGTATCAGACCAAGGAAACGACGTTCCTTGCTTGCATTTGAAAATGGCCTTACCACAAAATTGCATTAGTTGCTGCAGTTTAAAGTTTTTGGAAGGGGGTGGGGAGTAGACAGACTGTCACATGTTGAAGACAGACAGCAGATTCGATGTTTCTAATTTCCATAAAGGGAAATATTTCCACATTTTTTTTAAAGTGTGGTTAATAAATGATACCACCTTGTGTGATGAGAAACCAAAATGAACAATGTTTAATACAAGTTATTGTTTTGAGAATTACTGCTGTTTTTAAATTTGCTTTCAATGACAAAGATAGAAAAATGCATGCTGTTCTTTTTTCTACTACTCACTAAATTGCTAAGCACCTGCCTAATATCTTTCTCTCTGTTGTCATGGCACTTGATATTACAAAACTGTTAAATACTCTGACATAATCCTGCAAAACACTTAAGCTTGTGCTTAACTTTAAGCATGTTTGTACTTCCGTTGAACTCAGTAGAAGTACTCATATGCTTAGGCTGAACATATGCCTCAGTGATTTGCTGAATTTGGGCAATAATGCGCACCACCTTGGTGGACTGATCCCATATTTTGTAGCTAAGAAAAATGCCCCATTTTTAGTTGAGAAGGTCACCAGAATCACCAGAACTGAGCACCATCAATTCCTGGAGCTGTTCAATATGAAATGTGTATCTAAAGGTTGCTAATGTCACCTGCCTTTTATATGAGTCAAACCAAAACAACAGATCTGATCACCCTTAATTTTGGGGGTGTCCAAAACTCAATCAGGGTGAAAGTGTCATGGCTTGAGCCTATCTCTAAAATTTGGAGAGGCTCAGCCTAAGGCACTGTTTTTTCTGTGTCTGTTTTATTTGTCAACATTATCAATACTTGTACACTGAATCATTTGTTGTTGCCAAAACATAACTGACATTACAAGGGATGTAGGAGGTGAAAACAGTGATAAATCCATGATTTAAGGGTAGCATGCCTTTCCTCTCTAGATATGAACTCATAGTTGCATTTGCATTAACGAGTTACACATGCTTATTAAGGGGAGAATTAATTCATTTGGTGACTTACATTATAGATGTATTGTTCTGCTATACCGACTCGCTTAAAACTTGGAATACAATGTTTCAAGCCAGCGGCATTTTTTTTGCTACAAAATTTGACTAAGGAAACCATCTGATCTCATTATATTTTCTTAATATGCCTGTCGTCTTCCCAAGGTGCACTTTTGGCAGCCCTTTTGAAGCCATCAAAGACCATGCAGCCAAATTTAGCCTTGTGTAAATCAGTGCTTGACTTTAGGCTGAACTTGTCCTGAGAAGATCCCAGGCATATATTTTAATCTCTCAATCTGAAGCAACAACTTTAAAGTCTTTATTGTCTATTTGGATCAGTTGTTTGTGAACCTAAATATTTCCAAGTGCAACACTAAGTCCTGTAAACAAAAACAGGAAATACACTAGGAGGAAAAATCAGAGTAAAGTCAAAAACACTATTGGTAATTCTTCAAATTATAGTTAGGTACTAAAGTACGTGGAGTACCCAGACTCTGCCAGAACAACAGATGCAAAACCTGCTACAATGATCAATGACCCCCCAAAATACACATTTCAAGGTCCTTGGATCCTACACATGTCTACCACAACATGTGGTGTACCTCATCCAGTGCACTAAATATCCCCAATAGCAACCATGTGGGTGAAATCAGACAGTGACTACGCTTTCAAATAAATTCACACAGGAAAATGATAAAAGACAAAAACACCCTATCATCTGTGGGTGAACCATTTTCACAAAGCAATCATTCTATATCTGACCCCTCAGCCCTCATCTACAAAGGACACCCACACAACACTTTCACAAGATAAGCCTGGGAGCTTAAATTCATTTTTCTGCTAGACACTAAAAATCATGGACTGAACAGAGACACTGGATTTATGGCTTATTACAAAAATCTGTAAACCACTAAGGGCACAGCTATACTAGTGCAGCTGTGCCGCTGTAAACTCTTTAACGTAGCTGCTCTAAGCCGACGGGAGAGGGCTCTTTCCTCAGCTTAACTACTCAAGACCCCACAAGTGGCAGTAACTATGTTGAAGAGAGAAGCTCTTCCACGACATAGTGCCTCGCTGTGTAACTTATGTCAGTTGGGGGAGGTGATTTATTCACCCCCGAGTGACATAATTTATGCCGACATAAGCTGTAGTGTAGACATAATCTAAGATCCTTTTTTTGTCCTATGACTGCAGCAGTGTCAACGGGCCTTGAATGGTCCCTTACAATATGTGCTAATTACTTATGCTAAGCAGTCTGCTACACTTTGCATTTCGTTCTGACACTGCGGGTACCTTTCCCTGACCTGAAGAAGAGCTCTGTGTGGCCCGGAAGCTTGTCTTTCTCACCAGCAGAAGTTGGTCCAATTAAAAAAAAAAATTACCTCACCCACCTTGCCTCCCTAAACCAGCACGGCTACAATTACACCTCATACATGCGGTAACATCACACTCAGATCTCAGATTCCATGAAATATCTCCCACAATGGTGGGAGTTAAGCAAGTATAGTCCATCTTGACTCATAATTTAATCTGGAGACTCAAGAGTTAATATGTAATTACTGTCGTTTTCAGTTGAGTGTTTTCTTTGTCACATTGTAACAATGTGTATTGTCTTGTAAAATGAGACATGTAAACTCAGTAATGTACAGTACTAAAATATAGGTGCAACGCATCCATGTCTCCATTGTCTTTAATAGTCGTTTTACATAGTACATTCTTCATTCATTAATATATTTTGCACGTTTTGTGCAGTAATAACGCTAATTGAAAATGGAATGTCCATGTCTGTCTGTCTGTCTGCCTCTCATCTTTTCAAGAGCTGAATTACAAGCTAAAAGATTCCCTCTGTTTTTTTGAGAGATGTATTACATGCTCAAATATTCCAAGAATTTTCAAACACTCCTTATTCAGCTCACCCATTAAAATAGATCAATGGGACTTCCATGTGCAGAGGGCTGTTAGGATCAGGCCCAAAGCTAGTGTAATTATTTAAACAACAAGAGATTCTGTGGGCATGTCAATTTGCATATGCATTTCCTGTTCTTTTTCAGTTATATCAGGCTCCATGTTCATAAAAAATTCACCATATAATGTTTTCTGTAAAACAAGAAATACACTATGCATATTATATACTGTATGAACAATTAGTATTTTATATTAAACTTAAAAATGAAATGGTGTCTAAAACCTATTCTGACAGTCAAATATTTTTTTCTAATGGTGGATATGTCCATATTTAAGCCCTTTAAAATTGCTTTGTCAAATGCATGCAAGCCTAAAATAATTAAGATTTAAAATCACAGTTATTATCTATTTTAATTTCCACTGCTGGAGAGTACCCCCCCAAAACATTCATCCTGTGTAGGGTATAATCTGTGCACAAATAGCATGGTGGAATTAATGAACAATTAACTATGATCATATGTTTTAAACAAGGCTGTTTGGAATCCACATGCATCTGGATTTCAGAGAGAATCTGTTTAATTAAGTCTAGTACTGCTGAGGTAGTTCTGTTCAGCCCAATTTCTTATTCAGCCTGTATCTCTAACATCATTTCCTCTGAGGTAAGGCTATATCTCTTAGTTTTCATGGCAACCAGAAAAATAAGTCTTCTATTCTTCAGGGGGTGTGTGTGTGTGTGTGTGTGTGTGTGTGTGTGTGTGTGTGTGTGTGTGTGTGTGTGTGTGTGTGTGTGTGTGTGTGTGTGTGTGTGTGTGTGTGTGTGTGTGAGAGCAGACAGAATTGCCCCTGGTCATTTTCTCTTTCTCCGTTCAGCTAATGTGTTCATCTTGACGACTATGCCTCATGTTGTTCCATATGATGAGTAAATCATGGAGAATATAATAAAGCAGGGAGAAAAGGGGAAATATGTGTAACCCATAGATGCCTTGTAGAAATGTAGCTGCTGCTACACTGCATATGCAATATGGAATGAAGGTACTGTGCAATGTAATTTACTGTCTTCATTAAACCAGACAAGCACTAGGTGAACCATAGAAATTCCATCTGTATTCACAGTGGGTTCCAGGCATATTGCATAGAGGATTTTCCCTTCATTTTGTTTAGAGAAAGAAAGAGAGAGAGAGAGAGAGAGAGAGAGAGTGTGTGTGTGTAAAACAAGTAAAATCACAGATTTTGTTGTTTATTTTTAAAATTCCTTTTAAAATACTCTGATCAAGGTTATGTTTGTTCTTTTAAAAAAATGCTTGTATCATCTTAAAAAGGAAGTAGGCCCTGAGCCATCTTAATGTCATTGGGGACACTAGAGGAGTAGTATCAGAAACTGCAGTGCAGCACCAGGCAATGGCTGGATTTACAGTTTGATAATTTTATATCATATACAACTATTAGCTTCACTCTCTTTGCTTGGAGCTCTGACTGTACTGCAAAGTGAGACCAAAGAAAAAATTTAAAATATACTCACCATCAGTATAGTGGCAGAAACCTCTCTTATTATTTTTTCATGTTACTTAATATCCAAAAGGGCAACACCTTTGAAGCTAGGAAATGGGATTTCTTAGTAGTATAAACCAAAAAAAAAATCCTTTTTATAAAGAGATTGGGATTTTTTTAAATATATGGATAGTTTTGGAAATGTATGAGTTTGAGATACATGTGAACTGTAATTTGCAGAGAAGCTCTTAAGTCAGAGAGCATTCTGTTTGAATTTTTTATAAAGGAAAGATAAAAAAATTAAGTTCTTTGAGCTGGAACAGCTCAATCAGATGACACACCTGAATTGGAGGACAGGAGCTATTTGGGTGGACTGCGTGTCCAAATGATACTTTTAAAATTCCTAATGTTTATCAAGTGCTCTTTTCCAATACAGTTCATATTAACTTTGTATACTATTTGATTGTAAAACACTAAATATATTTAAGCACTAGCCACTAATCTGCCAAAAACTCCATGGGATTACTCATGTGCATAAAATTAAACACATGCTCAAATGTTTTGTTTACAGGATCAGAACCTAATTCCTGTATGGTGGCTGCAGTTTTTTTTCTTTGTTAATTTGATTGATTGTTTCTTTTTAAGGCAAAGTTAAATAATTACATTATTATTACATTTAGAAGAAGAATGCAACATTAGGTCAGTAATACAATCTACTTAATATGTGATGGCATGGATTACTGAAGAGCCTGATACAGCATGTCAAGACATAAGTGTTTAGATTAGTAGACAAAGCTATCATTCATATCTCCTTAGGCAGTCAGAGAATAGCTGTAAAAATACTACAAACTACACTATGTTGACTGTTCCAAGCAACAGAGCATGAGGATGGATACAGGATGAAGAACAGTCTAGTGGTTATGAAGATCTGATTTTGGTTCCAGCTCTGCCATAGACTTCCTATGTGCAGGGGCGGCTCTAGCTTTTTTGCCGCTCCAAGCACTGCAGTCAGGCAACCGCCGTTCCCGCGGCTTCGGCGGTGTGCCTGCAGGAGGTCCCCAGTCCTGCGGGTTCGGCAGTGCGCCTGCAGGAGCTCCCCGGTCCCGCAGCTTCGGCAGTGTGCCTGCAGGAGGTCTCCGGTCCCGCAGCTTCGGCGTATCCACCGCCAAAATGCCACCAAATCTGCGGGACTGGCAGGCCTCCTGCAGGCACGCCGTCAAAGGCTATCTGACTACCGCCCTCGCAGGGACCAGCAGGGCACCCACCGCGGCTTGCCGCCTCAGGCACGTGCTCGGAGCGCTGGTGCCTGGAGCCGTCATTGCCTATGTGATCTTGAGCAAGTTACATAACTTCTGTTCCCCATCTGCTAAATGGAAATGTTAATACTTTCCAACTTCAGAGCTGAGTCTTAATTCACGTTGTTTGTGAGCACTCTGATTCCCTGGTGATGGGCACCATACAAATGCTTATCATAATACATACAAATAAGATATTTTCAAATATGGCCATTGTCTTTGCTCTGTTTAATGCTCTCCCCACTCCCCATTTATTAAGTTTCTGTGGCAATAAGTAGCAGGTGTTAGTAAATTTAAAAAAAAAGTTAATGAAAAATACTACTCGAAGTGTTAGCTGACAATTGTTTGTTTAATTGGGCATATTAAATACCAGAAGAAGTAAATATACATTTCACCCATTGCAACATAGTTGTCCTCACCTACTGTAGAAAAAGTGTGTGTGTGTGTGTGTGTGTGTGTGTGTGTGTGTGTGTGTGTGTGTGTGTGTGTGTGTGTGTGTGTGTGAGAATAACTGTGGCCCCAGTCCTGCAAGCAGCTCAGCATTGGCAGAACCTCCACTGAATTCAGTGGGGCTTCACTTGCATACAGCTGCTGGCAGGATTGGTGTGTAAATTGGTCAGGTAGTTACCTTTGAAGGTAGGAGGTATCCTTTTTCCTACAGTGGACAGTCATTTGACTTCTGACTGTTGCTTGACTCTTCCTCTACTTAAATTTTTATGTAATAAAAAGGTGGAACTGATTTCCAGTGCTCTCTGGCTCACCTTGCTTAAAAGTACTGGTACTTTGTTTTTAGCTTTGAGGATCATTGCTGTTCACTTATAGTACTTCTGCATCATTGAGTACCCAAGAGCAAGACCATTAAAGCCCATGTATCTACACTGCCATAGACTGAACAAAACTTCTTCATTTTTGTATAGTTTTGAAAGCAATCCTAGGAATGACAGTGAAATAGGCAAAACACACTGAATTTGCCTAAATTGCTGTTGAATTTTTTTGAAAAATAAGTGATTGTTTTAAATGACCTAATAGCAACTGATATACATGACATTATAAATTACCTTTCTTTTAAAGAGAGACTGGAAAAGGCTGGTTGATAAGGAATGACAAGTTTAGTGTACATACCACATGAGTCAGCACTAGTAAAGTCAAAGCCTCTGCAAGGGTAAATATGAGGTATTTTGGAAAAGTGAAAAGGGCAGGCTTAGAAATATGATGACTGAATAGGTGGAAAATACTGCTAGATATGAGAGTTCAGGAAAAAGCTACAGGTCATTTAGGCACAACTGTTTACTTATCTAGCTGTTACATCATATAAGTAGAACAAAATACTGCTCAAGTCAGCCTAGAAACTTGGAACCTGATCCAGAAGCCTGAAAATGCCAAGTGAACACCATGCTAGATCACCTTCACCAATAATTTCTCCTTTCCTTTTCCCCCACTTCTATCCTGACCATATGTTTTGGATCCACTTACTATGCAATATTTGGCCATATCTGGAACGTGATGTCTAGGAATGATGTACCATTACACAGAAGGGCTTACAGTAGCAGATTGACATTTAAACTGAAGCCATGCTGTCTTAAAGGTCCTTCAGTCTGTGTAATTGTTTTAAAATATATTAAAATATGTTTAGAAGGGTTGACTGAGATCTTCTTGACCTTGTCTGAGGAATAGACCCTCCCCCTTGAAATATCACAGGTAATTCTATGAGAGTTTTGCCAGTATAACTACTATCAAAATAACTGAAAAAGTAACAAAACTCCATGTGCCTGATTCGCTACATCTTGGAATCTAACATAATTATCTATGCTTATTCAGAGTGCATGCTGAGCAGGTGTTAGATTATTCTGCTTTGGTAACATTTTACATCCACTTTCATCTAGTTTGCACGGGTGTAAGTGACTACACAAGTTGCAAGGCAGTACAGAGTCAGCCCCCATATTCATAGTGTTTAATATTTCACAAAGAAAGTAAAGTGCAGAGCTCTCCACTCATTCCCACCAACAAACATACAAATAGAAAGCAGTCTGTTAGCCTAGTTAGGGGAGAAATCAGACAGGTAAACATCAAGATTTCTGTTTATGTGATTTATTTGGGAAAGTATTTTTCTGCTTGAACACAAAGAGCATTTGTTGCCTGGGTAGAATGCCCAGTAAAGGGTAATAATGTACAAAATGCCACTTAGAACTTCTTCTAAGACTCAAGACCAAGACTTTCAAAGGTGACAAGTGATTTTTGGGTGCCCAACTTGTGACACCTAAAAGAGGCCTGATTTTGAGAGGGTGAGAGCTCAGTGTTTCTTTAAAGGGACCTGAATTTAAGGAATCTCTAGTTTGGCATCAAAAAAATTACTAGTCACTTTTGAAAATCTTGGCTCACATGTGTAATTTTTTGGGAAACATTTCTAAGTGTTGTCATAGCAAACTGATTTTGGAACAAAAATTTTAGACTCAAGGTGCATCTTTCTAACAGTTGTTTATTGAGGGCAGACAACCCAACCCATGCAAGCAATTCTGCACACACCTCAGGAACATCACTGAAACTTTAAAATGTATGCATACCATAATGGAAAGAGGTCACATATGTGCTTCTCCACTGGGATTTTCCATCAGCACAGTGTACTCTGGAATCTCTCTGCCCTGGAGTAAGGTACAGGACAAGTGGTGGCAAGCAGACCCAAAGGAACATTTCCAAAATGTCAGTGAATGATGGTAATAGTGATGGTGATCACCATATAATTCTTTGACTGGAGGAAGGTGACGGTGTGCATACAACATTCTATCTGGTTGCATGCTCCTTGGAGGCGAAGAGTAAAGCAGGGAGCAGGGCCGGCTCCAGACCCCAGTGCGCCAAGCGCGCGCTTGGGGCGGCATTTTGCCTGGAGGGCAGCAGGCGGCTCCAGCGGACCTTCCGCAGTCATGCCTGCGGGAGGTCCAGCGGCGCCGCGGAACAAGCGGCTCCGGCGGACCTCCCGCAGGCATGACTGCAGAGGGTCCGCTGGTCCCGCGGCTCTGGTGGACCTCCCGCAGGCATGCCTGCAGATGCTCCACTGGAGCCGCGGGACCAGCGGACCCTCCGCAGGCACGTCTGCAAGAGGTCCCCCGGAGCCGCGGGACCGGCAACCGCCAGCGCGCCCCCCGCGGCGTGCCGCCATGCTTGGGGCGGCCAAATTCCTAGAGCCGCCGCTGGCAGGGAGCCCAGGCCAGTTGGGAGAAAGGTCAGAGGGGAACAGGAATCCAGGTGAGTTGTCATTTTAGAATCAATGTATGGAAACTCACCAGGTTTTGTCTGAGATATTTTTTTGGATAATTCAAAAATAAAAACAAAAATCCAGATATTTCAGTGTCATGTATACCAGGCCTACTGCTGAGGGTCATTGAAACTCTTGTGAAATAAAACTGGTGATTTTTCCAATACACTAGTTCAAGTGATCTATTTGTGAAAAAAAATATTAGTTATATTTGATCACGATGCTTGAAATTCAGTACTCCATAGGTCTTCTGCTGACTCTGCAGATGATGAATTTCACTCAGTGTGAATTAGTAATAAACAAATTAAGATAAAAAGAGAATTTAAAAAAAACTTTGTCAAAAGTATGATTGTTTTAGTTTGGGGTTTTTTTTACAGTTAAGAACATGGTTAAAAATTGGAATCTGTTTTTCCAGGTCAGAGGTGGAACTTCAAGATATAGGATATGGGTTTGTTTAAATAATATCTAAATACTAAGATTCATATAAGTCTTCAAGACACTTCTAAGCTCCACTTCTAACAATTCCAGGACCACATTGCCTCTTCATGTAATATTAAGCAGTGTACTAGTTGCAAGTAAAATCCATAAGTGCAAAATCCATACTGTGAAAGTAATGTTGTTAAACCTTGAAGAAGCAGTACACATTCACAAATAGTAGTATTTTTATTTCTATGTTATTCTAAGTGCTTTGAAAACTTTCTCAACAAATATTCATTGTCAAAATTTTTAGTTTTATTATTAAAAACCATAAACTGAAAGCCAGCTCATCACATGGAAACCAGCTACATGTTGCTAAATGGTACTGCTATAGACGATACTGTGTACATGGATTACAAGGCACTGTATTTTATCAATAAAGTATCATATTCATCCGATGGAGGATGGAGTAATTTGTTCAGACAAACTTGCTCAGTGACCAATGTTAAAATATAAAATTTAAAATTTATTCAAGCAATCTAGAATTAAAGTTCGTACAATATGTACAAGGCCACAATATTATGCTCTGGTTAAATTAATTAATGAATTATTTTTACTATTGAAGAATAAAGGTTTAATTTGCAAGCCATCTCTTAAAGCAGACAATTGTAGTAATAATAATTCACTACAGATTTTTTATCTCATTAATTCAGTAATTATCTCAATTTGTGTAATGTTTACTAGTCTACATTTCTCCCTTATCAGTCAAAATCTTTATTAGCAGTTTATATACATGCTTATTATAAAATGCAGAGATATGAGTGCAATAAATCCTTGGCTCTATTTGAAAACAGAAGAATAAGCTTAGTAAAATCTCAACATTTTATAAAAGATGGATTCCTGCTCTGAGTGGGGATCTTAGTTTGTTAAACTCCTAGCCAGGGAACGGGAGGGATGGTCTTCTGTGGGGCTGGGAAAGCCATAGGGATCCCACCTACTCAAAAATGACAAGATAGAACACTGAGCGGAGTGAATTCATTGACTTTTCTTGATGCTTGACAAAGGAAGTAACCTTTTTGTCCCATTTAGAAACACAAATAGGAATGTAGGGGAAGCATGGGGCACAAAACACCATTTTCAGACAAGAAGATCTGAGAGATCTGTGCAGGCTAGCAAATGGGCAAATCCTGAAGTCTTAGAAACCAGAAGATGAAGTGCCTTCACCAGCTAAGCAGGAGGTATTCAGCTCTGCTCCTGCTCTGTCCCAGAGTAGTCACTGGATTCAACTGAGGGGAGAGAGTTTTTGTTTTGTTTTTCCTTTGTTTTGGGAGATGAAACTGAGCAAGAACTAGATCTGGGCAGGGCAGTGGGTCTCAATTACAGATTTACGGTGGAATTCAGCACAAGAAGTATGCAGCACTTAAATGCTGAAAATAGAGCTTCAGTAGAACTTAAGTGATGCACAGGACATTAAAGCTCTCTCCACAGGGTTGAATTTTATCCTTAATGATGACTAGATAGCAGAGGGGTAGGCAACCTATGGCACGTGTGCTTGAAGGCAGCACGTGAGCTGATTTTCAGTGGCACTCACACTGCCTGGGTCCTGGCTACCGGTCCGGGGGGCTCTGCATTTTAATTTTAAATTAAGCTTCTTAAACATTTTGAAAACCTTGTTTACTTTAAATACAACAATAGTTTAGTTATATATTATAGACTTATAGAAAGAGACCTTCTAAAAACATTAAAATGTATTACTGGCATGCGAAACCTTATATTAGAGTGAATAAATGAAGACTCGGCACACCACTTTTGAAAGGTCACTGACCCCTGAGATAGCATATTATTGAACAAATGTAACAGTGTTCTATATCTAAAATTAGTATAATGTGTGGAATATATGTGTAATACTCTGTTTTCAGTGTCATGTTATTTGATTCTAGGGCGAAATTACAGAATTACTACTGTCCACATTTAAAATTTTTTGCAACAATTGTGTGTTTATGTGGAGAATTGTGTAAAATTGTATGAATTTGTGCATGTGACTTAATTCCATTTGTATGTGCATTGGTATATTTTAAACAGGGCCGGCTCCAGACCCCAGCGCGCCAAGCGCGCGCTTGGGGCGGCATTTTGCCGGCAGGGCGGCAGCCGGCTCCAGCGGACCTTCTGCAGTCATGCCTGCGGGAGGTCCACCGGAGCCGCGGGACCAGCGGACCCTCCGCAGTCATGCCTGCGGGAGGTCTGCTGACCCCGCGGCTCCGGTGCACCTCCCGCAGGCATGACTGCGGATGGATCGCTGGTCCCGCGGCTCGGGTGGCGCTCCCGCAGGCATGACTGCGGATGCTCCACCGGAGCCGCGGACCAGCGAACCCTCCGCAGCTGCGGGAGGTCCACTGGAGCCGCAGGACCAGCGGACCCTCCGCAGTCATGCGTGCGGGAGGTCCACTGGTCCCGCAGCTCCGGTGCACCTCCCGCAGGCATGACTGCTTGGGGCGGCCAAATTCCTAGAGCCACCCCTGATTTTAAAAATCCCATTAAGTATATACATTACAACCAGTTATTGTCTTGTAATATTTTTTATTGACTGTAATTACTGAGCAGATGTAACTAGAGCAAAAAAATTACATAGCTGCGATATTGCTGGCTACTGAATATGTTACTAGCATTTCCTAGAATTTCTCCTGCAGCACTATTTGCCCTTTTAAAAACAAATGGATCATCAGCACCTTGGTAAACATAGAGCGCAGTCTGCTGCTTTATTTTGCCATCATTAAACAATTCACAATGTATTCAGTATTCTGGTCCAGCTGACCATGAGATAGAGTGTGACTAAAAAGTAGATCATCTAGTAGATGCTCCAGTGTTTGAGATTACACAAAGGGCTCATTTCTATCCTCCAGCACACCCGTGCAGCTCCCATTGAAGTCAATGGGTGTTGTGCATGCGTATTTGAGGCATGTACTATATTGGAGGCATGTGTTTGATTTTGTCATGGAGTTTTTAAGTGGCAAAAGAGATGTGTAAGCCAAGCACTGCTATGTAATGTCTGTTCATATGTATAACTAACTGAAACACCAGATCTGATTGTTGTTATACCTTTACAACAGTTTTCTTTATGCTTGCTTCCCTCAATGGTATGCCTGTTTAAGGAGGCATAATTGTGGCCCACAAACATTCTGGGGTAGAAAACAGCCAAGGGCAGCCTCAGAAACAGTAACTCCACTCATAAGCTTCTTCATTTTCATTATGGGATGATTTTTCTCTTTTGATTTTGACTTTTTTTTTTAAATCTGTTTTGTAAACACAAATTGCTATATTTAAATTTAGAGTGTGTTAAAGATGTTAGTCTCATTACCCTGCAGATGGAAGTACTCTGTCCACAAATCAGTGCTAGCCTGTCTCGGAAGGGCTATCTCGGGGACAGAAAGTAATTCAGTTCCCATGTCCATTCAGTTTTCAGTTAGTTCTAATTCTGTGGTGGACATTAGTACAGTGGGAACTGACTGAGCCCATCATTCGCTCCACAAAGGCTCTTCAAATACATAATTATGGACCTGAAATGGATTTGAACCTGTGACACAGAGGTGAAAGGTTCCATAACCCAGGCAACTTCCCTGCTACCAAAATAATTGTATATTGCTTTAATGACTAAAGTTTTATGTATTTTTCAAATACAATATTACAATTTGTTGAACCACAGGGGTTAGAGATGGAAAAAACTCATGTGGTCGTCCAGTTCATCTCTCTTTCTGCTAATAAGTGTTGACCGCTACAGTACATTTCCTAGTGTTTGGTTCAGTCTGAGTTTTAATGCATTATGGGATTTCTGTCACTTCCTTTTTGGAGACTTTTTTACAGTCAAATAGATCTCAATGTGAGGATGTTGTTCTGAAACTGAATCAAAGTTTTCATTCCATTACCACTAGTTACACTTCCTTTTACCATCCTAAATAATACTGCTCCATCCTTAGTGTTTACATACTACACTGTTATCATTGCCTACCTCTTAACAATCTCTTAGCTAAGGAATACATACATATATTTAGGTCTTATCTTTCCTCATACTGGTAAGTCAGTCAGCCTCTTCAGTCCCTTCATCAGTTTTATTTCTCCTCTCTGAATTTTTTCATATATCTGTATGTCTGGTAACCACGTGAAGCTAATATGCTCGGTTTTGAAATATTCCCTTCTTGTTTTTATACTCAGATAACACAGAGGTAAACAAGCTTCAGAATTACTGCTGCATGTTTAATGTACTTGTGCATTCCTTGAGTTGCTCAGTTGGAGCTTGATGCAGAGCCCATTAAATTGATGGGAATATTTATTGGCTTTAATGGGCTTTGGTTCAGGCCCTTAGTTTTTAGTCTTTGAAGACATTTTATGGTTTACTCTAACTGTTAAAAATATCATTGAATGCTACACAGGGTACATTACTTGCACAAGCCTTAAAATGGTGCCTGTCTTATTGGCATAAGAATTTGAAAAATCATTAACTAATAGGAGTTGAATGTTTCCTGAGCTTAAAAATTGCTGGTAAAACTGTTGTGTTTTTTTCCAATGGAAAATTGGGTTTTCAGCTAGACTAACTTTTTATATGAAAAATGTCTGCTTTCCTCAGAAAACTTTGAACTGTAAAAAAAAAAATCCATAAATAAAAATTTTTTAATGTTGCCCTGGTGCCTCATTTTTTCCTTCTCTTTGAGCTGTGTTTCCCTGTCAGACTAAATCTGCCATGAAGCACCATATCCAGGGTATCTAAACAAGGATGGGAGACCATGGTACATCATGGGAGATGTAATCCAGCCAGAGAGATCAGTCCATAGAGGAGAATGGAGGCAGGCCCCAAGGCAGCATTTCCAATCAAACGTTTTGATAGTCAGGCAAAAGTTTTCAGCTTTTTGAAATTTACTTACACACACACACATACTCTTCCCAACCAGATCAATTGATCAATCTCTCTCTTGCTGTCTTTTTAAGGGTTGTTCCTGTATGTTCTGCTTTTTTTATGGAGCAGCCTGTGATCAGCGCTGAAGTGAATAATTCAATATTTGGCAGTTATATGTCAATTGCAAATTGTATAAACAAAGCAGATGCACTTCCTGGACAACTGCCATTAGTGTATCTGGGGACTTATTTACTACTTATTGACAGATTTGGGGGGTAGAGGAAAGAGAGACACTGTCCCTTCTTTCTCATTTTCTGTATATTATATCTAAGGTGATGAACAGCATTCCTGGGTCTAATTCTTTATCCCTGCCACGTGACTGGTAGTTCTATAAAACCTCGTTGACATTTCTCAAATAATTAGAGGTTTCAGTAAAATTTTACAGGCTCTTGATTCTGCATTGCCCTAACAATATTTATTTGGGCCCTAGTCTATCACCCAGTCTGTGGCTATCTTTCTCATAGCCTCTATATATGTTTAAGTATTCTTATAAGGATTTTCTGACTGAGGATTTGTAAGGTTAAAAATTAGAATGAATTTTTAGTGTTGTTAATAAAAGTTTGAAACACAGAAACTGATGAAGTGTGGGCACTCTGTGAGAAAGTCTCCACTTTGTCTCCACCAGTTGTCTCATTCCTTACCTGTAAGGATCACATGAAAGAACAAAAAAGAGGACCAAGTTCAAAGTCTTTTTTGTGGTTGAGTCTTTGCCCTCTATACCAAGATTGACAACGATGGTGGTTGTCTCTGTGTTGTGGTTAAAACTGTCCATTCAACACCGGCTTGGGAGCTCAAACTGATTTTACATAAGCCACCAAGTAATGGCCTGCAGCATATTAAAGAATTTTAAGTAGCAACAACCACCGTGGGCTGAACACTTGTTATTTTTTTAGCTGTGATGAAGACATAGATCCTCTTGTTTTTACAAACCAAAAAACCCCAAACATTTGCAGTTTTTTCTTCCATTTTCAAATCTAAAAAGGTCCCTGGTAGATATGCCCTGCTTCCTTATCCCTCAAACAGTGGAAGCCATAGCTAACAGCTGGAGAGGAGTTCAGAGTAGCAGAAAGTAAAAAGATTCTCATGTATTTATTACGCGATGTACTCCTTTAGAAGGTTCTCAGTAATTGTTGGACCAGAGACTTTTTGCCCCATGCTTAATTCTCACCCATCCTTTGCCTCCATGTTTACTCAAAGGTGTAAATTTTAACATGTCATACAGCCATTGTTTACATGACTGAATATTGTGCATTCGTAGGTATGAAATAGTTTTAATAAGCTCTTTCTTCCTCAATCCTTTGTTTCTCCTTTATCTCGTATTCTGCTCTTCCTGTTGCCCTTTACCTTCTTTTCTCCTCCACTTCTTTTGTGTTATGCCATATTTTTGGGATAGAAAATTTCAGTTTTAGTAAGAGGACTGAAGTGCAAAATTTGAATCTGGATTTCTAATAAATCAAAGTTGAGGAGGGTTAAATCTGGGAATGGGTTCAGTCTAATAGTATAACAGTATTATTTTTTATTTAAGGATTCATGAGTTTGAAACCCCCTGAAAAGATGGATATATTTGTATTTAATTCAGGCCCATCTCTAGTTCTAGGGGTTAGGTATGTGTGTAAGTCCATAACTCCAAAAAAGAACTGTAGGCCCTTCTGTAGGCCTGTGCATGTAATTGCTCAAGCATCACTAAAGAATCTCCCATTTCTATGTAGAGACATCAAGTGTACTTAACTGCATTGAATTTAAAAAAAAAAAGAGGGTTCATTTTTTGTTGTTGTTTAGTGTGTGTTAGAACTTTTAATTTGCGTGTGAATGTTAGTGCTCTTGAACATGCAGGACTGGTGTATACTGGAGCACAGCACCAGCTTCTCCAAACAGCTGTGCCAGTGATGTGGCTTGCAATGATCACTTCAGTGTGATGCCTCCTGTTACATCATTCATGAAAAGTCACTGGAGCATGGAGCTTGCTTATTGGGGAGAGGAAATATCAAGTGTGCACTGCTAAAGAAATGCCAGTGTCCTACATTTTATATTACAATTTTATATGTAATTTAACACATTTTGAGGCATAGTACAACAATAATAATAGTTTAAAAAAACATGCAATATTCTCATGAAAGGGCACTTGTTTCTTCCTATAAGCCTATTTCATATCCTGGCTGCTAGGCTTTCATATTTAATACCTCACCCGCACATTGCATGCTGTGGCAGGGGCTAGGAACACATAACTTAAAACTTGAAAGCTATATCAAAATGTTAAACTTACAATGTGTTGGATGCTGCCTGTGAATGCACAGGTGTTGGGAGCTTTCAGTATAAATTGCTGCCATTTGAGAGAATTTGCTTTAAAAAAATATATTTTGACTTCTCTTTATTTTTTTAAACAATCTTAACATTTCTAATTTCTGTAATTGCCCTGTAAATAGCTTAATTATAAGTATTCCACTAGTCATAACATAGTTTGTCATTTGGAATATGAACTCATTTCCAGACTTAAATGCCCTGGGGTACATCATCTACAATGTAGAAGTGAATGTCATTTTTTATAATTTTGCACTGCCACGTCCTTACAAGAAGCATCTTAAAATATATACATTGCCATTAATGCTTGGTGTAAGAAGAGCAGAATCAGCAGCTCATAGCTCTTCAGTATATGGGTATTCACACCATTCATGCAAAAAAAGCAGTTTTGGGATGCAACATTTCTATGTGTTCTGCGTTCCCAAAGATGGGCTAATAGCTCCTTGTAAGGTTCTTTTACAAAGTAAAACAAAGAATACTCTTCCCCTGACAGTTTGCCTGTCTCCTTTGGCATTGTTGGTAGCACTGCCAATATACTAGTCAATTCAAAACAACTCTCCACCTGGTGGGCGTGGAATGAGAATGAATCAGAACTCAGTACAGGATACTAGTCGAGTGTTTGAATAGCATGCTAGCATACTGTATATAGAGTATGGGCCTCATGGCATTTTGTAAGGTGTCAGTTTGCTGTTAAGATATGCATGCACAGGGTGTTGGCATTTGTCAGTCTTGAGCTTTTTGCATCTGAGCTGTGAGCTTTCACTGAATGAGCAGTTTCAGAAATTCAAACAAACTTAGAGTCCAAATTTTGGAATGGGATCAGGTCCCAAATCAGTGATTCTCAGTGTTGTGTGGATCACCCTTGGGCCAGGGAGCATTTAGTGGTCACTTAAAGTCAGCTATCTCCTTTCCTTCCTTCTGCCGATTCAAAGGAAAAGAAGTGGGAAATACAGTAATTCCTTACATGGAAAAATAATATTTAATGTAATTAGCACAGAGATGGTCACCAGTGTGTGTGCAATGTACATAGGGGAGAGTGTGTGTGCAATGTACATAGGGGAGAAGCAGTCATCAACAAGACAGTCTCTGTAATAAGATGTTGGACACTCTATGAAGTCTTAAAGAATGACTGAATTGTCTTATTGTACTACACAGTCCACATGGCTGGGCTTAGTAATTGGCATGTGCCCTCTTGTGTACTTGTATATCATTTTTAACATTGCTCAGGACATAATCCTGAATTTCACTAGGGTCTGTTGCCCCCAAACCAGAGTTCATTGTGGTGCCTCCTAGTCCTATATAGTCAGTTTTGCTCTTCTCTTTTACTGTGTTGCTTTGCACATACTATAGACAGAGTAGAAAGCCAAGCAGCTTTATCTGCGGGAAGTGTGGGACTGACAGTATGGAAGGTGTATGGGCACCAAAGTGGTGCATGAGAAACTAAAATAGGAGGTGAGTGACTGAAGGGGAAAAAAATGCAGGATGTGTCGTGTAGTGGGAAGTGAATTCAGGCGCACACACTGGGACAGACCTAACATTTTCTTATTGCCAAAGCTCTAGTAACCTACTTCAAACCACAACAATTTATGTATTACTGAATTCGCCAGCAGCCAAGCTGGGGTTCTCCATTAAGGGTATGTCTACACTATGGGATTACTCCGAATTTACAGATTTCGATTTTTGGCAACCGATTGTATAAAGTCGAGTGCATGTGGCCACACACTAAGCACATTAATTCAGTGGTGTCCGTCCGTGTACCGAGGCTAGCGTCGACTTCCGGAACGTTGCACTGTGGGTAGCTATCCCAGAGCTATCCCATAGTTCCCCCACCCACTGGAATTCTGGGTTGAGATCCCAATGCCTGATGTGGCCAAAAATTTGTCGCAGGTGGTTATGGGTAAATGTCATCAGTCAATCCTCCCTCCATGAAAGCAACGGCAGACAATCATTTCGCGCCCTTTTCCCTGGATTGCCCAGGCAGATGCCATAGCACGGAAGCCATGGAGCCCGTTCAGCTTTTTTTCACCGTCACGTATGTCTACAGGATGCTGCTGACAGACGCAGTACTACAGCGCTACAGAGCAGCATCCCTTTGCCTTTGCAAGTTAGCAAAGATGGTTACCAGCCATACTGTATCATCTGCTGCTTTGCAAGTTGGCAAAGACGGTTACCAGTCATATTGTACTGTCTGCTGCTGTCATGGGTGCTCCTAGCCAGCCTCGGTGAGATCGGTCGGGGGCGCCTGGGAAAAAATGGGAATGACTCCCCAGGTCATTCTCTTCTTTAAGTTTTGTCTAATGAAGAGTCAGAATATCAGGCAAGCCTACTAAAGAACCAGCGAGGCAAACGGCCGCTCCAGGTCAGAGCCCCAGACATCCCGCAGAAATGATGAGCTGCATGCCATTCTAGAGGGTGCCCCTACAACAACCCCGCCCATTGCTTCCCTCCTCCCCCACCCCTCCCTGGCTACCATGGCAGTTATCCCCCCATTTGTGTGATGAAATAATAAAGAATGCATGAATTTGAAACAACACTGATTTTATTGCCTCTGCAAGCAGAGATCAAAGGGGAGGAGGGGAGAGTGGTTGGCTTACAGCGAAGTAGAGTAAACCACCATTCTGCACTTGCTCAGCCTATAGCTGAAAATGGGAATTTGTGAAAAGCACTAGGATAGAAGCACAGGCAGGACTGAATCTCCATGTGTGTGTGGTCCTTTGGTTCACACTGGTAAAATACAAAATGTCCCAGGATATGTGTGTTGGGGGGTAGTTCTAAATGGCAACTTAATTTTTTTATTTGCAGCAAAATGTAGAGGTCTAAGTATCTGATTGTGAGCCCTGGTAGCAAGGGGTAGGCTGGGGTAGGTGCGACCACATGGTGCTGCCGATTGAGAGAGCAGCCTGAGGCAGAAGCCTCCAGCTGGCATGATATTCCAGGCAGGACTGAATCTCCATTAAACAAAACTTAAAGAAGAGAATGACCTGGAGTCATTCCCATTTTTGTCCAGGCGCCCCCGACTGACCTCACCAAGGCCGGCCAGGAGCACCCATGTCTGCCCAGGTGCCCCCGACCGACCTCACCGAGGCCAGCCAGGAGCACCCACGGGACAACGATGACAGATACCAGTCATACTGCACCGTCTGCCATCTGTAAGGCAAGGCAAGGGGATGCTGCTGTGTAGCGCTGCAGCACCGCGTCTGCCAGCAGCATCCAGTAGACATAGGGTGACAGTGAAAAAAGGTGAGAAACGATTTTTTCCCCTTTGCTTTCATGGGGGAGGCTGATGACATATACCCTGAACCATCCGTGACAATGTTTTTGACCCTTCAGGAATTGGGAGCTCAACCCAGAATTCAAATGGCTTTTGGAGAGTGCGGGAACTGTGGGATAGTTACAGTCGTCAGTCGCCCCTTCCTCTGTGAGCATCCATTTGATTCTTTGGCTTTCTGATACGCTTGTCTCAGCTCCTTAAGTTTCATGCAGCACTGTGTTGAGTCTCAGTTGTGGCCTCTGTCCATCATGGCCTTGGAGATTTTTTTCAAATGCTTTGGCATTTCGTCTTTTGGAACGGAGTTCTGGTAGAACAGATTCATCTCCCCATACAGAGATCAGCTTCAGTATCTCCCATACGGTCCGTGTTGGAGCTCTTTTTTGATTCTGGGACTGCATGGTCACCTGTGCTGATGAGGTCTGCATGGTCACCTGTGCTGACTGGCGCTCCACGCTGGGAAAACAGGAAATGAAATTCAAAAGTTTGCGGGGCTTTTCCTGTCTACCTGGCCAGTGCATCCGAATTCAGATTGTTGTCCAGAGCGGTCACAATGGTGCACTGTGGGATATCTCCCAGAGGCCAATAGCATCGAATTGCGGCCACACTAACTGAAATGGCAAGGTCGATTTCAGCACTACTCCCCTCGTCGGGGAGGAGTACAGAAATCAATTTTAAGAGCCCTTTATGTCAACAAAAATGGCTTCGTTGTGTGGACGGGTGCAGGGTTAATTCAATTTAACGCTGCTAAATTCGACATAAACTCGTAGTGTAGACCAGGCCTAAGAACTGTAGAATAGTTGGAAAGAACAAATATTGCAGGAGGTCCTGAGGTAGGAAATGGATAAGACCACAATGAGGCTTTGACAAGGGAAGAGAACTGTGGAAGATAAAGTGGGGATTGATGAAAGAAGTTGCTGAGGTTTGAGAGAGTGCATGACTGAGAGGAATGGGGTGGGGAGATTAAGGAGATTGGAGAGGAGGAGAATGACATTGATGAAGGAAAGGGAGCGAGGAGAATACAAATGAGTAGGGAGTTGTGGTATGAAAGCAGGGAGGAAGGCAGAGGAGTGGGAGAAGAGAGATGAGAAGGTGGAGGGTGGGAAAAAGAACAAAAAGATAGAGAAGCAAACTAATATGGGAAGATGGAGGAGGAGAAAATATAAGTAAGTATACACATTTTATATTCCAAACTCATTCTGATAAAACCTTTATACTACACCACTTGACCATGTATATAAATGGTATATTCATGCTCCCATCTTCAAGTAATAGAAAATAATTGAGAGCACAACCGTGTGACATCCAGGAGAGCAGGTAAGAGAGCTCTCTTTATTTCCTGCCTCCAGTGTTACTAATGGGTCAGTGTTACAAAAGGGTTAATATGCCTGTCACATGACAGGGCTCATTCTCCACTGACTCTAGTAGCTACTGTTAAACTGAGAAGCCTACAGACGGTGTGTATCTAGGCCTCTTAAAGTGTGACTGCACCTCATGTTACTGCTCTTGTGCCATTGTCTGCCCTTAGGGCAGGGTTCAACTGATGATCTCTAGCTCTGCTCTTTTCTGGGAGAATTCCCAGATACAATCGTCTCTCAGATAGGCTCTCCTGTGTGAGACTTGGGGAAAAGAACTATCTCCCGCCATCTCTCTGTACAGGGGCTTCCTCATATAGGATCACATAATTTGGTAGAAACCACCTTCTGCTCCATAAAGATGTTCCCTCTAGAAATCCAGTCGTGGAGCCACAAGTGGTTTCCTTTCATAGTCAGGGCTCTCAAGCCATTCTCCCTGCTGAATGCAACAGATGTTATTGATCCACTGCACCTGCACAGTGTAAATCAGGATGTACAACAATAGATTCCAATAGGCACATTTTCTGAAAGGACTTGCTCCAAAGCAGCCGTTTTAAAGTCACTTGACCCTGCTGACACTTCTGCTGGGCTTGAGCAGCCTCCCTCAGGTCAGGAGGTTCCCAGTGCCAATTGTGGGTCATTTAGAAGCTATTCCTTACTGCTATGTCACAAATGGTAACACTACTTTAGTAAAATGATTCCCATCAGCAGGAGGTCTGGAATGTCACTTGTGATCTTAGGCCTGGATCATTATGTCCAAATCCACACAAGGGAGGTGACCCTCCATGTACGTATGGCCTCCCCCATTTTGGAAGAGGACATCAACCATCACTAAAACACTGAACCCGATCCCCCATACCTTGAAGAGAATGTTCTGGGGGTTGGGGTCCACCCTTGGGAGAGAGTAGACTTACATATATATATATATAGAAAGAGAGAGACTTATCTCATAGAACTGGAAGGGACCCTGAAAGGTCATCGAGTCCAGCCCCCTGTCTTCACTAGCAGGACCAAGTACTGATTTTGCCCCAGATCCCTAAGTGGTCCCCTCAAGGATTGAACTCACAACCCTGGGTTTAGCAGACCAGTGCTCAAACCACTGAGCTATCCCTCAATTTGGAAGGAGGAGTCTCTTTCTCTCACACACTCACAGTCACACACACACACACACCTTGACTGCTTTTATGCACAAAATCTGCACAAGTCCTGTGTCCTGTGAATAAAGATGTCAGAAACAACAGCAGAACCACTTCTATTAGCATTTCTACTTCTAGAATCCTCAGCTAAAACAACTCCCTGTCCAATACTGTAGACTGAAAAGCAGTTCCTTCAGTGAGTTCATCTAGGCTAGAATGTAACATCGTGTGGACAAGGCACTGCAGATTTTAGGGTGCTAGCTGATTGAGGTGAAGGCTGGGGGGAGCCGAAGTCATGGTTAACCTTTTAAATCCTACTCAAGACAAACCTTCTGACACTGAGTCTCTCTGTTCTGCCCTCAGCACTTTGTGCTCCAGTGTGCCCCACATTCTTATCTGGAAATCTCTTCAGCCCAAAGTTACATGGCCCTCACTGTTTTCATGTTGTCATATTATAGTGCCGTGGAATGTTTACTTGGGTAGTATATATGGATATGTGAAAGAATTTTTAAAGATCTTTATGTAGACTTATAGAGCACATGCAAATGAACACACCCTGTCCAGGGGACCAGGAGACCTTGCCATCAGTTGAATACATTTTAAACAGTAATGAACAACCAAAACCAGCAGCACTTTTCCTCCTCCACATAAAAAGCACCAGGTAACACAACATAATGCAAACTAAGGCCTATATGTACCCGCTTAAAGTTAAGTGACAGTGAGACTACACATTTTTTAAAATTGAACCTGTGTGTGTTTTCAGGATCAGGGCCAAAATCAATCTTCCCTCCTTCAGATTCCCAAAGGAAACCCCACTGGCATCCCTCACAACTCTCCCTGAACACTTGCTAAAAGAGAAGGATTTTGCAACATCTTGAAGTTCAACAAATCCAGGGTCTTTCTGAAAAAGGTGGGGGAAGGCAGGGAGCTGCCAGCAGCTCCCTCTATTCCAGGGGTAGGCAACCTATGGCACACATGCCAAAGGCGGCACATGAGCTGATTTTCAGTGGTACTCACACTGCCCGGGTCCTGGCCACTGGTCCGGGGGAGCTCTGCATTTTAATTTAATTTTAAATGAAGTTTCTTAAACATTTAAAAAACCTTATTTACTTTACGTTCAACAATAGTTTAGTTACATATTATAGACTTCTGAATGGTTGCCGACCCCTGCTCTATTCTGTGTCATGGGGAATCCAGCTCAAGCCACCCTGCTGATTGCTTCTGTGGCAGGATGGCAGGGGAAGAGAGGCAGGCTCTCAGGTAGTGTGATTCTGGACTATTTAGAGCTTTATTGATCAAAACTCACACTTTAAATCCCAGACAATAGGCCACCAGAGCAGAATATGGAGAACTGATGTGTTAACAGCAGGATACTCAGCAAATAACCTGTTGCAAGGAGTAGCCACCTGAAGAGTACAAACGCCCCCTGACTTACGTAATGGTTCCATTCCAGAAAGCCTTGCATAACTCAAATTTAGTGTAAGTTGGAAATGTATACTCATACATTACGCAAAAATTCCTGCAATTCAAAAATCCTATTTCTGGCTTATGGAATTTTTTCCGTTTGTGCGAATTTGCGTAAGTCGGGTCTTGCATAACCCAGGGAGTGTCTGTACATTGGCAGAATCCAATCTAGAGGCAATATTAAAGCCACAGATCATGGTGGCAGGGTCCACATGCAAGAGAAAAGGGCACAATCTCCTTCAAAGAGATAAATGTAAAAAAAAGCAGTCTTAGACACTGTCAATATTTGATTAAGCATCTGGGACCCCAGGTTGTACACTTTGAGAACAAACTGTAGCTAAATACCCTCAATTAGGGGGTGAATATAACTGTACCCACACCCTCCAATAGAACTGTTGCTATACATTGTACTTTAAAATAAAATTAGATTTTTTAATTACTAGGATGACAGTCTGAAAAATTTTCTAAAGTAACAGAATATTTATCATACTTTAAACATAACTTGGACAGGTTTTATTTCGCATACATTTTTTGTAGGAAACAGCTTGCAAAGTGTCAGGGAGACACGTGCTCCCAAAGCAAGTCCTTTGACATTGTGCCAAAGATGAATTAATCAATTAATCCATTTAACAGTGAAATATTAATTCCTTCAAATTAGATTGGTAAATTTCACGAGCAGCTTCAAATTGAGGGCTTGATCCTACTGCAATAATAGGATTTGGTGCACCATAAAATGGAGTAACCTACATACCTCCTCACAGACTGCGGGGTAAGGGAAGCATTAGGAAGTGGGACTGGAGGCTGTGTTGGCCTGAACATTGAGGTTCTGCGTTCAGCCACACAGACCCAATTCATATGAAGAGCACAGTGTCTTCTATGTGCAGCATTACTGTAGCTGTGCTTCATGGTGTCTCAGTTTTCCTGGTGGAATTGTACCCAGCCAGTAGAATTCACTCAGTGGAGATCATATGGCTGTGCTGGCCAGGGAAGAATTTTGCTATAAATCATGATGGTCTGAAAATTAGTTCACTCTTCAATATAACAGAAATTTACATCTCTGCAACTGGACTGTGTATAAAGCTGGGTGAGAAACAGTTTTCCTCTATGATGAGAGTTTTTGAAATGTTTTTCTCATCCTGAAACAGGATCTTGAAAATGTTTTTAACTGATAATCCAGAAGTGTTCCAGATTAGGTCAGCTGAAACAGTTTGTTTAGATAATTTCAAAATATTTCAATTCAATTTGTAAACCTAGGATAAATTCATTAAAAAAAATTGTTTTTTGATTAGAAAACCCAAACTTTTTCTTCTAAGCCTAACCTCACCTGCAAACAGTTTCAGTTTCAACAAAATGATACTTTCTAATTAAAAATGTTTTGGTGGAAAATTCCTCCCACATTTAACTGTAAGATTCTTGTGTCAGTGATTATGTCTTCATTTAGTGTTAAAGGACTTTGTATATATTATTTGTGTGACTAAAGGCTACATCTGAGAGCAAGAGATTGTGGGATAGAGTCAAGGTTATGTACTTAGAGCATCACTGTGCACTGGTTTATTGCTGGTATGCACCTTGCATTGTAATTTTATAATTATTTGATATTTCATTAAATTTTATCATTAATAACTTGCATTTACATAATACCTTTTGTTTTGAAGGATCATAAGAATGCTTTAGAAATGTAATGAACTGATACACAATATATTGTGTAGCTCCAATATCTTATCTACATGTGTAAAATATCATTTCATCTAACTTTGGGATGAAAAATAGCAGCTGTTTAAGAGAACACAACAAATCTGCATAACTACTGATGCCCGGAAGTGAGGAAGAATACCATGTCCAACTGACATTGCAGAAGGAATTTGGTTAGGGAGAATGTAATTACTCAAATTTGAATTTGCCAGGACTCCAGAATTTACACCTCTGTGTTTGTAAAAATTGCCCTTGAGTCTCTAAAGACCACAATTGGCTTGGATCTTGGTTTTGTGCCTCATCCTAAAAAATGTTGTTACTGATGAAACAAAGTAATTGAATCCAAAAACATAAGAAAACCTTTTATATAAAGCAACATATTTAATCATAAATATTGATGAGTTCGAATATACACTGTATGAGAGGTATATCCATGCTTTCAGACAATGTTTCCTTAGATCACAATTGCATTCTTTCCATTATTCTGCTAATAAATGATAATTTAAGCCTCAAATTTGCTAATGGTTGAAGACTGGAAGGGATACAATCCTGCTTACATGTGTTTTCCTAATGGACCAATCTCTTTTTGTGTGCTTCAAACATTCTTTCACAGTTCAGTGATTTTTCTGATACAATCACAGCTGATACTATCATAAAGCATGGATTTGCATGATGGGCTAAATTAAGCAGAATCACAAAAACACCAGAAGCAGCAGATCCGCCATGGCAACATTGTCACAGAAGGCCAAACAGCAACACATATTATTTGCTTATTATTTTGTACGCTTTTCAAGAGAATTTTTTCAGCATTAAATGATCAAAATGTTAGAAGCAGTTGCTAACAAAAACCCTGAATTGCTGATAATTTCATTCAATGTATATGTTTAGAAAAGAAAATGCTAGTAGTGGGAATAATATTAAAATTCCATGAAATCGGCAGTGATTCACCTTCTTTGTTTAGATCTGATAATTTGATTTAGATGTCACAGAGTGGATGTTTAAAAGATGTTTTTTACTATAATTGTATCACCACCCTCCATCATTTTGAGAAATACAGTACAGATCATTAAGGACATGTATTTCCATGTTGAACCAGTCTGTTTAGAGTTCAAATGAGGTTTGAGTTTATTTGCTATGTATAGATGAGTTTGTCCTTATGAAAAAATCCTCTACAGTTTAACACAGAAGCTGTTTTTTCTAAAAGATTTTTAAAACAGGGTGGCTTCCCCCTTACAAGCTGGAGAGCTAGGGCTAGCAAACCCTGATTTCCGAATGAGCCACACCAGAGAGAGATTGGTGTGATTGCACTATAAAGAGCAGCAGGAGGCTTCAATGAAAGGGGGAATGCTCAAATTGTGGAGACGTCTAGAAGTGAGCAGGTTTTAGTGGTGTCCTGGGAGTTAGGACTGAGAGTCTGGCCAGGTAGAGTCCTGGAGGTTGTGTCTACACTGCCATAAAAAACCCGCCACACTGAGTCTGAGCCCAGGTGAGCCGACTCAGGCTATGGGGCTAAAAATAGCCCATAGCAATTCTTTGGGCTCGGGCTGGAGCCTGGATTCAGAGACACCCTCCCTGCCTTCTGGTGATCACAGAGCCCAGGCACCAGCCCAAGTGTCTACACTACAATTTCATAGCTCCACCAGCCCAAGTAAGCTGACCTGGGCCAGGTGCAGCCATGCTGTGGGTCTTTTATTGCAGACGTACCCAGAGCGGCCTGCCAAAGTAGGAAAGGCCCAAGGCAGGATGGCCTGGGAGGAGGAAGAGAAACTTGTTGAGTGTGGACTTTTGGATGGACCTGAAAACTTTATTTTGAATGTTTGTTAATTTACTAAATCGGCTGGCCCAGTGACATCAAGCTATTGAATTTTACAGAAGGGATATAGTTGTCTATTAAATTCTGAAAGCTAGTATAAAAGTTCGGTGGGTGTGATATTCTCTATTAATTTTGTTTAGACTAAGTTAAAGCTGGGTTTCTGAAAACCCTATTGGTTTCATCCCTATTAAATTCTAGGAGATTTTTGCCACAAGGTTAAATGTTACTTGTATGTTGTAAAATTCTGTATTTTTTTTAGGGACAAATTCTACCCCATGTGCCATGCTATTGAAGTTCAAAAGGAATTCTCGTCTCAGGCTGCAGAGCAGAGGTCATTCTAGCCCAATTACAGCATGTCACATGGCAAAACTGTGTATCCATGACACAGGATTATCCTACTAGAGAAACATAATACATAAGTTCTTGACCTTTGTGACAAATAACCACATTTAGGTTGAGGAAAAATAGTTTCCACTGTAAAACAGAAATCTGAATATAATGTACAAAACAAAATACATTTTTGATGCATGATTTTCCTTTTATTTTAATTGAGCTTGTACACTTAATTGTACATTTAGGCAATCAAGGAATTTGCAGTGGATCACCCAGTCATCACTATGAGATGGTGAGGTTCTATAGCAAAGCAGATATGGTACTTTGTGTCAAATTTTGCCCTCAAATGTATGCATGGTTCCCTTTAACTAGAAGAGGAGCAGTGAATATGCAAATCTAAAAAGAGAATGTCTCCATTAAGAGGAGAGAAGACACATGTTGACAATAGATCTGGAGCACTGAATGAGGCAGGAGTCCTTTGGGAAAAAATAGTATGTGAATATGTAGTTGTCAGGGTTCCCTCCCCACTCTGAACTCTAGGGTATAGATGTGGGGACCCGCATGAAAGACCCCTTAAGCTTATTTCTATCAGCTTAGGTTAAAAACTCCCCGAGGCACAAATCCTGCCTTGTACCTTGGATTAGGTAATGCTGCCACCACCAAGTGATTTAAACAAACATTTAGGGAGGGCCACTTGGAGCCCTACCTTCCCCAAATATCCCTACATCCCTTTTCCTGGGCAGGCTTGAGAATAATCCCCCAAGCCCCTACACCCCCTTTCCTGGGGAGGCTTGAGAATATATCCTCACCAATTGGTACAAGCGAACACAGATCCAAACCCTTGGATCTTAAAACAATGAAAAATCAATCAAGTTCTTAAAAGAAGAATTTTAATTAAAGAAAAAAGGTGAAAGGAGTACCTCTGTAAAATTAGAATGGAAGATAATCTCACGGGCAATCAGATTCAAAACACAGACGGTTTCCCTCTGGGCAAAACTTTTAAAGTTACAAAAAGAAAACCAGGAACACCCTCCCTCTCAGCACAGAGAAAATTCACAAGCCAAAATAAAAGTAAATCTAAGGCATTTCCTTGCTAAATACTTACTAACTCCATAGGAGTTGGATTATTTGCTTCTTTGCTCTTGCTCCGGCCAAAGCCACATGGAACAGACAGAACAAAACCCACCCCACCCCCGAGATTTGAAAGTATCTTGTCCCCTTATTGGTCCTTTGGGTCAGGTGCCAGCCAGGTACTTGAGCTTCTTAACCCTTTACAGGTAAGAGGATTTGGTGCCTCTGGCCAGGAGGGATTTTATAGTACTGTATACAGGAAGGTTGTTACCCTTCCCTTTATATTTATGACAGTAGTTAAAAGACTGTATTGTAACGTATACACACAAGGGGGCTGAATCAAGATTGGACAGCCATCCTCTCAAGTGCTTGAATTTGCAGCCTGAATAACTTTCTTTTAATGTTTTTAATGTAATTTCCTTGGTTTTTTTTTAAAAGGTAAAGAGTAAAAAGCAAATTATTTTCTTCTGCAGCTTTAACAATTTGGCAGTTATGCATCATCATCTGCTTTCAACCTGAACATTCAACACCACCACACACACTTATAGTGCTTGAGCTACAGGACCAAATACATTAGCTGGCAGCAAGAGAAAGATGCTATCCCAGGAAGGTGGGGACAGGATTGGGGCCAGCTGTTGGGTCAGCAGAGCTTGGTCCAGCTCACTTCCTGCTGCCCTGCCCTGCCTTGCTCTGCTCCTGATGGGGGAACTCCTTCTGCTTGTCGTTCCACTTAGCAAGGATGGGTGATGGGAGCCACATACTGGGCTAAGGGGTGGCTGGAGGGAGCCCAGCCTGACTCTCCCCTGGTAAAGCTACTTTTGCGGTTCCCAGGCATGCTCAGTGCAGCGTGTGCTGCTGCTAACACTTTGGTAGCAGCACAAGGCCCAGATCATTAGAATGTTTGCGTTTGACTATTATTTTGGCAAGGCGCCAACATTTTCTTGCGCTGGCCAAACAAAAGATGAAAAATGGTGATTCTGAACAGTTGATGTATCAGCAAAACCTGAACAGAATTTTATGAGAGAAAGAGAAGACACTTCAATAGCCCCGGGGTCCCCCGCCCCCGAGGAATTTCAAATGCCAGTTGCAAATAATAGAGGTATCACTGTTTCTGAAAATAGGTTGCAAAAATCTTTAAGAATGAAGCAGATGTTAAGCACCCTAAATGTAGAGGTTGCTACCAGTTCTTCACATACTACTACTGTTATACTGATACTAGCTAGATGAAGACATAATAAAGGGTTATTTTTTCTTGAAGGTTGAAATAGGTGATATCTATTTCAACCTTCAAGAAAAAATAACCCCATATATCTATATTATGGACATAGACTCATCACTGCACTACTCAGTCACATTTTATCTTTTTTTCACCTGCTCATGTGGCGTACAGCTATGTCAAATTGGCAATCCATTTCTGGAACAACTTGCAGGTTTATAGCTAGTTTTTATTTTTATTTTATGTGAGCTGTTATATTTCATCTAATGTCTGCCCAGCACACATGGGCTTTATAAATGATTTTACAGCAATAGTATCTCTTGACTATATATATATATATATATATATATATATATATATATATATATATATATATATACACACACATCTATATATATAATATATATATATGGATTGCCAATTTGACATAGCTGTACACCACATGAGCAGGTGAAAAACAGATAAATTGTGACTGAGTAGTGTAGTGATGAGTCTCTGGCCCTAATGCATTCATCCCAAGGTGCACTTGTGCATCTGTTTTTTATTTAGTTTGTCTTCTGCTTTAATTTAAGAGCCATTAAAGCAGGTACAGAAAGTTCAGGGGCCTTTTTGTCTACTGCCTTGCGCTCTATATAGCCTTTCACACCTGTGTGAAGTGAGGGCAAAAACATTATCATTCTGACTTGCTAGCATTTTGCTACTTGATGCAAGTGTAAAGTGACTGCCAGATGCAAAGCATGATGCAGTGGAGCCAGACAATTTAAAAGCTTAACACACACTCACCCCTTTTACGTATCAGTGCTGACCAGGGGTGGCTCTAGCCATTTCGCCGCCCCAAGCACGGTGGCACGCTGCGGGGGGGGGGGGGGGGTGTGCTCTGCCGGTCGCCAGTCCCGCAGCTCCGGTCGACCTCCCGCCCTCCCGGCGACCGGCAGAGTGCCACCTGTGGCATACCGCTTGGCGTGCTGGGGCCTGGAGCCGCCCCTGGTGCTGACAAATTCAAACACCAGTTGAAGTGTAATTTGTACAGCTGTCCTCTGCCCCCAGCAGCGGGTCAGAAATTATGATCCTTAATGTGTAGAGTATTCTTTATCCATTTTCCACTGGTTCAGGGCACCTCTCCATGATCCAAGTACTGAGGAACATTTAGCCTTTACTGGTAAATATATTATTCTGCTCATCTTGCAGTTCTTGACACTAAAATCTGAATGCTAAGTAGGGTTTAGAGACTACTGATTAAGTGTTCTTCAGAGCCTTTGCATTATGCATCTTTGCTAATATTCAATAACATTTAAGTTAATACAGTTCAGATGCTATTGTCCCATGTAATGTTTTGGCACAATGATGATCATTGTTGTTTCTTGTATTCACTACCCAAAAACGTTAAGACCGAATTAAGCTTGACTGGCAGTGTTTCATAGCCTTCGAGAACATTGAGTGCACATATACTTAAACCTCTGAAAACCAGGAAATACAGATGAATGTTTATTGTAATTTAGACACTGCTTACTTGTTATAGTAGTTTGTGGGGTGAGAGAGGAATCTCCTTTGAGGATTACTATGACATTTAAAAGGGATACATGACTAAACTTTTTCTAGTGTCTGACATCTCTTTTGGATGTGTTTTTCACAGAATCTACAACACTTTTAGGGGTGAAATTGATAGGTCTGAACCTTCAGTTTGTGTAGACTGAACTATTATAGATAGTTGAAATTCATTTTTGTGTTTTTTTATGATAAATATAAGTTACTGTTCTGAGTGACAGAATATTGGCACCACATTAGTCAACATCAATCTTATGCCAGTTCTTAGAGTAGGGCTGTCTTTTAGAGGTGCACTTCCAGATGCTCCCTTTGGTCATGATGAAACTGATGACAAATTGCAGCTACTTCCTTTTCTTTTCCTTATATCACACTCAGTTTCATTGTTCAGGATACTGGTTAGGACCATGTGGCATGTGTACTTTAACTTTATGCTGCTGCTAGCTAGTTTTTAATCTTTCCTCTATTCAATTAATGTTATTTTTCTTTACATTATATCTAAAGTAAAATCTGAGTCTGCTTGTGGGTTTTTGAGCATTTTGAAATATCAATTCTTAAACCAGATACTTTGCTCTCAGGACAAAATCTCCAGAAGGCTGAGAACAACTAATATGCTACAAAGGACAGGACTCAAATTCACTTTCCAGAAGTGTTGCTTGGATTCAGTGGTCTCAACATGTCACCTCAAGCACCCAGTTACTCTGACATCAGGCTGTCTGCAAACATTCTGGCTTGCACCAGTACCCAACTCCTACTGCACATGTTCAAATGACCTTTTCTGGCTTGGCAACTTGGCCTGACCCACATTATAGATCCATTTTTTTTTCTCTGAATAACTTCTAAAATTTTGCCACAAAGAGGCAGTGGGGACCAGACTCTATAGCGGAGATCAGTGCTGACCAGATGGTGTCTATTTGGGGAGAATCAGAGCCATAGTTTGAGCCCAGGTATGTGCAAAAAAAAATCTATGGCATTAATATTTTATCATTTCTATATTTTTAAGGGGTGTTATCTCAAGACCCATTGCTCAAATGACCTCAAACTGGGACCACTAACTACACACTAAATCTCTATTACACACTATAGTTTTCAAGAAATCTGAGTATGTAGATTTTAGAGCACTTAGAAAACTCAGCTGTTAAATAGTAAGCTAGTCCAATCCTTACTTGTAATGGTCCTATTGCCCTACTATTCTATTTATATTGATCTTTTTTATTATTGTGTCTTAACTATAGAATTATAACAATTAATTATGCATCATTATTTTCAGTTTTTGAAATGTCTAATTAATTGCTTGAGTGCCATCCTAGCATGCCCACAGCCATTGCCATTTAACACAGCCCTTTTTCTCCCTAACGATGTGCTGTAGTGGCAGGACATATAGCATAGATCCTTCGGGTTGTATAATTAATACTTTGATGGATGTAATCTGTATTTCTAGGGGTGATTAAAGGGTTAATTATAGTTCATGCATGGTTCAGCATCATGGCATACAGTGTACATCATAAGGTCATATGACTGCTTCATTGAATTTATTAGTCATTCAGGGCAGGACACTTAATGGGTTAATCATAGCTAATTCAGAAGTTCTGTTGTTATTTTATCAAATAATGTCCCACATCTTCCATAAAGACAAATTAGTAAGGAACTATAATATAATTACTTAAAATATAAATATATCATGATCACTCAAGTTGCCCCCCAAAAGTTAGTTGCATAAAGCCTAGAAAGCTTCAGCTGGAACGTGACATTTTTCAGATAGTTATGACTGGAAACAGGAGGTTATGCTGAATGTAATTTTGCAATCTTAACTGTAGCATTCACTACTGGTTCTGCTGTCATGAATATAAGTTTAGCTGTTGAAGTGCTGCCGAGGATGGAAGTCATAAAAACACTTTCTGATTTAAAAAAAAATTTCTTTGCTGTTCTCGTTTGAATACAAAATTTTGGAACCTTTGAGTTTCACTGATCATAACCTTAGTGATGCACTCCTCTTGTGCCAAATCAGGTTGGGACTTGTGACAAGGTGCAGAAGCTTATTCCAAATCCAGCCTGGGAGAGTGTAATTGCTTCCGAATACGATGTGCATCCCACACTGGACTAAGTGAAAATGATGATACACCTAATCAGTCTTCCTGCTGCTTTGCACTTAATGAAGCCTATGTACTCGTTTTCACTCAGGTTGTTCATAAAGATGCTCCTTGTTACAGAAGGAGAGGTTGACTGCAAGGTAATTGTGTGTAGATCAAACTGAAACGCCAAAAGTTGCAATTGTATTGTTTAATACTGGATGTGTCCTTCTATCAAAGTGTTTTGATGAAATCTAACACACAAGTATCTTGGAAACCAATTCTCTTGCTGTATTGCTGTTGGCAACTTACCACATCACCTGAGTCGTCTTCTATGTTCCACTGGAGCCCATTATGACACTTTCTTGGGGTTCCCAGACCTTCTGGTCACCTTGTTCCTGCCCCCCACCTCGGTTGGAGGGGGATTTGTTGGTGCTAAACTGAGTGACTGCTCTCTCTCACCCTAGTCTGTTAGCCACCTCTGACAAATTTCTCAGGCCTCGGCCAGCTCATTCTTTCCCTTGCAGATAGCACTTAGTGCACCCCAATTCCTGAGCACCCTGGAAGAGCATTCCCCTGGTGTATCCAGCCCCTATCTCTGGGCACTCTCAGAAATTACCAAGCTGGTTATCTCTAAAGAGACAGCGAACACACCAGCTTGTTTAATTCAACTAAGAATTTACATTTTGAATAAACAAAGAGAAATTTATTAACAAAGATAGTGATTTAAGTGATATTCAGTAAATATAGTGGTTACAAATAAAACAAATGTATAACATGCTTTTAAGACACTAAACATAACTTTTGCGAGCTACAGTCCTTTGGCTAAAAGCAGTTTTCTCACCTTCATAGTCCTTTTGCAGAGTTTGCTGATTTTCAGTCAAATCAGGATCCAGATTTTTCATAAATCACTCTCTTCACTCTTCCTCAGTGAAATGGATAACCAAAATGTCTTTTTGCTTCCCTTATATTTCCCCAGAACTTACTATCTTTGTTTTTAGAGTCAAGATGAACCCTTGGGGTCCAGATTCCAGTGTCTTCTGTGATGGGGCAAGGCCAGATGGCTATAGGAAAGTAGTGGGAGACAGATATATTAGCCCTAGGCTAAACAAATCAATGTTACCAGGGTAAGCAAATGGTAGTTTCTCCAGGTCAATTAAGACACCTGGGGACAATTAAGATCCTTCCTGAAAGCAGGGAAGACAGCTTGGTTGTTTGGGACACCCGAAGCCAATCAGGGGCTTGCTGAAACTAGTTAAAAGCCTCCCAGTTAGTCAGGTGAGGGTGCATGTGTCAGAAGCTATAGAAGGAAGCCATGCTGCTGGAGAAACGGAGCAGTACAAACTCTATCAGGCACAAGGAAGGAGGCCCTGAGATAAGGGTGATGTAGATATTGAGGAAGTGGTGGCAGCTGTGGGGAAGTGGCCCAGGGAATCGTACTCGTCCTGTTTCCAAAAAGTCAGCTACCAAGAGCTGCTACTATCAGGATCCGTGGGCTGGAGTCCAGAGTAGAGGGTGGGCCTGAGCTCCCCACTCCCCTCCCCAACTAATCACTGAGACTGGGAGACAACAGAGACTATGCAAGGGAGGATAGCTTCTCCTCACCTCCCTTGCTGGCTTATGTTGAAAATGGCTCAGTAGGCTGTGACCCTTGCCTCTAGAGAGAGAAGGGCTATGTGGAGGGTGACAGTGAGCTTCTGAGGCTAGTGTAATCCACCAGGAAGTGTGGGACCCACTGAGACAAGCTTGGAGCTTTGTGTCACTTCCCATGCTGACCTCACATCTCCAGGTCAATGTGGCTTTTCCTGTTGACTTGCATGCAAATGGAGCTCCCATTGTATTTTGTTTATCCTGCTTAATTTACATCAGAGATCTAGGTAGACAAGTAAATATACATTTCTTTGCCTGGGAAAAACTTGTTTAGCAACTCTGCCTGGTTATATAGTTTAGACATATTTTTAGTGCATACATACAACGTCTTGCATGACACCCGTACATACATCTCACAGTGTTTCTGATAACCAGTACGATATAAGTATTTATTTAATACTTAAGAACATACGAACATAAGAATGGCCATACTGGGTCAGATCAAGGGTCTATCCAGCCCAGCATCCTGTCTGCCAACAGTGGCCAATGCCAGGTATCCCAGAGGGAGTGAACCTAACAGGCAATAATCAAGTGATCTCTCTCCTGATATCCATCTCCACCCTCTGACAAACAGGCTAGGGACACCATTCCTTACCCATCCGGGTATAGCCATTAATGGACTTAACCTCCATGAATTTATCCAGTTCTCTGTTAAACCCTGTTATAGTCCTAGTCTTCACTTATAAGACCCTCTTTATAGATAAATACTATAATAGCAATGTGTTGGGTATAGTGAGTTTGTCAGGCCTGATAGGAGTTGCTAACACTGAGTAGTGAGCTACCAATGGGCCTTGTGTCAGACCCATGTCTGAGCATTTGGAAATCATCTGGTAGCTTCGTTGCTTGGTAGAGCAACTGTCTGTTCAATGTAAGCCTAAAAGATGAATATCAATGAACCTGCAAGTTTGGAGTGTTTTTTTCATCAGAGTTAGTCACTGGTGCTTGGCCCACTGCAGCTTTTGTGTGAAACATTTTGTCATAGTCAACAGGAATCTTGAAATTAACTCCTTGCTCCTGGCAATCCCAACATGTATGTCAGAAATAGGATGCAGACCTGGAAAAACTGTTTCTTTCTATCAGGTGGATGCCTGATAAAAATGGACAATGCACTGTAGGTAGCATTATTTTGAAACCTTTAACTAATTACAGGATACATCCTTGAGAAGACTCAGAATATATTTCTGAATTCAGACATATATAATATGGTATATATATATAAAAAAAAACCTGTCAACTTCACTAATTTCACAATGACCATCACTGTTCAAACCCCAAAAATCTATAGATCATAGCAGTGATTGTTAGATATCTCCAAAGCTTACATATATAATTACTATTTTTAGCTCTTTTTTTTTTTTGGTAAAGGAAAATCATGCCTCACCAATCTTTTTGAGGGTGTCAACAAACATGTGGACATGCATGATTCCGTGGATATCGTGTACTTGGGCTTTCAAAAAGCCTTTGACTAGATGCCTCACCAAAGGCTCTTATGCAAAGTAAGAAGTCATGGGATAAGAGGGAAGGAAGATCCACTTACGGATCAGTAACTGGTTAAAAGATAGGAAACAAACGGTAGGTAAAAGGGTCAGCTTGCCCAGTTGAGAGAGGTAAATAGGGTCCCACAAGGAGCTGTACTGGAAAAATGAGTAAATAGTGAGATGGCAAAGTTTGCAGATGATACAAAATTACTCAAGGTAGCTAAGTCCAAGTTACAAAGGGATCTCACAAAACTGAGTGGCTGAGCAACACAATGGCAGATGAAATTCAGTGTTGATAAATGCAAAGTAATGCACATTGGAAAACTGAATCCTGACTATACATACAAAATAAGAGAGGTCTAAATTAGCTGTCGCTCAAGAAAGAGATCTTGGATTCATTGTGGATAGTTGTCTGAAAACATCCATTCAATGTGCAGCAGCAGTCAAAAAAGCTAACAATGTTTAGAGCTATTAGGGAACGGACAGAATCAGGCAGTAAACATCACAATGCTACTATATAAATCCATGGTACTCCCACACCTGGTTCTGGTTGCCCCATCTCAAGAAAGGTATATTAGAATTTGAAAAATTACAGAGAAGGGCAACAGAAATGATTAGGGCTATGGAATGACTTGCATATGAGAGAGCTTTAAAAGACTGGGACTGTTTATCTTGGAAAAGAGACTTCTAAGGGGGTATATGATACAAGTCTATAAAATCATGAATGGTGGGGAGAAAGTGAATAAGTAAGTGTTATTTACCCTTTCACATAACACTCGAACCAGGGATCACCCATTGAAATTAACAGGCAGCATGAAGCAACAAAAGGAAGTACTACTTCACACAGCACACAGTCAACCTGTGGAACTTATTGCCAGGGGATGTTGTGAAGGCTGAAAATATAATTGGTTTAAAAAAAGAATTAGATAATTTCATGATGGATCGGTCTATCAATGGCTGTTAGCCAAGATGGTCCAGGATGCAACTCCATGCTCTTGGTGTTGCTAGAAGCTAGGGATTGAATGAGAGGGAATGGATAATTTGATAAATTGCCTGTTCTGTTCACTCCCTCCGATGCATCTGGCACTGGCCACTGTCTGAAGGATACAAGGCTAGATGGACCATAGGTCTGACCCAGTATGGCCATTCTTATGTTTTTATGATTATAGTATCATATCTCCAGTTTCTTTCCAGCTATGGTCTTCTTCTCTCTCCATCTTTTTCAGTCTAGCTCCATGTAAGTTCATACAAGGCATATGATTTTACATAGTTTAGAGTTGTCCAGAGTCTTTGGCTTTAGGTTTTTTTTCCATCCTAATTGGCTTTTGATTATGCTGCTTTTTCAAGGATGAGGTAAGTTTGCCCACATTTTGATCATGTGGAGGGTTCTCAGTTAGTAATGCTGATTTTGTAAAAGGTTCTCCCAGACTGAAGATTTTGTGCCTCTTCCTGAAAGGTTTATTGTGGTGATGGTCTTTATAATCTGATGAATAGGTTATCTTCTGGGGAGTACACTGATCATTGTTTTGAATGAAAGGAGCATTTAAAAATCCAAGCATTTCAGTAGTCTCTCACTTTCAAGCTGGTTATTCAGATACTCATTCCATCTTGTCATTGTGATAGTCTTACCAAGTCACTCTGGTGTGTATGTTCAATGTTTATTTTGACTTTTATTAATCTGCAAGGGATAATTGATGTTGCTTTTTTGTTAGCCATTTGATGATGTATTTAAACCTTGATGCTCTTTAGTTCTCTCCTCAAGTGTTTGAAGAAACGAAGAGCGGTAGAGACACCATTAACAATGTAATAGCACTGAGCATCATTTCAACCCATCAGCTAATTGTGGGATTTCTAACTATGACCCTATGGCACCAGCTTTTCAAAATCACAATATTCTAGATTCCAACTGACTGGTGTACTCTAAGAGTAATGAATTAATATACAGAGAAGGGGAAGATTGACAAATTCCCATTAAAGGAATCCCATTGGGCAGTACCTCCAGTAATGTACAAGTCATTTTTGGACCGGAAGCTAAAGAGTTTGGCTTATCTACTAGTCACTGTTCCCTTTCGTGCCACGTGAGTGGAGCCAGGGAGGCCACTACCAAGAGAGAAAGAAAGACAATTTCATGCTTTTGCTTCAAGACCATTGGAAAACTGAGGGATGAATTGAATTTAGTCATGAAAACTTACAAATAGTGAATAGCAAAATCCTGGCCCTCTTGAAGTCTGTGGGAGTTTCAAGGTTATTTGTTAAAGAGAATAGAATTAGGCAGATAAATCTGAAAATTTAAGGACCTAATACAAGGTTTTTAAAACTTTGGGTTTGCAGTGTACATGAGAGTTCAGAAACTTTGGGCATGTGATGTGCTGGACATATCTTTCAAATACCCCTCATTTTGAGAGATCTCAGTTATTTTAGTCCCAAACTTACCTACATTCCACACAAACTTGACGTCCCCTCACTTTTACTGTTGAAAATTATTTACATCATAAAAAAAATCATGAAACAGAGATAACAGAAAGCGTTACTTACCCGGAAGGAATGAATCCCACAGTGTTTTAAGTTTCTGCATGAATAATTTGGTGTGTGTGTGTATGCACAAGCATGTGTCTCCCTCATTTTGGATCTTGGTCACGGATTACATTCCATGTTTATACCTTGGCAGGTTGAGAGGTATGGGATTTGGAAGTATTCTAGGACTTCTCAATGCTAATAATTAAATAATCTTAGATTAGACCAGGGTTCGGCAACCTTTCAGAAGTGGTGTGCCAAGTCTTCATTTATTCACTCTGATTTAAGGTTTCACGTGCCAGTAATACATTTAAACGTTTTTAGAAGGTCTCTTTCTATAAGTCTATAATATATAACTAAACTCTTATTGTATGTAAAGTAAATAAGGTTTTTAAAATGTTTAAGAAGCTTAATTTAAAATTAAATTAAAATGCAGAGCCCCCCGGATTGGTGGCCAGGACCCGGGCAGTGTGAGTGCCACTGAAAATCAGCTCATATGCCGCCTTCGGCACACGTGCCATAGGTTGCCTACCCCTGGATTAGACTTTAAAGGTGGAAATAGTGCTTCAGAGTTTCAGGTCTGGGCCCAGGTACAGGAGAGGCATTCAGGCTGAGGCCACAGACTTACTTCATTTTTGTTCACTGAAAATTTGTTAAGACCAGAGTTTTAAAAAATCAGAGCATACGTTGCAGATCCTTTTACTCTGCAAAGTTTTGGGTTATTTGGAATGGTAATATGTTAATTAAAGTCAAGAAAAATACACTTATGAGCTTTGTAGATGTTAACTTCCCAAGAACAATAGGCTTCAGAGGAGCTTAAAGCTGACCTTTCAGAAGATGGCATATGAGACGAGTTTTTCTTCATTTGATAAAGTTTGATTGACGACCTTGACATAAAATATATTTTATGGAGGATTTTTTCTTTTTCCCACTCTTAACTTTGTAATACATTTTCAATTTTATTATTCCAAGTGAATTCTAATTCTGTGGGTGTTTTCTAATGGCAAGAGAATTATGTTGGCAGCATTAGAGGATATTGTATAAAACTTACATAATATTTGCATTACAATTAGCCTTGCCAGTATTAAAACAAATAGCTTGTTCACAAACACATGCAAACTCCTGCTTATTTTGGATGCCAATGATTTCTGGTGTTTTATAATTAGGAGGTATACTTTAAGGGCCTGATTGAAGTTAAAGCAAATCTTTCCACTGATTTCAGTGAGCATTGAATCTGGCCTTTGATGGTTAAGATTCTTCTCTGTTTCCTATAAAACTCAAAGCCATGGGCCTGCATTATCCAGGTGATTACAGATTTAAGATATTTGCAGGAAATCTCTATTGATGCAGATTACCAGCTTTTAGTTCTAAGAAAATGATATCCGATGTATGACAAAGTGCTTTATCATTTACCTTAGTGGAATTCAGCACAGTCTTTGCATTTCAGGATAGTTTTGAATGCCATTAACAACAGTTTCCAGAAGGATGAAAATTGCCTGTATTGGCAGCTGAGTAGCTAATCATACCCACATATCTTATGGTTTAAAATGTTTCAGGTTGCCTTTCCTATATCTTCAGCAGATATTTAAACTGTTTGTGTCTCTTGGCAAAATGTTTTTCTTTCTGCTGAACTCTGCCATGTGCTGTTTTGTTTCTAAGCCAGTAACCATCAGACCTCCATCTGGCTTGGGAGCAGGGCAATTATAATATAAAGGGACAGTTCTACAATTCAGTTTAACAGAATCCTCTGTCTGCATAATATCTGCCAATTTCATGAAATTGTAACATTTTATTTTCATATCTGTTGATTGGTGACAGCATCCAGAATCTCTCTTTATCCCATGCTATTGAAGAATGTAAATATTTAAGCTTGGCAGAATTCAATTTTTATCTTTTTATCATTTCAACTGATAATACCAATATTTATTTTAAGCTTTTTTCTATTTTTTTCCATTTACATTTTCACAGTTGTGGGAAATTATTGGGAAGGGTCGGACAATAAAGGGAGGTCAGACAAATTCAAAAAGTTAGTTTTATAAGTGTGAAAACAGGAATTGCCAATATATGTCAAAATATACAAAGTAAGTATCCTTAACTCAAATTCTAACAAGTTTTCAAACAGCATTTTTCTTACTTTGCTTATCTATGAATGGAAATATTTTTTCATCAGTTTGTGTGTGTGTATAGTGTATATGTTTACTGACAGCAGGGGCGGCTCCAGGCACCAGCACACCAAGCGCGTGCCTGGGGTGGCAAGCCATGGGGGGCACTCTGCCGGTTGCTGCGAGGGCGGCAGGCAGTTTGCCTTTGGCGGCTTGCCTGCGGAGGGTCCGCTGGTCCCGCGGCTTCGGCGGACTTCCCGCAGGCTACCGCCGAATTTGCGGGACTGAGGGCCTCCTGCAGGCAAGCCACCAAAGGCAGCCTGCCTGCCGTGCTTGGGGTGGCAAAATACCCAGAGCCACCCCTGACTGACATTTACCAATAAAAATCTAATCCCTCCATGCCTATAAACAGATTTTCAAAGGCAGAAAAGAGATTTAGGGACCCAACTCCCATTTGTGTCTTTGAAAATCTCCCTTTTCATTTATCTTTGTGCCTTTTAAAGCCTGCCTCAATGAACAAGGTCCTCATGCCAAACTCTAAGCACATGTGCAGTACTGTCCCACCATATTCAGTGGGACTACTCACATGCTTAGAGTGCGGCATGTGTAAGCATCTTGCTGAATTGCAATGAATTACATTACAAGGGGTCATGGTTTGCTGTGAGATAATACATCTCAACAATGAGGAAAACCCAAGTGCCTTCAAAACATTTGAAATACCTGCCACCTTGCTGTAACATAAGGTTTGAAGATTCTTGTTACCATTTTTAAATGGCAATTTCTTTCCTAAAAAAAATGTCCTTTTCATGAAAATATTCATTAACACCAGATTTTTCAAAATTGCATTAGAACTGATATAGAGATATCGAACACTGCAAAGATAGCATGTACCACTAAGGCCACTTAAAAAAACTGATTTGCCACAGTAGCCTAGAGGCAAAGTACTGAAACCTGTCTTATGATATATGGGCTCACCAAGATAACTGCATTTAATCAGACTTGGCCATATTCCTACAACTGATTTCACCTGGACAGACCCTTGTACACATGCAGATCACCAAGACTTCTGCTGGCAGCGGTAGGTTGCAGACTTGGGGTCTTGGTGTGTGTGTAAAATATGTCCATTATATTGCTGCACACACCTGATGTCAATGGGGTTATTTTCATTTACATCTGCTAAGGTTCTGGCCCACTGTATTTATTAACTGATGTTTTTGGACTGGAAATTTGCTGCTTAAGTTGACAATGTAATTATAGGTTTTATTTTTATTATGGTAGCACCTGGGGGTGGGGGGGAGGGTTACCATTGTGCTAGGCATGGTCCAAATGTAATAGAGATAATACCTGTCCTACAAGCTTTCAGTCTAGATAAAGAAGATAGACAAAAGGGTAGGAGGGTGGACAGACACAGAGATAGTGACTTGCCCAAAGTCACACAGCAGGATAGTAGCAGAGTTAGCTCTCCTGATTCCTCATCCAGTGCTCTATCCACTGACCACACTGCCTCTCATTTTGCATACAAAATTGCAATTATTCCCTTAAGCCCCATGGTTTCCTTATTTGGCAAGCGGAGACATTATCTGTATCTTTATGACAAAAGTATTACCCCTTTCTTTCCCCCTTTGATCCTGTTTCTCTTGTCTTGCACAGGTGCCAGATTGTAGCCTGGCATGTCAATCAGCAGCTCTTATTTGTGAGATCAGATGAAGGAGCAATATAGTGGAGATGAACAGAACAGAGTGAACAGTTCTAAATCTAACCCAGATTTAAAATCTTTCTTCATCAGAGCGTGAAGGGACCACCTCTCCCCCGAGATCATTAAATGCAGGAGAGCACACACAAAACTCCTGACATTTTAGATGGCTTCCCATGGCATGGGAAGTGATCTCTGCTATTGGCCAGTCTGAATTTTACTCTGAGAGTTTTAACTAAAGCTCTCTAAAGCAATTTTGCTTTGTTGCAACTTTTAATATCTGTAATATAGAAGCTGAAGTATATACCAAATAGCCTTTTAGTTCAGGAAAACAACCCTTAGAACAAACATCATACATCTCTTATAATTAGTCATCAAAAGTAGAATAAATATAAAATTACCACGAATAGGAAGCAGGCATGTGCAGTATTCAAAACACACAGAGTGCAAAATGATGTTATTGTTGCCTTTAGAAATAGTTCAAAGTAGTCTGCATTACAGAGGAAAGAGCTGATAAGCAAAATGACAAAAGCTTGTTTCAGGAGTGATTCCAAGCAACTGTAGTGCTTTTACCAGCTGATTCTACAGCTATTTTTGGTATTCTAGACATCCTGATTACATATACAGGGAATGATTGGAGCCTACAAATATGGTAAGCCAGCCAGGAATCCTGGGACACGGGCTGTTGCAAGTCTAATAGTCTTACAACACTGACAATCACTTGTCTTCTACAGTTAATATAGTTAAGGGAAGTCAAACAAGTGACCATGCTTAGTTCTTTAATAAAAACAGATCTGTACTTCCTGCTGGAAGCTATTTTTAGCTGTGATGCAGAGTTCCAAGTGTTAACTAATTGAGTCATCAGGTTTCATATCTGACCACAGAAAATGGCAGTGGAAGAGGGAGAATGTTTCACAGAACAAGTAAGCCATTGCAGACTCTGAAATGAAAGTAAAATCTGATTATCTAATTTATTATAATAGTAATTAAAATCTTTAACTATATGAAATAAAAAAAGTACAGATGAGGAAATACATTTAGTTTTATTTGTTGTATCTTGTGTCTACATTTATTTATTTTTTACTATAGACTGATGTGGTATTCAAATGATATCCAGAAATTTGTGTTTTCTCTATTTTATAAGAATATCCTACTCAGCACATTCTGAAGAGGATGCTTAGTACAATTCCAGAAGGAGTTTTGTACTGTTTCATGCTGTACCATAGGCCTAAAATAACCTGGATATATTTACTTCTAACATGCCATCATTTTATTATTTGATGTTTTTCTTCAAGCAATTTGTACAACTAAAAGAAACAAACTCCAGCTTCTATTTTTTCCAAATTGTATTTATTACTACCGCTTTTTGACTGAATTGTATTTTGACTGTACAATTTAGAAAGAGAGGCTGTTAATGATGTACGACTTCATCCTGCAAACCTATACCCACACAAATAACCCTTACTCACATGAATTGTCCCATTGACCTCAGTAGTTCTGTTTGCAGGATCAGATCCCTAGTCTATAAATTACTTAGTACAATACCGAGATTTTTTTAAAATATTGTATTTCATGCTACTATTTTAATGTAAGAGATTACAGCAAAATTTGGCATCCCATACAAATAGTAAGGAATGTCTGACTAACCTTCAGGTAGCCCTGGTAGAATCAAGAGTAATATATCTCTTGAATGTCAACAATATTTAACAGGGAGCACTTCCAACAATTTATAACTCAGCAATCACCAGTATATTAGCAAAAATTTCACACACTGAAAAAAATATTGTATTGAGCTCTTTTAAATGTGTACTTTCTTGTTTTTTTAATCCTGATCAATATCAGAGCAACATGCCCTAGGAAAAATCATCTTCATAGAAATGATGGTGATTTTTTGGTTTTCTGTTTGTTCCTTTTATTGATGAAATGTGTACTCAACCTTCAGTGCAAACAATAAATACAAAGTAGATTAATAAGAACTTTGTTTTGTTAAAGCAGTTTCTTATAGGAAGAGTGCTGGTTAGATTAAGATATTTTATCTGTTTATGATGCAATAGTAAACTAATATTTTTAATGTCAGATATGTAATAAGGTTGAAAGTTTGTTTACCGTCCTGCCTTTTTAAACACATTAATATAAATCTGTTTATAAGGAATTTATTTTGAAAAAATAATAAAGTCAAAACCTTGTTCATCCATTTTAATACTGTATGGTCTAATATTGTTTTTAGGTACTAGTAAACCTCTTCATTCTGGAATGAAACTGCTGCCTGTTAATTGCTCACCTCCCTTTGTTTCCATTTTGCTTATTCTTATGTTATAATATGGGAAATTCATTTAATTTACTTGGAATAACAGCAATCAGATTCCCAGCATTTATTTAAATGATCTTAAGTTTTGAAGGAAAGTTAAGAGTTCCCAAGAAGACAGATGCACTGACAAGTCAAGAAATGCTTAGGAACTAATTTTCCAGCATTTGTTTTATAAAGTAAAAAATTAAAATCCATGCTCATTTAGCTCAAGTATAGAAACAGAATATACAACTTTTAAGTGTCCTTTGTGAAGGAAACTTACTTCTGTAAACAAATTTATAATCTTAACTGCTTTTTAAAAACTGTTTCTAATTGCCCTCCTACATATGGACACTCTTGCTTTACATTTGCTTGTGTGAAGACAAATCCTAATAGAATACAAATTTTAAAAGTGAAAAAAAGTGTATGAAACTATAATACTTCACTTCTGCTGCATTAATACTATTTATGCAGAGGAACTGCAACACAGGGTTTAAATGTTAGCAACATACTTCTATGTGAATTACTGATGAAAATGTCTGGCATGTTTATGTTCCCACATTACTACAAATATGTATGTAATATACACAGTAATGCAGAATGCAATTACCAAAATAGGCATAAGATTTCAAAAGCAAAAAAAAAACAAAAAAAACAACATATGAAATGTTATTGTGAGGTTTGATAATTACAAAGAGAGTACGTTTAGACCATCTTGTTTCTTTTTTCATAGTACAATGAATCATTGCAAGCAGCCTATCTAAGCATGGATACTTTAGAAGTTGGTGCAATCCTGCTACATTGTGTGCAATGTGTGTAGGTGACTAGGCTTTGGAAGTGTGCTGACCCACTGCATACTGTGCATGATCATTGTCACAATAGAATGGCATTTACTGCTGTTAGCCAATGTTTTGTTAGCAGCTGAGTAGAAACTAGTCTTTCTGTTCGTATGTGGTATGATAGTTTAAACAGAAGACCTAGTTAACTGAGATGGACTGAACTATGGAAAAGATCTGTGCAGAAAGGGTATAGTAATTTTTTTTTCTTAATTCTGCTTCTAGAAATGTTATTCATTGTAGGTTCTGATTCTCATTCCCTACTCATCCGAATCTCCCATAGGCTGCAATGGATGTTTTGGTTGTACTAAAAAAATAGGATCTAGTCCATAGCTTCTAGATTTGCTATTCAGAAGTGATGTTTTTGATTATTGTTACTTTACTGCTGACTCGTCCTATACACATCATCAAATGCTAAGGGTAATTACTAAAAATATGGATGATAGGTAACATTGTCAGCTATTCACAGCTCACTACTGGAAATGTAGAATAACTTGATCTTCAATCAAACTATTAAACAAAAAATTAGTTTTCCACTAAACTAATGCTAAAACATAAGTAAAGAAGTTGCACTATTTAGTTTAATTTGATGACATTGATCATTAAAAGTAATTTTTATTCTCTTAAAAACCAATGATGAGGATATATTGCTTGATACGTTTCATTCTAGTATTCAGAATTGCAGTCTTGTATTTTCCAGGTAAGAATGAAATACGTCAAATCAGTGTTGAATCTCCAGATAAGAAACCTGATTAAGGTGGAGTTAAATTTGCAAACACTTACGGAAACAAAATTGAGACTGAGATTTTCAAAAGAGCCTCCTAAGGGACTTCCTAAGGGTCTTGTAAAAACCCCATTCTAAATTGTTGTGGTCGTATAGCAACCTTTGAAAGCCAGGAAAGTTTTAATTTAGTTCTGTACTGCAAAGTGACTATGTGAAAATGCACCTCCTTGCTCAACATATCGTTGTTTACATTCAGTGATGTTCACTTCAGTGGCAAAAATTAGCTTTTATTGTTTTCCTCCTTTTTCTACTCCTGTGGGAATTCTGCACCACTTCACAATGCAGAATTTGCCTAGAATTAATGTTCTGCACAGAATTTCATCCCCCTCCCCTCACCCTCCGAATTGACACTACAGAGCTGCTGGCTGCCCCAGGAGGCCACATGACCCGGTAGTGCTTCCTCTGCCTGGTGAGCAGATCAGATCCACAGTTTTCATAGCCTTGGCATCTTTCTCTAGTCCTGAGGAGTGAATAAGCTCCATGGCTTCCCCAGCATCAATCTCTCTCATATAAACTGAGCAGGTTTATACCCAGAATAGAGGCTCTCTTTGCTGAGGTATGCAGGAGTCCCAGGTCAGGTGGAGATTCCTGCCCATGGCAGGGTTTGTAAATTCCCCCTGAGATCCCCATGGAGTATATAAATTCTGTAAGGTTCCTCTGCTGTATGATCAAAGATTTTTTTTAATGTAGCCAGTAGCTTTAAAATTAAACATACAAGTGTCTCTCAAATCCTCAACATCATCAATCTTTTGTGGACATAAATTGGATGATAATAATAATAGTGTATTTCTCCGATATAGCACTTTTCATCAGCCTTATTTGTTATTATTTGGCCTAAGCTGTTTTTGAGACATGATAGTCCAGAAAATATAAAGAAACTCCTACCAAAACAAAACAAAAAACAAAAACCAGAAAAACCTAAGTGCCTCTATTTCTTTTTCAGACTCCTATCTCATTAATGCTTTCTCCAATTACCCTTCAAATGATCTTAAGCAATTCTGTTCTGATAGAAGACCACACACAAGTATTTTCAAGCAGAATTATTTGTATTGATGAAGTTAGAGTTCAGTTAATGGAGTCAAAATCAGGCATATAATGGAAAGTTAGAAACAGCTTTAACACTTTTCAGAGGTTAGTCTGTATCAGTAAAAACAATGAGACGTGCTTTGTGGCACCTTAGAGACTAGCAAATTTATTTGGGCATAAGCTCTTGTGGGCTATAACCCACTGCATCAGATGCATGGAGTGGAAAATACAGTAAGCAGGTATAAATATACAGCACATGAAAAGATGGGAGTTGCCTTACCAAATGGGGGGTCAGTGCTAACAAGGTCAATTCAGTTAGGATGGATGTGGCCCATCCCAGCAGTTGACAAGCAGGGGTGAGTATCAACAGTCTTTATTCAGGCCTAATTTGATGGTGTCAAGTTTGCAAATTATTTCTAGTTCTGCAGTTTCTCGTTGAAGTCTTTTTTGAAGTTTTTTGTTGAAGAATTGCCACTTTTAAGTCTGTTGTTGCGTGTCCAGGGAGATTGAAGTGCTCTCCTACTGGTTTTTGAATGTTACAGTTCTTGAGGTCTGATTTGTGTCCATTTATTCTTTGGCGTAGAGACTGTCCGGTTTGGCCAATGTACATGGCAGAGGGGCATTGCTGGCATGTGATGGCATATATCACATTGGTAGATGTGCAGGTGAATGAGCCCTTGATGGTGTTGCTGATGTGGTTAGGCCTATGATGGTGTCCCTTGAATAGATATGCGGACAGAGTTGGCACCAGGGTTTCTTGCAGGGGCTGATTAGTGTTTCTGTTGTGTGGTGTGTAGTTGCTGGTGAGTATTTGCTTCAGGTTGGGGGGCTGTCTGTAAGCGAGGACTGGTCTGTCTCCCAAGATCTGTGAGAGTGAGGGATCGTCCTTCCAGTTAGGTTGTAGATCCCTCATGATGCGCTGGAGAGGTTTTAGTTGGGGGCAGTAGGTGATGGCTAGTCAAAAACAGACTTCAATGAGAAACTGCAGAACTGGAATTAATTTGCAAACTTGACACCATCAAATTAAGCCTGAATAAAGACTGGGAGTGGCTGGGTCACTACAAAAAATAGTTTTCCCTCTGTTGATACTCACACCTTCTTGTCAACTGTTGGGAATGGGCCACATCCACCCTAACTGAATTGGCCTCGTTAGCACTGACCTGCCACTTGGTCAGGCAACTCCCATCTTTTCATGTGCTGTATATTTATAAGTGCTTACTGTATTACTCTATGCATCTGATGAAGTGGGTTATAACCGATGAAAGCTTATGCCCAAATAAATTTGTTAGTCTCTAAAGTGTCACAAGGACTCCCCTTTGTTTTTAGCTTTAACACTAGAGTTGCTACCGTGGCTTCATGATCTCCTGTATTGTAAACTCTTGTATAGTTTGCTTACTGCAATATGGTTAGGAAATTCAGATGTATATTATGCTTGCATTTACATTCAGTTCACTATACTTATTACCACTTAATTCAGACTGATCTGGAAGAAGTTTACATATTTGTTTGAAAGTTCTGATTCTGAATGAATAAAAATGTGTCTGTTTAAAACATACTATGGATTCTTGCTAATATTTGTTATACATCTTCCCCATTCAGTTGGAATGTTTGTACCTAGTGTTATGAATTACATGGGGAAAAAAATCCATCCAGGGGTTTTGCTGACACAAACTTTGAGACACCCCGCCCCCCCGAAAATAGACTCTAATTCTTGTTTCTGAAATGAGATACATAGAATAGGGAACGCTGGCAGGGAGATGATCAAATTCATGTCTAGATTCTGTGATCTGTAGAATGGGACTTTGACACTGAAATGATGGAATATAACTTGAAGTTTGATCTTGGGCTGCACTGAAATTATCTCTGTTGTATTATTACAGCTCATCAGGTAGTCAGTTTCTCTGAGAGAGACTGCAGGGAATATATCAGTACCATCCCCTGGTGTTTAACAGATTAGAGAGCGTTGCTATCTTGTGGTGAATATAAACCTCAAAAGAAACACTTCTAAGCAGACCCTTTTTGCCTCTATCTCTTTGTGACTGCTGTAACAGTAATGAAAGCAAGTGATTTATTTTATACTGAGGAGTGAATGATGGAAATATTTTAGCTATACATAAAAATCATGACAGAGTCAAGACTGTTGTATCAAGAGAATACCCTTCCTGGAGTTTAGAATGAACTTCAGAAATGCCATGTTGCGAACATAGGAATATGAAGCTCAAATCTATGGTCTTCCTTCTGTATCAGCTAATTTTAATTGATGATACTCTATTTTCCTTGACTCAATACATAATAAAAGGCTCAGTTCTGCCACACTTACATTTAATAATACCACCTTATTCCTTGAGTAATCCAACTGATGTCAATGGCATTGTGCAATGTGAATTAGCCCTGAATTATCTCACTACTGAACCTTGCCTCTTCACACAAAGATCTCTGAAAGGATGGTTACGTAAGTTTGCACTACAAATCATCTCTGTACTACTGTGATTTCTCCTTCCACAAAAAATAACTTTTCTCATTTAGTGGTAATGTAGATACAGCAAGTTGTACACTGAATGTTGTTCAGAAATGCATCAACTTTGTAGTGTTCTGAAATTAGGAATTATTTTAGCTGTTCCTAGCACAACACAATGTTCACAGCTGCAGACATTTTCCCACACTTTCATAACTAACACAACAAACTATTCTCTGCTTCAGTGCTATCTGTATGCAAGCAAATGCAGAGTTATTTCCAGCTGAACTCAGGTGCCAACCACTGTGAACACTCTTCATTGTGTTGTCAGGCGCACATTTATATGTTTTTTGTCATAACTCCAGTTAAATAACTAATTATTTGATGATAGTTTCCTAATATCCATTGTCACATGTAAATAACACAGAGATATTAGCTTAGAGCGGTGGTTTTCAAACTTTTTTTTTCTGGGGACCCAGTTGAAGAAAATTGTTGATGCCCGCGTCCCAGCAGAGCTGGGGATGAGGGGTTTGGGGTGTGGGAGGGCTCAGGGCTGAGGCAGAGGGTTGGGGTGCAGGGGTGAGGGCTGGAAGCGGCCAATGGGAGTGCGGAGTCAGTGCTCAGGGTGGGGGCAGCATGCGGAGCCCTGTGGCCCCCCCGCCTAGGAGCCAGACCTGCTGCTGGCTGCTTCCAGGTGCTGCACGGTATCAGAACGGGTAGGGACCAGCTTGCCTTAGCCAGACAGCACCACCGATGGGACTTTTAACGGCCCAGTCGGCGGTGCTGACGACAGCCACCATGACCCAGTGCCTGACATTCCACAACCCAGTACTGCGTCGCGACCCACAGTTTGAAAACCACTGGCCTAGAGGGAGATTTTCAAAGGCAGAAATGGAGGTGAGGTGCCAAATTCCCAGTGATAGGCAGTGACTTTCAGTGAGAGTTAGGTGTCTGACTGCCATTTATACATTTGAAAATCTTCCCTTGGGACGCAGAGCAGAAAGAACAGCAACTGTTTTTAATTTTAATTTCCAACCTGTGTTTACATTTTTGAGAGAACCTGTCATTCAAGCTTTTTATTAGACAAAGGGTCAGAATACTCATAACTCTTGTGACTCACTAGGTTTTCAGTCTGTTTTAAAAGGGCAGCTTTCTAAAACCTCAACAACAGGGGAACCTGAAAAGAATGCACTGTAGCCAGGCAAGAGTTTGCAGTGTTAGGTAGAACAGCAAAACAATGATTTCCAACCTGCTGAAGATGATAAAAGGAACATTAAGTAACCTTTGTAACAAGTTTTGAAATTTTCTTGTATTTACCAACTATGGCATTTTAGAGTCCATCTAGTTCTCAAGTCTAACTGGAAAGTACAGAATTTTCAGTGATATCTGCGAATACACACTATCAGTATTATGCTGAGGATGTCAAAAATGGACCAAATGGGTAATGGTTTGCCAGTGCAACTGATGTTGACATGAGATATCCCAAGTCAGCACTTTAGACACTTATTTGCCAGTGTGGCCTAGGAAGGAAGGGGATTTCTGTATGCACTTGGACGATTCATTTTTGTCAAATTATCATTTTGACAGGATTTTTGGAATTGAGACACTGAATCTGAAAGGCTGCAGGAATGTTTCTTTCAAAATTCTCTTCAGTTTGCTTAGTTGTAAATGAATGTTATGAGATGTTTTAGTCTTTGACTTTATAGATTCAGGTAGCACTGACACGAAGGTATGTAAATTTATGATAATTTATTTATCATCTAAGGCAACAGAGGGCTGTGATCCAGATGTCAGGGGTGCGATTAAGGATAGATCCAGATGCAATTGCAGAAGAAATGTATAATTAAGCTGCAACCAGGAGGGAGAGTCTCCTGGAGTCCGAAAGCAATTTATTTATTTGTGAGCAATGGATCACAGTTATATAGAATAAAGTTCTGGCAGCCAATAGGGTCATGTTCATGAGAGCATAATATTTTCGCCACTTTATCATATGAGCTATAGAGACATGACCAGTGTAGAAAGACCGTGATTGAGTTGTTCAACAGGGAAAAGTCTTATGGGATTTTTTGGCTCTTGGCAAAACATTTCCCCATGATGCAATCATATTCAAAACATCTGTCTTTCCCTACTCAAGCAGGCATATATTAGGAATGAAAATCTTCCTTTTGTTTTGTTTTGTTTTTTTTTGTTACACTTATGGTTTGGATCACAGAAGGAGCTCTTTGAAGGATAGTTAGCAGAAGGACAGAAGATTGCAGTTGGTCTCAGGCTATCCTGTTTTTATCAGAAAAACCACAGAATTCTTATGGATGGTATATTTCCTGTTGTCCAAGCATGGCGGTTAACTGGCCTGCATAATTCAATGATTGCAAATTATTGGAAGAAAGCTCCCTCCATCCTGACCAAAGCTGTGTCACATGCTTACTGGAAGGAAATTCATAAGTTAACATGGGGACAAAACATGAGCACCGGTAATTTCCAATTAAGTGAATGGAGCTGTAGACCTTCAGCTCTTCTAAGGTTTTGGCCTATTGTTAAGAAAAGTGCCTTTTACCACAATAGGAATACCCTCACCATCAAAACACGCACAACTGCTGAATTTGTTTTCACAAATTTCCTCATGCTGCTGCAAGACTGGCTTAGTTAGAAGGGATTTCAGATGAAAGTAACATACATTCATCCATTGAAATTAGGTCATTCTCCCTCTTCTTCTCCAACTCCCAACAAATGTTAGACATGGTCAGCAGCTTTCTCTTGGTAACTCAAGCCGGAATGTATCCTACTCCAGCCCAATGAGAACCTGCTCATGGTTTCCCTTCACAACAGCTACTGTTAAAGATGGAGTGAAAAACAAAACCCTGCTCTCAAAATGATAAAGACCATATTTTTAATAACAAATACTGTAAATAAGTAAAAAGCAAACAGAAATGAGCATACTAAAAGTACCAATAATACCAGAGGGAGCCTTAGCACAGTGAACATGTTGGCTTTGCACTTTCAGTCCTTCGTAAATAATAATGATTTCTCAGTTTTCTGGTAGGATCCTCGCCACCTCCAGAACTAGAAGCTGGATTGACAAATGACCCAATGTTTACTAGCAATCACTTTCAGACAGATTTTGATACCTCATAGAGTTTAAGACCAGAATGGACCAGTAGATCATTTAATCTGGCCTCCTATATATCCCAGACCCAGACTATGACATTTCATTGAGTTACCCCTGTATAGAGCTCAGTAACTTGGGCTTGACTAAAGCATAACTTGCGTTTGGCTAATATTTCCTCACTTTGAGTAGTATCTTACTTCAGTGTGATGACTTGAGGAGGCAGTCCCTCAACCTTTATTTGATATTGCAGTTTGCCTTGTAAGATCAGGACCTAAAATACTATGAAAGGGAGTAAGGGTGTCAGAATCTGTTCTTTTAATACATTTTTTAACTAAATAAATCTCCCCTTCTCCCCCCCCCCCCCCCCCCGTAAGACTTAGTTGTGCACAACTACTAACTCTATGGGTGTGTCTACTCTGGAATTAGACACCAGTGGCTGGCCCCTGCCAGCTCGGACTATTTAATTGCCAGCCTGAGACAAAATGTCTACACCACAATTAAACAACCCAGCACCCCATGGGCCAGCCACTGCTTTTTAATTGCAATGTAGACATACCCTATGTATGGCAAGACCATTTCCAGGATGCTGGTAGCAAAATCTCAATGCAGATGCAGAGATGCAATAGTCTGTATAAGAGGGGAACACAACAATATGTATTTTAAGTCTTATGGGAGATAGCCCAAAAATAAGGGAACTGTGCAATAGCACAGTGATTGCATTCCCAGTGGTCAGCTGCACAAGCATCTAGAATTCAGTATGTTTTGATATGTGTCTTAAACCTAATATTCTCTTGACATTTGATAAGACACTGGAAAATCAAAAGTCAATTTTCTTCTTTATTTATAGCCATTTTAAGTGGTATCTTTTATTTCCAGTATGAAAATAGATTTCTAGACTCTAGATTACCTTGTAGCAATGTTGAGGCCTGAATAATTAAAGTTTGTAAAGATCTATTAATGATCTTTCAATGAAAGATGCTATGAGGCTGATTTCTGTATGGAGCTACCTCTTCAAATTATTTAGAAACTGTAGTTCCACCAAAATGTGGAAGTATGTACATTGACCTGGTGAAAGAACATTGCATCTGTGTTCTGGGATGTGCACTGGCTACAAGGTGATTTCCAGGTGAAGTTTGTGGTGTGGATTCCGATCTATAAAACTTTAAATAGTTTGAGTCCCAGCTACCTGAGACTGTGACTCTACCCAGGTGATACTGTGCTGACTGCAGTCTCCCAAGTTGTTCAAACTAAAAGCTCCCTTTCTCCTCCCATTTCAACAGAATAGGGCTGATGATGGGACATTCTTCATGAGGTATCCTTGGCATCACTTCCCTCCATATGCAATACACGTGAACTACATCATTAGAACTACATCACTCATGATTCACTAGGTGATTCAACCAGCAATGAGACCACAGTGCACCATGGGAGATATAGTCCAGCCATGAAATGTTGCAATTCTGTTCAGCAAAACAATATTTCAGTTTGGTTTGACTCAACCCAGGATGAAATATTTAATTTGTAATTTCCCAATGGAAAAGTAAAAGAAATTTTTTTTTAAAATTGCACATTTAAATTTTTCCTGCAAGATATTTAGCTTTTGTGGGAAATGCATTTTCTATTGAAAAAACATTTGGACCAGTAGTGCAACACACACACATATCTTGGTCAACGTTTAGTGACCTTAATGACATGCTGCTGCAAGATTCACTTGTTTTCCCTGATGAGGAGAAGGGGTTAATGTAATGGAGTCTGCTTCCAGCTTGAGAAAATTGCTAGGAGGTCCATCTTTTTATGCAAAACATGTTAAATCAGCCACAAAATATTTATGCCTGTTCTGTGCAGAGAATCTTATAGGTGCAACTGAAATAATAGTGAAGTATGATGGCTTAAAGTAATTCTAAAACTGTTTGCAGAATGCCTCCACCCACAGAGGGGGACAACAATCAAATGTACAAGAGCCAGAGGCATAGTGGAAATAAAGACTAGCTTGTGGCAGTATGCTGGATGGGGGAACTGTGTCATATGGGAGAGAAGTAGAAGTAGTATGGGAAAACCTATGCTAAAAAGGGGATTTTACCTTAGATTTTTCATTCTCTAAACAAGCCCACGTATCTGAAGTTGGTTTGCTGCCTATGACTGTGGAATGCGGAGACATGGTGTGTTCTTCCTGAGATTGGCACCTGTGGGCTGGACCACATTGTTAGGAGCTCTTCATTGCTCTATTGTCAAGAGACTCAGTAATTGTTTGTAGGCCTTTACTTTGATTATGCTTAGTGTTTGTAAATGTTGGATATACTCAATGGTATACTGTTTGCCTGGTTAAAGAGAAAAGGCCTGTGGGCCTTTGGGAGTAGCAGGGGAGAGAAGTTATTTGGGTCACTTTGCAAGGTAAAAAAGGGCTCAGTACAATTTTCTGCCTTTCTGTGAGGCAAGGGTAATATCTAAATCCCAGTGGCTGGAAGCTGGGAGCAGGGCTTTGGAGCTGTGCTCCAGCTCCAGGCAAAAACCTGCAGCTCCACTGCTCCAGAGCTGCTCCACGCTCCAGCTCTGGGCTCCGCTCCAAAGCCCTGGCTGGGAGGTTATTGTTAAAAAACAGCTCACCTAGAGAGCTGGGAATGGACTTGGATTTTCAAACAGGTTGGCTCTCTTCTATTTTATTTTATTTTATTGGTGGCTTCTATCTATAAGTGAGGATTAAATATATGGAGAAAGTCAGAAGTCCTGTTGAACTTGCTGCATGACAGTGCAACCCCAAGTAAACAGCCAATGAACTTGAAAATATCCCGAGTCTTTGCTCAAGTGCACTGTGCCCCAAAACAGGTGACCCATAACACAGCCTTGGGACTTGGGAGCATTAGCCAAGGACACCAGGAAACACTTTTGCTGTTCTCATTGCATGCAGTCACATTATTTCTTAGCTGCCAAAATATGGCATGTAATTCTGCATGCTAGTTTACATCAGGTAACTTCAGGTAACTGGAAGCCATTAAAAAAGAAAACTGAAAGTGACAACTCACATACCCCACTACAAAGCGCTCATGTTACCTCCTGAGTAGACAGAAGAATATGTGTAATTATTCCTTGATTATATAGAAGAAAAATTTATATGCGTCCATCTTGATTTAATCTAAACCTCACAGGACAAAATGGTGTTATGAGATTTAACTAATGAAGTCAGATGGAAATGTCTTTTTCTCACACCCAATCTTTGGGCAAACAACACTATAGCAAAATCTGATAAGCAGTTTTTGAGCAGGGAGTTGCTGGGGTGGGCATTACATTTCTGCTATATGTTCAAGTAAGCAGTTTGTTTGTATGCATCTCAACAATACCTAGACTAACTTTAGCCAAACAGGATGCATTTTTGTAGATCATCATGTTGTGGGTTCAGCATAAAGGTTTACTTCCCTGACACTTAATGGTTCAATATTTTCAGGAGAGGCCTTTGAAAAGACATATGTCACCCTATCTACATTATACTGTTGGGTCAAATGTTAACATATATACCCTTTTTTCCCCTTCCCCTCTCCTTCTCTAGTCTATTCCTTTTGCCTGAACGTTTAAAATGAGTGGGAAATGGTGAAATTAAACATTTTTTTTAAATGCCATGTTTCTAGTCTGGCTGGAATTAATCCAATTGGCTGGACCTGATTTTGCACACCATGCTTCCCTGAAGGCTCCCCTCCCCCAAGAAGCAGCTGTAAACAGCTGATGGTAATTATCATCCACCTGCTGACTATGCCAAATAGACATCCCATTAAACTATGACAAAAAGGGCTCCCAGACTACTAAGTACATCCTCATATTTTTGGTAACCCTGATAAAATGCGGATCTGTTTTTTATCCCGGTGGTGTGGTTGCTAACCATAAAGAATATAACCTGTCTTCTGTAATAATCTGCGCTGCACAGCTCAAATGCTCTACTAAATGAAATTGCTTTACTACTACTTTGTTTGTGGCTATTTTCAAAAAAGTGTAGTTCCGTGTATGAGACTGTAGAAATTGTAAATGGAACTCAGTTTTGATAGATCCTAATTAGCCGACTAATTCAAGTAATAGAAGATTTTAGATCTCCATATTGTGATAGGTGATGGTGTTACATTGTTTTTGTGCAGTTCTGGGAAGCCATTGCTCTGAAAAATACATCATGATAGCAGGGCATATGTTTGAAAGAGTCTTAAGATTTTAATATTAATACTTGTATTATTCACTTCAGTATTTTCAATAGATTAGCAATATTAATCGTTGCAAAAATGTAGCATACCTGTTACATTCCCAATGGAACTCTGAAACTGTTAGACTTAAATCCTTTTATTGTATATCTGTTTAGGAAATATACTAACATTTCCACTTAGTTTGTAGACAAAAAGGGGGCCCAATTCTCAGTTACTCTAAGGCTCTCTACACCATTCTGGAAATGTAAAGAGTTTTACAAGGAGTGCAAATGGCCACCTGAGAATATCCCGTGTGCAGGAGTTAGGGTTGCCAACCTTCCCGGTTTCACTGGGAGTCTCCTGGAATCAGGCTCTATCTCCCGGAGGCTACTGTAGCCAAACCAGGAGATTTTAGGCACAAACAGTCCAGCAGTGCAGCAGGGTTAAGGCAGGCTTCCTACCAGTGCTGGCTCCGCGCCGCTCCGGAAGTGGCCAGCATGTCCCTATGGCCCCTGGAGCGGGAGCAGGAGGTCTCCGTGTGCTGCCTCTGCCCTGAGTGCAAACTCCACAGCTCCCATTGGCCAGAAACTGCAGGCAATGGGAGCAGCAGGGATGGTGCCTGCAGGCAGGGGCAGTGCACGGGACCCCCTGGTCCCCCCTGCCTAGGAGCTGCTGCCAGAGGGATGTGGCAGTCACCTTCGGGAGCCGCCCAAGGTAAGCACCTCCCTCCCACCTCCTTCCTGCACCCTAACTTCCTGCCTGAGCCCGCACCCAAACTCCCTCCCAGAGCCTGCACCCTGCACCCAAACTCCCTCACAGAGCCTGACCCCTCACCCCCTCCCACATCCAAACTCCCGCCTGGAGCCACCTCCCACACTCCGAACACCTCGGCCCCAGCCCAGAGCCTGCACTCCCCTCCAGCACCTTAACTCCTTACCCCAGCCCGGTGAAAATGAGTGAGGGTGGGGGAGAGTGAGTGAGGGGGGTGCGGGGCCTTGGAGAAGGGGCAGGGCAGCGATGGGCCTTGGGGAGGGGGTGAGGCGGGGGCAGGGCAATGGTATTTGGTTTTGTGCAATTAGACAGTTGGCAACCATAGCAGAAGGCCTCTCAAGCCAGGGTAGGGCTGGCATTAAGGTTGTCTACATCAGCCTTTTCTTAGTCCCCAACACAGAGGGGATATGAGAGCACATTTCACTACAAATGGAGAACAGGCACAGAAAGATGAAGTCATAGCACAAGGTCTCAGAGGAAGTCTATGGTAGAGTTGGCCATAAAATTCTGGTCTCCCATTCCTCAACCAGAAACCTTCTCTGTAGCTGTTTCATGCCACAGATAAAAACAGTGACTCTGTTATATTCAAACTTATCTCAGTTGAAACATAAAACTAAGTAGGGAAGCAATATTAAAGCAATAGAATAGGACAACTGTACTGCAGCTATTATTATTTTGAAATGCTTTGTACTTGTTAAAATAACCTTTACTAAAGATTCCAGATGATTTTCTTGAAACATTTTCAAGTGTAATAAATAAAAGGTGACTTAAAGAAAAATTATGCAGTCTATAATCAAAATATCAGATTTTAAATACCTATACTCTGTGGAACCACAGTTTTGAATTCCAGTAGCCTCAGTCCCCCCGAGGTAGATATATCAACTTCCAGTGCTGTTTGGATGATGAGGGAAATCTTTCATGTGAGACTTAATAACCGGTTTGTAAAAGCAGGATGGTTGCCATGATATCCTAACCCTGAGTCCCAATACTTTTGTTGAGTGTGCTGGGCACCAGATGTCAACTTGGCAACTGTTCTTGCACCACAGGCAGAACTGCCTCATTCTACCAGAATGCGCATGAAATGAACTCTTGCCATCCTGAGGTAAAATTCCCACTGATATCAACAGATTGTCCCTAAGCAGGGACTGCAAGATTTGGCCCGTGTTTGGTAAAGGAGTTTGGGATCCTTTAGTGCCATATGTAAATAATAAATATAAAATGTATTTTTATCTCATAAATAGATTTGATGCCGAGTGAATATATTTCTGTATCTTGTTCTAATGACAAACTAATTTTTTTCCTTTTCCCCCCTCCCAGTCTGATACAAATGCAAGTTACCTACGAGCTGCTCGAGCTGGCAACCTAGAAAAGGCTCTTGACTACTTAAAAACTGGAGTGGACATCAACATTTGCAATCAGGTGGTAGAATATTTTAATTAAATTTTCCTTCATTCTGTAAACCCTACTCTTGCATTGTCTAGGCATATATTATCACTTCATCTCAGTAATAACTTTCAGTTAATGTTTTGATAACTGAATCTTATTGCATGTTTGCATTTTCTATACAACAAACTCCTTTAAGAAGCTATATTTTACTTTCACTGGGATAACATTAAGGTATTCAATTGTATTATGCATTCTATTTGTATTAAACTAGTGGTTGTGCTAATGTGTCATATTTAATGTGGCTAAGCCTCTGTAGTCCAGCTGAACACTTATTGCTTCCAATAACCAAGTAGTTAAAATGCTCATTTGAAAATAGCTTCTTCAGAGATAATCAGAATGGAATGTAATCCTTTGGTCTTGTGATAGATTGTTTGCTGCACTAAACAACCTGTATCAGTCTTTCCCTGTCCATTTTTTATCAGAATGGGTTGAACGCACTCCATCTTGCTTCCAAAGAAGGTCATGTAGAAGTTGTTTCAGAACTGATAAAGCGAGGTGCCAATGTGGATGCAGCAACAAAGGTCAGTAGTTCCTATCTAGCTGTTCTACTGTTTGCACAGATTCCATGTAAGCTAAGTGTCAACCAGTTGATTGCAGGCATTATTATAGCAGTTTAAGTAATTTAATATTTTCTCCTGGTGATGTGACTCTCAAAAAATTATAGAACACTGTCTTACTTTGTTTTGTAGAGATCTTTTAAAATATATTTGACCCTAGAAATATTGTATGAAGAGTGTATTAGTAGTTGAAAATATATTTTAGAGTGGGCTGTGGGGTCGACATGCTTAATCAGCTTTTCAACTGTAAATTTTTACTAATTTACTTTTAAACAGTTTTCACATTTCATCCCTCTCTAATTTCAGAAAGGAAACACAGCATTGCACATAGCGTCTCTGGCTGGCCAGACAGAAGTTGTTAAAGTGTTGGTTACAAATAAGGCCAATGTCAATGCACAGTCTCAGGTAAAGTTACTGAACTTTACTAAGAATGTTACTGAACAAAAAAAAAAAGAAAAAGTTCATTATGTCAGTGTCTTTCTCCTTTTTTAAACTGTAACATTATTACGGTGTGTAAGACAGCTTTGTTGACATTAATGATGGCTCTGGAGAAGTGGGAGATTGATAGAGCAAGGAAAATTAGGAGTGAGCAAAATCATTCGGGTAAAATAAGAGCAGTTCTTCCTTTAATCAGCTTCCTCACCCCTAACTATTCTTTTATGGCAGGCAAATGCCTGGATGAACATACCATCTCCTTGGCCCAAGGCTATTCTTGCTGGTGGCTAGCCAAACACACAGAAGATGAGGAAGATGATTTAATGTGCTTTCCAATCTCTGTCTTTCGAGGAAAGCCATTTGGGGAATAGAAGGGCGTCTCCTGAATTCTTTGATGACTTTATTTAGCCTTTTAAATTTTATGTTCAATGTTGGGAAAACCCTATTTTGAAATTAAATTACAGTAATTTTCTATTTCAAGCTGTATGCATTCTGTGCAGATGATCAATGAGAATGAGAAAATCTTGATTGTGAAATCCAGTGTTGTTTATAACTGTGCTTAAAAGTGTCATGTAATATGGAGTACAGCAAAGCACTTCACCCTTCATCTTAAGATCTGCCCTCCAGTAGTGTCCTACTAACTGCATTGTTACCTGGCCAGAATAGATAATGAAAAAAGCAGAGTTGGTTGAGAACTCCTGGTTCAAGGAAAGATATCCTATTTCAAAGTAATCCACTGTTACGGCCTGAAAGGGTTACCTCACTTTTTCTGTATAACTTTTATAAGGAAGTACTATTGGAATATGCAGAAATAAAACACTTTTTTGAATTAATGTGAAGGTCAGCTATAGAAAATTGAGAAAAAAGAAAGACTGAGTTTGTTTAAAGGGATATGTTAAATATCAGATATTTTTAAGAAACACATTTCTTTCCTTCTGTATTTTAGCATATTAAAAATGAAAGAATTTAAAAAATCTGATTTACTTTTCTCCATTGGTGCTGCTTGTTTACCATGTACATTTCACTCAGCTTGGACAAAAAAAATAGTTTCACTTTCTGGTTCTTGTGCATTAGTCAAATGCTGCAGTGTTTGGATTTAAACACTCTCCTGCATTGTTTAGAAACCAAACCAAACAAAAAAAATTGTTTAAAGAATTTTTCTCTTAAAAAATAATCTACTGGTTCTTCTGTTGAAGATAGAATGTTACGCTGTAAAAACCAGGGCTGCCCAGAGGATTCAAGGGGCCTGGGGCAAATTGAGGGAGTTACGACCCTTGTATTCACCCGGCAGTGGTCTGGGTCTTCCGCGGCATTTGGCGGCGGAGGGCCTTTCAGTCGTTCCGTGTCTTCGGCAGCACTGAAGGGCCCCCCACCGCCGAAATGCCTCCGAAGACTGGAACCGCCGCCGGGCCAGGGCTCACAGGGCATTTTGGTGGCGGGGGGCCCTTCAGATGCTCCGCGTCTTCGGCAGCACTGAAGGCCCCCCCCCCCACCGAAATGCCACCGAAGACCGGGACCGCCGCCGGGCCAGAGCTTGCAGGGCCCCTGCGGGACCCGGGGCAAATTGCCCCACTTGACCCTTCCTCCCCGGGTGGCCCTGATAGTAACACCCTTTTGTGGGTTCAGTCCTGGGAACAATCTAAAGATGCAAGCACCTATCAGAACCTCAAAGGGCTCTACCCTGACGGGCAAAAGAAGGGTGCTTTCTGCAGTTTTTTTAGTTCAATTGAGTTAGCTTAGCATGGCTAAAAAGCCCTCTTAATTCTCATTAATAGGAAAGCTTTACATCAGGAGTAGCAAACTTCAGCCCGGGGCTCGTATCTGGCCCTTCAGCTGTGTGTGCCGCGGCTCCGCATGGCTCCCGGAAGCAGCGGCATGTCCCCCCTCTGGCTCTTACACGTAGGGACAGCCAGGGGGCTCCGCACACTGCCCCCGCTCCAAGAACCCTCCCCGTAGCTTCCATTGGCAAGGAACTGCCAATGGGAGCTGCATGGGTGGCGCCTGCAGACGGGACAGTGCGCAGAGCTGCCTGGCCACACCTCTGCATAGGAGCTGCAGGGGGGACATGTCCCTGCTTGAGGTAAGCACCACCCAGAGCCTACTCCCCGACCCTTTTCTGTGCCCCAACACCTGTGCCCCAGCCCTGATCCCTCTCCTGACCTCCTACCTCTTGGTTCCAGCCTGGAGCACCCGCCTGCACCCCCAAACCCTCATCCCCAGCCCACACCCCCAGCCAGAGTCCTCACCCCCTCCTGCACCCCAACTCCCAATTTCGTGAGCATTCATGGCCTGCCATACAATTTCCATATCTAGATGTGGTCCTCAGGCCAAAAAGTTTGCCCACCTCAGCTTTAGATCGTTTGAACTGGTCATGCTGTAGTCTAGGCTCCCTCTTAGGTCTTGTCAAGACTAGGATTTAAAGGTGTGATGTTAGCATGTAAGAGCTAACACATGCTAACAAACACATTTAAAAAGTGATAGTGTAGGCACTGCGCTTAACGTGCTTAACAGGTCAAGTCTAACATTTCTTAAAGGCCTTGTTTTCACTAGCAGAAAAATGGTGGTACTTGGAACTTCTAACACACGTTAAAATTATGACTGCCTTATCCAGACACACTAGGATTTTACCACATGCTAGTTACCAGGTATTAGCTAACACATGGTAAAAAACAAAACAAAGCAAAATTCTTTTTTTCGTAGTTTGAATACACCGGAGAACCTTTGTTGACGTAAAATGCACACTGATGGGGTGGTGCAAAATTCATCTTACTTTGTCTTGCTCAACAGCCCATTGAATTCCCTCAGCTGAATTGGAAGAGCATCCCCTCTAGTTTTCTGGAGATGCTCTGCCTCCTCAATTTCATCCCCTAGCACCTCAGCTGTCCTCAGTGGTAACCAAGCATTGGGGAGGGAGACTGCGGAAGTCTACCCTGGGAAGGAGGTTTCGAATAATGAATGTGTAGTTCCTACACAAATACCCAAGAGTGTGGATGACCTGTGGGTATTCAGCTCCTGTGTTTGCTGAACCCCAATGGTCGTTAGAGCCCCATGCCACAAACTTGCCTCTATCCAATGTTTGATCCTGGATTTGAGCACCAGTTGTAACACATTTCTTTATGTGGCCTACAACTTGATTTTAATGTTCTGCTGAATTTAGCAGCCTTCGGGCATGAACATTCAAAGATTTGTTTTTCCTGATGCTGACCCTGCTTTTTGTGAGCTTGGCTCTTCCTCTTTCCCTGAAGGCAACAGCTGTCCCCTGCTGACAGAGCCAGCTTTGGGCACACAGGAAAGCAAAGCCTCTGTAAACCAAATCTTCATATTCATTTTTTTTTAAAGTGAACATTTACTTTTGTCTGTCCTTTGCATTTGTTCACAAGGAGTGTTTATTACTCATGGAAGAGTAGAAGTCAACTTTCGGCTGTGGCCCTAATGGCTGCTTCAGCATTTTAAAGATTAAAAAAAAAGATTGTGCCACAGAGAATCCATAATCTGAGAATTGTGATAAATTGAGGATATGCAGGAGAGTTCTCTTCCACCTTCCAGTGCTGATAGTACTTGGCTCTGCCCAATTTCGCCCTTTCATTATTTAACTAAAAAGGAGAACAGGCTTCCGCTTGCACTTTAAATTCATATTTAAAACATTCTAACCCAACAGTGTTCTTGAGTTTCTTAAGGTTGAACTAAATCAATAAATAGTTGTAATAATAAACTTACTGTTTGAAAGGAAAGGAGAAAAATTGGCACACTCTCTCTGTGTACTTTGAATTAGACTACCAAATAATAAGTGATAACTTGATATCACTTGCCCTGGTGAATTTTTTTCTGGACTTTTTAATGTCTTTTTGTTAAGCAGAATTAATTGTGTGCTAACTAATTTCTTAGGCTCTGATTCAGGAAAGTACGGAAGCACCTGTTTAACTTTAAGTATTGACTCCAGTAGGATATAAACACCTGCTTAAGTGCTGTCCTTAATAGCGATATTTCCTGAATTGGATCAAAATATCAAAATACCCAAACATTAACTGACTATGCAGATTGCACTTGCCATGTAAATTTGTGCTTGACCTCAACTTCGTTCTGCTAAATGTCTCATAGATACAAATACTTCTCTTGGGCAAGAGGAACATCCTCAAGTTCAGTTTCATCACCTTTATATCTGTCCTTAACTCCAACCTCCTGTTTGCCTCCATTGTCCATAAACTTTGCATCCTGGACAGTGAAGCTTCCTGGCCCCACTACATATTCTTTGTCTGAACATGCCCCACGTAGGCCACTATCTTTTTTCCACATTGGTCAAAAATCTTCATCCATGCCTGCTCTCTTGTTACCATGACTATTATAATTCCCTTCCATATGGCTTCCCTTAATCCCAGCCCTCCAGAGTCCAGAATTTTGCTGCCCACTTGCTTATACAAATGTCAACATACTCTCAATTCCACTGAGTGTCTTCCACTGAGTGTCTTCAGTGTCGTCCTGTATTTGTGAGGTCCAGCTCAAAAATTCCCGAACTTGTTTTTGTTTGTCTTGTTGAGAGACTTGTCCTTCTTTGCTCCCTTCCCTGCTCCTTACTCTCTTCCTGCTCTTTGTGCCTTCATACCATCTTGCCAGTGCTGCTGTCCTCCTGCTAGAGTTCTTGACAGTTGGGAGAGCCTTCCTGTACCTCCCCACTTCATTGCCTTACTACTATTTAAAAATGCCAGCTATTTTGTCTACATCTCTTAATTTTCCTCTTCCTTGGCTGTTATAATTTATTTTCACTTTATAACTGTTATTAATTAACTCTCTATTTGGGGATATAGACTTTATGAAAGACAGCGTGATACAAAAGAAGGGTCTACTTTTACTCCCACTGAAATCAATTGCAAACATCCCATTGAATTCAGTGGAAACAATATCAGGCCCTAACACTGTGTTTATTATTTAGCTTCCTCATGTCCCCCATCGCCGAATTAACTCCAAATCTGTTTGTTTCAGACACTAGGTCTGTTCACAGAAATGAATAATAAACACTTGTTAGCACTAGTATCTTGCTATCCAGAATGTTCTTTCGAACCTGACTGCCATTCAGCTTCACATAACATTCAAGTTCTAAAGTTCTAAGTATGTGTGCACATCTACTCCCTCTCTCCCTTTCCTGTGGGTTTTCTCCACACCTTCCCCACCCCTACCACCATCATGTGGCCTGGCTTCTAACTCCCTCCCCAGTGACCAACCCTCAAGCTTCCAGCTCCTTTCTGCCCTGTGACTCCTCTGAGGCCTTTAGACCTTCCAATGCCATGACTCCTACACGACTCCTAAGACAGCTTTGATGTCCCACGAGGGGAAGTATCTTCTCTAGCAATGTTAAAATATGTGGTCTCTGTGGGTCCAGTACCACTCCCTCCCAATTTATCTCACACTTTGTGTCCTCTGCTTCTACAAGTTCTCCAGAATAAATTAAACACAGTATTTGAATAGAACTACCAAGTTCCAGTGCAAATGCAGAACCTGCACATGTTGCCATTGGTAGAGATGAGAACCCACTCGTTGCTATCATTACTTCTGGTAGGTGGGTGTGTAGGGTGGGATGGAGCTTGCAGCCTCAGGGAAGTTCATAGAGAGAGTGGGGACTAAAGAGGTCATGGAAGAGAGAGAAGTTTGGGGACAACCATATCCCAAGCACAGATCTTCGTTCCCAGCCTGAACAAACATCCTGGATGTGTGGACCTGTGTGCACCCCTGTTAAATACTAGACAGAGGCTGAGTCAGTATCCAGTTTAAATGCAAATAAAGTTTTGTTTTATTTTAGACAACATGGTGAGAATTTTGAAAAGCCCACTCAAAGTCTCCTTTTTTATTTACTTTGCACTACTATTAATATTGTGTGTGGTCCTCTCAAATCTTTACTGTACTTAGGCTGCCATAGACATTTTTGGCCATCAGAGTTGCTTAAAGTAATTGTAACTCAGCTATGATTTGCCCAAAGAAGAAAAGGAAGGATGATTCTTCAGATCCAATAGTCATATGAAGAGCTAGAGTGAAATGACACAGATGTGAGCCAGTAGCCAAATAACTTTTATTTCTGTAATGTATTTCTGTAATGTCAGTCACTTCTCCCCACCATTTTTGTAATAGTATATTTTCTGTTGCTGCTTCTGGCTGGCTTCCATTCCCAGTCTCAGACTGAAGTGGTGCAATTGTACATTTAAAGCATCTTTGAGATGATCCTCTTCACTCTGAGGGCCCAAATCCAGGAACCTGTTTGAGTCAGCACTTTTACCAGTAAAGTGCACAATCCTTCCAGATCATTTCATATTAAAATGAAAACAGTTACAGTAATACAGGGTGAGCTGCATCATGTCACTTACAAGTCTGGGTAACCTGAGAGGAAATGGGACATGCACAATCCACCTGAGGTCATTTCAAAGGACAGTGGTCCCAGTGTGAAGGAAGGAAAGATTGTTGATCTTATTTATGTTCTATTTATTTGTGCAATAGAAATTCATTTTGCAACCCATGGTTAGTTGCTTAAAATGCAGGATATGACATTTTTGAGTACCTAGTAGGTAATTTAAAGCGATTAAATCTTTCCTGTTTTGCGGTATAATCAAGGCCATCTCAATTTAAGCCACTTCAAAACGCAAATCAGCAGGCTTGTTAAGTTGCTTTACAGGTGGCTTGAGCACAGCAAAGCTATTTTATAAACCCATTAGGCCATTTTATTTTTATGATTGGAATTACTGATGCTATGGATTTCGGAAATCCAGGTAATGTTAGAGACTTGGAGAAAAATCATACATGGGTTTAATGTTAACCTCCAAAGCAAAGTACTAAATGGAATGACCCTCCCACCCCCCCCCCAGGCCCCTGAAAGATTGTGTTCCTTATTGTTGGAGCAGTGACGGAAGTCTTGATTGTAAGAGGAGACTCACTCACCTAAAAGTTGTTGGTTAGAAACTCACTCATCTTAGTAGTATTGTTCAATTAGTTTTAACTATGTAGACTGGGTATTTTATTGATTGAAGTCACTCACTCAAATGTAATCTGAGAAACAACTTTAACTTTTCAGAAATGCTGAGGAAATCCCTATTTAAGATCACTAAATCTTGCTGACCCTGAGATCTCATGGTGCCTATAAAGAGATAACTGGTTGAACACAGGGACAGTCCACCTTCTTTCAGTTGTTTGAAGAGATGAAATCATAGGAAAATCTGAAGAATTTAGGAGAAAAGGGACGGACACAGACAATTAAAAACAATGGACAGGTGATCAAAAATTGCCCAAATTATCCAAAGGGTCATTGCCCCCAGGATCCCCTTGAAATGTGTATCATATTTTCCTGCTCACTTTGGCATGTCCATATTGTCCACTGCGTCTGTGAGATCTAATAAACCGTCTATCCAGAATGGTTTTGCCTGGATGCTTTGATTTTAGTCTTGTATGTTTACATTTGAAAGAAAGGGAAAACGTTCCCAGCTGGCTGTAAGGAGTTCCCTTAGATGGACCTATCCGGTTGAAAGCTTACATCATGCTCCCTGTCCACAGTATTGTAGCATCTGAGACCTTCTCCTACTCCCACTGAAGTCAATGGAGGTTTTGCCATTAACTTCTATATGGGCAGGAGCAGAATTATTCTTACCCATCAACCTGAGCACAGCGGATCTTTGGTGTTCAAGGCATATTTGTGGAGGGCATTGGTTATGAATTGTATGTAATAGAATATATTGTTTTAGAACATACAGACAATATTTATACAATATGTTGTTCTATTTCAGAATGGTTTCACACCATTGTATATGGCAGCCCAAGAAAATCACCTGGAAGTTGTTAAGTTTCTTCTTGACAATGGTGCAAGTCAGAGCCTTGCTACTGAGGTAAAAGATCAAGTTTTGTTTCATATAAACAAAGTTTAATGTACGTCAGAGGATATTATCACCAGCTTTTACAGATGGAGTTTTGCATTAGTCCTTCACAAAGAGAATTACAAACTACTAAAATGCTCCATCTAGGAATCTTATTAACGAATTTTGAGCTATTGACTTTTTGTTTTTAATCATCTATAGTAGTTAAGGCTCAGATTTTTAAATGTATTTAGGTGTTGCAATGCTGTGTCCAGTAACACCTAACTATCTTTAAAAATCTGGGCCTTAGTCTTTAACAATAAATATAAATAATCACATTATACTAATGACATTGAATAAAGCATTTTTAATAGCTTGATCATTGTAATCATAGGTAGTGGATAAATGATTAGAGCAGAGGGTTGGGGATCAGGCAACAAGAGTGCTCCATCTGATTTGCTTAACCATGAGCAAGTTCCTTAACTGTTCAGTGTCTTTTTTTCTGTCATTAAAATGGAGATAATACTAACCTTGTTATGAGTACCTGAAAGGAAAGGTGCTGTGTAAGTGTAAAATATTCATAGTTGTAGCAGCACCAGAAATATTCATATACTTTAAATACAAGTTACTGAAATCTCCTTTACAAACAATTTTTTTTCAAATGACTCAAATTTAGTTATGAGTGCCAATTTGAATGTTTGGTCTCTCTATAATTTCATAATGCATTCTGCTGCTGTTAAATTTTAATTTTGTAAAGAAAATTGTTTTAAAAAAAACTATCTAGGTTTTAGAAGACTGTAAAAAACAGTTAAATGTCTTCCATGTAAAACTAATTTATTGTACCAGCATGTATTAAAAGTGTGTACTAATGTCTATGCTGTATTTAAGTAACACTTTTCACTTTGTTTCTTCTGAAATCAGCACTACAGAAAACAAAATTAATTGCTAATGGATTGAAATTGTTTCAAAATTCAATAGCAATTAGTTTACAATGAAGGTCCCATTTCAGCAAACTTCCTTTTTACAGAAATTTGTATAAGATTACTAAAACCCCCAAACGTTGACGTTAGAGCTTTTATCTACTGTAAATAGAGCCGATCAAAAGTTGGAATTTGTATTTTGTGGGAAGTGTCAAAGTTCTGAGATCACCCAGGGTTTTCAGGCTCTGGTTTTGCAGATGGATCCTGTGCACCAAGTTGCAATGCCACTCACTGAAATTTGGCCATCAGAAGGCTTGCAGCACTCCCCTCCCCCCACAAAAAATCTGGTGCCCCAGCAGTGTATAACCACTGTTGTATGGGGGTGGAGGGGGCTGCACACTGAAGCTTCCTATGGCGACAAATTGTCTTGACTGGCCTCTACCTAGAAACTTGAGCTCTCCAGCAGCTCAGGAGGCAAGCTGGCAGGACTGCAGGTAGAGTTTCATCAGATGTTCAGTTAAACTGATGCGTTTCCACAAAATGCTAAATCAGCATTTTGAAAATATGTCTATAAAATTATACATATATACTGTATTCCTTTCTAGCTGTTATGTATCTGCTTGCTTTCTTGACCTTACCATGTGAGTGTAATTTCAAATAGATTTGGGGAAAATTTTATTATATAGTACCATCTAATTTCACTCCAGGAGAAGTTAATGGAATTACACAAGTGATTAATGTAGCCTTAGCACTGGTGTATGTACATCTTTGTTTTTATTAAGGTTTTTATAGGTCTATTTTCTTTTGTCACTTATATTGTTACATTCTTTGATATCAAATTACCACATAACAAATGTTAATCAAAAATAAAACCTTTAAACTGTTTTGATTTTATCTTAAAATAACTGACAAAGAGACAACTATTTTCTTTAACTTTTGTTGTTGTTGTTAAAGTGTAGCTCTTACTTCCAGAACAGATGACATACTGATAGTTACTTGTAATTGCAGTTTGTGGGTCACATCTTCAGATGGCACATGGTGGAAATGCATTCTTGTCCATGGTAATATTCTCAATCATAGTTTAATTGTCAGTATTACAGTAATCACTTTTTCTTCAAGAGCTGGTCCCTGTGTGTATTCCACTGATGATACACATGCGCTCCATGTGCCAAGAGCCAGAGAATTTGAAAGCAGTGTCTGTTGGTCCTCAATGTGCCTTCGCTCTCCTTGTGCCTCCAACCGAGGAGATAAAGGGTAGGGCGGGCTGACCACCTCTTCAGTTCCTTCTCACTGCTGCATGGTCTGGGCTGGAACCTCCAGTTTCCGAAGGTTCAGCTTGTTTATCTGTGGCAAATATATTTAGATATCTGTAAATAGTTTTTATATTCTAGATTTGTAAAGTTTTTATCTGTTAGTTTTACTGTTACATAGTTAGTCTGCTCGACTTGGAGAGCACCCACACCCACTGTACCCCGTTTGGGTAATGAACTATGCCCAGGATTCCAGGCTTCAAAATTTTGCTTCCTGCCTGCAATCTTTCTCGGTCAGTGACGACCACCAACGCTGTTTGTACTACCTCAAGGAAGCCCACATTGCAGCAAGGTGCAGTATCTGCTGTTTGTTCTCCAGTTGTACCTGGGAAGGGTGGGAACTTTACCTTAGGAAGTACCTGATTGAGAAGGCCATGAGGCCTCAATCAGACCCAGGCAGGGGCACCTGCCTCTGTCCTGTACACCAGTCTGACTCAGCAAGGAGTGTGCATCCTGCCACAAGGTCTGAATCAGGAGTGAAGGAGTCTACGCCCCACAGATTCCTTGGTGGGGTCTTGTTAGGAGAGCAGGGAGCATTTTCATAAACATGAAGCTGTCTTCCTCCAAATGCACTTTGAAGAAGTCTTTTCCAGCCGTGCCTAAACCAGGCACTAGCTCAGCCCAAGAGAACTTAATACATCCTAAGTCTCAGAGGCATGATAAGAAAGCTCACAAGTCTAGTGCTCCATTGACTCTGGTTCATAATCTGGGGGAACTGGTGGTTCCAGTACCTCCCAAGCACAAACCCTGGCACCAACAACAACCTGTCACCAAGAGCATCAGTTACCCACAGTTCTATCTTTGTCTTCAATGGCTGTGACCCAGACGGTCTCTACTGCGGCTCTGGTGGTTTGGTCACACTGGACATCTCTCACTCCAGGAAGAGCCAGGACCTATGCTCCTCTTGAGGATATCGTCACTCTCCCAGACCTAGAGTCTCCCATTCCTTCAGGTCCCTTCCTTTTGAGAAAGGTTCTGACTCCATCAGGGGAGCTGGCCTTCGGAAGCAATTTGTTTCCCATTCCATATTTGGGCTATGATTTCCCTCCAGTGCCATTGTCGGTACTGCCGTTGGAACTGGAATCAGCTTTCTCCTCCTTGGGAGATTCTGAACCACCCAGTGAACCATTATTCCTTCCTCCTCCAAGACCCACCTTCCTGGTCAGAAGACCTGAGCCAACTTGGGACCAACCTTCACCTCATCCACCTTGGAACTGTTAGCACTCCATACCTTGGGGACCACTGCAACCCCAGTTCAATTCATCTTATTATCTGTACTATTGTCCATGCTGGGGCCCATGGGACCAGTACTATCCCATAGAGTTACTCTGGTTTGCTAGGGAGTCTCCCCTTTTGTCCCCTTTGAGGTGACAACTGGCACAGTTCCCAGATCCTACTGAGGAGGAGGAGGACAAGGAGTATACATCGGACCTGGGGGTTTGACCAGATCTGACAGGATTGCTGTCTTCATCGCCAGATGAGGCAGTGACTCCCATGTCTCCATTCCCCCCTTGATGACTATAAGCAATTCCAGGAACTTCTTCTTGATGAGGTTTATGATCCTAAACACAAGCTCCTGAACATCCTTCAGTACTCTGGATCCAGAAGAATTGAGCTCTCGGTTAACAAAGCCATCCTGGAGCTCACTGGGATTGCATACCACAGCTACCTGTGCTCCTACCCTTAAAAGGACAGAGAAACAGCATTATGTCCCAAACAAGAGGGCAGAATGGTGGTCTAAGCTGCCGCAAAGAGATCTAGGCAGCAATGCCCAATCTACCTTGGTTAATAAAGATGGCAAGCATCTCGACTTGTTGGGAAGGAACATCTTTTCTTTTTCCAGCTTCCAGTTCAGGATAGCCAATTACCAAGCACTACTGGCTAAGCACAAGTCCCTGAGCTATTCTAAATTTGTGGACTTTATTGACCATCTCTCCCACAGCAGGAGAGAGCTCATTTCCAGGCTCTCATTGTTGCCAGGACCACTCTCCAATCAGCAGTAGATGCGGCTGATACATCTTCCAGGGCAATGGCTACTGCAGTGGTGATTTGGTGGGAATTGTGGCTCCATGCTTCAGGGTTTCCCAGGGAGGTCCTTCCCTTTGAGACAAATCTGTTTAATCAGAAGATAGATGAGTCCTTACACACTTTAAAGGACTCCAGGGCCACCCTCCACTCACTGGGAATATATACATCTGCCCCAAAGAGAAAATTCCCCCTACAATAATGCAAACATAGGGTATGTCTACACTACAAGACTATTTCGAATCAACTTAATTTGAATTTGTGGAATCGACCTTATGAAATCGAAGTTGTGTATCCACACTAAATACACTAATTCGACTGTGTGAGTCCACAGTAACGGGGCCAGCGTCGACTTTGGAAGTGGTGCACTGTGGGAAGCACAGTTCCCGCACTCCCCGCTGCCCATTGGAATTCTGGGATTTCCCCCCAATGCATGCTGGGGGAAAAATGTGTTGAGGGTGGTTTTGGGTAACTGTCATCATTGAACCATCAATCACGCCCTCCCTCCCTGAAAGCGCCTGTGGGCAATCTGTTCGTGCACTTTTCTGCTCAGTGACAGAGCGGGCGCCACAGCACTGCGAGCACGGATCCCGCTGCAGTTATGGCCGTTGTCAACTCCTCGCACCTTATCGTCCACCTCTTCCACAGTCAGCTGCTGAGAAATCGGGCTACTTTTCAATGGTGCTGCGAGCACTGGTGGACTATGGGGGACGTTTTACCAACATCAACGTCGGGTGGCCAGGCAAAGTTCATGATGCGCGTGTTTTCAGGAACTCTGGTCTGTTTAGACGCCTGCAGGAAGGTAGTTTCTTCCCAGACCACAAAATAACTCTTGGGGATGTGCAAATGCCTATAGTGATCGTCGGGGACCCAGCCTACCCGCTAATGCCCTGGCTCGTGAAGCCCTATGCAGGTGCCTTGCACAGCGACAAGGAACTCTTCAAGTACCAGCGAGCAGCGAGCAGCGTGACCTGTGACTGTTCAGTTTCTTTACAGAGAAGCTGAACCTGCCCCTGTTTCTTTACCAAGTTGCTGTTGACTAGCATCTGCAGTTACATACCCCGTCCACCCCGCTTCCCCCACTTCCAACACACGTTTAAAAATAAAATACATGTTCCACTGTAACTTTACAAAGGTTTCTTTATTGATGACTTTGCGTTAAAAGGTTGAAACTGGGACACGGACTGTGCTGGGTAGGGTGTGCAGTGATGTAAAGACCGCCTCTAAACTCGAGGAATGACAGGCTCCTGCTCCCAGAGCGGTCTGCAGTGCTGGACTGGTTGTTTCAACGGAGCCTGCCATCCCTTCTTTTTGGGACTCTGTGTGCGGGGGCTATGTGGCCTTTTGGCGGGGGAGGACGGATACAGATTCCTCTGCTGCGTGGCTCTGTGGTCCAGGACAGGGACCGTTGCATGAGATCTGTAACCCCCCTCCCCCGCTACAAAGTCACGTCCCCCCCCACCCACACAGAACCTGGAAACCACCTCCCATACTGACCAGGGTGCCTACTGACTGCACTGTGTGTGTGACCTGCTGCTGATCCTGCCCCCGTGTCTGTACCCTGGTAAAGGTGATTGTCCTGTCCAATTACCAACCCCCTTCCCCCCCTTCAAACACAGTCTCCTCTAAAAGAACATGATGGAAACAGTAATTAACAGAAAAGTATTTTTTATTATCAGCTAGACAGGGGATGAAACTGGGACGGGGGCTTGGGTGAGGCGGGAAGGAAAGGACGTCTCAAAATTTAGGGTATGAGAGCTTTTGGGTACTTGAGCACTCTGCTCGGGTTCAGTGACAGTTTTCACGGCCTCTGTCGCCCCTCCTTCTGGTTATTTTGGGTGAGGGGGGTATGGGACTTTGTGGCGGGGGAGGGCGGTTGCAGATACACTGCAGGGGGGCTCTGTCCTCCTGCCTGCGGTCCTGCAGAACATGCACAAGGCGCCAGAGCATGTCTGTTTGCTCCCTCATTAGTCCAAGCAGCGTTTGAGTCGCCTGCTTGTCTTCCTCACGCCACCTCTCCTCCCGTTCGCTGTGTGAGCACTGGTACAGAGAGAGGGTCTCCCTCCACTGGCTCTGCTGGTCCGCCTCGTCTCGGGAGCAGCCCATAAGTTCAGCAAACATCTCGTCCTGTGTCTTTTTCTTTCGCCGCCTAATCTTTGCCAGCCTCTGTGAGGGGGATGCTGTGGCAGGTCTGGAGACAGTCGAAGCTGTGTGATGGGAAAAAGGGAGTGAATTCCTTGCAAAGATACATTTTTGCGAACAATGAACACAGTCTAGTCTGTCTCTGTGAATTCTGGGTTGAGATCCCAGTGCCTGATGGGGCAAAAACCATTGTCACGGGTGGTTCTGGGTAAATGTCGTCAGTCATCCCTTCCTCCGGGAAAGCAACGGCAGACAATCATTTCAAGCCCGTTTTCCTGGATTGCCCTGGCAGACGCCACAGCGTGGCAACCATGGAGCCTGTTTTGCCTTTTGTGCCTGTCACCGTATGTGTACTAGATGCCACTGACAGAGGCGGTCCAGCAGCGCTACACAGCAGCATGCTTTTGCTTTTGCATGACAGCAGAGATGGTTACCAGCCATACTGTACCATCTACCATACCATAAATTGGTAATAAGATGATCATGGTTACCAGTCCTTTTGCACTGCACCATTTGCTGCTGTCATAAGTGCCCCTGGCTGAGATCAGCCAGGGGCGCAAAAGCCAAAATTGGGAATGACTCCCTGAGTCAATCCCTCCTTTTTGGTATCTAAAAATAGAATCAGTCCTGCCTAGAATATGGGCAAGTGTACTAGAGAACCACTGTATCAGAGAACCAGAGAGCACAGCTGCTCTGTGTCAGATTCTGCATAGATTATGAGCTGTATGCTATTCACAGGGGGTGCTCCTGCACCCCTCCTGTTCATTCCGTTCTTCCCCCAGCCTTCCTGGGCTACCATAGCATTGTCCCCCCACTTGTGTGATGAAGTAATAAAGAATGCAGGAATAAGACACAGTGACTTGTTAGTGAGAAATGAGTGGAAGGCAGCCTCCAGCTGCTATGATAGTCCAGACAGGACATTAAGGAGTGTGGAGGAGAGGAGCCCAGCATCCCTCTGCTAGTCCAGGGGCAATTGAATTTTTCTTTACACATGAAGGGTGGGGGCTGATGGAGCTCAGCCCCCTGTTGCTATGATGAGGACGGTTACCAGCCATACTGCACCATCTACCAGGAAAAATTAGGAGCAGGCACCCTTGATCGACCTCACTGATGCTAGTCAGCATGGTTACCAGTCCTTTTGCACTGCCCCATGTGCCTATAGGCTGATGATGACGATGGATATCAGTCATATTGTACCGTCAGTCACCCATGGCGGGGTGGGGGGAGCAAGGATATTGGTGTTGAGTGCTGCAGCATCGCATCTATCTGCAGCATTCAGTAAAGATAGGGTGACATGTAAAAGAGTCAACAGAGGATTGTTTTCCCTTTCACTTCTGGGAGTGGGGGGGGGGTGCGTAAATTGCCGAGCTATGCCCTGACCCACCGCGGACACTGTGTTTGACCCTAGAAGCATTTGGAGCTCAGCCAAGAATGCAAATGTTTTTCGGAGACAGCAGGAACTGTGGGATACCTTGCATCCTCAGTCCCCCCTCTCTCCATGAGCGTCCATTTGATTCTTTGGCTTTCCGTTACGCTTGTCACGCAGCAGCGTGCTGAGTCTCTGCTACGCCGTCTGTCTGGAGATTTTTTAAAAATACTTTGGACCAGGCGTAACATTACAGTAATTCCCCTAATTAGATGCAGGAGTCTCCGAGCGAGATCACCCTGAGGACGGTCACTGAAGGAGATAGAGAGCGCATGCTGCGTGAAAGCCAGCACAAACCAGGGCCCTATGCAGCCGTGCTCGGGGAGGCAATGCTCCCTGAGTACCTCATGAAAGCCTGGCGCGGAAAAGTGTGCTACCACGGAGCACCCAATAAGGCAGCTCTCCCCAGGAACCTCCTGCGGAGGCTTTTCGATTACCTCCAGGAGAACTTCGTGGAGATCTCCCAGGAGGATTTCTGTTCTATCCCCATATATAGAGAGACCTCCTTTTCACATACTTCAGATTCCTGTTATATTAAGAATAAAAGTTTACATGTTTAAAGCACTTACTGACTGCTCCTTCCCCTGATTCAGGGTCCGGGTTAATGGCCGGGGAGGGTTGGTAGGGGATCTCTGTGACGGTGATGAAGAGATCCTGGCTGTCGGGGAAACCAGCGTTGTAAGCGCTGTTGCCTGCCTCGTCCTCCACAAACCCTTCCTCATCTTCCCCGTCCGTGAACATCGCCGAGGAACTGTCCGTCGACACTGTCCCATCGTCAGAGTCCACGTTCATTGGTGGGGCAGTGGTGGCAGGCTCCGTAGCGTCCGTTTGCCGCTTTGATTTTTTGGTAGCCTTGTCTCGGGTCCTTGATCTTCACGCGGCGCTGCGTTGCATCCCACCTGTATCCTCTGTCTCTCATGGCTTTGGAGACCTTCTCGTAAGTCTTTGCATTCCGTTTTTTGGAGCGCAGCTCCGAAAGCACAGACTCCTCGCCCCACACACCGATCAGATCCAAGACTTCCCGGTCAGTCTATGCTGGGTCCCTCTTTCTATTCAGAGATTACATGAACTCCTCTGCTGGAGAGCTCTGCATTGCTGCCGGTGTTGCTGAGCTCGCCCCGATGTCCAACCACGAAATGAGATTCAAACTGTCCAGACAGGAAAAGGAATTCAAATTTTCCCGGGGCTTTTCCCGTGTGGCTGGTCAGAACATCGAAGCTCGGACTGCTGTCCAGAGCGTCAACAGAGTGGTGCACTGTGGGATAGCTCCCGGAGCTACTAAGTTCGATTTGCATCCACACCTAGCCTAATTCGACATAGTCATGTCGAATTTAGCGCTACTCCCCTCGTCGGGGAGGAGTACAGAATTCGAACTAAAGAGCCCTCTATGTCGAATTAAATGGCTTCCTGGTGTGGACGGGTGCACGGTTAATTCGAATTAACGCTGCTAAATTCGAATTAAAGTCCTAGTGTAGACCAGGCCATAGACTGATTGCTCAAAAGTTCTTCCACCAGAGACCTTATGAGCCACTGTGTAAGAGGCAGAGAGCTCGAAAGGCCCACACCTTCTGTAGTGAGTTCCTCATGCCAGTCCCAGACCTCAGCTGAACATTATTTTTGGGAGCTTGAAAGCAGCAAACCATTGAATGCAACAGCTCATGACTCCCATGCACCCTTTGGGGATCATCTATTACGCTTTATCAACATCTGGAGTGCAGTAACAGACAAATGAGTGCTCAGTGTCATCCATTCTGGCTATATGATAGAGTTTGCATCCATATCCCCTCCAAAACCCCTTTACCCACCCCCTCTACACAGCCACTCTCATGAGAACATTGTCAAACAAGAAATGCAATCTCTCTTACACTGGGGAGCAATACGCAGGTTCCTGTTCTGTATCAGGGGAAGGGTTTTACTCAACACATTTCCTAATCCCCAAAAAGAAAGGTGGTTGGAGAGTCATTCTGAACCTCTGCTATCTCAAAATCTTTATTTGCAAACTCAAGTTTTGTATGGTCACATTGGCATCTATAATTTCATCCCTGGAAAAAAGATGTGGTTTACAGCTCTCAACATGAAGGAGGTCTACTTTCATGTGGATATTTATCTCAGTCACTGATGCTTTCTAAGATTCATTGTTGGCTCTGACCACTTTCAGGACAGAGTACCCCCTTTCGGCATTGCTGTCGCCCCCAGGGTCTTTACCAAGGTGTTCTCTGTCATAGCAGCCTATGTCAGGGGCTGTGGTTTCATCTTCCCCTACCTCGAGGATTGGCTTTCTGTCATCAGTTTACACCAAGATGCTCAGGCGTCAGCCTGGATAATGCTACAACTCATGTTCTCTGGGGGTCAGTGTAAACACCAAAAAATCCATTCTCACCCCTACACAGACTTTGCACTTCATTGGGGCCGCCTTAAATTCCATTATGACAAGGGCTTACTTGCTGAGAGAGAGGTTTCAGGCTATGAACTTATAACTAACCCCAGAGTGATTGTCAAGACCTCTCTCCCAGGCCATATGGCCTCATTCACTTACATCATGCTTTTTACAAGATTCCATCTTTGTTTCCTACAAGCATGGCTTCAAACTATGCACTAGCCAAACTGACAGTCCATGAACACCATAGTGACAGTCCCACCAGAGTTGTATCATGGAGGAAGAATCTCTGTCAGGTTTGCATCGACTTTCCTTTCCTTGCCGCTGCACCAGACAGGATCATCATTACTGGTGCATCCTTGTTGTGTTGGGGAGCTCACATGGACAACCATACAGCACAAGGCATCTGAGCATCTTGAGAGCCCAGGATACACATTAATGTTGTAGAGTTATGAGCAGTTTGAAGGACTTGGAAAACCCTACTCCCATTCATTCAAGGTCACCATGCCCTCATAACATCAGACGGCATTACAACCATCTTTTACATCAACAAACAGGGAGGAGTGAGATCCACCCCCATGTGTGGAGGCAGTCAGTCTACGGAACTGGTGCATCGGTTGTCAGATTACTCGGTTGGCAGTCTACCTCCCAGGAAACCAGAATATGCTAGAGGACTCTCTCAGCAGATGCTTTACAATTGATCATGAGTGGGAGCTTCATGACTCTGTGGTTTAAAAAAAATGTTTGCTTTTTGAGGGACCCCCATCAAGCAGTGTTTGCCTACCAAACAAATGGGAAGTACAACATACACTGTTCCAGAGGAGCCCTGGATCGCCACCACAGTGCAACACTCTATGCCTTCTGTGGTCAGATCCTCTGAACTATGCCTTCCCTCCCCTATCATGCCTATCTCAAGTTTTGTGCAAGATACCACAGGACAGGGCATAAGTTACTCCCATTACCCCCAACTGGCCCAGACAGGTTTGGTTCCCAAGCCTACTACACATGTTGTCTTGGTGTTTCTCAATCTCCTGACTCAGGTGAATGACAAGATCAGGCGTCCCAACCCATGACTGTTTCATCTCAGAGCCTGGTTTTTGGATGGGTATTGTCCTTAGAGCAATCATGTTGTGAAGCTATACAGAACACCCTTTTTAATAGTAGGAAGGATTCCACTAGGAAATATTTCCTAGCCAAGTGGAAACATTTCTCTTATCTGGGTGCATCAAAGACCTCCACTGAGCAGTTAATCAGTGCCTATCATCTGCCTTCACAGGACTACTTGATCTTCACACACCCTCTGACTAGCAGATTCTGCAAAGACCTAATCATAACCTTTCCACCTATTAAAGAAAATCATACTCCTCAATGGGACTTGAACCTTGTTCTCTCAGTACTCACTAAGCCTCTTTTTGAACCATTAGCTTCTTGCTCCATGTCTCTCCTATCCATGAAGGTCACATTCCTGGTAACCATCACCTCAGCAAAGAGGGTTGGTGAGCTTGAGGCATTGATGGTGAATCCTCCTGATATTCCATAAGGACAAGGTTTCATTATGTTTAGATTCTAAATTCACCCCCAAAGCAGTCTCTGAATCAGTCTATCCGCTTATCTGTGTTCGTCACAAAACCTCATGCATCCTGAGAAGAAAGGAGGCTCATCCCCTTGATGTTCAGTGGGCCTTAGCCTTTTGTCTGCAGAGAACGAAAACAATCAGGAAATCCCCTAGAATATTTGTCACAATTGTGGAAGGGGTCAGGCTATATCCTCTCAAAGAATCTTGAAATGGGTCTCAGTCTGTATTTTGCTCTATCAGCTGTCTAATCTCCCCCCTCCTTATCGGGGGAGAACTCATTCCACAGTAGTGCAAGCAACATCTCTGATGCCTCTACTTGATATTTGTAAGGCAGCTACAGGGAGGTCGGTCCACACATTTGCTAGACACTGTGCCTTGGTACAGGGCGCCTCTGCTGATTCATCTTTTGGAACAGCAGCCCTTACTTGGTCTCTGCAATCTATGACCTCACACTTTCCTGCTATTTGAGTACTGCTTGCCAGTCACTGACAGTGGAATACACATAGGGATCAGCACTTTAGAAGAAGACTAGAATCTTACTAATCTTATAGTAACTGGAGGTTCTTCCAAATGCTTAGTCCCTATCTGTATTCTACTACCCACCCTCCTCCTCCTCTGCTTCAGATCTTCTCTGATTTGCAGTGGAGAAGGAACTGGAGAGGCAGTTGGTCCACCCTGCCCTTTATCTCTGGTCAGAGGCATGAGGTAAGCCACGGTGCATGTGCAGACCAACGGAGACTGCTTTCAAAATTCTCCAGCTCTGGGCACATGGAGTGCATGTGTACCCATAGTGGAATACTGATAGGGGCCACACATCTCAAAGAACCTCCAGTTGCTATAAGGTAAGTAACTTTCTTATATACAGAACAGATGGGCCATTCCTTTGTAGATCTTCAGAAACTGAGGTTATAGGAAGCTGCTCAAATCGTGTCACCCCCTCCCCTTCTATCCCCCTGTGTGCAGAAAGGAGAAAATGTATTCTTAGTGACCTTTTTTTTAATTAGCACTTAGAAGCCACTAGAAATCAAAGGAACCATAAACTGCAGGGAAGCCTGATCAGAGGAGTTTATGTTGCTAGAGAATCTGCATTTTTGTTGTTGTTGCAGGTGAGTCAATTGGCTACTCGTGTGGCTGACTATTGAAAACATTAGGTACTCCTCATTTTGACATATGTCACTCTTAGAAAACAATGCTCTTATCAAAAGACATTTGACATCTTATTCTACATTGCCTCTGATCACATGAGGCTTCTCTATTTTTCAGGGGTACTGTACTTACAGGAAAAAGGTACACAGGAATATAAACAATACAGATACTTGGGTGAAAAATATAATGTAGAGACAAAGGTTGCTTTTCTGTACCTGAATTTCTCACTGTAGAGTCAGGGAGCCCAACTAAACATACCATCACTTGACTGAAAATATTTAGTATGTGACTTACACAGAAATGAATCTAAAGGGATTCTCAGATAAACCTCTAGCTGCACTGTTTGCTTAGAAAATTTGCTATATGCACTAAACCTCATAATGTGCTATTAGAATACCTTGGGAGATCCCGTGGATGTGTTCATACAGTAGCTCAAGTTCAAAATGGTAATATTTACTGTACAAGAAAGAAAAATTATGAGCCATCATATCGAGGGTCTAGTTACCATGGTGATAGGCTAGAAATCTAGGTAGGTAGGTATGTAAATAGATTGGTGTTGACATCACACACATTAAAATGATGAGATTTCACCATGGCCCGTCTGGGTCCCTCTCACCATTTTTTTCGTCTTCACTTACCTCTTTTCCTTTACTCATTCCTTTCCCTTCAATCTGAACCATTTTCTCCTGCCTCAAAAAACAAACAAACAAACAAAAATCAGGGCTCTCTGTTTTGTGCTGACTACATCCCTCTTTACCAAGAGGTTTAAAAATGTGGAGTGATATAACTTTCTGTACTCCCCAGTCCCATTGCCCTCATGCCGTTGCAAGCCATTGCCATTCACACTTAGTACATCTCAAATGTTATATTCTGTGCGCTTGCTGTAGGGTGACCAGATGTCCCCATTTTATAGGGGCAGTCCTGATTTTTGGGTCTTTTTCTGATATAGGCTCCTATTACTCCCCCACCCCCTGTCCAGATTTTTCACATTTGCTGTCTGGTCACCCTAGCTTGCTGCCCCATCTTCTGAAGATGAATCTTGTTTATATTTTCTAACCAATGTTCTCTTTGAGAAGGGCCAGAACTGAAGTAGCTAACTTGCCTGCCCATGGATATTACACATATGCCTGCTATTCAAAGAGCATTACATTAGTGGGAGGGGCCATCTTTCTACCTTGGATAGCTCTCCAGATTTTAATGGTTGATCTCAAAACCTTATCTAGAACATATCCAAAACTCTTATGTTTTGCAAATGAGCTGGAAATTTTTCAAGACTCCTGGTATTTCCTGGTATTGCTCAAGTCAGAAATACCCTAAATTGCCTTCCTTTTGACATTGTGGTCCTTGTACTTTCTGATCTAAGAAGTGATTGATGGAAAGCATTTTTTTTTAAATCCCCATCGTTAGCATAGTGTCTTCAATCACAGAAATGTTTAGTTTGGTTAAATTTGTATGCAGAGATTAAGGTAACTTCTTGGGTTTTTTTAATTCATTGGGCTGGCCACAATCACAGATTCTGCTAATAGGCATGGTCAGACAGGGAAATGCAATCCCAGAAGTTGCCACGTTTATTCCAGTATATTTTTTCAATAAAAAGTTTTGTCATCAAAAACTTTGGTTTGAGAAAGGAATTTTTTGGAATTACTTAATGTAAAACAATGAAATAAGAAATTTTAGTGTAAAAACAGTTTGGGGTATTTTCCTTTTTTTATTTCAAAATTGTGAGGAAATGCCTGTTTTCTCTCATTTTTTGTTACTCTTCTCCCTTTTTCTATTGTAAAGGAGGGTGGGGGCTTATGTGGTTTTTTGGTGGGGAAAAAAATGAGAGAAAGTAAGAATTTCACTTTTAAGCATTAGTGTTAAAAATGTTACTTTTGTTTCTAAAAAGTTACCACTTTTTCTCATTTAACACAAAATAACACTAGCTTTTTTTTAAGTGGAAAAAAAAGCAGGAGAAAGTGTATCCACTACCATTACCACTTTTTCTCACTTTTTTTACACTTGTTTACATTCTCTCTCTCTCTCCCCCATTTCCTCGCCCCTAAATTTTTCAGTGTGGAGAATGAAAGAGAGAGAGATTTTTTTTCCATCAAATGTAGCAAAAAAATGTTGAAATGCAAAATTTTGAAACTTATTAAAAAATTCAGACAAAAAAACTAAATCTTTTTTGGAAAGTTTTCATGGAAGATGAACAGTTTCTGCCCACTTAGTTTTGGGAGTGTCAGCATCAAGATGGTGCTCTCTACTGGCTAAAAGTTTTGTTTGTCGGTAAAATATCCAAATCAGCCACTAGCATCTAATATTCTCATATTTCTGCATTTAGAGGTACCCACTGTAAGGTTTGTTAAGCCACTGTCTTAATTCTGTTTTTCACTTCTCAAATTTTTCCATTTACCCCATTTTCTTGGTCTACCATTTCTTCTAATGTTAAAATAACTCCTCTGTGGTTCATGAAAGGATGAAATGTCACTTACGAATTAATGTTCATGAATGGGCAGATGAACTTTGTAGCTGGAATGAAATAATTTACATGGTAGAAGACTTTTTAAATTCTTAACAAGTTTCCATGGATTTTAAATTCCCCATATTTAAAAAATTAATGCAGTGTATAGAGATGAGCTTAATTTAGTCAGAAAAAATATAATTTATTTCAAACAGCTCTTTAGGGAAGGAAGATACATTGCTACAGGACATAATTAACATTTATAATTCAACATAATTTCAGTTTTTATTCTTGTATATACTTCCGTGTTGGTTCTTTTAGTAACTTGTCTTGTTGTTCTTTCAAGCCTCATACAGTTATTTGTCGTCTCCTTTTATGTTTGTATACAGCCAGTCCTAAGTCACCGATTAACTGAAACTCTTAGGACCTGATTCACTAATAATCTACTCCAGTTTTATGGCCTTGTAACTCTGTTACACTCAGTTTGAGTAGACGGGACTCCACATAACACCTTACACATTACCTCCGATTTTGAGTTTGATTATTTTTAATATGAATGTTACCAGTTTGCTTTTTGTCCTGGTAGTCTTTGAATATCTTTTGAGTGTCATTATTATTTGTTTACAGGATGGATTCACACCTTTGGCAGTAGCCTTGCAACAAGGCCATGACCAGGTGGTTTCACTGTTGCTTGAAAATGATACAAAGGGAAAAGTCCGTCTTCCTGCTCTCCACATTGCTGCCCGCAAGGATGACACAAAGGCTGCTGCTCTGTTGCTGCAGAATGACCATAATGCAGATGTGGAGTCAAAGGTTAGTTGTAAAAAGAAATAGGCTGAGACAGGCCCAAAGCTACGTACTAACGACATGGATTATACCAGGCAAAGAGTTCCTTTAAGAAAGTGTTTGCTTCAAGGAATTCCTTTTTCCCCCCTCTATTTCACATTATAAGTAATACAGTTTCATTTGTATTTTTTTCTCCTCTGTTTAAAATCAGGGTTAATATCATGAGAAGATCATGTAAATAGAAAAAAAAACCCCAAGGAAAATACTATTCAAATGATGGGTTGCATTTGAAATGAAGGCTAGTATCAGTAGTGTGCAGTAGTGAACATGTAATTAATAAAATAGTCATATGATTAAAATTGTGTATAATCCTACTACTTTAAAACCTCTTAGAGAAGTGTAACAATTGACATTTAAAATAGAAGATCCTTCAGTTTCCATCCGGTCTAGCTTCCTTTCTGTGCCGACTGTGCTTTCACCATAGCTTCCCTGCCAGACAGCTATCATGAAGCTTTTTGCATCCATGTCACCAGTGGTCAACTAACCGTTCATTTTTTCCCCTCTTTGCTTCCCAATGTGTTAACCTAGATGCTGGTGAATAGAACAACGGAGGTATATATAAATATATATGTATGCATCATCACTCTTTCATAACTTAGTGCTGCTGCATCATTTCTTTCTCCTCCGCTCTGCATTGCCTTTTATAGGATAGATACCTGCTTTAGACTAAACAAAGTAGCATGTGCTAGAAAAGTCTGTAGTTTAGTTACCAGGGCTTTCTGCAGCTAAAACTAAGGTTTTAAAAGTAGGTGTAAGCATTCTTTGGAACTAATTACCATAATAAAAGAGTCATATTGCATAAAATGAAGGTTTCTGAAGTTCTAATACTGTAGATGTTTATCATCTGTGTGAAGAGCTGCAGACAACCCTGTCACATTTTGCATCCAGGACTGATTCTTTAGGCTTCTGCATGACACTTACCCTCGATGGTGTCAGCAAATAAAATGATCTTAGAGTGGTACTAAATCTGCAAAACTCTCAAGGTGAAGGAGTGAAAGCTAGCATGGCTAAAAGGCTTGCTAACAGTTTAGAAATGCATCTAGTTCCCATAAGGTTTCATACTTTGGGGGACTGATTGAATTGCTGCATGTTTTAGCATTTTTTTAAAAGGAAGTAAAATAACATAAATATGTAAAAAAAAAAAAGTTGCTGAAATGATGTTATCGACTAGGCATTTTCTAATTAGGCTGACAATTTGTGGTGTCTTAACATAACCCAGTGTGATTGCCCACAGTGGGAGAGTGATCTTTATAGCACTAACCCTTGGGAAAAAAAAGCCACATTAATCATTTAAAATGGTCTTTGATGTTATTTTAATTAGCATTTCCTTTGAATTTTTATAAAATCTAGTTAGCAAGTATCATGAAGTGACTTGCTTCTGAACTTCTGCAAAGAATCACTAAGAACAATTTTACTTGCAAGGATAAAATAATATAGATAACAAATAGATATTTCTGGTTAGAAATTAATTTCTCTTCTTAAAAGAAGGATATATTTTTTTTAATTAAAATGTCTTCTGATGTTTATCTGGAATAACTAAAAGTCTTATTCTAGTCCTGTTCTTGTAGAATAATTGTTATTTTTTCCCTTTTTTGCTTAGTAATATGACTTCATGTAACCTGCCAGTGAGTGAATACTAGGACAGAATGGAATATTAACTTGCATATTCTGTTTGCTAGTTTTTGTCAGTCCTGTCACACAAATATTGCAGGAACAAGGAGACATTAAAAATATTATTAAATTTCTTTTTTTCCCCCAGAGTGGTTTTACTCCGCTCCACATAGCGGCTCACTATGGAAATATTAATGTCGCTACATTGCTATTAAATCGGAGTGCTGCTGTGGACTTCACTGCAAGGGTAAGAGTAAATCTCACAGCTATGTTCAATTTATATAAGAAACTTTTTGAAACATTCCCATTCAGAGATAGGGACACATGCATTATTCTTACCATGGCTGTAGACTCTGTCGACCAACTTTTGTGATATAATTGTAAGCCTCAGTATTGGTGTAGGAAAGATAGGGAGTATGGCAAGAGACCATCCTGGCTTAACCAGAAGATCTTCAATGATCTGAAACTCAAAAAAGAGTTATACAAAAAGTGGAAACAAATGACCTATAAATAAACAACACAGGGATGTAGGGACAAAATTAGAAAGACCAAGGCACAAACAAGATAAAACTAGCTAAGGACATCAAGGCTAACAAGAAAACATTTTATAAATACATTATAAGCAAGAGGAAGACCAAGCACAGTGTATGCCCATTACTAAATGAGGATGGAAAGACAATAACAGAAAATGCAGCAATGGCCAAAGTGTTAAATGCCTTCTTTGTTTCAGTTTTCACCAAAAAAGCAGTGATTGGATAACTAGCGTAGTGAACATCAGTGTAAATGGGATAGCATCTGAGGCTAAAGCCAGGAAAGAACAAGTCAAGAATTACTTAGGCAAGTTAAATGTCTTGAAGTCAGCAGAGCCTGACTTAAGGAACTGACTGAAGATATGTCTAAGCCATTAGCGATTATCTTGAGAATTAGGAGAGGATGGAAGGGATCCTAGAGGACTGGGAAAGAGCAAATATTACCTATCTCTAAAAAGGGGAATGACGACTCATAGACTAGTCAGCTTAACTTCGGTACCCGGTAAGATAATGGAGCAAATGATCAAACAATCAATTTGTAAGCACGTAGAAGATAATAAGGTGACAAGGTGACAAATCATGTCAAAGTAGCCTACTATTTTCCTTTGACAGGGTAACAAGCATTGTGGGTGGGGAGCATCAGTCAATGTGATATATCTCAACTTTAGTAAGGCTTTTGTTACTGTCTCACATGACCTTGTCATAAACAAACTAGGAAAATATAGCTTAGATGAACCTACTATAAGGTGGATGCACAACTGGTTCGAAAACCATACTCTAAGAGTAATTAATTATCAATGGTTCACAGTCAAGCTGGAAGGGCATATTGAGTGGGATCCCGTAGGGACCTCTCCTGAGTCCAGTACTATTCAATATCTTCATAAATTATTTGGATAACGGTATAGAAAATAAACTTTTAAAGTGTGAGGATGATGCCAACCTGGGAGTGGTTGCAAGTGCTTTGGAGGGCTGGATTAAAATTTAAAATATTCTTGACAAAATTGAGAATTGGTTTGAATTAAAAAGGATGAAATCTAATCAGGACAAATGCAAAGTACTACACTTAGGAATTGCTCAAATACAAAATGGGAAATGACTGCCTAGGAAGTAATAAGTAAGAAATGTCTGCAGAAAAGGATCTGGGGGTTATAGCGGATCACAAACTAAATATGAGTCAACAGAGTAATACTGTTGCAAAAAAAGCAAACCTCATTCTAGGCTGTATTAACAGGAGTGTTGTACGCAAGACACAAGAAATAATTCTTCCCCTCTACTCAGCACTGATAAGGCCTCAGCTGGAGTACTGCATCCAGTTCTGGTGGCCATTAGGCTTCCCCTATTAAAAATGGCTGCCATCTCCAGTTGTTTCTAATGAACTTGAAACCAGGATGCCTTTAGTGAATATGACAGTTGCATCTTCACTTTGTGTAAGAGAGATCCAGCCAGCGCTCGACAAAGGACATGGAAATCTGAACGGGTAGGAAATAAGACTAGATGTTTGGGAAATGTAAAGAAAACTAGGAAGGAGTCTTGGGCAAGAGAAACTCTAGACACAGAGGAATATGAGCAAGATTAGCTCAGAGAAATGTTGGTGGATCAAGAAAATGTAGCAAGGGAGGGAGAATACAGGGGCAATAGAATGTGGGGCAGGGACACAAAGGAATGTGTGTGGGAAGGGAATGACACTGCAGGAACAGTATAATATGGAGAGTAAGGAGGGAGAATGCAATGGGAAGGAGACTTAAGCATAAGGGACAAAAAATACGGAGGAAGCAGGAAACTGGGAGAATGATAGGGGGTGAGGAGGCATGGGCAGGAGACTTTTTAATTATTATTATTTTTTTATTTTAGTCTTCTGTCATTTACATCAGGATGATTTACTCTTTACAACCAAAAGTACTCTATTACCACTTTGAATGTGTGCACCATGGGGCATAGAGCTGTAGATAAAAAGTGTAATATTGTTCTGAGTAGAAATTTCATTTTAGTTTGATAGGCTGCAAATCTGAAACACATAAATTACATATTATTAAGTAACACAGATTTTTTTATGGCAAAAGATTTATAATAAATAATGTAAACCCATGAAAAATAAAATAATTGTGTTCATTTAAAAATAGTTATTTTCTGATCTAAAGGACTTAGAAAGTCAAAAACTGAACACTTTAAGATTCTTGGCTTGTACCTCCCTATGTTGCTTGCACATATCTCCCATCATTATCATTAGAAGTTTTTGGGGAGGGTGACACAGGGCCGCCCAGAGGGGGGGGCAAAGGGGGCAATTTGCCCCGGGCCCCGGGCTCTGCAGGGGCCCCCAAGAGAACAGCTGAGGCTCCCGCCTCCGCCCCTCTCCTGGAGCCTTAGCACATCAAGCGCTGTCCTCAGACAGCACCGCAGCGTGTCTCCGCCGGGGCCCCTGAGCCCTGCCCTGCTCCGGGCCGCGTAGTGAGGGGGCGGAGCTGGGAGCTCCGGGCTGAGCTCAGCTCCCTCCACTCGGCGTGGAGCTCGCAGCCCTGCCCCCTCACCATGCGGCTCTGAGCGGGACGGAGCTCAGGCCCCACCGGAGACACGCTGTGGCTGTCGGGCAAGGCGCTGAGACTCCGGGTGAGGAGGGAGCCGGGGGTAAGAGGCTGGGGCTGGGGCCGGGGCCGTGGCTGGGAGGGTTGGCTAAGGGGCAGGGAGTCCTGGGGACAGTCAGGGCACAGGGAGGGGCGGGGTTGGGGGAGCGGTCAGGGGGCAGGGAATGGGGGTTGGATTGTGGGGGGGGGGATAGGGTGGAGGCCGCCCAGAGGGGGCAGGGCAAGAGGGCGCAGGAGCTTCTTCTGCTCCCGGTCTTCGCCGGCGGGGGGTCCTTCCGCCCCCGCGCGGAAGGACCCCCCCAGTGGCGAATTACCACCGAAGCGGGACCCGCCGCCGCCGTGCAGCTGGGTCTTCGGCGGTAATTCGGCGGCGGGGGCCCTTCCGTTCCGGGACCTGCCGCTGAAGTGCCCCGAAGACCCGCGGTGGGGTCCCCCGCTGCCGAATTACTGCCGAAGTCCGGGCTGCACTTCGGCGGCGGGTCCCGCTTCGGCGGTAATTCGGCAGCGGGGAGGCCCCGCCGCGGGTCTTCGGGGCACTTCGGCGGCGGGTCCCGGAACGGAAGGGCCCCCCACCATCGAAGACCCTGGGCCCCCGGAATCCTCTGGGCGGCCCTGGGGTGACAAGACATGAATGGAGAGTTTGAATAGAATACAGCACTTTCTAATTATGATTTGAGACATCCTTTGATCCATAAGCTATCAGTAGGTATTGAGGTGAAAAGGGTTCACTCAGGTTCTGTTGTTGGCTACAGTGTGTCCACTGCAGTATTGTTCAACATTTTACTACATAATTTAAGTTCCAAAAGCTGAATGACACGATCTTAGGGCCTGATCCATTGCCTCTTGAAATCAGTGGATAGACTCCGAAGGGGTACCAACTCAAGCTCATAGTGCAATATTAAATGTGAAAGGTCAACTCTAACACAGGTCATCAATGAACTCAGTAGTCTCTGGCCCAACCTCATGACTGTTTTCCACATCACTAGAACATTCCATCATTAACAGTAATTTACAATATCGGCTTAGGAGAGGCCCAAGATTGGAAAACAGGATGTTCACAGGCTAAGATTAAGATGTGTTTGTAAAGGTTTCTTGGAAGCCTGCAAGCTGCTAACCATGTTATCCATGGCTTTCACTAGTAATATTGGTCTCTTATTTTCATGACCTCTAAATTTACTAAAATTAACTGCAGTATTAGGAAATTTAAAACTTTCATGAAGCTCAGTCTCAAATATTTGACAAGTGCTATTTAAAGGGGCAAGGGAAGGAGGGGCCTGAGGTCAACCCTGTCCTACTTCAGAAACCAGGGGAGGGATAACCAGTCTCATACAAGGCCTAATATATTAAAATAATCATAGATCTTATGCCTCAGCAACTCAGTTTTGGATTAGGGACACTGATCAAGGAGCAGATCAAAAGCAGTAAGAAAAAACCCTCAGTCTTCTGAAGTTCCATGTTCTTCCCCATCAGTTGTTGTCATAAGCACAAAAGCAAGCACGCTATTCAATTAACTGAAGTGCTGACACATGGATGTCTGCCTGCCTGGAAGAACAGTGGGGCTGACTGGATGACTCGGAGTCCTGAACTGCTTCTTGTGCTTATGAAGCTGGGCAGGGGCATCAGCAGGACACATCTCTAATCCCCTTTTTGTAGTTGGTGTCTGGCTGTAAAATCTAGAAAACTTGGCAGTGACAGAAGCCATCATAGAGTAAATAACAGTGTAGAGTTGAGTTTGCTTTTTTGTACTTTTCATACTGCGGGTAGTGAAAATGCTTTATAGAGAGATGTGGTAGGTACTGGTACAGCAGTGAATGTATAGACAAATGAAGCAATCGTTATATGCGAAGAATACTTGATAGACCTGAGCACTAGGCAATAGTAGCCCTAGCTTGATACTATGCCTACTATGCTGCCAGACTTCAAGGGGTGACAAAAATTACCTGTACACTCTAGTTGCCCCACTGTTACCTGGGCAATGGGCATCTTTTATTGTTGTTTTTATTCAAATAGCACCCATAATATTCTGGGTGCCACACATACAGGAATAAAAGACCCAATCTTGAAGATCTTACAATCTAAGAAGACAAGCAACATACTGAGGGTGTGGAGGGGGTGAAATCAAAATACATGCAAGCTTTTTTATATATCATATGGAGATTTTCAAAGGCAGAAAGAGCAGACATCCAACGAGAAGTAGGTGCCTAGATGACCTTTGTGCCTTTGAAAATCTGCCATTTTATATACTTATTCATCAGTTATACTTGGCTGCCCTTTACCCTAACCATAATTAGTAGTGTCTTGTAGGCATTATGGAAGCAAAGAGTTTTGAAGAGGTATTTGGAGGACAGAAGCGGATGACCTTATGAATCAATTCTCAGAGGTCATTTATGAACAGGGGGCAGTGTGACAGAAGGTGCAGAGACAGATGTGGGAGAAGTGGCTAAATGGGCAGTCAAGGGTAGCTAATACATTTTGTGGCAAGGAAGTCAGAAAAGACTGGACAAAGAAGGGTGGGGGAGAGCTATGAAGGGCCTGGAGGGTGAGGGCAAGAAGCTTGAATCTGAGGTGGTCTAAAAGGGAGTGGAGGCCTTTAGGAAGGGGGAGGACTTGGCTAGAATAATGGGCAAGAAAGAGGATTTTAGCAGTGGTGTTTTTAATGGCTTGAAGGGAGGCAATGTGCGTGTTAGGGAGGCCAGAGAAGAGGAAGTTGCTGGGAGAAGATAAGGGCCTGACAAGAGTTCTTGTTGTGTGCATAGAAGGCTAAGACCTCTGTAGCTATAGAAGTGTTGCTATACTGTCAGTAGCAGTGTCCCTTGTGAAGCAAGGCAGCAGCTGCTGTCCTCACTCCTTGCCAGCCAACACCTTTCTGCCTCTCAGCTATGCTTCCCACTTTTCTCTGCACTTAAGAAGAATAGGCATAGATCCAGGGCCTCTTATAGGTGTTATAGCACTGCAGATCTGGGCACTTGTTGGCTCTAAGTGGGCCATGGAAATTGAGAATTAGACCCGAATCTGCTTCAGTTCCAGACTCTTTAAATCTGATGGTTGATGAGGTGTGACTTTGGTCCCTGAGCTCCAGCAACTCCCTCATATCTATGTGTTGCCTCAGTCCTGACGGGGGCTCAGGGAGATGGAATTCCGTCGGCCACTGTGGGCCAGTGAGAGATTTTCTCGAGTACTTTCCAGTACAATCAATCCCATATCTCATCTGATTCCTTCTGCCCCTGTTGCAGAGGCTCAGAGCTGGGGGTCACCATAGATAGTCTCAATTTAAACTGAGATAGCACCTGGGGCTCATCTTGGCAATTCTTAGATCCATGCCAATCTGAGAGGAGAAGGGCCCATTCTAGATCTTTTGGCACCTCAGACACAAGCTCCCTGGATCACTCTGGGGAGATATAGTCTTAATATCGTCAGTAATATCACCAGAAGCTTCTAAGCCTTATGGATATCATGCACTTTGGCCCATGAAACAACAGTCATCATATGTCCATCCATCTAAGGGCCATTACAAATAAGATATTTCCACAGAAGTGCATTGTACTTCACTATTGAGTCCACGTCTCCTCAGCCTGCTTCCCTTCAGTGTTTAACTGAGAAGATAATCTTGTGCTGTCTAAAGAAGGGGAAGAGAACATAGAATATCTTTGAGGGGCTCAGAAGTCATCCTCCTCCCTTCTCTTAGCCAGTTGACCATGTGATAGCAATCTTTATTTCTCTTCCTGCTGATTGTAAACAATTCCCAAGACCCATTATCTCATTTGGCAGTGGCCTTTGATGTTCCAAATTTGGTGGTGAAACAGAAGTAAAGAATTTGAGGAACAAGCAAAAGACCTGTGGTTCACATCTGCTTCAGTCCTTCTCTGTGGCTAAGAGAAATGATTATCTTTGTCAAAAGCTACATCAGTACAGATTCTTTTCTTTTTTTCAGAAGCCTATTCATCAGCCACTCTGGACCTTTGAATTGCCTGTTTTCTAACACCAATGTCCAGCTAGAGTTTTTATAGCTGATGTATGCTTCTCAGCCTCCTAAGCCATCTATCTGATGATTAATATGGTGAAATGAAATCTATCAAGATGGAGGGCTGGGATGTCTCCAGGTATTCCCGTCGAGTGGTCTACAGCGTGCTGGATACCATGACCAAATGTGTAGTAAAACACATTTTCCACTGCTGCTGATGGTTTTGGAGCTCTGGCCCATCACAAAGGGTTCATGCCAGGAGTTTGACCTGCTTTTGAAGGAAACTGGACTTTTTAAGCCTGAAGACAGATGGGATTCTTGAGAGAGTCAAGGAGACCAGACAACTGCACCATTCTCTTATCTTCTTTAGTCTTCCTTCAGGAAATTTCCTTCAGATAACATTGCCTACTCACATTAGGGCAGTGCTTGAGACATCAGGCACCTCAGAAAGGCTTGTCCAGACATCCACAAAAAGTGAAACTTCACAGGTGTTGCAAGCAGTGAGAGAAACCAATTTCTCTGGATTATGGCTCCACCTGCAGCATCCAATACCAGGCAGCTGTTTTGCTTGAAAGTTTGAGAGCCCCACACCATACAGGATATAGAATGGAAGGATTATTCCATTCAGTTCCTATCCATGCCTTCTCCTTTTGCTCCTTTCCCATCCTTTTCAGGGAGAGCTGGGTTTTTATTCCCAGTGCTTCCTAGTCTTAAAGACACAAGATTTCCATGCCGTATTAGACTAAAGAAAGCTAATATTAACTCTTTAGGGCAGGGACTGTGCCTTCTTTTATGTTTGTAGAGCACATAGCCCATCTAGATTAAAAGTTTATATGGTGATACGGAGAGTCATTATCTGTCATGCCGCCATTGGAGACCTGGTGATAGTGGTGTTCCAACTAAGAGATCAAGTAGTTTCCTGTCTCATCATGGCTTCCAGTCCATGTTCTTCTTTGCTGGATATAATCTGGCTATTGTTGAGGAGTCTGGGCCTCAGGTTCAACCAGGAAATGTCCACCTTCAACCCAGTGCAGAAAATGACTTGATGAGAGGCTTTCATATACCAATAGAAAAGTTCCTGGACTAGCCCTTTAATAAGAGAGCTTTGCCCAATCTTTTCTGAGTTCCTGCATTCATTATCTATGACTTCATTCGTCATCCTAAGGATGAGGCCTTTGCAACCTTGTCCAATTTACAGGATATAGCTCAGGAGGAGACAGGTTGCTAGCATTGCTGGCTGTGACTCAACAAATTCTATAAGCTCTCATCTGTTTGACAATGTCCTTTGAGGATTTCCATTCTGCCAACCATGTCAATCTGTAGTGATAACCTGAGTAAAACCTGAACTGGGGAAATGTTCTGGACAGTTTTGACTCTTGTGGCCTGTTGAAGCTCAAGGAATCCAGACTTCGCTGGAGCTTCAAGCCATACAGCAAATATTGAGAATTTTCCTTTCTTACATAAAAGGCTGAAGGTGTCAGAGCCTGCCAGGCTGTGAAGCCCCAAAATATTACTTAACTGCCAAAGAGAGGAGGCTGGCTTGCTCCCTTCATATATGTAGCCAAGCATACAAGCATGTGGAAGAACAGAATATGGGACCTTGTGCAGGTTTTTATTGTGGGCCCCCGCCCGCAAATTTTAATGAGTGTTTCACTTATTTATACCAAACCTGCCAATTCAACTGTTCAGTACTTGATAACAATTCTCAAAATGTGAACGTCAGTGAAACAGTATAGTGCAACATATAATACTGACATTTTCTCCTCTCCTATTTGAATCACATTTTGCAAGACTTTCATTCTGTCAACTCATGAACTATCTGCTGTAGGTCCATTTTTCTGGCCTGCTCCCAGGATTTCAGCCCTTGAGGGAGACCCTCTACTATCCCCTCCCAGGAGTCCATGTCTCACCTGCCCTGCTCCTTACCTTAGTCTTCGCTGCTGTCTCAAAGCTTCCTTGGAGGAAGGGATTTAGGGTCCTCTCCTCTGTTCCCCACAGTTACTCCTCCTCCCCATCCCCTCGCTCTATGCTCCATATCCAGACCTGCTCTCCTTCCCCTCCTGGGGTACCCGGGAGGCAGTTGCCATCGCAGCCTGGAGTGGGCAGGAGTACACAGACCAGGTACCTCTGCCTGAGTGGTGGTGGCACAGGCTCCCACTCCTGCACTGCAGCTCCCTGCCAGGCTGGACCAAAAGAACAGCCAAGCTTGCCCTTCCCCTGGCTCAAGGCTTCGTGGCAATCCCTGGCCCTGAGAGGAGCTTCTGTGGATTCCATCACGTGGAGTGGGGCTTGGGGATGCCACAGTGCCCTCACCCATGTGAGAAGTGAACATTTAGGCCTGATTTCTGTGAGTATAGTTGCATCCATGGATCCCAGCTAGAACTTCCAGTGCTCCCTTGGCCCCCTAAGTTGCATGGGCCCCTGTGCACCTGCCCCAGTGTAGCCATGACAAGTTAACTTTGGGACTGCTTCATAGTTCATCATTTGCTTGGCAGAGAGAAACAACTATCTTTAGATTACCTGAATTTCAGTCATCAGAGCAAATATCAGTGGCACTTGAAAACTTTGTTGGTGAATGCAATATTCTGGAAAGGGACCATCGCAGGTTCTCAATCTGTTTGCCTCCAGGACGATACCAGATATCTTTTGTACAATTATTGAGTGGCAGGCTTGTGACAGATGCATTCATCATGGAGTGGAGTGATGTGTACCTTCTAACTGATTCCTCTGTTTCCTGAAGTCACCAGAAAGGTGAAGCATGGATTCATAGATACAACATAGGCTCTCCAGTTTTGATATTCAAATCTCTTAGTCAGTGCATCAGACCATCATTCTTTCTTTCATCATCTGTGGACTTTGTATGTCAGAAACAGGGTCAGTCTTCATCCAGTCCCAGAACCACCACTCCTAGCAGCATGAATCTTAGCACCGTGGTAGGTACACATCTTGAATACTTAGACAAACTGCGGCAAGTTTGCTTGGAGTAAAAGAAGACTTCTACAAGTAGGACACATACTAAACTAGAGAGTCTTTGTCATATGGGCCGAATGCAGAGAGACATATTTTATAATTTCTTCAATTCCTTGTATTCTGGACTGTTTGCTCTCTTAAGAAAATAAGGACTTGCTCTGTTACTATTAACATTCACCTTCCATCCATAGCAGTTTATGATTCTTTTACCCAAGGACAATGAATTCATGTGAGAATGAAGAGTTTACTTAGGGGACTCATGTCACCACTCCACCTTTCTGGGTCTTACAAGACTCTTACTTTGAGTCCATGGGGAATGTTTCCTTTAGAACATCTCCCTTGAAGTGATATTACTCATAGCTCTTTCATAACCTAGGAGGGTGAGTGAAATACAGCTACGTATAGTCCATCCTCAATTCCCAGGCTTCCATTAGTATAAAGTCATGTAGAGCCATCACCCTAAATTCTTCCCTGATGTACTCTCTGAAGTAGTCATGTCTTAATCAGTGTATAAGCCTCCCTGTCTCCTTCCTGAAACATTAGAGTTTAGAAGGGGAAGGCAGGCTGCGTAAGCTGGATATAAATAGGGTACACTGAGTGACAAGTCTCCAAGGTTGTTTGTAGCATTTCGGACACAAGTCCATGGGGGAGTCAGTCTCTGTTTAGGGATTGTGTAAATGGATTAAACTCTGTATTCAGTCCTGTTGTGGCCAAGAAGGTGAGTCTATCCCATTAGGCCTATGTTAGATTTCCTTATGTGATTGAGGAATGAATGTCTGTACCTCTGACTTCTATAAAGCTGCCTCATGGAGCTCAAGTCACACTTTCACTCAAGGCTCTCAATTTAGGAGATAACTGATTCTTTTTTCAAGAGATCAGCCTTCATTTAACTAATCAATCCTCAACCCTCCACTAGGGACTGTAATTGCTCAGCAGTGTTATGAGAATGGGGAATCTGCAGAGGCAATTCTTGATGACGAAAGAAAAGTTCTTCATCTGTAACTGGAATATAGTGCATTTGCAGTTTCATACTGTTTCGCTTTCTTTCTCTGCCTGAGAAAAAAGCTTAAGAATTCTGGTCTACTTTTGAGGCTTCCTGGGGAAGAGGAAAATATATATCATTTTCTCATTTCAAAAGAATCAGTCTATCTCACTGCAGTCTGTGCATGCATGTTGGGTGCCATGAAAAAATATAAGATTTAGTCCTCTGCAATGACGGTGGTACTGTGGCATCTCAAAATTCTAAACAAAGGAAGATTCCTGGGGTAGTGAATATTGAATTTTCACAGTGGACATTGTACAGTGTATATATGTAGCCATATAGTTGTATAGATAAATAAAATATTTCACTAGCAGAAAAAATATATTGTGCAATGTTATGGCTAAGAACTTAAATACACAAAAGCTAGAAATTTAGTAATACTTCTCATAGTATCTGTAGTGACAAGGAGAAAGGGGATTTCTCCTAGTTCTATAGCAAATTCCTGGCATGACAGTCTGGCAGTCATCAGCTGTTCTTTCATTCATCCCTCCAATGGCAATATTAAACCCTTCTTAGAACCTGCTCTCAATCTGGAAATAAAAGGAGGGTCTTATTAAAATCCAAATTCATTTTAATATTTTGATAGCAAAAATATGGATTTGAAAAAAAAAATTAGGGCTGTCAAGCAATTAAAAAAATTAATCATGGTTAATCAATAATATAATCCCATTTATTTAAATATTTTTTGATGGTTTCCACATTTTCAAATACACTGATTCTTCTTCGAGTGATTGCTCATATCAATTCCAATTAGGTGCGTGCACATGCCGCATGCATGGTCATCAGAAAGTTTTTCCCCTAGCAGCATCCGTCGGGTCGGCTGTGGAGCCCCCTAGAGTCGCGCCTCCCATGACGGTCATTGGAACTGTGGTGTCTTGCTTAGCAAGTTCTCCACGTTTCCCTAGCTTGATTCTCATAGTAGTTTTTCTTGTTCTTTCTTGTAGTTTTCTTTTTGTTTTTGTTGTAGTTAGTAGCAGTTGGGTTGGGGGGGGTCTCCCTCCGCCCTGACTGTTTTCCATTGGGAGGGCTGTCATGCCCAAGTCCCTGGGATTCAAACCCTGCAAATCATGCTCCAAGCCCATGCCAATGGGCGACCCCCACGACTCTTGTCTGAAGTGTCTGGGGGAGGCTCACCAAGCCAAAAAGTGCACAATCTGCAAGGGGTTTCATCCTAGGACCAAGAAGGAGCAGGACTTTTGTCTTAAGCAGCTCCTTATGGAGGTGGCACTTGGACCCCAGCCTCCTTCGGCACTGCAGGACCTGGCACAGAGTTCTTCGGTACGTAGCGCCCCAGCGGCAGTGGTGGAAGCGGCACTGTGGATGGACTTTGGCCGAGACCTGCGGCTCCACCGGTACCCGGCACTGAAACCAGCGGCTTTGGCCCAGCATTGCTCCTATTCCCCAGCACTGAAGCAGCACCGGAAGCAGGAGAAGAGTGGTTCTCCTGTGCTGAAACCCACCCCCTCTGGAGCAAGCCAATGGGGCGTGGCCCAGAGATGAGCGCCCGGGCACTAAGGCTTTGGATGCGGCACCATCGACTTCGGCCTCACAAGGGGAACCGTCGAGTCCAGTGCCGTTGGACTCCCCGACCCACAGCATTGTGGAAGTGCAGATGCCATCCACTCTGGACACCTTTGTGGCTGCAAGGGACCTCATCACCATGACGGCACCGGGGTCTCCTCTGCTCCACACCAAGCCTCCAGTGCCTCAGCATGTGGCACCATCTCAAGGCAAGCCCGCATTGATCCGACCATCTGCACCATTGGCATAGTCAGTTGAACCTTGGCACCGTTCAAGGTCCCAGCATCGGTCCCCGTTGTGGCGCTCATCGCACTCATGGCACCGCTCCCAATCATGTCATCGCTCCTGGTCACGGTGCCGCTCCATACGACAATTGCCTTTATGGAGCAGGTCCAGAACTCAGTACCGGTCACAACGCCATTCACCATCTAGGCACAGCTCCAGGTTGTGGTACCACTCTAGGTCCCGGCACCGCGCCATGTCATGGCACCACTCCCCAGCCTCACGATGCTGCTCTCCAGCTTCTCAGTGCCGCTCGCCAGAGCAGGTCTGCACGGCACCACCCTGGTCCTCACAGTCCCAATCCCATTCCTCAGGCTCAGAAATGGGGTCTCTGTATTCGGAGCAGGACTGGGGCCATTCAGACCATGGACACCCTGATGTGGGGGAAGGTCCATAGCAACCGCACACACCAGGACCTTCTGCGCAGGGTGGTGCACAACATGAGCCTGCAGGCTGAGGAGGTGGTAGAACTGGACCTGGTGGTAGACATTTTGGCTCCGGAAGATTTGTCAAGGGTGGCCCTGCCGCTCATCAAGACCATTCAGGCCAATGCCAAAACCATCTGGCAGACCCCAGCCTTCATTCCCCCTACAGCCAAAGGGGTTGAATGCAAGTACTTCGTGCCCTCAAAGGGGTATGACTATCTCTTCACGCACCCACAACCCTGCTCACTGGTGATTGCGTCCGTGAATGAGAAAGAGAGGCAGGGACAGCAGGCTCCAGCACTCAAGTCAAAAGAAGCCAAGTGGCTGGACTTGTTGGGCCACCAGGTGTACTCCACGAGCGGGGCTCCAGCTCAGGATTTCTAACCAACAGGCACCCCTGAGCCGTTATAACTTCAACTCCTGGAACTCAATGCTCAAGTTCAAGGAACTTGTGCCACCTGAGTCCAGGGAGGAGTTTGGGCCTCTTGTTAATGAGGGCAAGACGGTGGCAAAGTCCTTGTCGAAGGCCTCACTGGATGCTGCAGACTCAGCAGCGCGTACCCTGTCCTTGGGCATTGCCATGAGGCACACCTCATGGTTACAAGCCTCAGACCTACCACTTGAGGTAAAGCAGACACTGCAGAACCTGCCCTGTGACGGGGACGGCTTGTTTGTGGAACAGACAGACTCTCGGCTGCAGAGACTTAAGGATTCGAGGGTGACTATGAAGTTCCTGGGTATGAACACCCCGGCAATCCAGCGGAAGCACTTCAAGCCCCAGCAGCCGCAACAACACTCCTACCCTCCTCGGCTGAGGCAGGACTTCTACTCGTGGAGGGGATGGAATGGCAGAAGGAAGCCAGGGCCTGACCAAACCATCGTCGGGCTCCAAACAGGCCTTTTGAAGGGATGCCCGAGGACAGCGTACCGGACTCAACCCCGGATCCTTCCCTGCCCTTTTTGAATCATTTATCCCACTTCCACCATGCATGGTCCCAAATAACCTCAGACCGCTGGGTCCTTTGCATGGTGGAAATGAGATACGTGCACCAGTTCCCCTCCTACCCACTCTCTCACCCCCCTTCCCCCATCCCTCTTCAGGGACCCCTCTCACAAGCAACTCCTTATTCAGGAAGTTCAGGGTCTCCTTGCCATGGGAGCAGTAGAGGAGGTTCCACGGGAGCCAAGGGGCAAGGGGTTCTACTCCCATTATTTCCTAATCCCCAAGGCTAAAGGGGGCCTCAGGCCCATTCTGGACCTGCGTGGGCTCAACAACTTCATGGTAAAGCTGAAGTTCTGCATTGTCTCCCTAGGCACTATTATCCCCTCTCTGGATCCTGGAGGCTAGTATGCGCCCTTGATATGAAGGATGTGCAGGGGCAGCTCTAGACCCCAAGCACGGCAGGCCGGCTGCCTTCGGCGGCTTGCCTGCGGAGGGTCCGCTGGTCCCGCGGCTTCGGTGGACCTCCCGCAGGCGTGCCGCCAAAGGCAGCCTGCCTGCCACCCTTGCGGCGCCGGCAGAGCGCCCCCTGCGGCTTGCCGCCCCAAGCACGCGCTTGACGTGCTGGGGCCTGGAGCCACACCTGAGGACACGTACTTCCACATAGCAATTCAAGCGCTTTCTGAGCTTCTTGGTTAACCATGAACACTACCAGTTTACGGCCCTTCCCTTCGGCCTTTCAATTGCCCCCCAGGTGTTCACCAAGTGCATGTCAGTCATGGCTGCTTTCCTCCATCGATGACAGGTGCAAGTATATCCCTACCTCGATGACTGGCTACTTTGGGACTGCACCAAAGAACAAGTGTAGTCCCAACTCCACCTGGTGAGGTGTACGTTCAAATGGCTGGGTCTCCTCCTCAACATGGAGAAGTCTACCCTAGAACCGACCCAAAGAATAGAATTCATTGGGGCAGTGCTGAACTCCGTTAAAGCTTGGGCCCTCCTGCCGGAGTCTCATTTCCGAGCTATCGCAGGCATCATTCAGGGCCTTCAGCAATTCCTGACCTTGACAGCAAGAGGCTGCATGAGTCTCCTCCATATGGCTTCTTGCACGTAGGTGACTCAGCATGCCAGATTCCGGCTCAGGCCATTGCAGGCATGTCTCGCCTCAGCCTACCGTCCTGGGCGAGATAGCTTGAATTCAGTGGTCACGGTACCGGAACATATCCTCTCCTTCCTTCGCTGGTGGCTCGACCCCCGAGCAGTGTGCAGGGAGTCCCCCTCCACAGCCCACAGCCCTTCTTGTCCCTGGTTATGGAGACATCAGCTCTAGGATGGAGGGCATATCTGGAGAACCTCCAGACCCAAGGCCTGTGGTCACAGAATGAGCTCTTCCTCCATATCAACGTCAGGAAGCTAATGGCAGTGCTCTTGGCTTGCCAAGCCTTCCGGGTCCAACTGCTGCGTGGCAGGTCTAATGGACAGCACCACAGCCATGTTTTACATCAACAAGCAAAGGGGGGCCCATTCCTCCCCCGTCTGCCAGGAAGCCATTCGACTGTGGGAGTTCTTCATAGCCCACTCCATTCACCTCATAGCATTCTTTCTTCCAGGGATCCAGAACACGCTGACAGATCACCTCACACGAGTGGTCTCTCCGACCAGATGTCATTCACCCCATCTTCCAAAGGTGGAGGTTTCCCCAGGTTGACCTGTTTGCCACCCAATGCAACAGCGTTCTGCTCCTTCCAGGCTTGCAGCCCGGGCTCCCTCACAGACATGTTCCTGCTGCCCTGCCACAGACGACACCACAGCCATGTTTTACATCAACAAGCAAAGGGGCGCCTGTTCCTCCCCGCAACTGCCAGGTCGCCTGATCTACGCCTTTCCTCTGTTCCCTCTCGTGCACAAAGTCCTGCTCAAAATCCGCAGGGAGTGGGGAAAGGTGATCCTGATAGCCCCAGCATGGCCTCACCAGCACTAGTACACCATGGTGCTGGAGCGCTCGGTGGACATACTGGTCATGTTGCCTCTCCTTTCTGACTTACTCACTCAGGACCACAGTCACCTCTGCCATCCTGACCTACAGTCCCTCCACCTCACAGCTTGGAAGCTGCATGGCTGAACCACACGGGCTTCTGTGATTGGACCAAGTAAGACAGGTCCTACTGGGCAGCAGGAAGCCCTCTACTAAAGCCACATATCTGGCGAAGTGGAAAATATTTTTGTGTTGGTGTGACCAGCACTGCACACCCCCTGTCCAGGCGCCGGTACCCCTCATTTTTGAGTACCTCCTGCACCTGAAACAGCAAGGCCTGGTGGCGTCCTCCTTAAGGGTTCACCTTGCTGCCATCTCGGCCTTCCATCCAGGCGTGTCTGGCTGCTCTGTCTTCGCCAACCCTATGGTTGGTCGCTTTCTCAAAGGCTTGGACCATCTATACCCTCAGATCCCTCAGCCTATCCCTGCATGGGTTCTTAACCTGGTCCTTTCGAGGCTCATGGGGCCCCCGTTTGAGCTGCTGGCCACGTGCTTCCTCCTGTATCTCTCCTGGAAGATGGCTTTCCTGGTTGCTATTACGTCCGCAAGATGTGTTTCTGAGCTGAAGGCCCTCACCTTGGAACCACCTTACACAGTCTTCCACAGGGATAATGTGCAACTCAGACTGCACCCGGTCTTCCTCCCCAAGGTGGTGTCGAGCTTTCACACCTCCCAGGACATTTTCCTGCCTGTCTTTTTCCCAAAAACTCATGCTGGTCCCTGAGAGCAGCGGCTGCATTCCCTCGATGTCTGCAGAGCCCTAGATTTTTACATTAAGCACACTAAGCCATTCAGGAAATCAACTCAGCTATTGGTCACAGTGGCGGACCGGATGAAAGGCCTCCCGGTCTCCTGTCAAAGAATATCCTCCTGGATCAAGTCCTGCATCCGCACTTGCTATGAGCTGGCCGGGATGCCGACTCCAGTTCTTACCCCACGCTCCACTAGGGCCCAGGCCTCATTGTCAGAGTCCCTGGCCCAGGTGCTGATCCAAGAAATCTGCAGGCTGGTGATTTGGTCCTTGGTGCATACCTTCACCTCACATTATGGCATCGCCCTGCATGCCAGGGACGACGTGGCTTTTGGTAGAGTGGGGCTACAATCAGCACTGCTTAACTTCGACCCCACTGCCTAGGTAAGTCTTGGGAGTAACCTAATTGGAATCGATATGAGCAATCACTTGAAGAAGAAAAAACAGTTACCGGTACTCACCTTTTGTAACTGTTGTTCTTCAAGATGTGTTGCTCATATCCATTCCAAACCTGCCCCCATTCCCCTCTGTCAGAGTAGCTGGCAAAAAGGAATTGAGGGCACGCTGGCTCAGTAGGGTCATATATTGAGTGCCATGGAGGCGCCATTCCAGGGAGCTCCATAGCCGACCCAACTGATGCTGCTAGGGAAAGAACTTTCCAATGGCGTGCGCACACCTAATTGGAATGGATATGAGCAACACATCTCGAAGAACAGCAGTTAAAAAAGGTGAGTAACTTTTTTTTCAGTTACAACACAGAATACAAAGTGTACAGTACTCACTTTATATTTATTTTTACTACAAATATTGCACTGTAAAAAACAAAAGAGATAGTATTTTTCAGTTCACCTAGTACCAGTACTGTAGTGCAATCTCTTTCATGAAAGTTGAACTTACAAATGTAGAATTACGTACATTCCTTCATGCTTCGACCACCATTCCAGAGGACATTGCGTCCATGCTGATGACAGGTTTTGCTAGATAATGATCCATAGCAGAGCAGACCGACGTATGTGCATTTTCATCATCTGAGTCAGATGCCACCAGCAGACGACTTATTTTCTTTTTTGGTGGTTTGGGTTCTGTAGTTTCTGCACTTAAAAATGTTGCTCTTTTAAGACTTCTGAAAGCATGTTCCACACCTCGTCCCTCTCAGATTTTGAAAGGCACTTCAGATTCTTAAACCTTGGGTCGAGTGCTGTAGCTATCTTTAGAAATCTCACATTGGTACTTTCTATGCATTTTTTCAAATCTGCAGTGAAAGTGTTCTTAAAATGAATAACATGTGCTGGGTCATCATTGGAGACTGCTGTAATATGAAATATATGGGTAAAATACAGAGCAAGAGACATACAATTCTCTCCCAAGGAGATCAGTCAAGAAGTTCAGTCACAAATTTAATTAATACATTTTTTTTTTAACGAGCGGCATCAACATGGAAGCATGTCTTCTGGAATGGTGGCCAAAGCCTGAAGAGACGTATGTAAATTTAGCATATCTGTAAATACCTTGCAATGCCATCTACAAAAAGTGCCATGCAAATGCCTGTTCTCACTTTAATGTGACATTGTAAATAAGAAGTGAGCAACATTATCTCCCTTAAATGTAAACAAACTTGTTTCTCTTAGTGATTGGTTGAACAAGAAGTAGGACTGATTGGACTTGTAGGGTATAAGGTTTTACATTGTTTTGATCTTTGAGTTAACTGTGATTAATTGACAGCCCTAAAAAAAATTAAAACCACAGAGGTGGAGGTATTTGTTACAGGCCATTTAAAAACTCCATTGGGGGCCACAAAGCTGACCTAACACTAGTTTGTAAAATCTTGTTTTTGAAGTACATACATTGTGGTGATGAGGCAGTGATCTGGTTGAAGAGGCTTTATACTCCCTTCACATATATACTTTGGGCAGAAATTACTGTTTAAGTGTTTGGAACCAGCCAGTCAAACAAAATCATTTTATAAACTGATTGATACCATGTAAATTGACCGTATATGGCCAGACTGCGATCAACTCTTGCATGAGAGTGTGGGAGAAGGGGAAGCACAAGAACTGATTACAACAGTAGTTTCTGTGAGGAGGGGCTGCTCAGTCCTTACTCTGGGGAGCAAATCACCCTGAAGGGGGCAAAGAGGACATGAAGCCATGTCCCTGCCCCTCGAACACAAGCCCATAGACCATGGCAAGCATGCCAGAGAGAGCAATCTGTGCCATCCAAATGGATAGTGCAGAGCCCACATTCACCAAGCAGCCCCAGGAGAGATTGAGCCTCAGCACAATCACTCTCAATCCTTGTGATCCTGCTGGGGCAGGGCAGCTCCACACTGTCCCCTACACAGGTCTGTGTTTGAAACAATCTAGCCCACCAGCATTGTAGCAATCTGCTTCTTGTTAGAAAGCTACATATAAATCTTTGGTGTGATAGAAAGAAGACATGTAAATATTTACCTCTCCTCCTAGCAGCATCCATTTCTCCATATATTCTCAAAGCCATGGGTTCTGTTTGGACGGGCTGGTTAGGGGATTTTACAGGATGCAAACGATACCAGAAACCAGAAGGAATATTTTGTTTTTGAAATATATTGAAATAAAACTAACTAAATTTGCTTTCTGGTATTTTTAAATTGGCTCCTCATTTGCTGACTGACTTAGTCATTTGTGTTACTCATTTGAAACAATAAAGGGTAACCTTAGACTTCTGGCTTGAACTGTAAAGAATGATGGAATGTGTCAACAGGGGCCTGATCTCCTTTCAAACAGGAACATTTCTGCTAACAATTTTGGGATTTATATTCAGATAGTTGATGGGCACAGAATACTTAAATGTTTAGGCTATTTTATATATAAATGCCTATAATTCAAAATTCTGGATACCCAGCTGAATAATATATAGAGGGGCAGCTGGGTGATCTTAGTCCCCTCTTCTGAACATACAAAAGTGTGGGAGCACCAAATGCAATTAAAAAGTGGTGCATTTAAAGGTGATTGTGGGAAATTCTCTTCCACACAGTGCATGAACAACCTTTGGAACTCACAGCGACAATATATTACTGAAGTATTATATTTTTATCTTTTATATTTTTTTATAAAAATGGGCATATTTAGTCTTTGGAAAAGAAGATTGAGGGGGAACCTGATAACAATTTTAAAATATATTAAGAGCTGTTATAAAGAGGATGGTGATCAATTGCTCTCCATGTCCAAAGGACAAGAAGTAATTTACTTAATCTGTTGCAAGGATGATTTAGGTTAGATATTAGGAAAAAACTTTGTAACTATAAGGATAATTAAGCAGTGGAATAGGTTACCAAGGTAGGTTGTGGAATCCCCATCATTGGAAATTTTTACGAATATGTCGATCAAACACTTGTCATGGGTGGGTCTAGATTGACTTGGTCCTGCCTCAGTGCAAGGGGCTGAACTAGATGACCTATTGAGGTCCCTTCCAGCCCTATGTTTCTATGAGCCTATTACTGGTATCACCCACAATATGCTATGTGTTGTGCAAATACAAAAAAAAGTACGGCCCCATCCCCAAAAGGCTTGCAGTCTGAAACAAACAAGGGATAATTGTAAGGGGTATAAATGGGAATCCACAATTGGTTTAAATAGAAGAAGAATCATAAGGATGTAATATCTCATACTTCAAGTTATAGAACAGTGACTAACTGCATGCCTATAGAAAGTACTTCAAGTCGTAAGCTAATGAAGTCACCAAAGGAAAGGCTGTTAAGAGAAATAAGAAGGGGCATGTATATGTTATATGCTTTTATAGCTGTTTAGTTTATTGTGATCTGGTTTTGTGATTGTGATATGTGTGTCACATCCTGTAAAATATTCTTATAAGACATGGTGTCACACTGAGAACTAGGAATTGCCATAATGAATCAGACCTGTCATTCATATAATCGCAGTATCCTACCTCTGACAATACTTGCTTCAGAGAAAGGTGCAAGGCACCCTGCAGTAGGCACTTTAGAGCAGAGCTGCACTATTTTAGAACATTTTAAAAGGAGTTTTAGATTTTGTACTGAAGCAAATGTCTTCAATAGTTCCCTGATTTACTATTCTATCTGAAAAACAAAGAGAGAAAGTTATAGAAGATCAAACAACTAAAAATACACTGGTAAGATAGCAGCTGATGTGAGTTGACTAAGGAATTCAAAACCTTTCGTTTGGTGTCTGTACTGTTTGCTGATACCGGAGTTTTAGCATTAATAACTACACCAAAGCTGCACATGTTATGAGGCTTTATTTTTATCACCAGATTCGCGTATCAAGTACAAACAACTCAGGTTTCACTTGCCTCATTATGTATTGTCACTAGAAACCATAACTGAAAATGTTGCTTGAGCTTTATTCTCTCATCAATTCATGTTCATAACTGCCATGAATGTATTTTTATTGATGGGAGAAGAGGCCACTAGTATGACGCAGCAGGGCAGGATTTATTCACTGCTGGCCCAGTCCTTAGCTGAAGTCAGTTGGAGACATTCCATTGACTTCAGTGAGCATTGGGTCAGGTCCTAAATTGTTCTTGAAATAGACTGTATTTAAATAACACATTATCGTAAACTATTCAGGAATCAGGACTAAGGCTACTGACAGATAGCAGAGCCTGGAATCCACCTACTCCCTCACAAATAAACAATTCAGATAGCAGAATGGCACTTTTAATTTCTGAATGGAAAGATTATATAGCTGCTTTAAATTTTTCCCCAGGTGAAATCACTGACTCTTCGTCCATCTCCTTTTTTTAACTTACCTCCCATCATATCCTCTACACCTGCCTTCTAGCTAAAGATAGCTAAATATAGCTCCCTAGTCTGCATTCATTAATCTAGTTTATGAATTGGCTGAATAGGTCACTAGAGAATGACTCTCAAAGGGGATGTGCACATGTTGCTTCTGCAGTTGAACCAGCCCATGAAAGAGGAACTGAACTTAGATCATTCACAAGCTAGTGTGTTTCACTAGACCACTTAGTTTCCTTAGGTTTTGCTCACCTCACTATCTTGAGTGCAGATGTGCAACATCATCTTTTTAAAATCTACTGTGCTGTTGGTCAGGAATTTGAGGCATTTGACCTAGATGCATTTTGACCAATAGCATGGTCTTTTTCTATTATTGCAAACAAATGGAACATATGCATAAATAGTGAAAGTAACCTGTGTTATGTCACAGCTCTCATATATGCATTTTAGACCTGATCCTGCGCTATTTGAGTTAATAGGAGTTTGGCAAAGATGGTGCAAGATTGGACTCAATGTGACTTTGTAGTTTATAAAAAATATCTTTTATTTTTTAATCATGATAATTTTGTTAATACAAAGGGCTCTGCTATGAGTTTATTGATAACAGAATCAGAAATAAATGCAGTATTTTCTTCTCTGTCAGGTAATATAGTTATAATTTACCATAAAGAGAAAAGATTGTATATTTATTGTTTTACCTTTGTTTTCACAGGTCCCCCAGACTCTCTTGTAGTGTATCTGAGAATCAGGCTCTAAGTATGTTTTTCACTATTCTGGCACTATATCAGGCCTTAAATTGGGCATGTTACATTTACACTCACCTACAGGCCATTGCCCAGAATGGTGTAAAGTGGCTTTGCGGTAAATGAAATTCATACCCTTAATTTTGTCAAGTATCAGAGGGGTAGCCGTGTTAGTCTGGATCTGTAAAAGCAGCAAAGAGTCCTGTGGCACCTTATAGACTAACAGACGTAATGGGAGCATGAGCTTTCGTGGGTGCACCCACGAAAGCTCATGCTCCATTACGTCCCTTAGTCTATAAGGTGCCACAGGACTCTTTGCTGCTTTTACATACCCTTAATTCTATTTTTTTCCTGCCTTTTTATATACCCTCCCGATTTCTTCACATATACATAAAGAAGGTGTTTTCTCTTCCAGCTCAATCATGTTATGAGTATAGTCAATTGTTTTGTCCTAACAGCACTTGGACTGGGTGGAGGGTATTGAGATTCCTTCTTTTGACCTGGCAGTACGCTCATCACAGCAGGTGGGAAAGGTTTTATATTGCCTCACATTATCTGGATTATACTTTCACTGGACAGGTGAAGGATGTTTTCTGTTCAGTCTGATAGACTCAAGTGCTAGTTTTAACAGGAAGATGGAGGTCTCTTTTTTATGTCCCTCTGGCCTCACTGATATCTTTCCTCTTGGGAAGAGGGGGGAAGGAGGAAAAATATCTTAATGATTCCTACACTTTCCTTTCCTCTGTCCTCTCTGCCAGGCAGCTTTCCCCCCTGAAGGCTAACAGTTCCCTCCAGTGGTTGGCTACTGTGATGTATTCACCCATTATTATATCCACTGACTTCAATGCCCAGCTCCAAAATAAATGGAATTAATTATTTTAAAATGTAACCCTGAGCTGCATGCATTAGCTTCACAAGTGACCACACAGTTATATCATCTAAGTCTTCACTCTTCCCTCCCACCCCTTCCCCCAGATTCTTCTTGGGGTGATCTCATCTTAATGCTGAGCCCAATCTTCCAACAGTACCAAACATAGCACTTACTACCAGGTATGGTACCATGGAAGCCAATGGATTAGATTCTTAACCCCACTAATTCCCCTTTGGATTGATCCAGCACCACAAAGGAGACTTAATACTGTCCTAAATGGGCAGTTAAGGATTCCCTCAGCATGGGGAAATTCTTGGCTGAAATAGAGGGCATGCTGGGGGCTGGATGAAGTATGTCAGAGCATGCTGCACTCCAGTGATCCCTGCTGGCATAGTGGCCTCGGAGGGTTGTTAAAAACCTGGTGCAATTTAGAAATGTCTTGAGGCTGCTCTAAGTTACAGTGGCTGAACCAGGACTGGGGGGCTGGACAGGAAGCATACCTTTGCCTTCTCCATTTCATGGACTCCAAGCACTGTCCCAGCACATCTGAGGACTCAGCCCAATGAGACTATGCCCAGCAATAAGGATTAGTCCCAGTACTAAGTGTTTGCAGACTCAGGCTCTTATATTCTAAACTTACTGAGACAGAGACTCTTTGTCTGTTTTATAAAGCACCATGTACGTCTATGGCACTATATATCACCAATAAATAACAGAATAATTATTTTGAGTTTGGGTGCATCTTATAATAATTAGCTGATTTAAATATAGATATTGATTTCCTGGGTATTGTACTATATATGCTTACTTTTAGGCCTTCAGGCTAAGGCAAAGTGTACTATTGATTTAACATCTGAGACATCCTTATCTTGGGAGCTGTATTCTGCCCTGGCAGGTTAATTGACTTGATGCTCTAATGATCTATAATACTGTACAGCAATGTAATAGAGCTGTGTGATAATGTTAATGTGATCGTTCTGGTACAAAATAGCCAAGGTATAGGTTAACAGTGAGGCATTATGTAAGTCAAAGGCATAGCATGCTGATGTAGGAGCTCAACATATTAATCAAGTACAAGTTAGCTTGTCACATTCTGTAAATATTGGTTTTTGTGCCGGAGTTCTAGTCATTCCACTCACCTGCTATTTTGAGAAAACACATACTGAGCAGTCTATTGGCTGGGTTGTGCAAATCTACCATACTGTAGCTATTCAATGCACTGAGTGCATCTCTGGTGCATAAAGCCATAGGACAGATGCTCTCAGTACAACTTAACTGTTCTTGCTCAGTCATCAGGAAGTTGGTTTTATACAGCCAGCTGTTGTTGTTATCCCCAGAACAGAGATGATCATATTCTTTAAAATTATATTCATCTTAGCATTGAGGCTACATTTTCAGTTTAAATCTCTTTATATTCACTTGACTGTATATGATTAAGGCTATGATTGTGGCACAGAGATCAGTGTTCACAGTAATTGGGAGCTTAAATAAAGTCCATGACCCCGTAGGGGGTCTGGGCTCAGGTCCCTACTCCAGGTGTTGTGACCTGACCCAGTCTCTGTCTATGGAGAGAGGGAGATGCCCCAATGTGATTGGCACTCTGACTACATGGGCCTGGAGCAGGGAGCTGTGAGGTGGAGCTGCTGCTGCAGGTTGAGTGTGGGGCAGGCTTGCTGTCTGACTCCTACCCACCCCCACCTCCTGTCAAACCCCTGCTATCTCCCTTTCCCTGACATCATTTTTCCTCGCACCTCTGCCATGAAATTTGTTAACAGTTTCCATGACAAAATCATAGCCCTATAACTGATTGAATATACACACTATGTGGACTTCATAGACCATGATATAGAGAACTCACCAAAGCACAAAGAAACATCTGAGCTGCATGTAGTTTAGAAGCGTCTGTGAATGTGTTATATAATTGTCCTCAATGCGTAGCAAAGTGGCATACCATTGTGCTGCTAAACATGATTCAGGAACAAAAATTAAAATGCATACAAATATTTACTTTACAGTCTGACGTGAAGTGTAACTATCACAGTATTTACCAGAGCAGGTTGGTTAGAGGTGACTGCTATGGGGTTGTACCTTGTCGAACCCTAGATGTCTGTAGAATTTACAGGTAATGCTCAGTAATGAATGTTTATGAGCACATTGTTGCTTTTGAAATAGGGCAGATTGCTAGGAATCTGTTTTGTCTTATGATCATTTCTTTGCCAAGTGAAGCTCAGAAAAAGTATTGTGGAGTATGGGTCTTTAGTATAGTGGTTCACCTGTGTAGATGAATACATAGTCTTTCTAGTCTTCTAACCTCCTAGGGAAACAAAGCTGTATTAGTCTCAGCGGTGGTTGTAAAGTAATCTTAGTTCATTCTATGAATGAATTGCAATGCTGAGGTAATAAAGGAGAATCATCTGAAAGTTTACTTTATATGCTTTATCTCCTACAGAATGATATCACTCCATTACATGTTGCATCGAAGAGAGGAAATGCTAATATGGTCAAACTCTTACTTGATCGAGGAGCTAAAATCGATGCCAAAACAAGGGTAAGATTAAATGTGAATGATCTGGATGGTATTATTTACAGGTTTATCCTTTTGGCATGTATGTTTGTAAACAAACGAAAACATTCACTTACTTGGCAAACTTTGGTGAGAGTACAGAATTATCTTTAGTTTTTATACAATCATTGCAAGTGGGCACTTGTGTTTTACCTCTCATTCAAATAATATTCTGAACATCTTGTTACGTTAAAGCTCAGAGCTAATTTCCATGCAGGCAAAGCAATGCCTGTCTTATCTCTGGTATCCCATGAAGGCTACTTCTAGGTGGATCATTTGGAGGCATGAATAATTACACCTACCAATGAGTGAACCCTGAAAGTGTCGTGTTCTATTCAGTTTATAGATGCACCCCAGAATTTGAGTGGTGGAGGAACCCCATCTCCTGTAACTTTCCCACTCCCCATAACTGCAACGGCATAGCTTCTCCGTGTGCTCTCAGAACTCTTGAGGGAGACTTGTCAGGTCTCTCTTGTTGCCTGCAAAAATCTCTGTTGGGGGTTATAGAAGTCTTCTCCCCACACTTTACATAGAAATCTCCCCTCACCCCCATGGATGAAATGTGCTAGATTAACATCCCTGAAGCATGGAATTTTTCTTTTATCTATTGAACATGTAAAGTTCAGACACAGTATTGTCCATTTGTCTCACCTCTGCCCTGGAGGGGCTACCTCATAGAGAGGGTAGTTTGTCTTCATGTCCCATTCAGTGTTTAGCTGCTTTGCTGAAATTGCCAGCAAGGGTGCCAGATGTGGCAGTAGTTTTTGCGAGGTAGACACCTGTCCACCAAGGATATAGACTGATCTAGGACATCAGAGCATTTAGGTATATAGCACTGAACAGCGATCAGATGATAATCATTGTATTTAAAAACTGATTGAGGCAGGTGCTTGGGTAATTTATTTATTCAACTAGCAAGAAGTAATGTACAGAGTAAACTTGGAACTGATGCTGCTGCAATCTTGCCTGGCTGTATTCTCTGCCTCACTCTCTGCAGTTGCTTGTTTGTGTGTATGAGAGAGGATCTCTGAGAGTGAACAGGAAGTGTGGCAACAGTGTGACCTGCAAGATGTTCAAAAACTTTACTCTTCCTTGTCCACCATTCCTCTGATTCCTCACTGAAAAAATTCAAACCAGTACAGTGATTTAACTTAAGAACAACTTTTATATAGTTATTACAGTATCAACAGCTTTCAGTTAGTTTTTGTATGTTTTAACAGTCTTCCAGATCTACTGCAAAGTGTGTTTAGGCACATTCATGTCTTTATCTGACTGTTCATTCTGTCACATATTGAGAAACAGGATCAATTCATTACGTTTTTGTTCTTCTTGAATATTTGCTCTCACTTCAGTATTCTTTTCTATATGTTTATTTTCTTTCTCAGCTGCATTCTCAGTTACTGTTAGCATATGTTTGTTATTTCTTTGTAAAATGTTTCCACTTTCTCTGATCAGTGCATATGAATGAAGTGATATTTCTTTAATCAGTATAGCTTGTTCTGGTTCATGTCCATCTCATCATATTCTACCAGAGTCTTAGTTGTTGGGTTTGGTTTTTTTTTGGAACTGTGGTAAATGTTATGTGCCTCTGTTATAATTGTGTATCTGTTTTATCTAATCTCTTCGCCCAGATCACAGGAATTATTTATCATCCTTTGGTTATATCTCATGCCTGGTAGTTGAATATGTGTGTACATCCGTTATATAGAAGTTTTGCTGGCAATTTCTCACATGGCAGCTCTTTAGGTGTGGGGTACTAAATATGGATTTTTACTTGCAATGATTACTGTTTTGAGCAAGTTATTCTTTATACAGTCTCCACATTCTGTTTATTTGTTAGCTTTTTGTGACATGAGTCACATGTCATATGTTGAAATTCATGTTTTACCAATGTCCTACAATTCCCTTTTCTTGAGCTGTAGTCCATTGTCACAGTCCTTGGATTCATGACATGCAAACATAGATTTACTATATCTGGTCATAATTGGAAGTGTGATGTCCTCAAAGGTCACCCCTGTATGATCAGATGGTCACGTTTTCCCAGGGCAAACAAATTCCTTCGGACTTTATCCCATAGAACTGCAGATTGTTCATTTGGTATTGGAAGTTCTTTTCATTGTGCATCTCAGTACCTCAGTATCTACAGTTACTCACTGTTCAACTATGGCCAAAATACTACTTCTCCAGCACTTCCTTTTTGCTTCATCACAGCAAAGTGCCCATCATGTATTCTTTCCAATATTTCTTCTTGTCACTGTGGAAATAATTTTTTTTGAAACTTCTATGAGTTCTTAGGAAAATGCAGGTGGGAAGTGTGATTTCTTCATCAATTACCTATAGTTTGTGCTATGGTTTGCAGCGTTTTATCCTTAGCAGTCTATCTTTCCAGCTCCCGGGCAATAAGGCACAGGATGATTTTATCATGTTCACATGTACTGTTACTGCTTGTTCCATACTTTCTGGTTGTGTGTCAACAAGTGGAACATATGCTCTTGACAGTATATCAACAATTATGAGGTAACCTCCTTGCTGGAATTCCAGAGTCATGTCATATACTTTTGTACTAAAAAATAATCACTTGGAGATATTTTCTTGTGCGTTGCAGCCAGTAGTTAATGCTTTTTTTTTCTCTGAAGCTATGACCATTGAGAAAATCATTAATTTTTGCATAGCCACATGTATATATTTTTTTATCACTTTTATTTTCTCTGCCATAGTTTTAGCAGCTTCTACTGCAAGCAGGTACTCATTCCCTTAGTGCTGTAGCAGTGTAGCTCCCGGCCCTGCTTCTGAAGTATTTGTGAGAAGTTGATCTCTTTCAGTGGGTCAAAAATTGCAGAACTGGTTTTGAAGTCACTACGTATCCTCAGATTCTCTTCCATGCTCTGCCATCCAGACCATTCTGTGTCTTTATGAAAGTATTTTCTCATGTAAGAGATGAATACATAGATGAATACGAATTTACTAACGGGTCAGCATAGCTTGCGGTCTCTGAATTCCGTTTTGTATCTTCAGGTCTCTGTAGATTCCTTAGAATCATCAGCCATGGGAATACCTTTTATGGTCAATTTCTTTCCCTAAGTACTGGTTTATTTGAAATTGACACTTGGCCTTCTTTAATTTAAGGTTACTTCTTGAAGTTTCCAGTAGTCACTATAATCATCACTGACACTCATAAGTGATGCTGCCCCAGACTGTTATGCAATCAGTGTAGATTTTCTCTCCTCCAACACCTTCCTGCATGCAGTGAAATATTTCCAGTGCTGAACATACTATGAAAGGCAATTGCAAGAAAGGTGCCAAATGATACATTGATTGTGAGTGAAAGTCTTGGAGCTTTCTGTGTCCAAAATGCATCTAATATGCTGAAGAAATTGGCTCCTGAAATCTCAGCAAATATTTCATTCCTTGTGAGCAAGTAGAAATGTTTTCTGTTAACGCTAGTTTTCAGCTTCAGAGTCATTCCCAAAATTTGAGTGCATTTCCTTTTTATTGTATAATTACTGAGGAGTGAACTGAGCTTGTCCAGTCCCCTGTTCTGTGAATAATGCCATCTACTGTCATGTTTGGCAGCTCTTCCTCTGGTCTCTCTTTGGATGGCAAGTACAACAATCTTTTCTTCATAGTCTGGTAACTGTATCGTGTACCAAGGGATACCCCTTTCCTATGAACCAATCTCCATCTGATTACTTTTATTAGCCATTCCTTTGCGTTTGTAATGTCTTTCTTTACTGTGCTTATGAACAATTTTTCCCCTTCTGTTGAGGAAGCTGCACATTCCAGCCTTACCCCAGACATTTTCCTGTTTTGCCTGCACATTTTTGCAAAGCGATTGGACTTGTTAGTTTCCACATTTGCCCAAATACTGGACATATCTTTTCTGTATATCTATTTTTACTTAACAAATGATTACTTACAGTCATTAGTTCTGTGCCTCTGTCCATGGCTTTTATTTACATTTCTCTTTATTCCACTCCTTGACATATGACTCTTGCCTCTGAGATCCATGCCTCTGAGTAGCTTTTCTCATATATTTTTATTGTTGAACCCTCAAACGAGTTGGGCTTGAATGAGAGCATCTTTTAATATTCCATAGTCACAAGACTGGGTTTTTAATTTTAATTTGGTGGCAGTCTCTCCTGTTTCATCTACTCTGGAAAATATAACTTTCATAAGTAACATTTTTTTCTAGGAATACAGTGATTCTCCAACTTTTTCATCCCTTCATTAGAGCATTCTTCCCCACTCTCCTCCTGATTCTTAGAATGAAATGCATTGTATATATATCCAGTGCATCTATACCAGTCGGTGTCAAAAACGGTGCTTTTTTGTGTCTGTTTGTCTTCTATTTTAATAGCCTCTTTAACTTTCACGTACAGTTCAAATAGCTGTTTAAACCTTTTCCAGGGTTCATCAGCTATCCCCATAACTTTTAAGATGGTGAGAGATTAATACTTTGAGGTCACACAGGCTAGTCAGCAGCCACTTTAATCTGACCCTTCTTTGTTGTAACTAGCATCATTTTCATAAAACACCTGAAACCTGGTGGTGGTTTTCCTGGATTTGCCTGTGCTCCATGCCTTTCTCTTCTAGTACCATGTTGTATTTCAGCAATAACTGACAGATTTTTAGGGTCATTTATTTAGTTAACTAACAACCAGGGGGTGTGATAGTAACTTCCTCTGCCCCTTTCCTTTTTCCTGTTCCTAACCACTCCTGAGTCTCAGAGTATGTCCACACTGCACAGCTAACCTGGGCTCTTACCTGGGTTTTGGCCCTAGCCCCTGTATTATGACACAGAAAAACCTCTGAGTTGGGTTTAGAAGCAGGGGTTGGGCTACATTATCCAGCTGAGATTATGGGACGGGTATAGTTGATGCTGGAGCCCACCTACTTTGCAGCGAGGATGCAGGCAAAAATTATTTGAGTGCTTATAGTCCTCCAGTGTCTTTCCAAAGGACCCAGTTACTGGGGAAAGAATCCAAAAACACCCCAGCACAAAGAACTATGGGATATGCCCCAGATGCACAGCAATACAGAAACAGTGAGGACATAGTAACGTAGGTAAGGCTTTGCTGTGGGAACAGTCACACCCAGGCTAGGCTTACCCAGGTGCCAGTCACCAGCTTAACTGTGCAGTAAAGACACACCTTCAAAGAGCTACCAAATTGGGTGAAGTTTGGGGCCATTTTTCACTGTTGGCTTAACCAGTGCAATTTGCCTGTTCCCAGTACACCCTCGATACTTTTAAAAAGAAAGGAATTAGCAGTATTTGCTTAGCTTCTCCTGATCATGCCAGGCTGCTTGAAACACTCCTCATTTCACCGGTGGCCCAATTTCTGGCAGTTAGTAATTGAGTGAGCGTTTTGCATCTGGAAATGCTGACTCATCTAGACAAGAACTAGCATGGCTCTGCAGAGGGGAGCAGTAGACTGAAGATAATATATTAAATAATTTGTTTATGAAAATAATATTTAAATATTTGACAAAAATGGAAGAGATAAGAGAGGCACAGAATAGAGGTAGATTGGGAAAATATAAAAAGAGAAGAGGCGATAAGAGGAATATATAGTGGGTGGAAGGAAATACCAGTTCAGAAGCAACATGCCTGCCTAGTTCCCAGGCTGAATAACATCTAATTTTATGGATATAATGCTTTCCCTACTACCTCCTACTACATTGCAACTCAATGTATCTCTGTCCTCTTTACAGTCACTTTACTTTTTCCCAGGAGCTACCCTTTGGTAATGTCCTATATTCAGTACAGCCATATAAGTATGTTGGGCAACAAAGACTTCAGTCGTCGTCTTCTTTTGTATAACAATATGCCCAATATTGGAGGTTGTGTGTTTGAATGGAAAAGGATGATCAAGACTGTATCAGGTGATCTATAGTTTAATATATTAGTTGAATTCCTGGCATGACCCATTTATGCAAATATTTCGTGAAGGAGAGAGAATGTAGAATACAGTCACAATTGCATATTATTCATTTAAAAAAATATAAATTCCCTTCTCTCTGGCAGAAATGTTTAAGTAATTGAGGAGGTTTGTGGCTGAAGAGGAGTGAGGCTACTAGAGAGAGTATCAGACCATTAGAAACCCTACAAAGAAAAATACCAGAAATTTCATAAACACAAGTTACAGTTCTCCAGGAACACTGATAGATGAGCAGAATTCAGTGCACTTATTTACTCTGACTCAGTTAAATCTGGCCTTTGCCGTAGTAGCCACTGCATCTTATTGTATTTCTTAAGAAGCGTTTCTACAAAATACCATTTAAAAGGCAAATAACAAGGTTTTTGTTTGTTAAACATATACATAAATATTTGGAAATCGGGCACAAATTCCAGGTCCTTGTTTCCCCTTCAACAGTTTTGTAAGTCAGCTTTGTATGCAGCAGAAGTTACAGTGTATATTATTGGCCATATCCTGGTCCCACTGACATCAGTGGGACCAGGCTTTGCTCCTTAGTGTTATGTCGGTCAGATTTAGCAATTTGGATGCCATTTTGGGAGCTGTGCATATAATCCACTGCATATGGCCCAGAAAGTGTATATTCCATAGTATCTGCTTTCGTGTTTCACAAAACACACTTGTTTTCTAGAGATGTGTGAACAGGTTTAGATAAAATAAGAATCTTCAGCCACAATGTAAGAAGAATTTGAACTGAATCTTTCTTGAGGTTTGAATAAGTTCAGATAACATTGTCCATTCATTATTCACTTCCATAAGTCTTTTATTTGCTGCTGTTATATGGTACTAGAAGCCGCTGTGCTAAAATACTGTAAGAAAGGGCTAAATCCAGATCCCACTGAAGTAATTTTAATTGACTTCAGTGGAACCAGGATTTGGTCATCCTGATCAGAAGTAGGAATTAATGGAACTCCATAAAAGCTGCTCCACTATTGAAAACTCAAGAGGGTCACATAATATTTAAGCATGCCGACTTTTGGGTCATTATCCAAAATGTTTTGAGGTTTTCTCGTCATTACCATAATTTTCCTATTTCCCTAATTTGGTTGCTCCTGTTATAATCCTTTTGTTTGTGTTAAATGGTTGCTCTTACTCCCCACACCTCTTTTGCGTAACATGCAGCAGCAGGTTTCTGATTTCTGTGCTGAATTCTCAAGCATCTTTGTCAGTAAATAAGAATGATTGTCATGCTAAGCCCTACCTAGGCACTGCTATGCGAATGCCTATCAAGGGCAACTTTTACAACGTAGTTTGTAAATAACATTCTGAATGAAGATTAGTGAATACCTCATGTAACTCATTTATTGAACATTGCCCTAATGATTTTTCTCCCATCTGTCTTCCAGAATAGATGTTAACAAATAAAGCATACTTAGTGAGGTTGATTAAATTAGCTTGACTTACTTTGGCTGTCTGATACTGCGTATGTCAAACTGAATTTGTGTATGTAGCACACAGCAAGCACATTTTACCCTGGATTAGCAAATAAGTACTTGTAATCTTTATTCAACTGATTAGCAGTTAAATCAAAGGCCAGCACTCATATCTACATGAAAACATACTGTACATGCCATTTTAAGATCTGTCTGATGATATGTAAGCTGCTGCATAGAACCTGCATAAGAAATAACATAGAGTGTGCAGTAACAACACAAATAACATGTTTGTTATACCATATGTATTTGAATATATGAGAGGAGCAAATCTTATCACCCTCCCTTCCTTTGCAGCACTGAAGGTGTGGTTTGCAGTAGAGCACAGATGTTTGCAATGGGATAAAGAATACAGGAGGGTTGGAACGGGCCTAGGGGGCAGTGAATACACCGCTACAGGAATCCACATACTTAGAGGGCAGTTAGGTAGCCAAGAGGGTTAATACGGCCCTGAGGCTGCAGTGGTTACCACATAGCCGAGCCTTTGTGGGGAGGATTCCTTCTACCCCAATTCCAGTGGAATTTCCCTAAGATTTGTCTCAGTGTTTGAAACATGCTCAGAATAATTGTACAAGTTTCAGCTGTATAACGCTGAGTACTAACTGATGGCTGGATTCGAAAAACAAACAAGTAGGTCCAGTCCTTGCATCTGGTCACGCTGTGTCACGCTGTGTTTGGTGTAGGACCCGAGTAGGGGGCAAAAGTGTCTGTAAGACGCCATGATGCCCCTGCTCATGAGGTTAATCGGAGGCTGGGGCTGGTCCCCAGTGCAGCTTTCCGGTCTGCTCTAAGATATACCCAGCTGCAGCCCCCAACGTTGGTTTTGTAGCCAAGGAGTGTTGGAGTACAGGAGGGTTCTGGCTATGTCAAGGGGAATTGGAATAAGCAGCTCTGTGCCACCAGAAGATTCTGCTATGCAAGGGGGCTCCTCAGCTGGTCAGTTAGGCTAGCTAAGTCTGCTTTATGTTGTTGTTAGATACTGGAGAACCTGCCGTTGCAGGGGCAGGCCAGTTTGGCATGGGGAGAGAGGCACCAGGGAAGCAGAGAGAGTTCTGGCCACGCTAGCTCTGTTCTTCAGTCTTCCTCCATATTAGATGAGAGTCAAACACCCCTAAATGCCTCATAGTCTGAGGAGGACAAGCAGAAAGGCTGTTTCTGTCCTCGGGGTGGGTAAGGGGGACTACTATTGAGTTGTCTGAGCAGTTGTTATTATTAGCTGAAGGCTAGTTATTCCATGCAACAGCAACAGGGGGCACCCAAATCCCTAGCCCTCCTTTCCCACTCCCTACTCTGTATATATCACCCAGCAGGGAAGAGGAAGAGCTGGCTGATCCCCCAGGCCCTGTCTTCTCCTGCGACACCTAGTGATCCCACACCCACATTAGCCAGGAGGAGATGATGGAGGAGGAGAAAGTAAGACCCTTAGGAGGTGTACCCACACTTGGGTGGGTCTTACTGGCCTGTGAAAAGGGGAATCAGATCATTGAGTGGGTGCTGTGGAGGTCAGACTGGATGCTGGAAGCATGTCTGGGGGAGACTGGAGGGGAGTGGGATTAACAGTAGTGTAATTGAGATCAGAGTCTGAGCCAGTGATAGAGGTGAAAAATGACCTGTGAAGCTCCAGTGCTGTGGTTATAAATCCTACTTAATGTTTATTTTCTGCAGACAGTTTATTTTTTATTATAGATAGATAGATAGATAAAAATAATTTTAAGAGGCTAAAGAAAGAGAAGCAGCCACTGAGATGGTGTGTGCTCCTGTTGTTGAAATCCTGTATCACAGTGCAATTCTTCCTGCTCTCCTACTGGCATTGTAGGAGTTCCTCTCCAGGTTCTCTAGAGGGGTAGATAATACAGATGATATGATTTATCATGTCAGTGCATACTTAGAGAGTCCTTAATCTGCAGATTATTGTCATTATCATTTGTAATGTTTTTTTCTGAGCCATTGCAGACTATCATATCAATGGGAGTTTGCATCCTAATACATGTGATATATTTATGCTTCACATATGATATTGAGCATGCACAATAAATAAGAAAACTAGAATCCTTGTGACATATGCAATACAGCCTTGCTGAGTGTACAACAGCCACTTTTTACCTCACTTTATCATAAACCCTTAATCTAAGCTCCATACATATTAGAAGCAACAGCCTGCACATTTTGTGGTTTTATTCACTTATTCTATAACGTAGCACTTAAAAAAAGACTTTCACTCCCAGTCCTTGATGCCTTTTCAGTGCAAAACATTTTTGTAGCCAAATTCCCTCTCTGACAAATGGAGTTTCAGTGTGCACTGGGAATTCTGACAAACTCTTCACAATATTTGCATTACTGCAGCAAGCAGTGTTATAGATCCACTGCCTCAAACATGTACCTAAATTCCATACTATTATAATTTTGTGCTAATGCATGCAATATGGACCAAATCAAGCCCTGGCTGATTCAGCCAGGCGGCCTGCTGCCTTCTCTTCCACAGGAATCCTGTTGGCAAGGGACAGGATTCCACAGCTTACTTGGCTGCTTTTCTGGGGCCAAATTCAATTTTCATTAAAATCAGTGGAATGAATATTGTATGCACCCTGTTATCTGTGGCCAGTATTTTCTGCTGAACCAGCCTGGGGTCTTGACATGTCTCTAGTTCTCAGAACTTGTTCTTATGGAGACATAATGCATTATCAGGTGGGCCTCCTAGTGCGCGCTGTGTCCTGTAGATGGATCCTACCTGGCCTCATCCTTCGGAGGGAGGAAAAGCTCTCTATACTCTTAACTGCTGGCCTCCTCATCATATGGAATGTTAGCCCTTTCTGGTACACCACAATTTAGAGGTGACAGGGAAATCCAGTAGTTATGAAAATTGAGACTGATAGGACAGCTACTGTTTACTACTTGAAAGTATTTCTCAAATGCTGCAATTCTGTCATTGCTGTAGAGACCATTGAACAATGTGTGACTGTTGTTAAATGCACTTTCTACATTTCATATTGTGAGGCAGTGCCTTTGTTCTCTGCCATTTACTTTCCAGAATTGCAAAGTAATCGTGCATAGGTTTTGTTAATATTAGCCCTTCAGATGTGTTTTCCCATTGTGAGTATATATTCACATACAGTAGAGAACTCCTTATTATCAATAAAATGTATTTCATATACTTTTTTAAAATGATAGAATTCTCTAAAACTCACTGGACAGTGTATTTCTATCTTTTAGGGATGATCATTATCATGTAGTAAAGTTAGTGTGTAAGGGGGAATCAGGTCTTGGCTCCAGGAATAAATGTATGCAATGTACATATTTCCAAAATAGGAACTAACTTACAGCAACTTAACTTCCTTAAAATATCAACACCATTGCTACTCGGCTTCCATTTCCCTTCCATATTTCTGCCTGATTGACTATGTATACCGCACATACCCCGGATCCCCTCCCTTATACCATTGTGGTTGTATTTGAATGTGTTTTCTGGTTGGTGATGTGTCCTAGAATGCAACAGTGCTCTAGTGGAGTAAGGATCTGGAAGATCTTCCCAACCCCATGAAATAAAAAATATCTCATTGGTACATTTTGTGCTTAAATTGCTTCAGTGTCCTTTTAAATAGCCTGGCTTGAAATGCCTAGAGAATATGGTGATTGGCACTATATACATACCTAAGACAGCTAGATAAAGTGACAACTAAATTCCATATTCCTTGGTTCTTGTTTACAGCTATTTAGCTAGCTGGTGTTGGTGAATTTCATTTCCCTTTCGCTGTATGTTTTAGGGTGGATGCTCCTTTTGTACCTTTGGTTACTTGCCTGATTACTTTATACATGATGTTCTATCCCAGTGAAACTGCTGGTATGGTAGGGGTGTGATAATTGTGAACAACATTTTGGTAAAGCTACATTATAAACATTTGCTAGCAGATGATAAAGTTACAGTTTATGGCTATTTAATATCTCTTTCCTATAGCCATGGGCATACATTACAGTGTAATACAACTTTATTTTGTATAGCATCTTCCATACAAACTGTGTCCCCAACTGCTTTAGAGAATTAAATAACACAAGAAGGCAGATAGCGTATGGTATAAATTACAGAAATCATGGTAAGCTAAGGATATCTTGGGCCAAATTCTGTTGCCTTTGTACATGCAAATAGTCCTTTGGATCCTCCTCCAGGCTGTCAGTGACAAATTCTCATTGACTTCATCAGGAACAAAATTAGCTCTATCCATCAACTTAAATGGAAGCACTTGCACAAATAAGGCAAGCAGAGGTTGGAGTAGGATTGTGGAAAAATTAAAGTATTCAAATTTGTCACCAAATACGAAGGGCCAAGACAGTTAGGGATTGTAAGGCTCTCTGAATTACAGCTAACTCCTGGGCTGCCACTTACTCTGAGCAGATCATAAATTGATGATTTAGCTTAGAGAAATAAATTAAGAAATGTCCAGGAAGAAATTAAATGATTACATGTGAGAAAAAGTTTCAAGCAATAACTACTTATCTTAATGGTTCTAAGATGTTTATTACAGTGTGTATAGCACAGCACCTTTACATTCGTGTGTTAAATTCTTTGAGGTAATAATCGGTTTTATAAAACTGTTGTAACATATTTTTAGTCAATACAATCTATATGCATTTTGGGATGGTATTTATTAGTCGATGAAAAAAGACTCCTTCCTTCATTTATTGTATATAAAATGATAATACTTATTTTCTTACTTTTTTATTATTTTGTTATGGGAAAAGCTCCATTGAAGTATTTAGTGCATATACAGTATATATGCTATGCTGCTCCATCTCCTGTTGATTTGTTTTGGTTATATCAAATAAGAAGGTTTGATATGACTGAAAATGCTTTATTTTGCTTTTCTATTTTCCTGGAAGCCATGACATTATTATTTGTAACAGGCATAATGTCATGTGGCACTGAAAAAGTCAATGATGACTCTATTCTGAATTGCTTAAGGCAAATACAGTATGTTCCTTCCTAGTATTCAGTGCACAAGACAGATTATTTAAACATTGTAAGCAGGGTACAGGTCAAGGAATAATCAAATCAATTTGTAAAAACCCTGTAAATCTCAGAAGATGTCATCATCTTATTTAAGGAAGGTATTTTTAAATGAAAACAACTAGCGCTGGGCAAATGAGTGTGTGATAGAATTAAAAAAACTGTCCCAAAAAAGGGAACAAGTTTAGACTGACTTGCTCAACCAGTCATATAACCTCAAGGCTCCTATCTACGCTATAAAAGATAGATGATAGTTTAAACCCAATTTTACAACATGGGTTTAAGATATTTTGCTCAGTGAGTGTGGACCAGTCAAAAGCAAATTGATCCCATTCTATAATACCATTTTCAAGTCTAAATAATGTGTTTTTCAAAATGGGAATCACACACATTTGCCTGGTCCACACTGGACCTGATTTTCTAAACTGTGTGCATGTCAAAAATCCATGTGCATGGAATGCCTAATTTGTACATGAAACTACCACTTTTGGACACACGTCTTAGGAAGTTGAAGGCTGTTTGTGTATGCCGTCATGGTAAATGCGTGCTCAAATTAGGTGTGAAATTGTATATGCAGTTTTAGAAAATCACACTCAAAGGGTCTTTAGTTTAAACCCATCATGTGCTGAGCCTATTTTTAAAAATAAGTTTAGTGAAGACAGATTTATGTAGTATAGCTGGGGTCTGAATTACAAATTGACCATACAGTTCTGCTGTCATCCTAGATGTATACATGCAGGAGCTGGATACGTAATGAAAACATAAAGAATTTTCTGTTTGAAAATATCATGTCATTTGTGAACTAAATTATTCAAGGAATGTTATTTGATCTGTTGTATTAATTATGCATTACTCTCATATTGTTAACAACACTCAAACTCAATGCAATAATGCATACTTAAAATATGAACAATATCTGCAATGAATGGTTTATGATTCTTGTGTTCAATAGGATGGGCTGACACCGCTCCACTGTGGAGCAAGAAGTGGGCATGAACAGGTTGTGAAAATGCTGCTTGATCGTGGAGCCCCCATTCTATCCAAAACCAAGGTAAATGGTACTGTGCACCCGTTGGCTAGAATAATCTTTGAAGATTCTCTGGATGTAATTATGTATATCTTAGATTACGTTTCTTGTGATAATGGTCCAGCTTCATGACTACTATTTAAAGTAACTGTGTTGGAGACCCTCCAAACTGAGTGTACATTGTAGTGTGCTTATGTGCATGTATCAAACAGTATGTGTTGTTCATGGACATTTAATTGAGATATTTTTGCATACGGGAAAAAGATTCCTTCTGAGCAAAAAGAGCAATATGATATATGGTCCTCAGAATTCAGATGGCTAGAAAACATTTGCTTCCATGGCACTATTCTATACTGCACACATATAGACTATGCCTTTAACTTGTTCCAGAGGTACCGCCGGGATAAAAAAAATGTAGTAATGTCTCTTTGCAGAGGCTGCTGTAATTTGCAGAGCTCTTGGTTCATTACCAAGTTCTTCCGTTCCCTATCTCTACACTCTGTCAGAGCATAGCAAATACATTGCTATCCTTCCATAAGGCTGTTCGTGGAAATTTCAAATCATCTTCATTGGAGTGGGCAGCCTACTTCAAACGCAGGGGATCCCATTAAAAAGTTAGAATTTGCCAACCTTTCTATACAGTGGCAAATCAAGCACCAGAGTTATCTCTGATTTTAAGTCAAAGCATAGTAACTGATTTTTTTAATGACACCATTGTACGTCTCCTCCTCCTTTTGGGGGCGGGGAGGAGAGAGACCTTTATCTCCTCCTTTTAGAGTAGATATACTTGAGTGGAGAAATTTGTCATGAAAAATGCTGATGTACTAGTGCAGCTTGTTAGAGCCCCTCTCACAGGATCCCTTATACACAAACCTTTCTCCCTACATGCCATGCCCCAGCGCATTTACTGCTTCTGTCTTCTCCTAACCTGTCCTATTCTCTCTCCATCCTCTTTTACTTGCCTGTAGAAGTTTTGGGGTTTCCTTGATTTTTATTTTTAATCATTTAACTTTTTCTTGTTCACCTGTTTTGTTTCCAGTGGGATATATCTGGTATGTGGCCTGGGCTAGGGTATGGTGCTACCTTCTGTCTGCTCCCCGAGGCAATTGCACATGTGCTATCATGGCTAACCGGAGCAGAGGAGAGGTCCTGCACATCCTCTAGATGTGGAATTTTCATTGACTCCCAAAGCCCTAGGCTTCCATGCCTGTATATAGGAGTCCCTCCCATTGCTAGTTATAGTAGGGACTGCTGCATGAGTAGGTAGGAACACAGCCAGCTTTCAAGGAGCCCTCTTCAGCTTTACCTGGAACACCTTTATATTGGGGGAAGGCCATGCAGCTTTCCTTACACACACTTTTCTCCTCTTCCGAGTGCCTCTTCTCCTCAGGATTAGTTTGACCCACCTTTCAGGGGCTCTTCCCAATCACTAGTGGCTCTGTGATTTGTTTAATGCAAACAACTTTTATACCCCCATTGCTTTGTTTTCCCATCATAATAATACGGTGACTCTTCTGAGGAATTTTATCACTTCTTTGTGGTATAAATTGCCAGTTCTTGTCATTATCCTGAAATTTAACTAGCTTTTTGAATACTAGTTCAGTAGTTCTTAAATCTTTTCCTTTTTCCAGGGTGTCCTTCAAACTTGAAGTAGTGGTTTCAAAAGATGAGAACCACAAACCTTCCCTAAACCTCATTATCTTGTATCAAATAGAACATATCAGAAAAATTGAGGCTGTGTTGCGGGATTTAAAGTAATATAGCTGCATGCTGCAGACACTGGCCGACAAAGTGATTAAATAACTGTATTCAGCAATGTGGCACCTAACACTACAATACTAGACAAGCCCTAGACTAACTAAGCTAAGTATTAAAAAACAAGTAGCTGAAAGCCCATGCTGTCACACGCGTGTAATTCATAGTCATGTGTGTAAACAAGCCAAAAACGGCTGAGAACTTTAAAATTAACAGTAATAGGCCATGAATCACAGTGATGATTGAATCTGATGATATTCTAAATAAAAAGAGCTCTCAACCATGCTTGTAGTTGTTTCCATCACTTCACACTGACTCAACAGACATTCTTGACTTCAGAGTGACGTTTGGGGGTTTGTGTGTGGTGGTAATGTTGTTGTATGAATGGCTGTGTTGATTTGTTTGTAGGGGAAATTGTATTGAGAGTTTTGTGTTAATTTGCATGGGTGGTGAATGACGGGGTTATGCTGGCATGAGGGGCTGTGTGTATTTGGGGTTATTGTGTATGCTGGTTGTGTTATGTAGATGGTTTTGTTGATTTGTGTTGGGGGGGTTGTGCTGGGAGATTTGTGTTGATTTGTGTGGGTGGCCGTTGGGCGCATGGATGTGCTAGTTGGCCCAAGTAGTCTCCTTTATACAAATAAGTCAATTGTGACATGGAAATTAGCTGTACAATAAGGGTGGTGATTTGTTGAGTTACCTCTGATATCACAATAGTCTAGGACTCTTGGCATGGCATAGATACATGCCTTACTGTAGCTGTATACCACAGATATAATTTGCAAAGTCAAAATGGCTGAGAACTTAAAAATTAGAAAGTAACAGACTGCGCAACCATATGATGATTCAATCTGGTGATATTCTTAACAAAAAGAGCTCTCAACCATGCTTGTAGCTGTTGCCATCACTTCACACCAACTCTACAGGCATGCAGTGACAATCCTGAAATCTTATTACATAGAGGCACATAAGAAAAAGTGAAGAAAAAAACAGAAGTTCTGCTGCTTGGGCTTTCTCTCCGATATGTCAATTTTGACACAACTTGTGAGGGAAGCTGAGAGGCAGAATACCACTGAATGACATTCAGTTGGCACTGAACTACAGTATTATCCTCTGGAAAAAATACTTGGCTGAGTTTTCTTCTAATCAAGTAAGAACTTCCTCGAAACAGGACAAATCTTTTGGAAAGAATTTTAACTTTTACAGCTTTCAGATGGCTCATAGAACTCTTTCAGTTCCTAGTTTTATTATTTCCTAGTAAAGATTGTTGAGTACACTGTAGGCCCTTTTCACATTATTACATCCTTAGTTTTATTCATATGGGAGGCACAATGGCCTAATGGACAGGACATGGGACTAGAAGTCAATAGACCTCAAATCAAGTCCTGACTTTGCTGATGACTTATGTGAGACAGTGGGCAGGTGACTTCGTCTCTGTATGCCTGTTTCCATTTTTTTTTTAAATGAAGTTAATGAAACTCCCCCTACCCTTTGTAAAGCAATTTGACAGCTACAGATGAAGGATGAGCTTTGAGCTACATATCATTATTTCTACTGATTCTAAAAGCCATTTGTCTTTGCCACTCAGCGGTTTGCTATAATATTATGATCTCTCTGGTCTTTTGCTACTTTTCTTCTCAAACATAGTATGACCATGAACCTTTTGGTTTCTGTTTCCCCTCATGGATTTCCACTGAACTCCTTGGCCCTGTATGTTCTCCTTGGCAATAGGACCCCAAAGTGGTCTTTACAAACATCAGTGAATTATGCCTTACAATGTGGCTGTGGTAGAGAAGCATTTACAAGTGGAGAGATATGGGCACAGAAATGTTAAATGGCTTGCCTAGGATCATATAGCGCCTGTTCAGCTCTGGCTGGGGTGTCCCTCCCCCCCCCCGGGCCCTACACTGTCACTGTTTAACAATGATTGTAATGGGGGGGAGGGCTTGGTGTCCACCCCACTGCTCAATTGGTGCCCACCCCACTGCTCAATTGTGTCCAGGCAATAAAGTTACTTTAGTCAACTACAAAAATAAATAAATCACATAGTGTATTTATACAGCAAATAGAATCAGGAATAAAACATGTTCCCAGTTGTGTGCTTTAACTACAAGATCATCATCCCTCTAGTTGTCTACTGCTGAGATTCTTTATTATCCAGTCCCAACCCCTGGTCTGTGCTGTTCCTTCTGGCTATCTGCTGCATTTCTCTGATTCTCAAAGCTTTTCTCCAGATTCCTGCCAACTCTTCCACTTGGATGTGTTTCTTGGCCATCTCTGCTCCTATTTTATAATCCACCCTACTCCCCCTCAGGCTCTGCTCCTCATATCTGTTCACTGTATTCTTTCATCTTCTGCTGACCCCTTCCCACATCATTCTGTGTTGTCATGGCCACAACACTCCCTCCTCTATAGCTGCCTCTGAGACTTGGAATTCCTTCTGGGTATTCCAAGTCATCCCATCCTATTCAGTTATACAAGGGCAATTTATTCACTCTTCTTATTAAGATCATAAACTACACTTTTCTCACTTGAAGAAGCTCCTCATTTCACTATTTAACAGAACTGTGTTGAACCCTCTTAGTGACTCTTCCTGTAAACAAATAGCTTAGGAGAATTCTTTACACCATGCTCAGCTGTGGCCCAGAAAGCTTAATCACGTTGCACTAACTCTACATTAAATATTTTCCAAATACCAATTTTCCATGTAAACAATTCCTGCTGACGTGTGTGGCATGATACTTGGAGAGGTGCCCACAAAATAGCCTTACTTCTAAGATTTGGTCCAGTCTGAGAACCCCTGCTTTTATACATTAAATATAGTTTAAAATGATGTCACTCAGCTAGCCTGTTTGCTTTCACCTTCTTCTACGTTGCTTTTAAAAACATGTTTACTTTGCATTTCCTCCTTTATTTATAACTTTTGTCATTCCTATTATTATACGGTCCTGTTTTTTAAAAAGGGGAAAAAAGCAGTCCTCAGCTTCAGAAAGTCTGTGAACAGCCATTGAGTAGTTACATTGGTGCTTTGCTTATGCTAACCATGGTCACATGAGGGCACCACATCTGTAAAAAAGAGTTTTGATTTCTTTATGGTAGTAAGCATGGTGTATTTTAGATCTAAAAACCATATTTCAACCATTTGTATTAGATTATCACCAACATTGCTTTTTATTGTAGTAGCAACTGAACTGGAATCAGTTTTTGTAAAAATATAGTTGAATACTGATTAAAACTTTACTAAAGATTTTTCACTTCTTTTATTCATAAATTTAAATCACTAAATAAATCAAAGTGAAGAAGGTAATTTTAGTACATTATCTGCTTAAGGCACCGATATGCATTCATCCAAACAACATCTATTTTTTCCTGTCTATTTTTTCTTGTTTTAATCCTAACACCATGAAATGGACTCGGTAATTCAGAATTCTATCTGAATTATTTCTTTGTGTGGTTTGTGCATACAATCTATTTTGTGTATGTATATGTAAAAGTACATTGTTGCTTGAGTTTTGTGAGCAGTATAAAACATATTTTCATCACAACTATTGTTCATAAAGATGAATGTCCAACAGATTTCTCCATAGAAAGCATGGCTTTTCAATGCTTTTCATTGGGCCAAATTCTGAGTTTTTATTTAGGGCAGGTCTACACTAGAAACTTTTGCAGTTTTACTAATGACCGTTAGGGATGGTGGTTTACGACATTTCTATATTGTTAAAAGCCAATTGTAGGTACATTTATATACTGCCATAACAGTGCTTTGGCCAATATAACTTATTTCACTGAGGGAACCTGTATAAGCTGCATCTACGCTAGGAGGGGTTGCTGATAGATGTTTGCTGGTATAGCTATGTCAGCAAACGTTTTCTAGTGTACACCTGACCTTACTCTTTACTCAGGCAAACTCAAAGTTCCATGGGAATTTTACCTGAGAAAAGACTTCAGAAGCTGACCCAGTGCACTTAGTTTCTATATAATGCGGTGTGGGATTTCGCATAACAAAGGCGCTTGTAAAGCTCTGTTACAAAGAAACTTTTCAGTGACAAGCATACATACAATTCTATATGTCTGTCCATTTCAATTTGTTTCTTTTTATTTACAGAATGGTTTGTCTCCATTGCACATGGCAACACAAGGAGATCATTTAAACTGTGTTCAGCTTCTGATTCAGCACAGCGTGCCTGTTGATGACGTCACTAATGACTATCTGACTGCACTGCATGTTGCCGCCCATTGTGGCCACTTCAAAGTTGCCAAGGTTCTCTTGGATGAGAAAGCTAATCCTAATGCCAAAGCACTGGTGAGTACGCAGTGGGTTAATAGTCACAGCTAAACAGTTTTCTAAAGTTGCAGTGTCTAATATTTGAAGTTATTTTCTGTTGGCTGAAATTTTACAGGGTCTGACATTCAGTGAGGCTAATGCTGTATTTGTAGAGTTCAAGAAAAGTTACTGTAGCTCTAATTTGATATTAACATTTTTTCTTGTGCAGTCTGTGTAACTGTTGCTTATGGATAGTTAATAGTGATTTATGTAATTTCTAGTGTAACTAGAGCCCCTTTGCATTTTGATATTTATTGTGATTCTCTAATTCTGAGTAGAATGAGTGACTGCAATCTTAACTGCTGCAGTTGTCAGCCTGGGAGAAATTCTAATTTTCTAAACATTTGCAAAGAGGAAATGAATCTGAGACGTTTAAAATAAAGAGGATATTTGAGTACACAGTGTTCTGAAATTTGCAAAACAAGAATAAGTAATGTAACAAATATCCACAATATTCTTAGTGAGTTGCATCTTTATACTCATTTCTCTACATTAAAAACAAAACAAACTGCCTTTTCATACAAATAAACTGTTTCCAAATGTGTGTATATATTGTTTTAAGGTGTTCTCATGGCTCACTTTGTAAAGAAATAGGTCTGTATAAATATACCTTTAATAATCATCCTAAACAAATTTGAATTCTTACAGTAACTGTACTGCACTTTGGTGTTGTACTGGGCTCAGGTCAATGCTGTTAGGCTGTTGATTTCATAAGTACTACATGCGTTCTGTACAGAACTACAAACCTCTACACAATCAGGGTTGGTTTGAGTCCTATTTTACAATTGGCCTGATTTACAAGGTTCCTTGCTCTCTCAGCCACTCTCTTCCATATAAACCCCTCATCGTATCTTTATTGCTTTGGGGGAAGGCTATTGTGGTATGTCTGTCCCTCTGGTAAGTGCAGAATGCTGCTTGGCTTCTAGTCCTGTAATATTTATTTTGGCTGCATTCTGAAATTACTGAAGTCTCATTAAATATGTCAGCATACCTTGGGCAGGGTTGCTGGATGGCAGCCAATCACTTGTCTGGATCAGATAGCCATAAATCTCCTTATCCCCCAACTCATTCACGCATAGGGTCAGATTCTCTATTCCAGCTAAGACACAAGAATTGGGGAGCGAGTTAAAATGATTTTAAATTGTACCTCCTGTATTCTGGGCCTCAGAGCAACCTCAGAGCTGTTCTAAGTTGTCTTGTCTTATGGCAGCTTCCTAAGGACCATTATACTAATAAAAAATAACCAGAAGCAATGCACTCTGATCAAGTTGCTTCTTCTGCTGATACTTCCATGATGTGCCTTCTATGCTGGAGACCTCAAAAGACAGGGGGTAACACAGAGCTGTTTGGGTAGTTCTGTGCCACCCAAAAAGCCCCTTTACATCCAGATATTCCTGGTGGCCAGTTTTGTCCCAATTATGCTTCATTTGGCCCATTTTCCAGTTCTTAGTACTAGTTTCTCCAGGTCGTTATCCTATATTAATAGGCCCAGATAAATGGAGGCTCTGTTTATACTTAAGTGGAACATACACTTGCACTGACTGAATGCTATGAAGGCATGTGTTGTATCTAGTGTTATTGTAGCCATGTTTGTCCCAGGGTATTAGAGAGACAAGGTGGGTGGGGTCATATCTTTTATTGGACCAACTTCTGTTAGTGAGAGAGACAAGAGCTCCATGTAGCTTGTCTCTCTCACCAACAGAAGTTGGTCCAGTAAAAGATATGACCTCACCCACCTTGTATGTCTATGAAAGCATATAGAATTCTATACTGCTGTAGCTAATATAGTTAATTTTCATCAGATCTGAGGCCCAATTCAGTAAGCTGTTTTTAAAACTTCTCTGTGGGAGCTCTTTTGATATGTATGTATCAATATTGAAGATACTATTGTAAGCAGCACATTACCAGTCTTGTAAAATAAGGTGGACGTTGTTTTAAATGTGCACTATACAGGTTGTAGAAATATTTTTCTTTAGAATATATTGTATTAGTAATATATTTCATATGAGAAAGTGATCTTATTAAAATTAAGTTAATTGACACAAAGAGTGAAAGAAAAAATAGTGACAAAAATAATTCAGTAAAACAAACTTTAGTAATGGCATAGGTGGTGTATGAAAGTATTTCCTTTCTCATTAACAGAATGGTTTCACACCTCTTCACATTGCCTGCAAGAAGAACAGAATTAAGGTTATGGAACTTCTCCTGAAACATGGTGCATCTATCCAAGCTGTAACTGAGGTAAGAAGCATTGTTTGCATGTATGGCTTGGTTTCTAGTGCCAATGCAGCGCTGTTCAATTAGATGATACATGTGCATTGCTTAACAAATATACACTATTAAAAGTAAAAATGATTTTCAACTGGATAGGAACAGATTAACAAATGCAAATAGAAATATACTCAGTTACACTATTGGATCAGAACACCTACATAATGAATTTATTTTAAAATAAAAAGATATGTCATCAGAAGAAATGGGACAGATTTTTAGAAAGGATCTCCATATTTCTGCCTGCAGTTTTATACACATGGAGTGAAATTCACCCCCGGCAGAAGGTCAACAAAAACCCTATTTTGAAGGGTTATGTGTAGGGCCCTACCAAATTCACTGTCCATTTTGGTCAATTTCATGGTCATAGGATTTTAAAAATCCTATATTTCATGATTTCAGCTATTTAAATCTGAAATTTCAGTCAGTTGTAATTGTAGGGGTTCTGACCCAAAGAAGCTGTGGGGGTGGGGGGTGGGGTGTAAAGTTCTTGTAGGGGGGATTGTGGTACTGCTACTCTTACTTCTGTGCTGCTTCTGCTGGTGGCACTGCTTTCAGAGCTGGGCAGCTGGAGAGCCGGGGCTGCTGGTTGGGAGCCCAGCTCTGAAGGCAGAGTCGCCGCCAGCAGCAGTGCAGGATTAAGGAATGGCATGGTATGGTATTGCCATCCTTACTTCTGTGCTGCTGCCTGCAGAGCTGAGCCCTCAGTCAGCAGCCGCTAGTCTCTGGCCACCCAGTCTGAAGGCAGCGCAGAATTAAGGGTGACAATACCGTGACCCCCACTAAAATAACCTTGTGACCCCCCCCCCTCAGCAACTCCCTTTTGGGTCAGGATCCCCAGTATAAGAAACATTGATCTCTCCCCATGAAATCTGTATTGTACAGGGTAAAAACACACACAAGACCAGACTTCACAGGGGGGCACCAGATTTCACAGTCCGTGACGTGTTTTTCATGGCCATGAATTTGGAAGGGCCATAGTTATGTGGTTCATAGGCCTTGTGATAGCTCTGCATAGAAATGACATTCATCCACAGTAATTTGTGATTACAAATCAAATAGACATCAGTCTGGTATTAGTTAGGGCTTCATATGATTGTGCACACACAATTGCTGGCAAAAATTTAGAGGCTGAATGAAACCACATTGGAAATTTGGTTCTATTTGTGTGCAGAACCCTGTCAAGTTAAGAATAACGGTCACTTGTATAAAGGTGAGATATCTGTACAAGGAGTCAAGTTAGAAAAAGAATTAGCTGCTCCATTAAGGAAATTAAACAGGGTACACCTGGGAACAGTTTACCTCTCAGAGCTTTGAAGTGTGAATTTGTTTCCATTTTTAAAATTATTCAATGAAAAATCAACCAGTACTTTACCTAAATGACAGGGTGATAAAAGGAGAACTTTTCTGCATGAGGATATACTTTCTTGAATAAGGATCTAAGTAGTGCTTCCTTAAAGGAAGCAGACATCTTGGTCTTCCTTAGGGAGGCTTTAAGCAATGGCCCCAACTGGTTTGTACTAGCTAAAGGGGACATGAATCTGACTTTCAGGTCATAGCTTGAAGCCCCATCAGTACATGAATGAGAGGCACAGACTGAAACTTAAGCAAAAGAGACACTGTCTTTCTTCTCCTCACTTTTGGTTTTCTAACTGTGCAAACAGGCAGTTTGTAGAGCTGTGTGATTTTTCATTTCACTGACAGTTCAGAAAAATAGGGAGGGAAATTTGGTTTAGGGCAAACTGTAACCAATTTTTTAATTCATTTTAGGCATAGTAAAAAAAAGAGTAAAAGTTTCATTTTGGGTCCAATAAAACATTTTATTTTGGGAATTTGTTTCACCTTTTTAATAAAATCAAAAGAAATGAAGGGCTAGGTACCAAAAAACAACCAAACCAAAAAAACCAAAAACCAAAAGGAGGAAGTGGTGGTGCCCCTCTTATACTCAATAGCACAGTGATTAGGGTACTCCTTTGAGACGTGGAAGACCCATGTTCAAATCCCCTCTCTTCCTAGGTGAGTGCTCTAGAATGCCTGTAGTGCATTCTAGCATGGGTCTCTCTCAGACTGTGAATCTGTTCCACTTTGTATAAAATACTTGAATAATTAAAGAAAGAGTGACTCTATAGCCTGGTGTTAGGGCACTCACCTTGGAGGAGAGACACCTGGATACTCGTCCTGCTCCAATAACTATTTAATTATTCAAAATGGAACTGCTTTGGAAGGGAAGACTGAGAGAAACTTGCCCCAAAATATCCTCGAGCCTGGTGGTAGGACACCTGGTTCAAGTCCCTGCTTCAGAGTGGGGATTGGAACTGGATCTCTCACTCCCAGGTGAGTGTCCTAATATCTGGGCTATTGGATACAAGAAGGGGAGGCATTTGGGTTTTTTGTGAATGGCACCTAAAATCCCCTTGTGAATGTGGCCTGAAAAATGGAAATGTTTCTTTTTCGATGATGTTGAAACAGTTCATTTTGAAACTTCCAAAAGAATATTTTTTTTATTTCAAAACAATTTTCTGAAATTGACATGAATTCAAACAATGTTTGGGTTGACCCAACTATGAATCTTTTGGCCAAAAATGTAGCTCAGCTGTAGTAATTGTCTGAGTCTAGGTGATCTTATCCACAAAGGATTAGAAAATACATCATAAAATGCTCAACTCCATTACCTGGTGAAGACAGCCCAGATTAACAAGGTTATCCACAACCCAGAAACAGTTCTTTCAGCAGGAGAATTGCAGGTGTTATGGTGGAAGAATACTTTCTTCATGTCCTGCACAACCACAACATGGAATTTAATAACACATTATACTGCACTTGGTCACCATTACCGCTCTGTCTTCCCTTGCACTTCTATCATGAGCCATTAGTATATCATGGTGACCTGTGATGGTGAAGCTGCAGAAGAGGATATTTTGGAGCCACTACATTTGCCGTCATGAACAAAGGTGGTTTAATCTCTTATTTGGCTATCAGTACATTGGCCAGACAGCTGCACAGTGTTCTTCACTAGAGAAATCTGAAACCAACAGGTTCCGTCCTTTTGTCAAGAGTAGGAGGATAGAAAAAGTTGGTCCCAAATGTGACTTGTCTTATGTCATCATTATTGTACAACTGTTTATTAATATGGTTATATTTTGCAGATTGCATACCTTTTTATAGATCATCCATCTTGCCCCTCTCCTCCACTGAAAACTTGCCTTTTTTGCACATGGGTTAATGTTTGTGATGAAATCTGATAACAGATTTATTTTTCTGATAAAAAAAAAAACCTTCAAAAATTCTTTCCTGTAAAGTGTTATAAAAGAAGGTGGATAGTAAATAATACAACTAGTTAGAGTAGTGGTTCTCAACCTATTTACCATTATGGGGTCCATAAAAGGTTGAGAACCACTATGCCTCCCACCTAACTCCCCCCCAACCCGCACACAAATCCCTATGCTCAGCGCCCTCTGCCAAGAGACCCCTCCACAGAGTGGGGCCAGGAGCAGAGAGCTGGGATTGAGGCAGGGAGCCCGCTGTGGGGGAGCAGGCAACAGCAGGTTGCCTGAACCCCGAGGCCCACTGAGGGGGCAGCCAGGACTCTGACCCCGTAGCCTGCTGCAGGGGGGCCAGGTGGCAGCCAGCTGCCCAGACCCCAAGTCCTGCTGTACGGGGCATCCCAGAGCCCAGACGCATGGCAGGGGAGCTGGCAGCCTGGACCCCAGAGCTCTGCGGCAGGGGAGCTGGCAGCCCAGCCAGGCAGCAGGGCAGCCTGGAGCCTGCTGGACAGCAGGGAAGTCTGCTGCCCAGACCCCGAGACCCGCTGGGGGGGTGCATCTAGGACCCGGACTCCGACGGGTCCATGACCCCCACTGTGCATGGCCGGGTGGCAGCCGGCTGCCCGGACCCCAAGCCCCGCTGCATGGGGCTGGCAGTAGCCTGCGGTAGGGCAGCCCGGAGCCTGCAGCTGAGCTAATTGGGCCACATGCAGCCCACAGGCCCTGAGTTAGAGCTAGTAACGAACTAGATGCTTTGGGCCACATCCTCTCTCATGCTGGCTTTTCCAGATTAGGAGACAAACTTGCAGTTTCCTATTCACAGTTCTGATGAAATGGGGTGAGGGGTTAGTCACCAAAATCAAGAGATCTTCTGAGATCCATAGAGATCTGGTACCTCTTTATAAAGGATATCCTTCCCCTTGCAGCACAGCTCCATTAGAGAGCATACAGACACTTGCTGGTTTCCACCACAGCTGTGCAGCAGCAGCAGCTGTGAAGGGGACTCTGGGGTTCTAATGCTGCTTGGAGAACTATTAAGTATTTATTGGATTTCTGATGTGAAATCCTTGGGGTCAGCAAGGGAGTGTGCCCAGATGAGTGGCTGATCCCCTGTCTATCCCCCCAAATCCTGTGGAAGGGCAGCCCCACAGAGTTCTAGTGCTGGAGGTCTGCATAGTTTCAAGGAGAAAGGAAACGATCTGCAGAGCTAGCACTCTTCTGCACTCTGCAGTGGTTTTGAACTCGCCTCCTCTCATGGAAGTAGATGGGTAACATTGACCAATATGATCAACGGGCATTTTCATTTGCTCAGGAAAAAAACTTGGAGGTGGTGGGGAGGAACGACCGTAAATCCACCTGTATTAACCCTGTGTTTCAGCAAGTTGCATCTTCATACCAGAAACAATTCTATCCATTTTTTTTTCCAGTCCAGTATTGGTTTGTAATGGACATTCTTTTTCCTTTAAAAATGTTAAATTTAATATAAAAGCAAAATTTTAAGTGGAAGCAAAATTTCACCTTCCTCATTAATGTGTAGATTTTAGTGAAATCACGTATTGCTGAACTAACTACAGTGTTTATTATTTATACCCCTTAATCCTAAGCACATATAAAGCCCCAATTCCACATGTGCTTAAAGCTAAATATTTGTGTAAGTCTTTCCAACATCAAGGCCTTGTTCAGTCATTTTAAAACAGCAAGCACTTGGGTATATTGATTTTTAAACTATTCAGTGTCCCCATGCTTTGTTCAAAGAAGATAATGTAAAACTAGCGAGTTAATTTTGCTTGTTTGTTTGTTTTTAGTCGGGCCTAACGCCAATCCATGTTGCTGCCTTTATGGGACATGTAAATATTGTGTCACAGCTGATGCATCACGGAGCATCACCCAACACTACCAATGTGGTGAGCAATGGCTTTCCTCTCAGTAGCATGGAAACACATTTTTAATGAACTAGAATCTCTGATATTTGTATTTATTTAAGGGTCCAGTACTGTAAGGTGTTGACCACTTCTTGAGAGGTGATCAGCACTCATAGCTCCTCAAGAAGTCAGTGGGAGTTGTGAGAGCTGAGGATCACCCAAGAGGGTTTACAGGACCCTGAGAAAGTTTTGCTTTAGGCCTGACCTACACTTAAAATTTAGATTGACCTAGTTATCACTGCTAAGAACAGTGGGTAAGCTGACCTAACCCTAGTGTAGATGCAGGTAGGGCAACAGAAGAATTCTTCCATCACCCTAGCTTCCACCACGACTTGGGGAGATGGATTACCTACATTGACTGACAAATGCCTTCTGTCAAGGTAGGAAGCATCTACATTCTGGCACTACAGCAGCATAGCTGTGGCATTGCAGCTGTAGTGCCTTTAGTGTAGACATGGCCTTATATATTAATCTACTTATTTGCTAACCTAAAGAATGAGAACTCACTCACTATAGCTTAATTTAGCACATCTAATTTTTGAGAAGTGCACTTGACTGCTTGAGTGCTGCTTCCCCAGAACACCAGAGGCCTTACCATTTAAGGCAAGTTCTGTTGTTGTCAACAGATTGCAGCAGATTGTCAGGACATATTGCATGTGTCCATACAGCCATACAAGTGCACTTTTACTGGAGGAGCACTGTGTGCCCCAGGCTCCCTGGGAAGTGGTGTTGAGGTGTGTACTTGACAAACTACACTCATTGCTTTAGGAAAAAAGAAGGATGTAAATTTGAATCCTTCTTTTACAATTTGGCATGAAAGTCTCTCTTCAAAACAGAGATGGACACTATCAGAAGAGAGCAGTGCATAGATGGTTTGTTCTGTAAACAATATTAAATTATGCACGCATGCAGCACCAGCTGTAACTTAGGCAGCATTTGGATTAAAAGATCCAGTGAAGTACAAAAATCAAGAAAACAATTTCCCTCTTGAAATATTCTGGTTTCCTTGGATATGCATCTTTTGTTAAGCCTTGGATTTATGTACTTAGTAATGATTTTTTGTGTTCACTCAACCGAGTACTTGTCAGATCACAACAGACATTTGGGTCATGGGGCATAACAGCAGGAATGTAGAGAAAAATCAGCACATCTGAATACATAAAATTTGTAATCATTCTAAATGTTTGACCAACTGAGTGGTCATTTAATTTGACATCATTTTAACATTGTAAATAGACTACAAGTGAACAAGAGCTTTGTTTTCTTTTCAACAAAAGGAGAGAACACTAATGTACTATTCTATTAGTAAACTGATGCTGGAATAAATTACTTTCCAATGTATAGTGCTAGAGGTCAAATATTGATTTGCTTCCACATCCTGCTCACAAACTACTCCTTAAAAAAAAAAATCATCATGTGGTGATTTTAAATTGGATCATGAGGTTTTTTTACTGATTAAACATGGTTTGTTTGTTTTTACTCAATCTTTGACTATGTTTTGCTTTCACTACTGCATGTTAGAGAGGAGAAACAGCACTACATATGGCTGCCAGAGCTGGCCAAGCAGAAGTTGTTCGATATCTAGTACAAAACGGAGCTCAGGTAGAAGCTAAAGCTAAGGTAAGGTGATATTCCACGTATAATAAATAAATAAAGGGTACACTTAGCAAAGCCAGGAAGTTTTGCCAATTAAAGTGAAACATTTTCTTCCCAGCCTCTGGGGAAGGAGCAAGGAAGTGAAGCCATGTGTTGGTCTTTATATTGTGGTAATGATCTTTTTTGTTTGTCTGGTGCTCAGATACTATGGTGAGTGCACTACAAATGTATAGATAAGGCAGATGGTGTCAAGCTAGTACCAAAGGTCATTTTTCCCTTCAGTTATACTGGATGTGGGGAAATTGTTTTTATTATGTGCAAAACTATCATCCCTGTGCCATAGGCATCTGCTATCATCTCACAAAGCTTTGCTGTGTATACATTCAAAAAATAAATATACACCTTTACCCTGATATAACATGACCCGATATAACACGAATTCAGATATAACGCGGTAAAGCAGCGCTCCGGGTGGGGCGGGACAGGGCTGCGCACTCCGGCGGATCAAAGCAAGTTCGATATAACATGGTTTCACCTATAACACGGTAAGATTTTTTGGCTCCAGTGTTATATCACGGTAGAGGTGTACTTTGAAAGAGTGCTTCACAAAGGACTCCAGACAGTGCTGACATCTCTGGAACACCTAAAAGTCAGATGTAGTAGCCTTGCAGAGAGGAAAGCAGTGAGGGTTGGACTGCTATGTCACAGTCAGACAAAAAAAATACAGTGGTTTCAAAGCAATAGCAATTTACCTGTAGGAATTTCTCCATAATAGATCAGGTATTAAGGAGTGGGTGATTGAAGTAGGATGTCTCAATTCGAATAAGGTGCTGCCACCAAAGAATGGAGAATTAGGTAAATGTGAGTTATTCCTAGTCTCTTTGTGGGGAGGAACAAGGGGAGATGGTGTGACATGGAATGATGGTTTGTTGAAGATAACTGAGATTGCTTGGAACCAAGATTGTGCAATGTGGAAGTGTAGGAAAATGTCAGTACATAATTTACAGAAACAAGTAATGAAAGAAGGTGAAATGATCTGGTAGGTCCCTGGTGCAAGGTCACAAACTACACTCAAGTGACTATTTATTTTTCTTCACTGAAAATAATCTGTGAAGCTCTTCTCAGAGCAACCTCCTAGGCCTAAGTACAGTGGCATTACTGTTCTGAAATGAGTTACAATCTCTATAAAAGAACATGGATTTTAGTGACACATAATATTTGTAGTATTCTGTTTTTAAAAAAAATAATAATTGAACATAATCAAGTATAATGGGCACCCTTACTTTTTTTTTTAAACAGATTTGAAACTTTTTACCAGTTTCTCTGGAATTCCCCATTATTGAGACAGAGACTATGAACGGAATTGCTCTAAATAAACATAAGAGATGTGTTTTAATACATAAAATGAGGAAATTAAGTGCCAAGGATTCTCACTCCATCCCAAACTCCTTCTGGTGTGATTAGATATTGCAGGTATTTAGGTGCATAGTGGGGTTTTCAAAAGCAGCTAGGAGCCTAAAATTCATTGATTTAATTGGGTGTTAGGTGCCTAGATGCTTTCGAAAATCCCACTAAGTGCCTGAATACCTCTATAAATCCAGTCAAGGGACAGATCTAAATCCACTGTAGCTTTGATGAGGCCTTTAGTGCAATATGGCCTGCAATATAATTTCATGGTAAAATGATGTAATGCAGGGACAGATTGAGATACTTGAATACCTTATTTTCTATTCTTGATCACATTGTGTGTGGGGAACATATTCTGTAACAAAGCACCTTCAGGCACTACATCCCTTAATCATATGTCAGAGAAGAAAAACAGCATGGACTATTCAGTAGTTTTAGCCTTGATAGAATTAATAGTCATTTACATTGCATGACAAGAACATTTCAGTCCTTATGCAGACTGTACTGTATTCCTGTCATCTTTATATTTAGGATGACCAAACACCACTACACATTTCTGCCCGATTGGGAAAAGCTGATATAGTGCAGCAGTTGTTACAGCAAGGAGCATCTCCGAATGCAGCCACTACTTCTGGGTATACACCACTACATCTTGCTGCTCGAGAGGGACATGAAGATGTAGCCTCAGTTCTTTTGGATCATGGTGCATCTTTAGCTATAATTACAAAGGTAAGGGAGTTGTAGAAGTGATCGCTCAAATGCTTTAAAAGGTTTTGGATTAGTTGCCAGTGAATTTGGTGCAGGAATCATATGTGCATACCAAGTGACATAGGAATTAACTACATTATATTATCTAGGAAGATACAGATCTATGCTTGATTTATAATATAGCCTAGTGATAAAAACATTGATTTTTTTGTGGGGGTCACGGATCAGTTGTTCTCATGGATATCTGTAATCTGCTTTGATGGACTTGTCTAATTTTTAAAGACTAAGCTTAGCACATTTGTCTAGCAATGCCTATTGTGTGTGATGAACATTAGCTGATGGAATACTAATTTCTAGGTTGTTTACCATAAGACAAAAACATTTCTACTCTTCCAAACGACAAAATGTCTGTCCTTTTCCAGGCAAACGATGGTAATGATTCCATTTGAGTGTATATTGATTTCATGTGAAAGGAGTGCACAACTGAAATTTTCACCAAGTGGCGTAGATATGAGTGCTTCCCAAACCAGGACCAGGACCAGGACCACTGGTGACCAATGAAGCACTTGCTGGTTGTCAGTGGAAATCTACTCTGATTACCTAGTTGGCTGCTGCTCCTTGTTTCCAGCTGCTTCAATGGGTGTCTGGGTTTTTCCCTGCAAAGAACCATCTCCAGGCCTATGAAGGCATCTGGAAACAAAGAAGAGACAGACTAGCTGCACCTACTATGGTTAACAGCTATGTAAGAGAAGGAAAGGAAACAAGAAGTAATGTGATAGGCCAGAGCCACCTGTGTGACGGGAACTGCCAGACACCTCTGGGAGAAGAATGTACAAGGCCATCATGTAGCCTTTTTTTCTTACAGAAAGGGTTTACTCCTCTGCATGTGGCTGCAAAATATGGAAAAATTGAAGTAGCCAACCTTCTGCTGCAGAAGAATGCATCTCCAGATGCTGCTGGAAAGGTAGGACAGAAAAGGCCACTCCCCACTTTCATGTACATACCCAGGTACCAGAATACCATAGCAGCTACTTACTATCACACAAGCACTTGCTAATATCCACTACCGCAATTTTGGGTTTAATTGAAATCTTCTGTTCATCATCGTATAGCAATATCCCAGTAAGGTCAGCAATCCCATGAGAAATGGATTTTAACATCATTAGGGCAATACTGTCATTTCTTTCATGTGTCCACCCAGGGAAATAAGAAAGTATTAAGCGCTTCCTGACTCCCCTGCTCAGCCAGAGCACAGGGAAGAGATCAGGGGGACAGGATTCTGTTCTCCCATCCCCCACGCTGGTGAGCAGGGAACTGGAGGAGCCAAGGGTTCACAGTGTGACAGTGCTGAGCCAGCATGAACAGGAAAATGGAATGGATCAATGGTGGTTTACTTACACCCTTGGGCAAAGGGAAATTAGGACAGGAGCTGTGATTCAAAGTCCCAATTCCTTTCCTGGTCTGCTCCTGGGGCAGTCAGATATGTTCTTCCCCTTCCCTCTGACCCTGGGCAAAGTCACAATCTTACCCTAAATAAGGGTGTGAGCAGACAAGAAACAGCTTTTGTCTGTTCTAAGGTGTGTTGTCTCAAAAGTTAATGGAGAGTTTGGAGACAGAAATGAATAATATCACTGTGTTCTCACCGTATCTAGTTTAACCTAATTCTTTGCACTCCTGCATTTTCACTGATGGTAGTTATAACAATGCTTGTTTGTTCTGCATGTGTTTTTAGAGTGGTTTAACTCCACTCCATGTAGCTGCACATTACGATAATCAGAAAGTGGCACTTCTGCTCTTGGACCAGGGAGCTTCACCTCACGCATCTGCAAAGGTACAAATGTTGGTCAATGCAAGGGAACAGCAGACATGCTTTTGATATTGTTTTTGCTCTGTTCTGTCTCAGCATTTTTCATTATGGCTTCCAGTTACAGTGCACCCTGTTGATCCTGTTCATTAATGTCTTTCATCCACATAGGGATCTGTAGGCTGGTAGAATGACTCAGTAGAGGAGGAAAGAGTGGCAACCAACAAGGTCTTTCCCCCCAAAGGATAGTGTTTATAACAAAGAAGTAGAATTAGTTAACAGTAGAATCCCCACCCCCAGCCAATTTGGGTTTCAGTCAGGTACCATGACCACTGATTATGGACCCCATCCTGCCTCCCACTAGGCATTCTCCCTAGCACTGTCTCACATGCGACCACCTTTATGTCCCTTCCCCTTAGCATCTGTGCTAAGATAGGTGGGAGGAAATGAGCTGGGGTTAACTCCCTGTTCAGCAGACACCAGGTAATAGCCCTGCAGTTTGTCACAGCATCCTTTTAAGAAAACACGTTAGGGTGGGATTTGTCAGTCTGAGCATTAGTATTCTTAATAAGCATTTCTGAAGCACTGCAAATGGATCTCATTACAGTATTTAGAAATAGAAAAACTTAGCCCCAGCCCTGAACAGATTGCAATTTAACATAGACAGGACAAAACAAAACACAGCACAAGAATTCAGGTGTGGGGGGGGGGGGCACCGGGGGAGCATGGGGGTGATATAGAGAGAGCAACATCTGCATGAATGAGCCTAAAAACATTGATATATGAATATAAAACTTAAAAAGGGGTGTGGGAAGTCCAATGTGCCCGAATCCATGATGGGCTCTTCTGAAATCCCACAGCATCCCCTGGACTCAGAAAGCCCAGGATAATGCAGTTTTCTACATCTACCATTTATCACCAGTGTGTCAACATCAGTAAATAAAATAGGCCTGAAGCATGCTTGGATACGATGGTGATGGGCATAGTCCTAAACAGCATTCGAAACAACAAATATTGAAGATGAAGATTGTGTGGAGAGGCCAAAATCATATATGCACAAACTACACCTCTTGATTATCTTCCTCTGCAGTGGGACCAAATACAGACATAACACGCAGTCTTCCTGCATGGCTAAAGAGGAGACAGATCACAGTGGGAAATGTAGTCTCTTGTACATGATATTTCATTGACACAGACTCCCACATGCCCCCTCATTGCCTCAGGGTCGCCCTGCAAGCAGCCCCCTGCCTCAGTTTCACTTTTGAGGGGCTTCTTCAGTAATGCACGCAACAGATCAGTTTCGCAGGCCCTTCAGCGAGGATTCTATTTATTTTCCAAGAAACACAAACCAGAAAGAAAACATAAAGCAAGTCCCAGATTTCTCTGCTGGAGCCTGCTTGCTCCCAGCAGCCTTTGTACTCCATTCTGGTCTGTCTGAGCACCAGCACACACACAAACACACTGTCCTTTCTACAGCTTCCTGCTGCCCTCTATAGGGGAATCAGCTGGTCCCTGCTCAGGTGTTCCTCCTGAGTAACCAGAGTTGTCTGGCCATCTATCCCTTAAGGGGCATCCCACCTTGTTCAGTCACATAATGTGAAGTGCATGAGGGAAGGGAAGTTAAATAGAGAAACAAAGGTAAAGCCAAAAATCAATAACTTTTATAGGGATGTGCCAACACACTGCCTTAGGAAGTGAACTGGGGTGATCTCTGATTTTTTTGCCATCTCAGCACAGTTATTTTAAACTCAGCAGTGAAAGAAACGTCCTTCTGCAGGTGACTAGAAGTTACTGACCTAGTTTTTGCTGAAAGAAACATAACTGTCAGAGCATGGCTCTCCCATACGGTCAAGGACTGTGGCTTCACCAAATGCCAAGAGCTTCTGAAGCCCAAACCAAAATGATAAAATTACAGCATAAAGATAACCAGAGTCTCATATTCTGTCACCTTATTCACACATCTGTAACCAAATGGGTTAGCAGCTGCCACTTGTGGGTTTTGGTGCTAGCTGAAAGGCTTCTTAAAACACAACATTTGTTAGTATTTTACAGCAAGTGAACCACAGCAACACACTGAGTTGAGCATAAATACTAACTGAAATTAACAATAGCATGCTTATGGCCTTAGGCGATATGCTGTGCAGTCAACTAATAGATGATGTGATCATGGGGCAGATGAATGCCCATTCCTTTTGTAAATTCAGTCTGATAAATAAATGTGTAATGTCGTATAGATCATCATTTGCACCACAATCAGCTTCTTCAACAATTGTTTTAGCCCTGCTGTACCTCTTTAATATTGTCCTTTTGACTGGCCCATCAGACTGGCATTACAATATTCACTTCAAAAAGTGATCTGTGAAAGAGCGAATTAGTTGTAGTCCCAGACCCCTGGTGCAACTGAAAACTGGGATGGACAGTTAATGCTGACATTGCTGTATTTTGCTCTATGCCTATTTCTTTTTACAGTGTTCATCTGGGTCTTAGGTAGCAGCAGTTAATTTGAGTTCACTATCCATTTTGCAATCATTGTCCTTAATTCTCTTCTCTAGTTTTCAGTTGCCATCTCTGTCTACCCTTACACTCATCCCTTATTTTTTCCTGTTACAGTCAGAATAATCAAACACTTCCCCCGAACATCTCCTGTCCCCTATAAGTCTATTTATTGTGATAGTCGGGTCCTTATCATGAGGAAAAGATGCAGATTGAGAGTGAGCTGAATTTTTACTTGGATTTTCAGCTCTCTATTTGCATACTCTTGGCAACCTACAACTTTCACTGAGTAAAATACAGTTATGAACATATAAAAATGCATTTGCAAAAAAGTAAAGTCTGCCTTTTTGCAAGATGTACAAAATGCATCCATCACATATTACAGGCTGGACTTATTTGTGAAGCTATCAGGCACATACCAGATGTATTTTCAGATGTTCTATATGTTTCTCTTGTGCTGAAAGTTCTTTTTACTCTTTTTAAGAATGTGAACTATTTTTCAAATGAAAATAGAATTTATTAACTCTGTACTTCCCTTTACTTATATATTGCCTCTTTGTCAGAAGCTAGGCTTCATAGGGGGCATGTAGCCAATGGCTAGGAATATGCACACACTTTTGTGCTCAGGTCCATAGCTAGACTCAGAAAGTTCACTTTTATGTTTGGCATCAAACTGAGCTGGATGGCCTTGATGGGGTTGTAGAGAAAGGAAACGGTTCTTTCTCTTTGGTCAGAGGGATTGTAGACTGTACCCAGCCAATATTTGATCTGAAGGCTAGTTGCCTTCAGACAATAGTAATATCGTCTTTCCACTCCCCCTCTGCTCAGTGGCGCTAGCTCACTAAAGTCAGAAAAAGATATTTTTTTCCCCACAGACAGTAGTTTTTGGTCCTACCACTAGGAACCAAGTTAAAGAACCTGGTTTACATTCAATTTAAACAAGGTCTCAGCTAAACCGGTGTCTAAAATGGTTTCCAACTGCCAGTGTGGAAAAGCTAAAACTGGTTAGAACAGTACTGAAAACTTGTGTTCTACCATCGACCCTGTCTGCAATGACTGATCAAACATATTTGAAAGAAGTTTAGCTAGAAATGTGAATGAGTGGACTTTAAATACATGTGCATGCATAATACCTCTATTATAGGTGGGGTTGGTGGCATCACCTATTATAGGGTTGCCTATACGTCCCATTGTAATCCCCTGTTTTTAGTTGCTTATAACTTTGCTAAACTAAACATTTGAGCTAAAATGTTCCATGCATGAATGGAATGGATTCTATTCCTGCCTTTCCTACAGAGTTTCTATGTGATACTAGACAAGTCATTTAAACCAAACATTTTGCAGGTGGTCACTAAGTGTGTTTTCTTCATTTTATGAGTGTCCAACTTGAGATCCCGAGATCTGATTGGCAGAAGTGCAGAGCACTCACAGCTGTAACTGAAGTTAGTGGGACTTGTGCTTTGAACACTCAAAGTGCTAAGTGCTCTGAAAAATTAGGGTCTAAGCATCTCAGATAAAGTACCCAACATCAGGTACTTTTGACCTTTAATTTCTCTGTGCTTCAGCTTCCCATCTATAAAATGTGGATAATATCATCCATTCACTTCATAGGAGTGTTGTGAAAATACATTCATTAATGTTTCTGAAGCACTCTGATACTATAGTGATGAGCACCATAGAAAAGCCCAGGAGGAAATTAATAATTCTATTTTCAGGGTTTGAATAGTCAACAGCAAATAATGCACTGAGCCCACATATTGAACAGTGAGGATAAAATAAAATATTGAATGGCTGCTCATAGAGTGAGCACCATACATTCGGTTTGCTGAATGAGGCCAGTGTCCTGTGGAAAAAAATAATGTATGGGCATGTAATTAAAGACTGTATTATACTGCATATGCACAAAGGGGACAAATTAAGATTGCAAAGGCAACCTTTGACTTGACAAGTAATGTTCTTTTAACATCATTTTTCTGTTGGCGTGTATGTGTAGAGGTTCCTAGACCAGTGTATTTCAGTGTTCTGGAAGGGCACAGTCATACACTGAGAATCATGCAGGCAGACTCTTGTGCCCGTGAGGAGTCTCTTCGACTTCACAAGGGCTCCATGTGGGTACTGTAGTCCATCCACCTAGATCCATTTGCAGGATCTGACCCTTAATGTCACAGATTTCAGTACATCCAGAATTAGTATTGTCTCTTTTCTGGGTTAATGCTAACAAAACACTGGTGTAACCATGCATGCCCCTATATGTTCCTTGTTCCTGCTTACATCACCACACAACAGTCAGTCCCTTAGTTCCTGTGGAGTACTGCTCATCTACTCCTGGAGGCACAATCTAAAAGAGCGAATTCACCTCCAGAGGATATGCAGTTTTCAGCCACAAGAGGACTGACTCTGACCTTCTCATTAGGACAGGCAGTCTCATGCCTCTAGGAAGAGCTGAAGCTGTGAAGGGCCAATAGGTGGGACACAGGCAAAAATACAGGAGTTTAAAAATATCTTTTTTTGTCTTTGTTACCTCAGCAGCACACAGCAGGAAGTGGAGTGGGTTTTATCATGGTGTGGGAGGAAGGCATCTTATTTCCATACACAATGGACAGTTTCTGCCTTTGAGTATATCCTTCAATCACTTCCCCCCCAAGGAAATTAGATGAGATCAGGAGATCTAGTGGGAGTGGGGAAACAAGTCAAGCATGGGTGCTATTGTGTGAGAGGGTAGATTTAGTGAGTTTCTGGCAGTTGTTCTTCCACTGTTTAAGGGGAAAAGGTTCTTCCACTACCTGAAAAGGGGAGTTGGGTCCTATTTTAAGTTGGGTTTGTTTCCAAAGTTGTTAGGGGTTCAGGCCCAGGTAGTTTGGAATATTCATGGTACTTGCTATATGGTTCCATCCATCTGGAATCCCACTTCTTTAAAAGCGCGCTCGCGCTCTCTCTCTCTCTCTCTCTCTCTCTCTCACACACACACACACACACACACACACACACACTTTTCCAATGGTTTTAAAATTAAGATGAACACACTATTTCTAGAAGACTAACAGGATCAGATGCAATAAGCATCATAGTCAGTATCCAAAGGCTGGCCATGCCCCTGACCAGTGTGTTACCCATGGTTCTTAAATCTGTTTAGTTGATTTAGGCTTTGTCTACACTACGGACATACAGCTGTATGGTCTCCTGTGTAGCCACTCTATGCTGGCAGGAGAGAGCTCTCCCACCAGCATAATTAAAAATCTCCAAACAACAAGCAGTAGCTAAGTCAGCGGGAGACACTCACTTTTGTTGGTGAAACTTATTCTTGGTCGGGGTGTGAAAAAACACACAAGTTTTGCTGACAAAAGTGCTAGTATAGGCAAAGCCTCACATACACATTGATTTTAATAAATGCTTAAAGAAACTTAGGACTTGTCTTCATGGATAGTTAGTGCACAGCAAGCTGGGGTGTGAAAGTACAGTGCACTAGCCTGTCACATACTAAAGGTATGTCTACACAGCAATGAAACACCGCAGCTGACCCGTGTCAGCTGACTCAGGCTTTGGCTCTGGGGCTGTTTAATTACTGTGTAGATGCTCTGACTCCAGCCTGGGCCTGAACATCTACACAGCAATTAAACAGCTGTGCAGCCTGAGCCCTGCAAGCCTGAGTCAACTGACCCAGGCCAGCCGCATATATTTAATTGCTATGTAGACAAACCCTTAATGTCTGTGTGGAGCTTGTTACATTGCACTAAAAAGGAACGTGCCTTGAAACTGCTAAACTTTTAGTATATGGTAGTGTCCTCACAGCCACTTAGTGTGCTGTATAACTAGCCACATTTGTGTGTAAAACAAATTGCAGGTTTTCTGCTAAATCCTGTCCTTCCTTTTGGAACTCTAAGATTATTCTGTACAGTTGAAATTGCATTTAGATACTCAGAAATGAACTTATTAGAAATACCTGGATGCATGGATTAGAAAGAAAGAAAGAAAGAGTTCAGGGATATGAAACCAGAAGTTCATATTGACGTATCCTTTTCTGGCCCAAAATAGGGTGTCTAAAACTGCCTCCCAACAAGAATAGGACAAACTTTGCAGTAAAGTTTGTGTTACAAGAAAGACTGACCCCAATTCTCATATATAATACTTCTTCAAGAAATGGAAGAAAACAAACACTAACAGCTGTTCTGAGTGACTAAAGATGAACATGTATATAATAGTGAATCCCATCCCTTCTGTACATTGCAGGGTTAATATGTAGCAAATAACTATGAAAGTTGTCTCAAACGGTTATGAAGTCTTTGTTTGTAGATTGCACTGCTCTATATTGAGGCTAAATTTTCCACATGTAGAAAGTGCCATTCAAATTTTTTTCAATTGTCTTATTTACAGAGATTATTTTAAAATAGTTATTGAAAAGTTCTGATGTGTCGCTTTTTAATATGCTCAACTTTTAAGCTCATTCATGTCAGGACTGAATTTTTAGAACTGATCATTTAGGATAATAAAATCAAGTTTGTACAGAAACTTATATCGAGGTAGAGGTGTATTTCACAGATGAGACTGTAATCAAATGTTTTATATTGACAGAATGGTTATACACCACTGCACATAGCTGCCAAGAAAAACCAGATGGATATAGCGACTACATTGCTTGAATATGGTGCTGATGCTAACGCTATTACCAGACAGGGTATTGCCCCTGTACATCTTGCATCCCAGGAAGGCCATGTGGACATGGTGTCATTGCTTCTTACTAGAAATGCTAATGTGAATCTTAGCAACAAGGTAAGTTTGCATTTATTTATTTATTTTTGCACTCAGGAAAAAATATGGTAACTAATAAGAAAAGGAGCTAGCAAGTGAATTTTGAGTCATCTGATTCTATGAGATTTGAAATTTACAAGCTTTGACAAGTCAAACCAATCTAAGTACCTTCTTTGATAATGTTACCAGCCCAGTGGATGGGGGAAACTGTAGATGTGATACATCTTGGTTTTAGTAAGGCTTTTGACACAGTCCCACATGACATTTTCAGAAGCAAACTAGGGAAATATAGTCTAGACGAAATTACTGTAAGGTGGGTACAAAACTGGTTGACAGACAGTACTCAAAGAGTAGTTATCCATGGTTTGCTGTCAAACTGAGGGGATGTATCTAATGGGGTTCAGCATGGGTCTGTCCTGGGTCTTGTATTATTCAATATTTTCATTAGTGACTTTAATAACAGAGTGGAGAATATGCTTATGAAATTTGCGGATGACACCAAGCTGGGAGGGGTTTTGAGGACAGAACAAAACAAATTCAAAAACTGAATTTGATAAACTGGAGGATTGGGCTGTCATCAACAAGATGACATTCAATAAAGACATGTGCAAAGTACTACACTTAGGAAGAAAAAATAATATGCACAACTACAAAATAGGGAATAACTGGTAGGTGGTTTATAGTGGGTCACAAACTGAATATAAGTCAACAATGTGATGCAGTTGCAAAAAAGGCTAATGTAATTTTGGGGTGTATTAGCAGGAGTGTCGTATATAAGACATGGGAGGTAATTATCCCACTCTACTCAGCTCTGGTGAGGCCTCAGCTGGAGTACTGTGTCCAGTTTTGGGCCCCACTCTTTAGGAATTGTGTGGACTAAGTGGAGAGTCTAGAAGAGAGCAACAAAAATGACAAAATGTTTAGAAAACCCAACCTTAAGAGGAAAGATTAAAAAAACTGGGTATATTTGGTCTTGAGAAAGGAAGATTGAGGGGGGGAACTGATAACTGTCTTCAAATATATAAAGGGCTGTTATAAAGAGGATGGTGAGCAATTGTTCTCCATGTGCACTGAAGGCAGGACAAGGAACAATTGGCTTAATGTGTTGCAAGGGAGATTTGGGTTAGATATTAGGAAAAACTTTGTAACTATAAGGATGGCTAAGCAGTGGAATAGGTTACCAAGGTAGGTTGTGGAATCCCCATCATTGGAGGTTTTGAAGAATAAGTTGGACAAACACTTGGCATGGGTGGTCTAAATTGACTTGGTCCTGCCTCAGCGGAGCGGGCTGGACTATATGACTCGAGGTCCCTTCCAGCCCGACATTTCTATGATTCTATGTAAAGCACACAGAATTTGTCATCATTTCTTCTAGTAGAAAATAGAACATAGTAACGGCCATATTAGATCAGACCAATTGTCCATTTTTCTGGAATCCTGTCTTTGACATTCTCCAGTACCAGATGCTTCATATGAATAGGTAAACCCTCCCCTTCTCCCCTGTAACGGACAATTCTGTTGTAACATGCCTATTGGGGAAGTTTCTTCTTAACTCTAGGCTATTCGTGGGCTTGGCTCCTGCCATTTTATCAGATCTATACATGTGCCTCCCATTAAGCAGTGGTAGCCCCTAACTTTGTAAAGAAAAGCTGATTTTTATGGGCTATCAGCAGTATGGTAGTCTGAGATTTTGTTCTTAGTGTAAGTGATTCCACTTCCCCGGGGCATTCCATTATAGCACTGTGACTTTCCACATGCTTTCTCTTGGGAATTGGAAAGGAAGTGAACTGATTTTCTGTTTATACATCTGCCAAAGGGTTTATAGGCTGTTAAGTCTGCTCAGTGATAATGTCTACAGTAAATGTGCATCCCTAATTCCCTAGATGGCCTCATCTCCATCAGTGTAATTGTACAGTGTGGTTTCTGTATGAATTTATCTGACAAAATTAGGAAGGTGAGAGTGAGAAATTTCTCACAAAAATCGTTCCTTGCTCTCGGCAGGTGGAATGGCTCAGTGTCCTCTGAGTCTCTGGGTGTGCTTCATATGACACTTGGAAGCCTATGCTTCATTTCTCCTATTCTAACCTTCAAACTATTCATGGTCCTTCATTAGCATTTATGGCTATCCCTAAATGCAGATGCTGGCTTTTATGTGGTGACACAGTGTACCTCAAAATAACACCTTGTACCCTCATATCCACCACTTGTATATGGTTATAATATATTTTGTGCAAAGTATGCTTTGTGAGGTATCATTTGAAAAGTCATAATCTGTTACGTATTACTGTCCTGTTGACGTGTGTAATATATGGAGTTAAGAGATTTTGCTGTATGTTTGTTACTGAAACATGTGAGTCTTGGGAATGTCCACAGACTAGCTCTTTAGAAATAACAAGAACTATAAACAAAGAACTGTCACCTCAAGCTGCACGTATACAGAAGGTGCAAGCAAGAATTTGCAATTCATATGAAGGACTGAGTGCAGAGCATGTAGGCAGTGGGGCTGCCTGACCCCATGACACAGCAAGAACTTTTCAAATAAAAAGGGTCAAGATATAAAAAGGGGGAACAAAGGCCCTTGGCCACCTCTCTTCCCCCACCTGTTCTGAAGGCACCAAGATTGTTTGGAAGACAGAAACATCATTGAACTGGGGGGAGGGATCCTAACTGGAAAACTTTCCAGTTAGCACAGACTTTTGGGTAAGAGAAACCTTATTGCTTCGCATTTGACGTAACTTGGTAAAGTTTAGGAATTAGACTGCAATTTTATCATTTTATTTCTTTTTGTAACCTATTCTGACCTTTTATGCCTATACCATTTATAATCAGTGAAAATCTGTCTTTCTGTAGTTAATAAACTTATTTTGATGTTTTATCTAAGCCAGTGTGTTTTTGGCTGAAGGGCTTGGGGAATCTACGCAGGTTAACAAGGGCTGGTGCATATTCTTTGCTAAAATGACAGAATTTATGAGCTTGTATTGCTTAATAAGTTACTGAGCAGTTCAAAACGGTACATGTCTGAGTTGCAAGGCTGGGACTGGGGATACGCAGGTGTTGCCCTGTATGTAATTCAAGAGTGGATGGACATAGCATTCTGGTATTTGTCTGGGATGACTTGCATGCTAGGGGCTGGGGTGGCAGCTCACACAGCAAAGCAGGGCCTAGTGCACACAAGGCTGGAGAGTTAAGGGAGCACAATGATCCACCAGTTCAGGTCGTACTCTGGGGCATGTCACATCGGCGCAGCGAGCAGGATGAAATGAACAGCCTGTTGTACTGAGTGAGATTTGCACTTCATATACTGGTGTAGTGATTTTAAGTGAGACTTTAAGTGTAATGGCTGAACACAATCAAGAAAAGATGACACTTTTGTTATTTTCTGTTTGATTATTTCGGGTAAGGGAAATAAGAGCAGAAAAAGCATAAAGATGAGAGAGCGAAGCAGTTACAAAGCTAGAGCTGTACCGATTGCAGGTAGCAGAAAAAGAGAGAGAACAGAGAACCTTGGAACTAAAGCAACTGGAGGTGGAAACCCGTCAATGAGCCCTGAAAGAGAAGGAAATAACAGCTGCCGTAGAACAGCACATCAATGTGCCTTGGAACTGAAACAAGAAGAAGCCTACTTACACATTCATTTTCATATATAAGAGAACACTGTAAATAGCAAGATTTAAAGCTGAGTGAGTCAGTGTTGCTCCTAGAAAACTGGCAGGAATGTAAACAATTGTTTGATGTTTCTTTTAATCTCATTCATATCAGGAGAGTGAAATAGCCAGGAGAAAATAACCTTGAGCTACGGGATACTTAAAATCCCGTAGTATAATATTGCTCCATATTTAATATTACGTAAAATAATGTTCCTTGTATAATTGCTGTACCTTGTATAGGAAACATTAGCTTGCTGTGTAGTTGATGCTTTTAAATTGTAGTGTCTTGTAATTTAAACAGTAAACAGATATACAATTGTACTGATCTCAATGAGGCTGCAGCTTGTAAATGAGGGCAGAATTTGTCTAAGTGTTGTTGAGGAAAGAATTTGGCTCATAATGTTAATATGACTCCTCTGCAAGATGATCATTTGTTGCCCCTAATTTTACAGAGTGGACTGACACCACTTCACCTGGCTGCTCAAGAGGACAAAGTCAACGTGGCAGAGGTTCTTGTTAATCAAGGGGCTGTTGTTGATGCACCGACAAAGGTAAGTTTAATCAACACTAGCTAATGTGTAAATATACCTGAAGAAAAAATAGAGAAAATATATTATACCCACCTAATGGAGGTGTTTAAAGTCTGTAAGGCCAATTCACCATTACAATGCTCCTGGTTTATACCAGTGTAACTGCAGTGAGTATCTATGGATTTACATTGGCATGAAACTGAAGTAACAGTGGTGAATCAACCCCTGTGAATAACCAGTTAGAAAATATACTTCTGAACACATAAGATCATATATTCAATGTTATCCAACTTTCCTTTACATAGAAAGGACAGTCTGTGAGCAGTATGTTTATTTTTGCAATCTTGTCTGATGTTTGGATCAGTTTTGATTTAGTTCCATTATATTGTTGTGTTTTGACTGAAGAAAGTAGGCATCCAGTAGGATTGGACTGCATTCTTCATTTAAGCAAAGTCACATAAACACCAGAGCTTCCGCTATCTTGTTTTTCACCGTGTAATACAGTCTCTTAGCACCCATTAGTGTTCTTTGGTGTGTACTACACGTACTCACTCCTCTATCCAACCGGCATTTGAAAAAATAACAAAATGGTTCTTTAAAGTGTCTTAGGTATCATTGTAAAAGCACTCTTTCAGAAGAGCTGTGTTTCAAGCAACATAAAAAAAGTAAAAACAAATTAGGCACTCCCGATTATTAGAAATGTTTTGTCCCTTATTATGAGTTCTTGTAAACAGTAATAGACAGTCACCAATGAAATCGAAGTCTTCCGCTTATCCTGAGCTAAACACTGAATAATGTAAACTTCCATAAACTATTCTCTGAGTGTTATCAACACTGGCCTGCTGTAGGATGACCATGTGTCTCCTCCCCACTCTGTGCCCAGCTCAGGGCACCCAGGCTCTCTCTCTCCCACCATGTTACATGTGCACAGCGGGTGGGGAGCTCTGTCCTCCTGCTGCGCTGGCTCCTCCACGGCATGTTTGGCCAGCCTCCCTGGCAGCCAGGCCTGGGCTGGGAGCGGGACGGAGCTGTGCAGCATAGCCAGCTACCTGGGGGCAAGCCTGGCTGGGAAGGGGTGGCAGCAGCAGCCCACTCCCTGCCCAGGTTTGGTTTCTGGGGACAGAGGCTGACTCCAAGCATGCTGTGTGGTGGGGGGAGAGGTGAGAGGAGGGCTCTGGCTCACTCGGCCACTGTCCCCGGAAGCTGAGCCTGGGTGGGAGGCAGCCCGATGTTGCAGTCAGGTGTTCTCCCAGGCAGCTGCTGCACTGTACCAGGCAGCGTACCAGCAGGGCTGGAAGAGGCTCTGGCCCTGGCCCTGGCCCTGGCCCCACCCCTTCCGCTCCCTACCTGGGCAGCTGCTGGGGGCGGGGCACTTGACCCTGCATAGCCCCCAACATGTCTCTACAAAATGGTGTACTCCAGGTGCGTGCAGGAGCCAGATGGAATCAGCCTGTGAGCACAGCCAGTCGTGGGGCAGGCAATGCATGTATTGCATACATGGACAACATGCCACTGTCTGTAAGATATTCTGCCCAGACATGACCACCACTAGAATAAGGGGCACCTTCTAAATAAGTAATATATGTATTCTAATATTAATTAATTTTTACAAGAAATATTTATCCATCATGATTTCATGACTCACTCAGTCTTCAGGCCAGAATTCCGTTCCTCAAATCCCCCGAAGTTCACTTCAGACCTGCTTCTCCAGTCAGCTATATACACCTGATGGGTCCACAACAGACCATCAGTATACCATCATCTCCAAATTCTATTGATACATTCTTTGTGGGAGGGGAGGAACCAAACCATTATTTCCTGTAACGTATGGGCATATAGGCAGGTCCTATATATGATAGTGAAGCAACTGATTATAAGTCATGGCAAAGGGAAAAGTTTTCAGGCCTGATTCACCACTGTGTTACTTCAATCTTATGCTATGGTAACTCCACTGATTTCAGTACGGTAGTTAGTCTGGTGTTAAACTGGAGTAATCCCATTGAAATCAGTGAAGTTATTCCAACTTTATATTTGTGCAACACAGTGATAAATCAGGTCCACAGTCTGCAGCCACTACTTCACAGGTGAAACTATTCAACTATCTATGAGATTTTTAATAATTGGAGATATACCAATCTCCTAGAACTGGAAGGGACCTCGAAAGGTCATTGAGTCCAGCCCCCTGCCTTCACTAGCAGGACCAATTTTTGCCCCAGATTCCTAAGTAGCCTCCTTGAGGATTGAACTCACAATCCTGGGTTTAACAAGCCAATGCTCAAACCACTGAGCTATCCCTCCCCAGCAGCTTCACTTTCCCTGGTCATTCACTGCAGATCCCTCAAGGCTCTCACTTTTGTCCTCTTGGAGATGGATCTCATTGGTATTGAATCTTTCTGTAACCTGAAGTAGCTCAGTAACATTGTAGGACCTGCTGTCTTCACTTAATTAAAAGCAATGTCTAAACTGCATGCTAACCCCTAAACCGTACCTATTAATGTCTGCATTCCCCTTATCCCCATAGTCCTACAAATAGGAAGTAGTCTAAGTAGTGCACTGTCAGTGGGATCCCTGTCTGCCAATTCAATGGCCACTCCAGGAAAGACCTGAAATTCTTAACTGCAGCACTGAAAATGAACCTGGTCAGTAGATAAAATTATCCAAAAGGAAAGAAAACTTAGTATCACATTTACTTATCCAAAGATTTAATCATGTTTTCTGTAACAGGTCCATAGCATGTTCAAAGGACTAGTACATCACTGAACATTCATCCAGATTAATAACTGTGTTCACTGGTAGTGAATAGGTCTTTGTTACACATGCCCTTCTGGGAGACCATATCTCAGTGGTAGAGAAATCCTCAGGTGTGGCCTGGGGCAGGAACTCAATGTTCAATAGCCAAGAGAAGTCCCAGTGCACTGCATTTTATCTTTCTGCATTTTTATCCATGTATCTAAGCAGAACAGTCATTTTTGGAGTAGCATTTCACACACAAGGCTAATTTAAATTATTAATGCTGAGGCCCAATTATCCATAATGAGGAGCATCTTGGACTGCTTAGCCTTCCTTCTACCACGTTAAGCCTTACTCTCCACTGCATGGGACCATTTGCCCCTTAGGGAGAACATTTGCACCTATTTTTCTTCCAGCACTTGATCTGAGCTGAATGAGTCAGGTGTGTGTGACACAATTTCTTAATTGTTACATAAAACAGGGACATGGAGGCCAAATTGCCAGGCTCTGGATAGCAGGCCAGACTCTGGTCATCTGAGGACACCACTCTGCCAAAAATCACTTGCTGCAAACACTGTTGTAGGAAGATGTGTGAGAATCTGTATCCTCTATTTTATCATGGACCGCAGTTTCTGGAGAAACCCTGATGATCTGAGTTTATAATGCAAGACCTGACAAACTCTTTGCTGCAGTAGGAAACACCCTCGCCCTTGCCCCTTCTGTAATAACTACCTGGCCCTTTCTCTTCATATTCTATCCAGGTAGCAACTGGGGTATTGACTCATAAAACAGAGTGATACTATTATCATCACTCAATTACAGTATCCATAGCAGGAGAAAGAATACTTAATATTTTATCAATGTCATTTAACTTCATGTGTAGCCACAGGTGAGCTATCATTTTCTTGCTCAGGAATATTATCATCTTTAATCATCATTTATAAATCTCTGTAAGCCAACATAGTACCTTACAAACATATATTGCTTGATGCTGCAATCTTTATTCTTGTGAGTACTTCCTACTTATATACCTGTGCATTTGGATCACTGGGACTACTCAAATGAGTGAGGAATACTCAGAGGACTACAAAGGAAGGGAAGATTGGGCTGAGACACATTTTCTGCTTCAAAGGAATAGTAAGGAAGAATAGTTTTGCCACTGCAGGACTTGCTGAGTGAAATTTTCTGGCATTTGTTATGTGTCAGAATAATTGATTGTAGTCTGGTCTGACCTAAAATCTATGAATCTATGAACAGTCTCAGAAGTACTATCAGACTTAAAGATCATATGCAGTTCAATTATAAGTCTCAGGGCTTTTTTCTCCTAGGACTTTTTAATTGTATTTTGGAGGAAAATAGGAAAAGGAAAAATAGCCACTAGTTTTGCAGGCTGCATGTTGACAGTGTTCTGGGGTTCCTCTTCTGGTTCTGCAGCAACAGTTAGCTAAACACATGCTAATCCCAGAGCTCTGATGACTTCACTCAAGGATGCTGGTGAATAAACAAAAGCTGATTTGGCACAACAAAGCGATAGCGATGTTAGTGGAAGCTGGCTTTTTTCTGGTTTTTAAGCATAGCTATGTTTACTCAAGCTCCACTGGACAGATGTGGGGAAAGTATTTACTTAAGTTCGCATAGAATCTCTATGGATAGCAATTCCATGCTTCAATAATAACAGTGTAGCAGTATCAGTATGCTACGAACCACCTGACCAGGGTGGTGATGGTGATTATGAAATGCTCCAGGAGATTATAGCGACTCTAAAAATAGAAAACTCAATAATAATGGGGGATTTCAACTATCTCCATATTGACTTGGTACATATCACCTCAGGATGAGATGCAGAGATAAATTTTCTAGACACCATTAATGACTGCTTCTTGGAACAACTAGTCCTAGAACCCACAAGGGGAGAGGCAATTCTTGATTTAATCCTAAATGGAGCACAGGATCTGGTCCAAGAAATAAGTATAGCTGAACCACTTGGTAATAGCGATTATAATGTAATTAAATTTAACATCTTTGTGGGATGGAAAATACCAAAGAGACCCACCACAGTAGCATTTAACTTCAGAAAGCGGAACTACATAGAAATGAGGAAGTTAGTTAAATGGAAATTAAAAGATAGAGTCACAAGAGTGAAATGCATCCAGTGTGCATGGAAACTTTTATAAAACACCATAATAGAGGCTCAAATTAAATGTATGCTCTAAATAAATAAAAATAGTAAGAGGACCAAAAAAGTTCCACCATGACTAAACAGAGTAAAAGAAGTGGCTAGAGGCAAAAAGGCATCCTTTAAAAATTGGAAATCAGATCCTACTGAGGAAAATAGAAAGAAGTATAAACTCTGGCAAGTCAAGTATAGAAGTATAATTAGAAAGGCCAAAAAAGAAATTGAAGAGTAAAGACACAGAAACTAACAGCAACATTTTTTAAAAGTACATTAGATACAGGAAGCCTGCCAAATAATCAATGGGGCCACTGGATGATTGAGGTGCTAAAGGAGCACTCAAGGAAGACAAGGCCATTTGCGGAGAAGCTATATTAATTCTTTGCATCGGTCTTCACTGCAGAGGGTGTGAGGGAGAGTCCCACACCTGAGCTAGTCTTTTTAGGTGACAAATCTGAGGAACTGTCCCAGATTGAGATGACAGTAGAGGAAGTTTTGGAACAAATTGATAAACAGTAACAAGTCACCAAAAACAGGTGGTATTCACCCAAGAGTTCTGAAGGAATTCAAATATGACATTGCAGAACTACTAACTGTAGTATGTAGTCTTTCATTTAAATGAGCTTCTGTACCAGATAACTGGAGGATAGCTAATGTGATGCCAGTTTTTAAGAAAGGTTCCAGAAATGATCCTGGCAATTACAGGCCAGTAAGCCTAACTTCAGTACCAGGCAAATTGGTTGAAACAATAATAAAGAACAGAATTATCAGATATATAAATGAACATGATTAGTTGGTGAAGAGTCAACACAGCTTTTGTAAAGGGAAATCGTGCCTCACCAATCTACTAGAATTCTTTGAGAGAGGTCAACAAATGTGGACAAGGCTCATCCGGTGGATATAATGTACTTGGACTTTCAGAAAGCCTTTGACAAGGTCCCTCAACAAAGGCTCTTAAGCAAAGAAGGAGTCATGAGATAAGAGGGAAGGTCCTCTCATGGATCAGTAACTCATTATAAGATAGGAAACAAAGGGTAGTAATAAATGGTCAGTTTTCAGAATGGTGAGAGGTAAATAGTGATATCCCCCAAGGATCTATACTGGGGACCAGTGCAGTTGAACATATTCATAAATGATCTGGAAAAACAGGTAAATTTTGCAGATGATACAAAATTACTCAAGATAGTTAATTCCAAAGCAGACTGTGAAGAGTTACAAAGAGATCTCACAAAACTGGGTGACTGGGCAACAAAATGGCAGATGAAATTCAATGGTGATAAATGCCAAGTAATGTACATTGGAAAACATAATCCCAACTATTCATATAAAATGATGGGGTCTAAATTATCTGTTACCACATAAGGAAGTGTCATTGAGTCATTGTGCATAGTTCTCTGAAAACATCCACTCAAATATGCAACAGTAATCAAAAAAGCTAACAGAATGTTAGGAACCATTAGGATAATAAGACAGTAAATATCATTATACCACTATATAAATCTATAGTACACCCACACCTTGAATACTGGGTGCAGTTCTTGTCAGCCCATCTAAAAAAAAAGATATATTTGAATTGGAAAAGGTACTCAGAATGGCAACAAAAATAATTTGGGGTATGGAGAAGCTTCCATATTAGGAAGAAAAAACACTGGAACTTTTCTGCTTGGAAAAGAGATGATTAAGGAGGGATATGATAAAGGGCTACAGAATCATGAATGGTATGGAGAAAGTTAATCAGGAAGTGTTATTTACCCCTTCACATAACACAAGAACCAGTAGTCATCCAATGAAATAACTAGGCAGCAGGTTTAAAACAAACAAAAGGAAGTACTGCTTCACACAGCGCACAGTCAACCTGCAGGGCTCATTGCCAGGAGATGTTGTGAAGGCCAAAACTCCAATGGATTCACAAAAGAATTAGATAAATTCATGGGGGTTAGATCCCGCAACGGCTATTAGTCAGGATGGTCAGGGATGCAAGCCCATATCCTGGGTGTGCTAAGCTTCTAATGTCCAGAAGCTGGGAGTGGATGTCAGGGGATCGATCACTCAGTAATTGCCCTGTTCTGTTTATTCCCTATGAAGCCTCTGGCATTGGCCACTGTCAGAAGACAGGATACTGGGTTATATAGACCACTGGTCTGACCCATTACGGCCATTGTTTTGTTATTCTGTTCTTTAAAAGGTAATGCAATGTAAAAATGGAATACGGGTAAAGCACACATTTCAAAATACCCTTCAGAACATGAGGTTCCTTTAATAGTATATATAAAAACAAAATGTGCTTCTTTAGAATATTTTCATCCCCATCTCCTTTGTCTTGTTTTTCTTCACCCTTCTTTCTGCATCTGAATATTCCTACACTGGAGTTGGGTGGAGATTTCTAGCTTGAATAGACATACCTGCTACACTAGCGCTAAAATTAGAAGTGTAGGTGCAGCAGTGCAAATAGTGAGAGGGGCTAGCCACCATGGGTACAATCCTAAATGAAACCCTCGGTACATATTCAGGTGTTTAGCCACTCCTGCTGCTCGCACTACTGTGTCTGCACTTATGTTTTTAGGTTCAATCAAAGCTAGCACAGGTATGTCTGTATGAGCTGCAAATAACAGCTCCAGATCTAATGTCGACATACCCAAAACTTCTTCAAAACCTTGGATCTGTATAGTTCACAGCCACCAGTGTACATCAGGAGTGATTCTTTAGAAGGCAGTGGAGTAAAACTAGTCCCAGCAGATCCAGTCCTCCCCCCAACCTCCACACACACTCTCTCTCTCTCTCTCTCTCACTCGTCATGTCATCTGCTCCAGACCCTGCCACAGTTAGAGCTTTTAAGATGCAACTCACCATTCACAGAGGACAACTTTGGAATCCCACAGCAAAAGCAGAATTTTTTTCATTTCCAGCCCCAGCAGCTTTTCTTTTCTGAGTTTGAATTGCTGGGAATATAGACCCTGAATCAGTAAGGAACCTGTGCCTGACTTTAGTAACCACTGAAGTCAATTGAACCACTCCTGCTTATAGTTAGGTACATGGTTACGAACCTTGCTGGATTAGGATCTTAAATCTAGACTTAGGCCTTGACAGTTCTTCCTTCAGTACTTACATTTCCATATATATAATAATTGTGTTGATTTTATATATATAATCTTGTTTTCCTAGTACAGCCATAATGCTGAACACTGACAAGAGGGTGAATGCCCTTTTGAAGTTCATTATTAATTGGCTGTTGCACTGTGGCTAGTGTTATTTTCATGTATAATTTACAGAGCTAGCCTGAGAAAATAAACCAGATACTGGATTGCCCAAGGGATTGGTAATGGGATTTGGAGCTTTCCTCTCAGTGTTGCTTGGTTGACGCTAGCACAGATCATTAGTTATTGAAAATGGTTATTGTGTGCTGGCTGTTGGGCCCATGTGACAAAAATTGATTGTCTCAGTCTAGTTCCTGATTGGAAAGTATCCGGATAATAAAGCCAACACTAAAGAAGCAGTTATTGTACACTTGGTAGTATTCTTATCAAGGATTAAGAAATGATGGTGATCAACTACTCTCTTACTTCCTGAACTGGACCTTCCAATCAGGGATGAGGCAGGACAGTGTGGGGAAAGTTGTACTGCCGATATACATCTTTTGTTGGTAACTAAAAGTGTTCAGTACCTGTAGAGGTGCTGGCTGGGGCTCAACCCTCTCCGGGGCAGAGGGGAGCCACACCGGCTCACTGCACACTGCTGAGGTTTGGGGAATTAGTCGGCCGCCGGAGTCTTTCCTGGCGGCCCTTGTGGTAACTGGAATAAACACCGTAAGCCCAGGCCCTGGGTCAGGGCGGGGCAACAATGAGTCCGGTGCTCAGGCCCACAGGCAGGGCTAAGCAACCACAGTACAATAGAAATAAACCCAGGCTCTGGGTCAGGGCGGGGCAGCAGTGAGCCAGGGGCTCAGGCCCTCCAGCAGGAGCTGCGCACTGGCACTATAAACAGTAGCAATAATCCCGGGCCCTGGGTCAGGGCGGGGCAGCGATGAGTCAGGGGCTCAGGCCCTCAGGCAGGGCTGAGCACTAACAGTACAAATAGTATCAAGCCCAGGCCCTAGGTCAGGGCGGGGCAATACGGAGTCAGGGGCTCAGGCAGGGCTGAGCACTAACAATAGGCCAAAGCCTCCAAGGTCTGGGAGAGGGGGAGACTGCCACCCACGAGTTGGGTGGCGGGGGCGGGGGCGCAGACCCTCCCACTCCACTGCGTCCCAGCCCGGGGCCCTAGCAGCGGCAGGAGACCCGCTGCTTAGTCAGTGGGGATCCTGGCCACAACACACTGACATGGGCTCTGGCTGTGCTGGAACCAAACTAGAGTCGGCTGCCCCTGGGCTACTTCCAGACTCCCCCTCGGGTAGTACCTGGGTCAGGGTGTCCTCTGTGGGGTCCAGGACCATGGGTTCCTCAGGGTAGTAGGCGAGCAGCAGGCCCAGCAACTGCTCCGGGTAGCGGGCGCTGGGCAGGTCCGGTAACAGGTGCAGGGCAAGTCAGGCCAGCCCTGGCGTGTACCTTGGGCTGTGGGGGGGGGGGTTCCCAGTCATGGCCTAGGCGGGAGACGTCTGGCTTGCCCGGCGGCTGGCTCCCGAGTGAGCTCTGAGGGCGAACCTTTATACTTCTGGGTCACCACCTGACCCTCAGAGGGGTGGGCTCCGAGCTCCCTAGCTCCTCCCTCTCCGGGGTGGAGGGGAGCCACACCGCCTCACTACAGTACCTTTCACAAGCACAAAGAAAAAAAAATCACAATTTTATTTTTAATTAAAATAATCAATTTTAGTATTAGAAGGAAAAGGGAACAGAGAAATAGTGGGATGTAGGAAAGAGTGCTTGAAATATCGTGGTTATTTAAATGTATCTTTGTTGCATATTATCTATCATATTATCAATTACTGCCACAGTTTTTAGATGCACGTTAAACTGTCTAGTGGCCATTGCACTAGAAATTTCCACCCAACCCAATCCCCCCCGCCGCCCTCCAATAACATTAATAGTGGGCCTTTGCAAGCTACTTTATGCAGTTAAACCTTGATTTAGTAAAGCACTTAAGCATGCTTAAACTTAGAGATGTGATTGTGTGCTTTGCTGAATCAAGGTCTTATTGGATTTGTGGTGTCTGGATCTAGAGGAGTTTTCAGCCTAATCAAAGACATCAGTGAAACTCTATTCAATTGTTCTGTGTTCATTTCTTAGCTCTCACTCTATCTTCAGTGTCTGACAGCAACAGCAGAAAAAAACAGAACAGCTTGAGAGTCAGCATGAAGAGAGAGATGCAATAATTCAAGCTGTTAGGATTTATGGTTACTACCAGGGCAAATGAAGGATATTGAAAAGATACCCACTACATGGGGCTTTTGATACTTTTCTCCTCCCAAAAAGGAAGAGGAATAGATGTATGTTTCAATACCATAATATAGAATTGAAAGTCCAATATTTCTGGGTTAATTTTTGGCATGTATTCTTGCTGCTTTTGAGAAGCACTCCCCATCTGTTAGCCCCCATGTTGCTGTCCATTCTTAAACTGACTAGAAGCAATGTAATCAATTGATTACCAGGAGGTGACAAAATTAGGAGCTGCATTAAAAAAATCCTGATTTTCTGGAATAAAATATTATTTACTGGTAAGTCTGATAAGTTCCAGGAAGCTTATGCCAGTAAATATTGGTTTAACTGTAAAATCAAGACACATCTGCATATGATGTGTCTATAGTTTAAAAATTGTTAACAAAACAAACATGTTTAGCCTCATCTACAATGTTCTGAGAACCCAGAATGGGGAATCCAGGTAGCAGTGAGAATTGCTTTCTTGCTCTCTATCCTTGTAAGCACAGAATCTGCCAGTTGGCATGATTCAGAAATCTGAACAGGATATCCATCTGCAATGAAGAAGTCAAGAAATAAATATAAATTTAGATGCCTGCCAAACTGAAAGCCATTTTGGTATTGGAGTCCATACTGTAGCTGGGAAACAGAGGATATTCTCTTTGGGTCTCAGGTTTAAGTAGGCATCTCGGTAATTAGTTTTAATTTTGTGTTTTGACCCAACATGATTATTGTGGACGTTGTTGCCTATTGCTATGAAAGCTGCTTGCTAATGGAAAGAAACTTCATTCTAAAATGTCCAATGTATTCATTTATATTCCATGTTGTCTTGTCACATCATCCTATCTTTGCTGATGGCGGCACTACATTGTATTGCATATGGAGCATGATAAGACATGACACAGTATGACCACAAGGTACTGGAAACTTAAAAGAAAATCTTTCAGGGTAGCCCAGTGGTCTAGTGGTGGCACAATATGCTGCCACATAGGGATCAGAGTTCAGATTCAGAGTTCAGTGTTTTCCTCCCAGGCTGGCAGGTGCTGAGATTGCCACCAAGGCAGTATGCTGAACCCCAGAGGGGAGGAAGGGAGTGCCTCATGTCACTCTGCAGTGAACCCACTTCCTTTCCCCATGCTTGATAGGAAAAGCAACATTAATGGCTTTAGTGAGAGCTGTACTTGGCCGTCATTTCTGGGACACAAGATAGCTGTGCTTTGAGGCCTCCAAGGGGAAAATAGTAGAAAAGAAATAAATGGGGGTGGAGGTCATTCGGAGTTCAAAAACTTCCCATCTGTTCTCTCCCCTACCCCACACACTTCAAAAGGGACAAAAAGAAAACCTTTCAGAGTTAGCACTGTACCTGGTCTCTGATTCAAATTGCTAGCTAGTCAGCAGCGAGAAAAGCCAGTGAGAAAGTAGTAGTGTAGGTAATTGTTCTCATAGCAGCTTACGGGGGTACAATAGTAGGTGCCATTAAAATCTTGACATTTACCACTTGCAGTGAGTAAATTTAAAGTAGTACTTAATTAAATAGTCTACTTTGTAGTTAGACTTAGTAGTTTCTTTACATGTTACCTGATTTATGATTCACTGAAGTAAAGGCATGTAAATACATACACCGTATTTTACAGTAATTGGCACATCTGACATTCCTTCAGGATGTTTTAAGATAGGGCCATTGGGCACCTTTTGTTTAAAATGAACATGTTGAAGTCTAATTTAAATTTATATGAAGAAAATACTGAATCTAGATGCGGCAACCACTGAAACATAGTTTCAGTGTAAACCATGCAGAGCCATTTACACCTATATTTTCCTTTTTCTTAAGAGTCATGGCTCAGTGGTCTGAACATAAGATAGGGAGAAGGAGTTCCTGAATTCCAATCCTGACTTTGGCATTCCCTTCCCAGTGCATCTGGGCGAGTCAGTGAACCTCTGTGCCTCAGTTTCCTCCTTTGTAAAATAGAGAGAATAATCCTCACCTATCCAACAGCCAACTGGGTTAATCTTTGTAAAGTACTTTGAAAACGTACTTTACATGTGTCTGATGAAGTGGGTATTCACCCACGAAAGCTTATGCTCCAATACGTCTGTTAGTCTGTAAGGTGCCACAGGACTCTTTGTTGCTTTTTACAGATACAGACTAACACGGCTACCCCTCTGATACTTTGAAAAAGTGTTCTTTTTAGTTGCCCCCTCTTCTGAACTGTCCTTCATTGCAGCCCCGGTCTGATTATAATGAAGTAAGCGTATTTATTAAGGAAGAAGAGATAATGTCTTGATGCAGGCAGATAAGAAAGGAGGAAATAATTGCTTTCGGAGGTATAATCTGATCATTTCTATCACTTTGTAAGAATCCCAAGCTCTTTCAGATCAACTAACAATATTCTCATTATAGTAAAAGACAGAAAAAGAGTGAAGAGATGGGGCGGGGGGCAGCAGCTTTGGTTCTCTCTGATTTGTTGCATTTTATAGTATAACTTCACTATTTATGAAAGTATTTGTTACGATTCTTTACACGTTTCAACACGTCATTTAAATTATTTAAAATTTGAATGGTTTTTAAGGTGAGCACCAAACAGATTGAACACTCTGATTCCCTGTTGCTACATTTAAGTGAGTTTTTTAAGTAGTATTTAGGATTCTGTTTCTGAGCAGTATATTTATAGAGACAGGCTTATGTTTTGGTTCTTAATTAGAACTCATGCCAAAAAATGTACATGCTTAGCTATGTTCAATTTTATAAGGTGTTTTGGACATGAGTCTGATTTCCCTTATTTGTTTAAGCATCTCATGCCCTGACAGCTCCTGGATTTTGCTGCAGCTCTGGTGGGTATTTCTGAACTGTACATTAATAATGAAAGTCAGGTAGGAAAATAACAAGGAGAAAAATCCATATATTCATCAGTGCAAAAGTTTGCGAGGGTGTTCTGCTAACAAAACACCAGCTTCCACTGGTCTCTGAAACAGAAGGCCCAGAACACACTGGGTACATCTACATTGCAACAAAACACCCGTGGCTGGCCTGTGTCAGCTGACCCAGGTGTAACCCACACACCTTCTGGGTGTGGTCTTCTGTCCCATCTAGTGGCACCGAGATCACTTAAAGAGAGACACAGATAAAATGAGTCTGCTCTACAGCCTTAGCTAACAGGCAGTTGGCTTTTAGCTCATGTGGTAGTGGCTCATGCACTAAACTCCAGCGGTCCTTGGTTCAATCCTGCCCGCCGACAACCGGGGTCTGTCAGCATTACACAGGCTCGGGCTACAAGGCGATAAAATTGCGGTATAGCCATTTGGGCCCGGGCTCTGGGACTCTCCTCTCTCCTCCCTGCAATTTTATAGCCCCACAGCCCAAGCTCAGCAAGCCCAAGTCAGTTGACATGAGCCAGCCATGGGTGTTTTATTGCAGTGTAGACACTTAAAAAACTAGACTTCATGCCTGAGGACTTCACATTCACCAGCAGGCATTCTGCCTCCCACAGGATTATTTTGTGCTGCTGGAGTCCACTCAGATCCTAGGCTACACTTTGGCTCTTCTGGTCAGGATGGGGTTGGCAGTATATTCCATCCATTTTTATTGTTTGTTTGTATTGCAGTAGTGCCTAGAGGACCCAGTCAGGAATCAAGGCCCCACTGTGCTAGACACTGTGCACACACACATACACACACACAATAAAAGGATAGTCCCTGCCCCAAAGATCTTGCAGTCTAAGCATATGAGAAAACTCTGTGAAATCAGCAATAAATATGCTCAACTTCACAAGAAATGCAAGGCAGCTTTCAGCTTCCCCTTATAGGTTCATTTTGGAGCGGGAATGGGAAATGTGTGTTCTGTGGGGAGGGAGGGATAAGAAGAGGATGGAGCACATACCTGTCAAGAGATTTTTCCACATGGTGTTTTTCCACATGTTCCCCCCCCAAAAATAAATGAATAATGGGGCTTTGCAGTTTTATATTCAGTTTATTGTCAGTAAATGCATAGCGCTGTTCATATATGGTAATTGCTTATGTTCATATATTTCTTCTTTTTAAAAAACGTTCCAGATGGGATACACTCCATTGCATGTTGGCTGCCACTATGGAAACATAAAGATTGTTAATTTCCTTCTGCAACACTTTGCAAAAGTTAATGCCAAAACAAAGGTGAGGTTTTCTTTTCCCTTCACTTGGTTTATTTTGTTTAAAAAAAACAAAACCCTCTCTTCAGAACACCTCAAACTCTTCTGTTTTTCCATCCTTGGCAGAATGGGTACACCCCTCTACACCAGGCTGCTCAGCAGGGACACACCCATATCATTAACATCTTGCTCCAGAATGGCGCATCGCCCAATGAACTCACTGTGGTAAGGGACAAGAGAAAAACCTATTGTGGGTGGCTTCTTTTCTAGCACGTCAATGCTTTCCCTCCAGTAAAAAGTGCTGTGCCACTACATCTCAACAATGGAAATGGAGAAGAATGGGGAGAGGGGGGAGAGTGTGAATCAAGCAGCACAGCTAGCCTGGTATCTCAGCTATGAGACATAGCCACCTTAGTGCTCTACTTCTCCTGAAACCGCAACGACTTTACAATGCATTCATAAGAGAATATAGTGAGGCTTGTCAGAATTCAATTTTTATTTCAGCAGATAATATACTGGTAGATGTTTTATTATTGAGCATTTTTCCCTATTTTAATCAATTTAAACTTTCACAGTTACAAGAAATTACAGGGGTTGCAGCCATGAAAATTATTTAATGACAGTAAATGTTGATATTCAAAATGTTAAAGCTTTATAACCATTAAAATACAAATTGTCAACATCACATGTTAAAATATGCAAAGTAAATATCCTTAAACTGAAGTCTACTAAGTCCTCAGGCGGCATTTTTCTTACTTTGCCTATCTTTAAATTTCATTATTATTGATGGACATTTTTTTTCATCTGTTTGTGTCTGTGTGGTGAAATAGATGTTTTCCAACATTTACTGATAAAAAATTAATCCTTCCATCATACTGGTTATTTCTCTCCTTGCCATTTATGTAAACAGTTAAATGCCTATCGTTACATGTTCTGCTGCCAGAACTTTTTATTGCGTTGACTTATAAACATTTTCTGAAGTAAATTTTTATTGAATTTATTACTTGTTCTTATAGTTAAGCATTGTTAATGAATATCCATTTTTATAAATATTTCAATTATCAGAATGGGAACACTGCCCTGGCCATTGCTAAACGACTTGGCTACATTTCAGTTGTTGACACATTGAAGATAGTGACAGAAGAGACCATGACTACAATTGTAAGTATAATATATTTCAATAATGAGCGTCAGACTCTTTCCTAATCTCTTCAAACTAATCTCTAATCTCTAATCTTTTCCTAAATTCTACAAACATGATATTTAGCTTTGTTGATAGATACCTGCTGAGACTGCAATCTGATTGTTAAAGGTGACTAGACATACTGTTAGCAAAATGACATCCATATGCAGTCAAATATAAAAAAGAATATCATATTTACAGCAAATTTATGAAAAAAGAGTTAAAATTCAGGTAATAAATATCACCAAAATGTATTGCAAAAAACAAACTGAAATTACACAGTATAAATAACCAGGGTCCCAATCCTTCAACTAGATCTGCATGGGCAAAGTATCCTTCCTGTGGCGATCTAATTGCAAGCTTGGAGCCTCGGTGAGGTAACTTTCCTCATACGACTTTGTAAAGGAGTAGAAACCAACATAGATCTCCTCTCTTCTTAAGAAACCCAGTTCTGAATACCTGCAGTGATTCACTCAGTGCTCTCTCGCCCACTAGTACCTTCAAGTAGTAGCACATAAAATATACTGTTATAACGGCTTGCAAATGTTATGACTGTATTTAGTTTAAAAGCAGTTCTTCCAAACTGACAAAATTGGCTGGAACACCCCTAGAGGTGTTTGTACAGTAATTGTCAGCTGCTTCTTGAAGGCAATTACAAGATTAAGTCCCAGTATTATCTGTTAGATGTTAAAGGGACACCATCAATTAAAAATCTTATTTCTGTTTGAAAGCATCTTACTGTTGTTTCAGGTAACAGTGCCAGTAACCATAACTGAAAAAGATTAGAGTGAAACATACTGCTCAGTTGTTTTCAGCTCAGTTACATTTGACAGCACTTCATCTTTAATCGGGCTCTCTGTTTCTCTTTTAGTCAGTCAGTTAGTTTCTCCTGTTGTTTGTGGGGGTCTTTTGTACAGCAACAGGGGAGAGAGACAAATATTTTTAATAAGAGGAAAGTTTGATTGTAAACGCATAAAAATTGGTAAGGGATTCAGAGGCAGGCCTAAAAATGACATTGAGCTCATATTTTGAAACTGACTATATTTCAGGTTGATGGTGTCCCTTTAAAAAGAAGACATCTAGGCCCTGGTCCTGCAAACATGCATCAGCATAACTTTACTCATGTCAGTATTCCTACTGAAGTAAATGGGTATAGTCACATGAGTGAAGTTACACACATAGACAAGTGTTTGCAGAGTCAAAGACCTGCCATATTAATTTTATAACAAACCACAAAATGTTTGAAATAGATACTTAAGGCTCACTCTATGAACAGGCCCAGTGCTGCCATTGTCTGATTTATTATCACATGCAACATTCTCACTCAAGCAAGCCATTTCGGATTAAGCCAGTTTGAATGCCTTTGAATTTAGAAACACTTTTGACTCAGCAACACGTGATCACTTGTTTGACAACTTTAATCCAGTTAAATTTATAACTTTCCAAATTTAGCACTGACTACAAATAGTTGGTAAATTCATGTTGTAAATTAAGGGAAGCTGGAATTTACTGATATGTAAGGAATATTTTTAAAATGCTTACGCACACCAGCCTCAAAAGGAGGAGATATCTAAATCTGGCAGTATAAGTAAGGTGAACCCATTAGAAATAACGCTCATGCCTCAAATATATTTTGTCTGACAGGAAACCTGTTTTTCAGCTCTGCTGGTGACTAGTTCCTAGACCCAGACCTTATAATTTAGAGTGTATGTACATAACTCCTTGCACGACATCTATACATGCATTCTGCAATAATAGTGATGACCAATGTGACACCGGCTCTTGTTTGAGAGCTCATATGACATTCTTTGGTGAACTTGAATGCACACACCAGACACGGGAGATTCCTGTACCCTCTATGCACTCCCTCTTTGCCCCTTGCCAGTTGGCACTAAGAGGTTCCTGGGTCACAGGCATGTTCTCCCGATATTGCTCACTGCTTAATGGTGTGATGACAATATCTTACAACAGTGGTCACCAACCCATTGATCGTGATTGAGTGGTCGATCCTGGGGGCTCTCCCAGTCGATTGTGATCTCCGGTGGTGTAGTGGGGCTGCTGCTAAGGCCCCATGCTGCTCCCAGAAGCAACCAGCATGCTCCCGTGACCCCAGAGGGGAGGGTCTCCAGATGCTGCTCCCGCCTGCAAGCACCACCCCACAGCTCCCATTGGCCAGGAACAGGGAACTGTGGCCAATGGGAGCTTTGGGAGTGGTGCCTGCAGAGAGGGGCAGCGTGCAGAGCCATGTGCCCCCTGACCCCCTCCCAGGGGCTGCAGAGCAGCCCTGAGCCCCCTCCCAGCCCAGCCCTGAGCCCCCTCCAAGAGCCAGCACTCCATACTGCCTTCTGCACCCCGAAACCCTTTCTGCACCCCAAGTCTCTGCCCCAGCCCTGACCCCCTCCCCAGTCCTGACCTCCCTCCCAGAGCCAGCACCCTGCACCCCAACACTCTGCTCCAGCCCAGAGCCCCCTCCTGCACCCAAACACCCTCCCAAAGCTTGTATCCCTCACGCCCTCGTACACTCCAACCCCTGTCCCAGGCTCAGCCCAGAGCTTCCCACACTGCAAACCCCTTGGCCCCAGTCCAGAGCCTGCACCCCCTCCCAAACCCCAACCCTCTGCCCCAATCCAGTGAGGGTGGGGGAAAGCGAGCAACAGAGAGAGGGGGAGATGGTGTGAGTGGGGCTTTGGGGAAGGGGCAGGGTAGATCATGGGTTGCCCTTAAATTCAAAACATAATCTTGGGCATAAAAAGGTTGGAGACCACTGTCTTACGATGTCACTGACCCTTGTTAACCGATCTTCTCTTATTGTCTTTTGGCTATGGATCCGCACCTACGTAAATTAATATTGTTGGGATGATAAACACCAACATTCATTTGTCCCTCCTATTTTTGTCTTAGTAAAGGAAGTAGATAATTGTTCCCATATTTTTTTCTTTTTCAACTGATGGCTGCTGAACAAAGTTATCAAAAGAAGCGATACTGAGACATCTTGTGCAGATATTTGTTGAAACGCAAGCAGCACAAGATGTTTTGAATGATCACATAAATCCTCTTCGTAGCTACAAAGGGTCAGATCATGAGATAACGATCTGCTTTGGTAAGGGGGAGTGTGTAGTTGCACTGTCCCTGTAGCCCAGAAGGGAGATTGTGACTCTGCTCATCCAGAGAGTGAGTAAACTGCTCTAGGTACTTACCTGGCACAGTTATGCCACCCAGCATGTGGGGAGATGGAGCCAAAACTTTGTCGAGTCCCCACTCTGTTCTGGCTACCCCCACCTCTCTCTCTCTCTCACAGGGAGGAGAATGTAGTGGCTTGTGCAGATCGCGCCCATGCTGCTATTCATGACATGGGGAGCCAGTAAGCCATCATGCTAGCTGGGTCCAATCTGCACCAAAGAAAAACCATTTAAAGCAATGAATATTGGTTCCAAAAACCTGGCTAATTTCTTTCTTGATTTTTTTAAAGCAAAACGAAGTAGGAAACAAACATCCTCCTTGTTTTTTGAGCACACTGCAGACAGAAAACTGTTAACATTCACCTCTCAGAATTGTGGTGTCATCAGCTTACTTGTGAGTGGCCTGTTAGCAAGGCAGTTGGTTGATATATAGAAGACATTCAGGATCAAAAGCTGGCTTTTATCTTTGTTACTTCATGTGCGCTTTCTCTCTTGTCACTTCCATAGCTGTGTTCTATAATTCATTAGCTTATATAAAACCTATATTGCTCTGTCTTAAAATGTGCTAACAAGATAAACTTCAAAACAAAGAAATACAGTTAGTTATGCTGGATAATAAGCACCAATCACCTCTGCTTCTAGATCTTTTTGGCACCTCTCTTCACACCTTCTCTAAAAGTTACTTATCTCTAGGGAGATTCTGAAATATTTTTCTAGGACAGGAACAAGGCTTATTGAACAGCTGACACCATAAAAAAGAGTTGTAGGAGAGCAGCATAAACAGGAACTTATTATCCCAAGCTCAGTCTTGTAGAGATCTAGATAATTGTAGGTCAAGTATATTCATTGTTGCACACAGAGAACTCCAAATACAGGAAGCTCATTCTTAGCCTGTACAACTAATGAACTAGTTGGGTTCATGTCACATAGGTAGGAAAGCATTTTATTTAATAAGTACTATAAGTAGAGAAAAGTTGCATTACATCGTATTGTGAATTAGACTACAAGAATTGTGAGGTACAAAAAGGACTGTACAGCCCAAAATGCCTTCTAGGTTAGACACAGCTCTAGTCGCAGAAGCTGAGAAAATAGTTTTCATTAAAATCAAGATGTTGGTAATCAGTCACCAACATGGTAGGGTGCATTTTAGACTCTTGGCACTTTGAGATGGAATCTGAATTACTGAGAGCATTATATTCTCATGTCAAGTAGTCATATAATTTAAAGATCTTTTGAGGATATTCGGCCAAATCTATTCCATCTGTTATTCAATTTAAGGTAGTACAAATGTGTTACTGTATTGTGATTTTTACCCATACTGTAATAAAACTCTATTAATGACTGAACAAATTCTGTGTGTGATCTTTGATCTATTCAATTCAGTCTGTATAGACATGGCTGAGGTAAAATCTTTGAACGTGCATTGGCAGAACCTTCTGAAGCTGGTAGTTTAACTAAAAAGTGCTAGAAATTCTTAAATAATTCCCACCAAACAAAATGAGTGTAAGGTCTTTAATAAGTTCTAAGCTGCCATGCTCATGAAGGAATGCTTCCATTATATCAAATGAGGACAGGAGCCAAAGAGACGTAAACTTGCCACAGAATTATTTATGAAGCCAGACAAAAATAAAGTATATAAAGGTAGAGGTAGAATGACAAGCTTAAAAGTTTGGATCAAAGGCCACAACCAGAATCTTTTCAGTCATTTTTCCTCCTAAAACTTTGTTAATCATTTTTTTAACTTTGTGTCTGATGACTGGGAAATAACAGTGGTAGAATAAGAGGAAACACAAATGTGGACATATATTTGAATTCCACTGAGCATCCTGGCTTGGATACAACGATACCAAATCTGTACAGATTTTTCTGTTGGATCCAAAACATCATTAGTGTTCGACTGCTCTCTTACTTCAAAGTTTGTGGTTCCTTTTGGGTTTCAATATCTCCTTTTTTAATTAAACCAGCAGGTCCGCTCTGAGGTATCTTGTCATATTATAGCTACTTTAAATGAAGATTTCAGGCATGCAAACTCAGTTTTCCCCAAATCTAAGTCATCTTATACTGTTCCCTGAACCTGAATGAGAATAAATGACAGAAGTAAAAATCATCTGAATGCATTCTGTGCAAAATTTTCTGTTGAGTATCATAGATAACCATAATATTATTACAGTTGTCACTATGGAAGATAAAGGCAGTTCAAGGTAAGGTATGTATTTAAAAATATTGCAGAGAAAGTTAGTTCCAAAATCACAAAACACTTCCGATGCAGGAAGAAGGAAACTTCATGCAGCAGAAAGGGACGTAATAGTTTAGGGCTAGATTGTGCTACTCTAACTCTCATTAAAGTCAATGGGACTGTAGACAGAGTAAGGTACTACTTTAGGCTCCTATTTTTTAAAAATCTTGGTCTTAAATTCTTTCAGTGTACTTGTTTCTTTTAGGTGATACAATCATCTTTTGGGTCCTCAGAGCATCCTATCTGCTGTGTGAGCTTGTATATAGTTACATATATTGATATAATATTAGGTAGTTTTATTATTTGAATATACTGTACTTCATAATTATATGCAGCTACATGTTGAAACTGCAGAAAATAAAATAAAGGCTTATTCTGCTAATTTTAGATCATAAATGTGGCCTGTCATGTATTTTAACTTATAAATGTAACAATACATTGATGTTTTTCTGATGAAAATGTCTGGACTTTGAAATGATCTTATTATGTTTAACAGACTGTCACAGAAAAGCATAAAATGAATGTACCAGAAACTATGAATGAAGTTCTTGACATGTCTGATGATGAAGGTATGCAAAAAGGAATTTTTTTATTTACTTTTAAAATTCTATTTGTTGTATCATAGATTGTTTGTTAAATTCTTCTCCCTGCCCCATTGGATAATCGTTGTTGCAAAAAAAATGTATTAGTTATGACATTACATTGTTTTGTTGACATATCAATGTTCTACATATTTACTTATATTGTTTACTTAAATCATGCAGTTCGTAAAGCCTACACCCCTGAAATTCTCAGTGATGGTGAATATATGTCAGATGTTGAAGAAGGTATTTGTGCATTTTTGTATTGCAGTGATATTTAACTTCAACATTTTCATTTTATTTTCTAACTTTAGAAATAATCTCTTTTTTTCACTAACTTTTCTTATTACCCTACTAGCAAGAATCAGTATGTTAGACCAGAGTATATCGGAAAATTGTTTGATTTACTGCTAACATGCTAATTTTGCTCAGATCTTTTGCTTCACTATTTTAAAATCAAATTGCCACTAATTTCCTGGAATATTCTTTCTGCTGCTGCTGCTTCATAAATAGAGAGTTGTTTTAGTATTTTATTTTAAAAACTAAACATTTGCCAAAGAGATAAATATACATATTCTTGGGAAGAAACAAGTGACACTAGGAGATAACTTCTGAAAGGATAGGGTATAATCCTTTACATTTCTATTGTCTACCCTCCACTATAAAGTGAATTCTGGGTAGTGAGGCTAGAGGCTCTACCACCAGCAAGAGCCCAGGGGGCGCCGGGCGCCTGGGGGGGGGGCTGGGGCGTCCGGGGTGGACCTGCCGCAGTCCTGTGCTGGTGGAGCCCGGGGGGAGAGGGGGGACCCCCCGCCCGGGCCCGCGCGGACGGACGAGCGGCTGCGCGCTGCGCTCTGGCTGCTCCTCCCGCAGGCATGCCTGCGCAGCTCAACCAAGCCCCGCCGCCGACGCAGCAACCCCCCGCAGCGCAGCTGCGAGAGCTAGAGCCGAGCCGCAGCGGACCCTCCGCTCAGTCATCCCGGCGCAGGTCCGCTTGCCCGCGCCTCGGGGGCGCCCGGGCATGATTGCTGGGTTTATTCAAATTTGATAGACGCCCCTGGTGAGGACCTACCCTGATCAAAGGAGATTTCAGAGTAAAAAATCTCACTCATCATTTAGTGTAGTGTCGCATAAGTGAAAGTTCCATTTGCACAGAATAAGATACTGTATTGTACTTAAAAGAAGACGACTCCCATTTTGGTAGGACCACTGCAAGGGCAGTAATTGAGAATGGTGGGCATTACTGCCAATACAGTGCTAGACTCAGACACATAGCTGTGCCACCCTAAGAAGAGCCCTGAGAAGGTACTGTGGCTCAGAGAAGGCCTAATTAATCAGGCTTTCTGTAGTGAACTCTATAGGGGCTGGAATGGAGCTCATTGGTCTTCAACAACATCTATGTGGGGATTTTGAGCCACTGAACCATTCCAGTGGTTTGTGGTCCCAATCGCCCCCTCTATTCTGGCCTGTTCATGGGTAGCACAGAGACGTATTCCACAGTACCCAGATTATTTTCTAGGGGGTTAATAGAATGCAACCAGGAGGGACCAAAACAATGCCATTCCTGAAAGTCTGTTGTTGATGGGGTTTTTGGTTTTTAAATGTTCCGAACTGAAGGAAGCTGTCTAGCTCCATGAGCCATGTAGTTTTACAGCTGGGTAAAGTTTCAGGAGTTTGATTATTCACACTTGTGTGAAGCCGGATTTTTGAATAGAAATAAGAATATTCTCCTCTGTTAAGAAGCCCACCTGGAGGCTTTTTCACCTACTTTCTCGTTCCAGCTGTACAGCCACAGAGTTTAATAGGTGCAGAGAGTCTTGCTCTTTGTGCTTGGATGAATTTTTCCATCAAGCTGCAAATACCATAGCACCACAGAGAGACCATAATCAAAAATCAAACAGAGTTTCTGCAATTATGAAGAAAGAAATGACAGTATTTTGTACGCTTCCCATTAGCTTGCATGATAGCTATATCTTCTCCCAGTGTAGTAGTAGCTACTATAGCAGTGGTCTCCATTTTCCTCTCAGACTCTTTATTTAGACTTTTCTAATTCCATGAGTTGTGATATGTTTATTTTTACTTTCTTTTATAGTATTTTAAACTTTAGAAAATAAGGACATTTTAGCCAGTCACTATGTTGAAATAATGTTAATTTATGTGCCGAGGCTTTTTTTTTTTTAATTTCCACCAAGATGTTCCCGTTATTATAACTTCAAGTGGATAACAACATTGTTATCCATTTGTGGTTAAAAATAAAAGTTTTAGACTATCATTTATTTTTGTACTCTTCACATTCCAATGCAAAATTATTGTAGCTGACCTAAGATCAGTATTACTCAAGAAAGAAATAATATTTTGTTGTATTACACTGCTAGAATAAAGACTGATGCAGTATTTGAGAAATGTTCAAATATAAAATGATAGTCTCAGAATTTGACTGAAAATGTTCCTTTTATTAATGTGTTGCAGCATCTGCAAAGACAAGATGCAAAGTTTGAACAGACTCACAGTAATAGCCTTGAGGTCTGTGGAAAGCTGAAAAGTTTACTAACAATTATTTTTAAAAGGCAATTTAAAAATATAAATTATATTATGAATGCCTCTAATAGTAAATAGATTATGAAGCAATTTAGATAGGGGAAGCAATCAGTTTGATATATAATGAACTCAAGATATATAGTTTTCAGACTTTATCTCTGTGAATAAGATTTCAGATTAATAAATAGGTATTTTATTAACCCATGATGATGCATTCAAAGGTGCAAGAGAGTGAGTGAGTGTGTGTGTGTGTGTGTGTGTGTGTGTGTGAGTGAGATTATGATGGATTCTAGACATCTTTTTTTCTTTTAGATTGCAGACTCTTCAGGAGAGGAGCTGTCTTTATTTTGTGTCTTGTTCAGCATCAAGCACACTTTTGGTGGTTAACAAATAAATAATAAATAATACTAATAATAAATAATGGGTTCTGATGCCCTCCCCTCATAAATCTTCAGTGCTGGCCCAGGATGTAGATGCAAAACACCCATTTAAAATCATGAGAATCAATACATACAGGGTAACAAAGATGAACGGCTACAAAGAACTTGGAATGCCCAGGTAAATAATGGCTTTTGTAAATAGTCTAGTGCCACAGTTGAGAAGTGCACTAGCCTCACCTCCTGGGAGCTGGTTTCAAACTGAATAAATTAAAGCAGAGAGTAGCACAAACTAATACTGCAGATCCATACAATCCCTAACTTAATTAAAGTTTGGATCATGAACCAAGATGCAACTCAGACGCATATTTAGTTACAGGTGATAATAAGTTTTGGAATCTCTTACTCGTAGAGCACAAGGTGCAAATACCCACATTGCAACACCCATCTTCCTAACTGGTAGTCTTCACGTTAGAGAGACAAAAGTCCTGGATACACTAGGCATGTCTTATGGGGGCAGGACTAAAGTGTATTGACAAATGTGTGGGGAAACTGTCACTTTGTTTGCCCAAATTATGTCTTGTTTCCAGTAAATGAATATTTACATGGCAGACATGTAATTCATTTTCTCCACTGAGGGCAGATTGGTTTAGGAGCAATCCAGATCACAAGGAAGGTTCTCGCTCTTCTTTTTTTCCTTCCAAAGCTGGAAATGTTCCAAACCTGAGTCATACATGCTTACTTTAGAAACTGTACCCAACATGGATTAAATGCTTGTAAGCAGCTTTGTTACAAAAAAAGAAGCCACCATAGTCATAGACGCCTGGGTATGTCTTAATGGAAAAATTAACACTAAGCTGCTTCCCCAGATGTCTTATGGGGGCAGGACATTAAGTAAGTATTTTACCTAAATGTAGGGAGATTCTATTCCAAGTGAAAACTCAACTTTGTTACTTTTAAAGAAATTTCAGATACTGTACAAGTGAAACCTGAATGTATAAGAACTAGTTTTTTCCCTGGGTGCTATTTATTGCTTCTGTGAAGGCTTTCTGTCATCTCCATATGTAGGCTTGTGTTTCAAGCTCCATGAAGTTGCTTGGAGAACTAGGCTAGGATCCTGTAGCTGGCAGAGGTCAGGATGGACTTGGCTCAAATTGCCAGGCAGTCATTGATGTTGAAGGACAACCTGTTGTCTGCCTCAGGGCTCTAGGTAACTCCTATCTGAGCAGCCACATCCAACAGATTGAATGCATCCTGCATGGCACATGTCAGGATTTTAACCTTGTGGAGTAAACTAGAAGCCCTGCAGCTGCTGACATATCAAGGCTAACTGACAGCAGGCAAGGAAAGTTGATGCAAGGGAAGTGAGCTAAAGCTGCAGCAGGGAGGAGGGAGCAAGTGGAGGGTATGCTGAGATGCAGTATCAGTACTTGCATGAAGCTCTTCCTTATGTTGACCCTTGGAGTTTCATTTTCTTTTTGGACTTCGGTAGGTGAAGACGAACTTTTCAGTTTAAACAACAATTAAGCTCCCAAAAAGATGATCTAACCCATATGATGAAGATTCCTATCTTGATGTGACTAGATGTCGCACAGATCAGCCCATCATACACTAGACCAAGAGTGGGCAAACTTTTTGGCCCGAGGGCCACATCTGGGAATAGAAATTGTATGGCAGGCCATGAATGCTCACAGAATTGAGGTTGGGGTGTGGGAGGAGGTATGGACTCTGGGCTGGGCATGCAGGTTCCAGAAATGAGGAGTTCAGGGTGTGGGCTCCAGGCTGGGGCAAGGCATATGGGGGGGGTGTGGGCTCTGAGTGGGGCTGAGGATGAGGGATTTGGGGTACAGGAGGCTGCTACAGGCTGGGACTGAGGGCTTTGGAGGGCGTGAGGGGTATTGGGGCTGGGGCAGGAGGTTGAGGCATTGTGGGTGGCTCAGGGGTGCAGGCTCCAGGTGGCGTTTACCTCAAGTGGCTCCCGGAAGCAGTGGCATGTCCCTGCTCCAGCTTCAGGGACAGCAATTGGGGCGGGGCCAGCGTGCGGCGCGGAGCCCCCTGGCTGCCCCTATGCATAGGAGCCAGAGGGGGGACATACTGCTGCTTCCAGGAGCCGCATGTAGCAGCCCCTGACCCTGACCATCTGGAGCGGGGCAAGCCCCAGACCCCACTCCCCAGCAGGATCTCAAGGGACTGATTAAAACGGCTGGTGGGCCGGATGTGGCCTAAGGGGCATAGTTTGCCCACCCGTGCACTAGACAGACACCCTTCTAGGTCATCAGAGTATATTGTTGGGCCCCCGGGGCACATGGGAGGATCTGGAGGATAACAGGATGCAACTAGGAAAAAACAAAACATTGCCATTCCTGAAAGTCTGTTGTCGATGGGGTTTTTTGTTTTTAAATGTTAAGAACTCAAGGAAGCTGTCTAGCTCCATACACAATGTAGTTTTACAGCTGGGTAAAGTTTGAGGAGTTTGATATTCATATTTATTCATACATGTGTGAAGCCAGGTCTTTGAATAGAAAAGAATATGCTCCTCTGTCCTTTGTCACCTGTCCTTTTTCCTATGGAGCTGGACTGATTTTGATGGGAAAAAATATACAACAAACTGGCTATCTGTAGTATCAAATGACTGCTAAATAATGTTTGTACCTATGTTTATCCAGGGATAATAAAGATGACATTTTCTTCCTTCATAAAACAGTTTCAGTCTGTAGTGTAGTAAGAAAGAAGAGATGAAGGATACCAAGTTGTAACACGGCACAGAAGGATTCAGTCTTCAGACTAGTTTTCACTAGATACTTCATCTCTTAGTGTTACTTCACCTAATATAACTTTGTCTGAAAATATATTTTATCCTCAGTATTTCTTCTGAGTTCATATTCCTTTCAAACACAGTATTCTTGTCATCCGAGCCAGAAAGGATTAAGTTTCAGCATCTCAACCTAGTTTTATTATACACTGCCACATGGAGTTTATTTCAGCCATTTTACTTGAGTCTCCCACAGAATTAAAAGGAAGTGTATAAAATTCTTTGGAATGACCATGTCCAACATGTAATATTTTTTTATTCTGCTGGATGTAAAAATGATGGAAGTATTCTATCAAGGTAATCCAGCTCACAATTAGATTAGCAATGATACAGGATAATCTCTGAAGTACAGTTTCTGCAGCTCAGCCAGAAGAGCCATTTCAACATTCCCAGCTGTAAATCCTCTTGCTATTAACATGCAACTCCTGCAAATGGTGTCTTGACTCTCGACATTCTTGTCCATCTGTTGAAGTGGCAGGGTGCTTCTCTTCACTTCTTTTCCGAAGGGCATATATGCAGACAATAGTAGGTTTAGCTGGCCAGTCTGGCAAACATAATGTCTTCTGCAGGAAGTCCTTTCTCTGTGCCAGTACTTCTACATATCTGCTTACAGTGTATCATATCTATTCATATTTAAATACATTGAACACTGAAACAAAGCCTTTATTCAGGTTCCATTTTCCCAACTTCCTTTTCCAGTTGTCATTCTGGTTTGTTGAGTGACCTGTCCACTCTGTCGTCTTGAAGTTTGTCAAAAGCACCTATCAAATTAGTATCTAAGAGTAATACTTTGCCTTCAGGGATTACATCATCTAGAAAAGCACAAGGAGAAGGTGAGGTCTTGTCCCCATGTTTCCTGCATATTGGCTTGTGAAGTAAAACTGTCATTCGGCTGGGGAGCAATGCGTGTTATCCTTATGCATGAGGTACATGCACATCCCCTGGGTGCACAAAGCCACCTGGGAGAGATTGTGCTTTCTGAGGTAGAGTTTATTCCTAATGCTTCTCAAGGTGTAATGCAGCTCCATACTGCACCCTATACGTGGCTTTGTGCAAATCACAGTGCAACTCTAATGATGTAACTCTGTATGTCCCAAGCACAAAATGTTTGTATCAATTATTAGTCCTCAGGAAAAAGTTTCCAAGTCTAAAGTACAAGATTTGGACCAAAAAAATCTCATCTCTTCTTACTGGGGAAAATAAACCTTTAGTGATATGAACTACATTTTTCTCCATTATGGTTTGTGTAGTTAAAGTGTAACTGTCTCTTTTTTGTATATTTTTATAAGTATAAAGCTCTTTTTGTAGTTTAAACACAAATTAGAATGGACAGAAGTTACAAACTTCATGTCCCTTGCCCCAGATGTAGGTCAACGGTATTCCCTCTGCTCCAGTAGCCTACCATGAGTCTCAATTCCTGACTGATTTTCCTCAAACATATCTCAAAAGTAATGTCTAGTAGAACCTGAAACAAGGTATTTGCACAAATGGATACATATTTAAGAATTTAAACAGAGATCATGGAAATCCACATGGGAAGATCTTACAACATAATGCATTGATAGGAGAATATTGCTACTTTTCCCATTACATCTAGTAGACAAAATACTAGAGAAAGGAAAGTAATTTTTATTTAGGATATAGCTTGAAGCCATGAAAATAGTCATCCTGTTGTTATTATTCTGGCTCATTGGATTTACGTAAGATCAGGTTTGTTTGCACCTGTTGCATCTTTTCATTAGCAAAGATTTTTACTTCATCAGAGGATCTGAGGATCAACATTTGTCTTCGAAATAATACTCTGCATCACAGGATGGTACAGTAAAAATATTTAATGCCTAGTACTTGCTGTTGAAGTTTGACCTCAGCAAATGTTTGTTTTATAATCAGAGTTGGGAAATAGTCTTGGAATATTCCCACATGATTTCCTTTAGAGCAGGAATTAGTCAGAGTTCCTGACCACCTTCAAAATCATATCCCTTACTGCAGAGGCAGATTTACAGTAAAACACTGAGTGCCCTGGCATGGGGCCCCCTAACGACAGGGAGCCCCAGGGCCAGGCAGCTGTGGGGGCAGAAGTTTGGTCCTGCTGGCTCCTGGGGCTCCTGCTGCAAGCTCCCACCAGCAGCCAAGCTCCCCATCTCCTGAGCCTGCTGCGTTCCTGTCCCTCCCCCCCGCAGTACTGCCCCCACTGCCAAACAGCTGTTTGCCCTTGCTCCGGGAGGGGAGGAGCGGGGCTGCAGCACACTCAGAGGAGGAAGCGGAGAAGAGGCGGGGTGGGGCCTTGGGGAAGGGAGTGGAATTGGGGCAGGGCAGAGCAAAGGCGGGGTCCCCGCATTCCCCCTACACATACCCCCCACATGCCTTGCCATGAGCTGCTCAGGGCAGGGGGCTTGGGTGGAGCAGGGAGCGCCCCCACAACCCCAGCCCACATCCCCCAGCCCTGACTCCTGCACCCCCACATCCCCACCCCCACCCTGAGCACCAAACGGGAGCTCCTGCACGCACACCCCATTCCCACCTGCACCCTGAGCACCAAATGGAAGCTGCCCCAGGTAAGCGCTCCACACTCCAACCTCATGCCCCAACCCTGACCCCCTCCTGCATCCTAACTCCTGGCCAGACCCTACACCCCAACCCCCAGCCCGCTCCTGCACCCTCTCTCCCAGACCCTGCACCCCCAGCCCTGACTCCTGCACCCCCCCCACACCAAGCCCTGACTCTTGCACCCCCTCACACACTCCCAGCCCTGACTCCTCCAGCCCCTTGCCACCTCCTCCCCTGAGCGTGCCACATCCCTGCTCCCCCCCCGCACCAGTGCCTGCCGCTGCCAAACAGCTGTAGCAAGCTCTGGGAGGGAGGGGGGAGGAGCAGGAACGTGGCGCGCTCAGGGGAGGAGGCGGGACCGGGGTGGGGATTTGGGGAAGGAGTCAATTAGGGGCAGGGAGAGGGTGGAGTTGAGGAGGGGACTTTGGGGAAGGGGTTGGAATGGGGGCAGGAAGGGGGTGGGGCAGGGGTGGCATTGGGGCATGGCCGGGGGCAGAGGGGGGTTGAGCACCCACCGGCGCCATTAGAAGTCAGCGCCTATGCCCCAGCCTGCTCCTGCACCATAACTTCCTCCCAAACCCTGTACCCCCAGCCCTGAGCCTCCTCCCGCACCCTAAGTCCTGGCCAGAACCCAGACCCCAAGCACTTTACAATAGGTAGCTAATGGTACAAACAATATTTGGAAAGATCATTAAGTGGTCCGCCGAGACCCTCAGCGATTTTTCAAGTGCTCTGTGGAAAAATAAGTTAGACTACAAAAACAATCAAGGTACCTCACTTTATTTTCATGTACTTCCTATTATAGGAGGAGGATGAAGAAAAAAAGAATGAAAAATGGGGGCGGGAGGGAGATAAGAGAGAATGTTCTTTTTCTTGGCTGGGTCCTAAGGAGGGGACCAAAACATGAAGCTGAGCACAGGGCCTCACTAACCCTAAATCCACAACTGCCTTACTGGTAGATTCTCCAGTGATGAGAAGTGTGCTTGGATGGCGGTTGATTTTTCCTGAAATGGTTCTGATGATTCTGAGGACCCTAGTAATGAAATGAGCCTATTTGTTTGCTTTGTGGTGCTGGTTTTTTACTGTATAATGTGACCAGACTATGATCTAGACTCTTTGGGTGTGAGTTGCAGATTTTAGATGTTGGCTTTTTTTCTACAAATAATCAATTTTATAAATATAGACCTTCCTAATAACAAAGCAGAAGTAAAGCTCTGCTTATAAACTAGAGAATAAGGGTGGGGTGAGTAGTCATCTTGTTTTTAAAGGGACACTCTCATATTTAAGCCTTCCTGCAGGCTTCAGGACTTTTTCTTAAAAATGGGCAAATTGTCCCATATTTTCTGTCTTCCTCCGCCCCCATCAGTACCGGTGGGTCCTGCTGCTGGGCGGATCCCTGCCCACCAGCAGTGAGTCCAGGGGGGAGGTCCAGTGGCTGATGACGGGGGTGGATGTGCAAGGCTGGTGGTAGGGCAAAGATGCAGCTCAGGGCCATCCGCTCCCCCTGCCGGTCTGTCAGCGCAGCCCCTGCTGCATGCCAGCTCTCAGCCAGCAGGGCCCCTGTCCTGTTTCTGGCTGGTGCTGGCTGCACGCTGTGAGCTGCAGTAGCTGGTGTGTGTGGGCAGGTGCCAGGTGGTGGTTACGTGTCACCTCTGCTGCCCACCCATCAGCCCTTTACAAGCTCCCCCTCTCGCTGTCCTCTCCCTGCTTTGCCCCTTCACCGCCCTCTCCCACTCCACTGTTCCTCCATATCCCCTCAGTGTGGAGCGACCTGCTCCCAGCGCGGTGTAGAGAACCAGTCCCTGGTTGGAGTGCTCAGGTCACCAACAGCCTGGCCGACAGGGACCGAATGGCTGGGCAGCAGTTCTGCAGAAAGGGACCTAGGGGTTACAGTGGACGAAAAGTTGAATATGAGTCAACAGTGTGCCCTTGTTGCCAAGAAGGCTAATGGCATTTTGGGTTATATAAGAAGGGGCATTTCCAGCAGATCGAGGGATGTGATCATTCCCCTCTATTCAGCACTGGTGAGGCCTCATTTGGAATACTGTGTCCAGTTTTGGGCCCCACACTACAAGAAGGATGTGGATAAATTGGAGAGAGTCCAGCGGAGGGCAACAAAAATGATTAGGGGGCTGGAGCACATGACTTACGAGGAGAAGCTGAGGGAACTGAGATTGTTTAGCCTGCAGAAGAGAAGAATGAGGGGGGATTTGATAGCTGCTTTCAACTACCTGAAAGGGGGTTCCAAAGAGGATGGATCTAGACTGTTCTCAGTGGTAGAAGATGACAGAACAAGGAGTAATGGTCTCAAGTTGCAGAGGGGGAGGTTTAGGTTGGACATTAGGAAAAGCTTTTTCACTAGTAGGGTGGTGAAGCACTGGAATGGGTTACCTAGGGAGGTGGTGGAATCTCCTTCCTTAGAGGTTTTTAAGGTCAGGCTTGACAAAGCCCTGGCTGGGATGATTTAGTTGGGTTTGATCCTGCTTTGAGCAGGGGGTTGGACTAGATGACCTCCTGAGGTCCCTTCCAACTCTGAGATTCTATGATTCTATGATTTCTTCCCCGACTACCTCTGGCTGGGCCGGTGCCCTGGGAAAGCCCAAGACCCGCCAAGCCCTGCATGTGCCAAAGCAGTGCACAGCGGTGACAGGAGGAAGCCTCTCCACCCCTCAACTAAGCTCTGGAGTGGCAGTGGGGGGGAAAGCGATTTCCAGCCTGTTCACGCTCTGAACCTGCAGGCTCCACAGCAGCACCCAGGGCAGGGGCTTAGCACCCTCTTCACCCTCCTCCCCTCACCCCCTCTGCGTCCTGCCCGCAGGGAGCGCAGGGCTGCTCTATGCCCTAGGCACCCCTCCCTGCCAAGCCACCTCTTTGGCAGGATTCGCTAAAGCCCCTGCAGTCAGGTTCCCTGGGCCCTGGTGCACAATTAATCCTTAGGGCTTAACCCCTTCCTGCCTGTGCTGTATGGGCAGGAAGGGAGAAGCTGCTTCCAGGCGGGGTGGGGTGGGGGTAGGGAAAGGAGATAAGAGAAGAGATGAGATCTGCAAAGACATGGACCAGGTCATCCCTCCCCTCCTGCAATTGCAGCAGCTCTCGTCCCATCCCTCCCACGGTGCTGAAAGGCTGCTGCTGGCCACATTCCAGGGTGAACCCTGACAGAAATCTCGGGTGGGCGGGTGGGGGAAATGTGACCCCGTGTGCCCCCCCCCCCGCCACATCTTGCTTCAAGAAGTTGTGGCACCAGGTACCAGGAGAGGCAGGTCTGTCACAGAGACCCAGCCAGTCATGGAGGGTGAAGAACACCAGGCAAGGAGGGTTCAGTCAGTTGGTCAACCCTGCTGTGTGAGAGAGGTGTACGTGTGTGTGTCGCCTCTCCCTGTCGGGGGGGGAGGGGGGGTATGTGTCATCCCTCCCCGTGTAATCCCTAAAGCTTTAAAGATAAAAAGGTAAATAAAAAGAATACAACAAGGCAGTATTTCTTTTTAACAGGGGCTCAGTCAACTTAATATGAATGTTTGTACTGCATAGTTTTGATTGATTGTCATTGAACTCGCTTGAATATCAGTCATTTTACTCGGTGTCCCGTACTCAGCATAGGGAAATATGGTCACCCCAAATAAGGGCCTTTTCCACTTTCCTGCTGGCCAGCTCTCTCCACTCTCCCAGCAATCAGCCACTCCCCTGAACCAACTCTGACCCCTTATTTTCCAGAGCTGCCTCTCTCGCCTCCTGCCTTCTCCTCAGTGCCATAACAAGGGTGAGGTGAGTGAGGCACTTGCCTCGGGTGCGCAAAGTGGAGGGGCGCAGCTCTACCGCAATTGGTGGCCCTTCGGCAGCAGCTGTGCCACCGCCACTTCTTCGGCAGCAATTTGACGGCAGGTCCCTGAGTCCGTCTCGGAGGGAAGGACCTGCCGCCGAATTGCCGCCACCACTTCATTCATTCTTCAGTGCCAATTCGGTGGCGGGTCCCAGAGTTCCTCTCGGAGAGAAAGACTGTAAACGGTTGGTCGGGGCTCCACCCTCCGGCTGTGGGGAGGGGAGCCACACCGACTCGCTCCTTGTCCCCTCTAACTGGTGGGCGGCAAGAAGTCAGGGTCAGCACCATCTCATGTGTCAGGCCCTCTGGGTCAGGGGGGCTGAACAGCAATCAGTCTCACCACCTTCAGGCCCTCCGGATCAGGGGGGGCTGAACAGCAATCAGTCTCAAGAAGGTTCACAGGTTCAGACCCTCAGGCAGGGGCAGAACACAAGGCACACAGTCAATCAGTGTAAGCCCAGGCCCTCAATCAGGGCGGGGCAGCACAATAGCAGTTCTACGCTCAGATCCTCACAGCAGGAGCTGGGCAATACCAATAGTTCAGGTCCTTGTCGCAGGAGCTGAGCAGTAACACTAGTTCAACTAAGCCCAGGCCCTCTGAGGCAGGGGCTGGGCAACAGAAGTTCAATATAAGCCCAGGCCCTCTGGAGTAGGGGGCTGGGCAACAGCAGTTCAATATAAGCCCAGGCCCTCTGGGGCAGGGGGCTGGGCAACAGCAGTTCAATATAAGCCCAGGCCCTCTGGGGCAGGGGGCTGGGCAACAGCAGTTCAATATAAGCCCAGGCCCTCTGGGGCAGGGGGCTGGGCAACAGCAATACAAAATAGGCCCAGGCCCTCTGGAGCAGGGGCTGGGCAACAGCAGTTCTGTTTAAGGCTCAGGTCCTTGCCTCAGGAGCTGAGCAACTACAAAGTCAGTAAGCCCAGACCCTCTGGTCAGGGCGGGACAACCACCATAGTCCCCAGGGCTCAGGTCCTGGTGTCAGGAGCTGAGCAATGACAACAACTCAGATTAGTGCAGGCGTCTCGGTCTGCGTGGGAGTGAGGGGGAGACTGCCACCCGTGAGTGGGGTGGCAGGGGGGACACAGGCCCACCCACTCCACTGTGTCCCAGCCCGGGGCCCTATTAGCGGCTAGCCCTGCCGCTGGTCAGTGGGGTCCTGACCAAAACACACTGACATGGGCACCTCGGTGCCTATAGCCTGACAGGGGTTGGCTATCCCCGGGCTATATTCCATTTCCCCCTCTACCGGTACCTGCTCCTCGGTCGCCATGGGTTCGGGCCAGTCCACCGGCATGGGGTCTGCAGGACCAGGGCTTGGGGGCAAGTCAGGCAACTCCTGCTGGCAGTCCGGCCAGGCTGGCTCCGGTGGTTCCTCCGGATAACAGCAGGGCGGAAGCGGCGGCTCCTCCTCGTACCGGGCGCGAGGAAGTCCTAGCGGCTGCTCCGGGTTCCGATCCCGGGGAAGTTCCGCGGGTTCCTCGTCGTGCCGGGCGCGGGGCAATGGGGGCCAGTCCTGATCGCCGCCTCAGGTCCTAGAGGGTTCCCAGTCTGGAGCCCCCGCCGGCACGTCTGCTCGCGGCATTGGCTGGCTCCTGACTGAGCTTTGGCGTTCTCCTTTTCTACTTCCTGTCCCGCCCTTTGACTTCTGGGGGGCAGGGACAGGAAGTGGTGACTCAGCCCACTTGGGCGTCTGGGAGGGAGCTCCCTCTGCTGGGCAGGAGGGGAGCCACACCGACTCGCTACAAAGACCCACTGCCAAATTGCGGCTGAAGAATGAATGAAGTGGCAGCGGCAATTCGGCGGTGGGTTCTTCACTCCGAGATGGACTCAGGGACCCGCCGCCAAAGAGCCTGGAGCCGGCCCTTGCCTCTGCGCAAAAAATTCCTTGTTACAGCTCTGCTTCTCTTCACAGTCAGCTATTTTTTTCCCCGGTTTGTATTTCAGTTTTCTCTCTGATCATTCTCAGCTGAATCCTTCTGATATGGAAATGGGGCTCTGGATCTGAGCACCTTTAAATTTGGGAAGAATTCAGATCTGGATCCAAACTTTGTGGCTATCCCTACCTATCTCTATAGTGGGGTTGAACCAAACTATGGGTTCCAAACCCCCCATCAGTGTAGGAAAGTTTAGTACCGATCGGGATCCACATTCCAACTCCTTTGCTTGGGGCCATCTCTCTTCTCAGTAAGTGAGCTTATACATGAGCACGTGGCCAGGGGAGACTTTTTACTGCTTGGCAGTCGGGTTGGCTTTGCCAGACCCGAAAAGTTGAGCTGTGGCTGGGGTCTGGGGAAGTGCTTGTAGCTATGTGGTTATACGCTGAGGATTAGCCACAATTGATGAAGGCCTTTGGAGGCTCTGTAACTAGCACTTCAAGGATTTGCATTTTGATAAGAGTGGAGCCTTCGGGATCTAACCCTTCATGTTTGATTTTCGCCTGCAATGCGCCTGTCTCCTTCTCCGCCATTCTGCTGCCAGCAAGACTGCGGCTGCAGCGGGGGAGGCTGAGAGCCCCCCCCCCTTGTTGTCTCGCCCCCACTCAGGCTGCTGCGCTGTGCTCCTCTGCTGCTCTGCTCCGGGTGTGCTCGCAGCGCAGAGAAAGGGATTAAAGCGCCCACACAGAGGCCTTTGGAGATCACCGTGTTGCTCCCTTTCACACCGCTGCACAGGCACCCCGAGTGGTGCAGCAAAGCAGCACAAGACACACTGTGGAATGGGTGGAGGAGAGAGACAGGGGGAGAATTTTCCAGCTGACCCAGAGATTCTACTCCCAGCCACCCACCCACCCATCTCCTGTTTCCTGCGGTTCTCTCGTGGTGGCGGAATGACATTCCCCCTCCTTTCTCACCACCCACCAGAGACGAGAGGTCTCTGTGTTGCAGACAGGCTAGCCAGGACCTCGGCCATCGCTGGCTACTTGTCTTGTTGTTCTCTGACAGGGGCTGAAAGATTGCACTGCAAGAAGGTTCTGGTTAGCGCTGGAGCCAGATTTTCCTCAAAGCCCTCGAGTCCGCTACAGAGCTCAAAGGCAACCCCTTCCGCCCCTTCACCTGAGAATAGCCATAAAGAAGCGTCTGTCGTATCCGTTGCCTGCTTAGCAGAGATCTGAAAAATCACTGTCAGCTCAGTGGCACTCCCTGGTCCAACCAACACTTTAGTGTATGTACCTTTGTCTCTTAGCCCTGTGTCTGTAATGTCGCATTTATACTAGTTCAGCTGGAATCTCCGGCCAACGGAGTGCTGTGCCTAGCTCCGTTTTCCTTGATTTTAGGCAGCCCCCGTCAGTACTCTGTTACATGTTTAGCCTCTGAGCCTTCCCTTGGTGTCAAGTTACAGAAAAGCTACACCCTAGCAGGACCCCTATTTACATACAAATAACTCAAGTGCTTGCATTTATGTCGCCATTCAAGAGGCTTGCCAAAGAAGTTTTAATCCAATCAGAAGAATCTTTAAAAGGAAGTCTGTAGAGTGATTAAAAAGGATCTTAACTTCAAATAAGTTGTCATTATTTTTCACTTTGTTTCATATTTGCAAAGATTTTTTTTATCTGAGTTGGGAGGACAAAGATGCACATTTCTTAAAATACGTACGAAGAGATCAAGGTGTTAAGAAGATCTCAGTTGTGTGGAAAGTGAATATGACCCACAGGGATTAGTTTGCTTGTGCTGGTTTGGAGATTAACTCCTAATCACTGCTTAAAGACTAATAGGACTAATAGGAATTCTTGGAAACATCAGGAAAAAAAATCTTATAGACCAGACTGGTGAAAATGGCTTTCCAAAACAGTAAGACTTTTAAAGTTAAATTTAGTATTTAATGTTTTTTTCAGAATGTTATGCTCTATAATATATTACAAACATTTTAGCCTTTAAATTGTTACTTAAAATAATCTCTGTTGCTGCGTTGCAGTAGAAAGTTGATCTGTTTATTTTGTCGTTTTCAAACAGTAGCTGAAAGGGTATTTTTAGAATTGATTGGTAGTTTAAAAACAGCTCAGTCTGTGGTTTCCTGAGTTAAGTGAATGGAAAGTCTAAACTCTACTGAATGAAGAAATTGGAAAAATATAGCTGAGTTTTATGAATCAGTCACCTTTGTGAATGCAACATGTGAACTTTTTTTCTCTTTTGTGCAACTTTTATGTACTCAAAAACGTGTTCAACAAGAACAGTGTTCAACAAGAAAAGGGAAAGAGTTTGAATTTATAAATGTAATAAATTTAGTTACAGTGCTCTGTACTCTGTATTATAGAGAGGACAGGAAAGAAAATCCTAAAACCACAAGGGGCATATTTTAGACCTGCTCTGTCACTGCTGGAATGTAGTTTTCAGTATGATGTAATGGTGTTCAGATGCACTTAGTGAAAGCAAGTTAGTTAGTTAACCCTTTCTAAGGGTCTGTGTTCTTTTTAAAGAGCAGCTTTTATTACTTTCAGTTTTCCTTTTTGCTTTTTACAAATTTATCAGTTTTACTTCACAATTAATATCTAGACAGCTGTTAGTTCATATATATCTAGCATTGTTGAAATTAGCACAGTCATTGGGGTGAATTTTTAACTTCAGATTCTTAGTAATTCAAGAATAATTTAGATATATGTTTTGCTCTAATCTATGCTAGTATTAGTCATGATGTCACTCCCCCATCATATACAGTAATGAAGATTCTTGACAAATGATTTACTTTATCTTAATAAAATGATCATACTGCTAGGAACCTCAGCATATATTAATGTAAAAAGCATTAAGAAAAATCTAATACTAATTCAAGTTTGGAAAATGTTTGGGAGAAAATAAAAAGAAGTGGTGGGCCTGGCCTTCTATTCAGTGTCCGTTCAAACATGCTTCACTCTTCAATGCGAGTCCGCAAACAGATAATGACTAAAAACTGCTATTAAATATTATAGAATGACCTGTCTATAGAAAAGACATTCATCTTCATGTCTTTTTTTGTAAGGAAGGGGCAAAGACGTTAAGTGGTGTTTAACCCATAGAGAGAGGTTTAGGTTGCAAGAATAATTGGCTAACTTCCTTCCCGGTATAACTCTTGAATCAGTGGATGTATAGAATCAAGAACTTTGGCCCCTTATACTAACCACTTGTATAGAATTTTTTTCAAACCTATGCAGATGGTAGATAATTGACATTCTACTATGGAAAAAAGCCTCTGGAGATGTGATGTGACTGATTCCTTCCACTGCTTTCGAACAAGTATATTATGAATTGCTGAACACATGAACATTTATGTTACATGTAACTTCTGATTTCAGTTTGCTTTTAAACTGGCAGGTGAGGATGCAATGACAGGTGATACAGACAAATATCTTGGGCCGCAGGATCTAAAAGAGTTGGGAGATGATTCTCTGCCTGCTGAAGGATACATGGGCTTTAGTCTAGGAGCCCGCTCTGCCAGGTATTGTATTTAATGTTTTTAATTTTCATACTTCATCACAAGTACACTCTGTTTCAAATCCAGTGCATTTTTTCACGTTACCAAAATCAATTTTAAATAAAAAATGGTGGTTGCATGTTTCAGCAATCTGATAATCACTTATGTTTAAAATATACATTCATTGCTGTTTGGTTTTGTATTGTTAATTCATGTTGGCTTAATTGTGGCAATGATACAGAAAATTAATTGTTCATTTTTTCTGGTATCCACTCATGCTCTAGAAATATAAAAAGTGCTTCTTTTCAAACAGCTGGTAACCTACATAGAACATCTGTCTAAAAACTAATACAGACCATCTAGCAAAAACAAGCTTCTTTCAGTCATTAGCACATGTTTATATATTCCCTACTGTGCCTGCTTTATCAGAGGAATGTAAACACCATAGACTAAAACCAGAAAAAATGAATGATATTCCTTTGGCTATATCAATACATTTGTTTCTTTAAAGGTGCAAATTAAGAATAAAATAGAAACATTCAATATAAAAATATTCCAAAAACAAATTAATTGTTTACACTTTTATTGTTAACCCAAATCCATTACCCTATTTCATTTGCTAGGGAATAAACAGATTTCTCTTTGAGGAAAATAGGTCAATATTTCAAAACAGATATTACAGAACACTGTTGATTTCAACCCTTGTGTTTCTAGCACAGATGTTTGGATTGTTGAACATTTTTACTAAAACTTATTGAATTGTACAATTTGCTTGAAACAAACAAAGCTATATGTGCAGAGATTACTTCCACAGTTGTGGACTAGCAGGGTGTTTACTGATAGTTGAATTATTTTGAAGCTAATAATTAAACCTCACAAGCCAGAGCCCTGAGGACTTTTTCCTATAGTTTAATGATCTGTTGTAAAAAGTTATTTCATTGTCTAACAGTGAATGGCATCTCCCATAAGGTAAAGCTTGATGTTTATTTTTCACTCTTGTTTGTTGTGGCTGCATTAGATATTGAAGCATGCACTTTGACTTTGCTCATTTAGTAATGCTCTGTATTCTTTTGTTTTGCTTATAATCCTCAGGTAATGTAATAAATGTTTATATTAGCATACATCTAGAAGAGATCTTAAAGGACTCTTAAAAATAGTCTGTGTGTTAGTTAGAAGATAAGCAAAATTACTTTTACAGGAAAATCTAATAGTTTTATATGGTTAAATAACATAGTTAACCATCTTAATTTTAAAATATAAGTTATATTATGAACAAAGCCCATCAATATGCTGTAGTCTGAGTATGTGGTAAATGTTCAAGTACATAAGTGGGGAAGTGGGGGTGAAGAGAATGCAGGTAATGCACAAAATTCTGCTCTAAGATCTCCATGATAAATGTCACCTGTTACTCTGCTCTCCCCACTTCTGTAACTTCCATGCAGGTGAGTGGGAAAGCAGAATATCCAAGGTGAGATCTATCATCTATATCTAAGAATGGAATTTTACCTCCTTTTTTTTTCGCTTGAGATAATTCTAAGGCTTTCATACTTCTGATTTTAACAGCACCATTATTCTTTGTTTCTGTGTAACTCATTCTTACATCTGCATATGTATATGTTATGCTCAGAGGAGACAAATATATAGTGCCTTTTCATGTAATTTATTACATTTAGCAAAAAGCACACTGTGACTTTATCCTATTATTGATTCTGAGTGTAACATTAAGAAAAAATACATTAAATATGTCATCCAGCCATAGCATTTTGCTTTTTCCTGTCTGATTCCTCGCTTTCTATTTCTCCTGTTTCTTTTCCCTATAAATTTCTTTAAATAGTCCTAAAGTCAGGTAAGAAGGCATGACACCCTCATGACTTTTCTCTGCTATTGCCATTGCTCATTTTCATTTTACTCAGCATTGTGAAGTGGCATGCATTTTTGTGTTTAATATTAGAAAATATTATTTTTTATGGTGACATAACAAATATGACACGATTTCTTTACAGCCTTTATAATTTAAAAAGTTTGATTAATGTATGCTTATAATAATAAAGGTTCCAATTCTGATTCCATTAAAATTAGCAGGGTGCAGTGTAATGAGAAATTTAATGAATATTTTGAGGAACTTAGAAAAGTTCTAGTAACAAGTACAAGGTGCATGTAGTAAATTGTAGAGCTTTAAATTGAAAAAAGATACTTGTTTAAAATCATATTCATCTTTCTAGATGCTGTTTTTTTTGTTTGAATTTCTTTTTTAGTCACTTAGCAAGCATGTCTGAACTTGTAGCATGTTTTCTAACACATACTATATGTATCTTCCAGGGCTAAATGCAATATGTGCCCACATTTATTTTCTTTAGTCACAGCATATTCAGATTTGTCATTCTTAATTTCCAAAGTGTATAACATTGGCAAAATAACACCAAAAACTAATGTATTTCCTCACTCTTTCCTTGTGAACAAGGAACCTTTTTTTTACAAATTACTATGTTTTTAATTAGTGGAAAAATGAATAAATAGGGTTTTCATAATAAAGTTAAAAGTAGCTCAGCCCCAAAAAGCTGAGACAAACTTTGAAAACAGAACCGGTTTAAGACCCTGATCCTGCAGTTTGATCTATGTGGGCAGAGCCTGCACAGACACAGAACCCCAGTGAGGTCAGGATCCACCTGCATGGATTCAATTGCAGGATCAGGGCCTAAAAGGGTTTTGGACATTTTTCAGAGCTAGCATAAATATCTGAATATATTTTTGCATAGATTTAATCTCAGTCCGAACACCAAAGCAATAAGCAAGCATTCCTGGGACTATTGGTTATGAGTATGATAGAAAAGAAAATAACATTGTAAAAAGTTTAATATTCGATTTTTTAGTGTCTCATTTATTCTACTTCAGCGATTATGTATATTTTATCATCTTTTGCATTTCCCTGGAAGTTGCATGTATTAATTTTTTTTTGTTCATCCCATTGTCATCTACATGTTCTATGGTAAATTGTAAATACAGCAGCCTCCGCTCCTTCAGTTCGGATAGGTCCTACACTCTGAACAGAAGTTCCTATGCACGAGACAGCATGATGATTGAAGAATTGCTGGTACCATCAAAGGATCCGGTATGTGCTTTGTACCACCTGGCTAGTGTTTATGTTTTATCTATATAAGGCCACGTTCTTCAGTCTTTTTACATTGCTTACTGAGACCACTTACCATGTCCATTAACCTGAATGGGGGAAGAAAGGGGTTGAAATAAGGACTGAAGGATTTGCTCCATTGTGGGCTTGATCTTGCAAGAAGCAGAGCACTCTGGTCCTGACCCAGCAAAGCATGTAAGCACATAATTAACGGTGATCATGTGAGTAGTCCCGCTGAAGTCAATGAAACTACTTGTGTAGTTAGGCATGCCCTTAAATGTTTTGTAGGATTAGGGCCAAAGTACTCAGCAGCTTGCAGGATTAATCCCTATGTTCACATGTGTTATTGCAGCCTTTTTATGCAGTAATACAAACCATGGACTAAGTTCTGCCCATTTGTGCACTTGTGGGATGCCCTTGATGTCCCTCACATGCATCCAAAGGGAAGAATTTGGCCTTGTGGTTATGATTAAGCTATTTTCACTAACTTTTAACATAGTTTAAAAGTTTGTATAATGATTAATTCAACAAAAGTTGAATCTAGAGCTGCTTACAGTGTGGGAAAGAACTTATAAAAGTTAATAGTGGTTATAACTAGATGCTGTTTGCTTTGTTTTGAGTTCTCAGAATTTGCTAGACAGACTTTTTAAAAATTTAAAATCTGATTGATTTATTCTAGTAAATTAACAGAAAAGCTATAGATTTGTTCAGAAGTTGAATAAAAAGTTTCATGTCAGTTTTGAGGTAAAAGGATAGCATAGCTGTATTGTGAATTATCTTCATAATACTTGAGGTTTGATCCAGCAGATTTTTATTCATGCACTTAGGGTGAAATTGACCCCTGTTCAGAAGACTAGCACATACCTCTTAAGTCCCACTTTTGATTGTTAAACAAGTATTAAAGGAGGTTGTTGTGCTCCATTAACCTACTGTGTATTACGAAGGAGAACTAGAAAATGAAGCATAACTTATCAGTAATTGTGTCTTAGATCTGTTGTGAAGAATATTGGGTAACTGTACTTTTGAGGCAAACTCTATTCTGCATATGCTGTCACAGACTCTACTTTCTCTAGATTAGTGGTTCTCAAACTTTTGTATTGGTGATCCATTTCACATAGCAACATAGTGCGACCCCTCCCCCCCAATAAATTAAAAACACTTTTTTATATATTTAACACCATTATAAATGCTGGAGGCAAAGCAGGGTTTGGGGTGGAGGCTGACAGCTTGCAACCCTCCAGGTAATAACCTCACGACCCCATGAGGAGTCCCGCTCCCCAGTTTGAGAACCCCTGCTCTAGAGGATCTCACACAAGACTTAGTTCTGGAGCTCTCATTAATGCTGATACTGAGCAATACTGTAAAGCATTGGTCCCCAACCTTTTTATACCCAAGATCACTTTTTGAATTTCAGGGCAACCCAGGATCTACCTCACTCTTTCCCTGAGGCCCTGCATCTTCCCCAAAGCCTCACCCTGCTCACTCCGCCCCCCCACCCCATCGCTCACTCTCCCCTACCCTCACTCACTTGCACTGGGCTGGGGTAGGGGGTTGGGGTTCGGGAGGGGGTGCAGGCTCTGGGCTGGGGCCGAGGGGTTTGCAGTGTGGGAGGGAGCTCTGGGCTGATCCTGGGGCAGAGGGTTGGGGTGCAGGAGAGGTGAGGGGTGCAAGCTCTGGGAGGGAGTTTGGGTGCAGGAGGAGGCTGGGGCAGCGTGTTGGGGTTCAGGGGGGGTGCGGGCTCTGCGAGGGAGTTTTGAAGCAGGAGCTGGCTGCTTGCGGGAGCGGTGTGGGGATGGGACTGGCAGGGAGTCTGCCTTAGTGGCAGTCCCGCTGCGCCACTGGAGGTCATGATCGACTGGGAGATCATCTAAGATTGACCAGTCGATCGCGATCAACCAGTTGGTGACCACTGCTCTAAAGGCTCTTTTTCATGTCTAACCTTCATTTTTATGATTTCAATTTTGTAATAGCGAATACAATTCACTGCAAGTAGAATTTTGTGCCCTCTAAGACAGAGGCCAGGCTGGGGTCTTCCTGAAAATCAAATATGGAATGTTATTTTAATTTAAATTTAATTGCTCTTAGGACTTTTGTTATGATCAGGAAAGGCTACAGAGTGTAATTATTATTGTAAGTTTGGGAAGGATGTGCAAGTCCAGTACCAGCTGGGTGAATTGCAGACACTGCAGATGAAGTAACATCATCTGTATTGTTCACTATTTTGTGTCCATGGTGCAGAGGGTTCTATTTGCCTTTGTGGACATTTCAAATTTTTGATGACCCACCAGAGTTTGATCAACAGATGCGTGCTGCCTAAGACCTGTATGTCCAACTAACAGAGGGGACAGCATACCAATCTGATCCTCTCTCAAAGTTATCTGCAGGAAGACCTGGCCGCAGGATCTAAAATATTGGTGGCTGTTAATACTTCCAAGAGATCTGTTTTGAGTGAAACCGATTATCTACTGTAGGTGTCTGCAGTTTTTCAGAAAATAATGGACCAAACAATAGAGAGCCTTTCCCTGGAGTTTGTTATTTGGAGAGTATGCTGATTACTGGACAAAGCACTAGGAAACACTAAATATATTTGCAAGCAGTCTTACAGCAGCTTTGCTGGGCAGGCTTGCATCTCCATCCCTGGCAATGTGCTATTTTGGGGGCAGATTTTACTTAGGGCATAGCGTAATGGGAAAAGAAGTGGCAGTGAGTGTAGCTCCCTTCTTCACAAGTATGATGGAATTGTGGCATTTTCTCATCTACTAGTTTACTATGGCAATTTTTTTATGCCGGACCTATCTTCCAAGATATATGCTGTAATGGAGGATAGAGCTCCATGACACTGGTCCCCTGAGTGCCTGCAAGTATTTAAGCTAACAATGGGAAAATTGCTAACTGCCCCTTTTTTGATGCACTTGTCATCAAATCTTGGCTTTCTCCCTAATTTTGTCCTGCTATGTTTCACATGGGGAAGTTGGTCAGTAATTTTTTTCCCCACTGGGTTGGGGCAGTAATTTCACACTATTTCCCCCCAAACAGTGGAAAAAATCCTTGTTCCTGTTGCCTCCCACACATTACATTAAATACACAAATGTTGGCAGTTTGCATAATTTTGAAATAATAATCTGTCAGATTGGGGTTAGCTAAATTTTGTAACTGAACCTCAAACCAGACCATGAACCTTTTGGGATTTACCTTAATTTAGCTTTTATACCTGTACAACCATATGATAAATCATCATGTGATTTTTTTTTAAAGTCACATAAATCCAGGGTAATAGAAATTGATGGGATTGGCATTTCCACATGAACTTGAAAGTCAAGGCATCCTGATGAAAATTTATCCTCTCCGTGGAATATGGAAGAATTACTAATGCCATGTTGAAAAGGATTAGAGAAACTGCCTGTGTTAAAAGTTAATTTATCATTCTTGTACAATGGCCTGGCTAGCATATTGTAGGTATTCAACATTTGACATACTTTAGCATGCTACATGCCCATAATTATTGTTGTCTGCTTACTGGAATCATTGCACCTGATTGTCTGAAGTAAGTGTTTTACAGAAGAAACAAACCCTAATAAAAGAGCTAACCAAAAGAAGAGAAAATAAAAAAAACTATGTCTGATGTACAGTTGTACCGATGACGGAGCAAAGTTGTACCCTGAAGATTTTTAAACATGCTGTGAGGATATTGATTTTCTTGAAAACAAAGCCAAAATTCAAGAAACATTTAAAGAAAAAAACACTGAAAATGAGTAAAATGAGGGATGCAGGTTCTAGCCTAAAACAGACACTTACTGGCTGTTTATCTTATGAAACCTTCTCAGTGGAGGACTTTCATATGTCTGTGCTGGAATTTGTTGGATTTATGACTAGAACTGAAATTCCCATTTAAAAGGATTTGTTTTTAAATTACCTTTAATGCCAGTATATAAAGATGGAACCAATACATTATTCCCAATACAGAAATGTTTACCATCTCAGCTTAGATCTGAGTAATTTGTGTTCAAAGCAGTTCATGAGATTCAGGTCTAAAAAATGTAAGATAAAAGATCAGATAAAAGGTCAGAGAGTACTTGCTATCTTTATTCATGTTTTGGGTACAACCAAAAATATCTTATTTATCAGAAGCACTAAAATTTTGAGCAGAGTGATCTACCCAACCATTAGACAGGCTTTTGGTACTGAGTGACAAGCACATTGACTGAGATTGTTTTCTTGGAGTGATGTCTGACAGTGCTTCCTGCATGTTTTAGTGGCATTCACATCACTTGCATTCCTCTCAGAAAATATGCCCATGCAGTATTTGATGATTTAAACAGTATAACTGGTTTAAAAAAAAAAGTTCAGCCATGATGCACTTCACCAACACAATCCGAAAGAATCTATGGAACCACAACATGGCATTGTCCCCAAAATGCCTCTATATGGGATGGTGAAAACTGAAATGAGTTACTGCCCTGAAGAGAAAGTTCTTTTGAGTTCTATTTAATTCCTGCAAAAAGGACAATTTCACTCTGTGATGCAGTAACACTTTAGGGGCCCAGCTGAAAGTCTGTCAGTGTTATTCTAGTGCGATTGATTTATCAATATTTGAAATTCAATTATAACTAGGGTTTCCATGACTTCTGCAGCAGCTGGTGCAACTGTCCCGGGAGCCACCTGAGCAGCTTGGGCAGCCCCTGGGCCAGTTGTACTGGCTGCTGCTGGGGCAGTCTCACCCCACCCCCCAGCAGCAGGAGTTTAGGTGTGGGGGGGCTCAGGGCTGGAGGTTGGGGTGCGGGACTCCCTGGAAGAGTGACAGGAACTCCCCTCCTTCAGCTCCTAGCGCCATGTGCTTCCTCTGCCCACAGGCACCGCCCCTGCAGCTCCCATTGGCCGTAGTTCCCAGGCAATGGGGCTGCAGAACCGGGGCTTGGGGCAGAATGGAGGCAGCACGTGGAGCTCAGGAGCCTGGTAGGGAGCTTGCCCCAGCCCTGCCAACGCTCCCCCGCAGTGCTCCCAGATTGCGCACCCCTCCGAGCACCTGCGGCACCCACCGGGCCATGCCCCCCCAGCACTTGCAGCGTGCCCCCTCCTCCCCCAAGCACCCACACACACCCTGAGCACCTGCGCCCCCCCGGGCCGTGCCCTCCTCAAACACCTGTGGGCCCCCCAGCCATCTCCCCGAGCACCCACGGTGCTCCCCAGGCCGTTCCCCGCAAGCACGACCCCCAAGTTTTAGTCAGAGGTATTAACACCTCTACCCCGATATAACGCTGTCCTCAGGAGCCAAAAAATCTTACTGCGTTATAGGTGAAACCGCATTATATCGAACTTGCTTTGCTCCACCGGAGCACTGCTTTACCGCATTATATCTGAATTCATATTATATCGGGTCACGTTATATCGGGGTAGAGGTGTAGTAAAAGTCATGGACAGGTCAGGGGCCATGAATTTTTGTTTAGTGCCCATGACCTATCCATGATTTTTTATTACAAATACTCGTGACGAAAACATAGCCTTAATTATGACAGTAGGGGGCCAATACTGTGCAGAGTTAAACAGTGTTGAAGTGTGTGAGTAGGGGGAACAGCCTTCCATGAAAAATTCCCAGAATAACTCAAGTGATACAGAAAGCAAATACCACATCCCGCCATAGGTTGGCACACTGACGGCCTGATTCTGCAGTTCCAACACAAGCTAAACATCCAATTAAGTCAACAGGAGCTTTGCGCAAGTATGGATTAGAAGCAGAGCCGTCCCTTGGGTAAAGCAAATCAGGGTGACCGCTCCGAGCCCCGTGCTTTGGGGGGCCCATGCTTCGATAGCATTGTGAAGAGGCAGATGGGCGAGTGGGCTGAGGAGGTGAATGGGGAAGCGAGAAGCAGGCTGGCAGTGGGGGAGAGGAGGAGCCCCCCTCCCAGAACCACCTCCTCCCCCAGTGCCTCTTGCCCACCAGTGGCCCCACCGATCAGCACCTCCCACTCCCCAGCTCCTACTGTCTGCTGCGGCTCAGATATTTCATGGCTTCAGGAGGCGCTGGGGGAGCGAGGAACCCAGGGGAGGGGGCAGAACTGGGTGGGGAAGGGGTGGGGGTGGGAAGAGGCAGGCTGGGGTGGGACCTGGGGAAGGGATGGAGTGGGGGTGGGGGCTGGGCCTTAGAAACTCAGCTCCTATGTTCTGGGGCCTGCACCCCCCTAGGGTTGGCCCTGGTTACAAGACTTAACCCTAGGTGGATTGCCCAGGAATTTTCTGCACAAGCAAACAATTCTCCATAGCTTTTTCTTGACCTTGCATGTAAATACAAATTGGACAAAAGTGTGGGAGAGAGAACTGTAAGGGATGCAGCAAAAGCAGAAAAAGAGGAAATTTAACGTGCTGTAGGATTCATTTAACCTGCTTTGAGAATTCTATGTTTCCTAGGTCAGTAATTTGCAGCTGCTAGAGCAGAGAAATGTCAGTAGGAGTGTGTGCAGAGGAAGTAATTCTAACTGTAAAATGACAGAGTTGAGATGTCCTGGGCAGAAATGTTTGACTTTTTCATGTTGATTTTAAATATCTGTTTGTTTATCTTTTTGAAGCACCTGACATTTCCAAGGGAATTTGATTCTGATTCTCTCAGACATTATAGCTGGGCTGCAGACACCTTGGACAATGTTAACCTTGTCTCAAGTCCCATCCATTCTGGGTAGGTCATTTAACAGATTTCCTTTGTCATTAAGTGTGAAAATGTACTGTTATGTGGACATTAAAATCTACTGAAATTGCTGGTAATGGTTCCAGTCCTACACCAGTTAAAAAAGCCAATGGCAAAACTCTTGTTGACTTCAATGAGAACAGGGTCAGGTCTAAAGAAAATCAAGAATTACATAGAAAGAAAGAACTTGAATTTCAGCCTTCCACAAGGTTTCATCTGAGATGTGAGCATGGATTTCTGAGACAGGCAGGGACTTAATCAAAGGCCTCTCAATAGTGTTATTAGGAGTTGTGAGTTCAAGTCTTGCATCTCATCGTGAAATTTTTCCTTCATGCTTAATTTCCTAGGCGCAAGGAAAAGCTGAAATCCCACAGGGAACTTCCTGTAATAAGCTTGTTTTGCCTTTTCTGTTGCTTATGCTTTGCTTTTAAATGTCTTAGGATGATTTTAGTTATGTTGTATTAAATTGTTCTAAATATGAAATTAGAGATACAATGCTTCACTTGCTGTTCACTTTTCCATAAAAAATGAGAGCTCATAATTTAATCTTCTTTTATTTGCACCAAACCTTCCCTTTTCCCACCCCAACAAAAATTTTCTTTTGACGTTAATTACACAATTCACTACCAATAAAGCATCACTATTATTGCAGTGTTTCTCAGTGGTACCACAAGTAATTGAGATATGGGTGATGTTTGAAATGCATATTGTACAATTTTCCAGTTAACAAGTATAAATAACCAAAGGGAATTCTGTGTAACACATGAGCTTACCTAATATCAATATTTGTAGTAAAATTTTCAACAAGAACAGGAAACAAAATTCTGTATTCCTTTTCACTGATTTCTGCCCCCTCCCTCCTCACACACATACATTTTATGACTAGCTTCACTTATAATGTAAAGGGTGCATTTTAAACCAACAAGCTCCAAGAGATTCAGAGTTAAGGGTAAGGTCCCAGTTCAGCCAAGCACTTAAGAATGTACCTAAGCAGAGTACAAATATAAAAGATGAGGACTAACAGGTAGAATTTTAGGTCCCGATCCAGCAAAGTACCTAAGCATGTGCTTAACATTGAAATCAGAGCTTCAAGGAGATTCAGCTCTAAGACTAAAAATTTACCCATTAGTATTGTTATTTTAGCTGAAATTGCCCTCCTGCACAGACCCTAACAATCATAGACAATTTTGCATGGGCTTTATCCTGCATTCCTTGCATACCTAAAATTCCCAGCCATATCTTAGAGTGTCCCTCTACAACTCTATCTGCAGAGCACTTGCCAACTTTGTGCTCCCAGATTAGGGAGAGCAAGGCACAATCATCTCCCGCTTGGCTATCCCTTTTCCCCATGTACACATGTTCAGAAGAAATGATCTAAAATTTGTCCCATGTTCTTAGTTCACCAAAAAAAAAAGGGGGTGGGGGATTTTGGTGTGCAAGGAATGGAAGATCTAGCCCCAAATCACCGAACATTCGCAAAGGAAGGAATTATGGCATTAATTTAAAATCTTCTGGCTTTTCTCATTTTAAGCCAAGGTATTTTTTTCATGTTGTTCTTTGAGTTTAGGTAAGTCTTTCTACCAGTGTGTGCTCTGCATCTTTCCCTTAATAAGCATTACACTGCTCAGAAATCTGCTAAGAAACCTGCAACTTACAGATGGGTAAAGAACAAATTTGCTGGAATAAACAACATAGGTTCTTATGACTTAAATTTTTCAGGTGTAACCCTGTATACCCACTTCTCCCCATGTCTGCATGTTGCATCTTTTGAAACCTTGGTTTCCTTGGCTCAGTGAAAGAATTAGTACACCAACATTATTTTAATAAGAAACACAGAAGACTTGGATCCTAGGCTGTAAATATACTATACGTTAGATTAAGCACAGTGCATTCCCATATCTATAAACTTTCAAAAATTCAATTTGAAGAGAAATTTAATGAATGGCTTATGGGAGTTACATTTTTTTCAAATGCTTAGCTGTATATATATCTTCATATACTGTAGTTTGGAAAATAAACTGCTGTATGCAAGCACAATGGTTGATTTTCCAAGATACACAGTGAAGCATGCTTGTGGGTATGACACAAATTCAAAGAACCCATGTCACATTGAATTCTGTGTTGATCTATGATAGGCACAAAAGCTTGTGGAGTCTTTTCAGTTCTCCAACCACTCATGCAACTCCCAGAAATGCTAATGGAAGTTATAGGCCAATCCTGAGAGGAGACATAACTCTTAAATTAATGCTACATTTAGGAAAGATTTTTTTCAGTGTACAGTGTATTGTGCATTAGAAAACGTGATACAGTATATATAAAATGGAAGCCAAATCATTTTTAAAGTTGGCCCTCAAATGCATCGCTTTCATTATTTTTCTGATGGTTACTTTTCTTTGGCTAATTATTGACATTTTCTGTTGCTTGCTTCTAATTATCTTATATTAATTTTTCCCATTTGCTTTCTAAATTATTTTGCAGCTATTCCTCTCCACTTCCCCAGTATGATTCAAGGTGATAACTATGTCCTTTCTGTGAATCCTCATTTAGTTTTATTTATGTCAACTCTCTGTCCACAGTTGAAGTGTGCGTAGATGTTTGTAGTGCATCCTCTTATATCCTCTGTCTTTTGTTTATTTTAAAGTAGAAATGTTCACTCTTTAGCTTTTAGCTTTGTATTTCAGAGATCATACTTTAGCTGACTTTATTAGACAGGCCTTAAATTAGGTAAACATCAGCTACTAATCCTTTTGATAGAAACAGTGCATGAAGTATTATTTGAAAATATTATTCATGAGAATTATGTTTTTAAAAGAGAAAATCACCACTTTAAAAATTAAATGAGTAAAATGTTATTGGCAATAAATCCATTTTTCATATAGCTGGCAATGTGTAAAGATTGGACTGTTTAGGCTTAGTATTTTGGTAACGGCTTGTAGCTTGTGTTCTTTCTGATCCTGCTTGGGTTTGCCACTAATGCACTGTCAAGTGTAGCATATTAACCAGGTGAATAACATTGCCTTAATCTTTCCTTTTATATGTGATTGTTTGATTACATGAATATCTTTTGTTATATTAATTAAGAATTGGGCTAAAATACGCAAGTATCTGCATACATGATGGACAGTTATCCTATCTGTGGGGCAACATACTAGGGCAGGAATAACCTGTATGAGATATGAAGCAACCAGGCCAGGGACCACCCTTGCCAAAACTCACAGGCAAATACCCTTGAAACTCCAGCCCTGTTGCAGTATGTCCTTTAGCAGCTCCCTCAGCGGAATATTCACAAAGTGTACGTCTCTCAGGTTATGGGTGAACAGCAACAACGGTTGTGTTCCACTTGGCTGCCTCTTTTTCCTGTGTACACATATTTAATCTGAATTAGCCCCATATTTTTAGGTGGCAAAAATTGGGGAAAACTAAAAAGGCAAACAAAGCAAAACCGTAAAAGAGTCCACTTAATATTTCCCTCTCTGTGACAAAGGTCTGTGTGCCCTTGCTTAATATTTTACTTTGTTTTGTAAATTTTAATGGCAATACTCCCTGAAATCTTTTTGCAGCTTGTCAGCAGCTGGCTTCCTGCCCATTAGATTTGAAGATCATGCCATGGACATTTCCTTGAGTGTGCTCTGTGAAATCCTACTGATATCAGTAGTGTTGGCCATCTACCAGATCAGGGGTAGGCAACCTATGGCATGCGTGCCAAAGTTGGCACGCGAGCTGATTTTCAGTGGCACTCACACTGCCCAGGTCCTGGCCACCGGTCTGGGGGGCTGTGCATTTTAATTTAATTTTAAATGAAGCTTCTTAAACATTTTTAAAACCTTATTTATTTTACATACAACAATCGTTTAGTTATATATTATAAATTTATAGAAAGAGACCTTCTAAAAACGTTAAAATGTATTACTAGCACGCAAAACCTTAAATTAGAGTGAATAAATGAAGGGCTTGGCTACACTTACAAATTTGCAGTGCTGCAGCAGGGTGTGAAAACACACCCTCTCCAGCGCTGCAAATTGCGGCGCTGCAAAGCGCCAGTGTGGTCAAAGCCCCAGCGCTGGGAGCGCGACTCCCAGCGCTGTACGTTATTCCCCACAAGGAGGTGGAGTACGGACAGCACTGGGAGAGCTCTCTCCCAGCGCTGGCGCTTTGACTACACTTAGGCAGCGCTTTGAAGTGTAAGTGTAGCCAAAGCTAAAGACTCGGCACACCACTTCTGAAAGGTTGCCAACCCTATACCAGATAGAGCAATCTTAAGAAGCAAGAGCAACATAAACATGTAGGGCAGGACATGGGATATTTATGATAAATCACAGTGGAAAATATAAGTGTTCTATGACCAAAAGCAAGCTTCTAGCACCTTCAGAGCATGTTGGTTAGAGCCTGATGTTAGCATACATAGTATTCTGCTATTGACTTCAACTTCACAAAGTCAAGTAAATTTAAAGCCAATAGATGAATAGTTAACTCACTGACCCAAAAGTCTAATTTCATTGTAATTTTTCATTAGTTAGTTGATACTGTCAAAAACAGTAGGTAAAGAAAAAATAGATAAGAAATATTGTAGAGAGAAAATATAGGATCTAAAGATAAAACATGTTTGTTATAATTATATACTGGAATCACAAATAGGAACTGATTAATAGGTGGATCCATTGGAACATACTTTAGTGCATTTAAGTATGCAGATTTTGATATAAAGAGTTTTTTCACCCAAAACATTATAAAAATGGGAAATGAATTTAAATATTCAATATTAAGGATTATTGAAAATTACATATCAGATATTTTAAACTTCTGAAGTACTTTTATTGACATGCAGATTTAAAATGTATAGAAAATGTTTGATCAGCTATTTTATGAAGACTTTTCCCTCTCAGATATATTTATCTCCCATTCCATGCAAACAAACGTTGACTGCTTTTACAGTATGTAGGGATAAGCCCACTTGCAAATTTCTGATCCAGACTTCAAGTCCCACATAGTTACAGGGTTCTGATCTGATATGGAGGTTTGAGTCTATATCTACTTATGTGACGAGCATATAAAATATAGTGAATCAATATTCCACACTTTGCTTCTGTATTAAAGTCCTCAAACCTCATGAAACAATAAGTAAAATGGTAGTATGGACCTATGGAAAGTTCATCACCTTCCCATCCTATGTAATCCGTTTTTCTTCAGCATGAAGAAAACAAGGTGATTGATTTACCTATAACACATGACGGTTTTGTTTTTCTACTCCACATATTTGTTTCTTCCTTGCCTGTCAACTTAAGTCCTATAAAACAAGAAATACAAGGGCCTGATCGTTCACCCATTTTGTGCAGACTTCTCTCACTGAAATCACTAAGAATTCTGAGTATGGAGTATTTTCAGGATTGGGCTGTACAGTTTAGCTGTTACTTTTGATATTTTGTCTGTAATCAAAAGGAAATTATCAGTATCATACAGAAGCTATCATCTGTAGTTCCCAGTGCTCTGTGTGACCTTTCCCCGTGAACAACCGTCTCCATGGCTTCAAGAGGCTCTTGCCCTTCTATGGAATAAATTTATAGCTCTTGTTCTCACTAGAAGAAAGCTAAATTGCCAGAAATACAAAACTGAATGGATTCATCTGTTAATTATTTTAAGGTTTAATCCTTAAGTGCAGGAAGCATTAGCAACAACATGGAGAAAGCTGGAATCATTAAATGAAATTAACAGCTACTTCAGGGTTTGCATATCACACACAAGGAAAAAAACAAAACGTTATTTGTATGGAAAGTTAGTTTATAAACCATGCACCAGAGATGTAGATCCACTACTGCAAGTTCTGTTTAAAGATAGAGTTGTAATCAAGAAATTGCATTGTATTATATTTGGAGAGGTGGGATGGTATTGCAGAGCCACAGAAGGGATTTAGGCTCCCAATTTCTATTAATTTCTAATTGAACATGGATAGCCAATAATAATAATAATTATTATATTTATAATATGCAGATATGGGGTGCTTTATAAATAAAATAATAATTGGAGTCCTGAACAACAATAATAAAAACAAAATCGCTTAGATGACTTTGAAAAACCTGCTTATGGAGCTTAGTAGGGAGGTCAGGGTCTGCTGTCTTCTCTGGGACTAGCTTCTACTTCTTGTGTTTTTGCCATTTGTGTCAAGGGCATTTAGAGGTTTAGGATTAATAAATTTAATATTTTATAAAATGAAATAAATAATACATTTAGAGTTTGTGTTTAATGTTAAAATAAATTGTCTTTTAATATCTCCTATTTAAAAAAAATTTTTTTTATATTGCATTTTCTGATATACGTAACTGATTTCCTTTTAATTATTTACAAAGCTACAGAAACCTGGAAAAAAATACAGAAGAGACAAGGGTTTAGAGAGACAAAACACAATATTCTCTCTAGCTTAACCTGTTTACAACAGACATCCATGTCAATATGAAGAGCGGTGGAATAATTAATTTTAGAGTGGTATAAATGTATAGAACATTGTATGCTTAATGTTCTGATTCATATATATTCACCAGAACCATTTAATATCCTTGTTCATCACACCCCCAGTGTCAGTGTTCACATGGCAAAGTAGGAAAGTGTGCTTTTAAATGGGTTTACCCAAAGGCTTTTGAAAGACTGAGATCGAAATATAAAAACATGGATTTCTGTTGTCCTTAGCCTGTACTGACTGGTTGTCTTGTGCATGTGGGACTCACTACTTTGAATTATAGAGTGTAGCAGAACATTTAGTAATAAAGAACCATTTTAATGCACTAATAATACACTAATAATTTAAGTAGCTGTATACATACTCTCTCTAACACTAGAAATATTCAGTAGTACTTGACTCTTCCATCATTGTGCTACTAGACCATTAGAAATGTGTGAGTTTTGTTGATTATTGTTTAAATTTAATTATAAATTTAAAGAATCCTGCTAACAGTTATGGGATATGGGGTGTTTGTTTCTTAACTATCATGTTCGCTGATGCTTTCATCGTAAAATTTTATTTTATTAGACTCTTCCTGATTTACATGAAGTTTTCCTTGTTTGATTTCTGACCATTTTAATGACATGTTCTCCCTTTCTCTACAGTTTTCTGGTTAGTTTTATGGTTGATGCACGTGGGGGCTCAATGAGGGGTAGTCGCCATCATGGAATGAGAATTATTATTCCACCACGCAAATGTACAGCACCCACCCGCATCACCTGCCGTTTGGTAAAGAGGCATAAACTGGCCACCCCACCACCAATGGTTGAAGGAGAAGGACTAGCCAGTAGACTGGTAGAAATGGGGCCTGCAGGTGCACAGTTTTTAGGGTGAGTTGTTCTATGAATCCCACTGTTAACATTCCATATTGCATCTTTCATTTCCTTCATCTTGTGGATGTAAGTAATTAAATGTAGAAACTACTTAATTTGAACATTTAAGGTAGGCCTCTGTACTGTATACAGACTCAATTCGAACATTCTTACCCAGGAAAAAAATCTCTGATTTAAAGGGAGTTTTGCCTGTTTAAAAACTGCAGGTTGTGCAAAAAGTAAATAAAGCTATGAAAAGTCCAAATTCTGCACTCAACTACTCATGCCTAACTCTCTCTGAAGTCAGTCAGAGTCATGTATATATATCCAAGGACAGAATTTAGCTTTCATTCTGTGTGATGAGTAGAATACCAGAAGAGTAGAATGAGTAGAATAATCTGACTTTCATAAGAAGGTTCAGTATAATTATGTACCATTTTCCAAATGTAGAGCAGTATCCTCTATTCAGCGTGTGCATAGCCCCCTCCAACACTAATGGGAGCTGCACACCTACATCCAGTAGGGAAAGGACCATTGTGTATGATTCCAGATAACTTAATATAGAGCATCATTTAGTGCAAATGCTAGTAACTGACATTTTTCAAAGCTAAAATTAGGAGAAACAATCCACTATGATGTGGTTTTTTTTTTTAATTATCAATTTTGTTCATTACCATAAGTGGCACCCTGGTGAAAACTGCCGGTTCTATCGGGAATGACAGTTTGTTCCTAATTTCCCCTTCTTGTTTCTCTTCCTGCTGCATGGATGTTATTCAGTAAACTGCATCTTCCTACCAATCCTCCCCCTCTAAATGAGGGTGAGAGCATGGTTAGCCGAATCCTGCAGCTTGGGCCTCAAGGAACAAAATTTATTGGGTAGGATGCTTATAGAAAAATTACAGAATGTCTACAATTTTTTCCTTTCTTTTGTTTTGTTTTTGTTTCCAATTTTTTGTCATTCCCATATTTTTTTTCTAGTTTCTAAAGCTTTCAGTTGATTTATGTCACTGAAAGAAAATCATAGTGGCTTGATTTATTATAGCTCTGCTACTGTAACTATCTTGTGCTTTAGGCATGTGAAATTCACTGCAAGCATTCTGCTTTCATAACTTGTTGTGCTTTTGTAATTTTTTTAAATTTGAACTGTTTCAACTGCATCAAATACATTTTAATACACAATGACAGCCCTTTAATTTCAACCTTGTGGTAGAGAAGGTATTAACAGGGTTTGAGTCAGTCTATTTCAGGAATAACTCTATCAAATGTGGATACATGTGTTGTTCTTATTTGTAAAATATGAGCATGTACAGAAAAAATATAATTGAATAAATGATTTCATTTAATAAGGCTGGAGAAATGATAACCTTTTAAAACTGAAGTTAGGCATCAGGTTGAAAAAAATAAATATGAATTTTGGTACATTTTGGGAAAACAAGTACAATAGCCAAACAAGTTGCAATGTTTATTCTAAAAAAAGTTAGAAAATATCCTCATTGTTTGCATTAGAATGTTATTGTGAAATTTATTGTATTATGTTTTTAAAATATTGCTTAGAATATATTGCTTAGAATACCTGTTTAATACCTTCTCACTGAGTATTCTTGTTAAACTTCATGCACAAAATTGTGTGGTTCCTAAATATTTACAGAGACAGTATCTGATATATTAACCTGCAAAGATTGTATTAAAAAGTTGGTTAGTTCTTTTTAACTTGAGAAGCCTGTGTATACAGTATCTTAGGAAAATAAATACCTTAAGAAACAATGTAATTGAATTTTTGGCATTCATCTACTGTAGGTGGTGGGATAAACCCTCTGCATTTCTATCAGCAATCAAAGGCGTAAGATCAGAATAACAGACTGGGTATTTTTAAAAGCATCTAAGAGCTTATTAAATAGTCTGCCTTTTTTCCTATTTTTATTAAAATTGCTATTGTCTAATTCCTACTCCTTTGGTATTTAATGTAAAGAGACGGACTTAAAACTATTTTATATTTTTATTCATATCAGCTGTATCTATGATTCCCATCGTTAGATTATTTATTGATTTGTTAAAGTTTGCACAGCACTTTGAAGATATAAAGTGTTATCTAAGTGCCAAGTATTATTTTTTCCCATCTTCTAATGTTACTTTTAATGGAGTTATTATGAGAAGGTGAGGTTCTTTACAATCTCTGTAGGAAGACAATGATACTGTCTATTTAAATGTCTTAAAGCTGCATAATCCATAGTGGTTCACCTATTGTATGACTGCAGTCAGTTTATTTTAACATATTTTAAAATGCTTATCTTATCTATAAAATGTTTAGGTAAAATGTCTATCTTGTTAAGGAATGGCACATGAAATGAATAGCAGTTTCTGTTGATTATTCACAGTAATCATTTAATTACACACTTGAAGTCCTACGTGTAAGGCACACTGTCAGGTAATGTAGGTGTAGTGTTTAAAAAGTTGTTTCATGGTAGCTAATATCAATATATTTTTCATTTTATTTAACCCAAAGAAAGCCATTTTGAAAGAATTTAAGCAATCTCCTGTAGTGTTTGCAGCAACAACATTGCAACTTTGGGCTAATACATGAGAACCAGAAAGTGAAACAGACTAGTAATCCTAGATGGGTTGTTTCTAGTCTCAGTGAATGAAGAGCACTAAGTAATTGGTGAAAAACAAATTGGATTTTTAAAATTTTCAGATTTTAGTACTTATAGGACTATGAAGTTGTTTTGTCATTTATTTGTTTTAATGCCCATATACACACACAACTTCAATCTTAGTCAACAGCAGGTATATGTGTATACTATGATAGCAGAATTGTGTTTGAGCCTGACTGTGTCCCTTTAAACACTCGGTCAAATATGCCCACCCAACTCCCACTAAAGTCCATGGAGTTGTGTGTGCATATCTGAGAACCAAGTTATGCCACCTATATGACAGGATAAATAAATACAGAAAATCATTTTTACCTTAGTTTCTGTCATATAAACAACTGTTTTGAAAACCTTGCTTATGTTCATAATGGTATGTGATATGATTCATAAGCTATATATTAATAATACTTTACAGTTTTGTAGCAAAGGATTCTGCAGCTTTGGCAGTTTTAAAATCATTTTTACCATAACGATACTTATTATTGTCAAATGAACATAATTTTAGTAAGGATTTAATATGTACAGGAAAATCAAGATCAATGGGGAAAACATATGTGATAAAAAGTAATATGGATTCCTTTTTTGTCTAGCCCTGTTATAGTGGAAATCCCACATTTTGGATCAATGCGAGGAAAAGAAAGAGAACTGATTGTCCTTCGCAGTGAAAATGGTGAAACATGGAAGGAACACCAGTATGACAGCAAACATGAAGACTTAAATGAAATTCTCAATGGAATGGATGAAGGTAAACATATTTCATCAAAGCTTTAACTGGGTTAACGTCAACAGGCAGAAAGCAGGGCTAATATAAAAATGTAATCTCTGTGATTTGACTTCTGGAGAACACATGGCATTACAAAATAAAATAATGAAATGAGCATAGGAAGGAATTCCATAGCATTGGCCTTAACTCACTCCCACCCCCTTACCCCCAGTCACCCAGCCCCCGGTTTCTCACAATGCAGAACAATAAGCTTTTCTCTGAAGTCACTCCGGGTTTACATGCTTCCTTGTGACTTTAAAAATAAAATAACATATTTACCTATCACACAACACTTCAGAAAAACATGGTGACTGCAATGAGGAAGAGTCCCATTATTAGGAAGAGTCAAATTAAGGCAATCCAGGGCATAGGCTCACCCCAAATAGAGGCTGTACCTGGCAGTGCCCCTGGCTGTGGCCCTACTCCTGTGCCCATGGCCTCAACTTTACTTGTTATGGCACTGGCAGGAGGCACCCACACAGACTCTCTTCTGAGCATCACCACACCTCCTTAGGAAGACTGGGCCTGCTGCTCTGTCAAGACATTGCTCACTCTCTATCTGGAGGTGGGCTGTGGTCATTCCTGAGGAAGAGAAGACTCAGCCTGTACCTAATTCAGCAGAGGACTCTGTTTGAAGGGCGCCCTGCTAACACAACTGCAGGAAAGCCATGATGGGGTGGTGGCAATGAGGATCCACCCACCCACTGTCCCCAGCTGGCATGGTGGTGGTGGTGGGGCTCTCGAGAAGCTGGTAGCAGAGTTAACCCATTGAAAGAATAGAGGTAGTTCACACCCTGCAGAACACTTGTTTCAAATGTTTGCAGCTTCAAGCAGAGATCACCCATGTCAGGTGCTCCTCACAATCATGAGGACTAGAAACACACTTTTTTTAAGAAGGAAAGCTCAGATACTTAAGTTGTCATGTGACACCAAGAGCAGGGCTCTGGGTATTTGCCTGTTATGTCTGTGCCTTAATCCAGACGTGTATCTATGCAGTGTCCTTTCAATATGTGCAGGTATTTACACAGCTGGAACCCACAAGGCCTGAAACCTCAAAATTCATTAGATTTTAAACTTAGTAACCCATTTCCTCCTGGCCCCATAAGGGTGTGCCACTAGGTTACCTGAGGTTGGTCTGTGGGCTGGACTTCCTGGTTTCTGTAGGAAGATATCATTACCCAGCTTCTCCCGCTACTTTCAGGGCTTGAATACTTTCAAGGAACTACTCACAACTAATCTATAGACCCAAGAATTATTCACTGGAAGTCTTCAGCAAATAAATTCTGAAAAGTGAAAAGTTAGTGAAAATCTTAAACTGATGGATAGATAATTTTAACAGAAAAACACTAACAAATACTAACACTAAATACTAACAAATTTAGTATTTGGTGACTAAATTATTTACTACAAATTATTCACCCAGATCTACATAAAAATGAAATGTCTGTAGTTCAGTATGTCATCACATCCTGCTGTACTTTGTTTTTAATTATTTCCCCTTAAATCATTTCCAAATGCATGTTCTGTTAGAAAAAGAACACTAAGTATTATTTTTCTCTACTCAGACAAACCACCCTCATAACACTATATTCTGTGTGACACCAAATATATCCATAAGACTTCAATGATATATCCACATGTCCAAGATTCTCTTCAGATTATGTGGAAACTATTGCTGAAGGGTTTCCACTGAGTTCTTAAAGAGTAGATATGAAATCCCTTGACTAAGTTATTGTTTTCTTAAAAGCATCTAAAATAAATAAATTAAAACTTCCTACATTCAGGAGTTTGTGGGAAGAGCACAGACTGGCTCCATGGCAATAGAGATGGGAAAGGCTTTCAACATATTTTCTTTTCATACATTTCAGTTTTGAATATGTTTATGACACCAAAAAGCATGAGTTTTGTGGACTCTTTCAGACAGTGCTAATGCTATTGTCTCTAACTGTGATAGAGATTGCTGTTTAACATCCAAATATTAGTCAATCTCAATTTTGCCATAGGAGGAAGTTTCTTAAATCATTTTCAAGTATTTCCTGGGGCAAAGTAAGTTTTTAACTATACTTTTCATATTATCAAATCTTTTATATATCTTTTGCTGATATTGCGCTGCTACAGCTTTTCATATCTGAACATGCATAAAGTATCCCATGATTCTGTGTATAATTTTTGGCTTAAATTTTTTTATAGAAAGTCACAGTCTGTTTGGGCACAGTTGTAGTTAGGTGAAAGCGTAAAGTCATTAGTAGCAGATTGTACAATAATTGTAGAGATTGTAGTAGCAGACTGTAGAGGGCAGCAGCAAATGTAACCTGTATGAAGCCTCTGCTTCAGTAAAGGGTTTTCTTTGTTGAGTAGGTGAACTTGAGTAACAAAGAAAGCAGAAATTAAGGAAAAAAATGTGACAGTGTTGTGGTTGGTTTCCTGGATGTTTGGATGCGTATTTTGACTGGTTTCCTGGATACTGGGGATGGGGAATAGCCAAATGAGTTTCTGCTTTGAAAGTGCACAGCAAAGAGCTGGGTGTTATGCAGATAATTTCTGTGACTGTTTATTTTTAAATAAGTGTATCAGAATTTATGAGGCATTGTGGCAAAGGCACTGCAAATACTGTGCCAAAAATGTAATCTATTTCATAATATAACGGTGAAGCCGACAAAATAATGTATGCAGTCCCAGCACTATACAGTATGTGTACGAAATGAACTGGGATTGATTGAATGAAGGCAGCAGCCAGTGCAAGAACTCCCTCCCACTCCCTGAGATGTTATGTGGCATATAATGATTCACAATTTAGCAGCAGAAGCTCTGTTGTACTCCTTTGCATTGTGCTTCTCTGTTCTTAATAGTTATGTAGGAAGTCCAGATAAAATGTATTGATCAGCAGCTTGATTCTGCATTCTTTGCTCTTCCCACATGCCCACTGACTTCATTTAGAGTGTAGGAGAAAAGTAATATTGGGTGCAAAATGCATCTATAATACTCCAAATTGCACCATATATGGTATTTCAAAAATTCTCCTCAAAGTGCATGATGTTACAAATTGATGTGTTGCAGAGTACAGAGAGAATTTCTGCATAAATTATAACCCTCTGTGGGGATCTGGAAGTACAGCCCTAATTCTTTAGCTCGAAAAACATAAGCTTCTACAGTTGGAACCAAGGAAGAATCTTTCTTAGCTGTTAGTGATTGCAGTACTCTTTCCCTTTCTGGGATCCAGCCACTAGAGGGTCACACACATATGCATGGCATTACAGAGCGTACAATGAATGCAATGTTATTCCTTTGGAGTGAAAATCTTTTGCCACCTCAAATCCCAAGCCACAGAAAAAATGAAGACATTTAAAAATCAAGACATTCAGTTTTGAGATAGAGGGGAAAAAAATACTAAAGACATTCCCCCAGAGCCTTGATTTGTTGTTGCTGTTTTGTTCATGCTAGCTTAATTCTTCTCCATTCAGAAGTTAACACTGGGTTTGTTACAGTTAAATGATCCCTCATCTGTGATATAAAAGCTCTTCCATAAAGTGGTATGAAAAGTGATGATTTCATTTATATTAACAATTTACTGGTTAATAACAAAAACACACCTCCGAATTAGAGATCTGTCTGAAACAAACCCCTGAATCTCAACACCCCTGCCCTTGGAGGATGTTTGGATCCAGGTGTGAACTCTGAGGCTAGAGCCCATTTCTAATCAAAATAGAAAGTAAATGATAAAGAAATTAGTGTCAGTGAAGTGATCTGTCACTTCCAGAAGGTCATTATCATCTTTACAAAGAAGTTTTGCAACCAACTCAAAAGACAGATACTCTCTGGAATTGTTCATGTTTCTGTTAATCATGTAACTGGATAGTATGTGTCCTTCCATATTCACTTGTTCCTTTTGACCTGTGTAATAAAGACTGAAAAGTCACATTATATGCCTAACTCCATAATATACTGTCTTTTCAAAGATACGGTCTATTTATCTTTTTGCTGTTAACCTAGTCAGGATTGAAATCTTCCATCATTATCTCGCCATTGCTAATACTGTAAATGGAAATGTGCTCAGTTATTTACTGGAAATAGCACCATCTACTGGGGAACCTAGCTATCAGGCTCAAAATAATTTAGAACCAGTAGATAATACTTGGAGGTATTAAACATATACTTGAATAATAATCAGTATATTGCTTTTGGTTTCATGGGTGGTCAAAGACACTTAATGGAAATGGGTCAGATTTCACCTGTATGCCACAAGTGCTACTTTCTCTTAATTTCTCTGCTGAAGTTGTGATAGCTAATTTTTTCAGCTGGGCTATTTTTTGCAGGTGCAATTTGTACCCATATTTGTTGCACTTACAAAATTTTTGTGTCTCTAAACAAATTGTGGGCACAACCAATCTCGTTTGGGTAGCTAATCAACTGACGTGCACTTGTACATCAGATAGTGAGCACACAAATGTTAATACTTGTGCCTACAATGTAATTGCAATTTTAAATTATACTTTGAAAAGGGAGGCTGGTTTATTGCTGGGGTTTTTTGTTTGTTTTGTTTTGTGTTTCATATGTAGGTCTGTGAAATTACTGATCAAACCAATGTGAATCCAGTTCCTTACCTGAGGTTTAAAATACCACCACGGCTCATGTTGCAGTGATTTTTCCATTGTTTCCTGGAAATCAAATGAAAACATCTAAATATAATACAGTTTTTGTACATAGAGATATCAAATTCTTTTTGTGCATGATAATGAAAGACATTCTGCATACACATAAACAACAAACCATAACAAAGCCTGTTGATTTTCAAGATGACATTTCCCAGTTACTTGTATCACTTTGAGTGGGTCACAATGTGTAAATGGTTGAAATAAGGAGCAGTAGTTGGTATTTTCTCAGCTTTGACTCCCCTGTATTTCCACCATGATGGCTTTTGCCATAACCTTTGCATTTGCTGGTCCTCTATATTGGACAAATAGAGATGCAAAACGTGAAAGCTGTTCAATTTATGAATGGCCAGCTGCAGTACAAATCCCATTAATGCATGACACTGGGCAATGGGGAGGGAAATCGGGTACTGGAACACACAAAAAGCCCTTGAAGCTGGAGACAATAACCATTAGGATGATGATTTCTTTTCTCTGATCCTAATTTTAGTTGGAGGAAACTTATGTAAACATAACTAAAGTAGTTAGACCAAGGATTAATTTGATCCACACTATCTTAGCACTGTTATTCACATGTGCAAAACCAGATATGATCTCCCTCCCTGACTCTGAACCAGTCAATCTGAGCTCTTTTCCTACCTTGGAAGAGGTGATTTGGGCCTCCCCTATCACGTAAAACTCCAGTGGCAGCCCTCATTCTGGGAGGGATTTTCCTGGGAGGTTTTGCATCCTTTCCCCCCTCCATCTTTGTCTTGTTTCTCACTCCCATCATCCTCTCCCCACTTTTGTATTTAGCTATTGCCATCACTCTCTCGCTCCACTTCCCCTAATGTTTCCTTTTTCTTATCTCTTCTTTTTCTCCCTTCTCCCCTTCCTTACACTTGGCCCTTTCTTCTCCACGTAGATTTTTTTTTTTAAACGAAACATTTAGTACTCAGGGCTGCCCCTTTACCCAGTGAAAGCAAGCTCTTGCTTGGGACCTTGCATTCCAAGCATGCTCTGTAGGCTGGGCCTATCTCCTTCACTTGCACTGGGACTAGACAGGGAGGAAACTCCCCAGTCCCCTTGGCAGCAGGAGTGACAACCTTCCCTCACAGAGCTTGGGGCCCAGAAGGGTTGTGCTGTTAGTACCCCTTCTAATACTCTAGGAACGCTACTAATGGTTTCTCATTTCCACTGTGGCCAGTGCTGAACCCCAATTCCTGCCTCCCCGTCCCAGCATATCTCACACCCCCCTCTCCCACTCCATGCATATACTATAGCAGGGAGACAAACACTGATCGCAGAGAAAAGTGCATTACTAGATAGAGCACTCTGATGGACAAGTGCAATGCTGCCATGTCACAATGAGAGAAGAGCGATAAGAGACTTCTCTGAAAAAAATTGCTTTATAGGCTCTGTCCTTAGCATAACCTAATAATGACTGTGATGAGGAAAGAGAGGTTGACCTAGTTTTCAGTGCTGATGACCTACCCTAGAACCTTTCTGTGTAGAAAAGCAGATGTTGTAATGGCAAAGCAATTTGCCAGTGGAGAAATGATGGAAACAGGTCACCTGTGTTTAGACCAGGCTTATGATTCAGAGATCAAATGGAGAATACTTAAAGTCGATGTGTCAAAATGTATCTCTGAGTCAATATTATTTGTTCCTATCTGCTTTTCCCAGAGCAAGGCAGACAGATAACTGCAACTGCAATAGGTATGTGCTGTATTTAGAAAATTTGTACGAAAGAAGGTACGCAGATTTACTCACATCTGTATCTTAAGGAAGATTGACAGCAATAGGAGATACTTAGGCGTAGTGGTTAATGGAAAAGTTTGGGAGTCAAGGACCTCTGGGTTCTGTTCCCAGTTCTACCACTGACTTGCTGTGTGATCAAAGGAAAATTACTTAACCTCTCTTATGTTTTGCTTTGCTTCCCTTCTCTTCTGTAAAATGGGGATAATACTCTCCTTTTTAGTAAAGTGTTTTGAGATCATGGAATGAAGGGTATTACATAAGTGAAAAGGAATTCAATTCAATTAATTAATTAAGGAAAATGGTACTATTTCTAGATGTGCAGGACTAATGTGATGGTGATCTTAACATATAAAATTCATGATCAAGGTGTGTTTAGGAAATGTGACCTCTCCGAGGACTAATTTCCCCTATTTCATTAAATCTCTTTTGCCAGATCTACATTTTTATGTGATTGGTTTATGAGAGTCAGAGGTGGCTTAGGATTGTCCCTCCACCCTACTCAACCCATTAGTCCCAGAAGCTGCAGGCAGAAAGCTTGTTTCATTAGAGAACTCCAGATATAATCTCTGAGTCAGCATTAATGAAAGCTGGCATAGTGGAACAAAAGCTATCCTTGCCTGTTAGCCTGGCATACTCTAGAGCAATGCCAAGTGCAGTTTATCCAGATTATCACATACATCTTTGAAAAGGAATAACATCATTTTTAGCATTTAGATTTTAATTATTTTGGAATTATAGTCACTCTTACAGGTACAAAAAAGGAACATAGCTCCTTATAAACTACCCTATAAAAGCCCCCTACCGGTGGTGTAAGGCTTTTATTGCACCTTAAACCTGCCATTGGTTCAGGACTGAATAATTTCTGTCCTGCCACTAAGCTCAAAGTAAATTTTTGGTGGAAATTCTACATTTTGGGGGAAAGCAAGAAATACTGCATATGGTAACTTGTTTTTCTTTTGAAATATGATAACTGTTCTGATTGATTAGTAGGCAAAGTGCAGATAACATGGTAAAAGATGCCTGATAAATACAGTTTATCACATGACTCTGCAACTTACCACAGAGATTTCACCAGCACATATGATAGGTATTATAGGCCAAATCCTTTTCCCGATGAGGCTGCTTTGCACTACTCCAGCAATACAATGCAGCCTTAAAATTGAGCAAAGTGACCAGTAAGTGATTCTACTGATTCTCTTCCCACCATAAGAGCATGTTGGGAGCCTGGCCAGAGAGTGCCCAGACACATGCATCCTGCAGCATATATGTATACTATTGACAATGTGATTTAAATTACACTTATTTCTAAGTTCATAAGTTTACTACTCATTCGTTAGATGACCAGTGCAGGAAACCTTCTCCTTTTCCTCCGTTATGTTACGTAATGTGCTTTCCCACGTTATATTAAAACGTGTGAGTGTTGGATTTGGGTTAAGTTGGGACTAGTTCTAATGTGGCAATCACTCCATAGCACTGCAAAGTCTCTGCATGAGCTGATAAAATTCCTCATCTTGTCACTGGAGGCACTAAGGGCTCCACTTACCTGAGGGTTGACACTCCGGCGATTGATGCATCGGCAGGCAATTTAGTGGGTCTAGTGAAGACCCACTAAATGAACCACTGAGCACTCTCCCCTTGACTCCTGTATCCACCGGATCAAAAAGAGTAAGGGGAGTCGATGGGAGAGCATCTCCTGTTGACATCGTATAGTGTGGACTCCGTGGTAAATAGATCTAAGCTACATCGATTTGAGTTATGCTATTCATGTAACTCAAATTGCGTAGTTTAGATCACCTTTTCCCTTTAGCATAGACAAGGCCTTAGACTGGCAATCAGTGCAGAGTGACTTCAGTGCCTATGTGGATAACAAGTGTTAGAATTAGCTCAGGATTTATTGGCTGCTATGACAACTGTGAGACTATCCCAGGTGGTTACTGTCTCAAATTACATGGCTAGTCACTCTCTAGAGCTGTTTGGGCAGGAATTGGAAGTTAGACAATTGGAAATTAGTCCAGTGTTATGGACTGACCATGACTTTTTGCATTTTGGATGTTGGGGCACGCCTATGATATCAGGGCAAGGGGATGCATTCTGATGGCCTGGCCCAAAAGACCCTGAGCCTTCCTTCACCTGAGTGACAAGTGAAAAAGCGTTTGATGATCTCATTGTCAGGAACATCAAATTCACACAAATGTTAAAAATAAAACAATCAAAACCCATTTGTTCTTCTATTTAAAAAAGCCTTCTTGGACTTTTGAGTCTGGTGTGGAATTCAGCTTTTCCACAATACAGAATAAAGCTGTGCACTCTTAAATATTTATGTACAGTATTTGCAGGTATATTATATGTGAATATTTTAATGTATTTTTCCCCACAGAGCTGGATAGTGCTGAGGAACTAGAGAAGAAGCGTATCTGTAGAATCATCACGAAGGATTTTCCTCAGTACTTTGCAGTGGTTTCACGAATTAAGCAAGAAAGTAACCAGATTGGTCCTGAGGGAGGTGTTTTGAGCAGTACAACTGTGCCTCATGTCCAAGCATCCTTCCCAGAGGGTGCTCTTACCAAAAGAATTCGAGTTGGCCTTCAGGTAATAGACCACACCTACCATAGTCATTTTAATATGCAAAATCTAGAGCTGCAATTTTTAATCTGTGGGGTGAATGACTCACAAGGATATGTCTAGTAGGTGACATCACTGACTGAGAGCTGGTAAAGCCTGTGGTGACTAGGACACAGGGCTCCTAAACCCACCACACAGGGCTCCTGCACCCCACTTCCTACTGGGACTGGGGCTGGGGCTGCTACCTGCCCTGCTTCTATCTCACCACCTAGTCTGGGAGCTGTTCCACCACCCACACAGTGCTCAGCATTGTGGCAGAGGAAGTGGCTCCCATGTTCTGTTTATCTATCTTCATAGCACCAGCCACCTACCCCCATGCCAGTAGCACCAGCATCCATCCTTCCTACCCTTTTGTGTGTTAATACAGCTAAATGTACATGTATACATCTAGGAACAACAAATGTAGGCCATATTTACATGATGATGGATTCTGTCCAGAAAGCAATGACTCTGAAAAAGATTTGGGGGTGTTGGTGAATATTCACTGAACATGAGCTTCCAGTGCAATGCTGTGGCCAACAGGACTAAAGTGATCCTTGGATGCATAAAGGGGAATCTCAAGTAAGAATAGAGAGGTTATTTTACCTCTATATTTGGCATTGGTGCAACCAGTTCTAAAATACTGTGTCCAATTCTGATGTCCACAATTCAAGAAGGATGTTGACAAATTGGAGAGTCTTTGGAGAAGAGCCACGAGAATCTATTAATCTAAATCCTTGTAGCACCAACTCTCCACCCCAGCCAGGAGCTCTGCATGTAAGTTGTAAGGAAGCTGCAGTGGGCCCAGAGAGAATTTCTGTGGCAGAAGATCAACCTATGGCTAGTATACATAGCACTTTGCTGTCCCCTATAGCACAGGGCTATGCTTGGGGATGGGAGAGGCTGTAGTGCTTAAGACTATATCTACTCTGGGCTGCAGAGCATCCCATATGCATCTGTGGGGAGTCTGCAGAGGTGGTTTAAAGCTTCCTTAAAAATGGAGCACAGAATCTAAAGAAACCTTCCTTCTTGCTGGTTTCTGCTAATTATCATTTATTGGGGGGTGTTGGCATTTTTCACAACAAAATTATTTGTCCAGTTGATTTGGTGGGTTCATTAAATAAGAGCTTAGTTTTAGATTGCTTTGCTCGGAACTTGTGCTGGTGAAACATTTTAACCATCATCTTTGCAGATCACCATATAGTGCAGTTAGATAATGGAACAGGTGACAAATCAGTGCCCTGTTGTCCAGTGAGAAACTTTCGGGAAAAGTAATGAAACAATTTGATTCATAAAAGCATCCAAAATGTCTGATTCAAAATTTATCCTAACTTATTTGTTCTAGAAATTAGACTTGAAATTGAAGAACAGATTTCTTATGAGATTTCTGCTACTTTTTGGTTGAACTTTAGTTCAGAAGTGATGCAAGAATTGTGTTGCTTTTCTCGCTGTAATTTGGTGCATTAATGATTACTGTGTAGATAGAGCCCCAGGAAAGGCACATTTTAAGAAGGCCAAGGAATAAGTAAAACAGGACAAACAGAAAATAAAAAGAATTGAGTTCTCATTTTGGAAGAATTCTGGTGGGCTAACACAAATTTTTATCTCAAGATATGAAATTCCTTCTCTATGTTGACAGGCTCAACCAGTTCCAGATGAGATTGTCAAAAAAATCCTCGGAAACAAAGCAACTTTCAGCCCCATTGTCACTGTGGAACCAAGAAGAAGAAAATTTCATAAACCTATAACAATGACAATTCCTGTGCCACCCCCTTCAGGAGAAGGTGTGACCAATGGATACAAAGGAGACACCACACCTAGCCTTCGACTTTTATGTAGCATTACAGGTTAGGCAAGAATCTTTGCAAAGGTTACTATAACAATAATGCATCCACATTCATTTGTTATACATTTCAAATATAGCTTTCCAGTGAGGAAAGCCATTGATAGTTTCAAGTATTGAAACCAGTAGGATTAAAAATAGTACTCAAATGCCTGATGCAAAGCCCATGGAAGTCGTTGGAAAGACTGCCACTGAGTCAGTGGGCCTTGACTTTGGCCTTGTGTCATTATCCACGTTAGAGGAAACTTTACAGCAACAAACATTTTATGACATTTTATTAAGTGTTCAATATGAAGAATCTTTCCATTGACAACTGCATACATATAGATAAAAATCCAATATGGATGCAGTCCTGATCCTATTGATTGCAGTGAGAGTCTAGCCACTAAGTTCAGTTGGGCCAGGATGTTACCCAGAATGTAACATGAGTAGAATGTGTATCTTTCTACATTAGAATCAGTTTCAGATATGTATGTATTATATTACTGTTCAGATGTATGAGAGCAATAGTAACTTCTGTTTACATGTGAAGCAAAAGAACTCAGTGTGGAAGTGTTCTTCTGCAATCCGTTTAAAAAAAAGCTTGAAGATTCATGGTACATGTTTGGTTTTTAAAATAAAATTGTTTATGATTTACGTGTGACTTATTTTCACAGGAGGGACTTCACCTGCTCAGTGGGAAGATATCACAGGAACCACTCCATTGACGTTTGTAAATGACTGTGTTTCTTTCACGACCAACGTTTCAGCCAGGTATGGGAATGCAAAATACCAAACAGACCCAATTATTTGTTTCCTTACATAGGAAAAATAGGGTTTTTCCCCGCAGCTTTCCATGATTCTTAAATAAGGTTGATAAAGAAATAAAAGGTCAGATCCTTAGCTGGTGAAAATTGGAGTAGCTCTGTTGACTGTATTGACTTATACCAGCTGATGATTTGGCCCAATAACTTGCTGTACTATTTTTAATAGCAAAAATAGCTTAGTATCACTGTCTTTTATTGGTAGTTCACAGGATTAGCAAAATGTTGGAGTTTGTACATAATATTTCAGAAAAGAAAAGCTGTTTTGATAGGACATTAATGTTGCACAGCTAAGCATTCCATGTTTAGGAAACGCCATGGTTCAGACTGCATGTGAAACCTTAGCTCTGCTCCTTCGTATGCATTACGAAACAGTCTTTAATGGCAGTTTTCACATACTGTTTCTCTACAATTACAATACAATACCATACAGGCTTTTTGTATAACATTTACAAAGTACATAGCTGCTCTCCCAAACACTCCTTCATACCTTTAGTACATTTCTCATTATACTGCTATGTTTAGCTACACCCAGAAACCAAGCCTGGAAAACTTTGGCCAAAATGTGAATGGTTTTGAAAGTTACGAGCAACTGAACTTAGGAGAACTGGAAACTCTCATGCATCCTCACTATAGCAGTCACTGCCACACTTGTTATAATAAATAATGTTTCTGCACATCCTTTCTTGCTCTCTGGGACAGCATGAACTATACCCTGGGAAATATCCCACACAAATCATCTGTCAGGAAAGGAAAATAATCCCTCTTTCTCTGTGCCGGTTTTGAACATTTACGTGACAGTGGTTCACAAGTTCCCAGACCACTGAGTTGCAATCAACCGTTGGATGGCCAACAAACAGCAAATACAAACCAAAGACTGCAAACCAAGTGTATATAAAAGTGTTTCATTTGAGGGATTGTTACATACATAACAAGCTCTTTTATACTGTGGAAAAATGTCTTCCTCTGCCCCCCTAACGTCCCTGACTTGTGGGTGTACTAATTGTCACCATGCTCCAAAACTTAATCAGAGAAGGAGACAATATAATATCTGTCCTGTAGCAAGCCTCCTTTCTTGCATATGCAATTTATGTATCATGAGTTTTCTATACCGCAGACCATGGATTTGGCTGTACATTATTCAATATGGCCTCCCATCTCACTCTGAGTGCGGCTGACAGTTTATTTTAATGAAGGTTAGATATGGGTACTGGTGGACCTCACAGAGGTACAATGCAAGATACAATTTAGATGGCACTTAGCCACAAAAATCACACCGTCTACCCAGGTTTGGCCTGAAGGGTACTCAGAATGAGCAATTACAGGAGACACCAACAAAGGGTCACCCAAAGATGCAAATTCCACCAACCCAGACCACCTCACTTTCACTCATCTAAAGCACTGTAAGGAAAGCTCTGCCTTTGCCAATGGGAAATTTTCAGAAACTGCATTCATCCAAAATGTCTGGGGAATCATGGAAGCCAATGAACACAATGATTTCTCTTTGCCTTCCCTGAAAAGTAATCTCCATTCTGGCCCATCACCATTAGCAGAGACCACAGTTGTTCTTTGCTGATGGAACAGAGTTTCTTTATAAAGATTTGGCCAGTGTTTTGTGAAACAAACTCCTGTTGTCTTTTCTATTTCAGATTTTGGCTTGCAGACTGCCATCAGGTACTAGAAACTGTCGGCCTCGCCACACAGCTTTATAGGGAATTAATATGTGTTCCTTATATGGCCAAGTTTGTGATATTTGCCAAAATGAATGACCCCGTGGAATCTAATTTGCGTTGCTTCTGCATGACTGATGATAAAGTGGACAAAACTTTGGAGCAACAAGAGAATTTTGAAGAAGTTGCAAGAAGTAAAGATATCGAGGTATATTTCATATTAACAGCAGCTCAGATTATTCCCTTCCTCTGGAGTGTAGAGAATCTATGCTCTAGTTCAACTCTACAAGAGCAGGCAGGGTTCCAGGATCTCACACAAGAGGTTCACAACCACTATAAGCCAGCTATATGAAGGCTCACAGTGAGCAGGGGTGAAAGTAATTAAGGAATTTACCGCAGGGCCGGAGTCCTGAGCGGGCAGCAGGGGGTCCCTTGGGTGGAAGGGGCGGGGCCTTTAAATCCCAAGGCCCTTTAAACCAGAGATTTAAAGGTCCCTGGGCTCCAGGTGTGGTAGCGGTGGCTGGGAGCCCCAGGCCCTTTAAATCACCGCTGGAACCCCATGGTAGCGGTAGCTGTGGTGGCAGCCGGGAGCCCCGGGGCTCCGACAGCGACTTAAAGGGCCCGGAGCTCCTGGCTGCTGCCGCAGCTACCACTACCATGGGGCTTCAGCAGCGGGGCTCTGGCAGCGATTTAAAGGGCCCGGGGCTCCCAGCCACTGCCACTACCCCTATCCCGGGGCTCCGATGGCAATTTAAAGGGCCCGGGACTGCAGTAGTGGCAGCCGGGAGCCCCAGGACCTTGAAATCGCTGCCGGAGCCCCATGGTAGCTGTAGCTGCGGTGACGACTGGGAGCCCTGGGGCTCTGGTGGTGATTTAAAGGGCCCAGGGCTCCGTCTGCTGCCGGGAGCCCAGGGCCCTTTTAAATTGTCCGCCTGGGGAAGCTGCCCCCTGCAGTTATGGTAGGCTGTGTACCGGCTCTTGCTGGTATGCTGTACTGGACCGGACCAGCTTCTTTTCACCTCTGACAGTGAGGCTGTGTGAAGAAACTCTTTGGAAGTGCGCTAAGCAGGATAAAGGGACAGGACTTGAGAAACCATCTTTACATAGGTCCTGCAGTCCTTCTGCCTATTGGGAGTGGGGAGGTAATGCAAAGGACTCTGGAGTAGCTGCTGTAGAGCAGCCGCCAGGGGTGCTGAGAGCCAATGAACTAAACTGTAAACACTGTATATAATAGAAACCACTTCAAGTCAGGGGGTGTTGCAGCATGCCCTCCCCTCACCTGCACCCCTAGTTCCTATGGCAGCTGCACTCCTGCTTCATAGCTTGGTGGGTTAGAATTCCTCCCTCCTTGTCCACATAGAGATCTCCAGCACGCAGTTGGCTGGTTTGTTTGGGATTTTTGAGGCAAAGGGCGTTTCTTGTGAAAAATCATGTAATATACACTTTTCCCTCAGAGAATCCTATGATGTAGCTAATTATAAAGATATCCATATCTATTGAATTGGAGCTATATTTTTAAAAAATAACTTTAGCAATTAGAATGTTTAAAAAATAGTTTTAATTAATCAGCTGCACTTACAGTGTCATATTATAAGTACCACAGTACTGTTGAATTAGATCCGTGTTGAACATGTGTTAAGTTGATGCATTCCTAGCTAAATGAGGAGTTATGATGTTGGAAGAAATGGTGGTATATGTTTGTGCATGTATCATATACCATTAAAATATATTTTACTCACTTTCAATTTCTGTCTTTTTGCTTTGATAGGTTCTGGAAGGAAAACCCATTTATGTTGATTGCTATGGAAATCTGGCCCCTTTGACAAAAGGAGGACAACAGCTTGTTTTTAATTTTTATGCTTTCAAGGAAAATAGACTGCCATTCTCTATTAAGGTAAAAATAAACCCCACAGATTTCTTAGTTGAGGAAATGTTTTCCTCATGTAGTAATATTGATTCTGTCTAATATGAATAGTCTGCCCCTGAGAAGTAAGTATTATTATATTTTAGCAGGTAGGTAATTTGGAACAGAGTTTATAAGTGATTTCATGAAACCATAGAAGGAATCACTGTCAGGGCTGGGATCAGAATACATGCTATTCTGATTCACAGTCCTTTGCCAGAACCATGCCTCGGACTAGACGTGTTCTCTTAAGCCTTCTAGCTGCAGGGTACGTTATTTCATCTACCCAAATGACAGGAGTGAGATAATACATGATCCAGATTTTCAGCTCTAGCCTCTTGTTTTTACATGTGCAGTTGATAGTGCTTCCCAAAAGTGAGTGCACATACATATGTAATCACCTATTTTGTGGGTGCAAATGAAAGTCATGGTCACTTTTGTGAGTGCAAGTCATTGCATATACAAAACTGAGCAGAGAGAAATGCAGGTGGGTTGAAAACTCAATCCAATTTACCTACAGGAGTATTTCTCCTGGAGTGATGCCACTCAGCACGGTGCCGTGCACTGGTGCTAGAAACAGTTTTGGAAACTTGTTTGCAGTGGAACAAAAACCCAAGGCTGGCCCAATAATCTAATCGTAGTTACAACTTTCTTCCCCACGAAAAGCTGCAAGTTGGGTTCCGGCTGAGTTCCTTTGGTCTTCAATTGATGTGGTTACTAGATAGCTTCTGATGGAAGGGAACACCACCTGTTACTCTGCAACAGCTTTCTCTAGCTGTCCAAACTAATTCTGATGGTCTCCAATGGGAGCCACACTCAACACTCCTTTTGCAAGAAGAGGCCCCTCAGGGACTTTGACTTCTCACATGTTCTTTGTCGGGGAAACAGACCATGTTAAATGTAATGCAAAAACATACATTTCATATAGGGTGACCAGATGTCCTGATTTTATAGGGACAGTCCCGATATTTGGGGCTTTTTCTTACATAGGCTCTTGTTACTCCCCATCCGTCTCGATTTTTCACACTTGCTGTCTGGTCACCCTAATTTCAAACAATTAAGTCAAACTACTGTATGATGAATTTTTCTAGATTAGAGACACCAGCCAAGAGCCTTGTGGTCGTTTATCATTTTTGAAAGAACCAAAGACTACAAAAGGACTGCCACAAACAGCTGTTTGCAACTTAAATATTACTCTTCCAGCACACAAAAAGGTATTTCTGCCAGCACTCTGTTTTGTTTTGTTTAACTTTTAGTTTAACTTTTTTTGCTAGTAATAAAGAAATCCTGTGAAATGCTAGTAATGGGAATGCTTTGTAATATGATTAAGGCTGTTATAAATTTATGTTGTATTCGTTTTTTGTATATAGAAAGCTTTTAAAGTCTCTTGTTACTGTGGTGTCAAGTTCCTATTATTTTTATGATTGAGTCCTCTGTTTACAGCTCATGCTTCAGCTTACAGTTCATAGATTTTATGCATTCAGTAATGTCGTGTTGATTTGCACTTGATGTAAGATTTTTTTTTTCTTTTATGTTGACATTTTGGGTTTGCTTTGGCTTATAAATCAGCTTGCATTTTGTGCTCCCAACTTGGTCCTTTTCATATCCTGATATTCTTTTCCCTGCTGTCCATTATAATATTCCTTGTCTCTGCAATGCACCTTGGAACCAAAAGGAAACAGAGTCAGATCAAGATGATGAGGTAATATAAACACTCTCTTCTGTTTTTATTTTCTTCAGAATTAGTGCAGAAAGATAAATATGTTCTAGAAAAGTGTTACAGTATCTTTTAATTATAGCAGTGAATATTAACAATATATACTACACATCTATGTTCTGTTGTCAAGAAATAAAAGTGCAGGCATGTGATGAAATAAGATCATATGTTATAAATTTAAATGCAGTATATGCTAATATTCTGAACTTCAGCTCACTTTATGCTTAGAGTGTAAATTATATAATTTATAGCATACAAGCTAAATTCATCCTTCATATAGCTGAAGTCAGTGTAATTACATACACCAGGGATGAATTAGGCCTCTTATGTTACTAAACATTCAGTATTTCCCTAAACTGTATTTCTGTAAACCCTTTAAACATTGGCCTATTGTATTTTCATTCCTGAAAATAACCCCTATTTTTTTTAAAAAGTATTTTAGTGTATCTGTTTTGAAATAAGCTTCAGATCTCCAAAGCTTAAAAATCCACACCTTGTCACAGGTTTTAACAGAAAATATCTCTCTTTAGTAATCTTAATGAAGTTGTCACAGGTCAGGAGATGAAACTTATTTTATGCACTAAGGGATACAGTGAGTTTTAAGACACTAGAAATAGAAAAGCTAGTATAGAAACATCAGATACATATCCATTTTATCAGAAGAAGAGTTCTTTGTGTGTAGCCCTCTGTTTCTGACTCCTAATAAATAACATTAGTCACCTGCTGGCTAAAATCAAATAAGAGTCAATACATCAAAAAGATAACCATATAATTTGGTTTTCATTTGACTTGTGCCTGGTGAGTTATTTTATAGGTATCTCAATAGTTTTCTTTCCAAACAAACTATATTTTTGGAGACATAATCAAATTAACTGATTTCTGTGAATGACTTTTAATATTAATAAATAGAGTTGCAAAAATACCACAGTAACTGCTATGCCATTAGACACAGTAACTTATGATGCAACTTACTAGTTAGCAATTGTATTCTGCTTTCTAATATACATCTCTGCGTTCTGTGCATATTAAAAAAATACCCTTTCATGCCTTTTTTGTCCTTAATGTACTAACTTTAAAGTAAGCGTACATTGTGGTTTATGTGCTTTCAAGCCAGATTAATGTTGGGAGAGGTATTTGATCAGCCTAAATTATACTCTTATTAATGTTTTATGTCTGTATCTGTAGTCTTTTATGTTGATTCTTCTGTTTCTAACCAAAATACAGAAAAATAAATCATGCCATTTTAAGTAGTGTGGAATAGATTACTAAAAGATAATGGGATTTTACAGTATTTAGGTAATATGGGGCTAGACTGTGACTGTAGACAGTGCCCTGAACTAAATGTACTGTGTTCACAGCACCACCTCCGAAGTATACCTGGGAGATGACATAGCCCTCTGAGTTACAATTCCTTCCCTTCTTTCCTGCCTCCTCCAGAGGATTAGTAATTTACTGCTGGTTTATATTACCAGCTAATTATTAGCCTTCTCCCCAAAAATGGCTTAGCTGCATTGGCCAGCAAGCAGGAATGGAGCCAAGCGTTTGCCCATTGCCTACCATCTGCTATGTAGGGGGAAATGCAACCATATAGCCCTGCTTCCTCCTGTGTGCCCTCATCAAGCTGTAAGAGTGGATTCTTATTCCCTTGTGCGGGTGTGTAGTCCAAGTATGATCTAGCCCACTAGACTGAGATATCATAATAAAGCTATTCACAATATTTGAAAGGTACCAAGTGGAAATGTGTTTTGTTGCAGACGGAGAAAACAGACCGGCGTCAAAGCTTTGTCTCTCTTGCTTTACGTAAGCGCTACAGCTATCTGACTGAGCCTGGAATGAGTGAGTTCCATAACAAACCTACTAATACCATATATACCTACTTTTAAGAAGAAGAGACATTTTTTCTATAAATGTTGCACTTAGTGTCATTTGAAAAAAATAATAGAAAAATTTTGTATAGCTAAACTTTTGGATGGTCTGTGAGCCTCTGCATTGTGAGAGCTTGGAGAATCCTTACTGACAAGCAGCATGCTCCAGTTAAAGTAAATAAAAAATAATCATAAAAAAGCCACATAATTTATTGGCTAGAGCATGGGCAACTGAATTGAAAAGTATTTTCCAAAAGACAGTCTGTGCCTCCTCCCTTCAAAACATTAATTAATGAAATCTGGCTGTATCACAGTAAGAACATAAGAACATAAGAAAGGCCGTACCGGGTCAGACCAAAGGTCCATCTAGCCCAGTATCTGTCTACCGACAGTGGCCAATGCCAGGTGCCCCTGAGGGAGTGAACCTAACAGGCAATGATCAAGTGATCTCTCTCCTGCCATCCATCTCCATCCTCTGACGAACAGAGGCTAGGGACACCATTCTTACCCATCCTGGCTAATAGCCATTTATGGACTTAGCCACCATGAATTTATCCAGTCCCCTTTTAAACATTGTTATAGTCCTAGCCTTCACAACCTCCTCAGGTAAGGAGTTCCACAAGTTGACTGTGCGCTGCGTGAAGAAGAACTTCCTTTTATTTGTTTTAAACCTGCTGCCTATTAAGTGATGCATTAGATATAGGAATGGGCAAAACTCAGTGGGGTTGGAAGGTTCCTTTCAGATAAAATGTTTGACTTTTTTTATTCAGTTTATTTGAGCTCCTTCTTATTTTATATCTTCTTCCTCTCTCTCCCCATTTTCTCCCATATTCCATAGAGCCTTTCCTTCTACTCAGTCAGAGTTTTCTCTTCTACCCCCATCTCCTTGACCTGATCCATTGCCCTGCTTCCTTTTCTCTCTTTAAGTACAATAATGTCTCTGACAACCTTTGCTTCCCTCCCAAGTCAGAATGTGGTCATTCTTGTGTTTTTCTCTTCTCTTTAAGCAGCCAGTCAAACTTCTCATTCCCTGAACTCCAATGGCCCTTCGATATAATTTCATAAAATCCATTTACAAATCTCATCAAGTCTGGTAATTCCTGCTGTAGCTGCTATTTAAAGATCTTGTGAGCTCTGTGGGGTTTTGAGGTGCTCCAGAATGCATTGTGCTTCTCAGACACTGGAGAAGACCTGAAGTATATAAGATCTGATGACAGCACCTGGCTTTATGAGACTACCAAACTAGCTGAGACCTCATACTGGACTCTGAGATATCATCAAAGATTTGTTGGGAATTAAGAGAGACAGAGGGAAAGGTTTGGCTATGGTATCTGGAATGAGTTTGGAGCTTGTATATGTCTTTTTCAGCTGGCTCTCCGTGTGAAATTAAAATAAATCTTATATTGATTTACCAAAAGTAAAGTCACAGTTGCAAAAAGAGGTGGGTAAAAAACCCTTAAATGAAATTGTAATCCAAGAATGGGAGGAAGGGTTTAATCAAGCTATAAAAGTCTCTCTTCGTTCTTTTAATATTCCATTTCCTATTGATTTGTAGAGTGGTAGATGATCTACTCCAGACTTTTAACTCAATTATGTTTTCCCAGAAGTTTGGAAAGAAAAAAGTTGTTTTTATTTTGATTTCTTTTCACTTTTTCATTTTCACCTCCAAAGAATATGTCTTAACTCAAAAATCAAGACTGCTCAGCGGACAGAAATCCATAAGGTCACATAACCAGAGGAGACAAAACCTACTAGCTAGAAGCTGATATTTAAGGTTAAGAACTCCCAGAGGGCACCAAGGAAAACAGATTGGTGATAGGCCCAGCACACTAAACCTTGCCACCATCCATCATGGCTGGTAGAGGGTGTTTAAAGTGGCTTCCCACCAAAGTGTTGTCTTTGGACTTGGGTGGGTCATTTTCATATTGTCTTTGGGATGTTCTCCCTCTCTTTTACTCCTCCCCACATCTGCTCAGATACGGGGAGCACCAGTTTCTTTTCCTCACCTCTCTCTGGCTGCTGAAAAAGGAGAAGATACTCAGTCTGGACCTGTACCTACTGTCAGTGAAGATGACAGCAGAACTCTCACTGGTTTCAGTGGACTTTTTTTCTCCTCCGCCCTGCTGCAACAGTCTGTGTGATAGGGACAATGGTATTTCACTGCTGAGGTGTTCTGCTAATATTTAAAGCAGAAAGGTAGAAGAGCACTGATCTAAGGGACTCTGCTCTGCCTTATACAGATGTTTCAGGCAGAATAGGGAGCACTCCTGTGAACTAGAATCTGATCTCTAGCCTGGCTATATGCTTCAAGTAAATTGTGAATAGAGCATCATTCTGTTGGGCAGACTTACATATGCTCAGTCACCATTTCCATTCACCTGTAGCAAGTGAGGAAGTGGGAATAACACACTATAGGATATGCATTAGGTAGGAGGTCTCCACTTGTCATGTGCATAGTGGGGTGTGAGGCTAAGGGCCAAATTCATTCAGTACCCAGGACGTGCAGATATGTAAAACAACTGCTCTCTCTGAAATATGCTATTCCACTTAGAAAATGACAAAATTGAGTTTTTTATTTTTTAAAAATCAGTACTAAAGCCATATTTTTTCTAGACCACACAGTTATCTCATAACTGCGTGTGCCATTAACTTCGTCAATGAGGTTGCTTCCTTGGCCCAGTCGTTTTTCTCAAGTGTAATATGAAGTATAGACAAGGCATTTTTTAAATATCTAAATACATGATGTAATGGAGAAAAGAATATTTGCAATTAGGAGAGACTGCTATTGGATTTATTGTCTCACTAAATTGTAGTGGTAAGACTGTCGTGATACAACATACCAAGAGTCTAGTGGCATTTACAGATACTTTAAGTGTAGAGCAAATTATTTTTATTTCATTACTGCCCTTCACTATTGTGTTGGCTTATTATTTTTTGGATTTGTGACTGCTTTTGAATCTTGGCAGCTACTCCTAATAAATCACTGTGGTAGAATTTATTTAATGAAGTTTTTCAGAGAGGGGAAATGATAGCGTAAGGAGTGGTCAGACTTTAGTTTTAAAATGCTTTCAATGGCTGTCTTCTGGAATAGACTGTGCCAGTATGCCCAGTATTCAAGCTCTCTACAACCTAAATATTCTAATACTACAATAGCATTACCTAGTCAAAGCATCTATACATCTTTGCTGGGTATTTGTAGGCCCACCACAGTTTCTCATTCTGGGATATGGGCCTATGGTGTGCTGAACATCTTTTTTATCTAAGCTTGTGTGACATAACTTTAGTAACTTAATGTGAGTCTTATTGTGTTTCTTTCACATTGAATTATTGTCTAGCTATAAGACAGACCAAACAGCTTTGATAAATTGTCAGTATAACTTCAGACAAAGGTGTGCGGAATAGGTAGTTGGAATATTTTAGCTCCATTACTAACACCAAGTAAAGAAATTGTGCCTAAAAGTTATTTTACTTATTTGTGGAAGAACTCTCTGAATGTCATTGCTGTATCAGAGGATATGGAAGCTGTAATGTCATTCCCAGAAATACTGCCTTCTGGATTGGTAACTGCAGCCAGTGACTTCAAAATCTGACTGGCCCTACTGATTTGGTTTGCAATGCCTGTGAATACATTGGTCCTTTTGGGGGATGCTCATAGTTAACAGATTTGTCTTGGCCAGATCATCTCTACTTACTATATTGTTCTTCAAGTACTTATCTAATGTTACATTTTGAGAAATGTAAAGTTGAACAGGTCTTTCTTTGAGCTGATACAAGAAATCTCCTCAAAAGGAGCAAAACACTACATCTTGTAGAAAAAGTGTACTCTTCTTTTAAATGCCTCTTATGAAAATATTTATTTACATGTTGTGCATAATACAGCATATAAAATGTATTACTTCATTTGCTTGTTTTGACATGGTATACTATGCATGAGTAAAGTGTTTGAGTTGCTTTGCTTGCTCACGTTTATCATAAATCATATTTTCATGTATGACAAATGCTACTTAAAATCATTTCATTTCAAGTTTTTCTTTAGTTTGACCAAACAAAAGGAATAGCGCATGAAAAAAATGCAAAAGGTTCCTTTTTATTTTTCTATTTTTTTTAATTCTTGACTCAGAAAAGTTCTTGCTCTTATTGGCTTTGTGAGCGTGAAGCATATACGAATTGTGCATGGATAGATAAAGATTTGAATATATTCCAGTTGCTTCACAGTTTGCACATCAATTGCCTGTCACTTAAAGGTATTTTGGGTTCTGCATGAAATAGTTTTGAGTGGTTTTCAAAAAGGATTTTAGCTATTTAATGTCATTCTACACAAGTTTATATTGTTTTATATAGGTACAATATATGTTGTTTAATGATACTGCTCAGAATAGAACAATAGAAATTACTAAAAGGATAATTGTAATAGCTAAGACAAAGCTAAGACGTACCTATACAGGCAAAATGGAACTGAGATTAATATTTCAAAACTAGCACATCAGAAAGTCAATAAGGAAGTAAGAGAAGAATTTTGGTTGTGGTTATTATTTTTACCATTATGGATTCCTCCTTTTGTGTTTTCTGTTTTCCATTGTTTGCGACTTGGTTGCAATGTGCTTAGTGTCTTTCATTTCATGTTGCTTTTTATTTTGGATCAGTCATAATTATATGACTCATCCCTCTTTTTTTCCTTTTTGTTCTTTTTGCCTATTTCATTCTGATTCATACAAAAAAATGTACTTACTCTTTGTAATATTACAACGTTTACTGACCAATTTTCTTCTCTGGTCTCTCTGTTTTTCAATCATTTTTGTTGATTTTACGTTTGATTTTGATTTAAAACTTTAAGAAACAGTTGAACGGAGTGCAGGAGCAACAAGATCCCTACCTGCTACTTATTCATACAAGCCATTCTTTTCAACGAGACCATATCAGTCATGGACAACAGCTCCAATTACAGTGCCTGGGCAAACCAAATCAGGCTTCACTTCCCTATCAAGCTCTTCCTCCAATACGCCTACAGCTTCCCCATTAAAATCAATATGGTCTGTTTCTTCTGCTTCTCCAATCAAATCTACGTTAGGAGCTTCTACTACCTCTTCAATTAAATCTGTTAATGACGTAGCATCTCCAATTAGATCATTTCGGACAATCTCTTCACCAATAAAAACCGTTGTATCACAGCCTCCATATAATATCCAAGTTTCTTCTGGTTCTTTCATCAGAGCTCCTGCAGTAACAGAAGCCACTAATTTAAAAGGGATGACATCCACTTCAACATTTCCTTCTCGGACATCTCCAGTGACTACAGCAGGGTCTCTTTTGGAGAGATCATCCATCACCATGACACCTCCAGCATCCCCCAAATCGAACATTAACATGTATTCTTCAAGTTTACCATTTAAGTCTATCATCACATCAGCATCACCACTTTTAACTTCACCTTTAAAGTCAGTGGTGTCTCCTGCTAAGTCAGAAGTTGATGCTGTTTCATCATCTAAAGTCATGATGACTTCTCTCTCATCACCTGTGAAACATATACCTGGACCTACAGATGTAGCATTGGTTAATGGATCCATGTCACCTCTGAAATATCCATCCTCTGCCAATGTAATAACTGGATCCAAACCTGCAGCTACATTTCAAGACAAGATCTCTGCAGCTACAAATTCTGCAAGTTGTGCTGCTAATGCAGCCGCTGATACAGTTGAGAAAGTGTTTCCAACCACTACTACAATGCCATTTTCTCCACTCAGGGCATTTGTGTCTTCAACACCATCTGCTTTTCAGTCAATGAGAACTCCTTCTGCAGGTGCACTATATACATCTTTTGGGTCAATATCTGCAACTACCTCATCAGTAACTTCATCAACAATAACAGTGCCAGTATATTCTCTAGTCAATGTTTTATCTGAACCAGCATTAAAGAAGCTTCCAGAGTCTTCACTTACAAAATCAGCAGCTGCATTACTATCACCTAGTAAAACATTGACTATAGAGACACGTACACAGCCTCACTTTAATCGAACTTCGTCTCCTATAAAATCATCCTTGTTTTTAGCACCCTCTGCTCTTAAATTGTCTACCCCATCTTCTTTATCCTCCAGCCAGGAGATATTGAAAGATGTTGCTGAAATGAAAGAGGACCTAATCAGGATGACTGCAATATTGCAGACAGATGTAACGGAGGACAAGCCATTCCAACCTGAACTAACAAAAGAGGGTAGAATTGATGATGAAGAGCCCTTTAAAATTGTTGAGAAAGTAAAAGAAGACTTGGTAAAAGTTAGTGAGATACTGAAAAAAGATGTGTGTTTGGAAAAGAAAGGGTCGACCAGAGTGTCAAAAAGCGATAAAGGACACTTATCTGAAGATGAATGGGTAGAGTTCAGTCCAGAGGAGATTGATGAAGCAAGACAGCAGGCTATAACGTGCCATCCTGTTCCAGAAAAAGTGCAAATTAAAGCTAAAGCCACATCTGAAAAGGATTACAATTTGACAAAAGTCATTGATTATTTAACAAATGATATTGGTAGTACTTCATTGGCAACCATAAAGTACAAGTTTGAAGAGGGGAAAAAAGATGAAGAGAGACAAAAACGCATTTTAAAACCAGTGATTGCTTTACAGGAACATAAACTTAAAATGCCTCCAGCCTCCATGAGGCCTTCTACTTCAGAAAAAGAATTATGTAAAATTGCAGATTCCTTTTTTGGAACAGATACTATTTTAGAATCTCCAGATGATTTTTCTCAACATGACCAAGATAAAAGTCCTTTGTCTGACAGTGGCTTTGAAACAAGAAGTGAAAAGACACCTTCAGCCCCACAAAGTGCTGAAAGCACAGGGCCAAAACCACTTTTCCATGATGTACCCATCCCTCCTGTTATTACAGAAACAAGAACTGAAGTAGTTCATGTTATCCGCAGTTATGAACCATCATCAGAAGAGATTCCAGAGCAGCAAACAGAGGAGCAACCTTCATTGAAACCTGCACTTACTTTAATGGAGTTGGAACAAAAACCCACTGGGTCTATTAAAGAAAAGGTTAAAGCATTTCAAATGAAAACCAGCAGCAGTGAAGAAGATGACCACAAGTGTGTTCTTAGCAAAGGTGTCCGGGTGAAAGAAGAAACTCACATCACTACTACAACTAGAATGGTTTATCATAAACCTCCATGCACTGAAAGTACCTCAGAAAGAATTGAGGAAACAATGTCCGTTCATGACATAATGAAAGCTTTTCAATCAGGACGTGACCCTTCCAAAGAACTGGCAGGTCTGTTTGAACATAAATCATCAGTAACATCAGATGTTAGCAAGTCTGCTGAAACTTCACCACAACATGCAGAGGACAGGAAAATGAAACCCAAACTGGAGCGTATAATAGAGGTCCATATTGAAAAAGGTAATCAAGCTGAACCTACTGAAGTCATTATTAGAGAAACAAAAAAGCATCCAGAAAAAGAAATGTATGTATATCAGAAAGACTTACCTCGGGGAGATATTAACATAAAAGGTTTGGAAAAACATGATACTTTTCCTTGTTCTGATGAACAAGGTCAGCAAGAAGAAGAAGAGCTAACAGCTGAAGAGTCACTTCCTTCTTATCTGGAATCTTCTAGAGTAAACACTCCTGTGTCCCAGGAAGAAGACAGTCGCCCTAGTTCTGCTCAACTCATGTCTGATGACTCTTATAAAACGCTGAAGCTTTTGAGTCAACACTCAATAGAATACCATGATGATGAGTTGTCAGAATTAAGAGGGGAGTCTTACAGGTTTGCTGAGAAAATGCTTCTTTCAGAAAAGCTAGATGTGTCTCATTCTGATACTGAGGAGTCAGTTACTGACCATGCTCTACCCCTTAGTTCAGAGTTACAGGGGTCTGATAAACGATGCAGAGAAAAAGTAGCCACTGCCCCCAAAAAAGAAATTCTCTCCAAAATCTATAAAGATGTGTCTGAAAATGGTGTAGGTAAAATGTCTAAAGATGATCATTATGATAAAGTGACAGTGTTACACTACACTGGAGATGTTAGTAGTCCAAAACATGCCATGTGGATGCGCTTTACTGAGGACAGATTAGACAGAGGTAGAGAAAAGATGATGTATGAAGACAGGGTGGACAGGACTGTTAAAGAGGCAGAAGAAAAACTGACTGAAGTATCACAGTTTTTTCGGGACAAAACAGAAAAGTTGAATGATGAGCTACAATCTCCAGAGAAAAAGCAACATAAAAAAAATGGCAAAGAAATGCATTCTAGTCATAGCTCTGCCTGCAGCAGCCCTGAAAAAGTACTGCTCACTGAAATAGTGACATTGAATGATGACTGGAGTAAAGTGCAGCAGTATGGGCATGATGGAAAGTATTCTCCAACAGCCAATGAAAGAAAAGCAGCAAGTTTGCCCAGCAGTCCTGAAAGAAGGATTCTTGCTCAACAAACGGGGGACTGTAAACAAACTATGGAACACAAAGGAAATGCTCAGCAGAGTAAAACAACTGAAGCTTCACAGACTGGATTTCAGCTAAAACAATCCAAGCTTAATTCCATTAGACTTAAATTTGAACAAAGTATAAGTCCAAGGACTAAAGATCTAGCTCAAGAAGAAAAAAAGCAAGATAGTCAATCCAAAATTCCAGTAAAGAAATTACAAGAAAGCAAACTACCAGTGTATCAGTTTTATGCAAGAGAAAAGCACCCAAAGCAAATAGATCTGACAGAAGGAAATACATCACTGCAAAAAGAATATTCTACTATGAAATTGAAAGAAGATAATGTCCAAGGTAAAGGAAAAGTTATAGAAGACATTTGTGCTTCAGAAGTACAGAAACAGAGCACTGAAACATCAAGTAAAAGTCTGCTAGAATATACTTCTGAACAGCAAGCTAAAGACTTGGCATATAGCTCAGACTTACCAGCTAAGGGACAGTGGGACAAAAAAATCTATCGAACATGGGAAAGTCCTGGAGCTTCTAACCATAAAACACCAAAAGAAAAACTTTCCCATGTACTTGTTCAAGATATGGTGAAAGAAAACCATGTTGACCATGCTGAGACTAAAACTAACAAAAAGAGTGAATTTATCACTGTGACAGAGAGTGAACACAAATTGCCAACACATGGATCTCATTCAAAGGAGGTGAAGGAAATGACTGTAAAATCTCCATCAAAAAAGGTTCTGTACAGAGAATTTGTTGTCAGAGAAGGGGAACACACCAATGAAATGACAGATAAAACTTCAAAAAGAAAGGAATCGACTGTGTCCCACATTCCAGTCAGAATTTCTGAGGAGAAAAGAATGTCATCTCCTACCATTCTTGATAGTGTTTATGATCAGTCAAAAAAATCAGCATATGAACTGTCAACTAAAGTGTCCCAGTCAACTATGATTAAGGAGCAAGTTCAGAGAGAATTTGATTATGTAGAAGATGAAAAAATAAAACATTCAAAAGTCACTAAAGTTACCAAGCAACAAGGTTCCATAGTGTTAAGTCCTCCAGTGGAGGAAACTGAAATATCTCCTAGCAAATCACCTGATTCTTTAGACTTTAGTCCTAGAAAGGAATCTCCTTCAAGTGAGGTATTTGACCCTAGTCCCATTGATTACTTGGATAAAGTTGCACCTTTAGTAAATAGTGAGGGAGTGAAAGAGATAAAGACTTTGCCAGTTTATGTCAGTTTTGTTCAAGTAGGAAAGCAGTATGAAAAGGAGGTGCAACAAGGAAATGTAAAAAAAATTGTAAGTCAGGAAAGTAAGACAGTACAAGAGACTAGGGGGACATTTTATACAGCTAGACAGCAAAAACAACCACCTTCTCCACAAGGTAGTCCAGAAGATGACACACTAGAACAAGTATCCTTTATAGATAGCTCTGGGAAAAGCCCTTTAACACCAGAAACACCCAGCTCAGAGGAAGTGAGTTATGAGTTTACCTCTAAAACACCCGACTCACTAATAGCTTATATACCAGGCAAGCCCAGTCCCATACCTGAGGTTTCTGAGGAATCAGAAGAGGAAGCAGAGGCTAAGTCAACCTCTGTAAAACACACAGCAGTGGAAGCACCAAAAATTGACAAAATATTGCCTAATAATATAAACAAAGACTCTAACAAAAGACCCAAAAGTAACAGAGTTGCCTACATTGAATTCCCACCTCCTCCACCATTAGATGCAGATCAAGCTGAGTCAGAAAAGAATCATCGTTATTCCCCTGAGAGTGAAATGGAGATGATAGAAGTAAATCTGCAAGATGAACAAGACAAATGTCAGCTGGCTGAACCAGTCATAAGAGTACAGCCACCTTCCCCCGTGCCACCGGGAGCAGATGTCAGTGACTCTAGTGATGATGAATCGCTCTATCAACCAGTTCCATTAAAAAAGTATACTTTTAAATTAAAAGAAGTTGAAGATGACCAGAAAGAAGCCTCAAAACCCAAAGTTTCTGACAAGAGTCAGAACCAGAAAGAGTTAGGGTATCCCAGTTCTGGAAAACCTAATGAGTTTGACATTGGTCTTGAGTCACCCCAGAATGACATAGCACAAAATGGGACTAATGACCAGTCTATCACCGAGTGTTCCATAGCAACCACTGCAGAATTCTCTCATGATACAGATGCAACTGAAATTGACTCTCTTGATGGTTATGATTTACAAGATGAAGACGATGGTTTCACTGAGAGTGATTCTAAACTTGCAGGTCCAGCAGTAGAAACCAAAAAGGATATATGGACTACAGAGGGCATTTTAAAACAGACTGATCGTTGCTTTAGCCAAAGTAAGCTGGAAGTTATTGAGGAGGAAGGAAAGGTAGGCGCTGAAGAAGACAAGCCACTTTCAAAAGGTCCAGGTTCTGAAAAGACCGAGCAGAAGTCAGGTGCACAATTTTTCACCTTGGAAGGCAGACACCCCGACAGAACTGTGTTTCCTGATTCGTATTTCAGTTACAAAGTAGATGAAGAATTTGCAACACCTTTTAAAACAGTAGCTACCAAAAGTCTGGATTTTGATCCATGGTCCAATAATCGAGGAGATGATGAAGTGTTTGAAACTAAATCAAGGGATGATGAGGCTAAGCCATTTGGTCTGGCAGTAGAAGACAGATCGCAAGCAACGACACCTGATACAACTCCAGCCAGAACTCCAACAGATGAAAGTACTCCAACTAGTGAGCCCAACCCCTTCCCATTTCATGAAGGGAAGATGTTTGAGATGACTCGCAGTGGTGCAATTGACATGAGCAAGAGGGATTTTGTTGAAGAAAGACTCCAATTTTTTCAGATTGGTGAGCATACTTCTGAAGGGAAGTCAGGGGACAAGGGGAAAGGGGATAAAAGTACAGTCACTGCCATCACACAGCCACAGTCAGGGGACATCATTGTAGAAACAAACTTAGAAAGACAAGTAGAAACAGCAGCAGTTGAACATAAGCCTATCATCCAGGCCAGTGGAGATTGTATGGAAGCCACACTTGGTAGTAACTCTCTGGAGAAATCATCGACAACTGTTAACACTTCTAAAGTTGATCCCAAATTGCGCACACCTATAAAAATGGGAATTTCTGCTTCCACGATGACTCTGAAGAAAGATGGCCCTGGAGAAGTGACAGATAAGATAGAAGCTGTGATGCCCAGTTGTCAGGGATTAGAAAATGAAACTGTAGCAGTGATTACAAGTTCAGCTACTAGCCAGACAAGCTGTAGGCAAAAAGAAAAACTTGATTTTCAAAAAGATAATTTTAATAACAACAACAATTTGGATTCATCTGGTAGCCATACAAATAATATTACCTGTAATGTAGAGCTAAAAGAACATTGTGAACCCAAGTGTTCCATACAGAAAGCTAACCAAATGAAAAGCACTTCAGGAAGAGGGACAGGGGCAACACAAGGACACAGAATAACAGATAAGCCAAAAGTACAAGGACAGCAGCAAAGGTCAAGAGAGTTGGTAGGGAGTAGAGCAAAATCAAAACTTCCCATAAAGGCCAGTTCAGTAAAAGAAGTCGTCCCACCAAATAATGTCCAAAAAAGAATAGCGAGTAAAGTGAGACAGGTTAGTAAACCCGACAAAATAAAACAAAATAATTCTTCTCCATGTCTAGAAGTAAGATCTAAGATTCCAATAAAAAATGTACCCAGGAAAAATCTAGCTATATCTAGAAAAACACCAACAATGCAAAAGCAAGAGCAGTTAGAGAAAGGAAAAATCAAACAGCTTCCTTCCAAATTACCAGTAAAGGTAAGATCTACCTCTATCACAATGACAACAGTTAAAGTAAGGAAAAATCAGCTTAGGGAGGTATGTAAACATTCTATTGAATATTTTAAGGGAATTAGTGGTGAGACATTAAAGCTTGTGGATCGTCTATCTGATGAAGAGAAAAAGATGCAGTCAGAGGTGTCTGATGATGAAGAAGACAGTTCATCAAGAAATACATCATTATCAGAAGCCACTCAAGTTTACCAGCCTTCCATTACATCGAAGTCTGCTAGAGATATGAGAACAGAGGCAGCATCCTTAAAATCAAAGATTGAAAAGGTCGACAGTGAGAGGAGGAGAAGTAAAAGGACTGGTGAGAATGAAGGCAGTCAGGTTTCTGGAGCTCTCATGGCTCACCTCGTGGAGATCAAGCCTAGTTTGTAAAACTTTCAACTTGTTGATCCTAGTGCATGAACTGTTGTGATTGCCTGTGGAGTGACTTACTGTAGTTCTCATTCTGTCATTGTCATCTGTATGTGCTGTCTTATACTCTTCTTTCTTCCTTTATACAAATTCTATATTGTAGACAGCTAGTGAAGCATGCTGAAGACATTGATGTAACTCAGGACTTTTAAAGATTTATTTTGTAACAGCAAATTTCATTCTGTCAAAGTAGAAAAAATAGATGTTAATCCCACCCTGGTGTTTTTCACCAATAATAGAACAATTTGTGTTCTAATCCAGTAGCTAGAATGTCAGCATGTTTGGTCTCATTATACTACAACATCATGTAGTTTGACATTTAGCTTTAGACAGGTGAAAATATAAAAGCTGTGACAAAGAAATTATTTTGTAGGTTATTAAGACACAATCATTTTAATATACAGTCTGAACACCAGCAACTTGGTAAAATTAAAATATTAAAAACTATTGTCCAGTATTGCAGGTTTCTTTACAAAATCTTTTTAATCAAGATATTGTAAACCACAGGTCCACAGAGTCCATGTGAACGAACAGACATAAGGATGGCAATTGTAGCTGATCATCTGGGACTTAGCTGGACAGGTATGTTTTTATGCTGTCAGACCAAAATTGAATTTAGCAATTATTTTTGCAGATCATCTTTTATAGTAAGGTACTACAAGTTCTTTATGCACTTGACCATATTAAGTTCCCGTAGAAGTCACTCAGAATTGAGGGCTCTGTGCACATTGTCAGTGGTTTTCTCCATCTCACAAAAGTGGAGTCCATATCGGTTTGTTGTAAACTATTAAACATTTCAATAGCTTTTCAGTTAAAAGAAGAAACCTCCCAGGAAATGCTAATGGCAGAATTGTCTTGCCATTGATCAGTAAATAAACACTTTTATTTAAAATGGTGAAAGAATTTTATTCTCCTTAAGTCCTGTTCTGGGAATAGTTGGCACAAATAGGTTGAGAGAGTTGGGAACCTGCTGGCTGGACACTTATCTGGGGTAGTATGGCTTTTCCCATTGTCCAGTGTCCTGATTTTCCAAAGCATTGAGCACCACAAGCTCCCAATGGCTTCAGCAACAGTTACGGGTGTTCACCACCTCTGAGAATGAGCCCCATAACAGTAATTGTAGTAGTCCTGCAGTTCTACACTGTACAGCAATGCAAATCAACTCCTCCAATAAACTCAGCTCGTTGTACTGTGTCACCATGTATCAGTGATTATAGTGTAGATGAAGAGAGATATGTAGTAATCTGGATATCAAGTATTACAGCATACAAGATTTTAAAAATCAACAGCAATAAGGTAACATCTACAGAGATTTTGTTCACCATTTTTACCTTACAGCAGTGTGTGTACTTGATGTAGGTATGATAATACCTACCAGGGATATGATTACAAGATCTGGCATGATGTCTTTCTGGGATGTTTTAATACTCCTGGTTGTAATTATCTTATAAATTAATTATAAACTATGTGTCAGATATTTGTTTACATTAATTCATCTGTGTGACCTAATAAAGCTGTTACTTTTACAGAATTGACAAGATAAGACTGACATGATGATAATGGTATATTTTTTCTTGCTTTATAGAACTGGCAAGGGAACTGAATTTTTCTGTGGATGAAATTAATCAAATCCGTGTAGAAAACCCCAATTCTCTGATTGCTCAGAGTTTCATGCTATTAAAAAAATGGGTTACCAGAGATGGGAAAAATGCTACAAGTAAGTTCAGAGCAGTTATTGTTGATTATAAATTATACACAACTTCATATATTGCCATATTCTAAATAGTGTAGCTCCCATCATCTTGATTATTTGGACATGAATATGAAAACATAATAAAGCTTTTCTAAGTAGCACTCATGAAATAACATTTCCTGCTCTAGCTATTTTTACCAGAGTTCAAGAAATTATAATATGTATTCGCTTGGTAATTACCATATCTATTTATGTAGTTACTTCATTTGAATTGTTGCATACTGGAAGAGAGATGCTAAACCTTCAGTTCTTGGCCTTCATAGTGGGACAGTAGCGTCTTTTACCATCTTCCAACCCATGCAATCCTGCTTTAGCTGAGTTAAATCTCCTTCCTAGCTGTCCCGATCAGCTCCAACGTGTGTCACTGGCCTGATCCGTCTTCTGAATGCCTATTATTCTCCAGGCATATGAAAAGGAATGAGGATAATTTTTCAAGTGTCCTTTTTCACTAGTTTTGTCAGTAAAACCACTGAAGAATGTATACTGTTCATAAGTACTCAGGCTGTACCCTGGGGTGGGCCGCATGTGTCAGTGGGACAGAATCCCCTATAAGAGGTGGCAGAGTGGATGCTGAACCATCCTGTTGCCATTATTGCAGCCAATATACACGCTGAGCCGTCCCCCTCCCCCATGATGTTTGGGTTTGGTCAGTGAGTCTGGAGAGTTGTGATTCCACCAGCCACCCACTAGCTCCCTGCAAAAGCTGCAGATGATCTGTATGGACTTCCCCACCAGCCCTATCCCTGTTTCAGCTGAGCTGCCCTGATTTCACTTTGTTCAGATCCTTCTCTGCCATGGGATGGGGGGAGGACCCTTTCTGTCTTTAGATCTTTAGGGGACAGGCCTTATAATTTAACAAAAATAAAAGTCTGAAATGTAAGGGTGAATGTGAAAGGGATCCATCCTTAGGGTCATTTGCAGAAATACCATCTGCCCAACAAGATTTCTCCACATCTAAATACCATCACATTTATTAGGGAGACCGGGTGGGTGAGGTAATATCTTTTACTGGACCAACTTCTATTGGTGAGAGAGACAAGCTTTCGAGCTACCCAAAAGCTTCTCTCTCTGACCAACAGAAGTTGGTCTAATTAAAAGATATTACCTCACCCAACTTGTCTCTCTAATACCCTGGGACTGACATAGCTACAACAAAACTGCACATCACATTTATTTATCATTAGCCCTATGTTCAGTCACCTGTTGTTCCAAAGTCTACAATGACATCCTTAGTGGAAGGATATTTTGTTCTAGTAGCAAGGAAATATATTCTTTAGGAACCCTCTGGTTTCAATCATGTTGCTTCTAATGATGGCATGAAAAACAATGTAATTACATACTAGACATTGTATGCCTCATATAAGTATACCACAGAATGATTTTTAGACAAGCTAGTAAATATAACTTTCCAGAACCAAATAAAAGCATTGAGGTGAAACACATGTCTCAGCATCTTCCAATTAATGCAATATGATTGAGATTGAGGGAAACAATTACATAGCTCAAAGATGACTGAATTTTTTCTGACATGTTACTTATTATATTTTCCAGCTGATGCCTTAACCTCTGTATTGACAAAAATTAACCGAATAGATATTGTGACGCTGTTGGAAGGACCAATATTTGATTATGGAAACATTTCAGGCACCAGAAGTTTTGCAGATGAAAATAACGTTTTTCATGATCCCGTTGATGGTAATTGAATTCTGTGCACATAATTATTTCAATAATATGTCCAATAATACAGAAAAATATTATAAACAGACCTTTTCTCAAAAGACAGTAAATTGTGAAGGACTAATTAATTTCTTTTCATTTTAAAGTTTTTTTCTCTCTTCAAAATCACAATTATGGTACTTAGAATTGCTCTATGTTTTTTTAAAGTTCATAAATGCAATATGAAATGCAAAACTCTAATACACATTTGTATAGTATTTTCAACTTACATTTTATGTCAGCTTGTGTCTCCAAAGGTAAGGGTCCAGTCCTGAAAATATACACATGAATAAAGTTGTTCCCACTAATTTCAGTGTAGCTTGATCAGGCACGTTCGTGTTTTTCAATTTCAATTGTCAAATGAAAAATCATACACTTAGTTGCTCATGCATTAAAAATTATTTGTAATGTAGATGGTGGTATACTGTGCCCCACACTACCAGGAAAAAATATATCCTTCAGTCTCATCTCCATACACTAGGCATTAGGAAATCGTCTCCTAAAAAGAAATGAGTGTTTAGTAATGGCATGTACACTAAAAGAATTTGCAATTTACTAATATACAGCTTTGAGAAAAATGAATGTATTCATAATATATACTTGAAACCTTTCAGAAATTAAACCATAATTTTCCAAATATAAAATGGCAATATAAACCCAAGTGTTTAATTTTTGAATGAGAAAATATCAATTTTACATAAGTGGAAACTTGTAATAGTTTTCACTCTACAACTATACAAGATAATTACAGAGTAATTTGGGTTAATTTTGAGCCAGATATTGTAAGTCAAGAATTGCAGGACAAATGGGGTTCTGATTATACAACAGAATGGCAATAAGCAAACATATACTTTGTGTTGGTCCTGTGGAGCCACTAATTGCTGCTATTTCTTTTTTGAAATTATCTTTAAAATATACTGGTGGCACTGGTCACCTCAGCTCTGATTTAAAACCCTGCCAATCTTAAAATCTTATATACAATTCAAGTCTTATGTACAAAACATCTTCTTTTGCATATATTTTCTTCAAATGTGTATTGATGTTTTAATCTTCTTCCTGCATTATATTGGGATTTTCTGATTATTAGACTATATAAGTTTAATATGCTCCATTATTAAGCAGCAGCATTGGCCATTGAATCATTGCATTGCAGAAATAATTTTCTGTTGACATTTTAAGAAAGTTCCTCTTGAAATGTTGCTTGCACCTTTTAATCGTAGCAGCAGTGTTTATTATAAAGAAAATGTGCTTCTCCACAGTTCCTTTTGTCTCTCCTCTTCTCTTCTCCTCACCTTCCTCGAATTTCCTTTCCTCACCAAGACCAGACCGCTCTTTACCTTTCTCTCAGCTGATTCAGAAAAAATCCTGTTGATACACCTCCTTCAACAGGCACCACAATGTCAACTTAACCCCCAAACATGTCTTCCTTTACTAGGATATTCAGCCTAATATTTGTTTACTGGAGTGTAAATTTTACATTTCATTGTCATTCATTTGTGTGTATTCAGTCTAATCCTTGAGAATGATTTTTCCCATGTTTTCATTACTTATCTTTTCTTTTCTCTCTTTATTTGATCAGTGTTTCTGATTGTACCCATGTCACCAAGATCTCCTCAGTCTCCAAGATCACCAAGATCTCCTTACTCACTACAGTCCTCTCATCTATATAATTTTACTGTACCAGAAATTTTTATATAGATTCTTCCCCTGTGGTGTTTGTGTTCTGTAATCCTTTTTTCTGACACCTTTTTATTTTTAGATTTTATTCTGCTGTATTTTAAAATCTACTCTTCTTTCCTAGCCACACTGAGATTCATTTCTATTCTTTGTTCCTTAACAATTATATTTTTGTGGCACAATGATTAAATTGGAGTATACTAGTGCATAGTATTGTAAGTATTGTGTAATTTTTAAAACTAGGATATTAAAAATGTGGATCTGTTTTAGACATAGATATTTGCAACAACAACAAAAATACCCTCACCCACTCACCCCACACACATACATGCCACACAACACAACCTGGCTGTCCAGCATTATGATCAGATTCTTCCTTTAGATTATATTAATCAAGTTTGCATGAACTAAAACAAAGAGAGAGAGTGTTACGTAATTTGGCCACAAAATATAATGTTAGCTATAAAGGACCACCAACTCTATCCATATTTATTCCATGTGCTTGCTCATGAGTCAGTGTGCTATAGCTATAAAAATGTTAAGGTGGCTGCAAAACCATTCATTAGAACCTTTACAGAGTGTTGATTTCTGAAGAAGTCAAGAGCAATAGCTGCCACGATTTTAGCAACTAGCCATTTTAGCTACTCTAATTTGTGTTGCATCCATTTAGGGTAAACCAATAAATCTATCAAATTTACATTCACATGTAAATGGCTACAACATCTCATTTTAATATTTTAATATTTTCTATAATTCATCAATCATTTTATATGTTTACTTATGTATTGCTCCATACTTCATTCCAGTCAGTCCAAATGTACTGTCTTCCTTAGGTTATCCCACCATTCAAGTGGAACTGGAAACTCCCACTGGGTTGCGCTTCGTGCCACCCACCCCTTTCCATCAAGATGATTTCTTTAGTGATACCTCTAGTATAGAGTCACCCCTTAGAACTCCTAGTAGACTGAGTGATGCGTTAGTGACTTCACAGGGAAATCTAGACGGTACAGCAGCAGGACCTCCAGTGGTGATTGAAGAAGATACTTCACTGGAAGACAGCAAACCTGATTTCTCAGTACCTAAAGAAAGAGCACCTAAAGATATGTCTGTAGGCCAGAGCCATTTGGAGGAAGTGGACCTGAATGATTATCCTCGGTATCTTGGTAGTTATGGTGGGATATCAAAAGATGCTAAGTACTCAAAACAAATACAGAGTGAAGAGACTAGTCAAACAGGAGTGAGAACTGAACAGCATGAGAGAGAAAAGTCTGGTACTGATGAGGAGATGACAGAAGAAAAGCTTAAATCTCTGTTTGAGGACATTCATCTTGAAGAAGGAGTTGAGTCTGAGGAGATGACGGAAGAAAAAGTGTGGTCTATTCTTAAAGATGTTCAGCAAGCAGAACAGGAAATGTCTTCAATTACAGGTTGGCAGAGTGAGGCATCAAGTGTCCATGTTGAACCACCAACGCCTGGACGCAGAATAAGTGGTGAACTACTAGATCGGCTAGATGATAGGTAAGGATCTGGAATATAGATGTTTGTCTTCAAACAAATCATTTTCAATGTCATTTTCACCTCCAGATGTTAGATTTCTAAAAAAATTATTCTGAAGTTATTCAAATTCATAGCTTGGTTTTAATGTATTTGCATTTCTTACACAAGTCTGGAACACTATCAGCAAGGTCCAAGAAAATATATATATTTTTAAATGCCTATCATCATTTGGGTCAGATAACTATGCTTTATCTTCTGTTAGATGTAGATTACGTTTTCTATAAAGGTCTGATCCAAAGCCCATCGAAGCCAGTGGAAACACTCCAAAAATCATTTAGGTCAACTGATTAGACCCTTAATACATATCTTGCAACTATGCTTCTCTCCCATTGACAGCTTTAGAATTAGGATTACTTAAAAAAAATTTCTGACAACTAAATATCTAAAGCTAACATTTAAATAATTTGTAAAATATAATAGCTGTCTTAAATGATGGTATACAACAGGCTTAGCCATCCTCACAGAAAGCGAGAACTTCACTAGTTATTTAAAAGACAGTGAAAATAAAAAGTTAAAAACCAATATTCCCTAGACTATGGTATTTAAGAATAGACTGTCTTTTAAATGCTATGTCTATGTCACCACAACACTGAAAAAAGTAATTAACAGAGGTTCTGTCTATGTTGGAGCTGGAGGTGTAATTCCCAGTTTGGGTAGACATACTTGTGCTAGCACTGATCAAGCTAGCATACTAAAAATGTCCGTGTGACATGGTAGCACAAGTAGCAGGATAGATTAACCACCCTAGTATACACCTATGTTTCAGTCAGGATCATACTTGGCTGGTTAACCCACTCCACTGCTATTTTAGCACACTGGCTTGATCACAGCTAACACAGGTGTGTATACCCACACTGGAAATTACACCCCCAGCTCCAGTGTAGACATACTCTAAGTATGGTTAGCTTATTGTTTATTTATTAATGCCCCTACCCAGTGTTCCCTTCCACATCCACAAATGAATTGGTGTCTGTGCCCTGCTCTCGTGGGTTCTCTTCTATAACTCAATTAAGCCAGAAGTAAGTTGTGCTGTTTTCCTCTCCGTAATGTGGAACTAGGGCCAACAGTGTTAGTATCCCAGGGTAGCTGTACAAAGCAAAGGAGCCTCTATGTGAATGTCTCATGCCTGCTTCAGATCTCCAAAGACCAGCAGATTTTGAGGAATGGGAGGGCAACCCCCCTGCCATTTATGCAGAAATATCATAGAAGGAAACACCACATTCATGGCATTTCCACTCCCATACAGAAAGACTCAAGCACAAATAATAATCAAGCCTGCAGTAATATACTTCAGAGTACAATCCCAGTAAAATGTATTCATTCTACCATGTGCTTGAACTACTCTAGTACTTAAATGATGATCTATAGTTCATTTCCTGAACAAAAGTGTAAAGCTCACTGGCTATCATGCAACAAGTGCACTTTCTGGAGTTTCCCTTCAACCAGTCTTCACTTCCTGTTTGTCATTTTTTTTGCTGCATTGTCATAATTTGTAGGAATATGACTATGCTGCATCCCTTTTTAAACAATTCCTCTTCACAAGAAATCTTAGATAGTAAGCTCTTCAGGACAGGGACAGCGCTTACCACATTGTTGATACTAACAGAATATGAATAAATATAATAATAATAATAATAATAATAACAGTAATAAGTAGATTTGACTCTTAAGTGTCTCTGAAATAATATATTGGGATTGGTAGTTAATATGTCTGTTTCAGAGCTAGGTGTTTCCAGTGTTGTTGATATTTCTTTTCGATTTTTTAAAAGTAAATGTATTTTTATTTAAAATCAATTAAACAGATTTATACAGAAGAATAATATGAACTATGGACAAACAATAAATAAACACTTTATAAAAGCAGAGTCCTGCACTGCTCCACTTCCATTCCCACACCACTCCCTAAATCTCTATTCCTCTTGCTTGTATATCTTTGTTTTTCCACCAGGGGTTAATTTTTGCCATATCCCAAATTCTTCAGGATTGTAATTAATCTTATAAATAAGATGCTTATATGAAATAACTTCTGTCACATCAGCCTACCACACCTTTTTAAAAGTGGGGCACAAGAGATTGTCTGCTTTCCAAGGGTCAATTGCTTTACTGAACCAAGGGCATTCATTGTCTATTTCTTGAAAGATTTTGTAGTCCCATGTCTGATATTTCATATGTGGTGGTGGGGTGGAAAAAGCTACTATTGCTGTTGCCCATTGTATCTACCAAGCTCCTCAACTTGATATTTAGGCTGGATCCTTGGTTCTTGATTTGTACCTTGAGAGATATCAATTTAAGGGGCAAAATCCACAGCTGGTATAAATCAGCAGAGCTCCATTGCCTTCAGTAGAGCAACACCAATTTACACCATGTGAGGATCTGACTTAAAACATTTTGAGATACTTATTAAGGACTAGATCCTCTCTCATTGAATTCATTGAGAGTTTTGCCATTGACTTCAGTGGGTGTAGGATTTAAGTGATGAGAAATTCAATACTGCAATGTGAATGATCTAATATTGGTATGATTTATCCAGAGATAAATTGGATTAATTGAGAAATATACCTAATTCAGGAGATATTGTACCTGATTAAATGAATTGCAGACAGAATACTTAAATGTGTAATTATGTCTTGTTAGCAGGATGTTTATTCTGTTTCATTAGCAACTTGATACCGTTTATTTACCAACTTTGTAGTTTTCTCAGAAAAGAGCTAATTATTTGAGCATCAGTGATATATTGAGGTATATGGCTAAATTCAGGCAGAAACTTCAAGGTAGTAAGTAGCAATCAACCAGTAGTGTCAGGTGAGTATATATCTCATATGTTCATAAGGCCATGTTGGTGGACCTTGTTTGTTCCTCTTTTTTTCCCCCTTTTTTCCCCCTAACTGGAAAGGGCTTAGAATAAAAACATGTGACCTGATTTTCAGTGTTCAGTAGAAACTATACATTCTCAATGCCTTTGCAAGTGAGACCACCCAGGCAGAAACTACTGTACCCAATACAGGAATATTAAATAGCTTGATGTTTACATACTACATTTAAATCTTTGCTTCTTTGTTTTTAAAAAGTACAAACTGAAAATACAGGCATCTTGACAGCAAGCTAATTGTTTAGCATTTCTGAAAGCGATTTGAACATTGTGTGATTGTCTGTTGTTTATCTTTTGTAGCCCGGACCAATGTAGGGATTCTATTACCTCATATCTGAAAGGAGAAACTGGGAAAGTTGAAGCCAATGGAAGCCGCACAGAAATTACAACAGAAGTAAAGACTAAATCTTATGTTCAAGAGTCCATGAACAAAGTGGGAAAACAGAGTGACAAGGAAACTCTGAAACCAAAAACACGAAGCTCTGTCCATACTGAAGAGCAAACATTATTAACATCATATCAGAAATCTTTAGAAGAGACCAGCAAGCCAACAGTAGAAGAGCCTAAAACCTCTGTGCCTGTCAGCATGAAGAAGATGAGCTGGAAAACTCCTGAAGATAGCAAGCCAAGAGCAAACATCCAGGAAGAGGTGGGAACAGCAACGTCTGAACAAAAGGTATGGTCCTGCAATTATTAATCTCCTAGCTGAATACATATTAATCGACATAAAGTTTTGTAAACTTATAGTGAAATTTGTTTTGTTAACTCATTTTTCTCCCTTTTAACATCAATTTGGTATGATTAATTTACTAAATTACAATAATGGAAAATAATGGTTCAACCACCGAGTTTTGACATATAAATGGCAAGGGTGAAAAAGCGTTGGGGGGCATCAAGGAGACAATTATGGCTCTGTAATTCTCTGCCTGGTACCCAGCCTTGCCTTCTTGGCTGCTCTGAGCTGCATCAGCTAGCAACAGTCACCGTGGACCATGTCTTCTTCCCATCCCTGACATGCCTGCTATGCTGGTAGCTGTGTCAAGGGTGGTGCCAGGAGCTAGCTTCCGTGGTTCTATTTCTACAGGAGAGATGCAGATGGTTTCTGTTCTTTGAGCCATCAAAACGAGCAGAGCGGGGCAGAGAATCTTCCCTGCCTGTTTTTTCACTACATTCATTTTCAGGAAAATACCTTATCTAGCTGGCGAAATGTAACCTATTTGTGCTTTGTTCCCCTGACACACTCATTCACACTGCAAATGCACAAGGCCAAGCTGTATGTTCTTGCACAGGTCTATAGAGAATTACCAGTGTACAAAGAACTTCTCTAGGAGAGGACATGCTCTTCCATCTAGTGATAGGTGTGGTCTACCGCCTCCCCTTCAGTCTTACATTGCCTACTTTGCATGTCACTAAATACTTACTGGGCATGTGGGTGTTCCACCCACAGCATCTTTCCAGCCAGTTGTCTGCTCAAGATGGAATTTTAGTGCAATTCTCAACAGCTGATTTCCTTCCTGCAGCCTAATTAAGTTTGTTCAAATAATTGTTTACAGCACAATAATTCTGTTCGATGAAGCCCAACAGCTGGAAGGTTGCCATTTGATAAACAATAAGGCCACCAGGGAGCTAATGAGCTATAAAATAGCTAAGAAAAATCTCAGGGCAGATGCGTTGGAGTTCCTTCCATCTCCCTTTGTCCTCTATACAGGGATTCTGTTTTACTGAGGGCAGTAGATTAAGGAATTATAAATATTAAGTGATCCATTTAAATATATCTTGGAATTTGTTTGCAATGTAATTTTCTTATTTGTAATATGTACTAAATTTTTTCATAACATGATACAATGAATTAGTTTAAATGTAGTTCATTTTAAAGTGCTCCCTAATTGTTTCACCCCATGTCCCTTTATACACGGTAACATAATCATTCTTAGCAATTATGTATTGTACTATTGTATTTCATTCTTATTTATTAGTTTGTGACACATCTAAGCTGTAAAGTCCTTTACAGGTATTAACTAATTAATTCTCTCAACACCCCTGTAAAGACCTGATCCAAAGCTAGTCGAATCAATGGGGTGATTCCTACTTACTTCAGTGGACTTCGCATCAGAACTTATGACTGTATTGATGTCCTCATTTTAAAAAAATGGGAATACTGAGACAGGCAGCATAAGTGACTTAACCAAGGCCACAAATCGAATCAGTGGCATAATAGGCACCAGAATTCAGGAGTCTTGACTCCCAGATTCATTTTTAGTGCACTAGACCCAAATGCCTCTCCTTATATTTAAAAAAATTTAAACAAAAATATTGTAAAAACCCTTAATTCTACTTGTGTTTCCACCAGGTGGTTACCCAAGTGTCAGAAAACAGACAGTTGGCCACTTTTTATTCTCGGGCTCTGTTCAGTTTTGAAGATTCTGTGCTGGAGTGTGGGAAAAATAAATGTGTGCATATTTTCAAGACTGCTTTCAGCACTTCTCTTGTAGCATCCAGGAGAGGGTGATAGTTCTCAAGCTCTCTCCCCCGCCTCCCCCCCCCAATAACAACTGAGTCACCTTAATGACACAACCTTTGAATAAGCTGGATACTGCAGAGCTATGTGATTTCTGAGTCTCTCTCAAACCTTGTAAGACTACCAGACTAGTGACTCTACTGTTATGGTACATCAGTGAAGACATGGGTTCTTCTAATCTCTTTGATCTGAATGTTTTGTAATCAGTAGTTAAGTGAGCTATCACATATACTCACTTGAAAAGACAAGGAGAATTTCCACTATAATATATCTGGGAGGTATTCTTCAGAAGTGATCTATAAAGAAAAAAAAATCATAGTCTGAGTGGGAAAATAGGTGGACTTCAGGAAAAAATTACTGCACAATTTCAATTACTGCACAAAACAAGCCATTTGGCATTGAGGATGGAAAGGGACATAAAGAAAGAGATCGGGAGTTGGCAATGGGATATGGGCTTTCATCATTAGGCCACCATTTCAGATTTTGGTCCAGAAGATTCATGGATGTAAATCAAACCATTACTGTTGGGTAGCTGTTTGCTTGCCTGTGTGAAATGAGTTGATGGCCTAGTTCCTAGTGAACAGGTTCCACATTACAGAAACCATCACTACAGTTTCATTAACTCTCACCTTTATAGCTGGCAAAGATTCTTCAGAGAACCCACCAAAAAATGGTTTTGAGACATAGTAGCATGGTGAGGGAATTCTCTTCTGTCACTGCCCCAGCTGTACCATGTTCAAAGAATAGATGCTCTGGCTGCACCTTTCACAAGCATCAGGTTCACATGAATTTTAACTTAAATAAAAGGTGCAGAACTATTAAACATTATTCTTGTTGGAGTGCTGTAACAGTGTCATGGCCGCTCCAAATGTAATGGTGGCAAAATTCCATCATAACTAAAAGAAGATACTTTAACTCCTTATTTAATGGCACTCTTTCTCCAACATCTTTGTGATTTTGGGGAATCCATTTTTGTTTCCTATCACTTTTTATTATTGTAATTAAATTAAACTACTTTGATTTATTTATTTGGATAGCAGCGGTAGTGTGGTTGGCACATTACAGATAGGTTTGTATTGTCTTGAGATGTTCACCTATCTGCATTCCTTTCCTTTGAATATTCTCTCTCTCTCTCTCTCTCTCTCTCTCATGCTTGCTTTCTTTGCTTTATAGATCATTTCTGAGAAATACTCTTTTGTTTTACATGCTGGGCTGGATAGACAAAAAGGAAGAGGTTTAATATATTTAGTTAGCAGAATTTTAATAAGTAATGTTGTTCCTTTTCTCTCTCAACGTTAGAGTCGTATTAAATAATTGTAGAGATAATTACCATATTTCTAGATTCATAAAAAATGTGGCTGATACCTGGCCAAGTTTTCAGACTGGTCTTTACCACTGCATTGTGCCTGTAGCATGTGCACTCATTTTACTGCCACAGCCATCTGTATGCACACTAAAAAATTGGTCACGGTTTGTGGGAGTGGACACTTTAGTGTATGCAGAGAACAGGCAGTGTGTGAATCCCAGTGTATGCAAAGAACAGGCACATGTGCACATGCTCAGATTTTTGTGGGCATTGGGGTCTGAATACTCATCATACTGTACCAAGACAATGTCACAATTTAATCTTTCTAAATTACTTTATTAGGTTTTTTTTAAATAAATACAGACTGTTTGTAATTAGCCCTGGAATTATTTGATACAATTTGAAATCAGATAAATTTTGAGTGGGAAAGCCATTTACTCAATAAAATTCTACAAATGAAAAATACCTATTTATGATCTCCCTGGATCTTAACTGGTGTTTACTGTTTAATCATTCAGGAGGTAACTGACTTGTTACACTCATGAATCCAGTACAGTTTCATCCCTTTCTGCCCACCCCCTCCCATTTCTAGGATTCCATTTCCTATTTAGGGCCTTACCTAGTGCTCATAGAAGCCAATGGAAAGATATCAGTGGGCATTGGTCATGCTCATAGTTCAGAAACCATGAACTGCTTTGATTTCTCGGGCAGGAAATGGAACAATCTCTAACAGAACATTATGGGCCTAGATTTCTAGTACTGGTTTTGTTGAAACTGCTAATTCTTGAGCATAGTTTTGCAAAAAGTTGTAACTTGTGATTTGTTTGTTTTTTCTCACATCCATATTTTGTAAAAGATGCTTGAGATTCATTTGTTCAAATGCATTTGGGATCTCATAATTTGTCCCATATAAAAAAAAGCTTTAAAAGCATTTAAGATAAAATGGAATATTTATCAAACTACAGCACAGCAAAGAGCAAAAAAGATGCCACAATAAATTAATGGGCAAGATTGCAGACACCGCATACATGGTACATACAGGATGAATTAACATCTGTGATAACCTTTTCTTTCTCCTGGGTGTTCCTGCTCAGAATGTTTTGTCTTTTAAATGTGCTGTTAAAATATACTAAAACTGCCTTTATCAGGAATTTAGTGACAGTGACATTGAGATTCAGAGTGAGTCGAGCTCAGATGAGGAACAGAGAATCACTACAAGAGTTTATCGCCGGCGTGTGATTCTGAAGGTATCCTGTGATTTTAGTTCTAGAGGTACCACTGGCATGGATTTGGTCTTGACTGCTGTGCTAATGTTCAGTGTTGGTCATATTAGACACCCTCTTGTAATGTGCTTTCCATTTCTGGTATGTATTTACAACTAAAATATTAGGTAGTCTTTCTTTGCATAATCCCTAGGCTTATGGTTGTCTTCTGGTGGAAAACAACCACACAGCGCTGCATTTTTGTCTCTCTTAATGCCATTGTGTTCTGCATGGCATCATTAACACAGTCACTATGTATAGTGAGATATAATGGTATATGGACATAGGTTGATATAATGAAACTCTACAGGGTTGATAACCACTTTAAAAGCATGTCTGGTATGGAACAGAATGTATGCACACAAGGCATGTGTGATATAAAGTATTTTGGTTTATCTTTCTTTCAGTTGCCTAAATCACAAGTAAAACACATTCCGTAATTCCTAAGGGTAGGATTTAGAAACATAAGACATATTGATGTTCCATGGGACTTGTGCTCTTAAATTCCTTAGGTGCTTTTGAATACCCTTCCCCTAATGATATTTGGGCCTGATCCAAAACATATTGAAGTCAGTGAGAGTCTTGAGTGGGTTTTGGATTAATCCTTGTTTGATGTTTTTACAACAACATGTTGATGGAATGTATTCACAGATATAATAATAATTAATAATGTGGTGTCATGTAAATAAATACATTTGTTGTGTATATTTTCTTATACGCTCAAATAATTCGCTGTTACTTGCCTTAGAATAGTGGTGTTCAACCTGTGGTCCATGGACTCCTGGGTGTCAGTAGACTATGCGTAAGGGGCCCGCAAAAGGTTATCGTTACCATAGAACAGTGGTTTTCAACCGATATTCCGCAGACCCCTGGAGGTCTGCAAACTATGTCTAAGATTTCCAAGGGGGTGTTTACCTCCATTTCAAATTCTGTAGGGGTCTGCAAATGAAAAAAGGTTGAAAACCACTGCCCTAGAACATTTACATAGTCAAAGGTTATGTCAACACTATGAGCTAGGGCTGTGATTCCCATGCTGGCATACAAATACAGATATGTATTTGGCATGGCTAAGCCATGCTTCTGCTGCTGCTACCCATGTTACCACGACTACACTGTTATTTATATTTATGGTAGCTTGATGAGAGCTAGCACCAGTATTTGTATGCGAGTAGGGGAATCACATCCCTAGCTTGTAATGTAGACGTGACCAAAACATTCTGTATCTAAAACATGAATTTTAATACTCAGTTATTTATAGGATTTTCTTATAAGTTTTTATTGAAAAACAGTGATGAGACCAGAAAGACAGTGCTGCTGTCATGCTTATATAGCACCTATGCTATAGTGATGGAATTTACCTGAGATATAATAGTTACTTTAGTACCATAAATTCCAGCTATTCATGGCACTTCAAATCTGCCATTTTAGATTAATATTTGTACGTTATGGAAAAGGGGAATGCATGTGTCTTCTTAATACTGGTCAGTTCTACCTCCTCTCTATGATATGCAAACACACTGCTTTCCATAGGTATTGATCTCTCCAAGATGCATGCCCTTGAGGAGAGTGCAGAGTGGTATTTTTAATAACATACACTATGTACCTATTCAATTTATCAGTCATGCTCCCTTCTTTAAAATCCAATGGAGGCTTGCAGGGGCGGCGGGCCTGGATATAGCCCAATGGGAGTAAAATCTTTCTGTCATCTTTATGAGAGAAGCCTGTTGCTATCTTTCAAAATCTCTAAGCTGTTCAGTACATCTCTACGATACAGCAGTAATCTGAAGTATTCGATGCAGCCAGAGAGGAATAAGAATGTTGTTCCTGTTTTCACACTGGTCTGTTGTGAGGGCATCATAGGGCAGTGTAAGCTGCATTGCACAACGATACTCCCCTGGCCAGATCCTGAGCTCTTAACGGCTTTTACACTGCTGCAGTAGCTTGAAAGGCTATCGTACAGGAAAGAATTCCTCCCCTCCCTCCGTCCCTTTGTGTTCTGTTCAATACTTCTCACTGGTTAGCTGTTTTAGAGGCCATAGGTAGAAATAGGAGACTGGGGCAATATTTTTTTTTAAGTACCAAAAATTCAAGCTCTAGAATTGAACTGCCCCACAGAGGCCAATGTTCTCTTTTCCAATTACATCATGCTGCCTCAGACTACTTGCCTGGCCCATTGTACTACTGATCCTATATATTATGGTTTGGAGCAAGTAGTGCGTTATCTTCAAATAGGGACACCCTGGACATGCTTGTTCACTTTTTACTCCATTGAAGTCATTAGGAGTTTTTCTTGAGTCAGAACTGGGTAAGGATTTCCGGATTTGGCTCTTACTGTTGGGTCCATATCTTGATTCAGTCCTATTTATCCATATCAGTAATAGCAAATGAAAGCAGGTGATTACACGCTTGGCTGCTCCATGATGGAATAGCTGCTGTGCAGAGGGTTGCACATGTGACATTTTTTATTGTAGTTTATATTGGTTACTGTCTCGTTGCTACATAAAAAGCAATAGAGGTTCCTATGTATCCCACGGGGTGAAATTTGATCACCCCTGGACTAAGGATAAATTCAGTCTTGTGGAAAAAGAATTCACTGCATGATTCCACAGGTAACGTTAGGACTAAATTACTTTATTGACTTTCTCATTTCTTTATTTCTGTTTTGTTCCTTTATATGTTGTTGTTATTGCTATTACTTATTATTTGTTATGTACAGTTATTGTGCTGTGCTCTGTTGAAAACATGGAGAAAGTCATTTCCCTGTCCCAAGGATAGTACGATTGAAGGGCACAATCTCGTGAAGTGCTGACTAATCTCAAACTCAACTCCCATTGGTATGTAGCACTTTACAGGATTGGACCATACATTTAGACAAAATATGTAAGACACATCTCCCCATATTACCAGATCATGGGCTAATCTCAAAATGGTAGAGAATTTTTTTCCTCTCCCTTTCCCTTTCCCTGTTTATCATTTGGTGACTAGGACTCACAAAAGAGGTGTAGGAGTATGGGCAATTAACACACAAGGAGAAAATAGAAGCTTCAGCCATAAAATATACAAATATATAACATTTATCATATAATATAATGTAATATATAAAATTTAAAGGCAGATCCAAACCCCAGCGAATTCAATAATTACAATAATTGGCGACTCATTTTTATGCTTTTTAACAATTCTAAAGAAACAAAATTATTGAATCAGTTTCTTGCAGAAAGTTATGTGAAAGATCTGCATTTCACTTCACAACCATTTTGTAATGAAAAACCTAATTTCTGTACAAGATATTCAAATTTCACATCATTTTGCAAGTTTTATTCCCTTTACTTCTTGACACTGTTGTGGATGTTCTGTTTTCTTCCAAAAATATTCAGAAACCAGGGCTCTTTTCCTTCCATTCTTCTTGATAGTGAAGTGAGAAAACAGGTAATTGGTTCTAAGGGGTGTTTGTCTTAGTCTTCAATAATGCAGCAGGGCAGAATGATCTGAGCAGCAAGTTTATTACAAAGCTAAAACCAGCAACTCTTGTGATCTTATTATTCAGGGGAGACTTAATTATGGAAAGTGAAAATATAACCAACCTAAAGGTGGCAAGAATTACGGGTGAATTTTACCCAGTGCACATGGCCCATGCTGCACATCAACCCGTGCATCAAGGGCTTACATTGTGCATTCAGCCATGAGCGGGCCCTCTCTAGTGGGGTGACTTTCACCCAATATAAATAAGACAGTAACTATGTGCTCTAAATTTCCCCCACCCCAGCCTCATCCATGATGTGACAATGTCGGTGTTTTTGAAACTGTTGAAGTAACTGGTTTATTTTAACAAGTCAGAACATAAAAGTAAATTCATAACCGTTAGGTCAAACTGCTTATTATCATTATAATCACATTGTATGTAGATAGAGCTTTTTCTTCATCATCAAGTTCTCAATCTCAAATCACTTTGCTGCCCCCAACAGAGGCATTTCTTCTTTTCAGTTCTGCACTTAAGTTTACCAGGTCACTTTCCTATTGCTTTAGCAGTACATCTGTGAGCAGTTGTAAGAGTCAGCATAGCTGACAGACTTGCAGAATCTGATTAAAGAAGCTTCCCCAAGTAGACAGAACCCACCAATGAAAATGACCTTAATGAGGTATTTGTTTCTTGCAATGCAGCCGCATAAACTTGAGACCACAAGATACAGCTGCTGCTTAAGAACTGCAAGAATGTGAATCTTCAAAAAAGAACTAGATAAGTTCATAGAGGACAGGTCCATCAATGGCTATTACCCAGGATGGACAGGGATGGTGTCTGTAGCCTCTGTTTGCCAGAAGCTGGGAATGGGCAATCAACTACTTGATTATTACCTGCTCTGTTCATTCCCTCTGGGGCACCTGGCACTGGCCACTGTCGGAAGACAAGATACTGGGCTAGATAGACCTTTGGTCTGACCCAGTATGGCCGTTCTTATGTTCTTAATCTTGAGACTGGCAGGATTAGGTGTTGATGATGGGTTTGGTTAGTGGGAGAACAGGACTCAGGGCATCTTAGAGCTGCTGCTGCTGCTATGGAGTCATCTGCCCCAGCCTTTTGCAAAAAGTTAATATTTGAAGGATCTTTTTACTTTGTCTATTTCCTTCTGCTTTTATCCTCCATTTTACTCTTGTGGGTCACAGAGATTCAGCTACACCCTTCTTCCCTGCCATTAAAAACAACAGATAAAATAGAAAGAAAACAAAATGAACCAATATCCTTCTAACAACAAAGCAAACAAAAAAGAAAATCAGAGCTCTCCAGAACCAACAGTAACCTTAGGCACATTACTGCAGCATTGACTGCATAACCCCATTCAGTTGGAGGTCCCTGAGAGCACACACAATCTGTAAATAAAAGTTCAGAAAATCAATAGAGCTGGTTGGAAGACTTAAAAAGAAAACAAAACACTGCTCCCTGGGTCTCTCACCCTGGAGAGCAGCAAAGAGGATGCTGGCTTTGGCTCCAGCTAGTATGGTAACAAAGATCTGGTTTGCAAAGCCAGCCAGCATTCCCTTCATTGTACTCTGGAGTTGGGGCACGTGGATCACAGCTTTGTTCAGTACAATCCCCAGGATATAACTGAGCTTCCATTAATTGTGAATGTACTATATGAAGTTTTTCTTCCTGCGTTTCTAAAGCTTTCCATGTTGTGACAGTGATTTAAAATGGTCATGGGTAAAATAAAGCTTTATACAAACATGTTGCAGCAGGAAGAATCTACTCTTCACTTCTGCTGTGGATGCACCAGTTCTGTATTTCCAAGGCAAAAAGCAGCAATTGTGGTGGGGTTATCTAATGTGCTTTTCTAACCCAACACTGCTTTATGTTCATGACAACAGCAAGTAAAACTGCCAGTGGACAGGTTTCTCTAGTAAATGTCCGTCTTAATAACTACATCGGGTTAGAAAATGCAGTGCAATCCGATCTATCTCCCTACCTACTGTGAACCCTACTGTAATTTATTTTAACTACCCACAAGCAAGAAAAATCTGTGCGTAGGATTTCATCAACACTGACTTGCTCAGTATTCACTGCATTTATCATTAAATTGTGCTTAAAGGACCACGTAACTAATTAAGAGCCCAAGATACCTTTGAAGCGGAATCATCTTGTAGTAAATGTCTTCCCATTTACTGATATGTTGTGTTTCAAAGTTGATCACAGTAGGTGTCACTGATTTATGTAAAAATATCTAAACATACAGACAAAATCCCCACCTGTTTATGCAGTAAGAAAGGAAACAAGTATAAAAGCTAACTGAGAGCAGCTGGGCAAGAGCATGGCATCGTGTGTTGGTTACCTTTCCTATGAGCCCTACTTCTATGGTGGCAGTTGTGGTGATGTTATTATTCGTTATTTGTATTACAGTACTGCCTAAAGGCCCTCGTTGAGATCAGGACCCCACTGAACTCAGCACTGTACACACACACACACAGCTCCCAGCAGCAAAATGCTTACAGTCTAACTAGAGAGACAAGGTGGGTGAGGTAATATCTTTTATTGGACCAAGTTCAGTGGATGAGAGACACCAGCTTTCTTCTTCAGATGAGAGCCCTGTGTAAGCTCGTCTCTCTCACCAATGGTCCAATAAAAGATATTACCTCACCCCCTTTGTGTCACTAGTATCCTGGGACCAACACAGCTACATTAACACTGCATACAGTCGAAATAGAGCAGACAAAGCATGGGGGAAGGGGAGAAAACAGAGGGTCAGAGAAATGAAGTGACTTGCCCAAGGTCATATAGCAAGTGACCAGGAGCACCATTTCAGATCGGGGTGGGGGGGGGGGACTTTAACCGTGATTCTTGGGGCTAATTAGGCATTTGAAAACTAGTTTTTTTTGACAGGAGCCCTGTATCTAATTCCTTTATAAAAGAAAGAAAATTAAATAAATATTAGACCCACTCAGCTCTAATAACATGTTCTGACATCTTGTGACAAGTCACTTAAGGGATACTGATTAGGTTTAAAATTTTTATGTATAGTCTTACTTTATTACTAACTCCATGGAGAGAAAGACCCCGTCAGGACTCCTGGGTTCTATCCTAGCTCTGGGAGGAGAGTGAGGTCTAGTGGGTTATAGTGGGGAGCAGATACATCTGGGTTCTATATAAGAACATCAGAATGGCCCCCAATGGTCCATCTAGCCCAGTATCCTGTCTTTCAACAGTGGCCAATGCCAGGTGCTTCAGAGGGAATGAACAGAACAAGCAATCATCAAGTTGCCCTGTTGCCCACTCCCAGCTTCTGGCAAACAGAGGCAACGGACAGGCAGAACATAGTGTTGGATCCCTGCCCACCCTGGCTAATAGCCATTGCTGGACCCATCCTCCATGAGCTTATCTAGTTCTTACTGGAACCCTGTTATAGTTTTGGCCTTCACAACATCCCCTGGCAAAGAGTTCCACATGTTGACTGTGAAGAAATACTTTTTTTGTTTTGTTTTAAATCTGCTGCCTATTAATTTCATTTGGTGACCCCTAGTTCTTGTGTTATGTGAATAACAATTCCTGATCCAATTTTTCCACACCAGTCGTGATTTTATACTCTATCACATCCCCCCTTTAGTCATCTCTTTTCCAAGCTGAAAAGTACTCCTCATACAGAAGGTGGTCTATATCCCATATAATTTCTGTTGCTCTTCTCTGTAACTTTTTCAAATCCAATATATCTTTTTTGAGATAGGGTGACCAAATCTGTATGTTGTCATACCGTGGATTTATATAGAGGCAATATGATACTTTTCTCTTATTATCTATTCCTTTCCTAATGGTTCCCAATTTCCTGTTAGCTTTTTAAATTGCCACTGCACATTGAGCAGAAGTTTTCAGAGAACTATTCACAATGACTCCAAGCTCTCTTTATTGACAGGTTCAGCTAATTTAGTATGTATAGTTGGGATTATATTTTGTATGTATAGTTGGGATTATATTTTGCCAAGTGCATTACTTTGCATTTATCAACACTGAGTTTCTTCTGCCATTGTGATGCCCAGTCACCCAGTTTTGTGAGATCCCTTCGTAACTCTTTGCAGTCTGTTTTGGATTTAACTATTTTAAGTAATTTTGTATCATCTGCAAATTTTATCACCTCACTGTGTACCCCTTTTTCCAGATCATTTCTGAATATATTGAATAGGACTGGTCCCAGTACAGACCCCTGAGGGATACCACTATTAACCTCTCTCCATTCTCACCTTTTATTCCTACCCTTTTGTTTTCATGTCTAATTATCCTTAATTTACTTTAATGATAAGCCTTTTGTTATCTTAATCACCCTGCCTCTGTTTATAAACCAACTCCCTGCCCCAAAGGTTGTGCTGCTCCCAGCTTTAGAACTCATCACATATCACACTCAAACTGTTGCAGTTAAGAGTTCCGTCTGGAGCTAGGGTGAGTGGACCTCCCCTAGGAAACTCGGGGCGGGGGAGGGGGCTAGAGACCTTCCCTCTGCCTTCCCCTCCCCAATGGCACCCCTGCAAGTGACCACTAGAGTTGAGAATACATCTTAGGTTTCCTAAGTCTCTACTTTCCTTTAACTGGACTACATTGCTTGTTGTTATGGATTTTAATTACTTTACACTGGAACGGACTGCATGGTTTTAAAAAATAAAATGTATTGGTCTAAAAGACAGTTGCAAAAGTGCCAAGCATAATAGATCTTACCATCAGTTCCCAGCCGGCTTCATCTCTGAAACTTAAGGGTATTGTTGTCCCTGTATTTCTAACAGTGGCTGGAAAATACACCACAAATTTCAGTTCATAAAATATTTGTCAAACCATTTGCCACCTCCCAGCCCCATGGCCACCAACACAGCAGGCAACAGTTACTTGCTATGGGCATATCCTGCTTAAAAAGTCATCTTGCCTTTGAGAAGGGCAGGAGAAGAAAGATAACCAAAGCAAATGAAAGACCCACCAAGGTGGGTACTTTCCCTCTTGAGAGTGCCACAGTGGGCCCATTTTGTCATTCCTCACTTCAATGTGCAGCTTGTAATCTATGCCTAAGCCAGTTTTTTTATTTGTTCTTTCTCATTAGAGCTTCACTACAGTCACATTGAGACTGGATTACTGTAGTACACTCTGCATGGAGCTCCACCAGCAGCAGGGGGGAGGGATAGCTCAGTGGTTTGAGCATTGGCCTGCTAAACCCAGCATTGTGAGTTCAATCCTTGAGGAGGCCACTTAGGGATCTGGGGCAAAAATTGGTCCTGCTAGTGAAGGCAGGGGGCTGGACTCAACAACCTTTCAAGGTCCCTTCCAGTTCTAGGAGATTGGTATATCTCCATCTGAAAATTTCTGCCAGTGCAGAAAATGATTGCTTAGTTATTTAGCCAAGCTTTGTGTAGGAAGTATATTATATTAGGTTCTGACACCTGCACTGACTTCTAGTTCATGTCCACATGCAATTCAAGATGTTGCTTTGGCCCTATAAATCCCTAAATGGTTTATGTCCTGCACACCTTAGAGATGGCCCTTCTCTTTATGTGAAAAGCAACAATGAGTACTGTGGCACCTTAAAGACTAACAGATGTATTGGAACATAAGCTTTCATGGGTGAGTACCCACTTCGTCAGATACATGTAATGGAAATTTCCAGAGGCAGGTATAAATATGCAGGCAAGAAGATACTGTAGCAGTTGAGATCAGCTGAGGTGCTAGAGTTAACAGCCCATCAGTTTTAATCAGTGAGAAAGGGCTAGTGTGACAGGGTGAGTAGCCTTTGCTTTGGAACACGTGTGCCCCTTGTCCGAGTTTGCTGACCTTCAGCATTACTCAAGGTTTATGTTTTTCCCCTAACCTTCTGAGGAATATGTGTGAGAGGAAGGAAAAAGTTCTTGGTCCCATGGGGCTGGCTTGTGGGAGAATGTTGGTACTAATTTTAGTGCAGTCTGTATTTTCAGGCAGAGTTTGTTTGGTTTTAGTCATTGTTCATATTGGACCAGGAGTTAGGAGTTGCTGCATGTTAGAAATGTAAATTGTATAGATACACTGTGCACTTGAGTACCATTTTTTATGCTCACTTACCCATTTTGCATAAGTAAAATGCGTATTTATTTATTTCAGGAACTCAAGTGTGGGTACTTAGGCACTTTTGAAAATGTTATCCTGAAAGGCCAAATTTTCTAATGTGGATGCCTAAGTCCCATTAAAAGTCAGAGACTTAGGCTGCTGAGTCACTTAGGTGCTACTGAAAATTTTACCCATAATCCTTGCAGTGATGTTAAGCTAGTATTAAAACAGGACCAAAACCTGTTTTTAACAGTCACTTACATTGGTCTTCTATATTGCTGGTTTCACAAGCAATGTGCTTGATCAAAAGTCCAATAAAGTCAATAGAAGGAGTTCCATTGACTTCAGTGAGCTATGAACCAGGTCTATGTCACTTGTCAGCAAGCTGGCAGATGCTTCCATTTCAACAAGATTTCATTTCAAATACTTCTGTACATTCTATAAATAGTGAGAAATGTTTCTTCTCATGTGAACTTTTAGGCTGTTTGGGTGCATTTTTCTTTTAAAATCCCAAATTTTACACTCTGTACTTGGATTTTAGAATTCCTGTACATAAATGGTTGGCATTTATAGCTTAATGGATGTCTGTTTAGAGACTACACCAGAGGTAGGCAACCTATGGCACGAGTGCCGAAGGCGGCACGCAAGCTGGTTTTCAGTGGCACTCACACTGCCCGGGGTCCTGGCCACCAGTCCGGGGGGCTCTGCATTTTAATTTAATTTTAAATGAAGTTTCTTAAACATTTTTAAAGCCTTATTTACTTTACATACAACAATAGTTTAGTTATATATTATGGACTTATAGAAAGAGACCTTCTAAAAATGTTAAAATGTATTACCGGCACGCGAAACCTTAAATTAGAGTGAATAAATGAAGATTCGGCACCCCACTTCTGAAAGGGTGCCGACCCCTGGACTACACCATTGTGAACTCCTGCTTCCATTGAACATGAATCAGACAACAACGCTCTAGCGTTACAGAAAAATTACTTGTTGCTCAAGGAGTTTGATGCATGATTTAGTGCTTAAAAGAAACAAGTTAGAAACTCAGTAAATGCTTTAAGGACACCTTTCATGTACTAAAATACAGCTATTAGCACATTTATAAGAAAGCCTTTCACCTTAACCATGTGAGATAAACCCATTTGAACATACTTTGTTACTTAAAATCCAACCTAGCATGTGTTTGTTGCTTGGAGTGGTGTGAAAACAAATGTGTGGGCATTGCAGAAATATAGGTTCTATTGCTAATCATATAACACATTCTTTAGGGTGAGGAAGCAAAAAACATTCCTGGCGAATCAGTAACAGAAGAACAGTTTACCGATGAAGAAGGCAACATCATCACAAGAAAAGTAATCATGAATTGCAGTTTCACTGTTCTGAGTCTTTGTATTCAAGTAACTACTCTTACCATGCTTTCTCCTTTTAGAATCAGGAAAGAAAATCGATACTTTTCATGTGTTGCTTCCTACAGGTCACCCGGAAAGTAATAAGACGTGTTGTTATCCCACATGAGAGAAAAGTTGGTGAAATGGTAATGGAGGGGGCAACAGAGAAATAACAGTTGAGGAGGGTTGTGCTGACTATCTATAAAGCGCTACTAAAGGGCTGGAAGTTTGCAATTTAACATCAAGTCTTGGCAAAGAGAAGTGCTTGAATTGTTGACAAGCTGTGCATCTGGATGAAGGGCAAGGTTTTACCATTGTAATGTTTACCGATAGGGTTCACTTTCAGAAAGGTCCATGTTCATTGTGCTAGCAGCAAAAATCTTTTTCACACTAAGATACTGGGGTTTGTTTGTATAAAACAGTCAGTGGTTTTGGTTTTACATTTAGGACTGTGTCTGAATTCTCATCTTTGGCCCCTCTTTGCCCGCCCCCCCAAAATAAGTAATTTCATATGTGTATTTTGGTTGTCTTTTAGCATTTTTATCCTGGACCTGATATGAGTTTTATATCATTCCTTCACAAACAGAAAAAAGATTTACCTGTAGTGAACAGGGGACCTGATCCTGCAACCCCTTGCTAAGCTGAATAATCCTTCAGTGGCACAGTTCATGTGACTAAGTGGTTTCAGGATTCAGCCTGCCATGAACATGTTTGGATTTTGGCAGTGTGGAGAAGAGAACATCAGGCCAAATCCCGAAATCCTTACTCAGGGCCAGCCTCTCTGGAGAATAGAAGGAAAAGAGGGGTGCAAGTAGCTTCTGTCTGCCCTTACAGCCCCATGCAGGAGCCAGTTCCAATTTCACTTCTTGTATGCCCTGAAGCATAAAAACTGCTCTTCCTATGTAACTTGTAGGGTGCAAGTCATCACAAAGTGGCTAGGGGAGATGAGGAGGAGGGAAGCCTATTCTCTCCATCTCTCTCTCTCTCTTGGTCAGCAGAGCTGGATGGATGCGCTAAAGGCAGTATATTGCATCCCTGAAGAGAAATAGCACAGGACAATGTGGCTGTTTTAATGCAGCCCTAATGCAGGACTGTTCCTTAAAGGTGCTATTGAGCCCTCAGCTTGAACTAAGTCTTTACTCAGGAAAAACTCATTGAAGTTAATGGAGCTTTTCTCTGAGTAACAACAGAATCAGAATTTAGGATTTGGGTCAGATGGCATAAGAATCACTGCTATTGTCTCCCTTCTGACAGTAAAACACAAGCAAATGAAAATAGAACAGAGTTAAGACATATAATAGCCATGCCCTCCTCCCCAGGTGAAACTCTTCAGTCTTTTAGTCTTACCAGAAAAACATTACTGTTTAGGACGTCAGAAAACTTGGCTCAATCAGTTTATTAAACATAGATAAATCAACCCAAACGGAGATACCAACTCTGGGGAACAGGCTTGCAATGATCACAGCTTCATTTCATCTCTGTCTATCCTAAAGTATGAACTTAATTTGACTTAATATAGTCTCCTTGTTTACAGCAAGTAGAAGATTCACACCTTAATTCCCCTTTTCTTATCTAACTTCATACCTGTTTTTCAGGATACAAAGACATCATTCCAAATCCTCCCTAACATATTGTATCCAGCACACAATATCATTCTGGATGTCGATATTCTGGCTAGACCATAGAGTCATGAACTGTTTTCTACTAATGGCACCCAACACAGAATTCGTATATAACATTCCTTAACAGAACATACATCATACTTCTGACAGAATCTGCAAATACAAAGAACAAAGGCTGGAACGGTGTAACTATTAGTAGATTTCCACAATAAAGCTTAGCATAGGTACAAAGAATTCTGCTCACGGTTCTACAACTTAACCTAAACACAATGCCTTTTGGAAATATATATGACATTGGCTAATAGTCTGCTGTTTTAAAAGGCAAGAATCTGTGACTAACATTACAGTTCTGACATGGAAGTCACAGATTCCGTGATTTCAAGAGATGTCTGCGAGTTCTTTGGCTTAATCTTCAGTCCCTCTTGGGCTTGGGCTTCGGCCCTGGGCAGTGGGCTCAGGCTTGGGCTTCAGGCCCAGGTGGCAGGGCTAGGGTGACCAGATAGCAAGTGTAAAAAATCAGGACACTTTTTTTTTCACAGGGTGGGAGGAGTATAGTTGCATATATAAGACAAAGCTCTTAATATTGGGATGTCTGGTCACCCTAAGCGGGGCTCCGGCTTTGGCTTCAGCCCTGTGCGGTGGGGCTCTGGCTTCAAAGCCCGAGTTTATTAGCCAATTTAGAAGCTTCTCTACCGATGCAGTGAAAACTGCATTACTGTGTGTATATTTCCGTGATTAATTGTCTATTGGCCATGTCCTATCCGTGACTTTTAATAAAAACACCCTTGACAAAATCGTAGCCTTATTTATGACACATGCACTGCTTGTCAGTTTCCGTGGCTTTATTTCTGCTGCTCTGCTTTGGTGGATTTTTTGTTGGCTATTTTTCTTCCTTTACTAACCTATTCACTTTAAAGCACAGTTGTTATGAGACATCATAACAACTATGGTTAAAATTTTCAAAAGTGGACACTAATTTTGAGTGCCCAGCTAGGATGCCTATGGGTCTGATTTTTTTGGAGATGCTGAGCACCCACAAATCTAACAAAAGTCAATGGGAAGCTCAACCCTAGGTATTTCAAGTTTGGTACCAACAACAGAGGCATCCAAAATTAGTGTCTATTTTTTTTAATTTAAACCTGTGATTTCTACTTTTAGATGATATTTCCAGCCTGTTTTTGCAGCTCAGCAGAGTGGTTAACTCTGAATTGTGTGTAACTTTGAAATGAAGTGTTGATGTGATTTAACTGTTTTTTACTTATCCTATTATAGCTACATGGGACCTGTTTGGAAAAGTTTTATAATTCCAAATGCCTTCTGCATATGTGTTAATGTGTGTACCTTTTCTTTAAAGCAGGGAGAAGGTTATAAGGTTAAGACAAAGAGAGAAGTCAGACATGTGGAGAAGAAGAGTTATTCATAACAGCAGAACACTGAACGGTCAGTTTGATAAATATCATTCCATTGTTTAGGCCTAGAGCAAATACAGTACTAGTGCACCAATTAGCACATTGTATAAACGATGAACTCTCTTCTACCTCTGCATCTGTTTTAAGCTGTGAAGTCCAATATCAGGCCCGCAAGCTGCAAATACGAACAAAATACGTGTATGTTATTTTTAAAAACGATCTGTAGGAGTTGAGTTCTAGGACACATACAGTTCACAATTAACAAAATTTCTGTTAATAAAATCAGACTTGAATGTGAGAAGTAACTGACTTGCATACAAGTAAATGTAAACAGTATATCTTGAGTGAAGCACTTCTTTCAGTCAGACACATGATCTGAGTGTTATGAAAGCCAATGTCCTTGTAAAATTCAGTAAAAAGTCTAAACATACGTCAACAAATAATCCTTACCAAATGTTTCCTATGAATTTTATGGATCCGCCCTTTACAATTATAACAAAACAGCTGACGATTTGTAGATGCTGCTGAAATAAAACCTATGCCAAATTTAAATGATCATTATTGCAATTCCTCTGTATTACTTTGCTAATTATGAAACCAGCGGGATTATTTTGTCTAGAAATGTAGCAAACTTGATTATAAATGAAGAAAAGGACATTCTGTATGGTGCTTTGTTTTGCATCAAATGGCTGATGTTAGTCACAGCTTTATTCAATCAGGCCTCCATTTTATGCATATACAGTACTAGGGTATTTTTATCCCTGAATTTTCCTTAGCTTTGTTTAGGGTATTTTTAATCCTTAAACCTACATCCCACAAGAAGTCTCGTACCCTACACAGCCTGATACAGGATTGACTGTAGAGATACAGAATAGAATAAATAGCATCTGTAAAACTAATCCCAATGTCATTCTGAAGATAAATTAGAGGAAGAATGAAGTCATCTTCAGATGGCCAGTGGTTCTCTGCAATGATTATAAATGTACCCAACCTGAGGTTCACTAGCTCTGGGGCTTGTTCCTGTGAGGTCCTGGACAATCTGGCTTCAGTTCAGAGGGGCATGTGCTGAATTTTTAAGAATGTGAATAGTTTCATTGATTTCAACTGGACTATACACATACGTAAAGTTCATCACATATTTAAGTGCTGGATCAGGGCCAGAGCACTCAGGACGTCACAAGATCCAGCCTCTGAAGAGCAAGCATCTCAAACCTGACTACAGTAGAACCTCAGAGTTATGAACACCTCGGGAGTGGAGGTTATTTGTAACTCTGAACAGAACATTATGGTTGTTCTTTCAAAAGTCGACAACTGAACATTGACTTAATACAGCTTTGAAACTTTACTATGAAGAAGGAAAATGCAGCTTTCCCTTTATTTTTTTAGTACACCTCTACCCCGATATAACGCAGTCGTGGGGAGCTAATAATCCCTACTGTGTTATAGGTGAAACCGCATTATATCGGGGTAGTGGTGGCAGGGCTGCAGCGGTGATTTAAAGAGCCTGGGGCTCCCCGCAGCAGTCGGAGCCCCGGACCCTTTAAAGCGAGGCCCGAGCCCCACTGCCGCAGCCCCGGGGTAGCAGCAGCTGGAGCCCTGGTCCCTTTAAAGCACAGCACAAGCCCCGCTGCTACTGTGCTATATGCGAAGCCCCCTTATATCGGGTCGTGTTATAGCGGGGTAGAGGTGTAGTTTATGTTTATGTTTAACACAGTGCTGTACTGTATTTGCTTTTTTGCGGGGAGTGGGGAAAGGGGTTATCTGCTGCGGCCTGATTTTGTACTTCCAGGTCCAAATGAGGTGTGTAGTTGACTGGCCAGTTCATAACGCTGAGGTTCTACTGTACTCGCTTTTTCTTGGCAGCCTAATAACCAGCTGCCAGCCCCCCAGGGCAGCCTAACACCATTTCTGAATTGACGTGTTTATTTTGAAACATCCAGCGTATGGTAACAGAACTAATACCAATTCACAGTGTGTCTGCAGAACGTATTCATACAATATTTAGGTACAAAGAAAATGAATGTTCTTAATGAAACCCTTTCTCACTTGTGGAGTTTTGGCTTATTTACAACTCTGCAGAAAGCAAGCCAAAGAGAAGGACTTGATTGTAGGAAAATGTGCCCCAGCTGAAAGGTCTGCTCCTATATATCTATCTAGGATCTAGGATTTTCCTGTATCTGTCATCCCTGTCAACAGGCAAATTAGATCTGCATGACAGTTGTCCTTATACACCTAAAAAACCATGCCCTTGCCCCTGTTGAAACCAGTGGGAATACCAGGTTTAGAAGGAATGCAAGGTCAAGCCCAATATTCCTTAAGAGGTACGAGATGCAGCAAGAGCCCGTTCGTGTGTAAGTGTGATGCAATGCCATTGCCATAGGATGAATACATAGCATGGTGCGGGTATTCAATTTTAAATAAAATATTACCCTATAAAGCAACTCTTGCCTAACACATCCTGACCTGCTTAGTGAGCTCTTCAGAAAACAAATCCACTCACATTTACTGTGAACTGTTAGAGCTTTCCCACGTGATTTCCAGTATGTAGTTGTTCCCAGCTAGAACCTGGCCACTAATTCAGAAAAAAATGAAAATGGGTCTCTACACAGAGGTGAATTATGGATGTGATCTGTGCCCTGTGTTGATGTTCCATAATGAAGAGCTTGCAATGAGAGGAGTACAGATTAAGCAAAATAAAATGTTAAGACTTGAAAATTCAAACATTTAAATATTTTATTATGAACTCAAACTAGGTTCATTTTCACAGATGGTACATTATCAGGGAATCTGGATCTGTCTTTGAGCAAAAACAGATGAAGAAAGGGACTGGTTTTGAGCAAAGATGGCTTTCACACTGAAAATATGCAAAAATGTATATTGTTTGCAAGTTTTTGAGGCAAAAATGGCTTTTTCAACATTGAAAATAAAGCAAAATTTGAATTATGCATAGACATTAAATGCTGAAAATTTTCATGTGAAATTCTGTGAAATTAAAATTGTGACTTTCACTGAGATGTTCCTGTACCAGCAAGACGTAGACCTCGGGCTTTCAGAGCAAGGGGTAGATTTATGTAGACAACAGACATGGGTAAGGACACATAGTTTTACCATAAAAGGACAAAGAGAGTGCTCTGCTTTGGAATGTGCATGGACCTGTGACCTGATTTAATAAACAGGCATGTACATGCTAGTCTCTGAATCCCACAGTCAGTGTTTAAACAGCGCTTAGAAAGACAAACAAGCTTTTCTACATTGAGTTGCTAGGAAGAACGGTTGGCTTCTGTCAGTTCATGATGTGTTAGCATGTTTTTATTGCATTTTTATCTGTCATTAATATGGGATTACAGCACTGTCATCAGCTGTGATGCACTTCCATTGCTCTTGTGTGACAGATTTAACAAACTTCTTAGGTAGATGATAGTTACTATCACTATATGCAGAATTTTATGACCATTTTCAAATAGGCAAGAGAACATGAATTGCATTTCTTTCGTATCTATACTATTCTTATCCACCAAATTAAGCCACAAGGTGATATTTCCCTTTAATTCCTAGTCTAAACACACTTCCATTGCATGTAGCCTCATAAAGTCTGATTCTACATGCCTTGTTCTCCTAGTCAGTGGGAGTTCTGAATGTGCAATGAGTGCAGGATCTGGGCCATAATGTGGACCATTGCCACACACAGAAAAGTGATGATATTGGAGTTGCACTGTCATTCTGGAAATGTTGCTATCTCTGCTAGCATATATTCTCAGACATTTTTGAAAAGCTGTTAACTTCTTCATTGTAATTAAATGTAATGTGTTCCAAACATTTTGTAACCCACTTCATCAGGAGCATACCATATGTTGACAGACTTATACCTTCATCCTGGAAATTCAACTAACTTCATTAAAAACTGCCTTATTTAACCTTTTTTTACAGCATACCACAAGATTCATTAGACTTTTTTTTGTATTGCAAAAGTGTATGAACATGATTCTGAAGAGATATTCTGAAACCATTTTGTGCTGTCTTTTTTTCACAGGATTGTGTGCTTTTACTGCCAGTATTCTAGACAGACACTATGGAAGAAAAATCAACAGGAATTAAACATTCACTGATACAAGTGTGCGTGTGTTTGCTGCTTCCACACATTAACCGCATGGTTTTTATGCAAAAAAAAAACCAATAAAAATTTAATTTAGCATGAGCCAATTTACAGAGCATGGAAATTCACTTTCATTCACAGGATTGGAGAGTGTGCAATTAACAATGCAGTGTATATACAAGATTGCCATGCTGTTAACAGCTTTATTTCAAGCAGTTTGATGTCATCATAAAAGAAATAAATTCCTGTGGTCAGAGGGGAAATAAGAAGATGAAATGGTTAAAACATGGAAAGACACTAAAATTACTAAATCCACAACAGCTCGCCTTATTTTTCTTGGACCCAAACTGTCAGGGTATAAAACACTATTTCTTTGTTTTTTAAACATCAATAGTTTTGCTGTAAATAAATAACACTGTATAAATTCTAACAGAAAATAGAATAAATGTTGATGAGGCACTGCCTCTTAGATCACAAACAGAATATTGCAAATGCATCAAACAGAATAGGTGTCTCAAATGGCTACACCTACAAGGATATTCTGGGTGTATCTTCACAGATTCTTGTATATTAGCAATTATAATGTTTGTATATGCAAAAATGCTAGCTTGATTTTAAAAAAATCTTTAAAATCTGCTGCAAATTTAAATGATTCCCAAAATGAGGAATTCTGTAGTTCTGTGAAAACTTTTCTTCAGAGTACTAATATTTTGATGCATGTGTTTCACCTTATTTTGATTAAATCTTTTCCAGTTTTGCAAACACTATACTGCAACATGATAAATAGGATTTTATCTGTAAACACAAGGCCCTTCATCTAATATTTGTTGCTGTTGCCAATTTTTCAATGAAATGACCTAACAACATAACATATACAGTAGTTGCATTATGGGGAGGGGTTGCTATCTGTTCTCGCTTTATAATGGGGGTAATGCTTGCAACTTTAGAACTGGGTTGGTGCTCTTATAAAGCACAAGTTTGGGATATTTTAAAATGAACCGAAGAGAAATTATTAGCTAATAGACTGGCAGCACGCTGTAAAATTATTACTGTATTGTGTACTGGCTATAAGATGTAGAATCTTTCAGTAAGCCAATCATCTGTAATCATTCTAGCAGTGTAATAATAGGTTGTTAAGGCTGCTGTGTTTTAAAGGGCATTTTTATTTGGGTTTTGGTGAAATACTTTAATTTGTTGATTATATTCATATGAAAACAACATTCATTGATAATAGCTCTAATTACGTATGTATGAAAACAACATACACTGGATGATCTAGCTGATTATTTAAGCATAAAATAAATTGTGTTAAAACTCTTCAATAATGTGTATTTTGCAGTATTATTATACCTTTTAAAATCATGTCTTCAGAATGCCAACCATTAATTATCCCAGCCCTTTTCATTCTGTCCCACTCAGTTTGCTTTGTATGACACCAGTGAGCCCGGCCATCGCTTGGCATGCTTTGCCCAAGTGGGCCACAGAGGGGCATGCATCACATCCTCAACTAAATTAGGCAAAGCCCTGCTACCCACACCTGTTGGATTATTCCATTTATAAAACACAAATAGCACTAGGGAAAGGACTGTGTTAAAACCAGTGTTACTTGACCAATGTCACAAGTTAAAGCCAATCTCCTCTCATACATAACTCTGGTACCCTCTTTTACTCTATTTCACATAATCAAGACCCAATAAAAATACTACTAACAAACCAGTTTCATTCTCAACACATTCATAATCACACTGATCCTCTGTAGATCATGCACACACCTCCTGGACAGTATATATCATGGATCACCATAATAGTGCCAGCATGATGGCATAAAACACCATGAATCTACAATCACTGCTCAATACTGGGTCCATCCTTTTGGACACTGTGTTACATGCCATCGATCAATTGACTCTATTGCTTGTGACATTCTTAATTATTTTACAATAAATAACTGACCTATTTACAATATTCACATACTCCCTTTTACCTGGTGTAGCAGTATTAAAAATGAGATATTTGTCACTAACTTGCATTACTGGTGTTTCATGCATTACACCATTTTCTTCATCCTTCCAAATTCTGGGCCAGATCCTGACTTGGAATAAATTAGGATAGTTCCACTGACTTCAGTGGAGTTCTGCCAGTTTACACCAGCTAAGGATCTGTTCTTACATGTTTATAAGTTGATGTGCTAACATTAAATATTATCTTTGTCAATATTTTAAGGTTATGGCTGGAAATTTTGGAAGCTGTAGCAATAAATGAAATGTTCTTTATAATTCTTAGACATTATGTGTTGCGGTACATATTTTATCCCAATCATGACCAGGGGCAGCTCTTATGTTTTTTGCCGCCCCAAGCATAGCAGTCAGGTGGCCTTCAGCGGCATGCCTGCGGGACGTCCACTGGTCCCTCAGATTCAGCAGCGGTTCTGCAGGTGATCTGCCAGTCCCGTGCCTTCAGCATACCTGCCGAAGGATTGCCACCAAGGCCGTGGGACCGGCGGACCTCCGGCAGGCATGCCGCCGAAGGCTGCCTGACTGCTGCCCTCACGGTGACCAGCATGCCGCACCCCGCGGCTTGCCGCCCCAGGCACGCGCTTGCTGCACTGGTGCCTGGAGCCGCCCCTGATCATGACATTTACTGCTGCCATATTCAAATGCCTCTGCTTATCACCCCAGTGAATTTGAAGGGTAACTATCACCGCCATCACTTACTCTGTTGAAGCACAAGTAGTTATTATTGAGGTCCAAGTCCTGTGTGACTCTGTGATATTCCAATATCATCATCTTCAGTAGTCAGTAGCAATCTACCCAGTAGAGCAAGGATTCTCAGACCCTTTCATAATGTAGATAGACCATAGCTTAAACCGTATCTGCCTTGTAAAGAGATAGTCTTGTAGACACTCCCACTCCCTTTCAGAATCATGCAGACCACTTACCCTCCCATCCATGATTGTATGACATCCCTGAAACAACTACAGTCATTGTTTACTTGGAAAAATAATATGTAGTGTATGCATTCTAGCTAGCTTTTAATGCAATTTACAAGATGGAAACCAAGAAGAGAGCCAGCACATGACAGCCACGCTAATCACCAGCAATCATGAGTCTGCACTACAGTCTTGAGTTCCTCTTTATCTCTCTTAGGATAGCTAAGAGAACTAATGGCAATCAGGATTGTGTTTCATCCATGTCTTCTCTGCAGAGGCCCCTTTCAGAGTTCCTATTTGATAGGCTTTAGTTATATTTGGTGGACAGAAGTTCTGTTTCCTGCGACAGATAATTATAAGAAAATATACATGTGAAACTAGCTGGGCCTCAGACCAACAACAGAGAAGCTGGAAACAACATCAAAGTTAAGAAGAAGACAGATTTACAAGAAAGTTAGAACTGGAGCAGGAGTTTACCAGAGCCCTCAGCCCTATTTCTCTGTTGTCCTCCACCTTGCGGCCATTCTGATTTCTACAAAAGATGCAAGACTGTGGACAATCAGAGCTCCATTTTGGGACAGCAACTTGGGGAAATTGTCACAGGTTCAGTAGGTTTCTGGGCTGTATATGCAGAAAGGAAAGATTTTTTTGTGTGTGCGTGTGTGTGCGCGTGCACGCAGATACACAAATGCAATGAGAAGAAAACTGTCAACCTGCTAGAGGCGTCGCTAGCATCTGTTGGCTCACATGCCTTTCAAGCCAGTTCCATTCTCTAATCTGGGTCTCTACAATGAGAGAACAGGCCGACCTGACCTGTCATGTTATCAGCTCATTAACAAAGAAATATACTGTTCAACTGTATTAAAATGCAGTACAGCCAATCAGGAAGTGATCCACAGTTCTACATGAAAACAACCCTTATATTGTTTGATCTTTATACTCCAAATTTAGAGATTATGTGAACAGCAAACTTCAATTTATCACCATAGATAAAACAGCGTATAATTGAGGGGGGCCGAAGGGTGGAGTTGTGGAAAGAAAAGCAATAAATTGGAGCTTTGTTGTTTTAAGTTTAGCTGGACCATATCAGCTTCTTTGAGGGCGCTGGGACAACTCTGTTGAAGGGGAGCTACCTGAATAGGGGAGGAGGGTTTCTCCTTTGAAGAACAAAGCTAGGAAGGCACAAGAATCAGATCCAAGTAGGGAAGGTGCTGTGGGCATTTGGGATACACTTTGAATTAGTACCTAACCATCTCAATGCTTACATGAACCTAGTGAAGTTTACCTATCACTAGAGAAAAGAGACGGAGGAACCGTAACAAAACTATCCTGAAACTTAAAAAACAAAAAACAAAAACCCCTCTGTGGCTGAAAGGTTCTTATTTTAACCAAACAGGATTGTCCTTCCTCAGATAAAGCATTCTGTAAATGCTACAGCAGAGCAGAAAAAAGCTCATTCCACTTTTGCAAAGGATTTTGATATTTTGAAATTTGGTTTTATTCCAATTTGGACCAAAAACCAAATATTTTCAAATTCTTTGTGGAAAGGGAATGGAGTATTGCAGCTGGAAGCCCATGAGTCCCTATTGTCAGGGAGGTCCACCAGAAGGAAAGCCGGCAGGAAATCAGACAAGTTTATCTCAGAACTTCGGTGAAATTGAACCATCTCAGCGAAAAATGTTCTATCCCAATGTTTTCAACCAATTTGAGATAGGACAAAGAAAGCACAGCTCTGGCTGTTGATTCCAGACTACATAGATTCAACCGCCAAAACTGCCTTTTAAGATAATGCAGCACCTTCTGAGCTGCAATTGCAGTTTTGCTGACGCTCTGTGATGCCAGGAATGATCTAGTTATTATTTAGTCCTGCCTCGAGTGTTGGGGACTGAACTAGATGATCTACTGAGGTCCCTTCCAATCCTACACTTGTATGATTGTATGCCCCTGGGGCTGGGAAGGATTCTGTTCCCCTCCCTATTTCATGGACAGCAATCCCCTGCAAGACCCGTCGTTTCAACTATGCCTAGAGATCCAAGATTTGGTCCTGTATGTTGTTCCAAAACAATTCATTTGCCCCCTGAATTTGCAAAAAATAAATAATATATTCAATCTGCTCTGTCCAAGGGACAGGACTGTGATATAGTGAAATACCTTTAGAGCAGTGGTGACCAAACTTACTGACCCTGCGAGCTGCATACGATACTCTTCAAAACGTTGAGAGCTGGGCATGCCTGCTGGGGCTCAGGGCGGGGAAGAAGCCCCAAGCCCTGGAAGGCACACCCCACCGCCCCACTGTAGGGCAGAAGCCCCCTCCCCCAGTCTGGCTGGGGGAGAGTCGGGGTGGGGGGGGGGCTCCACAGGATGCACTTTACATTTAAAAGAGCTGCATGCAATTGGCCGCCCCTTCTCTAGAGTCATGAAGTGCAATATTAGAGAGTGCAAATGGGATTTTTCTTTCACAGTTGTTAACAGGTTGGAGACTAGGAGATCTTTTGTATTTTTCAGGAGAAACCGTTATGGTCTTTCCTCATGCTAAAATCTATTCATTATTCAAGCACCTTTTAGTTTCAAGGGTAAAATCCTGCCCCTCCCCCCCTTCAATGATGCCAAGATTTCACCCTGATTTTAAACCCTGAAAAGAGAGAAAATTCAGTGTTTAAATTCCCATGACAGTTTTCATTCTAATCTCACTTGCACACATGCATTATTCTGAGTCCTGGAGAGCTCCTAGTGACCTGAATGAGAGTGTCACACAGAGAAGAGCTGATGTGATGGGCCCAAGTTAGCTGGGTATTGCATTTCATGATTAGTTAAAACTGGGTGCTGATCTGTTCTAGACACCAAAGGTGAAATGCTGGCCTTAGTGAAGTCAATGACAAAACTTCTGACTTTAATGAATCTAGGAATTCATCCTAAATATTTATTACACACTCTGGGATAACTAACGTATGGAAGGGGAGGACATACTCTGACTGGTTCTACCAAAATGTGTGGCTTTATTAAGCAACAACACCACTGAAATGCTGATAAACTGTCACATTTTCTGGTAAAAATTGAACATTAACAGTAAACTTTACAATGCTGTTTCTATTCAATCCTTAGTGTGTGATGCACTGGTATTGATCTCACTGTGTGCAGGGGTATACGTTTTAACAGTGCACAGAGGGTGTTATTTCCTAATGACAAATAATAGGAACCTTCTGATAAAGGCGAATATGCTTTTGTGGGCAAAACCCTGCCCTGAGGAGATGAACTGTGTGGTGGGAATGGGAGGGATGATAAGAACTAGTATCATCTCTGTTAGGCACTAGAGCCATTCTGCTGGGTAAAGGAGATGATCTGCCAGGTGCAAAGAGGAGCAATGTGTGTCTCCGGGTAGGATGTGCTTCTAGCTGAAGGCACGATCATATCCGTAGGCAAGAGACCACACTCTCGGCAGGCTGTGGACCTGCTAGCACTCTCCTGAGCACTATGTAGGAATCCTGCACTGCTCCTGTGAGGGTGCGCCTGGGGAAGAAGAGCTGGGGTCTGAAATCTGTACTGCCACACAGAAAAAATATTTACCATGTCTTGGTGCCTGGTGATCTGCCTTGGTGCCCGGTGATTTGTGATGGTATCAAGACATACTCTTAGTGCACACCCCAGAGGGCCATGACTCAGTGGAACCAGTACAGTTCTGGGGCAGAATGAGGGAGGGCCTGACTTCAGAACATGCTAAAGGTTATGTGCATTCCCAAGAATGCAAAGAGCGTTTGAGGAGCAGGGCAGGTTGGTGGTGCTGTGAATGCAGATGCCCTGGCAATTGACCTATGAGGTTGTAGCAGCAGCTGCAGAGGCACTTATAATACCATAGTGAAGCCTGATTCCTTCCTCCAAGCCACCTCCAAAATCCCTAGCATGCAGCTTTCCAGAATTTAGCCCATAATATATTTGTGCAAGGGGACAGAATTAAGATTCACAGGGGAATCTTAATTCTAAAATTCCTGAGTTTAAAACTGCAAGCAAATTAACTATTGTGTGGACACAGTTGTTTGCATTGAATATATTCAAGCAAAGCAGTAGCTCAGAGTGCACAGGGATAGCAGGATTAAGACATGCTTTAATTTAGCATCAAATAGAAGGAGAATATGGGCTGGAAATTTGCTAAAGCCTAGTGAAACACAAATCTCTCCAGTAACAGCAAAGGAAATGCAAACAGCCCTGGCCTGATCATTTTCTTTTAGTATAATTTTCTCTTTTTTCCCCACTTTTTCTCCAGTGCAACATTAGCCTTACAGGCAAGATTGAAAGTCATGTGAATATACTCCTATTCAAATTAATAGTATTGCAAATTGCTGTATTCTTTGGTTGTGTGTGTTTAATGCTGTTTGGGCTGTTTGTGTAATATTCTACATTAGTTGTTCAATTTCTGCAAAAATCCATATTATATTTCATTTGTAATTGGAAGTCAGAAATTGCTATAGTCTCTGCAGTAGAAGATATATTAGTGAGATAAACTACAGTTGTTTGCAGGAGTTCTGCACCACAATCTTTATTAGTGCTAACTGAAGAGGTTTCTTGGAGGTCTGACACCTGCATCTGGCTGGGGTGCTTTTGTGCAATACAGCTTCACAGGAAATAGAGTCTCACTCTAGACAATCATTTTAAGGTAATTACATGGAAATATACTGTGGAAAACTAAAAATAAATAAATAATTCCCAGAATTCTTGCCATTAGTGCTTAAAAGGAAAAATGATGAATTACAGTGATTTTTTTCTTTAAAAAATCACTCAACCAACTGTTTAGAATGAGTACAATTATACAAAGACATTATTAAGTAACTCAGTCTATGCTGAGATTTAGTACTTAGACTTTTTTATGATGGATTAGCCATGGACACATGATTGGCAGCAGTGGCTCTCCGATTAAATAAAGGACAAGTTCACAGGACCCAATTTGTGCATTTATGCAGTAGAGTGGTAATGATTTTACCTGGCAGTGGAGTATTTGAATATTCAGCTCTCTATTCAATATCTTCAAGTATTTGGTACATGTTTTTGTATTTAATGTGTTCTCATTTGTTTTGGACTGTATAGATGGTAATTTGGTTTATAAATTGTGTCTCTTTTTTTTAAAGAGTCAAATTCTCTGCTGCTGTAACTCCATTGAGTTCAGTGGAGATACACCAACAGAGATTTGGCCACACAACTCCATGAAAAAGAAGCAATCTAATGAAAAGAGACTGCACAGATACTTACCAAAAAATGCCATTCACTTCAATGGACAGACCCTGGAAAATAAGCATTTTCTTTTCATCCTAATACCCCAGATATTTGCAACCACACATAATTCTGTAAAATTGGTGAGGGGTAAGGACACCCAGCATCCCCAGGAGGAAGTCACCGCGTCACAAGATCAAGTACTTCATTTGAACTATACATTCAATTTTGCAGGCCAGACAGAGGCTCGCATAGGCCACAGAATTTGCTGCAGAATCCACCCCTTGACAGATTTATTCTCCCGACTCAAGAGTTTTCATCTTTAAAAAAAAATTGTTCACAGCTTGTATGTTTGCAAAGAAAAACTTAAAAACATGCACCAAATGTAAACCAGTATTGTTTTGCTGAATCTGCAGGCAGATGGGGGCATACACAACCTTCAGAGCTACTTTTCCCATTAATGTCAATGGATCATCGACTCTGAAATTCAAAGCTGACAATTTGAATGTCAACATTGTCAGTTTTTACACGGGTGATCATTTTAGCAGATCGTCCAGTTAATATGCATATCCCACAATACCAAGATGCATTCTATGTCCTGACCGCTAAAAATGAATTATATTTAATATTGCTATAAATAACAGTGAGTTTATTGTACTGATGTATTATTCAAGTTCATATTTTGTTTAGAACAAATCTCTAATTTTAAATTTAAAGGAAACTGTTGTACAATTTCCAGTCTGTCATACCAGAGTGCTGCAGAAATTGGCATAAAGGGAGGGGATATAGAATGTAGGTCCAGCCTGCTGCACAGTACACAGGGTCTTGCATAAAGGGTCACCTATTATTGCATGGAAAAGGAATGAGTAAAGGGGGGGCCAAAGTGCGTTGTTCAGAAAAATGTACATGCCACACTTTTCCTAATTGCTGGCACTGCAAACCACATGCTAATTGTACATGGCTTTATTTATTTGATCCTAAATCCAGGAGCTAGGTAAAAATGTATAATAAGGTTTACTGGTACTTTTCCCATCATGCTAATGTTGAATTATTGAGAAGCCATTTGACCTATAAAACAGAAATGCACAGCACTCCTTGGAAAGCTTCCAGAAGCTGTATATTATTATAGCACAATAGCTAGAACAACAAAGCAAACCTACTACAAATGATGAAAAAATTCTTTAGGGAAATTACAAAGAAAGAAAAAAACAAGACAGAGGGTGTACATTTATTACTCCATGACGCAACATCATAATTAATTATACTGGCCTCCACAGATATTTCTCTTTATATAATCCTCTGCTAGGATTGGTGGTAAGAAAGAAACTCTGTATTTCTCACCTGGTTTTATCATAGGCCCATAGCTTCATTTTCTGAAGTATTGTATCCTGCACTACTGAAGGCAATGGACCTTTAGTTGTTGATTTCAATGGCAGCAGGATTAGGCCCTAAATTTTGAGCCTAATACTACTAAATTGGTTTCCCTCTGTTCTTAGTACTGTTTTTTCAAATGAAACTTTTGCCCAGGTAGTAGCTATTACCCTAATGGTAGAAAGATCTATATATGCTATAGATATTCCCATTGTAATTCTTTATTGTGAGGTAATTCCATTTGGCTCACATTTCTTTTAAATGTTGTTTGTTTATTTCTCAAATAAGATTTTTTCCATTAATTGCATTTTAATGTGCATTTGTATGTTTTCTGTTTTTTTTTCTTGTTTTCTTTTTTGTCTCAGAATAGGATAGAGAATTTTCCTTGGCTTCAGCGCTCCTTTTTCCTTTCAACCTATACAATTTAAATATTCTAATATAATTGCAATGATATGGTAGTTCTTACAAATGACTAATGGCCCTCTTTATTATATTAAAGATTTTATTAAACCCTCAAGCATACCTATTCTAACCACCATAACTAGCAATATGTTTTATAAAAATACTGCTGTCAATTATGTGAATTGATGAAACTGTGTTCTAATTGCCCATTATCTCATGTAATGATAGTTGCTGTCAAGAAATACATGCCTTTTTATTGCTTCCTTTTTTATATTAACTTGTGCTCTATCATTATATAGTACTGGATGACATTTTAAGATTCTTTGATTGGATAAGAACATTTTTGTATATATTGTTATAAATAAACATTTTTTTAAAAAAAGATGGTACTATATCTTTTGTATCTCCTGATTCTGACAGAAGATATTTAAAAGCCTTTGCAGGCCAGCCAAACAAAATATTTAAGCTAATTGTGCAGCTGATCATATGTTTATGTTTTAGTTAGTATTCATGCAGATCAAAATTAAATGGTGGAGTTGCTCATTATGAACAACCCTTTTTCTCCTCTTTCTAAGTACAGCTCTCTTAACACAGTACAAGCAGGTCCTTTTAGAGGGCTGAGAGAGAGCTGGCCCTATTTTCCCAAATCCTGGGAGCACAATTTGAAAAACTGTAAGTACAAAGAAAATACGCCCATTTGTTTGGTTTTTAGGCATTACCAATATATACTCAACCCTGTCTGTCTTTTATTCACATATGTATTTTATCTAGTGCAGTGGTTCTCAACCCGTGGCCTGCAGGCCACTTGTGACCCAGTCAGCACACAGCTGTGGCCCAATCAGCACACAGCTGCGGCCCAATCAGCACACAGCTGCGGCCCATGTGACAGCCTCAGGGCCATACAGCTAGTACATATATTGTGTGGATGTGGCCCACATAACACAGAGAGAGCTGCATATGCGACCCACAATGGTAAATAGGTTGAGAACCACAGATCTAGTGGCTCGAGCACAAGTCAGAAAGACAGGATTCCTGGATTCTCTTGCCAGCTCTGCAAATGACTAGTGTTTGTGATGTTGAACACAGCTCATAATTTCGATGCCTCCATTTACCCATCTGTAGAATGGATATGATGATACCTGTTATATAGGTGCTATGAAAATCAGGGGCAGGTTCTGCACTGTGGTCAGGCCTCTTTGCACTATACTGCTGAAGTTCAACAGCCCCAAGCACATGTTGCTTGCCATTGCAGGTAGTTCTGACATGCTAGGAAACTGGACCAGTGCATAGCCACCCTAGCACAGGGAAACACAAAGATGACTTACAGTCATATTTGCACAGATGCCCTCCAGGGCTGCACTGTATGCTGCCGGCCACAGGCAGGTGGGCATTTCTGGGGGAGGTATTGCTGACAGAGGTGTGACAGGGGCAAGAAGGAGGAAAGAGGGGACTCTCACCTTAAAAATCACAGCATTTGATTTATAGAAAGGCTATTTTCAGCCAGTTTCCTGCACATATATTTTCTAAAAGCTATTTGATATGGGCTGGGATTTTCAAAGGCGCTTAAGAGAGGTAGGTGCCAACTCCTATTGAATTTCAACACGAATTCAGTGCCTAGCTCATCTAGGCTCCTTTGACATCCCAGTTATAATTTTTAGCTCCCTCTGAGGCCTTACAGTTAGACACAGGGTAATTAGTCAATATGACTTGACACACAAATGGATATAAAAACACAGCACCAATACAAATGTTAATACCCTGTCAAACATTTCTAAAATAGAGTCTGGGGTATCTTTTGGAAAATATATGACAAATCCAATTCTATGAGATGGAGTGATGATATATCAAGATTTTATTGGCATTGAAGTGAGGCATTGGAAGCCTACTCATCCCTCTAAGCGTGGTCCTGACCAACCACTACGCTCTCCCTGGTAGGCTTAGCCAAACCAGCCCTGCCTCTGCCAGAAGTGCAGGGGCAGGACAGGAAGTATAAGGAGAGGGCCTTACAGCTCAGTTGGGGCTGAGCCAGGGAAGGAGGCAGATGTCTCAAGCCCTCTGGGACTCCAGACCAGATCCCTAGCGATCCATGCCCTGCCACCAGAGGTAACCAAGGACAAAGAGGCATTATTGGGACTACCATCGGCCATCTACCCAGAAGCTGCTAAGGACAAGTGGAACTGTGCCAATGGATGGTGATTAGGGCTGCCAATTTTGTAATCTCACAAAATCAAACACCCTAGCCCCACCCCCTTCCCTGAGGCCTGCCCCTTCCCCAAAGCGCCGCCTTCCCCACTCACTACATTCCCCCTCCCTCAGTGGTGCGCTTTCCCCACTCACTACTTTCACTGAGCTGGGTGAGGGGGTTGGAGTGTGGCTCTAACTGTGGGTGCAGGCTCTGGGATGGGGCCAGAAATAAGGGGTTCAGAATGCAGGAGATAGCTCTGGGCTGAAGCAGGGAGTTGGGGTGCAGGCTCTGGGGTGGGGATGAGGGGTTTGGGGTGAACAAGAGGGTTCCAGACTAGGGGGTGGGGGGCTAAGGGATTTGGAATGTGGGAGGGGGCTGTGGGTTGAGGCAGGGGGGTTGGGGTGTGGGAGGGAGTATGGTCTCTGGGCTGGGGGTGCAAGTTCTGGAATGAGGCCCAGGAATGACGGGTTTGGGGTGTGGAGGGGGCTCTGGGTTGGGGGTGGATCAGGGCTGGGGCAGGGGAATGGGGCTTGGGGGCACGGGCTTACCTCGGGCGGCTCCTGGTCGGTGGTGCAGGTTCCCTGCCTGTCCTAGCGCTGTGCTGCGACCCAGAAGTGGCCATCAGGTCTGGCTCCTAGGCGGCGGGGGCCAATGGCCTAGAAGAACTGCATCATGCCACTGCAGATGCCATTGCTTGGCTAGATGCACACGCTAAATAAATGTATAGCTGTACCATGCATGTGCGATGTGGCCAGCACACATGAGTCCCAGCAAATCTTTATACCATGCCATACCACTGTATATGTGTGTCTCTAGTCATGCACATTTGTGCAAGTCTATATGTGTGCCTCTTTCTGTCTCATACACTATATATAATGTATGAGAAAAAAGCTGCACAGCAAGGATTAATAGATTGTGAAGCAGGTTAAATAAATGGGGGTGGGGGAATATTTTTTTCTCTTCTTTTAACAAAATGTAGAAATGTTTTGACCAGAGAAGATGAGAGAGAGAAGAAAATAAAGAGGGCGAGAGAAAGAAAGAAAGTAATGAAAGGAAACTAAAAATTATTTGTTCACATAATAAATTAGAACATCCATAGATTATTCGTAAACCCAGGATGGTTTCCTAACATGAATGGGAAAGGGCTTGGTGATTAAGGCTGGCGGGAAAACAAGAATTCTGTTTTGAAAAAAAAAATTCAAGGTTTAGAATTTTTTTAAATTTCACAGCTGAATGAAGTTTTTTTGTGAAAAAACGTGAGAGAGATACTTGCTCCTGAGTAGTCAGTAGCTCGGTGGTTAGGGCACTCACCTGGAATGAGGGAGATCATCCTGAAGTCCCTGCTCTGTGTGATTCAGAGGGGAGACTTGAACATGGCTCTTCTACACCTAGGGTGACCAGACAGCAAGTGTGAAAAATCAGGACAGAGGGTGTGGGGTAATAAGAGCCTATATAAGAAAAAGCCCCAAATATCGGGACTGTCCCTACCCACACCCCAGCCTGGCCCCCAGGGGTTGGAGGAGATGACAATTTGAGAGAGGCCCAGTGAAACAATATGATGGCAAGAGGACGGCTCAAACAAATCTGAGTGAGTGTCATTGTGGCCTGGTGCACCAGGTCACTGTGCCACTGTAGCTGGAGCGGCCTTTATATGCAGCATGCTGCACCCTCACATGCCAGTTGTTAAAACCACAGTAGCTCCCTTCAGCTCCAGGCACTGGCCAGAAAGCAGGACGGACCCGTTACCTGGCGTCAAGGCTCTCCGGCAGGGAGGGGCAAGGTAAGGAGTGACTAGGGGAGGCATAGGCTGCTGGGAGAGGATGGTAGAAGCAACTCATTTAAAGACTGAGGCTCATAGGCCAAGGGGGTCGAACTTTTTGGAAGGGTAGGAAGGCCTCAGTTTCAGATTTTCACATACAGGTCTGTCGCATCTTACGTGCATTTAACATGCGCGAATTCAGCTTTACGCGGTTGGCAAAAACAACAAAAAAAGAGAAAAATAACAATTTAAATACTGTTCCTGTAATGCAGGTGATTCCACCCGCCATTCAACTCAATGTAATTTTGACTATACGCGGTTTTCGCTTTACGCGCTGACCGTGGAATGTAACTCCAGCGTAAGATGAGACAGACCTGTACTCTCCAGTTGGTATTGACTATTCTGGGGTGGATATCCCTGACTGGAAAGTCCATCCTCACCATGAGAATTTTCCAACTCAATGTCCATCAAAACCTATGTGTTTCCCTGAAACATTTCAGTTTCAACTTTTATTTAGTTGAAAAATACCATTTGGTGAAATTTCTTTTGACTACAGTAGAATCTTAGAGTTATGAACACATCGGGAATGGAGGTGGTTCGTCACTCTGAAATGTTCGTAACTCTGAACAAAATGTCCTGAGTGTTCTTTCAAAAGTTGACAACTGAACATTGACTTAACACAGCTTCTAAACTTTACTATGAAGAAGAAAAATGCTGCGTCCCCCCGTTTTAGTAGTTTATGTTTAACAAAGTACTGTACGGCATTTGCTTTTTTTGTCTCTGCTGCTGCTTGATTGTGTACTTCCGGTTCCAAATGAGGTATGTGGTTGACTGGTCAGTTCATAACTTTAGTGTTCATAACGCTGAGGTTCTACTGCTATCAGCATAATTTTGAAAGACAGTCTCTTCTAGTTTTAACACAGCTCTCAGTTACAATAATGTGCTACAATTCATTTTCCATCTGCAGAGATTATCTCATCAAATTATTGCTATTATTTTGTTGCTGTTGCTATAATTATTTTAATATTAATATTACTACAGCATGCCCCAGGCACAGTTGAGATTCTGTTGTGCAGAAGCACTGTACAAATATACAAAGACGCAGTCCTCATCCCAAAGGATGAGTGGGGGGTTGTGAACTGGGCTTCCCAGAAAAGTGGAGCAAGGCCAAAGGATAGGGCATCGTCCAAATTTCTGGTATTCACTTATTCTTTTAAATTGAGTAAAGAAGCAACTGGTAAAATATTTGAAATGCAATCTAGAGGTGACCCTGACTTCCTCTGATTCTGATCACAGAGAGTAGAGAAGGAAAGACCTATTATGTAATCTGTTCCAGATGCTTTCTGCCAGTGCAGGACTGTTCCCTACGGTACATTTCCTAGTGTGTTGTCCAGTCTAGCTTTAATGTCCCAGGTGATATGGGGGCTTCTGCCATTTCCCTTGGAGACTATGGCCCCCCAATTCAGCAAAGCACTTAAGACCATACTTAATGTTGAAGTCAATATGATATAAGCACAATTTAAAGTTAAGCACACTACATGGTTTGTTGAATAGGGACAGATTTAAGCAGATATTTATATGCTTTGCTGAATCAGGGTTTAAGTGCATGTGAGCCAGCAAGGAACTTAGGCACATGAGTAGTCCTACTGAAACCAATTGAAATACCAGTTGAATCTAACACATAGAGCTTTATGAAGGGAGAACACTGATTTAATCTGCAAATTAAATTTTGAAGAAATAAGTTTCCTTTGGAAGGAAAAGAATGAAGCAGCTAACGAGCTATCATGTCAAGGTCTGATATCTTCTAGATTCCCAGAAATATTTCATATTCTGTCTTCTCTGTGGCAACAACTCTGCTAGAGATAATGATCAAAATGAAATCTCTTGTTCTTTTAGGAAGGACAAAACAATTTTCACATGAAGATAACACATCTTTACAATACAATGTCTGTTTTCAACTCGAAGAACACACTAACTCCTCAAATTAAAGCAGATATTTTCTATTGAACTGTTATTAACTATTCAGGAAAGGATTCAATTTCTGTCCAGTATTATGTCAAGGGAGATATCCAAATTATTTCATGGGGTAGTTTGCATTTTAAGAGTTTTACATTATACCCAAATAACTCATCAAAACTATTGATTCCTAAATATTTTGTTCAGTTGCTAAAAACCTCTAAAAACAAGTCAGGCGTGACTTTGTTGAAGCAAATTCCCTTTCTCAGGTCACAGCTTCAATTTCTGTTATATGTGCTATAGAGCAATAAAAATGATAAGGTTTAATGATAAGAGCCATTTTTAGAGGAAAGCAGATAGGCTCATATAGTAACTGTTTTTCTGGGCATCATTTTAATACCAAAAGTATACCCTTAAAACATAGATATAGGACAGTGTTAACCTGGGAGGTTGGAGAAACTTGCCACGAAATGAACAATGCCCCCCTAATGACTGAAAACTTGGTTGATTTGTTCAGCACTATTGTACAATAGAAAATGCATTTTGACATTTAGTGTAATGCAGAAGGGATCTCACTAGGTTGTTCATGGACTTTAGTTAACCAGCAGGGCCAACCCTAGACCAAATGGCACCCCAGGAAAGGAGCGTCGTTGGCACTCCCTCCTTCCCTCCATTTGTTAAACTTTTGAATACCTTACAATACCCTGAGCCTGGTGCACCCCAGGCAGTCACCTGGGTCGCCTGCTCCTAAATCTTGCCCTGTTAACTAGCCTCCATGTAGTTCAGAAAGATTATAATACAGTCTCACAAAGGTTCCAGTGCTTCAATCTTCATATTTCAGTGGGAGTTTAGTGTGTATGAAGGTTGCCGGGTCAGAGCCATAAGCCTCTTTTTATTACATCAATCTATTCCAATTCAAATAGACTATTCTATTCAAATAGACAAACTGGATGAGCACAAGTCCATGGGGCCGGATGCGCTGCGGATGTGATTGCAGAGCCATTGGCCATTATCTTTGAAAACTCATGGCGAACGGGGGAGGTCCCAGATGACTGGAAAAAGGCTAATGTAGTGCCCATCTTTAAAAAAGGGAAGGAGGAGGATCCGGTGAACTACAGGTCAGTCTGCCTCACCTCAATCCCTGGAAAAATCACGGAGCAGGTCCTCAAGGAATCAATTCTGAAGCACTTAGAGGAGAGGAAAGTGATCAGGAACAGTCAGCATGGATTCACCATGGGCAAGTCATGCCTGACTAACCTAATTGCCTTCTATGAGGAGATAACTGGGTCAGTGGATGAAGGGAAAGCAGTGGGCATGTTATTCCTTGACTTTAGCAAAGCTTTTGATACGGTCTCCCACACTATTCTTGCCAGCAAGTTAAAGAAGTATGGGCTGGACGAATGGACTATAAGGTGGATAGAAAGCTGGCTAGATCGTCAGGTTCAATGGGTAGTGATCAATGGCTCCATGTCCAGTTGGCAGCCGGTTTCAAGCAGAGTGCCCCAAGGGTTGGTCCTGAGGCCAGTTTTGTTCAATATCTTCATTAATGATCTGGAGGATGGCGTGGACTGCACTCTCAGCAAGTTTGCAGATGACACTAAACTGGGAAGAGTGGTAGATATGCTGGAGGGTAGGGATAGGATACAGAGGGACCTAGACAAATTAGAGGACTGGGCCAAAAGAAACCTGATGAGGTTCAACAAGGACACGTGCAGAGTCCTGCACTTAGGACGGAAGAATCCCATTCACTGTTACAGACTAGGGACTGAATGGCTAGGCAGCAGTTCTGCAGAAAAGGACCTAGGGGTTATAGTGGACGAGAAGCTGGATATGAGTCAACAGTGTGCCCTTGTTGCCAAGACGGCTAACGGCATTTTGGGCTGTATAAGTAGGGGCATTGCCAGCAGATCAAGGGATGTGATCATTTCCCTCTATTCGACATTGGTGAGGCCTCATCTGGAGTATTGTGTCCAGTTTTGGGCCCCACACTACAAGAAGGATGTGGAAAAACTGGAAAGAGTCCAGCGGAGGGCAACAAAAATGATTAGGGGGCTGCAGCACATGACTTATGAGGAGAGGCTGAGGGAACTGGGATTGTTTAGTCTGCAGAAGAGAAGAATGAGGGGGGATTTGATAGCTGCTTTCAACTACCTGAAAGGGGGTTCCAAAGAAGATGGATCTAGACTCTTCTCAGTGGTACCTGATGCCAGAACAAGAAGTAATGGTCTCAAGTTGCAGTGGGGGAGGTTTAGGTTGGATATTAGGAAACACTTTTTCATTAGGAGGGTGGTGAAGAACTGGAATGGGTTACCTAGGGAGGTGGTGGAATCTCCTTCCTTAGAGGTTATTAAGGTCAGGCTTGACAAAGGATGATTTAGTTGGAAATTGGTCCTGCTTTGAGCAGGGGGCTGAACTAGATGACCTCCTGAGGTCCCGTCCAACCCTGATATTCTATGATTCTATGATTCCAATGCAGATGGCACGAGATTAGTATTATGGCCCAGATCCTCAGGTAAGGTCGAGGAAATGCACCACACTATCCAGGGAAAGGGATACAAAAGAGGCTTTAAGTCACCTTTATGCTTACCAGCTCATGAACCTTGCCAGAGTATAACCTGCCCTGCTCTAACTTAAGGAAGCTGCCAGCATCCCCAAGGAACTGGTACAGCAGCTGGTAGTGAATAGTGGCTCTAAAGTAGTGAGTTCACTGTATGATCATGCAGGAGAAAAACATGGTCTCTGAGTCCTTATTTAAAAACACAAGTGTGAAGCAGTGTACTATCCTACAAGGGACAGCCTGGGGTATAATCAAGGAGGTCCTGCCTGTCTCCAGGGCTGGGCTATTTAAACAGGAAACTGGGCAAAAGAGAGGAAAATAGAAGTCATGCAGGCTGCAGCAGGTGGTGGTTATTTTTCTTTTAGGCTCTAATACATCAGCCTAACCAGAGTTTATGGACTTGAAATTGGGAGTTCTGAACCAGGGTCCTGAGTTGAGGGCCTTATGAACTCTTTCTTATAATTGTTCCATCTCCTGTTGTCTTCAGATGAAGGCTGGATGCCTTTCTAAAGGAAATGTTTTAATCAAACACAGGTTATTGGGCCCAGTACGGGGGTAACTGGATGAAGTTCTATGGCTTGTTTTATACAGGTTAGACAAGTTGATCTAATGGTTCTTTCTGGCCCTAAAATCTACAAGTCTGTGAAAACCCACTGTGAAGAAATTATGCCCGAGAAGCCCAATAGAACCTGCATTAACATATTTTGGACAACTGCACAATTTACTGTGAGTGGCATCTAATTTTAGTCTTAGTCTCTGGCTGGAGGTAGAGAGAGTATGACCATTTCCCCTGCAACTTGAGCCTTGTTCACATGGCAAATGAAGCTCTTCTGTCGTGCTACCAAATTTAAGGTCAACTTCAGTTAATCTTTCTAAGAAAATCACATTACTTGTTCTCTGAAATGGAGGGAACACACCTTATTGCCATTGCTTGTGATTCATAAACCAAAGATGAAATAATTACATTTCTAGCCCCACAAGGACAAAGAGAATAAATACATTACAGAAGATACAATTCCTTTCTATATTATAACCCATTAAATAAGAATAAAATCTCAAATTCGCTGTGGAAGAGAACAAAAAAGTATTACATTAAGAGATATTAAGGATTTAATTAACTCAAAACAAGGTTGCCAACGTACAAATGACTTTGTTAAAAGACTAAAACCCACTTCATAAATAATTGAATAGCCAATTACACAGGCTTTGCGAATGGTTTATTCAGAAATAAACCATTCGCAAAGCCTGTTCATGAGCAGTGGCTTTGAGTGAAATTAAAATAGTTTGTACACTGTATTGTTAAATATATGGAATAATGTCATCAACATTATTCAGAAATAATGTTGATGACATTATTCCATATATTTAACAATACAGTGTACAAACTATTTTAATTTCACTCAAAGCCACTGCCTTTTTTCAACTGCAACCTTAAAACAATATAACATTAATGTATACTGAAATATCATAGCCAAAATGAGATATGTGCATTAATATAGCTGAAATAGAACAATTAAAGCTGAATAAAATAAAAAATTCATCCAGTTTCTATGCCTTAGACATTTACACATTTCCCCTGAGGAAACACTTTATTTTTCTTTTCACAGAACAAAAGCTGAACATACATTCTTGTGAATCTCTCTCTAAAACACTAACAAGAGAAAATAAATGTAAAAAGGGCTACTTACTGCAGTAGCTCTTGTTCTATGGCTGCATTACCTGCCACGCTTGGTATTTAAAGTTTGAAAAATATGTCAGACTTCAAAAAATCATGGGATTTTTTTAAAACAAAATTATATCATGTATTTTGGTCTGTTTCTGTATTTTTTTAACTTCCCCTGCCCACAATCAAGGTTCATGTGACCTAGTGTTGCCAGCTCTCCCAAATGTACAAAGTAAGGTGCTTCTGGCCCCCAAGGTTTCACTGGCTGTCTGATGGTGCAAGGTTTCCAGTTTCTCCCCAAATCAAAAGTTTCTCATTGATTAATTCAGCCCATAGCGGCAAGTCCTCCCACTTCAGCAATTAATTATGTACCCCCCTAACACCTATATCAAGATTGCCTCCCACATCTGCCCATCTAGCAATCCACAAGTTCCATCTCTGCTCCTCCTACAGCTCCAGGGATTCTTCACCCTCTCTTTTGGGGCAGGAGAGGGGGCCACTATAGCAGAATCGTTTCCTTTCCAGGCCTGGGGTGGAAAGGCAGGGGCAAGAAGATCTTCATTCCGTTCCCAGGCCTGGTGTTCCAGAGGGGTTGGGGAGCAGAGAACAGACTGAGACTGCGGGGCACCAACTTTCTAATCGCACAAAACTGAACACCCTGCCCCTGCCCGCCCCTTCTTTAAGGCCCTGCCCCCACTCACTCCACCCCTCTTCCTCTGTCACTCACTCTCCCCCACTCTCACTCACTTTCACCAGGTTGGGGCAGGGGGTTGGAGTGCGGGAAGGGTGAGGGCTTTGGCTAGGGATGCAGGCTCTGGGGAGGCGGTGGGGGCATGGATGCGGGGTTTGGAGTGCCGGAGAGGGCTCTAGGCTGGGGCAGGGGGTTGGGGGAGGGCTGGGGGTGTGGCTCTGGAGTGGGGCCGGGGATGAGGGGTTTGGGATGCAGGAGGGGGCTCAGGGCTCTGTGTTTGGGGGGGCGTGGGCTCTGGGAGTTTGGGTGCGGGAGGGACCTTCAGGCTCGGGCAGGGGTTGAGGGTGTAAAGGGGGGGGGGGGTTGGGGTCCCGGTGACACTTACCGTGGCTCCTAGGAAGCAGCTGCCAGGTCCCTGCAGCCCTTAGACGCTGCCCCCGCAGCTCCCATTGGTTGCGGTTCCCGGACAATGGGAGCTGCAGAACTGGCACTAGGGATGGGGGCAGCATGAAGAGCCTCCCTGGCTGCCCATGCACCTAGGGGCTGCAAGGACCTGGCAGATGCTTCCGGGAGCCACGCAGACATAGGGCAGGTAGGAGCAAGGCAGATACTGTTGATTTCTTCCAGGTGCAGTAATCCCCCAGATGGATGGCCTTCTGACACAGAAGTTAACAAGCACCCCCAATCTATTCAGGTAATTTGTCTTTGGGAATTTGCACTAGTTGCCCTCACTGAACTTTAGGAGAAGGGACCTGAAACTCAGCCTGATGGCCTTTTGATCTATTAAACTTTATGTTGAACCTTGACTCCAAAGGCCTGCGGAGAAGGTAGAGAAGGCCAAGAAGTGCTGGGCAGGATGATAGCCCATCAGGCTGGAAACTGAGGCTGGCCTCTGCAAAGCCATGCTTGGCTATGGGGAATGCTGCACACCTTTCACATTGTGGTTAACTGGCTGAACCCTTTAACTGTTCATTTCTGGATTTTCTAATATTTGGGGGAGGAGGGTTTATGAGTGTAACATATTTGAGAAAAGAAAGTTTTAATATTGGTTTTGGACAGAAGTTGGACTTCGGTGAAACACACTTTCATCCTTAAATCTTTTTAAATAAAGATTTTTGACTATGAATGTGTAAAGCTGCTTCCATTACAGCACCAGCCTTGGTCTAATGCATGTAATACAAGTCACATTTATTTGTAACATGAAAAACCAACAGAGAGTCAGTTTTAGAGTACAGCCCTGATTCCAGCTTATGTGAGATGCATAATCTCTTTCCCAAAAGGTATGCTAGTTCCACAAAGGGCTAATGGATTCTCCACAGACCTGACCTGATATTGAAGAGGTACAGAGCATCTTGATGAGGAAATAGAGCAGAACCAATTGGGAAAGCAGAGAACGCATACAGATTCAGTTCCAATTGGAAAATGCAGTTAGGCTCTTTAAAGATGCAAGTGAAAGAGACATAAAAACATGATCATAGCCAAGTTAATTTTTCTTAGTGTCCACTGTGACTCATAGGCTGTTTTGGCACTGTTTCTTCATAGGCAGGGCTACAGTAACTGCTGCATTAGATACCTCTTGCTACTGACATCCAATGTCTCTGCAATCCAAACTGGCCCCGGGTGGATTTTCTGCGGTTTTGGTTTGTATTATTAAAGTTGCTTGGGCAAGCTGTGGCATGCTCTGCAATGCTGATTCTAAATGGCTCGCAATGAACAGGATATCTAATATCAGACTACTAACTTCCATGAGGAGATGCTCTCTGATGTACATAAGGTGCATTTAAGTGAAATAGTACAACTTTCCATAGATTAAGAGAGTAATTCTCCATATAAATCAGCTGTTGCAGTATGGAATTATCTTGTCTCGTCTCAACCACTGTGAACTATATGATCTAGACAAAGAAAATTACTGGTAATGCTTGTAGGTCAGCCAAATAGCTGGGCAGGAGTCTGATATGATTGGGATCTTTTTCTATTCCTGAAGAGACTTCACTGCTGACTCTTCTTGAGCTCCTTCAAATGTTAAATGTGCTACTCTGCAGTATATAAATCCCAGCTTCACAATAAAGCAGACAAATGGAAAAAACTCTGAGGTCATGATCTAAAATATAAGATCAGTAACGAAGTGGAATAAAATATTCGGAGCTAACTACTGAGAGGAGGTTTATTTCCGCAATATATAACACATTATACAGAATATATCCAGCTCCAGCTAATATGAGCACTAACATTGGATGCTAGAATGGTGCAAATGACCATGGGAATCCAATATATATGCTGCAGTGATGCCCGCTAAGGTACTCTCTGGAGAAGAATTGGAAATCGTGAATACATTTGAATATAAGTACTTACCTGTAGTACTGAACCCCCACATATATTAGCCTGGATTCTCAACTATACCCCATGATTGAACTCAGACAGCTGATGAGAGCAGGGTTATGAGGGGAGAAAGCTGGCCCCTATGAGCCACCTTTCCCTTTCCCCTAGACTGGCTGGGGCCTGCTACTATCTGCTGTGTTGTATTGTACTAAGAAGCACAGCATAAGCAAGAGATCCACCAGGAAGAGCAGTGAGAAGAGACCTGGAGCAAAAGAGGAGGAGCCTGGAGCCCCTGGTTCTCTATTCAGAATGACTGGAAGCAGAAGGAACTCAGCAAGCGCCGTTGACCAGAGTAGGAACTACAGGGAAGACTCAGATATCTACCTGTGTCCGACTGAGTAAAACTGTGATGATGGGGCAAATGTATTTCACACCAAATGAGTGATATTTGTAAGCATGACAGATATGGCAATTTCCTGCAATATCCTGGACAAACCTTACTGCATGACGTTAAACCTTACTGAATAAAGTTTAAGTATTTTAGACAGTACCGTATTAAAAATACAAACGTTTATATGTTATTGTGGATTGTATATAACTTCTTTAAGGGGGAAAAAGGACTAATGTAAGCTCTGGGAAGTGTTATAAGCTTCAAAGGACTCTTTTAAAACAGTGGGTCAGACAAGACTGAGTGTTTAGTTGTGTGGGTTTCCTAGAAAATACGTGGGAGGACAGGAATGCAAATTACCTACCTCAGGACGGACCCATCCTTTGGAAGCTAGGCCTTGAGGAGAAAGCCATTGTCCAGCTGATTACTTAGTCATGATCTCTGTAGATTGAAGACACAAAAGTGGATAAAAGAATGAATCATATGTTCATGTGTGGGCTTGTTTTGAGCTAACAGCTGTTATGAACTTATGACTACAGAAAAAAAAACTCCAGTGGGGTTGGGTGGACTGTCCACTCGCCAGAGCACTACTTGGAGTTGGGGTGAGCATTGGTAAGCTTATTAGCATGCATGTAGGTTCTTTTATTGTTTTCCCTGTAATGTTTTCACTTTATGAATAAATATGTTTGCTTAGAAATGGCTGTGTGGTAACTTAACTGTGGCAACAACACTATTTATAATCTCTGAGGAGAAGGCAAAACAGACTCTCTTGTTCTGTGTGCAATTCTGGTCTCCCATGTTTAACAAAGATGAATTCAAACTAGAACAGATGCAGAGAAGGGCTACTTGTATAATCAGAGGAATGGAAAGCCAACCTTATGAGATGAGACTGAAAGAGGTTGGCTTGTTTAGCCTAACCAAAAGAAGGCTGAGGGGAGATATGATGATCTCTATAAACACATCAGAGGGATAAATACCAGGAAGGGAGAGGAGTTATTTACATTAAGCACCAATGTGGACACAAGATCAAATGGATATAAACTGGCCATCAACAAGTTTAGGCTTGAAATTAGATCAAGGTTTCTAACCATCGACGGACTGAAGTTCTGGAACAGCCTTCCAAGGGGAGCTGTGGAGGTAAAAAACCTAACTGGCTTTAAAGCTGAGCTTGATAAATTTATGGAGAGGATGGTATGATGAGACTGTCTACAACAGCATGTAGCCCAGGGGTGGGTAAACTTTTTGGCCTGAGGACCACATCTGGATGGGGAAATTGCATGCAGGGGCATGAATGTAGGGTTGGGGCAGGGCATTGGGGTGTGGGAGGGAGCTCAGGGCAGGAGGTTGGGGTGCAGCAGGGGGCTCAGGGCAGGGGGTTGAGGTGCAAGAGGGGTGCAGCAGGGGGCTCAGGGCAAGGGGTTGGGGTGCGGGCTCCGGCCCAGCGCCACATACCTGGAGCGGCTCCAGGGTGGCAACGGTGCGCACCGGGGGCAGGGCAGGCTGCAGCCCCTCGGGGGAGGGCAGAGGGCTCTGTGCACTGCCCTCACCTGCTGGTACCTCCCCCAAAGCTCCCATTGGCCACGGTTCCCCATTCCTGGCCAATGGGAGCTGTGGGGTCAGTTTCTTCAGGCGAGGGCAGCACACGGAGCCCTCTGTTCCCCTCCGGGGGCTGCAGGGACATGGTGCTGGCCGCTTCTGGGAGCGGCGTGGGGCCCATGGCACCACGGGGGTGGCAATCCCATGGGCCGGATCCAAAGCCCTGACTGGCTGAATAGTTTGCCCATCCCTGATGTAGCCCATCTGTAATTGCTAGCAGCAAGTATCTCTGATGGCCAGTGATGAGATGTTAGATGGGCAGGGCTCTGAGTTATTACAGAGAATTCTTTCCCAGATGTCTGGCTGGTGGGTTTTGCCCACATGCTCAGCGTCTAACTGATCGCCATATTTGGGGTTGGAAAGGAATGTTCCCCAGGGTCAGATTGGCAGAGACTGGGGGCGGGAGGGGGGAGGTCACCTTCCTGTGTAGCCAGGGGTACAGGTCACTTGCAGGTTTAAACTAGTGTAAATGGTGATTTCTCTGTAACTTGGAGTTTTTAAATCCTGATTTGAGAACTTCAGTAACTCAGCCAGTGGTTATGGGTCTATTACAGGTGTGGGTGGATGAGGTTCTGTGGCCTGCAACATGCAGGAGGTCATACAGGTGATCATGATGGTCCCTTCTGGCCTTAAAGTCTGAGTCTATGAGTGATGCTGGGGAATTCACGGTGCAGGAAGGAAACTGCAGCCTCGAAATATCCTGTTCAGGAGCGAGAGAGACACGTTTCCTCCCAGGAGATGTGATGGCTGGGCAGCCAGAAGCCTGAGAGTGGTACTCTGGGTTGACTATAGGCAGAATACCGGTGCAGTTGCCCTGATGTGACAGTAAGCACCACCTCAAGGCAGGTCTTGTAAAGGGCTGAGCATACTGTCAAATTTTGGCAAATAATAAATTATAAGTACTTTTATAATATAGTGGATTTTATAATGGGTTTCTATTTCAGTAATGTAAATTCATATTCAGAGCCCTGTTGTGACAATGTTTGGTTTCACTCAAATCATTTTTACAGGAAGCTGAAAATTAGACACACTTTCCTTGAAATAACAATAAAAAACAGCAGAAAAAAACCTGCAAATTTGATCTCATTTGCATCAGCAAAGAAGAAGATGAGGTGAGCATCTTTCCAAACTTCTTCAAACATATGCACTGCAAGGTTCAATATTGGTACAATTTATCAGAACACCTATTTTTTCCTAATTCCTGATGAACATTTATTCTCTGGAAGCCTTGCAGGCCCCTTTAAGGGAGTCAGGCAACTGAAAAAATGCTGACTCTATGCAGCGAGGCTCCCTTTCAAGGCAGTTGGTGACAGCCAGCAAGAGTAAGCCAACTTGCTTCATACCCTGCCATGAAAGAATGTCCATGCTGCAGTAAAGCAGTGTGTGGAAACCAACAGATATAATGTGATAAGGGGCAGTGTGAATGTATATATAGGCAAGCCAGATCCTCTGTAGCTTAGTGATGAATAAAGTGGAAGGAATGCTGTTATATCTGTTTCCACATGGTGTTATTTCTAGTTAGCCTACTCTTTCACATCACTTAGACCACTGGTTTTCCAGAATCCCTATGCAATGTAATGAGATGCTTGGCTATTGCTATCCGACCCAGATAAGAATTTACACTGGACAAGAAAGATATTACAGATGCGCTTAGCTTAAGAAAATCAATATTTCCTATAATTTGCCATATAATTATTCAGATGCTTTAAATGGAAAGTTTCACCCACTTTGAGACTTGTAGTAGCTTGAAAATTCATAGGTTAACAAGCACTTCTCACCATGCAGAAATTTATTTGATAAAATGTTTCTAAATTGCAGTTCACATTTCTGAGCAGCCTATAGGAAGCAGACAGCTTGCTGAAAAGTTACATCATTTTTGTTCACTGGCAGCATGGGAAACCCAATGTGAGGCTGTGTGAACAAGGTTTCATTTTGCTTTAATAATAATACAATCATTTAATGAGATAGTCAAAATGAAAATAATAGACCTGATTCTCCATTCTGCTAAAGCAGCTTTACACTGGTGTTATTCAAGTGAAAGCAATGGAGCTACTTTGGCATAGAATTGATGCAACATAGAAGCGCATCAGATTCTTATTCTTGTTACCACCTTAAATTATTTTAACCGAAAGAAACTGTAAAAATCTCATTTTCACTATCATGTTTGTTTAGGTTTTGTGAACAGTCAAATTAGACTAAATTTCACTGTATTTTTTTTTCATTGTATCATTTTCTGGTTTTCATGCAGTAACACAGTTCTGTTGCATTTGGATTCATAGCACTGCAGAGGAATATACATACACACACACACAAATCATTGCTTGCTTCAATTGCAGGTAAATATTAATGTTTTGTAAAACATTAGGGCTCCTCCAATCCTTCATTGTGATTGTGCACAGGATGACTGCTACTCCTGCATGAAACTCGATGCTGTGTGGGCACAGCAGTCATCCTGTGCCCACCACAATGCAGGATTGAAGCCATGGTTAGTAATTTTTTTCTCTTTTTTACACAAAACCTAAAGTTTGGGCATAAGCTGTTTGATTACATATTTTTAAAGTATATCAAAGTGCTCAATGCCAGTATCATGAACAACACTGGGTCCTATCCTTACTCAGAATCTGATTTGGCCACTGTTCTTCACATTGAGTAGTACTTACGCATGTGAGGAGTCAAGAGGAGCTGGAGTACTTAAAACCTCTAAAAATGAAGTCACTCTTATTCTGGTACCTCAACAGAAATAGGGGTGCTAAAATTTAAGTATACTCAAGTTTGTAAATTTTGGGCTTAGTCTTTTGTAAACCCAGTTCTTAATACCATGTTGCTTCCCTAGCAGCCTCAGGCTCTAATACCAGGAGGCTCAGTCTAGAATGCTGGGGTATAAATGCAAAAATTAACAAACAAAAGCACACATTCAATTTGTTAGGAATTTTGCTACTGAAAAGGATGGGAGCAAGGGAATGTGTTTTGTTTAAATCTGTCTAATTTTTTTTATTGTTCTGCTCCATTTTAGCTCTGTGTCTACTTCATCATACATCAAGGGAATATAAAGGAATTTCAGACTGGTTTATAAGAAAAAAATCTTTGGGCCTTTTTTTTAAAAAAACCTACTGGATAAATACAACACACCAGTAAACTTCTGTTAAAATTAGCAGTACAGTTCCACCATTCATTCCACTAAAGGAAATGAAGGCTGGAGCTTGACTGTAACTACTAACTACACTGGTAGGAATGAAACTCATCACCTAAAGTTCTACAAACAAATGTTACACATAGCAGGCCATGGTCTTTCAACTTGTTCAACTTGGATGGACCACTGAGCCTGTGTGGAGCCCCACTGATTTTCTGTGTCCTAGATGTTTAAAGTGTGACACACACACATTAAAAACTGCAGCCCCTATCCTGTACTGAGAACCATGTGGGTGGAATCCTACACCTATGCAGAGCCTCAATGAAGTCGGTGGGTCATGTGTGTGTGGTTGCAGGTTTCTTAATGCAGGATCAGACTCCAGAGAGGAATGATATAACCAAGGTGAGAGAAGATATTGCAACCCAGTGCCTATTAAACTCAACCTTTACTACCTACTAATAGGGAAAACAATTCTATACTAATGCCCCAAACACAAGAAAGGTACAAGAAAAAATGTCCTCAGATTATCATAAATAAAGCACTTCACATCAAGAACAAGGGAGAAAAACTCTACATTGATTATTTTGCTAATTATATTAAAATATTAATGTTCTGAAAAATATGTTTACAACATTTTTTAAAAAAACCCTAAAGTTTGGCATAAACAGTTTGACATTATTATCAATAAGAAAAACTACATAATGCTGCCAGAGAGGACAGAGCAGAAATTGTCACAAACTATACAACAACCTGCCATCAGATGAGAAATTTATGATAATTAATGGATACAAAAGTTAAATCTTCAAATTCTCTTACCATGGGAAAATCCCCGGATCAGCATTTTCTATATACTGGTGTTATCTTTTATACCGCTCCATAAACAGACACGGTGTTTATTAGACGTAATAATAATGATAGCAATACCACATCTCAGATTTTAAGTATTTGCAGGGTCAAACGAGCTTGACAACACAGCACGCCAGGGTGTTGGGAGGGGACGCCATAAGGTGTGCGGCAAATTACAGGCAACGGGGATGGGAGGTCGAGGGCGGAATAATGCAAATACACTTTCCTCCACTCTCCGTGGGAGTTTTAAAATGAGGTAATGTTTGCAGCGCGCCCACGGCTGCTCTCCCTGGAGGGGTATCTGACTGGCTGAGTTGTGTTGGCTAAAACAGTCTCAGGGCGTCACTGTCCTAGCCCCGCGTGCCCTGGGGTACCCCGCAGGAGTCTTTGCTAGTAGCCCCCATTCCGCTAATGACGTGTGGGTCCCCGAGCGAGCCGCCACCGTGGGACACTGGGGGGTGAGGGGAGGGCGGGCTAGGGCGAGGCTGGAGGAGGGTTACAGGAGGAGGGCGGGGGGACAGAAGACTCGCAGAGCGAGGGGTGGCTGGGCAGTTGCGGGGTTTCTGGGCGGTGATTTAGAGCGAGAGGCGGGGGTGGCGGCTGGTTGCGGGGACTGGCCGCATGCACAGAGGAGGGAGCGAGATGTGCTCGCCGCTGCCCTGGCCGCGCCGCGCCGCACTCGGGGGCGGCTGCAGTAGCGCCGGGCCGCGGGCGGTGTCGCTGTGGGCTGGCAGTGCAGCGGGCAGCTCCCCGCTTCGCGGGCGAGCGCGGCGCGGAGCCTGCGCCCTGCTGCCCGGCCCAGGCGGTGCGTCTCGGCCGACCCCGCCCCCTCCCCTCTTCCCTCCGCAGGCAGGCGGGCAGCGGCCGCGGCGATGGCGGACAGCGCCAGCGAGAGCGACACAGACGGCGCGGGGGGCAGCGGCGTGGCGCCGACGGGCTGCGCGGCGGGGCCCGGCGCGGGGGGCGGCAAGGCGGGCGGCATCGTGATCTCGCCGTTCCGGCTGGAGGAGCTGACGAACCGGCTGGCCTCGCTGCAGCAGGAGAACAAGGTGCTGAAGATCGAGCTGGAGACCTACAAGCTGAAGTGCAAAGCGCTGCAGGAGGAGAACCGCGACCTGCGCAAGGCCAGCGTCACCATCGTGAGTGCCAGGGCCGCGGGGCGGGGCTGCCGGGCAGCCCGGCGCGGAGGGGGCCGCGGCGCGGCGCGGCGCGGTGGGTAGGGCCGTGCCTGCCCGCGCCAGCCCGGGAGGGAGGTGCCCGGCTTCCAGGCGCCGCTGGGCTGGGCGGGTTTCCCGCGTCGCTTTGAAGGGGGGACCTGCCCGGTGGGGTGGGGTGGGGTGGGGTGGGGTGGGGGGAGGTCCCTGCTTCTTGGGCGGCTTGTGGTGGGGTTGCGGGGCTCCCCCGGAGGTTTGCCTCGGAGTGCGGGCGGCGACCCCTGGGCATCCTCTCCTTCCACTGCATGCCCATGGCGCGGGGTCCCGAGGCGCGCTCCGCCGTGGCGGTGGGGGTGTAATGACTAGAAAGAAGGTGCTGGAGCAATTCGTAAGCCGGTGACGGGAAAGCGACACAGTGGCTGGGGGAGGACCCAGTGACCTCGGAAACCCCCAGCGCTTTGCACTAGGAAGGGCTCTGCCCACGAGTCTGGCGGTGGCGGGCACCGTGTCTGCACCCTACTCTGAGAGGACAACAGATGGAGGAGATCAGGCGCTTCCCTGACAGGCTTTCGCTGCTGTTTGCTGCCTCCTTGTGGAAAGGTGACTAAGGGGGAAAAGGGGCTCACCTAGGAGTAAACATTTAGAGCACCTTGTCTGGCAGCTGGGCTAAAAGGGTTGGAGGTGCTGCTGTTTGTTTGGGTTGGGTCCCTAGATTTCTATCTTAATTGGAAATAGTTTAGTAAAGTTTTAACATCCTATATGCTGATAAGGGCCTCAGGGAACTACCACAATACCTGAGTCTGTTGGCGCAGAACTGGGTTTAAATACTGGGTTTTAATAGTAGGGTTTGATGCTGTTGCAACTCAAACAAGTTTCCTCCTGCCAAACCCTTCAAGTAAAATGAATCTAATCATAACACATTCAGAGCTAAGTCTTAATGTATTCTTGCATAAATGGAACATTTTTATTCTTTCTCTCTTTCTCAAATGCTTGCAGAAAAATTTAGCTCAGGCTAAGTCTTTCAAAACAGGTGCCATATGAATTAATTTATTTAAAATATTTTCCTTTTTTAATATTCCTTACTGTATGGAAACTAGAGTAGAAAATGAGAATGAGCTATAATCAGACTCCTTTAAGATTCTATACTTTCTGCCTTTTGTTTTACAGTGCTTCTGAAGTATTGTAAATACTTATTGCACTTGGTTATGGTCCTGATCCTGCCATTGGATCTGCCGGTGTAAGAGCCCTCTGGAGGGGGCCTAAAATTTGCAACTTGATGAGAAAACATGCTGATTTCCTCACCGTGGCTAATGAAGTACAGTTGCTTACTTCTGTTCTAATAGATGGGGTCTACTCTATATGGCTTTATTTGGTAATTGATCATTAAAATGCAAGTTTATTAAAATAGAAGTAAGGGTATTGAGATTTGTGTAGAAAGAATATAGACATTCCATAAAGTCACTCATAGTAAAGAATGGTGTTGAATGGGGTGGAGGACAGTTCATTTAAGGATACATAATTTATGGATACACTCAGTACACGTTCAATTCACACTCCTCATCTGAGAAGACAAGTAGTAAGAAAATATGCAGGTTACCATAACAGTGTTTTAGTCGTATATTTAGCACATGCCCCATTTTACATGAATAGATTGGATGGAAACTCATTTATATTAGAACTGAAAAGTTGATTTGTAAAAATAGTCTTTAAAATAAGACTGTTTAGCATCATTGTTGCAGATGTAGAGAAACATTATTAAAAAGTGTAAAACTTAAATGCCCCTAGATCATGGGTAGGCAACCTATGGCACACGTGCCAAAGGCGGCACGTGAGCCGATTTTCAGTGGCACTCACACTGCCTGGGTCCTGGCCACTGGTCCGGGGGGCTCTGCATTTTAATTTAATTTTAAATGAAGCTTCTTAAACATTTTAAAACCTTATTTACTTTACATACAACAATAGTTTAGTTATATATTATAGACTTATATAGAAAGAGACCTTCTAAAAACATTAAAATGTATTATTGGCGCACAAAACCTTAAATTAGAGTGAGTAAATGAAGACTCAGCACCCCACTTCTGAAAGGTTGCCGACTTCTTCCCTAGATAGAAGGACACAGTTATTGTAAACTTTGTTATTTTAAAACGGAGAGAAACACATTGCCTTAGCCTAGGTGAGGAAGGGCAATTGATTTATGAACACTTAGGAAGATAATTAGAACTCTATCTGCATCATGAATTATGAGATTAGGTAATCCTGAGTAAAATAAATATGTAAATAGGATTAACATGCAGCTGTTCTAGTCTTCCATTGTTTTAGAGTTCAGGTGCTTTTAGGTGAATAGTGGTTGTGATGGTATTAAGAATTTCATTATCAAAACTAATATGCAAGCATGTTGTTTTATAATCATGAGCAACATTCTGTGGCATTATAAATAACCCTACATACTTGTATGCACTGAAATTTGGTCTCGGCTCTGCACACCTTTATTAGGTGTATAGACACATTGATATGCAGGATAAGTCTCTTAGAGTGCAAATGCTCGTAACTGTCCTTTCTGATCTTTTATCTGTCTCAGGCCTAGCAAATTCTCAGTTTTATTACAAATATATTACCAATAACTTGGCTACCCATTTTACTATTTACTATTGGTGGTATGAGTATATAGATTGTTAGATTTGGTGGCTAAGAAAAGGAATCTGGAACTCATCAAGAGAAACCTCTCTCCTGATAGCCATTTGAATGTCCAGCAGGATGTCTGCAGGAAAAGTGCATGAAATATAATACAGTAGTATTTTGGTGCTATATTTGTCATCCTTGACTAATCAGGGAAATGCACAGTTCTGTTATTACTTTACAAGAGGCATATGCCATGTTTTTATTAAATTAAATAGCGTAGTATATCTTCTGCCCAGAAATGAAGGGTGAGGGATCTTATCAGAGATTTTCTTTTTGCCATTTACAGTGAGATGATATACTCAGCATGGTTTCAAAAATATACTTGTTTGTGTGTAATTTCTAAAGAGAACCATTAGATTTTTTAACTCATTTCCAAAACGTATACTCTGGGGTTTTCTTTGGGGACTGAATGCATTCACTATTAATCAGATGTTAATGTATAAACGGGTGCTATTTTTGTTCAAATCTAAAATCCAGTTGTGCAATTTTTTTAAAAATATCTCAGAAGAATAGAGAAAAGAAGTACAACATATCTATGGCAACCTGTGGGCACACCAGGAAATCTAACATCTTCAGAAGGATCTCTGTACAGTTAGCTCTTATAAGTGGTTCAGTCAGTAGTGCACAGCAGTTTAGAATTCTGAAAATAGAATGAGGTGACATATTGATGAGCACAAAGGGGAGAACTAGAGTGCAGTCACTTGTTTGAAATAGTTGCTGAAGTACAGAAAAAAGAGATGATTAGGAAAATAAAATCAGCAAGTAGAGAGTGGTGGCCCTGGAGAACTGTTCACAATTTCTCTGTCATATAGAAGTATATATCTGTAACTTATGGCAGTGCAACAGAACTAGAATTATAGGTCATTTACCCTTTCTAAAGTCAACTTCTTGCTCTTTTGACATTTTTAGCCTATCAGTATTAAAGGTGACATGCAAGAGATCAGTTAATATGTATATGCATTTTTTTAAATAAAATAATAAAATCAGTGTCTTGGATCAACAGAAAACATGACTTTATAACTAGGGCCCTACTAAATTCATAGCCATGAAAAATGTGTCACGGACCATGAAACCTGGTTTCCCCTATGAAATCTGGTCTTTTGTATTCTTTTACCCTATACTACACAGCTTTCATGGGGGAGACCAAGCATTTCTCACTCTGGGGTCCTGACTCAAAATGGGGCTGTAGGAGGTGGTGTTGCTTGGTTATTGTAGGCGTGGGGTCATGGTATTGCCACCCTTACTTCTGTACTGCCTTAAGAGCTGGGTGGCCGGAGAGCAGCAGCTGCTGGCAAGGCACCCTGCTCTGAAGGCAGCACCTCACCAGCAGCAGTGCAGAAGTAAGGGTGACAATACCGTACTATGCCACCCTTTCTTCTGCGCTTCTGCCTTCAGAGCTAGGCAGCCAGAGAGTGGCGACTGCTGGCCAAGGCTGCCAGCTCTGAAGGCAGCACAGAAGTAATGGTAGCAATACTGTGACTCCCTCTACAATAACCTTGCAACCCTCCTACAACTCCCTTTTGAGTTAGGACCCCTTCAGTTACAACACTGTGAAATTTCAGATTTAAATATCAGAAATAATTAAATTTACTATTTTTAAAATCCCGTGACCATGAAATTGGCCAAAATAGACCTTGAATTTGGTAGGGCTCTATTTATAACTTGTCAGGACTTTAAACCATCATTAATATAAACACATTTGTATTCCAAATATTGTCTAATTACGCCAATATAAAAAATGGTTGGAAACTACTTTTCTCTGCCTTTGAAAAGGTTTAAATGAGAGCTGATAGAGGGCAAGTGTAAATAAATGTTTAGTTGGGGAGGTGTGTAGGGGAAAACAGTTCTACTTTGCTTGTCAGTTACTCTACCTTTTACTAATACTACATAGCTTTTTGTATTTACTCCCTCACAAGTCAACCCAAGTTCTTTGTTGGTCTTGTAGAGAAGTTGTAAATTTATGTAGCATGTTTATTTCCTATTTTAGAAATGACAGTGATGTTACAAATCAGCTTTGATTTCATCACAGAGCAAAGATGAGCTGAGGAGGAGAATGCCCATTTGTGTATAGATAAAGTACCAAGATGAAATTGTTTTAAATGAACACACAAGTATATAGATGAAGATGAGTCTTCCCATCATGTGGTTTCTTATCAAGGACCCTTGCAACACACACTGATTTTGTACTCCACTGTGTTAGCACTGCAGACACTTTAAAATTGTATTGCAGTTACTTAGTTCTCTGTGCTGTTTCATCTTTAAATGTTGACAACTTTCTCCTTTTGTTTTCTTTTTGGCAAACCTTTATTTCCCCCCATTAATAAGGCTGCTTTTATGAGTCTTTGTATATGTGCCCCATTATCACTGAATTCAGCATGAATGGGAACAGCTTTTGGAATTGTTTAAAAGTTTGCTGCAGCGTAGCAAAGGCACGCGCTCTCTCGCCTTTTTTGTTTGTTTGTGTGTGTGTGAACTTCTTGGTGGCAGAGGGGTGAATTTGAAAATGGAGATTTTGTGCAAAAAGCCTGTATTTAAATGTGTTTCTACATGGAATAGTCAGTCTGGGGGAAAAAGGCATCAAGATTTCATGTTTGCATGTTTACTGATTCCATATCAAATTTGGTAAAATATGTAAATACAAAGATTTCTTTGACTGTCAGGCCTGCAAATTAAGTTTGAGCACTAAGTATTTTCTTCCTTATTGACACCAGTGATTGCACACCAAATAGAGAATAACTTGTACTTGTGCAACTGCCTCATCTTGAAATTATGCCCTCACTTTTGTGTAATCACATTGAAGGCTGTTGTTCGGATGATTGAAGTTTGTGCTGTGCTTTAAAAACAAAGCATCATACAGATGTGAAGTATTATCAGATTACATACAAAAAACTTTACATTAGGAGAATGTTACGGTTACAGTGTTACAAAGTCAATCACTAAGAAATTTCAGAAGTAAGTTGCTTAACCTTAATTTCGCTCCCTTGTGCATATGCGTTATGATAGTCTTTTATTACATCAATACATACCATTTTTCCCACAAGATCCTTGCCTCATTCAGTAAGTTGGGTGCCTGGTACCAGGGTAGATAAAAATAACTCCTTTAAAAATCTGTCTTTTTTTTTTTTAAATTTAGATCATGAATTTTTTTATTTAAATTTTTTTAAAAATTAAATCAGATTGTGTTTTTACATTTTATAGTGTTACATTTTTTAAATGATTGTATTGTAACTTTTTTTTAGTTTTCTAATTGGCTCAATTTTACATAACTTTTTTCTACTAGAGGTTTTAAACTTAAAAAAACGTGCCAAGGGCCTCATTAACTTCCTTAGGGCAGGTCTACACTATGGGGGGAAAATCGATATAAGATAGGCAACTTCAGCTACGTGAATAACGTAGCTGAAGTCGAAGTATCTGATATCGAATTACTTACCGTCCTCACGGCACGGGATCGACGTCCGCGGCTCCCCATGTCGACTCCGCTACCGCCGTTCGCGTTGGTGGAGTTACGGAGTCGACATGACCGCATTCGGGGGTCGATATATCGCGTCTAGATGAGATGCGATATATCGATCCCCGAGAAATCGATTGCTACCCGCCGATACAGCGGGTAATGAAGACGTACCCTTACTGTGAGACCAACACCAACTAAAAAAGTGATAAGCAAATAATTGTGCTATATTTGCAGTCAACATCACCTTCCATAGCTTGAACTTCAATAAAGCAAGAAAGCGGGGGCAAGTAGCCATGTGAAAGCATTTCCAGTCAGGGTTTGCCTTGTAAAGTTAATGAGACTTGTGCTCCTAAGTCAGTTAAGTGCTTTTGAAATTCCTGCTCTTAAGTGCCTAATATGGACTTCTGTTTTAGAAAATTTTGGGCTGGGTATAAAACGTTTACAGTAACTTTGTTAATGTATTGAAAGCCTAAACTTTTCATTAACACTGCAGTAATTTTGTTTTATAGTGACACAGACTGCATGCCACAATGATGATAAAAATAATTTTAGTTCCTGATTCTGCAACTATTTATGCACTTGCTTAACTTTAAGTATGACTAGTAGTCTCATTGACTTCAGTGGGACTATTCATGTGAGTAAAATTATGTACCTGCTTAAGTGTTTGCAGCATTAGGACTGTGTTTTTCACTTTTTTTTTTACTATAATAATTTTATTAAATTTGTTAGATAAGATACCTTATAGGCAATTTTAATTCTGGCGTTTCCTAACTTTTGAGTGCTTGAGATTGCAACCTTAACATTATTTTGACATAGCTTGTATAAATGTCACTTCCTATCTTGTTTAAAAAAGGGTAAAATGAAAAAGCCCAAACATTTCAGTAATGGGTTTGGAACAGTCAGATCCACAGCACAGACCTCTGCTGCATGAGCTAATGGAGTAACTAGTAGTAGGCAGTTATACTCAGTGGCCTGTCATTTGAAGGGGATGAGACACATTCTTTGCCAGTGCGTTTTACAGGTATTTGCTGACAGCAGAGTGTTAGGACTCCGGAATCCTGGATTCTGTTTCAGGTTCTGGAGTGGCGTGTGTTTTAGTGGTTCGACTCTTCTTTCCCTCTGTTTCTTTACCTTCCTACCCTGTTGTTTCTCTGCTCTTCATACCTCTGTATTTGAGTTTGGCTGCTTCCTCTATGTTGTCTGGATGCCAACAGGGGGAGGAGCATGGAGGCAATTGAGTTTCCTTGTTCTCAGTTCTAGGGCCTAGTGCCACTGTTGCTTCCAGCAGCTGGGAGGAGATGTTGAAGGAAAACTCCCTGCTCAGCACTGGGATGGAAGGTGCTCAGTAGACACAAAGTTTGGAGAAATTTGCTGCCGGCCTCTATAACAAACCTCTGCTGAGTGTGTTCAAATTTTCAGTGGCTCATAAGTTAGGCAAATTTGGATGGATTTTCATGGGTAAAGCAAAAGGCACTACAGAGATACTGCAATTTCTCAACAGAACAGTTGGCATCAGCAAAACAACTCATTTTCCTCCAAACTCATGCTCAAACAGTTCTTGATGAAACTTTATATATAGTCAGAGACAGTTACCTGGCAAATAAACTTTCAGCCCTAACAGTTAAAGTTAGCAAAGTTAATTAATATTTCAGTTTACTATAAATACAGTGCAAAATATGCAGTTAATATACTTTTTTTTTCTCTTCTAGAGTCTCTTAAAGCATTAGGGTTTAACAACAACAACAAAAAAAAAACCTTTGCAGTACACCTTAAGTGCATGAAGATTTGGGAGGGAAGGAAGAACTAGGTAGTAAGAATTGAAAGGGGGTGTTTAAGGAGTGGTGAGTAGAGTGTGTGTGTGTGTGTGGGGGGAGAGGTAAAAAGGAAGGAAGCCAGTCGTCAGTATCTGGAGGTGGACAAGTGGAGAATGAAGCCTAAAGTGGGAAACTTAGAGACCGGCTATTCTTTTTTTTAATGGATAGTATTTGGAGCCCTATGTGTCAGGCTTAAGCTGTTCATTGAATTTTCATTTCAAAATGAATGTTACACATACAAAATTAAAGAAGTCTGAGATGTAACCATAAGCCCAAATATTTTAATATGGTTTTGTTCTGTTTGGCTCCTGCTGGCTGTAGGATAGTCCAGTTCCAATCATTAGGGCTCGGTAGGCAGTCTTTTTTTGGAATTTTTTTTAATCTGGCTGCAGTGTGGCTCAAATGGTAGTGTGTCTAGAGACATGACAAAGTCTTGAATATATTTGCAGAGTGGGGTGAATTGGTGAAAAATATATTTGGGGAAACTTGAGGTGTGAAATTACTAAGATAATGCAAAAGCTGAAGCAAAACTTTAGCACAAATAATCAGCAAAATCTGTTCATTTTAGGAGAATGCCCATTTTATTAATACCCACTTTTGAGAGTCAGGGATCAGTGTATCATTAAGGAGCAGTAAATTATCAGTCATGATAGAACTGGCTAGTCCATCAAATCATTCAGAAAAAATGGATAAATATGCAACAGAGGTTTCATTTGTTCATTTTTTTTACAATTGCCTCTGTTTAAGAAGTGTCTACAGAACTTGAATCCTAGGTAGAAGTATCCAAAGGAAAAAGGATACTTAATAGTGAACTCTGTCAACTTTTTGGCATTTAGGTTGTTGTGGTAAGAGTAATATTGTTACCTGCATGGTTGGCCAACTTTCACAGATGGCAGAAAAGGGTGCATGCATTGTCGGTTTAAATTCAGTAGTGCTGACTAGCCTTTAGTGCATTAAGTTTCCAGTGGAAGACACTTTCAAGATGTTGTGATAACACTTTACTGTTTGACTATATTATAGAAATAAAATAGAAAAGCCTGGTGGCTTCAAGAACTGTAACAGTGTTTCTGTTAGAATATTGACAGTTAGTATACTAGATATTTATAAGAAATAGACTGGTAGAAAATATTTTGCTATTATTTCCTCCCTAGCATCTTGACTTACAGTGAAAATAACTTCATCAGATATAATTTTGAAAAAATTCTGTTGTGTATATAGAATTTAATTCAAATGATTACAAATCAAAAAGCATTTAAACCTGTACATCTTCAATCTTGCTGGGATTATCAGTATGGTACTTTGCATTGCTATATCCAAGTAGCTCTTTTGCATTGAATAGAGGGGGATTTCTTTTGTTTGGGTTAGGGAAAACATGTTGTATGCACTGGGACTTTAATGCAGAGGTTTTGGAGTTTCATATCATTCAAAAATGTTGGGATTGGGTTAGATTAAATTTTTCTATTACTCTGTTCTTCTGTCGTTTCTAATATTTGGTGTCAAGGTTGCAGGGCAAATTGAGCCTTAGAACTGTTTTAGTCTCTCTCAAGCATATCACATAGTTGACAGACCTGGTTTCATGTCTGCCACTTTGGGCGAACCACACAGCCCTGCTGTTCTGACTGGATCTCTGGGCTGCAGCTCACCCAGTTTCCCAACCATGTGAATGCAACAGGCCTATCTTGGTTTGGCCACCTGTATGTCTCCTCGTTCTGAGGAGCTGGGTTGTTAAAGTGACTCAAAACCAGCGTCTTTAAAGTAAACATGATTCATTCGTTCACTCATAGGTACACAACATGCAGAGCAAAGGGCGAAGTAAATCAGGCGAGGTCTACATGTACATTTCCCTATACATAACCTTTAATCTTTCCTTGTATCTTCTGTATGGGCATGTCTACACTATGAACTTACATTGGCAGAGCTGTCTCTCTCAGGGGCATGAAAAATCCACATCCCTGTGAGATGTAGCTATGCCAGCCTAACTGCCAGTGTAGATGGTGCTAGGTTGACAGAATCCTTCCATCGATCTAGCTACTGCCTCTTGGAGAGGTGGTTTACGTATGCCAATGGGAGAAGCCCTCCCATTGATGTAAGTAGTGTCTACACTGAAGTGCTACAGCAGTGGAGCTGCTCTGCAGTGGTTTAAGTGTAGACACATCCTATGTTTAAGTTAGCCCAGTTACCTCCATGTTTGGGTTGTGAGAAGCTGACTGCCCTAATGCAGTTGCTGCTGCTCTGTTGTCATCTTGCATTCATGTTGTGCATGTTTGTGTCTAAGGGCTTGTGTTTATTCTTAAAATGCTGCGGTGGCACAGTGGTACTTCAGTGAAGGCACTATGGCTTAGGTAGTCCACTTCCCTTAGCTAGGTTGGTGGGAGAATAGTGTTGTCTACACCTGGGGTTAGATTGTGTGTGTGTTTTTTCACACCCCGACCAATATAGTTATACTGACCTAATTGCTTAGGGCAGACAAGGGCTAAGTATCTGGAAAACTCTCTCTATATGAGTGACTCCAAGAGTATGAGTCTGAGTACCACTCCAGATCCAACCCATGGCAGAAATTAGGCATGGGGTGGAAGCAGTCAAAGGGGGATTTTTATTTTGGGGGGAAATACCCAACCCTAGCTGGGAATCCTGCCCCTGCTTCAGACAGGCTTGTCCAGCCATGCCCCAGGTCTACCCAGTCCTCCCCCTTTCCAGTCTGAGCCTCTCCCCCACATAGAACAAAAGCTGCTGTTCTAAAACTTCACAAGTAACCCAGAAAAATACCAGTGTTACTCTGAGTTGCAAAACCTTTTTGTTACGCTCTTGAATTGATAATGGGCAAAGGATTAGTACAGAGAGAAATGGTTAGAACTTCTAATTCAGTATTTTAAACAATGGATAGTTTTTAAAGATGTGCTGTTGTCCAGTTGAGTTTCCACATCAAACAAACTTTGACTATCCAGTAAGGTAGCTGCTTCATTGAACCATATAAAATCACACAAAAGGTTACTCATAAATTCTTGTTATATACAACTGTATCTACTAATTTCTTACAATGACATCCAAGGCTGTTGTAAGAAATATCTAGGTATTGTTATATTCAACAGGTTACGTTTTTGTGTACTCAAATATAATGTACACAGTTCTAATGCTCTTTTGTGGAAATAAAACTTCCAGGAAATCCATAAGCCAAATGGATACTACTTTAAAGGACACATGGTGCATGTTTTTAAGAACTCTGCAGCAGTGTGAGTAAATCTTCCATCTGATGTCTGATGCATTGAAAGTATATTACTTTTGGCAATCGCAGAAATCATTATTTAAACCCTTATTTGAATGGTGGATATTCCTTATCAGACATTTCAAACTAACCTTATAAAATGTCAGACATGTACTGTCCCAGGACCATATTCTACTCATCTACCCTTTAGCATGGTATGCATGATAAAAATATTTTATTCATCTGTTAAAAATTAAAATACTCATTTTGGTCAAGTAGAATTTTCTAAGGCTGGTTTACATTTTTTAAAGCTACGGACATTGTCAAATGGCTTTGAAACCCATTGGCAAAATGTGTGCCTCATCTTCCTCTAGAGGCAGAGGTGGGCAAACTTTTTGGCCTGAGGGCCACATCTGGGCATAGAAATTGTATGGTGGGCCATGAATGCTCATGAAATTGGGGTTGGGGTGCAGGAGGGGGTAAGGGCTCTGGCTGGGGGTGCAGGCTCTGGGGTGGGGCCAGAAATGAGGCGTTCAGGGTGCAGTATGGGGCTCCGGGCTGGGGCAGGGGGTTGGGGTGGGGGAAGGACTCTGGCTGGAGGTGCAGGCTCTGGGGTAGGGCTGGGGATGAGGGATTTGGGTGTAGGAGGGTGTCCAGGTTGGGACCAAGGAGTTCAGGGTGTGGGAGGGGGCTCCGTGCTGGGGCAGGGGGTTGGGGTGCTGGGGAGGGATGAGGGCTGGGGCATGGGAAGGGGTCAGGAGTGCAGGCTCCGAGCAGAGCTTACCTGAAATAGCTCCTGGAAACAGCAGCACGTCCCCCCTCCAGTTCCTATGCGGAGGTGTGGCCAGGCAGTTCTGTGCATTGCCCTGTCCCAGGCCCCTGGCTTCCCTTAAGTGTAGGAGCTGGAGGGGGAACATGCTGCTGCTTCTGGCAGCCTCCGCACGCATGTGTGGAGCGGCCTCCGCCCCCGCTGGAGCACGGGAGCAGGGCAAGCCCCAGATCACACTGCCCAGCAGGAGCTCGAGGGCCAGATTAAACTGGCTGGAGGGCTGGATGTGGGCCCGCGGGCTGTAATTTGCCCACGCCTGCTCTAGAAGTTGGCCAGTATAGAGGATGACAGCCTTCTACAGCGATCAGTTGTTGTATTTGCTCAAGTTGCAGGGTTTTGTGCTATAGATTAGAGATTCTAACCCTGATGAAGAACCATCTGAAAGTCTGTATGGTTCTACACAATTGAATTAGTTTTCTCAATTTGCTTTTTTTAAAATCCTAGAAAATTACACAAAAAAGGACGTAAAGGTACAAAGTCAAGCACTCAGAAGTAAGGACAGTTTTCCTGTACAACCTTATTTTGGCTCCATTGTACATATTAATTGCAGTACAGTTTTTAATTGCATGGTCACATACTATATTGTCCGTAAACCTCAGTGTTTGAAGTTCTAAATGAAAACTTATAGACAATAGGCTTTGGGCTTATTTTTGGTTACTATTTTTTTTTGTCTAAATATTGCATTTGACTATTTTTAAAATCTCTAGCTCTATAATGTAAAATTCTTTCTTTGTGATAACAATATACACAGTGAGGCTGCAGGGATTTTTTTCATTACTTGATTTTTTTAAAGAAAATTTATTTAAAATAGATTGAGGATTTGTAAAACTGACTTGAAAAATTGTGTTGATATAATTTTAGATTAAAACTTTTAGTGAACGAAGTAAATGCTGATTTTTTTTTTATTGATTCATTTCAGTGTCACTACTTGTAAGGTATACAGGCAAGAACAAAATCTTGGCAATCTTAAGTTTATAACTTTTTTTTACAAATCTAAAGTGGAATAAAAATCTTTGTCACCAAAAAAACAAAATTAGTTCTGTTAGCACTGAATAGTTGTTTAGAGTTTCAAAACACTAAAAAAATTTAAACAATTTTCCGTGGGACATTTAATAAGTACTTTCTCAAATGTAGATTTCAGAAATATCTGAAAGTAGGATTGAATGTCCTGGATACTGACCGCTGTTGAAGTAGTTTTGACTACAACATCAAATACCAATGCTATTGCATAAATACCTCATTACCTGTAGTATTGCTCCCCAACCTGTGTGCCATTTAATCAGAACTGGCTAATTATTAATCTGAACAGAGGAATTTATCATTAGATAAATGTTTTTAAAAACACTTACAAAAAAGTCAAGTTAGAATGCAAGTTCTAAATGTAATGGTATATAACCAGCGGTAGATCACTTATTTATCTTTTCAGTCTGACTCTTCTTTCTGATTTTGCTTTTTTCCCCTCATGGTTCTAACTCTTATTTTTCTTTCCTATTCTCACTCATGTCCTTGTATTTGTTCTCTTGTTCCTTTTAACTTGCTTCCCAGTAACTTTTTATCATTTGGCTGTTGCCTCTTTTTTGTGCCTCTTTTTAGTTTTCTCATTCTAACTGCCCACCTCAGAACTGCAATGGAATCTCTTTATTCCCACATCCTACCTTTCTGGATAATGGAGAATTACCGGTACTTAAAATTTTCTTCTGCTTGTCTGAACAGTAGAAATCAGTTAATGTGTTACCTTGTTGTGTACCCTCTGGATCCCTCTAGTCCAACAGTTCTGTCTTTATAACTGACAGGGAAATGCATCCTAGCCTAGTTCAGTGTTGAGGACTCTCTTGGTGATACTTGGGAACCATTCATGTTTAAGTACCATATATACTCAATTATAAGCCGGTTCATTTATAAGCTGACCTCTGCAAGATGAATAAGTAAAAATGGAAAATTCGTATGACCCATTCAGAAGCCGACCCTATAATTCAGGGATCGGCAAACTTTGGCACCTGGGCCATCAGGAAAAGCCACTGATGGGCTGAGACGGTTTGTTTACCTCGAGCGTCTCAGGCACGGAGGTGAACCCTAAGTAAACAAAGTGTCACGGCCCGCCAGTTCCTTACCCTAACGGGCCGGGGTAACTGGTGGGGAAATTTTTTTTTTGAAGGGGGGGAGAAGCTGGGGGTCAGGGCAGTAACCCCTGTGACCACCCCCCACATGACCCCACCCCTAGCCCCGGATCCTCACCCTCTCCCCATCCCATCCCTTCCCACCTTAGCTGGAGTGGGCCAGTGGATGATGTCTCTGGCCTGGCTGGAGCTGCTCCGGCAGGCCGGACAGCGCGGCCGCAGCCTGCCAGCCCCAGAGCTGCAGCTGATTCGGAGGCTGTGGGGGAGAGCAGCATGGCCAGAAGCGAAGAGACTCTGGCCCCGCCTCTTCCCTTCTGGCTCTGCTGGTTGTGCTGCCTCTCCTTGCACCTTCTCTTGGGGGGGGGAGGGGCTGTGTCCCACCTTTCCCTCTCTGTACCCGTTCATAAACCGAACCCCTTCTCCGATGCTTCCCTTTTTTTCTAAAATAATTTGGCTTATGAACGAGTCTATACGGTAATTAACTTCTTGTACAAGGTATAGTAAATGTAAGTGCGTGTTTACCATGCAATTTAGAGTAGATCTGCTTAAAATATCAAGGCTTTTTATTCTATTGTCATATATGAAACGTACAAAGATGTGCAATACCTAACAGCAAGTGAGCTTTGCATTTAGAGAAAGCTTGCTGCATCCTTCTGAGTTTACAGGTTCTAAAATATTGTATGTTTTCTCTAAAATGCCGACTCGTTCAGCCAAAAGATAAACTTGCTCTGAAAGTTTATTTACTAAGGGCTTGTCTACACTACAAAATTAGTTGACTTAAGTTAAGTGGACCTACAGCCACCTCAGTAATTAAATTGGCTGGTGGTGGCCACACTACCCTCCTGTTGGTGGTGTGCATCCTCACCAAGAGCGTTTGTGCTGACTGAAAGGGGGCATTGTGGGCCACTGACAATTGGGGCACTGACATCTGTGCATGGCTCACAGCTGGAGCCCACCCAGGGCTAACTGCCCCAACTGTGAGCCAGGCGCTGGGCTCAGTTTCACAGCAGGGAGCCTACCAGCAGTGAAATTGACATTCTTGTCAGTTTCACAGCTGCTATTATTTCACATTTCCTTTCCAGCTCTGGCTGTAAGCCTGCATGGGGCTCACAACTGGATTCACACCATCCCCATCCCCCAACGGCTGGAACTTCCTGGCTCTGGGGATGACGGTTGGAGCCTGGAGACCAAATGTGAAATTATAGCAGCTGTCAATTTCAATGCTGGTAGGCTCCCTGAGGTGAAATTGAACCCTGGCCTATGCTCTGGCTGTGATCCCTGGGGCGAGAGGAATAGGGGCTACTGCTGAGAACCTCGCTGCTGGGGCTGAGAGCCTGGAGTGCTGACAGGCTTGAAGCCCAGAGCCCTTCTGCCGCCTCCGGGTGAGGGTTTATGGGGAAGGACAGCATGGAGCCCTGTTGCTGCCTCCTGGTGATAGATTAGCAGGGTGGGAGGAGAGCCTGAGCCCAGGTGACAGCCAGGCTTGGGCTCTCTCCCTAATCCTGCAATCTCTTACTGGGAAGCGGCAGTGGACCACCAGGCTGTCAGCCCCCTGGCAGACTGTCAGCCAACAGGGGATGTAAGCAATGCAGTGTCTAAACAGACACTGAGTCACCCTAACAACATAGACCTAAGTGCTACACCTTTTGCAGAGGTGGAATTAAGTCGATGTAGTGGGCGACTTACATCGGTGGGAGCACCATTGTAGTGTAGACACTGACATTGTTAGGTCGAAGTAAGCTGCCTTATGTTGACCTAACTGTAGTGTAGACCAGGCTTTAAAACAAATACCTTCAGTAGTTTTGCATATGAAAACTGTGAAGTTGAGAGTAAATTGAAAACTCATGCAAATGAGCAGCAGTCATCTTGTTCTTACCTGCAACTGTACAGGAAACCATATAGACATTCTCCCTCTAGATTGGGGTAGGCAACCTATGGCACGCGTGCCGAAGGCAGCACATGAGCTGATTTTTCAGTGGCACTCACACTGCCTGGGTCCTGGCCACTGGTTGGGGGGGCTCTGCATTTTAATTTAATTTTAAAAGAAGCTTCTTAAACATTTAAAAAACCGTATTTACTTTACATACAACAATAGTTTAGTTACATGTTATAGACTTATAGAAAGAGACCTTCTAAAAATGTTAAAATGTATTACTGGCACGCAAAACCTTAAATTAGAGTGAATAAATGAAGACTGGGCACACCACTTCTGAAAGGGTGCCGACCCCTGCTCTAGATTAATTTTGTATAGGTACAGGTTTTCTGATCCAGGTTATCTGGTAGGATAGAAACACCTTGAAATTCTTTGAGCTGTCATTAAAAAAGTGGCTGACATAACTAATAATAGGCCTATTGGATAGGGAAGAGCCCCACAATAAACTTCAGAATGTGGGCTTCTTGAATTTTTTTTCCGCAGCTGATGTTCATTCACTCGTGTGGTGAAGAACCTGCTTTACAGTAAATTTGTTACTGGAGTCTGCAAATGCTCATTGGATATGAGTTTTATTGCTTCATAGTCAGCCTGAGCAATGTCAAACTGCAAAACGAGAAAGGTGACAGGGTGGGGAAATAGCCAGTTTAGGTGTTTGATTATTACTGAAGGGAGAAGGATTCTGTTGACAAATTGTCTTTCTGAATCTAACTGCAATAGCCAGATAGGCGTTCTGATGGATTGAGTCGAATGGCTGTATTTCTAGTCAAGGATTTTTGTGTTATGAACTGTGAGTGAATATAGTGACTTATTGGTCACCAGGATTGTTGTCTGAAATTTGAAGAATAATCAAAGTCCTTTACACAACTCTGGCAATGTGAAGGAGCCTTAACATTTTTACATGTGTTTTATACTCCTGGGGAATTCGCTAAGAACAATGGGAACAATTCACTAAGCAGGCAGGCTGCTACATTCTACTCTGCCTGAGGGGACAGAGCCTGCCCCATACCTACCTCGTCAGAGGCACCACAAAGCCTTTCCCCTCCACTCCGTGCCACAATAGCAAGCGAGAGGGACAGTGTCTCTCTCGCATGCATGACTGCCCAGCTTCCCTCTTCCTGCCTCCCTCAACAGTGATTTGTGTCTCTACCGGCTGCTCTGGGTACCCAAACCGATCTGCCTGCACTGCTGTGGAGGGGGCCATGACCGGTCTTGTGGCTTCGCTGTCAGAAGTGATTTTTCTGCAAGGAAGCAAAGAAATCTGCGGGGACCATGAATTCTTTGCATGTGTAGTGACGCAGAATTTCCCCAGAAGTAAGTGTTGCAGATTAGAGTCTTCAGAGAAGCATTTAAATGTTTTCTACTATTGACGATCCTTATGAACAATTTTAAGCTCTCGGGGTGTGGAATTTGGGGTATACTCCTTCTATCTATGAATTATAGAGTAGTAATAGATGGAATTTCTCCTTCAGTAATTGTCTAGGAAGGATCTAACCTGTAGGTATTCATAGAAATCCTAAGAAGGTAGATTCACTTTAGTTCTGAGCTACTCAGAATTTATCAGTGCTATACCCTTGGAAAGGTCTCCAGTGGCAGACAGTCTGTCATACCACCTTTTAAAGCTAGCATGTTTGTCTTAGGGAAAACAGAATTTCTCTGAACTTGAGTTTTTTTTGTTTAACTCAAGCTGATTTATCACACCATGTGAAATTTTGTGGTCTGATGTGGGCTAGTAATCTTGACTTAAAACAAACAAAATCATCACTTCATATGAAGCCAGTTGCTCATATTGATACTTCTTGAACTCTTAAAGCATTCATAACTTTCATCGTTCTAGCTTTTATTTCTTCATGGGGATCAGGGCACCACTATGCTAGGTATTGTGTACATACAAATGATGGAAACAGGGCCGGCCCCAGAGAGCTCATGGTCTATGCAAACAAATGCAAAGTGCAATGTAAACTCTTTTTTTAAATATTCCTGATTACATACATAATCTAAATTTGTCATTTTATTTATGTTTATTGGTCAACCTTTTTATTACAGTCAGCTTTGTTTGGGTCCATTGCCAATTTTTTAATACCATTTCACATTGCCGTGTCTTTTCCTTCATCTATTGCAATTCCTTCGGAACTTCAGTTTTGGCATGTTACGTCACATAAGACTTTCCCAAACCTGATACCAGCGCTGATCTTGAGACCTATTGGAGTTAGAGACTAATACTGTAAGCATAGACAGTCTGAAGATCGACACCCTGCTTTCAAATAGCATAAAGTATAAATGTCAGCTGCTAAAATCATGTCTGAATTAAAAGCCAAAATTAAAATGCTAATTCATCTGGTGTCGAACATCTGGCAGTGGTACTCTTTGGTGTCAAGTTAGGAGCAGCTTTTCCCTGCCCACCTTCATGAAGTGCAGCACGGTGAATAATCCATCAGTACTTTCCCTGCTCACCCTCACAGAGTGCAGCATGGCAAATCAGTGTAGAAAAGATCATGCCGTAGGCATTCATACACAGAATCCCCCAAAGACATTTCTTGTTCGGGGGAGGGAGGACAACAACAAGCAAACAAAAACAAACCTCAGAGAATAAATATTCAGGAGATGTATACTGCATGTTGTGGACTAGAGCTATGAAGATTCCAGATCCCTTAAACAAGCTATAGCTATATATCCCTTCTCATGCACCCTGTGAGTGTGTACTAGAAGGAGAGAGATTTTTGTGCCACACCTAAAAGACTGGGAAAATACCGGGCTGTCATTCTCAGATGCCGTTGCAGGTTGCCATGTCTTAACTATTGGGCTGTCATTCCCACCTGTCACTGTGAGTCTCCAGGTCCTAATGTCCTGGTTATTGTTCCCAGCTTCTGTTACATGTTGCCATGCCTCACTCCCACTTCTACCACCTTCCCCTAGATGGCTGTGGAGTAATAAGAGGGACTGGGACACAGGCCAGATGTGGAAGAACTGGCAGGCAGTGTGTGGCTTCTTGGCCCACAATTTCTTTCTTTGCGTACTACACGTCCCCTAGCCTCCAAGGTTCCTTGGTGTGCACCAATCAGAATTTATGGTGGTGTCACTACCAAAAATAAGTGTGCCTTTTTCCCTGGTGGTAAAGGACATGTTTCTAATTGGGGAAAACTTTTATCTGAAAGAGAGACATTCCACTATAGGCCCTACACAGACAGCCAAGTCTAGGCAGGCATAATTTTAGCTTCCGCCTTTGGGCAGAAAAACTATTGGGAGCATCAGGCCAACAAGAATAAATAAACAAATGAAAACTGTCATCTGACACCATAAGCATCTCCCACATGTTTCCACAAACTGTGCCAGATTGGGTGGGACAGTATTGCAAGTATAGACTTTCTCAGCCTATTTTTTTAAAATAAATCTCATAGCCTAAGGGCTCCTTCTTGATGAAGAGGAGGAATCAGGGCAGGCACACCGTCATCCTAGATCTCCTGCAGATGAGAGCAATTGAAGCTGTCCCTCTTCAGAGGAAACAAGGCCTTATTCTGTATTGTTCAGATGCTTGGTGGGGTGGGAAGTGAAGGGACAGAAGGCTACAAAGTACATCTCAGCATCAAATATCTCAACAGATCCATTAAAAAAAAATGATGGAAAACTAAATGGTATGGCTGATTGGCTCAAAATTAGGCAAAAATTAGATAATTCAGAATGGGACCTACACCCAGAGGTGTTTCATCTCCTGGTAAAGAAATTTAGTCTCTCAGACATCATCTGTTTGCCTCCTAACTGAATTACAAGGTTTCAGTCTTATTCTCTTGCTGGAGGAATCACAGAGCTAAGGCAACAGACGTCTTGTTGCAAAGATGTACAAAGGGACTCATATGCCTTCCCTCGCTTTTCCTCTACACACCAGAATGCTACAAAAGATCAGGAGAGAGGCAGCAATGGTAATTTTGGCCAATTACTAGTTTCGTCAGCCAGAGAGAGCTGTTGGTGCGTCATTAGTCTCCATACCCACTTTTTAAATGACAGCTTAAAGAATTTTAAGGTGTTTCTATCCTACCAGATAACCTGGATCAAAAAACCTACACCGATACAAAATTAATCTAGAGGGAGAATGACTGTTCCTGTGGCCAGCTGGCAGCGTGCTGGGAGTAGGGCTTTGTGTAATACAGAAACTGCTTAACTGTGTTTCCAGTCTAGCAGTAAGCGTGGGAAGGAAGGATGTTGTTTCCAGTTCCTAGGAATCGAGTGGGTACTTAGGGGATAGAATGGCTGAGAAACATTGGCTCATGGGGATTATGGGATAGTAAGAACATAAAACTGGCCATACTGGGTCAGATCAAAGGTCCATCCAGCCCAGTATCCTGTCTACCAACAGTGGCCAATGCCAGGTGCCCCAGAGGGAGTGAACCTAACAGGTAATGATCAAGTGATCTCTCCCCTGCCATCCATCTCCATCCTCTGACAAACAGAGGCTAGGGACACCATTCCTTACCCATCGTGGCTAATAACCATTAATGGACTTAACCTCCATGAATTTGTCTAGTTCTCTTTTAAACCTTGTTATAGTCCTAGCCTTCGCAACCTCCTCAGGCAAGGAGTTCCACAGGTTAAAAAAAATTGGAGATCCACCAATCTCCTAGAACTGGAAGGGACCTTGAAAGGTCATTGAGTCCAGCCCCCTGCTTTCAGTAGCAGGACCAAGTACTGATTTTTGCCCCAGATCCCTAAGTGACCCCCTCAAGGATTGAACTCACAACCCTGGGTTTAGCAGGCCAATGCTCAAACCACTGAGCTATTCCCCCCCTCCCGGCTGTGGGCTGTGTGAACAATTTACTTTTATTTGTTTTAAACCTGCTGCCCATTAATTTCATTTGGTGGCCCCTAGTTCTTATGGGAACAAGTAAATAACTTTTCCTTATTCACTTTCTTCTCACCACTCATAATTTTATATACCTCTGTCATATCCCCCCCCTTAGTCTCCTCTTTTCCATGCTGAAAAGTCCTAGCCTCTTTAATCTCTCCTCATATGGGATCCACTCCATACCCCTAATCATTTTAGTTGCCCTTTTCTGAACCTTTTCTAATGCCAGTATGTCTTTTTTGAGGTGAGGAGACCACATGTGTACACAGTATTCAAGATGTGGGTGTACCATGGATTTATAAAAGGGCAATAAGATATTCTCCGACTTATTCTCTATCCCTTTTTAATGATTCCTAACATCTTGTTTGCTTTTTTGACTACCGCTGCACACTGCGTCTTCAGAGAAGTATCCATGATGACTCCAAGATCTCTTTCCTGATTAGTTGTAGCTAAATTAGCCCCCCATCATATTGTATGTATAGTTGGGGTTATTTTTTCCAATGTGCATTACTTTACATTTATCCACATTAAATTTCATTTGCCATTTGCTCATTTGCTGCAAAAAGACTGGGCTTAAACCTGAGGCCCAGTGGACAAAGTATTAAGGCTCGTTACTGCAGTCTACAAGATACATTTGATTATGGAATGAGTGTTTAAGTTTGAGTGCTGGTGGTGAAAATACAATAGCATTCAGGATTTCATCCAGTATTTTAGACAACATTAAAGCAATTAATGGAAATCAACATCAGATAAATGAATACTTTAAAACAACTAAGTAAATCAGGTATTACTTTGTGCCAGGTCTACAGACAAAAGGGAGGCTTCCTATAAGAAAGAATGCATGGGGTTAGAAAGTATGGCGGGGGGGCTGGCATCCTTTCATAGCATGTTCTAGTAACACTATCATATTTACCTGTTTTCATAGTTGGCATGTGTTAAACTCAGATTCTCAAGTAACATAGATCTTTATTCCCTTGTGTTAATTTTAACTATTATATCAGTTAAACTTTTACTGTTAGTACTTTTACATAAGTGTGTCAGTCACTTAATTATCTGGTCTCTTATTCAGAACAAAGTACTAGGTTTTGTTTGATTTTTAGACCTTTTAAAGGCAGACAATATAGGATGGTCTTTTTAATGTCTTTTCGGCATTGAAAAGCAAACACCAACAGTAATGGTGTGTCACTGGGAGCGGAGGGAATGGGTTTAAGAACTTGTTTGTGCTGTGAAGCACTCAAAGATGATAGAGACTCACCGTTTGACTTTAACGTATGTATTTGTTCTCTATCCTGAACTTCATTGTGTCCCGCTTATAGATTTGAGGCTGTGAATAGCTGCCCTATTTAAATTCCCTTTTAAAGATTCTTTTGACAGTCATTAGTATTATTATTTTATTGAAATATCAGTTAGGTCTCTGATGTTAGACATCTTCTGGATGAAAGCTAACAACTTAATGTAGCATTTGTCCAAGAGCTTGCTGACCTTTATACACTGGGTTTGTAATTTCCTGATGTGACACTCGGACACATCCTTACGTCATTACTAATGATAGGGGCTCCGGACCTTGTTTGAATATAGCACATCTGTGACACTGCAGATGAAACATGAGTATTTCAGTTGTACCAGACTGCTTTGCCAAGGTGTTATGTTTTATATGGTGAGAGTCCTGTGCATTTGAAAGAAGTTTGAGGATTCTCTGAACAACTTTCACTGTAGATTGTAACTATAGCAGCTGTTTCCTAATAAAATAGTTGCTTTGGGGAATATGGCTTTCCTTCAAATAGGTCGGAATGACATATTATTGTATTAAGTGTTCTGAGAAGCTTTCTGTGGCACGTTTACTGATCTTAAAATATATGTTGTGTACTGTTAGGTTTTGCCTGAAGGATTTTTGTTACAGAGGTGCAGTTAAGTTTTAGACTAACACCTTGTTATAGTTCTGGTTCTTGGATTTTTAACAGTCTCTTTTCACCCCTGCCAAACTGAAACTGATCTGCCTAAATCTTTACATGCTGCATGTTAGTCCAGGGTAGATTTTTGTATGTTTATAAGTTTGGGGCAAAATGGACAAGGATATTAGAGTTAAAAAAATAAGATTTTAAACTTTTTGATAACTTTTTAACACTGTGTTGACTCATTGCCTAAAAAAACAAAAAAAAACCCCGTTGGCCTATAATTCTAAATTTGTTTTATTCTGTTGGTTTTAGTTAGGTGTGATCTATTTTTGGAGGTGTGAGCTTGGCTGTTGCATTATTTAGCTATGAGCTTTAGTTTGCATGCATGTTATAGTCTGTGTGGCCTATGTGGGCTTCAAAAGTATGCATCAAGCAGGTTAGTAATGTTTCTGCAGAACTTCTAAGATACGAAAGAAGAGTTAGGAGGATCTAAACTCTGCAGGAAGGATCCAGGAGATGGAGGGTTTGAGGGGCTGATCTCCAGTGGAACAATACCTAACCTCCAAGGAGAGACTGAGTGTGAATGCTGCTTCATTTTCCTTCTGATAGATTTAAGGATGCTCTCCTGAAAAGAGAGAGCTCCTCGAATGGAGGAATAGGTGGCAGCCAACCTCTGTCCTCTGGAACTCTATGGAGAAGGTGCTGCTGGATGATTTGATTACTTTTTAAAAAACCCACCTTGTTTGTCTGTAGTAAAGGTTGAAAAAGTGAAAGAGAAAAGCGGAAAGGTTGGGGTGATAGTCACCCCCAACCAAGAGTGTGTGTGTTTTTTTAAGTTTAATTGTTACCAGTTGTAGGCTGGACATTTCTTAATGTGATCCAAGTTAAAAAATGCTTGGATTCAAAATAACATGGCTTCCAAACTTGGTACAAAGGAAACAAAGAAAGGAACATATGGCACTATGCGGGCAGAGTTTCAATGAAGGTAATGGGGTTTACTAAACTGTATACAGTACTTTTGAGGTCTGGGTGACAGATGAAAAGGATTACCCTCCCCTTTTTTTTAACAGTACTCTAAGAGCAAAGAGAAATAGTTGTAGCTTTCAATATGAAAACTTCCAATTTTTTGCAATGTCTTTTTTTCACAGCAAGCAAGGGCAGAACAGGAAGAGGAGTTCATCAGTAATACTCTATTTAAGAAGATTCAAGCTTTGCAGAAGGAGAAAGAGACACTTGCAGTAAACTATGAAAAGGAAGAAGAATTTCTCACTAATGAACTCTCAAGGAAACTGATGCAGGTAATTGGTTTCTCAGCTTGTATTTCTCCTCGCAGACCCCAAAGTCCAAGCTTGAAGAGGCGAGTTTAAACTTTGTTCTTGTTACCATATTTTCAGTAAAAGGGATGTGGCTCGCTTACCTATAGCTCAAAACTAACACTTTGTATAGGAAAAAACAAATCTCCTTTCTTTTTTTAAAAATCTCAATAGAAAGGTGGGTTTTTTTAAACAATTTGCAACTCAGGTTTTGTAGACTGAGAACTGGATTGAAAGTGAAGCAATTATGTTGATTTTCATTCTCCGTACTGAGATAGAAAAGTAAATTGGATTTTAAAAATTCTTTGAGTTCTAATACTCTAAGCTTTTGTTAGTAAGACAGGTGAATAATCTTATTTACAGTATTTGATTTTAAATTAACTGTGCATATGTGACCCAGATAGAGTGCTTATGTTAAGATGGGTAGCAGCACTTGAAACTTGGCTAGGAAAAGTTATCCACATTTTTTTAAATAGGTATGTTTGATATTTTTAGTAATTTATGGCCTCTTCTTCTATTAACACTTATAATACGTACTTTTTTAGTATTTCATTAACGCAACTTGCAAATGAAGTTTAATAGTGTATTAAAGAAACTTATTTCTGCACATTCTAAGCATTTTTAACATTCTATAACTATAGCCTTAAGGCATATTTAATTCTATAGGATAGTGAGGAATATATTGTTGTAAACTATACTATGGCTAATCTCCTCTGGCACCTTCAGTATTGAGAGATGAGCTAATTAATGGGTGACTGCCACTTATTGGTTGCCCCTTACCTCATTCATTAACATAAATGTCAGGAGTTAAGGTTCTCTATATTTTGTGGGCATACTATTTCTTCCCACTGTTTTATACTAATTTAGTCTAATTCACAAATATAAGCTTTCAGAATTATCCTTTTCTATGAACAATATAGTAGCATTTTTAGTGGGCATGGAAGGAGAGGTATTAAGTATTCTCCTCTTGTCAAAGTAATATGTAGTTTTCCTTAAACACACTGGAACATCTTTAGTGCAGTAGCTCTGGAAAACAGCATGATGGGCTAGTACATTTATTTCACTCAGTAGAGTACTTAAATTTCTAATATAAAACTGAGATGCCTTGAACCAAACCCACCACCATCTACAGCAAAATAAAACCTCATACAAAATAGCTTAAGTGAAATACAAAATAGCTTAATTGAAAAATGCAACTTGATTTAATTGGCTGAAATGGCTTCAAACCCATGTAACCTCTTAATGCACATGGGACTCCACAATTTTCTTAGCAACCAAATTACTGCACCAAATGTAATTTATAGCTCTGTTTTATTTGTAAGTAAAAATTTTGTCTTTCTGTTTCTTAGAGTTCAGCTGCTCTATTGGTATTCCAGTCCCTCTGTCAGGAAGGACAGGGACTGTTTTAAAAGTGTATAGGTTGTATAGACTTACAGATTGTGACATTAGGTGCATATTACAGAAATTAAAATAAACTTCCTGTCTACAACTGTCACAAACTGAACATATTTACATGCTTCAGAAAGTCAGAAGGGTTAACTACATACAGTTAGTGTTCTAGCAAACCATGATTTGGTAATATACTAGAAAAAGAGCAGTCATGCACCTTCAGTTTCTTTCATCTGGGAATCCTGAAAGACACTGGCCTGGGGAAAAAGATTCTGTCCCAAAGAGAAGTTTAGCAAAATCAGGAACTTAATTCAAAAGGAGCAAGCCATTAAAGATATACCCTCAGTATTTTTAGTCAGAGTCCTTGGGACTGATGTTCTCCTGCAGATATTGAAAAACGTGTTGGGCATCTGAGTCAGAGGACTGACAGACTACGTAGAGATTCAAGGAAACTGCTCCACTGCCGTGGCTGCCTAGCAGCATCAGAGGGAAACCAATATTCTTGTAAATTTCCTTCTGCTACTGCTTATCAAAAGGAAGAGCAGGAGCAGCTAAAATCGCTAGCAGAGTCAGTAAAACAAAACTGCAGTGAGTAACCTTTCAAAGGTGAACCAAAGGTAAACTTCACAACCTAAGCTAGAATGCTGAGGACTGAGTTCTCTTGTTTCTTTGTGCTGCTCTGGTGGCTAGTGTAACTAGAAACTGGCCAAACCTTAGCTAGGGATTCCCCCAATAGGTCAGTCACAAGAGGGAATAGAGCTGATGTAGACCGTGCCTACACTGCCTTTCTGCTAGCCAAAGTGTTGGGCATGTTCTCTGGATGGAGCTCCCTGAAATCAAGTGGTGGGCAATATTGTTTAAAAAAGCAAAACAAAAAGCAAAAACAAACAAACATAACCTGACACCATGTGCCCCCTTTGGTAACTAATTTGGTTATAGAATTTAGGTCCAAAAAGATAAAAATCAGACTACACTGTATTTACCAGTACTCAGCCTCAAGTCTGAATTTTAGTTTGCAGAGACCTCACGCCCCAGCTCCCATTTAGTCCAATGAGATTAGTTTCACTCTAGTTTTTGACAATCTAGGTTAATTCCTGATGACCATAATGTCAGCTCAGAAGATTTTAGAGCTTACTGTCTTATTTGCTGAAAATTGTACTGTCGTTTTCCAAAAAGATTAATGACTAGATAATACTTAGTCCTGCCATGAGTGCAGGAGACTGGACTAGATGACCTCTCGTGGTCCCTTCCAGTCCTATGATTCTATATCCTAAAGCTCCCATGAATATTTCAGTCAAAGTCAGGGTGTTATCCTCCCCTTCCTAGTACCAACTCAGTTGACCTGAAAGAGAGAATCTAGTCTACCCTTGTTGTTGATGGTGATAAAATTGTGCCTATGAAGAACAAATACCACCAGATGTCCCATTTATTGTTTCTGGCCAACCAACCACAATGTAAAGAGGAAAAAATAGTCTTTTTCATGGTATAATGCAAGACGTAGATCTAGCTGTATCACGGAAAACTTACCCAGCCATAAGTATTATGGTACATAATTCTGGGTGCACTTCATTCTTCATGCTGAAAAAGCACATGCTTCAATAGAGGAAGTATGTGAAGCACTCGTTTTGTTCTTCCCTCCATACTTTCACAAAGGATTGTGTTTTGTACTTTTTGTTCTCCCGCAATATTTTTTGGAAACTTTTTTGCTGTTTTAAGGCAATAATGCTTAACCTAAAAAAACAAAAACAAAAAAAAACTTTATATGTCTAGTTGTACGTCTAGTACAAACCTGTTCACCAGAACAGGTCATGGCTTGATTATATCCCAGATGTACTACTAAACTACCAGACATACCCTGGAATGAGAAAACAAAGGTGTGGGAGCACATTTCCCAACCACCATTAATATGCTGAACAGTGTATAAAGCACAACATGAAAATGGTCCCTGTCCTGAAGAGCTTACGCTACAGAATTATAAAGTTCTCCTCTTTGAAATATCTTGCCCTGCCCTTTTTCTAGGGTGATCTTGGACTTGGGCAGTTGGTACTAAAATATACACTAATTGTATATAATTTTTCTTACGTAGTTATGAATTGAAGTTAATTTTAAAGTTGATGAGATTTGCTGATCATTATTTGGCTTAAAGCATGTCAGTTTCTGATGACTCTGATCTACCTCTATTTATGAAAGGGGACGTTTGCATTCATATGTATGAATGACTTTTCTGAGAAGAGAAATTTATGGTACTGTAAAGCAAATTCTCCATTTAATAGAACAAATGGGAATAGAAGTGAATGTCTGTAATATGGTCAAGTGAACATTTTTATAGCAGCTTAACTTTTGCAATTCTTGGTTCTTCAAGTGATGGTCCTTGTGGGAATACCACGTGGGGTAGGTATGCATGCCATGTGCCTGTGTCCGGAATTTTTTGTAAGCAGTCTGTTGTCTGTTGGCCCACATGTGCTCCGAAGCAAACCAAAGGCACAAAAGTTCTCTCCAGTTCCTTCATGCCACCACATGGTCTGAGTTGAAATCTCCTAGAACATCTCAGAGAACATATTGGGTCCTCTCATCAGTATTCATCCCTCCTATTTAGTCGGTCTCTATTCCGGGATGGCTGAGGCTATCCTAGCGTGTCAGAGTTGTTCTCCCATCCCACCTGCCAACCTTGGGGCACAACTGTCGGTGCTGTCAGTTCCACTGGAGATAAAGGATCCAGTTTTCTTTCAGATGAGTGGCATGAGACAGGACCCCCAGAAGATCAGAGTTCCAGCCTCCAACCAAATACAGTTGGTCAAAAGATGGTTGGTACCCTGTGCCATGGGATCCTCCTCCACCAATTAATCCATCCTACTGGCAATATTGAGGACCATGGAAACCCAACCCTAGACACCCAGGATCAGTGTAGGAGTCCTATTTCACATTGCCCAGGCACTTTCAACTGGACCTGTTGAAATATTCAGAAGGGGAAGGTGAGTTGGATCCCTGAGTGATCTCATCATCTTCACTGGATGAGGTGGTTACCCCGTCTTCTCCATCTCCACCAGATGACTTTAAACAATATCAAGAGCTCATGCACAGGGTGGCTGCAGAGCTACAGCTTCAGCTTGAGGAAGTCCAGGAGCCTCAGCACAGTTTACTAGACATTCTGCAGCCTTCCAGTCCCAGTTGAGTGGCCCTCCCCATCAACAAGGCCATCACAGATCCAGCAAGGATGGCTTGGCATGTTTATTCTTGTGCTCCCACCCCTAAGAGGGCTGAAACACACTATTTTGTTCCATCCACACTCTGTTCCCGCTGTCTAACTCTTTGGTGGTGCAGGCAGCTACAGAGAGGTCCAAGCAACAACACCCAAAGGCTACTCCCTCCGATAAGGGACAGAAGCAACTTGACCTTTTCAGGAGAAAGGTCTTTTTCTTCCACCTCCCTCCAGTTCAGAATCTCATATTATCAGGCCCTCTTGACCAAATATGATGTTACTAGTTATCTATTTTTTTTTAATGTAAGGACAAGCTCCCAGAGGAGGATAGAGCCCACTTTGAGGCCTTAGTGGACGAGGGCAGATTGGTGGTCAAAACTTCCTTCCCAGCTGTGGTAGATGTGGTAGATAGGGCACGTGGCAAAGAGGATGGCTATAGTCATTGTTATAAGGAGAGACTAGTCGTCACAATCCTCAGGTTTTCCTAGCGAGGTGGGAGTACCATCCAAGATCTGCCCTTTGATACTATTAACCTATTCCACAAGAAGGCAGGTGAGTCTCTGCGCTCCCTCAAAGTCTCAAGTACAGTGCTTAGCTCGCTGGGTATTTATACTTCTCTTCCTAAGAGAAAACACCATAGATGGGGTAAAGGGCCCTCCTTAGCAGTTTTACCACCACCATCCTCAGGAGTCACCATGCAAGAGACAGAGGGCTTATAGACCTAGGAACCTAACCTCTGCAACATCCACCCCCACCTCATACTGTAACTCTCAGATGAAGAGTTTCTTTTTATGGGACTGTTGAGACCTGTATCCTTTATTGATGTCCCTTTATTCCCCTCCTCTGACATTGGGAGCCCACCTTACCCTATTTGCCAAAAACTGGAGGGTCCTAACTACAGACAAATGGGTATTGGAGATTATTCATGGCAGTTATCTGAATGAGTTTCTGGTACCTCCTCTCCACAAATCCTCCCTTTCCCAGTTGCTTTTCAGGGACCACTTTCATGAGGAGATTCTACAGCAAGATCTCCTAAGGGAAGCCATGGAGAAGGTTCTACCTCAACATCAAGTGAAAGGTTTCTATTCCTCTTACTTCTTGATTCCCAAGAAGAATGGGAGATGGAAGCCAGTTCTTGATCTGAGACAGCTGAATGGGTTCATTCAAAAAGTAAAATTCCACATGATATCCTTGGTATCAGTAATTCCCTCGTTAGAGGAAGACACATGATTTATGGCTCTCAGTATGAAAGATGCATATTTTAACAGATATCCACCCAGCCCACAGCAGTTTCCTTAGGTTCCTCTTTGATTATGAGCATTACCATTTCAGAGTCCTTTCCTTTGGCCTAGCTGTAGCACCCAGGGTCTTTACGAAGGTTTTTTCAGTAGCGGCAGCTTGGATGAGAAGACAGGGATTTAGTCTTCCTTTACCTCAGCAACTGGCTTCTGATAGGCAGTTCCTACAGGGAAGTCCAGTGGGCAACCAGTGCCCTGCTCAGCCTTCTGCCTTCCATGGATGTCTGCATCATTCATGAAAAGTCCACATTGCTTCCCACAAGATTCCTAAATTTTATAGGTGTTGATAGTGGGCTCAACTATAGCAAGAGTGTATCTACCTCTAAAGAGATTTCAGGCCATGAGCGTTCTCATATATCAGGTCAGTATAGGACCCTGGTTGTCAATCAGAACTTGCCTTTTCCTTAGCCACATGGCTTCATGCACATATGTGCTGTTTCCCAGACTTAATCTTTATACCTATGAGCCTGACGTCTCGCTGTTTTGTTGCCCTTCTCTGATGGGTACACAGAAAGATGACAGTTCTGCCCAACTCCTGAAGCAAGCAAGAGGTTACTGACACCTCTCTTGGGTTGGGGTGTTCATATGGGTGATCATATGGCACAAGGCATCTGGACCCTATGCGAGTCCGGAATACATATCAATTCACTAGAATGCCTTGCGGTTCGTTATGCCTGCAGCACCTCCCTCCCCCCATTTTTCTGATCCAGACATGTCCAAATAATGTAAGATCACATGACAATGATATTTTCTATGAACAAGCGGCGGGGTGGGGGGGGGGTTGAGATCTCTCCCTCTTGTGCATAGAGGCAGTCACCTGGGACTAGTGCATCAGCCATTGCATAACTATCAGCAGTATGTATAGCAGGATTCCCTAGCTGACAAAACTCCCTAGCTGACTGCCCAAGCAGACCTTTTTTGCCAATAATGAATGGGAGATCTAAAGTTTGGTTCTCAATGACATCTTGACCGAATGGGGAACAACAGCCTGGGACCTTTTCAACTTGTGGGAGAACAGGAAACTTCCTTGGTACTGCTCCAGAGCAGTCCTGGTTAAGGGCTTTATGGGAGATGCCCTCTTAGTGTTGTGGAATGGTTGCCTGTTATATGCCTTTTCTCCCATCCCATTGATGCCACAAGTTCTGCAGAAGATCCACCAAGAAAGAACTCGATTCATCCTGATTGCACCCAACTGGCAGAGACACTTCATGTTTATGGATCTTCTGATGCTCTAGGTTCACCTACCCATGAACATCCTCACATTACTGGAGCTTTTAATACAGCACAAGCGTGGGTTCAGGCACCACAGTCTGGGACTGCTTCAACTCAAAGCCTGGTATTTGGGCATCAGAAGTAGAGTGTTCACATTCTGAAAGGGTACATTCCATCCTTAACCAAAGCAGAAAATACTACAAAAAGCAGTTAGCAAAATGGAAGTGTTTCTCCTCTTGGGCTCACCAATGTGAGTTGTCTCTAGAATCAGCCAGGATCCCTGCTATCTTAGTGTATATACTTACCCTTTGGGTCTCACACTCAGTTTTCTGTGACTCAATTAGCACCAATCAGTGCTTTCTATCCTCCGGTGAATAATAGTACAATATTCAGTCATCCTGTCACCACTAGATTTCTGAAGGAGATTCTCAGTCCTTTCCACCAATGGGGAAGTTTGAATCTCAGTAGTACCTCAGTTTTTGTTTTATCGTCACTCACCTTTGAACAGCTGGCCACATGCTCTGTGGCCCATCTGTCCATGATGGTGGCCTTTCTGGTAGCCATAATATCAGCCAGAAGAGTTAGTGAGCTTGGAGCACTCATGGCAGACCCACCATATACTGCCTTTTATAAAGAAAAAGTCCCTTTACAGATGCTCCCCGACTTACACAATCATTCCATTCCAGAAAGCCTTACATAACCCGAATTTTACATAAGTCAGAAACGTATATTGTGCAAGCATAAAAAACAATTGCAACAAAATATTGCATTTACCTTAATCCTATTGTTATCCTGGCACACTGAAGGCTGCATTTTGATGGTGGATGACAATGGGCTTAATTTGTAAATGAGAAAGGAGAGGAGGAGACAGGCATTACATCATCAGGGTCGTCAGAGGGGGCTTTGGAGGTGGAAGGCTGTGGAGATGAGGCCTTTTTCTTCTTTTCATATATCTGTTTATAACAGGCCAGCGTTTCATCCATGCCTCTGTTCACTTTCAAGAATTGTGATTATAAAGGAGCAGAGCATTTCACATCCTCTTTTATGCGTGCACTATCATTCAAAATACTTTTCACTATTGAGGTAGCCAAATCAAGTTCACGAGCAATTGACAACAAGCTTTGTCCGCCTTCATACTTTTCCACTATTTTCATTTTCTGCTCTAAATCAATCTTCTTTCACTTACGAATGGGTCCTGCACTCTTGCTATCACTTGGTCACTTTCCAGGCATGATTTGAATGAAATAATAGAGTGAAATAACAGAAATACAGTATCACTGAAATAACACGAGACTGAGAGGCTGTGAGAGTGCAAAGCCTTCCCTTGTAGGAGATGCTACTGCTGTATTCCTCCGCACACCTCACTACAGTACTTTGCATTTCCATACACTATGCAATATTTTCCGCAACTCAGAAATTTTATTTATGCCTTATGGAACTTTTTGCATAAGGTTGAATTTGCGTAAGTTGGGTCTTGCGTAACCTGAGGAGTGTCTGTACAAACCTATCTTAGATTTGTTCCTAAAGTAGTTTCCAAGTTTTGTATGAGTCAGAAAATCCACTTAACAGTATTTTTCCAAAACCACATGCTTTAGATGAAGAGAGATGGTTGCATTCTCAAGTCATCCAAAGGGCTTTGGCTTTTTATCTATAAAGAATGAAGGATGTTAGACTCCTTAACTATATGTTTCCATAGCAGAGCAACCATGAGGGGTCAAGCTACATTGAAGCAGAATGGATCTCAGGTTGTATTGCCCTTTGTTACCAATTAGCTCATATTCCCACTTTGGAGAGAGTGAGGGCTCATTCCACCAGCGGGCAAGTTACTGCAGCTACATTGATGAGAGACATAGCACTCCTAGTGATATGTAGCACAGTACTTAGAGCTTTTTGCATACCTTCTTGAGACATTACCCTCTGGTCTAGTCATCAACTGCGGATACAGCTCTGAGGACAGCAGTACTACAGTCAGCTATCACTTCTGTATCTGTGCACCCACCTCCTGTCTGATTATTGCTTGTGAATCTCTCACATGTTGAATACACATAACGATAATCACTCAGAGGAAATGGAGGTTACTTAGCTGTAACTGGAGGTTCTTCAAGACATGTGGTCCTTATCTGTATGCCACTACCCATCCTCTGTCCCTTCAGCTGTGAATTGTTTGAACTGCAATAAGAATGGGAAACTGGAGAGACCTTTTATGCCCTCAGTTTGGAGTACAAGGAGAGCTACACGCATGTATGGACCAATGGACATTGATTACAAAACATTCCGGATGTAGGAGCATGATGCGCATGTGTATCCCATGTGTGAAATGCAGATCTCGAAGAACCTCCAGTTTTACAGTAAGTAACTTCCATCTTTATTTGAATTGTGCAACCATAATGTTGCATTGCCATAGCCCAAGATTTTCAAAAAATAGGAACCTACAGTGTTCATAATTAGGTTCCTCGGTGTCTGATATTCAAAAGTGGTGGGCAGCAAGCAACTCCCACTGAAGCCAAAAACCCATTTTCCATATAAGAAAAACTAATACCAATTATGTTCACAAACAGTGAATTTTGTTTAGTTAATTTTGATAGGCAGGTTTCCAGCTGTCATTGACTTCATTGCTCATTACACTTAAAAATAGGACGTTATTTTAAGCTACACTGCACCATCTCTGGTTTGAGAGCAGCTTTAAGTTTCTCACTACATGAAGTGTAATAGGCTAGGCTTGTTGCAATCTCCAGAGCGAGGTAAGGGAGCAAAGGTCACGTGTAATTGTTCAGGGATACTGCACACATGTGGCTGAGAGGTATTGTCATGAGAAGATATAAAAATAGTGAACTGGCAACTTTCTTCTTCCATATGGGATTTCTGTGCTTCAGACAGAATCCTTCCTGTCTCAGACAATGATCCTATTTTGGATGGGACTTCCATTGGAGACTGTCAGACTTCCGATTAAGTCCATAAAAAGAGTGTCTCCTTTCTCTGTTTGGGAATAAACACCTCACTTTGGATGCCCATCCTAATCTGAAATGATAGGAGTGTTAAAACTCAAAAACGTTCTCTCTGATCACAACATTGAGCTGACCTGGAGCGGAACTTTCTCAAATTAAAGCTAATGTGTTCCCAAGCAGTTTTGGTTAATTGAGAAATTTAAGATAAACTGATGTACATGAAAGAATTTTAGACGTCACAGGGAGGCCTTGTGATATAGTCTGCTAACCCAGGTAGAATTCTTGGCCTTTTATTTTTTCAAGCTATCACCATTCTGCTGCCAAGAAAAAATTGCTGCCACATTATGCAATTGCCGAATAGTTGGCAGAGTAGGTTGGTTTTTTTTTCATGTTACCTGAACTGTTGCATTGCTGAATCTTTGTTTTTCACGTTGGAAGGGACTTACACACTGCATTGAGTGGCATCTGGAAAGAGCTCCTAGAATGTTTCTACTACATTTTAAATGTGACAGCTGACTACCAAAGCACGAACTACAGCTCTCCCTTTAGTCGTTTCCTAAGAATTTCCCAGTTCAGCATTCTGTTTTTCATTGCAGTTATAAAACACAATAAAATTGCATTAGTTTTTCAACTGTTATAAAATTGATTTTGAAACATTTTTATTACTTGCTTGCTTGATTGTAAATATATACACACTTGCACTTACAATAAGAGAAGCAGATAACTTACCCAGGATGCCTATCCTTCTATGCTTTCTGCTGTAGTATGGCATAGCATGGTTTGCTAATGTATGTTTTAAAATGGTTGATATTAGCCTTTAGTAAAACTTGTATGCTTATTTATTGGGCTTGCAGAAGCACTGTGTTCAATTAGCTTTATGCAACACAGCATTTGGTTCTGCTGGCAAAATGCTGCATATGCACAATGAGATAAAATACCACCTCATCAGACATCTTGGAATGAAGTACCGTGTATACTCGTTCATAAGCTGAATTTTTTTTAGTAAAAAAGGGAAACATCAGAGAAGGAGGTCGGCTTATGAACAAGTATAGAGAGGGAGAGGTGGGACACGGCCCCTCCCCCCAACAGAAGGGGCAAGGAGAGGCAGCACAGCCAGCAGAGCCAGAAGGGAAAAGGCGGGGCCAGAGTCTCTCCACTTCTGGCCACACTGCTCTCCCTCCAGCCTCCGAAGCAGCTGCAGCTCTGGGGTTGGCAGGTTGCGGCTGCCTGGAGTGTGTGGGGCTCCTGGGGTAGGGTGAGGTCATGTGAGGAGTGGTCACAGGGATTACTCCCCTGACCCCCAGCGTCTTCCCCCCCTCCCCCTTTCCACCCCCTCAAAAAAATGTCCCCACCAGTTGCTGTCCTGTCCCGGCCCATCAGGGTAAGCAGCTGACGCTCCAAGACACGTTTACTTCGGTTTACTTCTGTGCCTGTAGACGCTCGAGGCAGACGCTCGGCCTGCCAACGGCTTATCCTGATGGCCCAGGAACCAAAGTTTGCCGACCCCTGAATTATAGGGTCGGCTTATGAATGAGTCATAAAAATTTTCCATTTTTACTTATCCATCTTGGGGGGTTGGCTTATAAATGAACTGGCTTATGATGGAGTATATACGGTACATCCTTCATTATCTGAAAAAAAGCTTTTAGTGACACAGCCACCTCACTAATAACTATTTTTACAGCCCTTGTTTTAAATTAAATGTCTTGTATTTATGACTTTTATTTGATTGGATTCTGCTGACAAGCCAAGTCTTTGAAAAGTTTGGAAACATAGGGTTCAGGGACTCTGTTAAAATTAACTACTCATTTGAGAATTATGGTAACTTTTTTTTTTTCATAACTCCATTAGATGTGCTTGGTATAGGATTTTTTTATTGCAAGCTTTTCCTTGCATGCACTTGTCACACCTTTTGAGATTTCATGGAATATATTTTGAAGATTAAGCTTTCATGTAACAGGCTGCCCAAAGGGATAATCGAGGTTTTTTTTTTATTTATTTACAAACTCATTTATCCTTTTGACTCTACATTCTGCTTTGTCAGTATCCTTTACCAATATTGTACTATTTTCAATTTGTTCTAAGTTTGGTGTATCTCTCACATGATGACTTGTGGATAATGTTAAAGGAGACACCATCAAGTGAATAGGCATAATTTGTATATTCGGGTAAACTAAGTGGGCAATAAAAATAGATTTGATATCTGACTCTACTTCTTGACAGTCCTTTTGAAAATAATATATCTTGTAAAAACAAGCTGCTGACCCCATTCAAATGTCATGTTAACTCCAAGATGCAAATGAAATGATTCATTGCATACGGAATGGGTATCATTTACCTGATGGCATCTGGGAACAAAGCCTGTGTAGCTTCTCAGTTTCAGAAATATCTTTTTAAAATCCAAATAGATTATATCTGTAGGTGAAGACACTAGACAGACTACAAAAATCTAGATTTTATTCAGTTTATTTGAAACTGCATCAGTAGGAAATAAGACTAATTTTTTCCACAGGAGTCAAATGTATCACAGTAAAGGGTAAAAATTAATTTTGTTCACTTAATTTTGCCCTGAATCGTCAGCCAAGTGTAATACACAAACCAAAGGGGTTGACAGTCGACTACTTTTTATTTACACATATATCAATTTTGTATTTGCTACTGTCTTTTGGGAGCATTTCTGATGCTTTGTGTCACTGCACAGCTTTCTTTTAAGCAGTCTGGCCATATAAATTGTTTGCAGTCTTAAATTTATCCCAAGTCTGCCCATCTTTTTACCTTGCTGCCTTTTTAAAATGCCCATTTCATATGCCACTTAATATTTTCATCTTTGAGACAGTTATGTAGCTGACATTTCCAGTTACCAAGTGCATATTTTTTACCCTTCTCTTCAAATCATAGCTGCCTATGTATTTATAAGCAACCATCACTAATACCTAAGTGCTGCACATATAATTAAAAGCACAGTGTCTGTCTGAAAATACTCCACCCTCCCTTAATGCACTGTTTACTTAAGTGGATGTTTTCTTTGTCACTGAGAGATTTAGCCATGCCAGCCTGCAGCTGTTATTGGGGGAAAGCGAGATTGAAATGTCAGCATTATTAACTATTTCACTGCTGATCAAAGCAAGTAAGAAAGGAGAGGGATGATCTGAGGGTGACATCTCACTTAGTCATGAGAGTTTGGTGTCTGGGAGAGTACCACCACTAGTTTTCTGCCATATTTTGTCTTGTGGAATCAAAAGAACAAAGAGGAGAAGAGCCCCAGGAAGTTGCTTTGGAGCCCACCAAAGGGGTCAGAATCCTGCAGAACCCAGCACGGCAGGTCCTTATCATTTTTTCTCACATGGGCAGTGCTTTCTTCTGTGCTCCTTAGGTACTCAGCTTTCTGATGTGCTTCATACATTTGAGTCAAGTAGAAAAGAAAGCATTGCTGTGGCTGGAACGCTGTTGGCTTTGCCGAAAATCAGATGGAGCCACTGGAGTTCTGATCAGCACAACCTTGTGCTTTGGCTGCAGTGTGCTCGCACTGCTAAGATCAGATTTAATGGGTCCTACAATAGGTACAGCATAAGTGAGTGAGCCTCATCATTTCCTCTGATGCAGATTCCACACCCAAGCGTTAGCAACCATGACGTGATGAGCCAGATTATGCAGCTGTAGCTAAACTTGATTAAATAAATGTTTCTGGTTCATGTCATTTATTAGGTTAGTTTTTGAATAACCTTTATGATTTTATTTGTCTGATTCGCTGCTGATGTTAACAGTCTCTAATCACACACTTGACATTAAGCAGCAGTATAGGGTAGACTCACTTTATATCAACAGAAGGATTTTCTGTTGGTGTAGGAACATCACCTCCTCAAATGAAGTTAGCTATATTCATGGAAGCCCTCTTCCATTGACATAACCCATGGTGCAGATGCAGCCATGTCAGCAGTGCTACATTGGTCAAGGATGTGGGTTTATTTTCTCATCCTGATTAAAGTAATTATGCCAATATAACATTTCATTGTAGACCTGGCCTAAGACTTTTTGGTCATGTACCTCTTCATATAGTTATTAATTCACTAACTAAAAGTTAACCTGATTATCAGCAGCTGGCTTTGGTATTAATTTTCATGAGAGAATGGGTCCATTTAAAAAAAAATAGAGCAAATTTTAAATTGATAAAAGTGAAAAACTTGCATTATCTTGAGCTAGGCACTGCTGTGCAAGGTTTATGTGCATTTCTGTTATTGCTCGGGTCCCTCATGTTAGTCTTAATTCTCTCTTCTGAAAATTCTAGTCATACCATATTTTTGGGAGTGGTGTAGGGTGGGTATTTAAGGTGAGCATGAAGATGTGACCATCAGAGACAGGATTTAAATTCTGGTCTACGAAGGTATAAGACTAAGGAATAGTATACTTTTGATATTGAAATTACAAATTGGGTTTTTTTTCTTAGAAAGTTACCTCTGTTTTAACAATGTTATGCTACATAACAGCATTTCTCAATTTTCATACAACTTGTAATATTTGAATTGCATGCATTTTAAGAGAGATCTGGTGGTGAATGAGGAAGAAAATTGTATTAAATATTTGTGCTGCTTCTTCAAGCCATGTATGTTGGTGCTATGTCAATAGAACTTTTAGTAGTGAAACAAGCAAACTATTGGTAAAGGTTTGAGTACCTCAGGGATCAGCATTGAGCCTTTTCTTGTTTATCCTCATCCGGATACCCTCACAAGGAACATAGTGAAAGAGGCATCTCGGTGCATGCTGTTTGCAGATGATATTGTTCTATGCAGTAGGAGAAAGATGCTCTAGAAAAGGATCTGGAAAAAGGGGAGATGTGTTGGACAGACATGGCCTCAAAATAAGTATAGGAAAAAGAGTAGGTGGTATGTAATTTTAATAATGTGAACAATGAAGACTTATCCTTGAAACTAGATGGGCAGACAGTATCGAAAAGGCAGAGTTTCAAGTATCTGCGTTCCAGAATCTGGGGAAATGTAGGACGAAATTAGAGCTAGGATAATAAATGCGTGGCTCAAATGGAAAGAGAGAAGTCATATGGTATGTGACAAGAAGATACCAGTAAAATTGAGTTTATAAAAGAATAGTCCATCCAGCTTTAGTATATGACGCTTAATGTGGGCAGCAAAGAAACATGACTGAATGATCTGTTCCAGACAAATGTGAATGTTGAGGTGGATGAATGAGATAAGCAAGAAAGACCCCAGAAGGAATGTGTGTTAGACATGTTCAAAGTACCAGTAACATCCATATCCAAAAAAAAATGGAGTGTAGGGCCAAAAGGTTTGGTCATGTCAAGTACTGTCCTGACAACTGTGTGGATAAGAGTCCAAGAGATGAAGATTGAAGGAAAAAGAGGCTGACTCAAGAAGTTGTAGGATGTCCTAAAGAAAGAGATGTGGTGAGATAGAGGACATGGCACTGAACAGAGCACTTTAGATGGAGAGGACTCCAAGAGCTGACTCCATTTGATGGGATTAATGCAAGAGAGAAGATTTTTGTCTGTTAAATATTTGGAAGTTTAACATAATTTAAAATGTTGATCTTAATAAGTGTGCTGTATATTTTCAAATCTTCTAATAGTTGAATACAGCCAGTAGAGAAGACTTTAATATCCAGAAAGAATAAATGTGGTGTTACTTATAGTCCTGTGTAATCTGCTTTGTAGTCTTTTATAATTATTCATTGAAATATTTTCATATGTATCTTGAATTTTTAGCTACAGCATGAAAAGGCTGAACTGGAGCAGCATTTAGAGCAGGAACAGGAGTTTCAAGTGAACAAGCTGATGAAGAAAATTAAAAAACTGGAAAACGATACCATTTCTAAGCAGCTCACTTTGGAGCAGGTAAACATCTATTTCCCATTCTTTGAAATAAAGTGTTTATCCTAGAGAACAGCTTCTGTTCAGATTTGTTTCACTGGGGGGAAAAGTAATTTAAAAATACATAAATGTTTTAGGCTCCAAATTTGACCCATTTCTTAATCTATAATTTAGCTGGATGTCATTGTTCAGTTTTTTACTGTTTTGGGATAGGGTGAAAATGTTATCAAGAATATTCAAAGGAAATAGCTGGTAGGTTTATTTTGTGATGGGTATGCTAAATTATTTAATGTTATGCTTCAGACTGCCTGTTTGTGTAATAGTGCTTCACAGGGCTGTTACAAGGCCTTTTGTACATAGAGAAATACTGGTGTTGCCACCATCATTATAACATATTAGCTCACCTGTACACAAACGGTACACAGGTGTTTACAATGAAGCAAGGAAGAGCACAAAATGATAAAATAACAATTGAGTAAAACATAGCTTAGTCCCACATGATTTGACCTTAAAAACAGATGTATGTTTGTTCAGCAGCCACATTTCAAACACCACATCTCTCGCCTCAGTGTATGTTCTTATACTGGAGAAGTTTGCACATCAGTCTGTCCACTACCTCAGCAGTATTTCCCACACACAATGCAACTGAAAGACCACGTAGAAAAAAAATAATTTGTTTAAAGTTACCCCCCATATTTCCAAATCCATTTACCTCAACATAATGCTCCAGCATCCACTTTATGACCCTGCTTATTTCCCATCCCGTAAGAGTGATACACACCTGAGGGGCCACATTGCAATACTTTGGAAAGGAGGAGTGTCTTCCCTCCAGACCTGGATGGTCCTAGCTCTGTATCCTAGAGGGAAACATTAGAAAAAGTAATTTAGAGAACAGAAAAACAGCAATAACAATTGAAATATAAATGACAATAAAATCATCTCCTCTCTGCCAGCGATCACACCTAAAGGTGCTAATACTGTGTCTAGCACTTAGCCTCTAGGCTCATAAGCAGATTGGTAATGGGGCTGGTACGAGCTGCTGCTCTTCATCACGTATTAGACACCGTCTCTTACAATGCATATGCTATCCCCACCTGACACATGATGGCCCACCCCTGCTCTGTGGATAGGGAAAATGGGGTCTCTGCTTCACGCAGGGAATAGTTCAGTATAGCAGGAGAAACTCCTGGCTTTGTGCAAGGATTCAGGGAAGTAGTCAGACTGAAAAGCTGTACACTCCCAAAGTGGCTTGGAAAGACTCTACATGAGGACTCCTAGCGCAACGGCAGGCATATCATTATCCTCACGCATGATACTAGGTAATGAAACTGGCAACAAAGTGGGAGAAATTGTGCCCAAAATGCAAAACGTAAATTGACTGTAAATAGAGAATTATCACTTTGATTTTTAGTAATCCAATTTATGGGATTTTGTTATATACGATTGAAAAGATTTCAAATGAGTTGGGAGTTCTCTGTAATGTTGGGATGGAGTGATTTTTAAATCATTTGATTTTTTTGTAATTTATTTAAATTGAGGCTCTGTAAAACTAACTGGAAAATGTATGCTGTCATAATTTTAGATGAAAACTTTAATGAATTAAATTATAAACTTTTTTTTTTAAATACTTTTATGGATAGGGTATCTTTTGAATTTTACAACACTGCTAGAGGCAAAAATCAAAATACGGGAAATGGAAGTCCTGATCTTGCAAAAACTTAAGCAGGTGTACTTGATTCACATTTACTGTACTTCAGTGGGACTACTCTGTTTAAAATTAAGCATGGACCATTGCATCATTAGAGAGCTAAAACTGTTCTTGTGGCATAAAGCTGTCACTTCAAAACCAAAAGCTTCACACTGAAAAGTTATTTCTACTTTCAGTATATTAACAAAATTACTGTGAACTTTTTATAAAAGATAGGCCAGATTTTTCCAACCCATATTTAAGCACCTAATTGTGGGATTTTCAAAAGCACCTAGTGACTTATGAGCACACGTCCCATGGAGTTCAAAAGGCAAACCCTGATGAAGCCTAGCCTGGCCAGAGGATTTCAGCTTTCTTGATTTATGGAAATTGAGCATATTGGAAGGAAATGTTGGTTGCAAATACAAGGCCCTAGACTTGGCTTTTTCAGCATAGAAGAGCATTTTAAATGCGAGACTAGTAGAATTCCAGATTTTACATAGATGGGTTTTTTTCTACTAGTAACTGGGAAACTAATGAAAGTATCACACATCCACTTTAGAAACAGAACATTATAAAATAGGATGAAAGTAAAGAATTCTCATGTTATTAAAAAATCAAATTTAAATAAAAATATTTTTTAATTTAAACATTGATTTTAATTATTTTAACCATGATTTTATCCCCTTTAGTTTATTTTGCACTTTGAACATGTCAAATACTATATATATACTAAATATTATTCTGTTTTTCTGCCTGGTGCTTAAATGTGGATTTATTGAAGGATCTGAGAAATAGAAAATTAAGCGGATGCAGTACCTGACAAAATCACGACAATCAAAATCTGGAAACAAACGTTAAACTGAAGTAACTCTCTTAGCCACAAGATGGTGGTGGTGGCCACTTAGAACTAAAGTGCAGAGAAACTGAACTGAAATATTATGCTGTTATACAACCTTTGAAATATCAGTGCAAATAGTGTCTGTAAATTTCTTGTGTGTTGGAGCTGTGTTGGTCCCAGGACGTTGGAGAGACAAGGTGAGTGAGGTAATGTGTAGTATTGGGCTAACGTTTGTTGCTGAGAGAGACAAGCTTTGAAGCTTACACAGAACTCTTCCTCAGGTCCTGAAACAGAACTCCTTGTAAACCTAAAAGCTAGTCTCTCTTGCCAACAGACATTGGTTTAGTAAAAGGCATTACTGCACTCACCCTGTCTCTGTAAATTCATTAGCATTTGTGATGTTACTGTGTATCTTGGGCAGACAGCTTGGTTAAAAGATAAAAGGGCTGTGTTCTTACTGTGCTGTCCTCCAGTTTCCGTGTACTTAGGTACCTGGCATAATGCACTAAATTTATGTCTGTGCAAAGTTTTGAGTCCAAGATAGATGGCCAATCTTGTCTTTGAATTTCCTTGCTCCTATGAGTTTGGTGTGTTAAAGTTTTGTTTATATAATTTTCTCTTTTTAGTATGCTAAAATAAATCCCAAGTTCCTTTAAACCCCCTTTCTTCCCTCTTTTTTTTTTTAAGTTGAGATTAATTGAAACAATACTTAACTCATCTGTTACTATTATGTTAATGCCCTAGAGACCCAAATAGAGATTGTAACCTTATTGTGCTACAACCTGTATATGCATGTGGTAAGAAATAGTAAGAAACAGTCAAAAGGCAAGAAAGGGGAAATATTATACAGGTGGGGATTTTAAGGCAGAGAGAGAGAATGATTTCCCCAGTTACATAGGTGTGACAGACTGAATATTTGAATAAGATTGTCTTGATGTTGATGTTATGCTTGAGGAGGAGGAAGGATAATTTTAAGGAATGGTTTCAACTATTGTGGAGAGACAATATGTGTTAACATCAGAGGCTACATTGCTTGCAGTGTTGGGGTTCTATGGGATCCAACACTGTCATAGATTCTCAGGTAGTATTGGTGACCCACAGTATCTTATATTGCACGTGACTAAGTTCACTCTCTCTAGTGCAGAACTTGCAGTGATCATTCATGCCTTCATTGCTTCCCGATTTGAGTACTATAGTGTGCTCTGTTTGTAGCACAGGTGTCAAAGCCAGTAGGCCAGGGCAACCCACTCCAGGGGTAATCCACTCTCACAGTTGTTTCTGCAGCTCATTTTTGTTTTCCCGTGTGTTTCTGAATTTTACCTGATGTGGTTCTTTGTCTTAGGGCAGATAGCTGGAAACAATAGATCTGAGAGGTTTTAACTCTGGTTCAGACATCACACCCTGAAGTGTAACAGCAAAGTTTGAAATTCTGGCAATTTCATTAGCTGGATATTTTAGCTAAAATGAACTGAATGTGCTTCTCCATTGTTGATGCAGTGATACAGGATGAGGTGGCTGTTATAGTTTGCCATTCAAGTGCTATCGTCTACTGCCATTCAAGTGCTATCGTCTACTGTTGTGATTGCAGTGCTAGTTGTGGCCTCTTACTGTTTCTTCTTTCAGCTGTTTCCCTAATGAGCAAAGCAGAGGGCAGCTAGAAGAGATGCAGTTGGTGAGATAAGTAGGACTTTAGCTAACAGTAGAATCTGGTGCTACAACCACCCCTTTAGCCTGTAGTTCTTGAAAGAAAAGAGAACAGGTTTTGATGCTTAAGAAGGAAGGTTAATCTTTGGGCCCAGCAATATATTAAGGTGTGAAGGGGAAAAGGGATGGATGAAGCCCAGAGGTAGAGTTGGGATGCTGGGGGAACAGTAAATTCAAGTCCTGAGACGAAGGAAAAGCATAGATAAGAAAGAGCAATATGCACAAAATATGGAGTTTTGAGGGGGATATAGGTGGAAAACCAAAGAAAGGAGGGTGAAGAAAAACAAAGTGCATAAATTATTGTGGTCCTAAAAATACCATTTTTCCATTATAGAATGCTGAATATAACTAAGTTTGGTGAGAACCGAAGGACCACACCTGTGTCTATGCAAATTTCCACTGACATCAGTGGGAATGTTCCTATTAATCTGAGGGTGGTGCACGATCTGAACAGTGTAGTCACAGCCCCTTGCCCTTAGTTTAAAATGTAACTGGTCCCTGTCAAACTCATTGTGTAGACACTGACTTTAGTCTGTGCTTGAAATCCATTTGGAAGCTCCTTAGTGCAGAACACAGCTGCCTGCAAAGAGCTACAAAAAGATTTCTCAAAACTAGGTGACTGGGCAACAGAATGGCAGATGAAATTCAGTGTTGATAAATGCAAAGTAATGCATGTTGGAAAACATCCCAATTATACGTATAAAATGATGGGGTCTAAATTGGCTGTTACCACTCCAAAAAAAGATCTTGGAGTCATTGTGGATAGTTCTCTGAAAACATCCACTCAATGTGCAGTGGCAGTCAAAAAGGTGAAGAGAATGTTGGGAATCACTAATAAAGGAATAGATAATAAGGCAGAACATATCATATTGCCTCTATATAAATCCATGGTATGCCCACATCTTGAGTACTGCGTGCAGATGTGGTTGCTCCATCTCAAAAAATATATATTGGAATTGAAAAAGGTTCTGAAAAGGGCAACAAAAATGAGTAGGGGTATGAAACGGCTTCCATCTGAGGAGTTATTAATAAGACTGGGACTTTTCAGCTTGGAAAGGAGACGACTAAGGGAGGATTTGATAGAGGTCTATAAAATCATGACTGGTGTGGAGAAAGTAAATAAGGAAGTGTTGTTTACTCCTCCTCATAACACAAGAACTACGGGTCACCAAAGGAAATTAATAGGCAGCAGGTTGAAAACAAAAGGAAGTCTTTTTTTTACAATATGCATAGTCAACCTGTGGAATTCCTTGCGTGAGGATGTTGTGAAGGCCAAGACTATAAGAGGGTCCAAAAGAGAACTAGATAAGTTCATGGAGAATAGGTCCATCAATGGCTATTAGCCAGGATGGGCAGGGATGGTGTCCCTAGCCTCTGTTTGCCAGAAGCTGGGAATAGGCAACAGGGAATGGACCACTTGATGATTACCTGTTCTGTTCATTCCCTTTGGGGAACCTGACGTTGGCCAGTGTCAGAAGACAGGATACTGGATTAGATAGACCTTTTGGTCTGACCCAATATGGCTGTTCTTATGTACACCCCATTACAGCATTTAAGATCTGTAAGGAGATATTTGCTTTCTGTGCCTATATCTGAACACTTTGTGCTGCTGCAGGTGCAGTAGTGGCAGTGGGACTTCCATGATTGAGGACCCTTGCTTCTGGAGTTCACTCCTTGGGAGTCCATTAGAGCCTGTTTCTTGATCTTCAGGGCATGATGCAAGGCTCATTTATTTTTAGTGTCTGGTGGAATCTGAGTTTGTTGGCAATTGTTGATTGACTGAAGAAAATTTATATTTGTTTTTCTCACGTAAGCTTTTTTGAGTTGTGCTAGATTGTACCTGAAATGTAAAAGTGATTAAAAGAAGAGTTCAGATGTGATTAATGTAATCTGAATTGTATGAATTAAGTGATGCAGAGACCGCTGTACTACAACAGCTGATCTGTAGTCATCTTCTATCATCAGGTGATCATACAATTGGAAGGGACCTCGAAAAGTCATCTGGTCCACTCGCCTGTACTCATGGCAGAACTAAGTATTATCTAGACCAGCCCTGACAGGTGTTTGTCTAACCTGATCTTAAAAATCTCCGATGATGGAGATTCAACAATCTCCCTAGGCAATTTATTCCAGTGCTTAACCACACTGACAGGAGGTTTTTTCCCAATGTCCAATCTAAACTTCCCTCTACGTACCTTCATGGTGTAGTAAAAATGTGTATGGGGGTAGGGAGGAGTGAATTCTCAGAATGTCCTGTATTCTTCCAAGCACTGGTGAGATGAATTGACTAAAGAGCAGCATGCTAAACACTTTATCTTTATATCTCTCCAGCTTCTGCTAGAGTCAGGATCCAGATTCTAATGCCTTGAGTGTTTACTGCAACATACTGCTTCTGGACTTGACTTTTGGTTGTATTAAGTATAAATTTCTTTAACTATTAATCTAGAATCTCAATTCAAAAGCACTTTTTTAAATTAAAAAATAACTGTCTGGATTAAAGATTCTGTCACACAAATGCAAAGGAAAGGCTTATTAGTTCTTCAGTTTTTTACTTTAACTGATGATAGAGAAATTTATTGTAATTTTTAAAAAAGTCATGATTTGAGTGCAATAGTCTTTTTATTTGCAGTAACTAATTTTTTACTTGGTTTTGATGAAAAAACTTGTACATGGACCAAAAACTTGTATTTGGAAGGTAAACTGTTTCATGAATCAATTCAATATCTAATTTTGCTTTGGTATCTGGATTAATTTATTAATAATCACAATTCACTTGTCTTAGAGGAAGGGTGCACGTATGTAAGGGCTAAGCACAGGTCTGAGATTCAAGAGATCTGGATTCAATTTCTGACTCAGCCATAAATAAGCAGAATGGCTGTGAGCAAATCATAATCTCTGTTCCTCAGTTTTCCCATTTGTAAAATGAGAAAATTTAGTTCCCCATCAGGTGTGGTATTAGTATCTGGTTGGTTTGAGATCGACAGATGGAAAGTGGTGTAGAAGGCCAAAGTATTAAACCCTTTTAGCTTAGGTACATTTCATTATTGTTACTTTTCTCTTCAGAGCTACTGCACTTTGATGTCTTCACAGTTACAACTGTACTTGTTGAACTTGCAGTGCATTCTCATCCAGAACTGACTACTGTCCAGCTTCTTTGGGGATATTTTGATGTGCAGGTTTTTTCCTATTTTCTGGTAGCTCATACTTGAATCAATAATGGTTACTAGTCTTTTAATAGCCATTGGAAAACTGGAAACTCTATGAACCCTTGTTTCTGCTGGCTTTAGAATTTGGTTCTATAACAGTTATCTAAAAATAGAGACACCACTTTTCTTCATTGCTTGCTGCATTTACCTGTGATGCACACAACTTGCCTCTCATGTCAAGCAAACATAAACCTCTGTAGTATCAACGTTCGTTGTTTAATTCTCCACTTTAATTTTTTTTAATTACCTATAAGAATAATTGTATATACAGTAGATGCATAAGCTTGTGAATACATTGTCAATTTAAATTACTGTGACACATTCAATGAGTGGTGTCTCTGCTAGGACCTATCCTTTCACTTGCTGGCCGCACTGCAGCTCCGTGACCAAGTATGGAAAAAGACAGAGCAACCCAAACCTGGGAACGAGGTTCTGTGTAGAAGGGGTCTGTGTAGGGAGAAAAGGCAATGTATATCAAAGGCAGTTTACGTACCTGTATTGATGTGATTCCATGATCTCCATTTACTTTGATACTATTCCATTATTTGTTTTAATGAATCTACGGTTTCCCCCCAAAATGTAGCAATAGGCTGAATATTAAACTTTCCAGAATAAAAATCTTAAACAGAAAAGTCAATTCTCATCTTTCACCAAACAATTTTTTTCCTCAGCTAAGACGAGAGAAGATTGACCTTGAAAATACATTGGAACAAGAACAAGAAGCACTAGTGAATCGTCTCTGGAAGAGGATGGATAAACTTGAAGCAGAGAAACGGTTTGTCTTGTCATGTGTTCATTATTATAGATACACCATTTAATACTTCATTCATTGCAAGAGGCTTGTTTGATCTGCCCAAGGCGCAGAAGTTACAACATTTCAATAGTTACTTGTTTTACACTGTATCACATACTTGGCTGCTTAAATTTGCTAAAACAAAGTAGTACAAGAAACAAAGGAACTGGGAAACCAGGGAGAAACTTGCAAACGTACTCTCTTACTATTTGCTGACAGGCTGATTTTAACGCTATTTTAAAAGGTGACCTGCAAAGAAAACAATTGGGCTTGTACCCTTTCTTTCCTGCTTTATCGTGTATAAATAAGTCTTGAAAGTGTGTTTTGTTTTTTTCTTTTCTGCTTGTTTATCCCATAAGAAAGTCAGGTCCTTTGTAGCCTGGAAGACTGGCTTAAGGACTAGTGAAATTGTAACATCACAAGAATGAAGAGAGAACTGAGCAATTTCGGAGAAGATATTTTTCATCATTTTTTTTAAACTTTGTTTTTGTCTTTTAACAGCTTTTTAATTTCAGTGACAAATCTTTAACCAAAGGCTATCTTAAAATAATGTTATACAATCTTTCCCTGCTGTAAGGGTATTACAGCTCACATTAAATATCCTTGAAACCTCCCAGAGGTTCTTCAGCAAAACTAGAGACACTCAGGTTTGACATTCCTGATATTTTCATGATTAAAAAAAAATTCAAAAAATCTTTTAGACCCTCAATACATCACAGAAAATCAAAAAAGGACATAAGTTTATAAGCTCTTTGGGCCAGGGGCTCTTCTGTTATACAGCTGTACAGCATCCATCTGAAAGAGGCCTTTGATTCCTGATTGGGTCTCTGGGAAGTTCTGCAATACAAGTAATAATGAATAAGCCCAGGGTTTAAAAAATACCATTAAAAGTAGTTTACATTTGTCTTTATAGTTCTGTGTTGAATGGTAGCCCACTTAATGGGAAATGAAGTGGTGCTCTAAAAAAACATCTCTCTCATACCAGTGTCAAAAGCTCTATGAAGAATGGGCCCCTACTTAGGGCTTATGCTGTCTTGTACCTGTGTTCATCTTCAGCTGCACAGTTTCCTGTTTGACTTTGCCCAGTGTGTGTCTAAAATAGAACAATTTCATATTTTCATGCTGATAGATTCCTCCCTCCCTTGACTTCAAGAACCTTTATGTAGCACATCATTCAATTATAGAGCTCACTTTATACGAAAAGCAAATTGTGCCTGAAACCCTAATAATTAAGACAGATTCCAGGTATTTAAATTTAGGCTTGCTGTAATTTGAAACCCTAGCTATAGAAATATGATGTGAAATACTTTTCTGTGCAGAGATACTAAATAGAATATCTATTTTGGAAGCTGTGTCTAGTTTGCTTTTATTCAACAACACAGTGAATGCATATATTCATAGATCAGTAGTGCAGGAAAAAAGTGTTAATGTACACTTTATGAATGTTGCTCTGCTCTGATCTCTTTGAGGAACGAGTTCTTTGTCCAATAGCACAAATATAAATGTACCACAAGAGTTGGACTTGAATTTGCTGAGAAGTTACCTAAGAGAATTAGGAGGGGATTAATATAAATCCACAGTAGTTAAATGAATAATGGAACAAGGCTATAAATATAGCTTGTTTATAGCTTGTTTCTGCCCCTGTAAATTCATTTTCCCTTTTAACTCTATTTTGACAGTTATTTAAATGAAATACTTCTTGAAATTTGGGCATATAGTTGAGGCTTTCATGAAGTTATTTCACTGAGGTGTACAAAAACTATTCATTTTCAAAATAGTGTGCATTTATTATTAGAAGCACTTTGCCAGTATCAGCATCTGAACACTTACATTTTGAAAGATCTAACAGGTGGCATTTGACAAAATAAACTTTACCTTCATTAATAAAACTTAAGCATACTATTAAAACATAATTGGAGCAATGTATACCTATTAAAATGTTACTACTTCAAAGTTTGTGCTTCTAACGTTCAGAAATACAATAATATCTAAATTATTTTTAATACAGAATTTTGCAGGAGAAGTTAGACCAACCAGTCTCTGCTCCACCATCACCTCGAGACATATCAATGGAAATAGATTCCCCAGAAAATATGATGCGACATATCAGATTTTTAAAGAATGAAGTAGAGAGGTTAAAGAAACAACTAAGAGCTGCACAGTTGCAACGTAAGTAAACTTCTTTGGCTATAAATGGAGTTTGTAGCTAACAATTTACTAAAGTGCACCTAAAGGAATTCCTACATATTTTTAGTTTAGTTGGTGCTGGAATTTATTAGCTGTTTAAACTGCACCAACCTTGAGAGCAGTGAAGATACTCTTCACTTACTGTTCTCATCCATTTAAAATTTAAAGGTAGATGACAAAACTTAATATTCAGATTGAAGTTTAACTAGGCCATTGTGATTAAATCCTTTACTGTGTGAAAAATGTTGTTTGATTTTTTTTTTTTACCACGAATAGTCAGTCCTGTACTTTGCATTTCATTTGAAAGATAGGAATTCCAGCAACACAGCTGCTCCAACACCATGCTGGGGCATAAGCTCTGAGTGGGAAAGTGTTACCTGTACCTCTGTGTAAGATGTTGACTCTACTAGCTAGAGTAAGACACACAGTCTCTGTTGGTATATAATTTCTTTTGTTAATTGGGTTGACGGTCATCTACCTCCCACCGTGTGCTAGTCTTGGCAGACTAACTGGAATATTGCTACCCAGTTTTTGGAGCAATAACGTTTTGCAGAGATAATGGCCTTCTTTACAGACAGATGGGTGCTCTTGGACAGAGGCTTTGTGTACAGGTTTGGGATATTAGTATTGAATGCCACATAAAGAAGATAAGGAGTGTTAGTCTTGCCAAACTCTCCAATATAGCCTTCGCTTACCAAACTTGACAATGAAAACAAGGCCTTTAATACTGAGTACTTCATGTGCAAATACTTGAGTGATTAATTAAACTTGAAGCACTCTTCATTATTTTGTTGTTTCTTTCCTTATTGTATCTTTGATTTACAGTAAAATTTTCAAAAACACCTACATTCTTCTTAAGTGATTGTTCATGTGCATTCCAATAGGTGTGTGCGTGCCGCATGCATGATCGTCAGAAGGTTTTTCCCTTAGCAGTACCCATCAGGTCAGCTGTGGAGCCCCCTGGAGTGGTGCCTTCATGGCAGTGTATAAAGGTCCCTGCCGATCTACCACTTGCTCAGTTCTTTCTCCCCGCCAGTGATGGTCGTTGGAGCAGCTCAGTCTCTTACATTCACAAATGCCTACCTAGTGGTCCCCCCTTTTTTAGTTGTAAATAGTTTCATAGAGTTGTAGTTACAGTAGTTTGTAGTTTCATAGTAAGCTAAGCTTATTTTGGGGGGGTCCTCCCTGCTAGTTTTCCCCAGACACTGGGGCATGCCTCAGTCGCAGGGGTTTAAGTCATGCAAGAGGTGTGGGAAACCTGTGCCCAGAGGCGATCCGCATGCTACTTGTCTTAAGTGCCTGGGAGAAGGTCATCATACAGACAAGTGGTCAATTTGCAGGAGCTTTAGACCCAGGATTGAGAGGGAGCAGGACTATCCTTTGAAACTCCTCCTAATGGAGTTGGCCCTCTGCCCTCAGCCGGTACTGGAAACGGCACCGGCAGCATCAATGCACAGTGCTCCGGTACGGGATGCCCTGGTACCAAGAAAGAACTACTCCAAGGAACATTGGCACCATTCCCCAGCTCGTAAAGCCAATTCTAGCAGGCGGCACCTCTCACAGTCCCCAGTGCCATGTAAGAAGAAGAGGAAGAAGGTGGCAGACGGGGGTCGTTCACCCGTCAAGAAGCCGTGAGGGGATTCCAGCGGGATGTGTCCCACATCGGGACACCTATAGCCTGGCACCATCGACTCTGGCCCTGACCAAAGGTCCGTCAAATCCGGTGCTGGTGGACTCTCTGATTCAGGAGGAATTGGAGGAAGACCTTGATCTCCCCTCCATGCCAGATACTTTTGAGGCAGCATGGGACCTTATTGCCATGACTGCACAGTCCCCAGCCCCGATCCAGATGTCGGCTTAAGTTCCGGTGGCGGCGTAGCATGTGGCACCGATGGCAGCACCACCCCCCGTTCACTTAGGCAAGCCCATGATGTTACGGCGCTGTTCCCATCGCCCCAGTACCACTCCCCGGCACTGTCGGACTCTGCTTCCCATGGCCGGGCTCAGAGTACTCTTCCAAAGAGGAGGCCGAGTCTTCTGTCTCCTGATGCAGCCAGTACAGTGGCCCTCTTTGGACTTCTTGGGCCTGTCATCAGGCTCAGGGGCAGGGCTGCAGGGCCGCATCAGTGGCATCCTCACCCAGGCTCCCTCCTCAGCGACGTTGATGTCACAGGACTCTGGAGGACCCCCCACGGGACAAGGATCCTGGGACTTCATACCCGGGCGCAGCATCTGAGCCAGCACCACCAGTGCTACTGGAGCCACCTCCAGTCCTGGGGCAGACCGACCCACCTGACCCAGCCTGTAGGGAGCCAGAGGGTCAGGAAGACCCGGTCTCACGGACCTCCTCCTCCTTGCCAGACGAAGCAATGGCAGACACCACCACCACCCTCCTGATGACAGACACCAGGGCACACCAGAATCTTCTTAGGAGGGTGGCCCAAAACCTAAACCTCCAGGTGGAGGAAGTCACAGAGGACTCAGACCCAATGGTGGACATTCTTGCCCTGGAGGGTCCATCTCAGGTGGCCTGGCCCCTGATGAGAACTATCCAGAACACCACTAAGGTACTCTGGCAGACCCTGGCCTCGATACCACTCATCGCTAAAGGGGTGGAGACGAGGTACTTTGTTCTGCAGACGGGGTATGAATACCTATTCACCCACCTCCAGCTGGGGACTCTAGTGGTTGATGCGACAAATCATAAAACGAGGCAGGGACAGCTGGGTCCCACTTGAAAGTCATGGGACACTAAGAAGCTGGACCTTTTCGGCCAGAAGGTCTACTCGACCCGGGAGGGCTCCAGCTTCGAGTTGTCAGCCAGCAAGCGGCACTCAGCCACTGTGCTTTCAGTTACTGGAGCATGTTGGTAAAGTTTCAGGAGTTGCTCCCGGCTGACTTGCGCTTCTAGAGGAGTGCAAGGTGGTGTGAAGAACCTCCCTCTAGCCAGCATTAGTCTCGGCGGCTCGGACTATGGCCACTGCCATTACAATGAGACATAGCATGTGGCTGCAGGTGTCGGGGATACCGGCGGAGGTCCAGAACACCATTCAGGACCTGCCCTTTCACTGTGCGGGCTTGTTTGCCGAAAATATAGCCTCCTGCTTGCACAGTCTTAATAACTCGCGGGCGAATCTGAGGTCTTTGAGGATCCACACTCCTGCACCCCAGAGAGAGCCATTCAAGCCTCAGCCCCTGTCCCACTTCTACTCCGGGCCCCCGAGTTGGGAGTCGTCCAGGAGACGGGGCAGGAATAATAGGAGGCGCCTGTTGCAGTCCTCCTCAGGCTGTGGATGCTGGAGAGGCCGTGGGGGTGTGTGGCCTTGGGGGATGCCGTGGGTGCTGGGGAGGGGGGTGTGGCCTGGGGTGCGCTGCTGCGGTGCTTGGGGACGGCGGGCGTCACGGCCTGGGGAGAGCGGGGGTTGGTGAGGCTCCCTACTGGGCTCCTGGGAAGCCGCAACCCTAGCTCAGGGGCAGGCAAACTTTTTGACCTGAGGACCACATTGGGTTTCCAAAATTGTATGGAGGGCCAGTTAATGGAGGCTGAGCCTCCCCAAACAGCCAGGTGTGGCCCGCCCCCGCCCCCTATCCTCCCCCTGTCCCCCCGCTCCTTTCCCCTGGCAGCGCCCCCCGTTCCCTGCCCCATTCAACCCCCCTGTTCCCTTCTGCCCCAACCTCTATCCACACCCCCACCCCCTGCCCACCCCCCCACCCCCCAACTCCCCTGCCCCTTACCGCGTTGCCTGATGCACCGGTGGCTGGGTGCTGTGCCAGTCACGCCACCACGCATCACAGAGCACTGGGTCAGGCCCCAGCTCTGCAGCTGCACTGCCCCAGGAGTTTGCAGCCCCTCCATCCAGAGCATTGTGCCAATGGTGGAGTGAGCTGAGGCCACGGGGGGAGGGGGAACAGCAGGGGTGGAGCCGGGTGCTAGCCCTCCGGAGCAGGAGCTGGGCAGGAGGTCCCGCGGGCCGTAGTTTGCCCACCTCTGTCCTAGCTCCATTTGCTGCCTCTGCTCCACCCCAAGCCTAGTTCTGCAGCTCCCATTGTTTGTGAACTGCGGCCAATGGGAGCTGTGGGGGCAGTGCCTGTGGGCGAAGGCAGCATGTGGATCTAGGAGCTGAGGGAGGGGAGTTCCTGTCACCCTTCCAGGGAGGACCCCCCCAGGCAATCCCTAGCCCTGAAGGCCCCCACACCCAAACTCCTGCTGCTGGGGTACTCCTGGCCCAGGAGCTGCCCAAGGTGCTCAGGAGCCTTAAACATAAGTAATCATTATGAATGCTGAAAAATCCAGATATTTTAAGATTCAAGATGTGCACCATAAACATGAACACCTCTTAAAATTAGAGGGTAATGAAAAATATGATGTATCATACCCACAAAGTGGAAGGCTTCGTCATATGTTCCTTCTTACTAAAATAGAGCATCCAAAAGTATTTTTATAGTCTATCTTACACTTAGCTTTGATCATTTTTATTCAATCATTTAAGATACTCAGTGATGCTAACACACCTAACTAACATTAGCTGACTTAGTTTAAAAATATAAACTTAAATGCCCACTGACTTAAATGCAGCTATTTGAAGTAAAGACTAACTCACTTGGTGACTTTTAATATTGACAGACATCCTGCCGGTTAATCTCCAGGATAAAATCTCTTTAATTGAAGGCATGCTGGCAAATGTTATAAAACAGCAGTTTAATGAAAGTTGTTCAAATGTTTGTTGTCTCCAGAGTATGGCTGTGTACTGATCTTTCCCTTCCACCTGCTCTATAATTTTAAGGAAAGACCTCCTGGGGAGTAGTAATTTACAGTGGTTTTTAGAGAAGTAAACCCTTTCACTTATTTCTGTCATTATATTTGATCAGTGTAAACTGTTTTTAAAAAAAAATGTATTCAAATTTTGAATATCATTTAAAACTAAACATTAAAATGAATATAGTAAATCTTAAAAATTGATTAAATATTTGAAAAGAAAATAAGCCTTACTCTAAAATTTTAGATCCTTCCATTTGTAGAATGTAAGTCCATATGAAATATGAAATTTCAATTTTACAGTAGGGCAAATCTCTGTTTCTTCCTACAGGTCTGATTTTATTAATTATTTCTTTAAGCTTGCAATATTTTTCAAATCTCTTCAGTTCAGAGGAGAAAAAAGGGGGCGGGGGGGGGAAGGGGAAGGACCAAGCAAGCTTAATTTCATAGTTCACCAAGTAGTGATCAGTTAGTAACTATTTTTGATCACTACCATCTTTAAAACAGGCTTTGAAGTAGTGATTTAGAGATGAAAGACTATTGAATTAACAATTCCCTGAGCCATCCTCTCTTTCAGCATTTGAAATGTTTGGGTAAAGAAAGTAAAATTGAAAATACTTGCATATACATTAAACTGAGTTGATTAAGAGCTATCAAATTTGGAATTTCAGATTCAGAGAAGATGGCGCAATATTTAGAGGAGGAACGTCATATGAGAGAAGAGAATTTAAGGCTCCAAAGAAAACTGCAGAGGGAGATGGAGCGAAGGGAAGCTCTATGCAGACAACTGTCAGAAAGCGAATCCAGCTTAGAAATGGATGACGAAAGGTTTGTGTTCTCAAATGTTAAGATCTGTGTCCTCTACTAAATAAATACTAAAATAACACCACCCAACCTCTTACATTGATATTTCTACATATCAACTCTGAAAGTGAGCTCATATACAATAATGCAAAGAATTTCAAAAGAATATATTCTAAGCATATCTTTTGTAGGAGTGTGATTTAATTCTTGCAGTGCTGGTTTACGTTTACCGTGAGCAGAGAATAGTTATACTTGAAGATTGGGGAGGGCTTTTACAACCAGCATATGCATATAGATTTAAATAATATAAATATGTAAACTTGAGAGACAGACTAATTACATGGTAACTTTGTTCTGGACATAAATTCACAAAAGCAAGGTCTTGCCTGAGTTGAACAGCCTACAGCACCCTTAACCTATGCAAATTGTAAGATGTATAATGTTGCAAGTTCTAGTGTTCTGCCAATCCCCAAAGGACCATATATGCAACATTAGGTACCAAAAGAGGGATTAGCCACCCTGAAAACTCTTAATTGAGATGTTCTTGCTGTACGTGGTGTGGTATCAGAATTATAAGATCCTGGGGTTTTTTACTATTTAAAAGAAAAAGTTACATCACTTGCATGGACATTACAGATGGCTGGGTTTTGTGTCTTAAATAGAAATAGTTGATATCTTACTACAATCTTGCATAATAATGTCATGGCAGAACTTTAAAGCTTGCCCTAAAACGTCTTTCCTTCAAAGGCTAATACTTCGGTTTCTTACTGGGCTCAACCATATGCCACTACAGGAACTCCTCACTTAACGTTGTAGTTATGTTCCTGAAAAATGCGACTTTAAGCGAAACGATGTTAAGCGAATACAGTTTCCCCATAAGAATTAATGTAAATGAGGGGGTTAGGTTCCAGGGAAATTTTTTTCACCAGACAAAAGACTATATATACACACACACGCAGTATAAGTTTTAAACAAACAATTTAATACTGGTACACAGTAATGATGATTGTGAAGCTTGGTTGAGGTGGAGGAGTCAGAGGGTGAGATATTTCCCAGGGAATGACTTACTGCTAAATGAATTAGCAATTGACTGGGCCCTCAAGGGTTAACTCTCACAACACTCTACAAGGCAGCGGGAAAGGAGGGAGGGCAGACAGACAGAGACATCCTGTGTGTGAGCGGAAAAAATGCGCATTTCCCCTTTAAGTAGCTGCTAATTAAATCAGCTTGCTGAGAGGGCAGCTACTGCCTAGAAGCTCCCTCCCTCCATGTGTGTCCCCCAGCTCTATGGAAGATGGGGTAAGCGGGGTGCAGGAGCAAGAGGGAGGGGGAGATGCCTTGAAATTAGCCCCCTTCTTCCCTCCTCCCCCCGTATAGCAAGCAGGAGTCCCTGGGAGCAGCACATGGCATGGGGGGGGGAACAGGGGACAGCTGCTGCACAGGGAATTTAGGGAAGTGGGGAGCTGATGGGGCTGCTGGTCCACCCTGGTTCCAAGCAACCACCAGCTAGCTGCAATGGGCTGCTCTTCCTGCAAGCAGTAGACAAAACAGGCAGCTGCCAAATGACCGTTAGAAGGGAGCATTTCACAACTTTAAACGAGCATGTTACCTATTTGATCAGCAACTTAACATCGAAACAGTGTTAACTGGGACAACTCTAAGTGAGGAGTTCCTGTATTGGTATAGTTTTATTGCATTATTTCACATTATACTAGCTGTATGAGGGCACTTGAAATAGTCATTATAAATTGGAATTCTACTAAGCCTCAAAAGAAGTTCTTCTTAGGGAGTTTGTATATTCTGGTATTAAAAATAACTAACCTGAATGACTTTCACATAACTTAGAATAAAACAAAACATTAGATATTTTGTTTCAAAGACTAGGTTAGAAGATTAAAGGCAATATTTGCATTTTTTTTTTCAGACGGATTCAGCAAGCAACATCTAGCAGTAGCACGAAGTGTATCACCATTGTGATTCAATGAGCTTTTTCTAAAAGATAACCTAAATTAAACACATGCTCTAGTAATGTGTGTAATTTTTTGCATTTACTTTTCCATTATCCCTGTTTTATGGGTTAATATCTCAGTTTAAATAGAAATGTGGCATGCGGTTTCATCTTAGATGTGATTTTTATATGGAAAAGATTAAATACTATTTTATATGGAAAAGATTAAATACTGTAGCACTTCTAGTTGGTCAAAATCCAAATTTATATTAATAGTTCTTTGTCCAATGTTTGGCCAAAAAGCATGTAATATTTCAAAATTAAACTTTTGCTTAATTAAGTGCTCACTAATTTTAGCACTAATAGTATCAAAAATCTGAAAAGGATACATGCAAAAATATTGATTAAATTTACATTCTCCTGTAAAACACTTTTTGCACCATTGATGATACTGCATAGACAAGACAAGGTTGCTGACTAGGATGCCATTTTCTGTTGCAAATTAAGCCAATATTTGAACTCAGCTCTTCAGAAGTGAAAAGTGAATGTTAACCCAGGCAGTACCAAACTATTCAAAAGTGCTTGGTTCAATGCTAACCTGATCTGTATATTTTAGAATGTGAGATTAATGCTGCAGAAAATCATTTAAAACATATCAGGATTTGAAAAAATTAATCTAATTGTTCTTTACCTTCTTCTGTTAGATATTTTAATGAGATGTCTGCACAAGGATTAAGACCTCGCACTGTGTCCAGTCCAATCCCGTATACACCTTCACCAAGTTCTAGCAGACCTATATCACCTGGTAAATATATAACCATATATAAACCAGTTTCTGGTAAACTTTTGTATGCATCACATAAAAATGTGCTTTTATTAGTTATTATATTTGCTTAAATAGCCTATTAAAGCTTACCTGGAAAAAAAGTAAATCAAATGAAAGAGTAATTTTGCCTTAAAACTTTTCAAGTACTTGAATATTTTTATGTATTTTGATTAGAGAAAATTTTGATCTAATGCAGCATGTTTTTAAGAATGTTCAGACTACACCATAATTGTCCATTAAAGGTCAATTATTAAGTGGTTAGCATCTGAAGTTGTATTTTTCTAACAGTGTGAGTACACAAATTCTCTTATGCAATGTGATTTTGGGCTTGTTTTCTGATTCTTAATGGTCCAGATTTCTTGCATCTCAGTGGTTTCAAACACATTACCAGGAAAATTGCAGGTGTTTCACTTCTTGGTGTATAATGTGATATATATTATGATTTTGAAAATCAATTACAGAATCATAATTATGCTGGAACAACCAGCTTCGCACGCTCATACAAGCGCACACATTCATGATAATCTAATGTCTTTCATTGTGGAATGTAGTTGCGATCTTCTGTAGTGGCTGAGTTTTGGGGGTGGGAGCAGAGGATTTTCTTATGTGTATCACTCGGCATCAAACACGTTTCTTGCACATGACATGGTCATGTGTTGCTCCTACCCAAGGACTGTTGATGGGTGAGGACTCTGGTGCTACTGCCAACAGGGAATGCTAGTGGCCAGGCTACTCATACCAAAAATTCCCTTATTCTGACCTGTCCCTTTTGGTACTGTTCTGAAGACCTGTCATAGCCTGGCAGCAAAACCCCCTTGCTCCCATAGCTTAACCTCACTGCTCTACCATAGTCATATTGGCTATAGCAGCACTTGCTGCACCTGACGGACTTGTCATAGACTCTCTCACCAGCAGTAGGTCTCTGACTATTCTCTCACCTAAGCTGGGTTCTTAAAGTGATGGTGCAGATTTGCTTTCCTGGTGCATCATTCACATCAGAACTGTAACACTACTGATAACTCTATTAACTGTCCCACCAGGAAGTGTCCCAGCAGCAGGGAATGTTGCAAAACAATGGTAAAGTTAACTATAAAACAAAACTAAAATCCTTTAACTGGTGTTTAGTTCCAGTGGAGCTACCTGGTTTAGTCAAGTATGTTTTATGTACAATTACTCCAGACTATCATTTTGATAATTCACTTGTCCTAGTGTCCTTCCCATCTTGTAAATTAAACTAATATTCCAAAATACTCTAATATTCTGAAGCTTCAAATCTGAAAAATGTTTGCAACATATTTTTTTTAAAGGACTAACGAGGTGGGAAATCTGACATAATCAACTCAGGGTATGTGAAATGCATTAAAATATAATGGGAGATGAAGCAAACAATTGAGAGAACGTCATGTCACAGGCACTGTAATAAGATACAAAACCAAGTGTATCCAACTCCAAATATATCTGGGCATATAAAACATCTGTATGTCTTGGAATGTTTCCTTTAGAAACCGATGTAATTGAATTTGCGGAAAAGTAGTTTGAAACTATTTAATGCCATAAATTCATGGATTAGCACCTTAGTCCCTTACACTTAATGAGTGAGTATGCTGGGTAATAAGGCCAGAATGGTGTACAGAAGTTTGAAAATCCCCAACTCCAGCTGAGAGAGAATTTCTCTGGTGCAGGACCTGAGGCAGTAGCCACAGACTGACTTCTGAGGATCTCTTTGCAAGCTGAGGTGTGTCAGGGCTGCGGGACACAGCGCTGCAATTTAAATTTGGTCCCCAAAGCAGTCCAAAATCAAGAGGACACACAGGTGATTTAAAGCCAACTCTGCCCCTCATCCTTCTGACTTCACCTCTTGGACATACAGCCTGAAATGTCACCCGGGGAGACTGGTTTTAGAGTGGAGCTGAACTGTGCTAGTACTCAACAAGAATAATTTAAAAAAAAAAAAAAAAGTTAGGTGCAAATGATTTATTCTGTCAAATCAGTAAATGGAGTATTAAGCAGGAATAGTAATTCCACTGAAGTTATTGGTGTTGCCACTGATGTGCGACTGGTGAGAGATCATAATCACTCTTAGTTAAGACAGCCACGGTAATTATAGTGCTAGTTTCCCTGTGCAGCTGTACTGGTTACCTGAAGTTTGCTTGATTTTTTTTTTTTTTTCCTTCAAATTTTCGTATCAAACACTAGTACAAAGGTAAACCATCAGCTAAGGACAAACCCAGATGCTGGTCTGCAGTACTCAGTATTGCTGGATTCTGTTGATAGAGGCAAAGATGTGTGGAGCTTGTTAAATTCAGACAGACTTAATTGTTTCAGTTTGAGAGAATTCTTTATGCTGTTACACAAATGTAATGGACAGTCGGAAATTTTTGTCAGATGGCCATTGAAAATAAAAATGTGGTTAGCTTCTAATACCAAACAGAGGAGAGCAGTTGTTGCATATCCAACAGATATATCAGTCTGGAAGCAATAGGGCGAGTTAAAGATTTCAGGAGATCTCTGTTTTGAGGAGTGCGGTTTTCATAAGGTTTAAGGTCTGAACTTCAGAAGCACTGAGCAACTGCAGTTCCTATTAATTCAATTAGTATAGTGCAAAGCACTTTTGAAAATCAGACACTTAATATTTAGCTAGTAGTAAAATTTCTTTAAAGCCATTTTCTTGGGGTTTATTTAAACTCGGAAAACAAGACCTTTGGGAAATGTGTTAAACAACGTATTTTAACCGACACCTAGTGTATGCATGGCAAGTCATGTTTAAAAGTACATTAGCAGACAGTCAACCATAAGATAATCACTTTAACATGACTTACCTGATCTGTACTAGGTGAAAAGTCATGTTTTAAATCATGTTACTGAATATGGTAACTTCTCACTTAACGTTGTTGTTATGTTCCTGAAAAATGCGACTTTATGTGAAATGATGTTAAGCAAATCCAGTTTCCCCATAAGAATTAATGTAAATGGGGTGGTTAGGTTCCGGGGAATTTTTTTTCACCAGACAAAAGGCATTATATACATATACAGTACAAGTTTTAAACAGTTTTAAACAGTTTAATATTGTATACAGAAACGAATGATTGTGAGGCTTGGTCGAGGTGGTGGAGTAAGAGGGTGGAATATTTCCCAGGGAATGCCTTGCTGCTAAATGATGGACTAGCACTCGGCTGAGCCCTCAAGGGTTAATACGCAGATGTTAATGTAGCCTCACACTCTACAAGGCAGCATGGACTGAGGCAGGAGGGAGGAAACACAATAGATGCAGGGCAGTAGCTGCAAACACTTCCCTGCAAAAACTGAACATGATGATGAGCCAACACTATCCAGCTGGAGCACACCACTCCCTCCTCCTGACCACACATGCATGGCTGCACAGGTGTATGCATGAGAGAGAGAGACACACACACGTGCATTGCCCCTTTATGTACGCTGACTCCACTTCAAGTACATTGACCTTTTAAGCAGATCTGCCAATTCTGACAGGAAGCAACACCCCCGGCTCTAATCCTCACAAGGAGGGGCTGCTCTTCCAGAGAATCCTGCAAACAGTGGACAAAGCAGGCAGCTGCTAAACGACGTTATAAGGGAGCATTGTGCAACTTTAAACGAGCTTGTTCCCTAATAGATCAGCAACTTAACAACGAAACAGTGTTAACCGAGGAGTTACTGGATGTTTTCAAACACAGCATATTTTCCTAATCTAGACAAACCCTTAGGGAAAATATTAAAAGTAATGACATCCTTTTTCAAAGCAGTGGATATTTTTTCTGGGTTCCTGACTTAACTATACAATTATCAGTTTCTTAACCCAGTCTTTGTTTTAAAATAAACTTTGTACTTACTATTATTTGCAGGACTCAATATTATTTGCAGTAGGAATGTTAACGTCCCTTTGGCTTTAATAATTGTAGGTCTATCATATGCAAGTCACACAGTTGGTTTTACACCACCAACTTCACTGACTAGAGCCGGAATGTCTTACTACAACTCCCCAGGCCTTCATGTGCAACATATGGGACCGTCCCATGGAATTTCAGTGAGTATTAAAAACTAGTACATTTTCTTTTGAATTAAAATGGTAGTTATTTGTCTTTAACCCATTTTTTAAAATGCAAGTGTTTGATTTTGTTTCCTTGCTCTAAGATGTCTTTTGCCTTCTTCAGTCCTGATTACCTCTCTACCTTGAGAAATTGATTCTTAGTGGAAAATCTTTTCTTTCTGAAAGAGAGTGGAACATATTGTCCCCTTAAAGACAATAATAGGTATTGCCCTCTGGATCTGCAGGCAAGGTGTGAGACGTGATGTTCTAACCTACCCCGTGTCACAGAAAGTAAATACATTACTTTCATTTTTCTCCTAGTCTCCACCACATCTGACGGATGAGTCATCTGAGGTTGCTCCAAGCTCAGGTTTTCTTCAAGATAATGCTACCACCGTGTCACTGTAACAGGCAGCTAATTATTATTTAATTTTTTTGTTTTGTTTTCCAGTGAGAATAGCAATATATTAAACATTTGTTAGGACACTACTCAACATCTTTCAGCTGGAATCATTTTTTATTTCTATTGAATTTAATGTACTTAACTTAATCAGGTTTTTTCTAGGGCTGTCGATTAATCACAGTTAACTCATGAAATTAACTAAAAAATTAATCGCTATTAAAAAAATTAATCGCAATTTATCGCAGTTTTAATTGCACTGTTAAATAATAGAATACCAATTGAAATTTATTAAATATTTTGAATGTTTTCTACCTTTTTATATATATTGTATTCTGTGTTGTAATTGAAATCAAAATGTATATTTTTGCTTACAAATATTTGCACTGTAAAAATGGTAAAAGAAATGGTATTTTTCAGTTCACCTCATACAAGTACTAAAGTGCAGTCTCTTTGTCATGAAAGTGCAACTTACAAATGTAGTTTATTTTTTTGGAGGGTGAGGATACATGACTGCACTCAAAAATAAAACAGTGTAAAACTTCAGAGCCTACAAATCCACTCAGTCTACTTCTTGTTCAGCCAATCACTAAGACAAGCAAGTTTGTTTACATTTACAGGAGGTAATGCTGCCCTCTTCTTATTTACAATGTCACCAGAAAGTGAGAACAGGCATTTGCATGGCACTTTTGTATTTACAAAGGCATTGCAACGTATTTACTTGCCAGATATGCTAAACATTTGTGTGCCCCTTCATGCTTCGGCCACCATTCCAGAGGACATGCTTCCATGCTGATGCGTTAATATAAGCGTTAATTAAATTTAAGACTTAACGCCTTGGGGGAGAATTGTATGTCCCCTGCTCCGTTTTTACCCACATTCTGCCATATATTTCCTGTTATAACAATCTCCGATGATGACCCAGCACATGTTGTTCATTTTAAGAACATTTTCACTGCAGATTTCACAAAATGCAAAGAAGGTACCAATGTGAGATTTCGAAAGATAGCTACAGCACTCAACCCAAGGTTTCAGAATCTGAAGTGCCTTCCAAAATCTGAGAGGGATGATGTGTGGAGCTTGCTTTCAGAAGTCTTAGAAGAGCAACACTCTGATGCGGAAACTACAGAACCCGAACCACCAAAAAAGAAAATCAGCCTTTTGCTGGTGCCATTTGATAATGAAAATGAACATGCATTGGTCCACGCTGCTTTGGATTGTTATCAAGCAGAACGCATCATCAGCATGGATGCAGGTATTCTGGAATGGTGGTTGAAGCATGAAGGGACATGTGAATATTTAGCTCATCTGGCACATAAATACCTTGCAATGCCGGCTACAAAAGTGCCATGCGAATTCCTGTTCTCATGTTCAGGTGACGTTGTAAACAAGAAGCGGGTAACATTATCTTCTGCAAATGTAAACAAACTTTTGTCTGAGTGAATGGCTGAACAAGAAGTAGGACTGAGTGGACTTGCAGGCTCTAAAATTTTACATTGTTTTATTTTTTAATGCAGTTTTTTATACATAATTCTACATTTATAAATTCAACTTTCATGATAGAGATTGCACTACAGTGCTCATATTAGTAAGTTGAAAAATACTACCGTATTTTCCAGCGTATAGGGCGACGGGGCGTATAAGACGACCCCCTAATTTTACAGTTAAAATATAGGTTTTGGCCTATATTCGCCCTATAAGACGACCCCCCCTTCCGAGGGAGCCCAGAGCCTTTTAAATCCCAGCCGCAGCCGGGAATCAGAGGGCTCTGGGCTGCCCGCTGCGGCGGGGAGCCCAGAGCCTTTTAAATCCCAGCCGCAGCCGGGAGTCAGAGGGCTCTGGGCTGCCCGCTGTGGCGGGGAGCACAGAGAGCCTTTTAAATCCCAGCCGCCCGCTGTTTATACCTGGCGTATAAGACGACCCCCGATTTTTGGGGGTTGTTTTTTAATATAGAAAGTCGTCTTATACGCCGGAATATACGGTATTTGTTTTTTTACAGTGCAAATACTTGTAATAAAAAAATATTTAGGGAGTACGGTACACTTTGTATTCTGTGTTATTGAAATCAGTATATTTGAAAATGTAGAAACATCCAAAAATATTTAAATAAATGGTATGCCATTATTTAAGTGCGATAAATCACAATTACTTTTTTAATTGCGCAATTAATCGCGATTAATTATTTTAATCGTTTAACAGCCCTAGTTTTTTCCAAATACTCATTGAGTTTATAAAGCAAACAAAGCTGAAACTTTAGCACTTTGGCAAGATACCTTGTGTCTGATGTATCAAACAGGAAGCGCTATTCAGTATATTCTGAATAAGTACAACAGTATGCAAACAATCTCCTGCAAAGTGTTTCTTTATGCCAGTGTCCTCTGATACAAAATCTTGTTTCAGTAGATTTTTATAGAAAGGCACAAATACACAAATAGATTTGTCAAACCTTTCATAAAAAAAAGTTTCATGACATAAATCTAGCTGGAGTGTGATTACAGTAGAATATGCTAAAAATGTGGACTTTCATAGGTTAACTGTTAATATTAATTCCCCAATCATTAAGGCCTACAGCCATACCACATGGAGCTCTAATCTCATAGTGGGAGGCAGCATGGTCCAGTGGATAGGGTACCAGAGTAGGAGTCAAATTGGGTTCTGTTCCTAGCTCTGCAGCTGACTGTGAGCTAGTTGCATAACCTCTTTAGGCCTCTGAAAAAATGGGGAATAATGATGTCTGCCCGCTTTGAGAGAGACTGATTTTTAAAAAGGTATTAAATTTTTATACCATAAGCTAATCAGGATCAGGTTGTGTCAGTACTTGGAGGGAAGACTTCCAAGACAAAAAGCTGGATGCTGCAGGAAATGGTGTTGATTAATAGGCACATAGCTCTCTGCCTTCAGCATGTACTGAACCAAGGCTCCACCATGGTATTAGAGGTTCACTCATGCTAGAGGTGCTTTCAGAGCAGAATCCCAGACCAATTAGTTGTCAGAAATCCTGTGGCCTTCTTCACATAGTGTCAGTCTAATTTGTTGTATACATTTATACTGCAAAGTAGGTGCCCTTGGTGAACTGGCCGAATTCTAATTTGGAGAATTTTATGCCTACCTGGACGGCACTTCAGTTGGAAAAGGAACCTCCTTAATAAACAATCAAGTTGTTAAGCTGTATATCTGTTGTAGAGTTGTTTCCAGGTTTCTTTCCCAAAGGGTGGCTTTCTTGTCTTGCTTGGTTATGTCAGGGGGAGGGGTGTTTTGGAGTTCTTAAGGATCTGACTTAATATATAATTGTTACTGTTATTTGGGTCATAGCTGCTGCAATTTTGAAGACATTTTGGTTTGTCTTACATTTTTATATTGCTAATTTTACAATAGTGCTTCCTCCACTCTGAAAAAAATATCAGTATAGTAGACGTCAGATCTTCTTGCTTTGAAGAATATTTTCACATCTTATTGTACTTGAGAAAGGGCATGCTGAAGACTATTACAAATCTGCAGTTTCTTTGGCGACAGTTCTGTTAGCCACTGTTTATTTGCAAGAGCCCAAAGGGATGTACTCACCATTTTTATTATGCTTGCCTCGTAAAGAACAGCTTGATTTGTGCTGCCATATGACTTCATTTTCAGATATGATCTTTTTACAGTCATTTGGAATTTTCCTATACCAGTTTAGGTATGCACTATCACTTTTTAACTCCACATGCTGATAATGTTAAGTTGTGCTTATTAGCACCTGCTACTATGCTTTGTTCAAGCACAGATAGTTGTTATAGCTGAGCTTCTTCCTCTATTCTTTTTTCTAGGTACCTATTTGCCATTAAGTGTTTCCAGGGCTACACTTAGGAAGGAAAATCAATTACACAAATACAATATGAGAAAAGATTGCCTAGGCAGGAGTAGTGCAGACAAGGATCCGGGGTTTATAGTGGATCACAAGCTAAACATGGGCCAACAGTGTAATGCTGTTGCAAAAAAAGCAAACATCATTCTGGGATGTATTAGCAAAAGTGTTGTAAGCAAGTAATTCTTCCCCTCTACTCAGCACTCAGGCTTCAACTGAAGAATTATGCCCAGTTCTGGGAACCACACTTCAGAAAAGATGTGGACAAGTTGGAGAAAGTCCAGAGGAGAGCAACAAAAGTGATTAAAGGTCTAGAAAATGTGACCTATGAGGAAAGATAGAAAAAAATGGGTTTGTTTAGTCTGGAGAGGAGAAGACTGAGTGGGAACATAAGTCTTCAGTTACATAAAAGGTTGTTATAAAGAGGAGGGTGATAAATTGTTCTTAACCACTGAGGCCAGGACAAGAAACAATGGGCTTAAATTGCAGCAAGGGAGGCTTAGGTTGGACATTGGGAAAAACTTCCTAGGGTTCAGGGTAGTTAAGCACTGGAACAAATCCATCATCAGAGGTTTTTTAAGAACAGGTTACACAGACATGGGACAGGGATGATCTAGATAATGCTTTGTCCTGCCTCAGTGCAGGGGACTGGACTAGATGACCCATTGCGATCCCTTCCAGTCCTACATTTCTATTTCTATTTTATTTCTCCCCTACTGGCTTAGAGGAGTGGGCACCTTCTTGATCTCAAAAATGGTTCCAGTGTGCTATGCTAGTGCATTTCAAAGTTAGGTCAAATTCAGAATTTGTCTTGATAACTATTTACCTAAATCTGTATTGTGATCCTTTTTAATATTTTGGACTTGATTCTTCAATTTAATTTGGTATTTTGAATTTTGCCTTTAAACAATGTGTTAATGATGGGTCTGTAAGAGGGCTTCTTGATATCAGCTAAAGCATCTTAGAAATGTATATATGTTCAACATGATTTCAATATTTGTTCTGCAGAGGCCTTCACCACGAAGAAGTAACAGCCCTGACAAATTTAAACGTCCCACTCCTCCTCCTTCTCCAAACACGCAGACCCCAGTCCAGCCACCTCCTCCACCTCCACCACCACCTGTGCAGCCTACAGTCCAATCAACAGCATCGCAGTCAGCCACTTTTCAGCATTCAGTGCATCCCTCCTCTCAGCCTTAGTGCATGTGCTCAGCAGTCTGTATTCAGAGTTGGACTCATAACACGGAGCAGTTTACTAAAAGCCAAAGGCTTACCTGGCATATTTGGATTTGACTTACTTGCACTGAGGTTATATAGGCTTCATTGTTAATTGTGTTGTAAACATTTGTCTAAAAATGCAGCCAGTGTTGTGGGTCTACAACACTAATTTAACAAAATTTTCCATCAGTGTTTACTTGAACTACATGTATGTCCATTCTCTGGCTGGAACATTTGCTACTCTCTTTGGTAATACGGCATTATGTCGTTTTGCTTGGCTCCAAAGCTTCATTTTCCTGGCTTTTAGGTTTGTAAAATTAAAGGGATATCTTTTTATATTCTTTTCATGACAATTTGCATAAAATTACAGGCATGATGGGCTATATTATAAATTCCTAAATATTAACAGTGTTTACCAAGCATACGGTAAATCAGCACTACATTTCAGTAATCTGAAGATACAGCTTTTAGTGCAAAAGTGAAAGTCAGACACATTAATCAGTGCCCAAGACTATACTCTTATTGTATCACCTAATAAATACGCTTAATACAGGTTCAGTATTCAGTACACATGACACATTCATACCTGTTTAAAAAAAAAAAAACCAAAAAAACAAAACCTCAAATGTTTGGTGCAGTCTGAAGTTAAATGTGGGGAATCTAACTTGTCAAAGTATATGGAATGTACAAGTCATGACCTTAAGATTTGATTGTCTAATTTATCATTTACGTTAACTTGTAAGCTGTCCATACTGTATGTTCTGTCACAATGAACTTCTATAAGTGTGGTCCTGCCAACAAGTTACTGGTGGCTGATTAAAGTGTGCTGTTTGATTTCTGCTGCAGAAGGCAATGTGATTGTAGAGAACAGCTGATTTTTTTTTCTTGTTGAAATATGTTAATTGTGATTTCCCCTAAAACAAAGTTTGAACAACTATTTTAAATGTTCAAAAGACTATTAGAGAATATGGTATAAGATGAATATTATAGGAATATATTGGCATAACAGCCAAAAATGTTGTATTGCTTGGTAGAAACAGAACAGAGTACAGAGAAAGTAGCACAACATGGCACTAATGAATGCTTATTTAGCAGCCTAAGCCGGTACAATGTATGAAGAAATGTATTCTGAATACATTCTTTCAATTCATTTAGCACAAATAAATTGTTTGGTTTCACTTTGCAGTGGAACAAAGTGTCACTTTTTTCTTTAATACTAGCATCTTGCCTAGTTTTATTTTTAAGTTCCTGTTGGCTAGGTTTATATAATATTGATATTTTTAAGTGGTTTACCTCATATATTAGCATACGTGGGCCATGGAAAAAATAATTAGAAAATGTGTATTTGAGAATATGTATCTGGTTCTAATGAGAACAGAACATCACATACCTTATTTGTTTACAAAAGCTTTTTGGCACACCTAACATTTCATTGAGCATGTTCTTAAGAAGGAAATTTAGAAATTTGGATATTTACTAACGTACATACATTTTCATATTTGCCATTCAACAACTATGTAAAAATAACAGGGTGAAAATGGTAATCAATGATAGCAATCAAAATATCAAGTTAAAATAGTGTTTTAAAATGTTCAGTTAAGGTCAAAGCAAAAGTGGAATTTCATCAATATAGCTATGTAGTTTCAGATCTTAAAAAGAGTTTAGAAAAATGTGTGTGTATATATAGTATGTTACAGTTGTTAAGCCAACATGAGATCAAGTGCATTATTAAATGCCACTAGTTAGGTTGCAACTTTCTGGTAAAATGGCACTGTCAAGGTTGAGACAGGCCTAAAAATTGACCTATGCGCCCATCTGGAAATTTTCAACTTTATTTCTTTTTCTAACCACCTTTTCAACCCATCTTTCTCCCTTCCAGTCATGAAGCTCAGTAAACTGCTTGTATACAAATTGTCTGACACAGAAGATGCTCACTGTTCTAAGTCTCAGCTGTGAGCATTTTATTAAATAAAATTTCTGAAGCAGTTGCAGGATTGTATTGGAAAAATTACAGAAAGTCAAAAGTTATAGTCCTGATGGGACTAGTGGCACAATAGAGTCAATATGTAGATTTCACACTGTTTGTGTTTTTTTGTAAATATAACAAATAGAAAAAATATATATTCCTACAAATAAGATTCCTGCTCATGTATATCACTGACTGTTTAAAACATAGTGCCCACCTTTCTAAAGTGCTTTGAGACTCTTGGACAAAAGGGGCTATATATGTTTAAGCTAGTACTAGTGGTAGTGTAAAAGCTGGCTAAAGAATAAGAGGTGTGTGATAGTCTTGCTTTAATATCTTCAAAAAAATTAAAATAACCTAGCATAATTAAAATTTTAAGCTTGGTGTAAAATTGAAATTCTGTAATGCAAGGTTTGAGCATTGTTATAAGATATCACACAGTGAACTCTCCCTTATTAGTGTGTGATTTGTTGCTAGTTGAAAGCAAAGAACTGACAGATGTATACTAAATGCTGAAAATGTAACAAGGCGCTGAAGTGGCCTTACCTAGCTAATAAGGTTGAACAAACATTCTCTTGGAGACAGAAGTGTTAACTTCTATTTGTAGATTTTTGAATAAGATACAGAATTGTGCACATCCTTCTAATAAACATCAATGGATTTTCAGTTTTGCTTGTGAATTATAGTCTTCCATGATTCTGCAGCTATGGATTTACCAGGCTAGTACAGAATCTTCTGTGGACTAGAGAAATTCACTTAAAAATAAGAGCCAACTTGACATGAATCTCTTACGTGCTTGGTTTCTTATTTTATCCAGTATACATTCACCCTGCTATAGGACTCATGCCTAACCAGAAGGCCACAGAAGCACTTTTCAGTAGTAATTGGTATTTAGGATGTGTGCACAGTTCCCTCAAGCTCAGCAGTTAAGGGTATAAAAAGCCCTTTTCCTTCAACTATCCACCAGTTGCTCTCTTTCCATTGCAGGAATGGTCACCAAACCATCCTCTCCTTTTCATTCCTCCCCCCCGATTAGCAAGTGCCATTCTGTTCTTTGGCAGCTAAATCTTAGTAGTCTCTGATATTCCTTTGGAGAGTTCTAGAGTTCATCTCACCTGGGATTTATTCTGTAGAGGTATTTTTGGCTCCATCTGAGTTTACAGGATCAGTAGTTCTTAATTATATAAAATCATTCTCTTGGGAGGAGGAAGTGGGACAGTTCCCAGAGGCACCTCCTCCACCTCATCCTTAGATAGGGTTGTGTTGACTGCTTCCTCCCCTTCTCTGAGTGACATTATGGTCTTGCAAAACTTGGTGGGCAGAGGAACAACTGTGGTGTGTGATTGATTCTCTTTGCAGCTTTGTCCAGGAAGCTGCACATGCTTTTTGACATCTTAGAGCTCCATGAGTGAGAGAATAATTCTTAATGTCAGTAAGAATGTTTCAGCTCCCTAAAGAGGTCTGAATCCACTCTGACTCTTATTTCAGTCACAGAGAAACCCAGTTTCTTATACAAGGTCTTCAAATTATTTTTCTAGTATTTTTCCAAATAAGATATATGGAGCTGGAAATGTAATTGACCCTTGTCCAGTCATTTGAACTGCCCATCTTAGGAAGACAGGTTTATGCCCCTCTGCTCTGAGTTTTGCAGCTGCCAATTATAGGCTACCTATACATTTCCAAGTGTTTTTGCTTTTTTGCCTCCTTTTCCCCAGTACATTCCTGAGGACAAAAAAGAAATATCTGGATTCGTTCATGGAAATCAAGGTGGTGTTCAGACACTGCTTCAGCCATGGCTAGCAGCCCAGAAGTAGTGTCCAAGATACCCAAGCAAGACTGGTCTGTTAGAAGGATGAAAATCACAAATCACAGCCAGCTCTTTTGGGCTTGAATCACCCTGTTGTCAGCAGCAAATCTGTATTTTGATTTCATACGTAAGTTACAGCAGTCTTCTTCAGAAGCTGTCTGCCAATAGAGCATGAAATAACCTGGAAGATATTTCCATACCTACTAAAGAAAGCAAAGATCTGCCCCTTCAGCTTTTCTCTCAGAAACTGTTTAGATTCATGTATTTTTTTATGTATACATGACAGATTTAAACTCATGTTTCTGACGTTGGGATCTTTGATAACAAAAGAAGCTTGCCAATCACTAATGGAAAGGTACAAGATCTCATACACTTTGGGGAAGGCTTTAGTGGTTTACTTTCTCTTCCTTCCCATATTATTAGCTGCACCATTGATTTGTGTCTTTATTCTCAGGGGGAGGGGTGGGTTGTAATGTGTATAGTCAAGCTCATCTGTGCCCTCATTCAGACTTGCAATACACACGCCTTTCTTTTGTGCCTCCTGGTATTGGAAATGTCCCCTCAACCTCTTAATCTTTTTGGCCGTTGTCCATGCGGGAGTGGGGAAGGGAAGACAAGAATTAGAAAACCAAGAGAGGGAGAGTGTCCTAGTTTACCATGTTGCCCATATTGCTGTTTCCAGTTCCAGTGGGGGCTGTCTCTGATATTTCCACCCAGAAGTCAGATTTGGAGGGAGGTAGTGGTAATCTAAGTTCCATCAACAAATAAATTGTGTACACATGAGATGCCACTTGCAGTACTCTGTGCAGATGCAGAAAATTTTATCATATATGCTCTGTGGACACTTTAGGGTTGCCTCTCCCCCGTACGGTTCAACTACGTTCCAGAGGTGTGTGCTAACCCTTTTGAGCTGGCTTCTCTTTAGGGATGGGGGCAAGTGGTGATACTCTTTCAGGCCTTACTCACTTGTGGTGATACTTGGTCATTCACAGTAGTGTCTGCAGATCTTACTCCTGAGGGAATTCTGCGCATGTGCAGAATTCATGTCCCCCGCAGATTTCTTTGCTTCCTTGTAGAAAAATGACTTTGACAGGGAAGCCACAAGAGCAGTCATGTAACGCTCCCCAGCAGTATGTTTTAGGTGCCCAGGGCAGCTGGCAGAGATGTAAATCACTGTGGGGCAGGGGGCAGGACTGGAGGAGATCCAGTTGGTTGCTCCTACCCTGCGCCAGGCTCAGCTGCTAGTCCGGCTAGGCTGGGGAGGACGGGACTTCCTCTTCCCCTGTACAGCATCCAGCACTGAGTCAGATCCACCCCTCCAGATTTCTCTCGAAGCTGCAGGAAGCTCTGCAAACACCTCCTGCCCCTCACCCTGACCCCTTGCTCCTCAGCTGCAGGGGGAGGGTATCACTGTACAGGGAGCTGCTTCCCCACCTGCCAAACCCCCATGCATCCAGACCCCCGCATACTCAGATCCTCTGGTTGAGCTCCCCCACACCCAGAATCCCCCCTTCCAAGCCCCACTCCCCCTGCATCTGGACCATCCCAATGAGTCACCTGGGTCTTCACTGAGCCCCAACCAGCTGCACCTGGATCCCCAACCTCACTGAGCCCAGTACCCCTAGCATCTAGCCCCCTCACAACCAGACTCCCCCTGCTGAGCTCTATCCACCCCAGATCCAGACCTCCCGCTGAGCTCCAGTCATCCTCCGCTGGATTCCCTCCCTGCAGAGTCCCATTACTGTTGCACCCAGAACCCCACCACCACCAACAAACCCCTGTGCATCCATATCCCCCCACACACCTCAATCCCCGACTCAGCTGCCCACCCTCAGATTGCCTCACACAGAACCTTCTAAACCCACACCTGGATCGCCCCTCCACACTTGGATCCTACTGGGCTGGTCCTGCCTGCCCGCACCTGGCATGGAGGGGCAGGGCCTTGGGGTGTTTCTGGGGCAGGTCTGGTCCTTGCACTGTCAGGGTTGGTGCAGCCTCATTTCTGAGTCTGTGTCCAGGGAGAACTGCACAGTGATCTTCCACCTCTGCAGCCAGTGGCCTGTGCTCCCCAATGCCATGCTGGTGCTGCCACACTTATTTGACAAATAAAATTTGCAGAATTTTAAAATACTGTGTGCCGATTTTTGAATTTTTTTGGCACAGAATGCCTTCAGGAGTAAGATCTTCATGACATGACTCGCTTTCTCGTTTCTAACATGTTGACATTTAAAGTAATTTCATTGTCATCTGAGTTAAAACTCATTGAAATGAATGGGGTGTACCCCTCAGCTGCTTCAGGATTTGCAAACAGGCAGGTGGGTGTCACTGCTTCAGTGAGCCTTGAAACATGAACCAAATTTATCACATAAACCATAAAAGCTGGAGACTTACTTTTAAATAACAAAAGCTTACATTCTGGAGGACGGGAAGGCAGTATGAAAAAGGTCCTCATATGGCATATTTTTGCCCAGGCTTCTTTAGCCATTCTCCAAATACTGCTTGTGTGGTTACTTAAGTGGTCACAACACTTTCTGCAGTTCAAAATTGGCAATTTCCTTGTTTTCTTTGTAGCATCAAAGGTTCTGGTATCTGGCCATTATTATCCACCTTTCAAATCCTTTCTCTTACAATCAAGCATGAAGTGCAATACAACATAATTCTCACTAGAGCTACTTGATTGTAAACTATTTTTGTCAGATTGAGCCCTTTTTCACAACCATATTCCATGTATTCCACTTCACTCTGAATGGTCCCTTAGAATATGTACTAACTACTTATGCTAAACTATCTGTTCGAATTTGTATTTAGCTGTGACACTGAGTACCTTTCCCAGGCCTGAAGAGGAACTCTGGGTAGTTCAAAAGTTTGTCTCGCACCAACGGAAGTTGGTCTAATAAAAAAGATGACCTCACCCACTTTGTGTCTCACTTTCTATTGGACAGTTCTGCAACATGACTTTTACCAATTTGAGTTTATTCTTTTTATTTATCAAATCATTTATATTAAGCATATATGTGAAACTGAGGTTTTTTTGTTTCTGTAGTGTTCTCCTTTGAATATTCAGGCTGCGGTGATTGGTTACCTAAATCACATGGCATTATTTCTGTTCCCATATAAAAAACGTAGGCCACTTAGTAACGGGAACAGGCATCTGAAGTGTCTCAGTAGAGGAGCAGGATCAGGAGATGGGAGGAAATGAGCAGTGTAAGAAATGTTATGATATTGTAAATCTCTTCCTGTCTACTCTTCCACAAGGCGGCATTCCGTGTGGAGTGCTAGTTTTAAAATAGCTTTCCTTATGTAGCGAGAATAAGATAGCTTTACTTGCTCTATGCTTTGTTTTTCTCTGGTCTCATTCACACAGTGTATGATCATAGTTGTCTGTGCTATCAGGAGATACTTTTCTGGCTCATTAGTTATCTGAGTGCAAAGCCGATGGCTACGAATTTTTGGACGACTGCTCTGTAGTCTATTGCATATATACAATGTAGAGTTTCATATATTGGATTTAGGACCAAATTTTTAAAGGTATTTATGCATGCAGATGTCTAGTGGGATTTTCAAAAGCACTGGAATGCCTAACACTGCATTGAAATCAGTCCTTTAGTCTCCAGTTTATTTCATGTTGTGGTTTATCTGCTGTTCAGTGCAGTCCGTAATCACATCTGTGTGGTCAGTATTCTTTGAAAGTAGCATTCACTGTGTCTTGCTGTATTCGTGCCAACTCTCAGGCCTGGGTGGTCAATGAACATGGTTACTGGCGTGTCTCATGTATGCCTATATTCCATGTATTTGTCAAGTATATTGATTGACTCCACTGGGCTCCATCTTGTCATTCTCAGTCATTTTTCTGCAAGTACTTGCCCTGTCCTAGCCAGCATGTGCTTACAGTCAGAAAGAGCAGTTGCTCAACTGTGAATTTCATTCCTGATGTATGCCATTTTATGGTCAATGCAGTAGTGACCAGAGTGTTTTCCAAACCTACCTTACAACTGTTGCTTCAGATGTTGCTCCTGTGATCTCCGTCCCTGACTGACTCTGCTGTTTATTCATATGTATGTACCCTTTTCAACTGAATACCTCACCCTCTTTAGTAACCCTAATAGACTGTGGTGTCTGCAGATTATCTGACAACAGGACCATAGACTGGTCCTCTGCTGTATGTAGAGGCTGTTCCACTGAGCTGGTGTCCCCCTGTGATGTTTATTCTCACTGCTACCTGTCTACTCTCCAGATGACTTGCCCATGTTGTGGTCCTGGAACATGTGCAAAATTTCTCTAAGTAAGATATCTTCAAGTACCTGGACTACTTATTTCCTTCTACTCTTCTTCATGGTGAGTGATCAGATAGCTCTTTTGTCCTGTTCTCTCCTACTTAACACCCTCAGCCTGAAACATTAGCCAATGCATCTATAAGATAGGTGAATGAGAAGTTCTGGTGCAAATGTTTGCTCACACACATATTTGCTCTGACATTTGTCTGAACAAAACCTGGTCCTGAATGTTTACAGGAAAGCAACAAATATGGAGGAAGGGGCATATGGGAAAGATGACATTATGTGATCCAAGCAAATTGAGTCAGCTTTATTCAGCTAGTCACTTTCTCCCCTTTAAATTGGTCTGACCCTGCTTCTGTTGTTATACATCCTACGTAGGAAACCATGCAATAAACACTCTTCCAGCATTACTGAAATTCAGGTAGGAAAGCATGCAGTAAACCACTGAGGAGGAAGAGTAGTGGTGTGGGGAGCAGAGACTCCTAATGAGTCTGATCCAGGCTCTGCTCCACCTTTTGATAGGTAGTCTCTGCCCTCACCAGCAGAAGGGTCTATAAAAGCAGAACCCAAATCACTTTGTTTATTTAGAATCTGTGCCATGTGTAGACAAGATAAGGAATTCAGCTGAGCACTGGGAATGTGACCCCATACCACTTCCACGCCCCCCCCCAAGACAGAAGATGGGGGGGGAGTGAACAGACACTCCCAAAGTAACCAAGAGATTGTACAGGTAAGCCCCATGTTCTCCAATGAGAGGTTGGGGTTATTTATTAAGGCCACTAATTCTCCTTTGTGCAGAAGATGCTAAAATAAGTAATAGGGCGGGGGAGAAACAAGGCTGGGAATGAAATGAGAGTAATGGGGTCCCTTGGCAGGAATTTTTTTCAGCACTACTGCCTGCTGCCCTCTCAAACTGCACTGCTCCTCATCTTCCCATGCACTGACTACCACTCTTCTTTCCCCTGACATGGGCAATGAGTTGAACTAGGGAGATGACTTCCCCCAGTTTTTTTTAAGGGCAGTTTGAGGATATGTATCTATTCCCTGCCTCATCTCCTGTGTGAAGCAAAGAGGAAGAAAAGCCATTTGTGTATAGTATTCAGGGGCCTGAAACCTAAGGCTGGGGCTTAATTGCCTAGTGTGAAAGGGAAACACCACAAAAACAATATTTCCTGTGGTATTTTCTCAAGGGCTTGAATTGAGCAAGTATGTACTGGTACAGCCTACCTGTACCCTTTTAAAGCTTTTTAACAAAATGTGTCTGGCTATGGTTTTGAAGAAAACCTCAATAATGTGAACCAACTGGAACCAATGCAGAATTGAGTCTGCAGAGTGCCTGGAACAGTAGCTCTGCAAAGCATGAACAAAGTGCTCCATTCACTTTAGTGAGGGGTTTTCTCAGAGGCCCAATGGTGATGATTTAAATGTTTCCATTCTGAACTATTTAATTTCTCACATAAGAAAGGAGAAGGGTATCGCAGATCTGCACAACTTACTGTGAATGATGTTTCAGTTTGGTGCCACCAATAGGAGGCATTTGGAAGATGCCACCACATTTTTCTCTTAGGAAGGAGCCTGATAGAGCCTATGGGCATAGTCAAGCCCCACCAATGGCAAGCCATGCTCAAAGACCTAGTGGAGCTCAGAGATGATACTCATATTTTGAACATCTGCATGTACTACTGAGGGCTGTCCTATATTGGCAGCTCACATGACAGAACTTACTTTTGAGGACAGAGCATTGCAGTGTACCACCACTACCACCTTTTCTCTCTACCCCCAAATTTAACCTTTGGTTTTTCTCCCACATCAATGCTATAAATTAGTCCTCAGTCCTCTGCCCTCAACCTAATTTCTGTGCTAAAACCACAACTGTGGCCTTTTGTGATATTGAGATGGAATTTCAGATCAGATGCAACTCTGGCTGTTACTTCATGATCAATTAGTGAGAGTTTAAGAGCTCTCAGAAGTTCAAGAATTCTAACAGTGGTGAATAGTGAATATTCTATCCTCCTGCCAGGAGATGGAGACTTGCAACAAAAAATATTGTGACCAGTAACTTTTTCTGTTCCCAATAAAAATCTTGCTTATTCCTGGTTGATTTTTCACTGAACTCATGGTACTTAACTGCTATAAAAGCTTTAATTTCTGGAAGAAATAAGAACTATCAAGTATTAATAAAAACTGGTGTACCAGCTCAGGTAAGACTTCAACCCAGTTCACTTTCTTTTGGAATGAGAAGGACACTAAACAAAAGCATATTGTGTTGTATAAACTGAAAGTTGTCCAGGATAAGTGAACTGATTGCTTCTGTATAAAAGGGGCCTAAAGAATAAGTTATTTATGAGTTTATCTCATTTGTGCTAATTTTGGTCAAACAGTTAAAAGTTTATGTGAAATGTCTAAATAACATTGTGTACTTGCTGAGCTATGGTTTGAAACTGGGATAAGTTGACATTTCGTGATTGACATTGGTGCAGTGGTAGCGTTTGCATTCAGGCAGCTACAACAGTACCTAAAAACCCAGTGTAGACAAAGCCTGTGATTATAAAGATTTCCCAGTAATCTGTTACCCTTACTGTTGTCTTTACTGACCACTTTATAGCAGTCAGTGCTTTTGGATAGCCATTTTAACAATCCTAAATGGAAATCAAATTGTCTAGAGATAACTTTACTGCTTATATAGCAATTCAGCTATATTATTCTCTTTACAGATAGAGACCAATCCCCAGACAGATTTTTTTGCCCCAGATCTCTAAATGGCCCCCTCAAGGATTGAGCTCTCAACCTTGGGTTTAGCAGGCCAATGCTCAAACCACTGAGCTATCCCTCCCTGTTAGAAGCTCTTCCAGGAAGAGGATCTCCTCAGAGAGAGCATACTTCAAAAAAGCCTCAGTCACCATCCAGGTCAACCATTTCTGAGACCTCATGTCCCAAGAAGGGTACCACTGAGGCTCCAGGCATCTCCGCTACTAGAAGCTTGTCAAAGACCTTGAGCCTCTCAGAGGTCTATGGTACTGTGCATACCTCAGTATCAAAATAGTCTGCAGTACCATCCAAACATGCCTGCTCCAGCAGCGATCCTAAACATTCTGCCTCAGAAAAGTCTGTAACATTATCAGACTTTTCATTACCAAGCTCGGTACCCAAACAGGTGACCCAGACTGCAACCCTGGTACCTCTGACTAGCAACTTTGGTACCAACACCATCAGCTAGATAAGTATCACCTATCAACATGGGTTACTCTGGAGTCCCACGTAATATAGGTGCAGAGTCACCCAGTACCATAGCAGTTTAAATTTTCCAAGGACCTGTTGGTGTTTGATGAGCCAGAGTCTCCAATATTAATAGATACACCAAATGGCTGTCAGTACTAAGATCAGCAAGGTCTCTGAGGCCTTATCTTTCTGTGGTATCCCATGGTTCTCCAGCATTGTTGGCACCAGGCAGACAACCATCTTTGCCTCAAATGTCTGCTCTTCCACTAGACTATGCTGAGGACCATCTTCAGATTTCCAAATCTCTGTACCAGGATCTCCTACATACCATGGAGAGACATCTTCCCAGGCACCTTAACTGAGAGAGAAGCTCCAAGGGCAAAACAATCTCATGCTCCTTCTTACTGGTTTAAAGCAGCACCGGATGCCTCCCCATCTGCCGTATGGTCCTCCACAATGACCACATTGGGACTCATGGGCAGCCTACCATCAGCAATATTCGAGGTTCCTAGCTATTCCTGTATGGATCATTTTGAAAGGCACTCTTCTGCTCCATCTCTCCCTCCTCATAGTCTTTAAGGTCAGAAGGGACCATTATGATCGTCTAGTCTGACCTCCTGCACAATGCAGGCCATAGAATCTCACCCACCCACTCCTGTATCAACCACCTAACCTATGTCTGAGCTATTGAAGTCCTCAAATCATAGTTTAAAGACTTCAAAGTGCAGAGAATCCTCCAGCAAGTTACCCATGCCCCACGCTGCAGAGGAAGGCGAAAACCCCCCAGGGCCTCTGCCAATCTGCCCTGGAGGAAAATTCCTTCCCAACTCCAAACATGGCGATCAGCTAAACCCTGAGCATGTGGGCAAGACTCACCAGCCAGCACCCAGGAAAGAATTATCTGCAGTAACTCAGATCCCACCCCATCTAACATCCAATCACAAGCCATTGGGCATATTTACTGGTAGTACTCAAAGATCAATTAATTCAACAACCCCAATTTCATGAGGAGTCCTTTGAAGAGCAAGAGGCAAGTGTGGACCAGATGAGGCTGTGATGCCTCCTCCCTTCTCTTCTGCCGATGACTTTAAATAGTTTCAGAACCTGATGAATCTGAAGCAAGTCAGAAATCAGTTTCATTGGAGGAGGTCCAAGAGTCAGAACATAAGCTCTTGGATATACTCCACATGACATCCTCTCGTTGAGTAGCCTTTCTAATAAGGCTTTACCTGATGTTGCCAAAACCATCTGGCAGATGCAACTGCACCACTTACCTGTAAATGAGCCAATTAAAAAAGAAAAAACGCCTACATTCCCACAAAAAAATCTGAGTTTTTATTTCCAGTCTCATTCTAACTCTTTAGCTGTGGAGACCATTAATGAGCATGGTAGACAACACTATACTTAATCTATGCCATACAATAAAGTCCAGGATTGCCTCAACCTCTTTGGAAATAAAAGCTACTCTTCTGCAGATTGCAAAGTATGATCACACCAGTTACCGCAAATTAAACATCTTCCCCTGCAGCATTGGGAACAGTTTCAAGCCATCAGAACCAAGGGTTAGCTCTTAGCAAGAACTTCATTGCAAGCTTCCCAATATGCAACCAACAGTGCAGCTCATTCAGTCTCTATTACAGTCATTATGCATCGAGCACCTTGACTGCAGCTGTTGGGATTTCCTACCAAGGTCCAAAATACCATAGAAGACATTCCTTTTCATGGAATAGAACATTTTAGGGAATCCATTGATGAATCCTTGGACACCTGAAAGGATTCAAGGGCAACTTTCAGATCTCCCTGGTGTGCATATACATACCCCTGCAAACAAAAGAAATTTTAATAGAATGAAGATGGCACAGAGGTCCTGCCTGGTCCAATTCTCTGGCTTTTGTAGACCAGCCAATCCACATAAGAAAAGGTCAAGATATCAGAAGAGGCCTCCTGCTGCAACTCTTACCACCTTCCTCATCAACAAAGCATCAATTTTTATGGTCTGTTTGAGAATCAATAATATTCCCACTTTGGGAGTCTTCAGCTAACCTCCTCTCCTCCCTGTGGAGACTACCTTTCCTATTTTTGACCTGCATGGGAGCAAATTATATCCAACAAATGGGTTTTGGAGGTTATAACATGGGGTTATTCCATCCATTTCACCTCTGTACTCCACTACCCCTCTTTCCCATCCTTCCTGAGGGACTCTTCTCACAAACGTTTACTGAGACAGGAGACCATCTCCCTTCCATGCTTAGGAGGCATAGAACAAGTTCCAGTCCAGCACAGGAAAAGGATTTTATTCCAAGTGTTTTCTGGTTCCAAAAAAGAATGGGGAATGGAGACCAATATTAATTCTCAGACGTCTAAACACCTTAATAAAATCACAGAAATTCAGGATGGTAATTCTTGCAACTATAATTCCATCATTAGATGGCAGAGATTGGTTTATGGCCCTCAACCTTCAGGACACATTTTCATGTTGCAATTCACCCCTCTCACAAGAGGTTTCTTCATTTCACAGATGGCTAGGATCACTTCCAGTATCAAGTGCTCCCCTTTGGCCTCTTATCTGCACCGAGAGTATTTTCCAAAGCCCTGGCCATAGTAGCCACTCACCTTCATCTGTGGGGAATAGTCATCTTCCCTTGCCGCAATGACTGGCTATTCAAGGGCAGGTCATGCATCTAAGTGCTCTCTGCAGTACAGACAGCCATGTTCCTATCCTGCAACTTAGGATTTGAATGCAATATCAAAAAGTCCATTCTAACTCTAGTTCAACAGATGGACTTTATAGGAGCTTCTCTGGATGCCATAACATCCAGAGCTTACTTCCCTGTGGACTGATTTATGACACTGACAAGCCTTATTGACAAGGTTCAAATAACCCCCTAGATGACAAGAAATTGCCTCCACTTGCTTGGTCATATGGTACCTTGTAGTTTAGTAACACAACACTCTAGGCTATATCTGTGCTGCTTCCAGGGTTGGTTCAGAACTGTCTATATCCAAAACAAGCATGGTTTAGACAAATTGATGTCTGTCCTTTATTGGGTGCTAGACTCACTCAGTTGGTGGAAGGACCCATCCAAAGTCCCATGTAGGAGTTCATTTCACCCAAACTTCATCTACCATTTCTATAACCTTGGACACATCACTCATGGGATTCGGAGCTCACCTTGGGACATACACCATCCAAAGCAAATGGTTGTGTTAAGAGTCTCTCCTACATATCAGACTCCTAAAATTACACCTGTATCCACTTCCTTTCCTTAATCAAGGGCCACTCTATCAAAGTCATGACAGACAATATGGCCTACATATTCTACATAAATCATCAGGGATGGGTGAAATCCCTCTCTCTTGGTGTTGAAGTAATAAAGCTATGGAACTGGTAGATAGCCATTCACATTTCAGTCTCTAATCTTCCAGGCAGGAAGAGCACCAGGGCCGACAATGTGAGTAGACATTTCTCCCTGGATTTTGGGAGTTGGACCCTTGAATCCTCAAACAGATTTTGCTGACCTGAGGGTTTCTGAAAGTGGACATCTTTGATTGCCACCAACAGAGAGTGCAAGAAATTCTGTTTGAGCGATGGTCTGAATTATCAATCCTTAGGAGACTGGCCTTTCTCATTCCTTGGAGGAGGGGGGTTTCTGTGTATATACTCTGACACCATTGACTGAGGGTATTGAACAAGATCAAACAAGACCAAAGCCTGTGTCATTCTAATTGCACCAACTTGGCCAAGGCAGGTCTAGTACCCTTATCTGATTCATCTTCATTCCTGTTCAGCATTGTAGCTTCTGAGCATTTCCCATCTTCTCAAAGAACTCCAGTTACTGCACAAGTTAAGACTGACTGGAATTCTGAGACAGATGTGTCCCCCTCTGCGTGCTTGAACTGGGTGTTCCACTACCCATCCACCTTCCCTTTGGCTTCAGAGTTTCATGGGATTTTGCAGTAGGGAAGAAACTAAAGGCAGTTTGCCTGTTCAGCTCTCTATATCCTCTGGGTGGGGCCCAAGGATATCTGGAGCGCATGTGCAGGCCAAACGGGCACTGGTACCAAAAATCTACGATCAAAGGCACTCATGCACCCTGGAGGTGGAGCACCCATAGGTACACAGTTCTCAAGAACTCCAGTTACTGCACAATGTGCATAACTTCTTTTATGCTTGAGTGTCCTACATATTTATTTCTACATCCTTGGGCAAACAATTCTATGCCTCAGGTCCCCCATCTGTAAGATAAGGATAATACCTACCTCATAGAGATATTCTGAAGCCTCATATATTAATCTAAACCTTCTATGAGTATTTAAACTCAACACAACCTTAACTCAGGAGCCAGAGAGATGTTTCCATAATTAAAATGTTCATAATGTGTGTGCTGCATTTAAATCCTCAGATGGAAATTATTACATAAGTGCAAAGTATCCTTTGACCTAAATTAGGACTCCAAGCTTTCTTGGACAGGTAGTTAGAATTACCAAGGTTTTCAAACTTCTTAGTGAGTATATTTTCATGTTACTTGTCAGAACATATTCCTGTGTAATTTTAAAACCATCCATTCACTTATGTTTTGTACAGAGATTTTTTTCCAGCAGATTTTAATGAGCTAGAACTGTCATACCAGTTTTATTTAAATGATTTTTTCTTTTTCTTTCCAAAACAAGTGTTAGCCATGACAACATATTAAAGAATTAAATCTGTTAAAACTTACTGCATTCCTCAAACTATTAAGCAACTCAAAGATTATTACAGCTGTTGTCCTGAATGTTTAATCATGGGCTACTCTTCCAAGGTGTGCATTAGCATTGTATAACCTATATTGTTTTCCAGACTATGCACTGAACCCTGCTCTTGCTGAAATCAGTGGGAGTTTTGCCTTTGACGTGAGTGAGAGCAGGATTGATAGCTAAAGGCTCAATCCTGCAAATTCATTTCTGAGGGGATAATACATGAGTAATGAAAAAGTGCAGGTTGAGGTCATGCAGTCTTATTGCCATCGCATGTTCCGTGGACACCCGAAGGTGAAACCCTGGCCTACTGAAGTCAATGGCAAAACTCCCACTGCACTGCACCCAATTTTAAAGGGTCAGAAAAAGACTGCAGAGCACCTGCGTATTTGAAAGTTAGCTCAGCTCTAACTTAGCAGTGGCCCAATGTCAGCGCTGTAGGTATACAAGCCTGATATAGGTTGCTGCTCTCGGTAGGCACATTAATATGCAAACTGGTTTTCACTTGCTTCTATCTTTGGTGGTGGGGGGAAGTACAGAAGCAAAACAAAATGAAAACAAGAAGGGAGTACGAATCTCTGTTGATGCTGTCTCCAGTGTTAGAAGAGATCAAGTAGGCCCAGGCAAGAACCGGCATAAACTGCCGCAGCATATCACCTTCTGAACTTTGACATTCATAATCGTGATTATTGTCCCCAGAGCCAAAGTAGGAGGAGAAAGTGGATTTAAAGTTTCTCCCTTCATGTTCAAAAACCACATTTATACAGCACTTTGGCTTAAATAATTCAAGAAATTGTTTTGTTTTTATGAATAATTAATTAAAATGGTTGGAATGTACCAGAATGATGACCAGAAACAAACTAGGGGAAATGTAAAATGACGACATTTATTTGCATTATTTAAACATGAAGTGAGAGGTGGAAAATTCAGCTTAGTGTATAATTCTGCCTTGTGTTGTACTTGTCTTTCTTCCATCAATAAAATAAATGAAAACAAACAAAATACTATTTGTCTCAGAATCCAGCCCTAGGTTGTTAGTCAGGTTGGGTAACATCTTCCTCCCCAAGTAGCCCCACTGACTTCAGTGGTGTTGTGCGCACGCTACAGCCTTACTCATTATGTCTCAAGGGGAATCTGAACCTGGCTGTGTTGCATGAAGCTCTAAAATTCGGGCTCCCATTCCATAGGTACAAGTACAGGGCAGTGGCAGTGAATACTGGCAATCTTTTTCATACCAGCCCAAAGCATCACTGCCTATTTTACTCCTGAGAGTCTCAAAGGCACAGAGAACATAGCTGCTACTGATGTCCTGGAGCTGCCCAGGCCCATATGCCACTAGCCTGTTTGCTGCAATGGTGCCAGCCAAACTCATCACAGTGGCAAGGGAAAGTGTCTCATCATGGAGGAAGAAATCAGACTGCCATCTCTAGAGAACTTCAGGAGAGGATTGTAGGGTATCCATGAAAGTTTCATTGAGATATCTCAGGAGGACAAAAGAGACATCCCAATATGCATAAACAAAGTGCTCCCCACCCCCCACTCCCACCCCGCCCCCAACAGGGAAATGAAAAATAGATGCCGATTCTGCAGCTGTTTGTTTGGCCTCTTCCCCCACACAGGACACCGAATCAATGTGGACTGTGTAACCGGACTGCCACAGTACTGTTCAAGAATTTATTTTAAATTTACTTCCTAATGTTTTGTTTTCTCACAATATACTAGCAAATCAATGAAAAGTCAATACTTTTGCTATATTCACTTGGGGATGAGCCAGGCACCAACTTTAAATGGGGGGCAGGGGAGGAGAGAGGAAAGAGAAGCAAATAAAACATTGTAAGGAGAAATCCATTCACTCACTTACCCAAGCTCCTATCCCATTCATCAACAGGCCCATTTGCACTCACCTAGAGGAACTGGCTAGACTCTTGCTGAGTTTCAAACAGGTCCTGGTTCATGGCATGGCTGGAGTTCCCTGCCACACATCTCTCCTTCACCCCATTGCTGCTCCTTCTTGCTTTTCAAAGCAAGGGTGTCCATCTTGGTCTCTTCTGAGGTATCCATAATGGTCTGTCGGGTGTTTATAGATTCATTCTAAGTATGGTATGCAGTCCTTTGCCTTCTGGTATTCCTGGTGAAGTTCTGTCACTTTCACACAGAACTGCTGCTGAGCCCTGCTGTATCCCTTTGCCTACATCCCCATGCAATCTGCTGATAATGTCAATGCTCCTACAGCTGGTCTGTAGCTGTGCCTGAATAGCCTGTTCTTACTGCAGGCCCAGGAGATCCAATACCTCCTCTCTACTCTGGGCAGAAGCATGTCAAGTAGCTGTGCGTGTGGAACCATGGTCAGTTGGACACAAACAACAAAGGTAAACTTGCCAATTGGGCAACTAGGAAAGGACATTGCCAAAAAACGTGGGGTTTTCAAAGTGGGTGGCCTTCTAGTTTCTGTGACCCCCCCCCCCCCCCCCCGAGCAGTGGCATTTAAAATTGTGAACAGAGAGGGGAATGAGGTATTGTGGGACAGTTGCTGGAGGACTATTCGGGTTGACACAGAGTGTGCAGTGTGTACACTTGCACTATGTTCACCAAAGTAGGATGAACAGGGCTCTATACTGTTTGTGGAGGTAGTTTTACTGTATCGCCATAATGGGATGTTTCTGGAGACACATTCATAAACAGGTTGACGCAAAGTGACTTATGTTGACCTAACTTTGTAGTATAGATGAGGCTTAGGGCATTGAATCAGAATTATGTACAAAGTTTTAGAAGGCTAGATCAGCTGATCAGCAGAGCAGATTATTTTGTATAATGATTTCTATGTTAAGAAATAAATAGGTATGCATATATCAATTCAAATATGTGTAAACTGTACAGAAACAAATGAGCTAAACCTGTACAGAAAATTAACTCCAAACACACGCACACACAAACGTAATTATTACAATTTATTTGGTTATGTAAACTTTTTTAATTTGGCTGATCATTTTACACACAAGTTTCAGCAATATTTGTGTTTGTCAACTTCCAGTTTCTGAATATTAATCTTTTACCAGCAATGCTGCCCATTTTTATATGAATATTTCATTTGTTTTATTTTTACCAAATAAGGTGCATAAGTCTCCTGGTGAGTAAATTCTTAGTTTGAGTGTAAGACTTGTACCTAAGACATAGAAGAGGACAAACTAAAGGATAGTGCCAGCACTGACTTCAAAGGATTGTTGGCTGTGGTAGGTCACATAATAATTTTTGTTTATTTAGTTTGTCGCAGACCAAAAAGGGATTATGGCCTATTGTCATAGTATATGTATTAGTTCATCATTGACTCTACATAATTATACCACTTCTTAATTGGCCAAATTCATCCCCATTCACTTTTGTGGGTTTATTTCAGGGATGAATCTCACTCAGCGAGTCTATTATTCATCCTGCTAGGACTCTCTTGTGTTCCATAAAATGAAATCAGTCATTCATGCAACTACACCCTTCCTCACCCACACCTTGATCTTTGGATGAAATGGGTCTTGGATTTGAATCACTCCTGTTTTTGATTTTTGCAATACTAAGACCCAATCACTAAGACAGTGCAAAGTTCAAACCACCACCCCTCCAATGTTACCTTTCTCTGAGTCTGCATAGTTCCTAATTTCATAAGAACGGCCATACTCGGTGAGATTAATGGACCTATCCTCCATGAATTTATCTAGTTCTTTTTTGAACCCTGTTATAGTCTTGGCCTTCACATCATCCTCTGGCAAGGAGTTCCAGAAACTGTGTGAAAAAATACTTCCTTTTGTTTGTTTTAAACCTGCTGCCTATTAATTTCATTTGGTGACCCCTAGTTCTTGTGTTATGAGAAGGAGTAAATAACACTTTATTTACTTTCTCCACACCAGTCGTGATTTTATAGACCTCTATTGTACCCCCCTCAGTCATCTCTTTTCTAACCTGAAAAGTCCCAGTCTTATTAATCTCTCCTCATATGGAAGCTGTTCCATACTCCTACTCATTTTTGTTGCTTTTTTCTGAACCTTTTCCAGTTCCAATATATCTTTTTTGAGATGGGGCAATCACATCTGCACACAATATTCAAGATGTGGTCCACAAGCTAAATATGAATCAACAGTGTAACGCTGTTGCAAAAAAAGCGAACATTATTCTGGGATGTATTAGCAGGAGTGTTGTAAGCAAGACACGAGAAGTAATTCTTCCACTCTACTCCACTCTGATTAGGCCTCAACTAGAGTATTGTGTCCAGTTCTGGATGCCACGTTTCAAGAAGAATGTGGACAAATTGGAGAGAGTCCAGAGAAAAGCAACAAAAATGATTAATGGTCTAGAAAACATGACCTGTGAGGGAAGATTGAAAAAATTGGGTTTGTTTAGTCTGGAAAAGAGAAGACTGAGAGGGGACATAAGTGTTCCAATATGTAAAAGGTTGTTACAAGGAGGAGGGAGAAAAATAGTTTTTCTTGACCTCTGAGGGTAGGACAAGAAGCAATGGGCTTAAATTGCAGCAAGGGCGGTTAAGATTGGACATTAGGAAAAACTTCCTAATTATCCGGGTGGTTAAGCACTGGAATAAATTGCCTAGGGAGATTGTGGAATCTCCATCACTGGAGACTTTAAGAGCAAGTTAAACAAACACCTGTCAGGAATGGTCTGGATAGTTAGTCCTGCCGTAAGTGCAGGGGACTGGACTAGATGACCTCTCGGGGTCCCTTCCAGTTCTTTGATTCTATGTGGGCATACTATGGATTATTATCTATCCCTTTCTTAATGATTCCCAACATTCTCTTCGCCTTTTTGACTGCCACTGCACATTGAGTGGATGTTTTCAGAGAACTATCCAAAATGACTCCAAGGTCTCTTTCTTGAGTGGTAACAGCTAATTTAGGCCCCATTATTTTATATGTATAGTTGGGATTATGTTTTCCAATGTGCATTATTTTGTATTTATCAACATTGAATTTCATCTGCCATTTTGTTGCCCAGTCACCCAGTTTTGAGAGATCCTTTTGTAGTTCTTCGCAGTCTGCTTGGGACTTAATTATCTTGAGTAGTTTTGTATGATCTGCAAATTTTTTCATCTCACTGTTTACTCCTTTTTCCACTACAGACCACTGGGAGACAGCACTATTTACCTCTCTCCATTCTGAAAACTGACCATTTATTCCTACTCTTTGTTTCCTATCTTTTAACCAGTTACCAATCCATCTTAACCCATGACAGCTTACTTTGCTGAAGAACCTTTGGTGAGGGACCTTGTCAAAGGCTTTCTTAAAATCTAAGTATACTATATCAACTGGATTTCCCCCTTGTCCATATGCTTGTTGACCCCTTCAAAGAATTCTAGTAGATTGATGAGGCATGATTTCCCTTTACAAAAACCTTGTTGACTCTTCCTGAACAAATTAAGTTCATCTATCTGTCTGACAATTTTGTTCTTTACTATAGTTTCAACCAGTTTGCCTGGTACTGAAGTCAGCCTTACCAGCTTGTAATTGTTGGGATCACCTCTGGAACCTTTTTTAAAAATTAGCTATCCTCCAGTCATTTGGTACAGAAGCTGATTTAAATGATAAGTTACAAACTACAGTGATTAGTTCTGCAATTTCACATTGGAGTTTCTTCAGAACTCTTGGGTGAATACCATCTGGTCCTGGTGACGTATTACTGTTTAATTTATCAATTTGTTCCAAAACTTCCTCTGACACCTCAATCTGGGACAGTTCCTCAAATTTGTCACCTAAAAAGAATGGCTCAAGTTTGGGAGTCTCCCTCACATCCTCAGCCATGAAAACTAATGCAAAGAATTCATTTAGTTTATCCGCAGTGGCCTTATTGTCCTTGAGTGCTCCTTTAGTATCTAGATCATCCAGTGGCCCCACTGGTTTTTAGCAGGCTTCCTTCTTCTGATTTACTTTAAAAAAATTCCTATTATTTTTTGTGTCTTTGGCTAGTTGTTCCTCAAATTCTTTTTTGACCTTCCTACTTATATTTTTACACTTCATTTGCCAGAGTTTATGCTCCTGTTTTCCTCACTAGGATTTAACTTTCACTTTTTAAAGGATGCCTTTTTGACTCTCACTGCTTCTTTTATTTTGTTGTTAATTTGGGGTATACTTTTAAGTTGAGCCTCTACTATGGTGTCTTTAAAAAGTTTACATGCAGTTTGCAGGGATTTCACTTTTGGTACTGTACCTTTTAATTTGTGTTTAACTAACTTTCTCATTTTAGTGTAGTCCCCCTTTCTGAAATTAAATGCTTCAGTGTTGGGCCACTGTGGTGTTTTCCCCACCACAGCAATGTTAAATTTAATTATGTTATGGTCACTATTACCAAGCGGTCTAGCTATATTCACCTCTTGGACCAGATCTTGAGCTCCACTTAAGACTAAATCAAGAATTGCTTCTCCTCTTATGGGTTCCAGGACTAGCTGCTCCAAGAAGCAGTCATTTAAGGTGTCAAGAAACTTCATCTCTGCATCCTGTCCTGAGGTAACATGTACCCAGTCAATATAAGGATAGTTGAAATCCATCATTATTATTGAGTTTTTTTATTTTTATAGCCTCTCTAATCCCCCTGAGCATTTCACAGTCACTATCACCATCCTGGTTAGGTGGTCGCTAATATATCCCTCCTAAAATATACATCCCTATATCTCAAATCTATGGCTGTTGTCTAGTTTTTACAGATTCTACCTCACATTTTTATCATCTAGTGCAGATTCCACCCAGATGGGTTTTTAAATGTATCAGTTTTTACTCTAAGAGAAGAGCTAAAATGTAAAAGTTCTAGGTATGGAACCTTTATTTTTGCTGGGGTTTCCAAATGGGATGGGAATTATGATAATTTTAAATGGAAAGTAACACGCAAGATCAAGTTGCTGTTTAAATGCCAAATAGAGATGAAAATAATGTCATTCAGTCTAATAAGACTGAATAATTTAGGCTTTATGTAATGGAAGACACACTACATCATAAATTAGCTGATTGTGAATTGCTAAATTACTATTTGTCCATAAAACATTTTAACTAAGTATAAATTTTGGATTTTCCGATAATGTGTGTTAACAGCAAGTTGTATGTAAATACAGCTCAATATGTTAACTTGAGTTCAAAGTTCTTATACACTGAGAGCAATAGTCAGTGTTGCAATGAAAGAGTTCTGGAGAGAGGTAAGGATTTTGCATATGACCTCTGGCAATAAAGTGGTAATAAATGCTGAGAGTAGGAAATTAGAAATGTTTGTTTCACTGATATTTGTGTATGGTTTAATTAGTATTGCATGCTCCTTTGGGGAGAGTTTTTTGATAAATATATGCCTGGGTCAATGTGTGATTGCAGGGTTGGCTCTACATGTAATTCCTGCACTGAAAATGGCATTGCATCTTATCTAACTGGTTATTGGTGTTGAAAATCACTGATAATTTTAGTGTAAAAAAGTTAGCAAACAATAATCCTCCTTAGTACATGGAGATCACAACCAGCTTGTGAGTAGTATGTTTATTTGCCTTCCTAACCTAAGTGGTATCCATTTGAAAGTGTGTGTTTGTTTGAGACCGAGCACTTAACTAAAGAATTGAACACAAAGGTACCAGCAAGGAGGGGAGTTTGGGTAGAACAAAAGGTGGTAAAGGAAGAAATTGGATTAGAGCAGAAAGTGGGGGCAAAGCTGTTCAGTATCTTGGCGGAGAAGATCAGAAGCTTAACCAGGATGTGGAAGGCCAAGATGAAGAGGAAATGAGGAGTGACTAGGAGTACTGCAGTAGGTTCTTATAAAATGCAGTGTTCAAAAGTTTAAAGCAAAGACACACTCTTAAAATGCTCAGTTAAAGTAAAGTACATGCAGCCGACGAAGTGGGTATTCACCCACAAAAGCTCATGCTCCAATACGTCCGTTAGTCTATAACGTGCCACAGGACTCTTTGCTGCTTTTTTCAGTTAAAGTAGTTCAAAGAATAAAAAACAAGATTTGAATAAACTCCTGTATATTTTTATTTTGGGGGACATTACAATAATGAAAAAGAAAATTTGCCTTAAATTAATTTAAGGTAAGCAGTCACAGCCAGAACTGTTTGGGAGACTGAGCAAGTACTTTCACTTTCTGAGAAGATAGTGCAATGTGTGGTCTTGGCACAACACAACTTTCAAAAATCGTATTTCAATTCACACCTCCAGGATATCCTGTTTAATCAGTGAATGGTTATCACACAAGGAACAGGAAGAGTTTGGCCTCAAACTGGCATAGATTTGTAGTGTGGGGGTGTGTGATAGCTCTTTTCCCCAGGAAAGGATTAAACTGCTCTCTCAGTCCCTTTCATAGGAGTCTCTTGTCGCTGAGCAGAACTGCAACTTCGGATGAATTCTTGTTTTTGTTCCTCTAGCATCAAGTGTATGGGTTTTTTAATTGCTTTATGCCAGTCATTTGTATTTATCTGGTAAACAAACAACCTTGAAATAATATTCTGAGACTGATTCTTGTAAAAGTTATTTGGAGTGTCCTTACTATTTAAGTTTCTACCCATCCTTTAAGGAAACGGCTTAACTGTGGTCACATGGTTCAGGGAGCACTCAGTGACATGTGAAGAGAGGGTCTTTTACATGGTGCTGGCTCTCCTGCCTGACTCCAGCTGGTAAATAGCACTAATAGGCTAATTAATGCTTTTGTGCTATGACTTTTCCATGTAAGCAATTGCTGCTGTTGCCACAGGGATACTATATGATTGTGAGTGGAAAGGGAGGCTGACCACAAGACAATCTCTCTCTTAAGATGAGGTCCCTCTTTGCCTGTTTGGATAATGTGTATTATCTGTGAGGGGCATTGTTGGAGTGCTTCTACTGAGTGGCAGCCACAAACCAGAACAGCAAGCAATTAATCATTTAATCCATGGATAAGTGTCCAAGGGCTTTGTGTTGACAGAAGTTCAAATGAGTGTCAAATTGTTCCAAAGACATGCCACATCTGAATTCCTATCTGCACTGGTGAAACAAGGAACTACTTGGTTTGCTTTCAGGAACAAGAGTACAGTAAGTACATTTTAATCCCATTTTCTCCTGATTTCTGCCAATCATCTCTCCACTACCTACAGTACATGCATCAGCTGAAATGTTTCACTTGTTATATTGTATTTTTGTAATTGTAACCACTTCTTAATCCCATCAGGTGAATGATAACCTGCAGTAAAAATTGCATTTAATCTTTTGTAAAAGTGCTACACCGCTACCTCGCTATAACGCCACCTGATATAACACGAATTTGGATATAATGCGGTAAAGCTGTGCTCCGGGGGGCCGGGGCTGCACACTCCGGTGGATCAAAGCAAGTTCAATATAACACGGTTTCACCTATAACCCGGTAAGATTTTTTGGCTCCCAATGACAGCGTTATATTGAGGTAGAGGTATATCACCAAAAATATGTGCTCTCACATAATTTAACATGGAGCATTCACATCTCTGGGTCAAAAGATTATCGGTTCACATATCACATACTTCACTAAGACTTGGAATGATCTAAAATGCTGACATTACTATGTTGGAACAGGATGTTACAGCACTGCTAGAAATACTGTGGCATTGTGAGAGGTATCATTCTGTGGTTAACACACTGTATCAAAGTCCATTCTGCTTGTGTATGATGGCTGGGAAATTGGAAGTTAACCCTTTTGGAAAACATGCCGGAGAGAGACCTAAGACTAGAGGTGAGGCTAGGTCTGTATTGCAATGCTATAATATATGGAGAAAACTGGACAGCATCTGCGCTGAAGTCAGTGTAGTTACCTGTGATACAGCATGGCCAGAGGGCAGCAGGAGAGTGTTAGAAGGGAGCCTTATTCCCTGTAAGGGGAAGAAAGTTTGCTATAGATTAACTAGAGCACCTGAAGCCAGTTAGAGCACCTGCAGTCAGTCACATGATAAAAATCCCCTGCTTCAATCAGACAGTGTGGGAGTTGGAGCAGAAAGGATTGGTATTGGAGCAGAGAACAGTTTGAAGGAGTTGGAGCAGAGAACAGTTTGAAGAGAAGCAGATGAAAGTTTGGAGGAGTGCTGCGGTGGGCTAAAGTCCAAGACCCTAGGTAAGGGACACCTGGCTTGTGCAGAGGGAGGGCAGGAAGCCCCCCACAAGCTGAAGGGCAGGAGAGGGAAGTAGCCCAGAGGAAGGAACCGCCAGTTCAAGTGGTTCACCACTATCCTCAGGGCCCCTGGGCTGGGACCTGGAGTAGAGGGCGGGCCCAGGTCCCTCCCTCCCACTCCCCTCCTCTAGGACACTAGTGGGGCAATTAATATTCCAATTCAGGGGCAAGAAATGGTGCCCTGAAACACCCCCCCAAAGAAGAGAAAGCACGAGACCCATCATAATAGTGCCGGCAATTTGCCACATACCCTAAGGATGAATTTGGCTCACTATCGGATTAATGCTATTGCCATTAGTTCCTCACTTTATCATCAGGAAATAAACAAACCAACACCACACCTCACTATATAATTTAGTTAAATAAGAGAGAGGAAAGCTAACTGTTAATCCTTGGTAGTCTAGTAAGATGAAAAATGTATCCTCACTCTACAGAGATCTCCAGGAAAGCAATGCTTTCCTCTCCTACCTTTCACTGACAAATGCGCACTGTTAAAATTCAATAATCCCTACTGACAAGAAATTGCTCAGCAGGAAAGAAGCATGCAGGTGGCAACTTCTCCATCACTGACAATATAGTGGCTGGCTGTACCCACAGAAATATTTGGCCTCTGATATGCTGTGGTTGCCTAATTTCCCTTCTGGACCCAAGACAATTCACATTTTTACAAAGGAAGGAGTTCAACCCTGTCAGATACACTGGAACTGAACATTCTTAAAACATCTGAATGCACCATAGCATATGGTTTTAGTCATACCATGGATTTAAGAAGCATCTAATCTGGCTAGTAACAGTCTTCCCTGTGTCATGCACTTGACTGGCAAATGTTGGAGAGAGACTTCGTCACCTACTATCAAGGAGGGTATTCTTGTGTGGTATATATTGCAACATTTAAAAAAATGCTCTGCCTCAAACATTGTCTTGAATATACTGCATTTCGGACTACATTCCCTGGCCACATTAATGTATCTTACTCAGATTTGATAGTCTGGCCTGCAGGGAGAGTTACGTCCAGTGGGTTTGTTTGGAGTGAGTGGATGTCTTTTGGTCACCTTTTCCATCACTGTTTCTTCATCCTCTCTTAATCTTCTTCACTTAAAATTACTTAAATTCCTCCCAGACTTACCCTTCCCTGTTGCAATATGTATCATTCTCCCTTTCTGGTGGGACACCTTATAGATTGTACTGTAGTTCTGTAATATATCATGGTGTGGGGGTAAATATGGTGTCATCAAACTTTAGGTATGCTTGCTTATACGTAAAAATGGCCCCCAGCCAGAACATTCAGGTTGACTCCCAGCACCTTTCAATTTTGTGCAAGTTTGGATCCAGATCAAAATTTTACAGGTCAGTCTCTCTCTGGCCAAACAGAGTGATTACCCCCACATTTCATTTTGACACAAATCAGGACTTGAGCTCTCTGGTACGAGCCCCGCTCTTAGTTATAATACTTAACTGCATTGTCTGAGTGGGTTGTTCTTTCTTTTGTACCAAAACTAAATAAATATTTAAACACCACAATTTATGCAATACACCTTTAAAGAAGGCCCTTCGAGGACATTCAGCAATAATACACATGAGCTTCGGAGTTCTTTGTTTCCAAAATTATTCATTTATGTGGCTAAAATGCCCATAGGTGGGCTAAAGTTTTTTTTTCCCCTGTAGACAACCCTTAGCCAGGCTAAAGAAATTTCTAATGAATTTTAGCAAGCACTTTTGTGCAATTGAATTTTATATCCACAGAAAAGATTTTTAACCGGTGTTATGAATCATGGGTAGTGAAGTCTCAAAATCTGTCATGTTAAAATAAGTCAGGATGATCATCTAAATTTACTAATTTAGCTGTTTTTATCCCTGGGAACCGTGTAGAATCTTGAAGCATGATTACTAAGGGTCCCAGTGTTATGGGAAAAGTTCACAGACAATGAGCATGCCTACTTACAGCCTCTGTGAGGAGAAGTGAGATCCCTAATATTTAGCCTGGCATAAACACTTCAAAAACTTTTAAACTTTCACAGAAACATAATTGGCCTGATTTTTCCAAAGGTCGGTTGTCTACCTTAGAACTAAAATTTATCAGTATAATTGTGAGCCTAATCTGCATGCATAATCCTCAATCACACATGCAAATCAGAGATTTATTCACACAAAATGGCCTATTAAGCCTTTACCTATCCATTTCCATGCACAAATACACAATTTGCATGCACAATTGCAGTTATTTCACATGGAAATTATTGACTCAGTTACCGGTGAATTTTTGCCTGAGGCCATAGGTACCTGGAAAATCAGGTCAAGTATGAGACAGCAAAGATATCTTGGTAACAGTATTTTCTTTGATGGGTCACATGAAATTTAGTTGAAAAATCAGTCCTTTATACTATATTAAACTTTGGTACTCTCAGAAAAGCAGCAAAAGTAAACATCCAGACATCACATATTATGGGTTCTTTAACTTGTAAAGCTAGTGTGCTATCGTATAGTATGTAAATCACATTTATCTTATTTAGTGATAGAGATAAAGACTACATTTCCTAAAATAATGTAGAAAATAACACGGGCTGTTGACTTGTGCTAGTGAGTTTTTTTTCAGTTTAATGAAGTGAATCAAAGTCACTTAGGGGCAGATTCATCAAGATTCTTGGGCACCTAAGTCCAACATTTAGGTACCACTGACATTTTCAAAATCACTGTTCAGCTGCTGCCTAACCCTGTAAAGTGTCTAAATACTTGTAGACACTTAGATGACTTTGCATATGCCCTGCAATGGAAACTTGGGGAATGGTCTACACTACCGCTTAAGTTGATGTAACTTGCATTGCTCAAGAGTGATGTAAATTACATAGTCTTAAAGCGTTGTCCACACCATGCTAGTTGGTGGGAGATGCTCTCCCGACGACATAGCTTCCGCCTCTCATGAAGGTGGAGTAATTATGCTGACGGGAGAGTGCTCTCCTGTCAACATAGTGCATCTTTACCAGATGCACTACAGTGGTAGTGTAAACATGCCCTAAGTCTTCACACCACCCTATAGCTAACAAGCCACCCTTATTCAAGCTGAAGCCCCAGTCGGATTCTCAAATTAGACATTCTCCCACCTGTCTCACGAGTTGGCCCTGATCCCATATATGTGCTGAATGGGCCCTGTAGAAAAGAAAGCTGGGGGTGAGCAAGTTGGGAATTTCTTGATTTTGGGGGTTCATGCGTGTGTATGCCCTTGTTCCTAGTATACTCAATAGCTCCGTAGTTAGGGCCCTCACTGGAGAGGTAGGTTCAACTCTCTCCTCTGCCTGATTTAGAGTAGGGACTTTAACCTGACTCTCCCACCTCTCAGATAAGTGCCCAACCACAATGCTCTTTCTCTGGCCCAATGAATATTTAATTATTTATACAAAGTTGAATAGCTCCAACGAGAGATTGAGACCCATGCCAGAATACCCTATAAGTCAGTGTTTAGGGTTGTCACCTGGGAGGCCAGGGTTCAAGTCACCGCTCCAAATCAGGCAGAGCAGGGATCTGAAGCTGGGTCTCCCATACCCCCAGTGAGAACTCTAACCACTGTGCTATTGGCTATAATGGTGGGGGAGGGTGGTAGGGAAGGAGTTTCTCTACCCTTAAGTTTACTTGTCAGATATATTTTAAAAAAAAACAGGGAACTTGCCAACACATTAATGTATTGCGTTAATCAATCTACTGAGCATGTACAGTGAGTTTGTATGATCAAATCATGTAAGAAACTGACAAACATTAATTACTATATATAGTCAATGTTTAAACCACAAAAGCCAATATAAATCTCATTTCTCAAATTAAAAAAATGACAACCAAACCTCTCGTGTTATAAGCATTACAAAGTTTTTTGGCATCTTTAAATATTTGTTTTTACCCACATGTAATTTAAAATATACAAACTGATTTATTTGAAAATGCATAAAAATACTTACAAATGGGGGTTAAAATTCCATGCCAAGTTCCATGTAACAGCAATGTGTTACAGCTGAGATGTTATAATGAAAAATGCTGACACCTTTACAAATAGCAGCATAAATGTACTGTATCAATCACCATAAAAGGCTGATTGATAAATCTACATTGAGCACAACACAGGCTAGCTATTTGTCAGACGGTTGTTGGGATTTGGGATACAATTAATCAGATCTCCTGTCTTATTGTACAAAGAAGTTTCTTGCTTGTTCTCTATGCTATTTGAACTGCTTTTTGCTGAGTGCATTATCAAAGTAGCAAGGCTATTTATCTGTAGTCCTGGATTTGTTTCCATAGCATATACATGTAATATAATCCCATAATTTGCATAATATTCTCTCTATCTCTTACAGAAAGTGATCAGCTCTGGTAGCTATGCACTAGGTACTCTATGGCAATAAGTGTCCTAATTTGGCATCTTCTCTCATTAATTTGAAAGAACGTACAATAATGTTGCTTAATTATCATCTGTGATGAAACAGCACTTGACAAGATTCAGTCTTTTTATTTCATATGAGGCATTGAATTGTAACTACTAAACTATTGCTTCTAAAGGCAGATGAAGATTAAAGTTTCAGTGCCCTTTAGACTCTACATGCATAGATATATAACACATTTGCTTAACAAAATCCTAGCCAATCTAGTGACTGCTTTTCTCATCTCTTTCTTTCCCAATCATTAATGAATGTTTTCACCAGAAAATTAACATACCACCTGGGAAATCAGTGAACTTTGAACATGTTAGCTTCTCATTTTCATTCCAGAATCCTTCCTCATACACATCCTGAGCATGAACTTAAAGTGCAAAAGGTTCCGGCCATTTTTTGATAATATTTAACTCCAGTCTGGCCAGATAGGTCATTAGGGGATAGCTGCTCCAAAGATCTGCTTCTTGAGTTTCCCGCTGCAGACTGTGTCCTATTTTAGAGCGTCACTTTTGCCACAGTGAGGGTTGCTTCTCAGAGAGTCTGTAGTCTCCAACATATGATCAGGTGTCATAGGTGTGGGGGATCCACCCTAATTGGGGCTCTTTCCTGTAGCTAGACATTGTTATATCACTCCTCATATTAACTGCTATACTCCTATGATCTTCTGCAACCCCATATTCTGTGGGAGTAAAAAAATAACACAAGCAACGCTACTAAATCAGTTGTACACTAACTTAACTGTAAGTTATCAGGAATCAAAAGCCTCGCCACACAAACACACCAAAAGCAAGGTGAATGCTGGTCTTACTACTTTTGTCCTTGGTGACAATCTACATGACTACATAGGTCCCTGGGAAGAAATTCCAGTTGAGGGTGGTGGTTTTTTTAACAACTGTAATTTTTATGGATAACTTTAGTTCCTAATTAATTTTCCACCTCTGCCTTCATTTCCTGTTTTGCAACAAGGGCTTGGTAGTCTGATGATGGCGGATGGAGCAGAAAGAAGGCTTGCCTTTACTTCCTAAAAAGCTGCATTTTACCTTGGGGTAACTAATGCATATGGGATATCCTGAGGTAAAACCACAGTGAAGATAAGGCACTTCAGTTTTACTGTGAGGTAAACTTGCCCAGGGCAACCCCAGGTAGGAATGTAAAGTTGACCTCAGAGAGTTTACCTCAAAGTAGAACTAAAGTGCCTTATCTTCACTGTTTTTTTTCCCTTTGGATAGCTCACAGGTTTTAGTTACCCTGAGGTTGAAAATGGGCCCTTTTTAAGCAGTGAAGATGAGCCCCTAGAGCAGTTCCTGTGATAGTTACCTGATGCTAGCTTCCCATCATTTACCTCTCTACGTGAGGTATGTTTGTGAAGGGGATGCTTTCAGTAATTTGAGGGAAGAGGGGCTAAATTTGATGCTGACAAAATGCTAGTGAACTGAACAGAAGCCTAGGAGCAGAGGAGGAACTACCAAGAGATTTGGATTACTGGTGATATGGGATCAAAGTGGGACAGAGGGGAAAACTACAGTGGCTTCAGCTCCCTTTCTTGTGCTGCCTTTTTACATAAAGCTTCTTCAGAAGATATAGATTTACCTGAACTATTTATGAACTTTACACATTGCCATGTTCATAAATGGGGCAACTATACATGGGGATGCAGGCAGGAGCAACTTCCATTCTAACTCACCCTTTTCAGATACTCATAACTTTATTAGTTTCCTTGAGGCTGAAATTTCTCATCTGTAGTCTTATCTCAAAAGGTTTATTTTTAAGCTTCAGCAAAATTCAAAAGCTTTTTTAAAAATAAACTGTGATCAGAAATCTTGTATATATAAAACTCAATGGCTGACCCAATTTTGTTCATAACTGGCTGTTTTTGTAGAACTATTGAAATCCAGGAAACAAAACAAGTTTAAAAAAAATACATCAGTGGTTTGAAATTATTCATGTATGCACACTAGGAGTTTCAGTTAGGTTTCTTGTGCTCCAATCCATAGATTGAGCAAAGAAACAATAAGACAGTCTATGGCAGTGGACCTTAACATTTCCTGCTTGTGGTGAGGTGTCTGTCCCACACTGGCCCATAAGGGGTTAATAGAGCCCTAGGGGGGTTGTGCAGGAAGCAGACAATTAGAGAGGACCCTAGGAAGGCTGTGCAGGAGGCAACCAATTAGAGAGGGGCTGTGAGGAGCAGCCAATCAGGGCCCCACATAAGAAGGGCTGCAGGGCAGAGCAGCTTCAGTTGCTCCCTGGAGCTTGAGGAGAGAGGACTAGTTGCCTGCCTTGGACAGAGCTGTGCTGGACAGGATTGGGGCTTGAGAGCAGGCTCCTGCTAAGACTGGCATGCTGAGGCCTGGAGATAAAGGCAGAGAAGGTACTGGGGCTGTGGGGACATGGCCCAGGGAAGTAGACTTAGAGGTTGGAGGGGATGCAGCATGTGGCTGCTATCTATAGGATTCCTGGCCTGGGCACCCCGCCCTCACCACTGAGGAAGTGGCTGGACTGCTGCACTGTAGTAATGTTCCCCGGAAGGGGGAAGCACAGAGTGTGGCACAGCCTGAGGGCTGTGTTCTGAAGAGGACGCCACAGTCCTTGGAGCACTGCGAGTCCAGGAGTAGAAGTGAAAGCGGGCAAGACACCGAGTGTCGGCATTCCAACTGGTGGAGCTGATCTGCAAGATGACAAGCAAGAAGCACTAGTGTGGTGAATTGCACCTTGGCACACTGATCAGTCTACAGCAGATTTGAATGCTGGAGACACTGTGAAGCACTTGAACTTGATCTAAATTAAAAAGGCCTTTAAAAGTTCACTAACCCTTACAAGTATTAACATGAGGAGCACACCTTGATTGGAATACTTAAGAACTGCCCTGCTCTGAGGGCTAAGGAATTAATGAAATTCCCTTTCTCTGAGCCTTTGTGTAAATTATTATTATTATTATTTTATTATTTAATAGTAGTGCCTGGAGGATCTAGCCCAGTTGTGCTAGGAACTATAGAAACTACAGAAACAGAAGCATGGATGCTCACTTGGAATGGGAGCGTGGAACTGCATACTAAAACCTAACCTACAAAGTATGGGGAGCAGGGCAAGTCAGGGCTAGCATAAGGAAGTCAAGATGTCAGGGGAAGTCAGGGTGGGTGCGCTGCATGGGGAGCAAGCGGAGATACTGAGATTCAGCTGGGGAGGAGTAGCAGCCAGCTCCGGGCTGTGCATGAGAGTCCTCACAGATTGTCTCTCTCTCTGCAGGGATAGCTACTCCTGGCCCTGGTCCAGTCACCCCAGTTCCTACCTCTCCTTTGCCCAACCCCAGATGCTGTGGAAGCCACTCCAGATCCTCTGCATCCTGCTCTCTTCTCCACACCCAGCAGCTACAGAGCTTTGCCTCGCCCAGTGGTTCCCAAACTTTAACAACCTGTGAACCCCTTTCACTAAGTCTTGTGAACCCCCTCCTAAAAATGAATATTTCCAGGGATTTTTCTCCCTTACCTCAGCATAAATGATAACAGCAATGATCTTGGAAATATAAAATTTGTTTTTATGACATGCTTATTACACACTATTTATCATTACAGTATTTTTATTTCATTATGAAAATGGCAACACTCTTCCAAGATCTCACTTTTATAGTTTGTATCACTTTTGATTTAGCCTGTTATACGACAAGGCTCCTATCAGAGATGCTAGTAGAAAAAAGGGGTGCAGGGATGAAGCCCCCATGCACCCCCAGGGCCAGAAAAGTGGGGGTCCATGGGGGCCACCGGAAACAAAGGGAAGGGACCTGTGGGGGTGGCACGTGACCCTTGTCACCCCCTGGTACTGGCACCTATAACTCCTATATTTCATCAAGGAGTACCAGATATGAAACAGCATGAAGCTATTTAAGAAGCCAACTCAGAGTTCCTCCTACACAAGCATTCAGGTCTTGAGCAGTGCAGGCAAACAATGCATGTTACAACAACAAAGCTTTAACTTGTTCTTTGTAATGATTTAAAAACACTAGCAGTTGTTTAAAAAACAACAAAAAATATCCACCTCCTTTTCTATTTGGTATAAGGAGTCTTGAAGTTTAAATCTCCTCAGTGTGATAGATGTGGTTGCTTTGATCTGCTTAGCTCTTGGAAGTCCCCAAGACTCCAGGTTGCTGGCCCTGTGCTGCCCGGAGTCCCTGTGGACAGCTCTGTCTGCCATTAGGGAATTTTTTTCCTGAGAACCCCCTTTTACATTTTGTGAGCCCCAAGGGGTTCACAAACCCCAGTTTGGGAACCACTGGCCTAGCCTAAGCATGTGAAACAACTCACTAAAGAACCATGCATGGGGGTGGAAACACATCAGAACCCACACTATTTCCATTGAGGGAAGTGCAAACTTCCATTGCACCTCCCTCTCCCCCCATTCTACTACCCCTCTACAAACATATCTCAAAGAGATGGCCCTTGCCCTGGAGAGTTTACAGTCTAAGACTATAGACAACAAGCGGCTAGAACAAATGGATGAATGAGCATGAGAAATAATGAAACTGTACTAGTCACCATGATGAGCAGTGGTCACAACACACCAGTGCTATAGCCAAAGTATTAGGGAAGTTTTCTAAAAAATGTACTTGTATCTTTGCTAACATAGGTTCAACTCTACCAGCTGATGGACCATTGCTTGCCACTTGTACTTTAAGGATGCAATCTTGCTCTAATTGACATGGGGTTTAAAAGGAGGAGGTTACTAGCTGTCAATCTGCATTTAGGCTCTGATACCAGTCACTTCTGTGTTTTTGAGGAAACCAAGGCACAGTGTCTGGCCTGGCCGACTCAGGAGGGACACTCCCCACCACCCGTTTCTACCTGAACCAAGACAGATCAGAGAAAAGGCTTGCAGAGAGCAGTGAAGAGTGTTGGGAGACACACCTAGACCTGACAAGGGTGACAAGATTAAGACATCTCAATCTGCATACAGAATAGGGAGCAGAGACAACTCCCCTAACCTCATCTGCATGAAAGATGAGACAGGGATTAGCATACAGAATGAAGACCAGATAACCGCACTGAACTCGGGGACCAGAAAAGCAGGGAAGCACTGCATCATGGGAATCTCTGCTCCAGATGTTAATGAACCTAAGCCTCCTGCCCACACCCAGCTCAGCAGTTATCAGACCAATTCTAGTAATAAATCCTTGATTGATATCCAAAATACTGAAGCAGCCTAGTTGCATTGTGAGCTCCCTGGAAGAAAACACCACTCATAGCCAAGAGTGATCAGCTCCTATTGTCTAGCGTAAAGAAAACCTTTGAGACATCAGTTTATCCATTAACAAATCTCGTGTTCTCCCTTGAACCATTGTATTTTCCTCTACAAAAATGCCTACCTATGCCCACCTCACTGTTCTGATGCTTAGATCCAAATTAGGCATCAGTTTCACTGGGACTCCATCATTTCCTGACTGATCGTGCTGGGGCTCTGCCTTTCTCCAGCACTCAGGATCCTGAGCTACCACCATCACCTGGGAACCCCGACCAGTTCAAGCCTCATGGAGTGGGTGAGATCCCCCTCTTTCTCTCTCTCTGTTTTCCTTTCTACCTTAGTATTAACCTTTAATAATGTATGTTATGCTGGTTTAGCCCTCCTAGTGTAGTTATCACCATTATTCAATAAATAACTTTTATGGTTAAGCTGGTTGCTTCTCTCTCTCTTGCTGAGCTTTACTCTTTTGTGTTTTTAGCTCCCCCCGCCACAGTGAAGCTTCTTTTACCTAAGCTAAAGATTCCTGCAGCACCCAAAATTCTGTGGGGTTTGCTCATCAGGTAGGTTACTACCAGTACAATTGTGATGTAAGAGTGGGGATAGGGACATGCTGAATCTGGGACACATAAGGGTGGCAGCTTGAAAGTGCTGCTTGAGCCAGTCCATTGAGCACAGGGGCACATAAGGGGGTGCAGCTTGAAAGTGCTGATTGATCCAGTCCACTCAGACTTGCTCTGTTAATGTATGTGTGTGTGCGTGTTCATCCAGTTCTGGGGCTGGATAGCTCTATTGGGAGGGGACTTGCAGAAGGGAGAAGTGGAGCTCCATATGAATACACACATGACACAAGCAGTACATTATTAGAATTACAGACCCACACCCCCAAAGAGCAACCCGAATAAATGAGCATACCCCAAAGTAATGGGCAAATCTGGCAACAAATTGGAGGACAGATGCAGGCAGTACGTGACCCTAATCCTGTGGTAATTGTTGAGTAGTTGCTGTGGAGTAGGGAAACTGAGGCACAGACCTGTGTGAGCTTTCTTTTCCTTTTTCAGACCAAGCTTCTTTAGCAAGGTGTCTCTCTCTCATAAACTATTTGGTAACCTTCTGTTAAGAATTGTGCTTAGAATACCTGTAGAACTGTGCCATAAGGAGTTGAGTAGTGCCTTGAAAAAATAAAGGTTTTAGAAAGAGCTGTTGGTGAGGATCATTAGTGAAATAAGGAAATAGAGATGGCTGAAAAAGACCTTTTTGCTGTTCACTTGAGACAGGAGAAAACCAACAGGTTAGAAAGATGGGTAATGAAGAAGAGAAAAGGGGGTGTTTTAAGGGTGAGACTCCCCTGACTGAAGCTAGTCTGAGCTTTGAACAATATTGCACAACCTTTAAGCCACCTTATTTTATGCATGTCTGGACATGGTTGAAATGGTAAAGAGAAGGCAGGAACAGGAGCTTGAGAAAAAGCTGTTACAACAGCGTTTAAACAAATGTGAGACAGACAGGTGTGAATTGATAGGAAAAGCTCAGAATGGTGATAGAGATATACAAGAGGAGAGAGACAAGGCAAGAGGAATGCAGAACAGTATAGAAAAGAGTTAACACACACAAAAGTTCTGTTAGAAGAAGCAAGAGCAGCAACTTGCTTCTTGGCAGAAGAGAACAAGGCAGCAAAGGCAGCAGCAGAGCATCAGGAGTGAGAGGCAAAGATTAGTAAATTGCATGCCCAACTTAGTGCCCATAGGGGGTGGTAGCAGCTGTAAAGTTGAGAGAGGATTGTGATTTGGAGCTCCCTGGGAAAATAAAGATACCCTCTGATGCTGTCCCCAAAAACCCATTCAACCCCGATTGGCCACACATGTATAATGCTGCCTCTGTTTCCACAAGGGAGGTTAAACACACAGTTGCAGGAGCCGATCTTCTCACAACAGAGCTGGTCATGGACATAGTAAGGTGGTCTCCTAGTCAAGCCAAGGCTATTGCTGAGAGACTGGGGCCACTGAACCATGACACAGCTGTTGCATGGCTAGCCCGTGTTTGGCAAATGTACCCCTCTGCTGATAGCATGGACTTAACCTAATTGGCTCAGTTATGTGCCTCTCCTTGTGATGCAGATGCTCTAGACATAGGCATAGGTTCTTGGGAGCAGACTGCCACTGGACCTCAGCACCAAAATCCAAAGAGGCCAAACGATTGGACCTCTGTGGCAGGAAGGTCTACTCGTTGGGAGGCCTGCAACTCAGGATAGCCAACCAACAGGCCATTCTTAACAGACAACTTCAACTCTTGGAATGCTATGTCCAAGTTTAAGGATCGCCTGCAACAGGATTCACATGCAGAGATTTCTGCGCTAATTGAGGAAGGAAAAACAGCAGCCAAAACCTCTCTGCAAGTTTCCCTTGGTTCGGCTGACTCTGCAGTCAGAACCATATCATCAGGAGTGGTTATGAGGCATTCAGCATGGCTACAGGTATCAGGCCTTCCTCTCGAGGTCCAAAACACTTTTCAAGACCTCCCCATAAAAGGCTCTCAGCCTCTTTTCAGAGCAAATGGACTCCAGGCTGCATAACCTCAAGGATTCCAGGGCTACAATGAAATCCCTGGGGATGCATACACTAGCAACCCAGAGGAAGCCCTTCAGGCCTCAACCTCCACAGCAGAGGCAATACCAACCTCGCCCTAGACAAGACTCCTACCACAGGCGAGGCAGAAATAATAGACGCAGACTGTCGAACAATGTGTCTAACCAAGGCCCAAATTAGCCTCAGCCAGGAAACGAGCAAAGGTTTTGAAGGCGCTGTGGCAGGGGGATGACTCACCAGCATGGCGCCTCCTGGTGGTTGTCCAGAGAACTAGCTCTTTTTCAGCTCCAGAGTACCCTCTGCCGGCTGATGCCTCGCCTGCTGTTAGCCCCCATGTCCCTCCCAGACTCCAGTGCCCTTGTATACCAGGGTTCTGCCCCCAGCAGTAACCCCTTTGTCTCTGGGTCTCCCCACCCAGGGGAACCCCCAGTGGCCTATCCTCCCCTTGCTACAGTGGCTACTGCCAGTCCCCATCTAGCCACTGCTCCCTGGGGCAGACTGCAGTCTATAAACCACTCATCATCGGCAAGGAGGGGTTGGACCGGCTGCCTCTGCCTATATCTGGGTTACTCCTCTGCAGCCCTAGTACCCTCTTTGCGGGCCCTCCACTCAGCCTGCAGCCTGGGGCTTAGCTAGGTTGGAGATCCCCAGCTCCCTCTGCCCTTCCCCAGCACTGCTCCACCTCAAGTACCCTTCTCAGCTTCCCAGGCAGCCAGGTCCTTCTCTCTCAATGAAGCTAGAGAGAGTCTCTTTTGAGCTCTTGGCTCACAGCCCTTTTATAGGGCCAGCTGTGGCCTCATTGGGGCAAGGATTGGCTGCTGGCAGGACGCTCCAAAGAACAGGTACAGTCCCATGTTACACTGGTTAGGGACACCTTTCACAGCCTGGGGCTCCTTCTCAACATAAGCACTCATACTGACTCAAAGGATAGAATTCATAGGGGCGGTCCTGGACTCAGTACAGGCAAAGGCAAGCCTCCCAGAACCCAGGTTTCAGGCCATAAAACAAATTGTCAAGACGATATTGTATACCCCACCACAACTGTCAGGGGTTGCCTGCAGTTAATAGGACATATGGCAGCCTGTACTTACATAGTCAAGCATGCCAGACTGAGGCTCAGGCCCCCATGAAATACGGCTTGCATCATGTTACCGCCTGCCACAAGACAGCCTGGATGTGATAGTAACGGTACCCGGCAAGTCCCAGAGTCTCTGTGTTGGTGGTTGGACCAACCAGTAGTCTGTGCAGGAGTCCCCTTCGCCACAACCCAACCTTCACTGATGCTAGTAACAGACACGTTGGATCTGAATTGGGGTGCACACCTAGGGGATCTGAGAACACAAGGTCTCTGGTCCAGGATGAGATACACCTCCATATAAATGTGAAGGAGCTCAGAGCTGTTTGTCTAGCCTGTCAAACCTTTTATGCCAATTTGCAAGGTCACAGCATGACAGTCTTGACAGACAAAACCCCCACCATGTTCTACATAAACAAACAAGGTGGAGCTCGCTCCTCATCCCTCTGCCGCAAGGCTCTTCTCCTCTGGGTTTTCTGTATAGCCTGGTCCATACAGCTGGAAGCATTCTACCTCCCTGGGGTGAAGAACGAGCTGGCCAATTGCCTCAGCAGGTCCTACCAAGCTCACGAGTAGTCAGTCCGATCAGATGCCCAGCAATTTTCCAAAAGTAGGGTTATCTCCAAGTCGATCTATTTGCCACCAAGGACAACAAACAGTTCCCTCGGTTCTGCTAATTTCAAAACCATAGCCCAGGCTCCATCTCCAACATGTTCTTAATGCAGTGGGGTGATGGTCTGAAGTATGCCTTCCCTCCAATCCCACTGATCCACCGGGTCCTGCTCAAGATATGCAGGGACAGAGCAGTGGTGATCCTGCTTGTCCCGCCCTGGCCACATCAGCATTGATACACAACACTCCTCAAACTATCAGTAGAGGCTCCAATAGCCCTACCCCTGTATCAGGACTTGATCACTCAGGACCATGGGCACATCCTCCACTCGAACCTACAGTCCCTGCACCTCATGGCTTGGAAGTTCCATGGCTCAACTTGGAGAGCCAGTGCTCTCAACCAGTGAGACAAATACTTCTTGGCAACAGGAAACCTTCCAGTAGGTGAACTTACTTAGCCAAGTGGAAAAGGTTCTCCTGCTGGTGTGAACCCAGATGTCTGTTACCGCTCCAGATATCTATCCCAGTTATTCTGGACTACCTGCTTCACCTCAAGTAACAAGATCTATCACTTTCATCCATCAGAGTACACCTGATGGCTATCTCAGCTTTCCAGCCAGGAGAATCTGGGCGCTCAGTGTTGTCAAATCCCATGGTGGTGCATTTCCTCAAGGGATTGGAGAGGGGTGGGGCCAGCAGGGTACTATATACAGCGCCATAAGGGCACCACTCTAGGGGGCTCCTCTGCCATCTCGATGGGAGCTGCTAAGGGAAAAAGTTTCCAACTTCTGTGCATGTGACATGCGCACACCTAATTGAAATGGATGTGAACACCACATCTGGAAGAACAACAGGAGCGGTAAGTAATCATCTTTTTCCTGTTGCAGGAGTGAGTTGTAAGGGGCTCTAAGAGCTAGGGTAACCAGACACTAAGTGTGAAAAATAGGGACTTTATTTGGGGTTGGGGTATAATTGCATAAATAAGAGAATGATGCTAAGAGTGGGGGTGGTCCTGATAATAGGTGGAGATCAGGTCATCCTCCCAGAAGCCTACAGCCCCCTAAGCAGCAGGGGTTCCGTGGCTGTAGTTGTGTGAGAAGCAATTCAAGAATTTCACCATGCCTGAAGCTTCACAGCTGGGTGAGTTCCTTAGCGGCCGTTTCCCACCTGTAAGTGTGTGTGTGGGGGGGAGAGAACAACACCCGGTGAGCGGGCCCGAGTCACCCAGTGGCATCTCCCCGAAGCGCGTCCGGCGGGCTCAGCCGAGCGAGCGGTTTCCCGGGGTTTGGCAGCGGTTAGCGCTGCGGGGGGGGGGGCTAAGTGACACAGGGGGGAATGTAACCCGGGGGCAGACCGACACGGGGGCTAAGTGACACGGGGGCAGACGGACACCAGGCGGGGCGGTGTGACACGGGGGCCTAAGTGACACGGGGGCAGACCGACACCACGCGGGGCGGTGTGACACGGGGGCGGTGTGACACGGGGGCAGACCGACACCACGCGGGGCGGTGTGACGCGGGGGCTAAGTGACACGGGGGCAGACGGACACCACGCGGGGCGGTGTGACACGGGGGCTAAGTGACACGAGGGGCAGACGGACACTACGGGGGCGGTGTGACACGGGGGCTAAGTGACACGGGGGCAGACGGACACCACGCGGGGCGGTGTGACACGGGGGCTAAGTGACACGGGGGCAGACGGACACCACGCGGGAGCGGTGTGACACGGCCGGGGGCGGTGTGACACGGGGGCAGAAGGACACCACGCGGGGGCGGTGTGACACGGCCGGGGGCGGTGTGACACGGGGCAGAAGGACACCACGCGGGGCGGTGTGACACGGCCGGGGCGGTGTGACAGGGGGCAGACGGACACCACGCGGGAGCGGTGTGACACGGCCGGGGGGGGGCGGGGTGCCAGGGGGGGGGCCGGCGGACACCACGCGGGGGCGGTGTGACACGGGGGGGCAGGGGGCAGCTGAGGCGCCCCCAGGGAGGGCGCACCCCGCCGGAGAGCTCAGCCCCGCACAGGGCTCCCCCGCCGGCCGCTCTCCGTGCCCCGGGGCGGGCGGCGGCGGCTGCAGCGCCCCTACCGCCCGCCTCCGCCTCCCTCCTTAGTTCCAACCGGTTCGGACCGGCCCCGCGCGGAGCAGCGGCCCCCGCCCGGAATGCGCCGACCGGCAGCCGCTCGCCCGCGGCCATAAATAGGCGGCGGCGGCCCCGCTGTCACAGCCGGTGCCGGGTTGCGGCGCGTCCCCGATGCGCTGCTGGCTGCACCCAGAGGGGCGGCAGGTAACGCGGGCGGGGCCGGTGCCCGGGGGCGAGGGAGCGGCGATGGCGGCATCGCCCCTGCCCTAGTGCCCGGGGCTTGCAGCGCCTCGCTGCGGGCTGTGGGGCGGGAGCCTCGCGGCGCTCCCGGGCTGCCCCTGGAGGGGGTAACGGGCCCGCTCCGCGAGTCCCTGCAGCACGTCCCGGGTCGGGGCCGCAACCCCTGGCCAAGCGCGCGCCCACCCCCGCCTCGGGGCCAGGCGGGACCAGCTGCAGAGCCGCCCGCCCAAGCCGGGCACAGAGATGCCCCAGCCCGGCCGCACTCACTTTGCCTGTCTGCCCCAGCGTTCAGGGCGCTTCCCAGGCGAGCCCTGCTGGGTGACGCCTCCTTGTACTGCCAACGTTTACAGGGCAAGGGCTGGCTGAAGGCGGCTGCCCCAAGCTCGTTTCGTCCCGCCCGGGTAACATGTGAGTGTCAGAGCCGGGCGGGCACTAGCCGCAGGGTGGCCGACAAGAGAAAGAGCCGAAACTCCGGATGCCCCCGAGTTTGGGGGACTGAAATGAGGCGATTACAGCGCTTGTTGAGGTAGCGTTCCGGGTTTGAGTTAAATGCAGACACAAGGAGTCTGGCTTTGCACAGTTGCTAGAGTGTAAACTTCTCTTCCGTTGGCTTTTACTAGTATAATCGGAGGGGCTTTTGTGCAGTAAAAGTGTGCGCTAAACAGGGAAAGCAGTAGTCCCTAGTAGTTGGAAGAAGGAACTTAGATTCAGGACTCCTGGATTCTGTTGCTGGTTCTGCCCCCAGCTTGCTGTTTGACTTTGGGTAAAACATTTCCTAGCGCAGTTCCTCAGTTTATCCCACTTATAGGACTGACGTTTCTGATATGTTTTTATAATGTCTTGCATATATTGCGTAGAGGCCAGCCCGGTCCAGGCCCTACTGCAATAGAGATTTTCCATAATTTGTAATAAAAGTAGGTTTAATTCCTCCTTTGCATGGGGCATTATGAGGCTTCATTAAAGTTTCTGAAACGTTGTTAAGCATTCTAATGCAAGAAGCTACAAAAGTGTAGACTATTATCATTTTAATATATTTTCTGTTTTCTAGGTAGCACGTTAGTACAGTAATAGTATGGTATTTTACTGTACACTGACATGTTACTGCTGTAAATCAGTGAGATAAAGAATTTGCACTGGTGTTAGATTTGGAGTAATGTGTTTAGCAATTTCACAATTGCTTCTGCTTGGATAGTGATAGCTGAAAATTGGAAGCATTATGTTTAACAAAACTTGTGCAGCAAAAAATCCAGTTCAACATCTTTCAACACTCTGTATAGGGGAACCAAGAGCACATGGAGTGTCTAGTTTCTGTTTATCCTTGAATGGGACAGACTGAACTGAACAACAAAACTTTCTTCCAAGATGTCACACTAGGGATGTAACATCCCAAACAGGTAGACAAGAAGAATCTGGGAACTAAGCAATCTGAGGGGAGACTTGCTTTAATGATCTCTAGGTGTGTGCCTCCTTGTGTAAACGTTTATCATCCAAAATTGGATTTGGGGTAGGTTATGTAGTTTTGTTCTCTGTACCAGCAAGGAGGAAGATTTGTATTGGGGGAGGAAGACCATGAGAATTGGTGGCTATAAAACATTGATTCAAGTCATAGAAAAGGGACCTGTCAGAGACCTGTGCACTGGTTGAGAGAACCAACAACAGAAAGAGCAGATGTGGACTCTGATATGTAAAGCTACAGCTGTCAGCTTTTGACCTTTGCAACATCTACTATTAAAGGAAGTTGAGGGACCATTCTTAATACATATGGTTTCAAAAATTATTTTTAATAGTAGCCTGTTTCTGACTGTTAGTTATTTTCACTTTTTTTGTGTGGAGTGACCAGAATTTGAAAACATTTATAATTCGTTATATTTAGCAGACTGATGTATCTGAGGTCAGCTCATCTAAGAACATGTTGATGCTTCTTTATGTGGATGTAGTTTGTGCAAGAAAATTATTAGATGGTAATTGGAGTAAAAATCCTTGATTCATTTGGCGATAATTTTCTTTTACAGAAAAATGTAGTGGAAGAAACGATTTACTTTTTCTTGAACCTCAGAGGTTACTTATCAAAGAGAAAGCAGAGAGAGAATGGAGGGGTTAAATACAGAAAAGAGAAACTGAGGGGGGGGAATAGTGAAATGTATGGAAGTTTAAAAATAAAAATTGCAAATTGGAGTGAAGGTAGAAAGTGCATATGAGTAACTTTTTAAAGTAAAAACTACAAAAATGTTGTAATTAAGGAATAATTTGAAATTCAGAGTTATAATAGAACTTCAGAGAAACCTCTATCATTTGAAAGCATGAAAATTTACAGCTAAGGTGCTCCTATTCTCTTAACTCCGTACCAATGCCCTGCGAATATGGAATGATTTAGTTTTAATCATGAACTTGTTATGCTGACCTCTGTTTCCTTTGCAGCCATATGCTGTCAACAGAAGATAATGTACTTTACAAATATGTAGCTAGACAAATAGTAAATTGAAGGCATTTATTTCCTTCTCTTGATTAAGATGCTATGTTCCACATACAGGCATCCTTGTGCTTAGAGATAATGTACCTACCATATGCACACTTATTAGGTCCCGTTCATTCATATATATTTATATAGCTAGATAAAAGCACTGGATTAAATGAAGTTAGCGTTGTGATGAGGCAAATTACAAAACCAGTCCTCTGTGGTGCACATTTTCAATATAACACTTTAAACCTCTGCTAACTTGGTTTTGTCTCCAAATGTAAGATGTCACAACAGCAAACTGTAGATTTCATAAAACTTTTTTGAAACATTTTCTCCTTTCAGTCTCTTCTGTGGCTATTACGATTTATGATTACCAGGTTAATATTTTACATAATGGGAAATTCTGATGCTAATTCCGCTAAATGTAAAGTTTAAGTTTAAATGTCACAGTTAAAGCGCTTAAACTACTGTTTTCCCATACTTTCCAAGTGATTGGATTTCTTTTAAATCCACTGGTTTTTGTTTTTTTTGAGTTTCTAATGCAGGGGCAGGCAAACTTTTTGGCCTGAGGACTGCATCGGGTTTCAGAAATTGTATGGAGGGCCAGTTAGGAGAGGCTATGCCTCCCCAAACAGCCAGGCATGGCCCAGCCCCTGCCCCCATCTCCCTCCCATTCTCCCCCCTGCTTCTTGCCCCCTGATGCCCCTCCAGGACTCCTGTCCCATCCAACCCCCCCATTCCCTGATGCCCCCCCGGGATCCCTGCCCCATCCAACCCCCCCGCTCCCTGTCCCTTGACTGCCCCTGCCACCCCATTCAACCCCCCTCCCCTTCCTGACTGCCCCCTGTGACCCCTTCACCCATTCAACCCCCCACAATCCCGGCCCTCTGACTGCCCTGACCCCTAGCCACACCCCCGCCCCTTGACCACCACCCTGAACTCCCCTGCCTTCTATCCAACCCCATCTACTCCCTGCCCCCTTACTGCACTGCCTGGAGCACCGATGGCTGACAGCACTACAGCTACGCTGCCCAGTTGGAGCCAGCCACGCACCGCACAGCACAGAGCACCGGGTCAGGCCGCGGCTCTGCAGCTGTGCTGCTTGGCCACCCAGAGCATTGTGCCAGTGGCACGGCACGCTGAGGCTGCAGGGGAGGGGAAACAGCGGGGGAGGGGCTGGGGGCTAGCTTCCCCGGGCCAGGAGCTCAGGGGCTGGGCAGGAAGGTCCCGCGGGCCAGATGTGGCCCATGGGCCATAGTTGCCCACCTCTGTTCTAATGACTTTTTGATGATTGCAGTGTTCTTGTAAGGTTGCTTTTACCCTTAAATTACTAAGATGTATTCCTAACATTAATTCCATTTTAATACAGTTTTTAATCTATGAATTTTCTTTTTGTGTATATTATACACATTTAAAAAATGCTTTTATTCCTTGAGAGACAGGGAGCAGGATAGCCTAACATCTGCAGAAGTCTGATATTCAGGCAGCTAGGGAACCAGGGAACCCTTTGGAGCTTAATTTTGTGTGGTCTTTTTTGCTTCCCAGCCAGGCTCCATGACTTGGTTCCCCAGCATATCGCTATTGAAACAGACTCCATACTTTGACTCTTATATTGATGCTCTGCAGATCTGCTTATTATGTCTAGTGAAACAATGGGCTTGATACAAACTCTAGGAATGCTTTAGCAGCTGCTGCATACTTAAAAACAAACAAAAACAAAAAAAAAAAACCAAACAGCAGGGAGACAAGTCTAGAACTGCTGTTTAAATCAAGATAAGGAATGAATAACTCAAGGAAGCTGACTAGGGAGCCAGAATGACTGCAGGATCTGCCAGTGTTTGGTGACTCCTGCAGAGCTTGGAAACACTTCAGGCACTCTGAGCTGATGATAGGGGAGAGAGAAGCCAAGGTGAGTGTACGAGCTCTATAGGGGCTGGTCTACACTGGGGGGGGGGGGGTTGAGGGGGGATCGATCTAAGATACACAACTTCAGCTACATGAATAGTGTAGCTGAAGTCGAAGTATCTCAGATCAATTTACCTTGGGTCCTCACGGTGCAGGATCAACATCCGCGGCTCCCCCATCAACTCCGCTACCGCCGTTCACGCTGGTGGAGTTCCGGAGTCAATGGGGACAGGGGCGGCTCTACCTTTTTGGCCGCCCCAAGCAGTCATGCGCGGGAGGCGCCCCGGAGCCGCGGGAGCAGCGGACCTCCCGCGGGCATGACTGCAGAGGGTCCGCTGGTCGCGCGGCTCGGCTGGACCTCCCGCAGCTGCGGATGGTTCGAAGGTCCGGCGGCTCTGCTTCAGCTGCCGCAGGCGTGCCTCCGGGAGGTCCAGCCGAGCCGCGGGACGAGCGCCCCCTCCGCAGTCATGTCTGCGGCAGGTCCGGTCCTCCCGGGGCTCCGATGGACCTCCCGCAGGCATGACTGCGGCAGGTCCGCCGGCCCAATCTGCCGCCCCACCGGGAAAGGGCCGCTCCACACGCGTGCTTGCCGCGCTGGGGTCTGGAGCCGGCCCTGAATGGGGAGCGCGTTCGGGGATCGATATATCGCGTCTAGATGAGACGTGATATATTGATATCTGAGAAATCGATCGCTACCCGCCGATAAGGCGGGTAGTCTGGACGTACCCTAAGTCTACAGGAGTCACTAGGGAAATAGGAGTCCATCTGCCTGTTATGGTTTATTCTGATACTCTGTCTCTTTTGGCTGTTGCCTTACTGCTTACCATATGTACATGTGGTAATACATTGTAATCTCAAAGCATCCTTGTATTGCATAGACAGCCGAATTTTTGTAATGGTTAGGGCTGAATTCACAGTCCATTTTGGTCAATTTCATGGTCATAGGATTTAAAAAATCATAAATTTCATGATTTCAGCTACACCTGTACCCCGATATAATGTGACCTGATATAACACGAATTTTAATATAACGCGGTAAAGCAGTGCCCCGAGGGGGGGCCCACTCCGGCGGATCTAAGCAAGTTTGATATAAGGCAGTTTCACCTATAATGCAGTAAGATTTTTTGGCTCCTGAGGACAGCGTTATATCGGGGTAGAGGTGTATTTAAATCTGAAATCTCATGGTGCTGTAATTGTAGGGGTCCTGACCCAAAAAGGAGTTGTGTGGGGGTCACAAGGTTATTGTGGGGGGTGCTGTGGTATTGCTACCCTTACTTCTGAGCTGCTGCTAGTGGCAGCGCTGCCTTCAGAGCTGGGCAGCTGGAGAGTGTCAGCTGTGGACTGGGCCTGGAATCCCAGCTCTGAAGGCAGAGCCACTGCCAGCAGCAGCGCAGAAGTAAGGCTCGCATTATATGGTATTGCCACCATTACTTTTGCACTGCTGCTGGTGGGGCGCTGCCTTCAGAGCTGGTCACCTGGACAAGAGCTGCCACTCTCTGGCTGCCCAGCTCTGAAGGCAGCATAGAAGTAAGGGTGGCAATACCGCCCCCCCCCAATAACTTTGTGAGCCCCCACAACTCCCTTTTGGGTCAGGACCCCCAATTTGAGAAACACTGGTCCCCCCTGTGAAATCTGTATACTATCGGATAAAAGCACACAAAAGACCAGATTTAATTGGTGTGGGGGGGGACACACCAGATTTCACGATCTGTGACACGTTTTTCATGCCCGTGAATTTGGTAAGGCCCTAGTAATGGTATTCATGGCAGTCATAACTTCCATGATTTCTAAGTCTTTTTCTGATATGCCATTATTTAAGCTTTTCCTGTCCCCTTTTTCTGGGGTCAATTATCTTTTCCCTGTCTTGGCTCAAGACATGTCATTGACCCTCCTATGTGTGGCTGTGAAAATTCTACTACTTGTCCTTGCTTGTGGAGTGTTTGTATATTCTGCTGGTATCTTCTGCACGGGGCTGGGGCTGGGGACAAATAGACAAAATCTTCAGGGCCTCCCATGCAGGTGGAGGCAGCAGATCTCTAGACAAGGAGGTACTGGTGAAGATTCTGCTCCCACTGGCATCTCCTATGCATGATTCTAAAAATTACACTACAGCATGCCCTGTTCAAGGAAGCACTGGAGATTCTATCAGCAAAGACGTACAATAGCTTCCATGTTTGGTTTTGAGAGAACCCCAGTGAGACCAGACTGCTGCCAGGGACATGGACAGGGCCGGCTTTAGGAAGTGCGGGGCCCAATTCGAACAGTTTCGACGGGGCCCCAGCAAGGATGACTTAAAAAAAAAAATGTAAAAAACCACGCGGGGCTTGTACTTACCGGGCGATGCTCTGAGTCTTCAGTGCCACTTTGGCGGCGGGTCCTTCACGCACTCCGGGTCTTCGGCGGCACTGAAGGACCCGCCGCCGAAGTGCTGCCGAAGACCCGGAGCGAGTGAAGGACCCGCCGCCGAAGTGCTGCCGAAGACCCGGAGCGCCGCCGGGTGAGTAAAAATTAAAAAGGCGCCTCTAGCCAGGGAAGGGATTCTCACTGGGAGCGGGGCCCTCTTAGGCGCGGGGCCCGATTCGGGGGAATTGGTGGAATAGGCCTAAAGCCGGCCCTGCATGGAAGTGATGGACAGTCACTTCCTCTTCCTGCCAGTGCTGTTGCCAAGTATGGCACAGGGGGTTCTTATTCCTGGAATCTTTCCAGCACACAGAAATGCCTTCAGGAGACACTTTCCTGTCAATGGGACTTTATTTCCTCCAGGAAGAGTGAAGGGAACCTTTGCTGGCTTAGGTAATGTAGGGTTTCTCCTGACAGCACTGAAGGTAGGAGAGTAGGTAGCTGAGGACACTGCACTGAGAATGAAAATTTTATTGTTGCCTGTCCCCATCTATACAATGTGATGACTGGAGAAGATGCCAGCAACTGGTAATTGAGGTAAAGCTCTGGCTGTCAGTGGCTGGGGTGTATCGGTAAGAGTGCAGCTTGTGAGAATGGCAAAGAAGGGTTTGGGTTTTTATTTTGTTTTCAAAGTAATCACTGAAACTTCCTGGTAATATGTTTAGACTTTGAAGGCTGTTTTTTTCTAGGAAAAGGACTAAAGACTTAATTTAAAAAATAGGTGTCTGTGTGTCATTTGGCATTCATTAAAAGTCTGCTGGAGCCCAATGAAACATTCTGATTCCAATTCAACCATGAGTAACTTCTCAAGTATGACTGCACACTTGTAAAATTAGTCCTGTGCTCTTGATCTCAGCAAGACCTTTCAAATAAATTACATTTGAATTTTTTTGAACAAGCTGTTTTTTCTAAAGTTTGGCAGCTTCTTCTAACATCTATTTTTTCTAAGTTCCCTCTCTCAAAAATGATGTGTCCAGATTACCTCAAATCAGATACCAAAAACCTCTGTTGCTTAGACAACACAAAATTTAAAGTAGAAATGACTCAAGTATTTTAGGATGAGGACAAAATCAGGCTTATCAATGAAAATTTTCAGCTTGTGATTATGGCATAATAAAGTTTGCTAGAGGCTTTGATTGTGCTTGGTAAAAATAGTAAATCAACATAATATCTTTGTCTTATTAGTAAAGAAAATCTGATATGTGAATGGAACTATTATGTAAATGATAGGATGTACTCTTTTACTGATATCAGTTCACAGGATTTAATGTTAATTTCAATGTAAAAGGTATGTTTAGGAAAGATAATAATGTGCCTATATTAAGTACCTTTAATTTTAATTACTAAAATAAAGCAAAAAATATCTTCACACTGCAAAGTAAGTGCTTCCAAAGTGTATCAAGCTGAATTGTCAGCTGGTATAAATTGTCATAGTTGCATTAAAGTCGCTGGAGTTATGCAGATTTACTCCAGAGGAGTATCTAATCCAGATTTTTAACCCTTTCCGCCCCCCCCCCTTTGTCAATTAGAGCATGACAAAACATTTGTGACCAAAAAAAAATTTTTTTTTTAATGTCTGGAACAAGAACAACCGATTTAAACAATTTTTGCTGAGCCTGTATGCCAAGTTTGAGTTTCAACACAATAGAAATTAAAGGCTTGACGCTGCAGCTAAAATGTAGAGAAAAATATTCATCATAGAAAAATATTGTTTGTGGTATGGATTTTTAGAGAACATAGCAAAATAGATATTTTAACCATATTTTTAAGTGCAATCACCACTTCTAGTATTTTATTAGTTTTCTGAGAACTTCCCTGTTTTGTTTGTGTCTGCAAAGTAGCCTTTCTTGAAAATATTGCAATATGCACCACTTTCTATTCATGTTGAGCACAAAAAATGCAAATAATATAGAGATATACCTCTGCCTATCTCTAACAGGACCAAGTACTGATTTTGCCCCAGATCCCTAAGTGGCCCCCTCAAGGGTTGAACTCACAACCCTGTGTTTAGCAGGCCAATGATAGTTTACCCTTTAGTAGTTGTGTGTATAATCTTTTGCAGAAATGAGAAGGTACCATTTTATATAGTTTGAAGGGTTCTGACTACAGAAAATGTGTATATTTTTAAATGCTGTTGATCAAAACTGCATTGTCTTCAATTATATGATAACACATCTGCATACAAATAATACAGAGTTGATAGCAGCTAACATATCAAGAGAAACTTACTAACAAGAAATTATGAGAGAAACTTAATATAAAATAAAAAGAAAAAAGCCCTTGATTTATAAATGATAGTAATATATTCTTAAGACAGTCTGTCATCTTACAACCCTGTAAATCATTCCTAAGGGGCCTTAGCATGGTCAAAGTTTGTTTTATGTTTGTAGGCCTGTATTTTTGCTCCTCTTGGGTCCAAGGTTGCTGTCAGCCCCTAATTGATCAAGAGAGGGTCAGTATTTCTCCACTCAAATAAGTTTTGAAGTTCCTAGTGGTGTTTTTTTTTAAAAAGGATCAAGCCTTCACCAAGAGCTCAGACTTTCATATTTGTTTTACTATGCTAGCTGTCGGCTGTTTGTGCTGAAAAACTTTTTATCTAATATTTTCCCCACAGGCAGAATTTCCAAGTGGAACTGGAGTAATATATTCTAGAAGGTTGAAGGAGTCTAGAACATCTTCTGTAAGTGTACTTCTTCTATCAACTGTATCTCTATTCCCACCATTTTCCATGTCTCAAAAATGAGTATTTGTAAGAATATTGACTTTTGTCTTGTGAGCTTTCCATAATATATTTCTTAATTGAATTTTCACTTGAGGTATGCAATTCTTAGCATTTAAATTTTGTCTGTCTTTATTAATTTTGTAAAATACCTTTGAATTTTAATGGAGAAGAAAAAATATATATTCCCTATGTTGCTTGATTTGCAGACATGCTCTAAATTGCTTCTCTGCTGCTGTTTTTGTTTCTCACTTGACTATAATACTATCACAGCACCTTCTTCCCAGTGATTTAAACTTAATAATACCCAGTTCTACTTAGTGTGTACATAGATCTGAAGTCACTTTACAAAGGAGGTTAGTATCATTATGACCATTTTACAATAGAGAAACTGAAGCACAGAGTAGCAAAGTGACTTGCCCAAGGTCACATGTGGAAGGATTAGAATCTGGGCTTTCTGCATACTAGTCCTGTGCACTATCCACTGGGACACATTACTTCTCCTAGTCACCTTTGTAGTGATTTATCTATTGACTCTTCATGTCTCTAAAGTAGCTTGGCCTGGAAACTCCAAATTTTACACTTGTTGGTCTAGGGGAGGATGGATTGTGCTTTTGGTCAGCTGTGGGCAATCAGTTACTAAAAGGAGTTTTTCTACATTAGGAATCTCACAGGACTACTAAATGTATAGTTAGCTGTCTGGAGTTCAGGAAGCCCATACAAGTCAGATATACTTTTCCCAAAATACTTATTAGTGATGTGCCTCTTAAGACCTCTGTATAGTCTGGCAGCTCTGATGGAGGTCTTAGGAAACTTATATTAAACCATGATCAAGTTTTTCAGGTACATACAGTATTTATGTGCAATTTAGGAAACTTACACCTGCTGTCTGTGAATGGCTTGCCAACTACAAAAGTAGTTTCTCCTCCCTTGGTTTTCACACCTCAACTGCTAGAAGAGGGCCTCATCCTCCATGATTGAACTACACTCGTTATCTCTAGCCTGCTTCTTGCTTGCGCATATATATATAACGATACGTATGTATACAAAGCCTATCATGCAGCCCCAGACTGAATCTTGCCCACCCTAGACCTCAGGAGGTGTAATTGTGCGGGAGGGAGATTCCATATTTGGGGCAAAGTAACAGTAGAACTGGAAACAGCCCTCTGCTCATTCCTGCAGATGAAATGATATCTAAGGACTGGAACCACCAAAAGCACCACCTTAAGCTTATTGCTTTTATATGCTTTGGGAGCCTCATAACCAGTAGGTATAAAAGCAGCAAAGAGTCCTGTGGCACCTTATAGACTAACAGACATACTGGAGCATGAGCTTTCGAGGGTGAATACGCACTTCGTCAGATGCATGTAGTGGAAATTTCCAGGGGCAGGTATATATATATTCACCCACGAAAGCTCATGCTCCAGTATGTCTGTTAGTCTATAAGGTGCCACAGGACTCTTTGCTGCTTTTACACCTACTGGTTATGAGGCTCCCAAAGCATATAAAAGCAATAAGCTTAAGGTGGTGCTTTTGGTGGTTCCAGTCCTTAGATGTCATTTCATCTGCAGGAATGAGCAGAGGGCTGTTTCCAGTTCTACTGTTACTTCTGCCCCAAATATGGAATCTCCCTCCCACACAATTATACCTCCTGAGGTCTAGGGTGGGCAAGATTCAGTCTGGGGCTGCATGACAGGCTTTGTATACATACATATCGTTAGTGTCTGATACTTTGTAGTGTTGCATGGGTTAAAAAGTGAACCCTGCGCCACTGGAAAGTGAAATTACCCCACTTTCCATAAGGACTGAGTACTCATTTCTAGCCCCAAGATAATAGATTCAAATCTGTGACATTTTTATTTTTAGAAAGCTATTTTATATTATTTTTGCAGCAGTTTTATCTTTATTAATTTTTTCCTCCTTTTGAGCCCCGTACAGTTGGACTCATGGTAACTAAATGACCTCCAGGTGGAGCAATAAAAAAAAAAAAAGTTAAGTGATGCAAGTGTGTATATATATATATATATATATATATATGGCTTATCACTGACATTTCATGTATTGTTACATGTTGTGTGTGTTTTATAAGAAATGCCAAGGAGTGTTTGATGTGTCATTTTGTTCCTGTGCAGTGTTGCTTGGTTACTGTCCAAGAACCCTTGTGCTCTGTGGATTTTGTTTTGTTTGGTTTTTGTTTTGACAAGTTCAGCTCTGTGTGTAAATAATACTTTTGTGTACAAGAATCAAATGATTATGTTAGCAAGTGTAGACTAGTTCAGGGGTTCTTGCAACAATTTTTTTGGTGGCCTCTGAGTGCAGCCACCAACTCTTACTGGTGGCTGCACTACTTTTTTCCTAAAATACTTAATTAACTTTAGGAAAAACAATTAAATATGCACAGATTCACATCCAAATCATTGTAATGTATATTTGTAGGGTTTTTTGGTAGACTCAATAACAAAAATAATGCTGCCTTCCCTTTCTCTGCCATGCCCCGCCCCCATGTGGGTCCTGAGGCTTGCTGTGAGAAGTTATATTTGTTAATATCCCAGCCCACAATACCTACCTGGGAGTCTATGAAAAGTGATATTGACAAACCTACAAGTATCACTTTTCACAGATAGCTAGTCAGTTTGCTGTGAAATGTGATACTTGCATAATTGTTAATATCACTTTTCTCAGCAAGCTCCAGTACCCATTAAGCCCTGGATGTGGGTGGGGGGCATAGGGGGAGGCAGCAGGGGCCAGAGGCAATGGTAGGATGCATTCAGGGGTGGGGGAGGCAGCGGGGGTCCGTGGCATTGTGGGGGATGGATGTGAGGCCAGGAAGGCAGCAGGATCCTGGGGGAAAGAGAGGAGATGGATACAGGGTTGTGGGAGGCAGCAAGGGCCAGAGATAATGGGGGTGGGTGATGAGCACTGCTGTTGCATGGCCAGAGCCAGGGCCTGGTGTCTGCTGCCATGCAGCCGTGGCTCAGTGCCCATGGCCAGAACCCAGAGCTGGGGACAGGAACTGTGTGGCTGGAGCCAGAAATCTGAGCTCACTGCCATGCAGCTAGAGCTGTGGGTCAGCACCCAGGGCTAGTGCCTGCCTCCGCACGGCCAGAGCCCGAAGCTGGGTGCTGGAGTCCAGGAGTGCGTGGCTTGAGCCAGGAGTCAGTGCTGCTGCTGTGTGGCTGGAGCCAGCACTTGCCAGGGCTAGGGGTTGGCACCCAGGACCAGCTCCTGTCATGACCGGAGCCCGGGAACAGAGCTGTGGGTTGGCACCTGCTGCTGTGCAGCTGGGGCAAGGGATCAGCACCAGGGGCTAGGACTGTGTGGCTGGAGTCCAGGGCCACATGGCCAGAGCCGGGGGAGGGGGGGCGGGTGGGTCAACACCCGCTACCCCATGGTAGAACCCCGGGGCTGTGTGGCCAGGTTCCTGAAGTCCCATTGCTGGAGCCTGCCATCCAATCCCCCTCCCCCCAATGTGGGTCAAGAAGTCACCTTTCTCCTGCAGTGTTGTGCCCCACCTCTCTCCAGAAGCGGTGCAGGGCGGTGCATCCAGGAGCAACAAGAAGGGAGTGGGAGGGGCCTATGCTTTGCCTATCCCCATCACCACCCAGGAGGCTGTCGTGGCCACACAAAACGCCCCTGGTGGCTACGTAAAGCCATGGTGGCCGCATTTGAGAAATGTTGGACTAGTTCATATTTTCAGTTGTATGTTTTGTTTGTTCTCTGCTTTGTACAGAGTCGGCACTAGAAAATGGTATTGCTGAAGTCGCCAGATGGTGGATGGGGCTGGGTGATTGTCCTTGTTTCCTTCTTTACTCAGTTCTTTTGTTACGGGTCTCCGTTAGCAGTCGGAGTCTTATATCTAGAATGGCTGGATACTTTTGGAGAAGGGAAAGGAAAGACTGCTTGGATTGGATCCCTTGCAAGTGGAGTTGGATTGCTTGCCAGTAAGCAATATATGTTTGTAAATGACATGCTTTCTTCATATTGTAATAGCTGTTAAATCTATTTATGCTTTTAAAATGCACTAAATGATTAATTTAAGAATGGGAATCTAGAAAGGACTTCCATACTGTATTTTGTCTTAATCCAACATGGTTAATGGCATTATATTCATAACTACATTGCTGTGCATTAAAAAAGTAAAATGCAAAACAGTTCAATGTCAGTTTAACAAAAAGCAACCTGCCACTAATAATGTTGTTGTCCTAAGGATAAATCCAAAATAACTATTACTTTAGCAAACTAAAAATAGCTGAGAGAAACTGCTTCTGTGAAACTATGAATCTTAATTTATACTGTGAACAAAAAATAAGAGCTTGGGAGGGGCATGGCACTTTCATTTGTTGTTTTGCTGAAAGGAGAACAAATAACCATTATCTTGATTTGTTGGATCACAAGGAGAGATCAATTAAGAAACTAATCAGTCATTTTTCTAGCTTGAGATATGAAACCACCAGTTGAAAGAGGTCAAGGGTTCAGTTCCACTTTCTTTACTCAAGGAAAAACTCTCACTGAAGTCAGAAAAGGCATGTATAAATGACTGCAGTAACTTCAGTAATGGGAGCCTTTCTTCAATAAGGAGTGCATCATCCCAAGAGGAACAGCTGGATCTTGTGTGATAGAATATTTTCTGGGACGGCTATAGGTGAAATAACAGTGCTGCTGTATGACTTTAATACTGAACACTGATTATAGAGCTGTGTAACTGCTAGTTTTCACTATATGAAGATTCATACATAGAAACTGATACTTTTGCACAATATATCCAAGGTAAATCTTCATTATTTCCATCAGCAGATTCCACTTCATGCAAACAATCATATCTGTCTGTGACAGCAAAACTCTGAGCAAAGCCTCCTTTGCAAGAAAGAAGGAAGAAATAAGTTCTGTAACCACGTGTGATTATTTGTGATAAGGGTCTTGCACTTTCAGGGCTAGATCCATAAGTAGGATGTAGGCGTTGTAGTGCTTGATGTTATGGCTAACTTGTATTAGGTTATGTACCCTGCTGCATAGTAGAACTAACACTAAGTTAGGTGCCAAAGCTCCCCATACAGTGCCTGGGACGAGTTAGGCCCTTAAAAAAGGGATGAATAGAAGCCAGCATGCTGAGTAGGGAGCTGCCTAAACTAGCCAGAAAGAAAGGCTGAGGAGAAGAGATGTGGCCTAAATCTGGGTCAGAGGGAGATACTTATCTGTACTTGGGATTCACAGCCACAAACCCTCTCCAGAAGTGAGGGACTGGCCTGGTTTATGCTCTTTGTGTAGAGAGTAGGAGGAAGTGGCAGTGGTACCATCTCTCTCCGCACCTCTTTATTCAAGAGCCCCCTGGTCAGTGCATTCACCTAGATTATGGCAGACTAAGTTCAAATATTTTCTCTGTCTGATGTGGAGGTGGGAATTGTACCTAGGTCTCTGATCTCCCAGGAGAGTGCCCTGATCACTGCGCTATAGGATATTAAGGGGAAGGGCTCACCCAACCTCTTCTGGTGTTGAAGCTGTTCCACTTTGTATAATTAAATATTTTTGGGGCCAGAGAGATAGTGAGAATGACTACAGCTCAGTGATTAGGCACTCACCGGGGTGGGGGAAGACCTAGATTTGAATCTCTGTTCCACATCAGGCACATAGGGATTTGAACCCCAATATCCCACACCCTGAGTGAGTGCTCTAACCCTCTGGACTATTGGGTAAAAGAGGGCCCCTCTACCTCCTTCCCCCATCTTTCATGTTAAGTGTACTCAGAGCATGCCTACTGGATCCAGCCCTGCAGGCAAGCTAATCAGGGTAGGAGACACACCTAGCTTGTGAATCCTGCTGGGGTTTTGGCATGAGTTAAGTGCTGAGCAACTCAGTGCTGTCAGGATTTAGGTGGCTATATCTCGGCCCAGTGGCAAAAATTTAGGTTTCTATGGGACTTTACCAGTGGAAACTTCAGGCGCTTCCAGGCTTAGGTGGAAACTGAGCATTGGTTTTGTGAACGCCAGAGGTGCTTAAATATTGGCCTTGGGTGTGTTCAGCTTCTCCTGGGAGCTGCTCAGTGTGTTGAAGGATTGTGGCCTAAATGAAACCTCTGTGAGGGGAGTAAATGAGAGAGATGTTCTTTCTACCTTTACCTCAGTGATCAAAGCTCCGGGACTCACTACCCCCCATCAGCCAAGCCCTCCTCTGTGAGAAAAGCCCCAACTTCCTTTTACATCTGTCTAATCCTTCCCTCCTTTCCTGCTAGCTATTAAACCCTTTAATCCCTCTACCTCGGTACAAAACAAATCACCAGTGCTACCTTTTACAGAAAGTTAAAAATTTCTGTGACATCATAAAATAAATGGGAGAGATATCTTGTAATGCACTTTACCATTGAATAATCTAGTACTCTTTTAACATTTAATTCTTTAAAAAAAACCAACCCCAACCCCTGTTTATTGGTATTCTGAGTGTGTTTACTCTTTTCAGAGCAGGAAGAGCACACTGCCTGCTTAATGGCCCTTCTTATATTTTATACTTTGTAAAGCTCTTATTATTATATGTTCAAAGTGCAGTATTCACAAATATTTGATTGAAAACAAATTGTTTACCCCAGTGTTCCAGAAATTGAAATCCTAGTGCCTTGGCATTTTCCATTGGTCATTCAGACTGTATATAACTATTTTCCAGAAAAGGCCACAAGTTATAAAAAGAAAGAATTAGAATGCTCCTGAAGTGCTAAAGTGTCATGGCTTGCCGGGACAGAGCAGACTTACACTCATGTCTGTTGGGCATGATATTGGATGAGATGATTACTTTTGTAGTCTGAAAAAAAGTAGTATCTTGTACCTTGTCAGGACCCAACAATAAACTCGTAATCAATATTGATTAGGCAGAATGTTAAATCATTTGAATCGATGATTTAACAGGACACTAAAGGGTCAAATCTGTTCTTGGATTAAGCTGGCAAAAAATGGGCAGTCCTGGTATATATTTGAAGGCAAAATGTAGCCCTTGGGTTGAAATTCAAGCTTCCTGCAGTAAGTGTGACTACACTGGTGTTGTGCAGGGAATTAAATAGAGACCAGGAAAATGAAATTCACATCTATGCTTGTGAGTGTATGTGCACATGAGAAATGAATGTAATGGAACTGGAATACAATCACAACTTCTCGTGCCCCCTACATGGGTGCTCAGTACCTCTCCTTTCTCCCCAGTGCAAGGATCATACATGGCTTAAGCAGCACAGAAAACCTTGTGCCAGCTTGGAGAGAAGCCATGGCCCCGCGCCTGCCGGGGACAGAGAGCACCGGTGCCCACAGCCTTGGAGTTCTCTGTCCCTGGCAGGTGCGGGGCCGCAGCTTCTCTCCAAGCCGGAGAGAAGCCGCGGCCTCGCGCCTGCCAGGCACAGTGAGCACCGGCGCCTGCAGCCTCGGAGTTCTCTGTCCCCAGCAGGCGCAGGGCCGCAGCTTCTCTTCCCTGCTGGGCGCTACGCTGAGCAGCTTCTCTCCCGGTGGGCACCATGGTGTTGGGGACCACTGGTATTAGGCCTTAAAGGGGAGCCAACTTATGATCGCATTATATGCGATTTCGCGTTATGGCGGGGCATGTTATTAGAAGGTTTGACTGTAGTTTTAAAAAAAAATCAAAAATTAAATTGACTTTGTCAGCCAGGTCAAAATGAGAAACTTAAAATATTGGCTTCTGCAGCTAACTGAGTCATTTTCACCTTCGTTTTCCTATTTGTTCATAATCTGGAAAAGATAAACAAGCTTTCCTGCTTTTTCAGGTCCCAAACAATTTCACAATTGGACCTGAATTAGTCCAAAGGAAGAAAATATTCTTTCTACACTAGCAGAAGAAGCTACTGCTTTTTAAAAAGTGACATTATCACTTCAATAGTCTCTGAATCCAAGTGCTTAAGTGACTTCCCCCAGTTCACTGGTGTGACTTTCTTTAAAACATCATCAGCAAATATATATTTCTTGAGTGGTTCACCCTTAGCTCTGAAGTTTATTATAGTTGACATTATGGAGGGATGATTGCTGGATGTCCATGTCATAGCTAATTCCTCTTCTTCAGCAGTTAAGGTTTGACCCTGTTACTGGGTATTGAGAATATTTGCAAGAAAAAGAGCTGAAGATAGTGCTTGTCCCATTCGGTTTTTTTAATGCTTGTAATTTAACTCTGTCATTGCATATTTTTCTTTTTAAGATCTCACTCAGTTCCTTACAGATTTCAACAGCATCAGCAATAAAACAGCTATTTCCCTGCATTTTGTTCAAGGCTACAGAAATAGGCTTCAGGGTACTCAGCATGTGGTCAACATTTCTCTTAAGCCTGATGTTGAGAACTTTGGCTGTGACAGTGCCATCTATTTTTTTCATAATTTTGTTCACAAACTGTCATCAGATTAGACCAGTTCATGATACAGTGCTCAAAACAGTCCACTACTGAGTTCCATCGCACATCTTGTGGGAGAGTTAGCTTGGTTCTTCCCACTGTTTTCAGAGCAGCTGCTGCAAAATGGTTGTTACGGAAGTGTTTTGCAATTTCAACAACATTAGCCTTTATTTCTAGAACACTGAAGTCTTTGGCTAGGAGGTGCTTCAAATGAGCACTGCAACCGTATGTTGTTAGCTTGGGACTCCCTTCACTTGCTTCTAAATTTCTTCTTATCTTGGATACATTTGCAGCATTGTTTATGACCAAGCTGCATACTAGACATTTGATTTTTTTCCACAGTTTGTTATAGCTTTTACTGCTACTTCTTGTAAGTATTCTGCTGTATGTGCATTTCCTGATATATTTTCTGTAAGGAAGACATTCCCTTCTTCTGTTGTCACACAAGCACATACAACAGGAGCATTGTGGAAATTGCTCCACCCATCAAGACTCAGGTTAACCATTTTACCCTCTAGACCTTTTGCACACTGCTCAATTTCTCTTTCATACACTTTATCCAGCAATTTGCCTGCGACATCTGCTCTGTTGGGTGGACTGTATCCTGGTCTTAATAACTGAACCATGTTAATGAAGTGTGGGTTCTCAATCATATGGAAAGGAGAGTTTGTTGCATAAACAAACTGGGCAATTTTTTCATCAATTACCTCTTTTTGTAATCTGCTGGTTCTTCCCACAAACGTATCTATGGTTGTTTCTGGATGATGGAGATTTTTTTTTCTTTTTTCTTTTTCAGGTGATATACAGTGGCTATGTGACATACATGATGTGACTGAAACACTATAATTTGTAGATAACTCTGAAACTATAGAAAATGATGGTGATCTTGAAGTTGGATAGTCTTCAGAATCCTGTATATTGAGGATGGATTCTCCTAAACAAAATAAGTCAATGCAGTTATTTAATTATTATTACCATACTGGTCATTTAGGATTAGTCATTGCATTCACTGACAGTACTACTTTAAAGGTGAAATTGTAAAAGGAAGATCTGCCTATTTCAGCTATTTATTTTTTATCACAACTGCATCTAAAATGATAGTACCATAGAGTAACAACTATATTTTTTGCTCAAACATGAGAATTCAAGAATAGTTCAGAAGGAAGACAGGCAGTCCTTAAGAAAGAAGTATGAAATAAAAAAGTTTACCAACCTGAAGATCCTGCATGTTCAGACATGTTCCTTTCATCGTCTTCAATGCAGCTTCCTAATAAGAAGGAGCACTTCTCATGATGTTGTTTCATTCAGGGAACCAGGCCTTGCATTTCTTTGTTGCACTGTTTGCATTTTGCATGCATGCCTGTCTTACCCACAGGAAAAGGAATTTCATTAAAATATTCCCAAACTGGGTCTCTTTTATGGCCTGCTGCAATTATAGGTTTTCCCTTCTAGTGAGAGAATGATATGGTAGATCTCAGATCAGTGAAGTCTTGTCAGGGTTCCCTCCCCACTCTGAACTTTAGGGTACAGACGTGGGGACCCGCATGAAGACCCCCTAAACTTATTTCTACTAGCTTAGGTTAAAAACTCCCCAAGGCACAATTTCTCTCCTATACCTTGGATTAAATAACGCTGCCACCACCAAGTGATTTAAACAAACATTTAGGGAGAGCCACTTGGAGCCCTACCTTCCCCAAATATCCCCCCAAATCCCTACACCCCCTTTTCTGGGGAGGCTTGAGAATATATCCTCACCAATTGGTACAGGTGAACACAGACCCAAACCCTTGGATCTTAAAACAATGAAAAATCAATCAGGTTCTTAAAAGAGAATTTTAATTAAAGAAAAGGTAAAAGAATTACCTCTGTAAAATCAGGATGGTAAGTACTTTACAGAATAACAAAAGACTCAAGAGGATCTCCCCTCTAGGCAAAACCTTAAAGTTACAAAACCAGGCATAAACCTCCCTCTTACACAAAGGAAAACACAAGCCAAAATAAAAGTAAATTAACGCATTTCCTTGCTAAATACTTACTAACTCTATAGGAGTTGGATTGCTTGCTTCCTTGATCTGACTGCAGCAATCACACAGAACAGACAGGCAAAGCCTCCCTCCCCCCTAGATTTGAAAGTATTGGTCCTTTTGGTCAGGTGTCAGCTAGGTTACTTAACCCTTTACAGCAGTGGTTCTCAAACTTTTGTACTGGTGACCCCTTTCACATAGCAAGCATCTGAGTGTGACCACCCCCCGCCCCCTTATAACTTAAAAACACTTTTTATATATTTAAGACCATTATAAATGCTGGAGGCAAAGCGGGGTTGGGGGTGGAGGCTGACAGCTCACGACCCCCCATGTAATAACCTTGTGACCCCCTGAGGGTCCCGACCTCCAGTTTGAGAACCCCTGCTTTACAGGTAAGAGGATTTTGTGCCTCTGGCCAGGAGGGACCCCATAGCACTGTATACAGAAAGGTGGTCACCCTTCCCTTTATATTCATGGCAAGGCTACGCTCAGAAAGACCGCAAGACTTCTGGAATATGCTGCTCAAACAGGTTCACTTTTGTTTCTACTGCCTGTCCCTCCCTTCTCACATTTATCCCCAGACGACTTCTCCTTGTCCAGATCTATTCCACCCCCAACAATCTTCTATTGAACTTTTGAAACTTTGCCCTTTTAGAGTAGGGTGACCAGATGGCCCGATTTTGGGGTCTTTTTCTTATATAGGCTCCTATTATCCTCCCACCCCACCCTGTCCCGATTTTTCACACTTGCTGTCTGATCATCCTATTTTAGAGAGAAGTAAGGGATTGACTCCGTGTACACAAATTTGCAGCGGGACAATAGGGTTGAGGTCTGTTATTTCTCACCTCTCTCTATTATTTATTTATTTGAAAATATTTGTGCTATTAACAAGCATGTTATCTCTGGAGACACAAATCCACCATTTGAGAACTGCAAAAGTAAGCATCTCTGATGGTATCCTCCAGACTGAGCACTGAGTCCCATTGGGTAGATAGGTTATTTAGGTTAATCTTTCTATACAGAAGCTCCTAGAACCCCATAAGATTGGGTCCCTAATCCATGAACTATTGGAACTCATTTACAAAACTTTTCTTAAACATTATATGACTATATTGTCTCATACTAATATAATTAGAATTTATAATCCCTATTCCATGATGAGATACATTATAGCTCAAAGATGTCTTAATTAAAATGATCTTTACATAGGTTTTTTACCTCAAAAAACATTTTATCAAAAAAATCTGATTTAAATAAAAAAAACAGATTTTTTGTATTTTTTTTTATCATTGATTTTTATCCACCCTGATTTCTGCTAAATCATTACAAACAAGAAATAGCAATTTGAAAAAGTGAAGCGAAGGAGATGTTACTACTAATGGTCTGCAAAGCAGGGTGAAGCCATGCTGCCTGCAAAGAAGAAGAATTGTCTAGGGACCCCTGGACTGAAGCATCTGCCTTGCAAATAATGTGTCTGCAGTGGTCAAAAGATCTAAGTAGTAGTGTCTTGTGAAGGTGGAGCGTGGTGGCCACATGGCTGCCTGGCAGAGCTCTGATGTGGCTTTTTTGCCTTAGAGTTAGCTATAGGTGATTTAAGGTCCTTAATAATTTGGATGGAAAGAAATAAAAAGTGAGGAACATTTTCTTATTTGTGTGTGAGGCGGATATTTATAAATCTTCTGACATCAAGCTTATGCCAGAGATTGTCTTGCAGATGTTTAGCAAACATGAGGAAATAATTAATTCTTAAGAACCATGGAGAGATTACTATACTGAAGGAAGGAGTTTGTCTGAGAATTATTTTATTTTAGTGAAGGCCTCTGTGTGATTCTTCCATGGAGAGTATTGTTATCTCTGAAACTCTCCTGTCAAAGATAATGGCTACCAGAAATCATATTTTTATTGACAGAAAGTAGATATCTTATGTGCAAGGCCTTGAAGCTAAAAAAGGAAGAAGCCCATAAAAACCAAGTTTAAATCCCATTCCAGAAAGATAGATTATCTAGGAGACTGATCCATTTAACTGCTCTCTGAAATGTGAGAATTTGGGAATGTGAAGTATTAAAAGATTCAGCATATAAATGTATAGACTCATAGACTTTAAGGTCAGAAGGGACCGTTATGATCATCTAGTCTGACCTCCTGCACAATGCAGGCCACATAATCTCACCCATCCACTTCAATAACAAACTCCTAACCTATGTCTGAGTTATTGAAGTCCTCAAATTGTGGTTTGAAGACCTCAAGCTGCAGAGAATCCTCCAGCAAGTGACCCGTGCCCTATGCTGCAGAGGAAGGTGAAAAACCTCCAGGGCCTCTGCCAATCTGCCCTGGAGGAAAATTCCTTCCCGACCCCAAATATGGCGATCAGTTAAACCCAAACCAAGACTCACCAGCCAGCACCCAGGAAAGAATTCTCTGTAGTAACTCAGATCCCATCCCATCACAGACCACTGGGCATACTTACCTGCTGATAATCAAAGATCAGTTGCCAAATTAATTGCCAAAATTAGGCTATCCCATCATACCATCCCCTCCATAAACTTATCCATAAACTGTCCAAGTGACATTTCAGATTCAAAGCTGTACTAGACTGTAAAGCAAATGCAATGCTTTTTTAGTTTCCACACAACTAGAACACTCCTGAAAAATGGACCTTTAAGGAATAGGCTCCTAAACCTAGGGCCACAGCATCTTGCAGAAATTGTAGAATATTTGACATGTCTGTATCTTCAGGCTTCACTTTCTTTTCCTGTACTAAGTTTTTGAGAGAAATGATTTCCTGGAAGCCTATAGTATTTGAATTATTTTTAGAGAATATCATGTTTCTATTAGAATCTCCTGGTTCAGGATCCCATGAAGTTAGAGTCAGAGGTATTGGGTCCTTTGAGACAGGATGTCGACTTACTGGGGGGGTTGGGGGAGAGAGAGAGAGAGAGAGAGAAACATTCTGAACTATGGACGTCCGTATGAGGTCTGAGTACAGTAACTGTCAGTTTAATTTTTGGACCCTCTTTTGAGAAAGGGGTGGCAGAGGGAATTGATAAAGAAGAAGTTATGTCTCCCAATGTGAGCATCTGTTTTCAGCAAGAGCCTTGGGGTCCCCTTTAAATAGCTACTCTGGCATTCCTTCTGCTGGTAAATAGGCTCATCAATGTATTGATAACGCAGCCATGGGATTTTTTCCCTTGGGAGTGGGGAGGAAGGGGCAACAATGGTCTCTGTCCTCCACAACCCATTGGTTTCATTCCTCACCTTCCACCCTATTTGGGAATGAAACATCTTTCAGCGGGCAGGTTGGATGTGGCTCTTTCTGGACCCTATCAAAGCTGCTTATGGTGGGGTCCAAAGGAGATAACAGATTATGAGGCAGCACTTTGCACAGTGTTGCATGTTTTGACTTCTTGCCGGCATGGGAGCAAAGGGCCAAGCTTACTGCTTCAACTCTGATCCCCTGCTTGGTACTTTGTTGAATTGCCACTGACCCACCAAGCCATATCAGGATTTTTTTGTAAGAAGGAGGTCCTAGAATTTGGAGATTCCCTTCATAAAAAGAGGAGGAAGGAAAAGGAAGTGCTGTTTCTCTTGTTCACAGTATACTGACCAAGAAATAGAGAATGAAAAAGAGTGCAGATTCCTCTGCTCAATGGAATTGTTATCACTGCCTAATGTTTTTAGTGTAGCAGAACTTCTTATGTAACCCACAGACATCCTGTGTAGTTTTGTTTTTAAATCTTGTGGTTTTAAGAAACATACCAATTTTAATTTGCCAGTCTAGTGATTAATTTCAAGAATCACCGGCAACCTAACACTTCAAGCACTTGCCCTCACTAATTGCACTGCAGAACTTTCATCCTCACAATATGCTGATTGTTGCCTTTCCCCTTGACAAGCAGCAAGGTTGAACTTCCAACTAGCTTCCTTACCTCTTCTAAAATCAAAATAACCAGCCTCCACAATCAAGCCTCTGGTTCCCTCCACTAACTCTTTCTCCCTTATCCTTGCTTGGATAGAGCCCTGATGTAAACCACCTTGAAGGGTCCTAAAACTAACAACTTCTTTAGAAGCAAAAGCTCTGACCTGCTTTTCACTTGACCTATGGTTCCCTTCTGCTGCCAGATCTGTACTCCATCCCAGCCTGCTTCCCAGAATTGCTTGTGCCTGTGCCAGTACCGCTGCTAACTGTACTAAAAGCCTGGCTCACATTCCCAGTTCCCACATTCACTAATTTGCAATTGCTGTTTACCTTGTTATCCACCTTGCCTTAATGCCCATCTTCTGGGAATTCCTCATGTTTTCCCTTAACATAAGCATGACCAACTTGACAAGTGTCATCTAGTACAGCGGTAATCTACCATACTGCCATCTTCTATGTAGTACTTCTAGAGAACTGCAATTAGATATGGGCCAGATCCAAATATCCTTTAACTCTGAAGTTTGATCTTCTCAAATGGCAATTGGCTCTAAAACTTGCCAGGCTAAAAACCTGGTTCTGAAGACTTCCAAACTTAGGAATCTCAGATATGAGTTTGAATTTTGCAGCTCAAGGCCGTTGCTAGTTGCAAGTATTATTATTACTCTGGTAAGCTTATGATCACATGCAGGTTCTTTTTATTGCTTTTAATATGTTTTCTTTGTAATGCTTTCACCTTAAGAATAAATGTGCTGACTTAGAAAGAGCTTTGTGGTAACTTACAACTATGGGGAATTAACCTGTTTGTAGCCTCTGATGAGAAAGCAAAGCACAGTCTAGCTTGCTGGTGAACTCCATTCAGCAGGGAACTGTGCTGCCTGGATAAACCCTGGTCAGGGAGAGATATGTGTCTCTGCCCAAGAAAGGTGACAGCTAAGAAACCAGGAGCCTACAGTGGTTGCCCTTGCTGGGCCATAGAAGGGAAAGGCCAGTGCAATTTCCCTGAATTGTGCCAGTCCCTACCTCTCATTTTTTTTAAAAAAAAGCTCTGTTCCATAGCCTCCTCTTCTACGCGAAATATGAGAGGGGAGACGTGTGGGAAAAGGAGGCTTATTTAGTGGGACTTATTAGAGGTGTATGGTGATGCCACTAGGAATTATTTCAGATACTTGCATATGACTCTGTTTTGCATTCTGTATTTCCCTGCCTGTAACAGACAGCAGCTTACTCATGTATCTGATTTTTAATGTTCTACTTACTATATTTTTGAAAATTAATTAAAAAGAGCTCCTCTATGCTTCATGATCACTGTTCTAGACGAATTCAGCTACAATGCCCCACAGCTATGGTCTACACTAAATCCCTCATATTATGCCGATTTTAAAATAAACATCAGAAAAGCTTTTTACAACAATCTCTTAACAAAATAGTCTATTTGTAGTCAGTCTTTCATTTCCTGAAAGATTTGGGGGAAAGGTAATTTACAGTAGATGTTTTCTTAGTGTAAGCACCAGATGGCACTGTTGCCACGAATGTAAGGAAAAATTAATAGTAGAGAGACAAGGTGAGATAATATCTTTTACTGGAACAACTTCTGTTGGTGAAAGAGACAAGCCCTTCAGGACCCGAAGAAGAGCTCTGTGTAGCACGAAAGCTTGTCTCTAATATCCTGGGACCAACATGGCTACAACAACACTGCAAAAAAACAAAACAAACCAGCTTTAAGTTTTTAAATGTTATCCTATGTTGTTTTATGATTATAGCACCAGGCTTTTCTAAAATATCATTAAAGATGTAAAATAGAATGTTCTTATTTGTCCGGTATCATTCAGTACTGTTTGAGTGAAACTTGTCAAGAATGTATAATACATGCAAGTGCAATGTGACATTGTAGGTTTATGATGTATTGTATTGAAGACTATAATACCATTGGGATCCTGAACAATTTTTAAGAATTACACTAAATATATTATTGGAAAAAAAAACCTTTGAGTTCTTTTTTTACTGGGACTGATTTTTAAAAGCTATTTTCTTTCTTCTCTTCCCTCCCCTTCGCTGTAGGTCCTGTCTGTAGTGCATGTGTGTCTTCTTTTGGAGCAAGACCTGTGACAATCTTCAGTGGGTTTATGGTGGCTGGGGGCCTGATGATGAGCAGTTTTGCACCGAATATCTATTTTCTGTTTTTTTCATATGGAATTATTGTTGGTAAGAAATGTCACTTGTTCATATTGAGACTAATCATTCAGAAACTGAATGTTGCATTTGTATAAAGGCTGTTATTTTCAGAATCAGGACCAGATTCTGTAAATGCTTACTCATGCAAGCAGTTCTTTCTTTAGGGCTATGTGTGGGCACAGGTGTCTGCTGCACATTTGCGGTTGCAGGATTGGGGCCTTAGTTATCAAGGAATAGAGAACTGTTTATTTTAAGAATTAATGGATTGTGTTACAATACTGTCAAATACAAGGAACATGAAGGCTTTTGAGGACTCCTCAGAAGATTAGTCTCAAAACTAATGTGTTATTACCTTTCCTTGATATTGCTGATTGGTAGTGGAAGAAGGCTGAGATTGTCTATTACCCTACTTTGTTTAAGTTCTCTCCCATAGCTGTGAAGTTATAAATTTGTAAGATTAAAAGCTTATAAGGAATCATGTAGTAGAAAGAATAGTTGTTTATTAATTTTAGTTAACAAACCAGAAATCATTAGGAAATAAGTTTTCTTCATGTAACTGAATTGAAGTTACACTGATACATGAAATTGCAGTATTCCAACTAGCTAGCAACCAGCCACTCTGTTTGAAATAGTCCAATGCAGAGTAAAACAAAGGAAGGACGCATTCCTATTTGATAATGGTTGGATTAGTATTGTAATCTTAAACTACCTGGCACATAATTAGCCATCCCAGTAATTTGTAAAATCCGTCATTACAGCTGTTTGGATGGAAGCCAATGAAGCAGTAGTAATTGGTAGAGTATGTGATTCATATGGAAAACAGGAAGATTAATAGTTAAGTTTCACATTTAGGTTCCTTTTATTGTAATAGTCTTGAAAAATGACTTTATTGTTTAAAAAGTGGCAGGAGTAGCTTTAGACAGTCTGGCTATGTATGTCCAAAATTAAGGTAGTTGTGATATAGACTAAAAAAACATACAAAGAGCATTCTTGGTCTTTGCAATTTGTTGGATCTGGAGGTACAGACCAAACAAATTTATGCCATGTGATTAAAAAGTATTGCTTGAGCTTTGAAAGTAAGTCTTTAAAATTCAGAAGTCTGGTGGTGATTTGTTTTTTGGTTCTGTTTTTAAATCTGGATAGAAAGATTAATTCATATTTATAACAATGTATCTGATGTAAGGAAAAACAAACAAGGGAAACAAGAATGTAAACCTAAGATTGTATTTATAGGTTGATCCTTCACATCCAATCTTTAATTATATTCATTAGTGATACTGTTCTACATGTTTTAATTGAATGTTGTCAAGTATTAGCTAGTTCTTGAATTTTCTAAAAAAAGGTAAACTATGTATAAAGTTATACAGGATGCCTTATGCTTTGATAAACTTCCTATATTTGTTAGGGCTTGGCTGTGGCTTATTATATACAGCAACAGTAACCATCACCTGTCAGTATTTTGATAAACGCAGAGGCCTTGCACTTGGTTTGATTTCAACAGGTATGTTTTTAAAATATTACAAATCTCTAGTTTATAAATTATTTGTCCTAAACTGCTTACTGCTGATCTTAGTGACTAATGAAGAATCAGAAAGGATTAGTGAAAAATATCTTTAACAAAGCCAAAATTTGGGTCAATAGTTGTTAGCAGTCTATATAACTGTGAATGGTAGTGCAAAATAACAGAAATGATGCTCTAGAATAAAATGTAACCCGTTTATCATTAGAATTGCTGTTTATATAATCTTATTAGGGGACAATTAGCAAAGCTGTAGTTTAAATGGAAATTTTTCTAGACATTGTTGGTTTTGACTTTTAAAAGGACACTGAAAAGTTTGTTTGTTTGTTTGTTTTAAAAAAAACTTGAAGTCAACAGCCCAAACCAAGCTACTTAAATATGTACATGGAAGGGATCCACGAAGTGTGGATCTCTTGAGACAGTTTAGCTCAGCCTCCTTCACAGCCCTGTCCCATCCATCCTCTGGTCTCCTGGAATTGTCCATCATCCTTACAGATAAGGGGTTGTAGACTGAGTAGGCCAGCATGGGAGTGGGCAGAGCAGGGTGTAGTTGAGAGTGCACATTGTCCCACCTCTGGCCCTGTGGGTTGCATTATCTTTTTCTCTGAGTCTCCTTCTGGAGCAGTTTTGACCAGGTGTGGAGTCTTGCTGCATAGAGTCCAAATACTATCCTATCCCAGTGTCTTACTGTGGCAGGGCATGATCTGATCCATACTATTTTTTAATTTTGTTAAAGTTGTGGTTATTTTTGGTGGTCATGTCATGTGTGGAAGACAGAATAATTCTGTGGATTTTTTTATGTCTAATTTTTCCCTAATGTGGTACAATAAAAAAAGTTCATATTTATGTCATAACTATGTAGAATTTAAAAAACAAACAAACCCAAATTTAGAAATTGGTAGACTTTCTCCATCATATTATAACAAATTTACATGACAACATCCCATTAACTTTATTCAGACAACCAGATTCAATACTGTATAAGTACTTGGAACTCCATTGACAACAGTGAAGCTGCATTCACTTAAACCAATGACTGAATTTGGCTTGAAGATTTCGTATAAAATAGTTATTTTGGTTACTTTGGTAAAGCTGTATAAAATGATCGCTTTGCAGTTATTTGTGAATGTTGCCTTTGAATATTCATGCTTGTGGTCATGCTGAGCTATAGAACCCCTCTGGCTCCAACCTCCTGTTCCTTCTGCAAAACCCCAGAGAAAAATTCTGAGAAAGATGGGCACCTGGGGTGCTTAAGCTGAGTCCTTATTCATTTTTTAAAAAACACTGTATTTCAAGTTGATGACGCCCTTTAGGTCATTCATTTCATATTTGTATTTTAACTTGTATTAATCCTTATTGACATGATTACTCCCAGTATGTTGTTTTCAGATAGATTGATGTGGCGAGGGTTTTCATTCACTACAAGCATAGATTCAAAAAAAGAAAATTTAACTTCAAAAGGCATAACTCCCTGGATTTACACTGGGATATCCCCAGCAAGCCAGACTGCCTAAACAGGCCAGTACCTGTGCTTTGCTTTATCTCTGATGGCTGTGACCAGTGTATTGCCCAAAATATAAGTTATCACACAGTTCCTTCTAAGCAAGCACATTCGTACTTAAGGTAAAAACGTTACAGAGAAACCTATTAAACCAAGAAAAGAACCTACATATATGATAACGTTTACCAGAGGTCACTCCCCACTCCAGCCTAGGGCTCTGGTAGCTTTTATTCCCTCAAAACCCATAACTGGGTTTTCTGCATGGTTACAGGTTCATATTTGTCTTAAATCCAGAACTAGCACAATGGCTGTCCAGAGCAGCCATTTCTTTATAGAGCTCGGGCTTTGGCCATGGCCTTCTGTAACAGGTAATCAGCAGACAAAGACTCTCCTCGTGGTAATTTATTTGCATAGTGGGAATTGGGTAATTTTCATTAACCTCTTCCTAGGGATTCCCCAGGAAGTCCACATATTGTCCTAAAAGTCCATACTTATCTGACACATTTTCAGTATATACCTTATAATTTCCAGATTTTGTATCATTCATACAATCCCAGCCCATGATAATACATACACTTAATATAATAGAGCAATTTCCTTGAAAGACCTTATCTGTCAGTTATATTTCTCAGTCTCTTTAATATTAAAGCTTGCTATTGGAGAGCTGAGGTAACCTCATGAAATAACTTACACTGATCTTATTTCCTTTTCTAGGTTCAAGTGTTGGACTTTTTATATATGCAGCATTACAAAAAGAACTCATTGAGCTATATGGACTAGATGGATGTTTGCTAATAGTTGGTGCATTATCTCTAAATATACTAGCATGTGGAAGTCTAATGAGACCTTTGGAGTTATCTGATTCCCCTTTGCCAGAAAAATCATGCCTAGAAAAAGTTCCAGATCAATACTTGATTTACTACGAGAAGGAAAATGTTGAAGAAAATACAAGCATCCTAGAAAAGGGCTACAATGAAGAAAAATGTGTGAATAATATGTCCAGTAATGATTGCAAACAAGACAGTATTTTAAATAAGAATGGATTAATATCAATACATGCAAAAGAGACAGACACTTATAAACAGAAAGTTGTAGAACAAACATACTTTTGCAAACAGCTTGCCAAGAAGAAATGGCAACTGTATTTAAACTACTGGGAAGAAACATTGTTTCTTTTTAAAAACAAAGTATTCACATCCCTTTTTATTGCCATTTTACTTTTTGACATTGGTGGATTTCCTCCTTTACTGCTTATGGAAGATGTCGCAAGAAGTTCAAACATTAGTGAAGAAGAATATGTTATGCCTCTTATCTCCATTCTAGGGATTATGACTGCAGTTGGTAAACTTGTTTTAGGAGTACTGGCAGATTTTAAATGGATTAATACTTTATACCTATATGTAATTACCTTAATAATGACTGGCGTGGCCTTGGTTGCAATTCCATTTGCCAAAAGTTACATTATGTTGGCAATACTTTCTGGAATTTTAGGTTTTCTCACTGGGAATTGGTCAATTTTTCCATATGTAACCACAAAGACTGTGGGAATAGAGAAACTGGCACATGCATATGGGATATTAATGTTCTTTGCTGGACTTGGAAATAGCCTTGGACCACCAATTGTTGGTAAGATATATTGGGTTAAGTGATGTCAAATTCTAATTGTTATAGATTCTGTTCAGTACCAAACTAAATAAATTTACACTGAAGTCCGTTCTAGTTAGTTGTGATGATAGTAGAATGATGAAATTAAAATATTTAGAAAGTTACAACACATTTCTCTACAGCTGACCAGACTAATGTAAGGCGAATATAAACATGATGAAATATTACATGTTGTGCTAAACAGTTTTTAGATTCTATTTGCTAGTTTTGTATGTTTTATGGTTTAGTACATAATGTTGTAATGTTACATTTTGTTGTGAATTCAAATATGATGATTCTCAATACATTTCTGCTGTATGTTCAGCAATTGCATATCATTGATCTCACTTTTTTTTTCTTTTTCTTTTCAGGTTGGTTTTATGACTGGACACAGACATACGACATTGCATTCTGCTTTAGTGGACTTTGTGTTCTGCTGGGTGGACTTCTTCTGTTGGTGGCAGCTCTGCCATGCTGGGACAACTGTAATAATCAGAGTGCAAAGCCACCTCCAAATACTTACTCCTACACGGTTGCATCTAGTGTTTAAATGGCAGCTGGAAAACACTTCAATGCCTTTTTATACTATGTACTATATAGCAAAATGTTTTAGTAATTTTTCCACTTATTTATGAAATACAAAAATCCTTTTACAAATAGAAAAAAATCCAATGATGCTTGACATTCATTTTTTAAGAATGGTCTTGCTTTATCTACTGTAGACTCTGGGTTTATCTACACTACAATAAGAAACCTGTAGCACCGAGTCGCAGAGCCTGCATCAGCTGACTTGAGCTGGGGGCACGGGGTATAAAATTGCAGTATAGATATTTTGGGAGTGGGCCTGAGCCTGGGCTCTGAGACCCACCCCCATCATTGGGTTTCAGAGCCTGGGCTTCAGTCTGAGCCTGAATGTGTGTCTACATTGCAAATTACAGCCTTTCAGACCAAGCCCCATAAACATGAGTCAGCTAGCCAAGGCCAGCCACAGCTGTGCCAAGGCTCTCTTATTGCAGTGTAGCTGTACTCCATGTGTTCAGCCTCCATCTACTGTAACTTCCTTTCACCCAGTAATGGGGATATTCTGCTGTATTATCAGCTGTATTTTTTTGTTGTTGTTTTTATGGGGAAAAAAATGTTGTGCTGTAGCAATTTGGAATATATTAGAAGGCCTTTTTCTTAATGGAAAAGAATGGCACTAATGTCTCCCTTCAGAGGTTTCCAATAGTTGTACAATGAGAGGCTTGAAAAAAATACCTTATCACCTAGAATACAATACATTGATGAGGTGCTTATATCATGGTAAGGTAAATGTTTCCTTTTTTTAAGGTTCCCTGCTTTATTGTAAAGTTCTAATGAGGAAAAATCTCTATTGTATAACTGAAGTAAACATTATGGTAAAACTTAACATTTTGCATACCACTGCAAACTAAGATGCTATGCTCCAAATATTTTGCTGCACACTTTTTGAAGTTTGTTTAAAAACGGTTGAACCAAAATCTTTCAAATCAAGGAATAAATATGATTTTTGAAACCACCTTAAACTTTGACTCAGTTATGCAAGCGCTTCATCCTACATTGGACTGGAGCTGTGGGATCTCTCTCCTAAGGACATGTTCCTAGGCACTTTCACTTATTCCTGTTCTATTAATTGAGTCTGGCTTTTCCAGGCCCTGTGCGTTGGGATCAAGTTCACCACCTTTCTGCAACCCAAATTCCCACTGAAGTCACTGCATGGTTTTAAATTCCTTAAGAAAAAAACAGATGCATAATTAAGAAATATTATTGTTAAACTGTTACACAAAGAGTGGTTGTGTGCTTTCTGTCATGGTTATGAACTGCACTTTTGACCCCTTTTAGTCCTCCTTAGATGACAGACCTGGCTTCCTGCACCTTTCTGGGTAGAACCACATGGTTAACCACTCTGGAACTGGGTCTTTAGGTGTCTGCTCCTATTTATCAACCATGTTAATGCAACAGGCCCAACTGCATTTGACACTTGTAAACCCTTTCACTGTCGGGAGTTGTGTCCACCAATTTGATTAGAGTGGCTCAAAAAAAAAGTCTTCATAACAAAGCATTATTTATTTATTCACTGAAAGTACAATGTAAAGCCTTATATGCCTGGGTCTTACTCATACTCTAATCTTTCCTTGCTAGCTTCTGCAAGTTCTCTTCAGCCCAGCTAACCTCCACCTCTGGCTGGGGAGAAACACTGCCCTGCTCAAAACATGCTCTCTCTGTCCGTCTGTGTGTTCCCTGGTCAATGTTTTGCTGGCACTTTCCTGGGCAGTCTCTGCCCACTCCTTTAAACCCCAACCCTTGTCTAGGCCCTGGGCTCCTCTAATGTTTAGTGTTGTCTTTGATTCTCTTTCCAGCCTTGGCAAAGGAGCTGTCTCACCAAGGTTGGGGCTGAAGCATCATCTCTTCACAGTTATAAACCTGGCTTGTGTGTGTTTTGGGAAGTTCCTTGTCTAAGCTATTACGTTGTCTTTCCTGCTTGGTTCTCAAACTGGGTCACCAGGGTTGGCATTAGACTTGCTGGGGCCCGGGGCCAAAGCCTGAGCTTCATCACCCGGGGCCAAAGCTGAAGACCGAAGGCTTCAGCCCTGTGTGGTGGGGCTCAGATTGCAGGCTCCCTGCCAGGGGCTGAATCCCTGGGCTTTGGTCCCCGCATCCAGGACAGTGGGGGCTCAGGCAGTTTCAGACTTTGGTCCCCCTTCCTGGGGTCATGAGAACCCCTGCTCTACCTATTCCTCTTCCCTCTTGATTTACACACGCATGCACCATATTCATAAATAATACAGCTATTTTCTAGTTCATCATACTTGTCCTTTAACAATTTATAAAATAAAGGTGATTCCATATCCAAGTGGGTATGTGGAAACTGCAAGTGGAAGAGAGAGTACTTTCATACAGCAGGAAAATCCTCACTGTGTCAAATGAGTGGGAGCTCTCATTCTTTTATTTTTGTTTTCATTAGTGTTTGCCAACAGGATTGAGGTAGGGGAGGTCTGGTTTTTGTTTTTTGCAGATCACTGGCCACTTTTGGGTGTGTAAAGTGACTTTTTTCCCTGAGGTGTTAAACTATGTGTGTTGGAGAACTTTAGGTAATTATTTAGTATGTACACATTTGCCATTTAGAGAACCCAAGTTTCAAATGTGAGTGCCTAAAGTATTTTCAAATTCTAGGTTGTGCAGTCCATATGGCCACACACTCAGAATTATAGGGCAGATCTGCAGCAGGTGCAAAGTATCCTAGCTCCATTGAAGACAATTTACATCATCTGAGGGTCTGCCCAATGAATAAGGCTACATGTATGTCATGGAGGTCACAGATTCCGTGACTTTCTGTGACATTGGGGCCCCGCAGCAGCCCAGCTGCTGTGGCAGTGGGGGACCCCACACAGCTCTGAGCTGACCCCCCCAGCTTCCAGTCCTGCAGCACAGCGGGGGATTCCCCAGTGTTCTCCAGCCCCTGCGGGCAGAGAGGATACCCCCATCCCAGCCACTGGGTAGGGCGAGGGGCCGCAGCTCCCTGCCACTGTATGAAGCGGGGCAGAGTGCTGGACCTTCCTCCTCCCCACTTTGTGAGGGATGTTTTTAGTAAAAGTCAGGGACAGATCACAGCTTCTGTGAATTTTTGTTCACTGACCGTGACCTGTCCATGGCTTTTACTAAAAATATCCATTACAAAATCATAGCCTTACCTATGAGTATCATGTATTATCTTTAGCAAACTGTATAACATCTTATCCAGGACATATACAACTTGAAGAGGAATACATTGTAATCAATATTGCCTCATCTTAAATCTTTATTTCTTTTTTCTCCCTATATACCTACTTTTTGACTATTTGATAGCCTTGGCATCATGAATATGAAAATATAATTGCAATACTTGTCATTCTGTTATAAAAATTAAACACTGTAATGATAGAGCGATATCATACATCTCATCAGAAATGGAATTTATTATTAGGCAATTTGTCCAAAGATGGCACTGGTGCTGTAATCTACATCCCTGATGTAATTTCACCTTGAAGAGAGGCATAGGGCCAGATCCTCTGTTGGCGCAAAATCTGCATAGGGTCATTGACTTCAATGAAGTTACATTGATTTATATCAGCTAAGGAGCTGGCTCATGGCTGACAGTATGAATTTCATCTTTTTTCAGTGAGTATGATATATTGAGAGAATATGTCTGACGAAGTGGGTATTCACCCACGAAAGCTCATGCTCCAATATGTCTGTTAGTCTATAAGGTGCCACAGGACTCTTTGTCGCTTTTTATATTGAGAGAAGACAACTAGCAGCATTTACTATGGTTGCATCATTTTTCCTTTGGTTCTATATTTTGGGTAATCTTGTTCAAATATTAGATTTCCACATGACATTAACTCTGTGGTATGAGCCCCCAGATACTGGGATTTCAGGTCATGAAATTCAAATATTGGATGCTGGAGAGTGTGTGAGCTTTGCCAGTGTGAAAAATGTATTTTTCCCTCATCTGCATAGAGGTGATCGGAAAATTTTCATCAAAAGAGTTTTCAGTCAGAAAATGTTGTTTAGAGTTGATCAATTTTTTTGTTGTAAAATTGTATCCACTTTGACAATTTTTGTTTAGACAAAAAAAAAGCTTTCAAATTTTTGGATTTTTTTGATTACTTCATTTTGAAAGGTTTCATATACAGTGATGGAGTGTTCACTCCACCCCTCACTGAAAGTATTAAGGTAGCTGAGAAAGGACTAACTAACTTAATAGGCTGCACTTGGGGAGAACTAAGCTGGCTAGTTGGAAGAGAAGATGGAACTCAGTTGGAGAGGAACAGGCTGAGCTGGTATAAAAGCTGGAAGCTGTGCCCAGAGGGGGGTTACAGTGTGAGGCCTTTAGTCATGCTCTACTGGTGGAAAGGTGGAAACTAGGGAGAGAATAGAAGCCTTGGCTTGCTGTTCATGAGAGAAGGGTCTACCAGAGGAGGGTGGAGAAAGCCTGATGTAGGTGATGTAGTACCAAGGCTTGGGATAGTGCACACTTTGGTTGTAGGGTCCCTGGGCTGGACTGTAGCCTGGGTTCCCCTACTAACCATTGGGGACAACACGCAGACTGGGCAGTGGAGCAGAAGACTGCCTGGGACAGTCATCTGATAGGAATTTGAAACCCTGGAAGGGGAGGACAATAGTGACTTGGCTGGAAGACCAAGCCATGAAGGGAGAGCATACTGAGTTGCACATAGAGGGTGAGCAAATGAATGGCAGAAGGGAGCATTGGAGCTGGAAAGAGCTAATCCTCAGAGCAGCTAGGAGGAGGCACCCTAGCAGTGGGGTCAAAATTAAAAAGAAATGTTTAATGGCCCCAAAGCCATTTTGGGGGCAGGGGGAGGGATTTGGTTTCTCATTTCTTTTAATTTTGGCTTTTTAGACTAATTTGGGATTAAAATTTAATAGCATTTTTTTAGTACAGAAAATTGGTGATTTTTCAGCTGTCTCAATTTTGTATATACTACTTGAACTTTCTCTATACAGGCTTGTTGTGAGTACACTACCTTATGGCTAGGAAGGTTGAACTACTGTCTCTTGGGTGTTCCAGTGATGCAGTGAATTACTGAAGTCTTCAGATTCTGAAGACACCCCACTGTGATGGTGTCTAATGTCAAGAAAAAAATGTGACTTGAGTCCAATTTTAGGTGAACACATCTTCTGGGTAGAGGCAAACTCTGAAGTAGCATACAACTTTTCAGAATGGACCAGTCCTTGCCAAAGAGACCTGTAACAACTTTTGGAGCAGAAATGGAATACTAATCAAGTTATTCTCTGTACCCCTTTTTGTGGACACTCAATATATGAACAACAGTTGTTGCTTAAATCAGTCAAGTTAGCAGTGAGTCAGGCAGTAGAACAATCTGTTTTCTTATTAGCAGATGGTAAGAATATTTACAGTGATTTCTTTGTTTTTGGCAATTAATCTGCCAAGGATTATTGGGGTTTAAATATCTGCAGTGCTTTACTTAATTGATAATCCTTATGGTTTACTGCAAAAACATATTGTTGTCCACTGACAGCCTATTTATGCATCCAGATGGATAAGTATTCCTGAGTCCCCTGGTTTGTAACATATGTTGATGGCTAAGAATATATTCAGAGGAGCTAGGGGCCCTATGGGGTTATGCTGCCTTACATGTTTGCATGGAACACCCATTGATGTCATGGCTCTTTGTATTTCAAGGGATTTTTATTTAAGGAATTTATTGAGGGCAAGTGTCACGGTACATTTTTGAGCTAAGTCTGACATTGGTCTTTTACCTTTTTTAAGCTGCCTATGACACATAGTCAGAATTGCACAACAATTTGAAAAGAAAGAGTAGAAACCCCTTTCTAATATGAAATTTAGCTGAATTCCAAAGGACCATATCAGTGATCTTGTGTTTCTGATCTGAGCTCAATTATTTATGCCACAGAAGCAGACAGTGATTTATCATCCTCTTCAGAGTTATATCAAGACTCTTTGGAGAGCGGACTCTGAACATACTCTCCGAGTTAAATAATTCCCTGTTGCTTTCTTGAAGAAAGAAATACTATATGCCCTTTAAATGCTGGCTGATGTAACTGAAACAGTTTGCAGAAGCAGTCGCTGTAAAGCCCAGCAATGTTTTCTCATCTTTATGCTGTGCTCTTACTATGAAGCTATTTTATTAGGTTCATTCAATGTTATAGCAATTTAAAGTTTCTCACTAACTTTTCAGCTCTGTTCTGTTGCTGCTTCATCCGTAATGCAGACCCACTGAAAAGGATGAATCAGATCCAGCCTACATTTCAATTTTAGCCAGAGTCACTGTGTGATATACAACATAACACCTCTGCAGGTAGCCCAATTGATCCCTGACTTCACAATACAGCTTGTGCCCTTCTCCCCCTGCTCCCAAAAGGCATTAAAAATTTTGGTTTCATAGAAACAATTATAACCCTGATTAAAGTACACTCCCTCTGAAGTTCCACCTCTTTAGTGGGACTGGCCAGGGATGCCTTTAATCACCAATTTTTTAGGGGCCTTAATATAGGGGTCCATGTTTTTTAGTGTAGCCTCTCATTCTTTTGGTATTTTTGTGTGGATGTCCAACTTTAGAGATTAAAAGCTTGATTTTTATTTTTTCCAGAGATGCTGAGCACCCACAGTAACCACTGCCTTGACTTAGAATTGTGCATATTTATTATCTCTTAAAAGAAGAATTCAGTTGTCTAAAGCTAAATACCCAAAAGCAGAGATGCCCAAAATTAGAGGCCACTTTTGAATTGTGCCAGAGCCTCTAGCAGCAAAAATCAGACATGGTTATAAACTTGGAAATGTGAGAAGGGTGCATAGAACACTATATCCATTAAACTGCTAGGAACAACATTATAATGTTCAATCATGAACTCTATAATGTAGGAATCTTGTCTTAAATAGAAAGTCAGCATGTGTCACCTGCTGACCTTGTATAATTCCTCTTCTCCTGGAAGTACGGTTCGTGCTGAAATGTCATTGGGTGCTCTGTTTTATGGTGACAGCTAGAAGTTCTTGAGTAACAATATTAATAGCTAGCCAACTGCTTTATATGTGGCCAGTGTTGTAGTTTGACCTATAGTGAAAGAGCATATCCAAATTATGCACTTTAGTTTTTTGCAGTTACTTTAAAAATTGATGCAACATGACATGCACATCAAGTTGCATAAGGTCATGTTCTCATTCAGTCCCTCTTCCAAAAACTGATTCACCGATTTTTTTTCTTTTTATGACTAAGGGCACTTTCTTTCATAGAGCATAATGCTACTTCTGAGGTTGCTACTACAGTAGTGGTTGTGGTAACAAGTAGGAATGACTCATTATATCAGGGTTTCTCAAACACGGGTCGCCGCTTGTGTAGGGAAAGCCCCTGGCGGGGCAGGCCGGTGTGTTTAACTGCCCCGTCCACAGGTCTGGCCAATCGCGGCTCCCACTGGCCGTGGATCACTGCTCTGGGCCAATGGGCACTGCTGGAAGCGGTGTGGGCCGAGGGACATACTGGCCGCCACTTCCAGCAGCCCTCATTGGCCTGCAGTGGTGAACTGTGGCCAGTGAGAGTTGTGATTGGCTGGACCTGCAGATGGAGCAGTTAAACACACCGGCCTGCCCCGCCAGGGGCTTTCCCTACACAAGCGGCGACCCCTGTTTGAGAAACCCTGCATTATATGGTTCATTGGGGGGGAAAAAAATCAAATGTGCCAAAAAGTTGAAGTATCCTCTATCTTTTCTTTCCGTTTGATTAAGCCCAGACTTTTCTTGCTGCATGATGGCATAAAAAAATATTTAGTTGGAAAAAATGGGAGGCATTAAAGAAAAATGTAGTTAGAAATTTTTCAAAATTTCAACTAGTTCTAATAAGGGACAAAGTGCAAGGGCCTTGAAAGAAGTAGTATCCACAATGATCATCTCACAGGGTTCTCCTCCCAATGGGGTTTGCCACTCCATCCATAAGCCTGGGTCATGGGGCCCATCTATAAACCTGAGAGCCTCCCATTGATCCACTGGAAGCCATTTGCCTGCACATCTGTCCTGGACTCCCCCTCCCCTGCATCCTTAGCCAGTGTGGCTGCCCTTGCACCATGAGCTGGAGCTCCACATAAATACATTCACCTATGACACTTCTAAATAACCTTAGTGTAATCATAGTCATTTCAATTTAAGCATTAATAAGTCATTGTTTCATGCCCAGAGACATAGTATTTACTGTAATTAAAGATGCTAAATATTCAGGTGTTCTGAAATGAGATGGAAGCCACTTGTGTACTGTGAACATTTTGATACCTACCTTCACACTTGGCCATTTTATTTTAAAAAGTAAATTCATTTGATTAAGACCCCCTAGTGAGACTGCAGTTCCTAGATCCCACTGTTTACCTAAATATTGAAGTTTGAGGATTTACTAAATTACCAGAGGAGCCATAGGTAGTGTATACTACCCTACATCATTGCATGCAACTCTCATTGGCACCAAGGTCCTCGTTATAGTGAAAGAGAGTTTACTTAAAAAAATACAATATTTACCAGATGTGCATTTTATCAGATAGTAGAACATGTTTCTGCTTTAAAAATGGCAAAGGACAAAATGCACAAGCAATTCAGAATAACACTAACATTTACATGGACCAAGGAGCAACTTCTTTCCAGTCAGAAATGTATTTTTTCAAGTCAAACAGCTATTTATAACATACCAGCTGAAGAAACAGGACAGTTCTTTGTTGTCAGTCCTGCAAGTTAGTAATAGCAATACTGTGGAGGGAGGTAACTCAACTAACTTTCCTGGTTAAATACTTCTCTATAGCTCTTTTGCAGAAAGAAATAGTGTATGTCCTTTAAATACAGGTTGCTGTAATTAGAGCAATGCTCAAAACCAGTCACTCCAAAGCACAGCAGCTCTTTCTCATTTCTATGCTATGTTCTATTACTGGATGCATTTGCAGCTACAGCAATTTTAGGTTGTCAGTTTGTTTTGATAGTTTATCATCTCTGTTCTATTTACTGATCTAAAAGGCTTAGGTTCCCTCCTCCCCGTCATGAGTGTAATTCATCCCGTGCTGATGGCCTTCACAAAAAGTGATGGACCAATCCTCCATGAATTTATCTAATTATTTTTTTGAACCTAGTAGTGGTTTTGGCCTTCACAACAACAAGATGATGATAACAAGTAGTAGAGAGCATGCTGTTTCCAATCCAGTCTGTAAATGGCTTAAGAGTGTAAATTATGGCCTATATTTTTAAAATTATTTCCCAATAAGTTCATCTGTGTGAAACATGATAGAATCAGACAAATCTGTTTCTTGGATATGACAGTGTGGTTCTTGGTAGCACCACTTTCATGTAATATAGTTTGGAGAAGGAAATCAAAGAAAACATATTCTGCTGCTGTTCAAGGAGAGTTTAGAGATTTGAATATTTTGATGACCAGTGTACATATAGAGTGTTGGTTTTTTTAATTTAGTGTAACTGGAATATGGAAAAAAATGTATACAGACTAAAGGCTGACTGGAAAATCAGGGGACTGAAAGCTTAAAATGGAAACACTATCTCTTTCATGAATTATTCCTTTGCCAATGATTACTCAGTGCTGGATGGAATTCTTACCTGTCTATTCCTATCTTCCCCAGTCAGCTAGACAGTGAGAGGCACTCAATGGTTTCTCCCCAGTTCCTAGTTTCTCCTGTTACCTTTGTGTTTACAACTGCACCAAATTTAATTAAAAGTGGCTCATGATCCAGTGAATACAGTGTAAAGTGATAGGCAGCTGGGTTCACTTTGGAAACCTGTTTTCAGTTCTGGTAAAAGTAGGACTGGTTTGTCTGAGGGGAAACTTGTCAGCATGAACCTGGCTCTGAATATTTTCAGGATACTTCAGTGGTATAGCTGTGGAAAGAAGGCACAGAAATGTAACAGTTTATTAAAATAATTCCCAGTATTGCATCACCACCCTGTGGCCATACTGAAAAGTACATGCATAGACAACTGCTATTTCTGCCTGCCTAGTCTGTCTCTTTTTTAAAAAAATATCATTTTATACCCCTTTCCTTAAAATAGAAAAAGAGATTTTATTCTAAACCTGTAAGATCTTATTTCCTGGCATGGCTGGATAGTTTCTTATGTACCAAAATGAGATGCAGACCAGTGGATTAACCTAATCACATTTTGTCGTGAACTACTATAAAATAAGTTTTTGGTTTTTGTGTTTTTGCGGCTGCTTTTCTATAATTTATGCTGAATGATCATTGATTTACTATAGCTGCCTTAGCCTCACTTGTGATTTTGGCATCTCTGATATTGAGCTAACCTTTTCATTTACCAGGAGAAACAAGCAAGCTATTCCTTTCCCTTCCTATTTGTGTTCTTCTTTTCATGACTGCAACAGGTCTGGGAAGAAGCCCTTTAAGACAGTGGCACTCAACATTTAATAGCCAAAGAGCCATTTCATCATTGAAAGCAAAAACAAATAAGCTCCAATTCTCCATGTACAGACATGCTTAACTATATGCACCTGTTAGATCTACTAACACAGACAAGAGGTTTGTCTTATAACTGTGGGCCTGATCTTTGAGGTCAATGGGACTATTAAGAGTAGTATGTGCCACCACCTCTAGCTGGTTGTAAGCGCTTGGAGGGGCAGGCCCTCTCTTAGGTGTGACCTACAATTGTTCTGTTTCATTTTTTTCCCATTCTTGTTGAACATAGATATGATGCATTGTCATAACTGGGTTATGTGATGGACTCCTGCTTTTTATAATATAAAGGACACTTACAAAAAGGTTCTTGTTGCTAATTTTTAATTAGTCCCTCATATGTTACTCAGCCACTTATACCAAAAAGAGAGCAAACCTCTACCAGTAGGGTTCTTTGGCAGCCCCTGATTCTTTAATGGTGGAGATTTACATCCTAAGTAGCACAACATATGCCATTAACTAAGTAATGAATGCACTTGTGCCCATGGAGCAGGTCCCATATGCTCCTGGCTTCTACCCCCCTGTTCAGACTTCATAAGTTAGGTATCCACACTGTATGGCTTATTTCACTTCCCACCACCATCTCCTCTTACATTTCCTTACAGCAATGCTATTTACAGTGACTCTTATACTATCAGCGCCTCTCCCCCTAAGGTCAGAGAGGAGATCTCCCTCAGCCCTATTTCTCTTCCCAGCACTTCCTTCTTTTATCTTATCAGGCTCCAGCTGGTGGACTAATTCTTTAGCTCTCCCAGCTTCCCACCTGATTAGATAATTTCATTTCATTCCCCACTCTAATTGGTACCAGGGGGATCAGAGTGCTGGCTCAGGTGCTAGCTCCCAGCCTTCTGTCACAGCCCTGAATACATGATCACTCCTTTATTTTTCACCGTGTAGTTTAGATAGCCTTTTTTTTTTTGTACTTGTAGTATTGCCACCTATTGAAAATGAGCAAGTGCTCTTACACTGGTGAGTGAGCTGGTGACTGTTTGGGACATGCAACTGAAAGATTCAATCTTGCAGGGTACTGAACAGCTTTGGTGGGGTGCTGAGGACCCTTTGCTCCCATTGATGTCAATGACATGGTGCACCTTTTTAAAATCTAGCCCCTCACTGTTCCAAGGGAACTGAAATGTGTTTTCCTTTCATTTTAAATGGGCCTATTTGTATCTGATATTCAAACACAGCAGGTTGCTCTTGAAAATCAGTTTTCAAAGAATAATGGCAATTAAAAAACCAAACAAACTGAACAGTTAGTTTTCCAGGCTAATAAATGATGACTCATTGCTCCTTTTTTTCTTGTTTGTGCTACCTCAGAGCCCATGAAAAATGAACAGAAAATCCATTTTCAGCCAGTGCTTGTCATCTTGCTTTAAAAGGTATTTGCTTAGGGCTAATGTTATCTACTAGGCCAGAGAAGGATTACATCAGTTATAATTCTTAAACTGTTTTTATGTTCTTTTCTTAAATTGGACTGTGGGTTGTGGGGTTTTTTTTGGGGTGAACCCCTGACATCTCAAATCCATAGATAGACTTAGCAGAACTCAATTCTTTTATATAATTTTAATGGATAATATCAATATTTTTCAGCATTTTTTTCTATTTTATCTATTTAAACATTCAGTTACAGGAAGTCGTGGGTGGATCAGACAATAATTGACAAATTGAGAGGCAAAAAGGTAAAGCTTTATAGTTGGTTAAACACATTGTCAACATCACATCTCAAAACATGCTAAGCAAACAAAGCATTTTTCTTGCTTTGCCCATCTGTAAGTTTAGATTATCTATGGAAATATTTTTTCATCCATTTGTGTGTATGTTGAAATCAATATTTATTGACATTTACCTTATAAGTCTATCTGTTGAGCAAGAGAAAAGCTGTTTCTGACTGTATGGTTTTCAGAAAGCTTTTTCTATTTTGGAAGTAGTAAGAGATTGGGACAAGTTCTTCCAGTGATTCTAGCCCTGGACAAACATTGAGTAGATACAGATCTTTCAGTTCACAGACCTCCCCGAAGAACACGTCTGTCTTCCTGGATTTCCTGATAAGGGAGTACATGGCGACAATAGATGATACACAATTATTCATTTCATTAATGGGTTGAGAAATTATTTCAAATATATTTAAACTAAATGACAATAGGTGTTAGGGAATATGCTTTTTTATCTTCTGAGATTTTAGAGAGCATGATTCAGGCTCCTAAGGAATCCTGTGGGGGGAAAAATGATACAACCTCTGCCTCAATGAATGGTTTAAGGACTCAGGTACAGGAGCAATAAAGATCTGTTTCCATCTTGCAATCAAGTAATCTACAACATGATAATAAGCAGAGTTGATCAAATAATGAAGAAACAATGTTCAAACTCTGAAGGCTGTTTGGTTTGATTTTGTTTGGGTTGCTTTTTATTTCCTATATATATAAATGGGTTTCTGTTCATACAGATATAGTTATTGCTCTTCTTGCAGACATCCATATTTGCATGTGAGCCAGAATATTAATCAGAGCTTGAACAATCCACTAACCCATTGCAAGGGCTACCACTTTCCACAGGATCTAGGTTTTCATTTAAAAAAAAAGTCTCTGGGCTCCTGGTAGTGAAGAAAATCTTGCAAACATGAGGTGAGTGGAGCTAATGTTTGAGATCTTCCTTATGTGCTGGTTGGGAAATGTTTTTTCCCTATGTCACTGGTTTTGGCTTTCAGTTTTGGATGAAAGTTTCAGATTTTGATGGCCTAAAAACCAAAGGGTGTTTTTTGTGGAAGGCGGAGGGGTTTGGGATTTTTTATGAGAATCTGAAAAACTTAGTCAAAAACAGATTTCCTGCAGAAATTTCCATTTTGGTAATAAAGCCATTTATTGGGTGTGTTAGGGCAAGTGGGGTGAGAGAGGGCCTTGCCACTCCTTCTAGGAGTAGCGTGCCCTGGTGCATGTCTATCTCAAGCCCTGGAACACACAATTGTGGGGTGGCATGTCACTGCTTGGAGCCTGCCATATATATAAGGAGGCTCATCCTTACCCTACCGAGTAGAAAGCTGTGTTGGGGTAGCAGGAGAGGCTCAGATGGGCAGGACTTTCTACTGAAGTGGTGGGGGGACAATACCACACAGAGCCTTGTCTTAGGTGGGATAATCTCAGGATAAGACCTCCATATATATGAGCCCCCAGCTTGGGTAGCAGATAGGGGCCCACTTAGACTACACTGTTGGCCAACAGAGCACACTGTATTAGCAGGATAACAATGCCTTCCTTTCTCTTTCCTTGGGTCTGCCTGTCACAGGGTAACTTGTTCCTGTCAGTAGACCAGTTCCCCCACCTTGTGCAGAGCAAGTGGGCCCAGCTGAGCCAATTAAAGAGAACAGGGCTACACCTGGGGCTATAAAGGCCTGTCAGAGGGCAGTAAGTGGAGGAGTGATTGGGGTAGACTGTCTTTGGGGGGAGAAGTCATAGGAGGTGGGTGGGTCCCTAATGTAAGTGGCTAGGTGATCAGAAGGGAAACAGAGCTGGCTGAGAGCAGGTCTGGTTGAATGAGAACTGGCTATGAGAAGGGAGTTGGCTGGGACTGAGAAACTACCAGAAGCAGAGCCCTTTGGGAGGGGAGGCTATGAAACCTTATGATAAAAGGTAAGCTAAGGAATTGTCTTGGCTGCTATGTGCTTAGGTTTGAATAAAGAAACCTTTTTAAAGAAGACTGGGCATGGTAGTGAGTGCTTGTTAGACTGGGGAGAAGCCCTGCTGTGTCCCATATGGTTGAGTATTTGAATGTCAGTGGTCCCTGATATGAGGGGAGATTAAGATGGCTCTTTAGTGTCCTGTGAAAAGAAGGAAAATACAGGTAGAGTACAGTAGAGCATTCTCTGGCCAGGAGGAGTGCTTGGGTAGTGGCTACTATATAATACACCCCTGTCCTTTTTTCTCCCTGCCTAGCAAAAGGATCATATTTTTATTACCTGTCATACCTAAAAATCTGCAAAATCTTCACAAAAGCAAGGAATGAAAGCACTTAACTAAAACTCTGCATGTGTTTTGCCCTTGCTTACTTCATAAATTCAGAATATGCTCTTCACCATTGTTTGCAGGTGGCAAGGATGATTGGTCAGTAAGATTGTTTTGTTTACATCTCTCCATGTTAAGAAGGAAACTGAATATCAAATGATCCGTCTGAGTTTTCAGGAAGCTATGACATTGTGTGGGTGTTAGGTGCCATGGAAACATCTCTTGATAGTGCACTTGAGTGAGCTTTTGCCATGTGACTATGTAGCAGCAAGTATTTGCCATGAGAAATCCATGTCTACAAGTACTCGGTTTCTGTCTTCAGTAGAAATCTCTGTGATATTCTAGGCTAAAGTTTAAAAATAGCAAATTAATGACCTTCACTCTCCATGCTAACATTCTGAATGGCTGTGGTTAAGTTTGCATGAATGAACAGAAGCAATGTGGCTATGTCTTCTGAGTGGGATATCTGAAAATGCAACACACACCAACGCAGGTCTAACATGGGAACAAGTGCCTCTCTTTTGGTTTGTGTAAGTGGATTTTCATTGGCTTATTTATTCTGTTCTGTGTTCTAGCTGCATTCACAAAAGCTGCTGAGAAATATGCAGTTTTTCCCCCTACTGTAATATGCAGCAGCATGGGAAGGAGAGATCGTTAGACTAGGACACCCTGAAAGCTGTGTGTATGGTTTTTTAAATACAATTTGTTAATCTCATTGTCTTTAAAGTTAATGTAGTGTAAATGGAGCACAAAATTATGGTTCTTTTTACATGTTAGTATTTGCTTCTTTAAGTAGATTAATCATATTGTATTGAGCTAGTGTTTCTTACCAGTATATTAGCAAGTTTGACATCTTTTGTGCATACATGCCATGGCAACAGAATTGAACAAAGCCAAGTCAAATAAGTCCTAACTTTTAGCATTGTTAGAAAGTGAATTTGTGAAGTGACAGAATGGCACTTCTACTATAGATCTTTATGGAATATATAGTTAAATCATGGCAATATAATAGTTGAAAAGACACTAGTTTTAAAGCATTTGGGATGATACTAGGAAAACTTAAAAATATTCCTTTTCAAACAATGAAATATGCATACTACTTGTTCTTAAATTATACTACTTAAATAGGATTTATAGCCTTTATTTTTATTTTGAAATGTCTCGTGCCTAACCAATGGTGATCATAGTTTGAGCTATGGAAATATAGCTTATTGCACAACTGGCTAATTTTTGCCATCTCATTCATATTAGGCAATATGATTTAGGATGGTGATCTCACAGGACTACTGGCCAATGGTAGTTCCCTCTTGTCAAAGAGGCTGTTGTTGATTAATCCCACTTCTCAGAAGTGCTGGTGCATCAATAAAAGGCCATGCCAGGTGAAACTGATAGTGGTTTTGTGCCCCCCCCCCCATTACAAACATGCTATGCTTTCTCCTAAACCTTATTCTTCCTTGTTGCTCTATTAATGTGGTGGTACAGTTGCAGCCATCAGTTTTTGCTGATATCTCTTATTTGAAGCCATGCAATAAAATCATGATGGGAAGGCATAATCTAAGTGCTGAAGATGCAGGTTTTCCTTAGTTCACAAAACTTGTGGCTGTTTAACCAGGATTACAATTTTGTATGGAAGTTCTCAGTAGCTGAGGTTAGATTTTGCTTCAGTAGGGATACGATTATTGGGTTTCCTGACGTTAAAGGTTGGAAGTTGCAGTAATGTCCCTTTCTTGAAAACTTGGCATTAAATGACCTTCCATGCAGAAGGCATTCCCAGGGGGACCTAAGCTCTTATGGCGATACTTAGGAGTTTTCTCATGTGTGGTGGCTTGAATGGGGCTGCAGATTTTCATTAGGCCTCAGAATGATGCAGACGTTTTAAAGCCTGGGATTTATATGGGCTGGCCAAGCCTAGTATGTGGCATTACTTGGATTTGAGTACTGACTATGTGGAGGCTTGTGACAGCTCAAGTTGGCTACTGCTTCCCCTTTCCTTACTGCTAGGATAGGCTGCCTTTGGGAGCTACCTTGTCTGAAGTTTAACTGTTATAATGAAGTTGCAGTCAGTCAAAATTCCAGTTGCTTTCTTTATTGCACCTCCTTTTTTTTTTGTTGCAACATAAACTTGCTCAATGGGACTCCTTTTGTAAGAGTTCTATTAGCTGGCTGATCTCTAGTGGTTGTAAACTTCTTGCAAAAATTTTTGTCTACACGGTCTTTGCAAGAACAAATGGATCACCAACTTAGTCCAAGATCTGACTCTAGCACAATAGCGTGCGAGCTGTAGACATGCATTACTTAGTCCTGCCATGAATGCAGGGCACTGGACTTAGATGACCTCTTGAGGTCCCTTCCAGTCCTACAATTCTATGATTTCAATATACAGCACTTCCTAACATCACTAAAAATGAATGTGATATTGAAATTGTTCTGCTTTCACTCTATTTTATACAAACCACGCCAGAGGTCAGATCATTCAGTCTTGGAAACTACCTGTTTTAATTTATTCTCATTTTGAGAACTTTTGAGGTATGTGAAAATAATAGCAAATTAAGCAAAAGTGGTACAAAATCATGTCTAGCAGTTCTGGCAGCCATGTTCTTTCATGAAATTTGTGGCATACACAGGGCTCTTCAATGAATAAAATAGCTTGCAAATGATAGATCTGGGTTGGCAGAAAAATAAAATGGTCACTGTCAATTTCATTTTTAACTTTTCCAGTTAATTGTATAAATGCTATTTGTATGTGCACAAAGAAGAAATTATTTCTGACCTGGTCGGGAGAACACTGCTAGCGGGGTGTGTGTGTGTGTGTGTGTGTGTGTGTATTATTTACTATGCATTCACTGTCCTCTAGACAATGGTGTGCATATTCATGGTATGAAGAAGATAATGAGCAGTCAAAACATCAATCTTGCTTCCTACTGAACAGTGTAACGTGTTAACAGTAAAGAGAAAAATCTCACCTAGTGCTGCACTTTTTCACCCTTATGAAATACACATCATTTTTCCAGAAAAAGGAATGCAAGACTCTACGAGCTGTTGATAGACACAGTTTAACTGCAATGCTATTTTCACTGGTGGTTGAATAAGTCTGAGGTTCATATTGTTGTGTGCACTTATCAGAATACAAAGCTTCCTTCTTCCTTTCTTATCCTGCTTGTTTTACTAACATGTGCTGATCTCATTATCAACAAGTAGTCTTCAGTAGGATAACTGGTAAGGAAGCATGGTCCAATGGTTGGGGCTTGGGAGACCTGGGATCAAATACCTTATCTACCACTAACTTCCTATGTGTTGCTGGATGAGTCATTTGGCCTCTTTACACCCAGTTTCCCATAAGTAAAATGGGCCTGATAGTACTTCCCTACTTTAAAGGGGCTCTGTGAGGATAACTATACACACAATTGTGAGGATCTCAGATACTATAGCAATGGGGACCATATTAGGGCCTAAGATAGGCCTTCCCTGGTTCTAACTTGCTCAGTTAACAGGTAATGTTATGCAGACAAAACTACATGGGATCGTTTCAGGGGGCAAGGCAAAGATGGCATGTTTATTATAACACACCTTGATTTATGACCTGTGTGTGTGCACATGGATTCAAGCTATGTTCAGGACTAGTAACTATACAGTAGCTGCAGAACATCTAGGGTGTATGTGTGTGTGTGTGTGATCAGATATTCTGCAGCTGCTGTATAGTTACCAGTCCTGAACATAGCTTGAATCCGTGGCTTGATTTTTGCAGCTTGGGTTTGTAGCCACCACAAGCTAACTGGCCAGGAAAGCTGGGCACAAAGAAGGCACAAAGAAGGGCTGGGTCTGCCCTCCCATGGTGGCAGCAGAATGTTACCCAAAGTCTTCCATCTCGCCCATCCTTTTGTAGGCCTCAGTTTGAATCCAGAGTCTATAGGTCTTGCTGCCTCTGGGTTCGGTGTGATTGATCACCCGTCAACAGGTTTCAGTCTCGGACCTGGCTTTGATCTTTTTTTCTTTTTAGGGTGGACTCTTCTTACTTTGTTAGGGCTGTTTGAACTCTATTTCATCAGTACAGGCTGGCATCATACCTTATTCACACATCTAAACTAATAAGATTACAACAGGGTTTTGCAAAAATGAAGGTTGCAGTAGCCTTTTACAAAATGGAGTGAGCATTTTAAAATGGAGTTTGTAACAATGTGGACAAGTGTAAGGAATGGCAAACAGTGAGAAGAAGTTACAGTGTTGAAACAGTGCAAGTTTCAGTGATTTAAGCAGCAATTGGATTGAAAGTGCAGCTGGCTGAACCCTATGGCTCTTAACAAGCATCTTAATTGTCAATTAGCCAGTTATTGGGGTAACTGGTTTTATGAATGAAACATTCATTCATAAACTTTACTTATGAAGTTAAATTAATAAAGTGAACAATTAAAAACAATTTAATCAGTTCTACAGTAAGATTTGACTGTTTGTAACCAATATTGGTTTTATCGAAGAAGGTAGTATGGTGAAGTAGACACACCCTACACCAGATAGGAAAGGGTTAAAGTGTATTCTCTGGGCTCAGTTAGCCCTACCTCCCTCCACCTGTGCTGAGTTCCCAGCAGTGGATAGCTGCTGCTGCTGTGTGAGTTAAGGAGCCTGGCTGGGACCAGAGACTACAGATGGCTTGTAGCTTGCCTTGGGAGGAGGTAGGCTTGTCCTGGATGACTGAATAGAGAAGAGCCATAGAGCTGGCTGTTAAATGGGAAAACAGGCTGATTGTAGCTGGGATCCTGCCTGAGAGAAAGGGGGCTGAAGGCTGAGCCTGGCAGGACTAAGAATTCTCTTGTTTGGTATGTTTGTTGGATTTGGATTAAGTGACTCTGCTACCCTAGAGGGGGTTGAATGCTTTAGAGCCGGGGTCGGCAACCTTTGGCAGGCAGCTTGCCAGGGTAAGGGCCAGTTTGTTTACCTGCTGCATCGGCAGGTTCGGCTGATCGTGGTTCGCTGCTTCAGAACAATGGGGGCTGTGGGAAGCGGCGGCCAGCACATCCCTTGGCCCGCACCGCTTCCTGCAGCCCCCATTGGCCTGGTGCGGTGAACCGCAGCCTGTGGGAGCCGTGATTGGCTGAACCTGCGAACACAGCAGGTAAATAAACCAGCCTGGCCTGCCAGGGTTCTTACCCTGGTGAGCCATGTGCCAAAGGTTGCTGACTCCTGCTTTACAGTGGCTTGATTCGAGGGCCAAGTCACCTCTATATGGAAGGAGTAGGCTGAAGAAGTTATGTGGAAACTGAGGCAGAGCTGCCACATTACCGTCTCAGGGCTGGACATGGCGCACAGTGATAAGCAGCTTGTATTATCACAGAGGATTGATTGATTGATTCATTTATTTTGCAGCAATCACTGTCTTCAGTTAAAATTAAGCCAGGCACAAATAAAGTGGCACCAGATTTCCAGGTCACCAAGAGGAGAAACAACTTTGGTGTTCCCCTTGAGACTCTTGCACAAGAGGCAACACAATGCCAAGTTCCTTTTGTTGTGACACAGATGGTGGAATACCTAGAAATGTTTGGTAAGTCGATAACTTGTTCTGCTTTCTAGAAACTTTTTTTTGTTTGTACTTTTAGTCAAAATCAAGAGCTGTAACTAACTTGCTTTGGGTAAGCAGGACCACAATGGAGAATAGCAACTAATGGGAGAACGTGTAAATTTCCACTCTTTTAAAACCAGTCTAAGTGGATTTTGATTGGGTTGGTTTAGAATGAGAAAGTGACCTGCTGATTTGAACTCCCTGGATATCAACCAAACCAGTAGTTGAAAACTCCTTGTGGCATTAAAGGGCAATAATGAAGGGATGATATTTATAAAAAAAAAAAAAAAAAAAAACCCAGAAAATACTGAATTAAACAACTCTTTTGGGGGTGTGTGAGATTGAACAATTAGCAAACTTATTTGATTCCAAAATGCATTTGTCAGGTCTCTGTAGACACTATCAGTAAACTGTGTTTTTTAGTTTTCCTCCTCGTGTATTTTATTTAAAATGGTAACTATTGTTTTTTAATAGGCCTGGATCATGTAGGTTTATTTCGAATCAGTGGCTCAGTGAACAAAATCAAAGCATTGAAGCAGAAGTATGATCAAGGTGAAAAGGTGGACCTCATTAATGATGGTGACATAGATTCTGTTGCAAGCCTCTTTAAACTTTTCCTCAAGGAGCTTCCAGTGGCTGTTTTCCCAGACAACTTGCATGCTAACCTTCTTAAAACCTTTGAAGGTAAAACAAAGGCTAAATTCATTTGAAATGTCAATGGCATTTCAGCTGGGATGACTTTTTTGTCCAGAAATGGCTGACTAGTGTACACACAGCAGAATTTAAACACTGTAATCAACAAATGTGTGAGTGTTTGCATAACTTCACACCTTAAAGGGTGGGAATTTTGTGGATTCTCCCTATGCAATGTGTCCAATTGACTTACAATAGAGCCTCAGTTACAAACACCTTAGCAATGCAGGTTGGTTGAAACTCTGAACAAACAAATGTGGTGGTTTTTTTTTTTTTCAAGTTTACAACTGAATATTGATTTGATACAGTTTTGAAACTTTACCATGCAGAAGAAAAATGCTGCTTTTAACAATCTTAATTTAAACAAAACCAGCATAGGAACAGTTTCCTTCCTTATCAAATCTTCCTTAAACTTTCTCTTTATTTGTATAGTAGTCTAACATAGCACTATGCAGTATTTGCTTCCTCCCTCCTCCGCGTTGCTGCCTGATTGCATACCTGTGGTTCCAAATGAGGTGTGTGGTTGACCAGTCAGCTCATAACTCTGAGGTTCTACTGTATATTGCAAGTGTGTTCAATGTACAACTATCCAGGGCACAATAGTTATTGCCTTAGCTATTGAGCTATCAGTTAAAATATTTAGGGGATTCAATCATTCTCATCCCACCCCTCCTATTAAAGTGAGTTGTGTTTGTTTGTGAACCCATATTTGCCATTAAAATGTTCCTTTTTGCCGCAGGGAAAGTGAAAAGGTCAGTATTCCTGGACTTGGAATTTTAAACCTCTCTTCTGTAACTACAGTACTATATTTATAGTGCAAAAATGCCCTGAAACTGTAAATGTTGCCAATTAGTAGGGAAATGAAGACTGATGTGGTGCTGAAAGGGTATAATGTCTCAGTGTTCTCTTAGCATGAGTCACACAGCATGTGGCAAATCTCCAGCAAGAGTCACAGCTGACAATCCTCCCACAGCTTTTTCCATAATGTCTTGGTTATCCTATAGCCAGTTGGTAATGTCTTGCACTCTCTGCTAGAAATAACAAGAAAAACTACATTTTCCTTCTCTCCTAGCAAGAAATGTCAGACATAGGATAGAGTTCAAATACCTGGAGTGTTCCATAGGAAATTCCAGTACCTAGGGAAATGTTTGTAGTTTAAAGCTAATATGTGAAATAATTAGAGGATTAGTCTAAAAATCACTGGCTTTTGGCTTTTGGCCTATGCTCTCCCTCCCCCCCCCCCTTTAGTGTGTCCTTTTTTTGTGGGGGGAGAGGAGAGGAGGTATCTTTGCAATAAAGTAAATTGTGTAGTAAAACTTGCTGGATGCTTAGAATACCCATTTGTTAGTAACTGAATAAAAACTTAATTCTTCACAGATAAGAACCACATGGCCGAGTGTACACAATGTCTGAAAAGGTTATTAAGCAGCTTTCCCAAGGCCCACTACAGCCTTTTCCAGTTCCTCTCTACCTTTCTGTTGAAGGTGGCATCACACAGTGAAATGAACCACATGACCCTGGAAAACCTTGCCATTGTATTTGGGCCCACCCTTTTCCGGTAAGTATTTTATTTAGATTTATTTTACAGTTGTGTTGGCTTGTATTCCTGGATCCCTCCCTCAAAAACAAGAACAGCAGTAATCAGAGACGAGCCGGAATATTGACGAAAGAGCTTGCTGTACACTGGGGAAATGAATGAAAGAGAAGCAGAGCTATACAGAATGTTGATATAGAAGCCCATGCCCACTCCAAAATCTGAATGGACCTGTGCTGCTGATCAAGGCAGATGCAAAGAATCAGCTGACCTGGTTTTCCTCTGCCCAGCATGGGCACTCTTTATTTGCCTCCTTGCTCTTAGGTACTGGGTTGTTCTCAGGTTGGGGTCAGTGGCCTACCCCACCTCTCCAGTGCCCTCCTGGGTGCTGGAAGTTCCCCTCTTTCTACAGGTGGCACCTAGGGTGACCAGATGACCTGATTTTATAGGGACAGTCCTGACTTTTGGGGACTTTTTTTTTTTTTCTTATATAGGCTCCTATTACCCCCTCCCCCATCCTGATTTTTTACATTTGCTGTCTGGTCACCCTAGTGGCACCAGCCATCTTGCAGCTTCAGGGTGGCCACTCATTAAGGGTTGATTTTCCCCTCCCCCCCCCCTTCTAATCCCAAAAGTCTTTAGAGGTGGCAGGAAATAGCCAGACCTCTCACCCCTCTGAGGGCAGCAGAGGTGGAGAAACCCACAGACTCATGCTGCTAATTTAAAAGCAGGGGGTGTGGACGTCCCAGAAACCTTAGTACTCTAGTTAGGGAACCAACCACAGGTTCCTTAACAAACAATGGGTATGTCTACACTATGAAATTAAGTTGATATTTTTTTTTTTAGAAATCGATCTGATAGTCGATTGTATGTGTCCTTACTAAGCGCATTAAGTCGGCTGTGTGCATCCACAGTTCTGAGGCTAGCATTGACTGTAGTAGCTATCCCACAGTTCCCGCAGTCTCTGCCGCCCATTGGAATTCTGGGTTGCGCTCCAGTGCCTGATGGGGCAACAACATTGTCACAGGTGAAAGTAAGGGCAAAAAATAATTTCTCGCCTTTTTTTTTCCTGGGTTACCTGTGCAGACAACATACCACGGCAAGCATGGAGCCTGCTCAGCTCACTGTCACCGTATGTCTCCTGGGTGCTGCTGGCAGACACAGTACTGCAGTGCTACGCAGCAGCATCCTCTTGCCTTGTGGACAGCAGACAATACAATACGACTGCTAGTCGCCATCGTTGTCCCGTGGGTGCTCCTGGCTGACTCGGTTAGGTTGGTGGGGGCACCTGGACCAAAAAAGAGAATGACCTGAGGAGTCATTCCCATAAGTTTCATCTAATGGAGATTCAGTCCTGCCTGGAATATCATGCCAGCTGGAGGCTTCTGCCTCAGGCTGCTCTTCCAGTCAGCAGCATCATGTGGTCACACCTACTCCAGCCTACCCCTTGCTTCCATGGCTATGAAGCCTGGACAATAGTAAGGAGCAGTTCAACTATAGGCTGAGCAAATGCATAATGGTGGTAGAAGGTGCCTTTGGACGTTTAAAAGCACGCTGGCACCGTTTACTGACTTGGTTAGACCTCAGCAAAACCAATATTCCCATCGTTATTACTGCTTGCTGCGTGCGCCACAATATCTGTGAGAGTAAGGGGGAGATGTTTATGGTGGGGTGGGAGGCTGAGACAAATCACCTGGCTGCTGATTATGCATAGCCAGACACCAGGGCAGTTAGAAGAGCACAGCAGGGCGTGCTGTGCATCAGAGAAGTTTTGAAAACCAGTTTCATGACTGGCAAGGCTACAGTGTGAAAGTTTTTTTTGTTTTTGTTTTTTCTCCTTGATGAAAACCTGCCTCCTTGGTTCACTCTTCTTCACTGTAAGCCAACCACCCTCCTTTGATCACCGCTTGCAGAGGCAATAAAGTCATTGTTTCAAATTCATGCGTTCTTTATTAATTCATCACACAAATGGGGGGGGGGGGAATAAGTGCCAAGGTAGCCTGGGAGGGGTGGGGGAGGAGGGAAGCACAGGGGTGGGGTAGTTGTAGGGGCATCTCCTAAAATGGCATGCAGCTCATCATAGAAGCAGCATGTCTGGGGCTCTGACCCAGAGCAGCTGTTTGCCTCTCTGGTTCTTTAGTAGGCTTCATGCAGCACTGCTGCAGGTTCCTGTTATAACCTCTGTCCTTCATGCCCTTGGAGATTTTTTTTTTTTTATTCTGGTATTTCATCTTTTGGAACGGCATTCAGATAACATGGATTTGTCTCCCCATACAGCAATCAGATGCAGTACCTCCCGTTCGATCCATGCTGGAGCTCTTTTGCGATTCTGGAACTCCATGGTTACTGTGCTGATCAGCTCGCTATACTGGCCAAACAAGAAATGAAATTCAAAAGTTCATGGGGCTTTTCCTGTCTGCCTGGCCAGTGCATCTGAGTTGAGTGCTGTCCAGAGTGGTCACAAGGGAGCACTCTGGGATAGCTCCCGGAGGCCAATACCATCAAATTGCATCCACACTACTCGAAATTCGACCCAGCAGGGTCGATTTCAGCGCTAATCCCCTCGTCGGGGAGGAGTACAGAAATTGATTTTAAGAGCCCTTTAAGTTGACAAAAATGGCTTCGTCGTGTGGACAGGTGCAGGGTTAAATCGATTTAACGCTGCTAAATTCGACCTAAACTTGTAGACCAGGGCTAAGCGTTAGTCACCATGGGGTACCTAAGAGTGTAAGATTGCTAGGGTACCTACCTTAGTGGTTTACGAGCTACAGCACTAGGAATTCTGGGAAGTCCCAGGCCCAGCTTCTCTGGGGGGATGGCGGGGAGGAGAAAAAGCTTCTGAGGAAGCCAGTTGAGGTCCTGCTGTTCAGAGTGATTTTTAAAATGGTACTGCCTGGTTTGGCAGATCAGATTTTAGTTGTTTTGGGGATGGCAGGGAATTAGAAACCACACACTATTCCCTGTATAATTTTCTGAGTAATACTAAGGCTTGACCATTGGTGTTCTCCCCAACTGTTTTATAGACTGTCAGCCAATCAAGTTTCTGGAAGACTGACACTAACTCAATTTGGTATAGCAAAGAGATCTTGATTTTTGTTTTGTTTGTTTAGATTAATATTTACTGATTTAAGTGAACCACAAAATTTGTTTTCATTACTGTGTGGGTCCACATGTTGGCTACTAAAAACTTCTCCCTCTGGCTCTCTGCACTCACTTTCTCCTGCTTCCTTTCACTTGGTACGCAATAGCTTTTGCAAAAATACATGTAATGCTTTTGCAAGAATGACCCATCTTCTTTCTCTAACAAGGTCTGGACCCTGTTTGGTGTTCTCCATTGGTTTTCCTTAGCTTGCTGCACCTAACTAAAGCACCTTTATCCCCTTGCTTTACAGACCCTGCTTAGCTTCTGCTTATCTCTTCCCTTCAAGTATCCGGCTCTTCCCTCTGCCTACTTTTTTCTATGACGTTCCCTATGCTTGGAACCACCTCCATAGCCCCAGTCCTCTTCTAAAATACCTTCCCTCAAAAGGCCTATAAATCCTTGGTAGTTTCCACTCCCTTGGGGGGAAAAAGTTTTTTCATTGTGAGATGTCCAACAGGAAAATAACTTAACTCAAGCTGTGTGACCCTCCAAGCTTTATCCCTCTGCTTGCTGTTGCATTATTTGCTTTGCAGATGGGCTGTCTTGGATTGAAAGGTCTTCAGGCCTGGAACTTCTCTTGCTATCAATAAAGCAGAAAATACACTGGTGCTATACGAATAATAGAGCTGGTTCAAAAAAATACCCACTGTTCTTCATAGGAATTGTTTTTATTGATTGGAAAAAAACTAAATGCAACCTCCTTCCCCAGCAAATTTCAATGTTTCATTGGTATTAGTATATTTTATTGGATGCTTTTCTCTGTTTTTAAAGGTATTTTAGTCACCTTTAGCTGCAGATGGGCACCTGGCAGCATTTTCAAAAATACTTAGTGACCAGATCCACTGCAGAACTGCTAGGGGCCTTGACACCTCATGAAATGCATGTCCCTGAGTTAAGTGCCCAGATTTCTCTAACAATGCATGTTTGGGGATCTAACAATGGGCTCTCTAAAAGCCAGCATGATCAGAGGGGAATTTCTAAGTTCATCTCTTGCAAATACCTAAGCCCCACCACACTCAGGGACTTAATCCTAAACCACTTTTCCAAGAGCCACTTGTGCATGGATGAGTAACAGTAATCTCTTGCCTAAATAAGTGTAGTGTTTGCCTGGGAGTTCAGCATTCAACCAGGAAATGCATTTTTGCATAATGATGACCAGGATGTGGACTTGTGTTTTGTAAATACAGGTAAATGCTCTAACCTGGACCCATGCTCTCTTTCTCTCCTGCTCTCTCCTTCCAGGTAGGATGCATGTCACTCACTCACTGGATGAGTTTCCATAGAAGATGATCACCCCACACACACCACACACTGGGGGCTAGCTGAGCCTCACTTGAGCAGGAGGGCTCTATGTTCAGAAATGGCTAAGGGGAAGGGGAAATGAGTCTGGAGTCTATACCACCACAGAGAGAACAAACCACAAGAACCAACAGAGCCAGGGAGGCTGCTGCCTATCCTTCATCCCCAGCTATTTTGGGAGATTTTGTGGTAAAACACTACCCAGATCAGATAGTCCTACACAGAGAAAGAGGGAAACAAACATAGTACAGGAACCCAGACACTTTTAGGCCCCCAGCCACCTGCACTCAGCTGCCTGTGCATAGCTGGCTGGAAGCACAGGCAGCACATGAATAGAGAGAATGGCAGCAGGGGTTTTGGGGGTCTCAGCAGTGTTAGACTAACAAAATGTTAGACTTAGGACCAGATCCATAAGAGGACTTAGGCACCTATGTGCTCAACTTCCATTGAGATAGATATATATTTAGGTGCTTTGAAAATCCCAGTAGGTCCCTCTGTACATCTTTGTAAATAACTAAAAAAAAAAACTGGACTTTAATGTCCAGAATGGACCTTACTTAAGATTGCTCTGCTCTGGAGTGGATGAAATGTCAATCATATGGGGGATGGGGGGGGGGGGATGTGATTCTGAGCAAAGTGTGGGGAGAGTAGAGCTGGATGTCAGTGCTCTATAAAGAGCAGGAGAGAGAGAGGGAAAGGAGGAAGAAAGAAGAGAAGAAAGAAAGAAGCTTTCAGAAAGCAAAAAGGTCCTCATTAAGGGCTTTTTAAACAAGTAAGCAGTCCTGGGGTCCTCTCATGGATCAGTAACTGGTTAAAAGACAGGGGAAACAAAGGGTAGGAATAAATAGTCATTTTCAGAATGGAGAGAGATACATAGTAGTGTCCCCCAGAAATCTGTACTAGGACCAGTGGTGTTCAACATATTCATAAATGATTTGGAAAAGGGGGTAAACAGGTGGCTAAATTTGCAGATGCTAGAAAATTACTCAAGATAGTTAAGTCCAAAGCAGACTGCAAAGAATTACAAAGAGATATCACAAAACTGAGTGAGTAGGCAACAAAATGTCATATGAACATCAATGTTTATAAATGCAAAGTAATTTAAATGGGAAAACACAATCCCCACTATACATACACAATGATATCTAATCTAAATTAGATGTTACGAGATTCTCTTAGTTCTCAAAAAGGCAACTCTTTTTTTTGGATCTTGCTTTTGACTTTTGCTTGCATCTGGAAAGAAGGAAAAGGATAAGAAGATGAAACAAAAAAAGAAAAAATGAGACAAATACAACACACACTAACACCCACACACACACCCACTGCATGCAGTTCTGCATGCCCATCTCAAAAGAAGAGAAGAGAGAAGAAGAGAAAAAAGGAGTGGAAAAGTGCATGGCTGGACAAGGAGAGATTAAAAGGACTCAAAACTTTTGGGAAAAAAACAAGTAAGGGGAGGGAATGAAGGAGGGATATAAAAAACAAACTGGTATAGAGAAAGTAATAAGAGAAGTAAAGTTACCCCTTCCATAACACAAGAATCAGGGTCACCACATTATAGGGCAGCAGCTTAAAAACAAACAAAGAAAACACAACACAACACACACACTGTCAACCTGTGTTCTCCTCTGCCAGGATGGTTGCCAAGGCCAAAAAAAAAAAAAAAAAACAAAAGACCTATCCTCCATGGACTGCAATCTATTTAGCATCAGCAATAGATAGCTAGGGATCAGATGATCATGCTCTGGGTCCCCTCTCCCTGAGTGGGTGGTGGGTGGCATGATCACTCAATGATTCCCTGTTCTGTTTCTTTCCTCCTCCTCCTCACATGGCATTGTCTGTCAGAAGAAGTCAGAAGTATCCAATCCAGTCCATCTCATGTCTCTCTTCTTATTCTCTGGAAGAAAGAAAGGTGGAAGAACAGGGTCCCCAGGTCCCCAGGACTGGGAAGTGGAGGTGGGATTTGGATTTTCTTGCCTGCCAGCCCCTGAGGAGCTACAGCAACCTATGCTATTCATTGGAGGCAGAAGGGACTGACTGACCCCCCAGGCAGTTGGAAGTGTGGGAGAAGTGAGGAGGAGAGAGAGAGTAGTGTGAAAGAAGAAAACACACACAGGAAAGGGTGGTCCCAGTGAAACTGGGATGGAAGGTATTTGGATTTTTACTGACATTCAATAAAGGGTGGACCTCTGACTAAGTCACTTCAGCAGCTAACCTGTACTGAAGGCTGAGATAACTGTTCATGATGAGAGTAAACCGAGATAGTGACAGCCTCAAAGCTAGGCTGAGTAGATGCCTGTTATACTTACCAATGTCGGTGTCCATTTCAGAGTTTCTTCTAACAATCCCAGACTGATCTGCAGAACTAAGCACTTGATATTGCTGAAAATGGCTTGTGGACCCAAAAAGTAATTTTGTTTAGTTCTTACAATTATGCAGCACCCCATGTTTTCCTTCCTGTGTGTTGAAGTTGTTCAATATGTATTCTAGAAACTTCATTGTTATGTGCTTGCTTCTGACAGCTTTACCATTAAATAGATTGTTTACAAACTCTCCTCCTGCTTATGTTTTGCTCCACTTCTATTCCAGGTGCAAATTCTAGCCATGATTATCATCTGTCCTAATCTATTGATTTTTTTATGGCTATAGAACACCTGTCACATGTATACAATCAGTGGTGTGAGTTGGAACTTAATATTCAGAACATGGAATTGAGGACACACAAACTCAGAATATAAAATGTGCCACTTTTACAATTTACAGCATATATAATCTGAACTGCATATCCTTAGTCACTATGATCTAGTACAATTCCATCGTGGAAAACATAACCCTTTGTAAGATGGGTATTAAATGGGAAGACCCTTCCAGAAAATGTATGAATGTCATGTGATCGCATTGCATGTTAAATTACAGGAAACTAATGTAATTATTCATGTTGAAACCCATGAATACTACACAGGCTGATTTCTTACTGAATTTTATTTTTCTCATAGTGCTGTAATGGATGATAACTTGACATTGTCTCATAATACTCTGAATGGTATTTGGCTGAAATACTTTTCAAGTCACAATCATTATATGCAAATGACAGCGGCTCCTGTGCTTCCTCCCACTGCACTGTCTGGTGAGGTCCAAATCTGGGAACAACAAAAATGGGGCGGGGGGTGTCTCATGGAGAAAGTGTAGATGAGACAAGTGCTCCCAGTCTTTGTTTAGTTACCTTGACCTTTCTGCAAAAATCTCACTCCTGGCCTTTTACTCCACCCTCATTCCACATCTCCTCCATAGAAAAATATTAAATCAGACTCTTCTCTGATTTTACCCGCCTTCACAAATAAGGCTTGTAAAAATGTTTGAAACTTTGGTTATGAATGAAAACTTCTATGGAGACTGTCTGGACAATTATGAAAGTGAAAACTTGTAGAGTTTAATTGCAAAAAAAGAAAAACTTTTCAATTTTGTGGGTTTTTTTGGTGTGTTTCGTTGACAAAAAGGAAACATTTCCACTTTATGACCAGTTCTAGTTGTAGGATTACCAGTTTAGCACCTTTTAGTTTTTGGCTTGATATCCAGGCACAGGTCTCCACACGCTCGCTAGCTTAGCACCACTTCTAGCTTGGGGTTGATAAGGCACGGGGCTTGGTAAATGTAATGACCGTGGGTTCAATACCACATATTTAATTTGTGATAAAACAATCTTTAATGATTCCCACTGATCCCTTTTTAATTACTCCAAACTATACATTGTAGTGGTGATCTCCTCCTAACATCATTTGTCTTCAACACAAATTGATAGTTTGTTTGGGTTTTTTTTGTTTTTGTTTTTTTAAAGTCTAAGGCCAAGGGAGATTCTTAATCCTGTTTACTCAATAGAACAACTTTACAATAGTTGTATCGTCTCTAGGAATATGTTCCTGGATCTAATTTGTTAACTAGATTCTTCTTAAAATACATGAAAATTTGCAGGTGTGTGGTGGCTACACTACTCAGCAGCAATATCTGGAAAGGAGTATTTTGTTCTTAATCTACTTAAAAATTAGAGCTAAATCAATATTTTCCATGAATTTTAGGGTTTGAACTCCAGACCTGAACCAAGATTCATATTTTCAATTAATCTTTGTAGAATGGCCAAACTAAATTCTAGTCTCAAAATCCCCTACTTCCCAAACTTGCAAATGTGGACCCTTTCAAGCTGGCTTTTTAGGAGGAGTTCAAAGTCCAACTCTGACCTGTTCCTGGTTCAGCCCAGAACAGAGCATTGTAATTCCCATAGCGTGTGGGGACGGTCTGGACAAGGGGACTGTCCAGAGAACAAGGTCTCCTGAGAGAACCTGCGTTCATTCCACTTTTTTTCTCCTCTCTGTATGTGAAGGACCTGGACAAAATTGGTGTTGGGGCTCCTAGCTGAGGAAGTGGCATAGAATAGGCCGTGGAAAGAAGTTTGGGAGGGCATGTTTATGCGCTAATAGCACAAGCCTGGTATGGGCTTTGGGCACGTACTCGTGGTAAGCAGGAGCGTAAGATCTGGTCTACACTATTAAAAATTATATCAACTTAGCTATGTTGCTCAGAGCTGTGAAAAATTTTGCATCTTGAGCACTGTAGTTAGGCCAATCTAATCCCTGGTATAGACGTGGCTAGAATTCTTCCATCAACTTAGTTAGTACCTGTTGAAGGTGATTGGAAAAACTTTCTATGTTGATGGAAAGGTTAAGTACGCTACTGTGTTGCTCAGGGCCAGCTTTAGGCCGATTCGCCCGATTCCCCAGAATCGGGCCCCGTGCCTAAGAGGGCCCCGTGCCTTAAGCGCCTTTCAAATTCTTTTTACTCACCCTGGCAGCGGTCAGCTCCGCCGGGGTTTTTGGCCGCTCCGCTCCCCTGGCCGGAGCGTGGCAAGCCCCGCGGCTCTGCTCCCCTGGCCGGCAATCTGAAGTGCTGCCAAAGACTGAGCGCGCCACCCGGTGAGTACAAGCCCTGCCCCCCCAGGAATCGGGCCCCGCACTTGCTAAAGCCAGCCCTGGTGCTGCTGCTGTTGTAGCAGCTGTAGTGTAAACCTGGCCTAAGTCTGGACAGGAGTATGTTCTGTGTGGAGGGCTGCTTGTGTGGCCTGAGCCCCACCCCAGCGTGTGAAGGTTTTGGTGTTTGGATGGACTTTGAGCCCTCAGAATCTGCAGAGAAGAACGTGGCCCAGGCACTAATGACCTGGGTGAAGGACGACTTTGTCTGAGGTATTTTTGGCTTGTCTGTCATCTTTTGGCCTCCCCCGCCCTCTGGAAGGGGAGGGGTTTAGTTTGGCCAGAGGGCTAAACTGGCCAGAGTGAGGAAACTGAAGCACGGCAATGTCCTGACAGTGAGAGGTAACGGGTCCCCCCTCAAACCCATATGGCCATCGTTATTCAATCCTGAAGTTTTTCTAAGACCAAGATCCAGAGTTCAAGGGGAGTTTTACCACAGGTAGACAGGAATTAGGACACTGGAACTAAGCCTCAATATGTACATTTGGATGTTTTAAATCACATTTGAATAATAAATGTGCTGTCTGGTTTGCCAAACAGAAGAGTGATGTGTGTATTTGTACTTAATTCCCAAGAGCTTATGAATTTTGTGTTTAAATATTAATATTTAGTGGAATCAGGATTTGGTTTAGCACAATGCATGAAGCTGAATTTGGCTCTAGTGCTTATGTAAATGCCCATACCGTCCCAAATATTTTATGGGGAAAAATGTACAGTTCCTTCAGGAAACAATTACCAAGCCACTAATGAATCCCTTTATTTCAATTAAATGATTCAGAGAATTATCTGCTTGTAGATAAAGTAGAAGTTCAAATACTACTTGAAAAAATATAATACTGTTACAGGAATTTCTGCATGTTCCCATTATGTTTAACTATAACTTTATTACATCCATTATTAATATAATGCAGCTTCAGAGACTTCACTGGAACATTTTTTTGTCTCATGCCACTTTTAGACTGTGTCCTGCATTATGGTGATTCCCTGGTAGTTAAGTATGATGTGACAAGATTGCATGGGGCTGTTATCCTTTGGACCCTCACAGAAAGATGTGTAATATGAGCTTGCCTTAGTAAGCAAAATTTGAAATCACTGTTTAAAATATTAAAAGCCCAGTGGTGGTGGTGGCTCTCCATATTTTGTCCTTTAAAAAATATTTTCATGAACAAGTTAGTCAGTGCCAGGCCCATGCTATCAGGTTCCAACTACTTGTCCATATTATTGCAGTGCATAAAGGCCACCAATTGAGGATCAGGGCCACTTTATGCTAGGCATATACATGCCTGTAATGAAAATATAGTCCTTGTCACCAAGAGCTTTTTAACCGAAATCATGTCCTAGAATATGTTGGAGAACTGGATAAAACTACTTGCTTTGAAAAATTCTCTGGACCACAAGAAAGGGGTTTGTGGATAACTGATCAATGGATCATAGTCTGAGCACCACTAAACTTAGTGTATGTCTACACTACAAGAGTAGTTCGATTCAACTTAATTCGAATTTGTGGAATCGACCTTACGAAGTCGAATTTGTGTATCCACACTAAGGACACTAATTCGACTTTGTGAGTCCACACTAACAGGGCCAGCATCGACTTTGGAAGCGGTGCACTGTGGGAAGCTATCCCACAGTTCCCGCAGTCCCCGCTGCCCATTGGAATGCTGGGTAGAGCCCCCAATGCCTGCTGGGGGAAAAAATGTGTTGAGGCTGGTTTTGGGTAACTGTTATCATTGAACCGTCAATCACGCCCTCCCTCCCCGAAAGCGCCTGCGGGCAAGCTGTTCGTGCACTTTTCTGGTCAGTGACAGCACGGACGCCACAACACTGCGAGCATGGAGCCCGCTGCAGTTATGACCGTTTTCACCTCCTCGCACCTTATCGTCCACCTCTTCCACAGTCAGCTGCTGAGAAATCGGGCTACTTTTCAATGGTGCTGCAAGCACTGGTGGACTATAGGGGACGTTTTACCAACATCAACGTCGGGTGGCCGGGCAAGATTCATGACGCGCGTGTTTTCAGGAACTGTGGTCTGTTTAGACACCTGTAGGAAGATAGTTTCTTTCCGGACCACAAAATAACTGTTGGGGATGTGCAGATGCCTATAGTGATCCTCGGGGACCCAGCCTACCCACTAATGCCCTGGTTCATGAAGCCCTATACAGGCGCCTTGGACAGTGACAAGGAACTCTTCAAGTACCAGCGAGCAGCGTGACCTGTGACTGTTCAGTTTCTTTACAGAGAAGCTGAACCTGCCCCTGTTTCTTTACCCAGTTACTGTTGACTATCCTCTGCAGTTACATACCCTGTTCACCCCGTTTCCCCCACTTCCAACACACGTGTAAAAATAAAATACATGTTCCATTGTTACTTAACAAACGTTTCTTTATTAATGACTTTTTGTTAAAGGGTTGAAACTGGGACGCAGACTGTGCTGCGTAGGGTGTGCAGTGATGTAAAGACCGCCTCTAAACTCGAGGAATGACAGGCTCCTGCTCCTAGAGCGGTCCGCAGTGCCAGACTGGTTGTTTCAACGGAGCCTGCCATCCCTCCTTTTTGGGATTCTGTGTGCGGGGGCTATGTGACCTTGTGGCGGAGGAGGACGGATACAGATTCCTCTGCTGCGTGACTCTGTGGTCAAGGACAAGGACTGCTGCATAAGATTTGTAACCGCCCTCCCCCGCTACAAAGTCACGTTTTCCCCCCCCCACCCACCCACACAGAACCTGGAAACCACCTCCCATACTGACCAGGGTGCCTACTGACTGCACTGTGTGTGTGTGACCTGCTGCTGATCCTGCCCCCGTGTCTGTACCCTGGTAAAGGTGACCGTCCTATGCAATTACCAACCCCCTTCCCCACCCCCCTTCAAACAGTCTTCTGTAAAAAAAACATGACGGAAACAGTAATTTACAGCAAAGTATTTTTAATAATTAACTAGACAGTTAGGGGATGAAACTGGGATTTGGGCTTGGGTGAGTCAGGAAGGGAAGGACTTCTCAAAATTTAGGGTATGAGAGCTTTTGGGTACTTGAGCACTCTGCTGGGGTGCAGTGACAGTTTTCACGGCCCCTGGCGCCCCTCCTTCTGGTTATTTTGGGTGAGGGGGGTATGGGACTTTGTGGCGGGGGAGGGCGGTTGCATATACAGTTCAGGGGGGCTCTGTCCTCCTGTCTGCGGTCCTGCTGAACATCCACAAGGCGCCGGAGCGTGTCCGTTTGCTCCCTCATTAGTCCAAGCAGCGTTTGAGTCGCCTGCTGGTCCTCTTGACGCCACCTGTCCTCCTGTTCGCTGTGTGAGCGCTGGTACTGAGAGAGGTTCTCCCTCCTGGGGCATTTCCTGTGTGGCTGGTCAGAGCATCCAAGCTCGGACTGCTGTCCAGAGCGTCAACAGAGTGGTGCACTGTGGGATAGCTCCCGGAGCTACTAAGGTCGATTTCCGTCCACACCTAGCCTAATTCGACATGGCCATGTCGAATTTAGCGCTACTCCCCTCGTCGGGGAGGAGTACAGAAGTCGAACTAAAGAGCCCTCTATGTCGAATTAAATAGCTTCGTGGTGTGGACGGGTGCACGGTTAATTCGAATTAACGCTGCTAAATTTGAATTAAAGTCCTAGTGTGGACCAGGCCTTAATCTATTTACTTTTCTCCTGTTTAGAATTCCTTTCAGTCCTTTGGCTCATGAAAAACAAATGCTTTGTAATGCACTCCTGCTGTATTTGCTCCAGAACCATGAGATGCTATTTGCAGACTCTGACAGCCATTTCTCACTGACACAAGCAGACAACACTGAGGTAAGAAGATGATTGATTCCAACAGATAATCAAAGGTGCTTCATTAGGTCGTAATTTATTTCTACCCTTAGGTTTGTATATTCAAGCAGTAATAAATCACTATAGCTATACCCTGACAGAGTGAGTATCAGTTGCATGTCTAATGTACAAGGGAGACTTTATATGTTTGTTTTCTAAAGAATGTAAATGAGAGTTAAAGGTCAAGAATAAAATCACCACATTTTTCTACTTGAAATATCCTATAGCTGCATTTCCTTGCCCTCAGAATTTTTGTAGGCAACTCTTTTCATTTATCTTCTATATAGTGATGACAAGCAAAGGCAGAAGGGTAAAAATGCCTTTTCAGAAGCTATTGAATAAAGACTCACTTTTTCTGTCCTTAGGCATGCACTGCTATAGAATAATATTGGTTCTTCAATGTCTCCTTGTTGCATTTTGTTTGTCAAAACAGTTATGATTTTGCACTTAGTATGGATGATTTTCTTTCTATAATAGTACTAGTCTATGTGGGTATTTTTTCAAGTTCCTTCCATTATGTATTGTTGCTGTTCAATATAGATCTTTTAAAAAATCCATTCTAGGAGAGCAAAGTATCCCAAGGGGTTAATATAATGGTGAGATCTAGGTTCATATCTTCCGTGGGTCTCAACCTAATGTTAAATCAAGCAATTACTATATAGTATGACCTATCTGGCTGCTCTGAACAGGTTTACCAGGGTTTTTGCAGATTATGACTAAATCTAGCAATGTAAGATACGCCACACTCTGAGAGAAGTGCTGTCCAAGATGTCTGCATTGTGCCAGGCTCTTCTAGGGACTGCTAGGGATTCCTCACTTTCCTGAGCTCCAGCTCCAGCTACTGCTGGTATTGAGTGATGGGGGCAGAGGGAGGGCTGGAGCAGGAGAACCTAGCAGACTTTTACTCTAAAGCTAAGATTTATATCATTTGTCACATGTATTATACAGTCCATCTCAGCACTGAAAGCACTAACTCTCTGGAACTATCTGTCTGGGAATAATGTCATGGGGCATGTTAATTACTTGCTGGGTACAAAGGAAAGGTGAATAACAACATTTTAAGTCCTGTGTTCATATGCTGTAGGACATGGGTCTTAAGACCTCAAAATAGAATTGTTGCAGTACAACATGTAGTACTCTTAGGCCCCAGCCTGATCCTGCCAAACTTACTCCTGCAAATAGCTCTTATTCATGTGTTTCATTTCATCAACTTCAGTTGGGAGTTCTTGCGTGATTGTGTACGGGATGCAGTATTAGGTAATAGCTGCCTAGTTGTCTGCTTCTACCAAGTAAAAGTGTCAAGAAGATAGGAAGTACCAGCAATCAATGCAAATCTGCAGTGAAAACACATGAGAAATAAAGTAAAAGGCAGCACTTTTGCTTTGAAAGTTAATTCCCCCTTTTGCCCCCCATCTCTAAAATGTCTAGCAGTCACTTCAGTCTGTCTAGGATTGTGATGACAGGGAAGTAGCTTCACTGAAAGATCCTTTAAGTTCTTTAATGAAGCCCCAAAATAGGGCACTGCTGTAGGGTTCTCTCACTCTGTCCTAGGTGAGCCTCTCAAAGAAACTGTGTGTGTTGGGGATGGCCAGAGTTTGTTCTGTGGGTGATCTAATTTTGTTCTCATAACTTATGGCAGGAGCACGTAGAGTTTTGGATAGGCATCCCTTCGTATATTATTTGTCTAAATAATAACTGTTTAAAGTTCTTTGGACATAAAACCAAACCCAGTAAAAGTCCATACACAGGTTTCATCAAAACACTAATCAGCAAACCAGGCACATTCCTTGGAATGGAACTTAACTTTCATACCTTTTCTTGCAGGAAGGATTCTAATGCAGACTCTTGTCTTACACCAGTTACTCTCATATTTATATCAGCACTTAGAGGTTTACACCAAAAGAAGGGGTGGGGTAGTGCTAGTCTCTGCATTAAGGAAAGGGAGCAACTAGAGGGAATGTCTACTGCACTAGTAACTGGTTTCCTTTCCGCATTTTTCTCTTATCTTCCTTCTTATATACGTTTGGCCTACTTTATCCTATGTTGGCACAGTTGAATGTTGAGGGGACTGCATGCTGCGTTGGTCAAACGTCACTCATCGCTGCAGCAATTCCAGAACTAATTTCATCCCTTTTAGGAGAATTTGATAATTAGAGCTGGTCAGAACATTTTTGACAATGTTCCACAGGGATCTATTGCTTTCAACAAAGTTTTGTCAGGAAGGCTTTTCTGTGGTCCGGAACTCTCTGGTCAGAGACTGAAAACCTGAGCTTCTTGATCCAAGAACAGACATTTTGACATCATTCCATTTCATGAAAATGTCCAAAAGGTTTCTTCCTTCCAGTGCAGAACAAAACAAATGTCGAAACCTCAAAAATTGCCATAAAGCAAAAGCTTCAACAATGAATCTGGCATACTGCTGCACACCAGTCCCATGGTAAGTTAAATACTCCTTGAACTACAAAATGGCTTTTAAAAAAGTATCTCGATCTTCCAGTGGATTGAATTTGTGGAGCTTGGACTCAAAACCGTTTTGCCTATGTCTCTAGACTTCAATAGAGGACCTTAGTGCTATTCCTATTGACAGCTATTAGGAATGTTCTATTGGTTTAAAAGGCTAGCGATCCTGATCTTGAATGAGCGGCCTCTGTATTAATGTTAATATACATCACAGTGGGCTGCAAAGCAACTCACTCAATATTTTCATAGGGACAGCTGATGTGGTGTTAAGGGACTTAATTGCACTAGCAGTGATTTTTGTGAAGGGAGGGCCAGAGAGGAGGGAAGGTAAATTACTCTCAGAGCTTCATTAACTTAATTGAAACCAGGAATCATTTAACACTGCTCAATTTTGTGTTCTGCCTCCACCAAACCACCAGAAGTCCTGAAACAAAAGTCCTGAATTTTGAGGAAGTTTTGATCCTGAGCTGGATCCAAATTTTTTGGCCCAGTTCCATCTCTAAGCTTGGTTGAGAACCATACCTGTTAAAGTGTACAGAGTTCTCTCTCTGTCTATTGCCCAGGCACCAGGGTGTTCAGGGTTTGGTGGTATTGTGACCGGGTTAGGCCAGGCTGCAGAAGTTGCTCTGGAGGTGCTGCTGGTGATGGTGATCTTTCAGAAGATTGGATCTGGTGTCCCCCATGAGGCTCTTAGATCTGTCTGAGGCTTCCTTCAATTTATGAGGCACTAAAGCAGCATTAATTCCATTGCCAAGCTAGTCTCTCAGGATTTTTTTTTTGTGGTAGCAGGAAGTAATTTGCCAGTATTTGAGAGTCACTTTGGTTATGTAACCCACTGGGTTTCTTGTTACTTGAAGGTACAAGTAGGCAGTGGATGCAGTGTGAGATAATGGAAAGGAAATATTGTTTTGTGTACATGTTTTTTTTTTAATAGACATCTGTCTCCCTGCATGCTGCAGAATCAGCTGCAGCTTTGTGTTCCAATCCAGTTTCAGAGGGGGACAGTATATTTCTCTCTCTCTCTCTCTCTCATATTGACTTTCTTAATATGTCCATTCTTTGACTTATTTCAGGTTAAGGAAAACATGTAGACCATTGGGGGAGGGGAGAATGTATCAGTGAAACCTACATGGAGGAAAAGTCCTTTGCTTATGCAGATCTATGGGGCATTGGGTAAGGATGTCATTTTGTTTTGTTTTTCAAAGGTAGGAATATGTTTCAGGTAAATAATACTTTAACTTGTGCAAGTGAGATTCAGACAATAACCTGAATGTGTTGTCTTGCTTGGACATTTAAAATAAAAACTAATACCTAAATTGTTCCCTCTCTCTGGGTGGAAAGGGGGAGGGGGGACTCAGCCAATCCTTGCTGAGAGACTGTGACATGTGGAGGTTCCAGTTCTGTGGATTTATTCTTACTGTGCCCCTGGAGCCTACAGTTGACCATCCTGTGTGGTGGGGATGTGCATTCTGGAAAGGGGCAGGGCTGAAGAGCAAGGTGATTGTCACCTTTTTGTCTTCCCTCACCAAACTCCTTGAAATCCTCCAACTAAATTCATATTTGCTCCAACAGTACTAACGTAGGTGCTCTCCCACGCTTGAGGAGGACTGTTGGGATTCACTCCACTCAAAACATGATGTTGGAGGGAGAGAGGGAAATACATGCGGATATAAACTGCATTGGGAGAAACAAGAATGGGGGAAACCCATGAAGTCTTGGATACTAGGTTTCATTTCATAATATGTGCTTCACTTCAGAAGCATGTATATTCCCCAAGCACAAAGAGGGCAAATTGTTCAAAATGGAATCTTGTAATTTTGTAAGTAAAACACTACAAAACTGATCAAATACATCAGACCAATAACTAATTAGGCTGACCACTTTTGTATCTGTCCTTAAATGGTAATACAAAACATGGATAGAAAATGGAAATGAAAGATCCCTATGCAGGTCTGTCCTTTGGGGGACAGATTTCTGAACAGGGCTTCTTAGAATATAGACCTTTTTAGTCAAATTTGGAGAGATTAAGGGCTATGTTGTGGCTATTGGTGCTGCAGAGGAGGTTGAGAAATAGAGGCCCTTCATTTTCATTTTTAATTTTAAGATTTCCCAGGACTTTATCAGTGTTTATTACAAAAATTAAAAAAGTGAAAGTTGGTCCAAAAATTAACTTTGCAGTTTTATGGGTAAATATCACTCTCTTCTCCTGTAGGTTTTTTTTTAAATTTAAAAAAAACACCCTTATGTTCTGAAATGTAGTCAGGCACAGTCTTTGCTGTTCAACTTAGAGTTCCCAGATGCAATCTTGGTGATTACAGGCCAGTATACCTAACTTCAGCACCAGGCAAATTGGTTGAAACTACACCTCTACCTCGATATAACGCTGTCCTTGGGAGCCAAAAAATCTTACCGCGTTATAGGTGAAACCGTGTTATATTGAACTTGCTTTGATCCACCGGAGTGTGCAGCTCTCCCACCCCCACACCCTGGGGCACTGCTTTACTGCGTTATATGTGAATTCATGTTATATCGGGTGGCGTTATATCGAGGTAGTGGTGTATAGTAAAGAACAGAATTATCAGTCACACAAATTAACACACTCTGTTGGGAAAGAATCAAATGGCTTTTGTAAAGGAAAATCTGTCTCACCAATCTGTTAGAATGCTTTGAGGGTGTCAACAAGCATGTGGACAAGGATGATCCAGTGAATATAGTGTACTTGGACTTTCAGAAAACCTTTGACATGGTCCCCCACCAAAAGTTCTTAAGCAAGTCATGGGATAAGAGGGAAGGTTTTCTCTCATGGATCAGTGACTACTTAAACAGAAAACAGAGTAAAAATAAATGGTCAGTTTTCCCATTAGACAGTGGATATAGTGGGGTCCCCAGAGGATCTGTACTGGGGTCTGTGCTGTTTAACATATTCATGAATCATCTGGAAAAGGGGGCAAACAGTGGGGTGGCAAAGTTTGCAGACAATACAAAGTTACTCAAGATAGGTCCAAAGCTGACTGCAAAGAGTTACAAAAGGATCTCACAAAACTGGATGGTTGGGCAACAAAATTGCACTCATCAACACTGAATTTCATCAGCTAAGTAATGCACATTGGAAAAAACAATCCCATCTATAGATGCATAATGATGTGGGATAAATGAGCTGTTATCACCCAAGAAAGAGATATTGGGGTCATTGTGGATAGTTCTTTGAAAACATCCACTCAGGGTGCAGTGCCAGTCAAAATGTTAGGAACCATTAGGAAAGGATAGATAAGACAGAAAATATCATAATGCCACTGTATAAATCCATGGTATAGCCACACCTTGAATACTGCATACAGTTCTGGTCGCTCCATCTCAAAATGATATTAGAATTAGAAAAAAAATATAAAGTGTCACAAAAATAATTAGGGATATGGAACAGATTCTGTATGAGGGGGAATTTAAAAAGACTGGGACTGTTCATCTTAGAAAAGAGACAACTAATGGGGGATATGATAGAAGTCTATAAAATCATGACTGGGTGCGGAGAAAGTGAATGTGTTATTTACCCCCTCCCATAACACAAGAACCAGGGGTTACCCAATGAAATTAATAGGCAGCGGGTTTAAAGCAAAAGGAAGTACTACTTCACCCTATACACAGTCAACCTGTGTAACTCATTGCTAGGGATGTTGTGAAGGAGAAAAGTATAACTGGGTTCAAAAAAGAATAGATAAGTCCATGGAGGATAGGTCAATCAATGGCTATTAGCCAAGATGGTCAGGGATGCAACCCAAAGCTTTGGGTGTCCCTAAACATCTGAGTACTAGAAGCTGGGATTGGATATGAGGGGATGGATCACTCAGTAACTGCCTTGGATTCTTCATTCCTTCTGAAACATCTGGCACCTGTCAGAAGACAGGCTACTGAGCTAGATGGGCCATTGGTCTGACCCAATATGGTCATTCTTATGACCTATTTTATCATGCAAAGTAATTCACTAACTTGTTTGCTTTGAATGCTGATTATCAGCTTTTACAGATAGCACAGATACTTATCTATATGTGGTGGGTATGGGATCATCAACAGGACAAGTACCAGCACTTTAGTCATCCCAGTACTTCTGATCCAGCTCTTCTCTCTGGAAGGAGAGATGGTGGCTTGGTAACCTGGGTCACCCAGGTTATGTAACTGCCATCTCTCCTTCCAGAGCAAGAAATCAGGTCAGGGGTGTTCCAACACTTCCAAAAAATCAGGTAATAATTAGTTTATATAATTGCTTTTGTAAAACCCAGGTGTTGTGTGTGTAAAAACAGAAAATGAAGGAGCTTAGGTATATTCGAATCCTGGAATGAAACTAACAGTTTTCTTCCACTTGGTGTCAGCATAATGTTTTTTATCTGACCTAAGCTATTAATTACATGTTCGCTTCAGATGGATCTTGATATGTCAGTTATGGTTCTGAATACCCAACTGAAATGATACTGACTATATTTGCTCCACATTTCATTTATTTTATGTACTACAAATAACCCATTTTTTCACCTCACCACCAATGATACCAGAGTCTTATTGAATGGTGATTAGAGCTGTGCAAATAACTGACTTCATTTCTCTAGCAATTCTGAAAAAGTGAGAATTTCAGTTCAACCCAAACTGAAACCAATTTTTTTTCAAATCAGAAAAGTTAGTTTCATTTTGTATGAAACAAAGTGTTTGTTTAATTTGACACTGAATGTTTCATATTTGCAAATTTTTAATCAATGTAAAGGAAACGAAAGGGCTGGACTCTCCACCACCAGAAGTGGCAATACCCTCTTCTATTCAATAGCCCAGTGTTATGTCATTCACCTGGGATGTGGGAGACCCAGGGTCAAATCCCCACTCTGGAGCAGGGATTTGAACCCAGGTCCCAGCTCACTAACAACTGGCCTATAGGGTATTCTGGTGTGGTCTGTCTCAATCTCTCCTGTTGGACCTGTTCTACTTCATAGAAATAAGCATTGGGCCAGAGAGAGGGGGAAGAGACAGTGACTATAGACCAGCCATTGGGGCACTTATCTTGGAGGGTAAATACCTGGGTTCCTGAACAGTGATTTGTCTCCTGTATCCCAGGTGAGTTCCATAACCACTGGACTATTGAGTATAAGGGGCTGCTTCTACCACTGTTTCTTTGAATGCTGCCTAAATCCCTTTTTGAATCTAGCCTGAATAATTGTAACAGTTAGTTGAGAAATATCACAATAGTTCATTTTGATACTATTCTTTCTTCCCCCCCCCGAAACAATTCACCATAACTTGACACACTCACTGCATTTTTCAGAGCGTGTGTGTGACAAATTTCATCCAGTTCTCTGTCAGTGATGCATTATCTTTCCAACAGTTACAAAATACAAGTTCTGCCACTTTACACCAGGGTCATTACCCCTTGATTCTATGTACTCTCTGTGATGAGTTCCCCCTTGAGGTGCCACCTGGAATTGGGGCACCACTGAGCCCTCTGACCCACCAGCCTGGACTGCCTCTCATGCTGTGCTGCTGTGACAAGTTGCAAAGCCCTCCAAGCTTGCACTTTCACCAGCATTCACACAGGTAGAGACACACCCAGGTGCAGTTCTATGCAGGCTCTCTAACCACCAGCCTCCTAGGACCCCAGAGCAGAACCATCCTGCTCTGGTCAAATCTTGCCAGTATATGAGTTTAACACCTGGTTTGCCTCTCCCTGAATGTGAAGAGGACAATGCACTTTTGTAGTAACCTAGTTGAGATTTTCCCCAGACACCTTAGTCAAACACACTGGTTTGGATTAAAACATAAAATATGTTTAACTACAAACAGATAGATTTGAAGTGATAGTGAACAGATCAAAGCAGATTACCTAGTAAATAAACTTCGATTGCAGTTTTGTTTAACATACTAGATAGGTAGGATATTAATTAGCAAATTCTCATCCTAAGTGATAAACAGGCTGGCAGATTCTTAAAACACAAGCTGCCTTGGCTTTTCACTTTGAGTTTCCCAGATTTTCATATATAGGCTAGGAATCCCTTTAGCCTTGGGCCATCACTTCCCCCTGGTTCAGTCTTTATTCCTGAGGTGTTTTCAGGTGTGGTGTTGTAGAGAGAATGAGGTATCCCCATGATGTCATCCCTTTTATATCTTCCCACTTTCTGGAAAGCTCTTTTGCTGTGACCTGGGTCAAAGAGTTCTCACTGTGTAGTGGTAGCTCTGAGAGGTTTCTATTGTACACAGTTCCTGGGGTAATCCTTGTGCTCGTGGGCATTTCCTCAATAAGCCATTAACGTTGTTTGGCCTTTTTACTGTTGTTGTACCTGAAAGGTTGCTTGTGGGTGTTTTCAACCTGACAACATATTTCAGTAACACATACATAGCCAAACTTCATAACTTCACATATGATGATAGCACGTATAATCCAATAGGATATTAATGTCTAGCAGATCAAGACTTTTAGAATGATACCTCACAAGGCATACTTTGTACAAAATATATTTTAATTACATGACAGTAGTGAATATTGGGGTGCCAGGGTGTCACACTCTTCTAAGGAGCTTCTTGTCATGCATTTAACATATTTTTTTCTGGAGGTGTATAATTTAGTTTCATGCCACCTCATACAGGTGTCTCCATTACAGCTGGTCCAAATTTTCTAACAGAAAAATTTAATTATGTCAAAAAATAATTTTACTTTGTGGGAAAAATGTTAAGAAAAACTTAACTCTTGAGATGAAAATTGGTTTAATTTCTGATTTGAGGGTTCTGGTTTTTGAAAACTGAAACAATTTATAGACTTCAATTACTCAGATTTTGTTTTTTCTCTGTTCCCTTTTTTTTGCCACTGAATGCAATAGAATGACTTTTCCTTTTTTCCTCTTCTACTTTGTTTTCCAAAGTTGGGATGATGGGTGGATGACTGGGTTGTGGAACCCTGGGCACATATTTTATTGCAGTTGGGGAAAGTGGGAATGAACATTCAAAATTTTTAATTCACATCACTTCTTAAAAATTGGAAAAAATGAAAACCATTTAATTTTGAACCTTGCAAAGTAGGGAAAATCCATTTTTAATGTAACTACTTTTGCATTTTTCAGCCAGCTGTAGGCTCCATAGAGGTTAGAGCCCACTAGCAAGCAGGACTATGCAATCACAATAGTGACTTTTAATAGGTACACCAGGAATGTGCATCCTCACGTCTGAAGATTGAATTCATGGCCCACCCTGTTCCTTGCTGTCTATATGATTACTGGTCCTGTCCTACATCACATGCAGAAGAAAATCACAGTGCAGTGACTTCTATTTCAGTTGTTCATCTGTTTCACATGTTACTGAAACTTAACTCTTCCTCTCGTTAGAAATTTCATTTGAATCTTGCTCTTCACTATATGCCTGATCATGGTCCTGAAAGAGTCCAGAAGGACTGAGTCTAGCAGGTGAGCTCCTCAAATCACCTGGATTTTGAGATCTCTCTTTAGCATGTGACTTTTAACAGGTTCAGTGAAGAAATACATAGATAGATAGATTTGAAAAGGATTGGTAAACTTCTGCCAGTTCATTGTGATTTCTTTATAGCCTATTGCCTACAGTACAAATCTTTCTTTGTGTGTAGATTGACTGTTCTGTCTGACTGCTTAAAACAGATAAATATTCCAGATTAACGGAGAGTGACAGGAATCCCTTACTTTCTCTTACAATGGCATGGTTACTGTAGCTAATGACTGGCATTTTGTGTACATGTGTGCGCTGGAGAGCTGCCATGCCCTACCTCCTCCAATGATCCTGTGAAATAGTTACAACTAAAGTTTTTTTGTTAATACAGTTTCACTATTTTTCTCCTGCCACAAGCACAAAGGTTCCTTTTCACAAGTGAATGGCTATGAAATTAGCAAAGTTTTTTATCAGTCACCACATCAGTGGCAATGACAAACTTTGTACTACTGCGTGAGGTAAGCCGGTGGAGACTCTTATGAACATACTAGTGTTCTGAGGATCAGTTTGGCATCTGAAGCAGTATCTGTTTTGATTTGTTCTCCACTTCAAGGTAAAATGGACCGTGTGTGCTCCCAAAACTTAAGCCACTCTGAGTTTGAATTTCTCATGACAGCTCTGGAAATTTAAACAATAACTACAAAAATTCAGTGATTGGGTATTAATATGCTGCAAATACAACCAGTCAGAGATAACACATGAGGAATGGTAAAAGGCTAGGGTAAAGAAAGAGGAGGAACATATTTGTCTCTCCCAGGAACACAAATAGAATAGCCCTACAGCTGCTGATTCCTAGGTTGTGAAGTGTAGCCTTAGTGTTGCTGATTCATTGAAACATTCTTGCTTTCTTTTCTTGTATAGTAAGGTCTGTCTTCACTCTTTCCTAGACTTATTTTTCCCAAACAAACAAGCCTATGAAAATAGGAGGAAATGAAAATGACCTTCTAGAGGTGTTGAATAAAACAACACAGAAACTTCCAGATGCCCTTTAATAGAATTTAGGAAGGAAATGTGCTTACCACTGAACAAAACAAACTCATTAGACCATGGTAACTTAAAAAATACACACAAAAATGGAAACATCTGATGCTGTGGTTCTGCCAACTGCCTTAATTCTGACCTTTAATTTCAGTTGGCCAGCCACTTAATGAGTATTCTTAGTAGTACAAACACTTCAGAAACTTTTCATCTAAGTGATTAGAAATGAAAATGTATCACATTTTTGCTATATGCTGACTACTCTCTCTCCCTCTCTCTTATCAGTAATGAAGCCTCAACCTGTTTGATAAGCATAGTGATTTGACCTCTGAGTATGTGTAGAGAGGATGGTTTCAAGGGTGCTAATCTGGACTGTACCTTACCAGAGAAATATGAAGGCGAATGAGTTAGAAACAGTGCAGTTGCCGGGGAATGATGTAGACTAAGCAAGTTCTAATACTCCTACTGGAACAGTAAACTGGGTACAGAGACCACATCTACCCCTATGTCAGAGATGAGAGAAAAGAGAACCATGTCAGGAACATGGGTGGGCTTGACCCCTTAACTGGTACCCAGATACTTACTCTTGTATCTGTAAAGCATCTTCCATCTTGGCATGATAGTGCTTTACAGAAAGCAATGAACTGTGCTTTAAAACACCCATGCGAAGCAGTTATTACACTCTCTCTGCAAGAAAAGATCTGAGGTATAGAGGAGATGGTGTGACATGCCAAAGGTCAGACACAATGAGCCATAAACTGAACCCAGATCTTCTCAGTTCTTGCTTTAGTCACCAGATCATTGTTTCCCCACTAAGAAATGAGATGCTGATATCTCTCGCCAGTAACTGCTGTGTGGACAAGGGGCCTGGGTCTTTGATCAGTATGTGGTCAGGTAGTGGCTTGCAGGTTGTGAGGCGCAATATTGGACTATAATTGGATCTCTAGAGAATATTGGAAGAGTAGATGGATTAGAGTAGAAGAGTCATAGTTAAGTGTGTTTGTGTGGAATGTAAACTCCATAGTTCCTGACTGGCAAATATTTTAGGATTTTTGCTCACCAAAATGTTCTAATTCAGTTTTTTGTTTAGTGTCAGAAACACACCCACTTTAAGTGACAGGAATATTTTGATATACCATTATGCCTAAAGGACTGTGTTGTTAATCCTATAGACTCACCATGGATGGCAAAACAGAAAAAATGATGATTTAGGATTCTTTATTTCTATCCTGTGTCTCAGCAATTGTATTTCTTAACCTTTTAATTGTATTTTAATGTTTTTGTCTGGGAATTAAATGAACAACTTTGAGATTCATAATCCTTTCATCGGTCTGTGCAGAGGAGCCATTTAACAATAATAAACTGTGAGTTGAACTTACGTCAATATGTATTGCTCCTGTAACTCAAAACCACAGGGCTTTTTATATAAGAAAGCCCCAACTTTTGCATATTTCACTGTGTGTCTGGCAAGAAATCCACCAAATCAATCCCTGAGAAGTGATAGATGAGCAGAATATTTTCTTGTTTAAATGCCTGACCTGTTTCTTTATTTGTGTTCCAAGTCTGGCTTTCAACAGCCTTAATGTTCAATATAAGCAAATACATTCCCAGCTATTTATCCTCCCATTTATATTCCATAATGGTTTAGATGCTTTACTAAGATGCCTGCAAGATAAATTTGTATTTGAAATAATAGTAACAGTTTGTAGAACTGCTACAATGCAGTACTTAATTAATTGCCCTCTTTAACCATTAGATGTGGCATACTAGTGCATGTTCAAAGTTTTAAGTGAATTAAGAAAGTTGTGCTGTTGACAGTTTAACAAACTGCTATGCACTAGATAATCAGTGAACTGTGTTTACCTTTCTCTTCACATGCCCTTAGTAATTTTGGATATTACAAAGAAAATATTTTTTCCCCTCTCATTAGATCTAGAATGAGGGTACTTCTAGCAACTTCTCAGTTACCAAGAGACTTGTGAGCTAAAACAATCTGTCTTTTTTGGTCTGCCTAAAATTCACTCTTAGTAACAGAAAGCTGCATTTTTCTTCCCCCAGAGCTTCTAATCACCTGGAGTTATGCAGTGATGAATGTCTCATGTTTTCGGATCTCAGAGAGCATAAATGGATTGAGACTTAACTCCAATTCCATGTAATTATCATTCCTTATGAATATGAATACCTAGCTCCTGGTATGTTTTGCTAGGAACATGAAAATACAGTGCAGCTGAAATGAGCCACAGTCAAATAAATCTTCAGTAATATGTCAAGTATCAGGGAGTAGCCGTGTTAGTCTGTATCCACAAAAACAACAAGGACTCTGGTAGCACCTTAAAGACTAACCGATTTCTTTGGGCATAAACTTTCATGGGTAAAAAAACCTCACTTCTTCAGATGAGGTTTTTTACCCACAAAAGCTTATGCCCAAATAAATCTGTTAGTCTTTAAGGTGCCACTGGACTCCTTGTTGTTCTTCAGTAATATGCAGTGTCTAAAGCGAATCATTAGGGTTCTCCTATGTTCATACTGACTTATGAGGAAAAATTAAGAGGGATTTTTTTTAATGTCACAGCAAAGGTTGCTTTTTCTCTAATTTTATTTTAACAACACTTTGCTCTGACTTAGACTCATTTTTAAAAAACGTATTGCTGCTTTCTCCTCCAGCAGAAGCTGCTCTGAGATGCATTTGTGTAAAGGAGGAAAGAAAGAAGCAGCAGCTGAGACTGGGTCAGCATCAAGGATCAAATAAATCTCTTTTATATGCATTTCAGCCTCTTCTGTATATAAGTAGGAGAAGACATTTTTGTACTTCTCTTTAGAGGTCTGCCACTGCCAATATCACTAGAAAAGGCAACTTTTTAGACAAAGTAGGATATGGAAGGTCAGGTCATCAGACTGTGGAAAGGAAGGAAAGAACTCCACGTCTTGGTTTCTTCAGACTAGTGAATTCTAATATAAGCAGCAGGATCTTTTTTGAAAACTAATTACAAGCTGTTAGGGGAAAAATTCTAAGATAAATCTGAAGTCTAATCTTAGTCCTGGATTTAAAAAAAAGCTTTCCATGGCTGGCATGCCACCAGTGCGCTGAAGGCTTTAGGATCAATGGGGCATGTATTTAAAACCTCCAGTTGGTGGGTTTATATTTATATATATATATATATAGAAATGTGGGGGGGAGGGAAATCAGTGGTAAATAATAGGGATAAAATTGTGCATATTAACTCTGTAACACTAGCCGACATATCAAGTAAATGGAGAGCTGAGGTTGCAGTATCCTTAATTAACCCTGCTGCAGCACGTATGTAGTAAGCTGAATACTCAGTCTGGAGACTATAGCAATACCCTTATAGTATTTCCATTTCTTCCCCCCACCCACTAATTCTTTTCCATTTTGTCACAATTCATTCTTCTCCCTCTTCTCTGAGCTTCTTTGGTAACACATAAAAAGTTAGAGTTTGGGGAAGGAAAGATTTCCCCCTCCCTCACCCCCCCAATGGAAAATAATGGGCCAGAACTGCTCCATTGAAATAAGTGGCTCCACATTGTTTTGCACCAGGTGCAGATTTAACCCATTGCTTTTCAGTTTAGTGCTCAAGAAAATTCAGATGGTACAAATTTTCCCACTTTTGAGTTTTGCTTTACATACTTCTAACAGCAACTTAGTGAGATTTACAAAAAAAATCTGCAGAGTGACTCAGATTCTTGAATCTGCAATAGTTCCTGAAATAGCCAGAATATCAGCTTTGAAAGTCAATTGCCTTTTTTTTTTAAACACAACTTTTGGGGGTGGCTGGAAGAGAAGGTGAGCAGGGAATGGAAAAGTTCTGAGAGAAATAGGCGAAGTTCAAGCCAGTGACATTCCAGGTAATAGCAACTTATGAGGGCAAGCCTCAGATATTGAAACTAGAATGTGTTCTGCTCCTCTTGTAGTGGTCATCTCATATAGCCTGAAATCCAATGGCTGCTGAGGGAACTCAGTATCCCAATGGATTGGGCGCATGAAGTCAATTGGCTTTAGATCAAATTCTTTACAAATACAAATTCTCAGAAAATAACAAAATACTGTTTGTACCAATAGTTGTAAAGTGTTTTAAAACACCAACATAATTCCCCAGCTTCTCTCCATGTACCCAAGTCTGACAACTACTCTTAAACAATTGAAATTGATAGTAGGAATGACCTATTCAGTTAAAGTTCTCCAGAAAGGGCAGATGTAGGAAAAGGGGAAGATCCAGTTGCACTCCTTCCATTATTCACTAAAATCCATTCACCAGTTTTAGTCTTTATTCATAAATTAACTTTGAGATTCAAAGAAGCAAATGGAGCTGTCAGATGCTGTCATTCTAGTGACTGCTGTCCCAAAATGTAACATGATGTTTTATGAAAGGCAAACCTTGTTCTAAACCGGCAATGCCATTAATATCCATGGTGCAATACAGCAGTGGGAGGACTTTGAAACCTGGAGATGATAGACCACTGAGTTATTAAGCTTGGACCTAAAAGGATGGATTGGATGAGGAGTGTAAGGAGACTCTTCTCACATCTACCCTAGCTCCTGTTTCTGTTGTTGCTGGGCCTGCACCATCTGTTCAAGGCCTTGCTGCTTGGTCCTTTTAAATTTTAGCATCTAGATATTTTGAAGTGGTGTGTGTGTGGGGGGGTGGACTCTTAATTTTCCTTCTTTCTTTTATTCACTTTTAATTTCTACATTATCTCTAACATTTTCTCTCCTACCACACTAATCACCCACACAATTCAAAAAATAATTCCCCTCTAAGTCTTTCACCTGCCTTTCTCTGACATCCACAACAAGATAAAACAAATGCTCTTTACATTTAACTTGCATGAATTACACTTGTTGTGAGAAGAAAATTAGATTTGGAACAGCTAAGGTATCTTTCTGCATATTTTGCTGGGAGCATCTCCCTCCCCCCTGCCCCCACAATTCGTTCATATGACTTCTTTCCTTCCCAGGTTTGGGCTTGAGGGCTAGATTCATAAGGACTTGATAGGCCTGATTTATGGTCTCTCTTGCTAAAGATTTACATCAGTGTAACTTTTCCAAGTCAATGGAGTTATACTGATGTGAATAGAGAATTGGACTCATGGTCCTTGTGACAATGCGCTGACAATCTAAAAGATGGACAAAGATCAAATAATAAAACTCTAGGAGACATGCAGGATAGTGTTAAATTATAACTTAATTTTTTTTAACAAAGGGAAGCTGATGTTAGCTTAGCATTTGTAGGTTTCCTGGAAGGAAGTATGTTTGAATTCCAGGAGTTTGAATGAAGAGACCATTAAAGAGATTTTAATGTCCATAGGAAGGAAGGAAGGAAAAGTAGAGTGGGAGAAAGGAACTAAATGGAGCAGCGAGGTTGGCCTCCTGCATGAAGCAAAGGGAGAGAGAGCTGGAATGAGAGAAGAAACCAGAAGAGAGACTGAAGTTGTACAGAGCCTTGATGTGAGGACAAGAATCATGCCTTTGATCCAACAGAAAAGATGGCGCTAGTACCACAAATGTAGGCCTAGTGAGACTGCACCACCATTACACAAAAGCTGTTAGTGGAAACTTTTTAAAGGTATTGTGACCAGTGATGGCAGCAGGCGTTGCATGCAGAGATGACGGGTATTAAAATATGGGCCAGAATGAGAAAACAGATTTTAAAAAAGAACAATTTCTAAAAAACAGTTTCCTTTGGTATTAACCGTCTGTATTCTTTCTATTTGTGCAGAAGTACCTTCAATATAACAGGCTGGAAATGGTAGTCTGGGGAGTTTTTTGTTCATTTTATTCACTAATTTCTTGTGACATATCACATAATGCTTCACTGAGTTCTAGATAATGTCTTTTGACTTTCTATGTTTCCTCACTCTTTTCGCTCCCCCCAAAAAAACCTCAACCAGATTTGTCTGACAAAACTTACTCTAATAAATGTATATATCCTACCTTTTGACCTCAAATGATTGACTTAAGTGTCTTGCAGGGGTGAAAGTAACTTAAAGGAATTACCGGTATGCAGGGTGGCGGGCTCCTGTGCAAGAGGGTGTGTGGTTCTTGGCCCCCGGAAAGTGTGTGGCCTTGGGTGGAAGGGGTGGGGCTGGGGCCAGACTCCCCCAGCTAGCCCTTCAGTGCTGCCCGGCCCACGCTGCCTGGGGCTCAGGCAGCGATTTAAAGGCCCCAGGGCTCAGGCCGTTCCCAGAAGCCCTGAGCCCTTTTAAATCACTAGGCCCCGGGGCAGCTGCCCATTTTGCACACCTCATCAGTGCCAGTACGGTTGGTTGTGTACCGGTGGCCACTTTCTTACCGGTACACTGTACCAGACTGTACCATCTTACTTTCACCTCTGGTGTCTTACCTAGGCAAGAGGGTCATACTTACAAGGTCATATTTACCAGCTTTACACCCTACCCCCACCCCTCACTTTGGAAGAACTGACACTATATAATGGTACCTTGCCTGAACTGAACTTAAAAATAATTTCTGAATTTCAGTGAGTGGTTCTGATAGCAGCTTACTGAGTTCCCTCATATACTCTCTCAGTCTTGGGTTATTCTTCTCTGATGAATGAACATACATCACTGCAATCAAACACCAATTTAATAGCATGGCTAGAATAAGTAGTTTCCTTCCTAATTTTAATCAATGACTCCTGCCCCCCTTACTGTACTCAGTAATTATCTCTACTAGAGATAAATACACTAACAAAGTAAACAGAGTGCTTCTTAATTTATTTTTTTTTGGTCTCCTCCTCAGGATCCTGTGCCATACTTTAGAGATCTATTTTATTTTTAAACTTTCTCTCAGCCTTTATGTTGTGGAAAGATTCTTCTGTGCTTACCCCATACCCCGCTGCCAAGTGTTGTGTTATTTTTTCAAACATCCTGCCCCCAAAATGAGGTGTGATTTTGCTAAAAAATGATTGATTCCTACTAGGAACAAACATGCCAAGTAATGTCTTGAATGTAACTTATTTCAGAGATTTTCTGCTGGAATAAACATCTTAATGAGCTTCATTGTATTCCTCAGTCAATTAGGTGCAGTCTATTTGCATGTGACTCTATAAATATTCCATTAGAGATCTAAATGGAAGAGACAGCATTTAGGAATATCCTATGGATTTGCAATGCTCTTGAAGGTTTTTGTGTCCATAAATCAATGAATGATTATACTTATCCGCATACAGCAAGTATCTTTTTCTTTGTGACAGATATAAAACAGATAATCTTTGATTTTTAGTAAGTAATGACTTAATTTATCTTTATTGAACTGGTTTAGAACACTGGAAGAGAACATACAGAATGGGAGAAATGTGATTTCTCAGTCTCACACCTTTAGATCAAGTAAATTGTGTTGCTTCCAGAAGCTACAAGTACCAGCGCTTTGTAGGGGCGTGTAAAGTGTTCTCACTGGAGCAAAGATAGCTGTAGCAACGCACTCACTGTAAGGTGCCATACCTGAAACTACAAATTTGCAAGTGGCTACACTTGCAAATTTCCAGCGCTGCAGCAGGGTGTGAAAACACACCCTTTCCAGCGCTGCAAATTGCGGCTCTGCAAAGCGCCAGTGTGGTCAAAGCCCCAGCACTGGGAGCGTGGCTCCCAGCACTGTACGCTATTCTCCACAGGGAGGTGGAGTACTGACAGCCCTGGGAGAGCTCTCTCCCAGCGCTGGCGCTTTGACTACACTTAGCACTTCAAAGCGTTGCCATGGCAGCGCTTTGAAGTGCAAGTGTAGCCATGTGGAGTTCAAAATTGGGACCTCCATCTTCCCTGCAGGACACAACTCCCATTTAAATCAGTAGAGTTGCCTCTGTGGCACAATGGAGCCCCGATGCCATCTCAGTTCAACAAAGCAACAGTGAATATTTTCTCACTCATCTTCCACACTGTGCATGAGGGTTGGAGCTGACTTAGTCTTTTTTGTATTTTCAACAAAAGTCTGACACGTTGGGCAGCAACCAAATCCTTCATATGTTCAACACACTGACAGAAAACTATAAATCAACTTCATTTTTACATAGATTTCTTTCTGGTTCTGTTGGTTTGTCTCAGCTCTGTCCCATTTTCTTTTTCTTTCTTCAACTCATTTTCAGTTAAAGATTCTTATCTTTTATTCAACATCCCATTACATTTCTTCCTCAATTCTTCCATGTTTCTCTCCCTTTCATGGTGGTCCATGGGCTTTCATTTAACTTTCTTCAGTTTTATCCTCATCCAGCTGTCTAAGCCTTCGTCTAATGACAATAGAGCCATCTTTGTGCATGCTGGTTTGGGGACAGTAGACTGGTTCTTGGTGCTGGTAGTGGTTGCTGTGTGGTCGTACCTTCCTGCAGGGAGGGTTTCTCCATGTGGGATCTCTACAGGTGTGGTTCCTTTGGCTATACAGGTGAAAGGAATTCCATACGTCAGAGAAATGCTGAAAGCTATAAGACTTGATGAAGAGCTGTAGAAAGTGCAGGGAATGCATAAGAATGCAGAGGGTCTGGTGATGCTCTCTGGAGTAAAGCAGGAGGATGCCTGAATGAATGAATGAAAAATCAGCCTGAACAGTAAAAAACCTACTTCAGGCCCTGAGTCTTGAAGGTCTGTCTTTGGCTGACAAGTGCACAAATTTACTCGATAGCAGAAATAGCCTTGATTCTTTAAGAAAACAACTGCAATCAAGTAGGAGACAACTGTCTAAATTTTAGAGGGAGTTGCACCTTCAGAGTGTAAATACTTGAATGAACATTCCTGAAAAAAAAGTTAGATGGTTTAGCTCAATTAATTGCTTAGTTTAGGTTGTTAAATCAGGTTTGAACAGCACGAAATTGGGGAAGAATTCCTAAAAAAAAGCTGCCAGAAATTGTGTAGCTCATTGTAGCTAATTGTGACTAAGGATCACAATCAAGACTTGAAAGTACTAACAGACCTCTGATACATGCAGAGGTCTGTTACTACTCTAGTAAAGAGTATGACAGTAAGGGATCGCACTTTGAATTCCATGAGTGTGTATCTTGGAGCTGAGAGTGGGGACTCCACCACCTTATATCTTATTGCAGTTAGAGCTTGCCTCTTTGGTCAGTGTAACTTATGTCGTTTAGGGGGGTGGCTTTTTCACACTCCTGAGCAACTTAAGTTATACCAAAGTAAGCGCTAGTATACACAAGCTCCTTATGCCACTGAGCTGGCAAGAAATTCCGGCTATCACTTGTGTAGGAGACAAAGGAGCAGCTAATCAGGAAAGATTAGATGTTCAGGATGAGGTCCCAGCATTATGTTTCCAGATGCATGTTCAGTGCTGTATCCAAAAGAGGTGCAGGCTAGTGAAAGATGGCAGGAGAAAAAGGAAAATGTGTGGGGGAAAAAAACAAAAATCCACAGATTCACTTCCACAGTATTTCTGTGGTGATTTTTTGTTCACAAGAATTTTCACAGAAAGCAAAAGTTTCAAACATTCAGCCAGCTATATTTATGTAAGAATTCATGCCTCAAATTCAAATTTTCCTCCTAGTTATGAGAGCTTCAGTTATTTAGTTAGGGAGCAGGAACACCACCATCACACAGCACAAATAGTGAAAGCAAAAAAAGTTATGAACCACTCTCATACTGAATCACATTAGCACAATAGGCCAATTTCTAAAAGGCATTTAAGCGACTAAAGATGCAGATAGGCACGCTTGAAAATACCACAAGGCACCTAAATACCTTTGAAAATCTGGCCGATAGAGTTGAACAATTTAGAATGAAGAATTTATGAAACTCAGTCTTGTCTTGTGTATCAACAGAAAGTTAGCTTAACCATTGTATCATTTGTTTTTCCCTGCAGGAACAGGGACTAGTTTTTCTCATGAAGCCTAGGACACTATCAGTATTGCCAACTCTCACATTAGCATCACAAATTTCATTATATTTGGTGGTTTTCTTAAAGTCCAAGCTCCTGGATTCATGTGATTAAGTTAGAATCTTAACTTTTCATTTAAAAAAAAAAACTAAAAAAAGAAATGTCCAGCCCTTATGGTTTCTGAGGCTTGAAAATGTGATTTGAGTGCACCTTAAAGTCTCAAACCAGAAAACAAACAAAAATTACTCCAAAATGTATTATCATTTAAAAAAAATTCATGATTTTGAGGCCTGACTATGATTTTTGAATGCTTGGGGTTGCAGACTCTATCCCCTTTGCAAGAACTAAAGCCCATCTCCAATGGGCTAGGGATGAGTAGCATTGGATCTAAGATTGGCTTTCTCTATTAGGGCCTGATCTTGTGTCCTTTGAAGTCAGTGGCAAACTCGCATTTGACTTTAGTGGTGCAGGATTAGACCCTTAGTTCACTAGTTTAAATTAGAAGACAATGAAATGAGAATCATTTTCACTTAAAGAAAACATCTTTAGTTTCACCAAGAGAACCTGGCCTATACTGGGCAGACAAGGAGTTGATGCTCTTTACAGTACAAGCTTACTGTAATTACCAAGGAAGTCAGAAGAAATGCACCTCCCTACAGAGCCTTAATAAGGAGATTTCAATGAATCAATGACAGTTTACAGCGCATGAGGATCTGCCTCATATCAGTGCCCCTTTAAAAATTAAAACACAACACAATCTAACCAACTCTTGTGGCTATTCTGATTACAAAAAAATGTTTTACATTTGACATTTTCCAAACAGAGCAACACATCAGCAATGGTGCAATAATTTACAGATGAGCTTAATTGACTGAGAAGGGAGATTTGGCACATATGGGAAAAATGCATACATCATGTTAGACTATTAATTCAACTCATTCTTCTGCAACATGCTCCAGACTAAGGTTAACAGACAGTTTATGAAACCCGGAATGCAATTAAGTCTCAGAGGAAGCACAGTTGGAGGCTGTGGCAGTTTCTATAGCAACCCAAAGGCTCAGGACTAGTAACAGGAGATTAACTTGAAGACAAGATAAGTACATAAATATAGCTCTCATCTACCATTTTCTCTACCTCCAAACATGCAACATACTATACAATTAAAAACAAAGTAATTAATATAGGAATGCAGTCAGAACATCAGAAAGATGTTCTATTTGTCATTTTCTAGAGTGACAATAACCACTTGTGAATGCTATTTTTAAAATAAAATTTTGACTTAATTCTACAATCACCTAAAATTCATTAATTAGTTCAGTCAAAATGGAGAAAGCAGAACTCAAAATTCTGCAGAAAAGATTAGAAGGAAGTTATAAAATATGAAACATGACATACATAATAAAAAGGGTTTGTTTATGTCAACATGACATGCTTATGAACAAACCCTCTTGACACATTGTTCTGGATTATATTTTCAGATCATGTTTTGAAAGTCTCAAGAAGGGCAAAGGAAAGAGAGAGGAAAATTTATGTAATCACCAGACATTTAAATGTCTTGTTTAAGTTAAGGAACCTCATCTAATCTTCCATGTGTCACTTAAAACCCCTTTTCAAATAAACTGCCATTATGACAACCATTTTTAAACATTTACTGACTCACTCCATATAAAGAAGTACATCAACACAAAACTCTTTCATCTTATCAGAGAAGTTTGTTTTTAACCACCTGAAGCAATAATATCCAGGTGAAATCTTATTAATGCCCCAGTAATACATTTGTCTTCTCCCACTACATCCTCCACTTTGTCAAAATAAATTAGGTTGCATTTCACTAGATCTGCATTCAAAGGAAAAAAACACTCCCCTTCAGCCAATCAGTGAATTAATACCGTTTATAAGTAACTGAGGTGGATATTCTCATGCAGTCCTAATATAAACTCTCCGGGGCTATTCCAAAAACCATTCAAGTCAATTTGAGTCTTTCCACCAACTTCAGTAGTCTCTACATCATGCCCTCTATAGATAACCACCACCTACCTACTTTATTCTGTCTGAATATTTGCAGTTTGTGGGTCTTTGAAACTTATACCCAGTAGAATTGTTTTTGCTCTTGTTTAAAAACAGTAAATGGGAAAGTAGGTGTATCTCTATGCATGCTATGACAACAATGAAACTGCCACCATGTACTATACCAGGGGTCGGCAACCTTTCAGAAGTGGTGTGCCGAGTCTTCATTCATTCACTCTAATTTAAGGTTTCGCGTGCCAGTAATACATTTTAATGTTCTTAGAAGGTCTCGTTCTATAAGTCTATAATATATAACTAAACTATTGTTGTATGTAAAGTAAATAAAGTTTTTAAAATGTTTAAGAAACTTCATTTAAAATTAAATAAAATGCAGAGCCCTCCGGACCAGTGGCCAGGACCCAGGCAGCATGATTGCCACTGAAAATCAGCTCACGTGCCGCCTTTGGCACCCCTGCCATAGGTTGCCTACCCCTGTACAGTATACTGTTTGCCCCAACGTATCTGTGTCTGCAAGTGGACTTACTATATTATACATCTGGTCAGCATTTGGACCATATTTGAGTCCATGTATTAGTCTCCACTGAAACAGGTTATGAGCACATGCTTTGGTTGTCCAATCCAGAATGGGCTTCCTAATAATTTATTTCCTCACATGTTGGCTAGCATGTAAACAATGTTATGTGAACCATAACCGCTGTAGCCATTCTAATGCAGACTAGACCTAAGTTTCAGCATTTGGTTAGTTTTTTGGCTCGCTCTACAGAATGCAAAAACTCATTCCGAAAGTCCTCATGCTGTATTGAGCATGACAAATCTCTACTTGGTCATATTAAAAAGATTTATTTGAAAAAATGCTCTGCTATGTAAAAATGTGCATTATTTTGTTTTGGTTTCCAGTTTTTAAAATGTCTAATGGTTAGGGCTGTGGGTCTGTCACAGTGAAGAAAATGTCCCAGTTACTATGACTGCTCTGTTTGTCCATGACTTCCACGCAGGAAAGCGTAGCCATAGGTGGGTTGCTGGCCTGGTGCAGAGGGGAGGCTCTGAAGGGTGAGTGTCAAAGAGTGAGCTCACGCTGCAGCAACAGCTCCTGTGTCCCTCAGGGCTCAGCCTGGCTTCCCACTCCAGGTGGTGTGAGCTGGTGCACAGGGTCGTAGTCCCACACAGGTTTCATGGATCCAAGACCAATTCATAGATTCCAGGGCAAATTTTAGTGAGTGGCCCTGCAACCATTTGTACCAGATCACAAAACCTTGACTTGAATTTGTCCCACTACCGCCCTGCTGCAGTCATGACGATGGTGTGGCTGGGTCAAACCAGAATGGCACTGTGCTCCTGGGTTCCAGGTCACAGTGCCAGAATGGGAAGCCATGACCCAGGAGGAAGAGCCGGGGGGGGGGGGGGGCCCGGCGGGGGGGGGGGAGGGCGGGGCCCTCGCCGCGCGGGCGCGGGGCGGACGGGCGGGGGGTTTGGCATTTGGCGGGCGGTCGGCGGAGCGGCCCGCGGACCGGACGCGCGGCGGGACGCGGGCGGACCTGCGTCATGCCGCCTGCGGGCAGAGGAGCCCGCAGCAGAGTCCAGCGCGCCGCCCGCCGCCGCAGCCCTCCCCCCAGGTCCCCCCTCCCCGGCTCCCGTGACCTGCCGCAGTCATGCCTGCGCGGAGCTCAACCGACTGGGGGGGGCCCCAGAAAAAAAGGTGGGGGGCCCGCGGCGGACGGCCTGGGGGGCATGCCCCTCTGCCCCTCTGGGCGGCCCTGCCATGACCCAGCCCTGTGGGACACAGGAGCTGCTGCTGCACAGGGTGAACGTGGGTCAGGCTTGTACTCCAGCCAGCCCCACCCCTGAGGTGTCACCTCTTCCATGTGCTGGGATTCGGGTCATGGTGCCAGGCAGAGGGTGCTGCTGAAGGTGACCAGTGCCCCCTCAGTGGGCGAGGAGGTGATGGTGGTGGCAGTGGTGAAGGAGAAGGTCATGGGTCTGCTAGGATTTTAAAGAGGTAGAGTTGAATTTCATTTGTCAGGGCATTTTTTAAATCAAAAATCACAGAGCAGGCACAGTAAATTTAGTACAAGTCATGGTTTAGTGGCTGCTTCATAAGTTTTGATTTTTTTTTTTAAAAAAAGCCCTGTCAAATCTGCAGCCCTACTGAGGGTCATTGTCTGCAGAAACACACATGAAGTGACACCGCTTTGTTTGCAGAGTACTGCTGGGGCTGTATCCTTAGCGGCTCAGAATGAAGATCATATCTACCTGTTTGTGGATGTTGAGGGCTGAACATCTGTTTAAATACAATTGCCAGAATTCTCAACAAGGATTTTAAAAAATTGCATTGCAGCTGTACAGTGCACAGCACTCCACTGTCATTTAGCTGCACTATAGAATGTGCTTAGACTCCCCTGCTCCATCTTTTAGGTGAATGGGGTTTGTCTTCCTCTAGATAAGGCTGAGAGGCCTGCTCCAAAGTTGGTATCCTCTTGTGGATCCTGGAGAAATCTACAAGGCTCCATTGGAATTTTGGTACTAGAGAGATTTCCTCTGGCTGCAGCTGCCCCTGGGCAAAGAGTGGGGGCGGGGAAGAGTGGGACTGCACTGACAAGAGAATACAGCCTGTGCCGGTATTGTCTTTCTGACCCTTAGTCATGCTTAATGGGGATGGTATGGGAACTCCTTGTGAGACACAGAGATGCAGCAGTGACTTTATGTCACACTCCCACATTCTCTGCCCTAAAGGGCAGGGCTATGGTGCCTTTCTGCGAAGGCTATTCCTGCAGGCTGAAAATGACTCTTTGTGGTTATAGGCAGTTGGATGTATGTTAGAGCAGTCTCAGAGCTGCTTTAACTTCTGCTGGGGTTAAACTGGCCCCAGACTGCCACACAATAAGGGATCCCTAAGATGCTATGAATTTATTTGTATTACCATAGTGCCTAAAAGTCCTAGTCATGGACTGGGATCCCATTGTGATAGGTGCTGTACAAATACAGAACAAAATGATGGTCCCTGCTCCAAAACCCATCTGATTTAAGTACAAGACCAGAGACAACAGTTAGATACAAACAAATGAGGGGCAGAGGGAAGAGTACAAGGCAACTCCCCAGGAACAAGAACTTGGCATTTTTCCAAGATGTAGCAGAATTCTCTTTTAGTGGCAGAATTCACCATTTCGTTGCAACAAAGCACCTGGCATTGTTTTCATTCTCTCTGCCTCACCAACTTTGGGTGTTTCTTGTTCTCTAGCTTTCCCTACCAGGAATCACCTGCATTTACACCATGTCTATTACCAATAAAGGGACAGAGAGGGAGTGATATTTCTTTTCTAAGGCCATCAGTCTGCCCAGAGCAAACCCAATAACTCTTCTTTGTTGTACCCACTCTGACACGTCTTTAAAAAAAGTTTATGTTCAACCCTAGACTCTCTTTTTGGGAGTTGGAAAGATGAACCACAGAATAGTCAACATTAATATGCTTTTCAGAGGAACCAGCCCTAATTTAGTTCTTCTTGTCCCATTTTAAATATTTATTCCTACTTCTTTCCAGTGGCCATTAACTGAAGCTTTTGACCCATGCGCTAACTAGGCAAGTAATTTTACACATCCTCAGCAGGGTACAGCGGAAATGAGCATAGACTCTCTCTATTAATATCTACCCTTATACAAACAAAATGTATTTTCAGTTCTTCAGCTAATGAAGCACTGTGGGAACTAGGCAGGGAAGGGCTTGGGAATAACTCTACAAGGAAGAAATCCAAATGTTTGTTGGCAAAAGCTCCATAATGCAATAGGTTTGCTTGGAAAGAGCCAACAGTAACAAGGACTCGGACAGCAGTTTAAATAAAAAGAGGCACTGAAATTTTACATGCTGCCTGGATACAGAGAAATCCCAAAGATCATTTCAAAGAATGCTTACTTTTTGTTTTATTACAGTCAAAATACTTGGGGAGAGAAGAGGGGAAGAGGAACTAGAATCCCAAATGGACTGTAGGAAAGCTCTTGTATTTCTCTTTAGTTCCAAATTTTCAATAAGAAGTCTATCATTTTCTTGCTACATCAGACTGCAGTTTAAAAAAAAAGTATGTGTTGGCTCAAAGAATGAGAGTTTTTAGCATCTGTCACTATTAAACTTTAATAAAAGTTGCCATAGAAGCAGCTGAGTATTGTTATAAATTATGAGACTGCAATCAAACTTAATGTGCATCCCCATTATGAGGATTTCAAAGGAATACATTCATTAAGGAGCACTAGTTTTATAAGGGTTCCAGTGTAATTACTTTTACAATATACGTTAGAATTTTTTTGTGCTCTAGGCAAGAGTTTTATAGGACTAAATGTGCTTGTCTGGATAGAATATGGACATCTAAACTGTTATAGATAAGGAGTGTTGCAGCTTGTGGACTTCTAGTACATACTAAAAGCAACTGCATACAAAGAATGTTGCAGGTCCATGAAGGCAATGAACCAGTTTATTGTAGAAACTAAAAAAAAAAAAGGGGGGGGGCAGTATAGAGACTTAGAGCATTCTCCTTCTTTTAAAAAAGGACCTTTTAGTTCTGATCCATAGATCAATGCTTTTCACTTACTTGTGACCTCTTATTAATTAGTCTGGTCTCAAGCCTTGCAGTATCAGTCCTTATGGAGTCCTATGGTGATCTTGAGTATACTGGTGAAAATCCATGGGGCAGTGGAGCTATGGCAATTTACACCCGCTGAGTATTTGCTCCATGGAGTTACTCTGAATTTACACTGGTACAAGGGAGCTCAGAATCTGGTCCAAGATTTGTAAGTGAATTAGATCTCTTATTAGAATTGTGACTGTCTTGTGTAAGACTAAGAACACTCAAACTATTCCTAAAGACCTTGGCATATGTAAAATTGTCATTGGACTACTTGAATACTATTAGATCCTAATATTTCTGCCTACCTAGTTGTAACAAAGATGGGGAAAAATGAAGACACTTAGTGTCATTCATGGTGCCAATGGAAAGATATTCATGTGCTTCAGATCAGCTCCCAAAAAAGGAATGGAGGAAATTCAGGCTTAGAACTTGCAATGCATTATATATGCTGAACACCTGGTTGGAGGAGAAATGTAACTAGTGCACTTTGTCTTTTGAATGTTAAATTAAAACTAACATTGATGCCATCTGGCACTGTTGCTCTAACTCAGGAGGTGCCACTTAAATAGGCTTCTTCAATTTTTTGTAATGGTGTCTGGGCCAAAACAAACATTTTAAGCATAACAGGGATGCAGCATGAGTCATGTTTGTACATATGATTGATTCATCTGTCTACATCCAAAGCTGAAACAGGAGAGTTTGCTTTTGGAATGATTTTTGTTTCTAGACCATAAAACACTTATTTAAGGTTACATTCTAGAGCTATGTTCAGCCTTTAAGTACTCTCTGCTGCTACAAATTAACTAAGGAAGTCCAGGAATTCATGTAGTTTGCCACATGACTGTAGAGCTCTTTGCCTGTAATCTTTTTCTCTTTCTTAGTTGTTTTTCTCTACAAATTATCTTCCACTCTCTTTCTTTGTATTTTATTAAGTAACAGGCTGAGTTACAAATTTCAAACTCAAAGAAAATATGTGACCAAATTACCTTTGCACCAAGTACTAAGTACAGCCTTGTTTCTCTTGGATTGCTCTTTCCAAGAACCAATTCATAATATATTATTATATTATCAGCACATATGTTAATAGGGAGCAAAGAAGGTGCTAGTAAATGCATTAACCTACCCATTTATATTGAAATAAGTCTAGATAGCTAGCTGGGCTTTTCTATTCAATACACTTTACAACAGTTAATGCTCATCAAGGTCAATTTGTTAAGACCTTAATATGAATGCAACAATGAAATATACCAATCTTCATACCAGGAGGATAAAAGTGAAGAAAATTATATTGTATGGCATTAGGAAAAATGGTTCATTTTTGGTTGCGTAGTCCAAAAATAAATCAATAATGCTGTTATGAGTTGGTTTTGCTGGGTCCAAACATAATAAAGTATGTACAATATTTTGTTAACTGTACAATATTGCACCTGGCCACTTTGGAAACATTTTCATGGTATTGGACCAGTGCATAAAAGCCTGAAACACTCACAAAAGTAGAAGGGAAATATGAATAGTAAAATAATTAGTTACAAATTTCAAATAGTTAAGAAAATAATCAAATGAAGAAACAGTTAGCACACATCACCATGAAATAGTAAGATATGTTGAGTGACATAGAATAACAAATTAATATCCTAAGGAGGAATAACTGTGGTAAAGTCCTTAATTAAAAATCATTCAGATAAAATTAATTAAAACACATCTTTAATGTAGCATTCCTACACAATACCATGTGGGACTTCTCCCCTCCCAAATGTCTGGCAAAAAATAGTAACGAGTAAATCAGTATATGACTCTAATGTTCTCTTATCTGATCTTCAGTAGTGTGTGCTTCAAGGATGCATATACATATGGATCAGGTTTTTCACTCTTTTCCCTACTGCATTAAAAGAGGAAGTGCTCTCATTGTCTGATACTGATGAAATTAACTAGTATTTTTAAATCTGTGATGGTTGCTGCAAAATTTGAAATTTGTTTTGTTTGTCTGCCAGCAACAGTGTCTCACTGTGACCCTATTTCCCTTCCATTTTCTTAAGCAAACTGATCAAATAACTTTGTTATTTCAGAAATCTGTTTTGTCCTTTGATTTAACATTACTCACTCATAATTAGTTGAACACCACACCCGGTGCCCCTGAGAATAAATATCAGATTCTCTGGGCTGTGCACAATTTGATACTTGACACTAGTGTATAATGGGGAAATAAATACGCACAAGCACGGACATACACACACACGATCAGTGGCAGGTACAGTAATGTGATGTTCAGAAAATCCACTAAATTAAAATAATTTCACATGAAAGGAGAAGCTTCTTAAGTATTTCTTGGCACAGTTGCCAAGTCCCATTTGAAGAACGTTGGCAGGCTTTTATGCCTTCCTGGTAATTTAAGGAGGGGAAAGTTAAATGTTGACAATATTGACAGTTGAATCACTGAAGCACGTCTAGGTCTGGTTCCTGCTGAGGTGAACTATGCAGGAATACCATTTAAGCCTGCAGTCCTGAAATGTAATGAAGTAGAAATGCCTGATAGTTTAAATAAAGTGGGCCAGCACTAACATAGAACCTTGACCTGAACGTGACTTCAGAGTTACTGTGTATTTTCTATTACTGGTAATTTGTATGAGAGATTGGTATACAGTATACAAGTACACACATTCATGGTATAATTCCTTCACAATAGATCCTGCTGCTGGCTGGAAAAATAGCTACTGAGCAACACACACAATATTGGTTTCTTACACAATGTTACACCTACCATGTGGTATATTGATGAGTTCACATGGCAAGTCTTGTGAAGTAAAATGCAATTATGACATAATTGGAATTACAAAATGTGATTATACTGACAAGTCTATTTTAAAACAAACAAAAACAACCTTGTTAAATGGAGTCAATATTCATCAGATGTATCACTAGTTTGTCAAAAAAATAAGAGCTAAACCAAAGCATTGCCATAAAAAAAAAACCACTTTAGAAAGCATCTAAATTCACAGTTAAGGCACCACTTTGGAAACTATGGAAAAAGCAGTTAATATCATCCAAGCAACTTTAACTGTGCCTTCAGATCTCCATGATGAAAGCAATCAGAGATGGAAACAGCCGTATCCATCCATCACACTAGTTCCTCTCTTCCGTGACTAGCAAAAGTTCAACTCTTTACTAGTAATTGTATGGTACTTGTGCAGACTCCAAGCTTTTTATGGTAATGCACAGCTTGTGGAAAGATATACGTTTACAAATTCCTGATAAGACAGCCAGCTCTACTGTTCACAAAGATTCCATGTGCTGCTAATTATACAAGTATAATAAGGTATAGAGTTAATGTGTCGGGGGAGATTCTCATGGCACAAAAGGGGGTTAGGCACCCAACTTATAACTTTCCATTAGATTTTGATGCCAAACTCCCTTAGCCCTTTTGAAAATCTCATTCCCTATATATGTACAAACCTTCTAAGGGGTGATCATGACATGAGATTTATATGGAAAAAATAGAGCTCACTGTGGAGACAGTATTGGAGTAATGTACTTATGAAACCATTAATTTGCTTTCCCACAGTTTCTAATGCTTTGTTTTGTTTTAAAGTTGATGAATTTCTGTGCTTTCATGAAGACTTTTTTTTTCCATTTAAATATTCTTAGGGTTTTCTTTTGCTTTTTTTCAAAAGAGGTTGCTGGCATATATGAAAAATTAATTCCAATTTAAAGGGTTGTGCTTGGGGGGGGTGAAGGTTGGCCTGGGAACTTCTTTGTTTTTCAAAAATACTTCACGAATTTCTCAGAAACAGAAGAGCTGGCAGACATAAATAACACAGGGACTCTGGTGGACCTCGGAACTGGAAGCCATGCATGGATGGAATGTATTCCAATCCAGATGGCCTCCTCTTCTTGCACTCTCCCAGCCATTCTTCCCAAACCGATGTAGTTTTCCTAGTTCTTCCAGACAGGAGTCCCTTGTCTCCAAAGTGGTTCCTTGTCTGTCACTTCTCACTATGGCCACCCTCATCTATTCCAAGCAGACTTCATACAATTTTGTTGGTTACAGGCATGCCAAGCAGTGTATGATACATATAGTATATCGTGTTCTTAGTTTTTTTTTCTTTAAATTGTGCTTGTTTCGGTATTTATGCAAAAACCTGTTACTATCTAGCTTCTTGCTGTCCTCCCCTTCTCTCCCCCTGCCAAAAAGCCAGTTACATTCTACTCGTGTAGCACAGCAAGGTCAATTCTGGCTTTTATGGGTCAAGCATTATGAGAAAACTTTTGAAAGGCAGATAAAAGGAAAGTGTTTGAACTCCCATATCTTCAAAATACCTTGTGTAATTTGTTTGAAACTTACCAGAAAAAGTTGAAGTTTCAAGTAGATGGGTCTAGTTTTGGGTGGATTGAAAGTTGGTTTTAAAATGAAATTAGCTTCAACCTTAGCTTAAAAAGAGCCTAGCACCTCTCAATAGTATGGACTTTCCCAGGGCCGGCAGCATTTTGCCGGGAGGGCGGCAGGCGGCTCTGGGGGACCTCCCGCAGGCATGACTGCGGAGGGTCCGCTGGTCCCGCGGCTCCGGTGGACCTCCCGCAGGCATGCCTGCGGATGCTCCACTGGAAACGCGGGACCAGCAGACCCTCCGCAGGCATGTCTGCAAGAGGTCCCCCGGAGTCGCGGAACCGGCGACCACCAGCGTGCCCCCCGCGGTGTGCCGCCCTACTTCGGGCGGCGGAATTCCTAGAGCCGCCCCTGGACTTTACAATAATGTTGCATATTTGACATTCTTCTCAGCACAATTCTATGGAGAACTAGGGATCATGTTGTTGTTGTTGTTGTTGTTATGATGATACAATCTGAGTTTTCGGCACGAATTTCCAAAGTTACAATGAAATGAGATCCATGTGTATTATCTAAGGTCTACAAAGTATTTTTTTTCCCCTGTTCTGGGGGAGACGAGGGGAGGGAAGGAGCAAGATGGAAGGAAAATTTAACACAAAGCCAAAGTATATTTTAAAATACAGCCACCAAAAAGGGGAATTTAGAATTAAAACTGTTACAGGCCCATTTAATTAGGTCATTACAACAAAGCCTGTTTTGAGGTTCATAACAGTGTTATCTTGCTTATGTGCAGCAACAGGGAGTCATACTGTGCTCACAGATTTAGCTCAGTTTCAAGTTCTTTCTCACTTGGCACAATGCTGTGATTCAGTTTTCACACACTGGATGGATACTCTTTTCATTTAAAAACAACAGCTTCCATTAGTTAAGAAATTCATAGATTTTTTTCAGGTTTTTTTTTAAAGCTTACTTTTACAAACTTTTGGCCAAATTCAGACCGATGGTATCTCACTAAATTTCTTATGAACTTAGACATTTTATGACTTGGCAAGGTGGCATTGCATTATGAGAATTTCAGAAAGGCTGTCCTTATCAAGTCTCATTTAAATCAGAAGGGAAAAGATGGCAAAAGCAAAAACACTCTGCAAGTAACAATTTGTAGTAAACTCTGACAACTTCAGTGATACTTAAATATCTTTTTCTAATCCCAATATCTAATTGTGGTGGTAGATGCTAAACATCTATCTTTGAATGTTTGGTTATTTTTTATAAATTCATGGTTTTTCAGGATTGTAATTATGATGCCACCCTCTTCTCAGTCAAACCAATATAGACTTCTGCTTAAACTCTCTCAAGTGCCACTTGTTTAATAATAAGTAATCCCAACAGCTAGCGGGTACTTCTGAATTCTAATGTCACTGATTATAATGCAGGTTCAGCATTGACAAAACATTTTACACATTTTAGTGATGCATGACTTTCTTCTGCATAGAAATAATGCATCACAGGAAAACTGAGTGATGAGCTAGAGATATTTGCCATGGGTGACTTAGTCTGAGGTCATATAACCACAAGACTGCACTGACTATTAAATACCATATTAGACATAGTGATGAAATATTTTAAAGAGATCTCTAAAGGTACACATCCATAACAATGCTTATGAGCATTATATAATTACATTCATAAAATGAAATTGTAATAAGAGTTTGTATTGATTGTCATCAACTACCTACCCATGGAAAATGCCTGCTGTTTTTGCAATATAAATCTATGAATAGTTGAGTTTTGTCTTGAACTCTGAATATGAATATAAATTCTGGTTATTTTCAGTTCAGTAGTTTAGTAAATAAAGCAACATGTTTGTGGATGACTGAATGTCTGGAGAGTAGTTGAACCAAGTGATAATAGCCAATTAACAAAATGAATACAAAGTACTGATTCAAAACATTGTGGGGAAGGTGGTGGTAAGCAAGATGTGTATCTTTAGGGTGTGTTACAACTTCTCTAAAGATTCCAACTCCTGGAGGTATATGCTGGCTGTTGCTGGTGCAGATCCTGGCAGAGTGCACCAGTGGTGAAAAGTCCACCAAGTTGCAACTCTTGGAATACTGGGATGAGACTGAAGAGGGCCAGCACAATCATAAAAGGTGAGAGGTACTTGCTGGAGAGGGGCTAAAGCTAAGGCAACTAAGGAAGGCTGCTAATTCAGCACATCTCCACTGTAAGCTCCAAGGAGGCTCATAAGGAAACCTTTAACTGGGGGTGTCCCTTACCTTACAGACTCTGCTATTATCTGATCATTTACCTCAGATTTAGTCATCTTGAAGTCCGCACTGAAAGAAAATAAAACGCTTCTGGATCTTTTAATACCCTTTCCCCACAAGTAGGCAGACTTAAGTGTGTTCTGGTGGAGCAATCGCTTTAGCTGTGCTTGACACCTCGATACATAAATAACATTTCAACGAATACCTGTTCTTAAGAGCGGATCTACCCTGGATTCCTGTGCTTGACAACACCAAACTTCAGACAGGGGCCCAGTTTCCTTCCAGTCTTCTTGGAACATCAGGATTCCTTCTCTGTTTGAATAGGGTTCTTTTCAGTGTGTCCAAACACACTGCATTAATATACCATGTTCCAGCCAGAATCCACTCTATCACACCTCCTTTAAGACAGGGATTTTCAAAAGATCCTAGAGGCTTTACTCGTTCATTAGAAATATTAGCTACAAAAAGGGCAGAAGGTTTATCTTGTGCTATTCAATGCTAATAAAATAATAGTAATAACTGAAAGTAGCCTTTGTTTTTCATACTGCTACTTACAACAGACTGATAGCATTGAACATGGCTGAAGACTTGTCTTCAGCATATATGATTCTCAAATCTAATACTAAAGCTGATCACAAAACTATATGGATGCAAAGGGATTTTCCAGTTGGTTTCATGAACCACATCCCTGATGGTTGTCAATGCAAGAGGTTAAAAAATCCTCTGAGTCAAAGCCTAGTTTGAAATGGGCCTGATAATGCAACTCTTTGGAAAAATATTGTTGGACACAGAATATCATTTACTTTCCAAACAAGTTTTAATCTGCAGTTAGTTCCAGTAAAAGAATGTGATATCTGTTATCTTGGCTTCAGAGAACCCATTTTTTAATTCTTGGAAGCAATCACTAATTGGCACAATTTCTTGCAACAGTTGCCAAGATCCTTGGAGAATCACTACTTTTACTTAGAGAAACCCATGTGAAATAGCAGAACAATTCAGTATAGTCAAGTTGCTATGAAGTAAATGTGAAATTGTCTGTTCTAATGATACATTTTTTTACATACCTGTTCTATTCCTTCAGCAGAAACATAGTTTATTAATACATATTTCCAGTGTAGTCTGATTTCAGGAAGAATCTGACAAATAACTGCTCCAGTTCAAGAAAGCACTTATAACATAAGTCCATTTTGTTAATCATGTGCTGAAGTGCTCTCCTTAATAGGAATGCTTTCCTGAATCAGGAGCAGAGAAGGTTTTGGTGAAGAAGCTGCCTGTGAAGCAACAGATTATGAAGGGGGGAAAGGCAGCTATTAAGACCTCTTGGGGGTATAGCAGAAGTTGACGTCCTGCTTGGCAACGTTGTCTGATGTTCCATTTTTTGGTTTGAACCTTGATAGCAGTTTGATTTTCATTGTTTTGGGCTTTTTTTTTTTTTGTCTCTGAGTTTAGCCGGTTCTTGTGGGTTTTCTTCCCTCGGATTAGTCTGAAGAAAAGGAGTGGAAGTGAATGAACATAGTTTCATTTTGGCTGAAGGTTTGTTGGCTGCTATAGCTTGCATTCTCCAGCTCTGAAAAGTAGCAAATAGTAAGGTTTGAGGCTGAAATTTAAATAAGACAAATCACTACACCCTGTTTACGGTCAGAGGAATCTTTACTGTAGTTTTCTTATGGATGGACTCTGGCTGTGTAAGAAAGAAAGGGGAGGAAGGAGAGAAAATATGTAGTGCTGTAAACTTTCATTTCAAAGCTGAACATAATCAGTGCTCTAAGGCATTGAACTAAATGCTGTATTGACTACTGGACTCCTTATCTTTCTCTTCATCTGGGCATTATTAATATAACAATATAAATGAATCAAAATTGGATAGGCTTGTGCAATGTGTGAAATTCTTCTTAGCATGCATTGCCTGGTGCATATAAACCTAGGTCTTGAGTCAGCAAAGCACTTAAGTATGTGACAGCTCAATTTAGCAAAGCACTTACATGTGTATAATTTTAAGAAACATGCTTATGTTCTTAACGATCAACATGTGCTTAAATGCTTTGCTGAATTGAAACCTAAAGTAGAGATTTTCCAAATCAAAAATAAATTGTGTAAGATTGATTGACAGAGATTAGGATCAATTATATTGTGATCACTTGCTTCTATGCATATATGATTAAGTTTTTTCTGTCTTGTGTCTGCTTCACTAAGAATGAGACAGTTATGTTACAGATTTTGTGATCATACAGAGAATTTCTTTCCAATAATTTTTTCTATATCCATGTTGTAAAATGGTAAATCATTTTGACTTCCTAACCTCCTAGTTGTTGTTCACCTCACCAGGGATGGGACCCCTGGACCACCACCAAGATTCACAGGATACAGTTCCAGCAATAGAGATATGGCCAGACCAGAACCTTTTATCCAGCTTCCTGCCTTGCCCCTAAAAGTTGGTGGTTCAGGTGACACAAAATCTGAGTCCAAACTACCCCTGCCTTTGGTTATATGAAACCAAAACTCTACTAATGATGTTTGCAAAACAAAAACCTAGCCTAGCTATCTTAAATGGCAGAACATTCCAGCTAGTTTAGAGACTGCCATTACATTGTCTTGCTTATCTACAGTAGTTCATTGGCCCTTATCACAGATGCTTCCCTCATTTCCCTAAGAGTTTTTACATACATTCAAAGCAATACCTCCAGTTTCTTACCAAGGTTACTAGTTATAGGACAATCACATCTATTACCATTGAGAACACAAGCCTAATTCATGCAGGCTTTTACAGATTCCATGACACACAGAACAGAAGAGATAAATGTATGTTACAGATGGGACTGATTTACCAAGTTTGAATCCAGATTCAAACTTTCCCTATAGTTGAGGGTGATTGGATACAGGGTTTTGGTTCAGTCCACTAAAGGGCTAAAATCCTGTCACAAAGTGTGGATCTGGACTAACCTTTCAATACTGAGGGAAGTTCAGATCCAGAGTTTTGGTCTGAGACATCTCTAAGTTACTTAATATTAAAATGTAGAGTACTGGGAAAAAAAACCTCTGATTTTTCTAATAAACAGGGCTCCATTCTATATTATTACTTCAATACAGATTCCATACAAATGCACTCTAATTTTCTGAGCAATTTTCTTGTACTTGTATTATTGCTGTTAATGTATTACTGTTCTATATGTAGAAAGAATGTGATTAATAATAATTTGGTAGAGTTGTTAAAATATATTTTAAAATTTAAAATGTGATTGCTTTCCTAACAGTTTATATTAAAATGTTGTTAATGAGTTTTCTGTTTCCTCAGAAGGAATGTGAGCTAAGAAAATTTTAGGGTGCAATCTTAGCTATTACAAGAAAATTACAAGCACTTGAATGAATAAGGAATGTTTATTAAATAATTACATTTTCTCCTAAAAATGGACAAGACCACCACAAGCAACCTCAGGCCAGGTGGACTCTAGCTGAAAGTATATGGGTTCTGAATGTTCTATGTTTTTTCAGAAAAACAACCAAGAAGATGCAGAAAGAACCAGTTGCAAGTTAAGGTAAGATGAAAACACCAGTTATTCTAAGTGTTGTTTCAATGTTTCTGGCACCATGTAATGGTTAGTTGATTTGTGTTGGGGGATAACCTATTGGCAGCTGCTCTGTAGCTAAGAAATTATTATTAGTCAAGGGATTACTGGTGATCTGCTCAGCATGAGTGTCATAAAAATCAGGCTGTGAAGTCAGTTTTTCTGTCTCTGGCCCAGTGACTATTTATACATACAAAGTGGAACAATTGCAACAGGAGAGATTGAGTGAAATTTATCCAAGAATAGTGAATAGCCTGGTGGTTAGGGCACTCACCTGGGATTTGGGTGTGACATGCCCCAGTGTGCAATCTGGACTGTTGGATCATTATGCCCCCTTAATTCTCCATTCTGGTGTGCACTAGGCTCTGCTTTGCTGTGTGAGCTGCCACTCATCCCAGCCTCTAGCATGCAAGTTACCCCCAGACATATACCAGAGTGCTATGCCTAGCCACTCTTGAATTACATATAGGGCGACCTCCACATCCCTGGTCCCAGCCTTGTACCTAAGAAATTACTGCTGAGGGGATTCTGCACCAAAACATGAAAAATTCTGCACACGGTATTTTAAAATGTTATTTGCCAAATAATTGTGGAGGCCCCAGCATGGCATTGGAGAGCACAGGCCACTGGCTTCACAGAGGAGGGAGATCACTGTGCAGTTCCCTCTCCCACTCTGGGACGTGGACTCAGCAATGAGGCTGCACCAAACCTGACACAGCGCAAGGCCTGGGCCTGCCCCGGAAACACCCCAGAGCCCTGCCCCTCTTTGCCAGGTCTACTAGGTATGGGCAGGCAGGCCCAGAAAAGCGGGATCCAAGTGTGAAGGGGCTTAGTGTGTGTGGGGGGGCAGGTGTGGGTTGAGAGATTTCTGTGTGGGGCAATCTGGGTGTGGGCAGCTCAGTGGGGGATCTGCGTGGGGGGGGATCCAGATGCACAAGGGCTCTTTTTGGGGGGGCGGGGTTCTGGATGCAATGGTAATGGGACTCTGCAGGGGGTCCAGGTGAAGGTGGGGATCCAGGTGAAGGTGGGGATCCAGGTGCAGGTGGCTCGTTGGGTTGGTCCAGGTTCAGAGGGAGTGGGGCTCATGGGGGGGGGGGTTTATGGGTGTGCGTGTGGAGGTGAGGATTGGTGGGAGGGTCTGGATATGAGGGGCTCTGGATGCACAGGGGTTGGGTGGATGTCGGAGCAGCTCCCTGTATAGTGACCCCTCCCCTGCAGCTAAGGAGCGATGGGTGCAGGTTGCGCAGGGTGTGTGTGTGTGGGGCGGGGAGTCTGCAGAGCTTTCTACAACCAGGGGAGAAATCTGGGGGTGGGTCTGACCTGTCCCTAGATGCCAGGCAGAGGAAGAGGAAGTCCCATCCTCCCCAGCCCTGCCGGGACTAGCAGGGGCGGCTCTATGTGTTTTTTGCCACCCCAAGCACAGTGGTCAGGCAGCCTTTGGCGGCATTTCTATGGGAGGTCCGCGGTCATACAGATTCGGCGGCGGTTCTGCGGGTGATCTGTCGGTCCCACCGCCAAATTGCTGCCAATGCCACAGGACCGGTGGACCTCCCGCAGAAATGCCGCTGAAGGTTTCCTGACTGCCACCCTCACAGCGACCAGCAGGCTGCCCCCCGCGGCTTGCCGCCTCAGGCCCACGCTTGCTGTGCTGGTGCCTGGAGCCGCCCCTGGGGACTAGCAGCTAAGCCTGGCACAAAGTAGGAGCCACTAGCCTCACAGTGATTTACCTCTCTGCTGGCTGCCCAGGGCACCCAAAACATACTGCTGGGGAGGGTCGTATGACCACTCTTGTGGCTTCCCTTTGTTTCCCATCAGACTGTCATTTTTCTGCAGGGAAGCAAAGAAATCTGCAGGGCACATAAATTATGCGCATTTGCAGTGGCACAGAATTCCCCCAGCAGTAAGAAATGTACCATCTTGTACTGTTCAATTACTTATTGAACACCACAAGTTCGTAAGGTCCATCAGTTTGACAAAGAAATTGATCATGCACCAGTTCCAGTTAGCCTGAGTAGAGTCCCCAAAAACTTTAGCCAAAAACACAGTGGTTTAAATTAAATATAAAACAGACTTTAGAAAGATAGTTTTTAAGCGATTAAGTGGCTTGGCACAGACGATCAGAATTGGTTACAAAAGGAAAGAAAATATAAAATTGCAAGCTAATTCCTGAACTTTAGCATGCTTATAATTCTAAAAGCAGAAGGATTTCTCTCACCCAAAACATCACAGCAGTTCTTGCTAGCTGGAACACCTAGTTAGGACCAACCCCTGCTATAGTGTCAATGGAGTTTCTTTGTCTCCCCAGTATCTGTAGAAGTGGCAAAGAGTCAAACCAGATGTGGCAAAGTTATTAGATGTGCAGCAAGCAGCAGCATGACTAACATGGCCAGCAGTTTGCAAGGTGCATGAAGCAGGGTGAATAGGAAAGGGTGGCAGGTGTGTGTAAGCAAGCAAGCAAGAAGCAAGCAAAGATAAGCCAGATAGGACAAGAAGCTGAGAGGGGGGAGTTCCAGCTGAGCTGAAAACCAAGGAGAGAGAGGAGAAGAATTCACAGTGGTGGTTCTGATGGTCTTGAATTTTTCATCTTTGTTTGGTCCTGTTAAATTTTGTTTTGTTTAGAATTGGAGTTTTTGCTCTCTCTTTTTCTCTTTTCTGTCTTTTTTAAAGTTTTTTTTGCTGGAGGATGGCCACTTTTGGTGTGAGATGGGAGGGTTGTAGGGTGTTCTTGTGTTTTATGGTTATTGCCATGTGTTTGTCTTATTTGTTTCCATTTGTCCTCTTTTGTCTGATGTCAGTCTTGGCTGATGTACTGAGCAGCATATGAGAGCATATGCATGGCATGTATGGAGGTATATGTGATGGGTGGTGTTGGTGGATGTGTGATGGGTGGTGTGTGTGTGTTGTGTTGATGATGGTGTTGGCTGTGCTGGTGTGTTTGGGTTGGTGTTGGTTGGGTGTGTTGGTTGTGTGCATGGGTTTGGTTCTGATAGTGTATGGTGGTGGTGATGTGTGTTGTTGCTGTGGCAGGTTGTCTGTGGGCCAGGGTTGGGCTGTGGGGTGGACCTGCCCTGTCAGGCCCAATTGTCAGGATGGGATCATTTGATGATGATGTTTTGATGATCTGATGATCGGTGTTGGGGTTGGTGATGATGAGGAGTGGTGGTGTGTCTGTTTGCCAGTGGTTCTTGGCTGGTTTCTGGGGGGCTTCTCTCTCTGCTCACATCTTCTGTTCTTCATCTTCTGTCTGTTGATCTGTTCTGTAGATGCTGTGTGGGAATGCTTGTGTTGGTTTGTGTCTTGGTGTGTCTGAGGGGGGGTTGGGGTCTGGGTGGTTACAGTAGTAGTTTTGGTTGTGGCTGTGATGTGGTGTGTGGTGTGGAGGGTGGGTGGTGTGCTGGGATGAGGCATGGAGGCTGGAAGGTAGTAGCGGTGATGGGGTGGGTGGTGGTGGTGGTGTTACCACCACACACACACCCACCGTGGTGAGAAGGGGTGTGGACCTGAGTAGATAGAGGAGGGCTGAGGAGGATGGAGGCTGATGAAAGGTGGGCTGAATTTTTTTGGAAGAAATTATGCAAAAAATAAAAGAAAAAAGAAAAACCTCCAGGCCACACCCACACAATAGCAGATTTTAATTCCATCCATCTCCAGCAAAAACTTTTAGGACCAGACTCAGAGAGAAACTGCTGAAGCTCCAATTCATCTGCAATTTAACACCATCAGTTTAGACTAAAAAAAGACTGTGAATGGCTTGCCAATTACAGAACCCCTTTTTTTCACACCTCAGCTGCTGGAACAGGGCCCCATCCTCCCTGATTGATCTAACCTCGTTATCTCTAGCTTGCTTCTTGCTTGCTTATATATACACACCTGCCCCTGGAAATTTTCACTGCTTGCATCCGAAGAAGTGGGTATTTGTCTCCCCAGTGATCTTTCTTCCTAGTGTAGAGATGGAGGAGGAGAGGCAGGAGAAGTGATGTCACTGCCCCTCATTTATACTTTTCTACAGGTGCTGGAAAAATCCATGCTGTGTCATGGAGTTAGACGGCCCCCATGGCCTATGTGAACTTCCCATTGTCCTCCACATGAACAGCAAATTTTTGCTCATACCTTTTGTCCATGTGAGGCATGGCATGTAAGGCCTCTGTGTTTACAGTTTCTTTGCCCTCTCTGAGGGGTTAGTCTATGGACCTTTCCCAGACTCACAGTATATTTCAGTGACAAACATATAGCAGACTCTCATAACTCCGTATATAATGATGACACACATTTTGACAGAACAAGGATGCTCAACAGATTATAACTTTCCAAATGATACCTCAGCAGGTATACTTTGTACAAAACATATCATTGTATCACAGTGGTGATTATGAAGGTTTTAGGTGCTATTTTGAGATACAGTGCATCACAGTGGGAGACCAGGAATCAAGTCCGTACTCCAAATTAAGTCCTGCTCTGCCTGAATGTGGGTGTCCAAATCCAGGGGAAGTGCCCTAACCACCAGCAATTAGCTATTCTGGAGTGTGTGGGGGTCTCTCTTGTTTTTTATGACAAATATTGAAAGATCTCAGCATTATCCTGAAGTGGTATGGGGAAAATATTTGAAAAATTTTGGGAAGGGAAATGCTTTTATGACTAATATACTGAGTGGTGATTTAGCCACTGAAAAATCATTGTAAATGTTACTTCTTCCAGATGTGTTTAAAAATCCATTGAAGCACTATAATGGATGCCAAACTTATTATCCACTATAATGAAAAACAATGGAAGATCTTGTGTGGATCAGGGCTTCTCAGATTATTTCCCAGAGTGCTTTGGAAAACGTGACATAATAAAGTATTCTTCTTAATATGCTGCTGCTTGCTACGCCTAATAAACTGCATTAGTTAGGAAATGGATTTGAGTGAACTAGGAATAATAAGAGGTCTTAGAAAAAGCAATTAAAGAGAGGACAAACCAATATCTCTCAAAAGCTATGGAAATGCTAATGGAGCATTGAGCAGATACAAAATATCATTTGGTAGACAATAGGAGAAAAATTCAAAGGACATTACCTCCAATAACAGAGCATAGCGCCTCATGGTATTTAGTCTTTAAATTGGTTTTGATCATTTTTATGTAAATAAATAATTCTTTGTTCATTGAGACTGTATCATCCAACTAATATGTTTGTAATGTGTAGGCTGTGTTTAGCAGGAGACAGTGGGAGTGTTCTTCTAAGGTTCTCCTTTAGCTCAGTGATATCCTCACTGTCATCTCTCCTTGCCCACCCAAAGATTCAGTGAAATCTTTCTGTGTCTCAGACACAAACACAGCTACTGATTTGAGAGTACATTGGTGCTGCAAACTCGTACCATTTCATATCAGTCAGTCAGGCCTGTGTAAGGATGTACATGTGGCCCCAGAAATCTAGAAAGTTCCAGATTTGTAGTTCTGCTCAAGAGTGGGCACATACAGGAGCAATTCTTGATAAGGGATCTATAGATCAATTTTGAGAGGCCAACATTGAGTATGTCTGTTTATATTATTAGCAATCCAAAATTATATGCTTAATAATTATTAATGATTTAACAGGTTGCGATATCGTAAGAACTGGGCTGAACCTTTTCCCCTCTTCAGAACAAAACTAGAACTAAATCCCTATGAAAGTTTAAAAAACGAAACAAAAAAACAAAAAAAAAAGCAAAAAAAACCCCCAGAAAGGCATCATATCAGTGGTGTCCACACCTACTCCAGTCAAAATCTTCATCAGGAGCAATCTTGTGGCCAGCTCCTTGAAGATGACTCAGTTGATAAGTACCAGTGGGTCTTAGGGTATGGCTATACTACCCGCCGGATCAGCGGGTAGTAATCGATCTATCGGGGATCAATTGATCACATCTCGTCTAGATGCGATAAATCGATCCGCGAATCGACACCCATACTCCACCTCAGCAGGAGGAGTAAGCAGCATCGATGGGGGAGCTGCAGGTAAGTCAAACTAAGAAAGATTACTAGCTATTCGCGTAGCTGAAGTTGCGTATCTTAGATCGATTACCCCCACCCCCCAGTGTAGACCAGCCCTCAGTAAACTTTCCAGTGGGCAACAGTGAAGAATAATGTCAAATGTAACAGTGCCCTAAAGCTGTCCCACAAGTATACCATCAGGTTGTAAAATTACAGCTGATCTTAAAGAGCAGGGATGTATGATGAGAACTGTAGACTAATTACAGCTGTGCTGCCCCCGACAGCTGAACATAGAAGCTGCCGCTGAATTGCTGCCGCTGTGGAAACACGTGTGCCGCCCTAACGGCACACAGACTGCCCCTGTTGTCCATGGCGGCAATTCGGTGCGCTGCTTGGGGGCAAAAACACATGGACTGCCACCCCTTGCAGATTGCCGCCCCAAGCACCTGCTTGGAATGCTGGTGCCTGGAGCCGGCCCTGTGTGAAAGGACTATTGGGTCTGGTTGACACCTACCTGTTGCACTGGAGATGAGGGGTCAGCTATTCATCTGGCACTTGGTGGTACCCACTACTCCAAGTGGGAAGCTGGCTATCTACCATACCAAACACTTTACAGAAGAGACCTGTCACATAAAAGTAAACTCTGAAGGAGTGAATTGTGTGGCAAGGTAACCCCCAGATCCTAGCCAGTTATTTCTCATTTTGTATTTGTTTGTTTAATTTTTCTTTCTTAAGTGAAGTAATTTGCACTTGTCTTTATTGAATTTCATCTTGTTCACAATTCTCTAGTTTGTCAAGTTAATTTTGAGTCCTAATCCGGTCCTTGCAAACCCTACCATCTTGGTGTCATCTGCAGATTTTATAAGCAAACTCTCCACTACATTATTCAATTCAGTAATGACAATATTGAATAGCACCAGATTTAGGACTGACCCCATGGGATACCATTAGATATGTCTTATTGAAATCAAGATAGATCACGTCTACTGCTTCCCTCCACTAGACCTGTCAAAGAAGGAAATTAGGTTGGTTTGACATGATTTGTTCTTGACAAATTCATGCTGGCTATTTCTTATAATTCTATTATCCTTTAGGTGCTTACAAACTGATTGTTCAATAATTTGTTCCACTATCTTTCCAGATATTGAAGTTAGGATGACTGGTCTCTAATTCCCTGGGTCCTCTTTGTTCCACTTTTTAAAGATACGCATTATGATTTCTCTTCTGCAGTCCGAACTCTCAGCCATCTTCCTTGAGTTCTCAAAGATAATTGTTCACCTTTCAGAGATTGCTTCAGTTAGGCTGAATTGCATTAGGCCCTGCTGACTTGAATACATCTAACTTATATAAAAAAAAATCCTTTAATCTATTCTTTCCCTGTTTTGGCTTATGTTCCTTCCCCTTGTTGTCAATATTAATGATGCATAACACAAAATGAATGAGTCAACAATGTGATGCAGTTGCAAAAATGGCTAATATTATTTTGAACTATATTAAAAGGAGTTTCATATGTAATACACAGAAAGTAATTGTCCAACTCTACTCTGCATTGGTAATCAAATGTGTTGAGGACACACAATTAAGTATTCTCAAAAATAATCATTTTGGTTAATGTTTAATCTTTTGGTAGATACTGTGACACCCTGGCACCCCTATATTCACCCTGTCATGTAATTAGGATGTTTTGTACAAAGTATACTTTGTGAGGTATCATTCTAAAAGTCTTGATCTGCTAGACATTAATATCTTATTGGATTGTATGTACTATCGTATGTAAAGTTATGAAGTTTGCCACTGAAACGTTGTGAGGTTGAAAACACCCACAAGCAGCCTTTCACGTACAACAGTAAAAAGGCCAAATTATGTTAATGGCTTATTGAGGAAATGCCCACAAACACAAGGGATTACCCCAGGAACTGTGTACAATAGAAACCTCTCAGAGATAGCACTACACAATGGGAACTATTTGACCCAGGTCACAGCAAAAGAGCTTTCCAGCAAGTGGGAAGAAGATATAGAAGAGTGACAATGACATCATGGGGGGACCTCACTCTCCCTACAACACACTTGGAAACACCTGAGGAATAAAGACTGAACAGGGGAGAAGTGACGTCCCAGGTTAGAGGGATTTCTAGCCTGTGTGTGAAAACCTGGCAAACCCAAATTGAAAAGCCAAGGCAACTTGTGTTTTAAGAATCTGCCAGCCAGTTTATCACTAAGGGTAAGAATTTGCTAATTCATATCTTACCTATTTAGTATGTTAAGATCAGTTTATGGTTTTGTTTATTTGCTAAGTAATCTGCTTTGATCTGTTTGCTATAATTTATAATAATTTCAAATCTATCCTTTTGTATCAATAAACTTATTTTATATTTTAATCTAAACCAGTGAGCTTTGACTGGAGTCCTTGGGGAAAACCTTTGCTTGGTTACCACAAGTGTGCATTGTTCTCTTCACATTGAGGAAGAGGCAGACCAGGTATTAAACCCATATACTGGCCAGATTTGAACAGTGCAGGACAGTACTGCTCTGGGGTGCCAGGCCGCGAAGCTGGTGGTTAGAGAGCCTGCATGTGACCGCAGCTGGGTGTGTCCCTAGCTGTGTGAATGCTGGTGAAAGTGCAAGCTTGGAGGGCTTTGCAACTTGTCACAGCAGCACAGTGTGAAAGGGAGCCCAGGCTGGTGGGTCAGAGGGCTAAGTAGTACCCCAGTTCCAGGTGACACCCCAGGGGGAACCCATAACAAATGCATCCATAAAAAAGAAATTACAATGGTAACACCATTATAAAGATCAATTAATCACCATGAAAGGGAAATACACCTATTTCAGCTTCTGTGTTGTACAGCTACCTCTGAGATGAAACTAGTGTTAATTAGTGTTCACCTAGTTTCATGCCAGTCTATGTGTAGCTTATTATATAATGCATTCATGTAGTGTCTGGGATAGGTTCCACAGTGCAAACCCATTGAGAAGAAACACTTCATGAGAAAGGTATAGCTTTCTTTTTTATATTCTTGATAGAATGTCTCCCTTTTTTGGTAGTCACTGTTACCCTGGTGGTCTGCTCCAATGAAATAAAGTTGATGTATTTGGCTGGAAAATAAGATTAGCAAAATGATATTTTCATTTTTGTAAATCTGAAGATGAGTCAGACTGCCAGTTAGACAGCTAATGATTTCTGTTATTTTAACTTTATATAGCAGGAGAATGTTTTTCATTAAGCCAGTATAATGTAATGCCCTTTAAAAGTGCTTCCATATACCAATTACCTGATTTTCTGTTTTATTCCAATGTGACTTAACTTGACTGCATGTACAAATGCCATCAATTTAGGAGTCTGATTTACAAAAATGTGTTTGATAAATGTCTACTAGCATGCCTAGCTGGACAACTTCAGCTGCTTTAATTAAAATTGTATATTGAGGACAAATCAATCAAGTGGTGGTGGTTGTTTTGTTTTTTGTTTTTGAGGGATGGAATACTCATGCACAAGTTCTACAGCACTTCTAGATGTGCTGCAGTGTTTTCAGAGATAATTCATTGTAGCGGTTTCATTTCATAGGCACTAGATTGTCAATTTTTACTTGCTTACAGATAAATATGAGCTGACTGGATTAGCTGCGCTGTCAGTTAAATTCAAAAGTGTTTGGGGGAGGATGCACGAAATAGTGCAGCCGGTGTTTTTTGGAGTGGGCAGGTGTTATGGTTGTAAAACAGCACAAAAATGGTGAATAAAATAATGTGTTACTTCCTCTGCATCCACCATGCTTCCTGAACAGCCACCACTACTCCATGAATATGCTGTCCTCGCTCTGACCATTTCCAGTACTCTACCAGGTTACAGCTCCAAAAAGTATCCAACAATCCTGCCTTTTTCGTGGCATCTGATGAACCAGACAACCATTTCTCCACTCAAAACTTCAGATGGCACAAAGCATTTCTTTACCTATCACAGCTCATATTGGGAGGAACTGTCCAAGGAATAGAAAGCAGACATAAGAAATCAGATTCCAGATATCTAACAACTATACATTGCACAATGACTAGGCACAGGCTGAAAGCAACATGAATTAAAGTTAATGATGATGAATGCAAAATCTGCCACTTAACAACCTCATGAGTAATGAAGCTAAATGACACCATGAGCCCTGTGCTACGCCACCTCATCCAACCAGAAATAGATATCCTGTCTGAGTTTGTGATGGGTCAAGAAGACAGGCAGTGCTGCATTCATCTTTTCTGCAAACATCAAATCCAAGATAGGTGCCTCAGGGAAGACAACTTTATTCAAATTAATTCATCTAGAAATAGAAATGAGCTAAAGCTAACAGATTTTGTAATTATTTATGGACCTTCACAGACTAAAGGATTCATAAGGGTTCACTGATATCTTGCCAGCAATGGTTGTGAAATACCCTAGACATATTGTCCTGGGAGAATTCAAAATGCATATCTACAAGGCTGCAGATGCAAACACCATAAAATTTATCTCCACACTTACATCCCTAGGAATTTCACAGATTATTGCTAGTTCAGTCACAAAGCCTGTCACAATCTGGACCTGATCTTCACAACCCAACCACTGGTTTGGACAGACCATCACTTCATTGAGGCAGTGATCAGAGATCATGCACTCCTAGGCAACAAGAAAGACCAGTGACTCTGATTCGACCATGAAGACTCATGGAGGCCAAAATACATTCCAAAGCCTGCAAAAGGAAAACAGAATTTCACCTACAGCATGAGGAGTTGAGGACCTGATAAAGCATTATGATTGAATGCTATCCTCCACCAGTAACATGGCAGGCCCCAAATGGCCCCTTCCTCCCTATTACCCACACAGATCTCCTTGGTTTTCTGACACCCTGCACCTGATGAAAAGAAAGGGGAAGAAACTGATGGTGGAAAAACAAAGGATGGTATAGACAGGATGAAATATAACAAATTCCTCCAACTAGGTCAAAGCCATATTACAGGCCAAGAGAACATTCTCATCAGTCACAGTTGAAGCTTACAAATCACACCTCAAGAAGCTATTCAATCTTGAGTACCTACATCAAAACCAAGCACCAAGTGCTGCAAAGTACTATAACTTCTTTTCACAGAAAACATTCTAGAAGTTTTCTCAAACAGCACGGATCTACTCTGCCTGTACCCACCAACTAACCAACAGTCCACCTGCATTCCTGGAGTTCAGTATATTCACTCATCAAGAAGTTCAGGACATCTTAAAAGAATCATGACCCAAGACTTGTGAATATGATTTATGCCTTGCCTGTCTTATGAAAGAGAGTCCTAAACTCTTGACTGAAATAGCCCATGTCTCACTCAGAGAGAGAATCTTCCTTTCCTCCTTCGAACACACAATAGTTCAAAAACCAGCACTGAAGAAACCCATCTGGGTTCTAGCCAGCTACCACCCAGAGTCAAACTTCCCATTCCAGAGCAAGGTCCTAGATAAGCTAGCCAAAGGCTAACTACAAGCTTATCTAATTGAAGCTAGACCAGGCACAATCTAGATTCAGACTAGGACCTAGAACTGAAACCACCTTAATGTCACTGATGGATGATCTCTTCCTATCACTGGATAGAGTGCAGACCTCTAATCTCCCCCTCCTGGACCTCTTTGCAGCATTTGCTGCTGTCAACCATGAGAATGGATATAGCTGCCCAGGAAGGTGGTCCAGGTACTGCAGCTACCTGAAAGGGGTGTGGGTGGGGAAGAGCAATCAAATCTCCACTGCTACAAAGTGGTGAGCTAGGTGCTGTTGCTGCACAGGAGGCAGGTGTGGAAGTGGGTGTTGAGAAGACACTTGTGCTGCCTCAGGAGAGAGACATTGCTGAGTAACCCATTAACTATCAGCATCTCAAGCTAGCCGAGAGGAGCAACTATACCAGACAGTTCAGAGTGAAGTTTGTCTTTGTTTTGTAAGCCATCTCTGCAGTGAAGAGGCTTAACAATTAACTTTCTAAATGTCAGTGTTAATCACAGCTTTCGTTTTGAAGTCCCAAAACTAGGGCCTTTATAGGCCACAAATGTTATCCCTTGCTATATTGCTGAACTTCCCCTCCCTCTTTTCTTCTCATACTCTCCCATGTCCCCTTTCCTCTTGTTTTCTTTCCTTCCCTCTTTCCCCTATCTTCCTTCTGCCTTTGATTTTAAAATTCTGTTAGGTTGCTATTCTGCCGAGTCACTCTTTCTATGAACAGCATTTCCTCTCTGTGACTGACCAAGTGCTGCTTTTACAGCAGACTGGAAACTCTAGGGAGTATCGAGAGCAACTCCAGTAAGCAAATTTCAGAACAGGCCTAGTACATATTGGAGGCTGCAGGGCCACAGTTCCCCTCTCTCCCCCAGACACACTCTTATAACTATGGAGACCAAGCTGGCAACATTAAAAAAGGGCAAATATATAATCTATGGTTCTTATTTAATTAATGTCTGCAACAATCTTTCATTGGTCACTTCCTAGTGTGCACAATTTGCATCTTGTCACCTGCTGCCATCATTGCTTTGATGTCACCAGTCTGCTCTCTCAGCATTTAAAAAAAAAACACTTGGCAATTGTCACTCCTTTGGTTTCTGAGATACTAGCAACCCTCTACACCCACAATAGGAGTTAGCCATGGTAACGATAGGGCCAATCTGTGGTAACAGTTGGTAAAAGTGGACTTTTTAAATGGCCCGATAATGCTGGACATCATATTTTTCAGTTCATGCTTTAAACTGAGATTTTATCTCTGCTTTCAGGGTAAATGTTGAGGATTTTAAGAGCTGTGATAGCAGTGTCGGATTAAGTGCCATGTCTTTTCTGTAATGCCTTTGGTTCAACACTAAGTGCACTTTTCAGCATTGGTAGCATTCCTTTTACGTAGGAAATGTTAGAAACAGAAAATCAGGTTTGAATAATTTCTTGATAATGTGAGATTACTATTACAAGTAATTTGGAAATCTGATTTACCCTTCCCACCACCAATACCCTCTGTTACTGGTTTTAGTCTGGGGTTTTCAAAGAAAAAGCCTTGTCTACACACATGCTTGCACCAGCTTAGTTAAAGAAGGCAAACCCCTCCAGGGACACTTGTAGTTTGATTAAGAGTAGCTTACTTTGGTTTATCTTCAGCTTGTGTCTAATAGATTTATACTGAGCTGAAATAAACCTTGCTAAACTGAAATAAATGTCCACACAGTGTTTTGCACTGATTTAATTAAAGCAGTTTTAAATTGCTCCATATGTTAAATTGTTGAAAGTTGTGTGTGTTAATTCTCAAAGGCCTTGTCAAGTGCCCAACTTTCAGTGGGAGCTGGACACCTAAATCTCTCATAGCCCTTTGAAAAACCCAGCCTTAATTGTTTTAGCTGTCCAGATTTACTTTTTTTCCTATGTATGCTAGCCCACCAAATGTTCAAAGGAGACAAGAGTCAGGCAACTTTGAGGCCTATGTATGTTGACTTATAGATCTTAACACACATGTAAAAACTAGTCCAGCAGAATTAGATGGCAATGAAGGGGATAGCATTAATTGTAGAACTGCAAAATTTCTAGGTTTCATGTCTCAATTTCAGGGTAAAAATGGAATCTTTCAAGAAAGTCACAAAATGAAAACGGATAAACTTCTCCCAATCTTTTATTTGTTGTCACTGAAGATTGTTGGTGCCATTAGGCATATCCCTAGATAACTCAGGAGGGTAGAAAAACATAGTATTAATGAAGCTTTTCTGTACCAGGCCTAAATGGACCAAAGTTATTTTATGTTTGTCCATAGTGCCTCCATGTCTAAACTCTGATTGAACTCTCAGGCTAGTATTGAGAATGGAATGTGTAACAGCTTCTTATCAGTGTAAGACACCAGAAGATAGGGCCCCTTTTTTACTATCTCCTGTTTAGTTTAGAAAGAGGGGAGGAGAGGCAAGGTAATAAATTCAGGAGTAAACCAAGGTAACAGCCTTGAAAAGTTATGAGATAAATTGTTTGCTGTCAAGGATGATTTAATCTGTTTGATGTAATTGTTAACTATACAAAGTGCCTATTATATGGGAGGGGACTAGAAGGGAGAAGGGGGGTGAGTGGGCAATGGGGGGTAATGAGAATGCCTTGTTGAAATCATGTATAAGAAGGGACACACAGTTTGTATCTCTGTGTGCAGGATTTGAGATTGTAAATACCTCCCTGGCACCTTACTTGAGCTCAAATAAACTTTTTCTGCATTCTCCACCCTGGTGTGATAATTAGTGCGACGCACACCGGGCAACGAACCACTGTTTGCTGCCTCAGGCCTTTTTTGGGCCGGCAACAATATGGTAGTGCCATCCTCTGAGAAGCTTTATCAGCTATCCTTATAAAAATATAGGTCAGTTAGTTCATTTTTGGTTTTGGGGTGTGAGAGAGCAGAAGGGTACAGGTCTATCGAACAAATCCTGTTGTACAAGTATTTTCCTCCACTCTCCTTGAAAAGTAGATAGTAAAATTTGCAAATTGATTTAGTCTAAAATTTCACCAGGGCTGCAGGTTAACACAACTTTCTTTGCAGAAAGCATGGCAAAATGTTAAATGATGAGGAAAATGGGATTTCCTAGAATTTTTGTCAGGGCAAGGTTTTACCATAATTGCAGATCTCCATATAATCAGTGCTGCAGTGGTATCTCCAAAAGCAAAAATAACTTTTATAGGAGGTTGAGTTGTATCAGCTGTGTAGGTGAGGTTGAAAGAATAGAATAACACAAACTATTATTTTCCTACTGGTTTTAGTGTAAATATACTATGTTTTCATAAGTACTTCAGGTTCTGCAGGTAGAGACAGAGACTAATCTAAATTTAAACTTGTACTATAGATGACCTTGAGCTGCAAAATTCAGAACTTCCCCAAAATCAGGAGGGAATTGGACTTATCTCTAGTTTGCATAGCGCATTTTACAGCATAGCACCCACATTCAGGCCTGGCGTAAACAGGCACCATTCTATCGACTACAGTGGAATATAGGAACTACCATGTAGGATCAGGTCATCTAGACTGTTATATTGACTCTGACAGTGCTGAGTACTAGATACTTCAGTGGAAGGTGTTTTAAAGAAACATCCCACCATTTACTGATTGTCTTATGGTGCTGAGTATTATTCTAACTAGTGTAATTGCAGATTACATTCTTATTCAGAAATGTATTATAAATGGAATTGAGTCTGTTTGTGCCAGGGCTGCATTTGGTCCTTAGGTATCTGCATAGTAAGTTGTATGCTGCTAATACTGTACATGAGCCATTTGAATTTCTTTCATGAGGGCCCACCATATAATGTGTTCTCAATAAACCAGTTACATTTATTCTGCATATCAAATCTTATTTCTGCATCTAGGTGTCCAAATAGTGTTAATGTTTGTGGGTTTTTCTTCTTATTTTATCTTTCAGCTTTGAGCTAAAAAAATTCAAAGCTATTTGTGGATTATAGTAATTTTGAAGAAATCTAATTCTATCCGATTCTGACAAAAGGAGGAATTTAGGGGAATTGATAGCTCTATTTGTTAAACACAAAAGCTGGTTTCCCACCAGCTCCACTAGACAGTAGTGGGCTCAGAATTTAAAATTAGTATGCAAAAGCACTCACAATAAACTGCCAGAAGGAAGTGGTAAAAATATTCAAGTTCAGTCTTATACCAAGAGTATTATCCAAAGTGTACTCTGATCTATTGGAAGTATCATTACTTTAAACTTGCTGCATGATTTATTTATTTAGGCAGGGACTTTCAGAGAAGTCTAAGGGAGTTGGCACCCTACTTTATTTGAATTGCAGTGGGAGGTGGACACCTGATACCCGTAGGCTCCTTTGAAAATTGCAGCAATGTTTATTTGCACTTGTCATTCATTTCATATGCTAACACTACAGCTGGGCAAATGATGGGTTTTTTGGTTCACTGGCAATTCTGAAAAATGTGTTGAGTTGAACAAAACCTTCTTCTTTAGCACAATTAAAAAGTTTTGTTTCTATTTCTGCCATTTTTAAACATTTTTTGTTTTAAATAGAATTAAAAAAAATTTGAAATGAAAAGTCATTTTGAATAAAAAAATCAAAATGTTTCTTTAGAAACTACGAAAACAAAATATTTTGATTTTGTCAGAATTTTTTTTTGGGGGGGGGGAGAAGGAAGGGGTTGTCCAAGCAATTTGGCAAAACTGACAAATTTACAGGATGTTGTGATGTAGCTAATGCTACGTTTAATAGGTAATAATTGGAGATATACCAATCTCCTAGAACTGGAAGGGACCTTGAAAGGTCACTGAGTCCAGCCCCCTGCCTTCACTAGCAGGACCAATTTTTGCCCCAGATCCCTAAGTGGCCTCCTCAGGACTGAACTCACAACCTTGGGTTTAGCAGGCCAATGCTCAAACCACTGAGCTATCCCCTCCCCATTTTTCACTGAAGAATGTAATGAGGAAATTTTGCCCAGCTCTAGCTAACTCCTAATAGTCTAAAAGAAATTAAAAACAAAATAAAACTGAAACCAAAACTCTCAGAGGCTTCAGACCCCAGTCTAGGCTTCCTGGATAGCATTATCTCAATTAAACAGCAGAACTACATAATGCAGCCGCTAGTAACAACTCCTTTAGACTTCCCAAACCAGTCTCCCTCATTTCTGACTCTCTCTCTCTCCTACTTCTCCAGAAAAAGCCTAAAAACAGGAATAATCCTGCAGTCTCTCCTAAAGGCACCCAAACCAGGCTCTGGTGAACTGGGGCAGGAAGCAGACTTCAAAGTTTAGAATGTTTTGCTACCAGTCTCTCCTGTGTATACCAGGAGAGGGCTGATAGCTCAAATGCCTTAGAATCATTGCACAAGGAAACTGGCAGACACTCAGGCAGTCAGGACCAGGGGCGGCTCTAGGCACCAGCAAAACAAGCTGGTGCCCGGCAGGCTGGGCGGCGGACCTGCTCATGCCTGCGGGAGGTCCGACTGGACCTGCCGCAGGCATGACTGCGGGCGCGTCGTCGGCCGGGCTGCTGGACTCCCGAGGGCATGACTGCGTAGCAGCTAGAGCCCGCGGCGCCCGCCGCGAACGTCCGCGGCAGCGGGGTACAGCCGAGCCACGCGGGACCAGCGGACCCTCCGCAGTCATGCCCGTGGGAGGTCCGCTGCTATGACTGCTTGGGGCGGCCAAAACGCTAGAGCCGCCCCTGGTCAGGACCCAAACTATTAATAGTTCTATTGATTAAAAACAATACCTTCAACTACACCTGGAAATGAGTTGGCAGCTGGTACACATTACAGAACATGAGTTTAATATGCTCTCAGCAGCAAACACCTGAGCAGGCCACCCTCATTCTGTGCTAGCTGCAATTTCCAGTTGATTTAAGGTGTAGAGTGCATTGCATAAATAACTAATTTTGAATGTACAGACTTTACCAATCAGTGTGGCTGTAGTGTACTAAGAATATATACTAAATATACTTTTAATTACTTACGTAGGAGCATTTTCCCTCAGCATAGTTACTGTTTTGTAACACAAAATCTGCTTGAGAGGCATGGGAATTTTCAGCTAATTGAGCATTCTAATTGTCTTAAAATGTGTAGATATTTTATAAAGCATGGTGGTATGTAAATTAGACCATGTTTTAAACATATGCAAAATGTATAAATAACTAATTTTAATAGCATATATTTAATAATATGTTATTTTCAGGCCAGATCCTGGTCCAGTTTAAGGTCTCCCATTGGAAGGGAGCATAGCATGCTTAGTTGACTACTTCTAGTGGAGTAAATTTAGTGTAGCTGAACGTAGACCCCTTCTCATCACCTCACACTTCCTAGCATGGGGTGTGGCTGGTGGAGGGTAGCTAGGCTGCAGTGAAGCTGTACTCCAGTGGTCTCCTGTTCCTGGAATGACCCCAGAACTTCAATGTGAAAACTCACATGAGCAACCGAGTCACAGTCTGCGCCTTTGAGACTCAGTGCTGACTTTTGATTGTTGGAGTCAGACAACAAAACATTGCAGCAAGTGAAATTTACCCTGACCATCAGCTCTCTGCTAGGTTCAACCATTTAATATTTTCTAAGCCAAACTGAACCAGCAGAAAGTGGAATTTCATAAAATCAGCACTGCCAATCTGGAGTGGTTTCTATATGAGTGAACAAAACTCTTGAACTATGCAAAACTTATTTTGCATAGTTTGATGCTTGTGTGTACAACATACCTTTCTCTTGTCTGTACATAATCTAAGTATTCTCGGAAATATTGCAGTCATGTATTGCCCCCTGGAATTCCACTGGTATCCTGCAGATGTAACTTTAGGCATTGTCATCTGGAGAAAACAGCAAATTGGTGCGAAAGTTCATAAAACTCAAAAATGGCATTCATGATCTGTGGTGCTCTGTTCATGTGACAACAGCGCTGTCAGAGAAGTAACCGGAGCTATCAGGAGGATTGGAGACTGACCAGCGATGAAGCATAACACAAGTGGTGTGATACTTTCCATTACTTCTAGTATAGTGTAACTTCATTATAAAATGGGCCAAAATCTGCTTTGTGATACCTGTTGTTATACAAGCCAAAGATTCAATGGGCTTACTCATATCACAATAATATTACTAAGAAGAATAAGGGGCATAGTGTCACATGGGGTACACTCTTGGGATTCCTTTTCATTTACATTGGTAGAAACCCAGATGGTTGCAGACATGCTGTTTTTGGTCTGCAGAAAAAGCACCCTTTATTATCAAATGCCATGGTTCTTACCATAAGGGAAGGAGCTGGTAAAACAAAAAATCCTCATTTTTGGAGACTTTTTGTGTTTTTTGGTGTATGTTAAGTTATTTGAAACTCTGTAAAAATACCATAGACATAGCAAACAGAAAAGGGCTTTAGGCTGTAATATTTATATAACTATCTATTACTACTGAGCAGAACGGGTAGCGTACCAATGTTTTTATTGAGTTGCCAAGGTTTCTCCTGTTTGGGTGGAGGGAGGGACAGATGAACTGTTTATAATAGGAAAGATTGTGGCTATTTTCCATTCTTGGTAATTCAAACTAAGATGGCTGATTGTGTCAAGTTGCCTTGCAATGGCAATCTGCAGAGCCATAAGATTTGTCAGTACTAATCAGTATCCTTAAATTCAAAAGATTTGATTTCCCCACCTACACCCAAAGATTGTGTTGAATTGTTCATTTTTGGATCAAAACCCAAGACTTTTGATTCAGAAAAGTGTTTTGGTCCAGGGCTTTGTGGTTAGAGGTGACCAGAGAGAGAGACTATAGCTGGTGTTTAGGGCACTGGCCTGTGAGAGATCAAGGTTCAAATCCTTATGCTGAGTCAGAGCAGAGTTTTTCACCCCACATCACACTACAAGTCGGTCTGTCTCTCTCTCATCATTTTTAACTAGAAAGCCCATGACCCAAAAAACCTTCTCAGTGAAAACTTCACCAAAACTGATATGTCTCCGTGAAACGTTTTGGCTTTGATGAAATTTCATTCAGTCAAAAATGTTCCAACCAGCTCTTGCAAATACCACAATGGACAGCTAATATTAAAGGTGGTGGTGATTTTTTTCCTATATGTCCAATGTCAGAACCATATTATTGGATTACTTACTGTACAGCCATAAGTCACCATTCATCAGCATATTTAGGCTTTATACATATCATATGGTACATTAAGTGTGAATGGTTTCGCCACTTTATGTTAAGGGTAAAATGAATAATACTATGGTTTGGAAAAATACACACTAATAAGAATTTCAAAAAATCATACTGAAGTAGAAAAATCACCTGTAAGGAAAAATAATAAGCGGTAATTGGAAAAAAGATTGATCTGGTCTGTTACATTATATTGCAGACTGAACAAGATATATTACATTCACAGAATCATAGAATCCATAGGACTGGAAGGGACTTCGAGAGGTCATTTAGTCCAGTCCCCTGCACTCAAGGCAGGACTAAGTATGATCTAGACCATCCCTGACAGGTGTTTGTCTAACATGCTCTTAATAATCTCCAATGATGGAGATTCCACAACCTCCGCAGGCAATTTATTCCAGTGCTTAACCACTCTGACAGGAAGTTTTTCCTAATGTCCAACCTAAACATCCCTTGCTCCAATTTAAGCTCATTGCTTCTTGTCCAATCCTTGTAACAACCTTTTATATACTTGAAAACTGTTATCATGTCCCACCTCTGTCTTTTTTTTCTCCAGACTAAACAAACCCAATTTTTTCAGTCTTCCCTCACAGGTCATATTTTCTTGACTTTTAATGATTTTTGTTGCTCTTCTCTGGACTTTCTCCAATTTGTCCACATCTTTCTTGAAATGTTGCGCCCAGAACGGGACACAATATTCCAGCTGAGGCCTAATCAGCACAGAGTAGAGTGGAAGAATTACTTCTTATCTTGCGAGCAGCACTCCTGCTAATACATTCCAGAATGATGTTTGCTTTTTTTGCAACAGTGTTACACAGTTGATTCATATTTAGCTTGTGGTCCACTCTGACCCCCAGATCCCTTTCTGCAGTACTCCTTCCTAGGCAGTCATTTCCCATTTTGTATGTGTGCAACTGATTGTTCCTTCCTAAGTGGAGTACTTTGCATTTGTCCTTACTGAATTTCATCCTGTTTCCTTTAGACCATTTCTCTAGTTTGTCCAGATCATTTTGAATTTCAATCCTATCCTCCAAAGCACTTGCAACCCCTCCCAGTTTGGTGTCATCCACAAACTTTATAAGTGTACTCTCTATGCCATTATCTAAATCATTGTTGAAGATATTGAACAGAACTGGATGCAGGACATATTCCCCTGCAGGACCCCACTTGACATGCCTTTCCAGCATGATTGTGAACCACTGATAACTACTCTCTGGGAATGACAGGTTTCAGAGTAGCAGCCGTATTAGTCTGTATCTGCAAAAAGAACAGGAGTACTTATGGCACCTTAGAGACTAACAAATCTATTTCAGCATAAGCTTTCGTGGGCTACAGCATCTGAAGAAGTGAGCTGTAGCTCATGAAAGCTTATGCTGAAATAGATTTGTTAGTCTCTAAGGTGCCACAAGTACTACTGTTCTTTTTTTCTCTGGGAATGGTTTTCCAACCAGTTATGCACCCACCTTTATAATAGTTCCATCTAGGTTGCATTTCCCTAGTTTGTTTATGAGAAGGTCATGTAAGACATTATCAAAAGCTTTACTAAGGTCAAGCTATACCACATCTACTGCTTTCCCCCCTATCCAAAGGGCTTGTTACCCTGTCAAAGAAAGCTATTAGGTTGGTTTGACATGATTTGTTCTTTACAAATCCATGCTGACTCTTACTTATCATGTTATTATCTTCTAGGTGTTTGCAAATTGGTTGCTTAATTATTTTCTCCATTATCTTTCTGGGTACTGAAATTTAAGCTGACTGGTCTGTAATTCCCCAGGTTGTCTTTATTCCCCTTTTTATAGATTGGTACTATATTTGCCATTTTCCAGTCCTCTGGAGTCTCACCTATCTTCCATGCCTTTTCAAAGATAATCGCTAGTGGCTCAGATATTTCCTCTGTCGGCTCCTTGAGTATTCTAGGATGTATTTCATCTGACCCTGGTGACTTGAAGACATCCAGTTTGTTTAGGTAATTTTTAACTTGTTCTTTCCCTAATTTAGCCTCTGATCCTACTTCATTTTCATGGTTAGATGTCCAATTGTAGCAAACTTTTTGGTGAAAACTGAAATGAAAATAGTCATTTAACATTTCTGCCATTTCCACATTTTCTGTTGTTATTTTCCCCCTCTCATTGAGTAATGAGTCTACCCTGTCCTTGCTCTTCCTCCTGCTTCTAATGTATTTGTAGACTGTTTTCTTGTTACCCTTTGCCTCTAGCTAGTTGAATCTCATTTTGTGCCTTGGCCTTTATAATCTTGTCCCTGCATACTTTTGTTATTTATTTATATTAATTTGACTTAGAGTCCTACAAAGAGTGGAAACTATCTGAGTTTCAGATCATTGAAGATCTATTGGTTAAGCTAGGGTGGTCTTTTGCCATTCTTCCCATCTTTCCTATGCAGTGGGATAGTTTGCTCTTGTGCCCTTAATAATGTCTCTTTGAAAAACTGCCAACTCTCTTTAACTGTTTTCCCCCTTAGACTTGCTTCCCATGGTTTCTTGCCTACCAACTCCCTGAGTTTGATAAAGTCTGCCTTCTTGAAATCCATTGCCTTTATTGTGCTGTTTTCGCTCCTACCATTCCTTAAAATCATGAACTCTGTCATTTCATGATCACTTTCACCCAAGCTGCCTTCTACTTTCAAATTCTCAACCAGTCCTCCCTGTTTGCCAAAATCAAATCTAGAACAGCCTCTCCCCTGCTGGCTTTTCCACCTTCTGAAATAAAAAATAGTCTCCAATACATTCCAAGAACTTGTGGGATAATTTGTGCCCTGCTGTGTTATTTTTCCAACAGATGTCTGAGTAGTTGAAGTCCCTCATCATCACCAAGTCTTGTGTGTTGAATGATTTTGTTAGTTGTTTTTAAAAAGCCTCATCTACCGCTTCTTCCTGGATACATGGTCTGTAGTAGACCCCTACCATGACGTGACCCTTGTTTTTAATCCCTTTTATCCTTGCCCAGATAAATGTACCTAGGCACATATTTTTGCTGTGAGAAACATTGCAGGGAATTCATGTGATGCTTTTTTGCCTTGCAAGTTAGATATGTGTTTAACCAAATCCTGGCTCTTAACATGCCTATATCATGATCAGTGGAACTGGAGTTAGAAAGCCCATGTTACTTGGACAGTCTGTTATTGATAGAACACCGGGGCAAACAGGAAATGCAGGAACTTAGGCTGGAAGTAACTCAGCCACCTTGACAGACCAGTCCACAAGGTTTAATAATAATTGATTTTTTTTCAGCTTAACCTGCATTCAGATTCCCTTTTTGCAAATGAAACATCTCCACTTTTTGGAGACTTTGGAGCTATGTCTAGATCCAAACTTTGCAGCTCAGGTTCATCTCTGTTTTCAGTGCTCAGATTGCTGCAGTGCCTTCTCACTTCCAATTCCAGGAAGCAGATAGTGTATCTGAAAAATGTGGGCTGGGAAAATAGCAAAAACATCATTTGACTAAGCCAGTTAATAAATTCATGGACATTTGGATCATCAAGGTCATGCCTGCATGCTGGCAGCTTATTTCGATAAGCAGAGCAATCTAAAGAAAGCAATGAGCAAGTACTGCATCAGCTGAGCAATGTGGCTTGTAGGTTGTGTCAGCTGATTTAGAGCTGTACTAAGAATAGAACAAGTTCCATAGAACTAGACTCTTCTGCTGCTGCATTCCTGCAAGGTTTAGGAGCCCCGCAGGCCCTGAAATGCTCTCACATCTTTGGGGGTAAAAGTATAATTAGAAAGGCCAAAAGAGAATTTTAAGAGCAACTAGCAAAAGACTCAAACTAATAGCAATTTTTTTTAAAATACAGCAGAAGCAGGAAGCCTGCCAAACAATCAATTGGGTCATTGGATAGTTGAGGTGCTAAAGGAGCACTCAAGGAAGAAAAGGCCATGGAGGAAAAGCTAAATGGATTCCTTTGCATCAGTTTCACTGGGAAGGATGTGAGGGAGATTCCCACACCTGAGGCATTCTTTTTAGGTGACATCTGAGCAACTGTCCCAGATTGAGATGTCAGTAGAGGAGGTTTTGGAACAAATTGATAAATTAAACAGTAATAAGTCACCAGGACCAGATGGTATTCACCCAAGAGTTCTGAAGGAACTCAGATATGAAATTGCAGAACCACTAACTGTGGTGTGTAACCTATTATTTAAATCACTTCTGTACCAGATGACTGGAGGATAGCTAATGTGACGCCAAATTTTTAAAAAGGCTCCAGAGGCAATACTAGCAATTACAGGCCAGTAAGCCTAAATCCAGTACAAGGCAAATTGATAATTCTCTTCTTTACTGTAATTTCAGCCAAACACATAGATGAACACTATTAGTTGGGGAAGAGTCAACACAGCTTTTGTAAAGGGAAATCATGCTATAAAAGAGAAGCTCCAGGCGTGATCCTATCATCTGTAATTGGCTTAAACTTTGAACAGGGAAAGTACAAATTGTAAGACTGAGATCATCCAAACAATTATTTGGAATAACCTGGAAAATGTTTGGAAAGACTTTAACAGACTTTGCATCTAAGCAGCCTTTGAATTCTGACCTGTTTGGATGATTCCAGAAAGACTTTTATAAATCAGCAGCTTCACCATCTCTGAAATTGACCTAAGCACTTTACACACAGTTGTATGTATATTGATCTTTGAACCGTTTGCAACTTTTTTCTTTTTTTTCCTTTTGTTATTAAACCTTTAGTTTTAGTGATGAAAGGATTGGCATCAGCATGATTATTGGGTAGGATCTAAGACTCAGATTAACTTGAGATAAGTGCCTGGTCCTTTGGGATTGGTGAAGCTCACATATGGTGAATCAGGTTTTCAATAACTCCTCACTATATTAGACTTGGTTGTCTAGATGGGAGCTGTCGTAAATATAAAGGGAAGGGTAACCACCTTTCTGTATACAGTACTATAAAATCCCTCCTGGCTAGAGGCACAAAATCCGCTTACCTGTAAAGGGTTAAGAAGCTCAAGTAACCTGGCTGGCAGCTGACCAAAAGGACCAATAAGGGGACAAGATACTTTCAAATCTGGGGGGGTTGGAGGGGGAAGGCTTTGTTCTGTCTGTTCCATGTGGCTTTTGCCAGCGACAGATCAAAGAAGCAAGCAATCCAACTCCTCTAGAGTTAGTAAGTATTTAGCAAGGAAATGCATTAGATTATCTTTTGTTTTGGCTTGTGAATTTCTCTGTGCTGGGGAAAATGTGTATCCCTGTTTTTTCTTTTTGTAACTTTAAGGTTTTGCCTAGAGGGAACCCCTCTGTGTTTTGAATCTGATTGCCTGTGAGATTATCTTCCATTCTAATTTTACAGAGCTACTCCTTTCACCTTTTTTCTTTCTAATAAAGTTCTGGGTTTTTTAAAGAATCTGATTGGATTTTTTAGTATCCTAAAAACCCAAGGCTGGTCTGTGCTCATCTTGTTTATTCTCAAGCCTCCCCAGGAAAGGGGGTGTAGGGCTTGGGGAGATATTTTGGGGAAATAGGACTCCAAGTGGTCCTTTCCTTGATTCTTTGTTTGAATCACTTGGTGGTGGCAGCGTTTACCTAATTCAAGGTACAAGGGATAATTTGTGCCTTGGGGAAATTTTAACCTAAGCTGAAATAAGCTTAGGGGATCTTTCATGCGGGTCCTCACATCTGTACCATAAAGTTCAGAGTGGGGAGGGAACCCTAACAGGAGCCCAGGGCTGGAATGCGTAAATGGGGCCGTTTGGCTTCTTTTTAACCAGTGTGGTACTACAGAAGCTATTTTGTTACTGGTTTGGTGAATCTAATTATAGAATAAACCACCAGTTTTGGGGAATGTCTGCACTATTTCTTGCAGTCTGCCCTGAGTGTGGCATCCCCAATGTGGCCTCTCCGGGTACCTGGTCACAGTGCCAAATAAATAAATCATACTAATGCAAAAAATTAGTATGAATGCAATATTAAGGTAGTGAAATCCCACTCTGGCTCATGAATGAAACTGGTGGTTGCATGCATGCTCATACTTGATGAATTCTGAGCTGTGGGCACACTGGCTCAATAGCATCTCTGTGTATGTTTAGACAAGGAACCTTGCTTGAATAAAAACTATACAGGTGGGCTCAAAACATTGCAAGCCCATCTTTGTAGTCTTTATTCAAGCAAGACTCCCACTGTCTGCAATGGGAGTTCTCCCTAAAGGGCTGAGTGAGGATCGCAGGATTAGACCTTTGTTTTCAATGACTGCTTCATTTAGGAGCTGACTTTTGTACAAATGTTCTCACTCAGATAACAATGTGACATTTTGGGAGTATTGAATAGTATTGCTTTGCTCAAAGCAAGCAATCAAAGAAAGTCCTTGTACTGGAAAAGATGTCTAGGGGCATGGTTTACCACTGCATTATCCCATGCTTTATAGCATTGTAACTGCATGGAATAACAGACTTTCACTGGTGTTTCCTGGAGTAATGCAGTGGTGAATCAGGCTTTTGGTGTTTATGCTAATGAAGCACCAGTAACATGGGAGACAGTGGTATTGTGGCATCTAACCACAGAAGTGATGCATTTAAATATAAATTACCGATGGTTTTCACAGCGTCTTCACTGCTCTTTTAAGCTATAAACTTTTAAGAAATAACTCTGTAAATCCCCATGTCTTGTTTTCACTGTGGTGTATTGAAATGGACGTCTCAGCAGCATCATTCCTCTTCCTCATTCTAAAGTTCACTAGCTTTCCAAGGCAATTACTGTACTCTTGGGTTTGTGGAAACTTCATGCTGAGCTACTTCAGACTGGCCAACTCCTCATGTCATCTGCATGTTTCACTTGGCTGGCAAATCTAGCTAAGATTTTTTATTTAACCAGCCCATTGAATCTTTCTTTGCAAAGCATTGATGCTAATAGCCTCCAGGTGGAAGATTTCAAATATTTGATGGCTGATCAAATTGTAAATGGGACCTTGGCTGCATCCAGTGCTAGAATATTCTTTTATTAATCCAGTATGATGTCTCATTTGTCTGCCTTGGTTAGCGATTTTGAGAAATATTTCTATAACTTGAGTGATGAGTTGATATGAGTGGATTCAGAGGATGTAAATACAGAGGAGCAAACATATTACATGGCTTGTGTTTTCACAGTTCTGTGAAGCAAAAATGAATATTATGCAGTGTTAATGGGTTAGATTCAGCAGGAAAAGGACTAATAGACTTTCAGAGGAGGCTGTGAGAAAACTGCAGCCTTTGCTCACAACTTATTGTATTTAAGAGAATTTTCAAAACTGACTGTTAAAAACAACATCCAGATTGAAATTCAGTGTGCAGGCTGATTTGTCTGTTTCAGTAACATGCATCCATTTTCTGAAAAACTGCATGCAGGGTCACCCATGCCACTTATAAAGTGCACATTTTCATTCTTTACTCCTACAAAGTAAAAATGTAAAATAATAAGGTAAGATGCAAAATTGCATTAAAACTGTGAGTACAACTCAACTCCTGGAGCCTTAAAATTCTGCAGGAAGGGAGTGTCTCCCTCCCCCCCCCTTTTTTAATTCAATGGAATTTACCATGAAGTGCAGGAAATCTTCATTAGGTTAATTTGTAACACTCTAGAACTCTATATACAATAAAACTGTAATTTAGGGTGTTTTTTTGTATAGTGTGATAGTCCTTGAGACTGTTTTATGCCTTCAGGTTGGTCAATCTGAGAGATGATATAAAGGAACTCATATTGGGAGTAGTTTTAGCAGGACTGAAGGCATGGTCTTAAAGGTAATACGGCTTGTAATGCAGATATTGTGGAGAGGCAGACAGTGAAAAGTGTGAAGTGGGTGGATTCCTAGATAGTATCAGTCAAAAAGATTTAGTCCCCAGGTGCCATAAAGTTCTCCATGTTCCCCATCTCTGTTGTTCTCTCAGTGAGTTTTAATTATAAGTCTGTGTTCTTGTCGTCCCTGTAGGGGTTTTAGTGCATTTTGCTGAATTAAATATTTGTCTTGGAGAGATAAACAACGTGTAATTGATGCAACATTCCAACATGGAATGGCAAGATTTACAAGAGGAGTTAGATGCTAAGAGGACTGAATGCTTCCTTATAAATTCAGAATGTTTACTTTTAAAATTAGAGAGTACAGGCCGGATCCTGGCCCGGGACTGGCTCTGGAGGAGTAAAGGCACTATATCACTGTCCTAACCAGGCAACTGTTAAAGGGGAATCCACAGGTGGTGAAGGACAGCACAGGGGGCTCTATACCTCTCTCTTCCATAGTCCCCACACCTCTTCCACTGTAGCGGGCATACTGGGGGCATGGCCAGAGCTTTGAAAACCCCTTGCTACTGTAAAAGTCCCTTAGAGGCAATGACCAGATGGCATAATGTGGAACAGCTCTAATTTATGCTCGGAGGCCAACCAGACCCTGTCAGGTGCAGGGACAGGAGCTGCACAAAGATTTACAGCCAGTGTTTCCTTACTCTGCCCTAGACTCCAAAGCTGCAAACCAACAGGAGGAAGGAAACGGTGCTCCATGTCCTGAGTGATTGTGTAGTGTAATTCAGAATGTCGAGCCTGGCTAAGCCAGATAATGTTGATATGCTAGCTAACATGTGGCTCCCCCCTGCACACTTATAGCACACCATGCATCGGCACACATAATTGCTACTGGCAGCATACAGGCTGTCCCACCATCAGGTGGATTGCAATGGCTCTGAGCAAGACACATCATTACTCCATGTGGGATTTTTTGTTTTGGGCTTTTTACTGCTGCTGGTCTGCATGTTTTGGGTTAAATGAAGTTGATATATTTTACTAATTTATCTTTTTGTTAAGATTTCATTTAGCATAATGTTACATTAACTTGATTCTGTTTGTACGCTTAGATGCTTGCAACAATCACAATATCAGGTTGTACTGCTGGTCTTTTTGACTGGTCAATGGCCTGTATGGTTCATAGGCTGTTAAACATTTAACCATTGCTGTCACATATTTTGTGTTCAGTACAATAGGCAGCTATTATAATACTCATATTGTTGATTGTACTCTCATTACATGGCAGTGTAACAGGGCCTCCTCGGTCCTGCTTCTGTCTCCATCTACAAACCATGCAGAGACCCATGTGCTGGTTCAACACCTTGTGCAGTTTATTTATAAGTGAGTCCCACCGCCTTCACAAGCAGGGGGAGAGCAATCTCTCTCTCCCTGTCTGCCCTTTTCACTTCCTTCCTGTGCCTATTTGTGGGCTCTGCCTAATGGCTTAATTAGCCTTTCTGCCCTGCCCCACCCACAAATTAGGCACAAGTCCACCCCCTCAGCTCTAATCTGCTATACCTGGTTGGAGCTGCTGTGAACAGAGTGCTGACTCAGGGTTACATACCTAGCACTCTGTCACAGGCAGCACGCATCTCCACTTTGTTTTAAGCTTCCCAAATGCACACACCTCCACCATCTTGCTCCTGCTGAATCTATAGCTGAGCCAGGGCATGACTTCATAACTAGAATTAGACAAAGAGTGGATTTTTCAGTTCATTGGCAATTATGATAAAAATTACTTATTTTAAAGATGTTGAAACAAAATCTTTTAAACTTTGGATTTTTTTTTCCAGCTGAAATAATTCTGTAAATTGACACACACTCACAAAATGTTTTGGTGACACCAAATGTGCATTGTTCGCTGAAAAAACGGTTTCAGATGAAAAATGTTACCCAGCTTTATTCATAATCCAGGGATGCAGTAAACATACAAGGTTTCTGAGTAACGCCATGGGGATGGAGACCCATAGGCTCTCCAGGAACTTGTTTGCGTTGCACAGACAAGGCAAAATAAGATTGAGGGGTGTGGTAATGAACAGGACCATAATGTATCCTTTCATAGTACAACATTTATTTACCTTTTTAAAGTGTGTGGTATTTGTGATTTTAAAACAGATAAGCCTCTTTCCTGTATGAAAGGGTTTGAAGTGGCATAATGAGAATAATGAGACTTGATCATTGGGAAAAAGATTATTATAAAATCATATTTTTAAAAGGTTTTGGGTCCTCTTGTCCCATCCCATTACCTGACACAAGAGTGCCATAGGCTTTATTAGCCCTTAATCTACAACACTGTTCTATGGGAAGGAGATTTGTTTCTGTCCCCATGTGATGATCACCTTCTGTCTCAGAGGAGTGATATTTAATGTAATTTTATCCTACCCAATTTGGGATAATGTTGTCTATTGACTATCTTCTAAGTAGGCAAGCTGTAATTTTCTCACATTTTACTTAGCAAAGACGGAAGTTATTTTCTCTAATTCCTGTTATTAGCTGGGAAAGGCCAATATAAATTGGCTCCTGATTACTATTTCAGTGTTTGCTCAGTTGCTAGGAGTATTAGTGTCCTCATGGACTCTGGACTGAAAACTGACTCATCAATTCTGTTATTGAGACGTTGCCTTCAAGAAAATCTTGATCATTTTACACTTCCCTAGACAGTTCATCTGCTCAGTCTCTTACTCATTCATTCCTTTGTTTCTACTGGGTCTAGTTATTATAGCACTCCACTACCCAGCCTTTTAGGAAAACTTTGGGAAAGACTGAACCTTTTTCCAAACAATCTGTCTCTGAGACAACAGTCTTGATTATAACAACCTCTCCCTAATGGTCTTTCAATTTTTTCCCTTTATTTACTACAGTGTTGAGGGTTTTGTTTCATATTAGGCCACAGCATTTGCAAAATTTATATTTCTGGTAAAATTGTTCATTTTCCTGTGCCTGCCAGGGTATTAGTATCTTTTTTTTTTCATGCACTCCAAAGCAGATACTTCTATAGAAGTCCCTGTATATACCTAATGACGTTGCTCAAACACTCTAAAACATGACAATTTCAAAGGTGCATGTGTTTAAAATTATTTTAACATTGTGATATTAAGTTATATCAGCCTAGTTATCTATGATAAACTATTGAGGAAAAATTCCAATTTTATAATCCAGTTGAACATTTGAATGGGAGGGTAAATGGTAATTTGGGTTGTTGTGAGTAACTAGTGCTCCCACCGTGCTCCACACAAAGTTTGCATACACTATATTAGGTGAAACTGTCCCCCTGCTTGGAGGTTGGCTCTACTGGTAACTCAATAATAACATATACAATTCAGAGAGAGCTTTCTCCTCAAGCTCAAGTATTGCTAGGGTTTCCTACAGAACCACTCTGTTTGCTGTAATTCGCTTTGATTAAAAAGTTATGTCCACTTTTCTCAAATTCTAGTTAAGTTAACAAGCCACATCGGAGACTCTGAGCAGCAAAATTTACTCAATAACTTTATGCAAGGTTTTAACTCCTGTTCTAACAGGGTGGTTAACAGCAAAGCCTTGCATTCTGTGTATATGGTTCTATGTTGTGCCACCCTCTTACAGTCCCCATCTAGGTTCTGGATGTGTATGTTCTTAAATTTTTATAAAGCCTAATAGTTTTTTCATTCCATTTACTCTCTCCCCCTCAAAAAAGACAATAAAAAGAAAACACCGTTGTATCTGGATTTAAATATTCCCCTGTGGTATTTGGAACGTAAGCATCTGAGCACTATAGCAGTGCAAGAAAACCAGAAAATGACTAACCTGTTTTTATTGTCCTAATAGTCAAATGCAGAAACTAAACAAAGCAAAGTAATAAAAATATTTTGTTTTGTTTTATTAGGCATTATTTAACATAGGAAAGGAAGGTCCTTTTAACTAGACAATGTCTCTTTGAGATATTGATTTATAAGTAATGTAACCCCTCTGCCAGGCTGAAACGATAGCAGCAAGGGCCAGGTTCAATACCTAGGGGTCCCTTCCCCACAACGTAATGCAGACCAGCTCGAGCCCCCACCCAGTGACCTGGGAAAATCTTACACACACCCCTGGGTGCCTCAAGGAGGCAATACTTCCCCTCTCGCAAGCACAGACTCTTGTTGTAGCAGAAAAGGTTTAATTACATAAGATAAACAACAACAAGCATGAAATTTGGAAAATACCTCAACTGGAGTTCATAGGTCAAACCGTGAGCAAAGACCCACCCCAGCAACTTGGGCCGTGTCCTTCTCTCTGGGCCCTTGAGTCCAGCAACCCCCCTAAATCACCCACAGTCCCAAAAGTCCCACAATTCAAAAGTCTCTGTCCCGGGTCAGGCAGCCCAGAGTTCAAGAGTCTCTTTGCAGAGGTCCCCCTCCCCAGCCTAGGTAGAAAGGGCCACCTTACGTGGTTCGGGGCCAGCTGCCCTGCCTCTTCGTGGGGTTCTGCTTCCACTAGTCGTCCCCGCAAATAGCTCAGCTCCGCTTACTCTGTGGGCTGCTCCACTCTGCCAGCTGCTCTGGTCCACCAGCTGTCCTGTGATCCGCTCCAGCCGTCCTCACGAGCTGCTCAGCTCCACTCACCCAGTGGCTGCACAAACTGCTCCACTCTGCTCTGCCAGTATTGCTTCAGGCTCCCCCACTCATCAGCACAGTGCTCTCAGCTCAGCAAGTCCAGCTCTTCAATGATTTCAGCTCCACTCATTAGCACAGTGCTCTCAGCTCAGCAAGTCCAGCTCAGCAAGTCCAGCTCTTCAGTGATTTCAGCTCATAGTAGGGGAGCCCCAGTACCAGTGAATTCAGCTCAGTAACCTGCATCTAGATTCTTAAGAGAATCACAAGTTAACTCTGACATTCCACAGTGGAGAGAGGCACAGGTGGAACTGGTGCTTCTGGCTCACACAAGGAGCCTGCACTACCAAGTACAGATACTGGCCCCCAGCCTCTCTCCTTTCAATGGGTTTTGGAACCCATGTGCCCCATCTAGCAAGCGCTATCCAGCTGACAATGAAACCCCCCATCACAAGACAATTTTGTAGTTCCCCATTTACCCAATCAGGGTGACAACATTTCATTCCTCCTGCCCCAATAACAACGAAATTGGGGCTCCCACAGCTGTGAAAGTAACCATCCCATGCTGCTTTGCGGTATGCTAAGTGGGGTGGGAGTGCCCATGCAAATAACCGAAATACCAATGCAACACTTTCCGCACTCCCCATAATTTACCACCAGATGTCAGGGTGGGGCTAATCCTGACTCTGCTTACAGTAATTATATGACATTAATATCATTCTGCCCAAAATGGATTTTAAATGTTTTGGACTAGGGTTCAAATCTTTATCCCTCAAAGAAAAAAAGTTTTGGAGATTTGTCTTTAAAGATGCACACACCTATCGTAGGAATAATTGGGTGCCTTTTTTTCAGGAAACCTCTATCCCTAGAAACAATTAAAATTTAAGATCTGTATTAGTCTGCATTTTACCAATTTCTTCCTGTGTAATTTGGCAGGAATACTTATAGGACATAGCTGGGACATCAGCTTTAAATAATGTTCTATTACACCAGGTAAACTGACCTAACATAGGCCTAATATGGCCTAATATGGCCTAATAGGGCCTCAATTAACCTCCTGCTTTGGAGGATAGGGTCATAATTCAAAATGATCTGGACAAATTGGAGAAATGGTCCGAGGTAAACAGCATGAAGTTTAATAAAGACAAATGCAAAGTGCTCCACTTAGGAAGGAACATTCAGTTTCACACATACAGACTGGGAAGAGACTGTCTAGGAAGGAGTACGGGAGAAAGGGATCTAGGGATTATAGTGGACCACAAGCTAAATATCAGTCAACAGTGTGATGCGGTTGCAAAAAAAGCAAACATGATTCTGGGATGTATTAACAGGTGTGTTGTGAGCAAGATATGAGAAGTCATTCTTCCGCTCTACTCTGCGCTGTTAGGCCTCAACTGGATATTGTGTCCAGTTCTGGGCACCGCATTTCAAGAAAGATGTGGAGAAATTGGAGAGGGTCCAGAGAAGAGCAACAAGAATGGTTAAAGGTCTAGAGAACATGACCTATGAAGGAAGGCTGAAATAATTGGGTCTGTTTAGTTTGGAAAAGAGAAGACTGAGAAGAGACATGATAGCAGTATTCAGGTATCTAAAAGTGTGTCATAAGGAGGAGGGAGAAAACTTGTTCACCTTAGCCTCTAAGGATAGAACAAGAAGCAATGGGCTTAAACTGCAGCAAGGAAGGTTTAGGTTGGACATAAGAAAAAAGTTCCTAACTGTCAGGGTGGTTAAACACTGGAATAAATTGCCTAGGGAGGTTGTGGAATCTCCATCTCTGGAGATATTTAAGAGTAGGTTAGATAAATATCTATCAGGGATGGTCTAGACAGTATTTGGTCCTGCCATGAGGGCAGGGGACTGTACCCGATGACCTCTTGAGGTCCCTTCCAGTCCTAGAGTCTATTAATCTATATTATGAATGAATTCCTACTGTAATTTCAGTCCTTCTGTCATCAGCATACACTTGGCTATATACTCTGGGTTAAAGTTCAGCTATCTCAATCTATCTTCATCTGTATTGGAGTCACTTAGCTCTTCTCTGGTAAATGATAAAACAAAGAGGCTAGCTGATAACCTCCTAACAAGCTGTGGTCTCCTGAAAATACCACAATGGGAGGGAAATTGACAGCAGCTGGACATCCCTTGTTTGACCAACTGCAGAACTCAAGTAGTGAAAGAGATAGAACAGGAGAAGTGGAGGAATGACAGTTGCTCAGGGCTTGTCTACACTACAGGACTATTTCGAATCTACTTAAGTCGAATTTGTGGATTCGACCTTAATAAGTCGAATTTGTGTATCCATACTAAATACACAAATTCGAACTTCTGAGTCCACATTCACGGGGCCAGCTTCGACTTTGGGCGGTGCACTGTGGAAGCTATCCACAGTTCCCGCACTCCCGCTGCCCATTGGAATTGTGGGATTTCACCCCAATGCATGCTGGGGAAAAATGTGTCATCATTGAACCGTCAATCCCGCCCTCCTCTCTTCCTTGAAAGCGCGAAATCTGTTCGCGCCCTTCTCTGGTCGGTTACAGCGCGGACGCCACAGCACTGCGAGCATGGAGCCCGCTGCGATCATCGCTGCACTTATGGCCGTTGTCAACTCCTCGCACGTTATCGTCCACCTCTTCCACAGTCAGATGCTGAGAAACCGGGCGAGGAGGCTCCGGCAGCACGGTGAGAGAGTGGCGCAGACCTCTCAGAAAGCACGCCGGGCAGTGGAGATCATGGTGGCAATGGGTCAAGTTCATGGTGTGGGCAGCGATTCTGGGCCCGGGAAACAAGCACAGACTGGTGGGACCGCATAGTGCTGCAGGTCTGGGATGACACAGAGTGGCTGCGAAACTTCAGGATGCGTGGGGCACTTTCCTTGAACTGTGTGACTTGCTGTCCCCTGCCCTGAAGCGCCAGGACACAAGGATGCGAGCAGCCCTGACTGTGCAGAAGCGAGTGGCCATAGCCCTCTGGAAACTTGCCACGCCAGACAGCTACCGGTCAGTAGCGAACCACTTTGGCGTGGGCAAATCTACCGTGGGGATTGCTGTCATTCAAGTAGCCGCAATCGTTGAGCAACTGCTCTCAAAGGTAGTGACTGTCGGAAATGTCCAGGTCATCATAGATGGCCGCGCGATGGGATTCCCAAACTGCGGTGGGGCTATAGATGGGACTCACATCCCTATCCTGGCACCAGCCCACCAGGCCAGCGAGTACATTAACCGAAAGGGCTACTTTTCAATGGTGCTGCAAGCTGTGGTGGACCATAGGGGACGTTTTACCAACATCAACGTCGGGTGGGCGGGCAAGGTTCATGGCGCGTGTGTTCAGGAACTCTGGTCTGTTTAGACGCCTCCAGGCAGGCACTTTCTTCCCGGACCACAAAATAACGGTTGGGGATGTGCAGATGCCTACAGTGATCCTCGGGGACCCGGCCTACCCGCTAATGCCCTGGCTCATGAAGCCCTATACAGGCGCCTTGGACACTGAAAAGGAACTCTTCAACTACCGGCTGAGCAAGTGCAGAATGGTGGTGGAGTGTGCTTTCGGACGTCTCAAGGAGATGGCGGACCTTACTGACTCGCTCGGACATCAGCGAAAGAATATCCCGTAGTTATTGCTGCTTGCTGTGTGCTCCACAATCTCTGTGAGAGCAAGGCGAGACCTTTTGGCCGCTTGGGAGGTTGAGGCAAATCGCCTGGCTGCTGTTTACGATCAGCCAGACACCCGTGCTGAGAGAATATCCCAGCGGGAAGCGATATGCATCAGGAGGCATTGAAAGCGAGTTTCCTCGCAGAGCAGGGTAACGTGTGACTGTCCACTTGATTTTAAGAGAGCCTGATCATAAACCAAGTTTTCCCCACTTCCCAAGGACGTTTTAAAACTAAGGACATGTTTTAGTAATTAATAATAAATCTTTCGTTGACTTTGCATTTCTGTTTCTTCGTTGAAACATGGAAGCATTCTGTGCTGGTTATGGTGTGCACTGATGGGTGGGTTTGCAGGAAGGGCGAGGGTGCCGTCCTTGGATAGGGGTTACCATGACGGCTGTGGGTTTGGGCGTTGGAAGGGGTGAGGGTGTGGGGAAGGGTGAGTATCTGCCCCTGGATGAGGTCTCTTTTTGGGGCTCGGGGCACCGGGAGGATCGTGACTACGGTCCAAATGCATGTGAAGGAAGCCTGCCTTTACATTCGGGGATGTCAGGCACCAGGACCCTGCACAAGCATACACCTCAAGGAAAGACCGGGCAGCATACACCACACAGACTGTCCCTGGTGCCTAGTGACTGCAGTCTGTGTGTGCCCTGCAGTTGACCCTGCAGCCCAGTCTGTAGCATGGCACTGTGGGCTATGCAGTGACATGACAATTACCCCACAGAACAACAGAAAGTCTTCTGACACCAGAAACGTGTGAAACAGTCAGTAACACCAAACCGCTTTTAATAATGTAATACACAGTGGGGGGATTGAACTTGGAGTTGGGAGTGGTTGATGCTGTAAAGAAAGAGCTTGTACAAATTTACAGCGCGACAGTTGTCTCTAACATTATCAGTGTGCTGCGGTGCAGGGACTGTTCTCACGGCCCCTACCGCCCCTCCGTCTTGTCACTTTGGGTGAGGGGACAGGACTTCTTGGCGTTGGAGGGCAGTTGCAGATGCACTGCAGGGGCTCTCTCCTCCTGACTGCGGTCTTGAAGAACATCTACAAGGCGCCGGGCGTCTCCGTTTGCTCCTCATTAGACCAAGCAGCGTTTGAGTCGCCTGCTGGTCTTCCTGCCGCCACCTATCCTCCCGTTCCAGGTGTGTGCGATGCTGCTGACACAGGCTCTCCTCGACTGTCTCTGCTCTGCCGCCTCCGCTCTGGAGCTGGCCATCAGTTCCTGGAACATGTCGTCCCTTGTCTTTTTCTTTGGCGTCTAATCCGAGCCAGCCTCTGGGATGGCGGGGCAGTCGGGAAGGAGCGAAGCTGTGTGATGTGAAAAAGTAGGTGATTTCCTTGAACACATACATGTTTGCCAACAGTAAACACAGTCTAGTCAGTTTCAGTGAACAAGACCAAAGAGGGAACCAAGTCTCAGGAGATCTCAGAACTAGTCCGAGATTTGAATACGCTCTCATTGGCGGCGCCATTGCACTGGAGAGCGCGAGAAAGATAGCTGCATCCCTCTTGCACAAAGTCCTGGTAAGCCTTACAGTACAGAGTGCTTATCAGTTAGTGCTTAGCTGTGCTCTCCTGCTGGAGGCAATGTGCAAAGCAGAAAAGATGAGCGTTATCGGCATCTCCCGCCAGTGAGCAGGAAAGACCCTGTATGCTTTTCCTCTGAGGCCTGCCACAAGTGGCTGTTAGCGAGGTCATTCTTATGCAAAGTAAAACTCTGTTAAGCGAGGTCATTCTTATGCAAAGTAAAACTCTGTTAAGCGAGGTCATTCTTATGCAAAGTAAAAGTCTACCATGCACAATAGTAACAGTACACTAATTCCACTAATTAGATGCAGCACTTCCACAACGACATCACCCTGAGGCGTGTCAGGCGCACACAGAGAGCGGATGTTAACAGAAGCCCTGCACAGACCAGGACCCTACGCTGCCATGCTCGTAGGCGATGGTCCCCCTGTACCTGAGGATGGCATGGCGCGGAAGAGTGTGCTTCAACGGAGCACCCAATAAAGCACCTCTCCCAAGAAACCTCTTGCTGAGGCTTTTCCAGCTGCTCTCTGAGAGCTTTTTTGAACTATCCCCAGAGGACTATTGCTCCATTCCTATATGTGTAGACCTGCTGTTTGTATAGTTTCATATTTAAAAATTTTTATATAGTATTTCTATTTTTTATATATATCCCTGTTTCTTAAAAAAATAAATGTTTCCCTGTTTGTAGCACTTACCGCCTGATCCTTCCCCTGATTCCGAGTCCGGGTTACAGGCGGGGGCGGTTAGTAGGGGATCTCTGTGAGGGTGATGAAGAGATCCTGGCTGTCAGGGAAAGCGGGAGTGGGTTCGATGTCGCCTGCGCCGTCCTCAAAAGACCCTTCCTCATCTTCCCCATTGGCGAACAGGGAGGAGGAACTGTCCCGGTACACTATTCCGTCCTCGGAGTCCACCGTCACTGGTGGGGCACTGGTGGCAGACCCACCTAGAATGGCATGCAGTGCCTCGTAGAAGCGGCATGTCTGGGGCTGGGCTCCGGAGCGTCCGTTTGCCGCTCTGACTTTTTGATACCCTTGTCTTAGGTCCTTCACTTTCACGCGGCACTGCATCGCATCCCGGCTGTATCCTTTCTCTTTCATGGCTTTAGAGACCTTCTCGAAGGTCTTCGCGTTCCGCTTGTTGGGCGCAGCTCAGAGCACAGACTCCTCGCCCCACACAGCGATCAGATCCTGGACTTCCCGGTCAGTCCATGCTGGGGACCTCTTTCTATTCTGGGATTGCCCGGACTCCTCTGCTGGAGAGCTCTGCATCGTTGCAGGTGCTGCGGAGCTCGCCCCGATGTGCAACCAGAACGTCAGATTCAAACCGCCCAGACAGGAAAATGAATTCAAATTTTCGCGGGTCATTTCCTGTGTGGCTGGCCAGAGAATCCAAGCTCGGACTGCTGTCCAGAGCGTCAACAGAGTGGTGCACTGTGGGATAGCTCCCGGAGCTGCTAAGTTCGATTAGCATCCACACCAAGCCTAATTCGAGCTAGCAAGTGCGAATTTAGCGTTACTCCACCTGCCGGGGTGGAGTACCAAATTCGAACTAAAGAGCCCTCTAGTTCGAATTAAATGGCTTCCTGGTGTGGACGGTTGAGCGGTTAGTTCGAATTAACGCTGATAAATTCGAATTAAAGTCCTAGTGTAGACCAGGCCTCAGAAGGCAAAAGAGAGCAGACTGGTTGGTTGGTTGATTTATATTTTTTCTCTTTATAACTTTTTTGTTTTGCTGATTAAAGGGCTTAGAACAGTTTGCCACATCACAAGATTATATCTATTTTTTAGAAGCAACAAAGAATCCTGTGTCACCTTATAGACTAACAGACGTTTTGCAGCATGAGCTTTCGTGGGTGAATATCCACTTCTTCAGATGCAAGCCTGCTTCCGAAGAAGTGGGTATTCACCCACGAAAGCTCATGCTGCAAAACGTCTGTTAGTCTATAAGGTGCCACAGGATTCTTTGCTGCTTCTACAGAACCAGACTAACACAGCTACCCCTCTGATACTATCTATTTTTTGTGCATAAGCTACGAGACTATTAACTAATGTACTACCCACAGCAGTAATTGGCAATCATGTATTTTAACACAAGTAATATGCATATAATGTTACTTCAGGTAATAAGCTTTCCATAGAAATTTAAAATACAGTATGTCTCACCAACGATGACCCCCCTCCCTCCCCTCGTAAGCAGTATCAGGAATCCGTAACAAGCCTTAACAGCTGTTTACTAGCTACTGTCCTCACTGAGGCTAACAGCTTAAATCCCATCATATGGGGATATATTACCCATTTGTAGTTTTTTGGTTTTTTTAAAATAAAATTTAATGTTTTAAAATCCCACTCAAATTAAAAAGGAGCAAGCCTGAAAAGGCAGTTTAAAATAATTTCCAAGATAAAAAAGCCAGAATGAAATAAGCGATTACATCATTATATTTCAATAGTTTATTAATGCACAGTATCATTAGCATACCTTGGAGCAGTGGTTCTCAAACTTTTGTACTGTGACCCCTTTCACACTGCAAGCCTCTGAGTGTGACCCTCCTCTTATAAATTAAAAAAATGTTTTCATATATTTAACACCGTTATAAATGCTAGATGCAAAGTGGGGCTTAGGTGGAGGCTGACAGCTCGTGACCCTCCCATGTAATAACCCCTGCCTTGGAGCATAGCACAGTAAGTGTTGTAGTAAACGAGGATTTATTGAATCAGGTCTTTGGAGTGAATGCAGCCCATCTCCAGTTAGCTGTAGCTCTTTAACTTTGGAATATCGCCACCTCCAGAGCAGTTGTATAAAACATTGCTACCTCAGTATGGCATCATCCAGAGATTTAAATTAAGTCTGTCTGTGATAGAGTTAAGTACAGTAACGTATCATTGTAAAGTATGGGCTTGAACTAAAGTCCTTCTAATTTAATGGAGAGATTCCCATTGACTTCAACAAGCTTTGGATCAGTCCCTATCTTCATTATATGAATGTATTTTTGAATATATATGCACCAGTGTGTTATGGTAGAAGTGAAATCAAGAAGAATAATTGGAGACCCAAGACCATGGATCTGAAGAGGCCACCTTCAGAGAAAATCTGTGTTCAGTAAATGGAAGGAAAGAAAAAGCACACAAGTACAGTAACTCCTCACTTCACGTTGTAGTTATGTTCCTGAAAAATGCGACTTTAAGTAAAACGATGTTAAGGGAATCCAATTTCCCCATAAGAATTAATGTAAATGAGGGGGTTAGGTTCCAGGGAATTTTTTTTCACCAGATAAAAGACTCTATATATAGATATAGATATATATAGAGAGAGTGTAAGTGTAAACAAACAATTTAATACTGGTACAGAGTGATGATGATTGTGAAGCTTGGTTGAGGTAGAGGAGTCAGAGGGAGGGATATTTTCCAGGGAATGCCTTTCTGCTAAATGATGAACTAGCAATTGGCTGAGCCCTCAGGGGTTAACTCTCAGTCTACAAGGTAGCAGGAATGGAGGGAGGGGAGAGAACACTGCAGACAGAGACAGAGAGACTGTGTGTGTGTGGGGGGGGGCGCATTTCCCCTTTAAGTATGCTGCCTTGTTAATTAGATCAGCTTGCTGAGACTGTAGCTGCTGCTGCCAGCAAGTTCCTTCTGTCCTGAGCCCTGTCATGTGTCCCCCATGCTCTGTTGAAGATGGGATAAGCGGGGTACAGGAACAGGGGGGAGGGGAACACCCTGACATTACCCCCCCCTTCTCCCCTCACCCCCGCTCAGCAAGCAGGAGTCTTGGGGAGCAGCTCCAAGGCAGGAGCAGCACATGGCAGTGGGGGGGGGGGAGCAATTGATAGCCTGCTAGGCAGCTGCTGCACAGGGAACTTAGGGGAGGAGGGAGCTGATAGAGGGACTGCCAGTTAGGCAGGTAGGGTGACCAGATGTCCCGATTTTATATGGACAGTCCCTATTTTTGGGTCTTTTTCTTATATAGGCTCCTATTACCCCCCCACCTCCTGTCCTGATTTTTCACACTTGCTGTCTGGTCACCCTACTGCCGGTCCACCCTGGTTCCAAGCCCCCACCAGCTAGTTGCAACGGGCTGCTCTTCCTGCAAGCAGTGGACCAAGCAGGCAGCTGCCAAACGACGACGTTAGAAGGGAGCATTGCACAACTTTAAACATGCATGTTCCTTAATTGATCAGCAATGTAACAATGAATTAGATCCACTAGAGATTTGTTTTAAAGCGCATTTGTTCCTTTGTATTTTAGGATTTTCAATGTGTCTCTAATCATGCAACTCAGTTAATATATGGACTTGAGTTTCAAGACAGAAACTTTTTAATGTTTTAAGAGAGTGGTGACACAGAGCTACTTCAGGATTTTTGAAAGGTTTGCACATTTTAAATATGGCACAGGATTTTCCTCTGCACAGAGGAAAGTCATTTGTTTATAGTATTAAATTTCCTGATCTCTGACACAAATGTGATTGTCATCAAGTGCCTTGTTCAGGATAACACCAGTTTAGAATTAGATATCAGTGAGAAGAAAATAAAATAAAGAAAATCACATTAAGGTGAGCCAATGGAATAACAGGTCTAGGACAATTCTGAAGGTCCCAGAATGTTGACATTTGTTCCTTTGTGAAAGGGAATAGATACATTTAAATAGACTCTGTAGCTGCAGTTCAAGGGCTTTTGGTTGCCTGTTTAGAAAGAACAGATTGTATGTTTTGCACCCTTTCAAGTATTAATGTAAAGACAAATGTTTGAGTAATTTGGGACATATGTTTAGACATCTATGGTATGTTGGGAGTTCCAGCATTCAACAGGTTTTATTATTAAAGCTGGCACAAACCCTAGTATCTGATCTGTGTAGTAACACAATGTCCTTTGTGACTCAATAAACTTCTCTATTGTTTAGAAAATCTGAGATTTGTGTATCACATAAGACAAATGTTTGCTTACAAAGTGGTCTATACCATAGATCTGAATCTTGAAACCATAAAGGGGGAATTTCGCTTATCTCCACTCATCAGCAGTGCAGTGTCTTGCAGAGGGTGTCAGAGGCAGTTAGGTACAAAAGTTCTGCTTGATGCCTGAATGGCTTTTCAGGCTTTCACCATTACAGGTATTTGTAGTTTCTTCCTATTTTCCTCACTTCAATGTGTGTGGAGCCCTTTTTCTATAACGAAAGGAAGTTTCCAGTGAGAGAATGATGGCCTGTGAGGTTTTATCAATTCCAAGGTATACTCTTTTCATATTATTGCATTGTCTGTGTCTGTGTGTTGGGGGTGAGGGACTGTTAAGCCATCAACTTTCACACACTGAGTTCCTTTATCCATAGAACAGGTACAGAATGTGCTGCAGTAGTGCAAGCTTCCCCACAGCACTCCAACAGAGTGCAACAGACTCTTCCATAGGGACCACTTCCAGGGCTGGGAGGGTAATTGAGTCTCCATTCACAATTAAGTCCTTAGTCTTACTTTTAGGACTTTGAGAAATGATGTCAATTAATTTGTCAAATGTGGTGCTGGTTTTGCGATGTGGATATTTGCCTACCAGGAAGTTGACATAAGGCTCTATCCTGCAACATGCTGGATGCCAAAAGGTTGTTATGGGTAAAAATTTTCATAAATGCTTTAGTCCTATTTTCAAAAGTGAGGTGGGTGCTTAGCTGCCTACAGCTCACTGAAGTCAGTAGGATTTAGGCTTTTTAAGTCATGAAGGTGCTTTAGAAAATTTTATCCCAGACCCTTGTAGGATCAACATCTTATTAGTTGCTTATAAGCTTCTGTTGTGGGCAGGACTTTGTGACATATTAATAGACATCTGGGCCACAGCAGGATACATTTTCTTCAAACTTAAACTGTAGTGTATTTTCTACACCTCTACCCTGATATAACGCGACCTGATATAACACAAATTCGGTTATAACACGGTAAAGCAGCGCTCGGGGGGGGGGCTGCCACTCCAGTGGATCAAAGCAAGTTTGATATAACGTGATTTCACCTATAACATGGTAAGATTTTTTGGCTCCCGAGGGTAGCATTATATTGGGGTAGAGCTATATTAGTTATCCTGAGACTTTTTATGACAGTAGATTTGTGGAGAAAAGAATTCTGTTATGGCAATTCAGTTCAAAATAGAAAAAAATGTCAATGGGAATGAATTAAATTAAAAATCTCTTGCTTTATTTGATAGAATATCAAAACAAATGATAAAATGGCAGTATACCTAAATGTTTCAATAGTGTCTTTCTCAGAAGCTTAGACATTTATATTTTGTTCTTCATTTGTCATTCTGTACTTAGCACCTTAGGTATTTCAGTTTGTATTTATTAAATTCTCCAGTTTATTTTTTCTATTATAATTTTTGTTCCCTTTTGAAATAATCAATTAGGGTTTTCATTTTTATATAACAGCTGCTTAGATTTGCATTACTGTGTATTCATTGTTTAAACAGCACAGAGCCTCGAGTGGAATAACATTGGGAATTCTGCAGATTTCTGAATAATAGATTCATACCATTCATATACTGTTTGTTATATAATGGTAGGTTTTTATTTGCAACCTGTACATTTATAACCTTGTGAAAGGATTTAATTGCAATGTTTTTTGGTGCTAGAGTCACTGCCAAGAAAAGTGGCCAAAAAGGAAAAAAGGGATATTGTGGTCTTTTCTGAGGTTTATTTGTGGAACATAGTGAATTTCCATCTGGGACAAAAATCACACACATTCATGATGTTGGGTAATTCTATGGTTTGACAGTTGGAAACCAAATTTATTGGCAAAAAATGATTTTTTTTGGAGGACATGTGTAAATACTTAGGAAACTCAAATATATAAATTAAAAGATGTTGAACATGACTAATCAGAAGCAAACTGATTAAATATATTTTATGGATAAGAAATTAAACCATTGAATTATTTTCTGTTGTTTATAGCAAGCTGCCTTTGTTTATTTTAGACATTGATGGTAGAGCTGTAGTATCTGTTCCAATGCTGGAGGAAAAAATGGCTGTGTTGGACTTATTGAGAGACGGTATGTCGGTCTCCAACGTGGCTCGTAAATATGGCCACAATGAATCTAGCATCTGTGCCATCAAGATTTGAGAGAGAGAAATTCATCAAGCAGTGGCATCAAGTGCTCCAATAACTGCTAAGGTGATGAGCCAGGTGCGTGATAAGACTTTAGTGAAGACTGAAAAGGCATTAAACTTATGGTTGGAAGATATGAACTATAAACGTGTGCCTATCGATGGCAACATATTGCGAGAAAAGGCTCTTAGCTTCTACATGCTGTTCAAACCTCCTGCCGAAGAGGGACAGCCTTCTGATGAGAAGGAATTCAAAGCCAGCCAAAGTTGGCTTAACAGTTTTAGGAACCTCTTCAACCTCAAAAACATGCAGACTACCGGTGAAGCTGCATCTCCCAAACAATTAAAGAAAATCATAGAAGAAAAGGGCTATCTTCCAGAGCAAGTTTTTAATGCTGATGAGACTGGGCTCTTCTGGGAAAAAAAGCCCAACTTCACTTACATTTTGAAATCAGAAAGACAAGCACCTGGCTTCAAAGCAGCTAAAGACTGTGTGACTGTGTTGTTTTGTGGCAATGCGGCTGGGCATTTAATAAAGCCAGGCTTGCTCTACAGGGCTGCAATCCCCGTGCCCTAAAAGGCAAGAACAAAAATCTCCTTCCTGTGTTCTGGCAATCAAATAAAAAGGCTTGGGTGACAGCAGCATTATTTCTGGATTGGTTCCACAAGTGTTTCATTCCGGAGGTCAAGCGGTATCTCAAAGAGAAAGGACTTGACTTTGAAGTGTTGCTGATTGTAGACAATGCTCCTGGCCACCCTGTGGCATTCCGGTTTGCACATAATGACGTTGAAGTCATCTTTCTCCCCTCCAATACCACCTCCATCCTCCAACCTCTCAACCAAGGTGTGATTCGCTGTTTCAAGGCCACGTACATGAGGCTTACGTTCTCACGGATACGTAGCGCTATGGATGCTGATCCCAATCTTAATGTGATGGAGTGTTGGAAGTCCTTCAACATTGCCAATTGCCTCATTTTTATTAAACAGGCAATGGATGCAATCAAGCCTGAAACAGTCAATGCATGTTGGCGAAACCTATGGAAAGAATGTGTGAATGATTTTAAGGGTTTCCCGACCATTGAAAAGAAGTGAAACTCATTGTTCAGGTGGCCAGGCAAGTGGGTAGTGATGGCTTCGTTGACATCCTTGGAAGAAATTGAAGAATTAATTGAGAGCCATAGAGAAACATTGACTAATGAAGAGTTAGAGGAACTGATAAAATTGTCTACAGAAGATGAAGATGATGACAACGAACAGGAAGAGCCAGCAAGTTGGAATCTTCATAAATTTGCTGAAGTGTTCCAAGCAGCGAAACACTTGAATGATTTAATTTCTGAATATGATCCCTCTACGGAACGAAGCCTCAAAATCACACATAGTATTATGGATGATTTGAGATCATATCAAGAAATGTTTGAGCAGCTCAAGAGACAACAGTGACAGTTGCTGATCACCATGTTTTTCAAGGAAAAATAATCAGCAGCAGATGAGCCTACGCAATCAACTTCTCGAGCTGAACCAGAGCCAACCACTTTGTCTACGACTTGCTCTCTGTCTCCTGGATCGACATCAAGCCCTGGCGACCACCTGTAATTACCCCCTGTAATTAAAAATACAGTACTATAAAATTATATTTTGCATATGTACTCTTTATTATATACTGTACGTTACTGTATACATTATACATTTATACATATTACTGTACAGGATTGTATACACAAACCCATGTACAGTATACTGTACTTTATGGGTGATTTAAGGGATTTTCAAGGGTAATTTTGACTATACGTGATTTTCGCCTTATGCGCTGACTTTAGAACCTAACCCCCGCATAAGATGTGACTCCACTGTATAACACATGAAAAGATGGGAGTTGCCTTACCAAGTGGGTGGTCAGTGCTAATAAGCCAATTCAATTAAGGTGGAAGTGGCCTATTCTCAACAGTTGACAAGAAGGGATGAATACCAAGGGAGGGGAAATTACTTTTGTAGTGCTAATGCAATCAAGGTGGCCAATTTCCAATAGTTGACAGGAAGTAAATAAAAGTAAGGCTTTTATTTTAACAACATCTCTTGTTCCCTGTGCCTTTAGCTGGAGAGAGTTTTTAGAAGGAAAAACACTTGTTTGACATTAGATGGTATTAAAGATGGTAATCATAATCATTTTTGGGAAAAGGAGAAGTTAGTTGAGCTAGGCTGGGGCTGGCATTGTTGTTAAAGTCTGATCTCGTTTCCTGTGATCCTGTTGACTTTCATTTCAAACACGGTGCTGGAGAAACACAGGCACAGCACATTGTCTGACCAGCTCCTCCAAGACCTGGCCAACTCTTACCAGCATCGGGCTCTTTAGGGCATTGCTTTTAGCTGCCTGTCTGGTAAGAGGCTTACAGCATTGTCACGAGATATGTGGTGTTGGCTGGCTAAGCCAGACTATTATTAGACAAAGGCAAAAGGAGAGATTGGAAAGAGAAGAAATAAGGTAGGGAAGGAAAAGGACACATTTGGGGGTGATGGTGGGGGGAGACGAAGTCTCACATCCCAGGTGGTGTTTGGGATTCAGGCAGAGCCAGCAGAGGTGGTAATGTAATCTGAGTCCCTGTCTTGGGTCAGATTGGTCAGGACATCTTTTAGAATGAGGACAAAAATGTCTGGGGTCCCAGGAGCAGTGGAGGTGGCAGTGATGGTCGTGAAGCTTGCTCCAGTATCAATTTTTTCTCCCAAAGTCTCTTCCTTTAAGCACCCTAACAGGGAGAGATGGGCAGAATAGCCCATCTCCTCATTATTTTGTCCTCCAATTAGGCCTTATGTCTGACATGTCAATTTTGGCTCATTGATTTTTCATGGTCTCATTCTTTGTGTTAATGGACATGATCTTAACACAGCTCTTTTTGAACTAATTCAGTCTTTCTACTCCCCTTTTGTATGTTTTCCCATTAACAATTTTTGTTACAGGTTATTGTGACATCCTATCATAGAATCGTAGGACTGGAAGTGACCTAGAGAGGTCATCTAGTCCAGTCCAGTCCCCAGCACTCATGGCAGGACTAAATATTATCTAGATCATCCCTGATGCTTATGAACTAATCTTATGAACTTGCATTCACTTTTTACAGTTGAGCTCACAAATAGGGTAAATTTGTAGGCCCAATTATCACAGCATTGCTAAGGGTTTAACCTCCCTAATCACAGCAGAGTTTACTATTATGTTATCTCAGATCTAATCGGCTCTGAGGGTCATGCTAAAAGAAGAAAAAATACTTCACTCTGGAACTGATAGATACTTTCTCTGGTGGTAGGTAGTCTTGTCCCAGGGGTTCTCAAACTGAGGGTTGGGACCCCTCACCCCTCCACCCCAAACCCCACTTTGCCTCCAGCATTTATAATGGTGTTAAATATATAAAAAGTGTTTTTAATTTATAAAGGGGGTCGCACTCAGAGGCTTGCTATGTGAAAAGGGGTCACCAGTAAAAAAGTTTGAGAGCCACTGGTCTTGTCCATTAAATTCCAAGCATTGCTTTAAATATAATTGAAACATAACTTCAAACTAGACTGAAGCTTGTTTTAGCTAAAAACCTCTCATTTATTTCAAGACATGCCCAGTGTTACAATATCAATTGCTACTTAACAGTGCCACAAGATATCTTCAGATTTCCACCTAGCACAATCCCTGGAAAGCCTTGGATGTGAGCTCTCTCATAGGATGTCCAATTCCAGTAAGAGGTAGGCCTGCCACCCTTTCCCAGAAAAGAAGGTACAAACCTGCTCTGGAAGCTGCAGAGCTGTTTGGACAGTAGAGAGCTGATGCAAATGAACTCCTACCTTCCCATGCTTCAATTTCCAGTCCTCAGCAATCACCAAGCCACCCATAACATTTAAATTATTATTTCCAATCTGCAGTGACTGTCCTGCATGGTGGCAAGTGTTTGAGGCAAGTGGGTGGATGGATACGCTCAAGAGATCGGAATAGATTAAAATATAAAATAACCTCCGCATCTTGGAGGAGGGTGGATATACAGTAGAACCTCAGAGTTACAAACACCTTGGGAATGGAGGTTGTTCGTAACTCTGAAATGTTCGTAATTCTGAACAAAACGTTCTTTCAAAAGTTTACAACTGAACATTGACTTAATACAGCTTTAAAACACTACTGTGCAGAAGAAAAATGCTGCTTTTAACCATCTTAATTTAAATGAGACAAGCACAAAAACAGCTTCCTTACTTTGTCAAATCTTTTTTAAACCTTCCCTTTATTTTTTTACTAGTTTACATTTAACACTACTGTATTGTACTTGCTTTTTTCGGGTCTCTGCTGCTGCCTTCCGGTTCCAAATGAGGGGTGTGGTTGACTCATCAGTTCATAACTCTGAGGTTTTACTGTAATGCCTGCCACTTACACTGCTGTCGTGGGAGCTCTTCAACCCAGATCGCCCTTGGGGAGCTCCCAACATCTAGAGATTCACAGAACGCTGTAATCTACTTCCTGCCACACCCCTCAAACACTCTGTCCCTTTTCTACAGATATTTGAATGTCATGACCTCTTTCTTTCTTTCTTCTGGCTGAAGGCTGAAATTTAAAGCAATCAGTCAGGGAGAGCTGAGTAATTTCAGAACAATGCTCTTTTAAAATGCCTTTTGCAAATGACTGACATACAATCAGCTGAGGAAGAAACTGACTGTGTTAGCCTGTCTAGGATGTCTGGGCAGTCCTCATTGACTCTGCCTTTCAGAAGGAGATGATGGAGGGGCTTGATATGATTGTTATAGTAGCTGTTCTTCCTCTTCAGCATAGGGGGAACAGATGTGAGAGCTGCGATGTCTGTGGAGGTCCTCTCTTAGCTGAATCAATGATATGCTATATCATGATACAGTCACCTTGCGCTGTGTTTCTTGTCTTCTATTATAGTTCCCTGTCTTTTGAGAAACACTTATTTGCAGAGTTTTAATTGAAGGAAACTAGGGGGATATAGCTCCATTAGCTTATGTAAATTAGTTTTACATCTCCGCAAAGACTGGAAGGAAAGAGAAGTTTCTTTTGTTTGTTCACCTGAATGAGCTGTGCTCGAATGGAGAATGGATTAAATAAAACCATTTAGTGTCTAACTGTATTTTTCCTGAAGTAATGCCTCTGAAGCACATCAAGTTGAATAATTTAATATTTTTGGGACTGTTTGTTGTACTTAGGTGTATCACTGGGGAGATTTATCATTAGTTCACATAGAGCCTTTCTGTAATTTGGAATGGAATGTATACAGTACCCTAGTAGATAAATAATGTATGCCTAATGAAAATAATCTATCCAATCTTAGTCTAAATAACAGAAGCCAAATCTTATACTCAATTTGTGTTTCCATTAAATTAGTGGGCCCAATCAGTAGCTCTTAAAGGGCACTTTACACTTCTCTGACGGTGTAGAGTGCCCATAAACTAGCTGAATTCAATCCCCAAGGAATTCTCATGGTGGAAGTGAATTTCCTGTACAACATACAGCCAGCAAAACAGCTCTTTACTGCTCCCTCTTGCAGCCCCCAGCACAGGGGGTGTGACAGGGGCAATGGGCATGGGGCAAACACTTTTGTGCTCTGGCTATTTTTGACTGCTAGAATAGCCCTTTGGGGCTGAGACCAGCCAAGAAAGCCACCTGGGCCTCCACCCACCTGGGGCCTGTGCGGAGCATAGCTTGGCCAAACTGGAAAATCATGATCTATAACTTTAAGTGGCTTCTGTGTGAGTTTACAAAATTATTTTAAAGCTGTGTTGATTCTGGTTTTGCCTTTTTTAAAAGTATTCTATTAAATAGGCAGATTTTATATTTACCTGGAGGTAAATGACATTTTTTGTGTAGCTGCCTTTATAAAAAGATACTCCTATATTCTACACATCACAGGTGAAGTACTAACTGAAAATGCCCACAGTAAACCAGACAAGAAGAATTTCTTTTTCATTCTATAATTCCCTGGGAAAAAATATTGGTAATTAGATAACGCTTCTGGTCTGTATCAGTCACAAAGGTAAATCGCAATCTGGAGTTGTTTCTCCCTTTGACCTTTCTATGTCCTTTTCTTAAATGTACTCTGACAATGACCTTACTCTGACAAGTACCTTTTATGTACTCGGACAATTACCTTAAAATAGCTTTATGTGCAGTTGAGTGTCTTCTATATAATTTAATATTCTAATTAATACCAGTACTTGTAAGAATATAACAGTACTGTGGTTCCACAAGTGGTACATCTATGAAACTTAGTGTTACTGAAATATCTGAGATGGAAATGCACAGAAGGAATCAACAGCTACACCTAGCTCAGTAGTTTTTTGAACTAATGGAATATTTAATAGAGAATAACAGATACCATCAAATCCAGTGGCCTTTTAACAGTGATCTCTTGCTCTCTTTTGTTTAATATTGAGGGCTAATGAGTGATAGTGACATTCCGTCAGTTTTTCAGATCAGGTACAAACAGGGTAACTGAGTTGCCCAACTGTTGGAACCACAAGAGCAAGTGTGCTTGGAGTTCAATTCAGCCTCTCAGGTTAGGCCAAGCTGGGGAGAAGGCAGGAGGTACACTTGGGGAGTACCAGTGTCAGGAGGGACTTTCACTGCCTCCACTGGTGCTCCAGGGGGTGAGAGAGGCACCCCTTGTTACAACTGCTAAACAGATCTATGGAGCACATTTGTACTCTGTGAGGATGAGCTAATCTGCCTCCATTTCCTCTTTGGACAATCTGTTGTCCAATCTTAGCCAGTCCTCATCACACCATGTAATATGTTTCTAGACATTTATTTTCTGGTTTTGTAAGGAGATCCCTCTCACCTGTTGTACTGGCTTCCATATGAGGAGAGACTAAAAAGAGTAGGGCTATTCAAAATATTCAGTGCCTAGGGATTTATCACTGTGATGTGTTAAATATAAGTTTCTAAAAAGATGGTATTGGATGACATTCAAACAGTGCTGATGCACTTCTAATTTGTGCTTATATGGATGTAAGCAGAAAGCTTCTTTTATTTCATATTAAAAATATTTTGTCTGATTTTGATATTGCTTTGGGTAGACCTTTTTGAATTGACTATGGCTTTCAGATTCCAGAAACTGTGAAATATTTAATCTTTTTGGATGCTTTGTAGTCTGATGACTCCCCTGTACTAAGAGATGCGCTTTGTTAATGAACTGATAGTGCAGATCATACTCTAAAAACAGAGCACTGGAAATACACATGACAGAGGGTTGGCTTGTTGCTCTGTGTTTGATTACGGAAGGTTCCTGAATCTACTTGTGTGCTTCACAACTCGATGACAGCTCTATACAAAGAAATGGGTCATGCTGTCCACACCAATAACAGAAAATGGTAAAGAGATAATCAAGTTGGCTTGTTGCTTTGAGTTCTGAAAAGATCTGGGACGTCTATAAATCTTAGAAGCTTTGGGATCCTTTCATAAATTCTTTAAATACTTGGCAGTCATTTAAAGTAGTATCTCCTAAGGTGCACTGTAGAGGAACACCTAGTGTCTCCCTTCTGACAACCCTAGGAGTCAGGAAACTTTGAAAGACAGAGTTTGCAGGGATGTATGAGGCAATATATGGAGAAGTGCTGGGGACAGTGAGGCAACTGGAGAATGTTTGTATAGAAGAGCACTAAGCTCCTCCGGCTGGTACCTAATTCAGCTGCTGATTTACAAGGGAGTACTGGAGTTAGCCAGATATACTTCATTAACCCCTTGGTATCCATAGTGATATGTTCCATGATGCAGCTCACTTTCATTGTTCCCACTGCTCTCTTGCTTCTAAAGGCAACAATATATTGCAGACTGGAGATTAGGCTGTTTGTCAACAGGAGACACTGATGTGCCTGTGCCTCAGCTTATTTGCATCATAGGGCTTGTCTACACTACAGGACTATTTCGAATCTACTTAAGTCGAATTTGTGGATTCGACCTTAATAAGTCGAATTTGTGTATCCATACTAAATACACAAATTCGAACTTCTTAGTCCACATTCACGGGACCAGCTTCGACTTTGGAAGCGGTGCACTGTGGGAACCTATCCCACAGTTCCCGCACTCCCCGCTGCCCATTTGAATTGTGGGATTTCCCCCCAATGCATGCTGGGGGGAAAAATGTGTCGTCATTGAACCGTCAATCCCGCCCTCCCTGTCTTCCTTGAAAGCGCCGGCGGGAAATCTGTTTGCGCCCTTCTCTGGTCGGTTACAGCGCGGACGCCACAGCACTGCGAGCATGGAGCCCGCTGCGATCATCGCTGCACTTATGGCCGTTGTCAACTCCTCGCACATTATCGTCCACCTCTTCCACAGTCAGATGCTGAGAAACCGGGCGAGGAGGCTCCGGCAGCACGGTGAGGAGAGTGGCTCAGACCTCTCACAAAGCAGGGTACGCCGGGCAGTGGAGATCATGGTGGCAATGGGTCAAGTTCATGGTGTGGAACGGCGATTCTGGGCCCGGGAAACAAGCACAGACTGGTGGGACCGCATAGTTCTGCAGGTCTGGGATGACACAGAGTGGCTGCGAAACTTCAGGATGCGTAAGGGCACTTTCCTTGAACTGTGTGACTTGCTGTCCCCTGCCCTGAAGCGCCAGGACACAAGGATGCGAGCAGCCCTGACTGTGCAGAAGCGAGTGGCCATAGCCCTCTGGAAACTTGCCACGCCAGACAGCTACCGGTCAGTAGCGAACCACTTTGGCGTGGGCAAATCTACCGTGGGGATTGCTGTCATTCAAGTAGCCCACGCAATCGTTGAGCAACTGCTCTCAAAGGTAGTGACTGTCGGAAATGTCCAGGCCATCATAGATGGCTTCGCCGCGATGGGATTCCCAAACTGCGGTGGGGCTATAGATGGGACTCACATCCCTATCCTGGCACCAGCCCACCAGGCCAGCGAGTACATTAACCGAAAGGGCAACTTTTCAATGGTGCTGCAAGCTGTGGTGGACCATAGGGGACGTTTTACCAACATCAACGTCGGGTGGGCGGGCAAGGTTCATGACGCGCGTGTGTTCAGGAACTCTGGTCTGTTTAGACGCCTCCAGGCAGGCACTTTCTTCCCGGACCACAAAATAACGGTTGGGGATGTGCAGATGCCTACAGTGATCCTCGGGACCCGGCCTACCCGCTAATGCCCTGGCTCATGAAGCCCTATACAGGCGCCTTGGACACTGAAAAGGAACTCTTCAACTACCGGCTGAGCAAGTGCAGAATGGTGGTGGAGTGTGCTTTCGGACGTCTCAAGGGGAGATGGCGGAGCTTACTGACTCGCTCGGACATCAGCGAAAAGAATATCCCCGTAGTTATTGCTGCTTGCTGTGTGCTCCACAATCTCTGTGAGAGCAAGGGCGAGACCTTTTTGGCCGCTTGGGAGGTTGAGGCAAATCGCCTGGCTGCTGTTTACGATCAGCCAGACACCCGTGCTGAGAGAATATCCCAGCGGGAAGCGATATGCATCAGGGAGGCTTTGAAAGTGAGTTTCCTCGCAGAGCAGGGTAACCTGTGACTGTCCACTTGATTTTAAGAGAGCCTGATCATAAACCAAGTTTTCCCCACTTCCCAAGGGCGTTTTAAAACTAAGGACATGTTTTAGTAATTAATAATAAATCTTTCGTTGACTTTGCATTTCTGTTTATTCGTTGAAACATGGAAGCATTCTGTGCTGGTTAAGGTGTGCACTGATGGGTGGGATTGCAGGAAGGCGAGGGTGCCGTCCTTGGATAGGGGTTACCATGACGGCTGTGGGTTTGGGCGTTGGAAGGGTGAGGTGTGGGGAAGGGTGAGTATCTGCCCCTGGATGAGGTCTCTTTTTGGGGCTCGGGGCACCGGGGAGGATCGTGACTACGGTCCAAATGCATGTGAAGGGAAGCCTGCCTTTACATTCGGGATGTCAGGCACCAGGACCCTGCACAAACATACACATCAAGGAAAGACCCGGGCAGCATACACCACACAGACTGTCCCTGGTGCCTAGTGACTGCAGTCTGTGTGTGCCCTGCAGTTGACACAGCAGCCAAGTCTGTAGCATGGCAATGTGGGCAATGCAGTGACAATACAATTCACCCCCCCCCCCAACACAAGACAGTTTTCTGAAAACAGAAACGTGACGGAAACAGTCAGTAACACCAAACCGCTTTTAATAATGTAATACACAGTGGGGGGTTTGAACTTGGAGTTGGGACTGGTTGATGCTGTAAAGAAAGAGCTTGTACAAATTTACAGCGACAGTTGTCTCTAACATTATCGGTGTGCTGCGGTGCAGGGACAGTTCTCACGGCCCCTACCGCCTCTGTCTTGTCACTTTGGGTGAGGGGACAGGACTTCTTGGCGTTGGAGGCGGTTGCAGATGCACTGCAGGGGCTCTCTCCTCCTGACTGCGGTCTTGCAGAACATCTACAAGGCGCCGGAGCGTCTCCGTTTGCTCCCTCATTAGACCAAGCAGCGTTTGAGTCGCCTGCTGGTCTTCCTGCCGCCACCTATCCTCCCGTTCCAGGTGTGTGCGATGCTGCTGACACAGGCTCTCCCTTGACTGTCTCTGCTCTGCCGCCTCCGCTCTGGAGCTGGCCATCAGTTCCTGGAACATGTCGTCCCTTGTCTTTTTCTTTCGGCGTCTAATCCGAGCCAGCCTCTGCGAGGGGGATGGCGGGCAGTCCGGGAAGGAGCCAAGCTGTGTGATGTGAAAAGTAGGTGATTTCCTTGAACACATACATGTTTGCCAACAGTAAACACAGTCTAGTCAGTTTCAGTTAACAAGACCAAAGAGGGAACCAAGTCTCAGGAGATCTCAGAACTAGTCCGAGATTTCGAATACGCTCTCATTGGGCGCCATTGCACTGGAGAGCGCACAAGCGAGGAAAGATAGCTGCATCCCTCTTGCACAAAGTCCTGGTAAGCCTTACAGTACATACTGCTTATCAGTTACTGGTTAGCTGTGCTCTCCTGCTAAAGGCAATGTGCAAAGCAGAAAGGATAAGCCTTTTGCAGCCCCTCCCGCCAGCGCACGGAACGATCAATGCATGCTTGTTCTCTGTGGCCTCTCGCACGTGGCTGTTAGGCGAGGGTCATTGTTATGCAACCTAATTGTAAACCATTAACAACAGTAACACTACACTAATTGCCCTACTTAGATGCAGTATTTGCAGAACGAGATCACCCTGAGGCGGGTCACTCGTCCCCAGAAAGACCGCATGTTACGGGACGCACTGCACAGACCAGGACCATATGCAGCAATGCTAGTAGAGGCGATGGTTCCACTCTATATTCGGATGTCCTGGCGTGGAAGAGTCTGCTTCCACGGAGCGCCCAACAAGCGACCTCTTCCGACGAACCTCATGCGGAGGCTTTGCGAGGAACTGAATGACACCTTCGTAGAAATGTCGCTAGAGGACTATTTTTCTATCCCCATTTGTGTGGACCTTCTCTTTATATAGTTTAATATATATTATAGTTTAATATTTAGAATGTTTTAAATTGTAAATATTTAGAATTTTTAAAGTCCATTTGTGTGGACCTTCTCTTCCTAGATTTTTATATATATTATAGTTTAATATTTAGAATTTTGTAAATACCGTTTCTATTTTTTCTATAACAATGTTATAAAAAATAAATGTTTATACGTGTGTTGCACTTACCGCCTGATCCTTCCCCTGATTCCGAGTCCTGGTTAACGGGGATGGTTGGTAGGGGATCTCTGTGAGGGTGATGAAGAGATCCTGGCTGTCAGGGAAAGCGGGAGTGGGTTCGATGTCGCCTGCGCCGTCCTCTAAAGACCCTTCCTCATCTTCCCCATCGGCGAACAGGAGGGGAACTGTCCCGCACACTATTCCGTCCTCGGAGTCCACCGTCACTGGTGGGGCACTGGTGGCAGACCCACCTAGAATGGCATGCAGTGCCTCGTAGAAGCGGCATGTCTGGGGCTGGGCTCCAGAGCGTCCGTTTGCCGCTCTGACTTTTTGATACCCTTGTCTTAGGTCCTTCACTTTCACGGCACTGCATCGCATCCCGGCTGTATCCTTTGTCTTTCATGGCTTTAGAAACCTTCTCGAACGTCTTGGCGTTCCGCTTGTTGGAGCGCAGCTCCGAGAGCACAGACTCCTCGCCCCACACAGCGATCAGATCCTGGACTTCCCGGTCACTCCATGCTGGGGACCTCTTTCTATTCTGGGATTGCCCGGACTCCTCTGCTGGAGAGCTCTGCATCGTTGCAGGTGCTGCGGAGCTCGCCCCGATGTGCAACCAGAACGTCAGATTCAAACCGCCCAGACAGGAAAATGACTTCAAATTTTCGCGGGTCATTTCCGGTGTGGCTGGCCAGAGAATCCAAGCTCGGACTGCTGTCCAGAGCGTCAACAGAGTGGTGCACTGTGGGATAGCTCCCGGAGCTGCTAAGTTCGATTAGCATCCACACCAAGCCTAATTCGAGCTAGCAAGTGCGAATTTAGCGTTACTCCACCTGCCGGGGTGGAGTACCAAATTCGAACTAAAGAGCCCTCTAGTTCGAATTAAATGGCTTCCTGGTGTGGACGGTTGAGCAGTTAGTTCGAATTAACGCTGATAAATTCGAATTAAAGTCCTAGTGTAGACCAGGCCTTACACACACGAACATTAAATAGGCCAATGGACAGCAGTAACAGTGCAGAGATTCTAGTGCCGATGTGTCCTATGCTGGGGCCAGAGATGCATGGAGATGCTTCAACGAATTATTGACCTTCCTGGCAATGAAAAAAAAAAGGCAAATTTAGCAATATAAATGCTTAATTATATTTACACAGATACCTGGTATATACAATTTTAATATCAACTGTGTCATCTCAATACATGATAAACGGTCTACTAATGAGGTTAAAACTGGGTTTATTCAGTACATTAGATATTTCTCAATTTTTATGTATAGTAAATTAAAAACATATAATTTTAGAAATATTTGGCAAACATCTTATTAGTGAGGATAAAGTTACTTTTGTATGTATCTGAACATTACAAAAAAAAGATTTTGATTACTCATTTCAAGAGGTAGCAATGCAGTGACTCATCCTTTCTACAGGCATCATATTCTGCATCTACAATGTATTTTGAAAATAACATTACAATAAGAGATTTGGGATTGTGAAAGAACCTGACCATAAACCAGGAGTTAATGAAAAATGTTGTTGGTAAAATATTTGCATAATTGAATTCTCCCCAGCAAATAAGAATGAAAAATAAAAATAATCTGATAAATATCTAATACTCAAATTTTGTTCTGAGCCAAAAATTATTTGTGTGGGAAGCTCACATATATGTGTAACAGTGTAGTTGCACAAAAATAGAACAAGGTTTTTAAACCAGTTTAATTGTTTTCTGGAACCCTGCAGGGGCAGGGATTGAAGCATGAAATGAGAATCCTGAGGTCTCACATGGTTTATCTGAATTGAGAAATGCTTTTAATTCTATTCCGTTTATTATATTCTTTAACAACTACAAATGTGCTGAGATCTGCAGGGTGCACAAGCAAGAGAGAGGATGCTGAGGATAGCTAGGAAAACTCAGTTCATCAAAACACACAAATACACTTTCACTGATTGTGATCAACTAGAAGTTTTCCCCCTGGAGAACGGTGAGTGAGAAATGGGACTTAAACTGTAGTTGTTAAAATAAACAACCCTGGTATAAATTTTAAATTAAAATAATATTCCTCCCAAACCTACTTGGTTACAGTCAAGACTCCCAAGTGACTGCATAACCCTCATCCTTGTCTTTCCAAACCTAGTGTTCTCATTTTTCACCCCAATGTAGGTCCCAGACTTGCAGTTGGGTCCACACTTGTGAAATCCGTGGAGCTTCACACAGGCACTGAGGCCTATCCGTGTATTTCTGACTGTAGGGTCAGGGCCTTAAACTGAGAAGCTTAGGGCAAGGAATCAGGCTTGACTTGCAGTGTAAAGCACCAGGCACATAGGGGATAAGTGATAAACATGAAATAAAAGGTATAGCCTGTATATTTTCCCATAGTCCCAGTGCCAAGTAAACTAAATTACAGGAACTCAGTGCACTTTAAACTGAGGTTAAAGTGTTGTTTTAGAATTAAGCTGGGGCCAAATCTTAGCAGTTTAAAAGAGAGTTTCAGTAAGTTCACATGTTGAGAGATCAAACTAAGGCCTTGTCTACACTACAAGACTATTTCGAATCTACTTAAGTCGAATTTGTGGATTCGACCTTATGAAGTCGAATTTGTGTATCCACACTAAGGACACTAATTCGAATTTCTGAATCCACATTAACAGGGCCGGCATCGACTTTCGAAGCGGTGCACTGTGGGAAGCTATCCCACAGTTCCCGCAGTCCCCGCTGCCCATTGGAATGCTGGGTAGAGCTCCCAATGCCTGCTGGGGGAAAAAATGTGTTGAGGGTGGTTTTGGGTAACTGTCGTCATCGAACCATCAATCACGCCCTCCCTCCCTGAAAGCGCCGGCGGGAAATCTGTTCGCGCACTTTTCTGGTCGGTTACAACGCGGATGCCACAGCACTGCGAGCATGGAGCCCGCTGCGATCATCGCTGCACTTATGGCCGTTGTCAACTCCTCGCACCTTATCGTCCACCTCTTCCACGGCCAGCTGCTGAGAAATCGGGCGAGGAGGCTCCGGCAGCGCGGTGAGGAGAGTGGCGCAGACCTCTCAGAAAGCAGGGTACGCCGGGCAGTGGAGATCATGGTGGCAATGGGTCAAGTTCATGGTGTGGAACGGCGATTCTGGGCCCGGGAAACAAGCACGGACTGGTGGGACCGCATAGTGCTGCAGGTCTGGGATGAAACAGAGTGGCTGCGAAACTTCAGAATGCGTAAGGGCACTTTCCTTGAACTCTGTGACTTGCTGGCCCCTGCCCTGAAGCACCAGGACACCCGGATGCGAGCAGCCCTGAGTGTGCAGAAGCGAGTGGCCATAGCCCTCTGGAAACTTGCCACGCCAGACAGCTACTGGTCAGTAGCGAACCACTTTGGCGTGGGCAAATCTACCGTGGGGGTTGCTGTGATTCAAGTAGCCCACGCAATCGTTGAGCAACTGCTCTCAAAGGTAGTGACTCTCGGAAACGTCCAGGTCGTCATAGATGGCTTCACCGCGATGGGATTCCCAAACTGCGGTGGGGCTATAGATGGGATTCACATCCCTATCCTGGCCAGCCAGTATATTAACCGAAAGGGCTACTTTTCAATGGTGCTGCAAGCTGTGGTGGACCATAGAGGACGTTTTACCAACATCTTCGTCGGGTGGGCGGGCAAGGTTCATGACGCGTGTGTGTTCAGGAACTCTGGTCTGTTTAGACGCCTCCAGGCAGGAACTTTCTTCCCGGACCACAAAATAACGGTTGGGGATGTGCAGATGCCTACAGTGATCCTCGGGGACCCAGCCTACCCGCTAATGCCCTGGCTCATGAAGCCCTATACAGGCGCCTTGGACAGTGAGAAGGAACTCTTCAACTACCGGCTGAGCAAGTGCAGAATGGTGGTGGAGTGTGCTTTCGGACATCTCAAGGGGAGGTGGCGGAGCTTACTGACTCGCTCGGACATCAGCGAAAAGAATATCCCCGTAGTTATTGCTGCTTGCTGTGTGCTCCACAATGTCTGTGAGAGCAAGGGCGAGACCTTTTTGGCCGGATGGGAGGTTGAGGCAAATCGCCTGGCTGCTGTTTACGCTCAGCCAGACACCCGTGCCGAAAGAATATCCCAGCGGGAAGTGCTGTGTATCCGGGAGGCTTTGAAAGCAAGTTTCCTCGGAGAGCAGGCTAACCTATGACTCTCCACTTGATTTTAAGAGACGCTGATCCTGGGCCTGTGTCTCTATGTGTTGAGTGAGATCTGCAGTTACATACCCCGTTCTCCAAGTTTCCCCCACTTCCCAAACACGTTTTAAAACAAATTAAACGGAACAGTTACTGTTAATAAATCTTTCTTTTACTTTGCATTTCTGTTCAGGGGTTGAAACATGGACACATACTGTGCTGGGTACGGTGTGCACTGATGTACAGACTGCTTGTACAATACAGGACGGACAGCCTCCTGCTCCTACATAGGTCTCTGGGGTGGGGGACGGTTTCAAGTGGTTGTGCATGTAGGGGTGGGTTTGCTGGAAGGGGCGAGTGGGGCCGTCTTTGGATAAGGATTTGGATGCAGGCTCTGGGCTGTGGGTTTGGGCGTAGGAAGGGGTGATGGGTGTGGGGGAAGGGTGAGTATCTGTCCGTGGATGAGGGCTCTTGTTGGGGCTCAGGGCAGCGGAGAGGATCGCGCCTACGGTGGAAGTGCATGGTAAGGGCAGCATGCCTTAACATTAGGGGGTGGCAGGCGCTAGGACCGTGGACAAGCGTACACATCACAGAATGACCCGGGGCAGCATACACCACACAGAGTGACCCTGGTGACTACTGACTGCAGTCTGTGTGTGCCCTGCAGTTGATCCTGCCCCCGATACTCTGTACCCTGCTAATGTAGGCTATCCCGTGCAACTATAAATCCCCTGCCCCCCCCCCTACATACACACAGTCTTCTGACACGAAAGACGTGACGGAAAGAGTGAACAACAGCAAACAGCTTTTATTAATCTACTACATAGTGGGGTGATGAAACTTGGATTTTGGACTGGGTGATCCTGTAAGGGAAGCGCTTCTACACAGTTATAGCATCAGAGGTGTGTGGTACATTAGCGCTCAGCTGTGGTGCAGTGACAGTTCTCACGGCCCCTACCGCCCCTCCGTCTTGTAATTTTTGGTGAGGGGGGGACAGGACTTCTTGGCGTTGGAGGGTGGTTGCAGATACAGTGCAGGGGGGCTCGCCCCTCCTGCCTGCGGTCCTGCAGAACATCAACAAGGCGCCGGAGCGTGTCCGTTTGCTCCCTCATTAGCCCAAGCAGCGTTTGAGTCGCCTGCTGGTCTTCCTGCCGCCACCTGTCCTCCCGTTCGCTGTGTGAGCGCTGCTGCTGAGAGAGGGTCTCCCTCCAGTGGCTCTGCTGGGCCGCCTTGGCTCTGGAGCAGGCCATCAGTTCCGCGAACATCTCGTCCCGAGTCTTTTTCTTTTGCCGCCTAATCTGAGCCAGCCTCTGCGAGGGGGATGCCGGAGCAGTCCGGGAAAGAGCAGAAGCTATGTGATGGGAAACAGTAAGTGATTTCCTTGAACAGATACATGTTTGCGAACAGTGAAGACAGTGTAGTCAGTTTCTCTGAACAAGACCATACAGGGCACCAAGTTCCACGAGATCTCAGGACAAGTTCGAGATTTCGGAATACGCTCTCATTGGCGGCGCCATTGCACAGGAGAGCGGACAAGCGGGGAGAGACAGCTGAATCCGTCTTGCAGACAGTCCTGGTAAGCCTTAAAGTAGATAATGCTTATCATTTAGTGGATAGCTGTGCTCTCCTGCTAAAGGCAATCTGTAAAGCAGAAAGGCTGAGCCTTTTCCAGCCCCTCCCGCCAGTGCACGGGAAAGATCAATGTATGCTTGTTCTCTGTGGCCTCCAGCACGTGGCTGTTAAGTGAGGGTCGTTGTTATGCAACCTAATTTAAAACCATTAACAGTAGTAACAATACACTAATTGCCCTACTTAGATGCAGCCTGTACAGAACGACATCACCCTGAGGCGGGTCACTCGGAGTCAGAGAGAGCGGATGCTAAGGGAAGCCCTGCACAGACCAGGACCATATGCAGCAATGCTGGTGGAGGCGATGATTCCTCTGTACATTAGGATGTCCTGGCGCGGAAGAGTGTGCTTCCACGGAGCACCCAACAAGGCACCTCTCCCCAGGAACCTCCTGCGGAGGCTTTTCGAGCTGCTCTCTGAGAGCTTTTTTGAACTGTCCCAAGAGGATTATTGCTCTATTCCTATATGTGTGGACCTACTTTTTGTATTGTTTGAGATTTAAAATTTTTTATATAGTATTTCTATTTTTTATATACCTGTTTTTTAAAAAATAAATGTTTCCCTGTTTGTAGCACTTACCGCCTGATCCTTCCCCTGATTCTGAGTCCGGGTTAACGGGCGGGGAGGGTTGGTAGGGGATCTCTGTGAGGGTGATGAAGAGATCCTGGCTGTCAGGGCAAGCGGTATTGTGTTCGCTGTCGCCTGCGCCGTCCTCCACAAACCCTTCCTCATCTTCCCCATCGGCAAACATCGCCGAGGAACTGTCCAGGTACACTATGCCATCGTCAGAGTCCACGGTCACTGGTGGGGCAGTGGTGGCAGACCCACTGAGAATGGCATGCAGTGCCTCGTAGAAGCGGCATGTCTGGGGCTGTGCTCCGGAGCGTCCGTTTGCCGCTCTGACTTTTTGGTAACCTTGTCTCAGGTCCTTGACTTTCACGCGGCACTGCATTGCATCCCGGCTGTATCCTTTGTCTATCATGGCTTTGGAGACCTTCTCGAAGGTCTTTGCATTCCGCTTGTTGGAGCGCAGCTCCGAGACCACAGACTCCTCGCCCCACACAGCGATCAGATCCATGACTTTCCGGTCAGTCCATGCTGGGGACCTCTTTCTATTCTTGGATTGCCCGGACTCCTCTGCTGGAGAGCTCTGCATCGTTGCAGGTGCTGCGGAGCTCGCCCCGATGTCCAACCAGGACGTCAGATTCAAAGTGCCCAGACAGGAAAAGGAATTCAAATTTTCCAGGGTCGTTTCCTGTGTGGCTGGTCAGAGCATCGAAGCTCGGACTGCTGTCCAGAGCGTCAACAGACTGGTGCAGTGTGGGATAGCTCCCGGAGCTACTAAGTTCGATTAGCATCCACACCTAGCCTAATTCGAACTAGCCATGTCAAATTTAGCGCTACTCCACCTGTCGGGGTGGAGTACCAAATTCGAACTAAAGAGCCCTCTAGTTCGAATTAAATGGCTTCCTGGTGTGGACGGTTGACTGGTTAGTTCGAATTAACGCTGCTAAATTCGACTTAAAGTCCTAGTGTAGACCAGGCCTAAGGGCTTTCTCTCTCTGGCAGCTGAATTCCATTACTGCATAATTGCCAATGTTAATTTATTTCTCCTTGTGACTGGGCTCCCTCACTGTTCATGGCACCACCTCCTGGCCATTCTGGATATTAACTCTGCCAGGTGCTGTTGTGCCCTCCACACCAGTCTTTCTACCTGTCGTCTTCTCAGTCTGCAACCTCTCTTGCTCTTGAAGGGGCAGCTTCCAGTCTCTGGGTTGTCCCTCTTGCCAGGTCACTAAGTTCCTCCCCTTCTGGGGAAATCGCAGTCCTTTCGGACCAGCTGTCTGGCTGACATCTCCAACACCCTGTTCTACTACCCAGTGGCTGATAGAGGTACCCAGGTCTGCCCTCTACACTGGCTTCCAGCCCAGGGATATTATAACATGCAGCCAAAGCCTGTCACAGCCCTTGCTGCTGTTTCCCCGGGCTTCTTCCTACATAATAGGCTCGGCTCGGCTCGGCTCGGCTCGGCTCCCCCTTGGTTTGCCAGACCATGCTCCCTCCTCTCAGGGAGTGATTGTAGACTCCTTTCCTGCAGCCCCCCTTTGCTACTTTGAGCTCCAGGGCTTTATACATGCCCCTCACCTTCCTGCCCAGCTGAGGCTGCTTCTAATCAGTGGCCTCCTTGATGCCTACATCTCTCCCCTACTTGCTGCACAATTGGCTAATTAGGCCTTCCTGGCCTAATTTACCCTCTCAGGGCCAGTGTGAGGAATACGGCCCATCACACTCCTGGTGACATCACAGCTTCTCCAGTGGCTGGTGCTGACTGTGTGAATGGACATGACTCTCAACCCTGCAAAGGACTAGTGGACAATTTGTCAAGGGAGTTGAAATTAAACAGATTTTTCCAGAGATGATAACCTGAGAACAGGCTCTATTATCCCAAAGGACAAGCTTGTCCTGCTTCAAGCTAGTTAATCTTAGCTGCATGACACCCTCTGACCCTGGTACTATCTTATCAGGCTGTACTTAAGAAGGCAATTCTAGGTGATTTACTGTGTAGTCCAGTGCAGGCTATTTCAAACAATGGGGTCCGGATGGGGCCGCACCGATGAGGCCTGGACAGTGTCTGCCTGGGCTCTGAAAGTTGTCTTATTATTGTAATTACAATATTAAAATTAAGACTATGTGACTCATTGGAAGGCATTTTCTGTTAATTTCTCTGTGTGGTTACTCCAGCTCCAGTTCCAGCGTCCTCACAGGCTTCCATCACAGCCAGGGCCAATTGATGTTTCCTTCTAATGTCAAAATATGACCTGCTGGGGTTCTGGCGCTGAGGGCAGGAGTGCTATCACTCCTTTGCTCCCCCGGCTGCTGCCAAGCCAGTGTGCGCCTCTGTTTGAGTGGATGAGCAAGCAGAAATGTCAGGGCCTAGCCAGCAACAAGGTGAGAAGGACAGAACCGAGAGACTGTGACTTAAAGGAGAATGGGTTGGGGACAGCCTGAGGGAACTGGAGCGCAAAGGGAAATGGGCTCCCCTTGAGCTTTTGTTCCACTTCCACTATGTCCCTTGGAGGTCACTCTGCATCACAGTTTGGGCAGCCTTTCTGCATCAGGATATGCTTTGCACAGTGAAACAAGCTTCTCCGTCTCACTGAAACAAGTCCAGATAAAGCTATTAGAGCTCTATTATTACATTTTTGAAAACCACATTAAAGAACATTATTTATGTGGCAAAGTCTAGCACTGTGAAAGTTAGGAAATGCCAGAATTCAGGTTGCCTGTGCCTGTGCAACCTGGATTCTGCCCCCTATTGCATATGCATTCTGGCACAGTCTTAATTACATAATCACACATGTGGTGCGCCCGGATGAGATGGAGAAAGTGGGTCCATACACTGATTCCAGAGTGAACAAGGGGGGTTGCAGGAAAGCCTTACCCCACTCCAGTTACGCTGCAGCATTTGATTAGAATATTTGTGTTCAGTTATGGTTCTGACATGCTGCCAAAATGATGTTGACACAAGCAACAGAAGGAAAATGGCAATTTTCAGTGGTTTATAACTTGGCTAAATCTGACTGGAATTTTTGAAGGAAAAAGCACTGCTTTAACTCTAGGTAGGGTTGCCAATTTTAGTTGGACGTATTCTTGGAGGTTTCATCACATGACATAATCTTTAATTAAAGATTAACCTTTAATTCCTGGAGACTCCAGGACAATCCTGGAGGATTGGCAACCCTAACCTCAGGGCTTTCTTCCTATTGAATTTCAGAGGCCTGCTGTAAACAATTGAGGTGTTACAGTCTTTTTATGATCTCTAAGAATCTTTTATAATGAAAAATATTAAGCAACCTAAATCTAAGGGACCCTATGAGCTCTGCCTATACTTTCATATCCAAGTATTGAAAGTTGGTATGTATTTATGCATATTATCTCCTGCATTTGTGGAGATGTGGTTGAGATCAACTGTTTTGATAAAAGTTGGCCTGGTGTTAAAAACTTTGAGAACTCCTGGTCCGTTGAACAGAGCATTGGACTGCACATCAAGAGGCTTGAATTTTGTTCCCTGTAACACCGTTCCCCTTCGGCTTGACTTTGGGCAAGTGAATTCATCTCTTTGTGTCTAAATTTCCTTCCTTGTAAAATGAGGATAATAATAATTAGGGTTATTTGCCTATTCCACAGCCAGTGTTTCTAGTTTTACTAACTTGTAAATAGTGGATTACTTTTATTGGTGTATTTATGTACTCAGCTCCGAACAGAGTATACTCAATGTCTGAAGGCCAAACTCACACCCCTTCCTTGGGTTCAATATTAAAGGGAAATTAAATAATAACAACACACATTACTGCTTTAACTTTCTCCCCAAGCTTAGCTGTTACTAAGAATTGCCTGGAGGGCCTCTCTGTGCCAGACCTTAGCATCTGGGAGAGGATCCAATTGCCCTTATATTTTGCTTGAAAGTAACTAAGTCAAACTACTATGGTGACTCAGCAGTGAGTTACAGTGTACCTTTGTGCAGGGTTCAGGCACCTGATAATGGGGTGATTCATGAAAGTAGCCTTATATCCGCAGAGTCTGCTGTCTGGTTACACTTGCCTTTTACTCTTGGTTAAGAATTAAAGAATTTAGTAGGAATTGTTTTATGAATTAATCATAGAGGCATTTAACTAATACTTATTGTCCATTTTATGTGTTTATTTTTAAAACTTTAAATATGTAATTCTGCTTTGCTAATCCTTCATCAATTGCGGAGTAAATGGAGAGTCAGAGAGGACAAACAAAATAGATTTCAATTTAAAAGATGACTTTTAAAAGAAAGCTATTAACCTGTTTAAGTCCCAGCTTTGAGTCATTTTTACGGAGTCATACATTTCCACTACTTTTTGGTAGCTTTAGAGAAGAAGGCTTTTTATTTTGTTGGCACATGCAGTTATGAATAATGTTATGTCAAGAACTATTGGTCCAGCTCCACTATCTAGGATGCATTATCTGAAAACATTTCCAAGATGAAGCAATTAGTAATGTCTCTATCTGGCCCCTTCTTTCAAAACGTCGAACAATTAATGGCATAAAATGGTAGCAAGAGTAAGTTAGAGATGTGCTAAGTCTTACGGTCTCTGGGTAGAGGAGAAAGACAACTAAGTTAGGGTGAAATTCACATCTATGCAGAGAACCCCCACAAAACCTGGGCACCACCTGCACAGGGGTGAGTACCAGATATTAATGCCAGCAGTGGTTTATTCTTGCTTTCTTTATTCACCCACAGGGAAGGAGCAGCCAGTGGGAGAGGAGTTTCAGGGGACAGTGAGGAAGGAAGTGGTTTGTGTGGGGCAGTGCATAGAGGTGGGGTGGAGACTCTATTCTGGGCTCTGCGAGCCCCACTTCTTCACTCTGCACGCTAGCAAATTACACACCCCTCCTTGTTACACTCGAGTGCTCAGTCCCCTATCTTCTGTACACTGATCTGCTGCCTCTGTGGAAACCGTGCACTCCCGTTCACTTTCCTTAGCAGAAGGCACTTAGACAGGTTTCTAATAGAACCAAACGGAAGTGTATTTAACAGAGCTTGAGATAAAGATTCAAACAAAAGCAAGTATAAGGATTTGGAAGCATTAGATTATAGCTAAAAACATAAATGCCATATATTGCTTATCCTTATTAACAAGTTACTTTCCTGTCTAATAAGGCATGTCTTACCCATTGATGTGTTCTTGTAGTACTTGTCCAATTCAGAGAGCTGGGACCCACTTTTCATGAGATCCCCCCTGCTGACATAGAGTCTCCTCCTGTAATGGATAACCACTTGGGCCAGTTCTTCTGCTCTTATACAATCACAAGTTGTTGTCACTTAGCCTAGCCCCCTCTTCTCCTTCTGAGCCCTCTTCAGGAGTTTGTTTGTCAATGTAAATCTCCAGTCTAGTAAACATCTGCATCTAGTCTAGTGAACACAGGCTGTCTCCATGGATGTCCATAAACATCTCATAATATTGGCAGTCACCTAGTTCTTAGCTTTCAGCAGAGACTGCACCTGCCCTCTTTTTGTGAAATATTGAGATGGTCAGACAGAGGAGTGATATACCTGCCTGGATCTGTCTGTTATACCTGGCTCCTAGGGTCAAGTGATTAAATGAGAAACTCAACTCTCATTTTTTATTTTGAAGTGGTTTTTCTAGCACTTCTAGCTGCAGAGAAAAGCTTGGTAATGTGACCTGAGTACACCCTACAGGCTCAAACACCAGAAGGCAAAGGAAACTTAAAAAATTCTCCTGATTTTTATGCCAATCTCATGATTTTGCTGCTCTGGCTCATGATATGTGGATGCTTTGGGTAATGGGGAAATAGCAGAGGGTACAGGTGGAGAGGGGTGCCAGGTACCTGTTGTGAAGAGGAACAGGAATTGGATCAGGTGTGGCTTGGAAGGTGATGCTGGTGGCAGACAGAGGGAAGAATTGCAGGGAGAATGCTGTTCTGAGCAGCTGCCAGTTGGCAGACCTGGAAGGGGAGTTATTCCCCGTTGTGACTGCCTGCTTTGGTAAACACTGAAAGTGTTTTGTTCATTCCTTTCTGTTCTATTTTTGTAGTAGGCAGAAGCTTAGGCATAACTGTAGTCTGTCTCAGGCAGAGCACCAGTGGCTAAAAACTATAATTACAGCTCCAGTTATGATCAAATTAAAAATATTGGGACATATGGGACAAAATTTTCAAATTTGGATGTTTTAAAATCTATGGATTTAGCCTCCTAACTTTAGCCACCCAGATCTCACAATGTTGGCCATTGCTCTTTAAATATTAGAGGACAGAAAGGTGTTCCTCTAGTTCTGAAGCTTTTTGCACATTCCTACTTTTAGATTCCAATATTCAGTACTAGTTTCTAAAAAGGACTGGCAGTATCTTCAGAGGAACAAAAAACCACACCCAATCCTCCTTTCCCTCCAATTTATATAAAAGAAATAGAAACAGTTCTTGCAACCTTTGCTGTAATTTATTGTTTTTCATTGGTGCTGTTATCACTGAGTGTTACTGAAGATTGTGACTGTACCCAAAATTAAAAAGCCCTCCTATAAATTAAATAAAACCATCTATCAGGAATGATCTTTGGCTGGTTGGTGTTGCAATACTGGGAGATGAAAGTCATTTTTAAAATTAAGAGCAAAACTTCCTTGAGTTTACTTCCACACATCATGATATAAAACTGAAAACGAATTTCATAGCACAGTGGAGAGATTGGAGGGTCACAGGGTCAGCAGAGACTGAGTCAGAAAATACAGTGTCACAAACAGCAGACAGCATGATTCACAGCAAATAATTTAGTTGCTCAGAAAAGGAAAAGTAATTTTCATATCGCTCCTGACCCAAAGCTAGGAGAACTGATAACAAAGTGGCTCTACCACTTCCAGAACAAATATCTTTCCCATATGCTTCTGCTTCACTTCAAGCAGATCTACACAGGAAACAGCTGAGTCACAAACAGTTTTCATGAGACACAAGGATTTATGTGAGAAGAAATAATTTGCCCCAAATCAGCAGTGGTTATGAAGCAATACTAGATCATGGATAAGAAAATTCTTATATTCCTTCATTGTTGTATGCAGTGTTTTTGTAGCTGTGTTGGTTCTAGGATATTAGAGAGACAAGATGGTTGAGGTAGGGTCTGATGAAATCTGCATTAATTAGAACATGGATGGAATCGTGAAATCAAAACAATAACACGGAATCCAATGCTTTAAAAAAAAACACAAAAAAAAGCACTATACAAAAAATAAAGATGTCTCCTTGCTGCAGCCCCAGTGCCAGAAAAGGTCTGTCTCCCTGGCCACGGTCCCGGGACCAGAGGAGATGGATCTTTTTTTTAAATGGAAAAAACAAAATTAGAAAATAAATAAAAAAATCCACAATAATGTACTCAGAGTGGGAAATGTACTCAGTGTGTCATAGCTAAATACAAGGTGAAACAGATGTTTAGCATAAGTAGTTAAAACATATTTCAAGGGACCCTTCAAGGTGAAGTGGCCTGTTAACTCCTTTCTAGTCATTGAAAGGAGAGGATCTGGGGGGAGATGTGTGGTTTAGTGGGTTATACATTGTTGTAATAAGCCATAAGTCTAGTGTCTCTATTCAGTCCATGGTTTTTAGTGCCTAGCAAAGTTAAGAATTTACTTCCCAGGCTTGTGTTTTGAGTGTTGTTCAGGTTTTCTTTGAGGATGAGGGCTGAGAGGTCAGATATAAAGTGATCACTTCGTGAAAAATGTTCACCCCCAGGTGATGTGGAGTTTTTGTCTTTTATCATTTTTCTGTATGAGTTCATTTGAGAACATGTCATGTTCCTGTTCCAGCTATGGACTGGCTAGAGCTTGCTTACACACCAGATGTGTTTATCGTAAGATTTTTAAATGGTCTGCCAGGTACAGCTGAGGTTCATTTAAATAAGGTGATTTTGTAGACAGTGCTTCCTAGTGGCTGAACAGTATAATAGTTTAGCATTCCATTACATCTCCCCTTTAAGTTCTACGTTCCTAACATTTACAATATTTACACTATCAGGCTGTCTTTGAGGTTCACTAGGGATCAGTCTAAGTGTCTCTGAACAGTACTGATTTTCTAATTAAGTGACCCAAAAGCATAACAGCTTAGTCATTTGGTCATCCATTAGTTGTAATGACCAGCTATGGTTGGTTTGAAATCCTTGAGCCTTCTTCTGCATCTGCCTTGCGTAGAGTTTGCTCGTTTTCTGAGGAACAAACCGTAGATGTCAACGGTTTCTGTTGAACTCTCCACTGTTGGTCTCACAAGTGATCTGGGTGCGAAATTCTTTTCCTTTACAACGGCTGAAGTTGTCCATCCATTTTCTCTATCCAATTTGACATGAATATGGTCACCAGGTTCTAGACCTGGCAGCTCTCTGAGCGATGTCTGTAGTAAAATTGTTCATAACCTCTTTTAGCCTTTTTATCCAATTTGTCTAATCACTTCCTGTCTGGCCACTTTAGAAATATGTTCTTTTCCAAAGCTGGAACAGTAGTTCCGAGTTGTGCTGGACTATATTCAGTAGCCACTATTGGCGTTGATCTGTAACTCAGAAGGGCAAGGAATAGATCTTCCTGCTGCAGAGGCAGCACTGGTGGGGGGGGGTCTTGAGAGGGCTGTGGCCATCCCAAACTTTGCCTTAAGCCCCCATAAGCACCACCCCCAGAGCAGAGCGGAGAGAGCAGTGGCTGCTGGCTATGCTTCCAGCTCTAGCAGTAGCGCAGGAAAAAGCCCGCAAAGGTTGCTATAGCGATCACTGAAACAGACACACTAGAAAGGCAGCAAAACAGAGAATGCTCAATTCTGCACTCAGTTATGCCCAGGTATCCCTTGAAGCACAATGATCAAAGTTAAATAGGCCAGTTTCTCCAGTCCTTTAAGACCATTTTGCATCACATAAGCATAAGCTGTACTATGTGCCTTTAAAGCAGCTGGAGAAGCCCTGTGAACTCCACCACCTCCTACACCAGCAGCTTCTTTGATTACCTCATTTTATTTCCTACATGTAAATGGAGACGAGCTAACTGGTTAGAATATAAACATATATTTTCAAGTTCCTAAAAGAGGTACTCCATACAAGGCAGTGGTGAAGGGGAGTTAAATAAAGAACAATATATAGGCATGTAGTTACCATGAGAGCCTTTTTAAATTTAAATAATTGAAATGAGTTAATCCCCTGTGTTCCAGTGCACATCCTTGCTTTACATTGGATCAGCCTCTCTGAAATAACTATCTCACAAAGAAAAGGAGAACTTGTGGCACCTTAGAGACTTAACAAATTTATTTCAGCATGAGCTTTTGTGAGCTACAGCTCACATCTTCGGATGCATAGAATGGACACACAGACTGGAGATATTTATACATACAGAGAACATGAAAAGGTGGAAGTATGCATACCAACAGGCAGAGTCTAATCAATTGAGATGAGCTATCATCAGCAGGATTCCACCTTTTCATGTTCTCTGGATGTATAAATATCTCCTGTCTGTTTGTTCCATTCTATGCATCCAAAGAAGTGAGCTGTAGCTCACGAAAGCTCATGCTGAAATAAATTTGTTAGTCTCTAAGGTGCCACAAGTTCTCCTGTTCTTTTTGCGGAAACAGACTAACACGGCTGCTACTCTGAAACGTATCTAACAAAGGAAAATGTTCTTATGTAATCAGGAGGCCAGTTCAAACATATCTGTATGAGATCTCCACACTATTCACTTACACTGTCTATAGATTCTCTTTTTTGTGTTACAAAGATGGAATATTGTGTGAAAGAACTGTGTGCAAAGTTATTTTATTTCTATAATGTGTTGTCTCTTGTCCTGGTTGTTTTACATCCTGTTGGACATACCCTGCTAAGAACCTGCCTTTGGGTGAACCAGAATTTCCTTTTTTAAAAAGTGTGTTTAAAAAAAAAAAGTGGGTTAGACACATTTTCAGGCTTTTCTGAAGAGCTAACTGATTATCAGTGCTAAACGGCAATGCATCTTCTTACTGAGAAACTGGATGATTAGGTGGTTTAAAAAAAAATCTAAACAGGCAGTAAAAATAGGGATAAATAGAAATAGGAGAGAAATAAAGGAGGACAATTTATCATAGAGAAAATAAACCACTGATAGGATCACGGGAAAAAAAGTATTTCAGAAAAATATTTGAAGACTTGCATAAAATACACACCAACATGTTTGGTTAAAAAAATGCACATTTATGTAGCCAGGGCTAAACTGTAGGTCTGGGTCTTTATTGAGTTTTATTATTTACATGGAGTGAGGTCAATTAGAATTAGGGTGACCAGCTGTACTGATTTTATAGGGACAGTCCTGATATTCAGGGCTTTGTCTTACATTGGTGCCTATTACTCCTCACCCCACATCCTGATTTTTCACACTTGCTAGCTGGTCACCCTAATTCGAATAGATCTGAATAAGGACTGAATAAAAACAGTAGTAAGGGCCTCATGATTTCTTGCACAATTAACACTTTTAAAAAATACTTTAAGGATTATCACCCTCAAAATATTGAAATACAGATATCTCCAATATGAACCACAACTACCAGATTCAATTTCTGATGACACCATGAAATATGTGAACAATCAAAAGAAGAAAATTTGACATGCTAATGAGAATTAAATAGTCATAGAAGAATCCATATTTTACATGTGTAATCTCATAAACCCACTTAACTAGCCCAAGACTTTCATATTTTCAATCACCTCATAAACTTGAAATGGGTGGTCTTAAGTACAGATGGATGAAAAGTAATAAATAACGAGGCCATAATGGAGACAGGAGATAACATGCAAGCAGTTGTTTGCAATAGCAGTAGTGTGTACAGGGAGCTTGACCACAAAATGGAGAAAACTTGTTGTACTAGTGATAGGGTAAACTCCCAGTTAGATGATTGAAAATATTAGTCTTGGGCTAGTTAAAAGGGTGTAAGGAATACAAATTCAAGCCATGAACTCCGCAACAGCTGATTATGTTTGGTGCCAGGTTACAAAAACAAAATTGCCATAGGTTGCCTCTCCCAACTGGCCATAAACAAAGGAAGAGCTGTCATTGTCACAACTCCCCTGGACCTGCTTGTGATTCCATGAACTAAATCCTTGGCATAAATTGAGTGACTAGTGGACTTACTGCATAGATACATTTAACTAATTTTTTTAAAAAAATCTGCACACCCAAAGAGAGGTTTACTAAAAGCATTAGCAGGGTGAGACAACAAATTTGCCATTCCCAAATAATAACTTATTTGCTTGTAAAAATCTTTTAGTGCAGGCGCCACAACAATTGATGGGAAAAGTGCCACCACTGAAATGATTAAAATGAATTATGGAAAGTCAGACAAGATAAAGCAGATTTAGCAGGACATTAAACAAAGCAGTAAATCATTTGTGAACTCTGTGGTTCAAAGCATATAAGCTGTAACAGTGCCTCGGAGCTTCAAAAATGTATTAACTATAATGGAAACATTTTGTTTTGCTAACACTTAGTAAGCAGGTGGAGTTCCCAGCTATCCAGGCGGCTCGGGAAATTAGGGGTGCCAGGCGGCGGCGTGCTGCGCGCTGCGCCGCCTCGCTCCGTCCTTCCTCCCCCGGCTTCCCCTCTTCCGCCCGCCGGCTCCCAGGTCCACTGGGAGGGGCGGAGGGAGCGGAGGGCGGGCAGGCACTGCGGCGCGCCCACCGCGGGCCGCGCAGGAAACCTCCCGCGGCACGGCGGCGCGGACGACGGCGCGGTCCGCGGCGGCGCGCGCGCTGCGCGCCGCATGCCCGCCGAGGTCCAGCCGAGCCGAGCAGCCGAGCCCCCCCTCGTCATGCCGCGCCGCGGGCAGGTCCGTCGTCGCCCCCGTGCTCTCCGCCGCGCATGACAGGTCCACCGGCCCAGCCTGCCGCCCCCTAGATTTGGCCGCCCTAGGCAACAGCTTGGTTTGCTGGTGCCTAGAGCCGCCCCTGCAGCTATCCTATACAGAATCTGCACACACCTGTGTAAAACACGTTTGAAGTCCAAACCTATACCCTTTTCTAGGGTTTGGCTTTATTAGTAACTAAAATAATAATAGAAAAATGTCAGCTTAAGCCTTTTATCCAAGCTTTCCCTGCAGGACCTCCGGTGTCCCAGCCTTTAGTTGCCTCTGCATGAAAGAAAGCGTGAGAGATATTCTGCCCCTATCAAAGCCTGGTTGGAGTTAACAAAAGATACTTACCACTCTAACTGAATCCTGGACTTTTATATAGGGTTCAAGCACCTGACCTCGAGACACAAAACTTTCCTGCATCCCTTGGTAAGGTTTTAGAACCAGTTTCAAAGTTGCTTTACTAAAAGAAAACCCGAGAAAGAGTTTGGCCACTGGAACTGAGACAGATCTCTTATGCTGATTTTATGGGAACTACTGATTGTAGTAACTGAAACTGCATAATACTTGTACAGAATGGAGAAAGTAAATCCCATGAAGGTATGAGCAGAGTAACAGCTGACCACTACCCATGGCTAAAGATTAGTGCATCATTCAGATACACATGCAAAAGCAAATGTGATAACTAGTTGAATTTTTGTTTCATGAGATGGGTCATGATATGGAAAATTTGAGAAACTGATTTAGACCCATGAACTCCAAATACTATTTGAACCATACATGATATAAGTTTGGTAAAAACAATTGAGGATAAGAATTGTGGCACTCATGAAATGTCTCTGCTATTATTGTGTCCTGTTTAGGGTGGGAGTAAGATACTCCTCATATCAAGTATGGCCTAGCTGGGGTGGGGGTGGGGGGGTCGGTTTCTTGCTAACCCTGTCAGTAGTTTATTTTAACTCATGAACAGGAAGGAGATTGTTACAGTATTGTAGTAGCATATTGTAATGTAGCATTAAATATATCGTTTCTGATTGGATTACATACTGAGACTTTTAAGGTCTATCTTCACCAGGCAGCTGTTATTGCTTTGTATCAAAGAGCTCTTGGGAGGAAGAGAGAAATAGGATAGTGAAGGAAGAAACTCTCAAAGGGTTGGAGGATCAGTCTGACTTGCTGCTCTAAACTGTGAATGCGAATCAGATGGCTGGGATCAGCTAACATGGGCCAGATCCTCAGCTGGTGTAAACTGGCATAGATCCACATGGAGTTACACTGATTTACACCAGCTGAGAATCTGGCCCTGAGAGTATTACAGTATTTTGACTCCTTAGTTTCTGGTCCCCGTCAGAACCAGGAAGGCTAGAGGTAACTGAATATGAACATCAATGGAAAAAACAGACATCCACAATTTTTCTGAGCTAAAAAAAGGTTTGGGTTGAATTTTGGGTGAAGGTCTGCATCTGTCTGTACTTTATCTGACTAGTTTATAAACATCCCTCGAACAAATCCAAGGCTGGAATGAGAGGGACAGTGGGGAATAGAGGAGAAAGTCAAGTGCCCTTTGAAAATACACAAATCACGGGTACAGAACCACTAGCACATCAAAGAGGTTCTGTTTACATATCACTACAAATAAACTCTGACATTAAGCAGCAATTGCGCTAAGTACATGTTGCTGTTCTGTGCATAAGTTCTTCTAACATCATTCTTGCATTTGACAGGATTTATTGGTTTGTTCTCCTTAGAGTTCCTTTTATTGTGGCAGTTTGTCATGTACATTTTTGAGGTAGGTGAAACTATTGGTTGAGCAGCATCCTATTGTTTGTTATTTACAGTAGTGGCTTGAGGCCCCAGTTGGGTATCGGGGAGGTCTTACAAAACGCCTGATCCCACGTAGGTCTTACCTTACCCACTATGAAGAAAGGAAATTGTCCACATGCATTTTGATGTTTTTTCAAGTAAACAGTTTACCCATCAGTTCAGATTCTCAGATAACTAATGATTTAAGATCTGCAAGGGGGCACCCAAAACAAAGTCTACAATTTTAAATAGGGTGGATTGTGTTGTGTTTTTTCTTCATAGGGAAAATCAAAGATGATATGTCAGCATGACCTTTATTTTAGATAAAGAGAACAGCAAAACATGAAACAACAAAAGTAAAGAGCCAAGAGAGAGCACATAGTGTATATGCCTCCTCTGTGCTGGTCTGCACTGAAATGAACACAAAATGGGTGCATGGCTCTGTAGAGATTTAAGGGTGCAATGCACTGAAAACAAAGGCATTGAAGTTGTAATTATAATATACACCGCTACCTCGATATAATGCCACCCGATATAGCACGAATTTGGATGTATTGCAGTAAAGCAGTGCTCTGGGGGGGCGGGGCTGCGCACTCCGGTGGATCAAAGCAAGTTCAATATAACACGGTTTCACCTATAACGTGGTAAGATTTTTTGGCTCCCAAGGACAGCATTATATCGAGGTAGAGGTGTACCAAGATTTACTTACTTTATTCCTTTCTCCTCGTCCTTCAGTTTTTGAGAGCTTGAGTTTACTGAGAGTTACCAGTTTCACTATTACTTTCCATTTTGCATTTGAAAACATTGGAAGAACCTGAGATACAAACTTAAAATTGGCATCCTTATCATATAGTTTCTAAGTACATGACAAGTGAACAAGGCAGATGGTTGCAAGAAGAAAAGGGATGTTCCCTTGTGTTTAAGGCACTGGACTGTGCCCCAGGAGAACTGGTTTCTGGTCCTGGCACAGATTTTTCTGTGATATTGGTCAGGACTATCATAATACATATGCAAAAGAAGGATAAACTAAAGATGCATGAGCAACCTTAATTCTGGCATGTCTTAACTTCTGAGTGCTTGGCTTTGCGATTTTAATGCTCCTTTAATGTATTTTATATATATTGTGACAGACTCAAACCAGTGGGGGTACAGGAGTCTGGTAGAGGGCAAATATACTGGTCACTGGATGAGTAGTTTTCTGTTCCCTGAGTGACCAGAGCAGGGGCTGCACTAGAGTAATCAGGAACCTGGAGAAGTTGACCCAGACTGTGGGGAAGATCACTGAGATGAGCAAATCTGCCAATAAGTGCAGGACCCACCAAGGTAGAGGAGGAACTTTGTCACAATATGGTGTTATTAATAATTTTGGTATTCTATGTCACTGTAATTTCTTTGCTCTTTTATGATATCTGTAGCCAAATGTTAGTGAGAGTGTAAGGAAAGCGTGTGTGACCTGCGGTTTATCTTCACCATCAGAGACCTTGGAGAGAACAGAGAGATATAAATAGCTCTAGTGGTTTCCAGCAAATGCCGGACAGATGATAGAATGATTTAATATTCTGATGTTCTGCTTGTCCCTCACCTGAAGATATAGCAGCTCTCTCCTCTTCTCTTCCCAACACATGCACACACATGAAGTGAGAGGGCTGACTGATGCTTCAGTCAGAGGACCAACCACAGACAGTCGTTCAAAAAGGTCTTTTCTACATCCTGCGATGTTTTTTTAAGTGAGTCATGGAAAAGATCAATACTTTTTTCTGCCTTAAATAGTAATCCTTTCTTTTAATGTTGTACTGATCTGTTGAAGTATTCTGGACAGATCACACAGCACTTTTACCGTTTGTAAAGCACTGATACAGTCAGAAAAGTAGTTTGGCTTGAGTCACCATGGCATTAATCCAGTTTGAATTTGGTGCATCTCCCACACAAGCAGTATTGTCATGTGTCCCTTCCTGTTGGTGGCCACACCACAACCCCCTTTGGGGTGACTGCAGTTATGTAGGGGCTATTGGTTTGACCAGCATCAATCATTTATCTGGCACAACTGGGTTTGACAAGAAACCCAATGCATGCTGCACTGGGATGCTTTGGAGTTGTTTATGGAGATATTCAACTCTACCAAGATTAAAGGCCCATTCCCACAGTCCTGAGGCAGACAAAACTCCTTAGCATGTTAATTCAAGGCTCCAAATAATACTGAAAAAAGCATTATTTTTCTGGGTTTAATGCTGAGAATGTTTTGCATCACCAGTGACATCATTTCAAATTGGTGGCAGTTACTAATGGACTGGGACCCTATTGCACTTGGCACTGTACAAATGCTGCTTTTTAGAGGACACATTTTCAGCTGTGGCCTCTAAGTGCATGCACAAAATGTTATATCTAATGTATATGCAGTCCAAAACTCCGCAAACTGCTTAAGCAAACGTCAGGATGTAAATGTCCAAAGAGCAACTATGTCTGCTTCAAAATGTGAAATGCTTAGCAAGGTGCACATCAAAAGACATTATATGTAAATGTACTGGCCCAGAAGGTGAACCTTAGATTCACACACGGAGATGAGTTTCATCCCTCCAGTGTGGCAGAGGTGGGCGCCTGACTCCATACCACCTTCCCCACTTTCTGGAGCCATTCTAGTAGTTGAAGGTTCAACTCTCCCCCAGGCAGAATGATCTGGAACAAAAAACACAAGGGAAGAATGCTCTGGGCTAAAGTCATTGATGAAAACTAGACCAATTTAATTAGGGAATGTACTTGTGCTCTACAAAATAGATTTGTGCATATTTTAGTCTAATATCTGTGTATGCTCAATCTTTAGAATTTACTGTGCAAAGCCTGTTGGGGGCATTCTGTTATGTGGCGGACCATTCCAGCTAGAACTGGTTGAAAATTTTGCAGCAAAACAGATTTGTTTCTGAAAATGCTGATTCAATGAAATCAAATCTTTTGGTGGAAATCGGGTTTCCTGCTCACCTGCATCCCCAGGCTCTATAGCAGCCTACTTGGTGAGGAGCTCAAACCAGAATTTTTCAAAAAATTATATTTTCAGTTCTTCCAAACCAGATTTTTTTTTTCAAAAAAATATCCTTCATGCGGGATATGTTGCTTATCTGACTTCTTGTTCCATTTGGAATGCAAGGTTTTTGGAAATGGAAAATTTTACACAGAATGGGAATTCTGGTTCTTGCACAGCTCTAAGTCCAATACTTTCATACAGGCAGGTGTTAGATTATAGAAAATATGTGTGCAGACGTTGGTGAGCTGGCAGATAGAAAGTTCAGTTTCAGGTATGTATAATATTTCATGTTCACTAAGGAAGACCGTAAAACACCCCGAGAAAATGTGCCCCTAAATTTTTATCGGATTATTTCTGGATCATTTTACTATAGCAACTCTACATGTAGGTTACACAGAAAGCTCGACTGTGTATCTTTTTTAAAGCAAGACAGCAAGAGCATCTGAACACTGTCTTCCACTGCCATTCACATTATGTGCTAATTAGGTCACTGATAGAATCAAAGATACAGAAAACTGGAGTCACTGCTCAAAACTGGCTTCCTCGTATAATCACTGTGTTTTGGTTTAATTTGTCTGAAAAATGTTCTAGTGTCTCTGCTAACATTATCCCTGCAAAGCCAGGCTGCACATTGAGAAAGCAGAGTGCTGCACATAGGAACATTTTGTGCAGCTGGGCAGAGTGATTGCTTGCTCACATGGCTTTTGCTTGGTTTATACCTTGCTCATCAGAAGATGGCATAAAAATCATATGGGCTCCAGTTTTAGGAAAGGCTAGAACACCCGCCCCTTATGATTTTAATCAGTGATGTGCTGCCAATACTTGCACAGAAATTGCCCCATACTTTTATCCTGTAAGAAACCCCCATGGGTCAGAAGTGCCTGTGTTTGCAATGCCTAGAGATGAGTGACTGGGGAAATCTATCAAATTTGGTTTTTGTTGAGACAAATGTATTCTGTCATAACCATAACTGAGGAGGGAGGTAGCACCCCTTGACAAACAAATTGATATTAAATCTGGGTCCACAAAAAGTATACTGTGTAGTATAGAACAGTGCCCCACCAGTGTGATTCGAGGGGCATCAGAGTGGAAGTAAAGACTTTGCAGGAGCATGTGGGGTTGGAAGCTGCTATTTGGCAAAACCTGGTGCATCCCAAAGGCAATTATTTGCTCTTTGGTATTTTTATGAGTTAATTCTGGCAGGGATGATTTGAATCCAGAGGGGGAGTAGGCTCCATCAAAGGCAGGGAAATCATTCCAAATTTCCCTTTAGTTTGATGATGGGATTTTAATAAGAGCCTCCCAAAAACCCCAGGGAGTTGCCTTCAATGCATCGTTACATACATCCTGTTAGTGACCGTTTGAAGTGTTCTGCATTCTTTTTAACTTCAGTTCAGTTGTGTGTTATAAAATAGAGTGCTAAATGTAATTGTCACTTATGCAGCATTTCAGTATGAGTAATTTTGGGCTGTGAGGAAAATCAGATTAAAAAGAAGACTGCAATCAGTGCTAATCATGCTCTATAGGACTGCACCGTACTTTGAATCATCTGACAACAAATCACCAGACGGAGAAATACTAACTCCCCCAGTGCACCAGGGAATTCAGATTTCCCTGTAAATATGTACATCTCCTTCAAATGTTCCTGAACAAAGACTTTAATTCCCAGGACAAAATTGTCATTATTATGGAGTTAAAGTTGAACATGGTAGTTTTCTCAAAACACAAAATCATATCCTGGAAATTCCAAGATAAAGTTCCACTTTGTAGAAGAAACCAAACCATTAGAAAGTCTGCGGATGGATGGTTAGGCACTTGGACAACCAAAGGCTTGCAAAGCAAGCACAAAGGAAATACATTCCTTCTCCTCACAGCCTGTAGTTTCCATATGCCTCTTCCCTCCCATTTCAGACGATGTGACCTCCATTGGCTTTCCCTGTTCTGTTCTTCTCAGACTGAACCCACCTTACCCTCCACCCACGTCTCCCTGCCTCCCCTTCTTCCATCACAGTCTGGGCCGTGTACTTTTTGCTGTGTGTTTCTAGTGCCTACAGATGACTAACAATGTTCATAATGTACACTTTGACCATGTGGCTTTATTAAATATGTGAAAAGTCTGGTTAATATCTAAATAATTCCCACCCCAAAACCAGCAAGATCAACAGAATAAAAGCTACGCTGCATGTCGAGAAAGCAGAGCAGTGCACTTGCACATGTGAATATTTTGTGCTTCTGGGCTAGAGTGTTTAGTATTTGTTACTGCAGAATAATTATGATCAACAGAATAAAACAAATATGGAGTTTCTAGTCAAAGCTGTTCTAGAGATGTGATAGAACAGAAATATATGAATGGATTTTCAAAAGTAAAATCTCATTTTATTTTGAATACTGATCTCTCCAAAATGCACAAACTTGCTTGAAAATTTCCAAAACCATTCCTCTTGAGTGCTGGCATGTGATATTTTAGATGGTTTTATCCCATTTTGCCAAAATTGTGATGGAATCAATAGTGGGTATGTAATGGGAAGAGTTGGCTTTTTTGTGTGTGTGTCTCTCCAAAATTATGATTTTACAAAAATATATAGAGCAGAGAAATTGTCCAAAGCCTGAAAATAATGCAACACAGATAAAACTTTACTTGCAAATAACAATATGAATTTGAATAACTTTAAAAGTTGAAGTTATTAAAAATAAATCTTGAATTCTGTGCTTAAATCCAAAACTGCATGTACAGGAGCAGAATTTTTTCTCAAAGCTTGAGAATGATAGGTACAGTGCCTTAGCTATGTTGCAGTGAAATATACCTGACACAGAATTTTAGTACATTGAATTGTCATTGTATATAATATTTCGGACCGAAACAATTCAAATGACTATACTGAAAATTAGGAAGTAAGGGTTGGATTGTGACTAGCCATGCAAGGGACTAATGGAGAATAAAATCCCCACCGTTTTAGGTGGCCACGTTAGTGCTCCCCTCTTTGACATTCCAGATATGGAGGGGAAAGTGGAATAAGAGCAGGGGCTGCATGCCTGGTACTCTCCTGCCCAGAGCAGGTGGGTGGAGGGAGGACAGAGAGAAGTGGGGAGAGCCAGCAGAGAGCCCGTGGGAAATGTAATGGGTGCAGGTTAGTTATTCCCATCTGGGAACAAGGGGAGAGCAGGGAAGGAATTGTGACTCTGTAAATCATATTCCCTACCTCCAGTGGCTCCTGGGGACAGTGCAGCATAATCAACACAACCCTAAACTGAGCCATAACACAATTAACAATCCAGTTTTCACTAGAATCATAGAAATGTAGGACTGGAAGGGACTTCAGTAGGACATCTAGTCCAGTCCCCTCCACTGAGGCAGGACTAAGTATTATCTAGACCATCCCTGACAGTTGTTTCTTTAACCCAGTGCTTAATTTGTGCCAGGACTTGCCAGGACTGAGCCCTGGCACCTCTAGCCTTGGCAGTCTCTAGCTCCAGCTCTGGGTTTGCTGCATCAGTTATGAATGTAAAAAAATTGCTTGAACCCTGGCACCTCTTTCATTACAAATTAAGCATTGTCTAACCTGTTCTTAAAAATTTCCAATGACAGATATTCCACAACCTCCCTATGTAAATTGTTCCAGTGCTTAACAACCCTTACAGTTAGGAAGTTTTTCCTAATGTCCAACCTAAATTTTCCTTGCTGTAATTTAAGCCCATTGCTTCTTGTCCAGGCCTCAGTGGATCTAATGAACAATTTATCAACCTTCCTCTCATAACAGCTTTTCATACTTGAAGACTGTCATCATGTGTGCCCCCTCCTGCTTAATCTTTTCTTTTCTCCAGACTAAGCAAACCCAGTTTTTTCAATCTATCATTGTAGGTCACATGTTCTAGACCTTTTTAATCATTTCTCCAACTTGTCCACATCTTTCTTGAAGTGTGGTGCCCAGCACTGGACACTGTACTCCCGTTAAGGCCTTTTCGTATCTTACTTACAAACAGACCTGCTACTACATCCCAGAATGATGTTAACCTTTTTTGCAACAGTATTATATTGTTGACTTATATTGAGTTTGTGATCCACTATAACCCTTAGATCTTTTTCTGCAGTACTCCTTTCTAGGCAGCCATTTGCATTTTGTATTTGCATAATTGATTATTCCTTCTCAAGTGCCCATTTGTGCATATTGAATTTCATCCTGTTTATTTCAGACCATTTCTCCAGTTTGTCAAGATCATTTTGAATTGTAATCCTGTCTTTGAAAGAACTTGCAGCCCTCCCAGCCTGGTATACTCTGGAAACTTTATATGTGTACTCTTTATGCCACTATCCAAAACATTTCTGAAGATATTGAATAAAATTGGATCCAGGACAGATCCCTGCGGAACCCCACGTGATATGCCCTTCCAGCGTGACTGTGAACCATTGATAATTATTCTCTATTGTTTTCTAACCAGTTGTGCACTCACCTTATAGTAGGCCTTCTCTTCTGTGTATTTATTAATGTGGCTCTTCGTTAATAACCTGTTTTATAAGAAAAAAATGCCAAATGATGTTTACAGCACTAGCTTTTGCATGGAGAGTCTGTCCAGAAACACTGGCTAAAAGCATCCTCCAGCCCAAAAGAAATTAAATTATGCCTGCAAATGAGTCATAAACAAGTGTAAAATATGTGCCTGGAAAGCGATTTAGTAATAGAGGTCTGACATTAAAATTAGTTTGAGTAATTTAAACAGTTTGATGATGACCTTTCAAGGTAGGGGTCCTCCAATCCAAATCACAGCGAATACTATGCTCCTTGGGAAAATCACTCAGAACTCCATATTAAGGTCAAATTCTGCCTTAAGTAACAGCAATGTAACTCCATTTTATTTCAATGGATTTACATAGGATATGAATTAGCAGGGAATTTGATCTAAAATTGTGTGTAGGAATGCAGAGGTTACACGTACGGGACCATTCTATGCCAACCCCCCCCCGATTTGTAAACATTTTCAGCATGTCTGAGAAATACATAGCATCTAATTTTTAGCTCTGCCTCAACCAAGCGTTTGTTTTTGTTGATGCAATTTAGTGTCCATAAGTAATGGCTCCCACATTAAATTCTGAGTTCAAATACCAGCAGTATTGTCAATACAAGCATTCAAAAATCAAGAGTCAGGCCCCCAAACACTATGAGATTGGTTTAAGAATTATGGGATTATTTATTTTAAATTAGATTTTTAAAATAATGCATTTTATGTTCTTTTTATGTGCCTTCTGGTGTCTAAGCCCTTAGGGTCACAGTTGCTTCACATTTTCAAACTTCTCTTCGGAACCATGAGGCCAAGAAACCTGAAACTCTTATGCAATCTCTTGATTCCAGTATCTGGGGCCTTAAGAAAAACACCAAATACCATGAGACTTGTGATAAAATCATGAGAGTTGTAACACACTAGCAGCTAGGCATCTAAGGCTGTGTCTACACTACAATCTTTGGTTGACGCAAGTTACGCTGACATAAAGCCACAGTTAGTATATCACTTGTGCATGTGCATACTTGGTTCCTTCCATTGTCACTGTGTGTACTCACCAGAAGTGCTTGCTTCAATGCACAGTGTGGGGCACCATGGTAGCTATCTCAGTGTGCAAGCTGCCAGCACACTGTCTTTTGGAAAGTTTTGGCAATGCATGGTGGGGCCGAAACGAGACATGCAGGAGTGACTGGGAGCAATGGGTCAACTTCCCAGCATGCAATTGAACCCAACCAAAAATGTCATCTATATGCATAATTTTCATGCTTTTTTTAAAAATGCCAAGAACCCACGTGACTCCCTCTCTTGCTGTCTGCCATCAATGACAAAAGCATCTGCCCTATTGTGAAAAGAGTTGTAAGAAAAGAATACACAATCCTCCAGTATTTGCAGAGCTGTAGGAAGAATGGAATCATTGGGGAACTTGACAATTTCTTGGAGGACAGATCGCTGTGGGACATAGCAAGAACCAGTTCAAGGTTGTTAGTGGAGTTCATGGAGCAGCTACAGATGATGGAGTGCAGCTTCTGGGACTGAAAAATGAGCACGGATTGGTTGGATTGTATTGTAAAGCAGGTTTGGGGTGACGATCAGTAGCTGCAGAACTTTTGAGAGCACAAGGCCACATTCCTGGATCTGTGCAGTAGATCTAAGCCATTTGGATGTCAGTAAGATATCTGATACAGTTCCATATGGGAAATTATTAGTTAAATGGGGATTAATGTGAGAATTGAAAGGTGGGTAAGGAACTGATTAAAGGGGAGACTAGTGAAAGTGGAACAGGTGCAGTGAAGGGCTAGTAGGATGATCAGAGGAATGGAAAACCTACCTTCTGAGAGGAGACTCAAAGAGCTTGGCTTGTTTAGCCTAATCAGAAGGAGGCTGAGGGGAGATACAGTTGCGCTCTATAAATACATCAGAGGGATAAACACCAGGAGGGAGAGAAGTTATTTAAGTTAAGGGTCAATATTGGCGTTAGTACAAATGGATATAAACTGGCCATGAGCAAGTTTGGGCTGGAAATTAGACTAAGGTTTCTAGCCATCAAAGGAGGGAAGTTCTGCAACAGCCTCCCAAGGGGAGCAGTGGGTTCAAAAAACCTAACTGGTTTCAAGACTGAACTTGATAAGTGTATGGAGGGGCTGCTCTGATGAGATTGCCTGCAACGGCATGTGGCCTATCTGCGACTGCTAGTAGCAAATATCTCCAACCGCCAGAGATGAGGCATAAGATAGGGAGGACTCTGAGTTACTAAAGAGGATTCCTTCCCAGGTGTCTGGCCGCTGGGTCTCACCCACACACTCGAGGTCTAACTAATCATTGTATATAAAGTCAGGAAGGAATTTCCCCCCTCTGCAGCATGGGGCACAGGTCACTTGCTGGTATGAACTAGAATAAATGGTGGATTCTCTGTAACTCAAAGTCTTTAAATCACGATTTGAGGACTTCAGTAACTCAGCCAGAAGTTAGGGGTCCTTTACAGGAGTGGGTGGGTGAGGTTCTTTTGCCTGTGATGTGCAGGAGGCCAGACTATATGATCACAATGGTTCCTGGCCTTAAAGTTTGAGTCTATAAAACAATGTGCATTGGATGAGTGAGCTCAGAAGAGACATGAATAAGAGACAATGTCAATATTCTTTAAGGGAAGGGGAATTCTATCTGCCTTGTCCTGGTGTGGCTTTGGATCCTCATTATGCTAACAATGATTGTGAACTGTGCTCACGCATCGCGCTAGCACAGGCTGCTTCAGGGAGTAGGAAGCCCCGCCTCCGAATCTCTGCTTGGTTTCTTGCTGTAGTCTGTGCAGTGCCATTGTCACACATCAAGAATGCTCGTAATACTCCATTATCTGGAAAAACATGTAGCAGCAAGAACATATTTTTCTACTGTAGGATGATCTAGCAGAATATTTACCAGATTTTTAAGATGCAAGTAAACAGGAAGCTCCAGGTTATCTCAGAATCAGCACATTTAACTGAATCCTGATTTGACCTTTATAGATGTATAAAACCAGGTTTGCAGACACTTTGCTTCAGGGTTAGTTTGGATTTTTCTATCCATTCCTCTTTCGCAGAAGCAGTTTCCATGCTGCTCATTTAAAAATCCTTTGTTAGTTTAGCACCCCTTCCTTCCAATTCAGTTTAATTTTTTTCACAGCTTCCCTTGGAGTATGGCTATCAGCAGAATTTGTTAGAGACAACCGAAGAAAAGTCTCATGAGAACCTTAATTGGTCATCCCTGTTTGAAGTAATAAACATGACATAGTGTATAATGAGCAGACTGCTAATAAATGTTTAAAGAATGAGAATACCAAACACTTGTATCAATGTGCTAGAAATCACAGTTTCTATTTAACAGCATAGTTGTAACTGCAGAGTGCCTGATCCCTTTTTGAGAATCTCCTGGCAACCTGAGTTCATATATTGAAAGCACTGCTGGATGTGCTTTGTGGTTTGTGAGTATTGCAGGGCTAATCCCTATGGTTCTTTGATTATGAGCATGTGCAGAGCAGCCCAGCGTACGGTATGTGCATGTAGAGCTAACACAGAGACTTGCCTTGCAATGCCATGTTTCTGTATGTGTTCCAGCAACTGAAAAACAATTGGGGAGGCTGCCTGCTTTATTGACTAACTGATGTTTTCTTGTTTCTGTTTCAGCATTCAGGATCATTCCTTCAACAATACAGCTTTAGCAGAGTAAGTGAATAAATATTTACCTATACCATTAAATAAGAATGATATGTTAAGCAGGGCAGAGAATAATTTTAAATACTATTTCAAAAGTGAAAAAGCTTTCTGTAACATTTTATTATGCGCAGTCTTCTGGGATTTTAATATTTTATTGAAAATATGCTGAATATGATATAAAACAACAATATTTATTTACAAATGGTTAACTATCCATTAGCAATGGGCTTGCATTATGAAAGAATATCTTTATGTTGCTGTTTTCTGCCATATATATATATATATTTTACACATGTTTGAATATATGATTGTATGTATGCTGTACATCTCATGAGAAAATATTGCTAATTCTTGTTACTGATCATGACAAGCAAAAGTGTCAGTTTTCTAAGAACACATGGGCTATGCTTACTGTCAGCATTGGCAGAAAATATTCTTTAAGAATGTTTTGAGCAAAACACTGCAGTTATTAGGCAGGTTCAGTATCTGAATGCAGTTTCCCTTTGCAATTAATGCAGTAAACTTTTTACATGCACTTCTCCCCCTCCCTCTTTGGTTTTAAAGAAATATGTTTTGCCTTTTTATCTTAGGAAAGTGGACAGACAGCAGAACAGTAGAAAACAGTATAAAGTTACAAACACTGAGATGCCGTTATCAATTTAAAAATTTTTCCCTTAAAGGAACATGCTTTAATTTCAGATGTGACTATTCTGTATTATTCATTGACATTAGTACAGACCCTGTTTGTATTTCATAGGTATTTTATCCCCAAATTTCACACACTTGATTATATTTCAGAAGACTGCTCAGCTGAATTGTGGCCAGCAGTTTCTCAGAAGGGAGATGATTTATAGATTTGTTTGCATGTAAGGTACATTTCACATTGCTGAAATGCTAGGAATAAAAAGCCTAAGTTGATTATGAACTGTTTGCTAAAATGTTGCAGGGGAAATTATATATTTTGAAAGCAGTCTAGGTTGTAACTCAGTTTGAGCAATTCATATGTGTTGTCAAACTGACTAGAGAAGAACGGATGTAACATTTTTCTAGGAATTCCAAACACCTTTAACCTCCTATATACTGCTCTCAGTTTGCTTCAGGTATTAACTTTATCCCAATTTTTGAAGTGCTACAGTAATCAGCATGAAATTAAATGTCATTAAAAAAAAGTTAAATGGTTTTTAATATTATTTGTAATTAGTTTTGCCACAATATAGCTCCACCTTTAAATACTGTATTGTGGCACAGTGGGGTCTAAAATGAAGGACAACATGTGGGACTTTCCAAATGAAGGACGAAGTGGGACATCACATTTTTAACACTTTCCCCACCCCTTCTCTTCCTCAACCTCGGGCTTCCCTCTGCCTATGCACATCTTTGCCTTTCCCCTAGTCATGCCGCTAGAGCCAATGGTGCAAGTCTTTCTCTGCCAGGCTTCCTGTCACCGTAAAGACCGGAGGAAGCATTGCAGAGAGGCCTGCTTTGTAGTGCTTGTCCTGAGTGTGGTGTTCTGTCCCATCTAGTGGCACTGAGACCAGTTAGAGAGAGAGAGAAAGACAGTCAGGCCTGGTCTACACTACGCGTTTATACCAAATTTAGCAGCGTTAAACCGATTTTACGCTGCACCCATCCACACAACGAAGCCCTTTATATCGATATAAAGGGCTCTTAAAACCGATATCTGTACTCCTCCCCGATGAGGAGAGTAGCGCTCAAATCGGTATTGCCATGTCGGATTAGGGTTAGTGTGGCCGCAATTCGACGGTATTGGCCTCTGGGAGCTATCCCACAGTGCACCATTGTGACTGCTCTGGAAAGCAATCTGAACTTGGATGCACTGGCCAGGTAGACAGGAAAAGCCCCGCAAACTTTTGAATTTCATTTCCTGTTTGGCCAGCGCGGAGAGCTCACCAACACAGGTGACCACGCAGAGCTCATCAGCACAGGTAACAATGCAGTCTCCTGAGAATCGAAAAAGAGCTCCAGCATGGACTGCACGGGAGGTACTGGATCTGATCGCTGTATGGGGAGAGGATTCCATGCTAACAGAACTCCATTCCAAAAGATGAAATGAAAAAACATTTGAAAAAATTTCCAAGGCCATGATGCAGAGAGGCCACACCAGGGACTCAGTACAGTGCCGTGTGAAAGTTAAAGAACTCAGACAAACCTACCAGAAAACCAAAGAAGCAAACGGAAAGTCTGGGGCAGGGGCAAAAACATGCCGCTTTTATGTTGAGCTGCATGCAATTCTAGGGGGGTCCGCCACCACTACCCCACCCCTGTCCGTGGATTCCGAGGTGGGGGTGGTAATCGCAGCCATGGCTGAGGATGCTGCGGACTGGGAAGATGAGGAAGAAGAGCAGGACGAGCTTGTAGAGAGCACACAGCACTCCATTCTCCCCAACAGCCAGGAGCTTTTTCTCACCCTGACGGAATTACCCTCCCAAGCAACTATCCCAGACAATGAAGCCATGGAAGGGACCTCTGGTGAGTGTACCTTGTAAATATAAGACATGGTTTAAAAGCAAGCTTTTTTTAATGATTAATTTGCCCTGAGGACTTGGGATGCATTCACGGCCAGTACGGTTACTGGAAAAGTCTGTTAACATGTCTGGGGATGGAGCGGAAATCCTCCAGGGACATCTCCATGAAGCTGTCCTGGAGGTACTCCAAAAGCCTTTGCAGAAGGTTTCTGGGCAGCGCTGCTTTATTCCGTTCTCCATGGTAGGACGCTTGACCATGCCATGCATGTAGCAAGTAATCTGGTATCATTGCATGACAAAGCCTAGCTGCGTATGGTCCCGGTGATGGCTGGCATTCAAGCAACATCCATTCTTTATCTTGCTTGTTATCCTCAGGAGAGTGATATCGTTCATGGTAACCTGGTTGAAATTCAGGAATTTAAGTAAGGGGACAGAGATGGCCATTCCTACTGGGCTGTTTGCCTGTGGCTTAAAAGAAATCCTTCCCTGCAGGTAGCCAAGCGGGGGGAAGGCGGGGTGCGATTGGCGCTGAGCTTTTCTGCATTTGGCTAGCAGGGATCTTTCCTGCTACCAGCCACGCGGTTGCGGGGGAGGGAAAGGGGGGTGTTTAGCAGTGATCTTCCATGATGTCAGCCACGGGGTGGTTTCTGCTGCTGCACGTTAACAGGAAAGAAGCAGCACTCAACAGTAACACCAAAGCTGCAGGCACTCAATATTAAGATGCAAAATGCGACCTTGTAGTGAAGACACATGTGCTATGTAAGGTGAATAGTGTTGTTCATCGTGAAAGAGTATGACCATTGTTCTCTAAAATGTATCTTTTTAAATACTTCTCTCCCTTTTTTCCCTCCCTCACACAGGTGCAAATTTTTCAAGCCTCCCTACTCCGTCCCGAAGGCTATCTCAGATAAGGCAGTGGAAAAAAAAAGACGCGAGAAGAAATGTTTTCAGAAATCATGGAAGTGACCCGCAATGAAAGAGCTCATCTGAATGAGTGGAAGGATGTGGTAGCAAAGTACAGGAAAGATGCCAGTGACCGTGAGGACAGGAGGGACCAACGTGAGGACAGGAGGGACCAACGTGAGGACAGGAGGGACGCTCGAGATGAGAGGAGAGATGCTCGAGATGAGAGGTGGCGGCAGGAAGATCAGCGGTGGCGGGATGCAACTCTGGGGCTGCTGCGTGATCAAACTGACATGCTCCGGCGTATGGTGGAGCTTCAGGAACGGCAGCAGGATCACAGAGTGCCGCTGCAGCCCCTGTATAACCACCCTCCCCCCTCACCATGTTCCTTAGCCTCCTCACCTGCCAGATGAGTAAGAACTCGTGGGGGTAGGCTCCGTGCACCCGCCCACTCCACCCCAGTGGACAGCCCAACCAAAAGGCTCTCATTATTATGAAATTTTTTTAGTGGCCTTTTCCTTCCCTACTATTCTCCTCCCAAACCCCACCCGGGCTACCTTGTCAGTTCTTTCCCTCTTTTTATAATTAAGTAATAAAGAATACATGATTTTTAAATGAGAGTGACTTTATTTCCGTAGAAAGCAAGCTGTGATCGAAGGGGGGTGGTGGCTTACAGGAAATGAGTCAATCAAGGTGGGGGGGGGTTCATCAAGGAGAAACAAACACAACAGTCACACTGTACCCTGGCCAGTGATGAAACTGCTTTTCAAAGCTTCTCTAATGCGCACCGCTTCCTGGTGTGCTCTTCTAATCGCCCTGGTGTCTGGCTGTCCGTAATCAGCGGCCAGGTGATTTGCCTCAGCCTCCCACACCGTCATAAAGGTCTCCCTCTTACTCTCACAGAGATTGTGGAGCACACAGCAAGCAGCAATAACAATGGGGACATTGGTTTGGCTGAGGTCTGAGCGAGTCAGTAATGTGTGCCAGCGCGCCTTTAAACGGCCAAATGCACATTCTACCACCATTCTGCACTTGCTCAGCCTGTAGTTGAACAGCTCCTGACTACTGTCCAGGCTGCCTGTGTATGGCTTCATGAGCCATGGCATCAAGGGGTAGGCTGGGTCCCCAAGGATAACAACAGGCATTTCAACATCCCTAACTGTTATTTTCTGGTCTGGGAAGTAATTCCCTTGCTGCAGCCGTTTAAACAGAGTAGTGTTCCTGAAGATGCGAGCGTCATGAACCCTTCCCGGCCATCCCACGTGGATGTTGGTCAAATGTCCCTTGTGATCCACCAGTGCTTGCAGCACCATGGAAAAGTACCCCTTGCAGTTTATGTAGTGGGTGCCCTGGTGCTCCGGTGCCAAGATAGGGATATGGTTTCCATCTATCATCCCACCACAGTTATGAATACCATTGCAGCAAAGCCATCCACTATGACCTGCAAATTTCCCAGAGTCACAACCTTTCGTAGCAGCAGCTTAGTGATTGCTTTGGCTACTTGCATCACAGCAGCCCCCACAGTATATTTGCCCACTCCAAATTGATTCCCGACTGACCGGTAGCTGTCTGGCATTGCAAGCTTCCACAGGGCTATCGCCACTTGCTTCTCAACTGCAAGGGCTGTTCTCATCTTTGTATTCTGGCGCTTCAGGGCAGGGGAAAGCAAGTCACAAAGTTCCATGAAAGTGCCCTTACGCATGCGAAAGTTTCGCAGCCACTGTGAATCGTCTCACACCTGCAAAACTATGCGGTCCCACCAGTCTCTGCTTGTTTCCCGGACCCAAACTCGGCGTTCAATGGCTAGAACCTGCCCCATTACCAGCAGGATCTCCAACGCGCAGGGGCCCGCAGTTTGACAGAATTCTGTGTCCATGTCCTCATCACTCTCGTCGCTGCGCTGCCGTAGCTGCCGCCTCCTCGCCTGGCTTTGCAGGTCCCGGTTCAGCATTGACTGCACGAGAATGCGCGAGGTGTTTAAAATGTCCATGATTGCTGTCTTGAGCTCAGCAGGGTCCATGCTTGCCGTGGAATGGCATCTGCACAATTCACCCAGGAAAAAAGGCGCAAAACGGTTGGCTGCTGCTGCTTTCACGGAGGGAGGGGTGAGGCTGTACCCAGAAGCACCTGCAACAATGTTTTTTGCCCCATCAGGCACTGGGATCTCAACCCAGCATTCCAGTGGGCAGGGGAGACTGAGGGAACTATGGGATAGCTATGGGATAGCTACCCACAGTGCAACGCTCCGGAAATCGACGCTAGCCTCGGTACATGGACGCACACCGCCGAATTAATGTGCTTAGTGTGGCTGCGTGCACTCGACTTTATACAATCTGTTTTAAAAAACCGGTTTCTGTAAAATCGGAATAATCCCGTAGTGTAGACGTACCCTGAGTTTGCTCTTCGGCCTTGGCTAATAGCCAGTTGGCTTTTAGCTCATGCCGTAGAGGCTCAGGCTTTAAGCTCCAGAGGCTCCAGGTTCAATCCTGATGACTAAGCTCTGTCAGCGTTACAAGTGGGGGCTCGTCCAGGATTTCAACTGGGAAGTTTCTGAAACTCAGGATGTGCTTCCTTAGCTAGGGGAAGTATGTAACCCACACACCTCCTGGGTGTGGTGTTCTGTTCCATCTAGTGGCACTGAGACCACTTAGAGAGAGAAAGAGATTGAGTCTGCTTTACAGCCTTAGCTAATAGCCAGTTGCCTTTTAGCTCATGCAATAGAGGCTCATGCACTAAGCTCCAGAGGCCCCAGGTTTGATCCTACCCACCAATGACCGGGGTCTCTTGGCATTACACTAGCTTTGCCAATAGGGAAAAGGAGGAGGCAGGGTATGTGCACAGCAGCCACCACTGGAATAGCAGGTCCTTGGTCCAAAGGCATCTGAGAAATGGGATATCCCACATAGTGTGGGGCACTGGAGAAGTTTGCTAGGAGCACAGTAGAAACAGAACCCTGTTTTCACATTGAATTTGGCTTTCTCTTTATTTTTAGCAAGTTTATAAACCCGCGGGGCTTGAAACATACTTTAAAAAAAACCTACTTGGGCCAAAATTGTCAAATGTGGGTGGTTAGACACTTTTATCCCTACTAAGGCACTGAAATAAAAGATGCCAGATTTTCAGAGGTGCTGAGAACACACTGCTCCCATTGACTTCAGTACAAATGTTTCATGCTGCGCACTTCTGAAAATGAGGTCACTTCTATTTAGCAGTGTAAATGAGGATCTAGGTACCTAACTTTAGGCATCCAATCTTGGCCTTACATTCTGAAGCACAAGTCTGTTACAAGGGGCAGATGCTGCAGAATCATACAATACACAGGACCTTGATATAAAACATCAAATTTCACTTTTTTCCAGGGACCTTTCTCCAGATAAGTCAAAGTCCAGAGCTGCCAGGCTCCTCGTGGGCAATACGTGCATCTGGTGAATGAGAAGTTATTGTTTATATGCATATCTTAAATGTCATAGCCTCAAAGTAGATGCAGCTTTCCAGGTGCTTGGAAAGGTTTCCTCTCTAGTCAGACAAAGAAGGAACAAATCACAATACATCCACTAAATCCCACGTTCTCTGGAAAAACGGAATTGCCATATTGGATCAGATTTGTCCATCTAGTTGCTCTGCTGTCTCTGATCCTCCGGGGCCAGATGCTTCAGATGAAGATCATTAATGGAATAACCTACCACTAAGGGACAACTCCCTGCTCTTTTATAAAAAAATATCCTATATAGTGTCACTGGGTATTTTCATTATCCATGTAGTGCAATACACTAATCCTTTTTAAAATCCTGCTAGGGTCTTAGCCTCAAGCAATATCTTGTGGCAGTGCATTTCACAGGTTAACTTGGTATTGTGTTTTTTTAAATCAATTTTAAATGTGATACCTTTTAATTTCATTGTCCCCTTGTTCTTATGAGCTGAGTAAATAGAAACACTCAATTGTCGTCTTTATGTTATTAATTATTTTTATACTTCCATACTGTCCTTGATTAACAGTCCCCATCGTATAATGTTCACACAGGTGTCTTATAATTCTGTTTTTATTTATTATTTCAAGCAATTACCTGGTACTGAAGTAAGGTTCAGTGCTCTGTAGTTCATAGGATCACCCCTGAGCAAACTCAGTGGAACCAACACGCAGGGGATTTGCTCAGTAAAGGGGAGAATCCTGGGGATTTGCTCAGTAGAGGGGAGAATCCCCAGGCAGCATTCAGTTGGTTTATGCATGCCGCATCCCACACAGTCCCTTCATGTAGGTGATGTTCCTGGTGGAGAGAGCCATGGCTAGGAGCACCTATATGCTCTGACTATTCTTGGCTGTCAGAGTGGTCCCACAGAGAGCCAGGTACGAGTAAGAGCAGCTCAAACTGGCCACCAGAACAGGAGAAGTGTAAAGGTGGTATAAAGCTAACTTTTCCTCTGGCTCTCTGTTCCTGTCACAAGCTTAGCTTGGAATGGAGACACCGGGCCAGTGTGGAGCTTCTATTCAAAGCAGAATGGAAACCCTATCTACTGGCATTCTTAATTGATTCAGATAGGCCTCAGCCAAGCCACACAAACCTCTCACCTAATAATTGCCCCTCTCCTAAACAGGTCCAGGCTCTCACTTATTTTAGTCTCCTGTGGGGAGCCTTGGTGGCATTCTGCTCCCTTCTGGTGTCTTCACTGGGCAGATTAGCAGGGCCATTCCACCTCTGTCAAGGAATATTATTCCTCTCTATCTCCTCTCCTTGTGTTCTCCCATCTCTCTTTCCTCTCTCTGAAAGTTTCCCTGATTTTCTCCCTCTAAGTTCCCAACTCCTATCCCCAAATTTTCCAACTGATTTTTCCCTCCCCAATTTTAGATGAAGATTTCTTCTGGCAAGTGGCTTTCTCCCTTTAACACCGGTTAGCTGGAGAGTGGCTCTCAGGGCCACTCCCCTACCAATATTAAACCACAGGAAAACAGAGGAGGCAACACTCCACTGGCAACAGGAGTTCTATGGAGCTTGCTACTGGAACTGTTTATGCAACTGCAATGTATTACTCAGTATACATTGCTTCTCTTCCTTGTCTGTAGTTCTGTAAGCAGAATCCCAGCATGGGGGTCATACTCATGCCCAAACAAAGGTCACATTAATATACTTGCAAAAATTAGCACTGCTGTATTACCTAAACATTGAGGAGCTCAGCAGTTTTAAAGAGAGAAATTATTTTTTTTCTTTTAAAAGAAATGCACTCAAGGCATCCTCAGTGGATGTGTTCATTAACCCTTCTTCCCCCCCCCAAAAAGTAGGTCAATGCAGGAAGTGTAAACAACTTGAGAGAGTATCCCTTTAAATAATTTCATCAGCAGCTTGCTAGTTGATAAAGATACCAGCAGAAGACTGGCAGGAAGAGGAGCATATTAAAATCTTACCATCAAATTGCCATGCAGGGATACATGTTTATCATTTAACGTGTTCTTTCCAGAGCCAGGCAGCTTTTGTCAATAATTAATGAATCAACTGAATTACAGGTTGCTTCCCACATAATGAATAGATTATTCTGCCAGCTAGCATCAAGTAACCCAGGCCTGTTCAGTGTTTGTGCAGTGTGAGTATGAGCAGAGGGTGAAGAAAAGAGGGTGGGGGAGGGGCAAACATTTGTCCAGAATTAATAGAGTGGAAGGTAGACTCTTCTTTATACCTGGGTCTAGATGGCAAGAGAAGCCTCCATTGTGCATTGCAGTTTGGATCTGCAGATTGTCTTGCACTGAGCATTGCAAAGTTAATCTATACTTGATGTCATTCTGAATCTCTGGTCAACAGTTGGGTATTAAACATAACAGCATTTTTCTCCTTGTAATTATGCTACTTTTTGCTTTAGGAACACTTAACTCAAAACATTGTGATCAAATCTCAGTAGAATTATTTTTCACCTCAGTAATTTAACTTATATTGGGATTTTTTTTCAGTAGCATTACAGAGGCCAACTGCTCTACAACTGTGAATTTCTTAAATAGGTCTTGGAGGAAAAAATGAGCTGTGTGTTAAGTTAATTACTGTTTATAATACTTTGAGCAAAGTAGGCTATTAGCAATTAAAAAGAAGGATGTCTCCTTTTATTTTCTACAATTTTTACAGTAGAAGCTGCATTTTATTTGTCATGGGATTTCCAGTAAGACAAAAGAGAGTGAGCAAATGGTCTATCTAATTCTGCAGAAAATCAGATTTTAAAATATCACAACAAACTTTGCAAACAGAGAAACTATGCCATGAATTGACTTCAGCTAAAGCTTGAGAGAGTGGAATGTTTAGAGAATTGTATGTGTCACTTCAAACTGACCAGTTTTGTTACTAAAAAAAAAAGATAAAGTATGCAACTGGCAACAAGTCAATAATGATTTTATATCCATTTTCAAGGTGTGACGAGGATACAGAGTCTGTACATGAAGACCAAGCAGCAAACTCCATCCACAGGTATTTACTCTATATCTTATCCGAAAACCCTTGGCAAGGGATCTGACTTTTCTCTTTCATCCCTATCTATCAGGGATCATCTGTTAATGGTACCCAAAAACGCAAGGAGCATCATCACTGAAAATTAAAATTCTTCTCAATTACAGAATAGTTTAATTTAAGTATTATTGAGATGAAAATCACCCAGGGTATATTTGTGTATTTCTGCTTTTGGACGACACAGCTTAGCATTCCAGACAATTTAAAATGTAGACAGTTTAAAACCGACTGTATTTCAATCTATTTCTAGAGCTGCCCATGCAAGAGAAAGCAACCCACCCAGTAACAATAATAGCTACCCTGCACCACGCTTTCTGTCCGCAGCCCATTTCCCTGGGGGAGAAGCTTTGGTGCCTACGAGGTTAACACATCTGGGCTCTGGTGAGCCAAGCAGGGAAAAGCCAGTTCTGTAGGGGAAGTCTCAATACAGAGAATTCTGTGTCAACAGGCTGCTCTCTATTGAACTCCTGAGGCAGTCCAACCCTGATGACCTCAGCAGCGGGAGTTCAGACAGGGAGCGAGGTGATCTCTCAGGTAGTCAGGTCACAAATCCTAGGGCTTTATTGGTTAAAACCAACATCCTGACTTCCATGTGAAAACTGGCAGCCAGTGTAGAGTATAGAGCATGGCTGGTAACCTATTCTCTCATGATGCACTGCTTAATAAGTAGGCAGCCCCACTCTCTCACTAGCTTAAATTTCTGAATAGTTTTGATGCGTAGGTCTATACAAAGTGTATTACAGGAGTCTAACTTCGAAGTAGCAAAGGCATGGATAACTGCAGCAAGGTCTGCATCTGGGAGGAAAGGTTGTACTCTGCTTGCCAGACAAAGATGAGACTTCTGTCCTAGCCACAACTTTTACCTGAGCTCTCAAGAGTGTCCCAGGGTCTAATTAAGCCACCTAGACTGTGATTTGCTGTTATGCACAGTGACCCTTTCCTGCAATCAGGATTCGGATATAATTTTCACCAACTTGTCCAGCTGCCTCCCACAAACTACCAACCTTATCTTTTTTTTTTTCTGGACTAAGATACTGGGGGGGAAGGAGTGTGAGTAGTGGATGCCTTCCTCTAGGGAGTGACAATGACTGCCTGGGAGGGAGTGGAGGGAAGGGCAGTGGTATGGCTGGAATCTAGGCTAGGAAAGATGAAGCGGGAACATGTTTGGACATGAGATAGGAAAAAGAAGGCAGGGATGATTTCCCTCCTCTCAACTCGAAACCTGTTCTACTCTGGCTGTCCAAATCCTACTTCATATGCCCCTCTCTCTCCCTTATTCCAGCAGACATGAAGGGGATATAGTAGCCCATAGGACAGGTGAAAAACTGAGTGGAAAGAGCAAGAAGATATGAGTGGACGGGGAAGGGAGTTTGCAGAATGAGATCACAGATGTAGGAAGCAACAGTTTGTGTGAGGGGAAAGACAACAATATTAGTAGGGCTACAGCCCAGCTAAACCAATGACTTCTGAAGCCTGTGGCATTGGGAAAAGATGCTTTTGACTTTTAGTATGGGAAGGCAAAAAGTAGCAACTTTAAGGCCATATCTATGCTGCAAACATTGGTCAATGCAAGTTACATTGGCATAAAGCTGCCACAGTTAGTACATCACTCATGCGTGTGCACTTGGCTCCTTGTGTTGGCACTGCATGTACTCGTCAGGAGTGCTTGGGTCGATGTGTGGTGCACATTGGATAGATATCTTAGTGTGCAACTCCCTGCTATCTGGAGCACTGTCTCCTGGGAAACTTTGGCACTGCATAATAGGGCAGAAGTGAGTTGAATAGGGGTGACTGGGAGCAAGGGATCAAGTTCACATCAAGCAGCTTTCTCCATGCTATAATGCCATCCCCACCCCATAATTTTCATGCCTTTTTTAAAAATCCCACAAAACCTCGCAGCACTTCTGTCTGTCTGCCATCTCTGACAGAAGCATGGAGCCTGAGCTCCTAAGCGTGTCTCAGGGTCTAAATTAAACCACTCTTCACTATTGCACTATTGTCATGAGAACTGCAAACACAGGACAAACGATCTCTGGTATTTGCAGAACCATAGGAAGGACCTCAGCAGTGGGGGGACATGACAATTTTGTGGAGGACAGATTGCTGTGCGATGTTGCAAGAACCAATTCAAGGTTGTTGGTGGCATTTACGGGGAAGCTGCAGACAGTAGAGTGCTGCTTCTGGGGCTAAGAAATAATCTCTCTGACTCAGGTATCGGCAACCTTCGGCACACGGCCCGCCAGGGTAAGCACCCTGGTGGGCCGGGCCAGTTTGTTTATCTGCTGCATCCGCAGGTTCAGCCGACTGCGGCTCCCACTGGCCATGGTTTGCTGCTCCAGGCCAATGGGGGCAGCGGGAAGCAGCGGCCAGCACATCCCTCAGCCTGCGCCGCTTCCCACAGCCCCCACTGGCCTGGGATGGTGAACTGCAGCCAGTCGGAGCCGCGATCAGCCAAATCTGCAGATGCAGCAGGTAAACAAACCGGCCCGGCCCACCAGGGTGCATACCATGGCAGGCCGCGTGCTAAAGGTTGCCGATCCCTGCTATGACTGGTGAGAGTGCATTGTAATGCAGGTTTGGGATGATAAGCAATAGCTGCAGAACATTTGGATGTGAAAGGCCACGTTCCTGGATCTGGATGCCAAGCTCTTCCCAGCTCTAATGCAGGGACACCAGAATAAGAGATGCACTGACAGTTGACAAGCAAGTGGCGATCACACTGTGGAAACTTGCAACTCCTGATTGCAGCCGGTCAGCAGGAAACCGTTTTGGAGTTGTCATGCGAGTATGTGGGGCCATTAATTGTGTCCTACTACACAAGACTGTGACTCTCATAATGTACATGACATAGTGGGATTCCCGAACTGTGGTGGAGCAATAGGTATCCCGTGTATCGTTATTTTGGCAACAGATGACCTTGCACCAGAGTGCTTCAACAGAAAGGGCTACTTTTCTATTGTTATGCAACCCTGGTGGATCACCAGGGATGCTTCACTGACATCAGTGTGGACTGGTCAGGGAAGGTTCATGACACTCACATCTTTGAGAACACTGGACTGTTCAGAAAGCTGCAAGTAGGGACATATTTTCATGACCAGCAGATTACCATTGGTGGTGATAAAATGCCAATAGTGATCCAGGAGGACCCAGTCTATCCCTTGCTTCCCTGGCTCATGAAGTCATACACTGGCCATCTCAACAACACCAAGGAAAGATTCAGCTACCAGCTCAGCAGGTGCAGAATGGCAGTTGAATGTCTAGGGGTGGTTGAAGGGATGCTGGTGAAGTTTACTCACAAGATTGGATCTCTGCAAGAGAAAAAAAAACAGTGCTACCTGTTGTGTCCTGCATAATATCTATGAAACAAAGGAGGAAAAATTGCCTCCACGGTGGAGATGGAGCATCTTTCTCCTGAGTTTGCACAGCCAGCCACAAAGGCTATTAGAAGAGCTCAATGTGGAGCTCTACAGTCTAGAGCGGCCTTGACAGAGCACTTTAACGGTCAGCCACAGCAATGCATTGTGTGGACTGTGCTTTACCTGTCCTGAAGTTTGGGGGCTTTTAGGAACTGTGTGGTACTTGGTGTACATTTATTAATATAACACTGTCTGGCAATGTGCCTATTAATTATATGGTGCTTGCTGTGAATTTATAATTATTACACTGTGTATGTCACTGATCCTATGAGTTTTGTTGACCTCTACAATAACAGGTAGTGGGAGCACTTTCAGCAGTGCTATGCATTCTCCAGCATATGTTATGAAGTAATAAAAATCAATTCTTTACCAAAAATAGATTTTTATTACATAACAAAACCAGTGCAAAAAAGTGCAATTAAAAAAGGCATTCAATAAAAACTTCTAAAATAAATTAATGGAACAGAACTTAAGGGAACAGAACATTCATGTACATTTTGGCTACCCATACAGCAACTGTGACTCTCACAAGTCAGTGTATGTGAAGCTGTGTTTTTTCTACTGTCCCTTGATGTGCTCCCTGTCCTTTTTCTGCTGGGACTCCTGGACCTTTCGTCTATCTGCTCTTTCTTTCTCCAGGCCATCTGCAATGTTCACCCTCCAAGTACTCTGTTCATGGTCTGGTGCAGCACTGGTTTGCAGAATCTTGATGAACATATCCTCCTGTGTCTTCTTCTTTCTCCTCCTTATCATGGTCAGGCAATCTGTGGGTATGGAGAGATGCACTGGTAACATCTACGGATAAAACATACAGAGGTGTCATTGTATGCATAGTGACAGCAGAAAGCGCAAGTTAAGTTTCAGAACTCCCTTCCCTTTTGCCCCCTAACATTTTAAACAAGACATGCTTATTGCTACTTCTGCCTTGGAGCACCTGTTTACAACACGGCTATCCAGTCCCAGCCACTCTGAGTATGGCCAAGGACAGTGTAGGGAAGGGGGAGTATGAGGAGGGGATTGTTTGGTGGCATGAAACAGTAACATTTTGGCCCCTATTTCCATGTGTACGAGTGCAAGTTAATAGCACTGAGCACCAGCGCTGTTTTTCCCAGGCGATGGTGATTTTAGCTGATATCTCACACGCAAGGGTAATGAAGAGAGCACAGTAATTACTTGTGTCCCTAAGCCACCATGGACCCATACTCTGCTACCTTGTTTACTGCAGTGGTGCCTGCCAAAGTAATCCGAGACCGGTGTGGGAACGTGTCCTATCACGGAGCAATAAGGCTGCCAGTACTAGAAACCTTCAGAAGAAGATTGCAGAGTTACCTCCAAGAAGCTTGCAACAGGATCTCTGAGGAGAATTCAAGGCACATACCTGTGTCTATAAACCAAGTACTGCTCATGAGCAGCCCAGCTAACTCTGCAGGGAATGAAAAGAAGATAACAGTTCCACCTCTCGTAGTTATACTGCTACCTCTTCTAGTATAAGTCAATACCTGTGTCCTGCTACGCTGAGGTCAGGCACCATCTTGACATTTCAACATTACAATGGGAAATACCTTCACGTTTACCTGAGGTTCCTTCCCCTGAATGGGGCTCACCCGCAGGGAGTTACTGGACTGTGTGGAGTCTCGGGCAGATTCTGGCTCACAGCATAGCTGGACCCTGCAGTTGAATGTCCCTCATCTTCCTCTTCCAAGCTGTTCACAGCAAGGGTCTGTGTCTTGGGCTCATTGGAGAGATCCATGTCGCTCTGTGGGGTGCAGCTTGTTGTAAAAGCAGCAGGCCTGTGGCTTGGCACCAAATCAACTGTTGAGCTCACTGGCCTTCTGGCATGCCTGCAGCAGTGCCTTTGCTTTTATGCAGCATTGCTGCTGATCCCTGATCTGCCCATTCACTGCCTGTAGATTCCATGTTTCTACAACTACTCCATAGCTGTGCTTGCACAGCCTCTTCTCCCCACAGGCCCAGATGTGCATCTAAAGCGTGGCATCAGCATGGTCGGTTGGCAGTTGCACACAAGAAAGGAGAGCTGCTAGGTGTGCGCGTCAAGTTGGGCAATCCGGAAAAGGCATTTCAAGAATATGCAAGGTTTATAAAGAGAGGGGGGATGGCTTCTGCTCTCCAGGACCACGGGGCTATAGCAGTCAGTGTCAGGCATTGTGGGACAGCTTCTGGATGACTGTTAGGGTTGACATAGGTCACGTGGTGACTCCACTCACACTGTGTCGACCACAGTAGATTGACCATGGCTCAAAGCCATGTGGGGAGCTGGTGTTACTGTGTCGCCTTAACAGGATGCTTACATCAGCAAGAGACAAATTTGAATATAGATGTATGCACAACGAGGTCAGTGAAAGGCATGTTATGTCGACCTACCTTTGTAGTGTAGCTCAGGCCTCACAGTTTACAGGCCCCTAAATTACAGTTGCTTAAATTACTCTATATCAAATGTGTACTCATGCATTTAGCATATGGTCTGATAATAAACTGCAGACTATAATGGAGGCTTGTTTTATTAACATACACAGTGTTTAGCTGGTCTGTGTCTTTACCCTGGCAATGCTAACACATCAAATAAAACTGAGACCTTGGCACCAGTCCTCCTCAGTATTGTTCTGAGAGATGGCTAAAATCCTGCTTACGCCTTTTGGTTTTATTTTCTTCTAGAGATGAAAACAACAAAGAAAACTATCCCAACAACACGACAGTCTTAGAGGACAGCCAGCCAGGATTACGAGATATTGAGCAGGACGTGGAACAGACAGCTCATGACTGCACACTGCGGGTTGGAATGGGCAACTTAAAATTAAGAAAGCCCAAATCCGTTGCAAAACTAGAAAATGAGAAAAACCATGAAGAAAGTCAGGTAATAAAATAAAACTTATCTGTTTCTGCTAGATATGTATGGTGCGGTGTCATAGCAGGAATATGTTTTAAATGCAAAGTGATGCAAATTATAGCATTATTAATCCCTGCTCTGACTCACCTCCACAATGATTTGGGCCATGTATCTGGTACAAGTGACACTTCAGTTGAAGTAATCCTTTCCGTAAGGGAATCATGCAGAATCAGTGAGAATTCCCTGACATAGTGATAGATTCTGAATCCACAACTGCTCACTGCTGAAAGTAAGGATGTCATAGTACTGAGGATGTGCAAATTATTTCTCCGTCTGAGTTATCTTCTTGTATTTCCTGGACATGCTGGAATAACGGCAAGATCTTTCTCTTGTGTGGCTTGTGCTAGAGATTTAAACTGGTGTCTACGTCAAACCACTTAAATACTGTAATGTTTTATGAATTCTTAGTTATTAGGAGATATTTGGTAGGGTGGCTGGAGGATGTTACATGCCTTTATCCCATTTGGTGGGTATAAAAAATTAGTGAAAATAATATACTTAGGGTATGTCTACCCTGCAGCTGGGAGTGACTGTCCCAGAGAGGGTAGACACTCTCACTAGCAGCACAGAGGGAAGTATATCAGGAAAAGCAGCTGATCAGGAAGGCATAAAGTAAGGTGGAGAGATGATTGGTCTCTTACCCTCTTGTTAATTATTTTTCTTGCTACCCATAATCTCTGCCCCTTTTCAGTTCTCATGTATGTCACACCTGTATCCAGTGATGAGCTGCCAAAATCTTAACAACCGGTTCCCTATAAAAAGTTCTGATTTAAGGGGGGGAGGGAAATGAGGGAGGGGCAGGGGGAGACATACTCATGGGGCCGGGGGCCCCTGCAGGGCCTGGGGAAAATTTTCCCCCACCCCAGCGGTCCTGGAGCTCGCAGCCCCCCCTTACCTTGCCTGCAGCTCAAAGCAGCAGGACAACTCAGGAGCTCAGCTGAGCTGCCCAGCTGGTGCCAGTGGCTGGTCACACTACAGCTGGGGGGAAACGGGAGGGGCCGGGGCACCTCAGCCTCCCCAGCTGGGAATCCTGGGAGCAACAGGATGGTCCGGCCCGCGGACCGGAGTTTTTTGCTTACCCCCTGGCCCTTTAACAACCGGTTCTCCACGGAAGTCTAATTTTAGCAACCGGTTCTTGGGAACTGGTGGGAACTGGCTCCAGCTCACCACTGCGCTGTATCTCAAACTCACTAAAAGCTAAAGTAGGGCAGATCATCCACTGTCAACTCATTTGCCCCATTTTTATCTCACCAATGAGTTTGGCTTAAAGAATTTAACTGAGAATTTTGGTTTAGTTTTATGTAGTATTTTGTGACCATGTAATTAGATCTCCCTAAAATATTGATGCAACTGAAAAGTGCAGCATCTGGAGGGGAAAAAACTCTAATAAGCCATGAAGTTTTCCTGTGATACAGTGTTTGGATTGGGAAACAAAAAAGTCATGATGAGTTCCACTCCCACCCACTCTTCCCCAGGCCCTGTTTCCAATCAGTGAGAAAAGTGGTACCATTCTGCCCCCACCTCTGAACTGAGCATTGATATGGTATCTCATAAATAACAGAATTAGCACTATGAATATGATTGGTCCTCACATAAAATAAATGTTACTTGCAGGGCCAGTTCCAGCTTTTTTGCCGGCCCAAGCGGTGAAGCGGGGGAAAAAAAAAGATAAAGCTGCAATTGGCGGCACTTCGGCGGCAGCTCTACTGCGCTGCTTCATTCTTCGGTGGCAATTCGGCAGCAGGTCCTTTGCTCTAAGAGGGACTGAGGGACTTGCCGCTGAAGACCTGGACGTGCCGCCCCTTTCCACTGGCCGCCCCAAGCACCTGCTTTCTTTGCTGGTGCCTGGAGCCGACCCTGGTTACTTCATCACAGGAAATTAAAGTACCCTCATCACTGATTGGGCTATATTTTGGCCCCGATCCAGCAGTGAGCTCTTCAGGGGCAGACCTCTTTGACTCGTTGATTTCAGTGGAGTCTGCACACATGAAGCAGCTTGCTGGACTGAGGCTTTTTGGGGAAAATGTTTCCCAAGGCACACATTTTACAAACACCTAGTTCACACTCATGTAAGAGAACATGCATTCATGTAAGCCCCATCTGCAGGCCCAGTGTGGCTTCATGCACCTCTAGATTTGTTTTGTTGTTTTCTTGAACCAAGTTTACATCTGGCACCCAGGCTGTTGTTTAAATTGCTTATGAAAAGTAAGGGCTCTGCTTATAAAAATGTTCAGAGGAAGTTTTTCAAGTCAAGAGCTCCAATATACTATAACCTTCAAATTCTAAAGCGCTTTGTCTGTTTTAGTAACTGATTTTATCTAATCTGCTTCTTTCCATTCTGACTCTCTGCTTTACTTGAAATGGAAAACAAAGTGTTGTTATTTTTCTAGGAGCTGCCGATTACATGGCAAGTTGTCATTATCTTGAAAAAGGGAAAGAGACTGATGATTTGAAACAGCATGCTACTGTGCACACCTGGGCTCCTTCTAAACATATTGCCACCACCAAGCCTCTCAACAAGCTCACAACTGTACACATAAGGCAGCCAATATGCATCTCACTGGCTCTGCTGCCTAATTATGTTCAATTGAAAATGAAAACGAGAATGCTCTCCAAATAGTGATTAAGCCATTCTAGTTCAAGTGATTCCCCATTTTTATTGACACAGAATGTTCCTTTAATGACATCCTCGCCCCAATTTCACTCCTACAATGAGTTTATTCAAATCATGACAATATCTAATTACAGATTTTGCTTTGACATACCAGAGATTTCTTATTTATGGTCTAGTTCCTGAGTTATGTGCAAAGTTGTCTCTAAATCACCTTTATAGCAGGCTACAATACTCCCTACTAGTATATTTGTGTCTTTATCACGTGGGATTTGTGTCTTTACAGATTCTACTACATGGTCCTCTTCACTCTGACATGTTATCACATTAGATTCTATATAGTGCTGGTCAAAATTTCTATCTACAGGAAATTCTGGCATTTCAAAATTATCAGAATGAAAAATCAAAATTTTGATATTTGTCACAAAATGAAATTTTTGAAAAATGTTGTTTTGGGTTAATAAAAATGTTTTTGGCTTTTTTACATTTTTATTTTATTTTGTTTTATTTGTATGTTTTATTGTATTATCTTATTTTATATTATTTTAAAACAAGGGCTTAACAATTGCAGAACAAGTTGCATGTGTGTAGTGAAAAGGCTGTGGAGAGGGAGCGGTATCTCTGTATCTATAAAAGAATAGGGCATTTTACATTTTAATTGTAAAACAATTGTTAAGCCCTTGTTTTAAAATAATATAAAATAAGATAATACAATAAAACTACAAACCAATATAAAATAATTTAAAAAATTAAATCAGGGAGGACTTGATCAGACTCTATAAGAACCTACAGAGGGAGCAGAAATTTGACAATACAGGGCTCTTCAATCTCTCAGACAAAGGTATAACAAGAACCAAAGGCTGGGAGTTGAACCTAGACCAATTCAGACTGGAAATTAAGTGCATTAATGGAGAGGGTAATTAACCACTGGAGAAACCTACCCAGGAGTGTGGTGGATTCTTTATAACTAGAAATTTTTAAATCAAGATTGAACATTTTTCTAAAAGAGATGTTCTAGCTCAAGTGCAGCTATTGGATTTGAAGCAGGAATTAATACAGGAAAGTCCTGTGGCCAGAATTCAGCAGCAGGTCAGAGTAGATCATCACAATGGTCTTGTGTGGCCTTAAAATCTGTGGATCTATAAATGGCTACTATGGTCTATATCTGTTTTGTTTCCCTGAGCCACTCTAGTGATTCTGTAGTATTAATCTATTATAAAATCAAATGTTATGGGCCATTGAAATACCAAAATCAAGTATGTACAGTATATATTCTGGAGAGACAATATAAGAAGTGAGGTTTTGGAATTCAAAGTCTGCTTTTCTTGATTAATCCCCTTCCTCTGTAGCTCATCTTTGATGCACATTAACATGAATTTGGATTATGAAATGATTCACCCTTAAATTCTTTACTGATACTGAAATATAAAATAGCACTGAGCTCACCAGCTAATAAGTAGAGCAAAAAACAGTCCTATTTCTCAGTCTAATCACCAGGGTGAAGGACTAAGAAAAGTAAATGGTATCTTGACACAAATCACAAGAGACAGAAAGGAGGAGTGGTTTCCGTGTCTGGCCAACCTTTTCTAAGGGCAGGGCACCCTGCCTGTGGCCTTCCAGGACTTGCGCGAAGTAAAAATGTTGCTGGACAGAGCCCAGGGTGAACCTTGCATTGTCGTGCACCCCCAAAGTTTTCATTGTTTGATTTCCATATAAACCACTTGCAGCTTTTTATAACTTTTTAAAGGAAATACTATAATGATACCTATTTGTACACTACCTATTTCTTACCCTTGGAGCAGTCCCATGTTCAGCAACTGCAATTGTGCCAGACCTCTGAGTGGGGGAGAGCCAAAGAAGGAAGGCCTCAGCAATCTCCTGCTTTGTGTACGGTACCTATGCATGGGCCAGGAGTTCTTCGCTCTTTGGGCTAGGAATTCTTTGTTGTTCTCACCTTTTAAAGAGCAAACAGTACTTTAACAGGGTACCATGCAGGCACAATTTTGCTAGTGTTAAATTCACCACAAGAATGCAATTAAATAAGTGAATGTGGTATTCACTACTGATTCCTTAAATGAGCTGATGAGGATAAGAAAAATTAGTTGAAAGGGTCAGAAAGAACCAAGGTGCACTATTTTATGCATCCATTAACCTTTTAAGGAACACCTGCCTGGCTGTTTTTATCTTACCACCTGTGACATTGGTCTGAAAAAAATCATAGATTCAAAGATGAAATAGCAGGAGAAGCAAACGTACAAGTTGCACAGAAAATAAACATAATGACACAACCTCAGGCTTTACACATCTATATTAGGTAAAATCTCTTTTCTAATACAGCGCACTCCCTAACTTATAGTGGGGTTCCAGCATTTTACAGGCTCCTGCCTGACTGCCCACCATCCCAGTGTGAGATGGAGCTGAATGTTACAGCACAAATTATGAGCACCATTTATATATTTACAAATAATTTAAATTCATAACCACAGTCTGTAAACATATCTCATAATGACTGTCAAGTTCAGAACATTACATGCTCTCATAAAAGACCTTAGTTGACATATTTTTATAGCACAATGACATTGTATACAATTCGTTGATTCACCTGCTTTTGGGGGGGTGGTATTCAAACTGCCTGTTCTCCCCTTGGGGTGTCTGGACCTTGACTGTCACTTAGCCATGACACCTTGTGCTTTGATACTATCAGATTTCATAAGTCAAAGAAAGTGGGTCCAGTTCAAGATTTGGAAGGGAGATCTGTGTTAAATTATATAGATGGTTCAGCAGAAGACATTCTTCCCTCCAGGTCTGTACAAAACAGCTTTAGCATAATAGCAGGAGGGGACACGGCACTATCAGAGATGCTCTCTTTCAGGTGAAATGTAAAACCGAGGTCCTGAACACACGTGGTTTATGAGTAGCCAATTGCATCTTCTAAGAATAGTGTCTGTCATGGTGTAACCCTAACAGAAACAAACTTTTGAATTTTAGGTAATTTTGTAACAAAATTGTGCTTTTGTGGTGCAACCAAATCCAACCTTTGCGTGTCAAGGGGATCCAATAGTATTATATTTCATTGTAATGTATTTTTCTTCTTATCTTCGGGTTAAGATTTACGAATGTGTTGCATGTAGTAAATGGCAGGTGAAAAAGAGAAATCTCTGGTCACTGCCGAGAAAAGACAGTGCTGTGTAATCACTACTGTGGTATTTGCTGTATCCTTGACACAATATGCAGACAGCCAAAAAATATAATTCTTCTTAAAAAACCTGAAGATAAATCAGTTTGGGATATTCTTTTTTCCTTCCATGAGTTAAAACTTTTGGAAGAGAGACACAAAACATCCTGACATGCTGGGTCCCTGTTCTGCCAGTGCCTTTCAATTACTGGGCAACAATGAAATAAATTCTGAAAAATAAATGTGTACATATTTAAGTGAATTAAGTTGGGTTTCTGTTGCCTTTCAATTCAATGTCAGTTGCTCAGGCTTCACTGCCCCAGTCACAACAAACTGAAACTGATGATGGTGGTACCAGGAAGCCCAAGAGAGATTCCGTGGCTGAGAGTTGCTTATGAGAGGAAGGGAAGACTTTTACAGTTACACAAGGGGACAGATTTTGCTGTTCTTTACAAAGGATCTTCCCTGTGTGCTGAACTCTTATGGTCCAAATCAGCCTTGGAAGTTTGAACTAGCTAATGTAGTGGTGGAGTATAGACAGTGGAGGACAGAGGGTTTTGTGACCTGACTGGAATTTAGGAGATGTCTGTATAAGTGCAAATTCTGCTACAGACTTACTGCATGACCTTGGGCAAGTCACTAACTCTCACCAGGCTTCAGTTCCCCATACATAAAATGGTGATAATAATACTTCCTTTCTTCGGCACTTTCTCATGGGACTATTTCTCACTACATGCACGTACAGTGTCTAGCTCAGTACAGCCCTATTCTCATCTGGGGCCTCTCACTGCTCTTGTAACACAACTAATAGTAAAATGCCTATTCTGCCCAAGGACTACCAAACATCCCAAGGTTTGGGGGGTAAATAGAGTCAGTTGACCTGGTTCAGCCTGATTTTACCTTAAGCTTTAATTAAAACAGTTGTGTTGACCTATTCTGTCTCCAAGAGTATAGCATCATTTTATATAACCAAGGGAAAATCTTGTTTAGATTTAATGGAAAAACTGGAACAGCTGCAAAAAGTGCCAGTCACTGCAATGTGGATCTCTGTTACCATTTTTGGATAAAATATTATCCATTCAATGCTAAACTAAATTAAATACAGGGGGATGTATGTCATAAAGCTCTGAAGGACATTTTAAAAAAAAGGAAAATAACAAACAAGGTTTCTTAGTAATACCATGAAAGTCAAGTAGCATATTATCTTGCCCAGAACAAATAATAGTTGGCATGCACCAAAGCCATCTTATACATGAATAAAAAATATTGTTATAGTGTCCTAGGCTGCTGCAGTAAACATAGTGGCAGTAGATCTTGCAGGTTCTCAGTGATTGCTTCTTGACTTGAGGTTCTATCCTGAAGTAGAAACCACAAGTATAATCTCTTTTTATTAGCAACTTGAGGCCTGATTCCTGTCCCACTTACTCCACTCTGAATCAGAAATAACTCTATTGAACTCATCCCTCAGCATACAAAACTTGAAAGGGACATCCACTCAGAGTATCTCCTGAGCAGAGAGATTTTTGAAATTGCCTTAAATTCTGTAGTTTTTGAATAGGCAGCGGTGTGAACAGAAATGTGTTTATGTAAAGAAGGGTTCCCAATATAATGTACATTTAAACAAACCTCATGGGTAGTGTGTCAGGCACAGGACAGACAGAGAAGCAAATGAAAATAGGCATTTTTGCTGTTGAGGCAGTAGGGGTCTCTGATGAGGTGTATGAACCCTAAATGGCAACCACCAAAAATAGGTTGATGACAGTGCTACATTTGTAATGAAAGAGGTGCCAGGACTCAAGCAATTTTTTTTTACTTTCATAACTGATGAGGCATGACCAGAGGTGCCAAGACTCCTGACTCAGCCCTGGCACAAATTAAGCACTGGTTGATGGACAGAGTGTCTACCTCCACTCCTGTGACTAATTGCCTGAGTAGTAACAGCTGGAGTGAAAGCCTTCCACCCAGGCAGAAGGAATCAGCTGACAGAGAGGCTGAGAAGTACCCTGAGGAAACTTCTTGGCCTGGCAATGAACCACCTAAGGTACAGACCCAGCAACCCCCACCGAGGGTGAGGTGAGATTGCTGGGAACAGCAGCTAAGTAGATTTCTTCCCCTTCACCCTACAAGGTAGGGGAAAGGGTTGGACTATGTAGTCAGGCCCTTAGTTTAGGACAGGGAGCTAAAGAATAGCCAACACTGGCCAGAAAACTAGGAGAACAAGGTCTTAAAGGGCCAAAGTACCCTTCCGTTACCCCTGGATAGAGAGAAAGGGGCTTAATTCTGCAAACTCTTCCATGAGTAGTCTCACTGAAGTTGTTTGGTGGATTTCGAGGGTTGGGCCCTAAAACAGCAGCAAAATAAAATACTTTAGCAGTGGAAACAAACATGTTGCTGTGCTAAGTACATTGATTTTCAGATTTCTAAATTGCTAGCATAATAATGGATAATAAAAAATAATAATGGAGAAGAAAAAATTTACTTGCCCTTTCAAATTTTCAGAACACTGTATCAACTTAACTAATCTTTATAACACCCCTGTGTGATAGGAAGGTATTTTTACCCCATTTTACAGATGATAAAACTGAGGCACAGACTGGTGACTAATTCAAGTCAACAAAGCTAGTTATTGAGATCCTGATCTTAAAACTCAAGACTTCCTAATTCCCAGTCCTGGATTTCATTCACGAAACCAAACTGGCTTTCCCCCTACCCACTGGCAAGGTGACTGAATCAACAGATTCTGTCCCACTCACCTTCCCTCACTCTAACGTAAAGATTTTACTAGTAAATTAATAACAATATTAACATGCCTGAAAAAATCAGTTGCAAATTTGGAAGCTGATCCTACAGACCCTTACTCATATGAACCAAGATTACTTTTGTGAGTCAGGGTTTTCAAGATGGGGCCCATACTAGAAATCTTTATTGTTATTTGATTGAATGATGTTGAATCAAATATAAATATTTATAGATAAACATATTGAGCAGTAAGTGTAGGACACACTTGATGTCTGCTGTCTAAATAATGAATGACTAGAAACATAAGATGGGTAACACATTTGTCCCATTGGTGTCTTTTTGTACGCAATCTGCTTTCAGAAAACATTGTACAACAAAGAATGACAGTGCTTTGGGACCTTTTATTGTTATTGCTATCCATTTGTTATTACCATCTTTATGCATCAGGGGAATAACTCTTTAAAAAATCAGTATAGAGCATTCCACCCCCACCTCCCACCCCCATAAGCTTTCAATTTCCTACAGCTGTATTTTTTTTTCTTTTTACACAAAATGTTCACACCAGCCAGGCCAGTGCTGACAGTGTGCTCTGTTGGTTTCTGCAGGAGATGGAGAATGCATTGCCAGGATTCTCAGAATGTCAGGGGAAATCAGGAATGTCCACGAATGACTACACCCAGAAAGTGGCTTTCAGATGCCAGGAAACAGTTGTGAGACTTCAACCAAGGTAGGCTTTAACTGCAAGAAATGCCAATGTATATGCTGCCTGCTGTATAAAATATTCAAGTTCCTGACTTTCATTGGCAGTTGTATTCTTTATTTAGAGTCCTAGAGCTGTTTGCAGATAGTAAAGCAGTTGGAGATAACATACTTCTTTAACTTCAAATTTCCAAGCAAGAGGAACATCTTTTCCCTCATCTTAATTCAGAACTTTCAATTCCCTGGGGCCAGTTTCAGAAACATCCTGACACTTTCCCCTCCTCCCTTGCCTCACTGATTCTCAGATCTATATTTCTACTGAGAAGTCAGGGAACGGCAAGCGCAGGCATAGTTTTGATACTATGATTCACTTAAGGATAAATCAGGCCCTGAATTCAGTGGAATCAGTCTGGTTCCATCAGGGAGGGGTTCCATGCAGTGCACACCCTCTGTTTACCTCAGAGCTCCATGAGGATTCCCTGGGCCCTACACAAGAGGTGTTTTCAGTGCAGGTGACTACACAGATTCATGACCTAACTCACCCCCACTGAATGGGGCACAGCAGCCTGGAAGCTACTGTAGCCAAAGATCCATAGCAGCTATGAAGCAGCCCAAAGGAAGGATTCCTTTCTGTTTCTGCCTCCCCAGTGTCCAATGTGTTCATGTAGGTTATGTCACAAGGAGAAGATTTGGCCCTTATTGACAGGATTGAATTCAGAGTTGAAGATTACACTGTGCTGAGCCTGCAGTTCTTGGATCACCACTTTAAAAATCAATCTGAAACACCAGATCTCTTGCTTAGAGGATGGCTCAACAACACAAAGCTGGTTCTCTTAGGTGAACGTAAGAGGGACTGTCTTGTATATTTTCTTTGTTCACTGTCTCAGGTGGCACCCTGCCTTTAGTACTTTAGTGCCTGGTCAGGAGACAGTACCGACCCCAGTCACTCTGAAGTCCCTTGTGCAAACTGTCCATAAAAACGTGCTGAGTAGTGTCCCTACTGCACATTGCTGGAGAGTATTATCCAATCTGTGGAAGAGGCCAAGTGGCAAGAGGAGTCAAGAAAAGAATCACTTTTTAGAGGGCCTGTAGGAGCAGCTTCCTGCCCCAGAGTGCTGGATGGGTCAGGGGACAGCTAATGGAAATATATATAGTGCTTTTCCCTTCTCAGGCACTGGTTCAAATTGGGACTAGGTTAGTAGTGACAATTCTAGTCTGATGGCAGTTTGGTGCTTTATGTGAAATAAGCCGATTGCCTCCAGTTATGTTTTTTAGTAGGCAACCATCCCAAATGACATTAATTCACACTCTTGGGCACAGTCTTAACAGAGTGGCCGAGGATTTAATTGGCTTTCAAAGTGAACTGCTTTCAGCCTCTACTGCTGGTACCCCCAGTATAAGTGGATGCACAGTAATGTGGGCTAGATCTATTGAGGCTTACGCTAGTCTAATACCTGAGGGAGGGCACTAATAAATTCTCCAAGGGACAGTGGTGCAAATATGCTGCAATCTGTCTTATGTCAGGATGGCCATAGAGGGCTAGCACAGGCTAAATAATGAGTGCTGCTGGTCAGTGGGGGTATGTGATCCTGACAGAATCAGGGAGGGTGCTGATGCCAGCAGTACATCTTGGCATAGGCCTGTATCTCAAAGCTATTTAGGTGGCTAACTGCCATTGATTTCAGCGGGTGTTAGATAGCTAAATACATCTGAGGATCTGGGCCACAGTTCCCCTAGCAGGAAGCTGCTGCTTGCCTTCACTGTGCTAGAAGGAGGAAGTAGTAATACCACCGATTCCCCACTGAGGTGAGTTCTTGGGACTTAGCTATCAGTAGAAGGTGTAATTCATAGCTCCCTGCACTGTGTTAAGTGAATCTGTCCCCTGGTATCTAATATGTATCAGTTTTGCGAACTCATGTTCAATCTCCCAATTTGAACCAGTAGTTAAAAACTACTATGCATTTTCATTAGCTGTGCCCTGACCCATGGCCTTGGTAGCTAAACGATGCTTAGGAAGTTTTTTCTGACACAGAAGCTTAAATGAACATATCACAAGGCAGCAAGGCTAAGAAAATGACTTATGGTCATTCCTCTTGTTAAAGTTTATTTAAAATACTGAGCACAATGGCATCCCTCATTTCAGAATTCAGTTGCCTTTTGTTGTCCCTATGAAAATCCATCCAACTTTGCTGAATTATAAATCTCTGAAAATCACTGTTTGTACATGTACAATAAAGATTTGTTAGAGGCAGGTAACAAAATTCTCTGAACATGCTGTTTCCACTGAGCATGCTCCATCCTTTCAGAGCTCACAGCGTATAATCTAGCCAAGGCCTGAGTAAGACTTTTCCCATAATTGCTCATTCTGGTAGCCAGGTCCACTGTGGTACTGGGCACCAGAACTAGGAGTAGGGATACTCTCTCTCCTGTGCTCTCAGTGCTCCCTATGCTGGCACCCAGGCAGTTTGGAGGAGGAAGCTGCCTGACTGAAATGCAACAGGGTGAGGAGTGGGGTGGGATGAGGTGGAGAAGGACAAGTATGGGGAAGAATCAGAAGGGGAATGGGACAGGAGCAGAGAGGGATATGGCCCTGCAGGAGGAAATAGGAAATATGGCATATGCATTATGATATGGTCTTTGATTGCATGGTAACATACTATTTTTCCCAGGTCAATGGGATTGGGCAAACCTCAACATTTTTAATGGAATTCAGTTCAGCTACCCCTCATAAAGCCCTCCCCTTCAACTCTTTCTACCTGAGCCATATTAAACCTCACTCACTCTTTGAAACTACTGTTCCCCAACAGCCCTCTTAACTGTGTTGATCCTATTGCAAGTTCTCAGAAGGGCTTCAGTCTCTGTTGTGCTTTAGATGGCTTCTCTATTCCAGTTGCATATGCTCTGGGACTTCTTTGGTTAAAGCATCTATGAATGCATTTTGCACAAATGATCAGAGAAATTAATCCAGATAGTACAATAAGGCTTGAAGGACTCTGCTTTCCTGGTACTTTCCCTACCGCTAATTGCTTCTTCAGTATCTTGCTCAGTGGAACAACTTCCTCCTCCTGCTTCCTGTTACTTTTAAGGTCTTCTTCTGAGGTCTGTCACTGGCATTCTCCACTTCTTCCTCTAGATGCTGTCCTTTGACATCCATACCTGTTTGTAAAGCTTTAACCAATATCCTTACATTGACAACGCCTAGATCTGCCTCTCCAGTTGTGACCACTCTCCCTCTTTTATGACTCAGATCACTATCATCTCCTCTCCAGAGCTTAATTCCTTGCTATGTGTATGCTTGTTTCCTTTCCTTCTGCTCATCCTCTACTCTTAGCCCAAGCTTCTCATCCCTATATTCCTTTTCTGTCCTTCTCTTACCTGCTCTTGTTCCTTCTTTCATGCAGTTTCCTATGCCTGGTAATCCCCTTTCTTCACCTGTCTATACGGTTGCCAATTTTCTACTTGCACAAAACTGAACACCCTTGCCCCGCCCCGCCCCGCCCCTCCTTCAAGCCCTCCCTCCGAGGCCCCACCCCTTTCACTTCATCCCCCCTCCCTCTGTTGCTCACTCTCTTCACCCTCATTCACTCGCTCATTTTCACTGGGCTGAGGCAGGGGGTTGGGGTGCAGGAGAGGGTGAGGGCACCGGCTGGGGGTTCGGGCTCTGTGGTGGGGCTGGGGATGAGGGGTTTGGGGTGCAGGTGGGGGCTCTAGGCTGGGGGGTGGAGCCAAGAGGTTTGGAGCATGGGAGGGAGCTCCAGGCTGAGGCAGGAAGTTGGGGTGTGGAAGATGTTCTGGGGCTCTGGGCTGGGAATGTGGGTTTTGGGATGGGCCAAAAATGAGGGGTTCAGTGTATGAGAGGGGGCTCCAGGATGGAGCAGGGGGTTAGAGTGCGGGGGTGTGTGTGAGGGCTCCAGCTGGGGGTGCAGGCTCTGGCGTGGGGCTCGGGCTGAGAGGTTTGGGGTGCAGGAGGGTGTTCTGGTCTGGGATCAAGGGGTTCAGAGGGCAGGAAGGAGATCAGGGCTATGGGAGGGGTTCAGGGGTGTAGGTTCCGGGCAGCGCTTACCTCAGGCAGCTCCCGGAAGCAGCGGCATGTCCTCCATCCAGCTCCTACATGGAGGCATGGCCAGGCAGCTCTGTGCACTGCCCCGTCTGCAGGTGCCACCCACGCAGCTCCCACTGGCCATGGTTCTCGGCCAATGGGAGCTACGGAGCTAGCACCTGGGGTGGGGGCAGCGTGCAGAGCCCCCTGGCTTCCCCTACACATAGGAGCCCGATGGAGGACATGCCACTGCTTCCAGGAGCCGTGGAGAGCCCACAGCAGGCAGGGAGCCTGCCTTAGCACTGCTGTGCCGTCGACCAGACTTTTAACAGCCCAGTTAGCGATGCTGACCAGAGTTCCCAGGGTCCTTTTTTGACCAGGCATTCCAGTAGCAAACTGGACACCTGGCAACCCTACCTGTCTACTGTCCTCCACGAAATCTTTCTCAAAAATATTTTATTATATAGAGCTATGTAAACATTGTGATATGTGCACTTATCCAAATGACTCCATGATCTTATTGCCTTTACCCTCATCCTTCCTCCATTACCCGCACTCCCCAGTGTTTGTTGTCTCTTAATTTTTGCATTAAATTAATCCTTGATCGTGTAATAGGACTCACCCAGGAGGACACTTACACTTGCATGTTCACAGTTGCAAGACCATGAGCCTTAGTTTATAAACTCTTTGGGGGAAAGACTAGGGGTGAGATCTGTGTTGCACCTCTGAGCAACCCTAGGAGGTGGCTTTTAGCCACTTTTGCAGCTCTGCAACCATGGACTGCTCCAGGAGCTGGAGAGGCCTGCAGTATAATTTAGATAGCCCTGGGGTCCTGTCCAAGCTACAGCAGCCTCCCCTGAATCTCCTGCAGTGCTGCCTAGAATCGCCACAGCACTGTACTGTGTGGTCCCAGCCTGATATACCCCTCCCTCCCCAAGTCCCACCCCCAGCACACCCACGGTGGTAGGGCTTCTGAGAGGGGCCTCAGAGAAGGCAGCCTTATGCCTGCTTTCTTTAGCTCCTACTGGGAAATCCTCCCCAGCAAGTCCTGGGGCTTTGAGGGCCCCTCTACACTGCTCTGACTCTTTTAGGAAATGTAAAGGGGCCGGAGCAGGGGTGAGACTCTCACTCTGAGTCTTCATCTGTTTTGTTAAGCAGAATGCGTCTCTATGATGTTATATATGGTCACATAGCACAAGTAGGCTTAAAAACAATGACACTACCCAACACAAATGCTATAAACAAGTCATTGTAAGGAACAATGGTCTGGCCTGACCATTGACTGATGTTATAGCCATAATAGCATCGTGAGTCAGGGAAAATATTGTGGATTGTATTTCATTGCTTTGAGGGAATCAATTATAAATTACATTGTGGTTCTCTAAAATCCACTGCTGTAGATTAGATTGTCAGAGACAAAATTGCCAGAGTTAAATTTCCTTTTTGAGTCTTTGTTTTAGGATATTCATTTATCTATGGGTAGAGGAAGAGGCAATTGTTGGGTGTTTGATGGAGGTATAATCCCTGCTCATCTGAAAATACCTGGTGCTTTCTGCTTGCAGTATTTTCATCATTAGCAGAAAAGAGGTGTAATACCTTTGCTAGTGCAGGATTGTCAACCTAAACAATCTGACTGAAAGTATAAAAAACTGACATCAAATTTATAAATAACTAATTGAAACACATTGCAAACTCTGCCTCATAAAAAGAAGCTGAATGTAATAAACACCAAACTAGGAGATATCCCCTTTCCAGCATTATTTACTCATTCTTTAGTCAAAATTCAAGAGGATTTCTGCCAGAGTGGAGAATGTTATCAGTATGGTTCACAGTCATGCTGGAAGGGCATAATGAGTAAGGTCCTGCAGGGATCAGTTCAGGGTCTGGTTCTGTTCAATATCTTCATCAATGATTTAGATAATGGCATAGAGAGTACACTTACAAAGTTTGCGGACAATACCAAGCTTGAAGGGGTTGCAAGTGCTTTGGAGGATAGGGTTAAAATTCAAAATGATCTGGAAAACTGGAGAAATGGTTTGAAGTAAATAGGATGAAATTCAATAAGGACGAATGCAAAGTACAACACTTAGGAAGGAACAGTCATTTGCACGCATACAAAATAGGAAATGCCTGCCTAGGAAGGAGTACTGGGGAGAGGGATCAGAGTGGACCACAGACTAAATATGAGTCAACAGTGTAATGCTTTTGCAAAAAAAGCAAACATCCTTCTGGGATGTATTAGCAGGAATGTTGTAAGCAAGACACGAGAAGTAATTCTTCTGCTCTACTCCGCACTGATTAGGCCTCAACTGGAATATTGTGTCCAGTTCTGGGCACCACATTTCAGGAAGGATGTGGACAAACTGGAGAGAGTCCAGAGAAGAGAAACAAAAATGACTAAAGGTCTCGAAAACATGACCTATGAGGGAAGATTGAAAAAATTGGGTTTGTTTAGTCTGCAGAAGAGAAGACTGAGAAGGGACATGACAACAGTTTTCAAGTATGTAAAAGGTTGTTACAAGGAGGAGGAAGAAAAAATTGTTTTTCTTAACCTCTGAGGATAGGGCAAGAAGCAATGGGCTTAAATTGCAGCAAAGGAGGTTTAGGTTGGACATTAGGAAAAACTTCCTAACTGTCAGGGTGGTTAAGCTCTGGAATAAATTGCCTAGGGAGGGTGTGGAATCTCCATCACTGAAGAAGTTTAAGAGCAGGTTAGACAAACACCTGTCAGGGATGGTCTAGATAATACCTAGTTCTGCCATGAGTGCAGGGGACTGGATTAGATGACCCCTCGAGGTCCTTTCCAGTTCTACGATTCTATGTTGAACGGGACCATAAGCAAGTGAGACTTATGTGGCAGCTGTGCCAATATCCGTTCAGTGCACAGACAGATAATGAAGTCCCAAGCAATTACCAAAGATGTTGAAGATAACACAAACCATGCATAACCTCTGAAGATATAAAGAAGAGTAAAGTGTACGTGATTAAGGCTACCAAGCAGACCAGGGATCCCCAACTAGCTAATCAATCTTACTGTTCACTTGTTAGCTCACCAATTTTTACATCCTGGGCCTGATTCACCACTACATTTCTTCCAGTTCTGCACTAGTGTAACTCCAAGTCACTCCCATTGTCCATCAGTATTAAAATGTACTAGAGCATTTGTTTTAGGTTTATCATGTTCACCATTTCCAAGTGCACAGAGATTCCAGCCCAACGCTCACTTTTTAAATGAACAACAGACAGCATCTGATTTTAATAATTTCCAACTCTGTTTTTGCCAGGCTATTGGTAAAAAGAATGAATGCTTAGATAAAGTGAAACTTCACAGGCTGTCCATCTGTTGAATCAAGAGATTTTCCTGTCACTGCAGCGTGGGCATGGAACCTCAGACTGAGGCCACCCCTTTACTTGCCATTGCTGGGAGGCCATTGGACAGTCTGCTGTGCAGAAACCTTGGTGCTTTCTTTCTCCTTATTTACAAGCACAGTATGGCACAAGAGTTGATGGTGTCTTGTGCTGTCTAGTATGGCTGTGTCACTAACTGTTCCTTTTGTTTGATGAGTTTCTTCTTTATGTTGTATCAATTGTTTTCATTTTGAGTGGAGTTAAAAAGTCTAAACAGTTCTGAATTGTGTTTTTTCTTTACATATACTACTAGTCAGTGGGTTGCAGATGCTCAACACCTCTCAAAAATAGGCCATTTTTATTTAGATGCCTAAATATGGATTAAAGAACCACCAGATTTGAAAGTTTGGACTCAGTCCCTGCTCAGTAGAGAAACCTAAATTCATCATGATACAACAAGTGAGGTTCATATACAGATAAGCAGTAGGGGGAATAGGAGAGGGATAATGGGGAGACAATAAGATCACCTGTTAGACCATGTACACATCTTGATGGTGTCTGTTCCTTTACTGGTCCTTTCCTCCCACTCATTTCTCATAGGCAAGACAGCAGAGGGTGAGTTTTAGGTGGGATTTGAATGCAGCAAGAGAGGTGGTCTGGTGAACAGGTTTGAAGAGGGCATTCTAAGTTAGAGCTTAGAGAAATGATTAGGGTGATGACCAAGTACTATCCTGTTGCAGCCTTTGCATATCTGCTCAGTCTTCGGAGCTGTCTGTCAAGCATATTTCATGAGCATTAAAGTCACTTTAAAATATTAAACACCATCTGCCTTGAGGAAACTGGTGCACCCTCATTAAAACTGAGTTTCTAATACTGTTGTTAGTAATTACACTGAATACTATTTTACCAGCCACAAATAATTGGATTTGGATTACTGGACAGTGCAATCTGCATCTTTGGGAGATAAAATGTATAAACCCTCCCTAGCAGTAAACGCTGGGATTAGGGGATTACCTCTCCTTAACAAAAAGGATGGGAAAGCTGTTGTGTGAGCACTGATGTACAATCCCCAAAATGTGCTCTTAAAAATATTCTTCACATTTTAAATGTGATTGGCAATGTTTTAAAAACCAGAGAGCAATTGTAGAGTTATGGGCTGCATTACTCAAAAATGAGGTGGCAGTCTATCCTTCCTTTGTTTATTACACCCTCTTTTTCAAGCTAAATAATATTTCACTCCTTACGGATCTATGGTTCTTCTTATCCTAAAGAATGGGAAAAAACCCTGGGAAAATTCCAGGCTTGCCATGTATTTAAAAGATGTGACTTACTCAAGCAGTTTGGGGCTGTAGCTTGTGGATCATTACCACTTTGACCATGAAATGTTTCCTCTCCAGCCAAAGATGCCTCTCTTCTCAGAAGGCAGTGGGTGTGTAACAATGGGTAGAATGTGAATAGGGTCTACATATGCCACTGCAGTTTACAGAGTAGCCACTGCTATGCTGGATGGGCTGCTTGCACACTAGAAATGTACACAAGCAAGCTGTTTTAGGGAATGCACAAAAACTAATCTGAAGCTGCAGTGGGCCCTTGAAGAAGTAGTATCAAGTATAATATTTGAATGCTGATGAAGGGATATGGACAAATTGGAGAGAGTCCAGTGGAGGGCAACAAAAATGATTGGGAGCTGGGGCACAAGACTTACGAGGAGAGGCTGAGGGAACTGGGCTTGTTTAATCTACAGAAGAGAAGAATGAGGGGAGATTTGATAGCAGCCTTCAACTACCTGAAGGGGCGTTCCAAAGAGGATGGAGCTCAGCTGTTCAGTAGTGGCAGATGATTGAACAAGGAGCAATGGTCTCAAGTTGAAGTGGAGAAGGTCTAGGTTGGATATTAGGAAACATTATTTCACTAGGAGGGTGGTGAAGCACTGGAATGGGTTACCTAGGGAGATGATGGAATCTCCATCTTTAGAGGTTTTTAAGGCCTGTCTTGACAAAGCCCTGGCTGGGATGATTTAGTGGGTGTTGGTCCTGCTTTGAGCAGGGGATTGGACTAGATGACCTCCTGAGGTCTCTTCCAACCCTAATATTCTAAGGCCTGGTCTACACTAGGACTTTAATTCGAATTTAGCAGCGTTAATTCGAATTAACCGCGCACCCGTCCACACCAGGAAGCCATTTAATTCGACCTAGAGGGCTCTTTAGTTTGAATTCGGTACTCCACCCCGACGAGGGGAGTAGCGCTAAATTCGACATGGCTATGTCGAATTAGGCTAGGTGTGGATGCAAATCGAACTTAGTAGCTCCAGGAGCTATCCCACAGTGCACCACTGTGTTGACACTCTGGACAGCAGTCCGAGCTTGGATGTTCTGACCAGCCACACAGGAAAAGCCCCGGGAAAATTTGAATTCCTTTTCCTGTCTGGCCAGTTTGAATCTCAATTCCTGGTTGGACATCGGGACGAGCTCAGCAGCACTGGCAGCGATGCAGAGCTCTCCAGCAGAGGAGTCCATGCAATCTCAGAGTAGAAAGAGGGCCCCAGCATGGACTGACCGGGAAGTCTTGGATCTGATCGTTGTGTGGGGCGATGAGTCTGTGCTTTAGGAGCTGCGCTCCAAAAAAAGGAATGCAAAGACCTATGAGAAGGTCTCCAAAGCCATGGCACTCAGAGGATACAGCCGGGATGCAACGCAGTGCCGCGTGAAAATCAAGGACCTGAGACAAGGCTACCAAAAAATCAAAGCGGCAAACGGACGCTCCGGAGCCCAGCCCCAGACATGCCGCTTCTATGAGGCACTGCATGCCATTCTCGGTGGGTCTGCCACCACTGCCCCACCAGTGACCGTGGACTCTGAGGATGGGATAGTGTCGACGGGAAGTTTCTCTGCGATGTTTGCCGATGGGGAAGATGAGGAAGGGTTTGTGGAGGACGAGGCAGGCGACAGCGCTTACAATACTGCATTCCCCGACAGCCAGGATCTCTTCATCACCCTCACAGAGATCCCCTACCAACCCTCCCCGGCCGTTAACCCGGACTCTGAATCAGGGGAAGGATCAGTCGGTAAGTGCTATAAACATGTAAACATTTATTTTTTAAAAAACAGGAATAAAAACTATATGAAAAGAAGGTCAATGCATATAGGGATTGAACAGAAATCCTTTTGGGACAGTTCCACAAAGCTCTCAGAGAGGTAATCGAAAAGCCTCCGCAGGAGGTTCCTGGGGAGAGGTGCCTTATTGGGTGCTCCGTGGAAGCACACTCTTCCGCGCCAGGCCATCCTGAGGTATAGTGGGAGCATTGCCTCGACCAGCATGGCAGCATAGGGCCCTGGTCTGTGCAAGGATTCACGCAGCATGCGCTCTCTGTTTCTCCTGGTGACCCACCTCAGGGTGATCTCGCTCGGCGACTGCTGCATCTAATTAGGGGAATTACTTTAATGTTACTATTGTGAATGCTTGACTTTTCCTTTGCATAACAATGACCGTCGTTTAACAGCCACGTGTTGGAGGCTGCAGAGGAAAAGCATACAGGGATCTTTCCCGGGGGCAGCCGCAAGGGGCTGGAACAGGGTCAGGCTTTATGCTTTCCAGATTGCCTGCAGCAGGAGGGCACTGCTATCCATTAACTGTTAAGCAGCCTAAAGTTTACGGCTTACCAGGCCTGGCTGCTACACGGATTCTGCTGTCCTGCCCCGCTTGTCCGATCTCCAGTGCAAGACCCCAGGCAATGAAAGCGAATGCCGAAAATTCAAACTTGTCCTGAGAGCACATGAGATTAGGTGCCCTGTATGGTCTTGTTCACAGAAACAGAGTAGACTGTGTTCAGTGTTCGCAAACGTATCTTTGCAAGGAAATCACTTCCTTTTTCCCATCACACAGCTGCGGCTCTTTCCTGAACTGCCCCGGCATCCCCCTCACAGAGGCTGGCGCAGATTAGGCGGCGAAAGAAAAAGACTCGGGACGAGATGTTCGCTGAACTGATGGCCTGCTCCAGAGCCGAGGTGGCCCAGCAGAGCCAGTGGAGGGAGACCCTCTCTCAGCAGCAGCGCTCACACAGTGAACTGGAGGACAGGTGGCGGCAGGAAGACCAGCAGGCGACTCAAACGCTGCTTGGACTAATGAGGGAGCAAACGGTCACGCTCCGGCGCCTTGTGGATGTTCTGCAGGACTGCAGGCAGGAGCAGAGAGCCCCCCTGAACTGTATCTGCAACCGCCCTCTCCCGCCACAAAGTCCTGTCCCCCCCTCACCCAAAATCACAAGAACGAGGGGCGCTAGGGGCCGTGAAAACTGTCACTCCACCCCAGCAGAGCGCTCATGTACCAAACAGCTCTCATTCCCTAAAGTATGAGAATTGTTTCCGTTCCTGGCTCACCCGATCCCAAATCCCAGTTTCATCCCCCAACTGTGTAGTTGAGTATTAAAAATAGTTTGCTGTTCATTACTGTTTTCGTCATGTTTCTTTGCAGAAGACTTTGTGTGAAGGGGGGGAGGGGTTTGTTAATTGCATAGGACAGCCACCATTAACAGGGTACAGACATGGGGGCAGGATCAACAGCAGGTCACACACAGAGTGCAGTCACTAGGCACCCGGGTCACTCTGCGAGGTGTCTGCTGCCCCAGGTCAGTCTGGGAGGTGTATGTTGCCCCAGGGTCCGAGCGCCTGGCATCCACAAATGGCAAGGCAGGCTGCCCTTACCATGCCCTTCCACCCTAGCCATGAACCTCTCCGATGCCCTGAGCCCCAGCCAGAGCCATCATCCCCCCACACCTACTCACCCTTCCCACACACCCCTCACCCCTTCCTGCAAACCCACCCCTTCCTGCACACCCTCCTGTAACCGTCCTCCCCCCAGAGACCGCTGTAGGAGCAGGAGCCTGTCAGTCCTCGAGTGTAGAAGCGATCTGTACATCACTGCACACCGTACCCACCACAGACTGCATCCCTGTTTGAACCCTTGAACGCGAATTCGTTAGTAAAGAAAACTTTGTTAATTAAAAATGTTCCAATAACTTTATTTTTAAACGTCTGTTGGAAGGGGGGAAACCCGGTGAACGGGGTATGTAACTGCTGAAAAAAGTGAATAGTAACTGAAACAGGGGCAGGTTCAGCTTCTCTGTAAAGAGACTGGACAGTCATAGGTTACCCTGCTCTCTGAGGAACCTAGCTTTCAAAGCCTCCCGGATGCACAGCGCGTCCCGCTGGGCTCTTCTAATCGCACGGGTGTCTGGCTGAGCGTAATCAGCAGCCAGGCGATTTGCCTCAACCTCCCATCCCGCCATAAAGGTCTCCCCCTTGCTCTCACAGAGATTGTGGAGCACACAGCAAGCTGCAATAACAATGGGGATATTGGTTTCGCTGAGATCCGAGCGAGTCAGTAAGCTTCGCCATCTCCCCTTGAGACATCCGAAAGCACACTCCACCACCATTCTGCACTTGCTCAGCCGGTAGTTGAAGAGCTCCTTGTCACTGTCCAGGGCGCCTGTATAGGGCTTCATGAGCCAGGGCATTAGCGGATATGCTGGGTCCCCGAGGATCACTGTAGGCATCTCCACATCCCCAACAGTTATTTTGTGGTCCGGGAAGAAAGTACCTTCCTGCAGGCGTCTAAACAGACAAGAGTTCCTGAAAACACGCGCGTCATGAACCTTGCCCGGCCACCCGACGTAGATGTTGGTAAAACGTCCCCTATGGTCCACCAGTGCTTGCAGCACCATTGAAAAGTAGCCCTTTCGGTTAATATACTGGCTGGCCTGGTGGGCCGGTCCCAGGATAGGGATGTGAGTGCCATCTATAGCCCCACCGCAGTTTGGGAATCCCATCGCGGCGAAGCCATCTATGATGACCTGGACGTTTCCCAGGGTCACTACCTTTGAAAGCAGTAGGTCAACGATTGCGTGGGCTACTTGCATCACAGCAACCCCCACGGTAGATTTGCCCACGCCAAAGTGGTTCGCTACTGACCGGTAGCTGTCTGGCGTGGCAAGTTTCCAGAGGGCTATGGCCACTCGCTTCCGCACACTCAGGGCTGCTCACATCCGGGTGTCCTGGCGCTTCAGGGCAGGGGCCAGCAAGTCACACAGTTCAAGGAAAGTGCCCTTACGCATCCTGAAGTTTCGCAGCCACTGTGATTCATCCCAGACCTGCAGCACCATGCGGTCCCACCAGTCCGTGCTTGTTTCCCGGGCCCAGAATCGCCGTCCCATAGCATGAACGTGACCCATTGCCACCATGATCTCCGCGGCGCAGGATCCCGTGCTTTGTGAGAGGTCTGTGCCACTCTGACACTTCATGTCCTCACCGTGCTGCCGTAGCCTCCTCGCCCGATTTCTCAGCAGCTGACTGTGGAAGAGGTGGACGATAAGGTGCGAGGAGTTGACAATGGCCATAAGTGCAGCGATGATCGCAGCGGGCTCCATGCTCGCAGTGCTGTGGCGTCCGCGCTGTCACTGACCAGAAAAGTGCGGTAACAGATTTCCCGCCGGCGCTTTCAGGGAGAGAGGGCGGGAGTGACGGTTGAATGACAACAGTTACCCAAAACCATCCTCGACACATTTTTCCCCCAGCAGGCATTGGGGGCTCTACCCAGCATTCCAATGGGCAGCGGGGACTGCGGGAACTGTGGGATAGCTTCCCACAGTGCACCGCTTCCAAAGTCGACGCTTGCCCTGTTAGTGTGGACTCACAAAGTAAAATTAGTGTCCTTAGTGTGGCTACACAAATTCGAATTCATAAGGTCGAATCCACAAATTCGACCTAAGTTAAATCGAACTACTCTTGTAGTGTAGACATACCCTATGTTTCTATGTATTTTTTTTAATCCATCGATCCAGAGAATTTGCTTCATTAGTCCTTATGCAATTTTTCAAATATCTACAGTGTTTACAGCATCTACAATTAAAAGTTTTATTTTATTTCAAAATATGACATTAAGAATAACTTCATGCATGATCTGTAATTCACTTCTTCTGGCCTTGTCCATAAACAACTGCTGAGAGCTGTTAAAAATTGACTCCACCCTGCCACTGGTAGGAACTGTATTTATTTTGGTGTGTTTATCCTTTTTTTTTGGTCATGTCCACAAACTCTGAAGATTTCCATATGGGCCTTATGTCATCTTCATCACAGTAAGCCAGGAGTATCTCTGCTGAAATCAGTGGAGTTACACTCCTATGCCGTGTAAGTGAGATCACCAATCAAGCTCTTCAAATATTTACTCTGCCTCTTTATAAAATATGAAAAGTAGCAATAACACAGAGAATTACATTTTTCTTATTTTTCATGACCTAGATTACGTGGAAGGCAGAGTTGTCCGCTATTATTTAAAATTTCTGTTAGAGCTTAAAGCAATTTTAATGTATGAGCTCAGGTGGAAAAAAAGGGTTTCATCCTGCTGTTTTTGAGGATAGTGGTTGCTTTGTAACTGATTTAAATGAGAGCAGGAACAGGCCCTAAGTTATTAAATTACATGTACTCTGTTGCCAGGTTACCATCAGTCAATTTGCATTTACCTAGCAGAGCTATTAAGCTTAATTGTAAAAAAGGACTATGGGGTGTTTTTAGCTCAACATGCACATGTAACTACCATTAACGTAAATGGTCTTCACAGAGTGGAAAAAATATTTTGCTGGCCAGGGTAACTTCAGGAAACATCTAGTGTGTGTGAGGAACACAGCTGTGAGAGAGTATTAACTCCAGTATTATTTTGTACAATACAAACAGTGGAATGCAAGACAATCACACACCTAAAATGCAGACCATAATACCAACTGAGACCAACAGATGATGCTTTAAGGGTGTTATAAAGTTCCCCCTCCCACCATGCACCATTGCTCCTTAGACTACACGTACTAATGTTTTATCCAGTCTAGTTCTAAAAGTCCCAAGCATTGGGGCTTCTCCACTTTCCTTGGGAGAGTATTCCCTAGCCAAATATGTCTCACCATCAGGATACTTTACCTGTTATTCAGCCTACATTTTCCTATTCTTTGTTTCATCTCATTATGCCTAGTTATATCCATAGATACTGTATCACATTAAATAATTCTTCCTCTTTGGTACTTACTCCTTGACAGCTGCCCTTCACCCAGTTATTGATCTTGGCCAGGCCTATAGACTGTTTGGAAATGGTGCTGCTTTCACTTAATGTGAAGGTGGTTTAGAGCTGTATGTTGTGGGACAGCATGAACTACAATTCAGCAGTCTCCCCTACCAGCTTCCCATAGAAATTGAACAGGATGAAGGAGAGGATGGAGCCCTGAGAACTTCCATAGCTGAAGGGTCATGAAGCTCTCTGGGTACGTCTACACTGCAATTTGACACCTGCAGCTGATTTGGGCTCACAGGGCTTAGGCTAAGGGGCTGTTTAATTGTGGTGTAGATGTTCCAGCTTGGGCTTCAGCGTGGGCTCTGTGACCCTCCCACATCACCAGGTCCTAGAGCCCAGACTGCAGCCCAAGCCCGAACATCTACACTGCAATTATCAGCCCCTTAACTTGAGTCCCATAAGCCCAAGTCAGCTGGCATGGCCCAGCTGCAGGTTTTTAATTGCAGTGTAGACATACCCTCTGAGTGCAGTCAATTTCAGGGATTACTGAAGTGCCTAAAATTAAGCACATCCATAAATGTTTGCAGGATCAGGGCCTGATTCTGTCTTTCTTTTCAAAGAAATAATAATAATTAGTGCCTTCAATTAATCACAGTTAACTCATGTGATTAACTCAAAAAAATTAATCATGATTAATCACAGTTTTAATTGCACTGTTAAACAATAGAATACCAATTGAAATTTATTAAATATTTTTGATGTTTTCTACATTTTAATATATATTGTATTCTGTGATGTAATTGAAATCAAAGTGTATATTATTCTCGATTACAAATATTTGCATTGTGAAAGATAAACAAAAGAAATAGTATTTTTCAATTTACCTCATACAAGTACTGTAGTGCAATCTCTTTGTCCTGAAAGTGCAACTTACAAATGTAATTTTTTTGTTACATAATGCCACTCAAAACCAAAACAATGTAAAACTTCAGAGCCTACAAGTCCACTCAGTCCTACTTCTTGTTAAGCCAATCACTAAGACAAACAAGTTTGTTTACATTTACAGGAGATAATGCTGCCCTCTTCTTATTTACAATGTCACCAGAATGTGAGAATAGGCATTTGCATGGCACATTTGTAGCCAGAGTCGCAAGATATTTACATGCCAGATATGCTAAACATTCATATGCCCCTTCATGCTTTGGCCACCATTCCAGAGGACATGCTTCCATTCTGATGACGCTCGTTAAAAAAAATGTTTTACCTGCATTCTGCCATAAATTTCAGGTTATAGCAGTCTCGGATGATGACCCAGCACATGTTGTTCATTTTAAGAACACTTTCACTGCAGATTTCACAAAACGCAAAGAATGTACCCATGTTAGATTTCGAAAGATAGCTACAGCACTCAACCCAAGGTTTAAGAATCTGAAGCGCCTTCCAAAATCTGAGAGGGACGAGGTGTGGAGCACGCTTGCAAAAGTCTTAAAAGAGCAACACTCTGATGAGGAAACTACAGAACCCAAACCACCACCACCAAAAAAAAAAAATCAACCTTCTGCTAGTGGCATCTGACTCAGATAATGAAAATGAACACTGCTTTGGATTGTTATTGAGCAGAATGCATCATCAGCATAGATGCATGTTCCCTGCAATGGTGGTTGAACCTTGAAGGGACATACGAATCTTTAGCGCATCTGGCATGTAAATATCTTGCGATGCCGGCTACAACAGTGCCATGAGAATGCCTGTTCTCATTTTCAGGTGACATTGTAAACAAGAAGTGGGCAGCATTATTTCCTGCAAATGTAAACAGACTTGTTTGTCTGAGCAATTGGCTGAACAAGAAGTAGGACTGTGTGGACTTGCAGGCTCTAAAGCTTTGCATTGTTTTGTTATTGAATGCAGTTATTTTTTGTACATAATTCTACATTTGTAAGTTCAATCTTCATGATAAGGAGATTGCACTACAGTGCTTGTATTAGGTGATTTGAAAAATACTATTTCTTTCGTTTTTTACAGTGCAAGTACTTGAAATAAAAAATGAATATAAAGTGAGCAGTGTACACTTTGTATTCTGTGTTGTAATTGAAATCAATATATTTGAAACTGTAGAAAACATCCAAAATATTCTATTATTGTTTAACAGTGCGATTAATCACACAATTAATTGCAAGTAATTTTTTAAATTGCTTGACAGCCCTAATAATAATCAAGTTAGTCTGGAAAGATTTATCTTTTATGGCTCTGATCCAGCAAAATACTTAAACGTTGGCCTAACTTTAAGCATGTGAATAGTCCCATTAAAATAAAGAAGGCTAATCATGTTTAAAGTTAAGCATATCCATAAGTAGTTTGCTGCCTGCTGCTCATGGTTTGGTCACCAGACAGGGTCCCTATTGTGCACCCATTCTTTGAAGGAATGATCCCAGATCTTTAGAGTTTTTTGGGTTTTGTTTTTTTCCTCCCAATTAGTAACTGTGATAGTTTTTAGGACTGCATTTGTGGTATAAATACATCAAAAGTGCTTCCAAATAAAATCACTATTACTCTGAACAGTATTTCCCTTCATTGTGTGTTTAAATGAGTTTGATTTCATAGAATATTGGGTTGGAAGGGACCTCAGGAGGTCATCTAGTCCAACCCCCTGCTCAAAGCAGAACCAATCCCCAGACCTACAAATGGCCAACTCAAGGGTTGAACTCACAACCCTGGGTTTAAGAGGCCAATGCTCAAACCACTGAGTTATCCCTCCCTCCAAGTTATACAGAATCCTGAGATAAATTTCATAGGAAATTTTATTTCTTTTCAATACAATATTGTATGATCTTATCACAGAAACAACAGCATAACTGCTATAATGTAAATTCAGATCTACAAAGTCTGAAATATTTGCAATAGAGGAAAATGCAGTGTTCAATGGAATTTTTCTATTTTTCTATTATAGAATAGATCAGTGCGCATTTCTTTCACCAAAGGAACCTACTGAACAACTGCAGAATTTAAATGAGGTAAGTTTAACCAAAACTTTAACTGCAGAAATGCAGAGTTGGTAAACTCACACTATATTTGACATTTAACATAAAACCCTTGCTCCTGGAATCATGTGATTGCATAAGAATTTTGGCTTTTATTTTTTTAAAAAGTAAGTTTCTAGCTTTCATGTTGGCAGAGAAACATTTGAAAATGTCACCCAAGGGAGTACCCTAAGGACTCAAAAACCAGAAGGCAAATAAAAAGAACCCCAATTTTTTCAAAATCTCATGATTTTAAGCCAATCTTATGATTTCTAGTGTCTGAATCATGATTTCTAAGTGATTGGTGTTAGCAATACTGAGAGAGAACTTAAGTTGCTATAGTTTTGTTTGGTCTCACATCACAACTGAAATGCATTGGAACAGCACTTCCATTTTATTTAAAAAGTAAGGCTATATTAAAGCCTGAAGAAATAGCTGTGGGAGGGGACAAAGTAGTCAGGAAATGCCACAAGGCAAGATGAAAAAAGATTGATGCATGCAGTGCATTTATCCAGTGATCAGAGGAGCAGATTGTGGGAGAGAAAAGGAAGAAATGAAAACAAAAGGAATTGCACATATTTGTGACTGCTGAAATAATAGTTAGTTTTAACATGGATGTCAAAGAATACAACACAGAGAAGCTCTTTGTGTGACAGCAAGCTCATACTGTGTATCAAACAATGGGCAGTCTTATGCCAAACTCAAACAATTGAGTCAACATATTGGAAGCCAAAATACAACTCCGCAATTGGCCTAGGAAATGGGTAACCTTGCAATGCAGCTTCACAAATGAAGGAGAGGTCATCCTAGTGTAAAGGCCTGTTACACTCTGCAAAGTTCTGAACAAGAGACTATATTTTATAAGGTGTAGAATAAGGCAACACAGACAAAAAAGGGGGAGGAAGATGAGGGAAGGGGGTCACTGTCAGGCCATGGAAGAAGATTGTTACCACAATGAGCCAGAGAACATCCATGCCTATCAATAGGGCCTTGACACGCGTTAATAGAAAACCACCATTTGTCCTCTTAAGGGAATTCACATGTAATCAGTTCATTATTCTGAGTCCTTTTCTGTGTGCTGATGTCACCATAGCTCAGATCAATATTAAAAATTATAATATAAATAAGAAGACACCATCCATGTCCAACCATAGGAAGAGAGGCATGTGGAAATGTCATGTGATAGTCTGGTGCCAGGATGTAAAGCGCATGAGAAATATACCTCAATAAATTGTTAGTTCTTATGACCGTTCAGCTGCAGAAACCAGTGAAACTTCCACAATTAAAATAACAGAACTTAAAATCCATGCAGAACATACCTCAAATGTTCTGATAAACATGCAGTAAAGATAATAAATAAAAACAATTAAAATATACTGTTAATATAGTTCATGTTTATTGGTAATGATAGAGGGATGGGCCAGGGTAACATAATCAGAGTAAAATTAAATTAGACTTCTCTAAAATGTATTTCAGGACTAATGCAAACCCAAGTGGGCATGTGTCATACCAAGGTAAATTCATTCCTTGGGTCACTGAAGGCATTCTGCCTCCTCACAGCTCACCCATGGCATTATAGAAGCACAGTGCAGATCTTTATGTATCTTATTACTGCTGGTTTGTTCCACATAAAGGAAATTCTGCACTTAAAATGTCATAAGCCTTAAGACACACAAACTGCCAAAACAGATACTGCAGCTCTCTATTGTTCTTTGCTGGGAATATGTATTGAAAACATTCTAGTTTATTTTTAGCTGGAACTGCGATTTCAGATTAATAAAGGGTGGGGAGGTTATAGTGTTCTAATGCCATTTTTAATTTTCTTGCAGTACAGAAATCAAACAAGTTAATACTAATGCAGTTCTTTTCTATATTAATTACTTTAAAGGATTGTCAAGGTTGAAAGAGTGGCTTACCGAGCTTTTTGCCCCAGACAATTTTACAAATCTGAGAAGTCCATCAGTAATTAAACACAAATCTGCTATTTAAAAATAATCCAGATGCAAGGGAAACCCCTACCTCCCCCTCAGGCTGTATACTTGGGGAGGGACAAAGCATGGCCTTTTGGGGATTATGGGGCTAATCAGTATGTGACAGGGAGGCCTGAGACACCCCTGTCCAGAGAATACCAGTTGGAGGTTTTGGTTATTTTCCATTCTCCCCATTTGCCTTCTCAACCAAGAAAGGACAGACTAGATGAAGGGTTCATGCTCTGTCCCAGCATTTTCTACCTCTCTTCTCTTCTCTTTTTCCTGTGTCTTTTCCCTCAACTTTAAATTTGACTGACTGGCTGCTTTGTGGCTCTGGAGCTGTCTGGGTATCCAGTAACAATGAGTAACAATGAGGTTCACAGGGCTTCAGACTAACTTAATAATAATGGTGAATATTAGGGCGGTTGGTAGATCTCGCTCTTCAAAAAACAATACTTCTCTACTTTATTTTCCCAGGTACATAGGGCAGGGGTCCAGAGACATGGGTGGTTTCTCTAGTCTTCCATGAGTACTACATGTGTGAATGGGCCAAGTTGTGTTGTGATGGTGGTGTTTTTTCAGTTCTGTGCTTGTTCTTAGTATTCCGAGACTCCATTCTAGATGCAAGTGATCTTCTCTGTGAAATATAATTCCTCACAGTGAGAATTTCTGTAGCTTATAAAAACATCTATGGTCCAGCAAGTTCTCAGGGGAGTGTGGTTTTGTGATCTCTGTGGCAGAGGAGAAGCAGGCTGTCTTTGCCTCCTTCACAACAGTGCTTGAGGCTGTGTGTAGTTTAAGGGGTTAATACTGATCCATCAAATCCTTTATGGTTTGGGATGTTTGTCCCAGATGCAGCCTGTCTTCCATTGTCCAACCCAGCTGTTTGGATCATCTGGGATGGTTAAGTGGACAGTTCGTACATCTGTTCAACTGGATGTTGGGGGAAGGATGTTCTCAATGAGGGGCTGTTGAATTTGCTTTTCAAAGGCATGGAGAAGAACTGAACCTGAGTTTGCTGAACTAGGCCATAGTACATAGTATTTTCACAGACCTTTCCTGATCTGGCAGTTTGAAGGAAACATTAATGGAGTGTTTGGCAGTGGTAGGATTTTTTGGAGTGGGGAAAGTCAAGGGTGATTTATTTTTTAATTGGCATTTTAACTAAAGAATATATAGAGGAGTTTTGGTAGTTTGTACATGAAGCTAGAGGCTTTGAGCACATTTTTAGAAATGGCGGAAGAGGGGAAACTAAGATGTAAATAGACATGTCATACTAGGATAAAGTCACTTTTGTGTCACTGTAGACCTTCTGCAACCTCACAGTTCCTCCATACCATGATATAATCAGAGTGCAGATCTCGTTGTGTTTGATCATTTTCAGTAGGTTCCACATAGAAAGGCAATTACTACCTAGAAATGCCATCATGTATCATTTCTATTTTCTGTCACCTTAATGCATTCTGAAAATTTCCTCGTTTTTTAAAGTTATGAACTGTAATAATCTATTTTCAGATTAATACAAGTAGTCAAGAATTTTTTCTTTGATCTGGGTTAATGAAGCTTTTACTTTTTTCCTGTGACACTGAAATGGAATTAATTGGTGCTCACCCCATTCTTTTGAATTGTTAATTGCTTTGAAAGGATGCTAAAGGCTGAATAAACTGTGCCTTACAGAGGATATTAATTACTCCTTTCTCAAACTTGTAAAGCACAAACTCTTATTAAGGTGACCATACAGTGAGCTTTCCAAAATATGTTTAAAGTAAAGATCTATATTCATGCACATTTTCTCATAAATATTCTTATTCTGACTTTAAGAAAGTTTAAAAATGCATAACTTTAAATGTTGCCATGTCTTCTTTCAAGGAAGCTTATGTTAGAAATTCATGTCAAGCTATATGGAGCCAGATTCTTATTTCATTGACATCAAAGTAAATCAGGAATAGTTGCACTGAAATCTGTGGTGTTGCACTAGAATAGAACTGTATGAGGTCAGAATCAGGTCCCAAGTATTCAAAGCTAGAGCCTCAGCTGGTGTAAATCTGTGTAGCTTACTTGTCTTAAATGGAGGTGACTCTCAGTTTATAATCTTATCAAAACACTGTTAAGGTTGGGGAGCACACTTTGTGATTTAACTTTTCTTTATAGCTGTATAAAACAACATCTAATTTTTTGTTTGCTTCTCTGACCAACCTCTTTCTCTTAGTAGCCTAGACCAGTGGTTCTCAAACTAGGGCCGCCACTTGTTCAGGGAAAGCCCCTGGCGGTCCAGGCTGGTTTGTTTACCAGCTGCGTCCGCAGGTTCGGCTGATCGCAGCTCCCAGTGGCTGCGGTTCCCTCGGCCCACACCACTTCCTGCAGCTCCCATTGTCCTGGAGCAGCGAACCACGGCCACTGGAAGCTGCGATAGGCTGAACCTGCAGATGCGGCAGGTAAACAAACCGCCCCAGCCCACCAGGGGCTTTCCCTGAACAAGCGACGGTCCTAGTTTGAGAACAACTGGCCTAGACAAAAACCTGGCAAATAGTCAGTTCTCTAGGAACTGGCTATTCTCCTAAGGATTAGTGAAAAAGAGAATTTTAACTAACGAGCTATGCCTCCTTGTCCATGATATCATGTTGGTCTCTAATCAATACAAATGTTGATGTCTCCGCTTCTACTTCTGAATCCTCAATTATTTCTGAATATGTTTTACAACTCTAAAGCTAGTCCACTCTTTAATGGTAAGACAACTGGGGAGGACGTCCATTTTGGTGGAGGTTGTAAATGTATAGGTAGAAATAAAATGTTATTTCTGGCACATGAGGTCCACCCATGGGGACTTATTGGCTATGCCTAGCAGTGGCCTCTTTTCACACTGGGAAAGAAAAGAAAAGAAAAGAAAAGAAAAGAAAAGGAGTGAGGGCTTGGAAGCTGGGCTCAGGATGAGGACTCCATATCTGAATATTGCATTTGAGGATACACCCATATCTCTAGGATAATGACCTGTAGAAGTGTGAGCAGAATGCCAGGGGCTGGCCTAGTATAACTCTTCCAAGGCATGCATCCGACGAAGTGGGTATTCACCCACGAAAGCTCATGCTCCCAAACGTCTGTTAGTCTATAAGGTGCCACAAGACTCTTTGCTGCTCTTCCAAGGCTGCAGCTCCTTTTTGACCCAGTAGACTGTCCTGCCCTGAGACAAGTGAGATTTGATGCACAAAAGAGCTACATACACCTCTCTAAAGAAAAATCCAGTCAGGACAGATCGAGAGTCTGTTTCCTTTCTGGGGCCTTGCTAACAGAAAGATAAGGATTTGGACATTCTAAACCCTTACACTTAGTCCAGATAAAATATTGAGACGCTCACTATATCAAGGTGATGCTATAATTTTTCCTTAGCTAACTTTTCCCAGGGCCAGGGCCAGTCCCATGGGAGCCGAAACTGGATCAACAGTAGCCAAAGCTGCTGCGCCAGCAGGATATTGGGCGATACTGGCTTATTTGCGGCTGGTGCAGAAAAAGGCTGTGTCAAAATTTCTGTGTCATGATCAGAGCACTACGTGATGGCATATCCTGGAGGAGGAAGACTGCCTATTGATATTGGTGGAGTCCTGGAGCAGAAATAAATGTTGCCATTTATTTCACTAGAATTTGTTTGTCCAGTTATGGTATGTTTACATACTTGAGCACCTTTTCATTACCGCTTTAGCAAAGGGTATGTCTACACTGCAGCTGCTACTGTGCATCCCAGCCCAGGTAAAAAGACCCTCACTAGTTCTGCTCAAGCTAGCATACTAAAATAGCAGTGTGGGCATTGTGGTATGGGAAGTGGCATGGGCTCAATGGCAAGGGCTCAGACCCAGGTGGTCAGGCAGGCTTGTACTCAGGCAACTAACTGCTGCCACCTGTGCTGCAAAATTATTGCTGCTATTTCTAGCACACTAGATCAAGCAGAGCACTCAGTTTGTTGGTGGTAAGGTCAGATAGGTTAATGGGATATTTCAGTCTCTGCAGCATTCTGGTAACATCAGACTGACTAGAATTATATATGCTGATATCCATGTAATAAGTTGTTATCCAGGGCATATTCAGAAAATTATATAAGTGTATTTGTTGTTAATTATTTTTAGCCTTTCCACAGTCAGTGAAAATCCGCCATCCACCCACCTTCCACAGATGGTGAAAAATATAATGTATAGCAGCTGAATGCAACCCAGCTGGTAAATTACAGCATAAGCATTTCTAAAATACATTAGGCATTGTAGTCTGTGTGACTGCTTTTATATTGGCGCTTACCATAAGTGCTATGGGTAATTTTGAAAAATAATTAATAGGATGATTTTAAATTAAGGAGTATAATTTCCCCTTGACATGGGAATTAGTTGTTTGCATTCCCATGACCAACCATATTTGCCTCTGCCCTCCACATCAGTATTAGGCAAGTTAGAGACACTAAATAGGTCTTGCTTGTATGCCTTTGTCATCAGGGAGAAGCACAAGAGGAAATTCAGTGATAGGATCAGACCCTCCACTAGCCTGCACTTTTACACTTGTACCAATGGCAAAACACTACCATTGTGATTTGGTATAATTTTCCATTCACTTTGCACCTGTGTAACTGAGAGCATGAAGTTCGAGGGAGTGGAGAATCAGGCCCACAGCCTCTCAAAACCTCTTACTAGCTAATTGACAGATGTGGAATGCCTAACTAAGCCACCATGGCCACTGAAGAAAGGCTATTGCCTGCTGAAACTCATGATCCACACCACTGGTTGTGGCTGTTTTCAGCTGGAGAGGGCCCCGCGGCAGAATCACTTACCAAGTCAGCTGGTAGCAGATGGTTTTTAAAAAGGGTTTTTATTATATAGACCGGCAGGAATTAACTAGCCACCTTGTTGTTTCCAAATATTATTCAGTAGGTGTGAAATTCAGCAGCCCTGGTGTGGAGGGCCAGCAAAATACTCTCTCCATCACCACTTAAAATTCCACCCAGGGCTGCACAGGGGATGATCGCACAAGGTGCATCTCCTATGCACTGCAGAAAGGCTCTCCAATCTGGTGCCACGTAGGCTGATGAGACTTTGGTGAGAGATACTGAGACAACTGCAGGTAGGACCAGAAGCAGCTAAAGCAGGGACTGCAGTACTAGAGGGGTGGGTAGAGTGGGTGGGGCCCAGCTGGGACAACTCCTCCTCCTGGCACCCCTGTAACCCAGAACTGTGCATGGGAGACCCCCAGATACATTCACTCTGGGAGCACTAGGACCCGTTACCTCACTTTCCACCTGTCACATGGACTTGGGAGAAAGCTGCAAAGAGGCAGCAGCCAGAAATGCCAGCTGGTAGGGGCAGAAACAGCCAAAGCAAGGAACTTCAGATGTTTAAAGAACTTTATATGGTTTTAACTGGGCTTTCTCTACCATGTGCTATTGGCTGTTTTCTCTAACACTCCTCTTCCTCACAGTATTTTCAACCTTAGCATCACCCCACACCTGCCTCTCTTACCCTCTTCTCCCTTGCCCTGTGCCCTCACCGCCTCTTTCTTTCAATGTCCCCCTTCCTTTCCTTTTCTTTCCAATTAGTTTAGCCCCTCCTAACATGCCCATCTAAAGGAAAAAATATGAAACTAACATGACGTTTGCCACCATCACATTGTTCACTCTGTTTGTGTATTCTACCCCTACCCCCACCGTGTGTCTGTCTAGTTAGATTATAAGCTCTTCAGGGCATGGATGGTCTTTTAGTTCTGTGTGTACAGCACCTAGCACAATGGGGTTCTGGTCACGACTGGGGCTTAGGTGACAGGATAATATAAATAATAAGTGGGCTGCATTTATGGAGATCTGGTAGCCCTAACACCTCATGGAAGTGGCACAGGAAGAGATGTGTCTACTATTTCAGACCATAGAAATCATGTAAAATATATAATTTTTGAATGAATACTGATGAAATTTAAGTGATTAATTCTGAATTAATGTCTTGATCTTGCAAGCACTTATGACTGGGTGCTTAATATTTGAAGTACTTATAGCAGGGGTGAAGACCAGCTGTTTGTTAGACACTGGCTCAGAAGTCACCACCAGTACTGAGTCACATTTTTGAAAATATTTGAAGGATAAGGAGCCAATTATGCACAACACATGTCTAATGTCAGCTAATGGACTGGCAATCCCAGTGCTGGGATGCCTCAGAGCAGACATAGAGTACATGGGTCAGACACTGCCAAGAAAATGCATCTTCATCCTGAAAGCCACAGTCTCTGAAGGAAGTCCCAGAGATGGAATCCCAGAGATTCTAGGGATGAACATTATTATTGAAGATAAGGAACCAGGGGGGATGAACCTTCAGGAGCACTCTAAGAAAAATGCTGCGCTGAATAGAGTACTTGCTTGAGTGGAGAGACAGCAAGATTCCCTGGATCTTGCTGGGTGGATCTGATATGTTAAAGTGGCCAGAAGAGAGAAGTGGTCATTCCTCCCTGGAATGAGAAGATCATTGATGGATATCAAGGGCTTGTAGATCCTATGTCTGGGGTAAATCTACCTATTGGGTATCGGATAGCTAATGTACTGGCTAATGACATCAAAGGAAGAATACCAGTGAGACTTCTAAACTCAAGTGTGTAGGCTCTGGAGTTGTATCTTCAAACCAGAGTTGCAGAGGTACATCGGCCTGAGGAAGTGGTCCCTTAGGTGGAGGTGACCTTTGCAGAGAATGGAGATAAGCTGCTGGTGACAAGAAAGGAGAACAAGTTGCCTCTGCTAGAGAAGGACGTGGTAGGAAATTGCCCGTTCCAATTCAGGAGCCCCCCAGGGCTGACTTCAGCACAGGTGGCTGAATTGAGGATGTCACTAGAGAAGCCACAGAAGTCTTTTCTAAGGATGACTATAGCGGGGCAGTTACCCCACTCCTGGAAAACAAGGTTAAAAGCTGATTGGGGAGGCAGCCACAGCTATGGTCACACCCAATCAGGCCACACCTGGCCCTGTTATAAGGGCTCACAGAGGAGCTGGGTCAGTCTGACTCCAGTTTTGGAGTGGGAAGGACCTAGCTGCCTGGGAATACAGGGTACTGGAAGCAGAGCAGTGCTGAGGAAAGGCAAGAGGAGCTGGGGAGCTCCAGCTTGGCAACTCCCAAGGCTGAGGCCTTGTTAAAGGCCCAAGAAGGTACTGGGGCTGCAGAGGTGCAGCCTGGGAATAGGCAGAGGCAGCTGGTCCAACCCCCTTGTCAATGATGAGTGGCCACTACAGACTGCAGTTTTCCCCAGTGAGAGGGGGCTAGGTGACGACTGGCAATAGCCACTGAGGCAAGTGGGTTATTCGGGATTGGGGGGTTCTCCTGGGTGGGCAGAACCTCAGAGTAAGGGGCACCATGATCTGGGAGGGACACAGGGCCTGAGGCAGGCGAGACACTGGCCAGCAGGAAGCGCTCTGAGGCTGGAGATCGAGCTAATTCCCAGACTGACCAGCAGGAGGCACTGTGCCGGTGAGTGCTTATTGTGCTACACATGGTGGTGGACAATGACCAGGACTTTGGTTATACCACCCTGGTTATGCATATACACACGGTGGTCACTAACCCAATACAGCAGAAACATCAGAGAAGATTTCCCCAAGTGTTTCAAGAGGTTAAAAAGCATGTCGGGTATCTGATATTCTGAGATGTTCTTAAGGAAAGCCACAGTGCCTGGGCATTGCCTGCAGTAATCATGATAAAAAAGGATGGCAGAGTGGTTTTGTTGTGATTTCAGGAAGCTGAATGGAGTGACATGCAAGGACATCTACCCACTGCTCTGTGAGGAGAAATCATTAGATGTGTTGGGAAATGCAAGAGTGTTCTCAACCCTTGCTCTGACTTTGGGCTATTTTTTAAGTAGCAGTGGAGGCACAAGATAGGGAAGAGACTGCAGTACCGACTCCTTTCAGGCTGTTTGAGTGGACATGATTACCATTTGGCTTGTGGAACCTGCCTGCTACATTCCAGAGGCTACCAGAGGGAGTGTTGGCAGACTACGTTCTGGACACCTTGTTGATTTATCTAGATGATATTACTGTGTTCTCCAGAGACTTCAAAAGTCATATAGAAAAGCTGGATTTGATCTTCACATGTTTGAAGGAGCATGACTTGAAACTGAGACCTAGCAAGTATTGCCTTCTGCAAGTGGAAGTCAAATTCTTGGGCCATATGATGTTGACAGGTAGCATCCAGGTAGACAGAGAGAAGACCAAGACATTGAAAAACTGGCCTGTCTCTACTACAGACAGTTCATCCCCAAATTTCCACACATTGCTGCACCTTTACATCGGCTAGTGGGCCAACTGGGCTGAAAGAAGGGGAATGACCAAGCACTACACTTTGTGTGGGATGCTGCCTTGTCAAGAAGCCTTTGATGAGCTAAGACTACAGTTAATGACACCAGCTGTACTTTCATATCCTGACTTTAGTGGATGCGGTACTGAGTCAAAAGTAAAGGGGGACTGAGTGTGTGGTTGTGTATACAAGCTGAAGGTTAAGGCACTCAGAGAAAAATGACAAGAACTACAGTGCCTTTAAGCTGGAGTTGCTTGCCCTTAAATGGGCTGTCACAAAAAAGTTTAATATACTCAATGTTCACGGTGGTTTCAGATCACAGTCCTTTCCAGTACCTGCCAACCACCAACCTGGATGCTGTTGAGCATTTTTGAAGTGCATTACAAGCTGGGAAGACAAAACATCAATTCTGACTTATTGTATTGACTGTCCCTAATGGAAGAACCAGAGGAGAGTGAGGACTTAGAAAAAGATTTCCTAGTAATCCTTGAAGATGTAGGGCGAGTATGCCTGTGGCTGGAGGAGCCAGAACCTGAGGGTTATTGATGTGTGAGGAAAACTTCCCAGAATAGAGAGGGGAGAAATCCTTTGTCTTTCAGGAATGACTTAATGGTTTCAGGGTACTCCTGGGAAGAAGTTCAGGTTCTGCAGCAGCAGGGTAACATCAGACTAGTCCTAGCAGCAGTTGTGAAGAGAACTAGATCTAACTGGACATTTGGAATCAAAGACCCACGATCCAAGAAATTAAGCCAGCAGTGGGAACAGCTTAAGTTTCACCATGGAGGGTTGTCCTGGGTTTTATATGACCCAAGAGAAGGAGAAGAAGTGAGGCAACTGGTAGTGCTGGTATCATTATGCAAGCACCCTGGAGATAAGTTATTACTGGCCCATGATGGTTAGTGATGTCCAGTCCTGGGTTAAGCAATGCGCCCTAGCCAATGACATATTTCTTCGTATCAGCGCTCCTTTAATTTGCATCAGTGTTACAGCCCTTAGCAATGTACTACACCCTGCAAGAGAAGAATGAAAATGTGTTAGTCCTCACTGACATGTATATCCAGCAACACATCCAGGTCCAGGAAGAAGATACTGGACTTGCACATTTGTTGTAACTGAAATTTACTGCACTTCAGAGACTGCTGCATTGAACCTTACCCAAGCCACTTCCTCTCAATGTTTATGCTGTGCAGTGTTGTTTAATTCCCAAGAAATGATGTTGGTGTAAATGGATTGTGTGTGTATTTAAGTGAATTGCAGTGATTAAAGGGTTACCGGTGAGTTAGTAATATCCTGCAGTAGGGGCACCCTCATCCCAGCCAAGAAGTGCCCATGGACTACTGAGATAAATATCCAGGAACCCCTGGGCTCAGTCCTTCCTGTGTGATGTGAGTCCTATTCACTTGGCACTTGGAGGGAAAGTAAAGATGGGCAGGACCAGGGGGGAGTGCATTCAGGTGGGGACTCAGATCCTTTCATCACTCGGTTCAGCCAGGGTACTGTGTACATAAAGAAATTTCCCTGCTATGGTGAACAAATCCCCTGTTTACACACAGACTGCGGAAGGGAGACCTGGACCCAGATTATGCCAGTTCTGTGCTTGCTGGAGATTTCCCCCTCCCTGGGTATACCCAACAAGGAGCCAATTTCCACTCCCTTGCACTGCCTGAATGCCACAAAGGGAGGAGATCAGAGCCCTTAAATTTCTATTTTATTGCCCACAGCCCAAATGTACCTTTAACAGAAAACTCTGCTGACCTGAGGTTTCTAACGTGGCTATGTCACAAGAGAGTAAAAATTGCATAGACTTACTAATTTGCATGATACATCACTGATTATGGTACACAGGGGAAGCTATAATTTGCATAAATGTTTGGGTCATCCCTGTTCAGAAAGAATCTACATCATGATAACCCTGAGCAGATATAATTAGGGATATAAAATTAAGGATACATAAGCATGAGGACAAATATTTCTGGGGCAATGCTGATTTTGTCAGCAAGTGCCTTATTGTTTCACTGGGCTTGGTTTTATGTGTTTCAACTATGTGAGCTTTTAGACAGCCCTCTGCATTTTCATGCATCTTCCATTGCTATCTGTATTCCCCTTGAGGGAGGCTAATTGAACATACAGAGCATCAGGAGTGACTCATTTAATCCAGTCAGGTGGTGATTAGGCTTTCAGAGCATTTGCATCACAGCAAGATGCTTGTGTCAGATTGTACAGCTGAATATTACACTCGGCATTGAAGATTAAAATGAAAAATGGACCAAGCATGAAACAGTAGCTGAAGGTACTGGTATAGATAAGCAACCTTGTCCTCATTGATTTGTCTGCAGTGAGTGCAAAGATCTGTTAATTTTGCCTTCGCAGCTAATGGAAAATGATAGGATAAACTGATAGAATCAGCAACAACCTCCCTACAAAAAAATGTCTGTACAAGAACAAATAAAAAACAACCTCATCCAAGAATCCTGAGGAAGACTGTATAGCTCTCAGTAACTCTGTTCACTGCGGTATACTTCACAATATGCTGTAGAGAGGTTTTGTTTTTTAGGGTTTTTTTTATGAATGGTAAACTGGGAGGGGCAAAATGTCATCAGATCCTGATGTCAGCACAATGAATGAAATGCTTGCATAGCATATTGCTCCAAGACCAAGAAAACAAGACACCACTTCAGATTGGTTTCCTAGAACAAATTGTCTTTTGCTGACGAAATCACCATTCCCACGTGTGTTGAATAATCCATATAAGTTAGGATTTACATAAGCAGAGGACATGAAGATACACATGGAATAATACAAATTTGATCTCTTACACATCCCTTTAAGAGCTGTTAGTGGATCACTCTTCTGCAGACACTGCTAATGGGCTCAGAGAACTGAAGACGTGTCACTGTATTTTTGTTGTTTTCTATCTAGCCCAATGTTCTGCTTTTGTCTGCACAATTCTTTGTTAAAGCTACAAGCCCTTGAAACTGACTTGTGCTCTGCATTTTTGCCAACCCAGGAAGAAACTCCTCAGCTGCAGGCTTTCAAGGATCCTCCAGCCCCTTCCTCAATTCAATCCAGTGTGCAAACTGATGGGGCCAGTTGTGGAGGTAAGCTGCTCTGTCATGATGTGTCCTCATTTGCAATTACAAGATAGTCTTATGTTCCAATATAATCTAATATTTGCAGCCCCATGGAATGCAGCCTGGATGAAATGTGAAGGCTGAAGCAGTGAGCTGCTGCAAATGCTAAAAAATGTAAACAAAGGGATAAGGTGTTAGCAAGGATAGAAATAAATTGCAGCAATCTTCTACTTTTCCTAGGTACAGCATTTTGCTTTACAGGCAATTTTAAGAGTCCAGATTCCCTCTTTTTCAGTTTGAGCTGTTTGTTTCTTTCAAGAGTGTAACCTTCTTTATTTCTTTACTGTGTTGCATCTGCATTGTGTGTGTGATATTCTGCCATTTCATGTAATTCTGTTTTGCAATTTTTTTTGTCAGAGCAATGTCACTTCATTTCTCCTATTATTGATTTTAATTTAATGCATCAGCAGAGAGATAGTGAAGGTGAGTTTTACAGCACGTTGATTTTAATCATTCATGAATCTGCCTTGTCCATCTTGCATATTATGATGTGTTCGTTTTTCTTTTCTTAACCCTACACACAGAAATGAATCCCTACAAATAAATGGCCCTAACACTCGGCATCATTTTCTGTCTGTTCATAGTTTATAATCACAGGGATGGCTGAATCATGATTTTAGGCAGAAGGGGAATCATTGTTTCTGAACAATAGATCTTGGTTAATAAGACTAGCATACCACACAGAGGAATGATATGTAAACTTAAATTGTGTATGGTCCACATTAAGACAAATAGGTCAGTACCACGAGGCCTAATCCTAATTCTGCAAGTAAATTTTATGGATAAAAGAAAGGTGAGTTCAGAAAATCTTATGTCAGAAGCTGTTGTTTGTTTGGATTTTCTGTAAAATGCAATAATTTTATATTATTTTTATTACTCTATTCTAGACATTCTCAAATGATGGCAATGTACTGCAAAAAATAAGGAATAGTTACACATAACCCTAATCATTGAAAATCTAAGCAATGCAAAGGATGATACATACTGTAGCCAAAAAGAGAGTGAAACATTTTGGCTTCTGAGTTGATTAGGAATAGGGTGTTTGTTTTTGTGTGTGTTTTATATCTGGCTGCTGCAACATAGGTGGAAAAACACCTTAACAGGTTTCAAATACAGCTGTAGGAATTCCTAACAAGCCTAGTTTCTCACCTGTATATTTGAGTCAAGAATGAAGACCATGCAAGTGCTACACAGGGCAAAGAGGTCTTGTAGTTTGCACTAAAACTGCATAGGCTCTTCCATTCATTGGCAAGGTCAATTTTTTATCCTTTTCCAATTTAACACAAATATTTTGCTTCTGCGGTTTCATAATTCATCATCAGAGAATACTTGATATTCAGTGGAAGACTCTGCAACCTTTACCTTTGATTTGATTCTGACTGCATTTAAACTGTTAAAAGTCTCCCACTTCAAATAACACGTACAGCATTAATCTGTTCATTTACATTTACACTGCAGGATACTGGAAGATGTAGCATTTCTCTCACAGTCCAAATAGAGCATGATCTGCCGTTCAGTCATTTCCAACCTGTGCTTTAGGGGAAGCTTGGTTGTGCATTCATATGCATTTGATATACATTCTTTTGCGGTAGCACCTGCTTTTGGCAGTTTTTGTTTACTGACTTGTTATTTTAACATAAACAACACTGGTCCTTTTTCTCTCTCTTAAACTACTGGTGGAATTCATCAGTTCAATCAGTTGAAACACAGTAATCATAGAGGTCTAGATTCTGCTATCAATTATATCAATGTAAATCTGGATGAAGTTGGTGGATTTATACCAGGATAACTGATATCAGAATCTGGCCTTTAGGGTATTTTTAGTGCTGGGCAAATAATGGATATTTCAGTTCATTGGGAATTTTGAAATTTGAAAAAAAATATGTTTTGGGTGAAACCAAAAATGATTTTTTTTAAAAAATTTTTTTCAGTGAATCAAAAAGTTGAAAAAATGTAGAGTTGTGCTGAAATGTTTCAATTTGGGGGCATTTTGCCAGAAGGCAAGGAAGACTAGATTGCCAAAACACATGGGCTAGGGAGATGATGAGGAAGAGGAGAGAAGGACCTGCAGTCCCTTATAATCTTTAGTCAGGTGGTGAGGGTACTCTCCAGGGATGTGGGAGACCTGAGTTCAGTTTCTCCTTCTCCCTTATGTGGAGAAGGAGTGGGAAGTTAGGTCTCCCAGATTGCAAGAGAACTCAGTACAAATTCAGAAACTGTTCCAGGCTGACCAAATCTGCATTTTTTTCAGTGAATAAATAGCGATATTTAAAATGTCAGATGCATAAATTTGTAATATAAACATGATTACATAATAGATTTCACTTCTCTGATTTCACATTCCAATTAATAAAAGTAAAGGAAATACCATTTTTATGAACCAAGGTTAACTAGAACATACTGGCAAAACAATGGAATGCTTAGGACAGCAATTTTGTCTAGGGATCCCAAAATGTTTAGTGACTCTCATTCTATAAGTCCCTGAAGACTGTGCGGGACAAGCATGTTCAAATTTACTTACGAACCTGTAACTTCTTGAACCAGTGTTTGTATAAGGAGGCTATGATGAATTTCAATGATCATGAATTCAAACATATTAAAATAGGAGGAAATAAAATTAATGAATGTAAATAATTACTTAGCGTAACTTTGGGGTATGTGGCTACATAGCTAACAAAGAGTGGGTATCTAACTGTGAGTGGTTGAACTCTAAGAAGTTTTACACATCTTTTACAAAAAATGCTAATTCTTGCAATCACTGACACAGTATATATTTGAATGCATATGTATATTATACCTATATATGTATAATATACATATATATAACAGATGTGGATAATTTTTTATTAGCTATTTAAGAACATCATGTGAGAACACAGACTTGAAATTGTTTCTATGATAGCTTTGATGTCCCCATTGATCAGGCATATTGCATGTTTTGCATGTGTTACTAGCCCTTGGCTTAATGTCAGATTATGAGCTCTGGTTTTGTGCTGACATTAGACCAAATTTGTCGGATTAGGATAGATGTAGGATTGGAGCCAGTTTGCTGGTTTGGGTTAAGGATGGTTTTAGCTTTTGATTTTTCACTAAGGTTAAAAGGCTAGGGTAAATGTTGGGCTAGATAAATGTTGGGCCCATTCATTGGTGGTGTAGGCTAAAGCCTGGGATCCTTTTGAGGGCCCCGGCTGGAGTATAGAGTTGATGCCAGGATTGTGGCATGAAATTGTTATTATTGGGGTCAGCTTGTGAACTTGGGCTAGTGCTAGGATGCCATGAGTTTACGACTGTGGCTATGGTTGACGTTGGGCTGTTTTATGGGCCCTATCTAAAATTGTGCTTGGGTCCCGTGATGGGGGACACTCTCACCGCATGTAAGTGCCTCTTGCTGGGTGGGTACAAACCTGCACTCTCTCTGTCTCTCTCTTCACGGTGCCTCTAACGGCTGTTGCCCTTGTCAGTGGCTCAGCCCTCCAGCCAAGTCACACACAATCAATGTGCGTGAATGCACAACCCCCTTCCACGGGAGAAGGTCCAGTCGGGCTTGTCCCTGTGCCATTGTAATGTCTTTAGCCATCCCTCTGAGCTCAGTTCTCAGCCCCTTCTGGGCTAGCTTTAAGTCTCTGCCCTGATATAGAGCAATGCCCCAAGGGCTTTCTCCCTGGAGACTCTTTAAGTCCTGCCCTTCACTTGGGCCTCTAAACAAGCCTTATCCCCTTCTCGGGGATTAGGCCACCCTGCCAGTCACCAGTAGGGGGACCTCTACCTGCCCAGTACTCCAAGTCCTGACCCAGAGACCCTATAAATAGCAGCCACATGCTTCTTCCTGCAATAGTTGCTGCTGCTATTCTCTGGGCCACTTCCCACTTAGCCCCTTCCTTTTCACCTTTACCTCAGGGTTGAAGTTCTTCCTCGTGGAATGCCAACGTCAGCAGAACCCATCTTTTGATTCTCCCTGGAGCTCCAGCAAGGAGCATCTTTCTTGTTCCTCTGGTCCCTGCCAGGAACTGACTAGCTCAGCCCCTGCAACTCCTTTTATCTGAGCCTGCTGAGCTTTGATAGGATGTTTCCCAGGCAAAGAGGACTCAGCTTTACTGCTCCTTTTCTGGGGTGGGGTGGGGTGTGGTAGGACCGCAGCGCCTCCAGCAGGGTGCCTTGAAGGGCCTGGTACATCCCATCACAGGTCCAATTTAGGAGCCCAGGGTATTTTTAGAGCCAGTTTGTGTGTTTAATCTAGGCTTAGTGCTGTGGTTGCCTTGTGTCCAAGCTGTAATGAACCCCATTGCTCAAACTTTGTCCATCTCTCAGTCTGACCTCGTAGTGCTGGTCAGACACTCTACCACTTATGCCATTGAAACTTATGTCACTCAGAGGTCTGTTTTTCCACACTCCTGAGCAACATACGTTTTTCTGTCATAAGTGATAGTGTAGACATGGCCTTAGCCTGCCCAGAGAACAGACAGTCTTCTCCCCACCCTCCCTTCCCTAGGCAACAATGTAATATATAGGGGAAACGAAGACACACTCAGAACTCATAAAAATATTATAAAAAATTCCCACTTCATCACACCTTGTATTTGGCAGATGTACAGATTTGTGAACAGCCTCCACCAAGAGCCCCAGAATCAGAGTGCAAAATATGGAAATCTTTCTGCGGCCCTTATGGTATTCAGGGACTTTCCAAAATTTTAACACTGCCATTTTTCTTTGACAGTGCAAATCCCAGTACTTAATATGGTTTCAGAATAAGAACACTTCCTTTTAATTATGCTAATAGATGGTCAGCAGCAGAGGCTATTTCCACCCCTCCCCACAATGGTTCCTTATGTTTCTCAAAGCTTGAAAAGTATGTGAAATTTAAAAGGAGTTAATACAATTAATTCCAGAGGACACCACAGTATTATTTTTAGGGGAAAAAAGTAGGTTAGATTCATGTACTGTAACTGTATTATGTCTTTTAAAACAATGAAGGGATTCACTGTCAGACGATAGCATTGTTGCTTACCTTTGCTATGTAGCATTCGTTAATCCATTTATTTCACATGTGAATTGTTTGTGCAAGTCACAACTTAGGCAGGTGCAATGTCCTAGCCTACATTTCTTCAAAATTCCTTTCTGCATATTTCACTGGAGGAAGGATTTGGATCTCTCACATACTTTACAAATTCTGCAAAGTATAGGTCTGGGGAAATCTCTTTCCATGTATTTTTCCATAGTGTGTGTCTTATAACCCATTTTTTGTCAGTTGATAGCCATGAAAGTTATAAAAGACAGTGTAAACTTTTCATTTCATTTACATTTCATTGTAAATCACCAGCTTACACTATACACTACACTTCGTGGGTTCACAAAATGTAAAATGGTCATTTATATTGAGATACATTAAAAAGATTATATAATACTTACACTGTTAGCTAACAACTGATGTTCTGTAACTCTGGAATAGAGTATTTTGTTGTTTTTAACATCATTAAATGCATTTGAAATATTTTATTTTGCATTTTTATTTTACTTGTTTTCCTAAATTGTGTAATTATGGGTCAGCATCGGACATGCATAGTCTTTGCATGGCTTTTATATCTTTTGATAAATCTGTTCATCTTGGTTCCTCTTTCCAGGGGATTTATTTAAGGGTGGTGGGAGAGTGAGTACAAATGGGGAGAAAATGGTTTTTCTGCCCTGCAAAATATTTCAAGATTTCAAAATTGTTCCCAGTCCACACTGGGATGAAACCGAGACCTTTCAAAAAAAAATTGCAAAAAAACTCCCGCACACAGAGAGAGGGAATAGCCAATAGCCCAGTGCTTCTGGCACCCTTCTGGGATGTGGAAGACAGGAGACCCAGGTTCAAGTCCCTGCTCTACCTGATTCATGGCCCAGGATGGAATTTCTGGTCAAATAAGAGCGTGCACAAGAGAGACAAAGCTCCACCTCAGAATAGCCAGTAGCCAAGTGACTAGGGCACTCCCTCATCTCAGGTGAATGTCCTAACCACCAGGCATATTGGCTGTGCTGGGGTGGGTCTCTCTCCCTCTTTCCTTTTGGAGCTATTAGGTCATTCTCCTGGGATGTGGGAGTGCCATAATCACTGGCAGGGGTGGCTCCAGGCACCAGCTCAGCAAGCACGTGCCTGGGGCCGCAAGCCAGGGTGAGGGGGGCGGCCTGCTGATTGTTGTGAGGGTGGCAGTCAGGGAGCCTTCGGCGGCATTTCTGCAGGAGGTCCGCTGGTTACCGCGGCTTCAGCAGCAATTTGGCGGCGGGTACGCCAAAGGCACAGGACCGGTAGATCACCTGCAGAACCGCCGCCGAATCTGCGGGACCGCCGGACCTCCCGCAGATACGCCGCCGAAGGCTCCCTGACTCGGACTTCCCGCAGAAATGCCGCCAAAGGCTCCTTGACTGCCATGCTTGGGGCGGCAAAAAACATAGAGCTGCCCCTGACCACTGGGCTATTGCCTATTCTGGGGTGGGTCTCTCTCTCTCTCTCTCTCTCTTGTTTGACCAGAAATTCCATCCTGGACCAGAAAAACCTTCCCAAAGAAACTTTTTATCAAAGCCAAGATATTTCTGCAAAAAGTTTCAGTTTCAACTAATCTGCACTTTCTGATGACCATCTATTTCACTGAAAAATTTCCTGACCAGAACTAGTTGTGACAAATAAGGCCAATGTACCTGGTTTGTAATTCTATCCAATAACATTTTGCTTAATAATTTCTACTTCATTGGTCAAATTCTCCTCTCCAGCACACTCGTAGCTCCTCAGGTTTCAGTGGAGTGGGAGAACTGTCTATATTGTTTAATTTGTCTGCACAAGAAGATGCTGCTGCTTATTGTTGGCCTAAGCACCCCCACAGTAAAAATTGTTCCAGCATTCCTGGCTGCTAACAACTGATTACGGGCAACTGTAATTCTAATTATTTAGCACATCACTTTGCAACCATTATAACATGCTTCTACCATGTTTTTTAATGTCATAAAGTGTCTGAATCAGTAACGTGGTACACTGTAAAACAAATACTCTATTCATATATTGATTAATATTCCAAATAGAACTATTTTTATTGCTCCTAAAAATGAAAGCAAGTAAAATAAAAATGCAAAATAAATGCATTTAATGATGTTAAAAACAACAAAATACTTTATTCCAGAGTTATAGAACATCACTTGTTAGCTAACAGTGTAAGCACTATATAATCTTTTTAATTTAGGAACATTTGGTGTTGTGTTGCCTGTAACATAGAAACAATTGGACAATGTCTGATAAAATAATATTTTAGATCATTTAAATCTATTTATTTTGAAGTCGGTGCCCAATTTTCTGCTTTCGAGGAGGGAGGCTGCTTGCAGCCGCTATTTTCCCACTGCTAAACAAGCTCAGTGATTATCTATTGTGCAGATAATAATTAAAATATAGTATAACAGTTCCATCAAAATCTTAATGGAAAAGGCCTTTTTATCTCTGAAAGTCCTACCCCCTCACCATGGGAAAATCCACAACTTAGTGCTCTAAATTAATAGGAATTAGAGGTATGTCTTCTGAATTTTTGTAACATCATTGATTAAAATTTCATTTTTAATTAAAAGCAAAGGTGAAGGAACATTTTCAGATCTGCAGCTTAACTGACATCTCCTTGCTGATCTGGGAGAAAATTAATGTTCAATTTCTTCTGCTGAAATTTTTTTAAAAAAATATGATATAATGAATCCCTTGTAATGTATGTATGATGCACAACTAATTCATGGTATGAACCTACAGTAAATATAAAAATAATTGATGCAGACTCCAATTTTGCATATAGATACAATTTTAAAGGGAAAATAAAATTAACTTTGCCTAGTTACAATATAATATATTAGTTATTAATACAGATGAAAATCTCTACCCATGTAGTTGAGAGAAAACACTGTCTTTTGACATTGAGAATTCTGTTCTGGCTTTTGTAACTTGTTTGTACATATATTTTCAACAGGGCTTTGTATGTTGGTACAGGATTTCGCCATCATGAAGCATAATCCTCTTAAAAGCACACCCCGTGGAAAAAAATACCAGTTAAGGATAAAATTCCAGCCTATTTTGTGTAAGCCTCTTGAGGGTGAGGAAGAGGGATCAGGGAGTCTCACTCTTTCAATGCAGAGTCAGGGCAAGATGTGGACTAGAACTACGCGGTCTTGTGGCCAGTGGGCAAAAGGAGGGAGGTGAGGTTCATAGACAGACAGATTTAAGACCTGAAGGGACCATTACGATCATCTAGTCTGACCTCCTGCTTAACAGAGGCTGTAGAATTTCACCTACATTTCTTACATCGAGCTGGATCTTGTGTTTGAGCTACAGAATATCTTTTAGAAATGCATCCTTTCTTCATTTAAAGACTTCAAGTGATGGAGGATCCACTACATTCTTGGCATAAGTTGCTCCAATGGCTAATTAAGCTCACTGTTGAAAATGCTCCTTATGCATTCCTTTTCTCAGACACTAGGTGCTGTCCACTCCTTAGGAGCCTATGCACCCATTAGTGCATGGGGACATTGCTAGCATAATGCCATATACCTAACACCCCAAGGCAGCCGACAGACTGCGCCACCTACATTTTACTGTTTACGCAACCAGTTTCAATTTTCTGTTCATGTATATTGGTCTGAATGGGTTAGTAATACATGATGGGTTAGTAATATTCTGCAGAGTGGCATCTTACCCTGAGAATTAAGAGCAGAATTCTACAGGACATGGGTCATCAGGCTAGAAGCACTCAATACGCCGCATGATAGGGTCCTAAATGTGTTACTTCTGCAGATGTGTCCTATCTTTCTCCCGAGCAAAGGACTGAGCCCTAAATTAGGGAATGAGTCTTATTTTACATCTGTCTTCATATTCTGCTGCAAAGAGTACATTTCAGAGAAAACTGATCTATAAAAACAGAGAAAATGCTTTTATTCTGAGAAACTTCCTATCTTTCTTTTAACAAAACTTCATGGTTTATTTTTACGCACACACACCTGTCTATATTCCATTGTGGAACTCAGAATACGATGTTATACCAGTTGTTGTAACCTATGTATCCTCCTTTGTTATGCTCTGATTTGGTACCACATTCTACCAGTGTATGCTGCATTGCTATACCATACATTATTCATTGTATTAATTGCAGCGTTTTCAAGCATCATACTTTGCTTCCATGAACACATTTGTTCATGCAGATTCTTTTCCTCTGTAGTTAACGAATTAGAGTGTTTTATGAGACCTTCAGTCCCATATTGATTTGATCTTGTCGTTATAGAGCCTGTACCAGCCCATAGAGACTGGCAGAGTGACGCAGACAACGGCCCAGAAGACCATCACTCCTTAGGGACCAGTAGACTACTATATCATATTACTGATGGAGATAATCCCCTTCTGTCACCACGCTGCTCAATCTTTAGTCAAAGCCAGAGATTTAATTTAGACACAGAGTCGGCCCCTTCCCCACCAAGTGCTCAACCTTTCATGATGTAAGAAAATAAATTTTTAACTTTAATTTTTATTATGTTTGTACAGTCTAGAACATTTGACTCTTCATATTTCTCAGATATGGTCATGTTTGCTCTAAACAGGGAAGTTTCATAATATAATATAATATAATTTGGCATGATTAATTTGAAATACCATAAATATGACCTAACATTTTCCAATGAGAACAAAATACAACATTAGCTGAAATCTCAGTTAATTATAGTTTAGTAATGACATTTTTAAAGGTTAGTTCATAATCAGTCTGAAAAGTGAACACAGGATAAAAAAGGTTATAAAAGGTCTAATTCAGAAAAGTTCAACTGCAATGGTACTGCATGAGTCATTCATTGGAAATGGAAGGCAGTGTCACAAAACATCTGAATAGTCCTTGTAAGTCCTTTTTGAAAATTCTAAGAATTAATTTCATGCTGGAACTCTGTTTTCTTTAAATTTTAAAAATAAAGTTTAGGCAAATACAAATAATCAAGCCTATTTATTCATAAATCTAAAAAGTCACACATGAAATATCCTACACAATGATTAAGCCCATTGTCAGTAAGGGTAGACTCTTGATTGCAACACTAAATGCCTGTAGAATAGAAGGTACTATACTAATGAAATATTTTGTGCTTTTTTTCAAGTTCTTGGCAACTTGTGATGACTAACTCTTAAACTCTGCTTTTTAAAGTCCAAAGTTAAAATAGTATACTTACAAATATTTTAACTTGAAATAAAACAAACTTGAAAAAAAAACATTTTTTTGTCCAACAAACCCATTTTTTTAGTGCATGGAAATTAGACAGAATCATTTTCAGTGGAGCTGATCGAAAACTTTCTGACTGAACATTTTTCTGTCAGAAAATGCCATTTTCCCAAAATCTAAACTTTTTATGAGAACATGTTTATTTTGACAAAATTCTGTTTAAAATGTAAAAAAATAATTATAAGAATATTTGTGTTTTGAAAATTAATTTTGTTTTGAATTTTTCTTTCATTATATTATAAATTATAATGCAATATAAAATAAGAAAAAAGTCAAAATTGGAATGAAACATTTTAATTTTATTTAAATGAAATATTTCAGTTTACTCTCAACTTTTTTTCTGAATTTTTGTTCTATAGGAAATTTAAAAAAAATTGTTTTCATTTTGATTTGGAACAAAAATAAATTTTGTAATGTTAGAATTTCCTGTGGACTGGAATTGTGACCAGCTCTGATTTTCAGTACTACATTTTCACCTGTTGGTGCCAATAATTAATTCTAATCTACAGAAATCATTATAGGCTGCCCTTTGGTCTGATTCAGGAAGTAAATATCTTCCTGAAATTGGCCCTAAATGCACTTCATATAAAAGAAGTGCCATTTTCTGTTCCCCTTGTTCACATTGCATCATACCTTACTCCACAAATAATTGAACTGAAGTCAGTGGGACTACTTATGGAGTAGGTGCTATTATTAAGTGTGAATAAAGGTATCAAAATCTGGCCTGTTAGGGTGGGAATTTCAAAATGGTTTTCAAAAGTTAGGTCAATGCGGAGACCTTTTCAGAATCCCACACTTAATAATCAAAGTAAGGTAGGAAAGGTGGGGGCTGCCCACTAAACACTATGCCACCTTCAAAGAAAAAAACATACCTTTCACATATTTACTTCATAAAGCCTAACCATTTCTCCTTGTGTCTACATATAGGAGAAATATCTGGAGTTCTAACACAATTTACATATGATTTAGACTAGAGATGGTTCTGTGTGGCTATAGTTCTGATTTCATGGCAGGAGATCAGAAGTGTTAGTTGCATTAACAGAGATTTTATTTCTACTTTTGCAGGCCCAGAAGTTCTTCCAGGTGTAATTGTGAGGACTGCAAAGAACCGCAGACAGTAATGCAACTTACCAAACATCTTCAAAGTCTCAAGAGAAAAATCAGGAAGTTTGAAGAAAAGTTTGAACAAGAAAAAAAATATCGGGTAAGAAAATAATCGGAGAAATAAGATGGAGTGAATGCTACATGTATTATGGATATCGTCCTTAAAGGTGTAGGATTGCTTCTTGCAAAATAATAGAAAAAAATCGATATCTGAGTGATTATAGGACATAATTGTGAAGCTCTGTTTTGAGTTACCTTCATTGGGGAGTATCCATCAATCAAGATGGGTGATGGTAACATTTAACTACTTTAAAATATCCTGAAAATCTGTAAGATAAAAGAATGTTCTGATACTTATAAATAGCTTCTGACTTGCATTGTAGATAAAATTATTAGCTTGGCAACTTTGTTCTGCTATGTAGCTTTTCTCATTCATGCGGACTGAGTTATCTTTTCAAAAAATCAAAAAACAATAACATTCTTTAGAAGTAATTTGTCAAATAAAAAATGAAGGCTCTGGTGTGCAGCTCAGTGGTATCTGTGTCCCGAGATGTACAATATATGGCAGAGAGAGCCCCAAGTATTGACTCTGGCTAAAGCAAAAGCTAAGGAGCCATTCATCTCTAGGGTATAGGATATTGTGTGGTGTGAGTGGAGGTCTGTAAGGATTCACCCTCTTGTGCAGTTTCCCCATACACAAGTTGTGGCATCCTCCCCATTTGTGTCTCAGTAGCATCCCATCGTCTATCAGAACATTCCTCTGGTGTCTGAAAGGGAAAGCAGTTTCCTTGGAGGACATGATGCTCCTTTGCTACTACTGTGATATATGAAAGCTACATATATAGTCTGTAAAAATAATAAGCACCTTCCAACCATACTTCATTGGAATCAGACCTCCTTATCTGTTTGAGATTATATTGCCCTCTAATGATTGGTCAATAAAGTTAATATAAGCCCTAATATTACTGATAGCTGATAGAGATTCTCCTTTAGCTCAAATGGTGGAAATAGCACTCTTTGAAGGGGAAGAACCTTGCTGCATCTGTGAGATTTTGGTGGCAGCCATGGAACATAAAAAACAGATGCATTTGTCTCTTTCCATATTGAGCTTCTAATAGCTAGGTAGAGATAGATCTGTAAAATAAACTAAATCATCAGAATATTGTGCAACAGCCTTGACCCCACTTCCAGTCCTTGGGATTCATCATTGGTTATTATTCAGCAACCTTTTTGAGGGCTACACCTCTGGTTAGTTTACAGAGAGTGGAACAGGATCAACAGACTCCACTCGCTCAACCTGGTGATTTCCGTGGAGTTTTGTCAAAAAAGGGGAAGCCAGGGAGCTGGGTGGGGTTTACTTCCACATTTTATATGTCATGGGGCTGGTATAAGTGATAGTCAATGAAAGGTAGTGGGCGTGAACAACGGTGGTCTATATCTATCCAGAATTATGATTTTTTAGGCCCTATATTGCTGCAGTCATTTTAAAAGGTATTTTAAGATCCTTCTGCCGGTGGGTGTGGGTGTGTGCGCGCGCTTACTAGTTGGCAAACCCAAATAAACACAGGGGCAATCCTGGAAGTAATAAAAATGAAAAGATTTTCATCCATCCCCTTTTTTGTAGATACTTGAATAGGTTGGGGAAAACCATTGATCTGGGAAGCAGAAGAGAGTGAAAAGGGTAGTACTCTTAATATTACCACAGATAAATTAATAATCCTTTTCTGATTTTCAGGAGAGCAGAGGAAGAAAACACAGGGCAATCAGACAGATAATATTACAGTTATATTAATCATCAGGCTCAATCCTGAAGGGTATGGTGGTGATCATATCACTGACCTCATAGAGGCTTGGCAGTCCTTCAGGATACAGAGGGGTGTCCATCTTAGTGACCTCACAAAGACCTGGGATATGTGAGCAGTCCCACTGGATACAGTGAGTGAATCAATAAACCCCCCTACCAGATACAGAGAGGGGAGCAGTGAGTGTGTGACCTTAAGACTCGGTCAGGTGGAAGGGGAGTGAATGAATCACTAGTCTCACTGCCACATACAGCAAGGGAAGCAGTTAAGTCACTATATGACTTTTTTTTATTACACGCGTATGCCAGATGAACTAGGCAGGCAGCAAGGCTCACAGCATTTTCCCCCTCTACCTCCCCCCCTTAACCCCCTCCCAAAGCCCTTCTCTCCTACACAACATGTTTAAATTGTTGTGGGTGTTCAGTCTTTTTAAAAAGTTTCTGTTTTGATTCTGTGCAACTGCCACTGTGCAGTAAATGCTGACAGGAATCAAAAGAGGGAGGAGATGAAGGCAGTGAAAGGCTGTAGTCAGGAGTAGTCTGCTGCTTTGACAGTGGAGAAAAGCTTGAACTACATACAGGAGGGAAGAGGAAAGGACTCGAGGAGGAGGAGACATGGCTGGAGTAGAAGGAGAGGAAGATTATCTTGGTAGCAGTGTTTGCACAGATTTAAAACACATTTAACAGGTTTTTCAATTGAATTGGGTGAAAAAATTGAGGTGAAATGCATAAAATATTACTTTCAAAGATTTTAGGGACCCTGGTCTTAAGGACTGCAGTAAGGGCTCCGTCCGGAAAAGTGTTGAGCATTTGGATTCCCATCCTGCAAATCCTGCACGTGCTAAACTTTAAGCATGTGAGTAATCTCACTGAGGTCAACGAGACTATTCACTAGGGTGACCAGATGTCCCGATTTTATAGGGACAGTCTCGATATTAGGGGTTTTTTCTTATATAGGCGCCTATTACCTCTCCACACTCTGTCCCAATTTTTCATACTTGCTATCTGGGCACCCTACTACTCACACACACCCACACAGTTTAGCAGTGCTTAAGTGATTTGTAAGACCAGGGACAGAATGCTCAGCACTTTGCAGTATCAAGCCCCAATACAAGAAGATAATAAGCTTATTGGCATAATCAAGCCAAACATGTAAAATGGAGAGTGTATATAATATAATGCTTAGCAGTGATTTGGGATCTTAACTATTTCTGGCCATATGATGCGTGGAAGAATCACCATCTACATGGACCATGGTAACCTGATATGGCTCATATACAGGCCGTCACTATAACGTTCGTTGCCACAGTTCCTCACATCTGGATAGACACCAAAGTGAATCCCATACAGCCTCCTTGAGATCTTCCAGGTTCCGCTAGGGCATACTTTTTTGAGCTAAGGTATCAGGTCACAAACTGGTATCAGGCTGTTGTCACCACCCTGTCCTTCTCGTATTGTTAAATGGGAGAGGGTCCTGAATAGATCCTGATAAATAACAATGAGGTCCTGGGAGGGGATCCTTGAATAGAAATGTTGACAACAACAACTCTGTTGGGGGAGGGGGTGTAGAAGGATTAGGTAGATGCCTATTCTTTTTTGTATGAGGGAAATAAATATATCTCATAATTCACTGTGATTCTCATTAACATGGAATCTTTGTTCTGAAATATTTTGTATTTTAAAGAAGCTATTTCTTTATTGGATGAGTATAGCAGGAGTATCATCAGAATTCCTGCTACATCAAGCACAAGTTCGATTTTTACAAACATAGGCCTGAATCTGCAAAGACTCACGCACATGCTAAACCTTGTGCACTGTGCATTGACTCGCTTTGCAGGATCAGTCCGTAGAGAATACAAGAAAAGGAATAGTCCCATCATCAGTTCTTTTCTGTTCTCTTATGTGCAGCCTTCACATGGTGACAAAACTTCCAATCCTGAAGTCCTGAAATGGATGAATGACTTGGCTAAAGGTCGTAAACAGCTCAAAGGTACATAATAGCGTATAGTTTCATTTTATTGCACAGTGGACAATTTCATAGTACTGGAAACTTTGTAAAGCAGTGCTAATGCAGTAGGAGCATTTTAGTATTTGTTTTTTGCTCTTTGCTCCCAATTTCTATTTCACTAAGTTTCATTAAGGACAAAAAGAAAGATGAAATGGCATGTGCAGGGCCAATGTCTCCCCGCCATGCTCAGGGAAAGTCAGTTCAACCATATTCAATAGAGCTGAAAAAGAGAGAGCTTATTCATAACTATCAACATTTTTGCAAACAGAGATGCAATTTTAAATATTAGCCTCAATGTTTGTCTGATGTTTCAGCATCATTAGCATTAGCATACTGTACATAATTGCCAAGTTAATGGGTTTGTTATACTGATACCATTCACATTGTAGTGGTAAAGGGGGCTTGTTGAATTTACATTACAAAACTCCATTTTAAACCACCTATTATTTAGTCATTAAAATAGCTTCTTGCCTGAAATTAGATTTAATACCAAAGGTCAAATTTTTCCCTTGACAGCCTATACGTGGCTCCATTGACCAGAGTGGGGAGCAAAATATGCGTATCCAAGGGGAAAATTTAGCCACTATTGATTTTTCAGAATAAAAATAAAACACAAGCTATTTTTAAAGTAATAAAAGAATCATTTTTGTTTTAGATGCATTTTTCACCATTAAGTGAATCATAGTATTACACTTCAGTACTGTAGGGTGGGATTTTGATAAGTGCTTAAAGCGTCTAGAAACTCAACTGCCATTGAAAGCCAGTGGAAGATGGGCACCAAACTCCATGAACTCATTTGAAAATCCCTCTCTTAAATATCAAGTGATTAGTCTGCATTGTCACAAGTTTTTTAAAATAACCCCTTTTTTAACTAAAGAAAAGCAAATTAGCTGTAAAATGGCCAAACTACATGTGTAACTTCTTGTAAATTGCCACTTTGAATCGATTATATTTCAAAATGATAAAACCCAGTTCACATACATAAATTTTCATACACCTTAAAGGCCCTGATCCTGCAAACACTTGAGCACATGCTTAACTTTACTACCATGAGAAGTGCCATTGATTTCAGTGGGAGTACTCGCAGTAGTAAAGCTAAATGCCTGTGTGACTGTTTGCAGTATTGGGTGCTTTTACGAAGGAAGTAAGTAGCATTAGTGCTATTTTAGAAGCAGGGAAACTAAGGCAGAAAGGGGTGAAGTGACTTGCCTAAGGTCAACCAGTAGACCAGTGGCAGATTCAGGAATAGAGTCCAAGCTCCGAAGGCTCAGGCCAGTGCCCTGTCCATAGTTCCTCACTCCTTCCCACATCCTCTGGTCTGAGCAAGGAGGAACTATGGGTGTCTTTAAGCCACCTTTAGACTCAATCCTAGGCTGGCCAGGGTCCAAGCTGGTCCCTGTTGTAACATCATATTACAATAATATAATGGATGCCTTGTCTGATGCTGGACGTCATTCTGGAAGTGGAGATCAACCAAGCATAATGGCTGCCTGCCTACATCCTTGTCCATGGTCACACCCTCTATATAAGGGGCTTGGATGGGTTGTGGTATGGGGTAGTGGCAGCTCTATCCCACCTGGCAACTTCTGCTGTTTATGCTGCACCTGATTCCTGCCTGTTTGAGTGAATGCTCTCAGATGAGGGGTAGAGGAATTAAAAACTCAAGTTAAGGATCATTAATTTCCCAAATGATTGTGGTACGTTAACAAACTAACACAAGGAACCAAGGTGTTTTTCTTATAGTGTCAGAAGAAACCTTTTGACAAATGTTTATTAAAAACTCATTTGCCAAGTAACTTGCTTTTTTGACCAGAGCTTAAACTCAAAATGTCAGAAGAGCAAAATTGTACCCCTAAAACACCCAAAAGAATTGTGCAGCATGAGAGCCCTGGAATATACAAAGAGACCAGGAAGCAAGAAGCGGCAAGTACTGAACCAAATCCATCCGTCGAAGAAACCATGGATACCATAATGAAGCGATTAAAGGAGAAAAGACAACAGTTTAACCTCCCTGAATCTATAAAGGTATGTGTGTTTCTTAAAGAATAATCACAACTGGGGAAGAAATTATATATTGTTTTTAGCTGTCAGTACCATACTCGGTGTATTCTGAACTGCCGTGTTGCAATGGTATCCTACAGGTCTTGCACCACAGGAGCATAACCCTGACAGCATATTTTTGCGCTAACAAAATCACTGACCCTAGTACATGTTTCAGAGTAGCAGCCTTGTTAGTCTGTAGCCACAAAAAGAACAGGAGTACTTGTGGCACCTTAGAGACTAACAAATTTATTTGAGCATAAGCTTTCATGGGCTACAGCCCACTTCATCGGATGCATGCAGTGGAAAATACAGTAGAAAGATATATACATACACGCGCGCGCGCACACACACACACACACGAAACAATGGGTGTTACCATACACACTATAAGGTGGTAACACCCATTGATTCATGTTCTGTGTGTGTGTGTGTGTGTGTGTATGTGTATATATATATATGTATATATACACACAAAGTCCCCAGTCCACCTGAGGGGAGAAGGGATATGAACTGGGATCTGCCACTTTTCTGGTGAGTGCTCTAACCATTGCACTATGATATTCTGATATAAGGCACCCTCAGTCTCTCCTGTTGAAGCAGTTCCAGTGTGGATAAATAATTTTAAAAAAATATTGGAGCAGGGGGACTGGATCCTGGGTTTCCCACTACTGGGTTAGTTATGAGGGATGAGGTCCTTCTCCTCTTCTCTAGTGTTGCTACCTCTAAAGTACAAAAAATTGGGACATCTGAGATGACCCTGAGCCCATAAAACTGGACAGATGGCAGTGTGCATGGAGCACCCTTGCAGATTTTGCAGGATAGCTACCTCAAAAAAGAGATGGACAAGTGGCTACCCTATCCTCCTCCTTCCTCTCCCTCCCCCCATTTTTGCGTAAGCTTGCCTATAGGGACCTGGTTTGGTAGGTGAGGTCTGAGCACACTTACTGGATCAAACCCTGCAGGCAAATTAGGCAGAGGAACGTGAATTGCTCTGGGGCATAGCCATCTGGATGCCTGACATGGGACTGCACTGAGCATGCTCAGAGGCAGAAACATAGGTTCCTAGGGATCTTCTGCAAAAATGTAGGTGCTGCTGAGCAGTTTTACATGACTAGGGGGTTTGACAGAAGCTTTGAATCCTAGTGGACCCGATTCTGGGATTTACATGCCTGAAGTGGCAGTTAGGCAACTAAGCCCTTTTGTGAATCTAGCCTGAAGTGCCCATTCTTTTCAGCAGGGTTTGCAGGTAGCACTGAGTGCACTATGTTTGGAGGTGAATGTCAATATCTGCATTAGAAAGGAATTGTAATAGCTTTGCTGTTTCAGATTACAGGTACATCAAAAGCATGTTCTCCAATCTATCAAAGCTGGTGATAGAGCACAGCAATCATATCTCCAGTCCACAGAGACACTGTGACTATGAAGAATCACTATGGGCTTGTTTACAAGGTGTGGTAAAGCCCACTTCAGGGGTGTGATTTATTGAGTTCTAACATGCTGCGCTCTAACTGTCACGTGTTGACCCTGTTGGTGTGCACGAGCCACCTTTTAGTTCATGCTAGCAGGGTCTACTCAGAGCAGTTAGGGTGCAGCACCTTAGAGTGCTCTACAAATCAGACCCCTCTAATGTGCTTTGCTGTGCTGTGAAGACAAGCCTGAAGAGGTTCAAGTGTCTGTTCTGTGTCACACCCTGAGGCACACACAAAGCAGTGTCATTGAAAACCGTGGGCTTTGGTGAGATACTGTGGTGTACAGTTAGTATTTATAGTCTATGGGCTCTGCATCCTGTGGAACCCCTGTGAGTTAGAGAAAAGGACCATTGCAAAGCTAAAGAATTTTGTGCAACTTTTTAAAAAAATGTCTTCTCCATTTTAAAATTCACTCCAGTTTGAACACTTGATGAATCTTACTCTGCTGTTAAAACCCAGAAGAAATGCCACACTCATCAGCCAGTGATAAAGTATATACAGTAAAGTATATAATGATGCCACCACTTATCTGTAGCTGGCACATACAGGATATATACAGCTATATAATAATACCACATTTACCATCAGGATAAATATACACACCAAAGGCCACTATTTCTAATTTTCATAGATTCCAAGGCCAGAATCTGTATGACCTTTGGTATAACACAGGTCATGGAACTTCCCCAAAATAATTCCTAGAACATACTGTTTAGAAGAACATCCAATATTGATTTTAAAATTGTCAGTGATGGAGATTTCACCACAATCCTTGGTAAATTGTTTTGTTCCAGTGTTAATTATCCTGACTGTCAAAAATGTACGTCTTATTTCCTGTCTGAATTTGTCAAGCTTTAGCTTCCGGCCATGTTATACCTTTTGTCTGCTAGATTGAAGAGCCCATTATTAAATGTTTGTTCCCCATCTAGACTGTATTAAGTCACCTCTTTAACCTTCTCTTTGTTAAGCTAAATAGATTGAGCTCTTTGAGTCTATCACTGTAAGGCAGGTTTTCTAATCCTTTAATCATTCTCTTGGCTCTTCTCTGAACTTTCTCCAATTTATCAACCTTCTTCTTGAATAGTGGGCACCAGAACTGGACACAGTATTCCCACAGCAATTGCAACAGTGCTCATACAGAGGTAAAATAACCTCTCTACTCCTAGTTGAGATTTCCTTGTTTGTGCATCCCAAGATTGCATCCCACTCATACTGAGAGTTCACATTCACCTGATTATCCACCATGACCCCCAAATCTTTTTCAGGGTCATTGCATCCCAGGATAGAGAACCCCGTTCTACATGCTTTGTTTCTAGTTGTATACATTTACATTTAGCTGTATTAAAAAGGTATATTGTTTGTTTGCACCAGGTTTACCAAGTCATCCAGATTGCTCTGAATCAGTGACCTGTCCTCTTCATTATTTACCACTCCCCCAATTTTTGTGTCATCTGAAAACTTTATCAGTGATGATTTTATGTTTTCTTCCAGGTCATTGATAAAAATGCTAAATAATGTAGAGCCAAGAACTGATCCCTGTGGGACTCCACTGGAAACAAATCTGCTCGATGACTATTCCCTGTTTACTTTTTGAGACCTACTAGTTAGCCAGATTTTACCCCTTTTAATGTGTGTGATGTTAATTTTATATTATTCTAGTTTTTTAATCAAAATGTAGTGTGGTATCAAGTCAAACGCCTTAGAGATCTCTAAGTACACCGTACCCTCACTAGAACACGGGATTTGTGATCCATGCGTGGTACTGCATTAAAATTAATTGCAATTAAAGTAATTAAATGTGACCGTGTTATATGCAAATTCGTACTATATAGACGCGTGTTCTAGCGAGGGTCCACTATTACTTTTATCAGCCAAACTTGTAATCTCATCAAAAAAAAAATCAAGATAATTTGACAGGATCTAGTCTCCATAAAGCCATGTTGTTTCGCATCAATTACGTTACACTCCTTAAATTCTTTATTTATCAAGTCCTGTGTCAGCCATTTCATTATCTTGCCTAGGATCAATGTCAGGCTGACAGGATGATAATTACCAGGGTCATCCTGTTTACCCTTTTTAAAACTTGGCACATTAGATTTCTTCCAGTCCTCTGGAACTTCTCCAGTGCTCCAAGACTTATTGAAAATCAACATTAATAGTCCAGCGAGTTTCTGGAACTGCTTATTTAAAAATGTCCCACTTTAGTAGCTTCTATTTAACATCTTCCAGAAATATTAGTGGAATGGAAAGAGTGTTATCACCATATGATGAGACTATATCATCTGTTTTTCCTCCCAAAAAAAGAACAGAAATATTTATGGAACACATCTGACTTTTCTGCATTATTATTGATAATTTTACCATTTCCATTGAGTAATGGATCAATATCATTCTCAGGACCCATTTTGTTCCTAATATATTTTTTTAAAAAATATTTCTAATTATCCTTAACTCTGCTGGCCATAAATTTCTCCTTGTGACCCTTTGTTTTCCTTATCAATTTTCTACAATTTCAAACTTCTGATTTATATTAATTCCTATGAATTTCCCCTTTCTTCAATTTGTTATATATTATTTTTATAGATACCTTCACTTCCACTTGTACCTAAGCTACTATTAAGTTTTAGATCTGTGATCAGTTCCTCTTTAAAGATAAGGGACCAAATTCTGCTCCTTATTACATCTGTGTAGCCCCATTGATTTTAAAGGGGTTTTATGGGGGTAACTGAGAGTGGAATCTGACTCAAGGAATTCTTTTTTTAGATTGTCTTTTTGCAAGTAGACTTCTTTATCCAGAGCTGTAAAATATTTGAGCAGAGCCAGATATATCAAAAAAGAAGTGACTTGCTAGCTCATCAATTCAAACATGTCTACAATAAGCTGTTTTCTTGCTGTCTCCTGCACTTATTAAACCACTGAGCAAAAACAAGTTACTCTTTTGTATTATTTGTAGTTCCCCATGATTAGGTCACATGGCCTCTAGTATGTGGCACTGGAGGCTAAAATCAATAATATAATTAAAAATGGGCTTGAACTAGAGAACTGGATTTTAAACTCTGAACTGGGAAAGTTTGAACTCGAATTCAAATATCATGACTTGTGCTCCAGGAGGCACATCTCAAAGGACAGTGAGCTAATCATTTTTCTCCTGCTGCACAACAGTTAGGCCTGCACTACATGTGCATGTGACAATATTGCTGAGGAGACTGACCATCCTATTTTGTGCGGAGGCCCTCTGTGCACAGCTCTTGTGGGAACAACCGCTCCAAAGTAATTTTCATAACCATTTATAGTGAGTGTCATTCACAGGGAATTAGAATCTGGATAATTACTGAAGTCTATGGGTCAGATCCCCAATTGGTGTATATTGGGTATAGCTCCACTGACTTCAGTAGATCTGTGTTAATTAACATTAGCTGAGGTTCTGGCCTTATATAATTGCTTTACAAAATTACAGCAGAAAATGCAAAGAAAAATGTTTTTGTGTTGGATTGCACATTTTAGGCCCAATCATGCAGCCTGTACTCAGACAAAACTCTCTGTGGGACTCAGTTGGGATTTTCCCTGAGTAAGGAGTGCAGGATTGGACCTTCACTCTACAACATATAGACACAAATATAAATATTTGTTGTCAAGGTTCCTTCCCCACTCTGAACTTTAGGGTACAGATGTGGGGACCTGCATGGACACTTCTAAGCTTAATTACCAGCTTAGATCTGGTATCGCTGCCACCATCCAGATTCCTCCGTCTGGAACACTCCCTTTCCTCCCAAAACCTTCCCCTCCCTGGGTAGCCTTGAGAGACTTTTTCACCAAGTTCCTGGTGAACACAGATCCAAACCCCTTGGATCTTAAAACAAGGAGAAATTAACCATCCCCCCTCCTTTCTCCCACCAACTCCTGGTGGATCCAGATCCAACCCCTTTGGATCTAAAAACAAGGAAATATCAATCAGGTATTAAGAAAAAGGCTTTAATGAAAGAAAAGAAAGGTAAAAGAAAACCCTGTAGGAGAGATTAGCATACCAGCTACTCTCACAGACAACAGATTCAAAACACAGAGGATGTTCCCCTGGGCACAAATTTAGTTACACAAAAAATACCCAAATACCCAATTTTGATAATTCCCTTAATGGTACCAAGACAAGTTACAAAGAAAATAAACATAAACATATTTATCCCTTTCTAAAACTTACTACTCTGATAAGAGGCTGGTTCCTTGATCTTTTTCACTCCGGCTGAAACTGAGACTCTAAACAAAGGAAAACTTCTCTCCTTCCTTTTTAAACATCTTGTTCCCCCATTGGTTCCTCTGGTCAGGTGTCAGCTAGGCTAGGTGAACTTCTTAACCCTTTACAGATAAAAGAGGCATTAACCCTTAACTCTCTGTTTATGACATTTGTAGATTAGCATTTGCAAATTTTATTTGAAAAAAATCAGCTTCCCTGCGCTCTTGGGAATGATACTGGTATCAGTGATCTACAGAGATATTGAACAGTCTCTCTAGTGAGGCTCTGTTTAGTAGAATTCCCAAGTTTGGAAAATGAATAGTGTTGCGTGTTCAATGTAATCGATAGACCACAGACACCGTGGCCATGTGCGAGAGAATGAGAGCCCCAGATCCACTGCAATTGTTGGAAAAGTGTTGTACAATACTACAAACTCATATTATCCAGACATGATCGCCTGCTGGCTGATTCAGTAATTATTTTTCCTCCATTTTAACTCCTTCCTACAGATATTGCCAGCTCTTAATATGTTTGTTCAACAATTCATGTTGTGCCGACTTTAGCATCACAATGGTTGGATATACAAGTTATTTAGTGTGGATCCATCTATCATTCCACTGAATACGTTCTGGTTCTAAAGTTGTCTTAACATTCCTTTAATGAACATGGCAGATTTGTTCTCTCTTTTGATGATGGTTAGAAAACTGAGGGAAATCTTCATTTGAACCACTGGATTCTTGCAAGTTGAACTATCGTATCTGGAATATTGTCAGTTCCCCCCTCCCCCTCTTTTCAATCATTGGGTCTTGTTTAACAGCTAATATGGACTGATCTAGACTACACAAAAATTTAAATATAAGGTGGTAATGCACAGACATTCTTTTAGCAAGTTCCTTCCCCAAATGGTTAAGTGTACCACTTGTCCCTTAATGTCAGTTGTTCTGATCTTCAACATATTAGTCTGATAAGGACAACTTTATTCTGGCTCTTTAGTCTCCAGGAGTGTGCATCTATACATAATACCTACCTACGTAACATTTTAAAAGGGTCTGGGAAAATATTGTACTACAATCTCTGGGTTCTCAATAACCCACATACTGCCTCTTGGGTATTGCTTTCCTCTTTTGCTTAGGTTGGTGCTTAAAGCAAAATTAAAAAAAAATGTATGAACTTGTGCCTCAAGCATCTTCAACACAGATTTAATATCTGAGATTCAAGCAACCTCTTTGCTAGTTTTATACCTCTTCCCCACCCATATCAAGCAATTACTGCACAATTTCCCATACTTAGGCTCTGATCCAGCAAAGCACTTAAGCACGAGTGTAACTGCTTTGCTGAATCAAGGCCTTCAGAAAAGTTTACATACTGGTAAGGACATAATTGTCCCAATATACTTTCTGGAGGTTGCAAATTACTTAATCTCATTTACAAACTGGATATCTTGAAAGAAAATGAGTTAAATCAAAGATTCAGAGTTTTATAAAGTTATATACTTATCAAAGAAACTGATCATTAAATACATTTTCTGGGGTCTGCTCTTGCATCATTGACGTCCATGGGGATTTTCCCTAAATAAGACATCACTTCCCTAATGCAAAGTGAGTATAATATATTATTTCTAGTCTAAATGCCTGATCCAAAGCTCATTGCAGTCAGTCTGTTCATTGACTTCGGTGGGCTTTGGATCAGCCCCCAAGAGATTAATACATAAACTCGGGGCCTACTCTCACTGATTTCAGTGCAAAGCTCTGATTGACTTCAGTGAGGGCAGGAACAGGATCTTTTATATCCGTGTTTGGGAAAAGTACATTTTAAAACATCTTCCTAGATCCTCGAGATGAAATCTTGACTCATAATCTTATAAATAACTCTTTTAAATAGGATATGACAAAAAAGCAAATGGCTTTGGAAAAAATCAGTCTTCAGAAATGTCTGCTATATTTTGAGAATATTCATGGACGACCTGTAAGTATGCCATGGAAAGATAGGTAAATTTCAAATTATATTGCATAGAATTTCTTTAACAAATACTTTTTGAGATTATACATTACATATATTTAGATCACTCTTACACATTCAACATTATTGTAGTTGGTTCAAAGCAATCTTCAGATGTAAATGTCCATTGCTTGAAAATGCTAAACTGTGATCAAGTTTTTTTTAAAAATAAAATAACAACGCAAGTGTTTGGTGACATTATATTGGTCTTCAATAGCAAAATATTGCAAACATAATGGTAAGAATGCTCAGGACCCTGTTCTGATCTTCCACAATTTGCACCTTGACTTAGATATGTTGTGGTTGAAGTAATGTGTGGTCTGACCTGTAATTTGGTATTGAAATGTATATATTAGAGCATTTAACAGCATAGGAGAAAAGTTTTACAAGTCAGGCCACAATATAGAATGTGATAATGTTATGAGTTATCACCTACATTTTCCTTTATTTATTGAAGCTGTTAAGCCTATTCCTATGCCGAGAAACCTGCTAAAATAGGCCAAGATACAGCAAAGCACTCAAGCACGTGGTTAACTTTAAAGTTCCATGGAACATGAAGTCAGTGGAATTACTTGCATGCTTAAAGTTTAAGCACATGCCTAAACACTTTGTTTAACCAAGGCTAATGGTGCAGGAATCTTAACAGGATGTGGGATTGATGTCTCTGATATAACTAACATTGATTAAATGTTCAGTTTCATGATTTGGCATTTCTGATGGAACTACCTTATAACAGTAAACGTGAGAATGGCAAATGTGTGTTGAAGATAAATATGCCTAAAATGATGGTCAGTTGACATTTTGTGAGGATATATTATCATATCTTTTCATTTTCTTTCCAGATATCAGGTGTTACCATCTAAAGATACTTCCTAGATACGCAGTGGTCATCATTAGGAAGTTATTATTGACCTAGTTACCAAAGAAAGGAATCTGAAATGTGGCACTCATTATCCTATTCTGAGATGAGCAGTAGTCTCAGAACTACATTGTCATAGTTCCTGTGGTTTAGTAATGCTTGGCAAAAGTTGCCTTTTTAATAGTAGCCACCATATAATGAGTTTTTAGGATAACTACTAAAATATATACCTTAAGATTGTGCTGATGAGATTTTTGCTAGAGTTTTTTCTATATTTAGCAATTGTATATTGCTTTTAAAATAATCATACTGTACTTAAGAGGCTAAAAACTTCATACTTCAGCAGATAATCCAACCACTAACTGTCTAGGATTGAAAGAAATGTCCTCTAAAAGGGGTTATTATGTAATTGCCCATTATGGAGTTTCTTGTACCTCCTTGAAGCATCAGGTAACAGTTATTGACTGAGGCAGAGTACCAGACTAGATGGGCTGCTTATTTTAACTGGTATGTCAATTACATGTTCCTGCTTCTTACCTGGTATTATATATATAAAAATAATGAAAATTATTGGGCCAGATTCTCAGCTGAAGTAAATTGGTGATGTTCTGACGACTTTATTGGAAGCATGTTGTTCAGTGGAGTATCTGCCTGTTAGTCAACTAATGAATATTCTTGGGGAAAATGGACTTACACACCTTAGTAGGCAAATTTCATGCTCCAGCATTGATCATAAATGCTGCTGATACCATCAGTCCTTGAGCATGAAGAGCTGTCCTAATAAGGTGAGAATTTAGCAATCACGATGCTGCACTTCAGAGCCAGTAATTAGAAGTATATATAACATTTTCTACAGTGCCCTCTCATTATATTTGATTTGACAGTCAGCGGCTTGTGCAAGTTGAGCTATTTTTTTCAAATATTTCAAGTTCACCTAATTTAAGCAGTTCTTTGTTGCTGTCAATCTCCCTTTTAATGTGGGAGCAAGATCAAGAACAGCCTACCAAAGTGAGACTTGAAGAAGTAGCACTAACTGATTTGTTGAAATATCAAATGGCTCTCTAAGGGCTCTGCTGTCTGTCAGAGACACAGCCCCACCTTTGGAAGAAGCACAAAGCTACATGTGAATGGGCCTCCACTTCAGGGCACAGTGGGAGTGCACTGATGCTGCCCCTCTTTAGGGGGTGCCATATATGCCTCTGTTTGCCCTGCCTTGTCTCCACCCTCTTTAGTATGTCTATTGCCCCATGAAAAGTGTACCTGAATGCTGCACAGAAGCATAAGTAGAGAATATTTCGTCTTTTCCCTTCCTCCGTGTGTGTTTGTGGAGCAGATGGCTCTAAGATTTCTGGAACATCTCTAGGTTTTCAAGTACATAGTCCAAAGCCCAGCTAGGCAAAGAGCCCAGGGAAACATGGATTCTTTATGTTAGAAAGACCAAAAGTGAGAGAGAGTATAGAAACCTGATATGTGAAGACTGCGGTAGCTACAATCAGTGAGGAATGGACGTACAAAGATGAAAGTGTCTCCTTCAGGAAACAAGCACACTGTTTTTTCTTGGTATAGAAATTTATAGACAATCATAGAAAAATGTTATTTTGGTAAAAAATATTGGAGCTTTTTGATGGAGAACCAAAATTTTCAGTAAAATTTAAGTTTGGTTTTCAAAAAAATGATTTTTTTTAAAGAAAATATTTTTCAAAACCTAGCTTTTTTCAGTTTTTGTCATAAGAAGAAAAATACACTATGGGGAATATTGGAAAAAAAGGAAATAAAAAAAAATCCCACAGAAAATAATTTGCATTTTTCAAACAGATCCAGTTATGGGTAATAACATCGTTTGCACAAAAGACAAAAATAAAACCACAGCTGAATCATTACTGGTGAAAACTGATGGATATGAAAATGGAGCATTTTGTGCTAAAGACGCAGAAGGACATCAAAGGAAGTGATTGTATTTATAGCCCTACTCATAACCAAGGAGAAGGAAACCAAGTCCTGTTGTACAGAGTAAATGACATGTTAGCTCACAGGAAGGGATATCACTGATGGTTGCATTAGAGTTTTTGGATTTTGGATTAAAGAAAGCTGATGATGTCCATCCTGTACCCCAAATAGGGTTATTCAGTAGCCACAGACTGACCAGAATTTTCTGGTGCGTGATCTGCAAATCCACTCATCTGATAGATTCTGCCTATCGTGCTGTATTTGCACTGAGAACAATGGTGCTTTGAGACACGTTTTCTGGAAGCAATTCTATAAAGTGGCCTTAGATCCAACTCTTTCCCAAACAGCTATGCCCCTTCTTGGCTGTTTCAATTGCCTAGGATATTCTTACTGTATATCCCTGGCATTGAACTCCTGGCAGTGAGCGGCAATGAATTCTCAGTGGTAGGTCCTCAGCTCTAGAAAATTTGACCTTTGTTGGTCTGCCCAAAGTACAGTTTGACAACCTTTAAAACTGTGTGTTCAGGTTAACAATCCCTTATTTGCAGTAAAAAAGTTTTGTGACCTACACCCCTATTTACATTTACTATAAGAGTAAAAAATGTTTCAATTATAACAATGATACACTTATATAATTTGTATGTTTTTGAGAGGTTGACGAGAATGCTTGACCTTGAAGGATAAGTATATAGGGGAGCGAGGTTTTCTTTGCTGTAGATTGGAATAAATTTCTGATATCTTGCAACCCTCCCCACTGGTTGCTTTAGGACATAATATACACAGGTAACGCGTTGGAGGGATTTGTTTTTGTCTTGGTTTGGCCTGGGTTTTTTAGGAGATGGAATGGAAGGGTGGTTAATTAAGTGGCAAGCATGTAAAATGGTTTGGTTTTGTGGCTGGATGTGCTTGGCGGTTTTGTACACACATCTACTTACTGTTGGATAGGCAGGAAAATATTGTCATATACAGTAATAAATAAAGCCTCCTGGGCAACAGACTCTTTGAATGACAACCCTTTTTAGTAGGATAATGTATGACAATGAGATGGAAAAGTCTTAAGCAAAGCTGGGCATTCTTTGCCTTTCATAGAGACCTTAACAGTACCTACATTTACCACAGCAAATTGTTCTGAAAGATGTGAGACAGAAACTTGACTCTAGCATCAGACGTGGTGCTCTTTAGTGGAAGCAGATTAGATCTCTCTGGCCTTTTATCTGTGAAAGGAAGCCCCACAAAATTATAAGCATGAATTGTGCTGGCCTCTTACCATCACGTGGCTTAATTATCCTTCCCTTTATACCAGTGTGTATCAGGAATAAATGCACTGAAGTCAATAGTGTTACACTGGTGAGGGGAGAATCAGGCCTTGACAGTTTAGCCTTGGGGCTAGAATATGATCTCAGTCGTACCAGTGTGAATTTGAAGTTATGCCATTCACTTTAATGGAGATATTCTGATTTACGCTGTAATGGCTGGGAGCAGAATGTGGTCTATGGTCCTTTCAGTTTTAAAATCTTGGAAGTATTCTTACATTTGAGCTTATCTACAATATAAGTAGACTATGTAACCCTAAAATTGTGACTAAAAGAATATAACTGACTATTGTCAAAATTGTTTTGTTTGTTGTTATTGGAATTATTAATAATATTTGAAATTATTAATATGAGAAACCACCAAACACCAGTTTAAGCATAAATTCCTTTATTAAGTCCTGAGACCAAATGGTATTTTATACAGTTGCTCTAAACGTGTCTAAAAAGCCTACATAATAAGCAATTTACTACCTCCAAACAGTAACAAAACATTTATGAGCATTTGAGCAGGATAGTTACAAGCAGGTTAAGCCCACGGGTGCTTAGGCCCATATTGGTTGGCTCCAGCGTGGTCAGGCAGGTGTTAGCAATGACTCCTTTGAGAGTTTATTTTTTATACCCTTTAACAATCAAGGGATGTTATTGCCAATTACTGACTTCAGCTAAAAACCAACTGGACACAGTTCTCCCTTATTTCCAGTCTTAATTCAGAGAAGATTTACAACTTCCTTTCTTCCCCTCCTTCTTGCTGGCCTACAGTTTTCCCATTGCACCTGGGTTCACACAGACTTTAACACTGGTGTGTGGGTTGGGGAAGGGGCATGTTGGCTCATTTTAAGACAGATTCTCTGTATTTGATTTGAAGCCATTTGCAGTCACCACTGTGGTCAGAGGCCGTCTTTTTAGAAACTGCCGCTTACCTCATTAGTTATCCTTTGAACCAGACATCCTCCCTGCTTTATTCCTTCTGGCTTTACCCCTTTTTATTTTCAAGGCTTTCCTTCTATTGGCTAGTCAGGGCCTTTCTTTACAACACATATATAGACTCAAAGGCTTTAAGGCCAGAAGGGACCTTCGTGATCATCTAGTTTAGTCATATATTTCCCTAACCAAACTTAAGCTAACATTAATTCTTTAATTTTATACTTATCCTACAGTTGCATGTAGTAAAGCTGCACTCCACTTATGTGAAATGATTTTGAAAATAATGCACTTGATTTTCATCAGGGTCTCAGCCCAGCTGCTATTCTTGATGGTGTGATAACTCGCCAATTTTTTTCAGGTGCAGTTATTAGTAGATCTCTACCTGTTTCTGTCCCCCCAAATCAGGGTGGAGAGGGAAGGGGAGAAAAAGGGGTTAGAAACTACTAACTACATCAGAACTGACTACTGATATGTGTGCCCACATGTTTTGAGGACACAAAAGTGAGGGCCCAAAGTATTTAATTTAAATTGGCCTTTCTAACATAAGAGCTGGTGGAGATCATTTTGTTAGAAAGTGCCGTCTCTGACAAAAGCAGCACCGAAGACCCTTTGAGAAATGGTACAATGGGGTGCAGAAAAGATGTTTAGATTAGGCTAAACGTAGACATGAGATAACTGTTGCCCTACATTCAGTTCAGCTAATTTAATATGTGTAGTGCTGCTTACTGGTATTGTCTCCCACCTAAAATCTGCTTTACTAATATTTTCAAATACAGAAGAATTGTTTGCCTGCGATGCCAACCTGAGCAATTATGAAGTCAGGTGTTTATTTCCAGCAAGAAAATAACATTGTGCTGACATTAAGATATTAAATTGTCTAATAAAATACATGATTTATTTTTTACAAGCCAGTCATAACTTTAATTATATTAGAAGTTAGAGAACCAAGGGTGAACTTGTAGAGGCTCTGGCACAAGGCTGCAGTGTTTGGGTTGCTAACCATGCAGGAAAATGTGTTAACGCTACAATAAAATCTGACTTCATTGACATTTTCACCAATTTAACAAATAACAACATTTCTAGTATGGTAGGGTTGTGTTATATACTCTTTTTAAAAATCAACTGCTGGACCAGAATATTTGGCAGGGTCTCTTTACAGATATTTTGCTTTGCTGAGCTGCCCCTGCTGTCCTTTCTGGGTGTTGAGCTCTTTTGAAGATTTGGCCCATTATTTCTACAAGTATACTTACAAAAGCAGCTATCATATCTCCTATGTAGTAATCATGTGGATGTGAGGGGGTGGAATGCAGCTCTCCTTTCAGTTATTTGGTTACATCACCCGTAATTATTCACTCACTTTTTAAAGTAAAAAAATACCATTAAGAAGAAGTTTGGACAGTGTATTAGTCAACATGAGGATATTTACAATAGTTGTTTCAAGTAAATAATGTTACTCTTCTATTCATGGTAGTGGGTGGGTGAAATCCCCTTTCATGAAGGTTGAGGCTTAACTGGGACTTAATTAACATGTAGGTCATGTGCATAGGGGTAAACTTCAACCAGTATCCCCTTTACTAAGTATAGCAAATGCTGTTTAAATGTAATTAGTCAAAAGGTATCATTTTAAAGATTTGCAATGGGAACTGCTATACCACCTCAATTTGCATGTTCCATGCTGATTTTTTGCAGGATGTGCATGTAACTGCATGAGAATTGATAAACTGCATAACACAGATTGAGGAATATTTCCTCGTAATGCTAGAACCAGAATCCTGAGGACAGCACAATAATGGAAAATCCTGCATGCTGATTGGCTAACAAAACATTCTAAGCGGTGTTATCCCACCATACTACAGTTGCTGAAAATCTTACATTTCATAACAGTAATAGCCAAATTGTCAAAGAGAGCAGGCCCAAGATCCTTACACAATTGTGTGATTACATCTATATGTACAGTTGGCTCGATGCAAGGGCAAATCAGCCTTAGTAGCTATTGTGTGTGCAGGCATGCAGCCATAGTAGCTATTGTGCCATGAATGCACATTAGTGGCAACTGCCTATGCATATATAGATATAGAACTGTACACGAATGTAGAATGTCCCTTTTGGAAAACTTGGCCCATAGCGACCAGCACAACACATGCATTTGTATGTATCAAACAGTTGTATCAAATGTAAGGAATGTACTTCTAAGTACCTACCTTTGAAGGCTAACTAACTACTTAAATATGGAAAATACTAATTAAAAACATATTCAGCGAAAACATTCAGAAACTCTGCTTGTTCCAAATGCGATTTTACCTTTATATTTTTAGCAAATACTAAAGATCAGCCATAAACAAAATGTCACTGTTCTACAAACTTCACTGTGGAGGCAGGAGTGCAGTGAAAGACTACACTAAAAAAAGCTGCCATGTTGCTAATTATTATTAAAACAGCAGGCTTAGGAATGTTACTGGGGTCGCCAGTGAGCATGCTGGGAAAGTCTGCTGATATCTTAATAAGAGAGAGGGCTGGCTCTTCCCTGCTTATCTGAAAAGTCAGCCGGAGGAGAAGCTAAAAGGGGCTGTAGCCTTAAAAAATATTTTTCTCCATTTTGGAGGTCAAGGGCAAGAAGGCCTGTCTACTGCAATGAAACTGAACGTGGTGATTGGGAGTAAAAACAACACCCACCTTCCTCTACAGAGGGCAACAATCTAGGGTAGAAGGAGCACTCACAGACTACAGTGAAGGATACTTTAAAGATACTCTATAACTGGATTAGATTAGACAGGCTGATGGCATTCAGCTGCATTCCTCTGCTCTCTCTTCCTTACTCCATATACTCCGATAACTTTCCATTTCTGGCCTATTGCCCATGCCTGCAGCCTATCCATATCCTTCCACCTCTGCCCCCACATACTCACCTGCAGTCGTGGAGATGATTTCTACACAGTAGAGCGGCAGCAACTCCCATGGGTGCTTAATTGGTCAGCATGGGGATTGACAGGGATTTGAGAATAGGATGTTGTGGAGCACAGGGAGGTGATGAACTCATTTGCAGGTGATTCCTTTCTGATAATGTTGCCCTAGGACAGGTATGATGAAATCATAGAACCACAGAGTTAGAAGGGACTACAAGGGGCATCTAGTCTAACCCCCTGCCAAGATGCAGGTATGTTTTTACCTCTTCGGGCTAATGTGACTGGGCAACTCTTTCTTTTAATAGAGTAGGATGGCCTGTTGCACAGCCAGAATCCATAGCCTTTACATGACTTATGCAATTTGATAGGCTGTAAATATTTTTGGTTAGATTGGGTTCATAGTACACAAACTAAAAAAACAAAATGCATTATCCCTAAATTAGGCACATCTGATGCTCAGGGGTTAACTAGAGAGACAACAGAGAAAACTAACTCCTTTAACAATATCGGCATCTTCAGAAGGGGAAATGTAACCAGTTCACCCTTTTCCCAAAATTAATGCATCAAGGAGGCAAAGATTCCACCTTGTATATTTTTCATTAGAATATAGGTTTACACTTTTGTTTTCAAATTGTACACTGTAATGTTTTTGTAATGAATTATGCTGCCATTACCATAAATACTCAAATATTACGTGAAGCTATATTACATGTAAAGCCAAATTCTCCTTAGCGACACTGGTATAAAGGAGAGCAGAATATGGCCCATAATGCTTGTTTTTGAGAAGAATATACTTTCTTACGGTTTCTTTTTAGGTAACTAAACAAGAGAGGAGTATTATGAAGCCTCTTTATGACAGATACAGAATTATCAAGCAACTTCTCTCAACGCCATCGTTGATTACAACAATTGTAAGTTGGAAAGAATTAGTATTTATTGTAAAGAAACTATACAAGATTCTGAATTGTGCTTTGTATGCCAGTTTAGTAACATTCTAATCACTCTTACACATGAAGGGTTTATAGAATACCTATTGATCAAATCATCTAGTTGATATTTCAAGAGGAGTAAACATCCTACATGATTCAACCCCAAAGCATGCCAGAGGTCATGATGTAAAACATCAGTTTCTGAATCAGTTTACATGGGTGGGAGGGGATCAGATGAGGGAGTTCAGCTTTTAACCTTCACCATTACAAATAAATCTACACCACAAAATGAAAGCAATGTCTGTCTGTATTATACTGTTAATATACCCTCCTAGATCTTTGTTGAAAATACTTTCATTACTACTTAGCACATTAAGATCTTAGCATAGCATTTTGATCAATGCTATACCAGTGTGAAAGAAAGAAAACCTTTTCATGTATGTGATTCTGATGGTTAAAAATAACAATGTTTTTTAAAAAAATATAAAATACATGTCAAAAATTGATGAGGTAGATCTGGTGCCTTTACTCACATTGGATAGTGCTTTACTTTGTGAATTCCCCATTTCAGTAGCACTCCTTGCAGAATGCGTATCACTGAATGTGAGCTGCAGTAGCTGATTCTTACCCTGTGTAAATCACTTGTCTCATCACTATCAAAGAAAATACTACAGTAACTCCTCACTTAACATTGTAGTTATGTTCCTGAAAAATGCTACTTTAAGCAAAATGTTAAGTGAATCCAATTTCCCCATAAGAATTAATGTAAATGGGGGCGGGGGGGGCGGCAGTTAGGCTCCAGGGAATTTTTTTTTGCCAGACAAAAGACTATATTTATATATACACAGAGCGAGAGTATAAGTTTTAAACAAACAATTTAATACGGTACACAGCAATGATGATTGTGAAGCTTGGTTGAGGTGGTGGAGTCAGAGGGTGGGATATTTCCCAGGGAATGCCTTACTGCTAAATGATGAACTAGCACTCGGCTAAGCCCTCAAGGGTTAACATGTTGTTAATGTAGCCTCATACTCTACAAGGCAGCACAAATGGAGGGAGGGGAGACAGAGAGAGACAGAGATATACACCCTGTGTGAGAGAGAGACATGCATTGCCCCTTTAAGTAGGCTGACCCCACTCTAAGTACACTGCCCTTTAAGTAGATCAGCAAGTTGAGACAGCAGCTGCTGCCAGCAAGCCCTGTTGTGTCCCCCCGCTCTATGGAGGTGGGGGGCAGGAGCAGGGAGGAGCGGGGACACCCTGACATTAGCACCCTCCTTCCTCCCACCCCCCACCCCTCCACAGCAAGCAGGAGGCTCCCAGGAGCAGCTCCAAGGCAGAGAGTGGGAGCAGCGCAGGGCAACGTGGAGAGCGACAGCTGAAATGCCCAGCAATTAAAAGCCTGCTGGACAGCTGCCACACAGGGAACTTAAGGGAGTGGTGAGCTGATGGGGCCTGCTGGTCCACCCTGGTTTCAACCCCCCACCAGCTAGCTCCAACAGGCTGCTCTTCCTGCAAGCAGTGGACAAAGCAGGCGGCTGCCAAACAATGTTATAAGGGAGGATTGCGCAACTTTAAATGAGCATGTTCTCTAATTGATCAGCAACGTAACAATGAAACAGGATGACTTTAAGTGAGGCGTTATTGTAATTACATAGCCTTGTTCCACATCTTGTGGTAATGTTAGCATGGGACTTCCACATGAGCTTCAGGGAGTTAGGCACCCTACTCTCATTGAATTTCAATAGGGTTCACTGATTCCTTTGAAAATCCCAACCATAACCTTATTTCCTTAGAATCTCTTTAAAGCATCCTTCATGTTACTTCTAATGAACTTTGGTCCATGCATTTTTTAAAATCTATAAATAACAGTTTAAAAAAAGCCCATATTTTGGTGGAAAATTTCATCATCTTGTACTGTAGTATAACTATCAAATGTGTTGCAATATGGTCATCCTTTTTTGGTTGCTAAAACCATTTGTAACCCTAAAAATTCCTCTAGAATTATTCTTTTATGCATATTGTAGCTTTAATTTATGAGGACTGTTAACACTAAATGGTAGAAGTTTACTTTATGGAGAATTAAACAAAGGGCTCTCTCATTGCAAACCTTACTCACATGGGGAGTTTCATTGTTTTCAATGGGACTAATTTAATGAGTAAAGGTTTCAGAATCATGCCCTAAATCCTATTTAAAGGTACGGTCTTGCAAACTTTTTGTTGTATGAGTAATCAACAGTAAGTAATTAGTAGAGCTACTTATGGAAGTAAAGGCCAGATTCTGCCACAGTCATGGCAAGTAATGTCTTACAAAGCAATTTGTCCCATTAGCGGTTGTAGTGAAAAATCTCAGTGTGTATAGCTCAGGGGTCTGCAACCTCTGGCACGCGGCTTGCCAGGGTAAGCCCCTTGGTGGGCTGGGCCAGTTTGTTTACCTGCCGCATTGGCAGGTTTGGCCGATCATGGCTCCCACTGGCTGTGGTTCGCCGTCCCAGGCCAATGGGGGCAGCAGGAAACGGCACAGGCCGAGGGATGTGTTGGCCGCCGTCCCCATTGGCCTGGGCAGCGAACTTGCCAATGCGGCAGGTAAACAAACTGGCCTGGCCTGCCAGGGTGCTTACCCTGGCGAGCCGCATGCCAGAGGTTGACAACCCCTGGTCTAGCTATTGGTTTTAATACCTGTAACCTCATGTATTTTCAATAAATAATAACATGTAGACAGCTAATTTGATAATGATTATAAGCAGGAGGAAGAAGATTCAGATGAAGACCATTCTCAAAGCAGCCATGAATTATCATCCAGTCCGGCATCTAACCTTCCTGTAGACGACCATCTGTGCTGCTCAGATGAGGAGAATGAGCCTGTAATTGTTTCACCTCTGGATGAAAAAAAGGCAATCAAACAACCAGCCCTATCTCTGTCCAATTTACATGAGGCCACAATGTGAGTGTTGCAGTTTTTCTTAATACATCAAGAAACAAAACAAAACACTTACATATTCTAGTCACAGCATGATCTATACTTACACTCAGAATCTCCCAGGGGTCAGGAAGCTGTAGACCTAAGGACTGAGTTATTTCCTTTTTATGAGAGAAAGCAGATACAGGATATTTGTTTGATCAACTTACCTGTACTTTGTAATTCAGACAGCTCTAGAGCGAACTGCCTAAATCCAGAAAGAGAGAGGCAGAGGAATATACCTATATAAGAGAAATAATGATATGCAAATAGGTAGAGACCACATAATGACATAGTATAAATGATTTGTCGACTGACCTATTTTTGTCAGAAAGTTTAGACATTTATTTACTTAGTTTCTTAAAGACTCTTGTGGAATAACACACATTGGATAAGGAGACTTCAATATTAGTGGTGGCTTGACCAAGCAGGCTAGTTTTTTTTCATTTATATATTGCAGTTCTATTGGTTACATTTCATATTTCACAACTGTCGTGTTGAAAGAGGACACCTTTTCAACTGAAGAATCTGAATTATAATCACATTTCTAAAATGTACAATAGTAGACTCTAAGAATTACTGTAAATTCACAGTCTGGCCTGGTATAATTGTTCATGTATTTTCACTATGTGTTAACATAATTCTATCTATATCTTTGTCAAAGAAAATTATTGCGGTCAACAAGGGCATCAACAAACTCCAAAAATTGATACAAACATGTTATGTTTTGTGCTTCTATGAAAAGGGCAGATTATGGTCACGTTGTTCAGTTGTGGATACATGTGTGCTGATGCCATTCAGCCCTGGTCCTCACTGATGAAAACACACGCTATGGATGAATATGATCTCGTATCTTATAATATTCCTTATATTTCCCATGTGTTTTGATTGACACCTGAGAGTCAGAGGCATGAATAAAGTCTGTTATGTCCTACCAAGTGAGTGAAGATAAAAAGAATATATGTTGTTCTGTGGAGCTCACACTGTGTAAATGATGAAGCATGCAGAAGTGCTGCTGAGATTTCTCAGTGCATCACATTATTATGAAACAGTACCTTTTAGGACATACTCTGAAAGTGTTTTATCATCTGCCTAAGGAACTTATCCTACAAATGCTGCCCAGCCTAGTTCTTACTACAATGTGCAGTTCCACTGAGTCACAATAAACAGCACTGTATTTGATGGTAAGTGTTTTCAGGATCAGGTCCTATGCTGCGAATGTGTATCCCTGTTGTTACTTATGGGCCTGAAACTTAAGGTGCCAGGTGCTTCCTATGAGATGCCGAGCACCATGACCTCCACATGGAACTAAGGGTGCCCACAGGATTAGGGTCGGAGTGTTTTATTGCTTCCTTCCATAGATTCTCTGCATTCCCTTTATTAGAGGAGTGTGAATGACACCAAAAGCAAGGAAATGCTGCAGCTTTACACTTGTGCTGTCATAAGTCCATTATACTCAGACTTGGAAGAAAATTTTAGGATTCTTTGAATTTAGCAGGTCTAATTCTGCACTGAGATGAACAGACACACCTGTCACTGCGCGCATATTGAAGGGCCACATCCAGCCCTAATAGGCTTCAACTTCCTCTACCTCCTTTGTAGGCCTGTGCTACTTGAACATCTCCGAGAAACAAGAGCTGACAAGAAAAGGCTTCGCAAAGCTCTGAGAGAATTTGAGGAACAGTTCTTTAAACAAACAGGAAGGTAAAACAAAACCTCTTTATGTATTTTAAGCAGATTTTTATGTTTCCATTAAAGAACATATTCTTAAGCAGCAGGGCAGGGATTTACCTGTAGTAATTGGGCTGGGGGGAGGGAGGGGGTTGTGTTGTGTTTTGTGCTTTGAGAGTCCCAAGGGTAGCTACAGTCCAGGATTGGAAGGGGACAGCTGGGAGCACCGTAGAGGCATCAGGTCTCTATGGGGATGATTTTTTGCTTGGACAATTCCTCCAGGATCTGTGCAGATCCTTGAAGTTCTTCCAGGTTTAGGGTAGCCCCCATAACCTATCCTGTGAGGGGGAAAAGCCACCCCTCGCAGCTCCACAGGGAACTCTGCCAGAAGATCAGTTCAGAAATTTCCTTCCCTAGGCTTATTGACAGAAGGAGCAATGTAACCCGTAGTCAGGGGTTGTAGTAGTCCAGCAGCAGCTGTGTCTGCCACACATGCACTATTAGGATCTCCTGATTTACAGAATATATATGCCAATAGGTAGTGGGTTTTTTTTTATAAATGTAAACCTGCAATGTCACTTTCCTGGAGACATTTTACCATGACTGGTATGTTGGTGGCAGGCAGCTCTGTCCCACCCCTCCCCTTTCTTAAATGGGCTAGGTGTGGCCAGAAGTGTAGGTAGTGCGGGCCTGATTGAAAGCTCATTGACATCAATAGTCTTTCCACTGAGTTCAATGGGCTTTGGATTTAGTCCCTGTGAGCAGAGAGGAGCCATTTTGTTGTTGGTTTTAACGCAGACCTTACTGATGGTTTTTTTTTCTGTTTTGGTTTTTTTGGGGAGGAGAGTGTTGGGGGGTTTATTGGTAAATTCCAGGTTATACCTAAAACAAGGTGAGCTTTCATTCTAATTTTTAAAAAATGTGGCCCCCTCACACTTTCACATCACAATATTGCTCTTACGAAGACCAGTGTGTGAGGGTATAATATTTAAATTGCTCAATTTGCTTAAATGCTATTGAATTCATGACATGTCCTGAATGAAAACAACTTTAACTCCTTGAGTGATCTCAGGTAGGTCAGGATGATTTCCTATCGTGATGAAAATCTGCAGGAAGAACTTGTATGGGCTCAGTCCAATGCCCTCTAGATCAATGGGAGCTTTTCCATGGATTTCCCTGGGCATTGGAGCTGGTCTATATATGGTTCAAAAAGAAAACCATAAGTGTGGTACCATGGTAGTTATAATTTTCCATAATACTATACAACAACATATCTGCATATTTTGGAGTGAAGTAATTATTACTTACACAGCTGACAAGAAATGTGATTGCCTTGTATAATCTACACCTCAGAATTAAGTATTTTAATTGCCATTCCTATAATCCTACTTCACGATAGTATGCTCTTTTCATACGTCTATGGGCACCTACAATTAGAAACAAATATTAAAAAAATCACAGCGGAACTAATTTTAAAACCCATTTTTCTTCTGTGTTGTAAAATGACAGAGCTCTGTTTGACTGTTTCAGGAGTCCGCAAAAGGAAGATCGCATACCCATGGCTGAAGAGTACTCTGAATATAAGCATACAAAAGCCAAACTCAGGCTCTTAGAGGTTCTCATCAGTAAGCACGATGTCTCTAAAACAATTTGAAGTCAATGAAATACACAGCTAGTGTTTGCTAGCAAACAACAAAACAAACGAAAATAATTTTACAGGTCTGGGTCTTTCTGCACAGTTATTAGACACACTGAGAAGCTGATGCACTTTAATAATCTTATTAACTGAGAGTAGGAGAGGATGGCAATGTGTGTAAGAGTATGTCAATGGGAGTGAGTGAACTGTAGTTTTTCCTTTTGGAGAAGCCTTGAAGTGCACTATGGTAATCTTAGACGTTAAAGGGACACTGCAAAGTAGTTTAGGCCCTTAGTCTAACCTGCTTTACCTTAAAATGTATAATCCATTAGGGAATGGCCTCCAGATTCTAAAAATAATCAGAAATGCACCACTCTGTCTCACTCAAAAGCAGAGCAATCCACTTTTTCTGTAGGCAAAACAACTTACAACATCATATGTTAACTAAAAACCTGTACACCAAATTCTACCCTTAGATACATAGGTGCAATTCCCATTGGCTTCAAAGAGAGGTGCATATACATGGACAAAATGTGGCCCTGAATTCTTGGAGCTGAGTAAATTGAGGCTGCTGGAGAAAAAGAACGTGGTAAAATAACTGCCAAATGCAATCATGTTTTTTGCAAATGAGAAAACGTATATTTGGCAAAGCAACAAGGACTCAGTGGGTAGGGAAGGAATGCCTGTTTCAGGTTTGCCAAAGGGTAGTATAAGACAATGTAAAGGCACTAGGTGCTGGCCTGTTAAATATGGTTGGCAGTACCCTGAAGAAAATTCAGTAAAATAAATTGATCATACATGCTGATTTTTAGTTCTGTATTAAACATAGCACTTTATTTTGCCTGATGCTATAAAATTTTGCTTTTTGGACTACCAAAGCTTGTTTGGAAGCATGCACTTTGTAAAACGTTAAAGTATTTCCTGTGTTAGATATCTATATTAAAATAATGAGAATAGTTTATTGCATTCTGACAAGATATTTTGGATAGATAAATATATGCAGTATATAATTGAATGTCATGGTTGTGAGATCAGGAACTCTGGCCTTCTTGTTTCCTAAAAGTAAGCCTACAAAAATAGTGTTCTGTTGGAATTATGCATCCTTCAGCACACCCCACTTTGTAATGTAAAGGGATTTTCCTCACTCTTGTGATAGATCATTTCTGTGTAAAGTGCAATATTTCACAGGGATAGTCAGCATTTTGTATTTTTCATTACAAATCAAAGGCGGGTATAATGGGGAAATGTCTAACTCAAACATGAAGGAAGAGCTTAAAAAGGAAATGCGTTGCATCATATTTAGTGTTTTGTTTAAATTGACATTTTGTATTAACTGCATATAAGCCACCTGTTTTGCTATCTTAAGGAAACGTTCATTTTCTGAAGTCTATTCTATACCAACCACGTTTGTATTTATATTGTATGTAATGTTTCAGCATGATTTTAAGTAGTACACATTCTCAAATGGTTTGGAGGAAAAAGTGTGACCACTACACAATGTGGATTTTTTTTTATTTCTATGAGGTTTGCTGTTTCACTGTATTGACTGGACAATTTATAACTTTTCTGAATCAGAATGATCTCCTTTCTAAATCTGTTTTAATTAAAGTAATCTAAGGTCTACACCTAAAAAAAAAAAAATAAGAAAGATACGCTACGCGCCACGCGAATAACGCTGAAGAAGTGAACTATCTATATACCGATCCTCCCCCCTCACCGTCCGGGCGCCGGTCCGATGTCCTCGCCGCCTCCCGCCCGCGCCCCCCCGCGCGGCGGTGGAGGAGATGGCGAAGGAGGGAATCGAGGGGATCGATATATATATCTAGATGAGATATATATATATATGAAAAAAAATCGATCGCGCCGCGCCGACGGCGGGGTAGTGTAGACGTAGCCTAAGAGCAACAGGAACAGATACACAACTATTTGAGGTTTACAAACTACATCTTTGATAAGAGAAAATGGTTTCATGACGTATACAATTGCTATTAAAATGTACTCTATATATTCTATATGATTGTATAATATTTTATACAACAGTACAAATAAAATATTTTTCTATTATATTTATTATGTTTAAACACAATTTTTGTTTCCAGTTAGCTAATATAAATAACACTGTCAAACAACAAGTTGGAAGTGCTGACATTTCTAGGCTTCGAGATTTAAATCATGCTGCAATTACAACCTTTCATGCTGTTTGGAGTTATCCCAGTGTTTGTTCAGTAGATTAAAATAAATGCATATTTAAACACCATTATAAGCCATTATTTGTATTTTGCTAAAGCATTTTATATAGGTTTTTGTTATGTTTGGCCAGGAACAAACAAACAAAAACAAAAATTGCAGCATCTAGGTGTAAATGTTGTCAGAAAGAAAATCCAGGACTTCTGTTCCCCTAATGCTATAAACTATCAGAAGGAAGGAGGGAAGTTATACTAAAAATGCTATTAATGAATTTGAAAAACTGGTGTTTGCTTTTGGTGACAGCGGCATGTGCATGCTTCTGAAGAGAACATCTGACAATGGAAATGGACAACAGAGGTTCAAAGGCTCCTAAGTAATGGGGTAGGGATTAACGTCCAACACTGATGTTGCAGGTCTTGCAACTGGGATCTTTTTTTGCATTTGCAGTAGACGAGCTCATTACCTGATGACCAGTAATTTCTGCAACTGTGCCAAGGGAAAGATCCACAGGATCAGTGTAAATTACTTCTAAAATAACATCCTGGGCATGGTGATAAACCAGGATGCCATCTTCTTCAGTGCAGGTCAGAAATTTATTATCCTTTGAATTTAGCTGAGGAAGGCGCTGCTTACAGAATTCATCTCCTGGTGAGCCAACAGGGGCAATAACAAGAATGACATAGTGATAAGCTGTGTACATGCAGTAGAAGTCCCCAAAGTACAAGTTAGTATTTGGATTGAAAAGTTTTTCGGCTGAAATCTCAAACCTGTATCTTCCATAAGGTGAATCTTGTGGTGGCTTCCCTGTGTTAAACTCAGTGTTGCAGCTAAAGAAGATGCCTTCCAACTTCCCACTGATTGGAGAGCCATGGCTACCACTGTTATCCTTGACAGAAGGCTGCATTGCATTTCCATGTTGGTCTCTAAAAATGAATGACTATTATTGTTTATTTTGCAGTGAAGAGTACAAATTTGATTACTTATAGGACTACCACCGTGTCACAAGGGACACAAAGAGAAACCAGTCATTTGAAAAATAAGGTTACCAACCCCCCACTCTCAAGGGAAAGCAAATCATGCTGCAATTACAAATAAATGAAGGCTTGACCAGGGCTCAAGGTGAGAAGGAATTGCTTTTCCATCTTGTCTCTGCTTCTGGAGGTGAGTTGTATGGAAAAAGAGGCAAAAACAGTAACAGAACCCCCCCCCCCCTGAGTGACACTATGGCAGGGAATTGCCCACATGCCCCCCCAAACCTGCGGCTTACTTGGCTCCTACTTACACGATCAGGAGTAACTTAAGCAGACTCAAACACAAAAAGTCTCTCTCTGTTTTATTTAAATAGGTCTTCACAGATTTTGAATTACAGGAGTGCTTAACCCATACAACCACTATGGAGTCCTGCCTGTGCAGCTCTGGAAGTTAGAAGTAGTGAAGATGATAATCTCAGTCTAATAAATTTGAGGAGAATTAATCAGTTTTGGCCCCACTAAGACCCCCTTTCATTTTCTTCTAAAGAAGCTGTTTCTCCACATTGTTAATACATGGCCCAATTTGGCTGTCATCGACTTGAGTGGAAGCAGGACTGGACCCAAGATGAGATATAATTTGGTTATTTCCAGCTGTAATTATCCTAAACCCAGAAATACACAAATCCAATCCCTTGCATTGCAGTTCAACTGTTAGTGAAGTGCACTGACTCTGTGTATGTATGTATACATATACAAACATGTCCAGGGTATCTCTCACTTTCTGTTTGCCTAAATACTTTCAAAGTGCAATGAATCTTCAGCACCCTCCTATCTAGAAAAATTATTTTACTATCACCACTTGGGTTAGGTCACTTCTCTTGTCAAAGCTATGACTGATTTCCTTTTGTTTTCTGCCTTGGTTGTAGACTATTAAGTCTCAATGATAAGACACTTCCAGGTCTCATGGCCACCTACTCCTTTACATTTCACAGAACTCTTGTCACCTACCTGGTGTGCTAAACCGCCATCATTCCTTCATGCAAATTGACAAGTCTTAAAAACACTTTTCAGAATGCTTTCTAACACTAATTCACCAACGAAAGCAGCTTTTGTTAAGAACACCATGCTCAATTCAGGCCATCATCTGGTAAGGTGGGGCATTACATGCTGAACTACATGAGCTGTTTCTCGGGTTGGTGGTAGCAAGAGAAGCTCTAATGCCAATGTGCTATAAATATCACGTGAGCACTTTTCAGTCACACACTCTCAGTATAAGGACAAACAGAATGGCCGACTGACTTGATGTGCCTTGACGCAGCATGTAAAGGACAGAAAGTTTCCCTGTATAGCAGATTTCCCCCTTCTCTACCCCAGGCATTTTGAGTTCAATAAACCAGCCTTTGTTAGAAAAATTTGTTTTCAACCAGGCAAATGCATCTGCATGTGCACTACCTTAGACTAGAGCCCACCTGCCAGTGGCATAACTAGCACCTATTGCCCAATACTGCATGTACAAAACTCCCTTTGAGTTCAATGGTAGCTGTGCTCTTGTAACCAATTTAAATATCAGGCAAACCCAGCATCGGATTTACCTGTAACTGGCACAGGTGAAATTTGTTAGCCTGATGGGTAGTTTAACCTTTACAAGCAAACAGGCGACCACTAGCGGTTGCTCACTGTTTTGGAATAGTTTCGGGGATGGGGTGGGGTGGATTTTTATTTTTGTGACAGTCCAAGGTAAACCCCTAACTAGAAATTCTTGTTTTCAGCTAAATTATAACAATAGAATGTAAGGTTGTTTCATTTTTTATATGCTCATGGAAAGCAGGTTTAGTCCTTGCTCCTACTGAAGTGAATGGGAGCTATGCTAGTGTTTCTTACATAGTTACTTTGTAAAACAATTGTTAACCATGATGTTGGTAAATATACTGTCTGTCAAAGATGGTTTCAAGTGGCATATGTAACAGTGGCTTTATCACTGAGATAATTATTGCCATTTCTAATCATACACCTTATTCTGACTAAAATTTTTCATATAGCTGTGACGTAAACTTCAGAAGCTTTCTGATGCTCTCAAGACCACCATCTTTATATTTGCAGAAGCAATGCTTTGGGAAGATAGGGTCTGAAAAGATTGAATTAAACAAATTCAAAAAAAAAAAAAAAAAAGGCCACCTTCTCTGCAACCTGAAAAATGTGCTTGAAGCTGTATTTCTGTGACAAGATACTGACATCCAGTGGCTAATTATAAGTTAGTATTCGCTAGGGAGTTGAGACACTTTGCATGCTGTCTATTTAAAGGAAGCAGTCATGATTAAAGTGTATGTTAATTATATGCCACATTGAAAAAAAAAACCGTAATGGTGTCGCAGGATCAAGGTTTACCTAGTAAACAGACCAAGGTCTTGCTGTGTGCTGTACAATCTCTTGAGACACCCACTGGACCCCTCCCACTCTAGCCCTAAATACACCACTTTGTGCACTACTGTTTACTACTTAGAAGCCCCTGGAGCCCATCAGAGGTCTTCTAAATCATAAGACAAAACAACACTTTGAGGCAGGGAATGTTAGTTGAAGGGTTACACATGATGCTGATGGTCATCAACAGCTTAGTCTAGAGCACATCGTACCTTTTGAGCCAGCAATTCTTTGCCAACTGTAAAAGACCCTGAATTTGCCTGTTTCTGAATATCTTCATGTATTCTATACTCCTGAGGGAATTATGCACCAAAATTCTGAAATGTAATTTGTCAATAAATTAATGTGGCTCCAGCCTCGCAGTGGGGACTACAGGCCACTGGCTGCACTGAGGTGCGAGATCACCCTGAAGCCCCCACCTCCCTCAGTACAGGGACTCAGCAGTGAGGCTGCACCTGACCCTGGCATAGTGCAAGGGCTGGGCCTGCCCTTCTGTGCCAGGCGCACCAGGTGTGGGTAGGCAGGCTCAGCCCAGCAGGATCCAGGTGTGGGGCAATCTGGGTGTGGGCAGCTCAGTGAGAGATCTGGATGCACAGGACTGGGGGCTTCAGGGGCAATGGGACTCTGCAGGGGATCCAGGTGATGGTGGCTGGGCTCAGTGTGTGTGTGTGTGTGGGGGGGGTATCTGGCTACCTTCAGAGCTTTCAAAGCTCTGTGAACTCAAATGTGCACATACTGTGAACGATGAAAGATTCACCCATGTGACCCCACCCAGTAAGTATGAGGATCAGGGAAACCTGGGCATTCCAAAAGGATGATATGCTCTTATTACAGAACTCACAGGCCTGATCCAGCACTTAGCTGCTCCAGTTTTCTGCAAGTGTTACTTCACTCAAACTGAGTTACATTTGAGTAAAACTGAGGTAATGCAGTGTTGAAACAGGCCCAAAATCTTTAACGTATGCTAAAGTATAAGAAATAAGTATGTTTAAATTTCTTTAAGGCAAGTAATCAGAGATTCTACCACTCTGAAAGGCAGTACAAAAACAGGGTTCTACTGCATTGCTTAGCAGATGGCAATGTACCCCCAAACCCGTTTTCTCCTAGAATACTACTCTTGCCACTGCATGGAGTCTTTTCCTAAGACACTGTTTCATGCTCAATCAATATCCTGAGCTCTAACCTCTAGTGTTGGGGGTGATGACATCTATATTTTGATTGGATAACTGTCTAGCTTTGCTGCCTGTGCAAAAGAATATTATAACTTCAGCACTAATACGCAAAATAAGCAAATAAGCAAAAAAACCCACGTTAAGAGACCACTAAGGATGCACAACAAGGCATTCAAAAGTGAGTAAGGGATAGAGCCACAAAAAGATTTAGGTGCCTGACTGCCACTGTAGGCATCTACATCCAACTTTTAGGCACCACTGTGATCCTCAAACCCCTGCTCAGCTGCCACCTAATGCTGGAGGCACCTAAAATCCCTACGCGCTGGAGTTTCCACCATTAATAATCCCTAGGCACTTGGGTTTCTGCCACTGAACATGTGAACAGCCAACTTAATCTAGGGAATCAGGTGCCTAAGCCCCTGCAGAGTAGGCATTCCTAGCTATTGTGCTTGGGAGGAACGATCCAGTAGACATTTCAACACCTACATTTCTCTGTGGATCTGGCTTTAAATGACACTATTCAGGTTGCATATGCTTGAGTACAATGTGCACATGCAGATACATGAGACACATGTATACATCAAGTACTTGCAGGCAAATGTATGCACAAAATTGTACATCCCCTATCTTTAGAAATATCATTCTGAATTTCTAGTACATCAATCATCATCATTATTACTTAGTCTTTAGACTATGATGGTGCCTAGAGGCTTACTAAGGACTGAAACTCCATTACACCAAGTGCTGTAAAAACACAGTTTCTACTCCAAAAACTTATTTCCTATTCAGATTCAGTGCTGAATTGTACAAACTTACATAAATAAGTCACTTCTCTTCTTGAACTGGAAATGTAGTGCACAGACTGTCTGTTGTAAAATTGTCTCTTTACTTAATATACATTTTAATGTTGCGTAAAGTTTTAATACTTAGCTGGAATTACTCTCTTAATGTGGACAATTTTGCATGTGTTTGTTTCTTACCTGATATAATCAAAGTATTCTTTGTGCTGATTCCGATAAAAAACAGAAAGCTTAAGCATACGTCCTGCAATCACTTCAGCTTTTTCCAAAAGCTGTGTTAGATGAACTTTTGAATAATCTGTGAAGAGAAGAATATCTGCTAGTAAGAAAGAAACATCATCATCTCCTAAATCACAGTCTAAACTTATTTTGCTGCCTTGTACAAAACAGACAAAGGGTGGGAAGGCAAAGAGCAGCAAAGGGCCAGATTTTTGGGACTTGAGCTTCAAAAAATCTGCCCCAAAGTGACAGTCAGTGGAAGAGCCAGGCACAAAATCCCCATCCACCAGACCACATGACCGCTTATGATTGTGATACGTGGTAGTTTTCACAAGGGGTTGTCAGCATTATCTCCTACTAATGGTATTTTCCATTAGAAACTGCTCCCTAATTCCCATGTGCCTACAACCTAGTAGCACAACATACTACCACAGAGGAAGTACTAGGGCTTTGATACAACCCAACTAATACAGGGTTAAACTCGCTCCAGTGCAGTTAGCACATACAAGGACTCACTAAAACTCTTAATGAGTAGTACAGGGCTTTCATACAGACAGGCTCTGTGTACTGGGGTGAATTTCATCCCAATGAAGCTGCGTGTAAGTAAATTAGGAGCCAAATGTATGCTCTCTAGAGCACAGAACGGGGTTGGGTGGAGATGGTGGTGCTCTGAGGCTTTCCACAGGCAGACTGCCTAGGGGCCGTGGGGTGCTGGGTGCAGCATGCTGAACAGAAGCACTTGGAGCGCTTTCAGGACGCTTCACAGCTGCTTGAGGCTAAAGACTGATGCAAGGATGGCCCTGCTTCAGTTTGGTTCACCAAGCACCCAGAGTGCCACCAAGTGCAATGTTTGGCCAACTGCTCATGGTCTGTGCACCAACTGATTTGTATGTGGGTACACCAGGAGGACAGTGTGTGAGGGTGGGGCATGCTGGGTGTCTCTGTGGCTCCCTCTCAACAAGGCACCAACAAGGGAGCAGCCACAGGTTGTTTATACATTTTTTAACGGAAAATAAGCCGCCTAAACCAACCCTTCCATTTCCACATGTGACAGGTACTGACTACTGACAATTATTCTGTGTCGCAATAGCTGATACAGACAGAAACGAATCCCTTTCATATAGCATGTTTGTTTTCTTTCTCTCCCTATGTGCTGTATCTTTTCCCAGCAATCTTACCTCCTGTACAAAACTCTATGATTTCACTCCACTCAGAAACAACGTAATCCCCATCAACTTGCTTTGATGCCGTCTGCACGGCTACTGTATATTCCGTTCTTGGGCTCAAGAACCAGTGTCCACGAACAGTCATAGGGAGAGGAACAGCTTTTGCAACCAGTTTAGTGGGTACATCCTAATGGGACAAAAAAGTATGATCAGTTAGTTGAGCAAAACTATATTCAGAAAGTCATATAAATTAATTTGGGAAGGGGGAATGAAGTTCAATAACATTATTTTAAACCCCTTAGGCCCAAATTCTGCTAACTTTTCTCACACAAGTACCACAGTGAAGTTAATAGGATGACACACACACTAGGAAGGGGAGTGAGATTTAGCCTTTAGCTAAGGGCATTCTTTTAATATTTGGTCTATGTGAAGCTAGACTAATATTATTACTTGCAGCATAGAATATACACTATAGATCAAGGACATCAATTTGTACTTAAAAATGCAAGCCCGTGGGGTGAAGACCATAATTTGATCATGATACACTATCCTACTAAGGAAATGCTAAGGCTGTTAAAACATAAGCTTAAAAAAGTCTCCTCTCACAGCTTTTAACTACATGTAACTTCACTGGCATACTGCCTGATTTACACCAGCATGAGGGAAGACCAGCCTTTCACGCAGCTCAGCACAAGATAAAGACAGTGATGCTTAAATGTTTCAAAACCAGTGCTGCATGTGTTAAATGCATCAGAACAAGCCTGTTTAAAAATAGCTCACGGGAAAGGCAAATGCATGCCTTTATGCGGAATTTGGGCTGTAAGCTGTGTGTCTATCACTATAGTCTTCTGGTTTCTATTTTTCCCCTACTGTTGTTTTGCTGTGGCAGAGCTTCAAACTACATTGTGCTGATAACAAAGATGGAGGCTCTCTTTTGCAGCTAGCAAAGCTCACAAGATGCTGAAATGCTTGAACGCCACAACATCAAGGACTGCAGCTTAGATCTCGCCACAAGGGAGTAGATGGTATACAAGGTTTCCTTGCCAGTACTATGCAGGAAACATGGCTGATTTCTGCATCCTTCAAAATCCTGCAGAAGACAGTAACAGCCTTAATCTTGGGAACAAGCTGTGCAATAATAATAATAATAAAACAGACAATATTGATTAACTTAATTGTAATCTTCTATTCTCCATTTGTGTGTAAGCAAGCTGAATGGTATTAGATATAGCAGCATGCTTCGGAACAGGCAGGTAATTTTAGAATTAGTATTATTTGTATTACCAGAGCACCAAATAAAAAAGAGGTGTGGTGTATCCACAATTTTTCCATTCATCAGAATAGCAAATAGAGATAGTCAGTATTCATTGATTAAAAGCTACAAAGGCTGACTGGGGAGAGAATCTGCATTTGAGAAACTGCTGGGAAATAACCGCTGCCTAAGGAAATGGGCGGAGTGATGATACAATGAATCTCTCATTCACAGCCAAGGTCAAATGGTGAAAAGGGATTCAGGAAATTGAGGACTGGTTTACACTGAGGTTATGGCAGGAGGGAATCAAGGCAAGAGGCAGTGGCGATGGACTCCCTACACTGGCGTGATGTGGGAGGTGAAATGGGATGGAATGTGGAAGGAATTCCCTGCACATGGGATGGGTGGCAGATGGGAGCAACAGCATCTTAAAGTGGCTGCTGTCATATGAACAATGGACATTTTAAATTAACCTAGCTTCATCCAAGCACAACTGCCAGCTAGCTAGAAATTTAAAAAAAAAAAAAAAAACCTCAAGATTTTGCTTTTGCATGACCAGGGGTGTCTCTAGGATTTGCGCCGCTCCAAGCAAGGCAGCATGCCGGGGGGAGGCGCTCTGGCGGTCGCCGGTCCCGCGGCTCCGGTGGCCCTCCCGCAGACGTGCCTGCGGAGGATCCGCTGGTCCCGCGGCTCCGGTGGCCCTCCCGCAGACGTGCCTGCGGAGGATCCGCTGGTCCCGCGGCTCCGGTGGCCCTCCCGCAGACGTGCCTGCGGAGGATCCGCTGGTCCCGCGGTTCCGGTGGACCTCCCGCAGACGTGCTTGAGGATGCTCCACCGAAGCCGCGGGACCAGCGGACCCTCCGCAGGCATGCCTGCGAGAGGTCCACCGGAGCCTCCCGTGGGACGCTGCCCCAAGCACGCGCTTAGCGCGCTGGGGTCTGGAGCCGGCCCTGTGCACGACCCATAAACGTTGTCTGAAATGATTTTTTTTTAATTAAGAAAAAAGGTTTCTTTTCTGTTTGTTTTTATATTAGAAATAATATAATAATACAGTTTTGTCTTCCCTGTTTCTGTACGAGGACTATTTGGAAATGGAAAAACTAGCAGGAATGTGACACAACAAGAAAGTGAAAACTGATTAGCCGAGAGAAGAGATTTCATTTAAAATCTCTTGATTTTTTTCCCCTTAATACTTATTTTACTCAGACTCTTAACTTGCTGAGGGAAAAAATGCTTTTTGTCAAAGACTCAATTGCCCAGTCTCTTAAACTGATGCCTGAGAAAGCTCCCATTCCAGTTACTTCTATGCTTTTGGGGCTGATTCCCTCACCCCCCAGTGTGGGAAGTTTCAACTGTAAGTTATTGTCAGACTGTGAGATTTAGCATGGGCATGTCGCTACTGTAAATAGGGTGACCGTCCTCTTTAATAAATGGAAAACATTATGCAGAATCCAGGCCAGCGGTGCAGCGTGGGTAAGGAATCCCAGCCATTGCCATACAAAACCAGTCACATATTTCAGAGTCCTTGACTCTATGAGCAAACTCTGCAAATAAAGACTTAAGATGTCCCTGGTCACAGGTTGTAAAGGCCTCCACACATCCCTCATCATAATGTCACTGCTCAGCCTATAGCAACAGATGAGCAGGATGGGACAGTGAAGAGTTAAGGTTGTTTGGTAACCTTATTTGTGCATTTTCCTACTTTAGTATTTGGGTTTATTTTTTAATGTGCAGACTGAAATGTGTTTTGAGAAAACTATAATGTACACTAATGGGATTTTCCCCCTTAACTAAGTGACACACAGCAAGAGGGAAGCAGGAAAAACAAGGCTGAGAAAGAAAAACAAGGAAAGGATTAAAAAATGACATTCCCGTTCCCAGCACTAGACCTTACACAAAACCACATCTTAAATAGATGTTATAGGACTCCAGCCAGACTGCACTCAGCAAAGCTAATGGACTCAGCAGCCTGCTAGCGATGCAATCATTATTTAGCCTCCTTATCATATTTCCTGGGGACGTACAAAAATTGTCTTAATCTTGAATCTAGTTTCTGTGCACATATCATAGAGGTGGTTATTGCCCCCATTAATTCTGCCTTCTTGGGCTTGCCAGTGAAGGCTCTACATCTTCATACCTCTAAAATGTGTATTCACAGCCATCATATTATTGTATAGCAGAGAGAGCGCACCAGCTGGCAGAGCTAGTCCCTGTGACAGCCAGCAGGAGGCAGCGTTGTGGTGAGTAGACTCTGTCACACAGGGGCTACATGATCATCTACACAACAAGAACAAAACTTTATTCAAAATATAAACTATTATTTGCATATGTTGTTATGGCTTTCTGGGAGTCAAGATCTTCTGCCTCATGATGAAAGGCAGGATAGATCAGTGGGGAAAGCAGATAAAGTCAAGAGAACTGAGTTGTGTTCCTAGCCTTGCTACTAACTGCTTTACTCTGAGCAAGTCACTCAGGGTATGCCCACTCTACGGGAACTGCAGCAATACAGCAACAGCTACGCTGACAGAAGAATTCTTCAGTCAACCTAGCCGCACCTACACCAGGGACTAGGTCACCTTAATTACAGCACTCGGGGATGTGAATGTTAGCTAGATCACTCTAAATTTTAAGTGTAGACTAGGGCTCAGTCAACCTCTCTGTGCCTGAGCTGCTTCACCTGTAAAATGGGGATAAGAAGTTACTCACTTGGGTTAAATGCTGTAAGTATAAACCATTACAACTAATAATATATGTCCCATCCTGCTCATCTGAAGGCTTTGTATGTGTCAACATACTAAACACACTGAGCAATCCCCTCTTCCTATTTAGCAGAGTATTTAAACTTGTGCCACACTTTTCTGAAACAAACTTATTTGTAGATATGGCAGGTAGCTTAAAACTGTTCTTAGCACTAAAGACAGATTAAATGAAACACAATGTCCTTTGACATGTACTATTATTAAGCTATTAAAATAATGGTCCTTGGAGTTCTCCCCTAAAACCCATCTACTGTACTTATTTCAATCCATCTGAACAGAAGAAATCCAGCTTTTACCTATTCACTAACCAAATGAGTATCAACATGTTTCAAGTTACATGCAGCAAGACAAAACAGATCCTATTTAACCATCATTTTAATTGACACCACCACCCCATGCAGTTTTACAAAAGCAGTTATCCATTTCCTTTTGACCAAGTAGTTTACCTCAGTGAGGAGCTAGGCAATTGCTGAGAAAAACAAAATAAAAAATAATGGCCTCTCCTTATTACATTACTTGTATCTAAAAACAGTTTATAAACAGATTTAAATGTTGAAGTAACAGGTACACCAATTTGCTACTGATCCTTTCTGGATAGTCATAGCTTTTACATCAACACATTTATATTAATTTGTATTTAGAGGGAAAAAAATATGAATTAAGCGATACCCATAATCAAGAATCCACCTCATGAAGCATTTTATTAGAAGAAAAGTATGTTTAGTCTTTCAGCATAAAATGGGAATTTAACTTCAAAGGCTACCAATGCAAAAGCAAGATAAACAACAAGAAATCCTGTTCTAATTTATTTGGTGCCACAACCATAAATGGGTCATATTATCCAGTGGTGCAAATTGGCATAGGTGCATTGAAGTCTATGAAGCTATGCCAATTTACACCAGCTGAGGACTGGGACTAGATCATGTTTTAAAACTCTCTGTTTAAAATTGCTATGATGATTTTTAGGTACACAACACACAAAACATTACTTCCAACCATCCTCATAAAACCAAAGGAATAGGACAAGAAAAATGAGGGAGGAGAGAGGGGTTATAAATATAAAGATAACCGTGGTCACGGTAAACAATACCGTTGAAGGTAAAAAGAGTAGCAGAAACATTTCCTGATTAAGCAGCAAAGAATCCTGTGGCACCTTATAGACTAACAGACGTTTTGCAGCATGAGCTTTCGTGGGTGAATACCCACTTCTTCGGATTGCATCCGAAGAAGTGGGTATTCACCCACGAAAGCTCATGCTGCAAAACGTCTGTTAGTCTATAAGGTGCCACAGGATTCTTTGCTGCTTTTACAGAACCAGACTAACACGGCTACCCCTCTGATACTTGATTTCCTGATTAGTTTATAATCCCTAACTGCTACAAGTGTTACAGTAAAGATATCATGATTTGATCTTGTCCCATTGGGTATTTGTGCTCTGATACCACTTAACTTTTATGGATCCTGCCGACAGCAGGTGATTGTGCCTTTGATAAGGTTGTCCTCCCTTGACTTCCATCTCAGTCCATCCCGCTACATTTCTAATAGCACTTTAAAATACTGTGAAGTCAATGGAAGTTTTGCTTGAGTTGAGGCATACAGGATCATGAGTGCAAACAAATTCAATGTACCACCATATAGAGAACTAATGGCAAGAATGGAGAGCAACTATTCGGGTCATAGCTGCTGAAATCTATGAGAAAGTGTGCTAAGACATTCTGAACAAGCATTAAGAGGTGGAGAAGGACTGATGGAAACCCTCCTAACAGTTAATTCCCATTACCGAGTCCTGTGTCAGGAAGACACATATTGCTGTTGTGAGGACATCATGGATACACAAAGGTGCACAATTCACAAACTGTGTAACAAAAAATAAGAGCTATAGGGGAACCAGAACTGCTGTTTTGCAGGAAATTTGTTTTAGGTCTCCATTAGAATGAAAACAAAGAATTTCAATATTCCTGCAAAATGAAATTTTAAAAAAATTATTTTGACTCAAAAACATTTAATGTCTATAAAACTGAATTTTTTTTATTGATTTTACTTTTAAACTTGAAATTATAATATAATACAAATTACATAGAATATTCTAACATGATCAAAATGTTTCATTTCAATTTCTTTTAAACAAGTTTTTCCAAAAATATTCTGTTGGAAATGTTTTTAATCAGCTGTATTAAAAATCCCAGCTTTCTAGTGAATTCAGCATGTGGCTTTCCAGGTCAGTCAGGAGGATTGTCACAACATTCACATTTATTTATTCTAAGATCATGCATTTCCATTGTTTGCTATTTAAAAAAAAATTACCTTGTGTTTAAATTTGTTGGAATTCTTGTTCTCTTTCTTGTTTAGATCAATAAAATAGTGAGTAATACGGTCCTTGGATTTAGAATCCATGTCCCATGAAATCTTGAAAGAATCACATGTGATGTTACTTATTTTGATGTTGTGTGGGACTGGAAGTTCTTCCATCTCTGCAATCCCACTATCTTGTGATTTATTCCCTGTGTAAAAATAAACATTGACTGCATTAGACAAATATGCACTAGAGTATGACTGTTTCAACTTTCAGCATTGGCCCCTTCCAACCATTCTTTTACAAAAATACATACACACAGCTTAGGAGCAACACTAAGGCCCAATTCTGTAAGTCATACTCGGTGGGGAACACCTGCTCACATGAGCTATTGCCTTGAAGTCAGTGAAAATACTCACATAAGTAAATGCTCATCAACATGAGTAAGGGCTCCACAATCTAGATCGTAGTAAATTAGACAACAAAAATGTTGTGCCTCTACATATATGGTTCCACAGAGATATATGAAGTATTTGGTGGCTAATAGTGAAAAGTTAACAGGACCAGAAATGACTTAATTTCATAGTGCAGTTACTGACTGTCAAAGGCAGTGGTTCTCAAACTTTTGTACTGGTGACCCCTTTCACATAGCAAGCCTCTGAGTGCGAACCCCTCCCCCTTATAAATTAAAAACACTTTTTATTATATTTAACACCATTATAATGCTGGAGGCAAAGCGGGGTTTAGAGTGGAGGGTGACAGCTCACGACCCCCCATATAATAACCTTGCGACCCCCCTGAGGGGTACCTACCCCAGTTTGAGAACCCCTGGTCAAACGTAAGAAATATAATTAGAAATGGAATTCGTCCTAGCGATTCTCAAACATCAAGTATAAAACAATGCTTTCAACATTTACAAGAGGCATGAAAATATAAAATCTGATACTGTTGTATTTGCAACAAGCATCAAATATTGACATTGTGATAGTCTCCGTTTGTCCCTTGGTTCTATCTGCAATGTTTATATACCTGAACTTCACTGCAGTTTCATCAGGAAGCTTCTTCTAACTTCTACAAATGCACATGAGAGAGAGAGAGAGAGAGAGAACTAATTGTCCACTGACCTCACAAGCAACACTTGAACTAAAATTAGGTGTTTCCCTACATGCCTGCCTAGCGAGTGCTTCCCTGCAGTGGCGCTGCCAGCAAGTGTTAAGGGATGAGGTGATCTTTGCCAGACTCAGACTGCATAAGAGTGTAGAGGAATGCAAATCAACAACAGAAAAGAACAAGAGAAAAACAGAGACAAGGACATGGCACAGAGAGCTAAAAAGCAGTGAAGATGGATGGATAGTATGATGAGATGGAAAAGAGAGAGGGTAAGAAACAAGTAGATAAAGATGGGGAGGAAGACAGAGAGATGAGGAAAAAAAGGAGTGTGGGGGAATTACCACTGACAACTACACTGGGGTTAGTTAGAGGTAGTGGTACTAATTAAGGGAGGCTGGTGGGAAGGCAAAAGCCCTCCCCATCCCCCACCAAGGTTTTTCCACTTGCAGAAAGTTCCATAGGATCCAGCGCTTGGGAGATGGTGCAGAGGGGCATGGCCGGACCATTTTAAGCTGTGGTCCCAAACTGTATCAATACGACTGCCGCTGCAGCATCGCTCCGGTTGCCTGATAACACCACCACTGAAATTTGACCCAGATGCCCTTCCATCTAGACAGAATACATGACTTTGGCCACCAGGATCTAAATTTACAGGCGTGTATGTAACACCAACAGACTCCATTCGCCAGCGGGTGGGATTGAACCTGGGATCTCTGGAGCTTAACGCATGAGCCTCTACCACATGAGCTAAAAGTCAACTGGCTGTTAATCAGCCTCATTTAACTCTCTCTAAGTGGTCTCAGTACCACTAGATGGGACAACACAACACTACACCCAGAAGGTGTGTGGGTTACATACTTCCCCTAGCTGAGGAACCTCATCCCAAGCTTTAGAGTTTTCTCAGTTGAAATCCCAGACGAGCCCCTGCTTGTAACAGACCATGGTTGCCAGGATCAAACCTGGGACCGCTGGAGCTGAATGCATGAGTCTCTACCACATGAGCTAAGGCTGTAGAGCAGGGGTAAGCAACCTATGGCATGTGTGCCGAAGGTGGCACGCGAGCTGATTTTCAGTGGCACTCACACTGCCTGGGTCCTGGCCACTGCTCCGGTTGGGCTCTGCATTTTAATTTAATTTAATTTTAAATGAAGCTTCTTAAATATTTTAAAAACCTTATTTACTTTACATACAACAATTGTGTAGTTATATATTATAAACTTATAGAAAGAGACCTTCTAAAAACGTTAAAATGTATTACTGGCACGCGAAACCTTAAATTAGAGTGAATAAATGAAGACTTGGCACACCACTTCTGAAAGGTTGCCGACCTCTGCTGTAGAGCCTACTCAATTAACTCTGTCTCTTTAAATGGTGTCAATGCCACTAGATGGGACACAACACCACACCCACAAGGTGTGTGGGTTACCTGTACACCATGTTTGTGCAGTAAAGCAGAGGCTGTTTTATGTGTGCAAATTCTATATTTGTGCTTATGCATCAGTACTATGTATTTACTGTTGGTCCCAGACAACCTGATCACAGGCTTTTGAAAATTTGTGTCTGATTGTTCATATTAGTAAACTGATAAGAAGTTCATTAGGAATTAAAAATACAAATGTGATATGAGCAGAACTTAGGAATATAAGATGGAATATGACAACTTCTGCTTTAAGCGACAAAGAGTCCTGTATCAGAGGGGTAGCCACTTCGTATTCACCCATGAAAGCTTATGCTCCAATACGTCTGTTAGTCTATAAGGTGCCACAGGACTCTTTGTCGTTTTTTTACAGATCCAGACTAACAGGGCTACCCCTCTGATACTTAACCTCTGCTTTGTTAGCTGTTTTACTCTGACAAATAAAGTAAACGTAGCAGAAACCTTGACAACCTGTACCGGTGCAGCATTGAACGTGAAAGCTGAACCTTTATAATTCCAAGTCTGGTAGTTGTTTTTTAGACTGATGTGACTGTAGAAATAGGTGTTTCCAAAAAAGGACAGCATGGGATAAAAAGATTATTTTCCCTCCTCTGAGTAGGGTGACCAGATGTTAAGGGGAAAATATCAGGACCGCCGCAGTGGAGCGGCGTTTTTTTTTTTTTTTTAAACTACACTTACCTGTCCGGGAGTTCGGCGTCAATTCGGCGGACAGCCCTTCAGTCACGGACAGTCTTCGGTGGTATTTCAGTGGCAGGTAATAAACCTTGCCACCAATGACAGAAGCACCTGCTGCTGAAATACCGCCAAAGACCGTCCATGACTGAAGGACTCTCCGTCGAATTGCCGCCAAAGACCAGGAAACAAAATATCGGGACAAATGGCGTCCCGACCGTACTCCTCAAAATCAAGACAGTCCCGATTTTATTGGGATGTCTGGTCACCCTACCTCTGAGGTTCAAAAGTCAGTTACAAGAAAAAAGACTGCTTTCCAAAAATCATATTTTTTTTCTAAAAATCTCTTTTCTACTGAAGTTGCAAACATTCTACTCCCAGTGTCAACATTTGTGTAGTGCAAACTGCTATTTCTTTTCTTAACTCAATATTGAGTTTAATATACCTAAATTAACAACCATGCAGTTGTAAACACAATTAACATCTCCTGCAAACAATACAGCCTTGTTAGAGACTGAAAAAAAAAATTCTAAGCCATGACGTTCTACTGTATCATATACTTATTTCACCCCACTCTTTTGCTCATGATGTCTCTGGAGATCTGGTCTTTCCTCCATGGCATTGCATTGCCCCCATCTGAATTGCAAATGTATATTTTATGTGTTATTATCTATGTCAGAAAAAAATGAAGAGGCACAGTTTATGAACGTGATAATATTTCATGTTTCACCTTTGACTCACACTCTTCATTAAGACGAGCCTTCCAGAATAAACACCCCTAAATATGTAAAACACTTTAGTAACAGGAAAAGGCTATCAAGGCATCAATCACATCGGGTTGATTTGAATGGCACCTTCCTTCTTTTTTCAAAATTAAATCCTTCAATTCACTTTTTCTCCAGAAGTAAACCTAGGGTGTCTCTTGAAGTTATATGAGCTAATACTGTCCATTTTTTTTCCTATTTTTCATTTTCTGTTTATTGAATGCAATGGCTCGCTTTCAATCCATATTGACAGGGCCGGCTCCAGGCACCAGCTTATCAAGCAAGTGCTTGGGGAGGCGACTCCGGAGCGGGGCGGCACTTTCAGGTATTCGGCGGCAATTCAGCGGAGGGTCCCTAACTCCCGCTCGGAGCGAAGGACCTCCTGCTGAATTGCCGCAGATCGAGATCGTGGCTTTTTTTTTTTTTTTTTTGGCTGCTTGGGGCGGCAAAACCCCTGGAGCCGGCCCTGCATATTGACCCGTCATTTTCTAATATTTACATTAAGATCCTTAGCTATCTAAGTCATCACAAGTACGAATGATTTATCTCAATCAACTGTCAATCCATCTCTTCATTAATTTTAGTAGTTTTTATTAAGACAATTTCAAGTCTCCCCTTTACCAAAGAAAAGAAGGTCAACTAAACTTTTCCCTCATGTTAGATTATCAAGAATTGGTATCATGTTTGACAATCTATACTTCCTTCACAGCAGTCATTTTTTTTTTGGTACAGTGGCCAATACCACATATGCAGCATTGCAGTTGAAATCTAAAAGTATTTTGTAGTTCACAAAACTATTACCACCTATGAACTTCATGGCTGTCATGGTGCTTTACACCATGGCCAATGAGAACAACATTGCAACAGTGGGAATAGACTCAGATCCTCTTTTTCAAAAAGTACCAGCCCCTGCCATTTGAACCCAAGTACTAACTCAGACCCCAAATCCTGCAGTTGGATCTGTTCAGATGGATCCTTACATCCACAAAGATCAGATTGCAAGATGAAGGCCTCTGCAATTACCAATATGAGCATAACACACAGTCAAGCAAGTTCTGATCCCATCCACTAGAGGGCAATGGTTAAACAGAATACATTCAATATACATTTCCAATTTGTATTTGAAAACTGTGCTAGTGCAAGGTGGTAGTTTTCCCATTTTATTGCAGCTGTGCACTGTGAGAATGATTTCAATGTTTCTTTTACAATATCCACGCCTGCCCCCAAAATATTTTTACTTTTACTTATCTGTAAACTGGATATATTATACCAGATTCGTTAACTGGACATATTCCTTAGTTTGGGTCTTTGCACCCAGAAAAATTATTTCACTTTTATAAGACTGACATAAGGTTCAGTGCAGATGAAAGTGAAATGGAAAAGATCTTTTAGGTTAGTTTGTTTATTTTCCTGCCGTTTAGTGAAGGACTGCTTCTTACAATATAGTCTCTAATGTTGTTCAATCCAGTTTTAAATCGCTCAAGCAATGGGGCTTCAACTATTTAAACTACAGAACAGTCTCTGAGAGGAACAGACCTCACTGTTGGGAACTTGGAAGTTCTGTTTTCAATATCGTCACCCAAATTGCTTTTACACGTTTGATGAAATTTAGCCTTCTTGAGGGGTAGTATGAGGGGTATGCAAAAGCTAAGTGGGACTCAAGTGGAATATCAGAGGTTCTACAATTGACCAATCACACTTGTAAATTTCCATTTAAAGTTTCCCATTGTCACTTATTCTTGAGAGATTTTTCTATCCAGCATCTAATTTACCCCTTTATTCTCATCTCAGGATGTTACTGATACATGCCCATCCATTCATGCTGAAATCTAGTAGTGAATCACTCAAAGGATAGGTTAACAAAAGGAAATAAACCCTAGGGCAAACAGAAGTTGCAATTGAACCAGTAGATACTTGCTCTGAAGTAGTCCAAAATCCCAGTTAAAAAGAATTTACCACTATGGTTTGGTAGCCAGCTGTTTTCGTATTTGCTTCTCTGTCAGTTCTTTATGGATGACTTGATCTTTCCTTGCTGAAACATCACTTAGATGCAAAAATGAAAATAACCTACATAATGCTGGAATGGAGAACTGTAAATTGAAAATTAAAATGGGGCAGCTTCTGTTTAAAGCTATTTTGCATTTTCCTGATGCTCCAACACTGGGAACAGCAACAGGGGAACATGAGAACAATACTTTTGTCACATGTCCGCTGGCTGAAAATGCAAAAGAAAAGACTAATAACCAAATGAACCCAATCTCCAGTGTTCCCCTGGAACTAGAGTCTTCCCGTGGAACTAGAGACCAGACATTTCACAAACACCTCTGTTTTCACAAAGTCTGAGTTTAGTTATTTAATAAGTAAACAGTCCAAGGGATTCTTGATCCTTTCATGAGAAGCCAAGGAAGCTACTTATTTGTGTACTGTTCACACTTTGAAGGACTAAAATCTTATGCTCAAAGCCACAGAATAAACACGAAATGCCAGCTTCACTGACATCAGTTGGAGAACCACAAGATTAATGCTTTATGCTCCTATTCACAAGCTTATCTCTCTCTGCCATACCCAGAGTTAAATTTCAACTTAAATTGTCTAATCAATTTTAAAGCAGTAGTGATTGTCACTACTGCAGCTAAACCAAAATGCCGGCAATTGAGTAGATACAAATTATATAAAATATATACTTAGCTTAGTGTTTTCATTATATCCCCAATTCAGAAATTAGCTATGAGTGAAAGAAAGAAAATAGCACTGACGTTTCTGTTGACCATTCAGAGCTTTCACTTGCCACTGTTGGAGACAAATGATAGAACTTGGGAAGTGATAAAACCAAGCTGAAAATACTTGAAAGATGTCTGGGATTGCTTTTGAATTTGTCTCACTACCTGGAAAACAAGCAGCTGAACCATTAGGTCTGAAGTGGTGGAAGAATGAAACAGAAAACCCTATTGGAACCTCTTGCTGAAAAATGGTGATTGTACATACACAATAACTACATTTTTTGATTTTAATAATATGAGCACCCTTCACTTTTCCCTTAATACTCAAAAGACCGAAGTCCACAGCATGGAGAACTTGCCTACTGATTTTTCATTTAACACACAAAGGCTTTTTAAGTTATCCACAAGGAGACCCTGAAGGCATTCACTTCTAATACATTTTTTAAAATAGACACAGAAGAAATTTTTTACAAAACTGGAAAAAATAAAATAGTTACTTTTGGGCTCTGATATTACACTAACAGTCAAATTAAGCCTCTAAAATGAGGCATTAACAATGGAAAGATGCTTGCTAGTCATGCGATAATTAAGTCCCTATATAATTTGCATATATATGATACCATTTCCCCACCTCTATTTTGCATATAATTATCATGTGGACAACACATTAAAAATAAGGGCTCATGCTGGAAGGCTACGCAGCAGACACACTGCAGTGAGACTACTGAGCATTCAGACTCGCTACAGAGTTGATGTGATTTTTATTAGGAATCAAATCATGCTTTCACTCCCATAACTCTATACCTAATGCAAATAGCTTAGCTTGCATGATATCAGCCACCTCTCACAGCAGTAACTGTGCAGTCCGATGCACTGTGTAAACAAGAAGAATTATCCATCAGTCAAACAAATTCATGGAAAACAGTACCTGGAAATGATTGAATACAATGAAATAATGAGCACCTATCAACAAGTAACAAACAAAACAAAAAACCCTACAGCAATAATAAGCATGACTGTGTATTCTCAAAGCAAAACAAACTTCTGAAACATTCATTCCATTGCAGTGGCACTCTTTAAAGCAGAGGCAATTAAAAGAAGAAATAATCATCACTTAAGATGAAATCCTTCTGTGTGGTGGATTCACAAAATACCATTTGTTGTTTATGGATTGCCATGCAGGAAAAGACCAGTGGATATTTTTTGAAATTATCCTCTGCTTGCCACCTGGACCTAGATGTTGTGGTTCTGGTTCTAGGAGACTGTGGGAGGAATTTTCATATTGATAATTTCCTGGCCCATGATTAAAGTTCAACCCATCGTTAGTTCTATATCTGCATCTAGGATTTTATGTGTATCTACATATGCCAAAAAACTGTCAGAATATCAGAACAGAATTTTCCTGTGAAACACCTTGCCAAATGCAGAGGTAACATAAATAATGGTGACAATTATACATCTCTAAAACAGTACAAATAAAAGTGTAATTTACATACTAGCAAGAGTTGAACCAGGAAAAGCAACCAACAGAAGGGTGTAAGAAAGTGATAAAGGACCCTCTGTGTTGTTTTAAACTTTCCTGTTGGCTTTTTCCCCTGCTACAATCCCATCCTCATGCCCCGTCAGTGTGTAGATTACTCCTATTTAACAATATGTAGTGTACATTACAATTTACACCACTTCTGAATCTGGCCCATCATGTGCAGGTCCACTGCCTTATTTGACTTCTTGTTGAAGACATCATTTGCAAGGGATAAGGGCAAGTCATCTGGTTCTGAGGTTTTCCTGCTCAAGGGTAAATCTCTGGTAATTTTTGAGTCCTGGTGTGAGAAACATGGGTGCAAGTTCTTGTGATCTTCCATTAGCAATGTGAGAACAGTATTACATGTTTCCTAAGATACAATGGTATTTTAATAGGATCTTGGAAAACATGTCCTTTAGGGAGCCTCAACAAACGACTTGGCATTCTGGGTGACTTATTGTTCAATTTGTGACTTTAATGTTACCGTTTAGATGTGGATATACATGTGACCATCCATCAGTCTGGAGTCTGCATCTAAGGTGTCTGCATCAAATCATTTACTCTGTCCAAGGGATGGAATATCTTTTGCATTTAACATAGCCTGCATTTTGACAAACTTCAAAACAGTAGACTCTCGATTGGTGCACCCAGTTTCAGTCCGATCACACTCCCTTGCAGAGATCCCCTGGGACCTATGTATTCAGAAAACAGATATCCCTATTTGGAACAGGAAAAAAATCTAGAGAAGCCACTTTCCAAGTTGTAAAAGAGAAACAATGTCATGACTCCTCATCTGTGATCCACTCATGAGGATGGAATTTTGTACATAAAGATTAACTCACAATCAAATAGTCAGGTTTGTATGTAGCATATTAAAATGAACAAACAAAAAACCTTAGCCCATAAATAAAACTGGCATTTAGGTGAGGAAATAAAAGCTTGATAGGGCAATCAAACTGAATGATTTTACTGTGGTTACAGGATAATAATATGCACAATAGATGAAATATAGCCAGGTGCTGAACTTAAATTCCACTTAGGTCCAGTTTTGAGGGTTTAAATGTGTCAGAAATGGTGCACAGGTCACTGTGCTGGCCCTCTGCACAGGGGTGAATTTCACCCAATAGGATAGAGACCTACTCTGAACTGGTGCATCAGAGATTCTTCTTGCATATGAATGGTATTCTTCCAATGGACAAAATCATTCTCTACATGGGTTTGTGTTTGTACAGGCAAGAGTGACTAATGAAACTGCAGAACTTTTAAAAGCCAACACTGGTTGTCTAAGGTTCCCGTTGGGTTTCCCAGCCAGGAAATCCATAGCACTTATAAGAATATATACCTATAGGTTGGGAGATAAAGAAACTTAGTTGGAGGCAAACTGGCTACAGAAATAAATTCATTTCACTCAATAGAATGTAAATAACTTTTATCTGGAATCATTTGAACAATAATAAGAGTCGACTCACTGGGGAAAACTTGGTGACTCTTCACAGTATCCCCAAAAAGGTTTAACACTTTTCCCCATTTTTAGGGAGAAGAGGGGTTTTCTCCATCCAAAGGAACAACAAGCTTAACCTGAAGAGAAGAGTTTCTCTTTTGTCTCTTTAGATAGGTTACTACCAATGAATAGTCAGACTAGACTAAGGCCAGCTCTAGACTACCACCTACTTTGGTATAACTTACATCATTTCTCCCGCCAATATAGCTAGCGGCTCTCGTGGAGGTGGATTTATTATGCTGACAGTAGAGCTCTCTCCCGTGAGCACAGAGCATCTTCACCAGACGTGCTGCAGCTTCTAGTATAGTCTAGTTCTAATATTGCTGTGCCTAACAGAACTCTTACGGGTGCAAACAAGAGCTTTGTTTTGTTTCGTATCGGGAACTTTTGTGTGGACTCAAAGCAAGATCATGTCTCCTGAGCACTGTCAGACTTGCACTTCAAGGAAGAACAAGAAATGAAATAAGAGACTGGACAGAGAAATTCCCTTTGAAAGATTCAAATCCTGATGCCGCCACCATGAGGGGATTCTGGGCAACAATATTTATTAGTTGGTCCAATTCTGCTTCAGCTCCTTGGAAGGCATGACCAAAAGGACCAGAGGATCATTTTAGACAGGGCCAATCAGTTGGCTCCCTTAGGGCCAAAAGAACTTGCCTTTGGCAGATGAGTTCCCTAAAGAGGTATCCACTACTATCAGAAATGCTGTAAGCTTGCATTTGGTTAAATTCTCCTCCAAATAAACTGCTCTGCGGGCCACAGTTAATACAGCATTGCCCCAGGTATATGGGATCTTGAAAGGCAACGCGCAAGTATTCTGACACTATATATCCTACAAATTGGAAATCAGCCAGGATGTTAGGGGGAGAGAATATACTGGACAGAATAATCTGACTTTTTCTGAAAATTTATGAGGTAACTGTCCTGTCTGAGATACACTTTTGTACTATCTTTGTGATATTTTGGGATAGCTTTGGAAGTTTTTTAAGGACAAAAATGCCAATCCAGTCAGGAACCTCCTTGAAGAGACAGTCCTTATCAATATGATGACTTCAGTACATCATTTTGAATGAAGTAGTAAGAGAGGGATGACTGGTGAATTAAGGTTAGAGGTTAGTAGCTGAGAGACCACTTTGAACTACCTCAATTGAAGAATAGTGTGACAAAAAGGGAGAACAGAAGGTTTAAACTCCCAAAAATGAGCAGTTAAATCACCTAATTGCATAAGTCTATTGAGTAAGGTCTTTTATGAAAGCCTGTAACGTTCAGAACCTGATGGTTACTATAAGATATGTATACAGACTGTGGTTATGAATCTATGCATTTATGTATATAGAAAACTGTCCTCATGATCTGTAGTGCAATTCTAGCTACACCTTAGAGCAGGGAGGGGCACCTGCCAAGCCATGGGTTTATAGGAACACTGTCTAGCCCAGGAAAAGACAATGATGGGCCATTAGAGTTAATGGGAGGATACTGAGACACCCCAGCTATCAAGTCAAGAGGAAATCACCCCCCCTCCAAGTTGTCATGCCAAAGGGGGAAAAGAAAGTCTTTTAAAAAGGAGGCTTGCATCTGAGATTTATTGCTAGAGACTGAGGTACAGCTTCAAGCCAGGAAGCTGTCTGTGAAACGCTGGATCCCCCTATAGCTAGTGGGTATGCTGGGAAATGGTTCAAAGGCAATAGGTAATTAATTGTATTAGAAAAGGGATTTTAATCTAATATGGAAGTGTAAAGCCTAAGGTTCAATCTTTATGTTCATTTTCTATGTAACTTCTATATGTTTGCTCTCCCCTTATTATTTCATCTCTGAATCTGTGTTTTTTCTGTTAAATAAACTTTTAGTTTAATTTTACCCAAAGCAGGCAAACTATGTGGCTACTGGGGTGATGGGCTACCAGATGGGAATGGTCCAAGTGTCTGGTAATTAAGAACCTTGGGGAGAGTTGGGACTGGAAGGGCTGTTGGTGTCACCCTGAAAAGGAGTAACTAGGCTGGTAAGAGTAACACTTTGTGCATGCGGCCTAGCTACTGGTATCAGGCACCCTGAAATTACAAGGTAATTAAGGGCCGCCAGTGACACAACCCTTTACCAGTCTGGGTGATCCCCAAAACGTCACAGATGGCCCATTATTTGACTGGATAGAGGGAATGAGGGCTACTTTCACTCTGCCTGACAAAACTGATGAGGTCTAACTGCCTTGACTGTCACAAAAACCCTGGCTATCAGAGAAGATACGTTTGGGAGAAAAGAAGAGGGAAGAAATATGTCTTAGAGGTGAGTTCCATTTTTAAGGTCTCACACGGGCCTATCTGGACTAGAGAATCTTATATGATGAAAGGCTGCGCCTGTCCAGCTGCGGTTGTGCTGAGAGGCTTGGAGGCTTTTATATCTCGGCAATGCCTGTGCACTGTGTAAGACTTTTAGCATGACAGAGTCAGCCTCACCACAAATAAGCACACAGATTTTGTCCCTGAGCATACTTTGGCCTCTCAGCCATTTCGAATTCCCCATTAAGGGAGAAGCCTAACGAAACTGGGAAAACCACAACAGCGAACATTCTAGAAAAAAGATCAAGACTAGGATAGTTAACAGAAGCCTTGAGATAACATGGTTGGGCTCAAAAATTCTCAGTTCTATTAACCATTCATGCCTGCTCAAGTGGGATGTAAGCAAATGCTCACTACTCAGATTTACCTTGACCACTCAGAGAAAGACAATGCTCAGTGCAGTCCATTGTGGCAAACTGTGAAGTATGTTTTCAGGGAGTAAAGCTCTGGTATTGTAAATTTCCCTAACTTGCTTGTTTTCTTAAAGTGTCACTGCATATATACTGAACAGGCAATCTGTTATCACACTAAATTGCTTTATTATAAGGTTATGCATCTGGTATGTATGTACATAAAACAGCAATACAACAAAAATGATCTCTACTTAAACTTTTTCCTCTCTCTATTTTTCGATAATTTTTGCTCTTTTCCATAAGTGGTACACCAGATGCTACTAACACTGTGCATCAGCATTCAAATCACAAACCGGAAGACTGAGAATGGTTTAGGGGTAAGCTTTCCCTCTGCTATACTGGCACATCTTAAAATCCACTACAGGATGACTCAGGAACACTGAAAACGGGATCAACAAATAGCCAAATACGCTGGCAATGTGGCACCTTGCACTACTCTTAATGACAAAACCAAACATCAACATCACATAGTTGTTGTTACATTGTTTTAAATTCCTAATTCTGTAAATATTTTGCAAACAGCATGTTTCTCTGCAGTTATGTTTCAAAAGCAAGTGTGTTCCACAAATGTACAACAATTCAATTTACCATAGAGACACATTTTCCTAAAGATTTAGAAGTATAATTCCTTCTATTTGAAAGAAGAAAAGTCTATCTGCACCATACAAAAGGGTAAAGGATAATTTCTTACCTTACAGTAACTGTGATTCTTCAAGATGATGTAGTCAGTGGATCCCACAGTAGGTGCCCTTGCACCTCATGAGCACAAAAACAGATTATTTTGGGTACCATTATCCACTGGGGCCTTGTCATGCCCTTGTACGAGGGCATAACGGGCAAGGCAGCTGCGACCTTCTTCAGTTTCCTCACAATTTCAAAGTCTATGTTGCTGAGGACTCCAAAAATCAGGAATGGAGGACAGATCCAGGAATCCACACTGATTACAACATCTCAAAGAACCACAGTTACTGTCAAACAAGTAACCATTCTCTCTTTCAGTATGTGTTAGCGTGGATCTCACACTACATGACAGGCAAGCAGTATCTTCTTCCAGATTGATCAACTATGACTGCTCAGTCCCACAATCAAACAAAGATTCCAAACTTGACATCTGCCCTGGCTGCCATGTCAAGTGCATAATCTTTAACAGAGGTCAGTGGGTTACTCCACATGGCTGCTTTGCAAATCTCCAAGATTGGCACATTTATGAAGCAGACTGATGATGTTGCCTGTACTCTAGTGGAGAGTGCCTTGAGGTTTGGGGAGAAAGACTCACCAGCCAGCTGGTAACTGGTGGAAATGCACTGTGCAATCCACTTTGAGTGCCCCTGCGAAGAGATTGCTTGATCTTTTAATACACCTGATATGACCACAAAGAGAAGGGATTAAGTCCTATCTAGGTAAGAGTGTGGAGCTCTGAAGATGTCCAGACTGTGAAGTTTCTTTTTTGGTGGAGAAGAGTGAGGCTTTGGGAAAAAGACTGGTAAGGTGACTGACTGATTCAGATGGAATTCTGAGACTGCTTGGTAATGTACTTTGAGTGTGGTCTTAACACCACTTTGTCCCTGTAAAGTGACTAGTACAGCAGTCCAGCCTGGATCTCGCTGACTCTGTGCTGACATGATGGCAACTAAGAAGGCTTAATTGATGGTAAGGTGGTATAATAAACAATCTGCCAGAGGTTCGAAATGGGGCTCTGTGAGCCACAGGAGGACCCCACTGAAGTCCCAGGTTGGAGTTGGGCCACTAAACCTGGGGGCAGGTCTGAAGAAGGCCCTGCAGGTATCTCAACACTAGAACATATGCAAAAATGGAATGTGATTGAACAGAAGTATGATGCACTGGGCAAGGTACCAATGGAGTCAGCTGCCATGCAGTCTGTTCCTTGTCACTCATCTTCAGTGCCGGATGAGTTTTGGAGGCTTTATCCCCACTTCCCGATGCCTTTCTGCAGCTGTCTATGTGAGAGGACATTGTGCTCTTTCTCCTGCCCCTGTGTTCTGGGCATCCTCTTTCTGTGCCCTGCTTTGACATCTGGGGCATCGCCTTCAATGTTGATGGTCTTGATGGGTCCAGTGCCATGGTTGGTGTTGATTATTTACTCAATGTAGACTTCTCCACTAAGGTCTTGGGCATCATCTGCCAGCTCAATGGAGCACTGGATACTGCAGGTTTGACCATTAGAGTATCTTGGAGCCCAGGTCTTCTGCGGCTGGCACCACTCTCATAAATCGTTCTAAGAGATGGAGTTTCAGTTTTGCATTTCTCGACTTTCGAATTTGAGTTCAGAACGAGAGGCAAACTGAGCACCTGCTTGGGATGTGGGATTCATCCAGGTAAAACAGGCACCTGCTGTGCCTATCTTTAAGAAGAATTAGTCTGTTTACAGGACAGACAAGGGTTAAAGCCTGTGGGTTTTCAATCCGCCATCTCAAGGTCCTTCTTGAAGTACAGGGAGGGTGTACCAGGATGAGGAAGGGAAGGGGGAGGGGCCTGGGTGATCCAGATGAGGATTTTTCAGTCCATGGAAAAAATAGAACAGAGTGCAACAAGCAAATCAGAAAGTTGGACAGAGCTAGCACCCTCTTGCTGCTACATGCAAAAAAAAATGGGTGGAGATAAGGCCAGCTGTATTAAATAGGAGGAGGTGATACCTTTTAAATGTCACTGGATATTAAATTTTTGATGTGTTTACATACTGCCAACAAAGTCAAAAATATTATTACAAAGAGTTTTCCAAGCTGCCATAATAAATTAGAAAATACTTTAAAAAAATAAGTTAAAAAATTAAAAAAAATACAAAAAAAAACAAAAAAATATTTTATTAAACTAAAAGAGAAAAGGAAAAGGAAAAGTGGAAAAGTACAGTTAACTAAAAGTTCTTAATGTTAAAGAAAAAAAACAAGAAAGGAAAAAAAAAAACAAAAAAGAAAAAAAAACACTCAAAGTGTCTCACAATTCTTTCTACAGTTCAGTCTCTCTGCATTGATTTAGGCTTTCAGTCTCACTGCAGATTAGTCAATCTGAGATATGGCATTATAGTACCAGCATTAGGCTGTTTCAAAAATACTATTTAACACAGACTAACTTCACAGACTAATACAGTCTTGGAAAATTTTAAGAGAGGAAATTAAACAGAGGCATGGAAGAGGGGAGAAGAGAGGGGAGGAAGAGAAAAGAAAAGGGAGGGAAACAGAAGAATGGGAGGGGGAGAGAAGGGGAGGTGGTGGTTGAGGACAACCAGGTGGGGAGAGGAGATTAGGACATCTGGAGTTCTCATCTGAGGAGATCTCTGTCCCTCTCTGGTCCCTCTCTGGCCCAATCAGATCATGTTGGATCAGGCATCATCTGGAGATGGGAGTGTGAGTATCATGTTGGATTGCAGGGTCCCAGATAGGTGGGGTAGCCAGCCTCTTGTGTCTCTGTCTTCTGTGTCTTTCTTATTGTTGACTCAGTCTTTCTTGTGTCTCAGTCTTAAAGATCTTCTCACTGTTATTCCCAGGGAGATTTTATTCAAAAACCCAAATTTATTATTTTTTTTACTGATTTTTTGGATTTTTTTGATTTTTTATTTTTCACCATTTTTTTCACACGCTTTTTTCTCCCATTGATTTTTGATCTCTTTCTTTTCCTGCTTTCTTGATTATTTCTTTTTTTTTCCTCTTTTTATATCAGTATTTTTTTGTCATTTTTATTTTCTTTCCTTAATTTATTATTTTTCGTTCATAAATTGTTATAATTTCATTTGACCAAACCACAAATCCATTGATGGAATTCACAGCCAAAAAAAATAAAGTCTCCCAAAAGTACCAACCAACCCAGACACTGCTAGCCAAAAGAATCCAGTCTCCCAGTTCTTCACCCAATCTCTGTCTTAGCTTTATTCTCCACAAAAGACTAATAAGTCATTAATAAATAAAATTTAAAAATATTAATAAACATAAGTAATAAAAAAGTTTCTAATAAATTAGGAAAGACCTCAGCAGTACCATATTGCGTTAATTGTCTGAAAATGACTAGTCTGAGAATAAGACCAGAATTTTCAGAAGTGACTATGTAAATTTAAAGAGAACATATTTGAATGATTTTTCAAAAATGCTGATATTTTACTAAATTTCTGCACTTAAATACTTTTTCTTAAAAAATAACAGGTACTGTAAAATAACAAGTACTTTTGAAAATTAAGCCACACATTTAAATTACTAATAAATTTATTACCAATTTTATTAAGTGCTAAAAGAAAGGAAGTGAAAAAAAAAAAAGGCACACAAAAAAAATGAGATACAAAAAAAAATTACTAAAAAAAAATTATTTATCCTTTTTACCAGAATTTATTTGGAAGCAATTTATAGAAATTTTATTTAGGAATCAAATTTCAATAAAAGAAAAAAAAAAAATTAAAAAAATTTTTTTCATTAAAATAAAAATATATGGCTAAAGAAAAAAGAATATGATGAAAAGAGAAGAAAAAGTGAGAAAAAGGTGAGAAAGAAGATAAAATGGAGAAGATATAAAATATGATAACAGAATAATAATATATCACAGTAGCAGTGAAAGAACACTGAGTCTCCCTGTCACAGTAGCAGTCCGAAGAGGTAATTGACTAGAACCTCAGCTGTCAAATGTGAGCGCTTTTATTCAGTTTAAGAAATGTGGTATGTGGGCAGCTGATTTTTATTCACCTGATCTTCTGTTCTTTGTGAAAAAAGCTGACTGCATGGAAAGCTTAAAGCATTCTCTGCTACTGTCTAACAACCTGCTGCAGTCTCACAAACACAAGGAGCTATTGTGCAGCACAACAGCAATCCCCCCACACCAGCTCAGACAGCTCTTTATATCAGCTCTCTATGCTGCAGAGATCTCCATACTACTGGGTTGATTCTTGCAGCAAAGCACACACACCACGACTGGCCACTTTCAAAACTGACGGGCGCAGCTCAGGATCAGGGTTGACAGTATTTAAAAGAAACAAGAGTAAAAAGGTACAAAGGTTTAAGTGCCAAGGTCCAGCCCCCAGAGCCCCAGGGACAATGGAGACTTGAGACTTAAGTAAAATTCTAAAGGGCTTTAGAAAAAAATGAGAAAGAATAAGAAGAAATATTAATAGAGCATCATGCAACATGAAAAAAATACTGTATAAATACAATAATTTCTGAAATAAAATAAAAATAAAAAAAAAAAAAAAAAATTTAGAGATAAGATAAAAAGAAGTAGTTCAAGTAGGGAAGATCTAAAAATCTAAAACCCTGAAGATAAAGGCTACAGTGCACTAGGATATTAATAGCTGTTCTGAGAATCACATTAACAAGCACAAACAGAGCTATCAATAGGAGTATTTTCTGGCAAACTTTCATCAAGAATTAATGGCATCACATTAATAAATAAAATAAAAAATAGCCTAAGAAAATGTTGTCTGAATTCTCATTTCCAAAAGGATGAGATGAGGGATATATTTATAATATAGAGCTTGATAAAAGGAAATGGAAATCAAAAAAAAAAAAGGAAAAAGGACATTTCCTTTTTTGAGAAGCACCTTCTTTCCAGACAGAAATCACATTCACAAAAAAAGAACACATATAAAAAAAAAAATTCACTTTCCACAAAAACGCATTTTTTATTTATCAGGAATGAAACAGAAAAGGGTTAGAGAAACAGTACTTTTCTCATGATATTGACTAAACAAAACTACTGTGACTGTTTATAGAAGCATGAAAGTCTTCTTTTCTATGTCTCTTTTCTTTTGTTGTTTTATTGTTATTACATTTTAATGTTTGTTTTGGTTTTCAAATCAGAACCTTGAGAGAAGAGAGAAAGAAAGTGGTATTACAACACAAAACAAATGGCCAACAACACCACAACAAAAAAAAAATTTGATTTAGTTTTCAGGAAACCACTTACTATTCCAAAAAGAATTATGATAAGAGGACTCTGAAGTTGCAAGGTCAAGCTTCTAAATGTCAGGAAATGATAGGCAAGTGTCAGGAAATTGCAAATTAAGATTGCATGTGTTAAAGTTAAGTTAACTGCACAATACAATATGATACCTTTCCTTCTACAATCTGAAGTTGATGTAGCTAGGCTGCAGCACCTTACAGGATTCACACACACCATCACCATATCTCAAATGCATTTACATCTTTAAATTAAATAATATATATATATTATATATATATTATATGTTATACCCCAATGGATATCATGGAAATCAAATCAATCACAGGATGTATAATAATAGCAAAGACTCAGAACTTGGTCAAACCAAGAAAAATTCAAAATTTCACTGTTTTTTCTTGTTTTTTTTCTTCTCAAAAGCGGTTTCCATCTCAAATTTCAATTTTTTCTTTCACAAACAATTTATTTTAAAAAAAATTAAAAAAAAATTAAATAATATTTTTAAATAATTCTCCTCCTACCAAAAATGGATGTCATTTTTTAATAAAGAAAAAAGAAATCCTAATAATAGAGATCACATACATACAAAGCACATTTTTTTTTTTTTGTTCCAGTGTAAAGCCAATTCATACATTAGATAAAAAAGGATGCCTACTTACCTCTATAAATCCTGTTAGACAGATAAACCTTTCTAAATCTTCTCCTGTTTTCCTCTTTATGTTTAATACTACTGTTGTATTTTTCCTAGTGTGATATATGTTCCCTTTTATGTTTTAAATAAAAAAATTGGTCTTAATAATTAGCAATATGTTTAATGAATGGTCTTGGAAATCTCATACATATCTGTATTCTCCTGTTACCTCGTTTAACTAAGGGCGACTTACCTACCATGCAATCCCAGAAACTTCAACAGGATTGCACTGGTATAACCGAGAGCAGAATTTAGCTCTAAATATACAACTATATGCTAGTTCCAGTCTCTTTTTTTTTTTTTGCACGGTGCACAGATCCATGCCCAAAATATGAATACACAAGTTTGCATTCATATTATGCAGCAAAATAAAATCTAAATACAACAAAAACTAAAATACAACCAACTACATACAAACACAGTACACAACTTTCTTTTGCTGTTGATTATTGTTTTATTGTTTATTTATTTGTTGATTTATTTATATTTGCACCAATTTAAATCATCTATCACTAATATCAACATATTTCCCTTTGATGTATTCTATGTGTTGTTGTATGTACATGTGTATTATACACCAGTAGGAATTATGCAAATACACATAGGACAAAAACATGAACTTCATCAAAGTGAACTTCCAATTAACAATCAAAAACATTTCAATTTTGTAACAAAGAAATGAGTCCCAAATAAAATAAGAGTCAAGGTAAGGTGACAAGTAGTTAGGACTTTAAACTTGAACTTTGTAGTGAAGAAACTCACCAATCTTGTAGGGTCCTTGTCTCTCACACCACCTCCACTGGCTCCTCTACTAGCTCCATAACCTCTAATAACTAACTGGGATAAACTACTTTGAGCCTGCAATTGTCTGAATTTGTTTGTCATGGGGGTCAGAATATGGGTGCCAGTCATGCACAGCAGTCCTGAAGCTGGACACATGCAGTGGCTGATTCAGTAGGGCTGCTTGGGCTGCTGGTTACTAAGGTGTACTACTCCATGGGCAACCTGGTGGCAATACAAGACTAGTTTTCAGTTTAAAAAAAAGAAAAGTATAAAGTAAAAAGTGTGTGTGAAGGTGTGTCAACCAGCTATTTTTTCAAACAAATATTTTTTTTAAAAAAAAAAAAGTGTTTTCAAACTGTTTCTTCAAGTTTTTCTGCAAGTTCACTTAGATGTATGTAATATCAGTTTCTATCCTAAATGTGTAATTGTGCATTAACAAACAACATCAATGGGAACACATAAGTAAAAAAAAGAGAAAGAAGTAGTAGTAAATAAAAAAAGAAAATTTTTTATTATGTATTTATATTTTAAAAAAAAAACAATTATATCAAAAGCAAGCTGCAGGGTTTTTTTTTATAGTTTATTTAATAGTGAAGAAGGGTGAAGGTAAGATTAGATTAAAGGAGAAGCAAATAGTTGCTCATAGAGACAATCACTCTAATTACTCAACCAAAATCAAATAACGCAGTTAAAACATTTCTGTGGAACATAAATTTTAATTTAAAAATTTAATTTACATGAGAAGATTTGTTGCTTCCAGGGCATATTTATCCCTTCCATTTAAAAGTTAAAGATGATAAAAGCACATATTTTTTTAGGAAAGTTTGATTTTATATATTTAAAAAGTGACAATATTTAAACTAAGAAGAAAAAAGCAGGAGCAAGTCATCCCTGGGGCAGCTCCACTGCTGTCAGTGGAAATACACCAGGGGTAAATGCAGTACAACAGGGACATCTTCTAATCCAGTGGTTCTCAAACTGCGGGTCGGGACCCCAAAGTGGCTCATGAACCCATTTTAATAGGGTCACCAGGGCCAGCATTAGACTTGCTGGGCCCCAGGGCTAAAGGTGAAACCCAACTCCACCCCCACCCGGGACAGCAGAGCTTGGGATGCGGCCCCCTCTCCCTCCACCTGGTGTGGTGGGGCTCAGGCACGACCCCCAATCCTGAGGTCATGTAGTAACTTTGTTGTCAGAAGGAGGTCATGGTGCAATGAAGTTTGAGAACCCCTGTTCTAATCTAAAAGAGAAAAATGTTACCCAAAAGATTAATTGTATTTTTACAGTAGGTATAATACTAGTATGCTGTATTACTCGATAAACCACTAATAATCCTAGACATTAAATTATGCTTGCATATTGACATGATTATTTGCAACAATCACCTTCAATAATCTGTACGACTTTCTGTAAACAGAAAGAGGAAGAAAATAAAGAAAAAAATAAGGCATATTTCACAATAAAGCAAATTTCTGAATTACTATGACAAACACCACAAACATGATATTGCTAATAAAATATCTTTGAGACTCATATTTTAAAAGCAATGAACTTCCCAAGAACAATTACTTGAATAATGGTTTTCAGAAGGAGGCTGGCTAGTCATCATCTTGGATGGTTTAGGCACAAAAAATCCTGCATCTTGGCAGGGGGTTAGACTAGTTGACCCTTCCAGTCCCTTCTAACCCTGTGATTCTATGAATTTCAGCATAAAGTACCTTCCCCATCTTCCCACATAATGTTGTCCTGCGATCATAAGAGAAACACAGTTCCCTCAACTCCAGTCTAATTGGTAAATGTCCTTTTAAGCTCACTTCACGTACAAGTTGTTTTAGTATTATTAAACTTAGTCTAGAAATAATTGTTTCTGCTGTTTTATTAACATAAATTACATTCCGTGATGTCCCTTTCAGGGAGCACAGAACCCACAGGTCTCACGAGATCTTACAATGCAGAACATTTGCAGACTAGCCTCTGTGTTAACAAGTACTTGTACCTTCAAGTTTGAACCCACTATTTATTAAGGCAGAAGTACTATTAGATGTAAAAGTATCAAAGTGCCTTAGGAGCCTAAGTCACATTTTCAAAAGTGATTTAGGCACTTAGGAACCTAAGTCTCATTGAAAGTCAATGGGTGACTGAGGCCTGGTCTACACTAGGCGTTTAAACCGGTTTTAGGAGCGTAAAACCGATTTAACGCCACACCCGTCCACACTAAGAGGCCCTTTATATCGGTATAAAGGGCTCTTTAAACCGGTTTCTGTACTCCTCCCTAACGAGAGGAGTAGCGCTAATATCGGTATTACCATATCGGATTGGGGTTAGTGTGGCCGCAGATGGACGGTATTGGCCTCCGGGCGGTATCCCACAGTGCACCACTGACCGCTCTGGACAGCAATCTGAACTCGGATGCAGTGGCCAGGTAGACAGGAAAAGCCCCGCGAACTTTTGAATATTTCCTGTTTGCCTAGCGTGGAGCTCAGATCAGCACGTGTGGCGATGCAGTTAAAAATCAAAATAAAGAAAGAGCTCCCGCATGGACCATGCGGATGTGATCGCTGTAAGGGCAGGCAAATCTGTTCTATCAGCGCTCTGTTACAGAAGACGAAATTCAAAATCATTTTTAAAAAATCTCCAGACAGATGCCATAGCAGGGGCTCAGCGCACTGCTGCGTGACAAACGTAACGGAAAGCCCAAGAATCAAATGGACGCTCATGGACTGGAGGACTCAAGCTATCCCACAGTTCCTGCAGTCTCCGAAAAGTATTTGCATTCTTGGCTGAGCTCCAAATGCTTCTAGGGTCAAACACAGTGTCCGCGGTGGGTCAGGGCATAGCTTGGCAATTTACGCACCCCACCCACCCCAGAAGTGAAAGGAAAACAATCCTCTCTTGACTCTTTAACATGTCACCCTATCTTTACTGAATGCTGCAGATAGACCCGATGCTGCAGCACTCAACACCAACATCCTTGCTCCCCCCCGCCATGGGTGGCTGATGGTGCAATACGACTGGTATCCGTCCTCGTTATCAGCCTATTGGCACATGGGGCAATGCAAAAGGACTGGTAACCATGCAGACTAGCATCGGTGAGGTCTATCAAGGGTGCCTGGCCCTAATTTTTCCTGGTAGATGGTACAGTATGGCTGATAACCATCGTCGTCATAGCAACAGGGGGCTGAGCTCTGTCAGCCCTCACCCTTCATGAGTAAAAAAAAGATTCAATTGCCCCTGGACTAGCAGAGGGATGCTGGGCTCCTCTCCTCCACACTCCTTACTGTCCTGTCTGGACTATCATAGCAACTGGAGGCTGCCTTCCACTCATTTCTCACTAACAAGTCAGTGTGTCTTATTCCTGCATTCTTTATTACTTCATCACACAAGTGGGGGGACAATGCTACAGTAGCCCAGGAAGGCTGGGGGAAGAACAGAATCAACAGGTGGGGTTGTTGCAGGAGCACCCCCTGTGAATAGCATACAGCTCATAATTTCTGCTGGATCTGACACAGAGCAGCTGTCCTCTCTGATACAGTGGTTCTCTAGTACACTTGCCCATATTCTAGGCAGGACTGATTCTATTTTTAGATACCAAAAGGAGGATTGACTCTGGGAGTCATTCCCAATTTTGGCTTTTGCGCCCCTGGCTAAGAGCAGCCAGAGGCACTTATGACAGCAGCAAATGGTGCAAAACTACTGGTAGCCATGCTCATCTTTTTACCAATTTATGGATTGGTAGATGGTGCAGTATGGCTGATAACCATCTCTGCTGTCATGCAAAAGCAAAAGCATGCTGCTGTGTAGCGCTGCTGAATCGCCTCTGTCAGCAGCATCTAGTACACATACGGTGACAGTCACAAAAGGCAAAACAGGCTCCATGATTGCCATGCTATGGCATCTGCCAGGGCAATCCAGGGAAAAAAGGCGCGAAATGCTTGTCTGCCGTTGCTTTCCCAGAGGAAGGAGTGACTGATGACATTTACCCAGAACCACCCGCGACAATGATTTTTGCCCCATCAGGCACTGGGATCTCAACCCGGAAATTCCAAGGGGCGGGGGAGGCTGCGGGAACTATGGGATAGCTACGGAATAGCTACCCACAGTGCAATGCTCCAGAAGTCGATGCTAGCCTCGGACCGTGGATGCACACCACCGATTTAATGTGTTTAGTGTGGCCGCGTGCACTCGATTTTATACAATCTGTTTTACAAAACCGGTTTATGCAAATTCGGAATAGTCCCGTAGTGTAGACGTACCCTTAGTCATGTATGTACATTTGTAAATTTGACCAGAGATGTCTAACTACTAGTATTTTTGACCCACAGTGAATTGTGGGTGCAAAATTACACTCATAAAACCAGAGGCTGGGATGAAACCTGGGTAGCAAAATCCTGCACATAGTGACCAAGGTGGCTATACTGAATTTACTCCATTGAGAAACAATTCACAGTGGATACTGTGAAAGCCTTAAATCTTTCATTTTTTAAAATTTTTATTCAATAATGCTCAAATAAGCATTTAAAATCTAAAACAAAGCTTTTAAAGCATCAAAAGCAGCCAGGAAAATTCAATCCTCAATGGCGTGAGTACTAAAATGGCACCTCAAGCAAGTCCCTGCAGCTACTTTTGAAGACTTTTAAAGCTTCTCCCTACCTTATATATATTTGGTAGATAGAAATTCTGACAATGGGATCCCTCAGCAATTCTATTAAGTATTGTGTATCACATGAAGTCAGGTCTGTTGTATCATTATGAGGGTTTTGTTTCCTTTTGGTTTTTTACTATTATACTTGAATTGTGTCACTTTCAAATTCAATGAAGTTGATATGCTATACACACACACAATAGAGAATTTTAAATGTGAATAGAAGCTTGAACAATTCCTGTGGGTGCACATTTTTCCACTAAGGTGCAGGAAAACCCATAATTCAATAAAAAGAATGAGCCCTGGAGATTAAGTCAATATGTTGCAATAGCTATTTTCCCCCTGGGGCTAGGGGAGAAAGGGGGGTACTTTATATTCTTACCAGAACTATGTGGATCTGCAGAGATTCTCCCTGCTTTATGCAAAGCCCCATGTCAAGGCTAAAGAGGACTGACTGGGACTCCCTTTGTAACTCATCGGTGCCAAAAAGGAGTTTCCCTTAATTAGACCAGCAAGTTGCAGTTGAGACCAGCAAGGCACTCCAGCTGTAAACACAATGCTCTGCTTCCACACCACTTCCAGGTGATCTCAGAAGGAAGGGACTAGGACCAAGTCTACACTAGAATCGCTTTAGCAGTACAGGTATAAAAGTTTATTAGAAAATGTTTAAAGATAGATGATACAGAGAGTTTGAAACGTCAGTTATTGGTCACCTGGGGTGACATACAGAGTATAGGGGGACGCTAGTATTTTGGTATTGGACAGCCCATAACATATACAGTCTGCAATGTCCCCAATGCGGGGTATACGGTGGGTGAGTTCAAGATACAGTCAGCAAGCAATGAGGGTACATCACTCATACAACAGTTAAAGACAGTCATTGGTATAAATAAGCGGGCCGGGTAATGGGGATAGGATGACCCTCACATGGCAGAGTTCAGTTCGGTTGGTTCAGGGCTCAGGGGATAAAGTCCAACAGGGGCGGTTTACAGGTCTCTTCTCCCTTGTGGGTGCACGAAGTCATGCCAGCTCACTCTTGGTATTGACGGTGGCTGGTGATGTGCTCTGTGTAAATGTCTCTAGACCATCGAATAGTGTCCGAGACCATTAGGCGTCTCATGAGCCGCACGTAGCGACGGCCCACCCCACAGGTCCGCAGTACACGTTCATTACAGGGGTCCCAGGCGCCCAGGGCCCCAACGATCAGAGCATTGGTGTAAACCTCATAGCCCTTTGTCCGCAGGGTGTCAGCCAGGGGAGCGTACTTTTCGAGTTTGCGGGCTCGGGCTTCGCGGAAGGCCGTGGTCCTATTCTCGAATGGGATCGTCACGTCGACGAGGATGATCTTTTTCCGGTCCTCATCCGTGACGACGATGTCCGAGCGCAGCAGGCTGTCGGTGTCGGGGATGGCGCGATTGACGGCGATCTCTCCCAGGTGCGGGGCGATGGCCTTCACTAGGCGGTCCTGGACAGCGTTGTGGCGCAGCTGCCAGGCTCTGGCGTGTGGCCTGCAGCTGCACAGGACGCGGGGCAAGGTCTCCATGGTGTACCCGCACTTCCAGCAGCGTTTGTCCCGGTTCCCATGGCGGACGGCTCCATTGAGAGGGACGCAGTTCAGCCGGGCGCGGTGTATGAACCGCCAGTCAGCGAATCGGGTGAAGCTGCCTGCAGGGAGAAAGTGGTTGCTGGAGTCCCACTTGCTGGTCACCTCGAAGGCCTTGCCCTGGTCAGGTTTTTTCCTCAGGGTGTCCACGTAGAGTGCGTAGACGGCAGCCTTCAGGGACTTCTCCAGCACACCTCTGGCTCCGGGGCTGACGATGGTGTTGCCCTCCATCCCGATCCGCGGCACCAGGACTCCTAGCTCTCGCCGTTCCTCGCTCCACACCCAGCGGCAGCCCAGTCACTTTCCCAGTCGGCGCGTGGCGTTGTGGGCGCAGGTCCACAGCGAGGCGATGTCGCCCCTGTCCCGGGCGAATTCGCCGTCCAGGGAGCCGCTCAGGAAGGTGGCTACATCTCAGTCGGAGGGAGCTCTGCCGATTCGCTTCACGGTGGCGGCGCGCAGGGCGGCCGTTGTGACGTTTTTCACCTTGGCGTCTGGGCAGGACAGGAGGTGGAAGGTGTGTGTGATTACCGCGATGTCACACAAGTCTCCCATGCGGGGGACGTTGGCGCCACCGTGCCTGTGCGTGATGTACATGAGTTCATTGCTGGCTCTCTGGGGCAGAGACATCCATTTCTTGACCAGCTGCCGGATGGTGTTGTCCGCCTTATTGAGGGGCACCTTTGCCACAGCGGATCCTCTCAGGACAAAAACGATGCGGGGAAGGTGTTGAGGGCATTGATTTTCTGCCATGGTGCCAGCAGGGATGCGTCAATCTTGGCGGCGTCCTGCAGGATCTCCCGGATGGTGTCCTCGGGGGTCTGCCGGATGCGGAAGCCCGTCGGCGTGCCAAGGTGCTGGTAAGCCTGCCCCTCCGCCAGGGGAACGACGGATTCGCCCTGGATAAGGAACTCCGTCGTCAGCACCGAGTCCCTCTTGCTCCCGTCTACGTGGAGGAACGCTCACTTCTTGGCGTTGAAGCAGAGTCCCATCCAGTCCGCGGCTCTCCCGATGGTGTCGAGCATGCCCTGGAGCCTCTCGGGGTCGTCCGCGATCAGGACCAGGTCATCTGCGTAGGCCAAGATGCTCACCCCCTCGTCGTGCAGATCAAAGCCGTCAGCGCCGTCGGAGATCGCCCGCAGGAGCGGCTCCATGGCGAGGTTGAAGACGATCGGGCTGAGGGGGCAGCCCTGCTTCACACCCACCCCACCTAGCATAGCCCACGGCAGCCTGGGATGGTTGTTTTGACAGCTCTGGGATCCCCAATTTCTTTGTTATTGGGGCAGGAGGAATAAAGTGTTGTCACCCTGATTATGTGAATGAGGAACTATGAGACTGCTTTATGACAGAGATGTCTCAACATCAATTAAGTAGCACTTGCTAGACAAGGGACATGGGTGCCAAAACCCAGTGAAATGAGAGAGGTTGGGGACTGGTGTGTACACCTGATGGTATGGGCCCCTTTCGAGGGCCTGGAACACCAATTGCACATCCTCCTCTCTCCGCTGTTGAAGAGCAGAAATAATTTTGAATCCATTAGGAGTCCATCTAGAGGCTGCTGAGCTGAATTTGTGTTGGGCCAATGGTGCACCAGCACCTGGGCTCCCCTACTACAAGCTGAAATCACTAAGAGCTGAAATCACTAAAAGAGCTAAGCTTACTGAGCTGAGATCACTGAGTGCTGTGTTAACTAGTGGGGGAGCCTGAAGATCTATTGCTAAGAGGCTAGCAGAGCGCACCAGTTTGCAGCATGTTGGAGCAGCCCACGGAACAGTGAGCGGAGTGGAGTGGTTTGCGGGGGCGGCTGGAGCGGCTCATGGGTCGGCTGGAGGAGCGGCACAGCTGGTGGAGTGGAGCTGGTCGTGGTGAAGGCTGCAGCAGAACTCCACGGAGAGGCAGAGCAGTTGGCCGCTGGCCCACGTAAGGTGCCCCTTAACACCCTGTGTACGCACCCCCATTTCCACCCAGGCTGGGGGGGGCGTGGAAACTCTGCAGATAAACTTTTGAACTCTGGGGTGGCACTGACCAGAGACAGAGACTTTTGGGTTGTTGGACTTTGGGGTGATTGGACTTAAGACCCTAAGGGGGAAAGGACATTGCCAAACGTACTTGGAGGTGGGTTTTTTTTTTTGCTTATGGTTTGTGTTATAATTCTATTTGTGGTGTTTCTCCAACGTGATGCCGCATTGTTTCCCTCCTTTATTAAAAGGATTTTGCTACACTCGGACTCCGTGCTTGCGAGTGGGGAAGTACTGCCCCCTAGAGGCGCCCGGGGTAGGGGGGGTGTGGTATGTAATTGTCCCAGGTCACTGGGTGGGGGCTCGAGCCAATTTTGCATTGTGTTATTGAAACGGAACCCCTGGATACTGAACCCGGCCCTTGTTGCTACCAACTCAGAGGGGCAGATGGGTTACATTAACATTACTACAAGCGTAATACTAGTTTGCACAACTTTACCAGCCAAGTTTGGCGTTGTCTGCACTGCGGGGGAAAAATGGTGTTTTAAACTTGAGTTAAAATCCTAGTGAAGACATGATAGTTGTCACTTTCACATGAGTTAGCAGGTTGAGTTAAAAGTTGTGCTTCCCCATAGGTTTAAATTAACCTGCTAACTCATGTGTAAACTACAACTGCCTTGTCTTCACTAGGATTTTAACTTGAGTTAAGAACATGCTTTGGTGTTGTCTACACTGAAGAAAAAAAGGTAAGAGGTGGAACTTGTCACCTGGATACAGCAAAGGTGAGGTGGATGGAGGAGGAGCAGGTGTAACCCAACCTATGAGGACCTATTAGCTGTTCTCCTGGGAGAGGGTGGTGCACCATGTGGGCGAGCTACTGCCACACACAGGATTCATTGGCACTCTGTAGCCTGAATGGGGAACATTTCTTCACTTCAACACACCCATAATTCCTATGCCCCAGCCTGTGTACCAGACTTGTTCCACGGCATAGAATTTGGCCCTGAACAATGATTTACACTGGTTTGCAAGTCAATGTACTGATTAATTGTAGTTCCCATCCAAAACATTTGTGTAAAATAAAGAATACACCTTCTTTACACCAGCAGCTAAACTTCATTTTTCTTGAATGGTTAAACATCTCTGTCAATCTAACTGTAATGTGAAGGATGCAGTTTAAAAAAAAAAAGTACCTCAGTTTAATGTTTTGCATAAAGAGCTTTCTTTTAGAACACTCATCAATTCAAACTGAACTAACTCTTGCAACTCATATCATGCTGGCCACCAAAAAGCCATCAGATACAGTAGTAACAACTTTCTTTCATTAACAATTTAGGCCACCAGTTCAAATCCATCCAACAGAGGAAAGGCTACATAACCCATTACAAATTCACTGAGTCATCTAGTTCCCCTTGGATAAATATGTTCCTTTAAAATTATTAATATTCAGATCCACAGTGTTCTTTCAAACCATTCTAGATAATATTTTCCAGTTCACATTTCATATTATGCAAAAAACAGACACTAAAATATGCTGGAAAAATAGAATGACCTCAAAGGATTTAGGTTCTCTGTATTGGCCTAACACTTTCATCTCAACCAGAACACAGTGACATTGGGACTGACAGCTTCAGTAGAAAGACTGAGGTCTTTGTTTACTTTACCTACTGTATCTCCCTGTTCCAGCGAACAATCCTGAAATAAGCTGAACACAGAATATACAAAAATAGAAAGTATACCTGACTCTCTTCCGTCCTGCACCTTGTGTAATCCATTTACATCAAATCAGAATGGCAGCATTTTACTTTGTACAGATGTAAATGGCTGTACAAGATGCAGAGGAACGTATAATTAGGCCCCCGTATTCTGGAAAGTATTCTATGTCTACATGCTTGCAAACCAAACATTAAAAACTCCAGATATTCCCTAAACAGAATGATAGAGTGAAGTAAAGAGACTTATATAGCACATCTAATAGATAATCAAATGGTGTCCGTACAGTAGGTGACAAGATAGCAAGTATGAAAAAATCGGGACGGGGTGGAGGCACCTATATAAGAAAAAGCCCTGAATATTGGGACTGTCCTATAAAATCGGGACATCGGGTCACCCTACCATACAGCCATATTGTTCTAAGAAACTAACAGAGTTAGGAAAGAGAACAGAAAGACCCTTAGGAAAGTGAAAAGAAAGACAAAGCAAATGAAATGTCAGATGTCTCCACTTACTGGTGGAACACAGAATATCCTTAAAGTATGGATATGTTTTCAGAGTATATAACAGCATAACAAGGTTCTTTTTGTAAAGTCCTGTTTCTACAAATATGACCCTGTATGAAATATAAGAATTTTGAATAATAATTAGAATCTTCTTACTAAAATGTAATATAATATCAGAAGTGTCCTATGCCAGGAAACAATATCCCTTCTTCAAAGTAATGGACTTTGTGAATGGGTAAGTTTTTCAATCTCTAATTGTCATGATCCAATGTCCTTCTTAAAATGACACTGCAAATTTAAAAGCCAAAATTCCACTGAATAATAACTTGAACGGAATGAGCAGGGAAGGCAAGATTAGAAATATACTTGAAGAAAACAGAAGCAAAAAAGAGTACACATTACAAAATCAAATCTATACGAAAAGGTGGCTGCATTAAGACCCTGATCATGCACACTTATAGATGTGCATAAATTTACTCATGCAAGAAGGCCCATTGAAATCAATGGGGTTGCTCAGGTGAGTAAAGTTATGCAATGCATGTTTGCAGGATTGGGGCCTGCAACTTTCACAAATCAGAATGCAGAACCTAGTAGTTTCTCAAACCATGGGTCCCCTCCCAGAGCTACCATTTTCGTCAGTCTGAGCAAGCATAAGAAAAGTAAATTCCCCATGTCAATCAATACCAAACAGTAGGTGAGAGAAAGCAGTTCTGGTAATACTTGCACCTGTAAAACAACAGAAAAATGCAGTAAAAAAGTAAGACCAAACTAGCCTTATGGGTTCACTTTTTAATTACTAGCTAAAAGTGTCAAGGCTCAGAGAAGCCTTCAGTAGTTTATAAAAACAATGTAGACAACGGTTGTTTTTAAAAAACATCCAGGAGAAACAGCTTATCCATTGAAGCATAAATAAAACAAGAACACTTTGTGATAACAATAAAATAAAATTGATTAATGATTCAGCTACAAGCACCACAGTGAAAATTGATTCACTTGCAAACATACAATGAATTTTAACCAAGTCTAACATGTTAAAAGAAAGAGTTTCAAGGTTAAATAAAAGGTGTGACAATGCATAACAGTATATAGTACAAATACCTCAAAAACTGACATTGGGAAAGCTTTTTCTTTTACTCCAATATAATTATTTTATCCATTCTTTTCAATTGCAACAGTGAAGTATTATATGTGGTATATCGTATAGACAATGATGGCACAATTAAGTCTGATATGTTCCTAAATATTAGGAAAAATCAGTCGGTGAATTATATGCTCAGGAACATGAAAAGTAAATCTATGGTTGATTCTGGTCTCTTCAGCCAGAATTAAATGTGGGTTTCTAGGTCACACAAAACACAGAAGGCCGTGTATGCTGGCAGCACAATGGGCCAACCCACTGTAGCTTGTGGACTGACAGAAAAAAATCCAGCTGTAAGGAGTTTTGGAGAACATATCTCCCACTCGCAACGGGTCAGATCCTCAGTCCTGGTTCAGTCGTCTTCACACCGTTCCAGTAGCACAGAGAGGACCTAAAGCTGCCTTAATCAGACAGCTGAGGAGTCCCCCAGCACAGCAAGTCCTTGATTGACACTGGCTACACTACTTCATATCACCCATTTCCTACCCCTTTTCCATATGCAGCATTCTGGAGTATGCTGGGGCACAGCAAGAGGGCCCAGTGACCCTTCCAGCCCGTGGTTCTACTGTTTGCTGGGGTAACCTTTGCTTAGCAGCTTTGGCTTGCCCTGTCCCACATCTCACCTGCACCAGCCTGAGCACAGTGCAGCTGAGATCCAACCCTAAATATCCTTCTCCTGTGACTGGTCCTCTTCCCTACACTGATGCCCTGGTGTCACTCCCCTGAGCTGTCCCTGGCACGAGGGAATAGAAACAGGGTATAATACCTGTCATACAAACTGTATCCCAACATACTGTACAGAGATCATTCATAATAAGGAGGAAGGGAAATTAAGAGGAACAGGCAAATGAGAAGAGAGATCTTTCCAGATTTGAAAAAAGGATCAGATGGAAAATTAATGAGATAGAGAAACCCCCAAAGGCCACGAGACTGTCTGAAGCGATTGAGTGGAGAGAGGAAAACAGTAGTATTATGAGCAAAGAGAGAAGGGAGAGGACCAATGGAAAGTCCAGCTCAGCGAGATAGGTGAGAGCAACTCTATGGAAAGAATTAAAAACCATGTATGACTTGAACTAGATCCTAAAAGGAATGGGGAGGTACTGGAGAGGACTGAAGACAAAGTGATGTAGCCACACTTCTTTGCACATGTTACATGGTAGGTAACAGTATTCTGCGCATTCTAGAGTCTACAGATCTGGATTTTCAAAGGCTAAGAAGAATGCAGCTGCAATAGTCAAAGTGAGAGGCAATAAGAACATGAACACAGATTTACCAGTGATGGAATAAAAAAAGTGTTGACATGCACATTTAGATACATGTAGGGATAGATTCTGATCCAAATTACACTGGTGTAAACCAAGAATAACCCCAGTGAAGTCATTTAAGTTAGCCTAGAATATGATCTGTATGAGGTGGAAGAAGAAAGAGAGCATAGTATAAACAATTATGTCAAGTTCATGTGCAAAGGAGGCAAGCCTGAGGTCCAGATCAAGAAGGAAGAGAGAGGAGATGAAGATGTGTTCGAAGATGCTTCTCTTGCCCAAGAAAAGTACTTCTACCTTTTAGCTATTTAAATTAAAAATGCTGAAAAGAAATCACAAGTTTAAGTGATCAAGAAGGGCAGAGAGGCTGAACAGGGAGGAGGTGATAACAGATATGTAGTTACGTATAATCAAAGCACAAGAGATAAATTTAAAGGTAGAGATAAGATGACCAAGCAGTAGGAGACAGATAGAAAAGAGGAGAGAGGCGCATCTGTCTTTCATTTAAAAGATTAAAAAACAAAAAAAACAAAAAAAATCTAGTGATCATCCAAGATCCCTGTTATGGGGTGGTTTGAGATTCTTGGTCTCCAGATGCAAAAGGCAGTAGATGCCCTCTCCCAAAAATGATTAATCATGAAACCATGTCTCATGAAATCTTACTCAGTAGGAACACAGATACAAGGACTGAAAATTGGCTGAGAGACAGTAAACAAAGGATAAGAATAAATGGCAAAGTGTCAAATGGGGTCAGATGTCTAGTGGGGTACCACGGAGCTTGTAGCTAGTTCCAGTCTTAATTAACATCTTACTTAATAATCTGGAAGAGAGGGAACATTAGTGAGATTAATAAATAATATTAAATTAGGAGGAGTTGCAAATACTTGAGGAGTTTAGAAACGTGGGCAGAAAATAACAAAACATATTCCATTAGGGAAGAAGCAGAATAATACATCTAGGAAAAAATAATCTGAAACAAACATACTCAGTGGAAGGGAGAAATATGGAAAGCAGTAATCATAATTAAAAAGTCCTAAATATAAATAGTGAACAGAAATTACACAGAAGTTTGCAGACTGAGAAAAAAAACAATGCAGTTCTGAGCTGCGAACCCACAGATATATTACAGAGTAGGGAAGTGACACACCCTCTCTGTGGATGTGTCTACACTGCAGCTGGGACAGACCCTCCTGTCACGCTGTCTGGAGTGGCTCATGACTGCGAGTGCCTATCTCAGGGCAGACAGTCAAAAACAGGGCAGACACCCCAAACTGGTGGTATGGTCTATATTTCACCAACCCAGTAACAAATGTGAACTCCTGGATCACTATGCCAGTCTTACTATGGCGTCACACGTTACTATGGGCACTCCAGTCTATCTTGCCACCCAGGCAAGCTGGACTTTGTGGTAAGTGGTAACTTACACCAAAAATCACAAAATATTCATGTTGCTTCCAGTCCCAAGAGACCAGTCACTTACTCCAGATCAATTGGTACCCTAGATCTTACACCACAGACAATTCCTGTAGCCAATCCTGAAATAAACTATCTAAAGATTTATAAACTAGGAAAAAGAAATGAGAGTCATTTACAGGTTAAAGCAAATAAACATATACACACAATGAACTACCATCTATGATTCCTAAAGAGGACAGAGATGTAGTAAGCTGTCCATTCAAAATGTCTGTCAGGGTAGACCCAGGTTGAACCTAGGGATCTCTGCTTTAGTTTAGTGTCTCTGGCCCTATGAGAGTTCAAACAGCAAAGAGACGATCATTTTTCCTTGTGAGGCATTTTTATATCTTCTTCCCTAATACATCAAGCTAATAGAAACCGTTCCCAAGGAGATCCCTTCTTCGTGGAAGTGGGATGGGGAGGAATGCACTTAAAGTCTTTTATCCTTGACCTCGCACAATGGCTCATTTGCATTTAGTGGACAGGATTTAACATCTTATTACAGACCATCATCTGCATTACACAAGGCTTTTCCCCTGTTTGATGAGTTACGTAGTTGCAGGTTTACAATGCAAATGCTAGGTATCACAATATAACATGGGGTATAGTTGAGTGAGAACAATACATACAGTATTCCACAAGCAGTTTATAAAACACTAAACTCATTCTAATCAACTTACCATCTAGTATTTATGTTAGTAATGCTCACACAGGTAAGCAACACTGGTTTCTAGCTATGCATTTGTAAGTGTTCAGTGAGGCCTGGGCATGAGCTGGCATCTGGTCGCTAGCATCACATCTCCCAGCTTGGGTAGGGAGCCTCACACTAGCGCTGTTCAAGTTACCATGCCAAAAACAGTGGTGTGGATGTTGCAGCACGGACAAGCTGCCCAACCACAAGCCCACCTGAGCAGAGTTAGCATGTCTGTCTACCTGGGCTGGGAGACACACTCCCAGCTGCAGTGCAGACATACCCCATGTGGCTTCCTGTGCTTATACATGGAATATTTCATTCAGTTCAGGCATCTCTTTACAGACAAACTGGAAGCAGTTCAGAGAAGAGTAAAAGAAATGAGCAGGGGAGTGAAGGGATTAATTTATGAGGAAAGATTAAAAGAGCTAAATACGTATAGTTTGGCTACAAGACAGCTAATGTGGTTGTCTTGTAGCCAATTACAGGCAGTCCTCACATTTACAATGTTTGAGTTATGACGAACGGCACTTACGACGCTTCTACGTAGACACCTTGATTCGACTTATGACTACAGGTTTCGAGTTTACGATGCTCGGTCCCACAATGGATTAGATTGCGGTTCCGAGTTCCGACATTCCGACTTATGATGCAATTGTAAGGAACCAATTGTGTCGTAAGTCTGAGGACTGTCTGTACACATATCTGAAATGTATAAACATCAATGAGGGAGACGAACAAGGAGGGAGGGGAGAGGAGAGGAATATTATGGTAAAAATGATGAAACTGAATAAATAAAGGGACATTTTGCATGACTATTGAGAAAAAAAGTCCTTACGCTAAGGTCTTGTCTACAAATCCCTGGAAAAAGGCATTAGAGGGGTGCAATTGCAAAAGCATTCTAATGTGTTATGCTCTAGCTGACCCAGGCATAGTTCTGTTTTTCATAGGGTTTTTTCCACACTTTTTTCAAAAAAGAATGCCCGCTCTTTAAGCTTTATACAACTTTCATATAAAAAGACATTTTTAAAGGATTCAAAGTCATGTTTATCTGTAAGACACTGTCTGACAAAACCCTCATTCATGTCAATGAGGGCACATTTCACCCTGAGCACCAAAAGCTTTACAAGAAGGTGCATTAAAATAAATCATAAATAATATGTATACACACAAATGCACTGGTTAAATATAGGTACCAATTTAGATGCCTAAATATGTTCTTGCACTCTCAACTACACAGCTCAATGTCCTCAGGCTCATCTACTTGTTTTTGCGTTCACATTAAAGCATGAATTTTTGGTTTTTAAGTGCCACCTGTTGGAAATACTGAAGTATGTTCAAGTGCTATTCTGTGCCCAATTAGGCACACAATTGCAGACTTTACATGGCCAATACAGGTGCATCTTTTTAAAATTTAGATCTGTACTGCGTGAAGCAATGATCCAATCTCGTATTGGGGCTTAATACGCATGGGGATTAGCTTGTAAAACCAAATCTACAGAAGCGAAAGTTGTTTTCCAGTGATGACAGTTTAAACAGGAAATTCTTTGATTTAAAAAAAAAGAAAAAGAAAGAAAGAAAAATTAATTCTTTGGATCTGCTAGTCTGCCCCAGACTCTTCCATAAAAATTGAGCACTGCTTAATTACAGTATGCTAAATCAATTAAAAGACTGCAGCAATTAACATAGCAGACTTTATCAGCCTAGCTTGGGGCAGGCAAAAATTAAAGATTACGTAATTTGTTTATTTCCAATATAGGGAATCACATGTAAGGGCATTTTGCCAAACAACAGCAATCTATTCCTTCAGATTAAGGGGAAATTGTACCTGCAGAGTTAATTTTGTCACAGTGCGCTGCTCCATCTATCAACATACAACGAAAGCTTTATTTTATCCGTGATCCACTCACATGTATTTACAATTAAGTTTCCCTAACCAGTGATTTCGGTATAAATACAGCGACGGATGCACACATTCTATCTTGAATTTAAAATACGTAAACAAAAAGAATTTCTTATGTTGCCATAAAAGTAACTGAAAGCTCTACCTTCTCAGTTTCTTTAACAACATTTTAAAAATCAAGACTTTACAAATCCTCAACTATGAGACAATCAAGTCTGGTTAAATCAAAAGTATTGAAACATTTAACAACAGCATGCTTTTAACAGAATACTAAAGAAAATCAGAATGATTATTTCCATAATCAATTCATAGTAATTATGCTGCAAAAATATATCCATGTAGAGAAAAAAAAGTTAAATTAATCCAAGCAGTATAACTTCTTAGCATAATAACCCAAATGTTTAGTGAAGTCACTAAATAAGCCAAATTCAGTTCTGTTCTTTCACCACTTAAACTGAAAAATACTATCAAATTATGTTAAAGTTATTTATGCTTTTTTATGTCAAAGCGAGGAGACAAGAATAATTCAGATAACTGAACACAAGACTAAATTTTGCTTTGCAAGATAATACTCTCAGGTAATTTTTCTAAACACAAGTTTCTCTGTTGTTGTTTTAGTATCACGTCTCTCTTGGAAGTTAGACATAACTGTATATAATTAATATTAACCTCACTTATAATTGCTAGTCTGCAGTATTTGTGCATCAGTATATAAACTGTTCCTTCCTGGCTCCTCATTACAACCTTATAATGGTTTGGGCTACTTCAACTCAGCTAATCCTTAAAATTGCTTCTGCACTGTAAAACAAAACTTCATTTGTTTAACAGTACAGCTATGCCATTTAGCACAACTATCTACACTGTATACCAATTTTGTTCCTCAGCTTGCACATCTGTTTATTTCAATTCTATTGAGCATTAGACTTAGTACTCTGTGTACAGAACAAAGGTTTTAATATTAATGCACAAAATGTATAGCATCAGTCATGCATTCTACCAGATGTACCAGGCCAATTCAGTGCAGATGCTTGGCAATTTTTGAATCACTGCCCAGAATCATGAAGGTTGTATCTGTCTCTGGTGCTGAAATATGGAAACCCCTCCTTCCTTCCCAATTTCGCGTTACCGCTCCAAACCCCATTTTGAGAAACAGATCGTTAGTTCCTTCGGTAGGTTATTATTCAAAAACAAAAACAAAAAGGAATTGGCAACAAGTTTCTGCATTAGACAACGAGAGCTAGCAGACGCCTATGATATGTTCAGTACAAGAACTACCCTACGATACAAAACGCTACAAAGGAGTTTGAGCCTCAGCGTCGATCATGGCTAACGAAAATCATTACAATCAATATCCAGTACCCAGACCCCGAATCTTGCTGCAAATCTACCCCTAGCTCTTTAACGTCTCTCTTGGAATAAAACCCACAACGTACATTAATGTTAAGGGGCAAGACTGGGAAGCAGAGGAGCCGACAGCCCCATAGGCAAAAGCACTGCACCGTAAGGGAAGATTTCAAAGAGGGGTGGGTTCCCCCCAATAAGGTGTAACCTTCTCCTTTTCTTTTGTTCTCCAAAGGCTGGAGGGTGTGTGCGTGTGTGTATTGGGGGGGGGGGTGCTCACACCTACAATACATGGGGGGTAACAAAGGACCATACGCCAAGGGGATTAATTTGTATTAGCATCCATGGGGCAGAGGGCAGGAGCATTTTGCGTCTGCGAGGATTAGCCCTATGGAGCCCAGACTTACCGTCCCTATCGCAGAGCTGAATCGCCTCCAGGCTGAGATTCTTGATCACATCCTCGCAGGGGCTGGTGGGGCTGCTCATGCCGCTGCGATCCAGGCGCGGAACCTCCATTGTCCCCTTCTCCTTCTCCTCCCTTGGCTTCTGCGGGCGGCCGCACGGTGGGCAGCGGCTCTGGCTCCCGGCGGAGAGAGGCGGCTGGAGGGCTGGCGCGGTGGGTGCAGAGCTGCGCGCTGTAGGGGGTGGAGGCAGGGCAGGAGCGAGCGGATTTGTCACTGCAGCGGAGCGGGGAGGGGGCAGCAGAGAGACGCGCACTCATCACACCCCAGGCTCTGCATTTAAAGGGGCCGCCGCCCGAGACTGCTGAGTCAAAGCCACAGCAGGACAAACACCTCGCTGTGCAGCGGCCGAAGGCCTCCCTCTCCCGCCCGCTGCCTATGCAATGGCTCCGGCGGCGCGGCATTGCCAGCTGCGCCGGGACCAAGCTCCCCGCCCCATTCCCCGGGCGCCACCGCCCCGCAGCCTGTCCCTAACCCCCAGGCCCAGCGCAGCGAGCAGCGGCTTCGGGCCGGGCTTACCCAGGAGCGCCGGGCGGGGAGGCTGCAGCCCCGGTCCCCAAGGGGAGGGCGAGACCCGAGTCCCGGCGGCGGCCACTCCGGGCGCCATCTCCTGCGGGGCTCACGGACCAGCCCTGGCCGTGCCCAGCTCCCCAGGACCTGGCTCCCAGGCGAGGAAATCCACTCCCCCATCCCTCCCCCCCACACCGCTCAGCCCTCCCCAGCGCACCCCAACCCCTCACTCCTTCCCTCCTCACACCGATAGGCCCCCGCCTCGCCTTCAAGCGCCCACGGCCACCCCAAGCATTCCCCACTACACACCATGTGAGCGCCCCTCCCTCACGTGGCCAAGCCACTGCCACACGTGGGTGTAATGTCCCAGCCTGAGAGGGAAGCAAGGCAGAAATCCTAGGAAGGGCCGGGCCAGGCCAAACACTAAACCAGCCTCCCTGAGTCATTGGAGTGCTACCCAGCCCAGCCGGCTAGCCCGGCCAGGGCGTGACCTACTCCTGGTACAGCTCGCCCCAGCTGCCTCTGCTCCCAGGATCCCTGCTACGCCCCTGCGGGCCTTGCAATCTTTCAGGCCTTTTGCTCCTGTTCTGGGCTCTGCATCTTGCACATGGCTCTGTGTGCTGAGGGAAGTACCTCTGGCCCCCCACAGCCTTCTAGGAGTACAGGAAGGGGCAGGAACAAAATAAACCCCAAAAATGATATGATCAAGCCCCATGAGAATCATGGTCGGGTTAGGAGTTAAATACCCTTGCAGCATTGTTCAGAATTTTTCATTCCTTGGATTCACTTTTATCTCCAGTTCGACAAAGAGTCTTAAAACTGCAGCCCATATGTACAATAGAGAGACGCCTCAGGTCCCTTTCATGTGATGCTGTAGAGGTTACTAGGGATTAAAAGGACAGCTGCTGTGTTAGGGTATGTTGTCGCCACAAGCTTCATCTCCAACTCTAAGGTGAGGATGGGTGCAATTTCCTCCATTTTAAGTCAGTTAAGTGCAGTCCATGTAGCTGCTAGCCTCACTAGACAAGTTTAGGTAACCCTACATGAACATGGGAAACTTCATTCTGGTTTTGGTTTGTATTTTTGGCTTCTTCCACACAGTGTGGTTTCTTATTTCAGGATTACTCTCACACATTTATTTGTATTTATTTTCCATTGCTGAACAAACATGTTACTAACACCACCCCCAAAATTACACATAATTACAGTGAACTGCAGAAGCACTATACCAATGGTGGGCCACGGGGAGCTGTGGACAGCTGTGCAAATGTAAACAAACAGTCTGGTGTCCCACCAGCGACTTACCCTGATGGGCCACGAATGGCCTGTGGGCTGCAGGTTGCCCACCACTGCACTATACACATTCAAGCCTGGTCTACATTACATGGTTTGGTCGAGGCAAGGCTGCTTACCTCAACCTAGCTGTGGATGCAGTTACACTTAAATTTCACAACTGCCCTGCTACACTGACTTAATAACACCACCTCTCCGAGTGCCGTAGCATCACGGTCAATGTAGTTAGGTTGATGCAATAGCACTGTAGACAGTGTGCTACTTACATTGACGGTTACTGGCCTCCAGGAGCTGTTCCACAATGCCCAACAGTGACCATTCTGGTCACTGCTGTGAATTCTGCTACCCACGGGCCAGGTGGCTGCCCCTCATCTTTAAAATCCCACCATTTTTTTAAATTCCTTGTTCTGGTTGCCTAGCTTGGCAAGCACATCTAGCAGCTCCCCACTTTCGTGTGCAACGGCCCAGCTGACCACGGCAGCTGCACACTGCAGACGCGCTCCTGTCTGGAGTACAAAGGAGACATTGGATCTTCCGAGTCTGTGGGGAGAAGAGGCTGTGCAGGCACAGCTCTGATCCAGCCCTAGCAGCATTGATATCTCTGAGCAGATTGCTCGCAGAAGAAGGGCTACAAGGAGGACCAGCAGCAGTGCCATGTGAAAGCCAAGGAGCTGTGGCAGGCATACCAGAAGGCAAGAGAGGCCAACAGTCTATCTGGTGCAGAGCTGCAGACCGGCTGCTTTTACAAAGAGCTGTGTGCCATCCTCAGCAGAGACCCCGCCACTATCCGCAAGAGCCCTGTGGATGCTTCGGAGGAGCCTGAATCACAGCCTCCACCATGAACAGCGAGAAGGAAGAGGTGGACAAGTAAGAAGAGGAGAAGTATGGGGGACAGGTGATATGGGGGGTGGGGGAAAAGAGGGGATCCAGCCATGCAGTGAGCCAGGATATGTTTCTGACTACAGCGCAGTCCAGCCAGTCCTGACACTTGAGCATGGACGAGTCTGACGCAGGGGAAGGAACCTCTGGTAAGTATGCCGTTTGTTTTGAAATTACAGGGATAGAATTCATTCCCAAAGTATCAGGATACATCTGTTGATTTACTTTGTTTTTGTTTTTTTATTTGTGCTAGAAGAGGTAGTGAAACAACCAAGAGAGACAGAGTTACTATCTGCTTTTCTTTCTCCTCAGAAGTTAGGCAGAGGGAGCTAAGCAGAGCAGTTTTTTATGTGCATTGGGATGTCCTGTGAATCCTCCATAGAGATCTCAATGAAACTTTCATGGCGGTACTCTGCAATCCTCTGCCGAAGGTTGCTGGGGAGGGCTGCCTTATTTCTTCCACTGTGGTAGGATATTTTCCCATCATTCAGTGATTACTTCAACAAGCACCATTACAGTGCACAGGCTAGCAGCATACGGGCCCAGGCAGCATCAGGACACCATCAGCAGCTGTGCTTTTTTGGCCTCTCTTACCCTCAGGAGAGAGATATCAGCTGAAATCACCACCACCTGTGGAAAACTGTGCTTGTATTCAGCCCCATTGTTCTATAAACATATATTCATGCCTCTGAGCTAACCCCTCACACCTCTCCCCAGAGCCATACTCACCATGGCTGGTGCTGTGACTGGCACCATGCTGTATCAGTCCCAAGGAGAAGTCAATGTAGTGCTTACAACTTTTGGGTTTCAAGGGGAGTGGGTTCAGTATCCTAAGTTTTGATTTCTGTTGTGAATACACTGACAATGGTACCTCTGCGGGTTCGGTTGTATCTGCTGCTACTGTAGCCTTGAGGGTTTCCCCCTCCACACCCAAAAGAAGGCCTGAACCAGATAAAGAGAAGAAAGAAAATAACTCAGGTTGACATGTTTCAGGAGATGCTGCAAGCCTGTGCTGCATCAGAGAACGAGACCAGTGCGTGGAGGTTGACCCTTGCAGACAGCATGGAAATGGAAAGAGTGGAGAGGAAAAAGGCCTGAGAATCCAAGCAAGAAAAGGAGAGGGAGCATCACCAGAATATAATGGGGCCCTTCAGGCAGCAAACAGAGATGCTGTGGTAGACCTGCAGGTCCAAGAATCCCATGCTCACCGCTCTGCAACCCAACTCAGCGTCAGGACGCCCCTACACCTCCCTCCTCAACATTCCACATGACATCAGGGGCTGCTGCATTACCCCTACCACTCCACCTCAGAGGGCATTAAAGACAATCACAGCTGACTTATGAAAAAGACATGGTTGGTGTATGTGTACCTGAAATGGAAATCACTGTTCTTACCCCCTCATAAGTTGTGTTGCCTTAATTTATTAAGTTTTATGAAGTTCTAAATGTGTTTTAGTTGCCTGGTTCATGTTACAGAATTAAATTATATTTTTGGGAACATAATTCATCTTTATTATTTCACAACATATGCTGGTTGGTGCTGAACAGATCTGACACCCCCAAATTTCCTGTTACTTCATTTTGCGACAGAAAATAACATCATTCTCAGACAATATGAATAGGTGCATTGGCAGTGTTATATTCTTATGCACACAGCACTCATTGCAGGATTCATACTGGGCTGCAAAAGAACAAGGCCTGTAGAACACATTACAGAAACACATACTGCTCTGGCATGTTATTAATGTTCCTGAGCCATACAGCTCCATATTGAGCTTTTTTTTATAGCCCTTATATCTGATCATTCAAATTCAGCAGATGGCCATGCCACTGCCACCCTCCACTTCAGCAGAAACTCTCCCCGCCCCTTTGCTTCACAGATATTATGCAGGACACAGCAGGCACCAATAACCATTGAGATATTTTTCCCCACTGAGGTCCAATTTCATAAACGGACAACACCAGCGACCCTTCAGATAACCAAAGGCACATTCAACTGTCATTCTGCACCTACTGAGCCTGTAGTTGAAGTGCTTCTTGGTGCTGTCGAGGTGGCTGGTATATGGCTTCATGAGCCACGGGAGCAAGGGGTTTGCTAGGTCTCCCAAGATCACTATTGGTATTTCAACATTCCGAATGGTAATCCATTGGTTGGGAAAGAAAATCCCTGCTTGCAGCTTTCTGAACAGTCCTGTGTGTTGTTAGATGTGCGTGTCATGCACCTTCCCTGACCAGCCCACACTGATATCAGTAAAGCATCCCCGGTGATCCACCAGTGCTTGCATTACCATAGAAAAGTAGTCCTTTCTGTTGATGTACTCTGTGACAAGGTGGTCTGGTGCCAAAATAGGGATATGGGTGCCATTTATCACCCTACCACAGTTTGGGAACCCCAAATGGGAACCCCATTTCTGCAAAATCATTCACTATGGTCTGCACATTGCCCAGAGACACAGTTCTGCATAGCAGGAGGTGATTAATGGCCCTGCACATTTGCATGACAATTGTGCTGAATTTCCTGACTCCAAATTGATTCCTGACTGTTTGCAAAACAGGTGTAGCAAGTTTCTACAGTGCAATCGCCACTCACTTCTCAACTGTCAGCATGGCTCTCATTTTGGTGTCACTGCACTGGAGGGCTGGGGCAAGTTCGGCACACAGATCCAGGAATGCATCCAAAAGTTCTGCGGCCACTACTCGTCATCCCAACCCTGCATGACAATGTGTCCTACCACTCAGAGCTTGTTTCTCAGGCCCAGAACCATCAATCCACCATATGCAGCTACTCCATGAATGCCACCAGCATGTTTCTTTCCATGTCCCACAGCAATCTAGCCTCCACTAGCCTCCAAGAAATCATGTTCCCCATAGCTCCACAAATACTGCAGGATCAGTTGCCCTGTGTTTGCAATGCTCATGACTAAGGCTGTGAGTCATTCACAGAGGTCACGGCTTCCGTGACCTCTGTGAATTCTGAAGTGCTGGTACGTCTGACCCCAGGACCACCCCAGCACTTGGGGAAGCCTGGGGGCCAGCTGTACCAGCCGCTGCTCTGGCAGCCTCAGGCAGCTGGTCCCCGGCCCTGCCCTAGAGCAGCGGTCTGGGACCAGTGGCAGTGGTGGCGGGGTTCCAGGCTGCCCCCTGCCCAGACCAGTGGTGGCAGTCATGTGGCCCTGCATTGTCCTCTCCTGCACCAGTGGCGGCGGGGCCACAGGCTGTTCCCAACCTGGACCAGCAGCGGTGGTGGGGTCCCAGACCGTCCCCTGCCCAGACTGGTGGTGGGGAGGGGCCAGGCCACCCCCCTCCCAGAGCGGTGGCAGGGCCACGGGCCATCCCGCACCCGGACCAGTGGCGGCGGCAGCAGGGGAGGCCCTGGCCTCTCCCCACCCGGAACGTCAGTGGGGCCACCAGCTGCTCCCAGACCGGGCTCCCCGCACAGTGCGGCAGCAGGGCCATGGGCCACCCACACCAGCAGCGGCAGGGGGCCCCAGGCCATACCCCTCTCCAGCAAGGCCCTGGGCTGCCCCCCCACAGCAGAAGCATCGCCCTATGCTCCCCCTCTCCCCCGGAAGCAGTCTTCAGGAGTGCCCCCCTCCCAGCCGGTAAGATTTAGTCACAGATATTTTTAGTAAAAGTCATGGACAGGTCACAGGGCATGACTTTTTGTTTATTCCCCATGATCTGTCCAAGACTTTTACTAAAAATACCTGTGACTAAAACGTAGCCTTACTCATGACAATAGTGCAGAGCTGCGCAAGCTTCATGCTTCTGTCAGAGATGGCAGACTGAGAGGAGGGACACGTCAGTTTGCAGGCATTTTGAAAAGAGGCAGGAAATATTATGGGTTGCAGATGAAATTATGGGATGGAAAAACACTGCATTATGGGAAGTTGAACCTATGCTACCAGTCAGTCATGCCTGAACAATTTGTTTCAGCCCCAAGAGACATCGCAAAATCTTGTCAATACACCCCATACTGGATGGTGGTGAGTTGGACATTGGGTAAACTACCCACATTGCACTTCACTCTGCATTGATACAAATGCTCATGATGAGGATGTGCACCCCCAACTCAAGTAGTATCATGTGCACATGCACAAGTGATGCATACAGCCGCCGCAACTTTGGTTGACATAATTTTGTTGTGTAGATGTGACCTCAGTTCTTATTCCTTTAATTATAGAACAATTCAATGGAATTAATATTGTCCATACCCATCTTGGCAGGATGGGGAGAGCAGAGTGATTATTATAGATTACAGTGCAAGACACAAGGATGAGGAATTAATTTAAGCTATTCCTCATTGTAGTCAGGTGGTTGTTTACCAAGCCAGAGGTTGCTTTGCAGGTTCTGGGCCCCTTTTGACAGGCCTCTGAACAGCTGCAAACAGGCTTTCAGGCAGGCAACAGTCCCTGCTTGGGGCTCTTTTCATAACAAAAGCCAGTTCTCAATACTCGGAGTCCCAAAATAAAATCCATCACCATATAATTGTCCATACTTAGCTCTGATTTCTTCTCTCCCAGCCAGAGCTCTTCTTCTGTCCCAGTCTGTTCTCACAAGCTATCCTCCTAGCTCTTCCTAGCTGGAGCTTAGCCTCCTGGCACTGGCCTCTAGGCCCCCAAACTTCTAGTCCCAAAGTCCATTCATGTTTCTCCACAGGAGCCTCCTGCTCCCTGGGCTCCTCTCTGTCATAGCTCCCTTGGTTTTGGGATATTCCCTACAGTTTCCTGGGCTTCTCTCCTTCATTGTAGCCTCCTGACATTCTTTATAGGGCAATCACCCTGATTTCTCCCAGATGTGACTCATTCTGTACTTACAGTTAGCTAGCTCCAGCCCCTAAGGGGCAAGCCAGCTTGTTAAGCTCATATACTACCTCCTTGCTTTGCTGAAATATGTTCTGGGGGTAATGAGAAAAATCCTGAGGTGTGCCAAAGCTAATTTTGTTGGAAATAAGGTTTCATATTCTCAGATGAGAATGTTCTGTGAGTTAGTCAATTAACAAGTTCAGGAATAAGCAGTAGGATTGAAGGAAGTGGAAAATAGGGCCATAAAGCCATAGGAAAAGAAGTTTACTGACATTTAAACTTTGTACAGCTGTTATCTTTTTACATTTACTGTTATCATTTTTGCTTAGAAAAGTTCAGCTCCTCTCTGCCACAAAAGCCAATAAATGCAGATTAAAGAATAAAAATTCTGGAGTTCTGTATGTCTCTAATAATTGAATATAGAGCTTTTCACCTCTAGGTTGCTGGTTTAAGTTCAAAATCAGGTGGGCAGTGCCTGAATGTGATTACCTACTGTCTGGTAGCCTTCCTGAAATGAGTTGATATCAGTCCATTTCCTAGTACATAGGAATTCTCATCACAGTAACTACTTTTGGCACCTTTTTGATAGTTTCAGAAATCCTCTGAGTTGTAGTGATAGGTTTTGGAATACTGACACTTGTTCATTTGATATGGACTCAGACCATCAACTCATTTCACATAGGCCACCACATGGCATTCAGATCGTCATAACTTTTGCCCACTACCAAACTCCTCTGGATATGAAATGGTGACTAGAAGTCTATCTACTTTATCAGACTCCCAGTCCTTCCCCAAGGTTCACCGTAAGCTGCATCCCTGTCAGCAAGCTCCATACACAGATAGGTACTTGCAACATGGGACTTGCTCTCCACTGGGTTCTGGGGTTATCCCATTCCTCCCAGCTGCTTCCAATACCCACAAGTTATGGGGCAGTGGCTCTGGGACTCCCTCCTCAAAAAGCACTTTCAGTGGTGCTGTGAGCTGGGTCCTCCCTTCCCATGGTGGCCTCTGGTACTCCCAATGCAGGATGTGAGGAAAAGGTTCTGCAGTACTCCCCTGGTCCTATCCCTCCCACCCACTCCCCCTGTCTCTTTCTGTCTCTCTCCTTCTCTTTTTCTTCCCCAAACCAAAAGTGAGGGATGTGTGGGATTCAGCAGCGACAGGATGGAGAGTGTGTGAGGGGAAAAAGAGAGTGAAATGGGGAGTGAGCAGTAGAAGGGAAACAATATTAAACACAGAATATGAAATGAATGTGGAGGGACAGCATGAGTCAAGAGAGAAGGAGAGGAAAAAGTGAATATATAGACTGAATGAGGGTGAAGGTAGAGAAAGGGGGGAAGGAATGGGATTCTTGAAAGACTGCACTCATTGGTTATTAATTTCAGCTCTGGCAGGCATTTATTCCATATACACAAACAAAATAGAGCGAACATTGCTCCATGCTATTGTAACTGTTAATATTGCACAAAACTCTCCTGATGTCAAGGCTGAGTTTTACTTACTTCTGTTTCATATAATTGCTCCAGGTATTTCCTTCCTGCACCACCCTGAAGAAGTCCTTTCATTCCTTGAAGTTGATGCTCTTTAGTCTCTCAATCTCTCCTCCTCTATTAATTCATTTCTACAGTGATGAAAGACATTTATACAGCCCCCACAATCATATTACCTAGTTCCCAAACACAGTATTACAATTTACAGTTAATAAAAAATTAACTGTTCTTGAATACCTGGAGAATTCCCATTTTCCCTCCCCTCCCACACAGGTTTTTTTCTTCCTTCTCTTTTTTTTCCCCCCATTTTCTATTACCTAAGGAAAACTTCTGAGAAAAGATGGATTTTGTACTGAGCTCTGAGAACAGTCAGCCTTGGGTGTGTTCCAATTCCCCCAAGGCCATTAGCCTCTCAGCTGTCTTGTAGCAAACAGCCTCCACTTTATCTATATCCATTTTTATACCCAAACTATTATGCCTTTTTGAAGAAAAGAATGGTTAAACCACGAATACCGGTGGACCTCAGTGCACTATTAGGGCAGCCAAACCCTACCACAGCTCTGCTTTTCAGAAGCATGGAGCATGCTCTCTGGATCTGGCTGTGGCAGCATTTTGAGGGCACTTCAAAATACATGCCAGTGTACAGCCAATAGCCAGCTCCATAAATGGAGGGGCATCCAAGCATTTTTTTAAATCCAGGGGACAATTCCATCCCTAGGGCCACTCCACTGACTTTAATGGAATCACATCGGGAATAATTTGCCCCAAAGTGTCTCAAAGCACACAGCACTTTCCTTAATATTTCTCTTACCTGAGAAAGTACTGTGCTGTGGTTATCTCCCTAATAAGGAGTAACACTCAAGCACATTTTGGTTTGTCAAAGAAGACAAAGTCTCATCATATAAGCAGAAAGTTTGTTCTATGACAGATTATCCCAGACAGTGTTTAGCAAAAATGTCACATCTCACAAATATGGGTCAACATTATGTAAGCGAAAGGCTGACAGTGGCAGCACAATATTAGAGACAGTACAGCGTTGTGTATGTAGGACTGCAAAAGCTTGCAGAGATTTTACCACAACATCAATCTAGCTAGCTTTTAGCATTTTCAGCAACAGATAAATAGGATATTTCCAAACATGATTTATACAGCTGAACAAGGGAGCATACCTGTTATGCACTGCAACTTTATGCAGTAGTGGAGGCAGCATTTTGTAGCACGTGTCATGCCTATCAGGGAAACGTGAGACATATCACACACTTTTTCTGGATACAGTAAATCATCTCTGCTGCTGTTTCATAGCCTGGGGGCCATGACTTTCAAGGTGGGTCACAATTATGTTGCTGCAGGGTTTCCAGTTAAAAGAGAAATTCACGCTGCCCTCCTGTTACCTGGGCACATGCCCCCTACACACATGCTTGCTAGCAGAAAAGCCAGTCCCATCCAAGGATTAGGAAGCATGGGAGAAATGGGATTGTGTACCCCTTCCTCCTCATTACTATGTTCTGCTTCTCATATACTAGGTTACCACTATCAGTACTGTCAATCCCAACTGTTCAAAAATCATGAGTCAGGCTCACCAAAAATCACGAGATTGGCTTTAAAATCATGAAATTATGTAAAAATAATAGATTTGGTGTTCTTTTTATTTACCTTCTGCTTTTTGAGCCTTTAGGATGCACTGGGGTCACATTTTGAAGATTTCTCCAGAGCCATGAGGGCTAGAAACTTACTTTTTCTTTAAGAATGCAGGTTGAAATCATCACACACCTACTTGACTACAGGAGCTGGGGCTTTAAGGAAAACAATAATTATCAAGAAACCCATGACAAAATCATGAGACTTGGCACCACTGTGAGTTCAGTAGGCTCAGAGGCTGAGTAAGGCAGGGAGCTCTGTGAGGCAACTGAATTTTTGTAATTTAGATAATAATTCCTTTTCATATTTCTGGGTTTCATTTACAGTTGAAAAAAATATCCTTTTCCAGTCAATGGCATGACCCCAAGTTCCCAGGTCTTCCCTGCCCCCAGGTAAGAGAGGCATCTATTTATTACATAGTGGGCTGTGGAAGCAGAGAGTGCAGAGAAGCTACATGGATGGCTTGCAGGGGAGTGGAAAAAAGGATTTTATATTTGTTTTTTGTTTATATTGGTATTTCCATTTCAGCAGGATAAAAAAAATTAAGTACAGAAAATGTGGAAAGCATCAAAGGTAGGCTTCTGCATTTAGGATGGACCGTAACAGATATTAATCAAATGTTATATTTTATTTACCTGGAAATAAATATTTGCTATCTTATAGTCATTCTTCATCTTTAGCAGCAGTTACATTGTAACAATGTGGTTTATGGGATATCATTCCAAAGGCTTGTGGGGGATGTAATCACAAAATACTTTGAGATTAGGGTGAAAGCCAGAGACTTTGACAGGTGATGGCATCACAAGAAGAAAATTTTAATATTAATCTTAATATAAACCATGAGGGTACAATTAATTTTTGACATGAGACAGCCTAGTTTTCACACGACAGTCAAAATAGCATGGACACTAGGCGCTCCAAGGCCCTAGACATGCTATGACATGAGGCTCCCTGTGTTTTTTTACTCTCTTGCTTGGAATGGCCAGAAGCCCCTATTTCCACTCAAAGAAACAGGGGCAGTGGCATGAGTCCTCCTTCTTCCCCCACGAATGTCAACGAAGGACCCTTTCCCCTGAGGTGCAGCACTAGGAGTCCCATCTCCCTCCCTCAGAGGTAGCAGCAGCCCCCCACTCCCCACCAGTACATAGCCCAGCAGCCAGGGTGTACCTACTTGGGTAGGTGGGCTGGCCGCATATAGAGTCCTCTGCTGAAGTGGTTGTTGGCAGGGCTCACAACTCCTAGGTGTAGTTAACTCTCCATTGAGATGCACACATCTTGAAGTATTATCTCAGGATGAGGGAGAGGGTCTAGTCACAAACCTATATAGTATGTATAACTTAATCTGTCCCTCTTATTCAACTGACGTACACTGAAACAAAAGACTGAACCCCTATTCTGTAATCTGGATCTCCAATTTCCATCCCAGTGAGTGAACTGTAAGCAATTAAAAGAAAACTGTACCCATTCTGCTGCCCTCAGACATACAGGAAGAAACCAAATTATTTCCATGTAATCTATTTATTGTCTTATGAACACAGAGTCCTCAAGAGATTGTGTTGCTGTTTAGAAATCTCATTCCTCAAATTTATTATTTTGCTTTTACACAAGTTAAACCTCATTTTATTAATCCTAGATCTTTAGAGAACCTCTAGATCCTTTTATAATTTTTCTATATCCGCTGTATTGTTTATCACTCTTCCTAGTTTAGTATCATTTGCAAATTTAATTAGTTCATTATGCTACAGATAGTTTATGAAGATGTTGAACAAAATAGGGCCATACATTGATTTTTGTAGGACCCCACTAAAAGCTTATCCTCGACTATGTGGACTACCATTTATAATTAAGGCTAAGATTTTGTCATGGTTATTTTTAGTAAAAGTCATGGATAGGTCAGGAGCGATAAACAGAAATTCACGGAAGCCGTGACTTGTCTGACTTTTGCTGCTGTGGCGCCATGGTTTTCCCCACCACCGTAGTGGCTGGGAGCTGTGGGGTTCCCCATCCGCCCACAGCAGCTGGGAGCTGCAGGGTGACCATATTTCCCAAAGAGGCGTCCCTCCCCCCACGCGAGGCTGTCGCCTGTCGCTGGAACCCTCAGGAGGTCCCCCTCAGGAGTCTGTCAACTGTCACTGGAACTTTGCAGGGGGCCCCTGTCACTGCTCTCGCCTGTCGCTGGAACCCTGCCAGGGCCCCACCAGCTGTCAGCTCCAGAGTGCTGCAGCCCCTGGGACTGAAGCAGAGAATGTCAGGGAGGCAGAGCTGTCCCTTGGGTATGGCGAATCAGGGAGACCACTCCGGGCCCCGCACTGTGGGGGTCCCCGCAGGAGGCGGGTGGTGAGGTGAGGCAGGGTGAGGAGGAGCTCCCCTACCACAACGTCCCTGTCCCCTCAGAGCCTCCTGCCTGCTGGTGGGCCCCACCAATCAGCACCTCCTCCTCCCTCTCAGCATCTACCACAGATCAGATGTTTTGTGGTGTCAGGAGGTGCTGGGGGAGGAGAAGAGGCGGGGTGGGCCTTGGGAGAGGGGGTGGAGTGGGGGTGGGGCCTAGGCAGAGCCAGGGAGCACCCCCCAGGAGATTAGAAACTCGGTGCTTATGTCCTGGGCCCTGCACCCCGCTAGGGATGGCACTGCACGGAGGTCTCTGGAAGTCACGGATTCCATGACTTCCATGACCTCCGTGACATAAACATAGCCTTATTCAGTCATTCAGTGATGAGCTTTTGATCCATTGAATCGTATTTCTGCCCAGGCCAACTGGATTCATTATTTCCCTTCAGCTATCATGTAGCACTGTATCAAATGCCTTACTGAAGTCCAAATGTAACTCTATATTCTGTACATCTTCTAGCTTTGTCTATGAAAAAAAAAACTACCAAAAAGGCTATCTAGTTTGTCTAACTTGATTTATTCTGTTATATCTGGTCCCATGATGCTATTCACTTCTATGCACATACTTTTTTTTCCCTTCAAATAGTTACTCCATTTCTTTCAGCTTGGAAGTTATGCTCATAGGACAGTGGTTTCCAGAGTTACTCTTTATTCCATTTTTAAAGACCTGTGATATGCTCACACTCAACCAGTCCCCTGATACCTCTCCAATTCTCTGATTTTTTTAAAAAAATTACTAGCTGATTAGAAAATTCTATAGATACCCTAGGGTGCACTTCACAAGGGCCTGTTCAAGTGCTTATTTTTAAGTAATTTTGAGTTCCTATTTTCTAGAAATTCACAATTATATCATGTATTTCTTAACCAAGTCATTATTCAAGGGTCTAATCCTGCTCTCATTAAAGTCAATGGCAAAAGTCCCATTCACTTTAGTAAGAATATGACCTGGCTCCAAATTTTATCTCCTTATTACAAAGTTTTCAATGAAAGTTCTTTTTGGTTAAACAACATTTTGTTGCATTGTCCCTTTAGGAGTTACAAAGAGACTTAATATGTATCACCTTAACCCCTCCCTCCCCCTGGGCAAATATCATAATCTTGCTACCCTTGTTTTTTTCCTTCAGGACCCAACTCCTGCCATATAAAAGCCTGTTTTGCTCTCTTCAGTTTTTCTTTTCTATTGCAATTCATTTTTATGGTTACTTTTGTGAATAGCCCACAGTGGTCAATTGTCTTCAATTTTCCTCATTTTCACTGAAGTATAGTAAATTCCTGCTGAGTTTCCCTTGTAGTACCTTCTAGAAAACTTTCCTTTCCCTCTTTTCCTCATTCTATAAAGATATTTTTAAAAGTTTTAGTCTGCCACTAATAATTCTGTGCACCAAGTTTCTTTTATAATACTGTACTTATGTAATCCCTTTCACTGGTCCAGATAATACTTAGCACTGTCATGAGTGCAGGGCACTGGACTAGATGACCTCTCGAGGTCCCTTCCAGTCCTACGATTCTATGATTCTATCATCTGAAGATTCCAAAGCACTTTACAAGAGACCTGTAAGGGAGGTAGGAATTATTATCCCCATTTTAATGATGGATAAATTGAAGCACAGAGATTAAGTGCTTCACCTGAGATCACACTGTGGCCTTGCCTATATTCTACTTTTTCTTAATCTCTCCCACCATTGCATTAACACTAGTGCAGCTCCAATGATGGCAACGAGTGGGTGCTCTAGTGTAGACAAAGTGCTGTTGGCTGCCAGCGTTGTTACCATCATGCCATCTAGATTTGATCTGAGCAGGGTTAGATGAAACAGTGGTAAAAATCGTGGTACCTTGTCCACACTAAAACTACCACCAATGCTACTGTGAGTGCAGCTGACCAGGTAATAGTGAAATGGCAAGAGAAAGCTCAATATCGACACATCCTCCAGAGCAAGGGATTGAACTCAGACCTCCTGACTCCAACTCCTCTGCTCTAACCATTAGACATACTGTGCAACTATTTGTTCCTAACTAGGTCTTAATCAATTGAATTCAGCTAACTCACGATCATGTATTCAAAACTCCTTCATGATCTATGATTACCTCACAATGAGATCCAGGATTACAATTTCAATACGAAATAAAATAGAATAAAAAACCAGAAGATGCTATCTGTACTGTACCTCAGGTGCTATAATAGATGCTTTTTTTATGATGGAAGTGTATGGCAATCCTACCATCCATACACATGTAGGCAACTGATTAGATAGGGAAAGGCTAGGACCAGACAATAAACCAACCATTAATTTATAATAATTTTTATTAACGATTTTCAGAGGCATTTGACCTCTGATTTAATTGAAAGTTAAATCCTATTGTGGAAAATAGATAAAGGAGCATAAACTCTGGCAAGTCGAGTGTAAAAGTATAATTAGGCAGGCCAAAAAAGAATCTGAAGAGCAACTAGCCAAAGACTCAAAAACTAACAGCAAAAAAAATTTAAGTACATCAGAAGCAGGAAGCCTGCTAAGCAATCACTGTGGCCAGTAGACGACTGAGGTGCTAAAGGGGCTCTCAAGGATAAGGCCATTGTGGAGTTACTAAATGAATTCTCTGAATCAGTCTTCACTGCAGAGGATGTGAGGGAAATTCCCACACCTGAGCCATTCTTTTTAGGTGACAGATCTGAGGAACTCACTCAGATTGAGGTGTCATTAAAGGTGGTTTTGAAACAAATTGATAAAACAGTAATGTGTCACCAGGACCAGATGAAGGAACTCAAATATGAAATTGCAGAACTACTAACTGTGGTATGTTACCTATCATTTAAATCAGCTACTGTACCAGATGACTGGAGGATAGCTAACATGACACCAAGTTTTTAAAAAGGCTCCAGAGGTGATCCTGGCAATTACAGGCCAGAAAACGTAATTTCAGTATCAGGCAAACTGGTTGAAATTATAGTAAAGAACAGGATGCTATGTAGTGGACATCTGGCCCATATGTCAAAACCACCCCCTAACTCAGTACTGGGAATAACTCATCTCTTGCAGGGGTGATCTAGTAGTATCCAGAAAAGGGGTGGGGGCTCCTTTAGAGACTGGGAAATCACCCTTATCTTTCTTTTCGTTGCCCCAGGCAGAGTCATACCCTGTCTTTATCATGATCTAGATTCCCTGTAAGGCAAAGAGGCATCTACATTTTGAGTTAAGTCCCAGAAAGGAAATTTCAAGTTTCCTACATATGGTTAAAGAACCTGTCAGTGTATTAAACCATCATTTCATTCTCAGAGGAATTGCTTTGCTAATATTTATGCTTTTTCTTTCTATTCTAATATTGAATCATAGAATATCAAGGTTGGAAGGGACCTCAGGAGAGCATCTAGTCCAACCCCCATCTCAAAGCAGGACCAATCCCCAGACAGATCTTTGCCCCAGATCCCTAAATGGCCCCCTCAAGGATTGAACTCACAACCCTGGGTTTAGCAGGCCAATACTCAAACCACTGAGCTATCCCTCCCCCCATGCATCAATTTACATTTTGTATTTTCCTCTGATTTAAACACAGCAACTAGACTCCATTTTTACAATTCTCTACACTTTAGCATCACCAGAACTTCACTTTTGATAAGTGCGGGTTCTCTAGACATTAAAATGTGGTTCTGAAACATTCAGAGTTTTGCTGCTCATTGGGATGATATTCTTTTTATAGGAAGGAAGTACACATAATCATCTAAGAAACAAATACATTATCTAGATAGTCAGGAAATGTAATAATCTGGTCAAAATTCAGAAATGCAATGGTATATTCCTCAATTTGTTATAATGCTAAAGAGGTGAATGATGATAAAACCTTAAAAATTATGATGAGACTAGATTTCCATAAAAAACAGCCACCTTTTCGTAACTGTTGTTCTTCGAGATGTGTTGCTCATGTCCATTCCATTATAGATGTGCATGCACCCACGTGCATGATCATCGGAGATTTTTGCCTTAGCGATATCCATTAGGCCGGCTGTGGTGCCCCCTGGAGTCCTATGCTCATGTGTTGGTACATCAGGCGCCGACGGCCTTATGCCCTCTGAGTTCCTTCTTGCCAACAACTCCGACTAGGGCAGGGGTGGGCAAACCACGGCCCACGGGCCGGATCCAGCCCCTCAGGGCTTTGGATCCGGCCTGTGGGATTGTCCCCCGTGGTGCTGCAGGCCCCACACCGGTCTCAGAAGCGGCTGGCACCACTTCTCTGCAGCCCCCCAGGGGCGGGGGGGCAGAGGGCTCCATGTGTTGCCCTTGCCGCCGGGCACTGCCTCCCGCAGCTCCCATTGGTTGGGAATGGGGAACCATGGCCAATGGGAGCTTTGGAGGAGGTACCTGGAGGCGCGGCAAGGGCAGCGCATGCGGAGCCCTCCACCCCCCTTCCCCCAGGGGCCACAGCGCTTTCCGGAACGGCGCAGCGTGGGGCCAGGGCAGGCGTGCAGGGAGCCTGCCCTGGCCTGCCCGCACCGCTGCCACCCCAGAGCCGCTTTAGGTAAGTGGCACGGGCCGGAGCCCGAACCCCTCCTGCACCCTGCCCCCCAACTCCCTGTCCTAAGCCCTCTGCCTGCACCTCCCACCCCTCCTGCACCCCTACCCCCTGCCCTGAGCCCCCTCTCACACTCGGCACCCCTCCTGCACGCCAACCCCCTTCTGAGCTCCCTCATATGCCCTGCACCCCTCCTCTGCCCCAATCCCTTGCCCTGAGCCCCTTCCTGCACACCACACCCCCTCCCACATCCCATACTCCCTCTTGCACCCCAACCCCCACCCCGGCCCTGCATACAATTTCCCCACCCAGATGTGGCCCTCAGCTCAAAAAGTTTGCCCACCCCTGGACTAGGGTGACCAGACAACAAGTGTGAAAAATCGGGATGGGAGGGGGGCTAATAGGAGCCTATATAAGAAAAAGTCCCCAAAATTGGGACTGTCCCTATAAAATCGGGACATCTGGTCACCCTAACTCCAACAGCAGGGCAGAAGGGCGAGTAATGGAATGGACATGAGCAACACATCTCAAAGAAAAACAAACTGTTACGAAAATGTTGGTAACCGTTTTTGCTCCTTCGAGTGCTTCCTTGCGTTGATACCGTTCTAGGTGACTCACAAGCAGTATCAACAGAGCTGGGCTCGTAGTTCACAGTCTTGCGGCTTTCAGTACTGCTCTGCCAAAGCCAGCGTTGTCTCGAGCTTGCTGGGTCAGTGCATAATGAGAAGCGAACAGGTAGATGGACGACCAGATAGTGGCCTGAAAGATCTCTTGGATCGGTATCTGTGCCAGGAAGGCTGCCAATAATGCCTGTACCCTAGTCGAGTGTATCATCACAATCGCCGTCAGAGGCACCTTCACTAGCTCATAGCAGTAGCGGATACAGGCCGTGATCCAGAACGAGATCCTTTGAGCAGACATTGGGCAACCTTTTAAACTGTCTGCCACCGCAACGAACAACTGCGTTGACTTACAAAACAGCTTCAATTCTATCTATGTAGAAGGACAGGATGTGTAGCCCGTATTCCTCATCTGACACATTAGGCTTTGGAAAGAAGACTGGTAAGTATATGTCCTGGCCAGTATGAAACTGGGAAACGACCTTAGGCAGAAATGCCGGGTGTGGGTGTAGCTGGACCTTGTCTTGTAGAAGACCGTATAAGGCAGCTCCAAGTTGAGCGCCCTGATCTCAGACATCCTGCAGGCCGACTTTATCGTGACCAGGAACGAAACCTTCCCAGGAGAGAAGCTGCAGAGAGCAGGAAGCCAAAGGCTCAAAGGGAGATCCCACGAGCCTTGACAGCACAAGATTCAGGTCCCAGGGAGGAACTGGGTCTCGGACTTGCACTCCAGACCCTTCAAAAATGTGTCATCATATGGTGTGTGAAGATAGATCTGCCTTGGTACAGAGGATGGAACACCAAAATGGTGGCCAGCTGGACCTTGGTTGAAGAGAGGGACAAGCCTTGGAGCCTGAGGTGCAGCAAATAATCCAGGATGTCCTGCAGCTAGGCCTCTGAGGCCTGAATATGCTGCTCTGAGGCCCAACACATGAACCTTTCTCACTTCACCAGGTAGGTCACCTTGGTGTAGGGTTTCCTGCTGCCCAGAAAGACCTGCTGAACACGGGGTCAAGCATGCCCGTTCATCCATGCTTAGCCAGGCAGTAGCCAAACCATCAAGTGCAGTGCCACCATGTTCAGGTGCAACAAACTGCCATGGCTCTGGGACAGTAGATCAGCGGGATAGCTGCCGAAAGGCTCAGCAATGTGCCAAATCAGTGCTGGCAAGGCCATGTGGGGGCTACCAGGATAATCTTTGCTCTGTCTTGCTTGACTTTCACAAGGACCCTGTGAATCAATGGCACTGGCAGGAAGGCATACATCAGCGCTCCCGACCATGGAACTGCTTAACACTAACTACTAAAGAATTAACTATATACAAGGCCCTAAGGCACAAAGTCCAAAGATGAAAACCGCTAGCCCTTGCTAAGCAAGGAAAAGTGCTCTGACTAACCACCATTGGTGGTAAGAAAGAACTGAGAGGAGCATGAGCACAGCACTCAAGAGGATGCCACAGCCAGCCCTACGGATACCGCTAAGGCAAAAATCTCCGACAACCCCGCACGTGGGCGCACACACACCTAGAATGGAATCGACATGAGCAAGCTTTGAAAGAAGAACCAGTGCAGAAGTTATTTATTTATGAGCAGAACAATTGACCCACAGGGAACTGGCAAAATCATGAATAAGCTAAAGAGTGGCAACTACTATATAATCAGAAAGAAATAAACAGATACAGACCAATTCAGTCAAATTAAATCTGTTATGAAAACTTACACAGATGAAGATGTCAACGTAATAAATAATGTAAAAGACGCAATTTATATGGCATTTATAGTAGATACTGGGAATAAAAACAGAGGAGGAGGATGCACAGGCTGTTTACATTTAACTAATGAGCTATCTCTTGAGAATGATGACACATTGCTAGAGTTTTGTTCATAGACAGTACTACAGAACATATTGCTTGCATTTATTTTTCCTTTGAAAGACTTTGAGTATGATAGATTGAATAACTACATCCAATAAAAATGTCTGAGAACCAAGGGGCATCTGGGTGGCCTGATCTACACTACAGAGTTAGGTCACTGGAAGCCGCCTTGCATCAACTTAGTTGTGCATGTGTTTACTCTTAAATTTGGCTCCCATAAATGTAAACTTTCCATTACACTGATATAGTAACCACCTCCCAAGCAGTGTTGAGCCATGGTTGGTCAATGTTGACCTTGATAGTCCTCCCTCAGCTGTCCCACAATGCCCAGCACTGACCAGTCTGGTCACAATTGTGAACTTCACTGCCCAGCAGTCATGGAGATTGGAAGCCCTTCTCCCTTCCTTTTAAAGCCCTAGAAATTTTTGAAATTCCTTTTCCTGATTGCCCAGTTTGGTGAGCACACCTGCCAGTTTTCCATTGTTGTGAGCCACTGCCCAGCTGACCACACCAGATACACACACATTCTGAAGTACATAGGAGATACTGGATCTCCTGGGCATGTGGGGAGAAAAGGCTGTGCACGCACATCTATGGACCAGCCATAGAAATGTGGACAGGGATGAGCAAATTGTATGTAGGACAGTGATGAGCTGCCAAAATTTTAACAACCGGTTCCCTATAAAAAGTTCTGATTTAAGGGGGGAGAGCGGGGGAGGGGCCGGGGCAAGGGGAGACATACTCGTGGGGCCGGGGGCCCCTGCAGGGCCTGGGGCAAATTGCCCCACTTGCCCCCCCAGCAGCCCTAGAGCTTGCAGCCCCCTCCCCCTTTACCTTGCTGGCAGCTCAAAGCAACAACTCCGGAGCTCAGCTGAGCTGCCCAGCTTATGCCGGCGGTTGGCCACGCTGCAGCTGGGGGGAAGCGGGGGAAGGGCTGGGGGAGCCTCAGCCTCCCCAGCTTAGAATCCTGGGAGCAACAGGATGGTCCGGCCCATGGACTGGAGTTCTTTGCCCACCCCCTGGCCCTTTAACAACCGGTTCTCCATGGAGGTCTAATTTTAGCAACCAGTTCTTGGGAACCTGTGGGAACCGGCTCCAGCTCACCACTGATGTAGGATGCAGGAGAAGAGGTATTACAGGGATCAGCAGCAGTGCTCTGTGAAAGAGAAGGAACTGAGGCAGGCATATCAGAAGGGAGGCCAACAGTCGATCCGATGCTGAGCTGCAGACCTGCCACTTTTACAATGAGCTGCTTGCCATATTTGGTGGAGACTCCACCACCCTGCAAGAACACTGTGGCTACCTCTGAGGAGCCTGAGTCACAGACCCCTGCCATGAACAGTGAGGAAGAGGAAGAGGAGGAGGATAGGGGACATGTGATTGAGGGGTCCTGCTATGCCACAAGCCAGGCATTTGAAACTCCACAATCTAGTCAGTCCTGGCAGCTGAGCATGGATCAGCCCAATGCAGGGGAAGGAGCTTCAGGTAAGTGTATAAATGTATTTTCCATTACAATGATAACACCCCCAACTTAGCAGGACACAGCTATAGACTTTTCATGGATTTGTTGTACCACTACCTCTTCTAGTATGAGTAAAGAGAGGCAGAGTTATCAGCTTTTCATTCCCCTATAGAGTTAGGCAGGGCCTGAGTAAGGGGGGAGATTGGCAGAGCAGTTTGTTTATGAACAAAGTGAGATCTCGATAAAGCTTCCATGGAGGCACTCTGCAATCCTCTCCTGAAGGCTCCTAGGGATGGCAGCCTTATTTCTTCCTCTGTGGTAAGACACTTTCCCACACCAGTTGGTGATAACTTCAGCAGGCACCACTGCAGTACACAGGCTATCATTATATGAGCCATGGCGACTTTGGGATGCCAGCAACAGCTGTGCTCTCTGTGCCTTTGTTACCCTCAGGAGTGAGATACCAGCTAAAATCACCCTCAGCCTGTGGAAAATGCCAGTGTTCAAGGTCATCACCCTATACTCAATAGCTGTTCTTGTGGACCTACAGGTTCAACAATCCTGGACTTGCCTCCCTTTGAAGTCCATGGAGAACTCTATTTCAGCACCTCCCTACACCAATGTTCCACATAGCAGCAGGAACCACATTCCTACCCTTACTACTCCACGCTGGGGTACATTAAGGACAACCACATCTTCACATATAGTGATCTGTGAGACCCAGGGTTAATGTATGTGTAGCTAAAATGGAAAAGAATGTTCCTTCCCCTTCTTTAAGCTCAATTCCATAAATTGAATAAGGTTTTAATGTACTTGCTTTTAACTTGCACAAAATATTGTTAAAGTGTTTGTTACTCAAAAAATCTCTATTGTTTGGAAGATGAATTATCTTGATTAGTGCCCAACATATCCTGCAGAACGGCTGGCAGTATTGAAAGCACCCACTTAACTTGTGATTGTACACTTTGACACAATTCATAGGATCAGTGACCAATAATGTAATAATCATAAATGTACAGCAAACATGACAAAATTAATAGGTGCACTGGCATGGTTACATTCCTAGATGTACGCCAAGCATCACTCGGTTCCTAACAGGCCTTCAAACTGCAGAGCTCAATAAAGCAGAGTACACCACAATGCATTGCTGGGGCTCACTGTTAAAGTCCTCTTTCAAAGTCTCTTTGAGCTGCATAGCTCCACATTAAGCTCTTCTGATAACCCTTGTATCTGGCTGTTCAAACTCAGCAGACAGCTACTCTACCTCCACCCTGGTGGCAACTTTTCCCATTTGCTTCACAGATGTTCTGCAGTACACAGCAGGCAGCTATAACCATTTGGATATTTTTCTCACTGGGATCCAAGCTTGTGAGTAAACATGCCAGCATCCCTTCAGGATCCCTTCATTTAACTGTCATTCTGCATCTGCTGAGCCAGTAATTGAATCTTTCCTTGGTGCTGTTGAGATAGGCTGGTATATGGCTTCATGAGCAAGGGGAGCAAGGGGTTGGCTGGGTACCTCAGGATCACTATTGGCATTTCAATACCACCACTGGTAATCTGCCTGTTGGGAAAGAAAATCCCTGCTTCTAGTGTGACATAGTGAATATAATGTAACTGGGATATGCTTTATGCAAAAGGTCTCTTATAAGGTATCATTACAAAGTTTATAATCTACTGAGTGTGTTCATCCTATTTGTATGTATGTATCATTCTTGTATCTAAAACTAGAAATATGAAGTATTACTTTGAAGTCCTATTGTAACTATGCAAAGTGTGGGCCATTAATGGTGGCTTGGAATCTTGATGGTTCCCATTAACTAAGACAATTGATTGTAAATGGCTCTGTTTATTTGTAAGCCTTCCTGTATACCTGTGTGTGCCAGCCAGTGAGTCATGAAGTCTCACAGGACATGTGAACATGTCACATGATACTGGAATACATCTTAAACCTGGTGCTTTTCCATTTAGAAGGAAGGGTAGGAACCCAGAGAGACACAAAGGATGCCCACCTTGTGCCAAAGATATAAAAGGGGGTGGAACAGAACAAAGGGGGTTGCCAGTCATGAGAAATCCCCTAGTTACCACCTGAGCTGGAACTAACAAAAACTGTAACAGGGGAAAGGATTGGGCCCAGACTAGGAAGGTGTCTAGTCTGTGAAAGAAGCTTATTGGAACATCTCTGAGGGTGAGATTTACCTGTATTCAGTTTCTTAATGTATTAGGCTTAGACTTGCGTGTTTTCTTTTATTTTGCTTGGTAACTTACTTTGTTCTTTCTGTTATTACTTGAAATCACTTAAATCCTACTTTTTATACTTAATAAAATAAAATCACTTTTGCTTATTTAACTCAGAGCAAGTGGTTAATACTTGGGGAGCAAACAGCTGTGCATCTCTATCAGTGTTATAGAGGGCGGACAATTCATGAGTTTACCCTGTATAAGCTTTATACAGCGTAAAACAGATTTATTTGGGGTTTGGATCCCTTTGGGAGCTGGGTGTCTGGGTGCTGGAGATAGGTGACTTGCTGAGCAGTTTTGGTTAAAGTCTGCAGCTTTGGGGGCATGGACCAGACCTGGGTCTGTGTTGCAGCAGACTAGAATGTCTGGCTCAACAAGGCAGGTCTCTGGAGTCCCAAGCTGGCAGTGGAAAACAGGCTTAGAGGTAATTCCAGTACGTCAGGTGACTGTCCCAAGAGGGTATCTGTGACCAAACCCGTCACATGTAGGTTTCTGAACACTTCTGTGCTCTTAAAGATGCTAGTGTCATGCAGCTTCCCTGTCCAGACAATACTGATGTTGGTGAAGTGTCCCCAAAGATCCACCAGCACTTGTGAAACCTAAAAAATAGCCTTTTCTGTTGATGTACACTGTGGTAAGGAAGACTGGTGCCAAAATAGGGACATGTGTGCCATCTATTGTTCCACTGCAGTTCAGGAGCCCCATTGCTGCAAATCCATCATGTCTTGTACACTGCCAAGGCTCACGGTCCTGCATAGCAGGAAATGATTAATGGTCCTGCATGCTTGCATGACAATGACCCCCACAGTTGGATTTTCCAACTCCAAAATTATTTCCCACTGATCAGTAGCAATCTGGCACTGCAAGTCCACTGCTTGCTTCTCCACTGTCAGTGCAACTCTTATTCTGGTGTGTCTGTACTGGAAGGCTGGGGCAAGCTCTGCACACACATCCATGAATGTGGCCTAGCGCAGACAACAGTTCTGCAGCCACTGCTCATCATTCCAAGCCTGCATTACAATGCAATCTCACCAGTTAGCGTTCATTTTTCAGGCCCACAAATGGCACTCCACCATTTGCAGCTGCTCAGAGAATGCCACCAACAATCTTGAATTGCTTCTCACTATGTCCCCAGAAATCTGACTCCAGGAAACTGTCATGTTTCCTGCGGCTCTTCTTACAACTCTACAGATTCCAGAGGATCATTGCATTCTTGCCCGCAGTGCTTTTGACTATAATGTAGAACTGTGCAACTTCCATGTTTCTGTCAGAGGTGGCAGACTACATGAGTCCTTAGGATTTTCAAAATAGGTGCAAAAATTTATGGGATAGATATGGCATTATGGGGTGAATATGTTGCATAATGGGAACTTGATCCCAGAGTCCCAGTCACCCCCGCATGATTCAATTCTTCCCCACCATGCATTGCCAAAACTTCCCAAAAGACAGCGTGCTGGACAGTGATAAGTTGCAAACTGGGATACCTACCCATGGTGCATGCACTGTGCAACAAGAACACATGGTGCTACACCATGTGATACACATGGTGCATGCACCATGCAAGGAGCAAAGTATGCACATGCACAAGTGATATATTAATTGTGTTAGCAAAAGTTTGTAGTGTAGACATGCCCAGAGAAGAGTTTCACCTTTAGAGAAGCTCCACAGATGAAAACTACCTTCCTCAAATGAACACAAGGTATGGCTCACTAGAAACTATTTTACTTGATGGGCAAGCCTCTGAATGCAGTCACTGAAGGGGGTCAATATGCATTTGAAAGGCAGGTATTAAAAGCCACTATATACTCAAGGGATCATCTTTTAGGTATTGGCTAGACAAAGAAGAAAATGAAAAATCTTGATGGTATGGTAGGTAATAGGGGAAAACCTGTTTGGAGAATGGGCATGGCTGCCCTAGATGATGAGTGACTGCTGTCTGGAAAGGAAAGAGACCCACAGTAAGGGAGAGACAGGAGAAAAAGAGAGAGCTCTGAACTTTGTGACAGAGGAGAGCCTCTCTTTAGGGACTGCTAGAAGTCCAACACTGAGGCCAGAGTCACAGATTCATTTTTGGAATGTGCAAGCATTTGCATTTCTTTTCTATCAACTAAAACTGCCTTGCCTAGTTTCGTTTAAGTGAAGTGTAAATCTAGGTATGTTACTCCAACAATTTCTTTGTTTTTACTCCATTCTCTGTTTTCAGTTAACCTTATTATTCAGAAATATGCTGTTGTGGGGGAGACATTTTTCTCAGTGCATCCTCAAGACAAAAAAGGCACCCTGCATCCTCAAACAACAGGGGTACAGGAGGCTAGAATGGTTCTGGAGCCTAATCCTTTACCCCTCAACTGTCATCTCTGTAAACGAGTTATGGGCAAAAGCAGCAGGCAAACACTTTGGGAGATGCTAACAAGACCAAGGAAAAGATGAGAGCTGATGGTGGGGTTAAGTTACAACAAGGCTCGAGATTCCCAGTTCCCCTTAAAATTAGGAACGTAGTACATCTAGAAGGAAGCATTATGCAAGTTTTCCACAGAGCTGTGAATGCAACTCAGTGGAAAATCCCATTAAAAACAAATTAACAACTGTATTGTGGTTGTGACTGTGATTAAAGCCAAGGTCACCATGTCAGACAATCTTTGGACTTTTCCTTACTCTTTAGGTCCAACTCCGCACTCCCTAGTCACACTCTTAGTGACTTCAGCAGGAGATTTGCCTCAGGAAAGGGTACCTTATTAGGCCTATTCCCATGGAGTTTCATGCTGTGATTTTTCCCCCCCTCAGGATTTATAGGATTGGCTACGTCAGCACTGGTCATTGAAACAAGTTAGGCTTTCTGAGCAGAGCAGCCTTCTCCTTAAGCTTTTGTACTATGTCCTAGTCCAAAGACCCTGGAAGTCTTGCTACAATGACAAATCCACATATCAACGTTCAGTCATTATAAAATTGTGGCTTTGTATTTTTCCCACTTTTTCCAGCTGCGGAGTTCTCCTACTATTTGATCTATCTGAACCCTATGGCAAAACTGTCAACACTGGGCATGCTCCCGCAGAGAGATTTTCCTATGAACTATAAAACCATGCTTTTCAAATATTACATCAATTTCCTCTTGCCTCAGGCTGTTTTCCTGAATGCTTATTCATCTTGAAATGGTGATACACTATGAAGTCATTTAGTTCTTTCAATTTTATACCCAATCTCATACCCCAGTTTCTCAAGGAGAATGAGCAAGAGCTAGCAAAATTAAAAAACAAACAAAAGCCCCATGTCAAAAAATTTCCATTACACCATTGCCTCTAAGTGAAAAGATTACTTCTAGATAGATAAAACATGTTTTATAAGCTCAGGTAATAACCAATGCAGCCCATCATTCCTGTTTTCAAAAGATGATTATGGCATAGAAATAATTTCTGTAGCATAATCCCTATTTGTGCAGTGGTCAAGGGAAGTGGAGAGAGGGTACATGCAGAGAATGTACCATTAGATGGTGTCCCACAGCCATCTGTCATTTTTTTCACAGAATCAGAGTGGGAAGTGGGGTTGGGGGAGGTTATGCAGACCCTCTTCTGCCACTCCAGGGCTGGGAGCTATCACAACATTTACTAAGGCATATTTTTTGACAAATATAATACAATTCTCAAAGAGAAATATCTTTAACAAAATAAGATAGATCCCATCAACAACTACGGTGACCTTTGCGGTACAGTCTTGTATTTCAGTAACACCACAACTTCACTAAACACTGTACTTCCAGGAGGCCTGAGAAATACATTTGGGGTGGGCAGGGGGAACCTGTGCACTAATCACAGCTATAAACAGAGTAGCTGCACTATGGGGCGAGAGGCCTGCACAGGTGAGATGGCTAAGTAGAAGCCATGTGTCCCGTTTTGCTTATTAAGTGGAGATACAGACAAAATGCCCTAGGAGTGCATGGGAGCTGGGGCAAGCGTGATCTCATAGTGCTTACTACATTTTTTTTAAAGTGGTATAACCAGCCGTTCCCTTTCTCTACACCTGCTGGCTAGTGTCAGATGCCAGCAAGTGACTAGCAATGTGGATTCAAGGCACTGACTATGATTCCAACTCAGGTGGACACTGTTTGGGGCTTAGTGTGTTACAAGAGGTTCTAGCCAATCCCTCCTTATACACAAGGAGCACTAACACTCTGAGTCCCGTACAAATTCAGAGGCTCTCTATCCTGTCCCCCTTTCCTGTGCACATGCAGGAAGAGCCACATTTGGGTCAAGGCTTGACCCTTGAACCATAGCAGGTAGTTGTCTTCTACTAGACACAGCAGTTAAAACAGTGTTCATAGAGCAGTGAGCTCTTCTTTTTCAATAGGCTAGCAAGAACCATGGATCAGGTTCAAGACACAGAAGACACTTTGTACTCAGGAACCTTTCAGAGGCTTGCTGCCTCTTTTCTCCCCTCCCACAGCAGAGAACAACAGCTGAAAGAGGGAGGCTGCAGAGAGCTCCCTCTGACCTCTGCCTCTCTTGATACCTTCAAAAAAAATGGACTTTGCTCTCCCCTTGGGTTTCTTTGTTCTCTCTCACTCACCATTGCTTTGCCTGGGGAAACAGGGAGGAACATCAGGGAGCATGTGCAACTGTTTTCACTTTCAGGGAAAATGCTGCACTAGTCAGATAACTTAGTTCCTCAATTGTACATGGATTGTAATGCCTCTCACAGAGGCAAGTCACAATGTAGGCTACAATGAAACACAAGTGTTAATGTCACAATGGCCAAACCCTACAATCCTCACTCAATGAGCAGCACATACATCCATTGATTTCAATGTAGCACTCATGCAAGTGATCTTTTCTTACCATAAGAGCGCAGAAACAGGCCCCAAATGAGGCAATAACAAAAAATAGACTGCAAATGGTTATGTAGTTTAGATGTAATATACTGACTATTTAAGGAATTGCCTGTCTCATTTGATTCTATTTTCAGAGATGTTTGAAGACATTTGACAAAAATCTACCGTTTCTCCTCAAAATGTTACTCATGAATCAGAAGCAAACATAATCAGTTTCCAGCACGTACATGCCCCCCTTCTAGCCCCAGGCGTTTGATAACGATTCACCAATTGTAGCTACAGTATAACATGGTTAATGATTACATAAATTACAGTTCTCCATTATGTAATCTATATTATATAACAAGGAAAAGGAATGTGTAAAGTGCAAAGTCTGAACTGCAAAACAACGAGGGATTGGTGCCTCAATATAGCTTGGATAGTACCTTCCCCAACGTCCTTTCTGCTGTGCATCCAAAGCTAATAAATCCATAAATAAAATAAAAATGACCCATCTCCTTACCTATATATAAAGAGGCAATTAAATAAGGATTGTATCTTGCCACAGATTCCTTTAGTACAGACACAGATAATCCACAGTCTGGTTTTTAGTTAACCAAATCTGATTCATAGGAAATTATAATGTACATCCTAAATTAAAAAAAAATAAAAAGTCTGTATGCTGGAAATTGAAAAGGGTTGTTTTAGGATTGGATTCCGGTGGGAAGAGGATTAATGAGAAATGTCCCTCCTGCTCAACTCTAATGGCACACGCTGACAGTTCCTTAGCATGCTGGTTGATAAAGTCATGCCAGAGCACTAAGTCCATAGGTCTTCACATGTGCTGAATCAGCATCTCATACTGCAAGCTTCTGACTGTTTGCTACCAAGAAGCAGCATTGCACCCAGGACGGCTCATTCACCCTTGTTCAGGCTCAAAGGAAAAATGAGGGCAGAGTGGGTGACTTCAAAATAAGTTAAACATCTTAGTGGAGGAGAGGAGAGGAGGGAGAGGACAACATGAAATAAGTGAAATGGAAAAATGGAATGAAGAGACTATCAGAGAAGGGATTAGAGGAACAAAGGAAAAATGATGAGAGACCCTTTCTCCCTTCTTTTCCATATTTATCACTTTCCCACTCTATTCCTTTCTTTCCTTATCTTACTTTCCACTCTCTTTTGTCACTATAGGCAATGGCTGGCTGGCGTGCAGATAAACTGGCAACAAACCAGTACATGTGTAGCTGCTGAACAGCTCAGAGATTAAGCAGTATTTAGGAACGGGGTGGTAGATAGTGATTTGAGGAGAATTGTTTTTCCAGGAGGAAGATACAGAAGAAAAAGAATGATCTTAATATTTTGTAAGCTTCAGACATGTAGCATGAATCAGAACCATAAAGAATCTTCCTCATGATGACTGTTATTACTAGGCATAAAGCTGGACTTTTAACCTTCTTTGCAAAAGTCAGTTTAAGATGACTGCGAGGAGTGTTTCCACTGACTTCAATGGACTTTGGATTAGGCTTTAATAGAGGTGAGCAAATACTGCAACAAAAATTCAACTGATTTTTGTGAATTAACTTCAGCTATGTTCAGGCTCCATTTTGAATTTGCACTTCATATACATTCTAGTCAAGTTTGCTGGCAAGAATGTTTGCAGAAACAGAAGGCATTAAGCAAATTATTCTCTGAATAATGGGCAGGTTAAGACAGAAGATTCCCAAAGGTAAATGTAACCCTTCTGCCAGGCAGAGCTGACAGCAACAAGGGCCAGATTCAGTACATAGGACAGGGTTTCTCAAACAGGGGTTGGCGCTTGTGTAGGGAAAGCCCCTGGAGGGCCGGGCCGGTGTGTTTACCTGCCCTGTCCACAGTTCCGGCCCATCACGGCCGCTTCCAGCAGCTCCCATTGGCCGGGAGCAGTGATCCACAGCCAGTGGGAGCCATGATCGGCCGGACCTGCGGATGGGGCAGGTAAACACATTGGCCCGGCCCGCCAGGGGCTTTCCCTACACAAGCGGAGACCCCTGAGTCCAGCAACCCCAAAAGTAACCCCTTCCACAGTTTCTGTCCTTGGTCAATGCAGCCCCAGAGTTCAGAAGTTCATCTGCAGAATTTACCTCCCAGCCCAGGTGGAAGGGGGCGAGATATGGGGGCATCTTACATGCTCTGCTGCTCGGGTTAACGGCTGATTGCCACGCCTTTCTGGGGGGTTCTACTGCAGTCTTCACCACCAACCGTGCCTCTCCACTAGCTGCTCACAATATGTCTTAAGCCTCCCCCAACCTTAACACAGCTCTCAGTGATTTCAGCTCTTAGTGATTTCAGCTGTTAGTAGGTGAGCCTCAGTACTGCAGCACCTGGATAGTCCTCTTGCATCAGAACCACTTGCCCACACTACCAGGTATAAGTACCCGTCCCCAGACTCTCTCAATTCACTAGGCTTTGGAACCCATGTCCTTTGCCTAGCGAGTGCTGCTTAATATGCCAAGTATGGTTCTACTGTCCTTGATCCACATGACCAGGATAACAACACTTTATTACTCCTGCCCCAATAACAAAGAGACTGGGGATCCCACAGCAGCCAAAGTGATCATTTGGGCAAGCAGTCCCATCATGCTAGGCAGGGTGGGTGTGCCCAGGAAAACGAGATCAGCCCCTGAAGTCTTTTTTCACAGCTCACCACCAGATATCAGGGGAGAGCTCATTCTGACTCTGCTTACATAAGAATAAATTGGGAAATTTCACTCCTGTCCTGTGCCTTCCTGAATTATAGACTGAAAGACTATTAGAAGTATTCTGAGAGGTGTTTCATGACTGATTTTATTGGTTGCCCAATTGCAAAACTTACACGTATGTGCTTTCAAATTGTAACAAACCTGTCTATGTTTTTCTGTTTGTATTAGTTTTTAATGAATATTTAAAACACTGGAAGATTTCATTTAATTTTTGTAAGGTCAAGGCAGAGATCAAGGAGATTATAGGAGAAGCTCCCAAACTCAGCTACATTTCAAAGTTACTACAAATCCACATATCATAAGTCTACAAATATGATCTCTATCCTCTCAGATTAGCTCTGAAGATTTGGAGAATGGCCAAAGAGGAAGAGAAGAAATTAAGATGAAAGAGTGTAAAAATGGATAAACCTCTAGAAATTTTTCCTTGTTTTTATCTCACAGATGAAAAATAAACTAGCTATGAGCTGTACTGATGACCAAAGCAGAATCAGTCAATTAAGAAATATAAATGCTAATTTGGCACATTTGCCATTGTACTGATTATCCAATGTGATCACACAGTCTATGATAGTGACTGATCAAATTATCATTAGTATTATTGGCTCATGCAATACTATTGCGAGTTTCCTATTCTGCCCTCACATGTCTAGTAAGAACACAGAATGCAGAGCAAACCTGATCGCAAGGTTCCATGGTGCCATGTGTAAAAAGTGCAAGTGAATCCAATATGATTTATTTTAAAAGTGTAAAACAGGGCTTACAAAAGAGTAAGCCACCGCATAGGAATGTGACTGTCTATTCTAATCTTATTCCTAATACAAATATTTTTTGTTTATGTTGCTGACAAATAGATGTCTTTTAGAAAATCTCTAGACTTTCAAGCATTTCTTCTCAAATGTGACATTGAACAGGATAAAATGAAGAGACATGAACAACATTAGCAAGCTAGCTTTATGCTCAAAAAAGACTTTCTTATTAAAAATTACTCTTAAACCATACTATGCTTATTGAGAATATCACTTCAGAGTTCTATTTCCACTTGCTGAATTGTTTTCCTTCATGAGCAATAAGTTGGCTGTCCAGATATTTTTATTCTTTGTGACATTCAGGTACTTAAGCCTAAGGCGCCAACATCCTTAGAAAGATTACAGAATGGTAATGCTTCAGATCTGAAAAACTGCATTGAGGCACTGAATCCTGAACCTCAATTATTTCAAGACCTATGCTGACAATTGGCAATATCGTTGGGTTCCCCACATCCTTCCTTCTAGCTGCATGACATTGTTATCCAAATATTTCCTTTGGCTGAAAATGCAGCTTGGTTGAGGAAATAACTGAATTTATGTGAACGGGAGCTCTTATTTATGACGGTTCTGTTTGCTAGATGATTCATGCCTCCAATAAGAATATTTGAATGTGTTGAGCTATTTGTATTGAAGGCACCATCTGTAGAGCAATATCATTTGGCAGTCACTGGATGGCTGATTTTGTTTGGTACTACTCAGTATATGCCTATGTAGACATTATTACCTTGTTAAGAATCAAAGATGCTGCTTTGCTGGACACTGCTTTTCTTCTTTTTGCTTTTTTTCTGCTTTTTTAAACTCTTGCTTTTCCTTCCACACCAGTGAATCATAGTCTCTCGCACTCCATTGTTTGGCGGAGGTTGTTTCCTTTATCTTTTTGTTCATTTAACAGAATGTAAAACTTGATAAATGGTTTATGGGAAGATATACATACTGCAACAAAAGGTAAAAGAACATATATTTGAAAAAAATGGCAGGATGGATACACGGGGCCAAATTCTGCTCTGTCTTACTAGAGTGTTAATCTGGAGTAAGTCAGTTGACTTCGGTTGATTTACACAGTTGAAACTCAGAAGAATTTGGCCCATATGACAGTCTTGTAAGCAAACTTGAGGAAATGTGGTCTAGAGGAAAAGTACTATAAGGTGGGTGCACAAATAGTTGAAAGACTGTACTCAAAAGGAATAGTTATCAAGACTTCGTGGTCAAACTGGGAGGGTGTATCTAGTGGGGTCCCTCAGGCATTGGTCCTGGGTTCAATATTTTCATTAACGACTTGGATTATGCTTAAAAAATCTGCAGATGACACCAAGCTGGGAGAGGTTGCAAACACATTGGAGGACAAGATCAAAATTCAAAAGGACCTTGACAAATTAGAGAATTGGTCTGTAATAACAAGATGAAATTCAATAAAGATAAGTGAAGTATTTTGCACTTAGAAAGGAAAAATCAAATGCACAACTACAAAATGGGGAACTGGCTAGGTGGTAGTACTGCTGAAAAAGATCTGGGGGTTATAGTAGATCATAAACTGAATATGAGTCAACATCATCCTGGGGTATATTAACAGGAGTGTTGTATGTAAGACATGGCAGGTAATGCTCCCGCTGTACTCAGCACTGTGAGGACTCAACTGGAGTATTTTGTCCAATTCTGGGTGCCACACTTTAGAAATATGTGGACAAATTGCAGAGAATCCAAAGGAGAAAAACAAAAGTGATAAAAAGGTTTAGAAAACCTGACCTGTGAGGAAAGATAAAATAACCTTTCCTATGAAGGTTCTGGAATCCCCACCCCTGAAGGTTTTTAAGAACATGCTGAACAGGGATGGTCTAGGTTTACTTGGTCCTGCCTCAGTACTGGGGGTAGGCCTTGAAGCAGGCCTGCACAACTCATAAAGCGGTGAGGGCCATATTACTCCAAAGAAAACAGCTGAGGGCTGAACCCCCCTCCCCACCCAGTGCTGCCGAAACACTGCCCTCCCCAACCCTCCGAAAAACAACACCCATCCCCCCCTGCACATCAGTTCATTGAGGTGCAAATCCGAACAAGCCTTTATAGACCCCAGGGACCATCCTGCCCAGGGGCCTGGTGTTCCCAGGGGCTGCTCTCCAGACCAGATTCCCCCCCGCCCCCTGAACTCCCCTGGAGGGTGCACAGCCCCGTCACGAGCCCTCCCCAGCCCATCCTGGCAGCCCCCGCCCCGAGTCCACTCATTGGCTTTGCCGGGCTTGGGCCACTGCAGCAGCTCAGCAGGGAGGAGCTGCCTTCTGGAGGCACCAGAGCCATGGAGGAGTCGGCACAGTGCAGGGGGGCAGCAGCCCTGCAAAGGCAGCGGCGCCGCTAGCGGGGAGCAGCCATTCCCCCCGCCCCTCCTGCCCAGGCTGCGGCCTGGTGCCCCCCCCCCCGGGGGGCTCCGGCAAGCTGCAGCGGATGCATGCGGGTGCTGGCCCCCCATGCTCCCCACGGCTGCCCCCTTGCCACGCTCAGGCTCTGTGGCTCCCAGGAGCATGAGCCACCACTGCTGCTGCCCCTCCCAGAGCAGTCTCAGGGCCCTGTGCCCCGGCGGCTCACATGTCCAGGAGCCGCAAAGCCCAAGCGTGCCGAGAGGGACACCGGGGGGCGGACAGGGGCTGCCAACTGAATGCATCTGCTGCAGCCTGCAGGAGCCCCCGGGGGGAAGCGCACCAGGCCGCAGCCTGGGCAGGAGGGGCAGGGGGCATGGCTGCTCCCCGCTAGCAGTGCAGCCGCCATTGCAGGGCTGCTGCCCCCCTGTGCCGCACCTGCTCCTGCATGGCTGGGGCTCGCCACCCCTGCAATCCGATGCTCTGGCTCTCTGGTGCCTCCGGAAGGCGGCTTCTCCCTGCCAAGCCAGGGCACTGCTTTTTTAGGGTTACCATATTTCTACGATCTAAAAAGAGGATGGGGGGAGAGCCCGACCCGAGCCCCACCCCCATGCACTCCCTCCCACTTCCCACCCCCCTCAGAGCCCCCAACCCCCCCTGCTCCTTGTCCCCTGACTGGCCCCCTCCTGAGATCCTCCCCCCCCAACAGCTCCCTTAGGACCCTACCTTTATCTCTCCCCTGGCTGCCCCAACCCTTATCCACATCCCTGCCCTCAGACAGACCCCTGGGACTCCCACGCCCCATCCAACCCACCCCCCGCCCTCTGACAGCTCCCCCCAGAACTCCCGACCCATCCAACCCTCCCCCTGCTCCCTGTGCCCCGACTGCTCTGATCCCTCTCCACACACCCCCCGACAGCCCCCCCCCCAGAACTCCTGACCCATCCAACCCTCCTCCTACTTCCTGACTGCCCCCCGGGACTCCCCTTACCACCATGCTGCTCCACGTGGAGCTAAACCAAACAAGCTGCCGAGCACACAGCCCCTCCCCTGCAGAGTGCTGCGACACCACGCTGAGGCAGAGGGAGGGAGAGAGGGAGCGGGGGATGGACTCCGCCTGCTGGAGGCCAATGGGAGCAGCTAAATCAGGCCCAGGCACCCAATCAGCTGCACCGGACTCTGTGTGAGGGGAAGGGAGTGGAGGGAGGAGAAACCCCGGATGCCCTCAACCACTTGGCACCCTAGGTGACCACCTAGTTTGCCAGCCCTAGTGGTTGCACCGGCCCTGGGCGAACCCGACAGCCCCACCCCACCGCTTGCCCGTGGGCCAAACAGTGAGCCCACGTGGGCCGCATGTTGTGCAGGCCTGACTTGAAGACTTCTTGAGGTCTCTTACAGCCCTACGTTTCTATGATTGCATTGTTACATTTTGCAGAATTGCATGAAACAATGTTGGCACAAAGTAAAGCATCTGAAAAACAAGAAGCCCTACAGTGAGGCCTGTACTTTGAAGACACTATATTTGAAAGTTGATTAGAATAATTAATTTATACTTGTTAAAACATTAACGCTATACTGATTTAAACATAGTATACAATGAAAATGTAAACACAAGAAATTTGACAACACATTGCATGAATGTTTTATACGAAAAGACCAGAATAAAATGAAAGAAAAGATAAAAATCACCAGACACTATGACTGCTAGAAGAACCCTAACTTCCAGAAATGCACATTTGGATGCCTGCTTCTAGACTTTGGTCCTATTATATTCAAACTTATCCATGAAATCTTATTACACCAAAAGAGCCAGATAATTGTTCTGAGTATGTCCCAAGTTACAAGTGTATCTATTACTTCTATTAAAGAAGGTATAGAACTTACAAATTCTTAGCAAATGAATTATGTTGTTCAACTTTGAGTACATATACAAAAATGCCAAAATGGTTATACATGGCCTACTCCTTTTTCATGCCAATTCCACCCTTCTTCATACTAATGCAATTCCATTCTTTAATTCCATTCAAACCAAGGCTCTAAGGCATCCCTGCCATAAATTTAAAAACAAAATTTAACTCCCCTCTTTTCTCCCCCATTTTTGATATTCCTCAGATGCCACTTCCTCACTAGCCCCCATAAATAAATGCCCTTTGCAGCATGCCCTGAAGGTCTGATTTTGGGGGGGTTCAACCCAGACCAGTAAGGGGTTGTGTCACCACCTGCCCTGCAACTCTGGGTGACTTACATGCTACATTGCTGTGCTCACAGCCCAGACAGCAACAGCCAATACACAAGCATGCAGGTCATACCCTGGCTTCCACTGCCCCGTTACTGTTTGCAGAGTAACCCCAACACCTCCCTAGTCCCAGATTTCCCTAAAACTGTCTCCCACCTTCCCTCCAGTGTCCAGGTCTTTCCTGGAACAGTCACAGAAGTTAAGCTCCCTGCTCCTTTAAAGAGACAGAAACAGCAGGTTGTTACCTTGACTGGACTTAAACAATCACTTCTATTCAGTTAAAGTACTTGGCTGGTTTAGGTGAAAAGTAAAACAAGTTTATTTAATCAAAATAAGCGATAAAGACTGAAAGGGTTACAAACAAAAGTAAAAATGGTTTTCTAACGGCTGAGACCAAATTTAACAAGCTACTGTCTTTGTTCAAGGTAGTTTCCTCACCAATCTTCCTTTTACAGCAATGGCTGAGTAGACCTTTAGTCAGGATCCCCACAGAGTTTAAGGCGCTGGGTTTCCTTGTGTCCTCAGGTGACGGAGAACTCAGCAGCTCTCTGCCCCTCTCTTTATAGTCCAGTGAACCTCTGAAAAGTCTCTCTGAAAGTTAATTGACCCTACTTCAAGATGCAGGAAGGATTCCTGGGGCTACAGTCTTCATTCCCCTCTGAGATTCTTAAGTGATCACTTTCTCCCTACTTGCTGACCTGATGGCTTTGTTTGCTTGGTACGTATTTGTGATTTTCTTTGGTCACACCTTCAAGCAGGCGGAAACACATTCCTCAGTCTAGAAAAAAACTGACATGCCTGGTTTAAACACATTTTAGTCATAATTCCAGCATCTCTGTATAATCCTTTGTGGGCTGACTGTACATATGTCATGCAAGAATATTATGATCAGTGAGTTATTAGTTTTCCAGTGACATATTACATGACACCTTTTGGGAATATATTGTGACAACAGTATGTTAGATGTAGTGAGCAGGCCAGCCCTGACAAGAGTTGCTGACAGAGTAGTGAACCATCAATGAGCATCTGTGTCACAGATGGTCAATAGACTTAGGCCATTTTGGACCAGGGAGGAAGCTAGTTTCAGAGTTGAGGGGCTACCACAGACAGAGAACACTATCACTTTCTCATCCAGGGGAATGCAACTCCAGTGACTGCTGACTGCAGTGTGGTAGTATGGCCTGAAGAGAGAGGTGGTCTCTCAAGTTGGTCTTAAGCCATTTTGATCTTTATAGATCACATCCAACACGTTAAATTCAATCCACAAACTGAAGCAGATCTTGGAGCACAGGTGACATGTGCTGTCATTGAGAAGCACAATTTCACTGGGAGGCTGCTGCATTCTGCACCAGCTTAAATTTCCAGAGTGGTCCAAAGTATACCCTCAAGACTGGGTTTCTGCAAAGAGTATATGGGCAGTTGTGGGATTGCATGGATGTAACTAAAGAAAGACATTGCCCCCACTCCTCAATGCAGTTGTACATGTGCAGCAAAGCAAAGAATCCACTACAAATGAAGAGGGGAAAATGCTAAAAAGAAACCAGGAATTTCCAAGAGTTTTGAATTCTTTCCCAGCTCGGCCACAGACATTCCTGTGTCTTAAGCAAGTCACTTAAGGCCTGATCTGCTCCTACTATAGTCAAAGGCAAAACTCCCATCGACTTCAATGGTGCAGGATCAAGCCCTTAATTGAATTCTGCAGCAGTTTCCCATAATTTTAGTAGTAATTCTCTATCTCACAGTGTTGGTGTAGCAAGCATAACTCCATTAATACTGTGAAGTGTTCAGAGACTAGAGTGATGGGAACCATAAAAAGCCTTTAAAAATAAAAAAGGTATAAATTACCTCAATCCTACAAACTAGTTAGTGGAAGAACAATTTTTAGGAAAAATATAAGCAATGGGAGAGACTCAATTTACCATGACTGGATATTTTAATTAAGATTAAACTACCCCAATGTTTGTGCTCGTCATATTTGAGAATATTTTTAGCGACCACTTCATGCTTGTTTTAAATCTGAAAATCCTGACTTACTTGATTTAAGTCTATTTTAACAATACCTTTTATCTTTTTCTTATTAAGAAGCCAGCTCATTTCTGTTAAATAAACCAAAGACATACAAGTATTAGTACTTGAGGGTTAAGTGAATTAGAATGATAATTGCAGATGTAAGGAACAACAAAGGTGCCACTAGAGTATATCTGTGGGCAGCTGGTATGGCAGATTTTGCCAATATTAGTGTTAATGTGGGAATACAGCAATATGGTACCTGCTAACATTTCACTCAATAAATCTCAGTCCATTTTCTAAATATGGCTAGCCTTTTGGAGAACCACGCTCAGTATTTCATTGTGCCAATGGCAGGATTTTATGTGAATCCCACTCAAATGGCAAAAGGCATTCATATGAGTTTTTAAAGTTTTTTTCCTCTCAAAATCTAGCACACAGCAAAAGATAATTCATGCACAAAATATTCATAGCAAAATGGTGTAATGCTCGCTATGGTGGTTTTTCTCAGATGATTTAAGCCCTCAGAGAAAACGTGTCTGTGCTGTCAAATTCATTTGACAATGTTTTGTTAATATTATATTTAGTTTGTATGTAATTTTTTTTTAAATTGAGCTCTAAAGTTGCTTAGTACATTTTCTTTTTAAAGAACACTAGACATTAAAAGTAAGAACCACATAAATATTCACAGTAACTGCTTATATGAGTGGGCAGTCTTCAGAAGTTATCAATTCCACACAGATCTGGTACTTTTCACAACTTACAAAGTTATCCAACACAATTTTCTAGATAGAAAATTACAAAGAATACAATTAGAATGTGTTTCTAAAACTACTTCTTGCAATGAGCTCACCTAGAGGGGGTCCTTAGGTAACATGTTTTGGACCAAGAACTGTCTGTTCTGATCAATATCTCTTTGAGAACTTTGTCTATCTGTCTAAGATAGTTCCTCTGCCATCTACTTCAGACACTCTTCCCTGTTTCTGTGACTATCCTCCAGTGCTTAATTTGTAATGAAAGAGGTGCTGGGGCTCAATCAATTAGGAGCTCAAGCAACTGTTTTTTTAACATTCATAACTGATTCAGCAAGCTCAGAAGTGCCAGGGCTATGAACTGCCAAGCCTAGAGGTGCTGGGGTTCAGCCCTGGCACAGATTAAGCCCTATTAGCCTTTCTACTCCCACACACTGTCATTCCTTCCCACAAAGAGTTTTCTTCTGATGATGCTACCTCTCACGTTTCTACCTGAAGCTCACCCAACTCTATACCCAGGCTACGGATGGTCACCAAGTGGCAAGTACGCTCTCATAAGTTCAATGTTATTATGAGAATCTATGACAGCACGAACAACTACAACATCATAGTTTTTGGAGGGCCAAGCACTATTAACACTTTAAAGGGATCTTGGTCAGGGAATAAAAAATCTTTGACAAGATGCACAGACAGCAGCAAATTGCAATATTCACAGGGCTTGAGTGCAAAACATACAGGATAGAGCTGGATTAATCCTTGGGTCCATTTTGTTTTATGGAAAATGGCCACACTGCAAATATTAAGATGATGCAATAGTAGATATTTATGATCAGTGCGGTTTGGAAGCCTTAGATTTTATCGGTAAATGTTGGTAAATATCAATTTCGCCACACATATAAAAAACAATGAAAAAATATTTGCATCGATGACAATCAACATTTACAGATAGGCAATGTTTGAGAACATATTAGTGTTTAATTTAAGGATATTTACTTGGTACATTTTGGCTTGTGATTTTGACAATTTGTTTTGTAATGGTTATAAAGGTTTAATATTTTTAATCTCTGAGTGTAGTGTCATTAAATAATTATTGTCTGCCCCTCACTTGTTTGACACCCCCCTCCCCATAATTGCCCTCTACTTTGAAAATTGAAATCAATATAACTCAGGGAAAAATTAAAAACCCATCTTTTTCCACAGCTGTGAAAATTAAAAAGGATAAAATCTTTAATCTTTAAAATAATCAATATTACCTGTCAAAATTATTAACCAAAAAAAAATTGAATCCCACTAAGTCTAATCATCAGTGAATATGAAAAAGTCCTGACTTAGAAAAATAAGAAAAGTGAACTTTCTTACTGTGCGACCCACTAATTTTGCACCTTGATTCCCCTATGCCCCAAAAGTATGGCATTTGAATGTTTAACACAGAGAAAAGTTAAGACAAAAATGCACTGAAAAATTCACCATTAATCCACAGCTAATCGTCAGCACCAGCTAAACTACAAACATGCATCGAGAGGTTGAATTCAAAACCTCCAGTTGCATAAATACAGGCTACTATTTAGTGAACTGAAGAGGAATTTTCATTAACACTAAGTAGTAACGTTGCTTATCTGCTTGTTAGCCTAACCACCAGAGTAAGGGTTCCCAATTTTACTCCACCTGCCACCAAAATTTTACTTCTGTGACTACTAAACTACTCAGTTTCTTTCTTCCATGGCTTTATATCGGCAACTCCTTTTGTGAACTTATGACAGAAATCTTAATATTGCTTTAGTAAAAGAAAACCCACAAAACTAAAAAAAGCCTATGCTATGTTATGGACAAAGTAAGTATTTATATTCATATTAATACGAATGTGATAATTTCACACTTTAAATATCAAAAACTGTAATTTATACATTCTTATTGAAAATTTAATGACTTGCATATTCCCTAGTGAGATATACTTAAGGCTAATTAATAGGCTAATTAACGCAGCTACTTACATTAGAATGTTATCGTCACAAACATAAAGGAGAGAAACATCCCCCCTCCCCCCCCCCCACACACTGAAAACAGAAAATGGCGGGTCTATAGAAAATTGTTGAAGCCAGGACAACAGATTCTCAACCCACATTTGGGTCATAACCCCAGGCTTAAAAAATATTGCTCTGGAAAATGAGACTACTGTATCCCAAAGACGTAAGCCAGTTGGTTTCTATTAAAGATAGGAAAATATTAAGTATGAACAAAAGCATGTTTACAGTTAGCTATTCATAAAACATTCAAACTCTGTCAAATAAACCTGTTTAGGTAGTGTTAAAAAAGTCAGAATCCATTGCTATGGTTCCCCTATTTACAAAGATTTTGACTCACTTATCACTCACAATATCTAAAATACTATGGTTAAGGCTTCATTCGAAATATTAAATATACACATAATTATGTACCCCAAATGTTTTTCTTTTTCAGATTACTCAGCTATATGACTTTATGCTGATTTAGGGCCTTTGTATCTCATTTCATTAAAAGTTCTGTGCATATTGAAACTCCAGAACAAGGCCTTAAAATATCATTGTATTGGTTCCAGAAGCCGTAGACATGAATTCCAAGCACCAAAATGAATTATGGAAACAACATGGCTGAACAAATGCAGTAAAATAAGATTTGAAATACAAAATACCTTGTATATATGATTTTTTTAAAATAAGTTTGAGGCCAATCACTTTCTCAAATAGCAAACACTAACAAAATAAGGACAAGTAAAAAGCAACAATGAGTCCTGTGGCACCTTAAAGACTAACAGATGTATTGGAGCATAAGTTTCACCCACGAAAGCTGGATTTTTACAGATCCAGACTAAGACGGCTACCTCTCTGATACTTGAAAATAAGGACACAATATCATATATATATAGCATTTGAATATAAATTTAAATACAAAAACAAACGGCATATGCACACACACTGACCTATATCAGATTAAGATGTTTGTTATTGCAGTATATATGTGAATTAGACATACTGAAAATAAAAATAAAATGTGTTTGAGGTAATAATATATCTGAATATATTACTGCAGTACTACTTCATGTATAATATTTAATCTGTATTTTGCAGTGCTTCAGTGGTCACCAAGAACTTTACAATCATAAGGAGGCATAAGATGTATATTCTTAAATTCCAAAATACAAGCATCTACCTCTCAAGTTAAGGGTCACATGAGTAGGTCTGACATTCCAACCAGTAGTGCACACAGTTTTATATAAACACTAGCCAGTACAATACAAGGCCCAGTTAGAAAAATCACTTGTCCTTGAGCATCTGGAGTTCCCTAGAGTTTAACTCCTAGGGTTTGGTGCCAGTTATACAAATAAGAAAATATTATTGAGTCATAGCAGTGTTTGGGCTTATGACATAAATTTGAGAGCAGGTCTGGCCTTCCATCCAGAAGAGGGCACCATCTCAGTCTCTCTCCTGCCCTCAGACATACACATACAATTAAATAAACAAACAAAAAAATCAGTTAAACTTACTTATTCCACAAAAACAGCCATATATCTCTGAACAGATGGGTAACTTGAACTGATATGCAGCAAATCTCTCTCCTGTTGATTTAAAGAAAACACTTGCCTTTGAATGTTGCTTTTAGGAAAGTTTCCAACCTATTTCCATTACTTTGAGCATGGATGGAGATGTGGGACAGGGTGCAATTTTATTATAAATTAACTTGAGAGTTTCCCAGACAAAACCTGCCTACATTGACAGTGGGAAAAGCCTAAAAAAAATACACATAAAAATTGCATATGCAAATTTTAAAGTTCTGAAGTTGGCACCCTCCACATCCCTCAATTATCCCTACACAAATACATCAATCCACCCCTTCCCACAATCAGTTCTTCCCCACTCCTCCTCCATCCATTATTTTCCCCCATCAATTTGATTTTGCCTAATATCCATCAGTCCCCTTCTTCCATCTCCCTTATTTTGGTTCCCCTGGTCTATTCATCCATCTTCCCCTTCTAGTCCCTCAGTTTCCCATTTCCCTAGCCTTCCTTTCCTCTCCTCCCTTCAGTTTTCCCTTCTCCTGAAGCTTCACCCCAGTACCTAATACTCAGGCAGGGCTGGCTGGCCTCTTTGCTTAGCAGCTGCAGTTGCTTTGCTCGCTGGTATTGGGGGGCATTTCTCCTTCCCTTTTTCCCTTCTCCTGCTGACTGTGCTCAGCTCATCCAGTCCTGGGCTCCTCCCTTAGCTTTCTCTGAGACTATCCAACAGGGGAGTTGCTGAGGCCAGGAATGCAGCCTGACTGGCTGACAGGGAAAATCATCACCAGCTCCACCCACCTTGGCAACTAGCCAAAAGCCTGACAAACCTGCTTGGGGGTGGGGGGCAGAAAACAGACTGAAAAGCCATTGTTTCCAGCAAAAAACTAGGCAGATCTGTGTCTGGGATTTGTATTATTAAGATAATGTGCACCCCTGACTCTTCATAGAACCCAGTGCTTCTGATGTCCTTCCCCTCTGCAGTCTCCCTACCACCACAGTCTCCCTACCACCAATCGTGGTAGGCTGTGGATGGAGGAGGTGGTCTCTCTGTTACCCAGACTGCACACACTGTACCCAAACTGCACACTTTCCAGCTGTCATGATTTTCTCATGACATAGAAATTATTTGTTGGCCTTTGTTATGACCCTTTGGCACATGCCCAGCTGACTCCCTGTGTCACTGCACACACTGTGCTGCTGGAATGTAAACATTGACTTGTCCAGGGCTTTACTATAATTCTGAAGGAAATCCATGGCCATTCAGTGTTAAAGAGGCACACCAATTTCAATGAGCCAGCAATTCTCCTTGACTTTATTGTTTAGCTTCTGTAGGACCATGGAAGTCCTTTAGGCTCAGAAAAGGAGGTACAATTGGATTTTGTGTGTTTGGGGCACATTTTCTAACTTGGTTCTTGATTCTACTACGGGACTGAGCACACTCCATTGCCATTTAAGTCAATGGGAGTGGAGGGTGCTTAGCATCTCAATGGATCATGTCCTTGCCCTGGCATTGTGGGGAGGGATAAGCTGGGAGAAAAAGGAAGGGACCAGAGAAAAGGGGAAGAGGAGGGGGAGAAAAAAAATTCAGGCAATGGAGTTAAAATAAATGTGTGGGGGAATGCAAATTAAAAGAGTAACGTAAAATCACATACATAAAAGTGTTGGAAAGTGCCATAGAAATGAAAAACTAAGGAGAAAAGGGAGATAGTCACAGGAGAAAAATAGAATAGAAAGCAGATGAGACAAACAGAGCAAAGAAAGTAAATAGCAAATTCTAAATAGGTTTTAGAAAATATAATAGGAAAATATATAGAAGAAAAGAAAAAGGGAGGGGAAAAGAGGGAACTGAAAAAGACACATGGTAAATTATTCTATTGAATTTAAGTGGTTGGATTTTTTTAAGTCAACATAATTAAAGTAAAAATATCCCAGGGGAACCAGTCCTGCTTTTTAATGAACAGTACTGCACAGAATATAGGAATGATGGGCAAAAAAAATAATTAAAGCATCTAAATGCCTTCAGAGCCTACCCCACATTCACACAATTCACAAGTGCCTCACCTGCAAATGACCAAAGTCCACTACAAACTGAAAGATGTAATTAACCACTGCAGCCGTGGAAGTAAGCAGGTTAAGTGCACTGCAGTAGCGAGTCATTTTTGCACATGCAGTTATTTGCACAAGTTAACTATTATTTGCTCATGCATATTGAGCAAGTTAGCAACATAACCATCAGACCTCTTTGCACAAACATCATTTGTATGCTTAAATGGAGGGGCACAAGCCCCTTTGAAAACACAGCCCTTCAGCTATAACCACTGCACATTTTATTTTTACACGCAAAAATCCATTATTGGAAAGTCAGAGTCTTGCACTGCATACTTTTTAACAACACTTTCTAGACTCTGAGCACAAGACTTGCAGATTCCTTTTAGGTGAGCTTTATTTGGCAGTGAACAAAATCACCTGAGGCTATGCAATTTCTTCCCATTTCCACTCTCTCAAAAGAGGGGTCCTACCAAAACACATTTCCTCCAGAGAAGAGGGATGGACTTCATTCTCTCCAGACCCAATTACTGCTGCTCCTTCATTTGTTTAGAAGGGCTCATTGGAGAGAAATTCTTCCCCTCTCCCTCAGGGGCCAAATACTCTGTTTCCTCACCTGCTATCTGAGCAGATTGATGATGCCAGAGCAGCAGTTGCATTCTCTGAAGCTAGAGCTATAATGCTTCAGGGGCTACGTTGCCAGGGGAAAAGCAAACTCATACATCAAGATCTTGAGACATTTAAAAACCATCTCTTACTGGCATTGAACAATCACCTAGACAGAAGGGTTAGCACAATTAGTGTGATTTTTCTGAGTTTCACATATGTGTATCAGACTCAGAGTTGTGTATGCTACAAATTTGAAGGTGGTAGCCAGACAAAGGAATTTTATTCCCCAGGAATCTTCACAAATAGATTAAAGCTACAGAAGTTCCAGTCAGTAGGCTCACATGATTGTTCTTCATGCAGTACATTCTGGTTACCTATTTCTTTTCAGTGACAAATGAGTATGATACCTTCTGGCTTCCTATATTTTGTTCTCTTTTGTCACCTAGAGTTCATGGCATTTGTATGTCCTTTTCCCTGACAGACTCAAGAAGAGGGTCATGCACTAAGACCTTGGCCTTAGTGAGACAAGCATTTGTCAATACAGTACCCTCAATTATTATAGTGGCTCTGGGCTATGTAACTGCCCATTCAACTTGTTAGTTGCACTTCCATATAAGGTTACCTGGGTGTGGTTTTTACTGTACATGCATAAACATGTCAGGCCGTTGTGGTAGATTTTCACCCTATATGGTGAATTTACACAAGTAGATCATAGTATTTTACACAACAGTCTTCCACATAAGATCATGAAACATTTTTAGAACAGAAAACAGCCATTTGCCCAATACACCTATTCTCAATTGGCTGATCATAACCTCATCTTTCTGTGTATTCACCATACAGCATTTCCTCCTCCAGAAACAAATCTACTGTACATTTCTCTTGAAAGCAAAAATACATTGTTTAATTTATTCCATATGTGAATTACTCTCTCTGAGAGATAACAGGAACATAAGAATGGCCATAATGGGTCAGACCAACAGTCCATCTAGCCCAGTGTCTTGTCTCTGGCAGTCGCCCATACCAGAGCTTCAGTGGGAGTATACAGAACAGGCAGTTGGAGTGATCTACCATTGTCTTTCCCTCCTACCTTCTGGCAGTCAGAGATTTAGGGCTGTCCTAAATTTAGACTGAGGTCGCTATTTATTATTGTTTCCTAATTTTTGAATTATGATCCCTTAATTTTTAATCTTGCAGTAGTGAGAACGTTTCTATTTTAAATCAATATAAAAGGCCAAACAACCCTCTTCTATACAACTGTTCCTAAAGGGAAAATTACATCTACATTCCCATGGCTCAGAAACCACTAATGTCAAACTCCCCTTAGCCGGAAGGATGAGTGTTAGCACGGAAAGGATAAAAACAAGGTCTCATCCATGCAGAAAGACTAATTCTCCACTGCCTTGCGCCTGGTGTAGCCATCAACACATTGTACTCACCTTACACAGCATTAAGTGACTATGCAAGATGCAAGGAAGTGGAGAATTATGCCCAGGCAATCGGAAGGAATACAAGGGATAACCATCACCAACCTTGAAGATCTCTGGACTGGTCAAAAAGAATGAGGAATACTTGTGGCACCTTAGAGACTAACAAATTTAAGGTGCTACAAGTACTCCTCCTTCTTTTTGCTGATACAGACTAACACGGCTACCACTCTGGACTGGTCAGGAAGTTCTTCACAGTTTCGAAAATTTTCTGCTCTTAACTACATGGACTAGAAACCTTCCTTGGCTTTCCTTTCTACTGCCTGGCTCTGTGACCACACTGCTATTGGTTCCCCCTTCTGCACACGCTCTCCATCACACTTCCACAGGGGCTCACAGACCATAGAGCAGAAATGAATGTTGCTTCCATGGTACTCACTGGAGAAAATCCACTCGTTTTAGAGGGAAACTTTGGCTTATTCCACTTCTGGCCTGACATATCCACTGGTATCCCACAAAATCACAACTGTATTGTCCTCGTTGAAGGCCTTGCATGAGTATAGATGTCATTTACATGTTGTACATGACACTCACACATTCTGCAATTTAATCAGAGTGGATAAAAATCAATGTGTTTTTTTAATTAAAAAATTGATTTTTTGAAAAATTAAATTAAATACATGTTTATTTTTTAAAAAAATATTTAAAATTAAATTTGAAATTGACAAGTTATGTTAAGGCCTAAACTTATGATGATCTAGTTAAATAATTTAAATGAAATTCAAGAAAATATTAAGCAGTACATGTTTGCTGTCATGTTTTAAAGAAAGTCATACTACTGAACTGGTGGAAGTCATCTGGAACCAGAGTTTGTTGAAGTGCTAAACCAGCTTTTGACAGCAGTAGCCTCTGCTGCAGGTGCAGATAAATATCTTTTTTATTTCAGTATATTCAACTAATTCATCCAAGTTAAGAAAGCAACTGGAAGTTGAAAAAGCAGAAAAACTTATTTTCCTCTTCCAATCTAGTAATAAAAACTAGGTGTGAGTGGATGAGAACTGCTAGTTCTAAAATTCTAAAGGATGTGGTGACCAGAATCGTTTCAATTAACTATAAATAACAATTGTTTTGTTTAATAAATCAATTTTAAAGGCAAAACATGTTTTGGTAAACTTTTTTTTCTTATGTATCCAATACATTTAAGGTAGTTTTATGTAATAAAAAATTAAAAATGGTGTTTGTACATTTTTAATTGAATTTCCATCCAAATAGACAATCAGATGTAAAACATTAATCATCTAGGTGCAGATTTTTAAAGGTATTTAGACATCGCTTGTGCTCAGCAAAGCAATGCCTTATGTTATTTAGGAGTCCAAATCTCATTTTCAAAAAGAAATGTAGGCACTTAGGAGTCTAAAAAGTCCATCAACTTTAAAATTTAGACTCCTAAGTAACTACATTCCTTTTGAAAATGACATTTGGACTCCTAAATCACATAGGCATTGCAATGTACAGCATCACAATGCCTAAATATCTTTTAAAATCTGGGCTCTAGTAAATAAGAAATGCATCATTCACCATTTTCTAACATTAAGAAGGTAAACATTAAGAATCTGAAGAAATATAAGTTGTGCTATATAATTGCTTAAATGTGTATAGATCTAGTGTATTCTCCTGGTTAGAAAAAAGGTATTGTAAAGGCTATATTTAGCTGCAAATCACCATGTTTTAATGTATCTCATCCTGTGAGAATAAACCTTGCTTTAGTTAATTTCCAAAAAAGTACAAATGCAAAACATTAACATTTATTTAAATCAAAGGTCCTGCTTGCTGATTTAAATCATAATTAAAACTGGTGATTAAAATCTCTTTGATTTAAATCAATCCACCCAGGATATAATGCAATTTTCTGGAGCAAGCGCCATTTCTTTCCAGTCCTTGGTGCAAAATGGAGTGACACATAGGGTTAAGTATACTGTGGGCCATTTTTTCAAAATGAACTCTACAACTGCACCAGTAGTTTTGTGAATACACTTACACTTGTGGGCCAAATAACAGGATTCCAATTTCTAACATCCTGATCATGAGAGTGCTCAGTCAAACGTTTCAGGATAGATCTGCCGCTGGTATAAAGTGTTACAGCTCCATTAGCTTCAATAATGCCATAATCATTTACACCAGCTGTGGATCTGTCCCCTCAAAATTTACACTTGTAAAAATTGCAAATACAAATTTAGAGTCTAAGTTGAGACCTCTCTGAAACTTTGACTTATAGCCTTACGGCCCTGCACAAATCTAAAACCTGTGGCAGCTTTTAGGAAAAAGAGAGTTTATTACATTTGCTTTAGTTACTCACTCCATGAAGTTACCACGGGTTGGGGACAAGTCAAACTTTTCAGATTTCTTTCCCCCACCCCCCAGCATTCAATTTGTAATAATGCATTTAAAATGTTCTCTCAAAGACTACATTTCCTTTTCAATTACTCAAACATTAAAACCTAACTCCTGTCTTAAAGATATACTGCTCTAAGGAACAGAAATGTCTGCATAAATCTTTTTGATAATGGTGCTCTTCTTTCCAAACATTTCCTTGATGTAGAATACAAACTGAGCTCCAGTGTTAAGTCAACTAGGATTTCAGCTTGGCCTTTGTATGTTGGCATTAATTAATTCAGTCCAAGAAGTTCAGACAAAGACACAAACAAAAAGTTCTCTAAATATATTACATAAGGCATTCACAATATTTTGATTCATTCCTCTCCAGGAGCCCAGCAGAGTCAAAGAATAGTGTACAAAGCATGTTTAGACACTATAAAAAGCACTAGAAAGTGTAAGAATAGTTTAAAAAAACATTTATTTAAAGGCATGCATTTTGAGGGCCATTGTGAAGTATTTCCTAATTAATTTACGCTTCAGAGTTCTAAACAACTTCAAGCTTAACGAAGTGTAGATTTCTTCACGTTAGGAAACAGGACAAAGGGTTTCCTATTAACAATGAGGAAAAGAAAGCAGAAGATAGAAGATCTCATCCAAAAATTACTGGAGCTTTTCAGTATTTTAAATATTAAACACGAAGTCAGCAATTCCTGCCTGGATTCCAGCTAGGAAATAAAAAAATTAAATAAAATAAAACAAAAAAAAAAAACAATCTGAGAAAGCCATCTTTCTCTCTCCCCAACAACTTGTGCAATCAATGTAAAGCCAAGTACAATAAAACATGGTATGTAATACAATGACAAACCCAGGCTACCAAGGAAAGCTCATAAATCCTTCTCCAAAAAGTTTATCACCACATTTATATAGATATTGCAAGGAAACTAAAACAAATGCTGGGAATTGGCCCAGTGCACAGTCAACATAAAGACATACTTCAAGCCAACTAATGTACATTGTATTTTGCTTAGGAATAAGAGTACAGCATATAAAAGTCTACTTTTTTATCAGGGCTTGTGCTGGAATTTAAATTTGACCACTTTTGCAGGGGCACATTCTGTGCCCCCACCACAGCCCCAAGGCTGGAGGAGCTCGCTCTCCCCATGGCAGTCCTGGGACTGAAGGAGTTCTGTGCCCCTGCCAATTAAGGGGGTGGGGGCTGTCTCTCTGTTGGCCCCTCTCCCCCCTTGTGCATGCCTCATCAGATAGAACCAAGAATTTTCTTTTGAACAAGTCACTTAAACCTATAAGTATAAAAACATAGGAGGGGGAACTTACCCCAAAATGTCTTCGCCTTCCACTGAGGGTAGGTCCATACTTACCCGCCGGGTCGACACGGAGAGTTCGACTAATCTAGACACGATAGTTTGAACTCCGAACGCGCTCCCGTCGACTCCGGAACTCCACCACCGCGAACGGCGGTGGCGGAGTCGACAGGGGAGCCACGGAGTTCGATCCCGCGGCGTCTGGACAGGTAGGAAATTCAAACTAAGGTAGTTCGACTTCAGCTACGCTATTTGCGTAGCTGAAGTCGCGTACCTTAGTTCGACCCCCCACCCCGCCCCCTGTAGTGTAGACCAGGCCTGAGACGAAAGAGATGAGGTAAGATCTTTTACTGCAGTGGTTCTCAACCAGGGGTACATGTACCCCTGGGAGTACTCACAGGTCTTTCAGAGGTTACATCAACTCATCTAGATATTTCCTAGTTTTACAACAGGCTACATAAAAAGCACTAGCAAAGTCAGTAGAAACTAAAATTGCATACAGACAGTCTTCTTTATACTGCTCTGTATGCTATACACTGAAATGTAAGTACAATATTTATATTCCAATTGATTTAGTTTATAATTATATGGTTAAAATGTTCAGTAACAGGGTGCTGTGACACTTGTATTTTTATGTCTGATTTTGTAAGCAAGTAGTTTTTAAGTGAGGTGAAACTTGGGGGTAACACAAGACAAATCAGACCCCTGAAAGGTGCAGTAGTCTGTAAAGGTTGAGAGCCACCATTTTACTGAGCCAACTTCGGTTAGTCAGAGAGACTATCCTTTGAGCTTACACAGAGCTCTTCTTCAGGACTATGAAATGTTCTCAAATAGCACAGCTAAATACAAGGTGTAACAAATTGGGTATGGCTACACTTGCAAGTTGCAGCGCTGGTGGAGGCTTTCCAGCGCTGCAATTAGTAAGTGTCCACACCTGCAGGGCACATGCAGCGCTGCAACTCCCTGGCTGCAGCGCTGGCCGTACACCTGGCTCAGCATGGGGAATAAAGATTGCAGCGCTGGTGCTGCAGTGCTGGTCATCAAGTGTGGCCACACACCAGCGCTGTTATTGGCCTCCAGGGTATTAGCAGATATCCCAGAATGCTTTTATAAATTACTCTTTGTTTTGTTATGCAGCCTCTCTTTGTTTTGTTGTGAACTTGGAGCTCCGTAGCTCCGTTGATCCCGGAGCTGCTTATCTACAAACACAGCTCCTGTTTGCTGTGATCAATCTGTGAACAATCAAATGAGATAATGAGGCAGGCAGGGAGTGAGTGTTTGCTTGACAGAAACGGGGCAGAGGGGAGAGAGGGAGTCCGTTGGCTGCAGGCTGTTTGCAGTTAAGAGTTAAGGGTAAGGGATCGGGAACATGTTCTGATTTTTCAAGGCAGGAAGGTAACACACAGTGTTGGCTCCAAAAATCCACTCACTCTCTCTCACCCGCTCCCTGTCACACTACGCCCTCCCCCTTTTGAAAAGCATGTTGCTGCCATTTGAACGCTGGGATAGCTGCCCATAATGCATCACTCCCAACAGCGCTGCAAATGCTGCAAATGTGGCCATACACCAGCGCTGGTAGCTGTGAGTGTGGCCACACACCAGCGCTGGCCCTGCACAGCTGGACGACCAGCGCTGCAACTACCAGCGCTGCAGATTTGTAAGTGTAGCCATACCCAGATTGTTTAACGGAAGTAGTTAACACATCTTTCAAAGGACCCTTCAAGATGAAGTGGCCAGTTAACACTTCTCCCATCACAGGGGGCAAAGGTGAGAAAAAAAGCAGCGAGGGAGGAGGTTAGAGATTGTTGTAATAAACGATAAATCTAGTGTCTCTATTCAGTCCATGATTTGTAGTATCTAGCAAAGTTATGAATTTAAGCTGATCGTTTGAAGGTGTTATGCAGGTTTCTTTTGAGGATGAGGACTGAATGGTCAGATATAGAATGATCGCTTCGTGAAAAGTGTTCACCCACAGGTAATAGGGTGTTTTTGGCTTTTATCATTTTTCTGTGTGAGTTCAGTCCTAACCAAGAAAAGACCTATTATTTCATTCTTCTCTCTCCAAAGAGAAGTCTCACTTCCCCCAATCAATCTCCAATCATCCCCATGCTCTGGGTGTCCCTAAACTTCTGACTGAGAGAAGTTGGGACTGGACAACAGGGGATGGGTCACTCTATAATTGCCCTGTTCAGTTCATTGCCTCTCAAGCATCTGGCACTGGTCCTGTTGGAAGACAGAACTGGGCAAGATGGACCATTGGACTGACCCAGAATGGCCAATCTTGTGTTCTAAATTCAAAGTAGATTTTGATATAAACTTGGGAGTGGTAGGAGATGGACACTCAGTTTGTTCAAAGAAACAAGTTCCATGCAAATATTGACTGCAATGTACAACTGGATATTGGGACAGAAAAAGGAAATCAAGCCATTTGTCCAGGAAAAGACACATTCCTTAGTGACATCTGTGTTTACACTGTGGTTCCTGTGTGAATAGAACCTCTGAATTCCAGTCTGTATAATACCACAAATAATCACCTTTACCTCAGAGATATTGAGGGATACATCATGAGGAGTGTCTCCAACAAGGGTGGTTGCTTCCTAGGCTTATACCAGTGCAGGGAAGGTTTCCATGGCAGTGTTCTTCTGAATCATAGTTATTTTTAAGACAAAGTTTCTTTCTGCTCCCTAAATTTTGTGGGGGTGTTGTTGGAGGTGATATCGGTGCAATAAATTGTAGAACCATGTGCTAAATTGTAGTGCTATATGATAAATGCATTTATTATGCACCTTTGAACACATCACCTGTTTTCTAGCAACTGACCCATCTGCCCAGGGACTTATTTTAACATTTCATACCAGTGAGTAGCTTCAGACAGCTCACATTTCTGCCCTCCTTTTTCTCTCTAAATGTAGAGCTTTCCTCATAAAGTTACCCTACCCCATAGCTCAACACAGGCTGTATTCAATCTTGGGCCAGTAATAGCTTTTCTAGACCTAAAAATGTTACAACTTTAAAGCACAATATCTCACTGCACTCCAGGGCTAGAAATGGATGTTTAATACCATGAGAAAGGGGAGAGTCCTGAGATACAGGACTTTAAAATCATGCCATTTTAAGGTTTATGCAAACTATTTTTGGTAATTTTAAAGATTTTTACATCTTCCTCTGGGCTTCCTGTAATTAGAATTTTGGGCAGGAATTTTCAAAGAGGCCTATGGGAATTAGGCACCCAACTAAACGAATTTCAGTGGCATTTGGGCATCTAAGGGCATGGCTACACTTGCAGATGTAGAGCGCTGTGAGTTAAACCTGCCTTCGGAGAGCGCAGTAGGGAAAGCGCTGCAGTCTGTCCACACTGACAGCTGCTTGCGCACTGGCATGGCCACATTTGCCGCACTTGCAGTGGCATTGGGAGCGGTGCATTATGGGCAGCCATTCCAGCATGCAAGTGACTGCAACGTGCTTTTCAAATAGGGGGTGGGGGTGAGATGGAGTGTGATAGGGAGTGTGTTGTGTGTATGTGGGGGGAGAGAGAGAGTGGGTTTTTGGGGAGATGAGAGCATGTCAGCATGCTGTCTTGTAAGTTCAGACAGTAGCAGACCCCCTCTCTCCTCCACCCCTCTCTCTCTCACACAGAGCATTCCACACTAATCTGTCTCAGAGCAAACTTATCTGTCTCAGAGCAGATAAGCAGCCGGCTGTCAGAAACAGAGCTTTCAAATGGCATATCCGCATTCCTACAGCGAGTTCAAAACAATGAGAAGAGTGGCCACTTGACTTAAGGAGATTATAGGACGTTTCCAGAGGCTGATCAGAGTGCAGTAATGCAACACCTCATCCACACTGGTGCCACGGTGCTCCAGCGGGGGTGCAGCAAATGTTATTCCACTCGCTGAGGTGGAGTACCAGCAGTGCTGTACCCGTGGAGTCAGAGCACTATACGTGCCTTCCCAGTGTGGACGGGTAATGAGCTCGTGCTCCCGGGGCTCCTTTACTGCGCTGTAACTCACAAGTGTAGCCAAGCCTTTGGACTCCTTTTATTTTCCAACCTTAGCAACTAAGGCAGAAGGCTATTGCATGTGGAAGGATACAAAACATAATCCAAATACATTTATTTTTAAACTCTCTAAAACATTCATAAAATATTTTTAAACATACATGGAATATACAGTGATGCTGGGCTTTCTAAAGATTTTATTGGCATTAGGAAGCATTTCTCAAATGAACTCCCTTCATGACTAGTGAGTGAGTGAGTAACAGGACTTCTCACACTCATTCCAATCAAACCATTACATTGAAGCATGCCATCGTGATCTCCCTGTGTGTCTATGTGTGTGCCCTTGAGCATATACACCATTTACATACAATAAAGTATCTCACTAGTTGTAGTCTGTTTAAGGAGCTTTTGTCTTAATCTATCTGAATTTCAAAGCCTAGATCTAATTGCAGGAGGATTATAATTGTCGACAAGATTTGAGCTTGGCTAAATGCTCCTTAAGGATTCCTAAACTTTTGTGAGCAGCTGATGTTCATAATCAGTTTAAAATGAATTTTAATTTATAGACACAGAGAACTACATTAAAGAAACCAAAGCTTTTACAGTACCTGCTATTCAGATACACAGCACAGACAATCCACACTGATGAAAGGAAAAGAGGCCTATTGCTTTTTCAATTCCTCTTCTTTCTAACTTTGGTCCATCAAGTTCTCAGAGAATAATTTGAAAATCATAAGATATTGCTCAAACAAAATCAAAGAGAACTTATAGAAAAAGATGTGATGAGAACAATGTGAGTAGTCCACCTGGACTACAGGCAGGGATGGATGGATGGATGGGAGATCTAACCACACTTCTCATTCATAAAGCATTGCTCCAGCCCTCCTACAACCTGGTATTAGCTACATGGAATGTAGAGGGGTAAACAACAAGACCTACATCTTACTTACTCTGGTGCTACTGTTCCATTTCAAGCTCTGAATAATGCAATAACAAGACACCTCAGTGAGTGTGTCGTTTCCTCTTCCCTCACCCCCCCCCCCCGCCCCCGTTCCCCAAACATAGATCAATAATCTTACATTGTTGGAAAGCCATCTATCACCCTACAAGATATAGACTGTTGTGTCATGAAACAATCTTCTCTTTTATGATTTAATTATAAAAACACCTTTAAAATATATGGCCATGTGTCCAGTAGTAATAAATATGGCATTAAATTTGAATTAGAGCCTCATTCAGAATCTACATGAGCATAAAAATGGGATGTAGTATCTATGTCCTAACCATACATGAAAAGCTTCCAAGAGAAGAGCATTAGATACACGCTTTGCACAGTGCTATGGTATTAATAAGTTCTCAGCATGGATGAACATGGGCTAAGCAGGAGTCCATGTGTCTTTAGTGCTGTAGTGTGTCTTTAGTGCTGCCCAGTTGCTGCATCAGTTATGAAAGTAAAAAAAAATTGCTTGAGCCCCGGCACCTCTTTCATTACAAATTAAGCACTGAGTGTACCAAGAACAGCAGATCCCTGCCCTGAGGGGCTGCCACCTGCAGGCACAGTAATCCACAACAGGGTGGCGGCCATCTTGGGACCCTCAGCAGAAGATCTAGAGATGCCAAGTGTGATGATATTGGTACTATTTTTTTTAAAATGTAGCAGGAAACCAGAGAAGAGTGGGCTGGGGAAAGTTCTAAGCGACAGTTCGCCAGTGAAGCAGAGAGACAGGAGAAGTGTTTCCTTTATTTTAATAAAATTCCTTGTTCAGCGTTAGAAAAAATAAACTCTTTATATGATTCTTTACCACTGTTATAAGACATCAAGGAACACCGAAAGGATACTTTGTGGCAAATGCGGCATTCAAATTTGCACCTTTTGTTAAGTGAGGTTTTGTCTTCTAAAGAGCAGATATTTGTGTTGGCTTCTGGACTGACAACAGAGTACTATATCATTCCCCTATGATAAAAACTGGGGGAGGGAGACAGTTTCCCCTTGTTTCGCTTTCAAGCCTCATCTCACAGAGTTTCCTTCACATTAATTCCTAAAGGAAGCTGGTCTTTGGGAAGCCATGGCAAGTAGGGTGACCAGACAGCAAGTGTGAAAAATCGGGACAAGGGGTGGGGGGTAATAGGAGCTTATATAAGAAAAAGCCCCAAATATTGGGACTGTCTCTATAAAATCGGGACAGCTGGTCACCCTAATGGCAAGTCAGGAGGTATGGCCTTCAGCCTCTGAGGGTAAGTCTACACTGCAATAAAAGACCCACAGCAGCGAATCTCAGAGCCCATGTCAACAGATTAGGGCTTGTATGGCTCGGGCTGCAGGACTAAAAATAGCAGGGTAGACGTTCAGGCTTGGGCTGGACCTGGGAGGGGAGGGTCTCAGAGCCCAGGCTCAGTCTGAGCCCAAAATGTCTATAGTGCTATTTTTAGCCCCTCTGCCTAAGTAACTTGACCTAGGCAGGCCATTTGTCTGGTTTTAAACTGGTCAGTCCTACTCTTGTAATGTTTCTCCTCCTTCTGGTACTGAGATAAATCTGGCTGTTGTTTTGTCTAGTATCAGATAGGGAACACCATAATGCAGTGGTTCTCAACCAGGGGTCCGTGGCCCCCTAGCAGGTTTCAGGAGGGATGCCATGCAGGGCCAGCATTAGACTTACTGAGGCCCAGGGCAGAAAGCCAAAGCCCTGCTGCATAGGGTTGAAGGCTCAGCCCTGAGCCCCACCAGCTGAGGCTGAAGCCAAAGCCTGAGAAATGTAGCTTTGGGGGCATCCTGTGGCGTGGGGCCCCAGGCAATGCCCTGCTTGCTATCCCCTAATGCCGGCCCTGGCTTTTGTATGCAGAAAACCTGCTACTTTGACACAGGTGGGCCATGGAGTTTTTATAGCTCAGAAAGAAAAAGGTGGAGAACCCCTGCCATAATGGACAGTGTGCTGCTCCTCCACTACCAGTGTGTGTCACTCCAGCTGGGGCAGAGTGGTGAGCTCTTCAAAATTGCAGCCCTCCACCCCCATCCCCTGGCATGCCCTCAAAACTCACCATGCGTGCAAGGTCACACCGGTAGGGACTGGATCAAAACAGCCGGGCTGGGCCCACACTGTTCCTAGAAGTACTGGAATGGCCCGTATTCTTGGAATGCGTGACTGGCCAGTTAAGTTGACCTGGACTCTGAAACTTTCTGCTATGGATTTTTTATTGCAGTGTAGACATATCCTCAGGGTCCCTGGGATATGTGAGGAAAGGCAGCAGCAACCTAAGCCAGTGGTCTAGTGCTCCCTGGGGGGGCCCTCCAAGCAGGACCAGTGTTAGACTCGCTGGAGCCCAGGGCAGAAAGCCAAAGCCCTGCCACATGGAGCTGAAGCCTGGGGCCCTGAGTCCCGCCACCTGGGGCTGAAGCAGAAGCCAGAACAATTTAGCTACACAGTGCCCATTGTGGCATGGGGCCCCAGGCAATGCCCTGCTTGCTACCCCTTCACACTGGCCCTGGCTTTTATATGCAGAAAACCTGCTACTGTGACACAAGTGGGCTGCGAAGTTTTTATAGCATGTCTGGGGGGGCGTCGGAAAGAGAAAGGTTGAGAACCACTGACCTAAGCAATGGGGGTACCAGATGAGAATAGGACATGGTCCGCTGCCTTTCTGTGGTGCTACAAAAACTGCCCTTTCTGTCCTTGGTCACAGTCTTACTTGTCTCTCTATACATTCCCAGGTGTTGTTATGGTGCTTGGCCCACCATTAATTCCCATGTGTAATTACACTGTTAAGAAGAGAATGTGTTAGGAGGATGATACCAGGGAGCCACTGTCTCCCATCCCCACTGCCCCCTCTGTCCTCATCTGGTATTTACTCTCTAAAAGTGCGCCTTAGAATTTTCTTTCCATCTTAAATAGAACTTGCCCATTTTGTGAAGGAAATCCAAGTGGGCATGTTGATGCTGTTCATTACACATCAAACAGCAGATTTGCACTGTTGAGCAAAACACTGAACCCCCCCAAAAGAGAATTTGTACTTTCTACTGCAGCCACAGCTGTCTAATCACCAGCGCCAGAAAGCTTCTTCCTGCAGTTGGCAATGATCTTCTGTCTGTTCCACAGTCGTCATTTTAAAATCATTTCTGAATATTTCATCTTTCAAAAATCATGGGAAGATAATCAAATAGAGGCCTGCAGTCAAAGGCAAAATAAAACTCAGTGTCAATAAGCTTATGCTGATAAAGTGAGAAACGTTGGTTGTATTCCAAACCAAGAAAAACTGAGCATTTCCTATGCTCAATCCAAGCAAGTAGTCACAAATGAAAAGGAAATATTAATATGCTGCAAAGGAAGATACAGAAAATACACCAGTGACACTTGGATATTATCTGCCAGTCATGAAATGCTGACAGGTAGCCTGGTTTTGAACTAGACTAGTTAACCTTACGTGAACAGCTTGCTCTCCTACTATTAATTTGTGGTCTGATTTTCAGATACCACAAAGTTTTAAGGAAGAAAGGACGAATGTGCTGAGCTCCGAAAATCAATGAGAGCTGCAAGTCTCAGCACCTTTGAAAATTAGTTCCACTAAAATGGGTACTGAGCCAGGGGAAATATTTACATTTAAAAAAAAAATTCTGACTATTACAGGAAGGTGGAGGTTGCTGTTATTTTAAGGTCAATTTTACTTCCTCTATGGGAATGTTAGTGACCTAAATCAGATTACAGCAGATTTAGCATGTTTTCATTAAAAAACAACAAACAACAAAACCCCACTTAGATGAAATGCAAAGTCACCATAGTATTCCATCTGCTCATGTAGATCTTCCAACTATCATTTATGTTTTGGCTATTTGTTTCCTGCAAATGAAAAGTGTGGCAACATGTGCTTTGTGAAACTTGCACTCTAAACACTGACACAATTCTATAGAAATTTGTGAAATCCCATAGGATCCTACATATCACATGTCTGACTCATTAATTTCGTTATACACTACAGTGTAAGCAACACATACAATATCTGCAGTCCATAACTCTCTCATCAACAGCTCGTTTGCCCTTTTCAAGGGAACATACCATGCATTTCTAATCACTGTCAGCCAAGATCAATGGGAGTCTTTTCCTTCATTATGTCTAAAGGACCATATGATTTATAGATTTGTGTGTCAAATTTTGGCACATTTCTTTTTCTTCTTTGTAATCTGTTTCCTGAAGCAGTGAATCAGTGAGTCCAGTTATCAGTCAGTGAAGGAGCTGGGTAATAAGGAGAGGATAAATTAGGCAACAAAGAAAAATACTTGTCAAGTACACATTTATTTTTGAATGCGTTCTTTTCAAGTTTGCACCAATGTGAAAGTTCTCATTTAAACATAATGAGACAAGTTAATGCCCTAGCAAAAACATTAAATCCAAATGTCCTTGCTTTTACGGGTTTAGCAGCAGAGGCCTTTATAAGACTTAGTCATGATGCAGCATCTCTAGGTATTTAAAAATCATGAAATGAAAAAGTAAATGCATAATGGAGTTGTGCCAGCAGAGAATGTGGCCTGTTGATTTTCACTGGCTATTAGCTAATTTAAACTAATTATTAACTCTACAGGATGAATTAAGTTTAGATTTTTAACAGTGGGACGATGGTGGTGTCCCTGATGTCATGGGCCAAAGAGTTCCACAGAATAGAACAACGAAGATAAAAAATTACATTTTGGCAAATTTTATCATTTGACCTGAACTGGTGACCAATAGAACAAGAAGTTCCTAAGTGCCCATTGAAATCAATGAAAGATCTATTAACTTTATAGAGCACTGGATTGGGTCCTCAGCCCTTGATTCAGCAAAGCATTAAGCATGGGCCTAACTTCAACTACATAAGTAGTCCCATTGACTGACTTACATGATTAAAGTTAGGGCTTGTCTATATTTAAAAACACAGCAGTGGCACAGCTGTAGCGCTTCAGTCAAGACATTACCTATGCCAACAGGAGGGACTCTCCCTTCATCATAGGTACTCCACATCCCCAAGAGGCAGTAGCTGGAATTCACCTGTTGACACTGTTGAAAGTGGAACAGCTGACACTGGAATTAGAATTCTCCTGTTGACAGTGCTGTCTACACTGGGGGTAGGGTCAGTTTAACTATGTTGTTCAGGGGTGTGGATTTTTCACACCTGAGCAACATAGTTATACTGCTCTAATTTCTTAGTGAAGACCAGGCCTTGGGCAAGAGCTTAAATACCTTACTGAATCGATGCTGCTGTGGTGTTTCAGGGACAGTGCAGACACTTATTACAGCAACAGGAGGGGGTTCTCCCATCACTGTAGGTAATCCACCACCCCGAGCGGTGGTTATTACATCAACAGAAGAATTCTTCCATCGACCTAACTCAAGGGTTAGGTGGGCTTAAATAAGTTTCCAGGAGGGTGGATTTTTCCATACCCTTCAGAGACGTAGCTATGCTGATGTAACTTTTCAGTATAGACCAGCCCTAAATCAAGGGCTGTATAAATCACATGCCTTATCTTATCCTAAAGAGGATTCATTAATATAGTGTTAAGAAGAAAGAGAAAGCCAACTGCGACAATACTTTTCACAACTGTGCTTTCAACATCATCAACCATTCACATTCCTGGCAGAGCTGAGTGAATGCAGAATATAGCAGAATTCGGTCTAGTCAGTAGGAAGGAAAAGCAGAGTGAATATCCATTGAGGCTATGTTTACACTACACCCTATGTTGGCAAAATTTATGTCACTTAGGGCTGGGAATATTCCACCCCCAAGTGACATAGTTTCACTGATGCAAGTGTTCATGTGCACAGCGCTATGTCCACAGGAGAGCTTATCCTCCCAACATAGCATCTGCTGCTCAAGGAGGTGGTGGGGTTTTTATGCCAGCGGGAGAGCTGCAGGCAGTGCTGTATGTATAGATATGGCCTTAGAATTGGTAAAGAAATTAACCAAAGTGTGGTTTCCAACAACTATTGGCCAGATACTGGAGATACTTCACCAATTGGTGAAAGTACCTTTTCCAGTGGATGGACTGAATTCATTTGATCTATTCTGCCCATTAGTGAAACTGGAATTAGAAAGCATAGTCTGCAGCTTCACTAAATAAACCTAAAAGGAGGCCCTCTGTGGCCAGTCCAGGATTTGTTGAGTTAAGTTGAATCCATGCTTTTTTCACCTAAGAAATGAAGGCATAACTTGTCTTTTTGGTTTGCCCTTTAAAAGCTGTAATATCTCATCAGATGGGGACATCATTCTGAAGAAGGCATGCAAGGAGTTCTGGGCTATGTTTAGGTCAAGGGAGAAGAAATCCATACAAAATCTGCTTATAAAGTAAGCAAGCTATTAGATTAGAATTCCTTATGCAGTCATATTAATATGATAATAGGAAGGGCCCTACCAAATTCACAGTCCATTTTGGTCAATTTCACGGTCAGAGGATTTTAAACATAGTAAATTTCATTATTTCTGAAATCTGAAATTTCATGGTTTTGTATTTATAGGTATCCTGACCCAAAAAGGAGTGGAGGGGGGTCACAAGGTTATTGTAGGGCGCGTTGTGGTACTGCTACCCTTACTTCTGGCAATGGTGCTGCCTTCAGAGCTGGGAAGCTAGAGAGCGGTGGCTGCTGGCCAGGAGCCCAGCTCTGAAGGCAGAGCCACCGCTAGCAGCAGCGCAGAAGTGAGGATGGCACGGTATCTTATTGCCACTCTTACTTCTGCACTGCTGCCTGAAGAGCTGGGCCCTCAGTCGGCAGCCACCACTCTCTGGCTGCCCAGCTCTGAAGGCAGCGGAGTAGAAGTAAGGATGGCATAGTATGGTATTGCCACACTTACTTCTGCGCTGCTGCCGGTGTGGCGCTGCCTTCAGAACTGGGCGCATGGCCCAGAGCTGCCACTCTCTGGCTGCCAAGCTCTGAAGGCAGCATAGAAGTTTGGGGCTACGTCTTCACTACCCGCTGTATCGGCGGGTAGCAATCGATTTCTCGGGGATCGATATATCGCGTCTCATCTAGACACGATATATCGATCCCCGAACGTGCTCCTGTCGACTCCGGAACTCCACCAACCCGAACGGCGGTAGCGGAGTCGACATGGGGAGCCGCGGACGTCGATCCCGCGCCGTGAGGATGGTAGGTAATTCGATCTAAGATACTTCGACTTCAGCTACGTTATTCACGTAGCTGAAGTTGCGTATCTTAGATCGATTTCCCCCCGTAGTGTACACCAGCCCAGGGTGGCAATACCGTGACCCCCCTAAAATAACCTTGCGACCCCCTCTCCCCCCCACAATTCCCTTTTGGCTCAGGACCCCCAATTTGAGAAATGCTGGTCTCCCCCGTGAAATCTGAATAGTATAGGGTAAAAGCACACAAAGGACCAGATTTCATGGGCGGAGAGACCAGATTTCATGGTCCGTGACGTGTTTTTCATGGCCGTGAATTTGGTAGAGCCCTAATAATAGGATGAGCTTGCACTAAGATTTGATTTAATCTTTTCTGTCTGCTGCATTTTAGTTGCATAGCGTTCAATTTTATGGAGGTATTGGCTGATATATATAATAAAAGGACATATTATATTTAAAATATATTTTAGTACAAATAATAAATAATAATAAGTCAGCAAATAGGCAGATTTCCTAAAATGACTGGATATTTGCAGGCTTGAATAAAGAACAAACATTACTGTACAAATGAATTATTTTGTCTCTTTTCCCCAACAAACTCCATAAGCCTAATTCAGCCTGCTACCTTTCCACTTTCATACAGACTATTACAGTCTTTGCAGCATGAGTGACTCATCAGAAATGGGCTAGATCAGGGGTAGCCAACCTGTGGCTCCAGAGCCACATGCGGCTCTTCAGAAGTTAATATGTGGCTCCTTGTATAGTCACCAACTCCAGGACTGGAGCTACAGGCGCCAACTTTCCAATGGGCCAAGGGGTGCTCACTGCTCAACCCCTGGCTCTGACACAGGCCCTGCCCCCACTCCACCCCTTCCCACCCCCTCCCCTGAGCCTGCTATGCCCTCGCTCCTCCCCCTCTGAGCCTCCTGCATGCCACGAAACAGCTGATCGGGAGGTGAGGGGAGGGAGGGGGAGGCGCTGATCGGCGGGGCTGCCGGTGGGCGGGAGGTGCTGGGAGCGGGCAGGGGGAGCTTATGGGCGGCTGCTGATGTATTACTGTGGTTCTTTGGCAATATACATTGGTAAATTCTGGCTCCTTCTCAGGCTCAGGTTGGCCATCCCAGACTAGATCATCAGAATCTTATAACAGTTAGTTTAGGCAATGGTTTAAGCTCTATATCCTGAGGGTCAGTCTTTTAATGGAATACCTGGCAGACATTATTACACAGTTTTCACAAGTCAAAATAAAAAACTACTGGCAACAGACAAGAAACTTATATAGAAAGTCATGCATAACTGAGATAATGGGGAAGGGAGTAGAAGCTTGAGAGAAAAGGCTCTTTTATTTGCCATCAGCTCTTTATCCAACCAGGACAGTGTTTCTCTGTTGGTTTTGTTTCCCTAGACAACTATTGCAAAGCTGTAGCACTTTTTAAAAATAATGCAGCACAAATGCTCGTTTCCTTTTTGTATGCTTCTATTTGCTTCAGTAGTTCAAAAGTTCAACAATTAAGAGTTCCAGCAGGGAAGGGAGAGAACAGCAGCCTGAAAAAACAGACACTTACACTGAAAAACAGCACATGTCTGCTCGCATGCACACAAAATGCAGGCTGCGAAAATCATTCTAGGGAAAGAGTGCCTGACTGAGCAAAACAATGTTATGTACTCCCAAGCCATAAAGAGAGCAACATAACACATGATCTAGAATAACAGGTTTTCTATTCACCACTGAATAGTTATTTAGGACTTGGTAACATTTTAAACACAAACTAACAAAATCAGTGAGGAAAAACAATTAGCCAAGGAAGCACACTTAAAATTGACTAAAACTTTGTACTGTTGGAGTGACATGACAAAAAAAGAAAGGACACACAATGACAGCTAAATAAAAGGAAAGGGATGAAAGCTGTTAGTGAAAAAAACACAACTATTTAAGGAAAGTCATAGAAAGTGACTGTGACAGTCTGTAACCCTATGTTCACCCTTTTAGCAAAACTAAGATAAATTTTGTATAAATCATGCCTTGTAAGGTATCATTTAAAAACTCTTAATTTTCTGATCATTATTGTCCTGGTAAAATATGTGTGACAACATTGTATGTAAAGTTATAAGACTCTACTGTATGATGTTACTAAGACATCTAATCTAGGGAAGCAGCCACACACCAGTTCCTAAGACCCCATCTACACTGGCAAGTTTGTGCACAGTAAAGCAGCTTTGAGCGCAGTAACCCCCGCAGTGTACACACTGCCAAGCCACTTAGTGTGCAGAAACTGCGCAGATGCATCACTCTAAAAAAAACCCCACCCTGACGAGAGGCGTAGAGCTTTCTGTGCCAGGGCTACAGCGCTGCGGAGCCAGTGTAGACACTGGGGTGATATAGTGCTGCGATTGGCCTCCAGGACATGTCCCACAATGCCTGTTCTCACATCTCTGGCCATCGTTTTGAACTTCACTGCCCCGTCCTCAGGTAACCAACCATCAGCCCCACCCCGGACATTCCTTTGCAAATCTGAAAGTCCCCTTCCTGTTTGCTTGGTGATGTGTGCAATAGTCTCAGTGCATCTTTCCAGGTGGCCAAGCCTGCTCCACACACTAGGTGATCCCCCACTTGGAGCAATGCCAAGCTGCTAACCTCATCAGCATTTGGGGAGAGGAGGCAGTTCAGTCACTGCTGTACTCCAGCCATCGGAATTATGATACCTATGGACTATGATACCTAGATTTCTACATGCATGATAGAAAGGGGCCATGACCGGGACACATTGCAGTGCAGGGTCAAAGTGAAGGAACTGCGGAATGCCTACCAGAAGGCATGGGAGGCAAACCGCCCCTCCAGTGCTGTGCCCATGACTGCTGGTTCTACAAAGAGCTGGATGCGATACTTGGTGGGGACCCCACCTCCACTGTGAAGGACCCTGTGGGTACTTTGTTAGCTTGCATGCCAGTCAAGAGTGGACCGAGCCAGGAAGACGCAATCTTGGATGAAGAGGGGGAGGGGGACCCAGAGGCAGAGGATGACTTGGAGGCCAGAGATGCATGCAGTCAGGAGCTCTTTCTACCCCAGAGGAGCCTAGCCAGTCACAGCAGTCGGAGTTTGGCGAAGCGCAAACAGGAGCAGAGTCCCCTGGTAAGTGGATCTTATTTTGGGAAATGCTGAAGCGAGTTGTTGGGGGCAGGAGGGTTGCAGAAAGCAGGCTTGTCTCTCACCTCATGCCTAGCCTGAGCAGTGGAACAGGCTGTTGATAAACTCCCTCACTTCATGGGAATCTCCCTCGGAGATCTCCAGGAAACGCTCGTGGAGCTACTGGACAATCCGCTCCCTCAGGTTCCTTGGCAGAGCTGCTTTGTTTCTTACCCCATTAACTGTAACTTTCCCGTGCCACTCTGCAGTCATGGGGGGGAGGGGGAGACAGTGACCATTGCTGCACACAGGCTAGCCACATAGGGGCCAGGGCAGAAGCCACAGGCTTGGAAAAGACTCTCTCTTGATTCCCTGCTCACCCTCAGCAGTGAGATGTCTTCCATAATGATCACCTCCTGTGGAAACTGTGGGGACAGGAATGATTATCAGGCCCACCCTGCTGGCTCTCCCCAAGTGCCCAAGAGCCATGTGCCCAGTGTACAGTAGGGTCCTGGAACAGTGATTTATCCTGCCCCTGCAGCTACTCACCATTGTGGGGGTCTTGTGGCTCATGTGGTCTAGCCCTGAGTGAAGCTTTCACCCTTCTCTTCACAAATATTATGGTGCGCACAGCACACGGCTCTAAGCATAGGAATAGTGTCATCGGCCATGTCCAGCTTCCCATACAGGCATTGCCAGCAGGCTTTTAAACGGCCAAATGCACACTCCACAGTCATTCTTCACTTGCTCAGCCTGTTGTTGAACTACTCCTTGCTGCTGTCAAGTTGCCCCATGTATGGCTTCATGAGTCACAGCATTAAGGGGTAGGCGGGGTCTCCCAGGATTACAATGGGCATTTCAACTTCCCCTACGCTGATCTTCTGGTCAGGGAAGAAAGTCCCTGCTTGCAGCTTCTTGAACAGGCCAGTGCTCCAAAAGATGCATGCGTCATGCACCTTTCCAGACCAGCCTGTGTTAATGTCCATGAAACACCCATGGTGATCCACAAGTGCCTGGAGAACCATTGATAAATACTCCTTGTGATTTATGTACTCTGTGTCTAGGTGGTCTGGTGCCAGAATTGGAATGTGCGTCCATTGATCACCCCTCCACAGTTAGGGAAGCCCATTTGTGCAAAACCATCCACAATGTCACGCACGTTGCCCAGAGTCACAGTCTTTCGGAGCAGGATGCGATGAATGGCCCTGCACACTTCCATCAACACGACTCCAACGGTCGACTTTCCCACTCTGAACTGGTTAGCAACCGATCAGTAGCTGTTTGGGGTAGCCAGCTTCCACAGTGCAATCGCCACATGCTTCTCCAATGGCAGGGCAGCTCTCATTCTCGTGTCCTTGCACCGCAGGGCTGGGGCCAGCTCATCACAGAGTCCCATGAATGTGCCTTTCCTCATGAGAAAGTTCTGCAGCCACTGATCGTCATCCCAGACATGCATCATGATGTGATCCCACCATGCAGTGCTTGTTTCCCGAGCCCAAAGGTGGTGTTCCACTGTGGTCAGTGAATGCCACAATCAATCTCATTTCGTAGCTACTACGTGCGGCGAGCTCAATGTCGCACGTCTCTTGACTTTGTAGTTTAAGGAATAACTCCACTGCCACTCATGATGCATTGGTCAGTGCGAGTAGCATACTGGTCAACAGTTCAGGATCAATTCCTGCAGCCTGAAAGAGGCAGGGCAGGGCGTGCAGTACACAAATCATTGAAAGATGGCACCAAATGTGGATGGAAGCACAGGGATTGCTGGGATGTGAAGCAATGCATCACGGGGCATTGAGACAGGACCCAGGATGCCCCGCGACCCCTTCTGCCTTCCCACAAGTCTTAGCAACAAAAGAGAAAAAGGTGCTCTGTGGGATAGCTGCCCAGAGTGCACCCCTTGAAATAGCACCAGAAGTGCCACAAGCATGAACACACTATTGTACAGGCAGCTGTCAGTGTGAACACACCACAGCGATTTTCCTTCGCCACTCTCTGAGCGGCACTGTAACTGCTGGCGCAGTAACTTTGCAAGTGTAGATGTGCCCCTAGAGACAAAAGGCAAACTGATGCCTCTGCCAGGTGTCACCGATATCAAATAAACCATCACCTGGCTAAGTGGCCATTCTTTGTGTAAGGGGACTCTTGTCTCCTTACTAACATTCAGTGGGGGTGTTTTGGTTGGCTAGCTCCCAGGACCAAAAGGGGAAGGGTTGATGGGAAATCAGGGCCCTGAGACTGACAGTCCCCAGGAGCGATGGGGAGAGGCCAACACTCCAGGTCAGCCTGATTGACAGACTGGGCAGGCTAATCAGGAAGTCAGGAGGCTGGGGGGTCCCATCCTCCGTGTGAGCTGGAATTGCCAGGGTCAGACAGAGTGGGGCTGAGCTAAGGAGAAAGCAGGGGCCTAAGCTGAGCTGGGGAGCAGAGCCCTGCCAGATCCAGAGGGGCCAGAACAGCAACCCAGGAAGCAGGTTAGTGCTGGGAGCAGAGTCACAGAAGCAGCCCACAGACAGACCTGTCCTGGGGGGGCAGGGGCAGCTCTAGACATTTTGCCGCCCCAAGCAGGGCAGCATGCCACGGGGGGCGCTCTGCCGGTCACTGGGCGGCAGGCAGCTCTGGTGGACCTCCCGCCGGAGCCGCGAGACCAGCGGACCCTCCACAGGCACGCCTGCAGGAGGTCCACCGGAGCCACGGGACCAGCGGACCCTCCGCAGGCACACCTGCGGGAGGTCCACCGGAGCCGCCTGCCGCCCTACCGGAGACCGGCAGATCGCCTCCTGCGGCATGCCGCCCCAAGCACGCGCTTGGCGTGCTGGGGCCTGGAGCTGCCCCTGCTGAGGGGAGAGCTGCAGCCACAGATACAGAGACACAGCCCAGGGAGAGCAGATACTGTGCTGGAAGCAGGGCTGCAGCCACAGAGCCAGAGAAGCAGCCCACGGGGCTGGAGGCAGAGTGGAGCTGGAGCTAGAACAGGGGAGCTGGGGCTGGAGCTGTGTGCAGTGAGCAACTGGGGCCAGCCAAGGGGGAATCCTGGCAAAGGGCCCAGCGCAGAAAGACACTCCCAGACAAGGGTCCTTGCAGGCCAGACTGGGAGGGGGATCTTAACCCGACAGGGGGCTGTCGCTGAAAAGAAGGGTCCCACCACCCAAAGCCCAGAGGTGTGTGGCCACCGCCAGAGCAAGTGTCCAACCCGCAGCATCCCTGCAGCACAGCCAGGGCCTGAGAAGGAGGCCTGGGACCTACAAGGAACAGACTGTGAACTTTCCTGACGTTCCAGAGACACTGTTTGTGATGTTCCCTGCCACAGAGCAGCGTGATGTGTTTTCCTTTAACCTTTCCCATTTTTCCTTAATCTTTTTTTAAATTAATTGCTGATTAAATAAATTATATTTGCTTTAAATTGTATGTAATGATCAGTGGGTCAGGGAAGTGTCCAGTGGAGAGAGAATACCCTGGAGTGGGGACACCCTAGCCCCTGTCTTAGGTGACCACAGCAGGGTTGGGGGTTGAGCCCCCCAGGAATCCTGGGCCCAGCCTTGTTGGGGTTACAAGGACTCTGCCAGACAGGAGAGTGGAAGGGGCGTCCTCGAGGGCAGGGAGGCCTCTGGTTAAAGGAAGTGGGAGCGAGGACTCAGATCCTTCCACTAGCCCATTTCACCGGGAGCCAGGAAAGCTCCCCACAATAGCAGGACCAATCCCCCGCTTACATTTGGCAGGAAAAAGGGTGAGAGCGAGAAATGTACATCTTGGCAAAGAAACAGCTAGAGGTTCTTGTCCCCACAACTGAAGATGATTATCAAAGACAAGGAAAAGTATAATAATGGGGTACAGATACCCCAAGTTCTCTCCCCCTTCATCTCTACTCATAACAGTGACAACACCTGAAGAACAAAGAAGCATAATTGGACTGGGGGAGGGAATCTTGACTGAAAGATTCAGCCAATAAGACTGCTAAAAACATGTCATGAGAGAGACTTTTACTTTGAATCCACTTAGCTTGTTAATTTAGGTATTAGCTGAATTTTACTTGGTTTTTTGTAACCAATTCTGACTTTTATGCCTCATTACTTGTAATCACTTACAATCTTTCTTACTGTAGTTAATAAACTTGTTTTTATTTAAACCAGTGTGCTTGAATTGAAATGTTTGGGAAACTCCATTTGAGATAAGTCTTTGTGCATATCATTTTATACTATTAAAATGACAGTGTGACACCACACCTCAAATTCTTCATAGTGATATATGATTATGACAGTTATGATGTATTTTATGCAAGATAGATCATGTGAAATATCATTGAAAAGGTTGTGATTTGTTGAATATGATTTTCCTGTTTATATGCATGTATAATTTTTGTATCTGAAGTTAGGAATATTGACTATGTACCTATATTTTAAATATGTTTACATGTGGGGAATGCCTACTAGGCAAAAGGCACCCAGTCTAGAGGGTTTGCTGGGAAGGGCCCACTCAGGTTAAAGGGCCATTAGAGAAAACAATAGGCCTTAGAAGAAGCTTATCTCCCACCTGGGGAGCCTTCCTGAAAATGCTACAAACAGCCTCCGAGTAATGGCTGCTGTGACATTACAGGCATATGTGACCAGGTCACCTGATGCTGGACTCCATCTTGGGATATCAGTATTTTTCCACTGACTGCCGTGGGAACCAAGCTTTGAAACAAAGGGTTTCTGCCCTATGCAAAAGCTATATAAAGCAGGGGAGTGACACCATGTTGTTTTCTTCACTGATTCCCCACCCAAAGAGACTCCTGGAAACACTTGAGGAACAAAGACTGAACTGGGCAAGTGATGGACCCAGGCTAAAGGGATTTTAATGTATGAATGGAACACCTGGGGATTCTAAGCTGTAAGCAAGTGCAGCTTGCCCCTTACCAATCTGCAGCCTGCTTGTATCATTAATAAACTTGGTTTTGCTTTGTCTAAAACCAGTGTGCGGGAGTCATAACTCGTGGCACAAAGCTGCTGTATATCCCTCTTCATATTGAGGGAGGGGGCGATTTCATGAGCTTATGCTGTACAGTTCCCTGTGCAGTGCAAGATGGTATAATTTGGGTTTACACTCCAGAGGGGGTGCGTGCTTGAGTAGCTGAGAAGTTCCCTAGCTGGAGCCTTCCCATGCAGGGCTGATCACAGTGTCTGCATGCAACTGCAGCTGGGTGTGTCCCTGCCTCTATGGGTGCTGGTGAAAGTGCAGGTGGGAGCCTGGAGAGAGTTTGTCACAGCAGTACAGTGTAAAAAGGAGCCCAGTCTGGGGGGGCTCAGTGGCACCCCAGGGGAAACCTGTCACAGATAGACTTTACACGAGCTTGTGCTGTCCAAGAGAAGGCTGAGCAGTACAAGATGCACATTTCTGGGGGAAAGTCTGGGACTGGAAATTTGCTGGTGTTGCTCTGCAGTGTAATTCAAGCACGGCTGGCCATAGCACTCAGACATTTTAGCTGAGAGTAATTTAAATGCTGGAGACTGTGTGTGGGTAGACAAGAAACGGTTGTTCTCCCAGCAAAGCAGTGTAAAAGGCAGGTTGGAGAATTGAGGGGACAAAGTTAACAGTTCCAGATTGTACCCTGGGTAATGTCACCGTGAGTCCAAAAGGAATTGTTCCATATCAAATTCCATGTTCAAAACAAAGATTAGGAAAAAGAAGAAGGACCCAAGGAATGCTGTTAACGTACTGGGGTTTCAGTTATTATGATTTGCCAATGTCAAGCAAAGATGATTTCACGAAAGATCAAGTAAAAACTAATCAGTTGCAGTATTCTTTAATGTAGGTCCACAATGAATGCAGCAATGTTACTTTGATGGCTGTATTTACTTGAGAGCTATATCTACTTCATGAATAAAAGGCTCTCATTGACATTAGTCAGAGCATTACAGGAGCCACAAGGCAGGTGCATACTTGAAGGAAGATCTGAATTCACCTATATTAATCTCTGGTATTTATATAGCATCTTTTATCCAGTGGGATTAGAAACTTCCCTAGACTGCCCCATCTCTCATCTAAAAGTACCACCTTTATGGTTAGGAGGGTGGTTCAGTACCAACTGGGATGGCGAATTACATATCACTAAGAAGTCGATTGGGATCTATCTACAAGCTTCTCTAAAACATTTATCATTATAGATGGATTACAGAGGTCAGTAGGATCTACTGCCAATCTTACTCTTGGGCATGACCACCATTTCATTTTACATAGAGCATGAAAACTTTCTGCCCTTATCCACCCAGAATGAATTTTAAAAAGTGCCTTAAAAGTGCAAATATCTGTACTCCTTTATCAGCCCTCTGAGCTACCTATTTAAAATGTCCTCTGTGTCCTGTTATGTTTTTCACATTATATGAATCAATGTGACTGATGAAAACAGATGTTGGTACAGAATGACATGAGGTCAAGACATTTTACAAATTGTGGTTTTAAAAAATGTTGTTAGAGAAATCTGTGGTTTACATAAAGTGCTTGTAATGTTATTTTTTAAAGGAATACTACTCAAAAATATTCAAGTTGGGTGGTCAATGTTTGTATTTGACTCTTAAGTAATCAGTGGAAAATAGGAGTGTACACAAGCCAAGATTTGGTTGAGTATCTGGCTGGCAGTCAACACAAAGTCTGTAAGTGGCGCAGTGATCCACAGGGAAGCTAAACGATAACTTGTTAAAGGATTCAAGCTGTACAATTAGACGAAGGCTGAGTTCCCCACCCTTACCTCATGAAGCTGAGGGCTGAAGCTCTCACTGGAAAATTCTTACATGAAAGAAATTATTTCCATTTTATTTACCTTCAATAGTAGTGGCTAGAGCACTGGATTGGGACTCAGGAGACTGGGTTCTATTCATGGTTCTATCACTGATGTGCTGAGTGACCTTGGGCAAAGCACTTTACAGCTCCGTGCCTCAGTTTCCCCATCTGTAAAATGGGGACAATGAAACTGACCTTGCTTTGTGATTTATGGCTAAGAGCTAATGTGATGGAGCGCACTCACCCCGTACTGGACGGGGAAGGGTTAACCCTACATTGTGGGCTGAGGAAGCCACACCTCCTCAACTCTACTGAGCATGCTGCAAATGCACTTCTATAAAAGGGAGCAGCTCAGTTCAGTGGGCTGATCTCTGGAGAGGAAGGATGCATGCTGCAGGCAAGCTACAGCTGAGGATCAGCCAAAGCCTGAGACCATGGAAGCTAGAGATGATGCAACTAAGGCAGACACCAGGGCATCCCTGGAGGCCCCACAGATTCTGGAGTTTCTGGGGACAGCCAGACTGGGCAACTCGGAGACAGCGGAGATGCCCAGACTGCAACAGTGGTAACCATGGTAGGAAGCAGCCCAGGAGAATTAGATAAAGTTCTGGTTCACTAACCAGGCCACTGAGTCAGTGTGTTTTGGCTGGACCCCTCTTCTGACTCAGTGGCAAGCACTCTTGCCACTACCAGGGCTCTGGTGGAGAAGGAGGGCTCAGGCTGCCAGGCTTGGGCTGCCACCACCACCCTTGTTGTGCATGGTGCCCCCCTTCCATGACTGAGACGACTAGGCCTTATTGCCTTGCTTACAGGGGCAGAGCCAGTGCTTTTGGCCAGTAGGCCTTACTGCCCTGCTGACTGGGGTGAAACAGTTGACTGTGACCACTAGGCCCTACTGCCCAGCTAACAGGGGCAAAGCTATTGCCTTTGGCAATTGGACCTTACTGCCCTGCTGATGGGGGTGAATCCGTGGACTTTGGCAACTAGGCCTGGTTACCCTGCTAACAGGGGTGAGTATATTGACTTTGGCCACAGAGACATAAATGCAGGCTACGTACACCTCAAAGGGGGTGAAGTGCACACTCCCCACACTGGATGGGGTTACCCCAAGCCTGTCACAGCTAGGTATTGCTATAGTGAAGGAGCCTGCTTCAAGCTATCACCATGGGAGAGAGCTATGAAAAGTCCATGCAGCCAGTGACAGCATTCTCACGTTTTCTAGGCAGTCACAAAAATACTACATATCACTTCATGTGGTTTAATATTCATTGTGCATTATCAGCTCGAGTGATTTGGTTTGTGTTAGATTAGAATAAAGCCAGACCCTACTCTTGGCTCAGGTTTCCTATCTCTGCCTTTACACTGCCCAACTACCTGAGAGACTGCTGGTGAAGAGGTTTAAAAGTATGAAATGCCTGTGGCTTGATATTTCTATGCCTCAAATCCAACACCTATATACACATGGATATTAAATGGGAACACCTGTATCAAATGCCCAGCTTTGGCTACTTTATCTGTATCAGCTTTCAGACCTTTATCTATATTAATACAGAATTTCAATTTAAAAACATCCAGAAAACGGTCAAAACTGCAGTTATTTTAAATAGACCTAGTGGCTCTTAAATTAGATGAGGATATTTAGAACCAATATTAGAGCAGATGGATATAATGACCTAGAATGATGCTAACCACACAGATTTTACAAATGGATGACTAACTTTTTTGCATCTTTTGCTACCGGCTTTCTCTCTCGCTCGTTTATCCAAAATGTACAGTAATTTGGGACTAATATCTTTGCACTGATCAGCAACGACTCTGTTCAGGCTTGATTTTCCTTTTATCACCATCGTAAAAAGACATTAAAGCTTGTCCTCCAAAAATGCTTCACTTATTTTATAATTAAAGTTTGAGATCTTCAACAACACCTTCTAATGGCTTCATATTATTGTCATCAAGAAATGCAGGCAAGACGATCACTGGTAAGTGTTTGGTGGTGCAGCAAATCTGCTGCACAATGTACTGTGATAAATTCAACCCTGGTGTTACTCTATTGAAATAAAAGAAGTCTGTCCCAGTGTCTGCAATGCAGCATATCACACACTTGGGTGCAGGACAGAAGAACATCTCAACTGATTTTACAATTATTTACTAATTGTCTGTGTGCTATAATGTTTTAATAATATATTTTCATCCCAAATTGTTGAGTATAACACTGAGAACATAAAGAAGAGTGATATATAGTCAGACTCCAACAAATGGAGGTCTTATAATGCCCATCCTATATATCCTGACATTCTTCTATTCCACCTCTTGCCACTACAGCTTCATATCCACATTTTCCTGGAACACATACTGGATCAGAAAAATAGGTATAATATTTCCCTTTTGAATATAACAACATCTTGAAAGTCAGTGTTGTTTAGTGGCTAGAACACTGGATTGGGCTTTAGGAGACCTGGTTTCTTTCTCTGCTCTGCTCCTGAGTGACCTTAGGCAAGTTTCTTCACTTCTCCACATCTGTTTCCTATCCCACCCTTTGACTCTTTGCTGTATTTAGACTGTAAGCTTGTCAGGGCAGGGATTGTCTCTTTCTATATATTTGCACAGTGCCTACCAGTTAGGTTCTTGAGGCTCTGTTGCACAAATAAGTAATCCTCATCCTCATCTGCTTCTGTCTACTGCTGCAGGTTGAGCAGATACTTTAATTGAGTTGTTCACAATAATGCACAAGCTTTTTCCGGAATGATTACAATTCATTTAGAATCCATTAATGTAGATGAGAAGTTCAAATTGTTACTTGCAACATGCATTACATTGCACTTGTTTAAATAACATCTGTGACTATGATGTCCAGTTGCCTTGCCTTGTTAGGGTTTTCTGAAACTGTTTGTTAGGAATTATATTTAAACCTATCACCATGGGTATCCTAGTTAACTGTGTGAGTCATCTGCAGGCTTTGCCACCTTGCTGAATGCTTCCTTCTGAAGATGAGGTAATATCTTTTATTGAACGGACTTCTATTAGTGAGAGACAAGCTCTCTGTCATGCTTGGAGTACCTTTCCCAGACCTGAAGAAGCGCTCTGTGTAAACTCGCCCACCTTGTATCTCTAACATCCTGGAACTAACATGCTACAGCTACACTGCATTCTTCTGAAGATGTCATGTGCTACTTACTGCTTCATATTTATAACTGCATTGAACCTTGCTTGTTCCCCATTACCACCATTTTTCCTGTGCCCATTCCCCACATTCAAACTGATTGGCTAGAGGAAAAGTTAGTCAAATGTCAGACGGCTTCCCACCATCCATCTTTAAGGAGACAGTAATTAACATTAGAGGTATAATTCAATAACTCCAAACACAAAGTTCCAGGGCCCAATCCAACTCCTTCTGAAGTCAATGGCAGTTTTCTGGACTTCAGTGGGAGCTGGATTAAGCCCTCCCTAACTCAGTTTAAAATTCAACCCCTCTGAGTGGGGAGGAAATGCTAGTTTGATTTAAATGTTGATATTTAATCTCATAAATAGAAGTTCTAATTTAGGAAAGTCCGATCTACTTGAATAGCATCCTCTCCTCGTGCTTTTTATGTTCTGTTGACATCACCCAATTTCCTTATTCCTCCTTTCTTTACAACTTCTCAGCCAACTCTTGTCTTCAGTTGCTTTTAACCATTTTTTCCTCCCAATGAAGCATATTCTCAGATGATGTAAATGAGTGTAGCTCCACTAAGCCAGCAGAGGTATGTGGATATTTAACACCTATGGCCCTGGCCTATTATCTCCAATGTTTCATGTGCACATGACACTAATTTTACTCTCGAGTGTTTCATCTTCTTGTGGTCTGGAAGGTTCCTTCTTTTTTAAATTATGCATTCCAAAATATGCAGGAGCCAGATGACCAGAAATTACGTCAACGTATGCCAGCCATACAGTCTAACTTTTTGCCTCATAGTACTCTTCTAATAGACTTTAAGGTTAGAAGGGAGCATCATGATCATATAGTCTGCACATTGCCACAGAACCTCACCCACCTACTCCTCTAATAGACACCTAATCTCTGGTTGAGTTACTGAAGTTCTCAAATCATGATTTAGAGACTTCAAGTTACAGAGAATCCACCATTTACACTAGTTTAAACTTCTAAGTGACCCATGCCCCATACTGCAGAGGAAGATGAATTTGTGAGCCTGTGTACACTAAGCCAAATTGTGGCAATGGCCTGAGTTAGGGGCAGTGCTGTTGAGCATTAATGTTCTACGAGGTGCTTGGGGAGGGACCGGGCTTCAGGAACAGACTGCAATAGTGGCTGGCTCTAGGGCAGGCTGTGCACACCTTGTGTCCTTTTCTCCATCCTGCCTTCATGAAAGCACAGCCCACAATCTGATTCACTGTTTGGTCAGAGTCAGCTTGTTGTCCATACATGAAGTTGGCCCTCTGTTATTTTTCTTACATATTATTCATTCTTTGTAGTATTTTATACATAGTTTGTAGATCAGAAATGAAAACTGTAGTTGCTAACACCCTCCAAAAGGGATGTTTTCTACCGATGGTTCTCTCATGAGTCACAGACAATAGCCATCTAGCATCATCTTTTAATCAACCAGCAATAACACTTTACTTCCCAACTGCACTTCAAAGTAATTAGTCAACTACATTTGTTGCCAAGTGGATTATAAGCCATGGGGCCTCTGCATATAAAGAGAAAAGACTGAGGGATTTGGGTGTTGACTGAATAAATATGTCATAAGAAATTATGCAGCATTATTGATTATGACGGATTTGTTTTTTTTCAAACAAATCTTAAAATGTTTTTTAGATCTGCAGAACAGTAAGGACTTTCTAGTCTGATTCACATAGAGGCCAGAAACATAACTAATAAGACTTGTCCAGGTTGCATTTAAGAGCATTAACATGTCACATGTGACAGTGCATTAGACCCCAGCATTTGGCTGGCAGCCAGGTATGTTCACAAATGTTTCTTTCACCAGAATGCTTAACTTTATTTAGCAGTCTTTCCTGCTTAGAATTATAGGGATACAAGGAAGATTTAAAAGAAAAAAGATTCGGACGTCACTTTCTAAAATATTAAGTGGTTTTGTTGTTGTTGTTGTTGTTGTTTTGTTTTGGTTCAACCAGGTTTGCTAAGAAAATCCCTTTTACTGCTTTCCTGTTAGGGTATTCATACTGTTATAGGTACATAACAGTATGTTATAGGCTGATTCATCTCCATAGATTGCATTCACAGTTAGTTTTCAAGAAAATGAAGGAAGATTGTATGTGAGAAGAGCAATAGAACTCTACCTTCATATCTTTTATCCTAGGACTTGCTTGCATATCATTGGAGCTTAATGCTTATAAGTGTTGGTTCTCTGCACCCCTGCACACAACTATAGCTGTGTTTGGTTTCTAGTTGCTATAATACTACAGCTGCATCGGGCTCATAGTGATAATTGGAGGCATGGGCAGAAAATCCACAAAGTGCAAATTCCCCACCCACCACCTCTTGATTTTAGGCATTCTGATGTTTTCAAGTGTTTCCCATTATTTAGTGTTTTGAAAACAGGCTGACCCTCCAAGCATAAATCCTTGGTGCTATTACACTGTCTGGGATTTTATACAATACACTGGTTGAAGCAAAAATGATCTAATCAAACTATTGTTCCAGATACAATTAGACTATATCCAATTTTTGGATTTTGTTTATTTTTGCCTTCAAACAGCTGAAATTTTGACTTTAATCCTAAGTAAATATTTGCCCTTGTGGAGGTTGATTTTAACTTTAGTCATAGTCACAATCATACTATTTGTTTCTTAGAGGAGCACAATGTTTATACATCAAATTAAATATATCATTTTGGTTACACAGTTATAACATTAACCTCTGTAGAGATTCTTTAGAGAGTCTATTCATTTAATTTGCTAATTTCCAGTCATTTAACGTTATTTAAACATCCAATGTCAGTCCAACCCAGTCATTTAAACGTCCAATCCAATGCTACATTTTAAAAACTGGATAATTTCACCTATCAAAGAGATTCTTTCAATCAAGCAGTCTGACTATTTCATGAGTGGACCAGACCCATTCTCCATGCCAATTTCTGCCCTTAGATATCTGCATGCAACTCACATTGATTTCAATGGGAATTGTAGGGGTTGGGTAGGGAGCAGATTTTGGCTCAAAATTTTGGTTTGGATGAATAGTTGGCAAATTAATGCATGTCTGGTTTATATAAGAGGAAACTGTTTTTCTGAACAGAAACAAAAACCTTTTATTTGCATTGAGATATGATTGCCAATGCTACCCAGCCCTAACCTAAATGTGTGCTTCAATGAACGTGCATTTCATATGGAACGAGATGATTTGAGGTAACAATATGGAGCCTTTCAACTCAACACTGCTGGTGTGAACCCAGCCCATGTTGGAGTTATTAAAGGTTGTTAGTGTCTGATGTCTGTTAGTGTTGTGCATTTTGCTCTTTACATGCCATATGCAATATGAAGTCTCAGTGAGGCCCAAATAATTGTTTACACAACTATATACACAACATACTAGGCTTAGCTACTTATGTACACCGCTGCTCCAGCAGGATTCTGATGGCTTCTGAAACATCAAAAAACCCAGTAAGTACACAAGAGGGTTCACAAACTACTTAGGCCTGGTCTACACTAGGACTTTAATTGGCCAGCCACACAGGAAATGACCGCGAAAAATTTGAATTCATTTTCCTGTCTGCAGCCTCCAGCAGAGAGGTCCGGGCAATCCCAGAATAGAAGAGGTCCCCAGCATGGACTGACCGGGAAGTCCAGGATCTGATCCATTTATTTTTACAGAGGATATATAAAAAAATAAAAATACTATATAAAATTTTTTTTTTAAATATGAAACTAAAACAACAGGTACACACATATAGATGGAGCAATAGTCCTCTGGGGATAGTCAAAAGCTCTCAGAAGAGCAGCTGGAAAAGCCTCAGCAAGAGGTTTCTTGGGAGAGGTGAAGTGCTCATCTAGTAGTGGAATTAGTGTACTGTTACTATTGTGCATGGTAGACTTTCTAGTCTGAGATCTCCTGAGACTTGGTTCCCTCTTTTGGTCTTGTTCACTGAAACTGACTAGACTGTGTTTACTGTTGGCAAACATGTATGTGTTCATTGTAGTTTGTTCTTCAAGAGTCAGGGGGAGAGAGCCCCCTGCAGTGCATCTGCAACCGCTCAGAAGACTTTCTGTTGTTCTACAGTGCCCATGCTACAGACTTGGCTGGGGTCAACTGCAGGGCACACACAGACTGCAGTCACTAGGCACCAGGGACAATCTGCATTTGGACCAGTCACGATCCTCCCGGTGCCCCGAGCCCCAAAAATAGACTCATCCAGGGAAACAAAAATGCAAAGTCAAAAAGATTTATTTTTTTTTTTAAAAAACATGTTTAGTTTTAAAAACGTCCTTGGAAGTGGGGGAAAACTTGGTTTATGATCAGGCTCTCTTAAAATCAAGTGGACAGTCACAGGGCCTGGTGGGCTGGTGCCAGGATAGGATGTGAGTCCCATCCATCCCAGACCTGCAGCACTATGCGGTCCCAGCATCTGACTGTGGAAGACCTGTAGACAAGCCCTTAGAGGGATACTGCCCAATTCCTATACACTGCAGGTGGCTTAAGTGAAATGAGTTGTTTCAGGCTAGTTCCTCAGGGACAGGAATCCACATAAAAACACCTACCACAATTTGCATTAATTGTTAGCTTTGTTGACAGTCTCTGCAGTGTCAATGAATTAATGGGCTGAGAAGACTAAATTACCCTCTCAATGCTAGTGGTGGTCCCTGCAGGTTAGGGTAAAGATCTATTGGTATCTACTAAAAAAAAACAGGAGTACTTGTGGCACCTTAAAGACTAACAAATTTATTTTAGCATGAGCTTTCGTGAGCTGCAGCTCACTTCTTCGGATGCATAGAATGGAACACACAGACAGGGGATATTTATACATACAGAGAACATGAAAAGGTGGAAGTATGCATACCAACAGGCAGAGTCTAATCAATTGAGATGAGCTATCTTTAGCAGGAGGAAAAACACTTTTTGAAGTGATAATTAAGATGGCCCATAGAAGGTGTGAGGAGAACTTAACATAGGGAAATAGATTCAATTGGTGTAATGACCCAACCATTCCCAGTCTTTGTTTAGGCCACAGTTAATAGTATCTAGTTTGCATATTAATTCAAGTTCAGCAGTTTCTCTTTGGAGTCTGTTTTTGAAGTTTTTTTGTTGCAAAATTGCCACCTTCAAGTCTGTCACTGAGTGGTTAGAGATGTTGAAGTGTTCTCCCACTGGTTTTTGAATGTTATGATTCCTGATGTCAGATTTGTGTCCATTTATTCTTTTGCGTAGAGACTGTCCGGTTTGGCCAATGTACATGGCAGAGGGGCATTGCTGGCACATGATGGCATATATCACGTTGGTAGATGTGCAGGTGTACGAGCCCCTGATGGCGTGTCTGATGTGATTAGGTCCTATGATGGTGTCACTTGAATGGATATGTGGACAGAGCTGGCATCGGGCTTTGTTGCAAGGATAGGTTCCTGGGTTAGTGTTTATGTTGTATGGTGTGTGGTTGCTGGTGAGTATTTGTTTCAGGTTGGGAGGCTGTCTATAAGCAAGGACTGGCCTGTCTCCCAAGATCTGTGAGAGTGAGGGATCATCTTTAAGGATAGGCTATAGATCTTTGACGATGCACTGGAGAGGTTTTAGTTGGGGGCTGTAGGTGATGGCTAGTGGCGTTCTGTTATTTTCTTTGTTGGGCCTGTCCTGTAGTAGGTGGCTTCTGGGTACTCTTCTGGCTCTGTCAATCTTTTTTTTCACTTCAGCAGGTGGGTATTGTAGGTTTAAGAATGCTTGATAGAGATCTTGTAGGTGTTTATCTCTGTCTGAGGGATTGGAGCAAATACGGTTGTATCTTAGAGCTTGGCTGTAGACAATGGATCGTGTGGTGTGTCCGGGATGGAAGCTGGAGGCATGTAAGTAAGTATAGCGGTCAGTGGGTTTCCGGTATAGGGTGGTATTTATGTGACCATCGTTTATTAGCACAGTAGTGTCTAGGAAATGGACCGCTTGTGTGGATTGGTCTAGGCTGGTGTCTCGAAGATAGCTGGGAGTGCTGGTAGCATAGGGCCTGAGGAGAGAGTCCACATAGCCAGACAATCCTGCTGTTAAAGGAGGTGCTGTCGTCATCATGAATAGGTCGGAATATGAACAAGAGGCTGCCAGGCAACTCTCTAACTCCACATTCTACAAGCCATTACCCTCTGATCCCACTGATGATTACCAAAAGAAACTACACCATCTGCTCAAAAAACTCCCTGAGAAAGCACAGGAACAGATCTATATAGACACATGCCTGGAACCCCGACCAGGTGTATTCTATTTGCTACCCAAGATCCATAAACCTGGAAATCCTGGACGCCCCATCATCTCATGCATTGGTACTTTAACAGCAGGATTGTCTGGCTATGTGGACTCTCTCCTCAGGCCCTATGCTACCAGCACTCCCAGCTATCTTCGAGACACCACTGACTTCCTGAGGAAACTACAATCCATCAGTGATCTTCCAGAAAACACCATTCTGGCCACTATGGATGTGGAAGCCCTCTACACTAACATTCCACACAAAGATGGACTACAAGCCATCAGGAACAGTATCCCCGATAATATCACGGCTAACCTGGTGGCTGAACTTTGTGATTTTGTCCTCACCCACAACTATTTCACATTTGGGGACAATATATATCTTCAAGTCAGTGGCACTGCTATGGGTACCCGCATAGCCCCTCAGTATGCCAACATCTTTATGGCTGACTTAGAACAACGCTTCCTTAACTCTCGTTCCCTAACGCCCCTACTCTACTTGCGCTACATTGATGACATCTTCATCATCTGGACTCATGGAAAAGAAGCCCTCGAGGAATTCCACCGAGATTTTAACAATTTCCATCCCACCATCAACCTCAGCCTAGACCAATCCACACAAGCTGTCCATTTCCTAGACACTACTGTGCTAATAAACGATGGTCACAAATTTGTTAGTCTTTAAGGTGCCACAAGTACTCCTGTTTTTTTTGCGGATACAGACTAACACGGCTGCTACTCTGAAACCTGGTATCTACTAGCTATTCTGAGAACACATGGAGAACTTGACTATCATAACCTGAAAGCTGTCGTTCCACTGCCTTTCAGCAGGCACCAATTCCAAAATAAAAGCAAGCAATAGATTTACATCAAACATCTCACACTGTATGGTACACAGCAAGGGCTATTGGAGATTCTCATAGCTACTGCAATTAAGCCCTACTGTTAGTGTCAAAATTTTTCTGTGAGAATGTTTTCTGGAGTTTTGGAAAATGGCTTTTTTGACTAAATGAAAATGTTAAATTTTCATTTTCATGGTGAATTTTTGAGTTTGTCAAAAACCAGCACATTTTCCAAGAATTTTAGAAGAAAACTAAAGTTTTCCATTTTGGGGGAAAAAAATCATAGGAAAACAGGGCCGCCTAGAGGGGGGAGCAAATGGGGCAATTTGCCCCAGGCCCCAGGCCCAGCAGGGGCCCCCACAAGAGTTTTTCGGGGCCCCTGGAGCAGGGTCCTTCATTTGCTCCGGGGGCCCCGGAAAACTCTCGCGGGGCCCGGCCTGGGCCCCCGGAGCTTCTTCGCTCCCGGTCTTTGCTGGCGGGGGGGTCCTTCCTCTCCGGGACAGAAGGACCCCCCCCCCCGCCACCGAATTACCGCCGAAGCGGGACCCACCGCCGGAGTGCAGCTAGATCTTCGGTGGTAATTCGGCGGCGGGGGGGTCCTTCCGTTCTGGGACCCGCCGCCGAAGTGCCCCGAAGACCCGCGGTGGGGGCTGCACTTCAGCGGTAATTCGGCGGCGGGGGGTCCCCGCCGTGGGTCTTTGGGGCACTTTGGCGGTGGGTCCCGGAACGGAAGGACCCCCTGCCGCCGACTTACCGCCGAAGCGAGGGCCCCCCGCCGCCCAAAACCCCGGGCCCCCGGAATCCTCTGGGGGGCCCTGTAGGAAAAAATCATATCCTTACTACCTCAGCCTACTCAAGAGTTTTGAAAATCTGCTGCAGAATTGAGCATCGTAATACAGAAACAGTGATGTTTCCAATGCTCTTCACTTAATGTAAAATGTGTCTGTCATAACAGGATGTGATGATTAGCAGACAAGTTGCCAACAAATCCCTCATTTAATTAATTTGTGACTAACAGCCTTTCAGATTCCAATTTTCCTCCCAATATTGTCTGGATTCTTGGAGATGTTTTAAACAAATCTTGGCAAGCAAAATAACCCAACCAATCTTAGCACTAATTGCACCCTTTTGCATGACTAAAATTCTTGGTACTTTATACTGGAAAACAGAAAAGTAACTTATGTATAATGTTTTGAAAATTGTTAAATTACTGTAGAATTCAAGTGCTCATTCAAGGTGGAATTTATAGGTCTCACTTACAGAATGATCAGGTTTCATGTAGTTGAAGTGAGGATAAAATTCACCCCATAATTTGGGGGCAGAGTGTGTGGCTGCTGTGTTCCCCCTCCACAACTCCTATTTCAGTCTGTGGAGGAAAGCAATGGTTGCAGCCCCACCAGCAACCTCTGCAATGGGGTTCCCTACCTAGCGGTCTGCATATTTAGTGATTTATTGTCAGACTGAGAGGACTTATACAGTGGGACCCCATAGGGGTCAGTCCTAGGTATGTTACTAAATATTTTCATTAATAAAATGATTATTAATAAATTAAAAAAATAACTTGGAAAATGGAGTGGAAAGTACACCTATACAATTTGCAGATGATACCAAGCTGGGAAAGGACACAAGCACTTTGAACAACATGATTAGACTTCAAAGCCACCTTGAAAAATTGGAGAATTGGTCTTAAATCAACAAGGTGAAATTAAATAAAGACAAGTGTGAAATACTACACTTAGGAAGGAAAAGTCAAATACACAGCTACAACATGGGGAATAAGGCTAGGTGGTAGTGCTGCTGAAAAGAATCTGGAGTTAAAGTGGATCATAAATTGAATATAAGCCAACAATGTGATGCAGTTGCAAAAAAGGCTAATATAATTCTGGGCTATTGTAGCAGGGTGGACCTCTGCTCCTGCCCTCAAGGGGTTAAAAACAGCCCTGGGAAGGGGCCAAGGCTTGAGAAAGCAGCTTTTATGCTGGGCTGATTGGGAAGTGGCTGCAGCTGGGCCAAACCCCAGTCAGGCCCAGCTGGCCCCTATAAGAGGCTATGAGCCAGAAGCCCAAGCAAACAGTCTCTCTCTGCCTTCAGAGAGAGAAGGGCCTGGCTGCAGGAAACTGGGTACCTGGGTGAAGCAGGGCTGGGGAAAGGCTAAGGAGCTGGGGAGCTCCAGCCCAGAAAGCCCCAGGCTGTGGCCTAGCAGTGGGCCAACAGGTACTGGGGGTTGCAGAGGGCAGCCCAGGATAGGCCAAGGCAGCAAGTCCAAACCCCTTTGCCTGTGATGAGTAGGCTGATACTGCAGTCTGCCCCAGAGTGTGATGGACAATGACTGACAGTAGCCAATACTGAGGCAAGGTGGGGACAGAGGGTGAGGGTTCCCTGAGGGGAGGGAGACCCTGAAAGAACGGGGCAGCACCCCATGTAAAAGGGAACCAGGTCCAGGGAGGGACACGGGGGCCAGAGGACAGGTGGATCACCAGCCTGCAGAGGGCGCTCCAGTGCTGGAATAGAGCTAATTCCCGGAGTCACCAGCAGGAGGCGCCGCGGGGGTGAGTCTGACCCATCTACAGCTGTATTAACAGGAGTGTCATCTAAAAGCCATGGGAGGTAATTGCCTAACTCTATTCGGCATTGGCAAGGCCTCAGCTAGAGTACTATGTCCAGTTCTGGGCACCACACTTTAGGAAAGATGTGGATACATTGGAAAGAGTCCAGAGGAGAGCTACAAAAATGATAAAGGGTTAGAAAACCTGACCTGTGAGGATAGTTTAAAATTAGGCATGTTTAGTCTTGAGAAAAAGTCTTCAGCTATGTTAAGTGCTGTTATAAAAAGAATCAACTGAAGATAGGACAAGCAGTAATTGGCTTAATCTGCAGCAAGGGAGATTTAGGTTAGATGGTAGGAAAACTATCTAACTACAGGTTTCAGAGTAGCAGCCATGTTAGTCTGTATCCGCAAAAAGAACAGGAGTACTTGTGGCACCTTAGAGACTAACAAATTTATTTCAGCATGAGCTTTCATGAGCTACAGCTCACTTCTTCGGATGCATAGAATGGAACACACAGACAGGGGATATTTATACATACAGAGAACATGAAAAGGTGGAAGTATGCATACCAACAGGAAGAGTCTAATCAATTGAGATGAGCTATCATCAGCAGGAGAAAAAAAACTTTTGAAGTGATAATTAAGATGACCCATAGAAGGTGTGAGGAGAACTTAACATAGGGAAATAGATTCAATTGGTGTAATGACCCAACCATTCCCAGTCTTTGTTTAGGCCACAGTTAATAGTATCTAGTTTGCATATTAATTCAAGTTCAGCAGTTTCTCTTTGGAGTCTGTTTTTGAAGTTTTTTTGCTGCAAAATTGCCACCTTCAAGTCTATCACTGAGTGGTTAGAGAGGTTGAAGTGTTCTCCCACTGGTTCAGACTTAGAACAACGCTTCCTTAGCTCTCGTTCCCTAACGCCCCTAATCTACTTGCACTACATTGATGACATCTTCATCATCTGGACTCATGGAAAAGAAGCCCTCGAGGAATTCCACCGTGATTTTAACAATTTCCATCCCACCATCAACCTCAGCCTAGACCAATCCACACAAGCGGTCCATTTCCTAGACACTACTGTGCTAATAAGCGATGGTCACATAAACACCACCCTATACCGGAAACCCACTGACCGCTATACTTACCTACATGCCTCCAGCTTCCATCCAGGACACACCACACGATCCATTGTCTACAGCCAAGCTCTAAGATACAACCGTATTTGCTCCAATCCCTCAGACAGAGATAAACACCTACAAGATCTCTAACAAGCATTCTTAAAACTACAATACTCACCTGCTGAAGTGAAAAAAAAGATTGACAGAGCCAGAAGAGTACCCAGAAGCCACCTACTACAGGACAGGCCCAACAAAAAAAATAACAGAACGCCACTAGCCATCACCTACAGCCTCCAACTAAAACCTCTCCAGTGCATCGTCAAAGATCTATAGCCTATCCTTAAAGATGATCCCTCACTCTCACAGATCTTGGGAGACAGGCCAGTCCTCGCTTATAGACAGTTAAGAACTGGAATAGGCATTCAAGGATAGGTTGTGGAATCCACATCATTAGAGACTTTTAAGAACAGATTAGACAAACACCTTTCAGGGGTGGTCTAGGTTTACTTGGTCCCACCTCAGCACAGGGGGATGGACTAGATGGCCTCTCAAAGTCCCCTCCAGCCCTACGTTTTTATGATTCTATAGTACTGGATTCAATGGCACCTCACCCCTCTCCACACTGGCTTTTGTGGAACTCATAGGCAGTCCCACTCCACCCAGGGAGTGCATGTGGTCTGTCCACAACTGTGACAATGTTTGCATACTGCCAGACTCCTTGCATTCCAGTTAATTTCCCCCTTATCATATCATGGCTAGGTACAGAACATTGCAATAGTCTTTTTTATGAGTGACTGAATCTAACAAATAGTTCACCAGAACTGTCTGTCTTTGTGGTTCTCTTACTGCACTGATCATAAAACTATCATTCGAACTCAGTAAAAAGCGTTTTGAAAAGTGAATTCTCTCTCTCACCAAAGCCATGGAGGACTGTATTATAATAGACTGTATTTCAATAAGTACTACAGGAGAGAATAACCATCTTCAAAGGTGTAATATGGAAATTGAACAAATGCCCATTCACTAAATGTAGCACAGAAAAGTTAAAGCAAAACAAAGATTGAAGGAAGCAGGTTACTCAGATTATTTGTCCAGGAGTCTTAGAAAAATAAGATCAACTAGCAAAAAGTTTTATGCACTTGTCAGCTGTCCCACTGTGGCCCAGACTGCCTGGTCCCAGTCTCTGCAGTAAGTCATGTTACACATATGAGGAAGGGTTGGCCGAATTCTCCATTCACCCCAAGATCACAGTCTCAAGGCAGAGGAGGAAAAAGGAAAGAGATGGGTGCATGCTGTGGTGGAATGGGGAACCTAGGGACAGTCTAGGGGACATGAAACTGGCGGGGGATAAGAGGTCAAACAAACCCTCCTGACTGCCAGGAAACAGACAAGTGGGAAGAAGAGTCTGAAGGCCCCCTAATGGAGAGGGTGAGAGGAAATTTCCCATTGAAGACACCAGGGTGGGGGAACAAATATGCTTCTTTCCCAGAACATTTGAGAGAGGAGGTAACAGATCCCCACAAAGCAGATGCAGGTGAGGGGAGCCTGTTGAGGACAGGAGGTTGTCTGGGGGTGCTCGAGGTCTCTCTAGGTCTAGATAAGCATCCACACTTTGAAGGCTTATCTGAACCCTGAACATTAAGGCCCTGATAAATAAGACCTTGATATTAAAAATAGCTTAACACTCAACAGAAGGGTGCATGTAACAACCCTTGGGATTCCTATAGCTGCCTACAGGGGCTTATTGATACTTTTCCACAGCATGACGTAATGCCAATTGCAGGGTCTTTGGTGCTAAAATAAGAAGGGGCATTTTTGATCAGAATCTAATGGCATGACATTGATTGGAAAAGGTCAATGCATAATTATATAACTCATTGAATTCTGCCTTGAGCATCAGCTGTTCCCTGAAAGCACTCCATTTCAACAGCTCAGCAAGAGAAAATACATTCTTTGTTCTCAAGATTAGCTCCCCAGGAATTCAAACTATTACACATTCTGCAGGAAAGATTTTTAAAAAATAGCATCACCAGCTGCTCTGCACCATCAGGGGCTGATAGCAAGTCACTAGCCAATTATTTTCAAAATTCCAGGGTTGCTGCATATGCACTTCACCTCAGCCTCCCAGGAATATACTGCACATAGTGGCAAGGAAGTGCACAGTGAAAATTGGTGAGCAGTTTGATGCATGGCAGGATGGCAAGTTGAACAAAGCACCCAAAATGCTGCTGTTTGAATAGCATTTATTTGACATTGCAAAAAAATGTACAAGAGCTCAGACTGAAAAGGCACCTTGAATAAGGCAGTTGGGAACGATTGTTTAGCAATGAGCTGGCACATGCAAAGCATGGTGAGATATGATAAAGATGAGCAATACAAGAAGCGTGAACTGCAAAAAACAGGTAATCATGGGACACTCAGTAAAATGAGAGATGTCAGGAAGGCTTCAAGAGAAGAATGGGTACAATCACCCCCAGCCATGAACTTTAGTATTGCTGGATTTGGCAATATAAAAAGCAGAAGAGACCAAGAAAAAGTAGAACCTCTATACTAGAAAACATTACAGGAGGGTAGATGATAAGGAAATGTTATTTTAGCTGTCGCATGCAGGAACCAGTATCTGAGCTGAGATAGAAAGGGTGATTGGTTGTGATGGCACAACTGCTGAATTCATTAAGAATCCTGATAAGAAAAGCAGTGACACCTTATGCAAGATTCATGAGAGTGTATGCAAGATATCCATTCCACTACCGAAGAAAGGCATGTGAGAATTAAAATATTACTCAAAACTCACGCAAACCAAATACATGCATAAGAAAATAGAAGCTGAAGTGGTACCACAACAAGCATTCTAGAGATGAGATCAGAAAACGCATTATCAGGCCTATAACCTAACAATGATAATGAACACAGAATTCATCCAACTGCTATGTGCTTTCTCAAGTAAATCAAGCTTTCTACTCATGTATTTCATAGAAAACTACTTCTAATTGGTTCTAGCACATATTTGTCGACCTACTGTGCTATCTGCATTTTATCTGGAAAGCAGCAATTAGAACAGCAAAAGGCACAATGGACATGTCAGACATATTGCGGAGAAATGAAAGAGAATCTGTGGCTCTGAGGCGGAAAATGCTGTAAAGGGCAAGTGCCGGAGAAGATGAATTCCCCAAATTAAAAAATTCAGTGTTGACAAACCTAGTTCCTCCGTTAAAATAATGGCTCCATCGTGACTCTAGGAGCCAACACCAGCACTTTGTATTTGGTTTTCTTTTCTTTGTGTAGATGCTGTGATCAATAATTGGGATGAAGTTGCTGTGCTTTAATTAGCACTGTTTAATAAAGAGTACATATTTTTTATAACTCCATGTACACTTCAGGTGATAGAAAACTCACTCTGCCCCACTGAATGACCTACAGACAGTTACATTCTAGAACAGTAACTTACCCTGTATCATTCTGAAGATCCTGCCACTCACTGCTAGAATGGCACCTCCTCCTGGACATTCTGGGGAATAGCTCACCAGGTCAACACCCCTGCCTGCAATTACACACACTCTCTCTGCCTCTCTCTCTCTCTGAGTCTGCAGCCCCTCTCTTGTTCCCTGAGCTGCTGATGCTGCTGCCTCTTTGCAGCTCTGACCTCCAGTCAGGTCACTATATGCATTTTCCCCTTTCTCGGTATCAAAGTCACTTTTATTGCCAGCAGTCCTAGGCAGTTAGACCATTGACTGCCTTGTAGTGCCACTCCCTCAGTCACTAGCAAGGGAACCCATGCCCACCCTACTCCAAGTTCTGGCTCAGGGATCCTCTAGCCCAGTGGTTCACAAATTAGGGCCACCACTTGTTCAGGAAAAGCCCCTGGCAGGCCGGGCCAGTTTGTTTACCTGCCACGTCTGCAGGTTTGGCCGATCGTGGCTCTCACTGGCCGCGGTTCGCTGCTCCAGGCCAATGGGGGCTTCAGGAAGCAGCGCAGGCTGAGGGACATGCTGGCCGCCCTTTCTGCAGCCCCCATTGGCCTAGAGCGGCGAACTGCAGCCAGTGGGAGCCGCGATCAGCCAAACCTGCGGACACAGCAGGTAAACAAACCGGCCCGGCCCGCCAGAGGCTCTCCCTGCACAAGTGGCAGCCCTAGTTTGAGAACCACTGCTCTAGCCAGCAGCCAAGGTTTGTTCCCTTCTAGACCTTACTGCCTTTTCCTGAGCCCTATCCTACCTTTCTGGCTTTCCCCCTCTCTGTGTTTGCTAGAGCCAAAGGCACTTCCCTTATAGAAGCCCAGCCTGCTCCTGCACAGGTGAGCTTCCCCTAATTAGGATTTTCCTCTCAGCCTTCAGCCTAATAGGCTAATTGGCCCATCAGGCCTTCATTAACCCCTTCAAGGCCAGTGTGGGGTGGACAACACATCACAGATCCCGTTGTAAATTGGCTGTTGTAAAAACATTTCACCCATGCTTTTCAAACTGAACTAGATGCCTTCAGTTAGGAGATGCCAAACTTAACAGTAAGTGCTTTGAATATCCACCCCCTCTAGGCTTATGCTGTCTGAAGTATCACCACTAGCAGACACTGCATGATTTCCTCCCACAATCCCCAGAGGTATCAGCCATGACACACAATAATGAACTTCAGGTTTCAAAATTGGTACCTGATAGATGGCATTCTAAAACAGTTCTCTACAGATACAATAGAAAAAGCAACACATGCTGTCATAACATACAGTAAAGGCTTTTGAACCAGCAATGTACAAATTTACCATGTCTGTCATTGATGTTCTCTAGGGATAATCTTTAATTTAAGATGATTTCAATGCACCACCAAAACAGACCTTTCAGTCCCAAGAATAAGATGCCTCAATTTTGAGGAAATATTAGTCTTAGGAAGAGTGGCTTTATGATAAAGGCACTCAGGAGATCTGGCTTCAATTCCTAATCCTACTACAGACATCCTGCATTACCTTGACTAAATTGCATAATTTCTGGGTCTCGGTTCTCAATTTGTAAACTGAGACTACTACTACTGTCTTGTTTGTTTAAATTATAAACTCATTATGGCTAGCATTGTTTATTACTATGTTTTTGTAACACCTAGCAAAATTAGGCCCCAATCTCTTAATATAAATAAATAAATAAGGAAGAAGGAAAAGAACAGTGCAACCTAGATATTGAAAAAATCTTTTGTATTGCTTTTGGTTATGCTTGGTGATTGCCCTACCCCATCTGCTACTTCTCTTGTAATATCTAGTGCTCAACTTTGGTCTCCATAATGCAACAGTGATGCAGGCATGTTGGGCTTTGATGGCTTTATTTTCTAAATCTTTGTCTTATCCTTATAACATATGGAAGTAGCAGTTCCAGCTTTCTAGTCCCATTTGAATGATTACAAAGCTACCGTAAAGAAGTAACCACTCCTCAGAAACAATAACTTATTCTTGGGGGCACATGGTCTGTCAATAGCCTGTGAAGCACAAAGCTAAGTAAGAAAAGTGAATGTAGCCAATCCCCCCATGCTCCAAATCTGTGCACAACGAGGTCTTTGTTAGAACAGGTAGTTATCAAAGATTTATTAAAGATGAGGACATTCTAGCACGGCCACTAATTGGTCTAACTCCCCAGGATGTGTCGTTTGTGAAGATTGAGACTTGCCAAGGAGTTCTCAGTTGAAATGTTTGCAGTATTCCACTCCTATCTTGTAGCATTCAAGCTCTGGATATGAATTTAAGCACATAGTCTCTCGTCACGGGAGTTACAACTGTCTTACCTTTATCAAGATGGAGATAATATTGCAGCTAAAAAGGGATGCATTGTCATGTTGTTGGTGTGGAACAATTTTAATGAATACCAATGAATTTACAGTATATTATGTTTCCATTGTGATTCTTCAATCATTATGTTTATATATTTTTGGGTCATATTTGTAGTCACTTAGCTGTTTAAGTACCTCAATACACCCTCAACTCCTAAATGGCTTAAGTTACAAAAACAAAGCTGCTGGAGGACTGGTTAAAGTCAGAGGGACAATCTGGCCTTTTATTTGGAGAATATTATCAAGGATCTTTACTTGATGAAAATGTATTTTGAAACCTTTATTATAATTTCTGCTGCAATATATGCTAGAAATTGGTACTCAGTGAAGTCAGACAGCAACTGGCAGATTATATTTGTGATAATATTTTTTAAAATAATTTTTCTTTTAATTTGTTAATGCTTTTTAGTAAATTCCAATTTACTCAGACATTCTTTAATTTCACTCTGCAAATGCTGTTAAATATGGCATGCATAGATGCCACTCAATCTTCACAAAAACACATCACAGTTCATGATGAAGGATTTTTAAATGATTGACAGGCTCGGTCAGGGTTTTTTGTACTATTCATTTCTCAAAGGCAGGATATATTTTAGTATTGAGGAGGCAGATTTTGACTTAAATATGAAATATAAAAATGTGTCTTTGGAAATGTATCTTTGAAACTACATTTGTACAAAAAGCCTAACATCATGAGAAATTAATTTACTTTTAACTATTTCAGATCTAAACACCAGTGGAGATTTCAGAACTCAGGGAGATTTTCAAAAAGGCACAAATGGCAGGTTCGTACCTATCCACCATTGGCTTTCAATGGGAGTTGGAGTTAAGCACTTATCTTTTTTTTTTTGCCTTTGAAAATCTACCTTTCAAGCCCTCCCTTCTCCTCACAACCAGTCCAAACAGTTTAAAGATCATGCATAGATCTCAGTAGTTGAGATTCACCTGAGTCTACCAAAACCACCAGAACACACATTTCTTTTCTGAACTCCTTATCTATTGTATTTCACATACATTCAAGCCTATCTTAAACTTCAGTCTCATTATAAGCACATAGACACAAATCTATGGCTAAGTAAGGGCCACAGAAGGGCAGAAAACAAATGTGTTTGTGTTGAGCAAGGAACAGGCAGGGATGCAAACAACTGCTCCAAGCCTGCAGATCCTCATGTGCTGCGGAACACTGATATACAGGGTCTAAAGTAGAAGGGGCCACTTTATATATGAGGCCAGAGCCCTGGTGCCCCTGGCTACAGTTGCAACTATGGAGCAGTTTGTGGGGAAGGAACCCCTGCAGAACTCCCCTGTGCAAAATCTTTTTACTTGAGCGTTGCACATGAGAAAGTATGGGGACATAGAATTTCAGCTATGTGCTTTTTGTTTCTTAATGATCATAGTCAAAAACGGTACTAATAGTACACTGCAGCACATCTCCTCGGCAACACAGGCTACTGGATGCACAGTAAACCTGTCCTCCACGTTCAGCACTGACTATCAAGTTAGGTCAAGGTTTTGGTCCTTGTCTCCAAAGCGCTCAATGGCATGGGCACAAAACACTTAAAAGATGACCTAAAGCTCTGGGATAAAGACTATGGCCAACAACTCCATTCCTCAGAAATAGCGGAAGTCTCTACCATAAGACTAAAACTTGTCTGATTAGGAGACAGACCTTTCCTGGGTGCCAGCCCAAGACTGGAACAAACTCCTACAGGAACTAAGGCCCATCACAAACCTCAACACCTTCTGTTCCAAGTGTAAGAAATATTTCTTCAACCTGACTTCTCTTACAAACTAAGAACAGACAAAAAGCCACATTACACAACACAGACAGTTCTCCTCCTAGAGGACGAAAAAGAGAGAACAAACTACATGTGACAGATGTTTGTCATCATTTTATGTTCTACTGGAAGGCATGCAGGCACTATCAGGATGTAGTTGGTAAAAGAACCTATACAAAATAGAGTTGCTGGGTGAGCAGTGAGGGAAGTTATTCACAAACATTTCTCCAACTTCAGATTGACAAAACATAACTTTGACCATGGCCCAGACTCTTAAAGGTATTTTGGCACTGTTGCACTCAGCATTGCAATGCCTAATTAGATTAGAAGCCTAAGTGTCTATGTCCCTTTCAAAAAGGGACTTAAGACACTTAGGAACCAAAATCCCATTGACAGCCGAAAGAGATTTAGGCTTCTAAATGCCTTTTGAAAATGACATTTAGGCAATGCAACGCTGAGCATGGCAGTTCCTAAATACCTTTAAACATCTGGGCCCATGCTGGCACCCCTTCTTATTCAGCATTTACAGATATTCATACAAGCAAAGTTCTGGCTGTATGAATGCTCATAATATGAGAGTTTCACACCAAGAGCTAAGACTCAATCATAAAATAAAAATTCATTTTGAGTAGAAGCATAAAGTATTTTATAAAGGTCAGGCCATCCAATTAGGAACAGAAATAATTACATTAGATTTAAGTGACCAATCACACAGCTCAAAAATTGGAACACTTGAATTTACATGTGTTGCAGACAGTCTAGGAACAATCTATATGCTGACACTTGTTCGCCCAGAATATTCACTGAACAATTCTGAATAGAAAATAAATTTCTAAAAAATCAGTCTATGGACATTCACAAACAGGAAAAAGGACTATATAGGTGCTGGAATTAGGGATGCGGCACTTTGAAGTGGTTCCCATCATACACAGGGTATATAGTTTTGTTCAATGGTTTTCAGTATCCCCTCTATAAAAATGGTTTCAGCACCTATGCTTCCCTGAATACATTTTTTTATGTGGACTGTTTGCTTAGTTTTTGTTACTAATTAACGTGTGTGTGTGTGTGTGTGTGTGTGTGTGTGTGTGTGTGTGTATATTAAACCATAAGTCATTAACATTTTGTATAGATCAAATATTTTTTATTAAAACCTATACTAATTTAGGGCTGTCATCCTACCCACTCCATCACCATGTGTGTCACCATGTGTATCCTTCCTAAGTGTGAGGCAGAATGTCAGCCCCTAGCTTCAGGCGAGGACAGGGACTGCTCTCTTATTACTCCCCAAGCGATGCACGGTATCTCAGAGAAGGCTGGAAGGGGCAGAGACTGGGTGGAGCCACAGTGCTGGCTACCTAGGAGGGAGTATGATGTACTATACCCCTTATAGAGGTTTAGCAATGTACCCATTCCACCTGCACAGTGGGGATCCCATAGAGGCAGAAAGGCCTCTGGTACTTCGCAATGGGTGAAAGGACACCACACCACCTCTACATACAGGGCTGTGCCTACCTAGCACATTTGTAGGATTTAATCAACAGATCCAACAAGATGGTTTTATTGTATTAACCTAGACATTGATCAAACAAGTGCATCTGTTCCCAAAGATAATATGACACAATAAGAGAATAGACAGACCATCTCCCTAAGATTCAGGTGATAAGCCCACAACTAAAAACCTCTTTCACAAATGAAGATGCAGAAAATCAGGATGACCAATATGAAAATGAAATTAATCCAAACAAGACAGAGGAACAGCAATCTATCCTGGGCGAGCTCTGATTAATGGGAACAATGAACTAGTTAGCAGTATTTAGGAAATGATTGAGAGCATGGAAAGCGGAAGCAGGAAAAGAAAATGAATTTTTATTTCTAGACATAATACTCAGGCCTACTCTACACTAGGAAAGGTTTGCCACTATAGCTACACTGGCAAACTATTGTAGTGTAGACACACCTTATATAAGCAAAAGTCCTCCTTTGCCAGTACAACTGCATCTACACTAGGGCTGATAGTGGTCTAAAATTGTCAATTAAAAAAAAATCACACCCTAAAGGGACATTACTATACCTGCAGAAGTTTTAAGTGTAGAAGTGGCCTTAGAAGGTCAGGAACAATTTACATGAAAATAATGATGTGTTTGATATAAAGATTGTAAATATTTTTTCAGAGCTGGGTAAAGGAGTGTTAGGATTAAAACAGAATTAAGAAATGTTGAGAGAAACATTGATGGTGATTTAAAAGAATTAACATGATGAATAAAAACGGTAGATTGCAAACTAACTACTCTACTGTTAATCTTCACAAAAATAAACATTTACATAGGGCTGGCGCAAATGAGCCAGGCAAGCTGGATTTGACTGTACGGGTATACCTACAGCCACACAACTGCAGTATTGCCACTGTAGAAGTACAGTATAGACACTCCCTACAGCAGGGGTTCTCAAACTGAGGGTCATGACCCCTCAGGGGGTCGTGAGCTGTCAGCCTCCACCCCAAACTCCACTTTACCTCCAGCATTTATAATAGTGTTAAATATAAATAAATGTGTTTTTAATTTATAAGGGAGGGTGACCAGACGTCCCGATATTTAGGTGTTTGTCCCATGTCCCAACCGATCTTTGGTCGGGATGAAATTTGTCCCGATATTTCCCTTTTTTTTTTTTTGCTCTGCCGGTGTATCCACCCCCCACCATGTGTCCTGATATTTTCTCCCTCTCATCTGGTCACCCTACACTCAGAGGAAGGGGTCACCACTACAAAAGTTTGAGAACCACTGTGCTACAGCCACAGAAGGGTTTTGTCAATTGCTATAGTAAATCCACCCCTGCAGAGGCGGTAGCTAGGTTGACAGAAGAATTTTTCCATTGACTTAATGGTGTCTACGGCTGGGTTGAGCTCGGCTAAACTGCATCTGTCACACCCCTGAGAGACACAACTAGGTCAACCTAAGTTTTAGGTGTGGATAAGACCTATATCAGTAAATATTGCTCTCTTCCTTGGACTGTTGATGTCTGTATCAGTAACTTACATTATAATGTACAATGTCAACAACAGATCCTTTTCTCCCCAGAAGTGCAAGGATACACATGAGAGGCAGTATGTGCTAGTGCAGTAACCACTGGATGAAACTTCCAGTGTGACTTTGGGCAAGTCCCTTAGGCTCAGATTTTTAAAGGGTAATTAGCTGTTGCAGCACTCAGTGTTGCAATGCCTAGCTGATTTAGGAGTTTAATGCATTTTCAAAAGGGATTTAGACTCCTAAGTGCCTGAATCCTTTTAGAAAATAGGGGTGTAGTTTGACCTCTATATTTCAGGGGGGCAGCTCCAGTAAGGCCAATGGGGCAATGCATGGGGGGAGCAAATTCCATGCCTGTCTAAGGCTTGCAGTTTGGGGGGGAAACATCCCCTCAAGTGTCCCCAAACTATGCCCATGGTTAGGCTTCTAAATCAGTTAGGCATTGTGGAGCTGAGTGCCATAATGCCTAAATACTTTTAAAATTCTGGGCCTTAACCTCTGTGCCTCAGTTCTCCACCTATTAAAAAAGAGATGACACATCTCTACCTCAGAGGGGTGTTGTGAGCGTAAATACATTAAAGGAATAATATCTCAGGTGAAATCCTGGCCCCATTGAATTCAGTGGCAAAACTCCCAGTAATTTCAGTGGAGCCAGGATTTCACCCATCATCTCTATTGCTATTTTGCATATTAACTTCTGTGACGCTGTACCCCATAATGCTTTATAGGAATATGACATAACTGGAATATGTTTTGTACTGCCTGTGCCATGTAACATATCTCTGTAAAAGTTATGGTCTACTATATCTATTCATCCTATTTGTATACATATACCATTTTGTACTTGAGGTTAAGAATATTGGCTGTTTTTGCTTGATTTCTAAGTAAGCTTTGTGAGGCATTTGGTCAGCTTCTTTAGGAAGAAATTCACAAGGTTAAGTACCTGATCAGGAAGCACTTGGGGAACAATGCATTTTGGAATGCTCCAATCCACATATGAAGTCTTCCTGGAGACATACAAGATACCATGTGGACAATGGCTTCTGCCTGTAAAGACTGAGAGTCATGCATGGACATGTGACTTGCCCAGGTGACTCCAGAACTCCATCTTGGAGCTGGACTTTGCATAGGAGTGAGGAGGGGGTCTCCACCCACAAGAGAAAGTCTATTTAAACCCCTGGGAGACCCCTCCATTTGGTCTTAAGCTGGCTAAAGAGGGAGCCTCTCCACCCCCCAGGATACTTGGAAGAAACTGGAACAAAAGGGTGTGAGAGATTGCTGAACTCAGGCTAAAACGAGATTAGTCTGTAAAAGGGAGCATCCTGGAACTGGTGAGGATCTTATCTGTATTCAGTTTGATAAGACATAGATTTGGGCATTTTATTTTATTTTTCTTGGTGACTTACTTTGTTCTGTCTGTTACTACTTGGAACCACTTAAATCCTACTTTCTGTATTTAATAAAATCACTTTTTACTTATTAATTAACTCAGAGTTTGTATTTATACTTGGGGGAGCAAACAGCGGTGCATGTCTCTCTATCAGTCTTATAGAGGGCGAACAATTATGAGTTTACCCTGCATAAGCTTTATACAGGGTAAAACAAATTTATTTGGGTTTAGACCCCATTGGGAGTTGGGCATCTGAGTGCTAAAGACAAGCACACTTCAGTGAGCTGTTTTCAGGTAAACCTGCAGCTTTGGGGCAAGTAATTCAGACCCTGGGGCTTTGTTGGAGCAGACGGGAGTGTCTGGCTCAGCAAGGCAGGGTGCTGGGGTCCCGAGCTGGCAGGGAAACAGGAGCAGAACTAGCCTTGGCACATCAGTTGGCAACTCCCAAGGGGGTTTCTGTGATCCAACCCATCACAACCTCACCCTCTGTTAAAGATAAGCCATGGTTAATAGTTATAATGTATCATATTATATTACAATCACTATAATACTCTACACTAAGTGGATAGAGCACATTGTAGATAGGCTATAGTATACAACTGATTAAAAATAATCCATTACAAGGCCAGAATCTGCCACCCTTATTCTGCAGGCCACCTCACTAAAGCCAGGGGATACCGCTGGAGTAGGTTTTGCTCAGCATGGGCAACAGTGGCAAGATCTGGCCCTGAATTACAGCAAGCTACAAAAGACAGGGCACTCTTTAGATACACTAGAATACTGAGCTCACTATCAGCTTGCTTCTTATATTCCACATCCCCTTTCTGGTGACTCTGAAGAAGCCTAGTTGGTATGCTGGTAATTCTGCCTGTGTTACAGATCTGAAGTGGCTGTCCGGTGCCAGTTCTTCAGAAGATAGCCATCGCTGTGGGGAAATTAACAACGAATGATAATTTATGAAAATATTGTTAATATTTATATGTACCAAGTAAGCATTGCTCTATGCAGAACAGAACGAGGGAAATTCTCTCCTTGCACCCAGCCAGAATAATTACACAGGGCACTAGGCATCTTAACTGGACTGGGAGGGAAGATAGAATTACTTCCCCACTACATCCCAGGCTGTAGACTGAGTCCACGGAAGTTGCTTCAACCGAAAGGAGGTTGTCTCCACTCCTTAATGCCCCCAATTTGCAACTGTGGATGGAGCCCCCATGGAGCTGGGCTCCAACTGTGCAGACAGGCATATCCCTTGTGTAGCATCTTCCTCTTTGTACAACAGAACTGCACAAGTTCCACTGCCAGACGTCCCTCTGCTAGAACGGAAGAGGGAGGCAGGTTTTGCTTCCATATAAGCAGGGCCAAATAAATGGTTAATGAATGCCATGTCATGATCATGTGAATTCACTGTAGCTACATGATTTATCCACTGTAGCATTTAACATCAGATCACCTGCAAGTTAAATAATTTACTGTTCCATTTCCACAGAGGTCACCATATAGTATAGAATACACAGCAACCTTCTGTAGTGCACATAGTCTCATGGCTGATGGAAATCTAGCCATGTGACAGGCTTCTTGCATTGCATGAAAATGAATAAATCATTTCATGACCATGGGAATTTACTGTCGCTACATTACTTATCCACCGTAGCATTTAGTATCATATCCCCTTTACAATAAATAATGTATCTTTCTGTTTCCATAAAGGATATCATATGGTAGAATATTAATAGGCTACTACATGTATAGAGCATATGGTTCCATAGCTAATATAAAACTAGCGGTGGGATAGTATTCTTGCCCTGCTTGCTGTTGCTACTGTATAATTGCTGAAAAACAAACATGCTATATTGATTAGTTTGCTTTTAGAAGAGCATTCTATAAATAGATCTATGCTCTGCCCAGTGACAGACTAGAATTTGCCAGTAATGTCCCTTACTTGAAATAAGCCTATGACGTGAAAGACTGGCTTGGCTTCTAAAGGTGAAGCTTGGCTACACTATGTTTGACTATCAAAATCTCCTTACAGCACCTCACAGAAACCTCAGATTGCCACTGAGATCCCTATACAGTAATTGGAAAGGGGGCTTCTCTGTGAGATCAAGAACAGATCAGCCCAGTAAATGTTTCCACTAAATATTTGTATAATTATTTGTGGTCCTCCTACCTTAAGAGCATGCCAAGAGCTCGACAATTGAATAAGAGACAAACTCTCTCATATATCATTAGAAATCAGGTAGTGATTTAGCAGGGACTCGTGCTTAGTGGTTATCTCAGCAGATTGAGATTTTAAGGATTTCTCTGTTCTATGCTGTGCTTTGCCACCAATTGCCTGACATTGGGCATGACAAGCGCTCCATGCTTCAGCTTAGCTGTCTGTAACAGGGGTATAAGACTCCCTTACTGCAAAGAGGAGCTGCAAGTCTTAATTAGGGTTTGTAGAGCAGCTTGAATGAAAGGTATTGTATAGTTGTAAATTATTATTAATACTTTGTTTTACATCTGATAGACAATGCATTTTTAATGTATCATTTTTATTGAACTGAATGAGAATTGATCATCTTCTGATATGCTGGCTTATATGAGCAGTTTCGATCAAATCAATGGGATTACTCACATAAAAAAGTACTCCTCAGTATTAGGAAGGATGACCAACTGGGGGCTAGGGGCCAGATCTTGGCAGCTTTTACTCACACTCCTTACTCCTCAAGTCATCCCACGGAAGTCAATGGGGCCACTAATGAAGTGAGGTGCTACACAACAGGAGTAAGCGTGACAGAATCTGCCCCTAATGAGCAGATTAATCCAATTTCTAATTCTTCTGAAGCACATTTTTGTTATGTACAGGATACCACAATTTAGACAATTAAGATTATTAGTATCTACCCAACTAATGTCTGCCATTTTGATGTGGCTCACATTGACTTCCATAGGACCTGTATACATCCACATACAGAACTTAGGCCAACTTGTATGGCTTCCCATTGTGTCAATGTGTGGACTTAAATAGGGCACTTCGATTGTGCATACAGTGGGACTGATTTTCCTCTTACACTGGTGTAATTCCACTGAATTCAGTGGAGCTGCTCCTAATTTCTGCTAGCATAAATAAGAGGAGAATCTGGCCCAGAATGTTTCAACATTATTGAAATTGTAGCCCCAGCTGTGCATTGTAAAGTGCATATGCACCATATGCTAAGGAATAAGTTGTTCTCTCTCCTTCCCACACTGCTACCAGGTCCAAATAAGAAACCCACTACGGAAAATACAGCTGTTTGGAGACTTCAGTATTTCTAGTTCAGTTCCAGTCAGTAAAGTCGGTTTGTATATTGAAATGGACATTAATGCTGTTGCCAAGTTTATTTTATTGATATTTTATTATTTTTTACACAACTCTTAGGTCTCTAATGGCTTCTGACTGAGGCAGGTTCAGTTTTCATTAAATCCAGCAATACTAAACCTGCAAGCACTTGGGAAGAAATTTTGCAGACTGCATTACCAGTACACGATAGTGTAACTATTAGAAGTTGCTGTTTAACAAGATGAATTACCATTAGAATACCTGTAGCCTGTGCATACTGAAATAGCACAGGGTTCTACAATTACTTACTCCATAAATTATCTGTGAAATTTGGGCATATACTAAGCAAAATGGACACTGTGCTAAAACTATCTCAAAGTATAGCAAGAGAAAGATGCTACTCCTTGAGCTAGACACACACATGCAAGTCAAAACCTTCTTTACACACTAAAGTAGGATGATGTGCAGAGGTGAGTGGGTCCAGCGCACCCGCTTACTCCTCCAAGAGCAGATGAGCAGACAAAAGAGGAGGTGCTGTGAAATGGGCTAAGCCACTTTGTAAAGTGCTATGCAGACACTATAAGAGATAGACTTTGCCCCAAAGAGTTCATAATTGGCCAGACAAAGCAGACAAAGATAGGGAGAAAGGAAATTCTTATTAACCTCAGTTTCTCATATCCAAAAAGAGTGTAAGTAACTTGCCCAAGGTCACACAGGAAATTTGTGGCAGAGATAGGTATTAACTATAGCTCTCCTAACTCTCAGTCCAGCAATTTATTCAGAAGGCTTTCTTTAAATATGCTCCATAAATCAATGTTTGTAGCTAATTTTAGCACTATACAACTTTATTTTCATGATAAACCATTTTCTAGTGTATTCGTTGTTATAATAAAAATTAAATACTTTACATGATTACTCATTTAAAAAAAACACTAAGAAGAACTGTAAACCATTTTGCTAAATGTTAGCATATTTTTTCATGTGAGTAGGCTTTTTCTTCCAGGCCTTTAATAGTTCTCTTCAACTACTCCCTGTAAAACTTCTTCTAAAAAATCAAGGACAGAAAAGGAAGTGGCTTTAAAATGGTACAGTACCTGTGCTACTTTACAAAATAAGTGTGGATTTGCAATGCTCTTGTGATTACCAAAAGTCACTCCAATACCTTGGATACAAGTTGAAACGCATGTAATAGAAGCTGGCCTTAATAACAACTCAGCATATTTCATATTCAAAGCACTTCACAAATATTTTCTAAATAAGCCTTTTAATATGCCTGTGAAATAAGTATGTAAGTAGTGTTATTCCCATTTACAGCTGGAGATAATAGGCAGACAGGTTAAATGACTTGCCAAAGAACACAGAGAAAGTCAGTGGCAAAACTCACACTTCAGTTTTGGATTTTCCAATTCCCACAAACCAGGAGCATTTTTAAAAATTTCCATTTATAAAACATCTATCTCATTGTTCTAGGCACTTAACAAGAATTAAAACAGGACAATTAGCAAGTTCAGCAAACACAAAAGTATTATCTGATCAGGATCATTCATCCAATGTATTATCATGCCAAAATAACCATATAAATAGCATCAATAATAACCATCACCTACCGTGATTCATCATTAGCTATTTTCACTCTCTCAGAGATGCTGAGTTAAATTCTCTAAATCTGGTTGTGACCCTAGGCACCCCTGTGTCCACACCCTGCATATGAGAGCAATAGTATTTGTACAATACATGCCTTGCAAGGCATTATTTGAAATTCATAACACACTGGTCAATAATGTTGTTGTGAAATGTATGTGATAATGTGGTGAGTGTGGAATTATGGATACTCACTGATATTATGCTTTAAAGTCTGTGACTAAAACATGTTTAAACCAGCCACGAAAGGGGGAGTTAATAAATAGGTTTTCTCCACACAAAGGAAAGATGTTAACACCTCAAACCAGCCATGTGGTCAAATTCAGTGAGCTATTCATTTGTTTTGGAAATCGCAGTAGAGAACATTTACATTGTAAAATTGCAGCAAGAAGCATCACATGAGCGCACACCCAGATATACCTTAACCAACATGGGTTCGGCCTCCCGGAGGAAGACAGGAGACTGAACCCCAAGGCATAAATCTGACCCTGCAAACCAAGGCAAACTCTGAGATATAAAGACACACAGAAAGACTTTGGATTATCCATCACTTGAGGAGATAAGGAACACCAGCACCTTGGACTCTGTGGGATCCTGGCTAAGAGTTAGCCAGCTATGACTGGAAAAGGAAAATTCCTTCTACTTGGAATAAAGTAACCTAAGTCCATTGGTTAATCAACTTGTTTTATTTTTACTATGAACCAACTCAGTGCTGCATTTGAAGGGAAGGACCTCAATTAGGTTAATAAGCTCTAATGTACTGACTCTAAAAGAGCAGAGAACTTAATATCTTCTGTGAATGCACTTGGGTAAATGTTCATTTCAGAGACACATAGCTGAGAAGCTCGGGGGTTGGAGTTCATGGATTGTTACCTGCTAGGCAAGGTTAAGACTGATAGTGTCCTGCGGACATGGGCACCCGGTGACCCAGCTCTTGGGGGAGGGTAGCCTCCGGCCCCTCCCCTTGTGCCCAAAGCCCCACCCCTCCCTATCTGCCCCCCTTCCCCACAGGAGCCTAGAGCACCCCCACCACAGCCCCCAGCCCCAGTACCAAGTGGCCAAGGGGCAAGGCCCCAGCGCTCCTGGCGGTGCAGCCAGCCCCTGTGCGCTGTGCAGCAGCGCTCCCGGCCCCAGTGCTCTGGGCGGCATGGCCAGCCCTGGTGCGCTGTGAGGCAGAGCTCCCGGCCCCAGTGCTCTGGGCGGCATGGCCAGCCCTGGTGCGCTGTGAGGCAGAGCTCCCGGCCCCAGTGCTCTGGGCGGCATGGCCAGCCCTGGTGCGCTGTGAGGCAGAGCTCCCGGCCCCAATGCTCTGGGCGGCCTGGCCCCAGCACCAGCCGCCCTGACTCCCTGCGGCTGGCAGGCCAGACAGCCCTAGCCAGGCTGACCCAGCCAAGGCAGAGCACTGGGAACCACAGGAGGGGGCCTGCTCTGGGGGCGGGGCGTGGGCCGGGCCATGCTAGGCTGTTTGGGAAGGCACAGCCTACCCCTGGCTACAATACCCACTGCCCATGCCTGGGGAGATTGCTGGTGAGAGACTGGTGTGACAGGGGTCTGATACACAGTCTAATCTCCAGAAAAGCTCACTCTTGCTGAGGCAAAGTAACACTGGTGTTTGTTAGGTGTTGCCATTCCTTTAAGGTTTCTAGTGCAGAGAAGGGTAGCTTTAGTTTGCCACCAAGGCCGCAAAGCTACCCTGATAGCAGTGACTGGGGATGGCCTGAGGATGTACTGAAGACACAAGTTTCCATAAAGTTTCCAACCAAAGCCATGTCCTATTCCTGGCTTGTGTGGAGCAGTCTCCTGTTCCCACACGGAGCGAACTACATATTGGAGCCTAAAAGCCTGCCAACTGGTTCTGATCAGAAAAATTATAAACCCATTTCCAAGAAAACTTGGATGGTTTTGCACAGCTTTTATGTCAATCCCTCAGCTGTACATTCACAACTTTGATGAGGAAAATTAAATTCAAGCCACACCAGACTTTTATTATAAGGTACTTTTTTAAAAGTCTTGAATTATGCAATGCCTGCATCAAAGCCAAGATACCTTTGGGAGTCAGAGGTTGGATAAAGACACTGTACTTGTAGGCAAAAGGGCTAGTCTTTGGAGAAGCAATTATTCTGCAGTGATGGATGCAAACTTCAAATTACAAGACTCAAAATATTGTGCAATTTCCATCATAATTCCCTGGCAATTATAGCCTCTCAAGCTGAGATTCTCAAGGAGACAAACAAAAGGTTGGAGGAACTCTGCACATTTTCTCAAAATGCAAAAGTATTCAACAATAATGGAAAACTGTTAGCAGCAACCCGGGCTCACAGAATTCTGAGGCAGGCACTACTGAATTCAGTGACACTGAAAAATTCTGAGGACAGTTTCCGTCTTCCTTTCTCCAAAACGCAGTGACTTTCATATAAAAATGTAACAAATCAAACAAATATGAAAAGCTAGTACAAAAATAACCAGGGGCAGTGCTAGGGGGAACTTGTGGGGGCTATAGCCATCCCAAAATGTGCCTTAGACCCCCCCCCAATAGCCAGCCCTCCCAGAGCTGGGGGCCCAGCCAGAGGCTGGCACTCTCCGGCCACCCACAGCAGTCTCCCCTCCTTTGGGAAACTGATCCATGGCTGGCAAGGCACTGTGGGGAGCTTCCCTGATGCTAGAGGTGGCCATGCCCAAGTGGGTCTCTACTGAGCTTGGGATGGGGGAATGGGAGCCTGTCTCTGCTGGTGCCTCTGGCTGAGGAGTGGGAGCTGCGGCTGCTGCTGTACTGAACAAGTGTTCAGGCTCCTGAGTGCTCAGCTTAAAGAGCCAGCGTGCTGACCAAGGGTGCTGGAACCTTTGTAGAAGGGGGTGGGGCACCGGCACCAGGAGGGCATGCCTGCTACTTTTTAAACAAGGGCGTAGTTTGAGGGCAGGGGGGCAGCGTTGTCCCCCCAAACTGCAAGGCTTGGGCAGGAGCCAAGAGGCACCAGTAGGGGCTGCATTTCACGGCGGGGGAGCTGATTACAGCCCTCTGCCTCCACAGAGCGACTCAGGCACACACATTCTCCCCCAAAACATACTTTCTCTTTCAGACACACCTGTATTATTATTGTAGTTGTTGTTGTTACTTCTTGGTATTTCTTGTCGAAATGTGCAATACACAAACATTTTCTGTAATTTTATTCTTTCTAAATTTGTTAAGGATTATGGTACTGTTACTAGTTTTTTGACTGGTCTGTGTATTTCATCATTTTATTTCTCTTATGCTTAAATTTAATTCTTTGAGTAGTGAGTTCTAAAATGCCTAACCTGTCTTGGCTGGAGTAATTATCATTATTACTTTTACTACCATATTGTATTTTGTCATTCATTATTTATAGTGATACAATCAAATAATAATATCCTTCTAGAATGTAAATTTAACTTATCCTCACCTTAGCAGTTCAACCCCCACCCCACCCCAAACATTAGCTAAACACATAACTTTAGAAGGTCACATATTTTCAAATTGTATTTTTAATTATATCTGTAAAATAACTTAAAATTCATACAAAAATAAATGTTGTTCCAAATCTGATACTAATAGTAATGATGGAGTCAAATGTTAGTGAGTCACGTACATGCCAAACATAAATGTCAAAATAATTGGAAAAATTCATTTCCATTCTTAATAAAGGAGAAGAAAATTTAATCATGTATGTTAAATAAAGTGAATACATTTTTAGTGGAGTGAAAAACAATTGAGTAGATAATAGCAGTAACACAGAGTGTGTCTGTAAGAGAAAGTAAGCAGATTTTATTTATCTCTAGTTAAGATAGCATACAAAGTATCAAACTTATGTTTCTGAAATCTGTGTTAAGGCTCCAAAACTGATATCTCAAGGTTTGGGATTGGGAATATCTTGCTGTATTTATCTCCTGATTGTTATGAATTTACATATAAACTTAAAATATGGCTTTAATTGGTGTTTGTGTATTTTTTTCTTTCTTTATACAGGAATTAGATATAATGCTCCAGTCAGCTAATTTCTAAGTTATTATCTGAAAAAAAAACAACAACAACCCAGAACCCTAGAGTTTTCAGGTGTCCAAGTAACCCCTAAAATCACAGTGAAAGTTACCTCCTCCCTCCCCAACCAAAATCTGAAATGGTGCCCCTGCTTCCTCCCCGCCTGGTTCAGCGCGCAGTCCCTACCATGTGCCTGCTGCAGCTGCACATGCTCTGGCCCAAACTGACAACACTTAGGTTAGGGGTGCCAGGTGTCCGGTTTTCAACCGGAATGCCCTGTCGAAAAGGGACCTTGACGGCTCCAGTCAGGCAGTTAAGTCTGGTTGGCAGTGCAGCAGGGCTAAGGCAGTCTCCCTGTCCTGGCTCTGCATGGCTCCCGGAAGCAGATGGTATGTCCCTGTGGCCCCTAGGAGAAGGGGCAATCTGGGACGCTCCATGTGCTGCCCCCAGCCCCAGCACTGGTTCCACAGCTCCCATTGGCCAGGAACCATGGCCAATGGGAGCTGCGTGGGCGGTGCCTACAGGTGCAGGCAGCACGCAGAGCCTCCTGGCCGCTGCGCCTAGGAGCCAGACATGCTGGCCATTACTGGGAGCTGCATGATGCTAGGGCAGGCAAGGATCCACCTGAGGTAAGCACCACCCGGCTGGAGTCCGAACCCCCACCCACACCTCAACCCCCAGGTTGGAACCCTCCCTCACATCTTAACTCCCTCCCAGAGCCTGCACCCCAACCCTCTGCCCCAGCCCCCTCCTGCACCCCAAACCCCTTATCCTTGACCCCAACCCAGAACCCACACCCCCAGTAAGAGCTCTCACCCCAACTCCCTGCCCCAGTCCACAGCCCCCTCACTTCTCGCCCCGCCCTGGAGCCCGTATCCCCAGCCAGAGCCCTCTCCCTCTCCTGCACCCCAAACCACTTGCCCCAGCCCAGTGACAGCAAGTGAGGGTGGGGGAGAATGAGTAACTGAGGGAGCAGGGATGGTAATGGAGTGAGTGGTGGCGGGGCCTTGGAGCAGGGACAGGCCACGGGGCAGGTTTTGTGCAGTTAGAAAGTTGGCAACCCTATCTTAGGTTTGCAAACTTGGGCTCAGGAGCCACATCACCACAGTATCCATCCCCCTTCCGCCCACTGCCTCCTCCACCTGCTGCTAATGACGAGGGACAGAGGGAAGGTATCCAAGTAATGCCTCCTACAGCACCTGTGCTCAGTTAACTCTCTCTAGTACTGAGGTGCTCCAGGCTGACCACAGTGAGAGTTGTATAATGGCTCTGAGTCTTCAAATCCTCCAAATATCCTACTTTGCCATGTGCCAATGGCTAATTTTAAAATGTAATACACTACATTCTCCAATTTAAAGTAATTAGCTATTAATATTATTTAACCAGTATTTTATCCAGAAGTTTGCATTTGTTAATTGCTATTATTGTTAGTATTATTAGTTTATTTATTTCTTGGCTTCGTTTTTCCCCCATTAATTTTCGTGAATAAATGGTGCACTAATAAGCTGCCATAGATGAAGTTTAAAACTGATCTGTCTGTATATATTATTATTCACCTTTTGAGGATAACATAGATAAAATACGTATTTAAGTGCATATTGTTAAAAATATAAATGTGTGCCCACAAGATGTATAGCGCAGCCCCCCCACAATTTTTCTGTCTAGCCCACCTCAGCTCCCCCATTCAGGAAGAAGCTGGAGCCACCCCTGAAACTAACATTAGCAGAAAAATGAAAAATAAGGAAAAAATCAATTAAAAAACCTGTAGGGACTCTTCAATTCCCCTGATGACGGTGTATGTGAGGAACACCATTAATAACTGCTGCTGGTCTCTGTGACACTGCATGACTGTTTTTTTCTCACCTCACATAATCTGTCAAATGACTTGATTAAGTGTGATAGCCATTTTGAAGGGAAGGGAGAAAAGGACCTTAAAAAAAACTTCTGACCTCAGAAATGAACTAGGACAAATCGTGAAATGCTCCTTTCTGCAGTGCAGTGGCAACACTGAATCCTAGTATTAAATCATGATCCTGCAAACACTTACGGCCAGGTGTAACTTTATTCCCGAGCTGTCTCATTGAAGCCGAGGCGATTTCTCAAATGAGAAAAGCTGCGCCTGTGCATGAGTGTTTGCCAGATCAATACCATAATTTGTCAAAAGTTAGTAACTCTAATGTAATGTATAGAGTTTTATTTATTGACTTCTATATGTGAAACTTACGGTAATTATTCTGAACAGGAAATGTTGTTAGAACTATCCTAGGTAAAAGGTGATAATATTCAGTTTCTTTTCTGTTTACAGTTGCAGTTTCTGTTTTCTAATACATTGTAATTTTTTTACCATTGTAATTCTGACTACATTATTCTTTCTAAAGTCTGGTGTTAAATGTGCAATCTAATACATGTATTACCTCACACCTTCTAAATTGATTCAACATCTAGATACTAAGAAATGGCATTATTTGGTTGTTTCATTGACAAAAGTGATCTATATTTATAGTTAGATGTTCAGATCATTTTGTCTCATTCCTAAGAATATTTACAAAGTTAACGTTGCATAACAACTGGAGCATTACAACAGGAAAGGTGGTTCACGTCTATAGAAATAAGGGAATCAACTTTCAGGCCAATTGCTTGCCTAACACATTAATCAAACAGTATGCATCTTTAGCGTCAATAAAAGAAACAGAAACACGTGCCAATATACCAGCTGAAATCAGTAGATTTAAGATGAGGGGGAATCCTTCCTCTTGCTTCTTAATTCAGAAACAGAAGGGCATGGAGTCCCTGCTTTCTACAGATTCAGTTCTGATTACTTTATGTGTTTTAACTAACCAGATATAGCTCAATAGTTTAAGACCTTAACTGGACCCTTAACATTACAAGTGCACTGTCTCTCTCTTTAAATCCGCTGTTCTGGAAATACATGCTCCTGACTAGGCTAGATGAACTATTAGTTATAAACGATTAATTTATGAGTACTCAGTGCAGTTGAGAAAGAGAGGGGCAAAGGTAGTTTTAAGTCACCTTTGTGACACTTGGATACTTCTAACAACGCTAACAACAATCCAATCTTCTTGTTGTCCTTAAGCAAAAGAGCAAATGTCATTTCAGGGAAGACGAGTGCCTCTCATAGATTATTAAAATAACAGTATAACAGAACTACAGCCACTAGATCTGTTTACATTTCTTATAATTTCTCATGAGCTTTTTATTTAGATGACACTCTTCTTTCTTCTGAAACTACAAAGACGAGCAGTGAAAAAAAAAAAAACTACCTCCTCCCATCATCAGCACTAATTTGTCATTTCCAAACATCCTTGATTAAAAACGTTCTTTTCAAAATGAGGATTTGGTTGAGTGACAAAGAATTGCTTTATTTTCCCTACCACTTTGCTAATGCCATCTAGAGAGCATACTTCTGTTAATTATTTGGAATAAATATGCAGGCACTGGACTGGTTCTTATCCTAAAGCATGATTCATGTTATGCCAGCTACTCAAGGCACTAAGGTGACCTTCAGAGCTAAATTGAAGTAAAAGGTGTTAACCCCCATCTGCACTAGGGAAAAGGACATTGTTAGGCTGTTAGCTAACATGTTCCCTTGACCTCTTTTTCTAATTGATACAAACCCAATTTTAACAATTTGTCTAGAGATCGGGGGAACATTTTGAGAGGTCAGTCTCTCCTTGAGCTAATTAAGCATTGTTCTATCTGCAGTGGCCTTTATTGCACGCAATGAATGATACAGCAATGGAAGGAGAAATGGATCTACCCAAAAGTGACATTTCAGGGCCATAAAGATGTCAGGCACCAACAGCATGGCTTAAATTGTAAAGTCTTTGGGACAGGGAACATTTTTGAACAGTGCCTTGCACAATGGGATCCTGAGTGGGGATCACAGACTGGAATAAGTTCAGGTAAAATGTAGACAGAACAACTACAATACATTCATAAAAATCAAGATCTGTTTGCTGATCATTCATGAACAGAGAAAAAGGGCTGAATTCTTTGCTGTACACTACAAATAGTTCATATAGCTCTAATACTTTACATACAATGTGTAAATAAGAAGGAAATGATTTACATTTCATGTGATTTTGATTGTCACTTATATTATCCCATTACTATTTATTTGTACTGTGGGAGTGTTCAGAGGCACCAGTAAAGATGGGGTCCTATTGTTTTAGTAAAACACATGGAAACACACAATCTATGTCCTAAAATCTTCACAGTCCAATTTACTGTGTATTTTCCTTTAGTTATACAGTACAATAAAACGTAATCTGTAAATTACAAAGACAGCTTTGATGACAAAAGAAATTCAATTCAATTATTACTGTGATCCTTGGCAACCGTGATAATAATAATTTGAGAGGTTACCTCTGAATACACACTTTTCCAAATATATTAAGCAATTTCTAGTTGGTGGCTAAAATATACTGTTTCTGCTAATTTCCCTGGTAGTAAGTTATGAAAATTGTTTACCTCAAGCATCCGCAGGCATGGAGGTAAACCTAAGTAAATAAAGTGTCCCGGCATGCCAGCTGCTTACCCTGACGGGCTGGGACAGCAACTGGTGGGGAAATTTTTTTGGGGTGAGAAGCTGGGAGTCAGGGGAGTAACCCCTGTGACCACCCCCCACATGACCCCACCCCTAGCCCGGGATTTTTAAAAAACTTGAAATAACAGAAGAGTAGTCTTAATAAGAAATGCTGAAAATCAAGTTTAATTTAGAAAGTTATAAAAATGTAATAGAATGAAGGGAGCTTTTAAAACTTCCTGGAATGCAAAATGATTATATAGCAATAAGAGCTTAAATAAAGACGATAGTAGACACATTATACATCAGAAACATAACTAAATGTGTCCTTCTTTCAATTTTAAGTCCAGAGAATTCTGTGTAACGTATAAAGTAGTAGTAGGTCCTGATCTTAAAAGACTTAACCGAATGTATAACTTTGCTTAGCTGGGTAGTCCTGTTGACTCCAATGGGACTACACACACGTGCAGAACAGGGGACCTCGGACTGCAACAACCTAAGCCTAACTAGATATGAAATTGCAGCCTACTAAGCACTAACAGGGCTCCCTTATATCTGATATGAAACTGGAAACAGTTATTTTGGAATTTCTCCTGATATTTAGGGCATTCTCAGAACTGCTTCCATTCCTTCTCTTATGGCCTGTAACTAGCATTAGTGTATTTGGCTTTGTTGCTTAAAAGCCTATTCTGAGCCCTTTTCTTTTCTAACACTGTCAATGACTACTCTGGAACAGCTTTGTTTCTTTTAAACCATTTACTAACTTGTCCCACCTTCTATCCCAGCTCTTTCTGATCTGCCTCCATTCACAAGTAACATGTACACTGGTTGTACTGGAATATGCAAGAACACCGAAACAAATATCTTAAAGGAGGAGGAAGGTATTCCTTAAAACACCTCACATTCTAGAAACAATAATGGTTACAAACAGTCTTTGGGGATAGATTATTAAGGGGTTTCTGTCAAATTAATTAAGTTTTAAAACATGTTTACATTAAACTTTTTGTTGTTGTTATTGTTGGTATGGGGATTAAAGCCCTGAGAGTCAGCAAGGTACTTAATTATGTGTAATCTTAAACACATCAGTAATACGAAATCAAAGAGATCACTCACATGCTTAAAGTAAAACACATGGTTAAATACCTTTCTGAATTGGAGCCTAATTTCCTGATTCCTCTTACAATACGAGTTTCAGTTATCCAACTGGGAATCAGAAATAATATCATATGACTTAACTGACTAACTCCATAGCATAAACAGTCAAAGATAAAGTCAAAACAAATAATCCACAAACATCTAATAGGCTAGAATATGCTTGCATAAAGTGCTCATCAAACAATTTTAAATCATGAAAGTTTCATTAAAATCACCAGTTCACAGATAATTCACAAACAGAGAAAAGGGGAAAAATTGTCTAGCAGATTGCTAACTATGAATCGTTTGCCCATTTCTAATCAGTCTTAACAATCTTTACATATTTTCAGGTTCTGAAGGCTTTATATAACTCAATATTGGCAGGAAAGGTGACTGTCAGAGAGGATGCTGCATTTACTTTAACTGGCAGTCTTCAGAGTGGGAACTAAGGGCCATACCCACTAACTTCAATGGGATTTTTGCCAATGACTTCAAAGGGTAACAGGATTTTTACCTTATGTGGCTCATAACAAATTGTAGGTGATAGAGAAGAAAAAGACTTCTTATTTCAGCTAGATCAATCTCCTGTCAGTAAAAGATTGTTCAATACTCTACAGCTTTATCAAGTCCAGTTTTAAATGACTCAAGTACTAGGGTTTCCACTGTTTTTTTTTTTTTAGATGACTATTCCCTCTCTAGTCTGGGCACTGATGTTCATGGGAGTTTTTCCAAAGTGAACAATGCAAGATTTGGCTTTAATGCCCTGATTCAAAGCTCCTTGAAGTCACTGGGAGTCTTTCCATTGACTCCAAGGGGCTTTGGATTAAGCCATAAGAACACCTTAAGAAACCTATTTGTAAAGTTAAGATAAAGTTTTCAAAAGAACAGCTTTTTTTCTTCTTTATATTTTGCCTAATTCCTCCCAGTGACACACATTAGCATGCACTATCTTGGCTTTGGGTAGCATATGAAGTATGTGCAGCATATGTTGGGTGTGTAGCACAGACTTTATAGAACAATAGAACTGGCGGGATCCCAGAGTTGACTTCTACATAGAAATGCACCATGCAATGGTTCAAAACAGAAGATACTGGGAGGAGAGCTTATGGGTATGTTTTCAAAATCACTGAGACAAGGTGAGGGAGGTAATATCTTTTATTGGACCAACTTCTGTTGGTAGGAGAGACAAGCTTTTGCAAAATCACTGCACAGTTAACATAGTTAAACAACTATGAAAAACCCCAGTGTGAGACTTTCTTTTCCACATACATCTCCTCTGCAGCATTTTTAATTTCATAACATTTAGGAGGTGGGAGATGGAAATGCACGACAAAGGGAGAACAAGGATTTGTCTGAAGGACCAAATGGTTTTCACCATATGGTAAAGGTTCTTTTTAGAGACCCAACCTGCAGTCCCTCTGCAGGCAAAGCACATTTGAGTTTGGGGTATTCAACTGTAATTTTGCTAGGTAATGGACTACAAGATCAGGCATTGTTTTATTTTGGTACGGGAGGGTTGAAAGCAATTAGGTCCATTCAGCTTACTACTGGATGCAAGTTTTATTTTATACCTGTATCAGTGCCTTGACTAACTATGCTAACAACAATCCAATCTTCTTGTTGTCCTTAAGCAAAAGAGCAAATGTCATTTCAGGGAAGACAAGTGCCTCTCATAGATTATTAAAATAACAGTATATCAGAACTACAGCCACTAGGTCTGTTTACATTTTTTATAATTTCTCATGAGCTTCTTTCTTCTGAAACTACAAAGATGAGCAGTGAAAAAAAACTACCTCCTCTCATCATCAGCACTAATTTGTCATTTCCAAACATCCTTGATTAAAAATGTTCTTTTCAAAATGAGGATTTGGTTGAGTGATGAAGAATTGCTTTATTTTCCCTGCCACTTTGCTAATGCCATAGAGAGAGCATACTTCTGTTAATTTATCTGGAATAAATATGCATTCAGATCACAATGTTCTCCAATAATTCTGTTCATAGTTGTTTTCCCCTACCAATGTGTTGTAGAAGCAGTGGTAGATTGTTACAGATTTACTATGGAATAGAAAGAACTATGTTTACTATCATAATCAAGTACACATCACTCCCTGTCTCTTCCCAGCTTTCATTGTGTCTTATTCATATACTCATGAGCCTGAGGGAGTCAGAACTCATCTGACTGCTAGTTATTATGTTGTTACACAAAGGGGTTCTTTAGCCTGGAATTAGAGACTGCACATGAGTGTGTTGACAAATTATTGTGAGCCAACAAATTCACATTTAGAACCTCTGCAGCTGTCTGAGACTGAATTTAACATATCAATTTGCATACCTCCAACACTATTTTAAAACATTAAGCAGAAAAACAAAAGCTTCATGCATAGAGATCAGGTATCAAAGCCCTGGTCTACACTACGAGTTTAGGTCGAATTTAGCAGCATTAGATCGATTTAACCCTGCATCCGTCCACACGACGAAGCCGCTATTTTCAACTTAAAGGGCTGTTAAAATCGATTTCTGTACTCCTCCCCTGATGAGGGGATTAGCGCTGAAATTGACCTTGCCGGGTCAAATTTGGGGTAGTGTGGACACAATTCAATGGTATTGACCTCCGGGAGCTATTCCAGAGTGCTCCATTGTGACCGCTCAGGACAGTGCTCTCAACTCAGATGCACTGGCCAGGTAGACAGGAAAAGGCCCACGAACTTTTGAATCTCATTTCCTGTTTGACCACCGTGGCGATCTGTAGGTGAGTGCAGATCTCATCAGCAGAGGTGACCATGATGGAGTCCCAGAATCGCAAAAGAGCCCCAGCACGACCAAACGGGAGGTAGGGATCTGATCGCTGTATGGAGGGACGAATCCGTGCTATCAGAACTCCGTTCCAAAAGATGAAATGCCCAAACATTTGAAAAAAATCTCAAAGGGCATGAAGAACAGAGGCTATAACAGGGACCCGCAGCAGTGCCGCGTGAAACTTAAGGAGCTGAGGCAAGCCTACCAAAAAAAGAGAGAGGCAAACAGCCGGTCCGAGTCAGAGCCCCATACATGCTGCTTCTATAATTAGCTGCATGCCATTCTAGGTGGTGCAGCCACCACTACCCTACTCCTGTGTTTTGACTCCATCAATGGAGAAGCACGCAACAGGGATGCAGGTTTTGGGGGGCAAGGAAGATGAGGAGGAGGAGGTTGAAGATAGCTCACAGCAAGGAAGTGGAGAAACCATTTTCCCCGACAGCCAGGAACTGTTTCTCACCCTGGACCTGGAGTCAGTACCCTGAACCCACCCAAGGCTGCCTCCCGGACCCGCCAGGCAGAGAAGGAACCTCTGGTGAGTGTACCTTTGTAAATATTATACATGGTTTAAAAACAAGTGTGTTTAATGATTAATTTGCCCTGGCATTTTCCAGTAGCTGTACTGGCTGCAAAGTCTGCTAACGTGTCTGGAGCAGAAATCCTCCAGGGACACCTCCATAAAGCTCTCCTGGATGTACTCCCAAAGCCTTTGCAAAAGGTTTCTGGTGAGAGAAGCCTTATTCCATCCTCCATGGTAGGACACTTTACCACGCCAGGCCAGTAGCACGTAGTCTGGAATCATTGCATAACAAAGCATGGCAGCATATGGTCCCGGTGTTTGTTGGCATTCAAATAACATCTGTTCTTTATCTCTCTGTGTTATCCTCAGGAGAGTGATATCATTCCTGGTTGAAATAGGGTGATTTTATTAAGGAGACATTCAGAGGTGCCCGTTCCTGCTGGGTTGTTTGCCTATGGCTGAACAGAAATGTTCCCCGCTGTTAGCCACGCGGTGTGCGGAGGGGTGAAGCAATCATCCCAGAGAACTGTGGGGGGTGGGGGGGTTAGTTGGGTTTGTGCTGCACGTTAACCCAAAAACTGCAGCCCCTCCTCCTTTTAAATGGCCAACCCATTTTAAATGGCCAACCCAATGGCTGCTTGGTATGCGAAATAAGGGCACTGCTGATTGAAACCATTCCCACATGTTATGAAGGTTAAAGAAGCCAAAAGACTGTGTCTTACCATGGCTGCCTGCAAGCCAAATTCTCTTGCCCGGCCCTGCGTGAAAGATCTCTCACACCAAGCCGGTATACCCTCAATAAGAGGCAAAATGTGACCTTGTACCGAAAGCACACGTGCTATGTAATGTTAACAGCAAGGTTTACTGGGAAAGAGTCTACCCATTGTTCTCTAAAATGTGTCTTTTTAACTACCACTCACTGTTTTTTTCCTCCACCAGCTGCAAAGGTTTCAACGCTCACACTATCTTCTCCTTCCCAGAAGCTAGTGAAGATTAGAAGGCAAAAAAAAAAGCAATGAAATGTTCTCTGAACTCATGCAGTCCTGCCACACTGAAAGAGCCCAGCAAAATGCATGGAGGCAAACAATGACAGAGTCCAGGAAAGCACAATATGAATGTGAGGACAGGTGGCGGGCTGAAGATGATGGGTGGCATCAGCTTGGTGACAGAAGGCAAGAGGTAATGCTGAGGCTACTGGAGGAACAAACTGATATGCTCAAGGCGTATGGCTGAGGTTCAGGAAAGGCAGCTTGAGCACAGACCGCCACTACAGCCCCTGTGTAACCAACCGCTCTCCTCCCCAAGTTCCATAGCCTCCTCACCCAGATGCCCAAGAACGCGGTGGGGGGGCCTCCGGGCACGAACCACTCCACCCCAGAGGACTGCCCAAGCAACAGAAAGCTGGCTTTCAATAAGTTTTAAAGTGCAGTGTGGCCTTGTCCTTCTCTCCTCCCCCACCCCTCCCTGGCTGCCTTGGCAGTTATACCCCTATTTGTGTGATGAATTAATAAAGAATGCATGAATGTGAAGCAACAATGACTTTATTGCCTCTGCAAGCGGTGATCAAAGGGGAGAGGGGAGGGTGGTTAGCTTACAGGGAAGTAGAGTGAACCAAGTGGGGGAGGGGGGTTTCATCAAGGAGAAACAAACAGAACTTTCACACTGTAGCCTGGCCGGTCATGAAACTGGTTTTCAAAGCTTCTCTGATGCACACCGCACCCTCCTGCACTCTGCTAACCGCCCTGGTGTCTGGCTGTGCGTAATCAGCGGCCAGGCGATTTGCTTCAACCTCCCACCCCACCATAAATGTCTCCCCCTTACTCTCACAGATATTGTGGAGTGCACAGCAAGTGGTAATAACAATGGGAATATTGGTTTCGCTGAGATCTATCTGAGTCAGTAAACTGCGCCAGCATGCTTTTAAATGTCCAAATGCACATTCTACCACTATTCTGCACTTGCTCAGCCTATAGTTGAACAGCTCCTGACTACTGTCCAGGCTGCCTGTGTACGGCTTCATGAGCCATGGCATTTAGGAGTAGGCTGGGTCCCCAAGGATAACTATAGGCATTTCGACATCCCCAACAGTTATTTTCTGGTCTGGGAAGAAAGTCTCTTGCTGCAGCTTTTGAAACAGATCAGAATTCCTGAAGATGAGAGCGTCAGGTACTTTTCCCTGCCATCCCACATTGATGTTGGTGAAACGTCCCTTGTGATCCACCAATGCTTGCAGCACCATTGAAAAGTACCCCTTTCGGTTTATGTACTCGCTCGCTTGGTGCTCCAGTGCCAAGATAGGGATATGGGTTCCGTCTATCACCCCACCACAGTTAGGGAATCCCATTGCAGTGAAGCCATCCACTATGACCTGCACATTTCCCAGACTCACTACCCTTGATATCAGCAGCTCTTTGATTGCATTGGCTACTTGGATCACAGCGGCCCCCACAGTAGATTTGCCCACTCCAAACTGATGCCCGACTGACCAGTAGCTGTCTGGCATTGCAAGCTTCACTGGCCACTTGCTTGTGAACTGTGAGGACTGCTCTCATCTTGGTATTCTTGTGCTTCAGGGCAGGGGAAAGCAAGTCACAAAGTTTCATGAAAGTGCCCTTACACATGTGAAAGTTTTGCAGATTCTGGTTCTGCATATACTGCAGGATAATGCGTGTGGTGTTTACAGTGCATTGCAGCGGTGATCTGAGCGGGCTCCAAGCTTGCTGTGCTATGGCGTCTACGCTGAAAAAAGGCAAGAAACAATTGTTTGCTGTTGCTCTGACGGAGGGAGGGGCAACTGACGACATGGCTTACAGGGTTGTCACACAGAATGGCCCCCTCAGGAATTGAGCTCAAAACCCTGGGTGTAGCAGGCCAATGGTCAAACCACCGAGCCATCCCTCCCCCCACTATTCACGGAGTAGGAGGGAAGCAAATGAATACAAAACAAATCTGGTCTCTTTATTGTTTTGATCCACTCCATCTCTCTTATACATCTTAGGTTGGTAGCAGATGGTGCAGTATGACTGCTAGCCATCGTCGTCTCCCATTTATGTCCAGGCACCCCCGACCAACCTCACCAAGGCTGGCCAGGAGCACACATGTCCGCCCAGGCGCCCCCAATAGACCTCACTGAGGTCGGCTAAAAGAGCACCCAGGAGACGACGACTACCAGTTGTAATGCACTGTCTGCTGCCAAAAGGCAATGAGCTGCTGCTGTGTAGCAATGCAGTACCACGTCTGGCAGCACCCAGGAGATGTACGGTGACAGTGAGCTGAGCGGGCTCCATACTTGCCGTGGTATGTTGTCTGCACGGGTAACCCAGGAAAAAAGGCGAGAAATGATTTATTACCATTGCTTTCACAGAGGGAGGGAAGGGGGGGGCTGATGACATTTACCCAGAACCACCCCCGACAATGTTTTTCCCCCCATCAGGCATTGGGAGCTCAACCCAGAATTCCAATGGGCGGCGTAGACTGCAGGAACTGTGGGATAGCTACCCACAGTGCAATGCTCCGAAAGTCAACGCTAGCCTCGGTACTGTGGATGCACTCCGCCGACTTAATGGTCTTAAGTGGAGACACACACAATCGACTGTATAAAATCAATTTCTAAAAAACTGACTTCTATAAATTTGACCTAATTTCATAGTGTAGACACACCCCACTACAACTGTGTGCTAAGCTATCTAGCACAATCTCCTTAAATACTGAAATTTTTTCTAACCACATTTCAAAAGCTATTGTATGCTGGCAACAACTTATCTTTTTAGTAAGCTCCACTGAAATCAGAAAGCTGAATATACTGTTATGCTCCAGTTAGTATGAGCGCTTGGGCCTAATTCTAGACCATTTACATAAAGCTGGTTTAGCTAATCATAGTAAATGTGAGGATGCTTCCAATCAGCATCTATTCTGCCCCATCATATTTTCTTGCCACAAACTATAAAAACATTGGAGAAATATATGCAAAGTTTGTTCATAATCCTGAACACATAGATCTTTCCCTTCTCTAAAAATATGTATGCTGGGGAATGGGAAATGAACCAACTCTTCCAGTGAACATCTATGCATTATTATTGATCTGTTAGTAGCAAAATACGTAATACCTAGCAAATGGAACCAAACATCTCCTGTACCATTGGATCAGCTAAAACACAGCTCTCATGTAGAAATAACTTGACATTAAAAGTTACACTGCATTTGAAAATCAAAATGGATATGTTACATTTGGTTTTGATATTTTTTCATATAACATTGTTACTACAAATTTTTTTATCAATTATATACATGATTAGTACACACAGCTCTTATGACTTCCTGTTTCTAAATAAGGTCTAAAAGAAAGAGCTGAGACTACAAGCAGAAAGTATTAGATTAGAATAGTAATGATTCTTATACTAATTAAGAGTCTTTCTTCAATTCATTGTACGTGTTCTGTTTTGTACTTTTCAAAAAAATATAAACAATCAAAAGCTTGCTTAAACTAATTTATTGATCTGCTCTTGCAAATCAAAATGTTACTCACTGCAGAAGTTTACAGTACTTCACTTTTGCAATTACTTCATTATTATTTAAAATGTGCTTATATATATATCTGAGCAACAATGTAACATAAAAGCTGAAAATATATAAAAGTTAATATATACATGTGATGGATTTGAATTTGTCTGTAATAATTTATGAATGCTGTATCTTGACTAGGTTATTTGATGTTTACTTTATAAAATACTGAATTGATTCAGTAGCACGATTGTCAGGAAATGCACTCAGGAAGGTGGAGGTTTCCCGATATACATTTAAGCAGCAAACACTTGAGAGACAATGCAAGAGATAATTTCTTCAGTGATTTGGCTTGACCCACTATGGAGCCCATCAAAGTGGTTTGGGAAGCAGGTTCAAGCATGTGAGCTGAGAAAGCAAAGAACTTTTGCTGGATTTAAAGGCAGTCCCTCTAAGAGAGAAGGACAGAGTGCTTAGGTGAACTAAGATCCAGAGGTTGGTATGAAACCTGAGAAATAAAACCTACTGGGGTCTCCCCATCAGAAAGATGGTTACACTCCAGGTAAGACAGACATGCCTGTAAAACTGTTGTTGTTTTAAAATCCTTTTTCTCTGATGTTATGATTTGCTCCTAAGATTAAACATGACTTTGTTTTAAGAAGGCTGTCAGGTCACTCCCTATACCATACCACTGGTGATAGGCTCCCAAAGGGAACAACCGAAGGTACTGAACCCAGCTGGACCTGCAGGGTAAGCACGGTTGATACACTGGGTGCTATAGCTCAATAGCTGGTCTAACAGTGGGAGAATCACTGGATTCCTGAGAAAGATGAAGACATGAAGCCTGAGATCTGTGGGAGTGCACCCAGAGACAGCAGGTGTCACAGGTGCAGCTAGCTCTGTTACTGTGACAGAACTATTACTGTTCTTCAGATAATTGGCTGTACCATAGATTTTTTAAAAGGAAAAAACAGTATGTAAAGTGGCAAATAATCATCTTTTCAATCCTGCCTAGGCTTGATGGGGAAGAGGATTTTTCATTCTCTGGCTACTATATGACATATCTTGAAAACAATATGCTTTCATTTCAGACAAAGACAGCTACCATCTAGTAGATCTTTCCTTCACTGTATCTCTGCACTAAGAGGACTTGCAATTTGGAGTCCTCTGTAGAGAAATGTTTAGAAACCCTTTGATAAAAAAGAATGCTCTCTGTATCAAAGGAGAGAGAGATTTCTACTACAACCGAGTTCACAAAAAACAGAATAAGTTTGTCTTTATAGCCAGAAATGTGGAAAGAGAACACTATTACAAGGGATGACATGGTGCTCATGCAGACTTACCTGCTATGATTATTCAAATGGCCTGAGAGAGTCACTGAATGAATTATGCTGAATGCACTGTTCTAATCATATTGCATTATTCAAATCAAATAAAGGCGCCTTTTTCTGGAATTGATAGTGGTGAACTAGTGAGATGCGGAAAACGATGCATATTCTTCACTACTGCATGACTAATTTTTTGCTAGGGTAATTCCAGCACAAAATTTCAGCAACAGAGTGCTGAATCATGCCTTCTGCTTGGTAAATATGAGATCTAGGCAGCCTACCATACCTGCACTTCAGCCCATTCAATAGCCAGTTGTGGGAACATATCAGTCTGCCTCTATTGTGAATTGCTTTGATTATCCACCTTTCAGATCTATCTTTTTGCTGTTCATAAATGAACTCCATTTTAAATGGCTTTAGGTTATACCCTGGTTAGTTTTAGCTTTAGTATGCGCTAGTGACCTTTATTTGCTCATTGGGGATCTAGACGAATGAGGGTATCTGACAAGAATTCACCATTTTAATAGCAGTTTGCTTTCCAGATATGGATGCCTGGCTGTTGTGTACCGACCTAACTATGGCATGAGGGCTGTAAAATATTTCCATGTACAAACAGGAAACTCTCTCAGTGTGTAGTTGGCTAAACACATACAGATAGGGGGAGAATTTTAAGAAATCTAACAGTTTATCTAAGAATGTTGCCATTGGGATCTCTTTAGCTACCCTCACATGTTACCATTTCCCTGCTGTAACATCTGCTTCAAACAGAAAATTAAAAACACAGAATGGAGAAAAGAATAACTACATTGAGCCTGGAGTTTGCCCTTGGAAATATAATAGACCCTCCTGGGATTGTTTCTCTTTCGTTGTTTTTCCTGTTCTAAGAAGGATTTGCAGTTTCTTAGCACGTCATCTCGAGGTCCCTTCCAGTCCTATGAGTCTATGATCATGCACTCAGAATGACCCAGGTGGAAGCAGTGGGGAGAAGCTGTCAGATTAGGAAAAAGTTTCTGAAGCAAAACAGGAGGGAGGAAAAATTATCCTCAATCTTGGGCTCAAACTGAAAAAAAGCTAGAGGAAAGGGAATAAATTTGATAACCCAAGACAGGGAGAAGTTTCTTCAGCCTTGAAAAAATACACAAACATGCCAATATAAACACACAGACACACACACAAACACCAAACTCCCACCAAAGAGAGACTTGCACAATTTGAAGTTGGTGCATGAGGAAGTGGGGATTTTCCTTGCCTTCATGACTAAAAAGCATTGATGCTGTCCTCATTGCCAGAGTTCAGATTTTCAGATGAGTTCAGCATTTAGCTCCTATTTAGGCACCTAATAAGTGGCTGGATTTTCAAAATGATTCAGCTCCCACTTGGAACTTCAATGAAAGCTGCTGGGTGCTGAGCACTTTTTGAAAATCTGACTGCTTCATTTAGATGCTTAAATGGGAGCTGAAGCTATTTTAAAAATTGGCCCCAATTCTGGGTGCTGAGCACTATTGAAAATCTTGTCCTAGAAGGGAGGTGTGTGTGTGTTAAATTAGGAAAGGAGTGTGATGTGGAAAGATGCTGTCCCAAATTTATGAATGTACAGGCATGCCTTGAAAAAAGAAACTTGTGGATAAACTAAATACTGTAGCAAACTACTGGAAGAACTACTTTAGTGAAAGTTATGTAATGATGGGGAATACAATTTTACAGAATTAATAGTTTTCACAGTAATAAGACTGGTCGGCCTATCAAGCAGCACTGGTAAAGAGAAATAAAGGAGAAAAGAAAGACTAAGCTGGATGGATGTATTTCTTACTACATTATGGCTGTTACCTGTGGACTTCTGCTGTCCCATAAGTGCTGCTATCCTTACAGAGCCATATTTTCTGCTCTGATTGTTGAGCAGGTTACTATATAAAGGCAGGAGTTATTGTGTACCATACCCATCTGTGTTCCAGAATAGAAGATTTTTGGCAAGTAACTAACAAAGAAAATGCTTCCAAAATTGGTTTCAATCAATTATATTGCGGCAACAGAACAATCCAAGTCACCAGGTAGGATTGAGTGCTACACCCCCAGGAGACCCAGCACACATAGACAACTTCAAGTCTGGGCTGGCTGGGGAGCCGAAAACAGCCTCGGTACAATTTAGGCAGCCCAGAATGCTGCGCTAAGGGTAAGCCTACACTGCAAAAAAAGGTGTAGGCTTAACTGAGGCCTGGTCTACACTACAGAGTTAGGTTTAGAGAAAGGCTGCTTATGTCGACTTAACGCTGTAAGCATCTACAGTAAAATGTAGCTCCCACCGATGCAACTCATCCACTACCGACTTAATAACTCCATCTCTGTGAGAGGCATAGTTCTTAGGTCAATGTAGTTACATCAATGCAGTGTCAGTGTAGACACTGCATTGCTCACATAGACTGTTGCTGCCTTTCAGAAGCTGTCCCACAATGCCCCACTGACAGTTAAATCAGTGCAAGTACTCCTGGTGAGGATGCGCAATAGCAACACAAGGAGGGTAGTGTGGACATGCAAAAGCAATTTAATTACTGCAGTGACTGTATGTCGATGTAACTTAGGTCGACTTAAATTTTGTAGGGTAGACTTGCCCTCAGATTAGCTAACTTGTGTTAATCAAATTGGGTTAAAATGGTAGTGAAGACATAGCAACTGGGTTTTTAACTGATTAGCAGCTCAAGTTAAAGCCTAAAGGGAAACCTAGGTTTGAACATAAGCTGCTAACCCAAGTTAAAAGCTGAGGTGGTGGGTCTTCATTGCTATTAGCACCCCTGTTAGCTATCCCAAGTTAAGAACACACAGTGAACAAATACCCTGAAATACAGCAGCTCTGCCTGGAGAACAACCTGGAGCTGCCCAGAATGGCTTTTGCATTTGCCCTGCAGTCCTGCCCCCTCCCGCCACTTACACACCTCTCGCATTCCTTGCTCCACTCCCAGCATGTCCTCTGTGCCAAGGCTTGTGAAGGAGCTTACAGCTCTCCTACTCAGTGCCTACAGTGGGGACATTTTATCCAAGTCTGCTAAGGGACTTGCCACCACTGCAGCAGGGGCTATGGTTGAGAAGAGAATCCTTCCATTAGTTTTAAAATAGTAAGAGTCCACATGGGAGAGGGCTAGTTAGTTTATCTTAGTCCTTAGAGGGACTGTAGACAACTGACTCTGTGATCAGACTGCCCCCTCGTGGCAAGGTGTTGCATAGCTGGACACTCCCCTCAGTCATCTCTGCTGAACAGAGAGGCCTTCTCCACTTCTTCTGACTCTGCCCAGCCCACGTTCCGTCCTAGCTCTTCAGGATAACAAGTCCCACTAAACAATAGTCCAATGACTTCAGGCCAGGTCTTCAGCCTGACTTTGGCTCAAATAGTCCTTACACTCCTTATATGAGGGGGCTTTCACACCATCTTCCTCAGTTTCTGGTAGAGAAACCCAGGCTCGCTGCTACTCTGGGTGCCAGTCCAGGGACCCTGTAGTAAGCAGTTAAGGTCTGTTTTCTCAGACTCTGTGCTGCCACCCTGGACTACATCCAACCTTGGGCTGTCTCTAGGCCCTTTTCCCCAGGCCATTCCTGGGCTCACTCCTCCAGAGGTTCTTCTTCCCTTCCCAGGCTCACAGTCGTGGCTGGGCAACATCACAGGTTCCCCCTTTTTCTCCCCACTGTTTGATAGGAAATCTGTATTCTCCTAACTCTGCCACAAACACACACATTAATTTGGGATCATCCCCTGTTCTCCCCCGGCCCTTCATGGACTGCCCCTCTTTCTCAGGCACAGCCCTAGAGTTTAGGATAGGCTTGGAGGTGGACATGTAGAGATGTGAAAGACTGCACACTTAATCATAGCCTTTTGCACCTAGTGGCATCAGTCTTTGCACAGAGCCTCAGATTTATTTGAACTGGGCTTGGCTATGACTGAGTTTTCCTGAGGTGTTATTGAAAAGAATCTCTTTGTAGAGTCCAAATAATTCAGTCAAAGAGCAAAGCAAAGAGCTAGGGACTCTTCTCTAATTTATCTAGCACTCAAAAGAAAACTGATAAGATTAATTAAACCATCCTGCTGGTAGGCTGCACTGCATGATCTTTCCTTGTTATTCTGCAATCATGGACTAAACTCTGTACTAAGGCCAACATTTTCAAAAGTGGCCTTTGATTTTGAGTGCCTGTTTTACAGCAGTGCTGAGGACAGGCAGCTTGAGTGTGCGGACTTTAATCAGAATTGTGGTTACTCAGATCTCCTGAAAATCAAACCAAGGTTTTCCAAGCAGGGCACCCAAATGAGGCACCCAAAAATCACAGAGAACTTTTGAAAATTCTCTCCTAGGCTGGAAATATATGGGAATGTTAATTAACAGGAAGTAAGTGTTACCAGAACCCACCTAGAGAAATGAGCGCAAGTGGAAGGTCCTGGAAGAGGCTCTTAAATTCTGTTTTGCTTACTTAGATGAGTTCTAATTCCTAAAGAACTAAGATGAGATATGTTATATTTAAAAATAAAATAAAAAACCCACAAATCCAAAGTCCTCATATTACCAGCTTTCTCTCTTTTGCCTTAGACTTCTCTGCCAGCATGCCCAATTCATGATAATTGGCAATAAAATGCGCAAATTTAATACATGCACATTGTTGCACTCTATCCTTTTAGGAATTTCATATAGATGCTTAACCGAAAAGACAAAAGGGAAATATCTGAGGCTAATGTTTCTTTCCCTAGTAGTTTTGTCCATGCTGCAGCTTTAAAGAGCTGTTATTGTGATTGTTCCCAGCAATTCAGTTCAGTAAAGGCTTTCATGTTCAGTACACTGCATCATCTCCAGGGAGCTTCCTTTACAACACTTATAAATGAGAAAACAAGATAACTTTAGACTGCACAGCTGCAGGGTGCAGAAGGAAAGCCATAAAATAACACTGAATTAATCCATTCATTCAAAGGCCACTGAATTTTAATGCATGGATTTAATGATATTGGACAGTAAATGGCTAACAAGTATAAACCTTCTCTCCTCCCACCGCTCACCTCCCAGAAATGGTTACAGGCACAGCCTCTCCACATAGGTAGGTCAGCATCTACTCTAAAATTCATTATTTTTAGTGAAACAAGAGGGCAGAAACTGAAGAGATGCTCCCCGCCCCCAGCTCTTTAGAGCACCTACTGGCGGGTTGACTTTAGTCCAGAGTTCATTGGGTTTTCTCATTATGAGGCTGGAAGTTAAATTGCACCACATAGATCATACTAAAGCTTAACCTCAAAGCCATAGATACACTACTTCTATCCTGGTGCTATACTTTGTGGCTGCAAGGACGAACAGAGAAGATGTAGTTTAGATGTACAAACTGTTAATATTCTTTACAGGTACATTGTGATATTTGGCCTATGAGTAAAGAGTAAAACACTATATTTCACGGAGACGTTGATATACAGTAATATGTGCAGCTACTCTGTGGGTGTTAAATTGGGTCAATATTTATGTAATAATGACCTGTCCCAAGATAGCTAATATAGTGCCTAAAGTTCCAGGATCAGTGCTGTGGACAACACTGCTACACCAAGAGTAAAGCTAATCTGTGAGAGAGACAGAGCTTTGTCAAGGGCAGGCAAAACAAAATCCCACGGGAAGCAAGAACTACTTCAAACCTCATCAGTTTCCATTCCATGTATGCAATACACTCCTCCCAGCTGCCTTCGCTCACATAACCTCAGAGCACATCACACAGGAACAAATAATCCATGTTCTATCTCCCACCTCAAGTAGAGGGAGAGAAGAAAAAAACATATGTGACAGATGCTAGTCATGGTGCTTAATGCTTATGGTGTGCAGATACCATAGTGATAGTAGGCCTCATATAAGAACCTAAACAGGACAGAACAACAACAGAACTTTCCCGCATAATATTTTTCAAAGTCAAGCTAAACACTTAAAACACTGATGTGATAGCATAATGGTAGATCTAGGGCATGTTGTGTAGTGTGAGGATGAGTGTTTATAATAGGTGTTCTCTGAATCAGCATTTGAGCCAATTCCAGTTGACATTAGGAAGCCCTGTATGCTGGTGATACACTGTTTAAGACAACGTGCACACTACTTGTTAATAAGAAGTCTCCTCTGGCACTTTCTGTAGAAACAGAAGTGCTAACCTTCAATTTCCTGGACAAATTTCAATATGAGTTATTCCATTTTGTCTTCCTAAAATTCCCCTGGAGTTTCAAATGCGTGATGTATTCTTCACTTCCTCTCATAGGTAGCTTTCTATTTGTTGTTTGACAGACATGTTTTATCCCAGAGGCAGCTGCATTTCAATGGTGGGCAGGGCAAAGCAATTTCTATATACAAGGAACAAAAGTCACTATACCAATGGAAGATCATTATGTCAAGTGTTTATGTAAGGTGTATGAATTAATTCTCTAGTGCAGACATAACTGACTTTATTTCTTTTCTTTTTAAGTTGAAACTCATTTTATTTTTAGTTATCAGCCTACATTTATCTCACTTTTTGTTAAATCATTATGTCCTTTGGGATTATCTCTTTTATATTTAAATCTCAGGTACAAGGAGGATTATCAATTGTTATACTCAAGTATCTAAACTTTTCAGGTTGGAATATACCTATGGTGACAGAAGACTACACCACTTTACAAGTATCTATCTCCAAATATTTAAGGGGTCTTTGCTCACCATCTACTATGTAACACAGAAGACTGCAAATCAGTTATGTATGTTCAACGTTTTCCAGGTATCCAATGAGATCAGGCAGGCTACAAACCCATGAGTGGGTCTTTAATGAATTCCTTCCCAATTTAGTGTCCAATCCAGCTTCCATTGAAATGGATAGAAACAGTGCCATTAGCTACAATGCGAGTTGGATCAGGCCTCTACAGCTCCAACCTTCTTCCACTGAGCTGCAGAGGAAGGACCTAATGGGGTCTTGGTCCATGACTATGGTTTCTATGTGATATGGTAATAACACCAATTAGCGATTGAAAGCCAAACATGCCATTTCAGAGTGGAAAAACTTCAAGGCCAGGAGAAAACGTTTCCTATGTATAGTTTTAACACCATGTTTAGAAAAACAGATGTCCTCAGTCGGTGACATTATGATTCTATTTATTCTTTATAAGTGACTTGGGAACTTGCAGCCCCTATTATGGAGGTTGGGGTTGGGGCAAAGGTGGACTTAAACCACCATGAGCTGCTTCAGCATCTTCAGTGGCCCCTGGTTGTAATTTAGAGAACCCAGAGGATCCTAAATCATGGCATTCTCCCCAGGATGAATCGGAAGCTCCACCCCAACATGCTCCCACACCTCAGGTCTCATGAGATAGTTCTCCAAAGGCAGCTTTACAGCAGTGATTGTGCCGGGGGAATCCTCCCCAGCCTTGAATTAGGGCTGTTAGAGCCTCTTTATGTCACTCCAGCTTTTTTACCCCTATGATGGGGCTAAAGCAGGAATGAGGATCTCACCTCAAGTCCTGCACATCAACACAGCTGGTTCAAAGTCAGTTAGACACAAAATGTCAGCCTAATTAGGGATAAGTAGAGTCTCAAATGTACTGGATGGAACCTTGTCTTGTTTTGGAAGCTCAAAATGTCTTTGAGAGAAGCAAGGCTACCACTTCCTCATCCCCATCAGACTGGGCTGCACGTCTTTCAAATAACTTGTCATTTGTATAATCTACTGCCATAAAAAGGACTATGCATAAGCACTGAAGACATCTTGTGAAATTTCAGTTTATAATCAAGGATGTACAGTATTCCATGGATTATGTAATCAAAAATATAGAAGAGGTCATATGTTACAATGTGAATTCTGTATGCCCTTTCATGTCCAATATACATTAACCAAAAATCATCCTCCCATTAGAAAGCACTAAGGATAGCTTCTAAAATTTTAAATAATAATCATAGAAGATTAGGGTTAGAAGGGACCTCAGAAGGTCATCTAGTCCAACCCCCTGCTCAAAGCAGGACCAATCCCCAGACAGATTTTTACCCCAGTTCCCTAAATGGCCCCCTCAAGGATTGAACTCACAGCCGTGGGCTTAGCAGACCAATGCTCAAACCGATGTGTTCTATGGCAAACAGGACAACTACAGATATTAACCCATAGTAATGTGATGGGATGACACCATTTGTCACCTCCTGGCTGGATTACTATAATTCATTGTATCTGAAGCTGAATGTGAAGAGATGTTCAAGCTCCAGTTTCGTACAGAATGTAGCTGTCCACCTTCTCCTCATTGATTTAGGCCACCATGAGCTCATTAAGCCCATGTTCAAATCCCTCCACTGTCTCCTAGTCAGTTTATGATGCCAGTTTAAGGCCTGGATACTAACTTTCAAAACAAGTAATCAATCAAGCTTCATTACATCAAAGACTGACTTTCAATCTATGAACCACTGTGACAGCTGAGCTCCTCTGGGACACTGCACATCACTAAGTCCAGTACAACACATGTGAGAGCTGGAGATAAAGCATTCTCAGTCAAGGGAATCGAACTACGGAATGATCTTCCAGAGGGGATCACGAAAATCCAGAGTCTGGCCATCTTTAGAAAATAATGAAATTGTCTTTCAAATATACAAATGATACTCACAGCACTGACAGTTCCATTTACTCCTAAACACCTACCAAAAAAGTGATGACATTAATAAAATCTAATACAAAACAAAACAATTTCCCTCCCCTAAGCATAGTTTTAACAACAAACAACAACAACAAAAGGGGGAAGTGTCAGACATTGTAAGGGTAACTTTAAATTGTTGGATGCCAAGTAATTCTATTTTTAAAATTACTAAAAATATTTAGTCCACAGAAACAAGAAATGGTAGCCCAACTGTTGCTCCTTGTTTCTCCTACTGCCAAACCAGGGAAAACCAAAATTAAAAGATGTAATTATTGATACAGGTTATTTATAAGACCATCTCAGAGGAAGTGACTCCCACTGTTTTAGTCATTGGGGTTCTTTATACATACCTTACGGGATACTATGATTCAAACCAAGCAAACTAACCACAATTATGAACCATGGCTATTTTATTATTAAAGAAAAGCAAACTTTAAACAAAATAACACAAATGACAGTACACAGATGATAAACTGGTTACTTCTGTTCCAGCCTCTGCTGTATGTCTCCCTGTGGAGAGCTTTTAACAAGGATTACACTTTGGAGTGCGGACCACCTTTGGTGTTCTTCGTTTGGTGAGTTAAAACCAAATTATATGGTTTCCTACATTTATTGTTAGCCCATCTTGTATCTCATAAACACACAAACTGTTTATAACTGGGCAAAATAATTTGTTTAAGGGCAGGTGGGCCCTGTTTGGTTTATCGATGGTAACCTAACAGGTGATAACTAGGGAAGGAGGCTAAGCAATCTTAACTAAATTCCATTAAATCAAAGAAAATATTTAAATCAGTTACTTTAAAGAAGCCATGTAAGGAGCTGTCTTGAGACAGGCCAATTACAAATATCAAGACTGTTAAATCCCACTATTTCTCTGTTTACCAGTGTTTAGCTCCTCTCCAGGAGCACATGGTCTACCATTTGGTGATTAATAGGAGAAACTATTAGAATCTTAAGTTACAACAGCATTTCCATATCCCAATAACAGCATTAGAAGTGTTTTAATTCTAATCCCTTGGCAGTGGTTTAGTTAACTTCCATTTACCAATCCATGCTGAAGTCCTGGGGCGGTTTTCCTTGGGTCAGTCTTCTTCAGTTGGGTGAAGGAGTTGCTTGAGCACTACCAGTAATTAATTAATTCTCTATTAATATAAATATTTATATTTAAATGGCTTTTTACATTAGTTAGTTTATCAAGATCATTAAATTCCATGTTGGTACATCAAGCATTTTACCATTTATATAGTAATTATATTAGGCATTTTGGATTTAGTTAAAATACTTGCAAATATGCCATTCAAAATTATTTGCCCTTTCAACATTTAAGAAATAATGGTTTAAAGTATTATCAAGTACACGTATTTTTCCTAGAGGCTTTTCTGAATGAATTTTCAGAGTAATTATAACATTTATTTCAACAAGGATAATTCTAGAATTCTTTGTGTTCGTTTTCTTGGAAGGGTGAAAAAGCCCACTTTTCACTAGATTTAATGCTCCGCTAACACAACTTCTTCACAATCAGGTCTTTTCTTAGAAGATTCATGTTTTTCATGGTTTGTTTTCTTAAGATAAGGATTACCAAACTGGTACTTACACAAGAGGGAGTTCAGACACTATTAGGGGTAATAAACCTAGTTTTATGGCTAAGGAGGGCTGTCCTCCTGACATTTGGCATGTCTTTGGGTGTGTAACAGGGCCCCTGCCCGCGCCTCCCGCGGGTCGGTGGTCCGGGTCCGTCGGTCTCGGCCCCTCCCTGGCCCGCGGGCAGTTCTCTGACCCCCTCTGGCTCCCCCCCCTCCCCCCCTGGACCGTCCCGCTATCTATCAATTGGGTCTCCCCCCCAGGGGAACCTCCCACTATCCCCGCCCCCCCGCAGTGGTGGCTACTGTCAGTCATGGTCGCCCCCCCCCTGGGGCAGACTGCTGGTATCAGCCAGCACTCATCCACAGGCAGGGGGTTTGGACCCTGCTGCGTCCTACCCCTGGGCCTGCCTCTGCCCCCCCAGTACCCTTGGCCCTTTGCTGCTGGCCGCAGCCTGGGGGCTTTCCTGGCTGCCTGGCTCCCCCTCCCCAGCCCCCCCCCTCAGCCCAGCTCACTCACCTATGCTGCTCAGCTAAGCAGCAGGGCCTCTCTCTCTGGAGGAGGAGAGAGACTCTGTGGCTCCTGGCTCCCTGCTTCTTATAAGCCCCAGGGCAGTTTTTGGGGCGGGCCTCCAGCTGCAGCCACTTTCCTAGTCAGCTCCAGCTCTGTCAGGCCACATTGGGCCTGTGCGCTGGCCCTGGGCTGGGTCGCCCCTGTCCCTCCCGTCCCCTCCTCCTCCCCTCCCCTCCTGCCCAATGCTGCCCCTTTACCGCCCCTCTAGCCTTTGCATTGTGAGCCCCACCCGCCCCCTCTCGCTGGGCCGCAGGACCCGGGTCCCCGCCGTCCTCGTTCCTCGGCAGCCGCCGCCTGCCCGCCGCTGCAGGTGCGCGAGGAGGCGCTGAATCCCTCGAGGCCCCCCCAGGCGCCCAGTCAGCTGCCCAGTATACACGGGGGGACCGGTGGGCTACCTGCCGAGAGGGCGAGGCGGCACGTCCGGAGGACAGGGGGCCGGGCGCCGGCGGCGCCCCCCCCCCGGCCCGTCGCGGGTGCCGCCCGGCCCCGCCCGCTGGCCCTCGCCCCAAGTCGCCCCTCCTCCTCCTCCTCCTCAGCCCATCCCCACCGCTCCTGCCTCCTCAAGGGCCTCCAGAGCGCCCAGCGAGCGCGGGCCTCCTGCTGCCTGCTGCCTGGCGGGGGCTGTGCCTGTGGGAGGAGGGCAGGGTACTGCCGGGGGCGTGGGGGGCTCTCCCCAGGACTCATCCCTCCTCCCCTTGTTCCACCCAGTGCTCTCCCCAGCCCCCAAACCATCCCGGTGCCTTTCCCTCCGAGGAGGGCACTGCTGGGGAGTGGGTAGTTCAGCACCTGTCCCTGGAGGGAGGGCAGGGGGGCCTGCCCTGGACTCTGCCAGGCTCGACAGCCCGCCTCAGCTAGTCCGGCAGGAGGCGCCTCGCGCCTCGGGTCCGGCGGAGCCGGTGCCCTGGCGCTCCGGACGCGCGCTGCCCTGCTGGCGCGACCGACGGCCGCCGCCCGGAGGCTCTCGACTCTCGCCTTCCCTCTACCTCCTCGAGGCTGCGCCCTATCTCAGCCCTCTCCCTCGGACCCCTCAAAGCCGTTCTCTCGGCGACAGGTCTGTGGACCTCCACCGGACCAGGACAGCTCTCGAGGGGCGCAGGTCCACAACCGCAGCCTGGCCAGTGGCGGAGTCCGGTGGCAGGTGCCACCAGCAGCTGGGTGCGCCAGAAGGGGCACCCGACAAGCCACCCTGGTGGCTCGAGACTGGCTGACGGGAGATCGCTGGATCTGGACCTGGCTGACGGGCACCTCACCCTCCCGGCTCTGCACTACAGGAGGTGCTGCCGGGCCAGCCGCGCCGCGCAGCCGCCCCGCTTCCGCTCCGCCGCCGGGCTGCCCGCCGCACGGCCCACCCGCCCCCACCCCGGACCTCCGAGCCTCCCCGCCTCGCCCCCCGCCGCGCCCCCCTTCCGCCCCCCCCGCCCCTTCCCCGCCGAGCCGGCTGGCTGCGCAGCGAAAACGGCCAACGCTGAACAAAGCCCACGCTCATTACGCCATACCGCTCACTTTATCTCCCCACCACGACCGTCCCCGACTCACACCTACCACCTGTGTGGTGGGAGGGGGAGGAGCGCCTGCTCCAGCAGCCACCCCTGGCCCCCTGGTCCCAAGGATATCAGGGCTCAGGCGCGGGGCCCCTCACGGGGCAGCTTCCCGCGCGGCAGCACGGCTGTCCCCTGTCCTCCCCACCTGCCTCCCCCGGGCGCCTGAGTTTACCCCTGCAAGTCGACAGGTTGCGCCAGGTAGCAGCCAGCCCCCAGCTCCATACCGGCCTCTATCCTCTGTTCTTCTGCTTGTTTTCCCTTTCTCCTTATCCATGCACTCCCTCCCTATCCGTGGCATCACTCCCAAGTCCTGATCTCCCCCCCCCCTCCTCCTCCCTAACCCTGGCTAAAAGGCCATCCCAGGAGACCAGAGAGGAGCGGCGGAGACTCCTGACTGTGGGGGCTGTTCCCGTCCCTTGTCCGCTCTGTCCGCCGGGCGGAGTTCCTCGGCGGCCTGGCGCTGCCCCCTTGACGCCGAGCGAGTTGTGGGCGCTGTGCTGTTCTCTCTGCTCGTGTCCCCATCAGGCCTCCCTCCTTCCCTTTGACCTCTCACCCTGCCCCTGTTCTTTTATTAGTTGTCCCCGGGTGATTGAAAGCAAAACCTTCTGCCATTTCTTTAACCAGCCTCAACATTTTATAACATAACTAACAAAAACATACAGAGGTATTATAGTTGAAAGCATCATGACTATAGCATACTTGTAACTGTATCTTAATAGTTAGTAAATCTTCAGCAAACAAGTTGGTAATGACCTAATATTAAAACAAAGTTATAATAATTTTATTAATATCATTTCTGCATCAATATTGAAGTCTCAATCACAACTCCATGAAGTCCACTAGGGACTTCACTGCTGGTATTGATTGTATGTGGAAGACACTCAGATATCACAGTGATAGGCAATTGTATAATACAGGGTTTCTCAAACAGGGGTTGCCGCTTGTGTAGGGAAAGCCCCTGGCGGACCGGGCCAGTTTGTTTACCCTGCCCCGTCCGCAGGTTCGGCCGATCGCGGGGAGCTGCTGGAAGTGGCGGCCAGTAAGGCCCTCGGCTTCCAGCAGCTCCCATTGGCCCGGAGCAGTGATCCGCGGCCAGTGGGAGCCGCAATTGGCCGAACCTGCGGACGGGGCAGGTAAACAAACCGGCCCGGCCCCCCAGGGGCTTTCCCTGAACAAGCGGCGACCCCTGTTTGAGAAACCCTGGTATAAAACCCTGAGAGAGAGAGAGGACAATAAACACAACCCAGGTAGGTGGACTAACAAAGAATACTATGGCCCTCAGCGGAATGGTATTAAACTCCATCCAGGGAGAGGAACCGCTGAACAGAGTTTTTAAAGTCTATTGCTGAGCCAAGCTAAACCAAGCTGTGCCTGAAGACATATTTTCATAACTCTTTGTGCTATGATGGAGGAAACAGGAGGAAGATCTGATACAGGAGAGAGGCTCCAAGCAAATTCTGATGCCAACTTCATAAGTCCCACAGAAATCCGTGTTATAAAGTTTATACGAATGGTCTGTCTCCAGCAGAGGCTATATATTCAATATGCTTCTTGCAAAAATACATTTTAAAAAAACCTCTAAAAGGGCCAAGGGCCTGGTTGTTTATTAAATTCACTGGCATGTCAGAAAGACATAACCTTACAGAGAGGACAAAGTGGAGTTGACAAATATTTGAAAACTACTTCGCAAAAGTTTCAATATATTTCACCTGAAGAATTCACACTATGGGGCAGAGAAGAGGCAGTTTATTTTCATAGTGTTTGTTTATAATAACTATATTTCCTAGCTTTCCAATGATTGGTCCATTCTTGACTGGCTTTTGGTTTCACAGTGATGCCATTCCATACCAGGTTTTCAGCAGAAAAAAACTGATACATCTTTGCAGACTTAACAGCCTCTTAATACAACATAGTATCTAGGCATTGCATATGGTTCATGCAGCAGAAACAATCCATGCTGTAACCTTAGCATCACACCAGCCTGACTTCTAAACATAGTCCTCTCCCTGAGATTTTTATCTATAACTATGGCCCTACCAAATTCACAGCCATGAAAAACACGTCACAGACTATGAAGTCTGGTCTTTTGTGTGCTTTTACCCTATGTTATACAGATTTCACGGGGGAGACCAGCGTTTCTCAAATTGGGGGTCCTGACCCAAAAAGAAGTCGCAGGGGGGTTGCAAGATTATTTTAGGGTGGTTGTGGTACTGCCATCCTTACTTCTGAGCTGCCTTTAGAGCTGGATGGCTGGAGAGCTACGTCTGTCGGGTGGGTGCCCAGCTCTGAAGGCAGTTCCCCACCAGCAGCAGCGCAGAAGTAAGAGTGGCAATATCCTAACCATGGCACCCTTCTGCACTGCTGCCTTCAGAGCTGGGTGGCCAGAGAGTGGTGGCTGCTGACTGAGGGCCCAGCTCTGCAGACAGCAGTGCAGAATTAAGGGTGGCAGTACCATACCGTGCCATCCTCACTTCTGCGCTGCTGCTGACAGCAGCTCTGCCTTCAGAGCTGGGATTCCGGGCCCAGCTCACAGCTGCCGCCAGCAGCAGCAGCACAGAAGTAATGGTAGCAGTATGCACCCCCCCATACAATAACCTTGCAACCCCCCCCCACACACACACACACAACTCCTTTTTGAGTCAGGACCCCTACAATTACAATACCATGAAATTTCAGATTTAAATAGCTGAAATCATGAAATTTATGATTTTTAAAGTCCTATGACCATGAAATTGACCAAAATGGACTGTGAATTTGGTAGGGCCCTATTTATAAGATATTTCTGGGTCTTACTTACAATGGTTAACAGTAGCAAGGTGCAGATTGATTAAAAAAAAAAAATCTCTGGAGCTACATATATTCCAGTGTTGGTGCATATGTGACTCCATCAAATAGGTCTGCCTGCCTGCTGGTCTGTGAATAGCGAAATTAATTCTGCATGAAAGGGCTTTTTTTTGTATGTTTTTAATGAAAAGCCCTCTCAGATACATGGGAAGTGTATTATTAACACTGCATTATTCCACAGCTACCACATTCACCCAATCAACCTTTCTTTCTGTTTTCCTTCCCATAGTAGAAGCACTGTGCTACCTTTTCACCAGCTGAGAAAACAGCTGCTATTGTTAATGCTGCTTACAGTGCTCAAGCATGTAAGACATGGGGGTTATTCAATGTAGCAAATTTCATTGCTGCATCAAGCATATGGCTTTAACAATTATTTTTAATAATATATTGGAAATCAATAAAACAAAACTAGCTTTTCTCAAAATAAAAAAGGAAACCATAAAACTGCTTTAAACCCATTGCAACAGCAAGCCTATAGTATAAAATCTTCAGGCACTACTGTATTTGCACAATAATAACCAAAGGGAAACTGAATGGGTCATTCCCAAGTTATCTCTGGGATGATAGATGCCATCATCTATCATCCCATAGATGATGGGCTGCCCCTTTCTCAGAGTGCTACTGCCACTGTTGTGATTAGCATTGCTGCCTGAGTTATGAGTCCATCAGTTTGAAGAGATGGCATGGTCTACTGGACAGAGCATGCCAGACTGGAACCCAAGAGACGTGAAGTTCTAATTCCTGGGTCTGCTGCTGACCTGCTGTGAGACCCTCTATAAGTCACCCTCTGTGCCGCTGTTTCCCCTCCAACCTTTATATCTGGCTTGTCTGTTTAGTTTTTAAGTTCTTTAGGGCAAGGACTTTCCCTTTCTATGTGTTTGTACAATGGCTAGCACAATGGGGCCCTTATCTCAGCTCTTGGTGCTACTGTAATACTAATGAATAATAACTGTAATTATAAAAAGAGGGAGCTAGTGGAAGGATATTAACTATGAAGTTTCCTTGATGTTGAATTTACTGCTTTTCCTGACACCGCAGACTGGATAGCTTGAATTCCCTGACCTTCATGGCATGCAAGGCCTTTGGTGAGGACAAGGAGAGAGGGGAATTGATAGTTTAGCTAGTTTATTGTTTCTGTTGTCATTAAGAGTTTGTTAGGGATAAGCTAGTTTTCTATTTTTTTAAATCGACTGTGCATAGTTTAAAATTCATAGCTGTGCCTAAGGTTTTCGCTAGGCACCATATTCCCATCAAAATAAATAAAATAAATGTACTTAGGATCATCCCAAGATTGGAAAGCTGCTACATGTGAAAGAAAAGCAAACTAGGCATGTTTAAAATTCTTCAGATTCACAGGGTGACTGTTTTATACAAACATGCATTAGTGAATCTCTCAGACAAAATTCCTGGAAAAGTTAAGAAACTCTCATTGATATCTACTGTAATCAGGGCCGGCTCTAGACCCCAGCGCGCCAAGCGCGCGCGTGGGGTGGCATTTTGCTGGCAGGGCGGCAGGCGGCTCCGGCGGACCTTCCGCAGTCATGCCTGTGGGAGGTCCGCCGGAGCCGCGGGACCAGCGCACCTTCCGCAGGCACGTCTGCGAGAGATCCCCTGGAGCCGCGGGACCGGCGCCCGGCAGCACGCCCCCTGCGCCGTGCCGCCCTGCTTGGGGCGGCCAGATTCCTAGAGCTGCACCTGACTGTAATTCCCATAAAAATAACAGAAATATTAAATCCTAACTAGGAAAGAAAGATGTGAGGGACACGGGAGCAGCTGAACACAGTTCATTTACAGAAAACAAAGGTTCCTTTATTTTAAAAGATTTCTGTGTAGTGAGCACTATCTTTGTCTTGAATCACTCAGTCTACTTTCCTTTTATAGCTCTTATTCCTTCAATACATCTTGGCATCTATTCCAAACTATAAACAGAAAAATCTAGACTGAGATTCATGCAATGTTTAGCCTCCAGGTAATGCAATCAGCCATTACATGTTGCCTATCCCTGCAGAAAAAGCTCCTTATGTCATGGGTGTCTGTGAAACTTCTATAGCCTTGAATCTTCTCTTTAAAACATTTTAAAAAGATAAAATGACATTTTCTTCTTGTGCTGTTGGATGCTCCACAAGGAAGAAGAGTTTAATGGGAGGCATGTTTTATCTACAAACTGAATTTGTAAAACAAAGCAAAATGTACACAGCTCCTTATGGTAAAACCAGGAATATTTCTGAAGTAATAACGGTGAAATCCTGGCCCCATTGAAGTCAATAGCAAAATTCCCATTGACTTCAGTATGAACAGGATTTTACCTCAAGCCTTCACAAAGATAAGGGTCAGAGCTTCGAAGATGATAGAAATATTATATCAAGAACAGAATTTTTGTTTTAAAATATCTGTAAAATGAATAAATTCTGAACTTTCCAGTGTATCTGAAATTAGTGACAAAGTTAAGACGCTCACAACAATGACTGTGGACAACTCATTGGTAATGTCCAGGCATGAAGGATCATCTGATATTCGCCATCCTAAGGGATTCTACTATGATCCCAATTCTCAAGTGACCTTAACCCAGGAATGTTTTGACTTAATAAGGCCTCACAGTATGCTGAAGCAGGAGGTGAAGTGGAAAGAGGGAACCTTAAAAGACTAAAACAAAAACAAAGATTTGCTGCTCTGCATGTTTCTGTCAGCTGATACCACACCAGAGAACTATCCCCTTTGATACATTGATCGATTACACAGATATCAGTCATCCCCAGGAAACTCCTCTCCAGCAAACATCCTGACTAACCATGTCTATAGACTCTAAAATAAATCTATTTTGTGCTGTAGAAACAACTACTACTGCTAAAGAACCCTTTACCACCTGAACAATTCAGACTTGTTCTTCTAATGTCCTTCTAGAACCTATTCATGGGTCAACAACTCTAATCCAATTCCCAAATCAATGTTTTAGATATACCGACAAAACTCTTCCCTGCTTCTAAAGAATTAACCATAGGGTGATATAGCTCAAACCTCTCCCCTACAGTCTCCCCTGAGCATTGCATCCAACAGCCAGTAAGTGTGACAGGCCCAAACCCTATAAAGATATGTCTAACTTCAATCAGACACCTGTGGTTGGCCCATCGCAGATGACTCAGGCTCACGGGGTTCAGGCTAACAGGCTGTTTAATTGTGGTGTAGACTTTCAAGCCTGGGCTGGTGCCTAGGCTCCAGGACCCTGCGAATGGGAGGGTCCCAGAGCTCAGGCTGCAGCCCAAGCCTGAAAGTTTACACTGCAACCAAACAGCCCCTTAGCCCAAGCCCTGTGAGACCAAGTCAGCTGGCATGGGCCAGTCTTGAGTGTCTAACTGAAGTGTAGACATATCCTAAGAGTCCCAGAAACTTCAACCAAACTTTTGTACTTGTGACCTCTTTCACACAGCAAGCCTCTCAGTGTGGCCCCCTTTATAAATTAAAAACACTTTTTTATATATTTAAAACCATTATAAATGCTGGAGGCAAAGCAGGGTTAGGGTGGAAGCTGACAGCTTGCGACCCCCAGTTTGAGAATCCCCATAGGTACTTTAATATCACTTTGCTATTCCAAGTATCCATGTCCCAGTAACTACCAACAACATGTAGCACTGTTTGATGTATACCATTATGTTTAATATACTTCATATTGTTCCACCTTTACCACTTCCTGCAAATGCCTGTAAATTTGCAACACTTACATTTAATTAAGATTACTAACCAATTAAGCCCTCCTTTTTGGAGATTTATTTCTACCTTCCTGTTTCTCCCTGGTCCAACAGCTAGTATGTCGGACAGGTTTTCTTGAAATACCCTAATACCGTAACAAAATAGTAACCACAAAAAGAGCGCCAATGTGCAAACTACCAACTGATATTACCTTTCAGATTATTATAGTTTTAAGAAAAATGCAGTTTTTCTGAACTCCAGGAGGCAAGGCTGTAAGTATTTCACAGCAGCTTGCCTAGGAGTTTATATCAGGTTAATAATGTCATTAGTGGAGTTGAGAAATGCCACTACAGCTAAAAGAAAAGTGAGAAACTTCACACTCTGCATGTGAAAGTTTCTCCTTAGGAAATCCCTGTGGTTCACTGTTCCTGTCAGGCAAGGCAATGTACTTATAAATTTCACCAAATGGGAAACTCAAAGCATAGTGTTCAAAGTGCATTGCTGCAGTATATCAGCACTTTTTTTCTCTACTCTGTTGAAGTTGACAGACTCCAATCTCTGATGTACCATGCCTGCTCTAAAGACTGTATACCTTGTCAACTTCACTTTGCTTCTCCGCTGATGTATGAAGTGAAGCAATGGGGGAATTGTGTAATGTATAGGATTTGCTAGCAAAAGATTGCTCTGTATTTCCTGGCTTCAGTCATGTAATATTGGTGAGGACTGCAAAATCTAATTCCAGCATTGCCAATCCCAACAATCAAAAAGTCATGATCCAGGCCAACAAAAACAATGAAATTGGCTTAAAAATCATGAGATTTCATAAATAATATATGTTGGGTTCTTTTATTCACTGTTTTTGAACCTTTAAGGGGCACATTTGCAAGTTTTTCTCTGCAACCACATAAGCTAGAACTTCCTTTAATAAAATGAAAACTGAGTTCTTGTCTACACAAAAAAATTGTACCAAAATTATACCAGTATAGCTTATTCTTTACTGGAAGGATAATAAGCTATACTAGTAGAACCACTTTTTACCAGTATAACTGTATCCACATTAGGCGTTGTACTGCTATAACTATATCAATGTAAAATTATAGCCCTAATCAAAAAAGTTATATCAGTACAAAAACTGTGTGTAGATCCGACTTCAGATTCTCATGGATTCACAAGATTCTTGGAGCTGGGCTTTAAGAAAAACACCAAATATCACAAAACTTGCACTAACTACTCTGCAGTGATTTTGCAATGCAAGGGGCACAGACAAAAAAAATCTCTGTACCATAAATATTGCTGTACCTCTTGTGATGAAGTAAACTATGACTATCAAATTGTGAAGTCTGTTATGTTGCCCTGGCACAGAAAGGCCTTTGACACCTTGTTGAAGGACGATCACTGATAGCTATCAAGGCTGCAATCTCGGACTATTGACTTTGACCGGCTCTCTGATCCGGCCCACCCCCCTGAAACACTGATCTTTCTACATCGAGGTTGCAGGGGGGGCATGACCGGTGGATATGAAATTTCAGACTTTGAACGCACCCACAAGTCATTGGTTCATACAAGGAACCAGAGAATGTCACCCCGGTTGGATGAAGGGGTGCATGTGGACAGACTGTGAGACAGTGATCTGCTGCCCCCAGCCAAACGGTGAGAGGCAGAGTCCAATGGGAGGAGCAGGCTACCCTGCCCTGCCCCAGGAGCTGAGTCCCAAACAGAGCTACCGGCCAATCCTTCCTCAGAGAAGCTGAAGGCTACTGCGGCCCACCCCAGCTCTGAAAATCCTCTTACTGAAGCATGCATGGAGAGATTTCTGTGGGATAAAAGGCCTCCTCTATATAGAATGGATTCCCCCTAGAGGAGATTGAGACTTGGGGTATTAGGAAACAATTGGGTGGTGCCCCAGAAGGTACTGGTGATTGAACTTGGCACATAATATCCCTTTCTCATTACATTTGGACCCAGAACATGAAATGCAGGCTGTTGCAGAATTTTTACTGACCTGAAGTTTTGAGACAGTTAAAAATTACTGCAAAATGTGATTCCTGCCATTGGGCAGGAAAAGTCGAAGTTAAGTATAAAGCAGCCATGATGCTGCTACCTATAATAGAGGAACCTTTACAGAGAGTGGCCATGGATAAAGTGGGATGCTATATCAAGGTGACAAGAAAGAAATACATATTGGTGGTGATATACTATGCCACCCACTAACCTGCTGTTATAACTCCATCCTCCATAGAAACTGACATGGTTGCTGATGCTCTTCTGACAATTTTTAGCAGGGTGGGCTTCCCCAGCAAGGTCCTCATGGACCATAGAGCCAATTTCATGTGCATGCTTCACCAGGGCTTGTGGGAGTAATGTGGGGCTGGACTTTTCTGGGCCTCTGTATCACTCAGAAACCAATGGGCTGGTGGGCAGGTTTAACGGGACACTTAAAATGATTCTGAAAACTTGTGCAGATCAGCACCCATATGATTGAGAGAAGTACTTACCTTATCTGCTGTTTGCCTATAGGGAAGTTCCCCAAGTATTCTCAAGGTTTTTCCCTTTAGAGCTGTTCTCTGGAAGGAGGACCTAATGAGGGCTGAGTGGCAGGGGAAAGCCTCTGCTGAGGGGAAAATCAGTGGTGGAGTAGATGTTGGCCTTTAGGGAAAGGCTCACAGGGCTCATGTTTTGCCATGAGAAAACAGCCCAAGGTCCATGAGGGACATAAGGTCTGGTATGACCTCGCCACATATGCTAACACAGTAAAAAACACCGTTTTTCCTAGTGAAGACAAGGCCAGTCATTCACTTCTCAAACTCTCCCTCCAGCAGTTATTTCCCTAATCCACATCTCCCCAGTGACATCAATGGAAAGACCAAGAGGTCAGCACCAGCATGGAACTTTCAAATCCTCGTGAGCCAAAACAAAATATTTTCTCATATTGTTTTTTATACTCAGACTAAGCAGCTTTTGTGGTTATTAAATGCCCCCATTATGCTCTGACATTTAGTCATCCATATAAGATGTTTATTGCATATTGCCTACTGTACTCTTCTACCATGCCATTATCCCTTAATTTTTCTAATGAATAGCACTTTTACTGTAGTAACCCATGCAGTAAATTATTTATGCTGGGTACAGTTGGTTGTTACAAAACAGACTGAAGAGACAGTGTAGTGAGCAGACCATGTTATTAAAAAATAGATTGGCAGTTCAGTAACTACCAGCAATTTTAAGCTTAGTTCATACTGTCATTTTTTAGCTTTAAAATGTTGCCAACCGGATTATTTGAAATCACAAGGGACTTGAGGTTACACACTAAAGGATTGAAGTCAGAACTTGTGACTGATGCTCAGCTTTCCTGTTTCATTCTCACCTCTTGCAATCTCCCTTCCTCCCCCTCAGCAATATTGTTTCTCAAAAGAGCAACCATTCCAGATATGCCTTCTGTTTTCAGAGACCTGTGCCCGGTTATCTTGCACTGTGATCTCTAAGTAACAGACTCTCAAGTACAGCTCTGGAGTAGTGAATTAAATGTCCTGTCACAGTAGTAATACAATGCAGATAAACCAGAGAGCACCAGCCTTCTGCTCTGCAGTGCTGCAAGGAATGGGATCCTTGTGACTTTCAAAGTGCAGTCAGTGCAGCACAACAGAACAGAGGCGCAGTGCCAAGACTGAATAAGCAATAGATGGTGGGGGAGCACTACATGTGAGAAGATGACTCTCTACAGTGTGGAGGTATTATGGAAATCTGTATAGTGTATGCTTCAGGAAAGTGCTGATCACAGCTAGTGGTGCCACAGTGAAGGAGGCGCTGCAGTACCGTTTAAATTTTAATTGATCTTTCTCTGTGCAAAGAAACAGCCACAGCCCCCTGTCCTCACTGAAGGAAAAGACAGTGAGCTGGGGAAAGTTTTTCCATTCAGCTTCCAGCTGAAGTTTAACCTCTGAGAAACTTTTACAGTTTCTCAGAGGGGGTAAGAAATAGCATAAAGAGGGAGAGCAATTACTGCTGACTGCAGCTGCACATTGTTAGCTCCAACCTGGGTAGAAGGGGATCCAAGTGTGTCTCTGTGGCAGAGAGAAATAGACTCTGGGATACAGGAGAACCTGTAGGGAAATCCTAGGAACAGCCAATCATGGGATGAAATCGTAGGCTGAAGTGTAATGTTCTGTCGTTAATATTTCAGTTCCCTGTAAGGCCAAAGCCCAAGGAGAGGAGAATCTGGATTACATAGAGTCTGTATCTCTGTTCAGAGCAGAGCAGGAGTTTCACTTGTTTACAGGGTCATTGCCCCATGTTGTTGCCCCACACTCTGAAACTGGCAGTCTGAGAGTGATGACGTACATAGGGTGGCAATTTCTGGAAAGCTTTGGATGTGATTCACTGAAACTTTGACAGGTTTCCTGGATTGGCTTCTTCTGTTCCATCCACTACCACTTACATATCAGCTAAATTATAGAATGTCCCTATTCAGCCTGCAGCTGTGTGTGTTACTGATGTAACTGAAAGGCAAGCCAAAAATGCCAAATGTGTTTCAATTTGGGCTTATGACACTTGGGACATTTTGTGTCAGGAACAAGTGGGCATTTGTCTGGGGTCTGCCCACAAAGGCACAACAGTAGAGATGTAGTAATTCTTTATCCGAGCTCCTGGTTTGGCTGCAGAAGGCTTATGTAATCCCCCAGCTGGGATTTTTGTATTCTCATTAAGCCATTCGCTGCACAGACATCTGATTGGAGACAGCCAGCGAAATAAGGGCCCAACAGAAAAAGGATCTCTTTTTATTTGGGAGTGGGTACCATTAAGTGCACAATGTTAAACTGCTCTTGTGTAGCTGAACTGTGTTATTTCCACATACAAAACTATAAAGACAGTTAAGGCTGGAAGGGTATAAAAGCTACTCCAGCTATCACCCAAACATCTGCAAACCTCCCTATCGCACAATTCTATAAACAGCCTCAGGCCCTCCACCACAGAAAGCCGGGGTTCACTTTTTATTCTTACTAGTCCAGGGGCAAGGAGGGAAAAAGGAGAGGAAGATACCGCCCCATCTTCCCTCCCTCTGAACAGCATGGAGATGAATACAGAGAGGCACCTTGAGGCTTGGCAGGCAGTAGTTCAACCCCCAGGAGCACGTTCAGTAACTGTCCTGCTGAGCAATTCTTCATGTTGCAGTGTGTGTCAGGAGTTCTCCCCAACCCACCAACAACCTACTCAATTTTAGAGCGGAGCAAACAGGTCTCTTCTATTAAGTTCCCCCACCCTCTCAAGCTGCTAGATTGTTGGTACAGATAGAAAGGGAGCACAGGTGGATCTTCCAGGCTACTGTCTTTCTCATCCTTTGAGAATTTGTCCTTTCCCTGCCACACAGCTTTTTCCAGGGGGAAGCAGAGGTGTTTCTCACACCCCTCTCTCTTCTTAGCCTGAAGGAGGAGGGTCCCTTTGTCCCACCTCCAGCTCCACATATTCTTTGTGAGCCGTTATTCCAGCTGCCCCAACTGGCTTCACTCCCTGTCATGATGTAGGACTCTACATGGGAAGGCCTTTTACCAATAGTCAGGATTAAAAAGGAGAGAGTCATCTATGAGTTTGAAGTGTCTAAAAATTAATAGCAAAATTCTTATTTAAAGAAGAGTCTAAGATTAGTATTTGCGTATCTGGTTCCTGATTTTGATCTAGTGACATTTTGGGGCAGAACCACACTTGAATGTCTGCCATCAGTTCCCTAATGCCATGTAATAACTGACCTTTCATTATCACCCCAGCCAATTTCCACTGCCTGTTTGACCCTAACTTTGCCCCTTTGGTTGGTTGGCTAATTGGACTATGATGTAGGTAACATAGTTGTCAATGCAGGCGTTGCTTCCACTATGCATATTGTAGGTTTTAAGAGTAGTGGGGTCTCAGGACTTGTATCATGACTCCATTCTCCACTCTTGTGACCCACCACAAACCGGCGGGATGCTTCCAAGTGTATAAACACCAGTAATGCTATTTAGTGGTTCACCTCCACCAGCTCCCCTGTATAGCCTTGTTCAGCAATGTACAAATGGAAGTAAACTTCCCCCTTAGCTCACTCTGCAGTGAGGGAGAGGGAAAGAGCTCTTGATTCTGGATCCCCTGGCCCCTGCCAGCCTCCCCACTTGCACTTCCTTCCATCCTTTAACTCAGAGTTTGCCTGCCCCTGCTTTAACTGTTCCCAGTTGATAGGTAGATTGCTCTCATTAGCTTGTCAGCCACCTGCCTAATTAAGTCATTGAGCATCCATCCGCCAAATTAATCCACTCCATGGGGGAAACAGCTAGTACAGGGGCAGGCAAACTTTTTGGCCAGAGGGACACATCGGGTTTCGGAAATTGTATAGAGGGCCGATTGGGGAGGCTGTGCCTCCCCAAAAAGCCAGGCGTGGCCCAGCCCCTGCCCCCTATCCGACCCCCCCCTGCTTTTCGCCCCCTGACAGTCCCCCAGGACTCCTGCCCTATCCATCCCTCCCTCCCTGTCCCCTGACCACCCCTGGACTCCCCGTCCCTGACTGCCCCTCCGCCACCCCATCCAACCCCTCCTCATTCCTGACTGCCCCCTTGGACCCCTCCCCCATCCAACCACTCCTTCTCCCTCACTGCCCTCAGATCCCCTACCCATGACTGCTCCCACCGCGCCATTCAACCCCCCTCCTTCCTGACGGCCCCCAGGATCCCTGCCCCCATTCACCCCCCCTGTTCCCTGCCCTCTGACAGCCCCGACCCCTATCCACACCCCTGCCCCTAACCACCACCCCAAACTCCCCTGCCCTCTCTCCAACCCCCCCTGCTCCCAGCCCCCTTACCGCGCTGCCTGGCGCATCAGTGGCTGGCAGTGCTACAGCTGTGCCGCCCAGAGCACCAGGACAGGTTGCTGTGCCGCCCGGCTGGAGCCAGCCACGCCACCGCGCAGCACAGAGCACCAGGTCAGGCTGCGGCTCTGCAGCGGCACTGCTCGGCAAGAGCGCGCAGCCCCACCACCCAGAGCATTGCACCTGCAGCAGAGCAAGCTAAGGCTGAGTGGGGGAGGGGGAACAGCAGGGGAGAGGCCGGGGGCTAGCCTCACGGGCCAGGAGCTTAGGGGCCGGGCAGGAGGGTCCCGCGGACCAGATGTGGCCCACAGGCTGCAGTTTGCCCACCTCTGAGCTAGTACCTTAGTGACCAGAGTACTGGGTCAGCTCAAGGTTCATAGCACTCTGTCACAGGGCTCAACAATGGTTCAGACGCAGTACCAATTCATTTCAGTGCTTACCTTTCTCGACATTAATTCAGTTTGGAAATCAGCCAGACCTCAATAATTAACAGACGCTAGCTAATAACATCAGAAGGTAAAGGCTAGGTGGTTCTAATTGCATGCCAAAGGCTGAAGAAGCAAATCTGTTAGAAGTCAAGAAGATTGAAAGCAAAGATATGAATCAGAGATGTTATTCTATAAATCAAATGGGAAATGTTCTTTGTCTAACTCATTAATAGCAACAGGAAGTTTCTTCAAAGCAACAGTGGGACCATAAACCCAGTGAAAATATCAGACTTCCTGACCTATGGGGAATTCGTGAGAAACTAAGTATTTACAATGCTGGATCAAACATACCTTGACCCTTAGAGGAACACTACCATCACTCAAAATCTTTCAATTTTCAGGTAATCATCAGGTAGTAAATCTGCCCATAATTTATGTCATGTTACAATAACATTTTCCTAACCATTTTTCACCCCACAAGCCTCCCTCCCCACAAAAATAAAAGGGGAAATTGACTGAGTGACTGCATAGGGGAAACAGTGAAACTGACTGTTGGCAAAGTGCTGCCAAATGCACAAACTAAACAAACAAAAGAGGTCATTATTTTTCATGACTCTCTTTCAGCCATAGCAATCTTAGGTGTTGCTTGTAAGAGCAGTGCTGAAACATTTCCAAACAAGGTGAGATTTTAAGTAGACATTATCCCATTAAAAATGAGCATTCAAACACAGAATTTCATGAAGCTTGGGGGACTAAGGAAGCTGTCGCTCTCAGACATTTACTTTATTTTTCTACCACACCGTCTCTACAAAACCAGCTCTACCCAGCACCAGGCCATACACATGGTTGATCAATATAAACACTCCTGTAGGATGGGAGCAGCACTCCAGACCTGCAATACGCTAAAATCCCGATCTCACAATTGACTTGCACTGTCAATGACCTCAAGGCGCTCTTTTTGCAGCCAGGAGGAGAAGGCAGAGGGCCACTAAGCTTGCTGTGCACCATCTATGGTTGCCCAGACAGAAAGCTGGCATTGCGGTTGCTTTGTGCCAATGGAGCAGCATAAAGTACTCATAGCAGGTACAAGGAACCAGCCTTTACTCTTTAATATTGTTAGCCAATATAATAAGTTACTCAGAATGTTTTGCATTCATGCTAAGCTGTATAACTATGGACTGTATTTCCCACAATGCTCTGTACTCACGCCAAGCTTTATTGTGAAAACTTACTAGCCGGTAAACTGTATGTAACCTCTCTTGTTTGTGTATGCAGAACCTGTCAGAAGTAATGCCAAATATAAATGGTGTGTTAGGCACAGTTGGTTATCTTCTAGGGATAATTGGTACAGTTAGTAGAGATGTCTTTCAAAATATGCAGAAAACTAGAGAAGAAAAGCTTGTGATAATATAGTAAAATCTGTGAAATCTTCTCTTTGTGGTAAACAAGTGTGGTATAAATATGAGCAAAATTTAATTCATGATTTTGGAACAGAGTGAAAATGTAAACAGCAAGCCTGTTCTCCAGATTGGGTAAAGTATTAACTCTTTCTGTATTGTGCCGATTTATCTATGCTTAATAAACTGATTGAGCTGAGTTATCTGATATCTTATTAATCCAGAATTGAGAGCACTGGTATCAACAACATCCATAACAATATCCATTCTAGTATATTTAAGAATCTAGGGAATATCCAAGTATGTGACTACATTTGAGTTCCTGAATTTCACTTTGTATTTTCACTTGTAGATGTCTGAATTTAATTTTGAGATATTTATTTTCAGAGAACCTTCCATTATATACTATATGAGAATCCTCATCTAATTCCTACATAAAAGGACTGTCCATCATCCAAGGCATATCATCAAATTAATCTACCTTGTCCGTATGGGTAAGAATGCAGAAAGAGCATGTGGTGCAACACTGAGTTTGAAGTCTCAGGGCATCTTATTTAATGGTAAGAAACTTTGCTTTGTAGGGGCAAGTGAAGAGTGACTGAGAAATCCCGACTGAGCCACAACGGTGCTAGCTCAGGAAAAGGCACATACCATCGTAAGAGATTGTATCTGAGATCCCTCGTCACTGAAGATACTACTGCCCAATTATTGACCATGGTGTCCATTATGAATGCTTATCTTTGGCTCAGGAAGTGAAGGACAGCTCACATTAAATCCTGGATGGTACAGCCAGCAATAACAATGGATAATAGTTCTGCTGAAGAATATTAACTACATGCATCTACAGATTTTCTGACCATACAATTAGGACCGATGTTCTAGAGTGGACTTCCTATCCCTTTCCCCTCAAAGATGAGTTCCAGTTCCATTGATAAGGTTCTTCCCCTGTGTGATGGGGTGTGGGGACTGCATCCAGTGCATCCATCCATCCTTCAAGCCACCCTCTGTCTCCAGGCAGTGAGGCCTAAGGACTAACATCAACCAAGTGACCCTTTTCTGCAGGGCTGTGAAGCCTAGCAGCCAGAGTCCACGAGGCTACCCTGGTTTGCTGGGCAGCAAGGCCTAGTGGCCAGAATAAATAAATACCCTGATTTACAGAGTGGCGTGGCCTGATGGCCTGAAAAGGTGTGGGCCATCACCCCGGGGGGCGAGGGGGAGGCTTGGTAGCTGGACCCTCCCTACTCCACATATCCCAGCCCAAGGCCCTAGTGGCAGCGAGTGATTTCGCCACTGAGTCAGAGGGGATCCAATCGCAAAATGCCAACTATAGCTAGTCCCTCCCTGGGCTATTTCTTACTGTGACTCCTGCATCCATGGTCTGGGTGACTTCGGGGTTCCCAGGTTCTTCTGCCTGAGCTGGTCCTGGTGGCTCTGAAGTCCCTCGTGTGTCCACAGGTATCAGGGTATCTGCCAGGATCTCAGCACCTCTGGCTATGGCTTCGGGGGCTGCCACTGCTCCGAGGCAGGAGCCTGCAACGGATATCCTTCCTCTCCAGCAGTCAGCTCAGAGTGAGCTGGGCTGCTCCTTTTTAGTGTCTTGTACTGCACTTGGTGCATGCCCAGTAGGGACGTGGGGGCATGACTCCCTCAGCCCAAAATTAACCCTTTCCCGTCCAGTTCGGGGTGAGTGCACCCTGTCATACCCTGTATAAGAGGCAATGTGTTCCAGTGGATAGGCACTCAGCTGAGTTGGACTCAGAAGAGCTGGTTCTGCATTGGCTCTGCACTGACCTGCTGGGTGACTTTGAGCAAATTGCTTCACCTCTCTGTGCCTCGGTTTCTCCATATTTAAAATGGAACCAACCATATTTATCTCCCTTGTGAAGATCTTAGATCTAAGGATAAAAAGCACTACATAAGACCTAGGTGTGTGTATATATATATATTCTGCCTTTTGAGGTATTAAGTGGTCAGAAGATGTTCCCTTGTACACAGGGATAGTTACACGTTCTTGTCTACATCCTGGGCAGTTGTGTCTATTCCAGAACTATCTCTAGCATTCTGGCACATCTGATCTACTTTCTTTCATATCTCAACGAGACTTTGCCATAAGCATAAGGTTTATATTATTATGAAGTGACATTGCTCTGAATTGAGGGAAAAAACTCCTAGTATCTTCGATTCAGCAAGCTTGGAATAGTATGTTATGCAGACACTGCTTAGCCTAAGGAAAGGGATTAGAAGACTCTGAGATGATTTACTCAAACAATAAAAGACAATGAGATGCTCGTAGTCCTGGTGGCAAGTCTGAATACACATAAATTGCCTTCCTCAGCGATGAGCAGAAATCAGACAAGGAGTCACAGATTCTCATTGTTGCTTGTGGATATTTTCTTTTTCTAACACCTTTGACTTCCCAACTGCCATCCTTCTGAATCTGCCTCCCTCTATGAGACATATGAAGTAATACAAATGTATAGTTTTGTTTCTGAAATTAAGTATCCACCCATCGTTAGAAACGTGTCTTGATTTTGTGGCCAGGGTATCTAGAGTGGCTACTGATAATAATAAGGTATAGGAACACATTTAACATATTCCTATTGCCCTTTTCTTAGCTGTCATTGATACTGAGTAGCTGAACTTTTATAAAAGCATGTATCAGTTACCGTAACTGAATGAGAAACTGAACTCTGCTCTGCTGACTGTATAAAGACTGCATTACATGCAGATTTTGTACCAATATATCTATTACAGTTAAGGGTGCCAAACTGAAATAGTTATATTGGCACAATCCCTAGTGTGGATGCAGTTCTACCAGTATAAAGGTGCCTTGTATTTATATAGCTTGTTCCCCTTTCCATACCGCACTAGCTATACTAGCGTAAGCAGTTATACCAGTAAAACTATGCTCACATTAAGGAGATGGTACTGTGTTAACTATATTGGTATAAAGTGGTACAACAGCTCTATTCAAACAAAACCTAAAAGGTGTGCAAAACTGCTTTCAGGGATCTATATCATGTACTTTTAATAGTAGTATTAGTCTGAAAAAAATCATGCATGTTAATGGGTCACATATCTATTCTATATAAGGTACTGTCAAGAGAAAGTCCTTAATAAATTCCTATTGCTGAGCTATCTTGCAGCAAGTCAGGATACACTCAGCACATTGCAGCAGCAGAAGCTTTTCCCATGGTCTGCACATCACTGGTAATTCATCTGCATCTTTAACCAGTACTATCAAGTCATCCAATTCACCTCACGTTTATAGCTTTGGAGATTTTGTAAATTCACCCTACTTAATCCTATTGCTGCTCTATAATAAAGTGGGGTTTAATGCCTCCTTTCTGTGAAACTTTGACTTTTAAATTAAGTTGACCTGGCAGTTAAGAATTGATACCTAAAGACTTTGCTATCAACATTTCAACACTCATCTTTAGGAATATTCTCCTGGCAATGATGTTAGCTTACTTGATCCCTAGGCTGGTCTGACTTTCTTCTGTTTTCATCATCAACCTCCATCTGAAATATCGTCTTGATTTTATTTAACTTCCTTTGCCAGATTGGGATTTACTACATACTTTCAGCTTTGCCAATCATTACATAAATACTGTATCATCAAAATACCTAATGGTTTAGCAGTAGCAAAATGGTGGTGGGCAAAGCAGGAGAAAGTCCAGAGTATGAATTCCCTTCTGTGTATGGCCTGGAATCTGTTGGAGCAAAGATGAGCTTTTACATGCATGAACAGTTGTAGGGTTTGACCATTTCATTTTTAGGCATATATTTAAGTATTTACATCCTCTTTCCTTTTTAAGAGCCAATATGTTCTTTTAAAAAAAAAAGTGACTGTAGCTACTCCCAAGAGACCTGCAGATTCACAGATCAGCGATCACACCCTTATTCCCCAGTCGCTGCACTGGGCATGTGGTATGCCTGAGAATGACAGCAGACTTCCCGGTGCCATATCATCCTTCTCGGAAGAACCACCATTCAGAAATAGTGTGTGCAGAAAAGATGCTGAGGAAGATTATATAAAACACCCACCTGACAAGCACATCAGCCACTACTGCTGTGCTTGGCAGGGCCTGAATCCTTGCAAGGGAACTGTGAGATCTCTGTTAGAGTGGTGTAAACAGATCTGAGTCATAATGCATCTCTTGCACATAGATGTGCATCATTAACCATCAAAAGCACCAGCCCTTCAACAATTTACACTCCCAGAGAATCTAATGCAAGCCTCCCATCTAGTGGTCCACTGTGGTAATACTGCAGTCTCCAAGTGTACTGAATATTTTCTTGTACAGCTAATGGGCCAGATTTTCAGCCAGTGTGAAGTGGTGTAGCTTCACTGAAATACATTGATTTCACTCAGTTGATTTAACTGGAGCTATGCCAATTCACACCAGCTGAGAATCTGGCTCTCTCTATGAGGAACTGTAGCAGAGACGTCTTTTGCTTGAGTGCAACAGGTGTAGCAACCAGGGTACTTCTCGCTGCTCATCCCATTGAGGAGCAGGAATTGCAGCAGAGGGAGGGCACACTTAACCCAGCAACTAGGGTAAATCTGCTTGGGTGGCTTGCTTCACTCTTCTCCTGCCACACACTAGAGTCCTCTGCTGCGCTGCTCTAGTAGAGCTCCCAAGAGCAGAGGGAGTTATCACATCTCCCTGTGATCATAGGTAATTGTTCAGACCTCTCAGAGCTCTCGTTTCAGGTTGTCTGCAGACTCAAGTAGGCATCACTGTATTGGTTACACTTAGGTAATATTTTCAAGCTTTTCTTTACTATGATGAAGGCAAGAAACTTACTGTGTTTTAAAGTGAAAGCTGGTATGGTATGACTCCAAGAGCTGCGGCCCTAGGCTTGAGCCTCTAGTGTCTATACCAGGGGTGGCCAACCTGAGCCTGAGAAGGAGCCAGAATTTACTAATGTACATTGCCAAAGAGCCACAGTAATACGTCAGCAGCCCCACCGATCAGCGCCTCCCCCTCCCTCCGCACATCTCCTAATCAGCTGTTTCGTGGCATGCAGGAGGCTCTGGTGGGGGGGGAGGGGGAGGAGCAAGGGCATGGCAGGCTCAGGGGAGGGGGCGGGAAGGGGTGGAGTGGGGGCAGGGCCTGTGCAGAGCCAGGGCCTGTGCAGAGCCAGGGGTTGAGCAGTGAACAGCCCCTGGCCCATTGGAAAGTTGGCGCCTGTAGCTCCATCTTCGGTGTTGGTGTCTATATAAGGAGCCGCATATTAACTTCTGAAGAGCCACGTGTGGCTCCAGAGCTACAGGTTGGCCACCCCGGCCTATACCTTAGTTTTGCTTTCGCTCATTCATGGGCTTGATACAGTCTTATATTAAAGGGACCATGCACATCTGCCAATAAACATTCCCAGTGCTTCAACATGCCACTTAGAACAAAATACTCTGAGAACAGGTTAGTGCTTTCTGTTATGAAGTGAAGAAATCTGACAAGAAGTAGGAAGGTAAAGATACAGACAGAAAAATAAGTAGTCACTACAACCCATAGGCCTCATGTCTTCTGGATTCAGTTCTTACCATCTCAAATTTATGTTATATTTTGAGATTAGTCATCCCTGTATATTCAAAACCTTAAACATACAATGCACCCTTTTTGTTTTTCACTTATGCTGATTATTCACTTGTTGTGAAATTGATATCCTGGGAAATTTGCACTGAAGATAGTTGTGACCAAGAGGATTTAATATCATGCGTACTACAACAGAATTCCTTGCTTATTAAAAAAATTAATCCAGCAGCCAAAAAGTTTATTATCCTATTGTGCATGAGATTTCTGATTTTTCCCTTTTCTCTTTTGGAAGGACTAGGCATGGAGATATTTTTACTTGGCCCATTACAGTTCATAAACTCCCTGCTCCCCATTCTTCCAAATATGAACTGGACTGGAGTAGTTTCTAACATTTGCTTTGTGAATTTTCCATGGAAAATGGAAACCCTTTACCTATTCTTCATCATGCTGTGCAGTGCAATGGAAAGGTCAAACAGGGCGCTACGTGTGTATCTAGCACATGGAGTAAGAAAAGATGGGTCATGTTCAGTTTTAAATCAACTTTTTTTAACATAAAAAGAATTATAAATATTCTCTTCTTTTAAAGGTACACATGCCATATGCTTATCGATACTGCACACTACGCATATGCTGTCTCGTCTCTTCATGAGTAACTTGTATCTGTAGCTTCTCAGGGAATGAAGAACTCCTTTACAATCAGAATAGGTTTTAAATGATAAATTTTCGTTTACACCAGATGACAATGAAAACTCTGAAGTTAGCTAGCAGGATCTTGTCTATGCAAAGTTATTCAAGGATGACAACAAAAGTTATCATTAAGTTAATGAAGCATCCATCTCCTTCACAGCAGTCTTGGGTTCAAACTGGACATAGGTGAGGAAATACGTTGGTGCCTTATCTAGAGCTATGCATAATATTTTGTTGATAAATTCTAACATGAGCAAGTTCCCTTATGAAATTCTATTCTGTTTTGCCATATGGGGGGAAAAAGCAAATTGTGGCACCATAACTGCTTTGCACTTAGAGAATGCAAAATGTGATGATGGAGAACTGAAGACCAAAGAAAAAAATCCATTAGCTGACACACACTCTGATGAACTAAGCATTATCCATGTGATCAGCTGTGCTTATTCTTCACAAGGAGAACTTGGAGACAGAGGGAAGGAGCTCTGCCAGGTATCGGAAGGGAACAGCACAGCTAAATCTACGTCCATTTTGTTGTAGCTGTAAAGAGACAATAATGAGCCCTTTCAGATTTTATTATTATTGGAGGCGGTGGAGAGTGGGGACTTGGGGAGTGCAAGGATGTGGTAGTGAACTTCAAGCACGGGAAGCAAATGATGTAAAAAAAATCAAATTTTAAATTGTATAAACATCAAATAACAGAAGCAAAACAAAAGGAGACCATTCATATCCAAGGGAAACAGAACACTAGGCTTCAGCTATGGAAAATCCTGGGCTGTCTGGCATTCACAGAGCTGGTAACATAGGCCCCAGTCCAGCAAAGCACTCAAACAAGTGCTTAACTTTAAGCATGTGAATAATAACCATCCCTATTCAGCAAAGCCTGTCTTTAATTGTGAGCCCTTCTTTAAGAGTCAGGACCCTGGACGAAGGTAGGCAAGACTAGTGGCAGGAGGTTGGGAGCCAGGAACTGAAGGTGTTACAGCTGGTGTCTGAGTCAGGAGTGAGCCTGAGGGACAAAGCCAGAGTCCAAACCAGAGACAGAGTCAGGAATCGGGCCCAGGGTCAATACCAGGAGTTAAGGTTCTGGGGGTCCATCAGGATTCAGGATCCAAGTCAGAGCTGGGGTCAGAAGCAGAGTGGTCATGGCAGCTAGCTAGGAATCCACATTGTTGCCTGGACACTTCCTGGTAAGCCCCATTGGCTTATATGGAGCTTTTTTGTTAATAAACAGCATGCAGAGCTTTTTAGATTGTGCCTGATTCTGCACTGTCCTATTTCCTTGATAATAAACTATTCACCTTAATGAATGAGAATTAAGCAGGTTTAAGAGGAGTGATACTGGTTATTGTCCTCATGAGATTGATATTTGGCTGTTCTGAGGCCCTTGAATTTTCCAGATCTCAAAGGCTGAAGGCATCAGATGTTAGCTCCAGCCTTTTTCTATATTAGTTCTAGCCACTTAAACAGTTTAAGTGAGACTTCTCCAGAAAGCACTGCATGAAAATCACCATGCACCTCTGAAACTGCAGGGATGCCATTACTTGCCAATCTCAAGAATGTTAAATGAATTATTCTTCATGGAAGATGCAACCATCAGCCCTGAAGCTCTGAAATACTTTACCCATGAAAGCTTCTTGACACCCCTCTGTAATATCCTTGCATCTATGTCTGGAGGGACCACTTCTAAGATGAAAGAATAATTCAGTCTCCTTGTCCATTCAGTTTTTAATTTCTTAGTTCAGACTGTTAAGAGAGACACCCGTTTATGCCACATGCGGTGGTGGTGTTTGTGGAAGGCACACTTTCTATTACAGACAAGACTGGGAATTCCAGCTCATAAGCTGTCACACAGTCTTCAGATGGTAATGACTTCCAGTCACGAGCAACGCGAGCCAAATTCAAACCACTGACCTAGAGGTGAAAGGCTCCATTTGGATGTTCCCCAAGGTTTGGTTTCATAGACAGCCCAAAGCAAAACTTTAAGTGACTAACAGATACTGACACTAATGGCTGGTAAGTAAGCTAAGCAACTCTGCCAAAAAGAAAGACATATGCATGGTAGAGAGCTGTTGGCAGTACAGCAAGCAGAGATTTCACAGATTTAGCATCCATTGACAAATGGAACTACCCTACTGAAATGTTATATTGGTCCAGAACCTGTTTTTGTTTCCTTTAGTTTCATTTTTGCTTGTCTTCTTAGAATCTTAAGAAGAAGAAACATTTCTTAATGGCTGTAAAAATGAGTGTCCCTCAGAACAGTGATGTCAGGAGGAGGAGCACAAGAAAGTCTATGCTGGAACTAGCACAACAAGAAGGAGATTGTTACAGCAGTTATTTACTGTGGTAGTTTTTGCAGCTTTATTGCAACATATCACTATACCAGTTTTATCCTTTTTCATTTGGCAAACACTAATTCCTTTCCCCTCTGTTTCTAATAGAGCACAAACCAACATAGTTGCATTTCAAATGGTTTCAAAGCAAGCCAATGACAATAATAACAAAATAACTTAAAAGTTCTCACAATTGCTTTAGCTTACCCAAAACTTAACATACCCAACTAGGACCAACTTGGAAGGGTGGCGCCAGACAGATAGGGGTTAGGGCTCTTCTTTCAAGCAGGTAAAACCAGTAAAAGATAGAATCGGTAGGAGGTTGAAATGGGACGGGCTGTCTAAATAAATATATTACTTATGTGTTGGTAACATCCTAATTGTGTTAAGCACTTTCCAAACACAGAGGAAGACAGTTCTTGCCCTGAAGAGTGGGTACACTAAAAACTGGTATACATTGCAGCTGCAAGGTGCAATTGTCCCAAGTACAATCCTGTCCAAGACTCTAGGTACATATTTGGGGAGGCTAGCCCCTCCCATCACTTGTGCTGCCCCAGCCATACTGCTATTTTAGCACACTAGCTTGATCAGAACTAGCCCGGGTAAATCTACGAAAGCTGGAAATTACAACTTCAAGCTTCAATGCAGACATACCCTAAGAAAAGAAGAGTTAACACCTCCACTGCTGCACCTAGAGGTCCTAACCCAGTGAGATATCACGCAGGTACTGGGGTGGACATTTTTTGTGGGGATGGGAGACAGCACAGGTGGGGAGAAGGTTGGGGAGACTCTGGTTCAGGAAATAAACTTTCTTGCCCTATGTTGCCTCTTTCGCTCTTATCCTGTCTCCTCTCCATGCACACACTTCTTTTTGGCTGCTATGGTCCTGCATTCCTTCACTAATCTTTGCATTAGCAATAGGATGCACATGTAAATCCACTGTAATCCTTATCTTTGAAGGGCTTAGAGTGGGTGATTTTTGCACCTGATGGCAGGTCTACCCTGGAAGGACTACCTCCTGCACCACTGTAGCGCATCTGGTGAAGATGCTCTCTGCCAACGAGAGAGCACTCTCCCATCGGCATAATTACTCCATCTCTGTGAGAGTCAGAGGCTATGTCATCTCGAGATACTCTCCCATGGACGTAGTGCCAACATCAGCACTTAGGTCACTGTAACTTGCCTTGCTCGGGGCAGTGTCTTTTTCACATTCCAGAGCAATGTAAGTTAGATCGACGTAAGCAGTAATATAAACCTGCCCTCTGTCTCCCTTTCCTAAATCAGGAACAGCCAATGGAATTATATTGATCTAAAACCACTGAGGGGGGGAAACCAGACCCTTGGATTTAAATCGATTTAATCTGCTACTGCAACTAGCCTAGAGAGAGAGAAACACTGTGAAGAACACACAATCTGAGAACTAGTGACAAAACAGAGAGTAAAGTTGTTTGGGAGAATGTCTCATAGGAGCACAGGGTTTGAATCTATCCCACTCATGTGTGGGATGGCAGAGGAGGGTCTTGCTGTACCGTTGCCAACTTTTTATTTCTTTTTAAATGCTTGTCCTCTGCTATTTTAAAAATGTATTGGACTTGCCAGGACATTTTGTTTGGTGCTGGCTTTGCTTCTGGAGTCACTCCTGCTGGCTTCCTTCTTACAATACAGCTCACTTAGCATTAACTTTTCTTCCAAGGATCTACTCTTCAGCACTCCACTAGCCACAACTGAAAAATTCCTCTCTCAATTTTTGCCAACATCATGAGCAACATTTTCCAAAACTGGGCTTGCAGCTTGAAACTGGTGAAATTTCACAGTGGCAGAATTTAAACGAAATTTAACTTTGTACAAACTTGGTTATTTATCAGCACAATCATAGCATAGTTTTTTCTGACTGGTGAGAATGAGATGACTGTAAAACAGTGTCCATTCAAAACACCCACACCAACATGCAGTGCTTACTTATCAGCCTGTTCTAATTAGGTGGGCAGGGGTAATCAGAATATGCAAAGTGCGCATGCAGGTCCTAGGGAACTTTCAGACTTCACTCCTTCTTCCAGCATGCCCACAAAACAGCAAGGGGAAAAAGAGCAATGCAAAACTTTTTATATGGAAAACTTAGGAACAAGGAGAAGCTGAGAGTCTGTCATTTTTTGAAAGGAATGCTGAGGACTGTAGATCCCTGGCTGTGGACTGAAAGAGGTTCCACCCTTCTGCTGGAGGTTCTGACACATCAGAGAGAGTGAAATAAGACCCTATATATTAAAGGTCTCTTTCACTGTCCTTTACTCTGGAACAGGAATGGGGGATGGAGAGGAGCACAATGGGATCACAAGATGGAGGAGGTAGCCTTTTGATGGGAAAGATAAATTGTCTGTACTTGATCCTGTTTAGGTTTGGTCCTTCTGTTATTTTCTTAGTTTAGACATCAGTATTTAAAAAAAAGTCCATTATGTTAACCCTTATTATCCTACCTTTATAGAGGAAAGAATAGGAGAGAAAGTGAATTTTGAACCCCTTATTAAACCGGTCTCACTCAAGCAATGGAGGACTCCCCAGGTCACTATGAGAGGATGCTGTTATAAAGAGGACAGTAAATTATTTTCTTATAGCACATTGAACTAAAATCTAGAGGGAGCTGTCTATAGCCCAGTTTGACTAGCCTGATTCTCAGATAAAATATTTACCCATGTTAGGTATGAACTTCACATTAAAATTGTACTGTTATTTTTAAACAATTCTTGCTTGCATAGTTTAATCTACATTGTGAATTGGGACTAATTAATAAGGAATTAATACATAAATACAGTTCTGTTGGTTATGTGACCTAAATTTTGAAATCTGGCTTGATTTCTAATATAACCAAGAAAAGCTGGCTTCTGAAATTCTACCAGCTTCTTTACTACATACATTAACAAAATTACTAGACATTCTGAGGAAAAGGACTTAAAAAACGCAAATAAAAAAAATCCTCTTTCACTATATTTTGTACTTGTCAGTGACGTGACAAATCTGTTGCCTATGGTGTTTCCACAGTGTTAGAATCTGAAGCCCAGAAGTCTTACTGCGAGAAAAAAATCCTGAAATTGACTATAATAATTTGTTGATCATCAGAATGATAAATCCATTCTTTTGATGTTCAGTTATTACACTTTCCATGACAGAGGAATAATCTCATTAATCTTAACCAACTTCTTCAAATGAAACAATGGGAGACTTTTTTTCCTTTCAGCTAGCTGCATATATTACAAGCAAGGCATTAATGAAAAGTGAGCCTGAGGGTTTTGGAACACTGGTCACTTGAGTACGTATGGCTAAATGAAACTCTGGTGTCAATGGAGTCACACCAGCGATTAACTAAAGCTTATAGGCAACCAAACCTGCTGAATGGATAGCATGATCAGCGACAAGAAGAAAAACCACACACATTTTGCTGTACCCTTAACATCATTACAAAATAATAAGTAAAGCATATTATATGCAGACATACCCTTCATCTAAATGGGCTCAATAGATTGACAGAAACTGTGGATACAGTTCATGCAAACACAGTTGCGAGAGAGATACGCAGCCTGCCACCTGTGGTATTTCCATAGCATTTCTCAGAAACATTGGCTGGCTGGTGCTGGGACATTATCCCCAAAAGAAAAACACTCAGGAGGGAGCTATTCCAAGAATAATTCCACAGTGCAGCTCTTCAGTGTATTCATGTGGGCGTGTGTACATGCACAGGTGAAGCAGACGGACGAAGGGTGGTAAAACTCAATTACTTAGCTTGTATGCAAATGGAGTAAATTTTCACCATTGGAATGTGATGACTAAAAAAGGAGGATTTGCCACAATTTGCCTATTGGATGCTCATGCCATTGGGCTTAAGCTAGCGTTCATTTACTGGATCCTATGTGGTGGTTAATCACCTAACATACCTTAAACATGCTCAGTGCAAGGCATTACAAATATCAAGGGTTACAGAAAACAGGCTTGGAAGTCACAAAAGGGTCAAGAAATTAAAGCTTCATGAAACTGGTGTTACCATTCTAATTTAACAACTTTGCAATTTAATCCTTCAACTGCATTCAAACCTAGGAATATCTAGAGAGAGGGAGCAAATAGAAGTGCTAGAAGAACCAGGAAGGAAATGCCAGAGCTACCCAGCCACCCAAGCATGTGTTGATTAAGGCCCTGTTTCCACAATATTCTGCATAGACCCAGGACTCCACCCCCATGTAGCACATTACAGAATTGGGGCCTTACTGAGCAGTCCACATTCATAAATAACTTTCAACTTGCCAAGAGAAAAACATTTGCCACAGTTCGCTGATTGAAATACCATGAGGTTTCCTAAGAATTGGATGACGCTGTGGCAAGTACTAGAAATAGAGTGTGCTGCCTACCATATACCTTATGTATGAATTATGCAAGCGAGTAGAATAAGCACGAGAGAAATATATTAAAAACTCCTATAGAAAACAGTCTCTCTCTTTAAAACAAAATCACTGATACAGTAAAAGACTCTCCAAAGTTATGAGGGACGAGCAGAACTTTCACAATTAGAATATGCTGTAAGGATTTGAAAGTGCATCATAATTGTCTGTTACACATATTCTTGCATCTTCCTCTGAACCATTTGGTGTCTCTACTCTCTGTGACAGAATACTGGAACAGCAGGTGCACTAATCTGGTTCAGATTAGCAATTCCTATTTTCCGAGCACATTTTGTCTCTTTAGTTTAATCACAGATTAGACGTTGCCTGCACAATGCTGTCATGATTGATGAAATCTTGAGTTGCCTGCCCAGAAATGCTTGCCTCATTTTCATCTCCTTTTAGACCTGAGCAATAACTTTCTCCTCTTCCGAAAATTACTATCTTGGCTGCTCAGATTCAAATTGGGCCAGACAGAAAAAGAAGGAAGTAACAGCATACAGCAAAAAAAAACAACAATATAGGAGCAAACTAAAATAATGAACATGGAAGGAAAAAGATGAATTAGTATGTGCTATAAGGATGAAGATGTGCTGGAGAGAAGCCAGATGTGGTACATGTAGGTACTAGTGACATAGGGAAAGGTAAGAGATATTCTGGAGGCCAAATTTAGGCTGCTAGGTAAGAGATTAATGTCCAGGAGCTCCACAGTAGCATAATGAAATATCACTTACTAAGTGTGGTAAAGGTAAGTGGGATTATTTTATTTGTAATAAGAAATTTCCAGGGAAAACGGACCCATTGGCCATCAGTGAGGATAACTGTATAGTTAATGCCAGTAATTTGTAATCTTGATAAAAAACTAATTTGGAATTGATTTTTTTCATCTGATAAAATAATGAAAGGGCTCAGCCCAAGCAAGCATTAGGCTCCAATCCTACTCCCAGTGAAGTCAATGGCAAAATTCCCATGGATTTAAAAGGAAGCAGGATCGGATCCCCAGAGATTTTGGTAATGTGCAGATAAAAAATTGACAAAAGATGACAGTGATACTGATGTTTGCTGCAGTTCCAATTACTGAAGAGGATATTTAAGGCAGTTCCTTTTTGAGATGTTTAACTTGCAACCACTGTAAAATAGTCAAACAAATAGTTATAGGGGAAAAAATCTTATATAAACACTTCCTGCTCAGGTATTCCCCTGCCCAACCTCAGGGAGACGCTTAGAAATTTTGGTAGCATCTTCCTTGAAGAGTAAAATTCCCAAAACTTTGTGTCAAAAGTGGACTTTCAACAGGTGGCAGGGCAAGGAAATAGCTGCTCCACTACATAGAGCATGAAATGCTAACCTCCAATCAGGTCAGGGTGAAAAGTATCATAATGATCAAATACCATAAGTTCATATTAAAGATAAATGTTGCCAAACAAGCTCCTGGCTGTACTGAAAATGACTGCATATTTAAACACAAGTGCAAAAGTAGAAAACAAAAACAAATGGATTGGACAGAATTTCATGTTTTATGGATTTCTGTAAAGAATCTGATATAGTGCTGGAAGATATCCTAAGGGAAACCATTAAGTTGACTTGGACTGAAATGCAATTAAATGGATACAGAGAAGGCCATAAAAAGCATAATTATAAAAAAGTGTCTACACGGATAGGGATAAGCATCTAATGGAGTCCCCAAAGAGTAAATTTAGATCTATTTTAAATGATGTAAATTACCTGAAAAATTAAGTAGAGAGCACATTCCATTCACAATAATACTAAACTAGAGGTAATGCAAAATGCCTTAGAGGTTATGAAAAATACAAAGGCACCTGGAGGTGCTAGAAGTAATAAGGTGATATTTATCCACTTTACACATATTTATATGTAATAAATTAATACACTTGGGAAATAAAAAAGCCTAATTGTGAATATATCACCAGAGGAAAAGGCTTTGAAAAAGGCAACACCAAAGACGACAATAGTGTGCAATTCTGCAACAAAGTAACCCAAGTACTATGGACATATTGCTGCCTCTTTACACAAATTGGTTCATCCACACAAGACCTAATTTGCTCTCTGGTACAGGCGTGTATCTCCAAAGAGCAAACTGATTTATGAGTTTGACTTTGTGTGTCTCTCAGCAACCTGCACAATAAAGAGCTGAACTGCCAGTATTCTTCTGTCTTTCAAAAACCATTGATTACAGCCCAAAAGGGATGTAATTTGAGAACAAATGGGAGGATTTAGCTACAGACAAATGCTCAAGATCTGGAGGCTCCATTTGGCTGCTGAACTTAACCAGAAATAGGCTGGACATTTCACAAGAATATGCTCTTTTGTGAGATTTGCATTGCCTCCTGGATTTGGTCATGGTAGAAGTATCTCAAGAAGAAATTTTCTTTCAACAGTTTGGCACTTTGCCTTTTATCCTGATGAAAATCAGGATTCACAGAGAAATGAGAAATGAAAACGATTATTATTTTTAAACCTAGTTCATTGAGCAATCGCGAATGCTCAGATCAGCTCATAATTCATCAGAACTAGTTTGCCCCAGGAAACATAAAACAAATGTATTTATCTGCGGTAGAATTTTCAAAGGCCTTTCCATAGGATTTGTGCTCCTTAACTCATGTAGAAGCTTTATAAAATCTTACTCTTGGATTTCAGACTAACAGAAACCCCACACCAAAAGGCACCTGTCTGTAGCTCTTGACCTTCATTTAAAACCAACACTAATATATGAATTACAACATTTTAATCCCCCAGAGCACCAGCACCACCACTTCTTTCCACCATAGTGCACCTCATCTAGTTAGCAGTCAGTAGGCCAGTGCAATTATCAAAACTGGATGTTTTTCTAAAAGATCTGCTGAATTATTTGGGAGAATTTCTTTGGCCTGTGTAATACAGGAGGTCAGAGTGGATGCTTCTAGCCTTGGGATCTCTGAATGACTTAGACTCTTCACTCTCACCAGGCAAACCTTCCACTCTCAACTGCCTCAGCCTGCCAGCAATGCCCGTCAAACAGATGGGCTTATTAAGGAAACAAAGTGCGTGAGGTAATGCCTTTTAATGGACCAACTTCTGTTGGTGAGCATGCCTGGAAGTTTAACAGATTTAGGCTGTTTTAGGGTTGAAAGTAGAATATTCCCAAGGAAAGGGGCCCTTCAACAAGAAAGCACCTTTCCTTTTATGTGATGAGCAAATATTGCTTTAAAAAATATTCACACTTTTTCGATTTAAGGGGTGAAATTCACCTTAGTGCAGAGAACCTGTGCAAAGCCCTTTGCAATATGCAAACACCCCTGGCTAAGGCTTAGCAATGTGTATTAGGTAAATTCCACCCAATGCATTTTAATTTGTCTCAGTGTAAGGTTCTAAATACTCTCTGAACATAATTATTAAAAATGTTTAAGACATTTTTACATCTTTCTAATGGGCCACGTTCAGGCATAGAGAAATAAATTCCCCTTTTTTATGGGGAATAAATGCTTGGTAAACTGCTTTTCCCTGGGTCTAGAAACACTACGTCCTGGTTAATACAAAGGAATGTAGGATCAGGTCCATGAGAAGTTCCCCATTGTCTATGAAAACTCAATGCAAAAATAAAAGTCCCAGAAACATTTTTTTTTGTGAAAGAGGGTACACAAGTTACACGCTAGCAAGAATTTCATTTTCATGCTTTATTTACTGTTTTTAACTAAAAACCTCAATTCACACAACATAATACAGGAAGGAAAATCTGCCCTGGAAAGCTGACGTGTTTTATGTTTTATGGTTCATGCGGGGGGACAGGGGGAGGGAGAGGCATATTGTGCTCCCAACTATATAATGAAAAACACAGAATAAAATAATCTTCTGCCTGTTCTCATCTATTCCATCCTTTACATGGTTAGTGGAAATACAGAAAATATTCCACCCTGCCCCCCCAAATAAACTACAGTTTACAAAGCTATTATTTGTGTTACAGTAGCATCTAGAACAGGGTTTCTCAAACAAGGGTCGCCGCTTCTGTAGGGAAACCCCTGGTGGGCCAGGCCAGTTTGTTTACCTGCCCCGTCCACAGGTCCGGCCGATCGCGGCTCCCACTTGCCGCGGATCGCTGCTCCGGGCCAATGGGAGCTTTCCAGCTTTCTAGAAGCCCTCTCTGATATTGAAGCCTCATTGTAATAGGACTGCACAAACACTTTGTAACAGGCAGTTTTTGCCTGCAAGAGCTTATCATATAACTAGACAACACAGACAAGCTTTGGGAGAAAGGAAGTACTATTAGCCCCAGGTGGAGATGTAGGAGTTTAAGAGTTAGATTCACAAAAGGGCTTAGGTGCCCAACTGCAGCTTTAGAAACCTAAATCCCAGAATCAGGCCCCCATATAGGATGCTTACAAAAAGCAGCGGCAGCATGAGGGCACTAACCACCGAGCTATAGGATACTTTGATGTGTGGGGCTCTCTCAATCTGTCCTGTGGAAGCTGTTCCAGTTTGGACAAATAATAAAAGAATTATTGGGCCAGAGAGAGAGAGCATGAGAATGACTTTGTGGTCTGGTGGCTAGAACCCTCACTTCCCACCTGGCCAGGAGATCCCAGGATCCAGTCATCCTGTTTCAGTCATAGGTGCTGGCTTGAAGTGGTTTCCATTATATACAGGGTTTTCAGTTCAGTTCAATGGCTCTCAGCACCCCCACTATAAAAGTTGTTCCAGCATCCCTGGTTCCAATTACTTTTTTTTTTTAATTTATCCACGGTGATACAGCTTCAAGGGGAAAGTGGGAGAGCCCTCCCCCGCCCCCGATCAGAATATCCTATAGCCCAGTGGTGAGGGCACTGACCTGAGAGGTAGCAAATCCCTTCTCCTCTGAGGTGGATGAGGGACTTGAACTGGGGGATTCTAACACATCTCAAGTGAGAACCCGAATCGCTGGGGTACAAGTGATGAGGGAGATGGCACTCCTCCCCCCCAGCTTCTTGTTTAAAATGGCAGAGGCACCTAACACTAAGAGAGGGTTTGCAGCTGAGAATCCCAAATAGAGGGAAGTGCCTCCCTGTAGCCTTGGATTGGCATCTCCCATTGGCTAGCCCAGGCGAGGAGCCACCTAGGAGGCTGACTTTTGTGAATCCCATTCTGAGGCATCTGTCTCCCCCCATTGTCTAGGGAGCAAAGGCATCTAACTCCGGCTTTCTTGGCACCTAAAAATTAGATGTGGCAACACTCAGCATCACCACCCCTAAGTTCCTTTGTGAATTTAGCCCTAAGTGACTTGGCAAAGGTCACACAGGAACTCTGTAGCAGAATCAAGAACTGAACCCAGATCTACAGCATCCAAACCTAGCACCTTAATCACAAGACGCGCATCCTTCTCAATAAGGTGCTCAGAACTGAATACAGTATTCTAGCCATGAACACACCATTCATTTATGTAACAGCATAAGCTTTTCCAGTATTATTTTATATCCCATTCCTTAAGTAGCTTAAAGTTTTGTTTGCTTTTCACAGCTAGCAGACGATAACAGTTGCAAGTAAATTCCAGCTACTGACCATCTGACAGGCTTGTGAATTTAAACTGTGATTAAAAACATGCTAACAAAACAGCTGTCTTGTTTTCTGAAAATCAGCAGAAAGATTGCCAATGAAATGCAGATTTCACCCTGTTCTGGAAGAAAGCTTCATTCCTCAAAACCTGTGACACTCAATGTGGGCAGGTCAACAAATCTGATGTCTAGGAATAGATGAGACATGGGTTAAGATGGTTACATTTAAGCAATTATCTTTTTTTCACCAGACACAATACAAACCATAATTGGTAGCAAATTACTCAGTCTACCCACAGTTCTGTAGGTACCACTTTGTAATTTGATACATGACCTGCAGTTGAATTTTCATATCTGAGCTACACTGAAAACACTCGTTGCCTTTACACTGCAGCAGCTGCTAGTTTGAAATTTCAGCTGAGATACTGATGGAAAGACCTCAAAAGCACCAGAATATCAGTGGAGGAGCAATACCTAAAAACTGAGATCCTACTCTGAAGAGTTTGGGCCCATATACCTTCCATGTTCATCTTCTAAATCAGAGTAAATTAACTAACTACATGAGTCCACCAGCCTTGTATAGGAGATGAGACAGGAGGGATTAATCCTCTTCCATTTCAAAATAGCTTGTAGTTGACAAGGCCTGAAGAGAGCACAGTTGTGATTCAGACAGCACAAATCTAAATAATGGCTGGTGAGTGGTAATGGCAACAGCTGGCCATGTGGTTGGGGAGAAACCATACTTTTGAAGGACAACAATCACAATTGCTGCTTTGAAGCTCCAATTCTCAGCTGCCTGTAGACTATAACAAAAGGAAATGTTATGGGGACAATAATGGGAAAGGGCAAAGGGTGCAGCTCTGTGGGTAACAGCTGGCAATGACTATGGCTGGTGGTGAGGCTGGAGACACAGTCTGATGAAGGATGACTGAAATTATAGTCTTAAAGAGAGAAATCTGCCCCCACCTTCAACCGCGCTCCCTATATCCCTGTGCTGTATTGGTACTGAAATAACAATGGATCTAAGTGTTGTGACTACATGGGGATGCTTTTGGACCAAATGCATTCTAGAGCACAGCTTGGAAAGACACAAGGAGCTTGTGATAACAGCATTTGCCAGAAAAGAACAGGCAGACTGATGAAAAATGAGACTGTGTCAGATTTCAGTATCCCTAAATAAAAAGTGGTTTCCTACCTCTCATAACTGTTGTTCTTAGAGATGTGTTGCTCACGTTTATTCCAATAGGTGCGTGCGTGTGCGGCATGCACGATTGTTGGAAGGTTTTTCCCCAAGTTGTACCCATCAGGTCGGCTGTGGAGACCCCTGCAGTGGTGCCTCCATAGCAGTGTGTATAGGTCCCTGCCGACCTGCCACCTGCTCAGTTCCTTCTTGCCAGAACACTGCGAGAAAGGGGAGGCATGCAGGATTTGGAATGGACATGAGCAACACATCTGAAAGAACAACAGTCACGAGAGGTGGGTAACCATTTTTTCTTCTGTGAGTGATTGCTCATGTGCATTCCAGTAGGTGACTCCCAAGCAGTTTCCCCAGAGGAGGGGTCAGAGTTCACCTGGTTGCTGAGTGCAGGGCTGCCCTGCCAAAGGCTGCATTGTCCCTCACCAGCTGGGTGATGGCGCAGTGTGACGTGAAGGTATGGAAGGAAGATCACATTGCTGCCTTGCACATGTCCTGAATAGGGACCTGCGCCAGGAATGCTGTGGACGAAGCCTGTGCTCTTGTGGAGTGCACCATCAATGGCAGGGCTGGGATCTTAGCCAGGTCGTAGCACGTTCTGATGCAGGACGTGAGCCACGACGAAATGCGCTGGGACAAGATGGGAAGCCCCTTCATTCTCTCGGTGATTGCAATAAACAGCTGTGGTGACTTATGAAACGGCTTTGTGCGCTCAATGTAGAAGGCATGGGCACACCTAATGTCGAGGAAATGGAGCATTCGCTCTCTGTTACTGGCATGAGGCTTAGGGAAGAACACAGGTAAAAATATGTCCTGGTTCACATGAAATTGGGAGACAACCTTTGGTAGAAATGCAGGGTGAGGGTGTAGCTGCACCTTGTCTTTATAAAAGATGGTATGGGGGGCTCGGGAGTCAGTTCTCTGAGCTTGGAGATCTTTCTAGCTGAGGTTATGGCCACCAGAAAGGCCACCTTCCAGGAAAGGTAGGACAGAGGGCAGGACATCATGGGCTCGAAAAGAGGCCACATGAGCATGGACATGACCAGGCTGAGGTCCCACTGGGGTACGGGCCGCCGCACGTGGGGATAAAGCCTGTCCAAGCCCTTGAGAAACCGGCCCACCACAGGATTCCCGAAGACTGACCTACCCGCACTTTGATAGATGATATTTCCAACCCTTGCTGATTCAGGTACAGTAGGTAGTCCAAAACAAGAGGAATTGATGCTTGCCACAAAGGGCTGCCCTTCTGCAGAGACCAGATGGAAAACCACTTCCACTTCGGCAGATACATGGCACGTGTGAAGGGTTTCCTATTTCCCAGAAGAATTTCTCTAACTGAGTGCGAACACTGGCGCTCTAGTGAGTTCAACCATGGAGTTCCCACACCGTGAGGTGGAGGGACTCCATCTAGGGTGCTGTAAACGGCAGTGGTCCTGTTTGATGAGGGCCGGGCACATGGGAAAGGCTATTGGTCTGTCCACCGATAGGTTCAACAGCGTGGTGAATCAGTGCCGGCGGGGCCACGCTGGCACTGTGAGGATCAATGAAGCCCTGCCCTGGAGAGTCTTGAGGAGGCCTTTGTGTATGAGAGGGAAGGGTGGGAACATGAATAGCAGGTGACTCATCCACGAAGGTGAAAAGCTTCCACAATGAAGCCTGGGCTGCGATTCAGAAAGGAGCAGAACCACTGGCACTTCCTGTTGCTCTGCATCGTGAACAGATCTATGTGGGGAAAGCTCCATCTCTGGAAAATTGAGAGTGCAATGTCCACCCTGAGGGACCATTTGTGACCGTGGAACGAGCGGCTGAGGCAATTGACTAGCTCATTTTGCATTCCCGAAAGGTGTGACACCTCTAGGTATATCGAGTGGGAGATGCAAAAGTCTCACAGCCCAAGGGCTTCCTGGCACAGGGGAGAGGAGCAAGCACCACCCTGTTTGTTTATATAGAACATTGTGGTGGTGCTGTCCATCAGCACACATGTGCACTGAACGTGGGCCTGGAACGCTTCGCATGCCAGATGAACTGCCCTCAGCTCCCTGACATTGATATGCAGCAATAGTTCTGTGGGGGACCATAGGCCTTGGGTTCTGATATGACCCAGGTTCACTCCCCCGCTGAGGTGTCCATGACCAGCAAGCTCGTAGGTTGTGGTTTGGGAAAGGATACTCCCGCACAGACCACTTGTGGCTGTAGCCATCAGCGGAGGGACTTGAGAATGTGAGGAGGAAAAGTAACTATTCTACCCAGTGGGTCTCTCCTGGGCCTGTTCATCTGCACCAATCATGCCTAGAGGGGCCGAAGGTGTAACTTGGCATGCTGGACCATGTGTATGCAAGCCGCCATATGCCCCAGCAGTTTCATGCAATTTCTGGCCGTTGTTGTGGAGAACTGGCGGAAGTTCTCGATGATGTCCCTGAGGGCTTGGAAGCATGACTCAGGCAAGGGAGCCCTGAGAAGAAGTGGGCTGCTAGAACTGGCTTTACGAGCTGGGGAGTGGTGCCGATGCTCCTTGGAGGAGTCCTTTCTCGGTACCAGGGTGTCTCGCACCAAGGCCGTAGCGCTGTGCATTGATGCTGCCGGGGCAGTTTCCAGTACCATCTAAGGGCAGAGGGCCGACTCCATTAGGAGGAGCTTCAAACGATAGTCCTGCTCTCTCAGTCCTGGGTCTAAAGCTCCTGCAAATTCAGAACTTGTCTGTCTGACGGCCTTCTCCTAGGCACTTAAGACAAGCAGCATGCGGTTCGCCTCTGGGCATAGGTTTCCCACACCTCTCACCCCTGCGACCAAGGCATGCCCCAGTGTCTGAGGAAAACTAGGAGGGGAGATTCCCCCAAAATAAGCGTGGCTAACTACTATTCTATGAAACTATTTACAACTAGGAAAAAGGGAACCACTAGGTAGGCACTTGAGAATGCAAGAGACTGAGCTGCTCCAATGACCACCACTGGCAGTAAGAAGGAACTGAGCAGGCAGCGGATCAACAGGGACCTATTTACACCACCATGAAGGAGCCACTCCAGGGGGCACCATAGCCAACCCTACAGGTACTGCTAGGAGAAAAACCTTCTGACAATCGTGCACACAGTGCGCGCACACCTATTGGAATGTACATGAGCAATCACCCAAAGATGAACCAGAACTTTCAAACTTGGGTAACTAAGGTTAGACACCTAGATAAACATGGGCTGATTTTCAAAGATGTTGAGCACCCACAGCTCCCAGTGACTTAATAGGAGCCGCGGGTGATCAACTCCTCTGTCAGTCAATTACTCCACTTACATAACTAACTAAAGATGGGGGGTTAGGTGTTTAACCTTGGTTAACCAAGTGTGAACATTTTGGCTCTGCTGCTTCTAAGAGCTGCTCCTCCACAGACAAAATCAACCATGAAAATTCACAACCACCCTATTACAGTTTAGAGAGGGTGAAAGGCAGGTGAATTATCATCTAGATTTTGGACAAACCAAAGTCTGAGGGTGTTTAGACTTAGGGTTTTTGTTTAGGTTCATCTCCACCAAAGTATGGTTACAAATGACTACAGCAAACACTAAAACCAGTATATGTAAACTTAAATACAAAGTGTATGCAAATTCGGGGATTACAAACATTAACAGGATTCAAAGTAATTAGCGTACGAACATTACAAAACATGGGCACATACAAACAGCAATTCCATGTCTAGGGATGTAGACATACATCACTTGCAAAACTTATTTCAGCCCCCAAAGCAAAAGAGAAAACTGTATGCAACTCAATATTATGAGAAAATAGGATGCTAACTATGGTCCCAATCTTGCAAAGACTTGTGTGTGAGCATTTTAGTACCTAAAGTTAAGCACATGTGTAAGTCTACAGACCAGGGCCTATATTCATAGAAAACTGTGTGTATTCTAATGAGCATTAAGCTTTGCTGAGTGATCAGAAATTGTACAGCATTAGGAGTTCATTTTATAAATTTTTACTGATTTTTATAAATTTGTATAGATTTATTAGTCATCATATAATTTGTACTCACTTGCCAATTTAAGAAGTTGGCTATTTAAACCAAATTGAGTCATGACTCTGAAATGCCTGTTATTTCAAAATCATCTTGTAAACAGAGATTACCTAATGTGCTGTTGACATTTACTATCACAATGGTTTATTGAGTCAGTTGTTATCAGTACATGTACTAACTGATTAAGTTGCTATTCGAATAGATACCTAGAAATGAGAGGTGATTTGATAAGGGCGGAATTTTCCACACAGATCTTGGAATCATCTTTAAAAATAAGATTTATCAGTTACAGAATGGATTACTTTACAGCAAGGATGGTCATAGTGGAGTGATGATAATCTATAACTATATGAGCAAGCAATTTTATTTATTTTTGTGCTATTAAAAAAAGGGGACAGTTAACCCTCCGAAAACCAGTCTACTTTTGTAGAGGCTAGCAGATGCCCTGCTGGAAATTGTTAAGCACCAACTCTGAAAATGTATGGTGTGTTTTTACTGCTCAGCAAAAGAACTGAGAGCAAGTTCTTTTCTGGGAGAAAAACAGGGCGGCCCAGTCTTGAAGCCTTTAGTCATGTCATTAATCTCATCCATTTCAGTGCAGGATTGGTCCCCTAATGTACCATTAAGAGGACTATCACTGAGGTTAAGACAATAGACTTTGGTAAATGATATTTGGGAAATATTTAAAAATAACTAGGGGGGTACACCAACTCATCTAGATATTTGTCTAGTACAACAGGCTACATAAAAAGCACTAGCAAAGTCAGTACAAACTAAAATTTCATACAGACAATGACTTGTTTATACACTTGATGTTCATTCCCTCTGGGGCACTTGGCATTGGCCATTGGCAGAAGACAGGATACTGGGTTAGATGGACCTTTGGTCTGACCCAGTATGGCCGCTCTTATATCCTTATGTTCTATGCTCTATATACCATACACTGAAATGTAAGTACAATATTTATATTCCAATAGATTGAGTTTATAATTATATGGTAAAAATGAGAACGTAGGCAATTTTTCAGTAATAGTGTGCTGTGACGCATTTGTATTTTTATGTCTGATTTTCTAAGCAAATAGTTTTTAAGTGAGGTGAAACTTGTGGGTACGCAAGACAAATCAGACTGCTGAAAGGGGTACAGTTGTCTGGAAAGGTTGAGAGTCACTGGCTTGTACCATGCATGGCTCTAGACAATGCTAATAGTGCCCAGGTTTTGAATATTTTTAAGTTAAAAGTTTTATTAAAGCTAATGTTAAAAAAATTATGTAATACATAGGTTGAGAAAAGAGTGTCTGTACATCTGGATATAGTGCTTAGATTATCAAGAAATACCGAGTTTGTTTTTAAAAGTCATATGATACATAGCATACATAATCAACAATAACCTAAATTTAGGTGAATAAATTTAAGAATACAGTTTAGATATTAGCATCCAGTATTCGGGTACATCACTCATGAGAAGTTGTACAGAGATTTGGTTGTGGAAAGCAAAATATATCAATGAATGGAGATCGTCCCTCAGTAATTGAGAATTAGGGTAGGTTGTCCATTTAGGAAATATAATCTATCAGGGAAGTCTTTCAGTTACTTTCCTTAATGTGCTTCTCATCGGCTTTCCAGCCCGTCCCTCCTGGTATTGCCAATGTCCAGTGATGTGTTCTATGTTGATGTCCCTCGACCATCTGATGGCATCTGACACCATGAGTTGCCACATCAGATGAGTGTAGCATTAACCAATTCTGCATTCCCACAACACTCGCTTGTTATTGGGGTCCCATGTGCCCAAGGCTCCGATCAGCGTGTGTGTATGAACCTGGTAACCCCTAGCTCTCGAGGTATTGGCCAGAGGGCCATATTTCTCCACCTTTCGAGCTCAGGCATTATGGAAGGCCGGGGCCCTGTTCATAAAAGGCACTGCGATGTCCACCCTGATGATCTTCTTCCAGTCCTCGTTGGTGATGATGATATCTGGTTGCAGTTGGCTGTCTTCTCCTGGGATGGTGGAGTTCATGGCAACCTTCCCTATGGGTGGTGGGATGGCTCTGACTAGGTGATCTTGGATGGTGTTGTGTCACAGCTGCCAGGCTCTAGAATGGGGCTTGCAGATACACAGGACATGGGGTAGTGTCTTGTTGGCATAGCTGCACTTCCTACATCGTGGCTCTGTTCAGCGGAATGCAGTTGAGCTGGGCCCTGTGGATGAATCTCCAGTTGGCAAATCAGACGAAGCTGCCCCCAGGGAGGAAGTGGTTGCTGGCGTCTCATTTGCACGTCACCTCGAATGCCTTGCCCTGGTCCAGCTTTCGCTTCAGGTTTTCCACATACTGGCAGCAGGCGGCATCCTTCAGGGTGCTCTCCAGCATGGTTCTGGCTTTCAGAGTGAGGATTATGTGGTCCGTGTTCTTCACCTGTGGCATCAGGACTCCCAGCTCCTGGCATTCCTCGCACCATATCCAGTGGCAGCCAATACATTTCTCCAGTCATCATGTAGCATTGCGGGCACAAGTCCAGGGTGAAGCAAAGTCTCCCCTTTCTCTTCCAAATTCATCTTCCAGCAAGCCGCTCAGGTAGGTGGTGACATTTTGGTTGGAGGGGGTCCTGGCAATTCATTTCTTGATGACATCCTGCATGGCACTTTCTGCAATGTTCCTCACCATGGCTTCTGGGCACATTAGAAGGCATGAGTGATCACTGCAACATCGCACAGATCACCCATACAAGGGGCGCTGGCACCACCCTGCCTGTGCGAGATGTACACCAGCTTATTTCTGGCTCTCTGGGGAAGAAACATCCACTTCTTTACTAGCTGCCTGATGGTGTAGTCTGCCTTGTTCAGAGGTACCTTCGTCATAGTAAATCCCTCAGGATGAATGAGATATGGGAGATCAGAAAGGCGTTCAAGGTGTTGATCTTCTGCCATGGTGCCAGTAGAGAGGAGTCAATCCTGGCCACATCTCGCAGGATCTCCATGGTGGTACCCTAAGGTGTCTGCTGGATGCGGAAACCCCTGGGAATGACGAGATGTTGGTATGCTTGCCCGTCCTCGAAGAAGATCATAGGTTCACCCTGGATCTGAAAAGACGTCGCCTGGACTGAGTCCCTTCAACTGCAATCGATATGCAGGGATGCACACTTCCTAGCATTGAAGCAGAGTCCCACCCAGTTGGCAGCCTGGCTGGTGATGTCAAGCATTTGTTGGAGACACTCGGGGTTGTCTGCAATCAGGACCAGATCGGCTGCGTAAGCCAGGATATTCATGCTGTTGCCATACAGGTTGAAACCTAATAGTGCCCAAGGTTTTGAATATTTTTAAGTTAATACTACATCAAAAATAATTCCAAATGGAACATAGATTGTTTTTATATCACACACACTTTTCTTTCGTGCCTGCCATTTCAGTCCCACCACAGCTGCTCTTTCCTTTGTGGTGTGTAAGGTCATTTGCTTTGATCGAGCATCTAAACAGTTGAGTCAGACACATGACTTTAGTGGACCCTTCTGATTGCAGGGCTGCCTTTTTGTTTAGCTTTAAGCAGACACACGTGGCTCTGAAAAGTGCTGCCCCTGCACTGCAGCCCAGTTCTCCTTTATATCTTAGAGAAAGGCTGAATCAAAAAAATTGCACAATTTCTAATCCAATCATTTGGATGCTAAATAAAAGCAATACCTGCCACAGCCCTGAGACCGCAGCCCTGTATAGGAAAATCCCAGTGGAGCCCTATTAAACTGTCAGTTATCTCCACTGCTGATTAATATAGCATTGAAGCCACTAGCAATTGTAACTGGACAGCATGATAGGTATCAAGCAGGGAGAGAGTATAAAGTCATTGTCTTGTATTAAGCAGAGCATTGTATTTCCTTCATCCTGAGAAATGCTGAGCACCTACAAATCCCTTTGGCTTCAAGGGAAGTTGCAAATTCTAAGAATCAGGCTTTATATTAGAAATTTTGCCAGACCAACTAACCATCATACAGAGTAAATGGAGTCACCTCTAATATCCAGTGTATCTCTGCTGGGCGCAATAATTCCTATTATAGTGACCAGGACATTAAACAGGCACCTAACAGAGATAATAAGTTATGAAGGTACCTAATACTATAAAGCAGGGGTCTCAAAGTCCAGCCTGCGGGCCATCAGCAGCCCAAGAACCTCCCCACTGCGGCCCGCAGAGGAGAGATGCATTCAGACACACTGCCAGCAATGTCTGCTGTAGGTGCCATCCCTTGCAGCTCCTATTGGCTCGGGAAGAGGGACAAAGATACCGTCACTAGTCATCAGGCAGAGTCAGCCCTGGAAGGAGCATTATTAGTTGCCGAGCAGAATCAGCCATGGCAGCAGCATCACTTTTTTTCCCCCACAAGGAATATAAACAAGTCAAAATACTGAACACAACTATCTGATGCACACCTTGCTGCAATCCTGAGGGTTTCAACTGCTCAGTCACTGAGGCCAAACATCAACAAACTGACAGAACTTAAGCGTTGCCAGGTGTCTGGCAAACACTAAAAACTTTCTGGCAGGTGAAGAATTGTATAAAGTTGTATGACAGTTTTATTATTTCTAAGAAATTTGAAATAAAAAATACAATATAAACGTTTTCTTTTCTGAACACCATCTTCAGTGACATCATTGGCGCTGGGAGGATTTGAGGACTGGCACTGGCCCTAAGATAAATTGAGTTTGAGACCTCTGCTATAAAGGGTTATGTTAAATTAAATTGGGACTCTATTTTGACTGCCACAACAGCAGCCGTGGAATGCTGGGACCATTTACATTTATGTGGAAAGGTTGCCACCCAAACAATATTCTCCCCAAACTGACACTTTAGTTTGTTCCTTAACCACAGAAACACCTTGAGATCATGGGAGGCACGTGAACCGCCAGCTGGGGAAGGCTAGTGCCCAGCCCCATCCTTTCAGAGGCCCGCCCCATGCCCCCTTGCCTGCCAGCTCACCCCCTCTCTGGCTGGCCTGGCTAGCCTCCCTCCCCCAGCCCAGGGCCAGGGCAGGGCAGGCAGTGCGGCGCGGGGCCACCCCCACAGAGACAGGGAGCCAGGAGCCAGGCAGGAGGGAAGGAGGAGGGGGAGGGGGGGGAGGGGGGGACACACCTGGCTGTTTGGGGAGGCATAGAGGCCGCCAGCCCGCCAGCCCTGCATACCGCCCGCCATGCTTGAGATTTGAAAAGATTTGCTATTAATGCATAGGAGAGAGAGGGGATTTCTAGCCCAGCAGCCATATATTATATCATATTTTTTTTTTTAAACACACAAATGGTCTTGTGGCTCAGTCAGGGCTCAGGGTCAAGGTAGGTGGTTGTTGATCAAGCTGCTGCCCTGTGTATGTCACTAGCTCTTCCTCACACTGCACGACTAGTATCATATCATGAGGAGCAAATTTTTTTTCTTGCAAAGCTTAAGAGAATAGAATAAAGCAAATACAGTACACTGTACTATGTACAAGTACACTTACGTTAATGGCTGGGCAATACATCCCATCAGACAGCTTTTATTTTCTTTTTCCTTGGCCCAAAGTGACTTATTTATTGTGAAACAATGAGGGAGTCTTTTCCTCCTCCCCAGATTGGTGGGGTGGGGCAGTACAAAACATTCCCCCCACACCCCTCCTCCTCTGCTTTTGGTTACTCACCCTGTGTGTGTGTCTTACAAGGGTGATACCCCTTAAGAGTTTCCTCAAAGCTTCCTTTGACTATTTCTGGGCAGGGCTAAGAGTGCCTTTGCAGCCACATGCTTGCTTCTTCTGAGCTCAGCTCTTACTTCCTTTTCCTGTCCCTAAGCTCAGCTTCCAAAGTACATTGCATTCCATTTAAAGACACAGTACCCTCTCCAGAGCCACTCCTGGAGCTAACTTGGGGACATTTCCAACATTTAATAAAACATATTTATATCATTACTCATTTTAAGTGTTAGGAGTCTGCAGTTGCTAGTTATTTCCCCAAGGTATTGATGAAAGGCAAGTGGTGATGTTATATATCAGGAATGCTCTAAGGTCGTCCCTTTGGGCAGCAAGGAGTTAGTAATTGAATAATAGTCTTCATGGAGCCTATCCTGGATCCAAAAATGTTCCTAGTAAAGGTTTGCAAAATATTCCAAACATTCAAAAAACAAAGTAAACACACAGATGAGGACAAATTCATCCCTGGTGGAAATCCATGTGATTATAAATGTTAACTTCATTGGAATTCCACCAGGGATGAATTTGATGCAAGAGTTGTTTACACTCAAAGCAAGGAGGAATGCCAACACACTGGTAGAAATTGTAAATCAGTAAACAAAATTAACCAGCATAAATATTGTTCAAACCTCAGAGACCCCTGGAAAATATAGGGGGGAAATCATATCAATTAAATGACTTTGAAAAGTTTGAAGTACTTCAGTCCTGTTTCTTGGAGATTTGTGACTGAGCAAGGTCAGCATATTAAAAAAACCTCTCTGCTTTGTAATCTATATGGTATATACTTTTTGAGAGAGTTCTGTGTGGTTGATATGTTATTGGAGAATTTCACTGGGCTATTCTAATTCCTTTTGATGTACGTATTTCAGGGGCGCACACTTTTAAATTATAAAAATAGTCATTATTACAATGAAATCAAGAAATTATATCAGCTATATATAATTGACAGTCTGCATCTTGGCTGACACACCAGAGATTAAACTAAGGGCCTGCTTGAGCTAAAACTCTGTAGCTGGTGTCTGTGAAGGAATCATGGCCTATAGATCAGAAAGAGTGGACGGAGAGGCACTCAGACTCACCCGTGGGTTACATATGCACATGTAGCCAATATATTATATGCTTACGCCACTGCCGTCAGCCCTAATCTCCAAATCTGTCTCACTGAAAGGATTTGGTAGCAACACTTTTGTGTAAAAAATTCCAGTGTGTACTGTGTGATGTTTCACACCCTCTTCTCCCTTTTTATTTCATTTTTAAAATCATATTATCAAGATTTTGGTTTTTTAGGGGTGGAGGCTCAGGATGGTTCAGATTCTCTACTGCAGTGGTTCCCAAACTTGTTCCGCTGCTTGTGTAGGGAAAGCCCCTGGTGGGCTGGGCCAGTTTGTGTACCTGCCGCATCCGCAGGTTTGGCCAATCACAGCTCCCAGTGGCTGCGGTTCACTGCTCCAGGCCAATGGGAGCTGCTGGAAGCAGTGAAGGCCGAGGGATGTACTCGCTGCCACATCCAGCAGCTCCCATTGGCCTGGAGCAGCAAACCGTGGCCACTGGGAAGCTGCGGTCAGCCGGACCTGTGGACGTGGCAGGTAAACAAATTGGCCTGGCCGCCAGGGGCTTTCCCTAAACAAGCAGCAGAACAAGTTTGGGAACCACTGCTCTATTGCATTGTGCAGCCCAGATACCAGTAGGGTAGCTGACATGGGCCCAAGTCCCAGACCACAGCTGAATTAATGCAGTCCAGGACCCAAGGTGCGCACAGACACACCCCATGGACCCACCCTCCTGCAGTGCAGTTCTTATGTGGGGTGGCAGTGAAAGGAGCCAACCTCCCAAGAGCCATTTGCTATGGGAGGCCCTTTTGGGGCAGGCTGCCCCCCACCCTCCCGGACAACTGTTCCCTGTCTTCGGGTGGGTTGGGGGATCTGTCCTGGAGGAGGGAGGATTCAGCCTCCTTGAAGCAGTGGGCTCTCAGGAGGAGAGGAGAAAGAACCACTACCACCACAGCACAGAACGTACGTGGATTGTATAGTGCATGGGCCTGGTGGAGCTCTGCGTATGTGCAACAAGTACTAGGATGTGTGGACTTCAAAATCTTTTATTTGCATGAAAATTTGCATAAGAAAAAATGCCACAGCCTGAATAAAACCCCAGCCTAAAACCACGCAATTATTTTTGTTAAATGCAATTTCTGAGCTGACAGAGTTTCTTTAACTACAACCAGCTACAGAGAAACAAATTGCACTCCATTCTCCCAAAGCTCCTCTTGAGATCATGTTATAATGGAAAGAATGCCATGCAGCAAGGTCCAGAGTTAACCGCCATCCCCTTGCGCTGTATGAGACTTTCCCATCCCCACCACAGAAATGGCAACAGAAAAGAAAAATTCAGCTTTGATGAAGAATTGCCAAATCCTAGCCAATAACAAAAGCCAACAGAAGAGGCAGCCAGAGGGTTGTCTATTAAATGTACTATTCACGATAGCGTGTTAAATATTAATAAACTACCACAAGGCTACATGAGTTGGGGTAGGGTGGAGTGGGAGCAGAGCCCAGCCTCTCCCTCCCCGGACCTTCTTTTACCCCCAACCTTTCATAGAGCTTCACCAGCTGGTGCTGCATTATCTCTCCTGGGCCAGTGGAGGCTGGGGTGGGGTGGGCCGGGGCTCCTAAGTGCCACGTTGTCATCACCGCCTCCATCTCCCTGCCAGCCAGCCAGAAAGCAGAAGCAGCTGCATCTGGGCCACAGCTATGCGCAGAGAGAGCTGGGCCCCAATCCCTGCCTCGGTCAGCCATTGGTAAAGTGTGTCCCCCGCGCCCTCCGTTCCTGGGATAGGACCAGCTTGCCACCTCCCTGCCCACCTCCAGGATGGGGCAGGCCCACTAACTTCCCCTCCCCCCCCACACACACGGACAACCAAGGTCTCAGCAGGGAGACAGAAGCAGGAGCACAGACACAACTTTGCCCTCCCCCAAAGACTTTTTCTGAAATGATGCCCCTGAACTACAAGCACCTCACAACAAAGAGCAACAGTCTCCAACAGATTTTCCTACAATGCATTAACTGTCCAGCATTCAGAGCCCTGTTACCTTTGAGACTGCACATGTGTGGGAGGGAAACTGGCCACGATCATAACGCACTTGTACCAGTGTGTGATTGTGAAATGCTTTAAAACCATATTTAGGGTTATTAAAGTCATCAGGAAAATGCTGAATACTCCCCCCCCCCCCCCGTTTATGGGTTTGTTTGTTTTTTAATCTTTTCTGGTATGTCTTTTCTTAATTGCACCTTTCACGGTCTGTGTGAAAAAAATCGGGTCAAAAGGATGGGAATATTTCATCTACGTCCCAAAAGTTTTCTGTGAAACACTCTCTGATCTCTTTTGCCTGTACTCACTTTCTATTTATTAAAAGTGCTGCCTCTTAAAAGCCATCCTGTCACATGCTTTAGCATGGAAGAAAGTCACTTCCAAAAGATAACTATTTCACTGTTAGTTTGTAATTCTGTCTCTTTTACAGAAAGCAGAAATAATCAGTACCACCAATAGGGCCACGTGACTGCAGCCCATTTCTGAAGGCCACAAGTAATCAGCTGAAAGGCTCTTATTCCAGTAACTCAGGAGGGATATTTTGAAAGGCTCATGCCGTGGGAGGATTTCCTAATGTAATAGGAGCCATAAGACTCAAAACACATTCCTACGCTTGTGAAATTACTACAGCTAGACAGCATACAGATACAGGAAGACAAAAGATTTCTTCTGTTGACTTCATCCCACTTCGGACAGTTGTAATCATCCCATGGGAGAAGAATAGGAAACTCTTAAGATTTTATATTTTAAATGTTCAGAGTTTAATAATTTAACCAAAACAACTGTTCTTTACAATTCTTCTTCTTCAGAAGAATTTTGCCCAAGTTCCAGTTCTGAAGAGTGAAGTGTCCCTATCAGTCTTCAAATTAACAGGGACAGAGGATGTACTGGACCTGTCTTTAATATTCCAGTCAGAGAATACAATTTGCTTACACGTATCCTTGGTGCAGACTGTAAAAATAAAAAAAGATAACACTAACTCCATTAGTCAGAATTGTACTCGGAATTCATTTATGTGGCAAAAGTTGTTAAAGAAATTAAGTATCGGGGGTAGCTGTGTTAGTCTGTAGCCACAAAAACAACGAGGCATCTGGCAGGGCCGCCCAGAGAATTCAGGGGGCCTGGGGCAAAGAAATTTTGGGGGCCCCTTCTATAAAAAAATTGCAATACTATCTTCTCCTGGGGGCCCTTGCGGGGCCCAGGGCAAATTGCCCCACTTGCTCCCCGCCACGGGCTCCCCTGGGAAAAATAAACCTTCCACATCTTGGCACAAACCCAGTTTTGAGAAAACTTCTTTACAAGGTATCACTGGTTCTCAGCGTCAGCTAGTACTAAAAGGCACTAAAGCTCATTAAAAGGTTTGGACAAATATTTTCCATCAAAACTTTTTCTGGATCGAAAACTAGGGGTTTTTAAAAGCAGAAAAAAATCACGGACAATGTCAGCTTTCCTTCAAAATTTGTTATGTTTTTTTTAATTGAAAAGCTGAAATTAGTCTGCCAAAACCTGAAAGCGGTTTGAGGTTTCAGAAGTGTGTGGCCAAATATTTGCCTCTTGCTGTGTTTGATTGTTTAAAGAAACAAAAATATTCTGCTTAAAAAAAATCCAAAACTTTTGAACTACCTCAGTTTGTAACCAAACGCCTGAGCCCATCCAGGCAGAGATTTTTCCAGGTTTCTTATACTCTGCTAGCTTCCTTGACTCATATCAGTCTCCATAATTTTGACAAACAGGCTAGGGACACCATTCCTTACCCATCCTGGCTAATAGCCATTAATGAACTTAATCTCCATGCATTTATCTGTTTCCTAGAGACTGGCTCCATGGGGTCCCTCACAAATTGAAGACGGTTACTGTGGGTTTGTCTTTAGTATAGCTTATGTACATAGTCCACGAACTGAGAATTTGAGCTTGTTCCAGAATCTGGGATGAGCCTATGTTGTCAAAACTGAAATGCTCAAAATAGCACATGCATGTGAATGGACACAGGGTGCTAAAATTAAATTAATCCAGGGGTTCTCAAACTGGAGTTCAGGACCCCTCAGGGGGTCACGAGGTTATTACTGGGGGTTGTGAGCTGTCAGCCTCCACCTCAAACCCTGCTTTGCCTCCAACATTTATAATAGTGTTAAATATATAAAAAAGTGTTTTCAATTTATAAGGGGCAGGGGAGGTTGCACTCAGAGGTTTGCTATGTGAAAGGGTCACCAGGACAAAAGTTTGAGAACCACTGAATTAACCCCTCGGGAGCCTCAGGGAATACAGGGGAGGGGGTCTCCCTTGGTAGGGTTGGGAAGGATATTGCTCTTCTCATGTGATCCCTCCCCCCAGTGGCTAATTTTAAATGCAGCTACCCTCCCCTGACATGAATCTCCCTATGGCACTGAAATTAAATATAGACTATAATTTGGCATTTGCGATGTGAAAGGGATGGTAGCCCTAATGGAAAAGCTCACAGCTTGGCTCTTCTGCAAGCCCCAAACTGCTGAATGAGCTTTAGGGTAGGGAAGGCTGTGCCCCCCAAACAGCCTGGCCCTGCCCCTATCTGACCTCCACCCACTTCCTGCCCCATGACTGCCCCCCTCAGAATCCCCAACCCATCCTGCTCCTTGTCCCCTCACCGTCCCCCAGAGACCCCCCCACCACCACCACCCCGGGACCCCACCCCTGCTCCCTGTCCCCTATCCACCCTCCCCCCCCCGCTGAGTCCTGACAGACCCCCCAGAACGCCCATGATCCAACACCCGGTTCCCTGTCCCCCCCAACCTCTGCCCCCTCCTTGTCCCTGGGATTCCCAGCCCCTTAGCCAACCCCCCCGGCCCCAACCTCTTACCCCTGGCTCTCTCCTCACCCGGAGCCTCAGCGCCTCGCTGAACAGCTGCAGCGTGTCTCCGGCAGGGCCTGAGTTCCGTCCCACTCAGAGCCACGTGGTGAGTGTGCGAGGCTGTGAGCTCACGCCGAGCGGAGGGAGCTGAGCTCGGCCCGGAGCTTGCAGCCCCGCCCCCTCACCACGCGGCTCTGAGACAGGCGGGGCTCAGGGGCCCAGCCAGACCCAGGCTGCAGCGGTTTCTGGGGATGCTGTTTGCTGCGCTGAGGCTCCGGGAGAGGAGCAGAGGCGGGGGTAAGGGGCCGGGGCGGGAGCCTCAGCTGTTCTTTTGGGGGCCCCTGCAGAGCCTGGGGCCCGAGGCAAATTGCCCCACTTTCCCCCCCCCGGGCGGCCCTGGCATCCGGTGGCACCTTAAAGACTAACAGATTTATTTGGGCATAAGCTTTCATGGGTAAAAAACCTACTTCTTCAGATGCATGGAGAAATTAAGCTAATAGCTCCACACAGGGGGTGGGGGGGAGATTAACATTGGGTTTGAGGGACTTAGCTAGAACTGCTGCAACAACCCTAGTACTTGGATGGCGTACTACTTCATTGCCATATTGCTGTGTTTTGTTTTAAAGACATGGTGGATGGGAGTAAGGAATCCCTTTGTCTGGCCAAGGAAGCCCAGACAGGGTGACTCTAATTGGATATTGGTTCTGATTGGATACCTCTCCAAGGGGGAGTGGTTTCAAGGGACGCATTCTCTATGCCAGGCTAAGCACAACAAAGAAAAAGACTTTGTAAACTGTGTTTAAGGCAGGACTAGGAGTCAGAGTTGATAACCCTCAGCCCTCCTTTTGCTAGATATGAACTATTTTTTATACAAGTTGATGGCAAGGTGAGGCCTTCCTGACTAGGGAAACCCTGGCTGGCAGCACCTGTGTTTAAGCATGATTTAAGTAGTGATGTTGTCACATCACTTTCCTGGCCAGTGTTTATTATACAGGGCCATAGGAGCACATCCACAAAAGGACACAGATTCCTAATGGCATCTAGATGCCTTAGGCCCCTAAATCCAACATTTAAGCACCACTCAGCTATCACTTAACTCTTCAGAAAACTAAAGTCTACTAGACACCTAAGTGCGTGCAAGTGAGTACGTGCACAACACCGCAGTCTAGGTGCCTGTCTCATGTCTATGCCACAGCAGGATCCTCAAACTAGGTATCCCCAGCCTATCTTGTCTGCTCTGAGCATCCACATCCTAGCATCAGTGAGTGACCTAGGTTCCAGTCCACTGCCTCCAGGGACTACTTGAATATAGATACACAGTGGAACAGCTTCAGCAGGATAGATTGAGAGAACCCTGGTGCACAATACCGAATGTCCTAGTGGTTAGGGCACTCACTGGGGGGGTAGGAGACCCACGTTCCAGTCCCTTCTCCTGATCAAGCCAAAGGGAGAATTGAAGCTAGCGCTCTCGCATCCCAGGGAAGAGCTCTAACCAATGGGCTGAAAATTATAAGGGGGCTCCAACTCCCTGCCCATTACTGTTTCTTACAAAAAAATTCTTCAGGCACCTAACTGCAGGAGAGGTTTTGTGTCTGAGAATCCCAAGCAGAGGTAGGTGCCTCCCTCTGGGCCAGACTTAAAATAATAAAATAATAATTGGAGATATACCAATCTCCTAGAACTGGAAGGGACCTTGAAAGGTCATTGAGTCCAGCCCCCTGCCTTCACTAGCAGGACCAATTTTTGCCCCAGATCCCTAAGTGGCCCCCTCAAGGATTGAACTCAAAACCCTGGGTTTAGCAGGCCAATGCTCAAACCACTGAGCTATCCCTCCCCCACAAAGCTTAAGCACTTAGGTGCTCTTGAGGGGCAGGGTTTAGGCCACACCCTCTCCTCAGCATTTCTTATTAGCTAGCTTAGTAGCTCCCTGCTCAGTATGATGATTTCTGTGAATCCCATTCTTAGGTGCCTAACTCTCCTCATGCACAGTATAAGGAGCCTAGTGCCTAACTTGGGGCTGTGGGATTCCACTGGCTGACAAGGTGCCTAGAAGTTAGGTGTTGCAATGCTAAGTGTTGCAACGCCAAAGTCCCTTTGTGGATCTAGCCCATCATGACTGATGGATTCAGGCGGCAGTTCTATTACAACTGTGCCATCACTTGCTTTGATACACAAGTCTTTGACAATGTTATATTGCCATTACATTTCCAGTTCTCAGCAGTTCTCAAACTGTGGGTCATGAACACCTTTCAATGGGGCTGCCAGGGCTGGCTTAGACTTGCTGGGGTCCGGGCCTGCAGCCTGAGCCTGGATCTGAAGCCTGAGGGCTTCAGCACTGTGGGGTGGGGCTCAGGTTACAGGCCCCCTGCCTGGGATTGAAGCCCTTGGGCTTTGACACCCCCTCCCAGGTAGTGGGGCTCGGGCAGGCTCAAGCTTTGATCCCCACTTCTGGGGTCATATAGTAATTTTTGTTGTCAGATATGGGTCACAGTGCAATGAAGTTTGAGAACCCCTGCAGTACTGCCAACCCTAAGTATTCAAAAATCACAAGTCAGGCCTCAAACCTCCTATGACTGATTTTAAATTCATTAAATTTAAAAAAAATAAATACATTTTGGGTTCTTTTCCTTTGCCTTCTGCTGTCTGAGCCTCTAGAGTGCACTGTGTCATGTATTCAAACGTTTATTCACAGCCATGAGGGATAGAAACTTGCTTTAAAAAAAAAAGCTGAGATTCTCATGTAATTACTTGACTCCAGGGGACAGGGCTGTAAGAAAAACACTAAATACCATAAGACTGTTGATAAAATTGTGAGAGATGGCAATGCTGTGTAACAATCTTCTGGAAACTATCTGAGTATTATGGTCACAAGATATTTCCTCCTCCCCTAGAGTCCTGGAATCACAAAGGCTACACCTGATTTATTTTCAGGCGGATCCTCCTCTGCACATCAATGAACTCACAAACCTCTCTGCTACTTCCAATAAAAAGTAGCAGCAGCATACGGTGAAAACCCTTATTAAAACCCTAGATTTACAGCCAAAGCAGCCCACTATATTTTCAGGAAAAAACAACACTAAATAGAGACTATACTATTTAAAAAAAATAAGCTGATGTCAGGATGTTAGTTTCCTTAATCTTCCTTAAGGCTTAGTACAAGCAGCAGTGGGATCAACAGAAGTTTACACTAAATCTTCAGTATCCAGCACTGTATTTTGCTTTCATGTTACCATAGAGAGAATTGGCAATAAGCAGGTGTACCCACGAGGACAATGGTGAGACTACAAATATCTACTGTTTCTCAGAAGAGCTCCTTAGCGCTAACGATTCAGCACTTTACAGTATTGCAATGTCGTCCACAGAAATAAACTACAAGATGCTGGTTATCCTAAATCCACCGTACCCATCTACATCCCTTTCTAAAATGGTAAAGATGACGTGATCCAGATGGGGAAAATAGAAATAATTCACTATATGAAACATATACACAAGGGAATTATACATATTCACCATAAATATGTTTAACTTACATTTTATTTTCTGTTCTGTTAGACACCCGTTTTTTAAAATAGTATGGTAACATTGAAGGTATTTCTCCACTTAATTATCAGAGAAATTCAAGAAAGATATAAGATTCAGTAAGCAGTACGCAATTTTCTTAAACCATACTTGTAAGGAAGAGACAGCCCTTTGAAATATGTGGGTATTTTTTAATGTGATCTTTTAAAAGAGAAGCTTTGAATTGCTAAATATCTACCATTTTTATATTGACCTAATGAAGGGTATTAGTTCAGCCAGAATTCTGTTTTGTAAAGTTACTACATGGCATGTTTCCAAACTGTTATGAAATACATCTGGTTCATGATTTTCTAAGATTCCAGATGGATGCCTCTGGGCAGAATTGTTGTCTCACAGCTCAGTGAGGGATTTTAAAATACAATTCACAGCTCACCGTCCTCAGATATGACTTAATTCCGATGTAGTATATTGTGCTAATAATTGACACAAAGCAGCTTCCTCTATGACAGTTTGATGAAGTAGGACAAATCTGTCTCTTTAATTATTAAAACAGTGACATTTATAGGGAGCTTTTCATTGTTCGTATGACCCAAAATTGACCTACAGTGCTACTTTACAGAGACAGAAGTTTTTTAACCCTCCACTCTACTTTAAAGATGTGATGGACACACACCTCCCATTTGACTCCATACCACAGTAGCTGTGAAATACTAGCACACACCATCTTGGATCTGTTCCTTCACATATGCCATTCCTATGATCCTTTTAAAAACTGTATTTTCTATTTCAAAAGTAAACTTGAAAACACCTTTCCAAACTGATGATAAAGCTCTAGAAGTGGACAGCAGCAAATCTTCCATGGTGTCTTTTCAAACAGGGCAGTGTTAATATTCAGATAGGCTTTTGTGGTAGCAGTATTGACAACCCCCCAAAATTCAAAATCATAAGTCAAGACCCTCCACAATAATGAAATATTTAAAATAGGGCTGTCGATTAATCGTAGTTAACTTATGCGATTAACTTCAAAAAATTAATCGCGATTAATCACACAGTTAAACAATAGAATACCAATTGAAATTTATTAAATATATTTGGATGTTTTTCTACATTCTCAAATATATCAATTTCAATTACAACACAGAATACAAAGTGTACAGTGCTCACTTTGTTATTTTTTATTACAAATATTTGCCCTGTAAAAATGATAAACAACAAATAGTATTTTTCAATTCACCTCATACAAGTAGTGTAGTGCAAACTCTTTTTCATGAAAGTGCAACTTACAAATGTAGGGGTTTTTTTGTTACATAACTGCACTCAAAAACATAACAACATGTAAAACTTTAGAGCCTACAAGTTCAGTCAGTCCTACTTCTTGTTCAACCAATTGCTGAAAGAAACAAGTTTGTTTACATTTATGGGAGATAACGCTACCCACTTCTTAATTACAATATCACCTGAAAGTGAGAACAGGCGTTCACATGGCATTGTTGTAGCTGGTGTTGCAAGATATTTATGTGCCAGATGGGCTAAAGATTCATATGCCTCTACATGCTTCGGCCATCATTCCAGGAGACATGCTTTCATGCTGATGACGCTTGTTTAAAAATTAACACATTAATTAAATTTGTGACTGAACTCCTTGGGGGAGAATTGTATGTCTCCTGCTGTTTTATCCACATTCTGCCACATATTTCATGTTATAGCAGTCTCGGATGATGACTCAGCACATGTTGTTTGTTTTAAGAACACTTCCAGTGCAAATTTGACAAAATGCAAAGAAGATACTAATGTGAAATTTCTAAAGATAGCTACAGCACTCAACCCAAGGTTTAAGAATCTGAAGTGCCTTCCGAAATCTGAGAGGGATTAGGTGTGGAGCTTGCTTTCAGAAGTCTTAAAAGAGCAATTCTCTGATGCGGAAACTACAGAACCTGAACCACCAAAAAAGAAAATCAACCTTCTGCTGGTAGCATCTGACTCAGATGATGAAAATGAACATGCGCCGGTCCGCACTGCTTTGAATCATTATCAAGCACAACCCGTCACCAGCAAGGGACAAATGAATCTTTATCACATCTGGCATGTAAATATCTTGCAACGCTGGCTACAACAGTGCCATGCAAATACCTGTTCTCACTTTCAGGTGACATTGTAAACAAGAAGCGGGCACCATTATGTCCTGCAAATGTAAACACACTTGTTTGTCTGAGCGATTAGCTGAACAAGAAGTAGAACTGATTGGACTTGTAGACTGAAGTTTTACAGTTTTATTTCTGAATGCAGGGTTTTGGTTGTTTTTGTTTTTTGTTTTTGTTTTTTGCATAATTCTACATTTGTAAGTTCAACTTTCATGAAAAAGAGATTGAATTGAAAAATATTTTTGTTTTTTACAGTGCAAATACTTGTAATAAAAAATAAATATAAAGTGAACACTGTACACTTTGTACTCTGTGTTGTAATTTAAATCAATATATTTGAAAATGTAGAAAATGTCCAAAAATATTTAAATAAATGGTATTCTATTATTAACAGTGCAATTAATCATGATTAATTTTTTAATCACTTGACAGCCCTAATTTAAAACAATAGAATATGGGACTTTTTATTTGCCTTCTTATTTTAACCCTTTAGGCATCACGTTGTAAAGCTTTTCTCCTCAACCGTGTGGGCTATAAACTTACTCTTAAACTGAGACTGTCATGAATCACCTGAGTTAATGAGCTGAGGCTTTTAAAAAAACACTAAATATTATGACTATTGATAAAATCATGAGAGATGGCAATGCAGCAATGTTGATAAAATTTCAGTTGACAATATGAATGTTTTTCAGAACAAAACAATGCTGTAAAATTGAAGTGTTAGATATTTTGAAATGTTTCACAAAATATTTCTCCTGTTTTTTCATAGCTCTCTGAAACAGAAAGGGAAATGGGTTCTCTCTCTCTTTATGGCCTGGTCTACATTGGGGGGAGGTCGATGTAAGATATGCAACTTCAGCTACGGGAATAGCGTAGCTGAATTTGATGCATCTTAATTCGACCTACCTCCCGTCCTCATGGCGCGGCTCCCCCGTTGACTCCGCTTCCGCCACTTGCCCTGGTGGAGTTCTGGAGTCGACGGGAGCGCGTTAGGGGATCGATATATTGCGTCTAGACGAGACGTGATATATCGATCCCCGATAGATCGATCGCTACCTGGACGTACCCTAATACTGACCTCCTTTACTACTCAAATTACAGTGTAATGCCTTCAGCAGGAGGCTCAGACAATTAATGTTAAATGCAATGAATAAATAATTCTCTAAGGGATACACTTCATTATTTCTTTTACATTCCATTTGTCAGAGCCTCAGGACACAGCAAAGTTCTGAAACTTCAACAAGTTTTGCAGAAGTTTACAGCAAGCTGAAATGGAAGTTTTTTGTTTATTCAGTTAATGGAAACCCATGATTTTGATGTTCTGGCCTGAGAAAAAGTTACAGCAGGTCAAAAGCAGGGGGAACCTTCAAAACACTATTAACTGTTTGGTTACATTTTTGTGGTCACTTTGGCATATCTCTGGCAATTCCCCTCATCCTCCCAGTGTTTGTTGTTCTTCCTCTCTTCCCTAGTTAATGCACTTACCTCAATTTAGCTAATCAGCAACTCGTCCAATGCAGCCAGCCCTCTGAAGTACTGCATACTATCAAAGCACTATCTTCCCTTCTTGCCAACCTTTCCATCTGCTGCCACAGTAGGGGAGCTGAGAAAGCTCTGCCTAGCTCCAGCCCTGTGGCTGGAAACTCTCTGCCCACTGCTATTACCTCTAACTCTATGTCTTGCAATAGTACTGGTGACTTTAAACATATGAAAAATCCTTCTATCAGATGTTTAAAATTATTATTTTCAAAATGTAAATGTTTGCTGTTGTGTTTGCACAAAAAAATGGAACAAAATAATCACAGGTTGGGGAATAAAGATTACTTGTGACCATTTTTACTATTGATTTGCATGATGCATGTGAATAATGCCTGATTTCTCCCCCAGAGCTGAGCTCTGATTATATCACAGCAACCTCATCAATGTAGAATGCTTCTGAACTTTAAAAACATATGGAACTGTTATACCACATGTGCATGAAGCATTCACTTTCTCAGTTTGTGCAGAATCCAGACCCATATGTTGGAATGGAAGGATTCCATTTCCTCCTACCCCCGTTTTGCTAATACCTCTTTTAGAGCCATGTACTTTTAAACACAGTTGACAAACCTAGCCCTGGAATAGGGTAGAGTTGTTATCTTTATTACTAAATAAAGTTCACAATAATATGCTATTTTTTTTCTATTAATTATATTACCAGAAAAAAGCCTCATTAGCAGCATCCTAGTTGTGGCCTAAATATGGACACGTGACCCCAAAGCTGTCTGCACAATTATCCTGTAAGCTATCTGGGGCATGGATTTTCTGTTTGTTCTGTGTTTGCACAGTGCCTAGCACAATTGGCTCCTGGTCCATGACTGGGGCTCCCAGCCCCGACAGTAATACAGATTATAACAACAACAACTATATGGTTTCCTGGCATCTGTTCACGAATGTACTGCTCATAAAAAGACAGTAACATACAAGTGGTTTTGTGGTAAGCACAGGTCTCCTGCAAATGGGCTTTTAACTCTCTATTTGAGTTAGAGACAAAACCTAAATGTTTTCTTAAAAATTCAGAGCACTTGTATCAACAGAACAATGACATTATTTTAAAAGCCCTATTGTGTTGAAATGCGTTTATTTATTTATTTTCAGCAAAACCTTCACTTTCAAACAAGTCTAGAACTAAGTAAACTCCAGCAATTTTTACTATCATGCTCCCCACCACGGTAAACTGAATCTAAACTCTGCAGCACTGAGGTGAGTTAGAAGAGAAATTCTGCAGCAGCTTCATTTATGTAAAGTTTTTAAAATCAATACGTATAAGAAAACAGTCAGTGCAGAAACTCCAGTGTTCTTTATGTTGCTAGTAAAACTTTTATACTCTGCTCCATTTGAGTTTTCAGTAGGCCACAGATTTTTGTATTGAGAATTCAGTCACACATGCATTGTAGATATTGTCAGGGAAATTAGAGGATTGGCAGGTGGCTAGGGAACAGAGAGGGGGCTTTTGGAATTTAGGGCTTGTCTGCATATAATTGTTGTACCAATTAAATAAGTACAAAAAGTGTATATGGGCCAGAGAGAGGATGTAGTCAATTTTAAATAGTGGGATAAACGGACTACTTGGATGTTTCTAAAATAATCAGCAGTGAAATGAGGAATTCTATCCTGGGAATCAGTCAGTCATGTGAAAAAGACTTGGAGTTCATAGAGGATAATCAGCTGGACATGTGAAGGAGGTCGGACTAGAGTATCAAAATGGTCCTTTTGACCTTCAAATCCAGAAATCCATGAATATACATATATGAGTCATCTTTAGGATTTTGAGTTAACAGCCATTTGAGATGAAAGGGTCAGTTCACACCCTCTCGGAATTATTGTTTCAGGCTATTTGCAGACACTGAGGAAACACTGATCCATTTACACTCAGTCTGCATTTTTAAAGTTGACTTCACAGCCATGAAGGCTAAAAACATAATGTTTTTTATTTTTTGAATGAGAGCTTAGATTCTAGAGCATAATTCTGTGGCAAGGGGCAGAATTTACAGAAAGTTCTATAGAATACAGACACACACACACGGCATGTCCAGGATTATCTATTAAGACTAACAGCATTGTGGTGGGAACAGTGAAAGGTAAAAAATAAATAAATAAATAAATAAATAAAAACTGGCCTCCCATGTCAGAGAATCCAGCCAGTAAGACTAGAAGCAGCCAAAGCAGGGATGGTTGCTCTTGGGGTGACAGTGTAAAATATGGCCCAGCTTGGGTCTCCCTTCCCCCAGCTCCCCATAGACCCAGAATCCCACACCTACAATCTAGGGACACTAGGATCCACATGCTGCCTCACTTCCCCTTCACCCTATGGCCTTTGAGAAAAACTGCAGAGAGCAGCCCACCAGAGACTCCAGCTGGGACCTCTGGACATGTCTGTAGAACGTTCTCTCTCTGTCCTGTATGCTGATTGACTGTTTGCAGGGGCGGCTCAGGCACCAGCGCAGCAAACGCATGCCTGGGGCAGCAAGCCACGGAGGGGTGGCCTGCTGGTCACTGTGAGGGCGGCAGTCAGGCAGCCTTCTGCGGCATTTCTGCAGGAGGTCCGCCCCGGTCACACGGATTTGGCGGCATTTCTGCAGGAGATCTGCTGGTCCTGCGGTTTCAGAGGTAATTCGGCGGCAGGTATGCCTAGGTTGGCACACGTAGCCAATAGCAGCTCCACATGGTTCTGTACCTGGGACCGTGAGCTGCCCTTGAGCAGCCAGTTGTCAAGGTAGGGAAAGATCTGTACCCCTCGGCGTCTGAGGTAGGCCGCCACGACTGCCATACATTTTGTGAACACCCTGGGTGCAGTGGACAGGCTAAATGGAAGGACTGTAAATTGGTAGTGGTCCTATCTCATTAGGAAGTGAAGGAAGCGTCTGTGCCCTTTGAATATATGGACATGGGAGTATGCGACCTGAAGGTCCAGGGCCGCATACCGATCGTCAGAGTCCAGAGAAGGTATGATTCATGCCAGAGAGACCATGCGGAACTGGCATTTTGCCATGAACCGATTGAGGTCTCGCAAATCCAGGATAGGCCTGAGCCCAGCTTTTGCCTTGGGGATCAGGAAGTAACAGGAGTAAAACCCTTTTCCCCGGAACTCCCATGGAACCTTCTCCACAGCTCCCAAGCTGAGGAGCCGCTCTACTTCCTGCTCTAGCAGGTGTAAATGCGACGGGTCCCCGCTGCCATCTGAAGGGGTGGGTGGGAGGGTGGGGGTGAGACAAATTGTAGCATGTAACCCTGGGAAATGGTGTTGAGGGCCCAGCGGTCCAATGTTATTCGGGACCATTCTGCAAGGAACACACACAAGCGGTTGCTGAAAGCAAACTTTATTGGTAGGAGGGTCCTCTCAGGTAAAAAACGCCTCTTGCCCTGCTGCTTGCCCCTTGAGGGCCCAGGCTGAGGGGCAGAGCGAGACTGTTTCTGAGGTCACTTCTTCTGGGTCTTGGACCTCTTGTAGGCGGGCTCGTATCTTGGTTGGGGTGCTGGGATGGGGGCCTGCGGCTTAGGCTTTTCCTTGGGCAGGACATAGAGCCCGAGGGTTTGTAGGGTAGTACATGAGTCCTTCATGCCATGTGGTTTCACATCTGTTTGTTTCACGAACAGGTCCTTGCCATCAAAGGGAAGATCCTGCATTACAGACTGTGCCTCCGCGGAGAGTCTGGACAGCAGTAGCCACGATGCCCTGTGCATGAATACTGCATCCACCGCCACCTGCAGAACAGCTGCAGCAGCAGCACCCTCCTCCACCAGAGCCTTAAAATCCTTCCTTTTGCGCTCTGGAAGGGAGGGCTCAAATTTCATCAGTGACCCCCCACAAGTTAAACTCATAACGACTGAGGAGGGCTTGGTGGTTGGCCACCCGGAGCTGATGAAAAAAGCTTTCTGCTATATGAGTCCAGTCTTTTAGAGTCTTTATTTTTGGGTGTGGGTCCTGGTTGACCCTGTCTTTCTCTATGATTCACGGACTCCACCACTAGGGAGTTGGGGGCCGGGTGGGTGTAGAGATACTTGTGCCCTTTCGTGGGCACGAAATATTTGTGCTCTGCCTTTTTCGATATTGGTGCAAGGGAAGCTGGCGTTTGCCAAAGGGCGTTGGAAATGATAGCCACCTCTTCATGCAGCAGGAGGGCCACTCTGCCCGGCACCAAAGATGAGATTACGTTAAAAAGTAAGTCTGAGGGTCCCTCCATCTCCTCAGCTTGGAGTTGGAGACTCGACACTACTCGCTTCAGTAGCTCCTGGTGAGCCCTGAAGTCCTCCTGAGGTGCGGAGGAGGGTGGGGCTGCAAACTTGTCATCCGGTGCAAGGGAGGGGCCGGTATGGGGCTCTGCACATCAGCCAGCGCCGCGGGATCCACCCCTTGATCGGACTCCTCGTGCGGTGCCGAGGATCCATGACCCGCTGATCTATCCCTTGGAGGTCTGGATAGTGCAGCGGAGGGAGCCTCCGATGCCCCTGTTATCGAACGAGGTCCTTGCTGGGCATGTATGGGGATCAGAGGGTCCACTGGCACCACTGGGCCTGCCATGGGGGCCCTTGCCACTGGCTATGCTGCAGCACCGGTGGCACCAGCTGGTCGGGTTGGTTTGGCTGAGTTGCAGGCCTTGCGTGTGGGTCGAGGTCAGGGTTACCAACAACCTTTCAGTACGGTAGGGAGTGGTATGATTGATGGTACCGAGAACAATGCCTACCATGGTACCGGGACTCCAACGAGGAGGAACGATGCCACCTTGAGCTACTACTGCTCGAGACACTGCGATGCCTGGGTCCTCGATGATGCGGAGCTGGTGATCCCCAGAAGGAGTTGTGGGCACAGTGCCTCAAGGCAAGAGAGCTGGAGCATGAACGGTGACGGCGCTCGCGTTGGGAGCAGCTACGGTGCCTGTGCCTGTCCCGCCGATACTCTTTACTCAGCATGAGTTAACAACCAGTACCTGGAACTCTGCTCCGACAGCACCCGACCAGACAATCTGGTGGGTGATGAAAGCAGAGGCTGAAGATTGTCCTGACCAGACGCTGAGTGGCGAGCGGTCCCCTGATCATGATCTACGTCAGGTTGGTGTCGACTGTCGAGAGCTCAGCGGAGGCTTGCCCTGGAGGGGGTCCGGGTGCCGGCGGTGCCCTGGGTACCTGCAGAGTCAGAATGTCTCTGGCTGCCTGCAGGGCCTCCAGCACCGAAGGCATCCGGATGTCCAGAGAGGCCTGAGTCGATGCAATGGGGTTGCTCTGCTCGATCTGAGTTGGAGCTCTAAGAGCCCGGGGGGGGGGGGAGGGCGGGAACTGGGGCTGCCCGACGCAGATCTAGTTTATCTCAACGCGTCTGAGAAGACAGGGCCTCTCTCTGCTTCTTAGATGGGGAGCAGTGCCGGCCACCGCAAGGTGCTGGGGGATCACTGCGCACTGAAGACAAGGTGCCCGGTGCCGGATTCGCTCGGCGCACCGGGGTTGGAGCCACTGCCAACTCCATGAGAAGGGCCCAAAGTCTAATGTCTCTTTTTTTTTTTAGTTCTAGGTTTAAAGGACCTGCAGATCTTACAGCAGTCGCTGATGTGGGATTCACCCTAGAAGCGCAGGCAGTCGGTGTGCGGGCCACTTCTGGGCATCGAATGCCTGCAAGACTCGCATGATTTAAATCCTGGGGTCCGGGGCATGCCCAGGCCCAAAGACTAACTAATTAAGCTAAAAACATATTGAACTAACACACACAGGTACTACTAACAATTAAACGAGTTCTGGGACGAGCTGTAGTGAAGCTGGAGCAAGTAGTTCTGATGCACCTTCATTGGCTGCAAGAAGAAACCGAGGGTGGAGGGAGTGCACAGCTCCCCTTATAGCGCTATAGAGGCACCACACTCCAGGGGTTGCAGCAGCGCTCCCCCAACGGGTACTGCTAAAGGAAAAACTTCCGGCACCAGTGCATGTGGCGAGCATGCACACCTACTGTGGAATACACATGAGCAAGCACTCGAAGAAGAAGTATGGTTTCAGGGTTTCTAAAAGTATGCTCGGTGTTGGGGACTTGTACACTTTGTCCATCTAACTCTCCACATCCAGCGTGCGCACGTGCGCACACACACACACACACACACACACACACACACACACACACACACACACAATGGAATCTAGCAGTAATTAAAATGCCTTCTTTAGAATGTAGACAATGACTGAGATATTGTCATTCCAAAATACACAGCTATTTCATTAGAATTTGCCAATGATACCACTGGGATTTGGGAAGAACTACTGAGGCAGATGCATATCCAGATTGATACATACTGAAGTCCATTGACTTCAATGGAACTATGAAAATTCAAACCAGCTGTGGACCTACCCCTAATAGAGTGGGACACCTCACCAATCTCCTGAAAATACCTGAGTGCAGATCTTTGAACAAATTACTAAATCTCATGGCCTCTGAATTTCCTCACCTGTAAAATGGTGGAACTGTCTACCTGAAGTGTTACCGTGAGGCTAAATTAATGTTGGTAAAGCGTGTCGAGATCTTCAGATGGAGGTTTTTATACACATACGCATGCCACATGTAGATTTTGCTCATTAAAACATTTAGGAGTGCTTCTTTATTAAATACCAGGGGTGAAATTCTGGCCACTGCAGTCTAAGAGTTACCCCTTTGACTTCATTGAGATTGGGATTTCACTCCAGTTCTTTATAAGTGATACAAAGTTGATGTAGCCGTCATGAAAAGTTCTCTACCTCCTGAAGTCACTGACTTGGGAATATTTCATAAAGCTTGCTTTGGGCTCCAAAAAGGTACTTCTACACAGCAGCTGGGAGCATGCTTCCCAGCGCAGGTAGTCAGACATATTCTAGCTCTGCTCGCGGGCACTCTAAAAACAGCAGTGTGGCCTTGGCAGCACAAGTGGCAGCTCAGTGTAGCAGCTTGAGTACATACCCAGGGGATCAGGCGGGTTTGTAATCTGGTGGCAAGCCCAAGCCACCACCCATTCCATCGTGATCACATCGCTATGTTTAGTGGGCTAACTTAATCAGAACTAGCCTGTGTGTCTACCTGTGCTAGGAAGCAGCCACCCAGCTGCTGTACAGAGATAGAGAGACTCTCAATTCTCTCCCTTTTTCACTTGGACAAGAGATTCTGAGACATGTAGTATATGCTGACTCTGACGCTTACACCTACCACTAATGGTGAAAGCACAGTCTTGTGATGTTTGCTCTGGCTCTGTATAAGAGATATCATGGTAGCTCTTGCAGTACTCAAACATTGACCCTCTTCTACTTGATTTTTCACCAACTCTTCATTTTAATCTTTGTGCTAACCTGCTTTTTTTGGGATCATTATACTGTACAATATTAAATGTAATTACAGAGAAGAAAGAAATGTGCTAAGAGAGTTCCTTATTAAAAAGTATATTAATAGATTATAAGGCCAGAAAGTACCACTGTGGTCACATAGGGCTTGTTTACACTGGCAAGTTTTTTCGATGAAACTAATGTCGCCAAGGAAAAATCGTCAAAAGCAAACTCGCCAAAGCATGTCTACATTTGCTCCCTCTGTTGACAGATCATATCCCACAGTGCCTGGTGATAAACATCCATCGCTACGTTGGGGGAATGCGGAAACGGAGCACAGCGCATCCTGGGATGTGCAAAATGTACCATCATGAACCGCTTTGTGTCCCACGCCTCCAAAGGTCTCTCGCTTCCTTTCGCGCCGTTTTTCCACCTGTCATTCTTTTGTAGTGCGTGACGGCATCTGCAGTGAGAGAGAGGATGGATCCCACACTGGTCTCTCATCACGCTGTATAACCTCACGGAACACGTCTTCTTTGCTGCGCCTAGGTTTTTTTCTTATCTGCTGCAGCCGGTCCACGGGGGTGCGTGATGTGTTCTTTGAGGTCTGTGCTGAACAGAAGGGGGATTCTTACATTCCAGCAAACGATTGAAACATTTTAGTAAAAAGGGCATTTTGCTAGTAGAAATCACTTTCTCTCTGAGACTCTAGGCAGGCACACAGCTCCACGAGCACCCCAATCATGGTGAGTTTCGGGAATGGGGGAAGGCGGTTGTGCATACGGACAAAAAGGTCACGGCTTTCAGAGCAGCTTTGGAGGGATCTCATTCTAAAATTATCCCACACTTTTTCACAGGTGGCCAATCTGCTGGCTGACATCTCACTGCTGAGGGTGACCAGAAAAAACTAGGGCTCAGCTGCTGAATGCTTGCGGCTTTCACCCCGGTCTCTATGCAGCTCAGCTATGGGACGCTTTGGTCCCAGCTCCAGTGCTTGCTAAATGGCATGGTAGTTTCCTACAATGGGAGAACTAACAAGGCTGCAATCCCTTGGAATCTGCGGCAAAGGATTAACAAGTGCCTCTTGAAAACTTTCCAGAGCCTCTCTCTGGAAGATTCTCTGTAGGTCTCAATGTCCATCGACACTCTACTTGGCCATGCAGATTAGCTACACAGGGCAATGTCCAGCTCACAGACAACACTACCTGCCTCCCACTTTTCGATTCCCTACACAAGCCACAGCAACTTACCTGGAATCTCATCTGCTTCCTGCTCCACTGTCGGTAGACAGATACTGGGCTAGATGGACCTTTGGTCTGACCCGGTACGGCCTTTCTTATGTTCTTATGTTCTTATGAGCCTTCAGGAGTGCAAAAAAGTTCCTGGCTGCCTGCCCCATGGGGCGACCCAGCTGGAAGCACCACATCCTCTTCTAGTTCAACTTCTTCATCCACAATTTCAGCCTCCGGGTTACCCCCCTTCAGCTGCATGCGAAGTATCCACAGGGAAATCGGCAATGGAGGTGGGGTCACCACCACGGATAGCATTCAGCCCTTTATAGAAGCAGCGGGTCTTAGGTGCACCACCGGAGTGATGGTTCGCCTCCTGCTTCTTATGGTATGCCTGCCTCAGCTCCTTTATCTTCGCTCTGCACTGCTGAGTGTCCCGATCATAGCCCTTTTCACACAAGCCTCGAGAAATTTGCCCAGATGTGTCCCGATTCCTACAGTTCACTCGCAGCTGTGACTGAACAGACTCCTCTCCCCATATACTGATCAGATCCAACAACTCAGTGGTGGTCCAAGCGGGAGCACATTTGGTGCAATAGCCAGCCATGCTCACCTGGGAAGCTCCTCTGGGAAGCCAGCAAGCAGGACTGAGATTTAAAATTCCCAGGGCTTGCAAGGGGGAGGGGCAGGTTGGCTGCAGGGCAGTGGAGTTCAAACCGCTGACCAGAGTGGCAGCATGGGAATTGTGGGATACTTTCTGGAGGCCAATAAAATAGAAAAAACCTGAGGTGTCTACACTGGCTGTTTGTCAACAATAAAGGGAGGGGAAAAGAAAAGTCTCTCACAGGGGTGGAAGTTTTTTGTCACCAAATCTAGACTTCCCCCCGCATCCCTCCTAAAAAAGTGACCTTGCGGTGTGTACACTATCTTTGTTTTGTCGCCAAAAGCCAGTTTTTGGCGACAAAACTTGCAAGTGTAGACAAGCCCTTAGTGTGCCTTCCTGCATAACACAAGCCATAAAACTTCCCTGAATTAATTCCTGTTTGAACTCTAAGCTGGATTTAAAAACTGCGAGTGATGGAGAAAAGCTTCAAAAGAACACACAATTACAGCAACAGTTTGCCACTGCTAGCTTTGGCTTGGGGGTCACCATAAATCAAAACATGTTTCTAAACACACTTTGCTAGCCAGCAGATAGGCCATCCCTTTCACTACAGAATCCAGTTACAGAAAAATTGTCCTGGTGAATAGCTATAAAAGAGGTCAACCGAGAAAACTTTTCACCTCTTTGACTCTTCTGTGCAACTCTGGTAGTGCAGAGCTATGGAAAAAATTATAACATTCATAGGAAAACAGCCTCCCTTCAGTAGCTGTGGAAGACTTCATTTGGCTGCTGCCAAGTCTTGGGAACTTCAGAAAATCTTAGACTCAATCAAAAAATCTCCAAGGAGAAGCAATGAGCATGGATTATTTTTTGTTATGGGTTGCAACTATATACAGTACACTATCCAGTATACACAAAATACTCCGTTAAAACAACTAGTCCATTCTTTAAAAAATAATCTCGATACTCTACTTCTGCCTAACCTCCTAAAGGAGAAGGCATTTTTACATGGTATTGAACTAAAGTTTCATACTGAATCTCAAACTCTGTCATGTAAAAATGCACCTATAAAAGGGCTTTCAGACCAGACCAAACCAGAACACGTCTTCAAGCTTAAGGACTGATAATGTAATGATTAAACATCATGAGGGTTATAAAATCAACAATCTAGATAATATAAAATCACTGCTGGTAAAGTTTGCAGATAGTACAAATATTTATGGAGTAGTCAATAAGGAGGACAGGTTATTGTTACAAAGTGATCTGAATCGTCTGGCAAAGTGGTCATCTATCAAAAGGTGTTTTTAATACAATCTAATTCAAGATAATCCATCTATCTGGGAACAAAGAATGCAGGTTCTAACTACAGGGTGGGGGAGACTGTCTTGGAAAGCATTGACTCAGAAAACAACTTATGGGTTCATCATAGATGAACCCCTCAACATGAGCTCTCAGTGCAGTGCAGTGGAAAAAAGTGCTAATAAGATCCTTGGATGTATAAAAAGGAAGAATATCAAGCATAAGTAAGAGGTGATCTTGCCTCTGTATGCAGCATTGGCAAGACCACTATTAGAATAGTGTGAGACAAGCTGGGTGAGACAGTATCTTTTATTGGACCAACTTCTGCTGGTGGGAGAAACAAGCTTTTGAGCTACACAGGGCTCTTCTTCAGGTCTGGATATTCCGAGCATCACAGCTAAGTACAAGGTGGAACAGATTATTTAGCATAAGTAGCTAACACATATTTAAGAGATCATTCAAGGTGATGTTGCCAGTTAACACCTCTGCAATCATAAGTCATAAGGGGGCAGGTTAGACGGTTACAGATTGTTGTAATAAATTTGATTTCTAAAATGTAATTTGATTTGCAATACTGTTCAAGCCAGAGACTTTCTTCCTCTGGCATGCTTACATAGCAGGAAATTATACTATGAATTAGATTATCAAATGATCTTGTTCTCATTGTTCCTTTATCTCACTTCAGCAGCTCAGGAGTGTGGTAAACTGCAGCAGTTCCGGAGGATACTGGCAGGTTACTATGGAAGTGCACAAATGCAAAGATGGCTGCATTAGTTTTCAGTGTTTATACTGAAGCAAAATTCTGCAGCCACTGAGGAAGCAAGCAAGATACCTTTGCATTCCAGTAATTGGCATTAAAAAGAGATTGTTTAACAACAATTGCACACTGCTATGTAAGACACCACAGTTGTTTCCCATTAAAACAACAGGAAAAAATGGGGAATTTCTGATAACATGGTAACAGTTTGCAAACCCTGTTTATTGGCAATCACGTTGCTACTAATTTTCTTTACACCTCAGTGCAAAGACTCAGCACCTTTATTCCTAGTAAGCATAAACCCCTAGTGTATGTCCAAAAACTGGTGGTCAGCCATTAGGGAATCATGTTCACTATGAATAAACGATTGTTGGTCAAAGGGGGGGCGGGGGGGGAAGTCTCCTTGCGGGAGACTGTCTACATAACTTTATTTTTAAAATGGGCCAAGGGGTGTCTAGAGCAAAGGACAGATGCTTCTTGTTATGAAAAAATAAACATACTAATACCTTCTTAACATGCCCTCTCATTAAAGAACTTTCAGCTAAGAATAACTGGATACTTAAAGACAACTATACTACCAGAACGGTGCTTACAACCAGAGTGGGCATTATTTATGTTGTACTTACACAGACATGGTTTTCACTTGGCACACTGGCAACCAGCTACCATCATCAGCATCAGTACCTTGCTTGCTGATACTTTTGGAGCACTCCAAGCCATGCATCAGGCACCTTGACACTAATCTTGACTTGAAAATATAAAGGGCTCTAAAATTTCCCACCAATGTCTGTCTGAAACTTGACTGCTCACCAAAAGAAAGCAGAAAGTCAGAGCCAACAACAGGAGAGCCAAGATCCACAAGAGGTGAGCTGACAACACCAGCAGCCAAGAAAACTAGTATTGCCAGAAGCATTATTTCATCTACAGTCATTATTTTTAATCACATTAAAAAAAGAGCACCCTGTAAAGTTCTCATCCATGTTGCTAACTGCTTTTGACATTGTCCTTATTAATCATTTCAAACAGAAAGTAGGCAATGTTGTGTTTGTACAAGCAAAAAGCTCATAAAACTGTGTGTGGTTGCGATGACAGCTGTGTCCTTAACATTCGAAGATTAGAGGCAGGATGTACATATGATGGAAGAAAAGGGCTGATTCAACATTGGAGAGTCTGCATCCAGTTTCAGTAAAGATAGAACGTGACCTTTGTTAGAGACTATATACACAAGAGCAGCCTGTATACATGGCAGCTATCTTGAGGTTCTACTTAGTTGGCAACTATTGCTGTTCTGCTGGAAACAGATACTGCAGGAACATCAGAAATGATTTGTACGTGAAGATATCTACTGGCCCACACAAGATGAATATGTGGCAACCCGTCTTCCTCCAGCCCCCAAACAAAGTTTAACAGTCAGTAACCTCATAACATTTACCCTAAGTTGTAAGTTTGGTCAGTATGGTCTGGATGTTGGAACAGAAATTACTTTATAGCACCTGAAAAAATCAGCAGTTATAGCACTGAACTTTCATTTCCAGGGGTACAATATTGCATCCAAGTTATATTTCAGAATATGGGTCCTAACTGGACAGTGTCAGAGGCTACTTTGTCATTACTGTATAGAGGTAAATGTGACTTTACTCTTCACATCCTAAAATGTATGATCAGATAGAGTTAGAAAGGCATACTCAAGGCAGTCGCAATTTACTGTTCTCACCCTTTTACTTACCCTGTTTCCATCTTATTTTGCTTTCTTACATTCATGTGCTATTTGTGGTAGGTTTTAGTATTCTTATGGAGGTTCAGCAGAATATTATTAAAATTAGTCTTGTTTCTGCGCCCATCAATTATATCTCCAGAGAGATTTTTCAACATTTGTACAATTTCCTATTTAATACTTAAATAGTAGAGATATTTTACCAACTAACAGTAAGTACAGCAATTAGCTCTCAGGTAATAGGTAGTAAAGTCCCCTTTCCCTGTAGGTTCTACACTGCCCATGCATGTGTCAGCTTCCATTTTCCACTTTAGCATTTTCCCTTAGCCCAAACAACAATCAAGTTTCAATGCCCTCCAAACCTTCCCTCTTTCACAGGCCACTAATTTTATGCCTTTTATAATAGCATAAATGTTTAATAATAATCCATATTAATTCAAGTGTGTCTTGGATTATTACATTAAATGGTAACAGTGTTTTCCTCAACATTCATCATGTATTGTTACAAACAGCAAGTTTTCAGCTTTTATATAACTGCTTCTTTATGATGTTCTGCCTTTTCGGTCTTTTAGTTTCCATGAAGTTTCAACAGTTCTTGGCAGAAAGTGGGTAATTTCCATCACAAGCTATTTATCTTTCTTGATGTTTTGCTTAGACAACATCTGGGATTGTTATGTACGTCGCTGCAGAGTGAATAGTCCCATTCTTACAGACTTGAGTAGAGGGGGAAAACTGTTGACATAGGAATGATTTTTAACTAACATAATATTCGACTACATTGTCACAAGCAACAGTGTTCAGTTCAAAATTTGCTGTTGAGGGTAACTCTTCTCTACTTTGACTCTATTTAGTATTGAAGATTTGGGGATATTTCTTTTTGTTTTTTAATGGCTATGGCCCATAATGACTCAAATCCTAGGTACGGACATATTCCCCACCCTGCGCTTTAAGCGGGGGTGGGGAGTTGTCTGGCTGGCTGGGAGAAGAGGGCAACGCTTTCCGGCTTGGGGGAGGAGGGGAGACGTAAAACTGCTGGAAAAGCCATCAGTGTGGAGGATGACTCACCACCTAGGTATGAGGGTTTAAAAAGGTCAGCCTGGGCCTGGCCCCTCCCCTCATTCACTCGGAACAGGCTGGGCAGCAGAGATTCCGGGGCATGGCTTGCTGCAGGACCACGTGCAGTCAAATGGTGAGTGGGCATAGCCGGGGGGGGGGGAACACACCCCTTCCCCATTTCAGGACAAAAAACCAGGAAGGAATTGCACACGGTGGCAGGGGGGAGTGGGCACAGGTTCCTTGCTCCATAGAACCCCCACATGGAAGCAGTCTGCACGATCAGCGGGGGGATGGGGGAGGAACACCACCTTCCCCTGTTGCAGGGCATAAAAGCAGGCAGCAGTTTGGGACATGGCAGCAGGGTGGAGCAGGCACTGGTTCCTTGCTCCACAGAACTCCTCACGTGGAATCAGTCTGGACGTGAATAGGAACAGCAAGGGGGGGGCAGCCCCTTCCCCAATTCAGGCCATAGAAACAGGGTGGAGTTGGGACATCATGGCAAGGGGAAGCAGAAACCCCATGTGAGGCATGGAGCCAGACAAGAGGGACAAAGAGGGCACTGGAACCAACACAATTTTGCATATAGCCCATACAGTGGTCGGGGGAGGGAAGAAACCGCCCACTCTCTGGGAAAGCATTGGTTGGGCTGGACTGGGGGTCAGGAAGTGAATAGGGGGCTACATGCCATTCCCTGTTTCAGGCCAGGAGGCAGAAGGGGCAGAAGCTGGTAAGCAGTCTCAGCATGGCTCCATGGGGGACACAAAAAGAGGAAAGAAAGGGGTGCACAAAAGGGAAGGCTTAATTCTCCTTTTCCTCTGGCACCAGTGGAGTGGGACAACAGCAGAACAGATTCACAAAGGGAGGGAGAGTTAATTAGAGGGGGTATAGGTACAAGGAGAAGGAATCCTTGGAGCAGGCCTCTCCCATAGCAGATGCAGCGTACATGAATGTTTAGGGAATCATGGTGGAGTTTTTCCCTGCTGTAGTCAGAACACAACGGAATGGAGGGAATTTGCATGCCCCTCCCCCCAGTTAGTTTCGTTACCACAGGAACCCAGCAAGCAATCACATCACACACAGGGCGGACCCAGTGCAGTTGGTCGGCCACAGGGCAAGCCAGGGGCCGAGTCCTTACAGCAGGGGCAAGTGGCTGGGGGAGCCTGGAGTACTGCAGCGGAGTATCAAAGTCAGCCTATCAGGCTTTGGGAAGTGGGGGCACCAGGTGCAGCATTTGCTCACCCGAGTGCATTGGATTGTCACAGACGGCCTATCGGGCTTGGGGAAGTGGGGGCTCCAGGTGCAGCTCTTGCGCACCCAACTGAGCTAGCAGCATCTGATGGGAGGCCAGTCAGCATGGAGTGATATGATTAAATATACTGCGTATGAGGTTTTCTCCACAGAACTACAGCCTGTACAAAGCAGAACAGGTCATGCAGATCCAGGACATCCTGCTCAGGTGATTTCAGGAGCAACGGTAGACACACAGGGCAGGGATCGCCATCCACAAACCCAGACAAATGCTGTTCACAGAGCAGGAAGGCCAGTCAGCAATGTGGCCCATTACAGAGGAACAGGTGCTGTGGTACATGCTGTCACTGGCAACCCATCAGCTGGCTCCTCCACAATTTCGAATTGCCTTTCGGCCATTACATTTGCCCATAGGCTAAATGGCTGCCCAGATCCTTGTGGGGGTTTCTTAGTTCAAAGATTTTTGGTGGGATGGTCACGTAGTGGTGGACGCAGGGAGGATTCCCGTCATCCCATCAGGGTTTCCATGCTCAGGAACATCCTTCACATCCTCAGTGAATAGTGCACAGGAGGTGTCTCTATTCAGGGCAGCATTCATGACAGCATTTTTTGGTGCTTTCAGGATGAGTGAGCTAGTGCCTGGGTCCATCAGAGATTCTCTGAGAAAGGCTTTAGAATTTCCTTACATAAGCTGGCACAAGCATGCTGTGATATTACACTTGCGAAGCTCAAAGACTGATCAAGTCGGCCCGGGTACATTTGTTACCCTATGGGAGGGTGGCGAGCTTGGCGTCTGCGCCATTCGGGCGCTGAGGGCCTACATGGCAATACGGTGGAAGGGAGAAGGCCCCTTTTTGAACACGGAGATGGGAGTCCCCTCACAGCTTATCAATTGATTACCATGTTGAGACAGGGGCTAACGAGGTTGGGGCTGCCAGCGCATGAATTTGGTTCCCACTCATTCAGAATAGGGACAGCTACAGCAGCAGCACAGATAGGTATGGAAGCAGAGGTGATTAAGGCAATCGGGCACTGGCAGTCTAATGCATACTGAATGTAAGACCGCAGGTGGGAAAATCAACATTAATTGGTTGTGTTCTCAATTCTGATATACACGAGGATGTGGACCTGTGGGCACAGTATTGTGTTTTGGGTGCATAGACACGTATCCAGGTTGCCCAAGGGCTCCCAGCTGGGATTCGGTGGCAAAGCATTACTCAGTTGGCACGGAGGGGCATATTATGGGATCAACTCATACCGCTGTTGTATGTTGTGCGGGCGCGTCAGCGGCCAGCAGATATATTGGTGATACACCTGGGAGAAAACAATCTGGGAACACTTAAAGGGGTGGAGTTAATGCTTTGAACTAGGAGGGACCTGATGTAGATCCTGGCAATTTTTCCAGGCGTTAACATTTTCTGGTCAGATATGCTTCAGTGGAGGGTCTGGCGGGGAGCCATGAACCCTACTACAGTGAACAAAACTAGGAAGTATGTGAATATGGAAGTGGCCAAATTCTAGTTGCCCTTGCGGGGGACAGTCATTTCACATCCTGGCATATTCTATGGGGCACCGGAGTTATTTCGGGAGGATAGGGTACTTATAGGGTACATACGTCAGACTCAGGTGCTGCCATATTTTTGGCTGATATAAAAGAAGGCATTGGGAGATGTCTGGGAACCCGGTTGGGTGTGGGGAGGAGGCAGCCAAGCTAATGGCTGGCGTCTCCTTGTGGAGGATGTTCAGTGCAGGTATTCCATAAATTAAGGCACAAAAGAATGGATAAATGGCTCAGAAAAGGAATTAAGGAGAGGTGCTTGGTAACTGAGCAAGCCAGGGGGAGTTGGAGACTCCTCTGATTGGTACAGTAGGGAGCCAACTCCCCATCACTATAGTCCACCTTAACCCCTCCTGGGGGGTGGGGGATGGTCAGTAAGGTCCCGGCAAGAGAATTGCTGGAGGGACCTGGATGAAAAAGGCGGGGGAAGCTGCTTAATTAATAGAATATTACATTTCCCTTGGGCTCATCTTTTTAGAAAGCTATATTTGCCTGAAAGCTACGATTAATTTCTTCCCCATTATTGTACATTTGCTGCAATTGTAAACATTTACCATCTAGCCAAAAATAAAATGAACTATCATGAAATAAGAACAGTAAGTGAAGCTTACTTTCTAACTTTAGACTTGCCTTTCAATATTTTTCCTCTCTTCAAAAGGGAGAGGAAAAATCTCTTCTAATTAAGAACAGTTGAATCCTCTTATGATTGACATATCACAGTAGAAACAAATGTGACAAATGATTGTCCTACTTTTTTATTTAGATTTTTAATATATGCTTTCATTGACATCCTCTGGTATCATTTACATTAAAAACAAGAACAAAAAGTCAACTTAAAAGCAGAACACCCCATATGAAAACAAATCCCAAACCCCTAACTCACACCACATATTCAGTAAAAGCTTCAGCAAATAAATAGATCCCGCAACACGTCCAAATCACAAAGAGTGAGAGAGAAAAAAAAGCAGTTCTTCCTAAATAATTGAGGAAGTCCATTCCCAGGATGAGGATTTTCCATTGATCCTCTGCTGTTTTAGCCCATAAACATTAAATCTGGGAATTAGTAGCTAGAGTTTCCCAGCTGCTCTTCCAAGCGGACAGAACAGAGGCACTCAGGACCCAACCCAGGAGCTAAAAGCAATACACAGTCTTAGTGTATATTATGAAGAGATGACAGGAAGGACTAATTATTAGAACACTGGCTTGGGACTGGCTGAGATATGGACTTCCTATGGTCACCTCAGGCAAGTCATAATCTATACTGTGCTTCAGATCCCAATCTATAAAATGGGGATAATAGTATTTCCCTATCTCAGAGGAGTGTTGAGGATAAAATCCATTAATGCCTGGGAGATGTTCAGATACTAGTGATGAAGGACCTCAGTAGATAGCGACTGCTTAGTTGAGGTTTTAAAACAGTTTGTTATTCATCTGATTCTCACAACCAAGTTCTCAAACTTTTTCTACACCAGACTGCTCATGTGTATGCCTCGATTAGAGAAGATTTTTTATTTTAATTTAAAGCTGGAAGGTAACTGGATAAACTGACTTACAGAGTCCTATGCTATAACTGATCCCCTCTTCATTATACATTAGAATGAAACATTGAAAAGAGGATGGATATAAGCTGCAGGCTGCCACTTTATAACAAGGGATGGCAGCAACTCCCTCGCCAAAACTGCCAGGCAGTATGAGTCTACTGCAGGGAAAACCAGCTTCAAGTCAAACTAGCAATGGGAAAGGAGGTTGGCTGCCCTTAGCCTAAAGCCAGAAATCTGACCTACGGGATCCAACTGAATGCAACCACCCTCCCACTGCAAGGATGAAAGAGGATACAGACAAGGGGTGCTTCAGCCTGGGCTAGACTTAGGACTTGCCCTGCTCGGCAAACCAGCAAAGCCAATGCCAGAAACCTCCCGGGTCCCATGCTCACGGTTACCTCGGAAAACATCTGCTTTAAAAATCCCTTTCCTGCACTGGACACTATCTGCAAGTATTTTACTTAGCTTCACTTCTCTGATTATTTGGATATTCTTACCTTCTCTAGCAGCTTTTGAAGCTTAGTTACAGCAATTTAATAGTGTTCTTATATTTGATCCACACTAGCAAATCTGTCTTTCTGTGTATCTTTGTTATAGCTGTCAAGTTCCTCTCATTCCCTTTGGATCCAAGTGACAGGCTGGTTGTGGGTTGTGTTGCTACTATAAAATTATTTATTCTCTTTTGTATTGGTACTGGAGCATGATTTCATTATTAACAAAGTGCTACAATAAAGAATAAAAATAGTTTCAGCCCTAAGCAAATTCAAATAGCTACATTATAAACCCCTCATAAAAGAGAACATCAAATGGAAATGGCATGGATTAACCTTGCAGTGGCAAAAACAACAGTGGGAATTTGTCCAGGGCTTTGCAAAATTATTTTGTTGTACAAAATTTTCCTGCCATAACACTCTCTAGTCCGCCATCTTGACTGCAAAGAAAATTTTCTGTTTGTAAAAAAAACAACTACACATGCTACAATTATCAGAGGCACCATACATAAAATAAAAGTTAGGCACAAAACCTTACATTTATATTTTCCAATTGTGGAAAAGCATAAATTAATTAAATGTATAGCGTTTGAGGTCCTTGTGCACATAGAACTTGGTACACTAAGAACCTATACAGCTGTTCAGAATTTAGTGGCTACAAGCTTGGCAAGAAAATGTATCAGACGAAAAGTACATTATGGGACAAATCCTGGTCCTACTGAAGACTATGGCAAAACTCCCAAAAACTTCAGAGGGGAAAAGATTTTGTCCAAAATGCACATGTGAAAGATCTGTCTAAAGTACATTTAAAGACATTAAAGTTTTGCCTATACAGGGACAGAAGAAAATTAATCCAAATTATCTAAAGGTGTGATTTTAATGAGAATAAGTTTAACTGCATTAAACTCATGTGGGACACACTCATTCAGAAGTGAAGTGGCCTTAATTTGATTTAACCTTAATTGGCTAACTTGAATTAAATTCACTTTAATTTTGAACTCACTTTAAATTCACACATTTAGGTAATTTGGATTAATTTTCCAGAATGTCCCCATGAAGACAAGCCATTAGATAATTCACTTCCTCATATATAAACACATTTATTATGCATCAAGGCAGGATTATGGTGACCACTTACACGTAATTTTAAATCCATGAATGATGGGTGAAAATGTTGTACCTTAAAAATACAATAGCACTATGCCACTAGGTGCATACCTAAGAAAACATAAGAATGGCCCAACTTGGTCAGTTCAATGGTCCATCTAAGCCCAGTGTCCTGTCTCTGAACAGTGGTCAATGCCAGGTGCTTCAGAGAGAATGAACATCAAGTGATCTATCCCGTTGCCCATTCTGGCAGAGGCTAGGGACACTTCAGAGCATAGTTTTGCATCCTTGCCCATCCTGGCTAATAGCCATTGATAGACTCATCCTCCATGAATTTATCTAGTTCTTTTTGAATCCTGTTATAGTCATGGCCTTCACAACATCCTCTGGCAAAGAGTTCCACAGGTTGACTGTGCATTGGGTGAAGAAATACTTCCTTTTGTTTGTTTTAAATCTGCTGCCTATTAATTTCATTGGGTGACCCCTAGTTCTTGTGTTATGTGAAGGAGTAAATAACACTTTCTTATTCACTTGCTCTACACCAGTCATGGTTTTATAGACCTCTATCATATCCCCCCATAGTCATCTCTTTTCCATGATTAAAAGTCCTAGTCTTATTAATCTCTCCTCACATGGAAGCTAATTATTTTTGTTGCCCTTTTCTGTTCCTTTTCTAATTCCAATATATCTTTTTTGAGCTTGGGATAATCAGATCTGCATGCAGTATTCAAAATGTGGGAGCACCATGGATTTATATAAAGGCATTATGATATTTTCTGTCTTATTATCTATCCCTTTCTTAATTATTCCCAACATTCTGTTAGCTTTTTTGACTGCCACAGCAAACTGAGTGGATGTTTTCAGAGAATTATCCACAATGACTCCAAGATCTCTTTCTTGAGTTGTAACAACTAATTTAGACCCCATCATTTCATATGTAGAGTTGGGATGTTTTCCAATGTGCATTACTTTGCATTTATCAACATAAAGTTTCATCTGCCATTTTGTTCCCCAATCACCCAGTTTTCTGAGATCCCTTTGTAACTCTTCACAATTTACTTTGGACTTAACTATCTTGCGTAGTTTTGTATTATCTGCAGATTTTGCCACCTCATTGACAAGACATGACTTGCATAATTTCTGCAATGGTAAGGTTTTTTTCCTTTAAAATACATCGTACCGACTGGTATTTCTAATGCAATAATTTGTTCAACAGAAGGCTGGTTCTCTCTAAAGAGACAAATTAAAAAAACATTAAAAAACCAAATGAGCTTTACCTGTATTGAGGAGACCCCAATAGCAGCAGCATGGTTAAGTCTGAACTGAGTTTTGAAGTTAAACGGCTTTAACCACGGCTTTCGTTTTTGATAAAGACAAAAATGTTCATCGCTGAATTTATACCATTGATTCTGGGGTATGGATTTAACTATCTGAATAGTATGGAATAAATTCATTCCACATTTTTGGAGTTCAAAGCATTCCAAGAGAATCCCTTTTGAAAATTTTCCAAGGGCTGTCCAACTTTTGTCCAAATTCCCCCAGCTTCATGATGGAGAAAGTCAGAAAGCTGAAGGAACATATTTATAAATGTTCATAGCATCTTGTGCATGAGTTAGTTTTGAAATAGATCCAATAAGGAATTCATACAGATTTTTCATAATAACTGTTTTGTATTTACATTGTAGAAACTGATGATAAAAATGTTCATCAGAGAAGGAAGCTTTTATATAGTTAATATATTATGACCCATGTCCTAGGTTATTTCTTGAGCAGAGAGCACTGGAAGCACCTCCCCAAGGGAATCCCAAGTTCTATTATATAGGCACCTTTTCAAAAGTTTTACTCATTGAGAACATTAACCATATATATGCACATATACACACAATTTATCTCTACACACAAATATGTGTGACCTCTTACACCTATTTTAGAAAGTACCACTAAGGGGTATTAATATAATATCTGAAAAGTGTTGACTTTACTGTAGTAAAACCATATCCAGGGGTCAAGGATTCAAAGAAATTAGATGAGGAAGAGAAGGTTAAATTAACTCTGATGTGTAGGGTGTGCAGAAGATTCTGTACTATTAGCAACCCACAGTAGGGCTGTATCACGTCTGGGCACTGGGGGCCTGTGCATTCTGCAGAGGGTGTCGTTGGGATTGAGATATAGGTTATTAAAACATATCTAAAATAATATTACATATTATAATAATGCTGTTAGTATGTGCCTCATGGCTAATTTCTCTTAATATAATTAAACAATTCAAAAGACAAGAGCAACCCTAGTCAGGACTGCAGTATAGTCAGTAATCTGTTCCATGCTTGTGAAATCTGAGCCAGGGCTTAGATGCACCCTGTGTACTAACACACTGCAGAACAAGGCTATATTCCTCAGTCTGCAAGCTAGAGAAAGCTACAATGGTTGTGTCTAGCATTCCAAATAAAGAATACCTACTGCTTACTACCCAAGCCCTGTCTCTCCTCCATTGTCAGGGATACAACAAGGGCCATAATGCAGAAACAAATGAACAGTCCTGGTGACTAGATCTAAAATTGTTGGTGCCTGAAATAAGTAAACTAAACTAAAACCTAGCTCTCATAAGCTAACAACTGATTAAGAACTGGACTTGAGATAACTCAAATCAGTTCATGCTACAACCTGTTTAGTCACTACTGTCCTCTAAAGAATTCAGAATTAAAAGCCAGAGACAAACACTATTTATGATATAAAAAAATTCTGGAACAATCAGTAATGGCTAACATGGTGGGAAAATATAGAAAAGAAACATGTTTCAATATGGAGAGAATAGTTTTGGTGTTTCATTAACATACAACCACATCTGGACTCGGGTTTAAATAAAAACCATTTAGCTTACCAAACAGAATACCAGGGGGTTACATACATTTATTTTTTTCCATGTAACAATTGATTAGTTTTGAAAAAATTCCCATTTTTAATATTTTTAATTCCACCTTTCATTTAAAAAAGTCACTAAAAGGACAACCCACAAAAAATACAATCTGTATCTGCTCTATATTTACAGATAACTGGTCACTATTAAGGCACAGATTTAAAACTAACATTTTAATCTAGCAAGTCAAATATTTTGTGCATAATACAATACTGACAACACTGTATATTGCATTGTCATATTCCCTTCATGGAATTAAAAGAAGTGAGAAAAATGTTTTCCAGTGTGTGGTTTTTTTTGTGTGTGCAGCCCTACTGAAAATAATGTTATTACTGGGAAATTCTTCACTTTGGTAATAGATGATATAAGCACTGCTCAGCAAAAGACCACATCAACTTAATATTGTAAGAATTTCAGCTTTCAGATATAATACTGTCAAACTGCAGGTTATGTATTTATGAAAAAAATGAAAGAAAGTGACATGTGGAGTTTTTGCTGAAGTAAAACGTTGAAACTTAAAAAATTACACAAACTAAGTAGGTAAATGTCTAACTGGATTTGCTAAAGATTTAACCTAATTTTAAAATATTATGTAAAACTAAACACACAAGTTCATATAAGACTTGATTTTCAAACCTAGGTCTTGCAAGCCCACAAGTGCTCAACTTTGAACAAGTAAGTAGTCTCATGTTAATGGGACTACTCACAAGTATAAAAATAAGCAGAAGAGTAATTATTTCCAGGATCAGCGTTTTAAGTTCCTATAGTTGTTTGATAAAGTTGAGCGTGCCTGAATTATACACAAGTATCCGATATGTTCATAGACTTTGGGCACAACTTTGTTGCTTACAACTCTGTGCTTGAAAACTGCATTGTCCTGGAACATTAAACACTGAAAGAGTTAGCTGCTATCTTATTTGCAGTGAAAGTTATTCCACTATACACCATTAAGTGGATCTGAACCCCACACTGAGCAGTTAATTTTTGCTAATTGCAACAGGCCATTTTATTACTGCTTCATCATCTAAGTCCTCAAAGCAATTGCCTCTTAAAAATTCCCTTTGTGTGCAAATTTCTCATAAACTGATTTTTTTCTCACCTTAGAAGATGTATACACAGAAAGTGTCAAAACTATTTCTCACCCCATTTTTGCATAAAAACCAACTACTGTAAATGGTTATTCTAATGCCTTCTGTTAAGAGCACTTGACAGTGGTTTATATCCATCTTAAAAGTCTTGTACACTGCACATAAATAATACATTACAGTACAAGTAAATCACAACATTTCCTAGGGGAACGCTTTTCAACAAATCAATGTTTGGAAACTTCATATTTCATTGCAGAAAAAGAGGCACTTTAAGATTTCCTTCATTATATGAGAACCCTTCATCAATCCATAACAAGACATCTGAAAAGACACAGAAATAGTATTGCCAGACTTTTTGGACTTTCACAGTATGAGAATGCAATAGTTAGCTCTAGCCATTTATAACATGGACTCTTTGTTGAATGTAACTTCTTTCAAAAATAGTTCATCTTGGAGTTTTAAACACTTCCATAGCTGACAATCACAAATCTAAATTAAACAAAAGAGATGCTATTACAGCTATTTCATGTATGTTGCTTAATTGCTGCATGCATAGTCATGTAAGTAATATGCTTCACATAATAAATGGCAACAGTGCTGTCTTGTCAAATTAGATTAGTTGTCTGTTTAATCAAACTGGTGGCCCAAAGCTCTAGTTTGATGAATGCCTTTCATTTTCTACCATAAATATTTAGTAGATCTCAGTTTAAACTGATGCATATTGTAGGTGTATAGAATCTAAAAAGAAAAGTTTTATTTATATAAATGTCCTTTAGTGGCAGTATACTAAAAGTAGCCCTTTGATTTGAAAGAACCATTAAAATCAGTTTTAGCATTACAGGCAGCAGTTAAATATGACGACTGCAAAGGGTTAATATTGCAAGGTCCATTTTGGTCTTTCATTGCATCTGTTACAGTGAACTAGTTTCATTGTAAGCAGATCTAGGCTGCTTCATAAAGAGATAACAGGACTGGTCCACTTGCAAGTGGTTTGATTTTGGAACATTTCCTCAGATATTTATAAAAAAAAAATCTACATGAAGACTGATTCCTAGTACCATTATAGTGAGGAGATTTGACTATTGCAGGATCACCTGACAAAACTTGATTAGTGCCAATACAATATTTTATATGGAAATGAAAGAGAAAAATAATTCCCACAGGATAAGAAAACAGAACATGTAAAGTGCAGAAAGACCTCAATAATTATTTTAAGCAGTACCAGAAAATTCCATCTTGATAAAACCAAAAGTTATGCTCTCTGGCATCCCAGCTCTTCTTTTTTCCTTCATTCAACAAAGTAAAAATTCAGTGCATATATTATAGTTATAGATAATAAAATACTAAACAAAGAACCCTATATTATTATTATTGCAAATGCTGTCCAATCTACAAGAGTAAAACATAATCCACATTTGGTGTTCTGAACAATGACAGACAAGTGTCTTCTCTCTCTCTCGCGTTCTTTTTTTTTTTTTTTTTGGCACAAGTACTTGTGCAGACAAAATGCTTTGGTCCTTGATACCCAAACTCCCAAAGTGCAGAGGGTGGTGTGCAGTGAAAGCTGTCCACAGGATTGGCAAGTCCATCTTTATAATTCACTTTGTGAGCCACAATTTAGTGCTACCAGCGACCACTGACACTAGCAAGGTCCGAGTGATACTGACGTGGCAGTCTTCCACTAGCTCCACCTTCCAGGAATGAGGCACGTACATTTGATGGATCAAATAGCTTTCTTCGGTTTTTATTCAATTCTACATGGAAAACAGCACATTTGGATTTTAATATTGGGAGCTGATTCAGGAGCAAAACTACTCTAAATAAGGCAATTTCATTATTACATTAGAAGTGGGGAACCATAGCTCCAACTGAAAATTGCAAAGAGTTTAGAGAAGCAGACATTACCTGAGTTGGTATTTGGTCAGGACACTAAGAATGCCCTGAAATGCTATCAAGAATTCTTGTTCAGGCTAAACACAGGGTAATTGTCATAATTTGCTGCAATTCTAAATTTAATGATGGTGCCACGCTAGTGCTTTGATGCAGTGGGGGGCCATATTTATTTCCAGGCAGGTGAAGTTTGAAATTAATCCTCTTATTTGAGGGGTTTCCAGGATTAAACATAATGCCTCAAGAGATAATATTTTGCCAGAATCATTTGTACACAAATTCTAAATAAAAAGGCAAAACCATCCTAAAAATGATGAAATGATCCCAGCTGGAATGCTTAAAAAATCCTGTTCAAAGCCAGCAAATTCTTCACAAAAAGGAATGCATTATGTGCACATCATATACTGAGCAGCATTGTGCACAACATTATATAATCTGATGTGACAGAGCATGATGTATACTGACTATAAATAACTGAAGTTGGAAAAAATTATTTCCCCAAAGCAGATTGGTTATTTTTAACACATTAGTAATGTTTTTATAATAAAGGACCTGCCACCTCCAATATAACATAGGTGTAGGGGCCATTATTCAGATCTATGTATAAACTTCTCAGTAGTCATCACTCATACAAAGCATTTTTTCCAGTCCCTTGTTATAGTGAACAATTTTCTCCATTACAGGTATAATCTTTGCTGCCAGTGATTCAGACAGACTTTTGATGAGTTCCTACTGTTCATCTGAATACATTATTCATTTACCCTCTTTAAGGCATAATTTGAAATGCATTCATGAATGACATCAGCAAATTAAAAAAAAACCCTGTCATGATCCACAAAATATCAGAAGAAAGCTTACAATCTTGAATGTAAAAAGATTCACTGCCAAGGAAAACAGGAATCTCAAACATAATTCTATGCAAAATATGAAATGAAATCTTATGCCATTCCAGTCCCTTGAACAAGTTCAAGTTGGTCATTGCTATCCTGTTGTGTATCTTCAAGAGTAGTACTTTGATTTTCCTTTATTGTAGTAAGATATAAAACATTTTAAATTACAGCTGGTTGGAAAAAAATCCAACAAATTCACCAGAATTTGTCCATTTGTTGAAATGGAAATGTTTCGCACAGATTGTTCAACTCAGCTGAAGTTCCTACAGACATTAGGACAGGCCTGTCAGGCAGGTTTCCATTGCATACCTGGCTGTTTACCTACCAGCTCACTTTCCTGGCTTCTCAGCAGGGAGATGAGAAGCATGGAAGTCTTAGTTCTCAATCTTACTGCTGCTTGGTAAGCAGAGTTCCCAGGATCTCCAGGTTCAGAACAGTGTGCCAGACGGACTGTCTTGGAGTCAATGACGCCAAGCTCTATTCCCTTTTGCAGGGAATTTTGAAAATTTTCTTTGAAATCCTTTGCAAAATGGAATTGCCTTTCTCTGCTCAGCTCTAATTTTAATAGTACAACACAACACTATGCAGCTGGAATCCCATTTGTTGTATGGAAGCTATACAGTCCTTACCGTGTCTCAAAATTTAAAAACTGCCTTTTCATTATGAGGAGTGGCTGGCAAGATGTGCTCTCTGTGGGTCAGATTCTCTGTCAGATACAATTCCTTTGAACTGCTCTAATAACTATGCAAACCAAAACAATTCAACTGACCAAGGGAAAAAGTACAGTATATTTTTAAATCATGACATTTATAATCATGTGTATATTAAATGCTTTTAATTTACCTGAGATTGCAAGCAGCATTTTCCGTCTGGCACCAAAAGTAGTAATTCCTAGCTCTTTCAAATCTTGATCTGTGAGAGTAAGGAAGGTCTGAAGGTCAATCTATGAACAAAAACAAAGCAAATTAAAATGGGTAATTCACACAACATACAAACCCACCATCTACAGGCAACCATTTTCTTCCTGTATTGAGAATTACTTCCCACAAACTATTAGCCATAAGTGTGGTGCTGGTAGCTTCTAAAAAAAAGTTACCTTCAACTTTTTTTTTTAACATTTATTCTACAAACTCATTTTATTATGCTTATAACACCAACAATTGCTAAATTCCAATCAATGACAGTTGGTTAAAATTAAAATGGCAGAAAAATGAGGAAAAAAGGGAAATAGGTATCAGAATTGTCATATATGCAGCAACCCTTGGCTACACAGATAACTACTTGTTTTAGTACTCTGTATTTAAGACAAATAAAAAGACTAAAAAGTAAAGGTATAATTTTTACAGAAGCATGTAAGATTATGTTGATTAATTATATTTAATTGCACACATAAGAGTCTATTTTCCCAAATTACTGTAAATGTAAATGGGAATCTCAGATCCAATCATTGATCTCTACAGAAGGAAAGTTTATTTCAAACACTATTAATATTAACAGCAATAAACCACAACAGAATGTGTGCTAGCAGATCACTGGTGAGTGCCCCCTTTATGTGAATTCAAGGACATAGCCTTTCACAACACACCTTGTGTGCGCACAAATATCCTTATTAACAAACACCATGCTTAAGTTCATTGTTATTAATATGTCAAGATAATTTAATGGAAACCTGTTTAGTCAGGTCTACTAAGGATTGAGAATGGTCATTTCTAAACTGAAGGACTGAACAGCTTTGATAGAATTGTCAGTGAAAATACTGCAGCTAGGAGAGACAGTGATTTCACTCAGGAGGTATACAAAGGGTTGTAAAATACACAACAAAAACTAAGATGCCTCTTAAAAAGACTGACCTCCTGTTGTTGGAATACATCAGTGTATTTGCCCAAACCGAGTTTACTGAACAGCTCAGGCAGATCAGACCCCTTAAACAAACTGTTCAGGTTACACCCATTGCTTCCTGTCAGCGAGGAAATGCAATCCATGTAATTACTGCTGCTGAGATAATGTTCAGCTGAAAGGCAAAAAGGATGAACACTTGATGTTTCAATCACTTCAAACAGCATGTTTTAATTAAATGTTTTAATTGCCAAATTACCTCAAATTCTATTGTTTAGTGGAATATTCCATTCAGTTGTTTAGTAGAACAGCAATCTGTAGAAACCAGCTGAATTTCAAATGAACTTTTTGTTAATTAAACTCTAGTGGCCGTTTTCAGAATATACCTTGTTATTAGTGATTAGGGCATGTAAGAGAATGAAAAGGACACAGGAATGTATTTTAAAGCACATTTAAGACTTAAGCTGTATTTAAGGCTGCACCTTAATTAACTTTAATGGGGATGGGGCTCAGAGCTTAATATACATAAAGGCGGAGAGAGAATCAGGTCTCTATTTCCCACCCAGTCTTTCCAATGCTGGAGAAGACAACTGCACATGTGCCTCCTCCCTGCCTCCGCAGCCCCCATACAAATGTAAGCATCTCCTTTAGGTTTGGTTGGGGATGGAATCCTGTGGTTTCTTCTGCTAAAAATAGCCATGTGATCTAGCAACTACGCCACTTTTTTTTTTTAGGTTTGTTAAAATAGTAGAGTTGGGAATATTTGGACTACCTGAATAAATATCACATCCCCCAAAACTACATTAAAAAAATCCATGAAGGTTGCAAAGTCAAGCACTCAAAACTTAGTAAATAGCACAATTATAGTTGTATACACTTAATTTAGTCCCCTTTGTGTACCTGAATTATGATATAGTCTTTACACGTTAACGTGCCATTTTTTCTACTCAGTGCACAGAATGGTCAGCTTTTCAATATTTCTTTTTGCCCTCATTATTCAGCATGTGGTCTCATGATGTACACTTATTTACTGCATGCCATCCAATTCCTGCACTGAATGCAGAATTATTAATTTCTACCTGGGCTTTTCTATGATGGCTTCATCGTAGCATCTTAGTGCTTCACAGACATTACCCCATGAGAGGAGGTGGTTATATTATCCTCATTTTACACATAAGAAACAGAAGATGAAGACCCAAAGTGTCAACTATTTTTGCGTGCCCAATTTGAGAAGCCTTGTGCCTGATTTTTCAGCACAATTTATAGTACTTTAAATGTTCAAAACACAACTCCTATCAACTTTAGCTGCTGCTGTGAGTGCTCAGCACTTCTGCAAATCAGAGACCCAGGTGTCTCAAACGCAAAACCCAGAAAATGAGAAAGACAAAATGGCCACATGCAGAAAATTGGGCAAGTCATGTAAACCAGAATTTTTACATTGCCACTTTGTCTCTCTCATTTTCTGGCTGTCCAATTTCAGACACCTGAGATCTGATTTGCAGACATGCTGAGCACTCGCAACTGCAACTAAAGTTGATTGGAGCTGCGTTCTGAACATAACGTGTTATAAAAATTCCATCACGTGGAACTATATTGACCCCAATATGGGTCATGAGCAGGGAGATCCACAGCATAGTCCTCTGTCACTTGAGCTGATAAGAGTAACAGGAAGCAGTAGAAGGCTGTTATCTTCTATGTGGGCCTCCTACTAGAGGGCAATGAGACACATTGCCAGTGGCTTTCACAGCTATTTGTTAGATAGCAGAGGAATGATGAGACTCAAGAATCTTCTGTTCAATTGTAAGTTCTGTAAGGAATATATTAGTGTTATAGATCCTTCTGCCCAGGCCCTGCAATACCTTCCTAGTTCTCTTCTGCTCTTACTTCCTTATCTACTGCTACTTCCACACCCTGCTCCTGTCCATGGCCCCCACTATCCTGTGTCCACTTACAACTTCTATTCCCCCTCCACCCCACACATCAACTTGGCTCCTGCCTCTATTCATCCCCTATGCTCCTGCCTCTTTTAGTCTCTCACTTCCCACAGCTCCTGAGGCAGACACTTGGCATGGAGAATTTCAGCCTGAACAATTTAAATTTAGCAAAGTTATAAACAATTGAAAACAAAGTCCATTAGTACCAGTGTTGCCTGTAACAAAGGAGCCGGATCCACGTGATGCACACCCTAGCACATAGCAGTTTAGCTCACAGGCAAAGTGTGCAATCATATCCCCTTGCATTAACATAGTTATTTTTATATGCCATTAATTTCACTGAGCTGTTATCTCCGGAGGCCATATGCCCTGCCCCCAGGGCTGATGTCAGAGTGAGGAGAGCGAGTTGAAATGACTCCCTCGGCTAGACTGGCTGCTGCCTCCTGAGGATTTACCTGGCTATAAAAAGTAGCTTTAGCACTCAGAGATTCTTTGTTCTCTTATCTACTGAACTGTGAATGTATTTTAGAAAAGGTAAGTTGGAACCTTAGATAATTTTACTAAATGGGCCCAAGTTTTTGAAGAAGATTTATACGTGTCAAAATTCTTAAATTTTATTAGTATACGTGAAGAATTAAAATTACATTTCAAGTTTGTAGATCTCAAACAGCACAATTGATTACACACAGTTATTGTACTCTTTTCGTCACCTATTGACCATATAAGGCTTATTAGCCAAGTGTGGGGAAGAAAGGATTAGTTTTTAATCAAAACAAAGAGTACATTTTTGCAGATGTTTCAGGTTCTAAGAAAGAAGCTACTGCTTCTATGGACTGAGCAGCTTTTAGAGTGAAAGGCTACTGTCTTATTAAAGTTTAAGAAAGGATTAAAAATGCATTTATTTTATCATTCTGATTACACTAGGACCTCCCTGTGTAAACAACTGACTTCAAGACATGAGGTGAGCTTGATACTGAAGATAAGCTATTAAGCTCATTTTTATTATGTTCACTGTAGAAATACCATATGCAGTAATTCATCACTGTGTTAATACCGTGTAAATGATTAAAAATGCTAGGAAAGAGCAATAACATGTCCTTCTTTAAGTTAAACTAAAAATGCAATTCTTACTGAACGTATTATCAAATAAACCTGGGACTTAGGCCTTTTAGCACTGATTAAGGAAAACCACAATACAAAAATAATTAAAACAAAGAACAGCAGAATATTTCTGTCCTCATCCACCCCACCCCCAATAGTAATGAAATTTATTATAAATAAAAATCTCCAATTCTTCACTTTCTTTCTCTACCCCTTCCTCCCTCCTGGCAAAAAAAATAAGATCAATCTATTCATAGAAGACTGAGACTAGTTGCAAACTGATTTTGGGTGTAAAACAATTTTCATAGAAAACTGGTTTAAAATCTGTTTAAAAAAATCTTTGTAAGATTTGCAGGCTGGATCCAAGGAAACAAGTGGCCAAGGTAATCTGCTAGGCCCTGCCAAATGTATTGGTGACCCTACTTAAAAATCAATATAATTATGCCTCTAAATTCATCAAAGTGTGGCAGCTAGAAGAAGTTGTAAGTCATCAGGAAGCCTCCATCAGATTCAGCTAGTATTTTGCAGTATCTGGATAACATAACAGAATGAGCGTCCAAGGGTGAGCTCTTACAAACTCTGTTTTCACAGAAACTTTCACAGAAAAGAAAAGACAGTAAGATAGCAGGGAGCTTAAAAAAAAAAAAAAAAAGAGGCTATACTATATTATTTACCTTAAACGTTTTACATTTGAATTGTTTTTTTGGTTTGGTTTTTTTTACATTTTATGTAGTATTATAGAGATTTTTTTATTTACTTTGTACTTTTATAAACATAAAAAATCTTTAACATAATTATTTTCAATTCCTTAAGGTAAATACTTAACATTATTTAAAAAAATTCAGGGCCCCGGGATTAAAGCAAAACTTAATCTTCCAAGTCCCATAATTGTATTCCCTGATGAAATGCATTGACAAGATATTACTTACTTGATTTGTTTTGTTTCCGCTTGGGGCTGCCAATTGATGAGACAAATTCACTGTGAGCTGAGGGACCAATACCATTCCGATCTCTCCAATTATCCGATTCACTACCACTTCCCAAATGTTCTCGACTGCTGGACCGTGAGAGAGACATTGATGAACCCTGCAAGAGACCACAAGGAAAATTACTGCAGAAACAGAAGAATTACATTGTGATTTGACAGTTCGTTTCTCTGAAGCAGCCCAGTTAAACACAGCAGCTTTTCAACAATTTTAAATATGCTGCCTGCAGTTAAATATGAACCAACTAATTATTACAATTTATGCATTTTAGACAGAACTGCTGTTTTTGTAATAAGTTTAAGCAGAAGTTACTTTAAAAAAACAACATTAGCTTCATATCAAAATGCTCTATATTCTTAACCTTTTGTCACAAAATTTTTTCTACGGTCTCTTCCTCACACAGCTATCTACCTAGCATCTCTAAGTAACATACAAGTAGCCCAGATTACCGCAGTACCAATCACAGTCTACACAAAAATTTGATTGTCTACATTAATAAGTCAGAAATTACCAACATTAACCAGACAGTAGAATCTGAGATGCTGCAGTTAATTCCTGTTTCAGTATCTGGAATTGGATGGGATAAGGGCTGGTAAAGGCTGACTTTTTTGTGTTTGTTTTGTTTTACAGCAGTCACAGTATACATGCACTATGCATGGGGTGGAGCCTGACTGGGGAAAAGGATACATTTCCACAAAGCTCTAGATGAAACCTCCTTTCTTGAGTTTATCTTTTATAGAGCTTCTCAGACATTAGAGTGTAATGAGTGAATGAGTTACTTGGAACTGTTGATGAGAACAGGACCAAAGCAAAGAATAGAAGTGACAGGAATTACGTTTTACTATTGTGCAGTCTCACTCCTGTAAGCCTTCTAAACTAGCACTATTTTGCTTAGTTCCACCAGCTTCACCAACCCTTTCTAACAAACAGCACAGAGGATCATGGGAGTTTAATAGAGCTGTTCCTTGATACATTTAAAATGACAGAGGATAACTCCCATCACTCGAAAGAAAAGTCGAACTATTTTCCAGGTGGACAAATTAGGTTGGTGGACAGTGTGGTGAATATAGAGTGAAGGAAGGGACAGGATCCACGTCTGTTTTAAAAGAAAATAAAAGACTGTCTACAATATGTCTGATCAAGGTGGTGATTACAAGTTGTGATACAATAAAATGTGAGCTAACAATGCTGGAAAATAAAACACAAAGTAAAATATCACAGGGAGGAAACAAATGTGCCCAGATAGCTTAGTTTGCAAATGAACTTCCCAAATGTTAGCACTGGCTATCAAGACAATTGTGATTTACTGAAGAGCAGTTCTTCGGCATATCCCTTCTGGGCCACATCAAGAATGAAAATGTAAGGGGTAAAGCGACCAGCAGTGTTTTCTGATATAAATAACAAAGTCTTGAAAACTGCCAAAGGGAAGCAGGGAATATATTACAAGCGATCTAGGATTTTTATTTTCCCCAGATGTTTGCATAACAGCACATACCAAACTGGGAACTCGAGTCACTGTAAAAATAAGAGTTTAGCAGTAGAAAGAGCTGAGGATGTGGTTTGTGCCTGGTCAGGCTCCAAGTGACTAAGGCATAAAACCTTTTTCTTCTGGAATAATGCGTCTGCTAATAAACTTGTAGAAACAGTGAGCGTATAACGGTTTGGAGAAAATGGGAAACAGCTTAGCAAATATACAAAGACAAATCAGTCTGATAGCTGAGAAGTAATGTTAACAGTGTATTTTATCAGAAAATTGGCATTGAGTTTCGCTTTACATTTTTCTTCTTGTGTGTTTCTGGCTTACACATTCAATACTGCAAACCTACCACATGTAGCTGAAAGACATGTTAGCTTTATGCATGCCAAAGGGAAAGCTCCACGCCACACCTTTATTGTGGTTTAATATGTGTACTGCACCCGAAGAAGTATGGGAAGGTGCCTCTCAGATCAGTCAAGGTCCCTGCCCAAAGAGCCCACCTACCTAGAATTTAGACAACATGAATGAGGGTGGAAATAAAGAGGTAGGCTTTGGTGGGGCTTGACAGGGTTACAACAGCATAATGCAATGCAAAACAATGTCAGAATTACTACAAATAATGGAGTTTAAGCAGAGGACAGGGCTCTTTCTCTGTGAAGTTTACAGCTACTCTTTCCCAGCAGAGTCCCTAAGGGATGAGGTTCCACTCTCTTTGCACAGGAGTGAATCCCAATTCAGCAACTCCCAGGGATAAAAGGGAGTGTGAACTGCAACCCCTCTATTGACTCACTCTATTGACCTGCAGCAAGCTTATTACAGTTTACTTTCATACTAAAGGAACTGTTTTTTTTTTCATCTCATGAAATATAGCAACCAACCTAGGCTAGATTTCAATGACTGTTGTAAGATACTGTTTCCCTTTACTGATGCACTGAACAAAATTATCCCACTCTTGTGTTGTTCTTAATTTGCTCCATAAGAGCAATTGTTGGGAACAGATTTTTTTAAAAACTGAAGATTAACAATGGACTTCCCATTATTCTATGGACGGACTTGATATACCCAGTATGCCCAGATACAAGGAGCTTTTTGCTGGAAGAGATTATGCAGCATCTTCAAGTGCTAATGCCGTTAAGAATCTCATTTACAAGATTGACTTTTACAAACATATAAACATTCAAGTTTAAGAAATGCCTATGCAATTTATTGAAAACATATTTAAAATGTTCTGTAATTTTACATACTTCATACGTAGTTGTCATGGACGGCTTGTACGATACATGATTAGCTCTTCTTAGTTCCTTGATGGTTTCTGCAGGCATAGATTTGGAGAATCCTAGGCCACTCCATGTATTTGTTGGAGTTCTCACTTCTGTTACAACAGGCTTCTTTAACATAGCTTAAAAATACAAAGAAAAAGACATTTATAAGCATTAAGCTCTGTGCACTGATAGATAAATGCATCTTTCAGGCCAAATATTGACATTCCGAACACAAATGGATCACATTAATCCACAGAACGGTACATTCTCAGCATCTCAGATCCCCAACAGGGCCTGATTCCCACCCTTTCTTAACCACTGTAAGACAGGAGTAAGTCCACTGAAGCTAGAGAGTAGTAAACACTGTGCGGAAGGAAGTGAAGAGAATCAGGTCCATGATGTTTAAAGAAAAAAGCAACCATTTTCCAAAAGTGGCAAATGAGTGCAATGTGCTTGTTAAAATTCATCTCCAAGGTTATTACAAGTACCAGAAGGTTTCAGATCTACAGTTACATTATTAGTAGTATACAGACTGCTAGTAAATACCATGTAACTTCTGAATTTGTACTAATAATATTCTATGAACTGGTATCAAAATATCCCCAAAACATAAATACACTGAGTTCATTGTACTTATCAACTTTTCCTTTTAGCTAAAAACACATAGAAACTGCAAAGCTGAACCTTAGAAAAATGCTTTGACCAGTGTTCTTTGACCAGTGTACTGACAAACAGATGCATGTTAGAAGTCACTGTTTCTTCACATACCTTTGGTTGCTAATAGCTTCTTCTGTTCATAGTCAAATGCCTAAAAATTAAAGGGACACAAAATTTCTTAATTGCTGCTCTAACTAAATGTCATTCCAGTACACAGCTCTTTCTAAAAACAAAGATTCTGATCACGGTCCATGAATTCATCTAGGAAGAATGTTAAGCACTGCACAACAATGTAACAGTAGTCCAATGAAAGCCTGACATACATAAAACATTCATTCAAAACTACCTAATTAGTACTGTAAATTATTCTCTCCCACTTTCACGTGAGTAAAGTTGTAGCAGTATGTGAAGTCTGCATAGGTAGTGTTTTTACAAGGCATTACTTGAGACCTTTTTTCTGAATTGTCTGTTGACTAAGTATTTAAAACTCTAGAAGAAACAAGTCTAATTATAATAGGAAAACAGATAATTAAACAACTACACTAAGTAGCATTTTTCTGCACACAGTTCTCTGGACTATACCCTTTGCAGATCAGATTCTTTTCCATCTTCATTTTAAACTCTCTTATTCAGAAAAATATCTTGATGTAATACAGGAAAATGTTATACTGCTCATCACAATGAGAGTAAAAATGTATATAATTTTTGGATGTCAATTCTTTAGTAATTTACACTCGTTTTTCCATTACTGATCAGTAAATCTGTTCACACAAATATGCATTACAAAAAGGCGTTATTTTACGGAGTCTGATTTGTATAAGGGATATCTGATGTTGTGCAGGACTTTGGAACAATCCAAAGATTTTTTTTTCCCTTGGAAGACTAGAACTTTGGTCATGGTAAAGGTGAACGCTTTGAATCTCAAATAGTGACTGACTATCTATTTGCCACAGAGGCCTATGTAAAGGGCTCATCTATAGCGATAAATTTACCAGCAGAACTATACTGGTATGACTATACTGCTAACTTCATGCCAGTATAACCCCTGTGTGGACACACTTATTCTGGTATAAGAGCTTTTTTCCATTTTGCCTTATACTACTTTCAAAGTGAAATAAACTAAACTGGAAAAAGGCACTCTTATTCTGAAATAAGAGTGTCCACACAGGGAATTACACTAGCATAACAGTATAATTATACCAATATAGCTCTGCTGGTGAATGACCTTGTGTAGGCAAACCCTATGCCACAGGCAGGATTTCACTAACAGATGTAAAGAGACGAATGCATGTTGACATGTCTTCTGAAAAGTCTCAAGTAGCATTTCTATGAACAACATGTCTCTTCTCAAAGCTGTAACATTTTTATGTGCGTGTGTACACACACACACACACCCCGAGCGAACAAGAGAGATTTAGCTTAGATATTAGGAAAATCTTTCTAAGTATCAAGATAGTTAATTATTGGAACAGATTATCTTGGGAATTTGTACAACCCCTGTAACTGGAAGTTTTTAAGAATAGGTAAGACAAGCATCTGTACAGATGGTCTACATATACTTAATTCTTACTCAGCAAGGGATATGTACTAGATGACCTCTTGATGTCTCTTCCAGACCTATATTTCTATGAAATGAAGTTTATTCCCCGCTTATATTTGTATTACATTTATTCATTTCTTCCATTAGAATTTTGAGAAGAATATTCAGGAGATTTTTTTGTTTGAATATCAGGTTTTGTTGCTCTCCAATACTTTCTTTGGAGTGCATATACAAGAATGTGATTGGATAAGTCCAACCAGATAGGAAAGTTCTATAAAAGTCACAAATGTATTTGATTGCCTACTGGAGAAGGCTGCATAATTCTCTCCATCAAATCATGTCACAAAATATCTAAAATCCACATACAGCCAAAAAAGCCTAGAAACCTCACAAAGAAAGTCTGAAAAACATTTTATACACATATTGTTTTTTGCTATTATCAGGCAATGACTCTTATAATCAACTGGCAACTGGATTCAGCCTAAAAGAATTGAGAGAAGGGTTGGAGAGAAGAAAGATAGCTATGCAACTTCTGCACCTTCTCATATTCCTAGATACAATTTAATTTGTCTTTATCTAACATTAGATGTAAGCTCATATTTATGCTTTACATTACCAGTTTGAAAATGCACCATGTTGTGGGAGGAAATTGAAGGGGATAACACTGTTCAATGCTTATGTCTACAATCCAAATATTGAAAAAGCCATGTAGCCAGCCAAGCCAGTCACTTCGTATTATTTGCACTGGACATTTATCAATGCTAACAATGCACTAGATTTAGGTACCTGCATATTTACATATGATGACTGTGGAGCAAGGAGCACTCTTTCAGAATTCTGTTGGGCAGCTGCTGCCCTCTCCGCTGCTCGTTCACTGCCAGGAGCTTTTTTATCAGCAACGGGATTTTCAGAAGCACTCAGCTCAGTATCAGAAAGCAATCTCTCTGTGGTGCTGGAAAAAGTAACGTCAGTTGTTCTTCAGAATTATATATAATGGTTTCAATCACTACTCCTTATTTTAAACAATGAACATTCAGTGCAATGAATAAATGAACTACTCTCTCTAGAAAGTTGGTAGTAAATTAGAAGAAAAACCAGTACACAAAGATTACATTTCTAAGAAACATTTTCTAAGGCATCAACTTTTCTTTTCAGACACACGTGTTGCTGTGTTAACTAAAGATAATGTGTCTTCACACTCACTTCTTTATTTTCCATCGCTACATGTTTTTCTGGGATTTCATTAATACTTTCCCCAGAAGATTCCATTTTTTCTCCTCTTCAGATATTTTCGTTGATCTAGTTTACTCTCAGAGTAGAATCAAAATTGAACTTAAACCCTTGAATTCCCCCCAAAAAGACTTTCAAATGAAGCCTTAGAAAATGCCCCAAGTTCCCCCTTCTCCTCAGAAAACTGAAATGCCTTGCACCTTACTGTCAATAAAGTGAATTGTGATCAGAAGCAAGGCAAGGGAAAACCACCTCTTTATATCCCACTTACTTACAAAAGCATCTGGTATCAAACTTCAGCTATAGTCACCCGCTTACTTTGAGGAACAGAAAAGCAACTGTATTTTAGATTTCTAAAGAATGTCTAACAAGGAAAGTACCCCAGACAGACTGCTTGAATTTTGAATACTAAAAAAAAAAATTATATTTAAAATTAGTAAGTCTAGATACTTGAATTTGATCAGCAGGAATTGTCTAGGAAGTTCCAAAGTAACTAGAATGATATAAATATACACTGAGACTACTGGGTGGAAGCAACTGTCATTGTTATAAATCAAAATAAATAAGCTAACTGAGCAAAATAAAATTTAGGCTGAATGAGGGAATTATTTCTAGGGCTGTCAAGCGATTAAAAAAAATTAATCGTGATTAATCTCACTGTTAAACAATAATAGAATACCATTTATTTAAATATTTTTGGATGTTTTCTACGTTGTCAAATATATTGATTTAAATTATAACAGAATACAAAGTGTACAGTGCTCATTTCATATTTATTTTTATTACACACATTTGCACTGTAAAAAGCAAAAGAGATAATGTTTTTCAATTCACCTAATATAAGTACTGTAGTGCAATCTCTTTATCATGAAAGTTGAACTTACAAATGTAGAATTATGTACAAAAAACCCCCTGCATTCAAAAATAAAACAATGTAAAACTTCGGAGCATAAAAGTCCAATCAGTCCTACTTCTTGTTCAGCCAATCACTCAGACAACTTTGTTTACAATTAAGAGGAGATAATGCTGCCTGCTTCTTGTTTACTATGTCACCTGAAAGGGAGAAAGGACATTTGCATAGCACTATTGTAGCCAGTGTCGCAAGATATTTGAATGCCAGATGCGCTAAAGATTAATATGTCCCTTGATGCTTCAACCGCCATTCCGGGGGATATGCGTCCATGCTGATGATGGGTTGTGCTCGATAATGATCCAAAGCAGTGTGGACTGAAGTATGTTCATTTTAATAATCTGAGTCAGATACCACCAGCAGAAGGTTGATTTTCTTTTTCGGTGGTTTGGGTTATGTAGTTGCTCTTTTAAGACTTCTGAAAGCATGCTCCACACCTCGTCACTCTCAGATTTTGGAAGGCACTTCAGATTCTTAAATCTTGGGTCAAGTGCTGTAGCTATCTTTAGAAATTTCACATTGGTATCTTCTTTGCATTGTGTCAAATTTACAGTTAAAGTGTTCTTAAAATGAACAACATGTGCTGGGTCATCATCTGAGACTGCTATAACATGGAATATATGGCAGAACGCAGGTAAAACACAGCAGGAGACATACAATTCTCCCCTGAGGAGTTCAGTCAGAAATTTAATTAATGTATTATTTTTTTAACTAGTGTTATCAGCATGGAAGCATGTCCTCTGGAATGATGGCTGAAGCATGAAGAGACATATAAATCATTAACACACCTGACAAGTAAATATTTTGCAATGCCACCTACAACAGTGCCATGTGAACACCTGTTCTCACTTTCAGGTGACACTGTAATTAAGAACTGGGCAGCATTATCTCTCCTAAATTTAAACAAACTTGTTTCTCTTACCGATTGTCTGAAAAAGAAGGACTGAGTGGACTTGTAGGCTCTAAAATTTTACATTGCTTTGTTTTTGAGTGCAGTGATGTGACCAAAAAAACCCTACATTTAATAAGTTGCACTTTCACGATAAAGAGTTTTCAATACAGTACTTGTATAAAGTGAACTGAAAAATACTATTTCTTTTGTTTATCATTTTTACAGTGCAAATATTTGTAAAATAAAATAAAATAAAATAGCACTGTACACTTTATATTCTGTGTTTTAATTGAAATCAATATAATTTGAAAAGCACAATACCATCCAAAAATAGTTTCTAAAGAGAAGTGGTGGAAAACCCATTTAAGTAATTTAAAACTGCACTGGAGAAAACATTAAACAATATATGGGTACTAAGGAATACTCCTGCATTGAAAAAAATATTCAAAAGGTTTTTTCCATTGCTAATTTTCTGTTTTTAAACTGTGTCTTTATTCAAGCTTTGAAACTGTAACAGTATTTCCTGAGGATTATTTTTCACTGAGAAAACAAATCTCAAGCACTTTTTTTGTCACAGCAAATTAAAGTTAGCTATTGGTATTACAAAACACAAAAAATATTACAGAGCTATATGTACAAAAAGCTTCTCAGAGAAGCCAGTCTTGGAGAAAGCAAAGACTTCTGATAGGCAGATGGAGAGGGAGGAATTCTTAGATGTCAAAAAAGTTGACAATATTAACAATTTAAAACAATTGTTATAAAACAAATAGTAGTTTAATAAATTAAATATGGTTCAAAATTAGTCTGATTTAAACCAATTCTCCAATATTCATCAATGACTGAACCACCCATCTCACCCCATCGCTAAATATACAGTTCATCTGTAAATTCTGTGATTCTATATTCGTGAATGTAACATACTGTAAGTGAGAGTTTTTGGTTCCTTGTAGTAATTCTACTGTTTGTCTCTTAGTACAGGACTGTTTGGAAGAACTCATCATTTGCTTCAAATCACTGGCATTTGCTGAATGTGATGGACTTCTTGGCATGCCCACTTCTACAAAAGCATCATTGCAGCCTACAAGACCAAGAAAAAAGAGCTGTAAAATAAAACCCTTTCACATATCAATACCATTGCTGTACAGTATATTTAGAAAATCAGTAGCAATAATTTGCATGGAATTAAAACTATTTCACATGTAAAGGCATATAAAGGGTTAGCATTTAAGGATGTACTAATGTTCGCAAAGTTAGAAAGCACACAACTATACTTCATATATGCATAAAGAATTAGGAGCATACATTCACACAGTATGTGTATTATAAAACAAAGGGGTATCTTTTCAAGTTATGTGGGATTTTAGCCATGTCACAGCAAATAATGTCAGAACTTCTAACCTAAGGTTGAAAGTCACTAGTGATTTTGGATGACTTCAGTTTCTGGGACCAGTCTGAAACATCTTAAGGGGAATGATTATCAGAACCTGGATATTCACGACTTTCTAAAAATCCAGAAGCTTTTAAGGTATTTTGAGCTGGGCAATCAAAATTTGAGGCACCCAAAAATCACCAGTTACTATCTAAAATCTTAGCCCACATGTCAAGTTGAAAATTTCTCCATTGGAAACTAGTATCGCGTTTGCAATGAACACCACACAAATATCTTGGGTTTAAATTCTCACTACTCAAATATTTTTCTTTTTTACTGGTGTATATAAATTTTGTCAAGTCATTATTAGGATGACCATGAACCTAGCAAAAGAGAACAGACTAGCTTTGCGTGACGTCAGTATTCACTAGAGAGAAATTTAGGCTGTCCCCACAATCTTGTTTAATAGCTTTTTTTTTAAAGAGTGGATTTTTTTTTAATGGAAAGTTACTATACTAAGAGCTAAAGAACTAAATTAATCAATTAAATAATTGAAACAGGAACATTGGACTAGCCAGGATCTCCTGGGTCATCAAGTCCAGTTTCCGTCCCCCACCGCTATCACAAGTAACTCTGCCCTATAGTCCTTGTCATTAATTTATCAAGCTCCATTTTAACACTAGTTAGGTTGTTCACCCCTCTACTACTATTGGAATTCTGTTCCAGAACCTTATTCCACTGATGGTTAGAAACCTTTTAATTTCCAGCTACATTTATTTATGGCCAGTTATTACATATTTGTTCTTGTGCCAATATTTTCCATTAGCTTAAATAGCTGTTCTCCTTCCAAATGTTTGCCCCCTTGATGTATTCAGAAAGGACAGTCATATCCCCTCTCGGCCTTTGTTTTGCTAGGCTAAACAAGACAAGCTCTTTTAGTCTCCTCTCTTAAGGTAAGCTTTCCATTCCCCAATCATCCCAGTGGCCCTGCATGTGTTCCAGTCTGAACTTATCCTTCTTGAACAGGCTTGACTGGAATTGTACACATCATTTCAAATGAGGTTTCACCAGACCCGCACACAAAAAAAGTTCCATGATTCAATGTCCGTTAGGCCTAGTCTACACAACAGTTTTAGTATCGGTAGACTATGTAGGTTAAGGGGGTGAGTTTTTAACTGCTATAGTTATATCTGTGCATGGATGCAGTTATACTACTACAAATGTGCTTATGCTGATATAGCTTACCACATGGGAATAAACGATATATGGTGTAAGCCAATTTATACCGGTCTAGCTGCATCCACACTAGCTTTACCTGCCAGTATAGTTAAAGTGGTGCAACTATTACGTGCAGACAATACATAATCCATTGGACAACATGTATTTGGGGGGGGCATGCTTTGCTCCAGAGTGGCTGAGGATAAAATGCTGACACAAAAATTAATCTTACTTTTCATAATTTGTCTGTAAAATGCACAAACACCGTCAAACTATTACCATTACCAACTAGAATAACACAGGTCAAATGCTAAAACTTACCTTCTGCTGTATTTGACTTGGTGGTGACTTGTTCTGAGGTGCTATGACTATTTGTCTGCCTTGATGAATCACTGTGGTTTGTGCTCAACACATTTTCTCCTAGTGATGAGGCAGATAGTGCAGCATACTTGATATTTGATGTCTGAAATTATTACAAGAACATGTTTAAATAAATCTTTGTTTCTGACCCCCTTTTCTTGCCATGCAGGCAGGCAGGCAGAAGATTCTTATTTGGGATAATTTGGCTTAATTTTTTCCAGTTACATTTTATGAGCATTTTTATTACAATTTGAAATAAATGATCTTAAAGAGTCACAATGGATGAAAGTAATTAGGTTTTTTCCTACAGCTTTTCAGAGGAAGCTCATTGCAAACCAAGATCATCTTGTCCAGACTGAACATCATGCCACTTACCTTTATATGACCATTTAAAGAAGTTGAACCTTTTTTGATCTCGGATTGCATGCCATTGACATGAATGTCAACGGGAGTCAAGCCAGGAGGGGGAGATGGAGTGTTCTGACTATAATTAGGCACTCCAGATAGCAGAATACTAGTTAAAGCAGCTTGGGCAGTAGATGGTATCATCAGATGTGGTATAGCAGAAAAACCTGTAACAAAAATGAAATAATTTCTGGTTCACTGACAAGCTGAGTACATCAGGCTAAATAAAAGCTGAATTTTATATCAAACCTTTGAATTACAATTATGTTGAAAATGACCAAACACACACAATACTTAATGCACTATCCAACATTTTGGATAAGACATTTTTCCCATTTAAAAAAAAACCCTACCAAGTTGCAGGTGACATTATAAAAACACAATTATGTTAGTTTAAAAATCCTCCATATCTGGATATTTATGCATTTACAAGAAAATACATTGAAGAATTCTTTCCTTCTATGAGACTTTAAAGAATGAATGGGTTTGTCTTTTTCAGTTTTCTTTCTAGTGAAAAATTGAGAACTAATTTCATTCTATTTAACTTCTACTGACCTGTGGCACTCGTGTTGGCAAGCGATGTTGCCCATAACGTAGGGCTAGGTGTGCCTGAACTTGGGCTCTGTAGAGGACTAACAGAACTATTAAGGGCATTCAAGAGCGAGTTTGGAGCAGTAGAGGTGTTGACAGATAAGGCAGTAGGACCTAAGAGACCTGTCAAAACAATTATATCCATTATGCATTTGTTTATACAGGAATTGTAAATAACATTTTTAAAGGGTTATATTAAGTGTTTGTGTTGATTTTTAAACTACTTTACAAAAATTACAGCTATTTCTGCTGAGATAGCATACACACAACTTAGGACAGGGATTTTTGAAGTGTGCACATGCAAATGGGGCAAGGGAAGTCACCAAAAACCAGTGGCTGCTAAACAAAACAAAGGTGAATCTCTGCACCTTCTATCAATTTGGCTCCCACCACTATAGTACCTAAGTGCCTCTGCCTGCTGCTCATACAGCTACAAAAAGCAACTTCTCGCTCCTCCCTTTCATGTCTCTCCACTGTTTCTGGGAAGCATTGCTTAAAGGTGATGAGGAGGTAACCGCTACTTTACAGCCCTCCTCCTCTCAGCCAAGTCTTCACTTTCTTTAAGCTGTGGCTTTGTTGGAGCACAGGGTGGTGCAAGCGTGGAGGAGGAAGGAGAGAGGAAGCAGCATATCCTCACCTGGCTATACCACGCTGCCTCCCTCCGTTAGCAAAGCTCATCATACCGAAGAACCCACAACCCCATCCAACATCCACAAGTCATCCACAAAACTCCGACGTTTTGTAAATGTGTAAAGTACTGGTACCATGGGGGAGGAGCATGGTATCAAAATGTAAACAGATGGCACAAGCCAATATTCCAGCTTCCACCCAAGACACAATTATGGATTCCGAGATGCAACCATAATGGGTTGTTGAATTGAGAGTCTAAAGAAAATATGGCTCATTTGACCCCTTTTCTGTCAGTGATGGTCCATTCATGGAGAAGGTTTGATAACCCAAGTACGGTGGAAAAAACATAATATATCTATACATAAGCTTGTACGTATTTTTGTTGAACAAAGAGATCAAGCAGTTATAGCTTTTAAATACAAAATGATAATTCCTTCCAGGATTATTTATGGCATAATAATTCTCTTCTAGAAAGAGAAAGAAAATATAAACACTCCTGGTTTAAGTTTATACTGACAGAAAAGTGCCACACAACACGAGTGAAGAAATAGTTGTTTGCAGTGTTGTTGTAGCCATGTCAATCCCAGAATATTAGAGACATACGGTGGGTGAGGTAATATCTTGTACTGGACCAAGAGAAGTTGGTAACATAAAAGATAATACCTCATCCACCTTGTCTCTCTGAAGAAATAATGACATTCAATATTTAGTTACTACAGTCAGAAACAAACATTGCTGCTACCTAAGGCTAACCTTTAAGTAATGTTAAATGGCAAACTACCTCCATGTAGTCAAGGAGTCTTTTCCCTGTTCACCCACTTAAGTTTCTATTTAACAAGTCAAATAATATCTCCAGGAGTAAGGGGGTTCATTTGGATAAGAGTTTCTCTGAAAGCCATAAATGGGGTGCCACACTTGACTTATAATCTCTCTTTCACGTATTACCCTACCCGAAAAGGAGTACCTCCCTTTATATACATTAAGTTGAATGGGTAAAGAGTTTAGTTTTCAAATGTCTAAACTTCTCCATCTTTCAGAGGATACACTGAAACTATTCCCACAATCCATTAATAAAACATTGGAGCAGGGCCGGCTCCAGGCACCAGCTTATCAAGCAGGTGCTTGGGGTGGCCACTCTGGAGTGGGGCGGCACTTTCAGGTATTTGGCAGCAATTTGGCGGAGGGTCCCTCACTCCCGCTCGGAGCAAAGGCCCTCCCGCTGAATTGCCGCAGATCGTGATCGTGGCTTTTTTTTTTTTTTTGGCTGCTTGGGACGGCAAAACCCCTGGAGCTGGCCCTGCATTGGCGGATGCTCTGTAATGATAAATACTTTTGAAATGTCAGGGTGGGCCTTAAATTTTCCAATACCTAATACTACTCATAATTCAAAAGTATAGCTGGTCCTGTACTTCCCAATACACGTGAACTGTGTTTCAAAGATTATAAAACAAGAGTAAAGTATATACCAAGTCCAGTGAGTCCTAACCCTGCTGAGGGCAAGATGTCCAAACCAGGACACGAGAGGCCAACGGGGCATGAGACTGTAGATGGATTTGCTGCTATGGTGACTCCATTACTTTCAAGTCCCAGGAGACGTTTCCTTGCCTCATACATATTTAAGGCATTTCGTTCGACACTTTTTACAATCACAGACTGCAAAAAAGAAAAGAGAGATTGATAAGGAGGTATAATACAAATTCATGAAAACACAAATCTTACAATAGTGCTTCAGAGCCACAGGCTTGGTCTACACTGAAAAGTTATGTCAGCAGAGCTATGCTGGTCAGAGATATGAAAAGCTTCACCAGTGACTGACGTAGCTATACCAACATAACCCCCAGTGTAGGTGCAGATATGTCAATGGAAGAGGACTTCTGCTGATATAGCTAACACAGTAAAGACATACCCCCAGTAAAGTCAGAGCACAACATAAAATAGCAGTAACAATGTCCATTAGTGATTATTCAGGCATTCAACAGTTTGTGGCAAGGTTAAAACATTTTTCTTAATGTTTTTGTTGACCTTTAAAAGTGAAAACAGTCTGTCCTAGGAATACTGCTCATTTTTTTAATTAAATGACGCTAATAAAGTTAGGAAGGATAATTATGGCCTGACTATGATGATGGAATGGTGCTAACAGCTACTGTAAGCGTCCAAGCTCTGTAGAGGGTAGCCAAGAGAGATGGTTGTTATATAAGAGTCTCATGTTTGCTTCCCATTACATTTACAAGAAACATGCTTCATGCAATAAAAACATGTTTCTTTTCTATTTGCATTAAATTCTATCTATTGAAATCAATATAGGAGCCTGAAAGTACAAAATGAAAATGATATAGTCTCTTTTATTGACTTGAAATGTTCCTACATTTAGCATCAAAACTGCTGACATAATAGAATGTTCATCTGACATTTTACAGTTTGTTTGTCAAACATTTATACATAATGGATTGGACAAGGATCCGAAAATGATGAACTGGGCAGGTTTAAGGACAGGTGTCCTCAGTTTAAAAGGGTTAATTTTTCAACTATTACACTCAATACCTGCTGCAAAAAATGATATGAACATAAGACTTCTCTTTCAACAAATCAGAATAGGCCTAGAGATTGTTAAAAATAACAGGGAGTTGTGTGACTTAAAATTTGAACCTATAAACCAAATCAAGAGCAGTTTTACTTGTGGCTACTTTCATTATCTTCTACTAAGGGTTTGCAGGATCAGTCACTTAGACAAATCAGATGATCCAAATTTTGTCAAATATTGAATTAAAAAAATGCTGTTGAACAGAGCTAGTATAGTATGGAACATTCAACCTGAAGACATTTTTGTCATGTTTGTAATTCATTTGAAAAAAATGCATTTTGATTGGAAACTACTTCTCAGCTGAAAGCTAATGAGCCAAATTCTGCTCTTAATGTGTACAGCTTCACTGCAACCAAAGGGTGGCAACTCCTGGAACAGAACAGAATGTGGTCATATCACAAGTGCAGTACCAAAGCAAAGACAAGACAAATCAGTCAATGGCTCTTTTAAATTCAATATCCAGCAATGAAATGTTCAATATTTCATATAGCATTATGGGGGTTTTGTGTACAGAGAACACATCTCATAGTTTGCAAAACTATGTTAGGTTTTCACCAACCTTGCTGGGTTGTTTTGGCTTTGGTTTAATGCTGATGAAGACATCTAATTGTTCCATTAGTTGAGTTATAATCTGTGGTTCTATTTCAATTTCTTCCTTCATATCAAACATCAGCACAAGAGGAAGGCAACCCTGGAATGTGAAATCCAAATTATAAAGTACCCTTGTACCAAATACAACATTGGCTAAAACACAACAGTCAACATTTCCTGTCCTATGTAGCTCAAGATCTTAGCAGTTCTGACTGAAATAGTTAGAATGAAATTTTACAAAATGAGTGTTACCTCCCAGAACCCCAACACTCAGAGAGCTTGACAGTTTGAGGGTGCGATGGTTTGTTCAATAAGAATCTCACCTCATCGTGAACAAAGATTTAACTCACAAGTTATACACATTCACTACCCAAAATTAAGGATGTTGGAAGTATCAACTTTTGTATGTATGTACTGTCTAATTGCCACAAACTATTGTCAAGAGAATCGTTAGGAGTAACATTATTTGGTCATATTTGGGGTGAGAGAAAAAAGAATGTTATAATTGTGAAAAAGAAAATCCCGCAGGATTGTAAAATCTTTAATAAAATTTCCCTTTGCCTCACCACTGACTAGCTAAATCTGTATTTTCAAAGATTAAGCTGCAACACTTTTGAAATTCATGAGATTTTAAAATAAGACAACACTGGTAAAGAAGGAAACAATTATCATCATATAGAGAATGTGTGCTGCATGCTGTTCAAAAAAGGAAAAAACATGATTCCTGATCCCAAAAAGTTTGCAATTTAAAATGGACATTGACAGTGCAATCCAAAAACAGTATTACCCATGCATCAGAAAAATGTATATATAAAATATACACATAAAAACGGTCAAACATGACTGCCAGCTTGTTGAATGTGCTTGAGATGCTGCTTAGCAGCATGCAAGTAATAAATCATATCTATTCAGCAGGTATCAGTTCTGCATAACCTCACAGTTATATTTTCTTTCAAAAGGGTTTCAAAGTCTTCATAGACTAGACAAGAATCACTTCATCTACCACAGTGATGCAACCAGGAAAACAGCAGCAGTTCAACAGAGTAAAACTACACTACTCAGAAGTTTAGAGCAGAAAGTGAAGTCAGAGGTGGGAAGCGAAGCCACTTTTTTAGGTGTATAAATATGGAGAGCACTTTCTGAAAATCTTGGCCATAGTATTTTGTCATATTTGACTCTTCTGCTTTACTACCTTTGCACTACTTATATTCCATTACCTTCATTTCCCTAAAATCTAGCCCTTCATATATGAAAACATTATTTTGGTAGCTGGTAGGTGCCCAGCACTTTTGAAACATCTGACTATTCACATACGTGCTTGAATATGGACTTTGCAGCACTGACTTTAGCATCCATTATTTTTTAAACCTGGCATATATATATATATATATATATATATATATATTTTTTAAAAGAGACTATATTCAGATAGCTAACTGAATGTCTAGAAGAAAGTATCCTCCAAATTCCCTGAAGTTCAAAAGGGATATCAGGGAAAAATGAAAAGCAGATAAGAGTACTTCAAAAATAATAATGCCAAGATGGTCAAAAGTTACAGGTTAGTCTATATAACCAATTCAAGCTTAAGCACAAAGAAAATGACACTATTTTAGGGGGTCAGCTTTGGGAAAATGATGAAAAACAGGTTGACTTCAGAAAGTCAACTTGGCCGAAGAAGCCATAGTCATGAGTATCTTTCTTTGAAAACAACACATTCAATTCAATAATCCCCACTACAACCCATTTTGTTGTGGTAAGAAAAATGCTGAGCACATGTCATACTTGGATTTTCCAACAGCTTTTGTAAAGCCAAAAATGTAATTATTCAATAAGCATTTGAATAAACAAATTCAACTAAAGGTCAAGAAAACACAATAGCCCAAAAGTGAAATTTTACAATCTGGAAGTAAGTTTTAATAAGCGTGTAACAGAATTTGGTGGCTGGACTGTAGTTTTGTTATGTTTAGAACATCTGGGGGATGGTATTGGAAAAAGAAAAGAAAGCAAATATGCCCAACCAGAAAGAAGCCAATGCTAAATGGGGAGGCTTTTTTTCCTCCCTTAAAAAAAGCACAACAACAGAGAGTGTTCTTTGAGGGAGATTAAAGAAACAAAACTAACTTTTCAATATGGAAAATAAATTAATACTCTAATGTTATGAGCAAATGGATCATAGATAAAATTATTTTATGCAGTCATTGAAATTACGTTTCTTGATCTACTGATTAGTGGATTCTGAAATACTGAGAAAAAGACAGATGAACAGGAAAAAACAAACAAAACTCCCAGAAGACAATATGCTGAGCTGTTAACTCTTGACTTCTTTAAAAAATCAAAACAAAACAACTCCCTCAACTCAGGATAGCAATACGTTTTCATTCTGAGTCACAATATACATTTGTTTTTCTTTTATGGTTTGCCATTTACCACTTTCTCATATGGACATTATCTTAACAGCCATATTTGGGCACTAGAGGTGCATAAAGATCAAAATGTGTAAGCTAGTGGCAAAGTAGTGTAGTTCTCTGATTAGCACATATCTGGAATGTGGAAGGCTTTCCAAGTTAGAATTTAAGGACACCTGCAATTTATATATCAATATAAATCATGGCCTTTTTGGTGAGTAAACTTGTGTAAAACTTGTGTTAATGTCACATTTATATTAACATTTACATTTAAGAATAATGCAAATTAATTTTTAATACACAAAATGTACGCATCTTATAAAAAGGAATATTTGTTATATTAAAATCTTGTTGACATGTTTGTGTCACATTAAATAATTAGTACATAGGACACACGAGAATCAATATAAATAATTAGTTTACATCCAAAATATTAAGTTTCTCAATTTCATTTTGCATGTGGTGAATTGCTTTTAAAAGTTATCAATATTACTTCGTATTTTATCCAGTCTTTATAGCCTAAAAGAAACATATATATCGCCTACCTCAAAAGGTTGAGCATATTGATCTTGAGGCTTTTGGAATAGTATATCACAAGACCTCTCTCAAATTTTGGTCTCTTTCACTAGTGTTACAGTATGATGCACTGACTAGCACTTCAGTAGTTCACAGGGAGCTTGCTTAGGCTATCTGTTTTGTCTTTGCTGGTTTTAGGGAGCCATGTAAAGTTTGCTTATAGAAATTGTCAAGCTCAGAGAAATGGGTACACGGGAAAACAGTTCACACTGTTCTATATTTTTCCATCAAATCCTTTATTACAAAAATCATGAGATAGTTTCATTGTCTAGCTCAGAGACAACATCAGCACCAATTTAGCCTGCTTCCAGGAAAGAGGAAAGCAGGCAATAATAAATCGGACTATAGCTAGAAAGCTTCTGGTACCACAGAAGTCTCAAAAATATAGAAATTTGAGTCCACTGAATGGAGCCAAAAAGCACTGTGCTGAAATTTATTTTCGAAGATCCAAGGAATGAATGTAGCTTTTATGCCATGCAGCTGACCAGGTTAAATAAAATAGTTAAAGCTATTAAGTTAGTAAATATCTCTTGCTCCTAATTTTTATCTCTCTCTCTATATATATATTGTGACAGACTCAAACCAGTGGGGGTACAGGAGTCTGGTAGAGGGCAAATATACTGGTCACTGGATGAGTAGTTTTCTGTTCCCTGAGTGACCAGAGCAGGGGCTGCACTAGAGTAATCAGGAACCAATTAAGGCAGACAGGCTGATTAGAACACCTGCAGCCAATCAAGGCAAGCTAATCAGGGCACCTGGGTTTAAAAAGGAGCTCACTCCAGTCAGGTGAGGGGGGGCCAGAGGACAGGAAGTGTGTGTGAGGCGCTGGGAGCAAGAGGCGCAAGGAGCTGAGAGTGAGAGGGCGTGGGCGTGCTGCTGGAAGATGAAGGAGTGCAAGTGTTATCAGACACCAGGAGGAAGGTCCTGTGGTGAGGATAAAGAAGGTGTTTGGAGGAGGCCATGGGGAAGTAACCCAGGGAGTTGTAGCTGTCATGCAGCTGTTACAGGAGGCACTATAGACAGCTGCAATCCACAGGGCCCTGGGCTGGAACCCGGAGTAGAGGGTGGGCCTGGGTTCCCCCCAAACCTCCCAACTCCTGATCAGACACAGGAGAAGTTGACCCAGACTGTGGGGAAGATCACTGAGATGAGCAAATCTGCCAAAAAGCGCAGGACCCACCAAGGTAGAGGAGGAACTTTTGTCACAACATATACATACATACATACACACACACTTATTTTTAAAAGGAGAAACTAACTATGTTCAGTTTTGTCACATCACCTAGCAAATATAGGGACACTAGCATACATTAAAAATGTCCATTCATTTTTTGTAACGCTTGCTTTTAAAAACATGTTTAGCTATAACATTGGAAACATGAGTAAATATTTCAAAAATATATGGAACAATGCCAGGTTGGACAAACTAAATCTCAATTTGTTTCTCAGTTTAGGTCAGTATACTTCTTAAGGGCTATAGACTTCCTGTAGCTCTGAGGACACAGAAATTACAGGTGTTTTACTATGAGAAAATTGAATTTTGCAATATTCTAAAAACCTTTCAATAGCTTCTAATCTTTCTTTCCTCCATGCAGCAAAGGGTATTTGAATATTTATATATTATTCTTATTTATGTTTTGGGGCACGACTGTCTCCCCTATCTTCTCCAGCTTGAATGACAATGGGAGTAGCATACTTTGAAGTTCACTGATGATATATGTACCATAGCTGTCTCTCAATATTTATAAGCATGTCTATTCAGGAATCAATACACTATTATATTATTTGTAATATAGATAACCATGTACATATACATACGCTCTCTCTCTAGACATTCTCTCTTCCAGTGCAGATGAAGTATGTATGTTGGGGTGGTAAAGGAAGGGAGAATAGCTCAAAACAGTACAGACATGGGGTTTTAGAAATCAGTAATATAAGGGCTTGCAATACTTATGTCTCTATAATACAAACTTCATTTTTGATTTTTATTCATGTATTGTATTATCTAGTGCAAAGCGGTTACACCTACAAGTGATATTCCTACATTTTCTGTATTTTAGTCTTGATGATATGGTTATTTTCTTTGTCACATGAGATATAAACAAACTCCAATCATAATGCACCCAGTCTTGGCAGTCACAACTCTAGATCATACCTCATACCTTTTCTAGAAGCCTCTATTAAACTCAGAAACTGTGACTAATGTAGAGATAAAGAACACTATTCTAAAGATTATGTTTACTATGAAGAGCTTAACATTCAAGCCTTAATACAAACTCACTAGTGATAGCTGTAACTAATTGTAAAACTTGAAAACATTAAGCAAACAGTGGCTAAAGAGATTGTGATGATGTGGCTAGTTGAATCAGTTATTTAAAAAAACCTAACTCATTTTATTCTCAGTGAGGTGAAACACAAATATGCCACTTACAGAAATAATGATCAGTTACTAAACACCTTCACCTAAATGTTTATTAATTACCTGAAACCCTCTTGTGTCACCATAGCAAGAGCTCTATATCAGTCCTAAACCCGAATTGTCACTGTTATGAGTGACCCAGTGAGCCTGACTGGGTTCTCAAGGTTGCTAGGCTCCCTCCTCCAGCCAGAGTTCCAGCTCCAGACTGGGCTCTCCCAAGGATGCTGCTATGGAGCATGGAGCTTAGCAGCCCCAAGAGTCCTGGTAGTAACCATGGCTCTTGCTGCAGAGTAGAAAGCCGGCCACCTTCAGACTCTTGGCTGCAGGAGGTGGTAGGCTTCATGCCTCAGTGTCAGGAGCTTGCCATCGCCTTGAGCTGCAACAGAAGCCTGTCTGTTTCTTGGTGTGTAATGGATTCAGAACAAAACATTTTGGTCCAGCAAATTGGCATTTTCCAAAGAAAGTATGTTTCACTGGAAAATATCTGACAGTTCTGCTGCTAATGTAGTTGACAAGACTACAGAATGTAGAACCTGCTAGGATGTAAGCAAGTGTCTCCGATGTATCTGATCATCTGTACTTCCAAGGAAACTTGCCCTAAAAAAGATCATTTGGTTCACGCATATGCCAAGTAACCTCTCTCACTGGCTCCAGAAAAGCTGCCCACTTATCGCACTAACAAAACGATAGAAAAAAAGAGGTGGTTGGACATTAATGGAAGAAAAGAACTGCTTATCTAAATTTCTGCCCTCTAATCAGTAACATCACCATCATAACTAATTTTAATTATGTCATTCATATTGGCAAAGCATCTTTTATCATGATAGTGTATAACACATTTATTGATAAAATCAGATACAAGACAACTACAGTTCATAGAAACTATTTCATTAGGCACACTGTCAGAAGAAGAGCACTCATCTCAATCAGTATTCTGTTATGTAAATAAATACTATTTTTTCTGCTCCAAGACAGAAAATCATTTGCATCTGGATGTTAAATACACAAGAACTGGTGGTATTTTCTTTTAGTTACTTGACATTTTTCATACAGATGTCACTGAAATATTTACCATGAGATATTGTCTGGCAAGACAGACTGACTCAATTGTGCCCTGGAGGTAGACAGTGGATTTCTTTTGTGGGTTACTGGGGTCAGGGAAGTGGATCTGAGCACCAGTTCTCTGCATGATATGTTTGATGTTACTGCCATTTCGACCCATCATAAAGAGATGATGCTGTGCTGCAATATCTAGCTGCGTGCTCACAGGGATTGCAGAGGCCAGACTACCAGCCAGGTGTTCCAGAAGCATGGCTGTTCCTTCCTACAGACAAATAGGAGAAAATACATTATAGAGAAACAACCAAAAAAGGCGGTTACTCACCGTAGTAACTGTGTTCTTCGAGATGTGTTGCTCCTATCCATTCCATGTAGGTGTGCGCGCCGCGCGTGCACGGCTCTTCGGAACATTTTTACCCTAGCAACTCCGGCGGGCCGGCTGGCGCCCCCTGGAGTGGCGCCGCTATGGCGGCTGTTATATACCCCAGCCGGCCCGTCCGCTCCTCAGTTCCTTCTTGCCGGCTATTCCGACAGTGGGGAAGGAGGGCGGGTCTGGAATGGATAGGAGCAACACATCTCGAAGAACACCAGTTACTACGGTGAGTAACCGCCTTTTCTTCTTCGAGTGATTGCTCCTATGCATTCCATGTAGGTGATTCCCAAGCCTTACCTAAGCGGTGGGGTCGGAATGAGACATGGCGGAGTGTAATACCGCGGAGCCGAAGGCTGCGTCGTCTCGAGACTGCTGCACCAACGCGTAGTGGGAAGCGAAGGTGTGGACTGAAGACCAGGTGGCCGCTCTACAGATGTCCTGGATGGGAACATGGGCCAGGAAGGCGGCCGACGAGGCGTGCGCCCTGGTCGAGTGTGCAGTGAGTCGGCACGGGGGGACGTGAGCAAGCTCGTAGCACGTTCGTATGCAGGCCGTCACCCAGGATGAAATCCGCTGTGAGGAAACCGGCTCGCCTTTCATGCGGTCTGCGATCGCTACAAACAGTTGGGTCGAACGCCAGAAGGGCTTCGTCCGGTCGATGTAGAAAGCGAGGGCCCTGCGGACGTCCAGGGTGTGGAGCTGCTGCTCACGAGGTGAGGTGTGCGGCTTCGGGAAGAAGACCGGGAGGAAGATCTCCTGGTTGAGGTGGAAGGCCGACACCACCTTGGGGAGGAAGGCCGGGTGTGGCCGAAGCTGCACTTTGTCCCTGTGGAAGACGGTATACGGGGGACCCGCCGTCAGGGCGCAGAGTTCCGAGACTCGTCTGGCGGATGTGATTGCTACGAGGAAAGCCGTCTTCCAGGTAAGATGGAGCAGAGAGCACGTGGCCAAGGGCTCGAAGGGTGGGCCCATCATCTGGGCGAGAACCAGGTTTAGATCCCAAGTCGGAGCAGGACGACGCACCTGAGGGTAGAGACGGTCTAACCCTTTAAGGAAGCGGGCTACCATTGGGTTGGAGAAGACGGAGCGACCTCCTATAGTGGGTCGAAAGGCTGACAGAGCTGCCAGGTGCACCCTGAGGGACGAGATCGCGACACCTTGACCTTTCAGGTACCAGAGGTAATCGAGGACGATCTGGATGGGGGCCGAGAATGGGTTAAGACCTCGCTGGTCGCACCAGAGCGCAAAGCGTTTCCACTTCGCGAGGTAGGTAGAGCGCGTCGAAGGCTTCCTGCTTTCCAGCAGAACTTGTTGCACCGCCGCCGAACAACCCCTCTCTGCGTCGGTCAACCACTCAGGAACCAAGCTGTAAGATGCAGCGACTGCAGGTTCGGGTGACAAAGCCTGCCGAGGTCCTGAGTGATGAGGTCCGGCCATAACGGAAGGGGAATGGGATCCCGAACTGACAGCTCGAGCAGCATGGTGTACCAGTGCTGTCTCGGCCAGGCCGGAGCGACGAGTATTACGCGGGCCCTGTCCCTCCGAAGCTTGAGTAGCACTCGGTGGACGAGCGGAAACGGAGGGAACGCGTAAAGGAGGGACTCCGTCCATGGCAGGAGAAACGCATCCGAGAGGGAGCCTGGAGCTTGACCCTGGAAGGAGCAGAACCTGTGGCACTTCCTGTTGGCCCGGGAGGCGAAGAGGTCTACCTGGGGAAACCCCCACCTCTGGAAGATTGCGTAAGCCACATCTGGGCGAAGCGACCACTCGTGGGAGGCGAAGGACCTGCTCAGACGGTCGGCCAACGTGTTCTGCACCCCCGGCAGAAAAAACGCTTCGAGGCGAATCGAGTGGGTCACGCAAAGGTCCCAGAGGAGCAGCGCCTCCTTGCAAAGCGGGGAGGATCGAGCTCCGCCCTGCTTGTTGACATAGAACATGGCTGTGGTGTTGTCCGTGTACACCGCTACACAGCGGTCCTGAAGGTGGGTCCGAAAGGCGAGACACGCCAGACGGATCGCTCTCAGCTCCCGGACATTGATCTGGAGGGAGAGCTCCTGGGCTGACCAGAGACCCTGGGTGTGCAGGTCTCCTATGTGAGCCCCCCAACCAAGCGCCGACGCGTCTGTGGTCAGGGTGATCGATGGTCGAGGAGGGCGGAACGGAACCCCTGCGTAGACTGTCTCCGGATTTAGCCACCAGCTGAGCGTCTGGAGAGTGGGTCTTGGCACCGTCACCACCATATCCATGGGGTCGCGATGAGGGCGGTACACCGATGCCAGCCACATTTGGAACGGGCGAAGTCGCAGCCTTGCGTGCGCGGTCACAAACGTACACGCTGCCATGTGACCTAGGAGATGGAGGCAGGACCGCACCGTTGTTGTCGGAAAGGCCTGCAGTGTCCGTATAAGGGAGGCCAACGTCTCGTGCCGAGTATGAGGGAGGCAGGCTCTGGCCAGATTGGAGTCGAGGACTGCTCCTATGAATTCCACTCTTTGCGCCGGAACTAAGTGGGACTTTTCGGCGTTGATAAGTAGGCCGAGAGACCGGAACAGATGCAGTATCTCGGACACCTGAGCCGCCACCAGCTCTTGGGTGCGGCCACGAATCAGCCAGTCGTCGAGATATGGGTACACATGAATTCGACGACGACGGAGGGCTGCGGCCACGACCGCCATGCATTTGGTGAATACCCTCGGTGCGGTGGAGAGGCCGAAGGGTAACACCGCAAACTGGTAGTGGGCCTCGTTGACCATGAAGCGCAGGTAGCGTCTGTGGGGGGGGTAAATTGCCACATGAAAGTAAGCATCCTTCATGTCGAGGGCGGCAAACCAGTCTCCCGGATCCAAGGAAGGGATAATGGTCCCCAAGGTTACCATCCGAAACTTGAGCTTGCAGAGGTACTTGTTGAGCTCCCGGAGGTCTAAGATGGGACGAAGACCTCCTTTCGCCTTGGGGATGAGAAAGTATCTGGAGTAGAATCCCCTGCCCCGCCTGCTGGGAGGCACCTCCTCGATGGCACCCACGCTCAACAGAGACTGGACCTCCTGTAAGAGGACTTGCTCGTGAGAGGGGTCCCTGAAGAGGGACGGGGAAGGTGGGTGGGAGGGAGGGGGCGAAATAAACTGTAGGCGGTAGCCGTGCTGGACGGTGTTGAGTACCCAGCTGTCCGATGTTACAGAACACCACGCCTGGAGGAAGCGGGAAAGGCGACTTGAAAACAAAAGGGATGGATCCTGGGGGGAGAGTGGTGGGCTGTCCTCGGGCGTCCCATCAAAAGGCCGGCTTTGGACCTTGAGGAGCCTTGGACGAGCCTTGGGTCTGGTTACGACGCCCCCCTGACGGTCTGCGGCGGAAGGGGGCCCTTCGATTATTAAATGGCCGAGACCTGGCCTGCGGGACGGGCCGATAGGGTTGCTGCCGGAACGATCGCCTTTGTGTGGCCGGCGTATGCATTCCCAAAGTACGGATCACCACTCGTCCGTCCTTTAGGGTCTGAATTCTCGTGTCAGTTTTTTCAGAGAATAGACCCTGCATCTCAAAGGGGAGGTCCTGGAGGGTGTATTGTACCTCCGGCGGCAAAGTGGAAGACTGCAGCCACGCAATGCGCCGCATGGTTACCCCGGACGCCACGGTTCTGGCCCCCGAGTCCGCTGAGTCCACCGCCGCTTTGATTAAGGTCCTGGAGGCCAGCTTTCCCTCTTCCAGGAGCGCCGAGAATTCTCGGCGGGAGTCCTGCGGGGTCAGCTCCGCGAATTTTCCCAGGCATCCCAAGATGTTAAATGTATATCGGGATAGTAGGGCCATTTGATTTGCAATGCGGAGCTGGAGGCCTCCCGCCGAATAAATCTTGCGGCCCAATAAGTCCATGCGCCGGGACTCCTTGGACTTCGGCGCAGCGGCAGGCTGTCCGTTACGCTCCCGGTCGTTCACGGACTGGACTACCAAAGAGTCCGGAGTTGGGTGCACGTAAAGATATTCGCACTTTGGGCGGACAGAATATTTCCTCTCCACTCCGCGTGCCGTGGGAGGGACGGAGGAAGGCGACTGCCAGATGGCGGCATTGTTCCGCTGGATTGTGCGGATGAATGGCAGCGCTACTCTCACGGGGGCGTCTGCTCCCACAACATCCGTGATGGGGTCATCGACCTCTTGGACCTCTTCGATGGGCAGGTTGATGGCTTTCGCTACCCTCCGGAGAAGGTCCTGGTGCGCCTTGAGGTCAATAGGCGGGGGTTCTGATGGTGACGCCCCTGCCACAGCCTCGTCGGGAGAGGAGGACGAGGAGTGACCTGGCAGCACCACTTCAGGTGCCTGCTCTGCCTCTGGGCGATCAGGTGCCAGTGTCTCATGCCCCGACGGTGTGCCGTGAGTGGCGGTTTGTGGCGTTGGAGACGGGGGTGGCCTGCTGATAGTGGCCACTGGCACCGAACGCGCCGAGCCTGGCTGCCTCGGTGGAAGGGGAGGCCCTTGCTCATGTTGGGCCCAGGTTACCCAAAATCCCCACTGCTGGGGTCCATGGTCCTGCAGAAGAGACCCCGCTCGGAAGTCTACCGCACTGCCCTCAGGGGAAGCAACTGAGGGTTCCCTCGAAGGCCAGGGAGGAGCTGTAGCGGTTCCCGGGCGGACGTCCGATGCCGGAGTAAACTGTCTCTCCGGTGCCGAAGGACGGTGCCGGTCGTCATGCGGTCTAACAGGCGAGCGGGATCTGCGCGTGGCGCGGTGCCGGGAGCTCGACTGGCGGCGCCGAGAGCTCGACCGGCGGTGCTGGGAGTCGGACCTCGAGCGGCGGCGCCTTGAGCGGCTGCGTGACTCTCGACGTCGCCCGCGATGCCTGGAGCTGGACCTGGTGCGGTGCCGGTGACTCGGCGACCGGGACCTGGAGCGTAACCGGGAGTGCGACCGGTACCGCGATTGGGAGCGGTACCGGGACTGCGACCGGCGACGAGACGGGGAGCGGCGTCTCGACGTTGACCGTCTCATGGATCGGGCCCGGAGCGTTGGTCACCGTCGCCTTGAGCGAGATCGGGATCGAGACCGGATCGTGGTGCCGCGATCACCTCGGCTGCCAGGGGAAGGAGGGCGCATAATCAGCGGCTTCCCAATCGACTTGAGTGTCCGCACCGGCAGTGCCGGTAGCTGATGGCCCGTGTCAGCGGTGAGGTCGATCAGCTCCCTCGCCGTCGCGAACGCCTCGGGCGTGGACGGGAGCCTCAGCTCCTCCTCGGTAGGTACCGGGGAGCTGGGCGGTGCCGGACTCGACGGGCCTTACGGCGCCGGAGTCGACGGCCCGGTGCACTTCTTGTGCACTGCCTCAGCCTGTACCGTTTGCGTCGGGAGCGGCTGGGCTAACGGCTTCTGCTGCTGCTTCGCAGAGTCCGTCTTCGGCACCTTGTGCTTCTTCCCCGGGGAGAGGGAGCGGTGCCGGGTCTTCGGTGCCGGGTGCCGAGAGGCGTCGGCACCGGAGCGGCTCGGTGCTGCCGGTGCGCTGCTCACGGAGGCAGGCTTCGGCGCCGATGGAGCTGGCGCCGGAGGTTGGAGAGCCGACTCCATAAGGAGTTGTTTCAGACGAGAGTCCCGCTCTTTTCTCGTACGCGGCTTGAAGGCTACGCAAATCGGGCACTTATCCGATCTGTGCGACTCTCCGAGGCAGCGGAGGCAGGAGTCGTGCGGGTCACTCACCGGCATGGGCCGCTGGCAAGCCACGCAGGGCTTGAATCCCGGTGCTCCGGGCATAAGCCCGCACCGGGGCGGAAGAAGAGGGCTAACCCCTCTAATTCCCTAACTACTATACTATACAACTAACTATACAACTATAACAAGAAAACTTTAACAAATTATTAACAACTATAGACACTAAATCTATGGAGAACGCTAGGGCTGTGGAGGTAAGGCAGCACTCCACTGTTCCTACTAGCCGTCACGGGCGGAAAGAAGGAACTGAGGAGCGGACGGGCTGGCTGGGGTATATAACAGCCGCCATAGCGGCGCCACTCCAGGGGGCGCCAGCCGGCCCGCCGGAGTTGCTAGGGTAAAAATGTTCCGAAGAGCCGTGCACGCGCGGCGCGCACCCCTACATGGAATGCATAGGAGCAATCACTCGAAGAAGAACTGCACAGCGGTGGATACAAAATAAGAATTTAATCAGATTACATCTGCTTTAGACAGCACACATTTCACATTCCAGAATAAATAAGCAGCAACATATAAAGGATTTACCGGGGGGGAGGGGAGAGCAATATACGATTTTGTTTAAAATCAAGTTAACTTGTAATTCAGAAAGAGTTGTACTGTACCTAACTTATCTTGAATGGCATCTGGACTCCACTGAATTCAAAGGAAGTTAGGTGCTTTAGAAAATCCCATTGGATACCTATCTGGATCTTTAGGCACCTAAATACCTTTAAAAATTTGGCCTTTTATGTCTTGGCCTCAGTCCTGCCCCTGGTTCCACACAGGTGGAACCTGTGCCCACATACAGCCACACTGAAATCAATAGGGATATATCTGAACAAATCCAGTTGCAAGATTTGACCCTTTGTTTTGGTCTCTGAAGCCCTAATTGGCTTGAGACCTACCTACTTGACACCACTTGTCTCTCTGAACCATACTGCCACAGCTGTCATCCACAGAAGTACTCAAGCTGGAGCTCCCTTGCTTTTAGCTTAAAAGGCTGTTAGCAACATGTCCTGAGTGATTGGCCCCTTCCATGTCTTTTGAATTCACTGTTTCCCCATTTGTCTGAAATAGCCCAAATCTGTTGACCATTAGGGTATTGCAAGTCCAACTATTTAACCAGACATTTGGGGAGGACTCAGGTATGTGAGGGTTAGGATTTGATTTGTTCATTGGTTTACATTTTTTGCTTACTTGCTGTTTTTGGTGGTAGGTGAGACTGGCCCCTACTCTGGTATAGCTGTTTTAATTTTGGTTTGCGACATTAACCATTTCTCAGAGTGCCTAAAGCCTGAATAAGGTCTCTGATATATTTAAAATTTAAACTAAAGTAAACATATAAAATTAGGTTTCAAACTGAAAATGTTTTTCTGTACATACACAAATCCTATTTTATAAAAAAAACAAAAAACAACATTTAAGATCAGTGCATCCAAACTGTTAAAAGCTATAATAATAAATGCCTTACAGATCAACCAGGGTATTACAACAAGACACCATTTAAGCAACTAAGTTTTTACACATTTAGGATATCTAGAATAACTTTAGTTAAATGTATTACCTTCACAGCACTAGTATTATTCTGTGACCCTCTAACAATGACAGTAGCACCATACATTCGAGAACGTTGTTTAAAGGAAACTGAAATGTTATAAGTCTGTGATATATGCAGAATCGTGGGAGAATTAGGATCTGGGATGGGTTGGAGAATTCCAGCTATGGGTAATTCAAACATAAGTACCAAAGGAAGCAGCTCCTAGAGTGAGATTGAGAAAAATCACAGCATGTATTTGAAGCACAATCACATTTACTCAGCCTACCACAACTTTAATAAAAATTCAGAATTTTCTCTCACTCCGCTAACATTTAGAATATCTACAATCTCCCTGAGCTTTCTTTACAGAAACTTAAGTTTGTTGATATCATCCAAGGCAAGCTGTTTGCTGTCCAAACAAATGGAAAAAATTCATTACCTTGCCAGGGAAAAAAGCATGAATGTCATACATCATTAGAAAAATTGCAAAAAAGCCAGAGGTTTGTTTTGCAAATAAAGAACGTCAAAAAAACAAACAAAAATAAAAGAAACCATGTCACATTCCCACACGCTTCTATACTTACTGACCATATATTGAGCTACATTTGTGAAAATTTATTCAGGGATCTTGCTCAACAGTGGGATGGCTAGGGTTAGAAAAACAATGACTTTTTATGGAAAAGCCCTATAAGTCATGGTTTCTGTCACAACCATCATAACCATCAAACATACAGCCTTAATGTATGTATATGTATAGAACATTAAAATGTTCATAATATGTCATGGTTCAAAAAAAAGTTGTGTGAGATACACACAAAATCAAAAGAGAGATTGTTATGATGGGGGAAATGAGTGCAGAGTGCGATTGGTGGGGATGGATTTATTTTGCAACAGTCCATCGCATTAGTTACACCTACTGCATACTTTACCACATAATTCTTAGTAGAAGGACTGCAAGATCAAATCTGGTTTAAATAGCTGACACTAAGTTTAGGTAACATAGTGACTAAACATGTGTCACTTCGGTGTTATGTAGTTTGTCCACATGAATGTTAACATTCTTAATATATTTTTAACACGTATGTACACACAACTCATAAGCCCTTTATGCTTATTTTGTATTATTATTTAAAATCTGCTAATTAAAAAGATTAAACAAAACAAACAAATGTTCATTGTGAATATTGCTGACATTATTTTCTTGCAATTTTGGATTTTCTGATATGATCTGCATAGAGACCACAACACAGAGACAGTCAATCCTAGAATACTCAGAACTGAACTATCATTTCCCACTTCTATCCCCCAACTTCTTCTATCTCCAGTGTGTTTGAGATGCGAGTTACGGAAATACAGTTACCCGTATTCTAACTCTGGCAGACTCCACTCCAGCTGGCTGTCCTGCAATAGACACCTGAAAATGTCAGAACACAGACAACATAATATCAAGTTTTCATATAAATTATCTGAAAAATTCTCCAACTATTTATGTTATTTTTGATATGTACTGTACTTCTGTTGGTGTCTGAGGCATTTTTTAAAACAGTAGTTGAAAACTGAATCCCTCCAGTAAAGGGTTACTTTTGTATATTGATTTTTATGCTACGAACTCTAACAAAATTCTGAAAACTTTGAATAATGGAAAAAACTATAATCAAAATTCAACATAGCCATTCAGAACGAACCCTGCAATTACTGTTCTGCAACAGTATATTAGTCCTTAAGGTTGATACTGAACACATAATATACTTTTTAAAAATTACATCCTAAGTTGACACTGGGAGTTTTATGGAACATGCCACTTAAAAAAAAAAGCCTGAATAAATTATTAGTATGCTATAATGACAGACTGAAAAGTAAAAATGTCCTTTAAATTTAGTATTATAGAACAGCAAGATTCTTTTTGATGTATTATAATTCAACAAGCAACCTTCACTCTAATAAACACTATAAAGTTGAACTGCTTTCATCAGATGTTTTCATTTTTGTTAGACATCTACAAACTTTAGTTTCTATATAACTTTTAACATGCCAAAAACACCCAGAAATTTAAAAAATAAATAAAAATCAGTAATCCAGATGTCCTGCTTCTCTACCACTTCCTTATACTGAATGATTGTCCTCTGAATATTTGAAAGAATTTGATAAACACATCACTAATTGTCCCTATCTATTCATAAAGGAGAACTGTTTGCAAAAACAGGTTTTCTTTCAGTCCACCTAGATTAATCCACTGATTTCCACACCTGATTTAGATATGAAGAGTTAATTCCATAACCATCAATGTATACAAACCAGGAAAAAAAATAATTAAACCAAAAATAATTATATAATACTTTAAAAATGGAATAACCATCTTATATTAATAAGCATATGTACTTAAGATTTTAAGGCCAGAATGGGACCATCACGATCATCTACTACTTTGCCTTTGCCTTGTCTCCTCAATCAGAGTCAGAGACTCTTGTTCTTCATCTCTGTAACAGAGCACAGCTGCCCCCCTGGCTCCTGCATCTGCTAGTCTCAGGGTATGTCTACAGTATGGGATTATTCTGATTTTACATAAACCGGTTTTGTAAAACAGATTGTATAAAGTCGAGTGCACGCGGCCACACTAAGCCCATTAATTCGGCGGTGTGCGTCCACATACCGAAGCTAGCGTCGATTTCTGGAGCGTTGCACTGTGGGTAGCTATCTCATAGTTCCCGCAGTCTCTCCCACCCATTGGAATTCTGGGTTGAGATCCCAATGCAAAAACAGTGTCGCGGGTGATTCTGGGTAAATGTCGTCACTCAATCCTTCCTCCGTGAAAGCAACGGCAGACAATCATTTTGCACCCTTTTTCCCTGGATTGCCCTGGCAGACGCCATAGCATGGCAACCATGGAGCCCGTTTTGCTTTGTCACTGTCACCGTATGTGTACTGGATGCTGCTGACAGACGCGGTACTGCAGTGCTACACAGCAGCATTCATTTGCTTTTGCAAGGTAGCAGAGACAGTTACCATCCCTATTGCACCATCTGCCATTGTAAATTGGCGATGAGATGACAGTTATCGGTCGTGTTGTACCGTCTGCTGCTGTCATGGGTGCTCCTGGCTGGCCTCGCTGAGGTCGGCCGGGGGTGCATGGACAAAAACGGGAATGACTCCCCGGGTCATTCCCTTCTTTATGTTGTGTCTAAAAACAGAGTCAGCCCTGCCTAGAATATGGGGCAAGTGTACTAGAGAACCAGAGAGCACAACCGCTCCGTGTCAGAGCCCCAGAGAGCCCGCAGAAATGATGAGCTGCATGCCATTCTAGGGGGTGCCCCTGCAACAACCCCACCCATTGCTTCCCTCCTCCCCCAACCCTCCTGGGCTACCGTGGCAGTGTCCCCCCATTTGTGTGATGAAGTAATAAAGAATGCAGGAATAAGAAACACTGACTTTTTAGTGAGATAAAATGAGGGGGAGGAAGCCTCCACCTGCTATGATAGTCTAGGCAGGACATTAAAGGGGGGGGGGGGAGAGGAGCGCAGCCTCCCGCTGCTATGATAGTCCAGGCAGTACAGAATCTTTTCTTTAGATATGAAAGGGGGAGGGGGTCTAATAGAGCTCAGCCTCCAGTTGCTATGATGAGGACAGTTACCAGCCGTTTTATACCATCTGCCGGGAATGACCGGGAGTCATTCCCATTTTTACCCAGGCGCCCCCGGCCGACCTCACTGGGGCCAGCCAGGAGCACTCATGGGCTGATGAAGACGACGGATATCAATTATATTGTACCGTCTGCCACCGGGAAGGGGATGCTGGTGTTCAGCGCTGCAGCACCCCGTCTACCAGCAGCATGCAGTAGACATAGAGTGACATTGAAAAAAGGCGAGAAACGTTTTTTTCTCCTTTTCTTTTTTTTTGGGGGGGGAAGGGTGTAAATTGACGACATATACCCTGAAACACCCGGGAAAATGTTTTTGACCCTTCAGGCACTGGGAGCTCAGCCAAGAATGCAAATGCTTTTCAGAGACTGCGGGGACTGTGGGATAGCTGGAGTCCTCAGTACCCCCTCCCTCCCTCCATGAGCGTCGTCCATTTGATTCTTTGGCTTTCTGTTATGCTTGTCACACAGCACTGTGCTGTGGACTCTGTATCATAGCCTGGAGATATTTTCAAATGCTTTGTCATTTCGTCTTCTGTAGAAGCACCAGTGGTTTCAGAACCCGAGGGTCTCTGGGTGCTCTGATAGAACAGATTTGTCTCTCCATACAGCGATCAGATCCAGTATCTCCCGTATGGTCCATGCTGGAGCTCTTTTTGGATTTGGGACTGCATCACCACCCGTGCTGATCAGAGCTCCACGCTAGGCAAACAGGAAATGAAATTCAAAAGTTCGCAGGGCTTTTCCTGTCTACCTGGCCAGTGCATCCGAGTTCAGATTGCTTTCCAGGGCGGTCACAATGGTGCACTGTGGGATACCGCCCGGAGGCCAATACCGTTGATTTGCGGCCACACTAACCCTAATCCGACATGGCAATACCGATTTCAGCGCTACTTCCCTTTTCGGGGAGGAGTACAGAAATCAGTTTAAAGAGCCCTTTATATCGATATAAAGGGCTTCGTTGTGTGGACAGGTGCAGGGTTAAATCGGTTTAACGCTGCTAAATTACGTTTAAACGCGTAGTGTACATCAGGCCTCAGATAAAGTCACCCAGAGACCCTCGGGTTCTGAAACCACTGGTGCTTTTATTTACAAGTTGGTGCTCCTACCACCTTCTCACTATACAGCTCTGGATTCCTTGTGTCTGAATCCAGGAGGGAAGGGCTTTCTCCCAGTCTGCAATCCCTCACTCTCCACCATCCCGGCTTCCTTCTTCCCAGTCTCTTATATAGTCTTGGGCTAATTGGGCTGGGAGCTGGCCCTCATTCCCCAATTAGGGCAGGTTCTTACCAGCCAGCTCACTTTATTCACCTAAATGAGGCTGGCATGGCAGGGGGCTGATTCTGAAGTCTTTCTAATCAGCACCCTGTCACAATCTCCAAGCATTCTTGTCAAGTACATCTTCCAAGCTGACATCGACCTTCTTCATCTCCTTCTTCATCACCCCAAACAACCCTTTTCTAGGTCTTTCTCATGTGTGGTCCTAGGACCAATCCTATTCAATTTATTCATAAATGATCTGGAGAAAGGGGTAAACAGTGAGGTGGCAAAGTTTGCAGATGATACTAAACTGCTCAAGATAGTTAAGACCAAAGCAGATTGTGAAGAACTTCAAAAAGATCTCACAAAACTAAGTGATTGGGCAACAAAATGGCAAATGAAATTTAATGTGGATAAATGTAAAGTAATGCACATTGGAAAAAATAACCCCAACTATACATACAATATGATGGGGGCTAATTTAGCTACGAGTAAGGAAAAATCTTGGAGTCATTGTGGATAGTTCTCTGAAGATGTCCACGCAGTGTGCGGAGGCAGTCAAAAAAGCAAACAGGATGATAGAGAATAAGACTGAGAATATATTATTGCCCTTATATAAATCCATGGTACACCCACATCTCGAATACTGTGTACAGATGTGGTCTCCTCACCTCAAAAAAGATATTCTAGCACTAGAAAAGGTTCAGAAAAGGGCAACTAAAATGATTAGGGGTTTGGAGAGGGTCCCATATGAGGAAAGATTAAAGAGGCTAGGACTCTTCAGCTTGGAAAAGGGGAGACTAAGGGGGGATATGATAGAGGTAAATAAAATCATGAGTGATGTTGAGAAAGTGGATAAGGAAAAGTTATTTACTTATTCCCATAATACAAGAACTAGGGGTCACCAAATGAAATCAATAGGCAGCAGGTTTAAAACAAATAAGAGGAAGTTCTTCTTCACGCAGCGCACAGTCAGCTTGTGGAACTCCTTACCTGAGGAGGTTGTGAAGGCTAGGACTATAACAATGTTTAAAAGGGAACTGGATAAATTCATGGTGGTTAAGTCCATAAATGGCTATTAGCCAGGATGGGTAAAGAATGGTGTCCCTAGCCTCTGTTCGGCAGAGGATGGAGATGGATAGCAGAAGAGAGATCACTTGATCATTGCCTGTTAGGTTCACTCCCTCTGGGGCACCTGGCATTGGCCACTGTCGGTAGACAGATACTGGGCTAGATGGACCTTTGGTCTGACCCGGTACGGCCATTCTTATGTGTGACTCTCTTTGTACTGTGACTACTAGCTATTGTATTTTCTGGTCAACTTATCCCTTATCTCGTCACCTCACATGATCCAGCCATCTCAGTAGATACTCCATCAGCTTTCCCATGATGAGGGCTTCCCATACCATTTCATTGCATAGTCTATCAACTCTTGTCTTACCTGGAATCCATCTGAACATTTTCATTTTGGCAGTGGAAGAAGTTGTTCTTCTCTTCCTTACTGGCTAGCATTCTGACTCAAATGTCATAGCAGGCCTAATCACGATCTTATATACTTTGGTCTTTAGTTTATTTGGCATATTCTTACAGCAGAAAATTCCTGTCTATTCCCTCCATTTACACCACATGCTCTTCATGTGGCTCTGAGACAAAGCGCTGAAGCCTAACAGATGGATCAGCACTCTGATCACTGTGGCCTCAATTAGTTCAAATAGGGAGGACTTAGTTAATCAGATAGGGAGGCTGGATGAGTTAAAGAATTAACTAAAGAGTTATCTCAGCAGATGACTAGATTGATAAAAGACAGGAAGGATGTGTTGGGAGTAGGGGGCAGGGAGGGAGAACAGGGCTAGCTGGCTGTGCCCAGTCTGAAGGAAATCCGAAGGAAGTGAGATCTCTTCCTCCCACGGCCCTGACAAACGGGGCTGAAGGAAATCAAGTCATAAGTATTAGATCTGCTGTACTGCACAGTACAGGAGTTGCTGGAGGGGACCTGAATAAATTAGACCAAGAGGACACACAAGAAGAGAGTCTGAGTGGTTTTTGTGGTGACCAAGGATGGGGAAGAATCTATGCTCCATTACAAGCTGCTAACCTCTGCATGCACATTCCCATCATGGCTCAACAATGAACTGAGGAATCTAAATTGTTGAATAGACTAACTCTAACTGGCTTCTCATTGTCCCTCTCAACAAAGCATCACATATTCTGTCTTTTGTTGGCTAATTCGTAAGCCATTTTCTTCCAATGCAGCCCTCCAGGGGCCTCCTTCTAAACCCCTTTCCAGTGTGGTGTTATCTTTATGGGACAATATGCTACCAGCAAAAAGCAGGCTTGGTGGAGCCTCTCTCCTCATCTCCTACATCAAGGTGTCCATTCTAATCACAAACATGAATAGTGGTCCTTGATGAAGACCTACTCTCACAGAGAATGACTCTGTAGCCACAGTAGCTTCTCACTGCTGTTCTGCTACCCTCATACCTGTCATGATAGTCTGAAGATGTGCCTCCAGCAGACTGTGTGACTGCAGGCACCACCATAACAATTCTCTAGGAATATATACTGTAAAATATAAATAAAGTATTAAATACTTACTTGGTTGCTCTTTTCTGCTTGGTTATTCCTATTTGAGTCTGGAAAATGGATGTGACATCCTGTTTCTTCCATCACTTTTTTAATGTTATTGCCGCCTTTGCCAATCACATGAGAATGTTCTGTATGTGAAACATCCATCTTCAGGGTGACTCGATTACTCTAGAGGCCAAAACATCTATCTATTATGGGATTCTTCAGTGTGGAATAGCTTAACATCAGTATTTTGCACTAAATTACATTTATAAAACTATATTATAGACAGTTAGGTCACCAGAATATTTTAACAATGGCTTACTGTTGACTGAATTAAGACTGGTTTAATACTGGAACTTTATATTTAATTGCTAAACCATGAATATTTTCTTTCTGATAAGGAAATCAGTGTGGACCCAAATACATTAGACTCCTATACTACGTGTTTCACAAATGGCAACACATCTTTAAAGAAAGGTGGATGAGAGTTGCACTAGACTAAAAAACATCAACAGAAATATTGATGCGTATCACGGTTTGCTCCAGGTAAGATGTACCCGGTACTTTTTAGTTTTCAAACTTCCAGATTAAGAGTTACAAAAATAGTGTTTTAATTCTCTTAAATTAAGACCTAGCTTTCAGATTTCAGGATTCTCATTATATGGTTCTTTTTTGGTTGAGTCTGTAATTCTGTCATTTAAAATAATGCATAAAGTAGCTTGATGCAAATAATTTTTTAAAGTCTAAATGCGAAGACAGGTCTCATTCTCTAGTAAGCAAAGTGGTTTAATGAAATAGTATGTTTTACCTCTGAAGACCTCAGTTTGGAGATCTCTAGGTCACCATACAGCTAGACAGAAATGACTGACACTGTACAGGAGACGCCCATAATTAGAACAGTGCAAGTCTAGTGGGGGGGAGGCAAGATTTAAGAAATAGCTGGCCTCATACAGTATCTAGCTCCAGTTTGTGTGGCTCAGACTACTAAAACTAACATTTAAAGAAAAAAGAATACAACAATAATAAATTCATGGTTTTTAAAAAGTGTTTAAAAAAAGAATTGTTTTCCGGTGCTTTCTGTGCAGCTGGACACTGTAAAACATACATATTGGGAGGATTAGGGCTATCCCTTTGGCCTGAGGAGCATAAAAGAGGAAGATAAACTGGAGGTAGGGGGAATTCTGAGGAGTACAAGGTTCATTTCACAGCAGTTTAAAGTCTACTAGGTGTTCAGCGAACTAAAATCAATCATTTGCCACAAACTCACATGCAGTATACTGTGCTATAGAAAGGTGGTATGTGCTAACAAATTACCTATGTAAAACAGCTAGACACACTCTTATTGGCCAATTCTGAAAGGGAGTATTTCCCAACTTCTTTTTGCTCAAAATATCAGAACAGCTATTTCTGATGCAACTGGTTGGAAATTGTAACTTTCTCTCACACACACACACACACCCATTCACCCACCCACTCCTCCCTCCCTCCCCAGGCAAAATGGGGAACTCCTTGTCTCCCAGGTGGGTCCCCCACCTCCTGCTTCCCTGCTATATGGAAGAAGGAATGTGTGCGAGCATGTAAAGCTGAGTTAATGGAGTTGAGGTGTGGTCTCTAGATCAGCAGTATTTCTCAAGCTACTATGTGTATGTCTCTCTCATACTCCCACCAGACCCTGGCCTTCCATACCACATTCTGCCCAGCTAAAGTGGATCTTTCTCCTTACTTTCGCATACGGTTCCCTGCTCCTCTCCCATCATGAACATATGCAGTTAAACACTGGATCCCATATTGCATGGAAACCACTTTTAATAACTGAAATAATTGGGTATTCACCACACTCAGCTCATGCTGCCTCTGTCTGTCTATCTATAAGGTGGCACATTTTTTTTTTTTTTTTACAGATCCAGACTAACACGGCTACCCCTGATACTTGAAATAATTTCAACACAAGGCCCCACCCAAAACTAATCAAAGGCACCGGGTGCTGTCGAGACTAACAAACTACACTAAAAATGGAGGTTTTGAACCAAGTCATTTGAAAGTTATGACAGACGAAAAAAAAAAAGGTAGGAAAGTGTTCAAATAGTGAGATCACCTTATGCTTTGAACCCTCATGTCTCCCAAGTACGTCTTCATATTTGCTTCATGCCATTGGTGTTGAGACTCAAGAAGGTGACCCATTTAAAAGTCACCATGACTCAAAATGAGTGCCAATTCTAATAGGTACAATATAAGGAAATTTTCCAACTCTACGATGAGCATCCAGCCTTTATATTTAGCTTTCATAAGCCTGTTTGGACTTGCTTTAAAATTGCCAGAGGTAAGACAATGATCTCCATTGGACTTGTAATTTTAAACAGGATACACAATTCTCTCCAGTATACTTGTGGTCACAGGCCTTCATAAATAGAAGTCCCCCAATACCAATTGATCTATCTATCTATCTCCTGGACCATCATGGAATCTTAAGCCTTACAGCATGTTTCAGTACAGAAAAGTCTTTGAAAAGATTCGTGGATAAGATTATCTCCATCAAATTAATAATTACTATACAAAATGGAAAGTTCTCAATCAGTTTGAGGTCAATGCTTAATTCAACAGCATATGTCCCACTACTAGTTTGAAACGCTAGGAGCAGCACTGAGGATAAGGGAGAAAGAGGGGATTTAGACAAAGATGTCAAAACTGTCTTGCTGAATCTGTGCATTTTGAACCTGAAAAAGAAACTGACTCTTCCTTTTGGACTCAGTGAGATTAGTTTAGCTTTTTCTTTTGAGTATTACCTTGCATTTTTAATATCAACTCCACTTTCGAAATAAGCTTTTAGTTCTCAGTTTGTTTTTCTGTTATATTAGTGTTTGTCCTACACCTAAGCATTTGTATATATAATGCTAAGATCACCATAACATCTGAGTGCAGAGAGAATGACTTGTCAATTTATAATTTTGTCAAACAGTTGATCTGTGAACAAAACACACCCCAGCCATTTATTTAGTAAGCCTCATTATAGTCAAATTCTGACACTCAACATTTCATTTCTGAAATATCATAAAATTAGGAAAACACACCACGCTTTCCACAATTTTGTACTACAGAATTGGCCACACAATCCACTACTTGCAGTGGAGTTTGCATTTTTTTAAAAGAGAAAACTCTGTTCAAGTTTTTAGCCAATATGATGTGGAAAATTTTTCCCCAAATGTGAACGGAATGGAACCAGAAACAGTGTTGTCTTCTTAAGTCTGCACAAAACTGAAAAACAGTTTCAAATAGAAGTTTATTGAATTCAGTATCAACATCCTTCCCCCCGCCCCAGGACAATTTACTAACCATATTATTCATTTTAATGTAAAATTTTAATAAAAGCATCTGCTTTTTTATTTACTCTAAGTTGCTGCAGAATTCAGTGTCACTATACCATAGAAATAGGGGCCTGCACACAGGATTTTGGCCCAGGACTCAATTTTTAAAATATTTTCCACTTACTTTTGTGTCCAAGACAGACATGATCTTCTCCTTAGCTTCTTTAACGTTTTCTTTTTTTCCAGAGACTTTAATATGGGGATCTAAATAAAGAGAAATAAAGATCAATAAACAAGTGACATCGGGAAAAATCTACCAAAATACTTACTTTTTCACTATCAAGCATTAAACAAATAACTTACTTTTAAATTAAAAAAAAAAAAGAAAGCTTTTTGTTGTTCCTTTTAAAAAGAAACAGCTACTTTAGATATGTTAAAGTTTAAAGGTGAACTAGAATACCAAATTCTTTTGGAATTGGCTAAATTACTGCAGCATGTCAATAATCAATTAATTCACTCTTCTCACGTATTTTATTGTGCTCCGGTATATTGTAGTAACAAACTGTTTTAAAAAAATGCAAGATTACACATGACTACTGTGATATTACAAAGCAATCTACTGCAGTGTAGACAAGCAAGAAAACTGCACCAAATACACCTCTACCTCGATATAACACAACCCGATATAACACAAATTTGGATATAACGCGGTAAAGCAGCGCTCCGGGGGGGTGGGGCTGCGCACACTGGTGGATCAAAGCAAGTTCGATATAACACGGTTTCACCTATAACGCGGTAAGATTTTTTGGCTCCCGAGGACAGCGTTATATTGAGGCAGAGGTGTACTTCTCTTGTTGAATGCTAGCAATGGGCAACTCTCAGCCATTTGATGTTAGTGTTTTTTTGTATGCCAGTTTATGCTTCTACCACACAGAACTTAATCTGTGGATGTTTCCCAACTCTTAATTATGCTATTTACATAGTTATTTGATCTTTATACTGTTGTTGTTAGTCATTACACCCTAATCACAAAACATTGGAATGGACATAAAAAGCTCCTTCCTTTGAGCCATTAATAACAATTCATGCATGAATAAAATATATTTTTACACATTTAGGAGGCATTCAATACTGAGTATCACCTTACTGAAGTTTTTGCCTAATCAGACCTAAAGTACTGGATGTAAAAACTTAGGTATTGACCATAAGAGTTTTTAAGTATCAATGAAATATGAGAAGATGATGTATCCCCAATGAGTTATCAAGCAGAGTACAATGACAATAAAACAAAACCAGGGGGTTAAATTCTGAAACTCTTACTCAGTCAAAATGGTCATTGAAGAATCTGGCTCATGGAAGTTAAACAAGACTTGGAACTAACCCCGTGTCCATTAACTGAAAATGACACCTTAAGTAGAAGAGCAGCACCATCTGGTGTCTGGAAATGTGAACTACCATAATCCAATATTCACAAACAGAAACGGGCCCAAACCAAACAACCCTGAATTTCCAGCTGGCAGACCTGGATTTTGTAGTTGTGATTTGGTCTTGTCTCTTTTCTCCTAAAAATGAGACCGTATGCCTATTCACAGTGTAGTGTGGCCCTTTCCTCCATAACGGAGTTTGCACTTGCTCAAGAAACTTCGAAATCCACTGTTGCACAATGAATACTAATGCGATTAGACCTGGTACTGCATTTTAACAAAAGCCATCCAACATTCTGTAATATGTATGGGCATTCAAATTTTCAGTAGAAGGGGAAAAACAGATATACCAACAGGATAAACCTGCCTTTCTTCTATCACCAGAAATTTAAAACAGTCAATCATAACATCCTTAATTTTCAACCGAGTACAAAAGGTTACAAATCAAAAAAGACCACTTGAAATGCTTGGATACTGCTGTATTCCAATAAGAGAGCAGGTTTTATCTCAACAAGTTTCGAAAAAGTTCAACTGAGGAGCGAGGAATGCTGGAGGCATAGAAAAAATTTTGCCAAATTGCACAGAAATCACAAAAATGTAACATTTTGAGTTCTAATTACACTTAAACAGGCATAGTTTTGTTTTTTAATGGAAAACAGTCACAAAAATGTGGTGTGCAATCACGGCATTTACAGAAGCTCTGAAATCCTGCTGTTCCAGACTTTCCACAATGGTGGTGCTGAGCACCTCAATTTTTTTAAAGGGCATTTTCTTTATTTTTTTCTCTTGTTTTAAGTTCAGCATAACCCTAGTGGTTAAAATATATTTCAGCTCAAAATGTTTGAAAAAACAGCTACAAGCAATGATTCTTAGAAGCAGAGATCCCAGCACATTATGAATGCTACAAGTATCTGTTTAGAGATGACATAAAAGGATACTTGTATTTATTGGATAAATGATTTTTTAACAACATCTTTCAACACACTGCTGACCAATGACAGAAGGTACCTGGGCTGCCATCTTGGTATCTCCTGAAACCTTGTGAAACCCATCTCTTTCCCCCAAATGAGCTAGTACTGTTCAACTGATAGTACTATGTCTGCCTGTCTCTGTTTACTAACGTGAATAATTAGGTGAGAATAGATTTTGGAAAAAAAAACTCTCCTCCATTTTTCATTTCCTTTGGCTTTTTAGATTTTGTTGGTGTTCTCAGACTCTCAAATTTCTCAAGTTTATTATACTTTCAGCCTTTATTTTTGTACCCTAAAAAGAATAAAAACAAAGTATTTTACATTATGTATTCAATTTTCTTCCAAAAACCAAGAAAGAAAACCCATCTAAGCCACCAATAGAGATTTTGAAACTCAATACCATTTTCACAAGCTATAAAATCTATCAAGATTACAGTATTAATCTCCATTCCTCCACTCTCATCTCCCACGTACTCACCCCAGGTACCTTCTACATACTTCCCAAGATACACAAACAAGAGAACCCAGGCAGACACACCACATCTGACCATGGCATTCTTAATGAAGGAATATCAGGACTCATAGAAACAATCCTCAAACCATTCACCAAGCAAAGGGTCAGTTTCCTCCAGGACACAACCAACTTCCTCCAGAAACTCGACAATATTAAGATCCTCCCTCAGAACATTAACCTTGCTACCATGGAGGTCATGTTCCAATACACCAACTTCCCTCAACATGATAGCATCGCTGTATGCCTCAAATACCTACAAGACAATGGACAACACTCACATATCCACCTTAAACTATCCATTCCATTCTCACCCATAACAACCACATCCTGAAAAAAAATTTTCACAAACCCCCTCTTGTGGCCTTCATCGCTCCCCCTCCTCACCTCACCAAGCTCAGCAGCAGCAAGGTCCCTACAGACTCAGACCCACCAACTCAAAATGGCACCAGACCCTGCCAAAACAGATGTACATTCCTGCAGACATGTCTCCACTATTATGACAATCCATGGGTCCTATACATGCCTATCACAACGTGTGCTGTACTCCATCCAGTGCATCAAATGCTCTAACAATTATGCCACTGAAATCAGACAATCATCATGCTCTCAAATGAAATCATACAGAAAAATGAGAAAAGACAAAAACACCATATCATCATTGGGTGAAAACTTTTCACAAAGCAAACGCTCTATATCTGGCCTGTCAGTCTTCATTTTCAAAATACACCTGCACTACACCTTAAAAAGACAAACATGGGAACTTATATTTCATAACTCTGCTAGACACTAAATCCAGGGTCTCATTACAATTTGTAACCTACTAGCCCTCCTTTGTCCTCTGACTACAGGGTGTTAATTGCTCACTTCATTTTAATTGATTTCTTCCAATACCTGTCACACCTAGTATTTAGTTACCTTTTCCAGACCTGAAGAGCTCTGTGAACCTCAAAAGCCTGTCTCGTCCACCAACAGAAGTTGGTCCAATAAAAGATATTACCTCACTCACCTCGTGTCTCATATCCAGGGACTAACATGACTACAACAACACTGCAAATAAGTCCTAATAGCACGCATTCTGTGGTGTTAATAGAATTCAGCTCACAAGTTTACCAACTACTGAATTATTTTTCTTTTAAGAGTTATGAAGAACTGGGAACATTCTTCTGATTAAGGCCTGTTCTATACTAGAAAAATTAGGTCAGAATATCTCTGTTGCTCAGTGGCATGAAAAATCCACGCTCCTGAGTGGCATAGTTAAGCAGACCTAACTCCCCACATAGACAGACTGATGGAAGAATTCTTCTGTTGGCCTAGCTCAGGGGTAGGCAAACTTTTGGGCCCGAGGGCTACATTTGTGTATGGAAATTGTATGGTGGGCCATGAATGCTCACGAAATTGGGGTTGGGGTGTGGGACGGAGTGAGGGCTCCGGCTGGGGATGCGGGCTCTGGAGTGGGGTCAGAAATGAGAAGTTCAGGAATGGGAGGGAGCTCTGGGTTGGGGTTAGGGTGTGGGGGGAGGTGAAGACTCTGTGATGGGTCTGGGGATGAGGGGGTTGGGGTGTAGGAGGGTGCTCTGGGCTGGGATAGAGGGGTTCGGAGGGCGGAAGGGGGATCATGGCTGGGGCGGGCGGGGGAAGGAGGATGAGGGCTCCGGCTGGGAGTGTGGGCTCTGGGGTGGGGCTGGTGAGGCATTTGGGGTGCAGGAGGGGGCTCCGGGCTGGGACCGAGGGGTTCAGAGGGCAGGGGGATGGGGCGCAGGAGGAGGTCAGGGGTGCAGGCTCTGGGCAGTGCTTACTTCAAGCAGCTCCCAGAAGCAGTGGCATGTCATCTCTCCAGCTCCTACGTGGAGGCACGACCAGCCAGCTCTGCGCTCTGCCACATCTGCAGGCGCCACCTGCCTGGCTGTTCCCTATGCATAGGAGCCGGAGGGGGACATGCTGCTGCTTCTGGGAGGTGCGCAAGCCCCCGACCCTGCTGTCTGCCTGAAGCACCGGAACACTGCAAGTCCCAGACCCCACTCCCCGGTGGGAGCTCAAGGGCTGGATTAAAACATCTGATGGGCCAGATGCAGCCAGTGGGCCGTAGTTTGCCTACCCCTGACATAGCTACTGCCTTGTGTAGGTGGATTAGCCAAATCAATGGGAGAACCCCTTCCATTGGCATAGGTAGTGTGTATACTGAAGCGCTACAATGGGGCAGCTGCAGCAGTAGTATTTCAAGTAAAGACAACACTCAGTATGGCCATTCTTATATTCTTAAGGTAACTGAAAAATGGAGAAAAGCAAAATTATTACCAACCTTCAAAAAAGGGAAAGCGCCCCAGCAATTATTAATAAGTCTAGCGTCTAATTCAAGTAAATAGGAGTTCAAACAGAAAAAGAAAAAAGTCACTAAACAACTACATAAAAATAAAATCTTAAGCAATAAAGACACAGAGAATGAACAAGCATAGCTGCTTTTGGGTAAGAAATATAAAACTGCTGGATGAAGTGAATGAAGTAAATAATTCCTATGAGTTTGTACTGGTGTTTTTGAACAGGCATAATAGATAACAAAAGTGAAGCACAGCTTACAGAGCTCTAACAACACTGATTTGTGTAGCTTAGTAAATATGATAACATTAGGAGGATGGTAAGATCTGAAAGTGGGGCTTGGGACAGCTTACTTTATCTAATGATACTCTGCATCATAAACCAATGCCTACTTTAAACCACATATAAATGACTCTTCCTCTTAAACAGAGCTCACTGTCTTAATTGCTCAGCAATTGTGAAGACTATTATTGTAATAAACTGCAGTTTAACACTTATGCTGAAAATTGACTAAACCCTGTATGTCAATGATTTCCAGATCTAATGTGCTCAGTTTAAAAATTAATAATAATAATAAAAAGTCTCTCTCCATGCTAGTCCCAAACTCAATTTGTGAACTAAAATCAAGCTGGATTCTTTGCTTCTCATCCTTCATCACTATTATTATGTTGACGAAATTCTTCCCTCATCGTAGCTCTGCAATTCCAGTGTCTTCCAATTATTCTCTCAGTGACACCTGTGTAATCTCATTGCTTTCCAGTAGCTTTGCACAGGTGTAACTGACTGGAACGGTTATTGAAATCTGGGAAAGATTGCTCTTGATTATGTACAAGGCAGAACAGAATCCAGTTCACATGTCCACTGCTCTTTTTTGCTCTGCATTGCTAACAGGTGTAAAAGCTTATTTTACTAAATAAAGACAACAGATATGAACAAGTAGAAGAAGCGGAGCTGATAAGTAAGAATGTGCTGTTCTTGCACAGTTACTTCACAGCATACAATCCACACTCCTGAAACACATAGCTATGACAACCTAACCCCCAGTGTAGACAGCGCTAGACTGAAAAAAGAATTGTTCCGTCAGCCTAGATACTGCTTCTCAGAGACATGGAATACTTATGTCAATGGGAGAACCCCTCCCATCCTCGTCGGTAGTGTTTGCACTAAAGAGCTGCAGCTGTGCTGCTGTAATGGTTTAAGTACAGACACTCTCAGGATTTAAATCCATTATTTTAAAAAAATTTAGGAGGCAATTGATATCCATTTTAAGCTTACACAACCCATGTTTCACCATAGGCATTTCTTTTATTTTATTTTCTCTTTTAAACATTTTTGAGACTTTTCATTAACGGCGATAAACGCCATATCTATCATTTGTATTTAGTGTGGTATTTACGGTATTAGCGTCGACTTAGCGTATCGCAGTGCACGCAGATCCCAATGCCTGAGCAGCCTGACTCCCAACAACGCAGGATGCAGTGGCCAGGCCAGCTGGAAGCACCCAAGCCCCGAATATTTCCAGCGTGGCACGGTGATCAAAATGGGTGGCGAGCGGCGCAAAATAAAAATAAAGAAAAATAAAAAAATAAAAAAAAAAAAACCAAATGGGACGATCATGCTTATATGATCGCAAATTCGGGCAAAAAATAAATTCTCAGCAGAAGAAATTCAAAATTCAAAAAAAAAAATCGCAGAAAAATTCCAGCAGCGCCACAGAGAGCAAATCACAGCAAAACTCAAATGGACGGCAAGGAAAAAGGAATCAGCAAATGGACGCAATGGGCAAATCAGTGGTTCCATTCCCAGTTCATCTCAGTTGCTTTCTGCTCCAAAAATGCTCTATCGGTCAGGGGTGGTCAAGGTGGGTCAGCTAGGGGCACCCACACCCAGCCACCCCCACCCCAACCCCCACCCAAAAACACACCCCCTACCTCTCCCTCTCTCTCTATCCCAACTGAATCCTACTGCTGCCTGCAGCTGCCTGACTGCTGCAGATGCTGCAGCCAACATCACCAACATCTTCACTTGATGTGGTGGTGGCTGATGGTGATGGGTCCCTCTCTGGGCATTGGCCTCATGGCCAAGCAAAGCAAGGGGCAGTGCAGCAGACATGGTAAACCATGATGACCAGCATCTGTAAGGGTGCCTTTGCCTGGGCCTTGATGGATAATGCATGGATATGTGGATCCATCCATCATCCAACATCACATCATCATCACCCATCAGCACCCACCCCCCCCCAATCATGATTAAAGTGCCCAATTCCCCTGCCCTAGCAGAGGGAGAGGATGCTGGGCTCCTCTCCCTTACTGTCTGTCTCTCTGTCCTATAGCAGCTGGAGGCTGAGCTCCACTCATCCTCACATAACTCATCACTGTGTCTTATTCACATTCTCTTTATTTATCACTCACACAGTGGGGGGGACAATGACAAAAGCCAGGAAAGGCAGGAAGGAACAGGGAGGAACAGGAAGAGAAGGGCAGAGCACCCTGAGAGCTGAATGCATAGAATAAAATTTGCATAGGATCTCTCTCAGAGCTCAGCTCTCTTCTTCTCTCTCTCTCTACAGTCTCTCTCTCAGTGGTTCTCAGTCTATACAGCAGCAGGACTAGGACTTGCCCATAGGGGGGGACTTGCCCATATTCTAGGCATATTCTATTCTTTTTAGAGACTGAAAATAGAGGGGATAAAAAGGAGGGATTGACTCAGGATTTTTATTTTTTGCGCCTTGGCTAAGAGCAGCCAGGCAGGCATATGACAAGCAACAACAAAATGGGCAAAGGACAAAACAGCCACAATCATCTTATTTTAAATTTATGGTATGGTAGTATGGTGTGCAATATGATAACCATATCCTGCTCAAATGCAAAAAAAAAGCTGCTGCTGTGTAGCGCTGGCTGCTGCTGAGCCTCTCTGTGGCCACAAGTCACAACACATGACACAGGCAAAAGGCTAGGCAGGCTCCATGATGCCATGCCTATGGCTGGGCCAAAATCCAGGGAAAAAAGGAATGAAATGCTTGTCGTTGCTTTCCTTTCGGAAGGCGGAAGGTGACTGACGACATTTACACCCAGAACCGCAATGACAAATTCAAAATTCAAGGGGGAAGGGGAGGGGAGGGGGAGGGGCGGGGGGCGGGAACTATGGATAGCTTAGCTACCCTACCCACCACATGCCCCAGCAGAAAACGCTAGCGGACCGACGCACACCACACCATTTAATGTGTTTATGTGTGGTGTGGCACACGCGATTTTATTAAAAAAATTTTTTAAAAAACGGTTTATGCAAATTCGGAATAGTCCCGTAGTGTAGACGTACCCTCAGATATAACAGTAACATGTCTATGAGTACCATATCTTTGCTACTTTCACCATAATATAATAAAATTCCTATATCCAAATATTAAAATGCACAGCAGAGGTTTGCTACAATATCAACACCATACCAACCATATAAAAACCACAACCAAACTAAAAATCCAATCACATTAAATACGCAAGCTACGGGGGCTGTCTTAAAAATATGGGTTAAAGTTATGTCCCCAAGAGAAAAGTAACTTTTTTGAATATGTTACTGTAACTGTCAGTCTTGCTAGTGGAAAAATATTCTAATGAACTTCAGTGGAGTCAGGATTTCACTCTCTATTTTATCCTTCTATATGGCTGTGCACATTTTATAGGAAACTCTCAGAACTAGACAATTTACCTATTGGGACTGCTTTCAGAATTGCTCTATCACGGAATGGGAGTGAAAAAAGAAGCATTTTTTCCTGAACAAAAAATAGCATATGATAACATGTATTAAATGATTACTTCACACACACACTAAAACCATAACATTCAAATGGTTACCATGAATGCATGGTTTACTACACACTTTGTACAAAGCATTAATTACAAATTCAGTTGCTCTGACTTTCTAAATGCTTTGGCAACTGCTGCCATCAACTAGGAGCCAATTACTTTAAAACCCTTGTACTTTTTGGCACTACAAATATAAGGTTGTCCAGCAATTACAGATGACAAGAGATGTCCATTTGTTGTAGAAATTATGTCAGATACTGCCTGCTGAATATAACCCATTTTCATACAATAATTCACTAACTGTGATTCCTTTATTAATCCAATGGCTATAAAGCCCAAATTTAAGTGTATATTAAAAAAAACAATCTTGCCCTTAGAAAAAATCTTAATTCATTGGACAAAACTCTGAATTACAGATATAGATACACACCCACAGAATAACTTTTCTGTCAGGCATAAGTGTACAATAGATGGAATTAGCATATTTGTAATGGTATACAACGTGCACAGGCATAATAAAACCTTCATTGGATATCTGTAGATTTGACAGGTGCTGATCCAGCAAAGCACTTATGCAAAGCTGGATCAGGACTATACCAATGACATCGATGTGTCCTGAGAAATGGATTGGTGCCCTACAGGAAGATATGATTGTGACGGAAACCTGGAACTGGGGTACCACTGCACCCCCTTAACTCTCCAGCCTGGGCTGTCTCTCACAATGCTTTGCTACTGACAAGCAACAAACCTCTCCAGGCACTATCATCACTCAGCACAACAGCATGTGGAGCACCACACCCAGCTAGATTGCATGAATCCTTCCACAGCCACTCATAAATCTCACAGAGAAAGGCACCGACTAATTCCCCCCAGCTCCCCAGCAGAGAGGACATACACCAGCCTTTGTAAACTGAGTTGAGATTTCCCAAGCACTACAACCAAAACACACCTTTAGGTAAATATAAAACAGATTTATTACTACAGAAAGATAGATGAATATGGGGGCTATAGGGTGCTACTTTGAGGTACAGAGTGTCACAATTATTCAAAAGAATTTCTACCACAAGAAACATCATTTGTGGGGATCCTACATTCTTATTGAAAAGGATCTCATTTTAGAGAATATGTTGAATATTTTTGAGTATAAAGCTTTTAACCACATTGGAGTTAAGAAACCCAGTATTATGGTTCAAACACTTGATGATTTACCACAATAGGAGTTACCTTACAAAGTCAGAGCAAATAATGGATGTCAAGTTATGAACAATGAGATGAGACACTGGAAATGTAACTACAAATTTACATATGATCTTTGCTATACAGGTATGGAACAAATTAATGAGAAAAGCTTACCAGCTGCATGGAGATAGGGGTTCTAACGATGAGCACATAAGATAAATGTTACAAAGCTGGGAAAGATTTTTCTTATGAAGTGTTAGATAATTGCAGTAATACTTCCACCCTTCCCAAAATAAAGTAAAAACGTGGCTTTCAATATGGATCTATTTTAGTGGGGGCTATTTTTCTTTCTGTCAAAAGAACTTAAAGAGTTAATCTAATGTCAGCAACAGTTTTTCCTCCTGAAGAATGGGGGGTTTATGCGTAACAGAACTACATATATTATTCAGTGAGTCAAATTTATCACATGAAATAGTAGGAAGCTACAGTAACACGAATGTAAGGATCACCTCAGGAAGTGGTTCCAAACCTTCTTCAGTTTGTTGCATTCCCTATCTGAAGTGGGCTTCTGGTGCCCCCTCCCCACCATCCCCTTGCTTCATGACTTAGCACAGTTGCTGTCTTTTCTCCTCCTTTCGTGCCCATTCCCCCCACCCCTCTTGCAGCTCTATAGGGATGGATGGGGGTTTCATGTGCTCTTGTAGTTGAGCTGAGTCCAGGAGAATGTGAAGTCTGGGCTAGCACTCTTCTGCCTGGCTCTGCAGTCTTGTATTTATGAGCCACTGCCATCGCTGGCTGCACTGGGGCATCTGTGGGAACAACTTTGAAAGGATTTGACCACAGATTGTTCATTAATGAGCATGGAACAGGGAGAATAGCGAAGTGGGCACAATTTACAGTGCTACACAAGTACAGCCAAGAGCGTAGAAGGCAAGTCATGGCATTCCACCTGTCCCAGGCTCCCTCAGAGACCAGTACTGGGAACTGGACCCAGCTACCTCCATCTCTCCTTAATCTACTTCAAGCAGTTGGAGTTTGGAAAGCCCTAGCCCCTTCAGAACTCTTTTCCTCAAGCAGTCAGCAACAGCCACAGCCAAGGCATAAAGTACAAGTTAGGGCCTTCCTGCTGCCCTTTATCCCATTTGTAGACTACTGCAGCCTCCTGACACTTTTACTCAGCTCTGAAACTTGCACTTGGGGTACTTTTTTTTTCATTTGCTTCATTTGACATGGGGTTTCTGTTTCCTACCTCTTCAACCATTAAGAAGCCTTTAATTGTCCAATACATTAATACTATCTATTGTGCTTGTTCTTCCTTCTCATCCCCTTCTACCTCTGACTTCCTCAGTTTAGTTCTTTCTTTGCTCATTCCCATAATCCCTTGACTCCTTCTCACCAATCCTCTCCCCAATTCAGCCCCAACAAGAGCCCATTCCAACAAAAGAACACAAACAAAATGCTGCACCCCTAAGACTAAGTTTCAATATATAAACAGAATAGCCTGTATGCACATCCTGCATGCACATCCCACATCCCTCCAGCTGAAGGGCAACCAGTTCTAGTAGCACCTATCACCACCACCTTCTACAAAGGTTCTTTCAGGGCAGCACTCCAAAGCCCCCAGCTCCCTCAGAGGTGCAGTACCAGCAAAAATTCTCATATTGTTTCTCTTGCTCTACAGATACCAGAATCTACGTGCTTTCAGCAGAATAATGGAGCTTCCAGGACAACAAAGTAATGACCTAATCTGAATCCTCATGTCTGTCTTGCACCACTCTGTTTCCTGTTATCTTCTCCATCCACAATGTTCCTCCTCTTTCCCATACATCTCCTCTTTCCTTGCATCCTTTCCTGCTTTGACATTACTACTCCTCCATTACCCTTCTTACCTCATCTATATTCTCTCTTTAAAAAAGTACTTTTAAAATTAAAGTAAAATCTCTCTTGTTAATATTAAAGGCTCACGTATGACACACTTAACTCCTTCAGTTTGTTTGTAACCTTTGTGCTCTCCCCTTCTTGTGTCCTATCTTAGGCCAGGTCTACACCAGAAAGCTTTGCACTGGTGCAGCTACACAGGTGTAGCTATACCAGAAAACCCTCCTAGTACGGATACAGATTACACTGTCAAAAAAAAGTGCTTTGGGCAGTATATCTTATGCCAATTCAGCAAGTGAAATAAACTATTCCATCAAAAGCATTTTTATGCTGGCAAACCACAGCTTTTGCCAATATAGAAACATCACAAATAATCACATCCCTAACTGACTGAATTTTCTAACAGATTTACATTTAGATTGCAAGCTCTTCAGAGCAAGGACTATGTATCATTTGTTTAGAGACGAAACAGTGAATGCTTTAAAAACAACGTGTAGCTTAGTCATGACTATACTAGACTTGGAGGGACTCCAGACAGTCCTGAAAAGCTAGACAATTGGGCTTCAAATGACAGATGAAATTCAATATTGAGAAATTCAAAGTAGGTTTTCATTGTTTACATACAATGTGAACTACCTATACACATGTAGCTATTTAGGAAGAAGCACTTAGGCATTCTAGATGACAAAAACATCTTTCCAATGAAAACATCTGCTCAGTGATCAACAGTGGTCCAAAGCAAACAATATATTAAGGAGTTTGAAGAACAAGATCATACTGAAAACAAACACTTATGTAAATGGAAGGTATGCCCTGACCAGGAATGCTACATTCAATTATTATTTAAATGTTTATATTGCAGTAATAAAGGTAATAACTGGAGATATACCAATCGCCTAGAACTGGAAGGGACCTTGAAAGGTCATTGAGTCCAGCCCCCTGCCTTCACTAGCAGGACCAATTTTTGCCCCAGATTCCTAAGTGGCCCCCTCAAGGATTGAACTCACAACCCTGGGTTTAGCAGGCCAATGCTCAAACCACTGAGCTATCCCTCCCCCAAAAGGGCCACAGGACTGAAGTCGTTCTGTGTTACGCACTGTACAAACTCAAGAAGATGAATGTTTCTATCACACAGAATCATCCCATCTCATAAGAGGATACCAGAAATGGGATACAAATAATATAAGAAAATATAAATATAAGAAAAAAGGAACATTAATGAAATTGAAAGGCAAGACATTTCAAAGGAAAAAAATCTTTAAAAGTTAAAAAAAAAATACTGAATAAAATACATAGTTATTCCCTGGATCTCACTGTCACAAGACATAACTGATTGGCGCCAAGTGCTTAATACAGTGGTTCTCAACAGGATTAGACATTCATATGGATGAGAATATCCATGGTTACATAAAATGTATAAAGTGTGTTAAGAACACTCATGATTCACAGCAAAAGCCACCAACTAACTGATAGGAGGTAGGAAAAAGGCATCTCTTTTGGGCAGCTTAGTCCATACTTATTCATTATGGGATTTCTTGACCCTTCCTCTATAGCATTTGGCACTGGCCGCTATTGTTGGCCCTGATATCTGAGTCCCTGCGCCACTGGCCTGATTCACTAATTCCTATGTTAATATTTGCAATGTGGAATTCCACTAGCCAGGGATGTGGGACAAGAAGCCTTCTTCATTTTCTCTCTTCTCCTCATTACTCCAATCCCTAAACTAGTCTGGTGCCTCCCCAAGCTAAGAAACAGGAGCCTGAGAATCTTGCTCTGTCAGTGTTCTACTTTTCCCAAACACTACAGCACATTGTTTTCTATTTTTAAAACAGTTCTGTTATTCAAACTGAGGACTTATTCTCATTTACACTAAAGCTCCTTTATCCCACTCTGGCACTGTAAAGTGGCCTTAGTGTAAATGATAATAAGGCCCTGAAATTTCTAAACAGAATATACAATATAAAATCGTAGAAAAGAAGGCTAGTCTTGTGGTTAAGACACTGAAATATGACTAGGAGGATCTGGGCCAATTTCTGCCTCTGATACAGATTTCCTGTGTGTCCTCAGACAAATTGCTTAATCGCATGGTGTCTTAGATCACAATCTCTTTAACCCCCCCTTCCCCTTCCCCCAAAAATAGAACAGTGCAGGCCTACCTCACAGGTACTGTGAGGAAAAATTCATTAATGTGTGTGAAGCACTTAATCTATGGTGATGGAGGATTTGCAAGTATCTAGACCAGGGGTAGGCAACCTATGGCATGCATGCCAAAGGCAGCACGTTTACTGATTTTCTGTGGCACTCACACTGCCCGGATCCTGGCCACCAGTCCGGGGGGCTCTGCATTTTAATGTAATTTTAAATTACGCTTCTTAAACATTTTAAAAACCTAATTTACTTTACATACATACAATAGTTATATTATAGACTTATAGAAAGAGACCTTCTAAAAATGTTAAAATGTATTACTGGCATGCAAAACCTTAAATTAGAGTGAATAAATGAAGACTCGGCACACCACTTCTGAAAGGTTGCCGACCCCTGATCTAGAGAAATGTGATTACTATTTTTCAAGTTACACAGTTAAATTAAAAGTAAGGCTTACAGCATTCTGATAGAAAATGGTCCATTTATTGTGACTGAAGATTACGAAATGTACTACGTGAAGAACTCTAAGCACCAACCAGGTGACTGAGTGGATACGAAAAATTAAATTTTGAAGGGCTGCATCCTACTCTCTCCCCTTGTGTCTCTGCTATCTTCCTGCTTTCCCTCTTACTTGTCTCTCCCGACAGATCATCCTTAGAAGAATATTTGTGATGCTCCTGCATGGAGCATCACAATGAAGCTGGGAAGGAAAAATAAGTCCTTTTCAGTTTGCTTCTGCCAGCATTTCATGGAAAACAGTGTAGATGCAACCCTTTAAAGGATTTCCTTGCTTAGTAATTTTTAAATCCTAAGAACATTAAACTCTGGGAAACACTGCATTACAACAATCCTGCATCCACTGAAGTCTGCTGTTTCCCCTCATTACACTATAAAGTGATCAGAGTATCATCCTGGTTCTTGCGAAGGAGACTAGAACAACAGGAGAAACTGCTAAATACTGGACAAAATGCATCATGGCATTTAGATTTGGGTAGCCATTGTCAACAAATGATTTAGTGTTTGTCAAAACTTTCACTGTAAAAATCACGTTAGGTTTTTTTTTTAAATGAATATTCAAAGAGCACACTAAGTAATGTGGCTATATAATGTGATCATATGACTGAAAACAATAACTGCATAATCAGCTCCTGTAAAAAGAGTAATAATTTTATTATAAAATATATTAGCAAATCCTACGTTCAGACCTGTCAATAGGCATGGAAATATCAAGGCACAGTAACAAATTAGAGAAAAGTTTAGAATTCCAAAAAAGAACCAAAAAGGCCAGAAATATTAAGCAAGCTTAAACTGATTACCTGTATATTTTAGGATTTTTGGAGAGAAAACTATTGATGACTGGATTTCTGGATCCAGTGACAAGGAAAATGAAGTTGAAAAGAAGACTTCTCTTAAAACACAGGCACACGTAAGACAAGAAATAGTTAACAGAACCTAAGACAAAGGAAAGTAATATAATAAGACAGTCAAAATGGCCAGATTTGAAGGGAGAAGAAGGAGGCCAAGGTGGAGAAGGAGAAAACCTGAAAAGAAGAAAGAAGAATCAATTAATTGCAATTATTAAAAGGTTAGATTTTTAATTTCAATTTCTTTAGTTTATATAATTTTCAATTCAGAAATGGTTTTTAGCATAAAGTTTAAAAAGCTCAAATTATTTATTACAATGTTTTTCCACAAATAATATTGACGGGATACTATATAATTGCATTAAGACCCCTGAGGGCATGTGCCATGCTGAAATACTCTCACTTCTTGGATGATTACTCCTTAGCCATATGCCTGACAAATCACCCAAAATGAGGCGATATCTTAGCATGATACAAACCCTGTCATGTCTTGTTACCTAAGTATGGGAGCAATGAATTCCTGATTCTTTACTTAAGGGTCAGTTGCCACCATACACCTCAAAGCACAAAACATAGGACCACAATGCAGGAAAGAGAAAATGTGAAAAAGATAACACTGTTGTGGGATAAATTTAATAGAAAATAATATTAAAAAACCCAGCATTTTTAAGTAATGGAGAACGTCCCTTATGCAGCTCATTATGGTTGTCATTTTCCATTATAGCCTTTTTCTTGGTGGATTATTTTTTGAACTCAAGATTTTGAGGTTTAAGCCTGCAAATTATTTTAATTTTAAAATTTGCAAATTTTATGTTTGCATTTGCAAAAATCAGTGTAGCTTTATCTTGTTTTGAAAAAAAAATCAGTAAAAGTTATGGCACCTCCTATGGCATGAATCTAAGTGACTGAGACACAGTCTTCATCATAGCTGCTCCCGTTATCTATCCCAAGAGCATTTCGTTTGAATCTTTATACTTCCAGACTCTGTTGCTATGCTTCCTACTGTCTTATTACTCCAGCTAACTGCATTCCAGTGTTTCTTCTCTGCAAAACATGACCAATAGAGCTTTGCTGACAGAATGATTACAATTAACCCTCTGTTAGTGCACAAAACACAGGCTTTGGGAGAAATCATGAAGCGGAGAATATTGAAACCAATACAGCTTAAGCTGTAACAAAATCGGACAGAACATGAAAAAAAAATTTACATGGGAAATTCTTGGGTGTCCATTAACGCTACAGATGGACAATTTTTGGTTTTATTTGCAAAAAACATATACCAATTTTCTTTGCCCTAATAAACTTCCACTGGGCTTGGGAGAGATATTTTTCAAAATTTTATTTTCCCTTCCTGGAGATCTGCTTTTTCAATTTTATTATCCTTGAATTATTTGTTAAAAAAAAGTTAGATAGTAATTTTTTGGAGCCTGCTTTTATCTATGTAGCACAAAAAAAGCCATTTCCTTAAGTAGCACAATCTTGGATAAAAAAAGCTGCAAGCAAAATTCTATTCTAGATCTAGTCAAGTAGCAAAGACTATAAAATTCAATCATTAACATATGAAAACAGATCCTCACAGCAAGCCACAGCAAAGTATCGTCCGTGGTTTTTGTTTCATCATCTCGAGTATCTGAATCCTGTTAAGCACATATTTATTATTCTTTGGTTAAACAAAAACAAAAAATATTTGACAGGCAGAAGATGTACTATCTTCTGTACTGGTGGATAAATGAGGATCTCGATAACTTGTTCTAGAAACATGGTATCTACAGTCAGGCACTCAGGGTATGTCTACACTGCGTTTAAAAACCCACGGCTGGCCCATGCCAGCTGACTCAGCCTCATGTGGCTCGAGCTAAAGGGTTGTTTGAGGTGAAGACATTCGGGCTGGGCCCACGCTCTAGGACCCTGCAAGATAGGAGGGTCCCAGAGCTTGCGTTGCTGCCCAAGCCGGAACGTCTACACCGCAATTAAACAACCGCTTTGTCTGAGCCCCGGAAGCCCGAGTCAGCTGGCATGGAGCAGCTGTGGGTTTTTAATTGTAGTGTAGACATACTCTTAGATGCCACAGAATATGCTCCGGGGAGAAAGTTCATGGTACGTATCTTAACTCACTTAAAACGGCCTTCACCAAAGGACACTCCATCAGAGAAGTAAATCACAACATGGAACAGACCACCCAAATAACCCAAGAGAACCTGTTTCAATACAGAAGTAAAACTGCCTTTGACTGCACGTCTCTAGTTATCTCCTAGCACCCAACATTGGAACTCCTATGTAGTATTATCAAACAATTACAACTCATACTCAATGGAAACACATCCTGAAAAAGTATCTTTCCAGAACCCCGTCTTCTGGCTTTTAAACAACCCTCCAGACTCTCCAAACTCATCATCAGAAGCAAGCTCCCTCCAGACCAGGCCACACTAAGTCAAAGATGCACCAGACCCCGCAAAACCTGTAGACATATCTCCACTGCTACAATGATCAACACCCCCCACAACATACCTTTCAAGATCCATGCCTATCACAATATGTGCTATACCTCATCCAATGCACTAAACGCCCCAACAACTATATGGGTGAAATGAGAATCACTACACTGTTCATTGAACTCACAGAAAAAATGGCACAAGCCAAAACCACTGTGAAAGCAATCACTCTATAGCTGATCTCTGAGTCCTCACCTGCAACATCTTCAAAAGACGAGCCTGGGTGGGAGCTTACATTTATTATTCTGCTAGATACTAAAAATCATGGACTGAATAGACACACTGGATGTATGGTTTATTACAACAACTTATAACCCACTAACCCCCCATCTTTTTTTCCTCTCCTTTTCCCCCTGTAAGCGGATAAATGTTAACAGTCCTCTTCACCTTGAAACTCATGTTAACTACTTATGTTGAACAATCTGCTCCACCTTGTATTTAGCTGTGACACTCTGGGATGTCTACACAGCAAAGAAAAACCTGCAGCTGGCTAGTGCCAGCTGACTTGAGGGCTGCAGGGCTGTTTCATTGCTGTGTAAAGTTCTGGGCTTGGGATGGAGCCCTGAGACCCTTCCACTCCAAAGGGAATGAAATGCCCCACAGCCTGAGCCCCGCAGGCCCGTGTCAGCTGGCACAGGCCAACCATGTGTTTTTCTTTGCTGTGTAGACACACTGTCTGAGTACATTTCCCAGACCTGAAGAAGAGCTCTGTAAGCTCAAAAGCTTACATCACTCACCCACAGAAATCAGTTCAATAAACTATATTACCTCACATATCTAACAAAGCATACATCTAAATACCAGTATTATAGTGTGTTTTTCAATAAAAAGAAGCCTTGATTTTGTCCCCTTATGTGTAAGGACTACAATCATGACAATTGCAATGTTACTTATCACTAGAGTTTTTTAAAAAAAATCATAGTGATTGGGAAGTAGAGCAGAGGGTAATCCTGCATCTTGGCCGGGGTTAGACTACATGATCCTTCCGGTCCCTTCTATCTGTATGATTCTATGTAAACAAGAAAAGCTCAGACTTTATTTTCTTTGCTGTAATACGCTAGAATATCATCTTTTAAAAAAAGAGACTTCCTTAAAAGTCCAGTAAGAAAACTAGGCAAAACCCCATTTTTAAGCTATTTTTGCCATCTTTAGGGCAAGGAAAGTTATAACGTGCTCCTGCTTCTGTGTAATATTGTACTGTAATAAACCTCTTGGCTCATTACAGATACCTATCCCAACTCAAATGAGCTGAAGGGAAATAACCTAATCAGCATAAGACACTACATTAACAGCCACTTCAATATCTAGCAAGTAGAGAGTTTCATAAAATGTCAAAAGTATAGGAAAATGGTGCAACCCCCTGAAGTCAGGAGACTCAGCAGAGATCCAAAGGCTTTGTGCGAGCAGTAAGCTGACTAGCGGGCAGCTCAAAAGCTGGGTCAAGAAGCAGCTTGTTGCCTGTTGCTGCCAGGGGCAAGCAGCAGCAGCAGAAAGGTACAGGGCAGCAAGCAGGAGATGTGAGACAACAGCATGTCTGAACGGCAGAATAGCAGCAAAGAGGAGTCTATGGACAGGAGAATGGAGATCTGTCTAGAAGTCTTGCAGCTCAGAGACTTGTTACTTCCAGAAGGATAGATTGGAGCTAATATTCCAGGCTTTAGGGGGCTGAGGGGTCCCATGGGACATGGGTATCCTTAGACATTGTAGTGGAATACTCTTAGGGGCAGTTAGCAAGCGTTAGCTGAGCTTCCCTAGCATGCCCAGAGTATTTACTCCTAGGGCAGCCCTAATACAGAATCCTTGGCCATTTAAAATATGGAAGTGTTAACGGGGATCCTCACCAAAGCCTAGAGCCTTGGATCCCAGTGCGCAGAATGCCTACATTGTTTGCCTCTGAACCTCTGGCACACACAGCATGTTATCAGACATCTAGAAGCAACTGATGTACCACACAACTTGCAGTAGCACCCTGCAGTGGAGTCCATTATGGTATCATAACTGCTAACAGCAGATGAGCCAAAACCAATAATCAGTAATATTAATACTAGCCTTTATGGAAGACTGTTTGGATTATTGTCTGGAAGAAAAACCAATCAACATACAGGGAACACGTGTTCAGGAACTGACTCCATCTTTTGCTTCCGAACCTACCAGAAACCAATTATACTACAGATAATTGGCATGGGTTCCACATAAAAAAAATGAATTCCTGGGTGTGTTTTGTTATGTAGGTTGCTTTATCTCGGGTTTGCTATTTTAAGAATCCTATATGAATTATGTATTCTAAAGTGAAAAGTATCTAAAGTTTTTGAATAGTCACTTTGATACAAAGAAATAAAAAACTCAAATAAATAATTACTGTCATGTGTATCTGCTGTTTCACAGAGCAGTATTACCTTTTATGTCAGAGGCTGCTGCCTGTCTCCTCCCACTCCACTAGAGAGAGGACAAGCTGTAATATCAGCCTTGAGAAAAAACAGAATAACCTGTTTCCTCAAGATTAAAAAGTAGAATAAGAGGACTGCCTTCCAGACTACCCCAACAGACAAAGAGACGTGGAAATAAACTACGTTCATATGATTGAGAGGATAGCACATCACAAAAATAATCTACAATGTAATACAAAGAACTAAATTCAACTCATTAGTTTATATTTTCCACATATTTCACAAATACATTTTCTGGAGTGCAGGAGATGGATAACATTTGATACCAAGTCTCAAGAATCTGGAGCTGGTTATTGGCAGAGAGTGTTGCAACAACTACAATTAAGGTTGCACAAGCATTTTCCTGTTTGTAGGTCATGTTTAGCTGTTTATAATGTTTAATCATTTGGGCTGAAATTTGACTGTTGTGTTCTCAGTCTAGAAGTGAAGTTTATGCATGAATAAGTATTTAAGTAGGCCTTTTTGCAAATAAAAGGAATGGAAAGGTAATGCACGTTTTTCCTGTATAAAAAACATTTACAATCTGCTTATTGAATAGGTGTAGCCCCTCATGGTTGGAGGCAGAAACTTGAAATCTGGCAAGAAGATAACCCACAGGTTACAGATGTGTTTTTCAGGCTTTGTCTGGACTAGAATTTAAAGGAGTGTTAGCTAACGTGTTTGTTAACTGGAGCCTAAGCTTTAATTTGACCAACTAGGAGCAGTAGACACTGCCTTTCCTTTACCAAACTCCTAGATAGAATGTGACTTTAAAGCCTTGTCCAGACAAAGCCTTGGGGAGCCTTGTTCATGATTCTTGAAGACCATAAAGGCTATTCAAAGGAAACTTGCACATGCATACTGATTTTTGGATTGTATTCTCAATGATTTGCCAGTGTTATATTGGTTATATGTGTGAGCACAGTTTAGGAAAAATCAGTGGATTCTGCCTAATTCCCCACTATGAGAAATGGCATATACTAGGAAGCAGGGCCCTGAAGGAGTCCTACCTTCTTTTAATATGAAGTGCAAATGTTGAGTATCAGGGGTCCCAGTAAAGTGCATACCTGAATACCTTGTTAGCTAGGTACACTGCTCAGTGAGTTTTGCCCTGCAGAGTCTGTTGGACGGTTCAGCTGAAGAACAGAAGCTCTGACCTCATTCTCCTTTTGTTTTCCCTTACAAGGAGAGTGAGGGAAGCCCAGATCAGCGCTAGTTCCCAGTTTTGCCTGGCAGGTGCAAGGGGAGTGAAGATTCCAGCCTGGCTTTCAACCCCAGCTTGAGGGGACTGAAATAAAATCCAATAAAGTTTTACTTATTTTGCTTTGCAACCTTAACATTCCTTTCACATAGGTTTTTGTCTGGAATACGTTAATGCAGGAGAGAGACTTGGCCATTGGTATACTCTGACTGATGTAGTGAGAAGAAATTAACAATTTACAGAGACTACACAATGAAGAGTTTAAACGATAATACTGTATAGCAGGGGTTGGCAACCTACGGCATGCGTGCCAAACACGGCACACGAGCCGATTTTGAGTGGCGCGCTGCCGCGGTCCCGGCCCCCAGCCCCACTCAGCCACCCCGCCCACCGCTCTTCCCTGCAGGGGCAGGAGGCAGAAGCTTGGTTCTGCGGCAGCCAAGCTTCCCCCCTCCCAGGCTTCTTCCCCCAGCGTGGTGCTTTCCTGCCCCGCCCCCTCTCATTCCCTGCGCCAATCAGCTGATGGCCCTAGCGAGGGGGAGGGGGAAGAGTGGCAGTGTGCACACAGCTCCGTAGAGGAGGCAGAGAGAGGTAGGGACGGAGCCTTGGGGAAGGGGGTGGAACAGGGCACATCCCTTCCAGCCCCCTGCCATGAGCTGCTCAGGGCAGGGGGCTGGGAGCACCCCTCTGAGCCGAGCACCCCAGCCCTCTGCCATGACTCCCCCACACCCCAGCCCTCCTCTGCCCTGACCCCCGAACCTCCCCACTGCCCTCTGCCCTGACCCCTGAACCCCCCCCCACACCCAGCCTTCTGCCCTGCACCCCCCCCACTGCCCTCTGCCCTGACCCCTGAACCCCCACCCAGTCTTCTGCCCTGCACCCCACCCCCACTGCCCTCTGCCCTGACCGCTGAACCCCCCCCCCACCCCGTCTTCTGCCCTACACCCCCCCCAACCTTCTGTCCTGACCCCTGAACACCCCTCCCGGTCTGGGGTCCCAGCTGCAGGCCCCGCTCAGCCCACTGCCGGCCTAGGTGAACAGAACCCCAGGCTGGCAGCGAGCTGAGCAGGCTGGCGGCATAAGATCAGCATTTTAATTTAATTTTAAATGATGCTTCTTAAACATTTTGAAAACCTTGTTTACTTTACATACAACAATAGTTTAGTTATATAATACAGACTTATAGAAAGAGACCTTCTAAAAACGTTAATATGTATTACCGGCATGCGAAACCTTAAATTAGAGTGAATAAATGAAGATTCGGCACACCACTTCTGAAAGGTTACTGACCCCTGCTGTATAGTAAGACAGCTAAGAGATAAAATTACTGAAATTAATTTCAATTTTAGTACATGCACTCATAAGCTCGTTTTCCATGTGTATGTAGTTCATTATCAGTTGTGTTTGTCAGTACTACGCTTTTTGCACTACATATATGGGATCTACCATTAATAGCTATAGAGCTAATTTTTCATTAAATAATTCCAAAAAGTTTATAATCTCACTCAAATTTCATAACTGTCTGCTTATCCCCTTCAAAAATGATTTGCTAGGTATGTGTAATACTGACTACTATATAGTATTATATCCAGAAAAGTTCTGGACCTCAGCCCTGTAGAAAAATAGTCCTCAATTGTTTGACAATAGACACACACACGTACGTTTCTTTCAGTAGTTATTTAGGCAAGGCCAATACCAAAAATGGAGGACCCTAGCAAGGTACAGGTGAGTAGCCTGGCGGGAGGCTCAGAAGGTCACCTACTAAGGTAGGGGAAGTCTTGGCTGCTGAGTCTGTCCCAATCCCTGCCAGAGAGAAGGGATTATTACTGAACTCCCAAGTATCTCATTTTGCACCAAGCAGGGTGCTCTCCTGTAATATACTCTCATTCCTGCCTTTGCCCATGTGTTTTACCATTAGGAAATGCATTTTTAACCCGACAATTTTTTTTGTAAAGAATTTATATATGTAAAGCATGTGTGCATGTACAGTACAGTATATATGGCAATTGACTTGGTAAGTGATTTTGATACATTAAAACAGTTTCCCAAGTATACTTGTAGATTTGGCCAAGTACTGCAATTTCAGTCTAATAAGTATTATGTCAAACTTTAACATGAATAAAAAACAAAACTAGGAACGTATGTATATGTATATATTATACATACACACATGCTAAATATACTTATGCTTTTAGGATTTGCTTCAGCATACCAATATGCAGATTTGACATCACCATGTAAAAGTCAACTGATTTTACAAGATATATATATATTTTGGAGAGCAGAATTTAAATTTAGTACCAAAAATTCTATACACTACTCTTTCTTCCCTTTATATACCGCATAAAAACAAAACAAAAAAATCATTAAAGCTGTTTATTAGGCTACATTGTTGGCCAGCATATACTATAGAATGTATAATTTAAAACTTTTTGGACCTTGTTTTTGGCAGAGACAATATATGATTTAGATGTTTTTGTTTCACTCAAGTATATCAGTACTCAATTACCTACTCCTATATTTCCTAAACGTACTTGAACTTTTGCGTAAAATTAGATAAATCATCTCCATCCCTATTCATTAATTAACACAGTGATTTCCTTCCATTCTGAATTTTACAGCCCTTGCATCTTGTCTGTCTATATTCAGCCAGAATTTTTGCTGTGACCAACTGCACCTTCAGTTAAAAAAACCAAAACATCAATAGTGGGTCAACAGCATTCACAGAGTCATACACTTTAAGGTCAGAAGACACCATTATGATCATATAGTCTGACCTCCTGCACAACGCAGGCCACAGAATCTCACCCAACCACTCCTGTATCAAACCTGTGTCTGAGCCATTGAGGTCCTCAAATCATGGTTTAAAGACTTCAAGATGCAGAGACTCTTCCAGCAAATGACCCATGCCCCACACTGCAGAGGAAGGTAAAAAAAAACCCAGGGCCTCTGCCAATGTTCCCTGGAGGAAAATTCCTTCCCGACCCCAAATATGGCGATCAGCTAAACTCTGAGCATGTGGGCAAGACTCACCAGCCAGACACCCAGGAAAGAATTCTCTGTAGTAACTCAGATCCCACCCCATCTAACATCCCATCACAAGTCATTTGGCATATTTACTGCTAATAGTCAAAGACCAATTAATTGCCAAAATTAGGCTATCCCATTATACCATCCCCTCCATAAACTTATCAAGATAAGTCTTGAAGCCAGATATGTCTTTTGCCCCCACTACTCCCCTTGGAAGGCTGTTCCAGAACTTCACTCCTCTGATGGTTAGAAACAGTCATCTAATTTCAAGTCTAAACTTCCTGATGGTCAGTTTATATCCATTTGTTCTTGTATCCACATTGGTACTGAGCTTAAATAATTCCTCTCCGTCCCTGGTATTTATTCCTCTGATATATTTATAGAGGGCAATCATATCTCCCCTCAGCCTTCTTTTGGTTAGGCTAAACAAGCCAAGCTCTTTCAGTCTCCTTTCATAAGACAGGTTTTCCATTCCTCGGTTCATCCTAGTAGCCCTTTCTCTGTACCTGTTCCAGTTTGAATTCATCCTTCTTTCGTGGTTTTCTTCTTATTTATATGGCTATAGAACCTTTTACTTTTGGTTTTAATTCCCTTTGTAAGGTCCAGCTCTACATGTCTTTTGGCCTTTCTCACTTTATCTCTACATGTTCTGATCTCAATAAGGTAGCTTTCCTTGCTGATTACTCTCATCTTCCACTCCTTGTAGGCTTTCTGCTTTTTCTTAATCCCCTCTCTGAGATGCTTGCTCATCCAGCTTGGTCTACAACTCCTGCCTATGATTTTTTTCCCCTTTCTTGGGATGCAGGCTTCTGATAGTTTCCACAACTTTGACCTGAAGTAATTCCAGGCCTCCTCCATCTTTAGATCCCCAAGTTCTTCAGTCCAATCCACTTCCCTAAATAATTTTCTTAATTTTTTAAAGTTAGCCCTTTTGAAATAGTCACAGACCTATTTTTGTTTATCCTTCCATTTAGTTTAAACTGAATTAGTTCATGATCGCTCGAACCAAGGTTGTCCTGTACAATCATTTCTTCTATGAGGTCCTCACTACTCACCAAAACCAAATCTAAAATGGCATCCCCTCATGTTGGTTCAGCAACTACTTGGTGAAGGAATCCATCAGCTATTGCATCTAGGAAAATCTGAGCCCTATTACTATTATTAGCACTTGTCCTCCAGTCTATATCTGGGAAGTTAAAGTCTCCCATGATAACACAATTCCCATTAGTATTTACTTCATTAAAAACATTAAAAAGGTCTCTATCCAGATCCAAATCAGATCCCGGTGGTCTATAGCACACCCCAAGCACCATCTCAGGTACTATCTAGTAGCTTTCTTCCCCAATGTGATTTTTGCCCAGACAGACTCTGTCTTATCCATTCCATCCCTTCTTATTTCTTTACAGTCTACCTCATCATTGATATACAATGCTACTCCACCACCTTTGCCTTTATTTCTGTCTTTCCTAAACAGCATATATCCTTCAATACCTGTACTCTAGTCATGACTACTATTTCACCACATTTCTGTTATCCCTATAATATCCTGTTTCACTTCCTGCGCCAGTAACTCTAGTTCCTCCATTTTGTTACCTAGGCTCCTTGCACTGGTGTACAAACATCTTAATTCTTGCTGTTTGGCTTCACTCACATTCTTTACCTGATTGGGCACAGACATTCTACCATCAGTATCACCTATTAGAATGGTATCTACACTACCCTTCCTCTGTATGTCCATTCTCCTACCCACAGCTGTATCCTTTCTTATTTCGTTTTCTTCCATCTCAATGTTAAAATCCGGCGTGGAGATTACCTGGACATCTCCCAACCATCTCCCCCCAATTCCTAGTTTAAAGCTCTCTCTTAATCAGTTGTGCCAGCCTCCATCCTAGAAGTCTATTTCCCTCCTTACTCAGGTGAAGTCCACCCCAAGAGAACAGTCATGAATGCCTCCCAGTGGCTATACATCCCAAAGCCCTCCTTATAGTACCACTGCCTGAGCCATCTGTTGATTGTCATAATCTTGTCACAACTTTGTTGCCCTTCTCAAGGAACGGCAGAATCCCACTGAAGATCATCTGAGCCTCGATTTCCTTAAGCGTCTTCCCCAGCCTGGCATAGTCTCCCTTGATACGTTCCAGAGAGAATCTAGCCGTATCATTCGTTCCCACGTGAAGGACAATCAGTGGATTCTTTCCCGCTCCCGTTAGGATCCTCTTCAGCCTCAGGTCCACATTCCATATCTTAGCACCCGGCAGACAGAACCTTCTGTTCTCTGGATCAGCTCTGGTTACAGGCCTGTCTATTCTTCACAGTAAGGAGTCCCCAATCACGTAGACCTGCCTTTTCCTGGTGATGGTGCGATTCTCCAGTCTATCCCGTTCCCTCTGGCTGCAAGTCCTCTTGATGCCTATTCACACTTGCTATCCTCCTGGGGCTCATATTCGGTGTTATCTCCATTGACTCTTCCCCTCTTCTTATATTCACTGGGGGGGGGTATCAAAGCTTAACATAACTTGCAAATTTTAAAAACCTCTTACAATTTCTGCTTGTCCGCTGATTCTGCATATTGTGCCGTATGAAAATACAATGGCACTGAGGAGTACTACTATAATATGGCACCAAGAGAAACCTATGGGCTGCTACAGCCATGTAGAAGAATTGAAAAACTATAACAATACAATAATTCCTTGGTAAAAGAAAAAAGAACATGGTTTCCTAGGTCTTACTGTATAGCAGACATTCATTTCAAAGTCTAGCTTCATCAGGATTCTCTCAATAGCAGTTCTGCTTCCTGTACGTATATTACAAGTACAGCAAACTAACACGTCAGCTCTCTGGTTACCTGCATGTTTATCCATTGGCCAGACCTCAGCAAGGGTTATGACGACCAAATCTGGTTGCAGGATGCCATGTTTTTTCCATCACCTTTGCTTCTGATTTTGGAGAATCAACTTTGAAAAATGTGTTTTGAACTACAAAATATTACCAGTTATAGATGTTTTTTAAATTAGTGTTAGTTCAGAAGGCCAAGAAACAATAATTTACACAGAGGAAAATATAGGAAAATATCTTTAGACGACACAAACTTAAAAATTATGCTTCTGTCTGAAAGTGGTTTATTTACTATTGTTATAAGCAATATCTTAAATTACTATAATAAAAGTGGAAAATATTTCTCTATTATTTCAGTTTGCTTACTTTGCACAGTTAATAGCATATGTTTCTCCCCACCAGGAAATGCAATTGTGTTAAAAAAAAAAACATACAAAATTTGGAAGAGGACCACAGCATGTATGGTACCTGAAAATGCTTTAAACACATTTATTGAGACTGACTAGATTTCAAGTTGATGGTCTCTCTTTGGCGGTGATTCCTGTAACTTAACTTTGGACATTTAAAATTTAAACTCAGGGCATGGAGTCTCAGAACTACAGTGCTCTTTCACTTTGTGTTCAGTTAAACGGTCCTGGTACTGCTGTGAAAACGTAGAGGGCATTTGCGTGCACGTAGGAGTTTGGAGAGTTTGTGAAGGAGCGGAATTACGTGCCTGTAAGTGCTGTTTGTCTAGTCTATGTAGTTTCTTCTATGGCCTCATCATCACTATTAATGAGTGTAAGGTGCTCAGTAGCAGATCATCATCCCCATTAACAGAAGCACAGGGTAGATTAAAGTGATTTGCCCAAGGTCATGCAGAATCTGTGGCTCATCAGAAGAGAAATCAGGTCTCCTGCACCTCAATGGCCTAGCTACTAGAACATTATTTCCACCTTAAACTTTACATTTTGGGGGTTTCACTATTAGTCTTTCTAATGCACAATGTGCTTATTTTCATTACACTGCATTTGTGCTCTGCTTGCAAGGGCTTGGAGCAGAGTCAAGTGATTATTTGCATGATCATCAACATGAATAGTTCTCAATTGGAGCCTGAACCTCAAGTGCCACAGCAAACTTTTGTATTCCAAATGTGAATCCTGTCCACGAGACACATTAAATGTAGACAGGCTAACCGTGACATAAGTGTCCTCAGAATGAATTATTTCCACCACCACCACTCTTTTTTTTTTTCTTTCCCCTTTTGCACTTCTGGAACAGCACAGTTTATAATTTAGCTCGTCTCAGAGAAGCTGATTGGTTACTGTGAATCAGTTTCAGCAAGACCATTTTCTTAAATTGCTGTAGTGTGTGCTTGAAAGTCTCAGAATTAAGTCTGGTCTTCACTTAGGGTGACCAGATGAAAGGGAGAAAAATATCGGGACACAAAAAGCCAAGTGCTGCTGGCGGAGCAAAAAAAAAAAAAAAAAAGGTGAGCTGCTGGCGGAGCGAAATTGTGTCCTGACCAAATATTGGTCAGGATGCGGGACAAACACCTGAATACCGGGACAGTCCCGATTTTATCAGGACGTCTGGTCACCCTATCTTCATCTAACACATAGGTCTACCTACTTAAAAATTTCATGGCCAGTGCAATGCAGTTCCGTCTATAAATCTACCTCAAGGAGGTAGATTTACTACCACAATGGAAAACTCCTTCTGTCATTGTAGTAAGTGTCTACACAACAGATGTGTCACTGCAGACATGCTGCTGTAGCACTTGCAGTGTAGACATGTCTTCAATTCAAGAGAATTTTGAAAAGTGCCAGTGTAGACAAGCCCTAAGTCAGTTTGGGGAAAGCATGTGCTTAGAACTGTACAGCAAGAGATCCTGCAGCTGCTGAAAGCCCCAATTGCTAACAGAATTAACAGAGGACAGCCCAGCCCAGCCCAGCCTTGACTTGGCCAGGTTGCAGCCATCCTTCATGCCTCTTTCACAGGACCCTGTTTCCCAAGTACTTTAACCACAATGGTGTTTGTGTGTCACTCTAAGTTTTAGTTTCTACTACTTTTACTGCCAAACTCTCTCTGGGTGTTAAGCCCCTCGTTCATTTCTGTTATAGAAAGTCTAAGTTTGCATTTCAGCTCTCCCCAGATACCCGCCCCCATCTCTCCTGGCTTGAGAATAAACTAATAATTCAATGCTATTCTTTCAAAAGCAAAGTTAACTCTGCCCCACAGAAACAAGGAAAGCTTTCCAGTCCCCCTTTCCTGCTTCAACAGAGCAATGATCAGCTATAGCTTGTATACATTCTCAAACATTTTGGCTTCTCTGCCACCTTCTTAACTATAACTTGGTTCATTCATATTATTTCCCTGGAGTTCGTCTCTACAGGTCATTTAGAACCACACTGCTGTATACTATTTTCTTATAACTACATCTTCCCTGATTACTTACAAATAATCATAATGTATTACAGAAAAATCGGGGTCCATGGTGCTAGTTGCTGTACACAACCAGTCCCTTGTAAGACAGTTTGCAGTCTAACAGGAGACAAGATGCAAAGAGTGCATGAAACCAATCAGAAGAAATAGGACTGTTCATTTTGAAAGTAGTCACTTAATCGTCTCCTTCCCACTGCATCCGTAAGTGTAAGGGAATTAAATGCTATCCTTTCAAATACCAGTCAAGGGTCACCCCATGTAGAGGCTCAGGCAGCAGGCCCACTGACGATTCATTTAACATATGTTGCTGCCTGCTCCTAGCACGAATACATTTTGTGGATGGATGCACGTGTGACTGCTCAGGACAGAAGTAAATCAGCATGGATTGGAGGGGCCAAGTCTTATATCTTGGGCTCGTCTTTCCTGTTGTTCATTTCTTTTCATTTATACTATGCAAAATAGAGAGGAGGTCACCTATGCCTGGGACAATTCTTCCAAAAAACGGACCAACAAAAGCTTGTTAATGGCAACACAACTGCTGTTTAATTTTTAAAACATATTAGGCTTTTTTGCAGAGTAAGAAACACTACTCTGATAGTTTCTTATTTAGAGAGAAACTTAACAAAAAGCAGATGTAGCTTATAATACGAAGGCTGCAATACATACTGTAATTCATCTGGTATTCCAAACAATAAACATGATGTCAGCGGGTGACTTGCTTTAAATTTTGATCTGCACTAGACTAAGTACTGATTGCCTTAGTGACGCTTCAAGGAAAATATTTAGGGCTTTCAAAGTGCTATTACAGAAAACAGAAGTGAAGACAGAAAATACTATGTATAGCTAGAATATAGTATGTAGTAGTTTGTAGGTCACCTCAAAACTTAATTTTTTTAAGTGAAATGGAAAGTGAATATTTGAAGCAATGATAATTAAAGCTAAAGTAGAGGGACAGAATCTTTGTTTATCCCCAAAACCCAGCCTCATGCACACACACCACAGTAGAATTTTTCCAGCATTATGCCTCAGCTCTGACGTGAGGGACCACCCACACCAGACAGAGATGAGATATTCTTTTTGCTCCCTGCAGTTTGGGGCATGTACACTGCAGAAGTTGTCAACCTTTGGCAAATTATGAGTAAAATATAGTAAATTGTAGAAGATTTTGGACTTCCTTCAGACAGAGAACACATCCACTTTAAAAAGACTTTTCTGCTTTATCAAAGAGATGCTAAGAGACTAAAGCATATCTAGGCTTTCTTGTTTTAAGTTCTACACCAATACTTAGAAGTAAAACCTTCTGAAGTTAAATATAAAGACTTGCCACTAAATATTTAAGCCAAAAGCCCACCATTTTTTCTTGTAATAAGTAACTTCTAAATCACTGTAACCGTAAAATGAGTGAAAAAAATCTCTATTTTTTCTCTAATTTACAGTTCTACTGTTTCCCCAAGATTGTTAGGTCTCTTCAATGTGTGTAAGAGCCACACACAGGCGAAAAGGGGAGAAAAAGCATACAGTAGAAGATATAGAAAAAAACCATTTAAAAATAGGAACCGGTGACTGTAAAAAACACACAACACTTGGAAGAGGACTCGGGGGCATGGGTACTCTGAGGGAAATTCTACTTTTAACTCATTTCATGACACTGACTAGATTTCAAGATGATGGTGTTCTTTTAAAACACTGAACCTGCTGCAAAGGCTACAAACATATTTGCATATTGCCTATCAGACAGAAAAAACATATAAAAGTTATTTTTTTATGCTTTGTACGAACAAAACATCATGACTATGTCTCCCACCTGTCCCTCTTCCATTCCCTGCAGAGATATACCAAACACAAATAATTTATTTTATATTTCTCCACCACTCACTGCTACATAACTTTAAAAAAATTAGTGTCCCTTTTTATTTTGCAGTTTACACAACTCTCTTGCATTTTCTGCATGACTTCTGTTTTCCTGCAAATGACTTCCCTTCCTATCCATCTGCTCTCAATCTTTTCCTCCCTAATTCTCTGTCCCCTTTTCATTTCACCCATTTCCATACCCAGATTCTCCAAGTTCTCATTCCTGGCCCTCTTTCCCAGCTCTTTCCTCACATCACCCATGTCATAGGTCTCACCCCCACTTAGAGCTGTTGGGTTCCAATATGGGGACCTGCATGAAATTGATCTCTAAACTAAAATCCTAGTTTAGATCTAGTAAAAGCTGCCACCACCCAATCAGGAATGTGGATTGGGACACAGTCCTTCCCCAAAATCCTTGGGGATCCCAAGAGCCCCAAATCCATGGAGTTCTTACACCCAGGAGAAATAAACCATTCCCCCCTGTTTCCTCCCCCCTCCCTTTTCCTAGGAGAGACACCGGGATCTAACTACAGAGGGATACCTCCCTCCTCCTCTTTCCCTGAGAATCCACCCAAGGAAAGACCAACCAAGTCCTTAATAGAAAAGAATTTATTAAAGAATAAAAAAGAAAGTCGCTGTCTCTGTAACCAAGATGGAACAATATACAGGGTCTAAACTTATCAATCTCTGGAGAGAATTCCCCCTCCCTTCTTTCTCAGTAAAAGCAATAACAGTACAGAATTAAAGAAATTCTATAGCAAAACACAGAATTGCAAATACAGAAATAAAAGTATAAGAATACTAGTTCCTTACTAATACTCACTAGCTTGAATAGAAGAATTTATTGCAGAAACCTGGGAGGACTTGATTAAGATGTCTGGACTCTCTTAATTCCCAAGAGAGACTCTCTAAAAAACAAAGAACAGGAAAAAAAACTTCCCTCCACCGGGATTTGAAATTATCTTGTCCCTCATTGGTCCTCTGGTCAGGTGTCCACAGGTACTGCTTGTTAACCCTTTACAGGTAGACAAAAACCTTAACCCTTAACTAACTGTTTATGACAACCCATGTTAATTTTTTTATTTCCTCTTGCTTACTTTCTTCTGCTCTTTGTTTACTGTTCCCTGTTCTGTTTACTCTATGAGTTTAACTCCACTAAAAAGCACCTTGTGCAGTCATTTGCACCTGAGCCCAGTGAGTGCAATGTAAGAGTAAAATGATTCTAAATCAGAATTCTCCATTCACTCACTGTTGGCAGAATGACTACCCAATGTGGAAAACATGAAGAGTCATGCCCCAATCTCCCCTTTTAAATCCCTTTTCTTCATTACTGCGCCCACCCTCCCCGTATTCTGTTCACTCTCTAATCTTTCTCCCTTGCTCTTTCTTTGCCCTTGAGAGTCCTCTAACTTTCATATATACATTTTCAAACTCTGCATTATCTACATCGCAGCCACCCTCAAATCATCTGTCTCCCTCTTAGCCATTGATCCTGTGCCTGTGTCCATCCCCGTTCAGCCAGTTAACCCCTTGCCTCCTCTAAATCCTCCCAAAAAAAATAATCCTGCACAGTTCTGCCCCACCTCAACAAATAGGTACTATAGTTTTCTCAAAAATAAGTCCATGAATGGCTCCCCACTCCTTGGCTCAGCAAATTCATAATGTGCATTGCAGGGTCTGTTCTAGGATGAGGACAGTTCTATACAGTTTCTTCCTCCTCTCCAATGCTGTACTAGGTGACTGTGTGGGATGAGGAGCCAACCACATATATTGGCCCTGCTTTAGCTCAGTGGAATACACCTATCCTCATCCACTCTGCAAACTTCCTTTTGCACCCACAGCACAGCAGAGAAGCACCCAGCGTAACAGTCAAAATCTCCATCTATCTCTGCTCCTGCACCTCTTTTCCTTGCAAGGCAGCAAGCAGCCAATGGGAGTACTGATGAACAGCTGCTTAAAGTGCTCCTGACTCACAAAGGCAGGTGCACATGTGCTCTGTAGGAGAGTGAACAAGGATTTGTGGGCACTGCTTTACTGTAGTGAGGAACTGGCAGGACCAGGACTAGGCGCACACAGTCTGAGTAAAATTCTTATCACTTGCTTACAAATATCTGAGCACTGTTTGTCAGATAGCTGACAGTAGAACTGTGAAGTAGTACAGATACATATGGTTTGAGCTGTTTGAGAATGGGGGAAAAATAAAGAAATAAAAACAGCATCTAGAAAAGGATTCCCAATCTGTTAATTTTCTGTATGACAGTCCAGATACTTGTGTCATTGTTACTCCCAGCCAGCAGATGGCAACAGAACACTAAGGCCAACTGTTTCAAACATGGCTGAATAACTTTAGGCTCCTAAATAGAAGTGTCCCGATCACCCAAAGGTGCTGAGCATTTGCAGCTCACACTGAAGTCAACAGAAGCTGTACTTGTGACAGTTAGGCCATGTCAGCAGAAGTTATCCAAGAATAGTCTGGGATTCTTGCAAAGTTGGCGACTGAAGGGTTAATTGTAGAGACTGATCACTTGACAATTTCTTCCCTTTACTGATCATAGAATATCATGGTTGGAAGGGACCTTAGGAGGTCATCTAGTCCAACCCCCTGCTCAAAGCAGGACCAATCCCCAACTATCCTATTTAAATCACCAGTGCAGACACTAAAGTTTTTTTTTTTTAAAATACATCAGCTGAGCAGAAGTATCATCTTTCTTCAAACCTACTGTTATCCCCCTTTTACCCTCTTACTTTTAAGTTCTCTTAACCTATTCATAACTTCTTCCAGTGGAATTACCTATTCTGTTTTTCGCTTAAATGCTTAATTAACATGTTGCTATTCTTGCCCTATAACTCGTGTTACTTTAAAACCCTTCCTACAATACCTTTTGTAGTTACTTTTTAAAATCTCATTATTTGTTCTCCTCTGGAATGCGCCAAAAAAAGTATTTTTGGGAAAGATCAAGAAGATTGTTCTCCCCTCCAAAGTACAAGTGCTCTTGTTCTCCCTCTCTGTCCCTGTAAATATATTTATAATTTATTTCCCTCCCCCAATCTATTCTATCTGGGTTACAAAAAATTTCATTTGACGGATATTTCTTAATTTATTTTTAGGTAAGCACTGAAAGCGGAACTCAGTTGTAATTTCCTCTTTATTCTTAGCATTCTTGTTTCCTATCTTTCACTCTTAAAAAACAAAAACAAACTAGTTATTACACGGTAATCCTTGGTATAAATCTATAGTGCACCAGTTTGCCGAGCAGTAACACGTGTGATGATTGCTATAGAACACTGAAAGTCCCTGAATCCAGCTTAGTGTACTAATGCTTCAAAGTGCAGTACATGATGCCATACTCAGGACTTTTCACCTCACTGTAGCAGTGACCACACGGGCCATTACTGAGTGGCAAGCTGGGGCACTGCAGATTTATACCCTGGATTGCTGTTCAGTAACTTGCAAGTAGATAAGCTCTCACTGTGCAGAGCGCTATGTTCTAATATGTCCAAGGAAACAAACGTCTAACTCGGCTGTTCTGTAAAATCAGTTACAAAAGTAAAAATTCAAGGCAAATACTGGTTAAATACAAGTTAAGAACGGTGATAAGGGATCTTCAAGGCTCCTGGTAAATTCAGGGGTCGGCATAACAAGCTGAAAGATTCTAGAAAATGGCAAGCAATGTAGGCAACCACCAATTTCTCAGCAGCATTGTTAAAATTGCTATTCTAGCATTCATTCTGCTTCCTAAACATGGTCAAGGAAAATCTTGCTGTAATTAGAATAAAACTGGAATTTCAAAAGTTATGATAATTTTTTAAATTTAAATTTTAAAAGAGGGTCATGGTACCTTACCTCAAAATATCACAACACCCAGAGAGAGAGAGAGACTTTTCTCCCTACAGCCCCTAAGATAAATGGAATTAATGTCATGCCATCATACATCACATGAAGTTCTTTCCAATGAAGGAAAATATTGCTTCAGTGATTGGGCTTCCCAGTCTGCCATAACTTATCTGTAGGATAATTCCTTCTGTTGACAGACAGCCTGTCAACAAGTGCTTAGCACACATATTGTACTCTGCTTTTCCAACAGTGTAACACAGTGGTTTGTGGTAGTGCCAACATTACTCTGGTTGGGAGCCACAACCCATTATGCCAGTGATGCAGCCCCTGACTGAGAAGGAATACATAGCTGTTTTCTGGAAGTATTATGCCATTTTCAGCTATAATTTTTCTTACCTAGACTGTTTGGTCTTAGCTCATGTAAACTGAGGAAACCTATCTTCAAGACCAAAGGAAGGCAAACCAGAGAGGCTGCTTTAATCTCCTGTATAGACTCCATTCTTTGATCTACTGCAGCAACCTTTGGCACGTGGCCTGTCAGAGTAAGCACCCTGGAGGGCTGGGGCAGTTTGTTTACCTGCCGCATCCGCAGATTCGGCCAATCGCAGCTCCCACTGGTTTCTAATATTTCATGATTAAGGCAACTTGAGTACATCTGAAGCAGTTTCTCTGACTTTCTAAAGCCAATGCTTTAGATAGCAGGATCAGTACTGTACTTTGAAGTTACTCATATAGTTTCTTTCACCAATGTAAATTTGCTGTAGGTATCATGTCAAAAGAAAGGCTTTCTGAAACCTAAGGATTCTGAAGTTCAAACATTCAGCCTAAATGTCTTTTACAGGAGCTTATATCATCTACTGGTCAGAATAAACAAAAGAAAGTGAAGATCCTGGTTTCCAACTTCGAATCTAGGTCAGTCATTTTTGATTAAGCAAAGTAACTTGACTTTCCTGGGCCTCATTCAACGTTACTCAAAAACTGGGCAAAAAGCAAGTGTTCACTGAACAGCAGATGCTGCTTCTGAGCAGAGCTTTTCAGTATGAATAAATTACAGTTTAGAAGTTTATATTCTTTGTGAAGTGGCCACATCCATATTTTTCAATAGTTAAGTCTGTTTTTACAATTCTGCAACTGACAGCATGCACAGAATGGACAGAAATAAGAGGTTACTCACGTTGTGCAGTAACTGCAGTTTTTTCAAATGTCTCCATATGGGTGTGCCACTTCAGGTATACATGCACCTCGATCAGAGATTTTTCCACTAGCAGTGCCTGTTCAGCCCAAGCATCGCCCTATGCCTCCTCATGTTGGACACTGAGGATACAGAGGGATGTGTGGGCAAACCACTCTCAGTTCCTTCTCCAGCCAAAAGTCTCCACAGAGAACAGCCTGAAGCAAAGGGGAAGGAAGGACAGGTAGTGGATCACCATAAGGGGAACACATCTCTAAGAATTGCAGTTACTGCACAAGGTGAATAACCTTTCATCCTTCTTTGAGTAGTGTCCCTATGAGTGGCCCCACTTAAGGTGACTTCCGAGAAGTTTATCCAAAGGGAGCAGGGAGCTTCAGAAACTGGGTCCAGAACTGAAGAAAGTGCTGAAGTATCCAGAGCCACATTGGATCTGATAGAATGGATTAAAGTGTAGTGCTTCGAAAATGTATGTGCTGAAACCAATGTAGCAGCCCTATATATATATATATATCAATTGATATATATATCAATCAGACAGGTACATTCTTAAGCAATGCTGCGGATGTTGCTTGGGACCTGGCAGAATGTGCTACCACACTCAGAGGACATGAATGCCTATTGTTTCATAACCAGTGATAATACATCCAGATATCCATCTCGATAGTCTCTTTGCAGAAAACATGGATCCCCTGGATCTATCTGCAAAAGAGATGAACAGCCTTGGTGATCTTTGAAATTGATTAGTCCTATCCCAGTAGAAGGCCAGAGCCCTTCTAACATTCAGGATATGAAAACAGGTTTCCTGCAGAGAGTTACGTGACTCTCGAAAAAAACACTGGTAGATGAATAGATTGGTTCAGGTGGAACTTTGAGATAACATTACGCCCATATCCTAAATTATTACCTAAAGAAATGTTACCCTTAAAGTATACTGTAAAGGGGGGAGGGGGGAATAACCCTGGCCCTATCCTATCTGATTTTGATCATCAACCTCCACCCTTTTGTGGAAGAAACACAGAGAAGACCCTTCTTCTTGGACAGAAGAAAGGCAACCCCAAAGAGGGATGGCCCAAAAAAAGAGGACACTTGTTCCTGGAGGTGGAGAAGAAGATCCACCTTTAGCAGACCCCATCTTTGGAATATGCTGTGCAGGACTTGATGAGTCTAGCTCCCATTCATATTTCTTTGAAATGTCTGCTGAGAACATTGTCTGTGGTGTTCCGAGTGCCTGGGAGGTAGACCACTGAAATTTGGATCTGATTAACTATGCTTCATGGCTTTGGTGCACAGAGAGGGGTATCTTGTTCCTCTCTGCTTGTTGATATAGAACATGCAGGACACACTGTCTGTCATGACCCTAATTGATTTGTCCAATGAGAGGTAGGAAATAGAACCAGGCTTTCCTGATAACGCTGAGCTCCAGCAGATTGATGTGGAGATTGGTTTTCTGAGTTGCATATCTGCCCTGAGTCATGACAGCATTGAAATGAACTCCCCCATTCCAACAGCTAATGTGTCTATTGTTAAAACTAGTGATGGAGTTGGGCAACAGAAGACGACACCCATGCAGATGTTTAGTTGACCATTTCACCAATCCAGGAAGTTCTTAATTTGTAGAGGAAATGTCACCTGTCTGTCCAAGGTGTTTACTGGAGAATATGTTGTTCTGAGCCAACCTTGAAAGCAGTGGAGGCATAGCCTTGGGTGATTGGTCACAAAGTGCAAGCTGCCATGTGTCCCAGGTGTTGAAGACAGTTCATTATAGTGGTCCGAGGATGCTCCTGAATTGTCCATACCAAACCTCACAAGATTATGAGCCTGTCTAAGTGAAGGTAGACTCTGTTTGTCGACAAATCCAAAGAAGCCCCTATGAACTGTATCTTCTTTATGGGGATTAACGTGGATTTCCTTAAATTTAGCTGAAGACCCAACTCCTGAAACAGAAAAAGGGCCATCTCAGTGGAAGATAGCACTTCTTTGTAAGAATGGCCCTTGAATAGCCATGAGGTACATGAGTTGAGGACCTGGATCGCCTTGTCGGAAGTAAGTAGTCACTATCATCAGGGCCTTGGAGAACACCCTTGGGGCAGAGGAGAGACAGAAGGAAAGCACTTTCTTTGGAAACAATCCTGGTCTACAGTGAATTAAGAACATAAGAATGGCCATACCGGGTCAGACCAAAGGTCCATCTAGCCCAGTATCTGTCTACTGACAGTGGCCAATGCCAGGTGCCCCAGAGGGAGTGAACCTAACAGGCAATGATCAAGTGATCTCTCTCCTGCCATCCATCTCCATCCTCTGACGAACAGATGCTAGGGACACCATTCTTTACCCATCCTGGCTAATAGCCATTTATGGACTTCGCCACCATGAATTTATCCAGTTCTCTTTTAAACACTGTTATAGTCCTAGCCTTCACAACCTCCTCAGGTAAGGAGTTCCACAAGCTGACTGTGCGCTGCGTGAAGAAGAACTTCCTTTTATTTGTTTTAAACCTGCTGCCTATTAATTTCATTTGGTGACCCCTAGTTCTTGTATTATATGAATAAGTAAATAACTTTTCCTTATCCACTTTCTCCACATCACGCATGATTTTATATACCTCTATCATATCCCCCCTTAGTCTTCTCTTTTCCAAGCTGAAGAGTCCTAGCCTCTTTAATCTTTCCTCTTATGGGACCCTCTCCAAACCCCTAATCATTTTAGTTGCCCTTTTCTGAACCTTTTCTAGTGCTAGAATATCTTTTTTGAGGTAAGGAGACCACATCTGTACACAGTATTCGAGATGTGGGCGTACCATTGATTTATATAAGGGCAATAATATATTCTCAGTCTTATTCTCTATCTCCTTTTTAATGATTCCTAACATCCTATTTGCTTTTTTGACCGCCTCTGCACACTGCGTGGACATCTTCAGAGAACTATCCACAATGACTCCACAATCTTTTTCCTGACTCGTTGCAGCTAAATTAGCCCCCATCATATTGTATGTATAGTTGGGGTTATTTTTTCCAATGTGCATTACTTTACATTTATCCACATTAAATTTCATTTGCCATTTTGTTGCCCAATCACTTAGTTTTGTGAGATCTTTTTGAAGTTCTTCACAATCTGCTTTGGTCTTAACTATCTTGAGTAGTTTAGTATCATTTGCAAACTTTGCCACCTCACTGTTTACCCCTTTTTCTCCAGATCATTTATGAATAAATTGAATAGGATTGGTCCTAGGACTGACCCTTGGGGAACACCACTAGTTACCCCTCTCCATTCTGAGAATTTACCATTAATTCCTACCCTTTGTTCCCTGTCTTTTAACCAGTTCTCAATCCATGAAAGGACCTTCCCTTTTATCCCATCACAGCTTAATTTATGCAAGAGCCTTTGGTGAGGGACCTTGTCAAAGGCTTTCTAGAAATCTAAGTACACTATGTCCACTGGATCCCCCTTGTCCATGTTTGTTGACCCCTTCAAAGAACTCTAATAGATTAGTAAGACACGATTTCCCTTTACAGAAACCATGTTGACTATTGCTCAACAGTTTATGTTTTTCTATGTGTCTGACAATTTTATTCTTAACTATTGTTTCGACTAATTTGCCCAGTACCGACGTTAGACTTACCGGTCTGTAATTGCCGGGATCACCTCTAGAGCCCTTTTTAAATATTGGCATTACATTAGCTAACTTCCAGTCATTGGGTACCGAAGCCGATTTAAAGGACAGGTTACAAACCTTAGTTAATAGTTCCGCAACTTCACATTTGAGTTCTTTCAGAACTCTTGGGTGAATGCCATCTGGTCCCAGTGACTTGTTAATGTTGAGTTTATCAATTAATTCCAAAACCTCCTCTAGTGTCACTTCAGTCTGTGACAGTTTCTCGGATTTGTCACCTACAAAAGCCAGCTCAGGGGTGGGAATCTCCCTAACATCCTCAGCTGTAAAGACTGAAGCAAAGAAACCATTTAGTTTCTCCACAATGACTTTATCGTCTTTAAGTGCTCCTTTTGTATTTTGATCATCAAGGGGCCCCACTGGTTGTTTAGCAGGCTTCCTGCTTCTGATGTACTTAAAAAACATTTTGTTATTACCTTTGGAGTTTTTGGCTAGCCGTTCTTCAAACTCCTCTTTGGCTTTTCTTATTACACTCTTGCACTTAAGTTGGCAGTGTTTGTGCTCCTTTCTATTTGCCTCACTAGGATTTGACTTCCATTTTTTAAAGGAAGTCTTTATCTCTCACTGCTTCTTTTACATGGTTGTTAAGCCACGGTGGCTCTTTTTTAGTTCTTTTACTATGTTTCTTAATTTGGGGTATACATTGACGTTTGGCCTCTATTATGGTGTCTTTAAAAAGCGCCCATGCAGCTTGCAGGGATTTCACTTTAGTCACTGTACCTTTTAACTTCTGTTTAACTAACCCCCTCATTTTTGCATAGTTCCCCCTTTTGAAATTAAATGCCACAGTGTTGGGCCGTTGAGATGTTCTTCCCACCACAGGGATGTTGAATGCTATTGTATTATGGTCACTATTTCCAAGCGGTCCTGCTATAGTTACCTCTTGGACCAGCTCCTGCGCTCCACTCAGGATTAAATCTAGAGTTGCCTCTCTCCTTGTGGGTTCCCGTACCAGCTGCTCCATGAAGCAGTCATTTAAAGTATCAAGAAATTTTATCTCTGCATTTCGTCCTGAAGTGAAATGTTCCCAGTCAATATGGGGATAATTGAAATCCCCCACTATTATTGGGTTCTTAATTTTGATAGCCTCTATATAGATATTTAGATATTGTAGATATTTACTGTGTAAAGGGTGTATCATTATATGGAAATAGGCATCTTTTAGGGTCAAGGGCTGAAAACCAATCCCACTTCTGCAGTGAAGGAACTATAGGTGCCAGAGTCTCCATCCTGAACTGATGAGACTTTACAAACTTGTTCAGAAGTCTTAGATCTAAGATTGGTCTCCATCCTCCTTTCTTCTTTGGTATAAGAAAATAGAGTAAACACCTTTCCTCTGTGTGAGAGAGGCACTGGCTCAATTGCTCCTAACTGGAGGAAAGAATTCACCTCGCATCTTAATACAAGCTCACGAGAGGGGTCCCTGAAGAAGGACCGAGAAGGAGAGTTGAAGGGAGTGACATAATATGGATGATATAGCCTGATGTCATGACACACTTGTCTGTAATAATCTGCCTCCAGGCAGTCTGCAAAGGAAGGGTGGTGAGAAATGGGTGGAATAGTAGTAGATATAGATCTGGGAGTGCCTCGTTGATGGGTAATACCACCCTGGAGAATGATGCTGACTGTAGGATATCCAACAGCTTGTGTTGTGAATCCCTGACCTCTCCGAGTGGAATTTGGAGAGTGTAAGCTACCCTTTCTTTAAGAGGTCTTAAAATCGCCAAAAATCATCAACAATGGAAGGTGATGGAGACATAACTGCTTCATCTAGAAACAAAGATGAAATGGGTGTTTGAGGATGGCATCTTCAGCTTCCCTGGCTTCCTGTTACTCAAACATCTCCTTTTATGGGAGGAAAGGAGAGGGAGGCAGGGAGTTGCTTCCACCACCCTTGATGATGGTCGTGATCTTCCCTGTGACTGTCAAAGAATGAGTTCCTCACAGGATGTGTTGGGGAACCCTTGACTGAAATAGACGTGACTGACTGGAAGTCCCCTTCATCCTCCTCAACATCATTCAATGGAGGAGCCCCCACAGAAAAGGTTGGAGAGTCCTGAAGTATCAGGGGACAGCAGCAGTCTGGAAACAAGTTTCAGTACCAAAAGACACTTGATATCCATGAGGAGTGGGGATTCCAGCTCATCTGTTATGGACAGGTCCCTCATGTATCTAAACTCTTGTGGTACTGAGTAGGGACTATTGTTACCAATACGGTAGCTGAAGCTGACAGTACCATCGATGGCAGGCATACTGACATAGGCGTCAATATAATCTAGCACCGCTGATTGCTTGGTACTGAGGGTGCCAAATGGGTAGGTGCCGACAGTGGGACTGAGCCAGACAGAACCAGACCAGGGTGCTTACGCTTGCCCTCCTTGTCCCTAGTAGAGAGTACTGAAGCTCTGTTGGAGCCATGTGTCTCCCTTTAGCTCTTGGGCTTTCCAGCTCCACTGGTACTGGAGGCATCGTCTTTCAACTCAAACAGTACCAAGCCAAGAGGTCAAGGCTTTGGAGACCAAAAAATTTGCAGGGGATGGGGATTTTTCAGAGCAGCCTCCTTCAGATGAGAGTCCATACTCCTTTTTTTGGGAGCCCTCTCAGAAGTCTCCAATGACCTCCTCCTCTTAGGGGAAGACTGTGACAAAGTGTAAGGAGTCCTGAATCTGCCCAGAGTCAGGTATATAGCAGGGGGAAGCTCCTGACCTGACTCAGACACTGGTCAAGCAAGCGCTTCATCATTAACAGTCTGAGCTTAATCTCCCTGTTCTTCCAAGGCTTTGACTTGAAGACTAGGCAAATGTGTGACCCCCCCAGTCAATGGACAGACTTAGAGTGGCCATTGCTCACAGGCAGAGTCTCTTGGCAGAGAGGCAGCGTTTGCAACCTGGCAAGCCAGGCATGCTCTGCTAGGAAGAGAAGGCTCCCCAGGGAGAAAGAAAGAAGAAACAGACCCCTATTCTCTCACTATTAGAGCTTACAACTAACTATAACTAACTACACTAACTATAAGAAGAATACAAAATAGCTGAGGTGGGCATGCTAGAGCTCCATCTCAGGCAAAGGCAGAGAGAGGAAACTGAGGGCAGTTCACCCATGCATCCCTATATAGCCTTGGTGTCCAGCCTGAGGAGGCACAGAATACATGCTTGGGCCAACCAGGCACTCCTAGAGGGGGAAAAAAAAACCAACCCTCCGATCAAGGGTTCAAGAGGTTCATGCGCACCTGAAGTGAAGTGCCCATAGGGCGCTACCCAAAGGAGAAGTTGGGGTTGCAAAAATTGAGATGATACAAGATGTGTTATATTTTTAACACCCCTGGAGCTAGTAGCCACTAAAATCAGCTCTTTGTGGAAGTGAAAAGAGGAAATGCATGTTTAATTTTTTTCTTTTTTGTTAATTCTGATTCAAAAGGGCAAGAAAAAGGTGGTATAATCACTGAAAAATTGCTGTTTCACAGAGGCTTCACACTACTAGCTTTTTAGTTTTTTTTTCTTATTTTCTTTTTCCTCGGCTCTGTACTGGACCTAACGCACTTAAGCTAATATCGGGTATTAACAAATTTGATTTAATCGTGTAGGGTGGCCTCCGAGTCATAATCGGTATTAATATATTTTTCGGATTATCGTGGGGCCTGAGTGGCATCAATCTGCCTCCGCGAGCTATCCACAAGCAAAAAAAGCCGAAACTGGACCGCAACGAATATTTCCTGTTTGCCCAGTCAGGAAAGCCGGAAAACGCGATGAAGTTGAAAGAATCAAACTTTGCGAAAAAGAGCGCGCATGTGCATGGAGTATCGGATGCGAAAAAGCAAATTCAAAAAAAATCAGCGGAAAGATGCGGCAGTGAATGAAATAAATCAGCAAGAAAAAATCCCAGACATCAGCCAGCGCACAAGCAGATGAAAAGTGCGCCAAAAAGCGCACAGAACATGAAGCCAAAGACAGCGCGCTGCAGCGTGACAGACGGAAGCCAAAGAAAAAGAAAAGAATGGAATGGACTGGAGGGACTTTGCATTCCCTGCATTCTCTGGAGCTCTCCAAAATTTTCATGGGTCCTGGCACTCCAGCTCCAGCTTCTCCCACCCAAACCCAAGCCACAGTCCCCACCCCACCCCCACCACACCAATCACCCCCCCCACACACCCTCCACTATCTTTACTGGCACTTCTCTGACTATTTACACTGCAGACTAAGTTTACTGAATGCTGCAGAGCTCCCTGATAGTGCAGCTCCATCAACACAATATGGCTTGTGCTGATCCATCATAAAGCATCAGCATACATCATGATCACTGCCATCATCAGCATCACATCATCTGAAAATGATCATCTTCATCTGATGGTAAAATGGGAAATCCCTTCCTATGGTCCCTCATCAGGGCTGCTATTTTTCTGGTGGATGGGTGCTCATCAATTTAAACCATGGCTGGCATCCATCCTCATCTGGCTGGTATCAGGCTGCAGCATCAGCCCTCCCCCCTTCAGCCATCCCCTGCCTTCATGGACCCTGGAGAGCAGTGGGATGCTGGGCTTCTGTCCTACACCTTGCTCTGTGTCTGTTCTGTATCTCTGCTCTCCCTTCACTCAGCTCCTCTGCCTTTTCTTCACTAATTAGTACAGTTATTCTTTCATAATACTCATTGGGGAATTTATTAGGTAGCCGGGGACCATGGGACAAAGCAAGGAACACAAGGGGAAGAGAGGACGGAACAGGTGGGGGGGAGGCTGTGAGCAGCATGGAAACAATTACAGCAGACACATTCCTGCCAGAGCAGACACACACTTCAGCATCTTAGGCAGCACTAGGCACAGATGATTCTATTTATTCTAGGGATTGACTCAGGAGGAGTCATTGATTTTTTGTCATAAGCCTTTTTGATTGAGCGCTGGGGGCCACTGGCTGCATTACACATGCAACATGGAATGCAACCAATGGTGCAAGCAGCAATGGCTTTGCTCTTGGCTTTTGACCCCTGGCTACTGCACCATTATGGCAAAATTGCACATATGGGTGAGCATAGATCATCCATCATCATCAATCTGGTTTGGTTTGGTTTAATTGTTGGGGTGTGCAATCTCTAGTAACCATCTCTGCTGTCATGCAAAATGCTTCTGTGTAGCTGCTGTGTGTCGCTGCAATCTAGTCTGTGAGCGGCATCTAGTACACAACGGTGAAAGTCACAAACGGCAAAACAAGCTCCATGCTGGCCCATCTGCTCCATAAAAAAGAAAAAGGCGTCTGAAAAAGCTTTCCTGGCCCAGTGGACGGAGGACATGAATTGACTTGCAGGACCACCAATGATTTTTTTTTGATTTTTGCACCCATCTCTGGGATCTCAACCCGAAGTTCGGGGGGAGGGGAGGCTGCGGGAACTATGGGGAAGCTAATAATAGCTGCACAGCCACCAATCCAGAAATCCTCGCTAGCCTCATGACCATGCGACACCACCATTTAATGTTGTTTAGTGTGGTCAGCGCGCGCTTTTTTTTATAAATCTGTTTTAAAAAACGGTTTTATGCAATGAAGAATAGTCCGTAGTGTAGACGTACCCAGAGATGTGCAGTAGTTTTTTTCCCTTGGTGATTCATTACATAGCATACCTTAAAATTGTGCCTGATCCCATTTACCAAACAGACCAGGATGTTTTCAATATTCAGTCCCAGTCATCCCAGGGCAGCTGACCACTGCCTACCATCTTCTCTCTCCACTTTATAAAACATATTGTCTGTTTTAATCAGCTCCCCATCTTCTCCCTCTCATAACATCTCCTACTTATTTTCCATTTATCTCCAAACCATGTCTTCCCACATTCTATGCCTGCCTAATTCTATTATTTTTGCTTAGCTTTCCTCATCTTTCAAAAGCAGCATTTACTTTCCATTCACTCTCTCATCTCTTGCTTTTCCTGTGCTTCACTGCTGAATCACATTTTCCTCTCTTCTATAGTCTCTTTCCTCCCACCAGCCTCAGAATTCCCCAGCACCTCTCAATGTGTGTTACCTTTATTTCACTCCAACAGGTCTCCTCCCACTACCACCTGATCATGTGCATATAAGGAATGTATCATCCCGCAGGCCTGATTTTTGCATCGGACACTCCCACTGATTACGCATGGGTTCATTCAAGTTGCAAAAGCTAGTCAGTCAGTTTCCTTACTGGCAAAAGCATACTACCTCAGCAGTTTGAAAAGCAGTCACGCAGACTGAATGCTGGTTATATCAGAATTACTAACTACATTTACCATAAAACAATAAATCATCATTTCCTTGCACCCAAAAACCTGCTTGTGATCATGTTTGTGTGTGTTCCTTGGCCCTATGGATTTGGTTCTCCGTTTTTGGCTTGTTTTACAGGAAAAGTTCATCCACAAGAGAGAGTAAAACGCCAGCGCAGTTCATATGAATTTAGTACGCACTCATCAAAACTTCAGATAATTTTGCTTCCAAAAATCTAGTGTATGGTAATTTACATGGTAGTCTCCCCTTTATTTTTATTGCTTTGTTCAGAGGATCATTTGATTAAAATCAGATTTTTCCAGACACAAGTCACTGAAGTGTCTATTTCTATTGATACTGCCTTATATGCTGATCTCTTGCCGTTGATTCAGAGAGAGTGATAATGTCTTGGTTTCTATTCTATAGGCAAAGTTACCATTTTTGTTATTTACACAGCATCCATCTAGGCTAGGAACTAAAAATCAGAGTATTTCTCAATGAGTAAGTCCATGAATTTAGTTTTGTTCTTCTCATAGAACACTGCAGAGTGATTCCCTCAACTTTTTTTTGTTGAAGTAACCCAAATTTTACATATTTTACATTTTTTACATATTTTAATTGTACTCCAATTCCAAATAGTTTGTTATGAATATTTATTACTCTATAATTGAAATAGGATCTATTCTGATTAGTTGCCACAGATCACAGGGTATTGCTTCTGTTCCCTATTAGATGAATTAACCCCTATAATCAATAGAAAAATTTGAGGAAATCACTGAGGCTTTAAGTCTCTCTGTGGGAGGCAGATATTTTGACAGTGATAATAGAAAAGCAGGAGTACAGAATTTTAGAATACTATAGACCTTTTCATTTATGGGCCATGTAGGCTTTGCCCTCATTTCTATAAAGTGCAGAAGTTAAATATTGTCTTTTTAGATTCACAAGTAGTAATTGTGTGGACATGCACTTTGTCTTAGTTGTGAAGAATGTGATGAGATATTTGTCTGGCTTGCTAACCAAATCTCTACCATAGATCTAGCAACCTATTGTGGGACCTCTGTTCTCCTGCTGTGTCAAGCAGTGTCCCTTCAAATACAAAATATATTGTATTTTAAAAAAGCATATTATATTACACTCGATCTGAGCTCAAAGAGCCGAGAAGACCTGGAAATTTGTCATCACTAACTATAGTCATTAACGAAGCAAATGACCAGCAGTGTGACTCAAACACTGGTTTGTTTAAAACTTACTTTCTGTGAACATTCATGCATTACAGTTTTAAAACAAATGTTCACATGAAAAAACTTGATTAGATTTGTGGCAGAGTTTCTGAACTTCAAAATCCAGGTTGAGAGTTCAAACCTAGCCTTAGATTCTTTGATCTGGACATGTGGAAATGTACTTAAATACATTCAGTGTGAAAACGGACAGTGTGAAAACAGGACATTGCCCACACATGGTAATACATAAAACTTAACTGCTGCTTCCTAATATTATTAGGCCAACTCACTCCATATTAAATTATAAATTAATAAGTATTTCTGTTAAAAAGCATAAAACAAGTGAGATATTTTTATTTATTTTTCTTCAAAAATAACAGTAGATAAAATTAAGTTTGTCACTTATGTTACAACATGTTCAAGATGTGACCAAGTGTAAAACACAAAATATGTTATAATACCATTTCCTACAAGCTATGTACTACATTCATTGCAGGTGTCACATGTCCATAGTACTTAGTTGAATTAACCTGAAAAATGATTGGCCATGTGAAAAAGTAAGCAAAAATTTGTTCTGTATATGTAAGCATCTGCAAAAGTAAAGGACCAATAAAGTTAAGATGACAGTAAGCACTTAACCTCAAATTTCTAACTCATATATTCACTAAAAAAAAAGCTCTAAATCCAGCAAAGCACTTATTAATTATTTTTATTCTGGTAGAGCCTAAAGGCTACAACTAGGATCAGCAGCCCATTGTGCTGGGCATTGCGCACAGAAGACTGGAAACTAGAGCTGGCCAGTAAACCTAATTTTAGTTCTGGGAAAATTTCCAGAGTTTTCAGAAAGATTTTTATCTCAAATCTGGATAATGATCAAATAGAAAATTTTTGTGGAACTGAAATTCCACAACATTTCATTTCAGAAACATCAAAACATAGTGTTTCCAAAATGAAAAATGCTCTCCGGGATCCCCGGCAGCCCACAGAGTAAGTCGCAATAGAGCTGGGACCCGGGAAGCAGGATACTGAACTTGACATAATTCTTGCCATTTTCACTGCTGCCCACCACTGCAGAGCAGTGGTGAAACTGACCAGACTCTTGTTAACTTGACAATAAAATGATGGTCAGTTTTACCATCCCTATTCAGAGGTGAGCAGCATTGAAACTGACAAGAACTATGTCAAGTTCAGTCCACAGTTACCAGGACTTCCAGTGTCCTTGACTCCATGGCGGGCAGCCAGGGAGTCTGGTAGGCTGAAGGGAGGCCACGAGCCCTTGGAATGTTGACTCCCAACTTCCGAGGCTCCTGGCTCGGCAAGCTGCTGAGGAGCTGGGCAGTGAGCTGGCAGGAAACCGGGGACAAACCATTCATGCAAAACATTTTGATTTTAACAAATCAGAAAATTGACCAAAAAATGTTCTCAGAATTATTCCAAACTACTCTAGAGAAGATGGTCCCTTGTCACAATCTAAAAAGACACCCACTACAACAAAGAAAGAAAAATACTTAAGCACATGCTTAACTTTAAGCATGTGAATACTAAGTCCCTTTATATCAATGGAACGTAGACGTGCTTCAATTTAAACAGTGTGCCTAAGTGCTTTGCTGGATCAGGAGCACAGTGCTCAGCACATTGCAGGATTGAGTCCCAAAACAATGCACATCTTATAAAGTGAATGTTTCAAAAAGCCATTCTATACCAGCTTTTACCACCCAGTGATTGACGTTTTTGGAAAATGGTTGGCTTTTTTAATTTGTGGAAACCCAAGAAGTTACGATAGTACCAGTAAAGAAAACCCAACACTTAAAAATGTAAATTGAGTTTACACACTAAAGAACAAAAACAATTATTTTAAGAAACCCACAGAAGTCTGTACCACCTCTCTTCTGAGTTTTTGGTTCCATGCTGAACTGGAAAGATTTTTTTCTTTATTTGGTGTTAAATTCTTTCAAGAGACCCCATAGGCTGTGCCTGTTCTCAACTATTAGTATACACACAAAAATATTACTGATTTAATAAAAAGTTTAATGTTTACATAATTTTAATGATAACTAAATACAAAATTATCAGACTGTAAGACACTTTAAAATCAGACTGAATCCTTTTTTTTTTTTTTTTTGGTTTTTGTTAAGTGGGGACCCAAAACAGAGCTGTAAAGGAATTTTGCTTCATGCATAATCCACAGCAAAACTGACACAGAATACCTACAGCAACAGTTCTGTTGTCATGGGGACCAATAAGGAAAAACCATTTAAATGCCAGGATTTTAGAAAACCCTTGCTGAACTGCTATAAAGTCAGATCTACACTTTATATCTTGGGAACCAAAACTAAACAGCTTTAAAAAATTCTGCTGACAAAAGAACACAGTCCTCAATAAACCAGTAGTCTTGAATTCCCCTTCCATTAGCGAGTTCGGACACCGGGGCATGCCAAGCTAGAGGATTCAGCTGCCTAGCAGGTAGCCATGGAGACTAAGAGACACACGTTAAATATGCAGTAAAGCAAGAGAGATAAGACCACAACCGTGCAGTTTAGACTGTTTTCACAGCTGCTGATTCCTTGTTTTATTTCACTTATAGTAAAAGTAGTTAACGTCCTTCCCTTTAAGTATGTTTGGAAACTGTACAACTGGAGCACAAAAATGTCAATATTAATAAATTATGGAATAAGATCTTAGACGTATGGAAATCAAAAATCATGGGACATACCAATCTCTCATGAAGTTGTCTCATTTTTAACGTTCTGTGATCCAATTTCACACAGCAATTGGAGGAACATGTGGAGTTAGTTTAAAAGTACCCTACAAGAGCTGTTTGCAGGTTTATGTGTAATTAGTTGGCGGGCTCTGTTAGAGCAGACAGATGCCTACTGCCCTAAAACAACACTCAAATTAATACTAATTGGACTCCTTAATGGAAGTCTCATTCAAAAGGACTGAATGAGTGTGGAGACTGACAACATTCTTACCCCATAAAGATGGTCCCTGCAGAAAAGATAAGATATCTTATTGGGGTGATATGGAAAAGCTTAAAATGATGCTTGAATTAATCTGTTCAGCAGAGAGAGGACTTCCGTCTCTAATTTTATCAGTTAAATTAGAGTATATAGTGTTTAAGAGAAAAAAAACTATGTTAAAAGAACACTAGGGGTGCAATGTCAAGTACTCAGAAGTTAGGAAAATCCAGAATTAAGCTTGCCTGTGCAACATTAATTTGGCCCCCTTGCGTATGTATATTGTGATATGGTCTTTAAGTACATTTTCTCCACAGGACTCTTGCCTCATTTAGTGCACAAGAAGGGCCTGCCCTGTGGAAGAATCAGAGTTATGTACAAAAGAAGTGGTCTAAGACAAAAGTATGTGGTCTCAGACCTCTGTCTCATTTGCTGCAGAAGCGGAAAGTGAATGAGGCAGGGGCAAAACTGCTGGAAGAGAAAGGACGATCTCATGATGTTCTTGCTAAATGATGTTCTTGAGAATTGGATTCTATCCGTGCCTCTGTCAGAGTTCTTATATGATGCAAAGTAAGTCCCTTAAAACACACTTTTCCAGAGGTGGTCATTAATTGTGTGTTCCTCATTTTCTTGGTCTGGGGCCTGATTTGCAGAAGCTCTGAATACATTAAACTGAATTCAATGGGAGTTGTTCTCTGAAAATCAACAGTGCTATATAATGCTAAGTACTCTGAAAAATAGGTCATAGAAATCTCAAACCAAGCACCAAAAACTGTATTTTTGACAATCTCTTTGTGCTTCAGTTCCCTGTCCTTAAAACGGGGATGAAGCGACCCCCTACATCACAGAGGTCTAGATAAATTAATATTTGTGAAAACCAGATATTCTAGTGACGATTGCCACAGAAAAGCCCAGGAGGAAATTAATAATTCTATCCTTGTACTCGTGTTTGAATAGTTTGCAGTAAATAAGACATAGGACAACACATTGAACAATAAGGAAAAAAATACCGTACAGCTGCACATTAATTGAGCACCATCCATTCTGTACTCAGAATGAGGAAGGGGCTCTCTGGAAAAAACTTAAGGAAAGAACTAAAGTCGCACAAGTTGTGAGGTGATTGATTATGCACAATGACAACTGAATCATATGAGATTTTAACTGTTTGGTCTCTCCTGAGCAAGTGTGAACTGTGATTTTTCACTTATACTTTGGCCAAATTTGGATGGATTTCACAAGAACAGAAAGAGGCATATCTCCGGTATCAAGCGGAGTGTCCCCAGGGTCGGTCCTGGGGCTGGTTTTGTTCAATATCTTCATTAATGACCTGGAGGATGGCGTGGATTGCACCCTCAGCAAGTCTGCAGATGACACTAAACTGAGGAGTGGTAGATACCCTGGAGTGGTAGGTATAGGATACAGAGGGACCTAGACAAATTAGAGGATTAGGCCAAAAGAAATCTGATGAGGTTCAACAAGGACAAGTGCAGAGTCCTGCATTTAGGACGGAAGAATCCCATGCACTGCTATAGACTAGGGACCGAATGGCTAGGCAGCAGTTCTGCTGAAAAGGACCTACGGGTTACAGTGGATGAGAAGCTGAATATGAGTCAACAGTGTGTTCTTGTTGCCAAGAAGGCTAACGGCATTTTGGGCTGTATAAGTAGGAACACTGCCAGCAGATGGAGGGACGTGATCATTCCCCTCTGTTCCACATTGGTGAGGCCTCATCTGGAGTGCTGTGTCCACTTTTGGGCCCCACACTACAAGAACGATGTGGAAAAATTGGAAAAAGAGTCCAGCGGAGGGCAACAAAAATGATTAGGGAGCTGGAGCACATGACTTATGAGGAGAAGCTGAGGGAACTGGGATTATTTAGTCTGCAGAAGAGAAGAATGAGGGGGGATTTGATAGCTGCTTTCAACTACCTGAAAGGGGGTTCTAAAGAGGATGGAGCTAGACTGTTCTCATTGGTAGCCAATGACAGAACAAGGAGTAAATGGTCTCAAGTTGCAGTGGGGCAGGTTTAGGTTGGATATTAGGAAAACACTTTTTCACTAGGAGGGTGGTGAAGCACTGGAATGGGTTACCTAGGGAGGTGGTGGAATCTCCTTCCTTAGAGGTTTTTAAGGTCAGGCTTGACAAAGCCCTGGCTGGGATGATTTAGTTGGGGATTGGTCCTGCTTTGAGCAGGGGGTTGGACTAGATGACCTCTTGAGATCCCTTCCAACCCTGATATTCTATGATTGTATGATTCTCTGACATTAAGGCTAAATTTCAAGCCTCTGCTCCAAAGCATGGAGTGGAGGGTTGCCAATCCTCCAGGATTGGCCTTGAGTCTACAGGAATTAAAGATTAATCTTTAATTAAAGATGACGTCATGTGATGAAATCTCCAGGAATACATCCAACCAAAATCGGCAACTCTAAGTGCTAACGCATTTCAAAGTCTCAATTTTTTTTTTAAACATAACCAGCAAAATATATTTTTCCTTAACCCTGTCCTAGGAAACAGATGAACCACTGTGACTAAATTTTCCAAAAAGAAATTCAGCCTGAGCTAGATGCCCAGCATAGAAAATTTCAGCCCAAATGGTTGTATGGCAGCGTTCTAAGAAACTGAAACTCGGATTTTAGAATAGAATACCTCAGGTTACTTTAATTGTAGCCCATGCTTCCACTAACCAGTAAAACAATCAAAGTTATGTGAAACTCTCCACACTCCATTCCCTTACCAGAATGTAGACGTCAAGGCAAGAGTTGACTTGGACCATGGTTTCTTCTTTGGACATGGCAACTTGATTCATAACTCATTGTTTTGTCTTCAAAAAAGTTAATTGTGCAATATCAAATACTTTGAGACTATGTAATGTATAAACAGTCTGTTAGACAATTTGCCATCCTGTGGTCTTGCATAGCGACAAAACTGTATTGGAATGTCATGTCTTGCAAAATTTAAGATAATGAAATTATGTGATTTTCAATCCCAAAGAGGGCAGTCACATGTGTGTAACAGAGTAAACCTATTTTTATTCTTTACAGACATCTAGAATAGCTAAAAGGAGTCCAGCCACATCAACCGGAGTGAGCATTACACAAAACCACCAGATTTTAAAAAGCTGAAAAATCTACATAGTGCTAAGTCTAGCTTGTGTTCACATCCAGCAAGTCATTCAGTTGTTATAAGATTAGCTGGGAAAGCACTGAAATCAGAGTTAAAGACATAATATTCAATTCCTCGCCTTTACTCAATAAGCAATGAGCCCAGCTGAAGCAGGAAGCCACAAAGAAGCCAATCTTGGCAGCATTTCTGCATAGGAATCCCCACTCCTGCATTCAAGGATAGTACACTGAATGTCTATGGCCCAAAGGGGCCAGGATGCGAGACAGCAACTGCACAAGCTGTCTGACAATGCCCCCTTCATCCTGGCCACACCCCTTATCCTAGGAGCTGGGTAAACTGGCTCTAAATGCACCCCAGGGAAAACGCCAGGTAGCTGATTACATACAAACCCAAGACATGATGAAGATAAATACAATTATTTATCACATGGTTATCATACACTTCTGAATACCTTTCACCACCACCTTATTCCTCTGTGCCAGAACTACAAGTAACAATGCAAACTTTTTAGCAGCTGCAAACACCTTCTAGGTTTTATTTTTTGAAAAAGAATAACCACCTTCCTCCTGGTTTTCCAAATTTTGGATTTTCCTCTACCAAAAAAGTAAATTATTGAGATGCAGGATGATTAATATTCCAGCCTGGAGTAGTTTCAGGAATCTGAAACAAAACACTAGCGATAAAAAAAATACAACTAACATTTCTAAAACACTTTTTTCTGTAAGAAGTTTGTCAAATAAAAACATAATGGTGTAGTGTAGTTGAAAGTTTTATAGGTACTGTTTGAGTAATGCACGAACAATTCTGCTATCCCAAACTCAGAAAGAGAAAAAAAATTATGCCATATTATTCCTTTGTGTGTTTTGAACATGCTACATTATCCAAAATATTTAGAAATATTTGCATGTTCTTAAAATTTTCATTTTGACTAGTTTTGTAACCTTCTATCTGTAAAGCTATTATATTAGTTAGTTAAGACCAACTGTTCTAACCCCATGAAAAGACAAATTAAAAATAGAATTATAAAAGCAAATAACTTAAAAATTATCTAAAACATGTCCTGTATGCAAATATTAACTGCAAATTACAAAAATGAAGGACGTTCAAGGGCTTAGATACAAGTACTGTGTACCCCACCAGAAAGGGGTGCTGTCCTTTCCTGTGGTATCAAGCTCCTGTTTCCTAGTTCTGACGGATCATGAGATACTGAAGTGCACACCAAATTCCCGCAGTACTGAATATTGCTCACCCTAGGATCAGTTCAATGTAATTTTGGTGTCAAATTCCACATTTAGGGAGGAAACATTTTTTTACCTGAGTTGATTTTTTTTTTTTAAAGTTGCAACTTGGGAGGTTAAAATAAAGGTTAGTAAGCAGAGCGTAAGTCAAAGGTGAATTGTAAAAGCAGTTTATCACATGGCTATCACCACCAGCTAAGCAACGATTAAATATTTGTACTGGATACAACAGCTTGTTGGATGTTTCACATAATAGTAACTAAGACAATCTTCCTGTCCCAGAAGAAACTGATCTACGATGTAGAGATAGTTCAACAAGACGATAAAAAATGAGGGACAGGGAAGGTAGGATGAGATTACACAAAAAAGCCACCATACTTATAAATTTAAATTAGTAATTTTAAAAAATCTTGAATTTTGGTCAGTGCCTTTCTTGTAAGCTTCACTCATATCACACACACACGAACTTCTCGTCAACGCTATAGAAATATCATGGACAATATAAAATCACATACTAGCTTGGCTGGCATACACTGGAATACTCCAATCTCAGTTGGATTTTGAATTTAAGATCTGGCTATTTTATCTAAATTTAGTGAGCTAGATTTATATTCAAAAAAAGATCAGTAAAACAGTTTTTCAAAAGTTCTCAGTGGTCTCTCTTGTTCCATGACCTGCTATACGAAGTGGAACCAGCACAAATCCTAACTGGCAAAGACCACTTAGTTTTCTCTTACACTCAGACTGGACTGTTGATGTTTGTTGTTACTTTAAAGCATAAAGCTTTTCAAACCCAGTGGTGGAACAAATGATAAGCCGATTCTGGACTTAACCACCACTTATAAATATCCAAAGATAAGAAAAAAATGGTATATAGGATTTAGAAAACAAGTTTTTCAGTGATATTATTCACTGTTGAGCTTACAGTCAAATTTATCAAAAAATCTTGGTCTTTTATAGGAACCATCTTTAAACTTTGGTAGTTTGATTCATAGTTCCATTCTGCCTTACCCAAAATCTATCATGAAACAGCACCGAAGATTAAAACTTGATCACGTATTTGTATAAAGTATGCTAATGAAAAAGTGCAAAATATATAATACACTTTTGCAAGGCATTTAAGGCTTCCTAGTATTAAACAGTACCAGTGTTTTTTTCCCCCACAGTAACTATATTGTCTTTAACTAGAGATTTATATGATGCAACAGGTTATGAGATTGTAAAGGTTGAAGCCATGTGGCAAAATACAAAGTAAATGAAGTTGGAAAAGAAGTCCTATATTCAGTTAGCTTCCAGTCCAAATGAATGGAAGACATTCTAAAGACACTTGCTAACATTTTCAAAAGCATCTATCTACGGATATCTGTAGATCATTTTTGTGGACTGGATGCGGATAAAAATTTTGTATCTAGAGCCCTGCAAATCTGTGGATATCTGCTTTATATCTGCAGACGCGGATATCCTCCGACCATTTTTGCAGATCGGAGGTTGACACAAATTTTGTAACCATGCAGGACTCTAGAGGTTGTTCTCTGTGACAGTACTTCGTATCTCTCCCACACACATATTAAAACAAAACAAAAAACCCATAAAAAGACTGCAAGATGCAGTTCAGGAATGCTCATATTACCCCCACCTTAACTCAAATGCACCTGATGATATATTACAACCAGAAAGCACAACAAGCCTTTTAGTTTGGCTATGTAGTCCAGCACTGCTGAGTATCACAAGTCTTTCAGTATTTGGTGTTCTTCTTAAAGCCCTAGACCTTTTGCTACATGAATTCAGAAGAATCTGAGCTTTCATTAAAAAAGTTAATTTCTAGACTTCATGGTTGAAGGTATGAACCCTAAAAGTACACATCCCAGAAGACAAATAAAAAACTTAAACATACTGTTTTATCACCTGAAGGTTAAACATCATGCAGTTGTGGCTGCACCTTAAGTCTTTTACAAACTAAACCACTGGCAATATATTTGTTAAGCGAAGTATCTAGCCTGGTGTGGAGACAGTAAATAAGGAACTGTTATTTAGTCTCTCATAACACAAGAACTAGGGATCACCAAATGAAATTAATAGGCAGCAAGTTTAAAACAAACAAAAGGAGGTATTTCTTCACACATCACACAATCAATCTGTGGAACTCTTTGCCAGAGGATGTTGTGAAGGCCAAGACTATAACTAGGTTCAAAAAAGAACTAGATAAGTTCATGAAGGATAGGTCTATCAATGGCTATTAGCTAGGATGGGAAGGGATGCAAAACCATGCTCTGAAGTATCACTAGCCTCTGTTTGCCAGAAGCTGGGAATGGGCAACGGGATGGATCACTTGATTACCTGTTCTGTTCATTCCCTCTGAAGCACCTGGCATTGGCCACTGTTGGAAGACAAGATACTGGGCTAAGTGGGCCATTGGTCTGACCCAGTATGGTTGTTCTTATGTTCTAAACATATTCAAACAGCGTACAGTGATCTGTACTGGCTGGCTGTGGCTGAGTGGAGTTTCAGAGGTTAGTATTGACCTACAAACTTCTAAATTGCCTGGGGCCTTCAGAAACTGCCTCTCCCCACTCCCACAATTCCACAGATGAAATCCATGAGGCACTTGATCAGGACCCCCACTTGGTATAAGAGAGAGGGGGGGCTGCCTACAGAACGTTTTCAGTTTTCTCACTTGGATTTTTTTAAAATATACTTGACAACCCTATAAATGATGATGGGAGAGTCTGTATCCTACACTGAATTAATTGTTGCACATGTCATGGGCTAATGGGGGAGGGGGACACCCAGGCCTGTCCACTACCCAGGGTCCCAACCCAAGGACTCTATGAATAGCAGCCACATACCACTGCATCCCCTTTAACTAGTCACTATGCTGCTACAGATACCTGGGCCACTTCCTCGAGGCCCCAGCACCTTTGCAAATGCTTCACCCTTACCGGGGCGCTGAAGTCTTTTACTCAGTTCCAGCAGCCAGCCAGGATCTCTCTCTTGCTCCCCCGATTACTGCTAGCAACGGAAGGTCTCTAGCTCTGTGCCAACTTTTATATTACCCTCATTGGCCCTGACTGGCTGCTCCCACCATATATGGTTGCCAACTTTCTAATCACACAACACTAAGCACCCTTGCCCCGCCACTTCTCCGAGGCCCCGCTCTGCCTCGCCCCTTCTCCAAGGCCCCATCCTCCACTCACTCCATCTCCCCCACTCTCACTCACTCATTTTTACTGAGGTGGGGCAGGGGTGGAAGAGGGGGTGAGGGCTCCAGCTGGGGGGCAGGCTCTGGGGTGGGGCAAGAAATGAGGGATTCTGGGTGTGTGAAGGGGGGGGCTCTGGGCTGGGGCAGGGGGATGGGGTGTGGGCTCTGGGCTGGGGCCGAGATGAGGGATTTGGGGTGCAGGAGCGGAGCTCAGGGCTGCGGGGTGGAGCAGAGGAGTTCGGAGCGTGTGTGGGAGGCTCTCGGTTAGGGCACGAGGTTGGGCTGTGGAGGCAGTACGGGCTTTGGGCTGGGGGTGCAAGTTGTGGGGTAAGACCAGAAATGAGGGGTTCAGGGTGTGGGAGAGGACGTGGGGATCTGGGAGGGGGTGCGGACTCCAGGAGGGACTTTGGGTGCAAGGGGGGTGAAGGGTGGCACTTACCTCTGGGGGCTCCTCAGAAGCAGTGACATGTCCCTCGGATGCTAGGTGTAGGAGCAGCCAGGCAGCTCTGTGCAGTGCGTGCTGCCTCCGCACACAGGTACCTTCCCTGCAGCTCAAATTGGCTGCAGTTCCCAGCCCACAGAAGCTGCAGAGCCGGAACATGGGGCAGGAGCAGCACACAGAGCCCCCAAGGCTGCCACTGTGCTTTGGAGTTGCAGGGATATGTTGCCGCTTCCAGGAGCTGCGTGAAGCCAGGTAGGGAGCATGTCAACCTTGCCAACCAGACTTTTAACAGTCTTGTCAGCAGTGCTAACCAGAGCCACCAGGATCCCTTTTCGACTAGACAGTCGAAAACCAGACACCTGGCAACCCTACCTCCACTTTAGCCCACTTGGACGACTTCTCTAGTGCTCCCTTCTGGCATGACGTGTAGCAGGACCCTGAGGCCTCCAATAGGGGGTCCCTGGGCCTGGTACAGAGTACTGTACACTCCCTGTCAGAGATTCAGAAACACTTTGGAACTGTTAATAGCGACTTCTTCTACATTTGATCAAGGAACACCTCTTACTAATCTCACATTTTAGTATTAATCAAAAGAAGTCTATCATATCAAATGTGGCCTCAATTTTAGGCTTTGTATAAACAAACTTTCACAATATTTAAGACAAATTGAAATGTTTCCAGAAAGACTCCTTAAATTAAAATAATTGTTTACATTTTAAATAATGATTTTCCATTACCTAGAAGTCAGAAACCATGGCAGTGCATAAAAAACCCAAATGAAAAGGTGAAAAGTGACTTGCCAATTTCTGTTCCCCAAGATGAGAAAAATTCAAAAAAGTGTAATATATATATATATATATATATATATATATATACACACACACACACACAGTGAAAACTAATAAGTTTATTACAACTTAAATATTGTTTAAAATCTTAAGTTTTAATGGTACCATAGGTAACCAGAGAAAGAACATTTTTAACCTTAAAGTGTGCCTATGTGTGTGTTGAAAGGTTAGAACACAGAAAATAAGTGACAATCATATATATTTTTGTTGTCACACACCTTTTTCCCTTTCTAGATTATAGTGCTATTCACTGTGAAGGCAAAATATGCATAATAATAATGCTTCTACATTGCTTATCTACTCTTCACACATAGCTAATGGCTTCATACTCAAGGTTAGGACAACATATTCTATTCACTACTACAATACAGCACCAAATTAGGTAAAAAGATCTAGCCATTTTCTGGAATGCCAGTTTTATAATAGGACAAAAGAAAAAGACAAGTAAGTAATTGCCGCCACCCCCCCCCCCACCATATTCTTTTAATAACTGCAGAAAAGTTGTGCATATGTGACAAATATAGAAAGGAATGCTTTGACTTATACTATACAGCCTGTCACGTTCACCAATCTTGTCTCACTGCTGCTTTGTACTCCCCTTCTGTCTATGTGCATCTGCTGTCTCTTGTTTTATACTTCAACTGTAAGCTCTTTGGGGCAGCACTTATTCTTGTTTTGTTTGTACAAAGCCTAGCACAATGGGATACTGGTCCATAACTAGGTGTTAGGATAATATAAATAAGCCATTAATTATATACTATGTATATAAATAAAGTGTTGTTTCTGTAAAACGTAAAGATCATGAAAATATAATAAGATTAAAAGACTTTCCCTAGAAACAAAAAGATGTTTAGAAGGGAAAACCACATTTTTTGTGATGCCTGTTATGGTCACATTTGAAGACTACCTCACCAAAGAGTTTGCAGCTGGTTTCACACTACTATTACTCCCAGTTTAGCTTTTAATTTAAATTAGAATAAAATTCAGGCCATCCATGACCTGAGGTATGTCCCAAAAGAAGTGGAGGCTAAGAATTCCTCAGAGGTGCATGCAGTGCAGGGAGTTAGAAAGAGCATGGGGATGAGAGGAACAAACAAGGTAGGGGATATCAGAAGAAAAAGGGGGCTATCATACACATCTGAAGCCCAAGGAAAGGTAGAACATTTGATGGTAGTGATTTGAAGACTTTTCCAATAAAGACTTATTTTTTCATAAATTCTTCATTTTGGCTCACTGTCAGTCAGTCCGTGTGGATATTTATGATGAGGTTAAATAAATAAAAGTAATTCTCAGTCATGATGCCATACCAAGGGTAATGGCATGGCTATTACTGTATCAGAATGCAGGATTTTAATGATAATTGTAATCTTGTAATTATGCATATATTAAATACACTGTCGGCTCTCAGGATAAGTGGAATGTTATGGAAGAATATTGGTTGAGAAGATGTATGTGTTCAAAGGTCAGACATTAAACAGGCTTTTCTATCAAGGTTGCCATGTCATCCTTCAAGAAGAGCAATATACACTGCACTCTCGTCTCCTCCCCCAAAACTGCTAGCATCAGCTCTGCAACGTTCTCAGTGCCTGCTGGCCTAAGAAATAACAGTCTTGAAGTCAGTTCAACTGCTTAGACTAATGTGATGCACACATAGCTCTATTAGCCAATCCGGCCAGATGTCAAGTTTAAAAACAGAATAATTATACATTTTAAATCGCGGGTCTCTTGGACGCCCAGTAACTGAAAATACAGTTCTCAATTTTCAAACTTGGGTGTTAAAAGTAGAGGAACTAAACATGTGGCCTGATTTTTGAGTTGCTGAATGTCCACAACTCCCATTAAAGACAGAAGTAATTGTGGATGCTATGAACCTCTGAAGCCACCTATTCCAATGCCACACAAAATGGAACAATGTAGGGAGCAGAAGTAATTTATATAGAAAAAATGAAATTTGAGAAGCACTGTAGACCCCCGTTTCAGAGTTTCACAGGAGACAGACTTTTCTATTAAAATGCATGATTTATTCACAGCTGCTAGTCAAAAACAGTATAAATGCACTGCATATTGTATGTTCTGTACAATGCATGATGAAGTGATCTGTAATTAATCAGTGTTAAATTTAGCTGTAAATAGCATGCTAACTCCTTTTCACTCCCTTTCTGAAAAAAAAATAGTAAACTTTTAATCTTAGAACAGCATAAAAATTGGGAAGTTGTTCCACCAATATTTTCACCCAGTTTCCAATTACATAATACAACGGAGTCTTTAACTGGAAAATAATCTTCAATTTTAGTATATTTTCTTGTATCTTTTTTCTACTGTTATACTCTTCAAAACACCATCACATTGGGGCTCCCAGCTGTAAAATGATAATGCCCTTACATGACTGAAATGTAGTTCAGTCCCCAATACAAAGGGGGATCAAATACTTTTTAACTGCCAGGGAACTATTATGTTGTAACTGGGTTTCCTCAACAGATGAGACAATCTCCAGGGATGTGAAACAAAGTACTGGGGAGAGGATGGAGAGGAACAGCAAACTGAGCCCATTTGCCTTCTCTTTAAAGCAATAAATAGCCTAGTGATCTGATCAAGGTGTGTAACTTTTAAAATTAACCAGAGTACTGAGGTACCTTCTTTTTAAATACAAGTTTTTCAATGACCACTGAAAAAAGTTCTGTTCTTGTCTCTGTGATTTGTGTTTATCAGAATCATTTTTATTATAAACAGTAAATCTCATTGATGTCAAGAGATCTGTGGTGCTACAAACTTGACAGATGTTTGTATAATGTTAGGGTCCCAGACTACTTAAATATTCCCTAGAGACATTTCTCATTGTAGTAAAGTTTTCCTACCCATCTGTTGCCACCTCACAGTCCTGTTTATCTATTTTTTTAAAAATAGAACTATAGCCAGACATCTTTCATTGTGAACCTGTTAGATCTCAGCAGAGTTTGTCTGGTCCATACTTTGAAAGAGGAACCAAGGAACATCTAGATGCAGCAGAAAGTAGAGTTGGTAATTCAGTTGTTAGCTCTTTTCCGAGTCAGTTCTGAACCAAAACTACCAGCCTCTTACAAGAAGAAACATGTTGATGCAGTGTGGCAGCCTTTCCAGCTTTTACTTTCTTTAAAAAAGAATGAGGGTAAATAGCAGCCCAATACAGTCATCTTTTTTAAGGGGAGGTTGGATGGGGGTAGAATTAGGATCAGTTCTCTGTTAAACATGAATAACCCTCAGCCCTGCTATGATATCCAAGGAAGCTTAGTATGGCTCCTCCATGGCAGCAGCAGGACTCTTTGGTCCAGCAGACATGTGGGAGGAGAAAAGTAGCAGTAGAAGTCCACTGTAACCAGCATGGTATGGCAAAGGCAAGATCAAGTACCGCAGTAATGCGGAGACAGGACAAGAGGAACATATGGGACAACTCTTGAAACACAGCAAAAGGATTCTTCCCTCCTCCTACAGACACCCCCTATTTTTCAGTCTAATGTGGTAGTACCATGCTCAACACTTCTGCCTAACTTCCATTCAGTCACATCTATACAATCCCACTAAAGGCCTTGAGGTTTCAGAGGTGTCACAGAAGGTGTCTCAGAACACAGTTACAGAGTTGTAACCGAGGGCATGATTTGGCCTGCAGTACCCTTGTTTACAACGAGAAGAAAAAGGGCCAGTTTGATTTTCATAGACCATATTGCTTACATTTTTTTAAAAGAAAGACTTTTTACACATAAACAGCATACATTTGGTATGAAATCAGTGCCACAGTTATTACAGAACTGCACTTGGAAGTACAAAATTAATTGCTCTTCCACTTTCACTGATATTTTATTTTTAAAATGAGGTGCGCAAAATACAAAACAACCTTGATGTATCCACAATGTAGCTGAACAAAAAACATATTTGCTTTGCGGCTCGTGGCTTTCTGCCAAGTGTTATGCTGATAAATTATTATTTAACAAGGGTAACCTTATTTTTCCTCTGAGAGAGGTTGAGATTCACTCCACTTACTCACTCACAAAAGCTATATTGCATAATGAGAAGGCATGCATTTCTTTCTTTTAAGAAATGATGTAATCCTTTAGTGGAACACGTGAGTAAGTTATGAGGTGTTTGCAAGTGTGTCATTTAAAAACTGGCTAAGCTATCATGCTGAACTGATGTTATGGAAGCCAGGCTTTTATATATGAAACTTCATTACAAAAAAAATATTAGCACAAACATTAAAAATCGCCCGTTTTGATATAATTGAAAAATTCTTGTTGTTTACAGTCTCTTTTTACATACAGTGATTGAAAAAAATTATTAAGTACTTATTAGGTACTCAAATACCTAAGAAAACTTTTCTGAACTACATTAAATTAGAGTTCAGCTATATTTTAAAACTATAGCAAAACAGCAGATCGTCAATTCACTCATATGCATTCAGATGTTTGTATTTGTATAAAAAAATCTCGTTGGAATAACTCAGATGACAAGCTTGCGTTCAATATTTGAGTTTAAGGGTCACAGAATTCAAACAAACCCTTGTTTCTAAATTCATTCTCAATTCTAACTTATCCAGTTTCGTGCAAATCAGACTTTAATTTTACAGTGTATTGCTTCTTCAATGTAAGAACTTTCCTGCATTGTAATATGAATTTTTCCTTGAAAGGCCAAGGCCTGCTCACCTGACTTTTTGGCGTCATCAGGGCATAAATGATGTTGAATTGATCTGTTCTGTGCATAAGCAAGAAGAAGAACATTTCTATGCTTGTTATTGTCCGGGCAATAACTAATCAAGTCTTGTTCTATACAGCTAATAATGGTAGTGGTATTTTTCCTAACTTGGCTAGAGTTGCTACTATGCCTCTTAACACATCAAAACCAAGTCATCAACAAAATGACCATAGTACATTTGGTTTGGGTCTTCCTTATGTGATCTTCAGTCAATATAAGCACATTATGAAATTATGAGGCTAGTCAGCTGTCTAAGGGTTCTCTCTACAGTATCTAAGTTGTAGGTCCTGAATGAAGAAAAAAATATAAACTAAAACAAACAACTACAAGGACTGGAATTCCAGCATTGCTAACCCACAGTGATTCATTTCCATCACTTATGCCATCAATGCAATTGTATTTTAGATCCTCCCTCTTCCTCCTCATGCACTCCTCCAATACTTTACTTAATCAGACATACTACTCATTGCAAGTGCTTCTTTCCTGACATCTTCTCTGCCTGTGCACTAGGGCAGTGGTTCTCAAGCAGGAGTCCAGGGCCTCCTGGGGGGCCACGAGCAGGTTTCAGGTGATCCTCCAGGCATGCCTGGTGTTAGACTCGCTACAGCCGAGGGAAGAAAACTGAAGCCCCACTGTGCAGGACTGCAGCCCGGGGCCCTGAGCATGACCACCCAGCGCTGATGTCAAAGACTGAAGCAACTTAGCTTTGTGGGGAGCCCTGTGGTGGGGGGGGGCCCAGGCAACTGCCCTGCTTGCTACCCCTTAATGCTGGCCCTGGCTTTTATATGCAGAAAAACAGTTGTGGCGCAGCTGGGCCATGGAGTTTTAATAGCATTTTCAGTGGGGCTCAGAAAGAAAAAAAGGTTGAGAACCACTGCACTAGGGTATACAAGTTTCCGGAAACCTTCGAACATTCTTAGTGTAGAAACCCATGTTACATTTACTATATCCCTCCACGAATAACTACCCAAGGCCTGCCCCTTTCTTCACAGAAACATGGCATCAGTAGTTCTTTAAGTACATTGGATTTAGGGTCATATCAGTCTTCCCTAATTCTTTTCCTGTTCGGAAAAGAGACTAGCACTGGTGTTGGTGGTGAGAAGAGAGGGCATTTATATTTTGTTTTACTTTACTTCTTTTTACATGAATTTTTCATTAACTGCTGGATTAACAACTGTGACCAGGTTGACAAATTACTTGTTTATCCATTAAACATACACAGCTCAAGCTGTAATAGTGCAAGCTTTTGCTTGGAGGGAAGTTCAATCACAAGATATATTTAGTACTTTGTCTCCCTGCTTAGAATGCTAATGAAAGTGGTGGAGTTTGGGGCACTCAAGACTAATTCATTCTAGAGAGTGAAGTCTTCAGTAGAGAAAACAAGTGGGAGAATAGGCAGAAATAAAAACAGGTAGGGGAAATACAGAAGACACAGAGAGGGGGCCAGAAACATTTTTAAAGATTTTTTTAAAAAACAAATGGCAGCATAAAAGGTACAACGAATGAAGGACGGAGGGGGGGAATGAAACAGGAGGCAGCGAGAAGGCAGATACAGGATGAGAAAAGAAGACATGGCAAGGTAAACAGAAGAAAGATGAGTGTGTGTATAATCTGAAGATAAAGAAAAACTAGAGACTGATCTGTGGAAGTAATTGTTGTTAGATGTTGTTAGGCACCTGCAACCCATGCAATCGCAGGGGGCCCTGAGGCAACGATCTGCTGGCAATACTCCTACTAATACAGCCTAATATGCCGTTGGCCTTTTGGCAACAAGGGCACACTGCTGACTCATATCCAGCTTCTTGTCCACTGTAATTCCCAGGTTCTTTTCTACACAGCAACATCCCCCATGAACACTGCTACAGCATGCTAAAAATCCTAGAGTGCAGCTTGATGTACTATGCTTTCAAATAGTTGTGAGCTAAAGTTGGACTCTGGGACTTTCAATACACTGCAGTAGTGTCCACACAGGATGTTACTGCATGGCAAACTGGTGCACTGTAAATTCATACCCATACCATGCAGACAATACCCAAGTCTCATTTTCAAAAGTGATTTGGGCACTTAGAAGTCCAAGTCTCATTGAAAGTCAATGGAACTTAGGCTCCAAAGTGCCTCAGTCACTTTTGAAAATAGGATATGGGTGTTTTTGAAAAATCTTATCCTAGAATTAAATGTAAATCACCAGCTCATATCACTCTTCACAACTGCATTCACAAAGCATTCTTAAGGATGTATAAAATTACTTTTTCATTATTTTGACATTATGGAAGTGTGCCCTTAACTATGAGTCTCATAATGAGGAGAAGAACTTTACACAATTTCAAATTCTCTTGCAAATTTGGCAGCACTGATGAAACAGTAGTGTGCTTGAATTACAAGAATCCAACTAAAATCACAATTTGCCTACTTAACAGATTTTGAACAAAGGAATTTAAATGGCCATAAAAAAGTGGAAACACTCAAGAAGTCTATATTCAGCTGCTGACACACAGGCAATTCCCTCTAACATTAATGGAAGCTTGTGTGCACATCAGTAAGAGTGCCAACCCCAACAATTCAAAATCATGGGTGATACCTTCTGGCAAAAATCATGGTATTAGCTTAATAATTGTGCCATATAATTAAATAATCTTTGGGGGCCATTATGGGAAGTTCTTGCCTCAACTTGGGAGTGATCTTCAACTTTGAAAGTTTATATGCACATCATATAAACACAAAAATGCAGACTGGTCTTCCTGCTGGAAAATAGGTATGGAAATCCACTTTCCTCTCAGAAGTAACCACTAGGGTAGAGGAGCAAGGTTAGAAGGCTGAACTGGAAGTAGGGTCTTTGGTGATCAGCAAGAGATCTGGGTAGTGGGATGAGCTGGGGCAGGGTAAGGATGGAGAGAGGGAGCTGGCAGTAATATGGTCAGTGGGAGAGAGTGACTGATGAGATGGCATAGCATTTAGGGGAGTGAGGAGTATCCAGAGCCCTCCCTGCACCCTGGCTCTCCCCATACTCCACTGCTTTCTCTCATCACCTTTTCCCACTGGCTCATTGTTACCTGCCCCTTGACTCCTTAGTAAGGGGCATCTTCCTCCACCCTCATCTCCCCCTGCTGATTGACTAGTCTCACCAGGTCAAAGCTTTAGATGCCCAAGGCCTGCTGCATGTAATCTTCAAGGCTCTCGCAAAAGTCACACTCAGAAAAGAAGCTTTGGTGTTCCTGTGTCACAAAGGACCACGAAGCTGGGGTGAAATTGCCAGTCTTGAAAAAGTCATGAGACTTGGAATGATTAAATTGTCCCATAAGTGCTCAGACTTAAAAAATTAAATTAAATTAAATTAAAAAGGGGGGGCACCTCTACAAAACACCACTATATTAACGAAGGCAAGGAAAGCAGTAATACCATCACAGATCTTTAATCACCCAATTAATAAAGACCTGAAACCTGTGAAATACGTGCTTCAAGAAATGTAACTTGGTCTTATGTACAAGAACACATTTTTAGCTTCCTTGACTTAGACAAAACAATGTTCAAGACTACATCAGATTCTACCTTTATCGTTCACTATCCCAAAAAATGTGCAAATAAGGCATATGAATATATAAGAAAAAATTCTGCCCATTATATCCCCTAGTATCATAGAATCATAGCATATCAGGGTTGGAAGGGACCTCAGGAGGTCATCTAGTCCAACCTGCTGCTCAAAGCAGTACCAATCCCCAGACAGATTTTTGCCCCAGATCCCTAAATGGCCCCCTCAAGAATTGAACTCATAACCCTGGGTTTAGTAGGCCAATGCTCAAACCACTGAGCTATCCCTCCACCGATTATCATAGGAGTGAGGGACTATGCATCGTCCTATCACTACTAACGGCTGTCACTCATTTCTCATTCTCTCCCAAAAGTTTGCAAATAACTACTTCTAACTGACAAAATCTGAACACATGGTTTCCTTCAAAACTTATTTTAGTGTTTGGAAAAATTATATTTGTTTGGAAAATAAACACATGTATTTCAAAATGTTTTATCCTCAGCTCCTCTTTATAACAACACACACTAAAGCATCTGTTACTTGTTAGAGCAGGAAATTCCTCTGTTTTGATCTTTATAGAACAGTTGAGAGTCAGTAATTAACTCGTGAATTCTGGCTTTTGTGAAGTCATACAGGATATTTTAGCAATTTTGTTAAAAACAGGATCTTCAATAGGCAAATTCCTTACATTCTAAACAGATGGACGGTCCAAAAGTAAAATATTCTGGGAATCAACTGTTTAGGGGGGGTATATATCAAGTTTGCCATCATGTATTAATAGATTACCATCCTTAGTAATAATCATACATACATCATCTGATACGTAGCACTTTCTGACCATGGGACCCAAAGCTTTATCAACATTTCACAGCCTAAGAAGAAAGAGGTTAAGTGACTTACCCTTTTTCAGGTCACTTAACCTTTGTGCAGTGGTTCCTCCCACACCACAACTTATCTGCAGTGCCAGAAAATATAACTGGGTCTCCTTACTCCCACTGCCATGCTCTATCTACTGAACCATGATGCATCCTATTGCAACAATTACAAGTGTTAATGCTCATGTCTAATATATAACCAGTCATTCCTGGAATAGCATTAATAACTGCCGATCATAAAAGCCAGATGATACAACATTAGTGAGAAAATACTGTAGTAAACCATAAATTATTTTCATGCTAGATTGAAAAGCACATACAATAAGGAATAGGGATGTTTTCCTGATTATAGGGGTTTGTTTGTTTCTTTAGATCAATAACAAAAAGCCACAAAATACATCTACCAAGTACTAGCCTACCAAAATTTCAGACCATCTTTACTAGTAAAAGTTACTAATTTGGCGATGGTGAAATACTGTCCTAGGATTTAGAGCATAAGATAAATGTGGTGCAGGGTATCTCCATTCAAAGTACTAAAAGTTTTCTGCCTGTCAGGTTGCGGATCAACAATTCTTTTCTATAAGCCTTAATCCTGTTCCTCCCCAACAAAGTCACTGCTAATTAGGTACTCATTTCCCGGTCAAGAAGACGGGCTACAGTCAGAGGTCTCAGAACACTGAGTCTGCCCACAGACAGTTGGCTGGTTACACTGTGCTGACTCTCCTCCTCAGTTCCAGCTGCTAAATTTTATGAAATCAAGTCAAGATACATCAAACACTTTGCCAGTATTATTTTTCCATATAAACAATTGCTGTGGCTGCAAATGGGCAATTTATTTAAATGTAAATAGGATGGGAAACAGTGTGGATTATTAAAATGTGGGCCATCTGATCTAAAACTTAGGAACACCTAGGGATAGGTTCTCTCCCTACATATTGTTGTAATGTACTATCTTGTGTGTATGTACACAACCTCCCACCTATTCAGTGACTGATCAGAGGATACAAGTCTTTAGCCCTGATGCTGCTCACACCCTGTCGCCCAAAACCTCACTGACCATTCTTAATGGTGTATCACATTGTAGAAATGTCTCATTGGCAATCTACCACCACACTACATTTCTTTTGGCATTAAGATTTTCCAAGCTTCTCATTCTCATTGTGTGCGCATGCTTTGGACTATATTTCCTCAGTTGTATTAGTTTGCATTTTTCCAAGCTAAATTGCATTGTTATTTTCTGCTCATGTTTCTAATCTCTATGACCCATTTTATTTCTCTTCTCTCACTGGCATTCCCCCTGACTTCTAATGTCATAAGCAAACTTCATTAATTCACTTTTTATTTCTTTTCCTAGCTCATTAATGAAGATGTTCAAGTCACCTACACTTAGCACTGTTCCCCATGTGATGAACTGGGAAAATGTCTGTATTATTTCCTGTGGCTATTATCTGTGACTGTTTCCCTGTTCAATTGTGTGATATTGTCTTATATTAATTCATAGAGCTAAATCAAAGCTGTAAAGGGGTTGTTGAGCAGCCATGCAGGAAAGGTGCAATGACACAAATATGACAGCCTCTCATGTACCCAGCTTCAAAGGAGTTAAGATAACTGGGCCATCAATTGGTGACAGAATATACCTACCTGGCTCCCATCAAGGCAAGGACATTTTGCTCTTTACTAAGCCTGGGATGAAAAGGAGCTCAAAAAGCTCACAAACCTTAGAAAAAGGAGAATTTGAGGTAAGCTGAGAGTTACTGGCCAGGAGGCATGAGTGAAAAGGCTGACAGTCCCAACTCAGAGATGGAGAATAAGCCACATATGCCTGAGATGTCTGTGGATGGAGAGGTTACGCTTAGGTAAGGTAGCATGTGCTTATTTTAAAATCAACTTCTCAAAGCACTGTGAACCTACCTGCTGGGCAAAATAAATCAGGCTTTGTTTTGAAGAAACTGTTTCTGTCTCACTGCAAATGTATGCTATTACAGGCTCCCAAAGAGAAATGCTTGCAGTATCCAGCCCCAGTTACACTTACTGAATTGTCACAGTTGGTAGCCAGGAGACTGTACCCAGGTCCCAGTTTGAAAATGAGTGAATTGCAGAATTCCACCCAGACAGGTAAAGGGCCTGATGCATAACACCTGTAGGGCTCCACCCCAAGAAGAGACAGCAGTGCAGTTAGCTTGGTAACTGTGACAAACCAAACACAAACCAGAACTCAATACATTGCTATTGCTCTACCCTTTGGTCATGGCTTTCAGCCAAATTTCCACATAACAGTGTCAATATCAAGGCAGATGTGAATTAATTTTGCCTCCAAGACCAAATATCAAATATTTTATTAATTAAAATCTAAACAGTATTACATGTACTGCTTTCCCTTTACTTTTTTTTTTTAATTTCTGTTAGAACAACACAAGGAAACTCGCCCTCCCCCCACCACCTTCTCATTTACATCTCAGGCTATAGCAGCTTGTGAAAGTCATGAAATATTGAGCCTAAAGTAAGCAGAAGAGGATCCAGGTGGAGAACAGGTCTTCATGGAGACTGTGCTTTTTACCACTGATTGTAAGCATTCCTTTCCTACCTATGTGATCCTCACCTCTCTGACCACCACTAAATAATTTTTCCCTTATGCTTTTCATCTAGCTATTCTTTCCTCAAGTGGTATGCATTCCTAAACACATAGATGTGCTTTCTGTCTCCATGCAGCATATAGGGAGAGGGGGGAACTCTCTCTTAGGCTTGGTCTCTCTGGCTCGCAAAAAAATAGATCCTGCACCTTTATGAACAGACCTTTTTGTCCTCTCATGAGTTCTTCCTCTGTTTAAAAGGTTACGGGAATATGACCATTTTGGTTTATGAAATGAAAGTTTAAGAGTCTACCATTTATCAGAGATTTTAAGAAGTTTACAAGTGTGAATGCCTAACGCCATTTTCTGATATCTTCTACTTTGCACCGTCAACTACTTTTTGTGGTTATTTTAAGTTTAACTAATTGTTTGCAGCACTGAAAAAGGTCCATCTATCAATATTCTTCCCTTTTGACAAATATTTCCCTTACATTTCAAATAGATTTATGGACAATCCATCTTGGTTTTCTCATGTTTACTTTCATCTGTGCACCAGCGGCAACCAAAATGCCCTCGGCACTGTGACAGAGTTTTAAGTCAAGTATTGCTTCAATAGGAAATCAGGTGACACACACACACTCATTCCGACAACAGTTTGATTTCTTGACCTATCGATCTTAAATACAATCAGTGTCCAGTTGCATAAATAAAAAAAACACGCTGCTTATATTGTCTTAATTTGGACTTACAAATTTAGACAAAATTGTAGACATAGCCATAATTACATTGACAGCCAGTCAAAAGCTTCAAACACATTTAGAGTTCTAGACTAATTGCATAATTTAAAATAAATTGCTACACAATGTCAGCTAAAGTTCTAAAGCTTACAAGACAATTCAAATGAGTAGACAATCAACACTTCTCCAAGAAAAATAAAAGAAGATTCAACAAAGCTTTAAGGTCTAATATTATAAAAAATCACCACATCTGTGATTAAATTAAATGCTGTTATTTCAGTGTTGACTTACACCAAAAAATATAATATATTATATATATAAAAAAGTAAAAGAAGTGAATATACCTTTTTTGGACTTTGCCCCAATCTTCAGCTTGGATGGCCAAGCAATCTGTGTGTTCGTTTCTTCCATAATCTGTTAAAAGAAAAGAAAAAGTTAATTTGAAATGCAACTTTCCCACCATCATTCTATATCTTCTAGTGTTCCTTTTTTGGTGAGATCATAATCAATCTCTTTTACACATGCCCTAGTAAATACATTTGAAAAGTACAGCTAATAAGAGGGTTTTGAGGAGAGTTTGTGTGTGTGAGGACAGGAGGTTGATGTCTCATGATTCAAAACAGCCTAAAAAATTGGAAGTAGGAACCAAGGAAGTCACACTTAAGTGGCCTCATCCAGCTGCCATTGGAGTCAAGGGAATGACCACACTGAATTCAGTGGGAGTTTGATAAGGCCCATAGTGACAAAAAATCCATTTTCTTCATTCAAGTATAAAAGTATTTTTACATAAATCCTAGAATTTTAACAGGCTCATTTTGAATGCTTACAGACTAAATTACTTCTGCTTGCATTCAGTATACGCTGCCTACATTTATGTTTCACTATTCTTTAGTTATTTTACATTTGAAGAAGAAATGTTATCCCTCGAATAGTTTATAATCCAAAAAAATCTTTTGCTTATTGGATTTAGCAGCTCATGCATCCTTTCAAAGTGCTAGAATTCCTATTTTTCTGAAGTCAGCTGATGTGGCATGCAACTTGCCTATAAAATGTTCACCCTTGGAACATTAACCGAAAAATACAAGTTATCTTGCAAAACAATTCCAATTCTGTGGGCCACATCCTCATCTGATGTGACTGCACTCACTTCAAAGGAGCTACATCAATTTATTCCAGTAGAGGATTAGGCTATGTATTGTTCAGTAAGTAATTTGCTATTGTGCTTTCATGCCTTACAATTTAATATGTAATATTTCATATGGTTTTAATTGCTTCCTTTTCAATTATACTAACAAATATTTTATAACTCAAACAACGCAATTGTACAGTAAGTGCTTTTGAATACTTCTTTATAAAAAATAATTTTTTAATTTATTGAGCTAGGCACTTTGACACAAAAAAATTCCAATCAGCAATTGGGAAAAAATGCCAAACAGTACAATTTAATGCATCTTGGCACTGTTCACAATATATAGATAAATTAAATTCCCAAAATAAATAACCAGATCACTTCAAAAAGGAAAACTAATACATTAAGAGAACCAGAAAACATTCCAACGTTCATCGGTCCCATATAGTAGCAACGTCCTGGACAGACACACTAATTTAAGAATTCCTAAATGTATACTCTCTGTTGCCCAAATCAATAATAGAATTCCTCTACAGTCACAATTTTAGATTAGCACACCATGTGGAAAAAGTGAAAATGTCAGCCAGGACTCACTGTACTACACTTTGTATGTGTTTCAGCAACTATGGGATAATAAAATTCAGCTGGAGGAAGACATTTCCAACAGAGTGAAATTCTATCAGGAATATATACATATTTCTGAGCAGCCTCCAGTCCAGATGTGAAGAAATCCACTGGTAAGAAATCTGAGTTATAGATCAACCAAAACTCCCACTCATTGTCTTCATTTGTATGCATTTCACTCCACAAAGGAAAGACTGGAGCACATGAACGTATCAAAGAACGTACAAGTTTTAAAAAATAAACTAGCAAATCCTTTAAAAACATAGGCAAGTCTACTCAAGTACAGATGGGGAAACAATGGTACTGTGCTATGCTCTTCCCGTCCTTCTCGATTTAGTGGAAGCCATTCTCCAGATAAACGATAAAATTCAGACTCTGAAGCTGAAAAGAGCCTAGAAAGGCCAACCACACTCTGCCACGTTCTCTTCAAAGGCAAATCAGCACTAACATATATGAGTTCTGTTCAATGTCCCTGTCTACTAATGGAGGGCTCTGCAGGGAGTGACCATCATGGGAGCTTTTGACAGCTCAGCTCCTCTGCAGACAATGTTTAAGTCGCTTAGCTAGGAGTCAATGTAGAGGCAAAAGGCCTCCATAAAGATAGTGATGGCCAAACCCTGTGCTTCTGGGGGGGCAGGAAGGAAAGAGAACTTTCCTCATCACAACAGAAAAAATCAGAAAAGTTTCTTAAATGCATTTTTCAGTTATTTCAGAAAACTGGAGCCCATGACCTCTGTGATGCAAGAATCACTCAATGGCAACTGGCAAGGGAGTGTATCGTGGTTACAGGAATTTCCTGAATCTGGTATCTACGTTCTGGTTCACCTAAGAATGTTATGTGAGGTCTCAAACAAAAGCTGGCATCACATTGGTCATCCAATATCATTGTGAAATGTATGTAAGGAGTCAGCATATTTTTTTTAAATCTGTATTGGGAGGTTGGTCACCAGCAAAAACAGGTTTTCTGTCAGAAACAGGACGATTATCCATCTGTTTACATGTAAACTGAGAGTGTTCTGATTCACAATGGTTCTATCAACGGTCTGAACTGAAAGCAAATGAAAGATTACAAAAAAAAAGTTCAGAAAGAATCTAACAGGAAGAAAAACACCAGGGGGAGATGGGGGCGGGGAAAAGAGGTTCACTTCAAAAGTTTCTTTTATTATATTTGGGAGGCAAAGACAAGATGGGCATCCCTCACTTAGGAAGTGAATGGACATCGGATTTGCTTCATGAAAGTGGGACCTCAACCAGGCTTGGTCGAAAACACCAGAAACAACCTTGGGTGAATAACGTCTTTAGACCAGAGGATAATGATTAGTTTAGTCTCTAGCAAGCCTGTTATGGATTTTATTATATATGTAACCATTTGTTTCCAATATTATTACTCACTATCTCTTGAATCTCTCTTCTTTGATAAGTTTATTCTTGTTTTCAGGATATATGATTAGCTGGGAGGAAAAAGAGTTAAAAAAAAGGCAATAAAACAAGGAGGATGGGATGCTAAAGAGAAAGATCAGCCATATAAGTGGCTGCCAGTGGGGGAAAAAACTCATTGGAATAAAAGCTACACACCACTAGTCCCTTGTCATCTCAATAAAAATATGGAATTCTCTGTTTGGAACAATATTAGGAGGAAAATCCTTCTATATCTTTATGTCAGACCAAAATGAAATTCAAACCCTGTAATCTAAAAGGTGTGCACATTTGGGGGTACAGAAAAGAGAGACACTGGGGATTTTCGAAAGAGTCTAGGGGAGCCAATTTTGAAAGACAAAGTCAATAGGAGTTGGCCACCTACCTCCTTTAAGCTCTTTTGAAAATGAAAGCCTATATTTTTACTAAATTTTACAATATCTAGGCTAATGTCCTATTTATTTCCTCTCACCCTTAATATGAGAGACAGTTACCCTACCTTTTCATAAAGTCTTTGTTGTGATTAGAGAACATTAGGCGAAACAGAATACCATCAGTTTACCAAGACAGCCATGTCTGGGTGCATATAAATTAAGTATGTTCTATGAGTCCATAATCTCAGAGCAGATATTAAAGGGATTTCTCATTTTATATACTACCATCCAACTCAGATTAGTAAAGTTTACTGTAAATGTTACAATCAGTTATCAAGTAATCTCCTACATAAGTTTGGAAACCATGTGCAATATGGAAAAAAGAAATAGGAACATGCTTCTTTATTGTACGGTTGTATCTCTTTCTTCATTTTTGCAGCAATACACTCATTCAGTTTCACAGTTATTTTAGTCTTGTCAACTATTTTTACTACTTAAAAAGCTTCCTGTTTTCATTAGTTTCTTTCGAGAAATGACTAGGGGTTACTGCTAGCAATCAGCTTTAAAAGAATTTAAATTATATTTCTTGATGTAATCATCCTGTAATCAAAAGTAAACTTCAAAACACAAACACCAGACAGTCACCTACTTAGTACAACTTAGTTCTTGCAATCTGGAGAGTGAGACTGAGGTTGCATAAATTGTGAACTTTTTTCCTGAAACAAAACTACTGGGTTGGTGCAGGCACAGGGCCAGCGCAGGGCTGGCTGCAAGAGGCAGTTGAAACTCTGCCCAGCAGCTCTAAGGGCTGCCAGTCCTGGTGGCACCACAGAGCAGGGTGATACACCTGTATCCAGCACTCCCAGCGCGCTACCCAGCAGGGCGGGACACTCACCAGCGCTGCCCATTCCAAAAGGTTCACTCTCCTCCAACTCTTGCACCTCATCCCAGAATGCCTCTGCAGCCCCTGCCTGGGAAGCAGCTTAACACAGGTCCTCTTTAAAAAAGCCCCCAGGTAAAAAAATCAGTTTCCTCAGTGGGAGCAAATCAGGTTGGAGCCTCATCAGTTGCAGGTGAGCAGCCATCAGGCATGGGCCTCCAGGTGATTTCAGCCACACATGCAGGTTGGGGTGAGGCGCAGGACTCAACACACTGTTCAGGCCCATGTAGGGGTTTGCAATGGCTCCGGCCGAGAGCAGAGCATAGGGGCTAAGATGGCCAGGGGATCAACGGGACAATGAAGGCCAAAGCCCGCGAGTGTAATGAGCAATCCGCGCATTACAATGAGTGCAGGAATAAAAGCAATCCGATCCGCCCCCTGGGTGGCCGCGCCGCACTGAGGAGGAGGGGGACAGGATTGGGGGGGTGACCCCACTGGGGGCTGGAGGGGACTGATGGGAGGGGGGAGGTGGACAGGAGGAGAGGGAGGGGGGAGGGAGGGGAAACCCTGAGGAGGAGAGGTGAAGCTGGGAGGAGCACCTGGAGAGGAGAAGGACAAGCAGAGGAGCAGAGGAGAGGGCTTCTCAAGCCAAGCAGCCAGCAGCTCCAGAAGACCAAGGAGAGGAAGCAGTGGCACCAGCCAGCGGAGAGGAAGTGTGCAGTCTGGGTGGAAATGTTTGGGATTTGTTTTTCTTTCTGGGTGTGCGTATGGCAGGTCTCAGTTATGGTGGATGCATGGCATATGTGGTCTCACGACGCGCAGATCTGCAGCCAGTTATCTCAGCAAAGCTTTCACCCAGAGCGTATGACATATCTTCGAAGGCAGTGCGTGCCCTATGCTCGGCAGGTTCCCGTTAGGCGGGGAGTCCCGCGCGCCCATTGCTCGCCGCAGACCCCGCCCGCCCCAGTGACTCACAGGGGGGGAACCTCTGAACACAGGCACGCCCTGTAAAATCCAAAGGAATCCATTGCTCTAAAAGAGCCCGCTGTCTCCTAGTGACTCTGCATAGTGAAAAAGAGATAGAGATCTCCATGAGTCAAATATTGGAGCAACTCCCCCTCTAGCTCTCAGCCACCCCACTGCCTCCCAGCACCTCTTCACTCAACCCCTCTCCCACTCAACCCTCTGGCAGCACTCCTCTCCTTTTCTTTCACTCCTTCTCCTCACAATTCATGTGGCTTAGTGTGTTCTCCCTTGCTGCAAAGAATGCAAGGAGATGAGTGAAGAGAGATGCTGCAGTGTATCAATCATGTCTGGTGTAGTGTAACAAATGTTGACTGACGTGTTTGTTGTCATTTCTGTGCAGTGTAAAAGAAACTTGACTGGACAGAAAAAATCAACAGAACAGAAAGAAAAAAGAAGAAAAGAAAAAAAAGAGGAAAGAAAGACAGAGAGAAAAGAACAGAAAGAGTGGCAGAGAGAAAAGAAAAAGAATTGAAGGAGTGGCAAGAGAAGAGGAAAGGAGCCAAGAGAGAGGGCAGCAGAACCAAAGCACGGAGCACTAGGAAGCCGCTGGAGGAGAGTCCAGCAGCCTGCAAGCCCAGCACCACCCTCCTCCCACCCGCCCTCACCCTGCCCCCCCACCCCCACCACCACCAGCACCACCCCACCCCAGCATCCCAGCCACCAGCCCCAGCTAGCTCCAACACACCACCACCCCCCAAACCAGCCACCACCTGTACCACTCAACCAGCCACCCTGCCCAACCACCCTTCCTACCCCATGCATTGCACCCCATCATGCAATTCATTAAACAGCAATCCAGACATGGCATATGCAAATCCTCAGATGCACATGTACCCAACCCTGACTGTCTGTCTGTCTGTTTGTGTGTTAATGAAATCTTGTGTGTCTGTGTGTCTGTGTTTCAGTTTTTTTTTTCAATAAAACAATTCTTGAACTAAACAATTATTTTTCTAAAGAAAGACACCTATTATAGCATATAGCAGAAGCTGAAAGAGAATAGAGGCATTATAAAATGCATAATAGCATTGCAATAGTATAAATGTCAATCCAAGCAGTGCAAGGCAGCAATTCCTTGCAAAGCAATCATTTCTCCCCTTCTTCCCCTTTCCCCCCAAGCCCTCTGCTGCCCCCCTCTCCCCTCCCCTATTCTGGCCTCCTGCATTCAGCCTGCTCCTCTGGCCCTCTGTCTTCATGCTCCACTGATGAATCTCCTTTCCTTCCTTAACCTTACCTTCACAAATAATATTATGGCGCTTACAGCTGCTTTCCCATGGCTGCTTCTCCCATAACAGCTCCTCACAAAGTCTTGCTTCCCAGCTTAAAGCGCCAAAGCACACAAAACACCAAAAGCCACTCCCTGCTCCCGGTCCTCTTGCCCAGGTCCTCCTTTCCGTCTCTCTTCCCGAGCCAAACGGGTATCATAGGGCTGTATCGGGTATAACGGGTTTTTCGCTTCAGGACATCTGACACATCCCCCTGTGTGATCTCCTCTCGCCTCTCCTCCTCCTCTCTCCACTGCCTGGAAAAACTGTGCATCATGCACCTTTCCATGCAAGCCCTGTCCAGTAAATGTTTCTAAATCGCCAAATGAAAGCCACAATGATCCGCAAGCGAGAGATAGCCTGGAGAACCATAGAGATACCCCTACCTGCCAGGTGGGGGGATAGAATAGGATGCCGCGCCACTCAATGGCCTCCCTCCCCATCTCCCGAAACCATTTTGTGCAAAGCCATCCACAATGTCCTGCATCAGTCACGGTCTTTTCTAGCTGGATGCGATTGCCGATTGCGATTGCTTCTTGCACTCTTTCCAACGCGATTCCACTTTCCACCCAACTTCAACCCGTTCCCACTTTCTCGACTCGTAGCTGTCCTGATTGATTTCTCCAGAGATTGCCCGCCACCCCGCTTTTTCCCTCTCAATCTTGTGCCAATCTGTCTGTCTTGCGCAGCGCTCAGCCTTGTCAGGGCAGCAGTGCAAGTGAATACTCTTTTTTCTCATTCACAGTTCTGCAGCAGCACTGCTTCCCCCAGAGACGATCCATCCCCTCTGATCCCAGTGCTCAGTGCCACTCAAGAGTGCTTTTCCAGGTCAAAGCATTTTCCGTGAATGCTGCAAGCTTCCGCGAATGCTGTGCGCAACATATCATACAATCCATATTGATATCCACTCCGGACTGTCACTTGGAGCTTCTCACTGTCACTTTGACTGCCAAGCGTGTTGTGCTGGTGACACTCCATCAGCATCAGCCTCCCAGGCTCCCTTCCCCATGCCCATTTGAAACAGCGATTCACAGAGAGTAACAGAGAGACACAGGCGCACACGCCAACAACGCGAATGGAATGGAATGAATGAATGCGATGACCACTGGGCGCCAGGAAACAGGATGGGGAATGCATTTCTTTTTCCTTCTCTTCCCTTCCCCCACATCAAAAAAAAAAAAACGCCGCGTTCTGTGGTGTTGCTGCTGACAATGCACCTCAATGCACCTACAATGCAATACAGCGCACAGTGTGTGCACTGCTGCGCGCTGCTGGCTGTGTCAGTGTGGCCACACTCCAGCCGCTGGCCACACAGCTGCATGATGAGCAGCGTAAACTCCCAGCGCTGCAACTTGTAAGTGTAGCCAAGCCCTGAGAAGCAATCCACAAAAACTCAATTGGGTGTGGCCATCAAAAGACAAGTGGTTGAGGCAATATCTTTTATTGGACCAACTTCTACTGGCAGGGAGACAAGCTTTTGAGCTGTCTGGTCTTGGAAAGTCACACCTAAAACAGCTAAAACTAGGTGGAATGGATTATATAGCATAAGTAGTTAACACATTCTAAGGGATCATTCAAAGTTAAGTGGCCAGTTAACACCTCTGCAGGACCAAAAAAGAAGGGTTAGCGGGTTACAGATTGTTGTAATAAACCATAGATCCAGTGTCTTTATTAAGACCATGATTTTTACTGTTTATGCAAAGTTATGAATCTAAGGTATCAGACTCGTCTTTGGAAGGTGTCGTGCAGGTTCCCTGTGACGATAAGGATTGAGAGGTCAGATATGGAGTGACCACTTTGTGAAATGGGTTTGCCTCTGGGTGATACTGTATTTTTGTCTTATCATTTTTCTGTGTGAGTTCATTTGAGAGCACAGTGATTTTCAGGTTTCACCCACATAGTTATTGGAGCATTTAGTGCATTGGGTGAGGTATACCACATGTGACTGGCATGAGAACAACCCATGGATCTTGAAAAGGTGTGTCACAGGGGCACGGGCGGCTCTATGTATTTTACCGCCCCAAGTATGGCAGTCAGGTGGCTTTCAGCGGCATGCCTGCAGGAGGTTCACTGGTAACGCGGATTCGGTGGTATGCCTGCGGGAGGTCCACTGGTAACGCAGATTCGGCAGCATGCCCGCAGGAGGTCCGCCGGTTCCGCGCCGTACCCGCCGCCAAATTGCTGCTGAAGCTGCGGGACCGGCTGACCTCCCATAGGCATGCCACCAAAGGCTCCCTGTCTGCCGCCCTCACGGCAACCGGCAGGCCGCCCCACCGCAGCTTGCAGCCCCCCAGGCACGCACTTGGTGCACTGGTGCCTGGAGCCACCCCTGCGCAGGGGGCATTGATCATCATAGCACTGGAGGTACGTCTGCAGGTTTTGCATCTGTTGTTCTGGCAGGGTCTGGTGCCAATTTCAGTTGGTGGGTCCCATCTATAGGGAACTTGCTCTGATGATGAGCTTGTTGAGTTGTCTGAAGGCCAGAAACTGGGGTTGCAAAAGAGTTCTTTCAGGATGTGGTCCCATCGAGTATGGCTGTAATTTTTTAAATTACACCTCATACGGGTTTCAGAGTGGGGGGGCTATGTGACAACTAGGGGTGTGAAGTCAGAGAGATTTTCTTTCTGTATTGAAGTAGGTTCTCTAAGGGTATTTGGGTGCCCATTCCATGATGCAATCATCAGTGTACTCTGGTGGAGTATCTTTGTTTGGTGAAAGTGGGTTTAGATGGGTTACGGTGTGTATCCCGGGCTTTCTCCTGAGAGCATATGCTGTGGTATCTGAGTGCCTGGCTGTAGATAACAGATTTTTTGGTGTGTCTGGAGTGGTCACTGGATCTGAGAAGATAGGTGGGTTTTATCTATATAGTTATCTGTATGGTTTCACTGCTGAAGCTGGTTGTGGTGTCCAGGAAGTTGATGCTGGTGCGGGACTGTCCTAGCAAGAGTCTGATGAATGTGGCAATGGAAGGCTTTTATTGGGCAGGGATCAAAATAGAGCCACACATTATGCTGAAAACAAGCAAGAGAGAAGCAGGAGTAGATAAATAATATGGGTATTTACTTACATTTTAATTACACAAGTACTTAAATTACTAAACATATTGGGTCAAATTCAATACTGGTGTAAGCAAGTGCAACTCTAGGGGGGTCAATGGGTGTGTCACCCACTTACTACAAAGCTGAATTGTTTTGGAAAGGTGTGGATAGGAGAAGAGGATTCCTGCTTATCAGAATTATGTAAATTGGAAGACTGTCTGGGTCCTAGGCAGGGTAATTGTGCAGGTAATTTGGTTGCTGAGCTTCAGCTCTGCTTACGTTTCTTGCCTGTCAGATGATCAATTATTATGCCAAATAAATGGGGAAAGTGGTTTTCTTCAGGTGAGTGAAGGAATTGATTGATTGGATGGGGCTTTACCAGGAGATGGAACACACAACAAAAAACCTGGTCGGCTGGAAGGAGGATACCTCTAAACTGGGGGAAAAGAGGGGCCTGAGCCCACCTCGTTGCTGGACAGACCCAGATGGAGGGTGCTGAGACTTTCTATGCTTGAGGTCCTGAGAACTTATTGTGCTGTGTTCAAACATACAATAAGCCCTTCTGTTTTACGCTGGCTGAGAGTCAGGGCTGTCTAGAGATCGGGGTTGCATTGCTCCCTCTGAGTGCTGAGGCCCTGGGGGACTCCCTGAGGGAGCTTACGGAGAGAGACAGGCATGCTGCAGGCTCAGAGGTGCAGTCCCAGAAGGTGGAGGGGCCAAAGGGCATCACCCCAAAGAGCTAGAGCAACCATCGGGAAGGGCTGTCACATTGAAGGGGGATAACTCCCAGGGACCAAATGGAGCAGAGAGAGCATGGATCCTGTGAGTCTGTGATGACACCCCCAGCAGCTGACAGCTGTGGGGCCCGCACCACCCCAGGGTGCAGGACTGAAGCAGAAAATGCCACGGAGGTTTCTGAAAGTCACAGAATCCGTGATCTGCATGACAAAATCTTATCCTTACTGCTAACATGAGAAACAAGGGAACATTTCATGAAATTGGAAGGCCACAAATTTAAAACTGATAAAAGGAGAGTTTTGAAAAAACACAAAAACAAAAAAACCACAGCAGACAGCCCTTGGAAGTTATTGCAACAATATGTCACTGAGACCCGGAACTCAGCAGGATTCAAAACAGTATTTTGCATTTATGAGGCTAACAAGAACATCTAGAGTTACAGTAGTAGGAATGGAAAAAAAAAATCTACCCTAGAAGTTTGGAAGAGATATAAACCCTCATGCTTCAGAATATAAGCCAGCGTTGGAATGAGGTTAGAAAGAACTTTTAGTTATGGGCAGGTTATTCCATAACTGCCCACTTCAGAGTTTGTTGCACATTGCCTTCGAAGTATCAGGGAGTGGCCGCTGTCAAAGACAGGTTACTGACTAAGAAGGACCACAGGTCTGTTATGGAAATTCTATCTTCTTAAATTTGAACCCTAAGAATTGCTCTCCCTTCCCATCATCCCAAAGGAGGCCTCAAAGACCCAGCTTTCTCAGAATTGTCTCAGGGTCATTTTCTCTTTTAAAGGTTGGTACAGTAATTACAGGACATTGACAAGCAGAATCCACCATTGCAAGACTCCGCTCTACTCAATTGCTACACAAAGCATCCACTACTTAAAGGAAAACTCAAGGTTGATGGTCCTAAAATATATTGAAATAGCTCACTGTGTTGCTCATTGAAGAATAACTATTATATTTGGTTCCTAAACTTGACTGACACCAGTGCAAATGATAATCACAGAGCACTTGATTTCTTTGCAAGTATGAGGGTTTCCCCACATTGTACTTCATTCCTGTGAGCAGGCTCAGTAAGAAAGCCAAGAAAGCTGAACTGATCACAAAAAGTTAGAAAATTGAACTGTAACCGATGAGCCTTTAAATCTTCTGTCAAAGAAGTCTCTTCTGCTCAGAAAACAAAGAAATACAGATTTGTTCAGATGGATAACAGAGTACTAGTACCTTGAGAAAGAATAGAAATTTTACTTAATAGCCCTATAACTTTAGTTGCAGTAAGCAGAATTCAGAAATTTAAATAAATTCTTGTTAGAAATTTAGACTAAGCCCTTAATGATGAAATAAAAAGTTGTAGGCCAAGATGTACAAAAGTGACTAGTCATCTTGAGACATTTTAAACTCATACCACTTAAAGATATTAAGTTGGGAGCCCAAGAAATGTGGTCCTCAAACACTAAATACTTTAAAAAATCTTACCAATAAAATATAAAACAAAAAACTGTATAATATATAGAAAAACACAGTAAAATAAAGTAGATTACTAAACAAGCAAAAGACAGAACTGAAAATCTACAAAACCATCAGAATAGCACATTGTAGTTTCACTGGAATTACAGTATTTGATTTGCTAAATATTTTCTATACAACTTCCACCGTTTCCTTTCAATTAACACGGTCTCTCCCTGAATAACTACTGTCCTCAACAGTGCCTCAAATACTTGAAGAGGACTTAGTGGTGATTAGCACCTTAGAAATCTCTATAAAGAACGGAAAATGCAAAAGAGTGGCAAAAGGAGAGGATGTCTGCTCAACCACAGAGAATCTCGCACACATTTGGAGTGGGCATAGATGATTATATATATCTATTACATATATAACTTATATTACATACAAGGTCAATGTCTGAATAAACATGAATCACCACTAGACACTAAAATATTCCCTTTAGGACTCTTGGTAGACAACCCACAGTTTCTTAAGTTTAGGCAGGTAAGTCCATAACAAGCTAGACATCCCATACACAGCTGTTTTAAGAAAGGCAATCACTTATTTTGGTATATTGTGACATTAACTGTATAAAAGTTCAAATCAGAACGAGAAAAAAATATAGTGAGTTGTGTAGTGGTCCAACTGCATTTTACTGAATTTCCAGTAGCTAAACCTAATCTCCATTCATCCCACTGATTCAGTATTATGTGTTGCTCAATATTCCTTTGTCAATTCTAGGCTTGCACCATTTCCTGATATTAAGGATTCAGAGAAAATGTATCTTCTCTAAAGTCCTCATGCTTTCAATTATATCTATTTTAACTATGGAAAATTCAATAAAGGTTTTTTTTAAAAAACCTCAAATCATTAGGCCAAACAACATACAAGAGAAAAATTCTGCGTCAAGACTGATCAAAGCCAGTTGTGTGATGAATCACTGTTTCTGTCACTCTCTCTGTCCTAACTTTAAGATCTGAAACAATTTTAACCATATAATGCAACCTGGCTGGAAGCAGCTAACTTCATTCCTGATGAGTCTGTGATGGAATATCCAAGTCTGTGCTTTCTGATTCCCAGATATCTGCTCCCTGGCTTTGAAATAAATACTGTAGTGGTTTCCCCACTTCTCAACTTCATCTTCCCTTTACAATGTTACTTTAAAAGAAAAATATAAATGTATCAATCCGTTGGAATTCATGGCCTCAATGGAAAGATTTTTTTATTAAAACATTTTCAGGGCATGTAACCATACATATATTGTCTACATGTTTAACTGATCACCAAGATTTTTTTGTCTGGCCCTTCCTGGTAGGACACTGGCATCTGCACATCATGTAATTGCTGGTCTTGCCAATGGAAGCATGGCTCAAAGAGAATGCCTTTTTCAATTTTGAGGAGGAAGAGAGGAGCCATTTCAAAGCAGGTAAGAGGCCCCATGTATCTTCCCAACAACAGTGTTTTCAAATAAATCTTAACTTTTTTTTAAGAATAATATTTATTCTCAGGGTAATCCATTTTTACATTCATAAAGTCCATATCTGCTCACAATACCACCATTTACATAGAGATTTTCATTCAAGTGAATCACAATAATACCATCAACGTATCCCTTTGTACAACTGATGTAATTATAAGGACACAGGAAGTTAAGAGACTTGGATAAGATTACATAGCAAATCAGCAGCAGAGCCAAGAATGAAGTCCAGGAATAGCAAAATAGCATAGGCAACAGAAATAAGTGACATGGTTATGGCCTTTAAAAACTAGACAACTATGCTTTTTCCTAAACAGATCGTTTTACTAGAAAGGTTATTTTACTGTTATCCTAAACATTAAGTCTTTGTATGCAAGTCTGAAAGTCTGTCATCAATGAGGCGCATATTAACATTTGTAGGTTAAGAAATACAACCAAATAATCTACTTTATTTAGATAGCTTGGCACAATATGTATAATAAAACAAAGGTTCTTACTACTAACATTTGTAATTCTCTGTATACATGTTAAACCTCCAAAGATTCATTAGTCATCTTTTTCCTTTCAAAAGGTACATTTAAAACTTGTTATGAACAAAGCATTCCTAGTAGGTGCTGGTTAGGCCTCTGCTGGAGCACTATATCCAATTTTGATCAACAATGTATACAAAGGATGTAGAAAAACTGGAAAGGCTTCAGAGATGAGCGACAAAGATGATCCAAGGGATGGGACACAAGCCATAGGAACAAAGACTGAAGGAAATGGGTATATTTAGTTTGGAAAAGAGAAGATTGGGGCGGGGGGGGAAGAGAGAGCGATAGGATAGTAGTGTTCAAATACTTGAGAGGCTGCCATTAAAAAAAATGGAGAAAAGTTGCCACTCTTGCCACAGAGGCCAGAACAAGAGGCAATGGGTTCAAACTATAACAGAGCAGATTTAGATTAAATTTCAGAAAATACTTCCTAACTGTAAGAACAGTAGAAGAATGGAACAGACTGCCTAGGGAGATTGTGGAAGCTCCTTCATTGGAGGTTTTCAGAAAGAGGCTGGATAGCCATCTGTCTTGTATGGTTTAGACACAACAAATCCTGCATCTTGGCAGGGGGTGAGACTAGACTCTTAAAGCTTCTTAAATAGTATAGAAAGAACTCAAGTGAGCAAAGTAAAGGAGAAATAGAAGAAATTACAGAGCTTTATAAAGCACATTTAGAATGATAAACAACTCAAGCTTTAAAAACCCAGTGCAGAGCAATTCCCCCTCTCATCCCCCAAGAAAAAGAAAGCTACAAGAAACTTTATTGTGTGGTAGCATTTACTTTCATTTTGGAATATAAAATATAATAGAACCTCAACTATTCTAACTGCCCTCAATTATTTGGAAAAGATTTCTAAGTACTAGAATTATTCTAGGTATTAGAATTCCCAGATAACTGCTGTAAATCAATTTTATATCCTGAAGAAAAGCCAAATCCCTTCAGAAGGGATAATCAATTGAAAATAATTATTTTGTGTTTGTGTACCTAAACATGACCTGCATATAATACTTTATATCCCTGCTGACCAGTTTTTATGCCACTCATGTGGGGATGGTCATAACCTGTGGTTCTAAAGAAACATCAAATAAAAATGGATGCAAGGTGGATGCTCCTGGCAACCACCACAGCTCAGGTGAGAAATCTGTGATATAATCCTATTTCAGTGTCTGTGATGGCTGTAGCATGGCTGATTAGCACAACATTTCACACTTCAAATGCTCATCTGTGGTGAAAAAGGGAAGATCAGGTCCTCACTAACTTCCTTAGGCCTGGTCTACTCTACAGGGTTAGGTCGACGTAACCTGAATCATCTCGAACTAGCTGCGGAAGTGTCTTCACTTAAATTTGGCTCCCCCCAATGTAAGTGCCGCGCTATGCCGATTTAGTAACACAACCTCCTCAAGCGGCATAGAACCACAGTTTATGAAATTATGTTGACGCAATATCAGCACCAACACAATGTTGCTTACGTCGATTGTTGGTGGCTTTCAGGAGTTGTTCTCGATGCCCCACACAGACAATACAATCAATTCAAGCACTCCTGGTTAGGATGCACACTACCAACACAAGGAGCTAAACATACAAGCAATTTAATAACTGCGGTGGCTGCACGCTGACATAAGTTAGGTCGACATAATTTTGTAGTGTAGACATGGCCTTATTCTAGTATAGCCACAAAATAGCCCACGATATATTGGCAACCAACACCACCATCCAACATAGTGAAAATAAATAAACAAATAAATAAATAAATAAAGAGAAAGCTGAAATGCTTTGACCAGGCAATACTTCATCAGAATTTGTAGTCTGAAGTCAATGTGACTTGTGCTCCTAAATCACTGTGGCACTTTTAACAACATTAATCATAAGTGCCTAAATATGGACTTAGGAACTCATAACAAAACTTTGACCTACGTGCATAAAAATCTCACATGAATCCATTAAAGTATTGAAAATTTAAATAATGAAAAGTTAAGACTGAAGCAATTTGTTTCAAAATGACAAAGATGACACTATAGAACTATCCAATAAAGATAATCATGCGTTCCTAATGCTGCAAAAAATGCACAGGATTAACTTTAAGCACTACTCTAAGCCCAACAAGACTATTCATCTGAGTAAAGTTGCACCCCTATTTAATTGTTTGAAAATTAAAGACCCTATTTCTGAAATGCTGTGTGGAGGGTTGTTTTTTTGTTTGGTTGGATTTTTGCCTACAACAGTTTTGTAAAATTCCAATAAGAAATCTTACCTGGAGTTGCAATTTTAAAAAAGCAACGTTTATAATTAAGTTCATTATACATTTATAATCTAAAGTGTCACACATTGCAAAAAGTCATTTCATAAAACCTCAGCCTGATTTAAAATCAATGATAAAAATACCCAAGTGATTTAAATGATGACTACAATCACTCCAACCTGACAGTCAACTAAATTTTATTCAATATTGAGTGCACCTAGCGTTGTCTGCACACTATTAACAAAAATCTTAAGAGATCAGCCAAATTTGACATAACTGTTTCCACACAGGCAGACTCTTCACACCAGCTTTGATTGACAATGCCTCTGACAACACCAGCTGTCTATTGTAGAATGTTGACAAGAGGTCACAGTAAGAATCAAAAGGTAAATCATGCTAATTAAGAATTTGGTGTAGCATCTAAATAAAATATTAGGGTATTCAGTTGCCTGTGGATTTTATAGCACTTAGTTTTAATCTCCTTTAAAGACGAGGGATTTGGATTTTGCTGTTTGTTGTGCTTCAGTTTTTAACAATCCATTAGTGACAAAATAAAAATACATAGCATAGAACTTTGTGGAGGAGAACACAAATTCTGCTTATTAAACTATTTTATCCAACAATATATTAAGCATTCAGGTCAAACACTAGAACTGAGCTGATTTTGTGCCAGAATCATAAAATTTAAACTAAGAAAGCAGTTACTAGAGGTTACATTATTTCAGTGAAGAAATATTTGTTTAGTTCACCTAGCAACTATTGGCAATTTTGAAAGGACATTTATATATTCACTTGTCTGCCAACTTGCCAATATGCTTTTGATTGTAATGTAACTTTTCATGTTTATAGTACGCTATCAACCACTTTGCTTTATTCTTGTACTATTTTTATTTACCCCTCTCTACTGTTAAAATAAACCCATTTATTTTTCTTACATCCCAATAAATGGGTCTACATATAAATTAAATGCTTTGTGAATGCAATACATTTTTGTATTCTCTCTTTATACATATCTATGTGTAACTGCAGTACCTCTCCTATGGTATCTGCATATTTCACATCTCTAAAAATCAATAATTAAAACATTCAATTATTTTCCCTCAAAGCTAACTACTGCCCTCAAGACTTGGCTGCAATGTTGTGTCTTTACACTGCTATATAAAAATGTTTAGCCCAAATGAGCTGAACTGATTTAACCTGTATTTTATTTTGAGATATGTTTATACTGCAATTAAAACCCCCCAGCAGGCCCGTGCCAGCTTACTTGGGCTAAGGGGCTCAGGCTCAGGGGCTGTATAATTGCAGCATAGACATTCGGGCTTGGGCTGGAGCTCTAGAACCCTGTGAGAGGGGAGGGTCCTAGAGCCCAGGCTCCAGGCCAAGCCTGAACATCTACCCCTCAATTAAACAGCCTCTTATCACGAGCCCCATGAGCCTGAGTCAGCTGGCCCGGGCCAGCTGCAGGTGCCTAATTGCCTTACAGACATACCCTTGAATGCCACCAAACCCTTCTTTCCAGAGTGCTAAGGGTAAGTCTTGTCTTCATGGGTGAGAGGGTTTCTTGTTTGTCAATCATGTTACTGCCATTAGCTTAATATGACTGAAAAGCCCTGGCAAGATGGAAGCAAACATGCCTGAAGCCACGTTAGCTGGCCATGTTGTATGCTAGGCTCCCACCTCGGTTTCCATCCTCTAAACTAGAGGTAGTAGGTTTTGAGAAAGGATGTAAGGAAGATTGGGAGATGTTATGGTGGAAGATAAAGAAGGGAATACTAGACCAACCTGGGGAAAGGATGCAAAAGGGGCAAACAGACAGATCGGTTTGAAGAAAGATCTTGGGAAGAGAGGGGTATAAAAGGAGACAAAGGCAGAGAGCCAGGAGTGAGCCAAGTTCTGGACGAGTCTTAAAGGACAAAATCAGGAGCCTGAGTTTTATGCTAGAGACGGATGAGTCAATGGAGAGACTGTAGGCCAGGCTGAACACAGTCACAGTGCTAGGTAAGAAATTATTTTTCAGAGGAATTTTGAATGGATTGGAGATGGGGAAAATGGGTATCTGGAACTTCCAAATGTAAAACATATGTTTATATTATATCGCCTCTTTCTTAAGTTTAAAATTTAACTGAGTAAGGGAAAGAGGGGTAGAATAGAGAAATAAAATTAGCTATTTAAGTTACTATAAAAATGTAAACATAATAGTTTCAGATCCTTGCAAAATTTGGAACTCTTAAATTAACCTTGCAAGCCATAAAAGTAATTGGAAATCCATTTTTATTATAATTTGATGTAATTTTATCTTGTTTGATCTACACTTAACATTGCCTTGAACATGCAGAAGAATACAGTGTATAATGAAGGAAAACATGAAATTCACTGCATTGAGTTGCGGGGGATGGAGAGGGCAAAGGACTACCAAACTGCTTATTCTCGGTTTCATTAAGGAGTCAAGGGGTTATGGTAAATTACACTTGTACATGTCTGGTTTTGAATCTAAGTGGATAGTTATTGAGAAGAGCAGAGTTCTCTCAACATAACTAGCTGACTATTCTGACTTATTCACAAGTCTGAGGAAGTACAAATACCTCCAGCAAACCAGACACTAGCCTCATTCAGGGTTTTTGCTCCAAATTAGTCAGTCATCAAAAACATCACCACATGTTTTCCTTCCTTTCTCAGGGGGTCTTTAGTAACCCACCCTCCACATATTTAATTTTGAGGACGGATGTCTACCTGTAGTAGCTAAGGCTTCATCCAAAACGAAGGGGTCATAACCTGCTCCTATTATAAAGCAGAAAGAAAAAGAACTTCTGTTCCCACTGTCATCCACCACCCTACAAAGCACAGGACAGACATTCCAAAAAAGCACGAGTTACCTAGCTACAAACCAAGATCATCATGGGACATAGCTGCCCAAGGCTCAGCACAGTCAGGCATGAGTAACAGGAGCAGAAGTGTCCTCTCCTCACTGCTAAAGTATCAGGGGAAGAGGCTCTTCAACTCACCCTCAAACCTTTTTATCTACATTGGAGATAGAGCAGCAGCCACTTTAAATGTAGTACATGGGAGGGAGGGACAACCACTCTTTTTGTAAAGCTGGCCTGAGTTTTAGGGTCTATAAGTGAACCCCATCTCAAACCTAAGTTGGCATGAGTTTCTTTAGTAATGTTTTGCACTGCTCTTCTTACAACCTTCCATATGAATATCATTGTTTTATATTTTTCTTTGCTTAAAAGGTGCTTTTAATAAATTTACATGGAAGATTATTTTCACAAGCAACCAAATACCCATTTAGTTTTACTGTGATAATTTTACACATTTCAGTAAGTCGTCTGGGGGCAATGTGTTATATTTATTCTGCAGAGATCACAAACAAGCTAATTCTAAAGAGAATTATTTTATCTTTTACACACACACCATCTCTCCATGACCCTCACCAGAGGAAAAACAGATGATCTGCAACTCCTAAAACAGAAGAAAGCCATTTTTAATTAGTGAAAGTGCTGAATACTTCCATTTGATGTAGGAAATGTGATGTTATTGTGGCCATGTATAATCACCATAATCAAATCACCATTTTACAGTTACATTATAAACCCATATTAGAAATGTTTTATCTGCAGCATAAAGTGTTTGCCTCCATATTTTAAATATTACACCTCTACCCCAATATAACGCTGTCCTCGAGAGCCAAAATATCTTACCACGTTACATCAAACTCGCTTTGATCCACCAGAGTGTGCAGCCCCACGCCCCCGGAGCACTGCTTTACCGCGTTATATCCGAATTCGTGTTATATCGGGTCGTGTTATATCGGGGTAGAGGTGTATTTTGTCTCTCTAGGGAAGGAAATTTGCAGCTCTAAGCACCAGTTATACTAGGTGGTCCCAAAGCGTCCCCAAACTTTACAAAGCTGAACCAAATTTACAAATTAATGCTATTGTGTAAAAGAAACCTACAACCTCCCAAATGGTGAAAAGGCAGAGTGATGAAAAACAAGTTAAGTGTTACACTAAAAAATATAAAAGTATGGATCCAATGATCCTCTGATAAAATTTTTAAAGCAATGACTCACAGAAAGAGCTAACTTTATCATAAAGATCCAGCTTTTCCCAGATTCCCCACATACATCCCAACATAATCCAGGAAATCACCTTCGATAAATATTGTCCAAACTTTATTCAGGCTCCACTATATTAGCAAATAAACTGCTGTATCACTAGAAGTTCTATGAAAACTCCACAAAGCCTTAGATACGAGAGAAAAGTTTTAGCCCCCAATTCTGCAAATGCCTGTGTAGGAAGACCTCTGCACCCCATATAGGGCACAAATGAAGATGGGGTTTCACTCAGGTGCAAGGGCTTGTTTGAATGCATGTCTTGCAGGGTTGAGGTCTTATTTCCCAAATTATACTTAATTATGACGCATACAGGGCCGGTGCAACCTATTAGGCAACCTAGGCGGTCGCCTAGGGTGCTAGGATTTGGGGGGCGGCATTTTCTTCAGTGGCAACCGCGGTGGCCGAATCTTCAGCCGTCCCAGTCACCGCCGGCATTTAGGCAGAGAGAGCTAGGGCAGGGGAGCGTGGGGAGGGCCACCTGCAGCAAGTAAGGGGGAGGGGCATGCAGGGGAACTCCCCGCCCCTGCTCACCCCTGCTCCGCCTCCTCCCTGAGTACGCTGTCGCTGCTTCACTTCTCACGCCTCCCAGGCTTGCGGCGCCAATCAGCTTAGGCACCGCAAGCCTGGGAGGCGGGAGAAGTGAAGCAGGGACAGCGTGCTCGGTGAGGAGGTGGAGCAGGGTGAGCTGGGGCCGGGAGCTGACGCACGGCTCCCCGGGCCGGGGCGGGGGGGGAGTGCCTCTGGGTGGAGGTGGGGAGGGGAGCTGCCGCAGGGCCTGGGAGGGGTGGAGCAGAGGTGAGCTGGGGTGGGGAGCTGCCACGGTGGGGGGGTGCCTCCGAGCGGGGGAGGGGGGGCAGGGAGCTGCTGCAGGGCTTGGGGAGGGCGCAAGGTGGAAGTTTCGCCTAGGGCGCGAAACATCCTTGCACCAGCCCTGGACGCATACCAAACTATGAATCCCTCTGTTCATTCCCTTCCTTCATGGGCCATGGGGAGAACAAGATTGCCTGCACTGTCCTCAACATGTTCATAACAGTAGCAGCTCTGAATTAAGATAATGACTATAATCAAACCTCTTGCTTAAGGGCTTCAGCCTGTAGGAGTCAGAAAGGGATTTTTCCCTGAAGCACAATTGTCTTGATGTTGTCTAGAGTGCTTTCCCCTCACCCCCTTTCTCTGATGCATCAGAGACTGGCAACAATTGGAGACAGTATTACAGAGAATCCTCTTTCTTGATGCCTGGTTGGCATGTCTTGTTCACATGCTCGGGATCATACTGACCTCCAATTAAGTCAAGAAGAAATTCCCCCCCAGGACAGAATTGCAGGGGCCTTTGGGGTTTTGTGAATTCCTCTGCAGCAAGGAGTGTGGTTCACTGGCTGGAATCATCAGGGCACATCTCCCCTATTCAATTCCTTGCCATTGCAGGGGCTTAAGGAGTTAATAACACCTTGGTCTCTACTGCCCTCAGCCTGTGGCACTGAATTCAGTCTTCTGAGGGCTACAATGTTTTAGTCTAACTAAAGCCTTTGGGCTCAATATAAGGGTATCTGGATGAAATTTAGTGGCCTGTATAAACAGGGCAGACTAGATAACCTAATGGTCCCTTTGGCCTTTAATTGCATGTAACTATGAAACTACTCGTTTGTGAGGAATCTGTAAACGAATACAGTAGAACCTCAGATTTACAAACACAAGACTCACTAACTGACCGGTAAACCACCCTCCTCATTTGGAACTGGAAGTACACAATCAGACAGCAGCAGAGACCAGAAAGAAAAAAAAAAGAAAAAAGCAAGTAAATGTGTTAAATGTAAACTACAAAAAATAAAGGGAAAGTTTAAAAACAAAGATTTTACAAGGCAAGGAAACGGTTTCTGTACTTGTTTTGTTTAAATTAAGATGGTTAAAAGCAATATTTCGTTTCTGTATAGCAGCGTTTCCCAAACTTGGGACGCCACTTGTTTAGGGAAAGCCTCTGGCGGCCCGGGCCAGTTTGTTTACCTGCCGCGTCCGCAGGTCCGGCTGATCGCGGCTCCCACTGGCCGCGGTTCGCTGCTCCAAGCCAATGGGAGCTGCAGGAAGCGGCGGCCAGTACGTCCCTCGGCCCACGCCACTTCCAGCAACTCCCATTGGCCTGGAGCAGTGAATTGCGGCCAGTGGGAGCCGTGATCGGCCGGACTTGCGGACGGGGCAGGTAAACAAACCGGCCTGGCCCGTCAGGGGCTTTCCCTACACAAGCGGCATCCCAAGTTTGGGAAACACTGCTGTATAGTAGTGTTTCAAAGCTGTACTAAGTCAATATTCAGTTGTAAACTTTTGAAAGAACCACCATAACATTTTATTCAGAATCACAAACACTTCAGAGTTATGAACAATCTTGACTCCTGAGGTGTTTGTAACTCAGATTCTACTGTACCCTAGTACCTAGGATTTTTTTTTTTAATCTCAGTCTATGTGAGGAACACTATTTAAATAAGCTACAGTCTTCCCTATACGGCCTTTTATATGAACAAGAATTAATATTAGCATAGCTTTTAAAAAGAAAATGCTTTTTGAATACTTTTGAGGCAAAGCGTTTGCTTCAGTATTGCAGAAGCCAGACACAGATTTTCTTCAATCAGACTATTTGGCTTGTGTGCATATTAAAATGAGTTACCATACTTGTCCATTTTCAATTCCACAAACTCAATCAATGCCCATGGCATGTTAAACTGACAGTTTTCAGATGCCTGGCTTAAATTCGTCATCCATGAATTTAAAGTTAACCATTATTTACAAATTTGTAACATTTTCAGAATGATCACTTCAATACTATTTCTAATTGAATTCAAAGCAAATACTGATATTCTTTCCCTTAAACTTCTCACCACAAATAAACACTATCATTTTGCCATCTGCACTTTTAGTGCGGGGATTTTAGGCATACACGCTTGAAAAAAACAAAATCAGTGCCTTGATGTAAGAGACTTGATAAAAGTGGTTTTATTGGAGCAAAAAGTATCAATATGGTGGGGAAGGGAGGGTGTAATTTTTTTCTATGTAATTTGGGATATCTGCCATTTGCTTTATTGGTGTAGTTACAATGTGATATTTCAGGGAACAATATAGCAGTACTTACAGAAACTATAGTGAAAGACAACCAAGTTTCACTACATTGTTTAAACTGGTTATAGCTCATTTAAAAATAGGGTAAAAAATGGGAAATGCCATGAGCAAAGAAAGTGAACCCAAATCCATAGGCTTTTAACTAAAAATATTAGACAGACTAATGAGTTGCAAGAATAAAAATAGGCAGATCATAAAATTAACCAAAGCAGGAATTTTATATATTACTTATTTTTAAGGGCATCACCCACCATAATATGTAAAAATGTTTACTAACAAGATAAGGGTATACAGTAACTCCTCACTTAACGTTGTAGTTATGTTCCTGAAAAATGCAACTTTAAGTGAAATGATGTTAAACAAATCCAATTTTCCCATAAGATTTAATGTAAATTCGGGGAGGTTAGGTTCCAAGGAAATTTCCATAGACGGAGGAAGGGAGGAGAGGAGGTGGAAAAGAGGAACTTGTGCAATGCTCCCTTGTAAAGTCAGCCAAACAACATTATAAGGGAGCATCACACACCTTTAAACAAGTATGTTCCCTAATGGAGCAGCGACGTAACTTCGAAACAACGTTAAGCGGAAGGATGTTAAGTGAGGAGTTACTGTATCAGCAAAGAGAAATAGACTGCGACAGTCACACACAACACACAGAAACCCAGAATCTTTGCTAAGTCAAATTTTCAAATGTTTTCAAAACTGCAGTTTTCATTCAGAGCTGTTGTTATATTACCAGGAATTAAGAGGGGATTATATTGGTCTAAAACAGATAGTTAAACTAATTAAATACCAGACAATAATTGGAATCATCAACCATTATTGGACGGATCGTGCATCAAAGTTAACTTATCTTCTATACTAAAATCAATAAAAAGATGTAAAACAGGTTGCTTACACAACTTGAATACAAACTTTCAGATTACAAAATGTTCATCCCAATCACTGATTTATAAAATTATGTAACAGCGCAGCAAAGGGAAATGAAGGAAAATTCTCTGATAGTACATTTGCTCAGTAGCAAACTCCCTTATTGTTAGGCTTCACATTATCTGAAGAGTATGCAGAGGAATGCTCCCAAGTCCAGGGGGAACAGAGACATCATATTTTAGGGGAGTAGGTACCTAAAGGCAGATGTTAATTTGTATCCAATTTTTAATATATCAGATAAGGAAGGAAGGAAGAGTCCAAAAACTTCTGAGGGAGAGTTTATTTAAGAGGCCCATTTGCTTCTGTCAGTTCTCTCCTTGTTTTAAATTTGCATTAACATGGACTATTTTTCTATCAAGTGTAATAAAGGGCAGTCTTCAATTTAATTGTACTATTGTGAAAAAGAGTTCCCTCTCCAGTGAACTGTTTCTGTACGAGATAAAATCCTGTGATACACTGGTTGTACAATGCCTCAAAATACAATTTCAGCACCAGGTTCAGAGATCCTGGTAGGTCCAAGAACCTATTCTACTGTACAGTGAAACAACTTTGTATCTACTTCTCCAATGGATTTGCTTTTCCTTTTTTTAAATATATGTTACTATCCATATTAACATTGCTTTTCAACACTTCAGTTTAATTTTTTCTGCCCTTTCCACTATGGCTTAGAGATATTATCTCTAAAGAAAGCTAGTTCTTTCCACATTCTGTTTCCTAATTAAATACATTTTTAAAAATCAGAAGATATAAGTTAATAAGATGACTGCGTCAGTGTGAACTGATATGTTCAAAACAGATGATCACATTTGAAAAAATGTTTTACACGAGCTAAATACACACAAATTTTTATAGGACCATTATACGAGTAACAGTGACTATTTTACAAGACAAAAACCAAAACAATTATATTAATTTCCATATCTTCTGTTGAGGCCCAAAACATCTATGGAAAGATTTTTTTGGACCATACTCGTCTACCATATTCCCATCCACTCCCTTACCATTTTTTCTACAGGGAAAGAAAACCTAGAGTTCAAATCTCAGCCTCCTGCTTCATAAAGGGGCCCTGGTTCTCACTGGGGTAGGATTCCCACAGCACAGACTCTGCAGAGGGAGATGGTTAGGGCGCCTACCAGGGATCCCATCAAGTCCTGGCACAGAAGATGCAGCTCCATCCCTGGTGTAATACCCTGTGGCCCACAAGACAACCCTGGGGAGGCTTTGAGGCAATGCTTCAAGACTGTCTATGTAACACCAGTGGCCACAAAGCCCAAACATTTGGAGGGCACAGAGTTATCTTAAATGACCTAAACCTTTTCCCTGGACTGAGTGTTCTTTGCTGCATCAAAGGCGCAGCCAAAAAAAAAAAAAAAAAATCTCAAGCACAATCTTTATTTAAGGTATGATCGTTAGAGTAGGGGCCATATTTTAATGTGTGTCTGTACAATATCTACCACAATAGGGCCCCAATATTCTGTTTAAAGGGTTTAGGCACTAAAAAGTGAATATAACCATCTAAATATAAGATTATTTAAATTAAGTTCTATTCTCAACATTCTGTTTTTTAAAAAGTCACTATCATAACTAGTATTAAACTGAGTGTTGGTGTAATACCACAGGACTGGCCAAATCTTGATACAATGGAAAGGACCAACTCACCATAGACATATGTCAATTGTGCTGATGGCCGAGTCTGGACAATCACTACAGCAACTCTAAAGATACGCCCTTTGCTGAATCCCCTCAAACTTGGGCTCACCCGCCCCCTTTTACTCTTTTCATGAAGCCATATAACAGCATAAACATGCACCTTAACCAAAATTAAGCATATTAGGAAACAACTGATTTAAGGGTTATAGCAGCACATTTTGTTTATTTACTTTGACATATGTAGAATTGTGCCTTTTCTGCACAGCTCTGAACCACAAAAAAGATTGGCATAAAACAATTTAAGCTTAATTAAAGTGTTGGTTTTTAGTTTGTAAAGTTTTAGAAATTTTTATAAGCTACCCTAAAAGCAAAAAAGGTCAACTCTGAGGTTGATCTATTGTGTGTATACGTAGCATAATATACTGCAGTTATATTTATACACATACATATCAAACAAGTGTATTTGCATATGCACATGGAAACTGCATGTTTTCCATCTTACCATAACTCAAGAAGAGATAAAGGGAATTTGCCCAAACTTATTTAAAAAAAGAGTCATCTCCAAAACAGAAAATCAGCCCCAGAGACCAACGTTTTGGAAAGTTACAGCACTCTCTTTTACAGTATTAAAGAGCACGTCAGACAGCTTCCGTAATACTTTTGCTACTGCCCTCTGAATATAATTACCAAAGGCAACACACACAAAATAATGTTTTTGCTTTAAATTACTGTTTATGGAAAACGCACTGAGCTAGGGATAAGGTGATGAAAGATGTGATTAGGAATACTTATTTACTATTCACTCAAGTAACATTTCAATCACTACATTTTCTGTTAAACTGCTACTGTTTTTCCAACATTTGATTACAAACTGGTTTATGGAAAATACTTCTTGGAAAATACTGCTTCTAAAAGAGAAAGTCATGAGGTAAGCACTCTGATGTCCTTTTTATTATATTGTTATATATTACATTGACAAAGACACTAAAAAAATACCACCAGTGGACAATATCCTGTCTTAAGCAACCACTTCACAGTATTCTAAAAATTATGAGTGCAACCTTTGCCAACAACTGCTTTTTGCTTGGGTCTGGGTAGTTTCAGAAAAAGAAAATTACAAAGAATGTAAAAACACTGAAGAATTTTTCTTTAGTTTCATTAACACTCTACTGTGATAAGTGTGAACAGCAAAGGGGAAAAAAAACACCCTGGCATCCCAAGGTCTAGGCCGCTATATGCAGATTTTGCTCTATGGTTTTGAATACAGCATCTATATATAACGCATACAAACCAGCAACACCATGCAGAATACCAGTGGGACAATTAAATGGGTAAAAACTTTAAAAAACGGAGTTAGCTGTTTTATTACTCAGGTGGGATTTCAAATTTTCCAGTAATTGTGAAGTAAATATCTGGCACAAGAAAATGGATTAAGCATCTTTCTTTCACAATTATAATAGATGATGAACCCAGAAAGAAAAAACAAGTTGTACAGAACACATTTGCCTTGAACCAGGATGGAATGAAATAGTCATACTATCCCAAGAGAAATTAGATCCACTGCTACATACAGAGCATACATATTTTGAAAGGTCTATAACATCATATGCAAGTTGGACCCTTGCAGTGAGGAACATGTGAGATCCTGAAACATTTGAAGGTCTGCTTGGAACTCAAAGAAAAAGTCACTAGATGTCCACAAAAAAAGGACAACGAGGAGTCCTTGTGGCACTTTAGAGACTAACAAATTTATTTGGGCATAAACTTTCATGGGCTAGAACCCACTTCATCAGATGTATGAAGCGGAAAATACAGGAGCAGGTATAAATACATGAACGGATGTGAGTTGCCGTACCAAGTGTGAGGTCAGTCTAACGAGACAATTTCAACAGTTTCATTAAATACTACTCAGTCTCCAATTGCTCTACTGTTTTGCCCCCACGAAACCAACTCCTGCCTGTATGTTCTCATTTTGAACTGTAAGCTCTTCTGGGATGGAAAACATTACCTTCTTCACTGTATGTGAAATGTCTTGCATATCTCTAATGCTACATGAATAATAAGCTTCTTGAAACAAAACTGGACTTTTTCTGACAAGTACCACTGATGTTTATAAGGCCTGAGCCAGATGCCATTGAAGTCAACAATAGACAGACTCCAATTGACTTCAGTGGCATCTGGATCAGGATCATTGTGTGGAATAAATACGTAATACTGTGTATGCCAAGTTCCATAAACATCATTTACATGAGAAGTATATAGTGAAACACCAACATGGTTGTCATTGAGCTGCACATCAACAAGCGTTGTAGTAGTTGCAGCAAGAGGGAGCTCAGATCATGAGGGAAATCTGTTACTTTACTCCAATCACATCAATCATCTACCTAGCTCTCTTCACATCATTATCAACGTTGAATGCTTTTAAACAAGGTCTAATCAAACTATGCAGATTAAGAATTATTGCTAACTTGAAAATGATTGAAGATGTGTTCTTTACTTCTTTTCTTATAAAGTAATGTTTAGACGGAAAAAGCTCAGCAAATGTCAGTCACAAACAGAATTTTTCAGAAGTTCTTAAACATAAAGGAACAGAGGATTTAATGGATTGATTGATCTATTTATTTTGCAATTTTAACTGCCTGCAGACATAGTACAGAACAAAGATCAATGGAAGGCATCTTGGATATCATCCCAAAAGGTAGCCAACAAAACTCTGCATGGCCACAAGAAAAAAATGTCACTAGTATACCAGAACACATTGTTTTTATAATTGGCCTATTTACAGAAAAAATAGCTGTAATGTACTAAGATTCTGTTTATATTATATCCGCTCATATCTAATTAAGGATAGGAAAAAATGGAACTTAAACACAGCCCGTAACATGCCCCCTAGTAACGGGGTCGTGGATGGCATCTTAGCTTGCTCTTTGTATCACAGTGCCCGATGGTGGAGAGAGAACGGTAGCTTGTTCTACAAATACAACGTCTATCACCAATACTATGATATTTCTGCTAAATTGCTCAACAGTGAAATAATTCATGTTGATTTTTAAATTGTCTTCATTAAGTCCCAGCATTAAACCTTCAAGTTACAGGTGAATGGTGCAGTTCACACTTTTAAGAGCTACTGTTTAAGTAGGAAGATGGAGGTGGTCAGCACTGAACCAGCTCACATTTGATAGATTATCCTCATAACCACACTAGAAACTTCAGTTAAATTGAAAGAGTAAATTTTCAGAAAATGATGGGCCCATCAGGGCACAGATTATATAACGTAACATCTTCAGCTGACTCAATTCAATCCCTGCCTGTTGAGCATGGGCAGCATGAGAGCTCCACGTTTGCGTAGGCTAGCCCCCAGCCCCGCCCCTTCCACCCAGGGACCCGCCCCTTCTGCCCCCCACCGGAGCATCCCAGCCCAAGTCCCAGGATGCCAGTTGCCCGCCCCAGCTGTCCCAGGCTGCTGCCAGCTGCCCCGAGCATCGGCCCCCCAGCCCCAGCAGCCCAAACACCACCCCGCCTGCCCTGGCCAACCTGAGCCCCAGCCAGATTTGTGGGAGAGGCTGAGCGAGGGCAGGAAGAGAAGCAGCGCCATGAGGGAGAAGCAGGACACGGGAGCGGGGCCTCGGAAGGGCCACACCTGGCTGTTTGGGGAGGCTTAGCCTCCCCTGGCCTATGATACCCGCTGCTCATGCTGTTGAGCCCTGTCACAGGAGCTTATGGGTTTCCTAAAACCCGGACAGCTGTAGAAAAGAGGTTTGGTAGGGGTTTACCTAAAACCTCCAAGTAACAATCCATTAGCCGTTTGTTGGGCTACCTGCAAAAAATCAGTGCTGTTTCACTCCCTCCAGCACTGACCTCTTCTCTTCCCCTACATGCAATCCTCCATATCTGAAGCTCCTGACATCTGCAAAAGCGTTCCTGTGTCTCTCCCTCATTGGCTCAGTCATTTCATCATGTCAGTCATTTCAGCAGTCAGCTGAAAATATCTTTCTTCCTTGCTTATTACCTCAGTTTCTCTCCCCTTCCCACCCTTCTTATATGTGTTTTGGAGAGTACAGTTTATATGGTAAGACACTGTAAAAAACAAAGTTGCATTGTACTGTACACATGATATACCCATCTGATCCTAACATTACTACTCAAAGTTGCAGAGACAGGCACTTCCCTCCTCCACTCTTCACAAGGCCTATGCCAATATGCCCGCTGAGAAAATTCTTAAAGACATTTTTTAAAATGCATTACATATTACACAGCTTTACATTTATATTTAGTAATTCTCAGAAAGTATCCTGAAGCCTTTGTACTGAAACATGTTGAAATGCCACTGATCACTTTCCTTCTTGACCCACATAACCTGAAGTACACATGAGAAACTTTACATATCCCTCCACAAACTTGGCTTTATTTATGTCACATGAGAGAAAGGAAAAACATTAAGACTAATTAAAGGAAACTGGACAGACAGTGAGTAAACCATGAACAACTGCCCAAAGAATTGTAAAAAAAGAAAGAAAGAAAACTAACTCTGAAGATAGTTTCCATGTGTTTTGATTAGATACAGTATTGTGTGCAAGTCAGCACACAAAACATGTAATTTTTTTTAGTTAAACTTTTCTATAAGCCACAAAAGATAGATTGAATAAGAACATCATCAAAGTAGTCTCATCCTGCTATATGAACAAAATAGCCATATTTTATAGGATGATTTATTAATATCCTTACATGCGGATTCTACATACAGAGATAAATCAGGACTCACTTCCTAGTAGATTAACAATCTTGGTAACGTCTTAGAAACAAATCAAACATAATAACCAATGGCACTGACTACTGTACAATCATCGAGGCTCATTACAATTACAGTACACGTAGGCATGCTTTATTTATTTTAATAGTGTGACTACCATATGGAAAGTATCCAAATACAAAAGTCAGATGTGTAACCTAATTAACACCCCTCCCCCCGGAAATATTCTATGTATGACTTCAGAGACTGTAAGCTATTTTGTACAAGCAAAAACAAAAGTGTGGAAAAAAGTAGTGCTGTAAACTTGTTGAAATGTGCATTACTACAGTTTAGCTTTGTTTGCCGAGCTTAAAATAAGCAGAAGTAGGTTACAATACAACCTGAAGGAATAACATTCATTGCTGACACATCATTGTCCTTCATACATGCTAATATTTTGAAGTGAAACTTGGGAGACAATGTGACAATCAGGGTACAGACACCCCAAAGGGAGAGCAGAAGGTTAAAACCCCAAAAATGAGCAGGTAAACCAACTGATTGCATATTGTATTATCGTACTAGAAAAGTATGCCAAGTAAGGTCTTTTATGAAAGCTTTTAATGTTCTGTACTTCATGGTCTTTATGAGATATGTATGCAAACTGTAGTTATGAACCTATGTACGTATATAGAAAACTGTGCTCATAACCCAACTATGCCTCACAGCAGGGATGGGCACCTCCCAAACCAGGAAACTAGCTCCAAGTAACTATCCATTGTCCAGCCCAGGAAAAGACAATGATGCCCATTAGAGTTAATGAGGAAAGATTAAGACATCCAGCTATCAAATCAAGGGGAAATTTCCCCACTCTGAAGAGTTATGAGTCATCATGGACAGAGAAAAAAGGAAAATGCCTTTTAAAAACAGGCTTAGGACAGAAAGTGTGGACCCAGACAGTGAGGGACAGTCTCTATGTGGGAGGCTGTCCATGAACACTAAATCCCCACCACATTTGGGGGGAGGGTGACCATATTTCCCTATGCTGAATACAGGACACCTGGTAAAATTACTCATATTCATGCAAGTTCAACGTCAATCAATCAGAATTATGCAGTACAAACATTCAAATTAACATCAAGTTGATTGAGCTACTGTTGAAAAGAAATACTGCGTAGTAGGATTATTTTTATTTACCTATCTTTAAAGCTTATGGGTTCACACGGGGAGAGGTGACACACACACACACACACACTCCTGTACACCTCTCTCACACACGGGGGGGCGGACGGACACGGACACAGATGACCGACCTGATCCTCCCTGCCCGGCACTTTCACCGTCTATGTCTAGCTGAACCCCTGGGACAGACTCAGCTCTCCTGGTACCAGGTGCCACGTCTTCCAGAGGCAACACATGGGGGGCATGCAGGGTCACATGCCTTCCTCCCCCAGATTTCTGCCAGGGTTCACACCAGAATGTGGCCCCCAGACGCAGCCTTTTGGTGCTGTGCGGGAAGGAAGGGACAGGAGCTCTTCCAGCAACAGGGGAGGAGGGGGAGAGGAAGGGATGACCTGGCCCTGTGTTTGCAGAGCTCATCTCTTTCCCTCCCCATGCCTCCATGGCTGGAAGGAACTTGTCCCTTCCTGCCCACACAGTGTTGAAAGGCAGCTAACAACTCCAGGTTGCTGCTGGCCACAGACATAACCCAGCCACCTCCTGTCCCCCGGCTACAGTGCAGGCAGGAAGTGGTTAAGCCCTAAGGACACCAGGGCATGGGGAACCTGACTGCTGGGCAAGGTGGATAAAAATCAATGATTTAAAAAAAAAAAATTTTAAAAATTGGATTTATTATTTAAATAGGATTTTTTTTATTTAAATCAGATTTTTGAGGGAAAAAACCTATCTAAAGATCATTTTAATTAAGATACATTACAGCTCAAAGACATCCCATCATGGAATAGGGATTATAAATTCTAATTCTATAGTATGAGACAATATATTCCTGTAATGTTTAAGAAAAGTTTTGTAAATGACTTCAAATAGTTCATGGATTAGGGACCCAATCTTATGGGGTTCCACAGGCTTCTGTATAGATTATTTAGTTTAATCTTTCCATCTACCCAATGGGACTCAGTGCTCAGTCGAGAAGATACCATCAGAGATGCTTAGTTTTGCAGTTCTCAAAGTGTGGATTTGTCTCTCCAGAGATAACATGCTTGTTACACAAAAATGTTTAAAATAAATAAATAATATATAGAAGTATGAAATAACAGACCTCAACTCTGTTGTCCCTCTGCAAATTTGTGTACACAGAGTCTCTCTCTTACCTCTCTCTAAAAGTGCAAAAGTTTCAAAAACTTCAATGAATAGAAGATTGTTGGGGGCAGAATAGATCTGGACAAGGAGAAAAAGTCTGGAGATAAATGTGAGACGCAAGGGACATATGCTTGTTTTGTTAAAATATTACATATCTGCTGTTGAAAAAAAAAATCCAGAATACTTAATGTTGTTTTAGTTAAATAAAACAATTTAAATGTCTGTCTGGTGATGTTCTCCTCCTAATACAGCATGGCAAGAAAATCCTCCAAATATTAATAATTAACCTGTTGAATTGGAGATAGTTCACCTCCCAATGACTTCATAAATATCTGCTTCAATTACCTTTGGTAAATGAAATAACCAATCATTCATTTTCTGATATAGCTGTAAAATTAATCTGAAAAGTTTTCAAAATAAATCACTATTCAAAAATGTATAGTGTGTACCTTCTAAAAATGAAACCTACATCTATCTCTGAGTTGTGAAGAATATGTATTAAGGTTATAACAATCAACAAGAAAGCACTTTTATGTAGAAAACCATGATTAAATCGAGTCTTCCTGACTAGTGATTTAAATCAAATCCACCCTGCTGCAGGGGCTTCGGCAAACCTGGTCAGAGAGTTGACTCAGTAGCGGAGGGTGTCTAGGGAACGGAGCAGTCCCATGCTCCCTGGAGGCAGGACCCGGGAGGTGGGGGGGGAGAATACGGAGTCTAGCCCCTGCCTGGGGGGGCTGCTGTGGAGCCTGCACAGTCAGGGAGCAAACAGGCTGGAAATCGCTTCCCACACCCCTGGCACTCCAGAGCGTAGCTGAGTGGTGGAGAGGCTTCCCTGTGCCAGCACTATGAGGGGTTTTGACACAGGCAGGGTTTGGCTCCTCCTGGCCAGTGCACCGGGACAGAGGGTCTCGGGCTTTCCCAGGGTGCTGGCCCAGCCAGAGGCAGTGGGGGAAGGAAGGAGCCTGCTGGCCAGGCTGTTGGTGAGCTGAGCACTCCGACCAGAGGCTGATTCTCCACACAGTGATGGGAGCAGGACGTGCCATACCAGGGGGAATATGGAGGAACAGCAGGGTTGGAGGGAGGAAGGTGTGACAGGGCAAAGCAGGGAGAGGACAGAACAGGGAGAGCACAAAATGGGCCAATAGGTGGGCAGCAGAGGTGACACGTAACCGGCCACTGCCTGGCCCCTGCCCACACTCACCAGCCGCCGCAATACACAGCCAGCACCAGCCGGAAACGAGACAGGGGGCAAGGCCCTGCTGGGCAAGACCCAGCATGCATCAGGAGCTGTGCTGATAGACCAGGAGGGGGAGCAGCCGACCCCACGTGCTGCAGCTTTGCCCCGCCAGCAACCTTGCACACCCACCCACATCGTAAGCCACTGGACCCTCCCATTCACTGCTGGTGGGCGGGCGACTGGCGAGCAGAGATCCGGCCAGCAGCAAGACCTGCCAGTACTGATGAGGGGTGGGGAGAAGAGGGACAGAAAATACGGGACAAATTGCCCATTTTTGAGAAAAAGTTGGGACACCTGCAGGAGGGCTTAAATTCAGGATTTTCCCTTTAAAAACAGGTCGTCTGATCACCCTATTTGGGGGTATGCAATTAAACTGTTCAAAGACAATAGGTAAAACTTTTATTTAAAAATATGGAAGTGTAAAGCATGAGATTGCTTCTTCATGTTTATTTTCTGCGTCACTTGTGTATGTTTGCTTTCCATTACTATTTCATCTCTGAATGTGTGGTTTTTCTGTTAAATAAACTTTGTTTATTTTTACCCCAAGCTGGTCTCTGGTGTGTAAACTATGTGAAGTGTGTGCACCAAAGGAGACTGGAAGGCTGATTTCACTCCTTCATGGTTGATGAAACAGAGGGAGACAGTCCGAGTATCTGGAAGGAGGCTGGCCTGGAAGGGCTGTTGGTGTCACCTTACTAGGAGAAACTGGGCTGGTGCCAAAATGAGACTTTGTGCTTGTGGGCAGGCTACTGGTGTCAGGGAATTGAACCATAGCTGAACAGCATAAAAGCCTCTAAGATTACAGGGCACTGGTGACAGAACCTGTTGAGCCTTAAAACGTCAGAGTGTAATCTATATGATTTCAGTAACAACCATGAAAAACAGTTCTTTCTGTGAAATATGCACTTCAAATCACTAAGTAAACTTTGTGTATATTTTTAATCAAATTGCTACAGAATTTCTAAATGAAGTTATATAGCTCAAACTGTACCTAGCCACAAGGAATCTTTACTCAATTTACATCCCATTCTTCCACATCTAAAGGAAAACATGCCTTACAAATTCTTTCTACTTCTATTACAAAGAGGAACAAACAGAACATGGAAAATGTGGTAGTGTAGCTGTGTTGGATATTGAAGAGACAAGCTGAGTGAGGTAATAATATATTTTACTGGAACAACTTCTGCTGGTGAGAGACATGAGCTTTTGATCATACACAAAGCTCTTCCTCAAGTCACTCTCTTGCAACTCTAACCCCAACAGAAGTTGGTCCAAAAAAGTATATTACCTCATCCACCTTGTCTCTCATGGAAAATGTGCCATTCAGATAAAACAAAATGTGTATCTGCAAATGCAATATAATGAAGGGGGAGATGGGGGAAGAGTTACTGAAGTAACTTGCTTTCTCCAAATGTATTGCCTTCACAGATCCACACTAAGATCACATGCCCTACCATGAAATGATTTCAAAGCAGCCACTGTGGAAGCATAGTGAGGTCCTCCATTCTAGAACCATGTGAATAGAAGTCATTCACCAAGTGTCCCTTGGATCCTTTATAACCCTGACACAGCCTTTATAGTTCCAGGGCAAACGATCACATCAATAGGTATCCATAAAGGTAATAATACATGTACAGAATAGAACTTACTTCAGTAACCTACCTCTTTTCACCTTTATGATACTGTCTTTACAGACTCCCACAAAATAAACTAGCTAGCAATGACAAGGAGGCCTGGGGGAATTACTACTAATTGAAAAGTGAACAAATGTACTGCTTCCCTGCATGGAAAATCCAATCTGATCTGGACTCAAAAGAATACTTTTGTAAAGTTAAGAAATGAATTCTAGATAGCAGCTTTGTGGAATCAATCAGCACACTGCAAAGGGATTCTGCAGAAGCTACTGCTCAGTGTGGATAAAAATTGATAATTGTATTTAATAAAAACAGAGTTTTAATATAAATTAAATACAAGTTTATATTTAAAAATGAACCTATTTAAAATTAAAATGTAAAATGGTGACATGCTATATTAAGGCCTAAATTTACTATAATCTATTAAAATCATTTAAATTAAATTAAAAGAGCAATAGTAATACTGTCTATGAGGGGAGGGATAGCTCAGTGATTTGAGCATTGGCCTGCTAAACCCAGGGTTGTGAATTCAATCCTTGAGGGGGCCTTTTAGAGATCCGGGGCAAAAATCTGTCTGGGATTGGTCCTGCTTTGAGCAGGGGGTTGGACTAGATGACCTCCTGAGGTCCCTTCCAACCCTGATATTCTATGATTAAGCAGTACATGTTTGCTGCTGAAGTTATACAGAGAGTCAAACCACCAAAATGTTGGAAATGACTGGAAGCAGAGGTGATGTGTTGGGGTCACGTGCCCCTTGGCTTTTACTGAGCATGCTCACATGGACTGAGTATGCCCAGTAACACCACTGAAGCTGGCTACCCTCACACTGTCCCCCGACACCAACTATCAGCAGGCACGGTCATCTCTCCCTGGAACCAGAGGTTGTTGAAGTGCTAAAACAGCTTTTGAGAGCAGTAGTCTTTTCTGCGTGTGCAGGGAGGATATTTTCTTTATTTCGGTTTATTTAACCAGTTCAGTTCAATGACTGTTCATTCAAGTTAGTTCATACAAAGTTAAGGAAGCAACTAGTAGTTAAAAATATAGAAAAGCTTGTTTTCATCTTCCAATCTATGAATAAAAAGTAGGCATGAGAGGATAAGTCTGGATTGTACAAGTATTAAGGTTAAAACCCATTTCTGATCAAAGCTTGTGTATGCATGGAATCTGTAAATAAAAGATTAGGCCACTATTAATCTTTTGTTGCTGTCCAGTAATTTTCACTCCTAAAACAAATAAACCCATTTCTTGAATCTATCATTCACTAACTTCTCAGCAAGAGCTTCAAGTTCTGGTATTAATCAGGTAGAACCGAGAAATCATAGAATATTTACATATCAACTGGTTGTATAAAAAAAAATCATGGATTAAACAAGTTCCAAGCAATTTCCAAATCAAAGACTGTTTGACACTACTTGTTCTCTACAGTACAGACAGAGTACACAGCAAACTGAACCTAAAAGCATCAGGACATATAGACCTCAATTAAAATAACATCCATAAAACTATTTACAACTGGCCTTGAAAAAGTATTTGCATAACTCACTTTAACATTCATTTGCTACCCATTTTTCTTCTTTTTGTGGTTCAAATGCTGTCAGAGTTTTTTAAAATCTTCTATGGTGTCTCAGCAACTATCTAACCACATGCCTTCACTGTGAGACACGCAAATTTCCTTCTTAGAGACACTCAACATATCTTATAAAAAAAACTTGTTCTCAATTATCCTAGAATCTAAGTTCCAAACCCTGTCAATGTTTGAAACTGCAATGAAGCATTATACTAGTCTAACACTACTAATGCAACTTAAGGGTTTTTTTGTTTGTTTGTTTTAAACACGTTAAACTTCACATCATCATCTAATAAACCTCTAGAATTATAAAATAGATTATGGTAATAATGTATAGTATATTTTCTATAACAAGCCAGAACATTGTTCAATCTGGATAGAATTATTTAAATCTGGAGTAGCTGGAGAGGACATGTTGATACAAATGATCAAACACACAACCATTCAAGTGGCAAAGAAAAAAGTCTGCTATGCAGGTCTCCAGTCACCTATTTTGTTCAGTACTTAGATGGACCATCGCTGTTTCATGCAATATTACAGAAACCACAGGCATCTGAAAGGTCTAACAAATCCTGGCCCCATTGAAGAAGTCACTGACAAAACTCCCACTGGCCTCAGATAGGCCAAGATTTCATCCTTTGAATATTCAGAATAATTGTTGCCATTTCATGGATGTTCAGTTATGCCTTTTGTTCATGACACTCAAAGAGCTGAACTGAGAGTGACGGTAACAAGGAAAATATTTGTAATTTTGTTTCTTTGAAGGTATCGCATATGATTATCATTCAGGGGGGTCATGCTGCCAGTTCAAGACATGACCGAATTCACCTAGCTCTAAAGGTTATTGACCCTGAAAGGAAAGTGTACGATCTTCTCCTGTCCTCACCCATGAAATATAAAGGCCAGTTTCACACACCAAACAAGTCAGCTGATAAAAATGAACTATAAAGACATAGAAAGTTTTGGAATTCAAGAACATTTTGAAAGACTTAAAGAAAAATATTACTTCCAGAATAGGACTCCTCATGACTACCTGAGAATATACATGCTACAGCATATTTGGGAGGAAAGGGGCAATGATGTTCAGTTACTTAGGTAGTCTTCTCTCAGGGTGATATAACTCAATTGAAGAGGATAAAAAAAAAATATCGAGAATTCTGTTCCTCAAGACAATTTGACAAACAATGCCTTCTGTATTGCTGCTGTTTGTTGGCCTTCATGTAATTTCATCTTCCTCTCACTACATATTTACATCTGTCTAACAATGGGCTCTGAAAGAATGTATTTACAGTCAAACTTACTATACTGTTCACTTTGTGATACATACCCTGTAATAAACTGAGATTAAATCTATTATATGCTATACATATGATACCAAATATACATTCTACTAAAAAAAAATGGTAACAATAAAAAAACATGTTAATAATCACCAGGGCTAGGAAATTAAGGAATATTATGGAAGTTTCTAATGAATATTCTGATGTGAGAGCTCTAAACTAAATATCAATTTCACCATAATTTGAAGTATAATTCTTCCAACAATAATGTACTGAATTACTGTACTTATCAAACATAGGATTGTAACAAAGAGGTTTCTTACCTTCTGAAAAAAATCTTCCCCACTTTTGCCTTTGCCCTCAGCAGCAGCTGTAAATAAAATGACATTTGTTAAAATAAATCTAAAAAATAGTTTTACAGCAGCCAACTTTTAATATTATTTGAACAGAGTACTACTGAAATATAAATTCACACACGTACATTTATTTCACTTTAACGTTTTGCACTACTGTGAAATCATAACCAATCATCTTTAACTACTCATTTTTCTTATTTGGTATGCAAACAGGGCTTTGGAGCAGAGCCTGGAACTGGAGCGCAGAGCATCTCCGGAGCAGTGGTGCTGCAGGTTATTGGCTGGAGCTGGAGCACAGCTCCAAAGCCCTGTATGCAAACAGCTTTGATAAAGAGGGAGTAGTGTCTAGAACAATGAGTTCATGCAGTCCATTACCTCTGGAAACTTAGGCTATGTCTACACTACCGCGGTAAGTCGACCTACACGAATAATGTAGCTGGAGTCGACGTATCCCAGCTGTAGTGTAGCATAGCCTGAGACTCAAGTTCTGGCAGAGGGCTGTAGTTAGTTCCTAAGAATGGGTTCAGGCTCTTAATTTAAAAGTGAAGATTTATTTTGTAGCCTCAGTCTAATCATTCATATCATGTAAACACAGTGATTGATTAATTGGTCATCTCTGCTCAAAAGAAGTCTAGGACCAGAAAGACACAGGGTTTACAGGTCAAGATTTGTAGTGAACTGCAAAGCAACAGTGACCATTAAGTTAAACCCTGAAACATGTTCAACAATACTACGAACTGGCTTTCAATTAACTATTTTTAAATGCTAACCTTAAAAAGCTTTAATCTTAAATATTTTTATCCTTTATGTAATTCCTCTTGGTACTTTCTGGTTCATTTAACTGTCAATGCATCGCCACAAATACCAGAAGCCTTTTTGAATCCTATGCATAATGCATGGTATTTGTGCTATGAATAAATGATGAAACAGCTATATTTATACAGTGAATTTCCAAGGTAAACAATTTAATTAAGTATTTTTATTTAACACTAACAGATTTCAAGGTACAATATATAAAAGGTTTTTATATATTTGTGACTTATTTATGCTACAACTTCACACAAAACTTAACACACGCTGGGTATTCCAGAACAAAGTTAATTATTCCCAAGCATAAACACTTAGTTAAGAAGGAATTCCCACTGGAACTACATGCTCCTTAAACTTCATTACAGTGTTACAGTAAAAACTCTAAATGGTCATTCTGCTTTTCATGTGAGTACTGTTCACCTAGAGAATGGAGATCCAATACTCCGACAGCCTGCCCTTCTACTATGGAAGAGAAATTACAACAATTTTCATCTCTCTCTTCAGTATTCAGAGAACATGACAGAGAACCAAATCTAAAAAAATATTACATATTAGAAACTTGTATTTTTTATATATATATATAAATAAATAAATAAATAAATAAATAAAAGAAAGAATATATATATATATTTCTTTCATCATCTCAAGTTGAGAAAGACACCACGCTGCAGATATAAACCATGCACATGTCTTTAACAATTCAGGTCACAGATCTCAAAATAACAAGAGAATTTAGCCTCATTAAATCCCCCAGTCTAACAAACTGAACTCTATTGAAATCTATTTCATTTTCATTTGTGATTAAGGATGTGAAAAGTTTCTCAATTTATTGCAACACACCTAACATCAGCACCTAGTACTAAAATCATTAGGCACATTAGAAATGCTCATGTGCTGATACAGGGTGCACAATTAAGAGCGAGTGGTATTGCAGAGGTGTGGTCCTTCACATGAGATCTTCATTCACAGCTCATTGTACAGTACCTTGACATCCAGGGGGAGGAAAAAGCTGAAGATTGCATAACATTTTTTGAAGGAGAAATGGATGACCCTCCTGCTTCTCAGTCTTTGTGAGGTATTGTTGAGTTTATTAAGAAGTGTTACATTTGTCTACATAAGTTAATACTCCACCAGTACACAACACTTACAAGGTGATCTACTGTGACCCTAAGACCCCTTTTTGCCACGTGGCAAAGGGCGCACCCAACACACTCAGAATATTTACTCAATGTCTTGCAAGGTATCATATATAAACTGGTGACACACCGGTCATGAATATCATTGTGCGATGTACGTATGGCTGCAGATAAAAAGTTGGGTCTGAGTGCTGGAAATATATGTTCTTAAAACATATTGTGGAAGTAGTTGATAAACTACTTGACAAAGGAATGTGCATCTCCCTTTCTGCAGGGATCAAGCTAACAGGCAGATGAGCAAACACCGTGACTTAATTGCAAGCAAAGGACAATGAGAACATATTTGCATCTTATGCAAACAAAGGGATCAAGCAAATCCAGAAAGCAAGTTGAGCAGAAGATGAAGAAGGGGCTTGGTGCCTGCACCCAGAAGCAGCAGCAGCATGGAAGAGGAATTTTGTCTGGGTTAACTTTTCAAAGAATACATTTCAAAGGTTTTCTGGGCTCAACTGTTGTATCAACCAGGCAAGGTACTAACAACTTCAACAGGACTTTATTTTTACAGTGGAATCCTCTGTACCAAGCTGCTGCAACACCCTCTGTAACTCCCACTCAGCCTCCTCAACTCCTCCGCCTCTCCTTCCTGTTTCCTGTCCTTTCAGACTCCCAACAGCCAGTGCTACCAGTTCTAATAATTACAAGCACATCTAAACACCACATAAACAAATGGAAGAAAGGGGACTCCTGTGTTATCCATCACTGAGGGAACAAAGGGATCAGCACCATCTGATTCTGTGAATGGTGGATCCTCCTGCCTGAGGAGCTGGAGATGCTGATATGTCAAAGTAAGAAAGAAAGCTGCTAAGCCAAAAAATATAGCCTGCTAAAATTAAATTTTAGACACTAGAAAGCGTGTGATTTTTGTTTTGTTTGTAACCATACCTGCCTCCTTTTCTTTTGCTTAGTATCACTTAAATTCATGTTCTTCATTAATAACCTTGTGCCTAGTTTTACTATAAACAATCTCAGGGCTGTGTATTAAAGTAAAACATGGGCCCTCAGCTAAACTGACAGGCTGGTGTGTGCAGTCTCTTTGGAGGCAGCAGACTTGGTAACTTCTGTGAGTGATCAGTGAAAAAGGGACTGGACACTGCAAAGAGACATCTCTGAGGAAGTGGGGTATCACTGAATGTTACCTACAAGGCAAGGTTTAGACCAGGAGTCGGCAACCTATGGCACGCGTGCCAAAGATGGCACGCAGCTGCCTGCTGGGACTCCGCGTGCCTTTAAAAATCCTGCCGACACAACAAGCCGCGGGGTCCGCGGTCCCGGGCCAGAGCGCCGGCCGAGCGCAGCAAGCCGCTGGCCCCTCCCCCGCCTTCACCCAGAGCCCTGCCGCCGCGCGCGCAGCGCTCTGGGGGCTGAGGCTGCGCGCTCCCGCGGGGCAGCATTTGGCTCCATGCGGAGGTAAAGACGCTTCCCGCTCATCCAGAGCCCTGCTGTTGCGCGCACATCGCTCTGAGGGGTGGGGCTGGGCTGCGCGCGCAGCGGCGGCAGGGCTCCAGATGAGCAGGGAGCCTCATGGTAAGGGGGCCGGGGGGGGGCAAGGGGTGGGGGCAGTCAAGGGACAGGGAGCAGGGTGGGTTGGATGGGGGGAGTGGGATCCCGGGGGGTGGTTAGGAGCGGGGGTCTCTGGAGGGGGCAGTCAGGGAGCAGGGGGTGGTTGGATGGGGCATGGGAGTCCCGGGTCTGTTTGGGAGGTGATAGGGGTCAGGGCAGTCAGGGGACAGGGAGCAAGGAGGGTCCTGGGGGGCAGTTAGGGTGGGAGGTCTCTGGAGGGGGTGGTCAGGGGACAAGGAGCTGGGGGGGTTGGATGAGTCAGGAGTTCTGGGGGGGCTGTCAGGAGGCAGGGGTGTGGAGAGGGGTTGGGGCAGGCAGAGAGCGGGGTGAGTTGTATGGGTCCAGAGTTCTGGGGGTCCTGTCAGGGGGCAGGGAGCGGTTGGATAGGCATGGGAGTCCACCAGGGGGTCTGTCTGGGTACAGGGATGTGGATAAGGATTGGGGCAGTCAGGGGACAGGTAGGGGGTAGGGTCCTAGTGGGGCAGTCAGGGGACAAGGGGCAGGGAGGCTTAGATAGGGGGTGGGGTCCCAGGAAGGGGTAGTCGGGACAAGGAGCGGTGGGGGGTTGGAGGTTCTGGGGGGGGGGCAGTCACCCAGCCCTCTGCCCTGATCCCTGATCCCCTCACACACACACACACACACCCAGTCCTCTGCCCTGAGCCCTGCACCCCCACACCCCTCCCAGGCCCCTGCCCTGAGCCCTGTACCACCCAGCCCTCTGTTGACTCCTTCACCACCACCCCATGACCCCAGCCCTGACTCTGGCACACCCACACATACCCAGCCCTCCTACCCTGACACCTGCACCCACTCACATGCCCCCAGCCCTCTGCCCTGACTCTTGCACCTCCACATCCCCAGCCCCCCCCACATCCCATGCACCCCACACATCCCCATCCCCACCCTGAGCACCAAACAGGAGTCACACTCCCACCTGCACCCCTCACACCAAATGGGAGCTGCCCAGGTGAGTGCCCCCACACCCAAACCTCCTGCCTCAACCCTGAGCCCCCTCCTTCATTCTAGCTCCTGGCCAGACCCTTCACCCCCAGCCCTGTGCTCAGTGCACTCCCACCCTCAGCTCAGTGCAGAGAGAGGAAGAGAATGGTCCAGAACCAGGGAGAAGGTAGAGGTAGGTACCCATTGTATGTGGGCAGGGCCAGGACCCCAGACCGGCAGCGGGTTGAGTGGGTCAGGCAGCCAGGATCCCGGCTGGCAGGAGCCGGAGGATGGAACCCCTGAGCGGCAGTGGGCTGAGCCGCAAAGCCCACAGCCCGTCTGTGGTCCCTGCTGCCGGCCCCGCACAGCCTGCTGCCGGTCTGGGGTTCTGGCTGCCAGACCCTTCCCAGCTGGGGTCCCGGCTGCAGGCCCCACTCAGCCCACTGCCAGCCTAGGTGAACAGAATCCCAGACCAGCAGTAGGCTGAGCAAGCCGGTGGCGTAAGATCAACATTTTAATTTAATTTTAAATGAAGCTTCTTAAACATTTTGAAAACTTTGTTTATTTTACAATACAACACTAGTTTGTTATATTATATATAGACTTGTAGAGAGAGACCTTCTAAAAAACATTAAAATGTATTACCGGCATGCGAAACCTTAAATTAGAGTGAATAAATGAAGACTCGGCACACCACTTCTGAAAGGTTGCCGACCCCTGGTTTAGACTGACAGAGAGAGTCTGGAGGAGTTTGCTGCTAAGGCAGACAGACTGATGTGGCAGTAAAAGCTCCAGCAAAGCTCTCTTGCTGAGGCAGAAGGGTAACATAGTGGCTTACAGTTCTGGCGCCCCAAGTGTGTATCACATATATAAAACAACATTTTAATTTATTTCTGATAAATAGCTTGCTGTGTATCAGGAGATCTGGTCACGATTCTCCCTGCTGTGTTATCACACATAGATGATGTGCACAACTGTGGCTCAAAATATTATTCTAGAGGTTCCTTGTTTGGTTTTGTGGAAAGGGAGAATTTTAAGAGAAAAGAAAGGGAAAGGAAAAAAACCTGACCCTATCCATCTTACAGATATTACAAACTTCACTGGAGGGTTTATGAACTCTGTTAAGCTACTAGAGTTCACTTACACAAATCACAAAGTGATTTTGTTCGAACCCACTTTCTCTCTCAAAAGACATTCCCACCCTTTATAAGGAAGCAAGCAAGGGCAGTATTCCAGAAAGATACAAATTTCTTAAAACAAGCTAGTAAAATGGAAACTTTTTGGAACCTTAACTGTAACTGTTTCAGCCAAGTGACTCCTATGGTCAAACAAGCGTTAATTAATGTCTATAGGGGAAAAGCAGTTAGCTCACTGCAACCTAATCTTACCCCCTTTTTCTAACCTACGCAAATCCTAAAATAATTGTAACTCTTATATGTCCTGACTTTTGAGAAATAAAATTCAACTTTAAATACTGCATTGTTAATCTCTCACTGCCCACTTCCTTTCAAGTGGCTTCCTACAACATGCATTACTTGTTATATTTAACACTCTTTCCCAACTTGTATTTAGCTCAGTCACTCTGATTTCCTTTGCCAGACCTGAAGAAGAGCTCTGTGTAGCTTGAAAGATTGTACTTTCCACCAACAGAAGTTGGTTCAATAAAAGATATTACCTCACATACTCCTTAGCCTTGTGGCTAAAAAATGCTTTAGAATTTACTTCCCACAAATGTTCTTTCCACAGTAAACAATTTCTAATGTCAATCAAAAACATTGTCAACCCCACTTTCATTCAGAATATTCTTGAATTGCAGACCCAAGAATCCAAAGGATAAGTCTTCTACTGTAGAAGACAAATCACGGAAACAAGAACAAAACCAAAAAAAGACTATTTGGAGACATGTGCCCCTTTACAGCCATGAGTTTCCCTGTTGGGGTGGGGCTAATCATCATGAACATTATTCTTGCGGAAAAGGAAAACAATTCTATCTTTCTGCTACTCCAACGACAACATACTACTCTATCTAGAATCAAACGTTTTACCAGGTCAGTAGTAACACATTGGCCTAACCTAGCCTTGTGTTGTAACTATATGAACAGCCCATGTTTTTAATAATATACATGAAGGCTTCCATTCAATGAGCTACTCTTGACTGAGAAATTGTTTAACTTACAACTATTAGTGTTAATTTTTTGCAATTAGAAGATGGAATGTAAATTAATTATATTCCAGTATAAAGTAATCTATTATCCCTAACAAAAGTAGTTTTCATATAACACAAAATGCCAGTAATAATTACCAAACTACTGAAACGTGACTATTTAAATGTGCATAGTAAGCATTTCATATTTTAAGCAGTACTACTATGTTTATAATAGTTTCCCTATGTCATGCAATATTTTATATCATATTTTCCCTTTTCAAGAAATACAGGATCATAAATGTTCTGTCCAATAAAAACAGCAAGAAGTTGAACCAGGCGTTAACTATTATGGTACACATGAACTACAGGGCTTTGTCTATTTAATTACTGAATCTTGAAAAAACACAATTGTAAATTCTCCCTATATCATATGGAAAAATTAATTTGAATGTCTACTTTAAATGTTGTTTTAATTCTGAAGAGTTTTCTGTTACATTATAGGACATGTTTTAAAGGAATAAAACCCAAGATACACAGATTAAATTTAAGTTTTGTTTAAATGTAAAGTTACCATAGATTTTTGGTCTCTTTCATACAGCAGCTCATGTCTTCATAATTTTTAACCCTTGGATATCAGGAGTTGAAATTTCCAGCCCGTAAGACTTAATGTAATATGCATTCATAGTAAAACTTCTGAATTTACCAGTAACCAAGAGTTCAATTCCATTATTTTTCTTTTTTCTGCATCAATATTCATAGCACTCTTATGAGAGCAAAAATTATATGATATCTTATCTACCCCACATGGAAGCAAGAATTTAGTGCAAGCAACTGTCTGTTACAGCTGTCCCCCTGCTGGATTCCTTCCCCCCCCCTTTCTGTTTGTGCTAAGTGGCCGCCCCCCCCGGCCATTGAACTGACCAAAGTCGCAGCCTGGCCCTGCTCATGGGGATGGCTTGTGCAGACTGACTGGAGCCATTGCTCCTTTGTCTAGCTTCTTTGTTCAGACCCGGCTCGGTGTAGGGTGCTCTGCCCAGGAATGCAAGACCTAAAGTGGCCAAATAGTTAAGCATATGAGTCATACCTGTGGCTCAGAACATGCCCAGGCATGCCTATGCTTACCTGCAGTTTTTCCCTGCCTTCTCTCCTCCCCTGTATCAAAAGGAACCAATCAGAGTTACTGGCGGGAAACTGCCTAAGTTTGCCTTTAAAACCAGACATTTTCTGATCAGACCCCCGGAGAAGGTCCTTGCTTTGCCACCTGGTCTGATCAGCTAGGGGTTTTTGGGGGGCCCTCTCCCCGCTCTCATTTGTTTTTGAGCGTACCCCCATTTTTAAACTCCGCTCCCACGAACAACGAATTTGTGCCTGGAGATCTACTGATTATCGTAAGCGAATCGAGTCCTCTCTCCATCCTCCGATGCTACTGCTGTTCCTGTCTCCGTGCTTGCTGCTGTCCTGGGGATTGGTAAGAACTCCCTCTTGCAAACTCCCCCTGTCCTAGCTGCTGGCCTTGTTTCCCCAGCAGACAGACCCAAGCTAACTCCTTGGTCTGTATCTGTAATCTGTTTCCTGCTCCGCAGCACCTTTGCTGCTAAAAATAAGCCTGTGCCGCTGCTAAGCTGTGCCTCCCTGGACTCTATCCTGGGCAGCCTACTTGCAGTCGTCCCACTGCTGCAGCCACCACCTTAAACCCCCCCGTTGGAGCTGTATCCTGGGCACACACCACTCTGCCCTCTGGAACTACCCCTAATATAAGGTGCACCCATTAGGTTAGGTTTAGCCTTTAGTCTAGATTACAATTTATTTCATTTTGTATAGCTGTGGTTAAGTTAGGTTTAAAAATTGTTTGCATTGTACTCTGTAAGTTAGGCTTAGAGAATTGTTGTATTGTGTTTGTTACTTGCTAATTTGTGTAGTCTTGGTTAAGTTAGATCATAGATAAAGACCTTGCTGTGTTCTGTATAATTGTGTTTCCCCCATTTTCCCCGTGCCCCCCCCCCAGGCTTCCCCAGTCACTTGCTGCTTAAACTTACAGCCTGTCTGTTCTCTGTCTCTCCCTGACTTGTTGCAGTCTTTGCTGCTTAAACTTGCAGCCTGTCTGCTCTCTGTGTCTCCCTGAGTTTAAATCTCCCTCCGCAAAACTAGCATAAAGCCCCATTGGTTACCCTTTTTCTCTCTGACACAGCTCACATTTTACATTTACACCACTGTAACGCATTTTTACCTACAGTTGTTGGTTATACTGGTTTACAATTTTTGAGACGTCGTCTGCTTCAGAGATAAAATGTGCTATTTATTATGTATTTTGATGTGCTGAATTCAAATATGACAATTAAAACAACTGATTGGCTACTGTTTCTAAGATATTTAAGTTTTTACATTTTATGTCTATGTATATTGTGTAGATAGTAGAGTTTTAATCATAAATTGTAAACCTAGGTCTTTTCATGTGTTTATGGTTGCTTTACATGATAATATTTCACCTGTCCTGTTTATGTAACACTTTAAAAATCAGCAAAAGGGTTATATAAATAAAATTTATTATGAAACAAAAGGCAAAAAACTATTATGTACATAGTTTAGTCCTATTCAATGTCTACTCGGCGCTTCTTGGCTTGTCTCTTGTATTCATTAAATGGAGCATCTCTTGTCACTGTCCAGCAATAGTCTGCAAGCATTGATGGACTCCATTTGCCCTGATAGCGTTTCTCCATTGTTGCAATGTCCCAGTGAAATCGCTCGCCGTGCTCGTCGCTCACTGCTCCACAGTTCGGTGGAAAAAAATCTAGATGAGAGTGCAAAAAATGTATCTTTAGTGACATGTTGCAACCAAGGCTTTTGTATGCCTTGAGGAGGTTTTCCACCAACAACCTGTAGTTGTCTGCCTTGTTGTTTCCGAGAAAATTTATTGCCACTAACTGGAAGGCTTTCCATGCCGTCTTTTCCTTGCCACGCAGTGCATGGTCAAATGCATCATCTCGAAGAAGTTCATGAATCTGAGGACCAACAAAGACACCTTCCTTTATCTTAGCTTCACTTAACCTTGGAAATTTTCCACAGAGGTACTTGAAAGCTGCTAGTGTTTTGTCAATGGCCTTGACAAAGTTCTTCATCAGACCCAGCTTGATGTGTAAGGGTGGTAACAAAATCTTCCTTGATTCAACAAGTGGTGGATGCTGAACACTTTTCCTCCCAGGCTCCAATGACTGTCGGAGTGGCCAATCTTTCTTGATGTAGTGGGAATCTCTTGCACGACTAGCCCATTCGCAGAGAAAACAGCAGTACTTTGTGTATCCAGTGTGCAGACTAAGCAAGAGAGCAACAACCTTCAAATCGCAACAAAGCTGCCATGGATGTTGGTCATAGTTTATGCGCCTCAAAAGTTGTTTCATGTTGTCATAGGTTTCCTTCATATGGACTGCATGACCAACTGGAATTGATGGCAAAACACTGCCATTATGCAGTAAAGCAGCTTTAAGACTTGTCTTCGATGAATCAATGAACAGTCTCCACTCATCTGGATCGTGAACGATGTTGAGGGCTGCCATCACACCATCGATGTTGTTGCAGGCTACAAGATCAACTTCCATGAAGAAGAATGGGACAAGATCCTTTTGACGGTCACGGAACATGGAAACCCTAACATCACCTGCCAGGAGATTCCACTGCTGTAGTCTGGAGCCCAACAGCTCTGCCTTACTCTTGGGTAGTTCCAAATCCCTGACAAGGTCATTCAGTTCACCTTGTGTTATGAGGTGTGGTTCAGAGGAGGAGGATGGGAGAAAATGTGGGTCCTGTGACATTGATGGTTCAGGGCCAGAAGTTTCATCCTCTTCCTCGTCTGACTCAAGTGAGAATGATTCTGGTGCATCAGGAACCGGCAGTCCTTCTCCGTGGGGTACTGGGCGTATAGCTGATGGAATGTTTGGATAATGCACAGTCTACTTTTTCTTCTTTGACACACCTTTCCCAACTGGAGGCACCATGCAGAAGTAACAACTGCTGGTATGATCTGTTGGCTCTCTCCAAATCATTGGCACTGCAAAAGGCATAGATTTCCTTTTCCTGTTCAACCACTGGCGAAGATTTGTTGCACAAGTGTTGCAGCATATGTGTGGGGCCCACCTCTTGTCCTGATCTCCAATTTTGCAGCCAAAATAAAGGTGATAGGCTTTCTTAACCATAGTGGTTATACTGCGCTTTTGTGATGCAAAAGTCACTTCACCACAAACATAGCAGATGTTATTTGCACTGTTCACACAAGTACGAGGCATCTCTGCTCACTTTGGCTAAACAGAAATGTGTCCCTTTGCAAAATCAAACACTGACAAATAAGAGAGCACGACACTGTATGATTTCTAGAGCTGATATAGGGCAATTTGTTCAGCAGAGTGATGTAAGCTTCGTTATGATTGCATCATCCATGACTTCTAGGAATAACATGATGCAATTCATATCATGTATGACGCAATACCAGCTTCAGATTGCATCATTCATTGTTTTGCCTAAAAAGCAAGTACTGTTCAAACCCAGTCATAGATTTATTCATAGATCCAGTCAAAGATGTATTTTAGTCATGTGTGGTTTAAATTGAGATCCCTTCCCTTTATAACTCACTTATCCTCCGCTATTCCCAAGTCAAGGGTCGTATATACTGACCCAATAGCATAACTTGAAAACTAGAGCCAATCAACAATTTTAAGCATCATTTTCGTTCTCAGTGACCCAGAATTAGTAAAGTTTGACTACATTTATTTCAGAAGCATTTTGGCTGTAGAGCAGTGTTATTTAACACATTTTACCCTTAACTGTTAGTTGGTTATATGCTGCTGTGACACACCCTTTACATAGAAATTGTTAGCTACCTGTTACATTTATACTTCAGTGTTAATTGGTTACCAACTGTATTGTACCCCACTGTATTGTACCCCACTATTGAAACCCCCTATACTATTTACTAAAAGAAACCCCTCCCCAATTGTCTACCTTAACAAACCCCATACCCCTCACTATTTAATTTTCCCTGTTTTTGCATTTTTCTTAATAAAGTTTATTTTGCACCCCACCAGTGCAGTAGTTGTCCCCCCAAGATCCCCTACCTGCTGGCAGGGTCAGCAACCAGCTCAAATTCAGACAGAACTCTTTAACAAAACTGTATCCACAGAAGTGGTAATAGTCTAACTGGATGTTATCTACACATCAAGACAAACTAATCAATTTTATGGGGTTTGAAATAAATGGGAAATAAACTATTTGTAGATATGTACTCAACTTTTGACTTATTTCTGCCCTTCCTTTCCTTACTGAATGAAATGAATCTGCAACACACAATTCCCACGCTACAGCCATATTGTGACACACTTCATGCTTATGAGATCCCTAACCTTTCTTCTAAAACTGCAAGAACGGTGCCAACTATGTGGTGGTTTTTGTGATGTGTACACTCGTCCATAAGGAAAAGAAAAACCCAGGCATATTTCACAAAACAGATACCAGATGGTAACAACTTTTTATTAGGCACCTGGGCTGAAATCAAACCAGAGACCTAGAGACAAAATGGCTGTGTGTGCAATTAACACAAAAAACCAAATATAACATGCAACACACTTTGAAAACCTCTTCAACATTATACCAAAGTACTATAATAACGTAATAATGAATATCCAAAGCAGAACACTTGGCCACCCAACAAATGGAATGACAAAGCAAGACTTTCTCGGGTAGGCTCTCCCTCTAACATTCAAAATAAGCAATTCCTTAATTGAATTAAAAGATGGTATATACTAGGAGACTGGTGATACATACTAAGGATTATTTGGTGGAGATGCAGTGATATATTAATTCAAAAAGTAATCCACTGATTATGTTAAATACTGTCTTTTTAATGCATGGTAGATCTTTAGGGTATGCAACAGGTTTCACAAAATTTAACACCAAAACTTTCTAAAGTAGGTGCCTAAAATGAGACACTTAAATCCCATGGAGTACCTATTCTGAGACCAGAGGACTAAACCTGCACTTCTTATGCACTAAAGAAAAATAAGAGTATTACGTTGTATTAACAGTTCAAGGAACTCTTTAAAGAGCCAGAACTTCATTATTTTATATATCAAGTATCAGAGGGATAGCCGTGTTAGTCTGGATCTGTAGAAGCAGCAAAGAATCCTGTGGCACCTTATAGACTAACAGACGTTTTGCAGCATGAGCTTTCGTGGGTGAATACCCACTTCTTCGGATACATTATTTTACATGTGTACTTTCTTACTCTTGTAGAATAGTCAACTAAGGACAGCTGGAGTAGTTTCAGCTTGCTCAGAAAGGGGCAATAACAAGACGATTAAGACATATTTGGGTGGGTTGCATTGTATTTTCTTATATCAGAAATAATCTGATATGCAAAATATTAAAAAATTATTCATAAAAGATGGCCAGATGTGCTATAACTTTTTAGAGACTTATTTAGCTAGTATTACACAAACCCCAACAGATTCAGAATACAGTGTTTTCTCACTACAGTGTTGTAATAGGGACTCCCAGCACCCTAGAAGTTTACTGACTGTGGCTTTATTTAAAGCTTTTTGATATATGACGACAGATTTCTAGAATTCACTTGTTCCAGAAACATTGGGTTACTAATACTTGAAACAGCTAGAGCAACTAACAGTCAGACTTCAGAAGATCTTCAATCTTGACACTACTCTACCTTTCTAGGTTACTTTCAATGGTCCTGACACTCCATAAAACAGTCTTAGAAATAAAACTGATAAATGCCTGCATCACCCAAACACATCTTATTTTAGCACAGGCAGATACAGTAGTTTGTGTACTATTTATGATTTTTTCATTCTGTTCCTGTGAGTTCAAGCTCATTCCCAGGTAAACCACCATAAAAAAAAACCCTAGACTTGCTAACTCATAATAAAGAGAATTAATAAATATGAAAATTTCATTAAAGAGTGAGCAGCTGAAAGCACATGCTGTCGCACCGGTATAAAGTCACGTGTGTGAAAAAGCCAAAAATGACTGAGAACTTAAAAATTATGTGGTAACAGGCCACAAATCCCAATAATAATTTAATCTGGTGATATTCTTTAAAAACAAACAAACAAACCACCACACTTCTCAATCATGTTTCTAGCTGTTTCCATTGCGTCAGACTGACTCAACAGATGTTTTAAGCTTTAGAGATGTGCTGGTACACTGCTGTCACGGGCTAGGTCTGTTTCATTATTATGTGTGCTAGTCATCTTGTTGTGGGGGTGCTTTTGAAGAGCTATGGCAGTTCGGCCAAGTAAATTCACCACCTGTGCAGTATCCCTCAGGTGGTGTAGAGTAAGGGTGGTGATTGGCTAAGTTAGTTCAGCTCTCACAATTGTTTAGGACTCTTGGAATGGGACAGATACAAGCATTACTGCAGCTGTACACCACATGGGTATAATTCATAAATTCAAAATGGCTGGGAATTTAAATTGCAGAGTAGTGGACTGTGAAACCCAGTGATGATTGAATCTGGTGATATTCTAAACAAAGAAGAGCTCTCAACCATCCTTGTAGCTGTTTCCATTGCTTCACATTGACTCCATGAAGGACAGAGTGAAAGACATAATACAGTATTCTGATAACTATTATAGTACCATCTTCTTAAAACACAGGGTGTAGCCAATTATTTCATTTTATCATTCATTTGTTGTGTGTTATGTGATGTTATAATCAACTCATATGTGATGTCATATATAATCACTGGTTGCTAAACAGATTTAAATCGTAGGATTATAGACATGTCAGATTGATCAGTAGTCAGAAGGGATAAGTTTGCATTAGGTATCTAAGTAGGGCTAAAACATAAGGCCCACAGGCTCAGGCCTGTAAAATGTCAGCTTAGCCATAGTAGGCCACAGGCTTAAGAAAGACTTAACGTAAGTAAGTGACCAAAGAATGACCCTATGCTACAAGATTATAGGAAAAGGTGTATCAAGGGGTCATAATGCGAAAAATTAAACCGTAAGAGTAATTCTGACTACAAGATACCCGATAATTACATTTTTCTAACAATGCTCATGCGCACAGTGTAAGGTGTAGTCAAAGTCACAAGATAAAAGAGGGCTCCCAGATTGGGTAAAATGAATTCCCTACAGGAAAACTCCAGCAGGAACTACCCCTCTACTGATGATCAGTTGGCAAGGCATCCATCAAACCTGTTGACAGAATACATCAAGAAGAACGGATATGATAAGAAACAAGATCTAAGATGCAGGGTAGGTAGTGATGTGTACATCCTTGAAGGCAAGGAAGAAACATTTAAACTTGATAATGGTAGGCAGGAAAGAGGAAGATCTAGCCAAAGAGAAGAGAGACTTACTCAGATTGACAGGTGAGGAAAATAATTTTAGTTGTTGCATTTTTTAGAGTCTGGAAAGAAATAATGTGAAGACCAAGAGAACAGAAGAAAACTGCAGTAATATACTGGAGGTGACCAGAGCCTGGACAAGGTTAATTTTCCGTGTATGGTGTCAGAAGAAGTCTTAACAGCTTTAACTCAGTGGGAAAAGAGGGGGAATTAAAAGAGGACCTGATGAGAGTCCACAGTATTTGAAAACGTTCAGAGGACAAATAAGGAGCTTGATCTGGCAGTAAGTAATACGAGATGGCATACAGGAGACAGAAATGAGGGAATGGACACAGGGTCAGGTGTGACAAGTTAGATGTGAGAACCATTACCATAGAGATTATTAGCATGCATGGATTCAGCTGTCACAAAGGGATTAAAAAGGGGAGGGAAAAGATAAGAAACCAATGACAGAATCCCCAGGAGACTAGAACCCAGCATGGGAGAAATCACCAAAGCAATGCTGAAAGTAGATTTGGAGCAACAGGAGGAAAAACAAGAGACAATGGCCAATACAATCCTAACAGTGTTTGTTCCACAAGCACAGAGAGAAACTCATTTGTAAACAAAATTTCCACTTTTGCACACTGAATTACCTTTGGTCTCTTTCAAGACTTCATAATTTGGCAGCGACAATCAACCTATGACCAAAATAACCAATACAGTAAAGTCATATTACAGGCTATTGCCTTGTCAGAATATTTTTAAAAAGTCAGTTATTTTAGAGTTGTGTAACTGTAAAATCCATCCAGAATCAATAACTTAACAGACACCATTTGTACTATTTAAATATAGTCTAACTTTTTTTCTCATTTTGTAAAATAAATCAATCTCTAGCAAAGAAGCTTTCTGCCAAATTTCAGCATGGAGCAAATATTTATAGCCAAATTACAGATTGAAAACAGGCTGTGGGATTGGGAGGTGCGTTCTCTCTTTTAAAGATCCTATACAGGGATAACTCATTCTTCAGACTACAGACCTGGGGTCCTTGGTGATCTGGGGTGTAGCATGGCTCGAGATTAGGGACACCAAGTGAGGGTAAGGAAGTGAATGCTTTATCTCCTGCCAGCTCAGACCATGTGTAGAACACTCAGGGCATGTCTGCATGGGGAAATAGACCAGTATAGTCCCATGAAACTCTTCTTCTTTAAAAAAAAAATCTCTCCTTTGTTTTTAAGGAATTTTGTGCTAATGTTATTTTCTCCTGTCTCCAGGGGGGATGAAGGCCCTGGGAGGTGGGAAGATTACAGAGAAAGCTCATCCTACACTCACATCACAGCAGCAGCTCCTGTCCTGCAGGGTTGGGCCTGGTTTCCTGGGCTGGGCATTGCACCTCAGCACACAGAGTCGCAGTGCCACTCCCAGGTTTGGCCTGGATGCCCTCCTGTCATGACGGAGGGATGGCCAGGGCAATTTTGAGGGAGTGGCACTATGACCCCTTGTGCCAAGTCACAATGCCTGGAGCAGGGGCCCCGCCCTGAAAGACAGGAGCCACAGGAGCTGCCGCTGCAGGGTGAGTTTTTCATTTTATGTCATTTTATTTTGTATTATGTCTCATTTATGAAAAACATGGGATAGGCTCTACTTATAGTTATGTCAAAATAGCTATGTAATAATTATCCAGGCACACCTGTGTGGAAACCATTCTGGAATAAAAGTGACCCTATTCTGAAACAACGACTTGGCTTCCAATTTCCCCATGTAGCCAAACCAGGATTATAAAAGGCTCTCCCCTAAGGTAGCATCTTTAAGCAATCATACTAGAGAGACATGGCCCTGTCCAATGTATCAAAGGTAATAAACCATTTATGAGGGTATTAAAAAGCATAGATTAGGAAGAGGCATGTGAATACATCAGGCAGGAAGATTTGAGTATCTTATCCCAAATGTGTGCAAGGCAATTACTCTGCCCTATTAAAGCTATGCTATTAAACAATTTCAGCTATCTCCGTCCATCTCCTACATAGTCATTCAGATATGTTGAAGGATTTCAATTATCTGTGATGGATCACTTATGAAGGAAATTTCTAGCTGGAACGCCCTTTGCAGATCCAATGTCTGGAGAGGTTCTGGCTAATTAAAATTATGTTTACTCCAATGGACAGTTTCCCTATGCACACTAACAAAATTAAAGTGTGGGTAAAAGAGGTATTAGGTCACACAACTTTCTTCTCAATGGAAGTCCAGTTGGCTGGATCAATTCACAAGAGAAGCTGAATGACGTGCTAAAAATATATCTGAAAAGATCCTATGTGATATGTAAAAAGGATCTAAAATTTCACAAGGAGTACCACCATTTTAATGAAATATTGAAGATATATACCTCACCACTACTATGGGGAAACACGGTGTGACATTATTGACGTGAACTGTGACCCTATAAGTCATTTTTGCAACCAAGATCCTATAGTTGCACCAAATCTTGTACAAAGGAAGTCAAGTAAGATGTCTACGGAAAGGTTATAATTTGCTGTTTATGACTGTGCTGTCTGTATGTGTGTCCCCTTTTTGTATTTGAAGTCATAAATATTGGCTATGTACTTGTATCTCAATGGGTTTGAGTCTAAGTAGCATCAGTGAAGCATTTGGTCAGCTTCTTGAGAAAGTACTATTCTGAGTAAGTGCCAAATTAAGAAACACTTAACTGACAATGGACTTTGGGAGACACCAATCCACATTTGAGCTTTCCTCGGAACGTTCAAACTAACATGTAAACAATGGCGTCAGCCTGCAAAAAGCTGAATCATTCATGGACATGTGACTTGTCCAGGTGGCTACAAACTCCATCTTGTTGCTGTGATTTTGAGACCCCAGGGGTCACCCAATGAAACTAATAGGTAGCAGGTTTAAAACAAACAGAAGAAAGTATTTCTTCACCAACGCAGAGTCACCCTGTGGAACTTGATGCCAGAGGATGTTGTGAAGGCCAAAACTATACCTGGGCTCAAAAAAGAACTAGATAAATTCATGAAGGATAGGTCCATAAATGGCTATTGGCCAAGATGGAAAGGGATGCAACCCCATGCTCTGGGTGTCCCTACCCTATGATTGCCAGAAGCTGTGACTGGACAACATGGGATGGATCCCTGGATGATTGCCTGTTCTGTTCATTCCCTCTGAAGCACATGGCACTGGCCACTGTTGGGAGACAGGGCTAGATGGACCATTGGTCTGACCCAGTATGGCCATCCTTATGTTCTCTCTGGAGTTAACACTCAAGAGTGCACTGGGGTATCTGTGGAACTCCCAGAGCATGCAAAATTCCCTCTTTTTCTGAACTGTCTCATGGGAATGGGGAACATATGGAATCTTGCAAAACACTGGATTTCACAGTAGCAGTACACTCTTAGGTGTAAACTCAGAGGACATTTTATACGTCAAACAAGAGAGAGTATTATTATTCACCTCACCAAATAAATAAAGTGTCAGAATGAAGTAAGGTTGCTATATTTTAAATCGTATGTATATTTGACATCTTAATTTTAACCCATTTTAAGGTCAAATCTGGTTCTAGATTTTCCATGCACTCCACCAGTAGTAAGGTAAGCAATATACTCAGCAGGAGGAGGAGCAGCAGCACTTGCACAGATTGCTACTGCTCCAAAAAAAAAATTAAATCAAAAAAACAAAACACGTTACTCGCTTTCTCATACCTCTTGTTCATGTCCATTCCAATCAAGTGTATGCACGTGCACGGTGGCTGGAAGATTTTTCCCTTAGCAGTATCCGTAGGGTTGGCCTGAGCACCCCCTGGAGTCACGCCTTCATGGCGCTCAGTATAGAGCCCTGCTGACCCGCCACCTCTTCAGTTCCTTCTTGCGGGCTACTCCAACAGAGGGGAAGGAGGGTAGGTATTGGAATGGACATGAACAATACATCTCAAAGAACAACAGCTACGAGAAAGTGAGTAACCTTTTATTTTTCTTTGAGTGCTTGGTCATGTCCATTCCAATCAAGTGACTACCAAGCCCAAGTTCAGGAGGCGGGGTTGGAGTTGTCCACTGATTGGAACACTGCTCATTTGAAGGCTGCATCATCTCTGTCCTGCTGGGTAATCGCACAGTGCATGGCGAAAGTGTGTATAGAGGAACACGTCGCCGCTCTCCAGATTTCCTGAGTGGGAACCTGAGCAAGGAATGCTGTAGATGAAGCCTGTGCCCTGGTGGAGTGTGCAGTGATCGGAGGTGCAGAAACAGCTGCCAGGTTGTAGCACTCACGGATACAGGACACTATCCATGACGAGATGCGTTTGGATGACACAGGCTGAGTCGACGCGGCCCCAGGAGGGGATCTGGTACTGTGGCCCGCCTGGAGTCCCACTTCTCTGGATCTCGCCGGAGATGACCAACTGTCCGACTTCTTTTTCTTTTGAGGCACTGGTGAGTGGGATCGGTGCCTGCTCTCAGCCAGGCCTCATGAAGTGCCGTGCCAGTGCCGAGTGTCCCGGGACGAGTCCTTTTTTGGCGCTGAGCTTGACGATGGGCGCGTCGAGGATGACATGTTAGGAGCTGGTTCCCCTGAGCCTGGGTTGGAATGGGGGTGTAGGGCTGCCTCCATGAGGATCACCTTAAGCCGCTGTTCCCCTTCTTTAAGAGTTCTAGGGCGAAACTCGCAGCAGATCTTACAGCGATCCTTTTGGTGACCCTCCTCTAGGCACCGTAAACACGAAGAGTGTGGATCACTCTTTGGCATGTGCTTTGCGCAGGCCACACAGTTTTTAAACCCCGGGGACCCCGGCATACTGCGGCTCCGGGGAGTCTGAACGTGGGGGGGGACCCCAACAACTCTATTACTAAAAACTCTAATTATTAATAACTAATAACTAGGGTAACTACATATAAATAACTACAGAATGTGCTTGCTAAGCAAGGGCTACGGAAACTTCCAGCCAACCATTGTCACTGGTAGTAAGAAGGAACTGAAGGGGTGGCAGGTCAGCAGGGCTCTATATTGAGCGCCATGAAGGTGCTACTCCATGGGGCGCCCAAACCGACCCGATGGGTGCTGCTATGGGAAAAAAATCTTTCAGCCACCGTGCCTGAGTGTGTGCATACACCTGATTGGAATGGACACAAACAAGCACTCGAGAAACAACAGATCTCTTCACAGTTCAAGGCCTCAAAAAGTCTGCCATTCATGGAAGTAAGACAGGGTGAAAGACCTACTAGTGTTGATCTGGGCTGTTGGTATCTCAAGCACCACCTGTCTGCATAAGTGTTGTGAGTGTCTTGCTGACACACTTGCTTATTTTATTCTTTTTAAAGCCAGCAAGAACAGGACAAAATTAGGTGAAGACTAAAAAGAGCAAAAAGTCAAGTAGAAGCATCTTAAAACAGATCAAGCTCTCTCTATAATTCTGTCGCTCAATGTTTTTCAAAGTGCATTCAATAAGGCTAGCTACACCTTAAAATGGCAAACAAATTGGACCCACAGGATGGCTTACTGGGCCCCACAAAATGTCTGGACACAGCCTCAAGATAGAGGACACCCAGAAATAAGCAGAAACAAGCTGACAACCTTCCCAAAGGACTACATATAGTAGGATCTGGACATGCATTGTGGTAGGAGGCAGGCAGAGTAGCTATCAGAGTTGGTGCATGTCAAACATTTTAGATACTTACATAGTTATCTGATGCTAAAATGTGAGACAGGCACATTAATTTACATATGCAGATATTCAAATATCAGAGGTTAGAAGAAGTGACTACTACGCAAAATATCACTTTCAATTTTCAGCAACATATGCTGTTTAGAGAGCTGTTAAATTTCTGATTATAAATCTATACCTTCAATAAAGAGAGAGATGCGGTAGGTAAGGTATTATCTTTTATTGGACCAAGTTCTGCAGATCAGTTTGCTTTTTAAAAAGTTATAACATGTATAGTGCGTGTTGGACTATTCTGTGTGGACAAACCAAGTGCATCAGTTTATGACCCTGGTAGAAGTGCCCTTTTTTGGAGGAGGTGGGTAAGAATCAATATAAATCTAACACCTGTTTATAATTTTTCACTCAGACAGGTTCCTGATTTGCTAACATGAAAGCCCTTTTCATCCACAAACAAAAACATGGAAGTGCTTTTTTCAAGACCAGGCAATGCATAAAGAGAGGTTTTAGGTAATACACATTGGTGCATCATAAGAAATATAGCACAAAGATTGTTTCTAGTTTATTTCAATAAAATCTTATTAAATGGGTTCCAAAAAGAATTAGATAAGTTCATGAAGGATAGGTCCATCAATGGCTATTAGCCAAGATGATCAGGGACGCAACCCCATGTTCTGCATGTCCCTAAACCTCTAACTGCCACAAGCTGCCACTGGGCGACAGGCGATGGATCACTTCATAATTGCCCTGTTCTATTCATTCCCTCCGAAGCACCTGGCACTGTCCACTGTTGGAAGACAGGATACAGGGCAAGAAGGACCACTGGACTGACCCAGTGTGGCCATTCTTATGTTCTTACATATCAATAATACAAAAATATTTATCATACTTCCTCATATTTTACTGATTCCCAGTCTGCAATTTGTGATAAAGTATGTAATTTTCTTGTTTAAGATATATTTGATACTCAACTTTAACTAATGTGCTTCTTTTAGATTTTTATTTTCTTAAACAGTTCTATTTTCTCAGATGATTTTTGCACTGTATTTACTTTGAATAGATTTAACTCATTTTTTCCTTGTTAAGCGTAAAGGACCTAAATACAGAAAATGGAAGGTAGGTACATTATTTTATACCTTATGCAGATAAAATGGAAATTCATATCCAGTTAAGCTTTGGAGGCATTTGATATGGCACAATAATACACACTAGCCTCACATCATTACAGACGTAGATCCTGATCCCTCAAAGGCTTACACACACACTTAAATTTCACACATTTGACTTCAGTGAGACTACGAAGAGCTTGTCTACACTTACACCACTGCTGAACAGGTGCAGCTGCGCCGCTGTAGCTCTTTGTGAAGTCACTATCGATGGACAGGAGAGTTTCTCCTGTTGGCATAGGTACTCCACCTCTCCAAGAGGCGGTAGGAGAAGCCCTCCCTTCAACCTAGCACTGCCTAAACCAGGAGATAGAGATTTTCCACATCCCTGAGAGACATAGTTATAATGAAATAAGTTGGTAGTGTACCAGGGCTAAGAGTATACAATTGTGCATTAAGTCTCTGCAGGATGGTGTCCTAGAGAGGAAAGACCATTACAAATGTTTGTATTTGTTTCAGACAAAAAAAAAAAAAAAGGACTTGAATAATGCAGTTGATGTTTATCAAGTTAAAATAGTCTGCTACACAAATCCCCAATTACAATATACAGTATTTAAAATATTTGGTATCTGATGTTGCCTGGACAAGCCTGAGTAATTATTTGCAAGTAGCAAAGAAACAATAAGCTTTAAAACATTCAGAAACTTAAATCCACGAGATTATCTATTTTTCATACAACCTGGGAGAAGTAGTGCAGCGCCCCCACCCCCCCCAAAAAAAGGGTCAGCAGAAAGTAACCAAGCAAAGCCTGCATCACCCTTTCACCTAAAGCTGTCTCTTGTGGTAGCCATGATATCCAACTTGTAAGATTTTCTCAATGTATGCAGAAAGCTGAACAGCTGTTCTGCAGATTTCCTGTACAAAACCAACTCCCAAGTTTTCTTGCACACTACAAAACAAAAAACAAAAAAAAAAAACCATTTCATCTTACACAGAGCCTTCATGTTATTAAATATGCTGATTCTAGATGTTTTAAGGTAAACCGTCCAGTAAGTTACAAACTCTATTTACACAATTATTTTGGGGAACAACTAATAGAATACTACCTAAAGATTTTATTTAAGCTCGAATTCTTTTTTAGTCTTAACCTTCTCTCAGGAAAAAATATTGAGGAAGCTCCAAAGAGAGTCATTTCTGAATGAAATCTCAAACAGTACATCTAACATCTAGTTAGCTAAACCAGATATTGAAAAATACTGCAAGCATTTTAAAACTTGGGAGCATAAATTTAGACTCCTAGATCAAAGCATTCTAGTTTTCACATGTTAAGTCAATGAGAGCTGTGGTGCTCAAGTTGCAGGTGCTCAGTCTCCAGGATAGAACATTTTGGCCTATGACCTTAACGCTTAGAACGCATAAGATTTCTTGGAATCAGTTTCAAGAAACCTCTCACAGAAGTGGAAAGAGTAATATCCCAATTTTCATGCTCCAAAAGTTCAATTTCTCATTTTACACAGAACTCATAAAAGTGATATGGTAGGTAAATGGGAATAATAAAATGGGAAAAACTCAAAGGAAAAGTAATCTCTTCTGAGTATCAGAGGGGTAGCCTTGTTAGTCTGGATCTGTAAAAGCAACAAAGAATCCTGTGGCACCTTATAGACTAACAGACGTTCTGCAGCATGAGCTTTCGTGGGTGAATACCCACTTCTTCAGATGCAAGAAGTGGGTATTCACCCACGAAAGCTCATGCTGCAGAACGTCTGTTAGTCTATAAGGTGCCACAGGATTCTTTGTTGCTCTTCTGAGTAGCGGTCCCAAATAGGCAGGAAGCTGCTACCTTTCTCTGTATGTGCCTCTTATAAAAATCACTACGACGTGATGTTTCAATGTATCTCAATACCTCTCAAATAGGTATATCTTTAACTGTAGCTCTGGGATTGCTGGAGAATGTCTAGGGGACACTTAAATTCATTCCAATTTTACCAGTATTCCTGGTTCCGGCGATATTCTGAAATCTGAAAATGGAGACTAATGCTAGAACCACAATGAGCTTTTTGTATGTGCCCATTGTACTTCATCCACATCTGATGGATGTCCAAAGGCAGCCATATTTTGGATTATGTATCTTGGAATCAGTTTTTGAAAGTAATTGGAACCAATAAACCATTGGACTGTTGACTGGTACTTCTAAGCCTTCCTATAAAAGGAGGAAAGATGGCGAAAAAGAAAAGATGGCTACATTTTGGAATAACTGCAAATTTATTTCTCATCTTCTGATAGCCATGAGATGCTTTATAAAATCCTTCACACAAATAACTTTGCCTAAAAGATCTGAAATGTGTTTACCATCACAAAGTTTATTAAAAAAATCACAAAAATGTGTTCTAGTGACTTCTATACAATTAGGCTTCCTTCCTAGAATCTGTGGGAGGGGAAAGGGGAATATTTCAAAAACAACCAAGACACTTGACAACTAACTGTTACTTTATTACGAGATCATTACAGTCTTCTCCTGAAACATAAACAGACTACCTATTTAACGCTGGCTACTTCTTTCACTCTGTCTGTAGTGTCCGTGCTTAAGTTTATTTATTGTATTATAATTAGGACTGTCAAGCAATTAATTTTTTTAATCACGATTAAGCACACTGTTAAACAATAATAGAATACCATTTAAATATTTTTGGCTGTATTCTACATTTTCAAATATTGATTTCAATTACAACACAGAATATAAAGTGTACAGTGCTCCCTTTATATTGTTTATTACAAGTATTTGCACTGTAAAAAACAAAAGAAATTATATTTTTCAGTTCTCCTAGTACAAGTATTGTAGTGCAATCTCTATCATGAAAGTTGAACTTACAAATGTAGAATTATGTAAAAAAAACAAAAAACCCTGCTTTCAAAAATAAAACAACGTAAAATTTTAAAGCCTGCAAGTCCACTCATTCCCTCTTCTTGTTCAGCCAATTGCTCAGACAACCAAGTTTGTTTACATTTGCAGGAGATAATGCTGCCCGCTGCTTGTTTACAATGTCACCTGAAAGTGAGAACAAGACTTCTCATGGCACTGTTGTAGCCAGTGTCGCAAGATATTTACATGCCAGATGTGCTAAAGATTCTTATGTCCCTTCCTGCTTCAACCACCGTTCGACGGGACGTGTGTCCATGCTGATGACAGGTTCTGCTTGATAACAATCCAAAGCAGTGCGGACCGAAATATGTTCATTTTCATTATCTGAGTCAGATGCCACCAGCAGAAGGCTGATTTTCTTTTTTGGTGTTTTGGGTTCTGTAGTGTTGCTCTTTTAAGACTTCTGAAAGCATGCTCCGCACCTTGTTCCTCTCAGATTTTAGAAGGCACTTCAGATTCTTAAACCTTGGGCCGAGTGCTATAGTTATCTTTAGAAAACTCACATTAGCACCTTCTTTGCGTTTTGTCAAATCTGCAGTTAAAGTGTTCTTAAAATGAACAAAATGTACTGGGTCATCATCCGAGACTGCTATAACATGAAATTTATTGCAGAATGCAGGTAAAACAGAGCAGAAGACATGCAATTCTCCCCCAAGGAGTTCAGTCACAAATTTAATTAACACATTTTTTTCCTTTTTACAAGTGTCATCAGCATGGAAGCATGTCCTCTCAAACGGTGGCCAAAGCATGAAGAGCAATAAGTATGTTTAGGATATCTCAGACGAAAATACCTTGCAATGTCAGCTACAAAAGTGTCATGCAAATGCCTGTTCTCACTTTCTGGTGACATACTGTAAACAAGAAAAGGGCAGCATTATCTCCTGTAAATGTAAACAAACTTGTTTGTCTTAGTCCTACTTCTTGTGCAGCCAATCACTGAGTGGACTTGTAGGTGCTGAAGTTTTACATTGTTTTGATTTTGAATGCAGTTATGTAACAACAACAAAAAATCTACATTTGTAAATTTCACTTTCACAACACAGAGATTGCACTATAGTACTTGTATGAAGTGAAATGAAACATACTATTTCTTTTGTTTATCATTTTTAGAGTGCAAATATTTGTAATCAAAAACATACATTTTGATTTCAGTTACAACACAGAATACAATATATATGAAAATGTAGAAAAACAACCAAAATATTTAATACATTTCAATTGGTATTCTATTGTTTAACAGTGCAATTAATTTTTTTAATCGCGATTAATTTATGTGAGCTAATTGCGTGAGTTAACTGTGATTAATCGACAGCCCTAATTATAAAGTCTCTTCCGTGCTCCATTTTATTATGTGCATAAATATGGGTATAAGTGAGTAATTTCAGGCACTCGTGTTTGAAAATAATGGCTTATGTTTTAGTTTCCAATTGTACTATTTTCCAGGCCTTTGAAGAATCTTTATTCACAGATTATATAGTTCATAAAATAAGATACCTCATAAAATACACGCAATATAGGAGATAAAAAGAAATCTCTTAAATTAAACCAATTGTATTTCTCTAGCAAAAAACAAGCCTCTTGGAGGCTAAACTTTCTATACCAATTATTTCAATTAAATGAACAAACAATTGGCCTTGATTAAAAGAGGCCTGCAAACAGTGGAATCTGAAACTGAACTAGTAACAGCTGTAAGTCAAAAAGCTCAGAATTTGGTCTGAAAATAGACATAATTCCATTTTCACTAAAACATTCAAAAAGTTTTTTGTTTTCATTTCAATGCAGAGCAAATATAAAATTTTAAAACTCCAGAGCTGCTGTAAAATGTCCTCTACTCAGCTGTAATCTAAGGTTTTTAAAAGTTCCACCTCTACCACGACTGTGTAAGAGGCTGCCAGTGGGGCCTAGTGGCAGGGCCGGCTCCAGGCACCAGTCCAGCAAGCAGGTGCTTGGGACGGCCAACGGAGATGGATGACACATCTGGCTCTTCGGCGGCGGGTCTTTCACTCCCTCTCGGAGAGAAGGACCAGCCGCCGAATTGCCACAGAAGACTGAAGCAGCGGTGGTAGAGCTGATAGCAACTTTTTTTTTTTCCCCCCTGCTTCAGGCGGCAAAAACCCTGGAGCTGGCCCTGCCTAGTGGCTCCAAAATAAGGAGTCCCACTGTACATTTTAGGCTTGGCAAGCTGGTAGTTTGACCACTTCTTATTTGACCTTGGTCAAATATTGTCCAATATTCAAGCAAGCATGTCCTTTGTAGGCAGCGACCTATCTTTTCTATTGCATGATAGTGCCATCTGTTAGCAAGTCTACTTAAATGTCTTGATCGCTCACTTTACTACATGTTAATGCCACCTGCTGGGAAAAAGGTAAAATAACTGAAAGCTGAGCATCTTGATCAGCTGGAATCACCTAGAACAAACATTATAATACATTTATTCGTATACCAGGCCATCTACATACATGGCAGCTTACACAACAAATTAAACAAGGTAAAGGACATACAAGCTTTCCCCAAAAGCTAACAATATAAACTGATGATTCAAACACACAAATTAACTCAGAAGGGAACCAGGGAGGAAAAGGAGGGTTCAGACATTAATCCTCCTCCCACAACACAAGGAGAAAAGATGCACAACCACTAAGCCTCTCCCCAACAGCAAAAGTATCACAGCTATTAGACATCCTTAACACCTCCCCCTCTCTTAACAAAGCTAACAACTCACATTACATGCCCACATAAATACTCCCCCCGCCCTGCTTCTTCCCTCTCAACAAGAGTCCCCTTCATAACCATATATACACACAAGCATCCCCAGGCAAATCTTGCTGATGACTTCAAAAATTCTATGCTAATGAGGGAGAGGGTGACATCTTTGTAGAGGCCCTTTACTTCCTGCTCTTTTCCTCCTCCTCTCGCTACTTATGCATCAATTGGGCTCTGAGCCCCCCACCCTTCCATGTGATCTGAGAGTCTATAAAAGGTCCTTCCTAGGAGGTAAACGGGCAACATGCCCCCAACACATTTCAATTGTCTGAAATTTTCTGGAACAATGACCATCAGAAACAGCACTGACTGACTATTAGTAGACTGAAATACAAGAGATCCTTCATACTGAAAAAGCATTGCAGAAGTAGTGAGACATTAATAACAGTAGTGAGTCATTAACAACAGTAATGATGCAGAATTGACTAACGAGTGACAATGAGAATGAGGTTAATTCCCTTTCTTCATCTTCTAATAAGGATTTTGCTACTCCATCCACTTCATCATTGAAAACTTCTGCCCTCCTTGATAGTCTTCACATGTTCATCAAATTGGTATTAAGAGGTTTTGGGACAGAAAGTCCCATAATAAGAAAAACAAACGTAATCATACATTTGCTAGCAGTATTTATTCCAGCAATTCATTTCATGTGGTAGAAAAACCTTATATGCTAGAAGTTTTTCATATGCTGTGTCCAATTTACAAAGTACCAAGTTAGAAATGGCTTTCAGAAGCAGACAATGTGAAGAAGAATTGGCGTTCTTATTGCAGAAGCGCCTTATGTGCCTCTAGTGCCTGATGGATGGAGCAACATGCACAGTGAGGGTGTCATACGCTTCATGGAAACAACTCCATAAACAGTGTTTTATTCATTCCAATGTACAACTGAGCCTCACCACACAGCCCAATCTATTGCTGAGTGGTTTAAAATTACAATCAAACAGGTGGGTCCACCACAGGCTATTTTAGTTGTGACTCACCAATACGGCTAATATGAAACCTGCTTGAGCTTTGTTAATAAATTATCACCCACACCTGTGTTATGAATGTGCTGCCCATACAATGAATTTCATTGGTGATGCTGAAGATCTGACATCCTTCTCATCATGTCAAAGGTGAAAAAAACATTGTCACGTACCAGCAGCCATTTTTCAGCACCATTTAGTAAAGCACTCAGTTTCACACACTGGGAATAACTCTTGTAAGATACTCACTGACTATCTTACAAAGGGGCTATCCTTAAATCATACAAGATTTTTTTTTAATGATTTTCAAGGTCCACTCACCCTCTTGAAACACAAACACACAAAATTAACATCCCATCCACTCTATCATGCATTAAATAATGTATAGACAGCCCCTATTCAATGTCTCAGTTATTCAAATATGTAAGAAGACTCTTCAATCAGCTGTTGTTGAAGCCAAGGTGGCCAGATGTTGCCCCCCGAGTAATCAGCACTGACATTCTTGATGATGATGTCTTTTGGATGAGAAACTAAAAGTTAATTTTACAGCTTGAACCCTTAGCTCAGTCCATTCAGAATATAGAAAATAATAGTTCTACGTTGTCCAATGACAAGAACAAATTCCTGAATGTTAAGAAAAATTAGTGAGAATACTGAACAGACTACTTACAAATGCTGAAGAGAAAATGATAATAGACAAAATAACATCAAGAAAAATAATCAAGTGATTGCATAATGCTGCTGTCTACCTTCCTGATCCATGCTTTCAGGGCCAAGACCTTTCTGACGATGAATTCAATTCAGATTGTGACTTTGTGGTTTGTCTCCTTTGGGGACTTAGTCCCTATAATACTGCTTTGGAAAGGGAGTGAAACTGGGCTCAGAGATTGTCCCCCCAAAAACCCCAAATGACTAGCAATCTCCCTGATTTCAAAGAGGCTGGGTTTATTGTCTCCTCTCCCCCACAGGTTCCCATTCTGAGTCTCTGAACTCACCAGAAGATCTACTCCTCTTCCACATGGAATTCACCTGGACCACATGGGTCTGAGTTTTCCTTGGAGGCCCCAGCCTGAAATATCAGTAGGGGAAATCCACAGCAGGCTGTTATTGAGGTGATAGCAGGCGAGAGTACTAGGCCTGAAGGCCCAAGTGCACTCTCTTATATTGGCAGCATCAATGTTGTGTCCACTGTCCCGAGGAGAGGCTGATGGGGAGGAGCCATCTGAGCTCTGCAGTCAAGACAATGGCTGCTGGTGCAAGCTCTAGGGACTTAGGTGAAATCTTCCAATTAACACATGGCCCTTCTGCCATTGTTCCTTACATGGATATGGGAGAGAGGGAGCCATTTGCTCCTGCAATCAGTTTTTCCAACCCTGCCTGCTTCCTTTCCTGCACAGGGAGAGAGGCCAGGGCAAGCCACTGGGACTACGCTGCTCAGACAGTACATGCATTTTGCCCAGCAGAGCTGGCCTTTCTGATCCTGCCTGACTTCTTTCTTCCCACAGGAGATGGGCAGAAGCAACCTAGACCAGAATGGGCTGTGAGGTGGAAAGAGAGCAGGCTGAGCTTCTTAACAAGGCACTCAATGAGGGGGAGAGGTAGAAGACAGACTCTGGTTCTGCCCCCAAGCTGCAAGCAGGGTGAAGTACCCATTTTAATGGCTCTGTGTCCCTTAGCATAATGAAGACACACCTTTCTCGATACAAGGGAACATGTAATATTTCATAAGTAGGGCCCATTCACGGTCCATTTTGGTCAATTTCACAGTCATGGGCTTTTTAAAATAATAAATTTCATGATCTTAGATATTTAAATCTGAAATTTCACAGTATTGTAATTGTAGGGGTCCTGACCCAAAAAGGAGTTGGGGAGGAACGCAAGGTTATTATAGGGGGGATTGTAGTACTGCTACCCTAACTTCTGCATTGCTGCTGAAGGCAGCACTGCCATCAGAACTGGGCGGCCGGAGAGAGGCAGCTGCTGGCTGGGAGCCCAGTTCTGAAGGCAGAGCCGCCACCAACAGCAGTGCTGAAGTAAGGATGGCATGGCATGGCCACCCTTACTTCTGCATTGCTGCTGACTGGGTGCCTGGCTAACACTCACTGCTCTCCGGCCACCCAGCTCTGAAGACAGTGCAAAAGTAAGGGTGGAAATACTGCGACCCCCCTTAAAATAACCCCTGCAACTCCTTTTTGGGTCAGGATCCTCAATTTGAGAAACGCTGGTCTCCCCTCTGAAATCGGTATAGTATAGGGTAAAAGCTCACAAAAGCTATAGGGTAAAAGCGACCTGATTTCACAGTCCGTAGTGCGTTTTTTATGGACGTGAATTTGATAGGGCCCTATTCATCAGTGTTCAAAGCAGAGAGGATGAGAGTGAGGAGGGAAAGAATTTTGACTTTGATAACTGCCAAACACACCAAAGCTCTACTTGCAATAGAATGAGGACTGAGGGCATTCTTTCCATTTGTTAAGTGTTCAACCCTCTTCCAATGCCTAACCACTCTTTTTTCTTGTATAAGCATACCAATAGATATTGTATGGTACATTAATAGGAGAAAATGTAGCAAGGCTCTAAAAAAAATTAAACAAAAACTCTACAGCTTCAGATAAAAACATACTCTTCTTTTCAGATAGCCCTGCTTGTTATGAGTCATTCACAGATGTGAAGTTAAAGGACAGGAGCCAAGTTTAGGCCAAAGACAACATGTTACACAGCAACCAGTTTAAGTCTGTTTCTCTGCAGTTTACGTGCTTTATGTTAAAAAGAAAACTTTTTCTAACCCAACACTGAGACACTATCAGAATGAATAATCGTCAAACTCACAAACATCCTTGCTGATTGGACGTGCACCTTGATCTATGAGGGGAGAATTTAAAAAAAAAAAAAAAAAAAAAAAAGAGTCTGCCCCCCAGAAACTAAGGCTACAATCTTAAAATCCCAAATAAAATAGGAGCAAAAAAAATACAAAACAAAAACACAAACACAGAGAGAGGGAGCTTGTTGGGGTTATGGAGTTAGATATATTCACACTGCTCTTTGATAAGCCATCAGGGGAGTGACACTGACAAGTGACCTACTGTCCAAGCAATCCAGAAAGTATTTGCTTATGCAACATATTTGTCTCTATCTCACACACCCCAAAACAAAACCCCACAGCCTGCGTTTTCCAGATTAGCACCTCCCCTCTGAAAAGATGGAGTATTAACACTGTTTGCAACTCATTTTGGCAGGCATATAGGCTCCCCGTGATCCTTAGTAGGAGGGAATGTATGATAGTTTAGATGTCAAATTTTTAACTTGAGAACTTTGGACAATGACCTCACATTTAGCCTTAATCAGCTGGATTGAAAACAGAAGGATCCCCTAAGATATATTATCTTTCCTAGAGATTGTTCAAATACATGGTGAACCACAGAAATTACAAATTAAAAAGAACATTTTTGGTCAGCTAGTCTCCATCCCACTTCAAATACAGGATTCCTTACAGTTTATTTTCTACTATTTGTCCAGTTTTAATGTTCTATATCTACTATAATTTTCCATATACAAAGTAATTCTAAATATACTCTCACAAGTATACAAATTTAAACACACACACACACACACACACACACACATCTCTTTTGATTAATGCTCTAAATGTTAATCCTATCTTTTCCCATTTTGACACACTTCCCAAAATCTGTAGCAGCTGAGGTGTCTGATCATGCATTTGTACCATATTCTTTAATAAATTAATTAACTGGATTTTTAGTTTCTAAGTAGAGTGCAACACTCAGTCTAGATTGCATTTATAGTGCATCAGACAACTGAAATTCTTACTGAAAGAAAGACCCCTGTAGCAGATATGCAAAATAATAAGTGACAAAGAAAGTAAATGGGGTGCTCCAATACACCCTTTTATTAAACAAGAATGAGGAAATGGTCATTAAATTGAAAGACAAAAGATTTTAGACTAAAGTAAGTCTTTTATACAAAACATAACTTGGGCTATGTCTACAATGCCCAACAATTCAGACTACAAGATATCACAGGCCAAGTGTTGAGTAAAATTTACAACAAAATTTTTTTAAAAGTTAAAGACCCCAACCCTGCAAATACTTACAAGTTTGAAGTTGAGTAATTGTAATCCCACTGAACTAAGGACATGCATAAGGATAATGAAAACATCCACAGTTACATTTTCATAAGTTAAAAAATGGAAAGGATTATACAAATCCTTATACTTCAAGGTATCAGATGACCATTGGAATGGCATAAAACTTCTTAATTTGTAATGTTCGTGATTTTCAAAATATAGGAAATATTTTGTTCCAAATTGGCTAATTCCTGGATCTCACTGAACTAGCCAGGTTTGAACAAAAATCAGCTAAACTAGTAAAGAATTCACAAAATTTTAGTTCTGAATACGAAAGGATGTTTTGTGAAGCAGATTGAGTTCAAATGCCAAACCAATTTCATGCAAACTTACAAACTGTAAAACAATTGTATAAAGAATGGCATGGGGGAGCATCATAGTAGAACTTGAAAAGGTGCTGTGCCAAAATACACCTCTACCCAGATATAACGCTGTCCTCAAGAGCCAAAAAGTCTTACCGTGTTATAGGTGAAACCGGTGGATCAAAGCAAGTTCGATATAATGCAGAGTGCACAGCCCCGCCCCGCCCCCCCAGAGCGCTGCTTTACCGCGTTATATCCAAATTTGTGTTATATCAGGTCATGTTATATCGAGATAGAGGTATACATTGTTACTTAGTCCACCTCATTCTTAAAACACAACTTTTGTAATCTTGATTTCCAAAGTATCCTAAATTTAGCGATGTAGTACACTGCAACTGAAATTGGTGTTGATTCCCCAGCCATTACCACATATATTGTAAACAAGTAATCCAAATAATTATTCAAACCACATATTACTACAAAATCAACATTATCAAGCTACTTTTTAAAGTTTATTCATGGTTATCAAGATCTTCCTGCTTTCAAGAGACTGAGGAAATGAAGTCATTGTTTAGGTAAGAAGATCAAAGCACAACAGAAACATAGAGCATTCTGGTAAAGGTGAAAGAGTTATATTTTCACAGCTGTTTATATCTAGATGTTTTCAAAATCTACATCCATCTTTCCTTATTACCAGCTCCTATATTTAAAAAGAGGGTATTAAAAAAAACAACAACGGTGTACAGCTCCTTGATTCAGAATTAAATAGAACCACCACCAACTTTGTTCTTCTTTTATAAACATTAAAAGTAAGATGCCAAGTTGTATAGTTAGGATTTATAGATATGATTTATTGCAAAATAAAGTTTGCATTGTTTAAATTGTAATAGCAAAATTTAGTAGTGACCCCATGCTAAGTGTCCGTTTTTTAAGATCAGACGACTATACAGAAAAATACACACAGTGTTAACCTTTAAAGTGTATTGCTACTATTTTCACTCAGTCTGCAGATTGTTTTGCACATTAAAAGTCAGGATGCAACTGCTGAGGACAGTTTTTTCAATCTGTCTTCTATCAAAAATGTTCCAAATCTTAAAAGTTAAAGTGATTGTTGAGTGAAACAGCTCCATTAATCTTACCTCTTAAATTCAATCATTACTGTTTCAGAAATTCCATACCTCTTTTCACTCAATGCTAGAAAGTCACTTACAGTACTGGATTGAGGGAGAAGGCTAAGTTTCCCCTTCTAGCTACCTTATCAAGATATGCATATATTCTAAATTGAAAACAGAAACACAGAATACTAAGCATACTGCAGACAAGTTCTACTTGCAGAAGTTCAGCATTGAATTCTTAGCAGGTTGTCTTTTATTATTTTTATTATTAAAGTCTTGCTCATAAGAGGCCTTGGTCATCCTTCTCTACTGACGCAAGCACAACTAAATAAGGATACGTCTACACTATGGGATTATTCCGAATTTACATAAACCAGTTTAGCAAAACAGATTATATAAAATCGATTGCGCGCGGCCACACTAAACACATTAAATCGGTGGTGTGCGTCCACGGTCCGAGGCTAGCGTTGATTTCTGGAGCATTGCACTGTGGGTAGCTATCCCGTAGCTATCCCATAGTTCCCACAGCCTCCCCCGCCCGTTGGAATTTCCGGGTTGAGATCCCAGTGCCTGATGGGGCAAAAATCATTGTCGCGGGTGGTTCTGGGTACAGCCTCACCCCTCCCTCCCTGAAAGCAGCAGACAACCGTTTCGCGCCTTTTTTGCTTGGTGAACTGTGCAGACACCATAGCACAGCAAGCTGAGTATTATGCTCAGCTCAATACCGCAATGGTGGATGTTTTAAACACCTCGCGCACTCTCGTGCAGTATATGGTGAACCAGGACCTTCAAACCGAGGCGAGGAGGAGGCAGATACGGCAGCGTGGTGATGACAGTGATGAGGACGTAGACACAGAATTCTCTCAAACCGCGGGCCCCTGCGCTTTGGAGATCCTGATGGTAATGGGGCAGATTCTATCCATTGAACGCCGATTTTGGGCCCGGGAAACAAGCACTGACTGGTGGGACCGCATTGTGTTGCGGGTGTGGGACGATTCCCAGTGGCTGCGAAACTTTCGCATGCGTAAGGGCACTTTCATGGAACTTTGTGACTTGCTTGCCCCTGCCCTGAAACGCCATAATACCAAGATGAGAGCAGCCCTCACAGTAGAGAGGAGAGTGGCGATAGCCCTGTGGAAGCTTGCAACGCCAGACAGCTACCGGTCAGTCGGGAATCAATTTGGAGTTGGAAAATCTACTGTGGGGGCTGCTGTGATGCAAGTAGCCAAAGCAATCACTAAGCTGCTGCTACGAAAGGTTGTGACTCTAGGAAACGTGCAGGCCATAGTGGATGGCTTTGCTGCACTGGGATTCCCTAACTGTGGGGGGGCGATAGATGGAACCCATATCCCTATCTTGGCACCCAGTACGTAAACCGGAAGGGGTACTTTTCAATGGTGCTGCAAGCACTGGTGGATCACAAGGGACGTTTCACAAACATCCACGTGGGATGGCCAGGGAGGGTTCATGACGCTCGCGTATTCAGAAGCACTACTCTGTTTAAACGGCTGCAGCAAGGGACTTACTTCCCAGACCAGAAAATAACAGTTGGGGATGTTGAAATGCCTGTCGTTATCCTGGGGGACCCAGCCTACCCCTTGATGCCATGGCTCATGAAGCCATACACAGGCAGCCTGGACAGTGGTCAGGATCTGTTCAATTACAGGCTGAGCAAGTGCAGAATGGTGGTGGAATGTGCATTTGGCCGTTTAAAGGCACGCTGGCGGACATTACTGACTCGCTCAGACCTCAGCCAAACCAATGTCCCCTATGTTATTGCTGCTTGCTGTATTCTCCACAATCTCTGTGAGAGTAAGGGGGAGACCTTTATGGTGGGGTGGGAGGCTGAGGCAAATCACCTGGCCGCTGATTACGCGCAGCCAGACACCAGGGAGATTAGAAGAGCACACCAGGAAGCGGTGCGCATCAGAGAAGCTTTGAAAACGAGCTTCATCAATGGCCAGGGTACAGTGTGACTGCTGTGTTTGTTGATGAACACCCAACCCCCTTGATTGACTCATTCCCTGTAAGCAACTCACCCTCCCCTTTCGAGTACAGTTTACTTATGCAAATAAAGTCACTCTCGTTTAAAAATCATGAATTCTTTATTAATTCATTATAAAAAGAGGGAGAGAAGTAAGGGTGTGGTTTGGGAGGAGGATAGGAAGGATGGAGAAGGCCATTAAAAAAATTTCACATTAACGACAGCCTTCTCGTTGGGCTGTCCACGGGGGTGGAGTGGGCGGGTGCACGGAGCCTCTCCCCTCTTCGTTCTTACACGTCTGGGTGAGGAGGATATGGAACATGGTGAGGGTTGATGGTGGTTATACAGGGGCTGCAGCGGCACTCTGTGATCCTGCTGCCGTTCCTGAAGCTCCACCAGACGCCGGAGCATGTCAGTTTGATCACGCAGCAGCCCCAGAGTTGCATCCCGCCACCGCTGGTCTTCCTGCCGCCACCTCTGATTTTCCTGCCGGTCTTCCTGCCGCCACCTCTCATCTCGGGTGTCTCTCCTGTCCTCACGTTCACTGGCATCTTTCCTGTAATTTGATACCACGTCCTTCCACTCATTCAGATGAGCTCTTTCATTGCGTGTAACTTCCATAATATCCGAGAACATTTCATCTCTCGTCTTCTTTTTCCTCCGCCTTATCTGTGCTAGCCTTTTGGGATGGAGGAGGGATGCTTGAAAAATTTGCAGCTGCATGAGGGAGAGAAATATTTAAAAAGATACATTTTACAGAACAATGGTTATACTCTTTCACAGTGAACAGCACTATTCACCTTACATAGCACATGTGATTTCCCTACAAGGTCGCATTTTTCATCTTAATAGTGAGTGCCTGCAGCTCTGGAGTTACAGATCTCACAGACACAGGTCCAGGCATCAGAATTCAGCTTGCATGTGGCCATGGTAAGCCACTGTCTTTCGGCTTCTGCAGTGATTTACCCCTCCCCCCAATGCATGGCTAATACCACGCTAGCTCCCTGCTAATCAACACCCTTCCCACCCCCCCACCCACTGCGTGGCTGGTAGCTTGGGGAAGCCCCACTGACCAAACACAAAAAAGATCATCGGCATTTCATTCCTCCCCTCCCCCCACTTGGCTACGTGGAGGAAAGGATTTTTTTTAAGCTGCTGCAGTCCACGAACCCAGTAGGAAAATGGCCATCCCACTTACTTAAATTCCTGATTTTTAACCACGTTATCCTGAACGATATCACTTTGCTGAGGATAACACAGCGAGATAAAGAACGGATGCTTCTTGAATGCCAGCAATCACCGGGACCATACGCTGCTATGCTTTGCCATGCAATGATACCTGATTACTTGCTACATGCATGGTGTGGTAAAGTGTCCTACCATGGTGGGCTGAACAAGGCTGCCTTGCCCAGAAACCTTCTGCAAAGGCTTCTGGAGTACCTACAGGAGCGCTTCATCGAGATGTCCCTGGAGGATTTCCTCTCAATCCCCGGACATGTTAACAAACTTTTCTAAGTAACTATACTGTCTGCGAATGCATCCCAAGTCCTCAGGGCAAATCAATCATTAAAAAACGCTTGCTTAAAAAACAATGTTTGCTATTTACAAAGGTACACTCACCAGAGGTCCCTTCCATGGCGTCATTGTCTGGGATAGTTGCTTGGGAGGGCTGGGAGGAGGGTAATTCAGTCAGGGTGATAAAAAGCTCCTGGCTGCTGGGGCCCACGGAGTGCTGTGTGCTCTCTGCTAGGTCGTCCTCCTCTTCTTCATCTTCATCTTCCCCGTCTGCATAATCCTCAGACATGGCAGAGATTACAACCCCCACCTCGAAATCCACGGTCAGGGGTGGGGTACTTGTGGCGCAGCCCCCTAAAATTGCATGCAGCTCAGCATAGAAGCGGCATGTTTTTCGACCTGCCCCGGACCTTCTGTTTGCTTCTTTGGTTTTCTGGTAGGCTTGTCTGAGCTCCTTAACTTTCACTCTGCACTGCACTGAGTCCCTGCTGTGGCCTTTATCCGGCATAGCCTTAGAAATTCTTTCAAATACTTTTTCATTTCGTCTTTTGGAACGCAGTTCTGTTAGCCCTGAATCCTCTCCCCATATAGCGATCAGATCCATTACCTCCCGTGCAGTCCATGCTGGGGCTCTTTTTCGATTCTCAGGAGACTGCATTGTTACCTGTGCAGATGAGCTGTGCGTGGTCACCTGTGCTGATGAGCTCTCCACGCTGGGGAAGCAGGAAATGAATTTCAAAAGTTCGCGGGGCTTTTCCTGTCTACCTGGCCAGTGCATCCGAGTTCAGAATGCTGTCCAGAGCGGTCAGTGGTGCACTGTGGGATACCACCCGGAGGCCAATACCGTCGATTTGCGGCCACACTAACCCTATTCCAATATGTTAATCCCGATATTAGCGCTACTCCTCTCGTCGGGGAGGAGTACAGAAACCGATTTAAAGAGCCATTAAAATCGATATAAGGTGCCTCCTAGTGTGGACGGGTGTGGCGTTAAATCGGTTTTACGCTCCTAAAACCGATTTAAACACCTAGTGTAGACCAGGCCTCAGTCCCATTGTACCAGCACATCTCTGAATTTCATGTGAATGTTCAAGGAACATATAAGTGCACAGAAAAAAATTAAACAACCCTTTGACGGCAACTACTGAAACTACTACTGAAAAAACAGTATCTTGTTCTGCACAAATTCTTTTTCTAATTTATAGTTATTATTCAAAACTTAGTTCTCAAAATACTTCCAATAAACTAGCTAGCAGAATCAATCATCAAAGCATGACCTGGAGTAGACTATTGAAACATTTTCATTTAGACAAATAAAAAGCATTGTTAGGAAAATTTAAGCTTCTCTCCATTTATCCACACAAAAACAAGGCATTTAATATGGAAACAGCAATAAACAAACTTCTTCTAGAGTGACAGATAAATGAATATTCCATGAAAATCTGAAAGTGAGTACTACTGCAAACTGGATTATAAAAATGAGCTTTAATGCTTCAAAAAAACAAAAACAAAAAACAAAAAACACCTCTTCTTTCCACATGGTCTCTTGCCTACACAAGGAGTTATTCCAGAAAAGCTATTACTTTTTCACCAATCCAGGATAATCACTGTAGGGGAAGTGACAAATTGTACTTAGAAACGTAAACTCTTTGCCCCATACAGCAGCCCAAAGAACTCAACAGTAAGAAAATGGCACATCCACTTTATTGCATATAGGAAAGATGTGGATGTCTCCAAGAAACCCACCTTGCATCTTGATGGGTATTTGAGTGACAAGTCATCTTGCTGGAATGCATTATAACCAACAGGCAAAACACAGAAAGAGTAGTCACATAAGTGATTCAATTACACGCTGACATTTTATGAGAGAGAACTATTCAAATCTTGGCTCCTAATCCTTCTTGACTCAAAAAAGCCATTTGGCCTCAAATGTTTACTTTTGTACAGAGGTAAAATTAAAATTCTAAAATTCTTAAAAATTCTTAAAGGACTGAAACTTGAAAGAACCAAACAGTCCCTTCAATTAGAAAAATATCAAGACAAAAAACCTGATAGAAATACTAAATATATGAAGAATTAGACATACACAGCACATTCCTCTAGCTATTAAAACAAGAATACATTTTTCGAAAGTCTGTGTTTAAGGAAGCAGACAGCTGGCTTAGAGGCAGTAGAGGGTAAACTTTCGACAGCCAAAAACAATCTGATTTCAAGTCCATCTGCTACATGATTTTTCCAGAATGTAAGACACTAAGGCTCTGTCTACCACTGGGATTTGAATCATGTTTGAAAACAAGTATGAATTCTATTTAAACACAATTCTCTCTAAGCAGGTTTCAAATATGGTGCAGCTGGCCAGTGCAAAAGGGGCCTGTTTTAAGACTAGCTTCAAAAGCCACGTATGTGCCCACAGGACCTGTCTAAAATGTATTTAAAATTACCAGCCAAATGGAAATCTTCTAACAATTCCATTAACAGCAAAATGATAAAACTTTACACTCAATTGAAACCTTAAGTATTTTTCTACCACGTTCATATGGAGTGAAGTTTCTTCATATAGTTATGAATAGGGTGCAACTTTATTCTGGGTTGAGTTTAAAAATCCACTCAGATTGACAGGTGTGAACTCACTCTTCAGTTAACAAAAATGGAAGCATAAACCTCCACCAAAGAGGAAAGGCGTGTGAGAACCTGCCCTGGGGCTTCTGGATGAGTAGACTGGTGTGGGAAGAGAGATCACAGAAACAGAGAACAGACAAGAAAAGAGGGGGAAAGGAAAGAAACCCAAGCAGGAACCTGTAAGCACAGCATGACCCTGGAGAAAACTAGAGAGAGTGCTTCTGGATCTGGTACTGGCTAGAGGACCGGGGGCTGTGAACTAAAAAATTGCTCCTTTTGTTCTTGGTTTCTTCTGCATTTAGAGGCTCTGGACTTTGTACATTGCTTGTAAATAAACAAGACTGCACCAAAGAAAACACTAAATTTCATCAATTTCTGCTTTGAACTAGAACATTCTCAGGGCTCAGAATTTTGACTGGCTGCTCTAGTTGTACAGGACCGACAATGTAGACTATCAAATATGCCCTCACTGAAAGTGTATGTTGTTGTAAGTCTTTGAGGAATATTTTTTAAAAAGGGGGGAAATAACTGGATGCAAATAGATGATAGGAACCTGCATAATACCCTCAATCCTCACCGCCGCTCCAGCACAAACACACACATACACTTTATCTCAAGCTAAATTCATGGAAGGGGGACAAAAAAAAATCCAGGAAACTCCACAGGTTTTGCCTCAAAGAATTTCCTTTGATTATTCCCCTCTAGGAAAAAGAATTTGAGAGGTCAAAGCCTTTAAACTTTGCGATCTGTTTTCCCTACAGAGTACTGCAGTGTGCTGTCTCCTTCCCCTCCCACAGCAATAGAGCTTCCTCTAGATCAGTGTTTCCCAAACTTGGGACAGCGCTTGTTTAGGGAAAGCCCCTGGCAGGCCGGGCCGGTTTGTTTACCTGCCGCATCCGCAGGTCCGGCTGATCGCAGCTCCCACTGGCCGCGGTTCGCTGCCCCAGGCCAATGGGAGCTGCTGGAAGCAGCGCAGGCCGAGGGACGTACTAGCTGCCAGTTCCAGCAGCTCCCATTGGCCTGGAGCAGCGAACCGCAGCCAGTGGGAGCCGCAATCGGCCAGCGGACGCAGTAAGCAAACAAACCAGCCCGGCCCGCCAGGGGCTTTCCCTAAACAAGCGCCGTTCCAAGTTTGGGAAACACTGCTGTAGAGCAATGCTACCTTTGGTCTCTCTATCCTGACAAATCCCTTCCCACCCATCCCCACTCCACCTCCACAAAGTGGTAGGTGAAGTAGTGGAACTGGAGTTAGTACTTTATGGAGCACCATTAACTCCTGCTCAGATATCTGCATAAAAGGCTAACTTGTCACACAGGAGGTTCTGTGGAATTGAAGACAGGGGAGCAGTGTTTTGCAGCGCCATTGTTCTTCCATTATCTGTTCTCTCCAACCCAGTTTTCCCAGTGTCTTCTTTACTCAGATACCAGGTGCGAGCATATAGAACCTGGTCATTTCTTTAACGTATATGCTGGACAGTGAACGAAAAAAAGTGTTGAAGGACAAGAGTCACAAACTTATGTCTATTATTTTGTTTTGCTACATGATGATTAAGAGAGTGAGGCTACATATACCAACAAATTCTTGAAGGTGTCAATACCACAGGGAGGGGAATTATTTAGGATTGTACAAGCATGCAGTGTATTTCAAAGACAATGGGGTGTATCATGCCACCTCTTTCCTATCAGATTTCACATACATAATAGAGGGTTTTGTACACAAGTACAGTATTTTTTTGCAATTTGGATGCATATCTTTTAACTCAAGTTATTGAAGGATGGGGGAGGGGGATAAGAGGATGTGTCAATGTTTATTCAAAGTTGATCCCAAGGGAGGGCTAGGTTTGGTATATGGACATTTGAATGAATTTGATTCTCTCTCTATTAATCAGTTTCTGAAGATTGTTTGAAAGAGAACCACCAGAAACCTCTAATCCTAAATTTGTAGGTCTAAAGAGTCAACAATGATCAGACTGCTAATTATTCTGTTACATTATTACATGTTTAGCATTTTATTTCTTAAAATGCATAGCAAAATTTGAGAATAAAGCCTTTTGTGTCATTTATAAGCAACTAACACAAACTTAGAATTACAGAATGAAAGTTGTCATTAAATCATCAGATGTCTGGTCTAGATTTAAATACTCCTGGAATGTGACAGAATCTTTAGTGTAATAAAACTATAACCTATATGCTTGTGTGGTAATGATTTTAAGTCCATAAAACATTATAAGTAGTCAAGCTTTTGAAAAAAAACTGAAGTAATACAATCTTCCAGATTCTAGACTCTAATTGGGTCAAGTGAACTGTTTTCTTGCGTATAAAGACCAGGGCCGTAACAACCTTAAAATACAGTTTAGCCCTGTCTACACAGGCAAGACCATGTCATAACAGTCTCCCATTATTCCCAACTGTCCTACTTCCCTTTCCCCTCAGCAAACATAGTAAACATTATATGAAAACAATTAAGTCAAAAATGTAAAATTCTGTTTATAAAAAGTTGTGATGCAAACCAGGACAGCAAACTTTAATGAAAATTCACTACTTCCTTTAACTAATGATTGTGAGTAAACAAGAAGGCATAGTTTTGAAGCTAATCAATCTTAATTTTGATTTATCAGTTGATTTAGCTTGCTGCCTTGGTGTTAAACACTTTTATATTCAAGTTCCTTATTTTCATTTTTAAGCTTCAGGAAAAAAAAAACCCTCTAAAAATGCTGCTACAGTATCAAAAACACTCAGTTCATGCCAAATAAGCTAGAATGAGCATTGAAAACTTAAGGGATGTAAAACATTAAGTGAAGGGAAGTGAAAAACTAAAACAAAGAATGTTTGATTTCTGCCAAAATCTGGAAAAACAAATGATAAAAAAGTAAAGAATTAATTTTTGGCTTACTTCTGCCCCCACTTCCTGTGTGGGAGCTCTAAGCCAAGGAACATTATATTTCTTCACACAAAAATATTGAACAGCACGATGTAAAGTTTATATGGATGATTTAATATAGTTTTGGTTTAAAAATAATTTGCTTTACTGTCAAACAAATATGGTACCAAATTATTACTAGCAGCTACAAGAATCTTTTAAAGGTGTTCACTAGAACATGTATTTTTCCTACATGTTTTGGCAACACTGAGTATCTTGATTGCTTTTTCAGTGTTTATACAGTACTAAAACAAATGAACTCAGGATAATTAAGAAATTGAATCAAACTCCAAGCTATATTAAGGGCTTGTCCACATTAGAAAATTTTACCGCATTAGAGCATGAATTTATAACACCAATTTTAAACACAACATCATTCCTCAGACAAAGATGTTTATGATTAACATGTCAGCTGGTCAATGACAACGTGAACCACAGAGTGGATCCTAGAATTAATGATGACTAGCTGACATGTTAAACATGCAGTGTAGACAAGGACTGTCATGTTTTATGTTAAAAACACATTCTGACATGTTTTATGTAATTTCCCGCATATAGACAAAAATCTTTAAAGCTGTCAGCTTTAGGATTCTAGCATCCTCTGTAAGAGGACCTTACCCTCTCAAACTCTTATTCTTACAATATAAGTTCCTCTCCTCTACTGTTGTCCCACACAAATTCTTTCTAATCTTCCCCCACTCAACCCCATAATTTCATTCCCACACTCAAGGTCAGGAGAAAGAAGTAATAATGTAACTGGAGTCGAGGAACCTTAGCTTGAGTTACCTCGGAGTCTACACTGCAGGGGTTCGACAGGAGAAAATCTCCTGTCGACTTACCTTACTCTTCTTGTCGGAGGTGGAGTACAGGGGTCAACTGGAGAGCAATCTGCAGTAGATTTCACAGGTTCCCCTATCCCTTTCACTAGGAAGAGAACTCTCTTACAAGAGCCAAACCCTCACCCCATGTATGTATATTTTATCTGGGGGATAAACCCTCATTCATTTATTGGATCAGGGAAGGCAAGAAGCCTCTGTAAAAGGAAGGAGAAAAGAAGAACTTTTTCTCCCCCCCCCCTTAAAAACCAACTCCTTCAGGGAAAGCCTATCATCTCTCCTCACCAAGATTAGGTCTCTCCAAGGAAAGAGTTAAGAGGTCAAATCACATCAAAGACAGTACTAGCAGCCAAAAGTGCCCTGTTTAATAAGAAAGAGGAGCATTCTGAAACAAAGGTAGCCTCTGAGCCATAAGCAGGAAGCTGGCTATGTGTAACTCTATGAAAAGAGGAGTGTCTAAGCACAAATCTCATAAGAACTCCACTGGATACACAAGCCTGGCTGGAAAGTAGAGCCAAGTCTAACCACTTTACAGGAAAAGCAGCTTCCAATTATATTTTAAAGTTTAGCAAGAGTTTATATTTGTGTGGTGTTTCTGTTTTTGTATGGTTGTTCTGCTAACAAAACAGTAATTCTGTCAACTCAAAATGTCTCACTTGTCTACATTTTTTTTAGACACATTTCTCAGCTTCTCCTCAAACAAATTATTTCTAATACAGTAGTATCTGAAGGCCCAGACTGTTGATCTGGCCCCATGTGCTATGCTCTGCAGACACAAAATAAAAATGAAAAGACCAGGCCCCAAAGAGTTCACATTCTGCCATGCTTGTGTGGGGACCCAAGATGGACATGCATGAACTGAGAGGGACAATTTTAGCACAGTACATTTTTTTTTAGTGTAGACAAGGTCTATTAGAATAAGTTTCACCTTGGGTATACACCAATATTTAAACACATCTCCAAAGGGGAACTCATCAAATAGGTGTACTTGAACTGCTATCACCACTTTATGTGGATCTTTCTGGTGTTAAATCTCTCACAATAAAGCAATACTTCACTCTAATATTCGACAGGACAGATGTATGGGTTTAAGTGCTTCGACACATATTTTCAAGACCAGAGAATAATTGTAAAGGTATGTTAAAAGTATTGTTTAATAAAGTATTGTGGTTATATTTAAACATTTACAATAAGCTGACCTCACTTTTCATAGTTTTAAACTTAAATGATTCCTTATGTTTCAAACACTGGAATAACTTCCCATTTCTGCCAAGAAATCCTTCAATTATCTAGGGATGTCACCAAAGTATATTTAATTTAAAAAAAAAAAAAAAAAGAAAAAACACCTTAGTCCAAAATAAGCATTTGCTGGCTGTTGCTAAGGGACCCAGAAATAAACCCTCATATGTTAAACTGTTTATGACATTCCAAAATTTCAATAACCAAATATATATATATACATATATACACACACACACACAAAATAGGCTCTACAGTTGTTACATTTCAGTGTTCACAATAAAGATGCCAAAAAAAAAATTCTGCATGTGTATATTCGTATTTCAAAGGTTTGTTTACCAAGCCCTAAAGATTTTGTAAAGTTCACTCAATGTTTCTGCACATGGACCTGATTAAGAACAGATTTTTCTCTTATCTGTTATTTACATATACTGCTAAAGAAAATTCTTCTAAGAAAAAAAGTGTACCCACACGTATTGTATTTATTGTTTACCAGTAAAGCTATTTATTGGGATTCTCTCAGCCACATAAAAGTGTTTACAAAAGTTTGCTCTCTATCCAAAATTCCTATATCCAGACACTTTAAACAGCACTAATTACATACATACACACAAAATGTTTAACAAAAACAACAAATATTTTATCCTTATAGAGCATTTTTTATCCAAGATTATACAACAAGTTGGAAAAGTAACTCAAGCTGATTTTCAATCTCTTTCATTCATAGATTCCAAGGCCAGAAGGGACCACTGTGATCATCTAGCCTGACCTCCTGTATAACATAGGCCACAGATTTTCCCCAAACTAATGCCTAGAGCAGATTTTTTAGACAAGCATCTAATTGAATTGATTACCATCCAATGTTATAACCACTAGACCACGCTACACCCCACAACATTAAAACTGTCACCTTCACAGATGAAATATGAACAAGTTTTCTTTGTTCTAGGACAGGGGTGGGCAAACTACGGCCCGCAGGCCGGATCCGGACTCTCAGGGCTTTGGATCCGGCCCGTGGGATTGCCCCCAATGGCACCGCAGCCCGGCGCCACTCTCAGAAGAGGCCCCTGGGCGGGGGGACTGAGGGCACCGGGTGCGTTGCCCTTGCCCCCATTGGCCGGGAACGGGGAACCACGGCCAATGGGAGCTTCGGGGGAGGTACCTGGAGGCACAGCAAGGGCAGCGCACGCAGAGCCCTCCGGTCCCCCTTCCCCCCCCGCAGGGGCCGCAGCGCTTCCTGGAGCAGCGCGGGGCCGGGGACAGGGCAGGCATGCAGAAGCCTGCCCTGGCCCCGGTGCGTGCTGCTGCCACCTTGGAGCCGCACCTCCTGCACCCCGCCCCCCAACTCCCTGCCCTAAGTCCTCTGCCTGTACCTCGCACCCCTCCTGCACCCCAACTCCCTGCCCTGAGCCCCCTCATATACCCTGCATCCCTCCTGCACCCCAACCCCCTGCCCTGAGTCCCCTGCCGCACCCTGCACCCCTCCTGCACCTCAACCCCCTTCCCTGAGCCCCCTCATACATGCCACACCCTTCCTCTGCCCCAATCACTTGCCCTAAGCCCCTTCCTGCACACCCCAACCCCCTGCCCTGCATACAATTTCCCCACCCAGATGTGGCCCTCAGCCCAAAAAGTTTGCCCACCCCTGTTCTAGGACATAATTAATATAAATAACGTTTACATGTTTTAAACTGGCTGGAAGGAACAGAAGGCATTGCAGCCACATGGCTTTATTATAACCTCAGCCTTCCAAACATTTGGAGCAGTGCTTAATTTGTAATGAAAGAGGTGTCGGGGCTCAAGCAAATTTTTTACATTCAAAACTGATGCGGAAACCCAGAGGTGCTGGGGCCATGAACTGTGCTCAGCCCTGGCACAAATTAAGTACTCATTTGGCATCAGAAAGGAGCACTCCCATGGTTTTCCTGAAAGTTCAGAAAGCTCAATGGTGTGGAGGGGTGGGGTAACAGCAGCCAAAAAGAGAACATATGCACTCTCTCAGAAGAATAGGTTTTTGTAAAACCATTAATTTTAATTTATTTATTATAGTTTTGTATTAGAATGCAAATATTCTATGCACACTGTAGATCTGAAATGACTTATGGCATCAATTTTGCAAAGTCCCAGTTTATGCTCCATCAAGCATCTCAATTACCTTAGCATACAGGTCAGATGCAGTATCTTCAGAATACATCTCAGTCTACTAAAAGTTTTCCATAACATTAAAATGCTTCAATGCACCACTTAATTGACCTAATATTAGTTTTATTTTTAAACTAAGGATTTCATTTTTTACATTTCTTAAGACAGTTGGCCTTAACTTTCCAAATTTCTTATGTTTAACTGCCACATATATACATACACACTGTAAACAGAATACAGCCAGCAAAAACAGATATACGGTAATCAAAAGCTTCCCATTCACATAATGTTATTAGGGAGTGGGGGAACACAGGTTAGATTATACCATCAACTGTATTTCACAACAGACAATCCTAAAGATGCTTGGTTAACACAATGAGGGAAAAAAGTAAATATTTAGCAATGTTGAAGCAACACAACTCTAAATTCTGAAGAAGAATATGACAATTAAGTCTTTTTTTAAATAAACTATGGAAATATGTATCAATATTAACTTTGGACTAAATCTTAAACTTCAATACTGATACAGAATACAATAAAGATAAACCCTAAATTTCCATACAGTAGAAAACTAACATGACAAAAATTAAGCAGTCCAACCTGGATCTTTGACAGTTTCATTATTTGTGAAAGATTTTACTGGACTCTGTTACCCTTCTAAACAGGGTATTTTAAACCAAAAGAAGAGTTTCAGAACCAGTTCTATTTACTGATTTCATTTCGTGCTCTGTAGCTACTTAATTACTCAAATGCTGTCTAATTCAGGCCAGATCCATCTGGCACACTTCTAAATTCCAGACGTACTAGAATCACTTTTAATCTCAGATGAAATGTTTAAACAATCCTGATTTTTCAAGTGTTAATTGAAGCCCTCCTTACAAAAAGTTAAAAATCATCATTTCCTTCCAAGGATAAAATTCAACCAGCTGAATTCAGGGTGAATCCAGTGCCCTGACTACCTGCTCCGCCAAGCAGGCAGCACAGAGATTCTGCAACATAAATCAGCATAAAAGGGTACATTTTGTTGTCTTTTGCCAGTCACCTTGTTGCTATGAAGAGCAGATAGTTCAGCCTGCCACTTAATATTGCATAGATCAAATTTGTATACAGGGGAATTAAGGGATCGTAAAAGAATTAGTGTTTTGCTTACCCGTTTACTCAAATTAATTGTTACTTAAAATGTTATAAAAATGGAAAAGAAAAGAACTTTCCTAATACCATCAAACCAGTCATTTCACTATCATTTTTTAAAAAAGCAAAGATGTTATTTTAAAAAAGCTGCACTCCATTTTGGCACTTTTAGAATAAAAAAAAACACAACATTATAATGGTCATGAAGGAAAAATTAGGTTAGCTTCATAGGCTGATACATTTCACAGTACAACTAAAGGCATACTTCAACAGATACCCACTAACTTCTTAGAAAAGTTTTTGAAGTGAGCACAATCTATTTGTGATGAAAAATGCTGCAAAAAAAAAAATCAACTAGAAACAGAGCCTTCAATACCTATCTACATATTCTAATCTGATGAATAGGGCCCTACCAATTTCACGGTCACAGGATTTTAAAAAAAATCATAAAGTTCATGATTTCAGCTATTTAAATCTGAAATTTCACAGTGTTGTAATTGTAGGGGTGCAGATCCAAAAAGGAGTTGTGGGGGGGGGTCACCAGATTATTGTAGGGGGGTTTCAGTAATAATACTCTTAATTCTGCACTGCTGCTGGCGGTAGTTCTGCCTTCAGAGCTAGGCAGCTGGAGAGAAGCAGCTGCTGGCCTGGATCACAGCTCCGAAGGCAGAACCGTCACCAGCAGCAGTGCAAAATTAAGGATGGCACACCATCCTGTACTGTTGCCTGCAAAGCTGGGCCCTCAGTCAGCAGCCACCACTCTCTGGATGCCCAGCTCTGAAGGCAGCAGCGCAGAAGTAAGGCTGGCATGGTATGGTATTGCCATCCTTACTTCTGCACTGCTGCTGGCATGGCACTGCATTCAGAGCTGGGCAGCTGGCCAACAGCTGCCACTCTCTAGCCACCCAGCTCTGAAAGCAGCATAGCAGTAAGGGTGGTAATACCATTACTCCCTCTAAAATACCTTGCGACCCACCCCCTGCAAATCTCTTTTGGGTCAGGACCCCCAATTTGAATAACTCTGGTCTCCCCCGTGAATCTGTATAGTGTAGGGTAAAAGCACACAAAAGACCAGATTTCACAGAGGAAGACCAGATATTACAGTCCGTGATGCATTTTTCATGGTCGTGAATTTGGTAGAGCCTTACTGATGAATGACCTTTAAAGCATACTGATTACTACGTATTTTTCACAGAACACAATTCTTATAGAACTTCTATCGTATCCTCTTAATGGAAAAGTGAAATGAGACCTCAAGAAGACTCCAACGCCTGATCTGTAAAGAAGCTTCGCAAATGGAAAATGGAAGGCTCATGATTAGCTTACGTCTACACATGTTCCCAGCACGCAAAAAGCCAAGAGAGGAATTGAGGCTTGGTATTTGCTTAAATGAACAGAGGGTTTTCTCTTAAATGTATGAGAATCTTGCATGCAAACCTACTATCCACAGCTGAGTGGTTATTTTTCAAAAGCAAGATCTTTAACCAAATCTAATCATTTTTCAGTAACCATACATTCAACTTCTTATTTGTATCACAGCAGCACCTAGAGATCAGGGCAACATTGTGCCAGGCATAATACAGACACATGGTAAGAGAGAAACCTCACCCAGAAGAGCTGACATTCTGAACATGTATCAGAGAGGTAGCCGTGTTAGTCTGGTTCTGTGAAGGCAGCAAAGAATCCTGTGGCACCTTATAGACGTTTTGCAGTATGAGCTTTCGTGGGTGAATACCCACTTCGTCGGATGCAAGAGTGGAAATTTCCAGGGGCAGGTAAATATAAGCAAGCAAGAAGCAAGCTAGAGATAACGAGGTTAGATCAATCAGGGAGGATGAGGCCCTGTTCTAGCAGTTGAGGTGTGAAAACCAAGGGAGGAGAAACTGGTTCTGTAGTTGGCAAGCCATTCACAGTCTTTGTTTAATCCTAAACTGATGGTGTCAAATTTGCAAATGAACTGAAGCTCAGCAGTTTCTCTTAGAAGTCTGGTCCTAAAGTTTTTTTGCTGGAGGATGGCCACCTTAAGATCTGCTATTGTGTGGCCAGGGAGGCTGAAGTGTTCTCCTACAGGTTCTTGTATATTGCCATTCCTAATATCTGATTTGTGTCCATTTATCCTTTTCCTTAGAGACTGTCCAGTTTGGCCGATGTACATAGCAGAAGGGCATTGCTGGCATATGATGGCATATATTACATTGGTGGATGTGCAGGTGAATGAACCAGTGATAGTGTGGCTGATCTGGTTAGGTCCTGTGATGGTGTTGCTGGTGTAGATATGTGGGCAGAGTTGGCATCGAGGTTTGTTGCATGGATTGGTTCCACACAGTAAGGATAAGTAATCAGAGGAGAGGATCTAAGAAGAAAAATTGTGCCCATTGGGAGTTTGGAAAGAGGGAGGAGGATGAAAAATAAAAAAAAAAGAGCTATGCAAAATTACCAACAATTTGAGAGATTTGTATAGACATTTCATATTAATTCTGTATGAAATGTTATCATTAATGCCTAAAATAAGTCAATGTTTTATTTATTTAAATTTTAGATCTAATACAGGGGTAGACAACCTGCGGCACGCGAGCTGATTTTCAGTGGCACTCACGCTGCCTGGGTCCTGGCCACTGGTCCGGAGGGCTCTGCATTTTATTTAGTTTTAAATGAAGCTTCTTAAACATTTTAAAAACCTTATTTACTTTACATACAACAATAGTTTAGTTATATATTATAGACTTATAGAAAGAGACCTTCTAAAAAGGTTAAAATGTACTACTGGCACGCGAAACCTTAAATTAGAGTGAATGAATGAAGACTCGGCACATCACTTCTGAAAGGTTGCCGACCCCTGCTCTAATATTTCCAATAGTTCATCTTAATAAAGTTGCTTCTAAATTAGAGTCTAATGATCATATTTCTTTTGCATTTTCAATTCATATTTTACTGAAAATAAAATGCCTGACATTGCTTTGTTCAGAATTTATGCTGGTGGATGATTGTGTCTGATATACTTCAGCAATAATTCAAAAAAGGCCTGGTTATTCTGTATTTGATCACTTGCATGTTTGTTTTCTATTCTCAAATTATCTTTCATGCAAAACTTTAAGTAATTGGATAAGGAAAATACACTCTTTTCAGTAATTATACAAAGAGGTATGAAAGTTTTCTTCTCATACTACCCACATTCCTATAACAGAGTCTGGTTCTCCTGCCAGGGTAATACTGAATTCTCTGTTAATACATTTCCCCTTTACTATTTTGATTCCATTTATTTAGCGTTTGATACTTTAAGTTTGGCTGTCTGGAATATTGAAAGTCCTAGAGAAGGAAGACTAGGACTACAAAAATCCTAGCAAAGCTGTGTCGATACTCAGCCTTTATGCTTTAATACAGTGGTTCTCAAACTTTTTTTTCGCGAACCACTTGAAAATTGCCGAGGGTCTCAGACCACTTAATGATCTTTCCAAATGTTGTTTGTGCTGTTAGCTAACTATTGTAAAGCGCTTTGGATAAAAGCTCTATATTAAAAAAAACAACCTTAATAATAAACTTTTTTTGTTCTACGAATAAAAGTGCACAACTCATATTTTAATATCAGTAGTCTTACCTTTCTAATGCTATGGACATGCCCTCTCTCCCCCACCACAGCAGCCACAGAGCTGAGGCTGGGAAGGAGGACCGTCTCTCTCCGGCAGCCGCAGCCCTGGAGCTGGAGAAAGTCGCTTATTTCTCTGTCTGCCACAGCCCTGCACATCCCAAAGTCCCCCCACCCCCTTTTCTCACCCTACTGCCCCCTCCCACTACCCCCTATTCCCCACCTGCGTGGCTCCACTAATTAGGTGGGGGGCCCTTCATTCTCTCGTGTGCGGCCACCCAGGCACGCACCTTAGAGAGAACTATCCGCGGACCACCTGACTGGAGCTCGCGGACCACAGTTTGAGAAACTCTGTTTTAATACAATCATGGTTTACAGCAGAAGAGTGCTCCTTGAAGACCTGAGTTTAGTAGTTTTTGTGCTAGGTAGCTGCTTTGTTGCACAATCAAACTCAAATAGTGGGTGCCTGATTTTATAGGGCATTATAGTCCTTGTAGAGCTGGCAAATTGTATAGTATCTATAAATGTATATTGTAAAAGCTGGATTTAAATTGTGAAACAAAATTGATTATTAAGCTTCCTTTTTAGTATTTTTCATTTGGAAATTAACTGTTTTAATATATATATGTTATTTATCACATAAATCAATGAGAATCTTTAGAAAAATGTATAATAATGATAGCTATCAGCTACCTAGAATATGCTGTATAAAGGAACATTTTTGCCATCTTTTGATATAAAGAATGGAGTACTATGTTGGTAATTTCAATCATGGGCAATTAGAATTCGACTTACTTAACGTTCTGACATTTGAAATGTCAAATGTACAAGTGTTGCTGGCAGGGATGCAGAGCAGAAGGCTCAATCTTCCCTGTAATAGTCTTTGCTAGTAAGAACCTCACACTGACTCATTAAGAAGAATAAAATTCAAGATACTATCTCTCTTTGTAGAGGCTTAAAAAGTTCTTCTACTAAAATCTCTCACTCTTGTAGTTTTTACTTTCCAATGCATAAAAACTATTCTGGATAAAGACATAGTAGTGTGGTAAGTGGAACCTTTCTAATAGCATTTAGTTTTGGTGTTGACATACATATAGCTGAAAAAGTTTTAGATATTTTTCTCTTTCAAATCCCAAATGTGCTGACTAGACTTTTCTATAAAAAATTTATATATATATATATAGTGTGTGTGTGTGTGTGTGTGTGTGTGTGTGTGTGTGTGTGTGTGTGTGTGTAAGTAATGATTTTTGGTGACTTGTAGTTTAAAAATGTTCTTGCATTCCGTTAACAATTGTAATATCACTTTCTCAAGTTTCTGTGTTTTTTAAGTAGTACAACAGGCTATCATGGTTTGGCATGAACTGCTGAGTTAAATATTGCTGGCTTGCACATTCCTTTTGGTTATATTATAATCGTTACCGCCATTGGAAAAAATGTCCTGTTTTGAGTACTTATTTCAGGCTGTTTGGCTTTGTGCCTGTCTGCTGTTTAGCAATGAAACATACTTGTTTCTTATTTTCAGATCTTTGTGTAGTAGAATTATTTGTGAAGTGCTTCTTAACTATAGTGAAACATCCGCTTTAAATGCTTGACACTAGAAAATAGTGATGGGCATGCTCTGTTGCTCTAAATATATCTGAAATATTTTTATTTATTAAAAATTGTTTCTAGTTCTAAATGTGTGAGTCATGATGAATATGCTGTCTAAAGTCTGAGTGTTTCCCATTCAGTTAATTGATGTAATATCAGGAACCGTGTTTATGATTAAATGTGCAAACTAAAAAGGTGGCTTCTTTGAGACACTTAGCCTTCCTTTCCAAAGTTCCCACCTCCTGTGTATAAGCCATGGAGTTATGAACGTTTGTAGTAGACAAAACTACTAGTTTGTGTTGAAACAGCTGAATGAGTTGAAAGGGGAGATATAAATTTATACGTTTCATAGAACAGAATGAATTAGAATGCAGTAATTACTTTGATTTTCATCCCTACTGTACAGTTATTTTAGTGGGATAATGAACTTCTACAGGCAGTGTGACATTTGGATTAGAGCCCTTACAGGCCCTGGACTGAAAGTCCATTGAAATCAGCAGCAATCTTTACATTGACTTCAATGGGTTTTGGTTCAGGCCCTTAAACACTTGGCTAGTTTCTTGAAGTCTGAAATATATTATATAAAAGTAGCATTCCTTCCATGTTAGGTCTGATATTAATGTCCAGGTGTTAATTTTTCTAGTTTTGATCAACATGACCATTTTACATGAGGTTAGTAAAATGACCATATACAGTGCTGCATTGATTTGCATAACTGATTTACGTGAAGCGGGTCTGATTTACCAGTAATCTTGTTTTCATTTGGAAAGAATTTTTAGGATGTTCAGTATAGAATGTTTTCCCCAATAACAGAATAGAATAATGTGTTCTAAAAACCTTCTGTTTGGGTTTTATGTTGAGGCTTTGTTGGAATTGCAGGAAGTATTTTTTTGTAAAGGCAGAAGTAAGTAATCCACAGCAGTACCTTCATTTATTTTAAACGTAACATGCTTATTCACTTGGCAATGGAGTATAGTGGAACTTCAGCCTTAGACACCACTGTTCAACTTAAAAAAACACAGGGGAATCTCTAAAAAGTGACTGTCATCACAGCTCTGGTGTGATAACATCTTCTTGCAGATGTGATCTTAATAGATCCCTGAATGAACTGGACATGATGGTAGCAGTAATGCTGTGACTGTCATCTTTTTCATCCTTCCTGTGAAGGATCTGAGTATTCCACCAGCATCGTGGTGCCAAATTGACCAATAATGCTTATGTTAGGGTTGTCAGCCTTTTAAAATAATCCTATTCTGTGTGTATGTAGAAAGAGTCAGGCCTGTTGAGTAGGTTGCAAGGGAATGTATATATGTCTCTCTCTTAGTCAGAGTGGGAGGCTGGAGGTGGGTGAGCGGGATTGGATGTTGCTTACATTAGAGTGTGCAAGTGAGGAATGGGCTGTTGGGCTGGAAAAGAGACTCAGCTATGCACTTTTGTGGCCCAATAGCAGCACTGAACTCTCATGGCCATGGTGCTCTCGGTCTCTGTGACAATAGCAGCAGAGAAAGCTCTTCCTATGGAAGATTTGTGAAAACAGATTATGTATAATGTATATTATCTAGTTTTCTATATGCTGAGTTGGTTCTCAAGTAGTACATACGATGTAAAATATGTGAAGATGTTTGTTGCATGTTTTAGAAATTGTTATGTGTACACATTAGATTTTTTGGGTTCTTGGACTTTTGCACTCCAGCAGGCACCAAGGCTCTGGGTTCCTGAGAATCTTGAAATACATGTGCCTATGTAGTGGTTCCCCTGTCACTTCTGACTTGGGAAGTGAAGTAGATGAGCTTCTCTCATCAGTTTTTGGTCTCTTTTGTCCCATTGGATGGTCAGGAATTACTCCTTACCTGACAATGGAAGTGCCAGTGCAGATCTTGGAAAAATCCCACCAGTGCCTCTTAAGTGTGCACTTGGAGTGTGGGTGTATAATTGGTGCATCTGAAGGAGCGCACGCTTCATGGAGGAACTGGTGCAATACTTAAAAATACCTCTGAAAAACAAACTAGGTCATAACATTGAACTTGCTTAAGTTTTTGAATGTAAAAGGTGGTACATTTAAAATCATAAACTCAGGGTTTTCCAACTTTTAACATGGAAAAATGTTTTATTTATTTAAATAAGTCAATAATGCCTTATCAATTACTTTGTACAAAGTCTGTATACAGTCAAATAAGGTTTGCCTTTTTGAAAATTAATCAAGATAGACCACAATCTTGGGGAATCATCAGCATAGACAGGGACAAGTCATATTCAACATTATACTAACTGGGCATGGGACCAACTCAAAGAACCTCAACTACCTCAAGTCACGTTCTACCTTAACACAGTGTTCTATTGCAAGCAAGCCCAGGGGGACCAATGGCAAATTTCTAGAGGCTTCAGGATTCAAAGCTACAATATTCTGCCTTCTCCCTAGATGAGTACAAGGCAATGCACCTAACAGTGACCTATTCAAACAAAGTACTTCTGAACGGTTTCAACAACACCACCGTTGACAATGGTGAGCACATTTAAAAGTGAGTGAGTATCTATTGGATCAAAAAGGAGTCCCGTCAAGTAGGACTGTGGCACAAACCTGAGAACTTAAACATGAGAGGGGTCTAGTTTTTGGTGAGTTTACATATTTTTGCTTGCTTGTTTGTTTTTTGTTTGTGTTTTGTTTTTTAAAGGTGGTGGTAAATTGGATGTCTTGACAGAGAGACATTCTAATATTTTCCCACATTGCAAGAGAGGATAAGGAAAAATAAGTATCATTATGGTATCTACAGAATTTCCCTACTATACTTCTCTAAAAATGTTAAATTTTAATTACCTTGATACTACAGTGTCAGACACATCATAAATATACAAGATATGTATATACTATATACCAATGTTTCTCAACCAGGTATGTGTACCCCTGGGGGTACTTAGAGGTCTTGCAGGGGGTACAATAACTCAACTAGATACTTGCCTCGTTTTACAACAGGCTACATAAAAAGCACTAGTGAAGTCAGTACAAACTAAAATTTCATACAGACAATGACTTATTGTACTTACATTTCAGTGTATAGAGCGGTATAAACATTTATATTCCAATTGATTTTTTATAATGATATGGTAAAAATGAGAACGTAGGCAATTTTTCAGTAATAGTGTGCTGTGACGCTTTTGTATTTTTATGTCTGATTTTGTAATCAAGTAGTTTTTAAGTGAGATGAAACTTGGGGGTAATGCAAGACAAATCAGACTCCTGAAAGAGGTACAATAGTCTGGAAAGGTTTAGAACCACTGCTATATACCTACACAGGTGTACAATAGTCAAACCTATTTTGAGGTATGACATAGAAAGCACATTATATCTGTCATCGTTTTAAAAATTGATTAGTAAGACACCTAATCTATTAATGAATGTTGGGGTTTGTTTGAGTTTTTATTTATTTGTTTGTTTGTTTAATATTAAGGCCATCTTGTCTGTAGATTTATTCATAGATGCTGCCTTAGTCAGACTACACTTTTTGGACAGCTTTCTGTAAATTTAATCTTTTATAGTGCTCAGCTATTATGGTGATATTTTTGTGTGTCTAATTAAATTAATATTTTGGATTTATTTTCTTAATTGAGCGTTCACTAAGATTTAGTTTACAACAGCACCAAATGTATTATGAAAGTTTTTCTTCCAATATGTCACTACTGAAAGAATCATTGATATACTGTTAGACAGATTATTTTTGCAGAAAGGAAGCAGGAGTCAAATGAGATTTGTTCACAGATCTACACTGAAAAATATTCAACATAAAAAAATATATACACCATGCTATAGAGCAAATAGTAAAGTATGCATACACAATAGAGTTTCACTAAATGTATATCATCATAACAACACTAGACATAACAAAAAGGAAATCTGACCATATGAGCTATTTAATGTGTTCCTACTGGTGTATTTCTAAGGCATTAGAGTAGTTCTGTTCCAAAGACCATGAGAAACCCTGGTAAGTCAAAGTTTATACTTTCACTGGATGGTCATCTCCAATACAAAAAAAAAAAAGAAAGAAAAAAAAGGAAATTCAATATTGTCTAGAAGCTGGATCATAGTAATGTGAACATAGATTTCTGGGTATTATTCCCAGCTCTACCGCTGACCTGTTGGTTCACTTTGGCAAAGTCACTGTCTGTGTTTAACTTAACCATCTATAAAAGGAACATAGCAGCATCTAGCATGGTCAAGAGATTTTATTCATGTTTGTAAAGCACTTTAAGATACTTGAGTGGAAGTGTTGTGAATATAAACTATTAATTTAAGATGTAACTTTATTCCATAGTATCTTTCCTGAATTTTTCCAGCAAACTTAATTTTACCAATCTTCCATTTCTGATGGAGAAAGACTAATTTATTATGCTTGTCTCTTTATTCCATTTCCTAAGAAGTCTATTTTTTCCAGCAATAATACCAATTAACTAGAAATTCATTCAATATGATGGAAGTCAGATTTTTTTACATTTATAAAAAAAAATCTTGTTACTGTGAATTCAATGTGCTATTGTTCAATATACTGCTGTGTGAGGGATACAATTTAAATGATCTATGGCACATGCATGCTAGGCTGAAATAACATACAATATCACATTTTTTTCTCTTAAGTTATACATATGCATTAACCACTGGATGGCACAGCTATATAATCAGACTGGATTCTGTTTATGAGGTTTGTTTTGCCCTCCCACCCTTACCACCTCAGGCAGTAGAAAAAGACAGGCTGTGGGATGAGGTAATGGAAGTTTGTTTTACTGGTGGAGGAAAAGTGAAGAAAACCTTCTATTTTCCTACAGCACTTTTAACTTGTGACCTTTCTTCACAAATACCTCCTCTTTTGAGTGTCTATGTGCAATTTACAACATTTAGTTTTAAGACATCTTTGATGAGCACAAGTTTAGAATTAATTCAGTTAGTTATAACAAAAACTGTATGCTTCTCTGCACTCTTTATTACATAATGAGATTTCTCTACTAGTAACAAAATATTAACTGGTTAAAGATTAACCTACCCCCAGGAGAGAGAATCTCATTTGAAACAAATTCCAAACATTATAATCAGCAAGTCATACCAGAGTTTTTGGGCAGACAATCCAGTTTTCCTAATTACTTCAAATCCAGCATCCTCTTCCCTTTCCCCCTCCCCTCCTCTCAGACCACCACCACTGGTCTTAAAAAATTTAAACAGACATTCCGTGACTGTCATGATGAGTAAAACATTTTCAGGAAATTAACTGAACAATTTTAGCTGACAGATTCTTTAAAAAGCAAAAGCAAAAAAAAACAAAAACCCACACTTTTTATTTTTAGGAGTTGGTTCACTACTGGCATAACTCTAGCTAAAATAAAATGTTTTCTCCAAAACATATCCAAAAAAATAGTGCATTTACTTGGAATTCATTTCTTCCTTATCTCATCCTCAATCTCTCTACCATTTTTCCAACTTTAATTATTTTAAATTACAAAATTCCAATTACACTATCATATTCAGGTAATACGAATGATAAGACCAGATTTTTTTCCATTTTGTTTTCCTGTTGTCAAAGATTACATTTTCTAACATTGCTTTTAAGTTACTCAGTGCACTTTCAAGTAATTCAGAAGGTAATACAAAACACTATGTTTACAGATTTAGAATGACTGCTCTCATGCATAAGAGCAAATATTTTCATTAGTGAAATAATACATAAATGAAGAGCTACCAGTCTCCTGTTATGATTTTTGAAAAATGCAGCCTTAACAGTTGAAAAAGAAAAAAAGTCAGTCAAGTATACAGTATTTATACATCACACAATAAGTGGCCATAAAATTATGTGGCTTGCACAGGCCATGCTAAATGCATGCTAATAATGTACTCCTGTTCCTCCTCTTAAAAAAGCTTGATCAACTATCATGTGTCATTCTACACGTTTAAGAAAATAAAAGTGCACTTTTTTGAAGTTCCATAATCTCATTCAATTCAAATATGCTTTATCCTCTCAGAAATTTTAAAGGTAACAGTTTGCAACTCAGCTCCATTCTCATTCAACTAGAGCAAAAGGTATTAGAAAAGCTAAATAAATTACACAGCTGTGAAAGATACCTCACCTGGTGTTATATCCACCTTTAAAACAGTATTTTCCATTTATATCAATATTTTTTTCAGAACCTGTTTACTTAACTTTCACGAGAGTGACATAATTCAAAACACAGTGGAACAAAATGCAAGAAATTTTGCCACAAGAAACAATACAAATGTATAACAAATCCTAACCCTAACACAAACATTATCAAACATTTCTACTCATGTGTATCTAATGTTACTGTTTTCAAAACTAAGATTTTTCACCTAAAATAACCTCTAAATCATTTGCCTTAAGAGCACACTATACTATTAGGTGTATTATTTTAGTGATATGGTATGGATAATATATCAGTTCAAAAAACTACACTGCGATACTCCTACTAAAACAGAAAAATATTAGAAAAATATCTAGATCAAATAGAATGTAGTCATTATTTAAAGAACTCTGATATTCAAAAAACTCCAGAAATGGAAAGTTTTCTTGCAATTCTGAAACCTTCCATTTTATGAAAGCTCACTTTGCTAGGTAACAAAACACTGTCCTATTCCTGAAAAATCTGAAATGCTTTAGACGAGCTGAAAGCTCCTTTTTGTTTTTTTAAAGTCTTTCCAGTAGCCCACGACATTCCAGATTACCTTGAAACCTTTTACAACCTCTTTTACAGTTTTCACCGTAGAGCAAGGCTTTATTTCAATACCAGTAATGCTAATAGCGTTTATAGTTAGGATGCTGCTGGTGAAACCACAGAACTACGAAGTGATGTTGTTAGAGACAGACTATTAATACAGGTGTCAAATTAAGTGAGATTTTTACGAACTGAGGGTAACTCAAGATGAATTTTGCAAGAGATTCAGATGAAAACACTAGAGCTCAGGCTCCACCGCTTTATGAAAGAATCCCTTCCCACCCCAAAAGGAGCTCGGTCTGCAAGCCCTGACATCTGCAGACAGCAGAGAGTTTATCCACATCTGGGACTGGAAGCGTTAGGGAACAGGAACGGGGAGGGGGTGGGGAATAAGTTTCAGAGCCAGGACATTTCCAGTGTCCTCTCTGGGGACCGTTCCAGCCTAACGCGGTCTCTGGCCGCTTGGAGGAGAAGCGCCGAAACTGGAACGTCCCAGCAGGAGCAGCCCCGCTACGCCCCCACTCCGGGAATCAATCAGCAAGTGTCCCGGCTCCTGGGGGGTCCCCGCCTGCGTCCCAGCAAGAGGCGCAGGCCCCGGGACAGCAGCTGGGCACCCCCTGCCAGGGGAGAGACCAGCGCCGCTCGCCAGGGGGACCCGCTGGAGCCCACTGCGGGGACGCGGCTTCCCCAGCGCCACACGCACCTCCCGCCCCCGCTAGCCCAGCAGCGGGAGACAGCGCTCCCCGCCCGCGGCCCCGGCCCGGGGCTCCCCCGCTCACCTTGCAGCATGGCCTCCAGTTTCTTCCTGTCCACCCGGAATCGCTCCTCGCCCCACTCGGGGCTGCGCAGGGGCCGCGGGCCGGCCGAGTCCTCCTCGGAGCCGGGCAGCGGGGAGTCGGCGCTCCGCTCGCTGTTGGAGCCCGGGTCGGAGAGCGGCTGCGGCAGGTAGCCGCTCAGCGGCTCGCACTGCGCCGCCATGGCGCTGCCGGGCGGCCCCCGCCTCTGCTCCGAGCCCCACTCGGCCGCTTCCCCGCGGGACGCTATCTGCCCCCACAGCCGCCCCCGCGCCTCATCCCAGCCGCTGCCTGCCAGAATCCCGGCCCCGGCGCCGCTGCCCGCGCCCCCCACGGCCACCGGCGACCCCCCGAGTGCGCCAGTCCCCGGGCCGGCCGCGGCTCTGCGGCGCCCCCACCCCGCCCGCAGCCCGCACAGCATCTCCGCCTCCATTGGGCAGCCCGCGGCCCGCCGGGAGGGGCAGGGGATATCCCCGGGCCGGGGGAGGGGGCAGGGGATCCCGGGGGAAGACCCCGGCATGGGGGTGGAGTGGCCGGGATCCCGGTGAGGGGCACCCAGCACCGGCTTCTCCTGGGAGTGTGGGGCTCACCCCGTCATCGGGGGCAGGAGATCCCCGTCCCAGAGACACCCCATCACCATGGAGGGAGGGGGAACACCTATAATGGGAGCACGGGATCTCCAGCTCCGGGGAAGACACCCCATCGGTGGGGCAGAGAGATCATTATCCTGGGGGCACCCCTTCATGGGATGGGGGGATCCCCATGGAAAACAACGGAGTGGCAGACACCATCATTGGCGGGGGATCAACATCCCAGAGGGAGACACCCCATCACTAGAGTATGAGGATCCTTATCCTGCATGGGAGACACACCCCAGCGTGAGGAAGAGGGATTCCCATTCTCCTGGGGCGAGTAGTCTGCTGTGGAGAGTAGGGTGAACCTCCCCCTAGGGGAAGACACTTCATCATGGGGCAGCGGCACCCCCCCAACCAGAGGGAAGACACCCCCTCATAAGGCAGATATATCCCCAACCCTGGGTGCACTCCATCATGGGGATCCTTCTCTTAAGGGAGACTCTCCACAATGGATATAGAGGGATCCCTGTTGTGGGGGAAGAGACCCCATAATGCTGCATCACAGGGGTAAGCAGAAATAGGACATCCCCAGAGAAATCAGTGAATAGTATTAGAACCACAAGATGTGGAGACTCTATGTCAGTACAATGACTGATTGCAGGATTGGGGCCATAGTCTTCTCAAACAGTAAAGCACACACTTCAATGTTTGTAGGATCAGGGCTCATATGACTATATCATCTAGGGAGGAGGAGAAAAAGAGCAGATATAATAAGATGATATAAAATTATGACCAGTGAAAAGGTCAACTGCCTGATCCACTTAATCTGCTCCAAAATAAAAATTAAGCAATAACAAAATTAAAGGGATGTCACTTTAAAATTGGCCCCCAGTCTAAACTTTCAAAACCTAAGCTCCATTGCAGTTTTGAAAACCCAGACAATGCAGAAGGTGCAACAAACAAACAAACATCCTGAAATTGACTTCACTGAATTTTCATTGTTGAAACTGAGAGAAGTGCAGACAGTAAATAAAAAGCATTAGTAGTGGGACATGAACTAAATTTTTAAATGCCTTTCACTTTTGATACTCTAACTCGTAGTAATCTAGGTTAAGAAAAGTGTTTGTTTACAACACATAGGGACGTAGCAGGTGATGCAAATTAGCATAACTCCAACTAAGAAACTGGCCCAGGATTTTTAAATTCAACATGTCCCTTTAAGTGAATAGCTGATCAAGGTTCAGTAAAATAATATGCATTTATATGAATAAGAATGTATCTGTAGTTACATTAGTTAGGATTTAAAAAAATAAGGGTTATCAATCCTCAAACTTCAAGGCATAACTGATGGCCATCTAGATCAAGGGAAAAAGCTATATAATAATATTTTCAAGGCTTGTCTACATGGAAAAGTTATAACAGTATAAGGTAAACTGATTTAGTTTATGTATTTTTGGAAGCAATTTAAACAAAACTGGAAAAAGCCATTCTTATTCCAGAATAAAAGTGCCCACACAGGGAGTTATACTGGTATAACTACAGAGATTTAACTATATTTGTGTAATTATACTAGTATAACTGGAAACATTTCCCATGTTGACAAGCCTTCAGCTGATGTATCTGCCCTTCCACATGTGTACTGTGGACTCAATTCATTATATGCCAGGAGGATAGAATGGATGGCTTAAAATACTTTTCTGTCTATAACATCTATGATTCTGTGATATGATGGGAGATCATCACTATGGTGATTGGCAATGATCAGCTGTAGATGCAGATGCTTTAAGATCTGACAGTAACTTTTGAAACCACCGCGTGTAAAGTTTTGTTATCTTGATTATAGTCTAGAGGACACTAATACTGTTCTAGAGTGGTTCCTTTCTTTTTTATATGAGTCCCACAGTGTAGTTCTGTGCATTTATGCCCTTGTTGCATCTCGTCTGAAGGCTTGTCTACATGTAAAAGTTATTCCAGAATAAAGGAGTGAAATTAATGTGAAATAGTTATTCTGGAATAACTCCACTTGTAGACAAGCTCTGACACATAGAGTGTATTCTGTTTGGGGCAGGACTGTTTTCTTTCACTTGTTTGTACAGGATATAATAGGGCCTTGATCTTTAAATTGGCTTCCTAGATGCTTGCATATAATAAATAATATATAATTATAATAATAATAATAATAATAATAATGCTAACAGTAATTCCTAACTGCTCTTAGGTATCTCTAGTATGGGGATCCTCAACCCTCTGTTTTGCTACAAGTATGAGGAGGCATTAACGGAGATAGTGAGGCAGTTGGGGCTATAGTGTCTTCAGTATGCAGATGACATGCAGCTCGTGCCATTTCCATCATATCTAGATAGTGCAGTGCCTTTGCTTACATCACTGCCAGGCCGAGATTTGGACTGACATAAAAGTGAACTGATTGTTACTGCGGCCTGGGGAGAAAGATTTTGAGCTTTTGGCAGAGATGGTTCCGCTTCAGTTAATGATGGTTTGCCTTTTCTCAAGGAGTGTACAGTTTAGGAGCTGTTCTTGACCCCTATCTCTTGCTGGAATCGTAGGTGCTGTCAGTGCCAAAGAGCACCATATTTTATCATGAACTCTGCAATATTTGCGATCCTTCCTTTCAGTTCCGGACCGCATCATTGCAGTCCAGACCTTTGTGACTTCTAAACTGGATTACTGTAATGCTCTTTACAATAGTCTTGAAGGCAGCTCAGAAGTTACAACTGATTTAGAAAGTGATTGTTCACCTATTATCCATTGTTAGCTGTAATAAACGTGGAAAGTCACTTCTTCAGGAGCTGCACTGGTGTCCTAGTTGCCTCCAGGTGTGATTCAAGGTGTTGACTTTGATTTATAAAGCCCCACATGGGTTCAGTTCTGGCTACTTGGGTCACTACTCGTTTCCTAGGTGCATCCTGGCAGTATGACTTTTGGAGCACTTAAGATTTGACATTTATTAAACATCCAGGTAGCAAAACATTCTTAATGGCAAGCCATCAACTCTAGCACTTGAGTCCCAGTGATTTGGCAGCATATGAAAGCCACTAGGACACAGTTTGATGCCCATATCTCTTACCAAGAATTTGCTTGTAGGATAGTTTGGAAGGATATTCACTGGAGAGGGAAATATCATTTTCCTTCATGGTTGTATTCAGTCTTTTGTATGCATTCAGAGAGGTAAAAAGAGGCATAAGGCATATTTTATAAATTAGTATAAATAAAGGGAAGTGATCCAGTGTAGTTCTGATATTACCCAAACCCCCCTCGGTGCCACACATGAGGAAGAGGTCAGTGCTCACATCAAATCAACTTGAAGTTGAAAGGACTCTGATATTCCATCCCAGGTCATCAGCAGCCAAAATAGTCTCAATTTTTAGCTGCTGTAGAGGCCGGGATATGCCTAGATGTACAGGTAGGCAATATGGGCCTGATTTTCAGAGTGAAATGTGTCTGTAATTCCTCTTGAAGTGAATGGCAGTTACGGTTGCTTAGCACTTCTGTAAGTTAGGCATGTACAGTAGATATTTTTACCCTATCTGCCCCTGCTCCACGGAATTCATCCATAGGCTGGTGAAATGTATAGTCTTAGATTCTCAATGTAGGAGTTCACCACCTTTCCATTTTATCAAATCTCTCAACTAAAGCCAAGGAGTGCACCTACTTTTCAACATATCTGGCTATGGTACATATCACACAGCATATTGTACAGCAGTATTTTTTTCATCAGTCATGTAAACAATAAAAGAGATTATGGGTCTCTTTGAAAATGATTTATCCAATTTAGTTCCTAACCATTTCCCTTAAATTGGAAATAAACCCACTTCATGATGTGGTTTTTTACTAAAAATAAAGAGAAGACCCTTTGCTTCTTTATTTAAGTCTATGTAAATTGGCAAAAAACCCAAAACCCACCCAGTTTTGGTTATTACAATTTGTACTGATTATATATACAGCATAGTGTCCTGTACTGTATAAAAATATTCTATTTCTCCCATATATTTCAACAGAGGGATAAAATGTAAGTTACACAGAGAACTTAATCTAAGTAGAAAACCACATTCTTAATGGTTAAAACAATATTATATGTGGATTCAACTGGGGAGAATGGGAGGAAGTTGGCAGATATTGGATCTGATGGCTAGAGAGAACATCAGTTGAAATTGACTTTGGCACACAACTTATGCTGGCCATTTTTCTATGGCTAGTAGCTTGATCAAAGAAAAGAATAACAGGATCTTTCTCATTTTGGCATATTGCTTCTATTTTCCTACATTCTTTCCTCCCTTTTTTCATTCTAGTCTCTTTTCCTTTCCACATATATACATAATAGCTACAAATCTCAGAAAAAACATAGCTATATAGATAAATAAAAGGGACTTTTGACATAGCTTTAATCTGACCTGGCCTATATAGAAAGTCTATTGCGTGATACACAAATGGGGGTGAAATGGATACCATGAAAGGAAAATTAAGTAGGATCCATGAATCCTGAGATATGATCTGAATCTCATGGAGCCACAAAATTTGGATCCATAGGGGATCACTGATAGAGAGTGTTTGGGTCCAGTACTAGGCCTGAGGAAGCATTGACAGGGCAGTGAGAACCACTAAATAGTGGATTTATGGCCCGTCTCATGGCAGGAGCTGCACTGTGAAGCTAAATACTGGCTGCACACAGAAGGGGGAACAATTGTGCTTGCCTCCTTTCCTTTTTCCTTCCCCTTCCCTTGCTAAACCTAGTCTCCTGTCTTCGATTTGGCCATTTATGGATTGAAGAGGATAACCTACTAGCCTGAGATTATAGTTGAAGACCCACTCAGATTACATTTAGGGGTCAAGTCCATGCAGAGGGTTCACCAGGCGGCAGCCAACCTAGTCTGCATGTGACTCAGCCAGGTGCATCAGGCACCTGTAGCATTTGCAAGGGCTATCTATGCCTGCCATTTCCACATTCTACAAACCCAGGATGCTTCAGCCAATCACAGGAGGACTACAACCAGCCAAGAGGCACAGAAAATAGCCCAAGGGTTCTGAGATGGGGGTGGAAGAAGAAAAGGGGGGAAATTGAACTTTAAAAATTATATGTGAATAATTTTATGGAGAGAAGTTAATGCTGTTTTTTGCTTATTTTAGGTGCGGTTTTATTGTTGATGCTGGTTGTATACATATATTATGGCTCTTTGGCCTTCCTTACCATATTTATTTATTTGGATTTTTAAAACATAAATTAGCACCCATATAAGCTCTGCAAAAGTAACAGGTGAAAATGGGCTGGACCGTGGTACCTTTACTCACCTCACTTCCCAGGTAGCTGCCATTCATTTCAGTGTCTAAGGGGATCACAGTCTGGCCCAATATAAGGGAATGCTCTTCTATGCCAAGCTAAGATACCAGCAAATAAAAGCCCTCCTCAACAGATGTAAAACCCACCAGCCCTCAAATTCCTGGGAGAAAAAATGGGCCTTTCCATGTGTTCTGAATGTGCACAAACCTAGACTCTGGTAAACCACAAGGGAATAAATTCCAGACCCCAGTCCCTCTCATGGAGAATGCCCTCCTGGTGGCCTTCTCCCTTTTTCAACTGATCATCTCAGGGGATGATCTTTTAGGTCACCAGGTACCAAACTACTTAAGGTAGATTTGCCCAATCAGTGGCCCAGAGGCCAGTTGTGTCCCTCAAAACTCTAAACTGGGGATTTGAGGGTAATTGTTTGGGAGAAGATGTGTATTTGTTTGTAAGCTGGATGCGTGTTCTCTGAATCATATCTTGTGATTCCCTATTGCTAAGGGGAAGAGATAGGAGACATTGCTTTTCCCACAATCTCCCCTGGAAGCCTCACCTCTAATGTGAGTGTAGGAGTTCAAATATCTCTGTCAGAGCCTAGGGGAGTGCCTAGCAAAGGATGGATTCTCTTCCATACATGGTTACACAGGGCAAACTGGGCAAGGGGATGGGGGAAAGGAGAAGCTGAGAAACAACATCAACTTGCAGCTCCCTGATTCTCTGCCCCAGCCCAAATTACAGTAGCCTGGGACCATGCTCAAACTGGTGCCAGCTGCAATTCAGCACATTCTAGCTACTTCTCACCTCTGACACCCTCCTAGTGCTGTGGGGAGGGAAGCTTAGAAGCTGCCTGTATCAACGCTAGACCCTCTGGGGACTCTGATGTCAGAGGAATCCCCACAGGGGCCTTGCAGGTAGTTTCCTTTTACATCCTCTGATTGGAGCGAAGGGAGTGGAACAAGACAGAGAGTCTGCCCCGAGGTACTAATTTTGTCCTCTTGACTGTTTGAAGAAACGTGTTTGGCTGCCAGGCTAAAGAGATCAGACACCATTGCTTTAGGGCAGTGGTTCTCAACTAGGGGCACACGTATCCCTGGGGGTATGCAGAGGTCTTCCAGTGGGGTACATTAACTCATCTAGTTAGTTGCCTAGTTTTACAACAGGCTACAGAAAAAGCACTAGCAAAGTCAGTACAAACTAAAATTTCATACAGACAATGACTTGTTTTTACTGCTCTGTATACTATACACTTAAATATAAGTACAATATTTATATTCCAGTTGATTTATATAATGATATGGTAAAAATTAGAACATAAGGCAATTTTTCAGTAATAGTGTGCTGTGACACTTTTATTTTTATGTCTGATTTTCTAAGCAAGTATTTTTTAAGTGAGGTGAAACTTGGGGGTAACACAAGACAAATCAGACTCCTGAAAGGGGTACAGTAGTCTGGAAAGGTTGAGAGCCACTGCTTTAGGGCCTTATACTGTAGGTTAAAACCAGCTTTACTGTTTAAACAGAGCTGCTTAGCTTATTTGGCATTTGGCGGGTTTTTTCCCCGGAGATGAGCTGTGTTTCCAACAGGTTTTATAAATGCTGCTATGGGTGTGTCTATATGACCTGCATGTAGTATTTGTGATTGGGATCTGATATACTGATATATGCTCATACCAGTAATTGGGAGGCTCTGTGTAACTTACTGTATTTGTCAACTTAGTAAATAAATAAGCAATTTTACAAAGGGAAATGTAGTAGAAGCTACAATTGGTTCATTTATTTTGGCAACTGCAGTTTAGTTTTAATTATTTCAGAATATTCTACTAAAATGTACTTTTTGCAAAAATTATATTGTAGGTAATGTGAGATCTCACTACCACAGTCTGCTGTTATGTTTGCTAAGAAATTGGCAAAAGACATCATTTTAATGCAAATCATAAGGTTCATGCTTAAGCAAAATCTGTGCTAATGAGATACTATTCAATGGGTCATATTCATTTTTGGCATAATGTGGAGTTACACTAAGCAGAAAGTTGTACATTTGGGGAATTTTGTTTGGTAAATTTTATGTCTTTTTCTGAGTGATCAGGGTATGTACAATAGTATTGTCTTAAATATAATTGGAAATCCACAGATTCATTCTGAAATGTTATCTAGTGAGCACACCAAGTATTGATGAGTAGAACCAAAGTCAATTGTAATGATTTTTTTTTTCAAAAGTGAACCAAGAATTTTTCCTTTTCCTTAAAGTTGTGTGTAAAAATTAGTTTGCAATGTATTCAGTGTTCAAGTCTTGCTTCCTCTCCTTGTGGATTAGTATAACAACAGTAATGAAAATCCATTTTGTAGTCCCTGATTCAGGAAATCATCTGTATTCAGGAAGGGAGATGTAGAAGAACCTCAAAGGATCATTGAGCAGTCAAAATGCATCTCAAGGAAAGGAGACAATATTTAACATTTCTTCCTTACAGTTTAGTTGTGGAACCTCGTTTTTACTTTCTAAAGGCAAGGAAAACAGCCCTAGTAGTCAGCAAAGACTTTGTACAGTACTCTGATCAAACGTGACCCTCAGCTAGTATAAACTTCATTAAAAGCAATCAAGTTATTCTGTCAGTGGAGCTAGGATGATTTACGTCAGTTGACAATTTGGCCCCAAGTGTTTATTATATGAACTCCCTTGGATATAACTGGCAGGATACAAAAATGGTTCTAGTACCCAAAAGAATTAAAACCAAAGCAGAGAAGAGGATCATTGGCAGTTACCTGCTATCCTAAAATGCTGCAGCCAAAAAGCAAAAACTTAAGGAAATGACTCATAGTGCTCAAAAGAAAGAAAAACAGCCTAGTAATGGCAAGAAAAACTAGGATAATGTAGCCATACTGTTGAAGCAAAGGTTACTAGTCCTCAGAGACAGAGACAGGAAGCACTGAAAATGACTGAATTACATTCCTGACACGAGTCTGCAATATTGTTATCATCAGGTTATGGACTGTAAATGGCCAAGAACTTTGATAGTTTTGAAGGGACAAATATCAGAGGGGTAGTTAGTCTGGATCTGTAAAAGCAACAAAGAATCCTGTGGCACGTTATAGACTAACAGACGTTGCAGCATGAGCTTTCGTGGGTGAATACCCACTTCTTCGGATGCAAGTGGTGGAAATTTCCAGGGGCAGGTATATATATGCAAGCAAGAAGCAAGCTAGAGATAACGAGGTTAGTTCAATCAGGGAGGATGAGGCCCTGTTCTAGCAGTAGAGGTGTGAAAACCAAGGGAGGAGAAACTGGTTCTCCATTCACAGTCTTTGTTTAATCCTGAGCTGATGGTGTCAAATTTGCAGATGAACTGGAGCTCAGCAGTTTCTCTTTGAAGTCTGGTCCTGAAGTTTTTTTGCTGTAGGATGGCCACCTTAAGATCTGCTATTGTGTGGCCAGGGAGGTTGAAGTGTTCTCCTACAGGTTTTTGTATATTGCCATTCCTAATATCTGATTTGTGTCCATTGATCCTTTTCCGTAGGGACTGTCCGGTTTGGCCGATGTACATATCAGAGGGGCATAGCAGAAGGGACAAATGTTGCTCTCAGTTATGTGCACACAGCCCCGTTGAGGTGAATGGGTTTGCACACATGTAAGATAGCAGAATTTGTCCCAAAGATCTCGCAGTCACAAGTATTCTTTTCCTGTTTCTTGACAATGATTAGTTTTGTGACACATGGTGTCCAGCTTATCCATTAGGTGCCTATCTCCCAGTTGTGCCTTTGAAAGTCTCTCCCATGAATTCTACCTGGTGTTACATTGAGGATTTCAAGTGCTTAAGTGTTGTTTATCTATTGTAAAAAAAAATTTAAAATCACACTTAATATCAACAAATACATATTTATTGACGAGAAGAGAAAAAATCTATATGACTCTGACCCAGTTTCCTTTACAAAGGCCTATGAACTTTGTACTGAGGTATTAATAAACAAAACAACAAGCAGTAAAATTAAACATATAGCTAACCCAGACATATTATAGTTTAAAATATTGCACTAGGCATAGAATCCATTTGAAAAACAGAGTGTATTAGGTGCAACAGTTATTTAGCATTTATTCAAAGTAATTAACTTTGGAATTTAATAATGATTCAGCTTCTGACTCAGTAGCATTACCTTCAGCCAAATCTCCCTTCCTACCACAGCTGCAGGGGTGACTGAGCTAGAACCCCTCATTAGAGCAGAGAGGGGAAATCTTTGTGAAGACTCTGGAACTTGTTCCCCTCCTTGCTCTTAAATAGCTAGAACTTGATGACCTTCCAGGCACATTGCAAGCATGTCTGTTTGATAGGCTCTGTGGAGCGGGTTGAGGATATGCTTCCCATAGTGATAAAGGGTTGGAAAGGAATTTCTGTTGAAACGATTACTTAAATGCTGCTGAGATTTTATTGTATCATTAATTATGATGGGCATCTATTATTTTAAATCTAAATACATAAATATTTCAAATATCTTGTCACTTCCACAAAGTTGTCAGGACTTGATCCTTATCCCAAATGGTAAAAGAAAAGTTACTATTAAAATGCAAAATAAATAAATTAATTAAATAAGAGAAAGTTGGGGGATATAGATAGAGGTGGTGTTTAATAGGGAATTGTATTGATTTTAACAATATGAAGCAGTGGATCAATTTTTTCCCAGCTATCCTTTCTAATACAAACAACATAGAGCTAAGGTATTTTTCCTTTACAGACTATGTAGCAATCATAATATGTCATTATTTTCCTACATCTCAATACATTATGGTGCAATAATGTATGATCTTGGATAAAAGTGCTCTTTAGAGACATTAATCCTACAAAGAACTGGCAAATGGACATGGATATAAAGTGAAGTACAACAGCAACGTTATTGGTGGGAAAATCTGCATCAGAAGAGGCCAACATATTGACGTGAGTTAAATAGCAAAGAGAAGGAAATGAAGAGTTGGCATAGACTAGAAGAAATGGATACTTCCAGAGAATATTACCTAACGTCTATGCATGTTTGTAGGATAAAAAAACGTAGTTTAGCAGAAGTGTAGGTCTGGAGCTGCATATAATATCATGTAGACATGACCTCAAGGAAATAGTCATCTTTTGTAAAGCCTGACATCAGAAACACACTTTCTGGAGTATTCTATTTTTTTGCTGTGCATTTTTCAGGCAAGGAAAGAGACCAGAGATGTTTTTCCATAATGCTAAACTGGAGACAAGTTAGGTATGCTTGTAATATGTCACGATTTTAAATTTAGTGGCTGTTTAGTGATACTTTCTGTAGTATTTGTCTAGGTATATATGTTCAAGGAAAATTTTCAAAAGAGCAAAGGGAAGTTAAAACAATGAGAAGTCCGGTGGCACCTTAAAGACTAACAGATTTATTTAGGCATAAGCTTTCATGGGTAAAATACCCATTTCTTCAGATGCATGGAGTGAAAATTACAGATATAGGTATAAATATATATTGGCACATAAAGAGAAGAGAGTTAACTTACAATTGGAGAACCAATGTTGAAGGCCAATTTAGTCAGGGTGGATGTAGTCCACTCCCAATAATTGATGAGGAGGTGTCAATACCAAGAGAGAGGGGAAATTGCTTTTGTAGTGAGCCAGCCACTCCCAGTCCCTATTCAAGCCCAAATTGATGGTGTTAAGTTTGCAAATGTATTGTAGCTCAGCAGTTTCTCTTTGAGGTCTGTTTTTGAAGTTTTTTTGTTGAAGTATGGCTACTTTTCAATCTGTTATCGAGTGTCCAGGGAGATTGAAGTGTTCTCCTCCTGGCTTTTGTATGTTACCATTCCTGATGTTTGATTTGTGTCCATTTATTCTTTTATGTAGAGACTGTCTGGTTCAGCCAATGCACATGGCAGAGGGGCATTGCTGGTACATGATGGCATATATCACATTAGTAGATGTGCAAGTGAATGAGCCTCTGATGGTGTGGCTGGTATGGTTGGGTCCTATGATGATGTCACTAGAGTAGATATGGGGACAGAAAAGGCAACGGGGTTTGTTACAGGGATTGGTTCCTGGGTTAGTGTTTCTATGGTGTGGCGTGAAGTTGCTGATGAGTATTTGCTTCAGATTGTGGGGCTGTCTGTAAGCAAGGATTGGCCTGCCTCCCAAGGCTTGTGAGAGTGGGAGATCATTTTCCAGGATAGGTTGTAGATCGCTGATGATGCGCTGGAGAGGTTTTAGCTGGGGGCTGTACGTGATGGCCAGTCGTGTTCTGTTATTTTCCTTGTTAGGCCTGTCCTGTAGTAGGTGATTTCTGGGTACCCGTCTCATCTGTTAATCTGTTCTCTCACTTTCCCAGGTGGGTATTGTAGTTTTAAGAATGCTTAATAGAGATTCTGTGGGTGTTTTTCTCTGTCTGAGGGATTGGAGCAAATGTGGTTGTATCTTAAGGCTTGGCTGTAGACAATGGATTGTGTGATGTGTCCTGGATGGAAGCTGGAGGCATGTAGGTAATTATAGCGGTCATTAGGTTTCCAGTATAAGGTGGTGTTTATGTGACCATCACTTATTTGCACTGTAGTGTCCAGGAAGTGAATCACTTGTGTGGATTGGTCCAGGCTGAGGTTGATGGTGGGGTAGAAATTGTTGAAATCCAGGTGGAATTCTTCAAGCACCTCCTTCCTATGGGTCCATATGATAAAGATGTCATCAATGTAGCATAAGTAGAGGAAAAGTGCTAGAGGATGAGAGCTGAGGAAGTGTTGTTTTAAGTCAGCCATAAAATTTTTGGCATCCTGTAGGGCCATGCAGGTACTCATAGCAGTGCCGCTGACTTGAACGTATAGGTTGTCCCCAAATCTGAAATGGTTGTGGGTGAGGACAAAGTCACAAAGCTCAGCCACCAGGTGTGCCGTGGCTACATCAGGGTCCATTCTTTTGTGGAATATTGGTGTAAAGAGCTTCTACATCCATGGTGGCCAGGATGGTGTTTTCAGGAAGATCACCAGTGCATTGTAGTTTCCCCAGGAAGTCAGTGGTGTCTTGAAGATAGCTAGAAGTGCTGGTAGCATAGAGTCTGAGGAGAGAGTCCAGATAGCCAGATAATCCTGCTGTAAGAGTGCTAATGCCTGACATGATGGGGCATCCAGAATTTCCAGGTTTATGGATCTTGGGTAGCAGATAGAATACCCCTGGTCGGGGCTCTATGGGTGTGTCCATGTAGATTTGTTCCCATGCTGTAGCAGGGAATTTCCTGAGTAGATGGTGTAGTTTCTTTTGGTACCCGTCAGTGAGATTGCAGGATAGTGGCCTGTCTGGCGGCCTCCTGTTCATAATCCAACCTGTTCATGATGACTACAGCACCTCCTTTGTCAGCCCTTTTGATTATAATATCAGAGTTGTTTCTGAGGCTGTGGATGGCGTTGCGTTCTGTACAGCTGAGGTTATGGGGCAAGTGATGTTGTTCCCAATTTCAGCCTGTGCACGTCTGCGGAAGAACTCTCTATAGAAGTCCAGTCTGTCATTTCGACCATCAGGAGGAGGTAAGTAGGAGAGTTCCTGTAGGTCAGTGCGCAGTTCAGTGGTGTATTGAAAATATTCCTTGAGTCAGAGACGGCGAAAGTTAGGCACTCAACTCCCATTCAAAGTCAATGGGAAACAGGCACCTTACTTCCCTGTGTCACTTCCTCCCAAACCTCTCTCTTCCCAAGATTTTATCTTTGATCAAGATTGCTAATGATTGTGCTGACACTGCTCTAATATGGGTTCCTGAGAATTGTGTGGGAGCAGTTATTGGCTGACACACTCATTGACAACTTATCTCTGCCCTTACAGGAGGTAGAAGACAGTGAAAGCAACTCTGCTTGTGCCTTGGCATCTAGACATGTCTAAGGCTGCAGTCTTCCTCTGAAGCAGTGCCACAGGGTTTTGGAAAACTGTATTATTCGTCTGATTTGTATGAGTTGTATAGATATGACTTCCATAGAAAACTACATGATAAAAAAGTGAGGGGGCACTGAGAGGGCGCTAGATGGCTAATGGTATGAAGCCCAATTATACTTTTTTTTTTTAATGCAGCCATAAAGTTTGGTGATATTTTACTTTTCTTGTCTTGATTCATCATGCTAGTGTCTGTAGATATAATATCATGCTATATATGGATGAAAGAGGAACTAGTTAAACAAATTCCCATATCTTTTTATCCCTAGTACATCGATTTTTAAATTAAGATGAATAACTAACTGGACTCGGTTAACCTTTAGGAAAGGTCTTTTAATTATTAACTTAAACAGTAAGTGGGAGTTTTACTTATTCTGGTCAAAGAAAATTAGTTATGCATTTTATAATAAACAGACTAAGGACATTTTATCTGATTTTACCTTGGTATTTCAAATACAAATATCTTTCAATTTACTATACAAATGTAACATTTGAACTCAGAGGGCTAAATTCATTCTGGGGGTGCACCATTGATTCCATTCAGTTTAGATGAAGGATGAATCTTCCCAGTGCCTTTCATTTAGGGTCCTCTTGTAACCATCTCCCTCTTTCAAACACACACAATTGTGTTAAACATATTTAAGGCGAAGATCAACAAGATGAGAGTGATTTAAGAAGGTTGATCTAGAAAGCTTTATTCTTCTAAGGCACAACAAAAGTACAATATAAAGGTTGGTATAAAAAAAAGTGTTTTAGATTGGATTTAGTGTCTAATTTACACATTTCCTTCACATATCACAGGAAATAAGCAGTGCTAGAGATGCAACAGGCTAGAAAGGCATGGGATAATGCTAAGCCTGAGGAGGTCTGTGCTTAAATAAGGGGAAATGCACAGATATGACAATGCAAAATGAACCACTAATCTGGCAGTGCATCAATGGTTACTGTACTGATTCTGAACCTGAACATGGGGCCACTCTCAGCTGGTAGAGATGGTTGTACATCCATTTCCTCCAGCTGGGGATCTGACCCAATATATACATGCTCCACTTCCTCTGTCACTCCAAATAGGATCACCGTGGTATTCAGGCTCCAAATAGACAGGCAGATTACAGATACTAGAATATTAAACTGGCTCCAAGAATGTATACACCATAACATCAGCATAAGATGTTTAGTTGACCAGGTTTTTGCTTGGAATGTCACAGATACAATCACTTTGGAACACAAGGAACTACTAAGATTCTGCATGCATATGAGCTTTTGTAATTCATTGCAGGGATGTTGGAAGGTGGATAAAGTGTCAAGGGGGATATTTCCCATTCAGTGTGGCAGTAGTGGACAGATGGCCTGCAAAGACTCAGAAAGGCAGTTAAGCACATGCCTAATTTTAAGCATGTGAGTAATCCTATTGAAATCAATGGAATTACTAATGTGCTCCAATTTATGCACATGCATAAATGCTTTGCGGGAATGGGGTCATATACCTTAATTCACAGTGAGCATCAAGGGGAACGAGTGAGCTAAGCAACAATATTAGGCATCAGAAAAAATACAGATATAAATATAAATTCAAGAACATAAGAACAGCCAGACTGGATCAGACCAATGGTCAATCTAGTCCAGTATCCTGTCTTCTGACAGTGGCTGGTGCCAGATGCTTTAGAGGGAGTGAACAGAACAGGGTAATTTATCGAGCAATCTGTTCACTGTCGTCCACTCCCAGCTTCTACCAGTCAGAGGTTTAGGGACACCCAGAGCATGGGTTCATGCCCCTGATCATCTTGTCTAATAGCCATTGATAGATCTATCCTCCATCAAACTTACCCATTTCTTTTTTTGAAACCAGTAATACTTCTGGCCTTCACAACATTCCCTGGTAACAAATTCCACAGATTGACTGTGCATTGTGTGAAGAAGTACTTTCTTATGTTTGTTTTAAACCTGCTGCCTATTAATCCCCCCTGGTTCATGTGTTATGTGAAGGGGTAAATAAAACTTCCTTATTCACTTTCTCCACACCATTAATGATTTTTGTAGACCTCTATTATATCCTCCTTCAGTCATCTGTTTTCCAAGATGAAAATCCCAGTCTTTTTAATCTCTCCTCATATGGAAACTGTTCCATGTCCCTAATAAATTTTGTTGCCTTTCCCTGGACCTTTTCCAATTCTAATATATCTTTTTGAGATAGGACAATCAGAACTGCATGCAATAGTCAAAGTATGGATATACCATGGATTTATATAGTGGCATTATATTTTCTGACTTATCTATCCCTTTCCCAATGGTTCCTAACATAGTTAGCTATTTTGACTGCCACAGCACATTAAGCAGATAAAAAGTGCTTAAGTTTAAAAAGTGTGTGTAAGTTCATAAGATGTCACAATAACCTATAATAACAAATGTTATGGGGAAAAGGTACACAAAAGAGACAGAAGACTGAAATTAGTTCAGACAAAAAGGTCTGTTGATGAAAAACAAGGACCGTGTTAAGATCATGCCTGGTATACGAATAGTATGAGACTGAAAATCAATGACCCAATGTCAGAAATTAGACCTATTGTGGACAAAATAGTGAGGGGATGGGCTATTCGATCCATCACTCCATTTTGGGGTCCTTAAAGAAAGCCTTTGGGAAAAAAATTAGAGCAAGTTTCACCATCATGGCTGCCACCCCCTGCAAATCCAGAGACCTTGGGCCTGTGTCATACAGATCCTGAAAGATGTCCTGACCAGTCAGAGCCAGAGAGCGGGACACAGATGACATTACTATCTCTACTGGCTACGGCTGATTCCCAAACATTACCTGGGATGTGAGACTTTGTCTCCCCCTCCATCCCACCCAGTGTGTCCTTTTCCTTCCCTATCTTATTTCTTTTCTTTCCTTTCTCTCTCCTTTTTCCTTCTGTCTAACAAGAGTCTGGCTTAGCCAGTCATGACTGCATATTTTGCAACACTGCTGTAAGCCTGTGACCAGAAAGAGACAGCTAAAAGCAATGCCCAAACAGTCTGATGCAAGTTTGCAAGGTCTCAGAGTGGCTGATGAGACTGTATGCTGTGCCTGTGTTTTTCCAGCAGTAAGGCTGCAAGTGAGAGTCAACAGCAAGAACATCTGGATGACCTTGAAGGCTGGAGTGGCAGAAATGAGATGAAATTCAATAATACAAAGTGCAAGGTCTTGTACTTAGGGTCTATTAATAAATTTTTTTGTTGCAAGTTGGAGGTTCATCAGCTGGAAGTAACACAGTAGAGACCTGGCTGTGTGGGTTGATAACAAGATGACTATGAGTCACCAATGTCATGTGGCTGTAAAAAAGAGGGGAAAATACAGGGAGAATAAAGAGCTATTTAAGCTAAAGGACAATGTTGGCACCAGAACAAATGGATATAAACTGGCTACACATAAATTCAGGCTGCAAATTAGAAGAAGATTTCTAACCACCAGAGGGGTGAAGTTCTGGAACAGCATCCCAGTAGGAGTTGTGGGAGAAAACAACTTAATTGGTTTTAAGAGAGAGCTGTACAAATTTATGAATTCAATTGTATGATGGCATTGCTTGTGATGGGAGGAGGCAGCACTCAAATGTTTCTGGTTTATGTTCCTAAAGGATCATGCTTCAGACTTTCAGCGGGGCACCTGCAGGGGGCCTGGAAGGGATATTCCACACCCCTCAGTGTATTCTGGGAGGTTTTATTTGATCTCCTTCCTCTGAAGCATCATGGATTGCCATGGCTGGAGATGGGACATTGGGCAGGGAAGGCCAGGGCCCTGACCATTCTGTCGGGTGCTTGGCTGGCTGGTTCTTACTGACATGAGCAGGGGTTAACTGATCATCATATGAGAGGTTCAGAAAGAATTTTCCTGCATGTCAGAGTGGCAGTGCCTGGGGTTTTTTTTTTTTTTTGCTTTCTTCTGCAGCGTGTGGGTGTGAGTTACTTGCCAGATTATCTGGATATATCTCACTTAAACATTTCCCTGCCATTGCAGGGTCCTCAGGTATTGGTACACCTTGGTACCTCCTATACTCTGCCTGTGGCACATAATAGTCTAATCTCCTGTAGGCTGTAAATACTTTGGTCTAATTTCAGTTGTTGGGTTTAGTGTGTGGATGAAGTTGGTGGCCTGTGATACACAGGAGGTCAGTCTAGATGATCCTTTCTGGTGGTCTGTTTTGGTATTAAAGTCTGATTCTATGACCAGATCCAGAAGCTTGCATTTTCTATCTTTGCTGTTCTTTTCTCTCTCCTTTTTGCATGTATTTGTCTTCTAGGAACCAAGATGGGATTATAACAACAACAGCAACAATGCCAGCTCCAGCCCATTTTATCTAACTTCTCTTTTCCCCCAAAAGGACACTTATTGCCCTCTTTAGTACCATCTAAGAGATTGTCACACATGAGTTTTTTTCCTTTTAAAAACGCCCTCCAGCTAAATGGAAAGGGAACAAGGCATGTTGCTAAAATGAAAGACACTTCATATTTCAGAGGGTTTAACAGTCTTTTCTTCTTTTGTGTCTTGTTAATGAATGGTTTTAATAAAGGATGTTTAATGGTGTGTTTGCCAGGTATACTAAAGCAGGCTGAGGTTTCTATATACCAAACCTTGAATCTTTGTTTGAAACTGTTTAATATTGGACAGTGACCGGATTATATTCACACTGTTAACTCTTTTGGCCCTAATAGTCCATCTAAATTAATGTAATGGAGCACTGTTTGTTGGGAACAGTTGCAGCTGGCTTTATTTGGATTAACTGGTTATTTTAATTCATAGCAAAGGTGCCTTTGATCAATTTTTTCTGTGTATAGAAATAGAAACAAACATTTTCAAAATTTTATTGCAGCTTAGTAGAAAGAAGGGGTAAGGTAAGGATGGCAAAGAAAAGCTAAAGCGTTAGTGTTTATTGAATGGTTTGGAAACAGTGTCACTCTATTAGTTGCCATTAATATTCTAATGAAAACAAACCATGTAAATATGAACTGGGGAATTGACAAAACAATAGCGCTGTTGAACAACCTTCTCTATCTGACCCCTCCATGGTTATTATTAAGGGTTAAGTTTCAACAAGCAACATTCCTTTGTCTTATAAATGAGCTGCCATGGCAGTGATTCCTGAGCTATGAGAAAATGTTTCCCTTGGTTTACAGGTAGGTTAATATTGGAAATTCCTATGTATGTTGAAATACATCACTGTTTGTTCTGATAAGGAAAAACACTTTAGTTTAGTTTTTAATCTCATGTTTAGGAGAAATGCATCATTATGACTATTTCCCATTTCCCCATTCGGCCAGATTCAATAACTACAGATACAGATATCAGAACAACCTTTACCTTGATAAATTGGCATGTTGTGTTTAAAGGTAATCTGCAAAGCTACAAAAGAATGGGGTTGGTGTCCCCTTTTTTTGCTTCTTTATGATATATAGAGAAGGCCTGAGAGGATTTTGTTTATTAAAAGCTTGGGGTTTTTTTACAGTAGAAATTCAGGTCTTGTCTGCCCTTAAAAACATGGTTGTAAATGGAGAGCTAGGGAAATTGTGAGCTCAGAAGAGTCATGAAACTGAAAGTTAAGCAATTGGGAGAAGGGATTTTAGTTGAACTGCTAAACTCTGTTTTGGTCTGTTATGCTTAACACCTGCTCTTTGTTAAGGATTCAATCAATCTTTTCCATTCAGCTTAGCCTTCCATTGATTTCAGTGAGAGCTAGAAGAGGTCCTTGGCATATGAGTTCACTAGTAGGGAATACCAAGGAACAAGAGCTCCAGGGGTTTTGGGGGATTGTTGTCACTCACCTCATAGTAGCTGGTTTGGGCCTACCTCACTGAGCACAATCTTCCTAAGGGTCTATTCCTGCAGTCAGAACTCAGGGAAAACTCCCACTGGATAAAATTCTAAGCTCTCTAATACAGTAATGGAGTTTTGCTCCACTAAAGACTAATATTTTGACCCAAAGGGAATTATGCTTGAGAAATGACTACAGGACTGTGCCTTTTCAAAGGGCATGCAGCTCAGAGGTTGGCTTGTGCATGTGTTATTTGGTGCGGTTTAATCTCTCACAAACCCACAAATTTACAACATTTGCAGCAGATGGAATCTAAATACAAGAGTATTAATCAGTGGCTTTTTCAACACGCTGACTTTGAGAATAAGTGCAATATCAAGAGATATAAATATTTATGTTCCATTTGAGGGAGTCTATGGTCTATTTAAATAACTAAAGTTTTTTAGAAAAGAAAAATCTTTACTACAAAATATACTACACATTGACCCAGTCTGACATGCTAACATAATGTAGGGGAGGCTGGCAGGGCACCAGCACCAGGCTGGCTCTGCTGGGCAGCAGCAGGCTGCAGTGCAGGTCTGCTCAGTCTGGCTGAGTCTGGGGCTGCACCGGGGAGAGAGAGGCAGGACCCAGAGCTCCTGGCGACAGGAGGAGCAGGCCTGTCTGACCGCCCTGGGCCGGGCTGAGAGCCGAGGAGAGCGACGGGAGAGGGAGGGGGAGGAGGGCCCAACGTCCCCACAACCCACAACGCCGGAGTCCGACCCAGGGAAGTTTAGAAACTGACAGGGGACTTGAAACAGCACAGCCGGGCCGCGGTTGCGGCGCAGAGGCGGCGAGCGGGCGGAGGTCGTGGCGAGGGGGTCAGGCCCTGGGTCGGCTCGGAGAGGAGGGGGTGGATCTGAGTCCCCACTCCTCAGAGGACCCCGGGAGGGGGATTTATGGACTCGCCCTGACTCCGAGTGCCCCGCGTCCGGAGGGGGGGGTGCGCTCGGCCCAGGCCCGACGGTCGCCCAGGAGGCACCCACCCGGGGGTTTATCCCGCCGGCCGCAGGCCCCTGCCCTACCGGGCCCCCCCGCCCCGGCCCGCCCGGGCGAGGGGGCCCGCTAGGCACCCGCACCCCCCCACCGGCGCGGAGGCCGCGCCGCCCCGCCGCGCGGCCGGGCCTCCCCCCGCTCGGCGGGGACGCGGCCCGCTCCCCGCGCCACCCCCCACCAGACTCTGACTCTGGGGGCTGTGGCGCGCCTGCTCGGTGCGGCCGACCGGGGGGCGCTAGGCGCCGCGGCCGCTAGCGCCCGCCCCCGCCCCGGAGCGCGCCCAGAGACCGACCGCCACGCCACGCCCCCCACGGGGAAGGGGCGCCATGACCGCCGCGCTGCCACCCTCCCCCCCCACCTGGTGTGGGACTGAACTCCGGCGGCCGGGGTACCGCCCCGGTGGGCGCTTCGCCCGAAGGCCGCTAGGCGCTTACGCACCGCTCCCCGCCCGGGCGGCGACTCACCACCCGGCCCGCGGGCGCTACCCCTCTAGGGGGAGGGGGTCCAGACCCTCTGGCCGCTAGGCGGCCCGCTACCAGCTACCAGGGGGGACTGAAAGACAAGGTGGTGGTGCAGGCCCAGCCCCCCCCCCCGCCGCGAGGGGGGCGCTGGGGCACCTGGCCCATCACAGGGAGTATGATCTTTGGCTCTGTTTATACAGAGTCCTAAGAGGACTAACTTTGTTAGTCTGAATATGAAATAGATATGAAGATTTTTAACAATGTATTTCTCATGCATTTTTCCCCTTACCAGTTCCATGAATTCTGAAATATTGTTGCTACCACTATATCATTATTTTTCCATCACTCACTGTTAAGGAAAATACTTAGAGATCCTTTGGCTGAAACTTGCTGTAGAAACACATTCACGTCTCTGCGGGGTTTGGGGTCCAACTCTTTCTGCCAGTGAGAAATGTTCTCAAATACTGGATACATTAACATGCATAGTGTACCAGTGTTCAAACTGTTAAATATAGCCTCATATTTATCCAGCACTACAAGGATGTTGCATTAAAAGACATCTGTAATTAATCATTTTCAAAAATGTAATTGAAAATGATTTGATACCTTTTTATAATCTTATATAAGAAATGAGTATTATTTGTTCTACTCTGACAAATGAAACAAATAAGCTGTTGCAGAAGTTTTCTGTAATGCTGGAAAGTAAACGTACCTCCAATAGTTTATGATGGCCTGAAATCAAAGTTGGTAGATTGCCTAAAAATTCTTACTTCCTGTTGAAAGCACATTCAGCACACTGGGACACATTTGTCTGGATGTGATATGTAAATGGTCTACATTTTTTATTTACACTAAATTTTCAGTGATTCCTGTTATTTCAAACCACATACACCCACACAACTATGGTTACTTGGAATCAGTCTTGACTGGAATATATCAGGAGTAATTGGGTTGGTATGCCATCTTTTGTTGATAATTGGAAACTTTTGGATCCAATACAAAAAGTTAAGAAATTCCCTGTACTTAGCCATATGTTTTAGAAGTTCTTGCAACAGCAATTTCAGGTCATTTGTCTAGCTGGAATTGGAGAAGAAACATATGGCTACTGCTTATGTCCTGCTTTACTATTCTTAAGAGTATAATTTCATAAACAGAAAAGAGGTCGTTAGCTGGTAAATTATTCATAGACGGGTTGAAATTGTACCACATGCACAGGGAATATTTAAAAGTCTTGTTTTTATTAGAGTACATTTGGAATGGCTGAGGAAGAGAACTTTATTTTTCAGCAAGGCAAACAAAACACTACAAAGCAATTCATCTTATTTAAACTTAAACTATATGACAAAATATTAAGGTTTTTTTTTTCATATTTGATTAAGAATAGAAACCTTGCTAATAGATAAATAATGGATTTTGATATTACAGACGCTGAGCTTTGTAGATCTAAAATTTGGTAAGTAGGTAATTAGAGTTCACATGTACAGCATAGATTACTGTTGAGTTTATTTAAAACCTACATCTGACTTAAAACTATTCTAGTCTCCAGTTCTCATGAATTCTATAAAGCCTTCACTGTTGCATATTACAGTATTCTTTGGTGCCCTCAAGTGGTGAAATTGTCCAGATACTTTAAAATGCAGGGATCAAAAATTGTGATACCCATAAAATTTATTATAGTAGGACCTAGTCGGTCAGAATTGGTGCTAAGCATTGTACACACAACAAGGAGATGGTTCCTGCCTCAAATTGCTTTCTGTCAAAGCATTTTACATTTATTAAGAAAAAATACAGTAAATCCTAAACTGCTTTCCAGATCAAAACCAAAACACCAGATAAGAACCTGAAACCCAATCTGAATTTTGCAAGTGGCCACTACATTTATAATAGGCTAACCCCAAAACTCCATATCCAGCCATCCTTATGATATCGAGGGTAGAAAATACAGATTCAGATCTGAATTTTGTGGCTAGAGTCACTTATATTTCAGATGATAGCTCAGCAATTTGCAGACCCAGTCCATACTTCCTGAATGAAGGCAGAGGCTGCTCCAGTTGTGGGAGGAGCAGGATTCACAAAAGAAGGACTGGGACAGAGAGATTGAGCCTCCTCTGCTATCTGGATCTCTGCTTATGGGAAAGAGAGGTATACCCACTCCTTTCCACCATGCTATCTGCTCAGACTATGTGGGTGAAGGGACCCCACATTCCTGCTGCTGATGGGAGAACTTGAAAGGGTATGAGAAAGGAACAGACATAAGGCATAGCAGAGGCAGAAAACATGCAAGTGTTGGAAGAGTCCCTCAAAAACCAGAAAGATCCTTCACCTGAGATGGCTCTGGACCTTGGCCCAGAACCAAACCTTTTCCCTGCCAATGGTACTGATAGCTTTCAGGAGGCCTGATCACACACTCCTTCCTGGGTGACAGCTGCACATGGTTCTCCCCTTGCTGTGTGAGAGGAAGGAAGCTGAGACATGGCACTTTTTTAAAGGAGTTTGTTTACATTTTGCAGAGTCACTCAGCTGCAGCAATGAAACTACACCAGTGTTTGCCGTTTCATTGTTTGGTTGTCAGACATTAGCACATACAACCATGTTTTAAACAGTTTGTTTGTCTGGGATTTTCTTAGTTCATAAAAATATTTTGCCAAACCTTGTAAAACTATTTTTTAAAAGTAAGTGTTGGACTTATATTGCTGTACATCATCCTTTGAAAATTATGATTGTTCATATACTTTTTATGTTGGAACAAAATCCAATTTTCTACTCAAATATATGAAATGGAATAGACGGGTAGGCAAACATGTTACTTAAATCTTTATTGAACAAAAATAGGTTTAATTCTTCAGCCCCATTTGAAACAAGTGCGAGGAAGGGGGAAACATAGGGATATTACAAAAGAGCTATTTTAAAAGATGAATTATTTCCCAATCAGTTAGCAAAGAATGTTCAGTATGTTTTGACTGATCAGTCCTGCTATCACACATTTTCTGAATACCTTGTTTAAATTAGAGTTAGAGTCCTGGCAAATAAAAGGCACTGCCTTAGAGGTGAGGAAAAGCTTTATCCAAATAGTTGAAATATTAGGTTTGTTGCCAATGACTCTAAATTAAAAAAAAAGTGTTGAAATAATGTTAAAGGTCTAATTTAACTATCAGCTACGTTAGCCCATTATTTGACTACAGAGCTACTTGATCTAAACATTTGTTGAATTTTCATTACATCCACTTTTTGTGAGGTAGATTTATTGCATAGACACTTCATTCAATTCTAGAGTTTATTCTCACAGTCCTTCCTCACATGAAGTCCCATGGGCACAAGATTACTAATGTGAATAAGGACTACTTATATGAGTGTTCTAGGACTGGGCCACTGTTTTCTGGTTTAGAGTTACACTTTACATGTGTAAGATTTTACGCATTTTGTCGACCTCTATATAGCAAAGGTACTATGTGGTTAGAAATGATTGTGTTTTCTATTCAGATAAATAAATTTCTATACTACGTGTTAAAAGGGAATTTTGCCATTGATGGTTTTGTATTGGAAAGTGCTGAGCATTAGTACACACGAATAGAATGGGTAAAATAGCTAGTTCATGTAGAGGTAGTTCATATAGTTGACTTTTCTTGGCCATATAGGTATAAGTAGAATGGAAGACATAGTGTGAAGTATAGTTGCAAGGTGTGAACTAGTGTAGCTCATGTGGGTATTCATCCACTATCTGTTAGTCTATGTATACCACACGAAACCTACTAAAGCTGCAAAGCTCATCTGGTGCCAAGGGACTTGCCACCAAAGGGACACATAGACACTGTGAAGACTGTGACACTTTGTGACAACTGAACAACTGTGGCTTCTGAGCAACAACTTCTTCTTGAAATTTTTCTTCAAACTATTTGAACAATTTCTGGAAACTTTACTCTTTTGGATTTTGGTTTTTTTTAGGATTTTTTTTGGGCTTTTTTGATTTGCTTTTTTTTTTTGAATTTTTGTTCATTTCCCAGTGCAGAAAAAATTAGGGGAATCCCAGTTGGGCTTTGTTTCCAGTGCCTGGAACTAAAGGAAGAAGTTTTTGGGCTTTTCTTTCTTCCCCCCCTCCCAACAAGCAGCCCCCCTCCCCACACAAAGCTGCAATAAACTCCCCCTTGTTTTGTATATAAAAGCCAGGACTGTACTCAAGCCAGCAGGGAGCAAGCAGGGGTAAAGCCACAGGGCAGGGGCAGCAAGCAGGGCTACACAGGCCACCCCAAGCCACGGCCCTCCAGCCCCCTAGTGGGAGCTCACTGGCTGGGCTTCAGCCTTCAGGACTGGGCTTCTTCACTATACTACTACCAGAGTCTCACTGCCTCCCTTCTGTGCCTGCCCCCTAACCTCAGCCCATGCCCCTGGCCAGCCTGTTGGTTCTCACTTGCTGTCCTAAAGGGCATAGTCTCAGACACTCACCTCCTCTGCTTCATTATTATTACACACACTATGCCCTCACACACCTGACACCTTACAAAGCCCTTCAGATTACTTATTACTTTATCCCACTGTATACAAGAAACAGAACAGACATCCCACACCATACAAGAAACAGAGAGAATCTTCCAAACCACCACTTCAAACTTCCATTCAGACTTTATATTCTTTCTCAAACTTCTTCCTTCTCTTCTCTTTTAGTTATCTTCCTCTGCATCTCCTCCTCACTAGCAATCTGTTAAAAATCATGAGACTGGCTTAATACAAATGAAAAAACATACGTTTTGGGGTGTTTTTAAAGCCTTCTCGCCATGAGTTTTTGGCATTTTTCTTTTTCCATTTTTTTAAGCTTTTATGTTCTTGATAATTAAATATATATAAAATGATGACATTGTAGTCATCATAACAGTCCGCAGTCCAGCAACGGGACGCGTGTCCCTCAGTGTTCTATTTATATTATATATGGTTATATATATTATGCAATATTACGCATGTACAAACAAAACAACACATCTCCTCTCTGGCTCTTGCTGCTATATGGTGTGTACTCATGAGCTATGCACCTAGTCAGGCTTAGTCTGTGTCTCCTTGTACTCGTGTGTGTGGGGGGGTATGGAACCATTTCCCGCTCTATTGGGGGGGGGCATTCCCTCCTACCTTTAGCGCTTAGTGTAACGCTCGTTCATGATATGATTGAAGGAAAGAACAAGCTAAAAGAAGAATCACACAGGATGGAGAAACCTGCTGAGACAGAGACAAACACACCTGGCTCTTCAACAAAGTTATTTCATCCAGATCATGAATCTTGTAATAAAATCTTGTAATAAACACAACACCCAGCATATACTCTCTCTCTCTTGCCTCCCCCCCGAAACAACACACAATGCCCTCCTGTCTTGTCCTCCTCTCTCACTTCTTTTCCTCTCTCTCTCTCTATGCTGCAATGTGCCCCCCCTGAACTGGTCTTTATGGCACTCCTTCAAATCCCTCCTCAAGGCCAGCTGTTCCTGTGATGTCTCAGGAGATTCACACAACATGTACATAATATAATAATATATATATATATAAATGCTTGCTCAGAGAGAGATCCATTCCATGTGTAACTGTTCAGGCAAGGACTGTGCCTTATATCCATATCCTATTACACAATCACATGGGCAGGGCAGTATAAAAATAAAATAAAATGTAGATGGCTATGCTACATATGGATACATATTTATCTTCACCCCACTCCTGGCAAGCACTATTATCCCCGTTTTTCCAGATGTGAAACTGAGGCAAAGAAAGACATATAAATTGCCCAAGGTCACACAGGAAAACTGCAGCAGTTTAGGGAATCAAACCTGGGTTTCCCAAGTCATAGGCTAGTGCCCAAATTACTGGATCATTCTTCTTTATCCACAAATATATGGTTTGGTGTAAATGTTTTATCAGCATGAATTTGGGATGGCTGTATAACCAGTAGTGAGCTATGCAGGTCATCTGCAAATTAATGCTAATATAAACTTTGTTACCACATCACAATATCCTCATTTTATTTGTATATGAAAATGTTTCCTTTAAATATGCAGAATTTGCAACAATACAGAACCATTGGATTCTTTTTAGTTTTTCAATGGAGCCTATAAAACACCTCAAGCTTAAAGTTTCTCACTTCAGCCATTTGACTTGTGTAAGTAAAACTTTCTGTCTGGATATTTCAGAAGAGACATTTTTCCTGCACTCGACTCAAACATTGATTGAATAATTGTATTCAAACTTTCAAAATAATTCAACTTTGGGCTTAGGAGTGGCTGGAAAGTTTGAGTAGATTATATCACTGAAAAAGGTGGGTACTAATGGAATGTGCATCTGATCCTTAGCTATAGCCTCAACTACCGGTTAGCTCTGTTCTCTGCAAATAGAAGCAGACAGATCATTAACCTAACTTCACACTGGGATGCATCAAACTTATTTAAAAAGCAAAAATATTGAACTTCTCAGGTCTCCGCAGGAAGGATGGAGGCAGTACACAGGCTGACACTTTCTATCTTTCAGGTGGGCATTTTCCCCTCAGTGATGGCATCAGCCCAGTTGTGCTGTTTAATACCAGGTTGCTTGTTGCCAGGCTTAAAAAGGGCCAAGGTACAATGCCACTGTCCATTATTTTATACACAGGGTTGATCAATTCCCCATCAGTGTGTCCCTACAGCAGGTCAGTTTTAGGACCCCTGTGGGAATTAAAGCTACCCTTGGAGAACACTCTACTGTGCTATAAAGTGCTCACTAGTGCAAGTCACCTGTGCCAACGTCACAGATTCTGGGCCTATTACTGTGCATTTTAGGGGCCATGCTAGGACTGTTTTGTTTCTTTTTGATGTATCTAGAAGTCACTGATTGGGACCAGTTACAAGCCTCCCTGGCAGGGCCAGCTCTACCTTTTTTGCTGCCCCAAGTGGCGAAGCAAAGAAAAAAAGAAGAAGAAAAAAAAAAAAGCGGCTGCCGCAGTGCCGCCGAAGATGAAAAAATGAAAAAGTTGCCACCAAACTGCTGCTGAAAAAGAAGAAATGAAAAAGCTGCCGCCGAAGTGCCGCTGAAGAAGGGGGAAATTTTTTTTTTGGCGTGCCGCCCCAAGAACAGACGGAGTGCCACCCCTTCAGATTTGCCACCCCAGGCACCTGCTTCCTTAGCTGGTGCCTAGAGCTGGCCCTGCTCCCTGGTATAAGTTTGGGGTGTTTTCTGGCCATTTCTGGGAAGTGTTTGAGACCATTTTAGATTTGGGACATTTAGGGGTGATATTTGGAGCTCTAGGGGATAAAAATGTTTTCAAAAGTAAGACAGTTCTCAGGCTATCTCAAAACGGTCTGGGATACTTTGAATACTGTTTCTGGCTACTAATGCAATCCTTTTGAGTTTGTAGAGACTATTTTAAGGACTTTTTTGAGACTCAAGTTTTTAGAAAAAAGTTGCAGAACACACACACACACACACACAAAGTGGGTGGGGGGGATCAATTAGCTTCACATTGGGCAGTGTGAGTGCTACTGAAAATTAGCTCACATGTCATATGTTGCCTACCCCTGCAACAGGCAATCATGGATACTTTAAAGTAGATCTATTTCCTAAGTATCACCCACCCGTTACCTACACACATTAACATAAGGCAACTGCCTGTTTTCCATCATTGGTAGGTGATTTGCTATACATTTCAAAGAGAGATGAATATAGTGATATCACTATGTTCATTTAAATGTTAATATTTCCTTTTGATATCTGAATTAACAGAATACAGCACAGACAGGGACTGCTTGAGTATATTGTTAACCTCTAACAATATATATGTAAACACACAAAAACACAAACATTATCTACCAAAATGTCCCTAAGGGTTGAATTTAGGTCATTTATCCTTTAGGATACTTAACCCTTTCTGGCCAGGCGTCACAGTCCTCTTTACACCATTTTCTTATTTACATAGTCAGACTCTCAAGGGCCACCTTTCTTGCTGGTCTTGCACATGGGACCTGGAAGTTACTATAGGTGCCCTGGACCTAACTTTTTTCCTAGCAGGCAAATTTAGCTTCCAGGACTTCTCCTAATACTCCTCCCTGTGTAACTGATAGCCATACATACACCCACCAGAGGCTCCTCCCCAGCACTTGCTAGCAGTTTCTCTAGCTAGTTCATGAGATCCAACACCTTTACTCCCACAAGCTGCATCACCAAATGGTTCTCCTAGTTACCACATATCCAATTAGCAAATCCCTATCACAAGAAGGGATTTATGTTGACCATTTGTAACCTAATCTTCCAGAGTGCTTTCTGCATTTGTATGTTGGAAGACAGAGGGACAAGCTCCCTTCACCGGGACCTATTTCACCTTGGTCCCCTCCCACCACAAAACTTTGTCTTGGCATCTAAAGAAAACAGTTTGCCATGATGGAGCTTTATCCATCACATCTCTTGCAAGAAAGACCCTTCACCCTAGATACATTTGTTCTAATCCCAGTGTGTGAACTGTTCTTGCTAAAATGGTTACTGTGGTACTCTATACCTCAAAGCAACACCCTGGAACTGCCATATCCACCCTTGTCTTATAATTATGATATATTTCATGCAAAGTATGCCATGTAAGATATCATATGAAAAGTCCTGGTTTGTTGAAACCCATTGTTCTGTCAAAATATGTATACCATTAGTGTTTATCAAGATATGAGATTTTGCTCTATGGTTGTTACTGAGATATGTTGTCAGTTTGCTAGTGACATACAAAGGAGGCGAACCACTCCCAGGATGGTGTTCAGTGACCATAAATCAGCAAGGCAGTTGTAATCAAGGGATTTATAATATTGTATGAGGGCTGCCCAAGCCTCACACAACGGGGAATTGATCAACCCTGTGACTCAGCAAAGCCCGCCAGGACATGTCTGGGCTAGTATTTTCCCGGCGCATAAACGGAGGGTATAAAATAATGGACAGTGGCATTGTACCTTGGCCCTTTTTAAGCCTGGGACCAGTCTCCTTAGTTGAAGTCTTTGTTTTCCCAGCATAGATGGGAGAGGAGAAAGGGGAAGCCTGTGTATTAAGAACTGTAACATTCAGTGGGATGAGAAAACTGCTTGATCCAAATACTGCCTAGCATAATGCAATTTAAGATTTAGACTGTGTGCTTACCTTTTATTTTCTTTGGTAACTATCTGTGACCTTTTATGCCTATCAATTAAAAATCTATCTTTCTGTAGTTAAACTTGTTTTATATTATACTTAAAACTGTGTGTTCTGGTTGAAGTGCTTGGGAAATCTCAGCTAAATTTACAAAGGCTTGTGTATGTCCTCTCCACACTGAGGAAGAGGCAGATTGGGTAGTAAACTTACACTGGTCAGGCTTCTGCAAGGCTGAGGAGAACTGGCTGGTGCCATTCTCTGTGTGATTTGTGAGTGGCTCAGGGAACATTCATGCAATTTAGCTGGGTGTGGGGCTCCACCTGCTGTTGTACTGAGTGATAACACTTGGAGGGTTTTGCTGCGTGTCACTAGCAAATCATTGTGCGAGACATCCCAGGCCAGAGAGTTAAGGGGTCACAGTGGTACCCCAGTTCCATATTGTACTCCCAGGAGCCCATCACAGTTACTACTGTGTCACATTAAGCTGTGATGTGAGACAAACATTTCATATGAGGGCACCCTGCCTTAGGGGCAAGAAAGGTAGTGGACAAGCTACATAATTCCCAAGCAGAGAGCCTGTGTTCATAACCTATTGCACAGAGTATGTCAAAACTGAAACTCTGTGACTACTTCCTCAAGTTTCCTGATGTCTTTGGCTGCCAGGGCTTTAGTGCAGCTTGGTTCTCTTCTGCAGCGATTGCGGTCTTTGGTGTCTCCAATTGCTCGACAGTAGGCTGTAGAGCTAAAATCCTTCCAGGAATTGGTCAATGTTCATTGGGTTGTTCATTATCTGTTCATAATCATGTCCTTTAATTTTAGATATATAAAGAATTAAATACTCTTGGAATGCTTGAGAGAGTTTTCTGGTTTTTAATTTCTGTGCATACTACCTCAATAATCTTATCAGCAAGGTGTTTGGCTTGTTAAACTTGCTGAAGTATTTGCTTCTGATAAGCATGATCAAATGTCCATTTTTTCTCACTTGGTATAGTATGACACTGCCCTCAGGTGACCATCAGCATGGTAGCAGCATAGTGATATCCCGGTTTAATATGCTGTAGTGGCAGGTCCAGTGAGACAAATTCTTTGCTGGAATAAAAGGAGCTCCACAGGTTTACACTAGCATAGAAATATGTCTTTTTTTTTAGATGGGGCGACCACATCTGCACATAGTATTTAAGATGTGGGCGTACCATGGATTTACATAGAGGCAATATGATATTTTCTGTTTTATTATCTGTCCCTTTCTTAAGGGTTCCTAACATTTTGTTTGCTTTTTTGACCGCCGTTGCACAGAGTGGATGTTTTCAGAGAACTATCCACAACGACTCCAAGATCTCTTTCTTGAGTGATAACAGTTAATTTAGACCCCATCATTTTGTATGTATAGTTGGGATTATGTTTTCCAATGTGCATTACTGTGTTGTATTTTTGTAATAAACTTAATATTAAAGAGACAGGAAATAAGTGATGGTTAATATTCCATTGTTAATGTTCCCCATAGCAGTTTTTTTTATCAGTATTCTAAACAATTGAACATGATCGCTTTGACAATAAGGAATGGAAGGTCCCAATGCTGGAAATGGAAGGGAAAAATCCTAACTGGCACAGAGAGGCTGAATGGCTTAACAGGTCTTTTCTAGCTCTCATTTCTATGATGGTTGTGCTGTATGTTAGTCAAATCCTATTATTTTTGTTATCCCCATGCCTGACTCTGGTTCGCTTGTTTGTCTCATGAGCCTGTTACATTGTCTTTTAGGCTGTAAGATTGCTTGGGCAGGGACTGTCATTGACTTCATGTTTGTACAATGCCTACCACAATGAGTATGTCTACACTGCAGCCTGAGTAGCCACCCATGTCACAATGTCCACCCTCGCAGGGTTACAACTAATATGCTTTCTAAGCAATGTCTATATCAATTTAGGGTTTTTTTGTTTTTTTTACAATATCAAATGTCTCCAATATTAGAAATAAAATAAAAGGAAAAAAGCTAAACAAGGCAAAACCCACACCAAGTATGTTCCCAGCATGCCTTTCACCTTGTTACCTAGCAACTCTAATGCACTATAATTTAAGCCATAATTTAAGATCAATGAATAAACTAAGAAGCTAACTGATGTAGTTATGTGTGAGCTTGGATCTATTCTGAAACCACTTCACATAGTTTACCTGGGTATTAAGAATGCAGAAAACTTGATATCGATGATAGAAAAGTATTTTTCTATTCTCCCCAGATGCTTTGAATTTAAGTGTCAAAAACTGAAAATGTGACTTTGATAGACTGAGACTGATTCCATGCACCCTTTTCTATTTGCAACTGCAATATTAGTCATGAAGGCAACCATTTATGTATGTCCAGCAGCAAAGGTTCCCATAACAGCAGAGTCCTCTAAGGTCCAATATTAAATTATTATGCAGTTCTTTAACACATACACCCCACCCCTTTGAAAATTAAAATACAAAATCACATTCAAACTCTAGGCACTGCACAAGTAGGAGCCTTCTGGACAATGATATTCTGTTATTCAGGGGACTGTACTAGAGGACCTCTCGAGGTCCCTTCCAGTTCTAAGATTACATTTCCTCAAAATGAATGGGTTCAACTTTCCTCCTTATTTAACTTTCAGTTTCATAAAGCATTAAGGTACAGCAGGGCATGTCACAGCAATTATTGCCCTTCTCCCAGCCAGCTAAAGAGCCTGGTACAAAGCTCACTGAAGTTAATAAGACAACAACTACTGGCTTAAAGGGCCTTTGGATCTGGTGTCTTAGAACACTGTTAGTGTGGCAGAGATGCCATCCCAGCACACACCCTTTAGGGCAAGGCACAGCACTGCAGTAGCTCTGCCTCAGGTTCTCCAGACTCTTCCCTCAGTTTCCCCAGATACCTCAGCACACTTAATTTGCAGATATACCTTAGTCCTCCAACCAAGGCACTGAGAAAGTTCAACCCCCATCCAGAGCTGCAGAGCCCCCATTTCAAAGGCCAACATAAATACAAACCAGAAGAACTTTCCACCCCACTACACTCAGCTTTCATGCCCCCTACCTTTCAGGTGGACACCAGCTGCAGCAGCTTCCCTTAACACCCACCCACAGGTACCTGGTAACAAATCACATCGATAGCCTATCAGGTCTACCCTCCCATAGGGAGGCTATGACAGCCCACAATCTTCACTCAGCTCCAGGCTTCTCACATGTGCTCCCTCCCCTTCCTAGCCAGCCTCTAACTGCTCCTTCCAGGCCTGACACCTAACACAAGTGCAGCCGGGTGGGGCTGACTGGATGACTGCAGCGCATCAGCTCCTTCCTGGCCCGTTTGGGTTCATACACCCCATCACAGCAAGGCGTGCTATGGACAGTTTTCTGTTGTGCTCTATTCCTTATTGGGACTGTGGGGCAGATTGTTTAGTCTGCTAAATTCATTTTGTACTATGTAAACCTCACAAAGTGAACCTAAACTGGCCAGTGATTCCCCCTGGGAACTCCCTTGTTCAGGGGGAATCTGCCAGCAAAAAGCTAGCGGAGCAGCTTAGCTTCCTCCAGTATCAGTTGTGGTGTAATCCAAAGAAGAGGGTGTGGTGGTGTTAGGGTGGGGATGGCAGGGGATGTGATGGATCTGAGCTCCACTACAGCTACGTAGCCTCCATGCTCCCCACAGTGGAAACTAAACCCTTACTGCTCTAACTACTAACAGAGCTGGGGATCAGGGAGCCTCATCTGGCCCCCTGCACTGGCTACTGGCCAAAACAGCCATTATTTTCTGTCTCTTCATTATTTTTAAGTAAAAAATAAAATAAAATCATATCAGTGCATGACATTTTTAACAACACGAACCATTATATTAGTGTAACCATTAGTTGTATGTGGTGCAGTTATAGCTGTGTCACTCCCAGGATATTAGAGAGACAAGGTTTGGGAGGCAATATATTTTATTGGACCAACTTCTGCTGGTGAAAAAGACAAGCTTTCAAGCTACACAGAGCTCTTCTTCAGGTCTGGGAACCATTAGTGACAGTTAAACAAATTATCAAATACTTACCCATTTCTTTCTTGATTCAGTGTTGCAGACCTATGATTTTAATAATATTTATTACTGATTTTTATTGAACAATGGTTGTTCTAAAATGTAGCTAATTTAATTCATTTGCAAATGAGTTCTCACAGTAATCTCACGTCATTCTTCAATATTCTTCAGTGTGTGTTTTGTTGGTCCAATTCAGTGTTCCTCCAAGGTGGAATGGTCATAAAAGGCTATTGGAGTGTGCGGGGTTGTAAGGCAGTGAAATATTATTGCAATCTAAAGCAAAGAAAATCTCGCTCCCTCTCACTCCCCGCATCCCCTCACCTGTTAAGGACAAGTATTCTCTGTCAATCTCTCAGAACACACACACACACACACACACACACACACACACACACACACACACACACACACACACACACACACACAATCATCATTGATACATATTTTACTCTTACTTCTATTGTAAATGAAAGGAGGTTGTGGGAATGTTTGGCTTCAGCTAAGGAGTTTCCAACCTGAAAAGTTTGAGAAATTCTGCTCTGATTCCATCCCTTGTGATTTTTAATGAGCAGTAGGAGGTGATCATGGTCCGCTTATCCTCTGAAAGATACCAGCTCTTCTGTGCAGACATGCTTCATCTTGTTGTCTATGGCAGAGCAGCCATGTTTATTCATTTTACACCTGCGGATAGGCCACACATTTTTATTCACACACCTCTTAGAATTCTTATCAGCCTCTGTAACAAAGCGGCCTTTGGCGGGACACTACTGAGGGTATTAATTCAGGACAAATTGCTTAGAGCAGGCAGGGCCGGCTCCAGGGTTTTTGCCGCCCCAAGCAAGAAATAAATAAATAAAATAAAAACCCAGAGTGTCGCCACCGAAGCAAAAAAAAAAAAAAATACCAGAGTGCCGCCCCTTGAAAAGTGCCACCCCAAGCACATGCTTGGAACACTGGTGCCTAGAGCCGGCCCTGAGAGCAGGGCAGTCACAGCCCAAGGCTGGGGGTCCTTCACTACTAAGGCACCCACCAAACCAGCCAAACAGAGAGGACTTTGGTTTTACCCCACTAGCTTACCAGAAGTCATACAAGCAATTCCCTCAGACACTCCAGTTTCCCAGTATCACCACCAGCGCCACTCCTTATGGGGATGAATGGTTATGAAAACCAATACCCCAGTAAAAGAAAAAAGGTTCTCCTGATCCCAAAGGGCCAAGCCCCAGACCCAGGTCAATAAACAAATTAGATCTTATTCACAAATCACCCTGTTGCCAATCCTTTAGAATCTAAAATTTATTCATCAAAAGAAAGAAATATAGATGAGAGTTAAAATTGGTTAAATAGAATCAAATACATACAACAATTGCAAAATTCTTAGTTCAGGCTTGATGGGATTACTGTTAATTTAAATCAATCAAGTTTCTGGAGTACAAACATCTCAGCTTGGATGGGTTGTTCAGTCCTTTGTTCAGGGCTTAATTTTTAAGCACAGTTCCTCCACGGCTCAGAAGCAGGATTGAAGACCAAATGGAGAGATTTCCAGGGCCTTTTATATCATCTACCATGTGAAAGGACCCTTTTGTTCTTACCGTGACAAATTAAAGCAGCAAGATGGAGTTTGGAGTCACATGGGCAAGTCACATGTCCATGCATGACTCAGTTTGCAGGCGGCAGCCATTGCTCACATGCTACCTTAAATGTTCCCAGGAAGGCTCCTCAGATGTGGATTGGAGTCTCCCAAGGTCCACTGGCAGTTAAGTGTTTCTTGATTGGGCATTTTCTCAGAATAGTCCTTTCTCAAGAAGTTGACCAAATGCTTCACTGATGCTACTTAGAATCAAACATGTTGAGATACACGTACATAGCCAATATTCATAACTTCAAATACCAAAATGATACACACAGACAGACAGCATAATTATAACCAGCAAATTACAACCTTTTCATAGACAGCTCACTTGACCCCCTTTGTACAAGATTTGGCGCAACTATAGGACCTTGGTTTCAACAATGTTCTATACGGTCACAGTTCATGTCAATGACATCACAGCCTCGTTTTAAAAAAAAATCTCTTCTGCCTGTGGAATAAGCAAATCAGCAAGAACTGACCCACACCATTCTTATTATGCGGTGAAAGAGTTTCCCATACCAGTAAGCACCACTATTGCTCTTTGTACTTGTCCAATACTGTATTAATTCCCTAGTGTATACCAGCCAGACTGAACTGGTATTTCCTTGTGTTATGTTACATCTGACCTAATGCTGTGGTGAGAATCTGGGAAGGGAGCCTGGTCTAAACCACTGCTGCTTCTAGACAGTCCAGCTGTGGATTTTGAGCATGCGAGTGTAGTTCCCTGTAATTTCCATTGCACTGATGTATGTTAACCTGTGCTTGGTGCATTGCCTTGCTGTGCATTTGCACTGTCCTCTCACTTGGGACCTGGTGCTGGCACAGTGCAGCTTGCCCAACTCCGGCTGAGACACATGCATGCACTTCACACTGGTGCTGTCAATATCAGCGTTCATATCATATCAATGTGAATGGAATATCACATGGGGCTGGGGCGGGCTGGCCCACTAACTGCTGTGGCATGATATTACCCTGCTGACTATGAGTCCTATCCCTGAGTAGGCTTGGCAGGATTCAGTTTAAATTGATAGGTGTTGGTAAAGGTCAATTTCATCTGCACACCGAAATACATGAAAAAAAGTATCCATCGGTAACAGTCGGTGCCAGTGCAGCCTCTAGGGTGACCAGACAGCAAGTGTGAAAAATCGGGATGGGGGTGGGGGGGTAATAGGAGCCTATATAAGAAAAAGACCCAAAAATTGGGACTGTCCCTATAAAATCGGGACATCTGGTCACCCTAGCAGCCTCCCCCCTGCACCTTGTGCCTGCAGGGATTGGGTGTCGCTGGCCCTGTTGCAGCACAGGGAGCCTTCTCCAACGCTGCTGGAACAGACCCGCTCTCTCCCTCAGCGGCTGGGAGTGAGGAAGCTGTCCCTGGGCAGGGGGCAGCCTCTCCCACAGCCAGGGGCTCATCCTCCTCATGGCCCTGACCAAAGGTCTCTGATCTGCCCTGCCAGGACCGCAGCCTCCCCCACAACTTGTACTTGGGGGTGTCTTGGGCTTCTTGGCCATGCAGAAAGCCCCCTAGAGGCCCTCTGTCAGTACTGCCCTAACCCAACTCCCCCTTAATTTCCTGCAGCTGTAACAACTAAAACCACTGAAAATAAAATAAAACAAAACAAAACACCTTAGAAACAAAAATCAATATTAACTGTCAAAAGTAGAAAAAAATAAAAATCACATTCTTCCAAGTCTGCCCATAAGCTCTTTAATGAGACTACGTGTAAACCAGATGCTTATGAAGTTCGGCTTAAAGAAATGGTTTTGCCAGTGTGAGCTAATTATGATGAGGCGGAAGGAAAACTACATCCTTGATATGCTTGAGGAGTTCATTTACGCAGCTTGGTGGTGCCGGCAAGAAATGTATTAAATCTGAATGAAAGCTTTAATTTGGTCCCTTTGTAGGCACTAAACTCTACAACACGACCATTTAATTAGATTATTGCTACTTGTACTCATCACCCATCACTGAATTGTAACCTATGCCCCTTTATTTTGCTGTTTCAATCTCCCATTGTTCGCTTTTTCACCTTCAGGGTTCAAGTGGTGATTGTCAGAGCCAAGTGCTCATGGGAAAAGCTGAACGCCGTTTTGGGAGGCTTTGATGAAATACATGCAAAGCCTGAATCTCAGTATTACAAACCCTTTCTGATCATCTGCGTCTCCCCTCCATCTTCAGAGCGGTGTCCTTGCAACAGAAACTACACAGCAAGCCATTTGGGGAAATGATATTATTGATTCAGGCTTGGATAGTCCATCATCCTCAGGATCCAGGGTGTGGCAGCTGGCAGCATATGGGAAAAGCACACCACAGGCTTTTGAAAAACTTTTTGGCATAGCACAGCCACGGAGGGCTTAGCTTAGCTTAAATCATTTGAGAGGACAAAATACACACAGGCCTGTGTAGCTTCCTCAAGGCCACAGAGGGCTAATTTTAAACCTCCAAGGCTTTGTTTCAGTACTTTCCCTACTTGGCACAGGTTAGTAGACTGTTAGGAGATGGAAAGCGCTGGCTGCAGCTTGAGATGGGGTGGCCCAAAGTAATTAAGGCCCTTTAGAAAGAGAGCAAGAGGAGACAGAGCCAAAGGGGGGGGGGGGCAGGGAGGGCATGTGGTCAAGGTTTTCAAGGTCTGCTCCCTGCTGCGCTTCATAAAAGAGGAGCAGCAGTGAAAAGAATGAAAGCGAAGAACGTTCTGCCACATCTAATTTCTATACTGCTAATGGTTCTATATAACAGCAACAGTGCGATGGAAATTGAATGACTTTTAAGTGCACCTGTTGTAAGTGGAGTTTTGTGACGTTATTTATGAGCCATATATTGTCATAGGTGCTGGAACTAGGGCTGGTGGGAGCGCAGCAGCACCCCCTGGTTTGAAATGGTTTCCATCCTATACAGAGGTTACAGTTTTGTTCAATGGCTTTTAGCACTCACCCCACCTCCCTGAGTAAAAATTGTTCCAGCACCTATGATACTGCCCTGGATCTAGCTTGCAAACACAGAGGTCTCAATGGAAGTTTTGTTAGCTCAAGTCAGCATAGTAAGAGTGTGTTATAAACAACTGGATAGATTATCGTATTCTCCTCTCCTTAGGTTGTTATTGCAATCATCTATAGGGCATCCATCTCCATAGCACCATAGTGTTCTTTACATGCTTAACATAACCCAGATAAAATGAGCAGATAAATTACACACCATTGAGACTTTCAAGAGACAGAGAAAAACATAGGGATTTCAAAGTGTACCATTGGTGGGTAAAAGGATGAGTCTTGCATCATGTTCTAAATATGGTCAGGTTTGGGTTCAGGCTATTTTTTGGCAGAAGCAAATTTTAGACATAAAGGCCTGCCAGAGAGAATGCTGTGCCTCTAGATCCTTAGACAATTACTGGAAGAGTTCTTGATGAATGCAGGTGGGACTACAGATCACAGAGAGAGAGGCCTTCAGCGGTATGTCTGCAATTAAACACGCATGGCTGGCCCATGCCAACTGACTCTGCTTTGCCAGGCTGAGGCTGGAGCCCAGGCACTGGGACTGTCCCCACTTGCTGGGTCCCAGAGCTTGGGCTGCTGCCTGAGCCCGATTGTCTGCACCACAGTGTTACAGCCCCACAGCCCATGCTCTGTGAGGTTGAGTCAGCTGACGCAGGTTAGCTGTGGTGTTTAATTGCAGTGTAGACATACCCTTAGCTCTGTGGCCCCGAATGTTCTGTGTTGCTCAGAATCCCTAGATGTTTTCCTGCACAGTGCTTTAGGAGTGTAGGGCCATGATTCTTCAGCTGATCCCACAGAGGTGCCACGGACCCTCCCACTTCTTGCAGCAGGCAGGGGGGCTGGCATTGGCATTCATATTCAGGAACCACAAGGAAGCTGTTGGGCAATTGCCTCTTGCCTACTCTTGTGTCTTGTCTTAAACTACATTAACTCTTCAGAGCTGCGATTGTTCCATACTAGGGGCTGGTCTACACTACAGCTGTAATTCAACCTAAGTTATGCTCCTTCAGTTATGTAAGTTATGTAACTCAAGTCTATGTAACATAGGTTGATTTACAGTGGTGTCTACACCGCACTGTGTCGATGGAAGATGCTCTCCCACTGACTTCCCTTACGCTTCTCGGAGAGCTGGAGTACAGAAGTTGATGGGAGAGCACTCTGCCATTGACTTAGTGGGTCTTCACCAGACGTGCTAAATAGACACCTCCACATCAATCGCGGCAGCGCTGACTTAGCCTTAAGTATAGACATGCCCTATATGTTTGTACAGCACTTAGCACAGTGAGGCCCCAGTGCTGACTGGCACCTCTGAGCACTGTTGAAATATGAATAATAATAAATAGCAATAAGTTGAAACCTTGATGCTCCAGTAATGTAAAGGAAGGTCTAGTGTGCACCGTGTACAATAAATACATGTGGAGTAGAATTACGCACTTACACTTGGCTTTGTGTAATTTTGGAGAAAAACAAATAAAGCAGATCAATTTTCTTCAGAAATATCTGGGTCTGTTAATGTTTTACGTTACTTTATATATGAAATCCAGATCTGCCAAGCATCTGTGTTAAAAAACCACTTCTGCAGGTGGATGAGACTGAGCATAATTGTTTATGAAGATTTTTTTTTGGAGGGAGGGATTTTTTGTTCAAAATATTCCTCATACTTTGCCTTTTCCAAAATTTAAAAGAGACAATCAGAGAATCAGAGATAATAAACACACCTGTGCTTGTCAGGTTTTACTACAGACATACTACTTCATGCTACTCAATAGGAAAAAATCACATTTTTTAAAAAGCAACATATTCTTTGAAATAGGCTGTGCTGGGGCTGAATAGAAGGAAGGAATTAGCCTATCACATTGAGGTGCCTGTGTAGGATTGTGTGTGTGTGGGCACGGTGGGAAGAGCAACCGGAATGTGATCTTGTGGGAACTGATCCTCATGCAGTTCTGCACAGTGCTGTTGTTTGCCAGGGTCAGAAATTATGGGGTGGGAATTTGTGTATCCCATTGTAAGAATAAAATAATACATGCAGTGTGGGGTTTAACATGCGAATCTCTCTGTGGGGAGGAGGAAGGATTAGTGATAATGTTCTCAGCCCTCCCCGTCTTGCTGCAAGAAATATTTTATTTCTGAAGCTCCAAAGATGATGCACCTTGTCTATACAATGTATGTGTATGTGTAGAATACATAAACCCAAACAAGAGTAGCAATGGACCTGAAGTAGAACAGTTTGGATCAGAACTATCTTCCTTCTCCTCAGACTTCCCTACTCAGGTCTTTCTGTATATGGGCAAAGCCAGCAAACTGTATTCAAACACCTTCAACTTTGAGGAAATTCAGATCCAATTCCTGGTCCAAACTTTGTGAGTCAGGTCCATCTCTAAAGAAGAATAATTTCTCCACAGGAATGAATGCAAAGCAAATATGCAGGTATTTGTGACGTAGTTGTTTGAGAATCTCCTGTAATTACAGTTGACTAGAATGTGGAGCTGCAGCAGCTGGACACCCGATCCACCACGTTTATCAGTCCTGCACCTTTGTGCATGAGAGACGCTTTGCAGCAATACCAGTCATTGTGCATTTGCCTTCACAAGCAAATCTCTCAACTGGCAGGGAAAGGCCAATCTGTCACTCTGGTGGTATCGCTCAGTCCCTCATTGACAGTTACTGAGGTATGCAAAGTGAAAAAACAATGTTGGATTTTAAAGTAACAGTTCAATACTCCTTGAAAGGTATTTCACAACATGAATTTGATTTCAGGTCCATTTTAGTTCATTTCACTCCAGACTGATTTCTTGCATGTCATGGGGTGAATCCATTGTTTCCAAGTTTTATTTGTTTTAGTCTTGTTTTTGCTGCCAATGTGAGACAATTGAGAGAGAAGCTTATATTGGAAAAAAGATGCCAGAGTGAGTCTAATTTTCTAGACAGTTGAAAAAATTCTTTCCCCACAAATCTTGCAGCTTTAATAATTTTGTGTTATGCCCCAATATATTTTGAACTGCACAGAGCACTGGTGTTTATTGTGCATGTTTTTCATTTTGCTCCTTATTTATCTACCAGAAAACATTTATTGAAAAGCCCTCAACATTTTTTCCTGGTCTTCACAACTTTACTGTGATACCTGACCGGGATCCCAGAAGGTCCAGTTAGATAAACATCAAGCAGGTAGAGAGTCCCTGCTTCCAATCCCTTGATGGTCTGTGTGGTGACTGCTCGTCGTAGATTTATATCATAGAAATATTTGCACAGCACTTTCTCAGAGTTGTGTCTGGATTTAGGCCCGGTGCACCTGTCTGCGCTCCTCACCTCCATCCAAACTTGATCCTCTTTGATCCTTTTCTTGTACACACAGTACTTGCTCTGCTCTTGTGTTCCTAGCCAGGCAATGGTGACTGAATTGCAGGTCCTCAGTTTACTAAAGGACTTGATTTTTAAGCTTTCTGGAAGAAGTGGGAAGAAAGGCTTGTGGAAGTGAGAGGATACTTGAACTTTCACAGAAGAATTAGTATGGTCCATGGATCTTAGCTGCACCAAATACGTGTCCAGCAGCTTTCCCTTCAGTGAGAAATGTCTGAAGCCTGCAATGTTTTCTGAGGCCAGTACTTTGCCATTCCTTGCTATCTGAACCCCTACTTGGCCACTACAAGATTGAAAGGTGAATTGGATCTTCTTGTGTCTAGCCTGGTACTGCAAGCTGTAGAATTTCTGCTTTTTCCCATCCAGGATTAAATGAATTACCTTCCCATCCTTCAGCTCAATAACTTTAGGCTCAGGTTCCTCAAGAGTTCTTGCAAATGTTCCAGTGTAGGCAGCACTTGCATTAGTGAGGAGGTTGACTACAAAAACATCAAAGTAATATTGAGTGCTGGGTCTAAGGTTGGGCACTGTATAAGTATTCTTGGTGCCCATGCATATCTGCCTCACTTCCCCATTACTAACCCTGTTGATGATACTTAATTCACTATTGGACAATATCATCACCTGTTGATGGTCTAGAAAATATGGAAAGAGAGAAAGAGCTAGTGCTGGTGGTGATTTCATACCTGATGATCTGATAGCTGTCTCAGCTGCACATAAACTCTTGTAGTTGTGTTTTTCATTGACTAGAAGACAATACTGGATGTTTTCTTTGTGCTTTAAGACCGATGGGCTGTGTTTCCAAGCTAGAGTCACAGTTGCATGGTCAATACCGATAACATCTATGCGTGGATCTATTGGGAGTTCTGGATACAGATGCCCAGATGTTGTGTCAGTTGTTAAGTATACAGTAATGTGTGTGTCTCGTTCAACTGATAGGAACTCCAGCATATAGAAAGCAGAATAGGAAGACATACCCATATAAGTCTCCACAGAATTTCCTTTATAGTTAAATATCATGGACACCGAATTTGGAATCTTCTGAGATTTTGTGGCTTCAAGAGTGTCATAATCACCTGCACATGAAAAGCAGAACCCAATTGTTTTTCTTTTCATGCCCCACAACAATTCATCACTTAACTTCTCAGTTTTATTATTCACAGGCCAGAGAAATTCCTCTTGCTACTAGTATTTTATGCTTTAGTGGCTATTCTTTTAATACTGCAAGAGAGAATTAATTTTTTCAAAAAGACTATAAGTAAACTCCCAATTGCAAATATATTGACCTATATAGTACCAGATGGCATTGCAATATTCCACTTTCTGTCAGTGTTTCTTCCTGTACTTTACTTTAGGACACTGATATTTTGTGCAGAACGAGTTTCCTTTAGTCTGATTTTGTGTCTTTCCCGACCTTGTATGAACAAAAAAAGCCAGAGGCTTTGAAGGAATGCCCACTGAGCTAACTAGTCAAGTGCATCTCCCTGCTAATTAACATCTTGTTTCTGGCAGCATCTAGCTTTTTTAATAATTAAAAAAAAATTATTTTTTTAAACCTATGAAATGCTTCTGGAAATTATAAGAGAATTACGTTTTCTTTTAACTTGAGGGAAACATAGCTCCAGATTATTCTATGCCTATTGCCTTCGGACATCGTATTCCCAGGGAACTAGAATCTGACCCAAATTCTTCCCTCTGCTGCACATTGTTACGAAGAGCAGAAAAGAGGAAATACCAGCCCAAGAGGTCTGAGACACAAAGAAGGGTGTGAGACAGCTCTGTTAAGTACACTTCCCTCCCTCCTTGGTGATCTTATGGAACACTCTCCATTTGAACATTGTGTAGTTAGGGTCCTTGGGTTTTGGGGTGGGGTAGGTTCTAGTTGTTACTAGTGTAACTGGGGAGTAGCCACTCTATTTTCCATGCTCCCTTGGCAGCCTGGCAGATATCCCGGTGAGATTCCAGATTTACAAAGCTCATTGCATTGTTAACTCCCCCACCTCAGCTTCTCTTACACTTCCAAAAGAATACGGTGGCAGGAACAAGGGCCAGCACCCTCATCTGTGGCCATAAACTTGTCCTTTCCTTACACTACCCTGAGAAGAGAATGTGGCAGACCCTGAATTTTATCTTGCAGGACTCTATTGAAGTCAATGGCAAAAATATCATTTATTCCAATAGGGCCAGGATTTCACCTGTGGAGTTTTATTTCATATTTTTCCAAACCCACAGGTAAGTCCACAGGAAGGGAGATTTGGACCTATAACTTCAAGTCTGCCCAGGCCATTTTTGTTGGTGATGAGATTTCCTAGGTTGGTGGCACTTCTTATGAATGAGCTACTTTCCCTCCTGCATTGATCAGACAGATTTAAGGTTCCTTCCATTTAGCTCTTACCACGTGCTGCTTTTCCAAGGAATTTTGTTGATGCCTTATGTACCAGTATACTCCATTCAATGGGAACATCACAGGGTGTCACGGTTACCGTGAAAGGAGCAGGGGCTCTGTCTTCCTCCAGAATGAAACAGTACCTGAAAATGTGGATTAAAAATGAACTGAAGGCATTAAGAAACACAGTCATACTGCAGAATCCCAGCAGGTAAAGTAATTAGCCATTCAGACTGAAGATCTAAAAACTACATTCCACTGTAGGTAATAATGACAATTCTACTATTTGGTACATTAAGGCAATAGCCTAGAGAGTGCTCTAAATTTTCTTATGTAAAAAGAATACATACTGTGTTTCTTTCTACACCAAAAGATTTTCTTCAATATTGTCCATTTATTACCGGGTAGATGTATTCCACAATACTGACTTTTTAGACTCTATGGGACAAGTAAATACTATGGTATAATGGAATTAGGAAAGTGACTTCTATTAGAGCTCCATTCCCAGGCTAACACTAGGGAAACAAGCATGTGTTTTACCAAAATGTGATACCCAGGTTTCTTGCTTGGAGCAACTAACAATGGGTTCTGTAAGAATAATATAGTATCTGAGCATCACTCTGTCTTCCAAAGGTCTGAGACTAAGAGGATCCATTTCATATCTAGTTCTACTTGTTCTTGATTGGCAGTGTGAGGATGCTACTCCTCAGCTCTCCATCCCAACATGCCACTAGTTTCTCTAGTTGCAATGAGTCTACTTTGCTCATCTGGAGGCTTATACACAGCTTGAAGACATCCATGAAAGCTACTCGATACAAAATTTATATGGGCAGTGAATGCCTCCTACACATATGGAAAGTAGCTCCCACTCAATGCCCCAAAAGTTATGATTATACAGAGATTCAATTTCTTAACTTTACTTTTGCCTACTGATGGAAATGCACTTGAGTAGCACCACAAATATACTTGCCACTCTGCTAGCATACTGAATCCTCCCTGGAATCCTTAATCTAACCTAACAAGAGTTCAGTTTAACATATTTACTTTGAAAATTTGGCCCACTGTGTATCACTGGTACAAAGTGACATCGGTTCCTGAGTGATTCCAGTAAAGCCTAATCTCCAGCTTTACTCCTTTGCTCTTTGTCTGCTCAGTCTCTCAATGGACTGAGTATGGCCATAAAGACAGGTGGACTCTGTTAGATCACAGTACAATAAAATATAAGTAATTCTAGTTTTGTACTCATTGGTGAGATGTTATGGACACATAAGGTCACCTCAGAGAGTGTTTACGTATTTTCGGGGTATTGCTACTGGGCCAGAATTAAAATAGTTTGGGTTCCCACTGAGTATTTCCATATTTTTCAAATGTTTTGTCTTCTTTTAATTTAAACCTGGGCTCTGAATTTTCTGGTTTTATGTTTGATCTTTGGAAAACGATAAGGTTCTTGTGAGGCTTTCAGTGCTTATAATTAAGTGTGTACTTCAAGCCTTTATTCCAGCTGAACCAAGTTAAAAAAAATAATCTGGAAATCGATATGTACCTGTTAAACCACATGCTATAAACCCCTCTTTCTCTTAGAATTTCAATTTCTATGCCCCTTTAACAAGGCGAATTCTTAGGTTCATTCTTGTAGTCATAATTTTGTTATATAACGACATGTGCAGTGTCCTGTTTTCTTTCTGCACAGTGCCCATCAGGACTGAGCCATCTGGTTTACCCTCTGCTCTTTGACCATTCTGCTGGAATGTATATCAGATCTATTGACACTAATAATGTTGGTTAGTGTCCAAAGAGTATTTGGGCTGAATCTTGTTAAAGGAAATCTCTTCCCAGATATCTATCTGAGGTAGATACAGGGTACCAGATACACACACACACACACACACACACAGATTTGACTACATACAAAATTCACAGGCGTTTTGGGAAGTCCAGGTTAACCTTCAGTGGAATTTCTATATTAAAAATTCTTTTGATCTATGCAAGCTTTAGTACTGCTCATCAAATACACAACTAAGCATGCAGTACATCTGAAAGCTGATTTTCAGTTTTAAAGTATACACTTATTGTAATGATTTGGGTAGTTAATTTATTGAGGAAAAATATTTGCAACTGACTTTGGCCTGAGGCCCTCATGCTCCTACAGTTTTGTAGGTCAACTGATTAAGATATCACCTGGATATGCAGCAATAGCTATTCACTTCTGGAGCCTAATGTAAACTCAGCAGTAATTGCATCAATTAAGAGGTCTGCCAGATAGCCAAATAGGGAAAAATCTTACAATGAATATACGTAGCTGAAATCTATCTTAAAAAATCACTCCAGGTTCTAGTTAAGTTTTTCAACTAAGAAGGCAAAAAAAGAAAGAGAAGGCCGGAGGGAGATATTGGAAGATACTTTCAAAGGACAGCAATTTTGCATTGCTTGGCTCAGGATACTAAAGGTAGCACTGCCAGAGCATTGCAGGTAGGGAGTGTACAGCAATTATCTCCTTGATATTAGTGGTAGCAAGTCTGCCTGTGCCATAAGGCAGGAAATGAAAAACAACATATGCAAATTTGTATTGAATGATTTGCTCCTACCTTTTAGGTATATCCTTCAGCAGGTGGACTGTGGTTTCCTTACCATCTGCAAGAATCAGGGAATGATTACAGCTGAAGAGATTACTCTTGAAGCTGTGTTGGGACCTGGTGGGCACCTTTATCGAATGACACAAACACATGGCCACAAGAAGATGGAAAGGCAGGTAAATCCAGAATCTGAACATCTTCAGCACTACAAGTTGGGGTAATAAAAATGTATAGAGGTTGTTACCATTGAGGAAAACAAAACAAAACAAAACAACAACAAACACCTCTCCTTTCATGTACCTCTCATTGTGCTTTGCCAATAATCATTATTGTCACAAATGGTAAAAAATCAGGGTGCTGCAGAATGCTGCTAATCTGCACTTTGCTAAATAATTTATATTCATAGAGAAATGTCTCAGTCTCGTCCCAGCTCTCAGCAAAGATTAAATAGCAGAAGTTGTAGTAAGGTCTCATATGACCAAATATATGTATAATACAGTGCATGTATTGCATGAGTATAATATGAAGAAGAGAATTATCAATAAAACTAAAAACAGCTGACAAATGAATGGACAAAATACATTTGAACATACCTTATCCTGGCTTATTTATTGCATTAGTTCACTTGGTAATTTTACAGATTCAGTAATTTGCAAGGAGTCTCCCACTCACAAATTAGTGCTAATCTATTGTATTCCTAATGCTGCTGCCACCTGTGTTTTTTGTAATTCTATTATTATTTCATACTGATTGTAAATTCATCGGGATTACAGGTATGTGCACAGAAACCAAATGAGATAAAAGGGAAAAGAGTATATGGAGAAGAAGGTGGTAGACCCCAGGTGAGAGACATTGTGTTGGGACTTAGTAGATTTTAAATTCTTTGTGTCTTTTATTTAGAGGAAGCCTGTATTATAATGCAACGATTGGACAAATAGTTCTGAAATTCCAGCACTTTATATCGTCCTCCTTCCAGCATTCTTTCTCAGCAGGTGTACTTTAGGATGTTTCCAGTCAATCTCTGCAGTCTCTCAGTTTTAAACTAATGGTAGTTCGTGCCCATGTCCCTCTGATTCAGACTTTTAAAATGTCATATTTTCCCCTTTGCTGAGACACTTTATTATCTCCAGAGGATGTAGTCAAGGAGCGTCTGAGGCTTAGGCAAACTTTGCAGCACGGGGTCTGTGAAAATGCAGATGCTGTTAAAAATGGAACACCACACCTATGTTGTACAGAGCTACACAAATAAAAGGGTTAAGTAAGCACTGGAACTTTTTGCAGCGTATTATTGTGTTAGATTACTCATTATCCTCATAGTATTCTTCCATCTGCCTCACATTAATCTAAGGAGAGAGAGAGAGAGAGAAGAACAAGTCTCTTCAAAACTGATGTGAAATGCAGGGCAGTGCATTGGTAGGCAGGGGGTGCTCTGTGAGCAGTATCTCTTTTGAAAAAAGACAACCTCTTGCAATTTATAAGCAATAGGAAGGAGTAAAGACATCAGCAAACGTGATTATCAGCCAGTAAAAGAAGAGCGTATAAAAGAAAAATAATCTGGGACATGATGAATCCATGATTTATAATCTGTACAGTTTTTGTGACTGGCACTTTCCTGTTGTAGCCTGTGTTAAGAAGAACTCAGAAAGTCAAAAAGTCTACAGCTTAGCTGAGCTACTGCTCATTAACAAAAAATAATATTTATAAATGGAGCAGAGTTTTAATATTTCCATCTTGGTCCTGTACATTTAAGTATAGTTCTGAATCTATTTGCAGATTATCATGTGGAAAACTTGTTTTCATTGGTGATTTCCAAAATAACTAGTATATCTCACAGGCTATGATACTACAGAACATCCTATTTAACATCTTAATATCCTGTTCCATTCCATTTTGAAAATGTGTTACCATTTAAAACAACTGAGGAATTAAATATAGAACTATGCTAATAAGTCTAGCAAGTGTTGAGAAGATTATTCTTCCTTTTGATTACTTGTGTAAATCCCTTTTACAATAAAGCTTTTCCTCTGATGGTAACGTTTCTCTGTCACTTTTGCCATTCTTTTGTTCTAACTATAGCTTATTAGCTCAAAATTTAACCATGGAAGTATTTTTCTTTACCTTTTAATAAGGCATCCAAATTGCCCAGCACTTCAGAGTTTTTCACTCTTGCTGCTGTTTAAATGGTATTTTGCAAACAACATTCACATAGTGTCTGCAATATTTTGTTTTTTGCAGGGTTTTTTTTTGTCTAGGAAAGAAAAACAAACAAGTAAACAAATAAACAAACACCACACATAATCAGCTTATCCTTAATAGAACATCATCCTAAAGGCTGATTTCTCTTAATTACACAGACAACATACTGTCAGATTCTTGGAGATACCTTTTGCAAAAACAAACAAAACAAAAACTAAAAAAAAACAACTGCTCTTACCTATTGTGTTTATAGACAGATGCTCCTCAGACCACTCTCTTATTTGCAGAAGCAAAATAAAACAGAACAACATAGACTTTTCAGATCTCTGTAGATAGATGAAAACCAAAACTGTGAAACCAGTTTAACAGGACAGAATTGATTTTTCCATATGGCTCCCACATAGACTAACAAAAATGCCTGCAGTCTTTCAAAAGGGGAGCGTTTTTGTGTTTTTTGGTAACCTGTGTAATTTTGAAATCTTCAAAGTCTAAGTTGTTTCATTTCTCAAATGTCTTCTGTGGAAAAAAGTGCATGCATATATTCTCCCTCAGACAGTGAGACCTTATTCTTTGCACAAGGTGTCAGACTGTTAGAGCAGCCTAATCCCACCGGTGGCTGGCCAGAGATTGGGTCTTTGACAGAAATGCATGGAGAGGAGGAGGGGGTGAGAGAGAGAGAGAGTGTGAACACATTTAACTCCTTTTATTCCACAGTATTAGCCAGCTATGGGGCATAGCTATCTCTGCATGAAACTTATAGTGTTGTATTAATGGCTCTGTGATCCTTCTAAACTGCCCTTTGAGTATTCCCATCAATTCATATTCACAATCTCATTCAAACTGAATGCATCCCTTGAAATAGGAGGTGGAATGTGCAGTTTCTTAGACCTGAAATATCCCCAGCACTGGAGAAGTTTCATATTATTTCAGATGTATTTAGTTTCTGTATTTTTATGGCCCAAAGGGTGCCAATTCACACACAAAAGGAAGTGAGAAAAGTTATGAGGAAGGGACTGCTCTGAAATTTTTAAAACCAGTCTGGAAAGAACAATTCTGTGCAGAGATGTGCAGCTTTCTTGGATTCCTGAAGCTGTGTGGGAAAGAAACTCTAGAAGTCTATGGGCTAACTCTGGCTGGGAAGCCAGAGGAGAAAAGGTGCAGGGGAAAAAATTCACATAGGACACAAAAAAATTGCTTTTGCCATTGGGACTAGATATCACGCCCAGTAATACTCCATGGTCCCAAACAGGCATAGTACATCTGCACGAGGCCGGAGGCATGGCCAGGTCTCCTGGCTGCTTGTACTTCTTGGCATCTGTCAGCAGACATCGAGGGGAGGGGAGTGCATGTTGCTCTCTTTCGTGAGGATATATGTACTGTTTCTTAAAATCTGTGAAGGAAGTCAGGCAGTAGGAAGCTGGGTGAGGGTTTAGGATAGAACTATGTAGTAAAGCAGAAGGTGAGAGAGAAGTTTTAGGGAGAATATGGTTTTCCTTATTCTAAAGTTATTCAATGCTTGCAGGAAGTGACTCTTACTGTTATTCTTTACCACTGTCATTTTGAGCCAACATAAATAAGAAGTCAAGAAAAGGCCAAAATTCAACCCTCTGCAAGACTCTGAGATTGCTAAACGAGGAGTGGCCAACGTGGAGAGAGCATTTACTAGCTTCTGCATAACAAAGAAGCCTAACACAGAAATCAGCAAAATACAAGTCAGCTCATTCATTTATGCAATAGGGAGCAAAGCCAAAAATATGTGTAAATTGTTTGCCTTCATGGTGGAAGCCAATAAGCTATAACTATGTTATTGTTCTTAACATGTTTAATGAACATTTCTTTCCACAAAGAATCCATGAATGGCCTTGTTTTTACTAAAGGGTTGTAGAGAAAGTGTGGCACTATATGAACAAGCAGTGTATTGTGACTTTGCTATTGGTAAGGAAGAACACGTGGGAGATCATTTTAAACAAGGAGCTTTCAGAAAAACCACGTTTAATGTCTGTGCTAACTCCAGAACAGGCAATGCAATAGGAACAGCCCTCTGAGTTAATGAAATTGCAAGACACCTCATGAGGAAGCCAAGAAAGCATTGTGCAACTAGTAACCAATAAAATGTTTCCATGGTGAAAAAGAGGCACAAGAAAGAGAGAGCCTCTAAAGAACAAGACATTTCCTGAAATGTGGTAGGTGTGGCAAGGGAGAACCCAGGTAGATGAGATTTGCCCAGATAGTGAGAACATGTGCAAGGAATATATGATAATAGGACATTGGGAGAGTATCAGTTACATCAAAGGAATCAGGGGGCCTTTTCCCTGAGATCTGTAGAGATTCTTGGGCAGAAGTGTCTAAATAGACTTTTAAGGAGATGCACCCTAGCCTGAAGTAGGAGCAGCACAGAGTAGAGCCCAGTGGCCCAAAGGATAGACATGTTGATTAAGTCAATTCAATGTCCACAGAAGATACAAAAGCAAGGAAGGCATGTTTGACACATGTGTCATTAATGGAGTGGGCCCACTACAATTACTCTCTCAGACCACTTCATAGCTATTGACATAGGACTACCAGTGAAGTCAATGGGAGTCTTTGAGTGGGTGTGAATGTTTATGTGGAGGCACAGACTATGGGAAGGCATAAAAACACTAGGGGCCCACAGTTTGGTCCTATGAATTTCTGGAGGGACAATGCCCCCACCTTGCAACTCACCTCCTGGATGACAGATGGTTATGCCACTTTAATAGACGAGCTGATACTCTAGGTAATTATCCAAGTATAGGCAAGTCCTTCAGAACCCTTCCCATTCTGCACTGAGAATTATAGTCCATGAAAATCTGTTGCCACATTAAAAATGTTTTGGGGAAAAAAGGAAATCTAGCTCTTCAGTTAATGGCTGGCAGGTGTGTTGTGAGTATTTATTTCTATAAACTACTTTCATCCTTGGGTGCAAAGTGCTATAGCTAGTTGTAGTATAATAATTCTAATAAACTACATAATTACCTCAACTGGGCTGGAAGGGGCACACATAAAATACTGTTTCTTTAGAACTCCCCAGTTCCAAGCAAAGTCAAGGATCGTGATACAACACTTAACAGAGGGGGAGTAAAATACAGAATCCATTATTTTTGGTTTTCACAGCAAGGTATCCATGTTATATGCTCATTTAATGATTGGGAATCTAAGGGCCAGAGCCTCCACTGGTGTGAACTGGCAATGGAGCAAATCAGCAAAATGGAGCTATGCTGCTTTATACGAATGGGGGGGGGGGGCTTGCCCTAAATGTTCGGGTATTCCCCTTCTGGATTACTGCTAACAAAGGTGCAAAACATGGTGGAGCTTTTTGTTATGTGGCTACCTGACACAGACCTTCCTAACCCAGTTCACATAGATCTCCAAACGGCCATCTGATGAGAATGCTCTAGAGTGGCTACCAGCCTGTGTTTAAAGATCTAAAGGAGGAAAGTTCTGTGCTATGTTACTGATCCCCTCAGATGGTCATTCTCCCTTCCAAAAACTCCTGCTGTGTATTGCCTGGGTCAGATTGCAATGGAGAGAGAGGGAAATGTTTTCATGTTTTTGCTACACTAACTTTGTTGGGTTAATTCTGTGCCTGATCGATTGTGGCATTGTATTATCTAATACACCTGATATTTTCATATCTGGCAAGCTACCATATTTTGTTTCTGGCAAGAAATATGACTTCCAACTTGTTTAAATGAATATAGAAAGAAGGTACCTCTTTAGAATTCCCACCTGCTAACTGGTTGGAATCACTATCTGCCAGCTACCTGAATTAATATGTCCTTGGATGGTTAACACACATGATTAATATTCCTGTTCAGAAACAAGATCATTTTAGATACCCTCTAGGGCTCAAGCAAGTATTATATCTCCCTGTGAGGCTGTGACAGGGACGTGTGAACGAAATTCTGGTGATTAAAAAGCACTCACATGTCGGACTTGGAGTATATGGTCCTAATGGCTGGAACAGTTGTTCCTATTTCTTTTATGTTTTGTCAAACACTGGCAATGCATAAACACTCTGAGGATTGTCCAATAAGGGCAAGCTGAGCCTGTTCCAAATCAGAGAAATTAATATGCTGTAGGTATAGGGAGCTTCATGTAGAAAAGAGGAAACAAGCTAGACTGTCCAATACTAATTTTTTCTTGTAGTATGTGTCCGTTTGTTAGATTTTTTTTAAGTGTAGATTGTTTTGACTGGCATAGCTGTTGTCCTGGCATCCTCTATTAGCTTTATGAGAGCAGAACCCATTGCTTTTTCATGTTCTGGCTCCAATGTGCCCACTCCGGGGTATGCCTATGCTGTGTGTAAAGTTGTCTGTGGCATTATGTGGCTCTGACTACAATAGCTGTTAAAAATACAAGTGCAGATTTTTCCTTTCGGCAGCCTCATTTCTGAAGAATTCGTCTTTGTTTTTATATTTTACAATTATTTTTTTTTCTGCTCAGGTCTGACCTATTAACTAAGCAAACTAAACTCAGCTTTGAACAGTATTTTAGTAGGAAACCACACACACACACACGAAACTAATCTCAGCTTTGAAGAGTATTTTAGTAGGAAACTATCTAACAGACACCCCCCTCCCCGCAAGTGGTCTGGGAGATATGGGGAGGAAAAGGGTTACTGAGCAAGGTATGGAGTTTACAGAAGCTGGGAGATTACTTCTCAGACTCGCTGTATCAGATTTAATAGGAAAATTCCTTATTATTTATGACAGACTTTGTTCCTCAACAAGGGTAAAGTCAGTCCAACAGAATAATGTGCCAAGTCCTCAGCCAGAATTCAAGTCCTGCACTATGATACTAACAGCTTCTTCATAAATTAAAGAGAAAAACATATTGAAGGACCTGGGCTGCTATCAAGTATCAAGGGGTAGCCATGTTAGTCTGTATCCACAAGGAGTCCGGTGACACTTTAAAGACTAACAGATTTATTTGGGCATAAGCTTTCGTGGGTAAAAAACCTCACTTCTTCAGATGCAACTGCTATATTCATTTCCCTTCCTCTCTCCCACCCTGGAGTGCTTAGTGTTTTAGGTTAATTTCTGTTAAATCATGCCTTAGAAACATACATAAAACTCCCACCTGAGCCAACAAAAGCAACAAAACCTTTATTTTGTATATATGTGCAAAAGTGATGGATGTTTCTCATCTTAACATAATCTGAGCGACTCCAAGGAACTTCAGTTGAAAAGGTCACAGAAAGAGAAAGGCAACTTTGCCCATAATCGGTGTCATTTTAATAGGGTAATCCTATATTTTGTTTTTAGCTAGTGTGTCACTGTCATACATGTCATGGGATTAAACTATTATAAATAGAACTAATCCACCATAAAACACAATTAAAGAGGAATGTCCATGTATTTTATACGGCAGAGGTTCTCAAATACTGATATGAGCTTCTTTTTAACAAGTTGGAAAGAAACAGGCACCTCTGAGCAACCAGACTATTTCATTTGATTCAAGTACAGGGCTGCCAAATCTCATTTATCTGCAGGGAGACTCCCTTGTTTTGCATTAGTCTGAAGACATTTTTACAGCACCTCCACTCTGAAGGAGAAGTATTTTCTTTGTGTGTGTTTCAATGAGACATTTAAACTCTTGTTCAGACTTTGTGGAAAGCATCTTTCTTCATGGAGCTGTGACAATTTGAACGTAGCCAATATTTCTACCATTTAGCTTCACTGACAGTAGCAGTTGGTTCTGAAGAGCCCTAAAATTTAAATAGCATTTGATATTCAGGATGTTTTGTATCAGTTTGTCTGTCCCAAACCCTCCAATACAGCTGGCAGAGAAGGAGTTAACAACTGTCCTCTTTTTTAGTCTTTGCTGGCTTTGAGTCATTGGCATCCCATCTGTTCCAGACGCTGTCCGTAATTCTTCCCAGCATTCTCCAGGGAAGGCAGTACAATACCCAGGAATTTTAACAATCCTAAACAGATCGGGGGCCACATATGGAGCAAAATGATTAGATTATAAGAAAAAGTATACATTAAAAAACAAATTACGAGGAGTGATAAAGTCCCATTTCCTACTCAAGAAAATCCCTTTCCAAGCAGACAAGTAATAGGTCACTTTGGCAAAGATTTTCATGTAAGGGATTTTACAGTTTCTCGAGTGAGCTTGAAGGTTTGAACTGGGTTAGTGTATATGGTCCACAGGGAGCTTGGGGTAATGGATAGTGGAAGGGAACAGAGGTGGAGAAAAGGGTGCCTTTATTCAGGTGGAAAACCTTAATCACACAGTGATTCCCAAACTGCTCTAAAACCAAGCCCATGCACTCCCTTCCTGACCTTTCCACTAACAAAGAAATGACTATAACATAAAGCTTAGCTCAAGCCTTCTCCTGTGCTTCTCTGCTCCGAGGGCCTGTTCATCTATCTGAACTACTGAGCACACACCCTGAACTTCTCTAGAGTGCCATTCTCACTGCCCTTATATCCGTAGGGGGTACCAAACCACCTGCTTCCTCAGTGAGTTGCAGACCCCACATCCCTTCCTCCATCAGGATCAACAGTAACACCTGTTAGCAGGGTGGGGGGTTCCAGGCAAACTCGGCCAGCCAGATACAGGGTCCTTCTAGTTTTATTTCTAGAGATTTTAAGCGTTTAGAGTTATTAAAGACAGAGGTGGATTAAGGTTTCCTGGGGACCTGGGCCAAAGCAAGTTGGGGGGGGGGGCTCTCCACTCCTTCTGCCTGTGGCCCCGCTCATGGCCCCACCCTGTTCTGCCCCTTCCCCTCTGCGGCCCAGCCCTGTTCCGTCCACATCCCACCCCATCTGTCCCTCTACTGCAGCCCTAAGACTGGAGAAGCTCTATCCCACCCACAGCAGGGAGTGAGAGCTCCCCTATCCCTCAGGCCATGGCAGGGAGCTAGAGCTCTTCCAGTCCTGGGCCGCAGCCGGGGTCTGGGCACTGGGGCTTCCCCCACAGCTTGGCACTTCTGCTGAGAAGTGGGGTCGGAGTCTGGGGGGGGTCATTTTTCTGGGGCCCCCCAATTGGCTTGGGCCCCTGGGCACAGGTCCGTCATCCCTAATCCACCACTGGTTAAAGAGGCTGAAGACTCCAACTTTCCCTTACACCTTCTCTGATCCCCTACACTCCACTACCCTATCCACCAGATCTCCCCTGCCCCCCTTTCCCCATGCCTGTTGAGATCCTTGCATACCTCTCACTCCTTTCCATATGCCCTACCTTGTTCCCTGGCATACCTCCTGTCTCCCACTCCCACTACCATGTTCCCTGTGCATTGCTCCCTTCCAGGGCCTCCACTCCATGTTCCCTTCCATACACCCTCTGTGTCCTCCCCCGGCTCACTCACCAGACTCCACCGCACCCAATCTTTTGCACCTCCTCCATTCCTCCTCTTCACCTCCATCCCAGGTTCTACACTTCCCCCGCAACAGTGTTTCTTTCCCTACCAATGTCCTGCCCACCTCTGTGTGTCCTTCCTCCTGCATCTCTCCAAGCCCCCTCTTTCTGCTTCCAGAAAACACAGCTCCATACTACCCTCATGTGCACCCAGTCTACTTCCCCTCTCTGTGGGCTGTTCCTCTTGAGCTCCTTCCTGACCTTCTGCCCTGACACATCCACCCCGGTCCATGGTCCTCACCTCTGGCTTGGGGTTACCACCTGGCCAATTTTTTTATGGATTTGCCAGTTGCCAGAAATATCATTTAATCTGCCAGTATTTTTTATGTGAGTCTAAAGATTTGCATTATTATCACAGTACACTGGAATATCTAATGTTAAAAGTTTCGGTGTCCAGCTAAAGATGCTGTAGTGTTCCCACTTCTTCTGTTTAATTGATAACAAATCAAAATTGGTGAAAATACAGCAGCTGTCTGCCCACCAACATGCAAGCACAACCCGCGTGTGTGTGAGAGAGGGTTTGAGTCACGCGAGGGTGAGGAGATATGCAGTGTTATTAATCTTATCTATATGTGTTCTCTCTAGATACTATAGTGGCTGTTGAAGGGGGGGTTGCAGAGTTGCCTTGTGGTTGGGGATAGGCTTGCCAGGTGTGGGGGAGTGGGGGCCAGTTTTTTTTGCATTTCAAACGTAGTAACCCTACTCTGGCTTAGCCCTGCAGCTGCTCCGGCAGCAAAGCCTGCAGTCAGCAGTAGACCATTTCTAATACTGATATCTTAAATATTGTTCTTTTTACAACTCTTGGGACGCTGAAGTCATCCCTGCCCAGTGGCTGTGCAAAGGGGCCACAAAATAGTAATAAGATCCTCCTGGGGAATACCCCCATAGAGGAGGTCTCCCCAGCAGGCACAGAGCGGACATAGCTAGCTCTGCCCTGCCTCTACCACAAGAGCCTCAGCATAAGAGTTTTGCTTTGGGTGTTTTGGTGGGGACAAAGGGGAGGGTTTCCCACATAGAGAAGTACTTGTTTTGTTCTGCAGTTTCACCAAGCTCCAGTCATTAAGTCGTAGAGTTTAAGACCAGAAGGGACCACCTGATCATCTAGAGTCTCTTGGATATCACAGGCCACCAATATCACCCATCTCCTGCACACTAAACCCAACAACTGAAATTAGACCAAGTATTACAGCCCTCTGGAGATTAGACTGTTATGTGCCACGGACGGAGTATAGGAGGGACCAGGGTGCACCACATCCTGATTCCCATGCAGTGGCAGGGAAATGATTGAGACATAGCAGTGACCTGCACCCACACACTGCAGAAGAAGGTGAAAAACCCAAGGGTCACTGTCAATCTGATCCGAGGGAAAATTCCTTCCCAACTCCACATATGGTGATCAAGTAGACCCTGAGCATGTGAACCATAACTTGCCAGCCAAGCACCTGAGAGAGAGTGAATGTTCAGTGCCACTGGGACCTCCCCATCCAGTGTTTTATCTCTAGCCATGGCAATCCCTGATGCTTTGTATGAATGAGATTGAAAAAGCCTCCCAGAATACACTGGGGAGGAAAAAATCCCTTCCTGACCCCTGCTGATGGGCAGCAGAAATCCTCAAGCATGAGATTTTAGGAACCTAAGGGCTTGTCTACATTACCTGCTGGATCAACGGGCAGCGATCAATCCAGCGGGGGTTGATTTATCGCGTCTAGTCTAGACACGATAAATCAACTGACGAGCGCTGTCCTATCGACTTCTGTACTCCACCAGGGCAAGAGGCACAGGTGCAGTTGACGGGAGAGCATCAGCTGTCGACTTACTGCAGTGAAGACACTATGGTAAGTAAATCCAAGTACGTTGACTTCAGCTACGTTGTTCACATAGCTGAAGTTGTGTAACTTAGTTCAATTTCCCTAACTGAGCCCCAGGGCTGTTGAGCTCAGCTCCCTACCACTGACAGCCCAGTTACGATACTGTAGTCCTAAACAAACATAGCACTAAGCAGTATGGCAGGCTAGAGAGAGTAGGAATTCCTGTAGCAGGACACATGAATTATCTGTCTCGCGCTTTATCTTATCTCTGACATTGGTCTATACTTCAGAGGAAGATGGAAAATCTTTACCATGGCATAACTGCACATCCAATATCGGTGATTAACAACAGGAATTGGAGCCAGATAGTTTACTAGGACATTTGCACTATTGTTTTTTTTTAAACTAAATTGTTCAAAATTTACAAGTTATTTTATAGAGTTTTTATTTTTTCACGGGGAAGGAGAAATGTGTCACTGGAGTGGAGTTCACATACAGGCTATTTACACAATTTATCAATTATGAATTTGAACACTGACCCTTCTTGGTGCTCTGTGTCATTTTATGATGAAATGGAACAACTCTCTCTGCTTCCACCTTGTGTCTGGCACAATATTTATGTTTACATTTCAAACCTGTTTTCAGCAGCAATAACTCTCAGTTTGGTGGGGTGCAGGAAATGCCTGAGAAGGTCCCCTTGCAGTATTTTTCTCAGATGATTCCACTGGAGAGTTTATGGGAGGGGGAAGGGAGGCAGGAAAGAGAGATGTTCACCTGAAAAACAGGCAGTCGTTTGCCTCCAAACTCTGCAGAGCTCAGGGTATCCACAAGAGTTACAGAGCCTCTTGCCCTCATCTCTGGTCCCTGGCAGTGTGGTTCGTTTCCATTTGCCCCCACCATTGCTTTATTAAGCTACCCCATGAAGGTTCTGTGGCATGAAGACTGACTGTGGAAAATTAATGATGACCCAAGCTCTAATGGAGTTACTGATGCTTTCTGTATATGCGTGTATGTGTGTGTATAATATACTTTGCCCTAGTCCATTGCTCCATGCCAGCCAACTCCGTTTCCACATGCAAATCCCAGACATCATGGAGAACCTCTAGAGAGTCTTATTTTGGAGTAGGGGGAGGGTGATAGTGTTGTGGAGGCAACTCACACCTACTCCTGTACAGGATGCTGGGAGAGTTCCCTTCTGTAGAGTGGTTACTGGGATGGGATTTACATAAAGTCTGATACAAATATAAACAAAGAAAGCACAACAGCAAAATCACATCAGTCTCATTCAGTGTTTTCCCCTTGCTGACCCAGATGCATGTGTGCTGAACTCAATCTGCCTTAAACCCCATTTCTGATATTAGATTAACTCCAGTGTTGCCTGACATTCAAGATTTATCCTTTACAGCACACTCATTTATTTTTATGATTTGGTCAGCAGGGGTTTGAGATAAATCTCCTCTTCAGATTACAGTGTGAAATGGGACATTTGCACCCAGTTAGCACTTCCTATCAGCACACAAGCAGAACATGGGGGAGACCAATCAGAATTTGACTGTGGCAGCATGGGAAGTCTCTGAGGCCAATCAGTATGTGACATTCTGGCTGCCAACACCACTGCAGACCAACCATACTATGGGCTGAATAATAGGCTGGCAAAACGCAATCAGAATGTCAGATGATGTTTGACTGGGTACTTTGCATCAAAGTGAATCTTCAACTAGCGTAAAGTATTTTTTCTAGAGGACACTTTGGAGAGTCCAACCTAGATGTTTGTTTTAAAGGGCTGCTGGAAATTGCATTCAGCTGCCTATGGCCCCCAAGTACTGTTCCAATGGCCAAGGATAGCTGGAGTGCAGACCCGTACCCTTTTCCCCTGGCCATGCCCCTTACCACAGGGGTTTGGAGATGGATGGTGTGGGTCACTGCACTGGCTCTATGCCACCCTGGGCTTCCCTTTACACCAGCAGAATCCCCAAGTAGCCTCTTAAACTGACTTTATGCCACTTTGCACTGCTCCCTAGCAGGGCCAAGAATCTATTTTTGATTCTGGTGATGGCAAGAAGCTTTTGGGTCAAAATCTCCTCCTCAGAAGAGCAAAAGAAGGGGGATTGCTAAAAACTCCAGATTTGTGTTTTGTGAGGCTCAGTTGAATTCCTTTCTTGGTTTGATACTCTTTTCACCATGTAGACATGTATATCAGTTTGGGGCCTTTTTCATTGGTATCTGTACAATATGAGGAGTGACAATTAAAATGAGAAGTTGTTGAATATTGTGGCACACTGTCAGCATCTTGGCAACTTGCTGGAGTCTGAGTATCGCTTCTGATTTGCACAGAATTTTACTTTTTTTCTTTTGTATTTTCCTGATATCACTGGTGGGTAGAGTTCACCAACCCTAACCCTAACTCACACGAGGTAGTGTGATGTAGTGCAGTGGTTCTCAACCAGGGGTCCAAGGCCCCTTAGGGGGCCGTGAGCTGGTTTCAGGGAGGCCTCCAGGCAAGGCCAGCATTCAGGGGCGGCTCTAGCCATTTCGTTGCCCCAAGCACGATGGCATGCCACGGGGGCGTTTTGCCAGTCGCCGGTCCCCCGGCTCCAGTGGACCTCCCGCAGACGTGCCTGCGGATGCTCCACCGGAGCCGCGGGACCAGCGGACCCTCCGCAGGCACGTCTGCGGGAGGTCCACTGGAGCCGCCTGCCGCCCTCTCGGTGACCAGCAGATTGCCCCCCGCGGCATACCGCCCCAAGCACGCGCTTGGCGTGCTGGGGCCTGGAGCCGCCCCTGCCAGCATTAGACTCATTGGGGCCCTGGGCAGAAAGCCAAAGCCCTGCCACATGGGATTGAAGCCAGGGCCCTGAGCCCCGCCAGCCGAGGCTGAAGACGAAGCCTGAGCAATGTAGCTTTGCGGGGCCTCCTGTGGTGTGGGGCCTCAGGCAATGCCCTGCTTGCTATCCCCTAACGCCAGCCCTGGCTTTTGTATGCAGAAAACCCATTATTGTGACACAGGTGGGCCATGGAGTTTTTATAGCATGTTGGGGGCCTCAGAAAGAAAAAAGTTGAGAAGCCCTGATCTAGTGGATAGGGTGCTAGTGAGGGGGTCAGGAGAATTGGGTTCTCTTCCCCACATGGCTGCCAATCTACTGTGTGACTGATTGCAAGTCACTACTCAATGGCACTACTTCCCCTGCCACTCTTCATTTGTCTTGTCTATTTAGAATGCAAGTTTTTTTGGGCAGGGACTGTCTTATTATTTGTATGTACAGGACTGAGCATAATGGGGCTCTGATCTCAGCTAGGGGCTTGTAGGTGCTATTGTATAAATAATAAAATCATTGCGAGATTTGGCTGCATGTTTGCAAATTGCTGTAGATCCTCTGATAAAATATTACGGCTAACTGCCCCACAGTTCGGACTCCGGGGGTCTGAATAGCAGTGCGCTCCAAAGTGCTGCGCTGTAACTCCCCCATGTAGATGCTGTGGGCGCGAATTAAAAAGTTTCTAGTTTGCATTAGTGTAATCCTGTTTGAAGAGGACTATGTTAATGTGAACTAGGAACCTTTTAGTTTGTGCCCACATGCCATTCATCAGGCTAGTCTGCCACGTGCAGTCACAAGTCACTGGTTGCAGAAGGCAGCTTCTAAAGAAAGTTTGCAGACAAAACCAAAACTGTCTAGTAAACAGCATGGTTTCTATCTCTTCCTCTAGTCCCATCTTATGAAGGGTGGACTAAAGATATCATAAAAAGAACAGGAGTACTTGTGGCACCTTAGAGACTAACAAATTTATTTGAGCACAAGCTTTCGTGGGCTACAGCCCACTTCATTGGATGCCTAGAATGGAACATATAGTAAGAAGATATATATACATACAGAGAACATGGAAAAGTGGAAGTAGCCATACCAACTGTAAGAGGCTAATTAATTAAGATGAGCTATTATCAGCAGGAGAAAAAAAACCTTTTGTAGTGATAATCAAGATGGCCCATTTTAGACAGGAGATCAAGAAGTACATCATGGCATGAGTGCAGGCTGATTGACCATGGCATGAAAATTGTGGGATGTGATATGTACAACTGCATGACCAACTTTCCCTCTGTATTTTCTGGTTTTCAGAAGTTTGAGTTTTGCTTAGCTTAATGTTCTGCAAAGAGTTGGCATACCACCAAGCAATGTCGCTCACCCTCCACCCCCCCGCCATTGAATTCATGTCATTGTTTATAGAAAAGTATCACAATCCCTACCCAGCAGCTTAGACTGTTCTGCACATGGGAATACAGTGCAAATCAGGTATAGAATATGTGTGTCATTTGAAGATGTGGTGGGACATGGAGTAAACAGACGGTGATCGTTAAAAAGTATAAATGCAGGAGGATAAATGAGCAGAATTGTGAGCCTCACGGGTGGGATTTAATTATTTCAACAGACAGAGAGTTAGGCGGAATCATAAGCCAGGGTCAAGAGATGGCTTTTTCTGAGATAGACGCCCTGATTCTCTTCAAATGCAATTAGGCACAGAGCAACAGGGATGCTGTTCCAGATGGTATGGCAGCACAAAAGCATTATCTACCAGCCACTGTTGAGAGAGGAGAAGAGGGAAATAGCTAGAATTTGATATTTGAGGAGCATAGGGAATGAGCGGAATAGCAAGCCATGTGGTCAGAGAGACTGGGGGAAGGGATAGCAGCCACACAGCCTTATCTGTAGGCCCTGTGCTCCTAAGCCCAGTGCTCTAATATGCAGGGGTATTTTTTTATTTTTACAATTTTGGTTTATCTGTTTTCCTTGGTCACAGCAATGTACATTAGCCTCTTATCCATTTCATTAGCTTTCACAATCCAGAGCTAATGAGGACAAGAAAATGTAAGTATGTGTTTCTCTGCCCCATGGGATGACTTTGTCTGACATATGGTGACCCAAATTTAAAGAATCATGGAGCTGTAGATTTTAACAAATAAGTGACTGCTGGCAAATCAAATGCTGATGAATGTATACACTGAGCAAATACCTTTTGAACTAAAATTGCTCCTATTTCTAGTGTCAGGCAAGCAACAGTAAATCTCTAAAGGAGTTAATCTGGTTATAATCTCCTCTGCTGTGTGCCTAGGTCTCAGTTGCAGGATGATTACATTGCTGTCAGCAGGAGATGGCTGTTAATTGATTTTAAATGGTCGTCTTCTGCAGTATGCACCTGACTTATTTATTTTAGGGAGTGATAAACATTCTGGCTCAGACAAAGGTGCTGAAAGAAAGTGGGGGTTGCAGGCAGGGAGGGGAAATTGGATTTCCCTCAAAGGAGTTGTTCAGAGAATACACAGCACATTTTCAGAGAAATAAATTCAAAGGAAAAAACTCTCCTTCCCCAGTAACATTTTAGCTTATAAGACCTAAATATATCTGCATATTCCAGCATGCCAGTCTTGATACACACATACAGGAAAGCCAAGTTCAAGAATGAACATTTCATTCACATAAAGATTTGAAATCAATAACAACAGCTATGTTAAAAAAAGTTAGTGGTTTAAATGGTCATGATGGATTGAGACATAGTGGCTCCTTTCCTGGTCTTCATAAGCCCACACCTGGGAGCTCTGAACTGGAGGGCTGGTGACCAAGTTAGCTCTGTTGTGCTTCTATAACCTGGCCATTCTAATGACTAAGCCTATGTCTACACTACAGCATTTGTTGTCAAAACTTAAGTTGTTCAGGGGTGTGAATACTCCCCACATACCCCCCGAGTGACATAAGTTACACCCACATAAGCGCTCGCGTGTACAGTGCTATGTCTCTCCCGTCAATATAGCTTATGCTGCCCACGGAGCTTGTTTTTTTATGCCAACAGAAGAGCTCTCTCCTGTCAGCACAGAGTGTCTTCACCAGATGCACTGCAGTAGTACAGTGCGCCACTGCAGCACTGTACATATCGACATACTCTAAGTCTTTTCAGATGTAACTGTTTTCATAAATGTCACATCTTTATGCAGCCAACCCCTTGTTTCCTAATGTGACTTAGTACAGAAAGTGCTTTAAGGCCCAATCCTATGAACAGATGCCCGTAAAGTGTTCCATTGTGTTTAATGGGCTTACTCATGTCAGTTACATGGGTGGGTAAAAGGTTACAAGGTTAAGCCCTTGGACCAGATAACTGTTTTGTCTTTAGAAAAGTGGCAAGAATTCACTTATAATTGCAATGAGGAAAACAAGTGAATTGCAATGTTAATAGCAGTACAAACTTAACAGGAAGTAGGCTCACTGTCTTTGAGACAGGAAGCCTGTATACTTGCCTCTATACGACACACGCTGTTCTTAGCACTGATGACAAGTTGAAGAGTCTGACAGTTTACCCACATCTTTTCCATTAATTTTAATGAAAGATGTGTGGCTCCTTCTCCAAAGGTGCTTTGAAGATATTTTAGCTCTAAGAAGGCTCCTGTCTTTTTTCCTTTTTTGAAATAAAGATAAAGCCTTGATCCTGCCCCACACACTGAAGTCCATCAGAGTGCCATGAATGGGAACAGAATTGGGACTGGTGAGAATGGCTTGGAAAGAAAGAATATAAATGCTCTGAAACATTGTTTCTTTAATACATAACCAGAAATGAAAATCAGAATTACTTTAATATTACTATTCTTCAGTTTATTTGTTTTCTTATATAATAGTCAGTGTTTAAAAAGTAAATAAACAAGAGCTCTGGCTTATAAACCTTGCATCTCAGGGCATAAGTCAGTCTCTAACTACTGGGAGTTAGGAGGAAATGTTACCTGGGAGTAATATATCCCATAACTGTGGACTGTAGGGTTTCTTTCTCTGAAGCATCTGGTGCTGGCTACTGTCAGAGACAGAATACTGGACTCGATTGATCATTGATCTGGCAATTCTTGTGTTCCTATGTATTGTATGGTTAATGGGGTTTAATTCTTGTTAATCTCATAGAGCCTGGGCTAGGCACATTGATCTAAATCAATAAAATATGGTTTGTTTTTCAGTGAAGAGTTTTTTAAATGATCACTTTTGCATGACAAGATAAATTGCTGACATTCATGTTTTACCCCTTGATTTGGAGCTAGTGCAGAAGCCTTTTCTAATACAACAGCCAGAGTGGGAACTGTTGCCCTATCATGTGACTCGTTACTAACATACCAGCTCCATACCAAGAGGAGGTACTATTTGAAATTAGTTTAGAACAGACCTGAGTTTATAGATTGTTGCACTGTTGCCAGCCTTCTTACCTAGGATTTATCCTACTGAGTCAAATCTTTGTTCTGTCAGAACTTGTTTTCTACCTCTAGCACTGGTCAACATCTGGCATTTCAGAAGAAGGCACAAAAACAAGGGACTGCAGTAGCTGTTGTGCAATGTTGTACTCGGAGGGAAAAAATTCATCATGATCTCTGTGGTGAATGATCTCTTGCCTCATGTCTTGAAGCCTGAGGATAGATTGCCCTTGTCTAAGTAAGCACAATGACAAATGCTATTCCTGCTTTTCCCAGCATTTGTGTGTATTTTCAAGGAGAAATATATTGGGCCAGACCCTTGCCCAATAGTGTAAATCAGGATAATGAAGTCAATGGAGGAAACTCACCTGATGAGGTTCTGGCTAATTGTTAAATATGTGTTCTGCACAGTGCTATATTTTAGGTCTGTAACTTAAGGGTCAATGATCTCTGTGTTTGCATATAGCCCAAACTGAAGCTCATATGAGCTACTTTGTTCCCCTTGGCTAGAAGTGAGACAACACAGGTGAGAGTTGTGTGTACATTAGGAAAATGAGATCACATTGACAACAGGTGTCAAAAACAGCTCCCCCACCTCAATTCATGTTACAAATGTTGATGAGGAGAGGGTCAGCCATCTTCAGACTCACTGTAGGAATGCATCTGAGACTCCTCCTGCTAGCAGATATCTAGCACGCTTCACTGCAATACAATGCATGCTGAACTCTGTTGATCTGTCCACACTGGCAGGTTAGACATCTTCCACATAACCTGATGGGGAGCTGGAGTTGGGGGAAATAGTTTGACATCCATTGTCAAAAACTGCTCATTTTTCTAGTGTAGACTGGACCTCTGAGTCTGGGTGCAGATTGTGCTAAGAATAGCATCTGAAGACTGAGGGCTACATGGAGGCTGTTAAACCACAGAACTGTGAAGGAGCCAGGCCGAGTCACCACACAACTTGATTGCATAGGCTGCTGTAGATGAACTTCAGCTAATAGAGTAACTCCCCCATGACCCAGGCAGGCTTTTTTATTTGATGTGGGCCAGCCATTGGAGGGAGACATGGCCACAGTGTATTACAGAAGCAGGAAGCATGGAAATTGTACATGCAAGAACTTCACAGAGTAGTTTGAGAAGCCTCTTATGAAAATTTGGCCGTTAAAGTCCAATGTTTTGAAAAGAAAGACCCTCAGTTTTTCTCTAGATGCACCCTGGGGCCTTTTTTCACTAGGTGACTTGCGTTTAACCTTGATTTTTAACAATCAAGTGAGGTGATACTGTACTGACTGGTCAGTGCAGGCCAGGACAAGTCATGTTCAGCATCAGCTCAGCTGGTTGCCCACAAACCATCACCTATGTGACTAGCTGACATGGTGTTGAATCTGTCTACATTGACCATTTAGCATCAGGTCAGCTAACTTGGTTGTTAAAAATTGAGTTAAAACACAATTGTATTTCCCAGTGAAGGCAAAGCCTTTAAGAGGTTCAGCAAGCAACGCAGGTTTAGGGGCACCAGAAGGGAAATTTGATGGCAAAGAACATGGGGCAGAAAAAAGAAGACAATAGATGGAAGATGTGGATTTGAACTAGGGTGGTTCATCCACAAAAAGATGAGCAGAGAATGTACAAAATGGGCTACCCTGGTTGCAAACCTCCAGTAATGGAGATGCCTCCTACCAAAAAGGAGAAGAAAGCAAAGCTGTGTGGTGAATTGGAGAAAGTGCCTTTCTTTTTAATATTATGATTTTTCAGGTTTTTCCAGTCCTGCAGGCATACTAGGGACTCATCTAATGCAGCACAGCCTTGCATTCAGGGAGAGTGAGTGTGATCAGGAGAGTGAGTGTATCATGGTGATAGATGGGATGTCATCAACAACCAAGGAAACAGACTCATCTCACAAGGAAACCCACGTGGTAAGAGTTTGTATGAAAGGCTGTTGAGAACTCAGTTCAAAGCTCCTGTTCACACACATTCTGGGTGCAAACTTTGTAAATCTGGTTCCTTGGAACAAAGATCTAAGAGGTTCTAATCATTTTTAATGGTTCATTAATCCTCTTTACACATACAATCTGTTCAGTACTCAATTAAGCAAATAGCACAAACATCTGGCACTCAAGGGAAGTCTTATGACACCATCAACAAACCAAACATCACTAGAACAAAGCATGACTTTTTATTCTTCTGAACTATGAGTGTGCTTAGGAGTGTCCTGTGCAGAGTTGGACACACCAAAATAGGGCTGAGAGATTCTGAAGCCTTGTTACTTGCACTGTCAGACCAAAAAATAAAGCAGCCTGAGACACAGGGATGGATCAGGCCCAAACATACTTTCCTTCAACCCAGTTTCTTACTATCCCAACTTCCTGTTCTCTTCACACATTCCTGTTCCAGCTGCCTTTAATTACATCTCTGATCCCTAGGGGCTGGATTCTGTTGAAATCAGTGGGAGTCTTTCCATTGATTTGAATGTGCTTTGGATCAGACCATAAACGTATCTCAGACATGGAATCACAAGGATCTGTAGTTTAGTGGACTGAGCATAGACCTGGGAGTCAAGAACTCCTGACTTTTAATTCTGTCTCTGCCACTGACTCAGTGCATGGCCTTGGGCAAGTCATATAGCCTCTCTGTGCCTTGGTTTCCCCTCTTTATAAAAGGAGGATAAAACAGTGATGCTCACTTTTCTGCCTCACATGCGGTTGTGAACATTAATTAATGTTTGTAAATGTCTACATAAGTTCAACTATATAGATTCCTGAAATATAAGATGGTTAAATAACCACCAGGAACCAATAATAGCAATAAAACTTTTAATTCTAAGTATAATATGAATATAACATCTAACATTCTTAGCATGGCTGAAGCTGCCAATATGATTTCCCCATATTAATATATATCAAAATCTGAAACACATGTACAGTGGCATGGATGTGGCTCCAGATGCTGAAATGTATGTGTCATATACTATACAGCATATTGTGATATATGAATTTCTGCACATGTAAATTCCTAACTGCTAGTATGCATTTCAGCATTAAATGTCTATGTTACAATATGTGATGCATATTAACGTATGACATAGAGAATTGATATTAGGAGTTTTAGCCATATTAAGAATATTAGATGATACTAAAATGTATACATTAAATACTGAAATTCATACTTTCTATATGAAACACATATGTGCTAATGACCCCTCATAAAGCTGTCTAGACACTTGTTTCCTGGTACAAGCCTCTGCCCCTGAGCAGGCTGAATCCTGTATGTTTTCCTTGAAATTTCAGTGCATCCTGGGCTGCAGAGTGACCCTGCCAGCAGGTAGGGGATCTTGGGGGACAACTACTGCACTGGTGGGGTGCAAAATAAGCTTTATTAAGAAAAATGCAAAAACAGGGAAAATTTAATAGTGAGGGGTATGGGGTTTGTTAAGGTAGACAATTGGGGAGGGGTTTCCTTTAGTAAATAGTATAGGGGGTTTCAATAGTGGGGTACAGTACAGTGGGGTACAATACAGTTGGTAACCAATTAACACTGAAATATAAATGTAACAGGTAGCTAACAAATTTTATGTAAAGGGTGTGTCACAGCAGCATATAACCAACTAACAGTTAAGGGTAAAATGTGTTAAATAACCAGAGAAAAAGGGTAACCAATGGGGTTTTATGCTAGATTTTAGCAATACAATTGAGGTTTGGCAGCAGTAGGAGCGGGGTGAACCCTGTGGGGAGAGGGATTAAAAAAGAGAGAGAGAGAGAACAGACAGGCTGCAAGTTTAAGCAGCAAGTAACAAAACACAATACAACAATTCTCTAAGCCTAACTTACAGAGTACAATGCAAACAATTTTCTAAACCTAACTTAACCACAGCTATGCAAAATGAAATTACAATTTATCTAGACTAAAGGCTAAACCTAACCTAATGGGTGCACCTTATACTAGGGGTAGTTCCAGAGGGCAGAGTGGTGTGTGCCCAGGATACAGCTCCAACGGGGGGGTTTAAGGTGGTGGCTGCAGCAGTGGGACGACTGCAAGTAGGCTGCCCAGGATAGAGTCCAGGGAGGCACAGCTTAGCAGTGGCACAGGTTTATTCCTAGCAGCAAAGGCGCTGCGGAGCTAGAAGCAGAGCAGTTACAGATACAGACCAAGGAGTTGGCTTGGGTCTGTCTGCTGGGGCAACAAGGCCAGCAGCTAGGACAGGGGGAGTTTGCAAGAGGGAGTTCTTACCAATCCCCAGGACAGCAGCAAGCACAGAGACAGGAACAGCAGTAGCATCGGAGGATGGAGAGAGGACTCGATTCGCTTACAATAATCAGGAGATCTCCAGGCAAAATTCGTTGTTCGTGGGAGGGGAGTTTAAAAACGGGGGTACGCTCAAAAACAAATGAGAGCAGGAAGAGGGCCCCCCAAAGACCCCTAGCTGATCAGACCAGGTGGCAAAGCAGGAACCTCTCCGGGGGTCTGATCAGAAAATGTCTGGTTTTAAAGGCAAACTCAGGCAGTTTCCCGCCAGTAACTTTGATTGGTTCCCCTTGTTACAGGGGAGGAGAGAAGGCTGCAGGTGAGCACAGAACATGCCTGGGCAAGTTTTTGAGCCACAGGTATGACTCATACACTCAGCTATTTGGCCACTTTAGGTCTTGCATTCCTGGGCAGAGCACCCTACACCGAGCTGGGTCTGAACAAAGAAGCTAGACAAAGGAGCAAGAAGCCTCCCTCCCTGAGCAGAGCAATGGCTCCAGTCAGTCTGCACAAGCCATCCCCATGAGCAGGGCCAGGCTGTGACTTTGGTCAGTTCAATGGCCGGGGTGGGGGGTGGCCACTTAGCACAAACAGAAAGGAGCGGGGGGAAAAAGGAATCCAGCAGGGGGACAGCTGTAACAGACACAGAGTACCCATTCTTTCTCCTCCCCTCCTCCTCCTTTTGGATCTTCATCAATTAATACACAAATGACATTTAACAGTAGACTTCTAAGATTGCAACATACTTTCTTGCTGACATGATCAGGTTGTGATGATTTTGAAGACTTTGTTATAAGTAAGAACAAAAAAGGGGAATGATTAATTGTGTGTGCCATCCATAGAACCTGATTTTTGCACATGAAAACCAGTTTCAAGATGACATTTGCCTGTGCAGGAAGCATCATGATGAATCTCAGACACACACTGTGCACACGGGCTTGTTTCCTTTATGCTCTCTATGGCCATGAAAACATCTGTGCACGTTCAAATAACTTAACTGTGCATCTTAGAAAGGACTTGCAATGTGATATGAGCTACCTAAAGTGCAGGCAAGATTCTGACTATGTAAGGATGTCCAAATATGCTAAGCGAGACACCAGCTGATCAACCCAGTTCAGCACACTCTGTTTGCTGGATTTGGGGGAATCAGAGTAAGAGGTACAGAAGTCACCCTTAAAAGGCAACATTTGCCAACAACTAGCACATGGCAGTATCTAAGATTACCACTGTTTTTCTACTTAGAATAGCAGATACCTGTATCAGATGTGGGGTAGCACCTTTTTAGTTCTACTATATTGTACAGTGTATTCTGCAGAGGCAGATTAAACCATGATCTTTGGGATCTGGGTTCTGCAGTCACAGAGGGCCCTGAAACACTGCTTCAAGTGCTGGATTTAGGCAGAAGGTGATACACAATTGGTCAATGGTTTCTCTATTCACTCCTTAAATCATACCATGACATGACTTAAGGGGAAGGGTAGGTAACAGCTGGGAGTCAGGTTGTTCATGTGCAACCATCATGAGTGATGATATATATGTCTAGCTGTTCTAGAGGGAACAAACTATGTAGAAAAGGGAGAGAAGGTCACATCTATTAGACCTGGGTCCATTATAGTCAGTCCATTTCTGGTAATATGCCACCTTTCATTGTATATACTGTCATAGTACTCAATGTATACTGCTGGAATAGTAACAGTAAATAGATACTACACATGTTTTCTCCCTCCACTCCTAATCAGAATGGGAAGATTTTACACCCAGTTTGCACTCCCTGTGTGTGAGTGTAAATGACCACACAAGGTTCAAGGCAGGGAAGAATCAGATTCATTGGCCTGCAATCTCCTGTTCACTGAGGCCACTTTGCACCACAGAAACACACATGTAGGCAGTGCAGAGTGGCCTTCAAACAGTCAGCGAGAGGTAGCTGATGGGGAATTCCCCTTGTGTAGGGACATTTTCAGCAGCCTCCTGCACAAGCACCTCTGAAATAGGGTGGGGGAGGGACATGTCAGGGGCTTTCAGGAAAGTGGCAGAGTTCACTGATAACTGCTGCTCCAGCCTAGCACTAAAGACCTCACTAGGCTGTATTACTGTATAACCCACTGTGTCTATACATACTCAGGGGAAGAGGCTCCTGTTCCATCCTCTCACCTAGTCCTCCTTCACAACACACAGCGAAATACAGGCCTGTGGGTGGGCTAACAATATAGACATTCACAGCGAAGTCATCTCACCTCACTCTCATGGATAGAGAGGAGAAACAAGAGAGTTATTAGCTGGAATGATAGCTGAGGGCTTCAGCTGTATCTCTGCATGTGCACCTGGAAGCATAACTGATAACCCTTTTGCATTTCCATTCTAGGTATCAGCATAAAGACAGCCTTTATTAAGAAGGATTCCCTTTGTCAGACACAACCTTGCCACCCACACACTCACCCAGGCTTGCACAAACTGAAGAGCAAATATATATCTAAAAGAAAAGGAGGCAGGAAGCCAGTCAGAGTCGGGATTTTAGCCAGTCAGAGTAGTGATTTTAATTAAAAAACAAAACGGAAAATCAATAAACTGAGATAATATTCCCTGTTTTTAATGGGGTTGCAACCCCTATTCTGTTATTTCTGAGAAATGACATAACACGTAACTTTGAATTAAACAGTGAGAAGTCACAGGCGGGGCATAAGCTCCATTCCTGAGTCTTGTGGCTTTTATCCCCTGAGCAATTGCAAGGAGAATATTCCCCAGAGCCTGCATGTGTGTGTGTAACCACAAATCTCGAGGTGGCTCTCTTGGGCACATGGTTAAAACCTGCTGAAGGAAGGGATTCTCCTGTTTAGACAGCAATGAGAAGTGGTGACTGGAGCAATAAGTGTAGTCACCTGCTCAAAAGGGACCTTCCATCTCTTTAAGGAATGGAATGGAGGGACAGCAGAAATGGAGGATGTGTTCCATCTTTCAGGTGATTTCATGTGTTAGGCAGGGGAAATTTAACTGTTTGAATGTGTGGCTTCTAATAGATTTAAGCCAGGAATTCTCCTCCAGGAAAGGATGGGGGCATGTGACAGCCTTGCCCTTTCCATATTGCTGAATGGAACATGAGCGTGGGGGAGAGGAGGGAATGGGTTGTGGGTAGATTCCAGCTAGATGGGAAAGGGACATTTGGGAGGAGGGATCCCGCTATGGAAAAGGCTCCACAAACATCCCTCAGTTATCAGTACTGTATAAAATAATCTGGCTGGCAGGCTTTGTGCATCCCTCAGTTTATAGGGACCAAGTATGTTTTGCCCATGCACCATCCATCTATTCTCATTGCAGACTCAAAATGAAGTAAACCTGCCATCTGGAGAAAGTCAGATACTGCTGTAAAAAGAGGACTCCATTCTTCCATTCTCCTGACTTCCACCAGAATCTTGAATTCCTTTAATCCACTGATCACAGATCAGACCCTCACCTTCTAATTCCAAGATTCTGACTCCTAATAGGCAGTGTGACTACCCGTAAGCCCCTACCTTTAATATACATATGTGTATGTGGGGGTCTTAGGTTTGGCACTCTAGAATTTAGGCCAGTGATACTCCCAAATACCTTGCTCATCCCTCTGATTCTGGAGAAGTCCTTGGCCAGCAGATGTCATCAGAGCTGCAGAGGTCCCAGTGAAAGTGGGAATCTATCTGAACAAGAGGTGATGGGACTTTTTGGTGTCAAAATAATATTCTGGATGTGGCTAGAGATTTGGACTGAAGTTCAGTTTGGTGCCCATCCACATCCATAATATCTAACAATAGTGGCTGGGTTTCTTAACACTACTCCATTTATCATATCATAATGCTGTGAAGATTGTGTTGTGATAAAATAATCTTCCCCTAAGGATGGAATTTGTAAAAGTGTTGCAAATCCCAAGGCAGAGACATCAGACTACAATTGTATTTAAAAAAAAATCTGCTTATAAATGAAATTTAACCATGTCTTCAAACTGCAAATAGTTTTAGCAGTACGCTGAAGAGTTAATAATAAGATTCGAGTTAGTTTGCAAAAAGTCCTGCAACCAGGAATCAGCTGTGTGGCCCATTGGATGGCTTGATAGGAAGTTGTCTAAGTTGCTCCCCTACTCACAAGTTGTCAGTACAGTGATTCTCTAGAGACACCAGAATGTGTACCTGCTGTTTGAGTGGTTAGATTAAAGTATCTCACTTTCTTGGAGCTGAGAGTGTTTGCGGGTACTGGTAATAGGATACTGAGCTTTTGACCTCTAGGTCACTTGTCTGAATCTCATTAAGGTTGATGATGGCTGAGAGTGGTTACTAGCTGATGTCTGTACTGCGGCCTCTGTGAAGGAGTCTCACTCCAGTTTCCAGGGGGGAGGTATCTGTAATCACAGTAGCCGTGACCAAATTTGGCATCCTTGCTGGGAACTTTATAGAGTGGCATCGTGCTATAAGGCAACCTGCCTCAGGATCAGCATGGACAGTAATGACCAATGGACACGGAAGCTCACACTCCAAACAACATGTCATCCCACAGTGTATGGGCCTTACTTATCTCTCATAGATACCAGAGAAGTCAGTCACTTTTTTATACTTTGGCAACAGTTGTAGAGCTTGTCATGCCAATAAAGTCTCATCAAATTGAAAATGAATTGAGTGGCTGCAGCCTGAAGGAGCGTGGAAATTAAACTGCCTGTTCAGCCCTACAGGCAGCTCCTCCATGACAGAACTAAGGCAGATCAGCAGGGATGTGGGAGGGAAGCTTGTCACTGTCTTGTTGTACCTGTTGTCATTGTATTTGACTTAGCACTGTCCGTGCTGTATCTGTCCTGTGGATAAATGCAGGATATCAATCTCCAGGGCTGCCAATCAATAACTTTCACTAGCACTGCTTTTACTTAATATTTTTAGAGAGTAGAGAACCATTACATTGCTCCAGGAGATAAGGAGAAGGCAGTACGTTAGTTCAGTACCTTGTGATATTATCTCTCTATCAGTATGGTTCCGAGCTACTTCGCTGATACCCGGTCATTACACTTCTAGTCACTGTCATACCGAGATGTAGAACTATCACTGGATAGTTCACTTAGACCACTATAGACAAGTGTTAGCCAGGGACCTGGACCCTGGGCTAGATCGCTGCAATTAGCTGTAATTAGCTGAAGTGTTCACAAATATCATTGGCACACTTCTGTATTAGCACTCGTGGCTGTGTCAAACTCTGTTGATTACAAACACTCTAAAAAACAAAGGCAAAATCTACTGAAAATGAATGAGTAACTGCACAGTACAGGAGAGCGGCAAACACCAAGGCTGTCACACTGTTATTATATCAGTGTAACTCTTTTGATTTCAGTGAAGTAACATGAATTTTTCTCTTGTGCGAGTAAGGTCACTGTACAAAGAATTGTAAATGGCTACTGTTCCAAAGAGTCTCTTCACAAAATTCCCTCCTGCTCCCAGAGCATTAAAAATAAACTACCTTGTTTGTTCTTCCCTATTAAATATACCTAAGCTGCTTCTAGAGCAGGTTCTGCTATCACCCTGTACAACTGTGAAGAGCATTTAGTACCATCCAGGGATAGATGGAATTAATGCAACATTCAAAATCTGAAGCATGTTTCAGGACTCAGTATGCACCATTCCCCAAAGAGTAAAAAGATGATTTGATTTGCCTCTCAGTAATGATTCTCTCTTTAATGACATCCCAGTAAATGAGGCTTTAGTTAGTTCTCAGCAGAATGCTTTCATCAAGGCACAACATTAATAGGATGAACTCTCATGACATGGGATGGTTTGATCTGACTATATTCTACTGGGTATTGTTATAAAGCAAACTAAAGTGCTGCCTCGGGTAACTCGTTTAGTGCTGGGAGTTATGATTTTTAAAATGAAAGCTACAGAAGGAAATGCCTTCTTTAATTAAATATGAATATGAAGTTTGTACTAACTATGCAGATGACTCTTAAAATCATGGCAAGCCAAAGGGTATGTTCAGGTAGTCTGTGGAACAGCATGGCTCCGTTCCTCATTTTGGATTTGTTCTTCGCATCTATGTGCCAAATCCATAGCTGGGTACAGTAGCATAGGTGCACATATTTGAGAACTGGGCTTCCTGGGCTCAGTTTTCAAATGTGGGTGCCTTATCTGGAGATCCAAATGCCACATTTAGATGCATCACTTAGACATTTAAAATGGGCAAACTGAAGGATTTGCATGTCCTTTTTAGGTTCCTTCATATAGTTGATTAGATTCTAAGAGCGCTTTTAAGTGCACCAGCATTACAGGTGATGCTGTTGAGGCTGATAAGCCAAAAATGTGATCTTATGGGTGCTCTGTTCTGTTCCTGAGTGTAGTGGCTAGTGACCACTCAAAGGAGTGGGAAGGTCTAATTGCTTTAGGCAGGTGGCTTTCTATAGAGGATTGTGTTCAGTGCATTCAGGGTGACTTTGGAGTAGTCTCCTAAGTTGCCTATTGAGGGTGGTATCTTGTAGAGCTTTCATTGGTTATTAAAATGGGAACAGAGCCAGTCTGACTATGGTGAAAGCATAGTAGCTGTTTAAAGTTCTTAAATCTTCTTATTCACCTGCATCCTACCCCTTTCTTTCATTTATAACAGTAGTCTTACTGGTCAACAGCACAGACAACCTGGAATGGTACATTACTAAGATCTCTCCTTGGCTGACTGAATAGTGTGCTGACACTTCCCATAAATGGCTTCCTTTCCTCTGTTCCTCACTCCAAAAACAGAATGGTTCTATAATCACTTTTCACCCATAGATCTTGGAGAACTTTACAAAGGTGGGTACGTATCACCTCCTCCACTAATGTAACAGGGGAAGATAGCAGGTAGATTGACCTAATCCAGCATGAGGTATTTACGTACAAAAACTCATTATTTTTACTCAACAAGGGCAACTAACCATTCTATCACATGCAGTAACTTTCTGCTGTAAATTAAACAGATATCACTGAGTGATTTTAATTTTCTTTTTTGCAGTATTTAATGCATACATTAAGGAATGATCTGCAGGTGTTCCCCTTTACTGGGAGAATGTCCCTAGTGAAGATTGCATAAAGGAGCCAAACATTCCACTGAGATAAACCTCTTCACCAACCAGTCCGGAGCCCCAGACAGTGTGAGTACTGCAAGAGATGAAGCTCTGGACCTCAGAACTTTTGAGATTAATAGGTGCTGGTCAGCTGATGAAACTGTGATGACAGGGCAGACTCGAGTTTGTGACTTATTGTTTGAATGGCACAAGTGAAGCTTAGTTGGCGGTGCTCCCAGGAAGTAACCTTCTCTCATTACTGGTTGCCTTCTTCCTGACAGACCTTGCTGGATCCCATTTTGATTGAGGAGTAGAGGCAGAAGAACTGTTATGGGCGGCATTCTGTAGACAAGCCAAGGGAAAAATGAATTCTGCTCTAACCCTCACTGCTGTAGTTGCATTAGAATCTTGTTAGTCTGTATCCACAAAAACAACAAGGAGTCTGGTGGCACCTTAAAGACTAACAGATTTATTTGGGCATAAGCTTTCATGGGTAAAAAACCTACTTCTTTGGATGCACTTCTGAAGAAGTGGGTTTTTTACCCATGAAAGCTTATGCCCAAATAAATCTGTTAGTCTTTAAGGTGCCACCGGACTCCTTGTTGTTTTTATTAGAATCTTGAGCCACTGTGCCATCACCGTAAAGTATGCATTTTGAATCACCTTTTGCAGCTGATACCTGCAAATCAGTAGCTCTTTGGGGCAGGGAATGTCTTTTTGTTCTGTTAACACAGTGGAGTCCTGGTCCATGACTGGTGCTCCTATGCAGGGCCTCAGAGTAACTTAAATGAATAAAATAAGAGTCCTGGGTAACTCTATCTTCAGCAGCATGTCTGAAATACACTTGATGAATCAAGCCATGAGGGAAGGAATTCTGCTAAATGGTTGTGTGTGCTCTAGCATCTATCACTTAGCAGACACAACAATCATTACACCTTGATCTGTGATGGCAGCCAACTTTTTTTTCCCTTCAGTAATGTGCATTTAGGAAGGTAGTAATGGAAGTAAATAACTGCCCCAAATCACTTCTCTCTCATCAAATGACTTCAAACTACTATTTCCTACTAGGCTTAGTGCCAAATTCTGCCCTCAGATTTATACACCCAGCTCCCACTGACATCAGTATACCATCAGTGTGCAGCAGATCCTATGGTGAGGCACATTGCGTTGGACAGAGGGAGGTTAGAGCTGTTCAATATTGATCTACAGCACTTTTTAAGTTACCACAAGATACTGAATGGCATTTTGCAGTAAATATGCATTAATTCCCTCAACCAACAATGGCACCCATAAGTTAATTCATATTACTGTTACTTGTTAAGTTGGGCCATAACTAACTGCCTGTTCCTTAAGAGAATTTTACATTTAAAATGTGAAAGATTAGTTTCTTTGTTTCAACTATCTTCACTACCTGTGCAGCATTTTGTGATTGGAATTACGAACCCATAGTTCTGGCTCCTAAATTAAGGTTGCAGGCTGCCAAAATGAGAGGGGATTGAAGATCATACCCATTAGAATATAAGAACGGCCACACTGGGTCAGACTAAAGGTCCATCTAGCCCAGTATCCTGTCTTCTGACAGTGGTCAGTGCCAGATGCTTCAGAAGGATTGAACAAAACAGGGCAATTATCAAGTGAACCATTCCTTGTTGTCCAGTCCCAGCTGCTGGCAGTGGGAGGTTTAGGGATACCCAGAGCATGGGGCTGCATCCTTGACCATTGTGAATACTACGGTCTAGGATAGTAGTGGCTCTCTCTGCTGCTTATCCCCATCAGACTGATATGACACATTCTTGGCATCTCTTTTTTAATAGCTAATTGAGAGTAATTAGTGTGCAATCACAGCCCTGTGAAATTCACAAGAAAGTGATGTCTGTTTTACAGCTACTCAGAGTTACTCAGTGCAATTCATCCTGCCAGGCAGGTGGAATTGTAAAGAGCCAGGGAAATACTGCAAAGCAATGTTTTTGAACATTGGCTAGACTTTTTAGCTGGGTCTGTCTCCCACCCCTACTACTTCCAGCCCAGCTTGCACCAAAAAAGGGAATGTCACAGCCACATGTGAGTATTTCCTGAAATTCAATTTCAAATTGAGCATATTCATGCTAAATATGCTTGCACAATCATCCAGTTAGGGAACAAAAACATCATGTGATGTATTTGATCATTCACAACTAACCAACTCAGTCTTATCAGTAAACACTGAATTATAATTGAAAACTCTTTGTGATCAAGCCATCATATTTTTAAAACTCTCCAAAACATGTGTTTGATATATTTTCAAAACAAATATTTTTAAGGACACTGTGATCTGGTCATTAAAACTCTACAAGCAGAAGAACAAGCTAAATTTTAGTCACATCAATTACTTGTTAAATACTATTTCAGCTCTATTCAAGAAAAGAATTCTGTGATTTCTACTTTCTCCTCACTAGGTGGCATGTGTGTCGTCTTGTGTTTGCTGTTCCATGAGGCCTGAGGAAAAACACTCTTATCAAGATGATAAGCACTTTTAGACTATACTCTGTGTTTTGATTGAGGCTTGGGTCAGTTGGAAATTGGGAAGCTTTCCTGGAATGCAAGAGAGATACTTTATACTGTGGTAACTAAAATGTATCACTCTTGTTCCTCTGCCATTTGCAATTGCAACATTTGATGGTTAATGCAAAAGCTACAGATTGAGGAAACTGAATTATTATCATCACTCACATTATGGTAGCACCTAGAAACTTCAGGCAGGTTGGGCTGGTTGTTGTACATACATCTAATAATGGCTGTCTCTTTCACACAGAGCTTACAGCCTAAGGGCTAGTCTATGCTGGCAATGTTAAAGCGCTGCTGCGGCAGTGCTTTAACGTGCTTTGTGTAGTCATGGCAGAGCACTGGAAGAAAGAACAGCTCCCAGTGCTGGTGCACTGTCTACACTGGTGCTTTACACTTGCTGTGCTCAGGGGGGTGTTTTTTCAAGACAAGATAACAGGTGAATGAGACAAACAAATAGACGGGGGGGGGGGGGATGGAGTAATACAAACAATCAGCTATTTCCGCATACCTGTCACGTGTGCGAAATTCAGCCCCTCAGAAGCATTACAGCCAAAGTGAGTTTTCAAGAGAGACTTTCAAGAGGAGGAGGGGTGGCTTTATGAATTCTGACTGGGAGCTTCTCCGATTTGGATAGGGTAGTAGGGAAGTAATTGCAAAGGCGTATGTGAAATGAAGAAAGATATGTTGACAAAGAACATTTAAAAAAATATTTCTCATAGCAGATATCCCTTCTTCCTGGCAAAGGTGAGCAGATAGGTTGAGGGATTGTTTTATTATATATAGTCCAATCCACATTTTCCATGCCCAATGTCTACATTAGCCATTTATGTCACCTTCATTACAATACAGTTTGTCCTTCTGATGACCTTCCCCATTCTCATTTGACTGCACAAGTGCCACCAATTTTCCTGAAACTAGCTTTTAAAAGGAAAAGAAAAAGATTTCCAATTATCTTCCTGTAGTGCTTGAGAGCTAGCTGACTTGTCACCACTATATGTAGTAATATGCACTAAACCTTCACCTTATTCTGAAAACGAATCCCCTTTTAACTTCAATATTCTATTCCCTATTCCCCAAAGTCTTCATTAGTCCTTTAGTTAAACATACTAGGTATACCCAAGAAGGGTGCCGGATCAGTCTAGTCAGTTAAGTCTAGTTCCCAGAGGTTAAATAACAACACACTGCTGACAGAGAGAATCAGAGTTCTATTCTGATCTTTGCCCGGGCTGTCCGGACAAGAAGAAATGCAGGATACTTAAGAAAAGGGAGTGCCACAGTCAGTCTGCTCCCACTGGTACATGGAGAGGCACTGAAGGATTCCAGAAGGAGCTGTACTTACCTCCGTTTGACTGGAACAATAGTAAATTACTGTTATATAGGCCCAGATTCACAAGGGTATTTAGGTTCCTAACTTCTATTGATTTCAAATTAGGAGCCTAAATACCTTGGTAGCTCTGAGGCCCTAGTTACTTTCAGCAGGAAGAACAGCTAAGCACTTCACAAACTCTTTGTCTCTATAAATCCCTTCACCCAGTGCCAAAGTGCAGCCATCTTTAAGGGAAAACCCAGAAACTCTTTAATGATTCACAGAAACACAGCAACACTACTTCCTGCTCCACACTTGAGTTTTCCTTGGGGCCTCTCATCTGTGTACCTCTCTGGCCTGAAGCTGTTGAGTGATGACACTTGACAAAATCATAGACCAGGATCAGATACAGTAGAACCTCAGAGTTAGGAACACCTCAGGAATGGAAGTTGTTCACAACTCTGAAATGTTCATAACTCTGAAAAAAATGTTATGGTTGTTCTTTCAAAAGTTTCCATCTGAACATTGACTTAATACAGCTTTGAAACTTTACTATGCAGAAGAAAAATGCTGCTTTTAACCATCTTAATTTAAATGAAACAAGCATAGAAACTGTTTCCTTACCTTGTCAAATCATTTTTTAGACTATCCCTTTATTTTTTTGGCAGTTTATATTTAACACAGTACTGTACTATACTGGCTTTTTTTGTTTCTGCTGCTGCCTGATTGTGTACTTCCCATTCCAAAGGAGGTGTGTGATTGACTGGTTAGTTTGTAACTTTAGTGTTTGTAACTCTGAAGTTTAAGGGATGGTCCAAAGACAAGGCCACAGTCAGGGTACACAAGGCCCAGCGGAAAATGTCAATGGCCTGCACTATTCTGGTTTTTTACCACCAACATTCTCTCACTTCCCCACCCCCATCTCAGACACAGTTTGTTCCTCAGGTACCTGAGCCCTGCTGTCCTGTTTTTGTAGGTTTCATTTTGACAAGCTTGTTTAATTATAACTTTTACAAAGAAAATTGTAATCAGCTGCATCTTACTATTAAGAGATGATTGAGGCAGCAGCCGCCCAGCAGGCAGATGATAGGTGGCTGAGACAGAGGCAGCAATGCAGGCACCTACTGAGTTCCTGGGGTGGGTGGACAAGCAGGTGGACACCAGTGAAGTCAGGTGAGTGGATAGTTCAGGCAGGGGAAGCACTGAAAGTGTCTGACGCAGGGAAAAGGCAAGTTGGTGGAGGTAGCAGCCTAGACCTTGTTTCTCTCCCATGGAGTCTAGTTCCTCACTTGCTGAGAAATTAGTGTGCAGCCCCATGGTCTCATATGTTCTCTCACCCAACTTGCACTTTCAGTCAGCTGCATCTACCCCACTCACTGCAGGACTGGCTCCAGGCACCAGCAAACCAAACACGTGCTTGGGGCAGCACAATTCCAGGGGCAGCACTCCGGGTGCGTTTTCTTTTTTGCTTGGGGCAGCAAAAAACCTAGAACTGGCCCTGACTCACTGTGTCACTCTTGGGATTAAGCTGCAGCCCAAGAATTGTTCACAGAAATGACTAGGGTTTGACTGTGCTTGGCCTTGCACAGCCCTGTAAGGGTTCTCAGCTCTGGCAGCTAGGGGAAGACAAGAGGCCACACAGGAGCAACTGAGGTGCGAGTGAGTGGGAAGGGGCAGACCCGTGACTCTATTTTTCCACATGGCTGCAGTGGAAGGTGGACAGGAAAGAATGGTGCCATTTTTAAAGGGATGCCACAAATTACTCCCCCACCCTCAGCCCAACCAGGGATTTTGGTTTGTGAGGCATGATGCCTCTGCCATGCTCCCTTGGGCCAAGGCAACTACACACCATCCCTTGCTAACCTCTTACTTGCAAACTCAGTGATCCAGACTTTCACTCCTAAATCTGACAACAAATAAATTGGAGAAAATGACAGTCTGTTCATGGACAATTTGTGAGCGGGAAAGGGCAAATTTTGTCAAATTATCCCTTACGAATTAGTCACCCAGCTCTAATGGGAACATAGAAGTAGTAAAGGGCTAAACATGCCTTAGCAGGAGTTGTGCTCCCCCAAAGGTGAGTCAGGGAAAGTCATCATCCTCTTCGTACATTTATGACTCCCAGCAGAACAAAAATCACCTGCACTTTAGCTTTGATTTATTCTTTCACTTTGGCTCCATTCTACAAATGTAACCAATTCAGCAGGTTAAACCCAGTTGAGCTCACTCTGTTCAGCAGGATGATATTAGGAGTTAATCCTCTTGCATGGTTCCACATTCTGAAATATCTCTCTAGCCTAAAGATTTCAGCTGTATTTTAGAGCATCCTTTTTAAAAAAAGATAATCTGCTGGAAATGCAAAGCTGCTGGAATTGAAAAGATTTATTTATTTATTTATTTATTTATTTATTTTATAAAAAAGAGCACACTCTTCCTGTCTGCATTTAAACCTTGCAGTGAACTGATTTGCTAAACAAATGCAGTGTCGATTACAGACATTCAGGGATGACTTGCAAAGTCAGATCTATTACAGAAATGTAACTGGTAACAATTCTTGTAACCAAAAGTGAGACAAAGTGGAGGGCACTGCAGGTGATTAAAGGTATCATTGACCATTTTAATGAACTGTTACCAAAATGTCCTTTTTCTTTTTGTCTATCTATTTGCTGATGGTAAGACTAACTGGTGTCTGAGGGTCATTGGATTGGGATTCATGTTAGCTGTTGGTTTCATGTAGGCAGTTAACCAGCTGTTGTTGTGATGTGCTAATTATCAAATTATCAAATATATACATATAAAAATTCACATTTTATTCTGGAAAAAAAAACCAGCGTAAGTATGTGCATGTTTCTCCTGGGGGAGAGGGGTGTTATGTACTTCATTCCTGTACTAACAGAATGTTTTAGGGATTTGCTACTTACACAAACTCCTCATGCCAGGTTTCTGAGAGATCTTGCCAAACAGATGACCCCATTCATCCAGGGTAACCTTCTTGATTCCATCTGTGTCACAGGATTTACCAGATTAAAAATTAGATTGAAAAACAAAAATTAGGATGGGTTTCTTGAGTAATTGCAGGCGCTTCTGATTGCCATATATTTTGTAACACAATTTGGGGTAAATGTCAAGGTGTGTGATTTTAAAAGTATTTCTAACTCTTGCAATTTTACCACGAGTTTCACAATATTTGGTGTTTTATTTCAAGCTTCAGCTCCTGGAGTCAAGTGATTATGTGAGAATCTCGGCTTTCATTTTATAAAAATGTTTCTAGAACACCTGGTAGAGAAAAGCTTGGAAACGTGGCCTGAGTGCACCCTGAAGTCTTGAAACACAAAAGGCAAAGATAAAGAATCTAAAACATACTTTTAAAAAAAAATCTTCATCTTACTTTCCCATGTAAGCAACTGCCTCTTTCTTCCTCTTTGATCACAAAGAGGAAGAAAGTTGGTCTGCATGATTTGGAATGGGCTGAGTGGGGTCAATGAGATAATATCTCTCTTAGGTTGTTGTCAATGCTATGACAATGACAAGAATTCTGATCTATTGGTCTGAATATAATTCCTGAGTTGTAACCCCTTGGCTCTGTCTCTGTTGCCTTCTGTGGCATAGTGTAAAAGGAATGAGGGTCTTCTGATCAAGGCTGGACTGAAACTTGTAGTTAAGTTTGGCATGGAACTCTGGAGAGTTTAGTTCAGTTCTCTGCCACAGACTTCCTGAGTGAACTTTGGCAAGTTACTTAATCTCTCTGTCCCTCATTTCCTTACCTGTTAAACAGGAACAACAACATACCTCACAGGGATGTCATGAAGGTAAATTAATTAATGTTTGTGAGGCACTCAGGGCATGTCTACACTTACCTCCAGAGCGATCGATCCAGCAGGCCACTGTCAATCTGACCTGAGGGAAAATTCCTTCCCAACCCCACATATGGTGATCAAGTAGACCCTGAGCATGTGAACCAGAACTTGCCAGCCAAGCACCTGAGAGAGAGAGAGAGTGAATGTTCAGTGCCACTGGGACCTCCCCGTCCAATGTCTCATCTCTAGCCATGGCAATCCCTGATGCTTTGTAGGAATGAGATTGAAAAAACCTCCCAGAATACACTGGGGAGGAAAAAATCCCTTCCTGACCCCAGCTGATGGGCAGCAGAAATCCTGAAGCATGAGATTTTAGGAACCTAAGGGCTTCTCTACATTACCCACTGGATCGACGGACAGTGATCGAACCAGCAGGGGTTGATTTATCGTGTCTAGTCTATCTAGTCTAGACATGATAAATCGACTGATAAATCAACCGAGTGCTCTCCCGTCAACTCTGGTACTCCACTTGAGCGAGAGGCACAGGCAGAGTCGATGGGGAAGTGTCAGCAGACAACTTAACGCAGTGAAGACACCATGGTAAGTAGATCTAAGTACATCGACTTCAGCTACGTTATTCACATAGCTGAAGTTGCGTAACTTAGATTGATTTCCCTGGCTCCCCAGTGTAGATCAGGCCTCAGATACTGTAGTGATGGGGACCACATAAATAGCTACATTGATAGACTTAGCTTCTTGAACTGCCAAGTAAGAATACTTATCTTTTTGAAGTTATGACAGCTAATCTGTGAATTGCTTATAAATTCTGTATAGGTAATAAAATTACTTAGTATTTATGTACAGTAGTAGTAAGAACTATGAGTAGTCAAGTTATAGAGTACCAAACTTTCACTGTTATGGTATATTAATTCTTATACTAGCCAAATCAATGAAGTTGTCAGGTTGATTTTTAATAGATTGTATCTGTGAAGCACTGGAAAAATAACACAGCACACACAAACTATCATTCAGTCCTTTCCGCCTATTGCTACAGCTTGTATATTGGCACTGCTTTGAACAGAGGTGAGCTAGAAGAGATGTCTGGGCACATTAGCTTGCAGATGAGCTCGACTTGACCAATGTACCCCAACCATGTATGGCCTGATTCTGTTCACACTCACACCAGTGTATATCAGGAGTAACTCCACTGAGGTCAATGGATTTAAACTGGTGGAAACATAAAAGCAGCATAGTGAGATGAGAAACAGGCCCATAGCCTTTAAGCTTCTGCGTGGTGCTGCCATACTCAATTAGCAACCAGGCTGTGTGTTTTCCTGTATGTCAATGCACTGCAGGAAACCAGGGCAGCTTATGTCAGAGTCAGTTTTTGGGACCTACAATAGGTATAATTGAGGGTTGAACTTGTGTTCACGGTAAGCCTATTGACTATCTATTTCTTTATCTGAAGCTGTGCCTATTTTTCCCTGCAGAGAAGGATCTGGCAGTTCTCCAAAGATTTAGTCTGGTTGGGGCACCCCTTCAATTCCAGTGTTCTCAGCCTGGCTCTGGGCGGTGTGTTTGGAAGTAAGCTGCATTAAATTTTACAAAGGTGTGAGAAAAGAGAGGCACATCTGGAAAAGGAAGCAGAACTCTTTTTCCTCACCCAACTTTAAGGAACATTGTGTTGCTATTACTTAACTGGAGGGGGAGGAGGAGGCTTCATTTCATGACTAACCAAAAGAATGTTTGAGCACAATGTTCCAGGTGCAGATAACGAAGCTTTTTAAGCTCTCATTGGTCAAGTTTAACATTCCTATTATGGTCAGGGTGGTGGAATATCCATTGCAACAAACCCAGAGATGGGAGAATGAAGTGAGAGAGAAAATTATGCCACCTATCATTCAACTACTGTACTGAAGGGTGACATATATTGTGCCTATCTTTATAAAGGGTGCTGGGGTGAACTAAAGATTTACAGAGCAGCCACCCTCGTGTCAGTACCCAATGAATTATTTGAAACAATAGTTGAACATAATTATAAAAGCCCTAAAAGAACTCGATGAGAGAGGAGAAAATAAACATGGCATCTGCAAAGGAAAAATATGCCTCTCTAATCTACTAGGGTTCTTCAAGAGTGTCAGCAAAATTGTGGATAAAGGAGAACTGGTTGAAATAATTTATCTGGAATTGTTAAAATCTTTTGATAAGGTCCTTCACAAGAGACTATTAAGGAAACTGAGTAGTCCAGGGGTAAGAAATAAAGCACTGTCAATTAAAATAGCGAAAAGACAGAAAGCAAAGAATAGGAATGAAAGGTTAATTTTCAGAGTGGAAGAAGGGGTGCCTCAAGATTACATTCTGGGACCTATGTTATTTAATATATGGATACATCAGGGCTAGAAAGGGGGTGAAAAGGAATTCCAAAACATGCAAGTGATAAAATTATTTAGGCTAAGTAAGACAAGAGGACACTGGGAGGAACTTCAGATGGATTTAAGATTGAGCAGAACAATGGCATTTAGTATTGACAAATGCTAAGTAATGCACTTTGGAAAAAATAATTTGAACTACTCAAACAGATTGAATGGTATCTATACTAACTACAACCACTGACAGAAAGATATGGGTGTCACTAGTGTTGTTATAGACAGTCAAATGAAGATCTCTGGTCCATGTGCGGCAGTGGTCAAAAAAATCTACAAACTTTTAGAATGCATAGAGTAGAAAACAATACTGAAAATAGTATCATGTAAGTTAGTGGTCTCCTACTGTGTCCTACATTTGGGCCAAAGCAGCTTGAGAAGTATGTTATAAGTGACTTTACACACAGGGAATGAATAGGCTGGAAATGCCCTGCAGAACTTGTGTTCACGGTAAGCCTGTTGTTGAAACAGGTGGCTTTTAATCATATGGATAATGGCTAGGAAAAATTTGTTCTCTCCCTGAACTCCTGTTTTTATAATTGTTTTTTTGTTTTGCTTTAAATTATATGCCCCAAAGGACTGCACAGGTGCGACTTTGGAGCTGGAAATCATGCTGGAAAATTTATAAATGGCCATGCCGGCTAGTAAAGCGAATAGATTGAATGGCCAGGGCGGTGGGGAGGGGGACATCAGTGTGGCTTTCTTAGTTTAGCCTTTGCCAGGTGTCCTCTCTCCTCATGCAAGGTCTGGACTGTGATATTCAGTTTCTGGGTGTCATTCACTCTTATGTCCCTGAGATGAAGAAACCAGTCCAGAAGGTGATGGGCCAGTTTCCCTATCTTCTCTTCTGAGCAAATTGTCTTTAGGACAGTGTTTTCCATAGAACAAACACATCATTAGTAGGGAAGAAAATACATGTTGGATTCTATAAAATCAGGCTGACAATGTGAACCAGGGACACTGGAAACAGGTCAAAAATTGTCAACTAACATATTTCTATTTTGGACAGGTTTAAGGTATTTTTTTTAAATCTTATTCTTTCTGGAAATTCTTCAAGGTGGTCCTATATGATTAATAATTTGCCCCATCTCTTGTGTGATTGATTCAGCCTTGGGAAAGAAGATTGGTAACTGCAAGATTGGAAACTACAAGTCTCCATCACCTGTGGTCTGGGCTAGTTCTCTGCAGACAGCATTATGGGCTACCTTCTATGCTGTTACAACTACCAGTATTTTAGAACCCACCTTTCCCCACCCAGCCCACTGTTTTTAAATTTAAAGGGTAAATAAGTGTTGTCTTTCACTTGGAGTCTTATGTTCCTAAGGACAATACAAAGTTGAAAAGCTCTTCTAAATAAAATCTTCCTTGGCACAGGCAGGGGTGGCTCCAGGCACCAGCACGCCAAGCGCATGCCTGGGGCGGCAAGCCATGAGGGGCGCTCTGCCGGTCGCTGCGAGGTCGGCAGGCAGGTTGCCTTTGGCGGCATGCCTGCGGAGGGTCCGCTGGTCCCACTGCTTCGGCGGACCTCCCGCAGGCGTGCCACCGAAACCGTGGGACCGGGGACCTCCCGCAGGCAAGCTGCCGAAGGCAGCCTGCCTGCTGTGCCTGGGGCAGCAAAATACCTAGAGCTGCCCCTGGGCACAGAAGGTCAGCTACTATGTGTGAGGAGCCTTTCCATAGGAGTTGTAACAGGGCACACTCTGCTTCTGCCTTCTAGCCCCACAGAAACCACTTTGACTCCAGTAGCTGTATATCCACCAGGCCATGTATTTATGTTCCCTCCACTAACATCTTTACAGTCCCATGCAGCAATGTCGCTTATCGTGTCCCCTGTGCTCTCAGGCCTCTCCCCAGGGCTTGTGGGAAGCAGAAGTCTCCCTTCTCTGAGAGCTCAAACTATGGGCTCAGCTAGCCCTGTTCCCCTTTCTCCCTCACTTCCTTCCTGTGCTCTTCTTGTCAGTTTTGAGCTTATAGGCCAATTGGCTCTTTAGCTCACCCAGATGCCCCACCTAATTAGAAGATTAACTTCAATTACCCCAGTCAGCCTTCTCCAGAACTCACTGGTGTCAGAGTGCAAAGCTCACCTGTTAACTCCCTGCACTCTCTCACAGGGACAAAAATAAGAACGTTGGAACAAGAGGATATGATGCTACCTTTGCAGGGCCTGAGGTGGGCCAGCCCCATTCTGCATTTCTTAGTGCAGCAGGCAGAGGCTGTGGTATGACCTGCCTATCACCCTACACCATGGAGTATCTCCTATGTTGATTGACAAACCTCAAAGGGGGGGTTAGTTACTGCTTGTGCTCGGTGCCCTCTGCTCCATGAGCTCAACCCTTGGGACAGTTCCTGGCAAAAGTCCTTACTCCTGGTGGTAAGTAGCAGACCCAGCTGTTGAAGAGCCTGTTGACTGAGTTTGGCAGTGTATATAGTGAGTCCTGTCATTGCAGGTACTGGAAGTTTCAAGAGAGATGGGGATAACCTGACCAGACCAATAGGGAACATATTTTTGTCCCAGTCTTTCTGATGTTGAACCTCCCTTCATGGTGGGGAAAAAAAGTCCAGTTTCTCCCATTTGTCATCAACAAGAACTCCGTCAGCATTATCAGTTCCCTGCTCTACCCACCAGAGATATCTCCTGGCATTGCTTCCTCCTCTGGATGCTATATTTGACTACCTTCTTCCTTCTGAAGAACAAAAAGACACTGTTGCTTTTTTGAGCCCTGGATCCTCATTCTCCCTTAATTCACCTGCAATTCACATCTCTGCCCCACCTCCTTTCACCATTAAAGCCTTCACTGATCTTGCCTGATATATGAACCACTTCAGAAGTGTTTTAACTTGAGTACTTGAAGTCAGGCACCTAAATCTATGTTTAGGCATCTGAGTGGCTTGATTTTTCACATTGATTTATACTGTCTGGGAGCAGGATTTGTTCAACACCTCTGAAAAACCAGGCTATCTATGCAGATACCTAATTATGGAAGTTTAAAAATTTTGGCAAGTGGATCAACTCCAGCCTCTCTACCATTTGCTTGTATGCAACTGTTCTACCCCCTGATTCATCTCCAGGGACTCCTTCCTTGTTACACCCTAAACTGCTATTCAAACCCCTTCTCTCATTTATCTCTTCTCCTCTCTCTTCTGTCACTACCCTATCATCACCTTCATTATTTTTTTTGCTTTGTCCTTCCTGCTGTGCTTGCTGTAACACACAGTCACACAGTCCAATCAATTGCCTGGGTTGTTGTAATCCTCTCATATGGTCTAATGCCCTACTCTCTAAGTTTCAGTTAGTTCACAGTGTAGCAGCTCCAGACAACAGGGCCATAAACTTTATCCACCTTCTCCATCATCTTTCATCCTCTTCCTATCCATCTCAGAATTCAGTCAGAAATTGCTCTCTTCATGTTCAGAACTCCATTGTACTGTTCTGATCTAGCTCTCTGACCTCACATCAGCCTGCTGTCTTGGCACCTCATTCCTCTCCTGCTGTCTGGTTTATGTCTTGTCCTTTTTCACAGTTGGTTGAGGGGTATGTGTGTGTGTGTGTGTGTGGGAATCACTCTTTCTGTAGTATTGTCCAGTTAATCTAATTCCTGCTAAATCACTGGCTCCATTTACTCTACAGCAGGAGGTTCTCAACCTTTTTCTTTCTGAGGGCCCCATCCCAACCTGCTACAAAAACTCTACGGCCCACCTGTGCCACAACAATTGTTCTGCATATAAAAAACAGGGCAAGCGTTACAGGGTAGCAAGCCAGGCAATTGCCTGTGGCCCCTGCGAAGATAAGCTGCTTAGGCTTTGACTTCCGCCCTGGGTGACAGGGCTCAGGGCCTGGGGCTTCAGCGCCATGTGGTGGGACTTTGGCTTTCTGCTCTGGGTCCCAGCAAGTCTAATGCTAACCCTGCTTGGCAGACCCCCTGAAAACTGCTCACGGCCCCCCAGGGGGCCCCAGACCTCTGGTTGAGAGATGCTGCTTCACAGCAATTACTTGATTAGGCAACCTGTTTACAACACAGTTGTCCTGTTCCCTATTTACAAAATGGTTTAAAATTGTAGTGTAGGTGGCCCTTAACCAAGCCCCCCAGAATTTTAACCCACTTAATAGGCCATGGTTAGATCCTATCTACATAACAACTTTTAACTATGCTGTAATTGTATCAAGCAACAATCGTGCTGTAACCAGGTCTCCTAACTTAGGCCTAGTCTACACTACAGAGTTAGGTCAGTGGAAGGCATCCTACATTGATCTAACTCTGTAAATTTCTACCCTAAAATGTAGCTTTCACCGATATAAGTCACTCACTACATTGATTTAACCCCACCTCCGCAACAGCTGTAGTGCTTACGTCATGTAGGTAGGGTGATACAGTGTCTGTGTAGACACTGCATTACTTACATTGCCTGTTGGGTGTCAGCTCCATGCAGGACTCACAGCTGGAGTCCTTGGGCATAGAGGGGGCGGCTCCAGCTGGGAGCCTTGTATAGGGCTGACAGCCCAAGCCCTGGGGCAATAGGGCTCCAGCTGTCAGTGCCCCACAATGCCCCACACAGTTAAGTCAGTGGAAACGCTCCTGGTGAGGATGTGCTCCGCCGACAGAAGGAGTACAGTGTGGATAGGAAAAACTGCTTTAATTACTGCAGTGACTGTACGAGGACTTAAGTCAACTTAATTTTGTCGTGTAGACGTGCCCTTGGTAATAGTTGCAATGTAAACAAGGGAAATTGTTCATTTCTCTTCTATGTATCTTCCCTTAAAACACTTCTTTTCCCCTTTCACTCATGATTAACTCGCTCTGTAAAGGATGGAGGTTACATATAGAGGTTACATATAACAATAAATTGCTGAATATTGAACATCTTAATCTTGGCATCACGTTACAACCAAAAAATAACTTACATTATGACGCAAACAGAGGCTTTCACACTAAATATTCGATTTCATTCCAGATCCTATCATTGGGCAGGTCTGTGGACACATACATTTTGGGACATTCACTCCATCCTCTTCACCTAATTGACGCCAAGCTCCGGCAGGTTTTGTGCACTTCCTGATCTTGCAGTGCACCTCTGGCGTGGGTGAGAAAATGCAAGAGGACAGTGCTCAGATTGAGTCTAACAATGTGTCATCACCTTTAACTAATGTGTGAATGAAACATCTTGTTTTCAAGTACAGGGGAAAATCTTCTGTAATATTAGCTATTGGAGCCAATCAATAAGCTTGTGTAGAAAGACTGAGCTTATCAGGAACTAAGCCTGACAAATGTGCTACTCTCAGCTCCCTCCCAAGATGATCTAGTCACTTTCCTGAGGCCCATTTAAAACACTGCTTACTGTGTGCATGGGAAGAAGGGTTTTGCTCATTAGTCATCTGGGAAATGGTACAATTGCTTCTTCCAGTAGGTGACCAGACACTAGAGCAGATTTAGTGACTTAACAAGGTCTCTCCCACCCCACATCTACTGGCCATGTGTGCATCCTGAACTCAGTGGCAGCCAAGACTGATTCCATGATGGAATCCTTATCAGGTTAATAATAGAGCAACTCCCCAGTGAAGCTCATTTAAAGTGGACCCAGCAATAAGTCTTGCCTTTAGAGGTATCACAGCAATGAACTATTGACCTAGTGAAGCAGGACAATGTGCAAAGTTTAGCATGGCCAGCTACACAGTCAATAGGGTGCTCCTGCTTCACAAGTGATTCACAGAGAACACAGGAGAGTTCAAAGATGCTTATTTCCTGCTCAGCGAGTCAGTGACTAGGTGAGAGAGCACGATTCTGGGGGAAAAATCTCCTTGAATAGTTACTGCTACAGAAGCATGCTCCTAATCTCATTAGAGATGTTTTATTTTGCTAGTCAGTTCCTAGTTTAAAAAAAAAAAAAGTGGGAGAAGCTGGTGAGGGTGGAAAAAGCCAGTTTGGGCTTGTAGGATTCCTGGACACAATGACTTGAAAAGAAAAGGTGACCTAATCTGAAGGACAAGATACTCAAAGGCTTTTGTCATTGTGATCTCCGATGTCACCTGAACAAGCATTATCATCTTTCATAGCAGCTAATACAAAAAACCCCATGCTAATGTTACCTCTTTAAGATCTGATCTTACTTCTTGCATTTTTAAAATTTGCTTAAGTTTGGAGGATATGTTACACTGCATTTACTTTACATTGGGTTTCTCCATTTCAGAGTAGGTCACCTTTCCCTGAGCTCGTTAACTCTTTTTTCAGCATGATCGTAACTGTGCTCGTGTTTTTATTATTGTAGGTTGTTGCTTGCCTGGCTCCAACTGCTGTTCTTGTTTTGGCCAGCAGAGGGTACTCAATGAAAGGTTAACATTTTTGATGGAAATGGTTTTTGTGTTGTCACTCTGTTGTTTATCAGATTGTCCTAAAAGCTTAAGGTAAAAGCTACATTTCTGCTAACTGAAATGCATATAATAAGAGAAATAGAATGACTGGAAATGCCGTTACTTCTGAATTGCCTTACTATGCAAACGGCTTTGATTTATGATTAAAACTGTTGATGGAATTAAAATTTACTATTTAATCATGTAAATTAATGTTTTTATTCAATGATCAGTTAGTAACATGGGATATATAATATGTCAGGACATTGATGGTTTTATCTGCATTCTTTGTAGAAATGTATAAAGTCTAATGATTTTAACATATGGCTTTTAGCACAACTAAAGCCCCAAACATTCATAAAGTAATTTCATTATAAATCATAATAAAATACACATAATAGAACTGAATCAACTTTTCAGAATGTGTAAAGCTAGACATGATGCTATATCAAAACACCTATATAACATGTTTATCCACTGAGATTAATACTGATGCTTTACCCACAGTTTTTATCCTCTTAGGTCAGATGTCCCTCTGGTGCTTTGCTCTCTATGTCATGTCACATTTATTATAATCTCTTCACGGCCAGATGTTGTCTATCCAGCTTCTAGGGAGGAGCTGGACTACCTGTGTTCTTCCTCTTTTCAAACAGACCATTTGCCAGGCTTTGGGTGTAAACAGCACACACTGCCCTTCCTAGATCTTCATTATTCTTAAGTTATGCTGCAAGAGCACAGGGCCCTCATTATGCTAGTCATTGTCCATCAAGTAAAACAAAGAGAGCTGCTGCCTCAGAGCTCACGATCCAGGATGGCGACCTCACACCATAGTAGATAAACAGAAAAAAAGGATGGTAGTGGGCACAAGGTAACAGTAAGGATGGGTGCGTTTGCATAAATTAGGGCTAGTCTACACTGGCAACACTAAAGCACTGCCGTGGCAGCACTTTAACATTCCTTGTGTGGTCGCAGTGCTGTGCTGGGAGAGCTCCCCAGTGCTTTAAATAAACCATCTCCACGAAGGGCGTAGCTCCCAGTGCTGGGAGTGCAGCTCCCAGTGCTGGTGCACTGTCTACACTGGCGCTTTACAGAGCTGAAACTTGCTGCGCTCATGGGGGGTGTTTTTTCACACCCTTGAGCAAGAAAGCTGCAGCGCTGTAAATTGCTAGTGTAGACAAGCCCTTAGCAATTTCACTGATTAAAGTAGTCAGTCACAGGCAGAAATACCACCTCACTTGTAGGATTTTCAATTTCTTAATTTTCAAAATTAGCTTGGGGATGGTGACAGGTCTTAGACCACTAGCTCTGAAGGCTCCAGCCACATACTTGGTACAGCATGAGTAACATCAATGTGAAGTGCTTGCCCACACTGCCCTGCCAAGGTGTAACCTTTGGTGGTCATTGGCCTTTTCTTGCTTGCTGTGATTGCAGAGCATCTTTTGGGCAGGGGCTCCTATCTGCCCCCTGCCTTCGACTGAGGGCTCAGATCAGAAGTTTGTTTCTTGTCTCTGAGAATGGACTTCAGGGAGAGCCCCCATAGCAGCCTTATTCCCAGCAATAGCTAAATGTAAGCACTGTTTATTAGAAAACAGAGAGGAAAATCAAAGCAATTCAGAGTTAAATAGCCTCCCCCTCTCAAGGCCTGCCTGACACCCTTGCTAGAGAGAGCAAGAGAACAGACTTGCATCACAGTTAATTTAGGCCAAAGAATAAAATCCTCTCATTCTGAAAGCTTGTAAATGATTCAGTCTCTCAGGCTGACAAGCTCTCACACCAGCATCCAGAGAGGAGTCACACCTGTCACTGTCAGTGAAGCTCTCCTCTTTTATATGTGCTTTTGAAAAATTAGGTGCAGCTTTCTTGCCTCCTTCCCTTGAGCTCTCAAGCAAACTGCTGTGAGTCCTAGATTATCCCACCTCTCTGGCAGACATTGCTCCCCTACAGTAGGGGAAGTGTGATGGGGATACCAGGACAACAAGGGCCACATTTTGGGTTTTGAAAGATGTGAACCACCTATCCTCCATTTGATGCTTCCTTTCCTTGCCAGGGATCTCACCCAGGCAAGGGGGAGGAGAGGTTCATCGAAGGGGTTGGCCTGCAGCTGGAGCAGCACCTGGAAGGCATAAGGCTGCAAGGCCAGACATCATTGAGCCATCCAGGAATCCTTCATAATATAAAGCCAGCACAGAGCATGAGCTGAAATGAAGACAAAAGGTTTTCCATAAAAGGCAATACCTGAGGGATGGCATGGACTATCAGATTACTAGGCAGTCCTTCTCAGTTGCATAGCATTTGGGTTCTTGGGGGAGGAAGTGTAATAATACTGAGTGCTAGACCGTCAGTTGGTATAAATTACTGTAGCTCCCTTGACTTCAGTGGAGTTATACCAATATACAGCAGTTGAAGAGCCAGTTCTATGTACTCAATAACCCTGAAAAGCCTGGACAGCACTGCTTCTGGGGCAGTCTCCAAAATATTGGTTTGGAGCACGAATATCTGAGTAGAGTCAGGACACCAAACCAGAAGCTGGTATAGAATATCTTTTACTGTGAGAAAGGTGCAGTTTCATTTAGGTTTCTATTTAGGAGCCCTCTATATAGTGAAATTTGGAGTCCAACTTGACTGAAAACTTGGACTAATTCTCTGGCTACAGCCTGGGCAATTACTCTGAACTCTGCTATATGGGCATGCACCACTGTCCATCTGGTAACAGCAGTATCTGTCAGTTTATCTGAGATCAGAAATGGGGCTTATTTCAAAATCTTTGTGGTCTATAATGCAAGGTGTGACCATTAGTAAACTTGACTGGCTCCTGCTCAGAGATAAGACAGAGGCTGTAGTCTGACCCCTTGATTAGGTCCCCTGTACTTCTGTGTAACGTGCAGTAATGCCTGATCTCCTCTAAATATTGCATTTTGTGCCCCCATGAATGTGTTTATTTTCCTAGCTTTGTTCTCCTTTCTGTTGACCTGTTCATACATATGTATGAGAAACTCAGTAACAGTAAGATGGATGGAAAGATACATAGCACCACAGAAAGTGAAAAACAAATAGCTGCTTTCATCCAAATTACTCCATATGCTCTGGATAATCTGGCTTCTATTTTTATTCCCCTTTGTATATTTTGTTACTCTCTTTTTCTGGAGCCCTTCAAATAAAGTGAACACATGATGATAATAATCAGCATCATCATAAGGGGACTCATAAGTTATAGCGTATGGATATTGAATGGCAGCTGGAGGAATGAAAGGCCATGTATGGAAGGGGCAGCAGGTCTAGTGAAATGAACAGAATTGGAGGCAGAAATTTCTAAATTCCTTTTCTGCCATTGGCTCATTGTGTGTGACACTGGGCAAGTCACTTAATCCCTTTGTTAAGTTTTAGCTACTAGGAAGCATTTTATCTTTATTTCTCTTGTAACCATTTCTGACTTTAATGCCTTATACTTGTACTCAAAGTCTCTTTGTAGTTAAATAAACTTGTTTTATTTTTTAATTAAAAACTAATCCACTGTTGTGTGTAAACCAAAATTGCAAACTGTTGAATATTGACCCATTACAGGGGCGACAGATCTCTGATATCTGAATTGTCCAGGAGAGGGCTGGACAGTGCAGAACACATTTTGGGGAATAATTAGGATTGGCACTGGGTTGGGGTCACCCTGCAAGTAGTAACCAAGGCTGGTGGATGCCAGAGTGTGACTGGCATGTTGCTGATAGGCTACTGGGCTAGGGTTGTAGCTATACACGGACACTCAGGGTGTGACCCGGATGCTGTTAGGCTGTTTGTGAGCAGCCCAGGTTGGGAGCTACAACAGGAAAGCATGTGAGGCACCCAGGGTTACAGGGCAGGTGGTGACACAGCCTCCCACTGGCCTGGATTGCAACCCAGAACGTGACAACCATGGAAGCTGGAACTCAGTTTTAACAATAGTGTGAACCACATGTGCCAGCTATTTGATAATATATGTGCACAGAGAGAGTGCATACATGTCTTAATTTATATCTGTGTTATGAAATGACAGTAGGAATCCATTTAAATCAGAGTAGGACAATTTACAGTATTTTTATGTGACTCCATGGCCCTAATTATGCCTTCACTCACATGATTAAAACTCTCATCAGTTTCAATGGGGTTGAATATGAAGTGTGAGACAGGGCATAATTTAGCTCCACGTGTCTCTCACACTGTCTTGCACCAGCTCACAGGATCTGACATCAGCTTGAGCAGAGCAGCAGACATTTGAGAAGTGAAGGGATAATGAATAGAGTAAATGTAAAAATTTGACAGCACATTTGTTATTGATTTTATGCTGCAAAGCCCCCCATCTTGAAAACACAATTCAGTGCTCAACTTTAATCATGTGAGTAACCCCTTGGGCTTCAATGGGAGTATTCATGCCCCTGAACTTAAGCATATGTGTGATTGCAGAATCAGGCCATTACACTGGTGAGTAATGTTTAATGTTAGATAGCATAGATGTTATTGAATAGCCTTATTCTGTTGTGTATTGAAAGGATGTTGAAGCACTGTGACATTCCCGGGAGTACCCAGGGCTGTGAGGCACCTTGCTAGCACTTGCCTTTAGCATGAGGATGCCTTGTCTGTGCCCACCAGGCCAGAGATCAGCTCACCAACTCTACCAGCCATGAGCAACACGATCACTTCCCTCTAGGCCTACACAGGCCCCACTCTCTCTTTACAGATATAAATATGCACACACCAACCCTTGAGTCTTCCGAGTCTCCCTGGAACATTCAGCCCCTGATCCACTCGACACTCTCAGAACTCACGGATTCACTGCTCCCAAAGGAGCAATGCACCTCAGCTTACCAGTTTCAACTCAGATTACCACTCCACTTAACGCACAGCACTCAGATATGTTTATAGTGAAAACAAGTACAAGTTTATTTAACAAAGTATAGAGATTTGAGTGATAGCCAGTAGGAGTATTGGAAATAAATGGTTACATATAAAATAGTCATAACATTCGTAGAACCTAGACTTACTTAACTAGATACTGTCATGTCTTACAGAGCAATGCTCACCCAAAGTCCTCCTAGCATTTTACAGCAAGGCTTGGCTGTGATCTTTCATTCATGAGACAAGTCATGCTGCTGGCCTGCCTCTTTGATGAAAGATGTAGGGGGTATCTCTGTCCCCCACCCATATCCCAACAATCCATTGTCTTTCCTCAAACAGGATTCCCTTCCGCTGCTTATTTCTTTATGTACATTTTGTTTCTGGAAGATTTCACAATCTCTCAATTAGCATTTGGCTTAGTAGGCAAACAGGCATCCATTTGAGACATACAATGCCCTATACACACATGACAGACAGAGGGATGAGGGTTTATTACTTTCTGCTTGAAAGGAACCTGTCTGACGTTAACTGCCTTACGGACATAATTTTCAGTATAGATACGTAACTCCTTAGATATTATCCATTCATATATTGAGCAGGGATGATGATGTCCAATGGGCTATCTCACATGCTGCCCTTTAGTGAACTATTATACATATATAGATCCAGGGCATCCTCGTAAAACTCTATGCCCCACCTGTGCCCTCTGCCAGCTGGCACCAACCAGACCGTAGTTGAATATTTCCAGATTAGCATTTATCCTGTTTGCATTGCTTTTGTTCTAAATTCTTCACTTTAAAACTTTTCCCCAGTAAATGCTGTACAACTCCCTAACAATGTCTTTGTAAATTAATGGTCTATTCTCCATGACACTTTTTTATGTTGGCATGAGCAACACTTTTCAATATATTCCTCAGCGTATTCAGGCTGACGAGTGTGCATTACCTCTTTGAATGTTCACAATACTGAGCTGAGAAAGCTAGGTAGATTCTTTTCACTCTTATATTTTCAAAGCATTACATACGGTTTGAGCCATGACTCCCTTTTACACAGAAATCAATGAGAGAAGCATGGTTATAATTCCATGTAATGCTCTGAAAATATAGCTGTAAGTATCCCTTTAATATTCTAGCAGTGATATCCTGGCTGGCTTCCTGGTTCTTAGTACAGATGCAGTTTTATTAAACTGTAAATTTTGTTCTCAATAAATGATTAACTTTATTGATGGTTCAGGATTTTAACAAGGCTAGTGAAAAAACAGCCTTTCTCATGCAACAATATAGAAAATTAATGGGCATTCACTGTATGTTTAGGTAGAAGGCAACACAAAGCTATGTATATAGATGTCATTAATTTAACAACTGTGCAATTTTTTTCTCACATACAGTATAACATGATTACAGGGGTATATACTCATTTTACAGCACTCTGGAAGCAAGAAACTAAATACCAAACACCAGCATCAATGTAGCACTTGGTAAAACACCAGAAAATTTGTTTCTAGATATATACTTTCAGTAGGGAGTGGCTTCTGGATATTCTTACTCCACACCCTTTGTGATTAGAATCAAAGTCTGTTGAGAGAGGATAAGTATTCTGTAATTTCTGGTGCCCAAGGCTGGATAACTGCCTACGGGCAATGGGCCAGATTAGTTGTCTCCACTTTAGACTTTTTGCCGGAAATATCCCAATGTGACCAAAAGTATGGGTCACAGATACTTTTTTACACTATTTACCCATCTCTTCCTAAGATATTGCACGATCCCCTTTGTTCCTAGTTTATTTTCAGTTAACTGAATGTGGACAGCCCTGGAAACCCAAGTCGTCAGTTTATCCACCCAACAGGTGCAACATGGGTAGTACGGGTTTCCCACTTTTCCCACCAAAGTGTCTCTGATACAAGAACTTACGCCTTGATACAGCAACTGGATCCGTGAAGGCAGATCTCTAGAGTGTGACTTCACTGCGGCTCTAGGAAAGGAGCCACTTGAAAGATCAGGGCCTTATGTAGTTCTTTTTCTATTCCCATTCAGTTCTTAGACACCCTCATATGACTAACAACCGTGCCAGTGCTTGCCAGTTAAATTAGTTGATTTCGTGATGTGGATACTTGTCCACTAAAAACTAGACTAAGAATACAAATTCATTTCATAGGTCACTGGCCATCTGGCAATGACTTTCAATCACTTTCACTGGATTTGAACCACTGACGTAGGGCTGAAAAGCTTACTATCCCATTACAAAGCCCCTGAGATTTCAGTACCAGCTGTTTCAGTAGAGCCCTTGTTTTGTATCTTGCACATTGCCTGTGTGCTAACCGGTTACACAGGGTGTAGGGCAACTCTCTAGCCTCAGATTTCAAACAAACACTTCTGCAAACACACAAACAAAAACTTTCAGACAGCCAGTCAATGTTTGGAACTCAGTTTATTTTTCTCACGAATGGGAATGCTTAGCTTGAAAGCATCACCTGGTCTAATCTATCAACTACAGAACTATCCAACAGTGTATCGACAACTAAAATTGAATAATTTAGGTTTTGTTTGCTTTTTAAATTATTTTCCCTTACAGAACATGTTCGGGTAACTGAACAAGCATAGCCCACCAAGTAGCCTTAAATGCTAATTGCTAGTGTGGACCTGGAACTATTTTTCTATGTTTGGTAATCTGAAAAATTCATTTAGTGATTATTTGTAGCAACAGGGAAATCACACTGATCTTCAACAGCTAGTCAGGAGTGTGAAAACAGTTTAAAATATGGCTATCTAAACAATCCCTGTTGTATTAAAATAACAGTTTTATTGTGTATAACTCAGTTACAGAGTGCAGGATTACAAAATGTAAATGCTCCAAAATATCATTCATTAAACAATTAACGGTAAGAAATTCTAACAAAAAAAAATGCATATTTCCCTTTTCTCACCCCAAATTCCTGATCTTAGAAAAGGCTTTCTTATACATAATTAGGAGCAGAAATATATTTTATTATCGCATTAAGGGTGAGATTTTTAATTGCATGAAAGTCAGGAAATTCAAATCTTTCTCTCAGCAACTATTAATTTAGTTTCCTTACTCCTATGTGCAATAGTATTTTCTATTCCAGTGTATGGTTTTAAAATGTAATGGCTTAGTTTGTTATGGAGAGATGGCAGCCTCTCCACCACAAAGTTTGTAGTCAACTTTTCATTATAAACCCATTTTTGTCTCCCTCTCCCCACCAAATGTACAAAATCAGTCCTTTGGGCTGCAAATATTGCATGAAGGGTCTGTGGACTAAGGAGAATATTTGGATCAAATATGGGGAAAACTGAAATAGTAATTTATGTGATAAGGGAACTAAATGATTAGGTGTAAGTTATATTTGAAAATATATTTCATTGTTTAGTCAGGCTGTATCTCAAGTACAGTCTGTTCATCAAAAGATGTTTTAGTCACTATATTTTCCTCTGAAAGACTTTACTTAATGTAAAGGAAGGAAAAGGAAACAGTTCTAGAACACATCATCCTTTTAACTTTTGAAGTGTGAATATTTTAATTTTTCTGTTTTGTTTTTCGTTTGTTGTGTGCCTAATAATTGTTTAAAAGGATTCATGTGGTAGGCTTTTGATTGCTTCAGTAAACTCAGGCCATAGCCTGTCCCTCTTCAGACACAGTCCTAAACCTGCACTTAGCTGTCATATAACAGTGAAAAAAGAAGCTTCCAGTATGGACAGCTTATGTATAGAGCACTGAACTGAGTGTCAGGATACATGAGTTCTATTCCCAGCTCTGCTGTGTGACCCTGGGCAGGCCATTTCCCCTCCCATCCCATGTATGTATTGTCTTTTTAGATAATAAGCAATTATGGCAGAACCTGTTTCCTACTATGAGTTTTGTTCAATGCCTAGCTCAGTGGAGTCTTGGTCTCAGTTGGGACCACTAGATGCTAGTGTAATACAAATAACTAGTTTCACCTCGGTACCTTCTGATCCTGATATCCTTTCACTGAAACAAGCTGCATAATTTGGAAGTTATCCTATTAGCCACTGCCAAATTAGGAACATCAGCATGGTCTCCCATGGATTTTATAAAGTCTATCAAAGATCTGACAGACCTTCGAAGATTTGCTAAAGATACACTGGACTTCTATAGTCTACAAATGGCCTAATGGACTTAAGAAACTTCTCTAAGGGACTGGACTATAAAACAAAAATGAAAAACAATTAAATGTATATCACTAGCACGTACCCACATAATGACTCCATTTGGAGGGGTGGTTGTGAAGGAATGCAGGGGCTGGGGGCGGGGTTGTGTTGCAGAGTTTGTTACTTTTTTGTAATAGTTTGACTGATGCTAGTTTGGTGACCAGAGGCAGACTAGATTCTGTTAGTTCAGGCCCCCATCCAGCAACACATGCTTAATTTAAAATACTGAATATTGAGAAACTCTTTGATTTCTCCCTCCACAGAAAAGGTGAAAAGCTATTGCAGATCTTCCAGGGCAGTAATGGTTTAGTTTAATGGTCGAGGCTTAGCATCAGAAAGTAGGAAATGTGACAATTGTTAGTCCTAAAGGGTTTTAGTATATTTGCAGAGGTGTTAAAACATGCAGGACCACGTTCATTCCAGATATAAGCAGGTACATTTCTACTTAGGCCTGGGCTGGACATGTCCCTAACAGTCATGCAACAGCTGGAACAGGGAAATTGCTGGTTGAAGTTTTGAGCACTGCCACCTTCTGCAGCTCATTGAGTTTCAAGTTTTGCTGCTGCAAATATCTAGTCCTGTGCAAAGCAATAACAGGAACTATATGTTAATTATAACTAAATATCTTCTCCTTTCTCTCCCAAGAAAATAACTTGCTGCTAGAGTTCAGATTGCCCCTGGCATCTCAGAAGGATTGTGACAGGTCAAGTGACCTGCACTCACAATTATCCAGGTTTTCCAGAGCCTGGGAAAGCAGCCAAACATACATGAGAAAATAAAACGTACATTCACAGCTACCAGCCTGAGTTAAGAGTTTGAACAGGAACTTTCCTTTGTCTAACTATAAACAACAACAAAATCAACAAAAGGATGACCATGGGCACCCATTATTCAAGGACTTAGCCAATCCCCCACCCCAAAAAGCGACCTGATATATACAGAGATTTGATCTGTATAGATCAAACAGTGGCTCGCACACACAGAAGCTGTAGAGAACATTTTACAGTGCCTGGCCTGGCAGGATGAAATAACTCTACAGCTGAAGCAAGCTTTTCATCTTCATGGTCCCTGATAAAGCCTATACTGAAGAAGCTGTGATCTTTTCTTTCCTTGGGGAGAGAGTTAACTTCCCTCCTGCCAGCCATTATAAACTCTGGGCCTGAATATCACTGTAATTATGATCTCTTTACATCAGTCTGACAGTATAAAGGGGAAGAAACAGCCCCAGAGAATAGTGGTGTGGGGCGGGGGAGGGGAGGGCTCCCTTTGGTATAATGCTGGTGTAAGGCATTAACCTTGTTCTGAGTTTCTGGTTGGGAGGAGGGAGAGGAAAGGCAAGGGTCTAGAGCACCCTGCACTGAAGCTGTTGTCTGCTTCCCAAGACCCACTGGGCAGGATCTTGACTGTCCCAGAATATGAAGAGCACAAAGAAGGCTTTAAAGCCATGTTTGTCCAAGCCTCTTTCTGCTCTTTAACTGAGAGCACAAGCCCTGTCTTTGCCAAATGGTAGCATTTCTTTATAGTCTTGGATACACTTGTATAGCATGATGTAGCACTGTATAACACTTCAGGTGCTCAGAAGGCTAAAAAGAAAAAAAGATCCCTTTAATTATATAGAAAACACAGTAGGATAATTAAACCACATGCAGTGTATACATAAAAATTATAGGCTGTCATATGTAATGTTTCACGTTTAACTAATAATAAGAAATAAGTGAAGTAGTGCATATCAGGTGATGTTCATTAGCCCATTTTATTGTAGATATATCTATTTGCACAGTAGGACTACAAATCAATACAATTGGCTACCTACTACTTGGAAACAATGTAATTTCTACATGAGCTTATGAGAAAAGTCAGTGTTCACTTCAATTTTAGATGTGATGTTGGGAAAATATGACAAAATTTAAATTGAGTAACATATACCCAATAATTCTAGTAACACTGTAATTGTGCCTACAATTAAAGGAACAGTTTAAATATCTTTCCAGAGAAGAATGTCCAGTCCTTTGTGAAAATAATGCTTCAACAGCAGTAATAAAATTTAATGAGAGTTCACACAACAATTGTAGAATTAATTTCAAATCGCACACAAAGGACTTATGATAACATTAAATATAGGGTAAAATTTATACTGATAATTCAGCTCTAAAAGGTCTATGACAAGTAAAAAAATCTTCAGAGGAATCAGTACAATAATAAAATGTTATTTATTTGTGTGTGTGTGTGTACAAGGAAGAAATGTTATCTAGAAGAAAAGAATGATATCTATGAAGGAATCCAAGGCTAAATCTTGATTCACCAAGTTCAGGGGCAAAATTCCCATTGGCTTCATAGGGCCCACAATTTGGTCTAAGATGGAGCCTGAACCAACACCTGTTGAAGTCAATGGCAATCTTCCATGGACTTTAAGGAACATCTGATCAAGCCCATAATGACTAAAAACCATAAGTCATTATTGAGGAGAAATTATGATACAGAATAAGTCAGAACCTCTGAGCATATTTCACTATCACTATGAAAACAATATCCATATATTACATATGACTATATAGAGAGACTGACTGGAAAAACCCAACTCCAGTTGCACGTGTGTGTTTTGGTTCAGCCCATTATAGAGATAATTTCATATTTCAGACCTATGATATATATTTGAATCCTAGCATTCTCTAAATAACTTGGGGGGCGGTGAGTGGGGGTCAGGACCAGATTGTTATCTCCACTATTGCCCTATTTGCCATGCATGAGCATAAAGGAGCTATAACAGACTCTGGGGAATTCCTCCAGTACCGGAGCAATGTAAAGGCAACACATATGACCTTACACTGCAACCCTCATCCTACCACCACAGCTCCCACTTCGGGTGGGTACTGGGGGTAAAATCATCAAGGGTAGAAGTGGGAGTGGCTGAAGCACTTTGCACTGACTATTCTGGGCTGCAGGGCAGCTATGCAATGCAGGTGTAGATCACAATAATCTCTGAGACTTCTCCAACTCATTCTGGGGACTGTGCTGGCCACCAGATCAGCCCAGAATTTGGGAAGCACAAAGATGATTTAAAGCTATATTTGTACTCCCCCTACCTGTTAAGGGCAGGACAGATTCTGGGCCCCACTGTATCATTTAGGTGCTAGCCCTATGCTTGGGTTTATTTAAGATGTAAAAAATTGCTATATTTTTATCCTCTGCCAAGTGATAGCAGATACGGGCGCATTTCAGGTTGGTTTCCTTTGAAGGATAAACCGGTGACACTAAGTCTAGATATTTTCTTAGTGTAACTTGTTTTACTGACACTATATAAGTCCTTGAACTGCAGTGGTCACAAATGGCATACAGGTAATGCCTCTTTCAGAAATCTCAGACCCAACATCAAAAGTCCATTTCCCAGGAAGCAACTCTGCCCCCACATTAACTTTGTGAGTTTAAGGCAGAGAACAAACTCTACTGTTGTTTGCAACAGTTCCCCAAAGGAATATGCATCACAAATCTCACAGCAATGAAACATTTCTTTATACCTTGTACATTGTTTTCACAGTAAGAGAAAGGAAGCGTAAGACTATGTGTAACAATTCAATGTAGTGACTCCTGTCATAACAATATTATACACTGCCATTGGAGAACTAGTATCAGAGGGGTAGCTGTGTTAGTCTGGATCTGAAAAAGCAGCAAAGAGTCCTGTGGCACCTTATAGACTAACAGACGTATTGGAGCATGAGCTTTCGTGGGTGAATACCCACTTCATCGGATGCAACCCATATCCAACGAAGTGGGTATTCACCCATGAAGGCTCATGCTCCAATACGTCTGTTAGTCTATAAGGTGCCCCAGGACTCTTTGCTGCTATTGGGGAACTAGTGTGTGATCACATAAGACCATATTGTAATGCATCTGCACAACGGAGAGAAGGTGGGTAGAATAAGCAGTGCTATCCAGAAGAAACATAGGTTATCAAGGCCAGCGTTAGAAAGCCACATTGCATTTCTCTGGTTTGCTCCTGACAGGAGGGTTCCCAAATAAGATCAGCTTAGGTGTCTGTTGGGACACAGCCCAGCTCGCCAAACACATTTGAGCAGGATCTAAACTACAGTTGATTATGGCCAGGATTTGGTCTACTGTTAGAACAAAAACAAGTTCCCTCAGACATGGGAAGGATACTAGTCTGACAAAGTTCTGTGATATAGAAGCAGTTTGTTCACACTCACATAATTCAAAAATAGTTGCACACATTATTTAGGTTTCAGAGTAGCAGCCGTGTTAGTCTGTATCCGCAAAAAGAACAGGAGTACTTGTGGCACCTTAAAGACTAACAAATTTATTTTAGCATGAGCTTTCGTGAGCTGCAGCTCACTTCTTCGGATGCATAGAATGGAACACACAGACAGGGGATATTTATACATACAGAGAACATGAAAAGGTGGAAGTATGCATACCAACAGGCAGAGTCTAATCAATTGAGATGAGCTATCGTCAGCAGGAGGAAAAAAAACTTTTTGAAGTGATAATTAAGATGGCCCATAGAAGGTGTGAGGAGAACTTAATATAGGGAAATAGATTCAGTTGGTGTAATGACCCAACCATTCCCAGTCTTTGTTTAGGCCACAGTTAATAGTATCTAGTTTGCATATTAATTCAAGTTCAGCAGTTTCTCTTTGGAGTCTGTTTTTGAAGTTTTTTTGTTGCAAAATTGCCACCTTCAAGTCTGTCACTGAGTGCATCCGAAGAAGTGAGCTGCAGCTCACGAAAGCTCATGCTAAAATAAATTTGTTAGTCTTTAAGGTGCCACAAGTACTCCTGTTCTTTTTACACATTATTTAGAATCCTTCTACAGTATGAACATGCATTTCTGGGCTGAGATCAAGCCTGAGCTATTTCAGACCATTTAACAGTTTGAGAAAGTTATAAAAGGTTGAAAACAATTATTCAGAATAGAAGTGGTTTCTATACCATACTATAACATCACTTCTCAGAGACAGCAATTTAGCTATAAATGTCATTCCAGTGGCTGTGGCCCACACTCAGTTATTTTTCCATCCATCTTGCTAAGCACTGTGCAATAGGCTTTTTCCTATTGAGAAAATGTGTATTCCTTTATATAGACTGAGGTACACATTCTGCCCTCAAGTACAGGAAACATCCACTGGGATTTGCATAGTTGAATTAGTAGAATTTAGTCGCACATTTGGATTTATTCACCAAATTGTTCACACTCAGCCCTAGCAAGCTATTGTGATGGGGCCCCCAGGATGCATCCTGACTGTGGGACTGCTGAGCTCGCCGAACGCACCAGCCTGGGCTGCCTCTAACACTGTGATGTTGATTTCAAGCTACAAACCTCTGATAGGCACTGCACTTACACAGACTTCCACAGACAGAGACACACTCAAATTAATAATTTTCCAGTCACTCATGAACCATCAATAGAGAGGCTGTAACCCATTCCCTCCAGCTACAGCCATTTCCCCCTAGAATGGTACCATCTTACACTGCTCAAGGCTCCCCTGGGCACTGCAAGTTCATTAGTTCACCGCTCCCTCAGCTAGGACACACACTAGCCTTTGTAAGCTGAGCTGAGAGTTCTCGAGCACTTCAACCAAAACACACTGTTGTAAGTAAAATATAAAATAGGCTTATTAACTACAAAAAGATAGATTTTAAAAGGTCAGAGTTAGTTATCTTAAGAAAATAAAAAGTAAACATGCAGTCCAAGTTCTAGAAACTAAGCAGGATTTGAACCAAGTAGTGTCTCACCCTGATAGATGGCACAAGTAAGTTACAGTTCCCCAATACCCAGACTGGACTCCTTTTTTCAGCTTGGGACTACCCTTCCCCAGTTCAAAGTATTCCAGTATTCTTCAATATTTGGACCACCCTCCCCTAATATTCAATGTATGCTTCCAGATCTGCTTTCAGGTGTTGAGATGGGGTGGGGGAGAAGCCAACTGATGATGTCATGTCCCCTCTTTTATATTTTCTTCCAGCTTGTTGGAAAGATATTTGATGTGACATGGGGATCAGGCAGCCCCCATTGCACAGGTACTGTCTTTAAGAAGTCTCTGGATGGCCATTGGGAGAGTGGATTCCTTTTAATGGGCCATCAGCACATGTCTGACTGGTCCTTTGTTGCAGTCAAATGGTTGGCTATAGGCATCTCCCAACCTGAGAACATATTTCAGTAACACATATAGGACAACAAAAATGATTAGGGGGCTGGAGCACATGACTTATGAGGAGAGGCTGAAGGAACTGGGATTGTTTAGTCTGCAGAAGAGAAGAATGAGGGGGGATTTGATAGCTGCTTTCAACTACCTGAAAGGAGGTTCCAAAGAGGATGGATCTACACTGTTCTCAGTGGTACCAGATGACAGAACAAGGAGTAATGGCCTCAAGTTGCAGTGGGGGAGGTTTAGATTGGATATTAGGAAAAGCTTTTTCACTAGGAGGGTGGTGAAGCACTGGAATGGGTTACCTAGGGAGGTGGTGGAATCTCCTTCCTTAGAGGTTTTTAAGGTCAGGCTTGACAAAGCCCTGGCTGGGATGATTTAGTTGGGGATTGGTCCTGCTTTGACCAGGGGATTGGACTAGATGACCTCCTGAGGTCCCTTCCAACCCTGATATTCTATGATTCTATGATTGCTTCATAATTTCACATATAATGATAGCACATACAATCCAACAGGATATTAATGTTCAACAGATCAAGGCTTTTAGATGATACCTCACAAGAGGCATACTTTGTATAAAAAATATCATAATTATCTGACAGTGGTGAATATGGTGGTTCCAGGGTGCTGCTTTACGTACAGAGTGTGTAATGAAAAAATAATCAAACTCACTGCAGCACTCATCCAGTCTGTCTTTCACATTCAGGAAGGTCCCTGATGCCATTCACTTCTCTAGCTTTCTAGTGTTATTTTACCTGTCTGTGCAGTGTTGGATATGCTGTGATCTAACTGTCCATTTACAGACTGACAGTTCTGAACTGTCAAGCATGCACATTTCTGAGCCCAAAGACTTTCATGTGATTAGCACTTAACATGTGATCCATCTTGGGTTACTGGGCAACAATTATCCCAGGGTCTTAAACTGTATGTGGATTGGAGGCAAATGAGGCTTGCTCTCTGCCTCCGTTAAAGGTGTTACCCCAGAAAAGAAAGCCAGGAAAGTGAAAGAGAATATAACTAAATTAAGTTGTCCGGGTTAAGCTCCTAGCCTGAGAAACCTTTCCCCTTTTCTGTCCTAGTTTGGAGGCTGTTAAATGAGCAGCAGATTACTGGAAAAAAAATTACCATGACCATTCAGATTTAGAATGAAAACACATTCAACCCAGCTGGCCAGAACACATGTGATGTAAGTGGCTGCTCATCGGGCATGCACAAAGACCGCCATTGTGGAGGTATTTCTGTCTGATCTCTCAGGTCTGCCTGAACATATTTTAGTTTCCATGAGGGAGAGAGTTTGGTTAGCCTGGGCCATTAACTCAGTTAAATGTACACATAGCCTCTTAATCTCTCCAATAATGTATATACAAAAGGCAAACACTTAAAGTAAAAAGAGAAAAGCAGAACTACAAATCTGCAGCAATCTGGAGCTGTGCTGAAATGCATTTCAGCCATGAAGGCAGTCAAAGACAGGGGAAAAAAAGACTCTATGCATTTTTTTATTTACTTTCCATCAAAGCCCATTGCTGCTATACCTGCTATTAAACATAAGCCAAGATTTCTGTAGCCTTTATATCTTAAATTTCAATTTGACCTGTATTTATTTTAAAATGACCTACAATAAAACCCATGATTGTATGGACTGCTGCAGTGTATGCTGGATACCCTTGCTAGCACTGGCAGTGAAATAACCCAATAGACATTTTCCATTTCTAGATTTCGTTATTCAAGTCCAAGCATATAGACATTTTAATGTGCTTTTTAGACCCCCTAAGGGTTAATTATCACAGAGTGACAAGATACTGTAACAATTCTTTTTTAGATCCCATAGAGTCAGGCACCCTACTTCATGGTGTCGTCCCATGACGCATTGTTCTGTGACATCACTGCTAGTAAAATAATCGCTTGAATCAAGCAGCCAATCCACAGTGGCTCTAGTAAGTGGAAAGTTTTTAGTACATGTTGCAATTTTGAAAGTGTCCTAAAATATTAGTTTATATTTTGGGGGGTATAAAATACTCCAATAAGAAGAAAAGAATGAAAATTGTACCGTATGCTAACAACTCCCTGTCATTCCCCTGGGCTAGCTTCATGAGTCAATGAAGTTTTCTGTCAGAGCTGTAATGGGATAGAATGATGCATATTGGGTGCTGCAGCAGAACACAGCCAGATGGTGAGACTTTGCAGAATCTAAAGAGATTGCTCTTTTTAATTGTACGTTTTTGAGTGCTCTCTTAAAATAGTTATAGCAAGGAGCTGTGTGTCAGGATTCTTGGGTTCTACTTTCAGCTCAGTCACTGACTTAGATCATAAGCTGTGTGAGCAGGGGACTGCCTTTTTGTTCTGTGTTTGCACACACCCAGCATGCCCAGGACTCTTAGGCACTATGAAAATACAAATACATTGTTATTATTCCTAATTGTGGCCCTGATTCAACAATGTACAAGTATGTGCCTTAGACTGAGCATATGTGTAGTTTCCCTGACTTTACTGGAACAATTCACATGCTCAAAGTTAGACACATGCTTCAGCACACTGCTGAATCAGGACCTCTGTCATCTTTCAGCTAAAGCCAGGTATACTTTTTCTGGCATAGCTATCTCAATCAGGGGTGTAATCTCTGATCAACATAGCTGTGCCAGCAAAAGCCCCTAGAGTAGACTATTACACTGGCACAACTATGCTTTTTCTGGAATAGCTTATTTCACTCTAGGAGGAGAGGGGAGGCTGGGATAAGCTATACTGCAAAAGCATAGTTTTGCCAAAATAAGCTGCATCCACACTAGGAGAGCCTCATCAGGGTATAGCTGTACTGACCAAGCACTCCTAGCGTAGAACCGGCCTAAATCACCATCTCCCTTGTGTGAAGATTTGGTCCCTGGATATGAGAAAGACAAGATGTCTGAGGTAATATCTTTTACTGGATCAACTCTGTTGGTGAAAAAATCAAACTTTCAAGCTCCACAGAGCTGAAGACCTGAAGAAGAGCCCTGTGGAGCTTGAAAAGTTTGTCTCTTTCACCAACAGAAGTTGGTTTAGAAAGAGGTATAACCTCACCCACCTTGTCTCTCTCACCTCACTTGTATCCTTTAACCTCTCTGCTAGTTTATTCATCTGTGCTCTGGGTCTATTAATTCCTCTCACAGAGAGTGTTGGAGAGTTAATTATACTTGTAAAAGGGTGTTGACATCCTCAGAAGATCTAGCCTTGAGAGGGCAAGCACCATTCTTTACATCTGACAAGCCTCCACAATGCTTTTTGACTTCAGTGAGAATTGCAGGGGTTCAACATCTTTCAGGATAAAGTCCTTAGCAGTAAACAAAACTTCAATTGGATTTTTTTTTAACTTGAAGATAACTTTTAAGATAGTAAAATCAAACCAGAAATACACCATTACATTTCTGTGAAAAACAGATGGAAATCACAATAGGATACCCTTCAAGACATTGTAAGGGAAAGAAAAACTCATAGTGGCTGCGTAAATAGGGACATAATTTCTCACTTGAAACCCTGTGCTAATTCCAGATGGCTCTTATTCCTGCTGCTAAAATAAAATTTAAAAAATGTGTGTCTGCCTATTGCTGCCCCAAATGAGAGGGAAATGACTTTAAGCAATGTAATGAATATGCCCTGAAAAAGGTCTTTATTACATTCCATTTCCCACCTATTATAAAAATGTGGAAGTTGTAGAAATCGCAATAGATTTCTTAGGAGTCTGAAAAGGCATTTGGGAATTTCCTCATGTCAGCCACAGGACCTTAAATTAACATCATTGTTTAACATCACTTTGACATCTGTTTTTCTGCTCATTGTAATTTCCTAAACTATTCTTTTCACTTCATTGTTCTGCTCCTTACTGGTGGGAAGTTACTGAGTGTTGCTTTCGCCCGCCAGAGTCCCACACTTTTGTGTGAGCTATAGTCCATCCCCCTTCTTCGTTCTTGGGATTCCTATATCTCCCTTACTCCCTCTTCCAGTAATAAAACTCCTCCAAAACATCTGTAAAGGGGACTAATATCAAATGCTATTACTGGGATGTAAAATTATAGAATCACAGAAATGTAGAGTTGGAAGGGAGCTCGAGAGGCTATCAAGTCCAGTCCCCTGCACTGAGGCAAGATCAAGTACATCTAGACCATCCCTGACAGGTATTTGTCCAACCTGTTCTTAAAAACCGCCAATGATGGGGATATTCCACAACCTCCCTTAAAAACCTATTTCAGAATTTAACTAACTTTATAGTTGGAAAGTTTTTCCCTAATGTCTAATCTAAATCTCCCTTGCTGCAGATTAAGCCAATTACCTCTTGTCCTGCCTTCAGTGGTCATGGGGAACAATTAATCACAATCACAACAACAGCCCTTAATATATTTGAACACTTATCAGGTCCTCCCTCGGTCTTCTTTTGTCAAGACTAAACATGCTCAGTGTTTTTAAAGCAGTATCATAGGCCAGGTTTTCTAAATCTTTTATCATGTTTGTTGCTGTCCTCTGAACTCTCTCCAATTTGTCCATTTCCTAAATCATGGTGCCTAGAATTGAACAGAGAACCCCAGCTGAGACCTCCCCAGCGCTGAGTACAGCAGGACAATGACCGCCTGTGTCTTACATATGACATTCCTGTCCACATAGCCCAGAATAATATTAGCCTTTTGTGGAAGTGTATCATGTTGATGACTCCTATGCAATTTGTGAGTCACTATAACCCTCAGATCCTTTTCATCAGTGCTACCACCTAGCCAGTTATTGTCTAATGTATAGCCATGCATTTGATTTTTTCCTTCCTAAGTGAAGTACTTTGCTCTTGTCTTTATTGAATCATCTTGTTAAAATCAGACCAATTCTCTAATTTGCCAATGTTGTTTTGAATTCTAATCCTGTCCTGCAAACTGCTTGCAACCCCTCCCAGCTTGGTATCATCCGCAAATTGTATAAGCATATTCTCTACTCCATTACCCAAGTCACTAATGAAAATATTGATTAGTATTGGACCCAGGATTGATCCCTACAAGACCCTACTAGGTAAGCCCTCCCAAATTGACATTGAACCATTGATAACTACTTATTGAGTATGGTCTTTCAACTGGTTGTGCACCCACGTTAGTGACTTCATCTAGATCTCATTGGACTAGTTTGCTTATGAAAATGTCACATGAGGCTGTGTCAAAAGCCCTCCTAAAATACAGATATGTTACATCTAACTGCTTCTCCACAATCCACTAGGCCAGTAACCCTGTCAAAGAAAGAAATTAGGTTGGTTTGGCATGATTTGTTCTTGACAAATTCACATTGGCTCTCTTATAACCCTATCATCCTCTAGGTCAGCAGTGGTCAACCTATGGCTTTGGAGCCACATGCCACTCTTCAGAAGATAATATGTGGCTCCTGCTAGGAGCCGACTCTGGGGAAAAAATGTAGCTCCATCAAGTTCCTACCACAAGACTGAATTGTAATCAGCCTTTTCAGTCACTGATGCCAGGTTATTTATGTCAAAAGTAACCTGAAGCTTTATTTCCATGAGTGACTAACTGGATTAGATTTACTCCATGATATATGGAATTGCTATCAAGCATCACATCAATTGTTTGAAATGTGGTTAGTGATTATAAGCTCTAAATCTGTAAAGGAAGGCAGGGGATTTAATTAAATCAATATGTCCATGTATCTGTCAAAGAGAAACACAGTTACAACACACACAACTGTATGGAAAAGAAGGAGTTAAGTAATGATGAGAATTATACTTAAACATATAAAGTGAAATAATTACTCTATCAAGGTTTTTAAATTCTGTATTTCACAGAATCTAGACAAGCAACTTCACACTGGAGTATAACATCTATTACAATCCATGTAAATTTAAAACCAGTGTTTTATTTTATGTACTTTGATTAAACTTTGAAAACTGTTTTGTTTAGAAAAAATTGTGTCTGTAATATAGTATTCTATTTCTCTTCACAGTAATTGTCTTTAATACTATGGATATTTCTCTGAAGCCAAAACCTTGGCTTCTTCTAAGCTCATCTGCTTCTTCTGCTTATTCCCCACCTGAATTTGTAATCCTATTTGTGACGTCAAAATGACTTGAACGATACCAGAGATGATTTATATTGCCATACAAAAAGGATTATGACATTCAGGGATATCAGACCTAGGAGTAGAGCTGGGCAAATAAATGATTTTGTGGTTCAGTGGCAATTCCAAACAATTAGAAAAAAATCAGTTTGGATCAAACCAAATCAGAAAGTTTTCAGAATTTTTGATGTCCATTTCACAGCAAGGATTCACACAGGTTTCCACATCTCAGGGCTGGTCTCCAATATGGGGAGATCGATGCTGCTGCAATCAATGCAGCAGGGATCGATTTAGTGGGTCTACTGAAGACCTGCTAAATCGAGGAAAGAGCGCTCTTCGATCAACCCTGGTACTCCAGCTCTCCACGAAGAGTAAGGGAAGTCAACTGGAGAGTGTATCCCATAGATGCAGTGCAGTGAAGACACCGTGGTAAATTGACGTAAGCTACGTCGACTCCAGCTACATTATTCACATAGCTGGAGTACCATAACTTAAGTTGACTTACACCAGTAGTGAAGACGAACTTTCAGTTCAGTGTCCTAAGCACTGGAAGGAGGGGCGCAGAGCAGCACCACCACTGCCAGCTCCTCCTATTCTGGCCATATTGTGAATAGCCAAAACTATGTGCACCAACTTTGTGAATAGTTTGGGGTTGACAAACTGCATTTTTCATCAAATAAACTGTACCCAGGAATAGTAGAAATATTTAGAAATGTATAATGCAAAGGATGTTCTCTACATGATTATTCAAAGATAGGGCAAATTTTGTCAAACTACTTGCTGGTGTCTTTTCAATCCATACTCACTAATACGATGTGAAGATGGCATATAATTTAGTTATATACTACAGCAGTTCTGTCTCTTCGTGCTCAGAGAAGACAGGGAAGAATTGTTAAAAGTTCATTTAAAAACTACAGAAGTGTGCTGATGAGGAATGGCGAAGGTGATGTGAGATTGACAGAGCCGCTAACTCTGAGGCTTAACTAATATTTCAGTAATACAAAAAACTTTTAAGAGCCACTGTAGGCAACCTTAACACTGACCCTGTAGTTATGTCACAATGTTGTGCCCAGCTCAGTTGCCCTTTTTCTCTGTCAGAGTGTGTTTTCTGGATACATCCTTCAGCTGAATGTTCCCTATAAGGGTTTTATCTGTTCACCTAATGGAATAGAGTTGTATGTTGTTATTAATATCGTCTTTTGAGTTTTAATCATAGTTAAATACATCTTCTCCGCTTGCACAGAATTCAGCTGCAGTAGAGATCTTTCATGTCTGCTACTTTTGGTGTACAGCCCACATATTCTGTTCCATAGCTTATTGTTATCATAAGGAACTCAAGCATCAGGTTGTTACCATGGCAGTAACCTAGAAAGCTCTATTTCTCCAGAACTGACCACTTTTCAGTTTTCCCACTCTAGAGATTACATTCTGTAAACCGGCTTCTGTTGGGTAAAAAACTCAACCAATAGTCTTTCCTTTTCCCTCCCCAAACATGGAGGAAATATTGGGGAGTTTATTACTGATAATTAGTCTGCCATACTTATGGAAGTGAAACCACCAGATGGCACAATAAGGCAGAAGAGAACGTCAACATATAGGATGAATGTCACAGATGAACAGCCAGAGGGGCAATTGATAGCAAGATGCTTCAGTTAGGCATAGATGTGGGCCTTCTGGAGAGACACTCCTCACTAGTGCCAGTTTGACAAAAGGGAGAAAGGGTTCAGGTGGGGAGTTGGAGTATATCTTTCCTTTCCTCCTCAATCTGAGTATTGTAACAGATTGATTCTATCAACAAATCACTTAGTTACATTTCCATTCTGAATACTAAAGGGGCTTGTATTTAATTTTCTATTTGCTTCTTAGTTATTTCTTATAAAAATAATTTTAATTTTCTGTATATTGCATTTAGTCTTTCACTAGAACAGTCTAAAGAAAGTGACTCTACCCATCCACAAAGCTCCCTTCACTATGAGTGGAGTTTGGAGAGCTTAAGGTTCCATGTCCTCTTCATATTCAATTGTCTTAAAAGACCAAATCATACCACAGCTATCCTGTGAGATAATTAAAGCACTGTTCTGTTTCTAGCATAGACAGGACCTATCCATATTTTAAAACATTATGCTTGTATTGGAAACTGCCTTGGTTTTAACTCATTTTCAGCTAACCTGCCTTCCAATATGGTTTTGGCAGCTACTGTGAAGATGGCCAACTCATTCTGAAATTGTGCTCTAGAATGTAGTTTCTAAACATGTTTCCAATTAGAGCTGAGTATATATTTCACAACTACTGTAATGAAGCTAATTAACCACTCTTTTCTGTTCATAAAATATTTGCAAGCTAATACAATTCTTGAATGTATTAGTTATTGGAAATTATTCATGGCACTTTTTCCACATGAAAAGTTCCTCAACAGTTGGTTGAACTGATTTCTCTTTCCCCTCCCCACCCCACCCCATTGGGGGGCTTCTGTAATCAACTAATGTAGTGGGAACTTTGACTATTGCAATCAAATATAAAGTACAAAATCCTGCTTCAGTGAACATTTGAGCATTCAAATTTAAAATACGATTTTTGTATTTGCATAGTGATTAAGCTCAAGCTCTGGAATCTTTATAGGAAGTGTTATGATCATACTAATTAAACTATAGTTTGAATTTAAAGAAGGATTCATAGAATTCTTTGTCCCACCTCCCGCTGATCCAAATCCCACAGAGGTCAGTAGGAGTTTTTCACTGACTGCAGTGGGCTTTAAAATCAAACTCTATTTGCCCATCTTTAGATCTAATCCATTTTGGCTTGACAGAACCTAGCTGGCCAAACCATACTGAAGACCAGTTTAGCTGAAACCCTGCTTAAACTCAGTTTAAGAAGTTTCCAAACTTTATTCATAGTCCAGTGTTGATGGAGCCTCTCAGAAAATAAATTTTAGTAAACACAATATGTAAAGTCTAAATGTATCTCCTTCCTAAGATCTTGCTTTATTAAAAAGTGAACTGCATACAGATCAGCTCAAACCTTCTTGTCCGGCTTGGCAGTGTCTATGGGTCCTCCAGAGAAATTGCTCAGCCCACACCCAGATTATCTATCTGTAGGGCCATTCCTACCTCCCTTGTATTCTGATGAGGTAATAAAGCACCTGCCTTAGTATAGCAGCAATCCACAGAACCCTTTCAGAGCAGGATCGACACCTGCTAATTGCATGGGGAGTTTCAGCAAACACTGAAACTCTGCAATCTACAATATCTGGTACAGATATCTGGATTGCTAACAGCTCTACTTTTTCCTTACAGGTTGCTCCGTGACCCCACTGAAGCCTTGAGGGTGCCCTAGTTTTACATCCTCTCCACTGAATCCTAGGGCAACAGCTAGCCAAAATTAAAATAAAACTAAACAGGATTCCTTTTGAGCCTCATTAAGAAAATTTCCTAGTCAGTCACAGAGGTTACTGCTGAGGAGTATAAGGCATTGTATGCCCAGATACTGAGGCTGCTAGTCCTAGACCACAATTTTCCATCTTTGTCTTTAAACCACCTTTGATGGCCCCTAAATATGGGGCCATCAGGGATGAAAGTTAGAATACATGGAGGTATACCTATCTCATAGAATGGGAAAGGACCTTGAATCTAGTCCCCTACCTTCATTAGCAGGACCAAGTACTGTCCCTGACAGATTTTGGGGTTTTTTTTTGGTTGGGCCCTAGATCCCTAAATGGCCCCCTTAAGGATTGAACGCATAACCCTGGGTTTAGTAGGCTAATACTCAAACCACTGAGCTATCCTTCCCCCCCAATTAGAGTTGCCTTAGATTTTGGGCTACACATGGTACTCTTTGAGTCATGTGACAACCTGGAATGGTGAGAGTGTAGTATGCTGAGGCCACATCCCTTCTACTAATGTATCCCTGGTGCACTCCCTATGTGGGATCCTGGGATGGGGATTGGCATGAATGAGTTCCAGCATCAGGTAAGAAACTCCCCAATGCTAGCAGAGAATCCCAGGTCCTTCTGCTAGCTTTATGGCTCTTTTATGTTGTTGGAGCATAATTAGTGGTCCATTGGGCAATCATGAATCAGGCCCCTTGTTCTTGCTGAACCAGACACAAGGGTCTAAGGTTGGAAATTTAACGTGGCTTTCTTTCATGACAGTGTTTGACAACAACAACATGATCAAAAGACTCGCCCAAATCTTTTTCCAACTTATTTAAAGAAGCTTCTAATTGTAGGTGCTCAGTCTGAGACATCCAAGATGTCCCAAGTTAGGCATTCAAATGTAGAGGACACTTATGAATACATGTCCCCCTACTTTTAAATTAAGATGTAACTAATGTACCCATAACAATAGCAGTCCTCTTTCTTCTTTTTTCAACTTTAGATGCATGTAAAGTGCAAATGAATGTCTCTTAGAACCAAAGGAACTTTTCAGCTTAATCAATGCTCTCTTCCAACTACTGCCACATTCTAATACAACTTCAGAGATGTGCTTTAAAGGGCAAATCCTATCCCCAGTACAGAGAACTGGGCTGGGTGCTGAGTGCTAAGGAACATGGATGCGGTCAAGGGAAGAGGAATCTTCCCCAATGGACCTGAAGCAGAGTTTCTTCATTGCTTTATGCAGTGTACCAAGTTTTATATAAATGTTACATTCCATAATAGCTCATCTGGAGATGTGGAATCCTTTTTCTTTACTGTTAAAATCCTAAAACCCAGGTTATCCCATGAGCTAAAAAAGTATATCATTTTAAATTATAGGACAACTGTTGTTTATTAGCTAAAACATGGGGAATTAGAAATCCTTGGAAAAAAGGCAAATATTGTAATTTCTCATTGAGTGTTTAGGGACAAGGATGTACATCTATTCAGCAAGTGGTACTCTTTAAGCACTGCTCCAGTTTGTTTAAAAAAATCATCCAGTTATTTTTCCTGCCTCTGTAGGAAAGAGCCACAGCAAACTGGTTTGTCTACTTAAATCCATTTAATCTGCCACCTGGTAAAAAGCATGTCCATTTAATTGGGCACATTGCCAGGGAACAAATTCACTACAATTCATTTCATGGACTCTGCAAGCCTATTTACAAGTCAACAGGTGGAAACTGGTGTCTGCTAGGCTAAATTTCCCTAGTGTGCAAATCTTTTTTTGAGCTCAAGTTGCTTCTTTGCTCTATCATGGCTGCTAGACAGGTGCAATTTACTTTAGCTTCACTTTCTAGGTGCTAAATTGTCCCTGAAGTCAATTGAGTTCCACCAGTGATGAATCTGATCCCCAGTAATGTAATGCTTTAAGCCGTAACATCATGACCTTGAGGAAGTCACTAGAAGGGGTTGATGCTCAGCACCTCAGAAAATCTGGCCCTTTACTTGTCTCCGTTTTTCCATTGGTAAAATAGGCTAGATCCTGGGCTGCCCTAAGACTAGCTTAATTGGCCTCAGGGGAATCCTCAGGTGGCACATAAATCTTATAACAGCTCTTATGCCACTTCCTTCTGCATGGCAGCTGCAGGGTCTGTGGCTGGAGGAAAGGACAATTGGCCATGGCTTCCCTATACTCCAGTGCAATCTAGCTACTATAAAGACCTTTGGCTATATTAGCAGCCAGGTGAGGACCAGTCTAGCATACAGAGACCCCAGGATCAAAGGTAGCTTAAAGCCACTTTTGCCCACAAACTCCTCACCTGTGCAGGAAATTCCTTGACTGCCATGGAGGATCTGGCCGAGTGATACTTCTCTACCTCAGAGAGAGTTCAAAAGCTTAATACTGATTACTTTTGCAAAAGCATTTGGAGATCCTCAGATGGAGGATGCTACAGATGTGCAGCACATTAATATGGGATTTGTGCCTGATCTGATCTTGCTTTAGCTTAGGTGTACCAGATGGCAATAGGTTTATAATCCTATTTTTATACTTCTACTATTTAAAAATCAGTGACTCTATAGAAGCACAATATATTCCTGAGTCAGTTCAGCTAGGGCCATGGTCTGGCCCTAGCGCCATGTGCCTCAGGCCACATGGTACTGGTCATGTCAGCTTCTCAGCACTATCCCTGCCCCACCTGAATGTTTCAGACCAAGGACCCACATGTGCCAGGAGAGGGTAGGAGGCTGAGGAACTAGGGGAATGCACATTGTTCCCCCCAAGCCAATAATAATAAATTTGCTGAAGTGTTTACTCCAACCTCAAGATGCATCTGGGAGCGGTTTGTGGGGGAAGCCCCTCCACACTAGGGAGCCCCCCATTCAGAAGACTTCAAGGAAGCCAGGATAGGGGTGCAGAAGATTCCAATGCAGCCTCATGGATGTCTCATGAGGACATTAGGGGTCTGCAGGGTATGAAGAAGAACCTTTTGTTCATTCGCTAGTGCGACTGGGGAAAACTCAAGCCTCCTCCCACAGGAGGGGTTGATCTAAGTCTTAACTGGTATATTTATCTCTCCACTGGAGTTTGTGCCATGTAAGAGGATTCTCTAGTAGTACATGACAATTACAATAAACAGCTGAAAAGTGCTTTTAAAGGTAGAATAAACAAACAAAAACAGTGTCAAATAATTGTTCTGGGTTAAATTTTGGGGATCAAAAATTATGAGGGTAAGTGGACAACCTGTGATTCAAATTCACAAATCTAGTTCTTTGCATGGTAAGTGTGAGCCTGTGTGTAAATAACTATAATTGTATTTAACAGTTTAGCTTTAATTTGCTAATTGTTGTGTGCACATCACTTTATTAAATTAACAGTAAATTACTTAACATAAAGCTGAGAATAAGTTGTGAGGGAAGAATAGTCAAACAAAATAACAATTTAAAATACCTTGTGAAATCTGTTACCCTCTTATTTGTACTCCTGTACTCCATGGCATAGAGACCTTTCTGCTTTTCTCTTGTTCTACCTGCAGTTTCCTTCTGGATTGTAGCTATCATACGCACACCCTGTGATATGTGGGTGTCCTGGTATTCACATGGACTCAGACACTGTGAGGGGCAAAACCCCCAGGGATCTGCATAGCTGTCTGATGTGCAGTCTCTCTCATGGCAACTTGGCTGCCCAACCAAAAGCTTCATTAACATTACCCTCAAAGGAATGCTTGCTGGGGGCATTAGAGGAGTCTAAACCCGTATATGAATCCTGGACACTTATCCATTGGGAAGCAAACCTGGACCCAAGAGGAGGTTGTATGTCCAGAGACCATGCCTTAGCTCCACTAACAGCCCTGTGCCCACTGCTGCATTGCCTCAGTCCCAGAGAGGGACTCTTACAATTTCAGGGGACCTGTAGAGAATAGAGTGGAGCTGCTCTCCCTACTTGGGTTTCTCCCGCAAATTGCTACCCACTTGTAAGGTGATATTGGTGTATGGTTATACTTGCTATGTATTATAATACATATTGCTGCAATTCAAAATGGAGTCTAAAATTCAAGATGGTGCATGTGATAGGAAAGGTTTGAACTCCATCTTGGTGTAAGGGGACTGTTGTCCCCTTACTAACATTCAATGGGGGTGTTTTGGTTGGCCAGCCCCCAGTACCAAAAGGGGAAGGATCAATGTGAAATCAGGACCCTGCGACTGACAGTCCCCAGGGGCAATGGGGAAAGGCCAACGCTCCAAGTCAACCTGATTGACAGGGCGGGCAGGCTAATCAGGGAGTCAGGAGGCCAGGATGGGTCCCATCCTCCATGTGAGCTGGAATTGCCTGGGTGAGACAGAGTGGGGCCAAGCTAAGGAGAGAGCAGGGGCCCAAGCTGAGCTGGGGAGCAGAGCTGTGCCAGCCAGAGAGGCCAGAAAAGTAGCTCAGGAAGCAGATCCTGTGCTGGGAGCAGGGCTGCAGTCACAGAGACAGAGACACAGCCCAGGGAGAGCAGATCCTGTGCTGGGAGCAGGGCTGCAGCCACAGAGCCAGAGGGGCCAGAGAAGCAGCCCAGGGGGCTGGAGGCAGAGCAGCCGCATCAGTGCTAAGGCAGAGTGGAGCTGGAGCTAGAACAGGGGAGCTGGAGCAGTCTGGAGCCAGGTGGGGTGAGCAACTGGGGCCTGCCAAGGGGGGACCCTGGGCAAAGGGTCCAGCACAGAAAGACACCCCCAGCCAAGGGCCCTTGTAGGCCAAACTTGGAGAGGGATCTTAACCTGATGGGCAGCTGACGCTGGGAAGAAGGGTCCCACCACCCAAAGCCCGGAGGTATGTGGCCACTACCAGAGCAAGTGTCCAACCTGCAGCATCCCTGCAGCACAGCCAGGGCCTGAGAAGGAGGCCTGGGACCTACAAGGAACAGACTGTGAACTGCCCAGACTGTGAACTGCCCTGAGACAGAGACACTGTTTGTGATGTTCCCTGCCACAGAGCAGCGTGATGTGTTTTCCTTTAACCTTTCCCATTTTTCCTTATTCTTTTAAAAATTGTTGATTAAATAACTTGTATTTGTTTTAAGTTGTATGTAATGATCAGTGGGTCAGGGAAGTGCCCAGTGCAGAGAGAATACCCCGGATTGGGGACACCCTAGCCCCTGTCCTAGGTGACCACAGCAGGGTTGGGGGTCGAGCTCCCCCAGGAATCCTGGCCCCCGCCTTGTTGGGGTTACAAGGACTCTGCCAGACAGGAGAGTGGAAGGGGAGTCCTTGAGGGCAGGGAGGCCTCTGGGAAAAGGAAATGGGAGTGAGGACTCAGATCCTTTCACTAGCCCACTTCACCGGGGTAGTACAGAAGCCAGGAAAGTTCCCCATTCCCCAGCTTACATTGGTATCCTTTCTTCATGGCATTTTCCTGCCAAAACTCTGTTTCCCACCAGAACGTGAGGGACTGAGAACTGGCTGGAACCAGTTGGGGACAGCGTCTGCCAGAGTGTGCCTCAGGAATTCGTGCCGCAAAGAGCACATAAGGAAATGTCAGTGATGACGCAGGGGCTGTCCACCATCGAGGCAGCCACGTCCAGTTTCTTTGCGTTGGCATCGGATCAAGATTTTGGCCACTAACACTTGCCAAGAACTTTAACACTTACCCAATACCTGATTCCTGTATTCCATCAAAGGATCCAGTGAAGACTTCATCATCAGCCCAGATCTGTTGATCTCCTGCTTTGACGGTAGAGAGCCAGGTCCTCTGATGTTCCTGAGACTCTGAGATGGTCCATCAGTTGCCGGTAACCTCCATCTGCAGTGAAGAAGAGACACTAATTGTTTTTCGGGCACTTAATAGTTTAACCAAGGGACAGTTGAAGGGTTTGGACTTTATGCCCCTTGCTGGAATCTATCCTTGGGTATTTGTAGTGATCCCTTTAGTAGATCTTCCCCCCCAGTTGTAACTATCCCTTAATAAATCTTCTTTAAGGTTCTCTCTCTCTATCCTTTATTTCAATGCAACATGGGCAGGAGGCACACAGATTTCTAACTCTCCCAGTGGATACATGCTGGTAGGAGTTGAACCTGTTATTTATATGTCACCTTCTTATTATTCTTTAACAGAGATTTTGAGGTAACACACTGCACCACAGAGGGCAAGGAAGTCTGTGGCCCTGCTTTTGTATTGTGTGGTAAATTTGCCTCTAAACATAATTGATGGTGCTAATAGGAGCCAACATATAAGATGCTCACACAAACTGATAAGGAAGTGTTGCGGAAAACCACTGTATATCTTAAAATAATTGATCAGTTTCAATTGAAATAAATGGCATTTGTGTGTATGATTGCACTCCAGATTCCTAGATTGTATTTCATAAAAAGTTCTTCTGAGTCTGAGCAAGGATGGGGATGGATTTCTGTATTGCAGTGCAGGTAGAGATGATTCATTGAAGTTCAATAGGTTACCAGTACTCTAGGAGTGGATAATGACATGTACTCAAATACTTATTGGTCAGGGTGAATTAAGGGATATAATTGATCTGACCCCACTCAGTACTGCTGGTGATGTAATAATTCATCATTCTGACAGTACTGTAGCAGTACGGTTCAAAAGCCATCTGCTTCTTACATCCAAATGAAAGGGAAGTGTTAGATGGTGATTCCTCAGGACTGCTTTGTTTCACCCTCACTTCAGATTTTACCACAAAGATGTGAGTGAATGTGCTTGGGTTTGCTGAGTGTGATCAAATTAGTTGTTTTTAAAAACATTGTAATACTCAATCCCCTTTCCAGCAAAACCAATAGGCAGAGTCCCAGGCACACATGAATCGTTCCAGATGACACCACATGCACACGGTGCCCCGTTAGTCATGGCTAAGTTGATGGAGCTGAAAGCAGAGACAATAAAAGCAGGAAAGAGGTAGAAGATATGAGAAAGGCATAAGTCACATGGAGTAGTGTGAAATGGCAGGAAACTCTTGGTTACAGAAACATGCTGCTATTGCAGGTAAATAGTAATACTAGCTAGTGTTGACATGCTGGAAGTACTATATAAACGTTATATAATCTCAGTGGTGGAATAAGGCCCTAAATATGATCTGTGTTTTATATTATTTCTTATGTCTATTTGTAAAAGTCCATGTTATTTTTTGTTATCCCCCCTGAACAAACACTTCAATATTAATTTTCCCTTTAAATAATCCTTGATATCACCTCTTATGTAACCCTACTGTAACAAATTAGAGCTGTGTTGTGGTATATGTAAAGGAGGTAAGATGCAAAGGGAGTTGAGTTCGAAGAATGGTTAGGTGATATCACTACAACATTCTTAGCTTGCTAGTGGCATTCACTGTTCACCTAGAGAAACCTTGCTGAATTTGGATGTATATTAGTGTATTTCATCAGAGTATTGATTCTGCAAACATGTTTGGTTCTGAAACTGTTTCGGTCGAAAAACTAATACCTGATTCCAACTTGCATTTTCTTCCAATAGCATTTTTCATGGGGTTAGAGACATTTTATACCTCACTGTTGGAGTGACTATGGAAATTCAATCAGGGTTGCAGTGGAGGTATAGGAAAGTAGTGTAGTATATTTGCTCTGAGGCAAAATTATGCTCATGTTTTTCCAGTTGTCCACAATGAAAGGGAAGATGTTTCCATTTGTAGATTCCAAAACGAGGTGCATTTCACTGGTGAGCCACACTGGGTGATAAGCCATAAAATTTCCAGTCACATACAGTATATAGCTCAGTCAGTGGCAGATTAGCCATTTGGCCAACAGGGTCCATGCCCAGGGGCCCCGACTAATTCAGTGGCTCCATTCCCTGACCCATTCCACCCACCCACCCAGCAATCCTGTTAGGGAGTGGGGTCAGGGTGTGGGGGCCTGCCCCACTCTGCCCACTTGGTGCTCCTGCCAGGCAAGCCCCCACGTCCCAACGCCGGCAGGAGCGCTGGGGGAGGTGGGGGCAGGGAGGGACTACAGGCGGAAGGGGTGTGGAGGGCCACCACTTGCTTTGGCCCAGGGTCCCACAAAACTATAATCCGCCTCAGATCCCAGTGTCTAAAACTGTCACTAAACTGCTAACAGTTACAGACTTGGGGGGGGGGGGGAAATCATGCCCTGGAAATGGGAAAAAAAAGTCGCTATTATTTGAGTACCATTAGACTTCAGTGAACCTGATTTTCCTCTCACTTTCATCTGTGAGAAAGCATCAACTCTAGTGACTTCTATGGAGTTTCACTATTTTACTGTGAAAGAAGAGTCTGGCAAACAGGGCTCTTTATTCTCTAATTCCTACCATAGGATTGGATTTAACCGCTGTATGTTAATGGAAACTCTGGCAGGATCTTATGATGTCAGTAACAGTCCACTTTAATAAGCAGAGATGGCACTAGTGTGCATCTGAGCACCGTAGTGTATGTGCTTTGGGATATGTGACAGAATGTGCCCCTCTGTCCACACCCTACACACTATTGCAATAATCTTTGTAGAAAGTATGCCTTCATAGAATCATAGAATATCACGGTTGGAAGGGACCTCAGGAGGTCATCTGTGGCCTTGTGAAGTATCAGTTGAAAATTCAACTTGTTGGTCATTGTTGTCCTGGTATAATGTGGGGCAACATAGTATGTGAAATTCCCTAGTATGGTGTTATTGGCACATGTTTGCCACCCTCAGTTTGGAACATATCTGTCTTAAACAAAGGCATGTGATCTTTGCTTAATTTATATTTAAGCAATAAAGAGAGTCATCTCCCTCCATACATCATTCATGATACCTGAAATGACAAAAGGAAGCATTCACTGGATTTTGAGAGAAGGGGTCCTCACCTAAGAAGTTTGGTCAGTAAGATTGCTAAAAGTATGTGATGAGAAAACTTTGAATTTAACACAGTTTGATAAGTTAGGCACCAGTAGTATTTTATGTTTATTTTTCTTGCAACCATTTCTGACTTTTGTACCTCATTACTTGAACTCACTGAAATTCTCTATGTAGTTAATAAATTTGTTCTATTGTTTTATCTAATCCTGTATGTTTAAATTGAAATGTCTGGGAAATGCCATTTGGGGTGGCAAGTACAAATTGTTTCTATTAAAGAAATAACAGACTTTATATAAACTTGTATTGTTCAGGAGAGGGCTGTGCAGTACAGAACATACATTTCTGCGGGGAAATCTAAGATTGGGAGTGCGTTGGGGTCACCCTGCAGTATAACCAAGGCTAGCGAGAGCCAGAGTGTAATCCAAGTATGGCTGGCAGGCTGCAGTTACACACAAACACTCAGGGTGTGGCTTGCATGTTAGAAGGCTGTTTGTGAGCAGCCAAGTGGGAACTCCTTCAGCACAGTATTGTAAGGCACCCAAGGCTGTAAAGCAGGTGTGACACAGCTGCTCATTAGTCTGGATTGGGCCATGGTATGATACAGGGAAAATTTCATAAACTCCATTTTACATCCCTAGCTTCCATTTTAAAATAAGCATGAATCATTTCACCACTGAAAAATTGCAGGATGTATATTAATTGGATGCTATGGCGCACGTGATCACTACAAGTTGAATGAGATGTGGCCACAAAGTATCTATGGGCTGAGCATGCCCAATAGAAAGTTAAAATGGTAAACAACTAAAGGTTACTATAGGCCTAAAGGTTACTAAGGGTCACATAGCAAAAGCTATGGGTCACTAAAGGTTACAGAGTAGAAAGCTAAAGGTTACTGAAGCTCACAAACTGATGGGCATACACAAAGCAAACATAGGCCAAAGATAACATGAGGCTAAGAGTCAGATCTGGAGCATGCTCAGTAAAAATCTCACTGCCAACAGAATAATATATAAGACAGGGAAATGAGATAGTTGAGCGAGAGAGACCGAGAAGACAGAAGAGCTGTTGGAAGAAGGGAGTGACGACCGTTAGGAGTTCTGAGGAGAGAGTGATGGTTTAGAATCCTGAGAACACTGCTGGAGAAAGCACCTGCAGCTGCTTCAACAGCTTCCTAGCCTCAGCACCCATAACATCTATGGCAGCGATACAAATAACCAACAGATGATGTAAGCTTGCTATTCAATCACAGTATAGCACAGGAGCAGTAGTAGTATGGTGTATAAGTGTGTGTGTGTGTGTGTGTGTGTGTGTGTGAGAGACAATGTTTATTAATTGCAATTTTCCTATGTGAACTTTAAAGTGCAAAGTAAGAACTGCTGTCCAAGCAGGGGCGGCTCTAGGAGTTTGGCCGCCCCAAGCAAGGCGGCACACCGCGGGGGGCGCGCTGGCGGTCGCCGGTCCCGCGGCTCCGGGGGACCTCTTGCAGACGTGCCTGTGGAGAGTCTGTTGGTCTCGCGGCTCCGGTGGAGCATCCTCAGGCACACCTGCGGGAGGTCCACTGGAGCCACGGGACCAACGGACCCTCCACAGTCATGCCTGCGGGAGGTCCACCGGAGCCGCTCATCCCGCGGCTCCGGTGGACCTCCCGCAGGCATGACTGCGGAAGGTCCGCCGGAGCCGCCTGCTGCCCTCCCGGCAAAATGCCGCCCCAAGCTGGGGTCTGGAGCCGGCCCTGTGTCCGAGACCTTTTACAGACTGGCCACCTGTAGTGGACCGTATCCACTTAGTATCATTTGAACTGTATGTTATTGCAGTTCAGATGCTCTTTAACTTGCAATAATGGATTTGTCTGATTTTTACTTTTAGATTATACTGTAGTAGGAATTTAGTTACATTAATAAAAAGAGACTTTTGGAAAAGAGTCTGTGTCGGTCATTTTATCAGAAGGTTATATCCGTGTCCTCTAGTGTATTTCCTAAACTGCCCCGGAAACCCATACCTCGAGAGGGATAGACTAAGGGGGTGATAGGCAGGTTATTCTAGCAATGCCCCAGTCCTTTTTTCAGGGTAACAAGTATGTCCATGTGACCTTCAAATCCAGCTCAACTTCACTTTGGGGTATCTGCAATTCTCAGCATAGGGAGCGGGAAACGGTAGTAAATTTTAAGCTAGAAATAAAAAACCAAAAAAACAAAAAAACTTGGAATCAAATGAAACAGATCTTGCTGGTTCAATATTTTAACTTCTCCTGCATATTGAAATTTAATAATAATAAATAAAGCACTCACCCACATTTTCCACTCCTGTCACAGCACTCAGGATGCTATATGGATTACTTCAAATCAATCAAGCATCATAAATGTGTATAAATTATGAGTCAAAGACTGCAGATTTAGCCTGTTTAAACAATGTACTGATCAGATTTTATTTCTTTTAGTGCAAATATTTTTTTAAAAAGATACTAGAAAAATAGCATTCTGATCTTAGCAGAAACTTCACCTATGAGATCTGATGCTGTACCACCATCTCTTTTTGAGATTCCCCCACCCCCCGTCTGACCCATATAGTGTTCGACTGTGCAATTAAAACATTGGTCTGCATTGTCACACTATTCCAGGGGGAGGGCACAGGCTTCGTCACTCCTAAGCTAGCGCCTCATGGTATGTGAGCCTGTGCAGAGGGGTTCTGCCGCTTTCCTGCCCTTTGGAATGGATTCTAGCCCAGAAGATGCATGCAGAAAGAAATCATTACATTCTTCTGAAAGCAAGGACTATTATATGATTGATCCTACCTCTTGTGCAGGGAAGGAGGGATGAGGGGTGCCAGGGGTTACTTGTGCCCTTCATTGGATGCACCTGACAGATCAGGGACTATCTGGCTCAAAGGAAGGTAGAACCACATAAACACTTGTTAAATATTTTAGAATGAGGTTTTCACTTACTTGAGTAAAGTATCTAAAGCATTAAGAATGTGAACACGGGAAGCCAGTAGGCCTGCAGTTTTTGTTTCTACTTGGATGCAAGAAAATAACATATACTGTAAGGCATGATGTACCATATACTATAAAAGGCTCCATATATTGCCCTGCAACCTGGAAGGAAATTCTGCTACAAAGTCCCTGGCTACAGTGACACTCCAGGGAAGCAGACTGGAGATTCTGCATCAGCTTCATTTAAGTTCTTTTTACATGGAGGTCTTCCATGAATTAAATATCAGAATAAATAATACACTCTCTTTAGTGCTCTATTTTATTTATTCTGATATGAAATTAGTTTTATAGTGTCCCACAGTTAAATGTTATATGTATATATTTTTTATTACTTTTGTTCACATTTTCAAGGTGAAGTTTGCAACCATGAAGGCTAGAAATATATTCGTCTTTAAAATGAAGGGTTAGGTTTTGGAACATAATTTGGAAGCAATGGTAGGTGAATGGTAGATGTTGTATCAAATAGCATAGGTCCAGAATTGCAGAATGCATGCACAGAACAACTGTATGAATAATTAAAAGGGAATAGGATAGATTAAGAGAACAAGGTATTTACAGCAGTATTAATCTCCATACTTAGCACTTTTGCAGCTTTCAGAGGTTAGAGAATTATTGGTACTCTGGTTCTACTAATCTTTTAACAAAGAAATAAAGTAGCCTGGGGATTTCTATGTCAAAGTGCGAGAGGATGTAAAATCAGGTACATGATGAAGTGTAGTTAGGTATTCACAAGATCAGTCCCACAGGTTCCTGAGCAAATGTAACCAAATATTAAAGAGCATTAAATCTTATATTAGCGCTCTTAGGTCCCACTCAGCCTATTTAAATTGCTTTTATTAAAATGTGTGATTGTCTGTCAGAATGTTACAGATAATCATAGCATCTGGGTGTAACATTTGTTTTATGGATGAAATGTTCCATTTCTAAAGCTTAGTGCTGGAAAAAATATACATTGAGAAGTCTGACTTTTAAACTTAACATAAATTAAATATACCCCTTCAACCCACAGTTTCAAATAAAGTAAGGCACATTTTTAAGGATTGTAAATTCTACTTTGGAGTGTCAAGAAGCTAGAAAAATGATCAAACTTGAACCTATTTTGCTTAATCTGCTGTCATTTAAACCAGCAAAAACCAAAACAAACAAAAAAAAAGCGATATTTAGGGCCAGATTGCCATTAGTCCTGGGGGGAAAAATTATCTACCATCCCAGTTCTTGTCCTCTCCATGTCTTGCAGAAGAGAACAAGAAACCCTAGTCAGATCGTGCAGATCTTATTCATGGTGGCGAGCCCTGACTCACATAAGTAGTCCCATTGGCTCTTACTCTGCAAACATGCACTCACATAAGTAAGGTAAGGATGTGCATAAGTATGCGCTGGATCAGGGCCATTGACTTCAGTGGGACTACTTACAGTGAGTAAGTGCTCACTAGCTTCAGCAGGGGTTGCACAATCAGGTAACTTAAATTTTTCATTTAGAAAAATCCAACCTTCTTGTGTGTTCTAGGCTTTGATTTTCGCTAATGAATTATTGAAGTTGTTCATGGTGCAACTTTTTGCAGGGCTGGAGCTTAACACAACTTCTCCCCTCCCTCACCCATAATGAAATCTTTTAATAACAAGTCTTATGACAAATACATTCAAAATGTAAAACAAGATAGCAGAATTACAGGGAAAAGGGCATGTTTAATTATCTATTTCTGTGTGCATTGGTATTGCAGAAAGCAAGCAAGCCAGCCCAGCAAGTCTTAGTTGTTAAATCTGATTGTAAATGATCTTTCAAGTAATTCAGAGAATTTAAAAAAAAAATTGACTCCTCACATCAGAAGAATAACAAATTCAAGATTATAACAGATATGTCTCTGCCTTTTATTCTTTAGCAAGACTGACTTAGTAATAGATATAGAGGAATAATATAGCCATATCTGCATATCAAGTGACTTTGCTAATGAAATAATGAGGTCCAACACAGTAGCTGTACAATATTTAATGTCTGCATGTCAAAGGGACGTCTCACTGATAAAAGCACTTCTATATTTTGGAGTCAGTTAGAGACAAAGTAATAATTGAACTAACCTTTCCTATTAAGAGAACTTTCTTCTTTCCACTGATCAAAAATGTACGCAACAAAAGTATTATGAAAATTATATGAGAAGTTTGGGAAAAAATTGCCCTGATACATAACTGAATGTATACTGTACCCAAACTTCAGATTACACATTAAGAACTCTTTGGAAATAGTGAAAAATTAAACCTCTTGTTTTTCTGCTTCATTTTATTTTAAGTGACAGTTAATAATTTATACCTAAAAGGATTAATTAGAATTGAGCTTAGATTTCTGACTGCTTAGTTTAGCTCCTTTTGTTTATGGATTGGCAAGGCTTACCTCGTTGTGGCTCTCTCTCAGTGACTTTGTTATATTTCACTGTCTTGTACACTTTCCTGTTTAGGCAGCCATGTGGAGAGTCTTAAGATTTTAATGGTAGATACTAAAGTCTGGGGTGGAGCCCTGCCGGTGGCGGAAAATATTAAACGGAACTAATCTTGCCTATTGCTGTTGGAGCCTAAGATCAGACTGCTGGGGAGAAGAGATGTTTAAAAATCACAGATATAACCTCAAAAAGCTTTTTGCTGACATTCCACAGGCTTTACAGCTCTTGCTGACAGGGAGGGCTGACATTCTGGTGGCACAGCAGCAGGTTTCAATCCTATGTTAGTCTCTGATTTTTTGAATTCTTTTAAAGAATAAAACAAACAATTATGATATAATTCATTTTTATTCGTAGGCACTTCGATAGTGCTCATAACTGGTGTCTGAGCACCTCACAAACATTAATGAATGAAGACATACGAAACCTCTGAGATAAGGAAGTATTACATCTGTTTTACAGAAGGAGACACTGAGGCACAGAGACTAAGGCCCCCCCATTTTCTAGAGCAACCTCTGATTTTCAATACCTCAATTTTTGGATGCCCAGTTTGACACACTTTGAGTGCCAAACACTCACAGCTGCCACAGATTTTAGTTGTTGCTATAGGTGCTCATTACCTCTGAAAATCAAGCCCCAGGTGTCTGAAGTATGATATGTAAAGGTGTAAGATGCATTTGAAAGTTTAGGTCAGTGAGACTTACCCAAGATCATGCAGAAATTTTGTAGCAAAGAAGGGTCAGAACTCAGAACTCAAATCCCAGTCCTGTGCCTCAACCCCAACACAATCCTTTATTCCTTAGTGAATAAAAGTGAAATGTGATTCTAGCTGCTGAAGGAGTCAAGGATCCTAATAGATAATTAGTTAAATATATCTAACAAAGGCCCTCTGAGCAGTGATATAGATAGAAAATGGAAATTGATGCACACACTGCCTAATCTAGTCCCCTCCTGACACTACAGTTATAGGCAGAGTTTTCCAGTGATGCTTGAGCAACTAAATTCCCAAAGCAGCTTTGAAAATTTCAGCCATATTCTCTCAAAGTATACATCTACAAGTGTGTTAAGAGTCCTGCTGAAAGCATCTGCTTGTTGTAATAAGGCATTTTAGCCTTAGGAAACAAACTATGTTGTAGCATACATGGTGTGTGCTTGGCTCCAGTCATGCCTGCAAGCAGTGCTTTAAGAGGCAATAGTCTCTGCCAGATTCATTGTTTATAACATCATCAGAGGGAAGAAGAACTTGGCTGACGATGTCATCTGCTCCACTTCTTTATCAAACCTGACATGCTATGGCAAAATTCCGGCCAAAACCATCAGGATGATCAGACAGCGCTCAGGACAATGAACAGCTCCTCAGCCAGTTAGTGATTTCAAAGTGGCAGACAAGGGTAGATGATAGGTAGACAGTTCTATATAGATGAGAGCAGATGGAAGTTACCAATATCATCCCCCTTGCACTGCTAATTCATCAAGATGATGACATTCTTCAATCACAGCAAATTTGGACAATAAAGTAGTTGAAACTGAATGCAGACTTTTATACCAAGCAGCTGTCTGTCTTTTCACACAAATGAGGGAAGTGAGACACACATGAGGAAAATTCCAAATAAACTCTCCATTAGATATATTTAAGCTTTAAAATGAAACAGTTTTTAAAATATACTAGTCTGACACTGGTGCAATGTCATGACAAATCCAGTAGGCAGCTTCCAAGAAGAAAGAAAAGCATGGTCTGTGCTCTGATGAGCTCACATCTAAAACCAGGGTTAAGTCTTGGTTCTATTGAAGTTATTGGCATCTGGTTTTCATCCAGATAGAGGGCAGGGGACAGGGGTAGATCATGTAACTAGAGTGCTCACGGTGGTGATTGGTTATGCCTTGGTAATATAAGATTAGGTTAGCACAATATGTATTTTTTAAAAATTAGGATATCTATATTACCACCCAAGCTGGGAAGAACTGTATCAATAGAAGGAGGGAGTTCCTCTGTGCCTTCTCTGAGCAAAGAAGTGGGATCATTTTAGGTGATCTTTCCACTTCCTGAATACTAGGGCTGTTGAGGAGCCTGCCTAGCTTCTGGTGTAAGGTAAAGCAGTTTAGCTTCTGTTCAGCTTCTCATGGTCTCCTGTGATCATATCCTTTCCCTTGGCCTCCTCTTACAAGCCTCTGAATCCTCAGTAGAGGAGCATGTCGAGGGCCACTCCAACACCTTTATGTGAAGGGAGCTCTGTTATATCCTTTATTTCACCAGAATAGTAAAAAAGTGGCCTCTGTGTTACTGAGAATTGACTGAGTTGTGTTATACAAAGCCCTCTTAAGGCTTGTGTTGGCTGAAATAAAATACCGTGCGTTAATATAACTTAAAATGGTTCCTTGCCCTCCATCAATGAAGAACCAAAATTCTTTCAGAGATCATCATGGCATCCCTTGCATTGAATTAGCATGGGGTATTTACAGTGGTACACTTTAGCTCTGTTTTCTGGAAGAATGCATGTAGCTGGACTGATGCAGAAAATACAAGCAATGATTAGTTAATGGGGAGATATCTAGTTTAGTGTTTTATTTCACAATAGCCATTGTGGGAGTACATAATCAATCATCCATGTAAAGAGCAAATGATTTGTTTCCCTACAGTGCCCTTTCTTCCTAACATTTGCTCTTTGATCATGCACTCTATCCTATGGATGGATTTGAACATATAGGGAATGGCATGTTTTGCCATTAACCTTGTGTGTTCATGCTGTGTGCCAATTTTCTACATCCTGACTATGCTGAAATTGGAAGTGGGAGGCGGGGTGATGGAAAGTTTCTGTTGTTTTATAAATCAGAAGGGGCTACTGAATAGTTTGCCGGCTAAATGAAACAGCAAGGAAGACTTTAGTCTGTGAGGGCTTTTGATCAGGCTAAAGGACTTTTTTAGCTGCAGGGAACTTCACAAACAGAGTCACACACTAGGAACCCTTGCCTGGAGGAGGTCTTTGTATTGAAGGTACAGGCATTTGACTATACACTGAATTGAAAGAAGTTACTTAATTAGGTCCTCAACAGCAGGTGTTACTGGAGTGTATAGATTAAGAGGGAGGATTTTTTTGGATTATTCAACCCTCTCATCTGTCTTGTTGTTACTTTAACCTTCATTACATGTGTTTTATGCATAATACATTTTTCATATCATGCCTTGAGGCCTCATCTCTAAAACACTATTATTGTTAGAATGTAGCACCACCAATTCGGTTGCAAGGGGAAAATACCAGACCTACATGTAGGCCATGAAACAACAGAGGGAAGGGGGAGGAGAACACAAGAAAGTTCTGCTTAGTGTTCTACTGATAGCTAAAATGTTAATCAAGAGCCATATGTGGAGTGTGTGTCATGAGATTACAACAGCAACTTTAGTAGTTTACACTTCTGGGGTGAAACCCTAGCCCTGTTGAAATCCATAGTAACCTCCTCCCCCAATTAACATCTATTATTTATTTGTACTACCATAACATTTAGGAGCCCTATTCATGGACCAGGACTTAGTATTGTGCTAAGTGCCACATGAACACAGAAATAAAGACTGTTCCTACCCCAAGGAGCCTGCTTAAATTGTAAACTTCTTGGGGCAGGGGCCATCAGTGGAGCTGATTTCATGCTAAGAGCTCAACCCAGGGTGATTATGTAGGTTGGCTATACAACAGAATGATTGCTGTTCTTCTCCATGAACTGCCAGAACCTGCCTGTAATGGAAACATTGAGTGTTGCAATTGTTGTTGCATGCCTACTATGTACTATGCATCACACAAGTATTATTGAAATATTGCCAATCCCAATCATTCAAATGTCACAAGTCAAGCCCCCAAAATGATGTGACTGGTTTAAAGATCCTGATATATAAAGAATATATTTTGGATTTGTTTTATTTGCCTCCTGTGTTCTGAGTCTTATGGGTACACTGAGATCACATTTTCAAGCTTTTCTACAAAAGCATGAATTCTAGAAACTTCTTATATTAAATGGAAGCTGGGATTCTCACATGAATCCAGGAGCTTAGGCTTTAAAAAAACACAGAAAATATCTTGAGATTCACAATTAAAGTCACTTATTAATTACTTCAGCCATATAAAACAAAAGCAACAATCAAAAACTCAGTGACACCATAACTGAAACCATAGAAGTTACTAAATAGAGAAAATTCTCTCCTATGTGATGGTCTTCACTGTAATGAACCCAAAGTCAGTCCAACACTGGCTTGGGGCTGATTCTACCCTTGACATGAGCAAATATAATGGTCTATATAGGTTCTTCCCCTTATGCAGGACAGAACCATTTGAAAACATCCTTTGGGAAAAACAAGACAGTTGATTCATATTTGAGTTATAAACCATACAGATCATGCATTTGATCAAAGGAAGCTGTGTGAGGCATTGTGGTATAGATGCAACAATTCACAGGCCCTATAACTCCTGAAACTAATGATAGATGTCAACATGGTGTGCTCTGTGCATCAGAAGTTAGATGGCTAGCAGTGATACCCAGTTGTGGTGTAGGTCACAATAGCACATTTCTATAGTGTAGCTACAACCCTAAAATACATGACTTTTCTCTGCTAGCTGCTTCCCAACTCAGCTGGTTTCACTTGCTACATGCTCTCTGGTGATGGGCTCCTTGACTGGCTTCACAATATGATGACTTTGCCAGGCTAATATCATCCTGTGGAGATATCAGCTCTGCCAAACCCAAAAGTACAGAAGTTTAGGTTCATCCACCAGATCAACCCCATGTCTGTAATATACCCAGATTTTTCTTAACCAACTTACTCCACCTGTATGGATAATTCAGCCTATTGTAGTCCATCAAAACACCACTACTTTTTTGCAGAAATAAAAAACAGTTCTTTAAGGCTGACTCAGCTGCTTAGCACCTAGAGCTCTTTAGTACAACTGTGCTCAGTTTCTAATCCACTGGACAGTGAGAGTACATTTAATTGATTAAATAACAGTATTGATGAGCTCCAAAAGGAGCCCACCCCAGTCTTCTTTGGCTAGAAGAATGATGGCCATGACAGAGAACTTCTGTAAAGATGAATTTAAACTGGAACAGGTGAAGAGAAGAGCTTTTAGGATGATCAGGAGATTGGAGGGCCTATTTTAGGAGAGGAGACTGGCAGAGTTTGTTTAGTCTAGCAAAAATAAGGTTGAGAGAGGATAGGATTGCTTTCTATAAATACATCTGGGGTGTCTTGGGGGACACCACTCACCCCTGATCAGGTACCTCCTCCTGGTCATTCTAGGACTTAGCTCTTGAGGTGAATACCCCTGTACAGTGTTTGGACACAATCACTCTGTCTCTCTGGTCTGCAGCCCCTCTCTCAGCCCTAGGAACTGCAGTGTCCTCTTCATGACTCAGCCCTCTGGCTAGGTCACTCAATGCTCCCCCCCACTTCTGGGGTAGCAAAATCTTTTCTCCCTAACAGTTCTAGACAATCTTCCCTTCCACTCCCTTGGTGTCACTCTAGCAGGAGCTGATAGGGGAACCTGGGCCTGTCCTCTACCTTAGGTTCCAGTCCAGGAACCCTCAGCTCAGTAATTCTGGGCTTTCCTCACTCAGTCCTCACTAATTCTTCCCTGGACTACTTCCTACTATGCCTAATTATTACCCTTTTCTCTCTGGGTGTACCAGCTCAAAAACCCTCCTTCCCAGAGAGTGATTACAGCTTGTTTTGCTGAAACTTTCCACAACAGCCCCTGTCTATTACTTACTAGCTGACGTTATACAGGCCCCACCTGTTCTTGCTCAGCTGAGCCTGTTTTCAATTAGTTCCCTGCTCCCTGGCTCCTCCTCCAGGGGCACCCTGTAGAGTTAATTGGCCTGCCTGGCTATCTTAACTCCTTCTAATCCTGTGTGGGGTGACCATCCAATTACCAGGGGGCAAATATCAGGGAGATTGAAGGGCTATTGAAGCTGAAGGACAATGTTAGCACAAGAACATCTGGATATAAACCAGCCATGAATAAATTCAGTCTGGAAATGAGAGGGATGAGGTCCTGAAACAGGCTCCCACTAGGAGTTGTGGAGCTAAATGACTTAGTTTGTTTTAAGAGAACTGGACAAATTTATAAGTGCAATTGTATGATAGGGTTGCTTGAATAGGAGGAGGCAGGATTCAACAGCCCTGTGGTTCACTTCTGTTTTTTGTCTTATCTTCCTAAAGGTCATGCAAGGGTCAGGAAGGAATTCACTCCCTCACCCCCAATGTGTTCCAGGAGTGCTTTTTTAAAAAAAAAATCACCTTCTTCTGAAGCATCAAGGTTTGCCATGGCTAGAAATGGGACATCAGATGGGGAGGCAAGGTCTCTGAAGTAGTACCAAAAATTCTTTCTCAGGTGCTTGGCTAGCTGGTTCTTGCTTGTATGCTCAGGGTTGACCTGATTGCCCTATCTGGGGTCAGAAAGGAATTTCCCCCCAGGACAGAGACCTTGGGTTTGTTTGCCTCCTTGTGCAGCATATGTGTGCAAACCACTAGCCAGGATTATCAGGATATATTTCACTGTGACATTATCCAGGGTATAATCAAGACTACTAAACAGTTGTGTCCCTTCAATTCTCCAACCTGGGATGCCTTTTAAACTGCTTTTACACTCCTGGCCTGCTCACACACAGTCTTTAGCATGCAAATTACTCCCAACTATACTGCATGAGTGCTTAGCTAGCCATCCATGAATTACATTGTAGAGTGATACCAGAAAATTCCCAATCCCAGACTTATCCCCACAAATGTGCATCTTGTACTGCCCAACTCTTTCCTTCTGGCCAATGCAAGCTCATAGAAAGGTCACCATTTCACTAATAGAAAATGAGACACACAAACCCTGTTATCTCAAAGGAAGTCCCCAGACACACAGGTTTAGATCAAACAAGTTTATTAATTACAGAAAGATTTTAAGTGATTACAAGCAATGAGGCATAAAAATCAAAATTGGTTACAAGGTAAAATGCAGACTAATACCTAATTTATCAAGTTAAATGAATTCAAAGCAAAGCTTTAGCAGTCTTACTGGCTGAACTCCTTTCAGACAGGATCACCACACCCCACCCCTCAGTTCAAAATTGTTTCTTTATTCCTCAGGCATTGTGGTTGCTGTGGATAGAGAGAAAGGAGGAATATTTTGAGGCTTCTGTCCTCCTTTCTTATAGCTCACTTTTTCTTTGAAAATCATCTCTAGCTGAGGTTCAGGTGACAGCCAGTCTGTTTACATGGGAATCCACAGCTGTTCTATTCCCAAGATGTAAATATCTCATTCATGTCCTTCTTCCTGCCAAAGAATGGCTGCTTAATCAGGTGATAGTCCATTTGATTATGTTGACACCTGGTTGAGGAGCTGGCTAGCCTTTTGTCTTTGGGGAACTCATCTGAAACTGTTTCCCCAGACTGGGAACATTTCTTATATAATAGAATTTTATAACTTTACATACAATGTTGCCATACATGTTTTACCAGGATAATAATATTCTGCAGATTATGAGTTTTCAAATGATACTTCACAAAGCATACTTTATAAAAAATGTATCATAGTCTTGTAAAAAGAATGATCCATAAGGGTACCAACTATCACACTCACTTAATCATTTCCCTGCCACTTCAGGATCCTCAGGCACTGGTGCACCTTGGTCCCTCCTATTCTCGGCCTGTGGGCTGTAGTACTTTGGTCTCATATACAGGATGTCAGACTGGTTGATATAGTGGTCCTTCTGGCCTTAAACTCTATGACTAGGATTGTGATTCAAAGAGGTGTGGATGCAAAGTGTGGAAAACTGAAGGTTCCTCAGGGCTTTGTCAAGCACATGCAGGAGCAACAGTAATTTTGAGCACATCAGCTTTTAAGCATGATAGTACAATTTGAATGTCTGGATAGATGGATGACATTAAAACCATTTCTTTGCTTTTAATATAAAGAAACACTGGTAGATTAATCGTCTATTTTTTTAAAAAAACCTCTTTCATTACTAATAATACCATAGATTTTTACTGAATGTTTTTAATAATGTGATTATTTTCCAACTTTTTATGCTGCTTGCTTTTTTGCATTGCACTCTTCTTGGACAATAAAAATAGACAAATGAGTATCATATCTGTCCCTAGTCAGTTTCACTTTCAGTTTCTTATGTACTAGCACAATGTTGGGAAGTCTCAGTTGTAAACTGCAGAATACTGGTTACATCTCAATCAAACACTATTTTTTTAATGTATGAGACATTTCTATTAAAATTAAGTTGGGACATTTTTAAAAGAGCCCAACTGACTTAAGAGTTTGTTTCCTTTTCAAAAGTGACATAGGCACTCAGGAACCTATAACTCATTCAAAGTCAATGGGACTTAGACTCTTGTGTCACCTGGGTGCTTTTGAAAACTTTACCCTTTGTGTTTTTCTTATTTATACTTTAATTTTGGATCTACACCAGTGGTGGGCAACCTGTGGCCCGCGGGCAACCTGTGGCCCACGGGCCACAAGCGGCCCATCATGGTAATCCACTGGAGGTCCACCAGACAGTTTGTTTACATTTGCACGGCTGCCTGCAGCTCCCAGTGGCCGCGGTTCGCTGTTCCGGGCCAATGGGAGCTGCGGGAAGCGGTGCTGGCTGCTGTTTCCAGCAGCTCTCATTGGCCGGGACCAGCAAACCACAGCCACTGGGAGCTGCAGAAGGCTGTGCAAATGTAAACAAACTGTCTGGTGGCCCACCAGCAGATTACCCTGATGGGCCGTGCAGGTTGCCCACCATTGATCTATGCCAAATGACAGTGCCCTTTTAACTAGCACCATGGCAAAAGGGAACACCAATAGGAATCATATGATCAAGCAGGGGTGGGGGGGGACACTGTTAGAACACGTGTCCTGAACAAATTCAGAGAATAAGCAACAAGACAGAAAATATTTGTTATTAATCATGGGATTTAAGAATTTAATCCAGTTTGTGCTGTTTTAAAAGCCAAGTCTAAGTAAGCAACCACAAAAAAGTCTACTGAGGTTTTAATTTTCAGAAAAGGCTGGGTCAGAGAGACCTTAGATTGATCAAAGCTTCAAGGTAAGGAATATAATGAACTGCAATGTTGCTCAGACACAATATGATCAATATATTACAATTGAAATAGCTGAACTTTTCATTCTGATAGCTTGTCATCTTTGTCTCTTGTCCCAGCAGGCTCTCTTTTGGTGGATTTCACCAGAATCTTCCCCAAGCATCTGATCATTGCACTTTGTGGAACAGGGAAATGGTACATATTTCTAGTTATTACCTCAGGACACAGAGGAGGACATGGGTAGGCTCTGTTAGGAGGCAGTGGCCAGGACCTTGTAACATGGTGCATTTTCTAAGACTCTGCATAAGAATGGGCATGTCCTCTGTTGAGGCAGCCTAATCTGGTACTAGAACCTCAAAGAAAGATTCATGAGTTATCAGTAATGGCTCTGTTAACCCCAAACAGCACATTAGACTAGTGGTTCCCAAACTTGTTCCACCGCTTGTGCAGGGAAAGCCCCTGGCAGGCTGAGCTGGCTTGTTTACCTGCCGCATCCGCAGGTTCGGCCAATCGTGGCTCCTAGTGGCCCCGGTTCGCTGCTCCAGGCCAATGGGAGCTACTGCGTTAGAGGGTTGGAATGTCTCTCTGATGCAGAGGGAATTAGGGGCTGGGACAGAAATTTCCTGAAAGGAAAATTTTATGAATAATGAAGCTTGGGGAGAAAGCTTAGGTTGCATTCCTACGCAGAGCACGATGGGAACTTCATCTTCTTCAGCTGTGTCTATGCTAGAATTTTCCCCTAAAATTTTGTACCCTCGCCATCATCAGTTCAGCTATACTGGTGGTAACAACAGCAGGAGGCGCTAACAAAGACAAGGCTCTGGTTAGCATCCTGTGTTTTAAACACCGTGTCATCTAACCCTAATAGGAACTAAGGAGTAAGAAAACCAACTCCTGTAGCACTTCCAAACTGGTAGTAGCTATGGTGATGGTGGATGTTTTATATTAAAGAATCCTAGTTTGAAAGGGTATTTTATAGGCTTTAAAATCATAAAAAGCACAAGGATCAGTCTTGCAGATCTGGGGTATTGATAAGGATTGCCTGCTCCTCTGTGTTGCTGTGTGGGCCTCATCCCTCTGGTAGCATGGCTCATGCAGTAGCTGTGTTAGACTCAGGTGTCTGTGGCTGCCAGCCTTGTGTTTAGGCCACTGGATTTTGCTGCTGCCCCTATGGTCTCAGATACACAAGAGGTACTTCCTCCTCCTTAGGGGCTGAGAGAAAGGATGAGCTGCTGAGAGGGGTCTGGGAGAAAGGGTGTTGGTGCGGATCAGAGAGAGGCAGTGTCCATGATAAGGTATTGAAGATTGGACTCCCACGATGTGTTAGAATTATATTAAGCAGCCAGGCTGTCCCACTTCCCAGGTCATTTTAATAATAGTGCTTAAATTTGAACTTAATACCTATAATTGTATCAGCCCTGAACAAGGGGGCCAAGACAGAGGAATAATGCACAAACAACAGATATAAACTGATTTTTACTGTGCCATATTTTAACTTTTTCCTCTTACTCAGCCTGTTTGTGTGACCCAGTATGAAGATAATGCAAATATGATTCAATTTTCTGAAAAAAACCCTGAACTAGGCTCTGACTGCTATACACAGTGTGTGTGGATAGTCACACTCAATTAGCTTCAATATGGATGAAGCATGAGCAATCTATATGAATGCAGTTGTTCAGTCTTTATAAGAGATATATATTTGGTTATGTATTTTAGAGACTTGGAATAACTTATCTTCTGTTTGGGATGCCCTGAACAAGGTTACCAAAATGTGTTTTAAAGAATCCATGTGACATGATTGCTATAGTACACTCATAATCAAACTTGTTCAGAGAAAGCTTAAGCTAGCATTTTTCATGCCACATCCTCTGCAGACTGCATCAGATGTTCTGTACACAGTCTTTTCTTTTTACTATCTTTGGTGTCAACTCAGGGCCGCCCAGAGGATTCCGGGAGCCCGGAGTCTTGGGCGGTGGGGGGCCCCGCTTCGGCGGTAAGTCGGCGGCGGGGGGTCCTTCCGTTCCGGGACCCGCCGCCAAAGTGTCCCAAAGACCCACGGCGGGGACCCCCCCGCCGCCGAATTACCACCGAAGTGGGACCCGCCGCGGGTCTTTGGGGCACTTTGGCAGCGAGTCCCGGAACGGAAGGACCCCTCGCCGCCCAATTACTGCCAAAGACCCGGCTGCACTCCGGCGGTGGGTCCCACTTTGGCGGTAATTCGGCAGTGGGGGGGTCCTTCTGTCCCGGAGAGGAAGGACCCCCCCGCCAGCGAAGACCGGGAGCGAAGAAGCTCCAGGGGCCTGGGCCCCGCGAGAGTTTTCTGGGGCTCCCGGAGTGAGTGAAGGACCCCGCTCCAGGGGCCCCAAAAAACTCTCGTGGGGGCCCCTGCTGTGCCCAGGGCCTGGGGCAAATTGCCCACAATCCCCCCCCCCCCCGCTGGGCTAAATAGTTCCAGACTATGAAAATTGCATATACTATTGTCAATTGTTCTCAAACCAGCAGAGCTTCCAACACCCGGAGGGTGATGCAGCTGCATTCTCCAGGAACCACCCCTTAGGGATTTCATACTCCAAATCAATCAAACAAGAGAATGTTAAGGGCTATATTGTAGTATCTAGTCACAGTTCTTGTTAGAGACTGGTAAAGAATCATACCATATAGAGTCCTAAGGGAAGCCCAAAGGAGCATAGTCTCTCCCTCAGCTCATACTGTACCATGTCCTTCCTTCTACAGGCTCAACTACCTTTGAAGGCTAGTGCAGGGAAGGAGAGGAGCTGTGGTCCTGCCTCCACACTACCATGCTTCTTTCCAGTGACTTGAATGACATTGGGGTGCAAGAATGCAGCAGGTTCTGCGCTACCCAAACTGCACACAGGCTGCTGATGTCTCTGGCCCTTGCACAAGAGCTACAAAAGGCAAGTGGAGGCAGGGCTCTTTGCATCATTCCTACCCTTTACTCCTGTTAGTATATTCTATATGATCAGATATAGATTATATAGATAATTCTATATCTCAAATAATAGAATACCATGCCATCTTTTCTGCAGCCTTAGATACATATATAGTAATGTCTATTATTCTGTATGAGAGAGAGAAGGTAGGTGAGGTAATATCTTGTATTGGATTAACTTCTGTTGGTGGAAGGGACAAGCTTTCGAGCTTCACATACCTCTTCTTCAAGTCTGGGGAAAGTAAGCAGCATGTCTAAGCTAAATACATGTTGGGACAGCTTCCTAAGTGTAATGGGTTCATACATGCTTTAGAACAGTGCTTCTCAAAGCCTGTCCGCCTTGTTCAGGGAAAGCCCCTGGCGGGCCGGTTTGTTTACCTGCTGCGCCTGCAGGTTCGGACAATCGCGTTCCCACTGGCCATGGTTCGCTGTCCCAGGCCAATGGGAGCTGCGGGAAGTGGCGCGGGCCAAGGGATGTGCTGGCCGCCCTTCCCGCAGCCCCCATTGGCCTGGAGCGGTGAACCGCGGCCAGTGGGAGCCACGATTGGCCGAACCTGTGGATGCGGCAGGTGAACAAACCAGCCCGGACTGCCAGGGGCTTTCCCTGAACAAGTGGTGGCCTGACTTTGAGAAGCACTGCTGTAGAAGACCACTTAAAATGAAGTGATCAGTTGAGGGTTAGGTTGTTAAGCATAAGGGGTTTACACATGTAGGAGACCACTTAAATGAAGTGGTCTATTAAGAGTTACCAGGCAGTAGGATGAGTTACAAATTGTTGTAATGAACCATAAAACTAATGTCTTCATTAGGTCCATGGTTTTTGGTGTCTAGCAAAGTTATAAATTTAAGTTTCCACAATCCTCTTTTGAAAGTATTGTGCAGGTTTTCTTTGAAAATGAGGACTGAGAGATCAGATATAGAGTGAATGCTTTGTGAAAAGTGTGCACCTATGGGTGATATATTTTTTTGTCTTTTACCATTTTTCTGTGTGAGTTCATTCTAATATGTAGTGATTGTATAGTTTCACTCACATAGTTATTGTTGGGGCATTTGATTCAGTGGATAAGGTACACCACATGTTGTGATAGGCATGTGTAGGACCCATAAATCTTGAAAGGTATGTTGTGAGGGATCTTGATTTGTGGAGGTATGTCTGCAGATTTTGCATCTGTTGTTCTGGAAGGGTCTGATGCTGCTTTGAGTCCTGGTCTATGGGGAGCTTGCATCTTATAATGACCTTGGCAAGGTGGAGGGGTTGTCTGAACGCCAGAATAGGGGAGTTGGGAAAGATTTCTTTCATGATGTGGTTCTCATCAACTATGGGTTATGATTGTTTGATGATACCCCGTAGGGATTCCAGGGTGGGGTGGCAGGTGACAACTAGGGGTGTGTGGCCAATGTGTATGTTTTTTTTTTCTGTATTGAAGCAGGTTCTCCCGGGATATCTGGACAGCCCATTCCATGATTCAATTTACTTCTCTGGTGGAGTGTCCTTGTTTAGTGAAGGCAGTTTTAAGCATGTTAAAATGTGAATCCCCGACTTTCTCTTCACAGCAAATTCTGTGGTATCTGAGTACCTGGCTGTATATAACAGTTTACTTGGTGTGTCTGGAGTGGTTGCTTGATCTATGGAGGTAAGTGTGGTGAGCCATGGATTTCTTGTATATAGTCATTGTTCCAGGCACCCAGGAAGTTGAGGTCGGTTGGAAGTGTTCTAGAGAAAAGTTGATAGATGAGTGGTGGTTGTTGAAGTTGTGGTGGAAATTTATGAGGGAGTTTAGGTCGTCTGTCCAGAGGATAAAAATATCATCCGTATATCTCAGGTATATTGTTGGTTTCATGGTGCATTTTTCTAGAAATTCTTCTTTGAGGTGGTCCATGAAGAGGTTGGCATACCGAGGAACCATCCTAATACACATGGTTTGGGCAAAGTGTTTGTTGTTTAATATGAAGTTGTTGTGGGTGAGGATGACATGGATGAGTTTGACAATGTACTTAGGGTAGATTTCCAAGCATTTTACATTATCTTGCACGTATTTGAGGAAGGCAGTGATGCCTTCATAGTGAAGAATATTGGTGTATAGGGAGGTGACATCCATGGTGTTCTGGGGGAAGCTGTTAATGTTGCATAATTTCTAGATGAAGTCAGTAATGTCTTGGAGAAAACTGGCTCTTTATGTGGAGAGGGGTTTCAGGATAGTTTCTATGAGTCTTGATATTCCTTCAGAAAGAGAGATGTGGCCAGATATGATGCATCTGCCTAGGTTCCCTTGTTTGTGTATCTTAGGAAGCATGTAGAAAATCTTTGGGATGTGTCCATGGGGGATGAGGTTATAGAGTTTGCAGGGAAGGATTTGATAGTATCTTTAAATTCCAGTGAGAATTGCAGTGTAGGGTCTTCTTTGAATTCTTTGTAGGAGATGATGTCAGAGAGTTGTCTTTTGGCCTCATTGAGGTAATTATTGTAAGAACCTGCAGTGCTGGAACCTAGGTCCATGGGGATTCTGGGCTGCTGATGCCTCTGCATTGCCACTGGATGCTTAGGCTGGGCTCCTATAGGAGGATGCTGTGAGTCTGGAATCAGCAGGGCATACCTGAAGGGTGGCCCCTTGCAGTCCACAGACTGGCTGGTACCAGTACTTAAACCAGGAAGCCATGATGGGAAGCTGGCTGAACACCAACGCAGACTACCTGCCTGTGTCTGCTTTAGACCCTGTTCATGATAGACCTTAGACTCTTGCTTCTGACCCTGGTTTGTCTTGACTTTGCTCTTCGATGGCTTTCTGTAACTTGGAACCTGACCCTGATCTCCTGGTAACCTGACCCTGCCTACCTCCTGACACCTGATTCTCGGTTTGCCCTCTGGCCTGTCTCGGACTCTAACCTTCCAGTACCTGATTTAGCATGACTCCCTACTCCTGTTCTGACCACTAGGTCTGACCACTTTTGTCCTGGCTGTGACAATTATCATGATTAAGGACTATGATGGTACCCCCTTTGTGTGCTAGTTTATTGCTATCTGGTTGTTGGATTTGAGAGAGTGTATAGCTGTCCTCTCAGTGGTGGAGAGATTGTGGTGGATGTAATATTTTTGGATGATTTCCACAATCTGTATGCCACACAGAGTCCATGAAATAATCTTACATGTAAAGTACACAGTAAACCATACTTACACAACATTATACATGTTAAATATACAATATAGAGTAATAGTAAAAACTTGCTTGAATATATAGGCAATCTGAATTTGCAACTGGTTGCTTAATTACTTGCCTTCACCTATAAATTGCTTTTAAGGCAAGCTGTACTGCTGGTCAAAAAGAAATTATATGAATGCTGACAAACCATTCAGATACATCACTGGAAGAGACAAGAATTTATATTAAAAAGTCAGAGTCAATAAAGAGATATTGGATTAGTGAGAGAGAAATTAGTGAAAGAGAATGAAAACTTCTTTGAGAAGTGTCCCTGTGGGTGTTCCACTTCACATGAATGTGTGTCCCTGTACCTTTGATTGGAGAATTTCAACAGCAGCGCTCGTCTGGGATGCACATGTATGATCCCTGTCTCGTGCCATTGGTGGCGACTCTCTAGCATGCATGACCAGCTCCCCTTCCCTCCCCCCGCAGTTCCTTCTCAACCATCCTTGGCCTGATACGGAGCTCCCAGCAGTGTGAAAACTGATAGCTTTATTTAGTGCTTAGAATAGCTTTAGAGTAGTCTTAGTATACTAGTTAGATTTACTTACCCTTTTCTTTATTCATTAATTCTTTTGTTAAAAAAATCCATTTATTTTCCTGCCCCTTAGAATAGTTCATGTTCACCCTGAGGGATGAATTGTCAGAATTGGAGCCATGCCCAGTTCACTGGCCTTCAAGTGTTGCCTTTCCTGCCAGGAGGCGATCCCGGTATCGGATGGACACTCTCAATGTGTCCGATGCTTAGGAGAGACACATATCCCACAAAAGTGCTCTTACTGCAGGAATTTAAAGGCTTATGCCAGGAAGTATAAAGACCTGCATCTCAAACTTATACTTATGGAGATCTGGCCAATAGATCCCCTCTGGAGAACGATCTCCAGGGACTTCACCCTCTTCACAGAGGAAGGTTCACTCCTCCAAAAAGGTAGCAAGGAAAAGAGCATGAACTTCCCCACTTAAAGAGCCATTGAAAAAGAAACAGTCTCCGGCTCATTCTATATTGTTGGTACTGACTGCACTGTAGCTGAGTACATACAAGTCACTGGGATCTTCTGGTACTGTGTGTACTGTGAAAACTAATGATCCCAAGTGGGCAGGCTTGGAGTCGAGAGGCAATCAGAAGCCCATCTCCTCTGCTATGGCACCAATGGAGCCACCTAAAGAGGTGCTCCCTGCAGGATCTGACACCACCACCTGCTCCAATAGTGCAGAGCACTCAGATGTTGGCACCAACGCTTGCAACAGCATCGTCAGCACCGACCACTTTGGCGCTGAAACCATCGGTACCATACCATTTCCTGCAACACAAAGATCTACTTGTTTCATCGATGCTGGAATCATCATTCTTTGGTACCAATGAAGCTCCAATACGCACAGTACCGTGTCAACCTGATTAACTTCTGGCTCCTCCATTTTCTAGCGAGAAGGAAGATAATGAGGAGGTAGGTGTTTTTTCATCATACCACTCCTCTCCTATCTAAACAACTGCAACCTTAGGCCCACCCATACAGCCTAAATCTCATCATGGGATAGACACCCAGACCCGATATGGCCACCCATGGATTCCACCACCTGTGCCATTTCCCATGCAGTGGCCCCATTTGGACACCCAGGCAGTCTACAGGAGACAATTCCTCAGGCCCCTGAGCTCCTATAGGAAGAGGATTAGATCTCCCCCACCACCATCAGTGGCTACACCATCAGAGCCCCTAGAGGAAAGCTTTGAGAAAGAGGAGGAGGCCCTGAACAGGAAATGACACCACCAGCCAACATTTCCTCCTTTTCCCCAGATGAGGCTTTAATGCCTCCACAATCCACAGCTGCTGATGACTTCAAACATTTCCAGGAGCTCTTCAAAAAGAATTGCAGGTTCCCTAAAGATCCCTATAGAGGAGGCCCCAGAGTCCCAACATAAATTACTGGACATTCTACAAACTTCATCATCATCAAAAATAGTGCTTCTGATAAACGATTAGCCAGAAACATATGGCAGACGGCAGCAACAACACCGCCCACTTGCAAGAGAGGAGATAAAAAGTATTATGTCCCCTCAAAAAGGATAGAGTCTTTATATTCTCACTCCACAACAAACTCTTTAGTTGTTGACACCATCAATCAGCACAGTAGATAACACCAATTTAATCCACCCCATATGAAAAGGAGTAGAAACTATTAGATCTTTTTGGCTGCAAGGCCTACTCATCAGCCACTTTGCAATTTTGAGCAGGAACGAGACGATAAGGGTAATGACGGACAACATTGCCTGCATGTTTTATATGAACTAGCAGGAGGGGCAAGCTCACACTCCTTATGCACTGAAGCCATGAAGCTATTGAACTGGTGTACCCGGCATAATTTCAGCATATCGTACCTCCCAGGTTGTCAAAATACTACAGCGGATTCTCTGAGCAGAGAATTTTCTCAGGATCATGAGTGGGAATTAAACAACATGGTCCTACAGAACATATTCAAACACTAGGGTCACCCATCCATTGACTTATTTGTGACATCCCAGAATTGCAAACGCTTGCAATTCTGTTCAAGAGCAGTGCTGGGGCCCCAATCCCTGGGAGATGCCTGCCTTCTCAAATGGGATGCACCTCTGTTATACACGTTTCTCCTAATCCCTTCTTTTGAAGGCTATACACAAAATATGAACTGACAAGGCCAAAGTCATCTTGGTGGCCCCCACATGACCCAGACAAACTTGGTATTCGTATCTGTTGCAGATGGTGGTATGCACAATGTGCACTCTTCCACTTCTGCAGAACCTTTTATTACAGGATGCCTGAACCTGGAGAGGCTTCACCTGAAAGCATAGCTCCTACATGGTGCCATCATGACAAACTAACCTGTTCAGAACAGGTGAAGGACATCTTACTAAACAGAAGAAGGGCAACCATAAATAATACTTATCTGCATCAATGGAAGAGATTCAACATATGCGGTCAAAATAAACAAACGAGAGACATTCCCGCCCCTTACCTATGGCATTGGAATAAATATTGGGGCTAAAGACTTCTGGAATACTCCTTAGCTTAATAAAAGTACATCTTGGGGCTATTACCCCTTTCCACCACAAGGTTGACGGGACATCGATATTTGCCCATCCAATCACCAAACATTTCCTTAAGGGTATCAGAAATGTTTACCCTGAATTATGCATAACTACCCTCCTTGGGACTTGAACTTAGTACTGGGCTGCCTCACTGGGCCACCATTCGAACCCTTAGCAATGTGCTTTCTGACATATCTGTCAATCACATCAGCCTGCCGAGTGGGCGAGCTAGGGGCCCTAATGGCACACCCACCTTACACCATCTTTTGCAAGGACAAGGTCACTCTAAGAGCTGACCCAAAATTTCTACCTAAAGTACCTTCTTCCTTCCACCTAAACCAACCAATCCTTCTTCCCTAAACCTTGAGTACACAGGACTCAGTTCTACATTCTCTAGATGTCAGGTGCACCTTAGCATTCTACCTTGACAGAACTAAGCCCTTCATAAAATCACTGAGGCTTTTTATTTCCACTGTGGAATGCTCTAAGGTTCTGTTATTTCCAAACAGAGAAATGGATTTCCAGGTGCATCCACCTCTGCTACCAACAGAAGGATCTGCAACCTCCACTGGAGATCTGAACTAACTCTACCAGATCCCTATCAAATTCAGTAGCCTTCCTAAACAATGTACCAATCATGGACATATGTAGAGCAGCCACTTGGGCATCCACATACACACATTCACAAAACATTATGCAATCGACCAGGGTTCAAGATTGACGACTGCAAGTTCTTACAGTGTTATCATCAATTACTTGTGAAGCTCCAAGCCCTTTCCATCCAATGAGGGGCACTGCTTGACAGTCAGCTGAAGTGGAGATTCCAAAGGGACACTCCTCGAAGAAGAAGAAGAAGAAGAGAAGGTTATTCACCCTGTGCAGTAACTGAGGTTCTTCAAGACAGGTGTCCCTGTCGGTGGTCCATTACCCACTCTCCTCCCCTCTATTTCGGAGTTCAATTTCCGGACTCTACAGCTGAGAAGGAACTGAGGGGTCTGGTCGTGCAAGCTAGATAGTTGCTGCCAGTGGCACGAGACGGGGAGAGCGCATGCATGACCCAGACGAGCACTGCTGCTGAAATTCTCCAATCAAAGGTGCAGGGACACCTGTTCACCTGAAGTGGAGCACCCACAGGGACATCCATCTGGAAGAACCTCAGTTACTGCACAGGATGAGTAACCTTCTCTTATTACAGAATATACTTATGTTTAATGTACAAGACAGTAGCAAAAATTGTATGGTGTTATTTGAGAAACAGCATGTGATTGAGCAATTAAAGACTGCATCATAATGTATACACTCAAGGGCCATATGCAAGCAGAAATTTGGCCTCTTCTAACTTTTGGGTGCTTAACTATGTTATCTTATAATGTCTCAATTTTTTTTATGGAATGTGTGTTATTAATACTGTTCATAAATGCAGCAGTTATGAAGATAGTTTCGGGTGAATGCTTTTTCCTGGCTTGCTGATGTCATGCTGCATCTGTTTCAGCTAGACGCCATATTTAAGGAACTGCTAAGACTATTAAAAAACAACAAAAACCCACAACAAAACAAAATAAAAAATCTCCAAATGAACATTGATTACCAACAGACTAAATTCCGGAACAGATCTGAGGCCAATGGAGTACGGAGAGTGCAGTCACATCCAACTGTAACAGTTGTGCAATAAAGAGGGATGTGTTAAAATGATATTTGGCCAAGAACACAAGCTGTAGCAGCCAAGACAACCAACTGAGTCTTTTATATTTGTTTTGAGGCTCACCTCAGTTCCCAGCACTCTAGGCCACTTCTCAGAAGAAAGGCTACTCTGGCTGTCCTAAATTCAATCTAGTGCAAAAATATCTTTTAGATTATTGCAATGTCCTTTACTGACCCTCATTCTTACTAATAGGTCTCTGTGCCAGTATCTTAATTTTTCATTTTATGCTGCTTGCTTTAACATTGTGTTCCTTGGCACAACTCCATTTCTACACTACTCAGCTATTAAAATTTCTGCTCTTCACTGCAGTTGTCCATTTAGTTTATGAACTGATCAGCCTGTGGACAGTAATTTAGGAGAATAAGAACATGCCACATTTCAGGGCCACAAAAGATCAGCTGATTTGGTAATATACAAGCCTGTCCTTCAGAGATTTTGAACTCAGCCTGTCATAATACATGTTAATTTTTTAATTAGTACATAATGTGAACAGGAAGAGTGACTCAATATGCTGCACATAGGAGATGAATATACCAGTGGCATTTATATGGAAATGACTGCTGTAGCAGGAACACCCAGAGGTGAGATGTTTGTCAAAGTGAACACAGCACAACAATACTTTTCCTGCTTAAATTCTGTTACAGGTCTGCAGGGCAAAATAATTTGAATGTGCAATCATATTAGTTTTCAATAAAATTTAAAATGAGCAAAAGAAAATTAACCCTTCAGAGGAGGACATCCACACATCATATCCTCACAACCTGAGGTTCATAATTTTAGACTTGTCATTAAGCACTGACCCTATTGGCAACCATAAAGAAAGTGTCAGTAATCTATGTTAGAATATTGTTCTTTCACTGTAAGAAAGCGCGGGGCTGTGGGGGGGAATTCTCTGTCATTGCATTATTGTTCTAGGAGTCATTGTGGTATGTATTGTGATTCACTGGATAGTATTGCTGAGGAAAAATTCTAAAAAGCACTATAGCAGAGGCTAGGAGAATTACTCTGGAGTTGACAATACAGGCAGACTTCCAATCCTTCCTCTGAGTCCTTGCAGTTCATTCTTTAAGGCAAGGGCAGTAATAATAAAAATATGAGCATAGAAATATGAGAGCTATCTAGATAATTTCCTTAAATAGAGACTACAAAGAAATCAAGGCCAGACCTCTTGGCTCTTGACAACTTATTAATTTATTTTTCCTGTTTTATTCCCCCCAAGGAGGACAAAAATGTCTCTGTAGATAGAAGATGTCTAACGTATTTCTTCCCTGTAAAGGCAAACCAGTAAAATACAGTATTCTACATTAACCAGAATAAAATGGCTTATATAGAAGATCTCGTTGTGATGTGGAAATTTCTTCTGTTTGGTATTTATTTCACTCCAAAAGTTTATATTGTAGAGCAAATACAAAAGCTATGCTGATTAATCTGTTTTGGTACTTTGTGTTTATTACATACACAGATTAATTTTTAGAGCTTGTTTCATGCAGTCTGACTATGGGGAAAGAACAGGTAACATACAGATCCAAATGTATTAGTCTTTCAGATTTGTAACATTTGCAAGAAATGATGACACATTTTTCAGCAAAAAAAGATACTGGATAATAGGCTCCGTGTCTCAAAGGATGAGTAAAGGGACATAGATTTAATTCTGGGTTACCTATTGGGTCAAATCTCAAGTAGGAAGATGTTTTGTGTCTCACAAACATTATAGTCTGATAGCTGGTAAGAGGCCTGTTGTCTGTCTTTAGTAGTTCCTAGTAGTCAAGCTTTTTTTTTTTGATGTGGACACCCACTGGAACTGGGGACTAACCAACCAACTCTTAAACACCCATCAGTATTTCGGCCTGTATTTCTAAATGCCTGCTACTGTGGCATCCAAGTGAAATGTTGGCAGTTTCCATCAAAAGACCACATGGCCACTGAACTTTCCTTTCACTTAAAGATGATCCTCCATGTCGAAGTAGAGGTACATTGTTAGGGCAACTTAGGGGAGTTTGCACTCCTGTTTCTTAGGCTGTAGCTGAACTGCAGATAAATGGATGATTTTGGTATTCAGTCTGTTACTATTGCACCAGTACTAACATTTTATAAGTAAAAGGAGCCCAACTCTGTCTAAGACTGAATTAAATAGTGAACTTTATATAATTTTAAGTGATCTGTCTGTGTATTTATGCTATGCTCATTATTGTTGTATATAAATGGTAATAACATGCTACCTGGGAATCTAGAAATATCTCCACTCACCTACAGGACAATTCTTATAAGCTTAAATATCCAGGAATAACCTAACAGAACATTGCTGCATATGTCATTGACTTATAATCAGTGGTGGTATTGGGCTTCTCTAACCTATATAGCCACAAAGGCTTTTGATTTCCCAAGTGCCCCACACCACACTTTTACCCTCTATCATTTAACAATAAGAATAATTAATCATTTGAACAATTTATCAAGGATCATGGTGGATTGTCCATCACTGACAGTTTTTAAAACAAGGGTGGATGTTTTTCTGAAGATATGCTCTGGGAATTATTTTGGGGAAGTTCTGTGGCCTGTGTTATATAGGAGCTCATGTTAGATGACCACAATGGTGTCTTCTGGCCTTGGAACCTATGAATCTATCCAAACCATCATCTGGATGCTCTACCGTATCCTGTCTAATTTCAACTCCAGAGAGCCATAGAAGAGAGAGAATTATCTAACTGGCCTTCACACAACTGGAAAATTGTGCTTCAGTTTCCCTTATTGGCTTCCCTGTCCACCTGAGGAGAGTGTGTGTGATCACTAAAGGCTTTGGTTTCACATAAATAGGGAGGTGTGTGTGTGTGTGTGTGTGTGTGTGTAAAACAGCTACATCCTGCTATAGAGCTGGGGTTACAAGAAGGCAGGAGGGAGATCAGGAACCAGCTAGGGGGAGGTAGGTGGGGAGATCATGAAGGACCCACAAAACCTAGATCCAGTTCTGCTTTTACCATTATTTATGTAATTTACACTTACAAATTATGGCTCTCGTGGCTGGACCACATAAAGGTTTATATGAGTCCACTCATTACAGTTATGAGACTTGTCCCATCGACCTGCAGCCCAGGGTCGACATTTCCTTCGGCCTTATTTACTCTCTCTCAGAACTGGAACTCCAGACACGCTGGGAATACCTCCATGAGAATTTAAAGACTTTGCTCAGCTGTTTTTTTTCTAAACTGGATCTTCGTGGAGCTTACAATCTGGTTCATACCAGAGAAGGTGGGGAGTGGAAAATGGTGCTTCCTTTGATACAGGCATTTTGAGTACTTAATTATACCATTTGGGCTATGTAATGCCCCAGTTATATTTCACCATTTATGAATGACATTTCCAGGACATGCTGGACTGATTTGTTATTTATTTAGATTATATTCTTGTCTTGTTTGAAAACCAGAAGCTATATGAGCAACACGTTCACCTTATCCTTGACAGACTCTACTAGAATCACCTTTATGCCAAACCAGAGAAATGTGAATTCAATAAAGACACTGTTGAGTTCCTTAGGTATATCATTGCCTAATAATGGACCCACAGAAAGTGTCTGCCATCACTGAGTGGAGCACCCAAAAGATGTAAAGGGGTTGAGTGGTTTCTTGGGTTTGTCCACTTTTATCAGCGTTTCATTAAAGGATTATCCCAGCTGGTAGGACTGATAACTGTGCTCCTTCAAAAACGAGTTTGCCTTGTCTGGTTGGTGCAGGTACAAACTGGCTTTGATCAGCTAAAGAAAGCTTTCCCTGCAGATGTGCATCCAGATGCCACAAGATCTTTTACATTGGAAGCAGATGCCTCAAATTTTGCAATCAGGGCTATACTTTCACAGAATGCAGGCCCCTGTAACCAAGTCCACCCACACCGCCATCTGACACTGCCCATTGTATGCCAATTACACTTTCCACCCTTGTCTCCATTTGGCTGCACCTGCAGGCTTGCAAGTTCCTGCTGTGACAGACCTCATTAACCCCCTTCACCAAGCTCGACAAAAACTTATGGAGCATCTGGAAGCTGCCAAGGAAATGTATTAACGCCATGCTGACTAAGACTGCCAAGTTGCACTGACACTAAGGTCTGGCTGTCTGCTAAACATCTCAAATCCTCCCATCAATCTGCCAAATTAGATCACCAATACTTGGGATCATTAGAGATTGCTGAGCAAGTCAAACCAGTAGCATTCCAAATCCAGCCGTCTGAATCCCTGAAAGTCCATATAGTTTTTCATGTGTCCCTCCTGAATTCCTACATGGAAAATCCATTTTGGGATCATTCTGACTCCACTGCCCCCTTCCTTTGGAAAAATATGAAGTCTGAAGAATCCTGATTTTAAGTGAATCCAAGGTCATCTTTACTACCTGATGGACTGGGAGGGTTACAGACTGAAGATCAGTCTTGGGAACCAGAAGGGAATGTCCATACTCCAAAGCTCATATATGCTTTTCACCAGAACTCAGAAAAAACAGGCCCTAAGGTCCCAGGAGGGTGCCTTTGGTGGGAAAGTGGTACTGTCAGGAAGCCAGCTGCAGCAGGGTCAGTCTCCTAGCCACACACTGGGCACAACTGACCCTGGCAGGGATTGCCTGATTGACTGCAATCATTGATTGATAGGGGTGCAGAGCTAAGTTACTGTTTGGACCCAGCAGTGACCAGGGTTTGCTGGCTGCACAATACTTTCCATACCACAGCTGTGCTTCATCCCGCTTCCTGCACGTGCTCTTGCACCCATCCAACCCATGCCTGCTTGCTCCTCAGCAGTCTGCTCTTGCGTCCATTTCAGTTCTTTCTCTTCCCCATCCTTGACATCCCTGGCTCTGCTTCCCAACCATGTCTCTGACTTACCACTGGCTATGACATTCAGCTTCTGATCCTTGGCTCTGACCCCCAGATCTGCTTCCAGCTCACCCACTGGCTATGGCATTTGTTTTTTGATCCCTGGCTCTGATCCTTTGATCTGCTCTTAGCTAGGCCTTTGGGTGTTCCTTGGCCTTGATTCTTGAATCTGGCTCGGCTCAGCTTTAACCCTCAGGGTTGGCCACCCCAATGGCTCCAACCATTAGGGCTGACCACCCACGTCTCAGTCATGATCATGACAGACAGTTTGGAGCTACCTTTAATAGAGGTATGTCCAGAAGCTGGGCCTTTTTATAACTTAGGCTACATCTACACTACAGCCCGGATCAACGCTCTGAGATCAATCCACCAGCGGTCGATTTAGCGGGTCAAGTGAACAGCCATCAAATCGACAGCAGATCACTCTCCAGTCGACCCCTGTACTCTACCCCCGACGAGAAGAGTAAGGTAAGTTGATGGGAGAGTTTCTCCAATTGACCCCCCATGGTGTAGACCCCACGGTAACTCGGGCTACGGTACGTCAATGCCAGCTACGTTATTCACTTAGCTGGAGTTGCGTAACATAGGTTGACTTACCGCAGTAGTGTAGACATAGCCAAGGAAAGTGGTGGCAATTTTGACTTTCAGTCCCACATTCCTCTAGGGATTGTAGTTGAGCAACTGTGTGGTCCCTTTGTTGCAAGTTATTTTGTTCATTTAAGATTAGTCAAATTAAAGAATGGGATTTTAATAAGAAATTGTTTGTATTAGATGGCAGTAATAAGTACCCTGTTTGGTTTGCAGGTTATTTCTGAATACAGAGGAAGATTTCAATTCTTTTGGTATGGGTAATTTCTTCCAATGTGCCGAACAGCTCTTCTTCATATCTGGGGTAATAGGGGATTTGAATTTGACAAACCTACATATTGTTAATTGGTGTCTGCTCTAAATACCAACAAACACAATCATGTAAAATGGTGATTATCTATATCGAAATACAATATGTAATGCATGAAATGCCAAAGGATCTGGATCTGATAATTGAAAATGTACCTCAGCTACCGTATGTAAAGTGTCAGGAATTTGTTTGGATAGGTCACTTTATTGCCAAATACTCACAGATTAACGAGATGTCCAACATTCTTTTAGGCAATAAAGAATCTGTTAAAGAAAGTTAAATGTGACAATAAAGAACCATATTAGCCGCATTGGATTTTAATGTGGCCACCCCCTTGATAGTTTGGGGGCTTCAGAGAAGCAGCCCCCACAGAGACTGGAAGTGAAACTGATACTACCTGCCTCACCTGTGCTTGAGGGATACACACCAGCCCCTGAGAACAGGGTCAGAGCCTGATTGGCATGCCAGGGTAACCAATAGCAGGCCCTGGAGATCCTGTACATGGCTGGGTCATGTGAGCTGAGCCTGGCAGGGACTGCATAATCATGGCGAGAGCTGACCGCAGGGAATCAGTTTAGAGGAGCTAGAGGAGAAACTCTCTGAGTGGCTCTGTGCAATAGAAGGGGAGATGGAAGTTTTGACTATCCCTGTCAGAGGGCCTGAGACCAACCCAAAATCTCTAGTTTCACAACAAAGAGGCAGAACCTCAAGATGCTGCAGCACCCATGAGGACTAAAAGCCACCTTAGCCAGGTAGGCAAATCCTGCATCAGGTGCCAGGAATAGAAAGGGCTTGAGGCTACTTGGGACTCCATGCAGTTGAAAGGTGGGGAGCTGTTGAACTCTGAGCAAGGGCTAACAGACATTCATGTCAAGATCTTAGTTTATTCTATTATAATGTCACTTCTCATAAGCCAATGGCTTAGTAAAATATCAGCCCACTCATCTGGTGAAGGAAGATATACAATTGTATATCTCAGCATAATACATTTTATTGTAATTAGTCCAGTAGCTACTGGAATCAGTGGACACGACACCGAACCTGGTAATGCAATTTAACGTTTAGTAATCCTGTTTCATGTTAAGGAACTGGGACCAGGAAAAAGTTCAATCTGTTAGCATCATTCCTCCATTTCATACTTCTATTACAATTAGCAGAATAGTTTGTGTGTCAGTGATATATATTTTGAACTTGGGGTTAGGAGACACAAATTCAGGTAAAATCTCAGTGTTAATTTGACAGTTTTCCAATCTTTGTTTCACCAATGCCCTAAAGTTTAAATTGTATTCTTAAGACCAAATCACTTGAAGCAGTAGTGGTTTATAATCATTATACTTAAGCCAATCCCCTATCTCTATCTATCCTAAGTAAATGGTAGAATATACTTATAAACATTCTTTTAAATTGCATAAAAAAAAGATGTTGTCATGAACAAATATTGAATCTACAGTGTGTAACTGCAAAAATAAGACATAATGAGCATCACGAGTACGGATCTAGGTTTTAACATTTTGAAAAATAGATAAATAAAATACCTGAAACACTGAGGTATTAAAATTGCCCACTGAGGGTTTTTTCATCTAAAATTTTCAAAGGTGTTTTTTCCCCCAGCACACAAACATTTCATTTTGTGTGCACACCACACAAAATGATCCTGTAGACTACAACAGCATCTATTTATTCCATGATCCATGAACTAAGAAAGATGACATCGTTTCAAGATAACATACCTGGAGCTGATTATTGTCTATCTGATAAATATCTACATTTTCTTTTGTGCACTAAATATTCAAAATATGTATTTAGTAGGGCTGTTGATTAATTGCAGTTAATTCACGCGATTAACTCAAAATATTAATCATGATTTAAAAATTAATCATGATTAATCACAGTTTTAATCGCACTGTTAAACAATAGAATGCAAAATGAAAATTATTAAATATTTTTGGATGTTTTTCTACATTTTCAAATATATTGATTTCAATTACAACAAAGAATACAAAGTGTACAGTGCTCACGAAATATTAAATATTTGCATTGTAAAAATGATAAACAGAAGAAATAGTATTTTTCAGTTCACTCATACAAGTACTGTAGTGCAATCTCTTTATTGTGAAAATGCAACTTACAAATGTAGATTTTTTTTGTTACATAACTGTACTCAAAAACAAAACAATGCAAAACATTAGAGTCTACAAGTCCACTCAGTCCTGCTTCTTGTTCAGCCAATCACTAGGACAAACAACTTTGTTTACATTTATGGGAGATACTGCTGCCCATTTCTTATTTATAATGTCACCAGAAAGTGAGAACAGGCATTCGCATGGGCTTTTCTAGCCGGCGTTGCAAGGTATTTACATGCCAGATATGCTAAACATTCGTATGCCCTTCAAACTTCAGCCACCATTCCAGAGGACAGTCTTCCATGTTGACGACACTCATTAAAAAAAGAATGTGTTTATTAAATTTGTGACTGAACTCCTTGCAGGAGAATTGTATGTCTCTGGCTCTGTTTCACCTGCATTCTGCCATATATTTCATGTTATAGTAGTCTCAGATGATGACTCAGCACATGTTGTTCATTTTAAGAACACTTTCGCTGCAGATTTGACAAAATGCCAAGAAGGTACCAATGTGAGATTTCTAAAGATAGCTACAGCACTCGATGCAAGGTTTAAGAATCTGAAATGCCTTCCAAAATCTGAGAGGGATGAGGTGTGGAGCATGCTTTCAGAAGTCTTAAAAGAGCAACACTCCAGTGCAGAAACTACAGAACCTGAACCACCAAAAAAGAAAATCAACCTTCTGCTGGTGGCATCTGACTCAGATTATGAAAATGAACATATTTCAGTCTGCACTGATTTGGATTGTTATCGAGCAGAACCTATCATCAGCATGGACACATGTCCTCTGGAATTGTGGAAAAAGCATGAAAGGACAAATGAATCTTTAGCGCATCTAATATGTAAATATCTTGCGACGCTGGCTGCAACAGTGCCATGCGAATGCCTGTTCTCACTTTCAGGTGACATTGTGAACAAGAAGCAAGCAGCATTATTTCCTGCAAATGTGAACAAACTTGTTTGTCTGAGTAACTGGCTGAACAAGAAATAGGACTGAGTAAACTTGTAGGCCCTAAAGTTTTACATTATTTTATTTTTGAATGCAGTTATCTTTTGTACATAATTTTACATTTGTAAGTTCACCTTTCCTGATATCCTAATAAGTCAATGGATGGGTGACCCTAGTGTTTGAATATGTTCTGTAGGACCATGTTGTTTAATTCCCACTCATGATCCTGAGAAAATTCTCTGCTCAGAGAATCCGCTGTAGTATTTTGACAACCTGGGAGGTACGATATGCTGAAATTATGCCGGGTACACCAGTTCAATAGCTTCATGGCTTCAGTGCATAAGGAGTGTGAGCTTGCCCCTCCTGCTAGTTCATATAAAACATGCAGGCAATGTTGTCCGTCATTACCCTTATCGTCTCGTTCCTGCTCAAAATTGCAAAGTGGCTGATGAGTAGGCCTTGCAGCCAAAAAGATCTAATAGTTTCTACTCCTTTTCATATGGGGTGGATTAAATTGGTGTTATCTACTGTGCTGATTGATGGTGTCAACAACTAAAGAGTTTGTTGTGGAGTGAGAATATAAAGACTCTATCCTTTTTGAGGGGACATAATACTTTTTATCTCCTCTCTTGCAAGTGGGCGGTGTTGTTGCTGCCGTCTGCCATATGTTTCTGGCTAATCGTTTATCAGAAGCACTATTTTTGATGATGATGAAGTTTGTAGAATGTCCAGTAATTTATGTTGGGACTCTGGGGCCTCCTCTATAGGGATCTTTAGGGAACCTGCAATTCTTTTTGAAGAGCTCCTGGAAATGTTTGAAGTCATCAGCAGCTGTGGATTGTGGAGGCATTAAAGCCTCATCTGGGGAAAAGGAGGAAATGTTGGCTGGTGGTGTCATTTCCTGTTCAGGGCCTCCTCCTCTTTCTCAAAGCTTTCCTCTAGGGGCTCTGATGGTGTAGCCACTGATGGTGGTGGGGGAGATCTAATCCTCTTCCTATAGGAGCTCAGGGGCCTGAGGAATTGTCTCCTGTAGACTGCCTGGGTGTCCAAATGGGGCCACTGCATGGGAAATGGCACAGGTGGTGGAATCCATGGGTGGCCATATCGGGTCTGGGTGTCTATCCCATGATGAGATTTAGGCTGTATGGGTGGGCCTAAGGTTGCAGTTGTTTAGATAGGAGAGGAGTGGTATGATGAAAAAACACCTACCTCCTCATTATCTTCCTTCTCGCTAGAAAATGGAGGAGCCAGAAGTTAATCAGGTTGACACGGTACTGTGCGTATTGGAGCTTCATTGGTACCAAAGAATGATGATTCCAGCATCGATGAAACAAGTAGATCTTTGTGTTGCAGGAAATGGTATGGTACCGATGGTTTCAGCGCCAAAGTGGTCGGTGCTGACGATGCTGTTGCAAGCGTTGGTGCCAACATCTGAGTGCTCTGCACTATTGGAGCAGGTGGTGGTGTCAGATCCTGCAGGGAGCACCTCTTTAGGTGGCTCCATTGGTGCCATAGCAGAGGAGATGGGCTTCTGATTGCCTCTCGACTCCAAGCCTGCCCACTTGGGATCATTAGTTTTCACAGTACACACAGTACCAGAAGATCCCAGTGACTTGTATGTACTCAGCTACAGTGCAGTCAGTACCAACAATATAGAATGAGCCGGAGACTGTTTCTTTTTCAATGGCTCTTTAAGTGGGGAAGTTCATGCTCTTTTCCTTGCTACCTTTTTGGAGGAGTGAACCTTCCTCTGTGAAGAGGGTGAAGTCCCTGGAGATCGTTCTCCAGAGGGGATCTATTGGCCAGATCTCCATAAGTATAAGTTTGAGATGCAGGTCTTTATACTTCCTGGCATAAGCCTTTAAGTTCCTGCAGTAAGAGCACTTTTGTGGGATATGTGTCTCTCCTAAGCATCGGACACATTGAGAGTGTCCATCCGATACCGGGATCGCCTCCTGGCAGGAAAGGCAACACTTGAAGGCCAGTGAACTGGGCATGGCTCCAATTCTGACAATTCATCCCTCAGGGTGAACATGAACTATTCTAAGGGGCAGGAAAATAAATGGATTTTTTTAACAAAAGAATTAATGAATAAAGAAAAGGGTAAGTAAATCTAACTAGTATACTAAGACTACTCTAAAGCTATTCTAAGCACTAAATAAAGCTATCAGTTTTCACACTGCTGGGAGCTCCGTATCAGGCCAAGGATGGTTGAGAAGGAACTGCGGGGGGAGGGAAGGGGAGCTGGTCATGCATGTTAGAGAGTCGCCACCAATGGCACGAGACAGGGATCATACATGCGCATCCCAGACGAGCGCTGCTGTTGAAATTCTCCAATCAAAGGTACAGGGACACACATTCATGTGAAGTGGAACACCCACAGGGACACTTCTCAAAGAAGTTTTCATTCTCTTTCACTAATTTCTCTCTCACTAATCCAATATCTCTTTATTGACTCTGACTTTTTAATATAAATTCTTGTCTCTTCCAGTGATGTATCTGAATGGTTTGTCAGCATTCATATAATTTCTTTTTGACCAGCAGTACAGCTTGCCTTAAAAGCAATTTATAGGTGAAGGCAAGTAATAAAGCAACCAGTTGCAAATTCAGATTGCCTATATATTCAAGCAAGTTTTTACTATTACTCTATATTGTATATTTAACATGTATAATGTTGTGTAAGTATGGTTTACTGTGTACTTTACATGTAAGATTATTTCATGGACTCTGTGTGGCATACAGATTGTGGAAATCATCCAAAAATATTACATCCACCACAATCTCTCCACCACTGAGAGGACAGCTATACACTCTCTCAAATCCAACAACCAGATAGCAATAAACTAGCACACAAAGGGGGTACCATCATAGTCCTTAATCATGATAATTGTCACAGCCAGGACAAAAGTGGTCAGACCTAGTGGTCAGAACAGGAGTAGGGAGTCATGCTAAATCAGGTACTGGAAGGTTAGAGTCCGAGACAGGCCAGAGGGCAAACCGAGAATCAGGTGTCAGGAGGTAGGCAGGGTCAGGTTACCAGGAGATCAGGGTCAGGTTCCAAGTTACAGAAAGCCATCGAAGAGCAAAGTCAAGACAAACCAGGGTCAGAAGCAAGAGTCTAAGGTCTATCATGAACAGGGTCTAAAGCAGACACAGGCAGGTAGTCTGCTGGTGTTCAGCCAGCTTCCCATCATGGCTTCCTGGTTTAAGTACTGGTACCAGCCAGTCTGTGGACTGCAAGGGGCCACCCTTCAGGTATGCCCTGCTGATTCCAGACTCACAGCATCCTCCTATAGGAGCCCAGCCTAAGCATCCAGTGGCAATGCAGAGGCATCAGCAGCCCAGAATCCCCATGGACCTAGGTTCCAGCACTGCAGGTTCTTACAATAATTACCTCAATGAGGCCAAAAGACAACTCTCTGACATCATCTCCTACAAAGAATTCAAAGAAGACCCTACACTGCAATTCTCACTGGAATTTAAAGATACTATCAAATCCTTCCCTGCAAACTCTATAACCTCATCCCCCATGGACACATCCCAAAGATTTTCTACATGCTTCCTAAGATACACAAACAAGGGAACCTAGGCAGATGCATCATATCTGGCCACATCTCTCTTTCTGAAGGAATATCAAGACTCATAGAAACTATCCTGAAACCCCTCTCCACATAAAGAGCCAGTTTTCTCCAAGACATTACTGACTTCATCTAGAAATTATGCAACATTAACAGCTTCCCCCAGAACACCATGGATGTCACCTCCCTATACACCAATATTCTTCACTATGAAGGCATCACTGCCTTCCTCAAATACGTGCAAGATAATGTAAAATGCTTGGAAATCTACCCTAAGTACATTGTCAAACTCATCCATGTCATCCTCACCCACAACAACTTCATATTAAACAGCAAACACTTTGCCCAAACCATGTGTATTAGGATGGTTCCTCGGTATGCCAACCTCTTCATGGACCACCTCAAAGAAGAATTTCTAGAAAAATGCACTATGAAACCAACAATATACCTGAGATATACGGATGATATTTTTATCCTCTGGACAGACAACCTAAACTCCCTCATAAATTTCCACCACAACTTCAACAACCACCACTCATCTATCAACTTTTCTCTAGAACACTTCCAACCGACCTCAACTTCCTGGGTGCCTGGAACAATGACTATATACAAGAAATCCATGGCTCACCACACTTACCTCCACAGATCAAGCAACCACTCCAGACACACCAAGTAAACTGTTATATACAGCCAGGTACTCAGATACCACAGAATTTGCTGTGAAGAGAAAGTCGGGGATTCACATTTTAACATGCTTAAAACTGCCTTCACTAAACAAGGACACTCCACCAGAGAAGTAAATTGAATCATGGAATGGGCTGTCCAGATATCCCGGGAGAACCTGCTTCAATACAGAAAAAAAAAACATACACATTGGCCACACACCCCTAGTTGTCACCTGCCACCCCACCCTGGAATCCCTACGGGGTATCATCAAACAATCATAACCCATAGTTGATGAGAACCACATCATGAAAGAAATCTTTCCCAACTCCCCTATTCTGGCGTTCAGACAACCCCTCCACCTTGCCAAGGTCATTATAAGATGCAAGCTCCCCATAGACCAGGACTCAAAGCAGCATCAGACCCTTCCAGAACAACAGATGCAAAATCTGCAGACATACCTCCACAAATCAAGATCCCTCACAACATACCTTTCAAGATTTATGGGTCCTACACATGCCTATCACAACATGTGGTGTACCTTATCCACTGAATCAAATGCCCCAACAATAACTATGTGAGTGAAACTATACAATCACTACATATTAGAATGAACTCACACAGAAAAATGGTAAAAGACAAAAAAATATATCACCCATAGGTGCACACTTTTCACAAAGCATTCACTCTATATCTGATCTCTCAGTCCTCATTTTCAAAGAAAACCTGCACAATACTTTCAAAAGAGGATTGTGGAAACTTAAATTTATAACTTTGCTAGACACCAAAAACCATGGACCTAATGAAGACATTAGTTTTATGGTTCATTACAACAATTTGTAACTCATCCTACTGCCTGGTAACTCTTAATAGACCACTTCATTTAAGTGGTCTCCTACAGCATGTGTAAACCCCTTATGCTTAACAACCTAACCCTCAACTGATCACTTCATTTTAAGTGGTCTTCTACAGCAGTGCTTCTCAAAGTCAGGCCACCACTTGTTCAGGGAAAGCCCCTGGCAGTCCGGGCTGGTTTGTTCACCTGCCGCATCCACAGGTTCGGCCAATCGTGGCTCCCACTGGCCGCGGTTCACCGCTCCAGGCCAATGGGGGCTGCGGGAAGGGCGGCCAGCACATCCCTTGGCCCGCGCCACTTCCCGCAGCTCCCATTGGCCTGGGACAGCGAACCATGGCCAGTGGGAACCGCGATTGTCCGAACCTGCAGACGCAGCAGGTAAACAAACCGGCCCGGCCCGCCAGGGGCTTTCCCTGAACAAGGCGGACAGGCTTTGAGAAGCACTGTTCTAAAGCATGTATGAACCCATTACACTTAGGAAGCTGTCCCAACATGTATTTAGCTTAGACATGCTGCTTACTTTCCCCAGACTTGAAGAAGAGGTATGTGAAGCTCGAAAGCTTGTCCCTTCCACCAACAGAAGTTAATCCAATACAAGATATTACCTCACCTACCTTCTCTCTCTCATACAGAATAATAGACATTACTATATATGTATCTAAGGCTGCAGAAAAGATGGCATGGTATTCTATTATTTGAGATATAGAATTATCTATATAATCTATATCTGATCATATAGAATATACTAACAGGAGTAAAGGGTAGGAATGATGCAAAGAGCCCTGCCTCCACTTGCCTTTTGTAGCTCTTGTGCAAGGGCCAGAGACATCAGCAGCCTGTGTGCAGTTTGGGTAGCGCAGAACCTGCTGCATTCTTGCACCCCAATGTCATTCAAGTCACTGGAAAGAAGCATGGTAGTGTGGAGGCAGGACCACAGCTCCTCTCCTTCCCTGCACTAGCCTTCAAAGGTAGTTGAGCCTGTAGAAGGAAGGACATGGTACAGTATGAGCTGAGGGAGAGACTATGCTCCTTTGGGCTTCCCTTAGGACTCTATATGGTATGATTCTTTACCAGTCTCTAACAAGAACTGTGACTAGATACTACAATATAGCCCTTAACATTCTCTTGTTTGATTGATTTGGAGTATGAAATCCCTAAGGGGTGGTTCCTGGAGAATGCAGCTGCATCACCCTCCGGGTGTTGGAAGCTCTGCTGGTTTGAGAACAATTGACAATAGTATATGCAATTTTCATAGTCTGGAACTATTTAGCCCAGCGGGGGGGGGGGGGATGTGGGGCAATTTGCCCCAGGCCCTGGGCACAGCAGGGGCCCCCACGAGAGTTTTTTGGGGCCCCTGGAGCGGGGTCCTTCACTCACTCCGGGAGCCCCAGAAAACTCTCGCGGGGCCCAGGCCCCTGGAGCTTCTTCGCTCCCGGTCTTCGCTGGCGGGGGGGTCCTTCCTCTCCGGGACAGAAGGACCCCCCCACTGCCGAATTACCGCCGAAGCGGGACCCACCGCCGGAGTGCAGCCGGGTCTTTGGCAGTAATTGGGCGGCGGGGTCCTTCCGTTCCGGGACTCGCTGCCAAAGTGCCCCAAAGACCCGCGGCGGGTCCCACTTCGGTGGTAATTCGGCGGCGGGGCGGTCCCCGCCGTGGTCTTTGGGGCACTTTGGCGGCGGGTCCCGGAAGGGAAGGACCCCTCCGGCCGACTTACCGCCGAAGTGGGGGCCCCCCACCGCCCAAGACCCCGGGTCCCTGGAATCCTCTGGGCGGCCCTGAGTTGACACCAAAGATAGTAAAAAGAAAAGACTGTGTACAGAACATCTGATGCAGTCTGCAGAGGATGTGGCATGAAAAATGCTAGCTTAAGCTTTCTCTGAACAAGTTTGATTATGAGTGTACTATAGCAATCATGTCACATGGATTCTTTAAAACACATTTTGGTAACCTTGTTCAGGGCATCCCAAACAGAAGATAAGTTATTCCAAGTCTCTAAAATACATAACCAAATATATATCTCTTATAAAGACTGAACAACTGCATTCATATAGATTGCTCATGCTTCATCCATATTGAAGCTAATTGAGTGTGACTATCCACACACACTGTGTATAGCAGTCAGAGCCTAGTTCAGGGTTTTTTTCAGAAAATTGAATCATATTTGCATTATCTTCATACTGGGTCACACAAACAGGCTGAGTAAGAGGAAAAAGTTAAAATATGGCACAGTAAAAATCAGTTTATATCTGTTGTTTGTGCATTATTCCTCTGTCTTGGCCCCCTTGTTCAGGGCTGATACAATTATAGGTATTAAGTTCAAATTTAAGCACTATTATTAAAATGACCTGGGAAGTGGGACAGCCTGGCTGCTTAATATAATTCTAACACATCGTGGGAGTCCAATCTTCAATACCTTATCATGGACACTGCCTCTCTCTGATCCGCACCAACACCCTTTCTCCCAGACCCCTCTCAGCAGCTCATCCTTTCTCTCAGCCCCTAAGGAGGAGGAAGTACCTCTTGTGTATCTGAGACCATAGGGGCAGCAGCAAAATCCAGTGGCCTAAACACAAGGCTGGCAGCCACAGACACCTGAGTCTAACACAGCTACTGCATGAGCCATGCTACCAGAGGGATGAGGCCCACACAGCAACACAGAGGAGCAGGCAATCCTTATCAATACCCCAGATCTGCAAGACTGATCCTTGTGCTTTTTATGATTTTAAAGCCTATAAAATACCCTTTCAAACTAGGATTCTTTAATATAAAACATCCACCATAGCTACTACCAGTTTGGAAGTGCTACAGGAGTTGGTTTTCTTACTCCTTAGTTCCTATTAGGGTTAGATGACACGGTGTTTAAAACACAGGATGCTAACCAGAGCCTTGTCTTTGTTAGCGCCTCCTGCTGTTGTTACCACCAGTATAGCTGAACTGATGATGGCGAGGGTACAAAATTTTAGGGGAAAATTCTAGCATAGACACAGCTGAAGAAGATGAAGTTCCCATCGTGCTCTGCGTAGGAATGCAACCTAAGCTTTCTCCCCAAGCTTCATTATTCATAAAATTTTCCTTTCAGGAAATTTCTGTCCCAGCCCCTAATTCCCTCTGCATCAGAGAGACATTCCAACCCTCTAACGCAGTAGCTCCCATTGGCCTGGAGCAGCGAACCGGGGCCACTAGGAGCCACGATTGGCCGAACCTGCGGATGCGGCAGGTAAACAAGCCAGCTCAGCCTGCCAGGGGCTTTCCCTGCACAAGCGGTGGAACAAGTTTGGGAACCACTAGTCTAATGTGCTGTTTGGGGTTAACAGAGCCATTACTGATAACTCATGAATCTTTCTTTGAGGTTCTAGTACCAGATTAGGCTGCCTCAACAGAGGACATGCCCATTCTTATGCAGAGTCTTAGAAAATGCACCATGTTACAAGGTCCTGGCCACTGCCTCCTAATAGAGCCTACCCATGTCCTCCTCTGTGTCCTGAGGTAATAACTAGAAATATGTACCATTTCCCTGTTCCACAAAGTGCAATGATCAGATGCTTGGGGAAGATTCTGGTGAAATCCACCAAAAGAGAGCCTGCTGGGACAAGAGACAAAGATGACAAGCTATCAGAATGAAAAGTTCAGCTATTTCAATTGTAATATATTGATCATATTGTGTCTGAGCAACATTGCAGTTCATTATATTCCTTACCTTGAAGCTTTGATCAATCTAAGGTCTCTCTGACCCAGCCTTTTCTGAAAATTAAAACCTCAGTAGACTTTTTTGTGGTTGCTTACTTAGACTTGGCTTTTAAAACAGCACAAACTGGATTAAATTCTTAAATCCCATGATTAATAACAAATATTTTCTGTCTTGTTGCTTATTCTCTGAATTTGTTCAGGACACGTGTTCTAACAGTGTCCCCCCCCACCCCTGCTTGATCATATGATTCCTATTGGTGTTCCCATTTGCCATGGTGCTAGTTAAAAGGGCACTGTCATTTGGCATAGATCAATGGTGGGCAACCTGCACGGCCCATCAGGGTAATCTGCTGGTGGGCCACCAGACAGTTTGTTTACATTTGCACAGCCTTCTGCAGCTCCCAGTGGCTGTGGTTTGCTGGTCCCGGCCAATGAGAGCTGCTGGAAACAGCAGCCAGCACCGCTTCCCGCAGCTCCCATTGGCCCGGAACAGCGAACCGCGGCCACTGGGAGCTGCAGGCAGCCGTGCAAATGTAAACAAACTGTCTGGTGGACCTCCAGTGGATTACCATGATGTGCCGCTTGTGGCCCGTGGGCCACAGGTTGCCCGCGGGCCACAGGTTGCCCACCACTGGTGTAGATCCAAAATTAAAGTATAAATAAGAAAAACACAAAGGGTAAAGTTTTCAAAAGCACCCAGGTGACACAAGAGTCTAAGTCCCATTGACTTTGAATGAGTTATAGGTTCCTGAGTGCCTATGTCACTTTTGAAAAGGAAACAAACTCTTAAGTCAGTTGGGCTCTTTTAAAAATGTCCCAACTTAATTTTAATAGAAATGTCTCATACATTAAAAAAATAGTGTTTGATTGAGATGTAACCAGTATTCTGCAGTTTACAACTGAGACTTCCCAACATTGTGCTAGTACATAAGAAACTGAAAGTGAAACTGACTAGGGACAGATATGATACTCATTTGTCTATTTTTATTGTCCAAGAAGAGTGCAATGCAAAAAAGCAAGCAGCATAAAAAGTTGGAAAATAATCACATTATTAAAAAAACATTCAGTAAAAATCTATGGTATTATTAGTAATGAAAGAGGTTTTTTTTAAAAAATAGACGATTAATCTACCAGTGTTTCTTTATATTAAAAGCAAAGAAATGGTTTTAATGTCATCCATCTATCCAGACATTCAAATTGTACTATCATGCTTAAAAGCTGATGTGCTCAAAATTACTGTTGCTCCTGCATGTGCTTGACAAAGCCCTGAGGAACCTTCAGTTTTCCACACTTTGCATCCACACCTCTTTGAATCACAATCCTAGTCATAGAGTTTAAGGCCAGAAGGACCACTATATCAACCAGTCTGACATCCTGTATATGAGACCAAAGTACTACAGCCCACAGGCCGAGAATAGGAGGGACCAAGGTGCACCAGTGCCTGAGGATCCTGAAGTGGCAGGGAAATGATTAAGTGAGTGTGATAGTTGGTACCCTTATGGATCATTCTTTTTACAAGACTATGATACATTTTTTATAAAGTATGCTTTGTGAAGTATCATTTGAAAACTCATAATCTGCAGAATATTATTATCCTGGTAAAACATGTATGGCAACATTGTATGTAAAGTTATAAAATTCTATTATATAAGAAATGTTCCCAGTCTGGGGAAACAGTTTCAGATGAGTTCCCCAAAGACAAAAGGCTAGCCAGCTCCTCAACCAGGTGTCAACATAATCAAATGGACTATCACCTGATTAAGCAGCCATTCTTTGGCAGGAAGAAGGACGTGAATGAGATATTTACATCTTGGGAATAGAACAGCTGTGGATTCCCATGTAAACAGACTGGCTGTCACCTGAACCTCAGCTAGAGATGATTTTCAAAGAAAAAGTGAGCTATAAGAAAGGAGGACAGAAGCCTCAAAATATTCCTCCTTTCTCTCTATCCACAGCAACCACGATGCCTGAGGAATAAAGAAACAATTTTGAACTGAGGGGTGGGGTGTGGTGTGGTGATCCTGTCTGAAAGGAGTTCAGCCAGTAAGACTGCTAAAGCTTTGCTTTGAATTCATTTAACTTGATAAATTAGGTATTAGTCTGCATTTTACCTTGTAACCAATTTTGATTTTTATGCCTCATTGCTTGTAATCACTTAAAATCTTTCTGTAATTAATAAACTTGTTTTATCTAAACCTGTGTGTCTGGGGACTTCCTTTGAGATAACAGGGTTTGTGTGTCTCATTTTCTATTAGTGAAATGGTGACCTTTCTATGAGCTTGCATTGGCCAAAAGGAAAGAGTTGGGCAGTACAAGATGCACATTTGTGGGGATAAGTCTTGGATTGGGAATTTTCTGGTATCACTCTACAATGTAATTCATGGATGGCTAGCTAAGCACTCATGCAGTATAGTTGGGAGTAATTTGCATGCTAAAGACTGTGTGTGAGCAGGCCAGGAGTGTAAAAGCAGTTTAAAAGGCATCCCAGGTTGGAGAATTGAAGGGACACAACTGTTTAGTAGTCTTGATTATACCCTGGATAATGTCACAGTGAAATATATCCTGATAATCCTGGCTAGTGGTTTGCACACATATGCTGCACAGGGAGGCAAACAAACCCAAGGTCTCTGTCCTGGGAGGAAATTCCTTTCTGACCCCAGATAGGGCAATCAGGTCAACCCTGAGCATACAAGCAAGAACCAGCTAGCCAAGCACCTGAGAAAGAATTTTTGGTACTACTTCAGAGACCTTGCCTCCCCATCTGATGTCCCATTTCTAGCCATGGCAAACCTTGATGCTTCAGAAGAAGGTGATTTTTTTTTTTAAAAAGCACTCCTGGAACACATTGGGGGTGAGGGAGTGAATTCCTTCCTGACCCTTGCATGACCTTTAGGAAGATAAGACAAAAAACAGAAGTGAACCACAGGGCTGTTGAATCCTGCCTCCTCCTATTCAAGCAACCCTATCATACAATTGCACTTATAAATTTGTCCAGTTCTCTTAAAACAAACTAAGTCATTTAGCTCCACAACTCCTAGTGGGAGCCTGTTTCAGGACCTCATCCCTCTCATTTCCAGACTGAATTTATTCATGGCTGGTTTATATCCAGATGTTCTTGTGCTAACATTGTCCTTCAGCTTCAATAGCCCTTCAATCTCCCTGATATTTGCCCCCTGGTAATTGGATGGTCACCCCACACAGGATTAGAAGGAGTTAAGATAGCCAGGCAGGCCAATTAACTCTACAGGGTGCCCCTGGAGGAGGAGCCAGGGAGCAGGGAACTAATTGAAAACAGGCTCAGCTGTGCAAGAACAGGTGGGGCCTGTATAATGCCAGCTAGTAAGTAATAGGGGCTGTTGTGGAAAGTTTCAGCAAAATAAGCTGTAATCACTCTCTGGGAAGGAGGGTTTTTGAGCTGGTACACCCGGAGAGAAAAGGGTAATAATTAGGCATAGTAGGAAGTAGTCCAGGGAAGAATTAGTGAGGACTGAGTGAGGAAAGCCCAGAATTACTGAGCTGAGGGTTCCTGGACTGGAACCTAAGGTAGAGGACAGGCCCAGGTTCCCCTATCAGCTCCTGCTAGAGTGACACCAAGGGAGTGGAAGGGAAGATTGTCAAGAACTGTTAGGGAGAAAAGATTTTGCTACCCCAGAAGTGGGGGGGAGCATTGAGTGACCTAGCCAGAGGGCTGAGTCATGAAGAGGACACTGCAGTTCCTAGGGCTGAGAGAGGGGCTGCAGACCAGAGAGACAGAGTGATTGTGTCCAAACACTGTACAGGGGTATTCACCTCAAGAGCTAAGTCCTAGAATGACCAGGAGGAGGTACCTGATCAGGGGTGAGTGGTGTCCCCCAAGACACCCCAGATGTATTTATAGAAAGCAATCCTATCCTCTCTCAACCTTATTTTTGCTAGACTAAACAAACTCTGCCAGTCTCCTCTCCTAAAATAGGCCCTCCAATCTCCTGATCATCCTAAAAGCTCTTCTCTTCACCTGTTCCAGTTTAAATTCATCTTTACAGAAGTTCTCTGTCATGGCCATCATTCTTCTAGCCAAAGAAGACTGGGGTGGGCTCCTTTGGAGCTCATCAATACTGTTATTTAATCAATTAAATGTACTCTCACTGTCCAGTGGATTAGAAACTGAGCACAGTTGTACTAAAGAGCTCTAGGTGCTAAGCAGCTGAGTCAGCCTTAAAGAACTGTTTTTTATTTCTGCAAAAAAGTAGTGGTGTTTTGATGGACTACAATAGGCTGAATTATCCATACAGGTGGAGTAAGTTGGTTAAGAAAAATCTGGGTATATTACAGACATGGGGTTGATCTGGTGGATGAACCTAAACTTCTGTACTTTTGGGTTTGGCAGAGCTGATATCTCCACAGGATGATATTAGCCTGGCAAAGTCATCATATTGTGAAGCCAGTCAAGGAGCCCATCACCAGAGAGCATGTAGCAAGTGAAACCAGCTGAGTTGGGAAGCAGCTAGCAGAGAAAAGTCATGTATTTTAGGGTTGTAGCTACACTATAGAAATGTGCTATTGTGACCTACACCACAACTGGGTATCACTGCTAGCCATCTAACTTCTGATGCACAGAGCACACCATGTTGACATCTATCATTAGTTTCAGGAGTTATAGGGCCTGTGAATTGTTGCATCTATACCACAATGCCTCACACAGCTTCCTTTGATCAAATGCATGATCTGTATGGTTTATAACTCAAATATGAATCAACTGTCTTGTTTTTCCCAAAGGATGTTTTCAAATGGTTCTGTCCTGCATAAGGGGAAGAACCTATATAGACCATTATATTTGCTCATGTCAAGGGGTAGAATCAGCCCCAAGCCAGTGTTGGACTGACTTTGGGTTCATTACAGTGAAGACCATCACATAGGAGAGAATTTTCTCTATTTAGTAACTTCTATGGTTTCAGTTATGGTGTCACTGAGTTTTTGATTGTTGCTTTTGTTTTATATGGCTGAAGTAATTAATAAGTGACTTTAATTGTGAATCTCAAGATATTTTCTGTGTTTTTTTAAAGCCTAAGCTCCTGGATTCATGTGAGAATCCCAGCTTCCATTTAATATAAGAAGTTTCTAGAATTCATGCTTTTGTAGAAAAGCTTGAAAATGTGATCTCAGTGTACCCATAAGACTCAGAACACAGGAGGCAAATAAAACAAATCCAAAATATATTCTTTATATATCAGGATCTTTAAACCAGTCACATCATTTTGGGGGCTTGACTTGTGACATTTGAATGATTGGGATTGGCAATATTTCAATAATACTTGTGTGATGCATAGTACATAGTAGGCATGCAACAACAATTGCAACACTCAATGTTTCCATTACAGGCAGGTTCTGGCAGTTCATGGAGAAGAACAGCAATCATTCTGTTGTATAGCCAACCTACATAATCACCCTGGGTTGAGCTCTTAGCATGAAATCAGCTCCACTGATGGCCCCTGCCCCAAGAAGTTTACAATTTAAGCAGGCTCCTTGGGGTAGGAACAGTCTTTATTTCTGTGTTCATGTGGCACTTAGCACAATACTAAGTCCTGGTCCATGAATAGGGCTCCTAAATGTTATGGTAGTACAAATAAATAATAGATGTTAATTGGGGGAGGAGGTTACTATGGATTTCAACAGGGCTAGGGTTTCACCCCAGAAGTGTAAACTACTAAAGTTGCTGTTGTAATCTCATGACACACACTCCACATATGGCTCTTGATTAACATTTTAGCTATCAGTAGAACACTAAGCAGAACTTTCTTGTGTTCTCCTCCCCCTTCCCTCTGTTGTTTCATGGCCTACATGTAGGTCTGGTATTTTCCCTTGCAACCGAATTGGTGGTGCTACATTCTAACAATAATAGTGTTTTAGAGATGAGGCCTCAAGGCATGATATGAAAAATGTATTATGCATAAAACACATGTAATGAAGGTTAAAGTAACAACAAGACAGATGAGAGGGTTGAATAATCCAAAAAAATCCTCCCTCTTAATCTATACACTCCAGTAACACCTGCTGTTGAGGACCTAATTAAGTAACTTCTTTCAATTCAGTGTATAGTCAAATGCCTGTACCTTCAATACAAAGACCTCCTCCAGGCAAGGGTTCCTAGTGTGTGACTCTGTTTGTGAAGTTCCCTGCAGCTAAAAAAGTCCTTTAGCCTGATCAAAAGCCCTCACAGACTAAAGTCTTCCTTGCTGTTTCATTTAGCCGGCAAACTATTCAGTAGCCCCTTCTGATTTATAAAACAACAGAAACTTTCCATCACCCCGCCTCCCACTTCCAATTTCAGCATAGTCAGGATGTAGAAAATTGGCACACAGCATGAACACACAAGGTTAATGGCAAAACATGCCATTCCCAATATGTTCAAATCCATCCATAGGATAGAGTGCATGATCAAAGAGCAAATGTTAGGAAGAAAGGGCACTGTAGGGAAACAAATCATTTGCTTTTTACATGGATGATTGATTATGTACTCCCGCAATGGCTATTGTGAAATAAAACACTAAACTAGATATCTCCCCATTAACTAATCATTGCTTGTATTTTCTGCATCAGTCCAGCTACATGCATTCTTCCAGAAAACAGAGCTAAAGTGTACCACTGTAAATACCCCATGCTAATTCAATGCAAGGAATGCCATGATGATCTCTGAAAGAATTTTGGTTCTTCATTGATGGAGGGCAAGGAACCATTTTAAGTTATATTAACGCACGGTATTTTATTTCAGCCAACACAAGCCTTAAGAGGGCTTTGTATAACACAACTCAGTCAATTCTCAGTAACACAGAGGCCACTTTTTTACTATTCTGGTGAAATAAAGGATATAACAGAGCTCCCTTCACATAAAGGTGTTGGAGTGGCCCTCGACATGCTCCTCTACTGAGGATTCAGAGGCTTGTAAGAGAAGGCCAAGGGAAAGGATATGATCACAGGAGACCATGAGAAGCTGAACAGAAGCTAAACTGCTTTACCTTACACCAGAAGCTAGGCAGGCTCCTCAACAGCCCTAGTATTCAGGAAGTGGAAAGATCACCTAAAATGATCCCACTTCTTTGCTCAGAGAAGGCACAGAGGAACTCCCTCCTTCTATTGATACAGTTCTTCCCAGCTTGGGTGGTAATATAGATATCCTGAATATCAGGAATGCAAACGCTTGCAATTCTGTTCAAGAGCAGTGCTGGGGCCCCAATCCCTGGGAGATGCCTGCCTTCTCAAATGGGATGCACCTCTGTTATACACGTTTCTCCTAATCCCTTCTTTTGAAGGCTATACACAAAATATGAACTGACAAGGCCAAAGTCATCTTGGTGGTCCCCACATGACCCAGACAAACTTGGTATTCGTATCTGTTGCAGATGGTGGTATGCACAATGTGCACTCTTCCACTTCTGCAGAACCTTTTATTACAGGATGCCTGAACCTGGAGAGGCTTCACCTGAAAGCATAGCTCCTACATGGTGCCATCATGACAAACTAACCTGTTCAGAACAGGTGAAGGACATCTTACTAAACAGAAGAAGGGCAACCATAAATAATACTTATCTGCATCAATGGAAGAGATTCAACATATGCGGTCAAAATAAACAAACGAGAGACATTTCCGCCCCTTACCTATGGCATTGGAATAAATATTGGGGCTAAAGACTTCTGGAATACTCCTTAGCTTAATCAAAGTACATCTTGGGGCTATTACCCCTTTCCACCACAAGGTTGACGGGACATCGATATTTGCCCATCCAATCACCAAACATTTCCTTAAGGGTATCAGAAATGTTTACCCTGAATTATGCATAACTACCCTCCTTGGGACTTGAACTTAGTACTGGGCTGCCTCACTGGGCCACCATTCGAACCCTTAGCAATGTGCTTTCTGACATATCTGTCAATCACATCAGCCTGCGGAGTGGGCGAGCTAGGGGCCCTAATGGCACACCCACCTTACACCATCTTTTGCAAGGACAAGGTCACTCTAAGAGCTGACCCAAAATTTCTACCTAAAGTACCTTCTTCCTTCCACCTAAACCAACCAATCCTTCTTCCCTAAACCTTGAGTACACAGGACTCAGTTCTACATTCTCTAGATGTCAGGTGCACCTTAGCATTCTACCTTGACAGAACTAAGCCCTTCATAAAATCACTGAGGCTTTTTATTTCCACTGTGGAATGCTCTAAGGTTCTGTTATTTCCAAACAGAGAAATGGATTTCCAGGTGCATCCACCTCTGCTACCAACAGAAGGATCTGCAACCTCCACTGGAGATCTGAACTAACTCTACCAGATCCCTATCAAATTCAGTAGCCTTCCTAAACAATGTACCAATCATGGACATATGTAGAGCAGCCACTTGGGCATCCACATACACACATTCACAAAACATTATGCAATCGACCAGGGTTCAAGATTGGACGCACTGCAAGTTCTTACAGTGTTATCATCAATTACTTGTGAAGCTCCAAGCCCTTTCCATCCAATGAGGGGCACTGCTTGACAGTCAGCTGAAGTGGAGATTCCAAAGGGACACTCCTCGAAGAAGAAGAAGAAGAAGAGAAGGTTATTCACCCTGTGCAGTAACTGAGGTTCTTCAAGACAGGTGTCCCTGTCGGTGGTCCATTACCCACTCTCCTCCCCTCTATTTCGGAGTTCAATTTCCGGACTCTACAGCTGAGAAGGAACTGAGGGGTCTGGTCGTGCAAGCTAGATAGTTGCTGCCAGTGGCACGAGACGGGGAGAGCGCATGCATGACCCAGACGAGCACTGCTGCTGAAATTCTCCAATCAAAGGTGCAGGGACACCTGTTCACCTGAAGTGGAGCACCCACAGGGACATCCATCTGGAAGAACCTCAGTTACTGCACAGGATGAGTAACCTTCTCTTATTACAGAATATACTTATGTTTAATGTACAAGACAGTAGCAAAAATTGTATGGTGTTATTTGAGAAACAGCATGTGATTGAGCAATTAAAGACTGCATCATAATGTATACACTCAAGGGCCATATGCAAGCAGAAATTTGGCCTCTTCTAACTTTTGGGTGCTTAACTATGCTATCTTATAATGTCTCAATTTTTTTTTATGGAATGTGTGTTATTAATACTGTTCATAAATGCAGCAGTTATGAAGATAGTTTCGGGTGAATGCTTTTTCCTGGCTTGCTGATGTCATGCTGCATCTGTTTCAGCTAGACGCCATATTTAAGGAACTGCTAAGACTATTAAAAAACAACAAAAACCCACAACAAAACAAAATAAAAAATCTCCAAATGAACATTGATTACCAACAGACTAAATTCCGGAACAGATCTGAGGCCAATGGAGTACGGAGAGTGCAGTCACATCCAACTGTAACAGTTGTGCAATAAAGAGGGATGTGTTAAAATGATATTTGGCCAAGAACACAAGCTGTAGCAGCCAAGACAACCAACTGAGTCTTTTATATTTGTTTTGAGGCTCACCTCAGTTCCCAGCACTCTAGGCCACTTCTCAGAAGAAAGGCTACTCTGGCTGTCCTAAATTCAATCTAGTGCAAAAATATCTTTTAGATTATTGCAATGTCCTTTACTGACCCTCATTCTTACTAATAGGTCTTCGTGCCAGTATCTTAATTTTTCATTTTATGCTGCTTGCTTTAACATTGTGTTCCTTGGCACAACTCCATTTCTACACTACTCAGCTATTAAAATTTCTGCTCTTCACTGCAGTTGTCCATTTAGTTTATGAACTGATCAGCCTGTGGACAGTAATTTAGGAGAATAAGAACATGCCACATTTCAGGGCCACAAAAGATCAGCTGATTTGGTAATATACAAGCCTGTCCTTCAGAGATTTTGAACTCAGCCTGTCATAATACATGTTAATTTTTTAATTAGTACATAATGTGAACAGGAAGAGTGACTCAATATGCTGCACATAGGAGATGAATATACCAGTGGCATTTATATGGAAATGACTGCTGTAGCAGGAACACCCAGAGGTGAGATGTTTGTCAAAGTGAACACAGCACAACAATACTTTTCCTGCTTAAATTCTGTTACAGGTCTGCAGGGCAAAATAATTTGAATGTGCAATCATATTAGTTTTCAATAAAATTTAAAATGAGCAAAAGAAAATTAACCCTTCAGAGGAGGACATCCACACATCATATCCTCACAACCTGAGGTTCATAATTTTAGACTTGTCATTAAGCACTGACCCTATTGGCAACCATAAAGAAAGTGTCAGTAATCTATGTTAGAATATTGTTCTTTCACTGTAAGAAAGCTGGGCTGCGGGGGAATTCTCTGTCATTGCATTATTGTTCTAGGAGTCATTGTGGTATGTATTGTGATTCACTGGATAGTATTGCTGAGGAAAAATTCTAAAAAGCACTATAGCAGAGGCTAGGAGAATTACTCTGGAGTTGACAATACAGGCAGACTTCCAATCCTTCCTCTGAGTCCTTGCAGTTCATTCTTTAAGGCAAGGGCAGTAATAATAAAAATATGAGCATAGAAATATGAGAGCTATCTAGATAATTTCCTTAAATAGAGACTACAAAGAAATCAAGGCCAGACCTCTTGGCTCTTGACAACTTATTAATTTATTTTTCCTGTTTTATTCCCCCCAAGGAGGACAAAAATGTCTCTGTAGATAGAAGATGTCTAACGTATTTCTTCCCTGTAAAGGCAAACCAGTAAAATACAGTATTCTACATTAACCAGAATAAAATGGCTTATATAGAAGATCTCGTTGTGATGTGGAAATTTCTTCTGTTTGGTATTTATTTCACTCCAAAAGTTTATATTGTAGAGCAAATACAAAAGCTATGCTGATTAATCTGTTTTGGTACTTTGTGTTTATTACATACACAGATTAATTTTTAGAGCTTGTTTCATGCAGTCTGACTATGGGGAAAGAACAGGTAACATACAGATCCAAATGTATTAGTCTTTCAGATTTGTAACATTTGCAAGAAATGATGACACATTTTTCAGCAAAAAAAGATACTGGATAATAGGCTCCGTGTCTCAAAGGATGAGTAAAGGGACATAGATTTAATTCTGGGTTACCTATTGGGTCAAATCTCAAGTAGGAAGATGTTTTGTGTCTCACAAACATTATAGTCTGATAGCTGGTAAGAGGCCTGTATTTCTAAATGCCTGCTACTGTGGCATCCAAGTGAAATGTTGGCAGTTTCCATCAAAAGACCACATGGCCACTGAACTTTCCTTTCACTTAAAGATGATCCTCCATGTCGAAGTAGAGGTACATTGTTAGGGCAACTTAGGGGAGTTTGCACTCCTGTTTCTTAGGCTGTAGCTGAACTGCAGATAAATGGATGATTTTGGTATTCAGTCTGTTACTATTGCACCAGTACTAACATTTTATAAGTAAAAGGAGCCCAACTCTGTCTAAGACTGAATTAAATAGTGAACTTTATATAATTTTAAGTGATCTGTCTGTGTATTTATGCTATGCTCATTATTGTTGTATATAAATGGTAATAACATGCTACCTGGGAATCTAGAAATATCTCCACTCACCTACAGGACAATTCTTATAAGCTTAAATATCCAGGAATAACCTAACAGAACATTGCTGCATATGTCATTGACTTATAATCAGTGGTGGTATTGGGCTTCTCTAACCTATATAGCCACAAAGGCTTTTGATTTCCCAAGTGCCCCACACCACACTTTTACCCTCTATCATTTAACAATAAGAATAATTAATCATTTGAACAATTTATCAAGGATCATGGTGGATTGTCCATCACTGACAGTTTTTAAAACAAGGGTGGATGTTTTTCTGAAGATATGCTCTGGGAATTATTTTGGGGAAGTTCTGTGGCCTGTGTTATATAGGAGCTCATGTTAGATGACCACAATGGTGTCTTCTGGCCTTGGAACCTATGAATCTATCCAAACCATCATCTGGATGCTCTACCGTATCCTGTCTAATTTCAACTCCAGAGAGCCATAGAAGAGAGAGAATTATCTAACTGGCCTTCACACAACTGGAAAATTGTGCTTCAGTTTCCCTTATTGGCTTCCCTGTCCACCTGAGGAGAGTGTGTGTGATCACTAAAGGCTTTGGTTTCACATAAATAGGGGTGTGTGTGTGTGTGTGTGTGTGTGTGTAAAACAGCTACATCCTGCTATAGAGCTGGAGTTACAAGAAGGCAGGAGGGAGATCAGGAACCAGCTAGGGGGAGGTAGGTGGGGAGATCATGAAGGACCCACAAAACCTAGATCCAGTTCTGCTTTTACCATTATTTATGTAATTTACACTTACAAATTATGGCTCTCGTGGCTGGACCACATAAAGGTTTATATGAGTCCACTCATTACAGTTATGAGACTTGTCCCATCGACCTGCAGCCCAGGGTCGACATTTCCTTCGGCCTTATTTACTCTCTCTCAGAACTGGAACTCCAGACACGCTGGGAATACCTCCATGAGAATTTAAAGACTTTGCTCAGCAGTTTTTTTTCTAAACTGGATCTTTGTGGAGCTTACAATCTGGTTCATACCAGAGAAGGTGGGGAGTGGAAAATGGTGCTTCCTTTGATACAGGCATCTTGAGTACTTAATTATACCATTTGGGCTATGTAATGCCCCAGTTATATTTCACCATTTATGAATGACGTTTCCAGGACATGCTGGACTGATTTGTTATTTATTTAGATTATATTCTTGTCTTGTTTGAAAACCAGAAGCTATATGAGCAACACGTTCACCTTATCCTTGACAGACTCTACTAGAATCACCTTTATGCCAAACCAGAGAAATGTGAATTCAATAAAGACACTGTTGAGTTCCTTAGGTATATCATTGCCTAATAATGGACCCACAGAAAGTGTCTGCCATCACTGAGTGGAGCACCCAAAAGATGTAAAGGGGTTGAGTGGTTTCTTGGGTTTGTCCACTTTTATCAGCGTTTCATTAAAGGATTATCCCAGCTGGTAGGACTGATAACTGTGCTCCTTCAAAAACGAGTTTGCCTTGTCTGGTTGGTGCAGGTACAAACTGGCTTTGATCAGCTAAAGAAAGCTTTCCCTGCAGATGTGCATCCAGATGCCACAAGATCTTTTACATTGGAAGCAGATGCCTCAAATTTTGCAATCAGGGCTATACTTTCACAGAATGCAGGCCCCTGTAACCAAGTCCACCCACACCGCCATCTGACACTGCCCATTGTATGCCAATTACACTTTCCACCCTTGTCTCCATTTGGCTGCACCTGCAGGCTTGCAAGTTCCTGCTGTGACAGACCTCATTAACCCCCTTCACCAAGCTCGACAAAAACTTATGGAGCATCTGGAAGCTGCCAAGGAAATGTATTAACGCCATGCTGACTAAGACTGCCAAGTTGCACTGACACTAAGGTCTGGCTGTCTGCTAAACATCTCAAATCCTCCCATCAATCTGCCAAATTAGATCACCAATACTTGGGATCATTAGAGATTGCTGAGCAAGTCAAACCAGTAGCATTCCAAATCCAGCCGTCTGAATCCCTGAAAGTCCATATAGTTTTTCATGTGTCCCTCCTGAATTCCTACATGGAAAATCCATTTTGGGATCATTCTGACTCCACTGCCCCCTTCCTTTGGAAAAATATGAAGTCTGAAGAATCCTGATTTTAAGTGAATCCAAGGTCATCTTTACTACCTGATGGACTGGGAGGGTTACAGACTGAAGATCAGTCTTGGGAACCAGAAGGGAATGTCCATACTCCAAAGCTCATATATGCTTTTCACCAGAACTCAGAAAAAACAGGCCCTAAGGTCCCAGGAGGGTGCCTTTGGTGGGAAAGTGGTACTGTCAGGAAGCCAGCTGCAGCAGGGTCAGTCTCCTAGCCACACACTGGGCACAACTGACCCTGGCAGGGATTGCCTGATTGACTGCAATCATTGATTGATAGGGGTGCAGAGCTGTTACTGTTTGGACCCAGCAGTGACCAGGGTTTGCTGGCTGCACAATACTTTCCATACCACAGCTGTGCTTCATCCCGCTTCCTGCACGTGCTCTTGCACCCATCCAACCCATGCCTGCTTGCTCCTCAGCAGTCTGCTCTTGCGTCCATTTCAGTTCTTTCTCTTCCCCATCCTTGACATCCCTGGCTCTGCTTCCCAACCATGTCTCTGACTTACCACTGGCTATGACATTCAGCTTCTGATCCTTGGCTCTGACCCCCAGATCTGCTTCCAGCTCACCCACTGGCTATGGCATTTGTTTTTTGATCCCTGGCTCTGATCCTTTGATCTGCTCTTAGCTAGGCCTTTGGGTGTTCCTTGGCCTTGATTCTTGAATCTGGCTCGGCTCAGCTTTAACCCTCAGGGTTGGCCACCCCAATGGCTCCAACCATTAGGGCTGACCACCCACGTCTCAGTCATGATCATGACAGACAGTTTGGAGCTACCTTTAATAGAGGTATGTCCAGAAGCTGGGCCTTTTTATAACTTAGGCTACATCTACACTACAGCCCGGATCAACGCTCTGAGATCAATCCACCAGCGGTCGATTTAGCGGGTCAAGTGAACAGCCATCAAATCGACAGCAGATCACTCTCCAGTCGACCCCTGTACTCTACCCCCGACGAGAAGAGTAAGGTAAGTTGATGGGAGAGTTTCTCCAATTGACCCCCCATGGTGTAGACCCCACGGTAACTCGGGCTACAGTACGTCAATGCCAGCTACGTTATTCACTTAGCTGGAGTTGCGTAACATAGGTTGACTTACCGCAGTAGTGTAGACATAGCCAAGGAAAGTGGTGGCAATTTTGACTTTCAGTCCCACATTCCTCTAGGGATTGTAGTTGAGCAACTGTGTGGTCCCTTTGTTGCAAGTTATTTTGTTCATTTAAGATTAGTCAAATTAAAGAATGGGATTTTAATAAGAAATTGTTTGTATTAGATGGCAGTAATAAGTACCCTGTTTGGTTTGCAGGTTATTTCTGAATACAGAGGAAGATTTCAATTCTTTTGGTATGGGTAATTTCTTCCAATGTGCCGAACAGCTCTTCTTCATATCTGGGGTAATAGGGGATTTGAATTTGACAAACCTACATATTGTTAATTGGTGTCTGCTCTAAATACCAACAAACACAATCATGTAAAATGGTGATTATCTATATCGAAATACAATATGTAATGCATGAAATGCCAAAGGATCGGGATCTGATAATTGAAAATGTACCTCAGCTACCATATGTAAAGTGTCAGGAATTTGTTTGGATAGGTCACTTTATTGCCAAATACTCACAGATTAACGAGATGTCTAACAGTCTTTTAGGCAATAAAGAATCTGTTAAAGAAAGTTAAATGTGACAATAAAGAACCATATTAGCCGCATTGGATTTTAATGTGGCCACCCCCTTGATAGTTTGGGGGCTTCAGAGAAGCAGCCCCCACAGAGACTGGAAGTGAAACTGATACTACCTGCCTCACCTGTGCTTGAGGGATACACACCAGCCCCTGAGAACAGGGTCAGAGCCTGATTGGCATGCCAGGGTAACCAATAGCAGGCCCTGGAGATCCTGTACATGGCTGGGTCATGTGAGCTGAGCCTGGCAGGGACTGCATAATCATGGCGAGAGCTGACCGCAGGGAATCAGTTTAGAGGAGCTAGAGGAGAAACTCTCTGAGTGGCTCTGTGCAATAGAAGGGGAGATGGAAGTTTTGACTATCCCTGTCAGAGGGCCTGAGACCAACCCAAAATCTCTAGTTTCACAACAAAGAGGCAGAACCTCAAGATGCTGCAGCACCCATGAGGACTAAAAGCCACCTTAGCCAGGTAGGCAAATCCTGCATCAGGTGCCAGGAATAGAAAGGGCTTGAGGCTACTTGGGACTCCATGCAGTTGAAAGGTGGGGAGCTGTTGAACTCTGAGCAAGGGCTAACAGACATTCATGTCAAGATCTTAGTTTATTCTATTATAATGTCACTTCTCATAAGCCAATGGCTTAGTAAAATATCAGCCCACTCATCTGGTGAAGGAAGATATACAATTGTATATCTCAGCATAATACATTTTATTGTAATTAGTCCAGTAGCTACTGGAATCAGTGGACACGACACCGAACCTGGTAATGCAATTTAACGTTTAGTAATCCTGTTTCATGTTAAGGAACTGGGACCAGGAAAAAGTTCAATCTGTTAGCATCATTCCTCCATTTCATACTTCTATTACAATTAGCAGAATAGTTTGTGTGTCAGTGATATATATTTTGAACTTGGGGTTAGGAGACACAAATTCAGGTAAAATCTCAGTGTTAATTTGACAGTTTTCCAATCTTTGTTTCACCAATGCCCTAAAGTTTAAATTGTATTCTTAAGACCAAATCACTTGAAGCAGTAGTGGTTTATAATCATTATACTTAAGCCAATCCCCTATCTCTATCTATCCTAAGTAAATGGTAGAATATACTTATAAACATTCTTTTAAATTGCATAAAAAAAAGATGTTGTCATGAACAAATATTGAATCTACAGTGTGTAACTGCAAAAATAAGACATAATGAGCATCACGAGTACGGATCTAGGTTTTAACATTTTGAAAAATAGATAAATAAAATACCTGAAACACTGAGGTATTAAAATTGCCCACTGAGGGTTTTTTCATCTAAAATTTTCAAAGGTGTTTTTTCCCCCAGCACACAAACATTTCATTTTGTGTGCACACCACACAAAATGATCCTGTAGACTACAACAGCATCTATTTATTCCATGATCCATGAACTAAGAAAGATGACATCGTTTCAAGATAACATACCTGGAGCTGATTATTGTCTATCTGATAAATATCTACATTTTCTTTTGTGCACTAAATATTCAAAATATGTATTTAGTAGGGCTGTTGATTAATTGCAGTTAATTCACGATTAACTCAAAATATTAATCATGATTTAAAAATTAATCATGATTAATCACAGTTTTAATCGCACTGTTAAACAATAGAATGCAAAATGAAAATTATTAAATATTTTTGGATGTTTTTCTACATTTTCAAATATATTGATTTCAATTCCAACAAAGAATACAAAGTGTACAGTGCTCACGAAATATTAAATATTTGCATTGTAAAAATGATAAACAGAAGAAATAGTATTTTTCAGTTCACTCATACAAGTACTGTAGTGCAATCTCTTTATTGTGAAAATGCAACTTACAAATGTAGATTTTTTTTGTTACATAACTGTACTCAAAAACAAAACAATGCAAAACATTAGAGTCTACAAGTCCACTCAGTCCTGCTTCTTGTTCAGCCAATCACTAGGACAAACAACTTTGTTTACATTTATGGGAGATACTGCTGCCCATTTCTTATTTATAATGTCACCAGAAAGTGAGAACAGGCATTCGCATGGGCTTTTCTAGCCGGCGTTGCAAGGTATTTACATGCCAGATATGCTAAACATTCGTATGCCCCTTCAAACTTCAGCCACCATTCCAGAGGACAGTCTTCCATGTTGACGACACTCATTAAAAAAAGAATGTGTTTATTAAATTTGTGACTGAACTCCTTGCAGGAGAATTGTATGTCTCTGGCTCTGTTTCACCTGCATTCTGCCATATATTTCATGTTATAGTAGTCTCAGATGATGACTCAGCACATGTTGTTCATTTTAAGAACACTTTCGCTGCAGATTTGACAAAATGCCAAGAAGGTACCAATGTGAGATTTCTAAAGATAGCTACAGCACTCGATGCAAGGTTTAAGAATCTGAAATGCCTTCCAAAATCTGAGAGGGATGAGGTGTGGAGCATGCTTTCAGAAGTCTTAAAAGAGCAACACTCCAGTGCAGAAACTACAGAACCTGAACCACCAAAAAAGAAAATCAACCTTCTGCTGGTGGCATCTGACTCAGATTATGAAAATGAACATATTTCAGTCTGCACTGATTTGGATTGTTATCGAGCAGAACCTATCATCAGCATGGACACATGTCCTCTGGAATTGTGGAAAAAGCATGAAAGGACAAATGAATCTTTAGCGCATCTAATATGTAAATATCTTGCGACGCTGGCTGCAACAGTGCCATGCGAATGCCTGTTCTCACTTTCAGGTGACATTGTGAACAAGAAGCAAGCAGCATTATTTCCTGCAAATGTGAACAAACTTGTTTGTCTGAGTAACTGGCTGAACAAGAAATAGGACTGAGTAAACTTGTAGGCCCTAAAGTTTTACATTATTTTATTTTTGAATGCAGTTATCTTTTGTACATAATTTTACATTTGTAAGTTCACCTTTCCTGATAAAGAGATTGCACTACAGTACTTGTATTCGGTGAATTGAAAAATACTATTTTCTTTTGTTTTTTAAAGTTCAAATATTTCTAATAAAAAATAATAATATAAAGTGAGCACTTTGCATTTTGTATCATGTGTTGTAATTGAAATCAATATATTTGAAAATATAGAAAACATCCAAAAATATTTAAATAAATGGTATTCTATTATTAACAGTGTGATTAATCATAATTAATCTTTTTAATCACTTGACAGTCCTAGTATTTAGCCAACAGTTTGTAATGGATATCAGGTGTACTGTATTGAAATAAGTATGTTCTTATGTTCTTAAGTAATAGAGCTCCCACAATGGTGTTCCTATATATTTAGCTATTTACAGGATGCTACTTTGTGTACTGATTTTCCCTCCTGTTGTTAATAAAGTCACTGCAAGCATGGCTCTATGTGAGTGTCAAACCTGCCTACAATGGTTCCCAAAGGAAGCCTAAGGTACAACTTGAATAAAATGTTCACAGGGGCATGTGTTAATTTGCACTTATTTTGAATGCATAGCCTATTAGTAAATGACTTTCATAAAATATTTTCACCTTTTCTGGGCAGATGGCATGCCTGTCCCATTTCCCTCCCCCTCACATTGTCTGTCTGTTTTTCTTATTGCCCCTCTCTTTCTCTAGGGGCCTGAGCTGCTACTCTGCCTGTTTTGCTATCAATCTGTCTCATCCTTAAATCTCTGTCTCTTTCTCCCACCCTGTATTTTTTGTTCCTATTACTTTGAAATCTCTTCTCCTATCGTATCTCTTCCTGCTCTGCTTTTCCCCATGTTGTGCCATTTCTAGTTCTATTGAATCTGGAAGAATCTGGACTATTTAAAAACATACTGATATTTTTTCCTGTTGTTTCCCATACTGCTTTCTCAGACTCAAGATTCTTCTCTTCAAAAGCAGGACATGTAGCCCAGCAGCCCTTTTAGTATGCAATTAGAATGCTAAAGATATTAAATAAGCCCATGGGAAGAAGGTGAAGGATTTAATTTTATGTAAAACACAACTCCAGAAAAAAATGATCTTCATTGTTCTTAGCATGTACCATTACTCATGTTTCTGTTACACCACCTGTATCTGTATTATTATTATTACTGCATTATATTATTTTAGAGGTATTGAAATATGTTACTTTAATCTCATATAATCATCTGGACAGTGGAGCGGAGGCAGACCATGTTTATGGGTGATTATTCCTCTAAAGAATTCTATCCTTAAAAGAAAGTTGCCATAAAAGCTTCTTCCTTTGTTAGCTAGTTACTTTCCTGTGATGCGTTTCTGCTGCACTAAGAGGACATTCTCTGTTGCTGAATTTTCTCATTAATATGGGTTGTTTTCTTTCACATGACTAATAAGGTGTCTCTTTTAAAATGGAAAAAGCCACAGGAACGTTTGCCCTTGAGACACGTCAGTGAGGCTTGAGCTAATTATGATCAAGCAATTCTGACTTTGAAAGTGAGAGGTTTTAAAAAACGTTTTGTGATGACTATGAAACAACTGATCATCAATGCACTGGTATGTAAGACTCTGTGTCACTCAAACAGCAGCCAACCTGAAGTCTTAGTATGAGTTATACCATAGTTATACATAACAGATGTCACTGTAAAAGCATTATTTTTTTAAACCTTATACCAGGCAGCATTGTTCTCACTTAATAAATGAAAAATTCAGGAATGCATTCCCCTTTCCCACCAATTCCATCTTGGCACATACATATCATGCTCAAACTCAGCAGCTGTCACTAGATTATTAACTGATATTCACTCTGAAATATTCCTCCTCCCATTCTCTACAGTGTACACACAGTCAAGTCTACCAGAATATCACACTGTTCTTGAAAGAGGAGCACAGTGACTTTTATAAAAATATTGTGTAAAAATGAAGGGAATTAAAATAATCTGTGGTTCAAAATAGTTTTCAATCAAATACACAGTCTAAAGTAATATTTAGGGATGGAAGAAAGCCAAGCAATCCATCTAGGGGCATCCACCCCTCTATCATGAGTTTGTATCTTTTACTGTTTTCCATCTAAGTGCTTATCTAATACTACCTGCAATACATTCATGATTGTGGCTTTTATTGCTGCCTTTGAGTAATTTCTGCACATCACTTACCCACTCTGTAAAGAGATTTCTCCATAACTTCCCCCACTACCAATACAATAGCTTTTTGTGGTGTCCTCTCTTGCTGTATCTCCAAGTAAACTGTGCACTGAGAAGTCATGCCGTCTCTTAACCTTCCTGTCTCCAGTTGAATGCGATATAAGAATCTACATATAATAGAACATAGTGAGAAAGAAGAGCAGTTGCTTAATTCATATCTTTGTGTGTGACTTTTAGTCTGCTAGCTATTTCTAATTGATTTCCCAATGCGTGTTTGGAAGCCATATTTTCAGCCTATAAGATGAACAGCAGTTATACTGTTTGGAACTTGTCATTGAGCCCTAGACTTCACTTCAGTATCTAACAATCATATCATACATACTCAATATTATTTATTGCACGCATGTCTAAAATAGTTTAATCTTTTAAAAACTTGCTGCCACCTACAGTCAGTTATTATTCATTCAGAGAAAACACCTTCAACAATACAAATACAATAGAAGTCTGCATAGATCAGTAACTGAATCTTTGAGCAATTGTATTCTAGAAAAGTGCCAAATGACTCAGTAATGATTGCTTAACCCTATGAATCAGAAGTAGGCACCAAGTTGTAAGAACCAACATTTTCTTGTTTATCTCTGAGATGGTGTACCTTTTCTCTCTTCATAGCAAAGCAGGTATTTAACCCTTTTATTGCAACTAGACCATATATACCTTGACAGGAGTTTTTCAGCAAGATATCTATTCATTATGTATGAAGGGCGAGGGCTGCTTTTTACTCTGCAGCATAACCTGAGCTAGGCTAGCCTGCCTCACCTGGAGGAGTAGCCCACAGGGAGCTTTATGAGAGATTCTTGCAACAGCCCAGCAGGACCATGCAAGAGTCAGGCACCAGAGTTGCATCTCCCAAAGTAGTCTGGCCCAGCCACTCCTACATCTAGAGCCATGTTATTTCCTGAACATCTCAGATGTCAGTTAAAAAAACCCCTTGGTTGCAGAGAAAAGCTTGAAAATGCATACCATAAAAGCTCAAAAACCGTAAGACAAATAAATATACCCAAAATGTATTATTTTTTAGAATTTCATAATTTCTAAGCCAACCTCATGATTATTTGAGACCTGACTCATGATTTTTTAATGTACGGGTTTGGCAATACCATAGTTACCTATCTCACAGGAAGTGGCAAGGCTTAATTAATGTTCTTAAATTACTTTGAGATCTTAAAGGAAAAACAAAATAAAAACAACAAACACCAAGCAAGCAATCAAACAAAAATGTATGCAAGTGCAAATGTTATTATTTAAAGATTTATTTTAAATTGACTGGATATACAATCTTGTATATGGTCTATACTCTTCTGTAGGCACATGTAATAACTATAGAAATCATAGAACTGGAAGGGACCTTGAGGGGTCATCTAGTCCAGTCCCCTGCACTCAAGGCAAGACTAAGTATGTGATTCAATCATGTGATTGAATCTTTTACTCTGCATCTTTGAAAGAGTTTGATTTCAGTTATTTTGTCATTTAATCCTGCAAATGTAATGTAATCACCAATAAATGAAATTTCAGTCCCTATTTATTTTATTCTGATGCTTTCATATGCACAAACAAGAAAGATTAGGGTCAAATATGACTAGTTGACATGCATGGGATAATACAATGGTTTAAAAATGCTATTCAGTAGTCGAGCTAGGCTGCTTGTATTTTTCAGTCTCTAGAATCACTGAAATTCATTATTTGTACATGATTTGTACATGATTCCTTTCTGCAAATTGATTCAACTATGACTCTGGACACAGCATGTAAATGACTCAAAATTTCCCCATCTATATTGTTATGTACAAAGGACTTGGAATAAGTGCAATTGAATTTACCACACATTTATGACAATAGGAAAAAATATTTCTTCCAAATTCTATGATGTGGTGCAGTCCCTTTGCACTCAGGGCTGGCCTTAGAGGCAGGCAATCAGAGTGGCCACTTGGGGCACCAAATCTCTGCATTCAGGTGAACTAAATCCTTGTTTTTTCTTTGAGTAGTGTCCCTGAGGATGCACCTGGGATCAGAGATCTTTGATAGCTGTGCCTATGGAGCCACACATGTGCTCCTCCTTGTCTTGTGTCATGAACAGCATCTATATAGAGCTGTGCAGTCCAACCATCAGTTCCTTCTCAAATACTTTTGTCTGGGATGGAATGCTTAGCAGAGCCCTGCATATGTATTTACTGCCCTTAGTAATACTAGTGCTTTCGTTACTATTTCTTAGTAGCTGTTTCTTTTAATTTTTTTCTTCCCTTTATCCCCCTCTTAAAAAATGTCTTTGGCGTTTCCTCCCCATTATTTTTAGATTAGTGTAGGTTTCCATTTCTATGCCTTTCCCTACCTGGAAGCTCTCCCTACCCAGGGCTATGCCCCGATCCCTGGGTTTAAGAGATGCCTCTTCTGTGATGAGACCAATCCAGTGTGTGACGGTGATTCACTGTGCATACACTCTTTGAATCAGAGGCACATCTCACAAAAGTGCACCCACTGCCTCAAAATGAAGGCTCTGTCCAGAAAGGACTGTGAATTGAGGCTAAAACTTTTACTAATGGAGAGCTCACTGCGACCTGCCTCAGACCCTGTGGTGGTCACCATTGGTACGGTCATTGGCCAACCCCCACTTGCTCTGCACCACAAAAAGAAAATCTTCACTTTCCCACCAAGACATGAAGAGACAGGCTGCCAGCTCACCCACCAAGAAATCACCTTGGAAAAGGGCATCCCCCTCAACATTCTCGGGGTGAGACCTGGCTTCTTGAGACCATCCGAAAACCTCCAGTACTGGCATTGTTGAGAGGTCCAAGGACCCTAAGAGTGTTGGGTAAAATCTGTTTCTGACCTGTTTTATGTAATGTCCATCTTGGATTTGTAAAAGGACAGCTAAGCCTCCATATTGGCTATCCTTCTCCTCAGATGATTTAGTGCCCTTTCAGCCTTTTTCAAATCAAGGAGGGAAAAGGTCAGGGCAGTTAGAGTCATGTGACAGCCATAATCTACCTAGCAACTGCAGGTTATTTAGTGAGTGGCACGCCTGTCACTCAGAGCTGTCCATCTGAGTGGCAGCCAGAGTCCCACATAGTTCAGCTAGCTGCCAGGAGCCCCAGAGGGACCAGGACTCATAGGACTTTGGATTCTTGGTCTCTATTAACATACTTGCACTCAACTGCTACACACCATTAGTGAGCGCAAACTTGCACTGGACTATGAGGTCAAGCCGAGATTGTGTAGGCAAGCACTGAAGACCTATCTGAGGGAGAAGATCTGCCCAAGAGGGAGAAGACCTGCCCAGAGGACCTGTCCAGACGGAGAAGAATACCAAGTTCCTGAGTTCCTGTTTGGTGTCCAGCGCCCCAATTTTCACCACTATCGCTGTCGGTATCCTGAGTTTTTGTCATTGTGTCCCTGTCTTCAGGATATGGTATTGTAATAACCATTGTGGTTTCCTCTGTTTTACATCAATAGGTTAAGGGGGTTTAAGGGCTCTGAGCTTCATGCTCTGGTAACTGTTAAAAAAAATAATTGGAGATATGCCTATCTCTTAGAACTGGAAGGGACCTTGAAAGGTCACTGAGTCCAGTGCCCTGCCTTCACTAGCAGGACCAAGTACTGATTTTTGTCCCAGATCCCTAAGTGGCCCCCTGAAGGACTGAACTCACAAGCCTGGGTTTAGCAGGCCAATGCTCAAACCACTGAACTATCTCTCCCCCACTGTTAACAACTGAGTGTGTCTTGTTTATGTTGTTTATTGTCTGAAGAGGGTCCTTGTCTAGTTTAATGACTAGTGGCATAATAAATGTATGTGTGTTACATCTTATTCTGCCTCTGTCTTAATAAATCACCCGATGATAGATGCGGGATGGGGTGGGATCTGCAGACAGCTCATCTTCTGATCTGTATAGACCATAGTTAAACTGTTTTGGGCTGACAAGAGGGCGAGACCTTAAATAGGCACACTGTCACTCAGGACCAAGACATACAGATCAAAAATCTCAAAATCAGCACCGACTCCCTTATTGACTTAGAGTGCATCGGCACCAACTAAGTCCTTAGCACTGATTAAGTCCTGGGTGCAGATGAAGCCCCCAGCACTGATGCAGCTCTCAGTGCCACCTACTGGTTGTTTTTCAGAAGGCACTCTAACATCAGCACCATTGCTATCCACTAGGTCTGCACCGATACATACACAAACATTGGTACCGATGATGCTCATGCTGGTATTGCAAGAGTTCCACTATCTGAAAGACCTGATTGTCTCTGACACTCCAGAATCGCTGCTCCTCCATACTGAGCTCCCAAAAGTCCATGCCTCTACCCCACAGACACATCGTGTCACATACTGCTCTCCTTCACCATTGAGGACTGCTCCACCTTTCTCCAGAGAGGAGGAAGAGGAGAAGTATTCCATCATGACTCACACCCCACAATCATCTCAAAGAGCTCCACACAGAGAATCATACTACCGCCCTTGATACCCAGGGACCAGAAGTGACCCAGGTCCTTGGTACGGACACCTCTGGATGCAGCCCCAGATGCCTGTTCCCCCACACTGGCCTCATTGGGACCCTTGGGCTGCATATAGGTCACACTTTTCTGAACTGCCTGCAGGGATGAATACTGTAAGGTGTTTTTGGGACATGATTATATTCTGTTAGAATGTTGCTGCAATTCAAAATGGAGATTAGAAATTCAAGAGGGTGCATATGTTAGGGAGGGTTTGAACTCCATCTTGGTGCCCTTCTTCATGGCATTTTCCCGCCAAAACTCTGTTTCCAGGCAGAACTTGAGGGACTGAGAACTGGCTGGAACCGGTTGGGGGCAGGGCCTGTCAGTGTGTGCCTGTCAGAGTGTGCTTCAGAAAGGCGCACCAGAGACAGCATATAAGAGACTGTCAGTTGTGACGCAGGGGCTGTCCACCATCGAGGCAGCGACGTCCAGGTTCTTTGCACGGCATCGGATCAAGACTTTGGCTACTAACATCTGTCAAGGACTCTGATACTTACCTGATCCCTGTAATCTACCAAAGGATCCAGTGAAGGCTTGCCGTCAGTTCAGATCTGTTGATCTCCTACTTTGGCAGTAAGATAGCCAGATCCTCCTATGTTCCAGAGATCCTAAGACGGACCATCCATTGCCGGTGTCCTCCATCTGCAGTTAGAAGAAAGACAGTAATTATTTTTGGGCATTTATTAGTTTACCAAGGGAGAGTGAAAGGGCCTGAGCTTTATGTCCCCCCTCCCTTACTGTAATCTATTCGTGGGTAGTTGTATTTGTAGTGTTCCCCATAGTGAATCTTCCTCTAGTTGTATCTATCCCTTAATAAATCTTGTTTCTGTTTAAGGACATATTCTTTCTATCCTTTATTTCAATGCAACATGGGTGGGAGGCACACAGATTTCTAATTCTCCCAGTTGATAGATGTTGGTAGGAGTCAAACCTGTTGTATATGTCACCTCCTTATTATTCTACACAGAGATTTTGGGTAACAATACACTCTGTAGGCCTCCTGGCCCTGAACCAGAATTGCTAGAGGAGCATGAGGAAGAAATGGAGGTAGAGGTTACACCTCCAGCCCACATCTCCTTGTCCTCCCCTGATGAGGCCATAATGCCATCACCTTCAACATCGGCAGATGATTTTAAACAGTTTCAAGAACTGTTCCGCAAGATTGCAGATTCTCTCCAGATCACCCTGGAAGAAGTTAGAGAGCAACAGCACAACAGTTCGACATTGTACAGTCCTCCACATTGGCAAACTTCGCACTCTCAATCAACGAGGCCTTGTTGGACCCGGCCAAGGTAATCTAGCAGACCCCATTATCATTATAACACCTACCTGCAAATGAACAGACAAGAAGTACTATGTCCCTGCTAAGGACATGGAATTCTTGTTTTCTCATCCTACTCCAAACTCCCTCGTAGTCAATGTGGTGCAGGAGAAAGGACGACAACAACATTCCAGGACAATCCCTTATGACAAGCACTGGAAGAGGCTAGACCTCTTTTGTTGCAAAGCATATTCTTCAACTACCCTCCAGTTCCAAATTGCTAATTATGACATTCTCTTAGCCAAATATAACCATATGAACTATTCCAAGTTTCATGAGGTCAGTCAACATCTCCCAGAGGACAAAAAGGAGCAGTTCCAGGCACTGGTGACAGAAGGACAACTTCTGGGCCATATGGCACTACAAGCCTCGCTGGATGCCGCAGACACGACAGCCTGCTCCACTGCGACATCTGTGGTGATGAAACGAGCCTCATGACTCCATATCTTAGGGTTTCCCAGGGAGGTGCAGAACACGGTGGAAGATTTGCTGTTTGAAGGATCTAAACTCTTTGCTAAGTACACTAAAGAGTACTTAAATTCTTTAAAGGATTCTAGAGTGACACTGTGCTCTCTCGGCATATGTACACCAGTGCCGAAGAGAAGACAGGGTAGATATCAACCTACCTCAAGATCTCAACCTACACATTTCACCCCTCAGTGGCATTATGATACACATCGCAGGTGACAGAGACCTCCTCCCAAGTGCAGACAGACATCGACACAAGCAACTGTGCCCCACCCATACACCTCTAAGCAACAATTTTGAAAATTTGGTCAAGGCCCCGAAATGCCTCCCGCTGGTCCAGTTGCTGCAATATCTCCTGTAATCCATCAGTTTGGTGACTGCTTGACCCCATTCTACTCATCATAGTCAGGGATGAAAGTAACTTAAAGGACTTACCGGCACTCCAGAGTCCTTAAGAGGGGCGTGGACTCAACCGGAAGAGGCGGGGCTTTAAATCCCTGGGCACTTTAAATCAGGATTTAAAGGGCCCGGAGCTGGGGCTGTGGTAGCAGCAGCTGGGAGCCCTGGGCCCTTTCAATCACCCCGAGCTACCAGCTGCAAAGGCTATCGGAGCCCCGGACCCTTTAAATTGTCCCTGGACCTCTGCTGCCGGAGCCCTGGGGAGGTGGCGGCGGGTCTCTGGTGGCCCTTCCAAAACCTGAGAGAGATGAGGTGTGGAGCATGCATTCAGAAGAGTTAAAAAAGCAACATTTCGATGCGGAAACTACAGAATCAAACCACCAAAAAAGAAATAGGACTGAGTGGACTTGTAGACCCTAACGTTTTACATTGTTTAGTTGTAGGCCCTAAAGTTTTACATTGTTTTATTTTTTTTTACATTGTTTTATTTTTATTTTTGTTTTATTTTTTACATTGCTTTATTTTTAGTTTAAGAATCTGAAATGCCTTCCAAAATCTGAGAGGGAAGAGATGTGGAACATGCTTTCAGAAATGTTAAAAGAGCAACACTCTGATGCATAAGCTACAGAACTCAAACCACCAACCCTTCAAAAATGAAATAGGACTGAGTGGACTTGTAGGCCCTAAAGTTTTAAACTGTTTTAATTTTGAATGCAGTTATTTTTTGTACAAAATTCTACATTTGTAAGTTCTACTTTAATGATAAAGAGATTGCACTACAGTACTTGTATTAGGTGAACTGAAAAATACTATTTATTTTGCTTTTTACAGTGCAAATATTTGTAATAAAAATAATAATATAATTGAGCACTTTGCACTTTGTATTCTGTGTTGTAATTGAAATTAATATATTTGAAAATGTAGAAAATATCCAAAAATATTTAAATAAAAGGTATTCTATTATTGTGTAGCAGTGGAATTAATCATGTGATTAATCACGATTAACTTTTTTAATCGCAAAATTAATCATGACTAATTTTTTTAATCCCTTGACAGCCCTAGTAACTACATAATGTCCTTTTTCATATGATTGCCTAGGCCCCAATCCTACTGTCCTTAGTCAGGCAAACTCCCCTAGTAATGGCATATTTGACTTTCTACAAAATCTATCTAACCAAGGCTTTTTATAATGTCCATCACCCAGGGGCGGCTCTAGCCATTTCGCCGCCCCAAGCACGCCGGTCCCGCGGCTCCGGAGGACCTCCCGCAGACATGCCTGCGGATGCTCCACCAAAGCCGCAGGACCAGCGGACCCTCCGCAGGCACGCCTGCGGGAGGTCCACCGGAGCCACCTGCCGCCCTCCAGGCGACCGGCAGAGCGCCCCCCGCGGCATGCCGCCCCAAGCACGCGCTTGGCGTGCTGGGACCTGGAGCCGGCCCTGCCATCACCATACTATCTGAGTGCTTAACTTACTAGCCATTTTGAGAGGGAATAATAGTTAAGGAACCCAAACTGTTAGTTCATAAAGTTTGATATACTACTTAAATATTCCAAGAAAGACTATTTAGCAAGCAGAAAGTACATGTATGAAGTGCAGGTCTAGATTGCCAGAAAGAATACACTTGTGTGATAATGCAGGCCTATGAGAGTTTTGATGGGACATCTTATAATTAAACCATTGTTACAACTAGCAGTTTTATTGTCAGTCCCAGCAGAGAGGATAAACACTGATTGTGAATGGAGTCAAATTGCCACTTCTCTCTTATCTTTCCAGTTCAAGTTAGGTTTGAGACTTATTAGTGGGACAATGCAGGGAAGCATGAACAGCTGTAATCCCCATGTTATACCTGTTCTGTGACCATGTCATATAAAGAACTTCAGCCTCCAAAGCTCTCAAACACTTTTCATCAGCACTAAATATATTTTTAAAAAACAAGCCTCAAAGGGATAATTTCTGTTCCTTCATCCGTAACAACTGAGTGATGGTGACAATTCCTCTCTATGGATGAATGCTAATATGAATGCTGAACTTTAATCAGTTTATCTAAAACTAAAAAAAATGAAATTACTACTTGCCATTGAACTAAATACAATGTGCTTATAAGAGGTATATGTTGCTATATGCTGCTGCATTGTTGTAGGCATTCTATGCTGATTACGGGGAGATTACTGCCTGTGAAAACCATAGGATTAAAAATCTATAATCACATAGTAAAAACAATAGTGACACAATTAGAAATGGCTTTTTGAACAGACAAAAAAAGAGTACTCCGTCTTTTTAAACACATACAAAGATTGTACTATTTAAAGCATAGTTCATTAACAAAACTACTAACAAATAACATTTAAAAATGCCACACATCAATAAGTTTGGGTAGTGATTTATTTACAATAGGATTCCATGTAACACTGATTACATTGAGATAGTCCTTTTTTTTACTGACTTATACATTTGAATGTTTTTATTGAACTATTCAGTGATGTTTTGTTGAATTCCAGGCAACTTTTCTCTTGCTCCTAATTTCTGCATCAGTTTTTTTTTCAAAAGCAAAGCTAAGCAATTCTTTACTATTGCGTTACTGAATGATTTCTCCACATCATATTTTAAATGCTTTAAATACAGAGACATACTAGATTAATTTTGGTTTGATAAAGCCAGTTCCTGACCTCTGAACTTATTAGTCAATTTTGAGGTATAAAATATGATAAAAATTAGGCCTGTCAAGCGATTAAAAGAATTAATCACAATTAATTGCACTGTTAAACAATAATAGAATACCATTTATTTAAATATTTTTGGATGTTTTCTACATTTTCAAATATATTGATTTCAATGACAACACCGAATACAAAGTATACAGTGCTCACTTTATATTTATTTTTATTACAAGTGTTTGCACTGTAAAAAGACAAAAGAAATAGTATTTTAAATTCACCTAATACAAGTACTGTAGTACACTCTCTTTATCATTAAAGTTGAACTTACAAATGTAGAATTATGTACAAAAAATAACTGCATTCAAAAATAAAACAACGTAAAACTTTTTCAGTTCACCTAATATCAGTACTGTAATGCAATCTCTTTATCATGAGAGTTAAACTTACAAATATAGAATTATTACAAAAATACTGCATTCAAAAATAAAACAATGTAAAATTTTAGAGCTTGCAAGTCCATTCAGTCCTATTTCTTGTTCAGCCAATCACTCAGACAAACAGGTTTGTTTACATTTGCAGGAGATAAGGCTGCCCGCTTCTTGTTTACAGTGTCACCTGAAAGTGAGAACAGGCGTTCTCATGGCACTGTTGTAGCTGGCATCGCAAGATATTTACATGCCAGTTGCACATGCTTCAACCACCATTCCAGGGGATATGCGCCCATGATGATGACTGGTTCTGCTCGAAAACCATCCAAAGCAGTGCAGACTGACGCATGCTCGTTACCGGCGTCGCAAGATATTTACATGTCAGATGCGCTAAAGATTCATTTGTCCCTTCATGCTTCTTCCATCATTCCAGAGGACGTGTCCATGCTGATGATAGGTTCTGATCGATAACAATCCAAATCAGTGCAGATCGAAATATGTTCATTTTCATAATCTGAGTCAGATGCCACCAGCAGAAGGTTGATTTTCTTTTTTGGTGGTTTGGGTTCTGTTTTTTCTGCATTGGAGTGTTGCTCTTTTAATACTTCTGAAAGCAGGCTCCCTACCTCGTCCCTCTCAGATTTTGGAAGGCACTTCAGATTCTTCAATCTTGGGTCGAGTGCAGTAGCTATCTTTAGAAATCTCACATTGGTACCTTCTTTGCGTTTTGTCAAATCTCAGTGAAAGTATTCTTAAAACGAACAACGTGCTGGGTCATCATCCGAGACTTCCGTAACATGAAATATATGGCAGAATGCGGGTAAAACAGAGCCAGAGACATACAATTCTCCCGCAAGGAGTTCAGTCACATTTTTAATTAATGCATTTTTTTTTTAACGAGCATCATCAGCATGGAAGCATGTCCCCTGGAATGGTGGCTGAAGCATGAAGGGGCATATGAATGTTTCACATACCTGGCACGTAACTATCTTGCAATGCTGGCTACAAAAGTGCCATGCGAACGACTGTTCTCACTTTCTGGTGAGACTGTAAATAAGAAGTGTGCAACATTCTCTCCTGTAAATGTAAACAAATTTGTTTTTCTTAGCAATTGGCTGAACAAGATGTAGGACTGAGTGGACTCGTAGGCTCTAAAGTTTTACATTGTTTTGTTTTTGAGTGCAATTATGTAACAAATAAATCTAATTTTGTAAGTTGCATTAGCATGATAAAGAGATTGCACTACAGTACTTGTATGAGTGAACTGAAAAATACTATTTCTTTTGTTTATCATTTTTACAGTACAAGTATTTGTAATAAAAAATAATATAAAGTGAGCAGTACACACTTTGTAGTCTGTGTTTTAATTGAAATCAATATATTTGAAAACGTAGAAGAACATCCAAAATATTTAATAAATTTCAATTGGTATTCTATTGTTTAACAGTGCGATTGAAACTATGATTAAAACTATGATTAATTTTCAAAATCACGATTACTTTTTTTGAGTTAATTGCGTGAGTTAACTGTGATTAATTGACAGCCCTAATTTAAATATCTTGATTCAGTGATGAGTCAGGGGAATGTAGATGTGGATGTTAGGAGCAAATGAAGAGTGCTTGGTGTAAACAGAGGAGTTGATGGGAATTTTATACTATAAGAATATGCCATGTAAACCAAAGAGCAAAGTGTATAAGTTCATGATTAGGCCAGCCACGACATACGGGTCAGAATGCTGGCCAGTGAGGAAGACAGAAGAACAACTACATCCACTACCAAAATGAGAATGTGCAGGTGTATGTTGGTTAAGACAAGAGCTGACAGACTATGCAATGAAACAGTATGACCCATGATGGAGGCAGGTCCCGTCATGGAAAAGCTGAGGGAGTATTAGCTGAGATGGCTGGGTCATGTGAGACAATGAGATGTGGGATATGTTGGCCACAGAGTACAAGAGCTAGTGGTCAGAGAACAAAGACCATGAGGAAGACCTAGAAAAAGGCGGTTCAAGAAACTGAAGGAAGACATGAAGAAGGTTGGTTTCAGCTTAGAAGATGTACTTGACAAAAATGCTTGATGAGGAACAAGAACTGCCAAACTGGATTGATGGGACAAGATGAAGGAGAAAGAGATTTGAGTAGCGTATGAAATATTTTTAGAATATGTAACAAGGGGTCAAATTTTGTAAGGGAATTCAATAAAGAGAAAATTCTTACAGACACTGCCAAAAATTATTTTGGAATAGCTAATATTCTTGTACTCCAAAATTTTCCATACACAACATTTTCTCATGTACCAAAACATTATTTTTCATTAATCTTGCTAGAGATCTAGAACTTTTACTCTACTGAAGTCAATAGCATCTTTTACATTGACTCCAGTAGCCTTTGAACCAGGCTCTTAGTACTCTCATTTTGCACTTGTGCTTTATTATCCCTTCGCTTAGAATTTTCCCATTTTTTCTATAGTTAAGGTTCTTTGATCCAGATCTTAAATATTTGATGAAATTGGACCTAATTTTGATTTAAAAAAAATCAGATTAAGACTACAGAATTTGAATAGTAGTTAGGTGTTGATCTGTGAATAGCTAATTGAACCACCTCAACAGCAGTGAAGCCCCTACAGGAAATTGAGAGAAGACAACAAATCTGCTCCTCATATAACCAACGTACTTTATACTGCAGTATTTAACTTTGTTTGGTCCAAGAAAAAGAGAGCAGCAGTGGGAAGGAGACATGGATTTTAACTGAATACTCTTTGTTTCTGCACATGTGCAGAGAGCATAGCAGGACACTCAGCTAGAAGGACCCAGAAACACTACTGGTGATTGGGATGTAATTATTTTTATATATCAGCAAAGTCCAGTATCAGAGGGGTAGCTGTGTTAGTCTGGTTCTGTAGAAGCAGCAAAGAATCCTGTGGCACCTTATAGACTAACAGACGTTTTGCAGCATGAGCTTTCGTGGGTAAATACCCACTTCTTCAGATGCAAGACTTGTTAGTCTATAAGGTGCCACAGGATTCTTTGCTGCTTCAGCAAAGTCTAGAGTGCTTAGCCAGTCACCTATTTCTAGGAGAGATATTTTGTTTTGTAGGGTAGCCATATTTTCCTTGATTTAATACTAACTCAGGTTGAGATCCAGGATGGGCCAGAATCTTTTTGATTTTCAGGAAGTGCATGGCATAAAACACCTCTCTTTCACAAAGTAGTAGCCCATGCTCTCCTGTGTGTGAAGGGGATGATGCAGAATGCTTTAGTGGAGACAGTAAATCTGCTTTACTAAACATATTGGGGAAAACTAGGTTTATGCAGGTAGTAGGTTTGCTGAGTCCTTATGCTTTTAGTGGTTGAAGCTGACTCAAGGGAAGAATGGTCTTGTGGGTAAGGCAATGGGCTGGGTGTCAGGAAATTTGGGATTATTTCCTGGATTTGCTATCTTTGTGACTTTGCTAAATGACAATCTCTCTTGCTTCATTTTTCCTATCTACATCATGAGGGGTAATCATGCTTCTGAGATATGAGGTTAAATTTATTAACGTTTCAGAAGCACTCAAACTATGACAATAAGTGTTTTTTTTTTAAGGACTTTGGGCTGGCCTCATGCCAGAATAACTGGCATTTTCAGGGATTGTTTCCAGGAGAACCTGGAGGCATAGGTGCTGGAACTAGAAGTGCTGCCACACACTCTGGCTTGAAGCAGTTTCCATTATACACAGGGTTTATAGTTTGGTTCAATGGCTCTCAGCACCTCCACTGTAAAAATAGCTCTGACAGCCCTGGCTGGAGACATTTCCATTAGCTGGACTGACATCTACACACAGCTCTGACATCCTTGTGCAGTGTGTTCAACTTCTAGGCAGAGATTGCAGCAAATGTGCTCATCAGTTATAAGGATGTTTTTCTTCTACAAGGACACAACTCAAAGCTTCGGAGTAGTCTTTCTTCTTCTGGAGGGTATGAAGAAATTGACATGCAGAAAAATAAGATACTAAGAATGAAACACTTCGGTACTCCAAAACCACAGATAAAACTGAGACAATGCATATAAACAAATGAATAAATTAACTGCAGAAGCACTGAAATACAGATACTGATGGCAAAAACCAACCACTGAGGTATAGTTGCTGAATCACAGGCCTGAACTGAGGTAAACACAGGCACTTAGGCAAAGCATGGAGATGAAAATGTTGAAATATCTAAACAAAAACCCAGCGACAGGTCCTTCCAGGCTGCCCAGAGATTGAAGTCCCATTGGTGCTCCCGTTTGCAGAGGCCAAAAGCCAGCAGAGTCCAGGAAATACGATTACGAAGCGCAGAGACGGAGCCGGCTGGGCGTGGCAAGGGCAAGGCGGCCGAACCAGGCTTGGCACTAAACCGATGAAGAGCCGGCACAGCAATGGGCGCGCCAAGAAACTGACAAGCCGGCTTCATGGACTAGCACGGCTGTGCCACCCCGGCTGTCCAAGTCCCCGCTAGGGGCAGGGCGTGGCCACCGCAACCATCCACCCGCTGCGGTCGGGTGTGTCAAACGCAGACAGCATCAGCGCCCGCCCCCAGCCCCTACGGCGAGGCCTGGCCTCGCCGCGCTCCTTCTCCCAGCGCGGCTTTGCGTCAGGACGGGCGGGCGGGAAAAGCCGTTGAGAGAAATAGAACAAGGGAGAGAACGGCGCGCGCCGGCGGGGCGAGGGAGAGGACGGAGTAGGACGAGCGCGCGCATGCTGTTTCCGGCAGCGGCTGCGCGTGCGCTGTAGCAGGCGCTTACCTCATTGTCAGCTGTCAGCACCGGCGTCGGAGCCGGGCCCGATTTCCGGGGCGTGTGCTCCGGGGCGGGGGAGGGGCCAGCACAGGACGCTGGCCGGGTGCGCGCGGAGCCCTGCCCATCCCACCCCTTAGCTGCCAGGGGCCGCCGGCTGCCGGCATTCATCCGAGACCGCGGGACGCAGAGCCCGGGCCCCCCCGCAGGAGGAGGCCGGAGAGACTCCCCACCCCTGCGGTGAGTGCGGCGGCGGGGGCCGGTGCGGCATGACCCCTCTCCCCTAGGCCGGGAGTACCGGGGGGCTAAACCCTTCCTCCGGGCTGCGGGGCTAGACCCCTCCCCGGGGCTGCGCGGCTGGAGGTCTCTTCCCCACCCCTTGGCCGGGCGTCTTGCTGTAGATGCAGCTGCCCCATCTCGTGGTGCCTGGGTGGGTTGGGGCTTGGCTGTGATTTGCTGGCTGTGCAGAGGATGCTGCAGCATCACCAGGCTCCTAGGCCAGGGGGATGTGTCATGAAAAACATGAGCCGCCCGGGGAGGGGGGAGGCTCTCCGTGCATGATACGTTAATAACAGGGCGCAGCCTTAACCTTTCCTCTTGTCTGAATGTCACTTGCAGCCGCTGATGGCTTTGCAGGGTTCACTGCTGTGCTACAGGTGTGGCCGTCATGGGCTGTAGGGCGCTACACCAGGGTCACCATGCCTGTGTGGGGCATCCTTCGGGGGCAAATGTAGCAGGATGATGAGTTAAAAGTTGTCTTGGGTGGTACACTGCTGCAATCACCTGTTCTCTATTTTAAACATGACTTTTTTCTGTTGCTGAGTAACACCCACAGAAACAGCAGGGGAAACTGCTAGTTAAGGCCCTGCTGAAGGAAAAGAATCTGTGCAAAGTGTGAGTCTTTGTAGGGTTGGGGTCTAACATGGGAAATGCACATGCCTGAAGTAAACAACCTGAAAAAATAGATAATCTTTTTCTCTGTCTTTCAGTTTTACTCTAGGGGTTGTTTGTAACAATAGCAGGAAAATGGTTTTTGGAAAGAAATAAGTTCACGTTCCATTAACCAGGGTAAGACTTTGCCTGTATCACCCATTGCCTCCTGTAACTTCATATTCAGTCAAATGTACTTTAATGTGCCAATGAACTTAGGCAACATCAAACCCTAACCTTGATTTAGAGCAGCTCAAGCTCTGTCTTCAAACTGAGGGCTTGTCTACATTACAAAATTAGGTTGACCTTCAGCTTCTGCAGTAGTTAAGTCAGCAGTTGTGTCTTTATTACCCTCCTCCTTCTGGTGGGGTGTGTCCTCACGAGGAGTGCTTTCACTGACTGAAGTGGGGCATTGTGGGGCACTGACAACTGGAGTGTGGGGCACTAACGGCCCCAGCTGTGAGCCAGGCAGGGGCTCAATTTCATAGCAGGGAACCTACCAGCAGTGAAATTGACATTCCTGTCAGTTTCACAGCTGCTGTTATTTGACATTTCCTCTCTGATTCTTGAATGTCAGTTTCACTGCTGTGAAATTGAGCCCTGTGTTGAGCTCATAACTTGGGCTATCAGCCCTAGGGCAGGGAGCGGGGGGCACTCCCACCAGGAGCTCTGCTGCTGGGCTGATAGCCTGGAGCTCTGCTGCAGCCTCTTGGGGAGAAGGAGAGCCCAGATGCCTCCTAGTGAGGGATTGGGTGGGGGAGGGGGAGGAGAAAAGGGAAGAAGAGCCCAGTTTGGGCAGTGGCTGGGCTTGGGTTCTCTTTCTGACCCCCAATTCCTCATCAGGAGTCGGTGACAGGGCTCTGGACTGCCAGTCCTGGCTGGGCGGGGGAGGGGGCCTCTGGGCTGCCAGCAGGTGATGTGAGTAATGCAGTGTCTACACAGACACTGTGTCACCCTAACTACATTGACCTAAGTGCTATCTCTTTTGCACAGGTGGAATTTTGAGGCTGATGTAGTGTACATCGGTGGGAACACCATTCAACTGTAAATTGCCTTATGTTGACCTAACTCTGTAGCGTATACCAGGCCAAAGATTGCAAAACTGAATGGGAACAATGCTATGGCAGCATACTAGTGTCCAGCACAGACATTAGGTAAGGAGGGGGAGACTAAAACATCATGACAGATACGTGGACCAGTACTTGAGATAGCCGCTTGCCTACATCACTATGTAAAATTTATATTTAACACTTAACAAACAACATTTTCTTATCTCTTCCCATAATGAGAGAACTAAAAACATTTTACTCATTGTCTACAATGGGTGTGTAGTGTATGTAAAAAAAAAAAAAAAAAAGTCAGTGGCAATTAGAATATTAGAAGGCTGCTCGTCATAGAAAAGGGCGTGAAACTTAGTCTTTGAAGTTGCAATTAGTTTTGTAAAGGTTTTTTTGTTTGTTTTTTGAAAACAAAAAAGCTGAACTCGGTTGTTAATTTACCAGCTTCAGTTTGTCAGGGGTTGAAGAGAGTGCATTTGATGTATGGTTCATTGTTTAAATTGGCCTCAAGCGTATTTTTGTGGAAAGACTCCTGTTGAAGCCAGTGGATCTCCATGAGGTCATAGAGGTCCACTTGCATGGGTCAGCTTGTTGGATTGATGCTTAAGCTCTTACCACGTATTTTCATGTTGTGTGTGAACCTGGAGGCCAGATGCTTTTTTTTTTTTTTTTTTTTTAATATTACACTGCTACCTTGATATAACGCCACACAATATAACGCGATAAAGCAGTACTCTGGGTGGGTGGGGGGGGGGGCTGCGCACTCTGGTGGATAAAAGCAAGTTCAATATAACACGGTTTCACCTATAACACGGTAAGTTTTTTTGGCTCCCAAGGACAGCGTTATATCGAGGTAGAGGTGTATTTATTTTTTTTAAATACAGTGGTAAAAATGCTGCTGCTACTACTACTAATAATAATACTGGTGCAAAATGTATGCTTTTATTCTGGTCCATTTTTATAGAACCAAAACCCAATATGAACCATGGAAATGTTTGTAAATTCCAATAGAAACCGTTTTAAAAAACATTCTTCTCTAGTACTTGACACTCCAAAGTTCAGGATTATGATAGTGTTTGGGAACCAAAAAAGTAACTTTTATAAGCAATAGTGAAACTAATAAACTCCCTTGAAATAGAAAGAAATTCAAAATCTAAACAAACAGCATACATAGTGTAATGGATTCTGTGAAGGTAGAATTGATACATTTTAAACATGGGCTAAATATTGCAAAAATGAGTACCTAAAGTTAATAACCAAACAGATCCATATTTAGGTGCCTATTAATGTAAGGAACTTAAGAACAACATTATGCTCTTTTTCATCCTTTGGTCTGTCAGGGTAGATAATGAAAATTGGTTAGTCAATTTCATTTTGTTCATAGTTTCATTATTAGGTTCCCAGTGTTCTGTCTGCAATCATTATAGGGTATTGTTTTGTAAATACAAGTGAAAAACTACTTTGAACAAATAATGGGAATATTTTTACTTTGGAAAATTTCTATTTTTAGTCTTTATTAAATCTTGATTTTTTTTTTTTAAAAAGAAACTCTAAATATTTATCTAAGGAGTTAGTACTGTAGTTACCATCTTTTCTCCCCCAGAATCTCCCCTCAATCTGGCCAAATCACACTTTAGTAACTTTATGCTCATAGAATCTCAGGGTTGGAAGGGACCTCAGGAGATCATCTAGTCCAACCCCCTGCTCAAAGCAGGACAAATCCCCAGACTTTTTTTTAACCCCAGGTTCCTAAATGGCCCCCTCAAGGATTGAACTCATGACCCTGGGTTTAGCAGGCCAATGCTCAAACCACTGAGCTATCCCTCCCCCCGAGTCCAAGTGTAATGGAACTACACATGTGTGTAAGTGTTTTCAAGAATGGGGCCTAGTAGTCAGATTTGAAAGTATCTCCTTTTAAAATGATTAAGATACTTGGAATTTGTCACTGACAGTGAAGAGGTGACAGAGCTTCTGTAGAACCAGAAGCATCTTGCGAAAATCATGCTGTCTAAATAATAAAACTTGTTTGCATAAGATGTCTAGAGTTCATATCTCTGGAAATAACCTTAATTTTATTCAGTGTATAAATTTATTGCATATTCTACTGTGATACTGTCAATATGCTGAAGTGTAATCAACAGGGCTGTCTGTCTTTTTAACAAAAGAAAGCTATCCATGTTAGGTTTACATTGGGTGACTCCTTGCCAAAAGGGATGGTAAGGAGATCAAATAACTAGTGGTGCTTTCTGTAGTTCAGAGTCTAAAATGCGTACTTTATTTTATTTCAATTTAAATAATAAAAAGATGCCTATACAAAGCACTCTGGGCAACTTAGCACATAATTAATTAATACTACAATAAAACCCCAGCAGCATTAAAATAATCATTTCCAAAAAGAGAATTCAGCCAGCCAGCCTACAATTTTTTTTCCCACCCTGTCATAAACATACAGCTAAGGGTAGCATAAAATCCCTCCTTTACCTGTAATGGGTTAAGAAGCTAAAATAACCTGGTTGACACCTGACCAAAAGGACCAATAAAGAAAGAAGATGCTTTCAAATCTGGGGTGGGGGGCACACGGGGCAGAGTTTTTGTTTGTGCTCTCTTGGACAGAGAGAGGGAGCAGGCAGGAAAAAATCTCTCCTAAAACCCTACCTGAAATAAGCATCTAAGATTACAGAAATTGTAAGTAAAGCAAGGAAATGTGATAGATTGCCATATCTTTTGCTTTAGCTTGTGAATTTCCTTGCTGTAACTTAACTCCTCTGGATCCAGGCAAATGAAAAAAAAACTCCAGCTGCTCTTAAAGTGTCCTTTAATAATAATAATAAAAAAAAACCCACCCTGGTTTTCAATCAGCCAAAAGAAAAAATGTTTTTAAAATCCTGAGGTCTGTGCTTCTGGTTCAAAATGATTCCACTGCGCTGCCACCATGTCAAGGATCCCTCCCCACTCCGAACTCTGGGGTACAGGTGTTAGACATGAACATGCAAGTGAGTTCCCACAATAATATTTTATGAAGAGAAAACTGCCCAACGTTTTCAATGATAGCCTAAAGTTAGGCTCCTAAAGCTATATTTAGACACACACATTAGATGAGTGAGATCAGTGGGAGCTGTTGGGTGCTCAACCATCCAGAAATTCTGGCCAAATAGATGTCTAAATATGGGTTTAGAACAGGGGTCGGCAACCTCTGGCACGCGGCTCACCAGGGTAAGTACCACTGAATATAAAGTTGTATAGAAAGTTGCGACGGAAAGCAACGCGGGCGAGGGATGTGCTGGCCGTGGCTTCCTGCCGCCCCCATTGGCCTGGGATGGCGAACCACAGCCAGTGGGAGCCGCCATCAGCTGACCCTGCCGATGCGGCAGGTAAACAAACTGGCCCGGCCCGCTGGGGTACTTAACCTAGCGAACCGCGTGCCAGAGGTTGCTGACCCCTGGTTTAGAAGCTTAACTTTGCGCTCCTGTCTTTGAAAATATTGGCCTACTTTTTATGAGCTTCTGCCATATTTTCTATACAACTTTATACTCAGTGGTTGGTTATTTGACCTGTTGGAAACATTCGATTCTTATCCTATCCTTACTTTTTTTATTTTGAAATATATCTGTATTTAAACAAATTAAATGAAGTAGTTAAGGTTTGGTGGGGAGAATGGAACTTCCATGGTTTGGAGAGCTATCCTATTTTATGTGGCCTGATTTTAAACTTCAGTGGCTTTGAGCTAAACTGGATGATAGACGTTCTAGTTGAGTTACTGTAGGGAATGTTATACCATTATGTGAAATGTGTTCCAATAGTGTATATGCTTTTGTGTTTAAATATTGCTTTGAGAAACAATACAGAAACTATACCCATAGTAGGAGTTCAGGCTTGAATATTGCTTTAAGTAAAGCTCTGGCACCTTTTCCACTACCCAGTATAGCCTTTGTTATAATTGTAACTTAAATTTATATAATAAAAAAGATGGCTATCCAATAATCTAGATGCTCCAAAACATCATTAATAACACATTAAAACCCCAGCAGCATTCAATAATCATTTCAGTGGGAACTCAGCCATCCCGCCTACTGAAACTCCTTTCTATCTCTCATGCTTCTGGGAAGCATACTTTGAGCCCTCTCCAAAAATCTATCAGATGTTGTTTGCAACATGCCTGGAAGGTCACCAGATTGACTATATCAGACCTAGGTAGGGAAACAGGTTCCAGAATCTGAGCCCACACAGAGAATCATAGAAATGTAGGGCTAGAAGGAACCTCAAGAGGTCTTCTGTCTCCTCTCTTTTATAATGAGGAGAATCCAGCTTGAGTGTCTCTGCTGAATCAACTGTAGCAGTACAGCATGGAGACAGGTGATCCCTTGGGTCAGCTTGTCTCAGGCTGTTTGGGGCTTTATAGGCATAACCAACCTGTCTAACCCTGTAAACTCCACCTATAGAACAGCAGGTAGCCAGTGCAGATCCTAGAGCACTGGTTTCATATGCTCCCAGCAAGATGCACCACTTACTAAGTGAGCTGCTGCATTCTGGCTCAGCTTCAGCCTCAGAATGATTTCAGATAGCCCCATGGAGAGCACATTGCAATAGTCTAATCTTGAGGTAACAAGATCATGGATAATGGTGACATGGATTACATCTGAAAGGAAAAGTTGCAATTTCCTAGTCAGACACAGGTAGTTAAAAGCAGAATGGGCTACTGGTGTAATATGAACTTGAACAGCTGCTGGAGGTTTGAAGTCACTCGTAAATTGCAAACTAATATTAGATATATTCCCTCCATACAAAGGGACTGATATTACCTGCGCCATTATCTCTGGCTGCTCCCCTCAAACCACCTAACCAACATAAGGTTGACCAAAGTGTTAGGTGACAATGTCTTGTGACTGTCATTTAGTTTGAAATGTATGCTTCCAAAACTTTTGGTGGTTGGTGAATATTTTCTTTGCTGCATGCAGTGCTATGATACGCTGGATTTAAAGATTTCAGGAAGCTGCTTTATGTAAGGACAAAATGTTGTGACTTTGGCTGCAAGTCAGTTGAATAGTTTTTGTATGTTTATGGTATTTACTGAACCACAACTGGGCTGAAGTTCGGTATGCACGTTAAAATTTAGATGTATTATAGGATTCAGAAATGGAAGTGTTGAATGCCATTTCTCCAGACTTTAAATTTACTAGCCAGTATTACTTTACCTTGTTATTCATTAAGTTTTAAGAACGAGCAAGTTTGTGTGTTTTTTTGCAGGTTCAGTATTTAGTAATATAAACTGGAATTCATCAGTCATAAAAAACTATTCTCTGAATAGTCTTCTGAGATCTGCATATGTAAACCTAGTAAATATACTGCTGTACTCCATTATATATTGGCAAAAATCCTATTGGAGTAACAGGAATTTTGCCGAGTAAAGACTAAATTGTCCCACCAATGCTTACCTGGGTGTAAACAGCAAATCCTGATGGGTCTATTTTATCATCTTAAAAGCTGCTTTTTCTATATGCTGGCCTCTTCCAACAATGAATGTTACTCCTTGTATAGAGATCTGTGTTACTAATATTTTTTACAATGATTAATATTGAAATCATCCCTTTATGTACATAAATTATTTTAAATTGCTTTTCTTTGTTTTTCGCCTGGTTTTCTGTTCAGGATCTTGTGTCTTTGAGCTTCTCGTGGCTTTACCCAGATAATAGATGCCTGGCTGTGCTATGTTTCCTTATAATCAGTAACAACAACTCTAATCCTTTTTGGTTACCCTTGCTAATAATTTTATATTGTATTGCCAGAGTGCTACTATTCCATAATATCTCTGTTTCATAAGGATAGTGATTACTTGCTGACACAAATTTTTAACTAAGATTCTTCCTCCTCAGCCGGGCTATAAATTAACTTGTGTTCTTCTCTAAACTGATAATTGCATGGAGAAGTGAGGTTATATAGTCTTGGCTAGGGAAGTACTCTCAACCTCTAGACTGTCAATATGTTAAGAAGTCTTAATTGTTTGACATATGGAAGGTAATATCCCTGCACAGAGATCATCTAAATAGATTAGACAGTGCACACAGACTTATAACGTTGTGGCTGTTTTAGTTCTAGAGGGCCACATCAAATCAGTTTTAGCCACGTCTCATAATATTTGCTTCATGGGGAGATGTAAATCCCTTCAACCTCAGTTGATCCTTTTTATTGCTTGCCAGATCTACAAGTCAAATTTGGGAGAGTAGTTCCTATTCAAATAGTTTACTTCAACTTTCCTCCTTTTCCGGGACACGTGTTGGACGTGAAAAAAGTTGAATTTACAAGTATAGAAATCTATGTTTTGAACTATGTTTAATAATAACCTTTTTCAATTTATATACTATTGCTAGATTCCAAAGTAGGTTGAACATGAAACATGTCTTTTGTTTTTCTATTGCAATTTTGCGTAGTTGAGATTGGAGTAGATGCAAAAAAAAAAAAAATCCTGAATCAGAGGACAAAAATCTATATAGATTTAGGGAATAATCTAGTTGTAAATATGGTTCAAATGTCATATGTACACAAACAGAGCTATATGCATGTGTATTTGAAATCTTGTGAATACTATTTTTGTTTTGAATTCCTCCTGTTAAGGAATTCTTTTTCCTTGTTACTTAATCTGAGAGATTAAATATGCTGAGCATTTAAAAGAATTTTTTGTTAAAACCAGTGTAACAAGCAGGAGAGGAATCCTACAATAAGACTAAGTATATGGTAATTTTCTATTAATTATCAGATCTTTGCCCTGAAGGTAATATTGGCACCTGATTCATTTTTATAGTTTGTGTTATCACAGCATCATGTAATCTGGTATGACTGTGTGATGTGGTACAGTCTGTCAAACGCATACAAGGGAACCTCAGAGTTGCAAACACCTTGGGAATGCAGGTTGGTCATAACTCTAAAATGTTTCTAACTCAGAACAAAATGTGATGGTTGTTCTTTCAAAAGTTTCCAATTGAACATTGACTTAATACAGCTTTGAAACTTTACTATGCAGAAGAAAAATGCTGCTTTCCCTTTATTTTATTTTTTTTAGTAATTTAAGTACTGTGTTGTTTTTTGGTTTTTTTGGTTTTGGGTCTCTAATGCTGCCTGATTGTGTACTTCTGGTTCCAAATGAGGGGAGTGGTTGACTAGTGTGTTCATAACTCTGAAGTTCTACTGTATTTGTCTTCATAGGACATAGCATACTTACTGGCTAATAGTTAACCTTTATTTTATTGTATGTCAATATTTGTCTCTTAGTAACTATATTCTTACATTTAAATTGGACATATGTTGCTCAAATTTAATTTGGAAAATAAGTCCGGATACTGGATACAAATTACAAACCTCTGGGTACTTTCAGTGTCATTGGTATTCCAAATATCTGGTGAATCAATATACATATCACTGCTGAGCTATTAATTTTTTATTTTTTTTAAAATTCAGTAGCCAAAGCAGGACAAATTCTTTGTAATAATCTGAAGTTTAGTGTTGTCTGGAGCTATCTAAGTTACTGTACTCAGACTTGCTGATATTTTTATTGGGCTATACCTTTTCTGCAATGGTGGAATATCCTGAATCCTCTTCAACCTTTTTCTTTTAATTTACCACCACAAAGACAGTCTGAATTTTTTGTTTATATCATTTTGTAAGAAACTTCTTTTGTAAGACACTTCTGAGTGGGAATTGATGCTGACAAGTTTCTTATAGTTAATTAACAGAAAATATGCCTGACACTAGAGTATAGTGATTTCTTTCTCATGAATCTTGTGTAATGTGAGTTGATTTTGGCAGTGTCAATTACTTGCTGCCAAGTCCACTTATTAATATGACAATGTTCAATTAAACATCTTGAACTAAACTTGTTAGCTTTAGTATCTTCTTTTAATTTTAATATACTGTTCTATTATAGTGATGAAAAGCTTAAGGTGAAATGTGAATATATGAAAGGAAATAGAATGTGTGGAAAAGTGAAGTACAGGGCACTGAATATTTAAGGTTAATACAGTTAGCCATTAAGATGCATGGAAAATTATCAAAAAGGAATGCCTAACCGTATGAAACTTGCATGTGGATATATGGAGTGCCTGCATTCCTGCTTATTTTGTTGCATGCCTTTAAAAAAAATTGTAAATGAGTGGATACAGGTCTCTCGCAACTTATGCACATTTAACATGTGCAGTTTCAACTATATGCATACAGCCGGAGTGGGGGGGGGCGTGGCCTCAAGATTTAAAGGTCCTGGTGCACCAGCTGCACCCAGGGGGCTCCCAGCTGCCGAGGTGGCTGGTAGCCCCTGTGGCGAACTAAAGGGCCTGAGGCTCCAGCCAACGTGGAGCTCCGGGCCCTTTAAATGCCAGCCCCAGCCCGGCTGCCAAAGTTGTGGGCGGGATTTAAAGGGCTCCTCCAGGCTCCTCACCATGGCGGGGAGCCCGGTGGAGCCCTTTAAATCCCGCTCGCAGCTCCGGCGGTGGGGCCGGGGCCAACATTTAAAGGGCGGCGGGGAGTCCAGTGGAGCCCTTTAAATGCCCCCCCCAGCCCGGCTGCAGGAGCTGCGGGCGGGATTTAAAGGGCTTGGGGATATAATTTTGGCTATACATGGTTTTCACTTTATGCGATAACCGCGGAACAGAACCCCCGCCTAAGATAAGACTAGCCTGTATACTCAAAATAAAATACAAGGAAAATATTGGTTATTTCTTGTTCCCACACAGTTTTCCCATTGCACACATTTTTCTCTCTGCTATGGCAGGCTAGAAGGGAGGACCACACTTGTGAGTCAGGAGAAATACTTGGTTTCATCCTCTTCTTTTGTGAGAACAGAGTTTAATTCTGCCTCTGCTGGTCTGCAAATTTCCTGCTCTCTCAGTGAGCACAGAAATACTTTAAACTTATGTTACTTTTGGCTCTCTTCCCTGTCTTAAGAAATTTTGTCCAGTGGGAAGTTATACATTTTTTATATTTCCCTATTGTGTACAACCAGTTAGGACTTGGAGAGGTCTCTATCTGTGTAGAGTAACTCAACATTGCGAGAGTCTCCCAAAATGGTGGAGTTGTACATTTTATATAGAGACATGACAGATTGACTGGTCACAGCAATATTTGTATTCTCACTGTTCTTCTGTTAGAAATGCAAAATGGAGACTTGTCTTGGCAGTTATACTTTGCCTAATATGTTTGTGACATGAAATTAATTCTGGAAGTGCTATCTTTGGCAGCAGTCCATTCATTTATGACCACCCTGATGATACTTCAGATTACATAAACCTTGGGATGACTCTGCTGGTGAGGACTTAATTCTTGGGGTGTAATTTTGGTAAAGTAAGGCTGACTATGGTTGTACAAGATTTCCCTTTACTTGCATAAATATGGAACAAAGCTTACCTGTAAATAGCCAGCCCATGCAAGGCATCTGTAAGCGAGTGTATGTATAGGTCTCGCATTGTGAAGGAACTCAACAGATCCTCCCTTGGCTGGCTTGTGTCATTCCTAGTGATCAGATTTGATCACAGAAGTTAATGCTCAGAAGAAATTCCCTGCACATGCAGGAAACTAACCCCATACCTGTTAATTTTAGGTTTGATATCCATTTTTAATGGACTGTCTTGCCAAAAGCTATTGCTATCCTTATACCTGGCACATTCACTGATTAAACTTCTTGGATTAGCATTCATTGGCTTGTGTTTTATGACACGGTTGTGGTCACACATCCGTTCGCTATGGCACTGAGAATAATGTTCAGTTAGCTTATTGAATCTTAATGAAGCCTAACTATTGACTGATCCTGGAATCCTCATCTGGAACAGGCTTCAGCTGTAGGAACATCCTAACTTTGTCTGTTTAGATATGGCTGATTCTCAGAATTCTTCCATAATAACAAGGTGTTATGCTTACCTACCATAATCATTAGATTGCTTACCCGCTCAAAATATAGTGATATAGGAGTAATCTTAAGTTTAATTAAAGCATTATTATGTGGATTCATGCATCCAATACCATCCTTAGGTTTTTAGTTAATGTTCTCACTGAGACCAGACTCTCTCATTTTACATCTGGGTTAAAAAGCAGTTCTAGACTGAAAGGTGACTATGGATCTTTAAACACTTCGAGATCCACGATCAATCTCATTAGAGCCTTATCAGTGTACCCACTTTTCAATTAAAATGTTATTTCCAACTGTCCCCTTTGCATACATAACATGGATTTTTGAAGCAAATTGATCTTGTTTTGTGCATGTCCATCATTAATAAAGATTTTGCTGGCTGAACTTGCCTATCCATGATCCCTGAGCAATCTCGTTGACTTGAGTGGGCTTGTAGAAGTATAACTGACTTGAATTTAGAAAACAATTTTGGTGATACAATGTAGCGATGGGATTCTCTCAGGCATTGCAGCATGAACAGGAATACAGCAGTAAACTTGTAAATTTACTTAATCTCACAGATGGCTCTGAATACACCTTAGAAGTAGAGCTATTGAGCTTTTATTATAGTTGTTCTTCACAAACATACTTTAAGGCTGGCGTGATACCTTCATAACAAGTAGGCCTTTCATTGACTAGCTTCTAGCAATATGAACACTGATTAAGTCCACTATTTTGTTGTTAGAAACCTGTGCTCAATAGTTATTTTATTGTGATCCTTGTAGAGCTTATTGTTAGTAACTTCCCCAAAATCTTGAAGAGTAGGAATGTATTAATAATAGATCTTGAGGAAAAGAAACAACATGATATTTCTCCTTATTCTTTTTTGAGGTATGAAATTTTAATATTCTCACTCATGCACTCACCTTTCTTGTAGAGTAGAATTCATGCTGACTCTTGTAAATGTTTTTCCTGCTCTCAAAGGTAGTGGCAGTGAAAGGGACTGTTATATTTGGCCTTGTGTTTGGAGGTGGAATGTATAAAAGGAACATCTTTCCAAACTTCATTACTTTGGGAGCCCCCATTTGAGTCTTGTGCTTGTTAGGACAAGATCCAGACATGTGAGTCTAATACTTTTTTGTGCAAATTATTGCAGGTATTTTTTCTTAGTGATGGCCAGAATAGTAGGTAGGAAAGATTTGGGGTGGAGTATGGTATCTTTATTTAAACAAACAGAAACAAAAATCAACAAATGGAGATATTTAGGATTTGTTACAGAAGTCTTCCAATGTGTTGGAGATCTTATAAATATATTTCTGTTTAACATTTCCAGACTGTTGGTTGCGATGCCTACTAATAAACATATTGTTTCTCAACTTTGATATTTTTAAACCCGGGCTCCATTTGCTGATATCAAAATATGTTGCATTTTGCAAATCAACAGTTAAAATAGGTGAACAGAAACACTATTCTGAATGTTTCCTTGATTTTTTTTAAACGAAAAAAATATTTGAAGCTAACATAACTAATCTTTATCTTTAATGAGACTAGTCAATGTCATTCCTTTATCTGGCAGAGGAGAGTCAGAGATGAATGTACAAAGTTCATGTCGTTCAGTCTCAAATTACCATCTTCATGTGTTAGTGCTGCACAGTGAACTCCAGAACTGTTTTGTACAGGCTTTGTTTCTTTCTCTTAGCTGTGAAACATATTACTATATCTTGACTTCTGCTGAAAATTTCAATCCCATTCACTTCCTGAATGCATCATTTGTAATCTTGTGTTGGAAAGGAGGCTTGTTGGATGCAGTGTCATACCTAAATTCCCTAGTTTTATACAGTTCAATTATTTATGGCTATCAATTTTTTATGCATACATAAAAAGCAATCTGGCTCTGAGGACATAATGCTGCTGTATCAGTCCTGAACAGAGAGGAGAATGGGAAGAGTCAAAAGAAAGATGTGCTATTCCCCTTTCCCCACACACACTTGTTCCAGCAATAACCTGAGATAATCTTTTCATAACCTGTTTGTTATGAAGACCAAAATCCATGGTCAATTCTGACCTTAGTTTCTTGCATATTGCTGCCATTACCTCAAGAGTCTTCCCTCCCCTCCCCCCCCGCATTTAGAAAAAAATCTATATGCTCTGGCAGCATCTTTAGGCTGATTATTGAATTGCTGATTAAGCTTATGCACAGCTGCTGAGCCAGGGACCCTTTAGTTTATGAAGTATTAAAAATACTGTTTCACGTAAAATATCACTTATAAAAATGAACTCGGTAGCCTTTTCCCTGATTGTTAATGAATGCATAATATGTACGGTAAGACAGTTAAAGCTTGAGTATGTTAAAATACAGAATTGATTTACTTTTAATGTGACCTACATTTTGTTATCTGGGACACGGTAACTGGAAACTACAGTAGATGACATGGCTGGAGATTAATTTGATTGTCCTTCATTTCCATGATGGAGGTGACAGAAACAGTAACAGGACACCTAATCTGACCATCAGTATTCTATATCTATTATTTATTGTTCATAATGCTAATTTGGACTGTTATAATGGTAATCCTGTCTACTTACCCCATCTATTCTTTAAATACAAGATGAAGATGACGTGTACCCCAGACTTTGACATGTCATTGTGACGGTCTTAATTTGTTAATAAGTAACTTTAAATAAGCTTTTCATTGTTGTACTGTTCCTGTTCCCTACATTACATCTTGTCACAATCCTTTAAACAAACGTAACTTCAGGTCTGATGGTTCTCAGGACTGTGAGTCACCCTGTTACCCCCTGCCTCCAGTGAGAGGGAGTCTCTTGTGGTAGCTGGGTATCACCTTATTGACACCTGTCAGCCCTTCAGGCATTCTCCTCCAATCCCCAAATCTCTTTGATCATTCCCCTGGGATGTCCATCCCCTGACACTGGCTACTCACAGAATTTCCAGATCCTCTGCACCCAAAGGTGCTGCGTACCCTAATTTACCAGTTTCACTTTAAACCACTGCTCCTGTAAACTACGCAGCACTTGTGAGCCCTTAAATAAACCTCCTTTTGTTTCATTATGTGAAAGAATAAAGATTTAACTAGAAACCAGAGTGGTGGAAACATGCGGTTACAAAACAAAATCATAACGCATGAATTTATCTCTACATTTTATCAATAGTTAACTTTATCTAATAAAGTAGATTTTCCCCCTCCAAAGTTAGTCTGTTTAGAAGCTGGCTGGTTTATCAATAACTAGGATACAAATGTTCATGAAAGCATCCCCTTCCATTAGGGGTTTCCTCAGTGAATGGATTCAGATTGTCTTTCTTTACACTGTTATACTGAAAAGAGTCTTTCGTATCTATTCAAAGGCCGGGTGAATCTCTGCCTTGTTGTAGAGTTTCTTTTCTATATTTAAGAGCTTTTGATTGTTGTTTCTCATGGTTTTTCACTGACTGACTGACTTCTGGGATGTGGCAAGGGTAGATAATAGAATCTTGCATTACCTCACCAGCTGACTATAGAGGTCTGACTTGAATGAACCATCATTCAGACACATTAGCTCCTGGTGACCACTTTCTACTCCAGACCATAAGGCATATTTTTCAGTATAAATACATTATTCCTTAAATGTAATGCACACATACATCTTGCAATGACTGATCCTTGACAAGTTATGAGCTTTTTGAAGATACCTTTGCATGATATTCATTATGGAAAAATAACCTGTAAGACATGTTTGGTGTAGTGAGTTTGTCAGGTCTGAGATGAACGTTTGCAAAGACCACAGGACCCTTTGCCAAGGGGTGTCTGTGGGTATGTCTACACAGCAAAGAAACCCCAAACCCATGGCTAGCCTGTGTCAGCTGACTTGGGCTTGTGGGGTTCAGTCTACGAGACTGTTTTCATTGCTTTCGGGCTCAGGCTGAAGCCTGAACTCTGGAAGCCTCACACCCTACAGAGTCATAGAGTCTGGGCTCTGGCACCCTCCCACCCCTGGGGTCCGAGAGGCCGGGCTCCAGCTGTATAGACATACCTGAGTCACAAAGTCGTACAAACAAGCTGTTTTATAGGTAAAATGGGGTAAAAAGGATTGAAGAATTTTCTAGGTATTTTTGACTGTTTAACATCCCTCTGTCCCATATTGTTAAAATTATCTGGGAGGGGGAAGGGAAGAATGTTTGGCACAGAGCGTATGAGAAACTGGAGCTGAAAAGAACTTTGTTTTGGTTTTGGGCTGGGGATGGGTAAGGAGTTGAGTAAGAGGAGTCCAGTTATTCTGTAGAATGGAAAACAGTCTTACAAGTGATTTGCAAATGATTATTAAAATAATAGGGTGGTTGTTTTAGCTTTGTTTCCTTATCATGAATAAAGGAGGCCTGTAATTTCTTCTCTCCAAAAAATGTAAAAAAAATCTTCACTTTTAACCTTAGAAATATCAAGGATGTTAACTCTGGACTTTCCTGCTTTTGCTGAAGGCATTTGTTGGTGAGGGATTTGCCCTGGATCTGATGTATATTATGAATCCTGCTTAGTTTAGTGGTCAGAGGTTGTTGAATCTTTAATGAACAGAAGCTTCTAAATTTTCATTGGACATTGGCATTAAATAAATTTAAATAGATATTAAAAATTTTAAGTGCACTAAATATTTTTCCTCTTTCTCAAATTTTGGCGTCTTGTGATGTTTTGGCCATGCTCTAGAACTGAATTTCTAATATTAAAGGAGGGTATGGGGAACCTGTCTTCTGTTTGTTTAAAAAATTATAAATAAAATCTTATGCATAATGAGAAAGCAAGAATGGGCATAAGCTTTAGTTTTTGACTTTGCAGGAAACTCATTCACAAGTATTAACATCACACTCAGCCAATCTTAATGTTAAACCTTGTGTAATGCTATTTAAAAAAAGTTGGATATCTCCCGAATAAAAATGAAGTAATAACTACTAACATGCCAAAAAATTCTATATAACAGGTGGCATTTGCAATGCATAGCATATGCCATCTGCTATCATTTACAAAGTCACAGTATACAAGCATTACTTACCAAAAGCAATCGAAAAGTCCCAAAAGATACACTACAGAATTAAAATAACTTGGTCGGATTTGTGAGCTCAGTACCTGTACTTCAGCATATTGTCCTTTCTCTTTGACTCTCTTGTCCTCAATTCTGGTGCAAATTTGCTGTAAACATATTTGCAATTTTAAACTTTGCCTTTCACTTAGTTTTCTTCATTACCCTTTAGCCAAATGTGTACAGGGTTCCCATGATTTGTGATATTACAAGTGCTGCGATTTTGGGTGGTTGCTCATGCTGCTCAGAGCTCTGAAATACTGAATGAGGTGCTTGGAGTTCTTGTTACTGAACCATGGGGACCTTTGTTCAGCTTCTTGAGTGGACAATTACCTATAGGTCCTATATACTCTGAGGTTATTGAGAGGGAAGCCATGCATGTGGAACAAGAACAGAGAACTCAGAAAATGTCCCTCCTTCACCAAGCCAGGCAGCGATGGCTTTGTCTCCAGTATGGTACAAATGGCTTGTGTTTGTGTTAATTCAGATAGAAGTCCAGAGACTAGGTGGATCAGAAAGAGTCAGGGGTATTTAACTTCCAGTTGGAGAGCACAGTAGTTTTCCATGTAGTCTGGAGTCTAACAGGGAGCTGGGGCTGGTGGGTGAGGAAGAAGGAAGATTTTGAAAACTAATTCCTATCAGAATCTATACAGCAGTTCTCACAAGTCAGTGTTGCCAGTTCATGTGACTTATTCATGAGTCTTGGGATATTTTAATTTTTTTTCATAAAGCTCCAGATGCTGAAATCAAGTGATTGCATGAGAAATTCAGCTTTCATTTTAAAATAATAATCTTTAGCCTGCCTTCATGCAGAGAAAAGCTTGAAATGTTAAAATAAGTGCATCTTAAAGGCTTAGAAACCAGAGGGCAAATTAAAAAACATGCAACACTTATTTTTAAATCAATCGTGGTTTTTTTGTGTGGCCTGACATTGAGTTTTAACACTTGATGTTGACAATACTGCAAATGATCCCACCCTTTTAGTAAGATGGCTACCATTAGCAAACTGTTTTCAGTTGTTGTTGAAACATTTTGTTTGCTATATGTTGCACAATTGACTAATGGTGGCTAGAACATCTCTCGAAACTCATGAAATATGTATAGGTAAACTGTATTTTTCTGGTATAATTATGCATCCATGTATCACATGATCATTTATAATTTTTAGGTGCATTGTGTTCTCCTGAGTTCTTAATTCAAGAGTAATATTTTTTTTTCATTTCCACAGATTCAAGAAACTTTCAAGGACCAATGTACCCAATAGCTCATGGAAGAAAAAAATCATACCCGAACATCCTTGGTTTCCAAGTTACCGAAGTATGGAACAAAATCTTTAGGGAGCACCCTACAGCCAATGCCAAATAGGACAGCTGTTCCCTTGTCAGGGAATTCTCATAGCAGCAGTGGCAAAAATTGCAGCAAACACAATGGCACTGTTCATATGTCTTCCTTTGCTTTTAGCTGGCAAAAGTCAAATAAATATCAACTTGGTGATCAAAGTGGTGGTGAGTCTATCTTTGCCCAGAATTCTAATGAAAAACTAGTTGATTCTGAGAAGTATTCTCCCTCTCAAGGTGGATTTGGTAAAGATGTGCTCAGGGTGGGTTTGAACAGCACCTCTTCAGTAGCATCAAAAACAGCAAAGCAAGTCAACATGTTTGTGTCCTCTACAGAAGAATTAAACCAAAAGTCTTTGCCTGGACTGTCTAGTTCAGCGAAATTCACCAAAGGTACGTTATTTGGCAGGACTTCGTATTCTGGACTCAGTGCTCCAAAATCACATTTAAATGGATTTTATGGGAATAGGCCATCTGTAGACTTGCAGAGGTGTAGAATTAACTCCAGTGCTTCCAGGACCAGTTCAGGAGAGAGTTTGGCACAATCCACAGACAATGCTAAATCTTTGTCCTGTGAAAAAATGGTTAGATCACAAAGCTTTTCACATTCCATTCAGAATTCTTTCCTACCTGCTGCATCCTTAACCAGATCACATTCCTTTAATAAAGCTGTAGATCTTACAAGGCCTTATCAAAAACAACACCTGGCTATTAGAGCATCTCAGAGGTCAACTCTGTTGTCAAGAAATGCCCAACAGTTGGATGCACCCAGTGGAAATGAACCTTTAAGATATGGATTTACCAGGCCATACACTGCTATATCAACCTCTGGTTTAAGGAAGCCACCGCTCTCAAATGGATCCGGGGTATCACCCTCTTTGGGGTATGGAATGGGTCGTCCTTCTTTACTGAAACCTACCAGACAGCAGTTTACTGGAAAGATCATTGTGGATGACAGCAAAAGTACAAGTACTGACATGTGCATAGTGAAGGTTTCTGAGATTACGGTAAATGTCAATGGAGCCATTGAGAAAAAAGACATAGAAAATGACAGTCAAAGAACAGAATGTGGTGAAGCCCTTCATGACAGTCTGGGGAAGCATGGCTCTAAAGTCATATGCATGAATGACGATGTGGATGAAATATCCATATCTTCCTTGTCCTCTTCTGAGAAGAATGACCTGAGTGAAGACTTTAGTGATGACTTTATAGATCTAGAAGATTCAAATAGAACAATACAAGTGAAGCAAGAAGTCTCTATTGAAGAGTTAGAGCATGGCGGTGCAACACCAGTAGATCCAGTCGCTTCTCTCAAGGAAAGTGAAAGGACTCATTGTAACACTGATGAATGGCTAGATATAGATGTTTCTGGTAAATATTTTGTTGCACTCTATTTTTTTAACTTATTACTCCTGAGGGCGTTCTGTGCCAAAATTAAAAAGTGTCAAAGATTTAAACTTTGTGTGCACAATATTTTAAAATTATGCAAAATTCTTCAAGTTTTGTCAATAAATAAATGAAGAGGCTCTAGCGTGGCAGTAGGGAGCACAAGCCACTAGTTGTACGAAGATGGGGGATCACCCTGCAGCCTCCCTGTTCCCCTCCCCTGGAACATGGACTCAGCAGTGAAGCTGCACCTGACTCACCTGCCCCAGAAACACCCTGGGGCCATGCCTGTCTCCTCCAGGGTCACCAGGTGTGGGGCAGGCAGGCGGAACCAGGCAGGATCCAGGTGTGTGTGTGTGTGTGGGGGGGGGATCCAGGTGTGGAGTGAGAGGGTTCTGTGTGGGACAATGTGGGTGCAGGCAGTGCAATGGGGTGTCTAGGTGTGGGAGGATCTGGATGCATAGAGGCTCACTGGGTGGGTGGGTCCAGGTGCAGGGGCAATGGGACTCTGCAGATGCTTCCAGGTGAAAGTTGTTGGGGCTCAGCGGTGTTGGCTTGGTGGGGTGGGGGTCTGGGTGCAGCTACTTGGGGGTCAGTGGTGCGGGGTCCATGTGGGGGCTCAGGTGGTGCACAGGTGTGGTGCTCATCAGGTTCGGGGTTTGAGAGCAGGGAGCTCAGTGGGAAATGGTCTGGGTTCAGGGGTGGGGGTTTGGAAGCAGGGGGTCTAGGTGCAGGGGTTGAGCTTCAGTGGGGTGGGGTTTGGGTATGGATGGTTAGGGGGTTCTGGGTGTATGGGGTGGGGCTTGGTGGTGGTGTCTGGGTATGCGAGGTCCAGATGCATGGGGGTTGGGCAGATGGGGGAGCAGCTCCCATACAGTGATCCATCCCCCTGCAGCTGAGGAGCAATGGAGAGCAGGAAGTAGGGGAGGATGCTGAGCTTCCTGCAGCTGGGGAAGGTTTTTGGGGGTGGGTCTGACAAGTCCCATCCTCTCCTACCTCCAGCCCAGCCGGGACTAGCTGCTGATCCCAGCTCAGGTAGGAGCCACTGGCTATAGTGTTCTCAGCCCTGCAGTGATTTACCTCTCCGTTGGCTGCTCTGGGTGTCTGAAACGATGTATCTGCGCAGCTAGGGAGTGGTGTGTGACTGCTCTTGCAGCTTCCCTTTGCTTCCCTGTCAGTCATTTTTCTGCAGGGAAGCAAAGAAATCTGCGTGAGACATGAATTCTGCGCACGTGCAGTGGCGCAGAATTCCCTCAGGAGTATCTTATGTTGAGAAGCAAGTTTCTGTTTGAAATACTAACTTGTTTGTAAGTATTCCTAATTTATCTAAATCATAGTAAAGTAAAACTAGTTTTTCTATATTCCCAGATTAGTTGTATTGAGTTCCATATTGATAAATGATCCTTGGCCTTGTATACTGGATTTTCCAGTCTTCTGTACAAACATTGAATACTACTAATATAAGATGTTAAACTGAGTTGTCCTCCAAAGGAAAACCTGTTGTTCTGTTTTAGGTATTTTTAGAAAGGAAAAACTGATGACAAAGGCAATTCATGTTTTAAGTTCATTACATTTAAAAAAAAAATTAAGTGTCAGTTGATGGTTCTCAAGAGTGAATTGTGCTTATCTTTGACATTTATTTCAGTGCAGTATTAGTAAATGTCAATTATCATATAATGCTAAAGTAGAAGGTAGGACTCCAATGAAATACTGATCCATTAGGTGTTGCTGGAGCTTAGTGAAAACTCCTTATGGTAAAAACTGACACTTCTCACTAAAGCTAAACATAGTTTTAAAAGCTGCACTATTAGCCTTGCTCCTGTTGTTTTATCCATTATTTTTGCAGTGGTATTACTTCATTTATTTTGCTTTTTGCAGCTGTTGCAATATACTAGGAAATACCTTTCTTGAGAGCTAAGATTGCATCACACTTTGGGTCTGTGTGCGTGATGGGTGCCTCTTATACCCTGCATGAGACTGAGAATCATTTACTGCTTTGTCCTGATCTGCCCTCTTAGAACTGTGGGTTCTAAACATGTGTCTAATATAATAGCCTAAACATCGTCAGAGCACTTTTAAAAGATAAATGTGCTATACACGGGGTGCTGGAACAATTTGTATAGTGGGGTGGCTGAGAGCCATTGAACCAAACTGTAAACTGTGTGTATGAGGGAAACCACTTCAAGACGGGATACAGCAGCACCCCTAGTTCCAGGACCTATGGCTATACATGCTTATAAATTTATGGCAGAGCTATTTGCCATGGGAGCCATAACATTAAATTCCTAAGGATAACTTTGTATTATGTTATGTTTAGGAATTTACACAAGTTAAGAATTTTGTTATGGCTCCAGTGGCAAACAACTCCACCACATTGTATATGCTTTTATAAATCCCCAATCTTCAAAAGAGATCACCAGTCCCTCTTCACATAGCAGTAACTTAGATGTATATAGCACCTACAGAAGGGGAAGGTGACCCACCTGCTGACATCTGCCAGGGGAAATCAACATGCCATGGAGGTGGCATACTCCTTCCCCCAGGTAGATTTGCACAAGTGCTTTTATGCACACAAGCAAAAGAGATATATTATTCTAATGCCACAGACTATGAATTCTAAAACAAACTTGTTTAAATCAGAGGCACTGGTTCACACTGAGGAATAAATGCATGGCAGTTTTAGTTTCTCAGATCTTTTGAGTTTGGGGCGGGTGAATGCCCCACTCAGCGGGGTTGGGGATGGAGGGGGACACAAGCCCAGTTTCCTCTCCGATTCCTAGTGGGAGTTTAAAGGCTACTTGGAGGGGAGAACAAATGGTCCTTCAGGTTCTCCACAGATGGCTGTGGGAGGAACATCGAGCATAGCTCAGGGCTCCTGACATCTCTCTCTTTTGGGATGAGAGGAAGTGATGTTTCTCTCTTTTTTTTTTTTTTTTTAAACCAAACTCTTAGTGAGGTACATGTTGCTCCTTTTTCTCTTTGCTCCCCCATGGGTCTCTTTGGGGTGCTGGTCTTTGAAAAATTATCAGCAAACCGTTTTCTCCTCCGCAGAAGCTGGATAGTTGGCCCTGTACCTTGCTGATGTATGAACCTGCCAGAATGCAGGGTTCCTGCAAACAGTAAGAAAAAAGAGAGAGATCATGTTAAAATAACTTCTTAAAAAATCACGATTGGCAACTAATTATTTCTGAACCTTGCTATTTAAGGAAGGTTCAGAAAAAAATTAACTCAGCCACATTTAAGTGCCTGTAAACATGGGCTTATAATGTCAGTTCAATCATAGTGTTGTTACTAAAAATGTATAGTAGATATGTAACTTAGCCTAATATGATCAATGTCAGTAAAGGGTTTTTTTTTTGTTTTTGGTAGAGGAAGGTTGCTATAGCTCTTGGAACACAACTTTTGTTAAGTTCTTTTGCATAAGGAGAAATTGTTTGGCACAGTTATTGAATTTTTTAATATCCTATATTCTTCCGCTAATTAATGGGCATTTCATTGCTCAAGTTTTCCTTTTTCCTGAGAGGTATTACTATTCTGCCAGTTGAAATCTGTCTGTCTGGGCTCAGCATACTTGAGTAATTCACAATTTTTTATGTCACTTGTTCTTTTTAAGAAATACTTTTCACTCTGTTAGAATTGTTGCAGGGCTGGAGGAGGAAAAATATTGGAGGTTGGTAGAAGGTACTTGTGGGTATATTGAGGTTTTTATAACATCCTGAGACTGGGGGAGGAAAAGTTGTTTTTTTTCCTAAGCTTAGCATTGATGACAATATCCATTGCCACCACTTCCATTCAGATCCTTTTACATGCTAATAACAGAAAACATAAGTGCTAATTTTAATGTAAATTATTTGGATTATTGACTGTTTTTGTTTTTATTTAAGCAGTAGATGACAAGAATGAAAACACAAAGCATACTTTTGGGAACAACTTGATTTCTCCTGACATGGACTACAGAGCTGGCTCCTCTTTTGAACTTTCTCCATCTGATAGTTCCGATGGAACATATATGTGGGACGAAGAAGGGTTGGAGCCCATTGGGAGTGTCCATCCATGTGGAAGTTATGAGTCTTCAGAAATGAACAGCATAGTATGTATATGTTCTTACAGCTCTTTGAGATTTTTGTTAGCTTTAATATATTGCAGAAAGTGTTAATTTTCAGAATTTTTATGTTTCCTCATTACTCCTTAAATTATTTTTGTAAAATATATCCTCATCTAGAAATTCTGAGCCCACCTAATGATGAAGGACCTACAATAAGAATAACCTTTAACTCCAGTTATCTGAATTCCCTTTATCTGAAAATCCTAGCTATCCAAATCCGCAGTGTATCCTGCATGTAGCACTGTTAGTTAATAGCACTTGTGTTTATATGCATACCTGGTTTTCCAAAAGTTTTGGATGCCCCCCAAATGTAGATAAATGGGAGTGTATTATAGCTAATGTGCATTTTTAAAAGTAATTAATAGTGAAATATTTAATATTTACTTACTGCTGATATTGTGGACTAAGCTCGGTTAGAGTACTACCTTCCTCCTCCAATGTGGTGCTAAAGGAACACAACAACGGGCTTATTTTCCTCAAATTGGCATGTTCAATATTTCCTGTCAGCCTAGGAGCGTAGAGGATGAGGAGTTGATCTCAGCCCCTTTAGCCTGAGGTAAAGCTTGTTCTTGGGAACAGGAATAACGGGTTCCTCCAGCCTGCCAATCTGTTAAATAAATCCCTTTTGAATCTATATTTCATCTCACTGTCAGCAAGCTTTCTAGATCATAGGACACCTCTTTTGGAGACCGCAACTCTAGCTCCTCACTAGGACAGGGCTTTAACGTCTAGAGTTTGTGTATGAGTTGAACACCTACAGTGACTGGCGGCTTAATATGTAGTAGGGAGGGATCATCTGCCTTCATCTGAGACTCCATTTCCAGAGCAGGTGCAGGTGGCGTGCTTGGTAGTATGGCTCTTACCCGTGTCTGTGTGGAACTGAAATGTTGTTCAGCATCAGTGGGAAAGTTCAGCACCACTACTGACTTTCCACCTACGTTCAGGCAGCCAGCCTCAGATTTCCTAGTGTGCTAAAGAGGCATTTCAAAAGCGTTACATTGTTTTTGAGAAATGTTTGTGTTCATGGCACACAATGTGTTGCTCGTCCTTTGCTTCACGGTTTCATATCTGTGGAACAAGAGTGACATGTCACTCAACTGAGAAGGCCTGACTTACTTACTTGGATCCCTTCCAGAAGAAGAGTCACATTTGTCTATAGGGCCGTAAGCAGGAATAGGTAACGTGCACTAATTTTCCTCCATGTTGGAGAGTATGTGGACAAATGTGGTTAATATCCACTGGCAAATAAAAATGAAAAACAAAATCTAGCGTATTTTTGTTGTTATATCACCAATATGATTACATTTTAATATGTTAAGACAAATACAGAAACTTCAACCAGATCATCATCTTTGACTGTGACTTAGTCATACTTCAAAAAGTAAGCAGGATCATTCTTGATCAGTGCTGGGATAGGAGTCATCCAGGGAAGACTTGTGTGTTGAAGTGGTGTCGGTGATAACTAGGTGGTGATTCTGCATAGTCAGTGCTCTATTCTGGTTCTGTGGACCACTGTGCAAGTGGAAGATAACATCTTATGGGACATGACACTGTGGTCCTAGCTAAATTCCGCTGAAAAGTTTCAGCTACCTATGATGGTACAGTCAAACCTTGCAATAACACGCCCCGCCATAAGGCGAAATCGCATATAACGTGATCATAAGTTGGCTCCGCATTAAGGCCTAATACCAGTGATCCCCAACCCCGTGGCGCCCGCTGGGACATTGATGTGCCCTCAGCTAGTGCCCAGCAGGGGAGAGAAGCTGCGGCCCCGCGCCTGCCGGGAACAGAGAACTCCGGGGCTGCGGGCGCTGGTGCTCTCTGTCCCCGGCAGGCATGGGGACGCGGCTCCTCTTGAAGCCGGAGAGGAGCCGCGTCCCCGCGCCTGCCGGGGACAGAGAGCACTGGCGCCCGCAGCCTCGGAGTTCTCTGTCCCCGGCAGGCACGGGGCCGTGGCTTCTCTCCTCTGCTGGGCACTAGGTGGCGCACATCAATGCACCACGTTGGGGACCACTGACTTAAACTGACTGGCTTGAAACCCTGCTATACCGCGATCCCGCATTTATCATGATGGAATTTTTGGACCCCAAACATTGCGTTATAGCGGGGTTTCACTGTATTCACTATGTGTCTAACCTATTGTGTAATGTTTCTGGGCTCTCTTAAACAGCTGCCAATTTCCTGTGGAGATTTGCACTAATATATATATATAAATTGTGCAAATATAATATATAATTTGCACAATTTATATATATATTAGTGCAAATCTCCACAGGAAATTGGCAGCTGTTTAAGAGAGCCCAGAAACATTACACAATAGGTTAGACACATAGTGAATACAGTGAAACCCCGCTATAACGCAATAAAAGATAAAGCACTTTCAAATTCTGTGGATGAAAGAGCCTGTGTAACCGTTGATGTTAAAGACAGTCCAAAAGACAGTCCAAAAGATATCCTGAGTAAAGTAGTGTCCCTTCAAAAGCTTAGTCATGTGTGAGCTGTTAAACAAGTAAATGGTATCCTGATACATCCTGTGCTCTATACATCAAGATGTAGTAAATATTGAATATAATTATTTATTATATACATTTTATGAGAAACTTAACATATTCTAGTAGATATTTTCTGAAGTAAAGAATTCTGCTTCCCTAGATCTTTGATCTGTTTGGCTAATCTCTTGATGTGTACATGTAACTTGGATCACTGCCAGTGGGAGTTGTACACAATTTTGAACAGAAAATATGCCCTGAAGTATTCGTTCAATAGAAGCATGTTACACACACACAATGAAAGAGAAGTAGTGAATGGCATTAGTAAGATCATTTACTAATTTATAAAAATTCCTTGTGATGAGTGTCTTGAGTGTTGTGGCATTAATCTAATGAGACTTTTTTCCCCTTTCCTGTATCTACTGTAAGTAGATTGCTGTTTAGGGCTTGATGGCTATTACAAGGCTTTTGTTCCCTGAAGAGGGTTCATCACTGAATTTGGATATTCATGTCATTTTTCATATTCTTTATTTCTGAGTTTGACCTCTTTTTAAAATTAGTTCTTTATCACAATTTTAGTGCTTAATGTACTTTGAAGTTTCAGCTTTAAAGAGGGGAAATAGCAATAATGCTGCTTTTATTCTTGCAGTGCATAGACATTTTCAGCCATGTTCTTAGAATTTGTGGGGGAAGTTGTAACTCTCAATGCGTTTTGAATTTCCTTTTAGTGGTCATTGTTTGCCAGCTGTGGTTGCAGTTACTCTATACAGCACTAAATTTTATCTCTATTACTTCAGGATAAACCACTAATTATTTTTAGCTTGAAAATGCAGAAGTAACCGTGATCATTTGAAGAAAAATCTTGTTTTCTGTTCTGCAGAACTGTGCTCTTGAGTGAGAATGTATGTGAGCCATCCAGAAAGCAGTGATTCTAGGGGCTGTCTGTGTGTATGCCCTCTGCTGGATCAGGATGTTAGGTGCAAGGCTGTGTAAGTTTGAGACACAATCACTTTTGGTTTCCTTGTTTATATGCAGCAGGTGTTAAGATAGTTGCAGTATTGGTCTCAGGGGCGACTCTAGGAATTTTGCCGCCCCAAGCACGGGGCGGCAAGCTGCGGGGGGCGCTCTGTCGGCGCCGCGAGGGTGGCTTGCCGGCTGCCTTCTGCAGCTTGCCTGCGGACGGTCCGCTGGTCCTGCGGCTTCGGCGGATCTCCCGCAGAAGCGTGCCTGCGGGAGGTCCTCCGAAGCCGCAGGACCAGGAGACCCTCCGGTACCGGCAGAGCGCCCCTCGCAGCTTGCCGTCCCAAGCACACGCTTGGCATGCTGGGGCCTGGAGCCGCCCCTGATTGGTCTTCCATCTTCTCTGTGTTCCCTTAGTTAATGTTGCATTAGTTATTTTTTAAAAAAGGAATAAGTGCATTTAGTGGTCCTAGAGATGCACCTCTCTGGTTCCAAGCTGGTGGTTGTCGATGCCATTGCAGGACTTTGAAACACTTCTCAGTTCTACTGATCTTTGTCATGACAGAGGCAGATGAAAAATCCAAGTTTAAACAGCATGCACCATGTGGGAATAAAATGTCTGACTGATCAGCACATCACGTGTTCTTGATTCTTGGGAGAACATTCAGATTAGTGGCATTAGTTCTCTAGACTGTGACAGATGTGCTGCTTGTAGCTAGTATAGGCTCTCCATTTTATGTGAGATAGGAGAAATGTTGTAATATTTTAATGTTACAAGAAGCAGTGTGAGGTTTTCTAAATTTGTCTTGCAGACTAATATGAATGTTCATAAAGTCTTTGATCTCCTTGGATACTTTGCAAAGTATCTGAGGATAAATTACATTTTTATGAGCTAAATTCCTCTTGTTTCCACACTATAGTTCATAATACTGAAATGTTAATGCTAATATATGATTTACACAGATTAAATCCTTTGTATCACACTGGCTGGACCTCACTGGCTGGACACTCACCAGGCTATATGAGTGTGAACAGAGTGCAGACACAGCCTCTGGCTGGGGTGTCTCACTCTCGGCATGCAGATCCCATGTCTAGCATTCTGTGCTCAGACACGGCTGTCTAGTTGCCTAATTCCTGGGACCAATGTTAACCCCTCAGCCTTTCTATAGTTTAAGCACATCCTTTCCTATAATTCCAGCTGTGTGGGTACTCTGGGCTTACAGTTTAGCATTCAGGGGCATGCGATAATGAAGGCAGATAGACAGACTTACTTCATGCAGGATTCTAAACATCATTACTCTTAACTTAGCAGGAGAGAGAGACAGATCTAAACAAAATAATAAGTACACCTATATGCATTTCTCTGCCTCAGTTTTTTCACCACTCTAGAGAGGTTTTTTGGGCTTGTACAGAGTCTTCTGGGATCCTTCTCATGCAGTTTTTCTTCAGAATCATTGAGCCTTTCTTGGTCGGGTTGATTTCTCTGACCTTGGCTGGTCCTGCAGTTAAACAGGACACTCTTACTATGAAAGCATTCCCTTCTCTCCTGTCTAAGTCTTCTTGTGTGACTGAGTTCCTTGAGTTTATATGTCCCCACCTGGTTTCTTTGTTCTACTGCTGAGGATTTTCCACTCCCTCCCTGCAGAGAAATTGGAGGGACTAGTTTCTTCCAGTTTCAGCCAACTATCTGTCTCAAGGAGTTGTCGCGAATAGGTGGGCATTAAAGTGTAACAACTGTCTGTTGTCCCTGGTCTGGCAGAGATGTGCTAAAGCCAATGTCAGAAAATGTGCCATTGCACATCCACATAGAGATTTTCAATGATACCACAATTTTGCCACTATAATTCATAAGTTGTACATAGATTTTCCCCAACTAGTCATATTTAGACTAAAAATCAGCCCACATGGACCATTTACAAATTTAGTTCAACGGATTACATGGATTTCTCAACAAATCCCTTTTTAAAACAACTAAAAGTGGTTTTTACAATCTCTCTTACTTTCGATAGCTGCTGATCCTCACTGCCATGATAGCACCAATGTACTGATGCTGTCCCTTTTTTTTTATTCACTTTATTTCAGTGAGAGAAAATTGATGCGTCAAAGGCCAATTCTGGTGGCAGTATCGCAGACAGTATTAAAAACTGTGTAATATCACAAGTTGCACAGTTCAACTTGTGATAACAAAAGGTGTTTTACATTCACTTAAATACCCCTCAGTTGCTGTTTTGATGGGAGATGGGATCCTGCCTAATGTGTTGACTATTAAAAGAACTGAGGGGTATGAGTTAAGGTTCTTGCCTGTTGTGGGCTTTCACGTATGTCCAGTCACCAGCAGGCTTGGAAATAGGGACCAAGATATTCCTATAGTCACAGGGCCTCCTGATCCCAATGTCACTGGGTAAGTAATTGTAATAAAAATCTGGCTTGTTGTTAAGAAAAGGGACGGGAAATTTGTAAAGGGTGTGATTACAAAAATAGACGTAAAAGTCTTAAATGTGGTTCTAAACTATTATGTCTCTGTAAACTTGACAAGACAAGATTTTCAATTTATAGAACTAAGCACAAAGGTATGCTTGGGTGCTCGTTACTCTAACAGGTTCATTGTACCCCCATTTTTCCTGGTAACATATTTTATTGCAGATTTGCTTATTATGCTTATTCAAGTATCAGCTGTCAAGAATTAGCTTCTTCCCAGTAAGAATGTGGTATTCACACGTAACTGAGGGTTAACTGCCTGACAGATTCCACAGTGACCTTTGTAATAGCTATTGAGGGCGAAATCATGTAATTTCGTAGGAGCACAGTAAACAAAACCTCTCATTATCTCCTCCTTTGAAATATGACCTTGGACTGAACTGTCAATATTTTCCCCCCCAATAAGTTTAGTCTTGTATAATACATACAAAAATTGCTAATTCTTTGCATATTTTATTTGGAAACTCTTTTAAAAATATTAATTGAATTAACATAGCCTGAAATACACAGCATAAATGGACATTCTCCCTGACTTCTTTCACTTAAACAAAAACAGCGTAGTTGTTAGTGTTAAAAGGTTTCTCAAAACATCACCCCACTCACCCTCCAGACCATCCTTAAAATTATTTTGTCCTTTCTACCTTGGCAAGCTTGAGATTATTAATAGTCTTACTTTGTGTCCTGAATATGTTGAAAATAAAGATTAAATTTTTGATGACTAAAATGGTTTCTCTACACTGGAAGATGACATTGTGTGAAAAAATGTTAACGTGTTTGTAGATAAGGACTGTGTTTAATGTTGTCAGCTGGTTGTCAATCAGGAGCAGCAGACACAATAATAAATGCCAGTTTTTATCTACACTGAGTGCTAAGTTGTGTTTAATATTGTGGGTTTTTAAATAAAATATCATTTTCCCGTGCAAAGGAGCCCAAGAAGAGTAAATTCTAGTTGAAGATCTTGTACTGGCTTAGGTTAAGGGTATCTCTGGAATCTTCTGATACTTCAGTTTCCTCAGTGACTAAATCTCTGTTGGAAAGAGAGCTTCCGGATTAGCATCTATTAGATGCAACAAACCCCTTTTCAGGTTAAACATTACCCACCTTTTTAAAGGTTTAAATAATCAGGCTGAAATATGATGAAGAAGGTTACTTGTTTTAAACTTTCCCCTCAAATTAAACAAACAAAAAAAAGTAACTTGCTAAAATGAATGATATTGTGTAAGGTTAATTAGCCATGATACTCTTTACATTTCCATTACTGTAACTTAATTACTTACAAATCATTTAGTATCAATTAGCTTGTCTTAGATTTTTAAAGTATTTCACTTACGCTGTAAGATCCTTCTGGGAAGCAAACTCCCAGTTTTTAGTTTGACATTTCAAATTGATACTGTCAAAAATCTAAAGAGCTGTTTAATGTAACACTTTTGTACAATTTGTGTTCAGTCTAATTTTTTCTATATCTTTGCTTAATTTAAACCATGGGGAGGAGAGAGAGAAAGAGGTACATCAAACTGCAGGCAAGAATCAAGTAACATGGTGTTATTTGGTCAAATGTATGTAGAGTTTTAAAATGTTTACTTTTACTTTTTCTGCTTTGGATATTCAAATTTTCTAGGGACTCCCTTTCCACTTACCCTTTTCTATTACAGCTAATACTTTCAAGTAAATTATATACATTACAATTATGGCTTAATATGAACAACTCAATGTTTGAAATGAAACGAACTGTTTAAAACATCCTCGAATAGAAAATGACAAACTGAAATACTTGGTGCACCATATACATCCATTATGAGAACAGTTGACCAAGTGTTTGGTTTATATTTGTTTATAAAGGGGTTTTGGTGACTTGCATTTGGATGTTTCACTTAATGGAATGCTATGACAAGACAACTTATCATATGAACTCATATAGCCTCTTTACTGAACTTGTCCTGTTTAAAGGGACTACAGAACTAAAGTTTCATAGGCATGACATTAGTGAAGTCCTTTCATATGACAAAAGGGATGCAAGTAATGGGGTAAACTGGCCCTTGTCAGAGTAGAGAGGACCAGAAGACCATGTTCTAGGGAACTGGTATGAACCAGGAAATGGCTTTGTAGTGAAGACAGCGGTAAGGGATTGACTGCATGTACACAAACTTGCAGAGGGACAATAGGATTGAGGTCTGTTATTTCTCACCTCTATATATTATTTATTCGTTTAAAAACATTTTTGCTATCTCTGGATACACAAATCCACAGTTTGAGAACTGCAAAACGAAGCATCTTTGATGGTATCTTCTAGACTGAGCACTGAGTCCTGTTGAGTAGATAGAAAGATTAACCTAAATAATCTATACAGATACCTCTGGAACCCCATAAGATTGGGTCCCTAATCCATGAACTATTGGAACTCATTTACAAAACTTTTCTTAAACATTGCTTGAATATATTGTTTCATACTATAGAATTAGAATTTATTATCCCTATTCCAGGATGAGATATCTTTGAGCTATAATGTGTCTTAATTTTTTTGATAGTTTTAATTATCAATTTTTTTAATAAAAAAAATCCGACTTGATTTTTATCCACCGTTTGAGCCATCTCAAATATACCCACATCCTTCTTGACGTGTGGACACAATTCTGGTAGCAGTTAAATCCATGTCAAATAGAGGCAATGTAATGTTCTTACTTGAGATTCCCTGTTTATATGTCTACAGATTGCATTAGTCATTCTGGCCACAGCGTTGCTCTGGGACCTTACAATCTGCTGATTGTCCACCATCACCCCTCCTGCAGTCCCGTTCTTGCCTATCCCCAAATTTTATTCATAGTTCCTGCTTCCCAGGATACAGTTCTCCATCCTACCTGTGTGGCTTACATTTTTTGTTCCTAAATGTATGATCTTACGTTTGGCCATATTGAAATGCATATTGGATGCAGGCAAACAGCTTACCAAAAAAATCCATATTGCTCTATGTTGGTGACTTGTCCATTGTTTACCATTCCCCCAGTCTTTGTTAATTTTGTTTTTGCCAAGTCAGTGCTAACAGTATTAAGAAAGCATAGGGCCAAGAACCAATCCCTGCGGGACCCTACGAGAAACTCATCCACTTGACAATTTCCCCTTTTTAATTATATTTTTAGATGTATCAGTTAGCCAGTTTAAGTTCATTTAACGTGTGCCTTGTTTTTGTATCATTCCAGTTTTTAATCAAGACGTCATGCAGTTAGCAACCGTTGTTATACACTTCAACTTTTTATAGTTGCTCACATCACTCAAATATATGGCCAGTGTGCTAAGTCGCAATGCCACTCACTCATATTTGGCCCAGGAGCTACTCCATCACTGTGCCATGTCCTTCTGAGCCACCTTGTTTAGTTCAGATCGCATTTCTAAAGTAAGTGTGATCCTTCTGCTGTTAAAAGCAGTGCATGGTTAAGAGCTGCTTCACAGGGAGCCAGCCCTACCTTATTTCTCCTGTTTCCAAAGAGTGGCTTCCTGGAATATTCAAAGGGATGGGGGGTGGGGGGTGGGGAGGAGCCTCAACCCGTGGCCAGGGAAGCAGATACTTTAAAGACATCCACGTGCATGCCCTAGAAACGGGATGGGAGGTGGAAGTGGGAGGACCAGGTATTAAGTTCATACCCAAAGATTTTTGGATGACAGGGGTAAGATGGGGCTCATGAGAACTTCCCCTACACATCAGTCCTATAGCTTCTAAAGTGAGAGAGACATACAGACAGAGGAAAGGGAGAATGTGTATCAATATCAGCTCAATATGGAGATTGCACCAGTAAAACCCTAATCTGACAGATGGAGCCAGATACTGTACCATGTCCTCCTGCCCAACCTTGTTCAGCCATTTCAGAAGCATTTAGAAACACATTTGCTTCATCCCCTTCCCTGAAGTGAGGAAATAATTGGAAGTTTGTGTCACCTACCAGGAAAGGTATATGAGGTCCAAATTATTTCCTTGCTTTAGGGAAGGGGATGATGTGGATGTGTTTCCAAATACTTTTGAAAAGGGATGTGAATTGAACAAGGGGGGGATGGGGGCAGGAGGACATAGTACAGTGACAGAGGCGTGGCTGAGTCAAATTTGAGTGGTGTTTGTAGCCTGGCATGCAAGAAAGTGAAGGATGATTATATGAGGTGGTATTTATATCTTTTACAACAACATATGCATCACTCAAGTCCTGCACATCCTAAACTATCAAATACTGCATTAAGAGGTTGTATGGCTATATGACCAGGTGCAAGATTCTTGTAGTTGTGTTCCATGAAGCATGACATTCGGTGAACAAGTTATTTTGGCAAATAACCTTTTTTCCTTTAGAGTGGGAAAGCTTATGCATCTGATGCAGTAGCTAGAATTAGAACTGACAGAGTAAATCTTTACTATTCAAGTTGATGTGAAAAAGACTAGCATGGCAACTCTGCTTAATAAGTTCCAGTCTTCCTTCCATTATTCACTTCTTAAATTCGCAAAGTAAGGGATAAAATAGCTCACATGGTGCTGTCAAGTCAGGTCTCAAATGAGCAGAAACAGTAATTAGTATTTCCTTTTATTTCAAAGGATTGTAAGTGAGGTTTGTAGCATGAACTTCTACAATTAAAAATTTCTATTTGAAAATTTTCTTTGAACTCTTACAAGTGGCCTCTAACATTTCTATAACATTTTAAAAAAAATTCTTTGATTTTGTACACAGTCGTCCGTATTGATGATTTTAATATTTTACAGATGATACATGACCTTCCTCAGACCCTGCATAGAGTATGTACTAGTAAAGGTAACAGATAAATTGAAACTGAAGAGAAAAGGAAGGGGTGTACACAGAGAAAATGGTAGAGAGGCAAGTGTTAGTTTGTTTGGTTGTTGCTCTCTGGCCTGTACAAAAGGCCCTTCCAAACATCAACTAGGGAGCAAGAATAAGATAAATATATCAGGACTTAGAATTAAGCTCTTCTATCAGAAAACTGAATATAAATCAGTCAATTTAAAAAACCTTCAAATCATCAGTGTTCCTTTCAGCTATGTGTGTGTTGACAGGTTCACAAAATTACAGCATAATGTAAAATACTTACAAAATACTAGAAAGCCACAAGAGTTTGTGTGTGTGTACTTTGTTCTGCCGAACAGTATTTTATAAATCTTTACTTTTTGTAATACTCATTTGTGTGCTCTTGGTGACTGATAAAGATTTAGCCTCCATTTTGTTTTCCTCTGTACCCTCAGCTCTAAAAATTGAATCAATTTTAATTTGATTAGGTTTTTGAGAAAACTCCGAGTGAAATCCTAGCCCTATTGAAGTCAATGGCAAAACTCCCATTGACTTGAATAGAGCCAGGTTTTCTCCCTCAGTGACAGGGAGTCAACTAGTGTGGCCAGTTAGAATATCACCACATCATTTGTTCAGTGCCTTTATTGTACGTAACTGTCACAAGGGAGCAACATTTTCCTTTGGGTGTTCTTTGCATTTCAAATTCAGTAACAGTATATAAAGATAATTGCAGCTCTCATTTTATCTCTAAGACAAACAGTGACTGAGTATATGTGACTCTGCAAGTAATTATATCACCATCCTTTAAACTATATAGTGATAGGAAATTTTCTATAGTGGTAGCAACTTTTGCAGCAAAAATTTCAATCCAGGAGAAATCGATTTACTTGGTTTTATTTGGAAAAAGTGTGTTGAGCAGATTAAAACTACAAGACAGTTTGTGTAAGAACTGGGCACATGGTTCAGTTCTATCCTCAACTTCTAATTATTTGTTCACTGGTTGACTGATTTAGAGATGGTTCTAGTGTAGGTGAGCTCTATAATAGGGTTTACTTTCAGTGCTTCATCCATTAAGTGTTTTCAAAGTCTGGCAAGGTCCATCTCCAGAAGAAAAGATTATAGCCTCCTGCCAACTGCATTTTAGGAGAAAGCCATAGGTTCTGCTGCTACCTGGAGTAGTTAATTTGTGTAACACCGTGTGGGAAAACTGCTTAACTTAGGCAGATGATAAAAGTTCTGCCAGTTTATCCAGGCTTTTACCTCAGTCTGCTGCAGTTTCCCTCCAGGCTGAGCATCAGGTAGCCAATTCTCATCCAGCTGCCAGTCTGGTAGACAGTAGAAGAGAGTTGATCATCCATATTGTGAGTGCTCTCTGGTTAAACAATTTTCTTTGATACTCTTATTACTTGTTAGATTAAAGTATTGCATTATTTGAAGCTAAAATGCAAAGATAGCGCTGGTTTTCCTCTGGAGTAAAAACCTCACTTTTTCTTTGGAAAAAGTCTTATAACATTGATCAGAATTTTTATTTTCCACAGATTTATTTAGGCATAACATTTGTATTACCATTGTGTCTTGGAGCCCTAATTATGTGCCAGGATGCCATTCTGCTCGTGGCTGTGGTTCTAATTAAGTTCTACATTATACTACTAAAAATGTCAACAGGTTAACAGTGAGATTTGTGTTTAAAATTTTACTTGAATTCCCTATGGTGATGGTCAGTTTTTCATGCAGCTATTTTGTAAATTCATTAATGGAGGCTAGATGGCAGCAAAAGAACACTTTCTGTTGCTGTAAGAGTGAACTTGAATTGCACATTAGCAAAGGCAGCTGTAACCTAACAATTGGTGAAGGCTTGACTCAAAAGGATTGCTGCTGATTTTTCTGGTATTTTTCTCTAATGCTGTTTCTAATTTTTTTGTTTTGTTACCATATATCAAAATACAAAACTAACAGTAAACCATTTTATAAAAACCACTAAGCATAGCCGACTAAATGTGTTACAAAAGTAATAGCTTAACCTAATAAAATCATAATTTTCTGTCTGCATACCATACACCCAGGAAGAACACTATGGCTTTTAAAAATGTTTTCCAGAATAATAGAGATTTTAAGAGACTGTTGCTTCTGATCATTAAAAATAAAATGTCTGCCTGTTATTGAACACGGAAGCCTTGTTGCATTTGTTGCCATGGCAACTGTCTCCTTATGGGAAATACTAGTGATGTGTGGTTTAATTTATATCCAGTGTGACTTGTGATATACTGTAGTAACTCTGTTCCTGTCTTCTGCACTTTATTGGTGTCTCTTAAGGCTCCATCTTTTGTTCCTTCCTCTTCTTCCTTGATACTATCTTCCTGATGCTGGGTGACTTCAACAGCACTTGTTGCTTTTACAATACCATTTCTGCAATGACTTCTCTTCCTCTTATCAATCTTGCAGGAGGGAATATCTGTTAGTTTCTTTTTTTCTGGATGCCCAGTTGCTCACTCAAACTCTATTATGAAATGGTGGGAAAAAAACCTGATTTTCTTCCTCCAGTCTCTTTGGTATCAGTGTAAAGAATTCTAGCTTTCTTCAGGTTAGGGGGAGAGGGATAGCTCAGTGGTTTGAACATTGGCCCGCTAAACCCAGGGTTGTGAGTTCAGTCCCTGAGGGGGCTATTTAGGGATTTGGGGAGCAAAAAAAACCTGTCAGGGACAGTACTTGGTCCTGCTAGTGAAGGCAGGGAACTGGACTTGATGACCTTTCAAGGTCCCTTCCTGTTCTATGAAATAGGTATATCTCTCTATTATATTACTATTATTATAGGTTCACCTTCCTGGAATTGTATTAGATTCTCCTCCCTTTCCTGCTGTCCACATCCAGTCTGTTGTCAAATCCTGCTAGTGTTTCTTCTGTATCTTCAAAATTTGACCCTTCCTTTCTATCTCAACTGCTATAACACTGATTTGTTTTTCTGATCTTTCCCTTAGAGAACCAATCACTTTCTCTCTGGCCTCAGATTCTCACATTGCACCTTTCACATCTATCTAACATGTTTCCTCTAAAATTTTCCTCACCTACCACTTCATCCAACTCTTCCCCTCGAGTTCCTGACATGGTCCTTCTCAAACTGTGTATTGCATTGAAGCTCCTTGTTTTCAGTGCCTAGCACAGCTGAAGGGACATGTTAGCCCTAGTCTCCTCCAGTTTTATATGTAAAATTGTATGTGAAATTAGTTAATATTTCATAATGATATAGTCCACCTTCAAAACGTTAAAATTAAGTTGCAAAGATATAAATTCCTTGAGTATGGAATAGATATATTCCTTTCTCAAAATGTGGCGTTGTACTAAGATGTACAGACCTGTGCCAACATAGGTATTTTTTCTCCCTCCTCTCCCCCATCAAAAAAAAAGTATACTAATCCATACCGGAATTGATCTCTGCCTTCATCCAGCTGAATATGAAATAAAGCAATGGAAACTACCAAAGAAAGTGAATAACTTTTTAAAAGTATGCCACAAAATTTATTGGTTAGGTATATTTTGGTCTTATAACAAACTCCACACCAAAGCATGCCGATCCAAAATTCTGATTCTTGTCATATGTTCAAAATCACAAAAATGCTTCTGCTAATCACAGTATTGCAAAGATAAAACATGCTGGTCGCTTCTACAGCTATCCTATAAAAGGTACCAAAGCAATTTTATGACAAATAAGAAAAATGCAAGAAAGATGATTACTTTATGTATTTTTGTATGTTTTGATTGCATCGCTGCCATTTTGGCTGAGTATTATTGACACTAACACTGCCCTGCCAGTTGCTTCAATGGAGAAAATATTCAGATAGAGTTTTGTATTTAGTGACAGTGTAATCAGAAAAAAAGCTTCAAAGTGCTCTTTCAGCCAAAAGCAAATGAGAAATGAGCTCTCTTAGAAAAACCTTTTAGAGTTCCTGTCAAGCAGGCTAATAATTCCTGCATATTTCACTTTACAGCAAACAGCCTTACAAAACAACAAATCACCCAAATTGTGGAAGAGTTATTGTCCAAAAAAGGCCTCACCAAAGAAAAGAATTAATGTAAGAAAAATAAACTTAATCCATCATGAAATCCTATGAGCTACTGAAGAAATAACATGTACCATTTCCAATCTAAAGAAAATCTCTCTGCCATTGTTAAAGTGGGCAGCGAGGCATCCTCTTGCCCATCATAATAGACTTAGGCCAAGAAACAGTCTCCCTTGGCAGTAGAGTAGACTGAGGAAAAGTTTCAGCCCAAGTTGTCTAGGACCATGAAGTCCAACCCTTATTTGGTGAAAGGATGCTGTGAATATAACAGAGCATGTATGTGAAGTCTGCTATTTTGACCTAACGTGGAAGGGGAGAATTTACTTGTTCACATAACTCTAGAAAAATCCTGAGCTCTTTTCTCTTTTTCCACTGGCAGTTTTACAAATGGAACTTTCCAAACATGTTTGAGATCTGAAATCATAAGTGTTCTTGAAACTCTTGATTTTTAACCTTAAACATAGAATTTAAACTCCTTTTTAGAGTCATTAATGGCAACAATAGCTACATATCTGTTTTTATTTGTGATGATTCATACACTATAGAGTTTACTCAAATATTGTCTTGTGGACCCAATCCTGCACCTGTACTAGGTCTCCTTGAAGTCAGTAGAACTCTACATGTGCCCAGGTCTCCATGTCTACAAGATTGGGGCCTTGGTCATATGCACTGTAAGCCTTTCACTGTTCTACCTTTATCCTTCTCTGTAGACAGAATAAACCTATTTGGACTAAATTCCTGCTTTAGAAGGGACTCTGTACATCGACCATAAAGGTAGTGGATGTATTTTTCCCTAGGTTGCTGTTTACAATTTTTTTGACACTTAATATTGAAACCCATTCCATTTTTTATCTTGTTCCCTAGCGAATTAATCAATGCCATTCCTTTTCAGGTTTCTTACAACCTCCCCACTCTCTGTCCTGCCTTTTCTGCTGCCACCTTCACCCATGAAATACTAGGAGCTAAGTATGGTGTGTTTAGGGCTCTGTCCATCTGGCCTGGGTATTTCAGACTTCAGCAGTCTGGAACTCCAATCCCCTGAGTAGCAGCAGCCTTGCATTTCCACTGTATTGCTAAACTGCCCCTTGATATTTTGTTATGGAATTCTACTTAACTTTGAAAGTAACAAGAAGGAAGGAGCACTTTCCTACTGAATAGCTTTTCAAACATATTTGATTACATTTGTCTTACCTTTCATTTTGTCATAGCTTTCCTTGTCATGTTAGCCAATTATCAAAATATTCATGATTAACTTAAGTATGTGTTGCTCACAAAAGGTGCTGGTCTATTTGTCCTGGAAAAATGTTGGACAGAGAGCTCTGGAGAGTAAGGTCCTGGAATCACAAAGACAGCACGGACAATGGTACTGCAAATGCACCACTGTCATCTCACTCATTGACCTCCCCTCATTAGGAGGATCCTCCTCTAGGGGCAAGAAGGAGGTCCAAGTGTCATGGCCACTCAGTGATTGATCTCTTCTGAAACTGCCAACAAGACTGTCTCTGCAGTTGTGATAGTCTGTGATGTGGACGACTCCACAAGGAACTGGATTGAAACTACCAACTCCTTTCACATAGATCATCAGACAGACAGTTACTCTCCTTGGCTGGCTGAGCTATGGAACTGGAGCTTGTTTCCCCTCCTATTACTAATCCCCCTAAATCAATGGCTTGCTTTGCAATTACTCTTTTCTTCCTACTTGATGTGATATGAAGTCATTGTGCTGAATTTGATGTATATATTTCCATAGCAACAGACTGATAAACATGGGATTATGACTTCATTGCTATGTTAGACCAGAGGCAAAGCTTTTATTTAAATACAGACTTCTTCAATAATCAGAAAAAGGAATACAGGTAATAATTGGCCAATCATTTGTCATATTTATGAACTGTTAAAACTAAAAATCTTTGAAAGTGGACTTTCAGCAATTTCTGTGTGATTGCCTTTCTGGATTGTCAGCACTTTCAGAGGCTGTACTTTGAAGCTATGCATAAGAATGTTAGGAGAAAAATATTTTTCATTACTGTTTTTTAAACTTGTTTTTATTTTAAACTGCTAAACAACGTGTTCATTCTGTCATGGTGGTGATCTAAAGAGCTATATCAAAATAATTTCACCATTTTGTTTGAAGTTTGTTTCAATATCTAATAGGACTTGAATACAATTTTAGATCATTTTCCCTTAAACAAAATGGGTGCTGTTGGAGCAATGTTTCTCAGATGTGTCCACTGTGGCTGCATGCGGCCATCAGGGGCTCTTCTTGCGGCTACAGCCTCCTGGGCTGTGATTTGGGAGGGGGAAAGCAGTGGCTCCTCGGGCCCTGCTTCCCTCTGGAGACACACAAGCTGGAGGTGCAGGCAGCTGATAAATTTTCCACTTTCCCTGAGGCAGTGGGGCAGGCTTCAGCTGCGGGGCTTCGGGCTACGTACATGCGGTAGCAGGCTCTGGTTCCAGGCTCACCATCCATGCCATCGTCCCTGGGCCCTGTGGCCTCCCTGCCCACCGCTGCATCCAGGGCTTAATTTCTCCCAGGGCTTGCCGGGGCTGACTAAGTCTGCTTTGAAAAGTAATATTAACAAACATACAAATATCACTTTTCACAGCAGCAGACTTACTAAAGACTTAATTTTTTAAAAAAGCAACCAAAAAAAGCAAAAGAAACAACAAAAAGACAAGAACATGCAAAGCACCTTATTTGTGTTTCTATTCTGTTTAGGTCCACTAAAGAAGACAGACCACTGTACGTTATTTTTATTACTGAGTCTGGGAAAAACCCTACATAAATAAATTACCATGATTTCAACATGTACATATGCATATTTATTTGTTTTTTCTAAAGTTAATTAAAGTACTTTAGGTAAAATTGTCAGCGCGGCCACCTGCAAGAGTTGGTGGCCGCACTCTGAGGCCACCAAAAATTTTGTTGAGAGACCCCCCGGACTAGAGAATCTGGGGTTAGAATTGTTTTTTACTGCGAACAAGCTGTAAAACCAATGGCTATGAGCCATCCTACACTCAATTTACTTTTGTTCTTGGAATCTTAAAGTGGATTCAGAATGTTTGTTTTTTTAATACCTATTGAACAAACTTTTGAGTTTGTTGCAAATGAGTAGTTTATGCAAAAGTGTTATAGAAGCTTGTCTGCCCTTAACTACTCTTTGACTCTTAACTCTATTTCCATGAATAGCCACAGCAACAAAAATACCCATCTATTCTTAGTATGCATTAACTACAACCTCTAAACTATACTTTACTGGCCTCTGTATGAGAATGAGGCTAGCGGGCAGCCAAGCTATTAAGGATTGTAAAGTCCAAATAAAATGATAGTTGCTCTAGAGTTTAATAGGGACTTTGACTGAGACTGTCGAAAAAGAAGCCTCTGATTGCCAAGTAAGCATCTCCAGGATTGATTCTAAAGATGAGGTCACCTAGAATGTTTTATTTCTAAGTTTCTCAGTCACGAGGTGGAGGAACTGATATAGGTACTAAAGCTTCTCAGCATAAATCTTGTAGGAACTTTTTAAGACAGACAAAAACTTATTTTTCCACAGCTTTCTTGGAAACGGCTAAACCATTTTTGCTGAAAAATTCTCCCCCAAATTCATCTTGAGACAGACATCTAGCATACATTTCTTTTTAGCCTGAATGAATGAACTGTGCTAAAGATATAAGCAACTTAAAACTGAGTCTTATCATGGAAAGTGTTAGGTGGCTTCACTATGTGTCATTACTATGATAATAAATTGTCATCAGAAAGAGTATGATGTGTCATTGTAAGAACAGCTGAATGCGAAGACAGAAATAACTAATTCTTATATCCTAACATCTTAATTTGTTTGCATTATGAGATTAAAATAATACTAAATAGAATAATTTACTATAATTCAGCAAAGTATATCTGTAATTAGTACTGTGCTAAATCTTTAAGCAAACAACTTTGAAAATATGTAATATAAATAATCTTGCTTGTTTACCTTTATATTTATTACCGCATCGTGTTTGGCAGTGAAGAGTATTCAGTTTATGAAGGCTTTCTATCACAGTTAAACTACCCAGATGCAGTGGCTTAGTGGCTCTAAACTATATTAGCGCCAATTTCAAAATCACTCATGTGTCTGAAAATATTTTACTTTAAACTTCAGCATAATGTTAGGGGAAAGGATCTTTATAATTTTCATTTTATTCTGTTCATTTAACAGAGCTTTCTATATCAAAAGTTTCAGACTTTCCCTGTTTATGTTCATTTTCTCTCTTTAGTTATATGGATGTTTCAGAGCTAAAGGGAGATTTTAAAAAATGATTAAAAACTGCAATAATTGGCAGGAAGGACTGAGTAGATATAGTATCTGAATCTATTTGGACATTTTCTTGCATTTTAACGGAGCAGAATTCCTCCTTAAGAAATCAATTTGTGCATACTAGGACAAGCGTATTGACATAACACAACAGGGTATAATTTTAATAGGATATATTAAGTGGAAAACTATAGTGGTCAAAGTAATATTCATAGGTGTTTCATAGAATCATAGAACTGCAAGGGACCTTGAGAGGTCATCTAGTTCAGTTCCCTGCACTCACGGCAGGACTAAGTATTATCTAGACCATTCCTGACAATATTTGTCTAACCTGTTCTTAAAAATCTTCAATGTTGAAGATTCCACAACCTTCGTAGGCAATTTATTCCAGTGCTTAACCATCCTGATACAATCTAAACCTCCCTTGCTTCAATTTAAGACCATTGCTTCTTGTCCTAGCCTCAGAAGTTAAGAAGAACAATTCTTCCTCTTCCTTCTTGTAACAGCCTTCTATGTACTTGAAAATTATCATGTCTCTCCTTCCCTCCCCCCGCCTTTTCTTTTCCAGACTAAGCAAACCCAATTATTTCAATCCTCCTTTATAGGTCATGGAATAGGGATAGCTCAGTGGTTTGAACATTGGCTTCCTAAACCGAGAGTTGTGAGTTTAATCCTTAAGGGGGCTATTTAGGGAACTGGGGTAAAAAGCTATCTGGGGATTGGTCCTGCTTTGAGCAGGGGGTTGGACTAGATGACTTCCTGAGGTCACTTCCAACCCTAATAATCTATGTCTGTAGGCCAGCTAGCTCAGCTGGTTAGAGCGTGGTGCTAATAACGCCACGGTCGTGGGTTCAAGCCCTATGCTGGCCACTCCGTGTGCGGGATAGAGAGGGTGGCTTCTGCTAAAAGCACTTCTAGGGATAGCTCAGTGGTTTGAGCATTGGTCTGCTAAACCCAAGGTTGTGAGTTCAATCCTTGAGGGGGCCATTTAGGGATTGGGGGCAAAACTCTGTCTGGGGATTGGTCCTGCTTTGAGCAGGGGGTTGGACTAGATGACCTCCTGAGGTCCCTTCCAACCCTGAGATTCTATGTTTTCTAGACTTTTAATCATTTTTCTTTGTTCTTCTCTGGACTTTCTCCAATTTGTCCACATCTTTCCTGCAACGTGGTGTCCAGAACTTCACACACTACTCCAGTTGAGGCATAATCAACACAGAGTAGAGCGGAAGAATTACTTCTCGTGTTTTGCTTACAACAGTCCTGATAATACATCCCAGAATGATGTTCACTATTTTTTGCAATAGTATTACATTGTTGATTCATTTAACTTGTGGGCCACTATGGCCCCCAGATCTCTTTCTGCAGTACTCCTTCCTAGGCAGTCATTTCCCATTTTGTATGCATGCAACTGATTGTTCCTTCCTAAGTGGAGTACTTTGCATTTGTCCTTATTGAATTTCATCCTATTTACTTCAGATCACTTCTCCAGTTTGTCCAGGTCATTTTGAACTATAATCCTATCCTCCACAGCACTTGCAACCCCTCCGAGCTTGGTATCATCTGCAAATTTTGTAAGTGTACTCTCTCTATGCCATTATCTAAATCATTGATGAAGATATTGAGCAGAACTGGACCCAAACGGATCCCTACAGGACCCCATTCATTATACCTTCCAGCATGACTGTGAACCACCAATAACTACTCTCTAGGAACGGTTTTCCAACCAGTTATTCACTCGCTTTATAGTAGCTCCATCTAGGTTGCATTTCCCTCGTTTGTTTATGAGAAGGTCATGTGAGACATTATCAAAAGCTTTACTAAAGTTAAGGTATACCACATCTACTGCTTTCCCCCCATCCACAAGGCTTTGGGTATCTCCGTCACAGAATCAAATATCCAGTATTGCAATAACGTTATGCAGCTGTCTTAAAACCATGGTTTGTTTTTTTTGTATTTGTGATACACAGTTGGTCGATGTGGAGTCTAATCTAGACATAATAATGAGTGTTAAAATAGTAATGCTCTACTTTAAACTCACATTTAATATGCAATACCACTTGCAGGTTTGTAATCTTGTCCTTTTTTAAACTATCTTTCTTTCCTTAAATATGAGAGATAATGTTAAGGATTAATGAAAGGCTTCAGGGACTAAGCTCTGCACATCTGTACTGCTGAATGTAAGTTTCTTTCCACTCTGTAAGCAGTGTATATGAGTATTGTAGCTCCCCTGTCATCCTCCCCTGACAGCATTCCTCAGCTTCCAGGATTTAACTTGAAGCAGGGGCTGTGTGTAGCATCTCCTGGCTCCATTCCAACAGCCTCACCCTGAACTAGGAATGGAAATCTGGCATGCAAATGCTGCAGGTCTAGCTGATCACCTGTTTTGGGCATCAGGAAGGAATTTTTTCACCCATGGGCCAAGCCACAATGCATTAAGTAGGGATGCACTTAGTTCCAAACTGAGGTACTTGGTGTGAGTAGTTGTTTCATCACAACTTGCAGTCATTTTCCAGTATGGGTAAAAGGATTAAATTTAACGATTCTCAGAGGTTAAAAACCTGGACCTTGGGCTCATGGATAGGGTGAGAACTTAGGGCATTTCCAGGCCAAGGTCAGACCTTATGGCCTTTGCAGGCTGAGATCCCCACCCTTCTGCACCCTCTGTACCCCTAGCAGAGGGAGGGTGTTAGGACTCAGAGAGAGCTGAGTCCTGCGGGGAGGTAGGCTGAGGAGAGCCTACTCCAAGATATGGGTTACATTGTAAGGAGCCTTGTAACCACCAGGAAGGAATCAATTAAATATCTGGTATAGAAGAGTGTGAGTAATGGGCAGGTAATGTCCCTCCCCTGTGCTAAAGTTTAATAAAAGTTGCTGCTTAATTCCATGCACGTGTCTGTCATTTCGCTGCTGTGTCCACATCAAGCACCTTGGATATCTTTGTGTAGTTCTGGCAGGCTGATCTGTTTACAGAGGAAATACTGATTTAAAACTGCATCTGACAAGGCAGTAAAGAATTGAGTCAGACTGCTCTAAATTTCACAGTGGTCTGACTGCAAGCACACAGATGCACAAACTTCCCTTGCTAGTATACAGTAAATTATTTTGTCTCCATTCAGCATTTGCATCCCCTATACTATGACAGACTGTTTTACAATTTAAGGGTACATTTTCTGTTTTTTTAAAAACAGCCTAAAGTTTGCTCTCCTCATTACAAGTCAAATTCTCATAAATAAGCATGAATAATTGTTGCTGATGTACTTTTTAGAAGTACATCTGACTTTTCAACGGACATGCTCTTTTGAAAATCTTTGGCCATTATTTGTCCACAGGAAGTGTACATATCACACACTTCCAAACATCCCAGCAATACAATATGAATAGTTCTTATTAAATACATGATTTGCTGGTATCTCATGACTTCAAAAAAATAATATATCGTGTATAGTATGCATAACAGGAAAATACTGATGAGACAACAAAGCCAAGTGTTGAACATAAATATTGGTCATCTTTCTGTTGCACCCATGTCAATGCACTTCCAGAACCCATCTCCTAAAGCTCCAAAATCCAGACATCTTCCATTTGAGCACTAAAGGAAGATTTGCATTAGCTATAAGCTATAGAAAAGGACCCTTATCCTTGTATTCCTGTGAAATTACAACCAGTCAATAGGGGATGATGTGCTCACTCATGCATATAGTATTCAATCCTGCATCCACTTGAAGTCAAAGGTACAAAATTATTAATACAGATCAAAGGAATATTCAGTCCACTAACTCAACAGCAAAAATCAACAATAACTTTTCTTAATTACAGTCTTAGAGTATACCTCAGGTATGAAGTGTTCTAAAAGACTGCATCTTATGGAAGAATCAAAGGGATACCTTTTAGAACAAGCAGGAGAGAAATGTTAGACATACGTCAACAACAAAGCAGGATAACTTTTTAATGATCAGTAATCCAAACATAATTTGAATTGCCGTCAAATGTCATAGAAACATTTTCCTTTGGCTTTGGAAGAAATCTGGCATTTTTCAACCCAAATGAGTTTTCCCAAGCCCTGGTTAATAGGGGTGCTAATATAAGGTATTCAAGTGGAAGGTCGTTCAACTTGAACTGTGGAGGGGCTACTGACATTTCAATAAAGAATTGTTAGATATTCTAGTTCTTTTTAGTGTTAGGAATTTTCAAATACTGAAGACTTTTTTTTTATTTGTTTTCCAGTTTATACTACAGTCTTAGTTGCTTCCCTAAACTTATGATACTGTCATTGGTGGAGGTGAAGTGATAAATGTTCTGGTTGAATTTATCCTCCCTCTCCCCCGCAATACAGTGCCTCCTTCAGGGAAGAAGGGAAGTTAGCAAATGGTGTAGATGCCCAAATGCAGCAGGGCTGTTTCTTGAAGTGATATTGCTTCACATTTTGATCAATTAATCTTGTATTTGAAAAAGGTGAGCACATATATCAAGAAATGAGAGCAGACAGGTTTTAGTTGTAGAGATCACAAAAAACTTAGGCAATCAACAAAACACGATCTTTAGAAAAGAAGAAAGGCCCTGCCTAGGGTTTTCTTCAATTTGAGAGGAAAACAAGCTGCTACAAAGCATTGTCTCACAACCTTTAATCTAATAGAATTTTAAGTGTTGGTTTTATAGTTTTCATTACTAGTTGACACTCAAACCCTCTACATTGTTAAAGACCTGTATGGATATGCAAATCACAATTTTAAAGCTGAAATTTCCATAAATATGATGCCAAGTCTGAAGCTAAATATCCCAATTAGTGTGATAACTTTTTGGAAGTCATCACACTATCCGGCTATCCTCAACTGTGCTCAATAAATAGAGGCTATCATAAGGCAATTTTCTATATGAAAGATCTAGCATTCTCACATACAATGTGAATATAATTGCTTCAGAAATGGTTTCTTTTCTGAAGAATAACTTGCAGGATATTTAATACAATTGGTGAGGTGTATATGAAAAGTAATGAATAGATGTGCTTTTTTTTGTCTTCAAGAAGATAAGAGAGAAGTCAGACCAAATATTTTTATTATCTATTTAATTGTTAAGGTTTATAATAGTGAAGCCATTTTTAGAAATAATTGAGTGTTACCTCCTATACTGCTAGAAGTTGTTACATATAGCATGGGAAGAATACTGCTGCTTAAAGGAAATTCTTTGAATGTTTTGGTTTTTTTACTTTTGAGGGGGAAAAGTTTCCTATTTTCAAATAAAAAAAAGTTGGTTTATTTAAACTTCTGCTTTACATATATGCCATGTTGAAACCATTAGCAGATAATGAACAAAAGCAAACACATTCTCACAACATTCCAAGGTTAGAAGCCTCAGTGGAAACAAACCAAAAAAATTCCATCACTGCTGCCGCCGCCTCCTCCTCCATTAAAACTCTAAATTTTGAATCACGGCATTCATCGTAAATCCATGACTACTTGAATACAATCTCTTTTTGTCAACCATGGTCACTTATGCTGAAAAAAATGCATTGCTGCTATTTCTTAGCACTAAAGCTTGTGCAAGTTCTGATACATGCAAGCTAAGATTTTAAAAAATGAATGCTTAACGTTAAGTTTCTAAGTCCATATTAGACCACTATAGATGGCCTGATATTCAAAAATGATTAGCTTCATGGTTGCACCTCTGGCCTTTTCTCTAGTCTCTCTAAGTGCACCCTCACTGGTGTTAGGCCTCATGCTTTGTGCTCTCCTGGGGCAGAATCATGCAATTCTACCCCTCTGAAACTGGTCCTGGGCTACAGTGCATTGTTGATCAACTGTGCCTTCCCCAGCAGGTCCAGCTGTGTTTAGATAGTGACCAGTGGTAAATAAAGTGATCAGAAAGCTGCCTTAAACTAAAATATTGTTTTAATCTTAACAGTGAGAACCAAGTATAATATGAGCAAAAGGCTTACCATCCCTCTGGATACCTAGGAAGGTTAGCTTCTTCAGACCCGGAAACGGGTGTCCATTTGTTCCCCTGCAAACTGCTCCCAAACCACTGCTGCCTCTCCACAGAAACTGACTTTTTTAAGCTGGCTTTTATAGTCCTTTTGATCTGATGGAAAAATTAGCTTTATATCTGGCTGGAACCAAGAAAGTAGATCTTAGCAGTTATTAGGTAAGGCATTGTCTTTTAGCAACACCCCACCTTTCCCCTTTTCCCCAAAAGTTTACCTGGAGGTGTTTTATCTGGAGCCTTTGTTTTGCCTTCCTGCTTGTTTCCCTACAGCTTTGTTAATTTAACTCCATATAGTCCTACAGTAAACATCTTAATTTATTAAAAGTGTATAGGACATAGTTATTATTACAGAACAGCTCCGTGTCCTTTATGGTTTGTACCCAACAAATTAAAAAAACCCACAAATTTTAAAATCATGGCCGCAGTATTTTATAGTTTCCAATGCAAATAGCATAAAGTTAATTAAATTGAGAAGTGGAAGAGTTGATGGCCAAGTCTTCTGTAAAGGTTCAACTGTTAAATTTATACTGGAGCCTATTCAGTATACTGTCAAGTATCAGGGGGTAGCCGTGTTAGTCTGTATCCACAAAAACATCAAGGAGTTCGGTGGCACTTTAAAGACTAACAGATTTATTTGGGCATAAGCTTTTGTGGGTAAAAAACCTCACTTCTTCAGATGCATGGAGTGAAAGTTACAGAACAGGCATTACCGGTATATAATGACACATGAAGCGAAGGGAGTACCTCACAAGTGGAGAATCAGTGTTGACATGGCCAATTTGATCAGGTGGATGTAGTCCATTCTCTTGGGAGGCAGGCCAGTCCTCACTTACAGACAACCCCACCCCCAACCTGAAGCAAATACTTACCAGCAACTACACACCACACTACAGAAATACCAACCGAGGAACCAATCCCTGTAGCAAACCTCGTTGCCTACTCTGTCCCCATATCTACTCTAGCGACACCATCAGAGGACCCAATCACATCAGCCACACCATCAAGGGCTCATTCACCTGCACATCTACCAATGTTATATATGCCATCATGTGCCAGCAATGCCTCTCTGCCATGTACATTTGGTCAAACCGGACAGTCCCTACGTAAAAAGATAAATGGACACAAATGGGACATCAGGAATGGTAACATACAAAAGCAAGTAGGTGAACACTTCAATCTCTCTGGACATTTCTATAACAGATTTAAAAGTAACTATTCTTGAACAAAAAAACTTCAGAAACAGACTTTAAAGAAAAACAGAACTAAAAGTCATTTGCAAATTTCACACCATTAATTTGGGCTTGAATAGGGACTGGGAGGGGCTGGCTCATTACAAAAGCAGCTTTGCCTCTCCTGGAATTGACACCTCCTAATCTATTATTGGGAGTGGACTACATCCACCCTGATTGAATTGGCCCTGTCAAGGCTGGTTCTCCACTTGTGAGGTAACTTCCTTCTCTTCATGTGTGAGTATATAATGCATGGAGTGAACATTACAGATGCAGGCATCTGAAGAAGTGAGGTTTTTACCCATGAAAGCTTATGCCAAAATAAATCTGTTTAGTCTTTAAACTTCCAGTAAGTTGATGTACAAAAATAAAACCATGACTAGCTAGATACTGGCTAGCAGTAAATTCTGAAGAGCAAGCTTTCTAATAATGGTATACCTTAGGAATTAAGTCACTAAGAATTTTAAATCAGTTATCTTCCTGCCAAGATATGTTTTATCTCAGCTATATTGTATTGCGCCACAGTTGTAATATCCTACAACTAAGATGATATAGCAAAATAGTATTTAATTTGCTGAATTGTGTATGCTATGATCATACTAATGTGAATAGTCCATGCACACTTTAGCTGATAACCAGACCTTTGCTGAATTTAGTAGAGACTCAATTTCGTTGTCACAAAAAACATATCATGTTCTATGAAAGGGAAAAAAAATGTCCAATATTGTTAAATCTACATGAAGTCAGTTGGGATTCAAATTGTCACTTTTCACACCTCAGTGCCATCTGTTTACAGATTTGTTTGCAGAAGTTCAGCTTTAGATACCATGATGATTGGTATATTAGAATAGAAAGCATGTAGGAAATTATGTCCATAGTAGTAATGTGGAACAGTAGAAAACATTTCATGAGTGCATAACTGCTAGGAAATGTGATTCTCATTCATAGAGAGCATGAATTTTCAATTTGGGGTTTGTGACCATGCTTCCTTTCTTTATGGCTAGATAGGGAGGGGATCTCAGAATATTTTTTTCCCTAAAGTGGGTTTATGGCATGGAAAAGGTAGATGACCACCGCTGTAGAGAAAGAAGATTTCAGTGACTTCCAGACTAGCTTTCTCGTGCTTACAGGACAAAAACTTAAAATTTAAAAACTTGCAGATTTCAGGGAAAGTTGATTAACTATGTTTACAGCTAATCCTTAAATGGTATCCTTAAAATTATTGATTTGTTACTTGCATTACTAGTGCTGATAAATTGTGTAGTGAGTTGCTTGACCACACTTTAGTTTGTTATAAAATATATTCGAGAGACCAAATGGCCAATATCAGTCAGGTTTATTACTGTAAGCCACCAATAATAGTACAGGAAAAAGGTTCTGTGTGATACCAGACTCTGGGAAGCTGTCTCATGCACCATTGTTACATTTACCTTATGTAGAAGGTATGCTCCCAAAGTTACACATTTCAGCTGGTAGTATTTATAGGATGATTTTCTAAGTTACACATCTCCTTACAAGTCACTAATATCCAACCCATCTATTTGTCCCAGTTCCTTTTCTTATTTTTGGTTTGGATACTAGCATTCAAGTGTTCTGTGAGAAACTCCCTACCTGTTGCTCTGGTAAAATAATCATATGTCCTGGTCCTGACAGATTTACTGTCTTTTTAAGCCAGAGCTTATTTGACCTAATGGAAGGAGTTATGAGATACGTAGCATAAGTGAAAAGGTTTCTAGTAAAGATACAGGCCAATTTAGGCTACATAACTACGTACGTGTGTGTGTGTGTGTGTGTGTGTGTGTAAGAGAGAGAGAAATATGATTTATATGCTAGCCCAGGGGTTGGCAACCTTTCAGAAGGGATGTGCCGAGTCTTCATTTATTCACTCTCATTTAAGGTTTCGCGTGCCAGTAATACATTTTAACGTTTTTAGAAGGTCTCTTTCTATAAGTCTGTAATATATAACTAAACTATTGTTGTATGTAAAGTAAATAAGGTTTTTAAAATGTTTAAGAAGCTTCATTTAAAATTAAATTAAAATGCAGAGGCCCTGGACCAGTGGCCAGACCCAGGGCAGTGTGAGTGCCACTGAAAATCAGCTTGTGTGCCGCCTTCGGCACCCGTGCCATAGGTTGCCTACCCTGTGCTAGCCCATATATATTGGTGAACACTACTGTTGTGTTATAAAATAGCGATCACAGGTTTTTGGATGCGTTTGTGAGTTGTAAAATAGACTTCTGGCATATTTTGGCATTAGTCAGCAGTCTCTGCTTTGGCTGCTTCTGGTCCTACCAGGCAGAGTCTCTGGCTGGGGTTTGCTATAATTTATGCATTGTATAAGTTGCTAAGGTTGCTACCTTCTGGGCAAGTTGCAACTCATGACTGCCATGTAATTTACTTTTACAAAAAGGGTTCATTCTTGCTTTTATCCAGTATACTTGGTGTTTTTAAGAAGAGAGTAAAAATGTGTGCTAATGAGAATAGTATACTGCATATGTTTTGCAAATCCGTATTTGGCTGTATTAAAGATCTATGTTGGGGATGCCTATATAGTTGTCTCAAGCCAATGCTAATAGCCCTTTACTTTCATGAACACTAAACCGATTGTCAAGGGAATAAGAGGGGAAAATAATGAACGTAGTCATAGATAGCTGTTAAAATGATAGAATTATTAGACAGATTTCAAGTCTCTCTGGCATGAAGTTATTACAATAAGGTTTTTCGAACAACCTGCTGGAAATCCAATAAACATCTCTTAACATCTATAAATAGGTGTGGCTACTCAAGATGTTAAAATCCTACTGACAGCCAATCAAAAATTTAGATCCATAGTAACACTGATGTGCGTCATGTAGGTTTCATAGCTTACACCCAGTCATTCAGAAACACAGCATATTAATACATGTGTTGTTGGACATTGCTCTAGAATGTCAAAGATGCTTGTGTTTCCCATTACCTTTGGGAGATATTTAATCTTGTATATGGTTATTCAGTATCGCTTACTGTAGTATAAGTAGTCTTATGCTTGTAAAGTGTCCCACAGAAAAACAATAAATCTAGAAATGTAATTAACACATTTTTCTGAAAATGTACATGTGCATTCGCACTCATGTTGCAGTGGATAAAACATTGATGAAGGAGCTGCATAAAATATGTATTCAGCACCAAATTGGATCTGCCTCACTAACAAAAACCCAAATTTGCAGAACTACTTAAAGGTGCTCATATGGACTGTATTGACAATGTGTGCTGTTGCCAGAGTTTTATGCCAAGGTTCCAGGAAGAAAACCCATTCAATAAAGACCTTATCTTGGAGATATTCTGAACAGCAGAATCATGACTCATGCTTCAGAATGGTGCTCTTGGGCAAGACTCTTCAAGCAAATGCAAAAACACAGTAATGTAAAATTAGTGTTGGAAAACCTTTATTAAGTCAGTTTGTCCCACTTCTTAAGATAGAGATCCTCTTGTGAATAGACAGGAGACAACTGTGGGTACCAATAAGTGTTTGTTTTAGGTTTTGTTGGTCAAAAAAACCTTTGGGAAACCTTAAATTCTCAGAGAAAATTTGAGACTTTCAACTTCTGATGATTTAGAGACAACATATTAAAGGAGTGTAGGTGTTGTAGGTGCTTTGAGCAACAAAATAGAACACGGAACTAAATTTGCCACACCCTGCCACTTGGATTTAAAGATGCCACACCCTGCCACTCTGTTCTAAAGAGCAAAGCATAGATTAAAAGCATAGCAAACAAATGTAAAATGTTGGGGTTGGCACAGGTGGAGATTTTTACCATGTCATTCCCATATATCATAGTCCTTAAAGTAATAAGATCCAAATAACAGAATCAGTAAAATAAAACTTCTGTTCACCTTTTAGGTTTAAAATAAAAGTAACTGGTCACCACACAAAATATTACGTGAAGCAGTACTCTGCAATTCAGCTCCGTGTTTAAAGTCCAGCATTGCTTGCTGTAGTAGATAAACATGATTGGCTGGCTGGTTCAGGGGGACTGGAATCTGCCTGCGGGAAGGGATAGTACTATGGCTGTGATGTCATTGACTGACTGCTGCCCCTTGATAAGATACCTTGGTGACTAGGCCTTGACTGGCCACATGGCCTCTTGAGAGGTGTAGCAGACACAGGGCAGGAGTCCTGCCTTTTATCCCTGCTCTGCACCTCTGAAGCTTCTTTCTATTTATTTATTTATTTATTAAAAAACTTTGCCACCTTCTCAATCAAGGCAAGATACAGAGTGTTACCTGCCACTGGTTCACTGTTTGGATGTTTGCATCAATGAGAGAAGGGATGGTTTAGGGCAAGTCTCTGACGGGGCGCCATTTGTTTACATTTGCAGACCCCCCACCCCTTGCAGCTCCCAGTAGCCACGGTTCACTGTTCCTGGCCAATGGGACCTGCAGGAAGCGGCGGCTAGGCCCGTGCCGTTTCCCGCAGCTCCCATTGGCTGGGAATGGTGAACCGCGGGAGGCTGTGCAAATGTAAACAAATGGTTTGGTGGCTTGCCCTGATGGGCCGCAGATTGCCCACCGCTGGTTTAGGGTGTTTGTTACTCTGTACTGTTGTTGAGTTTTCACCCTGTAAATATAAATCTCTATATTAGTATTGGTTTCATAGTTTAATATTTGCATCAGCATGTCCTATTTTAGTGTAATTGTTCTTTCTGTAATCTAGTCACAGATTGTGGGTTATGGAAGGGGAAAGGTAGGATTGCTTGCCATGTGCAGGGTCCATCACTCACTTAAGTTCCAGTTGCCAATGAACCTCCTGTTTTGGCAGTGGCAAAGGAGTTTCGAGTCACCCGTAATGCAACTTCCTGCAAAATTATACTTTTACTGAAACTTTTTAATTGACTAGTTTATAATTTAGAGCTGTCCCTTTGCCACTTGTACTTTACTGAGTCTGGGACAGACAAATCTGATACTTGAAGTAAGATTGTGCTAGTTTTGTTTTGACTGATTATTTTTACCCATTTTTTTGGTATTGAATATTGTTATGAAGTCATACAAGACTTCATTCTTTTGATCAATATGGAAAAAGTGGCAACATTTGTACTGTTTAACTTTATTAATAAAAATTCAGTGAGCTAACTCTCTACAAACTACGTTTTTCTAGTTAATATCAGCTCATTAAAGTGAGCAAATGAGTTGCACAAAGGTTTAAAAATATCTAACTGGAGAAATCTTATTAAAAGTATTAAGCCAATGAACAGAGAAACCTTTGGAGAAACCTCAAACACCAGGTAGAAAAAATGCATTTGTTAGATTTTAACTGATTACTGAGGCACTGTTACTGTATCAGGCTGCCGGAGATGCCATAATTAGTAGCCTTACTGTAAAGCAATTGCACTGGGTAGTGTTGACTGATCTTGCAACTGGAGAAAGAGGCAATGTGTTAGCATAGAATATCAGGGTTGGAAGGGACCTCAGGACGTCATCTAGTCCTACCCCCTGCTCAAAGCAGGACCAATCCCCAGACAGATTTTTGCCCCACATCACCCCCTCAAGGATTGAACTCACAAGCCTGGGTGTAGCAGGCCAACAAGTGTTGTCTTGAACACAAATACAGTGTAAGTATATTGTAAAATAAAAATATACCACTTTATGGCAGGGCAGTAAAGTAACTATCATGTAAGTGAGAACATTGTTTATGTACACCGTTCTTTCCCCTCATTCATCTTTTTCTTGTAGGATATCTTGAATAACCTTGATTCGTGTGATCTCGAAGATGATGATCTCATGCTTGATGTGGACCTACCTGAGGACACACCTTGTGACAATGGTTAGTGAAGTACTTAAGCCTGGTTGAATGTGGTCTAACAACCTAACCTAATACTCCAGATGCACAACTCAACCCAGTGTTATGTATCTGTTATGGAAATGTGCAGAGCAGAAGTTGGTCCAATAAAAGATATTACATCACTCACCTTGTCCTATTATGGAAGTGTCAGTCATTCTTCCAGGTAAGGTTGAGAAGAGTTTTGTACTTGAAGCAGGGTTTTAACTATTTTGCTATGTATAAAGAATTATATCTTCCCCCAAACTGTGGCACTTACAGAATGAATTTTGTGGGAATTTACAAACAAATTAGTTATTTTGAGATAATTTTTTTTTTAAAATAGCTCCTTTGAGAAAATTAGCATCTGGTGCCAGACCATTTTTTGTCCTAATTTTCTTAACAGAATAACAGTGAATTCAAACTTTTCATTTAGTTTAAAAAAAACTCACTGGAATCTCATGTATTGGCTACATTTGAAGAATTTTAGGGTCAGGGATCAGTTTTTGCCATTTTTCTTTACAATTGAAAGATTCTCCTGACAAATAACATCCTCTGCAGAGAATTCCACAAAGAACTGCCATCTTAAACATAGTTTCCATATTCTGTTTTGAATGAGACTCAGGTCACAGGAATCCTAAGTTAAGATGCCATCTCTTGAAATGATCACTACTTTCTATTGTTCCTATTGGGAGTGAAGCCAAACTTCCCTTAGGAAAGATGGTAGCCCCTATGTTGCCAAGGGTAGTGGGGGGATGGTGGTGGAGATAATACAATTCTAGTTGTTTTCTAGTTTTCAGGAATGGGTTTTACTTCATTTTCTAATCTTTGTTAGGTCAGGAGACCCCACCACTCTTCTCCACTCTCCTCCATATTATTCTATCTCCATTCCAACTCCTTCTGGCTGGACAAACTTCCCAAATTTCTAATCCTATTGAAGAAACAAACAAACATTAAAATGTGATATCCAGGCACATGTATATATTAAGAAGTTCTTGCCTGCACAACATGACCTGTGCAATGGTGTTAAAGTCCAGATGGTACCCAGGCAACCTAACACAATGCAAAGAACCCTGGACCAACAGGCACATATAACACACATATTTAAACTTGACATTGCCTGTGCAGCCAGCTGCTTACAAGGGTAAGAGAAATATTTGCAGGTGCAGAGTAAGATAAAGCATTCTTCCACCCAGCACTGCTCTTTATGGCAGATTGCTACCTGTAATTGCTTTATATAAACAACACTTTTAAAGATCTCATTAGATAGTCATCTTTAACTTGACCAGCTTAGTATGTTCTAATACAGTTTGTCTTGATTAAAGTTTTAGAATGTATTGATTGAGTTAGAGAAGGCGATGTAACATTGCACCCTTAAATTCTAGTGTAGACGAAGACTTTGGGGTGTTAGAATTGACCAAAACCAGCCCTTTTAATAACAGAGGGCTGAGATTGGACTCATAGACTTTAAGGTCAGAAGGGACCATTATGATCATCTAGTCTGACCTCCTGCACAAAGCAGGCCACAGAATCTCACTCACCCACTCCTGTAACAAACCCCTAACCTATGTCATAGTTATTGAAGTCCTCAAATTATGATTTGAAGACCTCAAGCTGCAGAGAATCCTCCAGCAAGTGACCCATGTCCCATGCTGCAGAGGAAGGCGAAAAACCTCTAGGGCCTGGACAGCAGATGCCAGGGCATTATGGAGGTGTGTATCTTGCCCTCTCAGCCCTATCCCACAATTCAGCTTTAATTGGGATGGCCACTACCACTTAAAATAATGTTAAAAATAAATAAATACAGTAACTCCTCACTTAAAGTCGTCCTGGTTAATGTTGTTTTGTTGTTATGTTGCTGATCAATTAGAGAACATGCTCATTTAAAGTCGTGTAATCCTCCCTTATAACATTGTTTGGCAGGCAACTGCTTTGTCCACTGCTTGCAGAAAGAGCAGCCTGTTGCAGCTAGTTGGTGAGGGCTTGGAACCAGGGTGGACCGGCAGCATCCCATCAGCTCCCCTAAGTTCCCTGTGCAGCAGCCACCCAGCAGGCTATCAATTGCCAGCAGTTCAGCTGTCTCCCCCACCACTTCCCTGTGCTGCTCCTGCCCTCTGCCTTGCGGCTGCTCCTGGGAGCCTCCTGCTTGCTGTGCAGGGGCGAGGGAAAGGGGGGCTAATGTCAGGGTGTCCCCCTCCCCGCTACTCCTGCCCCTCGCTTACCTCATCTCTATAGAGCGGGGGTGGGGACGAACATGACAGGTCTCAGGATGGAGGGAGTTTGCTGGCAGCAGCTGCTGTCTCAACTTGCTGATCTACTTAAAAAGGTAGTGTACTTAGAGTGGGGTCAGCGTAATTAAAGGGGCAATGCGCACACACACACACACACACACACACACACACACACACGTGTGTCTGTCTCTGTCTGCCTTGCTGTCTCCCCTCCCTCCATTTGTGCTGCCTTGTAGAGTGTGAGGCTACATTAACAACAAAGTGTTAACCCTTGAAGACTCAGCCGAGTGCTAGTTCATCATTTAGCCGTAAGACATTCCCTGGGAAATATCCCACCCTCTTCTACCCTCTGATTTCACCACCTCAACCAAGCTTCACAATCATCATTGCTGTGTACAGTGTTAAATTGTTTGTTTAAAACTTACAGTGTGTGTGTGTGTGTGTATGTGTATAATATAGTGTATCTTGTCTGGTGAAAAAAATTTCCCTGGAACCTACCCTCCCTCCCCCCCTTACATTAATTCTTATGGGGAAATTGGATACGCTTAACATCGTTTCGCTTAAAGTTGCATTTTTCAGTAACATAACTACAACGTTAAGTGAGACGTTACTGTAGAAACGTTGGGTAGACATGGCTGCAATGGCCTGTCATGTGAAAGTAAACATTCAGTAAGACAAGGACTTCTGCAGAGCTCTGCCTCTTTGACTGTGCTCCTCAGCTCAGTGAAGGAGAAGCTTCTGCCTCATTGATTGCATACCTTATTGCAGCTGAAAATGTTATGCTTGAGATGAAAAGTTGTTTTTGAATGTACATATCAGTGTTTAGCTGTGCAGTGAATATACACATCCCCAGCAAGTTAACCACAAATGCATGCAACTGACAGATCACTTTTAAAAAAATGACTGACTGTACAAAGAACAATTTTCATAGCATCATAACCATCACATCCAGTTTCAAAGAACAGTAAAATGAAAGATGCTTATCAGTGAGAATTATTGCCCTGCCAAATTTCAACTTGTAACCCCAGATTTTTGTGCTAGAATTGCTACCCCCCAAAAAGGCTGAATTTTTGTCATGAGGGGAAAAGTGTATTCTTCAAGTGCTAGGTCAGTCTGTAACCAATGGTAGAGTGGACTGTTTTGCTTTTTACCCGGGGGCTCCCCTGCCTCTACCACCCCGGCCCTTTAAATAGCCCCCAGAGCCCTGGGGTAGCGGGGGCGGGGCTCCGGCTGCTATTTAAAGGGCCCAGGTCAGTAGAGGCAGTGGGGGCCCCAGGCCCTTTAAATAGCTCCCGGAGCCCTGCTGCTGCTACCCCAGGGCTCCAGCAGCAGAGCTCTGGTGGCAATTTAAAGGGCCCGTGGCTCCTGCCTCTGCTGGGAGCCCCAGTCCCTTAAAATTGCCACCTGGGGAAGCCGGGCCGCCCCGGTACGGCGTACCGGCTCTTGCCCTGGTGTGGCGTACTGGCATACCGGCTTACTTTCACCTCTGCCCTCAGACTACTGTGATGAATTGTCTGAGGCTCTTAAGGCACATGACAGTATGAACATGTCTCATTCCTCATGATAGGTTGCACCTCTTACAAGCATGGCTCTTTGTCACTCTATTTCCCTCAAATTCATCACCTCGACAAGCCAGTGCAAATCCCAGACAGGATGATGATGTCTCTGAACTGGTGGATGAGCCAAGACAACTTGTGCAGGGAAGTCCCTTTTCATTCTTCCCCTCCCTCCCATGATTCTGGTAACAGTTGCTTGAGCTGTGGGGTGGAGAGTGCATCTCAGCAACCTTTGAGCTCAAAGTTTGTGGACTACATATGAGGCCAGATTGCACATGAATGTCCTAGGATTATGTGCGGTTTTCCGGGTGCTCTAGCACTTCCCCCTTGCATTCAGGGCAAGACTGTCCATGTGGTTACCAATAACTGCTTCAGTTTTTATGTGAACAAACAAGGAAGAGTCAGATCAGACTGCAAAGAGTTAGTCAAGCTATGGAACTTTGTCCCTCTCAAAGCGTATCACCTGCTCGGGGTCCAAAACACCATGGCAGATTGTCTGAGCAGATCATTCAGTTTGGACCGTGAATGGTCCCTCAGCATGAACATTTTAGCCTGGTTGTTTCACATAGGGGGCTTTCTGTCCGTGGACTTGTTTGTGACTTGTCAGAATAGGAGGTGTTCCTGTTTATGCTCTAGGCCGGATTGCAGCCTGGGATGAATATCAGATACCTTCCTCTTTCCTTGGAGCAAAGTGCTCCTGTATGTATACCTGCCAGGGTCTTCCTGAAGCTCAAGGAAGATCATGGCTGAATGATCCATCTTGGCCAGGCTTGGGCTATAAGGATGCGGTATTCAGATGTCTGCAAACTAACACCCCAAGAACTCCTGCTGTGACCTGCTGTCACATGACCATGTGGTGGACTTCCTGGTATGGCTCCTCCATAGTTGAATACAGAGGAGGCTCAACTGCAGTCTGGAATGTGCTCTTTAATAGCAGGGAACCATCCATGAGAGCTACTTACCTGAGTAAGTAGAAATATTTTTTTCATCTGGCCAGCCTCCCTGGTATGTCCCCTACTCAGACAAAAATTCAAATGATCCTGGATTATCTTCTGAACCTATAGGAGTCAGGGTTAGTTCTTAGGTGCATCTTGTTGTCTGTACCTATGGACCCTCCCTTTGAGTTTGTTTTACACCTGTCAGTGAAGGTAGCTTTCCTGGAGGCCGTCCCCTTTGCTGAGAGGATAGGTGAGCTGAATACATTGGTCATTGAGCCATCGTACACTGTTTTCTACAAGGACAAGGTGCAGCTGAGACCACATACCCCAAGTTCCTTGAGAAAATTATTTCTGACTTTCACTTGAATCAGTCTGTGTGCTAGTGTCCTTCCAGAACCAAATTCATATATGGATAAGTGAAGGCTCCACACCCTATACGTTCTTTGAGCTTTTTACTTGGATAGGACAAAGTCCTTTTGAATTTCATCCAAGTTCTTTGTCTCATATGCAGAACATTTGAGGGATCATCCAGTCACCACCCAAAGGCTCTTGAAATGGATCACAGACTGTGTTACACTCAGCCAGAGCTCAGTCAATCTCAGCAGCATTTATGCATTTTCATTAGACATTATGCACTGTCTGCATAATTAAGAGGATTCAAATGTAGGAAGGTGGTCTGTAGCCTCTCTTCTGATGAGACTCTGAGCCTCACAAACTACAGTAACAGCTTGGGAGTCACCTACAGTGTAATGGACATAAGCAAGCACTTGAAGAAAAATGGTTACATACCTTTCTGTAACTGTTCTTCTTTAAGATAGGGAGTATCTATCCCTATCCATTATGGGTCCATTATGTGACCCACTCTCCTTCCCAAGTGCATTGGAGTCTACTAGAGTATTCCAATGTGAAGGAACTAAGGGATGAGAGGGACAACTCTGCCCTTTATACCTTCACTTTGCAGCATGAGGAACTTGGCGATTGGAGGGGCCATATCTACAGGTATCGCTAGGGAAAACTCACTGGCACTAGTGAACAAAGTGAATGCACACATACAATGAAATGGACATATGCAACGTATCTCTAAGAACAACAGTTATAGAAAGCTAATAACCATTTTTTTAATTGTGACACCTGTATTGAAAAAGGACAAAAAACTGTTCCCCAATGGGAGTGGTCTTCCACTAATAGTGGCTGGGAATTTTATTGGAAAACTGATGGGAATCCCTTAATAGAATATCATTTGGTACTAAAAATATTTTGTTTATAAAGCTCTTAAAACACAAATGCAAAAATTGAATTTCAAATAGAGAGAGCAGAATGGTGCTGATGAGGAGAAATTGGAAACACCATTGCATATGTGATAACTGAATAAGCAAAATTCATATTTTGAAAAGGTTCATACTCGTTCATACCCCCAACTATTTTGTACAGTTAGGGTTGCCAGGCGTCCAGTTTTCGACCAAAACGCCCAGGCAAAAAGTGACCCTGGTGGCTCCCGTCAGCACTGCTGACCGGGTTGCTAAAAGTCCGGTCGGCAGCGCTTCGGGGCTAAGGCAGGCTCCCTACCCAGCTCCGCGTGGCTCCCGGAAGTGGCCAGTATGTCCAACTCCTAGGTGCAGGGGAAGCCATGGGAGCTCTGCATGCTGCATCTGCCCAAGTACCGTCTCTGCATCTCCCATTGGCTGGGAACTGTGGACAATGAGAGCTGCAGGGGCCACACCTGTGGGAGCGTGCAGAGCCCCTGTGGCCGCCCCTGCACCTAAGAGCCGGACATGCTGCCCACTTCTGGGAGCTTCCTGAGGTAGGCGCCGCCTGGCCAGAGTCTGCACCCCAACCCCCTGCCCCAGTCCCAAGCCCCCTCCTGCACCCAAATTCCCTCCTGGAGCCTGCACCCTGTGCCCCCTCGTGCACCCCAAACCCCTCATCCCTGGCCTCCCCCTGGAGCCCTCACCACCTCCTGCACCCCAACCCCTTCCCCCAGTCCTGACCTGCACCCAAATCCCTCATTTGTGGCCTCACCCCAAAGCCCTCAGCCGTAGCTCTCACCCCCTCCTGCATCCCAATCCCCTGCCCCAGCCTAGAACCCCCTCCTGCACCCTGAGCCCCTCATTTGTGGTCCCACCCCGGAGCCTGCACTGCCAGGCGTAGCTCTCATCCCCTTCCACACCCCAACCCCCTGTTGCAGCCCAGTGAAAGGGAGTGAGGGTGGGGGAGCGTGAGTGATGGGGGGGGGGGAATGGAATGAGAAGGGGTGGGGCCTCTGGGCAGGGGGCGGGGCAAGGTTGCGATTAGAAAGTCGCAATTTTGTTTGCAAAGCTGAATCATAATGAAATTACTTATAAATGTATTTGTTTATACTTTGTAATGTACTCATATAATGAGCTATAGGAGGCAGCTTTTTAAAGTAATTGTTTACTATATTTTAGTTTATGTAACCATTCACTTTTAAAAATATTTTTTTCCTTGTATCTTGATTATTTTGATTATAAAAGCTGATACAATTGAGCATAGGTACAATGAATTATTACAGTATCTTAATTTAGGATTACTTTGAGCCTGAAATGCACTTTGCTGCCTAGTCAGTTTAGGATTATACATAATTTAATTGATACCAACGCCCTCAGAATACTTCATAGGCATACTGAAACTTTGCTTGTTCCATTCCGGAGTCTGGGATAGTGCTTAAATGCTATATATAGAAACAGTTCTAGCTCAACAAGTATGTACGCAGTGAGTGAGGATGGTAGTTTTAAATCACAGGGTAAAACTGGGCTTGCTTCCCAACAAAACGCAGGGTGGGAACCAAGCAGGAAGGAAGGCCTGTTTATCAATGTCTTACGTACAGCTATGTCTGAGTAGGCAGCTGAGTAACACAATGTTCTGTTGTGTAAAGTTCCTCTTCTAGAGACATGCTGACAATGTGAGGAAAACTCTTTGGGTAAGTGACAGGGAAGTCTAGCAGCAGAACAGTAGTTTATAACTTTAACTTTTTTGCTGCATCTGACTGCAGGGATTGTAGTTGAATTTTGGCTTTGTTTCTAGTGGTTTACAAGCTGTTGCCAAGTTCAGTCTTCTCAAATTGTTTGTGGACAAAAGCTGTTTAAATCTGAAGAAGTTTAATGTTTTAAAAGATTTTTTTAAATCTTAGGGATTCTTTCTGAAGCTAAAAAAAAATTAGGCTACAGCCAGTTTGGGATATTTTTTTTAAATGAAAAATTGTTCTTCATTGCAGAACATTGTATTGGCCTCTTTCTAAAATATTGTCTTCCTATATTTTGAGTATTGTTCCTAAGTCTTAAAAGGCTAATGATACTGATAGTAAAAAGAGAAAAAAATATGTTCTAATATCAAATTGTCTTCTAAAAATGTTTTAAATCTTAAGTTTTACTTTTTGTAGATTCTGCTGCAGGTTCTGATCACTTTATGTTTATTTAAGCAATATAACTTCTGAAGTTATTACAAAAAGGATTGTGGAGATGAAAAGTGAGGCATTACAGGTGGCCTCTTATGACAAACCTGATCCTTGTGTGTTCAGCTTAGCTCACTTTTACGATCAGTTTGAAGAAGTATTCATGTTTCAGATTGTACTTGTGCACCTATTAGTTATATCTGATTAACGTTTACTTTTATTTTTGTGTTAGTGAATGCCTTTAGAATATGTTATGTACATAACTTTTTAAAACATTTGTGTAGTGGACTGTGAAAATATGAATCGTTATGATAGACAAGACAGAAATACGCGACAGCAGCAGGATGGATTCTGGAAGAGGACACCGCAGCGTTGGAGTACACAAGACCACTATCACTTGGGCCATGCAGGCCACTTTCCACATGGTAAAAATGACCTGAGCAGGTAAGGACTGTGTTGCAGCTCTTCTGAGGGAGTTGTTAGAAATTAATGTATTCTGATGTGTGGTTTCTTGTGATGAAGGAGAGGTTATAGCATTTTCAGAGAAGTGGTGTGCCCATGATTAGATTTTTTTGAGAGAAGACGACACTTATACTGGTACTGCTCTAATATTCCCTTCTTTAAACTCAGATCTTTTCCAGGGGATTGTAATTTAGATGCAAATATTTTTCCCAAAACTAGTTTGTGTGTTAATATTATAAATGCACAGCCAATTTCAGCATATGTGCTCAAGGGAAAATGCTTTGCTGGTTTAATTGTTCCAGCCCATGTCACATGACCAGTAAAAGTGTTTCTATTTTATTAAGAAGTAAATAGTGTTGTATTTTTTGCAACCCAGCTTGTTTAGATGTTGCTTGTATGATGGTGCAGGTGTGAACTGATCCTGGATTACAGGGAACTGAATTAGTTTGTGGGACACTTCTTGCAGATGTGTAATAACATGCAGAATTTTGTATCAAGATAACACTGGCTTTGTTTTGTGAATGTTTTTCTCCACTCGGCAATCTAAATAAGTATAGCCTATGCCATTTAGTACTCTGCGATTTTAAAAATTGCTTACAGCATTAATAATAATACACACACTACTAAAATGGTCTCTCATTAAAAAATAGAGCTCACAGATTTTTAGCTCTAGATTAAGACTGCTCTTGATTTTTATCTAAAATATTTCCTTCAGGGGCTCCAGCCACTTAGAGCCTCCTATTGGTCACTTTGAAGGCTATGGAGCACCAAACATCTACCAGACTCCTAGACAGTTGGTGGGCTTACGGGAGAACACAGTGATGCTTGATGAAATGACCCTTCGGCATATGGTTCAAGACTGCACAGCTGTAAAAACTCAGTTACTAAAACTGAAAAGGTTACTGCACCAGGTTAGTGTATTATAAAGAGAAGAAAAGTGAGAGAGACAGTGTGTCTGTTTTAGTATGCCATGGTTCTCTTTTATTATATAATGAATGATAGCAATATTTAAGATTCTGTTCTCATTAATTTATACTTAAAAAGTACACACCTACCTCGATATAATGCTGTCCTCGGGAGCCAAAAAATCTTACTGCATTATAGATGAAACCGCATTATATCGAACTTGCGTTGATCCACCGGAGTGTGCAGCTCCCCCCCGGAGCGCTGCTTTACCGCGTTATATCGGGTCGCGTTATGTCAGGGTAGAGGTGTAACTTATACCTTCCTAGTACTGTAAAAGTGTCCCAGTTAGGAGCCTTGTCTATTCGTTTCCACAAAAATAGATACAGCTATCCTGTTGGGGTTTTATTTATTGAGGGAAAATTGGTAAATAAGTGGTGATCTTCTAATTTTTGTGAATTCAAACAAAGCATGGGGTTCAGTGCAGGTAAGACAGATCTCCTTACTTAATGGTGAAGTCCAAGATGGCAGCAAAGAGTAAAATCTTCCTCTTCAATTCCTTTGTCAAATGCACATCAAAGAATTCAGCTTTTTGCCCAGGGTAAAATTCTTAAGAACTCACTTGCCTGTTTGCTTTTCACCTTATTCATATGTCAGCACAATGTGCTTATCGACTGCTGGCTAATTATCAGTTCACTTGCAGTGCTAAAATTTGGTCTGCTCTTTAGTACATGAAAAAAGATGAGTTGCTTAAAACTTCTTAAGAGGCTTCTTTCATGTCTACAAAGTTTGACAAATAAATGGCAGAATTAATAGGCTAGAAGATGATTCTGCAAGAGCATGAATCTTTAGTTTCAAAGATACTCTCTTAAAAATTAGACAGGAAAGAGAAATTCAGGCAAACTTTGAAGGAGAACAAGTTTCCTTTTAAGATTTTTACTTTAGCACCTAGCTACATTTGCCAAGCATTCTTAAACTCCAAAGAACTTGGGTATTTAACTTTTTTAAAATTCTTTAAATTCAAATATGCCAAAATTAGTAGAAAAGAAATTGATTTATATTTACATGTCACTAATTCAGGAGAAAACTTCAATTAGCCTAATTCATTCCTTTGTGAAAGGCAAATGGAAAGTTTGGATGTCATCAGGAGATTACTGTTTTAATAAAAAATAGTTTAAAGTGTACAGTTTTTATGGAGAATTCAGTAATAGTTATCCAGTACCACATTACAGGCTCCCTCCTACAAGAAGCCAAGCACCTCAACTCTTAGCTTTAGTAAATTTGAAATACAGAATAACTATTGGATTGCTTATTGATTGCAACTAGGCATGGGACAGGCCCTCGCTGAAAATGCAAATGCCCATTACTAATTTATATAACTTGTGAGATGGTAACCATAATAAAGGAAGGAGAAGTTTGTGTGTGTGCCTGTTATGCATACATATATTTAAATGTTGATTTGTACTTAAACCCTCTTCATTAACAGGGGTGACTTTGGCAATATCACTTTTAATTCTGGACAGACTTAGAGCATAGAAGTGAGACGGTGAGGTCAGACAGGAGCAGGTTACAGACTTCAGTAGGAGAGATGTTGTAAATTTCACCAAGATTGTGAGCCTAGGAGACAGAGAGGATGGGAGTCAATAATGGAGAAAGAAATGGAAGGCAAAAAAGAGGGACTAGGCAGAAAAATGAATGTTCTGCTTTGGAGAGGTTGGGTGGGGTGTCAGAAGCAGCTGAATATCCAAGACAATGTCTGAGAGGGATCGAGAGATGAGACTAGGCAGAGAGAGACTTGAAGATTCATTAACACAGAGATGGTAGTTGAAACAGTAGGAGAAGATTAGGTGTGAGTAAAGGGGAGAGAGTGTGGAAGCTTAATGGACACCAACAAATGCAGGGAAGATAAGTGAATTTGGTGCAAATAATGGATCTAATGAAGCAATGGTCCACGGAGTGGGAGGACCAATAAAGCAGAGGGTCGTGGAAGCTGGGAAAAGAGGGTGATCCATATCCTAAAGCAGTAGGGAGATATAGAAGATGAGGATAGAGAAGCGTCCCTTAGATGTATCTTGGAGTCCTTGACTGATTTCACTGAGGTCAGTGTTATTGGAGAATGGAATCCAATTTGGGGGTGGATCAAGAAGAGAATTAGAAGAGGAAGTAAAGGCAATAAGAGTTCATAGACGCCAAGGCCAGAAGGGACCATCGTGATCATCTAGTCTGACCTGCTGGGTAGCAGGTCATAGAACTTCTAAAATATATCCTCTAGGAATTATTTTGAAGAACATCCCAGTCTTGATTTTTAAAAACATCAATGATGAAGAATCTCCCACGACCCTTAGTAAATTGTTCCAATGGTTAATTACTGTCACCATTAAAAATGTACATCTTGCTTCCAGTCTGATTTGTCTAGATTCAACTTCCACCTATTTGATCGTGTTATACCGTTCTCTGTTAAGTCAAAGAGCTCATTATTAAATATTTGTTCCCCATATAGATACTTACATTTATAGTCAGCCCTCAGCCTTATTTGTTAAGCTAAATAGATTGAGCTCTTTGAATCTATCACCATAAGACATTTTTTCTAATCCTTTAATCATTCTTGTGGCTTTTCTCTGAACTGTCTATAATTTATCAACATCCTTCTTGAATTGTGGGCACTAGAACTGAACACAGTATTCTAAGAGTGGTCACACCAGTGCCAAATATAGAGGTAAAACAACCTCTCTACTCCTACTTGAGATTCCACTGTTTATGCATCTCAGGATCATATTAGCTCTTTTGGCCACAGAATCACACTGGGAGCTCATGTTCAGTTAATTATCCACCATGACCTCCAAATCTTTTTCAGAGTCACTGCTTCCCAAGATAGAGGCCCCTATCCTGCAAGTATGGCTTATATTCTTTGTTCCTAGATATATACATTTACATTTAGCTGTATTAAAACATATTTATGAGATCAGTTTACCCCTTGGTGTAAAAGGGACAGGTTGAATGGTAAGAGCAGATGGTAAAGTTTGGAGCCTGTCAAACAGTAGGTTGGAAAAATGGGAATTAAGGCTTTTTATCTGATCCATAACAATATGACTTTCTGCTGAGTTACTGCAGAACATATGGTATGCAAATTCACAACTAGTTAGTCGCATATAATACTTTAGCACCAGCGCCATTTTTAAATTGGGGATCGAAATCTAGATGATACTCTTGCCAAGGTGAAAATTTCAACATAGTGCAGGTTAAACTCCTTGTACCTTGAGGTAGTATTGCATCAGCTCTAAAAATGAATTGTGTGTGTGCGTCCCCCAATTGGATGTTAAAAGTTGTGAAGAAGATGATGTTGGTAAGATTATTTCATTTAAGGACATTGGATTGATTATTTACAAAGAACTATTTGAACTACTGTATCTCACATTCACAATATTCCAGTTAGATTTTAAGATGCATTGTAAAGAAAGCTGTTGAAGACTCACATTTGTAGTTGACTTTGTCAGAAAATTTTAGATTTTGTTGTCCTATCTAACCTAGTTTCAGACCCAAGAGTAAACAGAAGTTTTATTTATCACATTAGCAACAAATTTTTTCTATTACTTCCCTCCTCACCCTGAACTAACTCTCTAACCCTGATATACCATTGAACTGGTGTGTTAGAACAGCTATGTAAACAAAGGATTGCGGCATGTGTCATACTAGAACCCTTTGATTTACACCAACATTGCCCACCACCTTCAACAGCTCCCTTGACTGGCTGCTGTGCCTCCCATGCCCACATTTCTCATCCTACTCCAGCTCCCATTAATTATTCAGCAAAGTTTTAGAAACAAATCTTGTGAAGAGATTAACAGAGCTGGGAGATCTGCCAGAAACTTTTCTGAAATGTGGGAAAATATCACTTTATTAGCATAATACTGTCACTTTTCTTAACTTACTTTTCCATTTAGTTTTAATATTTGAAAGTTTGTCTTCATTTTAGACATAGGTAAAGCTCACAGTAAACTCTCAGATGTGGCTGTGTCTACAGATCTAAGAAGTGTCAGAGTCCTCTCAAAATGGTTTCTTGGGCAAAATTTGCAAAAGTGCCCATTGGCTTTCACTCTGACTCAGGGTTCTAAATCACTTAGGTGTTTATGGAAAATGTTGCCCCTTTTAAGTGTCCTCATTATACCTTGTGAGTGGTGTGGCAATCGTTCAGGGATATATGCTTTTGAATTAAATCTCTCTAGGCTCTTCAAAGCTGTATAAAATAATACAACGCTTTTTGTTCTCTATGGACTAAGCTGTGTGAATTGTGAACAAGGCGGTAGCTTTCATTTTTGCTATGACTCAGTTTATAGGAGATGATTTACTTAGTTGCCCCTCCCTGGCTAGGCTTGCATATTGCATAGCAGTTCAACAACAGTATATTTGACTTTAGACTTGGGTCACACCCCCTCTTTTGAAAGTTATTTCCCATCATTCGTAGGAAGTCTACTTGATTGTAAGAGTAATAACTTCCAACGTGGCTTTTGCGTGACTACAGCTGATCACATTTAATTATCACTTTAAACCTGGGCTTGTAGGACAGGCTCCACTAATTGTTTCACATACACTGTTGTACCAAAGGGTAATCATTTGGTTATTACAAATATAAAATTAAAATACATACACATGTAAATTTGTGAAGGAGTTAAGAAAATGTGATATGCTGTCTAAAATGTTGCATTCCTTGACTTTGAAAAGCCTTTAAAATGGTTTTAATGATGCCTGGATTTTCAAGAGATTGCTAATGGGAAACAGGTAAATCTCTAAAAGCAGTGCTTCAGATTTGGCATTGGTAGGTAGGAATCAATAGTCTAAGGCTATGTCTACACTAACACTTTTGTGGGTAAAACTTTCGTTGGTCAGAGGTATGGGGGAAAAAAAAACCCTGACCAACATAAGTTGCACTGACAGAAGCACCCGTGTGGACAGCGCTTTCCTGCCAACATAGCTACAGCTGCTCATTGGGGATGGTTTAATTATGACGATGGGAGAACTCTCTCCTGTTGGCAGAGTGGCTACATGGGATACGCTGTAAAGTCTATAATGTAGACATAGCCTAATTGTTCTTCGGCAGTTGTGAAGTGAATTTATGGCCTCAGTTCAGTTCCTGGTTGGCACATAATCTTGTTGCAAAAAACCTGGTGCACACTTCATTGAAACACCCCAACAAAAAAGTGAAGCCATAGCATCTGCAAAACCCTTCTGGATCAATTTATTATCCTTTGGGTTGTCAAAACTTTGAAAAACTGTGTAATATATTAAGAAAGATTTATGTGAAATGTTGGTTAATATGGGATTTGCTTGTTGTGACTTTAGGGTATACAAGGATTTTAGGTACAGTGGGGACTGTTGTCCCAGTCTTTGGGGGTAGCTAAAAGTGTTTATTTTGGGTTGTTGGTGTTGAATGCCTTTCTATTTGTTCCTATTGTTGAAATAAACAGAACTGCCACTTGCTTTCTGCTCACCTTTAGATACTAGTAACACGAACAAGTGTTAGACTTTCTTTGAGAATGTATTGTGCTTGAAAATTTCCTTACTATCATTCTGTGATTTTACTTAAACCTAAACCTGATTAAGGAAGCATTGTTAGGTAAGTAATCTGAGTTCTCTGTTAGATTAGCTGGCCCCTCGCAGAATTCTGAAAAAACCCACCAAAACCAAAAACTATTCAATTCCTATGTATTAGCCCCTCCTCTCCCTCCCCCGCTTTTTTTTGAGACTGGTTCTCTGAGAAAGTCATTAGAAAACAAGCAACAGAAAATACAGCATTGCTAAATAACAATGCTGGTATTTATCTGAAATGGGTTTTCTGTGGGAAAAACAGGTTGTTCAATGAGCATTACTAAAATGGCTTATTTTCATTATCTTTTGTATTTGTGGAACATGTGCAGTAGATTAGGGCTTTCCTCTTAGCCTAAATGTCCTCCTGTTTGCAGCCTAACAGGTTAATTGGCCCATCTGGCCTACGTTAACCCCTTCAGGGTGAGTGTGGGAAGCATACACCATCACACCTATGTATATATATTAGATCATAACAGACTAGTAGCAGCAGCTAATTTAATCTTAAATATAGTATTGTATTAATTTAATGCCTTGGTTTCTTCTCTAACAACCAATTGTGGTTTAGCCAAATACCCTTATTTTAAAACAAGTTTAAGTATTTTAATTATAAAAATAAAATTCCATAAAGAAACATTGGTGTACTCTGCTAGGGATATACCTCTGGATTCAAAACTTCCAATTTTTAAAATCCTCATTTCAACAAGAAGTTTTCAAAGTCACTTTTCTGGGATACAAGTACTAGTTTCACCCAGTGTGAGTTAGTCTGTGACCTCACAGATGCTGATTCAACAATGCGGGATAACACTGCACTGTGTAAAATGAAATTCTGACTTACCAAAAGAGTCAAGTCTTTTTCAGCTTCACTGGAAAACATATGAAGAATTCAATATAGGCCATATGGACAAAGGATGGAATTGGTAAGGGGGACTTGAGCCCATCACAGTGACAGGTCAAAGAGAGACCCACATAGGGAGATGTACCAAGGCTCCTTTATTGTCTTAATTCAGCCCTATGTCTAGTCAGATGTATGCCCTTTATCCGTATCGTGAACCCACAAAATGTGCTTTCCTTAAGTACAACTTCTATATTTTTACTTACATGAGATCCCTTGCTGCTGTTCTTTTTTTCCAATGACTTTTTTGAGCTGTTTATAACACTTCCTTATTACATCTCTTGGCTTATGAAAATATTCATATTTAGTTTTTTCTGCAATCTAGGCATTCACAAGTAAGTGGTATGGCAATTTTAAAGCAGAATGATAGATCAGAGCAGAAGAAAAGTTCGGTGGTTTTTTTTGGTTTGAAATGACAGCAGAGTCATGATTTGTGTGTCTTTGAAAAATTTCTTCAGAGAAAAAGGAATCTTAGATAAATTATTCAATTGAGAAGTTGGGAAGACTGCAAAGTAGGAGCATGCTGTTGATTTACAAGTCAGTGATAGAAGCACAAAGGTTTAGTGTTTGTCAGTCTGCATTCTAGTCTAGAATGTTTTGCTGTAGTTAGTGTGAGATTCAAACATCTAGGAAGAACAAATTAACGGAACTCTGTTTCTCTCTGGAGGTTGTTTTTTTTCTGTATGTTGATTCCTCTTCACTGCACAATGAGAGCCTTGAACATTCTAAGCAATGGCAGTATGAAACTGAAACTGGTCTCTACAGCTTATGCACTGAAAAATAGAATGGGGGTTGGTGAGGATCCATAGGGGAGACCAGGCATGTCCTGTGAAGCTACCATATCCTCCGCAACAGGAGAAGGAGGAAGTTCCAATGCACAACAGGAGACATTCCAATGCAGAAATGCTGTACCTTTTTTCTTTTTGTTTTCCTCCTGTTCATGAGATGCCCAAAGCTCCTTTGATGCTGCTCAATTCTGGCAAAGATAATTATTTCTGTTCTGAGTTTGGGTTTTTTTAACTGACACATGTTTATTTTCTAAAGGTTAATTTTATTTCAGGATTGGGGTGAATGTAGTTAAGGATTGCTGTATTTGTAATGGCTGTTTTTGTCTCTCTTGCAGACTGTGGCAAGAGACTTTTCTTTCCCCACTTTAATAATAATAATAATAAAAAAAGCTAGCTTCAGCGTTTTTGAAAGGGCCTTTGTTTTCTTCTGTTCCAACATAATTGATGCCTATCCATCATCTACACCAGAGTTTCTCAAACTGGGGTCCGCAGATGGCACTCCAAAGGGTCCACAGGCCCCACCGATCAACTCCTCCCCTTTTCTCCCAGCACCTCCTGCACACTGGGGAACAGCTCTTCAGTGGCATGCAGGAGGTGCTGGGAGGGAGCGGGAGGAGTGGGGAGGTGGTGCACTCAGGGCAGGGGTTAGAAAAAGGTGGGGAAGAGGAGGTGCAGGAGTGGAGTGGGGGCAGGGCCTGGGGCTGAGTTGAGGGCTTGGAGGTCTGCGAAAATTTTAAGTCAAAATTGGGGTCCTCGGGTTGTTAAAACTTGAGCACTACTGATCTACATTATTATATGTGGGACTGGGCTAGGCTTCAGGATTTTCAGGTGGATATGTTGGGGCAATTCGAAATTTAAGACTATCAAAAATGTGAAAATGTTAGGAAATCTTCAGGTAAACACAGCAGTAGAAGTGAAAACATTTAGAGTTTTACAAGGGATAAATGTTCAAATAAACGATAGGACTGGGAGCTATAAGCCCCCAGCCACTGGAGGATTTTGTAGTACTTTGTATATGATAACTAATTGGCAGAACGGCAGAACAACAGTAACTAACTGGAAAAACATGTTGCAAATTATTAATCATAACACCCCTTCTTCTTCGAGTGCTTGCTCATATCGATTCAAATTAGGTGTGCGTGCGCCGCGTGCACGTTCGTCGGAAGATTTTTACCCTAGCAACACTCGGTGGGTCGGCTGGGTCGCCCCCTGGAGTGGCGCCGCTATAGTGCCGAATATATACCCCTGCTGACCCAACGGCCCCTCAGTTCCTTCTTACCGCCTGTGTCGGTCGTTGGAACAGTGGAGCGCGGCTTAGCTGACCTCCACTTCCCTAGCTACTTGTAGTTCTCTCGTTAATTCTTGTATATATACTTCAGATTTATATAGTTGTAGTTAACTTTATTCGTTTCTAGCATAGTTAGTGTATATATTTCAGAGGGGTTCGGGGATTATCCCCTTCCCCGCACCTGGTGCCGGGGCCTATTCCCGGTTCACCGGGTTTCAAACCGTGCTCGGCCTGCCACAAGCCGATCCGACCGGAGATCCCCACGACTCCTATCTTAAGTGCCTCGGGGAATCTCACCTAACAGATAAGTGCCGCATTTGTAAGGCCTTTAAGCCGAGAACAAAAAAGGAGCGGGACGTTCGTCTCAAGCAGCTCCTGATGGAGGCAGCTCTTAATCCTCCGCCCTTGGCACCGAGCACTGGACAGTCTTCAAGAAGCGCTCCCTCGGCACCGGATCGCACCGGTACCACCAAGGCCTCTTGGCACCGGCTGTCGCCGGCACCGATGTCCGCTCGGCACCGATTCCTCTCCCTGGGGCGAAGAGACACAAGACTTCTGCTGCGTCCACGCCGCCTGCTCCGCAGCCCGAACGCTCTACTAAGTCGGACCGCCTGGCACCGATACCTGCCGTGGCACCGACAACATCGGCGCCGTCGAGTCCGGTGCCTGAAAGCTCCCCGGTGCGAGCCGTGGTTGAGCTCACTATTCCCTCCACGCCGGAGACATTTTCCATGGTGAGGGAGTTGATTGCAATGACGGAGTCTGCGCTGCCTCAACCCCCGGCACCGCCGGCGCGGGTTATATAGTCGATCGGCAAGCCTGCCTTGATCAGACCACCCTCCGTCGGCACCGCAGAGCGGCACTGTTCACGTTCGCGGTCCCGCAGATGTTCTCGGTCCGGTACACTCGGCACCACTTCAGCTCCCGGCACCGCTCCAGGTACCGTGACTCTCGTAGCCAATCCCGATGTCGAGCCTCGAGATCTCGGTCGACCTCCCGGCACTGCTCTGGTCGCAGGTCCCGATCTCGCTCCCGGTACCGGTATGCCTCCCAGTACCGATACCTGGTGCCGTGTCGAGCAACGTCGGCTAGAGAGGGAAACTCTGCCCAGGGCTCAGCTCCTCTCTCCCCCCCCCAGACATGCATCAAGTGTCGCCCCCCGGGAAGTTCATACGCGCAGGACCGTGATTCGGATGTGCCCACCAGAGTCTTCCAGGAGCCCCAGGCCCAGGACCCTGGCCCCCATCAGTGGTCATTCTGGACACCTTGGGCGTACCACCAGGCCCAAGGTGTACTTGTGATCCCATCTCGCTCTGTTCCGTCAGAGCACCGGGTGCCAGAGGCGACAGTTAGCCGTCCCCCTCCAACCGGTACGGAGGAAGCCCCGGTTCAGCCACTGGACTCCCAGATCCCACTGGAACAGGAGGTCGTCCAGGAGCACTAGCCCACGCAGGACCCGCTTGTCCCCGGCCTTTCTTCTTCCTCCTTCCTAGATGAGGCGGTGGCAGGAACATCCTCCTTGGGCCCTCCTCCAATTGACTTGAGGGCCCATCAGGACCTCCTGAGACGGGTGGCACTCAATATGAACCTCCAAGTGGAGGAAGTCTTGGAGATAGAGGATCTGGTCGTAGACATTCTGTTGGCTGATGCACCCACTAGAGTGGCCCTACCGTTCATTCGGATGATCCAAGCCAATGCGGATACTATCTGGCAGTCTCCACGGCCAGGGGAGTCGAACGCAAGTACATGGTACCCTCCAGGGGGTATGAGTACCTATCTGTACATCCTCCCCCTTGCTCCCTTGTCGTCCAGTCCGTCAATGAGAGGGAACGCCATGGCCAGCAGGCACCAGCCCTAAATCGAAGGAGGCTAGGCGAATGGACTTACTGGGCCGTAAGGTGTACTTGGCAGGGGCCCTGCAACTCCGCGTAGCAAACCAGCAAGCCCTGCTTAGCCGCTACAATTACAACACCTGGGTGGCGGTAGGGAAAATTAATGGAGTTGCTTCCTCAGGACTCTCGTCAGGAGTTTGCTGCCCTCCTGGAAGAAGGGAAGAAAGTGGCGAGAAGTTCCCTCCAGGCCTCGTTGCATGCAGCTGACTCTGCTGCCAGGACTCTGGCTTCGGGTGTTGCCATGAGGCGCATTTCATGGCTCCAGGTGTCGGGCCTTTCCCCGGAGCTGCATCATACTATACAGGACTTGCCCTTCGATGGCAAAGGCCTGTTCTCCGAAAAAACTGACCCTAGGCTGCAAAGCCTAAAGGACAGCAGGGTCACTATATGCTCTTTCAGCATGCACACGCTGGTGACTCAGCGCCGGCCTTTCCATTCCCAGCCCCACCGCCCTTACCCTGCGCCTAGACAAAGACAGGACTTTGGCAGAAGGCGTGGCCGAGGCGGTCATAGGCATCAGTCAGGGCCCGAAGGGGGCCAAAATCAGGGTCCCTCTAAACCACCAGTGGGGCCAAAGCCAAACTTTTGAAGGCATGCCCGAGGACGGCATACCAGTTATTACCCAGGATCCGTTCCCTCCCTTTTACAACCGCCTCTCCTTTTTTCCTCCCTGCGTGGTCCCATCTAACCTCAGATCATTGGGTCCTATGCACGGTGGAACTTGGGTACCGCCTCCAGTTTATTTCGCCCCCCACCTCCCACCCTCCATCCTCGTCCGTCTTCAGGGACCCCTCTCACGAGCAATTCCTCTTGCAAGAGGTGCGGATGCTCCTTGCCATCAGAGCTATAGAGGAGGTACCAAAGGACGAAAGGGGCAAGGGGTTCTTCTGCCGCTGTTTCCTAATCCCCAAGGCGAAGGGAGGTCTCAGACCTATCCTAGACCTGCGGGAACTCAACAAGTTCATGATAAAGCTGAAGTTCCGCATGGTATCCCTGGGGACCATCATCCCATCCTTGGATCCCGGAGACTGGTATGCCGCCCTTGATATGAAGGACGCGTATTTTCACATTGCCATTTATCCTCCACACAGAAGGTACCTCCGGTTTGTGGCCAACCGTCAACATTTCCAGTTTACGGTCCTTCTGTTTGGCCTCTCTACAGCCCCAAGAGTATTCACAAAGTGCATGGCTGTAATCGCCGCTTCCCTCCGCCACCGTTGGACACATGTTTTTCCGTATCTAGACGACTGGCTCATTCGAGGGACCTCCGAGGCCCAAGTTACCAGTCATGTGGGCATCGTCAAGGACCTATTCCTGCGTCTAGGCCTGATGATCAATATAGAGAAATCCACTTTGATTCCCACACAGAGAATAGAATTCATTGGGGCCATCCTGGACTCCAATCTTGCCAGAGCCTGCTTACCTCAGCCTCGGTTTCAGGCGATGGCAACAATTATACAATGTCTACGGAACTTCCTGACAACTTCGGCTCGCACTTGCCTAGGTCTCCTGGGTCACATGGCTGCCTGCACGTTCGTAACCAAACCTCCGTCCACTCCAATCATGGCTCACCTCGGTATACCACCCGAGCAGAGACAGCATAGACATGATCGTCACGATCCCCCCGAGCATTCTAGGCTCCCTCGACTGGTGGTCGATGCCCTCCCTGGTGTGTGCAAGGATGCCATTCCATCCGCCTTACCCCTCGGTGTCCCTGACGATGGACGCCTCGTCTCTCGGCTGGGGTGCTCACCTGGGTCAGTTTCGCACTCAGGGCCTTTGGTCAGCTCAAGAGCTGGCCTTGCACATCAATGTCCGAGAGCAGAGAGCAGTCCGCCTTGCGTGCCAGGCGTTTCAACAGCACCTACAAGGCCGTTGTGTCTCAGTGTTCACAGATAACACAATGGCCATGTATTACATAAACAAGCAGGGAGGAACACGGTCCTCCCCTCTTTGCTAGGAAGCCATCCAGCTCTGGGACTTCTGCATAGCCCAATCGATAGACCTGGTAGCGTCCTTTCTCCCAGGGGTCCGGAACGCTCTGGCGGATCGCCTCAGCAGATCCTTCCTGTCTCACGAGTGGTTGATTCGTGATTTTAACTGGTGATACTAAATAGCATCATTATTCTCTAGCAGTCTGAGGTTCTGATTCAGCAAGATACTTAAGCAAGTGCCTATCTTTAAGCATGTGACTAGTTCCATTGATTTGCTAAATTGGAGCCTTAATGCATAGATCTCCTCTTGTTTTGTAGGCCGCAAAGAGAAAATGGGTAAATAGTCCAAGTGAAACTATATATGAAATACTAATGCAGATGATGGTAGTTAGATTTTACCTTAGCCCTATATTTGCCTTTCTCTGCTGAAAGCTTCAAAAGCTTAGCCTCACTCAAGAGCGGGAAACTGACAAACATTTTTAATCTCTGTACAAACTGCAAATCTCAATACTGTATTTTAATTAGTGTAATCAAATATTTGCAGAGAATCCCCAAGGTGTAATGATTAGTTTACCTGACTGAGGTAATAATCAGTACAGACTCTGAGATCTATTCATTTATGATGGCTTATTATGAGGAGGACGACATCTATCTTTTAACTCTCCTGGTCTTTTAGAGATTTTATTCTTTTCCTTTTTGAAAGGAATGGAATAACAGTATAAATGTTTTTAAAGTACTTTTTTCTCTTACTAAATGTGTTGTTTCTCAGTGTAGATGCATATGAAAAAAAGTAAAAAAATTATATATCAAGTACCAAACTAAATGAAACCGCAGAAGGCACACTGTGACATGTCAAGTAAATTGAACTGTAATATTGTCAATATAAAATGGGGAAAGCTTGTGTGTCTCACCAACAGAAGTTGGTCCAATAAAATACCTCACCCACCTTGTTTCTCTAAAAAAGAAAAAAAAATAATAATAATAATAGTCCAAAAAAGAAATGGGAGGCCAAATCTTTCTTACTGTGTATTAGTGCCTATTCAGGGATCTGACCTGCACAATTTTAGTCAAATGGGGTTTTTATGGTATCTTAGGGGAAATCAGAATTAGAGGCAAGTAAAGTACTCTGTTATTAACCATCAATATTTTATATTGAATACTTCTTCCCACCCTAAAGTATAGATGTGACTATTACAGATGCAGGCTTGAAAATTTAAAATAAGCACTTCAGTATTTGTTATATATATTTCAAATATACTATAAAATATATTAAATCATTTAGAGTGACAGAAGTTGCATTAGAGAAAACTTTAATTTCTGAAACAAAGGGCTATTAAGTATTATATCTAGGTGTATAGCATTTAAAATTAAACCCATAACATTCATTAAGGCCATTCTAAGACAATAAAATCAGCTGATCTGTAATGTGACCCTTAACAAAAATGCAGATTTCTTTGGAATGAAATTAACTTTCTGTGTGGGTTCTGCTTCATATTCCACTTTAAAACTGAAATAAAAATGTCATAAATAAATTCAAGTGTCACTCTAAGTAATAGCCATTGTGATTGCAATGTTGAAGTCAGCTCAGTTCTTAATTTAAACTGATGAGAACTGACTGCTTAGACTTAATCCCAGGGCACTGCAAAAGAACTGTGTCTTTTGAGTCTTACTCTGTTGCCACCAAACTTGTATTGTACAAAATAAACACATTGCACTTAAAGTGGTAAAAGTTACTTTTGAAAATATGGATGTTGCTCTTCAAAAATATAGCAATTAAGAGGGGTGTGTCAGGGGGCAGCCTTTTGTCTTTTAACTGGGTTAGTTTTTCCAGCAGGAAGATGAAGAGGGAGAGCACATGTATTATGATTTTATCGCTACAAATAAGATGTATGGATACTTTTCCAAGTGTCGTGACTTACTTGGGACTACTTCTGATTTCAGCTCTGAGGCTCTGATTCAACAAGGTATTTTAATACATACCTAACTTTAAGCACATGACTAGTCCAATTGACTACAACGAGGCTTCTAAAAGGTAGCCACATGCTTAAGTACCTTGTTGAGTCAGGATGTAAAAGTCCAGTAAAACAAATTGGAAGAGAAAAATTCCAACAAAAATAATGAAATTGAAAATGTGTATGGAAAACTAGTGTCTCGGATTACTGGTAGTCATAGTCAACAGAAGGATGTGGATCTAAAGCAGCAATGATCGATCTTTTGTCAAAACAGATTGCTTGGTTTAAATATCAATGCAATCAATGTCATTTATAGGCTGCATAGAAACAGTTCTGCATTATAAATTCAGTTTTCAGCTTTCTGCGTGGCTAATTAAATGTGAGACTTCCATTGTGTAGAACAGAAGCACAGTTAGTGTGTTTACTTGTCTAAACTTGAATAAATGTCAGAAGTAATCATAATAGGACTACTGGAATTTGAGACTTATAAGCTGTTTATCACACATTTTAAATTAATTAGAAAATAGTTACAAATAGTATTGGATTAATTTTCTATTCTCTCTAACAGCACCACTTTCCAGAATCAACTTTCAATTAAGGAAATTAGGTAAAATTGTCTTGTGTTGCTGCTGATTTGGTTTTTACTATGTAAAATTCAAATTAGGCATATTTGGAAAGTATTTGTTTTTATGCTGGCGCTTTCCAGTTTCTTTGAATTTACGTCAAATTGTACTGAAGCTGTCCTCATTGCAAAGAAGTGTTTTATTGAGTAGCTACATTAGGCACAAATGCGACTAGCCCAATTATATTTACACACGCCTATTGTAGAAATATACATTTAACCTTTTGATATTCCTAGATAAGCAATAAAATATTGCAGTTATTTAGAAAATGTCAGTTGAATAAAGAACTAGTATTTGTATGCATGTTGCTGTTTGATATATGTTGGTGGTTGACTTACTAAACTTAGGTCCACTGTCACATGACAGCATAAGAACAACAGCTTTATTTAATGCATTATTACATGTTTCTGAAAATAAAGGTTTACATTCCGTTGTTCAAATTTCCCAAAAGGTGACACATGACTAAATATTATATCTGGTCAGTCAAAATGCAATATACCTTAATAGCTAGTTGTAGTTATTCTTGCTAATCCTATTTGAAGCTCCCTTTCTTTACATAGGGAAAATGATGCTCCTTCTGGTGCTAAACTTTTCATGTTGGCAATACAGCTGAAAAGAAAGAGGGAAGAAGGAAAATGCTGAACTCCTTCTAAAATAACTGTATTTGTAGTCATTAATATTGTGCAGAATAGTGTGCTGAGGTTCCAATGGCCGTATATTGTTAGACCTGTGTACTGTAAGCATTGGAAGTGATTCACCTAATCATGGGAAGAGCAATGAAAATGAACTTGCGTCTTGCTTTAATTCTGAATATATAAGTGTATGATAAGGCTTAAAAAATTGATAACTACTAGAACACATACAAACCTCTTGTTGCTGATGTGACATATCCTACACACGTTAATTCCCTTTGTAATGAAGTCAGTAGTTTTAACTAGAATTCCTCTTTAGTTGTCTGCATCTGCATGTGGCAAGAATTATTCCAGGCTCCTGTGACCGTCTTTTTTTTAAAATGTATGCAAATTAATCTAATTTTAAATTGTAGTTGAATTTGCTAAAATAGTCTTCATTTCCCAGGCGTAAACTGATACCTGTTTCTGTGCGTACCCTTTCTTCTAAGTGCATATAACTATTTGGAAAGGCATAACAATTTAACTTAACATTACACTGCAAATGCCTTTTAATGAAATCCACCAGATACTGCTTGGTTCTTACTGAGGCCTAGCAGTACCTTACTCCTTTAAAAATGTTTTTATACAATAATATTACAATAAAAATCATCCTACAAATATCTTGATCAAAGTGGACTATTATCTGCCCATATGAGCATATTGCACATGTATTGGCAAGCTGTGCAGAAGGAACAAGCAGCAGCTGATGAAGTGAACGGCACTCTATATGCCCTGCGATGCTTAAGCTAAAGTACAGTCTCCACCAAGTGGTCAAAAGCCTTCAGTAAGAAAAGCTGACATGAAATTTGACCCTGTTGAGAATCAATAGTCAGATGGTAAAAAGAGCAGAAGAGAGGGTATTGTAAGGAGCAGGTGTATCTTGTATCTTGTGAGTGTAAATTCAGTTTAAACTATATTATAACCACATATTTTTTGTAAAAAAATGGTTTTGCTATTTCTACAGTGTTTAAGGATGCTGAGGGTTGTGATGTATGGCTGCTGCTGCCAGAGGGATGCTGGCAAATGGAAAAGCAAACATGTAAAGGGGACTCTCATTAAAATACTTTACCAGTTCAAACTACATTGTAATTCCTTCCATATAACTTTTTTGCTATTTTTTTATAAAAAGCATCTGAAGACCTCTCTTCCTTCAGTGGCAAGTTCCCTGTGTAATTTAATAGTAAAATTCTGTGGGAAGTAATTCACATGGTCTAGGGGGCAAAACACGCATATCCATGGCAATTATTTTAATAAGACCCATTAGGGTTTTTAATCAGTCTGTGGCTATAGAGGCACATTTGCACTCATGGAGTCTAGTAGTGTGACTAGAACTCTTTGTTTTGCCTGGTTACAAGCAGATTGAAGGATAACCTGGAAAATTACAGTTCTCCAAATGCTACCTGAGGCATGTGGGGATCACTGAGCAAATATTGAGAAACAAACAGGATCACTCTTCATCCTTCCAAGTGACCGGGATAGCAACCACAAATAATCCCCATCCCTTTCAGAAGCGAGTGAGCTAGGCAGAAAGAGAACCCTTTTTCTCCATAGCACAGGAGCAGGAGTGAAGCCTTGAAGAACCTTAAAATAGGGTGTTGCATTGTAATGTTTGTTGTGGTGGTGTGTAGTGATTTGAGGCAACATATGAAACGTAATACAAAAGTGGTATTGCGACATGAGAATCTCTCTCCAATATTTTGTCTGATTTATTCTTTGACATAACTGACTTTTCAAGACAGTATCACTGGTACAGAACATTTCACATTATCAGCTGTTTGTCATGGCTGTTTAAATGCTTCAGGAAGCAGTTATGCAATTATCTTTTGTCATCTTTTCACGATCTTTGCAGTTGTACTGGCTGTGCTTAATTTCAGAATGCAGTGCTAAAAATAAAACGTGCTCTTTCACTGTGCACCATATTGGGCTGATTTAAAAAAAATAGGGTCTGATAGTTGTAGATTCATTCTGTATTAGTCAACCTATTAAGAAGCAAAAATATTTTTGAGTTTAAGAAATAATCTCCAGTTGAAGTAAGAACTATTTTAGTATAATTTAGGTGCGAGTCACATTTTAATATTGCTCAGTCGTGTTATATTTTTTCCCCTAATTATTGCAACTCTTAAATGGAGACAGAACTCAGATGCATAGGATTCTGAAAAGTGAAACATTGCAAATGTAGCCTGGTTTTCAATAACAAGGCACACTAGTTCAGGGCTCTTTGGTCTACCACTCCACTGTGTCCCTCTCACTAATTATTTTTCTGGACAGGTATTTGGAACTGTTGGGGGACAGGTTTCTTGTTCTGAGTTATAACACATGTATGTGGTTCACTGTTAATATTGGGGAGATGTTTTGACAGACCATTCTTCTATAAGGCACAGATTGTAAGTGAAGAGATGGTACCAGCTAAACAGTACAATAGTAAATATAAGTACAGTGTCACAGCATTAAAAATACATTTTGTTCCAGAACTGCATAACTGCAATTTACTTTGCTTTGTAAGAATAGTGGAAATGCAATGCAAATGGTAGTACAAGAAGAGCAAGGAAGAATGTCATGAAAATGTGATCTAAAAAGCATGTTAAGGGTTTCTCTTATTTTTATAAAGCTTGTTTTAGTTTTGAAATGTTGTTCTTGATTCTTATTCATGGCAGACTTCCTAGGTGGTATTGAAAAAGTTAATCTCAACTCTTTTAATATAATAGCAAAGCTCACAGTGTTTATACTTTGTCTGAAACTGACTTTGGGAATTAGCTATTCAGCAAACAAACTGAATGGGCCTTCATTCCTTTCCTTTTCTCTGGCAGAATGATGAGAATGTCTGTCTTCAGGACATCCCTCTCTCAATACCATCAAGCCCAGAGCCACAGGATATTGAGCCTATATATAAGGTAAATTGACATTGATTGTATTGCAGAATAGCATAACTTTGTGCTTATCAGTACTGCACATGACTGTAAAGTTAGTACTTCCAGATCAAATAAGGCAGTATAAAGCTGAGGTGAGAAACCGTTCTTATATTTATAATGGTCTTATCAGCTCTGTGAGGTAATACATTCTTTGACATTGTAATAAATTACCTCTTTAGTTTTTTAATAGCTAAGCCACAGATGGACAAATTATATTCTTGCATATGGCAATATATCTTGAAAATAAGCTACAAAGTATATTTTTTACCATTTCTTGTGTAGTATTTTGTTACACCTTGGTTCGTACACTTCAAAACAAACAAACCCCAAAAGCTGCTGACCTGTTTTTATACCATCTAAAGTTAATTATTGAAAAAATGATGCCTTTTCATATTTGCAGTTGACATGTTACAATAATGGCATGTGAAGTTCTTGGTTTTAATTTTATAGGTTGTCTTTATCCTAAATATTTGCTGATCTATATGTCCCATAATTTTCACAGAAACGAGCCAGTCCTTAGAACCTATGACAATTTATACCACCAGAGAATCTTCCCCAAATATGGCCCTCCCTCTACTTCTCCACAAGCATTTTCATGAGTGCTAAATTGTAGTCTCATTGCTAAGCTTTTATTACTTCTGTAAAATAGTGTTCTATTTTATTTTGAAGTATGATCACAGTGCAATTAAAATATTTATCTATGAATTTTGTTATGTTTACAATTCTTTTTTTGTTCACTTATCCACCAATTTGCAAAGTTCTAGAACTTGCAGTGGGGTCTTCCAGTCTTTAGTGCAGGTGTTTCTGCAGGAAGAACTTTGAAAACGCAATAAAATCAAGAATGTGAGTTGATTGCAATAGATATTTAAAAGGAACACTGATGAAGTTGAGTGGCCCAAAAGAGAACTGGTTTTCCTTTTCCATTTCAGTTGATCTGGTATGTGTTTTGGGTGCTGCTTTATAAAAAAAAATATTTTATACTGTTGTCCATCGCTGTACTGTTGTCCATCCATACTTCACATTTGAGTATTTGAGTATGTTTCACTTAAAATTGATATAAAATCCACCAGTGTCTATAGGCAGCAGCTGCAAGAAACTGATAGTATAGGATTCATTTTTAAAAAATGGACCAGAAATAAGAAACAAGTAAAATTAGAGGACTATTTTTTAGATTTGGCTATCTACTGGAAAGGGCCTGCATTTTAGAATATAGTCCTGTAGCTGGCTTTGCACAGATGGACTCTTGCTCCTTTCTGAAGTTCCATTTAAGTCATGGCTGCAAGGAGACGCCAACAGCAAGACTGGGACATAAAATACTTATGTTTCAGGCACTCCATGCAATATAATTGTATTTCTGATGCTTGTACTGTGGTCATCTTTTGAGCTAGTTACACTGCATCTACTATCTCGGGTCTTTCAGAAATATAGTCTTGAAACATGAATAATTCCTAGAAAAAGAAAGTATTGCCTTCTGTTTTCAAAACCACACCAGGTTTAATTGACATTCAGTTCTTGTGACTTTTAAATAATCTTTTTAATGGGTAGCTGCATGTGGTTGCAATTACCATAAGGTATCTTTGAATCTAAGTGTTTCATCCTAACACAGCAGATAAAAGCAGTCTTTACTAAACTGAAATCATATGCAAATATTAACTGAAAATATGCCCCCACAATGCCTTATGTAGCTGAACAGTGATTAATTCACTGATAAATACTTAAAAATACCACAGAAAGGAAAAGAAGTTAAGAAAACTCAATTTCATAGCTGTCAAGGTTAAAAATCCTTGAAAACATTGCATAAACATTTTTCTCTTTAAGTCTTATGTCTCCTGTTTGATCCAAGTTAAAATTCAGCTCAACAGGACTTTCTGCCCAGTGCAAGAAATAGTTATCCTTGTTTGCTAATTTTTTATAAAGTGTGATTTATTGTTATTTTCATTCTGGTCTATTAGTCTACTTTCATGTGATAATTTTCAAATTGCAATTCACACAAATTATAGTATTGCTACTTATCGTTAGATAAACGGGGTTATAAATATGCAGTAATTCTCAGTGTTGATTTTTTTCTCAACAGCTTATGTAATTTTGAAAGATCATAAAGCCATTGTGAATAAAAAGGAGCTTAAAATACTTTTATGGGAACTAGCGTACATTAAAAATTTAACAGAAAACAGTGTGTTTGCTCAACCCTGTGTCTTGGAATAAAGATGTTCAGTTCAGCCAAGGTTCCCCACTGTTTTTAGCTGTACATTCAGCTTATGTACATATAGCCCATGTCAGCATGTGGACAATGAGATGAAAGCAGAGCCTAACATATTTTAGGAGGAATTCATCGTGATTAATGCATATTTTCCTGCTGGTGCTTCAGCAGCATTTGATTTACTATTTCCTGGGGAGATGTTAAATTAGATAGTTGTCTACCCCCCTGTAGAAAACTTGATGTTACCTATTTTTTTATTCCTTCATATGTCAGACTGAAGATCTGCTAAATGAGATCAGGCAGCTTAAAGAAGATCTGAAGAAAAAAGATGAAACTATCAAACGATTAGAGCACCAGCTTGTAAGTATAACTACGCGTTTTGCTAATTAAAACATTTTAATAATAGATGTGTATGCATTGCAGAGCATAATTTGTATAGTAATTCTCCTGAAGACTTTTAAGTGGGCTAGATTTTTGACTTCAGTGTTTATACTTACAGGATCCAAAGATGTTGTTGTTTATTAAGGCTGCGAGTGTGTTATGGAGGTCATGGAAGTAACTGATTCCATGAGTTTCCGTGACCTCCATGACTTCTGCAGCGGCTGGTGCTGGCTCAGGGGCTGTCTGAGCTGAGCAGCCTCTGGGCCAGCAGCAAAGGTTTGAGTATGTGGGAGGGGGCTCAGGGCCAGGGACAGAGGATTGGCGCTTACCTCGGGGCAGGGGACTCCCCTGCTCCCACTGGCATGGCCCTTCTGTAGCTCCTAGGTGGTGGAGGGATGGGAGGTCTCCGTGCTGCCTGCGCCTGCAGGCCCTGTCCCTGCAGCTCTCATTGGCTGAGGTTCCCGGCCAATGGGAGCTGTGGCAGCTGGCGCTTGTGGTGGGAGCATCAGAGCCGCTGACCCTGGCCCCTGCCTCCACCACCTAGGAGCTGCAGGGATGTAGAGCTGGCTAGGAAGCCTCTGCTAGCCCCTGCTTCCCCCAGCACCAACGGGGGTCCTGGGCCCCAGCACTCATGGCGCCCCCAGACTGCCCCCCTGCCCCCCAAGCACCCATGGCCATCTGCCCAAGTTTTAGTCAGGGCAGGTATTTTTAGTAAAAGTCATGGACAGGTCATGGGCCTCTGAATTTTTGTTTATGTCCTTTGACCTGTCCATGACTTTTACTAAAAAAATACCAGTGACTAAAACGTAGCCTTATTTATTATTTATGGGTTGGTGCAGGATGGAGGATAAACAGGATAGTAATGGATGATAACCCTGATTAATAACACACACAGCTTAAATAAAGAAAATTTAAAAAATGATTGGCCAAGTAATTGTTAAATAATTTTTCAACTAATATTGGAATTGAAAAGTGCCTCACTAAACTAACAAGAGTATTTGTTATATGCATGACTGAAGTTACAGAAAGTGAATATAGCTGTAACTGTTCTCTGAGGCTTTTTTAAAGCAATGAACAGGTGTAACAGTAAAATGAAAAATTATGTTCTTTCCCCACATAGATTTACTAAAGTGCATATTAAGACAACCACTAATTTTTAATCTTAGGCCATCAGTGCAGTTAATGGCTCCTAAGTAGGCAGTAAATACAACCTTGTTCATGATTTAAAAAAAAACTACTCCCTAGTAAAAGTTCAGTACATCTATTTTTTTTCTTTTACTGCTGTTCTGGGCTAATTCTGGATTATGCTTTGCCTGTCACTGCAGCACAGATTGCCAAGTTATAGCAATTATCTTGTTTTACACAGCTCTTATTGTTGGGCGGTGATGGGGGATCCCTATAGGTTTGGATGCTATTTGCTTAAATAATTAGGTAAATAATCAGCTGTTTGATCCCCTGATGAGCCTGGTTGATTTGAGGTTTTTGACCGGTGCAGCTATACTTTAACAGGGGGTGGGAAGACTTTCAAGAGAGGATGGAAGCTTGGCTTGTTGAGAACTTTTTTTTGAAGAGACTTCTGTGATGTGAGTAAAAAGTGAGTGAACCTCTGTCCACTCTTCAAATCCTCCATGTTCACGCAATCAAAACACTTGCCTTGACTGAGTATAATGAGGGAGATTTTATATTAATCATCACTTTCAGCTTTTGTTTTCGTAAGAAAACAATAATTCTCATTAACCGTGATAGTTCAGATCATGGATGCGTTAAGGTTGACACTGGATGTCAAATTAAAAGTTTATTTTGGGATTCATAGTTTTCTGTACAAATTGCACAGCAGAAAGCTTTGTAATCTGGCTTTATTTTTTCTATCATGGGTGGAGATATATAAGCATTTGTCTTGTCAACCAGTGGAAGATTTTTAGCATCCCTTCCCTGTGTGTGTGTGTAAAAAACAAACAAAAAAACAAACAAATAAAAAAAACCTAGCTAGGCACTGATCCACCTACCACACCCTTATGAAAAAGTTTAACAGAATTTAATATGGGGAAACAAAGTTTTTTAGAGATGTTTTTATAGAACCCTATAGAATTTGATGGAGAATAACATCCTTTATATTTTTAACTATCATATAAATGCAATTCCTTGTTGAGATAAACTTAAAGTAAGGAGCGTGTGTGTGTTTACCACACCATCATGTATTTCATATTGTTATATATGTAAAGTATGAGTTTTTCCAAGCAAGTACTGATAAAATTTATACTATACTATCACATATTCTGTACGTTCCTTATATTTCAGAGGAACTTCTTTAGAAATGTTGGAGGCTTTTAAAATTGTATCAGGACTATTTGTCTTATTCCTTCACCTGCAAAGTCAGGCCCCTTAGTTACAATAAGAACAAAACTTCAGGCCGCCGAGGGAGAAAAATGACTAATAACATTACAGAAACCTAACAAATACTGTAGCATTTCTGAATATATAAGTATTACAACTTTGAGGTTTGATATCATGAAACTTCACAGGGCTACATAGAAATATTTTACTTTCAGATGGTATAGAGCTCCCATTTCTAGCCATTAAGGATTTCAAGGTATTTGATCTTAAACTTGTCACCAGCCTTGTCCTCGAAGATGAGATATTAAGAACATGTCATTTTGGAGAGGGATTCTCCTTTTGAAGAGAAGGAAGAAATAATTCTGTAGCAGGTTGATTGGAGGGAGGGAAGAAATTATGGCTGTTTAAAGACTTTCACAGATTTATAATGTTAGACCAAGTCCTAAGGGGAAAGATTGGTGGGCTGAGGGAAAAGGAAGTGGTCAAAGATGCATGATGTATTGATTTATCGTGTGGCTCTGCAGTTTTTCACATGGATACTATCTCCATCTCTGTTTGCAAATGTGTGTGCACACCTATGCACATTGGAACTGCCCTGGCCTGTATACGTGGAATGTATTCACTTTCTCTGAAAGGGAAATGAAAAGTTAGTTTTTTATTTTTATTTTTTCACTTTAAATCATAGAATTCCAGGTAATACTATAACAAAGAAACAAATGAATAAAATTTAAAAAAAAAATCAGTCTTACCTACAGTTGTTAGACCTTCAAATTATATTTACCTTCTTGCTGAGTTGTATACCTAGTTGTTACAGCAACTGACAAACGTTGGAATGTAGACGGGAACTGTATTCTAAAGAAGAACAGATCTTGTGATCATAATTATTTGAAGATGCACTGAATATAGTAATGTAGTGCTTATCTTCATGGGAAGTTAGTGCGGAGTAAACTAGGGTGTGAATTTTAAAGTGCACTAACTATTCCACACTAACACTCCATGTAGACTATAAAAGTACCTTTGTGCAGTTTAGCTTAGTACAATAGCAGCTGAGCTAGTAGAAGCTTGTACTAAGCTGTACCACACCCAGGCATTTTCAGTGCTCTATAAGACTGTCTACACGACATGTTAATGCAGAATAGTTAGTGTACTTTAAATTCACACCCTAGCTTACTCTGTATTAACTCCCCTGTGTAGACAGGCCATTAGAAATTTAAGTGAACATAACCCACTTCCCCACCTAAAACCTGAACATCAATTCTAAATTATTTAAAAGCATTCTTTTGGAAAAGATTCAGTCATGTAGGACTTTAAATACAAGTTCCCCAACTAAAATCATAATATCACTTGGCAATATACCACATAATGGTTGAACATTAAACTTGAGTCTTATTACCAAAATACCATTCACATTTTGTGTTTCATTGTAAAAAATGTGTAATACATTCATTGTTTTCTTTTCTTTGATGGGGGGCTAAGGCCACTAGGTGTAACTGTCACAAAGATGGCCAAAAACCTAAAGGGACGATGTGCACATATGCTGACAAATTCACACAAACCTCCTGCAGGAGAAGTTCTGTGAGTAACACTTACATTTTCCCTCTCAAGTAAGATTTTGTGTGTTTCATTCTCTGATTCATTCTTATTTTATACCGCTCCACCATGTGCCTCTAGTCTGCTCTAAAGATTTTCCATGCTGTGTAAGACTGATTATTGCATTTTTATATCCTTGTAATTCTGCAGCAGGTATTTGACATTCTTTCCAGAGTTCAGTCTCCAATCATGTCTTTTCTTTCTCCTTATTTGGGCCTTATTTTAGAGCACGTGTTTACTAATGAATAAATAAAATGAGGCAATAATAGAAAATACGTCTTTTTAATTTTAATTACAATTTAATTCTGTTGGGCCAAGGCTGTATCTCTGATCACACATTAAAACACTTTTTAAAACAGAATGTTTATAGTACAAGATACTCTCATTTGATCTAATTTCTTTGTGGTAAATTTCAGTGTCTCTGTGCTCACTTGTCCTGACAAAAAGTAGCAATGTATTGACCTGAACTTAATTCATGAATGTAACAGAAGTTGTCCTCTTTCTCCTTTATTCCACTAGAGAGTTTAGTATCATGGGTTTTCAAATATTTAAAGGGTGGAGGTTATGGTAATAGAGACACAATCTTCCCTCCCATGTGCAATTGCATGGATGAACCTTCTCTCACATTTCCAACTGCATTATATTTTTGAGGCAGCTATACCAATAATTTTAGGAATGTTCTTAATGTTGTATTCTGCCATCTTAACACCCAGAAATGAGGCGCTGGCAGCACTATGTGACGGGCTAGCGCTGTGAGCTGCCAGCAAATGACCCAAGGACAGGTTTGTCAATCACTGCTCTAGATAGTTCTAGTAATTTTCTTAAATGGCTCAGTGACAATTACTCAGGTTTCATTGTGACGCCAGTGTATACTGCTTAGACACGAATCACTTTTACATTTGTAAAAGTTGTTAGGAGAATTTGATGTAAGATTACAAAATAAAAAAAGTTTATAGTTCTGAGAATTGCCAATTTAGATTCCCATTACTGGGACAGAAACAACACCAATGTGCAAGCTGAGAAGCCTCTAGCAAGCAGTGTCTGGAGCTATGTTCACCATCCCTCTTCTTCCTTGCTTTAAGTACTGAGGCTAGAAAAGAGAGTATAACCTTTAACCACCCTTCACTTCCTTCTGACTTTTTCACTACTTGAATCATCAATATCCTTGATGTTCCACTTACTGGGTGTGTCATATTTCTGTCCCTTTGGGAACTTGTTTTTTGGAAATATCTAGTCTGTATTTAGGTTGGAATCTAGCCCTCTTGTATGGCTTCATTTTTCCATGTTTCAATTTTGTTAGGTTGATTACTTTTATCTTGTATGTGTTTTTGTTATCTGTGGCCATTGGCATGGATAAAGTAGCTAAGAGAGGCTGGCTTCAAGCTGTGCACTTCTTGCAGTGACAAAATTTCCATTACAAATGTCCATGTTTGAGGCATGTATTTGACTCATTAGGAAAAATAAAAATTTCTCAGGCCACCTATGAATCTCCTGACCTCTTCACTCCTTTGGTCAGGATGAAATCCACTCCTTTACAGTGCCAGAGCACAGCTGCCATAGCAGCCAGGGGACAACATACTCTTATATTGTAGACTTGAGTATGTTGAGGATTTTTCCTACTGTCGTAGTGCCTTATGGCTTCATGCACCTCTGTGACACCGTTTTCAGAGTATGTCTGAGTCCTATGCAGTGTTGACTAAAGAAGGTGTACTGTGCCCATCGTGATAGTATGGACGCCTTAGCATGTCCTCCCAGAGACAGTGATTTATAGTCCTGATGGTTGTTCCTTTCTATAACTGTGCTTTCTCAGGTCACTTTGAGATTTTCAGCTGTGGCGGATGAAGGATGACCATCCCATAGAAGTAGTTCCCTTTTCACTTATTTTGCTATCTGAAGTAATGTTCAGTGAGGCCTCAGGACTGGTCTAAGGTCTTCACAGAGACAATCCAATTATTCAGGATTGTGGATTCTACAGGATTAGTTTCTGTCTTGCAGGGCTATTTTCCCTCTGATTTGATCCAAAGTTGTCAAGACAGCACCTTGATGTTACCCCAGCCGTTATGGTGGTGCCCAATCTTGCTAGCTCACTCAGGGAGTAATCTAGTGTGGGTTCAACCCAGTGTCACTGACAGATTATCTCTTGGACTGGGATCAAAAGTTCACCTACATGTTCTCTCCAATTCTGGTGCTCCCAAAAGATATTGGTAATTCAGGCAGATTGAAAGCAAGATTCTGTTGCTAGCTCTGGCCTGAGTTCAGTACTTTTGGTTCTTTAACTCTCAGGAAGTAATGTTGGAACCACATGTCCCAATTCCTAGTATACTGGATCTCTTGATACCATTGTAGTCATTTTGAGCAGGCCACTACACTTGGAACAGTCAAAGCTATCTTTGAGTTTTGTCAGGCTCTACTTGGGTGCCATGTCTGCCCATCTTTGCATCAGACTGTAGAAAGCAATCTTCATTCCCCCGTATGATAACTAAGTTTCTGAAAGGGTAGCTCCATGATATTTCTTCTGATGCATACAGTACTTCTCATATGGGATCTGAATCTGAACTTTGTTAGACTGTTTTCTTGAAGACAGTATTCCTCATACTCATATCACAACCACAAGTTAGTGATTTATAGTCCTCATGGTTGTTCCTTTCTATACCATGTCCATAAAAATTTTAATCCTGAGTGCTCACTCCTAATTCCTTTCTAAAGTAGTCTGTGATCGCACTCCTATAATTAGCCTGCTTGTAAATTGTGCCGAGTCTAGTTCACTTGAAGGGAGAGCAAATTCTAGTACTGAATCTATGCATGAGTTCTCTAGACATTTTTATGACCTGTCTGCTCGAGGGTGTCCAAATGTATTGGGTTGTATTTATATGGTTGTTGGTACCTGGCAGGCATTCAGCCACATGAAGGTATCTGAGCACACTCGGCTAAGTCTGAGGCAGCTTCTACAATATGCATGTGCACTGTGCCCATCACTGAAATATGCTATGTGCACACTTTTGCAACGCTATAGTCTTGCTTTGGGCTGTACATTAGATGCCCAATTCAGAGGAGCAATCTTGCAGTAACTTTTAATTAATACTTTTCAGACCTTCCTCTTGGCAGTTCATAACTTCTTGTTAATCTTCAAAAAAGGAGGAACCGTATGGGTAATTCACAAAAAAAGGAAGTTCCTTGCTATGTCGCTGTTTGAGTTGATCATCTATAAGGATCAACAATTCCATGCTACTTCAGGGTCTCTCCTATGAAAATTTCTGAATCAGTGGAAGAAACTGCAGGAGTAGTTGGGACCATGCTCCTTAAAAACTTGGACCGAGGGGAGAGGGTGGAGGGTGAGTGGTCCAGTGGACACTGTTATCTAGAAGGATCCAAGCTCTTGCACCAGAAGCTCATTTATTCCAAGAGTGGGGATCCATATTAACAATCATTTCAAAGAGCCCCACTCCTATAGGAAGTAACCATTTTCAATGGTCCTACATATCAAATGTCTTAATATAACCTTGCAGGTAAAGAATCTATAATCTAATGATTTTGAAAAACAAATAAAAATGAGTTATGTATACTTTTTTTGATTTGATGCATGTTTAATAGGAACATTGATGAGACTTTAATAGCACAGACAAATCAGTAATATAGTGTCTGAGTTGGCTCAGACACTCTATATATCCTTAATCAATATGAATGAGTGCATATTAGGGCAAAATGCAATGGTTTCTCCTTTATAACAACGTCTCCACAATTAACTGCTGGGCCTAGAACTGCATTTATACTCTAATTTTCACCTGTTGCCTAAATTAAACTTTAAAGGTAATATTAATATTCAGGATCTGAGGAGTGAGCCCAGAAGCCAAGGAAAATGTTGTGTAATACTCTGTGTTTTAAAGACAGGCTGTCAACTTGAACTTCCTGGAAACTTTTTTAAAATTCCAGTTTTAATCAAATATGAATTAAATAGGATGTTCTATTTTTTAAAGAATATTTCTCTCTAGACATAAAATAATAAAAAATAGTATAAGTTTGAGCTCCCCTCTTGATATTTATAAGGATCTTAACAGGAAGAGGAAAAACTGACCAAAGGAAAAATGAAAATGACTATTCACAACGTGTTGTCAAATATTCAAAGTAAGCCAGAAAAAGTTTTCTTGCTAACTTTCAGTGTTTGTAATTTTGCTGTTACTTGTAACTATTGGGTAGAAAACGTTTAGACAGAAAAGATCGTATCCCTCTGATGTACACAATTATACATTTTGATGATGACACTGCCTGTCTTTCTCTATAATGAGACAGTAATTGGCACAATGATTAAAGGGCCGACTATGGCACTCCTTATAAGAGAGGTGTTAACCTTGGTGTCCTGGCCAAATTCCAGTTTGGGTAATTACGTTCTTTTTACCTATATTCTCTGTAATTTCAGTTGATGGGGTTCTTCTTGTCTTGATGTATTGCTTAACACACAACAGCACTACATAGGATACATTCTACAGTCTGTCATGGAGAATTTTGCATTTCAGTTGTGGGTGAAGTGATTCCTACGAATGACTTTTCCTTCTGAAGGAAAGGCCCTTTAAAACTGAAGGATATTTGCCAAGTGGAACTCTGTGTTGTCAAAGAGGGCGTGAAGAAAGATGTGACTAGATCTTGGCACTAATGGGCTGATGTGGCTGGCCCTGGGGCCAGCTGCTCAGGTGCCTCGCAGCCAGCTGCACAGGCTGCTGCAGCTGTGGAGGTCACGGAAAGTCACAGAATCCGTGTCTTCTGCGACTTCTCTGACAGAATTGCAGCCTTAATTACAGCAATTGGAAGTGAAAAGAGCAAGTATCTTTGGTCCTTGGTGAGATGGATGGTCACCAGCCAAAGTTTCACAGATAATTCATGTTTTTTGGGCCACATTATGGGCGCCACTCTGTTAAAATATTAACTAGCAATAGCACAGCACCCTGTGGCTTTTGGTTTGTAATTGGAAAACACTGAATGAATTTTGCCTTTTAGTTTAATTTTCTGATGTATATAATGAATGAAAAGGCGAAGCAGGGGGGGAAAAACAGATTTAACTAATACTAAATACTTTTTGTACTAAATTTGTCTACATATATTGATGGCCTGGTTATCAGTCCAAAACTAAGTAATTTGATATCCTCTGATGAATCCCTTGTTACGGTTATCCTGCATAGCTTTGATTTTCAAGGGAGCCTAGGGGAGTTAAGCACCATTTGTTTATTGTGAAAATCAGCCTATGGTCCTTATGCACCATTCACATTTTACCATCCACTTTACTTGTAATTTTCTTGTTTTCATGACTCAAATTCTAATTCCTAACAAAGTTGGTTTTTAAATTTAGTTTTTTGGGAATCTATGTAGGCCTATCTTAGCTTAGCAATAAAATGTTCTTTACCTTCTATGTTTGTCCTTGGAACCAAATAGGAGACAGATAAGCTGTACAAATAGACATGGCCACAGTAAGCATTAGGGCACTATTTCATTGAAATTTAATTTGTTTTTTTGACCCCTCATTTTAGATGTCAGTTCAAAATAAATGTTCTCAATCCATTTCCTCCTCCTCCCCTCACATTGTAACCCAAGTACAAAACCCACATTTTTAAAGCTGTGTTGTATTGGAATGATTTGCTAAACAGTGACTGTATCAAGCTACAATGAAAGATGTGTGTGCAAAACTTTTTTAGCTTGATTTCACAGTGACAGCAATTTTATAATCCCTCTGTTAATATGAATATGTTTGTGTACTCCCTTGCCATGGCTTAGTAGAATTATAAATATAGAAGTATTGGCATAAAATCACAATTGAGCTGGAACCAAATTATATAAAATATCACTTGCAAAAGAAAGAGACAATAAGCTGTATTTTCATGATGGAGGAATACAATAAAAAGAAATGGCATTAGAGACCATAATAAAATATCTTTTCTCACCACAAAACAGTGTAGTTTTTTAATAACTTCTTTTGCTTTATTAACTTTCATATTCAGCCTGAAATAATAGCCTTAAATGCATGATGCTTGCTTCCTGGAATTCAAATTCAGTACTGCTAAACCTGGAATTAATTGTGAAATGTTGTGAATATTTACTAAATTCCATTTTTTCAAATGGACTATGTTTTGCAGAACAGAGTGAAATTTGAATATCCTGTAGCAAAAGTATAATTCCACTGGACACTTTAATTCTCAGATCCTTAATGTTGTCAAATATGAAGGTCAGAGAGCTCCTTCTGTCAGTGTACGTTGACTTTTAAAATTGTAATACTGATTTATAAATCCTGGCAACTCCGGTAGTCGTGTGTTACAACAGCTCCTATAGAGCAGTGTTTCCCAAACTTGGGACGCTGCTTCTGTAGGGAAAGCCCCTGGCGGGCCAGGCCGGTTTGTTTATCTGCCCTGGCCGTAGGTCCAGCTGATCGTGGCTCCCACTGGCAACGGTTCGCTGCTCCAGGCCAATGAGAGATGCTATCTGTCCCTCGGCCCCCACCGCTTCCAGCAGCTCCCATTGGCCTGGAGCAGCAAACCGTGGCCAGTGGGAGCCGCGATCGGCCAGACCTGCGGACGGGGCAGGTAAAAAAAACAAACTGGCCCGGCCTGCCAGGGGCTTTCCCTACACAAGCAGCATCCCAAGTTTGGGAAACACTGCTATAGAGTAAGTATTAATCCGAAATCATAATCACAGTCCCTAGCAATATTTTAGGAACTAGAACTTAAATATCAAACACTTAATTAGTGTAGAGGATCTCAAAGTGTAGGTGTAAGAATAAAATAATAAAAGGGATAAATAAAAGAATAAACTATACTAGCAGTGGTGGTGATGCTGCGGCTCCCTGTTTTAAAGTACTGTATAACAGAATTCTAATTTAACAAGGAACTGCTAAATAACTTCGTTTTTACGTTGTCTTCAGTAACTACATTTTTAGGGTTAATTTAAGATGGTTTATACTTCAGTGCACTCCATCCTTCCACTTTTTTTTTTTTTTTTTTTTTTGGTAAGTGGATGTGTGGTCTGATTAAACAAACTCCTTTTTAAAAAGGTGGTGACCATTACCATGGCCATTTCACTATAGCATATCTGTTTCCATTAGCATGTTATGGATCATCACTGTTTGTGCCGGGCTTATTCACTCATGATCTCTACTAAAAGACACTTTCAGAAACCAAATTTAGTTCTTCTGTTTTCTAAGCCAAGTGCACAATCAATTTCAAGGTTTGTAGTTTTCAATTTATTCTTTTCACCTCTAACTCATTCATAAGGCATAAAGACTTGGAATACATTTTTCTTTAAAATAATTAAGGACTGAGACATCACTATTTAAAAAGCAGTTAGTGTGCCTGCCTGGTCACTTTCAGGATTTTAATTACACATTTTTTGCATTCATGGTATATAGGGTACTGATTATATAGCATATTATATTACGAATGTAGGCCCCAATTCGCGCAGTAGACCATAATTGCTTAGAGAGAACCATTACTATCTGTATTATATCGATAATCCATAGAATAAAGCCTTCCACATATTCACTGATGCAGTAGATCATGGTAGCTCCTTAAGGAGTCACTATGATCTCCTGTATCTTATCCACTTGTTCCATTAATCTTTATCTTTTAAAGCTATCATTTAAGTAGTAAAACAAAACACCTAGATATACTCGATCATAAGCCGGTTCATATATAAGCCGACCCCCTCCCCTTCTCCGCCACCCCCCATGGATAAGTAAAAATGGAAAATAAGCCGACCCTATAATTCAGGGGTTAGCAAACTTTGGCTCCCGGGACATGAGGATAAGCTGCTGGCGGGCCAGGATGGTTTGTTTACCTCGAGAGTCCGCAGGCACGGAGGTAAACCTAAGTAAACAAAGTGTCCTGGTGCACCAGCTGCCTACCCTGGCGGGCCAGGACAGCAACTGGTGGGGAAATGTTTTTGGGGGGAGAAGCTGGGGGTCAGGGGAGTAACCCCTGTGACCCCACCCCTAGCCCCAGACCCCCACACTCTCCCCATCCCATCCCTTCCCACCTTATCTGGGGAAGATGTCTCTGGCCTGGCTGGAGCTGCTCCAGCAGGCTGGGCAGCGCGGCTGCAGCCTTCTCTGGCGGGCCAGACCAGGTGACACGGCCGCAGTGTGTTCCAGCAGGCTGGGCTGGGCGGCATGGCCGCAGTGTGCCCCACCTCTTCCCTTCTGGCTGTGCGGCCTCTCCTTGCTCCCTCTGTTCGGGGGAGGGGCTGTATCCCACCTCTCCCTGTCTACACCCATTCATAAGCCGACCCCCTTCTCTGGTGCTTCCCTTTTTTACTAAAATAAATTTGGCTTATGAATGAGTATATACGGTAATTCATAGGAAGTTATGTTTAATATTAAAGGGCTTGATGTTAATGCACAAGATAGAAATATATTGGAAGCTAGGCTTCTGCTGTCTTCAAATTGCTGCCACATGCCTAGATACTGCAGCAGATGTGCTATATAATGTAAGATCACTGGCTGTTATGAATCTTGGTGCATCTAGGCCCAACAAAGGAAAGTTATATTTTTAGTCTTGTGTATGTTTGAAGACTTTTGTATTTGATGTTAGCTACTACAATTAAAAACTGTGATTGGGTTAATGGCCAATAACTTCAATGTAGTTTGATCTCTGGTTATTAAAGATACATGGGCTGCTCCATGCCCTGGCATAATTTCAGGATAGTTCATAACTTCAAAAAACTATCAGGGGAGGTTACCACTGGAGGTATGAAATCTCCTTACCTTTTATTTTACAACAATAATGAAAAAAACCAAATATTTTACATGCCTCAAGGAAGTGGGCAAGTAGAATTTTGCAAGGATGGTTTATAATGAACTTTGTGCTTGGGAGTCAGGGCAAGGTAACTTTCTGTTGAAAGTAGCAATAGGTATTCAGTCCCTGAGAACAAATACAAAAATTAATTTTTACAGTTTGTTTACCTTTTTAAAAAAGTGTTCAGCACTTGACTTATGAAAGTTCAAACTTACTAGAAATACTTTGATTAAATATATTGGTCTCTAACCACTGCATGCATTGATTCAAGACGCTGTGGGCTTACTGTCTAATATTAAACAGCTACAGAATTTTAAAAGCCTATTCGTTAAATCATTTTAAAAATCTGTTGACAAATTGTTTGACTTATATTTATGAGGACAGTTGTATGTACTTCCTAAGAAACAGAAAAAATAAATTTGCTAAAGATACAATCTGTGTATGATTATCACTCCTGGGTCTCAGATCCTTGGCATAAGACTGATGGAAGGAACTCTTCTAGCTCTCAAGTATTTTTTTTTCTATCCTGAAGCAGTAGATGGGGAAGAATAGAAGCCACTTCCCCGACTTGCAGCCATGTGCCTCCCTCTGCCAAGAATAAATTCACCTTTCTAAACTTTTCCATCAGTTCCTTGTTGACTCTTGCTGGCAAATAAAGTCTTGATAGGAACAAGCACAACATTGGCTATTGCTCCAATTCTCCTCTAGATCCTAGCTGAGGTATCCTATCCTTTATCTGTTCCAACTTTGCTTTCTAGTCAGGTCTGGTTCAGATTTCTACATCTCCTGAAGTCTTTGAATTAGTTATCTCAGCATACCTCTGCAATATCTTGGTGCCTGCTGTTTGGGTTGGCATCTGGGTCTTTTGCGGGGGGGGAGGGGGAGAGACTGACACTTCGGTATGATTTAAGGTAACATTAAAGCTCAGTGTATTGGTACTTGCTCTGCTGCTTTGGCACTGAACTTCTGTTTTGTAGCTCAGCATATGTCTTAATTCAGTGCTTATCTTTATGCTCAACATTGGTTTCTCTGGTTGTCTGGTATTTCCCTTGTTGCATCGCTTCCTTATACTTTTATTAGTTATGGTGTCCAAAGAAGATTGATTACTCGGTAGTTTCAAATCTTGTTCGTGAATCAGAACAATGTTTAGAACAGAATTGTGTATGTTGCATGTCTGCCTCTGAGTCAGTTGCAATGTGCAGGAGTGCCCAGTGAACATGTAGATGTCATCCCCAGCACTTCAAAAATGTGGAGAGTCCTTCAAGCCCTCCTTAGGCAACTCATGGAGCCCACTGTAACTGTAGATCAAGACCATCCTGGAGTGCTTTGAAGGATAAACTCTCAAAGCTAAAGGCCACTCAGCACCATGATGCAGTGCCAGTGCTACCTGTATCAGTGCAGGCTCTGCTTCCTTGCTAAGCTAAGAAGGGAGGCTGCCCCCTGAAGCATCTTGCATCTCCACCAAGCAGGTGCTCCTGGATATTTGGCACTAATTATTATATGAGGTGAGGACTCTGTGCAGCTCACTGGGTTAGGAGACACATAGGGGGTCAGTTGCTCCCTGATATTCTTGAAGGCCCTGATTCCAGGCAGCCCAATATTGGTACATCTGTATTTCCCCTCCTGTATTCATGTGCTTGAAACAGAGATGGGGATATGGATATTGCTATATCCTTGGAAATTAGAGTCAGTAACTTCTGGTCCTTTGTGAGACTACCACACAATAGAAGTTCCTAAGTATTCTTCTTGCCCTGTATTAGCAGGCGTATGTTCTCTTGGAGCACTCAAGTACTTTTTTTGCTCTGAAGCTGAGGCTCATTACTGAGACTTGGCACTCATGTGCAGGAAGTTCTGCCCTTGACACCTTTACCCCGACATCTCTTGCTCATGGGGCTCCGACACAGCCAGTATCCATGCTGCATAAAGCTTCCTTAAGAAACTCTGGTCCTCATCCCTATCCCATCATCTATTCCAGCCCCTTGAGTGAGGAAAGGCTAAGCATCACGGTGGTGACTATATGAGCTCCAGGACTCTGCAGACACCAAGTGAATGTTCACGTGGAAGAGTCACAGTAGTGACTCTGCAAGAGAGGATCCTAACTTTCCTTAGCTCTTTGCCAAAAACAGCTGGCTTTCAGTTAATATTGGTCCAGAAGTGTACAAGGGGCATGACTGAAAATTACATGGCCCAAGAATTGCCATTCAAGAGTGTTGCCTTGCCCTTACACCTTGTTTTTGACTTGTGAGGATGTGGCAAATCCCTTGCAGCTTACCCTATCTCGTAAGTGGTCAAGACCAAGCTCTTATGTGAAAAGTAGGGGATGAAGCTAGCAGCATCTTTGGGGAGGATTCCCAGAGGCCCACTCCCTTCAACTTAGAGTGTGTAGGTTACTTTGTTTCATACCTTTTGCTTTTTTCTGAGACTTATCTTTTATCTTACGATGATTACATGGAATTGCCTTTTCTTTATGGATGTTTTTGCTCCCATGCAATCAATGAACGTATCTGGGGCGTTTGGCTATGACTGCCCTGAAACGTTGAGCTACAGTAGCTTAAGTTTCACCAGTCTCACACAAAGGCTCTGTGATCCAGGAAAATCCATAAAACACGTTTAGAGAAGCTAAGGTAAGTGATGTTTCCATTTTTCTTTTTCAGTGTGGCATGCTTGTTTTAAGAAGTTTATAATGAGGTAATTCTGCTTGGGCTAAACCCTGGGACACGGATTGTCAGCCCGTATGTGACTTTTTTCCATATTTAATGGGCACTGCCAGGCTAAGTTGTTGTTTTGGAAAATCTGCTGTAATACAAATAGAAATGTTTATCAGCAGCTTTTTTGATCTTTTCTGCTCCCTGTTCTATGCTGCCTGGGGCATTGTCTTCTTAGCAGATGTTCTTTGTTTCTGTTGTTTTTTTCCCACCCTCCAGTGAATTATTATGTAGATAGTATGGCTAAAGTAGTTGTCTGCTGAAACATCTTAGTTGTAAACGCTATCGTTAAAAAGCAAAATTCCTCTCCCATTAGCTATTGAAATACTTCACAACTTCTGTCTTGACAATGTCCCCTTAAAATATCTTCTTTGCTATTTTCCATCTTTATTTAAAATTGGTGTATACAATATAATGTATAAACCCATTAAAACGAAATTAGAAAACAGCAAGATATATTTACTTACACTAAAATAAATGTGACATTTGGAGTTAGTAGACTGTCCCGTCTCGTGAGATTAAGCACATTTTACCCAAAAATAAACCTTTAGCATAACAACACCCAGCGGGCTCTTTCCCAGAGCAAGATTAATATCCTGTTTGGCACACTAAGATGCTTTAAATAACCACTTCCAGCACATGACCAAAAATATGTAGGTAAATAACTCAAAGCAGGAAATCTTTATAGTAGAGGTCCAGATAAAAAACTAGACTACTACTAACACAAACTGTGTTGCTCAAGTCAAATCATTTTTTTTCTTTTTTTTTTTTTTTTTTTTTAAAACAGAGATTAATAATAATTACCTGCCCCCTAAAAACTGATTTTTTTTTTTTATAAAGTATAGTGCTAAAAAAAAAAATCACCCTAAAAAAAAAAATTTACAGAGGGCTCAGTTTTTTTTAAATGTTAACTGCACACAAACAGCTGAGCTTAATTTCTCCTGGAGAAATTGGGGCCCCAAAATCTTCCCAACTCTATATTAAATGAGTTATTTCTTTCAAGTTAGTTAAATTTGGATGTATCTCACCTTCCTTCACCAATATCAAAGATCCTCATAAGGCCAGCCCTGTCAACATGGACAGGAGTCAGTGAAAATTTGTTTCATGGGCCTACCTATGTGAAGCAGCTAGGGTGAGCTCTGAACTGTGTATTTAGATGGCCTTTTTCCTACTGATTGTAGAAAATGTTTCATTCTTTTGCGTGCAGCTGTTGGACATCATGTGTCTTAACATTGTAATTTTTCTGTCACTGATTGTACCTTGTTTATGTGAATATTTTTCTCATTCCAACATCAGTGGATACAGTCCATATTGTGCTGATAACATTGCTGGACCTCCAGCAAGCAGAATTTGCCATCATATAACAGTCTACTCCTTGGCCAAAGCATGTGTGGGCCTTAATGACCACTTATGGAAGGCTCCATAAATGTTTACGTACTCAGTGTGTCTAGCTATGGCCTTGTAAGTTAAAATGTGTTTGATCAGTTCTTAGATACTTTTATCTCATCAGTTTCTGAATACTCAGGCAGCACCTCTTGAAAAATAATCTACAGTCTGATGTCAGACCCTAAAGATGCTGTTGTTGGCAAATTCTAAATTGATCAAACACGTGTGGTAATATCACAATACTTTTCAACCTGCAGCTTTTTTATATTCTTATAATGAAATTTGAATAGCAATAAGTGAAATTAATGAGACTGTCAAAATGTTTCTTGACCTTTTGATCATCATCTTCATAATTAGACTATCATTGGACTAAATAAAAGAAGAGTATTTTTGTAGAAATATCTTGAAAGGGAAGCCTCGTACTGCAACAGTTCAAAAATTGGAGAGATTTTCAGGGGAAAAAATCATCTGTGCCTTGAGACATTCTGGAAATCACTTTTCTTCTTTCTGGTATACAAATTTTATTTCCAGTTTCATAATCTTGTATCCAATGTCTGTTAGTAAAAGCTGCCAGTTCATAGTGGTGAGTTTTCTCGAAGTCTTAACACTAATGTCTCCATGCTACACAATCTGTGAAAACAAAAGTTTTAAGTTTTAATTTTATACATAGTTGATGGAAAATTACTTTGGGTTGGGGATGAGGTAGGAAGCCTGGATTATTTCATGACTTGAGAGAGAAATTCCAGTTTGGATGGATTTCTTTTAAAGGTAAGGTTGTGGAGAAAATGCTGAGCTTCATAAAAAAAATGTTTGTCATAGGAGACTGTCACCAGCATATCATCTAGATCCACAAAGAACTTGAATTGAAATGCAGCTGTAAGTGTTATTGATGTATGCCAGATAAATAACCATCTAGGGATATGGCAGAACAAATCTTGCATTTTCAGAGAGCATTTAAAGATAGCTTTATATATTATGTTGTGACATTACGATCCGGTAATGAAGAGTTCAGGCAAGGCATAAAGACACTGGCAAACGTCACTCATGCCCTTTCACATTCAGTAAAAACTGTTCATACCCAGATCTGAAGGATGCGGACTAAAGCTCACAGTCAAGCGTGTCAGAAAACCTTTTCTCCATTAGTACATTTCTTGCAAGCTAAAGCTCATATGTGTTTACAATTAAATAAAATGGTTGAACAGGCTTATTGTGGCTTACATCGAGGTGCTTTGAAATAGAACTTTTTGTCTATAAATGTTATAAGAAAAAACTATTCTTTCCTTGTCTTGTCTGAGTTGGGGCTATTTTCAGCATAAAAAATTAACTCCTAAAACCATGTTACACAAAATGTATGCATATATATATATATATATATATATATATATATATATATATATATATATATATAAAATAGAGATTTTTCTAAACCACAGGATCACTGATACACTGTCATACAGGGGGAAAGTAAGGGATCTGCTTAGTCTAATGAGGGAATCATAACTTGTCTAGGTTTGCTAATGGTTTTAGTAATTTGTGGTGTTAAGATTAGCAAAAGAGAAGAATTGTAAATGACAATAATATTGTATTTATTAGAAAAAGGACCAGTGTGGCTTTTTGGTGTCTTATTTTCCCCTGTTCTCTTTTTTTTATTATACCTTTTCCCCCTCTCTTTCTGCACAGGGTGGGTATTCTGCTCCCTCCTTCTCTCCCTGGCAGGGCTCATTCCAGGGCATCCCTCGGACTGTTCCACCGCAACGCAGACAGAGTGAGTCTGTACCTCTCACTCATTTCCCTCACTGTTTTCCAGTAGAAACTTTCCCTTTGCACGCACTGTTGATCATGTAGTGTCCTTCTTTCCCAGCAGAAATTTACAGGCATATACGACAGTCTGTGGCCTAACCTAAGTGCTTCCTGCAGTCACTAGCAGCTACAAGTTAAAGCTTTATAGAAGTTATTCAAAGCTGGTTTAATATATTTGTTCTTAAGACCAACCTGAATAAGCCCTTCTTTCAAATCTTGTCTAACATATATCTTGCTTCCTATATTCCTTTCCTTTCTATGGTTGTATCACGCTGTCCTGTTTGTGTGTGGTCTTTCACTCGTAAACTCTGCATGTGTCCATACTCAGATGTATACATGTGTGCAATGTGTAAAATCTTGGTGAGAAAAATAGGGTCATTCTCACAGTAACCCAAGAGAGGGCTTTTTATAATTTTTTAGGATGGCTTTTTTGAAACTAATATTTTTCTCTAAAATGTTTGTTGTGTAAAGACTTCTGACGGGCTGTGAATGGCTGTTCCAAACCATGCATGATTTACTAATGTTGCTTTTGTGCTAGCTACTGCTTGAGCTAAAGTACAAGCTAAAATTGTTCTATTGCCTTGAATCTGGAATACAAAAAACAAAACTGATGATTTTCAACTGTGTGCTTACATAGATAATAGAAAAATGGTAAGTCTTTTTGAGCTTCAGTATTTTGAATGATCTTCTGGATACGGCAAAAGAAATATAACCAGTTACTAAAGATTGCACTTTATTCATACAAATTTACTATAATTTGCAAATTACAGTAAGTTTGATGTTCAGCTATACCCAAGAGTGTGTTTGGATCCGAAATACAGTAAACAAATATATATATAGTTATTAACACAAATTAATGTTTAAATTTCTGTGAAATTTAAAAGTAAATTACATCCTGGAAAACTATTAAATCTATTAAACATCTACTGAAATAATTGTAAAAAAAGTTCACAAGGAAAATCTTATGACATTTAATATATTTTAAAGAGATGTGAAGTACTATTTTGACACTTTCGTGAAAAATACTCATTTAAACAATTCAGCATGAATAAAGGTTAAGTTCTTCATAACAGATCTTCTCCAGGTGCTAGTCAGACCTGTTTTCTCATATTTTTCTTGTGTAATTTAGTGTTCACAAAAGGTGTCAAGTTTGCTAATGGCAGTAGGCTGAAATGTTCTATTCACAGGTGTAGCACAAGCAGTAGCAGTGCACGATTCTTGTACTGCCCCACCAATGTGTCAGCCAGAGTCTGCAAGGATCACTTGTAGGAGTGAGGGGATGGATCTGACTCCATGTATTCAGTTCACAATGCTTCTGAGCATACCAACAAGGAAGTCAAGTTCTGTGAATGCTGACTTCTGAAGTGCCAGGCACTCACGCATTAGGAACTGGACTAAGACTATCAGCTACTCATACTGATCATTTAACTAGTGATGAAAAGCTCTGTATTCCATTACCTGTTCTCTGTGCAATTCAGCCCCATATCTTTTCTCCTTTAACATTAGCACAGGGTTTTTTTGTTTTTTGTTGTTTTTTTTAAACCAAAATCAGTAATGCTGTATGAAGCTGCCCTAAAAGAATCAATTTTGTATGTGCTTTGATCTTAGGCTACATGCTCTATCATTACATGTGAATACATTGCTGCTTGCTTTCTGCAAAGACAACAGATGAAAGTCAGTAATAGACTAATTAGGATGAAGGGTAATAGGCATATTATTCAGAAGGATAAATCTGTTTTCTATAATTGTCTGGGTACTCCTGGCTTTGTTGCTGCAAGTCTTACTGTTAGGCTTGATCAGGAAGGTATATACTGGAACTAGAAGTGTGGAGATGATAAATAATCATGTTTCTGTGTATATCTTAAAGCATTTTTGCCAGCACACTTGCCAAACCAGTGCTCTCTGGCATAATTTTTGAAAGCATTCCATCCAGAAGACACCATTACCAGGAATAACATTTGTAGCCCTATCTAATCACTATTTGTAACACAGTAATGTTATTTCCAGAAAATAGCATCTGCCAGGGTGTAATTCCAAAAGCAGTAGTATAAGACCAGGTATGGGACTTGGTGTCACCAGTAGATAGAGCCTATATTGCAGTTAGTGTCACTGTTTTATTGCATAAATTGTGGGGGAACATGATGTGATGTACGCTTGGTTTAACTCAGCTGTATTTCTGTTTGGAGATATTTGATTCCCATAGTTCTCTTCAAACAATTTCTTTTAGTAACTATTTATTCTGGAGGCTAACTTAGAAGTATCTTCTGTAATCTACTGCCAGTTGTGGATGTTGCAAAATTTTACCAACCTTCAGAACTTCACAATATACCCTCTGATAATGACAGCAGTCTGTTTGCAGATGCATACAATTTAGACTATCAAGATATATAAAGCTATGAAATAGTCGGTTATTTACACAGTTCCAGTGTATTGCTACTTTATAGAACAAATAAGTTTCTGCTACAAAAATCTTACAATCCAATTATGTTTACAATCCACCCAGATGGTTAGCGCTAACAATCAAGCTAACGGACTTTAGTGCTTAACTTGCCAAATGTACCGTCCTTAATATTGCACAATGTTAGTGAACATATTTTTGGGTGTATGTTTTGAGTTTTACTGAAAGTTAACACTAAAGTGAAAATGATTCTGAAATATTTACTAACTCTGAATATCATTTCCACATCTTGTGATAGAATTTAGCATTTTAGACTGTGTAATCATTTGTCCAGTAAAAGATTATTTGTTTATATGCCATTTCCAGGAACAAAATTTGGATATCTTATTATATTCCCATAGCTCCCAATACTGTGTGTCATGAGTGCTCAAATCTTACATGTTCCCTACAGCGTTTTTCTCTTGGTAATAATATACAATCAGTTGCTACTACCGTGGGGTGGTTTATGTGAACTCGCCCCAATCCGTTTTTAAAATGTTATCAAAATGTGGGGATTTCAGAGAAGCATGTCATTAATGGCAGAAACATTGGAAATTTAGTTTTTAGGATTAAAACAGAGTAATGATTAACAGAGCATTTTGAAACCCAAGCATATTGTTGTAATTTCTCTAGGCAACTGGTTTAAGTACTCATTGCAACAGGAGCACACTTAACTGAAAAGCCAGAGGGTTTTTTTTTGGGGGGGGGGCGGTTACACAGATAACATTGTACTGATGCAGGGCACAAGTTCTCAGGACATCTTTAGTTACTAGACACTTGTCAGAGTTTTTTCTAGACTCTATATGAATTGTAGGTGAAAGAAAGCTAAGCAATGTGGGCTTTATTCCATCAACAAGAATAAGCTGTTGTGTGCATTTTGATTATAAATTATTTCAATAGTGTTTTGCCAAGATAAGGTTTGATTTTTTTCATACTTTTAAAAAACAAACGCACACCTAACCTCATGAGATGTTCCACAAGAAACAGTAAATTTCTTTGCCAGGTTAAAAGTATTAATCCTTATTGGCCATTTAGGATGCGTTGCAGTTCTGAAAGCTACACAAGCTGACACTCTTAGCAAAATGAGACTGCTTCAAAAAACTGCTGAACCCTGGATGCTATCTGCTTGGTGTGGTGAGGGAATAATTTAAATATTGTAAATATTCTGTGACATGGTTATACTACAGTGCATTTGGGTGTATGTTGCTTATACCTTGATTTCAGTATTGTGAAGTTAACTTTTTAAAACATTAATTTTAAGGGAAAATGTGGTGTACGTATTCTTTAAGAAAAGTGTCAGACTTGGAGAGCAAGAGACCCGGAAGCATTTAAAATTTGATTATACTTGTTCATAACATATTTACAAACAAAGATTTAATCAAACCCTTTATATGTGCGCACACACATCTGCCCAGATACACAAAATACATGCTGTGACATGGTAAAGTTTTATTGCTATGCACTGGGGTGGTATTATTGCTCACAGGTGAAGAAACAATGGAATTTACAGAAACCATCCCAAACGTTGTTCCAAGCAACCTTTATTACACCATACTATTAAGTATTCTGCATATGCTACACACCAGAAAAATTATATTAGAAATCTGTCAGATAAGGTTTAAAGAAATTGGGATAGTGTTTTGTATATGTCTGTAAAGTGAGGCTCCCTTATAGCCTTGAGTACTATGGTACACAATCTAGCTAATTAAAAAAACAAACTCTAAACATTTTTCCAGGCATAAAAATGCCCTGATTTTAAGATCTGATATTTTGGTTCTTTCCATGGGTAGAAGCAGGAGTTGTCTCACTGGGAAGCTGTAAATGACCACTTTCTGATGGTGTAAAATTATTTCTTCACCTGAAAGGTTGCAAAATATTGGATATTTACCCTCCCAAGAGAATATATTTCACATCTCGCCCAGGATAACAGGAAGGAAGGAAATTCCTCATTTGGGCAGAAACATTTTTGTGGCAATTTGATTTTAGATAGCCAAAATAAAGTTAAATCTGCTCAAAGGAGTTGAATGTTACAAGGGAGGCCCCAAGAAGATAGATTAATAGGCAGTGAAAGTAACATAGTCAAAATTACATGGTAAATAGAGTTTATTGTATGGGTCTGCAATTTATCACATGATGTACTTGATCACTTTGTGTGAGATGTGCATGTGTATGTATAAATTTATAAGCATGCACATTCACTATAACACATTACATTAAATACTGTCAGTACTATATCACCATAAGAGGTTAAATGTATGAAAGCCCTAAAGTTCAAGGAGTAAGAACTTTTTTGGTAAATATCTTACTATCGGTATTACATGTAGAGCAGTCTCTTAAACCACACTAACACTACTATCTTTGTTGGAAACTGGGGACATGCAAATGAAGGGGAAAAGTTACAATTCAGTCATGGCAAGTGCTCATTGTTGCGTCTTGGTCCTCTGACATCATTGTCCTTGTCTTTTTTCTTGTCTCTGCTTTCCCATTTTGCCATTGGCAAGGAGTTGAGAAGTTAGTCCATTACTTCTGTGATAAAGCGTGGTACAGTACAACTTCAGATTTCTTCCCATCTCCTCCTCGCACATCTCTGTTTTCGCTCCCAGCATGATGCATGCCTATCAAAGCCATGCATGCAGTCAAGTTATTTATTGCACCATTTTCCCTACTTCAAAATATTAATGAGAAAAACGCTGCTTTATTTGTTCCATAAAAACATTCTATCTAGAATTGAGATCAGAGATACAGCTATGTCTTTTAAATATAAAAAGATTATTAGCACAATGAACCTTAAAGCTTATGCTCCAATACATCTGTTAGTCTATAAGGTGCTACAGGACTCTTTGTCACTTCTTAAAGTAATGGTGCCTTATTTCTGTCTTTTTCATGCCCACATTGTCTTAAATATTTTGTATTCATAAATGACACTAAGCTTATTTGCAAATTGTCTCCGTGCTGGAATATCATTGTGACTCAGTTAATACAAATGTTTTAGTGGAGATCCTTTTCATTGAATAAATTAAATATTTCTTTCTGGCTGTGACACCATGCAGATTTCTTCTGGAAGAGTTAAGAGTAATTGTGCTTTATATGTTTCTGCTACTATGGCAGGGATTGCATTTAATCATTTTTAATTGGTGCACCTAACAATGCACTGATGGGTGCAAAATTCTAGACACTCTTGCCATTACAGAAATAAGGCTTTCACTCGCGTTGTTATAAGTAGAATGTGTGCACAAATCTTATTACATACTGTACTTGAAGTTTTGAGGACTGACTATCTTCAGTTACATAGTAACTTTATGACATTCATAGGAGGCTAAAATAATGTAGTAATTAAATATCTATGCGCTTGGCCACTCTGTACATCAAACAAATATAAAGCCTATTAGTATAATCCTCTATACTGGGTCTGAAATAGACTCCAATATTTGCGATCATGTAGAGCAATGGAAAGCTTCTGAATGTGTTCCATGCAGTAAAATACTATTGTTAATGGACAGGACATTGGATTTTTTTCTTGTTCATATTTCATTGGGAGACTGGTACTAGACTTCTCGTAGCTAATCACTTAATCCCAGTCTATTACTAATTTCATATACTAATGTTCCCCCTCTGTTTATACTACAAAGGAACAACATGCAAATATATAAAATATAGGTTTGAACTAACAAACATGTTGTGAACATTACTTAACTCCCTTCAAAAGTAGCCCCCCCCATTTATATATAAACTGTTTCCTTACACACTATCTTGAATGTTAACACACTTTGATCTGAGTAAGAAACATCGTTATAATTCCGTTGGATACCAGTAAAATAAATGCATAAATAGAACCTGTCATCTGTTGTTTACAATGGTTGCTGAATTTTGGATGAAGCCTAAGGTATACTCCGTTTTAATTTGGCACAAAAGAAGCAATTCTGGACTGGAAAAGTGTAGTTGCTGTTGGAGCAAGATAGATTACAAAGTGATGTGTAAATATTTTGGCTGCCCCATAGCCTCGCTTACAATTACCCTAATGTTAATTCAAACTGTTATCTTTCCTTTCCTCTGACCTAACTGGTCATTGCACTACAAGTACCTGTATTAGAAGATTAAATGTGATGCTTACTTTTTAACTAGATAAGTCAATCTGCTGAGTAAAGGTAAGCATTACTATTTATACTACTGGATATATACCGGTATTAACTTTAAGTACACACACACACACTTGTATTCACATGTTTGAATTTTCCCTGACTGAAGTCCATCATTCTTCTTTGAATGATAATCCCTATTGTATGCCACTGAGGATTACTTGCATGAACCTGGAGTAGTAGAGTCCATTGGTCTATGCATGCGCCCATGCATTGCCTCGTGATTTCGCCCGAAGCACTAAAGGGTGTGGAGAACTGACTGCGGCTTCATTTTCTTCTCACCACCACAAGGTCCGAGTTAGAGCTTCTGCTTTCTAAACTTTCCTGAAAAACTGTTTTTATTCTTGTATATAATTCAGATTTTACTGATTCTGTAGTAGTTTGTGTTCATAGTAATTTTTGTAGGATTAAGGACTTTGGGATGCCGCTTTGTCGGTTTCCCGCCAACCCTCTTTCTTCTCCCCCCTCCCCCTGGTGTCTGGGTACTGGATTGTGCTGAAGATGCTGGGATTCAAGGTCTGCGGTTCCTGCCCTCGCTTGTTTTCACTCAGCAATGAGTTCCAATACTGTCTGTACTGCTTGCGGGAAGCTCACATCGTATCCAGGTGCAGTATCTGCCTCTCCTTCCCTGCCCGTACTCAGGAAGGCAGGGTCTTACACACCTAATGGAGGTCTCCATGGGATGGCAGTTTGATCCTGGCTGGTGAACTCCCCTCTCCCTTAAATTGGCCTGCACAATCCAGGAGTGCACCTCCTATCACTGAGTTCCAGTCCGGATCCGACGGGACCAGCGTTATGGATCCCACACTGGGGCCTAGCCATGAAACACGGGAGCATGCACATAAGTATGGCAATAAGTCTTCCTCCAGATCCAAGAAAGAGACTGCACTGTCCACCAGTTCTGGCCACGGAGTGGCATGTTCCAAGGCTCACAAGAGCGAGAAGTAAGTAGTCACATTGTTCGCTAGATTGAACAGTCCTGGTTCCCGAATTCTGCATCTCTCCTGCATCGGCTCCACTGGTGCAGCATGAATCATCGATACTGAGGCAGGCCCCTTTATCTGCCCCAGCTCTCTCTGTGGAGAATCTGATGTGCTCCTGGTCCTTATGAATGGTTTGCCCTAGATCAGATGAGGTCTCCATAAGTTCCAGTCCATTCACCTGCTAAGAGGGCCTTCTCTCCGACATCGGATCTGCCACCCTCTGGTCTTGTTCCTACATCACACCCTGTTCCATCAGTCCTGTAGACACCCCCATTTGTACAGGACTCTGGTTCCTCTGAGTCTGAGGTTTTGGACACTACTCATGGTCCGCTGCTTCCATTCTGAAGGCATGCTTATCAGAGAGTTCCGATAGCACCATGACAGTACCCTTCTTTGCCTCAGCACAGGAGCCACTGGTACCTGGCTTCATGGGCATCACTGCATCAACAGCAGGACCAACTAGGTTGGCCATCATCTGGTTCAACCTGGGAAGAATCCCCTGTCTCACCACTCTCTCCTTTATCGAGTAGATGTTCAGAACTGGGGCTGGATGATATGCCAGTCAGCCCAGCTCAGATGGTACTGACAGATCTGGAGAGGTTCCCCTAGTCGTCTCCAGATTCACCTGTGTCATCAACGCCCTTCTCTTCCCCATACAACTACTGTCAGTTTCAGGAGCTGCTCAGGAGAATGAACAGTGCTCTTCAAAGCCCACTGAAGGAGGTGCAGGACAATTTGAACCAGCTACTAGACATCTTGCATGCATTGGAACCGCCCAGAGTGGTCCTATCGATCAACGCCATTGTCCAAATGGCACACCATGGACATGTGCATCTCCACCCCGAAAGGGGAAGAAAACGGGTCTGTTTCTGTTCTCACACCCTCTGCCTAATTCCTTGGTGATCCAGGCTGCTATGGAGCAGGCCAGACAACAGCTTCCATGTTCCACCCCCTTGACGAGGGCAAGAGGCTATATCTTATGGGTAAAAAGGTCTTTTACTCAGCCAGCTTCCAGTTCTGTATCTTGAACTACCTAGCACTGATGGCCAAATATGACTTTTCGAACTATGGGCAGATGGCAGATTTTACAGATAAACTACTGCAATAGGATCATGCACATTTCTAGGCTATTTTGGAGGAGGGCAAGTTGGTCTCCAGGACTATACTTCAGGCTGCGGTTGATTCCGCGAACATGTCTTCACATACAATGGTGACTGGAATAGTCATGAGGAGAGAATCCTGGCTACATACCTCAGGCTTCCCTAGAAAGGTACAGAGCACAATTGAAGACCTCCCTTTGAAGAGGACCTCTTCAGCTAGAAGATGAGTGATTCCTCTACAGAGTCTACAGGCCCATTCTACAAGAGTGCAGGCATCATAGAGTGCGACAGTAGTTGACGATGCCTGCACTCTTGTAGAATGGGCCTGTATCTCATCTGGTGGGGACAGTCCTGATAGCTGACAGGAGAGTAACGTACCCTGAAACCCACTTTGAGATTCTCTGGGTGGAGATGGCCTGCCTAAGTCTCTCTATGGCCACGAATATCCTAGGAGACATCCAGAAGGGCTTCATCCACTGTAGGTAAAAGTCCAGGACCCTACAGACACTGAGGAAGTGAAGCTGCTGTTCCTCATTTGAGGCATGTGGTTTGGGAAAGGAGGTTGGCAAATGTTTGGGTTGGTTGAGGTGGAAGCAGGAAACCACTTTCGGTAGAAATCTGGGATGCAACCACAGCAAAAAACTTTATCCTTCTAAAACACAGTGAAAGAGGGGGTTTGCCATCATGGCTCCTGGTTCGCCAGCCCTCCTTGCAGACTAGGAAAGCGACCTTTATGGAAAGGAGGCAGGAGGCTAGGGGTTCAAAGAGAGAGTTCATTAATGACGTAAGGACTAGGCTGAGGTACCTCTGTGGAGCAATAGGCTGGATTGACAGGCTTTTAGATACCAGGTCCTTCCAGAACCAGGAAGTCAAAGGGTGGGTTAAAACGGAATGACACTCCACCAGAGGGTGGAAAGCGCTTTTAACCACTGCATGCACCCTGCTGGAGTTGAGAGCAAGTCCCGATCCCTTCAGATAGAAGAAACAGTCCAAGAGCATTGGGATGCCAATAGCCTCATGAACAATACCTTTCTGTTGCGCAGGAGATGAAGTGTGCCCACTTAGCTCAGTAGGATAATCTTCTGTAGTCCTTCCTGCTATTGGAGAGGACCTCACGTACTGCTAACGAACATTCTCGTGCCAGCAGAGATGTCCATCCAAAAAACCAGGCTGTCAAGTGAAGCGTCTGTGGATCGGGGTGTCTGAGTTTGTCGTTGTGTTGTTTGAGCACTTCCAGAATGTTAGGAGCAGGAGTGGAGGATATTTTGATATGCAGAAAAGCAGAGGAAACCAGAACTAGTGAGGCCAGAATGGAGTGATCAGGATGACGGTCACCCTCTCCCTCAGAGTTTGTGAAGGATTTGCAGCATGAGTGGTAGAGGAGGGAAGGCATAGTTCACCTGGTTCAACCAGTTGATGACCAGCGTGTCAGCAGTACTGAATGCACTTGATGTTGGTGTGAGATTCAAAAAGAGGTTCCTGCTTGAAGTTCCCCATTGACCAAAAATGTCCATGATGACAGTGTTGTGCAGTTCCTATTCATGGTTGGTTGCAAAGTTCCTGCTGAGAGCATCAGCAATCAGCTTCTGGGTCCCTGGTACGCAAGCCACTGACAAGAGGATACAGTGTCCAGCGTGCCATTTCCAGAGGTGCACAGCTTCTGCACACAGCACTGGGGACCTTGTGCCTCCTTGCTTGTTTATGTAGTGGTGTTATACAACATGACGAGAATGGATGGATGGTAGGTAAAAATGTGTGGCATGTCTTGCTTACTGCCTGAAGTTCCAAGATGCTGATGTGCATCCTGGTTTCTCGAGCGGTCCAAGTTCCTTGCGTCATGCGGTCTCCCATGTGTGCTCCCCAGTACATCAAGTGAGGCGTCTGTTATGGCGGTCACACTCAGTGAGGATAGAAGGAAGGGCATTCCGGAACAGACTTGAAGAAGGAGGTGACCTCTGGAGGAATGGTGAGAATGATGTCCATGGGTTGGTAAATGGGGGAGTAAGCACCCTGCAGCCATAGTTGTAGACCGCGGAAGCGCAGGTGAGCAAAGGCTATGACATATGTGCATGCTGCCATGTGGCAGAGGAGGGAAAGGCAAGTTCTGGCTGAGACTGAAGGGTTGGATGTCACTGAAGCGATCAGGTCCAGTAGACTTTGGAACCTGTCTTTCGGCAGGTAAGTGCACGTGGAGGCCACATCGATGCAGGGATCATGTAGGGTGAAAAGTTGATTTTTTTTGATGTTCAAACTCACCCCTAGAGCTGGGAGATCGATTCCCCAACTTCTTTTCTGGATTGCGTTGCCAGTAGCCAGTCATTCAGGTAAGGGAAGACAAGGATTCCTTGCCATTGGAGGTGAGCTGCTACCATGAAAACTTCTGTGAAGACTCGTGGACCAGTAGTGAGTCCAAATGGGAGGGCCCTGTATTAGAAGTGTCGCAGACCCACCGTGAATATTAGGAACCATCTGTGGGTTGAGTGGATGTTGATGTGGAAGTAAGCATCCTGTATATCAAGAGCTGTAAAAAAATGGCCGTGAGCAGTACAATTTTCATTTTGGTGCTGGCATATCTATGCCTAGGAATTGTGGTGTGGCTCTACAGAGTCTACAGGCCCATTGTGGACACATGTAAGGCAGCCACGTGGAGTTCAGTACACACCTTTTTTCTCATTATGCTCTAGTGCATGATTCTGTAATGGATGCCTCATTTGGCGCAGAGGTTCTCCGTTCCACAGTTCTGTCATGTTCCTCACACTCTTCTCCTAGCTAGGTACTGCTTGTTAATCACACTCAGTGGAATACAATAGGGACCATCACTTGAAGAAGAATGAGAGGTTACTGACCTGTAACTGGAGGTTCTTTGAGATATGTGGTCCCTATCAGTATTCCAGATTCGCCCTCCTTCTGTGCTGCGGATCTGGTAGATCTGCAGTGGAGAAGGAACTGGAGACGCTGGTAGTCCACTCTGCCCTTCATCACCTCAGGTAAAACCACCAGGTAATGCAAGGCTGCATGCCCGGTTCAACAGACACTACTACTTTGAAAAGCTCTGGCTCCAGGCGCATGGTGCAGGCGCATAACCTTCAGTGGAATACAGATAGGGACCATACATGTCAAAGAATCTCCAGCTACAGGTAACCTCCCCTTCTGTGATGAACTATTTATTGCTGATTTCAGTCTTCTTCTGATCTTCCAGTAGTATAAATCAGGAGTAACCACTGAAGTCATATTTGTGAGATCAGTGTTAGGCTCCTTGTGATTCATTTTAAACAGAGGGCCACATTTTTAGTACTTGGAAATTTACTGGAAGATGTCAAAGACATCTGTGCTAAAGCTATGTCATAAGATTCATAGTTTGCTGAGATCTAATGCTGCTTTCCACTTTTGGGTCAACTGTTGGCATCCTTTGGTTATGAAAGATGTCTTAGGTATGTATGTCTTTATGCATTTGGCTAATATCTTCCATGCAATTTCTGTAATCCCAAATGCAAGTGCTTACCATGCCATTACTCAATTTAAGCAATATTTTGTGTTATTTTATAAAATGGCAGCACAGATACAGCATAAATAAAAGGTCAGTTTCTAACTAGCATTTCAGATATGCTTACACACATTGTAAGAATGTAAGTTTAAGTGGGGGGTGAAGGTTGTCCCTTTCACTGTTACATTTCATAGACTACACTTTTTGATTAACATTTGACTATCAATTATTTTTGGGGTAGGTTAGCACATAGCTATGTATGTAATTTAATGTTCACGCATAGAATCATAGAATTCAAGATCAGAAGGGACCATTATGATCATCTAGTCTGACCTCCTGCAAGATGCAGGCCACATAAGCCGATCCACCCACTCCTGAACTAATTCTCTCCCTTGACTCTGCTGTTGAATGCTCCAAATCGTGATTTAGAGACTTCAAGTAGCAGATAATCCACCAGCAAGCGACCCCTGCCCCATGCTTCGGAGGAAGGCGAAAAACCTCCAGGGCCACTGCCAATCTACCCTGGAGGAAAATTCCTTCCCTACCCCAAATATGGCGATCAGCTGAACCCCGAGCATGCGGGCAAGACTCTCCAGCCAGACCCTCTGGAAAGGGCTAACAATATCCCAACATTGACCCTTTGTACTGATTACCAGTGTGGCACGTTATTGACCTATTGACTAAACCCGTTATCCTATCATACCGTCCCCTCCATAAACTTATCCAGCTTAATCTTAAAGTCATGGAGGTCCTTCGCCCCCACTGTTTCCCTCAGTAGGCTGTTCCATAATTGCACTCCTCTGATGGTTAGAAACCTTTGTCTAATTTCAAGCCTAACATATTTGGTTTTATTTCCTTTATTACTAAAAATGGGGGGGAAATGTGAACAGCTGTTTGTGTATGATAAACATTGACAAAGTACTTGGTGCCATTAAAAATAATCCATTTTGTTTTTTTCTAAATTGGATTAGAAAATCTTAATTTTGTTCACGTATTTTGGTTCTTTAGCACACATGCATTGTGAATGGTTCTATTCTGACTACTTGTATCTGTGCTCAATTTTCTCAACAGTTTTTTTTAAAATTTATAAATGGGTTCTCAAAACAATGAATTATTGGGCTAACATCATCCCCTCTTTGTTGTGCAAGTCTTCTCTGGAATAACAGGTTTTAGTTTGAGGTACAGGTATTATCCATATCCATTACATTAAGATTGAAAAATTGACAGATTTGCCAGGATTTATTCTTTAAACTTTGATTTGTGTATTTAAAAATTGCTAATAGCTTATGAAACATCCTTTTTGTATCTGTAGTAGAATTGCTTGGTAGGAAAGAAAATGCTGAAGTTTACTACACTGCTCTGAAATTTGATGATGTTAATCAGTGGAGGGAAAAATAATTTACTATGAAAGTAATGTTTTGATGCTCTTCATCTCTCTCCAATTTATCACACTTTCTTCTTTATACAAGTACCAGTTTTCACTGTGTTTAGTGTCTCTGTACTTATCTCTTCGTCAGTCATTATTATCACTGGTCCAATCTCTAGTTTAACCTTGGCTAAAGGCGGAGTTCGTGAATCCAAAGGAAAAATCTCCAGTAAATCAGAATTAGATTAGTAAATTCTAGTGATCTATTGTTCCCCTTAAATTTGCTCTTTATGGAAAATTATAGTGGAGGTACTCTGTACCCCATTGAAGAGTGAGCCTACCAAGTACATGTCAGAAAGCCAATGAAAGCTGAGGTGCTTGTTAATCTGGGTAGCAGTCTGAACTACTCTTTGCAATGTGTTTACTTTGTTTGAGCAAGTATTAAAAATAAAGGCAAAAAACCCCAAATAATCCTCGTCTTCAGTGTAATAATGATTAAAAAGTTCAGTCAAGGTAGCCTAATGAGAAATGTTGCTCCTGCTTTATTGATTCATTGTAATGGTGTATGTATGACACTATTACTATGTACTATTACTATGTACATAGAATCAGACAAAAACAAAAGTGTGATTTGGAAGAATGATTTTCTGCTTCTCTGTTTAAGCCATCTTCAAAATGAGATTTTACTGTAGTTCATCTTTTAAAAAGGAAAAATAGAAAATTATCCAAATCAGATGTTGAATTTTAATAGCTTAAGTGCAGTATGGTAGGTTTTGTTGGGGAAAAAATGCTATGAATTACAGAATCTTGAGCAGTTCTTTTAAAATCAGTGTACAAGGTTGACGAGGTTTTTGCTGATTTCCCTACAGAAGGGTTTAGTTTAGACCAGATGTTAAGGGGAAAATATCGGGACTGCCGTGGGGGGGCGCTGTGTGGGTTTTTTTTTTTTTTTAAACACTCACCCGTCCGGGAATTCGGCGGAGAGCCCTTCAGTCACGGACAGTCTTCGGCGGTATTTCGGCGGTGGGTAATAAACCTTGCTGCCAAAGACAGAAGCACCCACCGCTGAAATAACGCTGAAGATCGTCTACGACTGAAGGACTCTCCGCTGAATTGCCGCCAAAGACCAGGAAACAAAGAATCAGGACAAATAGCATCCTGACTGTACTCTGGTTGGGACATGGAACAAACTCCTCAAAATCGGGACAGTCCCGATTTTATCGGGACATCTGGTCACCCTAGCCCCAGAAGAGGTACTGGCAATTCTTTTGTTTATAATACTAGACTCTCCCTTCAGATAAAATGTAGAGTCTTCATTAAACCATGCTTATCTGGTGATGAACGCAATACATTCAACAGAAAGATATTACATGGTGTATCTCCGTCAGTTCATTTGAATGGCCTTTAGGATGAAACAGCTGTATAAATCTAGTCAATAACCTAATTAGGACAAGCTTTATATCAAGTCTTCTGTCTTCAGCTCGCCAAGAAAATTAAATCTTTATAAGTGGTGTCTTTAGAATGCACTTCAAACACAAATTTGTCCAGTAAAGTCCTTACCTACTCTTAAAAATCTTTAAAATTGATGAAAGGCTTGGGATAGCTAATTGGAATGTGCATTGGGCAGAAGATAAGATAGATGTAATATAACAAATTTTATTAGCTATTAAAGGCACTTGCATCTGAATTTACCAGTACTCAGACATGGCTCTGTTACTGCAGTGCAATACAATTAAAGAACAAAACATACAATTGTTAGTTGACAATCTCTTTCATATTCTTTGCTTTAAATCAATCAGTAAGTTTCTTTCCTTGTCTTTCATTTTGTTTTGATATGTATATTTTAGTGCTGGCATAATTCTTTTGTGCATAATTTACCAGTCCCGCTTGTATGTATCCCATGGATCCCCCCCTGGTTTGACGAAGTTAACTTCTTAACACAAAAACTGAATATGTAAGCGTCAAGCACCAGATCAGCACATCTTGAGTTTAAAATGTTAACTATATACATTTCCCTAGTCTAATATGTTAATGTATTTTCTTTTTAACAGCCTCAAGTACTACAGCCTTCCAGCAGCCTTCCCAGTTCCACAGACCTCGCCCAGGGAAAATTAATAAAAACACCACATACCGAGGCCCACAGTGAATACCCTAAACAGGGCCTGCATGAAAACGGTGATCATCACAATCAAAATGCTGCAAATGGCTCTCACACAAATAGCCTGAATGAGTTGAACATTTTACTGAGTAAACGTTTAAATATAAAGGACCTGAATGAGAGTGAACCTGTTGAGGACAATTTGAAGGTTAAAAAGAGTGCGAAAGAACCTGGAGAGCTGGCTAGTAATGAAGATGGTACACTACAGTCTCTTCCCTCTTCTTGTCAGACACCTACCCAAATGGATGCTAGAGATGTGCAGACTAAGTTAGCTGCGAAAAGTCAACCTTCATCCCCAAACCAGGCTTCTCAGCCAAAGACTTTAAGAGCTTCAGAGCCCCCAAACCAGAATGCTTTAGTGCCTCCTTCAGTAGCCAATACTGCATCATCCCCAAACTGCCCCACTGCTTCCAAGGCTGAGCTACCATCACCAAGTAGTGCAACACAGCTACAACCAACATCTAGCCAGACACACCTAAAGAGTAAACCAAGTCAGAGAATTTCTAAACTTCGCCCGCCAACTATTTCCTTTGTTAAATCAAAACAAATAAGCAACCCGATGCTTATATGTCAAGAACCTCAGAACTCCCATTCCAAGACTAACATCCCAAGGCCGCTGGCACAAAGAAAGGAAAATGTGCAAAATCAGAATACTGGTTTGCGTTCTGGGGATAGTTTGGCTTCTAATCGGCATTCCCGCCTCCCTAAACCAAAGACACATTAAAAACATGACATCCACATGCACGTCTCATTGGAATGAATCGTATATCAATTGCTTATCATATATTGACTGCTTTAGTTATGGCTTTGTTATCCAAATCCTGAATGAATATTATAAGTGGAATCTGTCATTAATATTTGCCTATTCCAATCTGACCTGTTTGGAAGTTGATGCTATCAAAAACTCTGCAGCTTCTCTTAAGAGAACATAATGGTTTATATTTAACTATACCTGTGGCCTGCATTAGCAACTTGATTACATTACCCTTCTCTCTCTCTCAATACTTAACAAATGCTGAAGCCTGTGATGACCACTAAACACTTTTCCAGGGTGCTTCACCAAGCATTTGAGGAGAGCAGGTTGCTTGCGGAAATCATTTCTTGTTTTTTATTAATGTGGACTATCAGACAGGGAAATCACTATTCAATCTAATCTTTTGGTTCTGACTACCAGTTAGGATTATAGCAGTGGAAAATAATACAGAGACCTAATCTATTAGCATATCTTTTCCTGGCCATAATTTGACTCTGTATTCCAGAGGCCTATGCAAAATCTTCGTATTTATCAAAATTATCTCATGACTCTAGTGACATGTATTTAATGTTGTTTTAATCTAGGTTTGTTTTCCTACAGGTATCAGAATGTTGCTCTATTTGCTTTTGAGCTCATCTTCACCATTCACAGATGGCAAGCAGATCTCACAGGGTGAAATGGCTCTTATTGCACAGAAATATCAATCCATCCATGAATTGTAGTGAAAGTGTAATATGCTTTTGTGTTATTTAATAGCCATTATTGGGTAAATTTTTGAAACTGAGTGCTAAGGATACTTGTGCAAAAACCTGCTAATGCAGGTGCTTTTGAGATGGTGCATAATGAGCCTTGGGGATAGAGGGTCCATGACACCTAAGTTGAGAGTTTCATAACATACATTTTAATTAAGAACTTTTAACTTTATTGTAATATTTTTTGTATTTATTGCCTTCCTGTTTACTATTGGAAGACTGAAGTATCTGACTTGAAATGTTTGCACAAAACTTGGGTGTAGATGTAGGGATCTGAAATTATTTTACATAATAAAACTTTTTTTAAATTACTTTTTACTAAAACCCACAGCTTTGCTTTGAGCAATCCTATGATGTCATAATCAGAGCTGGTACTCTGAGTATTTCAGAGAAGGGTACTTTTTTTTTTTCCCCCTGGGAAGGAACTCGGTGGGTAAATAAAATAAGGTAAGATATTTCTGCTCTCTCTGGGTAGGTATTATCTCTGAAGGTGGTCTTTAAATATTTGTCAGGTGGCAGCCGCGGGGGCATAAAGTTTGTAAATGCACACACTATAGATTAAGTGCATGTCCAGCAAAGTGTTCCAAAAATTTACCCTCGTATCCCACAAAATCATAGCATCTTGTTTTCTTCAGTTTATATGTACCTGAGACTCAAGCAGCAGAACACTGTCAGAATTAGTATTTTCAAAAACTTACTCTCCAGTGTGTAATAAAACAGAGAAACAACACGCAATAACACTGTTTTAGGCTTTTGCTGAAGGAAGATGTATTACCGTACACTTTTTCCAGGGAATATATTGTGTATGTATACATCCACAGGAATCTTCAGTAATAAACTTTGGCCCTTCTTAAGCCAAGAATGGCTATCCCCAGTGCAAAAATAACAAGCGACCTAAACTTTTGAATAGATGGAACATGAACAATGCAAGCAAAGTGCTCACATTGTTTGCTTTTAATCAGCAGGAGGCGAAATAAATCCATAAGTACACTTAATTTAATCTGTTCATTTCACATCTGGTTATACAGTTCTGAAATAAAACCAAACCACGTTTTTTGTTAATTCATATAAAAAATCTACTTTAGCATTAATATTGCAGTAATTGTTATATAAATTGATCAAAATAAGACTAAGCACAACACTACTGTTATAATGATTATTAAGTTTTTTTCTTTCTAGAAAGGTCCTGAGTATCCTGTTTGCTGTCCAGAAGCAGAGTAGGCCTTAATATGTGAGGAGTAAATAAAACTGATTTTGTATATATTCATAAAATTAACTCCTGACAGTTGACTGTTTCTCCAGGGTTTGAAAACTGCTGATGAAATGGTCAGGTTCTTGGTTCATTTTCAGGTCTTTATAGATTTTTATGGAAATTTTGAAAGCTGACTTTCCTTAAAGGAAAGGTGATTTTATTTTTAATGTTATACAGTTTGTCTATGGAGAGACTATTTTCATTTAAAGGAATTTTGTTGGTGTAGAGAGATTTCAGATTTCCTCCCTTCCCTGCCCCCCCCCACCAAGTTTTCACCAATCTGATTTACTTTTAAAGAGATAGTAAAATAAATAATATGTTTGTTTTTTTTAAATCTGCACCTTTACTGATTTTAAGTTACAAAGAAAAGAGCCCATCAAGGTTTTCATAGAAATGCAAAAAAAAATTGTTGTGGTTCTTCCTGTTTCTATAGAAACTTTAGTAACATGTATTCCTTGATGTGAAAAATATATACACACACACACACATATTCACACTCCCTTTTTTATCCTAACGGACTAGTAAATAAGAAATGGAGCCATGGGTAGCAGAGTTGCTATATGTTCAAGACCATGATGCTAATCTAAATTGTAGTTGTGCTGAGCTGAAATTCTGCTAAACATTTATTCACCTAAACATAAGTACATATTTCTGCTACTATCATGACTTTACCAAGGATGGTTCCAATGTATGTACAGAAAGTCCAGAGTATGGGGTAAAGCTTGTTAGTTGATGAACAACTGGAAGAGAGGTAATGAGGTGAAACTGAAGTCTCACTCCTGTGAAAGGAAAAAAAATGCTGGTGCTGTATGGAACTCTTCAGGTCTGAAATGAAAGAAGCTACTTTATTTAAAGGTGGAGATGTTTCATCAGTAGTGGTGTAGATTATTCTAAATGAATAAAATTAAGGGTTAGATGAATCTGAAGTTTTTTTAGGTTTCTAAAATTGGTTATTGCTGACTTTTTCATCCGTTTCAGGTCTCAGACATTCTTTTGTGCAGTACTCACAAAAGTATTAAACTACTGTTCAGTATATGTGTATAAAGAAGAAACAAAACAAATTGCATATTTTAACAAGTGAAAACACAAAAGGAGAAGAAAAAATAAATTGCACTTTAAATGAGCTTTATTGCTTGGAGTTGTGCCTAAAATAATCTAAATGCCTCCTGTTGTGTGTGGCTTTTTTGTTTGAACCTAATTTTCCTGCAAGTGTTGCTGTTTCCAAGATATCTTTATATCACCTAACAGAATTAATATACACTCTAGCATGTAAGAATATCCATATACTGTAGCACGTTTTCATTGTGTATTGATTTTATTTTTTTAATCATGGAATTTTAACACCAATGCAACTCAAGACCCTTCCCTACTCCTCCCTCCCCCACCCGGTACTTCATTAATCCCATTTGAAGTTAATGGCAAAACTTTCATGGGACTAATATTTAGCCCTTGGAGAATAATGTTCCTAGAGTATATTGTGGAGATGTTAATGAAGAACCATATGAAATACTAACCCAGGGGGTTGGTGAAAGTAATCATTTAATATAGCCACTGAAAGTCTTTTCACACAGTTCATAGAAAAATGATTCTAGAGTTCAAAATCAGACTGCAAAGAGGTTCAACTAGACTGCATCATAGATCAGTAAAAGGCAGTCCATTTTTGGTCTTAACTGCTGACTTATTGTAAAGAAGCTAGAAGAGTTGAATACCATTTGAGTTGTTTATTTTGTTGTTTGCATGTCATTACTCTGACATCCATATAATGTATTTCATGTGTGGGATGGGGGAAGTTTCAGTTTTTGCACAGCACATAATACTCTTAATATGGACATTCTCATACCATTAAAATGGAAATCCACTCTCGAATTGGGCTTCCATGGCTATTCTTTTTCATCTCATCATAGTGGCTGGCATGAAGGAGGGTGGATTTTAATAGATGATCATGTTGGTAGGCATGAGTTTTATAACCTACAACCATGCCATCAAGGAAATTCAAGAGTACTTCAATCACTGTTGTGGTAAAGCTGCTCACTGCCTACTTAAAGCACCACAATAAAAACAACATTAACTCCAGTGTTGGTATTTAAAGTCTTAAATTCAGTATTAGCTACAAAAATATCCTTAATATCTACAGTGTTGGTTTTTAGTTTTATTTTTTAAAACCAATTCAGAGAAAATACTATATATTGGAATTTGCTTGTAAAGTTGAGTTTAAAAACCTGTATGTAAAGATTCTTTCCTTTGTGTTGCACTAGTGAATACAAATAAAATTAATAATTCTAAGTATCCAGTTATCTCAACATTCATTTTGCCTCTTCCCTTTATTCCGCTGTAAGTCATCCCTGTGAAAAGTTGCAATGCTGACAAAAGGAAACTGTTGTTGCTTAATCTCCACAATTGTGCTTCTAGAGCTTTGTGTTATTAATGGATTTGTCTCCCCTCAAACAAGAGTCATCCTTTTTATAACTAAGACATTTGGAATTTTCTTCCTCAGTGATGTTCAAAGTAAGGAAATCTGAAAATGAGAGAAAATTGAAAGCTACATTTTAAATTGTGGCCTCTGATAGAATCTGGTATTAATCTAGATGAGAAGCAGAATGGGATAATTTGATGTGGTGAAAATTTTAAAAGTGCTTTGTTTTGACTGTAGCTCAAGATGGCGGGGGGGAAGTGGTGAGAAATGCATAGCGGGTTTTCCTACGGAATTCTCTTAATATAAAAAGACTATGGACAGTAAAATTGTCTCAGGCATACACACCTTAGGTTAATCCGTGTCAATCAGTCTCTGTGTATACAGTGCATATTCATGTATGTGTGCCCACATGGCATTCTGAGAATTCTTTTGAAAGACTGACAAATTCAAAAGTTGGGACTACTTTCAACTTTCCTGTAACATCCTAGTAATACATTTGTTTCTTCACTTTCTCAGCAGTCTAAACAGTTTTATAGCAGGAGATAATATCTGGTTCACTTAACAGCTCACCAATTTCAATGGATGAAACTTGAAGAAAAGACTATCAATAAAAATAATGAGGCAAAGAGGTGTGCAAGGGCTTGCAGAGAGAAAATATTAAAAAAAAAAAGAAAGGCAGAAAGGAACTGACTACTAAGAAATAGTCATGAGCAATGTTCCTTCTAATTTTTTTTCATCCATGTGCGGAATAAATTGTTATGTGCACTGAGAGATGTGTGCCACCAGTAGAAACAAAGAAACCTAGATACCATATTTTAAAAAGTTACCATAGGGATAATTACTCCAGCCAGGACAGATTAGGCATTTTAGAACTCGCTACTCGAAGAATTAAATTAAGTGTAAGAGAAAAAACTTATGAAACACACAAACCAGTCAAAACACTAAAATAACACACTTTGAAGGAATAAAATTACAGAAAATGTGTGCATTGTTTAGCAGGAAGTACCAAGAAGTAACAACAACAACCACCACACAAGTATGTGTTGGGAGATGAGTGTGTGAGACCCAGAGAGAGAGACAGAGAGAGAGAGAGAGAGAGAGTGACTGTGAGCTGGCTGCTGGGGAAGTCTCAGACTGTGCCTTTTTAAGAAAGGTACTGTCCAGAGGCTTGAGTCATTCAGACCTCAGCAGCTCCAGGTCCTGAGCTAGGCTTTCCCCTCTCCCCTGCTCTGCAGAGATGGAGTGCAGGGGGAGGGGGACACCCTGACATTAGAACCCCCCTCCACCCCGCACTTGACCTACCAGCAGGAGGGTCCTGGGAGCAGCCGCAGGAGGAGGGGCACCTGAACACACCCTGCTGGATGTGTGTGGCTTCGCTAATCAACTGCACAGAACTCGAATCTCTCCTAGGCGGCCACGTAGCTTAGAGGGAACAATGGTCATGTGTGCTAATGAGTGGCTTAAAGTTAGACACTGCAGAAGAATTTTAAAGAAACTTTCAGGTGAAATCTATCCAAAATTTTAAAGATTTCTTATCTAGAGGAAGGATTTTTATAGTTTGCTTCCAAAAGACCAGAAAGTTAAAAATAACTGTTGTTCCTATTCAGGAAAGTACTTAAGTGCATAAAGTTCCAGTGGAACTTTAGCACATGCTGAAGTGGTTTCATGAATTGAGGCCTAAAGCACTAGTTACCCACATTTTCTCAGTGGCTGAAAGCATTCAGCCTTTGCTCTTGTGCCTTGCAGTTCTCCTGATACTTGTGGAGGCTTAGTGTAAATGCACACTTAGGACCCAACAGTAAATATAGGAACTATGTTTGAATAGTGTCCCTTATTGTAATTTTAACCTATCATACAGAATCTAAATTGTTTTTGTCCCAAATCAGGATTAAAAAAAACCCGGAAATTCTAAAATTTTTCACTCAACAGAAATGAAAAAAAAAGTTAGCAAGTGTCAGAACAAAATATTTAGACATTTCTGAAGTTAAGCTGTTTCATTTGACCCAAAATGCTTTGTTTTGAGTCATTTCAACATTCAACTGCATTTTCCTATTTTGGTGTAGAATGTAGTTCAGAAGCATCAACTGCTCACTGGAGTGGGGGAAACAAACCTAAATTTGTACTCTGTTAGTGTCCAGATCAGAGTTTGGATCGTGAGCATGGATGAGATGGGAGCCATATTAATGACACTTGCAAGCATTGCATCACTCATAAATCCCCCTGCTTCTGTCCCCTTGCCTCTGTTCACTCCAAATAAAAACAAGTTCTTGTGGCAGCAGTCAATTTCAGTGGGAGAGCCCCATCTGTTCTACTTTAAGAAGAATGAAGATATTGTGGTGGGGGCATAAGATTGCTATGCGGGAAAGGAGAACACAGATTAAAAAGAATGGCAGAAATCCTCATGTTCTCCAACCTGGAATTAACATACTTGACATTTTCTCTCTAAAGGATTTTTTTTTCTTTTAAGGGCATGTTTAGATACATCTGAACAACAGTAAAGATTAGCATTTAAGAGTGAAGTCTGCACAAAATGAATCAGGTTCATATGATATTTCATTCACTAAATTATGAAAATTATCAGCTATAATTGGACAGAGTTGTATCTTGAATAGGATCAACAAATAACAATGAACCTAAATAGTTTGCAGCTCAAATAAAAGTGTTGAACTATTAAAGTATTTAATGCTAACCTGACCTTCTGAAAGATAAAGTACTTACTTGGAATTGCTTTTTTCCCCCTCCCTGCACCTGTTTCTGTGGTGCTGTTACCATAATGGAATTAGGTTTTTTTAAATTCTATTACATATATAGGCTAACGTCTGACTTTGGATGTTCCCTCTAGGTGTAAGAGGAGGTAGAACTCTCTAGAATTCCCCATTCCACTCCCACCCCCTGCAGTCCCACCCTCCTTCATTTACCTCTGTACTTTCCCAGTGGCTAGACTTAGGGGGGAGTTCTCTGGGGTCATCGCTCCCTGGAGGAGGGCTGGTTCTTCTTCCTCCCTTCCCCGGCAAGAGAGGAGAGTCTGGCTGGAACGTGGGCCAGCCTCAGACAGCCCCTGCATAGGGCTTTATGGGCTCAGTCTCTGAGCATCTATTGCCCCTTCATAGGGTTTACCTCCTACTCCTCTTCCTGAGGCACATTGCTTGGCTATCAGCTGGGACAGCTCTGGAAGCAATGTGTTCCGGGGCTGTCTCCTCCTTGACAGGTGTGCCTCTGTAACTAGCCGTCTCGATGTGGAACAGCCTTCTGGGTCACCACCCCTTCCTATGGTAAGCTTTCCCTTTTAAGCCCCTTTATAGGCTAGAATCATAGAATACCAGGATTGGAAGGGACCTCAGGAGGTCATCTAGTCCAACCCCCTGCTCAAAGCAGGACCAATCCTCAAATGGATTTTTGCCCCAGATCCCTAAATGTTCCCCTTAAGGATTGAACTCACAACCCTGGGTTTAGCAGGCCAATGCTCAAACCACTGAGCTATTCATGAGGAACAAGCTATGCAGGCGTGCCTCATTAGCGCAGCACAGGCTCAGAAGAGCTTGTTAGCCTCCTCCCAGCCAGTGGGAGGGTGTGTTCCTTCACACTAAGTGTCTCTTGAATTTTTTATGGGAGTCATCAATGCACATATGAAGGCAGAATTTGGCCCTATAAAGCCAAACTGCAATGGATGGAAGCTCTGTTTTTAAAGACTTTGAGATTTTAAAATTCTCTTTGTTCTATCTAAATCTTAAACAAATTTCAAAATTCTCCAAAGGAAAATTGTGTAAATTTTTATTTTGGGTTGACAAATGTCTAATTTTGATTTAGACTTTTTAATCTTGTATTATATAATACACAATATAACAACTCAAAATGAAAAGTTTGAAAACAAAAAAAAATTGAAATGTTTAATTCCTGCAACTTAAACTTCTTCCTTCACTTTCCTTCCGAAACAAAGTACTGGCGAAATCAATCCAGTTTTGCAAAGCATTTAGATTTTTATGGAACTGCATATTTTGACAATATGATTCCAAAGTTTATCTTACCAGCTCTAGTAAAGAGAACTATTTTTCAACTCAATTTGTAGATATTTGTTTAGGTATTTTGGGTACTGCAACTAAGGGGAGAGTAGAGCCATGAAAGCTAATGTTTGAATATCGCCCTTAGATTTATCACTGTTAAATTTGTTAAATTTCTAATGATGTGCAATGGAAAACATTAATGTTTATCTCCAGAGATTGATGTACAATTCTGATTAGGTGGTAAATATTGCCTATATAAGTTGTTGTTGTTATATGTTAAGTAATGCACGTATCCCTCAACTGTGGCCCAAGGATTAAATACAATCCAAGAAAATCCCTTGTATTCTGTATTATAGGTGAAGTGGTAGAGCTGCCTATAGTTAACACTTCCCAACTCTTCTAATTATAAGATCTTATTTTCAGAGAATACCTAGACTATCCCAGACAGATGTTTGTCTAACCTGTTCTTAAAAACCTCCGGTGACAGGGATTCCACAACCTCCCTTGATAACCTATTACATTTCTTAACTATCCCTTATATTTAGAAGGTTTTTCCTAAGGTCTAACCTAAATCTTCCTTGCTGCTGATTAAGCCCATTACTTCTTGTTTTAGCTTTAGTGGACATGTCAAAGAATTGATAAGTCTTCAGATATGTTAAGGGCTGTGATCAGGTCCCCCTTCAGTTGTCTTTTTTTAAAAGACTAAATATACCTAGTTTTGTTTTTTTTTAAACCTTTTCTTCTAGGTCGCATTTTCTTAACTTTTATCATTTTTGTTGCTCTCCTCTGAACTCTAAGCAGGAGGTGGAAAAACTGTAGAAAGTGTGGAACCCAAAACTGACCAAACACTGCAGCTGAGGCTTCACGGTTGCCAAGTAGAGCAGAATTACCTTCCATGTCTTTTATGCAATAGTCCTGTTACTACATTTCAGAATGTTGTTAGTCCTTTTTGCAACAGCACTGCTAGTATATAGGCTTGTTTGCCAGCCTGAGAGAGAATTTTGGGCTTGACATTTTGATACTCTTATACTAATATGTGTGAAGAACAATGAACAAAAAGACTGTTGCATTTCCCACAACCAGCTGGGACTTTTAGTACGATGGGAAAAGATAAGGGATACAGCTAAAGTATTACTGGGCATGGTGAGAATGTAATATACGAGTACACACTTGAAGATTGCCTCAACTCCTTACCTCAAGGCAAGGTCAAGCAACCAGTTGGGGGGGGGGAAGTCATAAGAAACACTAAAAGCCAAAGAAAGGCCTGGCCTTGGCCAGAACCCAACCTCACTCTTTACCCCTGCCATGGGTACAAAAGGGGTGGGACGAAGATCCCAACTCATGACCCTAAAAAATGGAACAGGACCATAAGTTGTAAGGGGTGTGACTAGAGGCGAGCACTGCAGGTATATTTGGGCCTGCTAAGGAGGAGGAGGTAGGAATAGGGACACAGGCTAGGCTCTGCAGCATCAGAGCTGGGAAGGGGCACATGGAGTAAACACTCTGCGGCATCAGAGCTGGGACCGGAACACGGGGAAAACAGACTCTGACGGTGTGTAGAGCTAGAAATATGCTTGCTTGGAACTAACCCCAATAAACATTGAATTGCCTGCACTTCGGACTTCTGGTCTTCTGCTTTCTGTCTGTGTGACAAGAACCAGGGGAAAGAATGAAGGAAAAGCCCTCTAACAAGCACCACACAGTTTGCTCATATTCAGCTTGTGAGAAACTATAAACTCCAGATCCTTTTCTGCAGTCCTACAGTCTAACCAGTTATTCTCCATTTTGCATTTGTAGAGTTGATTCTTCCTTCCTAAATGTAGTAGTCTGCACTTTTCTTTAATGATTTTCATCTTGTTGATCTCAGACCAGTTCTACAATTTGTCAAGGTCATTTTGAATTCTAATTCTTTCTTCCAAAGTGCTCACAACCACACCCAGCTTGGTGTCTTTTGCAAATTGTATATGCATATACTCTACTCCATTACCCAAAATTAAAGAAAATATTGAATATTACTGGCCCTAGGATAGACTCTGTGGGATCCCACTAGATACATCCTCTCTGTTTGAGTGACCCATTGATGATAGCTCTTGGAGTATGTTTTTTTTCAACCAGTTGTGCATCCACCTTATACTAACTTCATCTAGACCAAATTTCTCTAGTTTTGCTTATGAGAATGTCATGTGGAACAGTGTCAAAAGCCTTACTAAAATCAAGATCAATCATTTCTACTTTGTCCTCCTTATCCACTAGGCCAACAACCTGTCAAAGAAGGAAAATAGGTTGGTTTGGCATTATTTGTGCTTGATAAATCCATATTGGATATTACTTCTAACCCTATTATCCCCTAGGTGCTTACAGGTGATATTTGGGTCCTCTTTGTTCCCTTTTTAAAGATAGGTGCTATGTGTACCCTTCTTCAGTCCTCTGGGTTCTCAAAGATAATCACTAATGGTTCTGGGATTGCTTCAGTTAGCTCCTTAAATACCCTAAAGTCAAATAATCAAGTCTGCATGACTTGATTTAAAAAAAAAAACAATATCTAATTATTTTGCTGGTTCTTTTCCTGTTTTGGCTTGGGTTCTTCTTTAACATTAGTTGTCTTAAGCATCTGGTCACAATCTTTTAAATGAAGACTGAAGCAAAATAATTATTAAACACATCAGTCTTCTTGGTGTCATCTGTCATTAGCTCCCCTTCCTTGTAGTCCTCGGCTTTTCTTTGTCTTTCTCTTGCTTCTACTGTATTTATACAACCTCTTCTTATTGCCTTTTATGTCAATTGCTAGGTGGGATTTTGTGCCTTAGCCTTTCCAATTTTCTCCCTACATGGTTAAACTATACTTTTGTACTCCTCCTTAGCAATTTGTCATTGTTTCTACTATTTTTAGGAAATCTTTTTTTGATTTTCAGATCCATGAAGAGTTCCTGATGCAGCTATATTAGCCTCTATTTTTTTCTATCTTTCCTTTGTAATAGGATAGTTTGCTGCTGCGCTTTTAATACCATCTTTCTGAGAAACTGCCAGTTCTCCTAAACACCATTTTCTGGGGCTTTGCTTAACTTAAATCTGTATGCCCTAACATTTTCCACCCCAGCTGTCTGCCTCAGACTGAATTTTTTGAAAGATTATGGGATTGGTGGAAGGTGAGGGTATCGAACTGGGGAGGGGGCAATAGGAGCAGAAAGGAACAAAAAGAGGTTTGGGGCAGGGGCCTAACCGCTTGAGAACAATCCCCTATATAACCTGAAATTGATCCAAGGAGTCCTGAATAACATTTTTAATGTTTAGCAAATATCTGTAAAGACACTGGCAGAGTGTGTTTTATGCCCCTCTAGTCGTAGGCATACATAGACTATAACAGTCTACTCCTGCTACCAGTTACTCTATTAGCTCAACTGGTAGAGCAAGAGCATTTTGGATATAAAGATACCATCTCTACTGATGATGCTGATAATCAAACATGCATAGTCTACGGCGACCTGTTGCACCAGCCAGTATGACCATGGTTAATGGTGTTGCAGCAGGCAGCATGTAGTGAAGTCTGCAGATCTGGCTCAATCCTGCGAATCCATGAATCTCTGGGGTGGCCCTATGGGTGGCAATAGATAGGGTCAGGGAAAGTTTTTGAGAGTATTGTGTGCTGAGGTGTGTTTGTCCATCATGGTAACATGACTGAAAATCATGTAATGTCAGTTTTGAATATAAAGAGTGATTGAAGAAAAGCCAGATCTCTGTCAAACCATTTTATGCTCAGAATTTGGTGCCGACTGTGCATACAGAATGCCTCTAGTGATCCAAGTCTGCCCGTGAGAAGGCCTAGGTTTCTGATCCATGTAGCAATGCAGATAGTACATAGGTCTGAGAGATCCTGAACTTTGTCTCAGCACAAAAATGTTGTTGCATACTTAGCGGAGACAAACTTCATGCAGAAAGTGTTACCTGTTTTTTCTTTTTTTAACCCAAAGCTCTTGCTAACTTTTACTCTGTTTGAGGTGGTGTCAGGAAATAAATCAGGGGAGACACAGCCGTCCGCCCGATAGATGGCTGGCACAAACAGGACAATACAAGAAAGCTTTTACTTAAAGCTAAACTTTACTTAGTTTTAAGCACTTACACATGTTTGCAACAAGTTAGTAAAACACCCCTAACCCTTGATAATTACCAAAGCTGAGTGTGGCTTTTGAGTGACACAGCGGCAGGCTTCCGGTGGCCAAATTTTCCATTTGCCAGTGGGGACCGCAAGATGTATTCAGAGGGAGAGTCCAAAAGAGTCCCCAAACGAGTCCAACTACCTTAAACTTTTCCCCCTTATTTATACATTAGTAATAGAATGACTTATGTTTCTAGAAAGTCTGGTTTTCTAACCTTATGCTTATGAGACATTTGTATTTGGTATTACTACATAGGAGAACTTAATGATACACAAACTTTTCACTAATAATACACTTGTGCATTATCGACAGCTCTTCAGCTTCTTACTTCAAAAGCATCAGTAAATGCCTGCCTCTGTGTGTGACTGTTACATTAATTGCTACCTGTATTCTGATGCTTTCACTTCATCGCTTGAGCTTTGCTGACATGGTTCATTTTGTCATCTCATTCCCTTTGACAGATTTATTGTTTTGTAATTTACAGTTCTCTGATTTTATATATAATGTTTTTTGCTCAAAAGAGACAAAGGAGAGTACAGGCTACAGTCTTGTAATGCACTTTATTAGAGTCAGAGAGACATGACATGTAGAAGTTATATATTTACAATGTGTTTTCCAGACCTAATCCTGAACCTAGTTAAGCAGTTTAGTGACTAATTACTCAGTCCAGAACAAAGCTGTAGGGGAAAAAATAGCATATTTTATAAATCCATGTAAAGCACCTGTAACAGCAAACAAAACTAAATGCTCTGGGAACTCTCATTGGGAAAATATCCACATTCACCTCCTCATCATCTTTTGGGTTAGGTCAAATAAGAACCTATGTTTGATCCAGGTCAGATACTACAGACCTCTGTCACTGCCCCTCCTTCACTCATTTTAAGGACAGCTGGCTTGGAGCCTTGCTTAAACATGCAGCAGAGGGCAGTGTAATGCAAGCTGCAGAAAGTCTGTGAAATCTAAAAGTGTAATTTCTGCATATGTCAAAACAGTTTCCAGTACATAGGATGGGGACAGAATCTTTGACTAACATACACAAAACGCAGCACCCCTGTACTGTTTGCTGTGACAGGCAATACACGTTAAGCACCTAACTCTATGCTGATTTTTACACATTTGACGATGAGCAGCAGCAAATTAACCAACATTATTCAGCTGAAAGTACCTGCCATATTTTTTTTTAGGGAGAGGACGGAGGGCAAGGAGATTAATTCACAAACTTTACTTGAGGTTATCAATGAACTAATAACTATTCAATTTCTGTCCTCAGAGATCCCCTTCTGAAGGGGCCTGCCTGTGTTGGTTACATTCATCATTCGTAGGTAACTAACCCTGTTTGGGTTGGAAATCAGCAAGGGAAACTGGGATAGAGACTGAATGTGTAGAGAGTATATGTCTCTCAAGCTTATAGCACTTGCATGAGCTGTGCCTTTTTCACTAGTGGGGAGACTCATACAGAAATCTTCCACTGTTCTGTTCAGTGCACACAAATATTCTGAAACCCCACTCATCAATGTAACGAGTTGTCTTTATCAGAGCCCAGTAATATTGTATGTTATCATTTCAAAAGTCTCGGAATTAGTCATTTAAAAAAAATTGGGATTTTTTTTAAAGACTTCACTACTTATCCCACCCCACCCCCGCATCTCCAACCTCTCCGCACCCCTCTGCTGATGGGCCTAAATTTTCAGCCATGATTACTGATTTTGGATACCCAATGTGTGAGACGCCTTTTAAAGGGGTCTTATTTCCAGAGAATTCCTCTCTCTCAAACATCTGCAAGTTGGGCACCCAAACTTTAAGGCATCTGCAATCTCCTGTCACTTCTCAAAAATATAGGCATTCGCTTTATTGTAAGTAAAATGACGTGCAGTTTTGCAAAGTGCACTAGTATATAAATTCATCAGATTTAATATTCCTTGTTGACCTCCGTCAGAACTTGAACTCTGCTCTTCAGAGCTATAAGGTTATTGCAATAGCCCACTGAGCGAGCCTGCTGTAGGACGAAGTTTAATCTTGCTGTATAGGAAATAACTTTGCAAAGATGTTCATCAGTGTTGATACTTGCCTGCAATTCAATATGAATTGAATTTTGATGAGAATATTTTAATGTAGAATAAACTCATTGACAATACTGAATTCTATCAATCATTTATTTTTCTACAGTAATAGAAGGCCCATTGGAACAGTATTTTTTCCCTAGCATCTAACATTTCTACTGCTCAAATTAAAATTAGCACACGTGCCAACATGAATTAATATAAGATATTTCATAATTGTATGTGTTACTACATTGAATTACAATAGACATAAGTAAACAATTTCTCAGGGAATTAAATTAGGCCGATTTATTAGACCTAAGCCTTTTATTTTTTTAGTTATTGATTTCACTGATTGTTTCTGAGAGAAATATTGGGCCTAATCCTTTTATAGAGGTAATGATCCAAGGCACTCTGAAATCAACAGAGACTCCTATTGACTTCAGTGCGCTTTGGATCAGGTCCACAACGTGTAACCATTTTTTAAAACTTTCCTTTGAATATTCAAGTAACATTGGACCATTAGTTTAATCAGGCATAAAATACTTAATCTGATGGGGTATGTCTGGCTTTGACCGCCTTTGTAAAGCTCTTTGAGATCTGAAGGCGAAAAGCACTACATAAAAGCTAGGTATTATGATGTAGGGCCTACTCAGAACATTATTTCTTGGCTCTCATTCCTGAAAATCTGCCTAATCTGTTGATTTAAAAAAAAAATCTTAACTGTGGGTTCCCATTAGCTTTAACATAAAACAAAAACAGAGTGCTCTAACCTACACAGACTAAAGGTTAATTCCTTCTGAAGATAAAGTACAGTGTTCTACAGAAGTACATCTCTACCCCAATATAACGCGGTAAAGCAGTGCTTGCAGAGGAGGGGAGGGCTGTGCACTGCGGCGGATCAAAGCAAGTTCGATATAACGCGGTTTCACCTATAACACAATAAGATTTTTTGGCTCCCAAGGACCGTGTTATATCAGGGTAGAGGTGTACTTCTACAGTAATACTGGAGCAGTAGTATTAAGTAGCATTTTGCACCATTTCTGAAGAACACTCTATTTTATAAGTGATCCAAATCTGGGAATTGTGTTTTTACTAATGGAGACCTATTTTTTTTCTAAGACCTGGTCCTGCAGTGATACGGCAATAAAAGATATTGTTGATGCATGTGATACGCCTTTTTAGGATGAGAGAAGTACAAAGCAATTCTGAAAATTTCTGACCCCCCCCCCCAAGATACTGCAGGCAAGAAATGAGTTGCATTAGTAGAGCAGTTTAGGCACCCAGAACAGCAGCAGCAAGAAGTCCTCTTTTCCAGAAGGGTCCCAAGGTACTTTTATGGTCTACAGATATACAGCGGAATCACTTCATCCCTTACGGAAATGGAAAGAAGCATGATAACTATTAACAGAGCAGACACAAGAGGGAAGACTGTGACAGAAACCCTCTATCGTTGAAATGGTGGGGGAAATTAATTTGAGCAGAATGTAATTAACCATGTTGAAATTTTGGCAGTACATGGAGGTTGACACCTCTACTCTGGGTTTCTTTTTAAAAGAAAAAAGCTACCGTGGTATTTTCATGCCCATGGTTATAGGCTTCTCCAAAAAAAATAAAATAAAAAATAAAAGTGACTTGCCAGTTGCACAACGCCCCCAGCCTGGTGCCAAATATTGCAGGTCATGATACAGAGTGCCATCTACTGACTCACTGACACCACTTCCTGCAGCATCTAGCTTTTCCTGGGTGGTCTCCCATTCAAGTACAGTACTGATCAGGCTTGCTCTAACTTAGCTTGTGAAGCTGGTCTCATAGTTTGAGATGCTGTGACTGCACAGACAAAATAGTGGGGTATTTTGTTTGTTTCCTTTTTCATGGATTGTTTTTAAGCAGCTAGATTAAAATCTGAGCTGTTTTGCAGCACCAGAACACCTCCCCAGCAGCCTGTGTTTGCATCTTTTTATTTGTAATCAATCACTTTTTTGATATTCATCTAGCTCTTGTTAATTGAAAATGTTTTTATTTCTCTCTCTTTTTAAAGCTATCTTGAGATAAATTATATAACTCAGCTCCTTCCCTCCTGCATCCTCCCTAGCAGCTCCTGATCTCTGCATCAGCTCCCTGGGCTCACACATCAGTCCCAGATTACATTTCATCATTTGTTGGTACTGGTAAATTACCCCCTTACATGGTCACACTTGAGTATTGTGAACATCACTGAGTTTGCTTTTTCTTCATAACCACTCTGGCTGACACCAGTCTTTCATCAGCACTGGTTAGAGTGACACTGAATTAACCTTTTACCAGTGGAACCATGGAAATCACTTTTCAGGCTTGAGCCTATTCCTAAGAGATGTTTCCTTGATGTCTGAAGCCATATCATCAGCCTCCATTCTATCAAAGGGATGGTAATTAATTTTTCTCTGCTTTGGGCTTTGAGTTATTTCTCAAACAGCACAAACACTGTCAGAATGTATTTTGTTACTTTTCTAATCTCTTCAGCTCTGCTGCTTTGATAAAAGGATCTTATCTTCCCTGTTTCTCTTTAATTGAGTTCAATAAATGTGAATAATCCCTCATTGCACTTTTTGGAGCCTAACTGCAGCCAGTGGGGATACAGAAGAGACTGCTGCAATCACGCATTCTCTGGGCAATGCCTCACATTCACAGGAAATAGCACATCGCTAAAATTCCTGAAGAAGAGGCAATTTGTGTTGATAACAGGTGAGGCCTTGCTCAGGGTGATGGTTTGCTTTGGCTTCTGCTCTTTGCTTGAATGTTGACAGACCCAAATAACCTGTTTTCCAAACTATCCAGTTACACTTTCCAGGAGATAGCAAAGACAGTCTGTCTATTTTTTAGTGTTAATGTGAGTCAGCAGGATGAATGCAAGATGATGCTTGCAAATTCTGAAGGACTCGGGTGCAGCTGAGTTTTCAGCACTTAGAGCTCATGGGGCAATGGTGCTCGGACATGGTATAATAGTATCAAGACTGATTTTATCACCCCAAGCTGCTTTCTTCCAACTCTAAACAAGGAAGTCTGTTACAGTAAGAAAAGAGTATTCTCCCTAAAGATACTTGCTGTCTATTTCATTTTAGTGTTTCTGACAAGAATTTTCTCTATGTCCTGCCTAGCTTCTGCTTACACATTTGAAGAAACAGTATGCATCTTTACAGAAACTTTTCGGCAAAAGTGAAAGAGTGCTTGTGGTTAGCTTAATGTCATGGGAGCAGTCTTTGCTGTGATTTGAGTCATTTAAGAAGCCCTAACAGACTCCTAACTGCACTTCCAACAGTTATTTAATCAGTCATGTTTCTAAGAATTAAGATTATTTAATGTTGTTGAGGACATGAAAAGCAAATTTCTAAGGCATTCCATAAATACACACTTTTAAAAATGCATCATGAATTTAGCTGCAATGAGTGGGCACAGTAAAGGGGAGATGTGGGTTTTCCTGCCTATGACGGGGTTAGGGCTGCTAACTTTTTAATTTGCTGAAAACCAGGTGCCCCTGCCTTCCCTCTTCCTGCTGAGGCCCAGCCCCTGCACCACCTCTTCCCCCAAGGCCTTGCTCCCCACACTTACTGCTCTCCCCACTTATTGCTCACTCCCCCTTCCACCAGCACACACCTGTTGCCTGCAGAGCTGGCAGAGAGGAGGATAGGGCAGTGGCAATCTGGGCACAGGCTGAGTGGGGGTAAGGGTGGGCAGACAGGATCCCCCTCAGAGTGGTGACGGTACTTCTCTCTCTACCAAAGGCTGGAGTGTTGGGTCCAGAAGCCAGTTCTCTCCAGCAGCAGCTTCTCCGGGCAGAAACTGCTGCTTTTTCCCCTTCCTCTCAGCAGGGAGGCAAATTGAGGTTACTTCAGTGCCGGGACTTTTAGTGCCCAGTCAGCGGTACTGACCAGACACTGCCAGGTCTCCTTTTCAACCAGACTTTCTGGTCAAAAACTGGACACCTAGCAACCCTAGATTAGGTGTAATCTTGACACAAGCCCTGCAAAAGCTGAATTAGGCCAGGTGGGTACAATCAGCTAATTAGGCTGCAAGCAGGGGAGATTTAGGCTGCAGGCAACTAATTAAGGAGAGGTTCACCTATGCAGGAACATGCAGGGCCTGTATAATGGCAGGTAGTTGGCTACAGGGAGGGGGACTGCTGCTGCTGGAAAAGGCTGTAGGGGGAAAAAAAAGCCGCAGTCACTCACTGAGTGGAGGTAGCTGGAGACTGGCAAACCCAGAGATGGGGGAAGCTGGACATATAGGAAGAAGCCCAGGGAAAAGAGCAGTAAGAGATAAACAGCTACAATCCTTGTACAGTCCTGTCATAGGGTCCCTGGACTGAAACCCAGTGTAGAAGGCAGGCCTGGGCTCCTCCTACCAGCTATAGGTGAGTGGCTAGGGCATTGGAGGTGCCAGCTAGATAACAGGTTGTGAAAGACTGTGAATTCCCTGGAATGGGAGGACTTTAGTGATCTGGCCAGGTGGCCAAATCATGAAGTGGAAGTTGCAGACCTGGGCTGAGGAGAGCAAGACAAAACAGAAGACAACACTGGAGGGAGAGTGTAATCTGGCAGAGCTAAAATCCCCAGGATGGCTAGCAGGAGGTGCTACTCCCAGTGAGTGGATCCCGGGACACTGCCAAAAAGGGACTGTTCTGGGACTGGAGTTAATTAGCGTCTCCAATGAGGCACCAAATGGAACTCTGAAGGAGATGGTTTTATAACAAGGGCACTGTAAAGTAGTTTCACTGTTGCAGTCAGTGAAACTATTTCACAGTGTATAAACTATAATGATGCAGGAAAACTAAAGACTTGCCCAGTGCCAGTTTTAATCAACTGGAGCGGAAGAGCCTCCCCTGTCAGTAAGGATGAGCCATCCCTGCAGCATTTGTAGGTCCAGCTGCTCTCTTACGGTGTACCTACTTGTTAAGAAAAGCTGATAAACTACACTCTAGAAACACAAAAAGCCCCCAAAGTGCAGCAAGAGAGAGAGCCAATGAAGGAAGCACCAAGGACAATGCATACAATCCAGATTCATTGCACTGTCAGTGGGTAGAAGGCACTGAAGGATGGTAGGAGGCCACTTCCCTTTCTATGCCCTTGGAATCCTCTGGGGGAGGGAGGGGTGAGTGGCCCTAATGACTATTGCTCACCAGAAGATTCTGGAAGCTCATGGTGCAGCTGCCTTGACCCCACAAGAGCTCTGGTTACTGGTAAGAAACCTTCTATTTATCATTCATTTCCAGGATGTATTTGCACAAACCTCATCCAACTGACAGGACTGTCTCTACAAAATCAACTCTATCTACAATTCATTTATAGCACAGGACAGATATTCTAGGGGGAATAGTAGGAACCACTCTACTTAAAGTCCATGGGCATTTTCATTCTAATCCTCTGTTATCAGCTGTTCATAACTTTTTGAAATACAGTACTTGCATTTTAGGCTGCAATTTTACACACTAGTTTCTGCTATATGGTGAGTTGGGTTCTTTTTTGGAAAGATTAAGCAAAATCAGTTCAACCACTTCTGAAAATGTCTGTGTGGTGGGGAGAATACTTCCCCATTACTTAAAAAATCACACTTTTTTTTAAATTTCAATTTTAATTTTTCAGTGGTCATGTAGCTGTGTTGGTCCAGGATATGAGACAGCCAAGGTCGGTGAGGTAGTATCTTTTATTGGATGAAGTTCTGTTGATAGAAAGGACAAGCTTTCAAGCTTCACAGTGATCTTTTGGGAAAGGTAACCCTTTAAAAAAAAAACAAAAACAACAACTCTGCAGTGGAAGTGCACAGTGGGTGCACAGCTGAAATTTGGTATGTTGGTGGTCCCTCCTGAAAGTGTTCCTGTTTGTTCTGGTGGTTATAACCACTTTGAAACTCACATGTGCTATGCACTTTGCATGGGATTTTTAAGCTAAACTATAAGGTTTACAGCTAAGAAATGCTGTGATGTGTACACAGAAATGGCTAAAGCAGCTGTATAGCTGAAAAGCACCAAAGACGCACACTTTAAGTGCATATGGATTTGACTCTCTTGCAGAATTTGAAAGATGCAAATGGCTCTTTGTGATGGTTGTAAGAGCCCCTATCTGGTGCACCATAAATGATGAGCTGCTCTTAAGTTGTATAGGAGACAGGTCCTTTCTGCAGGCCTGTTAAGGGTTGATGGACAGGGCATCCAGTCTAGATAAATCGTGCCAATTATGGAATTGGCAACAGCATGTGTGTAAATCTTTTGCAAGCTGTCAGAGTTTAGAAATCCTGAAGAATGGCATTCCACTTAGTCATCTTTTTTCTTTTTTAAAAAAGAAAAAAGATGTTGGTTTTTTTAAGTCTCTTTCCAGTTTTGAAAATTAATGTTATGTAGCCTTATAGTATCCTTGTTGGTGGATAAGCACAGCCATGCAGAGTCCCCAGAATTACAGACCCACAAGCTCAATATGAGAAGAACATCTCTTTATTACTAGAAGAAGGTGCTGCAGACTAAAAATAGTATCTTTCTCCCCAAGGCAGGAAACATGACACTCTTGAGACGTGGGTCCTTCCTATGTGGAAGGAGCCACATTCCTAAGGGCTGGTTGTAGATGTGCTCAGGATGCCCATTCACCCAGCCAGCCTATTCACCCAGCCAGCCTCTGCTACATTCATTTTTATTATAAAATTTCAAATAATATTATACTCAGTTCCTCACTTACCCCTTTCTCCCAGGCCATGACCTGACCTTCCCAAGGTTGGGTTGCTGCCATTTGTCCTCACAGCTGAGTCAGTTTTAATTAAACAAAAATAAACTAAAGTCATAATGTTCTTTCAGTGTTTTCTGTAATGAAATTACATATTCATAGCATCTGAGGAAGACTGTCTTGCCCTAAGGAATTTGTTACTAGCATTTCAATTTTATTTAGTTACTAGCTCAGAAATATTTCATTACTGTTTAATTATAAGAGCAGTCCACTTACTAGGATCTGTTCATTTTAGGAACCTGTTAGCCTCCACTGCTAGCTGTCATTATTAAGGCTTTGACACTGCAATCTAATCCATGCAGAAACAGCCCTATTGATTTCAGTGAGGGGTTACGGAGGCAGGCCACCTGGGCTCAGCATGCCTGGATCAGATTGTAGGAATGATTACTTAAGGCCTGGTCTAATGCTTGTTTGAAGTCCACAGAAAGATTTCTGTTAGGATGACACACACATACTTGGTCAGTGAGTTTAACAGTGGTAATGTAATGATTCAAGAATCTTACCCTCAGCCGAAGGTTCTGTAAGGGAGGGGCTCCTAGTAGTGTTTATAGAACCTGCTGCTCCTATCCAACCTCCTCGGCTCTGTTCCATCCACAACCACAACCCCTACTTTTTTTTCCTCCCATCTCCTGTTCCCTCTGCTCCTACCTGTCTCCTCCCCACCCCGGTTCCTACACCTACTCCCATGCCCTGATCCTGAAAACTCTTATGCATATGTATAACTGTGTTCATTTGACTTGTCCTACTGAGGCATTTGCAGAATCAAGGTCTTGATTCTTCCTTGCAAATTGGTTTCTGTCTATCCCTAATCATTTTTGTTCCCTTTCTCTGAACTCTTTCCAGTTATTTACTCCTTTCTAGTAATGAGGAAGTCAGACCTGGGCAATTTTTCAGAGTCAAGTGGACAGATGCTATCCCAGGTCTCTGTGTGATGTCATGCTACTGCCTATAAGAGGTCAGAATCACATTGGCCATTTTTGCTGCCAAATTACATTACAAACTCATGTCTACTGCTCTGTCACCATTCTATTTTCCCACTACTACTATGGCTGAGTGAAAATCAGAATTTCTATCCTGTGGGAAATTCTAGTATTTCAACATTTGTTTGCGTCCCAAACTGGGATAGAAGGTCAAAAATACCAAATTTTCCCACAATAAGTAGTCCTGGAAAAATTTGATTTGGAAATGTTGTAATATTTTGTTTTGACATTTTTGATCAAAATGCAACTTTGATATACCAAAATCACAATGTTTCATTTTGAGTCAACTCAGCACTAAACTAAAGCTGCATCTGCCTATGATGCCTCGGTGACTCACAGGAGTTGCAGTTTGGATGCCTCCTTCCCCATTCATCATTATAGGCCAGACTCCCTGGTTGCTATACATTTACTGTGATGCACCCACAGTCATGGTCAGCCTGGTCAGAGAGGAAACAGCAATGCATCACGGAAGATGTAGTCTAGCCAAGAAGCCCAGCTTATAGGAGGAAAGGGGGGGGGAGAGACATGAACTACATTTCCCATGAGGCACCACAGAACATTAGGCAGATGCAATTCAATGTCAAACTGACTCAAAAAACCCAAAACATTTCAATTCATTTGAACATGTGGAAAACTTTGGATTTTGTGGAAAATCCATTTTCTATCAAAATCATTTTGATGGGAAAATCCTGACATCTCTAATTTTCACTTTCCCGGATTTCTTTCTCCTACTGAATGTTTTTTATGTTTTGGATGATCTCTTTCCCAGCATTTGTCTACATTTTACCAGTTTGAATATGACCCTTTGTTTCTGATCTCACTGGTGTTTTCCAATATCTCCCATTTTAAAAGTTGTATAAAATCTCTCAAGATGTGTGTTATGATCTCCTTCAGATCATTCCTGAAAGTGTTTAAATAAAGACTGTCCTCAGAGATTCCTGTGATACCCCCACTGGATACTATCGTTCATTTTAGTATTTTGGTAAGTCTTATTACTAAGGGTATTATCCTGCACTGTAATTATTATTATTTGCATTATAGTAGTGCCTATGAACCCCAGTCAGGGACCAGGACCCCACTGTGCTAAGCACTACACAGACCCAACCAAAGACAGTCTGTGATGGGGTGTTTACCCCACACTTGCCCTGAGCGTGAGAAGGGGGCTAATTAACCCAACAGGCCACAGCTGTTGGCTAAGTAATCTCCTGAGTGAGGGGGCCCAGCTGAGGAAGAATGAGCTGGGCTGGATTTATAAAGCCAGGAAACTGGAAGCAGATAGGGCTGCTGGGAAAGTCTTCAGTCTCCCCCTGGGAGAAGGGAGGTGTTTTAGGGCTATAGCGATAGGTAGCCTACAGTCCCTCCCTGGAAGGAGGGAGTGGTAAAGTTGGCAAACCGGGGTGGGAATTGCCAGATGGTAAGGAAAGGGCTCAGGGAAATGCAGGTTTCATAAGACACACTATCCAATGCTTTACTAAAATCCAATTATATTTAATTTGCAACAATCCTGGTGGTGAAATGAATGAAAACCAATAATGCAGACCATGTTTATTCCAATATCTCTTTTTTTTCCAAGCACCTTGAAGTGGTATGAGTGCAAAGAATGAGTTACCGATTGAGGTTTCTGCTTCAGCTGATCCTGTGTTTGGGTCTGATAAATGTAATGGCCCTGAGATATTGGTCATTATTATTAATAAAGTAATGGTTTAGTTACCAGCAGCCTGAAACATAGCTTCATTAACCAAATCTTAACTGTGCTAAAATTATCAATGAGGAGGGGATTATTGCTTTTTAAAACTATATTATAGCAGCATTTTTTTTAACTTTTTTTTTTTAAATTAGCAGATGTAAGTTCAGCCATGAAGCTGGGCTGCAAAAAATAAATTCCTCCTTTACAACCAATGCCCAGTTATCTCCCCACTTCCTCTCTCTGCCTGAGTGGGAGGCCAGGTACAATGGATTTTAGTCAGTATTTAATTCTGTTGAGAACCTGGTTGGGGACAACAATGTGAGATGTGAAGTTGCTGCACATTTTCCAACTGGGCACGCTGTGCTTTATGGTAAGATCTGAACTTTAAGAGTTTCTAATTAAGATCTAAAATCAGATATAATGGTTAGGAATGTTAAGGAGATGCTCAGCTGGAATAAGCAAGGCAAGCAGAAAGCTTTCTAAGAAATCCTCAAGACTGCATGGTTTTTGGTGAAAACTGAAGGTTGTTCATTTTGCTGTAGAGTAGATCTAAATAGGTCAGATTCATAATTGATAGTGTGTCTATGCTCACTGAAGCTCCTTTTTCAGCTAGATTTAAGGCCCTTGCTATTAGGGATGTAGCAGCTACTGCTAACTCTGTTTATCATGTTCCAATTTGAGGTCTGCAGGGCCTCATGAAGCTCCTCCCTGGAGCTCATTTTATACATTTTTACCAAGTATTATCTCAATGTGACTCCAAATCAGATTGGCTGTTCCATTCAAGAGAGTGGTGTTTCCATCAATTTTCAATTAATAGCACTCTTCACTTCTTGTACTGAGGATAGTCCTGCTAGCTAGTCTCACACAGTGGAAATCTGCAGTAGCATGTCATGAAGGAGAAAATGAGTGCTTGCCAAAATACTTTCTGGGTTCCAAATGCATTACCATCTCAGGCACATGCTGATCTGGTCCTCCTCCCTCTCGTAGACACACAGACTTTAAGGTCAGAAGGGACCATTGTGATCATCTAGTCTGACCTCCTGCACAATGCAGGCCTTACAGTCTCACCCATCCACTTCTATAACAAACCCCTAACCTATGTCTGAGTTATTGAAGTCCTCAAATTGTGGTTTGAAGACCTCAAGCTGCAGAGAATCCTCCAGCAAGTGACCTGTGCCCCATGCTGCAGAGGAAGGTGAAAAACCTCCAGGGCCTCTCCTTAGCAGATTTAAAGGTTATGCCTTGAGTTCTAGAGCAGTGGTTCTCAACCAGAAGTCAGGGGCCCCTGGGGCCATGAGCAGGTTTCAGGGGGGACCACCAAACAGGGCCAGCATTTGGGCCCCAGTGAGTCTGAGTAGAAAGTTGAAGCCCCACTGCATGGGGCTGAAGCCCAGGGCTCTGAGTCCTGCTACCCAAGCGTAAGTCTGAGCAATGTAGCTTGGGGAGGGGCTGTGGAATGGGTACCTGGCAATTGCCCTGCATTCTACCCCCCGATGCCGGTCCTGGCTTTTATATGCAGAAAACCAGTTATTGTGGCACAGGTGGGACATGAAGTTTTTAGAGCATGTTGGGGGCAGGGGGGAGGCTCAGAAAGAAAAAAGCTGAGAACCCCTGTTACAGAGGATATGATGTGTGTGGGCTTTTATATGCTTAGTTCTATAGTGCTGGAAGAGAGAGAGGAATGTGCATGCTCTCAAGAGCTAGCTGCTTTGAAATGGGTGATTATGGCTGTGTGGCAAGGAATATGATCTCACTGTGGAGCTCTACAGAGGAAATGTGTTTATGGAACTAATGTTACTTTGGGAAGTAACCCTTTGGTATCATACCTTTCATAACAAGGAATAACCTAACTTTGAGTTCCAAAGTTTCTTACATTCAACACAAGTTTGGTGTCTCCTCACTAATAGCTGCAAATTATTTACCAAAAAAAAAGTTGGTTATTTACACTAAAGGAAGCAAGCCCATATCAGCCCATTTTCCAATGTGAGTAATTCTGTGTGCCCCTCATTTTGGGTCTTTGTCACATGCTGCATTCCTGATTTGGACCTTGGCAGGTGGAAATGTATGCTTTGTATTAGCTGTCTCCTATGTATTTTGTTAATAGCTCACTATTGTCCTAATATGTAATTTTAAAAGCATGAAAATAGAGAACCAATTTTTGATTAAACAGGTGTCTGAGAATTTTAATACTAAACAATTAAGCATAATTAAAGGCGGTTGTTCCCATTTTAGGAATAGTAGGCATTTTACTGATTTAAATATACTCTGAAAATAATTACTTTGTTGTTGTTTTTCCTAGTGTGTGTTGGTATTATGGGAGTGATAATAGGCTGCATCATTATAGGACTTAACACTTTCCATTATGAAAATATACTGACCTTTCTTTGAGAAGCTCTATACTTCCATAGTTTGCAGCTGTCCAGGAGGCACTGAGATACCTTTTGCTGTCCCCTTGAAAAACAATTTTGTATCTCTAAATACATACTATGTGTATTGGGGGACGGAAGGGGAATATAGGTGCCTAGGTGACCTAAACCCATGGTCTTAAATCTCAGTGAAAGTCAATGGGATAATGCTCCCAAAGCACTTCAGTGTTTTGGGAATATTACCTATAATTGTGTCGGAAGGGAATGATGAAGAGAATTTGAGCAATTGTAAGCAGGGGAATGGTTAAAGGAAAACACACAACTCTGCTCTGTGGCATGGGGATGTTACAACCAGTAATCTCTGGAATGTAAGGGAAGTTCAGTCTGTTCCTCACATGTCTCAGGCCCTGGCTGTGCTGCAGGGATGCTGCAGGTCAGACACTTGCTCTGGCAGTGGCCTCTAGGTGGCAGGACCCTTCCTTCTTCCCAGCGTCACCCCTACCCTGTCAACGTTACAATCCCCCTCAAGTCTGGCCTGCAAGGTATCTTGGCTGGGGGCATCTTCCTATGCTGGGCCCACTGCCCAGGGTCCCCCTCGCTCTCCTCAGCTGCTTACCGAATGTGGCTCTGGACTGCTCCAGCCTCAGCTCCAGCACCACTCTGCCTCCAGCTCCCTGGGCTGCTGTTCTGGTTGCTACAGGTCTGCTCTGTGGGCTGCTTCTGTGACTCTGCTCCCAGCACAGACCTGCTTCCTGAGCTGCTTTTCTGGATCTAGTACAGCTCTTCTCCCCAGCTCAGCTTGGGCCCCTGCTTTCTCCTTAGCTTGGCCCCACTCTGTCTGACCCAGATAGTTCCAGCTCATGGAGGATGGGAGGATGGGACCCTCCTGACTCCCTGATTGACAGGATGGACAGGCTAATCAGGCTGACCTAGAGCATTGGCCTCTCCCCATTGTTCCCAGGGCCACCCAGAGGATTCAGGAAGCCTGGGGCAAAGCAATTTCGAGGGCCCCTTCCATAAAAAAAATTGCAATACTATACAATACTATATTCCTGTGGGGGCCCCAGCGGGGCCCGGAGCAAATTGCCCACTTGCTCCCCGCCGCCACAGGCGGCCCTGGGAAAAATAAACCTTCCGCATCTCGGCACAAAACCAGTTTTGAGAGAACTTCTTTACAAGTATCACTGGTTCTCAGCATCAGCCAATGTTAAAAGGCACTAAAGCTCATTAAAAGGGTTGGACAAATATTTTCCATCAAAACTTTTTCTAGATCGAAAACTAGGGTTTTTTTAAAAAGCAGAAAAAAATCACGGACAATGTCTGCTTTCCTTCAAAATTTGTTTTTTTTTTTTAAATTGAAAAGCTGAAATTAGTCTGCAAAAACCTGAATATGGTTTGAGGTTTCAGAAGTGTGTGGCCAAATATTTGCTGCTTGCTGTGTTTGATTGTTTAAAGAAACAATAAAAAAAAAATCAAAACTTTTGAACCACCTCAGCTTGTGACCAAACACCTGAGCCCATCCAGTCAGAGATTTTTCCAGGTTTCTGATACTCTGCTGGCTTCCTTGACTCATATCTGTTTCCATAACTTTGGGTTCATTTAGATTAGAACATAAGAACAGCCATACTGGGTTAAACCAAAGGTCCATCCAGTCCAGTATCCTGTCTACCGACAATGGCCAATGCCAAGTGCCCCAGAGGGAGTGAACCTAACAGGTAATGATCAAGTGATCTCTCTCCTGCCATCCATCTCCATCTCCTGACAAATAGAGGCTAGGGACACCATTCCTTACCCATCCTGGCTAATAGCCATTTATGGACTTAACCTCCATGCATTTATCTGTTTCCTAGAGACTGGCTCCATGGGGTCCCTCACAAACGAGACGGTTACTGTGGGTTTGTCTTTAGTATAGCTTATGTGCATACTCCATGAACTGAGCATTTGAGCTTGTTCCAGAATCTGGGATGAGCCTATGTTGTGAAAACTGAAATGCTCAAAATAGTACATGCATGTGAATGGACACAGGGTGCTAAAATTAAATTAACCCGGGGCTCTCAAACTGGGGGTTGGGACCCCACAGGGGTCATGAGGTTATTACTGGGGGTCGCGAGCTGTCAGCCTTCACCTCAAACCCCGCTTTGCCTCCAGCATTTATAATAGTGTTAAATAAATTAAAAACACTTTTATATATATAAGGGGCGGTCACACTCAGAGGTTTGCTATGTGAAAGGGGTCACCAGTACAAAAGTTTGAGAACCACTGAATTAACCCCTCTGAAGCCTCAGGGGAGGAGGGTCTCCCTTGATAGGGTTGGGAAGGAGGTAGGTAGTGTAGGATATTGCTCTTCTCATGTGATCCCTCCCCTAGCGGCTAATTTTAAATTAAGCTACCCTCCCCTGACATGAATCTCCCTATGGCACTGACATTAAATATAGACTATAATTTGGCATTTGAGATGTGAAAGGGATGGTAGCCCTAATGGAAAAGCTAACAACTTGGCTCTTCTGCAAGCCTCAAACTTCTGAATGATCTTTAGGGTAGGGAGGGCTTTGCCTCCCAAACAGCCTGGCCCTGCCCCCTATCCGACCTCCACCCACTTCCTGCCCCCTGACTGCCCGCCCCCCCCTCATAATCCCCGACCCATCCTGCTCCTTGTCCTCTCACTGTCCCCCAGAGACCTCCCCCAACCATCACCCTGGGACCCCACCCCTGGTCCCTGTCCCCTGACTGCTCCGACCCCTATCCACCCCCACCCCCCCCGCTGAGTCCTGACAGACCCCTGGAATGCCCACGATCCAACCCCCCTGTTTCCTGTCCCCTGACTGCCCCCCCCACCTCTGCCTCCTCTCTGTCCCCTGACTGACCCCGGGACTCCCTGCCCCTTATCCAACCCCCCCAGCTCCTTACCCTCGGCTACCCCCTCATCTGGAGCCTCAGCGCATCCAGGAATGTCCCTGGACAGCTGCAGCGTGGCTCTGGTGGGGCCTGAGCTCCTCCCCGCTCAGAGCTGCGTGGTAAAGGGGCAGGGCTGCGAGCTCTAGGCCAAGTGGAGGGAGCTCAGGCCCCACTGGAGCTCGCAGCCCCACCACCTTACCATGTGGCTCTGAGTGGGGAGGAGCTCAGGCCCCGCTGGAGCCACGCTGCAGCTGTCCAGGGATGCTCCTGGATGCGCTGAGGCTCTGGGAGAGGGGAGGATGCGGGGTTGGGCCAGAGCCAGGGAGGTAGCCTCAGCCATTCTCGTGGGGGCCTCTGCGGAGCCCAGGGCCTGGGGCAAATTGCCCCACTTGCCCCCCCTCTCCCGGGCAGCCTTGATTGTTCCTGAGGACTGTCAGTCTCAGGGTCCTGACTTCTCATAGACTTTAAGGTCAGAAGGGACCATTATGATCATTTCATTGACCCTTCCCCTTCTTTTGGTACTGGGAACTAGCCAACCAAAACACCCCACTGAGTTTTAGTAAGGGGAACCTTACACAATGGTAGAGTGATCGTCACGATTGTCCTTTGCTTTTTTAGAACCGGGGTGTGTGTTTGACTACATCTGTTGAGGTGGACAATCAGCTGTCCCACTTCCTCTTGCTTGGACATGAGAAGGGGCAAAGTTCTTGCCCCCTTAGGCATGCACATTTTAAACTGTATTATTTTTTATTTATGGATTAAGTGCAGTAGGATAAGCAGAGCTGTCAGAGAATGGCTTCTGTAATTAACACAATTTTGCAAGAGCTGGCACCTCCCATCACCTTTCAGCCAGGGCAAACTTGGAACACAGCTGGAGTGAGCTCGCTAATTAAATCTTGTTGGGGGAGAAGGGAGCAGCCAAGCTGTTTCCACTCATGTGTTCCTGTAAAAGGCCTCATAATTAATGAGGGGAGGGTCAAAAAATCTTGAATCCTGTCCATTTTGTCTCCATTCTGCAGTAAGTTTCACACTGCAGAGCATGCAATTTTTCCTTTCACAAACTCTTTAGTGCCTAAGTCGTCATTCTATACTCCTATGAAGGGCTGGGGGGATTTTTGGCTCCGATCCTCTTACTCTCTCACAGGAGTAAAACTTGGATTTTTCTTTTGGAAGAGCAATCTTAATACTGGCATTTCCTAATGTTTGAGTGCTTGACTGTGCAACCTTAATAAAATTCCTTGAACAAAGGTTTTTTGGGCTTTTTTTAAAGCAAATATGGGGAGCAAAATCCTTCATGTGGAGACATATTGATACTCACATGCTTGATCAGCAGGGTTGGAACCTTTAAGTACACGGCACAGACCTCTGTCACGTGAGTTAAAGGTGTAACAGACAGAGATAGTATGCTGTCATCTTGTATATGGGCCAGCAATAGAGAAGGAAAGGAGATGCATTTTGCCAGTGAGTTTTATAGATGTGTGAAAGAGGTTAACAGTTCTGGGAACCTCAGCAGGCTGTCTCACAGGTTTTCCTTCCCCCGCCCCCACCCCCTTCAGAATATCCACCAAATCAGTTCTGCTGTTTCTGAGAATAAGGCTAGGGAAAATACGTAGTTTTCCCCATGTTAAATTCTGGTGACTTTTTCTTTCAGAAAGTCAAATGCCCTTATGCTTTGGAGCAGGGACTTGAAATTTGGCAGGGATGGCTATATTATAAGCCTTTGAAAAACTCCACTCATGACCTGAATATTAGAAATAAGAATAAGGGAGTATGTGGTATGTGGTTTTTTTTCCCCCCTTTTTCATCTCTCCTACTGTCCAGCTGCATTAGCTCATAAAATAACTCCAAGTCTTGAATTCCTCCACTTGTTGATACTGGTGGTGATTCTGAGAAACTGATTTTTCTGGAAGTATATCTAGCTATGTGATCTTTGATGCTGTCTCCCTTCTTGTCCTCCCCAGACTTCCTGCAACTTGTTTGAAGATTGCAAAGTTTAGGTGTGCCCAGAATAAAACCATGCATTCAGACATTCATGAATTTGGGGAAAGTTTGCATCCTATCTTGCTGTGAACTTTGTGGTTCATAGCCCATCTCTTCTTTGAAGGTAGATCTGCCTTTAGTCCACATACCTATGTGAATAAATAAGGCCTCACTTTTCCATGCTCTACATGCAAGTTTCACCTGCTAACCAGAATCCCATCCTAATTCTTTGTTTGCAGTCCTGTCAGCACTAACAATTAATGGTATAAATTGAATTCACTAACTGCTCTGCTCTGCTCCCTACTTGGAAAGTCTCACTATCGCTTGACTTCCTGGACTGGGTGGGAAAATGCAAGGCCACAAAGCTTTGGAAGCAAATGATTGCATAGGGAGGCAAGGCATAGGCGGCTGAGGATGTGTGTATGCAAAAATAAGGGGACTTCACATCTGGAAGAGGGCCCTTCAGGTATAGGCCCACAAACACTAGCGCTACCTCTGCAACCAAACACCATACAATCACTAACAATAGTGGGTTCTTTTTGCTAGATTCATTGCTATTTATTTAGTAGTGCATTAACAAAAGGCTGGATGAAGAGGTGGTCATGGGGAGAACTTTGCTAGCTACCATCAGATATGCTGTGCCTAGACTATTACAACAGGATGTGATGAGTCTGCCTACATGCATGCCTACAACTGAGATTTTTCTCTGTATGCTTATGAAGGAATGAACGGGTTGTGACAGGACCAAGAGCGCTCCAAGAGGAGCCCCTCCTACAGAGAACAGTATAAGCATTGATGGGAATGTAGCATTTCCTTCTATTACAACATTCAGTACAGTCCCTTGCCTTTTAGTCACCTGTAGGACCATCTCTCCTGGGACTGCTATGTTGTGATTTACTGGGAATTGGCTTCCTTTCTGTGTCACACCCTGGTTATACTATTCCCTTTATAAAATAAATCAAGAAGCAAAAAAGTTCTAACACGTGTAAGGGTCTATAAATGCAGCGCACTAGATCTTAGTGTTAATACAGCAGCTTTCTTCCAGTCCTTTGACATTTATGCAAGTAACAGGCAGTCACAGAACTGAGTACTGTGCAGTATACATGGTTATGATCCTATTGTGACCCACTCAGAATACTGTGAACTTGACGATTCTCTGTTTCTTTTCTTCCAACTTAACTTTCAGAAGAAAGGCTATCCAGATGATTAATGTCCTGAAGCAGGAGTTTAAAGAAAAAGAGGATTAATCTTTAATTAGGCCAAGAAAATAACTGAGATGAATAAAGGGAGAGTGGAGAGAATCCAGGAAAGCAGAAGTTAGAACACAGACATCACAAGAAGTGTCTGAATGCTCAAATTTCTGAGATAACAAGCTTGTTGAAATTAGATGTCACCTTTCTGGAATTCAGACATATTGACTGTGAGAAAAAGCCTCTGTGCTTCTAGCTGACCCTGTACAGAAGGACCACGAGATCTAAGCCAAGATATGAATTGCTCAGCTTTTGTCTACGTTAGCTGACAGTAACATTCTGAGGATACATCCTGTCTTAGCAGCTGTACTGGCAGTTTCATAGAGAGAACAAGTGCAGAAATGCATGGTACAATGGGTGACAAGTTGAAAAGAACAAATCAGTCTGTCTTTGATCAGCACCCCTGGGATGCAAAGGGTACAAGAACTTTGGAGGGATCAGTGACTTTTTGTCTGGGTCTGGGAAGCCTTTTTGTATGTCTGCTTGGGAAAGAATTGCTTTAGCCAAGCAGGAAGAGAAGAGACTCCAACCTATCTGTGACAGGGTTCCCGGGGGTGTAACCTGAACTATGGGACTTCTGATCCCTCTGTCCCACCAACCTGGAGTATCCCTCTCACTCTGTGATGCTGTTGCTATGGTACAAACCTCTAACAGGTGCAGCACTTTACATAGACATCCACAGGACACACCCAACTCCATGAATGCTTTCCCCAGCTGCTCATGAACCAACAATAGAGAGACTCCAGCCAATTCTGCCCCAGCTCCTAGTCTTGCACCCCACAGCTCTACTATCTTGTGCTGGTCAGAAGCCTGACCCGTGTAAGTTCATTACCCAGGCTGCCTCTCCCTCGATATGAAGAGGACACACACTAGTCTTTGTAAACTGAGCTGAGATTTCCCAAGCACTTCAGCCAAAACATACTGTTTTAGGTAAAATATAAAACAGATTTATTAACTACAGAAAGATAGATTTTAAGTGATTTTAAGTAGCAAGTGTAGAGATCAGAGTTTGTTACTTAAGAAACAAAAATAAACTTGCAGTCTGAGTTCTAGAAACTAAATAAGATTTGAATTAAGCAGTGTCTGACCCTGACAGCTGGTAGTTCCTTAACACACAGGCTGAGACTTTTTTCACACCACCTTCCCCAGTTTAAAGTCTTTGTCCTTCAGATGTGTTTCCAAGTGTTGAGTTGTGGGTGGAGTGAGGCCAAGTCATGATGTCATTTCCCCCTTTTATAGCTTCTTCCAGTTTGCTGGAAAGATCTTCTGATGTGGGGATCAGGCAGTCTCCATTGTCTATGTGTTTTCTTTGAGAAGTCTTTGGGGATGGCCATTCGGAGTGGATTCCCTTTAATGGGCCACCAGCACATCTGGCTACTTCATTGTTGTACCTGAAAGGCTGATTGTGGGTGTTCCCAACCTCACAACATATTTCAATAACACACATAGCAAAATCTCATAACTTCACATACAATTCAACAGGACATTAATGTTCAACAGATTGAGACTTTTAAAATACCTCACAACAGATCATTATATGACCAGAGTGAGTATGGGGGTTCCAGAGTTCCGCTTTGAGGTAGAGAGTGCCACACTATCCTACTGTGGCCAGCATTGAGCTGCTCTCCGTAAAAGCCAATCTTTGCTGCTGTTCTTCCCCTCCCACAGCCCCCGCATGCTATTTACAGCTCCGGTTGGACAGAGACTCAAGAACATTAGCAGATAGCTTTCAAAGCTTTTTACAGGGGCTTTAACCCCTCAGTTCCTGCTGACTGTGCAATAGGAGTCATACAGCTAAATCCTTAACTTGACAATCTTAACATGTCAGGGCAAGTTAATTTCCAGATGTGTGTTCCTGTAGGATTATCCCAGCTCAGAGCAGGGTCAGACTTTGGCAGTGTGTTCATCGCCTTGACTTTGTCTCCACTGAGCCTTTTTTCTTGAACTGTTTTGCTGTTGTAGTTTAGTTGCTGTTCCAATGATGCTAGCCATGCTGGAGCGAAAGTGTTATGCAGTCAGTGGAGTTGTAGTGGTAGTACTGCAATGGTAAGAGATTTTCAGGAAAATCTCAGTGTAGACACAGCCACAGCAATTGCAGAGTAAAGTGCTGGGCCAACAGATCCTGGACTTGTCTCTGCTTTTGATTAAAGGCACTTCCTCAGCACACCCACACTTCTCTGTCTGTTCACCATAATTACCCAGCTGGGTACATTATGTAGAAGGGCCTCTCTGAGTGATTGCTCTGCACCCACAGAGGGAGAGAGTCCATGTTTAAATCCCATTGTTCCCTCTCTGTTTGCATATGTAGAAATGAGAGTATGAATCTATCTTATGCTTTTCCCTTAGAAACGCTGCAGGATTTTCCATCAGATTATCAGAGGTTCAGTTGATTTGTTCCAATCTCTCCTTGAATGCCTAAATGTGAGAGGATTTTCCAGCCATGGCCTCATCATATTTTATCCCCACCTCTTCTGATAAGCTATAGTCCCCTCTTTTAAACACAAGTGTTTTATCTGGGTCTGTACTATAAAATACTCCACCATAAAACAAATTGAGGAATTAATTATAGCCAGCATCCTAATTTCACTTCCATTGCCTTGAATACAATGACATTTTAATTAAATGACAACAAATATATTAAAAGGGTCTCAACGTTTTACATTCTCTATTGATTTTATAGCAGTTGAGAATGGGTCTTGTGATACAGGAGGCCAGGGAGTAGTGGAAGAGTGGTAGAAGGAAGATACTATATAATCAAACAGGATCTGTTATACTGGGTAGTGCCAATATGGGGGGGAAGTAGTAGAACAGCTCTTGGTGCCACAAAAGCACACAAGGGCCATATTAGAGTTAGCTCATAGTCATTTGTTTGGGGGACATTTAGGAGCAGATAAGACCCTGGATAGAGTCCTAAGGAGGTTCTACTGGCTGGGAGTATGGGCAGAAGTCCAGCGCTATGGCACCTACTGCCAGAGTGCCAGCTGCATAGCCCCCGACCTCAGTTAAGGGCCCTGTTGGTACCCTTGCCTGCCCTTGAAGTCCCTTTTGAAAGGGTAGCCATGGATCTAGTGGGCCCACTAGAAAGAACGGCCTGGGGCCACCAAAGCATATTAATCATCCTGGACTACACTACACGGTACCCCGAAGCCATTCCTTTAACTTCCCTGAGACCAATATGCCAGCACTCCCAGAGTCCACCAAAGCTATGGTCTGGATGCCGTTCATCTTTACCAGCCTGGTGTACTCATGTGGGGCCGTCACGACTCCCACCAGGCTGATTAGGCCACATTGGTCCCTGGCATTCCCTAGATTGCATTGCATGGGCTCCTCCCTGTTGGGGTACTGGGCTGCTATATGCCCCAACTCCCCACACACTTCGGTTTACTGTTATGAAATGGAGGCTCCCTCCTCCAGTGTCTAAGGACCAAGGGTAACCCTACCCAAGGAGGAAGAGGGTAAGAAACCCCCAGAAGTGTGGAGTAAACCCAGAACCCCTCCCCCACTTCCCTCCTCTACCACCTTCCTGGGCCACTAGCGGAGCCCTTGGCGCCCCAAGAGAAGGGGCAAGAGGTGGCGTCTAAGTCCCCCTCCAAGAAAAGCACGGGACCCACCATACCAACATTGGCCATTTTGTCACATATTTTATGAATTAATTTAGCCACCCTCTGGTTTCATCCCATTTTCCAGTAACCTTATGAATCAAGTGCTTTCTTTTTTCTCCTCCAAATTCAATACATTTCTATTGCTTTTAATGTTATTCCTTACATCTGAGTTTGGACTGAGGTGGAAGAGCTGCTCAGCAAAGCTGTATTTGAAAGGAGAGTGATGGAGTTCAGCTTCCTCAGAAGAGCCTAGAAGCTTTCCAGCACCAGAAGAGATGAGGATGATCCCTAGTCATATGATCAAAATACTCCTCCATAAGGCCCAACTTTTCCTGTGGGCTTTGCACTCTGGCAGGGCCGAAGTATGTACAAGTAGTCTCTCAGGGAAGGAGAAAGGAAACATTGCAATAACCATAACAATGAGAAATATAATGAAAACACAAAGTCCAGCCATGCAAGCAACCGTGGCCAGTGTGACTGGGAGATGAGTATTCTGTTGGTAATCTCAGTTTTAGCCTTATTTTGTACAAGTGCCTTCACTGGACACTTTGTGACCACCTGGAGAGAACAATGTTTTTTAACAAGGGCAGCTAGAATTTTCCAGGGTTGCTGCACAATTAGCGGCTTGATTTTTCTCTATCAAGTTGTTAGAGTGGTTCAGGACAAAGCGGTATGCACACATGATGCTGTGGTTGTGTAATGGTTACAATGTGTGGGACAGTTTGCATGGCATTTGGCACTACATAAACCAATGTCCAGTGTCTATTAATCTAATTCCTGCAATGGTTTTCATGTTCAGCGCCAGTGTGCTCTGGTTATGGTCTTTGACAGTTTTTTCTAACTTTAGGCCATAGACATGCACGCTTTTCATATGTAGTACATATTTAACTTCATACTCTAACAGCCAGGGGTAACATAAAGCTCAACCAAAATGTAATTCGGAGTCCATGGCTTTATCAGTAGTATGGGCAGTTAATAGCAATGAATGCTCTGTCATATTTTCCCTTTCTGCTGATCTTTTTTTTTCCTTTTCTGTCATGGGTGGATTAACTTGAGCCCCCACTGAGTGAACAGGATTGTTCTTCCCCCAAAAGTCTGCTTTTCTACCAATACTAAAATCTCCCCTGACCTTCACCATCATGCCACTAGTTCTCAAGTGGCTAGATACATTTGTTCCTTTTCCATTGTAATGGTTGGGGACACTGGGGGAGTCCAGGTGAATAATTCCCTGTTCTCTTTTTAAAAAAAAAAATCTTTCAGTATGTACACTTGTGTCCAGTTAGAATTTCCAACTATATAAGAAGCTAAGACCTTCGATAACTTCTGTGTGACCTGGAGAGATTTCTGCCACAAAATGACTTCCAGGATGAATGGCAAAGACTCTGCTTATGTCAGAAGAATAATCTCTTTAGAGAGGAGGCTATGCTGGTTTGTAGCCAAGGGCTAAACTCAGACCTACTGTAAGCTGGGATAATGTGACTGTACTGTGTAGCTGCACCTGAATGCACAAGGTTAGAATTTGGCCCATTATGTCTTTGTGTGAGGAATATAAATAACATAGATGATTTCACTGGTGCTTCATAGTTCTGAATACTTTAATTAACGGAGTATTTTAAAAATAAGATCTTCTCAAATTTCATTATTGGAATGCCTCTTTTAAGATTCCTGTCTCTTTGGCTTGCTAGACAATTGTATGCATTTTGAGTTATATATTCAGTAAGTAAAGTTTTGGTCTCATTCAGTGACCAGTTTAACTTGCCAAAGTGTGTTGCTTTGTGATGTGTTGGGTCCTGCAATCTTGTTTAAAATATAAGTGAACTATAGCAATATTATACAGTATCTATTTCAGAGGATTCTTTCCACATCTCTATTGTCAGGTAATTAATAGAATCTGCACAGAATGTACTTATTAACTAAAGGCAATCAAGTCATTCTACAGGGAGTAAATTGTTTGCCACAGGTAACAGGGAAAAATTCCTTCCTGTCTATGACGTTGTACCTAGTTCTCTAAGGTATCCAGTGTTGGCCAGTGTCCGAGTCAGAATATTGGGCTTGATGTTCAAATGGTCAGGTCTGGTATGGCAATTTGATTCAAGTTACAGACTGCATCCGTGGTCGCTGGAGGGGCTATAGTGAGAATGCTCAGTCAGGGCAAACTTCAAAGAATAGGGCAGCAGATCCCCAAAATTGATGGTTTATTTGTATAATTAGATTTACCAAGCCAGTGACAAAACATCTTTCTATAATACCTAACTGGTAACTAAGAAGCCCAAAGTACAGTTCCCTTTTAGCAATTTTGCCTTTGGCTCCCACCCAGACAGCCAAGTCTATATAGTGAAGGTTATTTAAAACCTTATTGATCATATACCTGTATAAAGTTCTACCAGTCCCAAGAGTTTGGGCACATTATCCACCAGGTCAATGAATATTTCAGATCTTACCCAAATACATGTTTACCGCCAATTCTTAATAACTGAATCTAAGATTTATTTTGTTAAAAAGAAAGAGTTACTATGGTTAAATTACCATTACACATTCAGATATGAATACAGTTCTTAGGTCAGTTTCATAGCAGAGATGGTGAGACTGCTGATTTGTAAAAGTCCTTCCATAATCAGTACAATATGCTATAGTCCATTAGGCAGTACATGTGTAAAGTTTGTTCAAATTCTTCCATGAGAATCTTCAGGGATAATCTAGGGTAGGCCTGGAGACCTCAGTCTTATGACTTGAACTTCTCCTGACAAAGTTTAAGCAGATCTGAGGCAGTAAGGATATAGTTCCTTTATAATCCCAAAGTCCCTTTATAGTTGAAGTTAGGCTGATAAACCTCTTGGCAGGCATTCCTTAGATGAAGAATAGGTAATATACATTGTTGCTTTCAAGTAGCTCTCTATTTCCTAGGCATACACCAATAACTAGTTGCACTGATTGATTCACATGGTTCATAGGTAGTTTACTACAAACTTCAAAGAGAAATAAAGATAAAGTTTCATCTAAATCTTAATGTCCCCTTTTGATTTCTGAATCAAAAGAATATAGTAATGAAACATTTACAGACAGGAACTGAAGTTTAGCATCTATAAGATAATCAGATCACTGTTGAACTTCTAATAAGATATAGGTAAACACAGACAAATACAATTAGTATCTACTTCTGATTCTCTAACAATACAAGCTTACATTTCAAGAGCTTTAGTCTATTTATCATATCTTTGATAGTGATCTACAAGGAATAACCCTGTTTACTATTTCAGTACTTTTCTAATATGTCCTTAAAGGGGTGTGTGTGGTTTTTTTTCTTCTTTTTTTTTTCAAGTTCAACCAACCTGCAAATTGCTTAACCCTTGCTGGCTCAGCATCACACAGACACTGCAAACACTTCCCACCTGTGAAAGACACTCACTGATCTGTCGTTGGATTTCTATGCCCAGCTGGATTCAGTTCTGGCTGACTTTAGGTATCACTTATCAGTCACTTGTGAAATACAATGTTATTAGAAATTAGTCCTAAAATAATTAATATATTTAGAGCCCTTCATATTCTGAGATTTCAAACAATTTAATTAAGGTGAGTATATAATTATGCCCATTTCTTAGATAAAGAAATGAAGAAGAACAGAGATGAAGTGATGTTCAAGGTCACATGGAAAGTTAGTAGCAGAGCTTGGAATAAAACTCAGGTCTCTTGACTCCATCATGACCCTTGCTTACTGGATTGTAGAGCACTGCAAGCTCGTCACCATCTTTTTCAAATTATAGGGAAGGATTTTTTGATGAGTGGCAAGAAAGCAGATAGGAAATAGCAGGTTTTAAGACCATTTGACCTGAAGCCAGATTTCTTAGAGAGAAAAGTGAATGCTTTGTTGTATCTGTTGTGTCAGCTGAAGGCTTTATTGCAGTATTTGAATTGGGGGTATGCACCACATAGAGGACATGCAGTGTTTCATAACAAGATGCCTGACTAATGCTAAAGCATATCAGATTGACACAGAAAGCTTCTGTTTCCAATGCCCTCCAATAATCCCCTTAAGAGCAACACATGCATTGAAGACCAGGCCTTCCATATTCCCTTTCAGCAATGACTCCTGATTTATGAGTCTCCCATGAAAGTGTATGTGGGGGGGAGGGGAGATTCAGAACTGACTAGAGTTGAGCATCCAATTGAATAAGGAGGTCAGGGCATCAATTCAAGAATTAATCACACAAGTGCTCTGAATAACTAGCAACATCAATTTACTTTCCTCACGAGTTGCCTATTCTTATTCTTCTGACCCTTTTGACTCCATTATCCAGCCCTGCTGAGAGGAGGGGTACAGCGTGTAATAATTTGCCTTTGGTTGCTTACTTGGGTGGCTAGAGATATGGATGGAACTGGCACTCTTCCAGTCCTAGGGAACATCTATGACAATATTATTAGCTGCTGCTACATTAGTAAGACTGAGTCAAAGCTGAGAGCAGCTCGGTAATTCTGCCCAGCCCCAGCAAGCCAAGAGGAGGTAGGACCCAAGGATCTGGTAGAGCAGCTGTGGGAGTGTCTGGCAGTGGAGCTCATCAGTATTGTAATATGTTATTGCACAATAAGGGTGTGTAGAAAATCACTTTAGTGACATATAGACTGCTTTACTATGTTAAGTTTGTGTTCTGTGACTTCACTTAGCATGAAACAATTTTCACAAATGTTGTCTGGTATTTTGACTGTAGGTTTAATACATTTCCATTGTAGGTTACACCTGACAGGCAGAGTGCCTTTGTGCCAACAGGATGGAGATCTCCTACTGATAATGCTATTTTAGACACTCACCTTCCCCCTCTCTAGCAGATGGTGCTATGGAGAAAAAGAGGTTATTGCTTTCTGGTGGGAGGACATTTGTTGGAATGTTTCAGAGCTTTGGTTGACTGTTCAGAAGAGAGAGTGAACCCCTTATTGTGCTGTGTGCTTAAAGACAAGACACAAAGCCCAATAAATTCTGGCATTCTGGTCCAACCCAGATGATTTACACATTGACACTCCCCTCAGTATCTGAATAATTGAAACAGTTACCAAGCTGGTAGTATGTCCATTCTCCATGGCACATCCAGACTTTTGGGGCCCTTACTTAAGAGAACACACTTCTGGAAACTTCCACTTGACCTTTCACTAGACCAAGTTCCTTGGTAAACATGTGGAATTATGCAGCTTCCACTTTCCAATCTGGGCTACATTAACAATTCTCTGAGTAATCCTGCAGTTTTGGGAGATCACATCATCTTCCCTGTCCTCTGATCTTCTCAAACAGGATTAGGGAAGACTGTGGAGAGGTGACATTTAAAAAAAACTGCCTCATAAATGAAGGTCTTTATTGAAAGCCATTCTCAGTTGATCGGGTTTCATTTCCTGCCTTTTGGGTGCAAGAGTAGGGAGTAGAGTGGAGGTAACGGTGTTGGTGAATACTTATAAATGAAGCACAGTTTGTGTGGAGATCAGTTGTTATTAAACAAAAAAGGGCAGTAGGACTTGATTGACTACTTCTAATATCTTACAAGCCTCGGAGGTTATCCACTTGGTATTGGTTGCCAAGACATTGCCTCTGAGCTGAGCAGGGATTTTTTTCATTTTGTTTTAGGGTACTTATTTATTATCTAAGTAACAAAGCTTGTGCTAACAGCTTATATACAATCACTCTAGCAGAGTTGGAAAGGCTATTGATTACTCTGCTCTTGTATGTGTTAATGTGGCAAGGAGTCCATTCTGGGCAGTGCATACCCATGCGTTTGCATATTGTCTTCCTTGAAGTTCCACTTATTTAACTGTGGTCAAGTGAATGTGATTTTTCAGGAGAATGGAGATAATATATTAGTGAAGTCCTTTTCTTCAGCTAATAATTATACCTGAGGATATCTGCAGTGCTGTCACCATCATAGCAGAAGCTAGACATTGGGAAGGTGGACTCCAAGGGTTTGTTCACACACACTTTTTGTACCAACTTAACTAAATTGGTAGCAAAACTGTTTTAGCTAAAATGGTTCAACCCCTGTTGGTCTGGACACAGTTATACTGTATAGAGGTGTGTGATGGAGTGTCTACCTTAACACCTTGTTCACCTGTGTAACAGGCATCTGAGTGCTTACTTGGCCCACCTTGCTGCACCTGGATGATATGGCAGGCTTGATTTGTTATAAAAGCCAGTTGGGCCTTCCTAAAAGAAGGAAGTAAAAGCTATGGGGGAGGGCACAGACCCAAGACAGAAAAACCCAGAAGAGGAGGTAGGGAGTTCTTCTCTGGGAAGGGCCTGGGGGAGGTTGATTGCAGAAAGCCATAGGGATGGAATTAATTCCTGTGGCAGGGCCTGATAAAGGAGGAAAGAGAGACCGTTCTGACAGGTCAGTGGTCCAGCAGAGAAAGGAGGAGCTGGAAGGGCCTAGGGAGAAGCCTGGGAACCAGAGGAGAGGCTGTGTTAAGCCCAGGCTGCATGGAAGCCATACAAGGGGCTCAGAGTTAGAAAGTGAGCCAGGGAAACACCAGCACATCTAAAGAATCAGTTCTAGCTGCTTAATACAGGGTCCCTGGGCCAGAAGCTAGAGCAGAGGGTGAGCCTAAGTTCATCAGCATAGGCTTTCTGTGTAAAAAGTGGGGGTGGAAGGGGAGTAGATTTACAGTATCTAATGTTCATATTGAATGCATTTCCTCATAGAACTGGCCTACAGGTATGAACCCAAAGTAATCACTGTCCAAGATTTTTTTAAGGTAAACATAGAGCTTGCTCTCACTGAGGTCAGTGGCAAAACTCCCAGTCGCTTCAGGGGGAACAGAAGAGGGCCCATTGAAAGTGGTTCTTTGTAAAAGACCCATGATTGCGTTTGTTTTTAAATCTACCCATGTTTGTGTGTTATCCAAACTAATTACATGTTAGTGTTTCCTGAGCATTTGGAAAAATGTTTATCATATTCTTGAGATGTGCTGCCCTGCTGACAATAGTTAGATTCAGATACACACTAACTTTAATGAAAGATGGTTTTGTTACCTCTTCCAAGAAAACTATAGCACCTAGTGAGAGCAGGACCAAGTCCTATGCTTCCTATAAACATCTTGGCTAGCCTAACTACTTTGTATATGCGGGCTAGTTCTACATTGATGTGTATAGAGGTGCAGCAGGAAAAAAAAGGATTTTGCCTGGATAACATACCATGGAGAAATGTGTCATGAATGTGGGGTCACCAATGAGCACAGTTTAATCAGATATATAAATACCTCAAGTCTACTGTGAAGCGTGAGGCTGAAGCTAATAATCTTTGAACCACCTGAGAAATGAAGAGGTCTGTGTGTAACATCAATCTATAAGAGACACTTGTAATTACAGAGGAATCTTCTAAAGCATGTTGATAAGGACCCAATTAGCACATAAAGTGAACAATTAAGTTAAAGATCTAGACTACATACAGGAAATAAACGTGTTACTTATGAACAAATATCTTTGTTACTCTTTTTTATAAAAGTTAGTTAATGAATCTGACCTGTAATAATAACGCTTTGCACTTTGATGACTGCTCATTAGTGGAAAGTAGCTAACACTAGCTGGGTTTTTGGCCAGGATACTGTGCTGCAAGCATAAGGCACACAGTATGGGGTTCCTTTGCAAATTGCAGTGCAGGTGCATGGCCCCTCTAGCAGCCCCCTAACATTGCTCCAAGCTTTACAGAGTTCTTTCAGTCCTTCTTCCTGTAGCAAATCAGGCCCCAGGTCCTCAACCATCTTTATTGCCAATCTCTGAATTGAGTTTATCAGCAATGGAAATTCATGTGTACGGGGAGACTTTGGCAAGCCAGTAAAGTGCCTGACACCACTATGGCTTATTGTTAAAGGCAGCCTAGTCAGCAATCTGTAAATTGGCCATTCAGCAGTCTCAGCTTGACCAAGGCAGGGGAGGGCGGAGTTTTGGGTGCCTCAGAAAGGGCAGCTTGACCCCGCGTCCTTCATGATAAGAATTGTGTCGAAGTTACCAGTCACTCAGTCTAGTAGCAAACCCCCTCCACAAAGCAGTTCCTCCTCCGCTCCCTCCTTGGCTCCAGCAGCAGCAGGCTTTTCAACAGCAGCAGTAAACCATCCAGGGGAGGCCCCAAAAGTGGTGGAAAAGGTGGGGCCTTGCACTCCCTTCTGGGGATCGAAGCTGATACATGCTTTTTAAAAGAGCAGGATGTGCCTCAGGAATGTCTATTGGGGTCTCAAGGCTGCAAACTCTGGAAAAACCCACACCTGGTTAATAAAGAATCAGAAGGAGCCTCTTGCTTGCCCATTGGAACTGCTTGCTTAACAAGTTTTCTTTAAGGGATATGTCATTCTATTACTAATGTATAAATAAAGGGAAAAGTTTGAGGTAGTTGGACTCTCCCTCTGGAAACATCTTGCAGTACCCACTGGCAGATGGAGGATTTGGCCACCCGAAGCCTGCTGCAGTGTCACTCAAGAGCCACACTCAGCTTTGGTAATTATCAAGGGTTGGGGGTGTTTTATTACCCTGTTGCGGATGTGTGTAAGTGTTTGAGACTAAGTAAAGTTGAGCTTTAAGTGAAAGCACTCTTGTGTTGTCCTGTTTGTGCCAACCATCTATCGGGCGGACGGCCGTGTCTCCCCTGATTTATTTCCTGACACCACCTTGCACAGAGTAAAAGTTAGCAAGAGCTTTGGGTTGAAAGAACCCTGGGTAACACATGGAGTGGGAAGGCTCTATGGTTGCTGCTCTCCTGGATGCAAGCCACAGTCCCATCAGAATTGAAGAGGTTAAAATATTCAATATTTTCAAATCTGAAAAACTTGGAAAAAAATAAGCAACAAGTCTTTAAATATCTATATATTGAAAAAGGGCCTCTTCGGGTATGCCTACACTGCAATTAGATACCCCTGGCTGGCCTGTTCCAGCTCATGGGGCTTGGGCTAAGAGGCTGTTTGATTGAAGTGTAGATGTTTGGGCTTGGGCTGGGCTCTAGGACCCTGTGAAGTGGTAGTGTCCCAGAGTTTGGGCTGCAGCCTGAGTCTGAACGTCTGTACTGCAATTAAATAACCCCTTAGCCCAAGTTAGCTGGCACGGCCCCCACTGAAGGTGTATAATTACAGTGTAGACATAACCTTCCCGGTGCATTCAATGCTCTGCTGTGGGAGTTCTCCTCGTGTGTGCAGCTTTTGGTGTGGGGACTCAACTGGCGTGCAAGACATAAACCATCATTTTAACCCTATTCTAGTTACTAATTCCCAGTTTAAACACAAATTGCACACCGTTGCCAGCTGATGTGAGTATTGTTGGCTTCAAGCCTATTAGCAAAATGATATTATGTCCAAGTTCTAAAATACAGTACCTGCTGGAGCTCGTAAACTTGGGTTAATAGCTAAAACCCAAGCTTCTAAAGCTTTCTTTCTGTTTTGTAGCTGTTAGAAATAGAACCAAGGTCCCCAGCTTCTAAATCAAATGGATTGCCAGGAAGTTAAAGGAATGGCCCTACAGAGCTCATACTGTGCTATCCAGTCTTGATTACACAGAGGATTGAATGGATAGCAGCCCTGGAGGAGGGTTCCCTGATTGGTCATTCTCATTTGCCTATATACACTCACAATCAGAATAGCAGGCTTTTCTTAAATGCTTAAACATTAAATATTTTCTGAGACATTTTATATTTTTCTGCATGGATGAGGCGGGAAACGTGAATTATTCTGTCACTGAAACAAGTAAATAGAGCAAGAGTCTGTGGATTGCCTGAACAAAAGCTTGTTTCTCATCACCAATTGCTTCAATAGGCTGTGTTTTGATTGCTGACAGCATTCAGAAGTGGTTTTTGTTTTCAAGTAATTTCTATTTATTTGGGAACTTGGAGGGTTTGGTTCTGAGACCGCTGACTGGAGGTAGGCATTGTCCACATAATACATATTGACACTTCCTTGTTCTAACAATGCACTTCCACCTGACCTGCATTGCCCTCTACTATACTATTTCTGCCTCTCTTGAGCATAGAGCTCGATGAATTGGATGAATTGTGCCCCATAGTATAGTGATTGTGTGCTGTGAACTGGTCTCATTTGTTACGTTCTGCGTCAAAATCATCAAACTCATCTCACTTGCGGCCCGAACTACTTTTAATTTTCAGAAGAGCTGATCAAAAATTCAAAATTTGAAAATTTTTGACTTAATTTAGAATTTTGAGAGGACAGAAGAGCAAAATTTCTGACACTTCCCAAACCTCAAACACTTTTACCTGTTACACAGCTGATCCAAACTTTTTAGATTTATAAATTTAAAAATTTAGAATTTCAGAAAAAAATCACAGATTTAAATATTAATGCACTCTTCATGCATGTTTTGAGACTTAAGATTAGAGAAGGATGAAAAAACGGGGGGGAGGGGAGCATTTCCTCCCCTTTCTTCATCTTGCTCTAGTAATCAGTATTCAGTATTTTCCTAATGTTTTTAAATGACACATTACATTCTTCAAAAATAGCATTTCCTTTCCAGTGTTCTACTGTTGCCCTACCACTATAGTTATATATGTACAACCCATATTGCATTCACTTCTGGTAATCTAAATGATAGATCTATTGTGATGTGGATGCAGGAACTGGGAATGGGGAAGGGTGGCTTTGAGTACCTCTACACAGCAAAAAAAAGACGCATGGCAGCAAGTCTCAGAGCCCTAGTCAACTGAGTGAGGCTCGCATGGTGGGGCTAAGAATAGCAGAGTAGATGTTCAGGCCTGGGCTCTGAGACCCTCCCCACTTGCCAAGACCCTCTCCTTTCATTGGGTTCCAGAGCCTGAGTCTCTTTCCCCATATATCTTTCTGCTGAAATCAGCTGGGGGAGCTTTTGTATCAGCCTTATGATTTGAACTGTCAGGAGTGGGAAGCAGGGTAGTGTCTGTATGTAGATTGGGGGACATAGGAGAAGGAATAGCTTTGGAAACATGCTTGCCCTTTGGTTCAACAAAGCTTGAATTTGCTGACCTTCAGGTCATGTTTAAGACTTTTATCTGTTTACTCTGGCCTTTGCTTGAAGAAGACTGGGGACTGAGTTTCACAATTATTTTTGAGGATTTTTTTAAGGTTGATTTTATAGCAATTAAAAATGAAGCACGTGAACCCAGAGGCTATGATACAAGCCTGCAGGGGAAATGCATCCTTGATTTTTGGAGCTCAGTCACAGTTGAAGCTTGTTCACATTCTTTCTGACATTCTTTCTGTCTACTTCCTTGTCAGCCAGCTCCCCATCTCCAATCTTGGCCTCCCCTTTGTCCTTGACCAGGGCCGGCTCCAGACCCCAGGCATGCCTGCGGGAGGTCCACCGGAGCTGCGGGGCCAGCAGACCCTCCACAGGCACGTCTGCGGGAGGTCCACTGGAGCCGCGGGACCGGCGACCGCTAAAGCGCCCCCTGCGGCGTGCCGCCGTGCTTGGGGCGGCGGAAATCCTAGAGCCGCCCCTGTCCTTGACTCTCCAGTGTGAAAACAGGAGCTGAGCATTAGGTTTCTGATTATGATTCTATTTACATTTACATTGTCCTTTTTTTAAAAATTGAGTTCTTTCCTTCACTTCCTCCAAGCCACTGATCACGTCCTGTCCTCAAATCTGCCATCATTTGCCTCTCCTCTATAGGCCTATAATTATCTGTTTTTTCTGGAAGGCATTTAGGATGCTGTGTATTAAGAACGTTGCATTGTATTTTTTTAATTCTCTTGACTGTCTTGCTGCTCAACCCAAGTTATCAACTTGCCAGAGACAGAACAAATATACAAGGATCCATCCTCTGACTACTTCCTGTCATCTTTCATTATAGCCAGGATAATAGGTTAAACCTTCTACCAAATGCCCTTTCCTTTTCTCACCACACCCTTCTTATCTTCCTCTGTTTGTATAAGATTGGTGAAGTATAGAGAATGTTTAATTAAGTTTAATTGCATGACAGCTTAAAAGTGGAAAGGTAATTACTCATTTAATTATTGTGCTGCTTGGTGCTTAAAGTGTGTATATAATTGCTCTTTTTATAAGGACACTCGACTTTGCAAGCTTGCATGAAATTACAATCTCATACCTGTTCCCCCTGCTTTAAGTGAAGCTTAGCAAGTAAGATCTTTAAAGACAGGAGAAACCTGTCCTAAAGTCTGCTAGTACATTATCTGAGACTTATCAGTTCCTTAGCTTCCCCTGACTTTGAGGTGCCTGTATTTTAAAGTGGGGAACTTTCCTGCTGGGAAGAACTTTAAAATTAATCATATATAACCAACTACCTTTCACATATTTTTCATAAATTAATATTTGTAGAGTACATTGATGACTTTAATCCCAGGATCGCATAGTCAGGGCCAACCTGACATATGCCAGTAGGCAATTGCTTGATGCAGCCAAGGTTAAGTGACTTGTGGTTGTATGAGTGCTGACAGGAGGAGAGGGCATTTCCCAGTGTGCCTAAAGCTATCAGAGGTAGTGGACTTTAAACAAGCGTGTTCTCCTTCACGGTATATCTTCTTTTCTTACGTCTTGCAAGTGAGCCTGTCTTGCTGAATTTTTGACAATGCAGTATTTTGCAAAGCAGAGAGCCCTGGTGTCCTAAAGACAGGAGTGGGATTTCCTGCAGGACCCAACATAAGGAGAAGCTGAGATGTGAAGGACAAATCTAGCTGTTCAAACACAAATCGTTGTAGTAACAGCAAGGGGAATTGAGATAATAGCAGACTTGGTAGAATTACTTTTTTGTGTAACTGTTTGCTATTTAAAGTGTCCCCCGGTGTGTAGGTCCATCCCTCTTCAAAGATTAGGAAGATGAAAAAGATTTCCCTAACTCCCCAATGTTTACTGTAAAATTAATTCATGTATTGATGTGTTCTCTAGGATTTCTTATGAAAGGAGAGGATGGGTGTGTATAGAAGAGTATCTAAAGTTAAGAACCAGATGTTGCTTTTATTTGGAATCTTTCATGTGACACCACTGATCTGAACTAACCATGAACATGTACTGTGTATATCTATAGGCCCTCTGGATATTTTTGTGACAGATGCACTCAGGCATTAAGATTATTTTTTAGTAAAATGGAGAGCATGATTCTTTGACTAAATCTAATATGGTGAGATAAGATCTTAAGCTAAAATTGGCACATCTTCCTTCTTGCATAGCCATTTTACAGCTACAAATGAGAGAAAACACACATTTGTTTTCTCATAGCCTGCAAGGGTTAGCTAAACTTAATAGGTTTTTACACAGTCTCATCTGAAAGTGGAATATATAGCTGATGGCTGTGTATTGCACAGTGGAAGTGAGTACTTAAAAATGGTTGTGCATAAGACCCATAGTGGTTTGGAGAGGTAGGTGGGAGAAATCAAACAGGAATCTTGAAAAAAAACTGGTTTTGGTGGGTGATGAAAAGTTTTGAAATGTCTTTGCATGGTTGGGAACACCCAACAAGACACTGTTTGGCATTACCTTAAAAGCCAAGCAAGGGCACAGGGCCTGTTTCCTTAGGACTTGTGACATATCTTAAAGATATTCAGTATTTTCTGAATCAGACTGGGCTTTCCTGCTATGTAAGATTTTCAGATCTTGGGGATTTGGCAAGAAGAATAAATGAACAGGGAGAAAAAGCAATCTGGCAATGGCACTTTTTTTTTTTTATTTAAAACAACATGCTTTCTTATATTTTTTGCTGTGGAGGTGTGTGCACGACAATGTAGAAACAATTTTCATCATTTCTACAGAAGCAAATTCCTTCTTTGGAAATACTATGCAGCATTAGTGAAAGTCCCAGGCACTCTCAGTAATAGTTACCAGTTTTTCATCAGACTTCTTATAAATGGATTCATCAAAAAATAAGAGGATGGAATGTGGGGAAGGAAGATGTTAGGGGGAAATGGTGCAGTATATATTGGAACTTTATTAATAGATATGAAGCAAAACTGAAACTCCAAGTACAGTGTAGTAATCAATTCAGTTGACTATGAGACAGAAAACATGAAATCCGAGGTCTGACTCTCTAATGAAAAGGGATTAAACTTGTGCCATTACACACACTGTGTATATGATTTCCCAGAGCTGGATTAGCGTTGTCATTTTCTGTTTTAGTTCCACTCTGATTGACTGTACTATCTTTTGGTGGCTGATTCCCTGATATTTCCATTGAACAACTGGTAAACCATTTGTGTGTGTTTATCCCATATACAGGAGAAAACTGAAAACAAATAATTTTCTCCTGAAAGAGATTGAGCCTAAACTAGGGAAGAGAAACTGATGTACTCAGAAATTTGTGAGTAGATAGCATCTCAGATGCTGTTCACAGTCCTAGATCTGAATCTTACATAGCAGGAAAGCCCAGTCTGAACTGCATCACTTAAAGCTCAGCATGTCACAAGTCCTAAGGAAACTACTCTCCAGGTACTCAGCCCCTAGATCCAGGTCCTAGCTTTGCAGCTTTAACTCATCTCTGAATATATAATACTGTATATATATCTTGTGCAACTCTCTTTGAACAGCACTGTTTCACTAACACTGCCTGCAGTGACTGAGCAGCATGAATACCAACCTCCGGGCAGACTGTTGAGAAGCAGGACACAACCCCCAAATTGGTTGTGAGTTCTGTTCTTAGATTTCACCAACCAATTAACAAGTGTAAACTCCTCAGGCACTATAACAGCCTAAACATGGAGTCACAGACAGAGCAGGGTACCCAAGGGGTCTATCTTGCTACCCAGAGTGAGCATACCTTTGTGATAGAGAGTCCCTTACACCAATATTCAAGTCACTCCCAGTTCCAAGGGACCAATCACTTACCCCAGGCACCATAGATATCAATAGCACCATAAATATCACAGCAAAGATGCTTGTAGCCAATCCTATAATAAACTATATAAAGATTTATTACATGGGAAAAGTAAATGAGAGTTATTTACAAGGTTAAAGAAGATAAAATATATACACAAATGAGTTACAATCTTAAATTTCAAAAAGCAATAGAAGCTTCTATAATAAGCAAGCTCTAGAGGTTCCTTAGGGCTAACCCAGGCTAAGCAGCTGGGGATCTCTTGCTTATGCCTAAAATCTTGCCCCCAAGAGTCCAAACAGCATAGAGATCATCAGTTCCTTCTGCCTGGGGTTTTTAATCCCTCTTCTACCATGTGCTCTGAACTGCAAGCTTGGCTCATGGGAGGAGTCCACTTGCATGACTCATCTTCATGGGGGGGAGGGCAGAACAACCAGTGTCTTTTGTCCTCTTTACCATCCCACAGTAGTCCATCTGGTGTTGATGTACCTTTCATGTTGGGGAAGACATAACACCTTCTGTTGGAAATCAGCACTTTGCAATAGTTAATGTCTCTCTCCTAGCTGGTGATCTACAGGGGGGCCACAATACAGCCACTCAAATATTACCTTACAATATGGGACTCAGAGGTTATAAGTAAGCCTACGTTTATGTCACAGAGGTTGGAAGTCACAGAATCTGCTTCAGCCCCGGGGGTTGCGGGACTGCAGCTGGCAGTCAGCGGGGCCCCAGCAGGGTTCCAGTGACAGGCGACAGCAGCAACAGGCAGCAGCATCTTCAGGGGGCCCCCTGCAACGTTCCAGCCACAGGCAACAGACTTCTGAGGGGATTTTCCTCAGGGTTCCAACGACGAACGACAGCCTTGCACGGGGAAGGAATGGGGGAAGACGCCTTGGGTGAGTTGCTGGGGGTGACCCATTTTCTCTTGGGAAACATGGTTACCCTACAGCTCCCAGTCACCATAGGCAGAGGGGTCCCCCCTGCAGCTTCCAGCTGCTCTGGGCAGAGGGGGAACCCCGCAGCTCCCAGCCACCATGGTGGTGGGAGAAATCATGGAGTCACAGCAGGAAAAGTCACAGACAGGTTGTGGCTTCTGTGAATTTTTGGTTATTGCCCATGACCTGTCCATGACTTTTACTAAAAATAACCATGAGAAAATCTTAGCCTTAGTTATAAGTTAAATTAATTAATGTTTAACACCAACAGACCCCGGTCATTGGCGGGCGGGTTCGAAGCGGGGACCTCTGGAGCTTAGTGCATGCACCTCTACTGCATGAGCTAAAAGCCACATGGCTATTAAGCAGACTCATTAATCTCTCTCTCTAAGTGGTCTTGGTGCCACTAGATTGGATAGAACACCACACCCAGAAGGTGTGCGGGTTACACATGCAGCAACTGACAAGCATTCAATAAAGTCTATACACTAAACATATTCTTATTATTCAAATTCCTATTTTAAAGGTATTAACACACAGCTGAGCCAGACTGATTGTCAGTGTTCACTTGAGACATGGGGACTTTGGCATGAGCTGGCACCTGTTTTGCCAGGACCACACTAACCACCTGAAGAAGTGCTCCCGGCCAGAATTTCCACCATTAAGGAATTGCATATGATTGGAAATTCTCTCTTGAGGTGGAAGAGTTCTCTGCGATCCCCCAATTTCCTCCACCCCTTTTTTATTGCTACTATAAACTTACACTTCTGTATTGTAATACCATCTCAAAGGATCACAGTGAACTTTACTAATTATATATAGGTATGATATTACCCACCTTTGAAATGCAGAACACAGATCAATCAGTATTGGCACTTCCCTCTTGTCTGTCTAGGATATGTATTCTGTGACCAAGTGACATTCTCTCTAGACCTTTGAGCTGCTCTCGTCATTCTCCGGAAGAACTACTCCTGCAGAAAGTTCTCTCTCTTGAAGTGCTGCTGCATAAAATGAAGTGGAAATGCAGGAAGATTTTGCTTTTGATACATCAGTGCAGAGCATTTGGACACAACAGCAATGAGGGCTGGATAAGTAGCTAGATACATAGCACCTCCAGATTATGGTGCTAAAGCAGTTCTAGGAATCAGCCAGAAGCTTTCACGGGGTGGATGTCATCTGTGATTTCACAGTGGAACCAGCTAATCCATGTCACAAAGTGACAGAAACTTAACTGTGTCTCATGCTGCTGACACTGCTGAAAGCGTGAGATGTGGGGGGAGTGCAACCATCTCTCCTGTCTTCTTTGTTTGGCTGTCTAATTCTCATAAGATTCCACCTCCTCCTTTATTGCCTATGAAGGTCAAGGAAAGATGGCTTCCCCTTTGATTCCATCCAACACAAAGCTAGGTTGGGTGGGCTAGGCTAAGCATTACCATTGATTTATTCCAATGTTTTCCAAAGTTTGCAATGTTGTTGTTATCTTACTTCTCTGCCCAGGAAGGATAAGAAGGAAGTGAAGCTGGAAGGAAAAAAAAAACGCTTGCACACAATCTGTTACTAAATATTTTATGTTTAGCTGGAAATATCTTTATTAAACAAATGTTCCATCCTTGCATTGATTTGGGGGGAGATTCTCCTTCCACTGTCAGAATTACTGAAGCTGTATCTCTCCATAGAGCATGAGCTTCATTAGCATGGAGATTTAGTCAAATGCAATACAGTGAAATCTTATTATGCTGCCATAAAAATAGGTATGCTATATATGTTCCCAAGTTCAAATTTTGGCTAGGGCACGTTAATCTGCTGTAATGATCTAGCTAGGAGCTTGCTTGGAGCAGATGTAGAAACTACAGACATTTTTACCTAAGGGTATGAGAGAACTACAGACCTTGATCATGTAGTCACACAGTGTCAAATACATTTACTGTGGACACTCTCTCTTCTCATCCCAAAGTGGGTGAAATATCTAGAAATGTTGCAGATGGTGAGATTCTGCTGTGATATGGAAAGCCTGTAAAGGGTCAGTTGGGGCTTTGTCCTTTTTTTAGTAGCTAATCTACTGGAAACTAGTTTGAATCAAATGCATTGTCAAGTTGTAGGGGGTTTCAAAATCAATTTTCTTTTTATTTGGTGTGTGGTGCTTCCTAGGCATTCAAAAGAGAGGGCTCTCTATTACAGCACTTTCACCTGTGCTAGAATAGCTCTAGACTGGATGGAGTTCACAGGTTTTTTTCTCTCCCCCCGTTCTCTTGTTTTGTCCCGTAGCTCACATAAACACATGCACAAGTATTATTATATGTTAGCTATTGCAATAGCTCACCAATTCTGATGGCCGTATGCTGTTGTGAGTTTGAGATCATGTTATGATGTGACATTGCATTATATTATGTGATAGCACAGGGACAAAGGAATGTGGACAGAGGAATACATATATCTGAAAGGAGTCCATGTTCCTAAGCAGGGCCATAGCCAATCATACAAAGGTGTTTGTATGAAGCAGTATAGCAGTGCACTCCTAACCACCCTCTCCATCCACACCCTAATATAGTGTGCCAGTTAGTGATAGGGAACTCACAGGGACTTTTTGTTTTTCTGTACAGTATTCAGGTCTTCCCACCCCACAGGAGAGGGAGAAAGCCTGCTGCCTCTGCTCTCCTCTGCATTCCAGTATAGAGCAGGAGCTAGTAAGGGGACAGGTCTTCCAGTAGGAGAAAGGAGGTAGATGAGATTTCACAGTGCCCCCCCAGACTACCACAAGGGGGAGCTGTATTCCATTATACGCCCCCTTTAAATCTTGAGGCCGCCATTGCAAGAACTCACTTCTCCCTAGAAGGGTTGAATGTATTCCATCTGGCCTTTACCATGGCCACATTAGCAGCAGGGGTGCTGGGACAGTTTTTATAGTGGGGATGCTGAGAGCAATTGACCTGAACTATAAACCCTGTATATAATGGAATCCACTTAAAGCCAGGGTGTGTGGCAGCATCCCCAGAACCCTAGTTGGCAGCACCTATGGTTAGCAATGCTGCTCCCTGAGGTCAGTGTCAGGATTTGCTGTGAAAGAAATGCAGGTAGCACCCTTTTGCTGGCACACATGCAATGCAGCAGGTAATCCCAGAAATATCCTGTCATCAGGTCAGTCAGAGAAGTACCATAGGTTTCTGAAGGCAAACGTACTGAAGGCGAACGCACAGAAGGCCTTTTGATTCCTAGAGCAGTCTTAACTAAATAGAGTGTGTCCACTCTACAAGATACCCTATATAAGCTTCAAGTTCATAAATGGAAAAAGATAATGACAAATTATGTTTAAAATATTTATTGTGGCCTATGGCCTATGGCCATGTCACATCTTTGGTTACGAACCTGTTCTACCCCCTGCTAGTCCAGGATTAAACCTCTTCTGACTACAAAGTATTGCATGCCAAATGATCAGGTGTCTTGTGCTGTTAAAATAAATCTACACTAAAATGTTATTGACAGTTCTACATTTAAAAAAAAGTATGTCAAACTGAAACGTCTGTCCCTAGTTACACTCGAAAATTGACCCGTTGCTAATATCCTAACAGTAATTAAGTCTTATGTCTCTCTTATCTGTAGGTCTCAAAACACTTTACAAAAGAAGCTATGTATCATTATCCCAATTGTACAGCTGGGGCACCTGTGACTTGCCCAAGATCAGACAGCATGTCAGTAGTAGCAAAGCCAGGAACAGAACCAGGTCTCCTGACTCCCAGCATAGGACACGTTACTGATTGTGTGCAGCCGTGCCCTGGCATGAGTGCTGCCGATGTTCGTGTAGTCAGGTAAACCCATTACATGTTACAGACAGGATGGGTTGCTGTCTAAGCTAGCAGTTAACCCTTTTCCAACCACATAGCTGATAACTACTGACAGTATAAATAGTAGTAGTAGCTGCGATAGCACAGGTAGCAGTGCACAGATTTGTTGTGCCAAGTATGTATCCACAGGGTTCAGGTGGGCTTGTACTCAGCACAGCTAAGCCATGATTCTGCTGCCCATGCTGCAGTCACACTAGGATTTATACTTGTAGTAGCTCTCATTGAGCTGGGCCAAGTATGCGTATATGAGGTGGGAATCAAACCCCCTCACCCATAGTGTAGCCATAGTCCATATTCAAGGAGCAGAGGTGGGAGATCCGTCAACTGAGGAGTTTGGGAGACATCCCTTTCATCTCCTCTGTGGATGTGTCTATTCACCTGCAAATGCTGATAAATGTCTGAAATAAGAAAAAAAATATTGCAGTAGAGCAGCCAGAATCTCTTTTGAGTTCAAAAGTCTCTAAAAAGTCTTGCTGGCTGATGTTCTCACTTCTCTGTGTCAGCCTCACAAACCCGTATGAATGTATCTGTGCCTCCGAATCAGAGATGATGAGATTCTAGTCTCTTTCCACAGGCAAAAGCTCCATTTGAGCCATCTGCAGTACACAGTACTCCCACAATAAAAGTATATTGATTATGTTTCTATGTATTATTTACAGAAATAAATTGCAGTAAGGAAAGTGAAGGCAATCACCTGAGGTTCCATTTATTCAGCATCTATTTTCCTTAAGATATTTGGTTCAAATGAAGTATCTTTTCTCTTTGTGCCTAACTGCAGAAGAAATAATTTTGTTTTTTCTGGTATCATTGGTGCTTCATCTTGGGGAAGGGGAGATATGGAACAAGGATTTGTTTCTGGAGTCTGCTGACCAGAATCACTATTATAGTTCTATTTCCTCTGAAAATTGTCATGACTAGATATGATCTAGGAATGGCTCATTAAGAACTTCTCCCTCAACCAGGATATGAGCATGAAAAATACCGCTCCTAGTATTTATGTGACCCAGAACTTCTTACTGATCCTACATGGGCACAACAGTCAGAAGACAGGAGGGGGAAAATGATGGTGACTATGTAGTGAGATACATAGGGCGGGATAGGTGTAGTAGTGGTCACTTAGTAGATTCAGGTTTGTTTTCCATTTGCTCATATATTTGCTTTGCACACAATTGTAATCCACTAATTTGAGTTGATGAGGTCTAGAATTGTGTATAAATGGGTTCATCTGAAATGTATGTAAATTGGTGTGATCTTATTAGCTATAGATGTCTGGGAATAATCGAAAGGGTAAACATAGTTCCAATGTAGTAGTGAACACCTGCCATCTAATTAAGTCTGCTTATTAAATCAGGGTGGGGTTAACTTTGCCTTTAGCTGGAAGCAAAGCAGTTCCAGAGGTGACTTGCATGCAGATTTCTAAAATGGTCAGCCTGTTTTGATCTCTAAAGCTCTTTGGGGTTCCTTCCGTGTTAAATGACAGTTAACCATTTTTGCTTAGCAAATCCAAGTGACTCGTGATTCTGCCATGCATAAGGCTGTCCCTGATTCTCTCTCTGCCACCAGTTGAGAGCATCTCAGCAACTTCTCCAGCCAATTATGCTGTGGCTTTGAAGTTCTCAAGGGAGTCCTAATTTATTCTCATCCTCTGAAAGATTACTGGCTGCAGTGTGGAACCCTGCAGGAAAGCAAGGTTAAGGAGGGAGAGGGAGTTATCATGAGAGCTCCTTCACGGTTGTGAAGTGGACCAGGCCAGGCCATTGGTGGGAGATGTCTCTGTAGAATGGACTGGGGGGAGAAGGTGAGGGAAAGCAGGGATTTCAAAGGGCAAGTACTTACAAAGATTAAATATTGAAGCGCTTGGCTTGCAGCTAGTAAACAGGAAAATGCCAGGGTGATATTTCCGATGTGAAGGTCTTTGCAGATTAGCAGTAATTAAAACTGAGCTAATCCTCTCTGTGTGTTCTTCTCCCTCTCTGTCCACATGTTTACCCCTTAGTGTAAAAAATCAAATAAGGTTAGTACCATTTTTTTTAGAACCAACTTTCTAAACCCCATTCGGATAGGGACAGAGCTCATACCAAGCAACTCTCAGCTGCTTTTTGTTTGGGTGTATGGGGTTCCCTCTGCGTATCGTGCCATTTCTTTTCCACAACATTTTATTTTTATAAATGAGCAACTTACATATAGTGAAACAATATATGTTTGTTTTTTTAAAAGCCTGTGCAATTCCTTAGTTTGGTAATACAGGCATACATCGTAGGGACTAAAGGCTAAGGAAGTTTGGGGAAAAAAAACTTTCTCTTTACATGCAGTTTATTTTGTATATTTTTCCTCACTCTTATTTTAATTTTATCAATGGGGGTAAAACAAAAGCTTTGTTATTAGTAAGGTCTGCTTTTTTTTACACAGTGCATGCATGCAGTTGCATACGTGAAATGTGTTCAATTGCACAGCTACTGTATGCATTGAAAACAATAGTGTATGAACCTCTTTCATTTACACTTTCATTTATCCAAACTTCCTGTATGCACATGAGCAATTGCCATAATTGTGTATACAATTATGACCTAAACTATATAGAAACCAGACCATTAGGGTGCATCTGTTCCTGAAGATGTTTTCTGATATACATGACTACTAGTGACAAAGCAAGAACTCCATCAATAAACTCCAGAAATCTCTAACCAGTCACAAGAGGACTTTAACCCAAGCAAACCTATTGGCATATCATCACATATGAATATGCTTTAGCACCATCTAGCAGTCTTCTAAGGTAACTCCCTTTATAACTAAACAAAAAGTCTGGTTTTCAGACAATTGTCTCTAAAATGTTAAAGGAAGATAAATACAAAAAAAAAAAAGTTCGCCACGATGGTTTATTTAGAACAGCCCATTTTACATACATTCCCTGAAGTGGCAGCAGTTTTGCAAACAAAGGGTTGCAATTTGTGAGCTGGGAGTGAAAACTGAACTTCATAAAACATATGCAGCTCTTGAGCTGTGCAAAGTGCTTTGGGGATATTTCTTGGTGACATCCTATCACTTTTATGTTTTTATCTTGTAATGTGCTGGCCACAACGTCTCTGTGGACAATTCATATTGTCAGCATTTTCCTACCTTGCTGTTATGGCAGCTCAGATTTGAGGTTTTAATTTTGTAACTCAAAGTTGCACATATACAGTAGAAATAATCCAGGATTACATTCTAAATCCCCAACTCTAAAATCTAGCACAAGTGTGTAAATATTATCAAATGAGACAATCAGATCTCGTTCATTTCCCATGCCCATTTGTACGAATTGGACAGTTAGTCTGTCTATGAATGATGCTGATAAGTGGTGATGTCATGACACACAAGGTCAAGAGTCCTAACATTTTTCCCAACAACTATTGAACTATCTTGCTACCTTTCTCTTGACTATATTGTATGCAGCAAAAATAAAGCGCCTCTGGAGGGCATCACCAATGCTTGTAATGCTGTGACATGGATCTTGGAGCATGTAGTGTGCCTTGTGTGTACCATAGGATTTATATTCCCCTTCACTTGTGAAGCTGCTACTCACTTATTTGCATTGAAACCAGTTCTCCATGTATGCAGCATTAGTATGCAGAGCAGATGTCAGCCCCATTACAGTGAAATTATCCGAAGAAAAGGATAAATAATTTTCAGTGGATTGACTTTATGCAGCTTTCCTCTTCAAATCACAAAATAAGAAATGTACAAATCATTGTAGGTGACACATGGGATATGAAATGAAATCTATAACAAATAAGTAGTATGGAGACATTTGGGTTTATCACAGCATATATAGGGCTTCTGGGATCCCCGTTATTCCCACTGCATGCAGTACAGTCAAGCAAAGGATAGAAAGATAGTTCAATAGTTGTTGGGATAAAATGTTAGGATATAAATGCTATAAATATTAGGCTGCAAGACAGGCAGTGTTTTTAGGCTGGCTGTAATTGCTTTTCAGGCAAGAGATAAACATGATGAAAGAAATCATAAAGCCAAAAAGCAGTCAAGTAGTATCAGACCAGGAAAAAAAGTTGTAAACATTATTTCATCATAACTAATAAAACTGAATTTGTAGTATTTTTTAAAAACACATTTCAGGAGGACTGTAACTCTTGGTTTCGCCAACTTATTTCCAAACAGGAAATTCAAGAGCTCAGCAGTTGGCCTTCTTATGAGAGTTTAAATCACTGAGTCCTTATCAGCACTGAGTAGAATAACTTTCCCTTTCAGCAGATTTATCCTGCCATTGCATTTGAATTCAGCAACAACCATTAGTGCAGTGTCACTTTCCTCAGAGTTAGTAACCATTGTACATCATCTCTCTCTCATCTGTGGTCTCAGAAAGGCCCATGACAGCACACTCTGGACCAAGTCACCATAAAATGTAATATTATTGGTTCACAGTAGACTTTAACCTGATTGGTCAGCAGCAATGGTGTCCTAAGGCCTGTATGTCCACCTAAGACCTTGGCTTTCTTAGAGTCCTAACTAGAGTGACCAGATACTGTGGTTAACTTTGTCCTAGATTTGAATGGCTGAATAGGGTGATCAGATGATATGGCTACTATGTTCCAATTTTGGGTTGTATACTGACCAATTTATATGTATGGTAAATAGAACTGACTTTCTTTTTAGAGCAGAACTACTAGTCCAGGATACCAAGATTGGGCTGGTGTAGTCTTCTCCCTCATTCCGGTCGGCATCTTTTGATTCTCACTGGGATTGCCTGCTCAGAGTAAAGTCATCCAGGAACGTATGTTTTGGATAAAAGTAAGAGGTGGAACATTCTGTTTATCTGTTTATTAATAGGTTTGTAGCTTTGAACGCCAGGCAGCTGGCAGGGGCGGCTCCAGGCATCAGCACGCCAAGCGTGTGCTTGGGGCGGCAAGCCACTGGGGGCGCTCTGCCAGTTGCCGGGAGGGCGGCAGGCAGGCTGCCTTCGGCGGCTTGCCTGCAGAGGGTCTGCTGGTCCCGCAGCTTCGGCAGGCAAGCCGGCCAAAGGCAGCCTGCCTGCCGTGCTTGGGGCGGCAAAATGCCTAGAGCCACCCCTGGCAACTGGTATCTAAAAATATTTGAGTGTCCCTGTTGGAGTGGGGAATTTTGTTTTCTTGTAAGCTTTTGGGGAACAGGTATAGTTGCATCTGACAAGGGAAATTGGTTGTCATGTGTGCTTTCTCTGTTTTTGGAAGGAAATTCATAAGAGATGTCTCTTTGTTTTTTTTCTCAGAAGTTCATTATTGTAGCTCTTGGGTATGCTGAAGATAGGTTCTGGGGAGTCTAGCTATGTAGGAGTGACTGTTTGATAATCAATTTCTCTTGGATTTGGAGCCTCTATACTTTTTGGAATATGTTGTAAAATGCTTAACCAGATACTCAATATGCCAGATCCCTGTAATTACCTGAATGGGATGCATAGGGGTAAATGGGGATTCTTTTGGTGAAAAGGTTGACAAGCGGCACTGCAAAGCATGAGGCTGAATAGTAGGTATTCATAAATTCCGAGGCTGGAAAGGACATTGTGATCATGTAGTCTGACCTTCTGTATAATGGAGGCCAGAGGACTTCTCAAAAATAATCCCTAGAGTGTATATTTTAGAAAAACATCAAGTATTCACAGAAATATGTGTGTGCTTATTCCAGATGGTGCTGTATGTATATGTACATACACACATTATTTGTATATGTAACTCCTCCCACAAGGTCTGGCTCAAACTTCCTCTTGGAATGGCTTCACTCGCCTCACATGGGTTGGGTTGTGTCCGGGCTTCTTTTTCTGATGCCTGGTGACTCCTCACTGTGTCCAAGAAGACACAACAAGTGCTGTCCTTTGGGAAAACAAATATTGCTACCAACAGGCAAGGAATATAAAGCCTAGTACTCAATAAACAGCCAAGTACATCAACAAAAACTGTTGGCAGAATAACAGAATGACACACCCAAAAATAACAGTATAACAAAGGGAAATTTGATGGGAAGCAGGAAAATAAGATCTGAGGAAGGAAAGGGTTAGGGTTAACTAGTAAATACTATACATTAACAAATCAACTAATTCCCTCCTTCCAACACTCACAACTCTTCTCAACCCCCAAGACCCTCCGGGGCACCTTCCTAGATGGCATCCTGAGGTTGAGTCCTGAGATGAGTGCTGCAGCACTGCTTACACCCAAAGGATTCCCTTACTGTGTCTTAGCCCCTTTGTGGGGCAGAGTCTTCTCCTCACTCTCCTATCGGGTTCCCTGGTGTGGAGTCCTGTGGAGGTCTTGGCTGGCTTTTGGTAGCCAACACTGGTTCAGATTTCTATTACTGTGGATGCTGGTCTCTGTGGGGCTGAAGCACACAGTAGTTCAGACTCCCATTGCAGGTCACCCCATGCAGATGCTGCCCTGTTGGTCACAGCAGGAGTTTTTAAGTCATTCTTTCCACATCCCTGACTCCAAACATGCTGGCTTCAAAGGTGCTGGTAGCCATTACAGTTGTTGTCCCTTGGCCAGGATCCCCTAGGAGCTCTGTCTGGCACTCCAGGAGCTGGCAAATTCCAAGTGGGAGTTGCATACAATATGAACACATAATAGTGTGTATAGTTATATTGTATCATATTGATAGAGCGGAACAAGGCAACAGACTGAAATTTTACAAACCTTTGTCTTAACATGTTCTTCAAAAAGGAAGGAAATATTCTAGCTGCAGTGACTTTAAACTCAATTTTTGAAAAGAAGTTTATAGTGGCCCAGAGTGTCCACTAAACTGAACTGCTAAATGAAGCTAATCTGATCAAATGAGGCCCTTGGTTACGAATGGATGGAATTGTTGGGCTCTATGTATCGTCACTTGTAAATTGCCAGTCTTTGAGATAATTTTAATAAAACAAACCTCAGCTCATTACTGCACTAATACTGTTTTTTCTCTCTGTAGCAATGCTTTAAAAGGGAATAGTCCAGCAGTTACAAATGGATGAAAGTAGGCTAGCTCCATAAGGGCATTGTGATGAGGTATATGGACCTACTGAGAAGTTGGCAGGAAGGGACTACAAGAGAGACCATAGCTGCCTGCTGTAAGTGCAAGGATTTGCAGGGTGGAAGAACTAGGGCAGCTGTGATGAGTTATTGCCCCTTCACATTGTGAGAGGGATGGTCTGGGGAAGTTGTAGGAGAGGAGACTGGAAACAATGTTCAGAGAGGATGATCCTTTATTAGATAGCTGGAGCTGAGAGGAGATGCAACAACATGGAGATGTTCCTGCATTGAGCCACACTGAAGACCTTTGCTTTGGACTTGGCTCAGGGGAGCTCTGTTGTATTTGGTCCAGATGGGGCAGGACATCCTTTATTATTAAATTTATCTGTTACAATAAAGCCTATTGGAAAAGTGTTTAAACTCCACCTAGGTGCAAAAACCTTTCTTCTTCCTGGAAGCCTGTCACACACCTTTCTAAAATGGCTGGGTTAGAAATATCCAGTTTTAGCTGGGCCCTCCTTAGCAATACTGTAATACAAATAATAAGTAAGAATAGAAATTAGCATCTGAACTGAATGAAAGAATAGACTTATCTTAATTAGCTCTTTCTTTCATAAAATCTTCCTTTTGCAACCATTCGGACTGCTTACAGGAAACAACCCCTCAATGCATTTTTTGCCCACATCTCCTTTCAAAGAACCTGTCAAATTCTTACTTTGCAGGTTAACCCCCCCATCCCCCCCTGTGGTGGAAGGATCTGGGGAGTTGTAACACTGTGGTTCTTGTTAGTGAGAAGACAGAGAGTGCCTCCTCTTTGACATTCTTTTACTTCTTTCCCCTGACTTCACAAGTGTGTATCTTCAGGAACTGTATGGATGCTGGGGTTCATGTGTTAAGAGGGGTTGGTGAGGAGGGGAGCTTGAGGGAGTGGCTGCTCTTGGTAGCTGTGACACTGTACCCCATATTCTTCTCAGATGAATGCATCAGGCTATTTACATATACAGATATAAGGAATATAACTATCCCCAGTTCTCCACTTCCCACTAATAACAAAGCTAAGGAAATTGAACAGACAGTGAAGGTCAGAGGAAGATTATACAGGTAAATGTGACTCAGTGTAGCTGCTTGTAACTGGAGCAATAGTCAGTGAATGGAGGAATTCATACTACTAAGTGTCCGGAGGATATAGATTGGCCCCTCACAATGAGGTGTAACCCCAGCTTGGCCTGGAATTTCTGGCTCTATCTTGCCAGTACTTCTGTGCCAAGTTCCTGGCCTTGCTACATTGTTAAAATATGCTATATGCATGGCTAGCTGTCTCTAGAGTGCGTTTGTAATAACTCATTCAGTGAAAAGGAAAGGAAAGCTACTGACCTAAAATCCCAATGATAACTTCAACAGGCTAGGTAATTGCCATCATTACACATGCATTAAACACACAGATAAACATGCACAATTACATGCAATAGGAAGATAAGTGCATACATTGGAGCAGAACCGTTCAAGCACTATCAGGAGAAAACAGAAACATTCTTTACAGGGCCAGTGGCTTACCATGAAAGCCTTTTTTTTTCAGATAGCTCATTAACAAGATCAGATTTAGGGGAAAAAAGAAAAGAGGGGGGATGTGGGGAGTTATGTTTTCCAGCACTGACTGAGAATTCACATTTAAAATAAACAAAGGTGGGCATAAGTTGTGACCTGTTGCTTGAAGATTCTCTGAAGGATTATGCCTGTTATGGCTTAGTGCTCAGGGAACAGATAATGGGAGCCAAGTAGAAAATGCTGTGATAGCAAACAGATAATGAGTAGGTTAATTACTGCAAAGAATGGTTTTTATTAATTCACACAGTGAATTCTAAACCAGAATCAAAATACAGGTAGTGCATATAATGCCCAATACATATGGTGAAATGCCATTTCATCATCTGCTGAACAGAGGTGATAGGACCTACCAGGGATCTTTAGAACAGTTGCTGTGCAATTGCACAGATGGTTTAGGGAGGTACCACCTTAACAGATGCAAGTTCAATCTGAGCCCCCCCAAAATACATAGACTCCAGTAGTGTCTGATTGCTGTCAGTTCAGTGTGATCAATAGTCCAACTGAAAGGAAATAACATTAGAAGTTTACAAAGCCCAGCCTATCAGGGGTACAGTCATCTGAAACACCCATTAAAGAACTAGCGTAGTCTATGGGAATGGTCAAAGTGTTACCTCTGACAGCAGTGATAAGGAGTGCTTGAGGAGATTTTGTCTTTCTCTTCTTGTATGAGTTTTATGGCATCCAGAAAGATTTCTGTGTTTATATTCAGTTTTGCATCATTCACTAGTTTCTTTTACTTTACAAAATCTAGCAGCTTCTTCTGCACATTTACTTTGCTAATTAACTATGGAAACTCAGCATGCCTTGATTTTTCTTGGGGTATGTCTTCACTACTGGCCGGATCGGTGGGTAGCAATCGATCCAGCGGGGATCGATTTATCGCGTCTAGTCTAGTCCCCGAGCACTCTCCTGTCGACTCCTGTACTCCAGCTTGGCGAGAGGCGCAGACAGACTTGACAGGGGAGTGGCAGCAGTCGACTCACTGCAGTGAAGACACCACGGTAAGTCAATCCAAGTATGTCATGAAGTTGCATAACTTAGATCGGTCCCCCCTTCCCCCAGTGTAGACCTTAATTTTACATGTTTAAAAAACATACTGCCCCTCCTTTCCCTTGAATTCTAACAGATTTTGTCTGTTCTAGTTGATTGAAGGTTATAACTGCATAACACTGGGGCTGCCTTCACCAAGTATGTTCTTAAAACTGGAATCAGTGATTAACTTAGTTTCTCTTTTCCTATTGTTTTTCATAGATTTATAGATTTTTAAGGCCAGAAAGAACCATTATGATCTAGTCTGACCAACTGCATAACACAGACCAGTAATTTCCGTATCAAGCTCACAACTTTAGAGTTATAGCACATTTTTTAGACAGACTTTTGATTATACTGATTTTAATCATATCAAATGCAAGACATTTTTTGTTACGTAGAGAGGAGCACTTCTAGGCATGGTACCGGAAATCTACCTAATCTGTTTGAATATTAATGTAGGAATGGCTGTTACTGAGGAGGAGAAAAGAGTAAGAATAGGCATAGGACTCAGTTCAGCAAAGCAATTAATCATGTGAATAACTTTAAGCACAAGCACATATGAAGTGCCATGGAAGTCTGTGGGACTATTCAGTGCCGCAAGTTGCACACACGCTTAAGTTCTTTGCTGAATCAGGGCCATAGTGATTGAATCATAGTCTTAAGCACTCAGATCAGACGAATGATGTCAGGTCAAGTTTGTAGTACGGTACACTTGCTGTAAGATATCTGTGAAGAGGTTTTAGAAAACCATTCCCTGTAACTGCTTTTGTGAATCTGACAATCGGAGTGGTTAAAATCATACATTCAACATGTATCTATATGAGTAACATCTTTTTAAAGGTTAAGATGGATGCGCAGAAAAGAATAAGCTGAGGGGAGAACAGTGTTATTAAAGGAAATAACACTATTATATCAGGGCCTCAGATGTTCTCCTTTGCATATTAGCAAAATCTTCAAGGCAAAATTGGGCTATAGCAGACCCAGTTCCTAGGAAAAGATGGATGCTCCATTCTCTGGGGGCAGGAGTGTGTGAGCCCTCTAGGCAGCTCTGGAAGGAGGCAGGCTTAACAAAAAGTAGAATTCGTCTGGGATGTTGTAATCCTTTGGATTCTGCTTTGTATCTGATAGTTCCTTGAACTTGGTTTGTTTGCCTTAATTTTTGGTAGCAATTAAATGGGACATTTAAGAGATTATCTGTTTGAAATGTTTATTCTGTGTTATTTTTTTTCTGCTGTATCTTAAAACAAGAGAGGTATTTACTTTATCTAATTTGGACTTAGCTGGATTGTGGTGTTTGGGGAAGTGCTGATATGTAGTCTTCTTAATGAGTTATTTACCTGTCTTCAAGTTTGGATGAAGATAAGAGCAAAATGAAATTACCTGTTGAGGTGCTGTTGTGATAATGAGGGGGCACTGGGTCAGCAGGGGACAATGCCACAGAAAAGTTGGTGGAACCGCCAGATATCAAGAGGCTCGTGAGCAAGTCCCATTGAAGAAAAGCCCATTGATTATGTGGTAGAAACCACATGTTCACTGTAGAAATGTATGTACAAGAACCAGTTCCACCCACTTGATAAAAAGTCAATTTTGACTCCATTCACTAAAATAACAAGCCTAGGAAAGCAGAATCTTAGTTCCTATGGAACTGCCCAGCATGATGGCCACTGCTGGGAGTGAGTGTATGTTTATGCCATATCAAAAGTGCTACAGGAATACACCAGTGGTGTCTATGCTGTCTCTAGTCTTTGTATTATTAGGCCCAAGGCTGTCTTTATGACCATCTCTCCTGCAGATATTTTGTAAATATCTCTGGTTGATAGGTACATACAATGTGTTTGCCTGAGAATTTATTCGTAATGGCTGTCTGTGTTGATTCAGTTTCTATGGCAATAAGGAGAGAACTATCATAAGAGTCGGTGCAACAATTACAGGAAATCCAACTCGATCCTTTAAGCATTCAGACATTCTATTTGTTCCTATATCACTTAAGAATGAGAGGCTTACCAAGACTAATATGCATTTGTTATGCAGAAATGGATTGCAAGAGCTAGGAAGAGACAACATAACCTACCTTTTTTTCTTTACATCTCATTTGAAAGAGCTATGTGATTACTATTAGTCCTCTTTCTGTTCTTCCCCAGATATATGCTTTAATGATTTATTCTATTATATTTTCTTGAATAATAGCACTGACAACCCAGCCCTCATGAGCAAGCCAACAGAAACCAGTGGCATGGATATCATGGGTCTGACCTGGTGATAATCTAGTGGGACTGGGTCCAAAAGACCTATTGCTATTGAAGTCAATGGTAAAACTCCCTCTGACTTCAAAGAGAGAAGGCTCCAAAGTGAGTAATTATTATATATAAAAAGAGGCTTTTGTGCAAAGGAGCAGTGTGCTTGGGAAATATAGCATCAGCAAGAATAGGAATAATTTCCTTTTCTTGTGGGAAATGATTGTGTGAAAGTGGTCTCTGTCCTTGTATAATTAAACATTTTTCCCCTTGGAGTGCTAATATAAGAAGGATGAACAATCCAGCAGGATGGCTGGCAGAGGAATAGGCAATGGGAAATAATATAGTTTATTGTATTTTAGATTAGTTAGGCTTTCACAAAGAGAGTGTTTCTACATGTGAACAAAACTCCCTCTCCCTCTCCCTCATGGGATAGATATGAGAAATTACCTGCTCAGGTTTTAATTCTGAGCTTGAATTTATGAAATAGTAACCACTGCTTTGTTAAAGATAGCATTTGCCAGGCTGACCAGCAAAACAGGAGGGCTTGTGGGCTCTCAGAAGAATTTGGAGAAAGGAGAAAATTCACTGGCTTCAGCTTTTTTTTATTGTTTGCATATTTATTCATTTGGTGATTCTCCAGAAAAGCAGCTGGCATGAGAAATTGTACAAGCTGCTCTCTTTAAATGGCTGCTTAGGGATTTTTCTTTTCTTTTTTTTTTGTTTTTGTTTTTGTTTTGTTTTTTCCCCCTCTGTCCTATGATAAATTAGGACTTTTGGGGGGACAGTGAGGAAGTCAAGACATTTTGCTTCCTTTGTATTTATTTAAATTCTCTCTGTGTGTCTGCTGGCAGCCTGAAATTTAAATGTATTTAATTTCATTAACTTTCCTCATTTCAGGTCCGATTCTGCTCCTAGTGAGGTTTACTGAAATATGTCATTGATTTTAGTGGTCACAAAGATCAGTGATTTGTTTTTTCACACTTGCTTAATTATTCAGCTAAGATTGTCTTGCCACCAATGACAGTATGCTGGTTCTTGATCCTCAGCATGGAAGATAGTTTCTGGCTGGTCACTAACTGAAAGATTCATCAGTGATAGTAATAAATAGTCTGATTCCTCTCAGTTACAGCAGAGTGATTAAGGATAATTCCACTGAAGTTGGTGGCCTCATATTGTATTCCATTTGGTTGGTGAGGAAGCAAGAACAGGATTCCTTCCTGGGTTAATCAGTGTAAATTCTTCGATTGGCTGGAGGTTGCTAAATGATGAAAGGCTGAGCACTCATTTGTTGCATACGACCCCTTTAGGCCTGGGGAGCAAGAGAACAAAACTGGAACTCACAGAACTGTTTTCTTCATTGCCCTGCACCTTGTGCGGTCATTTACATGAGTGCAAAATAGCATAAAGTATTTATTGACCATTCTGCTTTGGTCAATGGGACTTAAGCACGTGCTTAATATTAAAGTATACGCTTAGGTGCTTTGCTAGACACCACATCAATGGATAAGGCTACTTCACAAAAAAGTCACTCAATTCAACTTATTTTTTCTTTCTCTTCCCTTCTGGTGTTTCATGCTATTTGCATTTTAATTTGTATTGAAAAGCAGCTTTCCTACCACCTGTACTTTAAATATATATATAAATAAATAAAGTGTAGTCTTTAGTCAATGCCTCTCTTTTTTTATTCATTGGTTAATTTCATCAGAAAGGCTGGCCACATGTTAAGAGAGTTTCTTGTTGGAAGTAGAAATGTTGAACTGGTTACTTTCCATTTGGATCTCATTCTGGTGCACATCAACACTTCCATGACTGCAAGGGTAATTATTTCTTTGTTTGCCAGGAACATTAAAATTGTAATGGTTTCTATAGATAATGTGCTTAGACTACTTAAAAGTAAACTGCACTATGGGTCATCACAGCTGGCTTTTCTACTGGAGTTATTTTAAGTAATAGCAGTACACAGCAATTAATCCTTTGTGCTTTAGGAGGTACATCCTATTCCCAATCCAATGGATACTTAAAACAATTTAGGGGCCTAGGATGAACAGTGTCAGGATTCATTTCTGAAATGTGTCTCATTGTACTGCTATGATCTTTGCTAATAACTCCTCTTTGAATGCTGTATTGGATTTCTTGGACTGAGCCTCCAGCATTATGCTGATACAACATTTGTTTTTCCCTCCTTTTGAAAAAATGTGTGGGTGAATTTAGTGCTTAGGAAAATGAAGTAGTGCTGGCTAGGGCTAGGCTATTAGTGTGGGCAGTTGCTGGGTAAGCTTCTCAAACACACAGCTCTTCCAGGGTACCTTAATTCTGGCCTATCTCAGGCATGGTGGATTAGTTTTAGGCTTCCACATAGCTGTGCCCATGTACCCTAGTTCTGCCATGCAGAACTAATTGCTGTTCTAGGTCTGGACTGCCCCTTGTGCTGAAATCTCCAGTGTATTTCTTTTTGATGTTGAATAAATACCCATTTGGAAAAATGTGAGATGTGACCAACCAAACTTATCTTTCTTTTAAGTAAAATGTGTGTTTGAAAGGTGAAAGCTTTGCATTGGCTAGTGCATTAGCTTGTACCACCAATCCCAACTTGGAAAGAATTCAAGAATAATATTGAAATGATGATTGGAAAGGCTTCTAGACAGACAGTGATTCCAGAGTGCAATAGGAAAATGTGTCCATCGCTGTTATAGACTCTGATCCAAAGTCCACTGAAGTCAATGGAAACACTTCCACAGTGAACTTTATAGAAGTGTATATAATATTTTTTTTTCCTTCCTGGAACTGGAAAATATGCAGTTACCATGGGAAGCATTGCAGAGTCATAAGAAATCTTACCAAACCTAATCTAGGAGAATCTAGACCTGTTGACTAGTTACAAAATGTTGTTAGACTGAATTATAAAAATGCTTTAAACCAAAACTTAAATTAAACTGAGAATTATCACACTTAGTACAATTAAAAATGTTGTTATCCATTTCTTTTGTTTCTTAATATCACATTGTGGAGGAAGAAACCCATAAACAGATCACTCCACTAGTCCCTCAAAAATATCAGCAACTTGGCAGTTTTCTGTCTGTGTTTTCAGATTGCCGGATGCAAATACATGGATAATCTCTCAATTTTTGTTACTTATTTATTCTAAATCACTACCTGCACTGGAAACTGGACATCCCCATTTGGCTTTTATATTTTCAGAACAAATTTGTTAGAGAGAGAGAATGAGTGGTTCCTAAATTTGGGCATGAAGTCATGTTAAGAAACAGTAATACGACTAGAGTTTGTTTATCCATCCTCTGCAGCTCTGTGTGATGTTGTGACTACATATACCCTAGACTCTGGTCACCTTGGAGTTCAGGATTGTGTGTGCAGAGACAGCTGTTGTCCTTGTTAAAATGAAAGCAATAAGCTTAATAAACAGAGAGTGTTGAAAAGAAAGGGAGCTGCTCTTGATACACTGGGCTTACAATGGTACAAGTTTATTTCACCCTCTACATCCAGATACTCTATAAAGCTCTCCAGTGAAGTACATTGCATTCTGAAGTTGCTTTGAGCACTGATGTAGGATTAGGGTTTCGTGCATGAAATCTTTCTGCCTCTTCAAACGAAACTAAATATTAGTAGAAACTTATTTTGGATCTGAGACTCCAGTGGGCCAGAGTATAGTGGGCTGAGAGCTAGGGGACTCTTCCAGCTACATCTGTTTTTTTCAAGACTTGTAATCCCACTGGATAAACAAAATTCTGTTTGTAGATCAGATATATTTTGTGCCTGACTGCATCAGTGGTTCATAGAATGAACTTGATTGGAGATTTTACGACATTTTTAATGTCATTTTCAAGTGAAGATTCTTTTTCATTTCATAGGATCATTTGTATTGTATGATTAAATAATGTAAATACCAGCCTTTGTTTAAATCTTTAGTTATCTGTGAGACACTGGTCTTGGATGGTATCAATAATACTTTGGAAAATGCACTTGAATCTTAAAAAGCAACTGACATCTCATGGTGAATCTTCAGAAGTATTATTTCCTAGAAGCAATTCTGTTGCTAAGGGATAGAGATTTCTGTTTTTCTCTTTTGTTCTATATTGCCTAAATATAATATCTTTGCTTAGAAGTTCATATATTGAGCTCATTTACTGTTTCTCCTCCCCCACTCTTTTAAGTCATAAGCTTCTATTTATGATGATGCCACATTGCAATTCCAAAAAACAGGCTCTTATGGTCTTAATGTAGAAAATAAACAGAGCAAATGTTCTTCCCATTTCTTAAGAGAAAGAGTCCATCTTCATGTAAATCTCATGAAGAAATGAAAGGAGGGAAATAAGTAAATGTCATATAGTTGTTGATATTCAGAACAACTTGTACATAGGGGGCTAGATTTAATCCACTCAGCTGAAAATAAGTGCAAATCCTGGATGTCTCTCAAATGGCAGAAAGTCCACTGCTGTGCCAGTTCAACACAACTATATAAGGGGGCTCAGAGCAGCACTCCAAAAGTAGTCAGTGTGAGCTATGGAGCGGCTGAGGTCAGGAGATGTACATATCTTTTGACAGACTCTGGTATATGCAGTGACCACAACATTTTTCCTCTCCTGTTGGACCACTCATGAGGGTAGCAGTGAATTGACCTGTGAGATTTTTGTGCACCAGACTATTGCAGGAAGATGCTCTTCTCTGTGCCAGGTCCTATCTGTACCAGCAGGGATGAATTCAGACTAGAATGCCCTTCAAAACTTTCTAAGGGCATCAGCTGCTCTTTGCCTTACCAGAGGAAAGCCTGCAGAGATTACAGCAATATAAAAGGAAAGAATGCCCAAATACAGAGCTCCTCAGTATAGCTGGTGCTGCACAGTAGAATTTGGCATTGACCTTGGTTACTTGAACTTTGGTACATCAACAGTGGGAGAGGTCAGTTGAATTTTGAAGTGTGCATGCTTCTTCCTAGTGGCCTTAGATGTGTGTGCTGCATCCATGACTATACAAGGGGAAAAGACCATTTGGAGGGATGAAAAATATTCACTGAGAATAGTTGGGATGGGTGAAGATGGAAAAGCCTTTACCTTTCTGGACTGATATAATCTCTGTCAGTAGTCTTCTTCTGCCTTGCCCTTGGTCATTTACAGTTAGGAAGGAAAGATGGGGGTTGGGGGACAGGGACCTATTGTCTAATATCTGAAATATTCTTCCACCTTCTGAAATTATATGGGCAACAAGCAGCCCTGTAATTGTTAACATGCAGTGGCTTTGCAAGTGCTCGAACATGGCAGTTGAATCAAAGTCAGAATAAATTTGAAGTTAAGATTTGAACAGTGGTGGCCAAGCAATACCACCATTGAACACTACTGCAACACCAAGTGTTCAAAATTAATGAATCAGGCCCCCAAAATCATTTATTTATAGCGAGAAAGAGTGTTTTCTTTAATTTTATGCCTGGTTTCTGACTCATTTTGACCATGTCTGCAAAGCTGTAGTAAATTCCCCTCCCCTGATAATGCTCACACTGAATCGCCTGCAGGTTCCTGCTGCAATGGAAATGCAGTTTCATTTATACACTGACATTATGGCTGTTAAAGTGTTACTTGAAGGAAGGGCTCTCCTAGTAGTTTAGTTTTATTATTTTACTTTTAATGCAGCAAAATGTTTTGCTCTACAGGGCAGATGTAGGTGAAGAAAAGACTATGAACATCTCTCTCTCTCTCCAGACAAGAGAGGCTAGATTTATCATAGGACTGGGGTGCCTGGGAAAAGGTGCCAAACAGTGCCCAAATCAAGCTGTGAAAAGGTGTTTAGCTTTCAGATAGTTCAGTTTTCTTCTTTCAGCCTGATGGGCAGTGGTCAGGCTTCTCTTGCTGGCCTCTGAGAAAAGCAGAGACTAGAGTAAAGTAGAGGGGCAGACCAATAATGCAAAAGATAGTGATAAAAGAGCCAACCAAGTTCTCGTTCTAATTTAGGGTCTGCTGTTGATAATACAGCAATTTAAAAATAGCTTGAACAAATATTGCTGTAGATGTAAAGTACATTAAACAAACTGGAATAAAGGCTTCTCTGTCAGGACTGATTTTTTTTCCTTCTGTACATAATATTCCCAACTTTGTAATAATTTATCCTTCTACCTTGCAATGATTTTCCCCCTTCCCCACTATACACTTTGATGATGAATCAGTGAAACATCTTTGTCTAACTACCTCAGTGTGGTGTTATACTACTAGCAGAATGAGGCCCTTATATTTTAATTAATTCTGCTATGCCTGTCCCTATATACTAACTAATCTCTCTAGGTTATTAGCAGCCAACTTCACAACCTAGTCGGACTGGCTGTTGAACAATAGTTGTCAACCCTGTCAACTTTTCTAATGTCTGTCCTGCAAGACCAGGTTGCAGAACAGAAAAAACATAGGGAACGCATATAGTTAAATGATCAAATACATTATTTGTGAGTTCTGTATCCCTAGGTGTCAAACTGATGCTATATTGTGGAGTCAGCATTGTGAATTTTCACCGTGTGGTGATGCTGCATCATAACGATGCAGTCCTTTTAGCCTCTGTGTTAACTATAGCAGCCCTGTTACAATGAACAGTCCATGAGCCTAACCAACAAAAACAGGCAGTCCACTAAAGGCCACATTTCAGATTTGACTGTGCAAAATGAGATCCAATGAATGTCAACGTGAACTGTATTTTCACATGCAAAAGCAGAATTTTGGCCTTAATTAGTTAGACTGAACATGGCAGCCAGGCACCCCAGGAAAGCATGAGGAGTTGTTAGCAGAAAGCCATAAGTGTTAATGACAGCCACCCAGAAAAGACATACCAAACTTTAAGGTCAAATAGTTATGATATGAGCTAAACTTAAAGCATGTTTGAACTTTAAAAAAGTTCAGCTGATTTTTTTTTCACCACTCTGTATATCTGTGTCTTCCTGAAATGGAAACAGAAGAGAAGAAATATTAGGTCAGCCAAAGCAAGGAGATAGTTGAAATCTTGTAAGAGAGTCTGAGCTCAAAATGTTGCATGACTTAGGAGCTTCAAGAAGATGGGACATTGCTAGAGGACCATTTTATTCTAGTGGCCCATCATTTTCAGGTTATTTGCATTTAAATTGCTTGCTCTCCAAAGGTCTGGTGCTTTTTGTTCCATGCAGCACTCAAAATGCCAAATTCTAAAGGGTCTGCATCATATTGACCATTTCTTTGGGGAGAGATAGTAAGTACTGATAGAAATACATGTCCTTGCAAGAACTGTTATGAGAGTGATCTATGTCTGAATATATATAAAGAGTTAATAAAAAATGCCAATAGTGCTCAAGAATATGCAGAGTTTTTTATGGGTTTTGTAGGACCAATACAATTGGTTTTTTGCTGTGCCCTGCCAATTTCTTCTTTTGTGAGACTCTTTACATCAACTCCTAACCAGAGCTCTTTTTAGACATGGAAATGCCTATGGAAAATACATGGGTTGCATTTTACTTGCCTATTGCATCTTAAAAGCAACAAACAGATGAACATTTTTGAAAACAGCATGGATTTTGTTTTCAGCTGACAAAGAGACAGGTTTAATTTTTTTGGTCTGAAGGGCTAATGCTTCATTATAAACTACAGTGAGTGTGATTTCCATCCTGATCCAAATAAAGCCCAAAGTGTTGTATAAGGTAAAACTTACCTTTTTTCCCCCCTGGGGTTTAGTTTTACTGGTAACTCAAATTATAACAGACTGGAATCCTCAGCTGATGTCAAATTGGTACAGCTCCATTGACTTCAGTGAAGCGATGTTGATTTTACAGTAGCCGAGGACCCAGCCCAATAAGCCTTTTCTTCCCTGGGTGCTACTTGAGCCTGAGGTAACCCTGGAAGATAGGAGACTGTCTCTCTTGCAGTGAGATCTGGGCAAAACTGTCAGTGGTGTCATTGTGCTAGGAGATACAGCTCTGTGAGACTGTGTTTTTATTTTCTTGTTTATTTTGCTCTAATTAAACACAAATTATTTGTACAACATTTTCTGGTTTGTTTTGATGAGATATACCAACTTCTCACACTTCCAAATAAAAAAACAAGTGTTCCATAGTAGTTAAAACACATTGCTGGGGTATTCCTTTTGGTGTGACAGCCTTATGCTGTTCCTGTATGGATGCCAGAACTACTGTGTTTTGCTTTACCTTTCTCTGATCCATACCCAGTGGTACAATAAATAACAATAATACCTAGCTCTTTCATCCATAGCTATCAAAGATAAAAAGGAGTAGGTGTTATTGTCTGCATTTTATCGGGGGGGGGGAACCAGAGGTGAATTGGGTTGCTGAAGATTACACAACAGTCCAGGCAGAGTACCTAGATGTCCTGAGTCTCAGGCCAATGTGCTACCCACTAGATCATACTGGAGACGATAACATTGTTACAGGTGGGGCTGGCTTTCTATTGTTAATGGGAGCCCAGAAGTACCTCAACGTGACAGCAGGACTGAATCCTTTCCCAATAAAGTTTAATACTTTGAAAATCAGTTAATGGGACAGATATGGTGAGGTGACCCAGGTTTGAAAATGTAAAGTGTGGGACAGAAAGAGTGCTAAGTTGATGATGATTTTATATATATAATTAGCCACTTTCCATTCATTCATTTATATATACATATATATATATATATATATATATATATATATATATATATATGTATATATATATATATGAATGAATGGAAAGTGGCTAATGATATATATAAAATCATATATAAAGTGGCTAATTATATATATAAAATTATATATATATAAATAAACGTATATTGAGCAAAAGGAAGGTTGAAGGTTAGATATTGTTTAGCTTTAAGGATGCTGGCCCAAATGCCCGCTGTTGGGCGGCAGACAGCTTGAGCAAGCTTGGATCAGCTGACAAGATACATAAATAAAAAATAGCTCTGTATTTTCAATAATTCAGTTTAAAACTCTGGTGAAGGATTTTATTTCTTTAAAATCTTTTGAAGATGTGTTGGCAGCCTGACATAAGAGAGATCCTTGAGATTCTACAAGGGGTTCAAACAAGGAAGACGGCTTTCTTCACCTTTCATGCTGAGCTGGAGTCATGCAAACACTAAAAAAAGACTTAAACTTTACAGAAAAGGACTCTGTTGATATAATAAAACACACAGTGCTGGATAAGGTAGTTGTCCTCCTTCCCCACTTACCCTCCAGGCCCCACAGAGCCGCAATAGAATAAAATGGGATCTGAGCATACAGCCCCTGAAAAATGTGTTCCAATAAAATCTGTGGCTGTGCAAAGCCATGAGGACCCTTGTAAAAACTGGGTTTAGTTTGGGTCAGAGGGATGGGCAAGGGTTGGGCTGGTGGCTGTTTCTGCTGAGCACATTCAACAATTGTAAATACAGGGGAATCCATCAGGTAATAAAGCACCCTCCCACCAACCAGATGTTACGCTGGCTGCCAGAGTGGAACAGTGAGCAGAGCAGGGGCAGGAGAGAGGAAGCTTCGAAAAAGAATAGAACAGCAGCAAGGAAAATTACCTGGGGGAGAGAGAGAGAGTGTAAACACCCTGCAGGGCTGGACCCTGGGACCATGGGGGTTCTGTGCTGCTGCTGCCACTGCATCGTCCCTGGTGGCTTAGACTGGGCTCCTACAGGAAGACCCTGTGGGGCTGGGCTCAGTAGGAAGTACAGCCCAGCAGAACCTGAGTGGTGGCCCCTTATAGACCATTGATTGGCTGGTTCCAATACTTAAACCAGGAAGCCATGATTGGAAGCTTGCTGAGCAAAACTACAGACCGCATGCATGTTTCCACCTCGTAATAGACCTTATACTCCAGCTTCTGACCCTGGTTTATTTTTGGCTTTGCTCTTTGATTGCTGTCTATAATCTGGTGCCTCACCCTGATCTCTTGGTAACCTGACCCTGCCGGCCTCCTGGTGCCTGACTTGGTTTGCCCTGACTCGGCCTGACTCCCAACTCCTGCTTTGACCAATAGGTCTGACTCCTCTTGTGACAGGCTGGGGAGCACATGGTGAACAAAATCTGTTTGTGTGAGCCTGACTGCACTGTATTTCCTGCCAGTGTGCATTTAGTTCTGCACCTGTCCGTGTAGGTTGTACATTTATATATACAAGTGGTTTAGGATAAATTATTAACTTGTGTTTGCTGTCTGTCTTTTCATACGTGCCCCAAATGGGCTAATCACCACAGATATATATCAGATAGGTCAGTGTCTTCCACTGGGCAGGTCTCATCGGTAGATGAGGAGAATGGGTGAGCTTGGTCTCCAAATATTTGAGAAGTAAAACACGGCTGCTGTCCTTTAAGGAATTTTAACAGGCACCCTCATTAGACTGAAAGTATTGCTGACCTATACCTGCCTTTTGATGGATCATCCCCATTACCACAGCCAATGATAAACTGTTTCAGTGGCACAACCTGTTTGAGGGTGGCCTCAGACTGCAGTTATGAATCTCATTAGATGTCTTTTTCCTTGCTGTAAGTCCACCTCCCCTTTTTAATCTCTGTCTTATATTTATAAATCAATTCCTGTCACAGGAGTGCTTTGTGCAACACTTTCAAAAAAAATAATTGTGTGGCTGCATTAATCAAAGGAATACAGCACTGAAGGAAACGTCAGGCCTAATAGCTTGTTTTGAGGCAGTGATCAGTGACAGAAAAGCTGCTTTCAGCTAATTTGCATGGGTTTGGTGACACTAATTAAGAGTCTTGGTACCTTTTTTAGAATGTGATAAAAAGAAGAGGGGTGGGAAAGGCAACATGATCAGAGCTGCTGTCACAGCAGGCCCAGGATGCTTGGCATGATCTAAGCCTTCTGGCCTATAAGGCAAATGACCTATGTTTTTGGCTAGCTGGCCACATTATGCCTAGCCAATCAAACTAGACAGACATCTTCGGTTCTCTCAAGGAGTTCTCTCTCAGCTGACCACAGAAAGGCAATACGGGGAAAGGGCTGCCAGCAGCTCCTACATTGAAACAGCTGGGTCACTCCACCATGATAGTAGCTGGAACTGGTTTTAGGACTGTGGGCCTAATCCATAACCCACTGAAGTGAATAAAGGCCTTTCATTTACTTAACTTGACTGTGGATCTGTCCTATAAATGTAGTCGTCACTGAGAAAACTGCCCTTTGCCCCCAGTGAGAACTAATCCTAACGGCATACAGAGCTAACACCAGCTGGCAAGGTTGCAGGCAGTGAAAGTTGGCATTTTGTGTATGGGGAAGAGGATGATGGGACTGTAGGTGGAAGATTTGCATGTAGGTAGGAGATACACATTAACGCTATGCCACCAGGATTGCCATCTTGTCCTGGAACTGAGCCAGATCATATCTGAGGCAGCAGCCAAAAGAATAGCTTTCAGTTCTCTTCCCAGCATTAACCCACTTTACTAGCTTGATAGGAAATACCCATAATGCATTACAAACATAGACCAGAACCAGCTTTTATAGTTTCTGATAGGTATGTTTACGCAGTCATGTGTGGACTTTCCAGGTTGCTATAAATATTAGAACTGAATACAGCTTCTACGTGTGAGGTGCTAACTTTCCTCCCTCTACCTATCCCCAATGATCCCTCAGCAAAGGAAGCTCACTGAGCAATAGCAAGACAATTAAGCAGGATTTGCTGAACTCAGGCCTGGTCTACACTGGGGGGCGGGGGGGGATCAATCTAAGATACGCAACTTCAGCTACGAGAATAGTGTAGCTGAAGTTGACATATCTTAGATCGGCTTAGATTGACTTACTTCATGTCCTCGTGGCGTGGGATTGACGGCCACCCCTCCCCCATCGAATCTGCTTCCACCTCTCGCCCTGGTGGAGTTCCGGAGTCGATGGGGAGCGTGTTCGGGAATTGATGTATCGTTCTAGATGAGATGCGATACATCGATCCCTGATAGATCGATCACTACCCGCCAATCCGGTGGGTAGTGTAGACATATCCTCAGTGACAAAAATCATGAGCTGTTGTGTTTTGAATTCAGTTAGCTGCCTGGGAAGCCACTCTGCTGAGTGATTTATTCATCTATTCTCACATCCATTATTTAGAGTCATAAAGCTTAATGCCAGAAGGCACCATTGGATCCTCTAGCCTGACCTCCTGTATATAACAAGCCACCAACACCACCCAGCACCCGCATATTAAACCCAACAACTGAAATTAGACCAAAGTATCACAGCCCACAGGAGATTAGACTACGTGCCACAGACAGAGACTAGGAGGGGCTGAGGTGCGCCAGTGCCCAAGCCCCTGCCACTGCAATGATTGTGAGATATGCCTTGATAATCCTGGCAAGTGACCTGCACCCACACACTGCAGAAGAAGGCAGCCCACCCTCACCCCAAGATCACTGCCAACCTGATCTGTGGAAAATTCCTTCCCAAATCCACATATGGGGATCAGGTAGACCCTGAGCATGTGAGCAAGAACCAGCCTTCCAAGCACCTGAGAGAGAATACTAGGTAGCATCTCAGAGGTCTGGCCATCCCTGTCCAGTGCCTCATCTCCAGTTATAGCCATCCCTAATGCTTCAGAGGAAGCAGATTGCCCCTCTCTTCCCAGAATTGGGGAGGGGGTTAGGAATCCCTTACTGAGCTCTGCATGTGACTGGCTGAAATGAGATGAGATGTCTACACACTGTGCTGCTGATTCTTCAAGATATTACTTCTATTGTGAGAAGGAGAGAGAGGCACCTGGGAATCATCCAGACAGTGATAACCACCATACCGCATCATGGATGGAATTACTTTGGACAGTGTGCAGTCCAGAAAGGAAAAATCAAAGGAAAGGAGAAAAAGTAAGAAAAGACTAAAAGGTGAACTTAAAAAAAAAACAAACTTAAAAAAGGAAAAAAGGTGGAGTTATTTGAATTGTTTGAATTGTGCTGATCCTCCTTCACTCCTTCCTCCTCTCAAAAATGCCACCTTGCTGCATGCTCTCATGCTCTTTGACATGGCTGCTGCTGCTGTGTGCTGTGCTGCATGGCATGTATCTGTTCAGAGCAGTATCAGTCTTAGTCTGTAAAAGTAAAGAGTGTAGTGAGCCCCTGTAACCTAAGACTAACAGATGTATTAGCTTTAAGCTTGTGACATAAGACTTCATCACTCACATGACACACATCTATCTCATCATCATCATGTCATTGTATTCTGTTCTCTCTTCCCTCCTTGTCTGGTGTGGTGTGTGTTCTCATCTTATCTCATCTTATAAGCTCCTGTCTCATGAGGCAGATGGGACACTATGTCTGTCTAGTGACTACAGCACAATGCTTGCTGAGCCTTGTAGAACTTTAGGATAGATAAGAATAAAAATATATAAAAAAATATAAAAATAGAAAAAAAAGAAGAAAAAAAAAGAAAATTAAAAACTTTTGAAAAAAAAGAGAATATACATAAGGAATAAATTGGGGGGCTTGATGAATTGCTGGGGAAAGTGAAAAAATTGTTGTGTATTGTTTTGTATCTACTGAGAGGGTCCAACCCCCCCCATGTCTGTGAATTTTATTTTCTCTAAGTTTAATATTTAGTATAGAAGTAATATTAATCAGTATGCTATGCCTCTGATCTACCTTGCTAGAATATCAGAATAACATATTGTTTCAGAATACAAAATTTATATTTTTTTGTGTTCAAAATTTTCAATTTCTCATTTTTCAATTTATAAAAAAGTTTTTTTTTTTTTTTTTTTTTTTTTTTTTTTTATTTTTTTTTTTTAAAAAAGCTGGAAAAAAAAAAAAAAAAAAGCAAAAAAAACAAAAAAAAAAAATTTATTTTTTTCCACTTAAAAAAAGGAAGGAAAAAAAAAAAAAAAAAAAACTGAAAAAAATAAATGTGATGGATGTTTATATTTTATTTTTTGGTTTTTTTCAATTTCAAACATGGAATTGGTTTTGGTTTCCTGATTGGCTGTTTGTTACCACATGGTGTTATATGGCTACAAAAGTAATCAAAGTCATTTTTTTTCATTTTTTTCATGCAGGCATCAGGTAATGTGGTGTGGTGGTGTGTGTGTGAGAAAAGAACATACAAATTCCTCTATTCCCTTTCCCCTTCTGAAAAGTTTTTTCTGTGTTTTATAGGTACTGTAACCCTGCTTGGGATCTCCCAAAATACAAAATTTCTCACCATCTCCCAGTAACTGTTATACTTCCAATCTCAAAGCACTTCCCTGGCTTTGGAGACAAGGGGGTGAGAAGAATGATTGTTAGCTACATGACTTGGAAAGAGCAAAAAGAGATAGGAAGGTAGAAGTGGGTAGGAGCTAAGGTGGGTAGGGCGCTGAAGGATAAAGACAAGGAGGTTATATTTGATGTGGAAGACTAGAGGAAGCCAGTGAAAGTATTTGAAGATCAGGCAGGATGTGGTCAGAACAATGGGCAACATGGATTACCTTTATAATGGTAAAGGTCAAAGACAGTTCACCATATAAATCTACTGAGCCTATCTTCCCATGCAGTTCACATCTGTGTCATGTTTATACAGCTTACACAACACTAACTTGGATCATACTGTACATTTAATAAAGAAATGTGAACATAGCTACAACATTCATGAGCACTTCTAAGGTCATATTAACCACTACAAGGAGAACTCAGTTGCTTTCCTGAATGCCTCCAATGCTCCTTGTGACAGGGTGCTGAGTGAGAAGCACTTAATCAGCCCCTGCCACTCCAGCCCCAATCAAGGGGAATGGATTGGGGCCAGTTGGATAGCCCTGTGTCTGCCTGGTAACGGGCAGCACCTGCCAGCCTCATTAGCCAGGGCTATAAAGTCTGGGAGGAAGCCAGAGGTGGGGTAAGAGAGAGGCCAGGCACCGAGGGAGCTGGGAGCTTTCTGGTCTGTTGCTGGCTAGGCTTGCACTTGGCAAAGTTGGCTGAGAAACCTGTATATAGGTGGAAAGTGGTGGCGGGAAAACAACTGTAAATAAAAAAACACTGGTGTTGCATCAAGCTGAGGCATTCCTGACTGATTGGAGAGGGCCACAGGGGCTGAAACCAGAGGGGCCCAGCATGCACCTCGCTACACTCCTCCTCTGATCCTCTTGTTTGTGATGTTCTGCCAGCAGAAATTTCTCACATCCAATTTGAGACCACTTTTAATATTGTCTCTTCAGACTATTTGTTCAAAACTTGTAATTCTGTGCTTAGAGGTTTATATAACCAGATTTGTGCTCAGTAAGGAACTAGGAAGAAGGTTCAGAACTGCTTTCTATTGTCTCATTCCTAAGAAACTCCATTCCAATTATGAATTGGAAAGGTGTTGTGCATGACCCTTAGTAACGTACAACTGAGTGGATACTGGAGGCTTTTAATGGCTCTTTATACAAGCAGCACTTTTAAATCCATTAGAAAGAATTTCAGTTACCAGAACACACACACCCTCCCTCCCCTTCTCAATTTGCTTTGGCAAGTAACCTTAACATGACACGCTGAAGTTAACAGTCTCCTTATCCAAAGTGCCAAAAGACTTCCTGGAAATTGCTATATGTCACAGAACGGAAGGAACTATGGTGGTTAGGAACTGCAGTCAATAGTCTAGTGTCCTAAAAGGGAGCCATTAAATGGCTGTGCCAGATATTGTGAGCTACCACCTTTTCTGCAGTGTGTAACTTCTGGAAGGTAAAAGGCTTTGTGGTTTTGCAGATTGATTCCAACTTTAACGTGGATTATGCAATAAGGTGAACCATGCCAGGTTTTCTGCCAAGATTTAGGCAGCAGGACTTTCCACAAGAAGAACTGGCATTTTCTGATGGAATAATGTTCCAGACTAACTCTAGTTGTAATGGCTGGTTGCAATATTTGCATTAGGGAACATACATTGACTCCAGCTAAAGTGGAGCCATCTGTTACATTTTCCTTACAGTATGAGCAAGACAGTTCAAACTTCAAAAAATCACTAGTCTAGCTCCCCGAAATTATGAGATTGGCTTAAAAATCATGAGGTATTTTAAAAATGTTGGGTTCTTTTTCTTTACCTTCTGGCTTTTGAGCCTTTAGGGTATTTGCTCCATGTTTTCAAGCTTTTCTCTGCAACCATGAGGACTAGAATCTTTAATGAAAGCTGAGATTCTCATGTAATAGCATGATTCCAACGGCTTTAAGGAAAAGATGAAAAATTTGCGAGAATCATGATAAAATTACAAGAGTTAGCAATATTGGGAAGATGTGAGGATGACGTCTGCACTAGTTCATTTGCTCCTATTAACATCAATTCACAGTGTAGTATCTCTCCTTTTTTCGCATGTGTTCCATTTCAGGGTTTCTATAGTATCTTCTGTGTGAGATATCCCATGAGGCATTTGTGCATGTATTGTCCAGTATTTTTCAGCAGGTAAGCTACATCTACCTGCTAGTGGGGGTGATTTATTATTAAGGACCCTTGGATCATCTATAGACAATTACAGAGGTGGTTGAAGCTTCGTCTGCTAACCAGATGTTCATTATTGCATCTCCCATTGTCCCCTTTGAATTTTTCCAATTTTCACCAAAATCAGTAGTGTTCTGCCTGCTGACCCCCTGAAAGAGAAAGGAAAGAGAGAAGGAGAAAAGAGAACGGGGAAAACGTATGGGTATCGGGGAGTAAAGGGGAGAATGGGGGCAAGAAACAGTCCTTGGCATGCAGGGCTCAATAGGGAAACCTGGCATAGGAGAAAAAGCATGGGGTAAAGGGATGGCACATACCGCCCCAGGTATACAGGGGGAGATGGGGTCACATAGGACCTCTAGTGGAGGCTGGGAAGAGAATGGAGGACAGTGAGAGAAATGTTGAGTGAAACTTCTCTTCACTCAGCCAACTATTTGCAGTTAGTATTATCCTAGGAGACTTTTAAACTAAAGGCTCTATAGCCTGTTATCAATCCTTTGAACCATCCAGTCCCTCTGTGTTGCTTCTTCCTTAACTCTCTTCTTCTCTTTAACCTTTTATTTTGTTGAACAATCTATAGTATGTTGTTTGGGAGTGGGTTTGTTTTTTTGTTTTTGCTTTGGATAAACTGGGCTGTTACTGGAACTGGAGGAAAACAGGATTAAATTGGGCAGAATAAATCCAGCCTATAAAACTATAACAATTGCTGAAAATGCTTTCAGATGAAATGTCATCCCTTTTCTGCTTCATTCTGGACCATCACTGTACGGAAGAAAGATACTGACTTAACGTTGCTGTTTGTGGTGTTTCTTTTTCATGAAAATATTTGCCCTTGAAATTTTTGTTATAGAGACTATGTATTTAAAGACAAATCAGGTATCATGGGTCATCTGGAGCTCACAGCAACACCAAAGTGATAGCCTCTGAGGGAAGGGGAATGCAATTGTAGCATTCACCATACTTGCTATCTCATGTTGTGATTCATGAAGAAGTATCCAGAAGAAAGACAAGTTAATCCATTACCAGGGTCTTTTCACAGGTGGCTGGGCTCTGTTTGTGTGTGCAGCACATCATTGCAACTGAAGCTGTGATGGGGATCCTTGTGGTTCAAAGGCATTGGCTCTTCTAGGTGATACAAAATGTGAACCTTCTATTGGCTTAGGCAGTAGGAGCTGTGCTAAATTCATCTCCTTGAGGATTATTCAGAAATACATTTAGGTTGCCTTTTCTTTGGCCAATGGTGAGCATAGTAACACTTGTTGAATAAACTCATGGGTGTTTAGATCATTGACAATATTATTAGAGAAAAAGAGAGTCTACTTTTAGAGGTGTGAGTTTACATTCCTTCCTGACTGCTGTGGTGCAATGAAATAAATAAAGCAGACTTTAAATTGGTACCTTCCAATAAAGTTTGCAATCAAACCATCTAGTGTCAGTGTGTGCTATTAAGTGAGGTACTCTTCTCTGGGCCAAGTCGTTAGTTAAAAGTTCATGGAGGGGCAGGGAACACAAGTTATAAGTGCAGGCAAACACCCTGTCTCTGTGCATTTAAACATGTCCATACGAAATACATATATTTATGTGACTATTATTTCAGATTAAGCAATACCATATTCTTCATGATTACTGTATAGATATAGTAAATTCCAATGGAGTACTAAAAGTTAAGCATGGGTATAATTGCTTTTGTTGAACGAGGAGCTTCTGATGTCCAAAGCGGTATATGAGCTATTTCTATGTCCATAAGGCCTGTTGCATTTCTCTATATTGTGAGTGAGTGGTTCATGACCATGAGTGCCTTTCTCAGGGCAGACAGTCAAAAACAGGGCAGACACTCAAAACTAGCGGTGTACTCTATAATAAGATTTCACCAAGCCACTAACAAATGTGAACTCCAGGATCACTATAACAGTCTCCCCATGGAGTCACAGACCCCTTAGATACTCCAGTCTGTCTTGCCACCCAGGCAGATTGGATTTAGTGATAAATGGTCATTTACACCAAAACTCGCACCATATTCAGGTTGCTTTCAGTCCCCAGACCCCTCGGTACTCAGGATTTTACATCAAAGACAATCCCTGTAGCCAATCCCTTAATAAACTATCTAAAGTTTTATTAATTAGGAAAAAGAAATGAGAGATTTATTTACAGGTTAAAGCAAGCAAACCTGTACATACAAATGAGTTACCATCTAAGAATGACAGAGGTGTACTGTGTCTTTCAGGGAAGACCCAGGAGGTAACCCCTGGGGATCTTTGGCTTCAGTTTAGTTTCTCTGGTCCTGTGAGAGTTCAGACTCCAAAAAGATCATAAATCTTCACATCAACTATTTTTATTTCCCTTTTCCAGCATTCAAAGCAGTGGGCTGAGGCTTTCTGTATGTACTTCTCTATGGGTGGATGGGGCAATTAACAATGCTTTTGTCTTATAATGGCCAACTTAAATTTTGATAGTCCTCCTGAATGGGCGCACGCTGTGTGTGTGTGTGTGTGAGAGAGAGAGAGAGAGAGAGTGATTCCCGTGCCTGGGTTCACAAGTTCAGAGCAAACACTTTCAAAGTTATAAAGTAAAATTTAGATATTTTCTTATAGCATGGAATACAGACATTACAAGTGAGATTATGAAATGCTTGTAAGATGCTGCATGCATTAAAGTCTAAACACTAAAGACGTTCTTAAAAAAATACTACCTCTTTTGAGTAAAACTAACATACATATGAACTAGTCTTGTCTCCAGCTATGAGTGTGTCATTCCTTAGCTAATGCCTGCAGTTTTGACAGGAACTGGCACCTGGTCTGCCAGTGTAACGCCGATGGACCCCCGTCGTCAGCGGGCGGGATTGAACCTGGGACCTCTGGAGCTTAGTGCATATGAACCTCTACTGCATGAGCTAAAAGCCAACTGGCTGTTAGCTAAGGCTGTAGAGCAGACTCTGTTTATATCTCTTTCCAAGTGGTCTTGGTGCCACTGGATGGGACAGAACACCACACCCAGAAGGTGTGTGGGTTACACCAGCATCACACCGTGTACTATTAGTATATCATTTGTTGCATTGTAAGACTAAAGCCATTGCTTTGAATTCATCCCAGGCTAGTAGTGACCAAAAGTTACCTACTGAGTGGCCTTTGATGGTCTCAATCTAATTCCCAATTAACAGGAACCGACATTGCAACTGGTATATACTTACACTCCTCTTGGCATTTTAAACAGAGATGGGAGGGTTTGGATGAGTGCTGGAACTAATCCTACCCTTTCAACACTTGAGCTGGTCTCTTCCTGTCAAGAAGGAATGAGATGCACTAGAGATGTAACCATGCAAGCAAATTTCCTCTGCCTTTGCTCATGAATCTATTCTACTGATAGAGAACTTCAGACTCTAGTGCTGTCAATCTTGTACCTTCCACAAGTTCTTTTTAGAGTATATTTTATGCAAATACATTGCTTTTTAGTCTGCTTTGGGATATAAAAGTATGAAAAATTTCATGTAATAAAATTTTATTTTTGTATTAGTTTCAAGTGGGTCCAAGGATCTTCTCAGTTTGTTAATTGCCTGGGAATAAAAAGACATCGCTAAAGTATATTTCTGCTTCTGCTCAGCTTTGTGCTCTGAGTTGTACTTATGGTCCTGAAGTAGTGCCAAATACAAGGCATAGCTTCATAATTCATAAAGGGACAGGGTTAAGATCGGGAAAACTCAAGTATTGGGAGAACATCTGTTTGCTCAGAACTGATGATTCATTTCTTGTGAATTAAATTTTCATTTTTAACAGAGGCATAGTTATGCATAAGGATCACAGTTCAAACTTTTTAAGGTACAGTAGTCACAATTATTAAGGTGGAAAAGATCTGGCAGTCCACCCCGTGCAATATGCAAGAGCATCTTTACTGAATATTCACAAGGGCTTTACTCTATCTTGGAATATCGCCAGTGACAGAGCTTTTATAAATGGCTTTGGAAGACTATTCTCTTATCTAACTATTCCTACAGGTAAACATTGTAAGTTATTTAGATACATTTCTCATGTCAATTCTCAGTCTCCTTTCCCCCTAAATCGTACCTGTGTAATTCTCTCAGTCTTGGTTCATACTGGTATGAGAATTTTTTCAAGTCCTCTTCCATTTTGCTTACCTTTCTCTGAATTTCTTGCAGTTTCTCGACGTATTTTTACACTCTGGCACCAAAACCTGGACACAGTTCTCAATGTGCATGTACTAATAACTGGAATGTTATATGGCCAGAGAAAGGGGATACTAATGCATGTTTCTAATGGAATATAATCACAGAGCCAGTGTAATCTAGTGTTGCAAGGAAGTAAGTAGAATAAATATTGCCATATTTGTCTCCTTAATGCACTGTATTATTCCCGAATAAATTACTCCTGCATTTTTCATTTCCAACCAGCATCATGGTTTTCTAAAATTTCTCCCCAAGTCATAGCAGGCAGCCCTTCTCCCAATGCAAGAACACAACAAGGGAAAAGATTAGATAAGCAATATGTTATAAAAGGATCACCTGTTCTCTCCAGTAAATTAGGTTCAAAATTATGAGAACTTTTTAGAAATTTTCATTCTCAACAACAGTGTCTACCAAAAATCTGAACCAACAGAACCCATAGGGATTGGTGACAGCATTTTATAGTGAAGTCAGACCAGTGCTTTTAATGTTACAGTTTTACCCATGTTCATGTAGGGCCAGTTTTGTGATAGACAAGGAGTCTGGTTTCTAGACTGGAGGGTAGGACTCTGAATTGCTTTTCTTTTTGCTCTCATCTGTCAAAAAAGAGGAAGAGACTAGATGGTGACTAACTGCTCTAATGAATTCAAAAGCATGTTTACCAAGGAATGTTGCTACATGGCTGGTGATCACCCGGGTACGAAAAATGTCAGTGGTGCAGTAAGATCATTACTGATGATTATCAACCCAGACCACCTTAAGAATCTAGCTAGAGATCGATCAGGGTGGTCCTCTATCTACAAGGAGGTGACATGCCTTTGGGATTTGCTATGACGATGATGCCTTACCCTCTGGTCCAGTTTCCACAGGGAGAATATAACTAGTCATCAGTCATCCCCTCCCGTCCCATTGCTGATTTGGCTAGCCTATGAGTTGCCAGATCTGGGCAGGCGCTTTCAGAAGTGTAGGATCCCAGGTAGTCACTTATGCTGGGCAGAGTTGAGGCTGGTCCTGGCTCCATGCACCCATTTTAAATTAGTTTTATTTTAACAACAAAAATAATTTAATGAGCCTCATGTCTCAATCAAGGTTTATGAATAACTGCCTATGCTAACACTGCCTTCCATAATAAATATCATTTCAAGAAAAGGGCCTCTCTTTTCTTTATTGCTAATAATTGCCTGAGTATAAATTGCAGATAAAGTCAGAAAGGTGATTAAAAATAAAATAAAATAGCACTTTCTTCCAGATCAGGCCAATGCTTCCGTGTATTCGAAATCATGTCTGATTATTTTAGTGACAAAAATAAATGTTTAACACTTTTTACTCCAGTGAGCATTGCAGAGTCAGCACAGCTCTGAAAGAGTGAGTTGGCTTCTGTTCCGCCTTGCATATCATTAGCAGAATGGTTAACTCTACTCCCCAATATTTATTGCTGCTGTTGATGCATACATCTGAAAGAATGCAGTTTGACTCAACACAGCTTGAGTTTTCAGGGCTGGCAATTAGGAAAATCATCTTTTTACCTGTGAACTGAGCAAACTTGTTCTGGAAGGCACTGGGGGATAATAAGCATGCTGATGTTGTTTTTACAGTCATCTTTGAGACACTAGCCATATTTTAATTTCAACCAGAGCCTTGTGTGTGTAGTCGACAGAGTCAGAGTTCCAGGGTAACTGTACCTGTGTTCCCCTTATATGGTCCATCAAGGGCATCCACTTCTGGCTTCCAGACATCACCTCTGCTGGTGGAGCAGTGACCTCCTGACCGGGAAATCATTAAGGCTGCACAGTTCCCTACCTACACTGTGATATCCCCAGCAAGCCAGACTGCCTAAAAGGTCAGTTACTACACTTTGCTTTTCCCTCCAGAGGCTCTGACCAATGTATTGCAGGCAGTTATAAGTTACCTCACAGCTCTTTCTAAGCACCCACATTACTTTTAAGGTGAAAGCATTACAGAGAAAACATCATAAAACAATAAATGAACCTGCACACATGCTAAAAAGCTCACCAGAGGTCACCTCCAACTCTATGGCTCTGGTAGGTGTCAGTCCTTCGAAACCCACAACTGTGGTTACAAGTTCATAGCTGTCTCAGAATCAGAACCTTAGCTGGGCAGGTAAGCCATTTCTTTACACAGCTTGGGCAGGTGATCTCCAGTCTATGGGAACAAGTAATCAGCAGACGATAACCCAGTCCTCAAGGCGTAGTTTCAAAAAAGGCTGGGTTTTTGCATAATTAGAAGTGGAGAATTTTCATTAATCTCTCCCTAGGTATTCCTCACGAAATCCCTTTCATACTTATTGTCCCCAAAGTCCATTTTTGTTTGGCATACTTTTAGTATTGTCCTTTTGACTTCCACATCTCATATCTCCTCTCCCCCCTAGAGAGGTTACATGCAATCCTGGCCCACAATAATACATAAACTTAATACTATATGATTTGTCAAGGGTATTGCAGGAAATTGCCATATCTGTCACAGGCAGCACTTTATATTTCAGTAAAAGTGGTGGTAGCCTTTCATCAGTAAACTTGACTCAAAATTCCAAGTACTAAAGTTCTAATGAAGCCAGAGACTACATAAGCAAAACAATCCATATTTATTTATTTCTAGGGGAGAGAGAGAGAATAAAAATAGCATTCTACTCTCCCTCCCAGATATTATAGTGCTAGATGGAATGGTAGCAATTCTTTTAAAGTCTACATTTCATTCCAAAGGACTTTCCTGGTTGGCAAATAAGAATAAATCAGGCAATGGCTGGAAGTTCTCATATACAACCTGCATAAATGTTTCAAGCTCTTAAGCATTTCAAGGTCCGTCATCTGCAATTCTAATGAGTTGCATTACTTGTGAATTATTCCATCTTAAAATTGTGCCTCTGCCAACATTTCAATGGCAACATTGGATCCTAGTGTGGCAGGGAGACTGTGGAAGTGTGAAATAACTGAACATACCTGCATTTTGTTTAAAATCTTGCATAACAACAATGGAGCAAGGAGTTGCTTTAGCCCTTTTATATAATACAGTTCCGGACTACTGCTGAAACTAATTTCCAGAAATATTCTGTGAGTTAGAAATGTGCAGACATGTTTTTATTACCTAATATTTGTCTTCTTCGGCACCAACTGTAAAATTAAAGTTTTTTTTTCTTTTTGAATATGGCAACGGTAATTTCATTTATTAAAAAAAGTCAGTTTGTTACTTAAGAGATGCACTGCAGCTAGATTTCCCCCTAGAGCTTTGCTGATGCATTTCAGGCCTGGCCTGCATCGTATATGCTGTTCAACTATTAGACAAAGGCATCTCTAACTCAGTTTTTAGAAGTGATTAATGATTTTGGATATCTCAATATTTGGGTGCCTGGTTTTTGGAGGATGGGTGCTCAGCACTTTGTGAAAATCAGGCCCTTGCAAGGTATCTTAACGGGGCAGCATAAGAACATACCTTTTGGATGCAACAAAAATTGAAACACCTCAAATTTACTAAATTCAGTTTACTTGTGACCTAAAGCAATATTTAAATTCCAGAGTATTAACTTGGTAGGAGTAAACTGAATCTTTTATATGCAACATATAATTAACCAGTGGAACTCACTGAGGCTTAAGAACATGTAGTAGGTTAAAATAGAGAATGATTAGACATTTCTATGGATTATGAGAACATATTCAGTTACATTAGACAGGATTATTATTATATTGAGAGGCTATAACCCCTTGTGCTTCTGGTCAAAAACCAATCTCTTAACTGACAGGGATTAGAAACTTCCCTTATGAGAAGGTTATCTCATAATTGTCCACTATAGAGTTTCTTGCAACTTCTACTGAAGTATTAGATATTAGTCTCTGTGTGAGACAAGATCCTGGACTAGACGGAGTACAGGTCTGATCTGGTATGGCAATTATGATGTCCCTATGAATCAATACCAACGTGAACCTTTGTCCAGTACTTGTACTAAACTTGAATTCCTTTTGAGGGTTAAAAAAATGAGAATAGCCTTTATTAAAAAAAAGTATTTGCAGGCCTCTGAACACTTTGGTGTTCTATGTGTTTGAAAGTGGGAAAAAAATACAACAAAAACAAACTATTTTGGGGGTTTTCTAATGTAAGTCCAAGAGGTTCTGAACATGGTGTGAGACGGCTACTTCTTGTGGCATTCCAAGCCTGATACCTTGACCAAAAATGTTTAGATAATCTCCAGATCAACATGTGGATTTCTGAGTGTTTATCCAACCTCAGCCAAACCATTAATCACAACAACTAACCCAGTACTCACTATGCCACCTGCCTCCCTGTATCAGGAAGGACCTTGTACTGTGAATAATTAATAATCTCATTAATTAGCATCAGTAAAAGTGGTGATAACTGTAATTTAAAAAGAAAAGAAAAACGAATTTAATTTAATTAAAAAGAAAAACTGTAATTTAAAAAGTTTGACCAGATAACGTGTAAACATTTCTGTGGGTAATCAGCTTCCCCCAGCAAAAAGTAAATATTAATTTAGTAGCCTGTCACTTACATGCATACAGTCACTGATGATGATGATATAATTTATTGATTTCTAGCCCCATAGTTTGTCGCCTAATGTATCACTGGTGGACTTGCATCCAGAAGTTCTGTCCTCCACCGGTCTACATTTGCCATAGTCTTAATTTGTGTTAGCGCAGGGTTTCTCAAACAGGGGTCACCGCTTGTTTAGAGAAAGCCCCTGGCGGGCTGGGTCGGTTTGTTTACCTGCCCCGTCTGCAGGTCTGGCCGATCATGGCTCCTACTGGCCGCGGATCGCTGCTCCGGGTCAATGGGAGCTGCTGGAAGTGGTGCGGGCCGAGGGACTTGCTGGTCACTGCTTCCAGCAGCTCCCATTGGCCCGCAGCAGCAATCTGCAGCCAGTGGAAGCTGCGATTGTCCGGACCTGTGGACAAGACAGGTAAACACTCCGGCCCGGCCCACCAGGGGCTTTCCCTACACAAGCGGTGACCCCTGTTTGAGAAACCCTGCACTAGCGAGAGTGTTACCTTACTGCAGATGCTGGGCATCTTCCAAAATTATGTGTCTCCCAGTTTTTATCTCATTCTTGCTCAGAGTACTAATTTTATTTTTGCTTTTATTCTTATTGTTAAAGGATAATACGAAGCACAAACCTGTTGTTCAGAAAGTCATCAATGAATAGGTGCAGCTAAAGATCTGTGTTGATTTATTTACCCCATCACTAGGGTTGCCTAGGTATCAGTGAAGCTCCTAAATATTTAAAAACAAAAATGAAGATTGGGGTTTCCAAAGGCACCTAAAGGGGTTAGGTGCCAAACTTCCACTGAAATTCAGGGAGTGGAGAGCTTACTTCCCTTATTCATATTAGAAAATCTCAGCAAGATAATGTTACCGTTCTTCCGACCCTAATTCAAGAACTGGAGGACAAAAAAAAAAAAAAAAAAAGTACTTACTTTAAGCACCTTAAAGACTTTTTTTTTTATTTTAGCATGAGCTGAGTCAGCTCTCTTGGGATGCAAGAATGGAACACACACACACAGGATATATATATTTATACATAGAGAGAATGAAAAAGGTGGAAGTATGCATACCAACAGGCAGAGTCAAATCAATTGAGCTATCTCTTTTAACAGGAAAAAAAAATTTTTTTTGAAGTGATAATTAAGATGGCCCATAGAAGGTGTGAGGAGAACTTAACATAGGGAAATAGATTCAATTGGTGTAATGACCCAACCATTCCAAGTCTTTGTTTAGGCCACAGTTAACAGGAGTTTTCTGAATCTTTGTCTTTTCTTCACAATCACTCTTCTTTCCACTACACTGGTCTGTGGATAACTAATGCGAATTGTCTTCCATGCAAGAGACCGCTGGTTAATATTGCCACTTAGTACAAACAAGCCTGCAATAATGCATACAATACATACAAACGGTTCTATATAATTGCTAGATTTCATAACTGTAATAATTCATCCCTTACAGAACTGTACTATGGTTGTTCTGTATCCTACTAATCAACATGTTAGATTTTTTAAATTACTAGAATTATCAATCATTTGTGTTTATTATATCTATTTTATTATTTAATATAGTGAGAGTGGGGGGAAATAACCTGTTGTAAATCTAGGGAAAGCCACCTCTTCTCTTTGGTGTTTCAAAAGGACACTGTTGGTCAGATGATACCTGTTGGATACCTGTAACTCCCAATGACTTCAGCTGGAATTGCAGATGCTCAGTAATCAGCCCTATATCTTCAGAGAATTACCCCCTGCAAATTTTTTCATCTCAAATTTTCCCATAACTATTATATTCCAATCTATATTACATCAAAATATTACGAGGCTAATTCCTCCCTCCCCCATCCCCAAAAGTAGCAGGCAAACATCTACCTATCATAAAGAAAACAGTAATCCTTCACCCTCTCCCAATATGTTAAAGGAGATAATTCTGACCATCATGAGTGAGCTGATTCCATTAAAATAAGAACATTCATTCCCCACCAAGTCTTGATTAAAGTCCTGGTTAATGTTTTAGTTTTCTTGTTATCCAATTTCCTCATCTGTGTGACTCTTGATTTTGGACAAGTCTGTAAGTGGAAGTTCAAAAATGTCAAGAAAAGAGTCTTTACCTGCAATATTTCTGGTCCAGCATAAGTAGAGCTGAAGAGAATTTTTTTTCCACAGAAAGCTTTGTGTTTTCATCAAAACCCTGAAAACTGGAAGTGTTTGATTTTTGACAATCAACAACTTTTGCCCCAAGACTGAAAATAAATTGATTTTCAGCTAAAAGGATTTTGGTTTTTTTGCCCAAAATATAAAAAGGTCAAGGAAAACAGACACTCTCCATGAAAAATTTTGTTTAGCTGAAAACCTAATTTTCTTTTGAAAAAGAGTTTTGACAGAAAATTGCTGCAGTTCCCTGCAGGAAGTACTGATTCTCTCATGAGAGCTTGTTCTTTTGAAATGACCAATCACAGTTTTGCACACCCTAGAAGATCGGCTAACTTTGATTAAACATCAGAACTTTTGGTTCTTAAATCAAACGGGAACTTTATCCTTTTGGGGATTTCCTCATGACTTAAAAAATAGAAAACCATTGGATTAAAGGGTAATTCAATACTTTGTCATTGGTTGCTAATGGGAGGAGATAAGATTCACAAACCTCTGAAACCAAATTAATCCATGGTGGAACTCTGTTGATGACAGTCATTTTAATTTTTCATTCTTTGAAAATCAGATGAATTTGGTGCACAGAATAGGGAAAAGGGTTACCAATATGCAAAAAACTTCTTGTTCTTCTGCGTATGGAAATAGCAACATTTATAAGTTAATAAAAAGGTTTGAAATCCATTTGAGGGCTTCAGGAGGTGTAGAATGCATTTTTGCTATGCCTCTTGGAAATGTAATTATGGGGTGTTTGTTCACAATATGTTTGATGGTTTGGAGGACTGCACATTTGCACTATGGTGAATTCTTGATTCTCTATTTGTGCATCAAGCACAGTCATCTTCCATGTAACATCCTAATATGGTTGATGGTTGTCCAGTGTCTTCAGCAGAGCAAAAAAACCAGGCAGTTCTATGGTGGGGTCATCTATAAGGAGCTTGTTGTTTACATCAGAGCCTGTCCATTGCATCTGTCAGGTGTCTTCTGGGTTGAAGTTGGATACAGCAGAGCTTCTCCAGCCAACCAGAATGGCCAGCAGGATTTCTGGTGAATGCAAGGTTGGAGAACAACAGAGCAGGAGCTTTTGGTTAGTGAGAACTTTCTTGTACTTGAGCAAGGTAGCCATCTCTTGCTGGATGGTTGAAGGAAGGACATTTGTGAGGACTGGAAGCTAAGACAGTGGGGTCAGCTTCAGGGCACCTGTTACAAGTCTCATAGAACCTGCTAGCTTTTGGATGATATTAATGAAACTCTTTGTTTTATGGTGTATCTGTTTCAGGTGATATTGATAGGTAAGGCAGCAATTGAGAGTGACCCCTAGGTAGCAGGGGTTAGGAGTGTGGGTGATTGCCTTGCTACAGAAGTTTATGTTCAGCATTCTCTTAGCTTCAGAACTGCTGAGATGGAAAACTGATGACACTGTTTTTGATAGATTGGGTTTGAGATGCCAGTACCTAAAGTAATTTTCCATCTTTTTAGCATTAATGGTGTCTTCCACTTCCTTGAGTGTTACAGCTTGTGTCATTAATGCCAGGTTGTCAGCATAAATTAACTTGCAGCATGTCATTTTTGTCATATCACTTATATATAAGTTCAATTATACTTCCTGATTCCCTCCTGTTTTCTTTGCCCCAGTATTTGAAAGGCCAACCAGGTCAAATTGTTCCTGGAGTTTTATAGCTGTCCACAGTGGTAGGGTGCTCTCCTTAACTTCCCTTTCTGCAAAACGGATTCATGAAAGCTTTTTCATTTCTGCCCCATCACTTGCTCTTCAAAGGGTAACAATCTCCCTGAAACTACTCTAGCCCCTAGTGATCCCCTCCTTGCACACATTCACGCTTGGACCTTCCTCCTTGTTAATGCCCCTGCTTGTCTTTACATCTCACACTTCAAGCCTGTTACGGCTTTTAGAATTTTATGTTTTTGGCTGCTGTTGATTGCAAAACATAAATACACATCATTTGATTTTTGCCTTCATTCAGCATCCTTCAGAAATACTATCCAGCTGCCTACTATGGGGTACAAGATCAATTATTTAGTCTCCTTTTGACTTTGATTACAAATACAACATGTTCTCCACTGTCTCCCTTGTTTCACAACAAAGCTAACAAATGATTTAAAGAAATCTCTTATTTTATTCTAAGCACACTAGCCTCTTCCCATCAGACTATGCTATATAAACTTGGGGAAATACCCACCATATTTGACTAACTTTTTAGGGTTTTGTGCATGTTAAAACTGACAGCTCCTCTGGAATGTGCTCCTCAGTTTCAAAGCTTGGGTCGTGGCTGGGATGGCCACCACTGGACCTCTGCTTTGAACCATATACACTTATGTTATTTGGCACATTCTATGGAAGGGAGTGTAGAAGATTGGGGGTAATTATGTTATTTGGCACATTCTATGGAAGGGAGTGTAGAAGATTGGGGGTAAGACGTATGATTAATGAAGTGCTCCTACAATTATACTAGCTGATGTCACCATTTCAGGGTCTGCATGAAGGGTTCATTGGACACAAATAGAAGCCATATTGTGAAAATTTTAACATATTGCTTAGTTTTGTTTTTTTTAATTCTGAATTTTGCAGTATGTTTCAGTAAAACATTTTTACATCTCTCTCTCTCCCTCTCTAGCCCTTAGCTAAGTACTTTCTAGTTCCCTACAACAACAGTCCAATGTGTGTGAAGGATTCTGTAGCCTGTGATAGTATTTCTCTTGTATTGGGTTAAATTTAAAAAATGCAAAACTTTGGAAAGTCAAATTTAGCCCATTGAAAACCTGCAAAGACAGAGGGTTATTTTCAGCTGGGAAAAGCTTTCCGACATGATGTGCTGCTCACAGAGCAAATGGTGATCAGATTATTCACAGATTAGCTGTGAAATCAGGTCTTTTGCAGGTGTCTGTATAACCAGGGAAACCATTCAAGCTTTCTCCTAACTACCGTGAATTCTGTGTAGTACTCTTGAAATTTTTTTTTTTAATATCAGTCTCAGTTTAGGGATCTGAAACTTTTGGCAGATGCTGGCATGTACATGCTGTCAGTGCATACTGTTGCTATCACACAATCCATTTAATGATATGATAGTCTCCCTTCCATCCAGCTATTCCCCAGGAGTTCATATTGTGGGGAAAATGGGGGAGTGCTGGAACTCAATATTTAAAGTGGGGTAGTGGGATCCAGTACATGAATTTTATATATATTTATGTGGTCCTCCTCATGGTAGTATCAGATCTCTAAACAATTGCTAATGAATGTTATCCTCACAGCACCTCTCTGAGGTAGGGAAGTACAATCCCATTGTGTAGATGGGAGACCAAGGGATGGTAGAAAGTGACTTGCTCAAGGCCACGTAGGAAGTCTGTGGCTGAGCTGGGAACTGAACCCAGCTCTCCTGAATCGTAGTCCAGTGCCCTCCCCATCTTTTCTTCTTACCCTTTCTCACTGGCTCAATAATTTGCTGGAGGTGTCCTAAGTTACAAATAAAATGGGGCACGTACAATAGGAGGTGCACAGATGCCAACGGTTCTGGTAGTGTGTAAATATAGATGATGCAAATGTTTAAAATAATGAAATATACTTCTGAATACTCATTCATTGCTTTCTATGTATTCTTGCTCTTGGTGCAACTCTACCATTAACTAATGTTATACAAGGGTTATGCGTCTATCTTAAAATAGTGCACATTTGGTGGAAGCCCCAACTAGTCATATCTTGGAGGAATGCAGCATTTTTAACACTCAAAATCTCTCTCTCTCTCACTCACTCCTTTTAACTTTCATTATTCCTGCTTAATAGAAGGGCAATTTGATGCTGGATGGAAAGTCAAGTATAACAACCAGGAATATGCTTGTACAATGGCACTGCTATGAACCCACAGTAGATGGCAGAACACTCTGAGCAGTGGAAGGGTCAGTTTTATTTACTCTGTCTGGTATTCTTCAGTGCAAACAAAAACAAATTGCAGCTGAAGTCCTCTGAGTTCTAATCTATCATAGTGAGGATGATGGCAGCCAAGCTATGACAGATTACCTCCTGCATACTGAAATTTCTGTAATGAGAATTGCCCCTTCTGGGCTTGACTAACCTGGCATCTTTTTTCAGTTCTCTCACTGTTAAACTACTACTGGAGCAGCAGCAATGGTGTGAGCGCTAGTGAAGAGCAGTCACTTGTATCTATGCCACCATGTCATTTTAGATGATGGCATGGTACTAATGCCTATGCCTTTCTCTCACTGTTGCGATCACTGGTGGAGCTGCTTCAGTATAGCATAACAGTAGCTGGAACAATAGAATACCTCTAGGTGAAGATGGAAACTACAGTTGGCTGAATGCAGAAGAGCCTCGTGGGCGTGGTGATGTTTGCTCTGACGAAACAAATATCTTGATTATGTTAGCATTGCTTCTGCTGCAAGGGAAGGAGCTGCTTAGCAACTTAAACGTGCAGAAAACGTCTTTCAAGTAGTACTAGACTTATTCTATATTACTGGGAGGGGAGGGAGGAAACAACCTATTCTTCTGTTGTCATTTAGATTCCACCGATGAAACATTTTGGAATGTATTAGCAGTTGACTAACTCTCTTGCATCTATTACAGAAAGTCAGGTCGGTGGATGACATTAACAAATTAACAGCATCATTTGTTGAATGCCGATTGTGTTATTCATGTATCTTCTTTTTACATGAATCACTTGAGATAAACAGTCCTGTTGCATCTCTTTCTCTGGGGTCTGGAAGTCTTTCTCACAACAGAGCATGGCAGACTGTGGTAGATATGGCAATTCCTTACAATATCTTGGGGAGATTTTACTGTGTTAAGTTCATGTATGATTATGGACCAGGGATTGCATATAAATTCACAGGGGAGGGTAACCACAGACCCTCCAGGAACTGAGATCAGTGCAGCATGATTAGGCAAATTTACTCAGGTTATAACATCTCCTGAGGGATACTACCACCTGGTGAGGTTCACCTGTAGTAGTTCAAAGTGAATGCTCCAGAGATTGACAGACAAGAAAGGGCTTTTGGATAAAGAGCCTGGGTTTAAACTGATTCTAGGGCTTCTTTCTGATCTGCCAAATGGACAGGACCTTCTGTTCAAGGGGTGGGCGGGGAGGGGATGGAGTGGGGGTTAGGGGGAGATGACCACATTCTTAGGGAAGGGTTGGAAGGACTGACATTGACCAGAGCTCTTGTAGATGAGGGAGGAGGTGATCTCTGGCAAGCTTATTAGCTTTTGTGTAGGTTCTTTTATTGTTTTAATATGCTTGTAATGTTTTTAGTTTAAGAATAAATGTGCTTGTTTAAAACAAGCTGTGTGGTAACTTAACTGTGGGCAATTATGCAGTGTACTGTTTCAGAAGAGAAAGCAAAGGAGACTTGTTTAGACAATCTGTCTTGATGGGGGAATTCACACTGTAGGCAGGGAACTGTGCAGCCTGTAGAAACCCTGGTCAGGGACAGAGAGATGGGTCTCTGCCCAAGAGAGGTGATAGTTGGGAGTCAGAAGCCTAAGAATGGGTACCCTTGCTGGACCACAAGGGGGAACGCAGAGTCAGTTGCCCTGAACTGTAACACATCCACTGCTCAGATAGCTTTCATGCTGTATGTTGGACAGCTCCAGATGCTCCTGAGGATTATATTAGTGCCATTCCAGCCTCTCTTTGTGCCCTGAACTCTGAAAACATTGTTTGAATTTTTGAAGGTGTTCTGAATTCTTTCTCGTCTCAGCGAGTATTAAAAGTGACTAAAAATGTCTAAAATGCAAAAAAGGGGCATTTGGAAAGATCTGTTGTATGTTTGAATGTAACTCCTGTCACCATAAGCAGCTTCCTTCAGAAACCAGTTCAGAACTGTCCTCCTGGTTCTGATGAACTACTTCATCCTGCTTCTCAGACTACATTCCCAAATACATTCCTATCTGTTTCTTCTATAGGGCCACTTCACTGGCTCCGTAGTTAGGAGTTGCTTCTTTACTTGTACTTCCTTATCTGTCCAGAAAAAATCTTTCCCTCTTTTGTCCATCCAGTCAATTTCGCTTTTCAAATCTTACCCTAAATGTATTAGTATTTAAAAATACAGGAGACTTAAGCCTTCTAATTTAACGCCAGGGTTTATGCAAACAATCAGGTACCATACATGTAGAGCCGGTACCTGTAACAAACAAACAAGTTTTTTAAACAAACTTAGACTCTTTTTCTCTTTACAGATTGTCCAAAAAAAATCAACCTTTTTTAAAATATGTTTGGTATTTGAATTTGTTTTCTGTATAATTTTTACAAGCTCTGGATTGTTTGTGAATGGTTCATTGCAGATGTTCAGTAGATTATTTGATATTTAGCATTTACTAGTCAGCTAGGCCTAGATTTTCAAAGATTTCAGTAACTACAAATGGTGCTAGATATCAGAAGAGCTCAGCTCCCATTTAGGCATCAAAATAATGGGCCAGATCTTCAAAGGAGTTTGGTACAGTGGGTTCTGAGGATTTTTGAAAATTTGCTGAGGTGCCTAAATGGGTGCTCAGATCTTTTAAAAATCTGACCCCGCTTGTGGGTGGGTGGGGGTGTGTGTGTGTGTGTGTGAGAGAGAGAGAGAGAGAGAGAAAATCTGGTCCTAAACTCTGTTGAAAATCTGGCCCCTAATTCACATGACATTTCTGTTCTGCAGCTGGACATAACTAACCTTTATAAACTTATTCCACTTCCTTCCCAAATGAATTTTGTCTGATTACAAAACAAATTTTATTTCTTGATTTGTATGAATCTCTGGACCTGAAACTCTCTTTACATGGGCTTTGACATGAATGAAACATAATATATATGATTGTTCACAGATGGTGAATGTTATAGTGGCTATTAATGGGTCAAATAAAAAACCAGTTCCTCATTTGACAAAATGCTCACAGAAAGGTGTGTTTTTACAATATTTAACAAGCTGTAATTCACCCACCACTTAAATTCTCAAAACAGGGCTAATGTGAGTCTTAATTAGTGTATAAGTTTTGTTCTGGACCTTTGCATAGGGGTGAATTTCACCCTGAGAGTGTAGAAGCAAAAACTTAACAGAAATCTCTTTCTCTAAGACTGTCCCTATTGGAAAGATAGTATAATTAATGTAATTTTTTTCCTAAATGCTTTACTCTCTGGTGTGCATTAACATTAAAACTTCCAGTCCTAAGATCTGCATTATTTTCCCTTTCAAATGAGTTTTCTTTCAAAACCTTCCCTTGTTACTTTAGCTATGAGTGATTCACTCTGTCTGAAGCAATTTGTAATGCCCTTCACGAAGGATACTATATCAAATTAAATGTTGTTATAAAGTATATTTTACATGCTGTAGCCGCATAAGTACTGAGGCTGAGAATTCACCATAGCATTGACTTTGAATTCCTTAATGTGTGATGGGCTCTGCATGGCAGGTTTCCTCCCAAATTATAACTGTTTAAACAAATGTTGTTTCACGGGGTTACTAGAATGGGATTGTTATTTCTACAGTCTAAGTACTGGTAATAGGCACATCAGAAGAGCAGGTGCACAGAAATCAAAGCTAATATATAACATACTCAACTTTATAAGGGTCTGTATTTATATGGAAAAGAAAAAGTGGTCTTTAATTAGCCAGTAAATACTGTGTAGCCTCAGATTGTCATCCAGGTAAAAAGAGTTTAATCTGTCTCAAACAGATTACAAATGTAATCTTGCTGCAGTTTGGGGATTCTACCATTCCAGACAGTATCATCGAATCTTTGTAAATCTATTAAGTTGCAGTAATATTCTTTACAGTGTAACAGAAAATGGCACTGAATGACTGAAAGAGTAACCTACTAAATGGTGGATTCTGTGTAACTTGAAGTCTTTATCATGATTTGAGGACTTCAATGACTCAGCCAGAGGTTATGGGCCTATTGCAGGAGTGAGTCGGGGAGGATCTGTGGCCTGCGATGGCAGGAGGTCTGACTAGATGATCATGATGGCAGCTTCTGACCTTAAAATCTATTAATCTAAACAACAAATAGCTAAGACCTTAGTAATTACTATGACTGGCTTTCTGAACTACCATGCAAAATTCAAGTTTCCAAAAGCTGATTGATGTGAATCAAATAAGATTTCAGAGCAAAAATTTACAGGAACAGATGCTTAGCTGGCATAAAGGAGGGCTACAGTACATCAGTTTGCACCCATTGGGGATCTCTCCTACAGTCTTTCAACAGTAATTGGCTACCTTTGGCTTCTGGCTTTGTCTGGAGTAGACAGGCTTCAGAGACTTTATTTATTTGCCCCAGAGAAAAGAATATGAAAGAGGGCTAGCCTGCGGCTTTTAATGTTAGAAAATAGATACTAAATACTGCTCAGTTGGGTGCATCATTCCATTCTACCATTGTAGACAGGGTCCAAAACTGTACACCTGAACTGTGGCTGCTATTGTAATCCAGGCCAGCCAATTGCAGCCTCTCTCACAGAAAGCGTTCTTTCTTTAACTAGTGTTGGAAACAATTTTGCCCTGTCTAGACCAGCAGTCAAATCATTTTCTACCCCAGTAGATGAGTGGCCATGGGTTTTCATGGTGGAGAACAGGCCCTTTTCAAAGTACAGACAGAACCCAGATTTAAAAATAAAATCTAAACTCTGTTTGCTGAGACAAGGGGAGAGGAGTTTGTGCAAGCTGTGGAATGGTCTCTGGTTTTGGAGCTCAGCTCCTTTCAGCTTTGTTTTCTTTTTATTTGCTGTTCTGCACTGGGTAAATTTACTGAAAAGCTCAGCTGAGGCTGAGAGAAGCTTCTCTGATTTGGAAAATGCCTCTGAATAAATATCCTTCTGTAAAAGAATTATACACATTTCCCCCCTAAGATCCAGTGGGCCAGGATGGGAACAATCAGTCCAGCTGCAAGTGTGTCTGGAGCCACAGCAGGATGGAATTCAGGGATTCTAGGCTTTCTTCAGACTTGTGTACAAACGTCTGGACTTGAACCAGAAAATCTGCTAAGGGTTGTAAGAAGTTTTGATGTCTTGCAATGTGTAGAAGAAGCCCATGATAGGCGCACTCTACTGTCGGTAGCCTATTTTCTGGGACTGCTTATTGCTCAGGTATAGTGAATTTGGGGAAATATAAAACTGAGGCCTAGGCAATTATGCAGTTGCATAGAGCCCTGCTTTGGCAGGCCATACCCCAATCCACCAGCTAGAACACGATGCCTGATTATCTGTCTGTAGTCCCAATGGCTGTGAATGAAGAATGGGATTTTCAAAAGCATCCAAGATCCCATTGACTGTCAATGAGACTTATGTTCCTAAGTCACTTAAGCACTCTTGTAAATCGCACCCAAATTCCCGAACTGCACCACTGCCCTTGTGGAAAGTTGAACTTCGGCTCCACTCCAGGCATCCCAGTCCACGTATGTGAGGCCTGCAGGTGGCAGAGCCTCAAACAGTTGAGAGCTGAAAGGTTACCTGGATGGAATTGCAGGCAGGCAGGAGGTGGCACAGGTACAGACTTGTGAGAACTGCCTGCTGATAGGTGAAGAGGGAATTAAATATTTTCCAGGCAGTTGTTAATTCCCATAGGGCTCTGTGAAACCTAGAGCCCAGACCTGCTCATTGCTGTGCTTTCTGGCCACCACTTAGAAGAGAAAACTGCTAGTGTCATGATGCCTCATGGAAGCAGAAACTCACCAAAAGCTGTATCCTGTATCTACTGGATGATAGATGCCTGTTCAAGATCTCATTGTTAGTTGACTAAATACATGATAGGGGATTTAGTCTGAAAATTGCTGAGATGATAAATTTTGTGGGTTTTTTGCAGTCAACTATATCTCAGTTCAGGATTTTCATGAGGATTATAGATAGTTTTTCAAGTATAAAATTTCCTCTTTCCTCCTATCCTATGCTCTGACTCTTTTTGAGAACACGACTATAATCTATAAACTGCTGTTGCTGTACTTTTCCCACTGCTTAAGCAATGAGAGGTTATATGATCTGCTGAATTCCATTAGCCATTGTGTATGTTACATTATATATGCAGTTCAGTTCTTTTCCATATAGGTATTTATACCATGCTCATCACTATAGTATCTGAACTCCTTCCAGCAGTGCATTAAACCATGTGACATAAATGTGTTGTTTGTTCTGTCATTCTCTCTCCAGAGGGAGAAGTGTGTGCAATGGAGTGTTTTATTTTGGCTTGGTGTGTGTCTTTTTTCCTTCTTTCTTTAAAAAATATACTTATCGCTCTGTGTTTCTGTTAGAAAAGGCAAGGTCAAAGAAATGTGCCTTGAACTTGGAGCAGAAAGCAGTGAGGTTTGTGATGGTTCTTAGTTCCTGGGGGAGTCTCAGATCACTCCTGGTGAAAGTTCTGTTCCCTGCATGATGAGTGTTCCATTGTGCCACAGGAGTGAAGTCATTAATGGGTGTCCATATCTTGTTTCCATGTGAAAAACATTCTCATATTAATATTAAGAACTCAATAAAGGTTCAGTTTAAGTAAAGGCAATCAGGTGAGGTCTGCAGGGATTAATCTAGCCACTAGGGATATGACAATTGCTCTTTTTTTAGAGGGTAGTCTATTGGTCTTTGCATTTTAAAGATTCATAATTACCTGCTTTCAGGGCTGTTGGGGAGCTTGACAAGATTGAAATTGATGCTTCAGTGTTATCTTTATTTACAGTTTTGCCCTGTCATTAAGACAAGAGAAGGCTTTGTTTTACAATGCTATTTCTCAGTGTGGACAGATACCACATTTTCCCTTTAACTTCATGCAGCTTTTTTCAACTGCTTGGCTCGAAAGCTCAGCTGGTGTCAATTGTCATAGTGCCACTGAAATCAATAGAACTACACTGGTTTACACTAGCTGGGCATCTGTCTGCTTACTACCCCCGGCATGTTTTTGTTTTTTAATGATCAGATCAGCCCTGGGTGGCTGAGTATATTAGTGGCATTCTACAGACCCAGCAGACTAATATCGGTCCATCAAGAGCACTCTTTGGCTACCAATAGGACTGGAGAAAGGATGGAAGCACAAACATAGCAGCCAATTAGACCAGGCCAGGGCATGGGCGGAGTGAATTGACTCCTGCAGCAGTCAAAGAAAGTGCCAGCTAGCCTCAGGAACTTACATTGGCTGCTGGAGTTATTTGTTTGCTGGATGCAACAACAATATTGCCTGATAAGTTTATTAGCCCTGGTTGGGTGGACTCTGTCACTACTACCAGCTCTGTCAGTGACGGCACATAAATAAGAATGAAGGGTAAGCGCATAATGCGACTGTACCAGTATCTTCAGTGATATGTTTAATAATCAGTGGGCATATTCCATAGACATGCTTTTTCAAAGTGCCCTGGGATTTTTCTACATTCAGAGCTATATAAATGACAATCAATATTATTATTCTTGCTTAAAAAGTCAGGGCATGTTTCTAAAATTTCACGGAACATCTTTGTGTGTTTCCTTGTACGATGTTTTTCTTAGGGCCCTGACCTCATCAGAAAAACATTTTATATTGGGACCCATCAAATATCTCCCATCTTCATACTGAAAGTCTCTAAATTTTATTAACATTATTTTTATACATACTGTATAATAACTTATATTAAGAACTGGCATTAATGATGACTCACTAGCACCTATTTTTCCCTGAAGGATCTCAGAGTGCCTAATAATCCTTGCAAAACAATTTACAAACCATGTGCTAAAACCTGCACTGGTTGTTGCAATTCTGCCTATAGCGTCCTCTGCTACAGGAATCTGCCCAGCCATGGCAGGGAGGAGATGGGGAGGGGAGGGACTTGCTGCAGAGCTCACTTTGCTAGTGCTTACCACTGATAGTCATCACAAATGAGTGATCTGGGGACCCCTGCCTAACTCACTTGGCATGTCCCCTTGGAGACATAACACACTTCCCAGCTCATCTGCCAGCTCCACAATATGTTGCTCTTTTCCATGTGTGTGTGTGTGTGTGTAAATCTCTCTCTCTCTCTCTCTCTAAGTCCTTTCCCCCTTGCTTACTAGTGCAACACAGAGCAAAATTTGGCCCTACACACAGGAATCACTTCACCCACCATTAAAATGCAGCCCCCTCTGGGGTAAAATTTGGTGCCTTTTTAACAGCACACCAGCAATGCTAAAATATTGTTTAGGACAGAAATTTGAAAACCGCATAGCCAATTAAGACTACAGGGAAAATCCTAGAATGTGATTACTGCTGTGGAATTCAGGCGCACAGCTATGAAAAGGTGCCTGTAGCTATTTAAGTGCAAGTGGCCAGGACCATGGTTTTATAGATCATTTGAAAGATGGCACCTCCAACAACATAGCTCCCCTAGCACCATATAGAAGTTTGGTTCTATACTAACCCAAAGGGGAGAGTGTTATATGAATCATCAATGATATTTCCCCTAGTGCCTGGGTTTTCTGTTATAGTCTTCCATCCAAACACTTAAGCCTGTTCTGTTTAGCTCAGAAAGTGGGATAGGTGGAGGGTGGTGCTAGTCTTTACTTCTGTGGATTTCCTTTCATTGCTTTGTTGGTGTTTCACACAGGCATATTGGATCCTCATGGCCTTGCTTTATAGTTCCACTCCTTCTGACTTACTAATTGCTATGTTTTTTCACAAATGTCTACAGCATCACTTTGATTCCCTACTACTTGTAAGTGTTCGTGTTGTGGTAGTGCTGAGAGGCCAGAATGCCACTGAACTAGGAAGTGTACAAACATAACAAACAGTCTGCTGGCTACTGGCTTTATGCATCTAGTGTGAAGTTATCCCATTATGTTATAGAACACATGCAAAAGCTTATGTTAATGAATTATTAAGGTTGCAAGATGAAGTGACCAAAAGTGAAGAAGTTTAAAAAAAAATTTGCTCTGGCAACCTAGTCTTGCAAGTTTCTTATTCTGTGCTCATTCAGCTTCTAAACTGTTTTTCTCCCAGCTGGTTTCCTTGAGCAATGTACAAGCTCTTCTGGCTTTACCACTATGACATTCGGAGGTGCAATCCAGACCAGTGAGGGGTTGTGTCACCATCTGCTTTGCAACCTTGGATACTTATAATGCTTTGCTACTGTAACTCACAACCTGGGCTTTCACAAACAGCCAGACAGCATGCAAGTCATACTCTCAGTGTCTAGGGTGACCAGATAGTAATGGTGAAAAATCAGGATGGGGGTGTAATTGGCACCTATATAAGACACAGCCCCAAATATTGGGACTGTCCCTATAAAATCGTGTCATCTGGTCACCCTATGAGTGTCTGAGCATAGCTGCAGCATGCCAGCACACTCCAGTCACACACTGGTTTCCACCAGCCTTGGTTATCACTTACAAGGTTACCCAACACACTTCCAGTCCTGGATTTCCTACCAAAAATGTGTGCGCTGTACTGTCCAACTCTCTCTGGAATAGTTCAGGTATTGGAGGTCTATTGCCTCTGTAAAGGTCAATGTACAACAGTTTGCTACCTTAAATGGAGTTACCAACACATTTTTGTTTAAACACAACACTGGGTTAGTTTTGATTAAAGAATAAAACAAGTTTACAAAGTTACAAGTTAACTACAAGTTTACAAGTTTACAAGTTAACTACAAAGAGAGAGATTTGAAATGAATAGAAGTATAAGGCATTAAAATCAGAAATGGTAACAAGAAATAAAGATGAAATGCCTTATAGTAACTAAACTTAACAAACTAAACTTGGTTCAAGGTAAACTTCTTACCACAGGTTCCCAGTAACATTGCTGACCAAATTCTCAGGTCAGGATGTGACCCCAAAGTCTAAGGGACTGGTTCCTTTGTTGTTTCAGATGAAACAGTAAGCAAAAGAGAGAGAGATAATATGTGGGGTGTGGTGGTGTTTGTTAAAATGCAAATCAATCTGTTTCTTCCCCCTTTTGCTGCCAAAGAACTTAACTGGTGATGGCAAATCAACTTTGATGACACTTGGCTACAGGCATCAGTTTGTCCTTTGTCTTCAAAGAACAGGTTTACCCATTCTCCAGACTTGTCTGGTAAGCAAATTTCAGTCATAAGTTCAGCTTATGTTCATAACTTTACATATAATGTTGCTACATTAATTTCTCCATGATATTATTGACCAGGGAGTTATTAGTTTTCAGTTGATACCTCATAGGCATATTTTGTACAAAGATTATTACAATGGTGTGTAGGGTGTGAATTCAGGGCTGCATTTGGTCACAACCACATTACACAGTCAATGCATGTTGGACAAAATTCATGCCTGGCCTAACTCTTCTTTTGAAGTGAATAGAGTTTCACTGGGGAGGAATTTGACCAATGCATCAGGATTGCCATCTCTGCTCAGGAGAGGCCCAGGAATGGAATAAGACATGGTGTTCAGTCCAGATCTGTGGTGTATATGTAGCTGATTAAATCAGCCCTTCGCTTATTCACCCCCAAAATAAAACAAACAGATCCATCAGAGTGAAACAATATTGGGAGAGGTAATGCAAGAGAGAGGATGAGATGCCAATTCCATGCCTTTCCAAGCTCAGATGTAGACTGATACCCTTTAAAAATCTATGGACAAAGGATCACAAGTAGGTATCGACCAAATGGACCTTTACCTGATCTGACAGTCACTCCTGGCCCCATGGGAAAATCTTGCTGATCTCCAGGTAAAAGGGAAACTGCATGTTAACAAATTCTCTCTCCTCAAATACTTTTTTTTTTTATATACTGGACTCCTTTTTTTTTTCATGTGATTTATTAAGGAATGACCTTCAAAGCACCAAGAAATTGAGGTGAAATTTCGTGATGGAACCTATTCAGAGATTATATTGATTTGTAAGGTCTAGAGGTTAATGCCTGCAAGACGCTGCCTACTCTTTTTTGAAAAGAAAAAAGGAGATTTGGCTATTTGATTCTATTATTTGATTACATAAAACAGCAGGGAGGCTGTGAAGAATATTTGTCTTTCTTTATTGTTTCATGGCATTCATTTGGTATTATTTTTAATAATAGGTTGAGAATTAAGACCTAATCCCATTCGATATTTGGTAATGTTGGAATGTAAAGGAGAGACAAGGTTCTGAGGGAATCCTTCATGCTCAGCCTTCCAGAAATAGATGACCCAGGGTGGAAAAATTATTTTCTTGTCTGGTAACTCAGGAAAGTGTTTGGAAAGTGAGATTTGCATAGGTCCTGAGGTGCAGATGTCTTATAGTTTTGAAGGGAACCTCTCCTACTTTCCACCTGGACTATGCGTAGTTTATTGTTGCAGGTGATTGCAGGGATTTTACACAGAGTAAGGAAAATCTTGAGTGTACATTTTTTTTCAGGAAAAAAAATATCAGTGACTTTTATTAGGCTTTTAATTTTTTAATTTTTTTTCTATAGAACTATGAACTATTTACATGCATATACCATATATTTGAAAGATTTTTGGATGCTAGATGCGTCGTGTTCTAATCTTCATCTGTGAAACCTTCAACTATTCTAAGTAGTTTATCAAGGTTTCTGTTATGCCTATGAGGCATAGTATGAAACAAGAAGAAAGTTATAGAACTGTCTAGAACATTGAAGCAGAAGAGAAATGGGTGTAGTTGGGGCATGAATTGCGTGGAATCAACTGTCATTGGATGTTGGGCAGGGGAGGGTGAAGTTATAAATGGTTAAGGGTGCTTGATATGAAAGAATCTAGAAACTTCTGGAAGGTATGTGGTTCTATATAAAAATGGTTAGCTCATTTTATTTTTATATTTTCACAGTGGCTGTTTCCCATGCTAATTGTAGCAAGTGTAAAAGCTACTGATCAATATTGCAAATTGATTAGTGTCTAGTGATTTACCAGACACCGTTATATGAATCATTGTACAAAAAGTGGTAGGAAAGAAGCAATTGAGTGGACTGAAATAATGAAATGGATTATTTTTCTCAAGTAAAATGTTAACGCCATCTTGAGTTGTGAGGCAAGACAGAAAGGATGTGTGCGCTCCTCAGAAAGTGCAGAGACTCTCTTTCTTCAGATTCTTCAAGAGCACACATGCCCGTGAATATTGTGTTGTCTATTAAGTGGAAGAGCAGGATGTTGATGAGTTTGGTAATCCTGCAAGTGAGACATCTCGGTGGCTGTTAGGTCAGTTTCCTTCCCTGCAAACCTAGTTTTTCTTTTTTATTTGTTTTGTTTTTTTATTTATTTACTTGAAAGTCAGTTGGGTGGTAAGAGGATTTTCAAGGTAAAAGATAAATAGGCCATATATTTATACAAATCAGACATTTCCCTACAATGTTTTTCAAAGCACAAGAAAATGTTGCACGTTTCAGCTATGGTTAATTTGGCCAGAATTTCCATGGAAAACATCAGTTGTTTTGGTTTGGTTTTTTGGTATTGATTATTATTCAAACAACTGATACCCAATCCTTTCTCTGTGACTCAGTGGTATTGCAGTATGGAGTAGGTTACCTTTTGTTAATATTTTAGTCCAGTTTATGCTCAGTGAAGTAAAACTTTACTCATACAGCTATAAACTACTACTACATGGTAATTACTCTCAGAATGATCCACCCTATAGAGCACTACTAATTATAAATCCCATGAAATTTGCAGGTAATCAATTGCTATAATCACTATGTCACTTGCACACCTGTGATGGAAAGTATCTTCCTCTAAAAATAGAGAGAGCCCTTTTGACTCAGCAAGGTGTCTCTCTTCACAGTGGGAACTGTTTGTGCATTGTCTCCATGGATATAAAGTATGTCAAGGGTGTGAAACTTGGAAAACAGCTGGTGACTGAAATAGGCAATCAGCCCTGAGTGACTGTGTGGGCATACACAACAGAGGCTGGATGTCCTGGATTCTGGCTCGATTTAAAAAAAAAAAAGGTGTAAAACAATCTCAGATAACTGGTGCATTTTTTTTCAAAGAGCAATAAATATTAATTAGAGTTTTAGCATGTTTCTCCTCAACAGTGCTTTACCATTCCCTCGAGAGTGAGAGAGAGAAAATTGTGATGGAAGGAAAAGGATATTATGACCAAAAATCGATTTATGACAGGTTTCATTTAAGCTACTTTGGAAACTGTTGCCCTATTTCTTTCTTTTTATAAAAGAAATCTGTGTCTCAGACTCTGGTAGCCAGAGAGATGCTGAGAATTGGCATGTGAAGATGATGTGATAAGAGGGAGAAAGAAGGGGGAGTGTGGGGATGGGTACATACACCCAGATGCATCTCAATCACCCTGGAGGACATGCTGTGATTTTAACAGAAAGCTATGACAGAAAATCAATAGCTTTGAGAAGGGCCCAGGGTAAGATGACAACCTTATCTGCACGTTTTCACTCTTGCTTTTTCTCTCTCTAAAGAGACAGATTCACATGATCTAACGTTTTATTTCTGTTAACTTTATGCATCTGCATAACTCAAAGGTTGGGGAATGTGGGAGGAGAGGGAAATAAGATGTCTACAGGCAGATAGAATGGGTTTAGGGCATGGATGAGCCAATGGGAAGTCAGGCCATGGGATCCCGCTAATGTTCTGACCTCCCTGTACAGGGCCAGCTCTGGCTTTTTTGCCGCCCCAAGCAAAAAAAAAAAGAAAAAAAAAGGGGGGGGGGAACGGAGCGGCAAAGCAGGAGGGGAAAAAAACAAAATAAAACAAAAAAACCTGTGGCGCAGCCGGAGCAGCAAAGTCGAGGGTAGGGGGGAACCTGCAGCACGGCCGGAGTGGCAAAGCAGGGAAAGAAAACAAAACAAAACAAAAAACCTGGGGCATGGCCGGAGCGGCAAATGGGGGGGGGGGGGGAACCAGCGCGTCCAGAGCGGCAAAACAGGGAAAGAACAACCAAAAAAACCCCTGCCAGGCAGCTGGAGCTAGGGTGCAGGGGGACTCTCTGTGCTGCAGACGTGCAGCGGAGTGCTCACCCAGTCTAGCGGGTAAGGAACGGGAGGGAGCGGGGGAGAGAGCAGAGGGGCGGCCAGGGCTTCAGCTGGGCACATGTCCCGCGGTCCCGACCACTGCGCCGCCTGCCGGGAGGGCTCTGCGCTGCTTCAGTCAGTGGAGAGGAAAGAACAGGGGCTGCCCTTCCCAGTTTGCTGCAGGGCGCTCCCCTCCTCCGCACTGCCGCCCCCTACAGGGCGGCCGGAGTGGCAAACCAAAACCAAAAAAACGGCCGTGCTGCCCTAGGATTGGGTGGAATGCCACCCCAAGCACCAGCTGAACAAGGTGGTGCCTGGAGCCGGCCCTCTCCCTGTAGATACTTCCCATAGACGACTCCATCCAGTGTTCTGTAGCAGCCTTTGTTGAGTAGCTCTTCCAACACAAAATGGTTACTTCTGGCTCGGCTCTGGAGAGTCCTTCTCTAATTCAGCTTAATGAAGTGCCGCCCCCAGCTGTGCAGTCCCTGAAGTGTGCACCAGAGGAACTCCCTCCTGCAGACCTCCGAGGGTGTGAGAGACTGGATGTTCTGGCATTATGGAATTTATACCTGCAAGTTCTTGCACAGCTTCAAAGGCTTAGAGAGTGATGTTCTCCTTGGTGCTTTTTAAAGCCTTTCCACCTACTTTTTGTTTAAAAGAGTAACCTGGGAAATTTCATACAAAAAGCCAATTCTATCAGCTGGAAAAATACTTTGTAATCTTGTAATTAAATATATCTGCACACACAAGATACAGAGATAACATTGCACATGCAACCTTACTTTTGCTATTTCCTGACTTTTGAGTGCTTAACCATGCTGCCTTAATACCATTATAATGCAGTATGTTTGCATGCCTTGAAATTGGGGTGGAAAGATTGCCTCTTGTTTGGAACCCAGTATGAGACTGTAGGCAAGGCTCAGGTTGCACAGCTTGGTTCAGTTTGCATAGGTTCTTTGGTTCTCTGGAACCTGAACTGGGAGCTGTCAAGGCTGATTCCCTACTCTGGCACTTCGAGTGCAGAAGGTGGGGGCCCAAAAGGATTCTAAAAACTAATACTGTCCACTCCTGGCTTGTATCAAACTTCCAAGGTTACAGCTTCTCTCTGACGTTGGATGGGTAGATGCTGCCACCACCCAAGTGCAGAACCCCACCAGCTAATTAAACAACATATGCACAAACCTCTTAAGACACAAAAATCCAATTCTGTTCTTAAAAAGGTAAATTTTATTAATAATAATAATAAAAAAGAAAATACATCTGGGAATTTAGTCATTTGCTAGATTTAAAAAAACAGCTACAAGGATTAAGCATCAAGAATAGCTTTCTTGAGGTCCAGCTTAAAGGTTGCAAGCAAAACAAAAAGCACCTGGGGTTAGCACTGAGGAATCCACAAGCCATGAAGAAATAAAAGGAATAAACGTAATCACGTCTTCCTAGACATTTCCTGATCTACTTACATATCCGGGATTTTAAATGAGTAGTTTCTAGGTCTGATACTGATGATTTTTTTTTCATACCTGGCCCAAGCTTCTCACAATGTAACTGCTCTGACCCTTTCTCTGGGAAAGCAACAACAGACAGACAAAAGGAGAGTCTTGTTTCAATTTTAAAAAGTTATAGCCTTCCCATTGGCTCTTTTGCCCAAGTATCCATTCGCTTCCTTTTACCTATGCATAGCAGTGAGACTTTTTAACCCTTTACAGGTAGAGCAATTAGAGAACAGCTTCTAAGAGGGAATTTAGAGCTACTGGCTGGTGTCCATAAAAGGAGGTTACCCTTCCCCACCCTTCATTTATCACAGGAGCAGTGGCCATATTGGAAAGTAACATTGTGATTTCTAAGTTGGAGCCAGAGAAGAGACTTTTTTTGAGCAAGGAGAGAGGAAATTAAAACACAATATTCAAACACACAGACACCTAAAGGTAAACGTGGGGGCAGGAGGAGTGTGGCAGGGGGTTGCCTAGAGATACAATTATTTTCTTCCTGCTGGTTAACAGTGGAATCCAGTCTGGGTCCCTTTTGCTGTAAAATGTGTAATATCTCACCTGCAGACAATGCTATAAACCCATGATCCCAGGAAATATATAGAGCATGATTATGAGGTGGTACACCCGTGTGTGCATTTACACACACATTCTCGAGGTGTTGGAAGGGCAGTATGGGGGTGGAAGCGGTGTTGGTGTCATCTTTTCATTGTCTTGACAATGTGGACATCTGTTGTGCAGCCACAGCAATGACTAGGCAGAGAGAAACTCTGGGCTCAGGGCGTGCGGATGGTGCAGGACCTCATGTCATTGCCTGAGTCAAGTTATGAAGTCAGGAGAGTTTTCCATGATAAACGATAACACTAGCATCTATGATATAACAAGGCTAAATGATATTCCAGGTGATTTGTTCCACTAGGAGATGGAATTAAGAATAGTATCATGATAGACTAAACTTCTACCTGCTAAAATTAGACCAAAACAGAGGTTATGATAAAGTATCAGAGGGGTAGCTGTGTTAGTCTGTATCCACAAAAACTACGAGGAATCCAGTGGCACCATAAGGACTAACAGATTTACTTGGGTATAAGCTTTTGTGGGTAAAAAAAACACTTCTTCAGATGCATGGCGTCCATGCAAATGAATCCATGCATCTGAAGAAGCGGGTTTTTGTACCCATGAAAGCTTATACCAAAATAAATCTGTTAGTCTTTAAGGCGCCAACGGACTCCTCGTTGTTATGATAGTGTTTTTCTTGGTCAGATTTCTATTTGGTTTCTCCCCCCTTAGATCTCATCTCTCTCTTCCTCTGTCTCATAGCTTCTGCTGCCCCTTGTATTCACATAGGCTTGGCCAATTAAGGATGCAGAAAACTTGCGATATGATTTATTCTCCATGACCTTTTCCCAGCCAACACAGATTGATGTCTACATACACCTGTGCATAGAAGGCTAACAGTGTTCATGGGAGACCTACCCAGAGCAAAGACAGCTTGTCTCCAGCTGTAATGAAAAAAAGTTTACGGAAACAAAATTTCACTGGGAGCATAACCAGTTTGTGAACACAGGTGGAACTTGGACTATGATTAATTTCAAGTGCATCCAAAGTTTGTACTAAGTTTTCACAGGGGAAAGGTGCCTGTTATATGTGAATAATGCTCATAGGGAGGAGCTGTAATAAGCTGAATCCTCCGCAGCAGCTGAGCTTCATGTGGCACAGTTGAGGCAGATTGGGGATGGGCGGGAGGACATAGGTAGTTTTATACATTTAATCATTGAACTTCCCTTGATGCTGGTGCTGGCTGGGATCTGATTTGGCCCCTGGTCCAAGTTACAGCATCCAATGGGCCATTCTGTTAAACTGAGGATTGCTGTAGCACAGAAGTGCTCTGATCATGCAATCTTGTCCCTGGCCACACTCACAGCACACCCTGTGTGGGGAGGTGGTGGTTTGGGATGGGTTACATGAGCTCAACACCACCTTGGGATTCCTTTATGCAAGGGGATCCTCTAACTGGTCTGTTAAACCAGCTCTCCATGTACTCTGAACAACCAGAATAGCACAGGCAGGCAGAACAGGGGAAGCGGGATCTGGCCCCCTATGTGCCCTGTTAGGGTAAATTGTTGTCTTTCCCCTCTCTCCTACGTAAACTTTAATACATTGTCATTTATTGAGCATTTAGTGAGGAGAAGGAAGTTGAAGTTTAGGGAATTGTTGTAGCAAGGGAGATTTATTTTGCTGAAAGTTTTCCTCAGAGATGCCATCAGTGCAGGGTGAATCACAGTTCAGGTCAGAGATCCAACCTTAGCATCCATCAGACTTTCCCTTGGGAACTGGGAATCTAATGATTAAATGCATGGAGAAGCAGCTTGGAAATCTTTGGCTTGACTGGCACAAAAGCCCCAGGGGATTGTATTGCAGTGTTCCAGGCAGGATGTTAAAGGTGAGGAAGCACTGTTATGAGACACTGGTCCCCGAGGACTCCAGAAGTCCTTTTGAAGACCCCCCCCACACACACACACATTCACTCACTCACTGTTTGAAAACACATTTGAAATGTTTTCACTATTTTTGTTAAATTTAAAGCATTATTTTGTTTTTAAAACACAAATATTTTGGTTTCCCCTTCCCCCTTCAAAGTGTCTGCAACCTAGTATGTGGATTGTTCAGGCTCATGAATAAAAGCAAAAGGCTAATGGCACTGGCTAGGATCAGCCAAGCATGGGGCCAGCTTTTCCTGCACACTTGGGCTATATATTCCAGTGCTGTCCTTATGCAGCCTTAATCTGAATTCCTAAAAGCCCAGTGACTCCCATCACAATTCCTGCTATTTCTTGCTCAGACTTTTATTTATATTGCAATGTCATTTAGAAACCCCCAACTGAGACGGGGGCCCCATTGTGCTAGATGCTGTGCATACATATAGTAAGAAACAATCCTTGTCCTGAACAGCTTGCAGACAGAATAGAAAAAAAAAACAAAGTGCGGGAGCAAGGAAATATCAGAGCTGGGCAGGAAACAGTTTTCCTGTCCCATGAGACTTTTTAAGATTTTGAAAAAAATTCCTATTCCAAATCAGGACATAGTCAATCTCAAAAATTTTTGCAAACCAAAAATAAAAAAACATTCTGATTGGGTCAGTTAACACTTTGTTTCAATAATTTTGAATTTCAGTTTGATTTTGATCTTTTAAAAATATTTTTCCTATACATGAACTTAAATTTCATAACAGTTGAATAGAACAAAGGAATATTTTGCTTATAAAATTTTGAAATGTCTCATTTGGACATTTGGAGAAACTTGTTTCAATTTTTTTTCCAAATCTGACCCCAGAAAAGTTTTGATCTCAACAAACCATCATTTTTTGACAAAGAATGTTTCCTTGAGAAATTCCTGACCAGCTCTAGTTATTGTCCCCCATTTAAGAGAGGAGGCACTGAGACACAGAAGGATGAAGGGCTACATTGTCTGATCCTTACGTGGATGAGCACCTCCATATGTATTGACTTCAACAGAAGTATTTGGGTAGGTTTTCACCAATACTACTAAGGTTTGCACAGTCTAGCACTGACTGACTTGCCCAAGGTCACACAGGAAGTCAGTGCCAGTGACAAAGCCAAGAACTAATTCCCGATCTCCTAAGATCCGGTCCAGAGCCTCAGCCACAAGACCATCCTTCCACCAGCTCTGAGCTCAGATTTCTTCAGATGGTCATAACACCTCATAAATGTTTGGAATGAAGTAAGTCTGGTAACAAGCTATCTATGTCTTACAGAGGTCAGCATTAAGGCTTTTAATTTGAGCATGATTCCCAGGAACTGGGTGTGTGCATTGTGGGTGGGTGTATGCTGGAAGTGCAGGGGAGTTTGTTGTGCAGCTGGAGTGTCTGAGAGTCTGTCAGCCTATTATGATGTCTGGGTGGTATCGTATATGAACTGAAGCTAACATGGGTATTAAGGGTTTAACTGATGATTTTCCTGATTTATAATGACTGCATTAATAGCAGCCTTAACTTAAGGTAACAAAAGTTTTGTTCTTGTTTGAATTGTATTGCATGTATGCAGCCAGAGCCACATCACTGCAGTCCCTACTGCTCCCTGTTCCTTGAAGAATAACGTTCAGGAGATTCCTAATGGTTTTCAGTGTTCTTTGCTCACACTATGCTCATTTGGACATCAGTACTGAGAGCAGGCAGATCCCAGATGGACGGGGCTACCCCATTACTTTGGTTCGCTCATTAAGCACTGACAGGAAGTGCTCCTGGAGATCTCTTCTGTTCCATTACAGGCATGGAGGCATCCCTGGAGATAACTTCAGTCCACTTATGCCAGATTAATCAGTTGCTTTAGTCAACTGCTGAACTGCAGTTTTATAGGAGTGCACTGTCTTTGCTAATTTAATACCCGCTTTCTCAGTGGAGCCATGGATTTCCTGTCAAACAGGGCATTGTATATTCAGCATGAACTCTCCTTTCTTATGGAGGATTCATAAATTTTACTGTACAATACAGAACCTTTACAAGCTTGTCACAGTTTTATGCCTTAACCAGTGTGATTTGAATGAAATTCTTTTTAGAAGACTGAAATTACAGATTGCCCTATTACAGGGGTTTTCAAACTGGGGATTGGGACCCCTTGGGGGGGTCAAGAGGTTATTACATGGGGGGGGTCGTGAGCTGTCAGCCTCCACCCCAACCTCCACTTTGCCTCCAGCATTTATAATGGTGTTAAATATATAAAAAAGTGTTTTTAATTTATGGGGGGGGGGAGGAAATGCCGCACTCAGAGGCTTGCTATGTGAAAGGGGTCACCAATACAAAAGTTTGAGAACCATTGCTATTTATCAGCTTGAGGAAACAAGATCCCAACCAGCCATGCAGAACTAACTGAAAAAGGGACTATAAGATTTTTTGGTTTGTCAACAAAGTTTTGATTGTACTCATCTGATCTGGTCTGTACTCAATGCTATGTACATGGGTGGCTGTTAGCCCCCCTTCTCCTCCCCCTCCCAAAAATGATTGAGTACAACCTCTGTAACTGAATATATCATGAAATGTTCCGCTTGATATTGGATTACATCATGACTGAAAACGCTTTGCTTTAGAACTCTACAAAGCAAAGGCAAGTCATTTTACTGCAAGAAATTTACCAAAGGTCACTTTGTCTGTCTCAGCAAATGGTTAACAAATATCCACCACCTCCCCACAACGAGAGTGAACCTATAAGGCTTAAAAATCCTGCACTCTAAAGCAGAAATCCCTCCCATTGGTGTCAAGGGAAGCTTTGGCCACAAGTTTTGTCCTACAGTTTCCAAAGGTTTTCTAGCAATAACAACATGATATAACCCAGTTATAATTACCTGTTATAAGTAAAGATGATTGAAAAAAATTAGATGAAACAGTTTTCCATTGAAAATGCTGTTTTGTCAAAATCAAAATGTTTCATGGGAACATATCAACTTCCACAAAGTTTTTTTTTTTTTAATGGAAAATTTTCAGAACAATTTGAAATAGAAATGGAGTCATTTGTTTAGACGTTCTTGTTTTATTTTGACTTTTATTACATTGGATTATGAAATATTAATGTTAATATAGTCATATAGTGCCTCAATTATTAAAAATACACATTTTAACATGGTCATTTCAATATTTCCAACTTCACGTTTTTCAGAATTTCCATTTTGTGAAAATGTCAAGATTTTGATTTTTCGTTCTGATTCTGCAGAAAGGTAAATTTTGAAAAATCGGAATTTCCCGTGGGACAGAAATTCTGTTTTCTGACCAACTTTAATTATAAGCATTTTCTACAGCATAGAAATATTTGGAACAAAATCTGTGTTGCTAGCACCAGTTCAGCTGAACCACAGTTAGCAATGAGGGAAGCTCCAATTTAGACAGCCCATTGCGTGCAGATACCATTTTCAACTCTGTGTCACATAACCTAGCTTGGCTGAAGTCTAGTCAACACAGTGCTGATCACTATATTGAAGCTGGTGGCCCATCTTCACTAGGGGTCCCAGTGTTGCTAACACCAGTTCACCAGAACCAGAGCAAACAGTGGGAAGGTCATAGTGAAAATCTGCTCATAGTTCCAATCCATTTCAATGGACTACTTTACCTCTCTATTTTTATTTTATTATTATTTCTATTGTGGTAGTGCCCAGGTTCCCCAGTCAAGGATCATAACCCCACTCTGCTGGACACACACAGGAAAAAGACTGGTCCAAGAGCTTACAATACATAATATATTTATTTCTTCATTACCTGTAATGAAGTGTTGCCATAGTGTTAGCGGGCTCCTACACGCCCTGTCCACTTTTGGGATGGGGCCCGGGTCGTTATAGGCCCGTGGGCAAGTCTGTGTAACCCCTTTGGGTCTCAGAGTAATGTGGCCTAACAGCCAAAGTCAGTCTGCCTGCCCTCTTGACCAGAGCTGTGCAGCCTAGTGGCCAGAGTCAGTAGAGTGGCCCTTGAAATCAGGGCTATGTGGCCTAGTGGCTGAGTTTTGCCTGATTTGAGTTTCATCACAAAAGTTTTGCACAGCTTTAGTGACAGTCTGTGGGTTAACTGAGCAAATATGGGATAGTAATCACAATCTGATTTTCTTTTATTTTCAGGTTTTTTATCCCAGGTTGGGATAGTTTTTAATTTCTCTTTTTTACTCCAGGTCAAGTAATGTATTAGCTAAGTATGCGAAATCCTTCCCTCTGCTTCTGGAATACCATATTTGCTCTAGTGTTAATGATCTACCACACTCTGGTAGCTGTAGCATGCCAAAGATGTGTAAAGCCCAAGTACTGCTATAGCTGATGGAGAATTTTGTTTAGCTTAAATGGTTAGAGCTATGTTTTTAGGGGAAGACGAGTTCTGACCTCTGCTGAAAACCATGAAGTCCATGAGAAAATGGTGTAGAGGATAGATGATGACTATGAAGCTCAAATAGTCGCAGAATGGTTGTTGATTCCAAGTAATAGAATCTTGAGTTCTTATTCTGAGCTGCTGCTGATCCACAGGATTTTCATGTGTGTCTTTCTCCATTTTTTGCAGCTAGATAGTATTTTGTTTATGAATCACGTTTGTTTCAGAAAAGGACAAACACGATATAACGTTTGCCATCCTGACTCAGGGTGGGCAAGTGCTAATAAACTGGATTATGAAAGGCATCTAAGGAAAATAGAAGTCTAATTTAAGGGACACTGCCATTGCACTAGAAATGGACCCTGCTAAGGTAAACATCAGCATGTTACTAGTGGCTCTGCAAAACCTTAGTTGCTAGTCAGTTTACAAGTTAAACTTGCATTGTTAAAATTCTCTGTAGCTCTATTAATTATAAGGAGGTGAAAGAGATCTGTGCTTCTGTAAAGGTGCAACTGCATTAAAAAGCAGTATTGTCACTTCTTGAAATCAGTAGGATTTCACTGAGCAAACCACAATAATGCAATACATCCACTTCAGCCATCCTTTTTCAGCTGTCATTCTGCTCCACATCCACATGCAGCTCTCTAGCAACCACTGCAAGTGCACTGCTCTCTGGATACCTCTACCACAGTGAACAGCCTGAAGCAGTGACATGTGGGAAATTTGGAAAGGGGTATTGGGAACCAAGACAATTTTAGAAGGGGAGGCTCAGTTGTCTGAAACTCCCTGAGAAGCAAAGCTGATTCTGCACTGTAGTCTCAAAACAGAGGTCAGGCTGAATGGGCTGACATTGTTCTTTCCTAACAGACACATTTCTACCGGAGACCGTGAAAGTTAATTGCCAACCTTCTGTCTAGCCTCCACCCCGGTGATCTCTCTCTTTCTCTTTCTTTTCCTTGCTGCTGATTAATTAAATTACTATGGGGTTGAATGAGCATTGGCGAGTCCTTTTCTTAACCAGATTTAGCAATTTTTATGGGAGGAAAAGTATTATTTTACATGTATCAAAAATGGCATAATGGATTTCTTCAAATATAATAAAATACTCACCTTTGGGAAGAGACAAAACATAAAACCTTTCATCTGAATAGGGTATGTTTCCTTAAAGTTAAAGTTATGCTCAAGGGGAAAGGGAGGATTGTAATGGAAACCATTTTGCAACTATAGCTTTCACAAGCCAAGCAAAACTATAATAAGAGCATTCCCAGAAGCTGGCTAAAGTAGTTGAGGAAAGCTCAGAGGAAGGAAGGGGATAAAACTCAAACAGTGAGTGGATAGATCAAAGAAGCTGTAAATCGGACACAGAAAATTTCCTCTTTGAATTATTGGATCAAATCTGGCAGGCAGTGGGGCATTGGTCCCAACCTCTGTCAGGGCTGTTCATGGCAAATGTTCCTTTTCTGGCACAAGTCATGATGTTTATGTGACAGCTTCTGGATGTTACCCTATCATGACACTGCTCCTGGAAGCATGAAATGTAGCTCTACTCTGAAAAATCACTGAAAGAATGGGATTATGGGTCCATATTTATTGCCAGTTTCCTAAAGTGCATGTGCTAAAGCAGGGGAACACTTCCATGTAGCCTCAGATTTAGTGTGCAAATCCTTGCCTTGTGCACCCGCAGTAGGGCACTGCCAGGGTCCAAACTGACATGCACAGAAGTGGTCATGGACCGTAGTGAGAACACACTTTTGAAAATTTGGCCTTCAGAGGTTTGAGCACTAAATATGGTGACTAGAATCAAGTAAAAAGATGATTTTTCTAACTGTCAATCCTGCAAAGCGAACCTGGATTATGAGAAGGAAGATAAATTCATGCTGATCTACTGTGGGTAATTAACATTCTACAGGCCAAATTCTGGTCTCAGTTACACTTGGGCAACCTTGCTACAGAGAATGGGTTTATGCAAGTGTAACAGAGACCAGATTTTGGCCCTACAGGTGGAATTTAGTTAACAGTTCTGCTGATAATGCATGAGCCAGGATAGATTCCTGTTCACCCACCCTGTTGTGCTGGCTCCGCAAACAACTAAAAGCATCAACAGGATTATTTGTGTTACTAAAGTGAGCAGATCTGACTTGAATATACATGGGAACAAGCTCTACTGAATAAGGAGGAGCCATTTCTGCATATACTTTCATAGCAGCGCTGCACTTTAGGCAGGTAGAGTGCTACAGACATTACAGTACTGCTGTAGGAGGCAGAGCTGTCTTCTGATCTACTTAATTTTTAACATCATATGTGTGTGCAGCTGCGGACAGATGAAAATATGATGGCAAAAGGTCTCCTTACTGACCTATATCAGTAATACATTCATCTCAAGGGGCATGTGGGCAACTGTTGCACAGCAACCTTAACTTTGATTGTAATCTTGTTAATAGCTTTGGTTTATTTAAGCAGTTATAACTTCAACCTCTAAAATACAAGAGGGAGGGAGAAAATAGAGCAAGGGGTATCTGAGGTAGAATGCCAAGGATGGTAAGGCACCCACACCAATGGTGATGCAGGTGTATGGAGGCACTGGAAAGATCTCCCTGCTTCCTGCAAGGAATTTTGAGTAATAGGATCAGCATGTGACTGAGAACAGAGTGTGAATTCCCAGGAACCAAACAATAAACCAAAACCAAGAAGTTCATTTCTACTTTAAGCCTTAGGGTACGTTTACACTACAAGACTATTTCGATTAATCTTAATTCGAATTTCTGGAATCGACCTAATGAAGTCGAAGTTGTGTATCCACAATAAATACACTAATTCGACTGTGTGAGTCCACAGTAACGGGCGAAGCGTCGACTTTTGAAGCGGTGCACTGTGGGAAGCTATCCCACAGTTCCTGCACTCCCCGCCGCCCATTGGAATGCTGGGATTTCCCAGCAATGCATGCTGGGGGGGGGGAAATTGTGTAGAGGGTGGTTTTGGGTAACTGTCATCATTGAACCATCAATCACGCCCAGCATCCCTCCCTGAAAGCGCCAGCTGGCAATCTGTTCGTGCACTTTTCTTCTCAGTGACAGCGCGGGCGCCACAGCACTGCGAGCACGGATCCCGCTGCAGTTGTGGCCGCTGTCAGCTCCTCGCAACTTATCATCCACCTCTTCCGCAGTCAGCTGCTGAGAAATTTGGCTAATTTTCAATGGTGCTGCGAGCAGTGGTGGACCATGGGGGACGTTTTACCAACATCAACGTCGGGTGGCCAGGCAAAGTTCATGACGCGCGTGTTTTCAGGAACTCTGGTCTGCTTAGACGCCTGCAGGAAGGTAGTTTCTTCCCGGACCACAAAATAATGCTTGGGATGTGCAGATGCCCATACTGATCTTAGGGGACCCAGCCTACCCGCTAATGCCCTGGCTCATCACGCCCTATGCAGGCACCTTGCACAGCGACAAGGAAGTCTTCAAGTACCAGCGAGCAGCGTGAACTGTGACTGTTCAGTTTCTTCACAGAGAAGCTGAACCTGCCCCTGTTTCTTTACCAAGTTACTGTTGACTAGCCTCTGCAGTTACATACCCCGTCCACCCCGCTTCCCCAACTTCTAACACACATTTAAAAATTAAAGTACGTGCTCCACTGTAGCTTTACAACGGTGTCTTTATTGATGACTTTGCGTTAAAGGGTTGAAACTGGGACTCACACTGTGCTGGGTAGGGTGTGTGGTCATGTAAAGACCGCCTCTAAAGTCGAGGTTTGACATGCTCCCGCTCCCAGACCGGTCAGCAGTGCCGGACTGGTTGTTTCAACGGATCCTGCCATCCCTCCTTTTTTGGACTCTGTGTGCGGGGGCTATGTGGCCTTGTTGCGGGGGAGGACGGATACAGATTCCTCTGCTGCGTGGCTCTGCGGTCCATTACAGGGACCGTTGCATGACATCTGTAACCCCCCTCCCTTGCTACAAATGCACGTACCACCCCCAACGACAGAAAACCTGCAAACCACCTCCCATACCAGCTAACCGCCTACTGACTGCACTGTGTGTGTGACATGCTGCTGATCCAGCCCCCGTCTCTGTACCCTGCTAAAGGTGACTGTCCTATGCATTACACTACCCCCTCAACCACCCAACGACCCACCCAAGACATCTAACACAGCGTTGTGTAAAAAACCATGACGGAAAAAGTAAGTAACAGAAAACTACTTTTAATAATCAACAACACAGTAAGGGAAGGACTTTTCAAAATGTAGTGACTGATAGCTTTTGGGTAATTTAACACTGTCCTGTGGTGCAGTGACAGTTTTCACGGCCCCTGGTGACCCTCCTTCTTGTTATTTTTGATGAGGGGGGGATTGGAGTTTGAGGCGGGGGTGGGCGGTTGCAGATACAGTGCAGGGGGGCTCTGTCTTCCTGGCTGCGGTCCTGCAGAACATCGACAAGGCGCCTGAGCGTGTCCGTTTGCTCCCTCATTAGTCCAAGCAGCGTTTGAGTCGCCTGCTGGTCCTCCTGACGCCACCTGTCCTCCCGTTCGCAGAGTGAGCGGTGCTGCTGAGTGAGGTTCTCCCTCCACTGGCTCTGCTGGTCCGCCTTGGCTCTGGAGCAGCCCATAAGTTCAGCAAACATCTCGTCCCTTGTCTTTTTCTTACGCCTTCTAGTTTGCGCCATCATCTGTGAGGGGCATGGTGGATCAGGTCGTGATACAGTTGCACCTGTGTGATGTCAAAAAGGTAGTGAATTTCTTACAATGATACATTTTTTAAACAAAGAAACATAGTCTACTCGGTGTCTGTGAACAAGAGTATGCACAGCACCTGTCTCATGCGCATTCACTAATGGAAAGTTCGAGTTCTCTGAATGCGCTTTCATTGCCTGGGGTATTGGGCTGCAGATCAGAGAACCTTTGCAGGAAAGAAGAATTTGTGTAGCAGCAAGGCATGGTAAGCCAAACACTTTTGGATTCATAGAAGTGAATGTACAGCTCTGTCCTCTTGATGCAGGCAATCCTGAAAGCATAAACTCGGCCCCTGTTGCACTCCCTCGCGGCTGTTCACTGGGAAAGATCCCTGTATGCTGCCACTCTGTAGACTGCAGCACGTGGCTGTTAAGTGAGGCTTCTTGTTATGCAAAGGAACAGTTAAGCGCTCCCATTACTAATAGTACCCCAATTACTCTAATTTCATGCAGGAGTGTGCGAGAGAGATCACCCTGAGGAGAGTCTCACTGGCAGAGAAAGCGCGCATGCTTGAAGAAAGCCACCACAACCCAGGGGCCTACTCTGCCATGCTCGTGAGGGCAATGGTCCCGGAGTTCCAGCTTATAGCATGGCACGGCAAAGTGTGCTACCTCGGGGCACACGATAAGCTAGCTCTGCCAAGGAACCTCCTGCATAGACTTTCAGATTACCTCCAGGAGAGTTTCCTGGAGATCTCTTATGAAGATAAAAGTTCCATCCCCCTGTATGTAGACCTTCTGTTCTCCTAATGTTTCTCCCTGTTTAGTTACTAAAAAAATGTTAACTCGTTGGTCTTAGCTGTTTTTAATAAATAAATGTTAACTTGTTTAAAGCACTTACGGACTGATCCTTCTCCCGATTCAGGGTCCGTGGTAACGGCTGGGGAGGATTGGTAGGGGATCTCAGTGAGGGTGAGGAAGAGATTCTGGCTGTCGGGGAAAGCGCCGTCGACTGCCTCGTCCTCCTCATCTTCCCCGTCCGCGAACATCTCCGAGGAACAGTCCGTCGACACTATCCCATCCTCAGAGTCCACGCACACTGGTGGGGCAGTGGTGGCAGACCCACCGAGAAGGGCATGCAGTGCCTCGTAGAAGCGGCATGTCTGGGGCTGGGCTCTGGAGCGTCCGTTTGCCGCTCTGAGTTTCTGGTAGCCTTGTCTCAGCTCCTTGACTTTCACGCGGCACTGCGTTGTATCCCGGCTGTATCCTCTGTCTCTCATGGCTTTGGAGACCTTCTCGAAGGTCTTTGCATTCCGTTTGCTGGAGCGCAGCTCCGAAAGCCTGAACACATCGCCCCACACAGCAATCAGATCTGAGACTTCCCGGTCAGTCCATGCTGGGGACCTCTTTCTAGTCTGAGATTGCCTGGACTCCTCTGCTGGAGAGCTCTGCATCGTTGCCGGTGCTGCTGAGCTCGCCCCGATGAGCAACCAGGAAATGGGATTCAAACTGTCCAGACAGGAAAAGGAATTCAAATTTTCCCAGGGCATTTCCTGTGTGGCTGGTCAGAGCATCCAAGCTCCGACTGGCGTCCAGAGCGTCAACAGAGTGTTGCACTGTGGGATAGCTCCCGGAGCTACTAAGATCGATTAGCATCCACACCTAGCCTAATTCGACATAGCCATGTCGAATTTAGCGCTACTCCCCTTGTCGAGGTGGAGTACCGAAGTCGAACTAAGGAGCCCTCTATGTCGAATTAAATGGCTTCCTGGTGTGGACGGGTGCACGCTTAATTCGATTTAACGCTGCTAAATTCGATTTAAAGAGCTAGCGTGGACCAGCCCTTAGAATAGCACATTAAATCCAAGAAGGAGGATATGAATGTTTCTCACTACTGTACTGTGCCAACTCTTGTGCAGCCAACTGGAGAAGTGGGTTGTCACCACTGTTACCAACAGGCCACCTCTACTTTTCCATCTCTTTGGTCTCTCATGTCTCCCCTTATGAATTACTCACTTTCACCTTTTGCAACTCACTTCATGGGACTGGGTGCTATTGTCCATCTCCTTTTGACTGAGGAGAAAGGGATGTCTTGGTTTCAGAATGCTTTACCCTTTAGGTCCCTCTCTATGAGGTGGTCTGAATACTTTTCTCCCAGAGATAAGTCTGGGTGAAACTTACAATAAAACAAGAGTTATTAAAAAGGAAACAGAAAAGTGTTTAAAACAAACTGTGTGTTCCTACCTTACAATAGATCTACATTTATGCTTAGTCAAAGATAACCTAGATAAGGCGCTCTGAGCATCGGTTACAGAAAACAGCTTACATTCTCTCAAAAGCAAATCCCCTCTGTGACCCCAGTTCTCGGCATCCCATGCTGTCTAGAGAGAGAGTATCAGTGGGTATGCCCCCTTTCCACTCCTGCACCAGCTTTTATTAAGCTTTTGCCTGAGGATTCATTATTATATGCTTGGAAATGGCTCTCTCTGTCCCCCTCAACACCATTTCACACAAGTTTGGTGAGTGCCATCTAAGAAGTCAAGTGTGGATGTCAGTGGCTGCACTGTTGTATGTTAATGGCCACCACATTGAAGGATGGGGAAGATGATAGCTCTGGCTCCATTTTCTCTCAGTGGAGTTTCCTCCCTGAAACATAACTTGTTTCTCTCAGTTATAGAATATAATATATGAAATAGGGACAAAAGCTAATGTCCTGTCGTACAGGTACAGTGGGGTATGTAACCTTCATTTCCTCATGGGCAGATCTGGCTTGCATTCTGAACACCAGTCCAACTGCTTCATATCCTTAAAACTGACCACTTGGATTCAGCATTAAAGTTGGGCAAATAACTGACTTCTCCATTTGGTGGCAGTGCAGAAAAATTGAAAAAATAATTAATGGTGGAGTGAGCTGAAATGAAAAGTTTTTGAAATTTTCAGCAAACCAAAAATAAAATAATAATAAAAGGGTCAAATGAATGTTTTGTTTCAATTTTAAGCATTTTAAAACTTTTTAAAAATAAATTTGAAGGCTGTTTCAAAATGCAATTTTTTTCCTTCAGCACAATTTGGTGAAACCAACACAAACTCTTGAAATGTTTTGATGTTGCCAAATCTGTATTATTTGACTAAAAAAAGTTTTGGTGAAAATTTTACTTAGCCCTATTCTGCATCCTCCCTGTGTTTAAATGATTGAGGTTTTGCAGGAGTTATATATTAATTACAAAATTACACTTAAAACAATCAATCTGGCCCAGCCAAGAAACAGATTGTCTCTCGGGGCTGTTTGCTCAGTGATCACGTGCTTCTTCGTGAATGCTTGTAGCTGTTAATAATAATAATTATTACTATTAATATTAATAATTATAGCACAGCTGGCAATGGTCACAGCATTATCCACAACCTAAATCTCACCTGTTCATGTGACAAGATCTTGAAACTAAATTTGAAGAGCTTGTGATATGGTTTTATTTATTTGTCAGGGAAGGCGGGTAGAGTAAGGAGAAGCAGGGTGAATGTATGATTCTGGAGTGATGAAGTATTGAGAAATCTGGTGGAACCTTTCCCTGTCAATACATGAGCATAACCTCTGAGGGGTGTTCTTTTAACTCAGAAGGAGCAGCCTCGTAGAAAGAGAGAGAGCTATTAAGGCTTCCTTCTTTTTCACTCTGCATTCAGTTGAAGGATTAAACATCCCCTTGATCATCCTTGGTGTTGGCAATGACCATATGAAATCCCCAGCATATGTGAATCTTCAGTGACTTCAGTCTTCACTCTCTGAAGTAAAGTGTGTACATTTGTGCATTCATGTAATGATTTTCTACCTGCCCTATGACTCAGTATACGTATGGCTTAAAATAAAACTAATTGGCATGCAATCCTGTACCTGCTCACCACTATCACCAGCAAAGTGCTTTATGTTATTCTCCTACTCCAGTTGACAATTGGAGCTCTTCCAAGAGACATTCAAACAACACATTCACATGTGACACTCCCTTGCTGGCCAAACTATGCTGGAGTGGGGAAGATAGCAGCCATAAAATAATTTTTTCTTCTTCTTTAAATAGGAAGAAGTTGGAAGGGATGAGAGAGGTCGAAGTATTGTGGGGAAGTGAGCAATTATCAGGAGCCTTCTGATGAAGGGAGGGGAGGGTGGTGGATTGAAGAAACTAGAGCCCTCAGGGCAATTCTTACACATCCTATAAAAATATATCAGAGCAATACTGTCAGTGATATTATTCTCCAGACACCCGAGTTCTGCACTCTTAATTGAAAAGTGCCAGGGGTAGGGTGCTCACCTTGAAACTCATTATCTACCCAGAATTGTTTTTCATTTGCTACTTCTGAGAACTTCTGTTTTAAACTGAAGTAAGAATTTCAGATTGGAATTACACTTTCCTGTTGGGCTGCAAAGCCTTTTTTTCTCAGGGGGAGGTAGGGAGTATAGCTAATAAGGCCTAGTTTATTTAAATTCTGTATTTGAGATGTACCAATTTTACTGTGTGTCTGAGTTTGATTTTAGTCTTATATCTGTTTCTGATATTCTAGTCTGTAAGCTTTAATAATAGTTTTCATTAAAAGTTTCTGGCTATAGCTTGTCGATTTTAGTATGTGAGCCTCTACAGGCCCCAGATGAGATCAGGAGCCCCATCGTGATAGGCACTGTATAGAATATAGTGAGAGAGACAGTCCCTGACCTGAAGTGTTTTCAATCTAAATAGACAAGACAGACAAAAGCTGAGAGAAAAGAACTATCATTGTTCCCACTTTACAGATGGGGAACTGAGGCACAGAGAAATGGAGTGATTTATATAAGGTCATGCAGGGAGTCTGTGACAGAACCAGGAATTAAATCCAGATTTTCTGAAGTCTGTCTAGTTCTTTTACCACAAAGACTGTCTTTTCTTTTTATAGCTCTACAATACCAGATATAAGTGTGTCTGTAATATGAAAGAGTGAGTGTTTCTCTGGTTTGTTTATATTTTGGGACTAAGAATCCAGGAATTGGATTATACAAGTAAATAAAAAAGAAGCTCTTCCCTGTCAGACAGTAGAGAGGCAAAGCTGAACCACAGAGAGGTGATGATTAATCTCAGAGTAATTCATACCAAGCCATTGCAGGGGTGGGGAGGATGAAGAGTGGAGGAGTGGGAGGGGCCAATAAACTGTTACACTTGTAAGGGCTATTTTCCTTATCTGAAGCACTCACCTGTTTACACTGAGTTCAGCTCAGCAGCTTGTAAAATCAAGGTCTCTTCTCCTGATTCTTCTTTGACTCTTACCCGTATCTTCATTAATCCTGCAATTCAGGAGCAAGTTAACCATGTATATCTGGAAACACCCTCCCATATCACAGACAAGTATTGATTTAATTCCTTCTACAAACCATTTGCATAATTATTTTAGCCATTCTAAGCGGGAGCTGAGTGAGTACTGATTTTGCAAGGGAACTAAGTGACCCCTTGTGAGCTCTGCACCTCCCTCAACACTGACAGGAGTAGCAATGCTAATCAGTGAGCTGACTATCATGAATGGATAAGTAATTGGTTCACTCAACCTGAAAATACTTAATGCTTCCTAAGCAGTGCAACAGTATCATGAACTACTCCCACATTTTCTTGTCTTCCCATCAGACTCACCAGAATAGAAGCCCTTGTCATTCCATTATTTTTAGTGGAATTTTATTCTGTATAGCCCTGCAGCATGGGCACTGGACACAAGAAGGAAAGAATTTTACACAACAGCCTGTGACTTTGTCACTGTCAAAAGTGGTGGGCAGTGACTGGGACCCTCCTATGAGTGACTAGGACCTGCATAGTGTGCCTGCACATGCTCAAGAGTGGGGATCAGAAAATGCACATGTGGGAAGAGGGTCACTGAAGATCCAGGGCCTTTGCTAGTTTGGCACATTTTACTGACCACACAGTGCTCTGTAAATGATTACTGAACAGCGATGCCATTGTTTTAGGAGGTATGGATGGGAGGTTGAGGGGGACAGCGGGTTCTACTGCTTCCCTCTGAGTCCGTCCTGGATAACATTTATCCATTCCAATATTTAAACAATCAATCCAAAAAAATCCGGGTTGTTTTTCCAGCTCTTCTCTATTCTGTACTTTTGGTAGGATAATGGTGCCTGTAAATGTTCAGCAGACTTATACAAAGTGCCACATCCTGACACTGTTGTGCACTGGAGTAAAGGATGCACTAGCCAGTGGTTTCTTCATAAGGGAGTTCCACTCCAGTCTGTCCAGTTCTCAAGTCTGACAGCTTGGGTGTAAGGGACCGTGCAACTCTTGAAGGGGCAGGGAGCTCAGGCAATCCATCGTTTGAATACCAGGGAGCTCAGGCAATCCATCGTTTGAATACCAAACATAGGGCCATCTACCCTGTAAAAGGTTAAATAGTAAAGCTCTGATCCAAAATCCATTGAACTCAATGGCAGTGTTTCCATTTGGATCAGGCTCCTAGGCTGTGTGAGCAAATCAGGGAACAAAACCAAATCCTGCATGCTCAATTACAGGTCTGAATCCAACAAATTTAGACCTGCCAGAGAGAAACCTCCAGCTTCAATTATCCCCAGCAATCTCCAGGAAGACCACCCCATTTTTAATTATTTTTAACCTTTTGTGGTATCCTGTTGCTTGTTCAGCTGAGTGAGTGAAGTTGTCTATAGGGCCAACTGTATGAAAAACCATGGCACGTGCTCACTAAAATGTCACCATGCTTATCTGAGGTGGTTGACTGCATTGGAACTCAAAGGCAAAGCTCAATTCAAGAGGCTTTGAAATTCAGTTTTGCACAGATGTACTAAACAGCCACAATCTCCTGTAAATCTGGTTCTTGCAGCCATTTATGCAATCAGCTGACTTTGTAAGAAAACCAGTACTCACTCAGACATCGAGGTTAAATAATCTGTCTGCATTCCTTCCAGAACCAAGGATCCTTGTTTTATATGCTCTGGAGCCAACAATGCCCTTTTCTATTCAGATTGTATATACCCGTCAACTAATGTCTGTGTGCAAATCAGCACATTATAAGAAGGGGTTGTTTTAAGCACAACAATTTGACCTTGTGATGAGATATTTAACCAAGGTCCCATTTTTTTTTGCTTCTTACGAAAATTAATAACCCACAGAACTTTACACAGACTAGAAGAACAACCCATTTGTTTTTGTGTATTAGTATATATTACTTGTATAACAGTAGCACCTAAAGTCTCTAGCTGGGGTTGTGGTTCTGTTGTGCTAGGCACTGTACAGACACTTAGTGAGAAACAGTCCTTGTCATGAAGAAATTACAAACTAAACAGACAAAGGAAATGTTAACGGCATGATACAGATAGGGTACTAAGACACTGAGAGATTAAGTCACTTGCTAAAGGCCAGACATGTGGTAGAACTGGGAATTGAACCTAGATTTCCTGGTCCAGTGCCTTAAGCACAAAAACATCCTATCTCACATAATATACAGTTTTGCATTACTAGTGTCTGACTCATTGCAGTGTAATTCATGGTGGGATATCCAGAGTATGAAATCCATTTCCTTTCTATTATGAAAACATTTCAAGAACATTTCACTTGATGTGCTTAGACATCCTTGTGGGATGCATATAAAAAGGAGCCTGAATGAAATCCCACCTCTTTACCTAATTTCTGTAATAAAAAAGGATATGTTGTTAGCTGGCTTAATCTGCCAGAGGAAGAAAGCACAAAAACAACACTAAGCCATTTGCACACTGTAACATGTACTGTTTCCACTTGAAATGAGGTAATTCCAATCACGCCCCTTTTAAACAAACAAAACCCCCAAAATAATCCGATTAACTCTAATTTGCACTGCAGGATTTTTTTGATCAGTTTTGATTTATTTTACTTAATTTAATTAAAGAGAAGGGCTAAAAGTCTCAACTGTATGAAATCCTAAAGCAACTCAAAGGCCTTTATTATAGTAATAGAATTCTGACTGGCGTTATTTTCAAATGATATAGTTTACCTCAGGGCAAGTGATATGTGAGAGGAGGCAGCAGGAAAATGGTACAGTGAAATTTATCAATACTCACCTCCCACGATGAGGAACAAACATTGTCTTAGTTTTGCATGCTTTTTAACTGTTCATCCCAAATTACGTAGCTTATGCACTTGGGCTCATCCTATTCGAGGACTCATGATAAGCAGCTGTTTTCTGGGTGCATTCGTTTCTGAATGTGAGATAATCCCATCTGAGTGAAGCTGAGGACACCATGCTCGTGTCGCCAAGCAAAACAATGGTTTCTCTCTGCCTCTTTCTGTTTTCTGTGCAGTGATTGAAGAGCAGATACAACCTTGGCCTAGTTTAGCATCTTTTGGGGTTTTTTCTGAGGCCCCCAAATTAACAGCTTTGTAAACTAGTTACTGTAATTGCGAATAACAACCTGACTTCAGCTAAGCCATTCTCCTCTAGTATTATTCCTCGAACCAACAAAAACATAGTAACGCCAATGCAGCCCTTAAATCCTGATGCAGCAAAGAATTTAAGAACGTGTTTAACTTTCAGTATATTGTGAAGACTGCCCTTATTCAGCAAAGCACTTAAGCTATTTGCATTTTTCTGAATTGTGGCCTTATTGTGTCTAACAATAAATAAACCTCCAAACCTCAGTAGAGATGCAGTTGTGTTATATATGTGTTTGTATACCAGAGTTGTGTAAGACTTTCACAATGAAACTGGAGTTGATCTTATTTCTCGGATGAGACCTCTGCAGATTATACAAAACTTGCTTGTTTCACTATTAACATGTCCTTTGCTCCCCTACTTGTATATTTTATTCATCTGTTGTGACTTACCAGAATCATGGGTATGAGCTGTTTGGGTCAGGGGCTGCCTCTCACTATCTGTTGGAACAGTGCTGTGTGGAATGGGGTGTTGATCTTTCATTGGTGCCCTTTGAATATAAGGCAAACTAATAAACAATAATTGTGTTTTGTTCCCCACATAAAATTCAGTTCAACGTTGTGAGCAAACATGAGCTGAGAACTGAGTGAATCTTAGCTCTATAATCTTTTCTGGATGGCTTCATAGGGATTCAGGGACAAACCCTGGCCACGGAGCCAATGAGTACCAGAGCACAGGTCGTCTGTGTAGTTGGCCGTACCCTTCCATAATGATCTGGGACTAGACCAGTTTAGGGGAGCTACCCTGATGGCCCCAGTTCAGCAAAACATTTCAGCATATGTTTAAATCCTGGGATTTAAGCGTGTGCCTAAAGTTAAGTGTGTACTGAAATGATTTGTTGAACAGGGACCTTCACAGAGACTTCCTCCTTTAGAGCCCTGCCCACTGGTTTATTTATGGGAAGATACAGTGTGGGCTGAGGACAGCATGATTTTGAACACTTCCCTTCTGCACTGGTAGCAATGTCAGTGGCTTTGAGACTATAGTTTATTTATTTAACTTTATTTCTAGCTTCCTAGGTTTTTAATTCTACCAGCACTTAGCTGCCATAGGCACTTAATATTTTTAAAAAGAAAAAAAAAAGCATGAAAATCTCCCTGAGGCTGTGTACAGTATATTTGCCATTAGATAACAAATGCCTTAGGCAGCCTTCATCTATTCTTATCTACATGTGAAAGTATATCCTTCCTTTCCCAGAAGTTCTCTTCATTGTTAATAAGGGGTCACTCGCCCTAATAATCTGAACCCATGCAGTCAGAAATTATATTCTAAGTGACAAAAATATATTGATACTGGCTGCTTAGGTGAAAAATCAGCCTTTCGGTGAGGATCGAGCATGATCTCAGTTTAATATTTGTCAATATGCTTATTTTAGATATTTGTAAAGATTTAATAGACCTAAGTGACACATCAGCTATCTAGAGACTCTTGGTCTCTCACTTTCAGAGGGATGGACTTCATGATGATATACCAGGTATTTTCCAACTCTAACTGGTATGATTTAAAGGCTTCACATGGAAGCTTTTGTAAGTTGTGCAGCAGTGGCAGTCCAAAGGTTAAATGGATGCCTTTCAGTTTCTGCACAGCAGTTATCCAAGATTAGGTTCGCTCAGTGGATCTCTAGCCACTCATAAATCAGAGGGTTCTCTTACTATGATTTCTTCCCTTCTGTGTAATCTTTCCAAGCATGCAAGTGACCTCGTCTCACTGGCATAGTGAACCATGATATTTTCCCGGTAGCAACCAAAATCCTTTTCTCTTTTCTATTCTTTTATTTTGAGAGGGTGGGATATGGACTGGTGTTAAACAGCAACCTCCAAATCATATGCGAGAAAAATGATAAATCACTTCTAATAAGTTTACAAAATTATTGTCATTATCCTCTCTGTTTTGATGCATGCTTGTCCCTTTTGATGAATTGTATCAGTCAGTGATTCATTCCATCAGGGTTGTTTCTTTTCCTCCAAGGTACCTAGTTTCACTTCTTGGCAGACAAAGTGGAGTCATTTTTGCCTAATGTAAGATTTCTAGATGTGTGTGTGAGGTAAGGGGTGGGATAATGGGAAGATGGATAATTTGTTTAGTGAATGATCAGCATGTGTCTGTGATGCACTACATCTAGTAGTGCAGGAGGAATTACACACAGTATAAATATATGTAAATCTAATGCTTGATGGTTCAGTTAGGTTTCTTACACAACCTCTCTCAATATCTTGCAGCAGGTGACATTCCAAAATAACTGGTTGAAATGAGTCCTAACAAGTTATTTGTGAATATTTGTTCCTTTCTTCAAATGTGTTCTGTAAGAATCATTAGGGCTGTAATGACCACGTATGTGAATGGAGGTTCTTAAAGAGAATATTGCTTAATATCCATGCATGTTTTGGGGCTCGTAGTGGGGGTAGTCCACTCCTGCCTTCTTGCACTGATTGGATATCGACACTGTGCTGTTTATTTAAGTTCCTTCCACCAACACCATTAGAGTTCCATGAAGCAGTGCTATTTACACTGTTGCTTGTATTCTTGGTCCTTCTCCCAGGGCCCAAGAGAAGAAGAGGTCTCCTTTCCTGGAGATCTCCGCTAGCCCTGCTCCTTTCTCTTGTACTTCCCTCCTGTGCCTTTCTTATCAGTCTTGAGCCAATGGGCTAACTGATTCTTTATCTCACCCAAATCCCTCCCACCTGATTAGAAAATTAACTCCAATTAGCTTTCTCCTGGGGGAACTAATTGGTGTCAGAGTGATCAGAGTGCAGGCTCACCTGTTAACTCCCTGCACTCCATCACAGAGCTACAACAAAGTAAGAGCTAAAATTGATTAAAATCAAGTTTCTACTTTCCAGGTTATAGTCTGAGGTGATCCAGTGACCAAATGCTAATCTGACACCCAACTACTTGAAAACCCCTGCTTTGAGAAAGAGGTTGTGCCTAACTTGGGACCCTGAGACCTTCCTGGATGTGCTAAGGAGCTGGAGTACATAACTTTGAGGCTGGGATATACATTCCTCAAGCCTGGCATTAGAAGCACGCACATACACCCCATGACAACTGGCACCTGCCTAAAGGTGCCCTTATGTGGTGACCCATGAAGGGCCAGAGTTGGTGAGGTGCTGAACACCCTCAACTCCCATTGAAATGAGCATTCTCAGGATTGGGACCTTATAGTTTTCCCTACCCAACTTTAATTTCAAACTCTTCTGTGTCTTTGGCAGTTTGCCCATGAAATCTGTTTTTATTACAACAATTGGGCCATGGATGCTGTTAGCCTTAGAGAGAAAGAAATTGAACCCTAAAGTCAGGGAAGGCAATGTCAGGAAGAACTTGAGTGCCCAGTCAAGGGCAGTGATCTTTGCGATCTACCCCAAACTATACCGTGTAACACAACCAGCAGGATGGAGTTTTAGGTCTGTCTACACAGCAAAAGCTGTACACAGGCTAGCCTACCCAAGCTAGTTTGAATCTAGCTAGTGCAGGTAACAGCAGCAGTGGAGACAGCACAGCTTGGACTTCAGAGTTGACTAGCGAGTTGAGTACATACCCAGGGTCTGCACTGGATTTGTACTACCCATGCTGCTCTGTCTTCACTGCTATTCTTAACTATGCTTGTTGGCTTCAAGTAGCTTGGGTAGGCTAGTTTGTGCACAGCTTTTGCTGTGTAGATATCCCTGTTATTCAACCTGTTTTTTAAAGCTGGACAAATGGGTTGATTATATCCTGAAGTCCTCAGCTAAAGTTCACTAACTAGATTTCAGATACTCTTGTGCATGTCTTGTCTTCCATGAATTCTATTTCTATTCTATTCTAAACACTGCTCACTTTATTACCTCATTGTCCCAGCTCAGCCTCACTCATTTTGTCTGTTTTTGTCTGTTGTATTCTGTTCTATCATGTGGATTGTAATCTCTCTGGGGCAGAGTCAGTCTTCTTTGTTATGTGTCTGTACACTGGGACTCTGAGACTTAAGTGGGGATTGTGAGTACTAAAATAGCAATACTAATCAATTCACCACTCCAGTCTCCAACCCTTTGATGTAGTATTTGACATAGGCACAAGACTCTGTAGGTTGTCCCATCTCTCCCTTTGGAACTACCCTGGATCTCTCAACCAAAGCCATTGTGAGCTGGCAAAAGAAATATGTGGTAAATACCATCTTGCACAAATGAAATAATGACTGAAAAATAGGTAGGGTCTGATGTTCTTTGATGCTAATGCCCCTGCATACAAATTTGCACCATAATTTTCCCTGCTTTAAGGATATTTTACACTGCCAAAGTGGTGTAAGGGGGCCTCAGTGTAGATAAGAATCAGCCCCATATTCTGCAAGCACCTCAATCATTTATGTGCACAAACAGATAGGAGAGGAACATGAAAACCCACTTTTGGGAAATAAAAATATTTATTATTAAAGATTTGGATGATCTGAGCCTTTCGGATAGTGGCAACCTTAGAAAGAGGTCACAGCCCTACATCTTGAAAATGTAAAAGCTACTAGGCTGAAAGCTCTATTAATCCAGAAAGTGAGAGAAAGCAGATCAGCTTTCTCTGAGTAGCAAAATAGCAAACTGCTGCCTGGTGAGAAAATTGATCTGAGAAAGGCAGCAACAACAGAATTTGGAAATGCAATAAAAAAGAAGACGTGATCATAAAACACAACATAAAAACATATGTTTAATGCATTTGTTATTTTTTATTTTCCACTTAGTGTTGTGATTATGCCATGGCTAACAGCAACCCATTACACAAATCAGTGGCAGAGACAGGCTGAAATACTGTTTCAATTACCCTGCTTACAGCAGCTAACACCAGCCCCAGCTATAAATAAGTACCAGACCTCCATTGCCTCCCAGATTAAGATTAAAGATATGGAGATAATTTAAATCTCCCACAACATATTCTCCTCTATCCCAGGATATTTTCTGGAGCAAATTGCCTGTATCCCCCCAAAAAACTGAGGTTGTTGCTGGGAGGCTACCACTTCATAAAGCATCTGCTGATGATATTTCATGACAAGAAAATGTCAAAATAGAGGAAGAAGCAGCATTTCTCTCTTTCTTTCCATTAGATATTTCTGAACATTTTTTCCCCTCCTCCCTCCACTCATCCCTTAAAGCTCCAGAAGAAATTACTTAGTCTGGATCTATGTGTGACATGCTGTCTCCTAGAAACAGAGCTATATTGTGGTGCAAACTTGGCCTAAGGGACTCTTGTGCTTCAATAGTCTAATATACTTAATCTGTTTCAGTGATGATGATAACCAATACAAACATGTACCAATCTAAGTCCTCTCTCTTTTTCTTTCTTTTTTGAGTATTGCTGATGTGTGAATTGGATGTCTCAAGGGTACAAGAACCTAAAATATACACTGAGCACCACCCTGGAGGGCTGCTGGGCCACTGAATATCACTGGGCCTAAAATAAACTCTGGGTTTCCAGGCATGCTAAGAGGGGAAGGAAATGTATGGTTTAAAGGAGCTGAGAAACCGGGCATAGATGATGCCAAGTTGGATGGAAGTGCATATCTGTTAAACTGTGCAATATTGGAAGCTCTGTTTAAAGCAATAGGTTGACTGACTAAAGTGAAAGCTTTTGTCTTTAAGTGTCCATACATACTGTGCATTACCACCTCTAGCTGTGCTGGCATTGGTATTGTCTGTCTGTCTGTCTGTCAATACTAGGCATCCATAGGTATTCTGAAAGGATCAAGGATCTCTGTAAGGATTCAGGATCCTTAGTCAGCATGTCACTTTATTACTGTGTTTACTGAGGGGACTTTTTCTTGTTGGGATTGGCAGAGCCCAGACACTTGCTATGTTGTTGATATCTCTATTGTTCTTATTGCAGTGGAGCTCCACTTATTTACACCAATTGAGAACCTGGCCTGTTATAAATTAGTACAAAAAAGTGTATGTTTTTACAAAAATAGGGCTTGTGGGAAATAAATACAGGAAAAAATGAATGAAAGAACTCCCATGAAGATATAATATTGCATCAGAATATAGACAGAATATAAGCAGAACCAAGGTAATCCAATGTGGAAGACATACAATTATGTGTTTTCTTGATGGAGTACCACAAGCTGATATAATGGATGAGATGGTTAGGAAGGAGCAGAAGTCTGTTTCTCCCATCTATGAGCCATGATGCTTTGCAGAATGGCTTTTTATCTTAGGTGGTGGTGTTGATGCACCATGTTAAATGCATCCTGTTTAGCATGAAGGTGAAATTACATCTAGTCCCCAGTGAATAGCTGGGGAGTGAAAGAAAAGCCACATAGCCAGAATATGAAGCATTTCTGTGCAGCAGCTTCTCATACAGGCTTGAAACATTTGAGGACCTTACACAGCTCAAATCGTTTATCAAGAGAGCTCATGGCTCTGTAGTATTTGTAGAGATACCACAACTATCCTCTGAGATATGAGAGATCTTGGTGAGATATACACAGATTTCTTTGAACATCAGCCACTAAAATGTCAGATGTACAGATAATTGAAACCAAGACAAATACCATTTATTTTCTAAGATAAGGTAGTCTGCTTTGAACCATAATTGTGGCCCTTGTACTGGAGAAACAAGCATGCAACATACCTCCAAATGAGGACAAAACCACCCTCCCATCTAGGTGTCTGTTTGTAACACTTTAAAAAAAGCCATTATATAGCTGCTTTGATCTTTGTTTTTAAGAGCAACTGAAAATAGAAAAGGGAATTTATTTCCAGGAATAATTGCAATGCTGCATCATGTCTGTTGTTCATAAATGCAGCCCAACTTTTGATGACAGTCTTATAAGGTGGGATCCACAAAGATACTTAGATGTCTGAGTCCTGTTTTTAGGCACCACATGCATCCACAAAACTGTTGCTCGGCTGCTGCTTAACCCTGTAGGCACCTAAACTCACTCAACACCTACATTTCTGCCTTTACACTGTACTGCATCCTCACTCTGTGTCTATCTCCCACCTACGCCCCATTCACAATCTGGGGAACATAGGCGTTTGGCAACCCGAAGTCATGATTGGGGTCCAATACACAGGGGCGGCTCTAGGCACCAGCAAACCAAGCTGTTGCCTAGGGCGGCCAAATCTAGGGGGCGGCAGGCTGGGCCGGTGGACCTGCCGCAGTCATGCCTGCGGGAGGTCCACCGGAGCCGCGGACGACCGGACCTGCCACAGGCATGACTGCGGAGGGGGCGCTCGTCCCGCGGCTCGGCTGGACCTCCCGCAGGCATGACTGCGGCAGCTCAAGCGGAGCCGCCGGACCCGCGAACCGACCGCAGCCGTCCCCGCGGGAGGACCGCTGTTCCCGCGGCCCGGTGGAGCTCCGCAGTCATGCCTGCGGCAGGTCCGCTGCCCCGGGCTCCGTGGACCTGCCGCGGGAGCTCAACCGGAGCCGCGGGAAGAGGGGACCCGCCGCGGGACCGAGGAAGGGCGGCGCAGCACACCGCGCTGCCTGGGGCAGCCTATTTTCTAGAGCCGCCCCTTCCAATACAGTAGGCATGCTCAGAGGTTGCCTACTGGATCAGGCCCCTTATGGATTCATTTCAACTTCCAGGCAAGGCCCTATAACAAGAGTGGGCAAACTATGGCCTGCAAGCTGCACCACACAGCTTGGCCCCACTTCAGCTCCTATGCGCTCCAATGGGAGCTGCAGGGGCAGTGCCTACGGATGGGGCAGTGTGCAGAGCCACCTGGCCATGCCTCCGCATAGGAGCCGGAAAAGGGACATGCCACTGCTTCCAGGAGCCTCTTGAGGTAAGCGCCGCTCGAAGCCTGCACCCGCTGAGCCTCTCCCCAGGCCTGAACCCACTGTCCCAGCCCTGAACCCCCTCCCACTCTCCGAACCCCTCGATCCCATCTTGGAGCACCCTCCTACACCCCAAACTCCTCATCCCCAGTCCCACCCCAGAGCCCAGACCCCCTCCCACACCCCAACCCCAATTTTGTGAGCATTCATGGCCCACCATATAATTTCTATTTCCTGATGTGACCTTTAGGCCAAAAAGTTTGCCCATCCCTGCCCTATAAGAAGGATGTGCCCTAAGGGCTCTGGGCTCAATATGCATTAGGCACTGATCCCTTCCTGTGGAAAGAGGGCAATATTAGCTAGAATATGGGGAGGTCTGCCTTAGTTGACAGTCCTCACAACGGTTTGGGGTTTTAAATGGTCATAGGAAGTTCTTGGTATCTCTTGCTGGACATGAAAACTAGAATGTGATATTTCTGGTGGGGAAAACCTTGGTGCCAGGGGCCTGTTTCAAAGGCAGTGACCGAACAGCCTTGAACAGAGTCTGGCTAGTCAAGTTCTACGTGCCCCTTCTAACTCCCATTCAGCTCTTCTGACAATGGTGTTAGTTTAACTGAAGGAATTATGTCTGCTTTTGAAAACAGTAGTGGAGACAGTTACCATGGTGGAAAGTGCAGCTGCACAGAAAGCATTGAGGAGACATCAACAGAGCTCTGTAATGCTGGGCATATTTGTTTTCTTACTTTTTGTGAGAACTAGGGAGAGGTTGACAGGTCTGAAATGAATTTATTTTTCTTCTACTGGGTTTTAAAGTGTGTAAGGCATGCAAACAACTGGTGACATTTCACATTAAATAAATGAAGATACATTTGTGTACAAAGACACTGGACACTTTCCAACAACAACACTAAACTAAAGAGGCTAGGTACAAAGTGCTTCTTGTTTGGCTCTTCGCATTGTGGGGTCTTGTGAAGGGCTTTCTAGCAGCTGCACACATTATTTCTCTATTTAAATGCCAATCCCTGTTTTTAATCCCCACTCCCCCAAATGCAGTATGCTCAGCATTAGAGTTAGACAAATAATCTGTAACAAGTTGTCTGTATGACAAATACAGTCTCTTTCCATGATTTTCTTGAATAATTTCATAATTATTCACCTAATTATTTCTGGAAATCATTATTGGTATGTAGCTTGTTCATAGAATCATAGGGTTAGGAGGGACTACAAAGGTCATCTAGTCTAACTCCCAGCCAAGCTGCAGGATTTGTTGTATCTACACCATCCAAGACAGATGGCTATCCAGCCTCCTTCTAAAAACCTCCAGTGAAGAAGCTTCTACAACTCCCTAGGCGTCTGTTCCATTGTCCTACTGTTCTTACAGTTAGGAAGTTTTTCCTGAGATTTAATCTAAATCTGCTATGCTGAATTTGAACCCACTGCCTATTGTCCTGCCCTCTGTGGCAAAAGAGAACAAATTTTCTCCACCTTTTTTTATGGCAGCCTTTCAAGTATCTGAAGACAGCTATCATACTCCCCCTCCCCCCATCTCCTCTTTTCCAAACTAAACATACCCCAGTTCCTTCAGCCTTTGCTCATATGGCTTGTGTTCCATCCCTTTGATTATCGTTGTTGCTCGTCTTGTTGCTTGTCTTTCCAGTTCCTCTACATCCTTTCTATATATTGGTGACCAAAATTGGCCTCCAGCTGAGGCCTAACCAGCACCAAGTAGAGCGTTACTGTCACTTCCCATGACTTGCATGATGTTAATGTAACCTAAAATTGCATTTGCCCTTTTTTTTTTTTTTTGCAACAGCAATTCATTGCTGACTCATGTTGAGATAGTGATCTGCCACAACTCCCAGACCCTTCCAGGAATGCTGATGCTAAGCCACTTTCCCCCCATTCTGTATTTGCACATTTGGTTTTTCTTCCATAAGTGTAGCACCTTACATTTGTCTTTGTTGATTTTCATTTTGTTGTCTATAGCCCCATTCTCCAGTTTCTCAAGATTGCTCTGAATTTTAGCTCTAAAGTATCGCCAACCCACTCCTAGGTTTGCGTCATCTGCAAACTTGATCAGTATGCTCTCTATACCTACAGCTAGGTCATTAATAAAGATATTAAACAACACTGGACCTAGACCAAACCCCTGTGGAACCCCACTTGAGACCTCCCTCCAAACAACATCATTCCTTTAATAACTATGCTTTGCTTACAGATGTTTAACCAATTATGTATCCACTTAATGATAGTTCTATAGACCCTGCATTTTTCCAGCTTACTTATCAGAATGTCATGTGGGACTGTGTCAAAAGCCTTGCTGATGTCCAGGTATATTATGTCCACTGCATTCCCTCTATCCACCAAATCAGTTACCCTGTCAAAGAAGGAAATCAAGCTGGTTTGGCATGATTTTTTCTTGGTAAATCCATGCTGGCTGCTAGTGATTACCCCCTCAACCTCCAGATATTTGCAAATTGAATGTTTTAAACATTGCTGTAATAGTGTCCCAGGTATTGAAGTCAGGCTGATTGGTCTATAGTTTCCCAACTCCTCCTTTTCTCCCATTTAAAGATTGGCACAACGTTAGCCCTTCTCCAGTCTTCTGGGACATCCCCTGTCATCCATGAGTTTGTAAATATTATTGCCAGTGGCTCTGAGATTTCTTTAGCTAATTCCTTCAGTCCCCTGGGGTGAACAGCATCTAGCTCCACTTTCTTCAATTCATTCAAACTGGTCAGAAGATCTCTGATATGTTCTTTATGTATCCAATCTGCATCCCTTCCCCTTCATTGTCTGTGGTAACTTCACTAGTCATCCGGTCACCTATTATTTTTTGTGAGAAGTAGGCATTGAGCAGCTCTGCCTTCCTATCATCTTCCATTACCAGCTCATCTTCTGCATTGAGCAGCAGACCCACACCATCCCTGATCTTTCTTTTTTTGTCTGACATATTTGAAGAACCCCTTCTTGTGATCGCTAACATTTCTTGTCAGCTGTAACTCATTCTTTGCCTTGGCTTTCATGATTTTGTCCCTACACTTCGCGCTATTCCCATGTATACTTCCTGGATGACATGCCCCTCCTTCCATTTCCTGTATGTATCACTTTTGGTCTGTTAGATAGCTAAGAAGCTCCTTATACAGCCACATTGGCCTCCTGTGGTTCTTCTTATCTTCCCTCTGTGTCGGAATAGCTTGATGTTAAGCCCCTAGTATTACATCTTTTAAGACCTGCCAGTTCATTCAATTCATGAGCAATTGAATGCAAGTGTTTGAGATTCAAGCTATTTTGACTGAATCCACAAATCTGATAATTTGTGTTCTCTAGTTGGATGAATAGAGCTCTTATAGTTAGTTTTTTCGGCTGTGAATACAAACTCAAAATTTGCTTTCTGTGACTATTTTCCATATTGGCTTCAAATTTTCTGTGACTGTTTCAGTTAACAAACACATTTACTATAATTACTGAGAGAAAACAGAAAATGGGTGTAAACACGACTGATATGAATTTGCTTAAAAATTCAAATGAATATTTGTAGAACTCTTGCACTGCTCACTCAGCTCCACTGAGTACTATGTGACTGTTGTTCTGCTATTATTTGGAATGAATGCAGCATGCATCTGAATGCTATGTTTGATGCAAAGGAAGGAATAGAAATATGTGAAATTGCTTATCCAGTGACCGAAACAATGTCTAAATCCTATTCTGCCTCTCCTCACCTTCTTTTAATTGGGTTAGTTTCCCTGAAGTATGAAATGAGAAGTATTGTTACATCCATGCCTCACTCGTATTCTAGAGGAACAGCATATCCTGACCTAGAAGACTCATCTTTCATTCAGAATATACCCCGTCTCTCTCTGCTGTCTCTCATATGCACTTCCTTTACCTCAGATTTTTAATCACTTCATTTCCTTTCCATCCCCAATCCTGGTCAAAAAAGCAACCATGGGACCACTTTCAGATAGCACTCTTTGGAAAAGATATATGCCAGGCATGGAGTTAGGAGAATGTGTTTTCAAGGGGCATCGTACACTCTGGTTCTCATCACACAGTAATTTTGTTCTAAGGCCCTGATTGACCACATTGAGACTTAAGCATGTGCTTAAGGGCTTTGCTGGATGGAGCCCTAAACTTCCAGTCTGCTCAGTTAGTTCTGGCAATGCTGTTCCTTGCAATGCTTAACTTTGTACCATTACCAAAGACCCATCCATTTACTTCTCCAGTAGTTCTCCCTTCCTCACAAGTATCATATCCACTCCATAACTAAAATCAGTGGTTCTCAACCAGGGGTCCAGGCCCCCCTGGGGGGCTGCGAGCAGGTTTAAAGGGGTCCACCAAGCAGGGCAAGCATTAGACTCACTGGGACTCAGAGTAGAAACCCACCACTTGGGGCTGAAGTTGAAACCTCTGCAATGTAGCTTCGCGGGGGCACCTGTGACGTGGGGCCTCAGGCAATTGCCCTGCTTGCTACCCCCTAATGCCAGCCCTGGCTTTTATATGCAGAAAAACAGTTGTTGTGACACAGGTGGGCCATAGAGTTTTTATAGCATGTTGGAGCAGGACCTCAGAAAGAAAAAGGTTCAGAACCCCTGACGAAAATAACAGTGTTTTTATTTTAAATTTAATTATGTTCTGGCAGGCTCCTTCCCTGTTCTAATTAATTACATGATAGCTCTAAAGGTCATTTCTTTGGCTGAAATAACTAGTTCCTGGTATTGCTAACACCAGGAAAACAAGGGCACCTATATTTTAGCTGCTTTTCAATCTGACTTTTGGCTGACACCTTTTCATATAGCACAGAGGACAAACTGTTCTACCACTGCATGCCCTGTAATTCTTTCACTTCTGACAGCACAAGGGCTATATTCCAATTCTGCTGTGATGTCATTATTTCCGTTATGATGATTTCCTCATGATCAGTGAAAGTTTTTTACTTTTAGGGGCACAATAGTAATGGATTGAAGGCGTGGCTACCTGACACCAATCAAATCTGTTAGGTGTGATTAGCTACTTGTCATCTCCCACACTAGCAGTCATGGGAGGATTGGGTCAGACAACAGCTCGCTTAATTACAGGAGTAAAGGGGAATGAACTGTCTAAGCAACCAAGCCAAGAAGACCTGCTAGAAAATAGGGTGCAGGATGGGTTAGCTCATGAAAATGCATTGCTGCTGTTGCACGAGATTTTCATAGGTAGCATGAAACCACAGTGATTAGTAGCTTAGAAATACCTCCAGCAGGTTAGAACAGAAGAGAAGAGTGGGAAGGAAGGATTTGTTCAGGGCAGATGGAAGAGGAGGTTGTGGTGGTTCAGGGGGGTTGGATATTAATGAAAATCTTCAAAGAAGCACCTGAATTCAGAGATGATTTTCAAATTCTGAACAGAATTTCCTGCTCACCGGTCCCTATCAGAAAAATGTAAGCTGGTTTGGGTTCTGTGCCAATTGAATTTCTGCTTCCAGTGTGCACACATTCTACATAATTTAGAATGCACCCAGTGAAATATACAACAGATATGTGTAAGATATAATTATCTAGTCAAGATTTTTTTTTAAAAGAGAGATCAAAGAGAAATTCATGAACTGAGGGTTTTATTTTTTTTAACTGTGGGAAGAGATGCGACAAAATGGTTGATTCCAGTACAGAGTTATGGCAATCTTCTTGTGGATAAATGTATCTGTAAATGAGAACAAAGGCTGCCTGTGTTCTTGTAGGTAAATGGGAGCTAAACCATCCCTTCTTCTGCCAATAGAGCTAGGATTGGACAGCTGGAAAGAATTTGAAAAACAAGATTCTGTAAGCATGGATATCCACTTCATATTATTGTGAAGGGAGATAAGATACAAAGTGCAGTGCTTATGTGGGAATTCCTTTGTCAGACAATGTCAAAACTAACAAGAAGCAAAACACTGAATTCTCCTTTGGGTTTGGGCTTCAGCAACTGTAGCTAGCTGCAAAGGAATTGCTGCAGTGAAGTGTCTCACTTATCTGTTAACATGGAACAGCTTCAGGAAGTAACAATAGCTTTCACTTCCATGGAAATCTTCCCAAGAGCTTATAGCAAGGTCAGCTTCCTATGGCTCTGTTCCCAAGTGACTGACGTTGGGATAACCCTCAAAACTCCGAAGGATGAATAACGTATTAGTTAGATTCAGATGTAAATTTCATTTAAGGAGTTTACCGTTTAGATCCCCAAATGCATATATCATGGTTTTTGCCCTCTGTTCTCCCAGTTCCTGGCCTTCCTGATGCTACCCTTTATTTGTGTGTGAATTTAGGCTGACTCTTATGGGTTTGGGAAGAAACCAAGCCCAAGCTGGCTTTAGGTGGCTTCTCAGCTTTGCCTGAACTGCTTCACAGAATTATACCCTATTCCTTTCTGGGGAGTAATGTCTGAGTTAATGTGTTACAGTCAATTACATACTTTTTACTCATATGTTATTGTGAAATTCATCCTACATGTGGAGGGCTGGGGTAAAACCCTTTGCATCACTTAAGACTAGGGCTCTACCAAATTCACAGTCCATTTTGGTCAATTTCATGGTCATAGGATTTTTAAAATAGTAAATTTCATATTTTCAGATATTTAAATCTGAAATTTCACAGCGTTGTAACCATGGGGATCCTGACCAAAATGAGGCTGGCTGAGTGGGTGTTACAAGGCTATTGTAGAGGGGGTGTTGCAGTATTGCTACCCTTACTTCTGCACTGTTGCCTTCAGAGCTGGATGCCCAGCCAGCAGCTGACCTCTGGCCACCCAGCTCTGAAGGCAGCAGCACTGAAGTAGGGGCGGCAATTCCATACCATGCCATCCTCACTTCTGCTCTGCTGCTGGCGGCAGTGGTGCTGACTTCAGAGGTGGGCTCCCAGCCAGCAGCTGCATTGCTTCCTGCAGCCAGAGGAGGTTCCCAGAGGTGGGTCTGACCCGGCCCCGGGAGTGGCCTGTGCAGGAGAGAGGAAGTCCTGTCCCTCTCCAGCCCAGGACTAGCAGCTGGAGCCTGGTGCACAGTAGGAGCTCCCGGCTGGGGCGCTCCCAGCCCTGCCCCTCCCTGACCCCAGTGCTTAGGAGTTAAAGGGGGCTTGAGTTGACTGTGTATGGGGATGACCAAGGCACCCTCTTGACCATGGGGCCCAGAGTGGTCACCCACCTGTAAGGCTGGCCCTTCCCCCACCCCTTAAAAAGTGATGACTCCTCCTCATACCATGCCACCTTCACTTTTGCCCTTCAGAGCTGGGCTCCTGGCCAGCAGTCGCCGCTCTCCAGCCACCCAGCTCTGTAGAATCTGGTCTTCTACTACAATAGCCAGATTTCCCAGAAGAGATTAGATTGCATGGTCTGTGGTGTGTTTTTCATGGCCATGAATTTGGTAGGGCCCTACTTAAGACCTGTGGTGGGGCTGCATGAAAGCAAAGCAGGCACCTGGGGGGTTCCACACCTCTCTCGACCATGGATGGTGTCTCTGTGCTGGCCACAAACACACCAGTGTGTCTGGTAGGTGCAGGCCACAGAGAGGTTAATGTTCTCTGTGATTGCAGTGTCCCTAAGCTACCCTCTGCCATATACAAGTAGCACAAGAGGGCTGCAGCCATTACAGACTAGAGCAGTACCAGTGGAGGGCTATCTTCCAGCTTCCTTCCAGTGGACTGAACTAAGCCTAAGTGGGCTTTTGGGAGGGAGGAGTGAATCCATAGTCTGATGAGACCTGTCAGATTAAATAGTGTCTTTGTCTGTGGTGTCTTCAGTTGGCTTTGTCAGTAGGCAGCAATTATTTTACAAATAACTGTTTTTCCCCTTCTAACTCAGTCTTCACAATTTCCTGAACTAATATTTTTCAAAACAAGAAATGTCAAAAACATCCATAGAGTATGAAGTCTGTATTTAAAATCAGTTTGTATATACCCATCATGTGCTTATTCAAAGAACAGACATGCAAGTAATATTCTTCAATACATGTTTCTTTTCATTTCTTATATAAAGCTCATAAATCTTCATTTGTAAAATGTTGACACTTTAAGGTAAAAATGTACATTGATTTCTTTTTTAGTTTTTTGGGATGTTGGAATTAGCCCGAGTATCACAATATGATTAGTTTCACACAGTTCAAAAGAAAAGAAAAGAAAAGAAAAATAACAAAACAAAACAAACAAAAAATCCAGTGTCTGTACATACCTATCCTGTGCAAATTCTAAGTCATTTTCATTTCTATTGTACTGTACATTTCACCAACTATTCTTTCATTTTAAATTAATTATATGCAAGTATATAAGTGATGGTGGTGTTCTATATTTCAATTTTGAAATAACCAAGAGCATTTTTCTGAAATATTAAAAAGTGGGGAGGAGAAGACCAACATTTAGATTATTTAAAATACAAACTAAGCTCAATGCAGTTGCATGGGTTTTGCTATGTAGTTATTCCAAAGCAAATCAACAAGAGGAATAAAAATACATCTTAAAATGTACATTGCTATGCAAAATATATACATAAACTCTAATAATTCAGGGTGTTATATTCTCTGAAAATGCAATGAGGGGCTCCTCCCAGAGTTTCCTCTGTTTGTTCATTCATTGGGGATGAAAGAAAGTAAAGGTCCAGCCCCAAGGACTCCTCATGACACAGGCAACCCAAACAGAGTCCAAGGGCCAGCTTTCTAAAGGTATCTAGGTGCCTAATGATGCAGATAGGCACCTAGTGGGATTTTAAATAGAACTTAGGTACCTAATTCCCATGGGAGTTGAAAAGTTTAGACTACTAAATATAACATAAAAATCGAAATGATATAGTCAAAAGAAACATTTTGATTTTATTGAAACAAAATGTTCTGATAATTTCCTGTTAGAAATTTTGAGAATATTGATATATTCCGATGAAATGTTTCGAGTTTGTGGAATCGGTATTTTCCCACCGAAAACTGTTCTGTTGGAAGATTATCAGCCAGCTCTAATAAATTCTTTCACAAATCTGGCTGCATGTGCTCAGCCTGAAGGCTGACTTGGGTTCTCCAATGTGACAGGAAAGGAGTAGGTAGCACTGCCGCAAGCTGTAGCACAAATGCACTAACGGGCAAATACTGCAGGACTGGTAGGGGGATGATAAGTGTTCTGTTGGACCTGACTCTATGCCTGGCTCATCCACTCCCTTCCAGGTCCCTCTCTGTGGTTTGTCAGACATGGAGAGGGCACTCTGTGGAGTCCAGGGCAATGGAGAATTCCCCTAGAACCTGTTGACTCCCTTTCTGTATGGAGAGGGGGACATCCATATGCAGAGTGTTCGAATATGGCCTTGGTCAGAGGGCAATATACACTACAAAAGTGTCTGCATAAACCATGTCACATTTAACAAAATGGCTGTCACCAGCAATAGTGCCCTGGCTCATTTAATCTATGTTAGTACCTGCTTGACTAGACTTCAGTGGGACTATGTCTTTAAAGTTAGCCAAGTTGGACAAGAAGCTTGCTGAACTGTTCACGAATGCCATTTTAAATTTAAATTATTAGTTTCAGATACACTTCATGTTTTACACATAGACAAGATGTGCTGGTGCTCTAACAGAATGCTCAGGGGCTGTGCTGAGATAGAGACAATTTCATTTCAGTTCCTGTATATTTTACATAATACAGAAAACTACTATGACTATAGTTCTCTACTGTGTGATTTATCTTCTTCTGTTCTTTAAAGGCGGCTTTTATAATGATTTATGGAAAAATTTTAATAGAGACCTTTTTGCCTTCCCTTTGATATAATAGCCCAAAACCTGGCAATCTTTTCTGTATAGCTTCATTTGAAACATTATGAATGTACTCAGTATGTGTTTCACTCTTACACACACAGTCCACCTTATTTAATTTCATTCCCAAACACATGTAATTAGTGATGTAAATTCAGCAGTTCTTTGATGTTACAAAAGGCCTTCCTCCATGAAGCCTGCCAAATCAGAGGTAGAAGCATTAGGAGCAGCTAGAGAGATGGTTGACGTGGTAATATATTTCTGAAAAATGTGTTCCTAGAATTAAAAAGGACAATAAGTAATGAAACATATATTCAGATCCACACTTAAAATATCTCAATGTACTGGCGAGTTGGGTGAAACTCTGAAGCATGAAATCAAATTATCTCTAGCAACATCTACAGATGAAAAACCAAATACTCTGGCATGCGCAGATAGAACTATATCCTGCTCGTTTTACACAAGGAATCCTACTGGCTGCTCAAGTCAGTAAACTGAGCAGGATTTGATTCCTAATGGAAAAGCCAGTGTATCTCAGGCTGCATTACTTTAGTGTTTCATTGATCATAAATCATACTTGCGCTCTGTTAGCTTCCTAAGTCATATAATTAAAGGTCTTTCATATCGAGAGAAACTTTCGAACATATCACAGCTTTAATTGTGTTTTCACTTGTTTCTTTGCAAACAGGGTGATAAAATGGATCATAGGTATGCTGAAGTATAGTTCGTGTGGTTTTCTACCCAAACTAGGCATTTAAGGTGGAATGTTCAAAAGAATTTGGTATTGGACCAGTTCTGTTCCTATTGCAGTCAACGAGTTTTATCAGAGCTGGGCCAAAGCTGAGCACTTTTGAAACCCCTGTCCTTCAAATCTGAAGCTCTGTTGGAATAAAACACCAGTATTGGTTTTTGGCTGTTGTTTCTAGAACCTTTTGAGTCAAATGCTGCAGCTGCTACACAGACTTCAAAGGGATTTTTCATTGGAAGTGGCTATGGTATTGAGCCTTGAATCTTTTGAAGTGTAACTAGATTTATAGAAACGTTTTCTTATCTTTTGTGAGAGGTGGAAGCATAGTGACTAGATTTTCTTATGCACAGACTGTATTTTGGCATTTAGTATATCATGAGAATTTTCTTGAGCTGCTCAGTTCAAATAACTGGTTCCTATAAGCAGTTCATAAATGGTGGAAGAACACTATTTTACTCTGGGGGGTGCTGCTCTCCATTCAAGTCATTTTAAGGAGTCATTGTTAGAAGAAAATAACAATTTTAAAAAGCCCAGACTTATTGTTCACTTTCTTTTTGGTGCTCCTGGGTCCTGATTTTGTTCTCGCTTTGCAACAGTTTTATTTCAGTGTAGCATTGACTTAAATTGAGTCACTTCTGATTTATGCTACTGGCAGAATCAAGTCCTCTTGTACTACAGTGATTCTGGAATAAGTCTATTTCGCTGCTTTAGGTGAAAACCACAGAAGAAAATACTAGGGTGTGACAGTGGCACAAGAGAAGCAATGCAGTAGAATTTGTGGGATTTTAGACTTCAGTCTTTATCTCCTTTCTAGGTAACATAACTTTTTATATTTTCCTCCAAAAAGATGGTGTCAAGTACAGTCTTAATTTGAACTATTCTCCTTTAAAATGGGAGAAAAATTAATTTAGATTCTAAGAGAAGATTCTCAGTTGTCCTTAGGGTTGCCAGTTTTGGTTGGATGTATTCCTGGAGACTTCATCACATGACATAATCTTTAATTAAGGAATGAGGAGTCCTTGGGGTACCTTAGAGACTAAGACATTTATTTGGGCATAAGTTTTCATGGGCTAAAACCCACTTCATCAGATGCATGGAGTGAAAAATACAGTAAGCAGTATATATATTACAGCACATGAAAAGATGGGAGTTGCCTTACCAAGTGTGGGGGGGTCAGTGCTAATGAGGCCAATTCAGTTAAGGTGGAAGTGGCCTATTCTCAACAGATGACAAGAATGGGTGAATATCAAGAGATGGAAAATTACTTTTGTAGTGCTAATGAGGCTAATGCAATCAAGGTGGATGTTGGCCATTTCCAACAGTTGACAAGTTGAGTATCAGCAGGGGAAAATTAGCTTTTGTAGTGACCCATCCACTCCCAGTCTTTATTCAGGCCTAATTTGATGGTGTCCAGTTTGCAAATTAATTCCAGTTCTGCAGTTTCTCGTTGAAGTCTGTTTTTGAAGTTTTTTTGTTGAAGAATTTCCACTTTTAAGTCTGTTATTGAGTGTCCAGGGAGACTGAAGTGTTCTCCTACTGGTTTTTGAATGTTACAATTCTTGATGTCTGATTTGTGTCCATTTATTCTTTTGTATAGAAACTGTCTGGTTTGGCAGAGGGGCATTGCTGGCACATGATGGCATATATCAGCATCAACCTCAGCCTGGACCAATCCACACAAGAGATGCACTTCCTGGACACTTCCTAGTGTAAATAAGTGATGGTCACATAAACACCATCCTATACCAGAAACCTACTGACCGCTATACTTACCTATATGCCTCCAGCTTTCATCCAGACCACATCACACAATCCATCATCTACTGCCAAGCTCTAAGATACAGTCACATTTGCTCTAATCCCTCAGACAGAGACAAACACCTACAGGATCTCTATCAAGCGTTCTTAAAACTACAGTACCCACCTGGTGAAGTGAAGAAACAGATTGACCCAGAAGTCACCTACTACAGGACAGGCCCAACAAAGAAAGAAACAGAACACCACTAGCCATCACCTACGGCCCCCAACTAAAACCTCTCCAATGCATCATCAAGGATCTACAACCTATCCTGAAGGACAATCCCTCACTCTCACAGACCTTGGGAGACAGGCCAGTCCTGGCTTACAGAGAGCCGCCCAACCTGAAGCAAATACTCACCAGCAACTACATATCACACATGGTTTGGCTGTGTTTTGTCTCTACTCCTGTCAACCTACCATTTCCTCCACAATGCCAGGGATTGCACGAAGAGGTCAAATAATCTGGCCTTAAATATATATTAAAAGAAAAATATAGTCCCTTTTCCACCAAGAAATGTATACTTTTTTTCCAAGTTGTCATTTTTGTGAGGTGAAATAACAAACACTTTCTCAGCTCTCGTCTATTTTATGTCCTGTTCTATATATATTTTAATACCATGCTCATCACCATAGTATCTGAGCACTTTCAATAGTGCATTAAGCAATGTGACTGCACATCAGTCACTTGTTCTTTGTTCCCTCATACTCTCGAGAGGGAGAAGTGTGTGGTGTAGAGTGTCATTTTTGGCTCGGGTGATTTTTTTTCTTTTCAAATAAATATACTTCATGCTATGTATTTATATTAGCGAATGCAAAGCTAAAGAAGTGTGCCTTGCACTTGGAGTGGAAAGTGGTGAGGTTTGTGAAGTTCCTACTTCTGGGGAGAGTTTATTCAAGGAAGTTTTGTCACCTGCACAGATTAATTTTAGGCTTATTGTTGAGAGATCTCTTGTGCCACAGGAGTAAAGTTGTCAACCATAGTCTTTTCCCCAGAGCTTTGCATTGTCTTTTAGGTATCCTGAATGCAGATGATAAGGACTGAGACCTAGAACTTGATTCGGCAGTCTATGGAAAACTAGTGTAGAGAGTGGAGCACAGGTTTGATGTGCTTGTGGTAGCCTGTGGTTGCTGAGGAGATGTGCTGCAGTGTTTTGTACTAGTTAGAGTTTTCTAAAGTGCTTAAGGTTTCATGCCCAGGTACATTGCATTGTTGTAATCCAGAAAAAGGTGACAAAGGCATGAATAACTGAGGCCAAGTCTTCATCCACTGCCTGCAGTGGAGTCTCCTAGGCAACCAGAGATGGTAGAAAGCATTACTCATGGTTATATGAGAGCTCAGCATCAGCAAAGAGCCCAAGAGTTCTCTTAGACTATGGACTGAGTTGACCGATTGGATATGAACTTCAGTCAAAGGAATCTGTATCATGGTTGTATGCCTCAAAATACTTTCCTCTTCCCATTAGCATCACCTCTGTTTTGCTCAGCTTCAGCTTCATCCATGAGCTGATCTCATCTAAGCACTGGGACATTTTGATAGCAATGGAGTGATATGTGGTGAAGGATAGGTAGAGCCATGTTATCTGCATATTGTTGGCATTTGAATCCGTGTCATCTAACCAGTTCACCTAATGGTTGCTGTCAAGGCTGATTCCCCACTCTGGCACTTCGAGTGCAGAAGGTGGGGGCCTGCAAGGATTCTAAAATTAATACTTGCCACTCCAGGCTTGTAACCTTGGGAGTTTAATACAGCTTCTTTCTGACCTTGGATTGATAGATGCTGCCACCACTTAAATGCAGAACCCCTTTGAGAGCCCAAGAAGGCACACTTGGGAATTCCTTCCTGTGGGGTACCCTCAAGCCCCTTTACCCCCGCTCTTGGGAAGAGCTGAGAAAGAAGAAGAAGAAAAAAAGGAAATCAGCTGTTGCCACCAGCTAATTAAACAAGATGTGCATAAACCTCTTAAGACACAAAAATCCAATTCTGTTTTTAAAAAAGGTAAATTTTATTAATAAAAAAGAAGAAAATACATCTGGGAACTTAGGCATTTGCTAGATTAAAAAAAACTACAAGGATTAAGCATCAAGAATAGCTTTCTTGAGGTCCAGCTTAAAGGTTACAAGCAAAACAAAAGCATATGGGCTTAGCACAGAGTCTACAAGCCATAAAGAAATAAAAAGAAATAAACCTAATCACATCTTTCTAGACATTTCCTGATCTACTTACATATTTGAGGTTTCGAAGAAGTAGTTTCTAGGTATGATACCGATGATTTTCATACTTGGCCCCAAGCTTTTCACAGCATAACTCTGCCCTGTCCCCTCTCTCCACAAGAACCACCACAGACAGACAAAAGGGGAGTCTTGTTTCAATTTTAAAAAGTTCTAGCCTTCTCATTAAAAGCAGCAAAGAGTCCTGTGGCACCTTATAGACTAACAGAAGTTTTGGAGCATGAGCTTTCGTGGGTGAATACCCACTTCGTCGGATGCATGTGGGTATTCGACGAAGTGGGTATTCACCCATGAAAGCTCATGCTCCAAAACTTCTGTTAGTCTATAAGGTGCCACAGGACTCTGCTGCTTTTATAGATCCAGACTAACACGGCTACCCCTCTGATACTAGCCTTCTCATTAGCTCTTTTGGCCAGGTGCCCACACACTTCCTTTTACCTATGCATAGCAGTGAGACTTTTTAATCCTTTACAGGTAGAGCAATTAGAGAACAGCTACTAAGAGGGATTTTATAGCTACTGGTTGGCTGGGTGTCCATAAAAGGATGCTACTCTCATTCCCTTCATTTATCACAGTTGCAAGCAGATGTTGAAAATGACCAGAGAGAGAATTAATGCTTGTGGAACTCCACAGGTGAGAGGTCTAGTGGTGGAGGTGCCGCTTCTCATTATTACTCGTAGGATTTGTCCCTCAAACCATTTTAGTTCTCCTTGCTATGCCTCCTGTAGTCACTCCAGGTAACTCCATTTGCAAAGTTCGTCCACAAGCCCATCAACGGATCTGGAGCACAAACAAGGAATTCAGTGAAAAGATGTGTTGGCTTCTGCAGCACAACAGAACTACACCAAAGAAAAATCAATGTTTCCCAAGTGAGCAGAATCAATAGGAAAAGCTGCATTAGCTTCAAACTTCTAGGAGAACATTACTAATAATATAAAGTTACTTATACCTACTGTACGTACACAAGAAGGTAAGCTGAAAACTTGCTAATGAGTCCTGTAGGCCTGCAAGGCAGAGACAATGCAGTGTAATTGAGATTGCCATGGTTTCTGCAACCTTTACAACCCCCTAGAGGATTTTTAAGGGAAAGATAATGTTCTAGCTGTGTGCAATGTTTGCAGCTCAGGAATAATCAGAACCACACAGTGTGTTGCTTGCCTTGAATAACTGCTTAAATGTCTGTCTGCCTCACAGCAGCACAGGCAGGATGTGTTAAACTGAATATGTATGTGTGTTGTTTTCCTTCCTTATCCTGCATAAAGTCTTCAAGAGCTGACCAAGTCCTTTTTTTTTTTTTACTGGAGTTTTGATGAAATAACAAATTCAGCACATGAGCAATGGAGTGAGAGGAGGGTAGAAGTGTGATTGGCACTCAAGGGAAAACTTTGTGGTGTCGCTTCTTCAGATTTCTCCTGGGAATTCTTTGCCATAATTGCATGGTTTTCATCATCGCAAAATAGGCCATATGCTCCTTCCTTGTATGCTTGCCTAAGTAGAAAATAACTACTGCCTTAATAGCAAGACAGAGGAGGAGGCGTGGTATTCTAAAAAAAACAAGGCTGATTTTAATTTGAGCACAAAATGTATATGAAATTAGCTAAATGCTTGTTTTGTTCCTTCTGTTAAGTAAAAATTACTAAGCTGTTGGCAATTATTTTATAAAAACAAAAGTAATAGCCCCTGCTTAGTCTGGGCTTTCTAATGATTCCAACTTTATTGATTTTTTTAAGTAACATCTTTGAACTAGTAGTGCCGAATCATGTCAACATTTGTACATTGTACATAGCATATGGTGAGTAACTTTGAATTGTTGTACTGTTTTGCATCTTGTCTAAGTGCACTAATAGGACAAAATTTGTTAATGGGAAGTATGTTTATTTCCATCTGCTCACTGAGACTCCAAACATAAGATTGAAACTAACACACAATTGATGTCTTTTGAGGCAATCACAGAGAGCAACTGGTAACTTTCTTGAGCTCTAGTCCATCACAATTCTAAAGCACATGCATAATTTTCAGGACTAGTGAAGTCCTATTGAAATCAACGTGGCTTCTTGAATGGTTAAAGCTATGCATAGTATAAAAGGCATATTCTGGGCTCCAGGCATCTTTGATATAATTACAGGTAAAATGATATGAGTGAAAGCTAGCAGTTCACCTCATCCCCAAACCAAGAAATAATTTACCAGGGCTTAAATCAAAATTGAGCACCACCAACAGATAGCAGCCCATACTATGCCCCAAAAGCCTGGGCAAAGTGATGGGCCTGATGATTAACTGTTACAGGCTATTTTGGATCAAATTGGGGAATATATTCCAAATCTGAGTGTCCCTCATGGATGTCTCATCATACATTCTCTGTCTTTTATACTGCAAAGGCACCAGCTCCAACTCCTCTGCTGACCACAACTGCAACAAAATGGCAAAGGGAGAGAGCTGGTCTCTCAAACAGGCAAATTGCAATCATTATAGGGTTTTAACCAAGCAAAATCTATAAAGAATGCTGGCTGCATAAATGAAATATTTCTTGTGATCAGAAGCCTTTTCTGTTGCTACCTAATGAACAACAATAAGCTTGACTTTTTTGTGTTGAATCTATATGGTCTTGTAATAATTCCTTTTATTGTATTTTGTCCTGTGGCAACATTTTGTAGGGAAAATTCCTACATTAATATGTATTATTATTATTATTTATATTAGCACAAGCACCGAACTGAAAGCAGATATTCATTGTGCTAGGTGCTGGGTGTACAAACACCCAGTAAGAGTCAGTCCCTGCCCTCTGAGCTTACAAACTAAACAGACAAAGAGTGTGAAGTGAAACAAAAAAGTGAAGTGATTTCTCCAAGGTCTCAAAGGAGGTCAGTGGCAGACCAAGGAAGAGAGTCCAGGTCTCCCAAAACCCAGTTTAGTGCCCTCTCCACCAGATGACAGCTTCTCATTTCTGCTGAGTACTGAATCTGCACATTTTATGTATTTCTCAATATGTAAATTTTCTACTTTTTTCCTCTGTGGTTTCATCAGCCTGTGTCCCTCCATACATTCTGCTCTTGTCAGGTCATTAGATCTAGCTGTATCTATGGCTTTTGTTAGGGGAACCATAGCTCCTTTTTGTCTAACTCTGAATTTGTATCAGTTACTATATATAGCCTCTCACCACTTCATCACTTTCATAGCCAAAATATTTAGCAGCTTTAATTTGGTTAAATGTTTCTGAGATTCTTTTAATTTTTTTTCATGTAATTTGTATACAAGGAGTGAGGGAGGGAACCCTAGGTTTGCTTTAGGCATAACATGTTTGATACTTTTCAAAATAAGTTTTCAGTACCTTAGTATCCTCACTGATATATTTCTCACTATAAATGGCTCGGCTCATTTAACCAATTCCTAGCAGTAAATAGCTGCACTTTTCTTTTTCAAAATTTGCTCTGTAGGGATCAGAGTGTATTAGCTCCAAAAGTTCTCCAAATGTTTTCCATTACTCTGGGAGCCTGTCGGATTCCCTGTCCATTCTGAATGCAGAAGAGCCAGAGATACTCATCGTAGTGTAGATGGCAATGGATTCCAATTATTCTGACACCAGGCACAGTAATGCTATGTGTCTTCATTAACTACACTGGAATGACACCATTTGTTACTAGAACCTCTTTTATTTCCATATGCTGTTTCTAATTTCAAATGTAAAACTTGATCTGATCATGATGGTCCCTTGTGAACTTGGTTTATGAGAACAAACACACCAAAAAAGTCTCTGGCTAGAAGTAGTTAAAAAGGGAGTGGTGGAAACAAGTCAATGAGACTAATGCAGATGGCAACATCAGATATAGTTATAATTAGAAGACCAAATTCTGGCCTCAGTTACATCTGTCCACTCTCATCAGAGTCAATCCCTTGTCCAGTTTTCATAAATAGGGTTGCCAGCCCTCTAGGATTGTCCTGGAGTCTCCAGGAATTAAAGGTAAATCTTTAATAAAGATTAGGTCATGGGAGGAAACCTCCAGGAATATGTCCAACCACAATTGGCAACCCTATTCATAAACAAGGACTCTATGTGGACTGATTTGCTAGTCACTGGGCTTAAAACCTTTTAACAATCTGTCTTTTGTAGGACTGGAAATAGGGAGCCTCATATCCTAAACCAACATTGTGAGGGCTGGAAATCCTCTTTCAATCCTGTCATCACTAGCTGGCAAGACTCTGCACTCCCCATACCAATTTAGCTATATTTAGATATGGTAAAATTTGTAGAGAAGAATGAAAATCCTGAAGATAAAAATATTGCCCACTACTGATATTGTTGGGTTTGTAGCATTCACTGAACCTGTTTGAAATTGTAATGTGTCCCCCTCCAAGAGGTTGTTCAGTTTGAAAACAATGAACAAGATTTTCAAACATACTGAGTGCCCGCCGTTTTTAGATCAGGCTCTTTTGCAATGGCTTTTGTTGGACACCAAAAACTGAGGCACCTGAAATCACTAATCACTTTTAAAACTGAGGTCCCAGGGTTTGTGCTACATGAGGATGCAGACAGACACTATAGTCTTTCTGACTCTTTGACTTATTTAAATGGTTACAGACCCTTTAAGTAGGGGGGAAATGTTACCTGTAAAATATCTGGCCTGCAGCCAGGAAGGCATGTAACTAAGAGGGTGTGCTTCCCCTCCTAAGCCTAGATTTGTCAGTAACAGAACATGCAGAAGGTAGAAATAATGTGCAATTGTCATTTCCCAGTGGAACATGTCCCTAATTGACACTTGTAGTTTGTAATGGCTGCTCCTAATAAAACAGCCTGTACAGTAGAGATACTTTAACTTGACTCCATGTTTTCTTGTTTAGACTCATTTTCTTGCTTTACACATAGCTGAATCCTTAGGGGAAATGAAGCTACAACCTAACTCCTTGTAAGTTGATGAAATCTTTCAGGGAGAATCAATCTTGGGGAGAATTTGGTAGACTGCAGTTGGTTTTATGCAAGCTTTACAAAGCGCCTTCTACAACACATTGATTTTTCCAGGCAAAACAGCTCCAGGTAGAGCATAAGTTCAGCCCAGGCAGACTAATTTGCATACCTGATATAGAAGATTGTAGTTCCCCTTCCAAACATGATGCTACTGATTTCATCTCCAGATCTCTCCACCACTTTCAAGCTGAGGGTATTAGATACTTCAAATTCAAAATGTATTTGTTTAGGAGTGTAGTGGGGTGGACTGCCCACTTCCTGTGAGTGTGGGCTGTGGCAGGCCAGGATGCCTGCGCAGACAGGAAGCCAATTAAAGAAGGGCTTATTGTGAGCCAATCAGGGCCCAGATTTGAGGGAGCCAGTCAAGGCCAGGCTCAGCCATATATAAAGGCTGCCCAGGAAGGGAGCAGTCAGGCTGTCCCAGGCCTTCGAGAGGGGAAGGTTAGTCTCCAAAGCTGGGAGACCAGCACCGCGGACAGTGCAGTGCTGGCCAGGCTCGGGGAGGCTAAGGAGCTTCAGCCTGATGCCTGCCAGGCTGCTGGCCCTGAGTAGAAGGGCCTAGCGGGTGCAAGGGGCTGTAGGGGAAGCGGCCCAGGGAAGCAGATAGATGAGAGGAGAGAAGGAGGACAGCGAGGCTGCTGCCAGAGGGTCCCTGGGCCGGGACCCAGAGTAGATGGTGGGCCTGGGTCCCCCCCCACCTCCCTTGCAGTACACCCAGCCATTGGCCATAGGGAGCGGCCATTATACTACGCCAGATCCCTGACAAGAGGGATTGGACTCAGAGGGCGGTTGGACATGGTGGCTGGGGTGTGGGACTGCTGATCACCGACCCCCCCAGAAGGGAATGCAGATGGACTAAGGGGCACTGCCGGAGGATGCTGCTGAGCAGGGAGTAACGTGGGTCCAGAGATGCCAACGCAGGGCGGGAAGATGGACGGGAAACCACCAGCAGGGGGTGCTCCGCCAGACAGAGCTAATTCCTGGATTCACCAGCAGGAGGTGCCAGGTGGTGAGTCCCACCCCATTACAAGGAAAAACAATGTTAATCAATTCATTTTTTCCCTTCTATTTGAGGTGATGGTCTTGGTGGTTTATATGGTGCATATATATATAAAAGAGGAAGGATGCTCCTGTGGCTAAGCAGCTGAAGTGACATCAGTTCATTCCTACATCAGCCACAGACGACTTGTGTGATCTTGGACAAGTCATTTAGTCTTTCTGGCCTAGATTCAGGAAAGTGCTTAAGCATGAGCTTACAGCTTTCCTGAGTCAAAGCCCTTATGCCTGAGCACCCTGTCTGTAAAGTGAGAATAATATTTCCATTCTTTGCCTATCTTGCAAGTTTAGACTCTAAATTCTTCAGTCTTAAAGTGTGTTTGTACAACACCTAGCACAATCTTATGCCAACCTTAATTGAGGCTTTTAGACACTACCATAATATAAATAATTAATGATCAGATTCTCATTCAGTGCTCAGCACCATGCAAATTCAAACTTTTACATTATGAAGGCCTAATGGAGTTAGGCACTGTTTGTGTGAGTCCTTAACTGTTTCTAAAAAAATTTATTATTACTAGTTTCGAAAAAAATAGCCCAACAGGAAATCATTTTTCCAAGGCCATGTTTAATGCTGTTGCATACAACTCACAAAGCGGAGATATGTACTCTGGGACAAATGGAACAATACAAAAATGATTATAAGAATGGGATTGATACATACATGCAGCATTGTCAACTCCAGGAATTTAAAATAAGTTATTTTTTATTTTCAATGACAATGTGTTAGACCTGCAATAGAGGTCTCCTTACGGGATGGGGAGCAGGCAGATACCAGACACAGTGCTGGTATATAATACTCTAAATGCTCTTTATCGGTTACAAAACAAGCCTTACTCACTCCACATTCACACCCCAAACATACTATACCCTATTCTCTAAAGGTCAGAATGGTCCCAATGGCCAGTCGAGATTCCTTCCGATCATAAGTTGTGGGGAGCCGGCAAAAACCACATCTATATCCACATGGGACTCTGGATCAATAAACAACTCCAATTTGCAGAAATCATAGGCAACCATTTATAATCCATTCTGTCATATCATCAGTTCTTTGCCTTTGTTTACTAGGCCTCCTACCCACACAATTCCAAAGAGACAATCCTGGGCAGGCCTCCATGATCCAAGGTGTGCCATTTCCTCCAATTCTTATATGATTTTATATAACAGCTGGTGTTGTTTCCTTTTCTGCTGATTTTCCGTATTTCTCGCGGAACATAAGATTGTTTTTGCACAATAGTTCTAGTAGTCCTTGACCTTAAGTTCTTGCTTTGGTTGCTAACTTGAAACGCGCGTATTCATGTCAAGCATGTGTCATTCATACCAGGCCCTCAATGACCTATAACATATTACATGGAAATATGAATCACTGTGTGTGTGTGTGTGTATATATATATATATATATATATATATATATATATATATAAAATATCCCAACAAATGTTCAACATATCTTGTCCCATGCCCATCAAATTTGACCCTAAAAGTAAAGTCAATCTTGAATTTTTTTTATTTAACAAATAGAGAAGCTGCATTTCCCACATCTCAAAATAAACTAATGTTACAAAAGCCAGTGACCCCATCCTCCTCCCTCACTATCCTGGCTACTACCCTTAGGGTGGCTCCCTGTGGATTGAACTGCCATTCTGTTTGTTTGCCTGTTAGTAGAGTTTTCTTTCTATCATCACATTGTATATGTTGTGGTTCATTTTGGTTATCTCTCTTTTCTTTTTAATCCTTTATTTAAGTGATAAACGGAAAATAAAGCCATCACTAGCCCTCTTCTTTCCAAGTGATTCAAAAGGCCTGAGTTTAGAAGGGGTTCCTGACATGCCAAATTGCCTGCAAATCAGGTTTCGGGTCTGAAAATTCTTGAACAGACTTGAAGGAAGGTTTTTTTCTATAAATATTCAGACTGGCAATGTAGGTAGTGCTGTTAGCTAGTTTTAAAAAAAAATCAAATCAAACTTTAAAAAAACCCAACCCACTAAAAACCTCCCAACCCCAAACAATTTTACTTGTGATACAGCTTTGCCTTTCTGTTTATTAGAAAACCTTTTATCTCTTGATTTTCCCCAGTTGGGTGAAGTTTGCACTTGTCTTAACATGTTTGATCACCGCGTTCAAACTGGGTGGCAATGACAGCTAATGTGCAGAATACTCTTGTTATCTTCTTGCTTGTTCCCTTTGAGGTTCACTGAATTTAAAGATCTGGGGAAGGGAGAAGTTTTGAGCTGTCTCATACCAGCCAAACATTTACTTACAGGGAGCCAAATCTTGTGTTGTATTCATTATTAGAGGATAAAAGTGAATAATGGACAGGCTACTGTGAGATACAAGGCAATAATCCCATCCATTGATGTAAGGGACTGTAAGGGTCCGTGTACGGGTCCCCTTGTTGGGTGAGGGGTCGCTCTTCACCTTCGGGGCACCTGGGAACCAGGCCGCCTCAGTACAGGAGGCTGAGTAAGCAGTTCAGTATTAAAGTCCACACCCTAGGTCAGAGCGGGCCAACAACCAGTAGTTCTGGGCTCAGGCCCTCAGGCAGGGGCTGAGCAACCAACCAGTAGTTCAGGGGCTCAGACCCTCAGGCAGGGGCTGAGCAAACAAACCGTTAAAGTCTGGAAAGCCCATGCCCAAGCTCAGGGTGGGGCAGCAACACAGATACAGAGCTCAGACCCTCAGGCAGGGCTGAGCAGCAGTTTAAGTTTGTAGAGCCCAAGCCCTAGCTCAGGGCAGGGCAGCAACACAGGTACCGGGCTCAGAACCTCAGGCAGGGCTGAGCAGCCAACAGGTAAGTCCAGGCGTCTATGCCAGAGTGTTGAGGTGAGGGGGAGACTTCCACCCATGAGTGGGAGGGTGGCAGGGGGGACGCGGGCCCACCCACTCCACCGTGTCCCAGCCCGGGACCCTAGCAGTGGCAGGGATCCGCTGCAGTCAGTGGGGATCCTGGCCGCAACACACTGACATAGGCTCAGGGTCGGCTACAGCCAGACTGGGGTTGGCTATCCCCAGGCCACTTCCAATTTCCCCCTCTGTTGGTACCTGTGTCGTCGTGGCTTCGGCAGGGGGGTCCACCAGCATCGGCTCCTCAGGAGACGGGTGCACGGGTGGGCTCGACTCCTCCTCTGGGTAGCGGGCCCGGGGCAGGCTCGGCCAGTCCTCCTCTGGGTAGCGGGCCCGGGGAAGGCTCGGCCAGTCCTCCTCAGGGTACCGGGCTCGGGGAACGCTCGGTTCAGCAGGAGCTCGGGCACCAGCGTCTGTCCTCTCCAGCAGCTGGGCCCCAACTGAGCGTTGGGGCTGGGCCTTTATACTTCCTGTCCCGCCCCTTGACTTCTGGGGGGCGGGGACAGGTGGCGGTGACTCCGCCCACTTCGGCGGCTGTTCTGGCTGGGCCCTTTCGGGTGCAGCTGGGAGCCAGGCTACCTCACTACAGGGACATTATCTGGCAAGACAGCATGAAATAAAATTTCATCCTGACTTTGTTTAGTTTTGACATTTCTAGTTGTGGTGGTTGCAATCTGTGCTATATTCAGAACTGAGAAAACACCCTGAATTTAACAGGGAAGCTGTAAGGTATATTTTATATACATGTATAAAATATAAAACTAAATTCAAGTCTCTGCTCAAGAGAGATCTATGACTGAAAGTGAACAGGATTTCCCAGATATGAGTGAAATGCATTGCCAGTTCTCTTATAGGGAATTGGGATTAGTCTTCACAGTTTTGGAATGAGGTATATTGCAGAGTTGTGTATGTAAGACCCCAGTCCTGAGGGTTGTTCTGTATAAGTAAAGTCTCATTGCTCTGAGAACGTGTGAGTCAAGCTGCATGCTATAACTTGCAGGATGGAGGCCTCCATTTGCAGACAGTGCTAGCCACAGTGTGTTTGGCTTGAATGTTGCATGTTCATGTGCACTACCCTGAATTACATTTTCAAAAATACAACAACGTTCTTTTTTTCCTGTGTGGAAGAGTAATATCTGTGTCCCCTTTCTGGAGTCTAAGAGCATTTCTTTTTCTTCTCTAGTATATTTTTCTTTCATAGTCCTCACAACGTTAAAAAAAAACCTAATTGTAGTATATCTGAACAGTAGGTTGACTCTTTTTAAAGTATAATTTATTTACAAATAACACCATCGTGCAAGCATCACATATTCCACTCATAATGTTTTCTTCAGTTTGCCTTGTGAACTTACCAGCACTTTTTGATCTTCACATCTTACAGTTGATTATTCACTTGTTTCTCTTCACAGCCTCTTTCTTTCTTTCTTTCTTTCTTTCTTTCTTTCTTTCTTATAGCGCCTGTTGATTTTGCATGAAATCTGGTCTGTGGCCACAACTGAAGCGGTTAAGAATTTATTTTAAAAAACAAGAAAATACCTCCTGCTAGAAGACAATCTGTGAAAATAACATACACAATTGAACATGACCTAGTCTCCTTTTAGTTTCTGAAAGTTTCTGAAGGGAAGGGAAAACGGCCTCTTTTATCAGGAAACAAAGGCATCTTCCAGGTTAGCAAGTCTTTGTAATATTAAATGTCTGAGATTTCTTTTTCTACATGAAGCAGAGTTAATTTCAGGAGAAGTTTCTTTAAAAACGATCCTAATAACCATTGAGGAGAAAAGGCTCGAGGCTAAATTTGAGTCCTGCGTCATGTGAACTTTGAAACTGAAATCTTGGTGGGCTCTGTAGAGGAAATGCTTCCATTGGTGAGTAATTCATGTGAGGAATTAAAAAATGAAATGACTTTTTTTCTTATACTTGATTTGCCCATGCTTGTCATGGGGAAATATCCTACTAAAAAGCAAATGAGATACTCTGGATTGTCAGGTCAAATTTAGGACCCCTCCCCCCTCGACTAAGGCATTGAAGAAGGTACAATACTGCCATTGTAAAAGGCACTGAAAGGATTAAGGAAATGTTATTGGAAAATAAGGCTATGTCTATACTGCGCTGCAGTGTGGACTTGGGGGGTGGGGGGTGAATTGCAGAATGAATGAAAGTGTTGCAATCTAATTGCCCCATGTGGACACTGCTAGTGTCCTAGTTTGTGTACCTAGTCCTAGAAGGACCTAGTTTATGGTAACATAGTCCTGTTTGAAAGAGGACTACATTAACATGAACTATAGTACCTTTTAGTTCATGCCAGCAGTGTGAAGGGGGCTGTTAGATCTCAACACTTTGGTGAGCTCTGCAATTCACTCCCCAATAGTCTGCACTCTGGCACAGTGTAGACAAGCCCTAAGAAGTCTCTTCCCTTCTTCAGTGGACACAACTCCCATTGACATCTGTGGGGATTATGTGTGTGCATGGAGAGGTGAAGAGATGTTGTTTTTTTCAGGTTTCTCTCTTAGTAGTGAAATGTTATAAGTTAATAATACTGTGGTGCATGGAATCCTTATGGAAAGAGTTAAGTTACTTTTTTGGATTTGTTTTGGTTTTACACACACACACACACGCACGTGCGTGCTCACAAATGAGAGTTTGTTCTGATATACTTTCATCTTGTATTTCACTATTCTGGTGTGTGGTGCCACTCAATTCTAGTGACTGGTCTTTCTGTAAGAATTATTTTCAACTTGCTCTAGACAGTGAAAGGTTCTGAGCCTTCAACTCCTATAATGAGTTGGGAATGTTTCTCACAGAAAATCCCTCTATCAAAGTGAAATGGGCTGGCTGGTCCTCTGAGGCAAGCTGGGGTTAGCCCTTGCCCATGACTTAGCTGCTGTCCCTCAGTCTCACTGATTAGCTGGTAACATAAGGGGCAGTTAGTGATTCCAACTGGATGTAATAGGGCTTAATTAGAAAGACTGACGCCACCTGTGGTGTTGAAGCAGGGCAAGAACTATTTAAATAGACCTGGGAATTTAGCACAAAGAGGAAGATCCTGGAAGGAGGAACAAGGGGAGTTCTCCTCTGGGAAAAGCACAAAGAAGTCAGGTTGAGGCACCCACAGGGAGCTGATTGTGTGTGTGCACACACACCAGTATATGTGGTATTTGGACTTCTTGAAGGAAAAACCTAGGGAGTCATCACTATGAAATGACTGAGGAAAACTGAGAGAAGCTCAGGAGGGGCAAAGAGTCTTTTGTTTGTATGTCAGTTTGTACCCTACTGTGACTGAAGCTATTCTGGGAGATTTCCCCCACCCCCACATGATGTAATGTCATTTTCTTAAAATGTTCTATTAAAATAGTCTGGATTGCTTTCAGTGCTGATTCTGGGATACTCCAGGCCAATCCTGGAGGTTTGATAACCCTAGTCTAGGCTTGAGAGGGCTATCAAGCTATAGCAATCAATCCGAAAAGGTTACTAAGAACATAGTATCTACCTAAAAAAAAATGAGGAGTCTGGTGGCACCTTAAAGAATAACAGATTTATTTGGGCATAAGCTTTCATGGGTAAAACCTCCCACTTCTTCAGATGTAACAATACCTACCTGTGTATATTTATCAAAAAAAGCATAATATAAAAATGAACAAGTGTTGCACTTATTTTTCATATTTGGTATCTAAATAACTAATGAAAGCATCTCGCCTTGATTCACCACTCCATTTCAATGGACATACAAAGAGATAAAACTGGAGTAATGTAGCGTTAAATTAGGCCAATGTCTGTCTGTCAATCTGTCTGTGTAAGAATTCTGATTGCTAATGGATTTATTATATTATCTATCTATAATTTTTACTGGATTGTTGTGATGTCAGATAAATTGTTTTCTTAGGATAAATCTTTTTGAGATGAGAAATGGATGCAGTTTATTGCAAACAAATATCTGGAATTTATGAATGAATGATTGAATGATTGTTTTCATGTATTTCTTCAAATCTGCTGGGGTAGATTATGCTGCATTGAAAATGAAGTTTACATTGTGTATGTATGCCAGTGATTTATACTGATTTACCAATGATTGCAAGTGTCTAATTTACTAATCAGCAGATGTTGTGTAAACCAGAAGTTTAAATTAGTATACATGGTAATATAAACAAGGTAATCAAAATATACAAATTAAGAACCACATAACATATATAACTATGAAAATATTAGTTCTCCAATATCCTTCGCTTTAAGTTTGTCTCAGTGTAGTGTGGTCAAATAGATGGGATTAGAGGAGGTGTCATAATGTCCCCACCCAACACACATAATATAATGGTTTCTACATTATTGTTGGGTCTGTCTTTGCTTCTATAGCCATAAGAGCAAGATGGATCAAAAAATATTTGTTAAAGAAGTAGTGGCCCATAGCCTAACGATAAAAGGGGCTAATTGGCTATGACTTTTCATGTCTATTGCATGAATATAAGAACGTCCATACTGGGTCAGACCAAAGGTCCATCTAGCCCAGTATCCTGTCTTCCGACAGTGGCCAATGCCAGGTGCCCCAGAGGGAATGAGCAGAACAGGTAATGAACAAGTGATCCATTTCCTGTTGCTCATTACCAGCTTCTAGCAAACAGAGGCTAGGGACACCATCCCTGCCCATCCTGGCTAATAGCCATTGATGGACCTATCCTCCATGAACTTATCTAGTTTTTTTTTTTTTTTGAACCCTGTTTTAGTCTTGGCCTTCACAACATTCTCTGGCAAGGAGTTCCACAGGTTGACTGTGTGAAGAAATACTTCCTTTTGTTTGTTTTAAACCTGCTGCCTATTAATTTCATCGGGTGACATCTTGATGGTCATCTGTCCTTCTGAAACTTCCAGACTAGACTAGCATAATATGTTTTTATGGCTAGACTTCAAAGCTACCTGGAAACAGCTGGTCCTGATGAGTGCAACTGACAAACTCTTGAGTAGGGCATCTGTGGTCAAGTGTCTGCACAGATTTCCTGTTGACCTTTAGGTACTGTTCAAGGCTCTCATGATCAACTTGGAATCCCTGGCTACTTAGGAGACCTGTAGCCATAACAGCTAAGAGAGGCTGCAGTGGTCTGGCTTTGTGATTTCATAGGGTCTCTCTGAAAACTATCTGAGGCACAATCTAACCTGACTGAGCAGCAACTGGCTCTTCCCAATCACAAAAGGGTCTGAATACTTTAACAGGTGGAGTTGGCCTTAGAACTTTTGGGCAGGCCTGTCACACCATTTTTTGTTCCCTGTCTTCCCAAGGTAGCTAATTCACTCCCTCTATTACCACATCCCAATGCACATGGCCGAACTAAGGTTTTTGGAATGGGGTAGGCAACTCTTAGTGTGTGTGTGTGATGTGTGTCTACTGGCTTTTCAATGCTTCTATTCTCTTGCTGCAAAAACGGAACCCAGCTGCTTGTTTCTAGCAACCAGTTTGAGAGTTTATATTTTCCAGGCTCACTTTGCAAAGAAAAGGGATAGAAACTTGTGTTTAAATAAAAGCAGAGACCCTCTTTCATAGATCTTGAGGCCAGCTCTGTTAACAAGGAGCTCACATGAGACCCCCTCAGCTCCTCAGTTGAGTAGGAAACAGGAACTAGAGCAGCAGAAGGAAAGCCAACAGAAATAACATCTGAAGAAAGTTGTATTCAACACTGTCACATTTTCTCTTTGCAAGTGCTCACATTTGTAAACCAGATATGTTGATAAGTTCTTATGGAATGGATCCAGGGTAGAACTGGGCTCTCTCTGCTACCTGATTTTTCTTGGCCAAAAAAAATTAAAATTCCAGTGCCGGGGAAACTTTTTTGAATACTCATGAATTTGCCTTGGGTGAACAATCTCCATTTTTAACACTGAAATGTTGCCACTTTCAGAGCAAAATCAGCCTTTTTTTCCTCCACCTCTGGAAGCTGTCTTTTAGTCTCCTGGAAAATATGAGATGAGCAAAAACTGTTTTGCTTTTGTGCAAATGAATATTTGTTACTAACTTTCTCAGTTTTTACAGGTTCATATTGCACTACCCCTTACTCCATTCTTCTGCCACCAGGTGGGAACTGATTAAAACCCTGATCCTACAAACTCAAATATGTGCTTAACTTTAAGCATGTGAATAAACCTATAGAAGTTAGTGATACTACTCAAGTGTGAAACTGTAAGCAAGTGCATAAGTGTTTTCTGCATCAGGGCCTAAGTCTGCCACCGCCCGGACCTTGAAGATTTCCTAACCACGTTTTCTTTAATGGTGTCTTCAAGCTGACACAGAGATTTTTGTTGCTACAGTCTTGCCAGTATGGGAAAGTCCACTACAAACATTTAATTCCTGGAAACAGAGCTGAAGCATTGTAATTGTCTTTGGTAACTTTGGGTAACTTGCCATTTGATAGATCCTCTGTACCCCTCATAAAGCAAATATGCATTCCAAAAACAAACTCTCTCTCCTCCCCATCCCCTACGTTTAGTTTATTTTCAAGCTTCAGTTCGATCTTTTTATGTTTGCCTGTTTCTCTTTTTTTGCTTGCTCAGCTGCTGTTGCCTGTGGCAACACTAACAACAGCAGGTGCTCTTGCACTGCTTACAGCTGAGTCCTCCCTCTGCCAAATGCTGATGCTGAAACATGAGCCATACTGCCCCTACTAACATCCAGAGGAAAACCATGTTAGAATTGGTGTTGATCATAGGATGATCATAGTGTCCAAGTGCCCACTGAGGAATCTGGCCAGAAGGATGCATGGCAGGGTACTTGGTAAACAGCTGGGTGCAATAGAATTTGCCACTGAACTGGCATATCTATTTCTGAACTACTCAACTTTTCTTTGCAACATTGTGTCTTCTATAGACAAAACAGAGGTATTTCAATATATGTATACTGGATACATGTGATTTGCATGGTAGCTTCATGTTCATGAATGGCAGAACAAGCTAGAGCTCACTGTGATGCATGAAAGCATTGTACAAACTTCCCCTTTAAATAGGTCTGCTCTTGCACTATAGTCCTGATTTATAGTTTCTGCTAAACAAAATAAAAATGTTTATTTTTGTTATAGTTTTGAAACATTTAACCCAGTCCTGACTTGTGCAGTTCAGCTGATACCTTGTATGAAAATAAATTCAATAAAAATGTGGGGCCAATCTTGATGTAAATCTGTGTACTTCCATTGGAGTTAATGGAGCTATGTTGATTTATAGAACCTGAAGACCTGGCTTATTGTATGTGCATTTTAAACAAGTAATCCATTTACCCAAGACAGACACTGCTCTGATCCATCAGATCATGAATGCTTTATCATGAATGCTTTAGCTCACCTGCAGCTATACAACCTTCAGCTCTTACAAATTAAGCAAGCTTAGCCTAGCTCAGTATCTTGTTGAGCAGGGCTGGCTCCAGGTTTTCTGCCGCCCCAAGCGGCTCCCCCCGCCCCAAAAAAGCTGCGGCAGCGCAATTGCGCCGCTCCACTCTTCAGCGGCAATTTGGTGGCAGGCCCTTTGTTCCGACAAGAACTGAGGGACTTGCTGCCGAAGACTCAGAAGTGCCGCCCCAGTAGCGGCTGGAGTGCCACCCCTTGATATTGGCCGCCTCAAGCACCTCCTTCCTTAGCTGGTGCCTGGAGCCGGCCCTGTTTTTGAGACATGTCCAAGAAATAACCAGATGCTGCAGGAAGTGATAATGTTGACAGTCTCTCTTCTGCCCCTTTCCCCCACCATTCCTTGTAGAGCTTGTTCAGGGCATTGGGCACTATCACGTCCCCATTCCAGATCAGGCATAGGATTCTGTGTGGGTCCATGTGCTAGGAACAGGGCTCATGGGGTGGGATCAAATCCACATTGTGTCCCCTCTAACTCACCAGAGCAGTTGGGGCTGTATTTTTACCACAAAATCCCTGCTTGGGGGCAGCTGCAGCCATGGGGAGTCCTTTGTAATGTGACTCCAATGAAACCATGATGTCATAGAGCCAGAGAATGGGAGATGCACTAGAGACGGGAACTAATGCAGAGCTACTGCACTGGGAACAGCCCCTGTGATCTTTTCCCCTCCAGGGGATGTTCCACCCCTCTCTATGGGAGGATGTGGGACAATCTCTGTGAGGGAATCCTCCCTAATATTAGCTTCCCCAGAGTCCTGACATACAGGTATTACTGCAGGCGGGGAGGATCTGGGCCAGTGTGTGCATATGATGGAGGGGAGGGGAATCTGCTTATGAAGTAGATTCCAGTTTCTTTCCTTCAATGGGGCTGCTGTAAAGAGGAGTAGAAACTAAAACATGTTTTTTTTAAAAAAAAACACTTAAAATTTTCTTGCAATTGTTCCCTTTTCCCCTGCACGTGCAGAAGCAGCTGAATTTAGTAATCCTGGTATTCAGGGTGGTGGAATGCCACCCTCCCCAGCATAACAAAGCACTGAAAGGAGCTATGACTTAGAGTGTTCTCACATCACTTCAGAGAGCAGGAATCATCTCTGTTTCAATACCCTGTTTGCCCACAAGAACAGAGACAGTGGGAAGAGATGCTGTGAGGAGCAGGTGCCAAATCTGTAATCCTAACAAACGCCACATCCTGGGCTGGAGGGTTGCTGTGCTACTGAGCTGAGACTGTAACAGTGAGGCAGCCTTTGTTATAGAGAAGCTGGTGGTGGGATCAGAAATAAGCCACCAAACCCAATCGGGGGAATATTTTAAAGTGAAATTATTTTGCTGGGGTGTGGGGAGGGAGAGCATAGCTCCTAAGTTCTGGACAGCTCGATGGGATACATTTCTTGTTTGTGAAAGGCAGTCACTGAGCTCCCCCCACGTGCTCTCACCATGGACACCTAGGGTGACCAGACAGCAAGTGTGAAAAATCGTGACAGGGTGGGAGGTAATAGGAACCTATATAAGAAAAAGACCCCAAAAAATCGGGATTGTCTCTATAAAATCAGGACATATGGTCACCCTATGGACACCTGCTTCTATTGCTTTGCGGGTACAGGTGCTGGAACTAGGCATGCTGCTGCCAGGGCTGCTCGGGGGGTCAAATGGGGCAATTTGCCCCAGGCCTCGGCCCCGCGGGGGCCCTGCAAGCCCCGGCTGAGAATCCCTTCCCTGGCTAGAGGTGCCTTTTTAATTTTTACTCACCCAGCGGCGGTCCTGGTCTTCGGCAGCACTTCGGTGGCAGGCCCTTCACTCGCTCTGGGTCTTCGGCGGTGGGTCCTTCAGTGCTGCCAAAGAAGTGGAGCAAGTGAAAGACCTGCCACTGAAGACTTGGAGAGCTACCTGGTGAGTAGAAGCACCACAGCGGGTGGCACCATTTTTATGTCTGCTCCCCGCTTTGCCCCAGGCCCCCTGAATCCTCTGGGCGGCCCTGGCTGCCGCACCCTCTGGCTTGAAGTGGTTTCCATCATATACAGGGTTTACAGTTTCGTTCAATGGCTCTCAACACCTCCACTATACAAATTGTTCCAGCACCACTGTTTGTGGGGAGGGGGGATGTTGGAATGAGGAGTGTCTATCAATGGTGAGAAATATCACACATGGAGCAACACAAAACTTGGTGGCCATACATCAGCTTTGTGTGGCACTGCAGCTGTTATACAACTGAGCATAACATTAAAGGGAAATGTATGCAGGCTCTAAGAGAGAGGTGACACTGGGCAGATTGGAGAAAGGCATTGCTGCTAGAATTGTGTCTCTTCTGAATCCAAGCCCCAAAATGAAATTTATAAACATACCAGGTCACTTTTGGCCACAAGAAATGTTCAGCATGCCCAGATATCATTAACAAGTTGGTTCTAATTGACAGACAGTGATATTATAGTTAATAAATCTTCCAGCAGAAGAGAGAAGGAATAATGATTGAGCTACATGGAATAAATTAACTGTCACAGGAGCTGTTCTTCTATCAGCAGGTTTCTGTAACATTATCACATCCTTATTATCTAGGTTATGCTTCTCACAGCTGCAAACACTACAGGATAGAATGATAAAGATCCTTCAATTATGTTCCTGGCTTGGAAAGCAGTGGTTCTTTTCCGAAAGGCTTTTGTTTTCCGTGTTTATTGGATAAAATGTATTATATTTCCCATTATTTTTACAGGGCAATGTATATAATTTTTCAAATGGCAGTGAAGTTATCAAAGGGAAATGGAACTGAGTCAGAAGCAGTTTGCATAATGAAACCTGTTTTTTAATGGCATACATATTTGCAAGATGTTCCTTGCTGTTCTGCTGATCTTATATGAATAACCTTGCAGGATATGGGAGAGGAAAGTTGTTTCCCTACTCTGCCCGCCACCACTCAGCCCTCCCACACACAAATGAACTGTGATATTCAAATAAGGAACTTTTTAGCCCACACAGAGGACAAGAGGAGAAGGAAGCTTCCATTTCCTAGTCAAATAGAGGACACATAAAGTACAAATAAAATGCATGTTGTATATCCAAAATTGGCACAGTGTTGTATCTAGCTACAGTATCCAGCTAGCATTTGATCATGCAAGCATTCTGCATAGACAAGTCTCACTGTGTAGACATGTGGACTCACCTCCTGCTGCTCTCTCTGGGAATTAGCTCGATTTCCAGCTCTGGAGCACCCTCTGCAGGCTGGTGATCCGCCTGTCCTCTGGCCCCGTGTCCCTCCCTGGAGCCGGTGCCTCATTTACCTGGGGTGCTGTCCTCTGGCAGTAACCCCTCTCTCTCAGAGTCTCCCCTCTCTGGGAAACCCCCACCCACTATCCCCACCTAGCCTCAGGGTATGGCTACTGCCAGTCATCATCTAGCCACCACGCCCTGGGGCAGACTGCAGTATCAGCCTACTCATCACTGGTAAGGTTGGGTTTGGACCTGCTGCCTTGGCCTACCCCTGGGCTGCCCTCTGCAACCCCCAGTACCTATTGGCCTTGTGCTAGGCTGCAGCCCGGGGCTTCCCAGGCTAGCGCTCCCCAGCCCTGCTCCACTCAGGTACCCTGTGTCTAGCTCCTTGCAGCCAGGCCCTTCTCCCTCTACAGGCAGAGGAAGACTCCTTTCTACCCCTGGCTTCTCTGGCCTTTTTATACAGGCCAGCTGTGGCCGCTTCCCCAATCAGCTTAGCTTTTAGAGCTGCAGCTTTCAAGCCCTCCCAGGCCGCTTTTTAAACCCCTCAGGGCAGGAGTGGGTAACCACCCCACTACACACTGGCTTCAATGGGAGTTCTGCATGTGGAGCACTTGCAAGATCAGGCTCCTAATCCATGCCAGTGGGAGTATGAAACTAAATATATCATAGATTGTTACATCTCTTTGGTTTCATGTGACTTATTACATGATAAGAACTGGTGATTGGGACCCAGACCAAACCCTGGTTCTGCACCTCCAAACTTGGGGAAAGTTTGGATCATTTTGGTATTAATGTTTTCCAGCCACTAGGAGCAATCCTCAGAAATGAGGAAAGGTCCAGGGTCACCACATTTTGTCTATATGCTAATCCATCTCTCATGTTCCATGGTAAACTGCCTTTCTCCACCGATTGCTAGATGATATTAGTGTTGGCAAATACATGCTTGTACAGATAGAACATGCCCTTGGTACAAATGCAGTCCAGTAAAGGCATAGACTGACACAGATAATAACATGGTATGAATACAGGCTAAAACTAACTGTTGGAAGCATAGACTAGCACAAACTGGTATAAACATGGTTGTTACAAGCTGATCTACGTACAGGAATGGGCACAAGCTAGTATATGCTGACACATGTAGGTAAAGGTTAGTTCTGGGATGGACTCATGCTAACTATTTCAAGCTGGCTAATAGAAAGCCACAGTACTGCACTTTATCTGCAGATTCTCTAAATCCTTACTTTCATTAAAAAGACATTAGGACAGCAACTTGTAAATGTAAATCTTCATGGCAGCGTAATATATGACTCCTCAGATCAGCAATCTAATTTAACGTTAATATGAGAGTAGTTATAAGTTAAATAACATAGCAACGAAGTCATCAGACCATTTTTGGAGGATTAACTGCTACATAGTAACTATGCATCTACTATGCAGTGCCAATTTTTCAAAGGAGCCTTAACCTGGTCTCCATCTTGGTCAAGAGTTGCGCATGCTCTTTGTATGTGCTGTGTACAGATTCTAGTATTAACAAGTGTGCGTGAAATCTTTCCTATTGAAGTTGGTGGGAGTTCTGTCATATACTGAAGTAGTGCAAGGATTTCACTGTATGTGTGCAAATGCTTCTGTCCAAAAGGTTGAATGTGAACAAATGGAGACTAAGTTCAGGAACCTTTGAAAATTTGGCCCATAATTGTTTATCCTCGGTAAAAAAAAAAAAATTGCAAATCAGTTGGTGTTATTTACCATTCAGCAGTTATAATATACCCTTAACATGTGAAGACCTAAAACTTTCTTACGCCACTGGTCATACTCTTGTCACAGCATGTCTGTGCCTTATAGTGCCCCTCCTGACCTAGTGTGGCACTGCAGATGTTCCATGCCTCAGTTTCCATTCTTTCAAGACCCCTTAAGAACTCCCCACAGTCCAAAAAGGCATAAGACAAAATTCCCTTGCTAGGTTTTTACATTAATAAACAAAAATAAATGTGAAATAAACTTTCTCCTTTGGGCTCGGGTTGCATAGCCCAGCTCTTTGGGGCTTGGAGTTTCTGGGAGCATGACTCTCTTAGGAGAGCTGCTTTCTCTGTAAGCACCTCCCTATAGCTGAATCCTGATGGATTTTTATCAGATCCAAGTACACGTTATTCAATTAACTATCTTGATGGGCTCATTGTCCTTAAATTAGCTCATCGTGGGTTGCTGTGGCCTGGACTCACCTTATGGGGGCTCCAGCAACCCTGTGACAGCTCCATATATTAATTCTGACCAGATCAAGGAGAAAAATGCCTCAAGTTCAAGGTGATATGTATAAGAATAAAAGATTCCTGCTTTTTTATCAGAATATAAGTCTCCATTTACACCCAACTCAGCCATTTCCAGTTTTCTGGAGAATCTGCCTGATTCTCCACAGTCTTGAACCATGTGTAGTCATTTATAAACTGCAGTCTCTGTCTTAGGAAAAATACACTGACAAATTAATCAGCCATGATTGATTGATGTGTGCAAAGTACTGCTAGTCTCTGTCATACACCCTGTGTGACTCAGCCATTTTGTCAGCACACTTGGAACTAAATTAAAAGTAAAAAAGTCTACTTTCTCCTTTCTGTTTGCTCTATGATGCTGCCACTGACCTCATCTCCCACCCACCTTCACTCTTATTTTAGCCCAACTAAATCCATTATTAAATCCAAATATTTCTGAAGATCATTTGATCTGGTATCATCTGAAAATCCTCCAAGTCCAAAATATTGTGGGTGTTTTGCCCCACAGTGACTTGTCCCTTTTAACTTCTCTCATTTCTCAATCATTTATCTCTGCAAGCATGTAATTCTGTGAAATATTTTGCTATACCCTGTGTTTGAAAAAGACTATACAAAATATGGCTACAGTCTTGCAATCTGTGGCTTTGTATCCATTTAGAGCCCATTGGTTTAAATGGGACTTGGCATCAGCATAAGGGTCCACTCACATGGATCAAATTGCAACATCAGGGCCTGAAATGTTAGTTGGCTGGATTCTTCATGAAATGCTTCAAAACAAAATTATGAACAAGAAGTTGAGAAAATTCTGGTTGTTGCTGGGGGAAACATGAAATCACAGTTGCCATAATTGGGAACCCCAAGCCTAGTTAAGACCGTCAAACACAAGTAAAGGAGATTTGTCCTCTGTTTTCTGCTGCTGATTGTTTTTCTGGTGAAAACGTTTGTTTTTTGCTGCAGGAAGAAAATTGAAATAGAGAATTGCTTTGTTATTGGAACACTGGGATGCTGGCTGCCTGGCCTTTGTTTCTCTGGAGACACAGCAAGGGGCTTGTCCAGGCAGTACTACAGATTGATTCACCATCCACTGAAAGGACAACTTACCTGACTGAAGCTTAAGTAAAAGAAAAAGGAAAAAGCTCAAGAGAGGAGTAAAACAATGAAAGTGATGGGAAAAACATGTGACAGAATTCTCCCCTTCCTAGCCTCCCCATTGCTCTGGTAATTAGGAGAAGACAGTTCTTTGTCATGTCTTTTATTCTCATCGCTGAGAATCCTCCCTCCCCACAGCTGGTCTCCCCCTCCTCAAAAAAATAAAATAGAATAAAAATAAAATAAAAAAATAAAGTATTGATCACTGCAGAATTACAAAATGTTTCTATAACTGCCATTCATCTGGACTCTGCCGATCTCTCAAATTGCTGTGATTCAGATGTTCTAGCAAAAGGTGACCTGAGTGGCTTGAATGATGTTCTGACAGGCTGTGCTCCATTTCCCCCGCAGAGCTCTATAATTTACATACTGTGCTTGGACAGTGCTCAGCGGCACTTCTTAGAGGAGACAGGTTCACAAGGGAAGACTTTATCTACAGCAGAGAAATGAAATGTGGCCCATGGCATGCTGTTTGTCCGTAAATATCACATTGCCTGGCTGCACCTTGCATGCTTGATAATCACCTCATGGAGTCCGTGTCTGATGGAGCTCTATACTTCCAACTGGGGAAGGGCAAAGGTCTTGCCGTGCTTCAAGTACTATGGTTATGGATATGTATCATTAAATAAAATAAGCTCTTTGTGGAAAAAAGCTATATGCTGTACGGTCTTGTGCTTTGGAAAATAGTGATTTAGAAACACAGCTCACCTCTCCCTCAGCAACAACGGTCTAGTAATGCTAAGGATATTGGGCCAGATCCTTGGCTGGTGTAAATCAGCATAGCTCCATTGATTAATCTGGCCCTTAGAAACTATCATGCAATAATCAGAGTCCTGCTTCCATGAATAGGAAGGGAGGATGGATATGTCTTTGAAACTAGCCGTGCAGATCAAAGAGCTGAAAGAATTCTATTTGGCATATGAAGTCTTAGTCCACTGAAAGGCAACACCTAAGCAATTAACCCCCACTATATAAAGTTGCTTCCATTGCAATCACACACAAGTGTATTGATCTCTGGAAGAAGCACAATCTTATTTTGACTTGTGGATGACGCTGAGAAAGGGGTGACCTGGGAGGAAATGCAGATATCCAACAGGAACAGCACAATCTTTTCTCAAGCATACTGGAGAATAGGTCATCTAAATATACAAAATTGAGAAGCAGACCATTTTTATCTCTGCCAGAAATTACAAAGAGAATTAAATTGCCTGAGGATTTTCTTCTGAAACCCAGAAAATGCCACTAATTCTGTAATAACTCACAGAAAGAAAACATGGAATGAAGTCTACTGAAAAACAAAGGTACACTCAAAGCAGCATGCAAGAGTGTACATTTGGCTTAATTTAGCAAGGCAGATTAAAGGTCAAACTCTCTATTGGGAAAATTGGATCCAAAATGGAATATTAAGTCTTGCAGATTTATCTGATAAGTGTGAATTCATTAAGGTTTTCAGAACTGGGAGGGAGTATGTGGGTGGGGTGGGGGGAATGGATGACATTCAAAGGACTAACACCCTCATTATAGATATCGGAAACACAATGTATACAAAGTTCCTTGGGAAATGATTTATCAAATATAAAATAAGCTCCCCTTCTACAATTATTAAATGTCACAAAAAGGAACGACACATCAGGACACATCTATGTACAAGTTCCTTTTAAAATAATGTTACTAAATAATTCACAATGCTCAAACAGACATGGGAAGATTATTTAGAATCCTTGTCTTCTGATGGTCCAAGCTGACATTTGACTTGAGATACCAAAACAAAGGAAGTGCAATTTGCGTACTTGTCACAGTTTTTTATAGACCCTCTTATAGACTGGGAATGTGAAATAGCAGTAACTTGTGTTGGAGGTGTTATCTTGGTAGTTTTATAAACAAATGCTTTAAGATTGTCCACCCCTCAAAACGTTCAAACAGGACTGTCATAAACAGATAGTTAAGGGTTAATGTCTCTTTTACCTGTAAAGGGTTAAGAAGCTCAGTAAACCTGGCTGACACCTGACCAGAGGACCAATGAAGGGACAAGATACTTTCAAATCTTGTTGGAGGGAAGTCTTTGTTTGTGTTCTTTGTTTGGGGGTTGTTCGCTCTCGGGACATGAGAGGGACCAGACGTCTATCCAGGCTTTCCAAATCTTTCTGAATCAGTCTCATGTTTTAATTTTGTAAGTACCCAGCCAGGAAAGCATGTAGTCTTATGTTTGTTTTCTCAACCTGTAAATGTTTCTTTTGCTGGAAGGATTTTTTACCTCTGTTTGCTGTAACTTTGAAACTTAGAAGGTGGAAGGGAGTCCCTCTAGGTTATATGAACTGAATAACCTGTAAACATTTTTCCATCCTGATTTTACAGAGATAATTTTTACTTTTTTCTTTTTCTTTAATTAAAAGCTTTCTTTTTAAGAACCTGATTGATTTTTCTTTAAGATCCAGGAAATTGGGTCTGGACTCACCAGGAATTGTTGGGGGGGGGGAAGGAGGGGGGATAGTGAATTCCTCTTTGTTTTTTTAAGATCCAAGGAGTTGGGATCAGTGTAGCCTCTCAGGGTAATCAAGGGAGGGAAAGTCTGGGAGGGGAAAGGTGGGGGAATGGTTTATTTCCCCTTGTGTTAAGACCCAAGGGGTTTGGGTCTTGGGTTCCCCAGGGAAGGTTTGGGGGGAATGGAAAGTGTACCAAAACACTATATTTTTGGTTGGTGGCAGCTATCAGATCTAAGCTAGGAATTAAGCTTAGAAGGGTACATGCAGGTCCCCACCTTTTGGACGCTAAAGTTCAGAGTGGGGAACAAACCTATGACAAGGACATTAGTCAATATCATTGCTAGTACATAGCATGTCTCATTCTGTTCTAATTCTCCCTTCCTTATCTGTGTCATTAGCATAAGTAGTAGTTGTTTTTGTTTCTTTTGTTCTCCCTAATAGTTAGTGCTTCCTTTTTTTTCCTGAACTGATATGAATTTGGAGGCAATTGCAAGCAGAAGGAGGATCAGCATGAAATAAGGTGTAAAGACTAGAGCAGGAATCGGCAACCTTTGGCACGCAGTCCATCAGGGAAATCCACTGGCGGACCAGGATGGGTTGTTTACCTGCAACATCCACAGGTTTGGCCGATCGCAGCTCTCAGTGGCTGCGGTTCACCGTTCCAGGCCACTGGGGCCTGCCAGAAGCGTCGGCCAGCACATCCTTTGGCCCACGCTGCGTGCCAAAGGTTGCCGATCCCTGGACTAGAGTGTGAGAAAAACACACCTTATGCCATTGGCAGAAGTTAGACTACATCCTTTGCTGCTCTCATGCCTACTGGTGAACCTAGAGAACTGTTGCCAAGAATTTCAGATTTTGCTTTGACAGGAGGATATACATGATGTTTAGTCAGGTCAGGCATGTATGGTTTGCTGCTGAGACCATGTAACACTGTACAAGCTGCCCTGGGTCAGGGGCTCAGAGACTAAGCCGGGGATCCTGTCACTGAGTGGTGGAGAGTATGCCATATACCCATTGGAATGAAAACCAATTTACACAAAGGAGTAATTCCATTTGGCAGTTCTGCCTTGCAGCTAATTCTTGGTTGAGTAAAGGCTAGCAAAGAAAACCCTGAACTAAATCCGCTGCAGAGAAAGTGCACATTGCAATTCAGCTCTTCAAGCATCTTCTGCAGCTTTGCTGGCTTCCAAATGTCTTGGTCTTCCAAGCCTTTTCACTCAGTCAATACTTCTGGGGAGGGGGGAGAAGGGGCTTTGGTTCTTCTTTGTTTTCTGCCTAGGCATATGTGATGAAGGTTTGGGTACAATGGTCCACAGTCTTCAAACTTGCTTGCTACAATGTGAGGACAAATGTATGCTGCTCTGTCAAATGATCTACAGGACATCAATGACTCTAAGAAGGTGCCATCATTGACTGAGAAGTGGAGAAGCTTGATATTAACATAGCTAATCTCTCTGGAACCAGACTAGCTGACACAGCTTTCTCCATGTGAGATCTATTATACCTTCTTCTAGCACTGGAAAAGCAAACAAGACTGTTGTAAATATTGGATGGGTTTTGCACTCAAAATATCAGTAGAATCCGTGGTCAAATGTCCCACTGCAATATCAGAATGTATCATATATAAGAATATCCATCACAGGTTGCTTTGGTAGCATCATTAGCACATATGCTCCAATGTTTTCCTCCACTTTTTAAGAGAAGGACTTGTTTTATCAGCAACTTGACAGTGTCATTAGCAAGCTACTACCTGGTGTGTGGCTATATCTACTGGGAGACTTCAATTCCATAGTCAGCTCAGATCATGAGATGTGGCCATTACACACTGGCCACCATGGAATGAATGACAAGGGCAAAGGCTGTTGTAGCTCTGCACCTGCTGTGTATTACTGTCTACTGTGAAGGCTGTGTATAACCAACACCTACTTCCAAGGTGGTCACCCATTGGAAGGTCTTGTGGAGACACCCCAGATCTGGAGACTAGCACTAACTGGATGTCTTTCACTGGGGTGTCCTTCACACTCAGTTTTTGTAGTGCAGACTGTGTTACAGACCATGAGCTACTTGTATGCTGAAAAATAAGGCTTTAATTAAAGAAATTTAATTGTATCAAACAATGCTGTTGCCCCCATGCATTATCAATAACACAAAAGCTCAAGGAAGGTGTCTCTGATTTACTATAAATCTCAAGGAAGCTATGTCATCAATTGCACCTCCCCCCGAATGCTGATGCAGCATGGAACATATTCAGAATAAAAATCCATCTAGTTGCAACCTTGTCTATTGGTAAAAAGACTGGTTTATAGCTTATTCTGAAGAAATGCTTCCAGCTTTTGAACAAAACATAGTTTATCTCCACCAGAACATAAACACCTCTTCTGAGACATGTGCTAACCCCAGAGTGGCCCAAGAGACCACTGGAGCAAAGAATAGGGCAACGTGCTTAATCATACTGTGTGAGAAGTTACAAACCTCTTTGAGAATGGAGATCTAAGAGATATATATGACAAATTCAAGAAAGCAATGGTCAATCAGCCAAGAAGACTGACTGCCCCACTCAAATCTCTTAATGGAGATGACATCACTGATGAACAAACAGATGCGATGCTGGGTGCAACACTATCACAAAACCTATTAAAGTTTAATATCAGAGGGGTAGCCGTGTTAGTCTGGATCTGTAAAAGCAGCAAAGAATCCTGTGGCACCTTATAGATTAACAGATGTTTTGCAGCATGAGCTTTCGTGGGTGAATACTCACTTCGTCGGATGCAAGTAAATACCCACTTCATCGGATGCAAGTGAATACCCACTTCGTCTTGCATCCGATGAAGTGGGTATTCACCCACGAAAGCTCGTGCTGCAAAACGTCTGTTAGTCTATAAGGTGCCACAGGATTCTTTGCTGCTATTAAAGTTTAAACACTATTGCTGAAGCAGCACTAAATGTGATTTTTTTTTTTGCCACTTGGTTCCAGACCACCAAAGAGCTTAGTATAGAAACATCTATAAATAAGTATGAAAAGGCAATCACCTTCCTAGGATCAGGGAAGACTTCTGGAAGTGTACATCCAGCTGAAGTACAGAAACAAGGACAGATTGTGCTTAAATCTCTGCACAGTGTTTTGCTTGCCTGCTGGAGGGAAAGAGGGGTACAGACATGAAGGATGCCAACATCATAATGCTGTATAAAAACAAAGGAGATCAGAGTGACTACAACAGCTTCAGGGGAATTTCTCTCCTTAGTGTTGCTTGCAAGGCATAGGTCATTCTTGAAAGACTGCATGTTCTCGCTGAACGCGTATATCTAGGGGGTCTGTGCTGGTAGATCTACTATCGATATTGTCTTGGCACTAAGGAAACTGCAAGAAAAAAATCAAGAACAAGGAAGACCTTTCGAGGTGTCTTTCATAGATCTCACAAAGGCTTTCGACTTGCCCACAGAAAGGGCTTCTTCAACTGCTAGAGAGATTTGGTTGCCCCCCTACCCCAATAGTCTTCAGTCTGATTCTATCCTTCCATGATGGCATGATGGTGGCTACAGTACAGTATGGTGGTGACCAATCTGACAGCTTTGAAACCTGCAGCGCTGTCACAGGGATGTGTTTTGGCCACCGCACTCTTCAGTGCATTCTTTTCTCTGGTTCTTCATCATACTTTCTCATCTAGCACCAGGGGTGTATATCTCCATATAAGATCAGGTGAAAAACCCTTCAACATTGCATGCCTCAGAGCAAGAAGAAAAGTAAAACTAAGCTAATAAGAAAACTTATTTTCACTGATGGCACAGTGCTTGTTGCACACAGTAAAGAGGAGCTTCAGCAGCTTTGCACTAGCTGGGCTGAATTTGGACTAATTATCAGTCCAAAGAAGACAATAATTATGGGACAAGCTGGGTTGGCTGCACCAGTGGTTTCACTAGCTAAGGCTATGCTGAAAGTTGTTCACAAGTTCTGCTATCTAGGATCAACTGTATGGGATAATTTATCTCTAGAAGACGAGCTTAGACTACCCCATTTGGCCAACTGACCAAGTATGTGTGGAAACTGACATTGAATACCAAAATATGAGTCTACCAGAGGAACATTTTGAACGTGGTGCTGTAGGATGGCGGGACTTGGACTACCTACAGCAGATGTGAGTGAATTCTAAACATGTTTCACACCCTCCATCTTCACCATATTCTAAATAGAAGGTGAGAAACTAAAGTTCCTGATACCAAAATACTTGAGAGAACAAAATTGCCAAGTCTAATCACTATTCTCAAACATGTCTACATTGGCTTGGTCATCTGTTTTGGATGGATGATGGACACATTCCAAAGGATCTCTCATATGGAGAACTTGCAGAAGCTTCAAGGTCACTGGGCTGAAGATTCAAGGACATTTGCAAGAGAGACTTTAAAATTTTCAGCATTGACACTGCAAGCTGGGAAGATGGAGCCAGCAACAGGTGACACTGAAGAGCAGTGGCTGAGAGACAAGAAAGCATAGAGTGAAGAGGAAAGTGCACCAGTCTTCAAGTGCTAATAATGTACTGGCTTAATCCTTTGACCCTGCATCTTATGTCTGCATTATCTGTGGCAAGAACAGTCACTGGAATTGGACATTTTAGCCACTCATGATGCTGCAGCATGCTATACAGTAGCTGAACTGCTCTGGTGCTTACACCATCATTGTTTGAAATTGATGGCTGCCACTACAATATCAGAAGGCAACACTGATCCTTTCCTTTTCATTCTCTCTTCTGTTGTGGTCCATCCCTCTCCCATTCTATCCCCTTTTCTTTCCATGGTTTCAGACTGTAGAAATTTTGGATGCGTGACTTACTGAAGTGGCGCCTCCTGTTGGTCATCCTGGGAATTAGCTCTTGTCCAGCCCAGAGCACCCTCTGCAGGCCAGTGTCTCGCCTGCCTTAGGGCCCCGTGTCCCTCCAGGACCCCGGTGCCCCTTACCCTACAGTTCTGCCCCAGAAGTATCCCCACTCTCTGGGTTTCCCCTCCCGGGGAACTACCAACCCTCTAAGCCCACCTTGCCTCAGTGGAAAAAGGAAGAGAAGAAGAGGAGTAAAGATGATGTTTTCTCTGCATTCCTCACTGCTAGAGGATGAGAACTCCCCCCCTCCGCCCACCCAGGAGCGTGGCTGGCTCTCCCTGCTCCAAGAGGTGCCTCTCTTGCAAGGAGTCAATTCCTGTAATAGCCAGACACTCTCAGTGTGCCTGGAAGAGCCTCACAGAAATGCTTCACCTGCCACAGCTAAAACGGCAGCATTCTCACAGGAATTGAGAGCTGAAGTTAAAACTCCTCCTTATGGAGAAGGCACTTCAGTCTCCAGGGGACTCCGGTGCTGACCCCGGATCATCCCCAGAGCCTTTAACTTCAAAGGGAGTAGAGCAGGGGTGGGCAAACTATGGCCCGTGGACTGCATCTGGCCCACCAGCCATTTTAATCCAGCCCTAGTGCTCCCGCTGGGAGCAGGGGCTGGGGCTGCCCGGCTCTGGTGCTTCAGCCGGGGTGCAGGGTCGGGGGCTGCTCTGCGCAGCTCCTGGAAGCAGCGGCATGTCCCCCTTCCACACACTGCCCCTGCCCCAAGTGCCGCCCCCACAGTTCCCATTGGCTGGGAGCCATGGCCAATGGGAGCTGCAGGGGTGGTGCCTGCAGATGGGGCAGTGTGCAGCAGAGCCGTCTGGCTGCATCTCCACATAGGCGCGACATGCCGCTGCTTCCAGGAGCCACTAGAGGTAAGCGGTGCCCAGAGCCTGAACCCCTGACCCACCCCCTGCACCCCAACTCTCTACCCCAGCCCTGATTCCTCTCCTGTCCTCCAAACCCCTCGGTCCCAACCAAGAGCACCCTCCTATACCCCAAACCCTTCATCCCCAGCCCCATCCCAGAGCCCACACCCCCAGCCGGAGCCCGCACCCCACTCCCCCGCCCCAGCCCGGAGCCCTCTCCCACACCCTGAACTCCTCATTTCTGGCGCCAATCTGGAGCTCGCACCCCCCGCCAAAGCCCTCACCCCCTCCCACACCCCAACCACAATTTCATGAGCATTAATGGCCCACCATACAATTTCCATACCCAGATGTGGCCCTCAGGCCAAAAAGTTTGCCCACCCCTGGAGTAGAGTCATGGGAAAAAACCAGCAGACTTCTCCTTTGAAGTCTCATAAAAAGGGCTCTGAGAAGTTGGCCTGCCAGAGCTGCTCCCCAGTGTGGCCACCTGGGTACCGACGGCACCAGCAGCTCTGAAGCACGGTACCCAGAAGGGAGCCACCGCTGTGAGCTCTGCTCTGTGGCACTGGCTGCACCGCCTGCAGAAGCCAGATGCTCCAGCAGTCAGGCCTTGAGGCAATGGTACCACCCCCTAAGGAGACAGACAATCACCACACTGTATCTAAAAGAGTGGCACAGAGAAACCTTTTAGTACCAGGTGCGACAAAACTTCCATCTAGGGAGTGCTCTGCATCTTCCCAACCATCTGTACTGAGAACATACCACAGACACTCCTCTGCAGTACCAAGTGAGCCCATGGTACCACATGAGTTCTGTGGCCCTGGTACCCAGGGAAAGACAATTACCATACCATCTTTAAAGGAGTGGCACCAACAAAACTTTCTGTATTGGGCACAACAAAACTCTCATCTAGGGAGTGCTCTGCACCTTCTCTACCATCGGTACCAACAAAGTACCATGTAGACTCCTTTGCGGTACTGAGTAAGCCCAGGGTACTACATGAACTCTGGTACCCTGGAGACCTGATGGTTGGAGAAGAACTGCAATCCCCATTATTCGGTACCAGGGCCCAGGTACCGAGCACATCCTGGCACCCAGAATTGCTCTTGACACTGGGCCGTGTACCGCCAAGACCCCAGTCAGCGCTGCCCTTACCCAGTGACGAGTCTGACAGTGGCCAGGTCTTTTCCTTGGTCCCTCATCATGGCCCACCATCACAATACAGGGGTCCTCCTCAATTCCATTGAGCCAACCCACAAATCGTGCCCATGCCCGCCCTCCTCCCCTTCATGGCCGTATTACAAACTTTGGGTTACATACACTCACATGTCATGGCCATCTAGTGTGTCTCAGATAGAGTCCACCAGATGGTCTCCTACACCCTGGGTGTCCAGACCCCTGAGCAAGGGAAGGAGGACGCTTTTTCAGAACAGGAAGAAGGACTCGAAGGGGAAGCTATCCCTCCAGCACACTTCTCTTCACCTGCACCAGATGAGGCTGTACTGCCTCCCCCCCATCACAAGGTGATGATTTTAAGAACTTTCTAGATCTTACCAAGAGAGTGGCAGATGAGATGCAGATTCCCCTACAGGAGGTGCAGATATACATCACAAGTTGGTGAGTATTTTGCATACCTTCTCCTTATCCAGAATTGCCCTCCCAATTAATGAGATGATTCTAGATCCTACCAAAGTCATTTGGCAGACAGAAGCCTCCATTGCACCAACCAGCAACAGAGACAAAAATAAAAATAATTAAAAAAAATACTACATCCCTCCCAAAGAGGCAGACTTTGTTTCAACATCCACAACCCAACTCCATCATAGTGGATATGGTTAATGCACGAAGCAAGCAACATAATGTCAAGTCGACCCAATAAGATCAGGCTTGACAAGATGGCGTATTTGTCAGTGACATTACTATTCAGAGTCACTAATTACCAAACTGTCATGCCAAATACAAGTTTATTAATTATGGGAAACTCAGTGCATTTATAGAACATTTACTGGTGACACAAAAGGAAAAGTTTCAGATCATTTTAGAGAGGATCAGTTAATAGCCAGACTGGTGCTAGAAGCCAAGAAGCCCGTTAATAGCCAGACTGTAGCCAAGAAGCCCGCCTCAGTACCACTGTCATGGAGACCAGGAAAGCAGCTGTATAAGTAGTACTGGATGTAGCTTATGCAGCTGCTTTCCTGGTCTCCATGACAGTGGTACTGAGGCAGGCTTCTTGGCTACACCTTTCTAGATTGCCCAAAGGCAGAAGACTTCCAATTTGAAGGGCCCAAACCCTTCACAGAGAAGACAGATTCTTCTCTCCACATCCGGAAGGATTCCCAGACCACATTATACTCCCTAGGAATCTACACTGCAGGACAGAAGAGAAGATATACCTTTCAGACACAGCACAGGTTACAATGTCCTCAATACCACCATCTCAGTGCTGTTACAAGCCATGGTGTAAGAGGACCAGGGCTCAAAAATGGAAGCAGTCTGCAACCCAGTCCATGACCTCTCAAACTACCTCTTCTAAGCACATTTGACTGGTTGGTTGAGGGTCTGAACAATTATACCTTGCAACATCAGCTGCCACCTACACACCTGTCATGCCCCCCTCAGAAGTCCTTGCTGATCTTAAACACAAAAAAGAAGCTTACAGGAAGTGGAAGATTGGACAGATGACTAGGGAGAAGTATAAAAATATTGCTCAGGTATGCAGGAGTGAAATCAGGAAGGCCAAATCACACTTGGAGTTGCAGCTAGCAAGAGATGTTAAAAGTAACAAGAAGGGTTTCTTCAGGTATCTTAGCAACAAGAAGGTGGTCAAGGAAAGTGCGGGCCCCTTTCTGAATGAGGGAGGCAACCTAGTGTCAGAGGATGTGGAAAAAGCTAATGGATTCAATGCTTTTTTTGCCTCTGTCTTCACGAACAAGGTCAGCTCCCAGACTGATGCACTAGGCAGCACAGCATGGGAAGGAGGTGACCAGCCGTCTGTGGAGAAAGAAGCGGTTCAGGACTATTTAGAAAAGCTGGATGAGCACAAGTCCATGGGGCCAGATGCGCTGCATCTGAGGGAGCTAAAGGAGTTGGCGGATATGATTGCAGAGCCATTGGCCATTATCTTTGAAAACTCATGGTGATTGGGGGAGGTCCCGGATGACTGGAAAAAGGCTAATGTAGTGCCTATCTTTAAAAAAGGGAAGAAGGAGGATCCAGGGAACTACAGGACAGGCAGCCTAACCTCAGTCCCTGGAAAAATCATGGAGCAGGTCCTCCAGGAATCAATTCTGAAACACCTAGAGGAGAGGAAAGTGATCAGGAACAGTCAGCATGGATTCACCAAGGGCAAATCATGGCTGACTAACCTAATTGCCTTTGATTTAGTTGGGGATTGGTCCTGCTTTGAGCAGGTAGTTGGACTATATGAACTCCTGCGGTCCCTTCCAACCCTCAGGGGCGGCTCTAGCCATTTTGCCGCCCCAAGCACGGCGGCACGCCGCAGGGGGCGCTCTGCCAGTTGCCGGTCCCATGGCTCCGGTGGACCTTCCGCAGACGTGCCTGCGGGTGCTCCACCGAAGCCGCGGGACCAGTGGACCCTCCACAGGCATGTCTGCGGGACGTCCACCGGAGCCACCTGCCGCCCTCCCGGAGACAGGCAGAGCGCCCCCCACGGAATGCTGCCCCAAGCACGTGCTTGGCATGCTGGGGCCTGGAGCCGCCCCTGCCAACCCTGATATTCTATGATTCTATGAAGACATCAGGCCCTACTTCACAGCAGTTGGGAGAATATCACCTCTGACAGATGTGACCTGGAGATAATTTCAAAGAGTTATGCCGTTCAATTATTGTCCCTCCCCCATCCAACCCTCCTTCCCTGTCCCCCTTCAGGAACCCTTCTCATGATAACTTACTTCATCAGGAAATATATCATTTCTTATGCCGAGGGGGCATTGAACCAGTCCCAGTGCAACTCAGGAGCAAGGGGTTTTACTCTAATTATTTCCTGATCCCCAAGGCGAAGGGAGGTTGGAGGCCCATTCTAGATCTAAGGGTATTAAACAAATACGGGAAGGTGCTGATGTTCAAGATGGTCACACTAGCAGGCATTATTCCAGCTCTAGAGCAAGGAGATTGATTTCCAGCCCTCGATCTACAAGATGTCTATTTCCATACCTCAATACAACCATCGTACAGGAGATTTCCTACAGTTTACCTTTGGGGCAGGGCCGTTATCAATACAGACTGCTCCAGCCAGGGTATTCTCCAAAGTTGTCTTTTTTGTAGTGATGCACTAACCCCAGTACAGCAACTGGAGTTTATCAGCACCAAACTTAATGCAGTATAAGTGAGAGCATTCCTCTTGCTATGCAGACTCACCACCCTGGGATGGATGCTTCCCTAAAAGGCTGGGGAGCTCACTTACACAACCACAAGATTCAGGGCAAATGGACTTCAACAGAAGTGACCTTCCATATCACTCTTTTGGTGCTAAGGGCTCTCAGGAAGGCCTGTGAACACTTTCTGCCTTTCATCAAGAATACCCACACAGAAGTCATGATAGACTTAATATGACCTGTATGGGTTACATAAATTGCCAAGAAGGTGCCAGATCTCCCTCCCTCTGCAAGGAAGCACTCAAACTTTGGAATTGGTGCATCCGTCACAATGTGCTCATCTCAGCTGTCTATCTACCAGGGATACAGAATTTTTGTCACGACCATGAGTGGGTACTGAACTCAGAGGTGCTTCAAGATATAGCTGCTTTTGGGGAACCCTGACTACAGCTCTCTTTGCTACTTACTGGAACAAGAAATGTCCTCATTACTGCTCCAGGGATGGCCTGGGGACATATTCTTACATGGGAGACACCATCATCCTCTCATGGGACAGGCCCCTCTTGTATGCCTTTTACCAGTTTCCTCTTCTATCCAAGCTCTTGTTGAAAATTCAGTGAGACAAAGCAATATGTCCTCCTGTTCCTCTTTGGCCCATTCCTCACCTGCTTTCTGAATACAACCTGTGGGTCCTCCACCTGCAGACTTGGCTCCTTCTTAGTTCCAAGAGTTAGAGGCAGAATGCTCTGACGAGTTGAAAGATGTGTTTTACACAGCCAAAAGTTGACCACTCGACATACTTATCTGCAAAATGGAAATGATTCTAAACACATAGACTTGACCTCATCTTCCCTCCCTCTGATTTTGCACTACATTTTAGACCTGAAGAGATCAAAACTCTCACTCAGCTCCCTTAAGGTACCTCTCATGGTGAAAACTTCTTTCCACTGCCAGGTAGACAGATATTTGGTGTTTGCTCACCTGCTAACATGTAGATTCCTTAACGGCATTGAGAATCTCTTCCCGCATGTGACATCACCCACTCCAACCTGGGACGTTAACCTAGTTCTCAGGGCTTTGACTAGACCTCCCTTTCAGTCCATGGCAACTTGTTCTTTCTTACACCTGTCCATGAAGACAGAATTTCTAACTGCCATCACCTCAGCTAGGCACATAGGAGAAATAGTGGCCCTGATGGCACACCCACCATTACGGCCTTTTTTAAAGACAAAGTAACTCCAAAGCCATATCCCAAGTTTCTCTCTACTTTCTCTGCACTTTCCATATGAATCAACAGATCCATCTCCCTCCTCCCCCAAACTCCCCCCCCAAAAAACAAACAACAACCACATTGTGACAACAGGGAGATGATTCTGCATATGCTAGATCTTAGAAGGACTCTATCATTTTACTTGGACAGGACTAAGGACTTTAGGAAATCCCCTAAACTCTTCCTTTCATACACAGAAAGATCCAAAAGCTCTGTGGTATCAGCTCAAAGACTATTCAAATGTGTGGTTGCATTAATCACTGTTACCAAGGGTGCAACCTGCTTCTGTCCAGAGTCCATATGCATTCCACGAGGCCAATTTCTATGTTGGTCACATTTCTTAAAGATACCCCTATCTCAGTCATCTGTAGAGCAATGACTTGGGCCTCCACCCACACTTTTGCAGAACATTATGTGATCACTGAAGATTTGGCCCCCGACACCATTTCCAACTCCATAGTACTCTCGATAGTAACAGACTCCACTCCAAAGTCCCAGCCTCCAGTGGTGGGTACTGCTCGGGAGTCACCTACAATGGAGCACCCATAGGGACACTACTCAAAGAAGAAGAGGAAGTTACTCACCTTGTGCAGTAACAATGGTTCTTTGAGATGTGTGTCCCTATGGGTGGTCCACAACCCACCCTCCTCCCCTCTACTTCGGCGTTCTCTATAGGGCTCTGCGGTGGAGAAGGAAGTGAGTGGGGTTCACCCGCATAGTGCTAGATAGCCATGAGGGAGGGAGAGCACATGCACAAGCTCAATGGACACTGCTACCAAAAATCTCTGATTAGAGGCGCAGAGGCGCACATATACCTACAGTGGAGCACCCATAGGGGACAGATCTCGGAAAAACATTGTTACTGCACAAGGTAAATAACTTCCTCATTTGTTCTAGTATTTATTTGATAACAAGAGCACAGGTTGAAATATCCCAAATTTAGGTGATAAATGTACATATTTCCTATTAGAAAAATAAAACAAATCTAACAAATGAAAACACTATCTAGAAGTCTTCATTGAAGTCAATGGCCCTACCCTGATTTACACCAACTGAGGATCTGGTCTGTTGTTGTTTTTTTCTGCACTTTTGTTCTATACAGTTTTCTCTCCTTGTACAATGCAGAAATTCAAGGGTAACTGTCAGACTTACAGACGTGCACACTTATATTGAACATGATATAAACATTCAAAGGCAAATTTACAAATCAGGTTATGAGGACATAAGGGCAGGACTTTTGGCAACATCATTTTAAAGATGTGACCAGATGAGCAGGAGAAACTACATAAGCCTGGGGATGGGGAGAGGGGGACAGACATGAGGAGCATCTGTCTGGCTGACTATGTTAAGTAGTTCAGCTGCCTATCTGGCCTATGGGATGTTGCTGTAGCTGGGTGCTCCCCATGCACAGTGGTGGAAAAGCATGCCACTTGGCAGAAAGAGAGATGCAAAGCATGGCTGTGGTGATGGAAGCACTCAACTCTTAGAGCTCTGAACTTGTTCCCAACATGCCACTAAAGGGATGCATAGTGACTAGAGTTTTATGTACAAAATATTTAGGAATTAATTGAAGAATCATGTAAACATCCCCACATGCATCGCCATATTACACATTCATACATCCTTTTGCACATATGCAATCACAAACTTTATCCATGGGTCTGTGAATTTATGAGTTTAAATGCCTGTATATGGGTACATTTCTGTATATACATACACATGGAAATCCACACTCAAATTCAACTACATGCAGGCATACATGGAGGCATATGATAACAAATAAGCATACTGCACAGTAACTCTGTATGCTTGCTGTCTTGAATAAAATGAATTGTACAAACGCAGTCCTTTTGTGGAAGTCAAATGTGAGAATCTACTTACACTTTAAAATTAAATTTCAAGGATGCTTCCATATGTACACATGCAACTTGGCATGTGCAATTTTTGAGCATTTAACCTGTGTGTAAATGAGAGAATTTGGAGAAGCAAATTATATTTGTACTTGATTTGTGCATGTGCTAGTTAAGTTTTGAGAATATAAATTATTTGTATAGGGCTCAGAAATGTACACTTATACAATTGGTAGGCAAGGCTGCATCTCCACAAACAGGCAATGTTGCAAAAGTTTGATCCTTCAGTTCAATCATTTTACTTGCCAATTATTCTGGTTCAAACAATTTTAGTTCTCTCTCAGGATTCCACAATGGAGAGAAAAACTATTTGAAGGAAAGAGTAGGTGAAGAGGGCAGAGAAGAGAGAAACAGAGACAGAGAGAAAAGAAAATACACTGAGCTGCACTGCAGCTCAGCATTGTTGTTGAGAAATTAAAGAAAGCAAAGGAGAAACAGACAGATAATAACCTCTCTCCAAGGGCGTGATCCTTTTCTGTCATACATGCTTCATCATATTGGTTAGCTTCATCAGTCATGCTGAGGAAGAAATGGAGTAGAATGACCGGGACAAATGGAATATAGACTCCAAATACCCATTGGGCATGATGGATGAGCAAAGTATTCAGCACTTGTGTTGTGATAAGACCATCATAAACTTATGGGATCTTAACAGGGAGCTAAGAATAGTTCCAGATGCTACCAAAATATTCTTAATATTTTTCCTGTTATTTGAAAGCTTTGTAGACAGTTACTCCTTGAAACTCAGTACTACATACACAACACAGGTGCTGATAGTCAGTCACTGTTTGGCCTACACAGTTCTCTAATTCTAATGCACATAATTCCTGATGTGCAGCATCCTCTGCCTTTCTATTGATTTCCCTCCCCCGCCCCAGCTTTGCCAATACATCTCAATCTCCTGATACATCTTGCTGTTCAAATCTTGAGCCTCCACACAGCTTTCCAAATACATCTCTGTCTCATTCTGGCAATGGATCATTTTTGTATGTATTAGACTGGCCATCATGCCACGTTGTGTACAGATTGTATGATGTAGATAAATGTTACTTTAGGATTTGAATCCAAGTCACCAGAGATTCAAGAACAATCCACTTGTTTCTTAAGAACATATCTATGTAATCTTTACTGCCCACTGGATTGCTTTAGAAAATGCAGGTGATGGTAACAGAGTCAGTTAAATATTTTCTAAAGACATTTGACCTAGAAGCCATGAAGATAACATAGCAATATGTTTTCAAGGCAATAACAGGCCTTGATATGTACCGTCTGCAATCCCATTTCCATAATGAAGAAAAGTCTTAAAGAGCAGGAATAAATATTACAGCACCATCAGCATGAAAATATGATCTGTGATGCCTACAGCATCCTGCAGCCAAGTCTTCAGCATCCACCCATGAATAGTGCATTCATTGTCCACATGTTCCAGCTCAGCCAGCTGCTGGAGACATTGCCTCTGGGCTGTTTGGTGAATTAAGGTTTAATGTATTCCCACGAGCTTCCTTGCTATCCTGCAGGATATTTGTACAGTGTTCTGGTGCATAAATAACTCCATCTCCTTTATTTTTAGCTTTTTTCTTTTTATCTGAAAGTGGTTATTCTTGGTGTTTTTCTCTTCTTCTTTTGCAAGGCCAGCATAATGAAATCCACCTCATCCTGCATGAGGTTTGAATGAGAGATGTGACATCTTGGGGAGGGGAGATTTTTTTACTTGACTAGACAAAATAAATAGATTATGTTGCTTTTTTGGCCATCCTACCTTCAGCAGCCCAATCCTTGGGTACATCCCTTTAGCAGTCCTCTATGTGAATTATTCACAATAATCAGCACACTATGGCACAGGCATTCCCCTGAGCTGAACTAAGCATGACAGTGCTTCAGTTTGTCACAATATTTTCAGACCCAAGATAGCATCTATTATACATTTGCACTTCTTATAATTTTTGGCTACATTCTAGCACCCATCCTTATGCTGAGTAATATCTAACTACAATAGTAGCCTCCATTGAATTCAATGGGAATTACTTGTGTAGTAATATATGCTATTTGGCGTAAGTAAGGAGTGAAAGAACTGAGCTGATACCATTTTGATTGAGTATTATCCCTATATTATTTTCTATGTTCTCTCGCATCAACCCTGATGTTCTCATATTGTACTCTTTCTACAAGCTAAAGTCATAGAATCATAGAATATCAGGGTTGGAAGGGTCCTCAGGATGTCATCTAGTCCAACCTCCTGCTCAAAGCAGGACCAATTGCCAACTAAATCATCAAGCCTGACCTTAAAAACTAATAAGGAAGGAGATTCCACCACCTCCCTGGGTAACCCATTCCAGTGCTTTCACCCTCCTAGTGAAAAAGTTTTTCCTAATATCCAACCTAAACCTCACACACTGCAACTTGAGACCATTACTCCTTGTTCTGTCATCTGGTACCACTGAGAACAGCCTAGATCTATCCTCTTTGGAACCTCCTTTCAGGTAGTTGAAAGCAGCTATCAAATCCCCCCTCATTCTTCTCTTCTGCAGACTAAACAATCCCAGTTCCCACTGTTTACTCCATAAAGCTTTGTTTCATCAAGATGTTTAACCACGTGTTTGAATTTAAGCATGTGCTTAGTCCAGGGCCGGCTTTAAGCCGATTCCCCGGAATCAGGCCCCGTGCCTAAGAGGGCCCCATTCCCGTGCCTAAGAGTCTTTTTAATTTTTAAATTTAAAAATTTTTTTTTACTCACCCGGCGGCGGGGTGGTCTGCTGTGTGTATGTCTGCTGCGGGTCTTCAGCGGCATTTCGGCTGCGGGGGGGTCCTTTGATGCTGCAGAAGACCCGGAACAGACCTCTCGCCACCGAAGTGCCGCTGAAGCCCCAGACCGCCACCGGGTATTCGAATTGGGCCCCACCGTTCATAAAGCCGGCCCTGGCTTAGTCCCACTAGATCAATGAGACTACTCACATGCTTCTATATAGGCACTTGCTTAAGTATAGGGTTGATTAGGAATTTTTCAATCGAAGCATTTTTGACAGAAAATGATTCAGCAAACCCCAAATTTCTCATGGGGAAAGAGCCTGTTTCAATGTATTTTCCATTTCAAAAATAAAAATAACCTTTTGAAATAATTGAAACATCCCATATTGACATTTTAAAAATAAAAAATTCAAAATGAATTTTTAAAACAACTTTTTGTTTTGAAATTTAAGATAATTCATAGTAAAAAAAAGTTAAAATTGAAATGATTTGAAATGATCATTTTGAAATGATATAAAAACATTTTGGTTGACCCATAACAATTTTTTTTAACTCTTGGTTGGCTTTTTTTTTTTTTTTTGAGAATTCCACTTTTCATCCTGATTTGAGATGGGAAAAAAAATCTCAGAAATATTTTTCAGAATGAGAAAAACATTTTCCCCAAAGTTCTGATTAAGTATCTTGCTGAATTTTCAAATTTTATGCCATTTTTCCCCTCATAAACAGCAAAGAATTCCACCTATACAGTGACTGTTTTTGCCATTTCATGGTTGCTTTTGCCATCTCAGGGTTGCTTTATTTTCAAGGTCTTTTAAGAAAGTCTTCATTTGTCTTCATTGTGTATTATTTAGAACATAAATAACTTGAATAAGGTGAGGATAGGCCAGACCTTTTACTAGTATAACTAAGCAATGTCTCAAAATATAGGGGAAATGTCAAAAATGTGAAACACCACTTTTTCAATGATGCAGATAGCTGCTTCCTTTTGTGAATTATATTAACCAAATTTTGACATAATTATGTTCAATAAAATGAAAATGCAGTTATCAAGTTGTCAATATTTTCTTTTCCATTTTTTTCCTTTTTTATATCATGTCTTTTTTCCCCCTCTGCACTGTCTTCCCTTCCTCTTGCTTTCTGCCTGTCCTTTCATTCTCCCTTCTCTTATGAAATAACTTGTCCTATGTACTCTGATCACAGAAGGCTTCCATGGTCTTCCAGAAACCATTACTGAAACTGGCTTGCCCTTGTGAATCTGGGGGAACCTTTCAGAGGTGTAGAGAATTCTACAGATGTCATTTGGTTAACCCTGAAGGTCTTTATTTTGGATCTTTGGGATATTTGTTCTTAGATTTTATATGCATGGTATTCAGGGGTGAAAGTAAGTTAAAGGACTTACCAGTATGCCGGAGTCCTGAGCAGGGGGCGTGGCCTCAACCAGAAGAGGTGTGGCCTCATCCGGAAGAGGCAGGCCTTTAAATCTTGATTTAAAGGCCCTGGGGCTCAAGCTGCGGCTGGAAGCCCTGGGGCCTTTAAATCACGCCAGGAGCTACCAGCTGCAGAGGCGGCTGGGAGCCACAGGGCTCAGGGGCGAATTAAAGGGCCCAGGGCTCTGGCCGCCGCTACCACAGTGGAGCTCCAGGCCCCTTAAATCACCAAAGGAGCCATGTCGCCACAACCCTGGGGCTCCAGCAGCCGCGCTCGGGTGGCACTTTAAAGGGCCTGGGGCTCTGGCGGCAGGGAGCTCTGGGCCCTTTAAATTGCTGCCCAAGCCATGCTGCTTGAGCCCAGGGGTAGCGACAGCAAGGTTCCCATGGGGTTTAAAGGGCTAGGGGCTCCGGCCACCGTGGGGAGCCCTGGGCCCTTTAAATCACCAGCCTGGGGAAGCCTGCCCGGTCCGGCACAGCATACCGGCAATTGCCAGTACGCCATACCGGACTGTACCGGCTTACTTTCACCTCTGACAGTATTGTTACAAAGAAGCAATATTTCCTGCTATGCAGAGATGACTTTCCTAGTCCCTTAGTCCTAGTTAAGATGATCTCACACATCTCAACCTGAACCATCACACCTTTCTTGGTTTTAATTTTTCCTTCCGGTAGAGGGTAATAATCAATATCTCTTAACTGCATATGGTTTTCTTCTGAAATTTAAAAGCTAAGGGTGCTATTTGGCAAGATGAGCTCTGTTAGATTATACAATGTAACTGTAAATTGGAAATAGTTTGTTCTTTCAAATTTGTTTTATACCATTACACTTTTTTCATGATTCATTTGCCTTTCTAATTAGATTTTAACATATATTTTGTATTACAAAACTTGAAATGACGAAGAATTAGATAATGCAAAGCCCGCATAGTAGCCAAAAACCCTGCTGTGTTTTATTCATAATGGACCAGTAAATGGGTAAGGGTTAAGAATTACTTAAAATACAAAATGACAAAATGAGGGTACTTTAGAACTATAATGGTTAATTATAACAAATGGAATCATTAGGTTGTTTTGACTAAATCCTGCAGAAGCACAGTAAAATCTCAGTTCAGCAAGTCTCTTCCAATGCCTACTGGCTAACTTCATCCTTACCTCCTACATTCGAGATCCATTGCCTGCAATTTGCTGCTTCCCTAATTCATCCTGTTCATAATTACAGGGCCAGTTGAAGCAGACTGCCCTCCCTCACCCAAACAACTCAATCCCACTCCCCTGAATTATTTGATAAACCTTCCACACCACAGTACAAAGCTAATAACTCAGTGTTATGTGGCCTTCTTCCTGTCACTTACCCCAAACTGCCCTGCTATTTTAGCTGGTTACAGGAGGTGGAAGCTACAGGGAATGTTTGCACAAGTGATGTGGTTCTGGGGAGGGTGTTGGGGGGACAGTAGATGGAGGCTTCTTTTTAAGCAGAAGAAAGGAAGGAGTCTGCACTGCTCCCCAGCCACACGAGACATCCTGATTCTAGTAGCTGACTTGAGTTATTGTTACAGAGCCCTATCAGCTCAAAGCAGCTTTTACTCATCACTATAGGCACTGGAGCACAAGCAATAAAGATCACATGAACATTTCATCCTGCCCCTGAAGGCCCCAATTGCAGGCCTGGCAGCATTGTCTCAACTGACTCTGTGCAGTTGTTTAATAGATGATTAGTTTGGGCATATGGATTGTTTTGTAAATTATTTTTAGTTAGCATGCCTTGAGTTTACTTGATTTGTGGAATTTGGTGTCTCTCGTCATAGGCATCACATGGCATGGTCCCTGTTCCCTGATTGGATGGTGATATATTAATCAATATAAACGGTACCTGAAGAATTCCTGAGATACTGAATCTCTCCTATATTCTTTTGTACAAACATAAGCATTGTATTTAGGTATGATAGTGGGCCCCAGATTTTAAAATAGTTGGAATCCTTCCTGATTGAGAGGGAGAGAAAGATATAAGCCAGATTCATTGGTTGCTTAGCAGACTTTACATTTTCTCTGTTCCATTTCCACCAAGTAATAGGGTGGCTGTGGTTGAATAAGTGTTTCTGGTGTGAATACTTTTTTTTTTCATTAAAATCTGTATCCACACAAATAAATAACCCTTCACAAATATTCTTGGGGAAAAAATTGGGCTCCTGAATGTGTGTAGAAAAGTGAACAAAAACAATATGAATGTGGTCAGATCAAATAATATGTCAAATTTAACAACTGTGTTCACAGATACATTTTCTACTGTTGGCTCTGCTGTGATAGAATGATAGGGATTATTAAATATCTATATCATGAGAGCCTCCAGAAGACCCATTCAGAGCCCAGCTGTGGGAGGCACTGTACAAGCAGCAAGGTTGGATACAATCCTTGCTTCAAGTTGCTTAAATGATGCAGTAAAGCTGGTGTGTACAGCTCTAATATGTTTTAGAGGTGACATTAGGAGCACATATTAGCTTTTCCCCTGTTCTTGCATTCAGGAGCCAGGTCTAAGATCTAAAATAGAATTGTCCTAGTAGTCTTGATAGACATTTCAAATGAGAGCATTTAGCAGAGGAGGAGAGAAGTAAGAACAATCTATAAACAGCACTGTCACTAAGGAGTTTAGCTGTCTTATGGTTAAGACACTGGCTTGAATCTCAGGAGAGCTAGGCTCCTATTTCTGCCATAATATTCCAGTTTGATCTTCTAAAAGTCACTTTAATTGCTCCATGCCTCAATTTCCCATCTGTAAAATGGAGATAACACTTTGCTACTTCTCAAGGGTGTTGTGAGGTGTTTAGACACTACAGTGATAACCATCATAGCAAAATCTATAAATGAAATAACTAGGCAAAGTGGGAAATGCCTGTTTGTCCCATTTCCAGTCACTCATACAACAGTGTCCAATCATTTAGCTGCCCCAGGCAGTCTCCTGTTCTGGTTGTTTAGAGCCTCGACAAAGTGAAAAATGCCTCCTTATGGCTGTATTTGCTCTTCTCTAAATGCTACCCATGTATAGCTATGCATTTCTGAGATGTGTCCAGCACATCCTGTCTCTTTTATGAAAGCCCATAATAGTCAGGAAGAAAAATGTAAATAAAATTACATATTTTAAAAAAGCAAAAAAAAAACCCCAAACCCAACAACAATGAGACCTCCAGCACCCTTAATGCTCTTGTGCTTTCTTTTTAAAGTGAAGAATATTTAGCACAGTACTTTTCAATATATAAATAAATGCACAGGTGGTGTAGGATGGTAGGCCAGATGGGTCTGTTAGGCAAAAGACAAGAACATATTGAATACAGCAAAACAAACCTTAATTTTTAAAAAGCAATTTAAGTATATTAATTCTCAGGAATGTATCAGGCTGATACATTTCTCCCCAGAATAAATATCACTCTGATTTCTGCTATGTGAGCATCCCCACACCTATCCTGCAGAAATCCCCAGCCCTAACCCCAAGGAAGGACCAACACCTATAATCTCCAGAGTTAGTCAGACCTTCTCCTGTCTGCTGAGACTTAACAGAAACATTGCTGTTTCTGGTGGCTTGTATGATGTGGGATGACCAAATAGCCATCTGATGGTAACAGATACTCACCTGGTCTGGATTTAAAATAGTGATCTGAAGGTGAAATGTAGAGATGGCATAGAGTGGCGGGAAATAGAAAGGAGAAGAGCTAGAGTTAGAGGAGAACAGAGGGTTCTGGATAATATTATTATTTGTACTATGGAAACACCAAAAAGACCAGTTCAGGAACAGGACACCATTGTACCAGGCACTGTGCAAACTCACCAGAAGTCATGGTCATAGTCCCAATATGTGTTTTAGAGTGACTAGAGCATTCCCTAAAAACTCAACAGTCCTCTTCTAACCAAAAATATTCCCCCTTGTTTCATGACATTTCGGCCAAGACTGACCTGCCACCAAAAAGGCATTCATCACAAGGCCCAGCAGGTCTCTTTCTGGCCAAGCTGGTCAAATAACCCGTTTCTGGGAATTTCCCATCAGACAAGCAATTCATTATAGACTATCTCTGACAGAGAAGACCCAAAAGTAGAGCTAGTCAGAAAATGGGTTTTCTTTCCACAAAAAATTCAGTAAAAACAAAATAAAAAAGTAACTTTGTCTAAATTTTCCATGGGAAATGTTGACTTCAAACAAACAAAATCTGAAAATCTTCAGCTCCAGAATGAAAAGTTTCATTTTAGAGCAGAAAATTTTTTTCCCCTAAAGTCGAGATTTTAATGAAAACTCAACATTTTCTGTGGAAAGGAGATACTTTCCATGGAAACTTTTTTGTTTAGTTGAAAATGCAGTTTTCAAATGACAAGAAGTTTTGAAGGAAGATTTTCAAGAGTCCTATCCAATAGCCTGTATGATTTAATGGATACTTGGCCTGGACAGAAGGAATGTAACAGAGACTTCTGGGCCATACTGTGAAGATTTTAGAAATAAAAATAGCCTGAGGTCAGGTGGCAAGTAAGGTAGGTGAGTGAGATGGATGCAAATAAGGGTGTACAAATCCACACTGGGTCCAAAGGAGTTAAAAGGCAATATTGGGCCTGCCAAGCATGCTCTGACTGGAGGAGTGGGTTAAAATGACCTCAGAATCCCAGGCAAAGTGTGGTGGGCAGGCTGCAGGAGAAAGGAATCCTTCTCAAGCTTGAGCCTGAGAGAGGACTACAGAGCAAGTGAGGCCCCCAGACTGTGCCATTTCCAGCTACCACCCCCTTTGAGAACTTGCAGGGCTATACTCTGTAGGACTCTTTTTGTTAAGTGATTTACTGTTTGGATTATAGGAGCCATGCCCCAAACTGAAGAAAGTACCCCAAGTCAGCAGACTAGGACATGTTGCAGGGAGGATCCTGCCAGGGTTGCTTCCCACAGGGCCCTGGGCTGGGACCCGGTGGAAAGAGAGGACCCGAGTCTTCCTTTCTAAGGGCCACGCTTAAAGTCAGGAATAGTCACCTCTAGAATCCTGACAGAGAAGCAAGATGTCAGAATTTGGGTGCACTAACCACTAGGCCACCCAGCCCTCTGAGTACTCTCTCACAACCCCCCACAAAATCAACAATGATTGGGTTCCCAGAGCCAGTTGTGGCTATTCAATGGTTCTTTTTCTTTGGTTCATAGATTCCAAGTTCAAAAGAGACCATTGTGATAATCTACTCTGACTGCGTCTATAACACAGGCCATAGAACTTCTGCAAAATAATTCCTACAGCAGATCTTTTAGAAAAACATCCAGTCTTGATTTAAAAATTATCAGTGATGAGGATCCACCATAAGCTTTGGTACATTTTTCAGGCCAATCCCCAATTTAACCTGAAATAGTAACATCTAACATAGTTTGACAACTAGATCATGGTGGTAAATGGTTTTCCCATCCTGGAAATCTTTTTTTTCCATCCTGAATTGGGAAGTACAGTTGAAATCTTGAAAATGTTTGTGAACTGACAATCCAAAAGAAAACTTGGTTTGGGTCATTTTAAATGTTTGATTTCAACATTTTCTGAAATGTTTCATTTTGAAAACTTGTTTCAAACTAACAAAACAAATATTTTATTTTTGAAATGATTGAAATGGGACACTGACAATTTCAAAGCCTTTTTCCAAAAAAATTTCAAATGAGAAATTTGTCAAAACTGACCCTTTCCCACAAACAGTTTCTTTTTTTGACAAACTGGCATTTCTGACCAAAACATTTTTTTTTTAATTCTCAACCAACTCTACTGACAACCCATCACTGACTTGCAGTGGTCTTCTGAAAAGGATTAAGCATAGTCAGTTGCTCAGCTGGGTGATTTGTGCCTAGTCATGATAATTCATTTAATCCATTAAAAAACAAAACTAAATAAAACTCCTTAAATTCAGTTGAAAACTCCCCTGAGGGCTTGGCTACACTGGAGAGTTGCAACGCTGGTGGAGGCTTTACAGCGCTGCAACTTAATAACTGTCCACACCTGCAAGGCACATCCAGTGCTGCAACTCCCTCGCTGCAGCGCTGGCTGTACACCTAGTCTGCTTGGGGTATAACGAGTGCAGCGCTGGTGATGCAGCGCTGCTCGTCAAGTGTGGCCACACACCAGTGCTGTTATTGGCCTCCAGGGTATTAGGAGATATCCCAGAATGCTTTTAACTAAATTACTCTCTTTGTTTTGTTATGATGCCTCTCTTTGTTTTGTTGTGAACTCGCGACTCCAGGAGCTGCTTATCTAAAAAACAAACACAACTCTTGTTTGCTGTGATCAATCTGTAACTGACTGTGAACAATCAATTGAGATAACCCACTACCTTGCTGTGAATGAGGCAGGCAGGGGGATGAGTGTTTGCTTGAGGAGAGAAACAGCAGGGGGAGGGGGAGAAAGGGAGTCCATTGGAGCAGCTGCTTATCTGGTCTGCAGGCTATTTGCAGTTAAGAGTAAATGAGGGGTCGAGGAAATTTTCAGATTTTGCAAGGCAGGGAGCTGAAGTGTCGGCTCCAAAAATCCACTCTTTCTCTCCCCCGCTCCCTGTCACACTCCACCCCACCCGCCTCTTTTGAAGAGCACGTTGCTGCCACTTGAATGCTGGGATAGCTGCCCATAATGCACCACTCCCAATAGCGCTGCAAATGCTGTAAATGTGGCCACACTGCAGCGCTGGTAGCTGTGAGTGTGGCCACACACCAGTGCTTTCCCTACACAGCTGTACAAACACAGCTGTAACTCCCAGTGCTGCACATCTGCAAGTGTAGCCAAGCCCTGAGTCTGGTGACACATTCTCTGAAAATTATCCCCTGGGTGGGGCTTATAGGATCCAATCGTTCTAATAAGCTTCCACTTTTTGAAGCCCTTTATCCTATGCAACTGATGTATCTGCTGCCCACTTTGTCCATCTGCTTTGCTTCAGGAGGATGTTTGTTTCCATCATGGAGAGTGTTACAGCAGAGCTGTGCGACCTAGTAACTATAATCCATCCTATTAACTGCTTTGATTAAATGAACCCAAAAATAATTGGAAAATGCTCTTGATATGTGTGTGTGTTTGATCACAGAGCTGGAGAATACTCTTGACATCTGTTTGATCACAATTTGTTTTTTTGGCCACACTTAAAAAATAAAAGAAGCAGCAGCAGCAAACTCCAGAGGAAGAGCTCAGTGATGGCTCGGATTTAATTAGATCTTTTCCCCTTGTATAATGAAATAATCCAGCTAGACTATCAGCCCCTTTTGTTCCCTGAGTATGCATGACAAGATCAGAGTAGGTAGCTGTTTCTCCACCACCATATTGCATAGTTATTTACGTTAAAAATCACTCCCTGAATACCATTTCTTGAGTGGATATGTCAAAAGGTACTTTTGTAAACTGCAATATGGGATGGGGGTGGGGAGGGAGGGAAGCCACAATCATGTTAAATCCACTTTAGGTAGCACTTCAAGAAATGTCTGGAAAGTTCTGTAGTTGTTTATGCAAAAGGTCACAGACATGAATAACCTGCAGAATAATTTCAGGGCAGAGAATTATTCACAACTACTGAAAAGAAAAGCAAAACAAAACTAAGAAAAAATATTTGAAATAATTTTATTCCCCTATTATTATTCTTATTGTATATTTAAAAAACTCTTCTTGGAGGGATTCAATTTGGAACTGTCTGCTTTATTCTTTTAAATTGTAACAGGAAACATATTGTTCTGTCTTTCTTTATGTTGCTTCTTTTCTTTTTTCAGTTAAAAAGTTTTCATGAATATATTCACACACAATAAATATTTCTGAAATGCGTACTCTTCTGGTGACAGAATATACTCTGGGTTTTATAGGGAGTCCAGTGGTGGTCTTGTTGGAAGGCTGAAGGTCAAAAACAGGCAGGGGAGGATCAAGGTGGGAAAAAGATGTCTTCTGAAGGGTCAGATAGGGATACAGAAAAACAACCCTTTCCCCTCTACTCTGTGTGTGTGTGTGTAGGGAGCAGGGGCTGGGAGGGAGCTCTCTGAACCAGAAAATAGTCTGTTTTTTCAAATAATACCAACAAAATCAATCTGCTTATTTTTAAGGTCAGCTCTACACAAGCCAGTGGCAAAGACACATTTTATGTTCTTGAAAGCTTTTCCAAACAATGATGAAAAACATCAGCTGACCTCAATCAGAAGAGACCACTGGGGCTATATTTTGACTACTGTATCTCCTTCCCCTCCATTCATGCACCCACACATGCAAACACCCCCAAATTCCTCATAATCTTTCTCAAGCAGCCATTCCAAGTAGTCCAAGTAGTCAGTTATTGATTGTTTCTCAGTAGCTGCATGATTTCAGGTAGCCTTTCTTCAGTAATATCCTCATCTGCATATGCTTTGTAGTGCCAAGAAAGTCACAGATCAATCACTTCCATCTCTGCTAGTGACAGGTCTGGTATAGACCTACAGTGAGTGATGAATTGGGGACATTAGAAACCAACTCCATTATCCTGGGTAATCAATCGCCAGTTCTTTGATGTGCTGACTATGGTAGGAAGACACATTTTCTCTCTTTCTTTCCAGCTGGAATAAGGAAATAGAATGCTATTTTTTTATCCATTTTTTCCACCTGCAATACAGATCTACAGTTCTGTCCTTCCTAAAAGATATACTGATAATGCCAGCACTGTGTCTGTGTATGTCCTGTAACAAGAGAAAGCCCTGTCACATATTAGCATCCTGATATTGCTTGTGTGAATCAGTCTTCCCATATATCTCTGTGCATAGACCATCCTATGGTTTCTGTTACTGATGAAACTTTTGATTGGGTGGCTCAGGGGACTGATAATGGGATAGAGAACCTTTCACTCCTAAATTGCAAGTTTGCTGTCATTGCTAATGACCAGAAGACTATTTCATGTCTTTTTGGTGCAATGAGTTCTCAGTCCAGTTCAGCTCCTGGCAGACGGATGCCTAGCACACAGAAGTCATTGTCTCAAATGAATTCTTTATTGTTAGTCTTACCAGAGACTTACTAATAGTTAAATGAGCATGGAAGTTGAATCCTCCCTAAAGTGGACTTTACAGGTCATGGTTGGGGCACACCGACGATATGGTGAGAGCAAGTTTGCATTACTGCTGCTGCCTCTCCTGTACCTGTTCTGTGAATAAAAAGAGGAATTCAGTCTCCTAGGGCACAAGTCTAGCATGAAACTCATTTTAAAAACTGAAAGATGTTTTATTTATATGGATGATTTTCTTCTGTGAGTGAAGTGATCAGTGTTTGTTTAAGGCCAAGAAAAATCTAGAAAGAGAGAGAGAGAGAGAGAGACAACTCAACTCATTTTAGCCTTAACTCTGTCCGAAATATTGAATGGATTGAAATCTCCACTCGGAGTGAAATGCCACATTCCTTTTCTGACCTGTCTCTTAGAAGCACTTAAAACAGAGATTTACGGTGGATAACCCTAGATTAATTTGGGAATCACTTGATACTCATGCAGTGCAGAATGAGAGATGGCTGTGGGTAGGGCAGTCATAGCTCGTCACTTGTGCTTAGTGCTGACAAGGGACATATAGCCTGCTGGAACTAGTGGGAAGGGCCATAATAGAGCCGGTGGGATTGATGCTAATGCCATAGCAGTTAACATTTCTTCAGCTGCACTAAGTAGCACTTGCTGGTGCACAGGGTCATATGATGGCCAAAGGCCACTTTATGGAGATACCAAATTTGGGAAATCCTGACCAGCTAAAAGGGAATTTTTCTCATCTTAAAAAAAAACCCCTAAACAATCACCACCAACAAAGAAACCATAATTGGCACTACGTAATTATCAGCCATGGGGCACATTTTGCCCTGACTTGCCCCACAGGCAACACCTTGGACTTCAACAGCCTGCATAGGCTGTAAAACCAGCACACAAGTTGGCTTTGTTAGCATCTCAGCAGAGAGACCCAAGGTTTCAATAAGCATGGTGCATGTGGTAGCTTCTGACCTCTGGAGGAGAGTCTCTCCAGGCCAGGATAGAGGAAGATTGGTGAGGTAGTTCTGTGAACTGTCAGTCAAACACCTTTTTCCAGAGCTGTCAATCAAACACCTTTCACCAATACAAAAAATAGTTAAAATATTTTTTTTTAAATCCCACTGCTCTGATGCTAACTCAGTGAGATAAACTGGAATGGGTTATAATAGTTCAGTCCATGCCATTAGTGAATACATATGTGAGAGTGTCAAGCCTTTTTAATCTTATACCCTTCAACAGGAAAATGTTTATACTGTAAAAGGCAGGACCTCCTCCAGGGTTTTTGCCGCCCCAAGTGGCGGGGGCAGAAAAAAAAAAGCCATGATCACGATTGGCGGCCGCTCCTTCCCCTTGGCCACCCTAATCATCCGCTTGCTGCACTAGTGCCTGGCGCCGGCCCTGGTAAAAGGTAGCTCTAGCAGCATATGTTAATTTATACAAACTGTTAGTATGCTGCACATGGAATCAAATGACTGTCTCCCTGAATGAAAAGGGAAAGGGAAAAATTATTTTTGTTTTAAAGGGAGGAAAAAATGGAATTTGTATTCCTGTTATCTGCTGGCTGCTGGCGGTCAACTCACCCATTCTGCCCTTTGCCTTTCTCTGATCAGCTAGTAATCAAAGCAGCCGGGGGATTCTGAGACAGGCTTGATCAGGCATCACAGGCTTCAGCACAAACAGTATGTAAATGTTTGCAGTTCAGACTTTCATGGTAGTAAAAAGAGAATAACAACAAGCAAATTCAGGGAGTATTAGTGAACTGCCCTTATTCCTCAGGAAGGCCATTGCAGTCTCAATGTTCTCCCCCAGTGCTAAATTACTGTGAGTAGCAGTCCAGGACTAGGCTCAAGCCCATGTTAACCATTTCAGAAGTCTGCATGGGGTACTTACCCCATCAAATGGAGAGATGGCTCAGTGGTTTGGGCTGGCCTGCTAACCTCAGGGTTGTGAGCTCAATCCTAGAGGGGGGCCATTTAGGGATCTGGGGCAAAAGTCTGTCTGGGATTGGTCCTGCTTTGAGCAGGGGGTTGGACTAGATGACTTTGTGAGGTCCCTTCCAACCCTGATATTCTGTGATTCTATGAATAGCACTGCAGTGAATTCTTCTGATTCCACTCTGATGTCATGCATTTGGAGGTAGGAAAATAGAAAATAAGATGGCGAGTCATTTTGTTTTGTCATGGTATATCTGTGCTTATACCTTCAACGGAAATATGCAGGAGTGATTCTGCTGCAAATAGGGATGGTCAGAGCGGTTTTTGCCTAATTCTGAGCCCATATGAACATCATGGGTTTGAAAGTTTGATTCACATGTGATTGGGCTCTCATTTTGCTTAGGAGGGTCTAAGGGGAAATAATAGAGCATAGAAGGGAAGAGAGAAATAATATTAGATGGAGAAAGAAAATGAAAATTTGAGCTGCGCATGGGCAGAGCAAAAAACAAATGCAGCCTGTGGGGGGGAAGGAACAAAGAGGAGGAGAGAGAAACATTATAGTGAAAGAATTAGTACAATGGAGATACTGCACACAAGCCACCCACTTGTGCCAGCTTAGTGTTACGGGTATCTCTGTTCCTAGAACATAGTTCAGGCTTCCTTTTAGCTAGAAAGTGTTTTTTAATTAAATCACCTTTGAGAAGAAAAAGCTTATCTTACAGGAGGAAAAAATATACATGAACTAAAAGCAGCAACATGCATCCGATGAAGTGGGTATTCACCCACGAAAGCTCATGCTCCAATTAGTCTATAAGGTGCCACAGGACTCTTTGCTGCTTTTACAGATCCAGACTAACACGGCTATCCCTCTGATACATGAACAAAAGATAATCATGAACTCCTCCCACCCACCCAAAAAGAAGTAAATACAGTTCAGAGAAACTGATACGTCAAGAAGTACATTCATCCCCAATGAAAAGGCAGTTCCATAAAACTGGCTGCATTAATATTAGAGCCTTTGGGCCACATCCAACTTCCACTGAAGACAGAGGAAAGCCTCCCAACTACTTCAGCAGAAGATGAGTCAGGTTCATAAAGAAGTTGGGGAGAAATTAGGCTGCTTGTATACTTGCTGCCAGAGAAATAGCTTGTCATTAGTTTGTGCTATTTTCCTCAATCACTATGCATAGTATCACAGCAGTGATAGAAGCAGTTGCAGCTGGAAATTATCTTCTGGGCTCTGATTCACTCATAGAAAGTCTGGGGCCAAAATGTTTAGAACTGACTAGAAACCATGGGCACCTCTATTTTTTTTTTATTGACAAACTTGAGACACCTTAAAGGGGCCTGGTTTTAAGAAAATTCTGAGCACCCATCCCCTGAAAATCAGCCCACTTTAAAGTGTTTTGATGTGGGCACTCAAAAAAATTGAGGTAGCTCTAGTCACTTTTGAAAATCTTGACATACTGCTACCTCCTACACAGTCAGGAGACAAAGAAGTCTGATAGGGAGGACAGGTGGAAAAGACTATTATGAGAAATGAAATGAATAAGTTACTCATTTATTGTTGCAACAGAACATTCCTGCCCCCATCTTCACTTTCTCTGTTTTAAGAAATGTAATTGTTAAAGTTTAAATATAGTGTGTGTACACAAACATAGACATTTGTTTTGGGAAGCATTTGATAAGGTGTTTTTTTGTAGTGTGGGTTATGATCTTTCATGGAAAATTGCCAATACTGGGTGATGTAGCATCCATTCTGTATTACAGCAGAAAAGTGAAAGGTATTGTTTTAATAAACTCAGTACCTGAGTCTTCAGGAACTTCATTTGCCTCCTACACATCATGACAAATATTCTCCAGTCACTTCTAACTTCATGTTTCAGATTTTCCGAAGCCAAAAGTCTCTGTAATAGGTGATATTCACACAGTGGTGGTCCTTGATTTGCAGTAAAGGTCAGTCAGCAAGGAGTCAGGAGATTCCATAGATGATGAATCTGTTAGACTTATTCTTCTGTTCTTAGTTTTATTCCTCAATTTATTTTATCCGTGTAGGAGGAAATGAAATGGCTTCATTCCTCATGTCCATGAGTACTGGATCAGAAATTCCCCTGCTATCTTCAGAACATTATATGAATTTTAGTTTTCAACTAAATATTAAAGATCTCTATATTTGATACTTATCTGGAAATGAAAATGAATGCATGTTCCTCCAATACATTGAATGAAGTTTGTAGTTGTTTTAGGCTCTATTATTCAAGGTGTATGCATGCGTGCGGGGAAGGAATGCAGGATTTCATCTTTTGTACCTCTCTTGGTTAATGTGAAGATTTTGCCACTCAGGGTATGTCTACAATACAAAATTAATTCAAACTTATTTTATTTGAATTTTCGGAAGCGATTTTATATATTCTGTGTTGTGTGTCCCCGCTAAAGCATGTGAATTTGGCAGAGTGTGTCCACAGTACCGAGGCTAGCATCGAATGTTGGGGCGGTGCACTGTGGGAAGCTATCCCATAGTTCCCGCAGCTCTGCTGCCCATTGGAATTGTGGGTTAAGCTCCTAGTGCATGATGGGGCAAAAACATTCTCGCAGGTGTTTCTGGGTGTGTGCTGTCACTCGCTCCTTCCTCCCTGAAAGCTACAGCAGATGCCATACTACCAACAGACGGTGCAGCATGGTGCACCGCCTGTCTCCTGGTACTATGAATCCACCTCTCATGTCCTCTCGTCTTTCTATCTAATCTTTCATCTAACCATTTCCTGCCTTTTTTTGGCCATTGTGAACAGAGCTGCACAGCTTCTGCCACTTTTTCCATGTTGTCGGTCATGGGCTCCCGTGGAAGCTACGGACGGCAACAATTCCCTGCCGTTTTTCGGCCATCATGAACAGAGCCGCACAGCTTCCACCACAAACTCTGCTCACGTTTCCACTGCAAACTCTGCTCTTCCGCTCTTGCAGCTCTAATGAGCTTCCTGACTCCATGAAAGCTACAGAAGACAACCATTTACCACCTTTTATTGGCCTTCTTGAACCAAATAGCTCCTTTCACACCCTTTTTCCAGGATTACCCATGCAGGCACCATAGCACGGCAAGCATGGAGCCTGCTCAGATCTCCGCTGCAGTTTTGACCATTGTAAATTCCTGGCACATTATCCAGCAGTATGTGCAGTACTTGCAAAACTGGGTGAGGAAGCGACGACAACGCAATTACTGTACTGATGAGGACATGGACACAGACGTTCCTAGATGACTGGCATGTTGTGATTGGGAGATCATGGTGGCATTGGGCCTGGTTCGTGCCGTGGAACGCCGATTCTGGGCCCGGGAAACAAGCAAAGACTTGTGGGATCGCATAGTGTTGCAGGTCTGGGATGATTCCCAGGATCTGCGAAACTTTTGTATGCGTAGGGCCACTTTAATGGAACTTTGTGACTTGCTGTCCCCTGCCCTGAAGCACAAAGACACCAAAATGAGAGTAGCCTTCACAGTTGAGAAGCGAGTGGCCATAGCACTATGGAAGCTTGGAACAGCCGACAGCTACCGGTCAGTTGGGAATCAGTTTGGAGCGGCAAATCTACTGTGGGGGCTGCAGTGCTGCAAGTAGCCAATGCAATCATTGACCAGCTGCTATCAAGGGTAGTGACTCTGGGAAATGTGCAGACCATTGTGGATGGCTTTAATGCGCTGGGGTTCCCTAACTGCGGCGGGGCGATAGACCGAACACATATCCCTATCTTGGCCCCGGCACACCGGGGCGGCCAGTACATAAACCGCAAGGGGTACTTTTCCATGGTGCTGCAAGCACTGGTGGATCACAAGGGACGTTTCACCGACATCAACGTGGGATGGCTGGGAAAGGAGCATGACGCTCGCATCTTCAGGAACCTCGGTCTGTTTGAACAACTGCAGGAAGGGACTTACTTCCCAGACCAGAAAATTACTGTTGAGGATGTTGAAATGCCTAACCTTAATGCCCTGGCTCATGAAGCCATACACAGGCACCCTGGACAGTAATAAGGAGTAGTTCAACTATAGGCTGAGCAAGTGCCGTGGTGAATGGTGGTAGAATGTGCTTTTGGACGTTTGAAAGCACGCTGGCACTGTTTACTGACTCGATTAGATCTCAGCACAACCAATATTCCAATTGTAATTGCTGTTTGTTGTGTGCTCCACAATCTCTGTGAGAGTAAGGGGGAGATGTTTATGGCGGGGTGGGAAGTTGAGGCGGCCAATTTCACACAGTCAGACAACAGGGCGGTTAGAAGAGTGCAGCAGGGCATGTTGCACATCAGAGAAGCTTTGAAACCCTGTTTCATGACTGGCCAGGGTACGGTGTGACAGTTGTGTTTGTTTCTCTTGAAGTTACCCACCCCCTATATATATATGAAAGGAAATAAAGTCTAAATTGTTTAAAAACTGTTCTTTATTATTTGTTACACAACACACTGAGAGAAATCAGAAGGCAGACTGCGGGGGGAGGGGGGGTTGGGTTGTGGGGTGGAGGAGGAGGAAAGGACAAGTCGAGAAACCAAATCAAAAGTTCTCATATGCCAGCTTTCTGCTGCTTGGGCTGTTCTCTGCGGTTGAGTGTGTGGGTCCCCGTAGCCTTCCCCATCGTGTTCTTGGGTGTCTGGGTGAGGAGGCTATGGAACTTGGGGAGGAGGGAGGGCAGTTATACAGGGGCTGCAGTGGCAGTCTGTGGTCTTGCTGCCTTTCCCGCATTTGATCCACCTTACAGAGGAGCATGTCAGTTTGCTCTCCCATGAGCTTGACCATAGCGTCCTGCCTGCTCTCATTGCGCGCGTCCCTCCTCTCTTCATGTTCCTGTAATGCTTTATGGGACTCCGCAGTTGTATGCCTCCACACATTCAACTGGGCCCTATCAGTGCAGGAGGACTGCCTGAGGTCGGCAAGTTTATTTTTTCCACCTTCTAATCTGGACCAGCCTCTGGGATGGAGTAGATAGGGGCCGCGTTGAAACATTTGCACCTGCGGGAGGAGAAAAAGGGATGGTAGTATTTTAAAATATAGCAAGCAATGCCTGGTGGGTTTGCCATAAAGGAGGGCCTGCGGGCTCTCTGGGATGATCACTAGTCAATAGACACCAACCATAGTCCTGAATGTTCACATTTTTAGAAGTACTGCCTATTCATTGAATGACATTAGAGCCTAGGGTAATGCTAGTTTTCTGAAACTGCTACTGTACATCTTGATTAACTGATGCTTCCAGAAATAATACTGAAAGAGGAAGTTCTTGCTCATTTGGAATATCTACAATATCAGTAAGTCCTGCAATTTTGTGTCTGTTGGGGCTGGGGGAAGGGGGATTAGGGGAAGGTAGGGCTGGGTATCACAGCTTGGTTCCAAAATCGAGTTGTCCGGGCCACATCCTCAGCTGATATAAATCAGTTTATTGATTTCACTGGAGCTATATCCTTTTATACCATCTGAGGAACTAGCTGATCATTTTTAGAAGCACTTTCAGTACTGAATAAAAAATTAGGGGGAAGCCCTCTGCCAGTATGCACTAAATCTAGCAGACTGAATAACTTCAGACAGACTCCAGGCTACTTCACTTCAATTAAAGTGGGGGAGCTGTCAGAAAACTGTAGTTTGCATCTAGTTATCAGGGAACACAGTTTTCACATGCTATTAGAAAGAACAAGGCTTGAAACAGTTTATTCCAAATGTCCCGTGTAATTCTGTAGCCAACGCTACAAAGCACCATCAGAAAGAGAATATATCTTATTGCAAGAAAATAAATGAAAGGGACTGACTATTCAATCTTGTTGAAAGCTGCTCAGGTTTCAATGCAGGACTTACATGAACAGTTTGGGAAAATCTTACCACAGAACTCAAATTTGTCCTGTTTAAATTTGTCAGACTAAAACTGAATTTCAAGGGGTCAAGTCCAATAGACTCACACCTCTCAGCATCAGCGATGTGGTGATGCCATGCTGCAATGGGATTGTGTTTATTCTGCAACATCCTGCTGCAGTGCCAAACCAGAGGAGTGTGCAGGTGACAGGAGAGGACCAGTCATATAGAGACGCAGCAAGCCAGGAAGATTGAATCAAATCAGGAGCTCATCCTTACAGCACTAGGCAAAGGCAAATTAAAATCAGGCTGCCTCCCCATGTGGCAGGCATGACCTGTACTCCGGCCTTGGAGAGAGCTCTCTACTAGGCTGACATCATGAAATGGCCATGTATACATTGTAACATCGCAGTGCACTGCCACAACATGTGGAAAACATCACCACTGAGGATTTAGAGTTCACCATTATCTGCAGCTTAACCTTGAACTTTGCATTTTCCCACCCAGAATTCAAAACTGTCTTTTCTCAGAGAATTTAGAGGAGGCCCCAGTGTAAAACAATGCTGATTTTTGTGGATGATCCTGGCATCATATTAAGGAAAATAATCCTGTGATCCCATGGAAAAAACCCTCTTCACCAACCTTTGTACTCCCTTGACTGTTGCTTATCTTGGCTGTATAATAACTGCAAGCTGATTCCAATGGACAGAAATTTGTAGGAAGTAGACTGAGGAATCTCTGCACAGATGTCAGGACTCCATGTGCTGCACTTAGTGTTATGTAAAGTGAATGTAAACACAGACATAGCTGTGCAAATGGTAGAATGTGGCAGACATTTCTTGGGGTTCAGGAAATTCATGCATTTAAAATGGCTTTGCTCTGACTCTCACATGGATTATTGTTACTTATTCACTGCATATTTCTCTGTCATACTGTCAGAAGCAATCTTATAATATTATCAGTGTCTTCACTCTGGGCTCCAAAGTCTGGGTTGTAGAAATGTAGGTTTGTTTTGCTTTCTTGGTCATGGTGATAAAAGGCCAAATGATTTCTGTGGATGTGTATACACCACACTCATTGGAATCAATGGGAATCGCAGATGCATTTCCAGGAGCAAAACTTGGCCCTTGGCATTTAAAAATTGCAGGCAGCATCAACTTGCAAACCAGTAAGATTCAGACATGTATTTCAGCTTGGCTGCAAACTTCCCTGGGAATATTAAAACTTGAATCACTCAGTCCTAAAGACATAGGAGGAGTTTTTTAAAAAAAGGATTTAAAAGAAATTTCAAATGGTTCATCTCCTTGAACCCTTTCCTGACTCTGCATTATTCATTGTATCTACTACAAGTGTGGAGACAAGTGACATCTGTTAATGGGTAGGTCTGGAGGAAATACTTGCTATTGCTGATGAAAATGTAATTCATTTTAATCATATATTTTAAATAAAATACCATTGAATATGCTTAAAATGAACTCTGCTTATAGTGAAAATTCACTTCACTTATAGTGAATGTTCCCTCCACTATAATTGAGTCCTGCTGTACTTCTCCTCTTGGATTTTGAAATCAATGCTAAAGACAAGTACAGTGATAAAGAATTAAAGCAGCTATTGTTATGGTCTGTGCTTTGTACAAATTCATATTATATACAAGACCAGATTTGAAACCCAGCTGTCATTTTCCTGCAGCACTGGAGTCTCCTCATATTTCCTTATCAATGTGGGATCAATAGAGAAAAGAGCCTGTGATTTTTTTATTTTATCTTTTTATTTTTTTGCATTCTAGAATATTTTTTTCTGTTTCCTTGGAAGGTAGCAGTGCAGTAGGTATGGAGATATTGCCGTGGTGAATAATCAGCTGAACATGAGCTCTCAGTGTGATGATATGGCCCAAAGATCGAATGCAATCATTAGATGCATAAACAGGGAAGTTGGAGTGGGAGCAGAGAGGATTTTCTACCTCTGTATTTGTCACTGGTTTGACCGCTGCTGGAATACTGTGTACAGTTCTGGTGCCCACAATTCAAAAAGGATGTTGATAAATTGAAGACAGTTCAGAGAAGAGCCATGAGAATGATAAAAGGATTAGAAAACATGCCTTATAGTGATAGACTGAACTGCCTGAGTCTATTTAGCTGAACAAAGAGAAGATTGAGGGGTGACTTGATTACAAGATAAATATCTACATGGGGAACAAATATTCAATAATAAATTCTTCTCTTCAGCAGAGACAGTATAACATGATCCAATGGAAGATGAGGCTGAAAAATTCAGACTGGAAATAAGGCATACATTTTTAATGGCGAGAGTAATTGCCCAGTTGGAACAATTTACCAAGGGTTGTGATGGAGTCTCCATAACTGAAAATTTTTAAATCAAAACTGGATGTTTTTTTCTAAAAGATCTGTTCTAGGAATTATTTTGGGGAAGTTCTCTGGTCTGTGTTATACAGGAGGTCAGACTAGTTGATCACAATGGTTCCTTCTTCCCTTGGAATCTATGAATTGGAAAGCAGAAGTGCAGCAGGTATAGAGACATTGGAATCCAGGGTACTAGTATTCTGTGTAACACAGCTCTCCTAGGTAGAGGCTTTAAGAATGAGACCACTGGTTTTGAAAAATCTGTGCCTATTATATGAACGCTAGGGCATTGTAAGGGTCTTCAGAATAAGAAGGGTATTTTGTCACTCGTGACAATCAAGCTGCATTGGCAACTGCCATAGGTTCATGTTGCTTTACATCATTCCCAGAAGCAGCACTCTCTGAAAGCGTTCAGTGAAGCACCATGAATGATACAGCAATTCTAGAAAGGCTAATTGAGTAGCACTATGTGATGGCTTTTCTATGGGAGAAGAGGAGAAAAAGAGCCCAGTTACCCTTTTTTATAGTGACCCAGCCATCCTGCCCTGCTATTCCATATAAAGAAAGTCCAACATGTGGAAAAAAGAGGTTTCTTTTTATTATGGTATCTAAAAGTCATGGAGCCTGCTCTTTCACAGCATCTGCTTAATCCATGTGCAAGTCATGTTATCCTATTTAAACCAATTGGTACCTTTTGTGACATCCAATTAATACTCTTCTTCTACTCCTGTGAACATAGAGAGTGAATATTCAGAAGCCACTCTTCTTTAAAGTTGTTTCCAGTGGTATCTTTAGACCTCTACACTTTGAATCTTGCTCTTCACATTGTAACAATATAGTAATAATACTTTCCCCCTAGATAGCTGAGAGTAAGACTTATGTTTGTATGATCTCCTAGTTCACTTCATCCGCTTTAGGTAGACCAACCTTTTCCATACCCCCTTGACCCTCCGGATCAGTCAAGCTGACTCAGTTTGTGGATATACAAGTGAAGGGAATGTGCTCCTCATTCCCACATAGCACAGAAACAGGATTTGGCCACAAGATGTCACACTCTCTCCACACTAACTCAACTGATCAAACCTTTATCTGGCACTCAATTATTCCACTCTGAAGGAAGGAAGTTTGATAGTATATGGTTTTAATAACATCTTCATTTCCAATATTCTTATTCTGAAAGTTGTCCCACAGTGGAAGTGTAGAAGTCAAATGGCAAAAGAGAGGCAGGGTGAGCAGATGGGAAACATTTTATTCTAGACTTTCTTTGGACCTACTCAGAAAGGTCTACTCAGAATAACTCAAATGATAATTAAAGTCAGACATCTTTCATTTAGTGGAATGAAAACATGTTTTCTCTATTTGTGATCCTGTAGTGGGTGGGGATGTGTGGATCCACTCCCCCCATACCTTACCTGGAGAAAACGGCCTCCAGAAACAGAATGAAATGTTTTTTTCAAAGGGCTAGCAAGCCGAATCCTCAGCAGCTATAAACTGGCATAGCTCCAGTGAAGTCAACTGCTGATTTGCATCAACTGAAGATCTGGCCCAGTATATGCAATAAATACTTATAAAATATTTTTCTGGTGGACCCAGTTGTTTATTACATGGATCCATTTATTTTATATAAATACATTGTGTCTCGATAGATGCTGGCTTTTGTCTGTTGTTCATTAGCAGTTCATTCAGGCAATGCTTATACACTTGACTTACTTCTCCATAACAGGCTAGTGGAAATGTGGTATGGGTCCTCGACTCTCATATTGACAATGGACAAAAGGTGAATATATGATACACTATGGTTGTATGACATTTCTTTATAGTGCAGTTGTTTTTAATGATATCTGTAGGCCTGTCCCCTTTCGCTCTACCTTTCTTTTTAATAACATGTATATAATATAGTTATAATAATACTTTGCACTTTTACAGTGCTTTTCATCTGAGTATTTTAAAGTGTTTTACAAACTGTAATTAATTAAGCCTCGCAACACCCCTGTGAGGTAGGAAACATTTTCTATATCCTTTTTTTACACTGTGGAAATAGAAACATAGGGTGGTTCAGTGAATTGCCCAAGTCTGTGACAGAGATGAGAATAAAACTGGTGTCTCCTAACTTGCAGTTCTGTGCATTAATCACTAGACCATGCTACCCCATTTATGCCACTGAAAAGTTCCTGATCCTGTATTGATCTTGGGGTGGAGTATGTTGGAGTCCAACATACTCCACCCCAACTCCATGTCCCTTTCATGGGGATTGTTGTTTTTTTTTCTCCTTCTCAAAAATGTGAGAAACACCAGACTGACAACCTTAGAACTGAAGTCTACTGCTCAATGAGCAGCCTGGGCAGCAGCAATGCACGCTTCCCTCCCACTGCCTCCCACCATGGCCCCTTACACAGCAGAGTAAAGAAAGTAGTTCTTTCTCCATGCCTATGCAGGTTTTGGCCTCTGCTGAAACTGGCAACAAGAGTGCCAATTAGTGTCAGTTGAGTCCAGCACATCATACACTTGGAGGGTCAAGTTCTAAGCAGGCCTTTTGACTACACCTACAAAATTTACAGGTTGATTCTGAAATCACCAGTTTTCTGTGTGCAAATGAGGATTTTGCACATGCAAAAGGGAAATGATTGCAACTTTTGCAGGGGAAATGATGGAGACATGCTTAAAATTTGACCTTATATGTCTCAAAAATTGGCCAGTTTAATAATTTTTGAGATATATTTGACATGATGACACATATTTGGCATATCTGGGCAGTGCATTTTATAGGACTTCCAATAAATCTGTGAAAAATGTCAAATTTTACTTCTGTTTAAGGACATGGATACAGAGAATAAAAAGCCTTTTGCAAACCACTCTTTTCAGCAAAAGTCACATCAACCTCTTTACTACTGCATTCAAAAATAGGCTCCTATTCTGGGAAGCACAGTCTCTACCTTAATGAGCCAGACCCATCGTGTGTGGCATAGAAGCAACATTGATTAAGGAGTGAGATGCTTTATATTTGCCACAGCTGTTTACACAGGTCAGGGGTCTTGGTTCAATATGGATAATTAACTTGATTCCTGGAAATTTAAGGGGGACATGAAGAATACACGGGGAGTGATGTGATGACAAGGGTAATAGTAGTTGGGAAATTGTGCTGGACATCACACCCTTTCTTTAGTTACAGAATAATTGGTTGTGCATAAGACGTTCCAATCATTTGCCTGAAGCATGTGTACAAACAAAGGAACCAATACTTTTGAGGCTTGTTGGTAAAGCAACTTGGATATTTTGTTCTTGTTGCTAAAACCCTCATAACGGAGCTTAAAGTCCTATTTGTTAGACACTCAGAAAAACTCTCTTTGCCAGGAGTGCACAGTTTCCCCTTTGAGTATGGGAGAAGAATCAGCACAGAATACAATACATGTTGTATTGTAGAAAAATGATACCCGTAAGACCTGTTTGTCTGTTTCAACGATATACTAAAATCTTGCTTTACAGAGCTCTTTTCATACTCCGGGTATTTCCAGGTTTCTCTCTTTGTACTGTAAAGCTTTAGATATTGGCAGCACAGTTATTGTGCAGGTAAATTGTCTAGCCATTATGCACTCTCACCCAGCCTCAGGCATAAGAACTTATTTTATCAAGAGTAAGATGATTGACCAAGATGCTGGGACTTTCTGTACTTCACAGACAGATAGGCCCAGAGTATTTGGGATGAATGCACCCCAACCTGTTTGATAAATGGCCTGAATTTGTGTATGGCTGGTCACAATGCCAGGCAAAATGGCAGGCCATTTGCCAAGCCTTTGAAGAGCTCAGTGGGGGGGAAAATATTGCCAGCCTCAAGCCATCTAAAATCATTAGTCTAGCCCCAAATAATCATGAGGTTGGCTTAAAAATAATGAAATTAAAAAAAACAACTATGGGGTTCTTTTTATTTGCGATTTCTAGTTTCCACTCTAAGCTGCCCTCTAGTGACATTTTGAAGCTTTTCTCCTGGTCAAAAGGACTAGAAACTTACACTTTTATTAACAAAGCCTAAGATTCTCACAGAATGACTTGACTCGAAGAGCTGAGGATTTAAGAAAACCAGTAAATACTGTGAGACTTACACTAAAATCAGGAAAGTTGGCAACACTAGGGCTATGTGGTGGGGTCAGGGCTGGCTCCAGGCACCAACGAAGGAAGCAGGTGCCAGGGGTAGCCAATAGAAAGGGGCGGCAAAGTGTCCGTTATTGGGGCGGCACATCCGGGTCTTCAGCGGCAATTCGGCAGCAGGTCTTTCACTCCCTCTTTTCCTCTTCGGTGGCACTTCGGTGGTGGGTCCTTCACTCCCTCTCTTCCTCTTTGGCAGTGCTTCGGCGGCACCTCAATCAGGCTTTTTTTTTTCTTTTTTCTTCGCCGCTTGTGGCAGCAAAAAAGCTGGAGCTGGCCCTGGGTGGAGTGAAGCTAGTTGAGGTATTGAAAAGGTGGGAAAGTACACTAGAGGAAGAAAGCATATTCATTGTGGCCTGGCTTTGTAGTATAGTAACCTGGCCTTTGATTCAGCTGTACTGCCCTGCTTTGTTTAACATATACCATGTAACCTTTAACTCCCATTTGGCCAGGAGACAATAGCTGGAGAGTTTGGTTTAATAATTGATCTGAAAGAAGAGTAGCACCTCTCCTTCAGTGCAAGCATTAGCACAGGGTGCCAGGCCATGTTTTACCATGAGATTGAAATCCACAGCCATTCTGGTCTGAAGGCATTGTGCCAGCAACTCTACTACTTGAGCTGTCTTACTATTGACCTTAACAATAAGATAGTCCTTTAAAATAGCCTGCTACTCACCCTCAAGAAATGTATGTAAAGGATTTATTTTAGCCTGATCATTGCTCTGGCTTGACTGTTACAGGAGTTTGCACCTTTCAAAGACTTTGTTTTACTATCACTACATTCTCTAAAACAGCAGCTTCCCCTATGCAGCACAGCCTCCTGTACTACATTCAAGCTTTTCATCTCCAGGTTCTATCTCCTGCAGAATGAGAGCAGAAGCTGCACAGATATATATTTTAAACTCGCATTACCATGAATATACACTTGAGGGCCACAGATTCTAAAGTTTAAACGCTGCTGGCTGCATCAGATTTATTTACTTGGAGAGGGAGTGGGAGTATTTCCCATCCCTCTGCAGCATTTATTTTCCAACACAGAGGCAAAGTGGTCAATAATCTATTCTGCTGGCAGTTTTATTTAGTTTATTCCTGTCCCAGGTATTAGTTTTCAGAGTGATTTCATCACCTGCAGCACTGATGCTCTGAAGTAAGTGATCAGCAGAGACTCATCTGAGAGAGCTGAAAAAATCCAGGCATTTCCGTATATCAATGGCATTTGGAATCATGCAATCATACAGTTATTTTCTTTCCCTTTTTGACAGAATGTTGGTGATGCAATGGTTTGGGCTTCTTGTCATAATCCTGAAGAAGCATATACACTGATTGTCCAGTGCTGACTCATATTCCAAGAGTACCACCTCTGCTCCAGTGCTTTGCCCGGAAAGATGTTGCCACTGCAGAAACAGATTGAACAATGTTGCTGCCAACAGATACCTAAGAGGAACCAAGTTGTGATGCTTGTGGTATAAATGCAAGCACCTAGGTATTTCTAGTGCACTTGGTGACAGTGGATTTTTCGTGTGTGTTTGTGAGACACCACATATTGCCTAGCACGTGGTAACTAATGTGTTAAAACCTTGTGCACAGTCTGCACTAGGGATTACTGGGTGAAGACAAGGCCTTAGACTGCTCAACTCTGCTTTAGTCTAGGCTCAGCAACAGTTGAACCATCTGCTCAGACAGCAACAGAACTCAGAGTCTTGCATTAAAATAGGAACTGTGTATTATATTGGGGATTTCACGTAAATCAGTCCCACCCTTTTCCACTGTGGGTTTTGTCAATCTCAAATTCTTGTTTGTACTCCTAACATCCTTTTAAACTGTTAAAAAGCAGCAGACACAGAATGAAAGAAAAATAAGAGAGAGACAAGGTAGGTGAAGTCATAACTTTTATTGGACTAACTTTTGTTAATGGAAGAGACAAGCTTTAAAGCTTCAGAGAGTTTTCCTCAGATCTGGGGAAAATAACCTGTATTCAAACTAAAGACAAGGTGTGACAGATTGTGAAGCATAAGGGGTTCACACATGCTGTAGGAGACCACTTAAATGAAGTGCATGTGTGAACCCCTTATGCTTCATAATCTGTTCCATCTTGAATTTAGCTTGAAAACTCTGGTTACTTTTCCCAGACCCTGAGAAGAACTCCATGAAAGATTGTCTCTTGCACCAACAAATGTTGATCAAATAAACAATATTACCTAACTTGTCTCTCTGATATCCTGGGACAAACATGGATACAAACACTGCAAAAAATAAAAATAAACTCCTCTCCCTTTGTTGTTTTTAAGCATATTTATGTACCTGAAAACAGGATTGTTGTTTCCAGAGACAGCATCTTCTCTTGCTGTTTATCCTCCACTTGATGTCATGATCCTGGTTGCTGTGGAAATGATTAAGCTGTCATAAACAGGATTCAGGTGGGGAATAAGCAAGAGGAGATGATACAAAGTTCCTTCTCTCTTGCAAATGTCTGCAGTTAAGAGCAGAGAGATGCATAAAGAAATGATAATTCAGACTGAGTGGCCTAAATGAGATCTTTTTCACAGCTTTCCCAAGAGATATCAGCCCTCCCACCTTTGAGAGTGTGTAGAAAATGTCACTGACTTCAATGGAATCGGCACAGGAGGTTTGAAGTAAGTAAGTGGCACTTAAGTGTTATGATTTAAAACATATGAATTTTATTCCATACGTGGGCCAGATTCTCTATTGCCTCACACCTTATGCAGTCATTCACGCCAGTGCAAATTGGGTGTAAAATGCTGCCATTCCGAAAGAGGAGTGCTTCGCACCCACTTTGCACTGGTGCAAATGACTACTCAAGATGCAGGGTACCAGAGGATCTCCTTCCCTGACTTTAACAATGTGCCATGAGTCACACTATCATATCACATTCTTTTGCCTCCATCAGACAGGCTAGAAAAATTGCTTTAAAAGCAGAACTGCCACTGGAAAAAATGAGTCACTGGATTCAAGCTTCCCTGGGAAAATGAAATCCCCCCATAAATATATTTGCTTTTAATAAATATATGATCAGAATCTGCCTCAGGCCCCCAAACAGGACTTGTGTTGTCTCAACCATTAGCTGGTTTGGATTTGCTTATACATTGCTGAATATAAGAAGCTGATCATCTAGCTTTGTGCATTTGCAATTGTAATTAGGAAAATAAATTCTATAGGTAACAACCAACAATGACCTTAGTGATTAGTTTCTAATAGCACCAGTGAAATGTCTGCTGTGTCTTTTCAAGTATACAATATTGCTGCCTGAATGGTGGGTGTGAGAGCCTTAATGATGAGTCAAAAACAGTTACTATTATTTTTCAGAGTTCCAAGCATCACTATTTTTTTCCAATATGCTCTAATTTAGGAAAAGGGGGGAAAGGCTCAAATGGAAACAAATTAGGATTGTTTTCTTACTAGAGAAATCTAAAAATGAATTTTTGCAAACTCTCCTGTTACTGCTGATTTGAAACACTAAGTTTTCTGCACTTTACCCGAAGCTAAAATTATACACCCATGGGGGAATGATGTATGAATGAGCTGTTCTCTAATTCAAACAGTAGTAGGATGTTATTAAGAATAAGAAAAATTAAGGATAAAAACAGAAAAGAAAGTGAAGAAAACATCTAATGCTTTTAAATTGCTGCTGACACCTCATGGAAACTTTGAAACAATTTCCCTTGTGCATTACTTGCAGCTGCTTTTCTTTGCTTTTTTTCTAGCAATGGAGGGTCTGCAGTGTAGGCATTGCCAGGATCATGTTTGAATCAGCTACTTTGTGATCTTCAAGTGAAGCTGTAAACAGGCTCTGAGCACACATTTTATGTGTTAGGTTTGCCTCCGCACTGTAAGATGGCCCCAACCTATATTGTTTATTAGGGGGTATAGGTGCATGGAAAGAAGGGTTTTTGTTTTACTAATGTCCACCTGCTTGTTTCCCACTGGAATGTCTTTTTGTGATACCTCAGATATCTTCACAGCAACTAAATGTGATGCCAGAAGAAAGATATTATACCTCTATAATTAAAATAAGTCAAAAAAGGATCAGATGAAAATAAAGTTGTGTATGTGTGCGTGCGTGCGTGCACGTGCAGGGTGGGAGGTTAGAAGAGCCATGGAAACATTCATAATGAACCCAAGACTGGCTGGAGAAATATGCCTCAAAACTGAATCTAGTGCATTTGGAGCTGCTATGCAGGCAAGATTGTAGACCGGGGTCCCCAACGTGGTGCCCGCGGGCACCATAGCGCCTGCCGGTGCATCTAAGTGCGTCCGCGTACTGGCCGATGGACGAGCATCCGCCGAAATGCTGCCGAAATTCAACAGCATTTCGGCGGCGACGCCTCTGGATGACACTGCTTGCTGCAGACAAATAGCGTCATCCAGAGGCGTTGCTGCCGAAATGCCACTGAATTTCGGCGGCATTTTGGTGAATGCTCATCCGTCGCCATGGTCCTCCGCGGCTCGTCGTTTGGAGCCCGCCAGATAAAAAAGGTTGGGGACCACTGTTGTAGACAATTCTGAAAGCAGGTTTAACTAAACCAACTATGAAAACAGTTGGCTGTTGAATCTTGTGAAACCATATTTAGACTCAAGAAGCAAATTAGGAAACTTTTTTCGTGAAACTTGATCATATTCTGAGAAAGTCAGGACCAAGTTTGGGTGGATATATGATTTTGAGAGACAAAACTTAACAAAACCTGGACATTTTAGTTGCATTTTTACTTTCATTGTTGGGATTTGTTTGAACCTGAAACTCAAAGTGAAACTGAAGGGATGTAGACTTAGCTGAACTGAAAGACAGATAAATGTTTCTGTATCCCTGGCAACTAAAATTACCAAGTTTCACACAGCTTTGCTCAGTAATAAATAGTTTCCCTATAAATAATAGCACTAAAATTTGGAGATTCTATATTGGGTCAGGACAATTGTCTTTTAACTGGTTGGAAAATTGAATTTTCTTCCTGTGGGAAATTCGGACATATTTAGAAATTTGTTTTCATTCCAAATTGGAACAAAAGGTGATATTTCAAAATTTCTTGTGGGAAGGAAATTCTGGAAAAAACATTTAGAAATATTGAAACACTATGTTTAGATAGCATCAAACCATTTTTTTGGATAATGTTGAAACATAATATTAAAATTAATATAAAATAAAAATCTAAGTAAGAAAATTTAAGCAGAACATTTCAACATCAAAATGAAAGGAGAAAGTTGAAACAAATCATTTGGACTTTTTTTCTATTGAAAATTGCATTGAAATCAATATAGTCCTGTGAAATGTTTTGATTTCAGTGAAACTGCGTTGTCCAATGAAGAAACGTCCCATCAATTTTTTTTTTGACCCACGCTATTTTTAATGTTTTCTGTAGAGCTGATGGTAGTTTCTGGCCACCTTGACTTCATCACTGTTACTATGCATTGCAAATTGGAACTTTCAGGTAGCACTGGGCATAGAAGTCTGATTTTTGGTGTAGGAGGATCTATCAGCCAATCTTTCTAGGTTTTTATGCCTCACTTAACATCACTGTGTCTGAAGGCCTATACTTGAGTTAAAGAAAAAAAATCTCTGTCAGCTTTTAGCAATAGAGAATCTATCACATTCATACACCATCAAGCAGTTCTGATTCTATCTGGTAGGAAAAAAAACAAATACACTATCAAGTAAAATACTAAATAACAATATTCTTTATTAGTAAGCTCCTGGCTTCCCATTGATTCACACAGCTGAGTTGCTAGGTATAGACCAGTTTGCAGGTAGTATACACAAACAAATCCAGCCACTCTGGCAAAAATAGGTAAACCAGCTGCTAGGCTTCAGAGTAGCAGCCGTGTCAGTCTGTATCTGCAAAAAGAACAGGAGTACTTGTGGCACCTTAGAGACTAACACTCCTGTTCTTTCAGCTGCTAGGCGTGTCTGACCATAGGCACAAGAAAAACATCATGAATCAATAATCCAGAAAACCAAGTTTTCCTCCTCTTGACTTAATACTGAGTCTGAAATTTTTAAAATCTTAAATCTAGTCCAAAATGCAAGACATTATTTCCCCTCCTCTTGAGTACGCTCAATAGATGCTCCTGGAGCCACATTCTCCTCTCACAACAGTTTTATAGCTGTATAATGCCATCAACTTCAGTGAGTTTACTTCTGATTTTCAGCATTGTCAGAGAGAATTAAGCCATTGGCAGTGTGTGATGCCAGACCATCTCAGGCCAGAGCCATAGGCCAATTCACTTGTGTGTGAATATAAAAGGAATTATATGAATTAGTATATATTCAGGCCAATTCACTTGTGTGTTAATAGAGGTCAAAGGAGATAATAATTGTATTTTTTTGCATATCTATATCCTGTTGTTTACAATTACATTACATTATGTAATTATGTGTGCATGGTAATTAAATAGCCCTAGATCAAAGTATGTGTTAATGTAAGAGTGTATTCAGGTATTAGAACTTCATGAAAATGAATAGAATGTTACTTGTATTGTTTTCGTTTATCTATTCCAATTATAATATAATGGGAAGCATTTACATTATGTATGTCCCTGTAACTAAATAACTCATTGGATGCAAATGAAGAAGAGTGCTAAATTCAAAGCAATTGACCATGGTGTGTGTACAGACACTTATCATATTGTTGCAAAGAGTCCTGTGGCATCTTATAGACTAACAGACGTTTTGGAGCATGAGCTTTCATGGGTGAATACCCACTTCATCGGATGCATGTAGTGGAAATTTCCAGGGGCAGGTATATATATATGCAAGCAAGAAGCAGGCTAGAGATAACAAGGGAAGGAGGGAGGGATAGCTCAGTGGTTTGAGCATTGGCCTGCTAAACCCAGGGTTGTGAGTTCAATCCTTGAGAGGGCCATTTGGGGATTTAGTTGGGGATTGGTCCTGCATTGAGCAGGGGGTTGGACTAGATGATCTCCTGAGGTCCCTTCCAACCCTAATAATCTATGATTCTAGGTTAGTTCAATCAGGGAGGATGAGGCCCTCTTCTAGCAGCTGAGGTGTGAAAACCAAGGGAAGAGAAACTGGTTTTGTAGTTGGCAAGCCATTCACAGTCTTTTTGTTTAAACCTGAGCTGATGGTGTCAAATTTGCAGATGAACGGAAGCTCAGCAGTTTCTCTTTGAACTCTGGTCCTGAAGGTTTTTTGCTGCAGGATGGTCACCTTAAGATCTGCTGTTGTGTGGCCAGGGAGGTTGAAGTGTTCTCCTACAGGTTTTTGTATATTGCCATTCCTATATACTAATATATTCCTCCACTCTGCAGGAGGTCCACCAGAGCCGCGGGACCGGCGACCGCCAGACCGCCCCCCACGGAGTGCCGCCGTGCTTGAGGCGGCGAAATTGCTAGAGCCGCCCCTGGTTGTGAGCCACTCCTGACAGCGTGACACAGTGTTACCTGGAGAAATCTGAAAGGTGTGAAACTGTCATCATCATTGCAAATCCCAAAGCCCCTTTGCAGATTGAGTGCCACCTGGATTGGTCTCTTGCTAGGTCCTGAAGGTGGTCTGGATATTCATTTTATGTCCATCACTGGTGATTTTATCATGCCACCGACGCTTTTGGTGACCACGCACTACTGGCCATGTAGTGGAATTCCTTGTAGAACATGCTTCTGAATTTGTTGGTCTTCTAGCCTAATAATATGTACATACCAAGAATGCCACCAATGCTGATGGAGGCACTCAGTCAGCTTCCAATATCATCATTTCTGATTTTGTCCTGACACATGATATGGAGCAGCTGATGAAGATGATGAGAATTAGAAACATGTATCTGGTGCTCTTCAGCCTTCCTCGGTGCCCACATTTCACTGCCGTATAACACTGCTGGTAAAATTGTGGTTTTAGAGGTCTGAAAGTTTGATGTCACGATGCACAGGCACTGACTTCCTCCGGGTCCAGGGGGTGCTCAACCCCCCACTCTGCGCCCAGTCCTGCTCTCTTCCCTCAAGGCCCCACCCTCGTCCCTCCTCTTCCTGCTCAGTTCCATCCCCTCCTCCAAGCGCCCCCCATCCCAGCTCTTCCCCAGGCCTCCTATATGCTGTGAATATGAATGTGAATGTGAAACAGTGAATCACAGTAGGTGAGAGGCACTGGGAGGGAGGGGCAGGCACTCATCAGCAGGGCTGCTGGCGGATGGGAGGCACTGGGAGAAGGGTGCGGGTGCTGGCTGCTGGCTGCTGGTAAGTACTAAGCACCCACTAATCTTTTTATGTGGGTGCTCCATGGCTGGAGCACCCATGGAGTCAGCATCTATGTCATGACGTGTCGATGGAGACCACTGAAGGACCCAAAATATGGCAGCAGCTGCTGCTATACTCACGTTCACATCTGTGCACCAAATCATGTAGCGGTACTGTTATTCCACTAGCAATATCACAGGGCTACCTTGCACAGACTCATTTTACTCATTGCCTCTTAAATGCCACAAGACAGCTCTCAGTTTGGTAATGCACTTGCAGTGACATCTCAGAGAGCAATGTGTCATCATCTGGCTTGCCTGTTACAGTTAACAATGAAAAACTTGGTTGGTTGTCAAGGCAGTAGCTTTTAATGACAATTGTCAACATGAAGGGATTTGCATAAGAATGAATATATAAGTACCTAGCACAATGGGATCCTGGTCCATGATTAGGGCTCCTTGGTGCTACTGTAATGCAGATAAATAATAATTAATGGGAATCCTAGTTTGTTTATTATGTCAGAACAGCTCCCAGGTTGCAGCTTTCCCTCTCTCGACTCTTCTTTGGTGGATTTGCTAACAATATTTGCTAAAAGGGTCCATGGGTCACATGAAAAAATTTAGAATTTTTATCGCTGGCATCATTTTTGTCAGACTCGTCTGACCTTGGGAACGCTATATATTCTTCCCATTATTATATGTGCAGTTTAGAAACTTTGTGGTGGGGTGGAAATATTCTGTCCAGAAGTTGGAAGGGTTAACATGATTTCTTTATGTAAAGGAAAGACCATAGCTGCATGTGATCAGTCCAGGGATTGTCAGAGAAGCAGGGCTGGGTCAGCTGTGCTGAATTAATCATCCTCCCGGACATTATAAAAGGGCTACTCAAGGCAGCAGGAGTTTTATATGTGTAAGGACTCTGTCCTCAGATGGTTCTAAGAAAATGATGTTCTTGGCTAGTAAGCTGTGTGCTCTGTGAATTCCAAGGGAAGAAATACTGGCAATTTCAAGGACTCCGAAGAATATTAAATTACAAGAAATGCCCTCTTAAATGTGTGATGTTTTTGGTGGGCTATATCACAGGAATATTTCTGATCAGAGGAGGGCTCGGTGACCTCATTCAAAGATTCCTATAAAATCATACAGTACAGTTTAGATCATAGGACCATTCCCTATGAATATATGCAGCTCTGGGCAATTCTAGTACAGTTACCATCCATTTCATTTCTGGTGCCACTTATCATCAGTTTTTGATGGCACATTTTTCTATGCACAGTCTATAAATCCATTCTTTTGTCTGTTAGGTCTCTATCATTTTCCTAGGAAACTGCATTTCTCACATTATCACCATATTCACATCTTAATAAAACACTACTCCTTTCAGGACTTTTTTTTCTATTTGGCTTCTTGCTATCATGGGAGCGACAAGTGAGCCTTACTATACTAAGGCTGTAAGTCCTACCCCTTAATAGAGAAATGCTTCACTGGATATTCTAGTTGACATGACATAGAGGGGGCCTAATCATGTTACTCTGTTCCTGTGCTAAGTATAGGAACTCGGGACATAGGCACAGGCCACTGTCAGAGGACAGGATACTGGGCTAGATGGACCATTGATCTGGTTCAGTATGGCGGTTCTTATCAGGTGGCTTTTAAACCACCTTGGTGGTTCCTGTAGCCTGCTCACTGCTCCCTCAACACTACATTGTCCTATACTTTGCTTCCCATAGCCTTGTATAAGTCTTGGGAAATTGTATTATTGGTTTATGAAAAATTTGACTTTTTGTTCCAGTTTGGAACAGGAAACCCAGGGTGGGAAAAATGTTTCCCACTTGTCTCTAATTTTCAGTGTTCTTGTTTCCTTGTTTTGAATGTTCTAATTTCCAGCGTCACCATAGCAGCGTCTCTCTCACGGCACTTCCATTTCTGGCTCAGACAGTAACCAGGAAGTGCAGAAGTACATGAATTTACAATAATGGTGGAGGCAAGCCTAATCACATTTAGGGATAGCATTAATGCTTTTAAGAATCTAATTCCCACATCTTTTGTGGGCACAGTAGTGATAGTGGAAAATCATGGTCTTTGGAAGGGTTCATATAGCTCTAGCCTAAGTAGGGTGACTAGATGTCCCTATTTTACAGGGACAGTCCTGATTTTTGGGTCTTTTTCTTATCTAGGATCTTATTACCCTCCACCCCCTGTCCTGATTTTTCACACTTGCTGTCTAGTTACCCTAAGCCTAAGTATGTTTTCTATTTCTTCATCTTCCAAATGTTCTAGCCTTTTGTGTATGTGCCTCCTTCAGTGTCTGTTGTGTGGGTAATCATAATATGCAGTGATATACTACCAATGGCATTTCTAAACCCCTTAACAGATCCAGATTCATAGAATATCAGGGTTGGAAGGGACCTCAGGAGGTCATCTAGTCCAACCCCGTGCTTAAAGCAGGAGACATCCCCAGACAGATTTTTGCCCTAGATCCCTAAATGGCCCCCTCAAGGATTGAACTCACAACTGGGGGTTTAGCAGGCCAATGCTCAACCCATTGAGCTATCCCTCAATGTGATGGGGTATGTACCCCATGCAGACTTCTGAAATGGTTAACGTGGGCTTGAGAGGCCAATTATGCTACCTGGCTTCACCTGAAAGGTAGGCCAGGCTTAGTTAAAGATGAGTCCCGGCTGTTAGAGGAGCTGGGTTGTTAGTTTAAACAGATGAAGTTTGGTGCAGAAGGGGCCTACAAAGTGGAGAGGAAGGAACTTTGCAGTCACTCTCTGGGCTAGAGAGGTTGTAAGGAGAAATCCCATGGAGAGAGTTGGCCCTGGGATCCTCTCCTGAACTGGGAAGTCTGACAAGTGGCCAAAAAACACTTGGAGCAGCCACTGGAAAGCTGTAGGGAGAAAGCTTGAAAAAGAGGCTATGATAGGAAGAAGTCAAGGGAGGAAGCAGCAAGGAGTCTGACAGAAAAGAGCTTAGCTGATGGTCATAGGGTCCCTGGACTGGATACCAGTGGAATGGGAGGGCCCTACCAACCACTTGTAAGATGTTATGAAGCTCCTGGGAGGGGCAAGGATGACAGAGAGCCCTGAGAGAAGGGTGTGAACACCATAGAGCCCAGAGTTAGGACTGAAGATCTTCTTATAGGGATATTTGGACTTTGTTACCCCAAAAGAGGTGGGACTAAATTGTGGTCTGGTAGTGGGGCCAAATTACAGGAAGAGACACCACCAAAGGGCTGGAGTGGTTGTGTTAGAGGGAAGGAAAGAGGGGGGAGCCTGCCCAGCCAGCCAGCCTGCCAAGATGCACGTGTGGTAAGGTAAGTTCAGTTCTTCAAAGGGTCAGTGTTTTCTCTTTTTCAGAACTCTCCTCTCCCTCTCTGTTCTCTCTTCCATCTTCAATCCACCTAAGGCATCCACTGCCAAATACTTAAAGAACCAAAAACCACCAACCCCTTGTTTCTGTTCTTATACTGCACTTATCACTAATGATATCTGATGATCTCTGCAATACATTAAGTGTGGTGTGTGTGGATGTATATGCCCTGCTAAGCCCCCCCTGCCCTGATGTACACTACTCTATTCTGCCAGCCTGGGCCCACTTTAACTGGCCTTGGCTTTGCTGGGGCTCACAAGCCTCTCCCCCCCACACACACACAGGGGGCACACACATTGCAGAGATCTCTGGGAAGACTTCACTTAAGGGACTTGCTCCAACACTCTGGTGCTCGCTCCTTTTAAGTGGTACAAACCAAAGATTCTATGGAATTCACCTCCACCCTCAATGTGGAGGAAGGTATGTACAACTTCTTGCATCCCTGTCCCCCCCCGGGGCCCTCAGTTAGAAATTACAGAAACTAGGTTATATTGTAAACAAAACAAATGTTATTAACTACAAAAGGCAGATTTTAAATGGTAAAACGGCTACCAAACAGAACAAAGCAGATTACTAAGCAAATGAAACCAAACACACAACTAAGCTAGTTTCACTAAAGAAATTGGTTACAAATAATATTTCTCACCCTAGATATTGTTGCAGGCAGATTACAGAAAGTGTTGAAAGGCTGTTTCACTGGTCTCCCTCTTGAAACCTCAGTTATTATTACTCACAAGCTAGACACCCTTCCAGCTTGGGCTCAATCCCCCCCCACTCCCCTCTTCCCTCCCTGCTTGTTCAGTTCTTGCTTCCAGATGTTTTTCAGTGTCTCTTTGGATGGGGAGACAGAGGAGAGCTGTGATGATGTCACTCCCCTGCCTTATATAGCTCTTGTGTAAGGCAGGAACCATTTGTCTTTTAGTGGATAACCACTGGCATTCAAAAAGGGGGAGGAGGGGTATCCAGTACCGGGTGACTCGGACATGGCTGTGGCATCCATTGCTTATCCAGTGTCCACAAGAAGACTAAGCTCTTTCACAGTCCATTTTCTCTGCTAATAGCCCATTAGCCCTGTCTGGCTTTTCCATTGTTGTACCTGAAGCGCTGGTTTGGGTGACACCCAAAGTAACACATTGGAAATACATATACTTAGCTAATATTCATAACCTCAGATACAGAAATGATACAGGCATATAAATCGGATAATTACATTCTGTAAATCATGACCTTTCCAATGATATCTTACATGAGACATCTTGCATAAAGTACATCTCATTCACATAATAAGCATTTTCATAAGGAATATGGACATAAGCATATTTTCATATGGAATATAGAATGTAATGTCACAGTATGACTAACATTTCTCATCCTCTCCCCATGGGGGAGAAGCATGTGAAGTGAAGTGTTTTGTTTTGGTAAGGATTTTTTTTTAAAATATTCCTTTGCTATGTATTCATGTTAGAGAAGGCAATGTCAAATAACTAAGCCCTGCAGCTGGAGCAGAAGGTGGTGAGGTTTGTGATAGTCCTTTGTTCCTGAGGGACTTCATTCCATAGTCTTGGAGTGTGGTCCCCAGTAAATTGTTCTGTGTCCCGCAGAGATGAGCTCTGCCCTTATAGTAGAGAGTTCTGTTGGGCCAGAGGAGAAAGGTTGTCAGACGCAGTCTTCCACCTGGAGCTTTACATGGTCTTTTAGATGGCTTGGGCCCAGGCTATGGAGTGTCTTGAAGATAGAGGACTGAGATTTTGAACTTGATTCATTTTCTATGGTAAGCCAGTATAGAGACCGAAGAACAGGACTGATGTGCTCATGGTATCCTGTGTTGAGGAGCTGCGCTGTAGCATTCTGTACTAGAATTTCCTAATAGTTGAAGGCTTCATGTCCATACATATCACATTGTTATAGTCCAGCTGAGAGGAGAGCAAGGTGTGAATAGCTGAAGCTAGCTCATTGTCCATCAGGATGCAATGGAGTCTCCTATTCCACCATAGATTATAGAAAGCATTACTCATGGATGTTGCTATGTTAAAGTTTAGTGTCAATGAGGAACTCAAACATAGATTAGAGACTGAATTGACCTATTCTGGCTATGCATATTCAACCAACAGTCACTGCACTGTGGCTGCAAACTCTTCAAAATGTTTTCTTTTGTTGTGCTCAGGTTCAGCTTTCAGCCAGGTGGTCTTCATCCATGAGCTGGACTCATCCAAACACTGCACCATCTTGATGGTAATGGTGTGGTTATATGCGGTGAATGGTAGGTAGATCTGTGTGTCATACGCATATTGCTGGGACTTGTATCATGTCATCTGACCTTTTTGCCTACTGGCTGCATACAGATGTGGAAAAGGACCAGAGAGACAATTGAGCCTTGTGGGACTCCACAAGTGAGGGGTTTAGTGGTAGAGGTGCAGTTTCCTATTACTAATCATGGGGTGCATCCCTTCAGGAAAGACTCAAACAGTTTTAGCATATTATCCTGGAGTCCTGCCATCTCTCTTACTGGGACAGCAGTATTCATGCTCATAGCTGACAGCACTGAATACTTTGGAGAGATCCAGGAGTATGGGAATAGATGTCTGACCTCTATTCATTGAAAGCAGGAGATTGTCTATCAATGCCACTAAGGTAGGTTCAATTACATGTCCTAGCTCGAACCCAGATTGTGCTGGATCTAGAATATTAGTTTGTTAGGTTACCTTTTCAGTGACCTTTGTCTAGCCTCTATAAGCTTGGGTCAGGAATAGGAAGCCTGACACTGACCAATAGTGTCTAGGGTGTGATTCTTCAGTGTTCATCAGACTACTGAGTGTTTCAAAGAGGAAAGGAAATGTTTATTATCTGAATGATATGTTGGTTCTTTCAGTCATGAGTGGCTTCAGTTGCTCATGACTCTTTCAAAAACCAGGAAGGTCATGGGTTAGATTCATGAGTCTTTGATCAAGACTCCTTTAGGGTGACCAGATCTTCTTGGTGACTGAATGTATCAAACTCTAGGAATGCAGATGGGCTGGTTGGTTGGTATAGGCAGAGTTGATCCATGCTGTTTGAGAAGGCTTCCTGAATGTGCACGATCTTTTCAGCAAAGTAGTATGATATATGTTTGAAGCCCTGGGTGCTCATTTCTGTTGCAGGTTATAGGCATTCAGGATTAATGAAGCAGTTTATCAACTGGATAGCTTGGAGTGGAATTTGGCACTTTCAACTGGGGCTGCTGGGAAGATTACCTTGGCCTGTAATACACCCTCAGCATAGGCTTTGAGGAATTTGTAGTTTCATCTTTTCTGTGTCAGCCTTTGTTTTCTGCAGTCGAAATTCGAATTTCCACCCCTCTCTCTTTATCTGGTGCTGGGTGTCAGAAAACTAAGAATATCTGTGTGGGTGATGGGGAGGAAGGGACCATTTTGGGCCCAGCATGCTGATGGTTGAGGCTAGCGTTCAATGATAATGGTTCACCAGATCCATGAATCTTCATTGGGGTTGCCAACTTTGGTTGGACGAACTCCTGAAGATTTCATCACATGACATAATCTTTAATTCCTGGAGACTCCAGGACAATCCTGGAGGGTTGACAACCCTAGTCTTCATGGTAAAATCAGGGTCATTGGTCTTTCTTGGTGAGGACACAGGAGTGAGGCAGAGGGGAAAGGCTCCTGGCACGGGGTGGCAGCAAGACACTACACTGCTAAAAATAATAGTGTGGGCGTGGGAGGCACTGTTTGGGCATATAGAGAGCCATGTAGGGTTCAGGCATGTAGGACACTCTAGTCACCTAAGCTGTGTCTCACCATCACTGTGGCAATTATAATGATTAATTACATGGAAAAGAAATATTAGGATAACACCGAGAGGAGAGATTGAAAGTCAACTAGCTTTAATACAATGGGTGCAGCTACTTGATGATGTCTCTTCACCCTCCCCTCAGCCCCTTCATGTCTGTGCTGTTTAATTAGTCAATGTTACTGGGTTGGGTCACCTCTTTACGGGAGCTCCCTGTTGCCTCACCTGAAACTAACTAGCTGCATCTCAGGAGGTGATAAAGACCAACTAACAGCTCACTCTGGGGGAGACTGTGGGTCAGGGAGGAGCTCCAGCAGTTGACTAAGTGAAAGAGCTAGCTGGGATACCTGCTGGGTAGATAGCAGCCAAAATCTCTGAGGTGGAGCCCTTAGGAGGGGCTAGCTGGTGGGGCCAGTTTTAATTTGTGTTGAACTGTGTTTGAACCATAAAGCAACACTAGGAAAAACACTGATACAAGTGGAAGTTTTGTTGGCACAGCTGGCCAGGGAGTTGGTCTGCTGGCTCATATAAAAATGGAGAAACTAAGGTAGAGACAGTATCTGATGCTGGGTTTGGGGAGACCCTGTTACATTCCATCAGTGTAGGAATTTATGTTTGTTAATACCTGCTTTCCCATCATTGCTTGCAGCCTCTTCCTCCAGTGAACTAATCTAGGGCCCAGTAGTAGGACTCTGTCCTCCTGTGTGTGAATGATCTCCTTCTATTTCTTAAGCAAATTTGATCATGGAAAAGAAATGCCTAACAGAGAGCTATGAGGTAGCCATGTAGGGCACAGAATGGTGCAGGGACTCTTTGATTAGTTTATGAATGTAAAAAGCTTTTGAAGATAGGAAAAATGTCCTGTAGAAAAGTGTTAAGTATTATTACCATTGCTGGAGTTGAGTGAGCCTAAAGCTCATAGGTTATATTTCTAAGTGTCCTGGAGTAGGCTGTAACTATCAGAAAGCACCACTGGGGAGGTTATTTTTAACATATGGGCAAGATTAAACAATTTGTTAAAGATCACAGAGCTTGCAGGGGAAGCAAGGCTTTCAAAAGAGGTCCTTAGCAGCTACTTGCTTGCTCATGGTTAATGCTAACCATTATGATGACTCAGTGTAGAACTGGAAAATAACCTGGAAGACCTAAGATTAGTTTTTCCTTCTCTGCTGGCTCTCTGTGTAGTAGAGGTGGGGAGATTGTGCCTGAGGGGGCAGGGAAAGATTGAGGAGTTACCCCCATATAGGTCCTCAGCTAGGGCTCTAAGTAAGAACCACTAATTTGAGGATCTTGTTGACAATGTTTGTTCTCCATTATCATTTGGGCATCTCCTTAGAGTCCCATGTGTTTGTCAGAGAGGAGTTTCAGGACCATCCCTCAAATCCCAGTACTGAATTGCTCTTATTGTCACATGCTACCTGCTCTGAGCTGAACACAAAATTCAGCTGGACTAGCAGGCAGTGGCAAAATATATCTGCATTGCAATTAACCCTTTCCCCTATTCCTGGCAAAAGAGAGTTTGACTATGGATTGTTTCCCCTCATTTAAACTTGGGAAAAGAGTTGATGGATGAGAAATTAGTCCCTGCTTCTTTCCTCTCCCACTGAGCAATCCCTTAAACCAGACCAGAGCTACTCTACTCAGCTGCCAGGACTTACCCCTCCAACATTGCTCTCAGTGATTCATCACTCACACATGCTGCAGCAACCCAGCTGTACTGATATCCTGTATGCAGAGCCTGCATTGAGTCCGCACTCTGGCATGCTGCAGCCAGCAGCCTATCCCAGGCCTAGGTTAAATGGCACCCAGGCAGCAGTATTTCATTGACTCTGTTAGAGTGGCAAGTGAGTTGTCTGTGAAACAGTATTAGTCAGCCAGGAACCCTCCTGCTGCCTTGTAGTGTTACAGACTCCCTAGGCTTCCAGCCCACTTTATCCTGGGCCATGCCCTTCTCTGACCTTGCTTCAGCTGCGTTACGGGCCTGCTCCAGCCCTGATCCCCAAACCCCTGGACTGACTCCAATGTGGCTTTGACCTTTGGCCTGCAGCCTTTGACCCTGATTTGGCTTGTTTGTGGACTCTGAGCTCAGTTCTGTCCCTGGAGCCCAGTTTCAATGCTGCCCTTTGCCCAGTCCTGACTCTTTGGCTGGCTCCAACCACTGGGCCTGACCGCCTAGAGCCTGTCAGGTCCCTATAATCTAGACAGCTTGGATAATTCAGAGGGGTCAACATTTTCAGCACAGGATTGCAACAGTCCTTACAGTAGAACCTCAGAGTTACGAACACCAGAGTTACAAACTAACCATTCAACCACACACCTCATTTGGAACCAGAAGTATGCAATCAGGTAGCAGCAGGGATCCCACCCCCCTCAGTGCCCCCCCAACCCCGCCAAAAGTAAATACAGCACAGTGGTGTGTTAAATGTAAACTACTAAAAAATAAAGGGAAAGCTTAAAAGAACGATTTGACAAGCTAAGGAAACTGTTTCTGTGCTTGTCTCATTTAAAATAAGATGGTTAAAAGCAGCATTTTTCTTCTGCACAGTAAAGTTTCAGAGCTGTATTAAGTCAATGTTCAGTTGTAAACTTTTGAAAGACCAACAATAAAATTTTGTTCAGAGTTACGAACAACCTCCATTCCTGAGGTGTTTTACAATTACAGTAGAACTTAAGCACACAGCCATGAGGAGTCCTGCTTTCTTCTGCCATGGGCTCCGAATAATAGATGTCCACTCCCCTTAACTGAAGCTGGCTAGTGCAGTTTTGGAGTTGTCTATTGGAATCCAGGGTGCTGGAGCCTGGTTGGATTCTTCATTTTGAAGATGAAAACCCTATGGTGTGAATGGTGCATATAACTTAAGGGGCTGTTAAAGTGATTTCACTTAAAATTCATTTCTCTGGATTGCACAGGTGATTTAATAGTAGAGCATTCTTGGGAATGTGCATAAGCATCTCAACTTTGGTGGTGAGAATTAGCTTCACCCACAATTTACTATGGAATTGTTTGTTCAGCTACATTCATTGGTACATCCTTAACTTGTGTAAATTAGCATAGCTTCACTAAAATCAAGGGAGTTGTGCTGATTTACACCAGCTGACAATCTAGCCTATATATGCCTACTCCGAGCTGCTCTGGATGAAAACACTGGCAGTTCTAATCCTAGATACAAGAACAGTAACTACTTCCATCGAGCTAGATTTGTTTTTGTATGTGAAGGTTCTGAAAATGTATTATGGCTAATGAAATAGAATGGAAGTGAGATACAAGCAAACTGATGTTTGCTCTAATAGAAATCAAATTCTTTTGATTAAACCTGAGAGACACAGGTTGTTACTAACTCATTAGACTCAGGCCTTGTCTACACTGCCACTTTACAGCGCTGAAACTTTCTCACTCAGGGGTCTGAAAAAACACCCTCCTGAGTACTGCAAGTTTCAGCGCTATAAAGTGCCAGTGTAGACAGTGCACCAGCGCTGGAAGCTACTCCCCTCATGGGGGTGGGGGTTTTTTGTTTTGTTTTTTAACAGCCGGTGCCGCAACTACAAAGCCATGTTAAAGTGCTGCCGCAGCAGCGTTTTAATGTTGCTAGTGAAGACATACCCTCAGAGAGGAAAACAAGCTCCCAAACTGTAGTACAGTATCTACCTTGCTGAACTCTTTCTGAAACTGCTCATTTGTAATATTCTCCCAGCCTAAGAGGGGGAAATGGTGCTTTTAACTGAAGCATTCCCCATTAGTAAAGTAATTGTAATTCAGAATTTGCAGATGAAGTACTCCAGCAGCTTTGTAATAAAGGGAGGAAATGTAGTACTTCACTTGAAAATGACCTTGAAATTGCCAGTCCACATACACTCATGTCTAAGTCTATTAAATAGGTCTGGATGTACCCTAGCCAGCCATGTTCTGTTGATATACATCTTAGAGTTAACACATGGTGGACATGCAGTATTGCCGAACCAGGAGTTCAAACATCTTCAATCAGTCCCCTGCCTCCCTAAATCATGATAATGGCTTAACAATCATGAGCTTTTTTTTTTTTTTTAAAAAACCTTTTTTTTATTGCTTTTTTGTTGTTGTTGAGCATTTAGAGTTCACTCATGTCACATTTTTGAGATTTTTTTTTCCAGAACCATGAAGGCTAGAAACTTTATTTTTAATTAAAGTTGAGATTCTCATGAAATAACATGACATCAGGAGCTGGAAGTTAAACAAAAAATAGCAAATAATGAGACTTGCCAGAATTGGCGGTATCCTGAGGAATTTTATACATGAAACATTCCTGCTTACTGGTAGCAGAGTACTGTTTGTATTGAAATGATAAGAACATAAGAACGGCCGTACCGGGTCAGACCAAAGGTCCATCTAGCCCGGTATCTGTCTACCGACAGTGGCCAATGCCAGGTGCCCCAGAGGGAGTGAACCTAACAGGCAATTATCAAGTGATCTCTCTCCTGCCATCCATCTCCATCCTCTGACAAACAGAGGCTAGGGACACCATTCTTTACCCATCCTGGCTAATAGCCATTTATGGACTTCACCACCATGAATTTATCCAGTTCTCTTTTAAACACGATTATAGTCCTAGCCTTCACAACCTCCTCAGGTAAGGAATTCCACAAGTTGACTGTGCGCTGCGTGAAGAAGAACTTCCTTTTATTTGTTTTAAACCTGCTGCCTATTAATTTCATTTGGTGACCCCTAGTTCTTGTATTATGGGAATAAGTAAATAACTTTTCCTTATCCACTTTCTCAACATCACTCATGATTTTATATACCTCTATCATAGCCCCCCTTAGTCTCCTCTTTTCCAAGCTGAAGAGACCTAGCCTCTTTAATCTTTCCTCATATGGGACCCTCTCCAACCCCCTAATCATTTTAGTTGCCCTTTTCTGAACCTTTTCTAGTGCTAGAATATCTTTTTTGAGGTGAGGAGACCACATCTGTACACAGTATTCAAGATGTGGGCGTACCATGGATTTATATAAGGGCAATAATATATTCTCAGTCTTATTCTCTATCCCCTTTTTAATGATTCCTAACATCCCTTAGCATTTCATCATCACTATTACTGTCCTGATGCTTAGGGACCCCAGTTTTAGACTGGAACTCCATTGCGCTAGGCTCTGTACAAACATAGAACAAAAAGAGACTCCCTACCCCAAGGAATTTATAATCTAAGTAACTCTCTTGGGAGTTTCCTTTACACCCAACCCTTTTCTTAGGTGGATTTAACACTGGTGAAAGGTGCTATATTATTAACCTTGAAGCCTGGGAGGAGAAGAGCCAATGTATACTTCCCCCCCCCCACTGCTCTTCTTCTAATGGGCCTGAACCCAAGGGCTATGGAGGAAGTAATGTCTGAGCATATGCAGGTGCAGCTTTGTGTTCACAGAGTTCTGTGGTCAAGTTATTGCCCTATAGTAGTGGTTCAGCTGGGAGCAGCTGACAAGCTCATTTCTTCCACTTTGCGTAGGCCTGGCAACTTATGGGAAGAAAGCACAAAGTTTCTATCTCTTTACATAGCCCAGTCACTTGCCATAACTCTGCTGGCTCAAAAAATGGCTGCAATCTGCTGCAACTGCCCCTGCCTGCCAGAAAAAATCCCCTTTTTCACAGATATTATGAGCACACAGCACAGCAGCTACTAACTATATGTGTTCTTCTTCTAAAGACCCACTTGTTGGTTGTAAACTTCTCTCACCCCCTTTCAAATGACCAAAGACTCATTCAACCACCATTCTGCACTTGTGGAGCCTATAGTTGAACCATTCCTTACTGCTGTCCAGACAGCCAGTGTATGGCTTCATGACCCATGGGAGCAAGGGGTAGGCTGGGTCCCCCAGGACAACTATAGGCATCTCAGTGTTGTCAATGTTCGTTTTGTGGTCTGGAAAGAAAGTCCCTGATTGCAGATTTTTGAACAAACCCGAGTTGCTAAAGATGTGCGCGTCATGAACCTTTCCCAACCATCCTACATTGAAGTCAGTGAAATGCCCCCTGTGAGCCACCAGCACTTGCAACACCATTGAAAAGTATCCCTTGTGGTTTATGTGCTCTTTGGCAAGGTGGTCTGGTGCCAAGATGGGGATACGCATGCCATCTATCGCCCCACTGCAATTAGGAAAATTAGGGAACTCCATCACGGCAAAACCATCCACTGCGTCTTGCACATTTCCCAGACTCAATACACCTTGTAGCAGAAGTCGATTAATGGCACTGCACACTTGGAGCACAGCAGCTCCCACGGTTGATTTACCTACTCCAAATCGATTCCCCACTGACAGGTAACTTTTGTCTTGCATTGCGAGCTTCCAAATAGCGATTGCCACTCTCCTCTCCACTGTCAGAGCAGCTCTCATTTTTGTGTTGCTGAACTGCAGGGCTGGGAAAAGCCCTGCACAAAGTTCCTGAAAGGTGGCTGTAACGGGTTGACTCACCCCTGTGGCACCTCCTGCTGGTGACTCTGGGAATTAGCTCTTTCCAGCCCGGGAGCGCCCTCTGCAGGCTGGCGATCCACCTGTTTTCTACTGGCCCCGTGTCCCTCCCAGGACCCCGGTGCCCCTTTAACCTTTAATTGGGTTTCCCCTTCCCAGGGGAACCCCCACCCTACTGTCCCCACTTCGCCTCAGTAGTGGCTACTGCCCAGTCTCTATCTAGCCCCCGTTCGCTGGGGCAGACTGCAGTAGCCAGCACTCATCACAGGCAAAGGGGGTTTGGACCTGCTGCCTTGGCCTACCCCTAGGTTGCCCCCTGCAACCCTCAGTACCTTTTGCCCTGTGCTAGGCCGCAGCCTGGGGTTTTCTAGGCTGGAGCTTCCCCAGCTCCTCAGCCTTTCCCCAGCCCTGCTTCACCCTAGGTACCTTGTCTCAGCTCCTAAGCAGCCAGGCCCATCTCTCTCTATAACCAGAGAGAGACTGACTGGGCTCCTGGCTCACAGCCTTTTATAGGGGCCGGCTGTGGCCTGATTGGGGTGTGGCGCAGCTGCGGCTACTTCCCCAGTCAGCCCAGCTTTGACAGCAGCAGCTCTCAAGCCCTGCCAAGCCGCTTTTAAACCCCTTAAAGCCAGGAGCAGGGATCCACCCTGCTACAGTGGCCTTCCACATTTGAAAGTTCTGCAGCCACTGCTTGTCATCCCATACCTGCAAAATGATGCGTTCCCACCAGTCAGTGCTTGTTTCATGGGACCAGAAATGGCGCTCAACAGTGCAGCTGCTCTGTGACTGCCAGCAACAACTGTGAATTGTTTTTTTTTCAATGGCTTGTAGCAGGGCTGCTTGAAGGACATTGCTATGTTTCACACGGTGGACCCTACTTTGGATCTGGAAATGCTGCAGGAGAAGGTGTGAGGTTTGAGATGCTCACAGAAAGAGTGCACAACTGAGCAGGCTCCATGCTTCTGGGGTTATGGTGTATGCACAGAGGTTTTAAGGTGTGAAAACTACTGGGTTGTTTGCCGTTTATATGAAGGAGGGAGCATAGTGCATCATGGGATGCTGACACAATGTTCCCATTCTCCCCTGCTTCAATGTTTTGGTCTCATGAGGCATTGCACAAACTTCCCAAAACACACTGTGGCAAGTTGCACTTTGGGATAGCTACCCACAATGCACTGCTTTGTGCATCAATGCAGGCGCTGCTAGTGAGGATGCACTCGATGGAGACAATGAGCACGGTGTGGCCACGTACAATCGACTTAATTCAGAGGTTGAATTAGATACATTCAACTTAATTTTGTAGTGTAGACAAGCCCTTAGAAAATGAAGAATAGCATTTCTTGTGTCGGTCCGCTTCCTTTTCCGAAGAACTGCTTCATAAGAACTCTAGTTTCCAGGGCACTTTAATTGGTAGGAGTTTGTTTATTTTTCCTCTATACCTTCTAAAAATTAAGATACTGTATTTTATATCCAGTTTAGTGATTATTTTTAAGTAGAATAAAAAATTAGAGTGGGTGATACTTGGAAAAAGTATTTGCTTCCCAGAGAGTCCTTTTTAAAGCTTATGGATAGTCAAGAGTAGCAAACACCCGAATCTGCATTTAAATAGACTTGTGATGCATGACAGCTTTTATCCATTTTCCTCAGTGAAAGGTTTAGTGTTAGTTTGAGTTCATCATATTCAACTTAAATCATTCGGTTTCATGCTGGAGTGTTAGCACTGGGTACCCATGAAGAATGCTGATTTCGGTGCTCTAGTTGGTTAGGCACTCACTCCTTACATTGTGCTAGCACAGAATGGAAAGAGCAGAGAAAGCAGAACAAAATCACAAATGTTCTAAAAGCCATGAGAGAACCTCCTCCAAGAAACAGAAATTAGAATCAAACTGTGTTCTCAATTCCACTTTTAAGCAAGGTGAGCCTGAGCAAAAAATAGAGTAGGCTTTACTGCTGAGCTAGCCAGCCAGCTTACTGTAAAGCTTCAAGCCGGAATGGCATTTTCCCCAGCTATTCCTCACCATTTATGCCTTCAGGGGGTTGTTTAGGGTTACACCAGTAACTCCTGGGACTGTTGAATGCTGCCTTCATAATGTTACTGGGGCCCAGAATCACAAAGCATGCTTAAGTGCTTTCCTAACCTGGGGTCTGAGTCAACTAGATTCAACTATATATTTCCAAACAGTGCTTCTGTTTGGGACCCTTGCATAAATGTGGACTTTTTTAACACTCCATTTGGACTGCCTAGCTGGGGAAAACAAGAGGCCAATACTCCATGGCTCCAAAATGTCTCAAAGAAAAACAAAGAATGCTACATTTTTGTAAGCTGCAGCTTTCCAGCCCTACCAGGCCATCACAAATAATATCTGCTTCTACTACCAAGTTCATTACCACACATTTTGGAAAGGTAAACAGGATAATTTTGTATTTGACCCCTAACAATATTAATAGGAAAAAAGAAAACCTGATAAGGTGAAATATAGGCATTTTTCCTTGAGGAGGAAGCTTCTCTGATTAAACTGATTGACTTGATCCTAGAATGGGAGGAATCGCACTGTTGCATGGAGACTAGGAGCAGCACAATCCAAACAAAAACTATAGATATTGTTCTTTTAAAAGAGGAGAGTTTGGGTTTAAAAGTGGAAAAAATGAAGGCGCTGAGAAATAAGTGTGAGCGAAGACCATCGGAGTCCAGATTTCTCTGCAGGCTTAGAGGAGAGAGGTGGGGTTGATCAGCAACACTTCCTGGGCTGCTGAGGATTGTCAACAATAGAATAACTTTCTTGGGATTTTATTTATTTATTATAAAATAAGTGCAGAGAAAAATCTGAGAAAATAAATCTGAAGGCTCCTTCATGCCAACTACTGTGTGCCTGGTATGGGTGAGAAAGACAGGAGACTGAAAGTTGACAGACAAAAAGACATAATGTAATGAGATTAAAATTCTCATATTCCTAGGTCTTAATCATGCAGCTCAAAAAGAAGGAAAGAGCTAAATGTGATTTTTTTTTAAATATAGCATTTCTGAGTAAAAAGAAACCATGCTATGTATGACCAAACTAAGGGTATGGCTACACTGGCGAGTTGTAGCGCTGGTTGTTTGCAGCACTGGTCGTCCAGATGTGCAGGGCCAGCGCTGCAGTGTGGCCACACTGACAGCTACTGGCGCTGCAGTGTGGCCACATTTGCAGAATTTGCAGCACTGTACTGAGAGGTGCATTGTGGGCAGCTATCCCACAGAGCACCTCGTCCCGTTTTGGCGCCGTTTTGGCACTGAGTATTGTGGGAAGGGGAAGGAAGTGTGTGGGTCATTCTGCTACCTGTTCCAACGCCCCGTGGTGCATCGCTTCACTTCCCAGCAGTCACAGTTTCCCCGTCCACGTTTCTTGCCATTGTGAGTGCAGCACACTTTCTGTGTGAAATGGAGCCTGAGCTGCTGAGGACTTTGCTGATGACTCTCGCCAGCACATCACGTTTGGCAGTTGAGCTATTCCTTCAGCTCCAAAGTGACAGTGAGGAGTCCAACGATGATCTGGATTTGCCTAATGCGTGTGACATGAAATTGCTTGTGGCAGTAACGGAAATGCTCAGCACCGTGGAACGCTGCTTTTGGGCTCGTGAAACAAGCAGTGAGTGGTGGGATCACATTGTTATGGAAGTCTGGGATGACGAGCAGTGGCTGCAGAACTTTCGTATGAGAAAAGCCACTTTCATGGGACTGTGTGCTGAGCTCGCCCCCACCCTGCGGTGCAAGGACACAAGATTGAGAGCTGCCCTGGAAGCTGGCAACTCCAGACAGCTACCGGTCGGTCGGGAACCAGTTTGGAGTGGGAAAGTCGACCGTTGGAATCGTGTTGATGCAAGTTTGCAGGGCCATTAATCGCATCCTGCTAAGGAGAACCGTGACTGTGGGGAACGTGCAGGACATTGTGGATGGCTTTGCAGAAATGGGTTTCCCTAACTGTGGAGGGGCAATAGATGGGACGCATATTCTTATTCTAGCACCACCCCACCTAGCCTACGAGTACATTAATCGCAAGGGGTATTTCTCTATGGTTCTCCAGGCGCTTGTGGATCACCGTGGGCGTTTCATTGACATTTACACAGGCTGGCCTGGAAAGGTGCATGATGCACGCATCTTTCGGAACAGTGGCCTGTTCAGGAAGATGCAGGAAGGGACATTTTTCCCAGACCAAAAGATCACAGTAGGGGACGTTGAAATGCCCATTGTGATCCTTGGGGACCTCGCTTACCCATTAATGCCTTGGCTCATGAAACCCTATACAGGGAAGCTGGACTGGAGCCAGGACCGTTTCAACTACAGGCTGAGCCGGTGCCGAATGACTGTGGAGTGTGCTTTCGGGCGTTTAAAGGGGCACTGGAGAGCCCTTTATGGGAAGCTAGACTTGGGGGAAAGCAGCATCCCTGCGGTTATATCCGCGTGCTGTACCCTCCATAATATTTGTGAAGGGAAGGGTGAAACATTCAGCCAGGCATGGACCAATGAGGTACAAGTCCTGGAGGCTGAATTTGCACAGCCAGACAGCAGGGCTACTAGAGACGCCCACCACAGGGCAACAAGGATTAGGGATGCCTTGAGGGAGGAATTTGAGGCTGAAAGCCAATAGTAGTGTTTTTTGCCTTGCCCAGGAGTGATGTGCACTGGTTACAGTGCTTTTAATTGCCTGTGTTTTCCTTGCTGTTTGTTACCTGTGTTTTCCTTGGTGTTTGTTATCTTTCACTTTATGCAATAATAAAAACTGTTTCATAATCAAAGAAATCATTTATTTAAAAAAAAGCAAGTAAATGGGCATGGGGGTTGGTTGTTGAACTGTACATTCATAGGTTTGCATATGTACTGCCAGGAGTGCTGTGCACCTCAGGATTGTACTGTTGCATGGTGATGGGGGTTGAGTGCAGAGGGTAAGGGTCGTAGTTCTCTGGGCTCATAGGTGACCGTACAGGAGTTGGTGTAGATAAGAACCTGGATGCTGGGGAACAGGACTTGGAGCTGACATTGTATCATTTGCTGTATTTTTATAGTGTCCTTGACTAGTCCTGGACTGGTCTTATCAGTGACTGAAAGAAAGCTTCAGAACCTGAGAAGGAAGCCTAAAAAAAGCAAGGAAGATTTGGTGAAGGCAGTTATGAACCAGTGTGCAACAGAGAATAAAACTGCGCAGGAATGGAGAGAAAAGATGCAGCACTGGAAGGAAACAGAAAGCAGGAGAAAGGCGTTGACCCTGAAGAAAACCACAAGGCAGCTTATAAACCTCATGGCGCGCCAAACAGACTGTATGCAGTCACTGGTAGCAATGCAGGCAGAGCACTACCGTGCCAAACCCCCACCCTCCCAAACCTCTTTCCCCTATGAACATAAGAACATAAGAAAGGCCGTACCGGGTCAGACCAAAGGTCCATCTAGCCCAGTATCTGTCTACCGACAGTGGCCAATGCCAGGTGCCCCTGAGGGAGTGAACCTAACAGGCAATGATCAAGTGATCTCTCTCCTGCCATCCATCTCCATCCTCTGACGAATAGAGGCTAGGGACACCATTCTTACCCATCCTGGCTAATAGCCATTTATGGACTTAGACACCATGAATTTATCCAGTTCCCTTTTAAACATTGTTATAGTCCTAGCCTTCACAACCTCCTCAGGTAAGGAGTTCCACAAGTTGACTGTGCGCTGTGAAGAAGAACTTCCTTTATTTGTTTTAAACCTGCTGCCTATTAATTTCATTTGGTGACCCCTAGTTCTTGTATTATGGGAATAAGTAAATAACTTTTCCTTATCCACTTTCTCAACATCACTCATGATTTTATATACCTCTGTCATGTCCCCCCTTAGTCTTCTCTTTTCTAAGCTGAAGAGTCCTAGCCTCTTTAATCTTTCCTCATATGGGACCCTCTCTAAACCCTTAATCATTTTAGTTGCCCTTCTCTGAACCTTTTCTAGTGCCAGTATATCTTTTTTGAGGTGAGGAGACCACATCTGTACACAGTATTTGAGATGTGGGCGTACCATGGGTTTATATAAGGGTAATAATATATTCTCAGTCTTATTCTCTATCCCCTTTTTAATGATTCCTAACATCCTGTTTGCTTTTTTGACTGCCTCTGCACACTGCGTGGACATCTTCAGAGAACTATCCACGATGACGCCAAGATCTTTTTCCTGACTTGTTGTAGCTAAATTAGCCCCCATCATGTTGTATGTATAGTTGGGGTTATTTTTTCCAATGTGCATTACTTTACATTTATCCACATTAAATTTCATTTGCCATTTTGTTGCCCAATCACTTAGTTTTGTGAGATTTTTTGAAGTTCTTCACAATCTGCTTTGGTCTTAACTATCTTGAGTAGTTTAGTGTCATCTGCAAACTTTGCCACCTCACTGTTTACCCCTTTCTCCAGATCATTTATGAATAAATTGAATAGGATTGGTCCTAGGACTGACCCTTGGGGAACACCACTAGTTACCCCTCTCCATTCTGAGAATTTACCATTTATTCCTACCCTTTGTTCCCTGTCCTTTAACCAGTTCTCAATCCATGAAAGGACCTTCCCTTTTATCCCATGACAGCTTAATTTACGTAAGAGCCTTTGGTGAGGGACCTTGTCAAAGGCTTTCTGGAAATCTAAATGTCCACCGGATCCCCCTTGTCCACATGTTTGTTGACCCCTTCAAAGAACTCTAATAGATTAGTGAGACACGATTTCCCTTTACAGAAACCATGTTGACTATTGCTCAAGAGTTTATGTTTTTCAATGTGTCTGACAATTTTATTCTTTACTATTGTTTCAACTAATTTGCCCGGTACCGACGTTAGACTTACCGGTCTGTAATTGCCGGGATCACCCCTAGAGCCCTTTTTAAATATTGGCGTCACATTAGCTAACTTCCAGTCATTGGGTACCAAAGCAGATTTAAAGGACAGGTTACAAACCTTAAATAGTTCTGCAATTTCACATTTGAGTTCTTTCAGAACTCTTGGGTGAATGCCATCTGGTCCCGGTGACTTGTTAATGTTGAGTTTATCAATTAATTCCAAAACCACCTCTAGTGACACTTCAATCTGTGACAGTTCCTCAGATTTGTCACCTACAAAAGCCAGCTCAGGTTTGGGAATCTCCCTAACATCCTCAGCCGTGAAGACTGAAGCAAAGAATCCATTTAGTTTCTCCGCAATGACTTTATCATCTTTAAGCGCTCCTTTTGTATTTTCATCGTCAAGGGGCCCCACTGGTTATTTAGCAGGCTGCCTGCTTCTGATGTACTTAAAAAACATTTTGTTATTACCTTTGGAGTTTTTGGCTAGCCGTTCTTCAAACTCCTCTTTGGCTTTTCTTATTACACTCTTGCACTTAAGTTGGCAGTGTTTGTGCTCCTTTCTATTTGCCTCACTAGGATTTGACTTCCACTTTTTAAAGGAAGTCTTTTTATCTCTCACTGCTTCTTTTACATGGTTGTTAAGCCACGGTGGCTCTTTTTTAGTTCTTTTACTGTTTTTATTAATTTGGAGTATACATTGAATATGGGCATCTATTATGGTGTCTTTAAAAAGGTCCAACTCAACTTGCAGGGATTTCACTTTAGTCACTGTACCTTTTAACTTTTGTCTAACTAACCCCCTCATTTTTGTATAGTTCCCCCTTTTGAAATTAAATGCCACAGTGTTGGGCAGTTGAGGTGTTCTTCCCACCACAGGGATGTTGAATGCTATTGTATTATGGTCACTATTTCCAAGCAGTCCCGCTATAGTTACCTCTTGGACCAGCTCCTGCGCTCCACTCAGGATTAAATCTAGAGTTGCCTCTCCCCTTGTGGGTTCCCGTACCAGCTGCTCCATGAAGCAGTCATTTAAAGTATCGAGAAATTTTATCTCTGCATTTCGTCCTGAAGTGAAATGTTCCCAGTCAATATGGGGATAATTGAAATCCCCCACTATTATTGTGTTCTTAATTTTGATAGCCTCTCTAATTTTCCTTAGCATTTCATCATCACTATTACTGTCCTGGTCAGGTGGTCGATAATAGATCCCTACTGTTATATTTTTACTAGAGCATGAAATTTCTATCCATAGAGACTCTATGGAACCTGTGGATTCGCGTAAGATTTTTACTTCATTTGAATCTACACTTTCTTTCACATATAGTGCCACTCCTCCCCCTGCATGACCTGTTCTGTCCTTCCGATATATTTTGTACCCCGGAATGATTGTGTCCCATTGATTGCTCTCGGTCCACCAGGTTTCTGTGATGCCTATTATATCTATATCCTCCTTTATCACAAGGCACTCTAGTTCACCCATCTTATTATTTAGACTTCTGGCATTTGTGTACAAGCACTTTAAAAACTTGTCCCTGTTTATTAGCCTGCCTTTTTCTGATGTGCCAGATTCTTTTTTATGTGACTGTTTATCATCTGATCTGGCCCTTACATTATACTTTTCAGTCCTCTGCTCCTGACTATAACCTGGAGATTCTCTATCATCAGACTCTCCCCTAAGAGAAGTCTGTGTCTGATCCACACGCTCCTCTGCAGCAGTCGGCTTTCCCTGCATTGTGTATAATCTGAAGTTAGTTTCAAGTCTCACACTGTAGCATTCCTCAGACATTTCAAACTACAGCTAGAGAATTCACAGCCTCCCAGAAATGGTAAGTTAGGGTATTGCATAGTAGAAGTAGAAGTCAATAAAACCTGGGAGACATGCTGGGAAACACTCCCTCCATGTCCCTCAGGAATTAAACTGGGGTTCCTGCCGTGGTTTGCCTGGGCAGGGTGCTTTTTGCTTCATGGGTGCACTGCTTTTTTGGGGCTTTGGTAAAGGCAGGAAGCAAGCAGCAGTTGGGACCTGCACTGCCATGTCGCACTGCTGTTTTTGGGCTTTGGTAAAGGCAGGAAGCAAGCAGCAGTTGGGACCTGCACTGAAACACTCCCTCCATTTCCCACAGGAGTTAATACTTGAAGATATCTCCCTGCTGCGGGTTACCTGGGAAGCAAGGGAGGGTCTCCTACAACAATGCGGATTCCGCCCTGGCCCCTATGCAGCTTGCCTGTGTGCAGCCATGGTCCCCCCACCCCTCCTGGAACAGTGGCGCGGACGCGTTAGCCTGACTGGGACAGGGACCACACTGGCTCTCCCTTTAAACTTGGTCACGCGAATTGCCTATGCTCTTGCAGAAACTTTTGAAGAGATTACAGAGGCAGATTACCGCGACGTGATAGACCATATCAATGGGATATTCCATGTCTAGGCATGCAAGCATGCAGCCATACCACCCCCCCTACTCTCCCAAAACCTTTGCATTGCAATAAAAGCTGCTTACCTGGGACCTGCTCCTGTGATTCTTCTGCACCAAGTCCCAGGGGCTGCGACTGGCTAGCTTCCTCCTGGCTTGAGAAGAGCTCCTGACTGCATGCCTCCTGGGACTCCGGGGTGTCTTCCCCCAACACAGTAGCCTCACTGTCTGCCTCCCCCTCCCCCTTCTCTACCGGCTCTGAACTGTCCATCGTGGTCCTTGGATTTACAGAGGGGTCACCCCCATAAATCGCATCCAGCTCCTTGTAAAACCGGCAGGTCGTGGGGGCAGCGCCGGATTGGCGGTTTCCCTCGCGTGCTTTGCAATAGGCACTCCGCAGCTCCTTTAATTTTACCCTGCACTGCAGCACGTCATGCTCATGGCCCCTATCCTGCATGGCTCTTGATACCTGGGCAAAGGTATCATAATTCTTACGGCTAGAGCGCAGCTGTGCCTGCACAGATTCCTCCCCCCAAACACTGATGAGGTCCATCAGCTCGCCATTGCTCCATGCTGGGGCTCGTTTGCCACGTGGAGGCATGGTCACCTGTAAAGATTCACTGATTGCACTCCACACCTGGCTGAGCAAACAGGAAGGGGATTTTTAAAATTCCCGGGGCATTTAAAGGGCGGGTCACCTGAGGCCAGGGCAGCAGAGTCTGACCTGATGAGCAGAGTGGCTGAACAGGCATTCTGGGATACATCCTTATACCCTGGAGGCCAATCACAGCGCTGGTGTGTGGCCACACTTGATGACCAGCGCTGCAGCACCAGCGCTGGAATCCTTATTCCCCATGCTGAGCCAGGTGTATGGGCCAGCACTGCAGCCAGGGAGTTGCAGCGCTGCATGTGCCCTGCAGGTGTGGCCACTTACTAATTGCAGTGCTGGTGGAGGCTTTCCAGAGCTGCAAATCACCAGTGTAGCCATACCCTAAGATGCAAAGAATCCTGTGGCACCTTATAGACTAACAGATGTTTTGCAGCATGAGCTTTCGTGGGTGAAATCACCAGTGTAGCCATACCCTAAGATGCAAAGAATCCTGTGGCACGCTACAGAACCAGATCTGATACTTGATACCCTAAGATGAACTTCAAGGGCAAAACATGAATGTTCTGTGGTTAAGACTCTGTCAGGCAATGTCTGGTCGAAGTAAATACAGAAGCTGAGAGAGTGTTCCAAAGAAGCTGTGGACATCAGAATAGCATAGGATCCTCCATAATCCAACAAAACACCTGATGAAGTCAATAAAAAAAAATTGTATATAGATCAGTGATTCAAAGGGGGCAAAGCAAAAAATGAAAGGCAATAGATAGTCCTAGCCCTGAAGATCTTATCTTTATTTCTGTGGTCTACATAGCACACACAGATTATTGGCACTAAACATAAATCATTTTTATTAATAACACCAGCTCTTTATGTAAAAGGCCTCACTATATGCAGTGTTAGATTTCCCATCCCTTGACATACCGCCTAGCAACAGTACACAGATTGCAGTGTTTATTCTTTGTAGTTGAACCAATCTATCTCCAAAGGTGTTTGTTTTTCTTCTGCTTTTCTCACTATGGGCAACACTGTATAGAGCAGACTCCGAATACAGAGGATTGTTATTTAATATATGTTATAGTAGCACACAGACCCCAATCAAGAATAGGGCCCTGTTGTGGTAGATGTTGTACTAAAACACGGGAAAACTTGGTTGCTGGTTTTACAGTTTCAGAAGAATATTGATGTAATGGTCTATCTATTTACTTGTATGGCCTTTATTATTGTGGTATCCGAGTGACTCAGTCATTAATAGTTGTATCTTCACAACACCCCTATGAGGTAGAGGTATATTGTTTTCCCCATAGTGCAGGTGGGGAACTTAGGCGCAGAGAAATCAAGTGACTTGTGCGAGGTCACACAAGAAGACTGAGGCAGAGCTAGGAGTGAACCTTAATTGTCTGAGTCCTAGTCTAGTGCTTTCCCAACAGGACCATCTGTCCTCAATTGCCTTTCAAATTCTGAACATATTTTGCCAATTATCTGTTGTTTTATCAAATACTAATGTTAACAAACATTTGTCAAGAGTACCAAAACATTCATTTAGGAATTCTTTTTTCAACTCCTGTGCTTTCTACAAGGGCTTTGATTATATCCTTGACTTTGATTGTAGTAACTAATTTGATTCAGCTGTCCTACTACTAAAGTTTAATTGGCCTTTACTGTGCTTATGTGTCGATTGGCTCAAATATACTGCTGGGTAAGTTCATCATGATTAACTACTAAAATGAGTATAAACTTTACTGAGAGGCAGGTTTGGGGATTGGGGTGGTTCTTCTGATACTTTCTTGTAATGGTGAGTGAATATACTGCATAGAGCACTTTTTATCCAAAACAATTTGAACGTGAATATGGGTTGTATGACCTAGAGGAATCACTTCACCCATCACTGAAATTCATCCAGCTCTGACTTAGCAGCACAATAAGCATTTTGCATGACTACAACTGAGGAGGGACTTACTCAACTGAAAAAGCAGGAAGAATTCAGGTGGGCACAGAGATAGGACTTGTCTACACTTACCAGGGGATCGATAAGCAGCAATTGATGCATCAGCAGTTGATTTAGTGGGTCTAGTGAAGACCCACTAAATTGACCACAGATCACTCTCCCATCGACTCCTGTACTCCACCACATCGAGGAGTAAATTCAATTTAAGCTACGGTGAGAGCACTGTGCTAATTTGTTTCGAAGCTTCTATCTTTCAGCCTCCAAACCAGAACGTCAGGAGAGCTGGTACCAGCTGAAGAGTTATAAAAATGCCATGGTTATAGTGTCGCGACAAAGTCTGTGTTCTGTGTCTGTCTCTGGTGGGTGTCCTGTGCTAGCATTGGGTCCAGAGAGAGAGGGGATACTACACAAGACAGGGTAAATGCCTTTTCCTCTCTCTACTTCCTTCATGTACATCCAACTTATCAATCACCACTTGTGTCCAAAAAACTTTGATCCCCAGTGCATCAGGTTTATTTTTTGTTAGGTTCTCTAATAGTCATTTTGTTGTTAATTTTGTTATTAATACATTTGTATTGTTAGTTCTACTTCCCCAAGAAAAATAGGGGATTCTGCAACAGTTTAGCAACTAAATGTTAGTTTAAGTCCAAATCAGCTTAACCTTGCATGACAACTGTGGTACTCTTACAACAAATAAGATTTTGTGTGTGCTTAAGGAGGTCCTGACCTCAGTAACTTTTATTGTTTGATGGCTATTGCAGCATCAAACTTGGGCCTCATCTTATTTGTCAATGTACCCAATTATTGTAATGGTTATGGTTTTATTGTATTCCCAATTATTATAACTATAATTGTTTGGATTTGTGGTTTAGGTTATATCTGGTGTTTAGTCAATTGTAATGGTTTTAGTTATTGTCATAGGTTTATTCCCCACTTTGAACTTTAGCGTTCACAAGATGGGGACCTGCATGGACTTCTCTAAACTAAAATCCTAGTTTAGATCTGGTTCTCGCTGCCACCAGTCAGTTTTTAAGTGTCTGACACACTCCCTGTTCCCCCAAAACTTTCCCTGGGGAGCACAGATTCAAACCTGAATCTCAACACAAAGGGAAACAAACCATTTCCCTCCTCCCCTCTCCTAGTGCTTAGGAGAGATACCTGATTCAAACTCCTTGAATCAACCAAAGAGGGATTCACTTTTCCCCCTCCCCTTCCCCTGAAAATCCAAACAAGGGAAGAAATCAATCAATCAAGTTCTAAAAAGAAAAGATTTTATTAAAGAAAGAAAAAAAAGTACACTCTCTCTGTAATACCAGGATGGAACAATACACAGAGTCTAGCCTATAAACCTGGAGAGATTTCCCCCTCCCCCTTTCTTTCTCAGTAAAAGCAAAGTAACAGCAACAGAAATAAAGATATTCTTCCAGCAAACACACAATTGCAAATGTAGAAATCAAATTATAAGACTAATTCGCCTTTCTAATACTCACTATACTGGATAGTAGGAAATACTCCAGGAGAACTTGGAGACATGTCTGGCCTCTCTTAGATCCAAAGAGAGCACAGAGCAAACAAGGAACACAGACAAAGCCTTCCCTCCACAGAGATTTGAAATTATCCTGTCCCTTGATTGGTCCTCTGGTCAGGTGTTCCTCAGGTTACTGAGCTTGTTAACCCTTTACAGGTAAAAGAGACTTTAACCCTTAACTATCTGTTTATGACAGTTATATTCACCTGGTTATAATTGTTTGGTTTGTTTGCAACAGATCACCTGTGCCCTACCATGACAACAACTACTGTAATGATCATAGATCAAGGGGCAGAGTGTTAGCAGCCCCCCAGGAGATAAATGTAAATGCAATGTCAGTACTGTTTTTACTAAAAATCACACTTACTATTTACCACAGCCAAAAAAGTCCCACCTAACACTAACAGCTGAGCTGGCTGACCTCTCGATTGACCTTGAAATTAAATGGCAAGACCTTACTGATAGCCTAATTAAAAGCAAAGAAGTGACCAAATTTTTAGAACAAACAGATGACCAAGTAGAAAATAGGACTATTCATATTATACATGCCAATGGGGACATGTTACGAATTGCCACCGCAGAGAAACAAATTACAACCTACCACTGGTATGATATATTCTCTGGATGGTCCCCGACTACCACTGGCATCCTATCAGTAATGCTACACCCCTTTATAGTAGTCTTGATACTAAATTGTATTTGTATAATTGGTATGTGTGGCATGTGTTTTCAGATAAAAAGAATGTACGCTAAATTGAAATCACAAACGCATGTTGCCTCACAGTACCTTCTCTTAAGGTACGTCTACAGTACGGGACTATTCCGAATTTGCATAAACCGGTTTTGTAAAACAGATTGTATAAAATCGAGTGCGCGCGGCCACACTAAACACATTAAATCGGTGGTGTGCGTCCACGGTCCGAGGCTAGCATCGACTTCTGGAGCGTTGCACTGTGGGTAGCTATTCCGTAGCTATCCCATAGTTCCCGCAGCCTCCCCCGGCCCTTGGAATTTCCGGGTTGAGATCCCAGTGCCTGATGGGGCAAAAATCATTGTCGCGGGTTGTTCTGGGTAAATGTCGTCAGTCACTCCTTCCTCTGGGAAAGCAACGGCAGACAAGCATTTCACGCCTTTTTTCCCTGGATTGCCCTGGCAGATGCCATAGCATGGCAATCATGGAGCCTGTTTTGCCTTTTGTGACTGTCACCGTATGTGTACTAGATGCCGCTGACAGAGGCGATTCAGCAGCGCTACACAGCAGCATGCTTTTGCTTTTGCATGATAGCAGAGATGGTTACCAGCCATACTGCACCATCTACCAATCCATAAATTGGTAAAAAGATGATCATGGCTACCAGTCCTTTTGCACTGCACCATTTGCTGTTGTCATAAGTGCCCCTGGCTGCTCTTAACCAGGGGCGCAAAAGCCAAAATTGGGAATAACTCCCAGAGTCAATCCCTCCTTTTTGGTATCTAAAAATAGAATCAGTCCTGCCTAGAATATGGGCAAGTGTACTAGAGAACCACTGTATCAGAGAGCACAGCTGCTCTGTGTCAGATCCTGCAGAAATTATGAGCTGTATGCTATTCACAGGGGGTGCGCCTGCAACAACCCCACCTGTTGATTCTGTTCTTCCCCCAGCCTTCCTGGGCTACTGTAGCATTGTCCCCCCACTTGTGTGATGAAGAAATAAAGAATGCAGGAATAAGACACACTGACTTGTTAGTGAGAAATGAGTGGAGGGCAGCCTCCAGCTGCTATGATAGTCCAGACAGGACAGTAAGGAGTGTGGAGGAGAGGAGCCCAGCATCCCTCTGCTAGTCCAGGGGCAATTGAATCTTTTTTTTACACATGAAGGGTGGGGGCTGACAGAGCTCAGCCCCCTGTTGCTATGACGACGATGGTTATCAGCCATACTGCACCATCTACCAGAAAAATTAGGGCCAGGAACCCTTGATAGACCTCACCGATGCTAGTCTGCATGGTTACCAGTCCTTTTGCACTGCCCCATGTGCCAATAGGCTGATGACGAGGACGGATACCAGTCATATTGCACCATCAGCCACCCATGGCGGGGGGGAGCAAGGATGTTGGTGTTTAGTGCTGCAGCATCGGGTCTATCTGCAGCATTCAGTAAAGATAGGGTGACATGTTAAAGAGTCAAGAGAGGATTGTTTTCCCTTTCACTTCTGGGGGTGGGCGGGGGTGCGTAAATTGCCGAGCTATGTCCTGACCCACCGCGGACACTGTGTTTGACCCTAGAAGCATTTGGAGCTCAGCCAAGAATGCAAATACTTTTCGGAGACTGCAGGAACTGTGGGATAGCTTGAGTCCTCCAGTCCATGAGCGTCCATTTGATTCTTTGGCTTTCCGTTATGTTTGTCATGCAGTAGTGCGCTGAGCCCCTGCTATGGCGTCTGGCTGGAGATTTTTTTTAAATGATTTTGAATTTCGTCTTCTGTAATGGAGCGCTGATAGAAAAGATTTGCCTGCCTTTACAGCGATCACATCTGCATGGTCCATGCGGGAGCTCTTTCTTTATTTTGATTTTTAACTGCATCGCCACACGTGCTGATCTGAGCTCCACGCTAGGCAAACAGGAAATATTCAAAAGTTCGTGGGGCTTTTCCTGTCTACCTGGCCACTGCATCCGAGTTCAGATTGCTGTCCAGAGCGGTCAGTGGTGCACTGTGGGATACCGCCCGGAGGCCAATACCGTCGATCTGCGGCCACACTAACCCTAATCCGATATGGTAATTCCGATACTAGCGCTACTCCTCTCGTTAGGGAGGAGTACAGAAACCGGTTTAAAGAGCCCTTTATACCGATATAAAGGGCCTCTCAGTGTGGACGGGTGTGGCGTTAAATTGGTTTTACGCTCCTAAAACCGGTTTAAACGCCTAGTGTAGACCAGGCCTGAAACAGGTTAAAAAGAAAGTGACACTAATGATTATATAAATATCGTAGTGTCAAAAGGGGGATTATCTAGGGATATTAAAGAAGGTACTAACAGTGATTCCCCCAAGTGACAGTGACCCCCCAGTTTCACCAAGTACAAAAATCTTTTAGTTCTTCTGTTAAAACTTGTAAGCTCCTCTCTGCAGAAAACACTGATTGTATCTGTCCTGTGAAAGATACTCTATTACTATGTAAAACTTACAAACAAGTTAATTGACTTTGTTCTTGAAGTAAACACTTTGCTAGCCTTAAGCTGTAATTGATACAATGTAAACAAACAGACCCCCACCCTCTGTGATTACAGGGCCGGGAGTCTCATAGGAATTAACACACACCCCAAAAGTGCTGTCAAGTATCAGAGGGGTAGCCGTGTTAGTCTGGATCTGTAAAAGCAGAGGTGGAGACAGTAAATTAAAATATGGTTAAGATATGGAATGTATGTTGATGAATGCTTGATGTACGTGAATGGTTAGGGAGGTGCCAGCCTAGAAACGATCCATCGTTCGAAGAATGTGTCGAGTGGACCACCAGAAAACCCCCGGAGGGTAAACTGGGATCCACCCCAAACACCTGGAAGGAATGTGCCACTTTAGATAGCGTGGAGCCACCAGGAATGTGCCATCTGCTGATTGAGCCAGCAACAGCAGGATGAAACGGTTCCCATAGACTAACATAGGAATTAATTTCTATAAAAATGGACTCTAAAGACTGAGGACTTTGAGTCTCTGGTTCTGCTGCCAACCTCCAGGAGCATCAGGTGCATCTGACACAGACGCGGCTCCATCCTCATGACCAAGATACCTGGCCAGTAACTTGGCATGAGTAACTTCTAGGCTGGTAACTATAACACCTATACAGAACTTGAATGAATGATTGTGTGAATGAATATGTGTGTGTGTGTGTGTGTGTGTGTGTGTGTAAGAAATAAGTAGTAATAGGAATTAGTCAAACAACGTTGTTTACTTTTGTCTTTTGCTTTATTATTATATTTACAATAAATGTGGCATCTTTGCCTTATCCCTCTTAATAAGATCCTGCTGGTTTTTATTATATTGGTATAACAGTGGCACGGGATGTGCTGGCCGTGGCTTCCCGCCACCCCCATTGGCCAGTGGGAGCCACGATTGGCCGAACCTGCTGACATGGCAGGTAAACAAACTGGCCCGGCCTGCCCGGGTGCTTACCCTGCCGAGCCGTGTGCCAGAGGTTGCCAACCCCTGGTCTTGATGTTTGATGACTGTCATGCATAGTAAGGTGAACACAATTCCATGCACATCAAGAACACCATCATGCTGTTTAAGAAATCAAGGTTAGTCACAGGATCTGTTTGATGCTGCTCTTCTCCCTCATGGCTGTAGATTTTTAAATGAGATTCAAGCAATGATGTTCTTGTTAAGGATCAAATGCTTGTCTGCTACCTTTGGAGAAATAAGAGAGGCACATGCTCAGCCTAGCCGGTGTCTCCAGCAAATGACACACCCAATGACCTTTCATCACACTGCATGTGGGAGGGAGGGAAGGAAGATTATCAGGATTGTGGGCCCTGGGAATCCAAGGTGAAATTATGCTTTGGTAGTGGAGAGTTTAATAGACAAGCTGTATGCTATTCATGCCTTGCTTCCCCATGCCTTTTCACATAACACATTGGTCTGGATTGTGTCCTAAGGACCCAACCCATTGTGAGGGATGGTGTATGGCTTCTCCATCCTAGGCACATCTCTTGTAACTCAGGGGGCCACAATTCCCTCATTATCGTCAGCCCCTCCATACAGGCTCACTTGCAGTTGTCAGTGGAGGCAGAGCCAAGACTGCGCTTTCCTTCCCCCCTGCTCCATTCAAGGAGTAAGTTGGGTGTGCATGTGCAGCTCCTTACTCCTGTGTGATTCAAGATCCTCCTTATTCCATCTTCACCTCCCCCACCATATTCTGCTGTGTGGGTGTGTAGCCCAAGGCACAATGAAGACCCAACACAGAATCTCCCAAATAAAGTGAGATTTGGAAACACATATCAATACAACCCCAACTCTTGGATGTATAAAGTAGAGATGGGGGATTTATAGCCTCACCCTAGGCCCTAGGAAGTTATTTTCTAAAAGAGTAAATAAAATCTCATTTGCAATATTGTTGTTGCTGTGTTGGTCCCAGGGTATTAGAGAGACAAGGTTGGTGAGGTCAGATCTTCTGTTGGTGAGAGAGCCAAGCTTTCGAGCTTACACCGAGCTCCTCTTCAGAGTCTGTATAAGCTCGAAAGCTTGGCTCTTTCACAGAAGTTGGATCAATAAAATGCCAGCTGTTCGATGCTCACAAGAAAATCTACAATGACAAAATAGCATATGCAAGGAGACTGGAGTAAAACAACTTGATAAGGGGCAAACTACAGTTTGAATCTTCAAAGATGATTATAAAAATTATGAAAAATACCAGAACAATGTCAATGTTAGTGTTTTTCTTTGGGTACAGAGCTTAGCAGTGTGCTAGGCACTGTATCTACATAGTAGATACAGTCTCAAAGAACATAGAATACAAAATAGGTAAAACAGGTGAGGGACTAAGGCACAGAGAAACTAAAGCTACACCTACTCTTAAGATGGCATGTGGAGTAAAAGCTGCATGCCCAACTAGTGTGGGTATAGATATCAGTGTAGATGATGAGACCCAAACGCCGAGTTTCTAATCATCTGGGGGGTGCTACCCCAGACTCCGCACAGGCCCCGCCCCACTCCACCCCTTCCCCCAAGGCTCCACCCATGCCCTGCTTCTTCCCACCCCCATTCTGCCCCCTGGCCCAGTTCTGCCCCCTCCCCTGAGCATGCTGCCCCCTTGCTCCTCCCCACTCTTCCCTAGTGCCTCCTGGCACTGCAAAACAGCTGATCTGTGGTAGATGCTAGGAGGGAGGGGGAGGCGCTGGTCGGCGGGGCCTGCTGGGGGGTGGGGGAAGTTCTGGTAAGGGGGCTGCTGGTGGGTGCTCAGCACCCACCACTTTTCCCCCAGACCTGGAGCACCTATGGAGTCAGCGCCTATGTGAGACATGCCTTAGGCATGTATTGTCCTACATGCCTGAATCCCCAGGTTATATACCCTACATGGCTCTCTACATGCCCAAGCACTGCACTTCCCAAATCTTTCCCTTTCCCTGCTGCCTCCCCATTCCAGAGCTTTTCACTGTGGTGTGTAGCTACACATGTAGTGCCTGTACTCTACACACCTCTGTAAGTGTAGATATAGCTTAGGTGACTTCCCCAAGGTTACACAAAGTCTATGGAAGAGCTGGGAGTTGAATGCAGATCTCCTGGACCCCAGTCCAATGCCTTATTTCAAAATCATCTGTTTTTTGGTAGTGCTGGCTGAAAACATGAGAAATTAGTTGTTAAGTGTATTGCTGTATAAATGTATATGATATTTTATGGATGTGCAAAAAAGGTAAGAGCCCTGCTCAGTAAATCTTCCCAGGCCCCATTCTGGCAAACACTTACACATGTATTTAAATTTGCAAATGAGTAGTCTCATTGAAATCACTGGAATTACTCACAGATGTGTAGTTCAACACATGTACCTAACTGATTAATATAATAGATGGAACAACAGCTCAGGCAAGAGGAAGTTCAGAGATATGATGAAGAGATCAATGTAGGCAGAAGGGTATTTTGACTAAGAAAGATTAGAATGTACTTGACAAATAGGAAGTGAGCAGCATGAAAAAAGTGTGGATCTGAGAGTGGGAAACATTAGAAATGAAGTTACTAGATATTAGCTGTACCAGTTTTACAAAGGCAAGAATAATTTCATTAGCAATGTGTCGTTTTCAACACATCAGGTCTACCAGGTCATTTCAGTAAAAAGCATGTTTGGCTAACACTAATTTCATTTGTGAATAAATTGGTATTGGAGATATGAACCTTAACATTTTGTTCTCTTAGAATGTCAGTGTAAAGGATGAGAGAGAGGATCTTGTGTCCAAAAGGAAATTTAATATTGCAGATACTTCTTTCCATTTAAGGTGGACAGTTCACACAAGTAGTCAACTGATTTATACCACCAAGAGCAAAAAACATACACCAAGATTTAAAAGAGCAGAAACGGAAATCTCAGAGAAGAAATGGGAGAAATTAATCTGAATTAGAAAATGAGCTTTGGAATCTTGGATGCAATTGGAGCTTTCTGATTCGTTCTCATTATTGACGTACCTATGACACCTGTAAATTCCAGAATATACAGTATCGAACTGCCTACTTTCCAATTTCTTTATGTAAAGATTTTGTGTCATAATAGCCTAATGATAAGATACTTGGACAATACATTTCCAGACAACTATGGAACTTCACTTTAACCTTTAACCATGTGTCTTAAAATGACCACCTGAGGGATGCTTTAATACTAAAAAATAAATTAAGATAAAATAAAATAATATATAGATGTGGACATAACAAGAAATGTATGAGCTTGTCATGTTGCATTGTTGAAAAGATGATAATTAATAACATTTGCTATAGTAGTAGAAATGCCATTGTATTACAATATGCTGACACATGCATACACTCTTTATGGCCTCTATATTACTCAGGCACACAGAATAAAGGAAACTGTTTTCACTGCTGTAAATCAGATGTTTACAAGCAGAATAAAATAGTTAAGATGATTGATGGTTAGGTATAAAGCTCTTACTAACCGTGCTGAATAGAGCGTTTTAATAATACATCAATAAAAAAAAAAGTTGATTCAGATGCTCACTCCCAGGGCTGACAGGGGCTATGAACTGTTTATGCCATCTTTCAACACCCTTTCTGGTCAGCAATCAGAGCAGTGTTTGATGCAACTGCATCCAGCTCTTCCTTAACCAGAGGGAATAAAGGAAAATAAAGGAAGGTGAAACAGGTGGGATTCTGGATCACTTCCTCTAACACTCTCCTGTAAACAAAAAAGGTCATTTAGAAATCATGGCTAACTATACTTAAGAAGCAATGGGCAACAAAGTCTGCTACAGTGTTGTTATATGCAGTGTTGTAGCCATGTCGGTCCCAGGATATTAGAGAGACAAGGAGGGTGAGATAATAGCTTTTATTGGCCCAATTTCTGTTAGTGAGAGAGAGAAGTTTTTGAGCTTACACAGCGCTTTTCTTCAGGTCTCAGGTCTTCTTAAGAAGAGCTCTGTGTAGGCTCAAAAGCTTGTCTCTCTCACCAACAGCAGCTGGTCTAATAAAATATATTATCTCAGCCATCATGTCTGCTTTTTTACTACAAAGAACTGTGCCATGTTGGGGACCAGTTTGTCCAATCCAGAGTCTTTGGAATGCAGAGAATGGTTGAGATTCTTGGCATTTAACATATGCCCTGGCTCATGTTTTGTTTATATCACCACATGGACTTTCCACTGCTAGAGAGTGTGTGTATGTGAGTGTGAGGGAAGAAAATTTGATTCTTCACAATAATACGAAAAATAATCTAAACCAAAGACATGCTTTGTATGTCATGGAAGGATGGAGTAGAGAGGATTAGCACCCCCCCCCCCGCCTCCCAGGGAAAGGCAATGCAGTTGTGAAAGAGCAGCAAAATGCTTACAATTGAAGAGACAGGTCTGATGCATCAAATAAGTTAAGCAAGTACTTAAATTTAAGCATGTGAGGAGTCCCATTGACTTTCTTGGGACTCCTCACAAGCTTAAAATTAAACCTGTGCTTAAGTGCTTTCCTGGACCAGGGGCTTGGACAAGAGTGAAAATAGGAAAAAAACAGAGCACAGGTTCAAATTCCAACTAGGTCAGTATTGACTAAAATCTTTTTACCATTTGACAGCTGTTCAATAGCCTATATGAAATGAACTAGTTAGTAGGTAGCAGTTCATTTCTTCTTGGATAGATGCCACCTCCAGAAAACCAGCACCATATTTTCACTTGTTGACACTACTTTGGGCTGTTTCTGCTAAAAAAGCAAAGCAATGGCTGGACATGGGAAAGGAACTGCATTCTCAACCCTCATCCCTCAAGTCAGGGATGAAGGATGGCAGAGCAGATGAGGAATAGCCATAGCTCATACTGTATCTGTCCTTTAAAAAAGGAGGACTTAATTTTCCAGGACCATCAATCCAGTCTTTTTCTTATGCACCAAATTCACTGAGCAAATAAAAAATAGAGGAAAATGGTGTGTCCGGGGGAGCTTAATATTAGGGTCAGGTTATTGGGGGTGGGACGGATTTGGTCTTGGATGAAATTTGTGCAATTTGCATGTGTGTTTTAAAAACTACTTTTACATCATCTACAGGTACATGTGAGATGCAATGCACATGTACATTATTATAAAATGAAAGTCTGTTATGGTAGCGCAGTCTCCTTGATTACAGACAGTAACTTGTAGGACTTTAATCTCTGATTATTACTTACTTTTACAATACTTAGAAGTGGTGTTTTCATGATCTATCCATTTGCCATTAGCCCTGCAAAGCAATCGGCAGTCAGGACTCTCCAAAACCTGCAAATCTGGGTTATTAAAAAAAAACAATCACACTCACTGTCAAATGTTGATCTCTTATTTTATTACAATGCATATTAAATCCACTTAAAACACTTTTTTTATTACTTCAAACAACTCCCACAGCAGTTTTGAGTGGGAAAGCAAGCAATTAATTAGCATGTTACTAAGGAAATGCAGGTAGACAGATTTTTAAGTGTTTTGTTTTTCACCTCAACAAAATCCTTCAGTTTTCTCATTTGAGAAGAGTTATGCCTTGCACTGGATAACTCATGGGACTGACAATAAAATACATGAGTATTTCACCTTAAATTATTGGTTGAAATATGATTCATTTCAGTGGTGAGTGAAAGTCATATAATTTGATGCATATTCAGTGATCTGAATTATGAATCTTAGTCTAGTTCCTCGTGGCTATGTAACCATCACAACTGGATTTCTCAGTTGAGAGGCTGTGGCTTGAATGGCTACGGAAAATTAATTACTCACTCACTGCGTAAGGTAGTCCCTTGAGAACAAGCACTGAGAGTTACAGTTGGGCACAATAAGGGAAGCTTTCACTGCCAGAGCTCATATTTTAGCTGCTCTGTATAAGCGGAGGTCACTGTGCTGTGAATTGGAATTCAATTGAATTGAACTTTTCATATATTCTAAGCGAAATGTTACATTATAAGTAGTTCTTCCCAGTAGATTCCTATTACACCTGTTTTCTCTGTGACCCATCCTGAGAGAACTATTATTTCTTTTGTTTTCATGTTATAGACACAAAAAAATTACTATAAACTTTAGGTGGAATGGGCAGATTTTCTGTAGCTCTCCTAATCTTCTCCCTCAGGAAATGTTCAGAATCTGGTATGATTGCTGTAATCCAGCCATTACATTTTTCTATATACATAGAGGAACCTTATACTTTCAGCTGGAATAACTTATTTTAGATTAAAAAAGGGGAAGCAAAAGAAAAAAGAATAAAATTAGTCTTCATGCGACATCACAGTGTGTGTCTCCTGTGTAACATACTGCATACAAATTGGCAGATCCCCTATAGGTGGCAGATATCTTTAAATTTAATGGCATAGTGTACAAAACACAAAATCATAATAGTTTTATCCCTGTACACACTTCATTGCCAACAAAATCTAGACTTACCACTGACTTACTTGGGTAAATTAAATTAGTCAGAAAATAGGAAGTTGACAAACCTTGGTGATTCCAGTTAGATTATATGATCCAGCTATGGGACAGTATGTAATAACATCCTAAATGACTACAACCTTATACTGTACATGAAAGTGTCCATAGTTATATGGCACTGTGGATAAAGCCTATGGTGGAGCTTAGAGAGGCGTTACCTCTTAATCATCCTCTTTCAAGATTCAGTAATTCCATTTGAGTCAGTAATAGACTGAGTGAATATTTCACAATGAATAATTTATCCAACAAATTTAGCCTCATCATCTGCCTGCTGAATATTTTCCTCAAATGTATTCGTTCAAAATTATTCAGGGCTTTCCCTCTTTCCCTTGACCAACCCCCAAGATCTCAACTCTATGGATTGATGCAAAAAATTCTCTAAATTCTCTACTCTAATTGCATTGGTAAATTGTGATTGGGCAGACAGCTATGTGATATTGTTTCTTCCAGTGCAAAACCTCAGATGTGGATATTTTTTTTATATACTCTTTCATGTGCCTTCAAATTTTGCTTTCCATGAACATTGTGTCAGTGCAACTCAGTCACATAAATGTTTTGCATACAACCAACACAGAAGGGGTTGAGGTCATAGACAAAGTGAATTAAAGTTACCGTGTCATTAAATAAATGTTTTGCAGTGATGGTTTAAGTCTTGTTTGGTTGCCTGCTCCTTTCTAGGATGTAATAGTAAAACCTAAATGCTGCATCAAGATTGCTTTAACTGCAACGTTCTACAGCCAAAGGGTGGTTAGAGAAGTGTAGCCGAAACGTCCAAAAACAAGGCAAAAAATAACCAGTCTGCAACACAGTGGGCTCCTCTAGGAACCAGGGAAGTAGTCGTTCAGGAAGGAGAGGCTTACTTTCTTCCTCATTCTGGATTACTCTGCCTACACTATAACTTATTTCTCCTCTTTTCTGCCAATCACCAGCCTCAGGCTGCTTAAAGATTAAATGGAGCTCTGACTGTCTAGATCTTCTACACCCTCTGGAACTGGCGCTTCAGACATAGAAAGATTGAAACTAGAGCTGAATGAAAATCTTGGACACAACTTTTTTCCTCTGAGAAATGCAGATTTTGTGCTGAGTGAAACATTTTGTGGGTTTGTATCACATTCACCAAATTGTTTCACCAGAAAAAAAAATCTTTTTGGCATTTTTGAAACAAAACATTTTTTTTTAATTCAAAGTGACTTTTAAAAATGTTCAAATTCATTTAAAAAAAGGGATTAAAAATCATACACAATGTTTTGTTAAGCTCAAAACTATTTCCCTCCCGCCCCCCAAGTTTTATCTGGTTTGGCCAGCAAACCAAAAATCATTTATTCACACAACTCTAGTTGAAAAAAATGCCAATTATTATTTTGTTGGAAAATTTGGAAAAAAAGCAAAATTTCCCACAATTTTTTTAAATGAAAAACCAAAACCAAAACTAGTTTAGTATTCAAAACATTTTCTTTTTATACCAACACCAAAAACTGAAAACTGACTTTAGTTGGAAAAAAAAGTTTTGGTTTCTATTTTTTTTTTTGCTAATTATTTAATTGCTATTGTCTGTGTGTAACTTTTCTGCCAGGTGGAGCCTGCACCAACAAGGGTCAGGTTCAGTATCTAGGGGTTCCTTTTCACCAATAAAACAAAAAAATGTTTCAAGCCCCCACCCAATGATTACACTTGGGGAAAACACGGCAACTAGGGTTCATAAGCATGAATCATGAGCAAAAGACCTACCACCAAGTAAGTTGGACAGTGTCCTTTCCCCCTCAGGTTCTTAAGGCCAGCAACCCCAAAGTCCCTTTAACATACCTATCCATTCTCTGCATCCCACTCACAGTTGCTGTCCTTGGCCAGTGCAGCCCTAGAATTCAGAGGTTCATCCGCAGAGTTCACCTCCCACCCTGGGTGGAAGGGTGTGGGCAAGGAGGCACCTTACATGCTCCACTGCTCGGAGACTCGCTTGCCAATTGCTGCACCTCTCTGCAGGTCTCTGCTCTGGCCCTCTCCACCAGCCACCCTGCTGGCTGCTCGCTATGCCTCTCCACCAGCCTCCCTGGTGGCCACTTGCCAAAATGTCTTCAGGGCCCACCACTTCACACAGCTCTCAGTGATTTCAGCTATTACTGGGGAATCCTCACTGCTGGTGCACACTAGGTAGTCTCTTGCAACAAAGACACTGTCCCAAAGTACATCTAATACTTACACCTAGGTATCAGTGATTTCAGCTTTGAAGCATGTAACAAGACTCTCAACTGAATCTAAATTAGTTCTTTTATTATACCATGGAGAGAAGAAAGATCAAATGGTGTTTGGAACTCTTAAACAGGCCTTATACAACCAGGTATAAATATCTGTCCCCACCCTCTTTCAACTCATTGGGCTTTGGAACCCATATCACCTGCCTAGCGAGTGCCATTCAGTTGAGAGTGAGTCCCTCTATCGGGGTATGCCAGGTACAAGTCTGTTGCTCTCGATTCACACAACAAGGATAACAACCCTTTATTACTCCTGCCCCAATAATAAGGAGAGTGGGGATCCAACACCAATCACAAGTTATCATTTGGGCATGCAATCCCATCATGCTGAGCAGGGTGGGTGTGTCCATGCAAATGAGATAAGCTCCTGAAATCCTTTTCCACAGCTCACCACTAGATATCAGGGGAGAGCTTATTCAGACTCTGCTTATGTGTGTGTGTGTGTACATATAATCCATTGCTGCTAACTGAGACGTCCTAGAAGGTAGGAGAAACACTCTTCCCTTCAGACTCAGTATAGGCCTGATCCAAAACCCACTGAAGCCAAGATCCCCCCTGATTTCAATGGGCTTTGATTCAGACCCACTGGATTTTCTTCTGAGTCAATACTGAACCATTAGTTCTAGAAGGTCCTGCACTGCCGCACACGCTATCTCTCAGTAAGGCACAAACAGATTCGTGATTACACCCCATTGAACAATTCATTGTGAATAATTAAATTGACAAATCGTGCCCCCATAGATAGTCCATGAATAGACTAGGATTTCATGAATTAATTCATTCATGAATTTTATTTCATTAGTTTTCTCTTTGAACTCTGAGCCTTGTCTATTCCCCATGATTATCATATATGTCACAAGGATTTGTTTCTGTTCTCTGGATGAATATAACTCTAATAAATAATTAGGTTTCTAGTTTGAATGCTGGTGGAAAGCAGATTTAAAATGTGAGAGTTTCAATGTGTGAACTTAAAATATGCTTTCTGCCAGCTTTTGTGCTAGAAAAACTTGATGACACATTTGAAGAAAGGGATTACATATGTTCACTAATCACACATGTTTGTAGAGTGTGAATAGTATCCTAATGAATTTATTCTGAAATTCTGGCTATGGACCTCCTGTTCATGCCATCAAAGATTTTATACCCCTTTATAAGCTTGATTTTAACCCTAAGCTGATTGGCACCGCAAGCCTGGGAGGCGGAGAAGTGAAGTAACTCACCCCTGCTCTGCCTCCTCCCCGAGCACGCCATCGCTGCTTCGCTTTTCCTGCCTCCCAGGCTTGCGGCGGCTAAGCTGATTAGGTGTCCTCTGCTTGCCACCCCCCCCCTTACTTGCTGCAGGCTGCCCTCCCTGCGCTCCTCTGCCCCAGCTCCCTAAGCCTAAATGCCAGCAGCGACCGTGGCGGCTGAAGATCCAGCCTCCGCGATCGCTGCTGAAGAAAATGCCGCCCCCCAAATCCTAGTGCCCCTGGCGACCGCCTAGGTCGCCTAAATGGTTGCACCAGCCCTGCTCAGTTCTCTTGCAATACCCTTCACTATCAAACCCTCCATTGGACTATCCAGTCAGGCAGAAGTAGTAGCTGTTGACTCAATGGCTACAGTGTTTTTATAGCTGTATTTCTGAGGTTATCAGTGGCCACTTGGAAAGATGATGAATCATTTGTTTCTCTCTTCTTTTCTCTGTCTTTCAAGTAAGAAGCCCATCAATCACCTACTAATAGCCCATTGGACAAAGTCAAGGACCCTAATGACAGCATTCTGCTAAAATAGCAATTTATCCTGCAGCCACTCCAATGCTGTTAAAGACCAAGAATGGAAAAGGAGATGAACAAATAGAGTTTCCATGAGAGAGGGGGTTTCTTTTAGAGGACAGCTTCATTCATACTTCGCAATATAAAGAAAAGTCAATTCTATGGAGCAAGCCTCTGATATGGAATTATTTTATTGCTACATAAAGCAGCGAAAATACATTTTGTGAATATACAGTTAACCGTTCTTTTTTCTTTCAGTGCAATGTGATTTTTGTAACATAACCCCCTGACCTGGAATCTGTGTTTCCTTTTCCTCTGATGCCTCTTTTCATCATCCTCCCTCTATGTGCAGCTCAGGTGCAGTTCGGTTTGCTTCATGGTCAATATCTCTCGTTGTTCCAGGAGATGTCCAACACCTAAACAAATACTGTAGCTCAATTTTTAATAAGGGTAATGAAGAGCTTAGGGGTAGAGGCAGGATGGCTAATGGAAATGAGGATATGGAAGTAGAAATCACCACATCCAAGAGGGAAGTAAAACTCAAACATCTTAATGAGACCAAAGTGGGGAGCCCTGGATAATCTCCATCCAAAAATATTAAAGTAACTGGCACATGAAATTACCAGCCCAATAGTAAAGATTTTTAATTAATCCATAAACTCGGGCATCAGATCCTATGACTGGAGGATTGCTATTTTTAAGAAAGGGCAAAAAAATGCAGATGACACAAAGTTGGGATATATTGCCAATACGTAGTAGGACAGGACTACTATGCAAGAAGATCTGGACGACCTTGAACATTGGAGTAATAGAAATGGAATGAAATTTAGAAGTGAAAAGTACAAGGTCATGAACTTGGGAACTAACAATAAGATTTTTTGTTATAAATGGGGGACTTACCAGTTGGAAGTGACAGAGGTGGAGAAAGATCAGGGTGTATTGTATTGGTTGATCACAGGATGGCAATGAGCTGCAAATGGGATGCAAACAAGAAAATGGCTAATGTGATCCTAGGATGCATCAGGCTAGGTATTTCCAGTAAAATACGGAAATGTTTGTAGCATTGTACAATGGTCTCACTGGTGAGATCTCATCTGGAATACTATGTGCAATTCTGGTCTCTCATATTTAAGAAAGATGAATTCAAACTTGAACAGGTGCAGAAAAGGGCTACTAGCAGGGCCGGCTCCAGACCCCAGCGCGCCAAGCGCGCGCTTGGGGCGGCATCCTACGGGAGGGCGGCAGGCGGCTCCAGTGGACCTCCCGCAGACGTGCCTGCGGAGGGTCCGCTGGTCCCGCGGCTTCGGTGGAGCATCCGCAGGCATGCCTGCGGGAGGTCCACCGGAGCCGCGGGACCAGCAGACCCTCCGCAGGCACGTCTGCAGGAGGTCCACCGGGGCCGCGGGACTGGCGACCGCCAGAGCGCCCCCCGCGGCGTGCCGCCCTGCTTGGGGCGGCGCAAATCCTAGAGCTGCCCCTGGCTACTAGGATGATCAAAGGAATGGAAAACCTATCTTATCAGAGGAGACTCAAAAAGTTTGGCTTCTTTAGTCTAGCCAAAGAAAGGCTGAAGGGAGATAAGGCGATAAATACCAGGGAGGGAGAGGAGTTATTTAAGCTAAGCACCAATGTTGGCACTAGAACAAATGCATAAAACCTGGCCATCAAGAAGTTTAGGCTTGAAATTAGATGAAGGTTTCTAAGCATCAAAGGAGTGAAGTTCTGGAACAGCTTTCCAAGGGGAGCAGTGGGAATAAAAAACCTAATTTATTTCAAGACTGAGCTTGAAAAGTTTATGGAGTGGATGGTATGATGGGACTGCCTACAATGGTATATAGCAGTGGTTCTCAAACTTTTGTATTGGTGATCCATTTCACATAGCAAGCCTCTGCGTGTAACCCCCTCAATAAATTAAAAACACTTTTTTATATATTTAACACCATTATAAATGCTGGAGGTAAAGCAGGGTTTGGGGTGGAAGCTGACAGCTCGCAACCCCCCAGGTAATAACCTCACGACCCCGAGGGGTCCTGACCCCCAGTTTGAGAACCCCTGGTATATAGCAATCTGCGACTGCTAGTATATATCCCCAAAGACCCATGATGGGACACTATATGGGGAGGGCTGTGAGTTACAACAGAGAATTCTTTCCTGCGTATGGCTGTTGGATCTCGCTGAAATGCTGAGGGTGCAGCTGGCTGCCATATTTGGGATCAGGAAGGAAGTTTCCCCTGGGTCAGATTGGCAGCAACCCCTGTGGTTTTTTGCTTTCCTCTGCGGCATAGGGCATAACTAGTGTAAATGGTGGATTTTCTGTAATTTGAAGTCTTTAAATCATGATTTGAGGACTTCAGTAACTCAGCCAGAGGTTCTGGGTCTATTACAGGAGTGAGGTTCTGTTGTCTGCAATGTGCAGGTCGTCAGACTAGGTGATCATGATGGCCCCTTCTGGCCGTAAGTCTGAGTCCTTAAATGCTAAGCATCAATAAATCTTACCAAAGAACCCACAAGCAGTCATCTGAACTGAATATTTTCCAGTGAGTGGCATGTGCAATAAGTTCATATTTTCTTGTGTTTATAAGCCCCTTAAATCCAGGCAATATTTTGGATTAAATTTAGGAATGGTTAATCAAGAAAATGAGCAAGATAACCAATGCCGTATTCTTATATTGGGTAACTGTACTTGCCACAAAAATGTGATCAATACTTGGTTTCCTTCCTGTTGTACTCTCATGGTCTGTGGAAATATTGCTCTTGTGATCCATAATTAGGCATGCTATATTATTCCAATACTCTGCTGAAGACAGTCAGATAACTGATAAAGCACACAGGAGTCTAGGATAATTTGGTAGCAATCTTGACCTTAATTCTCTGTCCCAAGTACCGGCTATTTTTCTTACTATTGATATTCAGTCACAGAAATTGGATTGTTTTACTGGGGAAAAGCCACATTTTAAAAGAGCCAACCAGAAAACAATTTTGATTTGTGAAAAAATATTGAGGCTTTGATATTTGTTTTCATTCTGATTTGGAACAAAATCAAGACCTTCCAAAATTGTTCATGACAAAACTAGAGAGAGATCCCAGAATTCCCAGGTGATTAGGACAAGACAGCCACCCCAAAATAGCCAGGTGGTTAAGACACTTGCCTGGGCTGTGGGGGAGACAGATTCATGTCTCTGCTCCAAATCTGTCATACATCCCAGGAGAGAATCCTAACCACTGGGCTATTGGCTATTCTGGGCTCACTCTGTCTGTCTTCAGAAACTCCATCCTGCACCTGAGAAACATGCCTTGATGACAAAGAGTCCTGTGGCACCTTATAGACTAACAGACATATTGGAGCATGAGCTTTCGTGGGTGAATACCCACTTTATCAGATGAATGTAGTGGAAATTTCCAGAGGCAGGTACAAATATGCAGGTATGAATCAGCCTAGAGATAACGAGGTTAGTTCAATCAGGGAGGATGAGACCCTTTTCTAGCAGCTGAGGTGTGAACACCAAGGGAGGAGAAACTGCTTTTGTAGTTGTCTAGCCATTCACAGTCTTTGTTTAATCCTGAGCTGATGGTGTCAAATTTGCAAATGAATTGAAGCTCAGCAGTTTCTCTTTGAAGTCTGGTCCTGAACTTTTTTTGCTGCAGGATGGCTACCTTTATACCCACCAACTTTAAGCATATTCTCATACCGCACCATAGTAACCCTAACTCAGGAACCAATCCATGCAACAAACCTCAATGTCAACTCTGCCCACATATCTACACCAGCGACACCATCACAGGACCTAACCAGATCAGCCACACCATCACCGGTTCATTCACCTGCACGTCCACCAATGTAATATACGCCATCATGTGCCAGCAATGCCTCTCTTCTATGTACATCGGCCAAACTGGACAGTCCCAACGTAAAAGGATAAATGGACACAAGTCAGATATTAGGAATGGCAATATACAAAAACCTGTAGGAGAACACTTAAATCTCTCTGGACACACAATAGCAGATTTAAAGGTAGCCATTCTGCAGCAAAAAAACTGCAGGACCAGAGTTCAAAGAGAAACTGCTGAGCTTCAGTTCATTTGCAAATTTGACACCATTAGCTCAGCATTAAACAAAGACTGTGAATGGCTAGCCAACTACAGAAGCAGTTTCTTCTCCCTTGGTGTTCACACATCAACTGCTAGAAGAGGGCCTCATCCTCCCTGATTGAACTAACCTCGTTATCTCTAGACTGATTCTTGCCTGCATATTTATACCTGCCTCTGGAAATTTCCACTACATTCATCTGACAAAGTGGGTATTCACCCACAAAAGCTTATGCTCCAGTACATCTGTTAGTCTATAAAGTGCCACAGGACTCTTTCTCACTTTTTACGGATCCAGACTAACACGGCTACCCCTTTGATACTTGATGCCTTGATGAAATTTTCATCAAAACCAATATGTTTCTGCAAAAATTTAGGTTTCAATGAAATGCCATTTGGGGAGGAGGTAGGAGAAGGCTGCCATTATTTTGAATAGCTCTACATTTAAATAGCTTATCTGAGCTCAGTTTAGCTTACCACACATACTAGCTTGTCTTAATATAATTCTGTTATGGCTACTAGAGCTGGTCTTAAAAGCACTCCAAACAAATGGATTCTTAAGGCAGCAGAATTGAGAACAGGACTGTAGGGGGTCAGCAAATTGTGGTTTTTTGGTTTTATTTTTTGTGTTTTTTGTCTCCAGACAAAATATTCCCCCCCTCATTTCTTCCTCTTTATATTTAAAACATCCGTTAGAGTCTGGTACTTCCTATGAGGCACTTGTTTTCAAAGGCACTCAACATACACAGTTCCCTCCAATACCTTTGAAAATGAGATTCTACATTTCTCAAGCTGGTCACTCAAAATTAGTGGATGCTCTTGAAATTTTGGTTCATATAGTTTAGCTCATCAGAGTACTTTGGAACACCTTAAAACCGGAATCTATTGTATTGTTATTAATTTGTACTATGGTCATATCTAGAGGGCTAAACTGATATTAAAACCCCATTTTGCTAGATGCTTTATGTACACAGAGATAATAATACTGAACATCAGACAGTTCTTGCCCTGATGATATTACAGTGTAAATAGACAAGATAGTCAAAAGGTGGGAGAAGGAAAGACTATTATCTTCATGTTACAGATGGAGAACAAAGGCACAGAGACCCAGCTTGACACAGGTATTTAGGCTCATATCTTTAATTGATTTCAGTGGAGGTTAGGAGCCTGAATATCTTTGTGGATCTGGGCCAGAGTGACTGAAACTCAGCTCCTCACAGGTCTTTAGATGTCCTACTCCAATGGGACGTTTCCCTACATTACATGGAAATCCTGTAAAGAGATGAGAATTGAACGTAGAGTCTTTGAGCCCCGATGCAATGGCCTGTGAAAGATGCTATATAAAAGCAGTTGGCAATTCTGTTTTATAAAGATTTTATAAAGATGAAGAAATATATGTGGGAAAGAAATAACGCTAATCAAACAGCCACAAATCAGATTTGTCTTATACATTTCACACTTTTCCTCTGAAGTGCACATGTAATATTTTTTAAAAAACACATCTTATATGTTGTTTAAAGTGATTATTATATATGTTCTTTTTGTAGCTGTATTAAGGCAGTTATTAAATATTTATGACTATCAGGGTATATTGAGCGTCCATAAGTGTAAGAGAGCTAGATATAATCCACACGGCATTATCTTAAAAATTACAGAAACAATGAACACACAATTACCGTTTTACTAGTGTAATAAAACTGAAAGAACTGTTTAGACATTTAATTGGTATAAAAAATCATGCATTAGTGTGTTAATTGGATATCAGTTACCACAAAGTACTAACTGACATTTGATAAGCATGGTAAATGATAGTTCACTTGCTTTTGTTATGCCAATTAAATGGCTAAATATCCCCTGGAAGGAAATTATAAATAATTAGAAATTTGCTAATGTGTTTGGCAGCCTGTCAAGTGATCTGGAAATATAGGGAGTGGGGGGACGGGACACCTGGTTGCCACTGGGAAACACAGACATATTCTTATACATCCTGCCAATTTCCAGTGTGAAACGCTGCTGAGCCAAATATGAAGATTCATGGTGTATTTTTTTTAAAAAAATGTATCATTGTATTAATACTTATTAAAGTGACAATCTGATATCATGTAGTGGCTTGGTTCAGGCACAGTGCAGCCAGGAAATGTTCATGCTCTCCCCACCCCTTCCAAGCTTAGCCAAAGCATCTCAGACTTGACGGTACTCCCCATCCAACTTCTTCCTATTCCTGGCTGGACCTTGTATACAAATCCGCCAACACAAATCAGTCCTGACTTGCAGCTCCTGTCACATGAACAGAGATTTCTAACCAGGTCAAATAATGAGGTCACTTACTGTTGTCCACAAAAGAAGGACTTAGAGGAGCCTACAAAAACATTTTTCTCTAAAGTAGGTGATCTTTTCCCACATACTCTATAGTAGCAGGGACTTTGACTCATCCTTCCTGGAACTGCTAGGCAGACGTACTGTTCATGCATTAAAAAAAAATGCTTGCTCTATCTCCAGCTTCATTCACAATATTGGGTGCATCACTCAGGTTTCCACTTCTAAGACTTTGTTGGGTGCAGCAAGGATGCACTCAAAAGTGGGGAGGTGTTTGCCTGAAAAGCATTTCTCTCTATATGTGTTACCCTTGCACACATATTAGGTTTCAGCTGCTTTGCACAAGATTGCAAGGGGACGAGAGAGTGCAGCCCATGCTCCTGTGCAGTACTCAGCTAGAATCCAGCAACTTGCACTGCCTGAATGCAAAGAGGGAGGCTGTTAATCCTGACAATGACACTAGACAGCCCAGAGAAGGTAGAGTAGGACTGTGACCCAAACTTCTTTCTGCATTGGCTGGCAGCCCATGGCCAGAGCTTGTGAAAGCAAAAAGAACTTTCTGTTATGTTTAACAGTAGCTTCTCCTGTGTCTGTTGCACAGTGCTCCTGGAGTCATTCTCCCAGCCTCTGTTCTTTGAAGGAAGAAGGTCTCCAAAGATTGCTGCTGGTGTGGTGTCTTTCTGCACTCCAGCTTGCTGTAAGTGGTTGTGATTTTCTGGCCTGTAGGTATATGGTATATAAAAATATTGGCATATAATAATATTTCTGGTGATAACTACTAAGATGTAGAGCAGCTGCCAGGGGCGGCTGTATGTATTTCGCCACCCCAAGCACGGCAGTCAGGCGGCTTTCGGTGGCATGCCTGCGGGAGGTCCGCCAGTCCCGCGCCTTCGGCGTACCCACCGCCAAATTGCCACGGAAGCCGCGGGACCGGAGGACCTCCCATAGGCATGCCACTGAAGGCAGCCTGACTGCCGCCCTCATGGTGACCGGCAGGCCGCCCCCCACAGCTTGCGGCCCCAGGCACACGCTTGGTGCGCTGGTGCCTGGAGCCGCCCCTGGCAGCTGCCCAGTCAGCAGGCAGGGGATGAATTAGCTTGGCTGTGGTTATCATCCTCATCTAAACTCTTCTGTTTCAATATATCAATAACTTTGCAGAGCTATCTTTCCAAATGCTGCATCCTATGAGCTTCTCCTGCTCCTGAAGGATGTGCCCCATGGCAAATTAGCTTAGATTTCAGATGTAGCTTGTGTACAACAAAAGGCAAAGGTGTTTTTGTTTTTCCACCTATGGAATTTATTTATATATTTATTGCTTATAAAAAAATTGAATTCATTACAGAGTAAGTCTTGTCTCTTATACCCTCTTAAATGTCAACAAGTGTTGTTATTATAACGTAATGTCAAAATTAACTTGAAATAGCTCCATTAGATGCAAATGAAATGTCTCTTTGGGAAGTGCTCCTCTCTCTGTCAACTTCATTTCCTAAACTGCCTTTGATTACTTTTGATGTGGTACCTGCAGCGCTAATTCAAATACTTTAAATGAGTGCTATCTAATCACTGTGTTTTCAGCAAAAAGAGAAGATACATTACTACATGTTGTAACCCACACAACACAGCAAGTGGGTCTCAGTTCTTGTTTGCAACTAACTCTCTCGTAGCTAGATTACTGTCACAATGATAAAGTGTGCACTTGCCTAAAACAATCTAGCAAAACAGGGTAATAGCCACGTGGGTGGGAACAAATATGATTTCCTGGTAAACTAACACCTAAAAAAGTCATCACTAAAGTAAAACTTTATCAATCTAAGTTCAGTTGAGAATCACAATAGTGGGCCAGATGCTCAGCATGTGTACATTGAGACAGCTCCATTGAAGCTAATGATGATCTGGCCTGATATTGGTTAAGAGTAATACTGAGCATTTATATAACGGAGGCAAAATAATATAGAGGAGAGGGCACAGGACTGGGATTCAGGAGACTTAGAGTCTATTCCTGGCTCTGCCACTGACTTGCTGGATGACCTTGGGCAAGTCACTTCCCCCTCTTTGTGCCTTTATTTGGGCAGGTAGGGATTGTCAGGCAAAGCAGGCAGCCCACCTAGAAGGAGAAAACCTCCTATGGCAGACCAAGAATGTCAGGCCTGGCCAGTTGGTTTGTAAAATTTGTGCCAATCATGCATGCTCTGTGTACCATTGAGCCTGGCTAATGGAACAGGGCAAAGGTGGGGAAAAAAATGATGACTTATCATTCATTTCATGCTTTACTTGTTCAAAACGCTGTACAGGCACTGACTAGCTAATCCTCCAGATAGCCAAAATGCAGCTTCCAGAGGAGAGAAGTTTAGCACAGCTAATGAAGGCAGAATCTCAAATGGATGCACATTCAAAGCTTATGCAGTCAGAGGCTTGCAGACAAGATTGCTGGTAATTCCTGGTTCTGGTTGAATTGGAAATGCTACAGCAAATGACTATATTTTTACTACACTTGGTTGGGGACCAGAATTTCCATTCTACAGGAAATGTTGACATTTAAAAAACAATTTGAATTGGAATGAAAAGCTGAAACTTCAAATTTTCCTGTGAAACCAAAATTCTGAAAAATTCTATTAGAGACTATTGAAATGTTGCATTTTTGATAGTTTCAAAACAATAATTGAGTATCTAAACAAAATACTATAATATATATATATATATATAATAGACACATAATAGAGGATTGAACACTGTCTCTTCTGTAGACTAAGTGTATTGCACACACCAGGTGCTTGTTACATACCCTTCATTTCTCCCCCAAAATCCCCTATGTGCCATCCTCCCATGCTCCTCTACTTCAGGGAGTCCCTGAAATGTGCCCCCCTTCCATGCCAGGCATTCTGTTTTTCCCTTTTTCTCCCCTTCCTCTTTCCTCCTCACATACCTTCCACTGCTCCCTTCTCTCCCATACCAGAATCCTCCATTCTCTCCCATTGTCATGGGATCTGCATCTCCTTGTTTCTCTCATGCAAGAGGTTTTGTATGCTCCCTATTTCTCCTTTCTGTCAATCCCAGTCTCCCATTTCCCTCCGCCATTCCAAGGACTCTGTGTGTACCCCAATTCCCCCATATCTTTCCAAATGCTGCATCCTATGAGCTTCTCCTGCTCCTGAAGGATGTGCCCCATGGCAAATTAGCTTAGATTTCAGATGTAGCTTGTGTACAACAAAAGGCAAAGGTGTTTTTGTTTTTCCACCTATGGAATTTATTTATATATTTATTGCTTATAAAAAAAATTGAATTCATTACAGAGTAAGTCTTGTCTCTTATACCCTCTTAAATGTCAACAAGTGTTGTTATTATAACGTAATGTCAAAATTAACTTGAAATAGCTCCATTAGGTGCAAATGAAATGTCTCTTTGGGAAGTGCTCCTCTCTCTGTCAACTTCATTTCCTAAACTGCCTTTGATTACTTTTGATGTGGTACCTGCAGCGCTAATTCAAATACTTTAAATGAGTGCTATCTAATCACTGTGTTTTCAGCAAAAAGAGAAGATACATTACTACATGTTGTAACCCACACAACACAGCAAGTGGGTCTCAGTTCTTGTTTGCAACTAACTCTCTCGTAGCTAGATTACTGTCACAATGATAAAGTGTGCACTTGCCTAAAACAATCTAGCAAAACAGGGTAATAGCCACGTGGGTGGGAACAAATATGATTTCCTGGTAAACTAACACCTAAAAAAGTCATCACTAAAGTAAAACTTTATCAATCTAAGTTCAGTTGAGAATCACAATAGTGGGCCAGATGCTCAGCATGTGTACATTGAGACAGCTCCATTGAAGCTAATGATGATCTGGCCTGATATTGGTTAAGAGTAATACTGAGCATTTATATAACGGAGGCAAAATAATATAGAGGAGAGGGCACAGGACTGGGATTCAGGAGACTTAGAGTCTATTCCTGGCTCTGCCACTGACTTGCTGGATGACCTTGGGCAAGTCACTTCCCCCTCTTTGTGCCTTTATTTGGGCAGGTAGGGATTGTCAGGCAAAGCAGGCAGTCCACCTAGAAGGAGAAAACCTCCTATGGCAGACCAAGAATGTCAGGTCTGGCCAGTTGGTTTGTAAAATTTGTGCCAATCATGCATGCTCTGTGTACCATTGAGCCTGGCTAATGGAACAGGGCAAAGGTGGGGGAAAAAAAATGATGACTTATCATTCATTTCATGCTTTACTTGTTCAAAACGCTGTACAGGCACTGACTAGCTAATCCTCCAGATAGCCAAAATGCAGCTTCCAGAGGAGAGAAGTTTAGCACAGCTAATGAAGGCAGAATCTCAAATGGATGCACATTCAAAGCTTATGCAGTCAGAGGCTTGCAGACAAGATTGCTGGTAATTCCTGGTTCTGGTTGAATTGGAAATGCTACAGCAAATGACTATATTTTTACTACACTTGGTTGGGGACCAGAATTTCCATTCTACAGGAAATGTTGACATTTAAAAAACAATTTGAATTGGAATGAAAAGCTGAAACTTCAAATTTTCCTGTGAAACCAAAATTCTGAAAAATTCTATTAGGGACTATTGAAATGTTGCATTTTTGATAGTTTCAAAACAATAATTGAGTATCTAAACAAAATACTATAATATATATATATATATATATATATATAATAGACACATAATAGAGGATTGAACACTGTCTCTTCTGTAGACTAAGTGTATTGCACACACCAGGTGCTTGTTACATACCCTTCATTTCTCCCCCAAAATCCCCTATGTGCCATCCTCCCATGCTCCTCTACTTCAGGGAGTCCCTGAAATGTGCCCCCCTTCCATGCCAGGCATTCTGTTTTTCCCTTTTTCTCCCCTTCCTCTTTCCTCCTCACATACCTTCCACTGCTCCCTTCTCTCCCATACCAGAATCCTCCATTCTCTCCCATTGTCATGGGATCTGCATCTCCTTGTTTCTCTCATGCAAGAGGTTTGTATGCTCCCTATTTCTCCTTTCTGTCAATCCCAGTCTCCCATTTCCCTCCGCCATTCCAAGGACTCTGTGTGTACCCCAATTCCCCCATATCTCTAATGCCATCTCCCATTCCCCCTTCCCTCTACCATCTTCTTTTTGTCTGGTAGATAAGTATTTCAGGGCTTCAATATTTAAACTGTATTCAGAGGATAAGCAGAGCTGAGAAGGGGGGTGTTGTTATTCTGGTGTGCGCTAACGGCTGCTCTCAACCTGTTCTTTGATATATGGACAATTATAGAGGTGATTGAACTGTTGGATCTGCTAACCAGATGCTGGAAATTCCCCATTTCCTCCTCCTGGTTTTCCAAATTTCACCAAAATTAATAGATTTCTTCTCTTTGATTCTTAGAACTTTCCCTGAAATTTTGGAAATGATCAGATGTAGCGTTCAAAAGTTATTGCATTACAGACAGACAAATATCATTGAACAGAACGTAAGACCTTGCTTTACTCTGCCAACTATTACAATTAATATTTTAATATAATATAAAAGTCTAAACAAAATGAATGGAAACATTTCAATTTGTCAAAATAAAATATTTTATTTTTTTCTCACAGGAAACTTGAACATTCAACCCATTTTTATTTTAATTCAACTACATCTTTTGATGGGAAACACTTCTATTGGAAATGTATTGGCCAGTTCTTATTTTTGTTGTTTCTGTTTGCAAGCTTGTCCAAACCAGGACAGCCAGAGATAAATAAAAATAAACAACCAACAGTTTAAGGGTTGGATTGTTTGTCGTAGTATGCTGCCTGTGCATGGAAATAAGAGAAAGATAGAGCTGGTTGGAAAAAAAAATACCTTTTTTAAAATTGAAAACTGAAATACTCACTGCTGTTGGTATGCTATTGGCTGATCAGAAGGACAATGGCTCACATTTTTTCATGCTGGCTGCTTGCATTGACAGCATTCACCTGGCCACGGAAGATCTGTTGCCACCACAGCAACAACTAAAGACCTACCTGAGCTCTGGCCATTTTGCATCTCTGAATATCAAGCCACTTTTATTTAAGTAACTAAATGGATTAAGCTGCCTAGCTTCAGACACCCAACCTAAATGTTCAGGGCAAGATTCATGTTAAGTGGTACCTGAATCCATGAGTGTTCTATTGAGTTCAATGAGATTACTCCTGAAAAAAATACTCCTTACCATGAGCACTGATGGCAGAATTTTTTCCTTAGCATTTAGTCCAGGGTATTTCTAGGGAATATGTCTTCTTTCTCTTTCAGACAAAAGAAAGGCTTGGAAAGTGCTTCCCTGAATGAATGTTTGTTGTTTCAGTTATTCAGCTTATGTTCTTACTCTGAGAGCAAAGAATTTGTTTCTGTCTCAAAGGCAATGTTAGGGTAACCAGGTCTGTGTCTTTATCAGGAAGCAGAATCCCAAACTGTGCTCAGGTCTTCATCTGAAATGATTGGATAGGGAAAATGTTGCATTACCACATCAGTGATGCATCTATATTGGAGGTAATTGGAAGGCTGACAAGGGTAGAAATTCCCCCATTGAAGATTATAAATGGTTTTATAGATGGAATTTTGGACATATTGGTATCAATGAGGATACAACTCTATAACTACTCCAATCAACTCTATAACTACTCCTATAGAAACTCAAGGTATGATAACAGAAGCAAGTGCCATTTCAAATACCACTGTTCCTTATGAGATGAGACAGACATAAGATTGCAGTTTTCCTAATGCCATTTTCCTTTTTGATTTGGATGAAAACAACAAACAAAACAAACATGGCATTTTTAAGAGCTTTACACTTTGTCATTTTCCTCCCCTGTCACACCTTGATCCACCAGGAGACGGAGTCCATTTTCCATTATGTTAACAAGCCATGCTGAATGAGACTGGATGCTGCTGAGATCTCAGTTCATCTGTTGTTTCAATTTGTTTGCTTTCTGCAGCTCACACCTTCCACATGAACTTGTTTACGAATGCAGCTTGCAGTGGGATCTATGCTCATTTTTAGTCAGTGCTAATTCTTTGAGTGCCCTTAATATGCATGATATACACTCATGAAATAGCAGTTGTGTGACTAAGATTTTTTCTACACCGACTGTAGCTGCATTGTCATAGCTGTGTCATTGTAGCGCCATAGACTAGGCACTTGCTACAGCAGAGGAAGGTTTTTTTTTTTATCACTGTAGTTAATCTTTCCCCAAGAAAGGCAATAGCTAGGTCAATAGAAAAAATCTTCCATTGACCTAGCAGTGCCTATACCGAGGCTTAGATTGGATCAACTGCATATCTCAGGAATATGAATTTTTTCACAGCCCTGAGTGACATAGCTAGGTCAACCCAACTTTTAGGTGTAGATGAGGCTAAATAACAATATCAAGCATTTTTCCTTTTTTCAAGGCAAGAACAAGTGGTCTTTACTTACAAAACAGTATTGTAAACTGCACACTTTGTTTTATTAGTGGAATTTATCTACTGAGATTATACATCTCCAGAAATTAGGCCATTCAAATTTATATTTCCTACAGCAACCATGCTGTACCTTGGCCTCACTGTATATCATTACAATTAACACCCTACACAGTAACACAAAGTTCTACATGGCTGAGGAATTTCGTAGTTCCTACAGGAACCATACTTTCTCAGTCTTTAACATCTCTGGTTTTAAAACCTCCACTACAACTTTGCATTGTCATTTTTGTTTGAAGTATTTTTATTACCATATATACTCGTTCATAAGCCGAATATGTTTGGTAAAAAATTGACGTATCAAAGATTGGGGGGCAGCTTATAAACAGGTCTGCACAAAAATTTGATGATTTAAAACTTTATGGAATCATTGAATTGAATATCTAATACATTGTTGTTTTGTTTACCTGGAGCGTCTCCAGGCATGGAGCCCCTCAGCTCCCTGTGGCCGCAGTTTGCCGTTCCCACCCAATGAGGCTGGGAACAGCAAACTGCAGCCACTGGGAGCTGAAAGGCTCCGTGCCTGTGAATGCTCCAGGTAAACAAAATGTCTCACCCCACCAGCGACTTACCCTGATGGGCCGGGAGCCAAAGTTTTCCAACCCCTGAAATATAGGGTCAGCTTATGAAAGGGTCATACAGTTTTTGCTATTTTTACCTATCCATTTTTGGGGGTCGGCTTATAAATGAATGGGCTAATGAATGAGTATATACGGTATTTTAAAAAGAAGGACAATAATGAAGACATTAAAAAGTGAGAAATAAAAAGACACTGTGATGTTTGTGACAGTACAAATCAACCATTCAAATGAACATTTAGTAGAATACGTCTTAGATAGCAAATTCCATACAAACTTCATATATTCAGGGTTTGAGCCCTTCCTACTATGAAGAGTTTCATATCTTCCACAGCATGCAAAATTATACATTGGTGGAATGTTAGAGAAGGGCAGAAGAGAGAGAAAAATAAATTCAGTCATCTGCTGGTCTTCTTTGGATGCCATCTTAAAGGTAAAGAAGGAACCACATGAAGCACTGTCAGATGGTAGCTTGCACCTAATTAGGCCCAGCTCCCCTGTGCCACAGCATGTACTCCCCATTGGGCCAATTAAGAGGGCAGCGATGCACCTGGGGCTATGAAGGGTCAGAGGGAGTTTCAGTGGGAGCAGAACTGCAGGAAACGGATCTGGAGGGGGGAGCTGAGTGTGAGAGCGCTAATGCTAGCAAGCTGCAGGAAGCAGTAAATGGTGGGTTCGCTGTAATTTGAAGTCTTTAAATCATGATTTGACAACTTCAGTAACTCAGCCAGAGATTATGGGTCTATTACAGGTGAGAGTGGGTGAGGTTCTGTGACCTGTGATGTGCAGGACATCAGATTAAATGGTCCCTCCTGGCCTTACAGTCTATGAGTCTATGAGGAGGGCTCTGGCAGCAGCAGCAGAAGCGCAGAGTGAAACTGCCAGGAGAGAGGGTCTCTTCCAGTTGTCCCTGAGGAAGGGAGTTAGGGCTGGGTAAGAAACCCAGTGGTAAGTTTTCTTTTCCTTTTGGAAAGAAGGCAAAAGAAGGCAAGTCTGGCCCTGCATCTTCTCCAGGGGCTCAGAAAGCAGGAAAGAACAGTTCCTCAGGAATGAGGGGCTGTGCCAAGCTGAAGTCTGGGTGGAAGAGGGTATTTTGGTATTTGTTTTTGGAACTTTGCATTAATAAAATTATAAAAATAAATAAAAACAAAAAAGAAGGGCTGTGATTGGATGAGACAGACTATGTGGAATTATTAAAGGGCCCTAATAAAAGGAAACAGAGGCAGGGTGCTGAAGAGCCACTCTGGGCACAAGGGGGGAGCTCAGCAGTTAACTGCCCTGTTACAAGAACACACAACTTAAATGATAACACATATTTGAATGTAGTAGGATGATTAATGGGGTGGAAGGAGATGTTAGAAACAGTCAAGGTTAAAGCAGATGAGCCAGGCAAAGTACTCCCAATGAGAGGTGGTCAACATTTTTTTCAGCTGACAAAAATAGCTTTGCAAACAAAAAACAATTTTTCAGCTTGGTCAAAATTGTCCAACAACAACAACAAAACTGATTTTTTTTTCAGTTTTTGAAAATTATTTGGTTTTCAAAAACCTAAATTATTTTGGAGTTTCATTTTTGATTTTTTGATAAAAAAGCAAGCAAACAAACAAAACCTATGGAAAATAAATACATTTTAAATACATTTTCAGAAGAAAAGACAGTTGGCATATTTTGACCTGCTTTCCCAACTAGACTATGTTTAACTGGCTTATACAGAATCTGAAATATGTAGTGCTCAGATATATACATCCTGTAGCATAACACCTCTGTATGTTCTTAAGAAATTAGTAGAAAAAGTTGCACATTTGGGGCCAAAATTTCTGCAGTCACAATTCCATTGAAGACAGTGGAGTTAGGCCAGCAGCTAATTTGGTCATGTGTAACAGAATTATTTCATTTTGCAAAACATCTCAGAGGGTACGTCTACACTACAGGACTATTCCGAATTTGCATAAACCGGTTTTGTAAAACAGATTGTATAAAATCGAGTGCGCGCGGCCACACTAAACACATTAAATCGGTGGTGTGCATCCATGGTCCGAGGCTAGCATCGACTTCTGGAGCGTTGCACTGTGGGTAGCTATTCCGTAGCTATCCCATAGTTCCCGCAGCCTCCCCTGTCCCTTGGAATTTCCGGGTTGAGATCCCAGTGCCTGATGGGGCAAAAATCATTGTCGCGGGTGGTTCTGGGTAAATGTCGTCAGTCACTCCTTCCTCTGGGAAAGCAATGGCAGACAAGCATTTCGCGCCTTTTTTCCCTGGATTGCCCTGGCAGATGCCATAGCATGGCAATCATGGAGCCTGTTTTGCCTTTTGTGACTGTCACCGTATGTGTACTAGATGCCGCTGACAGAGGCAATTCAGCAGCGCTACACAGTGCTACACAGCAGCATGCTTTTGCTTTTGCATGACAGCAGAGATGGTAACCAGCCATACTGCACCATCTACCAATCCATAAATTGGTAAAAAGATGATCATGGCTACCAGTCGTTTTGCACCATTTGCTGCTGTCATAAATGCCCCTGGCTGCTCTTAGCCAGGGGCACAAAAGCCAAAATTGGGAATGACTCCCAGAGTCAATCCCTCCTTTTTAGTATCTAAAAATAGAATCAGTCCTGCCTAGAATATGGGCAAGTGTACTAGAGAACCACTGTAACATAGAACCAGAGAGCACAGCTGCTCTGTGTCAGATCCAGCAGAAATTATGAGCTGTATGCTATTCACAGGGGGTGCTCCTGCAACAACCCCACCTGTTGATTCCGTTCTTCCCCCAGCCTTCCTGGGCTACTGTAGCATTGTCCCCCCACTTGTGTGATGAAGTAATAAAGAATGCAGGAATAAGACACACTGACTTGTTAGTGAGAAATGAGTGGAAGGCAGCCTCCAGCTGCTATGATAGTCCAGACAGGACAGTAAGGAGTGTGGAGGAGAGGAGCCCAGCATCCCTCTGCTAGTCCAGGGGCAATTGAATCTTTTTTTTACACATGAAGGGTGGGGGCTGACAGAGCTCAGCCCCCTGTTGCTATGACGATGATGGTTATCAGCCATACTGCACCATCTACCAGGAAAAATTAGGGCCAGGCACCCTGGATAGACCTCACCGATGCTAGTCTGCATGGTTACCAGTCCTTTTGCACTGCCCCATGTGCCAATAGGCTGTTGATGAGGACGGATACCAGTCATATTGCACCATCAGCCACCCATGGCCGGGGGGAGCAAGGATGTTGGTGTTGAGTGCTGCAGCATCAGGTCTATCTGCAGCATTCAGTAAAGATAGGGTGACATGTTAAAGAGTCAAGAGAGGATTGTTTTCCCTTTCACTTCTGGGGGTGAGGGGGGGGGTGCGTAAATTGCCGAGCTATGCCCTGACCCACCGCGGACACTGTGTTTGACCCTAGAAGCATTTGGAGCTCAGCCAAGAATGCAAATACTTTTCGGAGACTGCAGGAACTGTGGGATAGCTTGAGTCCTCCAGTCCATGAGCGTCCATTTGATTCTTTGGCTTTCCGTTACGTTTGTCACGCAGCAGTGCGCTGAGCCCCTGCTATGGCGTCTGTCTGGAGATTTTTTAAAAATGATTTTGAATTTCGTCTTCTGTAATGGAGCGCTGATAAAACAGATTTGCCTGCCCTTACAGCGATCACATCCGCATGGTCCATGCGGGAGCTCTTTCTTTATTTTGATTTTTAACTGCATCGCCACACATGCTGATCTGAGCTCCACGCTAGGCGAACAGGAAATATTCAAAAGTTCGCGGGGCTTTTCCTGTCTACCTGGCCACTGCATCCGAGTTCAGATTGCTGTCCAGAGCGGTCAGTGGTGCACTGTGGGATACCGCCCGGAGGCCAATACCGTCGATCTGCGGCCACACTAACCCTAATCCGATATGGTAATTCCGATACTAGCGCTACTCCTCTCGTTAGGGAGGAGTACAGAAACCGGTTTAAAGAGCCCTTTATACCGATATAAAGGGCCTCTCAGTGTGGAGGGTGTGGCGTTAAATCAGTTTTATGCTCCTAAAACCGGTTTAAACGCCTAGTGTAGACCAGGCCAAAGACATCCCTTCTCATTGAATAAAAGTTGATTCCATTTCCCCCCCAAAGAATAGCAGAGTGGCCCAATTCTTCATTTTCCTGCACCTCATTTAGGTATTTTCACTGGTGCAAACTGTGTGTGAAGTGCTACCATTTTGATTTACGCTAGTGTAAATGACTACACAAGATGTGGGGAATGGAGAATCAGGCCAAGCCTATGAAATAATGTTTTAATTATGAGCAACACTCTCTTTCCCCCAATTACGTCAAAATCAGCTAAACATAGTCATAACAAACTTCCTAAATAAATTTATCCTTGACCTGAGAAGAAGCATGAAACATTATGGTTGAGTTTTGAAGGGGATTCAAGCAGATGATGGAGAGAAGATGAGAGGAGGATGAAGGGAAAGCTCAAGACTCACAGATGCAAGCTGGACTGGAGAACTTTGAAGGTAGACTGGTGGGTGAGGAAAGTGGCCAGTGGAAGCACTTGACTATGGGAACCAGGCAGAGGAAAAGACCAGCTATTGAAGGAGAAATAGAGCTCAGGAACAGGTTTGCTGAGTTGGAAAATGAAGAAGGGATGCATCAGGCAGTAACAGAAGGTGGGAGGGCAAGAGAGTAGAGAAGACCAGCTAGTTCTACAAGAAACGGGGAAAAGTCAATGGGGATAGCCAGAGTTCAGAGCCCCAGGAGGACAGAGGATGACTCACAGAAGATTGAAAGTTAGGACAAAAGACAAGAGGGCTTGCAGCCAGAAAGAACAGGAGTAAAGCTGGAGAATCCCACCAACAACAGGAAGAGGAAGGTCTACGTATTGGTGACTCCCTACTCAGAAGGAAGGACAGGCTTGTCACCAGAGCTGATCCAGAGAATAGAAGGGTGTGCTGTCTGCTGGGAGATAAGATAATGGATGTGGACCTGAGGCTGAAGAGGATCCTAATGGGAAAGAATCCACTGATTGTCCTTCACATGGGAGCAAATGATGCTTCTAGATTCTTGCTAGAAAACATCAAGGGAGACTATGCCAGGATGCTGATGATGCTTAAAGAAATGGAGGCTTGGGTGATCTTCAGGGTGATTCTACCTGTCCCTTGAGGAGAAGAACAAAGTAGAGAAAAGATTATGATGATTAACAGATGGCTCAGGCAGTGGTGCTATGAGGAGGACTTTGGGATGTTTGACCACTGAGAGGCATTCACAGACAGAGGACTGTTCTCATGGGATGGACTCCACCTGAGTATGGAGGGAAATGGACTTCTGGGATTGAGAGAGGCACAACTGATTGAAAGAGCTTTAAACTAGGAATCAGGGGGAGATGGCTGGGAGATGCTCATGTAATCCCCATGCCTGATACTAATACTGACCGTGAGGAAAATCAAGAAAGATAGAATATAACAATGGAGAAAGAACATCAGTGAGAATGAACATTAAGAGAAAAGATAGCATCAATACCAATGATGCTAACCGTCAAGTAGCAATACTGGCAATAGAATGACTGTACCCAGTGATGAGCTGCCAAAATCTTAACAACCAGTTCCCTATAAAAAGTTCTGATTTAAAAGGGGGGGACCGGGGGAGAGATCCTCGTGGGGCCGGGGGCCCCTGCAGGGCCTGGACCAATTGCCCCACTTGCCCCTTCCCCTCCCCTCTGGCCAGCCCTGGAGCTTGCAGCAGCCCCCTCTCCCCCCCACACACACCTTGCTGGGCCATTCAAAAAGTGGCAGCAGGACGACTCCAGAGCTCAGCTGAGCTGCCCAGCTGGTGCCGGCAGCTGGCCACGCTGCAGCTGGGGGGAAGCGGGGGAAGGGCTGGGGGAGCCTCAGCCTCCCCAGCTGGGAATCCTGGGAGCAACAGGATGGTCCGGCCCACAGACCAGAGTTCTTTGCCCACCCTCTGGCCCTTTAACAACCGGTTCTCCACGGAGGTCTAATTTTAGCAACCGGTTCTTGAGAACCTGTGGGAACCTGCTCCAGCTCACCACTGACTGTACCTAATCGGGAAAGGAATCTGTGTGAAGCCAAGGAGTAACAACTAAGATGTTTGTACACCAATGCAAAGAGCCTGGTTAACAAAATGGAAGAACTAGAACTACTGGTGTGTCAAGTGAAACCAGCTATTATATGGATTACAGAAACAGGGTGGGATAGTGGTCATGGCTGGAGTACAGATATTGAAGGGTATGTGCTGTTCAGAAAAGACAGAAATAAAGGTGGTCGAGTAGCATTGTATATTAATGATGAGGTAGACCGTAAAGAAATAAGAAGTGATGGAATGGACAAAACGGAGTCTGTTTTGGGTCAAAATCACTTTGGGGAAGAAAGCTACCAAAGGATCCCCAGGGATAGTGCTTGGGATATGCTACAGACCAGAATCCAATTTGGATATGGATAGAGACCTCTTTAAAGTTTTTAATGAAATAAATACTACAGGGAATTGTGTGATTATGGGAGACTTTAATTTCCCAGATATAGATTGGAGGACAAATGCTACTAATAATAATATGTCCTAGATTTTGCTGGATGTGACAGATTTCTTCAACAAATAGTTATCAAAGTAACAAAAAGTGATGCCACTTTAGATTTGTATTGGTGAGTATTGAGGAGATCATAGAAGAACTGGTTGTAGGGGACAATCTTGGTTTGAGTGATCATGAGCTAATTCAATTTAAACTAAGTGTAAGGGTAAACAAAAATAGGTCTGCAACTAGGGTTCTTGATTTCAAAAGGGCAAACTTTAAAAAAAAAGGAAATTAGTTAGGGAAATGAACTGGACTGAAAAACCCAAGGATCTGAATATGGAAGAGGTTTGGAATTAGTTTCTGCAAAGTGTCTGAAACCTGCATCCCAAGCAAGGGGAAAAAAATTGTAGGGAAGGGTGGCAGACCTACTTGGATAAGTAAGTATTTCAAACAGGTTATTAAAAGAAAGCAGAAAGCCTACAAGGTGTGGAAGTTGAGATGGATAAGCAAGGAAAGCTAACACTTGGAGGTAGGAAAGTAGGGATAAAGTGAGAACTGTCAAAAGCTAGCTGAACTTTGCAAAGGGAATTAAAACCAATAGTAAAAGGTTCTATAGCCATATCAATAAAAAGAAAACTAGGAAAGAAGAGGTGGGACCACTCAGCACTGAGGATGTGGCAGAGATTAAAGATAATCTAGGCATGGCCCAACACCTAAACAAATACTTTGCCTCAATTTTTAATAATGGTAATGAGGAGGTTAGAGGTAGTGGCAGGGTGGCTAATGGAAATGAGGATATGGAAGTAGAAATTACCACTCTGAGGGGGGAGTAAAACTCAAACAGCTTAGTGGGACTAAATTGAGGGGCCCAATTTAGTCCATCCAAGAATATTAAAGAAATTGTCACATGAAATTGCAAACTTGGTGTATTTGCCACTGGGACAATGGGGCCTATGCCTAGGGACCATGGCCAAATGGGGGCCCCTGGAAAAATGGGTGTCCCGTGCCCCACCCAGACCACTTGGAGCTCCTGTCAGGGAGCAGGGTTGGGGTGCAGGGGCTTGCTCCACTCCACCCGCCCAGCGCTCCTGCGGGGGAAGGCCCTGCACCCTGACCCTGCTCTCCAGCAGGAGTGCCGGGCAGGTGGGGGGAAGCCCCGGCACCCCGACCATGCTCCCTGGCAGGAGCGCTGGGTGAGTGGAATGAGGGAAGCCCCCACACCCCAACCCCATTTCCCCAGCAGAAGTTGGTGATGGGAAGTGGGGGGACTGCAGGCAGAAGGGATGGGGAGGCCACTTGCTCTGGCCCACAACCCCACAAAATGGTAACCTGCCTCTGCCAATAGCAAGGATTATTAATGAATCCATAAACTCGGGAGCCATATCTCCTGACTGGAGAATTTTTAATGTAGTACCTATTTTTAAGAAAAGGAAAAACGTGGTATGGGAAACTACAGACCTGTTAGTTTGACCTCCATTGTCTTGGAACACATGTTGAAAGAGAAAGCAGTTAAGGACATAAAGGTAAACGGTAACTGGAATAAAATACAAAATGGGTTTACAAAGGTAGATTGTGTCAGACCAACCTGATCTCTTTCTTTGAAAAGGTAACTGATTTTTTTAGACAAAGGAAATATAGTAGTTCTAATCTACCTGGATTTCAGTAAGGCATTTGATACAGTTCCACATGGGAAATTATTAGTTAAATTGGAGAAGATGGAGATTAATATGAGAACTGAAAGGTGGATAAGGAACTGGTTAAGGGGAGACTACAATGAGTCACACTGAAAGGTGAACTGTCAGGGTGAAGGGAGGTTACTAAAGGAGCTCAGGGACTGGTCTTGGGACCAGTCTTATTTAACATTTTTATTAATGACCTTGGCTCAAAAAGTGGGAATGTGCTAATAAAATTTGCAGATGACACAAAGTTGGGAGTTATTGCCAATACGGAGGAGGACTGGAATATCATACAAGAAGATCTGAACAGCCTTGAAAACTGGAATAATAGACATTGCATGAACTTTAGAAGTAAAAAGTGCAAGGTCATGCCTGTAGGGGACTAACAAGAAGAAATTTTGCTATAAGCTGGGGACATATCAATTGAAAATGATAGAAGAGGACAAATAGCTGGGTATATCAGTCAATCATAGAATAACTATGAGCCACTAATGTGATGCAGTAGAAAAGGCTAATGCAGTCCTAGGATGCATCAACCGAGGTATTTCCAGTAGAAATATGGAAGTGTTAGTAGCATTGTACAAGGTGAGACCTCATCTGGAGTACAGTATGCAATTCTGGTTTCCCATGTTTAAGAAAGATGAATTCAAACGTGAACAGGTGCAGAGAAGGGTTACTAGGACGATCAAAGGAATGGAAAACATATCTTAGGAAAGGAGACTCAAAGAGTTTGGCTTCCAAAGAGAGTAGTGGGAGCAAAAAACCTAATTGGCTTCAAGACTGAAGCCTTGTATACACTATGGGCTAAATTGGCACTGCTGCGATCGATGCAGCAGGTCTAGTGAAGACAAGATAAGTCGACAGGAGAGCGCTCTCCCGTTGACTTAATTAATCCACCTCAATGAGAAGCAGAAGCTATGTCGACAGGAGTTAGTGCAGTTAGTGCAACATAGTGCAGTGTAGACACTACTTTAAGTCAATGTAAGTTACGTCGACTTAAATTACGTAACTTACAACTTGACTAGCGTAATTTACGTCCACTTAAAGCATTATTGTATATTAAGCCTCAGCTTGATAAGTGTATGGAGGGGATGGTGTGATGAGACTGCCTACAATGTCATGTAACTGATCTACGACTGCTAGCAGCAAATATCCTCAATGGCTGGTGATGGGACACTATATGCAGAGGGCTATGAATTACTACAGAGAATTCTTTCTCAGGTGTCCGGCTGTTGGGTCTTGGAAAAATGCCCAGAGTCCAACTAATTACCATATTTGGAGTTGGGAAGGAATTTCCCCCCACAATAGGTTTGCAGAGACCCTGTTTTTGTTTGTTTAGTGCAGCATGGAGAGTAGGTCACTTGCAGATTTAAACTTTTGTGTAAATGGTGGATTCTCTGTAACTTGACGTTTTTAAATCATGATTTGAGAACTCCAGTAACTCAGCCAAAGGTTAGGGGTCTATTACAGGAGTGGGTGGATGAAATTCTGTAGCCTTCAATGTGCAGGAGATCAGACTAGATGATCATGATGATCCCTTCTGGCCTTAAAGTCTATGAATCTATTTCACAAATTGAATTTTTATAGAATGTTATGAAAGCCTGAAAATAATGAAAAGTACAGGAGCTTTGTGAAAACAAAGGAAACTAGAAACCAGACAAGACTCCAGGTCAAGTTATTATTCTGTTGTACGTAGCATTTTATGCCAAACTCATCACTGTAGTAGCTAAGCCCCTTCCAATGGTACATTTAGCAAAATGTTTTATAACTGCATTGCTGTATGATTATGTTAGAAAAGGCAAAGTCGCAGTGGAATGTGGTGAGGTTTGTAATGGTCCTTAGTTCCTGTGGGAGTTCATTCCACAGTCTTGTGCCGACCCCAGAAAAATCTCTGTTTGCCGATGCTGAGGTCAATTTAAAGGAATTAGCAGAAATGGGACTGTCCAATGTAAATGGCCCTCAGTTTGCATTATAGAAAAAATGATGGAGTTATACTGGTTTCAGTAGCTTGCATACCATGACCACTAACATTGGGCTAGATCATGACCTACTTGCTCACACTGATGAGAAGTTACTTACATGAGTTGTCTTACTGAAGTCAATCTGGCCCTTCGGGAGAATTTGCACTGCAATGGCTAAGATGCATTTTTTACTGTGGGAACGTACATTGTTTGTGGTTGTGTTTTGATACCAAAAAAAGGGATACCTTTCACTTTGTTCCAACCAAATTCCAGAGGTGAAATCCTGGCTCCATCGAAGACAACAGCAAAACATTCATTGACTTCAGTGGGGCCAGGACGTCAACCTAGATTCTCTGTAATTTGCCATGAATTAAGAACAGTTGTATAAATTATTAGGTTTGTATTGTCTATAGATTTAGTTACTCTTCTCCTCATTGGTCATGTTTCAGAAACCTCCCTGGTCCCACTCTCACTGATAACAGCAATTTAATTCAATATGCCAGTTATCCCCCTGGATAGCATTATTAGCCAGACAGTACATCTCCACACTGTCAGTCAATAAGCTTTCTGTGAGGTATTATATCAAAGGCTTTGCTGGAATCCAGAGATCATATATCTACCCCAGACCCATTCTCTACCCTACATTTTGTGTTGGTTTTTTTTACATGGAAATGTGATCAGTTTAGTCTGAAATGATCCCTACTTCATAAATAGCGCTTCCTTCTTTTGTCAGCTACTTACAAATTGTTTACAAGTATTTATCCTGGGTGTCCTACATACTGTCCACTATGCAGCTAAGTCTACTGCATTGTCAGTACCCATGGACATCAGGAAATATAAGGGTTGGATTGAAACTATAGAAATTAACAAGATGTTGAGGTTCCTTGTGTTTTTATTAGGCCCAAAGATCTTAGCTGCTGCTCTGGCACACTTCCCGTTTTTTACATGTTGCTTTGGAAGCTATCCTCAAGGTGCCATTTCATTCACCTGGTAGCATGAAAATGAGAATTTCTCTGCCCCAGGCAGCCTGCCTCTCAGACAGTTTTATATGCTAGTGAAAAGATGACCTGGGTTTCCAAAAGATTACACTGAGCTTATTCTTATTATGTTTCATAGATAAGAAACATATAATGTAGGGTTTGATTTCTATTGAAATATTCCTTAGAGAACAGTTCTGGTGCAACCAGATTTAAACCTAGAGAAAGGTCCAGGGATTAAACTTCTCTAATGACCCATAGAGAGAAGGTAGAATACAGGCAGCTGCAGGGCAATTTTCCCATGATCTGAACCTAGAGGAAATGTCTCCAGCGATGGGATGCTTTCTACCTATTGATTTTCTGTGTCTGTTAGGCACCTAACTGCCATTTTGTACCTTTGAAAAGAGGGGCTTATTACCCTGTTATACCAATATAATAAAAACCAGCAGGATCTTATTAAGAGGGATAAGGCAAAGATGCCACATTTATTGTAAATATAATAATAAAGCAAAAGACAAAAGTAAACAACACTGTTTGACTAATTCCAATTACTACTTATTCCTTACACACACACACAAACACACACATATATATTCATTCACACAATCATTCATTCAAGTTCTGTATAGGTGTTATAGTTATCAGCCTAGAAGTTGCTCATGCCAAGTTACTGGCCAGGTATCTTGGTCATGAGGATGGAGCTGAGTCTGTGTCAGATGCACCTGATGCTCCTGGAGATTTGCAGCAGAACCAGAGACTCAAAGTCCTCAGTCTTTAGAGCTCATTCTTATAGGAATTAATTCCTATGTTAGTCTATGGGAGCTGTTTCATCCTGCTGTTGCTGACTCAATCAGCAGATGGCACATTCCTGGTGGCTCCACATTGTCTAAAGTGGCACATTCCTGGTGTTGGGGTGGATCCCAGTTTACCCTCCATGGGTTGTCTGGTGGTCCACTCGACACATTCTTTGGCCAATGGATACTCCCTTTCTAGGCTGGCACCTCCCTAACCATTCATGTATATCAAGCATTCATCAACATACATTCCATATCTTAACTATATTTTAATTTACTGTCTCCACCACTTTTGGGGTGTGTGTTAATTCCTATGAGACTCCCCACCCTGTAATCACAGAGGGTGGGGGTCTGTTTGTTTACATTATATCAATTACAGCTTAAGGCTAGCACAGTGTTTACTTCAAGAACAAAGTCAATTAACTTGTTTGTAAGTTTTACATAGTAATAGAGTATCTTTCACAGGACAGATACAATCAATGGTTTCTGCAGACATTAGCTTACAAGTTTTAACAGAAGAACTAAAAGATTTTTGTACTTGGTGAAACTGGGGGGTCACTGTCACTTGGGGGAATCACTGTTAGTACCTTCTTTAATATCCCTGCAACCCACTTTGTCATTTGGAGGTTCCCCCTTGAGGCAGCTGTCACTGTGACAGCTTTCTTCTCACCATGTGCTTCAGAGAACTTGATTTTCATTTCTACTAAAGCTCTGTTGCTGCACTCTGGCACTGTAAAGGAGCCTTAAATTAAATTGCATGTACACACACTGTCAGGCCTCTTTACAGTGCTAGGGTGATACAGCCTTAGCATGAGAGAGAATCAAGTCTTTTCTGAAGCCATAATCAATATTTCTCTATAGTGGTGCTCTTTGTCTGTCCCTGGGGTCTCTCTAAGATATGAACTTGCTCTCTATCATCCCAAGCAGAGGCTTTTCCACAAATCGGTCCCACTCCCAGAAGTCAGCATGGCACTGGGGAAGTTGCCACTCCTCCTCTTAGCTTAGATATTTACTCATTGTATGTTTAAGAGGAGCACTGACAGTATTCTAATGCATGTATGCCCTTAAATTCATTGTATACAGATGTGTGCATATCAGGCACACATCTGTATACATAATTCAATCAAAGGCTTAATGAAAAGGGAGAGCACTCCTGAATTGTTTATAAATGCCAGAAGAAACCCAGAGATTGAATTCTGACCTAGAACTTCAATCTTCTATCAGATATCTCTAGCTTGCTTCTTGCTTGCTTATAAATACCTGCCCCTGGAAATTTCCACAACTTGCATCCGAAGAAGTGGGTATTCACCCATGAAAGCTCATGCTGCAAAACGTCTGTTAGTCTATAAGGTGCCACAGGATTCTTTGCTGCTTCTACAGAACCAGACTAACACGCCTACCCCTCTGAATCTTCTATCAGTGTATTTGCTCTGATAAAAAACTTACACAAATTCAGTGCAGTTTACTGCAACTTTTATGAAGTCAGACTTGACATTTATGGATAGAAATTTGCATCTGACATAGCGAGATGATTACAGCACTTGTGTGACATGGGAAGAAAAGGATTACAGTAATCTTTTCTTGTTTTACAGAGTCTTATGTAGGAGGAGAAAGATTGCAGCATGCTGCCATAGGAACATGAAAATGATGGGGAAATTATCTGCAATATTTGAATAATGAGTTGGCATACATTATAATATTGTTACACTGCTGCTTTCACTGCAGAGCTAGGAGCATTGCAAGCCAGTAGGTATGCACAATATTAGAAGGAAAGAGAATTATTGCTTACCATGTTGCCTACATATATACTTCAGGGGGTTGGGCAAAATCAGGAATTCTTATGTCATGAAGCAATGAGACTAAATAATCAGCAGAAAAGGACATATTGAATGAGCTGACAAAGACATTCAATTGCTTGAATGTGTTTGGTTTTTTTTAAAGAAGGGTAATAGGGACACAATTACCATTAGAAACAGGCATTGGTAAACAGCAGTGGGGCTAAACTGATTTATTTCAAACTTATTTTTTATTTATTGAAATGCTCTGAACACAGATGAATGTCCTTTCTTCAATATTTATTATTGTTTTGCCTGGGTCTTCGATAAATGGATCAAAAAGGTTGTCTGGTTAAACTGAAGTAAGTGCATCTTTCCAGTAAATGCTGTTTTGTGAGTTCTTGCAGCAGTTCTCTATTTGGGTCACCCAGATATCCCTATGCAGCCTGCAGGAACAAAACAGTAGTGGCATGACCATTTCCTCCCTCTGACTTCAGAGCTGGAGGCCCACCAGTGTCCTAGATTGCTCGCTGTACAATAACTCCCTGGCCTTCTTTACACATTCTGTAAGGAAGAGCTTGGAAACCCCTGGCATGTGAGCCAGAGGGTGGCAGGCTAAGCCTTTTGGTCCTGCATATGAAGGGTAGACGTAAACACAGAATGACACTACCACTTAATTGTCAGCATGATTGTTTACTACCCAAGCCAAACACAGGTTTTTTCCTAGATTGGTCCCATAAAACCACAGAGATTTTATTTTTTCAGCTGTAGAGACCAATGAAAATGTTCAATGTAAAGCTCAATGAAGCTGCCTGAGTCCAGTCAGAATCTCTTAGATAGATGGGTTATTGGTGGTGGCAGAGGAAGATAAGCACAGGGGCCCATGTACTTCCCCAGGGTAATGAAAGTCCCTCAGCTCCCCAATAGGTAGGTAGTTGCAATGCCACATCTGATGCTGAAGTATAATGTGCATGGGACTGCCTAGGGGCTTAAGTGAATTTGGCCCAAAATCATAGAATCATAGGACTGGAAGGGACCTCGAGACGTCATCTAGTCCAGTCCCCTGCACTCATGGCAGGACTAAATATTATCTAGACCATCCCTAACAGGTCATTGTCCAACCTCTTAAAAATCTCCAATGATGGAGATTCTACAACCTCTGTAGGCAATTTAATGTGTGTTTCTTTTTCTCTTATTAACCTTGAATACAAAATCTCTAAGGAGGGGTTCCAGGCATCAGATGACACTAGGCTTTTCACTCATCCCATAATTCTGAAAACTCTCCCCTTCCCTTCCCCCTTTTGATTATATTTATCTCTCCCCCCCCGCAGCAGTTATAAATTAAAACCTATTAACTAGATCTTCACATCTTCACTGGGCAGTGACCCCACACCCTTAAGGTCTCTGCTCAGGGAATAAGGGCCTTGAGGCTGTTCTGGAACCTAGAACTCCCATATGGCAGCACTGAGTTTCAGCTATAAATGTTGCTTTCAGGTCATTTGCATTTGATAACAAAATAAAACTATTTACTGAGCTGCATTACTCAATGCAAATAGCATCAACACCTGGCAGCCATCCCAGCATTTAGGAAAGAAACAACAATCTGGTGATTTTCTCCCCTCCACCTTTGCTTTGGTATCATGCTGTTACATGCTTCTGTTGAAAGCAGATGGGACAGTGAGACCTAGACATTAAAATCATAAAAATATCAGGTGTCCAACAAACAGGGGGAATGGTCTAGCAAAGTTTTACTGTGAGACGCAAATTTGGTTTGTTTACAACATCGTGGTCTGCTCACTCTATCATGGAATTTAGGGGGCTAGTTCTGGGGGGTTCCTTCTACAACCCCTATAAGCTACTCCAGGAGTTTAAAGGGGCTGCTATGGGTACAGGGAGAATTGTCCCAGTGCAGGAGATCTTCCACTTGTATCCCAGTACAGAGGCCATTCTAGAGATGGAGTTGGGGGTGGCAGAGAGCATGCTCAAGCAGCTTTACACTGTGAGGGATTTGGGCTGCAGACCAGTGCCTAGACATACCCTGTAAATTACGTAGATGCCTTACCCTGGCCAGCACCTCCTCTCTGTGTCTCTCAGGAGATGCAGCACAGAATCTCTCCCTATATTTGGCTAAAAGGTTTCAACATACTATTAATTTATTTTGGAATTAGATATTATTCAGATTTAGATGTAAAAACCTTCACCCCTTACAACCATAAACCAAAACATGCTCTTATGTCATTTCCCTCAACTTAACTTATGGGAACTCTCCACTGTGAGAACTCCATTTTTAATTAAATCCCAATAGAAAGGATGTTTCGAGTTTCAGCAGTTCAGAGAGGAATGCAAAGTTTCGTGCCCCATTTCCATCCTTATGGTCAAAAGACAATGGACCTGTTAATAACTTGATAACCATTGCTTCTTCATACCCATTCACAGTGAAAATACTGTAAGCCCTTTTAATTTGGCGAAGCCACTGGTTATCTCCCCTGTCATGGAGTGATCAAAGGGTCAGGAGCTCTGTGGTTGCTAACTCCATCAGTGGTTTGTTTGAGCAGACACTTCCCAGACCAGGACATCTTATTCATCTCACCTTTTGCCCTTCAAAAGCCCAGGTAGAACAGCAGAAAAAAACTGCCCCAAAGGCATCAGATTACAAAACAGCATCAATAATTTAAGCCATTAAAAAGCAGTTCCATTATGTTGTAATTATTTATTGATTTTTATATACTATGGCATTATGCACAGCACTCACTGAACCAGTGTAACAGTCAGCAAATTTAAAAATCCTCCTATCTGACCTCTTTTCCTCAGAAGAATCCAATTACACACATAATAACAATGACATTCTAAATTGTTATAAATGAAGATAAATGAAAGAGAAGGAGTAGGCAGAAGTAATCAATATAATTTGTTGTGTTTTTTTCTCTGTCCTCTGAAAGAGCAGGTTCAAGCTAATCCCTGCCATAAAGCTTTAGTAATATTTCTATTTTTTTTCAACTGCTTCAAATTACCAATGGTCTGTCTAATCACATATCCTATCACTGATAATGGCCACTAACCATGTGCATCGGAGGAAGTTTCAGAATCTCCATAAAAATGATTATATAGTAATATGCTTGTAACAGGCCTTCTCCCTTCTCCCTGTATTTGAAAAGAGGCTGCCCTTTGGCATTTTCCCAGCACCAGAATTCTTCCAGAAGCAGATATGTAGAATTCTGAAAGGGTTAATTTTCCTAGTAGTTAATGTTTTGATTCATGGTGCCATAGATGGAGCAAATGGCACACAGTGTCAGGGCTAGTCAGTAACCTTCTATGCTCTCTTTTTTCAAATCTTATTTCTGCCATGACACTTAAGTTGAATCAGCTCACTAATAATGGCTAGAGGGGTAGTTTGGGATAGTTGATATTAATTTTTTTTAAAACAACATTGTATATCTAGAGCTGGTCAAAAAATAATTTCATAAAAAAACTTGAAATCTCAATGTTCTTATTCTGTAGGGTTTTAAATGGACCCTTTACCCACTTTTTTTTGGGGGGGGGGGGTATTTTTCCATGCTATTTTTAAAGGAATTTTTACCCATATTTTTACCATCATTATTTTTGGAATTGTGGAATGTTTTACTTACTGAAAATCTAGATCAGAAAGAGAATGTAGGTTATGGTCAATGCATTTTTGATTATTTAAAAATACTTCAAGAATGACTGGCAAAATTGAATAATATCATGGAAAATTTCATGAAAAATGGATAAGATTGATAAAGATGATCTGTTTTCATGAGAAGTTTTGGGAAAAGGCCATCTTTCAGAGAACAACCTTTTGTGTGTGAATAAATTCTATGTACGCCTATTCGTAACACCATAGGATGATGGAAGGGATGTATGCTTTGAGGAAACAAAGCTCAGTGAACTTCACTACTTGGCCTTTTCTCTCTCTTTATCTAACCAAATAGGAGAATGAAGATGAAGGGAACACATGGATCTTTATAGTGCTTGTTTTGTTTTCCTCATACCCTAATTATTTGTTGACCAATGTCATTCAATTGGTCTGTGAGCAGCTTACACAAAAAGTAAAACACAAGACTATGTGCTGACTATGTGACTTTTAATGTAATATCTCTTTGTAAGTTTGCAGTCAGGTCCCTTGTGGAGGGGGTCTAAGAAATCTAAAAATAGAAGCAGAGAAGTACAGTACAGTCCGGGACACGAAGGTCAAGCCTGGTTCTTTTCCCTTCTATTTAAATATAAAAGGCAGATATACATTCTTTATAAATCTTTGGAAACTCTGATTCTCTTCTAAACAGACTTTATTGCATTAGCCTGTGGATTTTTACCTCCAATAACTGTCATCGAAGACAAATCCACAGGCTCTGAAAGAGAGAGCCCAGGATCAGCTGTCTAGTGTTTATAATGTCCTTGGGGAATGACAAATATTTTTTGCCAGGGAAGAGGAGGTGAAGGATTGCTAGAAAGGACATTTTTATGGTAACTGAAGTAATGAACCCAAATGAAAGGAATAAAATAAAGGTTAGAATGGAAGTGCCATTTCAATGTTAACTACAATATTGCTACTGCAAAGCTATAAATTAGTTCAAGGGAGGGAGGTGGAAAGAAATAAAGCAACAGAGGCTTTCGTTGGTGAAAGAAAACTCAATGAGCACAAAGAGAGGAGTCTAGCTTAGAATAACAGAAGTATATCCCACACTATTGTTGTCTTGTCTCCACTCTTCCCGACAACAGTCAAACCAGGCAGAAAGGTACAAGGTCTCTTGCTGGACCCACTGGCACACAGTAGGGTGTGCACTTCCCCTGCCAAGCAGGAAATGTGTCTGTATTTTGCATGCTCCTGTTCCTCTTAATTCTTGATCGATGCATAAGGAAGCTTTTGCATGTAGCTACTTCACTCTAGTATTATTCTCCAGTCCTCAGGTACAAGTGATGCTTGGCTGGCTGGTTCTTGCTCATATGCTCCGTGTCTAACTGATCACCATATATGGAGTTAGGAAGGAATTTTCTCCCAGATCAGATTGGCAGTGACCTTTTTTGTCACCGTGGGGTGCAAATTTCTTGCTGTGATCATCTGAATACGTCTCAGTTATTCATGTCCCTGCCACTGCACGGGCCTTGGTTGCTGATGTGCCTTGGTTCTTCCTGTTCTCTGCCTGTGGCACATACATAGTTTAGTCTCCTGTGGGCTGCAGTACTTTGGTCTCATTTTGGTTGTTGGGTTTAGTACGCAGGTGCCAGGAGGTCAGACTGGATGTTCTGGTCGTCCCTTCTGGCCTTAATCTCTATAGTTTCGATTAAGTGTGGTGTTTTAAGCAATGCTGGGCAAGAGTTAAGGATTAGCTCTTCTCTACAATACCCCCTCCCCTCATCTCATCACATTTCCCCACTTTCATCTTAACACAGGCATCATTGCCTTCACCACATTGCTGAGATCCAGGGAAGCAGAAAAGTCATGCCATCCAACCTTGGCAGCAAGCAGCCCATGACACTGGCCTAATAACTAGTGATTCACTTGGTTGTTTTTTTTCCCTATCTGTTTCTCTGGGATAAAGACTTTTTTCCAGGCATTCTCTGAAGATGGGATGCAGAGGCACTGAAAAGAACAACACTAAAAAAATGTTTCTTTACAAGAAATAATGAGGCTTATTAAAAAAAGATTAGTGGGCTCGGGTCAATTTATATTATACTAATGACTTGCAATCAAATGATAAATGATGCAGGGCACTTCCCCCTGACCAGACATAGTTTTAATTTTTTATTTACTATGATGGAGGCAGAAAAGAGTGAGTGCAACCTTACTGGCTACTTGCTGCTGTTTAGATCATTATCACTGGTGGTCAGAGATGTCCAGTGTGGGCAAGAGCCTATCTCTATAAATATTAAAACAAGCCAACTTGAAGAGTGATTAGAGCCCAATCAGTGATGCACATCCCGTGCTCAGCATTTATTTTGCTGTTTTCCAGTGTGTGTATGTATAATATTATATTTTATACTTTCTGTATAAAGTACCTTTATTCTAAAGGATCCTTAAGTGCTTTAATCACTTTACAGACTATCAGCCAGATCTTCAGCTGGTGTAAATCAGTGTAGCTCCACTGAGTTAAGTGAGCTATGCCAGTTTACACAAGCTGAGGATATGGTCCTCTATATGAAGTGTTCTGTATATGGATGACCTCACCCACCAATACTGACTAGAGCATGGGAATGGGGGAAGAGGTGAATGTGGTTATTGTTATGTGAGGATTTATAATGTGGTAATTCACCAAGCTGAATTTGGCCAGATTCCATGGTTGTTTTGTAATGTGGACTAACAGCCAGGAGGCAGTGGGATGTATGACAACCAAACAAATAGAAATAATTGCAATAGGTCTATAGTGATAAACAGTACACCACTCTCAATATGGGCACATTCTTATCACAGAAAGCTATGCTTTAAACATATTGCAAGTGAAATGTAACAGCTGAGTCAATATAAAATAATAATGTACTCCTGCACAGTGTCTTTCAGATTTAAAGATTCCTGATCACTTCACAAACAGAGGGCTAGATTTTACCTTATTGTATTAGATGTATTAGAGAGGCCTCATTCCATTAGAGTCTCCAGCCAGAATTCCTCTTCTGCAACTGCTGGCCGAGTCAAGGAGAATTTCTCCCAATTTCTCACAAGCAGCTCATGCTGGAGCCATAGTTCTGCTACCCTTGGAGGAATTATTGGATTACTCCATCCTGCACCAGATTACCATCACACTGCTCCAGAGAGGGGGACCTAACTCCCATTAAAATATGTCAAGGCTGAATCCCCACTCGGCACTTTGAGTACAGAAGGTGGGAGCCCACAAGGATTTTAAAAATTAATACTGGCCACTCCAGGCTTGTATTAAACTCCCAAGGTTACAGCTTTTCTCTGACCGTGGCTTGATAAATGCTGCCACCACCCAAATGCAAAAAACCCCTTGGACCCAGGAAGGAGCATTTGGGAATTCCTCCCTGTGGGGTACTTCGGGGAAGAGCTGAGAAAGAAAACAAAGGAAATTAGCTGTTGCTACCAGCTAATTAAACAACATATACAAAAACCTCTTAGGACACCAAAAATCCAATCCTGTTCTTAAAAAAGGTAAATTTTATTAAAAACAAAAAGGAAGAAAATACATCTGGAATTTAGGCTTTTGCTAGAGTTTAAAGGAACAATTCCAAAAATAAAGCACCCAAAATAGCTTTCTTGGGGGTTCAGCTTAAAGGTTACAAGCAAACAAAATCATCTGGGGTTAGCACAGAGGAGATCCAGAAGCCAAAATAAAGAAATAAACCTGATTGTGTCTATCTAAACATTTCCTGCCTTCCAATGATTCCTTCTAGGTATGGAAGATAATTTTTCATACTTGGTTCAAATCTTACACAGCATTTCTGTTTATAGCACTGCTGCTCCATGCCTCTGCAGCCCAGAGAGAACTACCGACAAAGGGAAAGTTTCTTTCCCAATTTTAAAAAGTTCTACCTTCCCATTGGCTCATTTGGTCAGGTGCCCAGTTCCTTTTCTTTTACCTGTGGGCTTGTTAACCATTTACAGGTAAAGCAAGTAGAGAACAGCTACTAAGAGGAATTTTATAGCTAACTGGCTGGCTGGGTGTCCATAAAAGGGAGCTACCTCCACTTCATTTATCACACGCCCCCCCTCCCCCTCCCCCAAATCACAGACGGTGCTGGCCAGCCTGGTTCAAGTTGGGCCCACACTAGCTGGGATTTCTTCCTGGAAGTTTAGGAAACAGAGTTAATAAGATACATGTACCTCTAATTTTACTAATAATTACATGAACTCAACAGTACTTTTTGCATTTCAAGGACTACAATGATTTTGAAATACAACACATTTCAGGGGCCTCTAACAAAGTGGCTGATGCACTCTCTTGGGAAGGTTTCCCAGAATCATTCAAAGTCTTGAAGAGCTAGACTCCACCGAAGAAGTTTTTTGTTAGTCTCTGACTGCGTGAAGCCATGTCAGTGCAGCATGGTCAGTCTGCAGATGGAACCACCATCCCCAAATATATGGGCGTAGCTTCTCCAGAGCATACACAATGGAGCATTCTTTTTCTGAGACTGACCAGTGGCTTTCCCTCTGTTTTTTTTCCTGAGAAACACGACAGGACGGAATTGTTGATCTGGTCCTTCCTGCACCTACACCATGCTTGGACGCATCTGTGGTTACGACAAATGGTTGGTCGAAGGCGCTGGGGCTGCGAGCTCCTGCTGCTCCGAGCAGCATGGTAACGGGGGGGGGGGGGGAAACAGCGGGGTTGGAGAAGGGGCAGGGGGTCCTGGGGGAAGTCAGGGGACAGGGAGCAGGAGGTGGTTGGATAGATTTGGGAGTCCTGGGGAGCCTGTCTGGGGGTAGGGGGGTGGATAGGGGTCGGGGCAGTCAGGGGACAGGGAGAGGTGGGGGGGTTTGGATAGGGAGTGGAGTCCCGGGAGGCAGTTAGGGGTGGGGGACTCGGGAGGGGGGGTCAGGGGACAAGGAGCGGGGGGGTTGGATGGGTCGGAGATTCTGAGGGGGGCAGTCAGAGTGGGAGGGGGTGGATAGGGGGCAGGGTCAAGGGCACGGGCACGGGTCATTTGCTGGTTTGACCTAGAGTAAATGGTGGATTTTCTTCTAAATGGAATCTTTAAATTAAGTTTTGAGGCCTTCAGTAAGTCAGCCAAAGGTTATGGTGGGTGAGATTCTGTGGCCTGCAATGTGCAGATGATCAGACTATGATCATGAGGGTCCCGTCTGGCCTTAAAGTGTAAGAATCTGTGTCAGAGAGTGATGGGCTGAGTCTACTCTAAAGAACAGTTTTTCTCCAATTGTTTTGCCAAGCATGCATAGCACCAAATTGACAAGTGAAGTCAATGAACAAAGAACTGTGAGCCGTGAGTTTTTATTTCAATGAGACTCAATACACAGCAGCAAGCTCAAAGTGTGAATGTTTTTGTTCTGCTGTGCAGTGGAAAAGAATTTTTAGAAAATCTTAAAAGTGTAATTCTGATTAAAACAAAGAAAATTCAGCACTTTACTGTTCTAACCACAACATGTGGGTAGATAAAAAGGCTAATAAAAGGGGCTGTCTTGAGATGACTCCTAGAAATACCTCTGGGGCTGCCTAAATTTCCAGGAAACTTTAGACTTTTCTATATTCTCAGATGCTATCAGTAATGTCTTGGGATTTTTCTCCATACATGTAGTACATCAGAAGGATTTTCACAATGAGGCAGTATTTTCTGTTAAATCCAAAGGAATTACAAGTATGTACTGGCCTGTTTGGTCCTTTTGAGTAAGCCACATGAACCAGTATTTTATTATAGCCTCCTAAGATTTTCTAGTCATGTTTTCAATTTAGACGCTTAAAAATCAAAACTCCTACTCAAATCATGCACTGCAGTCAAGAGAGCTACATTATAATGGAAACTTCAGAGTTATGGTTGTTCTGTTGTTTAGTTTTTGCCTTCAGACTTCTTGGGCTTGATTCTGTTCTTACATCAATGTAAATAAGAAGCAATTGCTGAAGAGTTTTCCTAGTGTAAGTCAAGTCAAAATGATGCTCATACTGACCATCCAGTTATAGCCTGTCTATATACTCCAGGTTCTTGGGTTACAAGGCAGTTTCTCTTTTGAGATTTTCTTGTTGGGTGAAATCATAACAATGAATATACAAATATCACATTACCTCTAAGAAAAAGCACTGCATATGAATTATCTTCTTTAGGGCAAAATATTGATTAAAAGAGAGCTATGGTCTAATACCTGTTACTGTTTGTTTCTTAACCTGAAAATGACTTTTCTATATGTGTATGTCAGCTCATTCACAGTCTGCTCTTTGCTGGCTTTCAACATGTCCAGGGATCTTCTGCCTATGAAAATTCTCATTATGCTTTCCAGAGTAATTGAGCCCAGAGTAACCAATCAGAATAACAATCGACTTCAGCTGAATAACAGTGAATAGGAGTTGAGTGAATACCGATTCAGTGAAGAAGAATTTACTTTGATGGGAATTGTATATGCATATCAGAGCAGAATCTGGCACATAGAGTTCCAGATGATAGAACTAAAAGACTATTAAAATAAGTTGCAAGAGATAGAAAAAGGAAGTTGTGAATCTATGAAAGGGAAATATAGATTTGCAAGTTAAGTCTTTGGAATAAGAGTTACAAGGAACATTGAAATTTAAAGGTGACCTGCAAAGAGTTTTATAAAATCAATTGGCTCCATGTACTTTTTGCGTCTTTATGATGTACAAAGGAGATTGGAGCATTAAGGAGGGACTGAAACCATTTCACAAGTTTTCCTTCAGTAAAATGGCAGAATGGGGTTGTTTAAATACTAGAATTTTCACTTGTGCTTTCATCTATATTCTCAGATGCTATCAGTAATGTCTTGGGATTTTTCTCCATACATGTAGTACATCAGAAGGATTTTCACAATGAGGCAGTATTTTCTGTTAAATCCAAAGGAATTACAAGTATGTACTGGCCTGTTTGGTCCTTTTGAGTAAGCCACATGAACCAGTATTTTATTATAGCCTCCTAAGATTTTCTAGTCATGTTTTCAATTTAGACGCTTAAAAATCAAAACTCCTACTCAAATCATGCACTGCAGTCAAGAGAGCTACATTATAATGGAAACTTCAGAGTTATGGTTGTTCTGTTGTTTAGTTTTTGCCTTCAGACTTCTTGGGCTTGATTCTGTTCTTACATCAATGTAAATAAGAAGCAATTGCTGAAGAGTTTTCCTAGTGTAAGTCAAGTCAAAATGATGCTCATACTGACCATCCAGTTATAGCCTGTCTATATACTCCAGGTTCTTGGGTTACAAGGCAGTTTCTCTTTTGAGATTTTCTTGTTGGGTGAAATCATAACAATGAATATACAAATATCACATTACCTCTAAGAAAAAGCACTGCATATGAATTATCTTCTTTAGGGCAAAATATTGATTAAAACAGAGCTATGGTCTAATACCTGTTACTGTTTGTTTCTTAACCTGAAAATGACTTTTCTATATGTGTATGTCAGCTCATTCACAGTCTGCTCTTTGCTGGCTTTCAACATGTCCAGGGATCTTCTGCCTATGAAAATTCTCATTATGCTTTCCAGAGTAATTGAGCCCAGAGTAACCAATCAGAATAACAATCGACTTCAGCTGAATAACAGTGAATAGGAGTTGAGTGAATACCGATTCAGTGAAGAAGAATTTACTTTGATGGGAATTGTATATGCATATCAGAGCAGAATCTGGCACATAGAGTTCCAGATGATAGAACTAAAAGACTATTAAAATAAGTTGCAAGAGATAGAAAAAGGAAGTTGTGAATCTATGAAAGGGAAATATAGATTTGCAAGTTAAGTCTTTGGAATAAGAGTTACAAGGAACATTGAAATTTAAAGGTGACCTGCAAAGAGTTTTATAAAATCAATTGGCTCCATGTACTTTTTGCGTCTTTATGATGTACAAAGGAGATTGGAGCATTAAGGAGGGACTGAAACCATTTCACAAGTTTTCCTTCAGTAAAATGGCAGAATGGGGTTGTTTAAATACTAGAATTTTCACTTGTGCTTTCATCTATTTCATGAAATGTTAAAGGGCTTAGAGACACCATTAAATGCCAGACTGCATTCATTTTTTGTTGTAAATAAAGCATAATTTATTTATCATTTGAATTATTTTATACTAAATTCATTCCTGTGGCAGTGATTTAAAGTCCTACAGAAGCCAATGGGAGGATAAATTATTAGCCATATATTTAGAGTTAATCACTCAGCAATTTTTCAAGTGTGATTAAATATGTTACATGATATCAAGGGAATATCTTTGTGATCAATGACATTACGTTTTGTTAACTTTGGCCTCAATTCATCAAAGACTTGCATGCATGCTTAACTTCAAACACATGAGTAGTCTCATTGAGTTCAACTGGTGCCTTTGTTAATATTTTGTTTAAAATGGTATGCATTTGTTGAGTTTTAAGTACATAAGCAGCCCTGTTGAAATTAGTGGGGTTACTCCTGTGCTTAAAACTAAGCACGTGCTTTGCTGGATTAAGCTCTTAATAGTATTAATCATATTAAATTATTTGCATATCGGAATGATAACACAGGAATTGAAAAGGAGGTTTGATGGTTCTGAAAATGTAAATGTTGAAAGAGATATTAATTTAGCTCTCTATACATGGTTGGATTCTCCCCTCCCCTTCCAAATATAACATTCCCTATTGCATAAGATTATGTATAATGTGCAGAATTCAACTACTATATGGCATATTTTAAACCCTGGAAACACGCCAATGTTAGATTACAAATTAATTCAATTTTGTTGCTATTGAAGATTGGCTTTTAACTGATTGCTGTAATAATGCCCAATGGGTCAACTTTTAAAAGATATTCAGGCAGCTAAAGATGAAGACCGGCACCTTCTGGGATCTTCAAAGGCACAGAGGCACCTAACTCCCATGCTTAAATGCTTTAGAAAATCTCACTAGGTGCCTATCTGCAGCGTTAGCTACCTAAACACAATTAAAAATCTAGTTCTATTCTATTAATTCTACTACAGTGTTTCCTGTAGCTGATCATTGCTCTGTTTTCATCATTAATTTTTAACATCAGACACATTATGAAAGGCATAATTAAAGCTTGTTGGAAATTTGATGCAAATCTATTGTAATTAGAGGGGATTCTTTAAGGGTAAATTATTTAATTGTATGTGTTTATATAAAGGATTTTGATTGTGTAGTTTTAAAACGGGAATTTCTAAAATTCCAAATGATTGAATTATAATGAATGGTATTTAATGTGGTAAAGATATTACAACATTCAAGCATAGTTTACAAACTCACCTGCTGCATAATTTAGCCTTGCCTGCTGACCTGAAAGGGTATAGGTAAACTGAAGCAAAGTATCCACTGGACGCAACTAAATTGGACCAGTTTGTGCTCTATTTAATGAGTGGAGCCTGTGCCAATTAACCAGGTATAAATACAATCTTGATTGCGCACAGAGATAGGAGTCAGCTTGACAGGTTTTTTCTTCTGTTCTTTGAAAAGCTGAGCATAGTATTCTTTGATCTGAATCACAAAACCTAGCAGACTTGTTGTGTGGCAGGTTTAGTTCTAAGTTTACTTTATATAACTTTCCTGTTTTAGCCACCTTCATGTCGACAGCGCACCTTGGATGAGGGAGATAAATTAATTCACTTTTGAGCTCATCATCACATTGGTTTATCATTTATTTGAAACCTCTACACTAGCTCTATTTAAGGGATTATTGTTTCTGGTCTCCATCAAGTCCCCATCACGGACTGTTTTGTGGCTCATGTTATAATAGGTGGAGAAAAGAGCAGGCAGAGAATGAGAGCTATAATTAGACTTTGTCAAAGTGTGCTGAGAAAAAATTCAGAATACCATTCCTTTTTATTCAAGTGTTGTATGTTATATATATTTCAGAACTTTTTTTTTATTCCAGAACATCTTTATGCTGGTACTGAGCAGCTGAAGTTATTTATAAGAATGATTTTTCTTTATCTTTTTTAAAATTAATAATCAGCACCAAATTCCATCTGATATGTTATCTTGTTTTAAAGGGATAAAGACCTAAGATATCTCATTAGACAGGGTAATGTTGACAAAGATACTTTCCTTGTATTAAGGAGTTGCTATCAGATGACCAAATTGATTTCTCATTCTTTGTTAGAATTCAGTGACTGATGGAAAAATCTATGAAAATACCCAGTCCATTTCCCTGCACATGCACAATTGTCCCTTCTTATACACTCACTAATTTTTGTCATCTTGTTTTAAGTGTTCCAAGCAGTGAAGTGTCCACAGCTTCACGTGGGAGGCTCTTCATGGCCTAAAAGACCTTACTGTTATTTTTTTTTTCTTGAGACTCAAATTTAAATTTTCCCTTTCTTAATTTCATCCCATTAGTTCTGGTTATAACTCTTTATACCATCCTAAATAATTCATCTCCCTCTTTAGCACTTACTCCCCTCATATATTTATAAGATGCTATCTCTTTCTCTTTTTAAGTCATTCTATCACAATTCTTTAGTCTTCTCTTCTAAACCAGTCTCTCCAGACACTTGATCACTCTTGTTGCTCTCCTCTTAACCCCTTCTGATTTTCAGTATCATTCTAGTAACAAGATACTTGGAAAGGAATGCAATAATAAATGTATGGTCTATCAGAAGAGGACATAGTATATAGCTGGTCCTTCTGCTGAAACAGAAATTATTGTGTACAGTTCTCGGGGTGCCCAGGATCCTGAGGCATCTTGTTACTCTCCCTGCCTTCAGTGAGAGGGCAAATTGCTTGTGCATAACTCGGTGCCAGCTCCCTCACCCCCAGTCTGTTAGATTCCCGAACAATCTCCTCAGAGCAGATTAACAATAGATTGGCGTCTACCAAATTTGTGGTTGTGAAAACCATGTCATGGACTGTGAAATCTGGTCTCTGGCCACCCAGCTCTGAAGGCAGTGTGGAGAGCAGTGGCTGCTGGCTGGATGCCCAACTTCAGGCAGCACCTCCTCCAGCAATAGTGCAGAAGTAAGGGTGGCAATGCCACAAGCCCCCGCCCCCCACAATAGGCTTGCAACCTCCTTTTGGGTGGAGCCTCCAGTTTGAGAAATGCTGTGGAGAAATCACTCATTTTTCATGGTTTGATCATGGCATAAATAGCAGATTTTGTGGGTGTGTTAGCAAATTTCATGGACATGTTAGAAAATTTCATGAAAAATGTGTGATTTCTCTGTGATTAAGCAGACCCCTAACAATAGATATACCCAAGTGCCCAAGCCCCATTGAAGCATTCTTCTGTAGTGTTCAGCCCATTAATACTCACAGTTATACCAGGTATGCTGTCCCACATGGAAGAGTGTACACATCAGCTTGGATAATTCAATGCAGGATCAATTCTTGTATAACACCACAGTGCTGAGTTATATTTACTTTATAGTGAAAACAATCATTAGTTTATTATCAAAGATTAAGATTTAAGAGATAGTAAGAATAATGGAAACAAAAAGGTTACATATAAAACAGAATAATAACATGCCTTCTGAATATTAAACTTAACAGGCTAACATTCTAACTAAGGAAGTCTATCTCACTCAAATGTGCTTCCAACCAAGACAGGATGGGATCCTGTTTTCTCTGATGTAATCAAACTGCATGATTATTCCCTCAATTGCAGGATAAAGGGTTGGTGACAGACTTCAAAACATATTTTCAGTATATATATCCAGCTCTTCAAATATCATCTGTCCATACATCTTGCAATGATTATGAGGGTCAGTATGAGACAAGCTTTTACTAGAGACTTCAAAGACATCATTAATGGATAACTTCCTTGTCTGCCCTCAGAGTCAGGGCAATCCCCTATGATTCATTCTCCGAAGTGTTCCTTTCCTGTTGACTCAGTATGTAAATGGGGCTTCCATTGTGTTGGCTTACAATGTTCAATTTACATTTTGACAGAGATACATCTTACCTCCTGTCTGGAAGAAACCTATTTTTCTCTTGGCTGGTGACAGACTTCAAAACATATTTTCAGTGTATATATATCCAGCTCTTCAAATATCATCTATCCATACATCTTGCAATGATTATGAGGGTCAGTATGAGACAAGCTTTTACTAGAGACTTCAAAGACATCATTAATGGATAAATCTCATGAAAACAGTGTGCAAGGCAGAGTGAGTTTGTCAGGCCTGTTAGGAGTTGCTGTTACAAAACAGTGAACCCTTGGAGAGTTGGCATTGAGGGTTCTTACGGTAACAATGGGATCGATTTAGGGATTCCTGAGCATCTATAGCCTGTATTATACAGGAGGTCAGACTATATCAGGGTTTCTCAAACAGGGGTCACTGCTTGTGTAGGGAACGCCCCTGGTGGGCCGGGCCGGTGTGTTTACCTGCCCCCGTCCGCAGGTCCGGCCGATCGCGGCTCCCACTGGCTCCGGATCGCTGCTCTGGGCCAATGGGACCTGCTGGAAGCAGCGCAGGCCAAGGGAATTACTGGCCGCCGCTTCCAGCACCTCCCATTGGCCTGGAGCAGCGTTCCATGGCCAGCGAGAGCTGCGATCGACCGGACCTGTGGACGGGGCAGGTAAACACACTGGCCCGGCCCACCAGGGGCTTTCCCTACACAAGCGGCACCCCCTGTTTGAGAAACCCTGGACTAGGTGACCAAAATGATCCTATCTGGCCTTAAAATCTATCACTATAGAAAATTTTCAAAATGTCTTCAAAAATTCCATTTTTAATTAAATCCCACTCTGTGTGTGTGTGTGTGTGTGTGTGTGTGTGAGAGAGAGAGAGAGAGAGAGAGAGAGAGAAAATGTTCATGTTTTTCTACAAGCTGTCTTTGGTTCACTATGTGATTTCTATCTGTAGCCAACCCGAAACTGCATTTGCCTTTCTTGTTGACATAAAATGCAAATTTGAATGTAATCTGCTGTCCACTATCAATCTTGTATCTCTCTAAGAATTGCCAGTTTCTAGGTTTTTCCTTCCCACTGAAAATCTATGGACAGATTGTTTGGATTATGTTGCTGCAAATATATTAGCCTGTAGTTTTCCAAATTGCATCTCACTGATGTTTTCTACTCATGTGTCTAATTCCTCTAATCTGAGAATTTCATTAACATGCTGTTTTCTCCTTCTTTTAGATCATTAATGAAATTATTAAATAATATTGAGCCAACAAAGACCCCTGCAGTCTCCTTCAAACATTGTCATTTAGCATTATCCTTTGTTTGTAATCCTCAAGACAGCATTTAATCTGTATGACAGTGCTCATATACAGCCTGATGTGAATTAATTTTGAGAGTAAAATTTCATGTGACACTTTTTCAAATGTTTAGCCAAATTCCACATATAGTAAATCTGTGGAGTCCTTTATCCACTAATTTTGTCATTTTATTAATAAAAACAGGAGAGCAGTCAAGTTTGTCTGGAAAGATCTATTTGTTATAAACATATTCTGCTTATTTCTCATGGTTCTGTTATCCCTTAGAATTTTATTGTTGCGGGGCAGTTGATTCATAGCCATAGATATGAATGAGTTCACATCAGTTTGCTTCAGCTGTGCCTCAACTCTTATGCAACAGAACTGTGATCTCAGGAAAACAAAATTTCCTATCTAAAGTTAGGCTACAATAACTTTATCTAAACTAAATTATAAAATAATACCAAACCCGTTTTCAGTAATGGTTGGAATTACAGAAGGAGGGTATAGATCTGTGTCAGGTACACAGAGTCTTGATTGGCTTCATCTTTGGTACAAAAAGAGAATTCTGGTCTCTGGGAAATGGTCCTTTCTAAAATAAGATATAAGTACTAGCAACATATGTGAGCAGACATATCTGAGCAATGTAAAATGGGAGGGGGAATGTTTTCGGGGATATTTCATGTGAAAAAAAAAACCATTTCATTATGGGAGTCTTCATGACCCCACCATCTTGCTTTTCCTCCAAAATCCTGTGCATTGGCTGTTTTGCTTTGAAAAGGCCTTAATGCAGAAATGCAGGTAAGAAACTGGAATTTATTTCCTGGGACTTGTTATCAGGGTTACAAGAGATTACTACCCTACCACATGGCAGGGATCATGAGCATATTTCAGTCACTTTTTTCTTAGAATGTGTCCAGGAGGGAGAGAGCTGGTTTTGAGCAAAAATTCATAAAACAATTACATTTTCCATGGAATGGACTTATTTTTCAGTCCATAAAAAAAAGTGACAGAACTCAAATTTTGAATAGTTCTGCCTTTCATTGGATATATTATGCACACCTCTAATAATGACCAAGTGCCTATTAACCAGGGGAAGTACAGAAGTTAATCCATATTTTTCTATCAGCCCTGTCTCCACGATCCATTATGTGATTCTTATCTGTATTACCCCCTGACCCACCCCCCACACACAGTCCCACTAACCAGGGGAAATGTAGACGGTAATGATGTACTAATCTACTACCTCTGTTGAGTCTGAACTCTTTATGAACTGAAACTTAACTCAGACTACATGTCTTTGTCTGAAACTTTTAATCAAAAGCTTTGACCTGCGAACTACTCCTGACACCTCCCCCCTCCCAATAAGTAGCCATCTCCTCCTTTGTCTTTTCTAATTTACATTTTAACCTGTTTTATCCTGTAGAATCTTGATTGATTATGCTTGACCATTATGATCTGTTAATCACTTTGTTTACTTCTGTGTATAAACATTGATGCTCACCCCTAATAAACTTGCCACACTTACTCCGAAGCTTTAAGCTAAGGATGGTGTGAGCCCGTTGATCAATGAATTGTCTGGTCTCTGACAGATTTGTGAGCCCCATACCAACTCCTCACAAACTCGGGTGCTGGAGAGGTGAGTAGGACTTGCTTTTTACCTAACAATTTGGGGGCTCGTCCGGGATTCCTTCTGGTGCGGTGCCTCTGTCCAGTGGCCAGATCACTCATATACGAATCGGCAGGCGCCATGGGAGATTTCTCCCAGCCAATTCAATATTGAGGGGTCGTGTGCTGGACAGCAGGATAAACGCCAGTTGGAGGGCTCCTGTCAGACACCATGGGTCAAGGGACTAGCGTGCCTCTTGAGAGTCCACTGGGGATTGTAAATAAGTTATGGAATGAAGGGAAACTCCCAGTACAGACAGGAATGTCTAGGAGGAAGTTGTACACACTGCGTGTAAGGAATTGGACTGGGTATACCGCGGTATTGGCCGACCCGGAGATGAGGTGGCCTTCGTATGGCTCTTTCGAACAGGCTGCCTTAAGAGGAGTAAGAAGCCAGATCGAAAAAGACCATCCGGGACAGTTATGTTACTGGTTTTGTTGGGACACAGCAGCAGAGCTGTGGAAATCTTTAAAAATTATGGCAGTCAGGTATTCTTCCGAGAGTGAACCCCCTCCATGTTATTTCGATGAAGGGTGTAAACCACGGCGTGTTTTAACTCGTCAGTTGGTCCCCACTGCACCTGCCCTATTCCTCCACAAGGACTCTCTCCAGAGTGCAGAGGGGAATCTGCAGGACTCAGATTGGAATCTCTGCAGAGGGATAAGGAGGAAATGGAGGGCACACCTCGGAAGAAGTAATTACTAGGCAAAAGATCAAGCAGCTGCAGCAGGATGCATACTACTCTTATTTCGTTTTTTGTGAATCAGTCAGTACCCCCTGTAAGGGATTATTTCTTAAAGTTTCGCCCTGGTTGGGGAGGTGAGTCAGTCACTTCAGTGTTGGACGTAGCTGATTTTGCATGGGAGAAAGAAAGGGAAAGTAGTAAAAAGAAAGAGAAAAAGGAAGAATATAAGTTGATGGCTTTAGCTTTTTGCGGTGGTATTTGAGGCAGAAGCCGTGGCCGTGGCAGGGGATTTCAGGGTGCTCGGGGAAGAGGGTCCTGGCAACCCCAGCCATCAGGAAATTGTTTTCAGTGCGGACAGCCCGGTCACTTTAAACGTGAATGCCCCTGGGGACGCCCAGAGGGTCCGGTCGCATCCGCAGATACTTACACCAGGGACTAATACACCCCTGCACCACCAGCCCAGCCCGTTCCTCAGGTCTGGATCAACTACGGGCAACAGCAGCAGCTGCAGCAAACTCAGCCTTCTCAATGACGGTACCCCGGGGGCGAAGGCAAACAATGTGATGGTCTTTTTTCCTTAATGTCTTTAGCCGGCTCTTTCCTCACTTTCTCCCCTCCCAGCAAAGAGCCTCATCTAACCCTTTCAGTCCAGGGACTGCCTGTCTGTTTCCTCATTGATACTGGAGCTACTTTCTCTCTTTTAAATCATGCCCCCTCTCCCTGGCTATCCTCTGAGGTTAAAACTGCAACTGGGGTGGAAGGCAATCCACAGTCTCTGGGACTCACTTTGCCTCTAAATGTTATTTATGCTGATAAATGTTTTTCTCACCGTTTTCTTTTTTCCCCAGCTTGTCCGATCCCTTTGATGGGCCGGGATTTACTCTGTAAGCTTGAGGCTACTTTAACCTGCACTCCTGAAGGGGTAGGATTATTGATGACAGTGTTAGGAGATTCGGCCCTAACTCAGGGTAATTGGGAAACCCCCCCCTCTCTCTCCCCTGACCTCACTGACTTGCCTTCAACCCTCTGGGGAATTTCTGACACTGATGTTGGCCTGCTCCTTTCAGCAGAGCCAGTAAGGATTCAAGTGAAGCCCTCCTTAGCCCCCCGTCAGTCCCCCAATACCCCCTGTCGCTGGAAGCTCGGGAAGGCATCCGCCCCATTGTCGAGGGATTCATTGCACAAAAGCTAGTCCGCCCTCTGCGCACTCCCTGTAATACCCCTATACTGCCTGTCAAAAAGCCTCCTAAAAAGGACGGAGACCCTATTCGTTGGCGCTTTGTACAGGATCTACGGGTTATTAATCAGTATGTGGTCCCTCTTCATGCAGTAGTTCCTGATCCAGCTACTATCATCAGCTAAATCCCCTGGGATGCTGAATGGTTCACTGTTATTGACTTAAAATCAGCCTTTTTCAGCATTCCTGTGCACCCAGACTCTCAATATCTCTTTGGTTTCACCTGGGAGGGACAAAGTTATGTCTGGCAATGACTTCCTCAAGGCTACAGAGACAGCCCCACGATTTTCAGCCAATGCCTCCGCCATGACTTGGAAGGCTTCACCAGTCCGCAGGGATCCACGTTAGTCCTATACGTAGATGACATCCTACTAAGTAACCGCAAAGAAGCCGCCCTCCGCATCGATGGTAAGGCACTTTTATTATACCTACACACCAGAGGCCACAAGGTAGACCCTAACAAGATTCATTGGGTCTCACAGAAGGTTCGATATCTGGGCTTCCTGTTAACCCCAGAGGGGAGACAAATGGACCCAGTCCGCATAAAGACTATCCAAAACTGCCCTCTGCCAAACACCAAGAAACAACTTCGAGGTTTCTTAGGATTAATTGGCTTCTGTCGCCCTTGGTTGACGTCCTGTGGGGAGTTAAGCAAACCGCTCCACCGACTCACTGCTAACCTTGCTCCTGACCCTTTGCAGTGGTCCCCAGACACAATCCAAGCCTTTCAGTTACTCAAGGACAGTGTGGCCTCCTCCATGTCTCTCCGCCCCCCCCCAATTACAGCAAACCCTTTCACCTTTTTGTCCACGAGAGGGGCGGAATTGCTAGTGGCGTCCTTACCCAGCTGAGCGGGCCCCACCATTTCCCGCTTGCTTTTTACTCCCAGCAGATCAACCCTGTCGCTCAGGGAACCCCATCCTGCACCCGGACTCTGGCAGCAGCTGCCCTGCTGATCACAAAAGCAAAGAGCCTGACCCTGGGCCATTTTACCACGGTCTGGACCTCTCATGCCTTGTCAGCCCTTCTGCGTAAGGGCACGACCCAAGTCTTTTCGGCCCATCGTCAGCAGCAGCTAAAGGCCGAACTCTTAGAAGACACTAACCTAATTTTTAAAAGGTGTGGGCCCCTTAATCCAGCTACCTTGCTTCCTGACCTGTCAGTCCTCCAGGATCAGCACGACTGTGTGGAAGTAGTTCATAGTATCTTACAGATAAGGAACAACCTGTTTGACGTGCCACTGGACAACCCTGATTGCATCCTCTTCTCGGACGGAAGCTCCTTCTATGTTGATGGCAAGCATTTCACCGGTTATGCAGTCACCTCTGAATGGGACATTCAAGAGGCCGCCTCACTGCCAGGCAACTGGGGAGCCCAAGCCGCCGAACTCTACGCCCTGGCCCGAGCTTGCCAGTTGGCCGCTGGTAAGACCGTTACCATTTTTACTGATAGCAAGTATGCTTTTACCCCGTACCAGTACCCGCTGCTGAACTACAGTCGTGGGAGAGCCTCGGAGCCACTCTGGTCAAAGGGACCTGGCTTATGCCGGATGGCCGAGCCTGCCTCCCTCGCTCCACATACCCCGTGGCAGTTCGCTGGCACCATGATAAGGGGGGTCACTACGGCACGCACGCCCTTGTGGACACCATCGCTCACTTTTGGTATGCTCCAGACATTCAACCCTACTGCCTGTCAATAGTGAAAGCATGCAGCACATGTCAGCGAAATGGACCTGCTCCGCCTCTTAACAAAATTAAGGGTAAAAGACCTCCGCCTGCTGCTCCATTTCAACATCTTCAAATTGACTTTGCAAATATGCCAAAGGCTTTTGGGAAAAAGCACCCTCCTTGTTTTGGTTTGCCCTCTGACTTCATGGGTCGAAGCTTTTCCTACTGCTAATTGTACTGCTGCCACAGTGGCGAAGATCCTCCTTAGAGACATTGTACCCCGTTTTGGCATCCCTCTCATACTTGATTCAGATCGCAGACCCCACTTTACTGGTAATGTCCTTGGCCATTTAGAACAAGGACTGGGCATTTCACACTCCTTTCATACACCCTACCACCCCCAGTCTAGCGGGAAAGTTGAGCGTATGAATAGGGAGCTTAAGCTTACATTGGCTAAATACTGTCAGGAAACAGGGTTAAAGTGGCCTCAGGTACTTCCCTTGGTCCTGTTTCACCTTCGTACTCACCCAACCCGTGTACTGGGATTATCCCCCTTTGAACTGCTCTATGGACACGCCCCTTTCAAAGGCGGGGTGCTACCACGTGCTGATGTTTCACTATTGGGAGGGGATCATATGACCGCGTGCCAGTTTCTCTCCCTACAGGCTCGCCTCCGTACCCTTTGGAAAGCCTCACAGTTTTCCCAGACCGTGCCGCTGGAAGAACAGATCCACCCGTTCCAACCAGGGGCCGTAGTGGACCACAGTGACGGACCAGCAGCTCTTGCCACCACTGAGGACACTGCCTCTGACCAGTGGACCAGCTTACCTCTTTCAGACATCAGACTTAAATTGACTCGGAAAAAATGAGAGGACCTTTTATTCTGACAACTGTATGTTTTTTATTATGCCTTTTTAGATAATGCTTTTATTAGATATTCCCACGAGGTTAAAACTCGTATTTTAGGAAATAGAAGTAATTGCTGGGTATGTACTCAATTTCCAGTAAATGCAGAACAGGGACTCCCCTTCACACCCATTCCCCTGACCACTGCTAATATGACTTGGATGCCACCGGCTAGAATAAAAGATCCAGTCCAACACAATCTTACATGGGACAAAACAGGAGTGCCAATTAACAGATATCTCAGGGTAACAAATCAGACAGGATCACTGTGTTTTGTTAAAGAAAAAGGGTCAACTTTTGTGGGAACCAGTAAATGCAACATCTAAGGGAAATGGCTAAGAACTACTCCTCTGGCCAGCCACCTTATGATTGGTGGGGAGCCTTATGGAATTGGTTGCCTGGATTTGGGTGGGTTAAAAACCTCTTGGTGGGTATTGTTGGGGCCATAGTAATCCTTATAATACTGTGTTGCTGTATTCAGTGTGTTCCCTCCCTCATAAACTCATGTGGGTCAGTTTATTCTTTTTCTACTTCAGCCAAAGGCCTTACTCTCTTCGAGTTGGCCCAGGCTGAAATTGCCAAGCGGCCCTTGGCTCCTTAAAATGGGGTGTAGCTGTTGGTAAATAGTTATCCCAATAGCTACAAATGGAGGAATGTTGAGTCTGAACTCTTTATGAACTGAAACTTAACTCAGACTACATGTCTTTGTCTGAAACTTTTAATCAAAAGCTTTGACCTGCGAACTACTCCTGACACCTCCCCCCTCCCAATAAGTAGCCATCTCCTCCTTTGTCTTTTCTAATTTACATTTTAACCTGTTTTATCCTGTAGAATCTTGATTGATTATGCTTGACCATTATGATCTGTTAATCACTTTGTTTACTTCTGTGTATAAACATTGATGCTCACCCCTAATAAACTTGCCACACTTACTCCGAAGCTTTTAAGCTAAGGATGGTGTGAGCCCGTTGATCAATGAATTGTCTGGTCTCTGACAGATTTGTGAGCCCCATACCAACTCCGCACAAACTCGGGTGCTGGAGAGGTGAGTAGGACTTGCTTTTTACCTAACACCTCTATAATCCGATACACACAGAGGGCACCCCCTTATTTGTCCAACTAGATCAGATTGCTGAACGAAAATGAAGCTCCTCTCCATGAAATCATGCGCTCAATTGATTACATGGTTAGACTCAGCCAATCAGGACTTTACAAAACTTCAATGTGAGTTTCTCCATATGATTTACACAAGCCCAATGAACTAAGCTAAAACTAAGTCCATTCACAGAAGCCGGGTAACATTCACAGATATCCAAATCATGTCAAAAGATTGGAAAAACATATGGATATTTCACAGAAATGAATACAATTCTAGGATATATGAATAATAAGATACTTACATTAGATAGGATACAAAAGATTGCGGTACTCACATTATTGGATCATAGGATACTCATATTTCTGGGCATAAACCATCCACCAACTGCATGGAATTACAAAGACCCTTCACCAATATGCAGATTATTTCACAATTGTCGATAATAGGGTTTCTTGCCTGTTCTTCTGAAGTATCTGGTGCTAACAGCTGGAGATAAGATACTGAACTAGAGGAAACATTGGTCTAATCTGTCTTGGCAATTCCTTTGCTCTTAAACAAAGCATAGCTGATTGTGGCCAAAGTTGGAATTTAACCAAGGCTTGCATTTCATTTTGAACAATTTATAGCAGCTCTAAGTTTTACAGATTGTCTTCATTCATGCACTTTATCCTCTCCAAGTAAATAATTGAGACTAGTTTAATTCCTAAACCTGGACAAGGTTTTTGCAGAATTAGTGTATTATCCTCACATTAAAACAAGGTGATAAGAGATGCTTTTTGTTCATACCTTTTGATAAACTGGTTTAGCTAGAGCCAATTAGAATCAATTAGACTCAATCTGGTTTCATTAGAGCTAGGGCTGCTAATCATATTCAGTTGGTTTGTGACCTTCTGGGATAATAATAATTTTGGAAGAGAATGGATTAATTTTTAAAAAGCCTTTGATACTTTAGAATACACACGTCTGTTTCAAGCTTTGCATCTGTTTGGCTTTGCTCCTGCTTTTGTTCATTGAATTAAAATGCTATACTTTAATAAGGTAGTTCAGTTTATTTAGCTTATGGTACTGGTACATCCTCATACTTCAGAATACAGCTTGACATTAGGGAGTAATGCTCTATTTTAATATCATTTAGAGCCACAGTGACGTGTGGTCTATTTGTTTCCCCCAACGTTATCATCTGCTAAAACTTTTTTTCCAGATTTCTTTGACAATTGGCCAATTTACTCAGAAGTAGTTTTCATTTCTAAATAAAGATATCAATGTACCTAACAAAACAGAACTTTGAAAAAGCCTGTACTTTTCAGAGGCAGAGCACAGCATTTCAAAATCCAAAGGCATAACTATGACAATCACTGGGGAAATGCTTTAAAAGGACAGTTTTGTTTTGTGGTACTGGAATAGTAAGGTGAAGTGCATGGAAGAATCAACTGGAGTTTGACTCCTGCTCAAAAGAGAGATGCCTTTCTGAGAGTAACATGAGCTTCAGCCATAGAAGAATTCAATTTTAAAAGAAAAAGAAAAAAGAAAAAACAACACTGATATCCAGGCTATTGTTATTTCTGATATTTTTTACGTGTGTTCTGAAAGGGGTTTTCCCCCCTCTTGATTTCTATTCCAGTTTCAAATGGATGTATCCATATTTATGAGTTTTTTAAAAATGTAATATAATTGTGAGGCTGTCTTTTTTAGAGGTAAGCATTATCCCACTCAGTTCAGCAATGTTAAATTCAGATATGTATTTAAAGATGCTACTACTACCTGTGTAGCCTTAAACAGTTATACGATAAAGGTGGTAGTAGGAAAAAAATGTAGAGACTACTTAACGGATTATGTTCTCTAGTTGGTATTTGTGGAGGATAGCTGTGACAATGCTGCTATATATAGTTGATGAAGAAAGTCAACCTAGTCCCAAGGTATAGGGAGGTGAAATCCTAGCCCAACTGAAGTCAATTTCATTCTAGATATGGCTAAAAATGTGAATCACAATACCCCATTTACCCAAAAATAGTAAATAAAATGACCCACAAATCATCATAATCTAAAAGGAGACAAAAGGTCAGGTATTCACCCAGTGTTAATGGAGTTATATTTGTTTATGTCTTTAGCCTCATTCCCACTTACACACACACACGGCTCATTAGATTCCTTATACATTTTTTTTAAATGGTATAGTTTCTTCTAATTTTCATTGGTCATGTGCTAATTCCATTATGATACTTAAGTATCATGCATGCTTTTGGAATGCCAGTGCACTTGACAAAACTGGAATATTAAAAAAATACAATATTAAAAGAAATCTGCACCTTTGTGAATTTGTATCTTCACATGTCTCTGAAGTGCACTAACTTTGTGAAGATTATAAACTCCATGGGGCAAGGATCATAGGACCCAGAACTGACTCCCACTGAAGTCAGTGGAAAGACTGCCATTGACTTTGATAGGAAATGAACTTTGTCATTCTCTGTACTGTGTACAGGACAAGCATATTGCTGGCAATCAGTAAATAATAACATACTAACAATGCGTCGCTGGGGTTTTTTTTATAATCTCTTTTAAAACTCTCACACAATAGTGGATACAAAGTGCTGGACCAGGAATCACTGGAGTTATTCCTTTTCCATTGTTCATATGTCTGAAAGACATTTATGCTGAGAAAACCAATAACAGGACTTTAATGTAAAATGGGATCTTTCAGTTAACTTATTTGAACAGTCTCAGAGCATTTTGGGTACTGGAATTTTGGATTCTTCATGCAATTCTCTTTCAGGGTGACCAAAAATTACTGGCAGTTGAATGACTTTATATGACATATTACCATGTAAACTTTATAATTTGAGCTGGCTGTGTGTGTGTTTATATATATATATATATATATACACATACACACACACACACACACAGTTATATATAGAGAGAGATATTTATCAAGCCCTTTATGTTAAAAATGTTTTTAATAGGTTTTTGTACAATGGTCATCATAGTAACTTAAGTAAGGGGCAAAGAACCTGTAAAAATGAATACGAAACTGAGTTGCAAAAGGGAAAATGTATCATATTCACCAGAGAAATGTGGTGAGTGGCACTAGGTGTGGCTAGAAACAAATATTTTTCAAGCTGTTTGAATTCTTTGCTGGGGAATATGGAGTGCATTGCAGTATTTCACACATGGAAGTAACAGCAGTAAGTGGCCCCAATGTATACAAATGAAGAGCTCTTTTTTTCAAGTCCCTCCCATGCTCATACATTACTAATGATGGATGGGTAAAGATCCATGGAAAAACTTATTTTCCCACATTATCATATGGAGTCCCTTGACTCCTTCCATTTTTTCTTTACAACTTACTTTCTTTTTCGCATCATGAAGATCTTCTGTGGAACTTCTGTGGAGCCTTTTTTGTGTTGTAAATTGGGATAACAGCATATAGCAAGCAAGAGAATTTAGCCCTGTTTGGAGCATTTGAAGGCAGGTTTTATAATTAACTGATAAACTTTTTGGCAAAAAAGCCATGGGAGCATATGGCTCTGTGATTGCACTTGAAGGCTAATTTGTTTGATAGAGCTTCTGGCCTCCTTTTAGAATTTGGTTCAGGACAAACTGAGCCACTGCCAATTTATTGATAATTCAGATTATAAATATAGGGACAATAGATATCACTTTAAATATGGAAGCTTAATTGTCCTAAAAAGCTTGAATTTACTTAAAAAAATAAAAATTCAGACAATGGCTTTAAATAGATTTTGGATCTTTGTTACCCAAGGCTCAGGTGTCTCTGGAATGATTCACCCAGAAGTTTCTATGTTAGATGTTAGCTGCTGTATCTTGTGCCTTTAAAGTTGAATGAATTACATAAGGAAAAGGTAAATTGAAACTCCTATAAATTAGATTTGCAAAAGTGCTAGTTGCTGTCTGTATTCAATGTGAACAAAGTTAGGCCAGTGCTGAATACTACTGAAATTCCAACCCTTTACAGAGTAGGTATATAGTTAGAATCTTGAGTTCATTTAAATTGCTCAAGTTAAGGCATGTACAAAGAATCTGTAATAAATACAGAATTTCGTTTCTGAGACATTATCCAAGCAGATCCAGGGCATGGCGTTTCTGTTAAAATGTAACTCTATTGTCACAAAACTTTGTAATTTCCATAAGCAGGTTTTCTACTGGAAAATGATTTATTTATCTAACTTTTCACATAAGAGCATGACTATCTGGAACAGCAAATTTCTCTTGAACAAAATCAAATCTTTATTGTTTAGAAATTGCATGGAAAAAACACAGTTTTTTGTAGCTAATGTGGGGGAAAATGGTAATTTCGTAATTATAATTGCTCCCGGAGAAAATGAAACATACTCATTTCTTCAAAACAAGGACAAGTGCATCCTTGTCTCTGTGGTAAGACTTGGCAGAAGAGGTTCTGGGGAAGGAAATCTCCACAAGGACACCTCCCCCCACATCATCTCATCACCTCCCCCCACCATCACCAAAAAAGAATCTGCTGAGTATAATCTCAAATCTGGTGGGTTTCCAGTGATCCAGCAGAAGCAAGGACCATAGACTAGAATGAATCATTCCACAACACTAGTTTATAGCTCCCTGGCAATGGCTTCCCCCAGGGTTTCCAGGAGTGAACTCCATGAAAGCCCCAGGCTTATGGCTGGTGGGGTGAGAAGGGAGACAAGGTGTGTTCTAGCCATAATCCACCCACTTGTTCTTCTGGCCCACTCAGCCTCCATTCATTCCTACAGCTCAGACCATGGATGTGTTGAGAGGCCTCTGTGAGGTCCAGAGAAGGGAGGTACCATAGAAGAAACTGGAATGCCTCTTCTGTGTGCACATCACAAGTGGACAATATGGGTTTCTGGTATGTGAGTTCACCTCTATAGTAAGGCCTTTTAAAACCTGGAGTCAGAACGATGCCACCTGCAACCATGCATTATAAAACTCTTCCTCCTGGAATTCCTTTCCTGTCTGACCCATTTAGGTTTTGTGACTGTTTGCACCTGGTACCATTATAAATAAAAGTACCTCTCTCTTCCTTTGATACTTACTCACATTTTTAGGGTGATTGAGTTTGTCTTTCAGACTTTGGATTTTCTTTTTAATAAAACCAGGATGATGTTACTTACAATTTCTGCATTGTTTAAAAGGTGAAATCCAGTCCTGTGCAGAAAGCCAGAACAAGTACTATGCTCCACTTAATTTCCACATAAGCCAAGAAAATTGGACTTAAGTGGATATAGGCCTTGTGCTAGTATACTGTACTAGAATGAATTTCACCCAAACTACTAGCAGATTTTCTCTTTATATTAGAGATCAGCTGTATCGATTTTAATGAGACGATTGCACAGGGTTAGATAAGCTTGTGGCTAAAGAGAATCAGACTGCTATATCATAAATGCATTCTTTCCTTTTGAGTATTTAAAAATAGCTTCTTGTTATGTGAATCATGTGAAACAAAATAAATGGAATGCAATCAGGCTACATGGTCTGCATGTTATGAAGGAATTAAGGATGTTTACTGGATTTGGCTTGGTTTGTGAATAAGATTTTATTGGAAGATTGGTGTAGGATAGTCATTGTATGAAGAGATGGCACCCAGTGAGTGAGATTTTCTATACCGCATCATTTAAATATGTTGGTGACTGTTGCAGGAAAGGTTGTTTTTAAATTGCTTTTCTGATCATTGAAATATGGTAACTGCCCTCTTTCTTATCTCTGTTTTTCTTTTGTGTCCATTGATATGTTCCAACGTTACCTCATATAAAATAGAAACTGTTGTGGTTTTAATTGTGTGCTTTCTACTTTAATAATAAAAACATATCTGGATACCCTACATAGCAATTCATGCTCAGAACGTTCAGCTTTTAGATGTTTCAAAATAGTCTGTGTAATTTCTTGGCATCTACTTTTCTTGGATAGTATATTAACGGGAGACTTTCACACTGGGGTACGCTTAAAAAGATTGTTATACAAAAAGGCAATGTACTTTGCTAGTGCTTCTCCCCCACCCCCATTCCTTTTTCTCTTATTACAGAGTCAGGATGTTGTTCAAAAAGATCTTTCTCCTTCACCACCTAGCCTTTCTTGAATATTCATTCATGCACTGGTAATTACAGCAGTGTTAAATATGATAATTTCACTTCCTACAGCACAGACCGGCAGCAGGGGACTTGAATCTATGAACATTCGCTGAACAAAGATGTCACAAAGTCAGTCTTGGCAAGTCAGTAGGAACTGCAGATGTAGATGTCTTCTTCTGGGAGCAGTAGATCTTGTGGGAAGTGTGAAGCTCCAAATTGTTGTTCTTTCCATGATGAACCACACCATGGGCTTAGTTCGCAAGGAATAGTCTGCAAGATCCTTGTCTGAAGCCAGCCTGAACAAAGGGCAATTGTATCTCCATAACTGTCTGTGACAGAGAGAAGAGAGATGGGTCGATAGCTCTTGCAATCTTCCAGTGGTTTTCCTGGTTTTGGAATGGCTACTACCGTTACCCTGCAACATATGTTTGGGATGTAGTTATCCTGGAAATATCAGCTGAGATACCAAAGCAGCTTTTGGGACTAAGTGAAGTAGGAACTCCATATGGATATAATCCAGGCCTGGAGTCTTTCCTATTTCCATGAGCTTTATGGCCTGGTCCAGCTCTTTCTCTGAAAAAGGAGCCATCAGAATCCATGGTCACTTCTGTGTAACCTCAGTTTTGACTGCACAGCTGAAAGACTTATCTAAGTTCTGTGTATGGCCATTAACACTATCTGAATGTGATAGCATTGCAATGACTGGAAACTCCTTTCAGCCAAGGCTGAAATCTCCAGAAAATCTTTTGATGATCTGCCAGGCTTTCCAGCTAACATGAATAAAGTCCATCTTTGTGACCATTGCTCTCCATGAATCACATCTGGTTTGATCCAACAGTTGAATGAGTTCCTTCCTCTTCTTACTGGTGTCCCGTTCATTACCAGCAGATTTGAATTTGTGGCAGAGATTAATTGTCTCTGACGACCATCCAGGGATGTACTGTCAGTGATAGACTCTAGGGACTCATTTTTTAAGCAGCCAAATTAGCTCTTTCTACTCTCTGGCCATTGGCAGCAGTTGTTCAAAAGATGAAAAAAGCAATGTTGGGTGAAAAGCCTATTGCCCATCTGGTATTGTGAAAATTTGGTGTTTGCATTGGGTCACAGAGAAGATGTAGGTCAGCAACTGGTTCCCACTCTGTCTGCCTTGTTATCATGGTATCCCCAATTGACATGGCAGGAACTTGAACATGCCACAATAGATGGAAGGGAGGCAGAGCAGAAGTTGGCCAGTTAACTGATGGAGGCTTGTAGACATTGATCAGCATAAACGTATTCACCTTTATTGCCTCCCATTCTATGATGTCATTTGAACCAGCTGTTGATATAGAGATTAGGAAATAGAAATGTATGCATTTCAGAGGACTTGATCATTTGTGTTGCCTGCATAAATATGGCAGATTTCACAAGTAGATTGAATAGACCTTTGATATAAATTGATAAGTAGGACACTAACAAATTAAGACATTTTTACCTATCCCTCTGAAAGCAAGGAAGGGAGGCCAAACAGCAGAATAGTTTCAACGGCCCAAAATTGGGAGTGTCAAAGAGTTTTATTATATCAAACAGGAATAGACCAAAGAAATACTGTTAATGCAGAATTAGAGGCGATCAATGAATTCTAAAAGAAGCAAAATGTACTGGAATAAGGCCAACTCTTCTTAACAGTCCATTGGCCTTTATAATTTTGTAGCCGCATATACCAAAAAGGATTAGGCATGGATGATCAGTCTAGTACTACGGTTTTCACATTACCTGGGATAACGTGTTGTTCAGGAGCTCTGTTTGGTTATGTCTGAATATCTAATTATACTGGGGTTAATTATAGCCCAATTCAATTGCCAGTTTTTAATACATTTTTGAATTGTCATTAGTTCAGTAATTTTGAAACAAATGAAACAAAGCTAAATGTGGATTTTAGAAACCAAAAAACTGAAAGCAAGATACACAATCTACACACCCCTTTGGCAGGTATCTTCCCCCAACTTCAGCAAGCTGATCCAACCCTTATTTGAAATATTCAGTCGGGTAGTCAGAAGCCAGTGCAGGTTTCAGGTTCTCTCCTTCTTAATAGCAAGAGTGCGGTAACACAATATTTGCAATATTTTTTAAGCCTCAGTAAAGAGATTTCATTTTGGTTTTATATCAGATAAAGTGGCTCATTATTTTCAAGTTAATCAACCGAGAGGAATATTTAGCCTTCTTCTGTGCGCTCTGCCTCATGCAGCAAAAGGCTTTGCAGCCCTCTCTGCATGTGTACCCAGGGGGCATAGTTGACTATCACATGGTCCAGTGGCCCAGCTGGGCCCAAGAGAGCCTATTCCAACTCCTCAGTGAGCTACAGCACAGCCTATTGTGCCCTGGGGCTTTTCTGCCTGTGGACTTGCCACATGGTTGGGCTGCTAATCTTTGCTCATCCTCCTCACCTCTTCCTCCCTGAGTACAGACCCTGCAGCCACGCTGCTTTCATTCGGTTTTGATCATGCACACATCAGCCAGACAACAAAATGACCCCGTTCCGCCACATGCAAATCTACCAGAGACACAGGCCGATGTACAGGCTCTTCAATATTAACCAAAAAAAGGGGTGGGTGGGCTGATGATTATTCTGATGATATCTTTGCAATACACACAGCTAATATCCAGCCATTTCAATCATTGCTATTGAAGCAGATCCTTAACACGAAGGCATTCATCTTTGGAAGACTGATTTGTAATGCTCAATGTTCAGACAAGGCTACACTTTCAGAGGTGGCAACCGCAGCCAGAAGCAGAGCTGGGCGTGGGTCTACAGTTGCCACTGTTTATTACTATTATTATTACACTTCTGTATTATGGTAGCATGCACGGGGCAAAGGAGCCAGGGCCTTATTGTGCTAGATACGGTACAAAGATACAGTAAATGACAGTTCCTGCCCTAAGGAATCTAAAAACTCCATCACAGCAATGGCTGGTTAAAGCTTTTCAGCCTCATTCTCCCTGTGGATTTTGGTCATTTCCATGGCAATTAAGTGAGGACTTAGGCACAGGATGATAACTACAGTGGTACACAATATTTTCAATGAAACCCAAAACCACAGGAAATTCACCCAGTTGTGGGTCACATCACAAACTCAGAACAAGTGTATCAAGATTTCCTAAAATCCACAGAAACCAAAATCTATTTCTAGTTTCATCTCAAAACACTGGTTATCTATCTCTTTCACTCATTTTGATGTGTAATCAGGTGAAACTCAGCAGTGCGGGTGCAGATTCATTTTAAGAACATGAATCTGTTCAAATGAGACACTTAGCTCACAACTCAGGGTCCACCTCACTTGGATTGATACCAATCCTGGGTGAATAATAGCATATGAGGGTTGACAGAATGGCAGCCATGCTGGGATAGAGCTGATGGATTTCAGAAGCCCTAATTTACACGCATCTGTTTGCCACCTGGGATGCATGTCCTAGTCTAGGCTGCTGACTGTAATGGTCAGAGTTGCTGCCATAATGCAGAAATTTGGCTTAGCCCAGTCTTCACGGTATGACTGCGGGACAGCGATACAGATAGTCAGATGTGTGATGGAGGAATGCACTATTACTTGGTTGCAGGGTGGTCTGCAATGCCTGGCTACCCTCAATGATGCAGCAGTTAACTGGCTGAATAATCTAGGTATCGACCCATGACGCTCATGAAAAACCTCTGTTCCAGGGCAATGGTGGCCAAATTCATAGCACTCTAATAACTGTTCAGTGACTTACTTGAAATGTTTTGATGCTGTCAGTCCTGTTCCTAGCAGACAGCTGTCCACGCCACAGCTGGTATTCTTATTAGCAGTTCTAGGAGAAAGGCCATTTGTATGAAATGGTATGGAGAATGATTTACTCTCCCACTCCTAGAGACTAAGGTCCTGTCAAAGACCTATTCCAGTTGTGAGACCCATCAAGCTCTGCCAATGCACCCCATAATTTCATCTGCAGTGCTATCTTTTTTTTTTTTAGTGCTTATTTTGGTGGTCCAATTATAATACAACATGTGGGTTCTTCACTGAGTCTGCTGCAGCAGTTATCTCTCAAACAACATCCCAGATGATTCAGACCTTTGCCTACGGTGATGGGACAGAGTGTGCAAGCCACATTTCTCATGCTAAACTAATATCCTTCTTGTTGCTTGTAGACATGTGGGCTCACCCCTGCGGCGCCTCCTGCTGGTGACTCCTGGGAATTAGCTCATTCCAGCTCTGGAGCGCCCTCTGCAGGCCAATGATCCGCCTGTCCTCTTGGCCCTCATGTCCCTTCCTGGATCCCGGTGCCCTTTTAACTGGGGTGCTGGGGGTTCCCCTCCCTGAGGAACCACCAACCCACTATCCCCACTTTGCCTCAGTTTTGGCTACTGTCCAGTCTCCATCTAGCCGCCGTTCACTGGGGCAGACTGCAGTATCAGCCACTCATCACAGGCAAAGGGGTTTGGACCTGCTGCCTTTGCCTACCCCTGGGCTGCCCCCTGAAACGCTCAGTACCTCTTGGCCTTATGCTAAACTGCTCGGCTTTTCCCCCTGGAGGTTGTGGGGTCTTCCCTTGCTCCGGGTCGACCTCCACCAGGATCTTGCCCTCTCTTTCCAGGGTTCTCTTTCCTCCTTTCTTCGACGATCCCTTTTCCGTGGTGTATCTCCCCTTTTGGGGAGGATGTCAGTCCAACCCCAGGACCACAGGGTAAGCCAACCCTTCTATTACCCCCACCCGCTTCCAGGTAAACCGCTCTTGCACTTCAAGGGGTACCTGGACTACGAGACAATATTCCCTATCCCCGTGGATGCATTCTACCAACATCCTTTCCCCAGGGATAAGCCAATGTGGCTTCACTAAGTGCTGCTGTATAAGAGAGCGAGCGGAGGCTGTGTCCACTAGACCCCTCTGAGGCCTTTTTCCAATCCGCACCGTGATAGTGGCCAACCCGCGCCTCTTTTTCCGCCCCCAATCTTAGTCCACCCACAAAATTCAGCTGCCTCACACTCCATCACTGGGCAGTCCCGGCTTTTATGTCCCATTTGTCCACACCGCCAGCATACAAGCTGCCCCGGGCAGTTAGGGGTCCCCTTGGGCTCCTCCCATCGCCTGTCTACCGGCTTCGCCCCGGCATGCTCACGGGGTTTCCAGCCCCCCTCTGTATCCCCCAGGGCTCGATGCTCCCTCGGTCGGAAGTCGGCTTCTGCATACTCCTCCGTTCTTTGCACGGCGGCTTCTAAGGTGGCCAGCTTATGTCACCGCACCCAAACCCACATGCTATCGGGGAGGCACTGGATAAACTGTTCAAGGATCACTTGATCCATTATCTGTCCCATGGTGTGGGCATTGGGCCTCAACCACCGTGTTGCCCAGTCTGTTAATTTTTGAGCAAAGGCCCGGGGTCGCACACCCCCTGCCCACCGGGCTGCCCGAAACTTTTGCCGATACTTCTCAGCCGAAAGCCCTAGACGGTTCAAAATTGCTGCCTTCACTGCATCATAGTCCCTGGCTTGGGCTTCCATCAGGGCCATATATGCAGCCTGTCCTCCCCAGCGAGATAGCGAGCCAGCTGCAGGGCCCAGGTTGTCCGGTCCCATCCTGCGCCCAGGGCCACCCGCTCGAAGGTACCTCAAAAGGTGTCGAGGTCATCGGCTGGGGCCATCTTACAAAGGCTGAGGCTTGGGGCCCGGGTGTCATCTCCCCAAGCAGGACTCACCAGCCTTTGCAGGAGCTGCTGCTGCACGGTCGACTGCTCCTTAATGAAGTCCTGTAGGGCCTTCTGCTGGTCTGCCTGCCAAGTGAGTAGAGCCTGCCTCTCCACCTGCTGGCATAGGCGGCAGGTTTGTATAATTTTGGGGGGGGCCCAAAATGGTGATGCTCCCCCGCTCCCGCCCTGTAAGCTGATATAAAATGAAGCTACAACGCGTCAGTGCCACAAGATTACAAGGGTCAATTAAAAGTGGAAAGTCAGAAGCAGCACTTGCCTACTTCAATATACATTTTACCATCACTGTATAAAAATGGTTCCCAATTGTCGATGCAATCTAATTAATTTAAGATCACATTACAATTAAATATTTCAATTCTCAGTCATTTTAAGACTTTGCCACACACTAGTTTGTCTGTACACCAGTTTCAGACAATCCTTTATAGCAATTTTACTCCAGGTCCTATGTGAAACCAATCAATCAATTCCTCCTCTCACCCGCATCGTTTTGTTTTAAGCTGTAATCAAAAGTGGCTTCATCTGCTTTAAAAGTCACAGAGCAGCAGGCAGAAGTCTGCAGGTCTTAGGGATATTGTCCTGGTCAACTCAGTCAAAATTAATTACAACCTAGATGGGATTATGGTGAGGGGGCACGGCACAGCCCCCTCCACTCCCCTCCCCCTCCTGAGGTGCTACAGCACCAGCAGCTTGCACTGCTGTTATGCTGTAGCCCTTAGGCGGCGGCAGCAGCAGCAGCAGCAAGGGAGAAAGACGCGCGCTGCGCGCTCTTTAGGTTCAGGCAGGGAAGCTCCGGGCAGGGCCGGCTCTAGGTTTTTTGCTGCCCCAAGCAAAAAAAAAATTTGGCTGCCCCCCTTCCCAGCCCTGGGCTCCCCCCGTACCCTCCTGCTGCCCCAGTCCTGGGCTCTCCCCCACCACCCACACCCCCAGCCACCCCAGCGCTGGGCTTCCCCCTTTCCTCCACACCAGTGCCCTCCCTCCACCCTGCTGCTGCCCCAGCCCTGGGCTCCCCCACACCAGTGCCCCCCCCACCTCCTGCTGCCCCAGCCCTGGGTCACTGGTAACTCGCTCCCAGGGCAGGTCATTCAGCCGGAATTTTGGATGTGCACAAAACACAGACAGGATTGGTTCCCATATGGTTACAGAGCTGCAGTAAAGTGGAACAATTTTCAGCTTGTGTGATTGGAGGATGTCTGGATGCATATTATAAGACTGTCCTCCATAAATGAGGAAAAGTCGAGGTGCCTTTATTATTCTTTTGTTCCACTCTTTCTTTCTATGGGGAATTTGCCAATGCAATATCACTGTCTTCCTTTCAAACAAACAAAAAGGCAATGGCTGTTGAAAATAGCAATTCCAGTCCTAATAAGCATTTCTTGCTCAATTTTATCCTACTTTTTCTACAGCAAGTTACAGTGGATCAGTATATTTGATTTGGGAGAAATTAAGTAAAAGCTGCCCAAACCGAGCTTGAGCACTCCTGAATTTTGATGTGTTCAAATCTGGAAGGCAGGTGCTGGGGGTGGGAGAGGGCTGTGGGCTCCATGGGGGAGCATGGCAGCAACTGTCTGGAGCTGCACAGAGCCAGACACGCTGGTCTGAGTGGCACAGTAAGTGGTTTGGGGGCAGTCAAGGGACAAGGAGCAGTGGGGGTTGGATGGGGCAGAGGTTCGGAGGGACAGTCAGGGGACAGGCAGCAATTGGATAGGCATGGAAGTCCAGGGGGTTTATCAGGGGACAGGTAGGGGGTGGGGTCCTGGGGAAGTTGGGTGGGGTCTCAGGAGGGGGCAGTTGTGGACAAGCAGAAGGGAGGCTTAGATAGGGCCATAGGGGCTGGGGTCCCAAGGGGCAGTTGTCTCGGGACGGGGTAATCGGGGGGACAAGGACCAGTGGTGCTTAGATAGGGGGTGGGGGTCCTGGGAGGCAGTTGGGGCAGCGGTCTGGGGAGGGGGCAACCAGCAGCCAGGGGCTGGGATTCAAAGGGCTCTGGGCTGCTGGCAGCCGCGGGGAGCCCTGAGCCCTTTAAATCCCAGCTGCTGCTCGGCTGGGATTCAAAGGGCTCTGGGCTCTCTGCCCCTGCGGGCAGCCCAGAGCCCTCTGATTCCCAGCCGCAGCTGAGATTTAAAGGGCTCTGGGCTCCCCGCCACAGCAGGCAGCGCAGAGCCCTCTGACTCCCGGCCACGGTGGGATTTAAAGGGCTCTGGGCTCCCCGCTGCTGCCGGCAGTGCAGAGCCCTCTGACTCCCCTGCGCTCCAAGCAGGGGAGAAACCTAGCTCCAAATATTGGTGGAGCAGAGCCCCTGATTGTGAATATTCCTGGGGCTTTAGCCCCACGAGCCCATATAAGTTGGCGCCCATGCCTGCTGGGACTGCTGGAAGGACTGCAGTGCTTTCTGTATCTCTGTCTGTTGCTCGGTGAGCCACTGCAGGGTGCTCTCTATTGCCGGGTCGCCAAACTGTGTCTTTGGCACTGAATCCCAGACAAGCCCCCACTTGTAACAGGTCCTCTGCCCGCCCCTCTTCCTGGAGCCCACTGGTTGCCCCAATAAAGCACAGAGAGGCTGCTTCTTCTGCAGCACCCGTGGCTTTATTTACACATGTTCTCCCACCACCAGTCATATACTATATACAAGGCAGGCCTTACAGTCTCCTCTTCCACCCAGAGTCTGCACTCAGCCTGGAGACTGACCTTCCCCTGGCCATTTCCCTGTTTTCTGGCCACCAGCCAGCCTTTATAGCCCTTGAACCCTCATGCCCACAGGTGCAGCCAGTTCTAGAGGCCAGGCACCAGACTTCTCCTCAGCCCCAATCTATTTCCTCTGATTGGGGCTGGCTGAGCAGGGGCTAATTAGGTGCCTTTGCACCAGCACCCTGCTACATTGCTGATATACAGTTAAAGAAGAAACATCTTAGGAATTGCCACACTGGATCAGACAAGTGGTTTATGTAGGCCAGTATCCTGTCATCAAGAGATGCTAGATACTAAATGCTTCTGGGGAAGATGGAAGCAATCCTGCATTAGGCAGTTATGGGATAATCTGTCCCCAGGAAAAGTTTCCTTCTCACTTCCAATAGTTAGAGGTTAACTTAAGCCTTAATCATGATAGTTTATTTCCCTTCAGAAGTCCTTTTTTTCTATAAGTATGAACTATTATAACTCTCGATATTCATGTTACCCATATATAAACATTTAATCCTTTTGTGAATTCTGCTTAACTCTTGGCCTCAATGATCTCTTGTGGCAATGAGTTCCAAGTGCTAATTGTGGGTAAAAAGTATATAAAGAAGAAGCAAACAGAAGGGAGCCATGTTGGCTTCTCCTTCATTTAATCTATTTTTTGGGAATGGAGCGAGTAGAGGACTAATATTTGTAAGAAGGAAAAGACAAAAAGCTGTAGGAAGAGAACTTTTATTTTGTAAGCTCCTACAAGGCTGTTTAGAAACAGCAACAAAAGCAAAAAAACAAACAAACAAAAACCACACACACTAGAGAGGAAAAAGGAAAACTACAAACCACATTTTACAAGTACTTTTCCTTTTTAGTTATGTAGCCACAAACTTGGCCTATACCCTGTAAACAGGGCTTCAATATAAACTAGTATTAATCATCTGCTCCTTTGTGCTACTGCACTGGGTAAAGGCTGTACAGAAATGAATACATAAATACACATAAAAAATGCTGGTGTTGATAAATAATGTATTGTGCAACTTTTCCATAGCACCAATGGCAAGATTCTAGCATCAGTGCCTCTGAGTTTTCCTTTATTGCCCAGGGAAATTAATTTGTATTATTTAGTGCAGGAAACTTATATTTGAAGATTGCAATAGCCATGAGGCTTGTATGTAGTATATGGGGGAGTAGGAGCAATGTATTTAGACTGTAACTTATTGCACATACACAGGACAATCTTTAGCTTATCAAGTTCTCTGTTTCTGCTAAGTGTTTTGGTTATACAGTAGATAAAACAGCAGCAATGTGATCCATATTCTCTAATCTGGACTGAGCACCATCAATCTGAATTTAGATTGATGGTGCTCTCTGGGATCCCATGTCTTTATCTTTCTCCCAAGGTTGTGAATTTTTGTCATATGTGACTGTGTTGTGCAATGTCTGTGACTAGTTTCAGGCCTTTACAGCCTTTTGCTGTGGTCTCCACCATAGCAGAGCACTCATGCTTGGGGAGCAGGGTAGGGAGTGGTGCGCGGAGAAGATGTTGATAGGAAGTGAGGGATGGCACTCTGTCCGTTATTGGCAGGGCCAGCTCCAGGCACCAGCGCAGCAAGCAGGTGCTTGGGCGGCCAAGAGGAAGGGGCGGCACGTCTGGCTTCCTTCGCTGGTGCCTGGAGCTGGCCCTGGTTACAGAATGCTTCGAGATGAGGTGATGTGCCTTCTCCCTACCCTAACTGTTTTAGCTGCTGGCAGTGGTTCCATGGCTTACAACAGAAAGCATGTGACTCTTGCAGGAGGGATCTGCAGAGGCAATGTATTAGGGGAACCCCCATTATTTGCAAATAGACAGTAAGTCACTCAGAGCCAGAAGGCCACACAGAATAATAATGGCTGCAAAAATATGCTGAGGTGACAGGTTTAAAAGCACTTCCCTCCCAGGAATAGAGAGGGACATTTTTTGATTCCAGCACCGTCAGCTTTTTCAGTGCAAAACAGAAAATATCAGAGGATGAAGGAGGGTGGACAAAGAAGCCTAGACTCCTCTTGCCCACCTCTGTGTATATGCGTACAAAATATACTGAATAGCCTGGAATCTAACTGGCACTACTGGGACACTATAAACCAAAACTCTTTTAAACTGAATTTAATGCTAGACTAATAACCTTAAGATAGCACTCTGTTAGCCACAGAATGAGTATCACACTGGTAGTGGCAGTACAAGCTTGCCTCTATTACCCTGCATTGTGTGCCTCAACCCTGACTTGAAAGGACTACCTCTGGGTAGTTAATTCAATCCTTAATTCATCAGCTGGGACTGTCAACTAGAGTACAAGTCCGGATGGTGATGTTTGCAATGTGAACACCTGCTTGCTAGGAAGTGGACTGGATCCCCAAATGAATACCCATAAGATATGGTGCAGCTGCTTGAAGGTAACAGTCTCCTGTCACTACTGATCTGGATGGAATATGAGCTCGTGTCCTTGCAGTGAAAGGCACCAAATTCTATTACCAGTCCCTTGAAACCTCCAGTCCCTTTCAGAATTTCTCTTCAACCATCAGTTGCAGAAAATGTAAAAGTCAAAGGAGGGAGAAAAATGCCAATAAAATAAATTGAACTGTTGGAGTAGATTGGCTGAACTGATGCATGTGTGATACATCTACAATTTAAGACAATTAATAGAGGGAGATAAATTATTTCAAAAACTCAGTAGAAATGTCAGTAAATGTTCTGGGAGAAAACAAACTCTGATGCAAAAACTACGTAGGGCTTTTTCTTCTTGTTTTCTACCTGAATGTTTGACCTCCATTATGTGATCTTCCTGCCTCTTTCTTTTTTTACTGTTATCTCTCTCCAACCCTCCTCCCCACACACTTCAGCACATTTTCTCAGACAATGGATTCAGGGCAAGTTTCTCTGCTGCTGTCAGCTTTCCCCTGTGAAATGCACTGTGATCATAAGAGAAGTAATGTACAAATGAAGGAGACAACATTTTCCTTGGCATTCACGTGTGTGAGGACTTTCTTCCGCTCCTGTGACATGCTCCTACCTAATAATCAGTATTAATAGTTTATATTACAGTTACAGTTAGAAGCCACAATCTGAGATCAAGGCCACATTGTGCCAACCACTGTCCAAACAATAACATAAAGACAGTCCCTCACCAGTTAGAATTATGACAAGATACAACAAATGGACAAACAGACAGATGGCAGGTGGGTGGGGAACAAGATAACAGTAAAGAGGGGTATATTTGCATAAGCAAGCAGTCCCCATAGTCAGAGAAGTCACAGGCAGCTGCTAGCCTAGCCAGCACCCCATACAAACGCATCCAACCCTGTGGAGTAAAGGGGAGTTTGGGGAGAGGGCATGGTGCAGTGGAGGAGCCAGCTGGATAAATTTTCCCTCTGCCTCAGATCCACAGGCAGAGCTAGCTGAATACTGCCAACAAGAATTTGAAAACTGTAGTTAAAATGAAAGCTGTAGATACACTTTGAAAGTTACCCCCCTCCAGCTCTATCCGTGGGATCAACCAAAAATAGATGCTTTCTGATTGGGCTTGATACGTTTTTGCTGTTTCTAAAAGTTCTTCTATAGATTTGGTGAGTCCCAGAAAATATCAGTGTCTACAGGACCTAAAATCCTCAGTGACTTGATGCTCTAAATGTACCTTATAGGTAAGGGTCCTGAAATCCTCAGACTTCTTCCAAATTTGCATCCTGAAGTTGAAGCCACATTGCCCAGGGCCAGTCTGAAAACCAGCATGGACATTTAAAATATATCCGTTACAGACACATTCAATGGCACATCACATCTAATTTTGCTTCGAGTTTGCTACAGCATTGATTTTTTTCCCTTTAATTTTTGGTGTTAGCATTTGTTCAGAAAATATGTAATTATTGTTCAGTTACATAGCTGGATTATAATTAATTCATTAGCGGGGCTTTTAAAAAAAAATATCCTGCAGTTGGCTGTTTAATAGCTAGTTAACTCAGCACTTGAAGCATAGATGCTAGACTAATTGTCTCTAATGTGTCCAGGGATGTTTACTCCCATTCAGACAACAGAAATGAATTTTTACACTTGTTTATTTGCGGACAGAGATGCAAAAAGGGAGGGAGAGGAGGAAGGGGGATTTAGAATGAACATGTCTAGAAATATACTAGCAGAGATCTCCTCAATTTAACTGGGTGAGAACTTGCTGATTCTGGCTTATTTATATAAAATAAACTGCAATACTACACACATTAATGTGGTGTTCTGTCATTGATAAAAGATCTGGTACACCAAATGTCTACACTATGGAATTAGGTTGAATTTATAGAAGTTGATTTTATACAGTCAATTGTGTATGTCCCCACTAAGTGCATTAAGTCAGCAGAGTGCATCCACAGTGATATACCAATCTCCTAGAACTGGAAGGGACCTTTAAAGGTCATTGAGTCCAGCCCCCTGCCTTCACTAGCAGGACCAATTTTTGCCCCAGATCCCTAAGTGGCCTCCTCAAGGATTGAACTCACAACCTGGGGTTTAGCAGGCCAATGCTCAAACCACTGAGCTATCCCTCCCCTGTGCCATGGCTAGCATCGATTTTCGGAGTGTTGTGAGTAGCTATCCCACAGTTCCCACAGTCTCCGCTGCCCACTGGAATTCTGGGTTGAGCTCCCTGATGGGGCAAAAACATTGTCATGGGTGGTTTTGGGTACATGTCATCAGTCGCCCCTCCCGCTGTGAAAGCAAAGGCAGACAATCGTTTCGCGCCTTTTTACCGTGCAGACGCCATATTGCTTTCAGCAGACAGTGCAGTAGGACTGCTAACCGTCATCATCCAACCACCAGTCCGCTGCAACTCTGGTCTCCTGCAGACACCATAGCATGGCAAGCATGGAGCCTGCTCAGCTCACCGCTGCTGTTGTGAGCATTGTAAACACCTCGTGCATTATCCTGCAGTATGTGCAGAACCAGAACCTGCAAAAGCAGGCGAGGAGGCGAGGACAGCGTGATCACGATAGTGATGAGGACATGGACACAGACTTCTCTCAAAGTACGGGCCCTGGCAATTTGGACATCATGGTGGTAATGGGGCAGATTCATGCCATGGAACGCCGATTCTGGGCCTGGGAAACAAGCACAGACTGGTGGGACTGCATAGTGTTGCAGGTCTGGGATGATTCCCAGTGGCTATGAAACTTTCGCATGCGTAAGGGCATTTTCATGGAACTTTGTGACTTGCTTTCCCTTGCCCTGAAGTGCAAGAATATCAAGATGAGAGCAGCACTCACAGTTCACAAGCAAGTGGCAATAGCCCTGTGGAAGCTTGCAACTCCAGACAGCTACCGGTCAGTCAGGAATCAATTTGGAGTGGGTAAATCTACTCTGGGGGCTGCTGTGATCCAAGTAGCCAACACAATCACTGAGCTGCTGCTATCAAGGGTAGTGACTCTGGGAAATGTGCAGGTCATAGTGGATGGCTTTGCTGCAATGGGATTCCCTAACTGTGGTGGGGCAAAAGATGGAACACATATCCCTATCTTGAGACCGGACCACCTTGGCAGCCAGTACGTAAACCGCAAGGGGTACTTTTCAATGGTGCTGCAAGCACTGGTGGATCACAAGGGACATTTCACCGACATCAACGTGGGATGGCCGGGAAAGGTGCATGAAGCTCGCGTCTTCAGGAACTCTGGTCTGTTTGAACAGCTGCAGGAAGGGACTTACTTCCCAGACCAGAAAATAACTGTTGGGGCGTTGAAAAGTCTATAGTTATCCTTGGGGACCCAGCCTACCCCTTAATGCCATGGCTCATGAAGCCATATACAGGCACCCTGGACAGTAGAAAGGAGCTGTTCAACTACAGGCTGAACAAGTGCAGAATGGTGGTAGAATGTGCATTTGGACATTTAAAAGCGCGCTGGCACAGTTTACTGACTTGGTTAGACCTCAGCGAAACCAATATTCCAATTGTTGTTGCTGTTTGCTGTGTGCTCCACAATATCTGTGAGAGTAAGGGGGCGATTGAGGCAAATTGCCTGGCCACTGATTATGCACAGCCAGAAACCAGGGTGATTAGAAGAGAATAGCAGGGCATGCTGTGCATCAGAGAAGCTTTGAAAACCATGCCTGGCCAGGCTACGGTGTGACAGTTATGTTTGTTTCTCCTTGATGAAAACCTGCCCCCTTGTTTCACTCTACTTCCTTGTAAGCCAACCGCCCTCCCCCCTTTGATCATCGCTTGCAGAGGCAATAAGTCATTATTGTTTCAAAATCATGCATTCTTTATTAGTTCATCACACAGATAGGGGGATAACTGCCAAGGTAGCCTGGGAGGGGTGCGGGAGGAGGGAAGCACCGGGTGGGGGTGGTGGATGAGGGGAGGAGGAAAGGACAAGGCCATACTGCACTTCAAAACGTATTGAATGCCAGCCTTCTGTTGCTTGGGTATTCCTCTGGGGTGGAGTGGTTGGGTGCCCAGAGGCCCACCCCCTTGCGTTCTTGGGCGTCTGGGTGAGGAGCCTATGGAACTTGGGGAGGAAGGTGGGTGGTTACACAAGGGCAGCAGTGGCGGTCTGTGCTCCTGCTGCCTTTCCTGCAGTTCCATCAGACACCGGAGCATATCAGTTTGATTCCCCCAGTAGCCTCAGCATTGCATCGTGCCACCATTTCTCATCTTGCTCCCGCCACCTCTCATCTTGCTCCTGCCACCTCTCTTCTCATTCATCCCTCCTGTCCTCACGTTCATTTTCTGCTTTCCTGGATTCTGACATTGTTTGCCTCCATGCATTCTGCTGAACTCTTTCAGTGTGGGAGGACTGCATGAGCTCAGAGAACATTTCAGCGTGAGTGGGTTTTTTCGCCTTCTTATCTGCGCTAGCCTCTGGGACGGAGATGATAGGGAGAGCATTGAAACATATGCGGCTGCAGGAGGAAAAAAAGGGAGAGTAGTATTTAAAAAGACACATTTTAGAGAACAATGAGTAGACTCTTTCATGGTGAACCAAGTTGTTAACATCAACTAGCACATTTGCTTTTGGTACAAGATTGCATTTTGCCTCTTATATTGAGGGCCTGCTGGTTTGGTGTGAGAGATCATACACGCAGGGCCAGCAGGCAACAGAATTTGTCTCGCAGGCAGCCATGGTAAGCCACAGTCTATCAGCTTCTTCAACCTTCATAACATGTGGGAATGGTTTCAAACAGCAGTGCCCTCCTTTCCCATACCAAGCACCTGTTGGGTTGGCCATTTAAAAGGAGGGGCTGTACTGGTCGCGAATGCATCACAAGTCTTCAGGGCAAATCAATCATTAAACACGCTTGCTTTTAAACCATGCATTATATTTACAAAGGTACACTCACCATAGGTAACTTCTCTGGCTTCATGGTCTGTGAGCCCACCTTGGGAGGTTTGGGAGGGTATTGGCTCCAGGGTGATAAACAGTTCCTGGCTGGTGAGGAATATGATTTCTCTGCTTGTGTGCTGTGCGCTATCCTCCTCCACCTCCTCATCTTCCTTGTCCCCAAAATCTTCATCTCTGTTGCATGAGACTCCCCCTTGCAGGTGTCCATGGACAGGGGTGGGATAGTGGTAGGGGCTCCCCCTAGAATTGCATGCAGCTCACCCTAGAAGCGGCATGTCTGGGGCACTGCTGCTGGTCTCTGTTGTAGCCTCTGTCCATCATGCCCTTGGAGATTTTTTCAAATATTTTGTCATTTCGTCTTTTGGAATGGAGTTCTGATAGCACAGATTCATCTCCCCAAACAGCGATCTGATCCAGTACCTCCCATTTGTTTCATGCTGGAGCTCTTTTGTGATTATGGGATTGCATGGTCATCTGTGCTGATGAACTCACCACACTGACCAAACAAGAAATGAAATTCAAAAGTTCCCGGGGCTTTTGCTGTGTACCTGGCTAGTGCATCTGAGTCGAAAGTGCTGTCCAGAATGATTACAATGGTGCACTTTGGGATAGCCAGTACCGGCGAATTGCATCCACACTACCCCAAATTCGACCTGGCGATGTCTATTTCAGCGCTAATCCCCTCGTTGGGGAGAAGTACAGAAATTGATTTTAAGAGCCCTTTAAGTCAACAAAAATGGCTTTGTTGTGTGAATGTGTGCAGGGTTAAATTGATCTAATTCTGCTAAATTTGACCTAAACTCATAGTGTAGACAGGGCTTAGTCTCCTTACTAGGGTGGTAGGGGAGGGAGTTTTTTTTCTTAGTATTTGTGTAACACTTTACATATTCAAAGCACTATAAAGCATTGTCGCAGATCCTCAACTAGCATAAATTCTCAAAGCTCCATGGACAATTTATGCCAGCTAATTATTCCTCGCAACATTCCTGCGAGGCAGGAGGGTAAGCATTATATTTGTTCCATTTTACAGATAAAGATACAGAGGCAGAGATGTGACGTGGCATGCCCAAGGACACAAAGTGAGTCGTGTAAGTCAGATGAGGCACAGGCCTTCCAGGCTGTGATGCCTTCTTACAAATAATGGATTGCGATCCAAAGCCCTTTCAAGTTAATGGGAGTTTTTCCATTGTCTCCAGTGGGTTTTCTATCAGGTCCCACTGTAATAATACATTTAAAATTAATGTATTTTACCAGGTTCAGGAATGCTGGGATGAGTAGCACTATTGGCTACTTCTTTCCATGGAGAGCCAATGAATACCCTTCTCCACAATGTCCTGCCTTTTTCTGGAACATAGATTTTTTTGAAGCACTGGAGAAAACCCACTCAAAAAAACCCAAACAACCAACCTTTTAACAAGTACAGAACTAGAGAAATAGAAATCAAAACAAATTAGGCATTTTGCCAGGATGGAAAATGACTATATGCGTGGCATTATGTATTAATATTAAAATCTTCTTTACTACTTTGTACCACATGAATTCCTGTTCTTGTTTTCCTTCCTCCTTCTTGTATTTCTCTCTTCCTTTGTCTTTCCTCTGCTCTTTCTCCCCTAATGATGATGAATAGTTGTGTTCCTCTGAAAACAATAAAAACATTTAATCACACAAAAGAAAAATGGTATTAACCCCTTTTATTTTTTAATAGTGCTGAGGTCTTAACATGAGGCATTGCTTTATTTGACAGATAAAGATTGTCTGCATCAAAGAGTAACAATGACTCTTTATCTGATGAGATAAGGATCACTCAAATGGGCCTGATTAATTCAATGAACTGTCTACCTCAGATCAGTAAAGTAACAATTTAATCCTATCATAATTAGGATTTTTATGTCCTATAGAAGTGTACTTGAATACCTTACAATTATTTTGCTTTATTTCACAAAACACAAAGGGTATTGTCTCATGAAAGTAAGAATAAACTTGTTCTCGGGAGAATTTGGAGTTAGAAGAGATGGGTTCTGCCACAAACCTGTTGCCTAACGTTGGCAAGTAATTTAACTCCTTTTATGCCCCATTTTTCCTATCCTTACACCTGTACAATAATGCTATAATAATACTCACTTCAGAACTGAGTGAATACCCGAAAGTATTTTCCACAATGTTCCACATGTTTTCAAACATAATCATAGAATTTGCTTGGGTAATGTTCATTTCCCTTTTGTGTTCTTCATGAATAAGTTAACTAAGGGAAGTGTTGGCATAATTGGAAAGCTTTAAGCACATATAAAAGAATATTCACAGAAATGGAATCATGAACTCACAAATGTGGGTTTTCCCACTGGAAACTTGCAGCATTCTCGGGAGTTGGGTATTTGATGGATAGCCATCTCACAGCTGGTCTGAAGCTGAGCGTTAAAGATCAAGATTTTTCTTTGCTTTTCCTCATGTCAAACTTTAATCTCCATGATGAGGTGCAATATTTTCAATTGTCAAGAAGAAAAGCTGAAACTACAGATGAAAATGAAGCCAAGTTAACAAAGAATATAGGAAATTATAGTGTTTCCTCTTGCAAAAGATGCACTTCCATCATCTATTTAATATTAATTATTAATCATATTAACAATATTATTAGGATTTGCACATATACAGTGAGAAAAGATTAGGCCCCTTTACCTGCAAAACGATATTTAGGCACAAATACATTTACATACATTAGACTTTCCATCTACATTTCTATATATAACATATATGGTTTCTGTGCATAGTATATATACATATACATGTGCTCCTATAGATAAATGTACAGACTGGGACTATATTTTGTGAACACTTCCTTCAAGGAGGAGGGATCTGTGAAGCAGCCATGGAGAAATCCACCTGGGGAAATAAGGAAAATGATACCTTTATTCTAACTGACAAGCATATGCTCTTATTGAGTTAAATGTACAGAAAGCAGTATCTCAGTAGTGAGATATAAAATGCATGGCAAACCAAACATACAAAGAAGGAAAACAGATAGTCAGGAAGGACACTGAAAATGGATCCAGAAAACCTCATGGGTGTGGGAATCAGTGCTGTTAATTACAGCATTTGTAACAACTATATTTGTGTTTGGAATTGTACCTCAAAGCCCATGATTTCTAATTCACTAGCATTGACATTTACATGGGCTATGTGATAGAGACACATGAAGAAGAAGGGGGAGAGGGAAATGATGGGAATTTATTTCCAAAATAGGAATTGGAATTAACAACCCAGTTCAGTAACTAACATGGAAAGACTGGAATGTAATGTAAGGCTTTATATAGTACCTTTTATAGCTAATGCATTTGTATCAGGAGTTAAGCGATCCATCACATACAAAAATGGTCATAAAGCCCATCCTCAAACAACCAGCTATCCCTGTACACTGTAAATAGAATGGGTAGATTGGCAGATGTCCCCTGTGGGAATGGAATGAAGCAACAGGCCCCCAGCTCTCTGAGGAATGTAGAATAGTAAGGGATGGGCATTTAGGGGAATTCAAAGCTGTACTGGGAAGTGGGGAGCACAATGGAGGAAGCTGGTGTTTCCTCTTGTGTTTTTTAGCATCCATGATGGCTGAATCTGGCCTTGTTTATACCTGAGGCTTTGGACCTGGCTGTAGAAAGCTTCACTTTAGATTATTGCCTTAATTTGCAACTGAGGAAAACTATATGCCTCTCTTTGGGCCAGACATTTTGCAGTGTCACAGCATATTGTAAACCACATCTCACAGGTGCTTAGACTCCAAACCATGTTGCAAATTCCCTTGCTTCCACTACCACTGTGATCAACCTGTCACAGTATCACATAGCACTTTAAAAAGTAATGAGTTAGATACAGATCATTCACTGCCAGTGCAGGCCAGTATAGCCATGCTTGCATACACAACAGTAGCTCACAAATGGCTTTGTACATTAGAATTTGATTTACTTAGAAAGGAAACATTAGCCAAGACACTAGGTTTGTTCCCTAACATTTTCTATAAGTGACAGACAGGGCTGGCTCCGGGCACCAGCATCCCAAGTGGGTGCTTGGGGCGGCAATCTGCAAGGGGTGGCAGTCTGTATGTTTTTGCCCCCAAGCAGCGCGCTGAATTGTCACCACAGATGGCGGAGGCAGTCTGTGTGCCATTAGGGCAGCACACGCGTTTCCGCGGTGGCGGCAATTCGGCGACAGCTTCTATGTTCAGCTGTCCGTGGCAGACAGCTTCTGTCTTCCGGCTGAGGACAGAAGCTGCCTCCGAATTGCCGCCACTGCGGAAACGCGCATGCCGCCCTAACAGCACATGGACTGCCCCCGCCATCCATGGCAGCAATTCGGCGCGCTGCTTGGGACGGCAAAAACAGTAGAGCCAGCCCTGGAGACAGAGCCTTTACCTGCACCAGAGATGAGCAGCAGGGACTGTGGTTTAGTACATCAAGTGAAGGAATAGCAATACTAAACATGCAGAACCCCCTTGTGTTTTTATTAGTAAAAGAGATGCAGAAAGCTGGCTGAGATGAAGAGAAGTGATCTTTATTAAGTATGTTGGGTAGGCAATGTTACATGTTGAAGTTCTCATGTTGGAAAGTAAGCAGCTTGTGCCCCATCTTGCATTATGGTGTCACATCAACCAGAGTCCCTCCTTAGATCTGATGCTCTTTCTCCAGTTCCAACTACAGTACCACACATAATCCTTCACTTTAGTAGTGGCATAGATATTGAGAGCAGTTCCTAGTGTGGAACACAAAAAATAATCTCACTGGTCCAAACAAGAGTGCTGCTAACTAAACTATTATGGAACCAGGCAGGCAGTAATAAGGAATTTAATTATTGTTGGGAAAATGTGGATTGGAATGGATAAATAAGCTTTAACCACATCTAATGTGAAAACAAGATAATAGCATTCATGTGACTTGAGAATACAAAGAATGACTGAGGCACCCTCTGTTTGGTTATCTTGAGCCCAGTTTAGAACTGTCTAAATACAATAATTTTTTTTTCAGTTCAGACTGAAACATCATTTTTTTGCATTACTTTAAAGGAATCTGTAAAACTGTGACCATGCTCACAAATAGGTCATCACATCTGTAACATTAGGAACGTTCAGTCAGTCTGGTGACCTGGATTTACCGCACATTTCTTTGTGCTTCAAGAATCCTTCTTCCCCCGCCCCTCCATTTCGTCTGTCATTGGTACTTTTGAATGTTATCAGCTTAAATAAATGTCCAAGTTCCAGTAGTGTCTCTGCATTTCCCTTTTTTTCTGAAGTCCAGTTCACAAATTAAAGTCCAAGGAAAGATAATAAAATGAAATGAAGCTCCCTCACATTGGCCTAGTTTAACTCAGTCACGAGCCCTCAGCTGCTGCTTGGAGGAAGTCATACGTACTGGCACTTGGCTACTCTTTCACATTAGATCTTGGTTAAAGTGTAGTGTCTGAAATCTGTGTCTTTTTCCTCTGCATTTTGATGGCTTGATCTAAAAATATTTGAAAGAGAGAGAAGGGGGAAAAAAGATTTTATGTAATTTCTTCCTATCACAAGCACAATGTGTCTTACTTAAAAGAAGGAAGAAAAAAACCCCTAAAGTTAAGTGGAAAAGTTTTCAGTGATTCAAGGTAGTGCAGATACTATATTTTATGGGTTACTTTTGAAAAACAGGAAGGGATAATTGGATTTATGTGGCCAATGTAAATGTAGGGTAAATCATTATATCAGGTATCTCTATTTCAACTTCAGTACTCTTTGGTCTATTGAAAGTGCTTTTAGTGGAAATGAATGTACAGTAATTACTGAATTGCTGTTCTGATTACTCACTATAGCACAGAGTGTTTCAAGAATGAGAGATCATTTGGTAGTCGGGATTTAGTCACAGTCATTAAAACATCACCATTTCCTTGATGCAGAGCATGATGTCTTACCAGGAACTCTTAGCAGTACATGATATGCACCACTGGGTTTCCCGAACAGGGGATCTATTCTTAATGCCAAAACAGTACACCCTTTCCCTGTACAAGTGTATACTAGCTGATTGAAAAAATGATCTGGTCTACAGCCACTTTTTTCACATACATAATGAGAAATTGAAGAATTGGGTAAAGGCATCAATATGCACTTCTAATTCAATTGTGGTGATTTAGCTTCATGCAGACCAATATTTTATAAATATGGGTCTCTATTGCCAAGAACAAGGATTAAAAAAAAAACTTATTAAGGAAGATTTTTTTCTTTTGACCATTGATGGTAGACTGACAATTCTAGTTCCAACCTAGCTGAATCATATTTTTGAAAGGGTCCCTTAGTCATATACGAAATGTTCTTTTATGGTGTTTATTTGCTCTTTTGAATGAGTGTTGTTTTGCTTTTCCTGACACTTACGGCCTGTTCTGAAGCTCACTAAAATCAACTGGAGTCTTTCCATTGACTTCAAACTTTTTGATCAGGCCTATGGTGTATTTGGAATGTGTATCCCTATTTGAGTGTCTCTACATTTGTACATAACAAAGGAGATATCATCAGGTTAAAAATCATGGATCAGATCCTCAGCTGGTGTACCTCAATAAATCTCCATTGATTTCTATGGAGCTATGTTGAGTTACACCAGCTGAAGATCTGACCCATATATTTTAAAGAAACAAATCCCCATACCTGTGTTACTAATACAGTAACACCTTAGATTTGTAAAATGAATCTGAACAAACTTAAATATAAATTTAGTAGTGGCAAAAGTTGCCAGCTTTGGGGAGTGAAAGTCTATTGTTTTGTCACAGAACCTATGGGTATGTCTACACTACGGGATTATTCTGATTTTACAGAAACCGGTATTTGGAAACAGATTGTATAAAGTCGAGTGAACGCGGCCACACTAAGCACGTTAATTCGGCGGTGTGCATCCATGTACTGAGGCTAGCGTCGATTTCCAGAGCGTTGCACTATGGGTAGCTATCCCGTAGCTATCCCATAGTTCCCGCAGTCTCCCCCACCCACTGGAATTCTGGGTTGAGATCACAATGCATGATGCATGATGGGGCAAAAACAGTGTCGCAGATGATTCTGGGTAAATGTCATCAGTCAATCCTCCCTCCGTGAAAGCAACAATCATTTTGCGCCTTTTCCCTGGATTGCCCTGGCAGATGCCATAACACAGCAACCATGGAGCCCGTTCAGCCTTTTTTCACTGTCACCGTATGTGTACTGTATGCTGGTGACAGACGCGGAACTGCAGTGCTACACAGCAGCATTCCCTTGCCTTTGCAAGTTAGCAGAGATGGTTACCAGTCATATTTTACCGTCTGTTGCAGTCATGGGTGCTCAGTGAGGTCGGCCGGGGAGTCATTCCCATTTTTGCCCAGGCACCCCCGGCTGACCTCACCGAGGCCAGCCAGGAGCACTCACGGGATGATGACGACGGATACCAGTCATATTGTACCATCTGCCATCAGGAAGGGAAGGCAAGGGGATGCTGCTGTGTAGCGCTGCAGCACCGCGTCTGCCAGCAGCATCCAGTAGACATACAGTGACAGTGAAAAAAGGCTGAATGGGTTCCATGGTTGCCGTGTTATGGCATCTGCCAGGGCAATCCAGGGAAAAGGCGCGAAATGATTGTCTGCCGTTGCTTTCACAGAGGGAGGATTGACTGATGACATTTACCCAGAATCACCCGCGACACTGTTTTTGCCCCATCATGCATTGTGATCTCAACCCAGAATTCCAGTGACATTGAAAAAGGCGAGAAACAATTTTTTTCCCTTTTCTTTCATGGGGGAGAGGGATGACATATACCCTGAACCACCTGCGACAATGTTTTGTTTTTGATCCTTTAGGCATTGGGAGCTCAGCCAAGAATGCAAATGTTTTTTGGAGAGTGCGGGAACTGTGGGATAGCTAGAGTCCTCAGTCCCCCTTCCCTCCCTCCGTAAGCATCCATTTGATTCTTTGGCTTTCCGTTATGCTTGTCTCAGCTCCTTAAGTTTCATGCGGCACTGTGTTGAGTCCCTGTTGTGGCCTCTGTCTATCATAGCCTTGGAGATTTTTTCAAATGCTTTGGCATTTCGTCTTTTGGAAGAGAGTTCTGATAGAACAGATTCATCTCCCCATACAGAGATCAGATCCAGTATCTCCCGTACAGTCCATGCTGGAGCTCTTTTTGGATTCTAGGACTGCATGGTCACCTGTGCTGATTGGCGCTCCAAGCTGGGCAAACAGGAAATGAAATTCAAAAGTTTGCGGGGCTTTTCCTGTCTACCTGGCCAGTGCATGCGAGTTCAGATTGCTGTCCAGAGCGGTCACAATGGTGCACTGTAGGATAGCACCCAGAGGCCAATACCGTCAAATTGTGGCCACACTAACCCTAATCCGAAATGGCAATACCGATTTCAGCGCTACTCCCCTCGTCGCGGAGGAGTACAGATATCAGTATTAAGAGCCCTTTATATCGATATAAAGGACTTCGTTGTGTGGATGGGTGAAGGGTTAATGTGATTTAACGCTGCTAAATTCGGTATAAACTCATGGTGTAGACCAGGCCTATGTGAGGGCAGTGTAATCGCCTCCATTCTGCCCCATTCCTGATTTAGACCAATTTAGGGAAAGAGAGAAGCATGCTCTCCTTATGCATTCAAGTCTTGGCCTCTCAGTCGATGCCACCAACAAGGTGCTAACTGTGGTGGTGATTTTTTTAAATATAATCTCACCCCTAGGAACTGGTCTTAGTTCACGTAAAAGCTATGCATGGGAACTTTCATTTCTTTTGGTAGAACTGCTGCTGCCTTTTGACCCAGAAGATGCCCAGGTTAGTTAAAGTTTGGATGTAAAAATTCAGATGAATGCAGCCTATCAATATGAGAGACCCTCTTCTAGGATTCAAGTAACTGGAATGAGGCTGTGCAGTCAAGCAGTGTATGTGTAAGAGAGAGCTGACTCTGCCCTAGAAGAGTGTGTATATGATCCTGTCAGGCTCTGCATGTGGGAACCTCAGATGCAATGCAAGAGGGAACAATGTGAATTTGAAATGCATTGAAACCCCATAACTTAGAGTTGTGCTAAATAAAGCTGAAAAAATACCTTTAAAGCTGTCCCTCTAGAATGTATTATTCCCAGCTAGCCGACTCCTACACTTATAACCCAGCAAGACAGCTTTCCAGGAACCCCCTCCAACTCGTAATGAATAATGATTGGCCTGTCACCTGCTACCAAAAAACAGAGATGAATGAACCCAGCTAACAAATATATTACACAGCAGGTGCACACCAGGTGATATCCTGCCTTTACTACTGCAGCTACATGGAGGGAGGTATATGGGAGGGAACAGAGTGACAGGGAGCCAGCCCTGACATAGTGACAGAAATTATTCTCCTAGAGTAGGCCTAGTGGGTTGTGGTGTGTGTGTGAAAGGAAAGGAGGAGTGGAGGCCGTCATTCTGAATGTGGGGTATGCACTGGTGCTTCTTAGAAAAGGAGTAGGTTTTGATTTTGGCTAGTACAATGCTTGTTGTACTTGGCAGCATGTGTGATAGTCAACAAGGTATTGGCTGTATCCTCAGTTTGGCCAGCCACACCTCTGCTGCCTTGAAAGTTATGTTAGAATCCTGCTCTATTGCTGTGCAAGAGAGAAAGGCTCCCTTTTCCCAGTGTTCCTATGCAGCAGAACAAGGGCAAATTAATTGGATAACAGACCAGATCAATATGCCTTCTTCAATGTGCCAAAAGATCCTCCCAAACACTCACTTTGCCTCTTCTCGAGTCCAGAGCTCCACAGACCTCCCTCACTGTCAGGTTAATTGGCCTGTTTTTCCCCCCAAGCTATTCAACCAAAAACACAGCCAAATAACTCAAGATGTTTTCAATATCCCAGGCACCCTCAGTCCAGGCTTCCCCTGCAGCGGATATCAGGATCTGTCCCACAGCAAGCCTCGGCATTGAATAAGGAACTCCAGGAAGTGGTTATTTCCATTCTAGGCACTAGTTGTTAGAATCAACAGAAACTCTGAAATCAAGGCTGTGTCATCTCTTTGGGAGCAATAGTTTAATTATATTGAAACAGGACAGGGACTCTCAATGGACCAGTCAGGGAGGTAGGGGAACATTACTTACCCAAGCCCCTGAGAAGATGGGCAGTTCCCATCTGCTTTTAGCAGAGGTGGCAGAGCTGTTCTGTCTCACACTCCAAATTATTTTAATCTCTGCTTTGGGAGCATCTCAATCTCCACTCTAGAGTGAAGGTTGCATACAGTTTTCACAACAGATTTTTTTATTTTCAAGGATTTCTAATTCTCAAAAAGGGTACCTTCTGCTAAAACAGATTGGCCAAGCTAACAGCTCCGCCTTCCCTCTAAAACTCTTCTGAAAAAAAAAATGCATTAGACTCTTTGTTTTGGTCTTGTTTGAAGCAGAAGGAAGACTTAAATTTTACTCTGCTGGTTTCCTAAGTGAGGTGCAAGAGGACAATCTGGGTAGCAGATAGAGCTAGGTGGTTCCTGCAACCAAGTATTGGCAACCATTAATTGGAGGAAAACCATCAGATTCACTTCAGCTTTGTCGGTGGCCTTTTCTTCACTCATTACACACAAATAATCATATGAGTGCTTGTTAGGTCCAGGAGAATGTTCACAGCAAGAGAAATTCTCATGAATAACTGTGAAAATAGGTGCTCAGACTTCACATGTAAGCTGGCCAGCTAGGGTACGAAGATAGACCCTGTTAGTCAGACTGAGGACCGGAGCCCTGGGAGGGCTACAGAGATGTCGGAGCCCAGGGAGGACTACAGGACTTACTGAGGGTTTTGAGATAGGCTCGGTTGGACATCTTGAAAATGAATGGGGTTTATTTAAGCTCTCCTTCTGTTTGGGGAAATATAACCACCCAATTAGGGAGCAAAAACAATAGCACGTGACACAAGTGATCAATCTCACAGCATGAATAGTGAGTTACAAATAACAAATGCTCAAAATGAATAGCAATTATTTGACACAATAGCTGTAATGAATTGCTCAGGAGCAGTCCACAGGGTTTTATGTGCACACACAAGTGTGTAAACATCACAATTTTTCTGGGATAATTTATGAACAGAAAAAGAGCTAAATTTATTGTACAAATTTTGAATAGCTCTCACAGCCACATACCTTGTAAGATCTCATTAGCATTTTTCAGGTAAATATTCAGCGTAGCATTTGAGGGCAATAGGCATATAGCTTCCATTAGCAACAATGGAAATGATGTATCCTTAATTCCCAGGGCCACCACATGTTTTGAAACTCCTTAATAGGGGATACTCTAGGAATATTTCTACAGGATAATCTTCATTTTCACTTTGGAATAAAAATTAATCATTTTAATGAGGGAGAAATGGAATGAAGGGGATCAGACAGTCAAAAAAAATAAAAATAATAGTATGAATCTATATTCATAATGGAAGTGTCAGGAGTGATTCTATAGTTAAGGCTGTGTTGAGAATTGCAGTGAAGGCATGACTAAAATTCCTGTTTTCATGTTTCTATTATTTGGTCTAATACTCTTCAGAGGGCAACTGAATTTTTTAGTGTGGAGGCATAGGAGACATGAGATATACAGGCAGGAAGCCAAGGCAGAAGTGATGGATTGAGCCAAATATATGCCAATCTGTGTGTGGTAATTCATAAGCAAAGTATGGTATATATGGGAGAGAGAGAATGTGGCACAGCATAAAGAATTTATTGGCATGAATATGAAATGGCCGCATTGCTCACAAGTGGTGAAGTGGGGAGCAATGTCCTCTCCAGAGCACTGCACACAAACCCCATGCCTCCATGCTTGCTTTGAGTCCCTGCAAGGGGTACAGAGGAAGGGTGAGTGACTGTAATGGAGACAACTGAATCTCCATTCTTTCAGCATAAGGGAACGGGATATCCATATAGAAAGAATCTCTTCTGCTTGTGAATAAGAGGGGCAGATCTATACCCAGTCATTTGGGTGGTGGGAAAAAGCTAGTGCGTGATTAAGATCCCACTCCTGCAAAGAGCACCACTATGCACCTCCTGTCAAATGCTGAGCATGTTTATCTACCACTGACGTGGGTGCTCATCACGTTGCATGAACAGGGGTAGAAATAAGCTTAATTCAGTTGAAAGTTAATTTTTCTCATGTGATTGGGGCACCTAAATACCTTTGAGGATCTGGGCCCATGTTGTTAACTTGAACCACCACTCAGTAATAATACAGACTACAATAGAATGATTGTCTTTAATATAAAATATTCTTGAATCTGATTCAGAGGCTGCTATGGAGAAATTTCCAGCTGAAAGGGTATTAAAGAGAGTCTGAAAACTTCAATCTGCATGTGCTGAACTCTGAGCAGTATATTTTGACTTTATGATTATAAAACTCATTAATGTTAAAAGGAGCTACAAATATGCACTGAATGGAGACTTAACTCCTTAACCAGGACGGTTGTTCCCAAAAAAGCCCTCTGATGGCTGTTACTTTCATTCACCTGGTGAGCATTGAGAGCATGGATGATTTTCTGTAATTTTTTTCTTTCCATTTCATTGCCACTTTTTCAATCTGCCAGTGCATAACTGAGCAATTCTTTCCAGCTATTCATGTTGGATAAGAGGACAAATCTTATTATGCACACTTAACTTGTTGTGGTTTATGATTAAGCCAGAAAGTGCTTATTTCTTCTCTAAAACATTCACTATCAAATACGATTTAAAACAGAATCCATGTAAAGCGATTTATGTAGCCTAGGAGATTATTCCAAGGAACTTCAGTTGACATGTTAAACTTTTGGATTCCATATCAGCAGCGATATAGCATCTCAAAAAAGGAAGCTTACAATTTTTTATGAACAGCACACCTGCAGTAAGCAGGATGGAAACCATGATATGAGCAGAAATGGGATTAAATGTCACTTTAGCTACATTTTGAAGAATTGCACTCCCATTTTAGGAAAAGCAGGTTTGCATTGTTTTGGGGGAATATTTCTTCAGTGCAATGTCAGGAAGAGTGGTTGGTCTTAAGAGGTGGTTGCACAGGTGGCACCCTAGGATGCCTATTTGTTAGAAGTTGCTTCTATACAGTCCCTCCACTCCATTCATGGTAACTTTGTGGGGGTCTTGCTGATCCCTCCCCAACTTTCAATACCAGCGAGACAGCAGGTTTGGTCCTGGCTGAAAGCTGCTGCGCCAAAAAGGCTCTGGTCCAGCTGCTCTCTCCAATCAGCCAAGACAGCTTGGGAAAGGGGCAGTCTAGCCCTTTTAGGGTGGAGCCTCCCACTTTCATCATCATTGTCAATTAGCAACACTCTAGGTTGTCAGATTGTCTGTTTTGTACTGGGCCAGTCATAATTATGTGGTACCAAATTACCATGTCTAAACTTATTAATTTATTTGATTTTTGCTCTTGCCCCTGTTTATTTTCTTAAGTTGTCTGTGAAAAAAATAGCACAGCAACTTCCAACTTGGGGCAAGCCTGATGAAAAAAAGACATTTTTACATTCCCATATACTGAACTACATGTACAGTGAAAAATCAGAGTTCTTGATGGGCACTTACTTAACCACATGTATTTTGAGGTCCAGGTTCATCGGGGGGAGGAGGGCGGAGTGCATTTTCTCATGTGACAGAGAACTATAATGTCTGGTGTACTTCAGGGAAGGGAAATGGAAGGATAAAGCTAGAGGAGGTGTAGAGCCAACTTCAATCCCACTATAGGTGGTAGGTATGTTACCCAGGGTTTTCAGAACTCAAAGCAGTGGTAACTTTACTGTTTTTCTCCAGGTGGATTATTCTCAGGAATAAATCAATGGGGACACAGTTCCTCCATCTGATATATGATTGATACAAGCAAGAGTGCCTTTATTTAAAACTACTTCTTATTAGATCTTAAACACACACAGAGACACACATGTTGTCACAGTAGGTTCAAAGCATTTGAAAAACATTTATATTTACCTAAAATTAAGAGATTGTTTTGAGGAATCAGCAGTCAGGCTTCAAGGGGCCTCCTTCTGTCTATCTGGTAGGGAACTTTGGTGTCAAATCCTTGCCCAAAGAAAGCTTCCTCAGACTGCTCCAAAGCACATTTTCTAACTAAACTTTGTATACATTTTCCTCAAACAAAGCACATACCAGTAACTCATAATAGTCCTGTGATGGTGTGGACTAGGCCCAAAGGCCCCCTGCTGGAGGCCTCAGGGTCCTGCCACACCATCCAGGAAAGGAGCAGTGTAAAGATCCTCCAAGCAGGCTAGAGTGGCTGCAGGAGAAGCAGGCCAATCAGAGAGGCTACAAGGAGCAGCCAATGAGGGCCCAGCAGGCTCATATAAAAGGAGCTGCAAGGCTCCTGGCTGGCTAACTGCTGGAGCTGAAAAGGCCTGGATAGATTAATCTGCTAACAGGCACTGGGGGAGCAAGAAGTGCTCCAGACTGGCTGCCAGGTAGTTGCTGGTAGGGACCGTGGAAGTGAGGGAATAGCTTCTGGCTGGCTACCAGGACTCACTTAAGACAGGCTACAAGGAAGTGGCCCAGGGAATAAAGTTAGTTAAAGGGATGTGGCACATTGCTGCTACTTAGAGGGTCCCTGGGCTGGGACCTGGAGTAGTGGGTGGGTGCCAGTCTTATCTGCCCCACAACAAGGGAGTGTAGACTGGCCCAGGGAAGGAACTTCCATGGAACTGTTACCCCCGCAAGGGAGCTGACCTAGACTGACTCAGCTGGAGAGCTGGTGTCAGAGGACTAAAAAGCAGGCAAAGAGCCTCCAAGAAGGAAGTCTTAGGAGTACTGATCCACCCCAGAGCAGAAACCTTCAAATGTAAGCTGGCCAGCTAGGGTACTAAGATAGGCCCTGTTGGTCAGACTGAGGACTGGAGCCCTGGGAGGGCTACAGAGATGTTGGAGCCAAGGGAGGGCTACAGCACTTACTGAGGGTTTTTGGACAATGTATCCTGGAAGGGAGGACATTGTAGGCAGCTCAGCTGGAGGACTGAATCACTAAAGACCCACTGAGAGATCCATCAGTCAGAGGGGGGTGCTCGCAAGAGGTGGGTGCCTCCCTGCTGAAAAGAACCGAGAGATTGCAGGCACTGTCAGCCAGAGAAATGGGCTGATCACAAGAAGCAGGTGCCAACCCTGTTACAAGCCCCTGATAGACTAACAATTTCCCTAGCAGCGGCCAATAACAATTCATTATTTTCCTTATCAGCAAAACATTTCTAATCATGAGAACAATAAAGCTTACATGTCAGAGGCACCTAAAATCAAGTCTGTCCAAACATTCCTTCTTCTTCGAGTGATATCCCTGTGTGTGCTCCACTCCAGGTGTTTGGGCACCCCTGCGCTCATAATTGGAGATTTATGGTATCAGTACCTGGTTGGATTGCACATGCGCGATCCCTGTCTCTCGCCACTTCAGGCAGTTAATTAGCATTGTGTGATCGAACCCCACCCCCACAGCTCCTTCTCTATGACCCTTGACTACGAGTCAGAGCATTCAGCAGTGCCTCAAAGCTTAGTTAGCTTAGTATACCCCAGTTAGTTCTAGTTTTCTTATAGATAGTTAACTCCTGTTAGTTTCCTTGTCCCTGTTTATTTATTTAAAAAAACAAAACCAAACCCTATTTGATTCCTGAGTAGAGATAGGTTTTTGTTGAACCATTACTTCTGGTTCTCCTCTCCGGGGAGGATGAAATTCTCCCCCCCAGGGCCATGCCTGGTTCTCCAGGCTTTAAATGCTGCCTCATCTGTAGGCTATCGATCCCAGTGTCGGATGGGCACACTCAGTGTGTGCGGTGCTTAGACTAAGCATACGTGCCTCAAAAGTGCCCTCATTGTCACAAACTGACAGCCTGGACCAGGAAAATCAGATACTGCAGCTTAAACTGTTGTTCCTGGAGAAGTCTCTCTGGCCAGCGTTTGAGCCAGAAGCCAGGACTCCCCCTGGACAGAAGTCCCCTACAACAGCCTCTGACAGAGGCTCTACTTCTAGGCTCAGACAGCAGACTACCCTGCCATGAAGGTAGCTGAAAAGCATCCTGCAGTTTCACCAACCCAGGAAACAGCCAATAAAAGGTGTTCCCCTCACCAGCACACTCAGTCGGTATCGACCACACCGTCAGCCTCTCTAACTGAAGTAGCGGCACCCTCCAGTACTGTGGATACTGTGAGAGCTAAGGACTCTAAATGAGCCAGCTCTGACACAGGCAGTAAGGGGAAAGTGAAACCCCAAGCCTCACCACCACTGGAGCCGACCAGACGCATGGCACACAGTGGCTCAATGCAAGTGCAAGCCATGCTGCCATCCATAGGTGGTAGGTGCATGTCCGTCCGTATCGACAGAATCTGTAGCACCAACTTCTATGACTGCAATGGCACCACCACTGTCGGTACCATGCCAGTTCTTACTGCAAAAGGATTTAGCAGTCTCCTCAATGCATGAATCGCCTATTCTCGGCACCAACTTTACCCTAACTCGCTCAGTATTGAGTCAATCTTCCATTCCACCTTGTTCAGTGCCCCTTCTTTTGAGCGAAGAGGATGAGGTCGATGATGATGAAAGTTATTCCCGCCGCTCTTCTCCCATCCATGATATGGCAGCACATGCCTCATCACACAGAGGCCATCATACTGCATACAAAAAACTGCAATGGTATGGTTACCCATGGATGACACCCATACCACCTCCACCATAGTGGCCGTATTGGACACCATGGATGGCACATCCTGCTTTACCACCACAAACCTCCCAGCTTTCCCAGGGAGAGCACACATCCATCACCTATGCCCTCAGTAGCAGGACCGTCTCCGCACCCTGAGGATGTGCAAGCAGAACAGGATGAAATCTGACCAAGACCAGGACATTGAACCTATCCTTCACTTTTCTTCCTCTTCTCCTGATGACACCATCATGCCCCCCTCCCAACGCTGGGGGAGACTTAACACAATTTCAAGACAATCTATAGGAAGGTCACCACCTCCTTGGACATCTCTCTAGAAGAAGTCCAGAAAAAGCAACACAAGCTTCTCTACCTACACTGACTCCTCCAAAATTTCCCTACCCATGAGTGATGCCATTATGGAACTGTTTAAACAAATTTGGCAGACCCCAGCAATGATTACACCAACTTGTAAGAGGTCTGAAAAAATATTATGTGCCATGAAAGGGCACAGAGTTCCTCTTTTCCCACCTCACACTGAATTTTTTGGTTGTGGATGTGGTCAACGAATGGGGTAGACAAAATAAATAAATCCTATGGCAAGAATTGGAAACGGCTTGATCTCTTCAGCCACAAGGCTTATTCCTCAGCAACTGTCTATCTTAGAATTGCCAACTATGAACTAAGAATTTCCAACTATGCCAACCCACAAAATACAATCATACAAATTACATAAAATTAGCAGACTTTATTTAATTTCTCCCATAAGAGAAAAAAGAACAATTTTAGATCCCTCACCTCTGAGGGACAACTGATTGCCAGGATGGCCTGACAGGCTGTCCTCAACTCTGAAGACACGGTGCTACAGTCTGAAGCTACTGCGATTGTCACGAGGAGAGCTTCTTGGTTGCATCTCTCTTGCTTTCGCAGAGAGGTTCAATTGACGGTTGAAGATCTTCCATTCAATGCTCCCAACCTCTTCACGGCCAAACTGTCAAGTCTTTACACACTCTCAAAGACTCAAGGGCAACTCTGAAATCCCCAGGTATTTATACCCCTAGGAACAAGAGATGACAGAGTAAATATTATAACTCACAATGATTCTGATCCACCCAGCCCAACACAATACGAACCTTAGGGCTGTAAATAGAGGCCCACAATGAGACAACAGCTTCCACCACAAACTGCCACATCCCACCAACCATCCTCCAGAGAACAAGTCAGATGTGTTAGTTGAGGGCCCAACTCACATCTTTCAGCTTCTCAGACCATGTTATCCCCCACTACCCAGTCTGGCAGTCCATCACAACAGACAGGTGGGTACTGGAGATAATCAAGGTCGGATACTCCATCCCATTTATTTCTGCCCCTCCTTCTGACCTTACCTCCCCATTCCTTTTCAGGGACCTCTCTGATGAACATGTATTGCAACAAGAGGTAGACCACCTCATACATCTAGGCACAGTAGAACTGGTACCACCAAAGTACAGAGGCAAGGGCTTCTATTTGTGTGATTTTCTCATGCAGAAAAAATCAGAGGGATGGAGACCCATTCTTGATTTCCAACTTCTCAACAAGTTTGTGAAAACCAAACACTTTTAGATGGTCATGCTAGCCATCATAATTCCAGTGTTAGAAAAAGGGGACTGGTTCTCTGCCCTTGACCTTCAGAATGCATATATAATCCATTCCTCACATCGGTGTTTTCTCCATTTCATAATAGGCCCACATAGTTTTCAATACAAGGTCCTTCCTTTTGGTCTATCGACTGCCCCTTGAGTTTTTTTCAAAGGTCCTTGCCATTGTGGATGCACATCTATGCAGAAAAGGAATTATGATATTCCCATACTTGGATGATTGCCCACTCAAAGCACCAACACAGCAGGTGGCGATAGATGCTACAGAACAGACACTTGCTCTCTTTACGGCATTAGGCCTCCAAATAAATGCACAAAAGTCCACACTAACACCTGTGCAAAAAATAGAGTTTATTGGAGCCTCTCTCAACTCTCTTGAGGTGATGGCCTCTCTACCACAACAGCCTGACCAACCTGACATTGACCAACCTGATTACTACAGTACAAATCAGCCCACAAGTCACCACCAGAACATGCCTACAACTATTAGGCCACATGCTTCCATGACATATGTTGTACAACATGCACAACTCTATATGAGGTGACTTCAAGCCTGGCTCCAATCAGTTTATGTCTCACACAGGCACAATATAAACAAGCACCTCATGGTGCCAAACAAGGTAAAGGAGTCCCTTCTCTGGTGGACTCAAAAAAAACCATCTGTGTAGGAGTGCCTTTCACACAAACGCCCCAATGATTAGATGCATCAGTTCTGCATTGGGGAGTGCATCTACATCTGCATTCTATCCAGGGCCACTGGTCCCTAGTGGAAACTCTTCTGCACATAATCTCTTAGAACTAAGAGCCGTTCGCAACACTTGCTCCCACTTTCTACTGATCATTGAAAGCAAGACAATACAGATCCACATGGACAATGTGGCTTTCATGTTTTATATGAACAGACAAGGAGGAGCATGATCACACTCCCTCTGTGTAGAAGCCATGAGACTCTGGCAATGGTGCATCAGACACAATATCCACATTACAGCACAATACCTACCTGGTTGCCAGAATGCCAGGGGTGATGCATTAAGCAGGAATTTCTCCCAGGACCACAAGTGGGAACTCAACACACTCATGCTAGGGACTAGAGACCAAATGGCTAGGCAGCAGTTCTGCAGAAAAGGACCTAGGGGTTACAGTGGACGAGAAGCTGGATATGAGTCTTCAGTGTGCCCTTGTTGCCAAGAAGGCTAACGGCATTTTGGGCTGTATAAGTAGGGGCATTGCCAGCAGATTGAGGGACATGATCATTCCTCTCTATTCGACATTGGTGAGGCCTCATTTAGAGTACTGTGTTCAGTTTTGGGCTCCACACTACAAGAAGGATGTGGAAAGAGTCCAGCGGAGGGCAACAAAAATGATTAAGGGGTGGAACACATGACTTATGAGGAAAGGCTGAGGGAACTGGGATTATTTAGTCTGCAGAAGAGAAGACTGAGGTGGGATTTGATAGCTGCTTTCAACTACCTGAAAGGGGTCCATAGAGGATGGATCTAGACTGTTCTCAGTGGTACCAGATGGCAGAACAAGGAATAATGGTCTCAAGTTGCAGTGGGGGAGGTTAGGTTGCATATTAGGAAAAACTTTTTCACTAGGAGGGTGGTGAAGCACTGGAATGGATTACCCAGGGAGGAGGTGAAATCTCCTTCCATAGAGGTTTTTAAGGTCAGGCTTGACAAAGCCCTGGCTGGTATGATTTAGTTGGGGATTGGTCCTGCTTTGAGCAGGGGGTTGGACTAGATGACCTCCTGAGGTCCCTTCCAACCCTGATATTTTATGATTCTATTATTCAGAACATCTTCAAACATTGGGGATTCCCGATGATAGACCTGTTCGCAACCGCACAAAACACCAAATGCCCACAGTTCCGCTCCAGCGCAGGGCTTGGTCGCCACACTATGGGTGATGCCTTCCTCATGAAGTTGAACACTCCTCTCCTTTACACGTTTCCCTCCACTCCTCTTTTGGCCCAGGTGATCCACAAGATCAGGCAGGATAACTCCAGGGTAATTCTAATAACTCTCACATGGCCTCGCCAAACTTGATATCCTTACCTTCTCAAACTATCAATATGTCCTCCACAGACATTTCTGCTTCTGCCTTGTCTCCTATCTCAGGACACAGGTCAAATTCTTCATCCATATCCCCAAAGACTCCATCTCGAGGTGTGGTTACTCCATGGCATAAGAGAACTGAAATAACGTGTTCCAATGAAGTACAAAAGATTTTATTACACAGTCGCAGAACAACCACCTGCACCACCTACCTCCACAAATGGAAACTATTTGAGGCATGGGGCCAACAAAAATGAATTCCAGACATGTCAGCCTCATTACCCTTAATAATGGACTACTTATTACAACTTAAAAAGTCAGGCCTTTCCAGTAGCTCAGTTAGAGTGCATCTCTCCGCCATCACAACGTTCCACAGCAAAGTAGACGAATTATCCATATTTGCCCACCCACACACCAAAAGACTCCTCAGAGGCCTCAGCAATTTCTCCCCTGAAGTGAGAAAACCTACCCCACCATGGGACCTCAACCTAGTCTCTGAGTCCTAACTGGCCCTCCATTTGAACCCATGGTGACATGCTCTTTGTTACACCTTTCTATGAAAGTAGCATTCCTCGTGGTGATTACATCTGCCAGACAGGTGGGAGAATTGGGAGCTCTCCTGGCAGATCCACCATACACAATCTTTTTTAAAGATAAAGTTTCTTTGAGACCATATCCTAAGTTTCTGCCCAAGATCTCCTCATCATTTCACCTCAACTAGCCTATCTACCTTCTGACATTCTATCCTAAGCCCCTCCAGGATAGACAATAATCCAGACTACATATCCTGGATGCACACAGTGCAATCAGTTTTGAGATAGACAGAATGAAAGCATTCCATAAGTCTTGGAAACTGTTCATCTCAATCACTGAATGATCGAAAGGGAATGCCATATCTACACAGAGGCTCTCCAAATGGATTTCAGATTGCATAAAACTATGTTACTCCCAACATGGTCAACAACCCCCTACAGGGATTTGCACTGCATTCCACCAGGGCCTTATCAACCTCTATAGCGTTCCTTAACAATATCCTCATTGATGAAATCTGTAAGACCAATCTGGGTGTCAACCCATACATTTACTCAACATTTCTGTAAAGGGAAATCGTGTCTTACTAATCTATTAGAGTTCTTTGAAGGGGTCAACAAACATGTGGACAAGGGGGATCCGGTGGACATAGTGTACTTAGATTTCCAGAAAGCCTTTGACAAGGTCCCTCACCAAAGGCTCTTACGTAAATTAAGCTGTCATGGGATAAAAGGAAAGGTCCTTTCATGGATTGAGAACTGGTTAAAGGACAGGGAACAAAGGGTAGGAATTAATGGTAAATTCTCAGAATGGAGAGGGGTAACTAGTGGTGTTCCCCAAGGGTCAGTCCTAGGACCAATCCTATTCAATTTATTCATAAATGATCTGGAGAAAGGGGTAAACAGTGAGGTGGCAAAGTTTGCAGATGATACTAAACTACTCAAGATAGTTAAGACCAAAGCAGATTGTGAAGAACTTCAAAAAGATCTCACAAAACTAAGTGATTGGGCAACAAAATGGCAAATGAAATTTAATGTGGATAAATGTAAAGTAATGCTAATTTAGCTACAACGAGTCAGGAAAAAGATCTTGGAGTTATCGTGGATAGTTCTCTGAAGATGTCCACGCAGTGTGCAGAGGCAGTCAAAAAAGCAAACAGGATGTTAGGAATCATTAAAAAGGGGATAGAGAATAAGACTGAGAATATATTATTGCCCTTATATAAATCCATGGTACGCCCACATCTCGAATACTGTGTACAGATGTGGTCTCCTCACCTCAAAAAAGATATTCTAGCACTAGAAAAGGTTCAGAAAAGAGCAACTAAAATGATTAGGGGTTTAGAGAGGGTCCCATATGAGGAAAGATTAAAGAGGCTAGGACTCTTCAGTTTGGAAAAGAGAAGACTAAGGGGGGACATGATAGAGGTATATAAAATCATGAGTGATGTTGAGAAAGTGGATAAGGAAAAGTTATTTACTTATTCCCATAATACAAGAACTAGGGGTCACCAAATGAAATTAATAGGCAGCAGGTTTAAAACAAATAAAAGGAAGTTCTTCTTCACGCAGCGCACAGTCAACTTGTGGAACTCCTTACCTGAGGAGGTTGTGAAGGCTAGGACTATAACAATGTTTAAAAGAGAACTGGATAAATTCATGGTGGTGAAGTCCATAAATGGCTATTAGCCAGGATGGGTAAAGAATAGTGTCCCTAGCCTCTGTTCATCAGAGGATGGAGATGGATGGCAAGAGAGAGATCACTTGATCATTGCCTGTTAGGTTCACTCCCTCAGGGGCACCTGGCATTGGCCACTGTCGGTAGACAGATACTGGGCTAGATGGACCTTTGGTCTGACCCGTACGGCCTTTCTTATGTTCCTATGTTCTTATGTTCTTATTATGCTTTAGAACAACAGGCAACCCCCGATGTCCTGTTTTGGACTCACTGTGCTCTCATCTGCTATGACTTCAACTCTGAAGTCTCTTCCTCCTTCCGGAGAGTACTGCTCTGAACTCACCTAGAGTTGAGCACCCACAGGGACAACACTCGAAGAAGAAAAGTTACTCACCTTGTGCAGTAATGTAGGTTCCTCAAGACATTTATCCCTATGGATGCTCCACTTCCCTCCTTCCTCCCCTCTACTTCGGAGTTATTGCTAGGCTGTGCAGTAGAGAAGGAACTGATAGGGAGTTGATTGCACAGCACTAATTAACCACCTGAAGTGGTGCAAGAGCGGGACCACGCATGTGTGATCCAACTGGGCACTGCTACCATAAATATCCGATTACAAGTGCAGGGGAATCCAAACATCTAGATTGGAACACCCACAGGGACACACATCTCGAAGAACTGACATTACTGCACAAAGTAACTTTCTCTTCTATTTTCATGGAACGTGAACTCCCTGTCCCAACCTCCCATTCTATAAACATGCAGTTGCACAGCCTTGCCTTCTCGGGGTCCTAAAAAGATTTCTAGGTATGTGGTGTTTGGGTTTTAGCTGGCAGTGGCGGAACACACAAGGTGACTGACTGCAGTGCTGTCAAGTTCTGGACTTCATGCAGGAATATCAAATCTGAGGGCTACAAACACAACTCTTTTTACTTCAATAGGTTTATGCCAACTGGTCTCAGTGCAAGGTCCTGTTCTTGCTGCCATTGCAGCAAGTGGTTATTTTGCCTAGGTCTGCAATGGGAGCATGAGCAAGCCCATTGCAAAGTTGCATCACAGGGTTTTTAATAGGAATGGGCACAAACTAATTGGGATAAATTAAGAACCATCCTGAATGTTAAACAAAGGCTCAAACCAAACCCAAATAATTTCTGAGGTTCAAAACTACTTGGTTAACTTGTGTCTTTTGTTTCATGTGATCTCTGCTTTTCTTGGTTTGGGATGGGATCAGAAGAGGAAATAAAGCAAGGGAGGCTATTCCCACAGTATTTCTGATCTGACCCAAACCAAAAAGTAACAGAAAGCTTGAGAGAGAGCATGTTTTTGGGAGATTTCCAGCCATAGCTCTTTGGATAAGTATAATCTGGCTGTGTCTTCAAACTGAACCTCTAAATCTTTTGAAGATTCCTGCCTAGTAATTCTTGTGACTTTTACCAGTTAAATACGATTACAACTAATTATTTGTATTTTGAAAATGAATTGCTAATTTCAATGATTTTTGTTCTCTCTCATCACTTTGAAAGCAAGCAGGGTGCATTTTAACTCTGAATTCTAGACGAGACGCCAGGATCATTGCTTTATAATCTAGCTGCACTAAATGGTGAGTCCCTTAGGGCAGGGACCATGTGTTTGTATCACATACAAGTACCACGCACGCTGTCAGTGCCTGACAAATAATTAATAGTACCCAGATTATTGCAAGTTTATCCTCTGCATAATAAATTATTTTCTAACATCTCCCCAATGTCTTTGAATGTTCAGTTTTTGCTTAGACTTAGCTTCCCCCGCCTCCATCCAAGTGACCATGGAAAATAAAATGACTTATTATGCTGTGATTTTTATCTATGTGATTTAGATAGCTTTGAAAAGAGCTTTGAAAATCATGTTGTGAGATATGGGGAGCTGCTAACAGGGAGTTTTAAAAAGAAAAAAAAATGAGAGCTGGCCAAAACTGTCTTAAAAACCAAAAGCCAATGGGATCAAATGCAGCATACTGCCAATAGCCCTCTACCTGTGGGCACATCAGTTGGGGCTTCATTTTCAACACACTGGTTCCCAATTCTGCCAAAGTCGTAGTTTTATCAGTACTGGAGTCATAATCTTTCTGACAGTTCTCATGCACGACAGTTGGCGTGTCTGAATTTTGCATCAGCATGACCTGGAATGAAGCACCAAAAATGGGCAAATGTCTGACAGGATGGAATTAATTGAGACTGAGTTTGCAATCTGTTTTCCTTGGGAAAAAATGTTTTTTACCACTGCAAATAGCAAAATAAGATTTTTATACATAACTAATGAACTCACATATGGTATCTCATAAAACTTTTCCATTACAGGGAGCGTTTTAAATACCAAAACAGGTCATGCATCTCCCATCTACCTTACAGCAGTTGAGGAAATGCTTTCATGGTGTCTTCATGAAATTTAGAAAGCAGATTCTCCACTTTGTCCTATTTAAAAGGAAAACCCTCAGCTCCTCACAATAAGGTTCCCAGTCAACACTTCAAAAGTGTGTGCATGATATAAGGTAAAAAAGTAATGAGGCATTATAAAAACATTGCAGATGAGGGTCCCCAGCTTGTGTCTTTCTTTCTTTTTCTGTTTCATTCACTCACTACCAATAATACCCTCTCCCATCTCGCTTTATATCAGTGAGTCTTTCCCACTTTCAAAATGCGCTGATTTTTACTGGGGAAAAAATGAAGAGGGCTAAGAGAAGAGCACCCTGAATTATGTGACAACTGGAAAATGTGCCTTATAATGAAAAACAGAAGGAGCTCAGTCTATTTATATTATTACAAAGATATTTAAGAGGTGAATTGATTATGATCTTTACGTACTTACATGACAAGAAGATAATGGATAGTATAAGGTTCTTTAATTTAGTAGACAAAGGCATAACAATATCCAGTGGCTAGTAGTTGAAGCTAAACAATTTCAAGTGGAAATAAGGTGCAAATTTTTAACTGTGAGAGTCATTACCCATTGGATCAGCTTTCCAAGACATGGGGGATTCTCCATCACTTGGAACATTTAAACCAAGACTGGATATCTTTGTAAAAGAGATGATCTAGTCTAATCTAGTCTAGGCTTGATGAAGGAATTACTGGGTGAAATTCTACATACTGCATGTTAGGCAGGGTGTCAAGCTACATGATTAAAATAGTTCTGGCTGGCTGGCTGGAAAATCCATGACTATGAATCTAGTGCTATTATTCAAAAGTAATAAATTTGAACTGACCAAGAATAACTGAATGATTTCCCAGTCACCATATCTTGAAGTGGAAATAGTTTGACTCAAGCCATAGACATTTCACTCATATAAGGATCATTCTATTCGGCTAGATATCTCTTCTTTACTTTTAGAAAAATAAGTGGATGAATGTTATTGAATTTTGTGGTGCACAAAAAGAGAGTTTTACACTACTTGGCTTTAGGAAACTTGCAGGTAGACATTGTACAACATTTTGCTACATAATCCTGCCAACACACCTCACCCCTGTCCTATAACATTCCCTTTTGTTACAATCTTTGGCATCCACTCACCATGCACTTGTGGCCCTCCTCAGCTGAAGGCCTAGGTGTCTGGACTGGATAGTGTTGTGGCTTTGTGACATTAGACTGAGACAAGCAAACATACTTTGTTTGTGTTTTAAGCCCATCTTCAACATAGAGTGGAAGAACTAGTGAATTGCCCTACTCTGCATCAAACATCTTTTTTCCCCAGCCAATAAGCTCTGATATTTTTTCCATTGTGAGTCACACAATGTTCTCCTGTGATTGCTGTTCTTTATTGAACTTATTCATTAAAATTTTGCTTTTAATGAATACATCAGCAAATGGGAATTGTATCACTGTTGATATTATATAATCAGAACCAGAGAAACAAATCTAGGAAATATATGGACCTTACTACTACACAAGTTAGACTGAATGGTTGTTTTACCTCATTGTTACATTAGGGATTTTATAATCCAAATAAATTGCACCATGTGATAACAGAAGCCTCTACATATTTCCCTGTTTCATTTTGTACTATAGTTATGTTGGTAGGATAACTGTGTCTCACTGATGAGTCTGTATTATTACTACAAGGAGGGACTAGTCTGTGAGTGAAATATTTTTACTCATGAGAAATGAGTGGCAGGACCTTCTCTTCCAAAACCTGGAATTTTGCCATTTCTACTGAGGGAGAATAAAGCAATGATCTTAGGTCTTCAGTCACTAATGGTTGAGCCCATAGCATTGTTTTATAGGTGAAGATGATCGTTCCACCTATACTTAAGGTGGCCTCACATTTTCCATAAGACCCTGTTTTCAGTTGCTTATACTTTTTCCAAACTGTTTGGGCTGAAGTTTTCCATGTCTCACTCTGATTTTCTTTTTTAAAGTTTCAGCCAAAACATTTCCCCTGTTTCCTAGAACAAGATTAGGAAAAAAGGTTATTTTGTCCATGTTAAAAAAAATCTTGACAACCATTTCATTGAGACTCTCTAGCACCTCCATCCTTTGCAGCAGGGACTTGAAATTTGGCAGGTGGCTTGTTTTAGTGTCATGGACAAACCTTTTGCAATAATTGAGGACTGGAGTCACACACTGAATGATGAAGATTAAAAGGAATCTTTAATAACTGTCCATTCAGTGCACTGAACAAAATGGGGGTCCTGTGGAAAAAATAGTATGTGATCATATGTTCAAAGGCTGTGGGTATATCTATACTGGAGCTGGAACGTGATGTTCATCTTAAATAGACATACTTGTGCTAGCTCTGATTGGGCTAGCATGCTAAAAATAGAAGTGTAGCCATGGCAGCCTAGGGATTTAGATGGGATTGTACTTGGAGGGTGAGGGGGAAGAGAAGGCAATCCCATCCCACCTCTTACATTGCAGTGGCTACACTTCTATTTTTAATGTACTAGCTTGATCAGAGCTAACATGGCTATGTTTATTTGAGCTGGAAATTATACTTTCCAGTTCCAGTGCAGACATATCCTCTATCATAATGAGGAGGGAAAGACAATAACAGAAAACGTGGAAATGGTAGAGGTGCTTAATGACGTCTTTGTTTCAGTTTTCACCAAGATGGCTGGTGGCAATTGGACATCTAACATAGTGAATGCCAGTAAAAATGAGGTAGGATCAGAGTCTAAAATAGGGAAAGAACAAGTCAAAAATTACTTAGGCAAGTTAGATGTCTTCAAATCACCAGGTCCTGATGAAATGCATCCTAGAATACTTAAGAAGCTGACTGAGGAGATATCTGAGCCATTAGCAATTATCTTTGAAAAGTCATGGAAGACAGGAAACATTCCAGAAGACTGGAAAAGGGCAAATATACTGCCCATCTATAAAAATGGAAATAAGGACAACCCAGAGAATTACAGACCAGTCAGCTTAACTTCTGTACCCGGAAAGATAATGGAGCAAATAATTAAGAAATCAATTTGGAAACACCTAGAAGTTAATGAGGTGTTAAGTAACAGTCAACATGGATTTTTAAAGAACAAATTGTGTCAAACCAACCTGATAGCCTTCTTTGACAGGGTAAGAAGCCTTATGGAGAGGGGGAAGCAGTAGATGTGGTATATCTTGACTTTAGTCAGACTTCTGGTACAGTCTTGTGTGACCTTTTCATTAACAAACTAGGGAAATACAACCTAGATGGATCTACAATAAGGTGGGTGCATAACTGGTTGGAAAATCATTCCCAGAAAGTAGTTATCAGTGGTTCATAGTCATGCTGGAAGGGCATAATGAGTGGGGTCCCACAGGGATAGGTTCTGGGTCTGTTTTTGTTCAATATCTTCATCAATGATGTAGATAATGGCATAGAGAGTACACTTACAAAATTTGCAGATGATACCAAGCTGTGAGGGGTTGCAAGTGCTTTGGAGGATAGGATTAAAATTCAAAATGATCTGGACAAACTGGAGAAATGGCTTGAAGTAAATAGGACGAAATTCAATAAAGACAAATGCAAAGTACTCCGTTTAGGAAGGAACAATCAGTTGCACACATACAAAATGGGAAGTGACTGCATAGGAAGGAGTACCGTGGGAAGGGATCTGGGGGTCATAGTGGATCACAAAGTACATATAATTCTTGGATGTAGTAGCAGGAGTATTGTAAGCAAGACACGAGAAGTAATTCTTCTGCTCTACTCCGTGCTCATTAGATCTCAACTGGAGTATTGTGTCCAGTTCTCGGTGCCACATTTCAGGAAAGATGTGGACAAATTGGAGAAAGTCAGAGAAGGATAACAAAAATGATTAAAGGTCTAGAAAACATGATCTATGAGGGAAGATTTAAAAAATTGGGTTTGTTTAGTCTGGAGAAGAAAAGACTGAGGGCATGTCTACACTTACCTCCAGAGCGATTGATCCAGCAGGGGTCAATTTATCACGTCTAGTGAAGACACGATAAATCGACCACCGAGTGCTCTCCCATCGACTCCAGTATTCCACCGGAGTGAGAAGCTAGGCGGAGTCGACGGGGTAGTGTCAGCAGTCAACCTACCACAGTGAAGACACCACGGTAAGTAGATCTAAGTACATCAACTTCAGCTATATTATTCATGTAGCTGAAGTTGTGTAACTTAGATCAATCCCTGCCCCCTAGCGTAGTCTAGGCCTGAGAGGGGACATAACAGTTTTCAAGTACATAAAAGGTTGTTACAAGGGGGAGGGAGAAAAATTGTTGTTCTTAACCTCTGAGGATAGGACAAGAAGCAATGGGCTTAAATTACAGCAAGGGTGGTTTAGGTTGGACATTAGGAAAAACTTTCTAAGTGTCAGATTGGTTAAACACTGGAATAAATTGCCTAGGGAGGTTGTGGAATCTCCATCATTGGGGATTTTTAAGAGCAGGTTGTACAAACACCTGTCAGGGATGGTCTAGCTCAGGGGTAGGCAACCTATGGCATGCGTGCCGAAGATGGCACACGAGCTGATTTTCAGCGGCACTCACACTGCCCGGGTCCTGGTCACCGGTCCGGGGGGCTCTGCATTTTAATTTAATTTTAAATGAAGCTTCTTAAACATTTAAAAAAACTTATTTACTTTACATACAAGAATAGTTTAGTTATATATTATAGACTTATAGAAAGAGACCTTCTAAAATTGTTAAAATGTATTACTGGCACATGAAACCTTAAATTAGAGTGAATAAATGAAGACTCGGCACACCGCTTCTGAAAGGTTGCCAACCCCTGGTCTAGATAATACTTAGTCCTGCCTTGAGTGCAGGGGACTGGACTAGATGACTTCTCGAGGTCCCTCCCAGTTCTATTATTCTATAATACACCCTCTCCCTACCACTCTCCCACCCTCTTGTGCATATGCATTTAGGTTGCACAGGCAACCATGATTCTGAAATTTCCTAACTTTTGAGTGCTCGACTTTGCAATCCCTAACATTCTTTTTACATCATTTAAAAAATGTAATAGCAATTTACATAAGTATCAGGAAAGAATTGAAATAGGCAGGTTAAACAGAACCTAATTACGGCTGATATGTTATTCCCCACCTTTTGCTATGTTGGATTTATAAACACTGGTTATACCCTTTTGTTTGTTTCTTTTGTTTCTTCCCATGGCTTTTCCATTGCCCATGTAAAATGCTTTTGATAAAATATAATTATTTTGCTCCCTAGAAAAACAGTCAATAGAGTTTTATGAATACTCATCTCACAGAGACAAAAAGCAGTTGATATTAAAAGAAATGTTGATTAAAAAAAAAAACAACAACACAGAGAGCCCAAGAGGATTTGAGCTCACAGCCTTTGGTGCCAAGGGCAGCCAGTGTGTCCCTTTGGGCTAGAACATCTTTGAGAAAGGCAGTAAAAATGTTGTTATTAAATTACTCACTGGAGGTTGTCCCTACAGGCTCATGTATGTCATAGGAACATACGGAAATTGCCAGCCTTTAAAGAATACACGTATAGCCGGGAACTCTGTGGTCATGAAAAAAATCAGGAAAAATCAGACGTTGGGCAATACACTGTGCCCCTCATCAGCTCTCAGTGCTATGGGGTTAGGAAGCATGACACTAATTAACCTATGTTATACTGAACTTCTGCTTAATTTCTGTAAAGTAATAATGGAAATAGTGACTTTTGAAGTTGAGGTTACGTTTAAAAATATATATACACGGGGAAAAATAAGTGTGAGGTCCTTTGCAACTTTCTGCCTGTTGTGTTCTGTAGTACTTATATTAAGAACAGTGTCACACATGGCAGTTTGTTGGATTAGTAAGCAGGATGGATATTTCCAAAGTTTTTTACATAATGTTACATAATGTTACATAATGCCTGGAACGACTGCTCCAAAGCTATTTATTTCCATGGTTTGTGTTGGAAACACAGATTACAACATCCCCGCCCCCTCCCCAGTCGCAGAACTGTGCAGGGGAAAACCCAATCCTCTGGGGACATTAGGATCCAGGTTGCACCTCCTCTCTCTCCTCACTGCTTGGCCTTGGAGGAATACTGCAGAGGATCCAGCAGCCAGCGTCTCCAGCCAGTATGAGCAGTTGCAGAAGCAGCCAAAGTAGGGACCTTCAGACATTCAGATAACTTCCTACAGTTTTGACTGGACTTTCTCTGCCCTGGGCTGATTGGCTGTTTGTGCCAACCCTCTTCCTCTTTCTCCCTCAGTCTTTTCACCTGAGCATCACTCCACACCTGCCCCTCTTACCATCTTCTCCTTGCCCTGCCCTGGCCCCCTCACTCCCCTTCCCTTCAATGTACCCCCTCCCTCCACTTTTCTTTCCATTGAGCTCAGCCCCTGCTAACCAAGCGCACCCAAAATACAAAATGGTAGCACTCACATGACATTTGGTTCCATCCCATGGTTCACTCTGCTTGTGTGTTCCATCTCTTCCCCCACCCTCTGCCTGCCTGTCTTGTCTATTTAGATTGTGAGCTCTCTGGGGCAGGGAGTGTCTGCTAGTCTGTGTCACTGCCCCTTTCCAGAGAGGCTACGGCTTCAAAGGCAATGCCTAGTACAATGGAGTTCTGGTCCATGACTAGGGCTCCTGCACACTATGCTAATACAAATAAATAACAATAATAATTCATAATTTGCATAACCAGCCTTGGGATAGTGTTTAGTGCTTCCAGATTCCACAGGAAATCCTCTTAGTGCACCATTCTATAAATAAATATCTGCTGCTCTTCTCTGCTGTTTATCAAATTTGTGACAATTTCTCTAAGGTGCACATTTTCACAGATCTATAAATACTCACAAACCTGCACCCCTAGAAACCCGAGGGGCAGCTCTTCAGCAGGTGTAGATTGTGACAGAGGCTGTAACTCACCCCAGCTGAGGATCTGCCCAAGAATCTGGTCATCCCAAATAAGGAGGAAACAAAAATTGTTTAGCCCTGGTTCTCCATTGCCTGGTGCCTTCTGTAAACACTTATATCTGTAAATGTAAAAATCTGCCACTAGTAGATAAATGTAAAGTAATGCACATTGGAAAAAATAACCCCAACTATACATACAATATGATGGGGGCTAATTTAGCTACAACGAGTCAGGAAAAAGATCTTGGAGTTATCGTGGATAGTTCTCTGAAGATGTCCACGCAGTGTGCAGAGGCGGTCAAAAAAGCAAACAGGATGTTAGGAATCATTAAAAAGGGGATAGAGAATAAGACTGAGAATATATTATTACCCTTATATAAATCCATGGTATGCCCACATCTCGAATACTGTGTACAGATGTGGTCTCCTCACCTCAAAAAAGATATTCTAGCACTAGAAAAGGTTCAGAAAAGGGCAACTAAAATGATTAGGGGTTTGGAGAGGGTCCCATATGAGGAAAGATTAAAGAGGCTAGGTCTCTTCAGCTTGGAAAAGAGGAGACTAAGGGGGGATATGATAGAGGTATATAAAATCATGAGTGATGTTGAGAAAGTGGATAAGGAAAAATTATGTACTTATTCCCATAATACAAGAACTAGGGGTCACCAAATGAAATTAATAGGCAGCAGGTTTAAAACAAATAAAAGGAAGTTCTTCTTCACGCAGAGCACAGTCAACTTGTGGAACTCCTTACCTGAGGAGGTTGTGAAGGCTAGGACTATAACAATGTTTAAAAGGGGACTGGATAAATTCATGGTGGTGAAGTCCATAAATGGCTATTAGCCAGGATGGGTAAAGAATAGTGTCCCTAGCCTCTGTTCATCAGAGGATGGAGATGGATGGCAAGAGAGAGATCACTTGATCATTGCCTGTTAGGTTCATTCCCTCTGGGGCACCTGGCATTGGCCACTGTCGGTAGACAGATACTGGGCTAGATGGACCTTTGGTCTGACCCGGTACGGCCGTTCTTATGTTCTTATGTGAGTGATTGTTGAATGCTGATTAGATGGCGCTTTAGACCCACTTTGCAGAGGTGTAAATAACACCCAAGGAAGTGGTGAATCAGGCCCTACATGTTGAGCTGCGTCACTGTCCACATGAGATTTTTACCTAAGCTCCATCCCCACCCCTTTCATCCTCTGGACTTTTATATCTGCCTCCACTCCTGTCTTCAGACCCATAGGTGCTGCACCAATAGCAGTGAACAGAGACTGCCAGTAGCAAAGAAGGGAGCAGGACTGCATCAGGACTTTCAGAGCTGGCATGGTTTAGCCAGGAGAAGAGTCAAAGTAAAGCCTACAGTATGGAGAGGTCTGTCTGTTCTGTCATTGGAGAGGGAGGGTAAAGGAGGAACTGCTATGGTTTAGCTTTGCAGATGTAATTTCTGGCGAGATTCTCTAATGATTCAAGCTTCACTGCTGAACTGTACTGATAGAATGGTATTAAACATTTGGTGGAGGGTAGAACAATGACTGGATTTTAACTAGGGAAAGAATTTAGTTGTTTAAGCTCTAATAGAGCATCAAAGTTTAGGAGAGCAAACAGCTATAAATACACATATGCACATGTTGGGCATTCCATGTGTAATGTCAATAGATTGTGTTTCTTTATTGCATGAATATAGTACATAAATGCGAAATAGCACACAACATGCACAGTTATATCACACATCTTAATTACCGAGATTCAATGTCAGGCACAAACCTGAAGGCTAAGACACTTAAGACACCTGGGAAGCATGGATCACTTATTTGTAATGGATCACGAACTGTGTGGGTTATAAATCGACAGAATATACTCTCCCTGTCACTGCCTCTATAAGCATGTAATTAAGAATGTTAACAGTAAACGATGTTGTGTAAAGAAAAGGGAACATCCAGGTCCATAAATGTTTATTCATTCAGTAACTGAGAAGTCTTCCAAATTAAATAAACTTTGTATCTAGGGAACAGTCTTTAAAAGGCAATAGGGTGTACTGACATGTACCTTTCTATGAACACTGATCTGTCTTATCCTGTATTACAACTTGTCTTTAACTTTGATTCTGTAGAAGCTGCAGAGGATTCCAGCGGGAGGAAAAGACAAATAGCATGATAATAATTCATTCTTAGAATTATTCCTCAATTTCCACTATCTTTACCATCCTGCCAAGAAAACAGAGGGTACAGCCTGGAAATATTTTATGAGATCATACTGGGAAGTTTTTATGGTGATATTGACATGACTCTGAATCTGAGGATGCTGAGATTTCTAACAGTTGCTTCTGCCCCTAGAACTATGTTTAGAAACTTTAAACCATCAAAAGGGAACTAGAATCAACATGATTCACACACTCTAGAGACATAATGGATTCCCCTCTGGAGTGACAGAATTTATAATGAAGTCCACAGACGTTCAGTATTAGTCAATAGGTTCCAAAATACAATAAAAGGATCATGATCTGTAATAGCAGACCATTGGATTCAGACACTGGTTTACAATATACTAAAATATGAGAATTAATTTGGGTTACACATGGCAGTACAGTTTTAAGACAATGGGTTACACAGAAGTCCTCTGAATTATGCTGCATGGGATAAAAGAGAGGTCCTGTGGCTTTCATACTGTGCTACATGTGAGACATAATGAGGTCTACAATTTAGTAAGGGAGAAATCCATTGGGTTTCACAGTATAGATACAGTCATTGTCCACTGAGTTGCATAGTGCAGTACTAGAAAGGCCAAGTGGATTTTTCACAGTGTGGTATGGAAGAGGTACAGTGGATTAGGTTATTTTAGTGACTGAATTTTTAGTGACTGACACTGACTCCTTTCTTAATTTGCTTCATGTCACTGTCAGCATTGTCAGCTGCTGTGAAAACATTTTGACGTGAACAGGAGATTTAAGCACTACTGAGGTAGGAGCTGTGTGTCAGGCACTATAATGTAATAGTAGTTAAACTTATTGAAAGTATTTTAATAGGACAATAGTAAAACAAGATGATTGTGACAACAGAGGGCTTTTTTCTAAGATGCTGCCTATTTTATCATGTATGAGGTATCAAAACATTAAAGTATTTAAAAAGCATTCTACAATAATTTTGTTCAAAAGAGACAATGGTTCTCAAAACAGAGAGTTCATCAAGTCAAAAACGTGAAATGGTTTCATGCATCAGTTATTTTCAAACCTGAGTTCAAATTCTACATTTGGTTACAAGTAAAAATGAATTTGGTGGTGGGAATCCAGTTCCCATTTATGCACATTACAGAACAATTGCTCAGTCTGCTCGCAGTCCCTGCTCAGGACAGACAGACAGTAGGATTGAAGTGGCAAGTTATATTGTGGGTCAGGGTGAAGATAATCGGCAAAGCTATCGGAGAGAAGTGTTTTATAGCACTTGGTCACACAGGACCAGATCATGCAAGGTTCTGAGTGATGTCAAATGTCCAGCTGAAGTCAATGTGAGCTGAGGGTGCTCTGAAAATTAAGCTATTTATTTCACTTTTTCATGATGGAGTTTTTTGGCTTTTCATACCCAAGTATGAAAAACTCTGTGTTCATTTTTTCCATCTATTAAATAAATTGGGTATAAAAATATCAACCTCACAGGGGGTTGTGAGAAGAGCTAGGCAAAATATTAATTATAAAAAAAATTATCTACAAAATGTCTTTGTTCAGTTTGTGAAAACTCTGTGAATGGGAGCAGTTCTGTGACATTTTGACATGTTTTGACAATATTCTCACTGCCTGAGTTTTTCTGTATTTGAAAAGACACGTTTGATAGAAAGTTCACCCCTGCGCTAATTGGAAATTCTCCTTGGGTGGCAGGAGAGAAGATGAGGTTGTGACCTCCAAAAGCCAGGTAGTCTGGACGACCCAGCACAGGGCTGGGAGCTAGAAGGTCTCAAGGTTCTATGTGCATCTGTTCAAATTTAGGACAGTTTCTACCACTCTGGCTGAGATCAATGGGACTGACTACTTCTAGCGTAAGGCACAAATCACACTGAGGCTCACTCACACTTATGGTAGGGTAGCGGATAGAGTACATATTCTACATGCCCTTTCACATGGCTATAAATAGCAGTGCAGATGGTTAAGTGTGTAAAGACAGAACCTTGTGGTATAGACCTTGCACTATTCTCTAAATGCCCAAGCAGCACCTCCCACATTTACGCTGCTATTTTTAGCAGTGAAGTGTTCCACTGCCAGAGCTTTTTCCTGCTGCATGTAGCTATACCCCAAAGTGTGGATGAAGTCTGCTTTTCACTGTGGCATGTAGCTACACTACCCCAATATGCCAGTGTAGACAAGGCTAAGTGAAAGTAGCAGAATATTGATCATCCCTCTTCAGTCCACACAAAATACTGCCACCAAAAATTTTTTTTGGCCCATCTGTTTGTCCATGTCATTGCTTCCCACTTCTTCATGTCATTTCACTGGCTCCCTGTTGCACTGCGATTCAAGTTCATATTACTTGTCCTTGTCTTCAGCATCCTCTGTTACCAACCTGTACCCACATTTCCGACTTTGTTCTCCTCTTGCATCTCCCCACGACACCCCACAGCTCTGCCAATGTGCCAGCCTCAATACAACTTCATCTCTTTCTCTCAGAAAGAAGCCCTCTTCAATGCTGTTCCCTGAATACTCACTCCAGACTTGTTTGTCAAGCCACCTCCCTCACCCCATTCAAACCCATTCTAATAATACCCAACTCTTGTTCAGCACTTTTCATTCATAGCTCTCAAAGTACTTTATAGAGGAGATATCCACATTTTATAGATGAAATAGAGGCACGGAGGGCCTTACCCAAGGACTTACCCAAGGTCACGCAGCAGATCAGTGTCAGAGGTAGGAATAGTAAAGAACTATAGTAAAGAACAGAATATCAGACACATAGATGAACACGATTAGTTGGGAAAGAATCAATACAGTTTTTGTAAACAGAAATCATGCCTCACCAATCTATTAGATTCTTTGAGTGGGGTCAACAAGCATGTGGACAAGGGTAATACAGTGGATATAGTATACTTAGCCTTTCAGAAAGCCTAGCTTTGGGTGCACAGGAAGCAATAATGAAAGAGAATAGTAACATATAAATCATATTGTGCATATTATTTAATAGACCATTGTCCTTGTTTAAATTAAGTGACATGCAGCTTATTTCAGTATTTGCAAGAGATCTGTAAGTTAAGGATATGAAACCTCTTGGCTTCCTCCTTGGGAGGAGGTGAGGCAAACCATGTTACATCTGGTGGAAAAATCCTAAAAATAATGTGAATAAATATATAGGAGCTATTTTCTCCCTATACAGATTATTTCTTCTTAAGAGAGAATGGGGCTATAAGCGACTTGCCTGAGGTGCACTGCAGTCAAGTAGAGCAGACAAGACAGGGAGTCCGGAGACCTGAGTTTTAAATCTGATTCTGCTACTGACTTGTTGGGTGACCCTATTTTAATTTGGCTTTAGTTTTAATCAGCTGTTTAAAAGGAACAATGATACTGACAATACCTATCTCATAGGGTTGTTGTGAGTCATATTGAATTAAGGTCAGTAAAGAGGGGTGCATAAATCCTATGGTTTGTTGAGGTCAGTCCAGGGCCGGTGCAAGGATGTTTCGCGCCCTAGGCAAAACTTCCACCTTGAGCCCTCCCCCGTCCCCAAGCCCCCACCCTGAGGTGCCCCCCCTCGCGGCAGCTCTCCCCCTCCGCCCTGAGGCACCCCCCTCTGCAGCAGCTCCCCACCCCCCACCCTCCGCCCTGAGGCACCCTCCCCATCCCAGCTCACCCCTGCTCTGCCTCCACCCCGAGCACGCCATTGCTGCTTCACTTCTCCCGCCTCCCAGGCTTGCGATGCCAATCAGCTTAGGCACCGCAAGCCCAGGAGGCGAGAGAAGTGAAGCAGCCAAGGTGTGCTCGGGGAGGAGGCTGGGCAGGGGTGAGCTAGGGCGGGGAGTTCCCCTGAGTGCCGCCCCCCCTTACTTGCTGCAGGCAGCCCTCCCCACGCTCCCCTGCCCCAGCTCCCTCCACCTAAATGCTGGCAGCGACCGGGGCGGCCGAAGATCTGGCCGCCATGGTCGCTGCCGAAGAAAATGCCGCCCCCCAAATCCTAGTGCCCTAGGCGACTGCCTAGGTCACCTAAATGGTTGCACTGGCCCTGGGTCAGTCAGTGGCAAAGATATCACCATCTTTAAAATTCATAGGTGTGGATTTTGTGTGAATTTTTCGCATGATTCAGTGAGATACATTTTCATTCTCTCTCAAATTTTGCTAACTTTTCCTCCCTCATTTCACAAGTCGGAAGCTGTGAGGATTGATTAGTTAATGCTTGCATAGTGCTTTGAAAATATAATGTAAGTGCTACTATAATTATATTTTATGATTATTGCCACAGACGACACTTGTTTCCTGATATATGTCCTCTAGATCTTGGAACAAAAGGATCATCCTTCATGAATCATATTCTTCCTGGACAAGGACTACAAAGATTTTCAAAGCAATGCCTTGGCTTTGTCCTACAATCTGTTCATTGAGTCCACTGGATGGTCAACAAGGAATGTTTCAGGTCAAAGCCAGAGGGAGAACCTTTTGGATTAAATCAGAGCTGAACTTCACAGTCTGCCAGAAAGACTGTGTTATCATTATAATATGATTTCATTGCCTTTCAGCTGGCGTGATGTTATCCTGCATGACATTATACCATTAGGTACACAATGTGAAATGACATAATGTTGCACACAATAAAACCATGTTGGATTAAAAGCTAGAACAAGAATGACAAAGCCAAGTAGGCTAAGAATAACTGCCCTGCAAACCAACCAAAGAACAACCAACCATTTTTCAATGGTACATTTTGGATCATTCCATTTAGCAAAAATTCATCAAATTTCATACAGTAAAAATAGCAGAAACATACATTTAGATATGGAAAACCATCTCAATTACCTTTGTTAAGCCTTTCTTTTTGAATTTGAATAAGACCTATGTTTAGAATCTACACTACATACACACACACACACACACATTTTATTTCTGGTTCTGCATCGGTGTTCTTAAAGTTTGAGATGATTTGTTAGGGTATGCACTGGATAATTCAATTAGAACTTTTACTACTTGTTTCAACTCCAATTTAATTGCTTAAGACAAAGAAGAAAAAAAAGCTGTCACAGCCATTATTATAACTTCCTATATCCATCCCCAGTATCTGCTATAGCAGATGAATAAAACAACAGAGCAGGTTTAGCTCAGCTTCTGTGCCAGTATCTCAGTGCATTAGCAAGATATTCTTGATGCTGGTGTTGCCTCTTTTTTGGCCCATTTCCAGGCAGTTGCTAGAGTTCAGTCTCATACCAATCCACTACCAATCACGTGAGAAGTTCACTGAGTTGTTCTTTTATGAAGCAATTGCAAAATGAAGGAAACAGAGGCTCTTAAGACCTGGGTTGGGGTCTCAGAGTAGAGCTAAGTGTCCCAAAAATGCTCCCTTATACAAGCTGACATCTTGTAGGGTGAAGTGCACTGGAACTGATGTCCTGTCCATCAGCTAATCAGAACACGTGTTTTAGAAGTATGTGTGTTTAACTGAGCTTCTTTTCAAAGCATCACTTTCAGATGTCATGTAATTACAATTTAGACTGCCCTAGGGATTTCTATAGAGCATTTCCTACTCAAGGTATCCCAGAATACTTTGTTAAATCAGGGCAATGATTGTTCAGGCAATTAGAGCAGCAGTTATGTGCTCAATGCCAGCTTGCATACAGTGCTGGCCATTACAACATGCATTTTACTGAGATGGGCAGTGCTGGCCTGGACACCAGGGCTGTTCAACTCCTCTTTTTCAAAAAGTCCTGTGGGATCTATTACTTCTGCCTGGATGCCTGCAGAGGCTTAACCTCACCTCTAACAGTGATGAGGTGCTGTCCTTCGCTAAGCAGTGCACACTGCAGTGTCAGCAATTGGTTATGAGAACATGTCCTGCTGTGGGACTGAGCCCAGTGGGCTCCTTTCCTAAAGACGAGAGCCAATCTGAGAGTCAGGCTGGGAGACAGTTGTGTTTTGGTCTCTCCTTGACATGGAAATGTGCAGTATTGATATCAGGGATACTGTATAAGTACAGGACACCATGAAGATCTCTCACGGCTCTTTTGATTATGTTATTTCAGTCCCAACATTTAAAATAATAAATGATGCATATGGCTGTTGTCCTGCAACAAGTAAAATAATTGAACATCCTTGTAAGTAGCTGATAATAAGCCATGCTTAAAGAGCTTTTAACAAATTTCAGTTTTTATAAAATCAAGAGCCTGATTTCAGACACTAGTAATTCTTTGCTAGTAATTTTACTACTGATAATTATTATTTTGCTTTTGCTTTGCTTTTACTTGTATCCCTGGCAACTAGTGAAGCATACAAAGGGTCAGATTATACTCACTCAGGTCCACGGGTTGTGACTCCTATGAATAGTATTTTACTATTCCAGAATTACCAGAATTAAGACATTAGTGGTACTAAATAAGGTACTATTAAATATAAGTTAAGGAACCACAATATGGGTCATACACAGACTTTATATCAAAATCCCCTCATTGATATCAATGGGGTTACTCCTAGATTGCACCCCTGTAAGTGAGAAGAGAATCAGGCCCATCCTGTGTAATTAGTGCCACTTTACATCATATATGTCAATGAATTCCATGCACTTCATATTCACAAGGGAGAATGGGGGACTGGTACCAGAGACAAAAAAGTCCTTTCCAAGAAAGGAAAGGACATACTGAGGGAACTTAGGATCACTCTGCGGGATAAGGAAATTAGTTATTGAAGAAATCACAGGGGCCAAACAACTCCATTCCAGAAACAGCTTGCACAAGAGATAAGGAAACTTTTATCAAGAAATAGTTGGCCAGATTCTCAGCTGGTATAATTTGGTGTAAATCCATTGACTTCTACTTCACTGTATTCAAAAGCTCAAGAGAGCTCTGTAAGGGTTAAAGAGAAGCTAACATCACATTAGCATTTAAGACTGGATTTAATTAACTACAGACCTGAAAGTGGGGACTTTAGAAATAAAGTAAACACTGATAAAAGAAAGGCTAGAGAAGCAGATCTAATTAATGGTAGCAGGTGTGGTGGATTCAGAAAAGGGAAGATCATGACTCGAAATCTGATGGAATTTCTCAAAGAAATAGGACAAAATATGAGGTGGGTAGAGAAGTGTGAACAAAATTTACATGGAGCTCTGGAAAACTTGTGTTACAAGAGCAACTCTAATGTCACATTTGGCAAATAATGCACGTAGAGACTGAGCTGCCTGAGTGGGCCAGGAGCAGTTTTGCGGATTTAGCAATGCTACTGTCTGTGACAAGTCTGAGGATGGCTTCTCATTAGCAGCAAACCGTAGCCACAAGGGTTTCTGTATCTGCTATTGTTTATGACTTGTCAAAAAAAAAAGAGTTGTGATTTTCATATCATGGAATATCATAAATTTAGGGCTGGAAGGAACCTCAAGATGTCATCTAGTTTTCCTCTGCCCCTTCCCTGCCCAGTGCTGAGGCAGGGTTAAGTATATCTGGACCATCCCTGACTGGTATTTGTCTCAACTGTTCTTAAAAATCTTCAACGATGGTGGACGCCACAAACTTGCAAGGTAACCTGTTCCACTGCTTAACTATTCTTATGGTTGGAACATTTTTCCTAATAGCTAATCTAAATCTCCCTCTCACTGTCCTCTTTATGACCATCTTTTACATGCTTGAAGACTATTTCCCCCCACCTCAGTCTTCTCTTCTGTAGACTAAACATATCCTGTTCCTTTAACCTTTCCTCACAGGTCATGTTTTATAACCTCATTCATTTATATTCTTCTTCTCCAAGCATCCTCCAAGATACAGACAGGGCGTGTGGGACATGTGCAGCACACCCTTTCTGAACACAACTGATCTAGCCTTATGCCACATCTGCTCACATCTCTTCAAAATATATTGCTTCCTGGCTAAAGGGGAAATTCTAAAAGCTTATTCTCAGGCAGGATAGTCTCCTGGAATGTGGCACCTGAGATAGTAAGGATGTTGGAAGAGAATGATGGAAATCAAACAGTCAGGATGGTTGGCATTTGGGAATTGCTTTTGTTACGAGGACTTTTTTGCAAAAGTCACATAAGTAACGAGATTTATTTTTACATTTATGGACCTGGCATTTGTCACTTTTATGTAGGGTATCTATCTATCTATCTATCTATCTGCGCTGACTTTTGTTTTTGCCTGTGGGTGCTTTTGAGGAGGTGTGTGTGTTTGGGGGGCACTCTGCCAGTTTTGGGGGAGGTTATTTTCAGCATATTTATACACTTCTTTCATAAGCTACAAAAACAACTAGTAGTCCGGTGGCACCTTAAAGACTAACAGATTTATTTGGGCATAAGCTTTTGTGGGTGAAAAACTCACTTCTTCAGATGCATGGAGTGAAAATTACAGATGCAGGCATAAATATACTGACACATGAAAAGAAGGGAGTTACCTTACAAGTGGAGAACCAGTGTTGACATAAACAAAACTCATATGTTGATATAATTACAAAGGGTGCAAATATATTTAGAATGAAATTCTATTTAGAAGTCTCTTAAATATTTTTTTTCATTATTTGCCCATTTCTAGATACCAAATAATATCTAACTCATAACAATACCCAGTGACATATCTGAAATGTGGTAGGTGATCTACAAAACTAACGAAAGCCTTTTCTAATTAGCAGAGCTTAGAATCATGAATTATCATGAAAAGAAAGAGGCGTTATGTCCAACACCTAAGCCTCGTTACTTATATTTTTGATTGGATCATAATGCATATTGTTCAGCAGCATGAAATGGACTGATCCGAGCTTCATTTCTGAGCCAAACAAATTTGCATTGCAGGATGTGTCAAATTAGTGCTTATTATAGCAAGTGATTACTACAATGGGAATACTTGTGTGGATAACTGAGCACCAGTGTGAAAAAGGGGTAGGAATCTGGCCCTTAGTATTCAGTTATATAATGAGAGCCATGATCCCAGGCTCTTGCTCTTCTTCCAGACACTACAACTGTTTCTGTTCTTTCTATTTTATTTTTTTGAGAGAATCAAGGTCATTGCAGTATCTGTATTATTTTCATTAGTGAAGCAGGAAAAAATGCACCACAGAAATATCAACAGCACTGTCGGGCTACAGATACTGTGGGTTTTTTCATGCCTTTAGCCTAATTCATCAGTTATTTTGAGCACTGAGAACTATAATTGGATTTAAAACAGTGCTGAAGTGTGAGTGCCAAAGGGGCATTGTAAAATGATTTTTGTCTTGCAGTCAATTGTATTAACCTAACTTCTGCCCCATATTAAAAGTGGATGCTAATGGCAACTAACTGGTAGAAACAGGCCAACTTAGGTCTTAGGTTAGGTCTTTGCCATAGTAATTTACAGCTTGCTCTAGGCTAGTAGCTCTTCTATGTTAAAGATGGCTCAAGGATATAACATGGAATCTTTCATCTGGAATAAATGGAATATTGCCCAAATGAAACCCAAAGTGTGATATTTAACAGAGTTTTTCAATTATTTGGCCTTCATTTCTAATAGTTTTCAGCTAGAGAGTTGTGAATGTTGTAGCTACAGGTTGTGACTATTTTATCTGAAGTTATTTTTAATTACTGGTATATGCTGGTGAATGTACTGAAGCCTGTTTTAGAGATCCATGGACATGTAGTCCATGATTTATCTTTGATGCTACAAATTTATCTTTGATGCTACAAATGCATCAAAGTTTGTACTGGAGCCAAACATGTAGAACCCTCATTGAGTCTCTGACTTCACATGGGATAGTACAAAGTTAACTGTCTTCACCTGTAACTATCATAAGTATATCACAACATAGTGGTCAGCCTACAGTAAATCACTTATCTTTGGAGCCTGGAACAAATGTTTGCAGAGTGTCCACACTAGCCTTTAGAAAGGTTTACCCAGGCTGAGCAAATTAGCAATAAATTAACTCCAGGTAAAAGTCTCTGGAGTAGACATACCCCTAGATCCCATCAATGCTGTTTCTAAATTAAGGGAGGGATTGAAGTTGTTCAACAGTAGGTATTTGTTATTGATTAGCTCCCAGCAAAGGAGGATGCAGGGGAAGATGACATAAATTCAGTGTCTATCTAGTGAACAGCAACTTTAACTGATAGGAGTTTAGTTTCAATCATTCCCTTTAAACCTTGGGTGAATGCATTATCCTCTCTTTTAAACATATCATTCACTCTATATTCCTGTGAGAGAGATTTGTTTTCCTGTCACTATCAAAGTGTTTCCAATTTTTGTTTTTAATGGGACTCAGATTTTTTACAATAGGCTTTGAAGAAATCCACATTGTGATGGTACCCAGTACTTGTAGTAACTGTATGAGCAGTATTCTCAGTGCACAAACAGGAATGATTTAATTCTGGGATTCATTGCCTTAAGAATATATGGGTGCCACTTTTCTGGGCAGAACATCCATGTGACAGCAGCGGTGCCCTCAAATAGTATTGGAACTTGCCTAAACTGACAGCAAAAGGCATGTTCTTACCATGGGATAACTAGTGAGCATTAGCTCTCCTGCTGTAAAAACATAATGGAGACACTTTAGATTTACTAGTGGAAATAAACTAGGTGAGGTAACCCAGGGCAGGGTGAAGTTCTGACCTTGCCTAGCTACATCATGGTAAATACTACAAGAGCCTGTTTCCTCTTAGGGCTGGTCTTCACTGCAACAGTTGACTTGAGTTACTCCACTCCAGTGAGAGCACCCACACTGCGAAACAACAAGAGCTATATGGTTATTAGTAGGCAGCACAAAGTGATTGGATTAGCATCTGATATATTGTTGTAATTTGAGCTGCTGTATTCCCACAGCGCTAGAGCATCAGCAGCACTTAAGTTTCAAGACCACCACACCTCATCCCCCACCCCTATGCACCAGCTAGCTCTAGCTTAAAGCACCAGTTAACTCAAGCTACAGATTTTTGTATGGACGGGCGTCAGGTAAGGGCAACATTTGAGTTCTACCTTGAGCTACAATGCAGTGACGACACGCCCTTATGATTTTACAGCAAGATAATTATTCCATGTTAAAATATCTCGGTACGAACAAAACCAACCCCTTTTTAAGCAGTGAAGACAAAGCCTCTGAAGTCCAGATTTTCCTGACATATGTTAATATGAGGATAATAAATTCATGTCCATGATGGGGGACTGGATAAATTCATGGTGGCTAAGTCCATAAATGGCTATTAGCCAGGATGGGTAAGAATGGTGTCCCTAGCCTCTGTTCGTCAGAGGATGGAGATGGATGGCAGGAGAGAGATCATTTGATCATTGCCTGTTAGGTTCACTCCCTCAGGGGCACCTGGCATTGGCCACTGTCGGTAGACAGATACTGGGCTAGATGGACCTTTGGTCTGACCCGGTACGGCCTTTCTTATGTTCTTATGTTCTTATGTAGGCATTCTTGCTTCATTCCTGGACTGTCAATCGGGTGGCAGTCATTTAGAATTTTCCTAGAGAAAAAGGATATTTATTTTTATTATTATTTTCCCAAAACAATTAACTAACTTGCAATTAATATTCAACAAGTTTCAACATAAAATACTGAGGGCTAGATCCTCAAGTGGTATAAACTGAAGTAGCTGCACATCAATTTTTCAAAAAATATATGAATGAAAATTCTGTTATATTCTTACAAAGTTAGGGCATGATAATACAACCTTTAATTAGGTGAATAATCCTTAGGAAGACATGGTAACAGCAATAGGATTATGTGTTTTGTTTTGTTTTCTGATGAATGCATCTTGTGGTTTTTGCATGTTGTAGGCCAAGATTAGTCATCCTGCTGAACTAATCAGAGCTGCCGCTTGAACACTAATCAGCTTCCTCAGCCACTGTGTTTCTCTATCAATCCTGAAAGTACCTATTTTAAAATGAAGAGCAACTGAGCCTCCACCTTTGGGCCAGCATTTCCACTATTAATGATACTTCATAAATTATCAACAACTAGAGGAGGTCAGAAATTGTTTGACTAAATTTATTTTGTTGGAAAATGCTGATTAGTTGAAACAAAACTTTTCACAGAAACATTTCAGTTTCAACAAGGTTTCTTGGGTCCAGAATTTGACTTGAATCTAGGTCTTCCACATCCAAGGGAAATGCCCTAATCACCAGGCTATTGGCTATTTTGTGGGTGTGCACTCTCAACTTCTCCTGTTGGAGCTGTTCCACTTGGTAAAAATTAAATATTAATTGGGGTAGATAGAGACTGACTCTATAGCCTAGTAATTACAGTACTGAGTCAGAAAAAGCAGAGGCTTGGACCTGGGCCTGCCATATCCCAGGTAAGTGTGAAACGAAGCCTCAATAGACTATGATACATTTTTGTGTGAAATAGAATTCTTGTTTTCTGACTAGTCATATCAACAACCCTTAGTCCACAACTAGATTCAGTAATAATAAAAATTCCCACAGACCTATGAATGCTCAATATTTTGGAGAGGGCAAATGAAGACGGTCACCCAAATTTTGCTGGACTATATTTGCCCATCTCTGTAAATTACATATCACTTCTCCAAGCCAGACCCTACTTAATTTAGAAATATACCTGATATGGAAATTCTCTTTTCTTTGGGCCAGGCTATGATTACCTCACTTATGCTGATTAGCAGTTTACTCTACAGTTTCAATGGGAACACTTGTGGAGTAAGTGAAGTACATTTTGCACTAGCAAAACCACATCAGAAAACCCATTCCTTGAATATCAGGGGATTAGTAAGGCTCCATTTAATTTGGTAAATATGTGGGAGATTTACGTTTTATCAGTGAAGTTTCATGGAACATAACTCTCCCTATTTACTGACTGGTTATTAATTATTTTTAGTATTATTATTATTTTATTTATTTGTACTATTGTAGTTCTGAGGAGTCTACATCATGGACCAAGACCCCATTGTGCTAGGTACTGTACAAATCCATAACAAAAAGACAGTACCTGCTCCAAAGAGCTTACAATCTAAGAATAATACAAGAGACAAGCGGATACAGAGAAGGGATGAGCACAAGAAACAATGAGTCAATATTGGTCAGCATGATAGACCATGGTCTTAGCACACCAGCAGCCTAATCATTGTCAAGTGGTTTTTGTAAGCCTCAGAGCAAAAGAGAGATTTAAGGAGGGATTTGAAGGAGGATAATAAGGTAGCTTTGTGGATGTTTACAGGATGCTTCTGCTAGGCATGAAGGGCAGCGTGAGAGAAAGCATGAAGGTGCTTGTTTAAAAATTTAACAAATGAGTGATAGAGGCTGGCATCATAAGCTGACTGGAGGCAGAAGTCAACTTTTCAGTACTAAATGAGAGATGATGGGTAGTGTGGAGAATCTGGGGATAGGTCATGAAGGGCCTTGAAGTGAAAACAAATTGCTTAGCTTTAATACAAGATAAAAGAGACAGCCAGTGAAGAGATGCCAAAAAAGGGCAGGTGACAATCTGAACCCTTATGCTCACCCTTCTTACAAGACTATGATAAATTTTGTTCCAAGTATGCCTTGTGAGGTATCATTTGAAAACTCATAATTTGCTGAACTTTATTGTCCTGGTAAAATATGTGTGGTGACATTGTATGTAAAGTTATAAAATTCTACTGTGTAGGACATGTTCCAAGTCTAGAGAAACAGCTTCAAACCAATTCCCCAGAGATAAAAGGCTTGCCAGCACCTCAGCCAGGTGTCTGCATAATCAGATGGACTACCACTTACTTAAGCATCCACTCTTTGGCAAGAAGAAGGGTGTGAGCGAGAAATTTACATCTTGGCAGTGGAACAGGTGGATGTTCCCATCCCACATTTATGGGGAAAAGTCTGGGACTGGGAATTTGCTGCAGTCACTCTGCAGTGTAATTCAGGGGTGGCAGGCTGGCTGGCTGTTGCACTCTTGTAGTATAGCTTGGGGTAATTTACATGCTGGAGGCTGTGTGAGAGCAGGAGTGGTTGCTCTCACAGCAAAGCAGTGTAAAAAGGCACCCGAGATTGGAGAACTGAGGGGACACGGCTGCCCAGATTGTACCCTGGGTAATATCACAGGAATGACATGGTGAAGGGGACAAGCTAGGAAATGATCTTTGCATCAGCATTCTGAATGTATATGAATGGGACAATGCATTTGTCAAGGCCAGAGGAAAGGATTTTAAGAGATAATGAGAGTATGGACAAGTTGTAACTACAAGAGCTTCACCGCAATGAAGCAATTAATGGAAAACAAATTGTTGACTGTTTCATTTTAAAATATGAAAAAGTTTGTTGAAAAAACAATTGTGGCTATTATTCAACTAACTCCACTAACATATCTTTCTCTTACATGTGTCAAAAATTGTGCCATTTGGTATGTAACCCAAGTTAAAAAGACACAATTTCTCCAGGCTACATATAAGACATCAGAACAAAAAGCACTGTACTTTATTTTTACAAGACAGGATAATTACAGCATGAAACCGATAGCCTACATGGCATTGGGAAAGTAATTAAATCTTGGTAATTAAAAGAGAAAGTTAACACAATTGCTATAGTAAGTCTAGTTATGCTGGTGTGTGTGTCCAATATGTGCCCTAGATATTTATAGGCAAGAGGGAGGGCCAAATTCTCTGCTGTTAGAAATTGGTGCAGTTCTGTTGAAATCAATAGACCTGTGTTAATTTGCACCAACAGAGAGTTTGGCCCTGACACTTTACAGTGGGAATTCCATAAAGGTTTTGTGACTTGGATCCTCCATTCCCCTGAGTTCGTATGTTGCACGAGGCGGGGTATGCTGTGTTGGCCCATTGCCAAACATAGCATACTCCCTTTCTTGTACCCAGCCAGCTTGACTGTCTGGTGCATGGAAGTGAGGAGATGGTGCTGTGACGGTGCCCCCCATAAGGCTTTATGGAATATGCTTAGGATTGTATATATGACATAACTGCAATATGTTTTAGGCTACATATGCCATATAACATATCTATGCATCGGTTATGATCTACTGAATGTATTCATCCTATTTGTATGTGTGTATCATTTTTGTATTCGAAGTTATGAATATTAGCTGTGTACTGGCTTGATTTTAAGTAGCCTAGTAGAGCATTTGGTCAGCCTCTTGAGAAAAGTGCAAATTAAGTGCTCAATCAAAAACCACTTAAGCCAACAATGAACTTGAAGATGCCAATCCACATCTGAGTCTTCCCAGGAATGTGTCTTGGCTGGTAAAAATGGAATCATGCATGGACATGTGACTTGCCCATGTGACTCCAAAACTCCATCTTGGAGCTGGATTTGCATAGGAGTAAGGAGGGGGTCTCCACGCACAAGAGAAAGTCTTTTAACCCCCTGGGAGATCCCTCCATTTTGTCTTCAGCTGGCTAAAGGGATAGCCTCTCCACTCCCAAGGATACCTGAAAGAAACTGGAACAAAGGACAGTAATTACAGGAGGTGTGAGTGATTGCTGGACCCAGACTAGCAGGAGACTAGTCTGTAAAAGGAAGCTTACTGGAACTGGTGAGGTTTTATTTGTATTCAGATTTTTAGACATAGACTTGCATGTTCTATTTTATTGTACTTGGTAATTCACTTTGTTCTGTCTGTTACTACTCAAAACCACTTAAATCCTACTTTCTGTATTTAATAAAATCACTTTTTACTTATTAATTAAACTCGAGTATGTATCAATACCTGGTGGGGGGACAGCTGTGCATATCTCTCTATCAGTGTTATAGAGAGTGAACAATTTATGAGTTTACCCCGTATAAGCTTTATACAGGGTAAAATGGAGTCATTTGGGGTTTAGACCCCATTGGGAGTTGGGCATTTGAGTGTTAAAGACAGGAATACTTCTGTAAGCTGCTTTCAGTTAAGTCTGCAGCTTTGGGGCGTGTAATTCAGACCCTGGGTCAGTGCTGGAGCAGACGAGTGTGTCTGGCTCAGCAAGACAGGGTGCTGGAGTCCTGAGCTTGCAGGGAAAGCAGGGGCCAAAGTAGTCTTGGCACATCAGTTGACAGTTCCCAAGATGGTTTCTGTGATCCAACCCATTGCAGAGGCCATTGTTCAATCTACTCCCTGCCTTTTCCCACGCCTGTTCTCATCTCACCCAGTTATTCATGGGACAGGTTAGTGCTCATGTGGAGTCTTCTCTTCCCCTCCTTCCTGGCCTCCTGATCTGTGCAGTAGAATGGCTTGTACCTCTTACACCCCCACCTGACTACTGAGAGCCTTGTCACAATGAAACCCAATATCTATATGTTGTTTCATACATAGGTACATGTAACTCAAAGTTTGATAATATTCAGACATAGTCACACATTTTGTGTTGAGAACAAATCAAACATTTTGAAAGACTTTCGCTAGATAAGATTATTTCTAAGTTGTTCATTGACATTACTCATTGAAATTCATTGTGGGTAGAAGGGGAGGAGGATGGTGAGAGAGAGAGAGAGAGACCTTAGTGATCATCACAAAGTTTTAACAACATTGTTTCCCCAACTTTCTCTCTCTTCCTTCTGCCTTCTTCAGAGGCTGCTCCTGCCAGAACAGCAGTCAGAATAGACTTTTTCCAGGGTTCTTGGGGATTCTCACACAGTTGTATTGGCCTATTACATTCTGCTTATTTTGCCTCAGGTGTTGAAAATCTGGCTCTAGGCTCAACCTAGCCTGGCAGAGAGCTAAAGTATTCTTTCAAAAGTCCGCTGAGGGTCTTGATGTAAACACAAGTCCTCAAATAATAAAACACATTCTCCTAGGATCGAGGGCTTGCTGTGTGGTATTGATTTTTTTCACTTTGAAATCCTCTAATCTAAAGATGAACCAAGTTGTACTATGTGCTATTTCTTCCCTCTCCCTCTACTGGGTACTAACAGCTTTCTTCCAGATGCTGTGGTACAATTTGCAAAGGTTATTTCAATCAGCACAGGGCTGCTTGTTAACCACAAACACAAAAGAAAAGAGTAATTAGGAAAATATGATCAGCTACTCTCTTGTGTTACGGAATGTTAATTCGAAGTGAATGTTACAATGACTGGAGGAGATCTATGACAGGATATCAGATGCATACATTCTGTTGATAGCAAATGAGAAAGATGCATAGTGATGAAACAGGATTGAAAACAATGGGTCAGAATGGCTGCTCTTCAGTGCTGAGTGGTCCTCAAAAGGTGACCTGAAAAGAGCCATCCACTCCTGTAAAAGTTACTTCAAAATGTATGATTTTAAAAGCTAGTGGGTAGTTACCTAGGCAGCTAAAGATGCAGATAGGTGCCTACTTGAATTTTCCCATTGGGAGTTAGAGAGGAGACTGGAAGAACATGGCTTGTTTAGCCTAGCAAAGCAAAGGCTGATAGGGCTTATGATTGTGCTCTATAAATACATCAGGGAGGGCGAAGATTTGTTGAAGCTAAAGGACAATGCTGGCAGAAGAACAAATATGCATCAACTGGCCACAAACAAATTCAAGCTGGAAATTGGAAGGTTTCTATCCATCAGAGGAGTAAATTTCTGGAACAGGCTCCCAATATGGGTTGTTGGGGCCAACAACTTAATTTGATTTAAGAGAGAGAGAGACAAATTGATGAGTGGTATTGTCTGATGGGTTTTTTTGTGATGCGGGGGGGCAGACTCAGCAGCCCTGGGTGATCCCTTCTGGTTTATGTCTTACGTTCCTACAAGCTCATGCTTCAAGGCTTCAGCCAGCCCCTGAGGGGGTTAGGAAGGGATCCCTTCCCCACAGCCCCCAAATATATTCTGTTTTGTTCATCTCCTTCCTCTGAAGCATCAGGGAAGGCCACAGCTGGAGATGCAACACTGAACAGGGAGGGCCAGGGCTCTGAGGGGGCACTCAGCATTCCCTCTCACAGGTTCATGGCTGCCTGGTTCTTGCTTACATACTCAAGGTCTAACTGATCATCATATGTGGGGTTGGGAAGGAGTTTTTCCACAGGTCAGACTCGCAATGAGTTGAGGAGGTTTCTCCTTCCTCCTGTCAGGCTCAAAGCCTCATTGCGGCTGGTACTGTACTTTCAGATGATTAGTTCTGAATGGTCTGTCCTAGTATCAGAGGCTTCATGAACTACTCTTCCCCCTTTTCCTACCATAGTAGCTCACTAATGTGAGTCATGTATACCTTGAGGGGAGAATCAATCACTACATAGTCTGAATACTTAATAGACTAAACAATGGAAGAGCAATAACATAGGCAACAAAAAATAACTCCTGGCAAAGAGTTAGGGAAACAAGTATGGATTTGGTCTTCTGAGAAATTCTTCTATAGATGCCTTACCTTTGTAAAATGTACCCAGCCTCCGATCATTTTAAGCACCTGATTGTGAATGACGAGGAATGGGATTACTTCCCAGTTCTCTGATGGATTTCAAGAGGTTGTATATTAGTAGAATAAAAGCTGTTTTCAGCCAGACTAACTACCTTGTTGGGCATCCCAAGGGGGTTAAAATATACCCTACAAACTTCTGAAAGGCCACTGAGTAACAACGGCTTTGCTTAGTCAGTGTTTCTCTCTTTAAGCCTGTGAAACCAATTTTCCTTATAATTCTACAGGGAAATATTTCAATGCATTCTACTTCAGGATAGTAGACAGCTGCAGGCTTTTGTGTGCCCCATTTCATTACCTTTCCTTTACCCTCATCCCTAATTCAGTGTCATTAAATGTGTCAATGTAGTGAAAAAGTATAACCTTTCCAAATCAGCTGCTTTATTTTTCTTCATCTTTACAAGCGGTGAATAAGGTACACATACAGCTATGGGTATTTGTTATTCTCCCAATCCGCCATTGATAGTCCTGACCATGGAGCTCTGCCATCTGCTCCATGTGAGTGGAAACAATGTGCCTCCTTAGATCTCCCTCAGGCAGTTTAAGAGGCGCACAGAGCAAGTGGTCCTATTCAGAGCTGGAGAGCAGAAGCAATTAGGAGAATCCCTATTCTGAGCTCAGACAGAAGCTCCCTGGTGGTTCTTCAAATCTGGCCTTTCTTAAGGAGCAAAATAAAATAAAATAAAAAAATCCAAGTACAAGTGCACACCCAATTTACACACACAAAAAACAAGCTAGAGACATTTCCCTATGCCCTTACCCCTTTTGTGCACATAAATTATAGTAACTGTGCATGCAAATTAGATGCAAGTTGTGCACACATTTTCCATGTGAAATCACACACCTATATTTTGAAGGTATAGACCTTGTATATTAAAATGAAGTATTTTAAAAAATAAGATGCAATCATGCAGGCATGAGAAAGACTAAATAAAAGAGGAAGTAAAGTTGAGGTTTTCAAAACCAACCAGCCAGTATTGAACTGAAATGTCAGAGCCTCTACCAAAGCCTGTGTTGTTTGGCTACTATGGAGGGGCATCTGACGCCTTCCCCTCCAGCACTGGAAGCAGTCTTTTCAATAAGAGAGCTTCCAAGGTGCAGCCACTGGGGAGGCAGTTTGGGTCAGATTGGGATCTTAGAAAACAACAGTCAGTCAGTGCAGTTGCAGATTCTTCATTAATAAAAAAACTTCGCTATTTTAGGAGAAAGGCAAGTGGAGTAAAGAAGAGGGAGAGAGGAGATTGACTTTATCAGGGACATCTTGTGAATAGTTCTTTATTCAATCAATAGTTGGCATTAGACAGTCCTGTTTTTTCTACCCCCTCCTCTGCAGAATCTAAATGATTGCTCCTCCACACACTGCTTTCAATATTTACAACTCTGGCCAATGCTCAGACAGCTTCTGTCTTGGATTCTCATACAAATGCAGCCAATTTGCTTTCAGCTCAGGTAACCATACATTGCAGTTCATCATCATTTTTAATAAAGGGTATGGAAGCCTGACAGGTCTAAAAAGTGATTCATTTACAGACTCCCATCAGGAAGCTCTTTGGTATCATTAGCAAAGGAGATAGAAGGGGGAAAACTTTTTTTTTGACAGAGGATTACACATTCTGCTAAACACATGAGGTAAAGCTCACAAGGGGAAATACCACAGGGAGCGTAGATTATGGACACCTCATCCTTTACCATTGCTTGATAAATATCCCCTTGCTGGTGTTCCCTGCTCTATATTTATTACTGCATGAAGCTGTCCAAATAGCAGGGTTGCAGCAGAATCTAGCAGTATGAAAGTGGTGCAGATTCTAGCTGATTTCTTGCCTTTCTTGCCTGCAGTCAGCCTAAAATCTCCTAAAGTAGACAGGCCATTCAACACAAACTGGGCACTAACACAGTGAGTGCAGTTAGACATAGAGCTCTAGCAGCGTGTCAATAATGGGCCTGATGGAAAGAATATCTTGGGAGCTGGTAAATGAATTGTTGCTCCTATGACGCAAAATGTTGCTCACAGAGGCATACATAGTATATACTGGGATAGGCAACCTATGACAAAGGCGGCATGTGAGCTCATTTTCAGTGGCACTCACACTGCCCGGGTCCTGGCCACTGGTCCAGGGGGCTCTGCATTTTCATTTAATTTTAAATGAAGCTTCTTAAACATCTTAAAAACATTATTTACTTTACATACAACAATAGTTTAGTTATATAATATAGAGTTATCGAGAGAGACCTAAAAATGTTAAAATATTACTGGCACGTGAAACCTTAAATTAGAGTGAATAAATGAAGACTCAGCACACCACTTCTGAAAGGTTGCCGACCCTGGTATATACCCACCTCTACACCCAGTGCAACCATCTTAATGCAGCCCATTGTGTTACTTAGCATCACTCTGTACCTGCTGCTGTAGGTGGGATAGTAGCTGAGCATACAATACTCTGGCCTGCTACTGTTTGATCCTTTTTTACCTTTTTCCCATGAGGTAATAGGGACAGAGGCAGGGAATGATTAATCCAGCACAAAGAAGATTTAAAGGAGTGGCTCACCTATAGCTGCCCCTTTTTGTCTCTCTTGTGTGTTAGAAACCCATCCTTGATGTTTTCAGTCCCATACAGTGTTCAAAGGCCTGTGGCAGTTACCTTAGAGCTTAATCCTCTGTGCTAAGGCAGAAGGCAAGTTAGTGACTCCCCTTCCCTCTCTGCCTCGTCTGCTTTTGTATGCTATTTCCCTGCAGTCTCAATGCAGAGTGGGAAAGGGACTGATGGAAGAACTAAGAGTGGCCAAAACTGATGAAGGACAAAACTTCATTGTGTTGGGTTAAAACCACATGATGTCGCTGAGCTTCGCTGGGTTTTGAGTAGAAATCATACATCTCTTTGGATGTTGTAAGGAAGGAGGCGGTTCACACAGAATTCAGCTCAGGTATGCCTGGTACTCAACCTAAGTTTCAATGAAAGTTTTGCAAACCCTCTGATGACCTTAGGTAGAGTTTGGGGATTGTAAGTGAACTCTACAACACTGCTAGTTTTTCTTGGCTTCATCATGGAGGTTCTGCAGGGCTCGACTCAGTTTCTGTTGGTCAGCAGCTGTGCAGGAAAAGGATGTTTCTTCTTCCCCTTCTCTCCCCACCCCCGAAGCTGAAGACACTTGAGCTCATTTACTGTCCTTCCATAATGTCCCCCAGCCTTTCCATCTGGCATCAAAAGGATGGCTAATACAATGGGCCACATTCTCTCTTGCATTCCAGACAAAAAGGGGCAGCACAAGGAATTGCTCCAGTGTACAGAAGCTGCCAGGCTGCTGTAATAGGGCTGGTTTAGCTATGCCTTGCACTAATACTCCCATCTGGCCAGGGACAGGGGATAGTTAGGGGGGGGTGGAGGTTCTATGGATGGAGTGTGGTGCACTCTGGCAATCCTCTGCAGGTGTATGGTCCCAAAGGGATCACAGACAGATAGCATAAGTAACATTAGCCTCTCGGCCACAATTAGCTCTCTAATGTCCCCCAACCCCATGCCTAGTGGATCTCAGTCCTGAAGAGTATCTGGGCCAATATATATTCAGTTACTTCTACCAGTGTTTCCATAGCTACTGGAAACATTTTCAAGCCATCGATACTCTCCTTTGTATGTGTGGGTTGGCTATTTAACATTTTTGGCAAAGTGAAAAGGGAAGTGAAAACAATACAATGCTCTTTTGTGCCTAAAATAACAGTATGCAGACCCTGGTAGCACTGATCCTCAGCATTGTATAAACCAGTATGTGCTAAATGTGTTATCCGTAATGAGAGTGCTGTATGCAAAATACATGAAGGTACCCATTCTCTCTGTCTCCTGATTGACTTACTCATAATTCAGGAATCTTATTCTTAACTGTCTTGTAGAATGGGGAATAAGAGAGCGAGAAAGAAAGAGAGAGGGAGAATATGGTTGGGAGGTCGAGGCAAGGAGTTGTTTGTAATTTATGACCATATGCAATTATACTTGCTGTGCAGAAACTAGAACAATGGATATGTAAGGAAAGTCACTCAAAAGATTTCAAATGGCTTTAATTAATTCTTTTTCTGCTTTATCTCAGTCTGGGAAGAACTAGACTGTGTGGCTTTTGTATGGTTCTCTGCAGGATCAGGTGCCAAGTTCTAGTAATTAAAATAGGGAGTGAGGAGGAGATGGCAATACAAAAAAGTCTTTTTTTCTTGGCAAGCACTTCTGGCACATTAAAACAAAAATAATTTGTTCACCATTTCTCCAACTATTCAAGGCTGGGAAGGCAGTTTTTAATCAGTCTATTGCAGGAAGTAGGCAATAGTTTCACTCATCAATTACCTTGTTTTAACTTCCATGTCATTTCAGAACCATTCTTACGACCAGCATTTATGAGATGGCCTAGCTTTTAAAAAAACACAAATCTGAATTTATGAAAAGGGATTGCTGTAGTTGATGTTAATTGTTCACACTTTTAAGTGACTCATATGCTAAGGAACATAACAGAATGGAGGAAACTGGGACTGAAAAGTGACCTCAGGAATATCTAGTTCACACAGAAGATAATAGATGTGGCATCAAGTACTGGCATTTGCAACATTGTATATCAAGGCATCTAGAAGATTTGCTTCTGAAGTATATGGTAAAGAAGCAGTAAATTGGTATAAGATAAATCAAACAAGAGCAGGAAGGTTTCGGCTTTTCCCTACTCCTAAAATTGTTTATATTCTTTAAAAAAATGCTTATGATATATTGTACATATGATAGAAATCACTGATATTCTGAACAGTTGTCACCACAAAGAAGTCTACCGGCAGAAGACATTACTGACTGGTGCATAAATAAAACCTCTTTCTACACTCTGAATCAGGATGGTAGCACAACAAATCTCACCTGCATGAACTGTCACAAACTGTTAATGACATATTGACAGCCATGGAGACTAAAGTCCTCTTGTTACCTGGTACAGCTAATGAAATGCCAGTAAAAGCTTTCCCCCACCAAATGTTCCTCGCCATGATTGCCTACTAGGTGAGAGGGTAGTGGATAGTTCATTCCCCATGCTCATTCAATCATAAGAATGGCCATACTGGGTCAGAACAAAGGTTCATCTAGCCCAGTATCCTGTCTTCTAACAATGGCCAATGCCTGGTGCCTCAGAAGGAATGAACAGAGCAAGACAATTATTGAATGATCCATCCCATGTTATCTACTCCCAGCTTCTAGCAGGGACACCAAGATCATGGGGTTGCATCCCTGACTATCTTGATTTATAGCCATTGATGGACCCATTCTTTGCTAAGTCTGCCAAATAGAATTTTTCCTATGATGGTGTTTTTTATTATGTGGATGTTTATCCACTCAGCACTGAACTGGGCCTACCAATACATTCTATACGTAGCACCAAAGTGGTATCAGCTAATAATGACTTTTGGTTACTAGGATGGGAGACAGCTTTGAACTGATGACCTAGAAATGAAAAGCTCCATCTGTAGTCTCTTAATGATCCCCAAACAATTCACTGCGCATTGCATGTCCTTTTCACGGTAGATAGATCATGAAGACAGTTCTTCAGATACTGAAGAGATTCCAACACCTAAATTCAAATTCAAATAAATGTTGTCATAGATGAGACACCAGACATTAACTGTTTAGTAGGCACGATCAAGTAATTTTTATAGTGTGTTTAGTAGGACTCCATTGTTAGTTACCCCCTTTTAGAAGCTTGCAAATAGCATTTCTTTCCTCTCAGTTGTGTCTTTTGCCACTTGCTAAACATTGGTTTGTGTTTCCAGCCCAAAGTGCTCAACATGCTATTGCAGCTTGTGTAACAGCATCATTTCATCTAGTGCTTTGTCATGGTGAGATGATACCCTTTGTAATGAGAACCATCACTGGTGATGAGAGCAGAGATCAGATGACATAGAGCAGTGAGCAAAGGGTTGAGATGATGGAATTCATTCCATCTCTGCTGCTAAGTCACTGTGGACCTTTGGGCATGTGTGACCAAGGGACCCCTTGGTGCCAAATAGGAGAGAGGTGCATAAGAGCTCCAGGGAGCCTCTGGGTCTGGTATCTACATACTAGTTTGCCAAAGGGTGTCATGCAAGGTCTCTGCTGAAAGCCTGTGCCACACAGGTTATCATACTCATTGTGAAATGTACATATGGGTAATATGTAAGGAGTTATGTACATATACTGAAAATTGTGTTTTTGAGGTCTGCAAACTGGGACTGGTCACCAGAAGGCGATACACAAATTTCTTTCAAGAAGATGCTTATCGATCTCTCTGGCTATGTATAAATTGAGTATTGTATGGCTCACAGTGGACACCCATTTACAGTTTGAGCTGAATGTTAATGAAGGGATTGTGAAATGTTTAAGAGAGAGAATTTACAGGAAGAAACAAACCAGCAGAAGGGAATCCTGTTTGCAAGTGAAAACAATGGATTTTTGAAGTGTAATATCTGTAGGGACGGAGGCACACACTACATCCTTCAATGCAAAAGCAAGCTGACAGTGTGTTTGCTTCATGAAAAAAGGATCACAGCCACATCTGGCTGAAAACCACTGGAAAACTTAAAGCTAAACTTTATTTGACAAGGGGTTGTCTTGCATTTTAGAGCCTAGTCTTAATAAACATGTTATGATTTTGTTTTATATGTAACCGTTTATGTCCAGCATTTCTACTTGCAATCATTTGAAGCTGTTCTTTGGTAAATAAACTTCTTGTTTTTACTATAAACATTTCTAAGCATTGTATGTTAAGTGGTGCTGTGATCTAAAGTGTCACTGGTAAACTGGGGTGTACTGTTCCTTTGGGTGTGGTGGATCTGGGAATTCTGTGTGTGTCCAATGGATCAGAGGCCAGACACTCCAAGGGGATGCTCAAAGGACTCGGGCGCTGGGTTCTATAGTTAACCTGTAAAATAAAGAGGGAGCCGAGTGGAGGCCTGGAAGTCAGTGCTTGTGTTGCCAGAGGCTGGTGGAGTTGAGGAAATGACCTGTGGCAGGCACAGACAAGGTTTCCTCACACTAAGGGCAGGTGGTAGTGAGGTACCTGCCAGCCCTGGGTACCCCCAGGAAGCATCACTGCATGTTACATACTAGAGGATCAGACATTTCATTGCTTGTGTAGGGTAAATTGCCGTGTGTTAGCCAACTTATTAAATGTAAACGACTTTTCAGAGCTAAGGACCTTCTGGGAAGTATCTGGGAGGTGAAATCATAATTTGGCTGCCCCCAGAAACTGAGAATGTAGCTGTGGAGGCTGGGTATGGAAGAGTTGTGACAGGATGGGTGAAGGTTATCCCAGCTAAAAGACTCCTTAGAAACAATCAATCCTCATCATGAGATCACTGAAAGTGACCCTCCTGGTTAGCTGGAAAGAAATCAGATAGAGAAAAGAAAGCTCCAAGAAGAGTTAGATGAGAATAAAATTGATTGTGATGGTGATATGAAAATATCCTGAAAGAAAAACATGCATACTTCATAGCATCTGTAGGCCAAACTCACTGCACACTCCAAGGGCTTCTTGCCTTCCTCAATGCCTGCCATCTCCCAACCCCCCTGTGTGCCACCCTCCCATCTCCCCCCTATTTCAGAGACTCCCTGCAACACCCCATGCCCTCCCTCATACCAGAGGTTCTCTGTACCCCCCCTCTCCCCGCCATATGCCAGGGCCTCTGTGCATCCTCCATTTTCCCTGTCCCCATACGATGGTCCCCATTCTCCCACCTCCTATCATGGGTTCTATGTGCCCCCCATTTCTCCCTTCCCCCTCATAGATAGTCTCTGTGTGCCCCCTTATTCACCTTTCCTCCCATGTCAGGATAGTTATGTGCTCCCCTGTTCCTTCTTCTGCCTCATGCTGGGTCTTTGTGTGTCCTTCCATTCACTCCTCCCCCCATATGAGAGTCCCCCATCCTCCCCCATTCCAGAGGCTCTGTGTGCCTCTCTGTGTCACTGCCATTATTCTTTCTTTTTTTCTGTCTGGGAGATAAGTCATTCAGGGTGTTACGCTCTATGGGTGTCATAAACAGATAGTTAAGGGTTAATGTCTCTTTTACCTGTAAAGGGTTAAGAAGCTCAGGAAACCTGGCTGACACCTGACCAGAGGACCAATAAGGGGACAAGATACTTTCAAATCTTGGTGGAGGGAAGTCTTTTGTTTGTGCTCTTTGTTTGGGGGTTGTTCGCTCTTGGGACTAAGAGGGACCAGACATCAATCCAGGCTCTCCAAATCTTTCTGAATCAGTCTCTCATGTTTCAAACTTGTAAGTAATAGCCAGGCAAGGCGTGTTAGTCTTATTTTTGTTTTCTCAACTTGTAAATGTTCCTTTTTGCTGAGAGGATTTTACCTCTGTTTGCTGTAACTTTGAACCTAAGGCTAGAGGGGGTTCCTCTGGGCTGTATAAATCTGATTACCCTGTAAAGTATTTTCCATCCTGATTTTACAGAGATAATTTTTACCTTTCTTTTTTTAAATTAAAAGCTTTCTTTTTAAGAACCTGATTGATTTTTTTTCCTTGTGTTAAGATCCAAGGGGATTGGATCTGGACTCACCAGGAATTGGTGGGGGAAGAGAGGAGGAAGGTTAAATTCTCCTTGTGTTAAGATCCAAGGGGTTGGATCGGTGTTCACCAGGAACTTGGTGAAAAAGCCTCTCAAGGCTGCCCAGGGAGGGGAAGGTTTTGGGGGGACAGAAAGTGATCCAGACACTGAAATTTCTGGATGGTGGCAGTGTTACCAGATCTAAGCTAGTAATTAAGCTTAGAAGTGTCCATCCAGGTCCCCACATCTGTACCCTAAAGTTCAGAGTGAGGGAGGAACCTTGACAGTTTCTTTTTTTCTGTCTGGGAGATAAGTCATTCAGGTGTTACACTCTATGGGAGAATGGGCAGAGTGGAGATTTGGGGTGGGAGTGTTGTTATGCTGGAAGGTGTAAATGTCTACCATCAGGTAATACATCAATCTATGTAGACAATTAGTTGAAGCTGTTGGGTCTGCTAACCATGTTCCAGGTTTGCACTGTGTTCTCTATTTCTGAGTTTGGTTTTTCAATTTTCACCAAAATTAATAGGTTCTGTCCATTGATACCTAAAATTTTGGATTAAACCAGATGAGGCATTCAAAATGAATCACGTTACAGACAAACAGAAATGCCATCAAGCACCTTGTTTTGCTTAGCCAATTATTTATGTGCTTAATGCTGATAATGTGCTCGGTGTAATAGTATACACAAAGACAGTTCCTACCCTAAAGAACTTCCATTCTAAACCTTTCTGTCTTAGTTTTCCCATCTATAAATGGGCCTAAAATACCTTCTGACATGCTAAGTATTATGGTTATTTCAGAGAGCAGCTCTTAAAATAGATTTGTTATTTCATATAGGGTCGGATACATAACCCATTGAAATCAGTGGGGTCTTCAATTCAATGGGTTTAGGATTAGGCCCCTTCAGGGCACAGAGATTGTTTTCTGATGAAAATGAGAGATGGTGTAAGAGAGTGTTACCACTGTTAAAATGAAGTGGCAGACAGTGGCATGAGGGGATTATTTTTTAAAAAAGTATATACAGCTCTACCCCGATATAGCGCTGTCCTCGGGAGCCAAAAAATCTTACTGCGTTATAGGTGAAACCACGTTATATCGAACTTGCTTTGGCCTCGAGCATTTCCATTATTAATAGTCAGCAAATCATTTTTGTTAGAACTAACACAGTGTATGCACTAAATAAATCTCTTCTACAATGGTTAAATTGTATCTCTTTCTTTAATTACAATTATTTTATAAGCTTACTTAAAAGATACCTTGTATTAACAACACAGGTACTAAACACTGCTAAATGCAACTATGTGGGCTAGGTTTCACTATACATCAATTGTTTGGTCTGCATGTAATGCTTAGGGAAAATATCAGAAAACACTTTTAATTACACATCCTTACAAATTGTTGTAAAAAAGGATTTTGGTATTTTAGCAAATAGGAGCATGGGCCACCTTGTCACTTAGCCAACTATGTTATATGTATATTGTTAAGTAATATGAACTGTTAACTATTAAATACTGTAGTTTGAAAACATTTTGGAGATGGGAGTTTTTACTTATAGAAAAGGTTAAAATGAATCTAAAAAAGGTAGAGTAATCAAGTTCTAGAGACATTGATAAAATGGTAAATACCTTTTTTTTTTGGTGTACAAGATGCTTTCTTATTTAAGATGTAGCCCTTACCATTTTTTAATTTTTTTTTAAATTGCTATACTTTGTTGCTTCATGCTACTGCGAGCCTTCTTTGCCAGGTGAATTATGGATTTTAACTGCAGAATTTTCAGTCTATCAACATCCTGGCTTTCTAGCCACTTAAGGCCAATCTCTAACCCTACAACTGCATCAGCAGACAGAAAACCATTTTTTCTTTACCGCAGTGTTTCCCAAACCTGGGATGCCGCTTGTGTAGGGAAAGCCCCTGGCGGGCTGGGCCGGTTTGTTTACCTGCGTCCGCAGGTTTGGCTCGTGCCGCTTCCAGCAGCTCCCATTGGCCTGGAGCAGTGAACCGCTGCCAGTGGGAGCCGCGATAGGCCGAACAGCCAGGCATGGCCCAGCCCCTGCCCCCATCCAACCTCCCCTGTTTCTCGCCCCCTGACGCCCCCTGCCCCATCCACCCCTCCCTGTCCCCTGACTGCCCATGGACTTCCTACCCCTGACTTCCCCCTGCCGGCCCATCCACCCCTCCTCTCCTTCCTGATTGCCCCCCCGGGGACCCCTGCCCCCATTCAACCCCCCTGTTCCTGGCTCTTTGACCTCTCCAACCCCTATCCACAGCCCTGCCCTCTGACCACCACCCCGAACTCCCTTGCCCTCTATCCAACTCCCTGTGCCCTCTTACCACACTGCCTGGAGCACCGGTGGCTGGCAGCACTACAGCTGTGCCACCCAGAGCACCGGGTCAGGCTGGCTCTGCAGCTGTGCTGCCAGGCAAGAGCTCACAGCCCCGCTGCCCAGAGCATTGCGCCAGTGGCGCAGTGAGTTGAGGCTGTGGGAGAGGGGGAACAGCATGGGAGGGTCCGGGGGCAAGCCTCCCGGGACAGGAGCTCAGGGGCTGTGCAGGAAGGTCCTGCAGGCCATGCCGTAGTTTGCTCACCTCTGTTCCAGGGTGAAATCCTGGCAAAACATTCATTGACTTTAACAGGGCCAGGATTTCATCCTAGATGTGCATACAAAGTATCTAAACCTTTGGGGGCTGTAAAAGTGGGCTAGAAATCAGAGCATGATAGGATCTTCCCTAGAATTTTGGCACAATGTGGTCTGGCAAGATCAGGGAGTGCAGATATTAGTGATCATGAAAAGGAACGAAGAAAAAAAATACCAGGACTTTTTCAAATCTCAAAAAGTGTTTCCATCCCCCCAAAAATGAGTTTTGGATGAAGGTTTGGGTCAACTGTTATTCTAGATGAATCAGTCATCCTACTTAAAAATAGCAGGTCAAATTTTGATCCTTACTTAGTTCATAAACATTCTCTCTTTTAGATTAAAAATAATTATTTATAGCGTATTTTTAAAGCACATTCTCTCATTCTTCGAAATGAGCGACCAAAAACAGTACAATGTCACTGGCATTCCAACCTTTGTGCCTTTACTATGGTACATAGGGAAATAAAACAAGAACCTCTTGTTTTACCTTTATTTTCCCTCTGTCCAGCTTTATTACATTTTCCCCTATACTTCCTGAGTGTTTTTCTTTTGTAAGAACCTTAGCAAATACCCTAAGCCTGAAATGTGAATAACTGTTTATATTTCTTCATCTACAGTACAGAACAAGCTTCCTTTTTATATGCTGTCAGCAGTTTATTGTACAAAGCCTGGGATCTTTTTCCAAGCCTCAGCTGAATTTGGTTCAGAAAACAGACTAATGAGCCAGCACATTGTTGCACTGATGTTTGGAGGTCTTCGTTATTTGTCTTGGTTTCTGGACACAATGAAAATTCCATGTGATGTTAGACACATGAATAGAATCATAGAATCTCAGGGTTGGAAGGGACCTCAGGAGGTCATCTAGTCCAACCGCCTGCTCAAAGTGGGACCAAACCCAACTAAATCATCCCAGCCAGAGCTTTGTCAAGCCTGACCTTAAAAACCTCTAAGGAAGGAGATTCCACCACAAACCTAGGTAACCCATCCCAGTGCTTCACCACCCTCCTAGTGAAAAAGTTTTTCCTAATATCCAACCTAAACCTCCCTCTCTGCAACTTGAGACCATTACTCCTTGTTCTGTCATCTTCTACCACTGAGAACAGTCTAGATCCATCCTCTTTGGAACCCCCTTTCAGGTAGTTGAAAGCAGCTATCAAATCCCCCCTCATTCTTCTCTTCTGCAGACTAAACAATCCCAGTTCCCTCAGCCTCTCCTCATAAGTCATGTGCTCCAGCCCCCTAATAATTTTTGTTGCCCTCCGCTGGACTGTCTCCAATTTATCCACATCCTTCTTGTAGTGTGGGGCCCAAAACTGGACACCGTACTCCAAATGAGGCCTCACCAGTGCTGAGTAGAGGGGAATGATCACATCCCTCGATCTGCTGGAAATGCCCCTTCTTATAAAACCCAAAATGCCATTAGCCTTCTTGGCAACAAGGGCACACTGTTGACTCATATTCAGCTTTTCATCCACCATAACTCCTAGGTCCTTTTCTGCAGAACTGCTGCCCAGCCATTCGGTCCCTAGTCTGTAGCAGTGCATGGGATTCTTCCATCCTAAGTGCAGGACTCTGCACTTGTCCTTGTTGAACCTCATCATATTTCTTTTGGCCCAATCCTCTAATTTGTCTAGGTCCCTCTGTATCCTATCCCTACCCTCCAGCGTATCAACCACTCCTCCCAGTTTAGTGTCATCTGCAAACTTGCTAAGGGTGCAGTCCACACCATCCTCCAGATCTTTAATGAAGATATTGAACAAAACAGGCCCCAGCACCAACCCTTGAGGCACTCCACTTGATACCGGATGCCAACTAGTCATGGAACCATTGATCACTACCCGTTGAGCCCCACCATCTAGCCAGTTTTCTATCGTCCATTCATCCAGCCCATACTTCTTTAACTTGCTGGCAAGAATACTGTGGGAGACTGTATCAAAAGCTTTGCTAAAGTCCAGAAATAGCACATCCACTGCTTTCCCCTCATCCACAGAGCCGGTTATCTCATCATAGAAGGCAATTAGGTTAGTCAGGCATGACTTGCCCTTGGTGAATCCATGCTGACTGTTCCTGATCACTTTCCCCTCCTTTAAGTGGTTCAGAATTGATTCCTTGAGGACCTGTTCCATGATTTTTCCAGGGACTGAGGTGAGACTGACTGGTCTGTAGTTCCCTGGATCTTCCTTCTTCCCTTTTTTAAAGATGGGCACCACATTAGCTTTTTTCCAGTCATCTGGGACCTCCCCTGATCACCATGATTTTTCAAAGATAATGGCCAATGGCTCTGCAATCTCATCGGCCAACTCCTTTAGCACCCTCGGATGCAGCGCATCCGGTCCCATAGACTTGTGCTCGTCCAGCTTTTCTAAATAGTCCCGAACTACTTCTTTCTCCACAGAGAGCTGGTCACCTCCTCCCCATACCGTGCTGCAGAGTGCAGCTGTCTGGGAGCTGGCCTTGTCTGTGAAGACAGAGGCAAAAAAAGCATTGAGTACACTAGCTTTCTCCACATCCTCTGTCACTAGGTTCCCTCCCTCATTCAGCAAGGGGCCCACACTTTCCTTGACTTTCTTCTTGTTGCTAACATACCTGAAGAAACCCTTCTTGTTACTCCTAACATCTCTGGCTAGCTGCAACTCCAAATGTGATTTGGCCTTCCTAATTTCACTCCTGCATGCCTGAGCAATACTTTTATACTCCTCCCTGGTTATTTGTCCAATCTTCCACTTCTTGTAGGCTGTTTTTTTGTGTTTAAGATGAGCAAGGATTTCACTGTTAAGCCAAGCTGGTCGCCTGCCATATTTACTTTTCTTCCTACACATCGGGATGGTTTGTTCCTGCAATCTCAATAAGGTTTCTTTAAAATACAGCCTGCTTTCCTCAACTCCTTTCCCCATCATGTTATTCTCCCAGGGGACCTTGCCCATCAGTTCCCTGAGGGAGTTGAAGTCTGCTTTTCTGAAGTACAGGGTCTCTGTTCTACTGCTCTCCTTTCTTCCTTGTGTCAGGATTCTGAACTCGACCATCTCATGGTCACTGCCTCCCAGGTTCCCATCCACTATTGCTTCCTCTATGATTTCTTCCCTGTTTGTGAGCAGCAGGTCAAGAAGAGCTTTTCCCCTAGTTGGTTCCTCCAGCACTTGCACCAGGAAATTGTCCCCTACACTTTTCAGAAACTTCCTGGATTGTCTGTGCACTGCTGTATTGCTCTCCCAGCAGATATCGGGGTGATTAAAGTCACCCATGAGAACCAGGGCCTGTGATCTAGCAACTTCTGTTAGTTGCTGGAAGAAAGCCTCGTCCACCTCACCCCCCTGGTCTGGTGGTCTGTAGCAGACTCCCACCACGACATTACCCTTGTTCATACTTCTAAATGTAAATGCATAAGCCCAGATAAACATTAACATGAATATCATGGTATTCAGAGCTCAAATGTTATAGACATTCAAGTTTCCTAACCAGATTATCTCAATTCTTGTCAACTTCAGGAGTCCCAGACTAGACATACCTATCCAGAACCTTGTTCCAGCTCCTGAAGACAGAGAACTTCCTAATTCCTCATTATGTTGTTCACCAAAGGTAAGAAGCCACCAGAAATGGAAATATCCAGTTCTCTCCCTGCATTGTATTTTAGTAATAATTGGAGATATACCAATCTCCTAGAACTGAAAAGGACCTTGAAAGGTCATTGAGTCCAGCCCCCTGCCTTCAGCAGGACCAAGTACTGATTTTTGCCCCAGACCCCTGAGTGGCCCCCTCAAGGATTGAACTTACAACCCTGGGTTTAGCAGACTAATGTGAAAACCACTGCGCTATCCCTCCCCCCTCTTCTCAGTTATCCAGAAACTCACCCATCCATGACTAAGTTCACCCAACTGACCACAGCCTCAGCAAAACCAGCAGATCTAAATGAACCAGCAGATCTGAATGAAATGCTACAGAGGAGGAGCACTTAGTTTACCCTTAACCAGTAGACATGGGGTGGAATAGTATGCGAGGCCATCTCTTTACAGGAGACTATCTGAAAATACTTTTCTTCCAGACAAGGAAAAGGAGGTTTAAAACAGTTTGCTCTGGACTGATTAAGGAGAGGAGGACAAAGATGAAGAAAGAACAATAACAATTAGGGATTCAGTGGAATCCATTCTCCCTGAATACTTGGGTGATTTATATGAATAACACTCCTTAACCCCAACAGGAGTTTAGACAGAGGGTTATCTCTAGGTGAACACAAATCCATTTCTACTCTTAAAACCACAGTATGATGATATGATATAGTGGGTCACAGATACAGACTGAGTGGGTTTTTTGACTAAAAAGAATCCCCATCCAAAACCCTGTGATTAGATCAATGGCACTGTCGCTGAAGAGTTACATATGTGCATGGAGGACCTCCTGAAGGAGGGATGCCCAGTGTGCTCATATAGGTGCCAGTTGCACAGGCCTAAGGATGCCCATGGTACACATCTGTATTCCAGTACCCTTTCCAAGAGCTGGAAAATAAAATAGTTTGGCTGTGCATCTATGCGTACAGAATTTCTTCCTACTTTTTTTTTAAATAAAAACATTCAAAATACTATAATCCATTTAAGTGTATCATAAGAGCAGCTCACCATGAAATAGTACATCCAACAAACATATGCACCAGTGCATTTGATGGTAAATGAGAAATAAATTGCCTTCCCTACCACCCATGTTTTTTTTTAAAGAACAGCACCTGCTAAGAAGGAAATTGGTTGATGTACACTAACAACTCCTCTGTAGTACTGCCCATGCTCTTGGGCTCTAAGCACTGAAGCAGCTCATCTACTGAAAAGAACTATTTAGCATCAAATAGTTCTGATCAACAGACCAATAAATAACTCAATAATTCCCCATCATGTGTGGCTGAGATGGATAGAGGGGCATGGAGGAGATGCTCTCTCTCCTAAATCCTCTGAACTCAGTGTACTGCTTCAGTTTGTGATAAGGAACAGCGGTTGGTACAGAAACCTAAACAAACTGGAGCACTGTCTTCTGCCAAGAGACAAGCAGCCAATGAAATCCTAAGAATGTATCTTTCCCCATAAAGCTTCTATTTACACTGTTTATTTGAAATCTGTTAATTGCTTCAAATAATTATTCAAAATATTACTAGAAGATATGTGTCCCCTGTCTCTTCTGCATACTGAAAACAAATGCTTTGTTTGCTTTCTACATCCTGTCTGTTTTAAAGAGGCATTTTCTAAGGTCTGTGTTTAATCATCACTATATCTCCTTTGTGTTGCTTACAGTATCTAGCAATGTGTAATCTGTGATTTTTGTTGCCTGGAACCTTTCCCCATCACATGATGTTTGTAAAATGCTGTGTGAGTACAAAATATTATATCCATTAAGTAGCAGAAATGGGACTACAGTTTAGGGCTAACACTGGGTGGGAAATAGTTTTCCCATCCCATGAAAATTTAATGGATTTCAGTCCATAAGTTTATCTTCAGCATACCATACCATACCATTGCCTTCAAAGGTGCCCTATTCCCATCTGTGGGTGGGAATAAACATGCTCCTTTGAAGCAGTTTCTTTTAGCACAGTAATGAATACCTACCCTAAGTTTCTGCTTCCACAGATGAATACAAATGTGAAAATTAAAGCACATACGATTTTAAATACAGCGTGAGAGTACTTGCTATAGCAGTACATTGAATATGTGTAAATAGCCCAAAACATAGTAATATACAGATATACATTCAAATGTACTGCTATAGCAGATATAAATTATATCAGACAGCAAAATACCCAATGGTCTCACATTCTAAAACCATTCTCTCATTAATAGTGGAGACTGGACTGGGTCAAGAGGGTGAAGGTTTTTTACATTTTCCATCATGAAACCAAGTAAGGCATAATAAAGAAGAATGAATGACTTTGCCACCATTTAATGCTTGTTTTCTAAACAGCCTTCCAAATTGAGAAAATAATACAAAAGTCAAGATCTACTGTAATTAACAGCAATTAGGAGGACAGCTCTTGGTTTACTCCCTTTCAAATAACTTGCAAACTGGCAATTTGCTTGAGGTGTTCTTCCAGTATAATCCTGTGAGTAACTTCTCAAATTGAGACAAAGTAGGTAAAAAGAGAATCTTTTACACTAAAAAGCAGATTACTCTACCAGAAATACTAAGGGCTTGTCTACATAGGGAAATTTATTAGAAGATGTATACTAGTATAAGACTGCTTTTTTTCTGGTTTAGCTTATACACTTTCAAAGTAAGTTTCTCTTAAATCAGAAAAAGGGCCTCTTGGTCTGGAATAAGAGTGTCCATACGGGCGTTATACCTGTATAATTACACTGTTATAGTTCTGCCTAATCCTTTAGTAAAGTTATAATCGTGCTTTATGACATCCCAGTCCGGCACCATGGAAAGAGCACTGATATCACCAATTTGCACTAAAATATGTCCCTCAAACACACACTGTGTTAAAGTAATAATGACCAAAACAATAGTTCTTTAATAATGCACTTGCGTTCTTGCCCATGAGTGGGTGATAGGTTTCAATGGGGGCGGCTGTATGTCTTCTGAAAAGGTTCTGGATTTCCCACCCATATCTCCTAGTCTCCAAGTTCTGAGTAGTGCCACTAAAGCTTCTCATATTGTGCCCCACAGTTATCCTGGCAGGCAGGCTGAAGGAAACACAAAGCCAATCCTATGTGCTGGATTTTAGATGGAATACATTATTCCTTGTGTTAGCAGGGAACATACACATGGCAGCCCAAGATTAGGTAGTAAAAGGAATACGTTTATTAAGGTATATCACTCTGTGAGCAGCTTTCGGCCTAGCTTGTGACTGAGAAACAACATCGGCAGGTCTCCACCATCCTCCAGACATCCATGTAAAACTAATGCCAGCTTGAGAAGTCAGCATTCATAGAGCCATGCTTCTGCATAACACATCCACCTTTGATATGGCTGTGGCTCCTTCTGACATGTGACAGGTAGCAGAGCTGGCAACCCATCTGATTTCTGGCCTGCTAGAATTTCAGCAAATATCCCCATGACTGCTGAGTGTGAGATGCACTAGCATTGCCTATATTAGCATTGCCTATATTAGCAATGCTATATATATAATGCTATATTATATATAGCATTGCCTATATTAGCAATGCTAATATTCTTCCTTGTGCTTGGGGGCAATTCTGGTCAGCCTTCAAAATTATGACTTTTAACTGCGGGCCCCCAACAGCCCCAAACTACCATAAGGAAAATATCTGACACAGAGTTACTCCTTTTCTGGTCCTACTGCTGGGGTAGGAGACCTGGCCAACCTGTGACCTGAGGTTCAGATCCCCAAAAGCGGGACTGCAAGCTATCACTTGCACTGATTCTTCTTAAAACTAATCCTGCTAAACAGCATCCAGCCAAAACAACATGCTCTGAGAGAGCTCTATCCTGGATGAGCACAAATATATATTAGTTGACAAGTGGCAAAACATGTGATGACACTCACATGAAATGAAGTAGGTTTGCGTTTACATCTGATACCTTCAAAATGTGTTTCCAAGTTAAAAATCCCTCTTTAGATAACTTCCCATAGAGACTGTTCAGAGCTCTGCTTACATCACTCTCACTCTTTTACCTTAATTATGTTTGATTTAAACTTTTAATGGATAGCCACTTGGACAGTAAACAAACTAGTTTAAGAATGATACTGTTATTGGCAAAAGGCCTCTGCAGGAACAGTTTACATAGCGATAGGATCTGTGAGCATCCCTGCTCCAAGAAATGTTAATGCCATCCACAGTAGAGTTGATAGCATTCCCCCAGCGAGAAGGTTTCAGCTACTGTAATTGATAATAAATCTTATTTTCTATTTGCACTTACTTTTTAAGGCCTCTCTGGAGAGTTTAACAGGATATTTCCAGCGCCTTTTAAATAGCCTTTAATACTATAGATTTACTGTCCTTTGTTCATAACATACTCTTTGATGCTAATTGAAAATCATGTTTCTTTCCCTTTCATTTTTGTTATTTTCTGTTCAGCATCATATTTTTTTTCTTTCCTTCTCTCCTGCATTTCCAATGGAGCAGAAGCCAACATGACCTCCTTCTGTTTACTTCCTACTCTGTACATCAGTGATGCCATCTGGGATGTGCCCACTTCTCAGTACAGTGTATTAGCTACCTGCTGGGATGTAGTCAGCATTAGGAAAGTGATACACATTACTTTGGTGGGCCACACAAAATTAAGATGTTTAAATGAAAAAACTGTCAGGTAAGGAGATGTGAATTATTTAAAATAGATATTTAGAAACCAGAGGGCACACCAAATAAGATTAGAATAATTTTAAAGTGACCCTGATATCTGGGTCTATATTTCTTTTCAACATACCTTCAAAGGATTGAAATGTATAGTACAGGCCTTATCGATTCTGGACCAGATCCTCAATGAGGTCAATGGACCTAGGTCAATTTACACCAGCTGAGGATCTGGCCTTCAGTTTTAAAATTCCTCTAGACTCTAAATACTCTTACTTTTTTAAATATTTTTTTTCTTTTGGGGGGTTAAAAGTCTATTAAAACTCAAGTGCTTTTCTATGGGAAGCTATTTTGAGATGGGCTGTAAGATATGGCGCAATGGACAACATTACACCCAAAAAACTACTTTAAAGGAACATTATTCAGCTTGAAAGGTCAAGCACTCAAAAGCTAGGAAGTGCCAGAATTAAGGTGGCTTGTACAACCTTAATTTGCCCACCTTATGCATTTGTATTATGGCACAGTCTTTAATTAACATACATATACTAATTTTGACAGGCAACCTTAATGCTGGCATTTCCTAACTTTTGGGTGTTTGATTTTGCAACCTTAATAATGTTTTTAACATACTGTAATTTTGTATATAATTTTCTAGATTTTTAAAAGAGCAAACTGAAAAAACCACCAACAACCCAGAAATTCCATCATGTGACATAATATTGTCAACCACAGATCTGATCAGCAGGGTTCATATCCTTCAGATTGATTTTTAGATCCACTGCACGGACCTCTGCCGCTTGAGTTAACAGCATAACTGATAACAATAGTAAGTTGTCATCCTCTCTGTGGGCCAACACTAGAGGTGGATGAGACACACACTTTGCCAGTAAGTTTCACAGATATTTGCTGACAGCAGAGTGATTGCGAGACTTTGGAATCTTGGTTTCCACTCCAGGCTCTGAAGGGGAGTGTCCTTTAGTGCACACAGACTCTTCTGATTGCTTCTGCCAACGCTGACCCCTTCTGCCACTTCCACTCCAACCTGTCTCTGCCTCAGTCTTGTCTTTTCCCCACCCTGCTTCCTTGTCCCATTCTCCTTGTTCAGCCAGTTCTAATGCTATTAAACACCATGTGTTCCCTTACAGCAAGGTTTGGATGTCACACTTTTGCAGGCCTACAACTCGCGTACATGTAGGGTGGGTACTTATCCAAGACCTCTACATAACAGGGGCTGGGGTAGGGGAGGGAGAAAGAGTATTTCTTTACTATGTCTCTGCATAGCAAGGAATATGACAGCTCCCATTGGACCACTACTAGGTAGCACAAGATGGAAAGTGGATGAATCAAAGTCTTGCCTAAGGGTACTGGGAGTCTTAGTTACAGTCTGGCTCTTTTCCAGTATTTGGCATCAAGTGTGAGGCTGGACTTTACACAGTCTTAAAGCTTTGAAATCCTCACCCTGCTAAGCAAGGACTGTTCTTTCTTAGTAAATCACAATGACTCCAACTTTATCACATTAGAAACACAGGCATTTGTGGTGCTCAGAGGACGCACTACTTGTATTATTATTTTGACAGTCCCTTCCTCTATCCCTGCTCCTCTATGTCTGTATTCATCAGCCACAACCTAATTACAGATTCACAAACCAGTGAACTTCCTGGGTCAAGAGATCTTTAACCTCTTCAGGATTACATAGTATTAATAATCCATTTTGTTGTTCCAGTCCACTGAAGCGGTGACCTTGTAAGGGAAACAAAGGTTTCTATGAAAACACTGGCCTCTTTAGTGCGTTTTAACATCTAAATCCATGAACAATATCATTTGAGAGGGCAAACAGAGACAGCGAAGCATAATATTTAATGTAGTGTGACAGACCCAGGCCAGTGGGGTACAGGAGTCTGGTATAGGGCAAATATACTGGTCACTGGATGAGTAGTTTTCTGTTCCCTGAGTGACCAGTGCACTAGAATAATCAGGAACCTGCTAGAACCAATTAAGGCAGCCAGGCTGATCAGAACACCTGCAGCCAATCAAGGCAGGCAAATCAGGGCACCTGGGTTTAAAAAGGAGCTCACTCCAGTCAGGGAGGGGGGAGCCAGAGGAGAGGAAGTGTGTGCGAGGAGCTGGGAGCAAGAGGCGCAAGGAGCTGAGAGTGAGAGGGTGTGTTGCTGGAGGACCAAGGAGTACAAGCGTTATCAGACACCAGGAGGAAGGTGCTGTGGTGAGGATAAAGAAGGTGTTTGGAGGAGGCCATGGGAAAGTAGCCCAGGGAGTTGTAGCTGTCATGCAGCTGTCAGCTGCAATCCACAGGGCCCTGGGCTGGAACCCGGAGTAGAGGGTGGGCCCGGGTTCCCCCCAAACCTCCCAACTCCTGATCAAACACAGGAGAAGTTGACCCAGACTGTGGGGAAGATCACTGAGGTGAGCAAATCTGCCAATAAGCGCAGGACCCACCAAGGTAGAGGAGGAACTTTGTCACAGTAGAAATTCTTGGCTTTTGACCTTTAAAATTAAGATTGTGAAATTTAAATATACAGTAGGGTTTTTTTTTAAAGGAATCTGTCAAAATATTTCCCCATCATTTTTAGTGTCTCTCCTCTTGCTGTTACCTATGTAACAAGTCCATAGGAAGATTGAAATTAAAATCCATTTTCTAACCATTTTTATTTGTCACCATTGCATAAACATGCATTTGTTGATTGTAGGGTAGCTCCACTGTGGTAGCCACAGGCATTGATTTCATGTCTGTAGGGGTAGGGAACACTGCTGAAGAGTTTATTTAAGGGGAGAAAAAACCCAGCATAAGGTGTTATGAAAGTAGTTATAAGTAGGATTGTCTTGAAAATAGAATTTCCTTCCCAAGAGAAATTCTGACTTTTCAAAATTTGTTTTTATCTGAAATTGGGGTGGAAAGTTGAAATTTTTGCACAGAAGGGAAATTCTGAAATAATTCAATTCAGAAACAATGAAAAACCCTATCAAAATGTTTTGTTTTGCTAATGTTGAAATATTACAATGATATGATATAATACGATAGTAGAAAGAAAACAAAATGAGACAGTCAAAGCACAGTTGAACCCATGTGGTTGGTGCAGTAATCCACTGCTGGTATGGACAAGTAGCTGACTACTACCCCTCCCTCCCGCTACGGGAGCAAGGAGGAAATGGGGGAAAATGGAGTCTTTCTGAGGCTCAGTTGCTCTCCTGGGGTAGTCCTATGGTGGCAAAGCTATACTCTGTCTCTTGCACGAGGCTAGCTGTAGATGCACCCTCTACCCTTTATTAAACTAAGACCGATTTTTAATTAAATATTCTATGTCTGTATTTCCGAATGTGAACAAAATAATACACTTTGTTAGAACTTCATAGCTCTCAAATTCATTATTATTCTACTAACACTACTGCTACTAATAATTGATTAGTATTATGGAATGTCCAAACAGCCCAAACAGGATTGGGGCCCCATTGATCTATGCATTGTATACATACATTGTAAGTCAGCAGTCCCTCCCCCAAAAAGCAAATACATCTCCATTCATTCATGGAACAATATAGACTACCTCTGCAGAGGGAAATGAAAGAAAAGCCCTTCTCAGGCTTTGGATCCAAACTGGTATCTTGAATGGAAACATTTTATCTGCCTTCTAGCATCATTCAACAGGCAATTCTGTTATGACACTGCACATTCACAATAGCTGATTCATAAGCATTGCAGCAGTATGCCCTCACTTATCTAAGATGAGAAAAGCAGCCTTTCCACAATATGGTTAGAAAGTACTAGGGGAAGAGGTGGACATTGGGGTGTGAAGAAATATTCAGAAGAAGGTCTGCCAGGGGATGTACCATAAATCTTCTTCATATTCATGAGTCAGAATTGCAAATCACGACAGGATAGCAGCAGCAATGGTGAGCAGTATATTTTGACTTCAGGTAACCAAGGAAAGCCTTATATGAGGTTATTTCTAGCAATACAGCAGTTCTCCCTTTGATTTATTTACTCCTATAAAATGTGTTAATGGATCCAGTCTATTCTACTCTCTCTCTCTCAGTAGGAATCATGCCTCTATCCTCATTTCTGCTTCCTCATTCAGACAAAATTCTTCCTTCCCTAACTTTCCCCTATGTGTGCACAGAACACCATTAACTAAAGCACTTCTTGTTATCCACATTCCTCCTCTCAGCTGCTGACTCCAGGGCTCTGGCATGTCACACTGCTGGCTTCATGTTAGTTCTTCCAAGTCCTCTGCGTCTACTTTTTATAGCTTCTCTTGTTAATGCAGCCCCAAGGGATGGTGGGTCAGGTGGAGAAGAAGGTGAGGAAACAAAGAGAGTGGCATGAGTGCAGTCCCATTGCCACTGTACCAGACAGCACATGCTGCGCCTTTAGGGTGCAGGATATTTCAGTTTGCTTTCTCACAGAGTGCTATGGACTGACGTAAAGAACAGCTGCTGAAGCCATTTGTACTACATAACAAGTTTCACTGGTCCTGCAAAACTCAGGATGCCTGGTGCTACCATATTCTTGAGTGCCATCTACTGACACCTTATCTATTAACTAACTTTTTACATATATGCAGATACACAGCGATCTTGTAACACAGCACTCCAGGAGGAGTTCTGAGTCAGCCCAAATTCGTCACACAGCAACCCTACCCTATTCCCCACAGTTTAGTTATGGGCTAAAAAAACACAATATGGCTCATAAAAGTTTTGAAAAAAATCATGATGGGCTCAGATTTAGCCTGAGACAATCATGAAAAATATCAGTTAAATTGCCAGGAAACTAGCAGATAAAAATTTTGTATGTCCATGTGACTTGTTACCAATTTTCAACGGTCTTTGGATTTTCCTAAATGACACTTTTACTTTTTTCCCTGTGAGAGAGAGTTTGGGCCCATCAGGATGGACCCAGCAGAGGGAGTGGAAATCTGCTTAAGTGTGTATACATCAAGGGAGCTAGCAGGAAGAACGGGATTCAGTAGGGCGTGTTTTCTAAGGGAAGGTGTAACAATGCTGGTTCTGGTGGGATCAAACTGAGAGTGCCAATTCAGGACAAATTGCTTAAAACAGGGCAGTCACAGCCCAAGGCTGGGTTTTTTTCCACCTCTAAGGCAAACCAAACCAGCCAGACCAAGAGGACTTTGGTCTCACCCTACTGGCAAACCACAAGTAACACACTCCAGTTTCCCAGTATCACCACCAATGCCACTTGTTATGGGGACAAATGGTTATGAAAACCAATACCCCAGTAAAAGAAAAAAGGTTCTCTCGGTCCCAAAGGACCAAGCCCCAGACCCAGGTCAATATACAAATCCGATCTTACCCACAAATCACGCTGTTGTCAATCCTTTAGAATCTAAATTCTAAAGGTTTATTCATAAAAGGAAAAAGATATAGATGAGAGCTAGAATTGGTTAAATGGAATCAATTACATACGGTAATGGCAAAGTCTTGGTTCAGTCTTGTAGAAGTGATAGAATAAACTGCAGGTTCAAATCAAGTCTCTGGAGTACATCCACTGCTGGGATAGGTCATTAGTCCTTTGTTCTGAGCTTCAGTTTGTACCAAAGTCCCTCCAGAAGTAAGAAGCGGGATTGAAGGCCAGATGGAGATGAGACACCTCTTTGTTCTTACTCTGGTAAATTACAGCAAAATGGAGTCTGCAGCCACATGGGCAAGTTCCTGCATACTTTGCTGAGTTACAAGGCATATCTGCCTTCTCTCAATGGTCAGTTGTAGCTGATGGTCCTTAATGGGCCATCAAGCAGGCTAGGCAGAGCTAACACCAACTTGTCTGGGATGTTTCCCAGAAGCACAGCATAAGTTTGAAATACAGACAGTATAGAGCCAATATTCATAACTTCAACTACAAAATTGATACACACCTATGGACAGCATAATCATAACCAGCAAACCATAACCTTGTCTTAGATACCTCATTTGACCCCCTTTATACAAAATTTGGTGCCACTACAGGACTTTGGTTGCAACCATGTTCTATGTGGTCCCAGTTCAAATCAATAACTTGACAGAAAGTGATAACCAAGATGATAGAATGCCATCCTGGGCAAAGGAAGGGAGCAGTGGAATATTGGGGAAGCCTTTACAGAAGGGGTGGTGATTATATTTACTTTGTCATTCAGCCACTCGATGTCAATGTACTATTGTATTCCATGCCCACTAAATGTGATGCTGTGTCCCACTCTAATAGATTTGACAAAAGGGATAGCTTGCTCTAGCAACCAGAATCAATGAGCTTGTTCCTGCATAGGCTGAGAGAGATGGATCTTTTAGTTCAGGCAGTAGAGACTCATGCTTTCCAGTCTAGAGCTCCCAAGTTCAAATCTCACTACCAATGACCTACACAGGGGCAACATAATATACTGTCCTAAACGTTCCAGAAAAGTGAGTGGTCTCTGGTAACAAACACAGAAAACAACGGAGCTGAAATTGCTGAGGAAAGACAGCTTCTTTTGTTTGTAACTTGTTGCTGTCCTCCCTTATAAGTGCCTGTCATTGACAAAGGATTGCAGCTTCATAAATTAGAAAGGCAAGTATACATACTTCAAGCCACCCAGGATCCAGTAAAACAAATTCTATGCATAGCTGATGAAACTGCACCAACCACATAGGCATTTTGTCCGTGTAAAGTTAAATGAAGTCCACCGGATGGTTGTTACACATGATGCTATTTATAAAAAATAGAATCCTTACATGTAGTAACACAGGAACTTCTTTAGGCAAAAGTAATAAATATGTGATAAACAAAACTGTCTTATCTAACTGTATCCTTGCACAATACCTCATTCTAACCTCCATGCAGGTGTTTCCAGATTATAGCACCAATCCTAACGTGAAATATAACGAAGCAGAAAATACATTTCTTTGGATGAGATTACTGCATAAATTTCTTCGCAGCTTAATCTTTTTTGAATGGAGAATAGAAAACCAGAAGATGCTAAAAAAATCACTCATTTTACATGATTATATGTAAATATGGATGGGATTCTCATCTTCAAATTACTCCCACAAATCAAGAGTGACTACTAAATTAGATATGTTGTATATGTCACTATATTTCAAATGTACAATATTTTCTCCTTTGTAGAAAAAAAAAACTATCACTTCAGAATATAAAGGAAAATAATTGAATACAATGGTGAAATCTTCCCAGTGGGCATCATGGTCCATTACTCCAGGTGATAATTGATGAAGGCTCACAATTTAGGCTGAACCTAAGTAGAATTGTCCTGACAATGACATGCATTAGACTGTGGAATAGAATCCTAAAGGACTTGGAGGAAGAGGGAACAATCTTGCATTGGGAAGGAGATGGATTAGGTAGGTCTTTCTCATGTTTAATTTAGATGATTTTGTTCAAGGAGAAGCACTGACAGCATGTACTGCTGTCCTTTGCATTGATTTCATTAGTCTGTTTACACAACACCATTTTTAACCACTCCCTCTGGGAAGAGATGTTTTATTATTTTCATCATTCTTCCCACTGGACCTGATCCAACGCCCATTGCATGTGAAGTTTCCCATTTACTTCAACAGTCTTTGGATACAGGTTTTTGTGAACAAATGGAAATAAAAGGTCTGGTAACAGTGGTCCTGCTATTTTGATTCAAATGGGATTCAAAGCATTTACAACGAGGGATCCCTTTCCTCCCCTGCTATCCATGTCAACCCCTCTATGACTGTAGCAGTTGTTATTAAAGTCAGTATTTCACAACTGTTACCATAACTAAATATCTGGGAGCCACAGCTAGCTATTGTAAGTACTGCAGTGTGTAACCAACGGGAGGGCAAACCCTAGAGCCAGGGGCAGCTCTACCTTTTTGGCCGCCCCAAGCAGTCATGCGCGGGAGGCGCCCCGGAGCCGCGGGAGCAGCGGACCTCCCGCGGGCATGACTGCAGAGGGACCACTGGTCCCGCGTGGCTCGGCTGGACCTCCCGCGGCTGCGGACGGTTCGCGGGTCCGGCGGCTCCGCTTGAGCTGCCGCAGTCATGCCTGCGGGAGGTCCAGCCGAGCCGCGGGACGAGCACCCCCTCCGCAGTCATGCCTGTGGCAGGTTCAGTCGTCCCGGGGCTCCGGTGGACCTCCTGCAGGCATGACTGCGGCAGGTCCGCCGGCCCAGCCTGCCGCCCCCCCTGGCTGCAGGGGACGGGCCGCTCCTCGGCTCGCAGCGGCAGGATGAGCTGGGGCCCCAGCCTTTTGCCGCCCCCTAGATTTTGCCGCCCTAGGCACCAGCTTCTTTTGCTGGTGCCTAGAGCCGCCCCTGCCTAGAGCACACAACCTACCCTATCCGATGACTGGATCTGTTGTATGTGGTGGTGGCCTATAAGCACAGCGGAGACGCAGAGCACACCTCTTGGAGGTTGTGCATCAAAGGTCTAATCAGTTTGACAAGAGGGAGCTCTCCCTCTTGTAACAGATTGAGTCAAGTGGGTGCTGTGCTACATTTGTCTCAGCTGGCAGTCACAGTTTAGAGATCCACAGCACCACCTCTCACATGAAGTTAATTTCTCTTAAAGGGAGCTGTGGACTTTACCATAAAAAAAAAGGACTGAATGTTTATTCCCTAGCCATGAACAATGTCCTTTACTAATTTCTTTTTAATGTATTTTGATTCTGTAATAACTGTATTCCAGTAACTGGGTGGGGGGTTGGGTTATTTTGCAGTTTTATTAGCATCTATAATGATTTTCTTATTCCCCTTCCTATATTTTTCACCAAAAGCCACAGCATGGTCTTAGCTGCCTGCAGGTCAGGTTCCAAAAGCGACAGCTGTTCTGATTTGGACATACAAAGTGGAAGGCATCTCCCTGGCAACTGGAGCTGCATAAGAACTGCCTGAATGGTCCCAACTGCTGTTTTGTTTCCCCTTCATTGTAGCAGACTTCCCATGTGGACAACTGGACACTGCAGGAGGAAGTATTGAATGTTGTACTCAGAAGGCAAATGCAAAAATTCATGACATGAACAAATTTAATGGATTTAGCTTCTATGTCCTGCATATAGGATCTTGAAACAGAAAATTTCTTCCGCTCCTCATTTTATCCTTTTTCTATTTGGCAAATATTAGTGTGTCCCCAAACATAGGTGTAAAGTTTAAATTGACATGGAAGGTTTATCTTATTTTATTGACATGTATCACTGCCATCATGGATCACAGCTGCAGTTTTCTCAAAACAGCGTTTGCATTAGCAAACTGCAACAGCAAAACCAACATGGGGAGCACAAGGACACAAACCACTTCTGCTGAGTAGGGTCTTAAATAGACATAAGCAATTGATTTTATTTTTCATATGTCAGCCATAAAAAGTTGCACTTATTTTAAAAGATAAAGAAATTAACAGATTGGAGGCTCTTTCTATGATAAGAATTCCAGAGTAGGTTGAAAGGTCAGGTTTACCTCCAATAGTGTTGTTGCCACTATTTCTGACACCAGTACCTCATTGTGACATCAGAAGTGGTGGCAGATGTGTGGGGTTTTGCAGATCAGCTCCCCAGTGGAGGATAAATCAGTGACACAGAGTCTGGGTATATTCTAAGTGTAACTTTTTTATTTAAACACATACATCAGACCTGAAACAGAGATGGTCATAAACAACATGCAGGGCAATTCCTTTTTTAGCAATTGCTGCTTAACACTAATGTCTGTTTCACAGAAAGCAACTTAGAGACCAAGGCAGAACCTCTTCTATTCTGTTGCTCACACAGCTCTCTGTACACCAAGCCCTGCAAAATAAAATCTAATGACACACAACATTTATTTGTATGCTGAGAAATAGAACTTGGAATACGGCAACAGCTCAACCCAGTTTCACCTGACAAAACACAGTGTTACTTTCCTACTTCTGTTGTAGGCCTACTATCATCGTTTATATAGCCCTCACGGTCCCCACATTACAGATGACACTCATTATCTCCTATCTTCAAGAGGCATGCCATTGAAAAGAAAACAACCACTTCCCATCTTCTTGGCCTTTTTCCAGGCAGACTTACCAAACACTAAGCTTTTGCTGGAGACTCAGGAGAATTGCCTTTGTTTTTCCCCTTTTTTAATGTATTTTGGCTTTTTTTGATCCACAGTGTCCCATATGTCTTGCTATTAGAACGTTATTCAGGCTTCTGTGCGGGTGGAAGGCTGCCGACTCACATACTATACTGTTGGTTGCCATATAAGAAATTACAGAGACAGACAGGAAGATTCCTCCTCTCAGTGCACTCGCTGCTTTGCAGTTTCATTTCTGCTCCAGCACTACGTGTCACTCCTACCCAGCCCACTGCTGAGAAAGAACCCCTCTGTGCATGATGGTTCAAGTCACATTATTGGCTGTTGATAATCTACATAATAAGATTCCAGGACTGTCACACTGGCTGTGTGTTACTCTGATACCTATTATGTCTGTACAATCAGTGTGAAGCAATGGAAACAGCTATAAGCGTGGCTGAAAGCTCTTTTTGTTTAGAATATCACCAGTTTCAATCATCACTGGGATTCATGGTCTGTTATCATCCAATTTTTAAATTCTCAGCCATTTTGACTTTATGAATTATACCCTGTAGTACCATGGGGTTTCAGCTACAGTAAGGCATGTATCTATGCCATGCCCAGAGTCCTAGAGCATTGTAAAATCTGAGGTAACTTAGCCAGTCACCACTGTTACTCTACAGATAATTTGTATGCAACAATTTCAGTGGTTGTATGAGGAAGACTACACAGATGGTAGATTACTTGGTCCCCTTGCCGCACTGATGTGACAGCAAGAGATTTCAGCTACCAGTACTGTAAATAATGAGAACTATTTTTGAGAAAATTACTATCCTGACAATTCTCTGCTCCCTCTTCATAATGAACTAGCCTGAATCGACAGCACAAGGTTCTCACAATACATCCATACTCAGAAATAAGGACTCACTACATCTGCTTTAACACCTTGCTATTGTATTCTAAACACATCCAGTCTGCATCTGTCTCATCCCACTCTGATCTGAAACCCTTGCTATATAACCAGGCACAAAAGGCCAAGTTGCTGTTTTAAGCATGAATTTCCTAACTTGAATCATTTCAGTCAACCCATAATAACAACAGTAATATCATTTTTTCCCAGGACTGTGAAAGCTATTCTTATTCCATGCACATTGTGCCTTCTGGCCCCAGTCAAGATGTCTGCATGAACAGACAGCTATCAGTGTCTATCAGACAGAGCCAGTCCGCAGCACCTAGCACTACTCTGACACCACCCCCAGCCAGGTTGAGAAAGGTATCCAGGATCAAAACAGCTAAATGTCATGTTCCAGAGGTGTCACAGGGTCAAAAAGCTGTGAAGACACTTCCCTGCTGGTGCAGAAGTTCTGGCTGCTGCCAGTGCAGTTATATATGTATCTTTCTCTTCTCCCAGTCCTTTTTTCTTCTACTTTCTTCTCTTTTCATGCCCACTTAGATTCCCTTAGATATCAGTATGTTGGAATAAGCAGCTGTACTGGAGATTTGGTTTTAGGTGTCCCAGACATGGACTGGGCCGTAGAAGTAAATGGTAAAGCATCCTTTGATTTCTATGGGAGTATAGTTGGGCTTTATATCATTGTGAGCTTCTTTTATATCCCTGTGCTACAATTTTCTGACTTCTTCTTCCAGGAATACAGGGTAACTTTAGCTCTATCTGACTATTACCTATTTTGTTTTCTTACTAAAAAAAATTGTGAGTAAATATTAGCATTCCCAAGAGGGTAAATGAAAGATCTTAGTAGAGTTGACTACACTGTGGGCAGTCCTGTGCAAGCTTCCCATGCACAACTCTGTAGATAGATATTGTTCCTAACCTGCAGCATCACTGCTATTTCAGCCTGGAGATTCTCCTGAAGGAGACAGTGAGTTATGTCAAAGTATGAAGCAGACATATTTCCATAAGCAACAATCCACCAAATTTCCTTGTACGTGTGATCTAAATGAGGATCCAAACCATGGTCTTTGACGGTGAGCGGGCAGAGCAAATATGTAAAAATAAGCAACAGTATGAAAGGGCTCTTCCTGCTGCTCCTGCCAATTCTCCTAGCGGACAGTTGACTCCTTTGCATACCCTTGAATTCATTGCAGTTATGTGGGTTTTTTCCCATTAGCCTATGTACCCCAGGTTGATTGCCTGACTTTGGGCTTAATTGCTGCCAGGTGACTAGTTACCTCAGGAGTGAACCATGCACTCAATGAAAAGGAACCTGCTAAGAGTACTTGCTTAATGACCCAGTTGCTGCTAATTACTCACATGTGCAAACAAAGCACTTCATTTGTCCAGTAACAGTGCTGAGCAGTGCAGAAATGTATATTTTGGGGGATACTCAGGATGCAGCAAATGGCGTGACAGAGGGTGCATGAAGTGCCTGTCCCTTTATGTTTAGCACTTGATTGAGAGAATGTGGTTACTTCCCTCTTATAAAGAGGGGAATATGGCAAATTAATGCTAATTAGATTATTATGGGAGCAGATAACAGCCAGGGTGACTAGAGAAGAAGTAGGGTCTTTTAGCTCTGCAGCATGAACAATGATCTTTGCCTGGGACAAAAAGAGTCTGTTAGGGAGAGAAGGGAGTGTAAATCCCTCAAAAGTCATGAAGACTGGCAAGCCAGAAGGCATTGCACTGCTTTATTAGAGAAGGAAAATACAGAAGCAGCCCAAGCTGTGTATGCCTAATAATAAAGTGAGGCTTCAGGCTTGAAGTTTTGGTATTTTCATGCTGAAAGTTAGCAGGGGGAAAGTCACTCCTCCACCACCACAAACCCTCCCAAACTGAACTACTGAGCCATTCCTCCTGGCTTTTCAGTCTCTAGAGACTGCAAAGTATCAGCCCACTGAAGAGCTTTGTAGAAAACAGGCAATTCCCTCTCTCACTAGAAGTTAGGATATAAGAAGAGCTGGAGTCATTTATAAGGATGAATGAATGTAGCAGAAATTGTGCCTGTTTTCCTGATTAATTTAAGTTCCAAAGTTTCTTAGTGTTAAGAGCAAAGGCTGAAAAAGACAAAACTATTTAATGTAGGATCTCAGTAATTACCAGTTAATGGAATGCAGATTTTTGCTAAAAGGAACAAAAGGTGTGGCCAGAATCTTTGAAAGAGGAAGAGATTTCTCCCCTCTCTTTCTCTGAACTATGAATTGCAGATCATCTGAGAAAACAGGGACTGGTAGAGCTGCCCCTATGAAAGCTTGGTAGGGGTACAAATATAACAGAAATAGCAGCCCTGGCAGCAGGCTTAGTTGATGGGCATGGCAGCTGGGAATCCATCTGCTTAGCTCTGAGTATATGACAGATTAGTTAATGGTTTTCTTTAATTCTTTTGTGGTGGAGTTAAAGCTGGTGAAAGTTACTAGCCTGACAGGATCAGAGAGTAAAGGGCTAGATTTCACTGATGAACACTTACTCACATGAGCAGTCCTAATGATTTCCAAAGGCCAAGGCAACGCATGCTTCCTCTAGCCAGCTCGCTGAAATGCCTTCTCCCTGACCCTGTGCAGGCATTTCTAGAGCTGAAAGAATCACTCTCTCTCCATACCTATTCAGCCCTTGAAAAAACAACAAGGAATCTGGTGGCACCTTAACAGATTTATTTGGGCATAAGCTTTTGTGGGTAAAAAACCTCACTTCTTCAGATGCAGCTTCTTTCAGATGCTTCTGAAGAAGTGAGGTTTTTTTACCCATGAAAGTTTATGCTCAAATAAATCTGTTAGTCTTTAAGGTGCCACCGGACTCTTTGTTGTTTTTGTGCCTACAGACTAACATGGCTACCCCAATACTATTCAGCCCTTGGTTTCTCTCTTTTACAGTTATTCTGTGGACCATGATGTTAATTAGTGCCAGTTGTTGTCAGGGAATTTTCAAGGGAGGGGAGTTCCCACTGCTTGACGTAGTCACTGTTTCTTTAGCTTTCACTAGCAGTTTTCTAGTTCTTTTAAGCAAAATAAAAAATTGAAATAATTTATGCTTGAATCAGATCCATGGCTTTTCTCAAACCTTGGCAAGGCTGGTCTAGAGAGCTGAGTTGAACTCCTGGCTTAGGTCCTGAGTGAAAAGGAGAGAGTCTCAGTTTAGCCTCCATTACTGCAAATCATAAAACCATGAGATAATTTGGTATCAACTGCCCAGTGGTCTATGTTCAAGGGAAGCTCAGGACTGAAGTAGCAAGTAATGCTTGAGACCATGCCTAAAGTGCAGTGACATCAATGGGAGTTTTTCTATTGACTTTGGTGGGTTTTGGAGCAGGTCCTAGCAGAGGAGTGTAAGTGCTGGGAAGGTGAGAAAAGAATGGTTGGAGTGCCATAGATCAGAAATGAAGAGCTGTGTGGGTTGGTGCTGAAGAAAAGTTTGCACAGCTCTTGTCTAAGCTGGTTCAGACCATTGTTATCAGCCCCACACTTGCCTGAACACTAACCACCTTTTTTTCCTTTTCAAGTTTTAAACTGAATTAGAAAAAAAAAGTCCAGTAAGAGCGTCTCCTCTAAATTTTAACATCTCAGTGCCTTTAGGGGAGAGATGATAAGGAAGAACATTATTCATAACCATGAGTGATCATTATAAACATTTCAATGGAGCAGCAAGAGACACGTATCTTTCTTCGCTGAAGCAAGTTCCATCTATCTGCTCATTTTTAATGCAGCCTGCCCTATTTATCTAACTGTACAGCAGGGGTGGGAAGGTGGAAGGAGTCTTAAAACAGTTCCAAATTGTAAAGTGCAACAGAAATTTATCCTAATAAACAAAACAAAACCCCTCTAATCGTTCTTGAAGCAGAAGTTCTGAAATGACCTAATGGGATTTTTAATTGGCATCTCTTTCCTCTGAATGCTCTGAAATGAGTTGCCAGCTGAGTCTTTTTGTGTTATGTAAAAGGGGAACCCCTTGGCCTCAAGCTTCCAGCATGCTGCTTGCTGATGTTATAAGGGCTGATTCACCAGGAATATTCTTTTGGGCATTCTCCCAGTCAGGGTCACTTAACTTCCTTGCCCCCATCATAATCTTTATCCTCCTAGTCCCATGCTCTGTCTTCCTGCTTCCAGGGTACTCTGTGTCCCAGGAGTCTTTTCCTGCCCTATCTGCTTCAAGTGCTTCAACCCACTTGTTTGCAGCAACCAAGGCTCACCTACATACTCCTTTGGGTTCCCTACTTCAGGCACTTTCTATCCTCTACGTTTTTTCTCTCTCATTGACCAGCACTCAGACACCAGTCTGAAGTCTCGTTTTCTATCTTGTAATATTTTTTCTCCTATGTTTAGAATTTTCTGGTATCACACATGTAATAATAAATCAAACGTCCACAAAGAAAGCTGCAACCCAAACCTGAACTTTGAAAGCTGGAAAACAGCTGAAAAGTAAAAACAATCTGCTAAAGTTGCACAGTTCTTTGGATAGCACGAGAGCTTTCATTTTAAAGGGATGGGCATTTATCTTCACCCTCTCTCATTGCATTGAGCTGGCAGGCATCCTGTTTAAAACAAAAAACAATGAAGAATATATCTTTAAGGAGATGCCAATGACATCTAAAATGCACCTCACATTCTTAAGGGATATTTTGACCCAATCAGCAAACCTATTTTCCCCTTGATTGACTCAGTAATGAAAGGATGGAATCTTGCCCACATGTATTAGCTGCTATGTGAACTGAAGAGAGGCATGTACTTTAGTATAGTCTCAAGTCTTTATTAATTAGTAAATGCAGAAGATGTCAGAATTCCACCAAACAATATGAGTTCTGTGCCAATAACAAAGCGGTTAAGATTGGCTGGCCCATTTTCCGCAGCTTAAGCAAATTCTCTGTTGTGTTAGCTTGGCAGGAGATAATATTTTAAAAAGCCATTATTGCTAAATCAATGCTATTGAAACAAGATTGGTCTTCTCTAAAGTGTTAATAACTCATCAGAGCACATTAAGAAGTGACTGGTTTAAGAGAGGTTTGAATGTGAAATTAAAGTTTCAGTCTATTGGTCTAATTCTGCAATGTTTATGTCCATCAAAGATGAACTGCAAACAGCATTTTGCTTGCTTAGTGTATTGTTTACTGCAGGTTTCAATTAACTGTGATGAAATAGGAAAGACAGTGAGGTGATGAATTTAGAAAGTTAACAGCTTTGCCAAGTGTCCTAAACTTGTTCTTTGTCCTCCTTCCTGTTCTGTGAGGTGTCTGTCAGAATCCATAACAGTTTTCAACATGTTGGAATCATAGGATTAGATTTTGCTCTTGCGTGTAGCCCTGTGTATGGGTTGGCATGTTACTGAGACATATCAGCAAGTAAAGACCAGCAGAAAATTAATTCTCCTTCTGCACTGGCTTGGCTTTACTGGCCAGTACATTTCCCATTCCTTTCTCCACCTGTTTACTCTGGTTATGAGAGGCAGAGGGCTGACAACTTCCATTTATGTCTATACACTTGAACTAAGGTCTGAGTAACCTGGAGAGAGGTGTACATGGTGATCTTACTTCCCTGCATGGATGGCTAGAGCAAGACAATCTAACCCAGTGGTGCCCAACCTTTTTGTGGCCAGTAGCACATTCATGTTTTCAGAAGAGCGTGGTGGGCGCCAACAATTCTTCAAGGCTTATTTTGTATTTGTACATTAAATAATACGAAAAATGTCATATTTAATATTACATAATATATGAATCCATAAGATAAGGGTAATTTTGCATGTAAAAGGTATTAATTAAATTATTCGGCAATGACTCTTTCACCTTACCATGTGAATTTGCTCTTTTTTATCTACCTGTAAGAAAAATTAAGGAGTTTTTACAAAATAAATATTATAAACAGTTTTCATCTTATTTATTTTTAAAAAGTAAAACATTGTTGAACTGCTGGTCCAAATATATTTATTATTCTTTCTTTAATATAGAATGAAACCTGCAGCCCCAGAGTTCTCTGTCCCCAGCAGGTGTGGGGCCGCGGTTTCTCTCCGGCTTAAGCCATGGCCCCGTGCCTGCCGGTGACCGAGAACACCGGTGCCCGCAGTCTGCAGCCCCAGAGTTCTCTGTTCCCAGCAAGGGCAGTGCCGTGGCCTCTCTCCGGCTCCGAAGCCACGGCCTCGCCACTGCCGGGGACAGACAACTGCACTCGCAGCCTGGAGAAGCCGGAGAGAAGCCACAGTCCCATGCCTGCCAGGGACAGAGAACACCAGCGCCTGCAGCCTGCAGCCCCGGAGTTCTCAGTCCCCGGCAGGCGAGGGGCTGCGGCTTCTTTCCCCTGCTGGGCACTAGGTGGGCATACATAAATGCCCCGGCGGGTGCCCTGGTGCCCGTGGGCACTGCGTTGGGGTCCACTGATCTAACCTATCGCTGTGGGTGGGAAGAATGGGCTATATCAGATAAGATGCAGAGCAAACCCAGAACCGAACACAAATCTTTAATGGGGCTTGATTAATTTTACAAATATTAATTTTATTAATATTTTGCTCAATGAGAATTTGAATTTTAAATACCACCCTTTGAGGGCGTGAAAAGTGCCTAGCACCCTATATAATAAATAAATCTTGGAACTTTTTGACCAGAACTTCAACCCTTGGGTTCTGTCTTTGCAGATAGGGTTTGTGACTTCAGCAGAAGAGACAAATATATAGAAGAGAGTTCATGGCAGCTATTTCCCACACACATCAGGCACCCCTCCCACATGACAGACATGGTGATATAGCAGCTACTCCAAGATGGTGGAAAACTTGGCAATATTCCCACTATGAACTGAAAGGTATCCAGCTACTTCATCTGATCATGCACTGAAGTCCATGCTTTCAAAGAATCCCTTTGAGAACATCCATTTCCACAGCTGGATTCTCACTCCATAGACTAGAATGACTCTGCCAGAGATAAGCTGCCATGCAAGGTTTCTCAAGCTGTCTGCCCCTTTGCATCATTAGCTTGGTCACTGTAAGAATTCTGTGATTTCCTGAGGCCCTTTCATGATGCCACGAACAACCAATGGGGATGACACTTCCATCAGCCAGGTTATTCAATTTATCTAGCTACCAAGGAGGGGAATGTAAACTTGATGAGTGAGGTGCATCAAGGAAAATGACAACATAAATCTAGCACTAGCTCAAAGAATCTTGGTCCATTGATGGATCATTGCCACTGCTGAGAAATATATAAACAAAAACATACGGTGGTTATAGATGTGAATCTCAGCTATAAACATACCAGGGGTTACTTTCTCTTTCCCAGAAGAGGGAGAGAAACAAACCAGTGGAAGAAGAGACTAATATATACAATGACCTAAGTTCACACTTTTCCTCACTGTATTTGCTTGGCATGGTGTCTACTGTACAGTAAATTATAGAATTAAATACCTTATTCTTTTCAGACTATTGAACATTAACTTTGCAGCTTATGAGCATGCAAATGGCTCTAAGATGATTGCACCCTTAGTCACACTGTTCAAAAGTTATCAGGATGAAAGTACCAAAACTTCAACAATAATGGGTTGCATTGTTGCTAAAGGGAATCTGTGACATGTGGGGAATTGTACCTGTATAGACTACAGCTGCAAGGAAATAAAAACTGTGGGATTTTTTTTCTCTATTCTAGTGTAATTACACTAAATATTTTTTTTCTGGAGAAATGTATTTGTTTGGGAAGGTAAAGGGGTTGTCAGAATTGAGGTCTCCAATTTGTTCATGATCTTCACATGTTCCACATAGCTTTTTTTTTTTTCATTTGTAATTCTGAACATATTTGTGTCATCTTTTAATTACTGATATTGCCAGACTCAGAACAATTAGGGCTTAATTTACATCTGAGTGCGGTAAGGGAAAGGAGACCTACTGGATTTCTTCATCAGATTCGCAACAGTACAAATTAGGGTTAAAATATGGATTAGCTGACAAATGAAAATGATGTTTACTAAATATTAGCTTCAGATTACCTACATTTGTCTGCATCACAGAACTGGAGCATAATTTAGCGATGCCTGCTGAGAAGAGAAGACAATCAACAATGGAATAGCAGGAGGTACTACAGGCCGGGAGTGAGGTGCATAAGTGCATGGAGGTTCAGGACAGAAGAGCGGGAGATGTTGCAGATAGAACAGAAGTGCATTAGTAGAACTGTGTAGAATAATTTTCTTAATATCATTCTCCACTGTCAGTGACATCACCTAAAAATCATTCGACAATAAAAAAAATTCAAATGGTGCAAGCAAAGAGATAAAAGCTGCTGTCTGTCAGAATATAAAAACATAAGTAAAATGTCACCGAGGTCCCGAGAAAACCTTTCCTGGATCTTTTTGCATTGTCAGCTCTTTTCATGAAAATCCCCAAGCTGCAAACTTGGAGGCAATCCAGCTTCACAGCTCTGGGATTTACCTTTGCAAACAGAGGTTATATGGCAAAAATCAAACTACTAAAATGCCTGGAACTCACACACTGGGCAAAATGTATCTCCCAGGCCTTCTGCCTGGAAACATGCAAGGAAGCAAATGCTAAGTGGATGTCCAGATCAGAACTACAACCCACAGTGGCCCAACTTTAAGCCACAACCTGCCAGCAATAGAATGGCTCACACACACAGCAGCAACCAGGTGCACATATGAAGTCTCACTTTCACCTTTGATTTGCTGACTCAGGCATTGACTGCTTCAACTCACTCAGCCAGCTTAGCCTCTAAAGGGAACACAGCAAGGACTCTCCATCTTGCTCAGCTGAATGGCTCGTGCTTTGGCTTGTTGCACTCCTGGGGCACTCTGTCATTTTTCGGTTTGCTGAATGCAGATATAAGTTATACATACATCCCAGGCCTGCTGCAGCCCAAGGTTATTTATGAATTAACATTTTCCTTTACCATTGGTCAAAGTATTTTAAATGAATACATATTGCATGCATAAAACTGTCGACCCCACTCAAGCGCTATATGCAGGATGGTGGGGACAGCAGGGGGAAAATAGCATGTCATTTTAGGCAAATTTCATGGAAAATGCTTTCTCGTCCTCATGGCTCAGGGAGAGCATGATTTGAAGGCTCATTTCTGATGCAGTGGTACAGAAACAGAGCCTCCTCTTTAAACAAAATAACCCCTTGATATTAAAGCCTGCTAAGGCAATATCTTCTGGAGACTCACTGGTGCAGGAGGGCTGGTGTATTAGCCTTGGCGCTCTGGAGACCTGGGTTTGAATCCTAGTGGTTTATCGGTAGGACACAGCTGAAAATGAATATATCACCTCATTTTCTGAGGTGCTGAGCCACCACTCCTACTGAAATCAGTGAGAGTTGTGGGAATTCAGGACCTTTAAAAATATGTCTCTCATTCTGGTCTCTAGAAGACATTTGTTCACACTAAAGAAACACAGTTTAACTTGATAGTGTCCCTTGCTCTGAGGAGACTTCAGACTGCAGGACTAGAAGGATACAAGAGCTGGACGTCAGGACTGGAGTGTGCTGACTCAGCTGTGTGGGCATCACAGGAGTGAAAGAACAGAGATGTATGGTTGAGGTGCATTAGCAGAGCTGTATGGAGGCAGAGGACTGGAATAGTCAGGCAAGAGAGTGCTACAGTTCAGGACTGAGATGAAATTGTCATAGCTCTATGAGACTGGCCTGCCTAAGCTGCAACAAATTCATTCTGGATGAAAATGGGTGAAATTCCATTGAAGTCAACAGCATTGTATCCATTTATATCAGCACTGAAACTGTCTGATGCTAGCAAACAAAGTATAAAAGAACAAACAGTAAAACAAAAATTATCAGGGTTGTAGAGATCTTCAAGCTGTGAACTATTCAGGTTTGAAGTGATTTCTAGAAGGCTAGCAAAATAGCATTGTCAGCTGATATTTATGTAACTAAGATCTTTGTACGGGTCTGAGGAAATTCCCTTTTTCAAAATCTTGAGCAGAAACTATCTGGAGAAAGGGTCACATTCTTTGTTTTGTTGTCAGATCACACTGCTAATTTCATTGGCTACTGCTGCTATGCACTGTGCATCACAACAACTCCACATCTCCTATTTAAAGGATAAGATGGGTGGCATTGAGACTGAATATCCATGAAGCATTATGCTAAGCAGTGAGAACAAATGTATTGTGAAGGTTCAGTTGCATCTTGAAGCTAAACTACCTGTAGGGTTTGTGAAGAGGTGAACACAGCAGACCAGATTCATAGGACATGGGGGCTCATTTTACACATCTCTGTGCCTGAGGGGGCTGCAGAGCCAGAGTGGAGGTTTGCTTGAACGAAGCTGGGCAGTGGTGTCTACACACACACCCATGGGGATTCCATCTGGGTGTGGAAGCTTGAATGTCTGTCAGGGAGCCTCGAAACTTCTGAAGGCTGCTTAGAATATTCATTGGCTCAGTTCATACCCTGACCAATATGGCCCTTCGCACTCTCAGGCTAGTCCCATTCATTTTGTGCTGGCTGGCTCTGAGCTCCACAGTGAACTAATCATCTGCTGCAGCCTCACTCCAGGTTGACCTTCCAGAAATGTAGGCCCCACAGCCTCTGTTCCACTGACTTGAACCAACAAATCCCAGAGAATGAATCCTGTCTGATGGCTTAACAGTTATTCCTGGTGTCTAGCTGCATATATCTGTCTAGTCATAACCACTATTGTGCACTCATTCTGTAGTGTGAACAGTTGGTACTGCCTCTTTGAGATGACTGGAGGAGCTGGGGCAGTGATAGTTAACAGCTGTGATAACACAACTATACCATTGTCTGGAAAGAGAATTGAAAAGGACGAAATAAATCCTTGAACTTCAGTCTGGATGGCTATCCTCATGCTGACAGATGGCATTTTAGCAGTTGCTTTTGTTACAGACTTAGAGACTTCTGTCTCTTCACCTAGCCAGGAGAAGAGATGCTGGAGCCAAAGCGCCTCCAAGTCTGACACAATAATCTAGGAAAATTGCACTTTCCAGGGTTCTGTGTAGCATTTAAAAATTGTTTCTTCTTCCATTGTGGCTTTTGATTGTCAGCCCTCTTTCGTTCCCCACTGTTTTATACTGTTCAAGTCCACCCAAATCTCTAGTATTGTGTCCTCTTCCCTGTTGTTAAGCTGACTACTGTGGGTGCCTCCTCTTAGTCAGCATGTTGTCAAATGACGGTCAGGCAATCCAAGCTGATATCTCTGCTATCCGGCTATGTCACCCAACATTCTCATTCCAGTCTTTGCAATTGCTGAATTTGCAAATACCGCATACTGAAGGAGCCTTGGCTGGTCTACAAGCAACACTCCTACTAAGTTTCCAGAGAAACTTCTCCCCATTATTCTTATAATTTATTATTTAAATTACAATAGTGTCTAGATGCCCAAACCAAGATTGGGATCCCACTGTGATAAGTACTGAAAAAACACACCATAAGAGTCAGGCCCGCTTGGAAGAATTTACAATCTATATAGAAAAGAGACACAAAGAGTGGGAAAAAGATAGCACTATATTTCCTGAATCCCAGCCCACTGCCGTAGCCACAAAGTCATTATTTTCCCCTGTGCTCAGTTCTTCCTCGCTAGTCTTTGTTTTCACGTGCATCACTCATAAATGGCATTGCCATCCAAGTCTTGTAGATTAGCCATTCATCTGCCAGTAATGCACACAGCCCAAATAGATAGAATGCATCTCCTTCACCATGCAGTCACTTTCCCAACACATGGCTGTGAAAGGCTCTGCTATCCCATCGCATGACACCAGAAAGACCCTGAGACCGTCTTTTGGGAAAGTGCTTGGATGGGCACATAAAGCAGAAACCATCACAGCAGAACAACTATGTTTCAACCAATTTATTTTGTGGAGCATTGCCACCGTGCCATCTTTTCTCTCTTTCTTGTTTTTGAAATATCAAGTAACAATATCAACAGATTGCACTAATCAAACCAGCATCTGTAGCACCTGCTTAGCTTGCATCCAGCACTGAGGAATGCAAAATGAGAGAGGCTTGACAGATGTAACTGTCACAGAATGAAAGAGGGTGTTTCACACTGGGACAAACTTAGGAAGGAGGAAAAAAAGAGAGCTCATTTATATCATACAGGCATTTTCCATTCCGCTGTTTTTCTGTGAAATTCACATCACCCATTCAAAAGCTGAGGGCTTTCAATGGAGGACCTCTGTGGACGGAGGAAAAAGGGGTAGGGAGATGAATGAAATCTATCCTCACAATCTTTACAGACCCAAGGCATGCAGCACCAGTGTCATTGGTCTGCTGTTGCCACTGCAGCCTATACACTATACTGTTGAGTATGGAGTTGCTGAACCTACTCATCACAGGTTTTATAGCCAGCATTGGGGGTAATTGGTGGATGTGCCGGCTGTGCCCCTGAATGTACCCAGCCTGCCTAGGAACCTCTGTGGAGAGAGCTGCTGTTGTGCAGTTCTCCTTAGCATGCAGGGCATTGTAGAGTTATTTGTGCAGGCTCTCTGCAGTCTGTCACTGCCACCATCTCTCAAATCTGCTGCAGTTATTATAGGACTCCACCCAGACATGTTTGTGTTTGAGGAAAAGGATCTCATCCCTCACACCCTGGCCTCTGCTTTAGCCCGCCATAAAGTCATAAGCAGGGGCTTTACAAGACGCTGATTCTCCTGCCTCAGAATTGACAGCAGTGCAACAGAGCAGCAAACCATTGCTGCACAGACAAGAGGAGAAGGGCAAAGGAGAGAAAACACTTGTTTTAGAAAACAAATGCATTAGCTAGTTAGCCAAAGTGGCCATTGAAATGATAGAAATAGAGGTGACCTTCACAAGTATGAAACAAGCAGTTGAGAAACTTCAAAGTGTTTGCAGTTTGGGATTGGTTCAATTCCAGTGCTCATCTGAGTGAACCATAAGCCCTGAGTCTTCAAACTTAGTTCTTGAAACTGTAAACAATTATAATTATTAATTATTGCCTTTATTGTGAGGGTCTATATAAGGCCACTAGCTACAAATCATTTAGAATGAACTACTAATGAAATTAGCAGCCTGCCTCTTTAGAAATCTTGTTTAACTACTCCTATGACTGTCTGAAAGTATATATATATTAGAGGCAAGAACAACCATTTGTAATAAGCAAAAATATAGGGAAAAGTAACTAACAAACTTTAAACCCATTTATTCTCAAACCTGCTTTCTTTTATAATGAAAGCAGACTCTTTGTCTTTAAAACTGAACAAGATTCAGTCTTGGTGTTCCCAACTTTTGACTGGACACCATTAATGAACATGTCCATGATTCATAGATTCCCAGACCATAAGGCACCATTGTGATAATCTAGTCTGACATCCTGTATAACACAGGCCACAGAACTTCCCCAAAATAATCTCTAGAGCATATCTTTTAGAAAAACAGCCAGTCAAAATATTGCCAATAACAGAGATTCCACCATGACCCTTGGTAGATTATCCCAGTGGTTAATTACCCTCACTGTTTAAAAAATTATATCTTGTCTCCAGTCTTCATTTATCTATCTTCATCTTCCAGCATTGGATCATATTATACCTTTTCTGCTAGACTGAAGAGCCCTGTGATGGGTTGGATCACAGAAACCCTCTTGGGAGCTGCCACCTGATATGCCAAGACTACTTCTATCCCTGCCTTCCCTGCCAGCTCAGGAGTCCAGCACCCTGTCTTGCTGAGCCAGACACTCCTGTCTGCTCCAACACAGACCCATGGTCTGAATTACTTGCCCCAAAGCTGCAGTTTTACCTGGAAGCAGCTAACAGAAGTGTTCCTGTCTTTAATACTCAGATGCCCAACTCCCAATGGGATATAAACCTAAATAAATCCGTTTTACCCTGTATAAAGCTTATGCAGGGTAAACTCATAAATTGTTTGCCCTCTATAACAGTGATGGAGAGATATGCACAGCTGTTTGTTCCCCCAGTATTAATACATACTCTGGGTCAATTAATAAGTAAAAAGTGATTTTATTAAATACAGAAAGTAGGATTTAAGTGGTTCCAAGTAGTAACAGACAGAACAAAGTAAGTCACTTTAAATAAAATAAAATGCACCAATCTATGTCTAATCAAACTGAATACAGATAATCTCACCCTCAGAGATGCTTCAGTAAGTTTTTTCCTCAGACTAGACACTTTCCAGGCCTAAGCGAAATTCTTTCCCCTGGTAAAGCTCTTGTTCCAGCTCAGGTGGTAGCTAGAGGATTCTTCATGATGGCTCTCTCCTCCCTTTGTTCTGTTCTACCCCTTTATATATCTTTTGCATAAAGCGGGAATCCTTTGTCCCTCTCTGGGTTTCCACCCCTCCTTTTCAATGGAAAGACACCAGGTTAAAGATGGATTCCAGTTCAGGTGACATGATCACATGTCACTGCAAGACTTCATTGTCCACTTGCCAGCACACACATATACAAGAAGACTTACATGTAAAATACACCCATCTACAGACAGTTTTCCTCGTTAATGGGAGTCATCGAGATTCCAAACCACCATTAATGGCCCACGCTTTGCATAATGACAATAGGCCCTCAGAGTTATATTTCATATTTCTAGTTTCAGATACAAGAGTGGTACATTTATACAAATAGGATGATCACACTCAGTAGATTATAAGCTTTGTAATGATACCTTACAAGAGACCTTTTGCATGAAGTATATTCCAAGCATATTATAATCACTCATTAGCACATTTTTATGAAATTATATAGACTGCAACGTCACAAGCCCATTATACCAAGGTAGGATCTGGGGAATAATATATGGATGGCTTATATACCCTGGTACTCCTAAGCCCCTGTGTGATGGTATATAGATAGCAGAGAGACCCTGTGTGCAGGCTAGCCCTACCCCTCTGGCTTTGTTAGTCATATATGGTAGGGAGATGGCCTTTAAAAGGAGGAAACTGCAATCAGCAGGGGAAGAGATCACCCTGAAACTAGGGTTGCCAACCCTCCAGGATTGTCCAGGAGTCTCCAGCCTGACAGAGTGAGCCCGATTCAGTAATCCAGCCAGAGAGACTCATTGAAAACCACTACACAGACACTGCACTTGTTGGCCTTTTCCCCCCTTTCAGAGGCCCTAGGAAGGAGTTATTCCCAGGTGTGCTGAGGCATTTAATTTTCCTTTTGATCCTCCATCAGAAGAAACTTAATTAGGCTCACAAAGGGTAGGGCCCCCTTGCAAGCAGTAAGAAACTGGGGCTTGCACATGAGCCACCCACTGCAGATAAATAGGTGTGGCCAGGTTCTCTTGCCATCTGGGAGAAAAACCTAAGGGAACTCTTGCACTTTGATTCAGCCAATCCATTAGGCATCTGTTTAGCTTTAAATGTGCAGGTAGTTATTAGGCAGGTGATGAATCAGAGCCCACCCTAGGAAACAACTTGTAACTGAACGAGCAGAGCTGCAGTGTCAGGCTGATGGAATAGAATGACTGCAGATTTATATGGGTACCATTTATTTTTGTTTAGAAGCAGCACTCATTAACTAGACACCTTCCCCATGGGAGCCAATGAGTATAGTCATTAAACATAAAAGAAACTTGTGATTTCTTAACACAGAGATATGATATTTCTGGGATGCTGGAATTTCCCTCTCAGTCATGTCAGATATGTGCATCAGCTCTGAAATAGGCTCCCGGGTCAAATAAACTGGTGGGTTTTTTTGATTAGCATCTCGTCATTATTCCTTCTTTATATGTTGCCCATATGGCTGTGACTGCTGTCATGCTCAAAAGTCTTTTACAAATACTTTTCTAATAGGAAAATGAGAGCTATACCAAAAGGTTCCTGCTTTCTTTTGTTTCTTCCATTCTCTAGGCTGTGTAACGTTTTAAGCATGACACCTCGGTAGGATGAAATGCGGCACAGAGTATGTCAAGAATCCCAAAAGGCAAGCCAAGCATGGTGCTTGACTTTCATCTCTTGTTCACCTTCAGCAATAATTTTGATGCCTTAAATGGCTCACATTCTGTGAATTTGATGATGCGTGATATGGAGAATGAGAGAGAGAGAGGAAGGAAAGGATGAGAAGCAATAACACAGCAGCTCAAAGCTGTGAAAACTACTACAAATCCCCCTTGGGGTGGTTGTGGTTCCTGGATAAAATTATTTAGCGGGGGGGGGGGCGGGGGAAGGTGTCATTTTTGTAAAAAGTTTGAAAGTTCTTTGCTTTCATTATTGTTTGTATCTCTCAGTATTTGCACCCAGTTTTATTTATTAGTTACTGCAAGATCAAGTAGTATTTACAGATCAAAATGACCTCTTGGCTTGCATAAGCTTGATGCTGTAGGGCACTGACCAGGGCTTGAAGGCACTGGAACACCTCAGTCCTCACAGATGTCAACACACGTAGAACATACCCTGCATCATGGAAGTGTGGGACTTAGTCTTATATAGCATAAAAGGAAAGGCTGGTCAGGGCCCTGGACGGGGACTTAGGAGGCCTGGGTTCAATACCTGGCATAACCAGGGGCTTCTTGTAACCTTGGGCAAATCACTTAATGTGACTCAGTTCCTAAAGATATCATTTGAACTGTCTTCATATGTGTGTGTGTGGGTGTATGTATATATATGTAGTGTATGAGAGTAAGCAAACACATTATTTGCACTACTTGGGTGACGGAGGGAGACTTAAGAAACAGCAAACTTCATTTTGAACCAAGGGCATGATCAATGGTGATGCTAATTGTAAGAGGATTTTTTTAAAGTAGAGCATTAACATTAATGGGCTTTACATTTTTAATTCTGTCTTTATCTACATACCTGTTTATTATTTAAGAGCTGGGACCCTTAAATATTTTGCCTGGTTCAGACTTTTGCAGTATTTTTTTCTTTCTCCTCTTTAGATCAGTTGGGAAAATGTGAAATGAACAGTTAATGTTACCGCTATGTGACAGGCAAGTCACCAATGGATGATGGCTTTTAGTTGAAAGCTACAGAGTGTTTTCCAAATCTGACATCAACAGAGCAATTATACTTGCTTCAGTTTGCAAGTTTCCTGGCTGCTAGGCTTTTCCCCTCTTTCAGACAATTTTATACTGTCCAACTCTACTCAGAACCCTGCTCATTTAGGGCCTGATTTAACACCCCTGAGACATTTTCCATTGACATCAATAGATCTTGGATCAACTGATTAGATTCTTCCTTTGCCAAGTAATAATCGGATTTGCAGTCAAAGGTTGCAAATTCCTCTTTCTTTTTGCTTCTGTGTTTTTTTTAATGAATTTAGTGCTTGTTAAAACTGAGGTGCCACACTGCCAGACATGGAGACTGGCCTGTGGTTATCCACAGAACAGAGAGCACACGCCTGTGCCAGGGCAGTATCCCTCTGCCCTCCAGCCTTGATAATGTGCCTCATTCCAGATCAGAAAGGAGTGGGTACATCTAATATTCTATGCTCATTCAAATCATTGGATTCTCTGCTGAGACTGACAATCACAACCAGTTAATTTAATCTGTGCTGATGGTCTTTGTCACGTGGACAGCTCTCCACTGGGAATTGGACTGAGATCACCAAGTCACTTCACATAATCTATGAACAACTATCCGTTGGTAGCATTAGTTGATCATAACCAACCTGGGGAGGATGCCAACTGGCCAGAGACAGTGAAATTTGAGTTCACTCATTCCATACCAAAATAGACTTTACTGCTTCATTTATGCCATTTAGCTGCTTGTTGACTCACAGTGTTATTGCATCATGCACTTCTGGGATTGGTTTGATTTTATAAGTGTACAGGCAAAGGTTTTTTGTTTTGTTTTTTCTCAACAGAATCATACACATCAATATACGGATATTGGATGCAGTTACAAGTGCTGACTCTGTCACAGACTTTGGGGTTTTGACTTTGGAGAGGACAGGTTGAATGAAAGATCCCAGTGGAGGACACTGCATCCTACCTGATGATACTTTCAAGGCATTTAAATGAAAATGAACTCGCCTGTCAACCAGGCAGCCAAAATTTGACGCTTGTATAATTTAATTGAGGCCATTGTTTATCCCCTTATGGGACAGGAGTGTCTTGTTATGTCTTGAGAGCATGGTATGGTTGAGTTGTTCTGGCACCTGAATGAAAAAAAGACAATGATTTTTGTACTATAGCTCAATGGCGTGTGATACACTTTTATTAATTTCTCTTGTCACTGTTAGCATTGCCTGCATATCTTTCATTTCTAAAACATTTTAAAAGGCTGGGGCAAACCAGCTATAATGGAATACACCAATGAGGAGGAAAATTAGCCAGTCAGAGATATACAGGCTTTTGCAGGCTTAAATGTAAATCTTTACAAAGTAAGGAGCATTGAGGAATCTTGGGTATTGACTGATTAGGAAGTCATGCTATTCTGGATTAGGTCTGATGTAACAGGCTTTTAACACGTCATTGTTACCTTTTGTTCCCTCCTCTCCCCTCACCCCATCTATTTATTGTATCCACCTACTGCTCTCATCATATACTTACATTGTAAGACCTTCAGTACAGGGACTGTCTCTGCGACATATGTCTGTACAGTGCTTAGCACAATGGAGCTGGGGCATACAGATACCACAACTATACTACTACTACTACTACTACTAATTATCAGAATGGATCAGTGCAATAAAGATTAGTGGTGAATTAAGCATCTTTAGTAAAGAAAGAGAACAACTCAGCTCTGTATTCCTATGATAAATATGCTTCTTCTGTTTAGGGTGGGTGTTCAAAGAGTAGAAAAAAAATAGATGGCACCATTTCCAGGAATGAGTCTCTCTTCACTTGTAATTATGTGGGTGAGCCATTTTTCATAAGGGCTGGGAAAGAGAGGTTGCTGCTGCTGCATTTCTTTATTTTTTTCTGGCTAGTAAAATCAGAGCCTTCACCTCCACTGTTCTCAGAGGTATCCTCTAACTGTGAGGGCCATAAACCTCAACTGCTTATTGACTAACAGAGCTCCGAACATTCCTCCACAATTGCCCAGATGTCAGATGTCCCAGATGCCAAACTCTTCAATTCCCTGCTGGACAACTTCAATAGGAACATAAGACTGATAGGGACCTCCTGGATAATCGAGTCAAGTCCCCTACTATTGCAGGCAACCCTGTCATATAATGCCATTCATACACTGATCAAACTCTATCTTAAAACCAGTTAGGTTTCTTGTCACCACTACTCCTACTGGCAAAAACAACTAGGAGTCCTTGTGGCACCTTAAGAGACTAACAAATTTATTTGTGCATAAGCTTTCGTGGGCTAAAACCCACTTCATCAGATGCACGGAGTGAAAAATTCAGTAGGCAGGTATAAATATACAGCACATGAAAAGATGGGAGTTGTCTTACCAAGTGGGGGGTCAGTGCTAACGAGGCCAATTCAATTAGGGTGCATGTGGCCAATTTCCAATAGTTGACAAGAAGGTGTGAGTATCAACAAAGGGAAAATTACTTTTTGTAGTGACTCAACCACTCCCAGTCTTTATTCAGGCCTAATTTGATGGTGTCAAGTTTGCAAATTAATTCCAGTTCTGCGGTTTCTCATTGAAGTCTGTTTTTGACGTTTTTTTTTTAATTGAAGAAGGGCCACTTTTAAGTCTGTTATTGAGTGTCCAGGGGGATTGAAGTGTTCTCCTACTGGTTTTTGAATGTTACAATTCTTGATGTCTGATTTGTGTCCATTTATTCTTTTCTGTAGAGACTGTCCAGTTTGGCCACTGTACATGGCAGAGAGGCATTGCTGGCACATGATGGCATATATCACATTGGTAGATGTGCAGGTGAATGAGCCCCTGATGGTGTGGCTGATGGTCCTATGATGGTTAGCCTCCTATTGGGAGGCTGTTCCAGAGCTTCACTCTTTTAATGGTTAGAAACCTTATTCTCATTTCCTGCCTAAATTTATTAATGGCCGGTTTATACCCATATATTCTTTTGTTGACATTGCCCTTTAGCTGAGCTCATAGAGTTATACATTCCTAGCACAAATACGTGCAGCATGTTGAAAAACTGGGGGCAGCATGTAATAAATTACATTCATTATCAAAATAAACATCACAATATTTACCCCATTGACTGCATCACACATTTTCATAGTTAATTCAGTGCAAAAATATCTCCATGTGACTGTTCTGTGGTGTTTCCAGTCAGCCACGCAGGTGCACCATATGAACAAAAGGGCCCGGTGAAAGAAATGAGGTCCAGGTTGCAGAGTACACAGGGCCCAACTCTTTGGCAGTTTATTTTCTATAGTCTGGAGTGGGTGGGGTGGAATTTCAGGTAAGGTACAAAGCTTTCCATACTGCACAAAGATGGTTATGGACCTTTTCACTGTTGCCTTAGGCAGACTTTACATGAAAGGACGCGTGTTTACCCAAAGAGTTTAATCAACCAGACTCAGGATTTGGTTGTAAACATGAAACCACACAGCTATTTAAGAATTCATCCTGCAAAATTCCTTGAAACACTTAATTCAATTGTTTATTTTCTTTTACCTCACCCTTTATCGCCACTGGCTGCTGGGGGGAGGCTGTTTACCAAGGGAAGATATTTAAAACAGTTTAAGATTTATCCAGTACAGAGGCAGGATGCATAAATCCTTTTAGCTCCGTTTTCCGTTACCAAAGGGGTTTGTGAGCATACTGTGGATGTATTTCAGTTACACGTTTGAAGAGATAAAAAAACCCCTCTTTGTCTATCTACATCATCAATTACTTTCCCCTCCCTCTTTTAGGGGCACTGAAGGATCCCTAAATAAAAGATGCACAAGAACAGATAAACTTGAAAGGAAAGTGAATGGGATTTGATGAAGGGGTTTGCCATCTAGCTAGAGTGACTGAATGCATTTTTTTTTAACTTCTATAGAAACTGTTGTCTTCCTGAAATCACTGTGTCAGTATATAATCTCTCCTGTAAAACGTAACTTCACCCTCATTTTAAGATCTCTAAAGACATTGTGAAGATGCAGCTCAAAATGAGCTCTAGATTTGCAGGGCAGATCAGTCACAGCAGGGTTTAAGAGATGGCCTATTCAGAAACCTGAGGGAATGGGAGTGAGGAGGAGAAGGACTTTTGTTGTTGTAGAGGATGGTGAAAAATCCACAGAAGCTTTTGTGTATATACTAGAAGTCACTCAAGGAAAACTTAACAAATCCTATTCTGGGAAAAAGCTAGTGATGAGTGACTAAATGTATGAAAGGAGGAAGTGACTGCACAGCCATACAAGTTAGGCATTCATTAGGCTTTTAGCGTAATCCTGTTAATTGGGAAGCCTCAGAATGACTGTTTGCATTTACATTTTTTTGTCTGTGAGAAACTTGGTGTTACAGAGAAACACATTAGCCGTTGCCCCATCTAAAGAGCCAGACTGAAATCTAGAAACAAATCCAACTCCAAAGTTGGATCCCCTGAATTTTGGCTGGGAGCAGGAAGCGGGATCTGAATTTGGATTTTGATGGAAGTATTTCAGTTTGACTTGCCTTCCTAGTATGCCATACCACCATCACCCTCCCACCTCCAACAACACATCTACATTGCTCCATGCAGCTATTAGATACTTAGAGAAATTGTGAGCCACATTCTGACCTGGAGTTGTGCCTACTTGAAGTGTTTGGAGGAAGCATGAGTAAGAGTATCAGAATATGCCCCTATGTTTGTAGTGCATTTGTCAGGCTACTGCTCAGTACAGGTCCTTAATGTTTACATTATGGAGGAATACAAAGAAGTTAACAAGCAAAAAGTGGTCAGGGAAAGTGAAACTACCCAAGATTCCTGAAGTTCTTGAAAATGTGCCTGATATTTCTTCCATGTTTTTTTCCTCCTGAGCAAATTGAACTAGCTATATAAAAATGCAAGCACACACTCGCACAGAGAAATTCATTTTTTTTTTAAATTTTGAAGCAAAGTCCTTAAATACTGTGTAGGTACCTCAGTAGGAGAAATACCAAATCTGTCTTCCTTTTGTTCTGTTTGTAGCTACAGGCAAAACACTGGAATCCATTCCAAACCTTTCAAGACTGCCACCAATGGGAACCATTAGACATTCAAAGAGAAGCAGAATCACAAAGCTAGGGAGATCTCCTGATCATTCACATTAGTGTTACGTGCATTTGGCCACTGTGTGTGTTACAGCTGATCCAGTTAAAGAGCACTAGGTAAAAGCAGTAAGGAAGAGGGACTTTTGTGTGTGCGAAAAAGTGGAAATCCAGATTCTTCAGTTTGACAGAAAGAGATTTATAATTTAGGATCAGCAGCATTCTGTGACTCCCACCTGCACCTACCAATTAAAATGGGAAAATTGGAAACAACATTGGCTGTCTCTGTTCACTTACCTTTCCAGCCTGGGAAAGAACAGAGGCTACAGGTGCCATCCTTAAAAGCATCCACTGCTGTTCAATCACCTCATGTTTAATTTGTAAGGCAATTTAATCCTATTAGGTGGCTGCAAGGAACAAATAAAAGGTGGGGTTTGAGGCATTTGGGCAAGAATAAATGTTGGATTCTGTGGGAGGGACTTAATTTGGCCTGGTATAAATCTGGATTGACTTCAGATTTATGCCAATAGAATGAAGATCAGAATCTGACCTGATACCTCTTGTTTTGGAGGCAGCATTTAAGGTGGCTTTCTTTTTTCTACAGCAGTTTGGCACTGATGTCAAGGGAATGTCCTTTAGCTGGCACAAGTGATTCCTGAAAGAGAACTCCCTTTGCTATATTTCTGTTCTTCCTTCCCCCTGCAGTGTGACCCCAGGGTCCTTCCTTTCTAAATCTTCTGCTAACCAGGGTTGTCATTGTGTCTTCTTAACAATGTGGCCCTGAATGTTCATCCTGCTGCTTGAATCCAGAATACCCAGAAGGGAACTATTGGAGTGTCCCATATACAAATGTTTGCTAACCTTGCTTTTTCAGTAGTGCTGGGAGGATGCTACAGGGTAGATAATTTTTTGTCAGCTGTCTCAGATAGTGGACTTATTAACAAGCTCCTCCACCACATTCCTGTTTATCTACCCCCCACAACTTTCCACAGTGTGTATAAGGAACAGCAGAGCACAGGAGGGGATCACCAGGAGAGTTGTACAGTTATCTCTTTGCCAGATTTGATCTGTGATACCTGCAATATCAGTGCAGTGTGGAAGTTTTAGGACAGAGTTATAGTTTAGTGTTTTTATTACCTATGGCTACGGACCCCAGGTTGGTCAGAGCCACACTGTGCTGAGCTTGAAAAATTTCAAAAAACATGAACATATTTTTTAGGGGAAAAATACCATTTTCTGTCAAAAAATGTTTTCAGTGGAATTGTTTTGACTAGCTGTAGTTTTCACAGACAAAGTGAGATGTTTGAGGTAAAACTATTAAATGTTTAGCTTTCTGTGACAGATTGATAATATGCTGTAGTACCCTGGACCAACCTGATGGAATTAAGATAAACTTTATTAATTAAATTAAAACCTATTGAATTAGGTTTAATTGGGGTCCATTATGTTAAAAATGCAACTGTGTATGTCTTATTGTGGCATTGTATATAGCTTCTGAAGTAAAAGGGGGGATGCTAATGTAATTTCTTTGAAGCCATGCCCCTGGGGAGGTACACATATATAGTTCAAACTGGGTTCTCCAGGGATCAACAGATGAGAAAGGCTTTTTGGATAAATAGCCTAGTTTTAAACAGGCTCAGGGTTTTCTTCCTGATCCAGCAAACAGACAGGACCCTGAGCCACCAAAGACCCCAATCCTTAGGGAAGAGTTAGAAGGACTGGGCCTACTGAGGCCCCATAAAACTGAATGCTTGTTCTGAGCTGAAGCTGTGGTGAACTTGAAACCACAAGGAAAATCCTGGCTCGGTGTGGTGTTAAAGGACTGCTCCTGCCTGAGCCTGTGTTAGGGTTGGGGTGATTTCTGGGATGCTTATTAGCATGCATGAAAGTTCTCGTGTTGTCCTTTAGTATGTTGTCTCTGCAATGATTTTGCCTGAAGAAGAAAAATAGGCTTGGATTTAAAAAAAAAAGAGCTGTGTGGTATCTGTAACTGTGGGCAGTCCCACTGCTAACCACCTCTGAAGAGAAAGCAAGCAGGGGTGCTTGGGCAGCCTGTCTCTCCTGGGTATAACACACTGAAGGCAGGGAACTGTGCAGCCTGGAAATACTTTGGTCAGAAGAGAGTGAGAAGAGGGTCTCCACCCAAGAAAGACAATGGTTGGGGAATTGGAAGCCTAAGAGCTGGTGCCCTTGCTGGACCACTAAGGGAAAATACAGGCTCAGTTGCCCTGGACTGTGACACCTGCCACAAAGTGGTATTGTTACTTCCCCACCACCCTTTCCCTAGTATTACATCCCCCGACCCTTCCCCCGACACCTCCTATTGTTCCTACAGACGAAGACGAGAAAAATTGGGATGAAGGATAAAAGTTCTCCTTTTTCACAGAAAAGCTGTTGGCTCTGGTAATATTTGGACAATGCTAGACGTATCCAGGGTCAGATCATACAGGAAACTCTCCTCTGCTCCATTAAAATAAACGAGGGAGGGGGACCTGATATGGACTTTCTACAAGAAGAACCATTCCAGAGTAAATTAAAAGACATGATAACAGAGTTCCCCATATTAGTCTGATTAATTGGGATGAATTATATAAGCCAATAACACCCACATCTTTTATAGGGGCAGAAGGAAACCTGCATAGCATGTGAATGGAGATGAAAATCAATGCAGCTTCATTTCCATTCTGTCAGCATGTGTGATGAGTTCATTATCTCTCATTCAAGCCTCACCCCACCTCCCCCTCCCCCCCAAAAAACCCTCTGTGTTCAGAAAAGGTAGAAACAGATAAAAGATACCCAGAATAAGGAACTGCTTGAGCAAGAGGGTGGTTTTACATGCTTTGGACTAGTATAAGATCCAGGGATGCAGCCACATTGGGAATACATTAGACCTGCAGTCATAGTGAGACAGACATAAACAAAATAGCAAAAATATGGGCAGGGGAATGATAGTTCCTTCACTCCCACAGTAGTTTCATGTAGGCTAAAGTAACATTAATGATTGAAGGGGACCGTGTCAGATTAGTTGTTGGAGGTGGCCAATACTGAAATCCTCTTCTTCTTTAAACCTCATTGGGCTGAAATTCACCCCCATGCAAAAGAGTAGCTCAAATACTACAGTTCACCATTAACACCCTATTTTAAAGACACATTTGTTTAAAGGACTTAAATGTATCCTCAGTAATGTTGCCTAGGCCTTGTGCTCACCCTCTGCCCGGGGAGGGGGGCAGAATTTCCCCCTTAGCCAACATCCATTTTTTCAGTAGCTTGGATTGGATCCAGGTCAATTAAAAACAAAATCTAAAATATTTCTGCCTCACAGGGGGTTTTGAACTTTAATTAAAAAAATTGGAAGGGAGGTCAGAGAAATGAATTGACAAATTGGAGTGAGTTCAGAGAGAAGTTAGACAAATGATTAGGGGGCTGGAAGAATTGACTTACTGCAGGGGTGGCCAACCTGAGCCTGAGAAGGAGCCAGAATTTACCAATGTACATTTGCAAAGAGCCACAGTAATACGTCAGCAGCCTCCCATCAGCTCCCCACCCCGTTCCCAGTGCCTTCCACCCACAGGGCCTCCCCATCCTTCCCTGCACCTCCTGATCAGCTATTTTGTGGCATGCAGGAGGCTCTGGGGGGAGGGGGAGGAGCGAGGGCACAGCAGGCTCAGGGGAGGGAGCGAGAAGGAATGGAGTGGGGGCAGTGCCTGTGCAGATCCAGAGGTTGAGCAGTGAGCACCTCCCAGCACATTGGAAAGTTGGTGTCTGTAGCTCCAGCCCCGGAGCCACATATTAACTTCTGAAGAGCTGCATGTGGCTCTGGAGCCACAGGTTGGCCACCTGACTTACTGTATAAGGTAAGAGTAAAAGTTAAATCTGGATGGATTTACTAAGTACTGATTGCAAGAGGGCATGACAACATTCTGCAAATATTTGAAGGATGTAAACAGCAAAGAGGGAAAAGAATTAATATGACAGGATTCAACAAGGAGACTGGGACAGAGATTTCAACTAGCAGGAAAACTTCTTGTCAGATCTACTAGGCGGTAGAATAGCCTCTCAATAGAAATAGTGGGAGTGCCATCGATTGAGACATTTAAACTAGATTAACAGTCACTGCAAATGTACAACAAAATGCGATCCTGCATGGTGAGGGAGATGGGCTATGTGAGTGAATAGTGCAGGACTTTTCTAACTGTAGTTTCTTCTAGATTCTATGATTTTGTGAACTGATTCATATCTCTAATGTGCTTCAAAGATACCAAGTTCTATGAAAGTGCTAAGTAATATTAAATGTGATGCAATATTTGGAGTATTTAATAAAATCTCTTGGGTCAGGTCCTCTGATGCTCGAAAAACCCAGAGGAAGCATTTTAAACTGTCTTTTCCAGGGCTTGGTCTCTTCTGTGTCTCTTTCAATTACATAGAATGGGAGACAAATAAATCCAACATTTCAGCCCTCGGACGGCTTGAAATGTCTTGGGAAAAGATCTTTGGGTACAGAAGCAACAGAGTAATTAGCAATGTTGAACTGATTGCACTGACTATATATTTCTCAAGGGAAAACTGACAGTCCAGTTAAGTCAGTGTAAACATAGAGAACGAGAAAACAAGATTTGATACTGCCAACATACCAATTCATGTTCTTGGGGTCAAATGCCAAGTAATTCCACTGTTGTCAGTGGAGTTGCATTCAGGATAATTTGGCCCTGGATCTGTGAATTACGTTGTTTGGTATTATACAAGTCAAAAATAGTGAGGATGAACCTGAAAATGTTGTAGACTGAGTGGGGCTCTTAGCTAGTGTTGTGCTGCCAATATTTTAACCAGAGACAGACACAAAACATTCCCTCTTAGTCTATGAGAAAGACTGCATGTGTTCAAAGAAAGGGGAGATGAGGGGCAGGGCAGTCTATGGATTGATTTTACACTTAAACAAAAATTCTTTCTCATAAATTTAACTAGGGAAGAGGGCAACATCACTTGGCAAATCAACTTTGAGGTGAGAGAAGGGTGAAGATTTCATAGAAGTATCTGGGAGTAAACATCCTGGGATTTTTTTTTTTCAAAGATATTTTGGTGCAGTCTAATCCATTCAGGTTTGGGGGGAGCATTATGCTCATCAGAAACACTTTTAGGCACACCAGGGATAAGTTAATTCTGGCCAGGATGATTCACCTGGCAACCCTGGAGAACATCTATAAAGCTAAGTGAACAGTGGGGGAAATTATTTACATTGATGTAAATTCTGAGTCATGTTTTGTTTTTAATTTGTCCATGCTTGCATTTCCTTTTCTTCAGCTTTTTTTCACCCAATTGTCTCCCTTAATTTAAGACCGTCTTAAGTGAGTTTGGTCTGCCTGCAGATGTTTCCACAGAGGTATCCTCCAAGGAGGATCTGACAGTCTTTTTGTATATTTCTCAGTTCCATTCATTGACACACAGCTTTTTTTTGTTTTAATCTTTCCTCTTTCATTTTAACAATATAGGGTGCTTTCTGAAGATGTATATACACAATAGTTTTCTCCCCTGCCCCATATCTTTGCACCTTATTTCCAAATAAGTATTCCACGCTGCAAAAACTAACATCCATGCTTTTACATGTTTATTGTCTTAGCTGGAAGTCAATAAGGATACAGCTTACTGTCTGCATTTAAAGAGACAAGAATCCGATTTTCTTAACTCCTTCCTAAATTTACTGTATCCCATATCAAAATCTGATTTATTGACAGAGCTGTCACAACATGTTACAAACATCAGCCAGAATGCACTAGCAATCTTTTTTTATCTAGCAGGTACACTCCTAGTTTTTAGACTGGTTGTAACTGAACACTCTGATCACTGCTAACATTCTTGGTGCCCTCCTCTTGTCCTTTCCTGTAGAATAGTGCCTAAAGCTGGCCAAAGTACCCTAATTGTGCTCTATTCAGCCTCTTAAGGGCACTGGAATAATTTCTGTCTTGTCTTAAATGCACCACTCCTTAGACACTTGGAAAAGCAGTAGGGGATGGATTAGTATCTGATTTGAAATGCCTATTCACCCTGGAAATACAGCTTTGAATCCCAATATTTTGACTTATCCTTTATCTGACAAAGGAACTGTATAAATTCAGTCCTTGAAGTATACTGTAAAACCTGAGGCATTATGTGCTCTGAGATCCTATGATGCTTTCCATAAGAATAGGGTTTTAAAGGGTGTTCTTTGCCAAACTGTCATCTCCTTTTGAGTTGTGTGCCTGCCACACACCCATCCCAGAAGTGGCTGTGTAACCCCTTTCATGTACATAGTTTGCACAGCACTGTGCAATCCTTGGGGATGAATAGCATCATAGAATGGTGAAATATTCCTTTTTTTCCCCACATCTTATGATTGTGTCTCAGCTACTGCAGTTTCTCCACCTGTCCATGTCTTTGAATGAGCCAGTCTAGATGCCATAAATCAACTGCCGAGCGCTCTCCTGTCGACTCTGGTACTCCACAAGGGAGAGAGGCGCAGGCAGAATTGACGCAGTGAAGACACCTCAGTAAGTCGATCTAAGTACGTTGACTTCAGCTACGTTATTCACATAGCTGAAGTTGCGTAACTTAAATTGATCTCCCACCCACCCCCCGCCCGGTAGTGTAGACCAGGCCTAACACACAATAATTTTTATATCTACATCGCCCAAACCACATATCTGTAATTTGTCTAAGTTGGCATTCATGTAACCCAGTATAAGGCAACTGTATTTCACGACTAAGCGACTTCTTATCACTCTAAGACTTTAACATCCATGCCACTTAATACTGATTCAAGTATTACTCTCCTAGGTATCTTACTCCCCTATAAGACAATTTGAGGAAAAGAGGTAGGATAGCTTTCCCAAACATCCTGTTTGCCTGATTGTCTCATCTGACTGTGTTGTGATGAATATTAGTGTCCCATTCTATGAGTCTATTTCTTCCTTACTTTTCACATGAACACTTTTAGGGTTAGTTAATCATATCTGAAGAAGTGGTTTTTTTACCCACAAAAGCTTATGCCCAAATAAATCTGTTAGTCTTTAATGTGCCACTGGACTCCTCATTGTTTTTGTGGATACAGGCTAACACAGCTACCCCCTGATACTTAATCATATCTTTGTTCTCCTGTAATATCCAGGTTGAAAAGGAGGGGTGCAAGATTATTGAGGAAGAAGCCTACAGAAGAGTCCAACCCAGATCTTGTACTCTTCCTTTCCTCTTGTACTTCTCCATGGTTAGTCCACATCACCATTGTTGTTTCAAAAATGTTTCAGTTCTTTTACATCTAGGCCATCCTTGATATGTACGTCTACTCAGCCTATTTTTTGCATGAAGAGAAATAGTCTCTTATCCTGGGATCCTATGCCAGTGTCACAAAGCTTGTCCTGTTTGCTTTGTTTGTTTTTATCAAGATGGCCAGCACGAGCAGGCTGTTCAGAAAGGCCAGCTTTAATTACAAACTTTATATTTAAGTAGAGTTCACAGATTGTGTGGGTACCTTAGAAATGCCTGTTACCTTCTGAACTCTTAGGCTACGTCTACACTACTCACCGGATTGGCAGGTAGCGATCGATTTATCAGGGATCGATTTATCACGTGTAGTGTAGACGTAATAAATTGATCCCCGATCGCTCTCCCATCGATTGCTGAACTCCAGCTTGGCAAGAGGCAGAAGCAAAGTCGACGAGGGAGCCGCAGCAATTGACCCCGCGCTGTGAAGTTGCGTATCTTAGGTCAATCCCCCTTTCCCCCACATCCCCAGTGTAGACCAGGCCTTAGACTACTGTCCTTAGCCAAATGATTGGGCTTTTCCTTTTATGGTCAGTGCTCTCTGCAAGCACTCTACCCTAGAGGGTACTAAACATTAGCAGATCATACCATAGCTTGCATGTGCATTGAGCTGACACATAGTATTCAACACATGGTGCTAAGCAGCAGTTTGAAAAGCATTGAAAATCCCATGACTATGGTATATTTCCTACAAAGGAAACTTAAGTCCTTTGCTTTTTTGGCATAACTATTGCAGATGGTGTCTTAGATGCATTTCTGCTCCAGTTGCAAAAAGAATATTACAATTTGTTTCAGCCTGCCTTAATTTTAAACTTGAACGACTCATAGCTAAATAGTCTTCATCACCACAAGGTAACATAGTAGCAACTGGCTACAAATGTGTCTCTAGACTGTAATCTAGAGGCTCAAGAAAATGCCATGTATGTGACTATGTTCAATAAATAATTATAACAACACTAACTGATATTGGCCTGAATTCTCAGTTACACTCTGGCAGTGTAATGGGGCCTTAGATCTACTATTACATATATGTAATCCCATTACACTTTTAGAAGGATGTAAAGATGTTGTAGCCAACCATGGAGAGGAATATAACCTGGGAAATTATATACTGCTGCATTTTAAAGTGGTCCATATGCACCCAAGGTAGGAATGTACTGCAGATTCTTGACAGAAATATTGACTGCAAACTGTTATCGTTTTGGCCAATTTTACTGCCATATTTAACTCAACCCATTGAACCTTTGTAGGTTATCCCTGGGAAAGATGGCCTGAAATCAATCTTGTTACTCAGAGCTCATTCCTATGAGACTAATGCAAGAGGTTTTTGTGTATGATGAACTGCCTGAAGAGTTCAAGGCCAGCTTAAGAGCTTGGCAGGACTGTGTTCTGTCACCCATATTATTCAATTATCTTGTTGACTGGATGAGGAGATGAGCCCTTGATGATCACAAAGTAGTAACTAACTTAGCTAGTGGGCTTTTTTGTTTGTTTGTTTTATTATATAATAGCAGTTTTTAGACTTTTTTTTTCCTGATCTTGGATCTGCTCAGGCATCTAGAATATATTGCCTGTTTATGGTAAATACTTCCTTTAATAGAGGTGGGTGAAATCAGGGATGCAAAAATACATCTCTTCAGATTTTGTTTTGCAATTTCCATACCAGGGAGAGTTCAAATACGGATCTTATTTTATTCACACCCTCAAAATTCAGGGCATAGGGAGGGAAATCAGATGCCAAGTTAGGTGAAAAGGGTCCCTTCAAATAATGGTTCTAAAACAGTCATATTTTGTCACTTTAAAAGTAATGAGCCGAATTGACCCCTGGTGTAACTCCACTGATTTCCCATTCATACATAAGGGATGAATGCATTGATGAAATATTAAATACACTTGAATAATCAGGTTCACATCTGTGTCCTGCATATAACCATTCTTCCTGCATTTGGAAGGCTGGGATTGAAATCCAATGCTGGAAGAAGAAAAAAAAAGTGAGATATAGACTCTGATTCAGCAAAACATTTATGCATGGGGTTAATTTTAATGGTTTGCTGAATTTGGTTCTAAATGACTTGCCCAAGACTACAAAAGAAGTCTATGGTAGGGACAGGAAGAGAACTTTTGTCTTCTGAGTCTCATACCTGTTAATCACAAGACCATCTTTTTTTCTAAATGAACAGGGTAATTGTTAAGAAAGGTATTGGATTCCGGGGTGGGTGTACATTGTACACTAGGAAACAGGATGCCAACTGGCTACATAGAAATCTTTAGGATGGAGTAGGTTGCAAGAAAAAGAACATGGAGCAAGATCACACAACAGACTCAGGTTTGGCTGAAGCAGCATCAGGCTTTATTCCAAGAGCACCACACCTCTCAGGCGAAGAGCAGATGCTGTGCTGAGCAGATGCTGACTGGCACTTCCTGAGTTCTTATCTAGTTAGTGTGGGCAGCGTCTGGTAGGCAATGACCAATAGGGGGTAAGCTATACCTATTCAGTTACAAGTCCTGCACCTGCTGCACAAGTTCCGTACAAACCGGCACAATTACAAGCCCTGCACAGGCTGCATGAGTTCCTTACAGATACATTCTGCAAGCCTGAGATTACTGCATTTTCAATTTGCAATCAAAAAATTTGAGATGGGATGTAAATTTAATTTGAACCATCTCTTTTTATGTTTCATAATGGGCACTAAAGTAATGAGAAGAAAAGCAAAATAAAGTGGACTGTCATAGCTTGACTTTCTTTATAGACTTTCCTGGAATAGCACTAAACTAAAATCTATAAAGTGCTAGGGTGACCTTGCGTAACTTGTATGCAATGAGATGCCTTATTCCATGTAATTAGAAGTAACTGGGTTCTCTGGTTCAGACCTTTTGAGCCAAAGGAAGTGCACTGAGGATAATCAACTTTCCTACCATATGCGCATTCACAACCAATTTTATTTCTGATTATTAGCATACCCCCAAGACCATGTTTGATTAATGCTAAAATACTTCAGAATAAATCATTACTCAGTTCATCTCAATTAAAATTGATTTTATCTTTAAAACAGTATGATTACCCTAAATAGGAATGATGTTTACCTCTTTGGTAAAGTGCTTTGAGATCTACAGTGTTGAAAAGTGCTATATGAGAGCTACATAATATTGAAGCTTTTGCCTCAAGCTAAACTGTCCACTGCCTATAGCAGTAGTTGTCAAGCTATTTCATAATGGGGGGCTGTTCCTTAAGATCTGTTCAGGGACATCTCAGTTCCTCACCTGCCAATCCTTAGTCCACACCTTTTCAGTGGCAACTATAGGCTCTGATCTAAAGCAATATATAGAAAATACTAAGGAGACACAATGAAAATACTCTTTCTTTAGTGCAACAGTGGCAAGTTCATGTTCAGTTCCCACCATTTCATAACTATGCTGTTTAGTTGTTTTCTCTGGGTGTAAGACTTCGGTTATTTGTGATGCACTTCCCAGCTCAGGGCCCGTGGAAGCTATTACCATGTTCTACCAGTGGTTGAGACTCTCCCAGGATACAGTACTGGCAAACAGCATTAATCTGAAATGTAATCTTACAAACAGTATTTTTTTTAATTCCATGCCTTTTCTTTTCTAAATACAACTCAAAAACATGAGGGTGGAAATGTTAGTATCTGTAATACGTCCCACCACAACCGAGTCAGCTTCCTGTATTTCAGAAATATTAATCTATCTGAGATTTTGAAATGAGAAGAAAGTCTGACCACCTCTTTGTTTTTACCTAACCAAAGCTTCCACTGACTTCAGGCTTTGGAATACTGCTATTAATAACAATAATTATAATAGTAGTAATAATAAATTCTATATTTACACAATCATAAATTTTATATATAATCAGAAATATATGGTTCCCTTTACAAAAAGTGCCTTGGAACTTTGCATATCAAGCACAGTTAAAAGCAGTATTAGCTATTTTTATCTTAATTGTGAATTTCCATAAGAACAATGAGTGTTTTGTTTTTAATGGATTATGTTTAAGGGCCATGTTGTTTGCCCTGGTAACACATAGTAGAAGCTTCCGTGAGCCCTGAGCTGGAAAGTGCATTGCAAAGCAGCCGGTTGAACAACATTCAAGCACCCACAACTGTGTTTTTGCAAAGGGAATGTGTGCACATTTTGATTTTCACAGGGAAAGCCTTGCAGATGGTGTCTCAGAAACATTCTGCTCCAATCACAAGAGCAGTTTGGCACAATTTGCTTCTACCTTACTGGATTTTTCTAAATTGGCACAGCTTATATAGCAAAATATTCTCCCTCCCTACTAAATAATACAGAGATCAAATTAAACATATATAACAAATGTTACCATGCAATTATGTTTTTTCCAGTATTTGTAACAAGCCACTGGGGCTAGGTTCACAAAGAAGTGGTACTTCCAAATGATGTTAATACACATGCGACTTTAATTCAAGTGCTGTAGTTCTCCGGGCAGTCACAGAGCCATAAAATGTTCTAGTATGAGAATGTTCTTCTCGTTTAGTACTGATTATGCTATCAGCTGGGCTTTTCTACCTCCTAATAATATGTCTATCTTTTTTCTCATATTTCTTATGGCTGCTGATACATTTCCTAGTGAGCTTATGTACTTGGAGGTTTTTATGCTCTGTCTCTCTGTATTCATTAAAAAATGAAGCCAAATAAGGTGGCGGTTTCTCACACCAGCTTTTCAGGGGCTGCTCTCAGAGTCAGGTGTTGACATTAGAAAACTATCATTGCACCTGGCTCTAACTGGCCCTGTAGTCAGTAGTCTCAGCTGGAAGGCCAAGGACCAGATGAGAAGGCGGAATGAATTACCTTCTTTCTTCTAAAGGTGGCCCCATCTCCAGGTGAGGCTGAAAGCACATGGGCAGGGCAGTGTGAATGAAGCGGGCACTGCCATTGCTCATGCTGTACCTGTTCAGAGAGTAGTTCAATCTCTGGGGCTGTCAGTCTGGCAGCTTTCATAAGAACTGAATACATAGATATAGCCATAGACAGGTAAAATGAAACTGCAAGACCAAGCAAAACTAGTTTTGTATATTTGACACCATTCCCTTCTGTAGTTGACCTAACCTCTTCTATTAGTTTTGTATTTGAGCCACCTGTATGTACTGTGAGCTAGATTTTCTGTCACACTCAGGAACCACTGAGTGCAGCAGAGAGACAAAGAGCTCTCAGGAAGCTAGTCAGACCTCCCAGATTCTCTGTTCCAGCCCTGGCTCCAGTTTGAGGAGCCTAGGATCTGTGCTAACTTTCACCAGCTGATAATAGTTTCTCAGGGGCTATCTCCCATCAGGGGGCAGCTGAGGGGCATCATACTCCAGCCACTCCTCCTCTCCCAACACATCCTCTTTGTCCCAAGGCTGCAAGGAGGGAAATGTAGGGGAAAAGCTATGACTGCTGTACCCCTACTGGAGACTCTCCTCTGTCAAGGGTATCCTCAGCAGGGTGGTTACGGCCAATCTTCGTTGAGCAGTGCAAAGGGAGCAAAGCTGGGCAATGATTCTGGCTTTGTTTATGCAATCTTATTGTGGCAGCTAATTTCATTACTTGCTTAATTGCATACTACATAATTTGGATTTTAGCTCCTAAAATCCTGCTGACATCATAGAGCAAATGAGGGGAAACAAGCAACATAGGGTCATCTTATTCCACGTTGCTGGTGTGGAAAGGCCATGATGTTCCTTTTCCAACTGTGAATATGCCCTAATCTACAGCTTGTGATTTTATTTTTCAAATGGCTTGCCACTTATCATAAAGGTGAGAGATTAGGGCTGGTGCAAGGAAGTTTCGTGCCCTAGGCAAAACTTCCACCTTGCGCCACCGCCCCCCCCCCTGCAGCAGCTAACCCAGACCCCACCCGGGAAGCCCCCCCATCCCTGCCCGGGGAGACCTCTCCCCCGCGGCAGCTAACCCCACCTGGGGAGAGTCCTCCTCCCCCTCTGTGGCAGCTAACCCTGCCCAGGGAGCCCCCCCATGGCAGCTAACCCCGCCCGGGAGCCCGCCCCAGCTCACTTTGGCTCCGCCTCCTCCGCTGAGCACGCCGGCACCACTCTAATTCTCCTCCCCTCCCAGGCTTGCGGCGCCGATTGGAGGAGACTTAGACCAGAGGCTGTGTGCTCAGCGGAAGAGGCAGAGTGGAGGTGATCTAGGGCGGGGAGCGGTTCCCCTGTGCACCCTCCCCTCCATTACTGCAGGCGGCCCTCCCCCCACCCCAGCTCACCTCCACTCCACCTCCTTGCCTGAGTAGGCTTTTAAGTGCCCTCAACCACTAGGCACCTTAGGCGGCCATCTAATTTGCCTAAGTGGTTGCACCGGCCCTGTGAGAGATGGAAAAACACAATTTAGACCAAACTCTCACTTTGATTCCTTGCCAACACAGCATTCTTCCCATCAGGTGATTTCCCCAAGGAATCTGTTCCACAGCCATAAAGACCTAGTGCAGGAGGTGTCCTCTTGATTCCTCCTTCCAACATGATGCATGGCAGTTTATCGTTACCCTCTGCTTATGGTCCCCTCACTAGTTTTCAATCCACAGGACAGTGGTTTTTAATCAAGCTGATTTGAATTATTATTTTGATTTCTTTTGGACTTTCCGAGACATTGTATTAAATGCTTTATTAAAATCAAAATGCATTTCATCTAGCACAACCCACTCTCTCACTAATTTTTCAATTATGTCATAATCATTTTTTAAGATATATTTTCCCTATAACCAAGCTGCCTATTGCTCCTGGTACCATTACACTCTAGCAGCTAGATACTACTTTGGGATATACAAGGCCCCAATAGTAGAAAATCAGCTTAGGTTGCAGTGGTAAGAGGTGCTTGCAATATTTACTTATCTACTCAGTGTTATTCTCTGCTGCACCCCATAACAGCAATACCAGCAGAGAACACCCACCTATCTATTGAGCTAGGGCAAGGAACAAGCATAAACTGCTATGATCAATGGGTAATAGTAGTGAGGCAAGAACTTGTGGGTGTTCAGGTGTTTGTTTCACACCATCGACCAAGAGAGAATGCCCTAGAAACTCTGCTGCATCTTTTGCAAAACTGCACTTGGCCACATTCAACTTTATTCCAACCTGTTGGAGTCAGGTTAGCACTTGTGCTCAGGAAGGGTCATAGCAAAGATGAAAATGTCATCCAAAAGCAATGTGCACCCTGGATATTATCAAGTAGCTAAGAGATCACTCTCTGAAAAACGTTAGGAGCAGAAACTAAACCAAAAGGAGTTGCTGATAGCAGTACCTCCCAAATGATGTTCTGAAAGTCAATAACAACTGTGAACTTTCAACCACAGGTATTTGCCAATAACCAGATAGGTAAGCCAACACAGAGAAAATTCTGCATCCACTTACTGCCAGTCACCTCTTCAAAGGTTGGCAATTGAAACTAATCACATTTCACATAGTTATTAAGTGCCCTAAAATCTGTGCAGAGTTGAATGCCGCCATTTCTTCTTCTGTATGATCACCAGGGGTAAGTTACAATCCATAGGCCCTTCCACCACCTGAATGATACTATTATCTTTCATGCTCTGCAGTTCTGCTTGGATCTTGTCTACAAGTGAAGGAAGAACATGACGTGCAGGCGGTCCAAAGGGCTTGGCATTTGAATCCAACTGCAGAAAGTACACATATCCCGTGGACAGAGCACCATCATCGTTAAATAAGTCACAGTGTCTCTGAACAATATGTTGGGCATCCCCTCCCCTTCTATTCTAGGCAACATAGCCACACCTGAGGTGTCCTGTGTAGGTTCCTGCATAACACAAAGCTGTAAGCACAGATTGTAGGACAGCAATCGCAGCCACACCTTTAACTGTAAAACTTGGCTATGCCTTTGTATATGAACATACAGCTTCACCCATTGTCTGCAAAGTGTACAAATTCCAAGCTTTTAGAACCACTATAGTCAGGCAAAAGCCCATATTATGAACTAACCCACAGAGGAAAAGGTTAACTTCAGCACCCATATCCACTAGGCACTTCAGCAGTGGACCATTAATTTCAGTGGTACAGGATACCAGCTCCACTGTCTTGCCACATGAGAAGATCATACTAAAAGAAACGTCAGAGTCCCTGGTGAAGGTGGTCTCATGCAGCATCAGATTTACAGTATGAACTTCAGGCCTCCCATCATTGTGAACCAGTGTCATGGCACACTAACTTAAAGTAGCCTTCCTTCCCACAGACCCATCACATAGCAGATCTAGCGAGGCAGGCAGGGAAATTGGCCAAGTGACCCATACTACCACAGGAGAAACAGTGAGGAGCTGGTAACTTTCATTGTTGAGGTTGTGGAGATATAGTAGGTAGTGTTGTATGGAAGCAGGTGAAGCAGCTGATGGTTTAAGTATAGATGCAAAGGTAGCAGCAGTCTGAGACACAGAACCCCTTTCAGCTTGAGTTCTCTTAAATGCCTCACTCTTAGCAACTGCAGCATCAAAAGATAGAGTTCTAGTATCTTCATTCAGTAGCTGTTCACCCAGCTGGCCATTGGCTCCACCAATCATCCTTGACCATGATCATCATCAACATCTGCAAATCCACAGTCTTGGGCTAACTACTGCAAACAACATGCAAATTCATATATGGTTTTGTTGGACTGCTGGTGGGCTTTAAAAATCATTTCCCTCTTTGGCAAAACAGAATCTTCAGTCCCAAAACACTCACTGAGGGGCTGCATAGCCACATCAAAGGAGGACTTGGGCTCTGGGAGACCATGATAAATATAAATGCCATCATGGCATAAATAGTTCTGCAGCAAGGGTAACGTAGAAGCATGCAAGAGCTTCAGGATCTGCACATAGTTCTGAAAATTCCAAGTGAAGCATCGCCAGTCAACAGCCAAAGGAGGTGCAGGCAGTCTGAGCTGCAGAATAGAAGCACTTATTGCCTTAATGTTATGCACTGATGTACCCCAGAACCATAATTCCCAAACAAGGAAATCAAAGCAAGACATGCAGGTAGGTGGTCAAACAAAACATGTAATAACCACTAACCAATTAAGTCAGCAACAGTCTGTACGAAACATACTAACAGTCCAAATGGCAGGTATGTAGCATCATGCACTGAGTAACTGCATAAATGCAAAACTATGTCCAAACCCATGCTGGAACACCGAGTTCAGGCAGCAGTAACCAGGAAACAATGGAGAGCAGGAAGCAATAAGCAAAAAGGCAATCTACACATACAAATCATCACACTCAGCCAAATGTGATTCTCCTGCAGCTGGGTAGTGTAACCCAAAGACGGACAGCCCCGGTCATCGAGAGCTGTGGGGTTTGGCCAGAATTACAGAAGGATGTACTGAGTCAGCACATTCACAAGCAGCCTCCATGCTGGGGTTTCTATGACTATGTTCCCACAGGCTAAAGAAGCCTCCTCTGCCAGTGTCCTTGTGGAAACCCACTCTCCAATGTGGGCAAGCCTCCCCACAGATGCAGGCCAGCTCCTGGCACAAGACATCCCTGTTTCTTTTCCCTTGCCAGTGGGGATCAAGCTTTGGAGGTTTAGTGATATTTTTCTCTTACTGTGTCTTCCATTATTTTAATAGGGACAGAAGTTAGACTTATAAGAGTAAGATTCTCCCAGCATTGCTCTACTCTTCTTTCATTTCTGACAGCAATGACCCTATGGACACTTCCACTTCCTATCTTGCAAACCTGAGGTCACACCTTCCCTGTGACAATTAACATATTTGATGATACAAACCAGTTTTTTATTGTTTTTTATTTTATCTAAGTTTATTAAGATGAAAGCAAATTTGTTTTAACATGGTAAATGCAGCTGCTTAGATATACCCGCTACCCTCCACCCTTTATCCATGCTGTTTATTTCCCATCACTGGGTACAGGATTTTAAATTTACTGGTATTGACTCTCCCCATATCTCCAGGCCATTTACAATTTGGTTTGTATCTAGCTGTCTACTTATTTAGGTTCATATACCATGCCCATCACCTGGCTATCTGATTCTTACCTCCCATGTTTTTGCTACTCCATTCACTTTTAGCATTGTTGGAAAATTTGCTTACAGTTAAACTTACACCAGCAAAACACCTGGCAAATAAGTAGGTTCTTTAACAGATTTTAATTTCTGTACAGCAACCCAAACAGGTATAAGCATAATAGGGTGTTTTGGCAAGAATACAAGGGAGTTCTGGCAGGGATATAAAGTAGCTGTGCTTGGAGACTGATATATGTGCAACTGAAACTTTGCAGGATGATGGGAGTGCCTTTTATTTCAACTGTATATGTGTCACCATTGTTAAAGAGACAGCTCTGTGGGCCAGGGCCGGCCCCAGGGATTTTGCTGCCCCAAGCAGCCAAAAAAAAAAAAAAAGCAGCGATCACGATCTGCGGCAATTCAGCGGGAGGTCCTTCGCTCCGAGTGGGAGGGAGGGACCCTCCGCCGAATTGCTGCCGAATACGTGAAGGTGCCACCCCGCTCTGGAGTGGCCGCCCCAAACACCTGCTTGCTAAGATGGTGCCTGGAGCCGGCCCTGCTGTGGGCTACCAGGCTCTGCAAGTGCCAGTGATATGTTCATTAAATAGATTTTAATTAACTGTTCTTACTACTATTCTAATCTGCAATTCCCAAATCTCAGCATTTAAACACTGGGCTGATGTTTTCTCTTAGCTCAGGTGCATTTATCAGATAGCAGCATAAGTAACAGAAACACTTTCACAGCACTTCTGGCCCTGAGCCTTATAAAATCAAAAGCATAGCCTGCTAATGGAATGTGAAAGCACTGGATGTTCCTGGTATTTCCTTTCGTCTTCCACTGAGGAAGTTAATAGAGCTGGGTTATCTTCACAATTGATTCATTGTTGCTTTTGTCTTAATAATTGTTAAATATCTGTGATTAAGCACAGAAGTTTGTTAGTGAAGTGGGGCACATAAAGCATAGAGCATGAATTTGGGCTGATACAAGGAACTCCAGCTAGTGGAAAATCAATGCTGCTTTCATAATCTTAATTTCACTGCATCATGCTTGCTTAACATTTTCTGGCCTTGTTTACCAACTCAGCAAGGTTAAGGGCCACAAGATGTCAGTGTAGCACCAAGCATGGAGCACTGGTGAGTGGCATTTCCATAACTGTCTATATTGCTAACCAGGCAATACAGCTTTGTCTCTGAATTCAAAGCAGAACACTCAAAATAAACAATGAGATGATCCTCATGACCATTAAACTGCTCTGAGTATGCAACATCTGAGAGCAGCAGAGAAATAAGACCAGCAATCCACAGTGAATATGGACTGAAGAAGCTGATTGTGCCTGCAGTGGGGGCAGACAATACATCTGCCTTCTGGTCACTCACATGCCTTGGGTTGCCAGTCTCCACCCCTTTCACTCTTGATGTACTATGCAGAATATGAAGGAGAGCTTTTTATATTACTTCTCCTACTCTAGTCCACTGCATTCTGCCTTATCCTATTGCAATTGCAAGATGACGTTGACACCAAAGGAGAGGGGAAAAAAGGAAAAATGAGAAGAAAACTACTGGCTGAAATGCAATTTCCTGTACAGAGTTCAGAATTCTTGCTAATGAAAATGAGTCAAATGGTTTACGAAGGGACATGTATCAATTTGATAATCTTGAAAATGGTTAAAGAGATACATTCAAATCCTGTTCACATAGTGGTATTTATTTTTTACTTTCCATTATAGAACCATTTGAGAAGCTTGAAGACAGAGGGTCTGATATTTAAAAATCAGGCCACCCTGATTTTTGCAGAAGATCTGGCCACAGCATAAGTGCATGCAAAACAGATGTACATTGCACAGATATGCCTGGACCTGTTCTGAAAGTCAGACCCAATAACATTTCCTTACAAATTTAGCCCATTTGATAAGCATGTTTTAAATATGGTAGCATAGGGGTTTGGTTTAGTCCTTCCTCATGCACCAGCACCATTAACTCTGTCATCAGTAGCTCTGTATTCCATGTTCCCTCTGCTTGCTGTGTAGTAGATTACATGTAAGAAGTGAATATTTTTATTTTATTTCTCATTATTCAGAGAGAGGTTAGATTTTTAAAGAGCGAGATTTCAAATCCTAATGTCAATTATAAAATATATTTTAAAAACATTGAAGGGGAGGCCAAATGTGGTGCTACACGGCTTGTCGAATCCTTTTTAATTAATAATTTTTTTTTTAGTACAGCTGTGGCTTTGATCTGGAGGTAGGTCTGACACAAACCCTGAAATGCAAACATCCAGGAATTTCAGGATATATTTGGAATCTGAGGCTTGCTCTAGGCCCAAGTTTCAAAAATGGCCCCTATCTGTTTAATAGGCTCAAACAAACTCCCAACACTTGGGGTGCCTGAAATCCACAGCTAGGCCTGAATTTTGCAGTTTGGGCAACTCAGCATTAATTTTGGGAAAACAATGCAACTAGGGTTCATAAACATAAACCATGAGCAAAAGATCCACTCCCAAGTAAGTTGGGCAGTGTCCTCTTCGCCTCAGGTTTTTAAGTCCAGCAACCCAAAAGTCCCTTTAATGTGCCTGTCCCTTCTCTTCTCGAGGTCCCATCCAGTCCAGTCCCCTGCACTCATGGCAGGACTACGTATCAACTAGACCATTAAATATTATCTAGACCAAGCTTTTCTCAGGACCTCACTCCCAGTGCTTGTTCAGGCTGGGTCTAGTGCTTCCTTGTAGCTTTCTCAGCCTCTCTGGTCTTTCTTCTCTTTCTCTGAAAGATTCGCAAACCTTCACAGAACAATAGTCAGTGAAACCCCTCAACTCACGGGCTGTAGTTCTGGGCAGTGACATATGCTTGTGTTTGTAGATGAACCTCTGAACTCTGGGGCTGCACTGGCCAAGGACAGCAACTTGGGTGCAGAGAAGGGACGGGTACATTAAAGGGACTTTGGGGTTGCTGGATCTAAGAACCTGAGGAAAAAAGGACACTGACCAACTTACTTGGGAGTGGGTCTTTTGTTTTTAATCTTTTCAACAAGAATTCTTTACATTTGTGATTCCCAACCTGTGCTCCGTGGAGAACTGGCATATCGCATGACACTGGCTTCTCCTCCTTTTTTTTCAGCTACCCTTACAGGACTGACCCTAGATGCCTGTCAAAGCAGTGAGAAAGAGGGAGGACCCAGCCTGGTTGTTTTCATTAGGGGCCAATGCTATGCTGAAAGAGGAATCAGGAGTTTCTCTGAGGAACTGGAGTCACCAGTGGGAACTGATCTGCCAGTCATCAGCTGGTCTGTTCCCACTTGGACACAGATTCAGCTGGTTCACAGCAGCTCACTGTACTGGTACCTACATCATGATGCCTTCTTATTCTCTGAAATCTAAGTGTCATCTCAAAAGAAAAAAAAATCTCTGGCCATTATGTTGGCTTAGATAGGCTTGAAATGTGAACCAAGGTCTTGTCCAAATGTCTGGCACAAACTAAAAGGTACATAATTCACATTAATGTAGTCCTGAACATAGTCCTTCTAGTTTGTGCCAGCAAGGTCTAGGTGAGGCAGTCAGAGCACAGTGCTTTAGAGAGCTCTACAAATCACTCCCTATAGACCAGACTGCAGCACTACGTGGACAACCTCCCTCCCCACCCCAAGTGTAACTGAAACAGTGGTGTCTGCCTGCCTGTGCAGACTCTGAACCAATCACTCTAAGAGGTGTGAACTGACCATTCAGTTCAATAAGGTGATACCCAACGATGCCAACACAGACAATTAAAGCTTGTCAAAGTAGGTAAGAAAGGAGGGGGAGTACCATATTATGAAAATCCACATGTTCTTCTGTGAGTGACAGAGCCCAGCAAGGCATCTAAGCATCCCATCCCATGAAAGCCATTAAGGCGCACAAACCAAGTCCAAGAGCCAGAAGAGTATGTATGATCACATTTTGAATATTGGTAAAATCTACTTTTAATGGTGTCTCATGTGGATTGATCTTGGAAGCACTGTTTTTCCCCCTGAAGCTGAGGGCTGGTTCTCCAGCCCAAAATGTGTGCAGGTTGACGGGCTTGGAGCTATGAGTAAAGAAACTGTCTCCTGCTATTTGATTCCTCCCATGTTGAGAGAAACAGGACTTTTTTTTTCTTCAAATAAACAAGATTTCATAAAAGATTTGTGACATGGTCCTCAAATTCTCTTCCTAATAAAAAAAGCCCACAGGACCCCAGACTTTGGCTAACCATTCAGGCCAGAAAAACAGTAACAGTACCGAGGCAGGGAATTTGGAACCTACCCCGGTTAGGCCCTTTTGTAAATCTCACTAGGGACTTATCTGCATAGATAGGGGCCTAGATACATTTGAAAATGTGACCTGAGGGGAATAAATAACTCATCACTGTCTGGAGAACCTGCAATGTAATAAAAGTTGTAAGGTCAAGTGCTCAAAAGTGAAGAAATGTCAGAAGAAAGCCTTCCCATTTAATCTTAATTCAGCCCCCTTGTGCATCTCCATTAAGATACAGTTACATGTGGAAAAAAAGAGTATGTGACCAAGGCCCCTGCCTCATTCAGTACAAAGGGCTCAGTGAATGCACCCGGGTTGTGTTGTGCATGAGGCTGTTGTGCTTAGGACTCCAACCTCAGGGGAACAGCAAAGGGAACCTCCCTAATCATTGCCAAATTTCAAATCCCTGATGCAAATGATGAAGCTCTTCAAAAAAATAGTTGGAGACTTTTTTATAATGGCAAGTGTGAGGCATCCTTAATATAGGGGTTCCTGTAATGTATTTGTGAATAGAGACATTAATTCTTATTCCAGCCTTGTAAAATGTTACTCGTCCCTGCACCCCGAGTGTAATGATTTCAGATGTCATTATTTTCCCCCGTTGTCATCACTGTGATGGTAAAGATGGATAGGTAGACTTTGAACCTGGGCAGGCAAATATTCATGACCATATTTCAAGTCTACCTTTTATGTACCGGGTAATTAAGGCCAAATCAGAGTCACAGGTTGTGTCACTGTACAAGCTAGAAGAGAGGAAGGAGGACAGAGACAGTAAGCTGGACAGCATTATCCTTGAGGAAATTCAGATGCCTTCAGCTTTACTGTACAATGTTATTAGGATGCAGGACATGTGAGCTGCACACACTTTAAGCTTTGCTCTTTTATCCTATGTCTGAGAGTAATTAACTTTTTTTTAAGCATGTCCCTGAAGGAAAATATAATGGATCCTTTAATATTATCAAAGCAAAGAGAAATATATTACCTTAGAAAGCCTCATTTGGAAAATCCTACATTAAAGCATGCATCCAGTGCTTTGTCATTAAGATCCATCTATAAAATCCCGTCATGAAATGCTGAGAAGCACTAATGCACCCATGAGGACACATCCAAATTACATAAAAATAACTTTATGTGGAGCGTTTACCTGACAGAGAGATGAATGGATCTCTGCATCTCTTCCTTCTGTATTAATACTCCTTTGTTCACTTCGGCCCATTCAACCATCTTTTAGTGAGAATGAATGTAATTACTACATTGCTGTTCTAATTACCATCATATATTTTTATTCAAGGACACGGGATCACTAAGGACTGCAGTTTTGGCAACAGCCATTAAAATCCTATTTTTATTCATTTTTTCGTGCATACATTATAAACAGTGGGAAGCGCAGAATGCTGTTGTCATAAATGAGGCATTCTATTGCACAGGATACAGGTAACTGATGCTTCCTCAGACCAGAAAGGTTTCAGGATTGGTTTGATTGCAGAGTAAACCAGTGGCATTTAGCATATGTCATCAGCTCCCCCCACATTACAGGCTCCTCTCCTTGAGTATCTAGTCTTCCAAAAAGAAACAAACAAAATCTCTTTCATTTACAAAATCTTCCCTATTTATACAAATTCCAGTGAAACTCCTGGGATAACACAACTGAGGCATGAAAAACACATGCATGTTTGTTTTCTTTTTCTCTCAATACACTGTGAATTTGCAAGGTAGAACTAATGCAGTTTGTCTGAAAAATGTCCTCCCCTTTTTTGCATACCTTGAATGTTGCTGTCAACATCTAACCCAGCAGCAACAGTGGATATTGCAGTTTTTATAGGCTCCAGTAGCAAGTCAATTTAAAAGACAGGAATATCTGGCCTGCTAAACCTGCTAAAGTATAAATTTACTATGCCTAGAATTATGCAAAGTGGAAAGGAAATTGCCAGAGAATACCTAGTAGTCTGATAAAACAGTCATGGAAAGAAATAAAATAAACATCAGCTTCTTTTTTGACCACAGTCCAGCCAATATATCAAAATTTGGGAAATTCAAAATTGATGCAGGAAAAAACAGAATGAGATTAAACCTCTGTGATTATATCATTATATGAAATATGTACATAGCTGAAATCACAATTTTCCTGGGTTATAATTTATGGGTATATGACCTGTATAGTTAATGAGCCATCACAATTCTAATAAAAGGTAAACTTTGAAAAAATAGTTAACATTACACATACAATTCCCCTTAGCTCTAGTTTTTGATAAAAAAAATATTTACTAGATTTGCTATTCTAATAGAAAATAGTCTGTTACAATGGGTTTTTTAAATGACAGGCAAATATTCAGCCATTTTCAAGAGACCCTTCTGCACCCACTTTAGCATATGCAACTAATTGTGTCTCAAATATTTGTGACTGTGAACTTAACTGGCTAGCTGAGAGCCCAACTGATTAATTATGGTAAAATTCATCCCTATGCAACCGTAGTTTGAATACAATGGACTTTTATTCATTTGCATACTGCAGTCTCACTGGTTCAAATGCTATTAAAGTTGTTTAGGATTTCTTGTCTACTGAAAAGGCGTATTTTGGGATTAGAATGTCCTGTGATAGAAAATAATTAATAGATGATACATATAGTGGGCAAGAATTATGACTTTTTTTTTCCTAGTTGTCAGTGGGATTTCGCAGTATCTGTCTGTATATATAAATACAGCATATAAAAGGAAACACTGAAAACCAATTCCTGATAAAAGGTAAAGGTCAATAATGCCCAGATGGAGTTTATGAACAAAATTAAATGACTGTGTTGAAGAGCTCCCCATTGTAATTTCCCAGATAACTTAGGGCCAGATATTATCACTATTGCTTACATACAGTAGGATCTTATTGAGTAGTCTCAATGAGATCAGTGGGATGTCTTGATGAGTAAAGCTCTATTCAGTGTAAGGCTGGTAGAATTTGTCTCTCAGTAAAGGTTTTTGAGAAACTTTTAAATATCATTTAACTGTGTTAATCTCATAGCCACCTTTCCAAGATACCCTGAAGGAATTTCAGGAGTCCAAAAATATAGCTGTTGTAAAAGTGATTCAATTTACAGTTATATGTGAAATTTGGATAATAAAATTTACTTGTGGTGTTTCAATATTGGCAACTAAGTACCCATATTTTCCTGGTGTGCTGGTATGAGTAAATCAAAACTTCCCAAAAACTTGCTTGGTTTCACATCCTGCTACACACTTAAACTCACCCCAAACTTGTCAAAAGAGATCAGAAAAAGTAGCAGAGCCGAGCCTCGCTTTGAACAGAACTTTGTGGATTTACGTTTTATCACAAAACACGGTAAAATTGAATGGTTTCAGCTGAACTTGGGGATTTGGTGGGCCTGAAACTCACGGTGAAACAGGAAGAGAGGGATACAATTTCTCATGGACCAAAACTCAAGAGGTCTGTACAAATATCAGAAAATTGAACTGCTGGGTATCCCAAGATTCTAGAAGGAATATGGTGCCATATTATTTCATTGTGGGGATAAGGACCAAGAACGGGGATTAATTAAGGCTGTGATGATACTAGGTTTGTTCATCCTGGAGGCATGCAGAAGTGTTGTAATAAATTCCTTAATAACTCATTCATTGCCATACATCTACCTTCAAGCAATCCCACTGTTCCATGTTTTAATGTTATAAAGACCTTTCCCCTCTCCCCCAAGGAACACTTCAAAGTTGACATGCGTCCAATGATACCTACCAGACATAGGGTTGGTCTCCACCTTCTGAAATTTGTCGGGTAGGACAATCTAATTTGCCAGACAATAATGTGTATCTATTGGGTTTTCGGGAAAGGGGGTGGGCAAAGCCCGCCCCATGGTAACGGATCCCCCCCCAGCCTAAGGGGAGGTTCCACAGGGCCTCAGAAACCCACTAATTGCGGGGGACAACTAATAAAAGAACAGGGAGTGCGGTCAAAGGGTCATAAGAAGGGAGCCTGATGGGAACACCGAGCAGAGAACCCCGGACAATGCCCACTGCTCCTCGAAGGCGTCAAGGGAGCCAGTGGACACCGCCCAGAGGAACTCCGCACGGAGACGTGAACGGACTAAGGATCGGAAACAAGCCCCACAGTTGCAGGAGTCTCCATTGGCCAACCGCCTCTCCCTGGTCACGTAGATGGCCATTTTAGCCAGAGCGAGGAGGAGGCTGACCAGGAGGTCCCGTGACTTTGTGGGGCCACGGATAGGGAGTGCGTGGAGAAGGAGGTGAGGGGAAAAGTGCAGCCAGAAACGCAACAGGATGTTGGTGAGGAGCCGGTATAGGGGTTGCAGCCTGGCGCACTCTACGTAAACGTGCGCCAGGGTCTCCCTCACGCCACAGAAGGGGCAGGTGTCTGGGACAGGGGTAAACCGCGCCAAGTACACACCCGTGCTCACAGCCCCATGGAGGAGCCACCAACTGATATCCCCGACGGGCCTCGGGACCAGGGTGGAGTACAGGCTGGCCCACAGGGGCTCCTCACCCTCCAGAGGTGGCAAGAGGTCCCGCCACTTGGTGTCGGGGCGGGACACGAGGGTGAGGAAGTGAAGGGTGTGGAGCATGAGTGCGTAGAGCTGCTTCCTTGGCGCGGTTTGGAAACGGACCGGCTGCAGATTGTGCAGCCGGCTTGCGGAGAAGGGGCAGGGGAGCCAGTTGGGTCCACGGGGCAGGGGCCCGATGAAGAGGTCCGGAGGGCTCGGGGTGGGGGGTGGGTGGGGCGTGCCCTCACACACGACCCAGTCAAGGTAGGCCCAAGCAGCTGGCGGCAAAGCGGCCTTCACCTCCTGTAGTACGCGCCGGGGAGTACAAGGTCTGGAGAGCCCCATACGCCGAGCGACCGTCAGGGGATCCAGCCAGTCTCCCCAGTTGTAGTCCAGGAGGTCTCCGACCCTGGTAGCTTCCGCCAGGACCAACCTCTGGCGCACCACGGGGGACTCCGCCACCTGCACACGGAGCTGAGGGTTGTGTAGCAGAGGCTCCACGAGGAGGTCTGCCCCCTCAGTGGCCGCCACGGACCTGGTCGCAGAGAACAGCTTCCAGGTCCAGAGGAGGTCCTGGAGAAGACCGGAAGCCCGGAGAGGTCTCGCGGAAGGCCCCTCGGATCGAGATAAAGGAGCTGCCGGTCGTATCGGAGCCCTCGGAAGCGGTGCAAGAAGGCGTGCACCAGGGCTCTCCACGCCGGACTACCCGCACCATAAAGGAGCCTCTGCAGTGCCTGGAGGTGGAAGACGTGGACCTGAGTGCACAGGCACTTCAGGCCCTGCCCTCCCTCCTCCAGGGGCAGGTGGAGCACCCCTGCAGGGACCCAGTGCAGTCCTGGCCAAAAGAACTCCAGAACCACCCTCCGGAGGTCGGTCAGGAACACCGGGGCCGGACCCAGGGTGTTGAGCCAGTACCAGAGCATGGACAGGACCAGTTGATTGAGCACCAGTGCCCTCCCTCAGAGGGAAAGGCACCGGAGGAGTCCTGTCCATTTCCGGAGCCGCTCTGCCACCCTGCCCTGCAAACCTTGCCAGTTCTCCGGTGGAGAGGGATGCGTGGCAGAAAGGTAAATGCCGAGATAGAGCAGCGGACCTGTGCTCCACCGGATGGCCTGAAGCGCAGGTGGGAGGGAGCTCGCCTGCCACCCGTCCCCGACCACCAGGCCAGAGCTCTTGACCCAGTTGACCCGGGCGGAGGAGGCCGCCGAGTACACGGCCTGGCAGGCCTCCACCCACGCCAAGTTGCCCGGGTCCTGGACCACGAGGAGCACATCGTCAGCGTACGCTGACAGGACCAGCCGCAGCTCCGGCTCCTGAAGCACCAATCCCGTCAACCTCCTGCGGAGGAGACAGAGGAAGGGCTCGATCGCCAGGGCGTACAGCTGGCCTGAGAGGGGGCACCCCTGCCGCACTCCCCGCCCGAAGCTGACCGGCTCGGTCAGGGTCCAGTTGAGCCTGACCAGACACTCTGCGGAAGCGTACAGCACCTGGAGAAAACCCACAAACTGGGACCCGAAGCCTAATGCTTGCAGAGTGCCCAGGAAATACCCGTGGTCCACCCTGTCGAACGCCTTCTCCTGATCCAGGGACAGGAGGGCGAACGACAGACCATCCCTGCACCCAAGCTCCAAGAGATCCTGGACCAGATACAGGTTATCGAAGATGCTATGGCCCAGGATGGTGTAGGTCTGGTCTGGGTGGATCACGTCCTCCAGCACGGCCCCCAGCCGCAGGGAGATGGCCTTGGCTATGATCTTGTAGTCTGTGCTGAGGAGCGAGACAGGACGCCAATTCCATAAGTCGCGGAGGTCCCCCTTCTTCGGCAGTAAGGCGAGCACGGCTCACCTGCACAAGAGAGGGTGGACCCCTGCTCCTGCCCTGAGGGGTTTAAAAGCGGCCTGGCAGGGCTTGAGAGTGGTGACTCTAAAAGCTGGGCTGATTGGGGAAGTGGCTGCAGGTGGGCCACACCCCAATCAGGCCACAGCTGGCCCCTATAAAAGGCCAGGGAAGCCAGAAGTCAGTCTCTTTCTGCCTTCAGAGAGAGAAGGGCCTGGCTGCAGGGAGCTAGAGACCAGATACCTGAGTGAAGCAGGGCTGGGGAAAGGCTGAGCAGCTGGGGAGCTCCAGCCTGGAAAGCCCCAGGCTGCGGCCTAGCAGAGGGCTAACAGGTACTGGGGGTTGCAGAGGGCAGCCCAGGGGTAGGCCAAGGCAGCAGGTCCAAACCCCTTTGCCTGTGATGAGTAGGCTGATACTGCAGTCTGCCCCAGGATGTGGGGCTAGACAATGACTGGCAGTAGCCATACGCTGAGGCAAGGTAGGGATAGAGGGTGGGGGTTCCCTGAGGAAGGGAGACCTTGAGAGAAAAGGGTTACTGCCAGGGGGCAGCACCCCCATGTAAAAGAGCACCGGGTCCAGGGAGGGACACGAGGGCCAGAGGACAGGTGGATCACCAGCCTGCAGAGGGTGCTCTGAACTGAGCTAATTCCCGGATTCACCAACAGGAGGCACCGCAGGGGTGAGTCCGACCTGTCTACAAATGGTATTAACTTAAATCACCATGGCATGATGTTTTGCCACAATTATTATGGAGAGAGGAAAATAGTCCTGCAGACAGCACTTTCAGGATAGGTGGCCATCCTAGAATATTTGGGATGATCACCAAACCTATAGGTGAGATGGGTTCTCTCTCTCTTTCTCTCTCTTTATATAATTCCCCGGCATAGTTACAATGAAAATGAATGCAGCAACTTTATTACACTAGCAGTTTCCCTGCTGGGTGACTCACCAGTGCGAAATCAGGGTCATCTGGGGTTGTTTCAGAAGTGGGGGCACAGTTAGGAACATGTCACCATCATTCCTTAGTGCTGTCTGTCTCTTCTGGCTCTGTGCTTGTGATCAGGCAGGCAGAATGAAATATACCAGGCGTCTGGTATATTTCAATCTGTTCACTTGGTCACAATAATGGGCAGGGAGAGAGCAGAAATGGCATGACATGCACATAGGTACCTGCAAACCATAAGCAAGCTTGTTCATCTAATTTTAGCCCTGCCAGCCTTGACACCATCCCTTTCAATTAAATGCCCCCAAATAATGACAAAGACAAACATACATTCTTAAGACTGTATTCCTAACACTGGGAGCTTTCTTTCTTTCTAACATTTACAACTGGCAAGTGCCTTTTGTCACAGAATCACTTTTTTTTAGACGTCTTAACACTAGACATAAAAATCTTTGTTTTGTTTTTAAGTGAATCAGGCTTCCACATTAGCAGCTTGTGTTCGGAGTTTTATGTATCTATTTGATTAGCCGTTCAGTGGAAGAACTTTGAACACTTGTGATCTCCAGACAATGTGTCACAACCTGACTTTCCAAAGACCTGATTTTCTTTTTCTTTCCTCTCTCCCCTTTTGAGTCAGGCTAATATTTGTACCTTTTGATACACAGGGCTCTGAGGGGGTTTAGGGCCTTAACCCTGGAGTTGTCAGGTGTTGTTAGATTTGACACAGCCAGAGAGCTGAAGGCTCTGCAAATAATTGTCATTTTTTCTTTTCCCTTTTTCGAACTTCCAACCCCTGAAAGCTCCTCAAGTAGAATGAATGAATGAATAAATAAATAAATAAAAGTCAGATGACTGCTACCTGAGGCAAGCTGTTGCCTGTAACCTGTAGCACTAATTTGGATTGAAGCAGAGCATGGGATGCAGAATAATTATACACATGATAAATGTGATGACTGCTTGCTTAGAGCTAAAATTATGAAATACCAGGACAAGGCATAGAGCTTTCATAAACAATGAGGCTTTACACCTGTTTCAGTGAAATCTCATAATTGCTAGTTTGACTTCAGGCTTCTCCTCATCCAGAGCTTGATTAATAAGTTTGATTAAATTTAAAATAGTGCATGTGATTAGGAATGACAACACAACTGGAATAGACTGAGTGACAAACTGGAGAAGACTAACATTCCCACAGTCAATTGCCTGCGAGAGAGGCATCCTGGATAGCCCTACAATGGTGTGTCTGGGAAGCATGGATCAGCATTTCCATCACATTCCCTGTCAGTACCCACCCCAGGGGAGCTAATGAGCCAACCAGCTGACCCAATTCAGTGATTAATCCTGGTCACGTGCCACCTGAGGCATGTTGTGCATATGCTAAAAAGAGAATGTATGGCTATCTAGAGAATTCCCTTTAGTTAACATCTAAAAGTTACAATACAAAATACTCTGATGATAGGGAGGAGGATTCATTACAATGCCAGTTAGGATGTTTTAGGTTTCCCCACGCAACTTCCACCTCTGTATCAAAAGCTAAAGCCACCCCTTTGTGGAGTGATTCTAGTAGCATTCATCAGTAGTTTGTAGCAATAAGCCATTGGGGTGCAGCAGAATATTCAGCAAACAGAGAATAGCTTGAGAATGAAAAGGTGGAATCTGAGATGCCAGTCAGCCAATCAGAAGGTTGTGAGTGAAGTCAGGGGATTCCTCAAGTGAGTTATGACTTTCTGGAGAATGGAATTGTTCAAAGGAAACTAGAGAGGTGATGGCAAAGGGGGGAAGCAGAAAAGTTTACTGCCACAGTTTCAGGGTATTTCCCCCTTCATAGTCCCTCGAGGGCATTCACTTCAAGCTTTCCAGCTCCCAGCCATCATCTCTTCTGTCTGGAGAACCAAGTCTCACTCCCTTCTGAACAAGGTTTTTAAGACTGCACAGCTCTCTGCCTACACTGTGGTATTTCGAGCAAGCCAGTCTGCCTAAAAAAGTCCAGTGTCTATCTGTCACTTTCTCTCCGAGGGCCATGACCAGTGTATTGCCAGCAGTTACAAGTTATCACACAGGTCTTTCTAAGCAAGCACGTTTGTTCTTAAGGTGAAAGCATTACTGAGAAATCATAAAAAACAATAAAAGAACCTACATGCTAAAAAGCTTATCAGAGGTCATCCCTAAGTCCAACATAAGGCTCTGGTAGGTGTCAGTCCTTCAAACCTCACACCTGGATTTTCCTTGTGATTACAAGTTCATATTAACCTTTAGATCAGGTGCAATAATGAAGGTCTGATGTAGTTTAAGCTCGGGCTTGTGATCCAAAAGTCCTGTCTTTGTCTGTTGTCATCTGGAGAATACAGTTTGAACCAAAGTATCTGAGCCTCCCCAAGAAGTGGTACCTCTCTGAAGGTGCTATAAACTGGGTGATTCACCTTAATCACCCCTTACTGTTTTCACTTCCTGAAGGAGCAGTGGTAACACTCCCTCTGTGGAGTGCATACAGTCCCTGGCCCGCATTAACCATTTATACACTTAATACAACATGGTCTCCCAAAGATATTGCAGGAAGTTGCCCTATTCGTCACAGTTACAATTTAAAAATGTGCCAGAAGGCAGGGAATTGGAGAGAGAGAGAGAGAGAGAGAGAGAACTTAACGAGTGATAGCGTAGAGAGAGAAGGGATAGAGTTCTTAATTTTGAATTGGACCAAATCCAAATTAATGAAGTAGAGCTGGTCTTATGATTTTCAGGGCCTCCTGGCTTTGTTGTACCTCCTTCTGCCCCAGTTATGAGAGGGCCATGGACTGGGCTGTGAGTTGTGAAGAGTACATGGGGATCACCAACATGTAGAGAACTAACCCTTCACTGTGTGGTGCTTGCAAGTAACACTAGACAGGTTCAGGTTTTCTGACTCTTTCCATAATGGCCACTTCCTTCATCCTCTATAATATCTCTTGACCTGCCAATGCTGCTCATCCTCCAGTTAAATATATAGTTATTGTGGAAAAATTCATCGTAAAGGTTAGATTGTAAAGAAATCTGAAAGAAAGGAAAGTCACCCATTGATATTACACAGAGTGAACACTTTCTGTGCTGATAAACTTCAAAAAAAATATATTTACTGCAGCTGGTCAGCAGTCTCAAAACATGAAGGCTTATGCTTCAATGCTGCGTCAAAGCTAGTTTCAGGGTTGTAGCGAAAAGCTTAAAGCTTTAAAGCTCAATCGAGCATCAACACCATGCTAAAGCAGCAACCTTGGCACTTGAGACTGCCAGCTGGATGGGTTACATAAACTTCTTTTCTGAAACTACTAGTAAATCAAACTATACATATTAGCATCTAAACATTTTCTCAGCCCAATGCCACGGAGTTACACTAGCACTATGCTTTACACAACAACATGGTTTCATTTTTACCAGCTCTAAGGTAGTATAAAATTGTAACAGAATCATCCAGTCATGATCTAAATCTTTATTTCACTTTACTTCCCACATCTAAATGCCCTCTAGGACCATCCCATTTTTTGTGGGACAATTTAATGGTGAGATAAGGTAGGTGACACTCACCTCTATCTGATCAGAACAAAGGAGGTGAATGAGGAAATGGTCTCCCTGTGGTGAACGTAGTTGCTGATGCAGAAGGAATCCTACAGATAAGTGTCAGCCTGTACACTGTATTTAAAACTAAAACTGGACTGAAAAGGAGTGACTGGATTGGCTGGTTAACAAACTTACCTGTCAGAGCTGGTTAGGAAAGTAAATTTCACTGCCACAAAAAAATCTGAGGCTTTAAGGGAACAAATGCTTCTTCAGTTGTGACAAACCCCTCAAACCTTCTGTAATATGTAATTTTGAAAACACCAAAATGTTCCCCCAGTGGAACTGTTTCAGTGTTTCTGAAACAAAATATGTTCCCCAGGTTGCAAGGCTCCTATGAACTCTGGGAGCCCTGGCTCCATGGCAGGCCAGCAAGTGAGCTGTGGAGGAGCTTGGGAGCAGGGAGTTCCCAGGACTTCCAGGTTCCCAGATCCATGGCAACCCATTAGATGAGCTTCCAAGGAGATTGGAGCCTGGAAGCCTATGCTGCTGAAGACCCTGGAGGCAGGTAGGTGGGTGAGCTAGCTGGAAAGCTGGCAGAGATTTCCAACTAGTTCTAAAGCCTGTATATACTTGCTATGAGACTTTACTTCAATGGAAAATGTTAAGCATTTTAGGTTGAGATTTTCAAAGGACTAAAGGGCAGTTAGGCGCCCAACTCCATTGAAAGTCAATGCCTAAAATCCATTGGTGGTTTTAGAAATCTCCGTATTAAGTCACTCACCCTTTTTATCCTGTTTTCCTGAATTAGTGAATATTTGACAGGAATGCACAGGAAATGAGAAGGTTAGGTCAGAGTACAAAGCTCGCATTGATGTGATAGAAACAGAATAAGGTTGTTTCTCTATCATACCATTACATTAACAAAAACCTGCATGGTTCAAATCCATTATGATACAGGGTTCAGGAATTTTCTCAGGCACCAGTCCTGCCTGTGAAACACATTCCCTTGGGAACTAATGACCTCTAACTAACTAACCTCACCACCTTCCACTCCAAGTACAAGGCACACTTTTTGGATCTTGCCTCCTCTGGCATAATTTCATAATGACATGTACATTTAAATACAAAACCTTACCAAAACAAAACATTTCATTGCAAACACGATTCTGCTTCTTCGGAGAGGATGATGAAGAGAACAAAGCTTATGTGATAAATGTTAATCACGTCTCTTACTGCTCTAGTACTCAGACACTACAGTGATGAGGGTGATATTAGAATCTATAAAGAATAGAGTCTGATTTTTTTCAGAATACTCAGCATGTTTAAAGAACTTTATATGTTCGAAGCACAACCCCCAGTCAACTTCAGCTGTAGCTGTGAGCACTCAGCACTTCTACAAATCTGGCCCTGATGTCTCACATTGGGCACCCCAAAAATGAGGAACGCACAAATAGTGGCTAACTGTGAACACGTGGGTTTAAGTGATTTGCCCAGCATCATATGCTCTGTGGCACAGATACAATCTAATTCTCCAGAGTGGCATTAAACTATTTTAATCACAAGACCATTCTTTTTCTTCCTGCAGTCGCCTACTTCATTCACCACATACCTTCCAATTTCTGAAGCAAATGAGGCAGGGGTCCTACAAACAACAGCTTCATTAACTATACAACCTGGAATCATTCCGAGTATCATCCATCTCAGCTCAGAATGAGGCAGGGGTCATGTGGAAAAAATAGTCTGTGATCATATAATAAAAGACTGATCATAATGCATACATGCAAGGAGACTGAATTAAGGTTTTGTCCTACCTTTCTGAATGCTTACCTTTGCACCTTTACCATTCTTTTAATGTAATAGATGTAATATGGTATTTAGGAGCAGAGTTACTGATAGAAGATATTAGTGGTATGGACATTTAAACTATGTGCCTTTGTGTACTCAATAAGGGACTGATCCACTGCAAGTTGAAGTCAATGCAGTTAGTATGGAAGGAATCTTTTAGTTTTCTGTTCATAATGTCAAGTATCAGAGGGGTAGCCGTGTTAGTCTGGATCTGTAAAAGCAACAAAGAATCCTGTGGCACCTTATAGACTAACAGATGTTTTGCAGCATGAGCTTTCGTGGGTGAATACCCACTTCTTCGGATGCAAGGATACCCACTTCTTAGGATGCATCCGAAGAAGTGGGTATTCACCCACGAAAGCTCATGCTGCAAAACGTCTGTTAGTCTATAAGGTGCCACAGGATTCTTTGTTGCTGTTCATAATGGAGAGTGAAGATTTGTCTCTACAGAAAAGTTGCACTAATATGACTTTCCTTATGTTAGTGGGAATTATCCAGCATCCACACCACAATTTCACCCATCAATGATTATATACCACTGCAAATGTATAATGATAATGATAGTGTATTATTTGTATTATGGTAGTGCCTAAGGACCCTAATCAAAGACCAGGACTCCATTGTACTAAGCATTATATAAACACATAACAAAAAGACAGTCCATATCCCAAGGAGTTTATAATCTAACTATAGCATATAACTGGCTAAACCTAAGATTTATACTTGCGGACTTACCCTGAGTGGCTATAGTTTCCAGGTGTTTTCTTGGGGGTATTTTTCTGCCATGTTATTTTGTTAGGGAAAAGGGAGAGCATTCCTGCTTAGCACACCCACCCTCCATACACAGCAGATAAAAATTAAACACAGCAGACCTCAAAAGATTCTCAGGTTCTGTTTAAAAACCGTCACTCTTCATAGACCAGCATAAATGCTTATCAGAAAATAGCAAATGCAATAAGAAAAAATGAAAGTTGTAAAAGTTATTTTTTCATATTTTTTTCACAGAATTTTAGTTTTTGAAACCAAAACCAAACATTTTTTCACAGAAATGTTTTGTTGAAAAAAACAAACAGAAATTTTTGAACAAAATGAAAACTTCCCTTATTTTTTTCAAATACAGTAACATTTTTTGTCAAAAGAAAATTTGACAGGCATTTTTCAACCAGCTCTCCCCCTTTCTTTATAGCACTGATAACCCCTGCCCCCCAACAGATCCCATTTTCCCCACATCTATGCCAATGGGTGTTGTTGTATATGTTTTGGGGTAAGAGGGGCAGCCTATTTCCCCATCTACTTTTAGTTCTATCCTTCTGGGAGACAGAGCCCCAGGAAAGGTGGCTAACTACTCCCCTCTAGCTCTGAGTCTCTAAGGTTGGCTGTGTGGCCTATTTTTGTACTCTCTGTTAGATGGGAGGCAATGTGGCACCATCAATTTCACAGGAAAGCCTTGCTATAAGCAGAATTTCACTATATCAGGTAAGCGCGGATAGTGCCTGGAAAAAGATCATCCCTCTTGACCCCACAAGTAGTGATAAGGCCTATCTCTACTACCTGCTGTTGCAGGGCAGACTGCAAAAGTTTGTGAGGGGCCTTTATTTATAGTCGGGGGGGGGGAAGTGGGGCAATTTGCCCCAGGCCTCACAGGGGCCCCCACTACAGTTTTTTGGGGGCCCTGGAGCGGGGTCCTTCACTCACTCCGGGGGCCTCCGGGTCTTCGGCAGCAATTCGGCAGTGGGGGGTCCTTCCACTCCTGAATCCTCTGGGCGGCCCTGTTTATAGTATGCTGTAACTGTAGCAAAAATAGATCTTCTTCAGTCTTTCCTGGGAGCTGCCAGGCCAGGACTCAGATGGGTGGGGGGTAGGGATGAGGGGGTGGTAGAGAGTTGAACTTGATTCTCTAGGTGAAGAATATCTGTATCTTGATTCCATTAGGGTTCTAAACTGAGATCACTATTTTGATGTTAAAACACATCTTTTTTCTTCAGTGAAGAAATAGCCTCTGCTTTATTTCTCCACCCATTGACTAATGAGAGTGCAGTTTTCTTGCCCCTCTACCCCTCTGATCAATCAGAAAAGAAAAGGAATGGAAATGATAATTCCATTAGAATGCAGCATTTAGCATACATATGGAAGATAATGTTTATGGCTTCTAAATGGATTAACGCAGGGGACCACACCTAGGTCATCCTCCCATGCCTTGCTGCTCCAAAAACAAGCTTGAGAGAGAGAGAATGAGAAAACATGGCACATCCACATCGTTTTACTGAAGTTACTATTATGGCATTTACTGGTAATTGTATGGTAGCTTTCCAGACTTACAGCCCTGTTGTTTTCAAATCGGCTTCTGCTGGTAACACTCGAGACTGCTCCATAAAAAGACTATATAGAGGTGACAATGCAAAACACCATCACGCAAATTAGTGGGACTGAAGGAAGAAAGAGAGGGTGGGGTTGTTTGCTTTGATTATTATTCATTTTTAAACATTTAATTTCTTTTTGGAGTGGAAAGTGTGTAATCACGCGGAAAATGAATTAAGGCATCTCACTTGTATGTGTTGAGGAGAGAAACACCTCATTTTTCTGAAGGATATGGCTGTTGAGGGAAGATAAGGTAAAGTACATTTTCAAAGCTAAAGTTCACTCTAGCACCTTCTCATCAGCCTTTTGAAGTTTAGTTAAGAAAACACAGACCTACAACAACAACAAAAAAAGGCCCTGTTCTGCTTCATGCTCTCAGGAGGTAATTTTGTCACAAAGCCACAGAGATGAGGGTAAAGCTTTTTTTATTTTTTTTATTTTTATTTTTCCCCAAGCTCTCACTATGAAATATATTAAAACACTGTCCATGAATAGCTCAGCTGGCAGCTGTGCTGAGTAAAATCCAGAGTAGAGAAGAGTCTGTTTTTAAGCCCATCTCTGTGGCAATGGCCCTTGTGCTCTTATCAAGAGTTACCAAGAAACCATATTATTTAATCAGTTAGCTGAACTCATGCATGGGTGATGAGTCTACATTCCACATCCACACCATGGCTCTTGCTTAGCACTCATTTCAGGAGTCAGACCTGTTATGGCAAATGGGCAAAGTGTTTAACTCTTGATTAGTGCAGGTTTCTTTTATAGGAATTGCAGAGGACAAATAAAAAATAAAACCACCTCCCTCACTAAATGGCTCAATAATAAAATAGGTGTTAAAAAGTGTGTTAAAATAAGTTGATTTAAAAAAAAATTGCAAGTGAGTTTTTAGTATGCATAAAAGGAAGTGACTTAGAAAGCTTTCCTGAGCTGGGTACAGTGTGGTAGACATTCTGCAAAATGTCTTTTTCCATCCATTTTGAGCAGGGCATTTTACTGCTGCCCTGCATCATCTGCTGGGCCTTTTTATCAGATGCTGCCAAGTTGTGCGGGGATGGAATGAGATTATCTAAGTAATTTATGTTTATGATATAAACTGGAATTTGAAACCCATCTTTTGAGTTGAAAGGCTAATACATTAGCTCTCATGTAGCGACCGAAGCTGTGAAATTACCACTACTAGAATAAGCTAGAATGACTTTAAATTATGTTTGTCCATTGTTTGCAGAGCAGTTTGTGTGATCAAATTACAGCCTTTGAACTGTTCATGAAATCTTTATTTTATTTTTTCTGCATTCACTATGTGCTAGCTTTAGTCGAGCTGCGTGACTGGTCACTAACACCCTAGGATATTGCTTTTGTTTCCTGACTGGATGCTCAGAACTGTTATATGTGTACACACATGTTGCACATGAACAAACTGTGTACATGTGAGCAAAATAAAAAAGTGCAAATAAAATTGGATCATGTATACCTTTGAATCAAAATAACTGGTTTTCTTTACATTACTATAACTTTTTGTTGCAGTGTTTGCCCAGCTCTAACCTTAAATGCTTTGTCATCTACAGATGAAAAGTGCTATAAAGAGCTAAGCATTAATATTATTACTGCAGATATTCATGACTGACAAATATCAAAAGATTTAGAGCAGACATGTCCCGTAGCATAGACACTTAGCCTAACTAATTTGAACATTTGGAAAGTCCAGATAGTCTTTCCTCCCCACAATACAATTAGCTTTTAGTCCATTCTTCTTTGTTTACCATCCATCTTGCACAATTAATCTTTTCTTCCAGTGGTCTGTGATGGGATGTTACATGGGGTGGGATCTGAGTTACTACAGAGAATTCTTTCCTGGGTGCTGGCTGGTAAGTCTTGCCCACATGCTCAGGGTTTAACTGATTGCCATATTTGGGATCAGGAAGGAATTTTCCTCCAGGGCAGATTGGCAGAGGCCATGGAGGTTTTTCGCCTTCCTCTGCAGCATGGGGCACGGGTCACTTTCTGGAGGATTCTCAGAAGCTTGAGGTCTTCAAACCAAAATTGGAGGACTTCAATAACTCAGACATAGGTTAGGGGTTTGTTACAGGAGTGGGTGGGTGAGATTCTGTGGCCTTCATTGTGCAGGAGATCAGACTAGATGATCATAATGGTCCCTTCTGACCTTAAAGTCTATGAGTCTATGATTCCCAGCTCTCCCTGTTCCCCATGTTTTCTCTTCACCCACAAGGCAGTTCCTTTACCACTGACGATATTTAGGTAGGTTCAGATATTTAATTATCTGCTGTGTTATCTCAAATTCTGGGATTCTGAGGAACCTGAGACTTTATAGAGTCAGTGCTGACACAAGAGAAGCAAGGAGATTTGGGCTGGGGGAAGAGGGAAATCATGATGCTGCGATTGCAGCAGGATTTCACCCAAGAGATTTAAAGACTGCCACCAGGCCAGCTGAGGTCTACAGGACTGCTGGGATTCCTGCATGGCATTTTGCTGCTGTTCAAGGGAAATGACCCATGTTTCTCAAAACTGAAAAAGGTGCAAGAGGGTTGGTTTGGAAATTCAGTTCAAGAGTCAGATTTGGGCTGGTTCTTACTTTCTTTGATTTGCTTCATCCATCCCTTTTAAGTATCTCGCATCTATATAACCAGCCTGCCTAGTCTCTACTCCAGCTTTGTTTTGTGTTTTCAATATTGAGTTTTGCAGCTGCATCATCAATCCTTATCACAGAAACAACTGTGATCTCAAAAGCACTGGCTTTGAGCTACCGTTACTTGAATGTCTGTCAGTATATGGGGAAGCATGTGTTTGCTCAGAGATAGCTTGGCAAAATGCAGACAAAATACGGAAAAAAGTATGTGACAGTTTTACAAGGTTTCATTAACTTTTTTAAATTTGAGTTTGGCAAGTTTTTAAATTCATACAAAATATTTATATTCTCAGCTTCCAGGCAAAACAAACATGCTTTTCATGCTCCTCTTCTAACAGTCATAATTTATCACATTTTCCCTCCTGTCTGACTCACCAACAGCAAGAAATAGCTTTGCCATCTGAAACATCTCAATAAATATCATCTTTCCAGGAAACCTTTGCAATGATTTTGTTTTGACCTGTTGCCAAAAGTAGCTGGAACTTGGACCTAAAGCCCCTATAAGAATTTGAAGAAATAAGAGAGTGAAACTCACTTCTAATATACTTTTCCAGTTACATGTAACATCAACTCAGGTCAAAAACCATTAAAATAAGAGGAAAATATGAAAACAAATGCTAAATATGAAAAAAAAATATTCCAGGGAACTTCTCCTGTCTCAACAACAGAGCAGATCTTTTATTCTATGTATGGATCCTGATTGCATACTCTGTGTTTATTTTATCAGTGGGAATGCTGTTAAAGCCAAGTCAGTTGGAATTTTGTGCAAAATAGGAGGGTAAAATGAAGGAACCATAGTCTGGCCTACAGTTCAGGCTTCAGCACCTAATCCATTCTAAGCCCCATTTTGTAATCCTTTCGAATTTTCTCAAATAATTGTTTGTGTTATGAAAATAACCATGCTTTTAGAATGAGCCAGAAGGCTGAGTGGTTGATTTGTTTTTTAGGTATAATGCAAATTCACCATTTTGGGAACTATAGGCTAATGAAAATGGCATATGTACTTATTCCTCAAAGACAGCTTGGGTTCCAATCTTGCGAGCACTTTTGTGAGTTCAGTGAGACAACTGAAGTACATAAATTGGCATTACTCCATGAGCTTCAATGGGACAACATTGACTTACACTAGATGAGGATCTGATCTCAAAAGTGTCAGAGGCAGTGTGAGATCAAGCTATCTTATGTTGTCCAGAGGTATGAGCACTGCTCTGGGAGTTGGGAAATGCTGAATTGCTGTGTGGTCTGGAGCAAATCATTTAGTTAACCTCTCTGGGTCTCAATTTCTTGGCCTAGAAAATGGGAATAATAATCATTATGTATCGAAAGTAGGAGTTGTCTGGATTAATGAGGTAATGTTTGTGATTCTATAGATGCTATAAAACTCAAAATAGTAATTAAAACATATTTAAGATTCTAAATCCATAACAGAAGATGCACAGAAAGCATAGAGTTACTAACAATAGATAATGCTATGTCTATATTTTAAAACACAATTTATTAATTGTCACTTTTACTACTTGATAAAAGCCCAATCACATCATCAATCTACCTTCAAAAGTCTCATTGGCTTCAGTGGGACTACACACAGTACACACACAATGGCAGACTGGGCTTCTAGCCATGAGCACAAGAGTCAAGCCCAGATCTTCAGCAGAACTCTGCTGAGTGCAGCTGAGGAGATGGCGGTTGGCCAAGGTGACATTGATGTCCATGGGACTATTTAAGTGCTTCAAATCAGGCAAATGTTTAAGTGTTTTGCTGAATTATGACCTTAAAGCCACCTTAGAGCTGTTCTATATTATGCCCAGATGCAACAGCCCTGGGGGCTGCTTCACAGCAAGCAATAACTGGAGCGAGTTTCACAGCCTCTTTTCATTGCCATGGTGGCATGAAGATTCAGCAGGGGTCAGTTCATTTTTCCATTTTTCCCCTCTAACTGTTTTTGACATCACAATCACATTAATCAGAGTAGGGAAATGGAAAAAAAAACACCCTTCAATTATTTTTATATAAATATTAGTACTTAATTGATCTTGAACAATTTTTAAAATGTATTTTCTATAATAGTTTTGTATGGCACTGCTGTTCACCTGTTATGTTCTGGAAGTCAACAGGCCTGCCCTATAGAGAGTTTTCGTGCCCTCTGTAATCACAAAGAAAACCCAGTATTCCTTAGCATCTTTTATGGGGATAACTTGGGAAAGCTGCAAGAATCATGTACCCAGTATTCCTTAACAGCAAGTGCACTGGGTTTGTGCTTTTGTCGTGTTTTAATATTCTGGTGCTGTTCCCATGTTTTAACATTCCTCCTTTTCACCTGCTTTCCACCCAGTGTATGCAAAGAGAATTTTTTTTCTTTTTTCCCCCTTCTCTTTTTTTTTAAATTCTTTGCGGAGCATATTTACTTTTTCAACATAGGAACCTCGATAGTTCAACTCTGAAGCTCTGCCAGAGGGAACAAAATGTGATGAATTTTAAACACTATATTTTTCTTAAGATGTGTCTGACTAGCTGCAGGTAATTTGAACACTTCCAGATTTTGGTGGAAGTTTAATAAAAATAGAAAAAATGCTTGCAATTTGTGGTGGAAAGGGAGACATTGCTTGTATTGCACTGAATCATTACACCAGCCAATTAAGACAGATGCCTAGTGGATTTAAAACACTGGATTGGGACTCAGGAGACTTAAGTGCAGTTCTTAGTTCAGCTACAGGCTTCTCGTGTGACCCTGGACAATTTTCTTAATCTATCTACCCTGTGCCTCATTTCTTCCTCTGTACAATGAGAATAATTCTTCACAGGGTTGTTGGAAGGAAAGAAATCAATTAATGACTGACAGTCACAGATACTTTGGTGATGAGGGCCATATAAGTATTAGATAAATAAAATATAATGTTGTAGTCCACAACAACAAGTCTAAAAAGTCTGTAACATACATGTGCATTACCCCTTTATTAGTGGATATAGAAGCAGAGGTGACCAAACAGACAAGACAACAATCTAATGAGGAGTCTGGTTGTACCTTAAAGACTAACAAATTTTTTTGCGCATAAACTTTTGTAGTTAAAAACCCCACTTCTTCAGATACATGGAGTGAAAATTACAGATGCAGGCATTATATACTGACACATGAAGAGAAGGGAGTTACCTTAAAAGTGGAGAACCAGTGCTGACAGGCAGGGGCGGCTCTAGGATTTCCGCCGCCCCAAGCACGGTGGCACGCCGCAGGGGGCACTCTAGCGGTCGCCGGTCCTGCGGCTCCGGTAGACCTCCCGCAGACGTGCCTGTGGAGGGTCCGCTGGCCCCGTGGCTCCGGTGAACCTCCCGCAGGCACGCCTGCGGATGCTCCACATGCCTGCGGGAGGTCCGCCGGAGCCGCCTGCCACCCTCCCGCTGGGACGCCGCCCCAACCGCGCGCTTGGCGTGCTGGGGTCTGGAGCCAGCCCTGCTGACAGGGCCAATTCAATCAGGTTGGCTGTAGTTCACTCCCAATAATTGATGAGGAGATGTCAATACCAAGAGAGGGAAAGTTGCTTTTGTAGTGAGCCAGCCACTTCCAGTCCCTATTCAAGCCCAAATTAATGGTGTTAAATTTGCAAATGAATTTTAGTTCTGCAGTTTCTCTTTGAAGTCTGTTTTTGAAGTTTTGTGTTGAAGTATGGCTACTTTTAAGTCTGTTATAAAATGTCTAGGGACATTGAAGTGTTCTTCTACTGGCTTTTGTATGTTACCGTTCCTGATGTCTGATTTGTGTCCATTTATTCTTTTACATGGAGACTGTCTGGTTTGGCCAATGTACATAGCAGAGGGGCATTGCTGGCACATGATGGCATATATCACATTAGTAGATGTGCAGGTGAATGAGTCCCTGATGGTGTGGCTCATGTGGTTGGGATTTCCACCTGGATTTCAACAGGAGTAGTTTCAAAAATGTCTATTGCATAGACTGGACAATTTCTCTACTATTCCAAAATTCTTTTCCTGCAGAATTCTCACATGCATCCCCACAAATCCTAGATTTTGAGGGCCTGATCCAAACCCCACGGAAATCAAAAGGCATATGTCCATTGAGTACAATGTAATTTGAATCAAGCTCTTATTGCAAGTTGCTCCAAAATTTCCTCCTTAGGTACTTTGATGGATCTTAACGCTGAAATCAGAAAAGCACCCTGGGAAAAGATCCTCGTGGTTATCACTATAAAGATGAATAGGAAAACAATCACTTAACAACTTCTTTCATTTCCCCACTGCCTTTCATGCCTTCATGTTCTACGATGTATAGAAATTCACAATCAGAAATACAGCCCTTTTTGCTACTATTGTACTTAAAGACGTTGTATTAATCTTATCTGGTCTTTAAACCAGCCCTTTTTGTTATAAAATGACTATAATATTTCTATGAAATAATTATACAAATAACTTCAGTATATACCAAACATACTAGAGTCATTTATAATATGAATGTGGTATCATGTGGTTACAGCCTCGCTAAAAGCAGACAAAATAGTCAGATGCAAAGATGCTGATTTGTTTTGGTTAATCAAATAATGGTTGACAGAGTCATCTGTGTACTTATTGCTTTTCATCCTCAGTGTATATTACACATTTCCTCACTTCCCCTTGTACCTATTAGGCGCTAACAGAATTTTTCCATGCTTCATGTGCAGAGCATCCAGGTTGCATCATTAAAAAGAGAGAGGGAGATCGAGAGAAAGAGATTTAAGCTTGAATACCCTGGTGCTAACTTCTGGCTTTGTTTCTATTACTTGGCAGAGCATCTGGCAGAAGATGGACATAATTACATTCCTGGTCTTCTTTTTTAATTCCTCCCCCTTCTCGATCCCTTTCTCTCAGCGGTCTTCACAGCACTGGCCGTCTGGTTGGGATTGTGAGCAACTATATCCAGTGCAGAGCTGGGCCAATAAAGAAAAAAAAATAATGGAAAGAAACAATTAAAAATGTGCTCTGTTGCACCCTAATGAATAGGATGCCATCCTGGGTATGTAAAATGTGTGGTTTCCTTATTGCTGATAGACTACAACTCCCCAACCTAGAAACAAAGACTTATTAATCAGGGTTGTTATTAGCTGATGCTTTCCCTTGCTATCTCCTGCTGTGTAGGAACTCTGGGACCATCTGAGGATAGTTTTCTGTGGGACAGAATGCAACGCCTGCCTTCTATCTATTTTACAGTTTTGTACTGCCATCCATCACCACAATATCAAGTGCCTTCCCCATAAAATAGATTGGTAATAGCAAAATCCTTAGCAAAACCCATGTGTTCTTTGCTCTTCTCCTTTTTCAGGTTATAGAAGGCTATGCTGAGAGTAGGTTGGTTGGTTCTTCAGTACTTGTAGACCTTGGAGAGACAATGCAGAAAAGATGAAAAATGTAATCTCTTCAGCACAAGATGAAACTTTAAATAATGCTCCTCTAGTTTGAGATTCTTGAAATATTAGAGAGTAAGACAATTAAAGAAGTGTCAGTTTGAAACACATACTAACAGATCCAGTTTTAAATTTGGTTTAGAAACTCTGTGCTTGGGGTCAAACCAAACATTCCTGCGGGGAAGAACTCATTGGTCAGTAATATGATTCATTCATTGGGAGGCTCTTGGTGCAGTGTCAACAGGAAGTCAGAGATGGGTTGAGATCAACTTTCAAACAATGGGTAGAAGCAGTGAGAGAGGCAGCTGATAAAAATTCTTCATATTTAATGGATTTTGTTTCACTGAAGCCTCTGTTTTCTCTGTGGTTACAGTCTGGTTCTATTCAAATGTGACTTTAAAAATGTGTGGGGCTCCATATTTTTCACTCAATGATTTCCACCTCAAATCTGTTCAATTTAAATAAAGAAAAATCCTTTACTTGTAATGTGTACCAGCCCAGCAAACTCAGCCTGGGATCTCAGAGTCAAGCTTAGTTCTTTCCACTAGTAATATAGGTTTTGCAGGCTAAATTAGAAAGGCAAGTTTTATTAAGTCAAATATGGGAGGATAATAATTTTAAAAAAACCAGAAAAAAAGAGTATTTTACAGTGGAAGGAAAATTAAGGATTTATCAGATTTTGTAGCTGTTCTTAGCATCTCCAGTTCCTATTGATGTAATTGAGTACTGTGACTGCTCAACTCTGAAAATGAGGCCGCTAGTTAATAAAGTCAGAGACATGGAGTGAGAAGGCCTTTGTACCCAGGAGTGGTTTTATTCTTCAGAGCATTTGGTAATAGGGAGTTAGAATGCAGTCAGGTTTGAGACAGGCAGCTAGATGGGAGGGCAAGGGATCAGAGAGATTTAGTGTACAGAAATATAGAGCTGAGTGACATTTGTGCATAATTAATGTCTCAAGTTGAATATAGCCATTGCTGTTTAGGGAAGGGTCCATATCTTTGTATGTGTATAAGCACAGTGTGTATACTGAGGCTTCTGTACTAAACATGAAAGGCAAGAAATGGGTCAATAACCACCTAGGGAGACTCACATAGAGATTTTTAGTGTATCATGGGTCTATAACCACCTCAAGAGATTCAGATTGTTCAAAGAGAAGCAATCCAGAGAGGAAATGGGAGAGGAGGTTCTGCTGAGAAAAGTGGTCAGAAAGGTTAAATAAGTATTTTCTTTGTGTCAAATTCCAGTCTCATCTGTGCTGGTGTCAAAATCATAAATAAATTTAGTTCCTGAAGATTTTCACCAATTAAACAATCAGAATTCTAATCCTCTCTTATTATTGTAATAGAAATGTAATCCCCATAGCTATTGAGGATAGCAGGATATTTTATGTAGAACTGGGTAAAGAATTTAAACTGCATTTTTTCCATTGAAAAATGCCATTTTTGTCAAAAACCAATATGTTTTATGAAAAATATCACGTTCAACAAAAATGTCCCCATGCCCAGGATATATATGAGAGAGACTCTATAATCTGGTCATTGCGGACCTGGCCTATGAGAGAGCCAAGTTCAAGGTAGAGCAGAGTTTTTCATGCCAGATCCCCCGAAATGAGACAGAGCATAATATCAAACCTGGGTCTACCACAGCACAGACCAGTGCCTTGACCGCTGCGTTATAGAGAATTTCCCTTATTTCACCAATATTTTTCAAAGTTTGATTTTGTTCAGATATGGCAGAAAAAAAAATAAAAACTTGGAAATTTTTCATGAAATGTTTTTCAGCCTGCCCTAACTGGATCTCTCCATGAAGTTATGCTGATTTTCCCAGCTGGGGAGCTGGCTTGTTATCTTTTGTTTGTTTGTTTGTTTGTTTCCCTGCAGTACGAATCCTCTCTGTACCTATCCTGCATCTCTTACCCTACCGTACTCCTTACAAGCTGCTTTGACTTTCTGAAACCCACTACTTTGCTGTTTGTATGTCAAACTTTTTTCAGTGGGGTTGTTGCCATTGCTGGTGTTGTTTATTTGCAGTTGATGAGTCGTGGGCTTTTGAAATCATTAATGGTTCTAATGAGGTCTGCAAACAGATATAATAAAATCATTTCTGCCTTGCTGTTCTTAGTCTCCCATGGAAGTGAAATCTATACAGAGCTTAATTATATATCATATCTCATCACTGTTTTGACTGAACCAATATTTACAAATTGATTTGATAAATATTAACACACTTAATAAAACCCTCTGTTTTGTCCTTTCAGAGCTATTCTGAAGGAAACATAAAACACAATTTTTGCCTAACTACACTAATACTCTGGTCTCATATCTTGTTTGTACCTGCCTTTTTATTTTTATTTTCAAATCCCTTTTCTTTTATTTCTCTATTTAGGATGTAAGGATTTTATTTACAAAATGACAACATGGTAACTAAATAAGATTTCCCTTCCATACAGAGTTTGTAGCATAACAGAAAAAGGCAAACCACAGGACAAATATTTCTACACCGATTATGCTGTGGAGACAACATTGGTGAGATGAGTGAAAGAAGGAGAAAGAAGAATTAGAGAGAAGAGAATTGTTCCTTCTTGGGCTCTTCTGAGAAGACGTGACTTGTATAATCTTGTTATGGAGAAAACAAAAACTATTAGTTTTAGGCCAATAAGCTTCTGAGTGGTGAAGGTTGCATGTTCAATACTTTCTGTACTGCCTGCATTAAATGCTTAACTACAACCTTAACTTTTCATTTATTTAGATTTTGCACTTAATTTCCTAAGCTTTTTAAAGGTGAAAATAAGTGGCCACAGTTCTGTCACTAACAAGGATCAATCAGACAAGTCCATGTTGTGTTTATCACTGTGATAAAACTGCTCACTTTAAAGTCATTTGTAGCCATGGACTACGAGTATCTGCTACTACTGCAGGGTAAATATGGATTTCGATATCTGTATACATATACCAGTTGGAGCAATCCTTACAGCAGCATAAGCCCCTTGTACATGTTGACCAGCACGCCAAACATCTAGTCCCTCAAAATTATGTTTTATGGAATAGTTTTTTGCACTTTTTGCCAGTCTTATGCCTCTGCATATCCAAGGCTGTTTAATTCATGGTGTTTTAATTCCTTAGGTTTAAACTGAAAAACATAGTGCAGGGTGAAACACAACCAGGATTGGTCTTAGGAGGAAAAGGAGCTTTGCAGTTATCTTACCCCCAGCCTAAGTGAATTGGAAAGGGCAGGCTTCATCCAGGTACCCCGGGCCCTTTCCCTCCTCTAAGTGAGAATACAGCTGTGATGTAGAGGGGATTTAAAGCTCCCCAACCACTGTTTGCCTTCAAGGGGCCAGGAGGACAAGGAGAGGAAGAGGCCACACACCAACGATGGAAAAATGCCATGTATTTTGCAACGCACTGATCTTAAATTCTGCATCAAGTCCCCTGATTTTGGCTGCACACAGTCTTTAATTCTGCAGCAAACTTAAAAATCAACAGTAGAAATATCAGAAACCCCAACCCCTTCTTTTCCAGTGCATTCCAGTCTCCTGCAGAAATCAACACCAGTGTGGTGCAGAAATCAAGGGAGGGCCCTTGGCACAGAACAGTGGGTGCAGTGTACACAGGGCATTCTATAAATAAAGGAATGTGCTCTGCATCTTTGACTAGAGCAGTTATTGTCAGCTCCCACTGTAATTGCAGTGGTTGATTGGAATTTGGCCAACTAAATATTTTACTACTTTTAGCTTCATGAGATGTAGTGATGAAAAAGATTTTTAAACTTGCTCACCTTTACCTGTCTCTCCTAGCTTTAGCCCCACATCTTTCTTCCTCCCTCAGCTGCTTCACTGGGACTGCAATAAAATAAAAATGTCCTTGAAAATTCAAATGCCTTGTATTTTTAATGCAAAATCAGAAAAGCAGTTCTTGCCTGAAAAACAAATTCTTGTAATTTCCATTTAGAAAAAGCAAGTAATTAATTTTGCAAATTTTCCATCCTAATATTTCTGGGGAGATTGATTCTGTTTACCTAACAAGAAACCTGCCTACCTTTGCTCCAGCTGAGCTACTGGTAGTTAACCAGATGTGACCCCAGAGCTGCCCCAAATGCGTTTTTTGTTTAATTGGGCAATGTATCTGTTTTGGGGCATGTAAGGTGTGACTGACAAACTGTGTGACTGACAATACTGTGGATTCATTAGAAACATGCAAATAGATTTGCACTGCCTAAAGAGCTGCTGGCATCTCTTGGAACCTTTTCAAATACGTTACTGTATATTTAGAAACACTTCTGCCTATATATTCTATTTCCTCTCATTTGCTATCCCTGTTGTTCTTTATTAGCACAGTCATTTGCATGAAAACAGAATTGTTTTTTTTTTCAAATGTCACCTGCTTCTGTTGCTCATCATCCTCCTAAAGCCGTAATAGTCTAGCTGTGACATCCACTTACTTCATTGTTGTCAAAATACTTGTAATGTTTCAAGTGGATTTGTATGACTTCTTCTTGGGAATGAACAAGAGGTATTAGAACATCAAAGAAACAGAGCCTATTTTTATTTTTAAAAACATAACTATACCAGAATGCATGGTGACAGCTAGAGTGACGGTTGCATAAGTATTTCCATTTTAAAGGCTCTTTTAAAGTTGCTTATTACTTTCTTCAACTTCTACTTCAGCAAGGCATCGATCTCCATTTAAATCACTGAGAATCTTTCCATTGGCTTCAATGGGGCTTTGGGTCACACCCTCAGTACACAGCTTTTTGTGAGCACACTGTTCTAATGCTTTGTAGCAAATAGTTCCAGTGGAATTTCTGTGGTTTGTCACTTTTCTTTTTTAAATTAAGAAATTCCATTTTAAAAAAAACCCTACATGAATAAAACATTATGGTTTCCCACAGAACTTAAAATCTGTCTTTTGTGTGTCTGTATTATGATATGATCTTCAAATAGAAGCTGACTTACTGTTTTTCCTGCAAGACCCTGCCTTGTTCAATATGCTGTTTGGGTAGTGCTCAGTGACTGAGCCAACAAAACACAGTGAATGAGAGAAGAGACCTGTGGATCTGTGGCTTAGTTTTGATCATATTCTATGGTGTACATTTGGTCGTAGCAGTGAATGAAAGGTGTAGCGAATGAGATAGCGTTCCAGTTACTGAACACTAGCTGAGGTTAAAATATATCAAATAGCTGCCTCATTCACTGTAGGTGCTCTAAACTGTGTACTGAAAGTCATGGAGCCGTGGGACGAATAAGTAATTACATTAATTAAAGACTCAGTTGTAATACATAACAAGAGGGCAGAGTTAATCTTATTCTGGCAAATTTAACTTTGACATTTCACAATTCTGAGTGTTTCACTTTGCAACTGTAACATTATATTAACATAGCTTTTTGTATGCCATATTAAAATATATTGAATTTGGATGCTACAATGATTGTCATGATATAGAGATCACACATCACTATATGGAGATAATACCTCAACATAGAAAAAACATTTCAGAAGACCTGAAAAACATTGCCTACAGTCTATAAAGGAATCACTTTACCCATGACTAAAGTACAGCCATCTCACATGGAACACAGCTGTTATTTAACAGCACATAGCAGCACTACACAGTTTTGGATCCAGAATGAAAGCTATACACAAAACTACAAGAGAAATCCAGAGAAGCAGAATGTAATTAACTAAATTGAATTTGTTATGTACACTAGCAAGTTTTGTTGTTGTTTTTGCAAAATACCATGGGACAGGGACTACTGTCCCTGCTTTAGAAAGAATGATGGAAAAGCAATTCAGAAAAAAAGTATCACTCTTATAAATAGACTGTTTTAAAAAATCTTTCTAAGTGGTGCCAGCTTTTGTTATGTTATATGCATGTCTGTTTTCATTTGATAGCTTTATTTTAAATTGAATAAAACCTTCACTCAAAGGATGCATTTCAGTAGGCTTTGTCAATTTAAATCCTTATCTTTTAATATTACATGTTTCAGTATGCTGCATTCTTTGGGATTCAGTCCTCAAAATCACAATGAAACAGGGAAATTCAACAAGCTCTACAGCAGCATCATGAGGGCTTCAGAAAAGGTTTTACCAGTGCACACTAACTGTTAAAAAGATATTTCAGTTTTTTAACTAATCTCAATAGAAAGAGTTAAGGAATCTGTCTGAATAAACTTGTTCCTTGCAAGAGAGGGTGCTGGGTATGGTTCTTTTCTAAAATATTTTTTCTTGTGTACTATTTGAAAAATAAAATAACAATTACATTAGATTGTAAACCTCTTGCGGCAGGGACTGTCTTTTTGTTGTTTGTACAGCACCTAGCAGATGGAATCCTGATCCATAATCAGAACTCCTAAGTCCTACGTAATACAAATAATAAATAATAATAAAAGTCACGGTATCTCACCACAGAGCACAAAGTTGTTTTATGAAATAAGCAAGTACTTACTTACAAATCTGAACTCTTCAGAGTTCAGCATTTAGGGATTTGATTGAGGCAACTTTGAAAATGAGGTTCATCAAAATTAAATGTATATTGCCATTGTTATAACTAAACTCCTACTCTGGTGTTTGATATGCTCTAGTATGCAATATTACTAGTATTTGCCTTGTATATTTTTCGTAGAATATAGACACCCCAGTTTTATTAATATGAGGCCCAAGTAATTTTCAGTTGACACACTACATTTAATCTTCTTTATACTAAAATCCCATTTGGGCTATACTTTAAGACTGAGAAACAGATCAGGCCAGATCATCAACTGATGTAAATCAGCACAGCTCAATTGATTTCAGTGGATTTACATTGTTTTATACAGGCTGACGATGAGATACATCATCTTTAAACTTTGCAGAATTGTCCAGGCATTAGAGCTACTTGGAAAATAGGGGGAATTTTTTTGGTGGAAAATATTGACTTTTTGATGATATAGCAAAAACTAAAATATTTTGGGTTTTGGCTAAAAACTAGAAACTTTGGGGGTTTGGGTCTTTCCATCTTTTGGCAAAATATAGATATTTCCATGGAAAGTAAACCACTTTTTGCAAAAGAAAATTTTAGTCAAAGAACTAATTTTCCATTGAAAGACAGTGTAGACAGAAATTTTTGATCAGCGTTATCACATATCAAAGGAAGGCAAATATCTGTTACTATTTAGACCATCACCAAGAAGGGCTCCAAGAAAAAAGACTGCTGTGGTCTCTGGCATTAGCCTGCAAATTTCTAAGAATAATATGGGTTAACTTCAAACTCTGGACAAATGTGAATAAATCATTATCCAGTTTACACTGGTACATTAGGCCCCAAAATTGTAGAAATGCTATATTTTTCTCATCATGGCAGGCAAAGCAGTGTGTACTCATGGAAGGCAAATCATCAACTCCATATACTGTATTGGATGTATTCGGTAGGTTAATTAGACCTACACAGGCAGTGCTGATCAATAATGTGGAGAAAAAAATTATGAGAAAAATTCCATTGAAGTGTAAAACGTTGGAAACATTTTGACCAGCTCTATATTTTATCTACAAACAGGATACTCGGCAAGTCTGTACATCGCATGAATATCAGTAAATCTCAAAATCAGCATAGGTCAGGAGTTGAAGAGCTGTCTGGTTCCACTGCTTCTCCTCTACCTCCATAGCACCAAAAGCAGACAAGCCATTCGAGTGCCAGAGACTTGACTACCAAGTGTATATAACATAATATATATACAAATATCCTGTAAATGCACATAGGTTGCAACCAAGTAAAGGGGGTAATAAAGGGTCTAGTAAGGTTAGGTAGGGGGTTTGTCTATAGTCTGGTTGTCTGTCTGTGGTTTAATTATATCTTGTCTATTTGATTATGCATTTAGTCCATGCTGTCATGTGTGCTTGTGCTGCTTGGTGCTCTCTGTTTGTGCTGTGCTGTGCCTGGAAGCCCTAGACTTAGCTGGGCATAGCTAATGCATTATTAGATTTGGGACCATTAAGGATGGGAGGAGAGACATGAGACACTCAGAGAACTCACAGCAAAATGCGACTGACACTCCCACTGACTCCCAGACCCCTTTTTTGCTGTAAATTCCACAGTTGAAACAAAAAAATCATACACCTGGAAATAATCTATATGCTGCCTCTAAAAGTCCTTGCCTTCAATCTGCTCTTGTCTTTCTGGATCCTCTTTGGAGGAAACTGACTACACAACTGACACTGGGGACTGAACCACCCCATGGGGGGGGGGAGATGGGGGGATGTATTCCACTGCAGTACTGCTGCTGCACTGAGCACTGAAAGAACTACTGACTTACTTTTTGTATACTGTACAATTGATTGCATAATTCCACCTCTCATCTCTACCTTCTTCCTTTTGTAAATAAAATTTAAACCTTAGATTAGATTCTAAAAAGGATTGGAGCGTGTTGTGATTGAAGAGTGGTAAGTATATTGACCTGCTGGGGGGGCTGGGTCCTTTGGATTGGGATTTTTTTTTCTTTTATTGGGGGTTTGGTTTGGTTTTTTTCCCCCCCCAGGACAGCAGGGTGGTGGTGATACTGGGGACTGGAGTGAGTAAGGAAATCTATTGTGTGTGTGACTTGTGGCCAGTGGGGTGGGGTGAGAAGAAAGTCCCTTTTGTCTGGCTGGTTTGGTTTGCCTTAGGAGGTGGAAAAACCCCAGCCTAGGGCTGTAACTGCCCTGTTTAAGCAATTGGTCCTGATTTGGCACTCTCAGTTGGGTCCCGCCAGAACAGCTCTGTCACACCAAGTTAGACTGAAGAGTCCATCCCTCAGATCTTCATTACAGTTTCATATGATAACAGCCCTTCTGTTTCCATGCTAATGGCCAATTTTTCTAATTCTTAGCAAAAATACCCCATACTTTTGGAGTAGCTTTGCATTTCATTCTGCAGCATGACTCATTTTAGTTGGACAGCCAAGTAACTTGAAAATAGCTACTTTTGCTATGTGCCGCAAATAGCTTTTGCTTAGTACTGACTTGGTTAAGATGTGAACTGATGACCTAGAAGTGAAAGCCTCTACACATCCCACCACAAATCATCTGGATCATTCAGTCCTAACACACAGTTTTTGTGTTCCAACTGGACATTGGTTCATCTTTTTCCCATACATGTAACCTATGTTTTAGCTGTAGTTTTGAAAAATTAAATAAAATAAAATAAATACTAATGATTGGACACATACAGCAGTTTTTGTTTTGAGGTAGACTGAAAATAAAACACAGTTACCAGCATGTATCTTATTCTGGAAGAGGTAACAGGAAAGAGATGACTTCATTTCCTTCCCTTTAAAGAAGAGAGAACATATGTTCCCACACAATAGTTTAAGGTCCCTTTAAGGTGATCTTATTAAGTACTCTTGAAGTTGGAATATAAGTAAAAAATAAACAAAAGACCCCCAACCCAGCCTTCTTAACCACTTTCACAACACAAAATGGTGCTATACTGTAGATACAATTAACATCAGCCCTGCCAATGGCTGTTAAATGTGTAGTTAATGTTAGTCACAGAAATAAGAAAACAGGTAGTTTTAATTTTTCCTTGCTAAAAATGCACATTGTTATAAAAAAAAGGACTTACAATGTACTCAAATTAAAAAGGTCTATTGTATTAGGGAGAAGGGGAATCTAAAATAATCATAGAGCTTTGCAGAAATTGCTATAATCCATTTGAAAAAGCCTTCTGAATGCATCACATATTAGTATTATTATAACAAAAAATGTTAAAGCCCATGTTTAGCCGAGTGAGAATAACATTAGTTTAGAGACAGCATATGCAATACTATACACATTTTCTATAGTTATTGGGCCTGATTCCCAGGTCCTGCACACTGTGTAGTCATTTATACCTAAGCAAAGTGGATTTAAAATGCTCCCCTTCTGATTTTCACATTTTTATATAATTTGCTACATATTTCCAATGCTTTAGACTAAACTTCTTGATCCATAAGTCTTTCCTGACCAAAATGACATAGCCACCCAAAAATAGAATACAAATCACCACTTTAAAGACCTGTGAAAATCGATGAGCTTTGCAAGGTCATTGAATTAAGGCTGTGGCAGATTTTTGTTAGCAGTGGTAAGGCTGTAGTTACATGATGTTAAATCCATTTCAGGAAATTTCCACACTCCTTGGCAAGATGCTATGTACAATGGTAACACTTATCCTGCTTCTTACAATCATCACACACATGCTACCACAGCTGACTTAGAAAATATTTCTTGTGCTTGCCATATGGGTCTCACACTAGTAAATACAATGGCATGGCAATGGCAGGACTCTGGAAATGCAATGGTATTGCCAAGAAATGTTCTAGGATATGGTGAGAGCTCATTTAACCCTTTTAAAATTGTGATCTAAACAAAATGCTATGGGCTGAATTTAGATCCAGGTCTCCCAAGGGGAAAAACTAACAAAATTACCTACCAGAGTTACCCAGAACTTTCATTCTTATTTAGAAGGGGAAACAATTTTGAAAGAAAGTGCTACTTCGTAAGAAAGATGCTGGTGAAGAGTTAACCACCCCAGGCAAGTCATTGGTAATTACTAACTCAGGCAGGAAACTATACATCTACTACAAGTGTGGCAGCTGGTAGTAAGCATGTGAGATGCAGAGAGGTATAGCTGGGTAGTTCTACTCTAATTATATCCCTAGCATCTTGCCTTTCTCTGATCATCAAAATATTCCCAGCTAAACTCTGACCAAATGTGTAATTTAGTAAAACCAAGCAACCCTGAGATGCCACCAAGCGGAATAATAACAATAATAGAATGATTCTCATGACCCAAAGTGATAGAGGAAATTGCTCTGTAGTAAATATCATATTACTGTAAGTCTCTTTTTTTGTTTATTTGCAAGTCTCTGTCTAAACAGGAGGGAGGGGGAAAAAACCCACCATCTGAAATCCAAAGAGAGAAACATGTACGGAAAGTAAAGATGCACAAAACTCATAAGGTCCAGAGACAAAGGTTGAATATGTCTCTACAAATGTGTATACATCCACAAAACCATCCACAAAAGCTGGGGCTGCAAATCTCCCCAGAATAGGCTTTATTGTGAGACTGCGGATATCTGTTGCTTCCACTAAGGCCAGAAATAATGTTAAAATAGGGGACTGGCAATTTCTCTTTGCTTAATTTTTAACTTGTATTCATGTTCCACTTACAGTAGAGGAGAAGGTGAAAAATGAGCAGAAAGGAGGGGAGGTTTGAAACAAATAAAGAAAATGTTGGAAAATGGGGCAGAGAATTGATCAACAGGAAAACAAATACAGCGGAGAAGAGAGAAAAATTAAAATGACAAATAAACACTGTGAACATGAATCTGCAGTGGTGTAAAAGGGAAATTAAAGAGGTGATACAGGCACAGGAGAGAGCAAGTGTGATTATGGATATGTCTACACTGCAACTAGACACCTGCAGCTGGCCCATGCCTGCTGACTCGGGCTTGCAGCGTTCTGGCTAAGATGCTGTTTAATTGTGGTGTAGCCGTTCAGGCTTGGGCTGGAGCCTGGGCTCTGGGACTCTCCCACCTCACAGGAACCAGCCATTGGTTTTTAATTGCAGTGTAGACATACCCTCACAGGCCACTGCTACCAGCCACCCATCTGGGAATGATTCTGTAGTGATGTCAAAAGTACTTTGGTAGGATATTGAGAAATGTAAACACATTCAGGGGCAAAACAAGACCTTGGGGATGATCCAATTACCTACATGTAATCTCACATAACATATCCTGCAGTCACCAGCAGTATGTGCATATGTTTAAATATGAGTTGGGATTTAAGCATACGAAAATGAAAATATGAAAATGGAATGCCCTAATCAAATTAGAATGCTAACCAAGTCACTACATTCTAAGCCTCTTAATTTGCATTTGTAAAATGATCCAGTCAGAGAGACAATAATCATTTAAGAGTAAAACCACTTTCAAGACCCTAACTTCCCGTTAGCTGCTTAATAGACTGTTTCTTTTCACCCCTGAGGAAGCTGAAATAAATAAAAGATGGAAAAAATCAATATGCAAACAGGTGAGGAAATATATTGGCTGAGAGAGAGGCCAGAACTCATTTAGATAAGGCTAAGCTTTCTGAAGTAATCTGATGTTTAAAATATCGTTGTGGTGAATGCTTTGACCTCATGAATAGTCTGCAATTGACTAAGGTGTGCCAGGAAAGTTTACTTCACTTGGCTAGTTATCACTCAAGAAAAAAACATTCAGAGTCATGTTCTTTGCAGTAAACTGTTTTCCTATAATACTAAGGGCTGGTTTGGGTCAGGAACTTAGCTGACTCTAGGGTCGGTCAGCTAGTAACCCAGTGAACGGTGCTGGGCCCAATAAGCCCCTCACTGACTATGCTCCTTTACTGGACAGAAGGGCTAACAGATCACTATTTGTGCCTTGCAGCAAGAGCAGCACAGTGGCTGGGCTGGAGTTTGGAGGCCGTGAAGGCTGAGGTTCAGGCAACTGGAGGTGGGCTGGCAGGCTGAAGGTTGGGCTGGGGCCAAGATTGAGTGTTACTGTCTGGCTGAAGACCGTGAGTTGGGCTGTAGGAGCAGGCAGGGTGAAGGGTTGCAGATGGCCCCCCAGTTTAAATGAGGCGGAACACTGGAACACTGACAAAGTTGGGTGGCGGGGAGAATAGAAAGTTGCCTTGGACTATAAAGGAGAAGAAGCCGGGGATAAGTAATGGTCTCAGATCAGGAAAAAGAAAAGAGAAAAAAGACTAGCTCTATCAGGAAGAAGAAGGAATGCATAGAAATGAAAAACAGGATAAAAAAATCAACATTTCACAACTGTCAAATCAGTTACAGAAGGTGTGAAAACAGGAAATGTTACCACTCCCCGCCCCCTCCCCCCCCCAAAGATGGAATGGATAGTGTGAAGTCTTGGTGGTATACAAAGAGCTAAAAGAATGCAGGCTGGAGAGAATGCTCACATAAAGAGAAAGCTGAAAAACTGCTTAAAACTGTAACCGTAGGGAAAAATGAAAGTTACTTGTCAACTGCCTAAATTCCTGATAGAAGCAAGAGAGATTGTGTATGGAGTGCAGCTAGAATTGTGAGGATGATGTCAAAAGAAAATAAAGTATTGTTTGTTAAATGGCTCAGTAGGAGAGAGGGAATAAACCACCCATCTCTGGCTGTATGCATAACACTTAAGGGTGGGACCCTTCTGAATAGGATCCAAATAGGGTCTCAATCTTTTTTATTTAAACCACATGTTCCTCCTCTTCCCCCTGTGAGGTGCTATAGCTGTCATAGGTTTGGACATGTGGTAGCCATTTGTAAAGGAACATTGAGGTGCAGTAACGGTGGAGGAAATCATTCATATGAGAACTGCATAGAAGGAACAGAACCTAAATGTAACAATTGTGTGGGAAAGCACAGTGCAGCATATAAAGGATGTGCAGTTGTAGAAATTCTAGAGAAAGCTAGAGAAATTCTCCAAAACATAATTCAAAGTATCATATGCAGAGGTTACTAAAAGAAAAAAAAAAGAAAAAAAAAGGAAAAAACCTAAGTAAGAGAAAAGATGTACAGGGACTGCAGAATGCATCTCTGGTCAGGGAAGAGAACATGAGAGGAGAATATGAGACGTGATGTATTGCTTGTACATGGGGAAAAACCAAAAGGATTAAAATCAGAGCAAAAGCATCAGAAAAATATCTAAAGACAGGCAACCTTTCAATAGATGGCATTCATGCGATTTTAAATGAAGGCAATAATACAGCTTAAATAACATGGTCTTAACGATCCTTAGCTGGAATATGCATAGTTTAATAATGCATGGTCAAGAATTTAAGAAAGCCATTTTTGATCTGATGAAAAGCCTGATGTAATATGTGTGCAAGAAACATGGCTAATAAGTAAACTTGTGTTCAGTCTACCAGGCTATGATATACTCTGGAGGGATCAAGAAGCTACCAGAGGAGTTGGAAGGTTTGTATATTTATAAAAGAGGAACTTAGCTACATTGAAATGGATGTGCAGAAATTAAGTTTTGAATATAATGCTATTGAGATTCCCATGCAGAACAAAAACACTTATATATGGATTTATAATGAATATGCTCCATATAAAAATAGTTACCGTGTTTTAGAACTAGAAAAAATAGTTGTTAATGTCATTCATAATTTGTGGAGACTCTAATAGTCATAATGGGAAAATAAGAAAACTGACCTAAATAGTAAATGCTTAGAACAATTTATTAATATGCATAATCTGGTAATATTGAATACAGGATCACCTACTAGATTTAATTCAGTGGATGGATTCTTTTCTGTTTTGGATCTAGGAATTGCATCCAGGAAATTCATAAAAAGATGAACTGGGAAGTGACCACTTAGTGAGTACTAAGGCAGAGGAATGTCAAAAACACAACAAGAGTTCCTAACTAGAACTTCCAAAAGCTAGCTGGGGTCTTTTCAAGATTAAATGTGATGAATATTTATGCAGTAACGGTAGAAGTGACAACCTAGGAGAATTCTACAACAATGCAATAAAAAGAATTGTAGCGACAGCTGATGCAGGGAGCTGATGGGCAGGATCCCCTGGGAAAATAACATGAGGGGGAAAGGAGTCCAGGAGACCTGGCTGTATTTTAAAGAATCCTTATTGAGGTTGCAGGAAAGAAACATCCCGATGTGTAGGAAGAATAATAAATATGGCAGGCAACCAGCTTGACTTAACAGTGAAATTCTTGCTGATCTTAAATGCAAAAAAGAAACTTACAAGAAGTGGAAGATTGGACAAATTACCAGGGAGGAGTATAAAAATATTGCTCAGGAATGCAAGAGTGAAATCAGGAAGGCCAAATCACACTTGGAGTTGCAGCTAGCAAGAGATGTTAAGAGTAACAAGAAGGGTTTCTTCAGGTATGTTAGCAACAAGAAGAAAGTCAAGAAAAGTGTGGGCCCCTTACTGAATGAGGGAGGCAACCTAGTGACAGAGGATGTGGAAAAAGCTAATGTACTCAATGATTTTTTTGCCTCGGTCTTCACAAACAAGGTCAGCTCCCAGACGGCTGCACTGGGCAGCACAGTATGGGGAGAAGGTGACCAGCCATCTGTGGAGAAGTGGTTGAGGACTATTTAGAAAAACTGGACGAGCACAAGTCCATGGGGCCGGATGCGCTGTATCCGAGGGTGCTAAAGGAGTTGGTAGATGTGATTGCAGAGCCATTGGCCATTATCTTTCAAAACTCATGGTGAACGAGGGAGGTCCCAGATGACTGGAAAAAGGCTACTGTAGTGCCCACCTTTAAAAAAGGGAAGAAGGAGGATCTGGGGAACTACAGGCCAGTCAGCCTCACCTCAGTCCCTGGAAAAATCATGGAGCAGGTCATCAAGGAATCAATTCTGAAGCACTTAGAGGAGAGGAAAGTGATCAGGAACAGTCAGCATGGATTCACCAAGGGCAAGTCATGCCTGACTAACCTAATTGCCTTCTATGAGGAGATAACTGGGTCTGTGGATGAGGGGAAAGCAGTGGATGTGTTATTCCTTGACTTTAGCAAAGCTTTTGATACAGTCTCCCACAGTCTTCTTGCCAGCAAGTTAAAGGAGTATGGGCTGAATGAATGGACTACACGGTGGATAGAAAGCTGGCTAGATCGTCGGGCTCAATGGGTAGTGATCAATGGCTCCATGTCTAGTTGGCAGCCAGTTTCAAGTGGAGCACCCCAAGGGTCAGTCCTGGGGCCGGTTTTGTTCAATATCTTCATTAATGATCTGGAAGATGGTGTGGACTGCACTCTCAGCAAGTTTACAGATGACACTAAACTTGGAGGAGTGGTAGATACGCTGGAGGGTAGGGATAGGATACAGAGGGACCTAGACAAATTAGAGGACTGGGCCAAAAGAAACCTGATGAGGTTCAACAAGTACAAGTGCAAAGTCCTGGACGGAAAAATCCCATTCACTGTTACAGACTAGGGACCGAATGGCTAGGAAGCAGTTCTGCAGAAAAGGACCTAGGGTTTACAGTGGACGAGAAAAACTGGATATGAGTCAACGGTGTGCCCTTGTTGCCAAGAAGGCTAACGGCATTTTGGGCTGTATAAGTAGGGGCATTGCCAGCAGATCGAGGGATGTGATCATTACCCTCTATTTGACATTGGTGAAGCCTCATCTGGAGTACTGTGTCCAGTTTTGGGCCCCACACTACAAGAAAGATGTGGAAAAATTGGAAAGAGTCCAGCGGAGGGCAACAAAAATGATTAGGGGGCTGGAGCACATGGCTTATGAGGAGAGGCTGAGGGAACTGGGATTGTTTAGTCTGCAGAAGAGAAGGATGAGGGGGGATTTGATAGCTGCTTTCAACTACCTGAAAGGGGGTTCCAAAGAGGATGGATCTTGACTGTTCTCATTGGTAGCAGATGACAGAACAAGGAGTAATGGTCTCAAATTGCAATGGGGGAGGTTTAGGTTGGATATTAGGAAAAACTTTTTTACTCAGAGAGTGGTGAAACACTGGAATGGGTTCCCTAGGGAGGTGGTGGAATCTCCTTCCTTAGAGGTTTTTAAGGTCAGGCTTGACAAATCCCTGGCTGGGATTATTTAGTTGGGAATTGGTCCTGCTTTGAGCAGGGGGTTGGACTAGATAACCTCCTGAGGTCCCTTCCAACTCTGATATTCTATGATTCTATGATTCTATGATCTGGCCATATACAAAACATCAAATTGCTCTCATATGATTTGGTGTACCTGGTCTTTCATGACCCCATTGCTGGAGGCCCTGTGGTCCTACTACATCCCACCACAGGGAAGGAGCAGCAAAGGTGGGTCCCCCAGGCCTGCCAAGGCCTTGTGGAAGCAGCCAATCAGAGCCCAGCAGCCAATCAGCAGAATGAAAGGAGCTGCCAGCCTGAGCAGGTCACACAGGGTTGAGGAAAGGTGCTCCTCTCTGGCCAAAGGAGGTTGACTGATTACATTTATTGGACCTGGGAGAGAGAGGACCATAGAACTTTAACCCTAGGGGAATGGGCAAAGGTAAAGGCCCAGGTGGGAAGAGGCCCAGAGAAGGCAGCAGCAACTAATTAAGAGAAACAGTACATGGTTGCTGTTTATAGAGTCCTTGGGTTGGAATCCAGAGTAGAAGGTGGGCCCAAGTTCTCCCACCAGACACTGGTGAATTGGCCTAAGCCCTAAGAACAGGACAAGACTCCTTTAGAAGCCTGAGCAAAGGGCTGGATTTAAAGGGCCCAGAGATGGGGCTGAAGACTCCAGTGAGGGCAGAAAGTTTGTTGAACTCTTTTCCACCCTAGAAGGGATTTATTTTTAATTGTGTGATTTGGCCAGAGTGCTGAGCCACTGAACAACTGCCTAGCTAGATTGGCAAACAACAGGGAATGGCAGGAATGAAAAAAAGAGTGCAGTACCACACCCAGCTGCTAGGAGGCACTCAGGAGGTGAGTGTCCCATATGCCCCTCCCCTCACCGCCCGGTCACACCCCAATTTAGAAATCTGGTTCCTTGGTGGAATGAAAATTGCAAATTAGCAAGCAAGGAAAGAAATAAGGCATACAAGCAAGCAAAACACACAATGAATAGTAAATCATAGAATCATAGAATCATAGAATCTCAGGGTTGGAAGGGACCTCAGGAGGTCATCTAGTCCAACCCCCTGCTCAAAGCAGGACCAAACCCAACTAAACCCAACTAAGACCTAATGAGTTATAAAAAATGTAAGGTAGTGGCACAAAAGATTATCTAAAAGACAAAAAAGACAGTTGGAGAAATGTCTGTGGGAAATCCAGCAAAGATTCAAAGTTTTCAGAAATGTATAAGCATGAATGGAATTTGAAGTAAAAGTAAATGTATACCTGGTCTTATTGTAAATAACAAAATTGAAGTCTCCAATTTAGGAAAGGCAGCCATTTTAGCAAAATAATTCTAAAAGGTCAGTAGTGATATAAATCAAAACTATGAGTTTCATGGCAGAAAAAAAATGAGGTTTATTGAGGATAACTGTGACTATTAAATGACAAGAGAGAATATACTAGTGATGCGTTAAACAAAAATTTTAGTATGCAGGAGCTTATTTCAGTTCTTAGAAAAAGGAAAAATACAGCTCCAGGTACAGATAATATAAGTAATGAAATGCTTCAACACATGTCAGAAGGGAGTGTAAAGATTCTATTGTGGTTATATAATGATATATGGGGAAAAAGGACTGCTGCCAACAGAATAGAAACAAGCATTGGTGCTACCAATTAGAACACTAGGCAAGGTATGTACATGATCTGATGCTTCTTGGCCTATTGCCCTCATGTAATATGTGGGGAAATTCATGGAAAAAATTAGAAATGTAGGACTAGTGGAATACTTGGAGAAAAATGTTGTTATAACTTGAGGCACAAAGTGGTTTCAGACCATATAGCGAGAGAAGAAATGGAGGTACAAAAAAGCATAAAGATAAAAACTTTTTAACTGCTTTCCTGGACACTGGAAAAGCATCTGACATTCTATAGAGGGAAGACCTCCAGTATTAACTACCCAAAACTGGAATAAAAGGGAGAATATTTTGGTGGATAAGATACTTATTAAGTGACAAAACTATATTAGTCGAAGTGGGAACTGCTCTATCAAAAAATCTACTAGCTTATAAATGGAAATACACAAGGGAGTATTATCAGCCCTACTTTGTTTTCCATTTTGATAAATTACTTCCCAGAGAGTGTGGAGATGGGAATAGATATTTTCTTTTTCACAGACGACTGTGCTATATGGACTAAACACAAAAGACTTAAAGTAGTTGTAGAAAAGACAAATGAGACACTCCAGAGAATTTCCAAGTGGGGAAATGATTGGGGATTTACGTTCTCACTTGCAAAAACAAAGGGAATGCTTTTAGCCAGGAAGAAAATTAGGGACGAGTGGGTCTTATTTCTTTATGGTGAAAGAATTCAGATAGTTCAAAAGTTTGTTTGATACCAAGCAGGATGAACTTGTCAGCTGTTGAGAATAGCCCACTTCCACATTAATTGAACTGGCTCAGTAGCACTGAGCCCCCACTTTGTAAGGCAGCTCCCATCTTTTCATATACTGTGTATTCACACCTCCCTACTATATTTTCCACTCCATACATCTGATGAAGTGGATTTTAGCCCACAAAAGCTTATGCCCGAATAACTTTTGTTAGTTTCTAAGGTGCCACAAGGACCCCCCATTGTTTTTACTCGAAAGTGTAGCTGGAAACAAGAGGGGTGCAGATAAGAAGATTTCAATGATGATGCATAGAACATGTATAGTACAGTTTTAGATTATGGATGCCAAGCTTTTGGTTCAGCCTTAAAAACTATTCTTAGAAACAAGCTCTGTGATTGGCATATGGTTCAATGATGATAACACCAGTGTATGTGCTGCAAATAGCCCATGGAGAAGCACCTATCAATCTAATGATAAAACTTTTGGGCAAAGGTAAAAGGGAATGATGAAAACGGGAATACACAACAGATTTAAAGTATAGCTGGGAGCTGAGTAGACAGACTTCCTCAGACTAGCAGGCTCAAAAACAGATTAAAGGAGTTATGTAAAATAGAAAAATTGAGAGAACTAAACATTTTTAGTCTTGGGAAATCAGATTACAGCTAGGCAGGTATTTTCCCCATTTGATAATTTGGACCTGTATGAAAAAAATGCAGGAAGGAAAACACTACACATTATGACAAATTAAATTTTTGAATTTATTTATGAAAAATGGGGCCAGCTTTGCTATGTCTATACAAATGGATCAAAAGATGACAGCATGGATAGAAGGGGAACAGCCTTCTCTGTTTTGGAATCCAGAAATCTAAAAAGGCTATCGAATTATGTGACCATTCTGATAGCTGAACTAATAGGAGTAATGTTGGCACTAACCTGGAAAAGAGATGTGTGACCAGGTTCTGCTATAATTTAATCTGATTCCTTGTCAGGCATAGTTATTTATTTTCTAACTATGGAAATAATGAAAGCAGGTATCTGTGTAACAATATCATGGATTCTGGTGCATATCGGAATATCTGGAAATGAGATGGCTGACAAAGCAGCAAAACATACTCTACAAAATGAGAAGGTGGATATTAAGATAGCCTTAAGTGGACAAGAATTAAAAAGTCATCACAAAGGAGCTCGTGGAGGAATGGCAAGAACTATGGACTAAGGCAAGAACTATGGCAAGAACTATGGACTTAGTTCGGCATATTGGAATATCTGGAAATGAGATGGCTGACAAAGCAGCAAAACATACTCTACAAAATGAGAAGGATATTAAGATAGCCTTAAGTGAACAAGAATTAAAAAGGCATCACAAAGGAGATCGTGGAGGAATTGGAAGAACTATGGACTAAGGAGACAAAAGGATGAAGGTTCTATGATTTATCCTCAAAAACCAAAGATAATACTCCTCAGTCATGATGGAAAAGGTGATGTAATCTTTTTTGGAGTATTAACAGTTAATGATAAGTTAAACTTATTAATAAGACATAAAGACAGGCTATGTAAAGTGTGCAAAACCAAAGAAACTGTTGATCGTGTTCTGGGGCATTGTGGGCAATATTCTATGGAAAGAAAGTTTCTTTATGAAAAATAGAGTTGTCTTGGAATCAAAGATTTTTCCTTAAATGGATGTCAGGGAAATGGAATGGTGCCAAATAATAATAATAAAAATATATAGCCTTTCTGAATGTTCTTAATGATACTAGTGAAAGGAGATATTTATAAAAGACTTGGCTAAAAATGAATGACTGGAAAAGAGGATGTCATAGCTTTGTATGTTGAGGCTGCTGTGACAAAAAGCATAAGACAGAGCACAATGGCTGCTCAACCACTTCCACATCTGAAGCTGCGTCAGACCTGCTTCCTGTACCAGCATTTGCTCCAGTCCATGCCTGCTCCCATTCCAGCTCTAGTCCCTGATTTCCTCTGAACTCTCAACACCATTGGCTTGTCCCTTGACCACACCTCTCGTTCTGCCCTCTGATTCTGCTCCAACTAGTAGGCCAAACTCCTGTTCTGACCTCTTGGTCACACTGCGTTCATCCCAGTGACACCCAGCAGGAGGTGAGTGAAGCTCAGCTCTATGGGAAAAGGCATGTCTACTGAACATATGATTCAGTATCGACACTCAGCTATTCTCTGGAGTCTTCCCATTATGGATTTCTTTGCAGCCAGATACCATATAAAAGGAAGACAAAATTCTTTGTCTCCAGCTAGTCAGCTATGAAAGCATGTAGTCTGGTTGTTCTCCTTACTCCAATCGAACAGCGACTTCTCCTTTCCTTTTGATTCTGATTATTCTGTTCCTATTGATTGGAGACTCTGCAACAGGGAACCAATAGTGTTGCCTGTGTTCCAGGGTTTCAGTCTTTGATTGTCAAAATGATACATTTCCTAGAATTTATGCTGAGTGTCAGTAATGGGAAAAAAAAGATGATGATTTACTACAGGTCCCTGCAGTGGTGCTGACAGCTTCAGTGTTCCCTGCCATGTCCCAGGAAATTCCTCAGAACATTGCCACAAGATTGTGTTAAATATGAGCATACTCAAAAGTTCCCACAAATCTTTCTTATAAGCTTTAGAAAGCTAGTCTCATGGCTCCAGAAGTTCAGTTGTTCCTCTTCAAACTGAGGGAGTCATGAGTTCCACCTGTTATAATAAATAAATGAGTTGAATGTATATATTAGGAAATAAAAGTCAAACTCCCATGATTTAAGGGCCATACTGTGTCTGATCCATTGAAGATGCATGAGTGATGATGGGGGAGAGAGGGTCAGAATGAGGGTCTACTACCCACTCCCTTGCACCACTGTGTGGGGACCAGACAAAAGGCCACACTTTTCACTAAGGGAGCATAAGCAAAGTTAGTCTTAGCATTGTTTGTCCCAGCTGTGAAATATTTTGCCACCAACCCATTACTGACTACCTCCCCCCAAAATAAAAATAAATATTGACTCTTGTCCCACTGTCTCTCCTGACCCAAAATAAAGCGTTGTCCCAAAGAGGATGGATCAGGACCAAGGATCTGGCCCACATTTTGTTCAATTTGTTTTTTGGAGACAATGGACTCATTTCATCTGCAAGCTTTGAGATGGTCCCTCACCAAGGGATGTTAAGAGTGAGCAGTCATAGAATAAGAAGGAAGGTCCTCTCATGGATCAGTAACTGGTTCACAGATAGGAAACAAAGGGTAGGAATAAATGGTCAGTTTTCACAATGGAGAGAGGAAAATTGCAGGGTCCACCCACACCTTGAATCCTGTGTATAGTTCTTAATTGCAAAAAAAATACCCAGATATTAGAATTGGAAAAAATGAAACAAAAAGGCAGCAACAAGGAGAAGGTCAATAAAAATGTGGGGATAGAAGAGCTACCATCTGAGGAAAATTGGGACAGTTCTGCTTAAAAAAAGAGACAAGTAAGGGGGGAGATGACAGAGGTCTATAAAAATCATGAATGATGTGGAGAAAATGAATAGGAAAGTGTTTTTTACCTCTTCAGATAACACAAGAACTCGGGGTCACCAGTGAAATTAATAGGCAGCAGGTTTAAAACAAACAAAGGGAAGTACTTCTTCCCAAAATGTGCAGTCAACCAGTAAAACTCACTTCCAGGCAGGGCACGTGCTAGGTTTTTTGCCACCCCATGCAAAAAAAATTTTTAACTGCCCCCCACCAGTGCCCTCCTCCACCCTCACCCCCTGCTGCCCCAGTGCTGGACTGTCCCCCCCACCCCAACTGCATCCCCTGCTTCCCCAGTCCTGGGCTCCCCCCCACCAGTGCTGACTCTGCCCGCTCCCCTCTCTCCTCCAGCCGGTCTGGTGCTGGCAGGGTTGGGGTAAGCAGCGGGGCTCCCGGGCCTGCGCCTCAGCCCAGGGTCCCTCCAGCCAGGGCTCCCACCTCCAGGACCGGCTGGGACCTGGGAGGGTAGAGCCGGGGGACTGCCCCGGCAAGGGGGTTAGGAGATGGGGGAGGGTAGCCCCAGAGGGAGCAGAGCCCCGGAGAGTGGGATGCAGGCCCCGCACGGTAGTGCTCCTCCCTCTATGGCCCCGCTTCTGCTACTGCTTCTGCCCGCCCTGCCGCAGTTTGCAGTGCTGGGGAGCAGCCGCCCTGCGGCACCTGCAGGCAGCTCCATGTGTCCCGTGGGGCTGGCCCCCAGCCCGAGTGTCCCCCGCTCAGAGTCTGTCTGGCCCAGCCACAAGGTGCAGCGCTGCTGCTGCTGCTGCCAGGGCTGGCTCTAGGCTTTTGCTGCCTGAAGAAAGAAAAAAAAAGATGGCCAGAATGCCACCCATGAAAATGTGCTGCCCCAAGCACGTGCTTGGTTTGCTGGTGCCTAGAGCCGGCTCTGCTTCCAGGCGATGTTGTGAAGGCCAAAAGTAAAACTGGGTTCAAAAAAGAATTAGCTAAGTTCATGAAGGATAAGTCTATCAATGGCTATTAGCCAAGATGGTCAGGGATGTAACCCCATGCTCTGGGTGTCCCTAAACCTCCAAATGCCAGAAGCATCTGGCACTGGCCACTGTCTGAGACAGGATACTGGGCTAGATGGACGATAAGTCTAACCCAGTATGGCAATTCTTATGTAAGCATATTGAATCGAGGGCTGGGAGCCAAAAACTGGTCCTAAAGCTTTCTGTGCCTCTATTTCCCTACCTGTTAAGTGAGGATAATATTTACCTTCTTCTGAAGGGTGCTGTGAGGATCAATTAACATTTGTAAAGGGCTTTGAAAATGTAAATAACTAAATAAACATAGACAATACTATTTTTCTTTTCCCTCTGTTTATTTCCCCTGTATTTAATCCTGTCCCTGAGAGCCTGCTACATCACGTTCCTGAACTGTTTATGTTCCAGATAGAATTAGTTGATCTAATTAATGCATGAAAGATTGGCCAAGGCTTTTCCACTAGGGAAGTGTGTAGTGAACATTCATAGAAGATTTGCAGCTGGTTAAGTGGATCTGAAATATATTCTATTTGAGACATGTTACTCCACAGTGAGATCCAGTCTTTTGGCTCCCACTCTGCTCTGTGTTTTGTTTCTCTGAGGGACTCTGTTGCAGCTTCCTTTATGAAGAGCATCTCTGGTTTCTTACCTTTAATTTTATACAACTTCTACCAGAGTACTTTCAGACCTGTGTAAAATTGTTTAATGATTTGTCACACTAGCAGTCTTACTTCACATGGAGACAAGTTTGTATATACTATCTTATTCACATGTGCCCAGATTCTAAGGCACCCCAAATTGCTGGATGCATCTTTTACCCAAGAATCTAATTATTGTCTTCATAATTCTGTTGTTGCTAGTTTCACTTTTGCCTGCGATGGATGGCCATTTCAATCAATCATTCTCTCTAGCATGTTATTATGCATTTCTATTTATTTGTTAGAGGGAAAAATACATGAAATAACCCATCAAAAAGTCCCAGGCAGGTAAAAAACATTGAGATTTCCCATATATTTCCTTTTCCTTTAGAAGGCAAAACACGCATTAAAACAAAATTAAGTCTACTGTTGATTATTTAATGGTGGATGTTGTGTACCTGCTAATTTAAATAACTGGGGAGCGTTAATCAGTTTTACTTAAACAGGTCAGCTTGCTTAGCTTGTAAGAATGCACTTAAAAATTATCTTTGGAATGAGCATTGTTTAGACTTTGTTTTGCTGTATTTTGCAAGGTATGTTTTTTAATTCTTTTTTTATGAGTTGCAATGCATACATGTAATGTATTAATATTTGGTAAAAAACAAGCTATCAAGATAATGTGCTCCTTAAACATATATGACTGATCAACACTTAGAAGACATAAAACAGAGATCTCTTTTTGGACATGATGCATTTCTGAAGATGAAGAAAAAAGAAGGAAATATTATTATTGCTCCTTTGTCTAATCCAACAAAATTATTCTAAAGCAATTAGAACTATATTAAAATTATAAGGAGAATTAGCGATGTTATAAAATATTAGGGATCAACTAAGTACAATTCCCACTATTCACATAAGTGCCCCTCTATGTGTTTTTCTTTGTTTTTTGTAATATTACTTTGTATTACAACTGTATGAATTACAGCTGTAAGAGTCTCTGGTACATTGATATGTAGTCTGAAAATCCTCAGAACTCTATATCAAGTGGGTGGCGTGTTTTGCCATTCATTTGTTTGGGACCAGAGTTAAGCCTGTACTGAGCACTTTGGAAAGTATAACATAAATTTTAGCCATGTACTCTGATTTCTGTCAGATACTTGTAGGGCACTTCCATGTAATACTTTCTTAACGCACCATTTGACTAAGTGTAGTGTGATTCCCTGTGCTTTCTGAACCACCCATTGTGGCCCTAAGAAACGTGACAGCAGTGAATCCAGCCAGTGTAGGCATATGGGTCTCAGGACTGCATTCCTTGTGCAGCCTTTGATGGAAGTCTTGGGAGTACCAGGAATACAGGATAGAACTTACAATGGTCAGCACCCCTTTGGCCTCCAAAAGAAATTAATAGACCAAATCCCAGGGAAGAAGATGGGATGTGTCTCCTCCCATGTCCGAAAACAAAGGAGAATCTAAATTAACAAGATATCTTTTAGCAACCTGTAGCATGCCTTTGAAGAGAAATAAAAAATAACAACGTAAAGAGTGGATCATATTTGCTGAGAGAAAAATATATTGTCTAGTGTTTGTGGCAAATCATTTTTTTTTAAACTAGAACTGTTTTCTGACGAAGAAAAACAGAAGATTGAGAAATATCTTTTTTCTTTCCCTTCAAAGTAAAAAAAAAAAAACCCTGCAAAACGAACTGAAGAAATTATAACATATTCTGTGTTTCATCCATTTTATTCTCAACCTAAAAAAGAAACAGGATTAAAAATTCACTCTGAAGTCAGTATTGCAAATATGCTGTAGACACAACTCTGCTTGACAGGAGTCAGTCTTTTAGACATCTTTGTACTCATAAGACTAAATAAAAAAAGCTAAGAATAGAACAATAATCACCGTAAGTCACTTTCTAGATTTTTCAGACAAATTCTCAGTAATGACATGTTTGTGTTGTCTTGTGGATTCATAAGAAGGAGGCACAGTCTGGACTCTTAGAAATAAGGATTTATTAGAACTTAAATAGAGTTACATAAGACAAAGGAGATACACAGCAGGAGCACATGGATCTGATGAAGCTGCCACTAGACTACTTCCAACCAGTTCTCACTAGCCCTAATTTAGTTCCCTATAACATGTGCTCTGCTCAGTACGCACTCCTATCAAGGTTATATATCAGGGCCCAATGCCAATTATCAAGGTCAGATGATTTTAAATATTCATATGATGGGATGGGAACATTTTTTTCCATTAGGTATTAACACAGATACACTAGTCTGTTTCAGTTGTGTAGCTTCTTTCATATATGTAGCTTTTGAATTTTACAGTTGAGAAACCCATATGTAATCAAACCTAGAAATGGACCAACAAATCTGGTAGAAGTACAAGTGTCTGCCCAATTATATGTTCTTATAATTTTATGACCCTGTAGCAGGTTGGTCACCCGCTCCTGCCTTAAAAGGCTTAAAACAGCCCGGGGAGAGGACTGTGGCAGGAAAGGAAAAGTGGGGCTGATGCGGAAAGCAGCCTCAGCTGGGGGCCATGCCCCAATCAGGCCAAGGCTGGCTTAATGAAGGCCCAGCTGGCCCTTATAAGAGGGCTGTGGCCAGAAGCCAGAGACAGTCTCCCTCTAGTTGAGGAGGGAGATGGACCTAGCTGCCTGACTGCTAAAGGATACTCAAGTGAAGCAGGGCTGGGGAAAGGCCAGAGGAGCTGGGGAGCTCTGGGCCCACAACTCCCCAGGCTTCAGGGCCTTGTACAAGGCCCCTGGAGGTACTGGGTTGCAGGGAAAGGCAGCAGGTCACCCCCCGCCCCCCCGTCCTTGCCTATGATGACTGGCTTATACAGACTGCAGTCAGCTCCAGTGAAAGGGGAGCTAGATGGTGACTGGCAGTAGCCCATAGGCTGAGGCAAGGTGGGGATAGAGGGTGAGGGTTCACTGGGGATGGGAGACCCAGATCTGTGGGGTATTGCCTGGATGGGCAGCACCCCAAGGACAACGGACACCGGGTCCTGGGAGGGACATGGGGGGCAGAGGCAGTGTGACACCGGCCTGCAGAGGGCGCTCTGAAGGCTGGAAATGCTAATTCCCTGAGATGACCAGCAGGAGGCACCGCAGGGGTGAGTCCCACACTTTTACGGCCCCATACAGTAATAATACTCCAGATGGAACTTAAATGACTGGGTCACCCTTTTCTTCAGAAGAAGATTGCAACTGAGACTTGGTAACTTTAGAAGGGATATTCTATGGAAATACAACCTAGCTGGAACTATGATAAGGGGGATGCATACCTGGTTGGAAAACTGTTCCCCGAGAGTAGTTATCAGTAGTCCACAGTCAAACTGGAAAAGCATATTAAGTGGGGTCTCACAGGGATCAGGTTTGGGTCTGGTTCTGTTCAATATCTTCATGAATGATTTAAATAATGGCATAGAGTATACTTATAGAGTTTGCAGACAACATCAAGCTGAGAGGGGATGCAAGTGCTTTGGATGATTAAAATTCAAAATGATCTGGACAAATTGGAGAAATGGTCTGAAGTAAATAGGATGGAATTCAATAAGGACAAACGCAAAATATTCAATTTAGGAAGGACCAATTAGTTGCACATATACAAAGTGGGAAATGACTGCCTAAGAAGGAATACTGTAGAAAAGGATCTGGGGATCAGAGTGGATCGCAAGCTAAATATGAGTCAACAGTGTAACACTGTTGCAAAATAAGAAACCTCGTTCTGGGATGTTTTAGAGTGTTATAAGCAAAACCAAGAACTAAGTCTTCTGCTCATCTCTGAGCTGATTAGGTGTCAAGTGGAATATTGTGTACAGTTCTGGGCACTGCAATTCAGGAAAGATGTGTACAAATTGGAGACAGTTCAGAGAAGAGCAACAAAAATGATTTAAAGGTCTAGAAAACACGACCTATGAGGGAAGATTTTAAAAAAATTAGGTTTGTTTAGTGTGGAGAAGAGAAGATTGGCGGGGGGGGGACACTATAACAGTTTTGAAGTACATAATAGGTTTTTACCAAGAGGAGGGAGAAAAATTGTTCTCATTAACCTTTTTTGAGGATAGGACAAGAACCAATGGGTTTAAATTGCAGCAAGGGCAATCTAGGGTGAACATGAGGAAAAACTTCCTGTCAGGGTAGTTAAGCACTGGAATTAATTGCCTAGCGAGGTTGTGGAATCTCTGTCACCTGAGATTTTTAAGAGATGTTAGACAAACCACTGTCAGGGATGGTCTAGATCAGTGGTTTTCAAACTAGGGCCACTGCTTGTTCAGGGATAGCCCCTGGTGGGCCAGGCCGGTTTGTTTACCTGCCACATCCACAGGTTCGGCCGATCGCAGCTCCCAGTGGCCGCGGTTCGCCGGTCCAGGCCAATGGGGGCTGCGGGAAGTGGCGGCCAGTACGTCTCTCAGCCCACGCTGCTTCCTGAAGCTCCCATTGGCCTGGAACGGCAAGCCGTGGCCACTGGGAGCTACGACTGGCCAAATCTGTGGACGTGGCAGGTAAACAAACTGGCCTGGCCCACCAGGGGCTTTCCCTGAACAAGTGGCAGCCCTAGTCTGAGAACCACTGGTTTAGATAATACTTAGTCCTGCCATGAGTGCAGGTGACTGGACTAGGTAACCTCTCAAGGTCCCTTCCAGTCCTATGATTCTCAAAGTTGGGAAAGCTAAAATTAAACACAGCTCTCCTGCCCAGTTATTACCAATTGAATGGAAGGCTTGGAAGATCTGATGATAGTGTTGTTAGGGCTCTATAGTGAGGAGAACCACAGATTGGCATTAATAAGCTCAAATCCTTAATTAAGGGAAGAGATCACAGCACTGGGGTCTTGCAAGAGGAAGGAGGGGGATGCAAAAGTGACAATTTCAAACAACCCATTCATTAATTGGTGTTAAATTATATACTTACCATCCCCCCCCCCAGAAAAAGCAGTGAAATCAGCCATGTGCTCGAAGAGTGGCCTAACTCCACTCTAATATGGAACAGCTTTTAGCTACAGCTCACTGTACATTCATTCCACCCTTCTTTCCATGATTTCCCTACTGTGTAATACCTAGGATTAGTTAGATTGGGCATTGGTTGCTTGCTCAGATGAGTATGACATGTAAAGTTAGTGTTAGTTGAAACCCAAGGAAAAATGACTCAGGACTAGGTCAATAGAGAATTGCCTATCCTATCCTATCCTGTGCTGATACCTATCTGACACTTATTCCTTAACTGCTGATATAGTTAACTGTACATGAGGTATTCCTTCTAGAGTTGCTAAAAATGCATGTGAGGTGGCATGAGAAAGGATAAATTTTCTTATCCCATTGCTTCTAGCTGAATTTCAGACATGTCTGAGTATCGACAGTAGCGTATAGTATTTGAAGTGAGCTAGTCTAGTGGTTCCGCGATAGTATGAAAAACTCTTGTGCAGAAGTTTAGATTTTAAGGCAATGCTTCAACCCTTCTACTCTTGGGTTGCCAAGGTTTAGGAGTGTTGCTGAGATAATAGCCACAGCTTCTTGCACTTTGTTACACTGTGCTAGCAGGGTGCAGGATCCCTTGATTGCTTTGAAAAACAGAGGTAGAGCCCCAACAGGAGACTTGCCTGTGCCTTCAGCATAGCAAAGAACCATGAGAATCACATGTTCCTTTCCTACATGCATGTCGGTATTGGCAGAATCCATAAATGTTTTTGCTGGAAGGCCAGCTGACTATAAACTTATCAGGTGAGACAATGGGTGAAGAGCGAAGGTGGGGAGCTGACATTAAGAGTCTCTTATACATGTTGAGATTTAAAGCCCAGCTCTTTCAAAGATAAACCTCAAACTTTCTGTGATTGCTCTTAAGACTGACTTTTCTGAAAGGACAAGTCCACACAAAAGCCAACTGGTGTTTGAGAGACCTCTGGCTGGACATGGGTTGTTGGAAGAAAAAGCAAACAAAGAAACTTCATATGTACAGTGGAATGAGTGTGGATGGAAAATTCTTATTGATGAATAGGACACTTATGCTGGGCATCTGCTTTTTATTTCATGTTTTCTCTTTTACTCCTAGACCAAATAGCTGGCTGTAGGAAGGGAATGCCAACATATTGCAAGAGATTAGGCATAAAAAGGATGGATGAGTAGATGGAGAAAGCACAGAATTAGTTAACATAAGCTCATGGAAACAGTATGGCATGTGAAATCAACTTCAGCAACTAACCTGAATGTCCTGGTATAGAGTGGAATTTGGTATTGCATAGAAACGTTCACAATCCAGCTATCCCAGAGCAATATACAAAGGCTGGGAACTAGGGTTCTTCCCTACTCCAGTTGGAAAGCTCCACAGCACCTGGATAGCCACTAGAGAATAGCACCTGGGATTCCTTTAACACAGCAGAGCCACCATAATATTTACTACACTCTTAGTGCTGGGCAGAAGTTAGAATTCTTAAACTTTATTTACATGATGAATGAAATAAAGACATGCATTTCTCAGTGCTGGTGGAGGAGGCAAGCTTCAATGTTCATAGGAGAAAAAACACCCACATGAAAGGCAAATCTGTCCACATCACAATCCTTTGCCTAGCTCGCATTGATGAAGATGGTGAGGAGAAAGACAGCAATAAAACAGAAAAGGGGAGATTTGGTTTTTCAGTCCATTTTTATTAAGAATCTTTCTGAACGGGGAAAGAGAGAGAGAGAGAGACAGATGTGGAATGTAGCCAGGCCGTGTATACCACTTAGACTAATATGTGAATATGACCAGCAGCCAGATTATGGATTTCCCAGAAGTTGTTAGCAAAATAAAATCCAAATACTTATTCTGATCACTTTGCTTCCTTCATCATTTTCTCTTCTCATTGGGCTGTCCTTCCCCTGCTTCATTAGGCAGCATTGAGTAGTATCCCTGAAAGTCTACTCTTTCTTGCTTTGTTAAAATTCCTTTAGCAGAGGGTGTTTTTAGTTCTGCTAGTGAAGATAGAGTTAATCTGAAATATCTCCCCAGTGCTTGCACACAGAAGATGTTGATTGCTTTAATAATATCCCATTGAAAAACCCCTGCGTCCTGAGGAGACTGATACAGTCTGAATATTTCTCTTTGGCTGCCAGTACTATCCTGACAGCTCATGATTATGTCTCAGCTTTGATGTTCTCTAGTTTATTGCCTTAACTCCTAGCTTTGGCACATCCTCCCCACTCCCCTACCCTTCCCCCATTGATGATATTTGCCACATCCCTTTTCTGGAGACCTCACTGACAGTTCTGAGGCCTCGCATAATATATTCTTTCCTTTGCCTCTGTATGTGACTCCCATGAAATGTGCTCCTGAAGGGTATTATTTGTTGACTTAGCCTTTGGTTCTTCCCTAGAGGTCAGCTATAAAATACAGTACTTGTATTTATATATACCATACTTGTCGCTGGGCTGAACACATCAAACCAGTGCTTAGGTACAGGTGAAATGCTTTATCCACCTTTTCATCTATAGAGTGGATTGATTTTATTGCCCTCAGTCTCTTTTTCTTTTTTCCTCCTTCAGTGAATTTTGCGCTTTATAAAAATGCTGGGTTTAGAGCAACAGAGACTGAAATCCTCTAGTTATCCACAGAACAACAGGTAAAGCATGAGTAGTGGCAGTGAAAGTTTCTTCACACTGATTCAGCATTCACACTTGTCCTTTATCTGAAGAGACTGCTTTAAAAGATGAGAATGTAGTCCATTTCCTAGGCACACTCAGTCCAGGGTCTCCAGTGAGGTTGTCAATATATTTTCATCAACTGTAATGATATGTTTTGAGATGCAGATACCTGTCCCACTGGAAAATCTACCCCTTCACCCGAGCTTTCCTATGATAGAAACCTTTCTCATACACTTAAATGTGTCAGATGACTACATCTGGGCAAGCATTTATCATCAGGACATTTTTTCTGATGAAAAATTGGAATTTTGACAAAAAATATTTTAGTGTCTCATTTACTCAAAAAGACCCACCAGTTTTTCATCAGAAAACGAAAAACCTGACAGCTAAAACATTTTGGTTTTTCACATTTTAAAAGTTTTTGGATGAGATCTAAATTTTGTTGCGAAAATTTTGTAAATTTGTTTTGTTAAGATTTTCCATGGGGAAAAAATACTCTGACTAGCTCAATAAAAAAACAAAAATAATCCTATATTATCCCTGAGTTTCACCCCCCCAAATTACCAAGCCCATTTCTTACAAGGAGTCTAGGAAAGGAGAGAGATTGCTGTTGTCATTTTTCTCAAATCTAACAGTGATGGGTTCCAATATAAGAACCTATATAAGTAGATTAGATAGATAAATGTACAATAATGAATACTGTAGCCATCAGAATTCTGTTCTAGGACCTGAATAACTTGGACATTCAAATGAAATATATTGCCCTTGAAATACCTAAGTGAGCAGCTCTAAATTATGTTGAGATGAAGAGACTACCCATGCCAAACAGTGTTCAGTAAAGCTAATATTGGGTTATAAATGAACAGCTGCTCAGAGAAAGGGAAAGAGATAGGGACCACTTCTATTTTCATTTTTTAGGGTGTTTGTAGGAGAAAAAGTATTTTAGGGAGGAGTTATGTTAGCTAGAATAATGTTTGTTTCTTCTCAAAGGATGGTCCAGGGTTAGGGCACTAGGCTAAGACTTGGCAGACCAAAGTGCAATTCCTGCTTCACCATAGACTTCCACTGTGGCCTTGGTATTTAGTTTCTCTGGGTAAGTCTACACTGCAGTGTAAGCTCAGACTTCAAATTCAGGCTCAAGCCTAACCCTCCCTTCTGTTGGCACCTACACACAAATTGCATTAACACAGGGCTCAGACCTGGTGTCCTAGGACCCCAAGGAGGTGGAGGGTCCGAGCCTGAGTCAAATCAGGACCCAGGGATAAAGCCCTATTGTAGATAGAGCCCCAGTGTGCTCATGCTCCGGGAGTCTGCCAAAAGTAGAATTCCATGGGCCAAAATTCTTTGTCCTCTGTACAGTGAAGTTTGGTGGACAGTCAAGTTTGCTCATGCAGCACCATGGACAAAGGTCTAGAGTAGCCACACTTTGGGAGGGCTCTAGGAAGACTGGGATATGGGTAGTTGAACTTAGGCCTGAATAATGCAGTATAGATGCTGGGAGCCCAGTTTGGGATCTAGGGTTCCTAACCTGGGTTACAAATGAGTGTAGACACTCAAGCCCCAGGGTAACAAACCTAGTGTCTGCTAACTTGAGTTCTGGGCTTACATTACAATGTAGACATACCCTGAGGCATAAACAGTGTGTCTACATTGCAATTAAACACTTGTGACAGGACCAAGTCAGCTGACTAGGACTTGCAGAGCTTGGGCTCTGGGGCTGTTTAATTACAGTGTAAACATTCAGACTTGGGCCTCATGGGGTCCCAGATCCTCGGCTCCAGCTGAAGCCCAAAAATCTACACTGCAATTAAACAGCCCTAAGAGCCTAAATCAGCTGTCAGGGGCCAGCCATGGATGTTTAATTGCAGTGTAGACATATCCTCAGTTCCCCATCTATGAAATGGGGATAACAATACCTGTATTTCCTTTTCTCACAGGGGTGTTATGAGGATAAAAACATTAAATATTATGAAGTATGTTGAGTTCTAGTGATAAAAGTGTGATGTAAAAGAGACAGGTGGTGTTATTATTGTTGTATTCAAAGAGAACTTTACCAATGGCTTCAATAGTATGTAGATAGGTGTATCTAGTTAGTATTCTTAGATTACCTATCTGCTGGGACATTGATGGTGAGCAGCTACTGGGAGAATATGAATGAGAGTCTGTAGCCATGGGTGTTAAGTATGAGAGAGAGAGAGAGAAAGAGAGAGAGAGTTTTAAAGCATTGCACCATTGCTTTCAGGCAACTGCCTGCTCACTAACTGTATGTAACTCATGGCTCAACCTTGCTGTAACCAACAGAAAGATGTTGTTATAAAATAAATTGACATTTTCTACATCCCGGAGTCATCCTAATTTCAAATGCACCACACTTTATGGTTATTCACTTTCCTTGCTACCACATATTATAGTATTTTTGAAAAATCTGTTAATTTCATATACAAATAACATCTGTTTGAGTAAATCTAAACGTACGCAAACAGAATACATATGACAGGATTTGTAAAGTATCCCTACTGGGAAAAAGACAAACACTGAATTATTTTTCAGAGGCTACCAGAAAGCTGTACTATGGTGAGTTACATTCTCTACCCATGTAGGTCATTACTGAAGTAGGTCTCATGTGTCCCATTAACAATCTCCTGATACATCCACTTCCTACCTAATGTTTTCTATTTGACATTTAGGATCTGGATTTACAGACAAAAAGGCAAATAATGTTATGGCATCTCATGTGTGTGAAGGAACAGGGAGAAATAGGACATTAAATAAGAGGTGGGATTTTTTTGTGTGTGAGACTGCTATTGGTATAAAACCTGAAAACTCCAAATTGTTAGTCTGGCACTTTTTCCAAGCACTAAGTGTAATTTTGAAGGGAAAGAGATTTTATAATCTATGATTCAGGATTGACATAGATTTAAAAAAAAATAATTCACTACTGTGTAATTCTGTCACAAACTGGATTTGCAGACAGTCATGGTACAACTTCCCATTTTATTGATTTTTGGGAACTGATAATTGCACTGTCTTCTTTACTTCTTTCCATGTTGAACCTGTAGGGGTCTGCTCTAGTTTGATTTTTTTGTTTGTTTGTTTTTGTTTCCTGTCTGAACTGCTCTGAGTAGACTGCCTGTAACTAGAACTATTTAACTATCTGACAGTATAACTACAGCTCATATAATATGTGCAACTATAACTGAACAATAAATCCACTCTTCCTGGGAGTTGATGAAATAGACTATCACACTGGGATAAACATAAAAGACAATACCATTTAAACAAAAGCAATTGACTTTGTGAGTAACTTTCTGAATTCCCATTTCTGTTATTTAGGCTCCATGTGTTGCAGTAAGAACCTTTCTCCATTAGTCCATTGCCCTGAGAATAACACAGCTGTCACACATTGAATACTGTGGGCTAAATTCTGCCTTCAGATAGATGTGTGAGGTTTCCATTCACTTCAGTAAGAATTTTTTACACACACACACACAAGTTGGTATTTTCTTAGACTCCTGATTTCAACACAGAGGATACGTAGTTTGAATTTTGTGACAACTAGGGGCAAAGTCATGTGTACTCATCAGCAAACTGGACCTAAACACTGCCCCTAATTTCTGTGGCCCCATGTGCATTCAAAATTTGTGGTTGCATTTACTAAATTAAATATAAAAACTACAACCCTTACAGTGTCATATGTTATTTCATTTGATATGAAATGCAATTTTTTTACACTGCACCTGCATTTTCATTTTGCACTGTGCCACTGCTTTTATATTGATAGTTCTGAACTGCATTGCAGAAGTTGTCAGGGAGGGAAGATGAAGGTTTGGGGAGCTAAGTAGGGGAGAGTTAGGGCTATTATGTTGAAATCCTATCCCTGTTGAAGACCATGGGAATTCTGGCATTTATTTCAATGGCATCAAGATTTGATTAGACCATATGGAATAAGTGCAGCCTCTGGATGTTTCTTTTTAAATGATCAGCACTGAAATACAGTAATTAACAGATGTTGCTATTTAAATGCCACTTTTATGGCTCACAATTTACTAAACTGTGTGGGCTGTTCACACCTTCCAGAGTTATTCTTTCAGACTATCTGAAGGCCAGACAACATCACTTTATACTTGGCTTCTGACCTGTAAGGTTTTCTTCACAAACACAAGATCTAGAAGTGATTTTTTTCCCCTTGGGGAAGGGAGGGGCGACACCCCCCCTCCCCCGCAGATTCTAGACTGCAATTTTGTGGCAAAGGAAAAATTCTGCATCAAAATCATCTGTCATAGAGCGCACAGAACCTTCCCTATGTCTAACCCAGCTTTTCTTATCAAAACATTCCAATCAAGCAATTAATGTAGTAATTTGTGAGAATGAGTAAAACAAATATTCTTCTTTTGTATGGCCCAGGATAATAGGCTAAGAAAGAGAACATTCATCTAAACCCAAAAAATGTTTGATTACCAAGTAAATTATGAAAAACACAATAAAACCTGAATCTGCTGGGACTGATTGGCTAAGGAGATCAGTAATGAGCTATAGAAATGTTCATTGGTTGAAGCCAAGGTCAGCTGTAAAATGTCAACATTTCAAAATTATTTTCCATAACAAATAGGAATGAAAAATCTAACAAAAATTTTCAATTGGAAATGTCAAAACAGAAAACATCAATATTTGTGATCAAAATGAAACAATTTGACTTATTGAAATGAACATCTTTTAATTTAAATAAACATTTCAATTTTTTTCCCCTTTGGAATTGACATTATAAAAGAGAAAATATCTTTTTAGATCAACATTTCAGAACAAACATTATTTCAAAATGTTGAGTTGAATACATTTTAATTTAAATTCTCCAATTGGAAAACAGATATTTTCTCATGAGAAATTTTTGATTTTGACAAATCACATTTTCCCAGGTAATTTTTTTTTCCAAAAAATTTTGAACAGCTCTCATCAGTAGTGACTGATAGTGGTTACCAGTAGCTGCTTAATGGCCTCAGTCCAGTTCACAAAAGACATAATCCCAATCATAAAAACTACCATTATGGGCGGAACTTGTTGGCAGTCTCCATCAGTGAGGTTAAGGATTAAATGGGCATGAAGAATGAACTACCCTTTCACATCTATAGGTTATCCCTCTATGGTAGTATAGGGAAATGTGCTGTTTGTTCTCTGTAGGGAACCTCAGGACTTCAGTCCATTATAATCAAACTGGCACCTTTCATGGGCACTATGTATTATAAATGGGTGGAGGGGAAGGCTGGGTCTTCCATATAATATCTTTTAAATTGTTCTTCTCAGAGTAAGTCCTTCTTGAATGCTTTGGTTCTACCTTTATTAATATAGTTATGGATTCTGGTTACCACTCAGTCCTTTATTACCATTCTAGGTCAATGGAACTTGGAGAATATGTTCCCCTTTCTGTTTCACTATGAAAAAGGAAAAAAAGCAAAAAAACACACAAAGTTTCTGAGCTAAAACTGCAACAGCTTATTTATATTCACCTGCCTGCAGTGGAAAACTAATTTTTTTTTTATTGTCAGATAATTTGGTTTGATGGATGTGAACTTTCAGGAGGTTTCAATAAGCCTGGCTTTGTAAAAACCACACCTGAAGAAAGATTAAAAATAAATAAATAAAATAAAATAAATTTAGTTATTTAAAAGCATTGTTGTGACAAAGCTGTAGAAAGACATTTTGATTTGTAGTGATGTTTTATCCTGCCATTTCATAAACACATCATTTTTCTCCCTTTGTTTGGAAATAAAAACAAAACAGAACATGATGGATCAGAAATTGGAAAAAAATATTTGTCTATTTGTTTTTTGTCGGAAATGCCTTCCTCGCCACTTCCAGCAGTCCAGTTTCCTTCTCCTCTCTCAATAAAACTGGTTCGTGACGTTGTTGGTGGCAATGAGCTAAAACTAAGCTGAGCTACAGTGCAAAGGTCAACATAGACTTTGTAAAGTGAGTGGGAATGGCAATAATTGGAGAATTTTTAAACTGTCAAAGAGAATCTAGAACTGAAGTCAGTGGGGGTCTAGATCAGATCCCTCGAGAAATGTGAAATAAAGTTCTACTTGAAAGCCATTCTCCTGAAACTTCATGTTGCAATTGTTTTTTCTCCTCCTTAATTCTTTTAATTACAGGATTTTTTTTCTAGAATGTTCATCTGCTCTCGCTGCCAATTTCCAGACCAGAAATCACAATTTTGAATACACAAGAACAAGCATTTGCACCAGAAAACTTAATTCTAAGAGTTACTTTCTTCCAGTCAGGATGAAAAGAAAAAGCATCATATGGCCTATGTCTCTTATCAAAACCAATAAACATAGCTCAAATTTGAAATACTGAAAAACTGTAATGTTCAGACAACGAATTATTGACAGAAATTTGGCAAATACTTTCAAATAACAAACCCATTTGAAAAATGGTTGGCTGCCAACGAAAGATGCATAATCAGGAAAAAGGGCTAAATTGATCTAATAAATTATTTGACAGCTCTAGTTATGATTTTAGGTAAGGGACAGACAGGAACAGATGAATTCATAAGAAACAAACAGCTCATTTTCATGCAAATATCCCTAATATTAAAGAGAGAAGGGAAGAGAAACACACAAAATACATGATGCATAACAGAATTATTTCTAAATGAAATGTACTTCACATTGTCTATGGCATATCAAGACAGCTTTTTAAGACGTGAAGTGATGGGGAGGACCGGGAGCACTTGCGTGCTCTCTCTCTCTCTCTCACAAAAACACTTACTTTTGTAAAGATAGGCTGAGATACATAGTTAAGATTCATATCGGGTGATCTGAACTTTCAGAGTTTGGGATGGTTCGGATTTGTCTTCAATGGAAAAAAATAACTCTCTTCCATTTACTATCAGCCTGTATTACAAACATACACTTGAAGCTTTCTGCAATATTTTGGGAATACATTAGCACACCTGCCCTTGGAATTATTCTGCCTAAAAGGGTTCAGTATAACTGACATTTTTCAAGAAATGTTATACTCATCTTACTCCTACAAAACGTGACACAAAGACCACTATGTGAGTTTTCATGTGAGTGGCAGAATATAGACTAGTCTGTCCCTTGATGATGGACTGTCTGATTGTGTCCTTGAAAACAACTGTAGTCTTGCTAACAGTGCATTTTAAACTCAGCTAAGCAAGGCAGCACAAGTCAAATGTACTTGTTCCTAGAAAGGTTTTTGTACATTGTAATAAGATTCTCAATTCTCAAGTGTCTCAGAAGAGACGTGCAAGTAGTTCCCTCCTCTTTCTCTTTCCCTGTAAGTGAGGGAAGAGGGAGATGAAACCGACTGAATTTATAGCTTGCTGTGTTGGAAATCGGGGTTCAATTTGAAGTTCTGACAGACACTGCTGTCCTCGGTGATGTTGGGCAAATCACTTTACTTCTCTATATGCCTTAGTTTCCCATCTGTAAAATGGGGCTTCCTTGTTTTAATGTGCCTTATGTTTACATTGTGAGATCTTTGGGGAAGGGCTGTTTCTTGCTATGTGATCATGCCTTAATTGTTCCTTTTCTAGAATGTAAAGCACGTATAGACAGATTTCTTTCTTTCTGGAAGTTTTTTGCCTGCTTGTTTTTTCCTTAGAAATATAACAAAATTCAAGCCAGGTCTTCTCTTGTTTTGCTGATGTAGGGTCTCTTGTTTATAGTCCTATTTTAACGCCACTGAATCATTGGGTATGGGTGAATATTGAATCTTTAAAAAAGAATTATTTTCTCCCAACTGTTTGTCAGATATTTCAGTTAAATGGATGTTAACAAAACCAAAAATGCTTGCTTTTTTTTTCATTTGAAGATCACTTTTAAAGGCAAAAATGGTAATCTTCCAGTACCATGGTTGTTGCTATAGTAGTTTATCAGAATTTGTTATCGTATCATCATGCAGGAGGGAAGGACACATGGCCAGGGATGTGTCTAAGAATCTATGGCTGGAGGAATCTTGCAAGAAGGACTTAACCAATCTCCCTTTAAGAGATGAGACGTAGTCATATACATAAATGAAGATGTCTGGAATATACTGATTAAAAGCAGCTCTGTTCTGCCATTCATTTAGCTATATCGGTATAGGATGAGCCAGAATCCAGCATGTCTGGCAAATAAGCAACTGAAACTTTGTAGTGCTCTTAGCTTTTACAGGCTGTCAAGATTGCCCATCTCTAAGGGGAAATACAGGGAACAGGGAGAGAAACAGGCAAGTCCAACAGATGGGCAGCATGTCTCTCATTGAAACCAGTGGAGACCCGCTGGTTACTTTGATGGGAGCTGGACTGGGTCTAAATTGGAGATCTGAAAACATGCATGGATTCTTCTCTCTCAGGATTTGTAACGTTACCAGCATCAAGGCTTTTTCTCATTGCAGTTCTCAGAATCAAACATGATAGCAAGAGGCTGCTTGAGGATCTTTGCATATCGCAATGCAAACTGGACTGTATTAAAAATAAATGCATATGGTCAGTTTGTGACTTCAAAGTATTGCTGTAGCACAGGGGTATGAAGAGGAGACATGCTTCATCAGGAACTCCAGGAGGAATTCTGATTTGCTCCTAGGAATCCAGAAACACACACAGGAACTGCAGCTTCACCAACGTCTGAAAAGGTGTCATGAGCACTGTCCTCTTCTCAGAGTTGATATTTCTCTCGGCAGGATCTTCTGCAATTGATCCCTCTGTGCTGTGCAAACCACCCCCTGACATGCTCATCCTGAGGGGAAGTCTGTTGGACATGACAGGCTGGGGAGCACCAGGCAGCTGGGTTCCTGTAGAAGCCATACTATCAAGAGGCCAAAGGGAGACACAAAGGGTGGAAGCAAGAGGACTCTGCGTGACCATCCCATGCCTCTGAAAGATAAAGGAGATTAGGGGTTAAATAGGTTAGGCTCACACAAGTTTGTCAAGACAGTACATTTCTTTTGACAGGGCATTTTGGATTTTTCTCCTCCAGAGCCCATCTCTGTTGCTTGGCTGAGGTAGACCAGTACTAGATAATTTGCTCCTGGAGCAAGAGGGAACCCAAAAATGAATTGTGATTCTCCAAATAATGATTCATTCCTTGTTTCGTTTCTTCTGGGGACATCACAGCCATACACTGCCCTTGCACTAAATAGATTGTTAAATCAATCTAGCCCTTAATCTGAATCTGATCCACATTCTTTACTATGACACAGCAATTCCAATGTAACATAAAATATAGGTTGTGCATTGCAAAAATGTGTTTAACTGTTGTGAAAAACTGTTATATAAAAGCAAATAATTTCCTTTTAAGTAAGCAAATACATATAGCTCAAATAGAGTAAAAAGAATTATTTGTATAGGGACAAAAAGAAATACGTGCTGCCCTTAAATCAATACAGAAAAGACCAGTGTTTACATTCTCTATGTAAGAGTGTGTCTGAGAACAATGAATATACTGTGTATATTGAAGCGTGCTGGCTTGCTATGGGTTGCCATGGTAAATATCCTAATTACTAAAGTACTAGAGCATAGGTGGAAGCAAAGTGTTTGAACAATTTTCCAAGTTTATTTTTGTTATTAGTAAATGAACACATGAACACTCTTTGTTGGCATGGAACCATTTCCATTTGCAGAGTCTCTGAACTGTGTATGACTGAGCAAAGTCAGTTTCTTCCCCTGGAACAAAACAGAATAGGAGGCAGGAATAGGGCAAAGATGTAGCATCATTATCATGTATACAACCAATCTCTGGGTCAAATTCTTCCTTTTGTTAACCTGTGAGATTAATAGGATGGCACCTAGGAAACTGAGAGAATATTCTTTTCCCAAGAATTTGTGACATTCACATAAGGGAACATTGATGGCAATCAGAGCTATCTGTATGATTGAACTGTGCTTTTTCTGGATGGCAAAGATGGTCAGGCAATGTGGCCTATTGGACTGAGGACTAGACTGTGTAGTGTTGAAAACAGTGTTGAAATTGTAAGCTATCATTTAAATTTGGGGGGAGTTTTGTAGTCCTGTTTGCAGTCTAGGGGGCTTTGAAGAGAAGCATGTGATTTGGAGCTAGCAGCAGTCAATCTACTAAGAGCCAGCCTGCAGTAATGTGGGGTGAGTTGTGCCTCTCTCCCTTAGGAAGCAGCCTGCGTTCTCTCTCCTTCTTTTTGGTTCTTGTATGTTAAAGTTCTGGATTTTAAGAAATAAAGCAGTGTTACATTGCAGCCTTCCCCAAAAAATTTTGTTTTCTCATCTATTTAAAAAATGAGGGAGTGCAGTCTCAAATGGTTTGTTCATGTAAAACATAATCCTGACAACTATATGGGTAAGAGTGTCCAACAAACTGAAGGAATAAGACAGAGAAGTCGACCAAAGAAGTTGTGGGGTGTCATGAAGGAAGACACTTTTGCATGTGATGAGATAGAGAATATGACATTGAACAGAACATTTGGAGGCAGATGACTCATAGAGCAGACCCCATCTCATGAGATTAATGCAAGGAAGAGGAAGATCTAACTTCTGTTTGTATGCTGTGAACAGAACAGATAGGGATCTATTCTTCCCACTTGTTTGCTGGGTGACCTGGGGCAAGTCAACACACCTCTCAGTGTTTCAGTTTCTCCATATGTGTATTGGAGATAATGATACTGACCTCCTTTGTAAAGTCCTATTGAGATCTATTGATGAAAAGTGCTCTATAAAGGCTAGTTGTTAAAGTTTTGAGAACACAGTTGATCCTGATGGTCAACCTTTTTTTGACAAAGGGAATCTACCACCCACTTGCATACAAGCTTGATCCTAATTACCTCCTAAACTACTACCTCAAGTTTAGTCTCCTGTTTTAAAGCAAGTTAATCACGAAGCAAAAATGGTTTCCGCTGCCAAATGTCAGCTTCCAATTCCTTGGGTCCCTCTCAGTCAGGCCTGAAGTTTAATGAGTACAGTAATATAAGAATTGTTTTCCATTTAAAGGGTCATTAGAACTGACGTGGAGACCCACAGTGAGCTCATAAACCTTTGTACAGATGCTTTAAATTGGGGAGATGGGACCATGGGTACATTTCTTCTCCAATTGAAATCAATGTCAGAGTTCCTCCTAGATGTACTTCTTAGAAATGAAAGGTAGATTAAGAATGGACCTGACCCTTCCTTCAAAATTCAAAGTGAACCTGTCTTGGATGCAGTGGCAGATAATAGGGTTGAGTGGCAAGTTGCTGTTAATGTTTTGGTCCCTATTTCCCCAAAAAATCAAGAGCCCCAGTTTAGAAGTGGGAGGGAAAGAGCGGATACGTCCCCACCACAGGACCAAAAGCCTCAACTGGATCTACTTGATAGAACTCAAAACTCCATCCTGAGCCCTTCATGGATACCAAAAAATGCCAGCATGCTTCCAGCAGCTTCTGCAGTTATCAGTCCAAAATGCTATGGAATTTGAAATCTGAAAATTCATGGACAGTGTAAATTAAAAAATGATTTCAAAATCAAGATTTATTTTTTGCTGAACTGAATATCAGATTTAATCAAACATGGAATAAAGTACTGATTGCATGATTTAATTATCATATTCAATTCAGTAAAAAACACTCTCAAAGTTATCTGAAGCCAATGCAGAAATTTCAACATATAGCAGAATTCATTATTACAATGGCACAGAAATCAGGCATCTTGACCCATAATGCTGCAGCCTACACAAGGCCCTTGTACAGGGAGATTTTGGCAAACCAATAAAGTGACTGAAATCACTATGGCTTATTGCTAAAAGCAACCTAGTCTGCAGGTTGTAAAGTGGCCACACAGCTTGACCAAGGCAGGAGGGGGAGGGGGTTTGGGATGCCACAAAAAGGGCAGCTTGGTCCCACATCCTTCCTGATAAGAATTGTGTTGAAGTTGCTGATACATACATTTTAGAAGAGCAGGAATGTTTATTGGGGTCTCAAGGCTCCAAACTCTAGGAAAACCCCGTACCTGGTTAATCAATAATCAGAAGGAAGCCTCTTCCTTGACCATTGAAACTACTTGCATAACAAGTTTTCTTTAAGGGACATGGCATTCTATTACTAATGTATAAATAAGGGGGAAGTTTGAGGTGGTGAGACTCTTCAGGACTGGACTCCCTCTGGATGCATCTTGTGTTCCCCATCAGCAGACGAGCTGCCACTGTGCCACTCAAGAGCAACACTCAGCTTTGGTAATTATCAAGGGTTGGGGCTGTTTTACTAACTTGTTGTGGACGTGTGTAAGTGCTTGAGACTAAATAAAGCACTATCCTGTTGTCCTGTTTGTGCCAGCCATCTATAGGTCAGACAGCTGTGTCTTCCCCTGACTTATTTCCTGACACCACCTCACATAGAGTAAAAGTTATTAAGAGCTTTGGGTTGAAAGAACCCCAGGTAACACCCTGTCTATTGTAAAGACTCTATTTAACTGCTGTCCAATAGCTCCTCAAGGATGATAATACAGTTTAAATGCTGTCATTCATCCCTCCCCTTCATGTAGATTGTAAGGACAGTACATGATTTTCATTAAAGAAAGGTGCTACCAGAAAGGTTCTGAAGAGCCCTTATTGCACATTTAATTTTGGCTTGTGAAAGATTACAAGACTACATTTTGTTTTATTGTTCCTCTCGGTAAAGCCAATAGGAGTACAATAAACATGATGGATCTGCATATGAAACCTGAATGATGTTTACACAAACAATGAAGACACTACACTTTACCTCCTGTTTTCTTTCCTTCCTTTGGAGTGAGCAGGGGGTCTTGCAGATCCGAATGCTTTGCTGATCTGCTGAGGCTGCTGTGCTTTCATTTGCACTGCTGCTGACCCCAGTCATGTTAGCATTTTTCAAGTTGTGTTTGTTTGTGCTAGGCTGGTGTCTTGATGTAGCTTTTCCAAGCATGCAGATGTCTGAATGAACTATACTGAGAGTCACATACGGACAGGCTGCACCTCTGAGTTGACAGATGGGTGGGAGGGCTAGAGAAAAAGAGGGAATTTCTTTCAAATGGCTGGGTTACCTGTGAGAGTTCATTAAGGGGACCTCTGAAGTAAACACATATTGTTACACAGCCATAAGAGATCAACTGCAACTTTTAGCTAAATTGAGAGTTGCACTGAACTGCTTGCATATTTCTTGGACACCAGCAGATTTTGTATGGTGTGGGCACTCTAGGTGGTGCTGGGAGAGGAGCAGGAGGCAGTTTAACTCATCTCAGAGGAAGCAAAATATATTCAGTATTTGGAAATGTATGCATAGATGTACTAAAAATATAGGAGGTTAGAGACCTTATTTTCAAACACACTGTGCTGATACCTGTCTAGCTAAATTTTAATCTAGCCTTCTGCACTCATGGCAGAGATACTGTAAACAGACAGTTTCTGCATTTAAAAGTCAGGGTTGATTCTTCTTTTTTGTCCTCTTGAAGTCCATGGCGAAAGGTGCCAGATTAGGAGGCCTAGAGGAAGAAATCCAATGTGTATTCGCAAGCCAGAGACATCATGGACAGTGGTGGTGCAAGATTCCCCCACGCTACCTGGCTAACATGCCACCCTAAATGCTGCCCGGAAGGGACCATTTCTAGATGTGAGAGGGCAGTTCAGTCCCCATGCCCGTTCAGTCCCTTGCTTCTCAACTGAAGTTGCCAAGCTTGGTGCTCTGTTTGGAGTCAAAGGGCAGCTCCTCAGTAGTACCGAGGCCACACTGAAGATGCAGATCGGGGAAGGCAAAGTTGACTTTAAGCTACCTTTACACCTTATCTGATTCAGAGCCCAGTCAGGGGGTCAAACCAACATTCTTACATCCCTCATAGCAAGTTTTAGGGATTGTCTAACTTACAACACCTAGAAATCCCCTAGCTTGCTTGCCAGGGATCAGAGGAATCTATTGTGCTTTGGTTCCATGCCCTCCTACTTGCAGCTGGTCGGGACATGGCCTTTTTGCTATGAAGCCAGGTAAATTCTCAGCAGTCCTTTTAATGACATTAGTGGGTTGAGGATCTGGCCCACAATATTTAAGAGACCAGAGGTTGATTTAACTACTTTATTAAGAAACATAATTCAGGGATGCTTTATTGAAACAACACAAGTAAGACTCTCTAAGATAGAGAGGTTCAATTTTGTGTTTAAAAAAAATCTCCAACCACCAAGCTTTACAGTAGCACATCAAGATGCAAACATTGTCACAGCAAACTGAGCATATGCAGGACATGGCATTGTTGTCTACTAGCTTCCCAAAGCTGCATTTTATAAATAACTACTTTCAGTGGAGTAACATACACCCCAGGTGTCCATTGTATTAAAAATGTTTTGTGCACTGATCCTGCACTACAAACTCCTCTTGTATGCATACAGAGGGATAGGAATGGATGATACACATTAAATGGGGGAGCTAGAATTGGCAATGCTCTTGGAAAAATGAATGGGCACTGTGGTGTTGGGAACATTTTTAATAGACCTTTCAGTCTTCTGTCAGAAAATGCCTATTCAGTCATTGAGCTCATTTTCCTGCCAATGGAAGACTGTCCCTTACAGGATGATCATACTGGTCCTTTTGACATTTTAATTAAAATCTGTGAATCCAGGGTATTTTTCAGTTTTTGTCCACTATAATTTGAAAAGGCTCAAGCAATAAATCTTCCATTAGGAACTTGTTTCACAATTGAATTGAGCTAATTGTCAGGAAAGGATGGGTTTTTTCTAGATATTCAGCCTAATTTTTTTTTTCTTAATTTGATGTAATGCATCTTTTTATAACTCTTGGAGCATACTGTATATGTGTGAATACATGTGTGTAAATTACTTCTATGTTTTTGGAGGTTTTTTCTTTTCATTTTCCCAACCAAAAAAGTTCTTCTCCCTCCAGGCTTGGCCTAGCTCATGGAAATCAAGTTGACTGCTTTCTACTTCTCACATCAACATCAACACCAATGAATATTTCCTAAGACTGGACCTTTCTTTATGCCATCTGCCTGTCAGTCATGATGTATCCAGAAAAAGAAAGAGGCATTTTAGATTTCTGGAGGCACTGAGAAGAGAGAAATGTTTTGCTAGATAAATTGACCGGTCACATTATTGAGGCTTCATGGGGATGTTACTGATTTGATTCCACAATAAGCACTTCTTCCATAAAGGGGTTTGGTGATTTTTTTGTTTTTTGGTAACAGGAAATCCTTCAATGAATAAAGACAGACAACATGGAACAGGAACTGAACCCAGAAGAAGAGTTGAACCATGGCTGAAATATTTAACTCACCCTGATACCCAGTTTGGAGGTAGATCTAGTTGTGGTGACTTTTTTAATCTAAGCCATTCCTCTCCTGGCATTAGAAAACATGGGCCAGATCCTGCAGTCTGGTAAGTCTGCTTTGTTCAGCAACACCAGTGTATTTTGGATCTGAAACTCGACCACAAGACGATCACTATGAGGACTGGGAGGGGTGGGGGGGAGGATTCTCTGATGGCATGCCATTACCATGGAGACTCCCCTATTCTGTTCTGGCATAGAGGGTATTGATGGGGAAAAGAGGGCACAGCTCCCTTGATCTCCACTGGGGTGGTTGGCAGCTGGCATAATTTACAGACATCTGAAGGTTCCTCCAAACTGTGTTGGGGGAATGGCCTGGCAAACAGCTGGCCTAGGATTGGGGGAGCACACAAAATCTTCGTGCTAGGGCTGGTTGAAAAATTCCATCAAAACTGTTGTGATGGAAAATTGTGGTTTTTGACTAAATTAAAACTTCTGCAGAAAGTACCTGTTATCCACAGAAAACTGGGACTCTTATTTGAAAACTTGAATTCTGAAAACCAAAATTTTTGGTTTTTAACCAAACATCAAAAACTTTTTGACTGAAAACTAATTTTCAGCAAAAAGTATTTTGCTTGGTTGAAAATTTGAAGAATTTATTTTTGTTTGTTTGACAAAAGTCAGTTTTCCATGGAAGAAAAAGACCCATTTTCCTACCAGCTCTGCTCTGTACCATGTCCTCATGAAATGAACTGTGTGCTACACAGTCATAGACAGGATGTAGGCCAAATGCAAAGCTAACAGACAAAGATACTATCTGTCTATTGAACTAGATAATATAGATGAGGAACATAAAATAGGGTCAAAGTGGAAGTCATTCTGCTATCATGGAGTTCAGATCCAAACTACCCTGTTTTCTGTTAGGTTCTGAAAAACAAAAATAGACTCTTTGGGCTATTTCTAAGAAGCCTCATAATTAATATAGATATTTGTTAAATTCTGACAGTGCGGCATAGGGCATAAGCAAAAACATGGGGTGAAATCCTGGCTCTATTGAGATCAATGGAGTTTTGGCAATGCATTGAATGAAACAAGGATTCCATGCAATGGTCTGCGCTCTGAAGAACTTAATATCTAATACAGATAGATAGATGTAGATATGTTAGTGTAAAAAGAGCATGTGATCTGATTCAGCACAACACTGTGACAATTGTCATCTCACAATGTTACTGTATGTGAAGGGGATGTAACCCCTCCATGTGTACAGTTGTGATGGGGGAACAGGGAGACGACTTGTGATTAATTGAGAAGTATTACTGTTCGAGGTTTCAAAACAGATTACACTCAAAAGCATTTAAAGGAGCAATAGTATAAGTAGACAAATCCTTTCCATCAAAAACTCTGAGTTCCTGTTGCAATGATGCATAGTGGGAGGAAAAAAATAGGTTTATTTCCATCCTGAGATTTCATGACTAAAAAAAAATGCAGAAGATCTGTTGGCTCTTATCAGGTCTTAGTCATCATAAAGATGGGAGTACTTAAAACTTTAGGTGCCTTAAGGGGTGTGTTTATGCTGTCAGGTAGCTCAGATATTCTGGCTACCTAGCACACATCTGAAGCATGAGGTACTACAGTCCTAACCACCATACTTCATGGGATTAAATGACTGTGATGCACTCTTTAAAGGACTGCACTTTTAGACCACTTGGAAACTGAAGCTGATGCTGAATTAAAACTGCCTGCTTAGTAAATTGTTCTTCACAAATGGCCTACTGCTGGACCCCATTTTCTAACCAGTCCTGCTTGTTGTCTGTGGACATCTAGTTTATAATTTCACATGACATTTGGGACCTGATTTTCCACTAGCTGGGCATTAACGACTAACATCTGTGCTGTAGGTTCACAACTACAAGCTCAAAAATTTGCCCCTACAAAAACAGAGGATGAGTAGCGATCTGGAGGAAAATTGGCCTTTGGGTGTCAGACCTGCAGAATGAGTGTGTGTGTGTGTGTGTGTGTGTGTGTGTGTGTGTGTGTGTGTACACATATATGCAGTAGAAGTCCACAAACAGTAAATGCTTGTCAACCACACCACCCACTAAATACAGTTATCTTCTACTTATAGGGATGAATCTAGTAATCTAAGACATCAGTATGTGTCTGCTGGCAAATACTGACTTTAATAGTGACACCGTGTGTCTGTCTACAGTTTGTATTTTCAAATAGCCTCTACATTTAAAGTACAAACAACAGCAATAAAGGATTATTACCTAGAAATGTTAGTCCCGTGAAGAAAAGAAAAGAATCTGTTTTCCTTGTATATAGTTAGATATCTGACATAATTAGGGTTTAAAAGAGTGGCTTTCTGTATAGATTAAAGATCAGATGGTATGTTTGACCTGATATTTTCAATGTATTTAATATCCTATCAAGCTATATTTTACATACGGGTATATTTTAATGATACACAGTACATAACACAAAGAACATTAAAGAAAAACATTTATTTTTTCTTGTTGGGAATTACTCTCATATATTCAGAGACACACATTTACAGTGACAAGGGAAAATGTTTTCAAGTGCAGTTTGGGGGAAAAATGAATTTCACAGAATATAAATTTCCCTGATTGCTACTGAAAATGCTGCTAAATATTTGAAGAGAGGGAGAGTATACATAGAAAATGTTGCAGCCTTCAATGAACCTTAAATCAGAGATAAAGTGTTTGGCTAGTAATATACTGGTCTCTGTGAGGCCTTATTTATAATCCCACCTCTACTAGAACTGTCCTAGCACTAGACTGCACAATTCATAAAAGAGGGAAATAAATTTGTAATAGTTGGGCTCTGGATAGGCAGCAAAAACAAAAAAGCTTCCCAGTCAGTTTAATGGGTGCTGGGTCACAGAAAGGGTTTGTGAGGAAGGCTCCATAATGTTTTCCAACAGTGATAAATAGTTTGAACAGAGATATTTATCCAGACTCCATGCTCATTATTAAAAATCAAGTATAAATTGTGGAAAGGCTTTTTGGTATCTTATTCTGTTTGGACAGCTCTGCTTCATGTTATAAATATGCAGCATATTGCTTGCAGTGGAAGTAACGTTGTGGGGCTACAACAGTGAGAAACCTAGGAACCTCCAGGAGCGCATCCACTGCTGTATGGATTTCTCAGCCACTAGGAGAATTGCTGTGGACAGAAAAGAACTTTCTCCTCATCTCACATGCTAAAACTAAAACGTATAAATATGCTGACGTTAAGGCTGCCCAGCAGTTACTTGCCTATAATTTCAAGACATTATTTTCCCTGCATGATCTGTGATGGATATTCTTATTTTATGTGTTGCAAATGAGTGAATCCCATATTTACAGTACATAGAATGGTGTGAGCTAACTGTGATGGGTTGGATCACAGAACCCACTCTTGGGAGCTGCCAACTGATGTGCCAAGACTACTTCTGCCCCTGCTTTCCTGCCCCATCAAGCTTAGGACTTCGGTGCCCTGCCTGCTTTGAGCCAGACTCGCTAGCCTGCTACAAACCCAGACCCAGGTCTGAATCACGTCCCCTAACAGCTGCAGGTTTACCTGAAAGCAGCTAACAGAAGTGTTCTTGTCTTTAACACTCAGATCCCCAACTCCCAATGGGGTCTAAACCCAAATAAATCTATTTTACCCTGTATAAAACCTATGCAGGGTAAACTCATAAATTGTTCACCCTCTATAACACTGATGAAGAGATATGCACAGCTGTTTGCCCAACCAGGTATTAACACATAGTCTGGGTTAATTAATAAGTAAAAAGTGATTTTATTAAATACAGAAAGTAGGATTTAAGTGGTTCCAAATAGTGATAGACAGAACAAAGTGAATTACCATATAAAATAAAATAAAACACACCAGTATATGTCTAATACAGTAAGAAACTGAATACAGATAAGATCCTCACCAGTTCCAGAATGCTTCCTTTTACAGACTAATCTCCTTTTAGTCTGGGTACAGCAATCACTCACACTCCTTGCAGTCACTGTCCTTTGTTCCAGTTTCTTTCAGGTATCTTTGGGAGTGGAGAGGCTCTCTCTTTAGCCAGCTGAAGACCAAATGGAGGGGTCTCCCCTGGGCTTAAATAGACTATCTTGTGGGTGGTGACCCCCCCCCCCTCTCTCCTATGCACAGTCCAGATAGAAAATGGAGTTTTGGAGTCACCTGGGCAAGTCACAGACTCAGTTTCTTACCAGCCAAGCCACATTCCTAGGAAAGCCCAGATGTGGATTCAAGTTCATTGTTGGCTTAAGTGTCTCTTGATTGGGCACTTACTGAGAATAGTTTTTTCTCAGGAAGTTGACCAACTGCTTCACTACAGCCTACTTAGAATCAAACAAGTATGCAGCCAATATTCATAACTTTGAATAAAAAATGATGCATGCATACAAATAGGACTAATAGAGTCCGTAGATCATAACCTTTACAGAGATATGTTACATGGCATATGTAGCATATTACACATTCTAGTTCTACACACACACACACACAAGCATATTTCCATAAAGCCTTATGGGTGGCACCATCACACTAACCATTTGCACAAGCTATTTAATCAAGGGGGCTATTTGTCTCTCTCTACATGTTCGTATTTCCCCAGAGGAATTATGTATGTATATTTAAGGAATAGTAGATCCCAAATTATGGGTAAACTCACTAAGCTAATAAAGGAGTATAAAAGAGGATAGTAAAATTTGAAGACCTACAGTTTTTACCTTTTCTCGCCCCCCACCCCCACCTCATTTGCAAAGTCCACCTGATTATTCATGGACCAATTTTTCCTCTGTATACACATAAAACTCAAATTTGCCTAAGCAAGTCTGGTAATTGTACATGTAACTTGTTATATGCATATGCAGTTATCCAGTGTACGAGTGCAGAGTCCAGCTTCTATAGCACTTAACCAACAATATATTTTGCTCAGCGTATGGAAAATTTGACTCTGGAGGGAAAAAAATAGTAGCATGATACTTTACAGTAAACTTAAAGTACCATAAGAAACCATAATGTCTGCTTAGAAGACAAAGAACAGAGATAAGAGAGCTCAGTGATGTTTTGGATTCCATGAAACCTGCAGAATGTTTTAATTAGGTCACTGCCTAGCTTTTTTTTATTTTTGTCTCTTAATATAAATTGCTTTTTTGCCCCAGAAGAAATGGAATATAGAACTTTCTTAATTAAATGAAAACATGTGCTATGTGAAAAATCATAGAATTATAGACATGTAGGCCTGGAAGAGACCATTAGAGGTCATCTAGTCCATCACTCCCTCCCCCAAGTCCCCACACAGAGGCAAAACTGAGTATACTAGACCAGACTTGACAGGTATTTGTCTAAACTGTTCTTAAAAACCTCCAATGATAAGGATTCTAAACCTCCTTTGGCAAATTACTCCGGTATTTAATTATCCTTGTAGCTAGAAAGTTTCTCCTTATATCTTACCTAAATCTCCTTTGCTGCAGCTTAAACCGATTATTTCTTGCCCTAACCATGGTGAACATGGAGAACAATGAATCATTGTCCTCTTTATGACAGCCCTTAATATATTTGGAGACTTATCAAGTCCCTCCTCGGTCTTCTTTTCTCAAGACTAAATATGGCCAGTTTTTTAACCTTTTGTAACAGGGTTGCACTGACCTCTTATGAGCACGTGCTGGCCAAGTGCATGTGCCTGCAGTCTCTCTCTGTTTGTGGTGGGTCTTCGGTGACTCAGCCCTCAGGCCAAGTCATACACAGTCAGTCTGAGAGATAAAAGCAACGCAAATCCCTTTCAGGGTATAAGTCCAACAGGGCCCTCTCTCAGTGCCCTCTGTGATGTCTCTCTCAGTTTGTCCCTTTAACTATATTGCACAGCTTCTCCAATTCCCTGGGCCACTTCCCTGCAGCCCCATGTCATCTTCACCCTTACCTCAGGGCCTTGTCCTAATGGAGTCCCAGGAACCAGCTCAGGGCTCCTACTTGCTCTCCCCAGCTTCTGGCAGCACTGCCTTGTCCAGGGTTCTGTAGCTCTGTCAGCCAGTGGTGACTGGACGTCTAATGTAGTGAATGCTAGTGAAAATGAGGTAGGATTAGAGGCTAAAATAGAAAAAGAACACGTTAAAAATTACTTAGACAAATTAGATGTCTTCAAGTCACCATCCCAGAATACTCAAGCAGCTGACTGAGGAGATATCTGAGCCATTAGCGATTATCTTTGAGAAGTCATAGAAGACAAGAGAGATTCCAGAAGACTTAAAAGGGAAAAGATGGTGCCCATCTATAAAAAGGGAAATAAGGACAACCCAGGGAATTACAGAACAGTCATCTTAACGTCTATACCTGGAAAGATAATGGAGCAAATAATTAAGCAATCAGTTTGCAAACATCTAGAAGATAATAAGGTGATAAGTAGCAGTCAGCATGGATTTATCAAAAACAAATTGTGTCAAACCAACCTGATAGCTTTCTTTGACAGGGTAACAAGACTTGTGGATGGGGGGAAGCGGTAGACGTGGTATAACTTGACTTCCGTAAAGCTTTTGATACTGTCTTGCATGACCTTCTCATAAACAAACTAGGGAAATGTAACCTAGATGGAGCTACTATAAGGTGGGTGCAAAACTGGAAAACTCTTCCCAGAGAGTAGTTATCAGTGGTTCACAGTCATGCTGGAAAGGCATAACGAGTAGGGTCCTGCAGGGATCAGTTCTGGGTCCTGTTCTGTTCGATATCTTCATCACTGATTTAGATAATGGCATAGAGAGTACACTTATAAAGTTTGCAGATGATACCAAGCTCGGAGGGGTTGCAAGTGCTTTGGAAGATAGGATTAAGATTCAAAATTATCTGGGCAAACTGGAGAAATGGTCTGAAATAAATAGGATGAAATTCAACAAGAACAAATTCAAAGTACTCCATTTAGGAAGGAACAATCAGTTGCTTACATACAAAATGGGATATGACTACCTAGGAAGGAGTACTGCGGAAAGGGATCGGAGGGTCATAGTGGACCAGAAGCTAAATATGAGTCAACTGTGTAATGCTGTTGCATAAAAAGTGAACATAATTCTAGGATGTATTAGCACAGGGGTGGGCAAACTGTTTGACCTGAGGTGTGGAAATCTGGGTGTGGAAATTGCATGCAGGGCCAGGGCAGGGGGTTGGGGTGTGGGAGGGAGTGCAGAGTGCAGGAAAGGGCCCAGGGCAAGGAGTTGGGGTGCAAGAGGAGGCTCAGGGCAGGGGGTTGGGGTGTAGGAGAGGTGTGGTGGGGGCTCAGGGCAGGGAGTTGAGGTGCAGGAGCAGTGCAGGATGTGGCAGAGGGCTCAGGGCAGGGAGTTGGGATGCGGGGTGGAGGAGAGGTTCAGGTTCCGGCCCGGAACCACTTACCTGGAGCGGCTCCGGGCGGCAGCCGTGTGCATAGGTGCCAGGCTCCCTGCCTGCCTCCCTAACCTGGCCCTGTGCCATGCCGCTCCCGGAAGCGGCCGGCACCATGTGCCTGCAGCCCCTGGGAGGGGGACAGAGAACTCTCTGCGCTGCCCTTGCCTGTGGGTACCTCCCCCGAAGCTCCCATTGGCCGCATGTTCCCCATTCTTGGCCAATGGGAGATGCAGGGGATGGTGCCTGGAGGCATGGGCAGTGCACGGAGTCCTCAGCCCTTCCCCTCCCCCGCAGGGGCCACAGAAATGTGGTGCTGGCTGCTTCTGGGACCGGCGTGGGGCCCACAGCGCCACAGGGGTGGCAATCCTGCAGGCCAAATCCAAAGCCCTAAGGGGACGGATTTGGCCCGCAGGCCATAGTTTGCCCATCCATGTTAGCAGGAGTGTTGTAAGCAAGACACAAGAAGTAATTCTTCCGCTCTGATTAGGTCTCAGCTGGAATATTGTGTCCAGTTCTGGGTGCCACATTTCACGAAGGATATGGATAAATTGGAGAGAGTCCACAGAGGAGCAAAAAAATGATTAAAGGTCTAGAAAACATGACCTATGAGGGAAGATTGAAAAAAAATGGGCTTGTTTAGTCAGGAAAAGAGAAGATTGAAAGGGGACATGATAACAGTTTTAAAGTATGTAAAAGGCTGTCACAAGGAGGAGGAAGAAAAATTGTTTTTCTTAACCTCTAAGGATAGGACAAGAAGCAATGGATTTAAATTGCAGCAAGGGAGGTTTAGGTTGGACATTAGCAAAGACTTTTTAACTGTCAGAGTGGTTAAGCAGTGGAATAAATTGCCTAAGGGGGTTGTGGAATCTTCATCCTTGGAGATTTTTAAGAGTAGGTTAGACAAACACCTGTCAGGAATGGTCTAGATAATTAGTCCTGCCACGTGTGCAGGGGACTGGACTAGTTGACCTCTCAAGGTCCCTTTCAGTCCTACGATTCTATGAATTACCTTCTGTGTCTTACATACCATACTCTTTTAATACACCCAGGCTGATTTCAGCCCTTTTTGCAACTGCATCCCAGTTGACGCATATTCAATTTCTAATTGACTATAACCACAGATCCTTTTCTGCTGTACTACAGACTAACCTGTGATTCTCTATGTTGTATGTGTGCTTTTGATTTTTGCCTTCCTAAGTGGAGTACTTTGCACTTGACTTTATTGAATTTCATCTTGTTGATTTCAGACCAATTCTCCAAAGTCCTTTTGAATTCTAATCCTGTCCTCCAAAGTGCTTGCAGGCCATCCCAGATTGGTGTCATCTGCAAATGTTATAAGCATACTCTTTGCTCTATTATCCAAGTCATAAAAATATTGAATAGTATCAGACTCAGACAGACTCCAATGGGGCCCTCACTAGATATCCCCTCCCAGTTTGGCAGTGAACCATTGTTTACCACTCTTTGGGAACAGTTTCTCGCCAGTTGTGCTCCCACTTTATAATAATTTCACCTAGATCTCATTTCTCTAATTTGCTTATGAGACTGTCAGGGGGGATAGTGTCAAAAGTCTTACTAAAATCAAGACAAATCTCTCCTCCTCCTCCACTAAGCCAGTAAACCTGTGAAAGAAGAAAATCAAATTGGTTTGATATGATTTGTTCTTGACAAATCCATGTTAGCTATGACTTATCACTTTATTATCCTCAATAATAGGGGTTTAAAAACTGATTGTTTAAGATTTTGTTCCAGTATCTTTCCAGGTATCAAAGTTAGGGTGATTGTTCTATAATTTTCTGAGTCCTCTTTTTTCCCCTTTTTAAAGATCAGTACTATGTTTGCCCTTTTCCAGTCTTCTGACATGTCAATCATCCTCCATGAGTTCTCAAAGATAATCACGAATCGTTCTGAGATTGTTCATCAGGCCACTTTTCAAAATATTCTTTAGCCTGTTCTTTCCCTATTCTGACTTGTGTTCCTTCACTGTTGTTAATATTAATTGTGTTAAGCATCTGGTCACAATTAACTTTTTGTGAAGACTGAAGCAAAATAGGCATTGAATGCCTGTTTGTTTGCTTCTAGGTCTACCAAAGGGATAATGCTAAGAAACTTCTCTGTTCACAAGTCCAAATGGAATTGGAACATCAAAAGTCTCAAGTCTTGTTCTAAGGGTCTGATTCTTATTTACACTTCACCCCACCCTGTTATGCTGTTGTGGCAGTGTAAATGAGGATCATTCAAGCCTCCAGGGGATCACTATATAAACAACAGTAAGTGAAGACAAAATAAAAAGATTTTGAAATGTATGAAAATTACCTTATTCACATACTGTCCCTTTTAAGCAATAACAGCCTGTGGCAGTGACATGCAAAACTCACCCCAAATGACAACAAACAGTACAACATGAGCAACAAAGTCAATTATTACTGATCCTGTGGTAACTGGAGTTTTAAGTCTTTCCTGAGATACCGCTGTGAAAAAATATAGAAGTTCTCGTATTCCCACAAAGCAGTAGTTTTGCTCTGAATTTTAACACGGAGAATGCCATGGTGGCATCCTGTTATCTGAATTTTAATGACTGCCTCTTTTTTATCTTGTCAGTTGTAGGGAAGATGTGAGAGGTTTCATGAAACATTAATGGCTCTAACTGGAGTCTGCTTTTTTCTTTTTCTCCTGATGTGATGTAAAATATAAATCTGTGCTGAGCTGCTTTCCACACAGCTGTGTGTCTCTCACTAGCTCTCACAGGAGTGACTGTGGTGTGTACTTGAGACTAGAACTGCCAGGCAGACTGCCCAGGGAGAAAAAAAAAAAGGAAAAAGGAAAAAAGCTCTTGTTGATGACAAAGCATTTGGAATTTTAAGTACCCTACATTTTGCAGGAGATCCAGCCACTGCACTGCCTGGGAGTACTTCAATAATCTGCTAGCACTATAGCCTAGTGCATGCAGATTCCCCTTATCTCCTGACTGGCTCAAGAGTGAACTGGATTAAAGACAGGAAGCTACAGGTGTGAAGGCTTCCTTGCCCAACCACACCTCCTGAAGAGATGTAAACGAGAAGGAGGTAAAGAAGAATTTAATTTCAATCATTTGGAGAGTGCCAGGGCTCACAAGAAGATATTAAGCTTATTATAAGTGCAGGACACACCAGGGTCACAGCTGGGTGTAATCTAAAGGATGGTGCGCTCTTGTAGGAGCCACACTCTCAAATCCAAGAAATGGCGATGAAGGATTTAGGGAGAATATTTAGAAAGGCTTTATCGGCATTTGGCAGTGCTCATTAACTTTACCATACTCCAGGAAAAATGCAGAACAACTTGTACTGATACCAACAAAACAACCATGAGAAACCTTGAAATGGTCATTTATTATTATTATTTTATTATTTCTGTTTAACATTTAGATTGCAGGAGCACCTATAGGACAGTCAGATCAAAGGTCCCATTGTTCTAGGTCAGAATCAAAATTGAAATAAAAGGAATGTTTAGTTCAAGCTGGTCCCATGGTTAAGACCAAGTCCTCCCATACAGGTTTTTCACTGTTCTCCACAATATCTAAACAGTTATACATAGACCAAACCTGTGTCTCATCATATAACTTGAGGAGAAAATACATATGGGTGGTATTATAATGATATATTTACTTATACTATGTCACTGGGGGGGAGGGATAGCTCTGTGTGCATTTGCCTGCTAAACCCAGGGTTATGAGCTCAATCCTTGAGGGTGCCATTTGGGGCAAAAATCTGTCTGAGGATTGGTCCTTGTAATAGTCCGAGGTAGGGGCCGTGCCGTCTCAGGGGCCGTCGGGAGCCAGGCCGCCTCACTACACGGCCCTATCAGTCTCCGGGTTCTGAAGGGTTTTTGGGGTTCTGCCCCTCAAGCAGGGGCAGAACAGAAGGCACACAGTTCCTGCTATGAGTCCCAGCCCTCAGTCAGGGCGGGACAGCAGACACTAGGTCTAGGCTCCGGTCCTGGCAGCCGGAGCTGAGCAGTTACAGAGTCAGTAAGCCCCAAGCCCTAGGTCAGGGCGGGGCAGCACACCAGAATCCAGGGAGCCCAGATCCCACTACAGGGCTGAGCAGCAGTCTACGTCTGTAAAGCCCAAGCCCTCAGTCAGGGCGGGGCAGCAACACAGCAGTTCTAGCTCAGCTCCTCACAGCAGGGCTGAGCAACAATGGTCAGTAAGCCCCAGCCCTAGGTCAGGGTGGAGCAACAACCAATAGTCCCAGGGGCTCAGGTCCTTGTCTCAGGAGCTGAGCAACAATAATAGTCTTAGGAAGCCCAGGCCCTTAATCAGGGCGGGGCAATACACAATAGTTCAAGGCTCAGGTCCTTGTAGCAGGAGCTGAGTATCAATAACAGTTCAGGGCTCAGGTCCTTGCATCAGGAGCTGAGTAATAACAATAGTTCAGTAATCCCCAGCCCTAGGTCAGGGTGGGGCAACAAACAATAGTCCCAGGGGCTCAGGTCCTTGTCTCAGGAGCTGAGCCACAAGAGTCAGTAAGCCCAGCCCTAGGTCAGGTGTGGGGCAACACATCCTAGCAGGAGCAGAGCAGCAAAAGTCAGTAAGCCAGGGGGGGGCAAATAAACTAGTTCAAGGGCTCAGGTCCTTGTAGCACGAGTGCAGGGCAACAAACAATAATCCAAGGCTCAGGTCCTTGTAGCAGGAACTGAGCTGTGGCAGCAGTTCAAGAAGCCCAGGTAAGTGCAGGCTTCTCTGCCTGAACGCTGGTAGGAGGGGGAGGCTGCCACCCGTGAGTGGGGTGGCAGGGGGGACACAGGCCCACCCACTCCTATGTGTCCCAGCCGGGGCCTAACAGCGGCGTGGATCCGCTGCAGTCAGTGGGGATCCTGGCCGCAACACACTGACATGGGCACGTCAGTGCCTCAGCCGACAGGGTTCGCTACCCCGGCTGCATTCCATCTCCCCCTCCTCGGGTACCTGCTCGTCGCTGGGCTCGGCAGCGGGGTCCCATACCATGGGCTCCTCGGTGCGCTGAAAGCGGTCTAAGTCGGGCTGCTCCTCTGGACTTGGGTCACAGGAACGCTCGGGCAGCTCCTCGGGGTACCGGGCTCGGGGCAGGCTCGGCCAGTCCACCTCGGGGTACCTGGCTCGAGGGAGGCTCGGTCTGTCCGCGTCCGGGTACCTTGCTTGAGGGAGGCTTGGTCCGTCCGTGTCCGGGTACCTTGCCCTGGGCAGGCTCGGCCAGTCAGGAGCCTGAACAGGAGCGTCCGTCCTCTCCGGCCGCTGGGCTCTAACTGAGGGTTGAGGCCGGGCTTTTATACTTCCTGTCCCGCCCCTTGACTTCCGGGGGGCGGGAACAGGCGGTGGTGGCTCCGCCCACTGAGGTGGCTCCGCCCACTGAGGTGGCTGTTCTGGTTCCTCTCTCTCAGGGGCCGTCGGGAGCCAGGCCGCCTCACTACACGGCCCCCCCCTCAAGGCTGGTTCCCGAGCAGCGGGACCAGCCCATTCCATACCCCCCAGCCGAGAGAGGAAGTCCGCGTTCGCATGGTCCTTACCGGCTCTATGGTGGACTGTGAAGGCAAATGGCTGGAGGGCCAGGTACCAGCGCTGCACCCGCATGTTGTGGTCCTTCATCCGGGCCAACCACTGAAGGGCGGAATGGTCGGTGACCAAGGTGAAGGGGACTCCCAGGATGTAGTATCGGAGCGCTTCACAAGCCCACTTCACGGCGAGGGCTTCCTTCTCGACCACCGCATAGTTTTTTTCGCGGGGAAACAGCTTCCGGCTAATGTACAGAACCGGATGCTCCTCACCCCCTACGTCTTGGGACAAGACAGCCCCGAGTCCCACTTCTGAGGCGTCGGTCTGTAAGATAAACGGCTGGTTAAAGTCGGGGCTATACAAGACTGGCTCGCTGCAGAGGCACGTCTTAAGAGTCCGAAAGGCCCTGTCGCACTCAGTAGTCCAGTTCACCTGCCGTGGGCTGTCCTTTGTTAGGAGCCCCGTTAAGGGAGCTGTAATCGTCGCAAATTGGGGAATGAACCGCCTATAATAACCGGCCAAGCCTAGAAACTGCCGCACCTGGCGCTTCGTGGTCGGCGGGGGGCAGTTTGCGATGGCCTGGACCTTGCCGATCAGGGGTTTTACCTGCCCATGCCCGATAGCATACCCCAAGTACTTAGTCTCTTGCCAACCGATGCGACATTTTTTCGGGTTGGCGGTTAAGCCGGCCTTCCTCAGGGACCTCAGGACAGCGGCGACTCTCTCCAGGTGATGCTCCCACTGTGGACTGTAGATTACAATGTCGTCGAGGTAGGCGGCGGCATAGTCCTGATGAGGCTGGAGGAGGCGGTCCATTAGGCGCTGAAAGGTGGCCGGGGCCCCGTGGAGGCCGAAGGGCATCCTGGTGAAGTGGTAGAGACCGGAGGGAGTGGCAAAGGCAGTTTTCTCGCGGGGGGCGGGCTCCAGAGGGATCTGCCAATATCCCTTACTTAGGTCTAGGGTGGTGATGTAGTGGGCACTCCCCAGGCGGGCCAACAGCTCATCTATCCGGGGCATGGGATAGGCGTCGAATTTGGAGATGGCGTTAACGCGTCGGAAGTCGATACAGAAGCGCTGCGAGCCGTCGGGTTTGGGTACCAACACTACCGGGCTGCGCCACTCACTCTGCGACGGCTCTTTCACCCCCAAATCCAACATTGCTCGTACCTCCTTCTCTACGACCTGCTTCCTATGGTAGGGCAGGGGTCGGGTCGTCCCCCGGATCACCACCCCCGGCTCTGTCTGGATCCGATGGTATACCAGGGAGGTGTCCCCCGGTTGGTCCGTAAAGGTGTGGGAAAAAGCTCGGAGGAGGCACCGGGTCTGTCGGAGCTGTTCCTCGGTTAAGGTCTCCCCGAGCTGGGGTTCCTCGGTGTCTCCGGGTTGGGGAACCTGGGGCCCCAGTTCCGGTTCTGGCGGGTGGGGGTTAATCAACAGCCCTTCTCGCTCCTTCCAGGGTTTGAGGAGGTTGATGTGGTAGCGTTGGATCTTCTTCTTCCGGTCCGGCTGATTGATTTCATACGTGACCGGGCCCACCTTTCTGACCACCTCATATGGCCCTTGCCACCGGGCCAGGATTTTTGATTCACTGGACGGGAGGAGGAGTAATACCCGGTCCCCGGGTTGGAAGTCCCGAGTCTGGGCGCCTCGGTTATAGGTCTGGGCTTGCATGTCCTGGGCGGCTTTCAAGTTTTCCCGTGCTAGATCCCCCGCCTGCTTTAGGCGCTCCTGAAGTTGAAGCACATACTGTAAGAGACCCTGGGCCGGGGAGGGAGCCTGTTCCCAGGTTTCTCTCATGAGATCCAAGAGGCCCCGGGGTCGCCGCCCATACAATAATTCGAAGGGGGAGAACTTCGTCGACGCCTGGGGGACTTCTCGGATGGCTAGGAGCAGGGGCGGAAGGAGCTGGTCCCACCGGCGAAGGTCCTCTTGGGGAAACCGACGCAGCATCCCTTTCAGCGTCCGGTTAAACCTCTCCACTAATCCATCAGTCTGGGGATGGTAGACAGAGGTGCGGAGTTGCTTGACCCCCAGGATTTCGCAAACTTGTTTGAGCAGCCGGGACGTGAAATTGGTCCCTTGGTCCGTGAGGAGCTCCCGGGGTAGGCCGACCCTGGGCGAAGACCTTCACCAGTTCCATGGCAATGGTGCGGGCTGAGATGTTCAAGAGGAATGGCTTCGGGAACCTGGTGGCATAGTCCATCATCACCAAAATATATTGGAACCCCGCGCTGCTCTTGGGAGGGGCCCCACCAGGTCCACGGCCACGCTGCTCAAAGGGGGTTTCCATTAAAGGCATCGGTATCAACGGTGCCTTAGGGTCCGGGCAGGGGCGCCAACTGGCAGTCCGGACACGAATTGCCAAAGTCCTTTACTTCTTGGTCCACCCCGCCAAAAACGCCCAGGATCCGGCCAGCATCTTGTCGTGCCCGAGGTGCCCAGCCGCTGGGACATCGTGGGCCAGCTTCATGACCGCCCGGCGGTGACACCGCGGCACGAGAAGCTGTGTCCGGATCTCCCCGGTGCGGGGGTCTTTCTCCACGTGGTAAAGGCGCTCTTGTCGTAGCTCAAAGTGCGGCCACTGCGCCGCTCGCTGGGGGTCGAGAATAGTCCCATCTACGGAGGCCAGCTGCTCGTAGATCTGTTTAAAGGTGGGGTCGCCCGTTGGTCCCGCAAAAGTCTGTGGGTGTCGAGGATCCTCTTCCTCGGGAGGGTCTTCACGTCCTCCCGTGGAACTGGTAGGGACGGGGGTCTCCCCTTCTAATGCCGGCGTGGCCTGCGGGCTACCCTCGAGGTGGCGGCGTAATACAGTGGTGAAGTCGGGCCAGTCCCGCCCCAGGATCACCGGGTACGCCAGCCGGGGTGCAAGCCCCACTTTCATCCGCCGGGTGATCCCATCAATGGTCAGTTGGGTCTGGGCGCTGGGCTCGTAGGCTCAGATATCTCCGTGGATACACTGCAGTGGAATCTTCTCGAGGTGACCGTCCGCCAGCGGGCCTAAGTCCTGGCAGACCAGCGTTTGGCCACAGCCTGAGTCAAGGAGGGCCACCGCCTGGCGCCCTCAATGACCACGGGCACAGTGATCTTGGCCACTTGCGGACGCCGGGCACGGCCTTCCCTGAGTAGACTTGGCCAAATGCACACTCCATTTCAGGGCAATCCCGCTGCAAATGGCCGTAGTTTCCGCAGGAGAAGCAGGGCCCCAAAGTGGCTCGCCCGCCGCGCTCGGGCCGGGTCACCACCGGGGTTTCCGGCTGTACTCTCTGGCTGTGGGCGCGGGGTCCGTGGGTCTCCCGAGGGCGCGGCCACCGGGCCCGGCCTCTACGCTACGGGAGGGAACACTTATGGCTGCCCGTGGGGCCCCCCCTTTTCTTTCGGGGGCGCGCGTCCCCCGGAGGACAGGCCAGCCAGTGACCCCGACGGGTCTCAGCCGCGAGGAAGTCCTCCATTAAGGCAACGGCCGCGACACCGTCGCCGCCTGTGGCGTAGGACCCAGGATCTTCCTCGGCGGAAGTACATGGGCAAATTGTTCCAATACAATTTGTTCCATCAGCTCTTCCGTGTCCGCGCTCGGGCTGTAGCCACTTTTGCAGGTCTCCGTAATTCCTGAGCCACCATCCTCGGCCGGGCCCCCGGGGATAGGACAGGCTCCTAAAGCGTTGTCGGTAGGTCTCGGGCTCACGCCTAGTGCGTCCAGAATAGCGGCCTTCACTAAGTTGTAGTCCTGGGCCGCTTCCACCGACAGACCTCGGTAGATCGTCTGGGCAGTCCCCGTTATGTATGGGACCAGGATGGTGGCCCACTGTTCCTGGTTCCAGCCCGCGACGACAGCCACCCTCGCACAGGTGACGAGAAACGCCTCCGGATCATCCTCGGGCCCCCTCTTCAGCAACCGAAGTGGGGGGGTGGGTCGCTGGCTCTGCGGTGCCCCCGGGTAGGGGTTCCCCCGGTCGGGCTAGAGCCGCTGCAAGCTGCTGAACACATTTCTGCTGGAAGTCCTGGTGTTGGGTAACCAGGTCCGCAATCATATGCCGTTGTTGGACCCCCAGCTGCTTCACGAGTTGCTGCTGCTGCAGCTGGTGGGCGGCCTGGTGCTCCTGTTGGTGTCGCGCCTGGGCCGCCTGCTGTCGTTCCTGGCTCTCAGTGATGAGGGTCAGGAGCTGGGATAGGTCCATCTCTCTTGCGGGAGATCTCTCTCCCGTCGCCCCCTTTTCACCGGTGTCTAGAGTTCGTGCCCACATTCTGGGCAAAAAGGTCCTCAGAGAAAGCACCACGTGTAATAGTCCGAGGTAGGGGCCGTGCCGTCTCAGGGGCCGTCGGGAGCCAGGCCGCCTCACTACACGGCCCTATCAGTCTCCGGGTTCTGAAGGGTTTTTGGGGTTCTGCCCCTCAAGCAGGGGCAGAACAGAAGGCACACAGTTCCTGCTATGAGTCCCAGCCCTCAGTCAGGGCGGGACAGCAGACACTAGGTCTAGGCTCCGGTCCTGGCAGCCGGAGCTGAGCAGTTACAGAGTCAGTAAGCCCCAAGCCCTAGGTCAGGGCGGGGCAGCACACCAGAATCCAGGGAGCCCAGATCCCACTACAGGGCTGAGCAGCAGTCTACGTCTGTAAAGCCCAAGCCCTCAGTCAGGGCGGGGCAGCAACACAGCAGTTCTAGCTCAGCTCCTCACAGCAGGGCTGAGCAACAATGGTCAGTAAGCCCCAGCCCTAGGTCAGGGTGGAGCAACAACCAATAGTCCCAGGGGCTCAGGTCCTTGTCTCAGGAGCTGAGCAACAATAATAGTCTTAGGAAGCCCAGGCCCTTAATCAGGGCGGGGCAATACACAATAGTTCAAGGCTCAGGTCCTTGTAGCAGGAGCTGAGTATCAATAACAGTTCAGGGCTCAGGTCCTTGCATCAGGAGCTGAGTAATAACAATAGTTCAGTAATCCCCAGCCCTAGGTCAGGGTGGGGCAACAAACAATAGTCCCAGGGGCTCAGGTCCTTGTCTCAGGAGCTGAGCCACAAGAGTCAGTAAGCCCAGCCCTAGGTCAGGGTGGGGCAACACACAATAGTCCAAGGCTCAGGTCCTTGTAGCAGGAGCAGAGCAGCAAGAGTCAGTAAGCCCCAGGGTGGGGCAATAAACTATAGTTCAAGGCTCAGGTCCTTGTAGCAGGAGCTAAGCAGCGGCATCAGTCTCAGGAGGCCCAGGCCCTCAGTCAGGGCAGGGCAACAAACAATAGCTCAAGGCTCAGGGCCTTGTAACAGGAACTGAGCTGTGGCAGCAGTTCAAGAAGCCCAGGTAAGTGCAGGCTTCTCTGCCTGAACGCTGGTAGGAGGGGGAGGCTGCCACCCGTGAGTGGGGTGGCAGGGGGGACACAGGCCCACCCACTCCTCTGTGTCCCAGCCCGGGGCCCTAACAGCGGCGTGGATCCGCTGCAGTCAGTGGGGATCCTGGCCGCAACACACTGACATGGGCACGTCAGTGCCCTCAGCCGGACAGGGTTCGGCTACCCCCGGGCTGCATTCCATCTCCCCCTCCTCGGGTACCTGCTCGTCGCTGGGCTCGGCAGCGGGGTCCCATACCATGGGCTCCTCGGTGCGCTGAAAGCGGTCTAAGTCGGGCTGCTCCTCTGGACTTGGGTCACAGGAACGCTTGGGCAGCTCCTCGGGGTACCGGGCTCGGGGCAGGCTCGGCCAGTCCACCTCGGGGTACCTGGCTCGAGGGAGGCTCGGTCCGTCCGTGTCCGGGTACCTTGCCCTGGGCAGGCTCGGCCAGTCAGGAGCCTGAACAGGAGCGTCCGTCCTCTCCGGCCGCTGGGCTCTAACTGAGGGTTGAGGCCGGGCTTTTATACTTCCTGTCCCGCCCCTTGACTTCCGGGGGGCGGGAACAGGCGGCGGTGGCTCCGCCCACTGAGGTGGCTCCGCCCACTGAGGTGGCTGTTCTGGTTCCTCTCTCTCAGGGGCCGTCGGGAGCCAGGCCGCCTCACTACAGTCCTGCTTTGAGCAGGGGGTTGGACTAGATGGCCTCCTGAGGTCCCTACCAACCCTGATATTAAAAATAAATAAATCAGCCACTAATTGTCTCTGTGTGCTGTAGAGAGTTCTGAATCCATACATAGTGTGGTCACTGATAGACAAAGTTGGAGTTCAATCTGCGTGGAAGCTTGCTTGTTTGTAGCTGTTTCCTTTAACAAGAAGTTGAAGAAGGTGGGTGATTCCATATGTTGTAATAAGTATGCATAACCTGAGCCAAACAGGATAGATAGGTAGGCTATCTTCAAGAAAAAACTTTTACTTTCAGAAACATAATTCATTTTTGTGGCCCTTTTTTCCTGCCTTCCTTTCACCACAAGTTTAACAATGTTGACCTTTGAAACTAGAACAACATAATTTTACTAGTACACTTATTAGCAAGACCCCCTTCCCTTCCCCTTTGCTGGCTGCCTCTTCACATGTCTTGGCAGTGAGCAAATGAGAACAAAAATGTTTGGTTCAAAATCTCTCCAAAGCCCCTGGCTAGAGCTGCTCAGAGATTTTCTGTCAAAATGATATTTTGATGAAAAACGGGGCAAGTCAACAGTGAAATTTTTTATTAGGCTGAGTGGGAAGTGGAGTGAGGAATTTAGAGAGGCACCACAGCTCTGAAGACAGTTCTCATACTGTGGAGGACAAGCAGGGTGGACTTTGCTGAATGGTGGGGAGGAACAGAGGAACATATGTGTATGTTTCTGGGGGGAAGGGAGATGGTAGGAAGAAAGATGGTGGAAAAAAGATGGAGAGAAAAAGAAGGAAACGAACGGTGAGTGAGATAAAGACTCCTATGGTTGGGAAGACATGGGGAACCCAAGAAATAATGAGAATAAAAAGGACTAAGGAGAGAGAGAGAGAGTGAGGTAGGGGGAAGAACTGTTGTAAGTTGTTCTCAGCTGGAAGTTGTTCTTTGAATAGCTTACAATGAACTGCATAATCAGTGTTCCAAGTGCTGTAATCCTCACCCTGATTTCATCTTTAACCTCAGTGTAGCATTTAGAAACGTTTGCATTCAATAATAATATTAATGCACTGAATACAATACACATCTGGGAAACTCCTCAGCTCTGTGTTATTGTTAAGGAAAACAGGAAACATTTGTAATGGAAAATGTGCATTACAAGTGACAAAAAGGTTGTGAGTTCAATTATGCAGAAAAAACTAGGACTGTATTTGACGCAAAAAAGACAATTATAAGAGAAAATAGTTTAAGTTTCCGCTGTGTTAAAGGTAATAGTGAGATAAGCTCTTTGAACTAATGCTACCCCCCAACATTTTGGGATTTAGACTAAAAATAAAGAAATAGCAGGAAGATAAAAAGAACTAAGCAAAACAATCCCTTCCTGTATTTTAATTTATTTTTATTGCAGTTTCAACACACAATGAAAATGCACATGCAGCATATATGGGCATGTAGCAAGCAGGGCTGGATTAACTCTCCTGTGGGGCTATTAGATTTTGTGGGGCCCCTGGAGTGTGGGAGTGGGCTCAGGGCCAGGGCAGGGGATTGGGGTGTGGTAGGGGGTGCAGCTCCAGCTGGGGAGTGGGCTCTGGGGTGGGACCAGGGATGGGACAGGGAGTTGGGGTGCAGCAGGAGGTTTGGGGTGCGGGCTCTGGGTTGGAGTTTTGGGTGTGGGAGGGGGCTCAGGGGTTGGGGTGCAGGAGGTGTGAGAGATGCGGCTCCAATCGGGCTTACCTCGGGTGGCTCCTGATCGTAAGCGCAGTGAGGCTAAGGCAGGATCCCCCAGACTTGCCAAATCTGTGGAAACAAAGCAGAAATTGGGCTTGTTTTAGGCTGAGTTGGCTCGTGCGTTACATGTTGGCTAGCTTTTTGGCTTTCAGGAGTTTTACAGTAGCAGCAGCTTCTTGTTTTTTGATTGGCTCCCGGCCCTGGTCCCAGCCAATCAGAATGAAAGCTTGAATTGGATGATTTTGGCTCCAGTCCAGTTACACCATGTATGTGCATTTCCCTGCATGACTGACTGTGTGTGGCAGCGTGCTGAGCGTGTGTGTGCGTCCTTTCCCCTGCCCTGAATGCCCCTCGCCTAGGGGCCGCAGGGGCATGCCGGCGAGCCAGCACTCATGGCTCCAGCCCCGCAGGGAGTGGGGGCTGCCGAGTCTCAGGGACTGGTGTCCAGTCCGCTGTGTAGAGGCTTGCTGTGGGCCGGATTGTCATAAATAAACAGATCAGGGTTAAGGTCTCTTTTCCCTGGAAAGGGTTAACAGGCTCAGTAACCTGAGAAACACCTGACCAGAGAACCAATCAAGGAACAGGATAATTTCAAATCTCTGTGAGGGAAGCCTTTGTCTGTGTTCCTTGTTTGCTCAGAGCTCTCTTTGGATCTAAGAGAGGCCAGACATGTCTCCAAGTTCTCCTGGAGTAGTTTCTACTATTTAATAGTGAGTATTAATTAGAAAGGCGGATTAGTCTTTTGAGTTGCTTTCTATATTTGCAATTGTGTGTTTGCTAAAGGAAATTCTTTATTCCTGTTTGCTGATATTGCTTTTACTGAGAAAGCAGGGAGGGGGAATTCTTTCCAGAGATTAATAAGTTTAGAACCTGTATTGTTCCATCTTGGTTACAGAGACAGTGACTTTTCTTTTTTTATTCTTTAATAAATTCTTTTCTATTAAGGACTTGGTTGATCTTTCTTTGGGTGGATTCTCAGGGAAAGGGGAGGGGGAGGTATCCCTCTATAGTTAAATCCCGGTGTCTCTCCTAGGAAAAGGGAGGGGGGAGGAAGCAGGGGGGAATGGTTTATTTCTCCTGGGTGTAAGAACTCCATGGATTTGGGGCTCTTGGGATCCCCTAGGATTTTGGGGAAGGATTGTGTCTCAATCCACATACCTGATTGAGTGGTGGCAGCTTTTACTAGATCTAAACTAGGATTTTAGTTTAGAGGGAAACCAGTGCAGGTCCCCACATTGGAACCCAACAGCTCTAAGTGGGGGTGAGACCTATGACACGGATGAAAAGAAGCAGTGGGCCTCACCCGGCCCATGGGCCTGCAGGGACCCTGTTAGCCCGAGGCCCTGGGCTGCAGCCCCTAAAGCCCCTACATTAATCCGGCCCTGGTAGAAAGTCCATTGTACAAGTACAACAGAGTTTTAGATCTACTACAAATCCTCAGTATTAACAACTGGTAGCTTTACCACAACATACTTTAATTAGCAAATTTAGAGCCAGATTTTCAGAAGATCCCAGCTGCCGCTTGAGCACCAAAATAAGTGGCCAGATTTCCCCAAAGGATCAGTACTTAGGGTTCTGAGCTCTTTTAAAATCTGCCCTTTAGAGGAATTGGTTGGCATGAAATAAGGCAATCGGACTGATTTTTGGAGTAAGTATGTTTGTTCTGTCTGATGTTCATCGATTCTCTTCCTGGAAGAGCCACTTGTCCATTCAGACTGCAAATTTATTGCTCCTGCACAAGCCAGCAAATGCCTAAATTTGCCTGAAATGGTATGGCGGTTATCACCACATGGATCCTGGAAGGAAGGAAGAGTGGTGAGTTCCATTGGGGAATCTCAGCTCTAGAGGAGAGGAAGTGTCAGAGGCCGTAGGCATGTATTCACATACAGCTGTCCTCCGTGCATGCTGAACTTCAATCTTCCCCCATCACACACATACTGCTTCAACTGCAAGTGTAACTTATTTCAGTTCTGAGGTGGCATAAGCCCCGTCCTAGTAATAGGCGTGGCATATGTCAGTATGGGTGGGTGGAGGACGAGGAGGAAGTTGAGGGGCAGACAAAGCAGGAGAGAGCCAGTGTGAACTGCTTGCTCTGGAACCTAAATGGAGAGCTTCCACCATTACGTCATTTCCAGATAACACCAGCACACTCTTCAGAGTCACTTGCACATATATGGACACATCTCTGCTGTATTGTCAATGGTAGTAGGCAATGAGAGGTTACTGCCGCACCTTCCCGTTGGCTACAAGGGGGAGTAGTAGATCATGAAAGGGCAGTATTGCTGGCATGACTGTTTCTACTACACCCAGTGACAACAATCTGTGTGTGGCTGTGCTTGTACAAGGGAGAGGTCTGTTCCAGAAAGCAAAGGTTTAAAAATCTTCCATTTTCCCCATAAATGACAATTTGTCACCATTCAACAAAAAACCTAGTGTGTTGTTAATGTAAGTGTAGACATAGCTAAGATCTGATTTTCCCTTTATTGTCTCTAGCTTTCTTTTCAGCAAATGATGTGCAAGGGATAATTTGACTAAATTATGCCATTTCAATGCTGATTTCTTGGGTGCTGATTGTCTCAATAACAACAACTTTTAAGGGTAGAAAATTCATGTTTCCAACAAATGTACAGTGAGCAGAATGGAGACCAATATACTCCACAGTGTCATTGTGCATCATACATGCCATGATTATTGCTTTTTGCTTGATGGCATAGTCAGCCATATAGTGAAATACACAGAAATCCATCTCAGAGATATGTATTTATGTGCACACGTGTATATGGCACCCATCATCCTAGGTGGTATCTGAGTGCCTTCTGTTTTTAAAAAATATACTGTATAAATAGCAATGCTGTCCGCACAGGATGACTGAGTCCTGATAAATAATCTGCATTACCCATACACACTCATATGCCTCACTATCATGTAAAAGGCTTCATTTAAAACCTTCACAAAAAGATTCAGCTGAACTCCTGCTGGAATGAACATATTCTACACTGTGGCCTGAAACACTCCAATCTCTGGCTCTGGTAAACCACTAAAGGAAATGATTTCTACAGCTCAGGGTTTGCTTGAAAAGTGCCTGCCCCCTGTTCCTGCCAGCCATTCCCCAGCAAATCTTTAACTGCTGTGAAGGAGTAGCGGAGACAGGCAATTGCTCAGGTAATCAGACATCAATGCATTCTGGCCTTTGTGAAACATAAGCAACAGCTCTCAGTGGCAAATGGCTGGCCAGTGCAGAGCATGGGCATAACTTTGTCATGCCCACAGTGGTCAGCTTCATTTAGGAATTGGGCAGAGGTATTTTGCACTGGCTGAAACTTCCCAATGGGGACCCCCAACTAGAGAGCAGTTCAGTAATCTAGCCTGCAGGTGACAAGACATGGATAACTGTGGTGAGGCTGCGGTAGAGAATGTGCATCATGGATTAGCAGGTGCAGTGACCTTTACTGTTCTGGATTCAGGGAATAGTTGTCAGAGCTGTTTGCAGAGTAGCACAAGTGGAAGCAGAGTGCAAACCCTGTGTGCGGTATCTAACATGCTGACCAGTTGACATTTGCTTTCAAGGAAACTATATACCATCAAGTTGACTGTGCAAGGGAGCATAAGACCCAAATCTTTCTATGTCTTTGTGGGGTTAATTCAAGACCCCTCCTTCCTTCTACTTTAAATCTGTGAGGGAACATAAGTATAGAATTTATATTTCAGCTCTGTGCAAATGTTGTTTATAAGGTCTGGTCATGGGAAATGTTTTGCTTTTTGGAACACTGCCAGTATTTTGTATCAATCTAGTAATGCTCTTAGTTCTGTAGCCTGAATCAGAGTGCTGAAATGCTGTTTTTTTTTCACAATTTTCTGACATTTAAGTAACTGCAAGGGTAGCAACAAAAACAAAACTGTTGAATACATTGGTTATTTCCAACTTCATTGCTGAGTGTGCAATTCTGTTCTCTTTGACGCGCAGCTGACTCACAGAAGCTTAGGTTTTTTTCCTTTCCTCTAAAAATGAATTTTCATGCTTGTGGATCTGTGTGTAATTGTGGCCTCATTCACCATTGCACAGAGCATACTTCCCCAAAACAATGAACTATTTAGAAACCTTGAAGAATTAGTTTTTTTGGGGACATTGAGTATATTTGGGAACCTGTTATATCTGAAGAGCTGCTATTCTCTGTAACAAATTCAGATTGAGTACCCAGTTTTGGGTGTTCTCAGCTGCTGGCTATCCAATTTACACAAAGTTAGCTGTCCGTTTATATGTTAGTGTTATAGTATTTGAGCCAAATTATGCCCTCAGTTTAGTGCTGGCTTCACTCAATTGACTTAACTCAAGTTACTCCAGATTTACATGAGCATAATCTAGAGCAGAATTTGTCTCTTTTCTGCTCAGACAAAATTGCTTGCTTTATTTCTTTGATGACTGTAACCTCCTCTCTGATTTCCTTGGTTCTCATGTCAGTCCCCTAAAATCTTTCCACTGTCCCCTATCTTCCTTGCTCACCGCTCAAATTGTGTAACCCCCATCCTTGCACTGGCTTCAGATCTCTTTCTGCTTCTTATTTAAACATCTAATTCCCCACAGACTCCTAATGGAACCTAAAGACTTTGGTGATTGGTGTGCTAAAAACACATATTGAAATAGATTGTCTCCTTCAAAGTTCTGTACAGCTTTGCTCCTGTCTACGTCTCAGCTCTCATACCCTGTAGTCCCACACTAATGCCTTAGTTTCTGCTAACTCAGCAAGCTTTGTTCATCTCCCCCTCCTCCCAGAACAAATGAGTCCACATCTTTTCTCATGCCTCTTCCTTGGCCTGGAATTTCTTTCCTGAGCCTGAATGCTCCACAACTTTATCCTCCTTCAAATCTTTTTTCCAGATTCAATAGTTGTGGGTCAGTAGGGTGACCATGTTTCCCTATGCTGAAAACGGGACACCTAGTAAAATTACTCATACTTGAGGGGGCCACTTAGGGATCTGGGGCAAAAATCAGTACTTGGTCCTGCTAGTGAAGGCAGGGGGCTGGACGTGCTGACCTTTCAAGGTCCCTTCCAGCTCTAGGAGATTGGTATATCTCCTATTATTAGGTTGGAAAGGGATGACCTAGCCCATGTCTTTGCAGAGCTCATCTCTTCTCCCGCCGTCCCTGCCCACATGGCTGGAAGCAGCTTGTTCCTTCCTGCCCACAGAGTGTTGAAAGGCAGCTAACACCTCCAGGCTGCTGCTGGCCACCAACATAACCCAGCTGCCTCTGGCTACAGCTTGGGCAGGAAGGGGATGCATTCTTCACCAAGGCCCATGGAAACTGACTGCAGGGGCTTCAGTGAACCCAGCCAGAGAAGTGGCTCAGCAGGGTGGGTGCCTAGGGGAGGGAGCAGCCCCACGCTTCCTGGGGGCAGAGCCCAGGGTGGGGTAGGGGGCAGGTGAAGAGGGTGCTAAGCCCCTGTCCCAGGGGCTGCTGTGGAGCCTGCAGGTTTGGGACATGAACAGGCTGGAAATCACTTCCTCTCCCGCCACTCAAGAGCTTAGCTGAAGGGCAGAGAGGCTTCCCCATGCCAGTGCTCTGTGGGGCTTATGGCACATGCAGGGTTCACCTCCTTCTGGGCAGTGCCCCGGGCCGGAGGGTCTTGGACTTTCCCGGGGTGTCGGCCCAACCAGCGGCAGTGGGGGAAGGAAGGAGCCTGCCGGCCAGGCTGTTGGTGAGTTGGACACTCCGCTCAGGGGCTGGTTCTCCTCACAGTGATGGGAGCAGGACGCACCCTAACAGTGGGGATATGGAGGAGCAGCAGGGCAAAGGGGCAAAGCAGGGGGAGGACACCCAGAGAGGGAGTATGTAAAGGGCTGATGGGTGGGCAGCAAAAGTGACATGTAACCATCTGCCACCTGCTGCCTGCCTGCACTCACCAACCACTGCAGCTCACAGTGCACAGCCAGTGCCAGCTGGAAACAGGATGGGGCAGGGCCCTGCTGGCTGAGAGCTGTCATGTAGCAGGGGCTGTCCTGATGGACCAGCAAGGGGAGCAGTGGGCCCCACACACTGCTTCTTCACCCCACCACTAGTTTTACACACCCACACCCATCATCGGTCACTTGACTTCCCACTCACTGCTGGTGGGCAGATGACTGGTGAGCAAGGATCTGGCCAGCAGCAGGACCCACCAGTAATGATGCAGAGGAGATAGAAAATATGGGACAATTTGCCTGTTTATAAGAAAAAGTCAGGACACCTGCAGGCGGGCTTAAATATGGGACTGTCCCTTTAAAAGCGGGACATCTGGTCACCCTATGGGTCAGATTTCCATTGCTGGAAATCCTATGTAATTAAGTATGCAATCAGTTCCCCAGACAGGAAGACACCAAATAAAGGAACTCATGTAATGAAGAGACAACAAGAATTTGAGCTGTGCAAGCCTTTCCTAATGAAACCCCAAACAAACACAAAATGAATTTCATGGATTGTCCAGGATCATAGAACTTTGCAGTAGGGAAGTTTTGATAAATCTGGATTCAGCTTAAACTGGCTCTGAGTTCAATCTCCCATCTCCGTGGAATCCCCCCTCTTCTAATAGGCCTGATATATTCCTCCCCATAACCTTTCCCTGGGAGTAAGGATGTCAGATGATTTTCAACTCCCTCATCTCTAATGATTTCAGAGAGCAGCTAGTTAGCGTCTACCTACCTTTCCTCACATACCGTTGTATCTATCACCACAGCCCACCCAAAGGGTGCCCAGAAGCTCCACTTCCCCAGTTTTGTATCTGTGGGGAGCTGCCCAATAGGCCTGTTCGGTTCCACACCTAACACTTTATCGGCATTTCAAGTGAGCAGTGCCCTGCTCATCCACACTGTGCCACACCAGAGCTTTCCCAAGGTTGCACAGGAAGTTTGTAATAGCTTAAAGAATTGCATCTGGCTCTCCAAAGTCTCAACCTAAGGCCCTAAACACAGAGCTAGTCTTCTCCTGAAGAGAGCTATAGGTAAGATGCAGAGCTGTTCAGACACCATAGTAGTATAAAAACCTGAACAGAACGCACTCAATAAGGCCCCCAGGTTATATTATTACATCCTTTCTTTTCACTTTCTAAGTCATGCTTTCACATTTTCCCTTGTTCATGTGATACTACAAGAAACTTCTTATGTTTGTAAATAATGAGGAAAGGGAAAATGAGAAAAATGTTCCATAGCCCAGCTGCTGTAAGCTCCTGCTTGAGCTCCCCTCTGCTCAGGGCCAGGTTCCCAAGCTATTAGAAATGTTTTTGCCAGATTAGTAAGCAAACCACTAACTGATTTTAAAGAGCAGTGTACACACATCACAGGCAGGGTAATTGGCTCTCTTCCTATTGCTGCTGCTGCCCAGGACTGTCAGCATGCAGTTTTGTGACACAAATCCAACTTACACTCCTGATGGATCTGTCCCTGTTCTGCAGTGTCAAGTAAAACTAAAACGCTGAAAACTACCATGCTCACTGCATGTACTCCTTTAACTTTAAAGGATTTCTTCAGCTTCCACTATGGTGATAGGATTGCTTCTTTTAAATAACGGCAAAGAGTCTTGTGGCACCTTATAGACTAACAGAATATTGGAGCATGAGGTTTCCTGGGTGAATACCCACTTCATCAGACGTGTGGCTATTCACCCACGAAAGCTCATTCTCCAGTACTTCTGTTAGTCTATAAGGTGCCACAGGACTCTTTGCTGCTTTTTACAGATCCAGACTAACACGGCTACCCCTCTGATACTTCTTTTAACTAGAGTCTTTCCATATTCTCCATTGTATTTATTTATGTGGCTAGATGCTAGAAAATAGCCATTCCTCCTCCCTGCTGATTTTCTCTGGCATTTGTCAAACCCTGTTTCCTCTCCCCTTTCTTCCCGCTCCTTGGGTGGAAGAGAAGCCTAACTAGCTTCTTTTCATTTACTTCCCTGTTTGTGCACCTCCAGCATCATTCATTGGTTTCAGTTACAAAGTACTCTGTGTTTGCTAAGAACTGAGCAGACAGAGGGTGTCCAAAACCAGTTATTTAAAGAAAAAATCCTCAGTAACCCCCTGTTTATTTATTTGTTTAAATTTGGCATTTAGTGTCCATGTTATAGGACCTGATCCAAAAGTGCACTGAAGTCAATGGCCACCTCTAATATGTCACAACAGGGTTAAGGGCTAAAGTCCTGGGGCCAGCCAACCCTGATCGCTATGGAGGCACACCTCAACAGAGATCACCTGATTTCCTCTATAAAGAGCAGCAGGATGGTGCAGTGGTGGAAGGGGTATTTAGCAGAAGCTGAGGCTGCTATGAGTGAGTTGGTTTTAACAGTGAGTCCTGGGACTAAGACTATAGATGGTAACTATGTGGGCTGATAAGACTTTATTTGAATTGGTTTGGATGGAAAGAGAGCAGACTTCACAGGTGTAAGAAACGACTCCAGCCAAGTAGTGCTTAGAGCAGCCTGTTAAGGCAGGAAAGAGCAGCCTGTTAAGGCAGGAAAGAGCTGCCGAAAGCAGCCTTGGGGGGGAGTAGAAGCTCCAGGACTGCATTTTGTCTCCTCTTTTCTGTCAATAAATTAGACACTGGGAGAAGAGGCATTATTGGACAAAAAAGCCTGTGCGAAGTTAAGGTGTCCCTTGGAGGGGGAAAATGAGGTGAGGGGCTGCTTAGGAGTCGTGACTTGTTCACAAGGGCCATAGGATTTTAAAGGTCTTGTAGTCCTGATATGGACTGAGAATTCTTGACTGTATCCCTGGAGAGGACATGTGCTTTTCTTAGCCCCAGAATCAGTCTCTAATCTATCTGAAAAATATCTCATTTCATAAAAGAACTGGCTCATCTAAGGAATATGTATAAATGACCCCCAAACAAAGCAGAAGACATAATCTCTGTCAGCCATTGCAGCATGGACTGTATATATTATTCCAGAGAATATACTCTTCCTTGGCATTGAGGACAGCACTGTGTATATGCCCTGCTGTTTCTCTTCTTCAGAGCTCCAGCTTGGTATATACACTTAATGAATACATGTGAACCCAGCATCATGTGGTCTGATCAGTTTCCCTGGGACTGACTGGGTTACTGAAGGGAAAGTTTCCAATGCTGTTTGCTTTATTAATAGTTTAGGTATGATAATTCATGGTAAGGTACTTACTAGAGCTGTAGAGTAGTTCACCAGTGAGCATTCTCTGATGTGGCTGAGGGAGTGGAAAAACTGCTAGGAGTGTAGGTAGAACCAGATATAGAATCATAGGATTGGAAGGGACTTCAGGAGATCATCTAGTCCAACCCCCTGCTCAAAGCAGGACCAATCCACAGCCAGATTTTTGCCCCAGATCCCTAAGTGGCCCCCTTAAGGGCTGAACTCACAACCCTGGGTTTAGGAGACAAATGCTCAAACCACTGAGCTATCCCTTCTCCTCTGTCCCCCAACTTGTGCACTCAGTCTGGGGTATTTTTGTACAGCATATATTAGGGTTGCTTGGTGAATAGCATGTGTGAGAAAACTGTGAGCAGAAACTGAGCAGTTGTGGCACCCGTACAATGAATGAAGCATCATTTATGCCATAAGCTGTATCCCTCAGAGTGCATACTAAGAATGCATTCTCTTTTTCAGCCTTACAGCCCCTGCTTTTCCTTCTCTGAGGAATAGAGGGGATCAAAATGGGGTAGAAAATAAGCATACAACTAAATCTATCAAAAGGGCTGAATGAAGCCAGTGCAGCATATTCCCCTCCCTTTCTCCAAAGCCCAATTACATCTAAAATATTCTGCATTTGTCTGGAGGTGGTTTGGAGCAGACATTGTGTAGCATTCTATACCTGCAGCTCAAACTGCCTGACTGTTAATGCTGTTCTTGATACATTAAATTCCACCTTTTTGCCTGCTTTGCACCTTTTCATTTAACGAAGAGTAGGATTTTGTTCAGGCAAGGGCTGAGGATCCAATGGCATAATATCTCCAGATGGAAGAAAAGTCTGGGCTGTATCATGTAGTGGGCTAGAAAATTGCAAAGCTGCAGAGTTTACCCATACACCCTAAGGTTCCATGGGGTTGAGACTGCATCCTTCTGTCTTTCCTTTAAGTGCTCAAATCCCTCGCCTTTAAAGAAGATAATTCAGCTAAAACCCCACAAGGCTAAGGCCAAAATTTCCCAAATTGGCCACTAGTTTGGGGTGCCTTGATTTCTGGGGGCCTAATTTTAGAAACTTTACTCCTGCCTTTCAGAAGTAGAAAGAAAGCCAAAGCTTCAGTTCTCAGCATCCTTTAAAGTCAGTCTTTTTGTTTAAAGTTGGGCACCCAACTATTGAGGCATCCAGAATCAGTGGCTGCTTTTCAACATTTTTGGTTTAAAGCTGTTGGGCCACCATTGACTCCTTAGCTACAGGACCAATATTGGTAAATGGTGAGATGTATTGACTTCAGCGATGCTATGCCAGTTTAGGCCAACTGAGGATCTGACCCCTATTGTCTTGAGTCATTCCCTGTTGCATATATTGTCTGTCTGTGCGGTGAAGAAGTACAGTTCCCCAAGTTAATCGTCTGTGAATAATTCTTTTGAATATACCCTACATTTCTCTGGGATTGCATGGATGTAACAGAGGGCAGAATTTGATCCAGCATTTCATTTACACACTGACACACCGCTACTTTCTTAGAGAAGTACACTTCTGATTGACATTTTGGGGATTGTCCAGAAAGAGGTTCTGTCACTGCCTGCCTGGTAACCTTGGGGTCCACTAATGCTGTGCTGCTATGGCTCAGGTCCCTGACACCAAGCACAAGATCTCACCCTGGCTTCCACCAGCCTAGTTACTCTTTGCAGCGTGACACCGACATCCCTTCCAGTCCTGAGTCTCCCCAAATCAATCTTCCCTGAGTTATTAACTACCAGACACTCTGCTTCCCCACCCCCTGCTTCTGGTTTGTCACTCCTCAAGGTATGAAACCAGCCCCCCTGCCCAGCTACCAGCTTACTTTGATGCACACATTTCACATAGTTTGCACACCAGAGACTTGCTTGGGGGTAAAAAAAAAAATGAACAAAAGGTTTATTTAAAATGAAAAAAAAAAATCACACATTCAAAGATGAAATAGTCAGGGGAAAGCAAACATATACAAGTTACACAGAAAATAACCATTATAATGCATCCTCAAGATTTACACTTCCATATTAAACAACATCCCTGTTCTAATACAAGTTACCTATTGCCTTTGAACATTTTCCCAGTGTACCCCCTAGCCATAGAAAGGATCCAATGTTTCATGGACAGTTTTCTGTCCATTTCTGGATACTCTGCAGTGTTTGCAGTTTTTGTTCTGGAGTCACTATAGATATTCAACACAGAGAAAATTGCCTCCTTTCTTAGTTTTCCAAGATTGAAGTTTTCTGTTCAGTTTCAAGTTGTTTCAGTATTTTCCCATTAACTTTAATGGCCCGTCACTTGTCTTTTCCTGGATTGTACAATGCCAGATGCTTGGAGCAAGTCTGATTAGGCTGGAGAGGCAGCTCATCCCTGCCTGACTGTCCACTTCCCTGCTGTGAGGTGAGCTGCATATTGCAGCACAAATTATGAGCACAGTTCATATATATAATATATATACACACACACCAGGGGTATACCGGGGTCGGCAACCTTTCAGAAGCGGTGTGCCAAGTCTTCATTTATTCACTCTAATTTAAGGTTTTGCGTGCCAGTAATACATTTAACATTTTTAGAAGGTCACTTTCTATAAGTCTATAATATATAATTAAGCTATTGTTGTATGTAAAGTAAATAAGGCTTTTATATGTTTAAGAAGCTTCATTTAAAATTAAATTAAAATGCAGAGCCCCCCGGACCGGTGGCCAGGACCCAGGCAGTGTGAGTGCCACTGAAAATCAGCTCACGTGCCACCTTTGGCACGCATGCCATAGGTTGCCTACCCCTGCTATATACAGATCTCATAGCGGCTATTAAGTTCAGAACATAAGCTTTCATAAAAGACCTTACTTGACATTTTTTTTTACTACAGTAACATTGTTTTCAATCTGATTCAAGTGATAATTTGGGGATCAACCCCCCTTTTCTCCCCAGGGGTGTCTGCACCCTGATTGTCATAATTTCCCCTATGGATCACTTCCAGAGGTTCCACTTACATTGAAAGAGACTCCTCAGCAGCAGTCATTCCCAGGACTGTGGGTCTTATTCAAGATACTGTGAGTCCTGCTGACTACACTGGGTTTGGATCAGGTCCTTGGAGAGCTGCATGAGATCAGCCGAACACAAGTGCTTTAGAATGTTGGGAAACACCAGATGCTGGTTGGCTAATGATGAGGTAATGATCATATTTATTATTATGCACATTTTCTTCATGGTAGGGGAGTTCTCTTTGAAGGACTTATTAGCAAATCAGCCCAGTAGGAGACTTCATTGCTGCTACAAGTGCCATTTACTCACATTTCCACCAGCTGTTGAAACTGCTCTGCTTCCACCGTGTTTGAAACAGGTTTATGCAGCATTGACACCAGCTCAGCAGTTGGTGCAAGTAGAAGGGAGCCACTCAGCAGCAGCTGGGAAGGGCACTCCAACAGCCCAGAACTAACATGTTATCAGATGCTGAGCTCAGTGATCCAGAAAAGCACTGTCATTTTGAGGATAAATGCACACAGCCTGGAGACCTTGAGTAAAGGTGTAGTCTTTATGTCATTTAAGGCACGTACATCATACATATAGTTACTTTCCAGTGTTGTCTTACACAATTTTGCCTCAGTAAATAATACTGTAAATATCGAGGTATTGTTATTTAATGATAATACAATTGACAGATTCCAGACACCAGGCTTTTGAGCACAACTGCTCTGTATGGCGTTGGAAGGGGTGCATGGTGTCACAGATTAGGTTAGCAAAGATGGAGGTCTCATCCAATATCAGATACCACCACTTGATTTTCTTTTATTGACTCCTTTGGCAGAATATCTGGCCACAGTATACAAACATAAAAAGCTATTTTCCAATCTTAAAATTAACCCACAAATAAAAATGGATTATTTTAACATGGAACTAAAACTCCTCTCCTGTCTGCCTTAGCATAGATGTACCATTGGGTATATTGTTTTCTGTCATGACAGGCAGCACTGCTTGTTTACCATGAATCTAACAGGAAGTCATGCATATGATGAGGTTTTAAAAGTTTGTGTTTGTTTTCTCCTACCACAGCATGGACCAGTTGTCATAAATAAATAAAGTGCATACCTGGAATTCTGAACGTGTTTTAGACTTTCAGCATTGGGACAGCAGTCATGAATGGGTTAGTTTTAGGCCTGTCGATCTCTGTGAAAGACTGATTTTATAACAAACTCTCATCTCCAGCAAATCCATCAGAGAGCCAGACTTGTATGCATGGGAGAGAATATTTTTAATTCTCACCAAGAAAATTTCTCCAGGACAGAAAAGAGTTTGTGCAGGCAGAAAGCTGTCATTTTGTCTCAGAAAGCATTTTTCATTGAAAATTTGGTGAAGGTTCTCCAATGTAAGCAATGACAACTCATATGAGGCAGGGTAATTCAGAGTAGCCTATTAGAGAGCATTTCATGGTGAAACATTAGTTGCTGGCTGGAATGGCAAAATGCTGCTCTTAATCAAATCTGCAAATGAAAAAAAAAACAATCTTCATGAGTGAATATTTTCAAAGCAAAAATGGCTCATCTGTTGCCTGGTGTTCCTGACATAAATGGTATCATGTCAGAAAATGGCCTTGAAGGACTGAATTAATATGTTGCTGACCATGATTCTAAGGTCAGTGTACATACAGACAAGTTATATTTAGAATCATGTCAGCTAGTATTTGTAAAATGTAAGTTGCAGTAAACTGGAATTTGATCAACAATGTATAACTTTAGCCTTCCCTGATGAATAATCCTGGTATTAAGAAGGATTCCTCGTACCTAAGCCAAGAGCTTAGCCTGTTTCTGCAGGGATAAAAGGCCTGCAGCACAGCCTTGACTGGCCTGGGTCAACTGACTCGGGCTGCGGGGCTAAAAATCACTGTGTAGATATTCAAGTTCAGACTCCATCCTGAGATCCTCACCCCTCGCAGGGTCTATGCAACCCGAGTGTCTACACAGAGATTTTTCAGCCCTGGGGCTGGAACCCCACAAGCCTGAGTAAGCTGACTGAGCCAGCCATGGGTTTTTTATCCCTGTATAGACATACCCTGAGTCCTTAAATAAAGATGACTAGTCAATGAACGAAACTTCAAGGATAGGCTCTTATATACTGCTTTTCCTCAGTAGAACTCAAAGCACTTCATAATCTTTAATGTAATTATTCTCACAACAGCTTTGTGTGAGGTAGAGAACTGCTATTGTTTCCATTTTACTGCGGGAGGTGTGGGGGAGGCTAAGGCATACAGAGGCTAAGTGGCTTGCCCAAGGTCACACAAAGTATATGACAGTGCAGGGAACTGAACGCAAGTCTCCCAAGTCCTAGGTTAGTTCCGTAAGCACTGGAGCATGCTGATGCTTCAAATTCTCACTCTGCCCCAGGATTCCTCTTTATTTTATTTATCTAAGAAATGAGTGTGTGTATTTATGACATTAGAAGCGCTCAACCTAAGAAAGAGTCCTTGGAGATTGCTGAGTGAATCCTAAGGTATGGCGTCTTGTACACACTGCAACAATAATTCAAAGAAAAATAAGATATAACATAGCACAAGATTAACTGCACTACATCAAAGTATCCTCTTCTGTTATGACTCTCGTCACTGATGTTTAAAATCCAGTGTATTGGAGACTGTGATGGCACAGTAGGTTAGCAGCACACACTAACTTCTGACTCATGCTGGAAAAGCTTGGAAAAACCAGCAGGCTTGATTATTTAAAAAAGAAAAAATTCACATTGCTTGAATAAAATTAACTAAATTTAATAAATTATTGGACAATGAGCAATATAATGAAGGTAGCCAGATTAACAAAGTAGCATGCTATTTATTTTCTAAACCTTAATTTTTGCACAACCTGATATTTTATAACGTAATCTGTGTGATCTGGAAGCCTGATCAGTTATTCCTTATGCATTCATGAACAAAAGTTCAAATTTCAAATACAGTTCAAGTTAACCATGTTTGCTATTTATGAACATTCATGAGAGCAGATTTGTATTTGCATAAATATTGGGGGGATGGCTGTTCACCTGTTACTAGAGGAATTAATATGAACAAAATTTATTTGTGCCCGAACAAGAGTTTGTTATGTTACTCATGACTCAGTCAATCAGTCTGTCATTTAGAAAGTTTCACTTGTACAATCAGAGAGCACAAACAAAGCTATGTGATCTAGAGGACCAATCACATGACATGAATAAAGAATAGTTAGGCAAAATGAACAGGTTGAAAATTGTTTGTCTGCACTATCTGTCAAATGGTTATGAACAGGGATTATGTCTGTAGAACTGTCAGTCAGGAAGTGATTCTTGAACAGGAGAAAGGGTTAACCTCCCTATTTGAAGTGAAGAATTCTACAAGGTCTCTTGTACATTGTTCCATGCCTCAGTTTCCTCCACTGTAATATTTATTGATAATATGAATTGATTTTATTAAAACTTTAATTGGGAACATATATACTCCTAAAGGACTTCGTAAAAGAGGAAATGTTAACAAAGAGGTGGTGAGGGGACACAAAATGTGGTGAGGCATAAGTAGCTCAACAGAAGTAAAGCAGCATTGATAATTAATGGCTACATAATCTGAGAATAAACTAAGCAATATCCTTGTCTCCCTGAGCCTCCTATAGGCAAGGTATTTCTGTTCCCTTTCTAAAATGAATTGCCCCTTTCAGACAGATACATGACATACATATGAAGAGACATCTCAGCATATGCTAGCCCCCAAACTACATTTTTCCTGCTGCCATATCAAATTGCAAACTGATATCTAGCTTACTGCCTTCTATCACCTCTTCATCTCTTTCAGTATTATTGCTTCCCAGGTTTCTTCCCCATTCAGATTGTTTTCCCCTAGAAGTGCCAGCTGGCATGTTTCCATGTTAAGTCTCATTTTGAGATTTCCTGACAGCCACAAAAAACAATGAAGTTTGGGTCCGCCTAATGAGAACACTGTCACACAGGGGAAGGTAGAAGTGCTCTGGAATATTACATTCAGCTACTACCAGAAAGATATTAGCAAACTAGAGGGAAAAGAGAAAATATGATCAAGGGACTTGAAGGACTGACTGATGAGGGAAGATTAGAAGAGTTTAATATATATATATAACTTAATTAAAAATGACTTAAGTTCTCTCCTACAAGGCACTAAGCATTCTGGCATTGATGCAGAAAAACACTTCAGCGGTTGCCTAAATTTAAGCACGTGAGAAATTTCCATTGAATTTTATGCCACCTTTGCACCAATCAATGGGACTAGCCATATGTGCTTAAATGCCTTGCCAGAGGGTTAAGCAACTTTCTGGATCAGGTCCTAAAGAGGGGAAGTAATACTAGATTACAAATAGTTAAAGGCTGTAAAAGAAAGAGAGGAATTGGTAAGTGTGATACCTGGCAGTGTAACTAGAATTAACAGAATGAATTTATGTCTGGGGAAAATGTTGGTGAATGTCTGGAACAGGATCCCGAGAGCTGAAATATTCTAGGGTATGGGATAGCCCCCAAAATATCCCTAGTACATTGTAATGTTGATTTAATGTAGCAGCACTTGGAGTGGCATCCAGCTGTTAAGGAGTTAAGCAAGGACAAAACCAGTTCAATACATTGTAACACTCTCAGCCAGACCAACCCAATTTCTAAATCACTTAAGCACAATGTGATCCAATTTGTGTTCAAGGCAGAGCTCAAATCTAGCATTAGGCAAGTCATTTAAAAATCTTAGGTAGTACAGTCTCTATGCTGTTAAGAACTCTAAAGCCAGTTTGTGACTTCTTACAGAGATTGCAGTTAAATACTTACATGCTATAAGTGAGAGAAATGCTGCTGTTCCTTCAAGCGTTGGAGATAGTCATGGCCGAAGAAATGGGCCTAAAATTGCTTCTGATGACTGGATCCAATAATGTTGGGCTTTTTTCTTCGCTAGTAAAAATAGTCATTTTCAAAATAGGGTACAGCACTTGCTGTTAAGGAAAAAATGACAATTCTGACCTAAACATGAGTGATTTGGAGAATACACTATTTTTAGTAATTCAGTGGGAAATGGATTAAGCTTGCTAGTTCTGGACTTCAGTGGAAGTGCTCTGTGCAGCACTAACTTGTTAGGGGCAGAAATCCACAAATCAATATTGCAAAATTGAATTGTTTCAGTTGATGTCAAAGCATAGCGGTCACCTGTATCTTGTACTACACAGGTCTTGGAGTAATTGGTTGCATGTTTCCATATTCCATTTTCCCTCACTAATGATGCTGCTACATATAGAGTAGTGCTGAGCACCACTTCTTCCCCACCACCACATCTCATTTCTTCAATGTTTTTTTTTTTCTCGCCATCTTCATTGTCACTTATGACTCACATTTTCCTTATGGCTGGATGGAAATATATGTGTTATACTGAACAGCTCATTGTGGGTCCACAGCTCCACAAATGGGGGCAGGCAGGGGAAAAGAGGGCATAAGAAAGTCCCTTCCCATCTCACTGGTGGGGATGGAGGAGGGGGAAGGTTTGGCTGGAGGATGGCCAATTCTTGGGAGGGTAGTATAGAGCTTGTGCTCAGACATACTAGAACCCAGCCCCTCCCAGTGCCTCAAAGGGCATGTAGGAGTGTGCCTGAGGGAAAGGCTTCTCTTTCTGCCACTGAACAGCCAAAGGGGAAGTAGGACAGCTGATTGGCTCTCATGGCCTCTGTCATCCAAGATTAAAGCCTCCCCAGGCACCTGGCAGCCATCTTACTACTATTGTTGCCCCTCCTCCATCTAGTTTAAGTCTATCAATTTGTGTTTTCGGGATGCTGTAGGTGTGACTAATTTGGGGGATCGTGAAACAAGTTTTTCTCAGTGGGCTAAATTGCCAGGGCTCTGAAGCATTTTTCACCTTCTTTGCAGCACTGTAGAAGCACAGCTTAGGTTAAAAGGAACAGGAATAGGAATTTAAGTGTTAGGAAGTAATACAAAAAGGTTTAGAGTCATTGCAACTTGCAGCTTGTGTTCAGAATGGATAAAGCTTGAAAGGGCCTGCTCCCAGAGACTGGTGGATCTTTTCCCATAAGGAGCAGTGGGCAGCTGAAATCTTTGCAGATTGAGGTCTGTGGATTCTGAAGAGCTGAGGTCCTAGGAGCAAGCTGAAAAAGTTCTACCCTGAGATTTTGGTTATACAATGGGAGCCCTGTAACCCCACACTGGACTCAGTTAAATACCTGCTATGTGAGGGGGTGGGAGGATAGTGCCCTTCCCCATTGGTAAATTAATAAAGTCACAACTTGCTGCTTAAATACATCCCTGCATTTGTCTTTCATCCACTTGTGTGTCCTAATCAAGCCACTGTTCAGCAGCTGGCTTAGGTTCAGTCCCTGTGCTTCATGTAGTGCAGTAACTGTGCCCTCTAAGCACTCACAAAGGCAGGAGAGAGAAGGCAAGGCCATGCCCCACCTTCCTCCTACTCTGCACACAGTAGATATCTAGACACACAGGGAATAAGCTGCAGTCTTTGAAGGGGTAGAACAGGGGACACATCCACCTTGGCAGGATTCAGCCTTCCTTGGCTCTCTGCTCTGCTCCAATGCAAGCCAAGGCTTATAATACATGGTTAAGTCCTTTGGTAGTAAGCTTGTGTGGGTCATAGCCCTACCCATACATTTTTATTACAAAGGGGAACATATTGGCCTAAGTCAATTTTAGTGATGGTGAAAGGAGCTTGAATGACAGCTCTTAACGCTGCAGTCATGTATTCATCTACACCACAGGCATTCCTTGGGCAGAAGTTGTGCAAGCTTCCCCAGTCACATTTCACCACTCTCGCTCTGAAAATGGAAAGCTTCATTTTCTGACAGTCGCTCAGAAGACCAGTGACACTACAGAAGGAGCTCCCTCTACCACACTTTGTTAAGCAAAGGCTCAATAGCACAGATGATGTTCTTGTGAGATCATGTGACTTGTTATTTCTACAAAATGCACCTTGGTACATTTGCCAATATATCATGATTATGAGTAATTAAAACTGCACATCAGTTTCAAAAGCCATGAACAAAGTACATTTGGGGATCAATTAGCCTTTAAAAAATAATGATTGTATCTCTTCACTTACTTGCTAATTTGCAGAATTCAGTAATTCACAATGTGTTCCAGTCACTAGTGCAAATTATGTTTAAGAGATACAACTTAAATATATTCCTTCTTCAAAAATCCTTTTGAGGATGGTAAAAAAATGATCATACTTCCTGTGACATGGTTTGTTCATTAATCTGTTACAAAAACCCTCTTATGCTTTAAATTAGTGCTTTGGGTTTGTGATTTCTGCTGTATGTTATGCTCATCGTGATGTAATTGTATCTTCATTAAATAAAGAAAATGTGTTATTTTAAAATGTTACAATGTTAAAGGAGATGTTTCCCCGCATTGCAAATCCTTTGTTAGGAGGGAAAACAATCACCACTCATTTTGGCCAGGAAAAAATATATATATGGATAGATAGATATAAACCCAAATTCTTATTTTTGTAGGACCACCAAATGGTTTGTAGTCTCTGAGAACTCTGCAACTGTAAGCTATGGTAACAAAATGCTTAGAGCATTGCTGCCAGCATCAGTTATTCTTGTGCACAAATAAACAGGCCTTGGCATGAGAAGATACGATATATAAAGTGAAGCTGTTGTTAGACCAAAGCAGCCAGGTTAATTTTAGGTCCATTGGAAAACAAACAAGGGGGGTGGGGGGGAAATCAACGTTTGCCAAATAGATACAATCAAAACAAAATAAAATAAAATGCCTCAGCTTCTAATAGAAGCTTGCAAATAATGAAGAGAAAGGAAACTAAAGGAACAAAATAAATTAGTGTCCTGTTAACAAGGAAAATAAAATATTAGAAATCCTTAGAGTGTTCCTGGAAACCAATATTGCAGGAGCAGGCATAATGGAACAAAAGTACTTGTTTAGCTTGTGTTTGCTTTTGTGTAACTGCTGTGTAAACCACAAGACATTTTAAACAAGAATAATGTTAATAAAGTGAGAGTCCATCGGTTTAATTCAAGACATAATCTTTAGAAATACCCTGGAAAGTCAGCAGCGAGGGAAAGAAAACCAATTCAGGCTGCTGCTGTTGAATTTGTTGTATTGTAAGTGTTGTTGGCAGATTGCGATCTGAATCCCAGCACAGTGGGAGAGGCTACAAATTAAACCTGCAGGGCTTAGGATGCAAAATTTCTGTTCCGTGCTCAGCAGAGTAACTGGATACTTCAACGAAGTAATGGAATTGACACAATGCTGCCAATTCCCGTGTTTTGCCATGTCCTTCTTATTTTATTTATCTAAGAAATTAATGGTTGTATTTACAACATCTGAAGTGCTCAGCTAAGAAGGAGTCCTTGGAGATTGTCCTGAGGAATGGCATCTCACACACATCTCAGCTTTAATTCAAAGGAAATACGACATAAAATAACAGCAGATTTACTGCATAACATTAACGTAACTGCATAACATTAAACTATCTGCTTCTGTTATATCTGTTCTCATTGATATCTGGTAATCTGGCATATTTGGCACTGGTGCAATCAACTAACATGCTAGCTCCTCGTTCTTGCTGGATGAGCTTGGAAACAGCTCAGGTAGTTGAGTGAACTTTTAAATTTGCCAGGCTTGTGAAGCTATAAGGCAAATGTAATTAAATGCAACAATATGGAAGTGGAAGAAAATGAGGATAACAAGAAAAAACGCAAAATATATATCATTTATATGCATAAGAATGGCTCTATTGGGTCCAACCAAAGGTCCATCTAGCCCAGTACCTTGTATTCTGGTGCCAGATGCTTTTGAGGGAATGAACAGAACAGGGCAATTATCAAGTGATCCATCCCCTGTCATCCAGTCCCAGCTTCTGGCAATCAGAGGTTTAGGGATATACAGAGCATGTGGTTGAATCCCTGACCATCTTTCATAGATTCATAGATTCTAGGACTGGAAGGGACCTCGAGAGGTCATCGAGTCCATTCCCCTGCCCTCATGGCAGGACCAAATACTGTCTAGACCATTCCTGATAGACATTTATCTAACCTACTCTTAAATATCTCCAGAGATGGAGATTCCACAACGTCCCTAGGCAATTTATTCCAGTGTTTAATCACCCTGACAGTTAGGAACTTTTTCCTAAGGTTCAACCTAAACCTTCCTTGCTGCAGTTTAAGCCCATTGCTTCTTGTTCTATCCTTAGAAGCTAAGGTGAACAAATTTTCTTCCTCCTACTTTTGACACTCTTTTAGATACCTGAAAACTGCTATAATGTCCCCTTTCAGTCTTCTCTTTTCCACACTAAACAAACCCAATTCTTTCAGCCTTCCTTCATAGTCATGTTCTCAAGACCTTTAATCATTCTTGTTGCTCTTCTCTGGACCCTCTCCAATTCCTCCACATCTTTCTTGAAATGTGGCACACAGAACTGGACACAATACTCCAGTTGAGGCCTAACCAACGCAGAGTAGATCCACTCATGGATCTATCTTTCATGAATGTATCTAATTCTTTCTTAATCCCAGTGATAGTTTTGTCCTCACAAGATCCCATGGCAATCAGTTCCACAGGTTGACTGTGCGTTGTGTGAAAAAGTACTTCCTTATGTTTGTTTAAAATCTACAGCCTGTTAATTTCATTGGGTGAGCCCTGATTCTTATGTTATGTGAAGAGATAAATAATACTTCCTTATTCACTTTCTCCACATCATTAATGATTTTATAGCCCTGTATTATATCCACCCCATGAACTCATTCACTGAGGTCCATATCCTTCAAAGACTTACATAAATATTTACCTTTACTCAAACAAGTAATACCATTGACGTCAATAGGACTACTCATGTTAGCAAAGTTATGTATGTGTGTAAGGCCTTGTCTACTTTATGGGTGTTACAGTGGCACAACTATGGCTCCATAGCTATGCTGCTGTAGCTTTACTAGGACATTACCAGTGATAATAGTTGGAAATAGACTGTTCTGTCTGATACCACCTGCTGCAAGTTCTGCACATTCTGTTGACTCTTCACCTGTGCCCTTAGTCTTATTCATTTAACACAATGGTTTGGCCAGTGAAATTAAAACAAGGAACAGTGGCCATTTCTTTAATGGTGTTTGAAATTTATGGCACCCATGAGTACAATGCTGCTAGACAGCATCTGAGAGTGGTTATGTCAGAATTCTCACCTTTTCATCACAAGTAGCTTAGACAAAAAAGAAACACTAATGCATCAGACATAATTTTTTTATCTGTTTGTATAATCATATGTCAATAATTTTTCAGATGTTTAGAAACCCTATTGCCAGGGATTATAGATATAGACACACTTATGCAAAGCTTCAGGTCCATCCTCTTTCTCAGTGTGTCTTTGTCTCTCTGCCACTTCCCCAATTTTCCTTAAATAGCCTAGTCAGCCTTGATCCACTCTACCAGCTGTACTGGCTGCTGCTCTGTCTTTTACACACTTGCTGTGTCTAGACCTTCACTGACACTGGGCTAGGATCCCAAGAATCTCCCCTGATCAGAAGGAGATCTCTTATTGAGCAGTTCCTTTGTAATGGGTTTATAGCAACATACATAGAAGCATCAGAAACATGCTCTTCTCTCTCAAAATTGGTTGATGCTGCACAGAAAACTATTGAGACTGACTTCCATTTTGAAATTTTGGTCAGGTCTTGACTTTGAGTTTATTTAGTTTCCTCCAGGCTTCACATCCAGGACCAGATTGTGTTTTGAATCTCACTGGTGCAAGATGCATAAAAGTCAATGGTAGCTGTACTGATGTAACAGAGAATACATAAACATGGGTCAGATCAAAGATCCATCTTTCCCAGTATCCTGTCTTCCAACAGTGGCCAATGCCAGGTGCCCCAGAGGGAATGAACAAAACAGGTAATCATCAAGTGACCCAGGCCCTGTCGCCTATTCCCAGCTTCTGGCAATAGAGGCTAGGGACACCATCCCTGCTCATCCTGTCCAATAGCCATTGAGGGACCTATCCTCCATTAATTTATCTAGTTCTTTTTTGAACCCTGTTATAGTCTTTTTTTTGAGATAGGGTGACCACAGTTGGCCCCCTGTGATGTTGCACGCCATATGTTTTATGAAAATATTTGTATAAGTGTGACTATAATCTAAATGGAATATGCTTTATGCAAAAGCTCTCTTGTAAGGTATCATTACAAAGCTTATGATCTACCAAGTGTGTTCATTTTATTTGTATGTATGTATCATTCTTGTATCTGAAGCTAGAAATATGAAGTATTACTCTGAAGTACTATTGTAATTATGCAAAGTGTGGGCCATTAATGGTGGCTTGGACTCTTGATGGCTCCCATTGACTAGAACAATTGGTTGTAAATGGCTCTGTTTTACTTGCAAGCCTTCCTGTGTTCCTGTGAGTCAGGCCAGGAACAATGGAGGCTTGGGGTCTCACAGGACATGTGACCATGTCACCATCTTAAACCTGGTGCTTTTCCATTTAGAAGGAGGGGTGGGGACCCAGAGAGACAAAAGATTCCTGCCTTATGGCAAAGCTATAAAAGAGAGCGGAACAGAACAAAGGGGGCTGCCAGTCATGAGAAATCCCTGAGTTACCACTTGAGCTGGAATTAATAAGGACCGTAACAAGGGAAAGGATTGGTCCCAGACTAGGAAGGAGTCTAATCTGTGAAAGAAGCATATTGGAACATCTTTGAGGGTGAGATATTACCTGAATTAGTTTCTTAATGTATTAGGCTTAGACTTGCATGTTTTGTTTTATTTTGCTTGGTAACTTACTTTGTTCTGTGTGTTATTACTTGAAACCACTCAAATCCTACTTTTTATACTTAATAAAATCACTTTTGTTTATTAATTAACCCAGAATAAATGATTAATACCTGGGGGAGCAGACAGCTGTTCATATCTCTCTATCAATGTTATAGAATTTATGAGTTTACCTTGTATAAGCTTTAAACAGATTAAAACAGATTTATTTGGGGTTTGGATCCCACTGAGAACTGAGTGTCTCTTTGCTGGAGACAGGAGTACTTGCTGAGCTGTTTTCAGTTAATTCTGCAGCTTTGGGGGCATGGTTCAGACCCTGGGTCTGTGTTGCAACGTGTCTGGCTCAACAAGACAGGGTATTGGAGTCCCAGTCTGGGAGGGAAAATGGGCTCAGAGGTAGTTTCAGCACACCAGGTGACAGTCCCAAGGGGGTCTCTGTGACCGAACCCGTCACCCCCCCACCCCCAACACTTCTCTTCTGTGTGCTTTCTCTGCTTTCAGATATAATAAAAAGAAATAAAATTTCCACCAAGAACAGGAATTTCAAATAGCTTATTTTACTGCTGTGTTAGGCTTATAGAACTCTTATCACTAACTTGTATAAAGACTGGCATAAGGAAACACAATTTAAAGGGATAAAAACTCTCAGGATTTCAGACATGTAGGAGAAAAATCTTACAAAATACCCTTGGGATATGTAAGCTGTTGAGGCATTGGTGGCCTACCTAGTGAGTGGAGTGGGACCTTGCCTGGTGGTTGCGGTGACAGTTCAGGTAATGACAAGTAGAGATCCATAGATCAGGCACCAGTCCAAGGGAGAAGCCAAAGTCAGAATCAACAGGGCCAAGCCAAAGGTCAGAATCAGAGTCAGAAATCAAAGTCTAAGCCTGTCATAACTATAAAGGGAAGGGAACAGATCTCCTGTGTACAATACTATAAAATCCCTCATGGACAGAGACACCAAAATCCTTTTACCTATAAAGAGTTAAGCTCAGGAAACCTGGCTGACACCTGCCCCAAAGGACCAATAAGGGGACAAGATACTTTCAAATCTTGGTGGGGGGAAGGCTTGTGTTTGTGTGCTCTTTGTTTTGGGGGTTGTTCGCTCTTGGGACTAAGAGGGACCAGACATCAATCCAGGCTCTCCAAACCTTTCTGAACCAGTCTTTCATATTTCAAACTTGTAAGTAACAGCCAGGCAAGGCATGTTAGTCTTATTTTTGTTTTTTCAACTTGTAAATGTTCCTTTTTGCTGAGAAGATTTTACCTCTGTTTGCTGTAACTTTGAACCTAAGGCTAGAGGGGGTTCCTCTGGGCTATATGAATCTGATTACCCTATAAAGTATTTTCCATCCTGATTTTACAGAGATGATTTTTACCTTTCTTTCTTTAATTAAAAGCTTTCTTTTTAAGAACCTGATTGACTTTTCCTTGTTTTAAGATCCAAGGGGATTGGATCTGGACTCACCAGGAATTGGTGGGGGAAAGGAAGGGGGATGGTTAAATTCTCCTTGTTTTAAGATCCAAGGGGTTGGATCGGTGTTCACCAGGAACTTGGTGAAAAAGCCTCTCAAGGCTATCCAGGGAGGGGAAAGTTTTGGGGGGGAAAGGGGTGTTCCAGACACTGAGGAATCTGGATGGTGGCAGCGAACCCAGATCTAAGCTGGTAGTTAAGCTTAGAAGTGTTTATGCAGGTCCTCACATCTGTACCCTAAAGTTCAGAGTGAGGGAGGAACCTTGACAAAGCCGAAGAATAACCTGGAGTCAGGGGGTAGCCAAGAATCAGAGCCCGGAGTCAGAAACCAGAATGGAGGGAAAGGCTGGGGTTGGAGCAGGAAGTGGAAGTGAAAGAAGGATAAGCACAGCTGCAGGCCTGGTAAGCATTTAGCAGTCACTGTGTCTAGAAACTTGAGATACATTCAGTGAAAAGAGCCAGTGGTGATTCTCTTCTCTCTCCAGTGACAGTTATTAACTCTGATTTTGAGCAACTTTAATTCAGGTCCCACTGGGGGAGTGCTTCCTTGTCCTTAGAATTAACTGAAGATTGCTTCATTACAATTCCTTAGCTTCACAGGTTTTCTGACTTACAGTAGTTATTTTCCCATTAGCTACTATAGGTGACCTGACTTTTAACTCTTTCTATCCTTGCTTTTATTCACAAGAAAAATGGGCATATTAAAACCTGTGATGAAGAATGAGAGAAGAACAGTCTGGCCATGAACTTTGAAATATTAGTTCATTAGGAGGCCTAATTCTGCCACCATTAATGCATGGGACTACTGGAAGAAAGTACCACTCAACAAGAGATGGCAGACTTGGGCCATAAAGGAGTGTTCAGTTTACTTTAGCTTTGCTTTTCATTCAGGTCTCAAGGACAATAGTTTCACATCTTACATCCTCTTTTTTTCTGAGCTCTGTATTGTACCCATGAACAAACAAACCAAAACAAACAAAAAGAGAAGGAAAGTAATAAATGGGTAAGCAAGATGTTGAGATATACAGGAGCAAAGGATGTTAGCCATAAGGGGAGTCTGAAGCACAAGTATGCTGTGAATTTGCATTAGAACAGTTAATGCTCTTCTGATGGTGCCATTTTAGAACTGTTCCAGTACACTGGTTGCCTTTAAGGAACTCCCCTCCTCACTACTGAACTTTCTTACAAACTATTAGACCTACAAAACAGAATGTAATGGATGGGAACTAATTTAATGTGAGGTGTAGAAAGTGTTGAATGAAGCTGTTCTGACTGTTTCACCACTTTCCAGGTAATCCCAGGATACCAAATTTTGTTTGGACTTCATACCTATCATCAATTCAAATTGCTGTGACAACACATCAGGTCAGTCAGGGATATACTGAATGTTAAGTTCTGTTACCTTAATTATCCCCAAAGAGTTACATAGGAGTCTCAAATTTTATTATTCATTTCTGAGTCACCCAATTTAGCTGGATGGCAGCAATGTATTGCCAATGCCATGTGGGATTTTCAAATATGATTAGTGCTTTTTCCTCATTCCTCTTCAAATTATCACTTCTACTACAATGAAGAATTCTTCCACGATATTGGGCTGGGTTCTGTTCTCACACTTCACCAGTATTATGCTCAAAGCAAGTGAGAAAAGAATCAGGCCCATTATTTGTAGTGAATAAGCCATTAAATCCCTCTAGTCTTTGCCCATAACTCAACTAGAACTTGTTTTTCCTGTGTCTCCATTTCTTCAGTCTTTTATAACAAGAAAATCATAGACTCATAGGACTGGAAGAGGTCATCTAGTCCAGTCCCTTGCACTCACGGCAGGACTAAGTATTATCTACACCAAATGCTGAAATACAGCATGAGATACTTATTTCATTGCATTTCTGGTCCAACAGGAAGTAGAAAATACTGAAAACTCTGCAAATTTCTATAGCTACTTAATGTACCAATAGATTAACCAAGGATCACTGTGTGATTCTGCAAATGGAAAGTGGGAAGGCAAAGGAAGAGGAGAGTCTTTTATAATTACTCAAGTATCAGAGGGGTAGCCGTGTTAGTCTGGATCTGTAAAAGCAACAAAGAATCCTGTGGCACCTTATAGACTAACAGACGTTCTGCAGCATGAGCTTTCGTGGGTGAATACCCACTTCTTGCATCTGAAGAAGTGGGTATTCACCCACGAAAGCTCATGCTGCAGAACGTCTGTTAGTCTATAAGGTGCCACAGGATTCTTTGTTGCTTTTATAATTACTCAGTTTGTTTTTCAATGATAGACTATGCTGTTAGGAGGCTAATGGTGTGTTTAGAGAACCCGGACCCTAGGTCTAGTTTGTGAGTGGTTTTCCAAGGTATTACAGTTATTTTATAGCTATTGGTTAATCTTTTAACAAATGAAGAAGTCGGATGAAAGTTGGACTTGTTAGCACAATGCAGCCCTTTCTAGGATGTATGTTTTGCAGTTATTTAGCACGGTGGATGAGCATTTAGGAAAATGTGTGTCTTAATTGTGATACTAATTTGTTTGGATCCAGTGATATAATTTTCATTGTATGACTGGTTTATTTTGTAAGTACAAACCCTTCTCTGGATAACTTCATGCAGTACATAGCAGTAGTGCTGGCAGCACACCACTTTTTAGAAGGAATGAGCTTTATGCTGATATTCAATATACAGTCATCCTTAGCATACTGCAGAGACTGTAGTCCTTATCCAGCAAGACACTTATGGATGTGCATAACTTAAATCACCTGAGTAATCCCATTGACTTCAGTGGGACAACTCGTGCTTAAAGTTAAGCACAGGCTTAAATGCTATACTGGATTGGGTCTCATGTGAACAGCAAAACAGTCTCCCTGGTACAAATTCCATTTGTTCCCAGTTCACACCATTCCCTGGTACAAATTCCATTCTCTGCAAAAGGCCTGCCTTTGGATATCGGAACAGGGGGATACAGAGGAAGCTGAATGCTTTCCAACTGGGAAGGGGAGATCCAGACACAAAGAGATATCCTCCATGCTCAGCTCCAATGAGATGTGATCTTCCCTTCAGTAAAGGCCACCATGCTCTCCTGTACCTTCCTCTTCCCCTTAGAGCTCCAGCAGGTTGACGTGCTCTCCCACAGGACTCCTCCTTGTCCAGGACTCCTGATTCTCTCCTTTGTCTCCTTGGTCCTCATCATGTTCCTAGATATCAGACTTGCAACACATTCCATTTTATATGTACTCTTAGGATTACTTTTCATTCATTTTCTCTTAAAGTGTATTGCATAGTGCATTGCTTTTGTAAGGTAGTGGTCTCACCTTCTATAACACCCCCATATGTCAGGGTACAATGCTGCAAGAGGTTCTTATCTCCACCACCTCCTGCTGGCCACCTGCCTCTCACTCAGTCCCCTTCCAGTGTAACAAAAGTTCCAACAGAAAGTTCAAGCTAAACATCCAAATAATAATTCTTCTGCCCCTCTGTGCTCTTACTGGCCCCCCAGGACCTCCGTCACAGGAGCCTAGTCTGCTCCTGCAGAGTTTCACCTCTGTTGCTTATTGTCTTAACAGATTTTCCCTCACTACCTCCCTGCTCCAGGCACTCTAGCACCTTCCCCTAGAGATGTCCCTTATCCATGTAGGCCCTAGCTCAAGGCTTCCTTCACAAAGGCCTACCCTTGTCCCTGTGAGTTTTCTCTCTGCAAAAAGAAGAGTGCTTCCTTCTCCAGACACTTCCCAGGAATGGGGAGCTACCTCCTCTCTTCTGGGTCTTCCTTGTCAGCTGAGCTCCCTGAACATCTTATAAGCCCATATGCCTTAGTTAGCTTTACCCCATTAGGCTGGGAGGCAATTGGTTAGTCACCACACAAGTGGATTGTTTTCCTTTGCTAGCTCGTGATGGTGGTTCACCCTGTCACATTACCTCTATCACTTCATGAGATCTGCTGCATTCAGATTGTACAAGCTGTCATGGATCTGGTAAACCACGCTTGTGAGGAACGTCTAACATGGAAACCATAGAGAATATGGTATTGTCAGCTTGGGCCCCAGCAGAGACCCCAGCTCAGTCCCAATATGGAATCTTAAAAGGTGTAAAGGAAAGCAGACAGATGCGGAGAGAACATAAGAATGGCCGTACCGGGTCAGACCAAAGGTCCATCTAGCCCAGTATCCTGTCTTCTGACAGTGGCCAATGCCAGGTGCCCCAGAGGGGCAGGTACATCATCAAGAACAGGTAATCATCAAGTGATCCAATTCCTGTTGCTCATTCCCAGCTTCTGGCAAACAAAGGCTAGGGACACCATTCCTGCCAATCCTGGTAATAGCCACTGATGGACCTACCTTCCATAATTTAATAGGATGGGAAGAAATTATAGCGGGCAAAGGGAAGAAGTGTGAGGGTCCAGAAAGAAAGAGAGAAGGTGATCAGATGTGAAGAGGTGGGGGCTTAGAGAGGCCTGACAGAGGTCACAGAGAGAAGCAAAGATGAGATAGAACATGCAGAGATGAGAGGCTCAGATACACATCTCAACTTTGGGTGCTTAGCCATACAAAAACTTCCAAATGTTTTCAATTCCATCTGTTAACTATGTTTGAACTGAGGTCTCCATAGATGAACAGCTAATGGTTTGGTGTAAATAAATACCCTTTTAAAATATATATTTTAAAGTCCTCATTTTTCCAATGGAGAATATTGTCTGCCTTAACTCAAACAGGAAACTGGGGTTGAAGGAACTAAAAATAACAAACATGCTTGTTTCCTGAAGTTTTTGGAAGGAGCAGACAAGGAGAAGTTATTTGGCTTTCACTAACAGCAGGTGCTGGTTCTGATTGTAGCTTGTAGGGAGAGGAAAAGAAAGGAAGGGAAAGGTCATTTATATTTTTAACCGCAGACAGGGGAAAAGTTTTTGGCAGTAATCAGAGGTACCAGGGCTGCTTAAATAGAGCTGGATTTTGTTTTTTATTTTTCTGATGGAGAAGTTTAGAAAGATCATGGAGAAGAACATGAAGTATGCTCCAGGCGTTGCTTTTTACTAGCTCTGCATGCATCACCCAGCTTCTCCAAACGTGAGGTCTGAATAATATTTTCAGTGCATTGAATGCAGCCCTAAGGGGTGTACAGTGGGGGAAATGTCACTTAGAGACTAGTATTTGTTCAGTTTGCATACCAAAGCAAGCTATTACTTGACAGCCCCCTGTGACTCTGAGGCAAACTGGAATGAATGTAAATGAAGATAATTTATTTGTTGTCCTTCAACCCTTTATATCCTGCCAACACTTACATTGGTACATACCATTGAAGGAATGAAAGTAGCTTGCTGGTTATTTCTTTAAAACATCACTCTAAGTGATCTAAAATATGGGTGGGGGGATTAATTTGTGGCTAGAAAGCAGCCATACTATATTAACTGATTCTTAGCTTCAGTACAGAACTTCTTTCAATCATACTGACAATAAAAAGATACATGGAAAGATAAACTCCATGTAATTTATTGTGTAAGCTCCACAGGACAAACACTTTGGGTTGTAAAGCATCATAAACACCAATGGGGCAATAAGAGTAATATTCAGAATATTACTGCTAATTAATGCATGTAACATTTTAGGATTATGTATGGATTATGATTTAGGATTATGTATGGTGTCCTATTGGTTACAACACATTTCTAGAAGACAGGTAGGTCCTGGCTTCTAATTCTATCTGAGCCACTCCTTTATTGTGGGGACTTGGGGAAATCTCTTGGTCCCATCTTGCCTTTTCATGCTAAGAGGTACCCGGAGATATAATTCTGGACTAGGTAATAGACTAGTACATTTCAGTCTGAGGAAGGCAGAAACAGTGACCTGCAGGTCAGAACCAATATCATTGTCAACCAGGTGTGTACGAGAGCATCACTTCCAGTCTGTAGCACAAAGGGAACATACTAATGTGCTGAGCCCCTAAACAACATGTCTCTGTCAAGAGTCATTGCTTCCACTCAGTAAGGAAACTTTGATGTGATGGCAGAAGTGCTCAGCATATAGGAAATAACTAAAAGGTTTATTAGGGCAGGATGCTTGATTGCAGCTTGTCCATAATGCAGATCTTGCCTGACTTCCCAGCAGAACTTGGCAACTGCAAATCAGGGAACTGAGCACATAACTTTTGAACATCAGATTTATGAAGTCCTCCAGGCTTGCATCTGTTTATTATCTTGTTTGTCCAAATATCATTTAGAAATTATTGGATCTATAATTTCTTGTAATTATACACCATGGGGACCGGTGGAGGAAAACAATAAATCTATTCTGATCTTTTTGTTTCAAGAAATATTTGCTTGCTGCTTATTTTATTTAGCATTTAAAACTGCAAAGTGTTCTGAGACTATAGCGGGAGATACTGCATACATGCATAACAGATATAAATACAAAATGTATTGCCTTGTATTCTATATAAAATCCTGGCAATGCTCTGCCTTGGTTCAGCTTTTTGTTTTGTTTTTAACCTTATAATTATTTACATCTTGATTCTTAACTTCATTGATACTCTCCTCCTTTTAGAACAGAACTTGAGTTCATTGCACATTGGATTTAGTTACCATGGTTACTGAATGCAGTTAGGAGAGGAGTGCTATTTCTTATCTGTGCAACTTTGGGGAAGTTAAATTGGACATATTATAACCTGAAAGAAATATATTAAAAGAGAGACAATTGAGGCTATGGTGTGTTGGTTTGCAGAGCTGTATCTTGAATCACAACTATCTTCTGGGTGATTATAATAACTACCTACCTACATTTATGCATCAGACCTGGACTTGAAAACAAGGCATTAATAATTAACATTCTTTCTAAATAGCAAACCTGGAAGTGGGTAGCTTCATTGAAATAAGATAATCTCTACATGGATTCATGCTTCTAGACCCACAATATGATGAGACAACATACACTATGCACCTTTTTTATCTAGCCCCTGTGAAACTGAAGTGTTCTTATCCAAATCACACTGGAGTCCAGTTCACTTCAGTGGGACTTCCAGCTTATGTCAGGGCTGAATTCATACCACACCAAGACACTAAGAGAAAAATGATCCACCCTGAAGCAGATGGAGCAGTCAGGAAGCAGATGGAGCAGTCAGTAGAAGAAGCAAGCCTAGCTCCCAAGATGTCCAGATATGCCATCAGATTTCAGATGTATGGTGATCTCTTGCTACGGCTGACACAAAACCTTCTAGCCCTCCTTCTAGTCTTCCAGAATCTTCAAGTCCTCCTGTAGCTCCCCTTCTCCCCCTCCTTCCTGCTGTTCCTCCTGCAGCTCTTCTCAATTCTTCCCCATCAGATGCTTGCTCTCTGCAACCCAGTGAGTGTGCAACCCCACTTGACAACAGCAGCTCCCAACAGTGCTCAGCATCTTCTATTTGGCAGTCAATGCAGCAAGGACCCTTCTACCACCTGCTCTTGTGACACTTCGCTCCTCATATATTGGTGCTTTCCACCTCTCTAAGTACCAGTTGCCCGAAGGGCTAATTATTCGCAGCCTTTCCACATGAACACACACACAAAAAGCAACCATCTGGCCACAGGGTCATGTGACCTGTGCTGCAGAAAGACAGTGAGTTTGTCTCAGGGCAATAATTGCTGCATCCTATTATCTGGGCCCAATGCAGTCACCTTGCTCCGTGCTCCTTGAACATACCAAAACATCTCTGAGCAAGAGAACTTTCTGCTAGTGGTGCAGAACCCACCCTAGCCCCCTTTCGTCCTCGATGCTGCTCTTTGATTTTGTTTTTCTCTTTTGAAAAATCACTTCCTTTTCTTCCCTCACTCTCTCCCTACCTGCTACCATCCTTCCTCCCAAGCCCCTAGAGAGAAGCTGGGATGGCCACACAAGCAGTCAAAGCCCTTGCTCACACAGACGCTCAGAAAAATGAATACAAATGTTTGCAATCATGTTGAGCTGAGTTTGTCTCAAAATTGGACTGCATATTCATGAACATTTCTTTCCACTATTTGTACTCTTCAGCCTGCTCTAAGATCACTGTCCACATAAGGCCAGTCCCAATGCCCACAGCTAGGATTTTTCCATCAACTTCAATCATCATAGGCTCAAGCCCCTAGTCTATGAGAGAGAAAAAATGCACCAAAAAAGGCCTAATCATAGTTGCCTATCTCCAGCTGATTTGAAGAATTTCAATAGGACCATCAGCAGGACTGTGGTGATTTCAATTTGGCCCTATATGAAAAAAGAAAACGGTTGCCATTTTGCTTAATTCACTTACAGAAAAGCATTTATTCTCCCATGCAGAATCTCTCCATTTTACCTGGATATAAAATATGGGGTTGTACTTAAGATATCAAAGATACTTTTTTTGGTAACACCCTCAACAAATAGTTTAGTGCTTCCTGCAGCTTTATGGTCAAGGGTTTTTTGTTTTTTTTTTAAATATGTATAAATAGTGAAACCTGTATGAGGTCATATTTACAGGCAACCTGACATTGTATGATACTTGCCCAATATATCCCCAAATGTACATTAATGAGTACAATTCTGCTCCACATTTATTAGACAATCACCTCCATCAGTCTCCTGAATAGTAATTTAAGCCCCCTGTACTGTATAAATATTGGTTTACATATATATCACAAAATCTTTTGGGAATTATTTTCTATTGAAATTGTTGTGTATTTTTTGCCATTTTAATTGGGATACAAAAGCTAATAATTTTGCAAGCAAACTCTTTTAAAGCTAATTTAGGTGTTTCTGGGAAAAAAAGCATTATGCAAGCTTCAGTTGTTCTGATATTGAAATTTATGGTTGAAAAAAGCAACAGCCAAGGGCCAGATTACGGTATGTGCTGAACACTTTCTATGAAGTGCTGAGTGACTTTCACTTCTGTTGACTTCTTTGCTGCAGTGAGTGTAGAGTTGATCTAAGAAAATTCTGTAATATTTTTTCAACTACAAATTACATATTTATCAAAATCAAAATTTCTATGGGAAATATTTAATTTCCAGGAAACTGTGTTGAAGTCAGGGGCTGAACCCCCGCTTCCTCCATCTGAAAACTGTTATTGTTTTGTTTTACAGTTGCCAAACCCTCAAAAACTTTAAACCAAAAAAATCCAGTATTTTTAATTTTGTTTTCTTTTCAACCTGAATTCTTTTGAAGAAAAATTTTGATGAAAACAAACTTTTCCATTTTCATCAAAAAAAAATTTGTGAGAAGGGGACAAAAACACATTCTCATACAGCTTCCATACGAAGCTGTGAATTTACATTGTCTTGTTTTCTCTTTACCGAATCTTTACATTTTCCAGAACTCTTCTCATGTATAAAGACAGCAGCCATTTTGTTCTCAGAATTGCTGCAGCTTGTACAGAGGAAATCATACATTTTGTTCTCCTGTAGACTTTGGAGCTTCATTGTACTTTGTGTAGTCATTTACACCTATGGATCTAAAACTGTTTTGAATAAAAAATGATAGTATTGTATGCCTACTTTCCAAAGTGTAAATGAATACACTTCAGGGCAGTGGAAAATCAGACCCTTATTTGTTCTTTCCCGTTGTTTTCTTTCACCTAGTAATAACAGGCATTTAGACTGAAAGTACATGGCTGTTCTTTGTACATGGGAACACATAATAAAAGTGAGTTCTAAGCATCATAGAAGGGTCAGGCCCTAATTTTGGTGTAGTGCAAGCAAATGTACTCAAGCCAGGCAAGAGGGTATTTAAGTCTGCATCTTGGGCAAACCATCTGTCACCTTGATAATGGCATGTAGAGCCATGTCTTCAATGTAACAAGAACAACATGATTCTCTACTTTGATTTTGATGCTTTGAGGAGTGATGGTATTTGTGGTGAAGCTGATTCTTGCTATCTTTTCTTTCTCTTCTTTTTCTTTGTCATAAACAAGCAAATTGTTTATTTTCCAGGTTGTCTCTGAGATTTGGCAAAATCTGAGAAATTTGGACATGTGCAAAACTAATTCCACTTCCCCCTAAAACCGAAGCAACTATGTGCCTTTCACTTTATTGCCAGTTGTTTCAGGTTTATTGCTGTGTACAGGTGAGAGACAGCTCCTAAACCACTGAAACGCCCCACTACAGTTTGGCGTTGGAGAAAAACATGGTATTGTAGCAATTTCTTCTTTAGCACATAATGACTTAGCTTTGGGCATGGACCACAAGTTTTTCACTGCTGCTGCTCATACTGATCTGTCAAGGGCTTGGGATCCATCCCTGTGCCTTAATGATATCAGTTTGACAGGGGTTAATGAGAATGCACAGCGTTAGTTAACTGGTTTTCAGTAATATTTAGCATGAAATATCTAAATGGTTTATAACACTAGTTTCTGTGTTGTAAAGAGCACTTTAGTGAAAGGAATACCTCAGAGCTCAAAAGCAAGCCCTGGTCAGTCCCCTTATAAAACAGACACTAGGGTATCTTACAACAATAGTCTATAATACTGCAGTAGTTCTCCCTCAGCTGACAATTTTGGGACAGTGACATTAGAATACTGTCACATTTTTGTAAGGATTTTCTAGGTGAATTAATGATGTAGGAAAAATACATTAGAGTGAAGAGGGAAGCTCAGCAGTGGAGTTGGTTAGTATAAAAACTGGGAGAATGCAGTAGAAAATGTTTTGTATAAGTATTTCAGTGATTATGCACAGGACACTTTCACTAGCTTTGTATCCCCTTTTCTCATATTTTCTGTGAATATTCTGGAAAATATCTTCCTGTTTGTTTCTGTATCCAGTTCAGACTCCATGCCCTCCCTTTCAAGGTCCGTGCAGGGCCACCTTTGCCTACATCTCAGTGCTCATTTCCTCCAATATCTTTGGGGGAGGGAAGGATGAAGATGGGGCTCAGCTGGGACCAGTTGTTCCAACCAGTGCCCCCTGGACCCAGAACTGTGCCGATGGTGCCCCTCTCATGTGGTAAGAGAAATGTCCCCCCATGACTTGGAGAGAGAGGCCTTTCTCCCAAACCAGAGAAACTCTCAAGCCAGCTGACCAGTCACAGAAACAACCTCAGCAGGATGTCATCAGACTGCTTACCATAGTTTTCTCACTGGGTGTTCTGTCCCCAGTGCTGATTGGCCATTTGCTCCAACCCCCTCAGTCACATTATCTTCAGCACATCCTCACTCTATTTGCCCTTCATACTCTTCTTCTCCCTCCTTTGCCTTGTCCCCCTCCCCCTCCTCCCTTCTATATCATCTCCTATCCTTGGTCTTTCCATTTAGCTAATCCTCTTCCAACAGAACCTCACCCAAAATATTAAACACAAAGCAAGCCAACAAACCTGTTTAAAAATGGCTTTAATGTGGCATTTACCATTGTCATTCTGTTCACTCTGCATATGTGCTGTACATTGGCTCTTGCCACACCTTTTTTTGTATGGCACTGAGATACCCCAATGATAAATATGGCCTGGGTGGATGGGTAGTTGTGGTTACCCTCTTTCATGTCTCAGTCATGAACATGCACATGTTATATTAGGGATTGTGTACATTGAAAATAAGTAGCTGTATTTATATATGATTAATTCAATTTTATTATTTCTAAGAAGTTATATATAGTGTCATAAATTTGCATACTTTCCAGAATGTAGATAACATTGCTCCAAAGAAAGGCATTTATTTGTATATAGGATCTATCACTGGCACATCTAGGGCCTCCTGGAAGCAACAAGGAACTTTTAAGGATGTGTGAACATTATGGGTGGGATTTAAAAAGCATTCTCTATTGGCCTAACTCTGCTCCTATTAAAATATTGACTGCAATAGGAGTAGACTTAGGCCAACACTAGGCACTTTTGAAAATCCCACTCCTGATCTCACATTCCAAGTGTCTTTTATTCGGTTATGCGTTCGTAAGCATTATTCAAATAACTGCATGAGCCAATGTATTTTGTGAAATGCATGATTGTGACGGGTTAGATCACAGAAACCCCCTTGGGAGCTGCTACCTGATGTGCCAAGACTACTTCTGCCCCTGCTTTCCCTGCCAGCTCAGGACTCCAGCACCCTGTCTTGCTGAGCCAGACACTCCTGTCTGCTCCAACACAGACCCATGGTCTGAATTACTTGCCCCAAAGCTTCAGCCTTAACTGAAAGCAGCTTATAGAAGTGTTCTTGTCTTTAACACTCAGATGCCCAACTCCCAATGGGGTCTAAACTCAAATAAATCCGTTTTACCCTGTATAAAGCTTATACAGGGTAATCTCATAAATTGTTTGCCCCCTATAACACTGATAGAGAGATATGCACAGCTGTTTGCCCCCCCCCCCGCCCAGGTATTAATACATACTTTGGGTCAATTAATAAGTAAAAAGTGATTTTATTAAATACAGAAAGTAGAGTTTAAGTGGTTTCAAGTAGTAACCGACAGAACAAAGTGAATTACCAAGTAAAATAAAATAAAACATGCAAGTCTTTGTCTAATACAGTAAGAAACCAAATACAGATAAGATCTCACCCTCAGAGATGTTTCAATATGTTTCTTTCACAGACTGGATGCCTTCCTAGTCTGGGCACAATCCTTTCCCCTGGTACAGCCCTTGTTCCAGTTCAGGTGGTAGCTAGAGGATTCCTCATGATGACTCTCACTTTTCTCTGTTCCACCATTTATATATCTTTTGCATAAGGCAGGAATCTTTTGTCCCTCTCTGTCCCACCCTTCCTTCTCAATGGAAAGACACCAGGTTAAAGATGGATTCCAGTTCAGGTGACTGGATCACTTCACTGTAAGACTTCATTACCCACTTGCCAGCACACACGTATACAGGAAGACTTACAGGTATCTGCAGTCAATTGTCCTGGTCAATGGGAGTCATCAAGATTCCAAACCACCATTAATGGCCCACACTTTGCATAATTACAATAGGCCCTCAAGTTATGTTTCATATTTCTAGTTTCAGATACAAGAGTGGTACATTTATACAAATAGGATGATCACACTCAGTAGATTATAAGCTTTGTAATGATACCTTACAAGAGACCTTTCGCATGAAGCATATTCCAGTTATATTAGCATATTTTCATAAAATCATATAGAGTGCAACGTTACAATGATCACTCAGACATCTTGCAGCTCAAGAGACAGATTCATTCTTGCTGAAAACTGGTGCAGATCTGTGGATGTCAGTGGAGCAGTGCAGAGACTCTGGCCCATTGCTTACCTAAAGGCATAATTTCAGCATCACACATAGTATTCCAAATGACATTAAAGGTTTGATGTGGATGAGTTAACATTGCTGTGGGAACTTAAATTTTTAATTTTTCCTAATTTTTGAGTATTTAAGGATGAGAATTATTTAATGTTTCATTAATGGAGCTTTTGGGGTGCATGTATTTCTGCTCTCCTCCATGAAAAACATGGGCAGTACAAGTGTGCTAAATTTCACTGTAGATTGCATATTAGAAAAGAGGCATCAGTACAACAATACAGTATTTCTGGCCTAAAGTCTACGTACCTGTCATTAGAAATCAGCAGCCTTTGAAATGTATTATCACTGGGCATGGAAATATTCCAAGAACACTATTTTTTGTTTGTGTGTCTTCAGTCAGTCAACAGCGCTGGACACAATTATTGATGAATCTTGGGGAAAGCAGGTGTTGGCAATGAAGATGGGACTGATTCAGTTCTTTAGCTATTTCCCAGGATCTGCAAACAGAAATCCTGCTAATAATCTGAATTTTCCATGGTAAATTTGGAGAAATGTGAGAAGGTTTAACTTGGTTGAACATTCACATGGAATGCTCTCAGGGCAACAGGGGTATTGCAAAACATATGTTAATAGAGCATGGTCTATAATAATCCATTCTACCTTCCCTTGGACAAGACTCCCTCTACATCTTTTATAATGGTTTAAACAACAGATGATCCATTTTAAGGTCTCCACGCTGTCTTAGAGCCTCTTAAGGTTTGAGGATCATAGATTGCTTCAGACACCCCTTTTTGTTTAGTTGGTGTTTTTGTTATTGAGGAATTGAATGGAACCAGGAATGCTTCAGATTTTCATTCAAACTCAGAATAAACTAGTTCTCACATTTGCTAAATATTCATATTTATGTTTTTGTGTTAAATGCCATGCGAAACTATGCTTAGATTAAGTGCATAGTATGTGGCAAGTGTTAACACAAAGGTAACCCACATTGCCACCATGTGAGTCTTTGTTCCTCCCATGGGCTGGTCTATATAATAGGGTAAGCCCAAATTAAAAAATGCTATTAAGCGTATGCTTAACTTTCAATACTTGCTTAAGTCCTCTGCTGAATTGGGGCCTCTGTGAGTCTGCTACAGTTGCCAGCTAAGGAACTTAATCCAGATCAAAGAGTCGATGCTCATGTGTTTAGTGTGAGATGTCCTGTTGATGATGTCTGGCAGGCAGTGGTGACACAAACAACCACTAGGAAGCAAATTAAGCAACTGAGTGAAAGGAGATATTTGAGAAACAACTTGTTTGTCATTACATATTGACCTCTCTATTTCTCTATTGTGATGGATCTCCATAGCTGATAGCCAATAAAGCTGGTCAACATTTTCTGAATTTTCTGTTCTCTTTGTTTTTTTGAATTTTGTTTTGTGTTTTGTTTCTTGACCAGCTTTAGAACTAGTTGAATTTTTTGATGATTAAATGTCCACGTTTATCCACAGAAATTTCTACCTTTATATATAGAATATATATGCTGGTTTTTCATCTAGGTCTAATGACTCTATTTATAAAAGTAAATGGCACTGTCTTCATCGCTATCACAGTTCCAGGGTACTTCTGACCTCTCTCTCAGTCCCCCTGTGGGCAGCCATCCAAATGACAGGCGCTTCTCCTTCACATTTCACTTTTAGACTGGGCTTCCCTGTTTCAGAACCCCTGCTTACCAACCATGTTACCTCAGCAGGTCCAACTGGGTTTGGTTTCTGCTATGGACTTCCCTCTTGGAGCTGTGAATAATGTCAACAGTGAACATCTGTGAACAGTTACACAGAACAGTCTCTTCAAAACAAAATATCATATTTATCCATAGACATAGGCGCTGACTCCGTGGGTGCTCCAAGGCTGGAGCACCCACAAGGAAAAATGTGTGGGTGCTCTGCACCCACTGGCAGCTCCCACCCCGCCTCAGCTCACTTCCACCTCTGCCTCCTCCCCTGATCATGCTGCGTTCCCGCTTTCCCCCCCCTAACTCCCAGTGTTTGTGCTGCGAAACAGCTGTTGCGCGCTGCTGGGAGGGAGGGGAAAGGAGGAGGAACGCGGTGTGATCAGAGGAGGAGGTGGGGCCGGGGTGGAGATGTAGGGAAGGGGTCCAATAGGAGCAGGGAGGGGAGGAGTTGGGGCGGCGACTTTGGGGATAGGGTTGAATAGGGGTGGGGCAGGGGCAGGCAAAGTGTGGAGTAGGGGTGGGGCTGGGGTAGAGGGGGGGGTGAGCACCCACCTGCGTCAGGAAAAGTTGGTGCCTATGTCCATAGGAACATAGAAATGTGAGAGAAAAGGGTAAACACAATAAAGGGTATATCTAGACAGCCAATGGCAGAGAGCCTCCAAGCCCAAGATGGCAGACTTGGGCTTGTGGAGCTTGTGCCACTATGCTAAAATTAACTATGTAGTTATTGTGGCGTGGCTCACGCTCTGAAGCCCACTCCCCTTACTAGGCTTCAGAGCCCAAACTCCAGTCTGAATTGTAACTTAAAAGCACTGTCTACACATCTATTTTTAGCATGGTAACATGAGCCCAAGTCTGTTGACCTTACCAGGCTATGGAGCTTGTTGCGCCTGGCTGTGTAGACATACCCATTAGGTCTACACGCATTGTCTTACCAAAGATTTAGATAAGCCCAATTTAGCTCTGGTACCCGCAACTCTCTGGGACCAAGTTATAGTCTGCTTCTCTGCAGACTCTACCTCTGTGTCTAAGGGCTGTCCTTCCAACAATTCTCCAGTCCTTTGTTCTCAGTTCCTGTCTATAGCACCCCTACGGTTACATGCTGTGATCTCCCCCCTCTCTGAGACTCCTGATTCCTTCCTGGTGGAGGTAAACTTCAAAGGAATTAACACCTGCATTGTTCATTTGAATACAGGTGAGCTACTGTTCTTGCCTATGAATGTGTGGACAGCGCCAACGCAAATTAACCCTTAGCATTCCATAGAGCCAGCCACATGACAATAATCAACTAAGCAGAGTTATATATAATTGTTATAAAAATAATACAGATATTTCCTACATTCTTCACAGGTTTTTTCTTTTTTTCTTTTTTCTAGTAAGGAATAAAGACACGTGTGAACTGCAGAAATACACTATAAATTGCTAGTGTAATAAACTCTCTTCTATCTTTCTTTGCCTTTCAGCGCTGAGACACAAAGTCCGGGTTGACTTCTGCAGCTGCTAAGTGAGATTTCAGTTCTTACTGGCTTATCTGTGTGATCTATCCCTAATCTGTATATGATTTGGTTTTGATATTGTCCATCAGACTAAATCCACACATGCAATCGACACTTAAAACTTAATTGGTGCCAAATACATTTCAGATGTACAGGTAGTGTTAATTCATATTAATTCTGTTAATGTGAATTCATGTTAATATTAGGGAAGTGGTTATTAAGAGTGGGAAATTAATAATGCCTGGTAGGAGGGCTACACTAAATAAACAGTCAGCTGAGCTGCCGCTCCAGTATAGAGCTAAATCTGCTGTGGGTTATTGAAACTTAATTCCTGAGGTTGTAGAAAATGAAATCAATTGGGTTAGTAATATAGACAAACTGTGTATTTTATAGGCACAGTGCATAAAGAAGCAGACTGTATTTGCTTACATGAATTCAGTGTTGCAAAAAGGTTCATAACTGACAGCATTTGTAAGTAAAGACTTATATCTACTATTTGAAGACTAAAGCACTAAAGCACTTCTCATCATGAGTTATGATAGGACAAACAAGCCCTTATGCAGAAGGATAAAATGTGCAAGTATTATATTATAGACAAGCATTTTTACTCTAAGCCCCCATTTCCAGTGGCCAAATGTAGTTATTGAATATTTAATCTCTACAATAAGTGGGGTATTTAATAAAAGTCCAATGATGGCAAAAACCCTGAGTGAATCTGAATGAACATGCAAATCATAGCATCTTAGCTTGTTTTATTGTCAAGAACTCCACCTGCACTGCAATACAGCAAACAGACACACACTAGATTTAGCATTGCAGACACCCTGGGAAGTAGTGCCCCTGCCCTGACGTGGACAGCACTGCCTCCTTGTGGGTCCCTGTCAGAGAATTCTTTGTAACTTTTGAGGACATGTCTGACAGTAATGACTGGCTTTTTTTTCCACTGGGGAATGACATTTCCTTGTTGGCAGGCGGGAGTGATTTGATGTCATTATGCTCTAGGGACTCCAGTGGGAAAAATGCATTTCAGAAAAGAGACAGTAGGATGCTTTTCTGTAGTTATGGCTGCCATTCATGGTAGAGGAGGCTAGTTTAGGTGGGGGTGGAGACAGCTTGTTGGCATAATTCTGAATACAGTGGTCTAGAATACATCTAAACTTTTAGGCATAATGAAATATAAACATTAAAGGCCTGAATCTCATTTATACTAAGAGCATATATTTACACCCATGTTAAGGCTCCTTTACACTGCCAGAGTGGTGTATGGGGATCTTAGTGTAAATAAAAATCTGGACCTAAAAAGCATTTTACAGTACAAAAGTACATTACTAAACATGATTATAGGCCTGGCTGACACCTATAGTTAAAGTTGCCTGACACTGCCCACTATGAGACTCTTTTTTTCAGTTGCTTACAATTTTTCTAAACTTTAACTGTCTGGGGTGAAATCTTCCATGCTGGGTTTCTGCCTGAACTGGAAGTTTTATTTGAAAATATCAGCCAAAAATGCTTAGCTGTTTCTGAGAACTAGGGTAGGAGAAAATATGTTGTTTTGTTTAAAAAAAACTCGAGACCTTTTCTTTTAAATGCTTTGGTGACCCCATGTTACATGGTAACTTAATACACAATGACCCCGATCTGTAATCACTTCTTGCAGAACTCCCATTAAAGTCAATGGCACCAACCATAGTCAATGGATTTTCTTATCTTTTCACCTGAACTTTATCATTCTTTTTCCCATCCCAAAGGACTTCTTTCTTGCAAAGTTTCCTAACATTGTTCTTAGCTACTTTTCAGTTATCCAAGCCTAAAATTCTTTCCATCCCTTTGGAAAATCTTCAGGGGCTATATATTGCACTCAGATAACTCAGAAATAGATTCTTTTAAAACTTCAAACTCACCATGAATTTGGTCCTCAAAGAGAACAAGTAGCTTTGATATATTTGAAGAACTTTGTCTCAGAAACAGCAAAGTTTGTGTTTGAGAGCCTCACACTGTGCATGTGCAGCAGATGGCTTTACAAAATATTATTAACAACATATTCATGCAGAGCTCCAGTATTCATGCATATATATATATATATATGCATCCATCTGTGTGAAAGAAACACATGGGGCATTTCTTTGAATTGCATGTTACCAACCCAAAAAATAATGCCTGAATCTTTGGTCATTATATCCTGGTGCAGGTTTTTGTTTTGTTTTGTTTTTCAGTGCAGGAAGCAGCAGATGATTGTATTCTAGATCTGATGCCAGATCCTCATCCGATTCACTGTCAATGAAGCTACAACGATTTACCAAATAAGGAGCTGGCTCTTTAACTTACTGTACTTCATGGAAAGAGAGAGAGAGAAAGAGAGATATTGGTGATTAACAAAAGGGGGAAAACAGAGCACATTTTAAAAAGTTTTTAATTTTACATCTGGATTTCAAGACACTTACAAACAACTCATTCTTGGTTGATGGGAAATAATATCAGCCAATCATTTTACAGTGAACTTCACTTCATTTTGATACTGTTCTTTTAGCAATCCCACTAGTTAAATTGTAGAAGCTACTTTGGTATTTTTCTCACATGTTGAAAGAGTTATATTGATACATTTGGAATTGTGATACGTGATAAGAAGATTCAAGGGAAGTTTACAGCGATGGAAAAGAATCACCCCAAATAAATGAAAATTAAAAAGGAACAGAACTGCCTGCAGATGTACAGAAGTGAAAATGAAGGTTAGAAACAGAACCTTTCATGCCTGCAAGCACATCATCACCTAATCACAGACCATTCTACTCTGCCAATGGAACCAGTGATCAGATAACAGAAACTAATCAGAATTCCGTCTTTAGAATGCCAGAGCGATGAATTTTACAACAGGACCTGTGCTCACAACTCAATCTCTGCCAGTGACGCCAATAGCTACATATCAATCCCTGAATGGAAATCCACAATAGTTCGTTAACAGCCCTTGCTCCTGGCATTAATGCTTTGGTGGTGGAGTCAGAGAGAATCTCTAAATCTGAACTAACAGGTTGAAAATTCAATAAATAATGAGTGACATTGTGCTATTCACTGACAGATCCCAAAGCACTGTACAAAGGTTAAATAATTGTAGACATAGAGTTGATTACAGCTGATTTCAGAGTTCTTTTTAAAAGAATTTAGCAACCCACCCAAAATGGCAGGTAACTGAAATTCTTTGAATAAAAAAAATCAGGTTTAGTTTGGCTCACAATTTTGGTGAAGGTTTTGTTTTGTTTTTATCAGATTTGTCTCCACAAAACAGAACAAACACCCTGCCCCTCCCAACATACACACAGATCAACATCTTTTTTTTTTTCTGAAATGTTTCAAAAATATCCAAACCTTCTTTGGGGGAAAAAGGAGGATATTATAAACAGGGAAGAATCCATTGCATGCATTACATTCAAAGGCTATTACTGACCTCCATTTAACCAAGAGTTTTATTAACATAAAGTCTATTAATTGTTCATGTATATACAATACATACCATGGGCTTGATTTTCAGAAGCACAAGGGACCTGAACCTCCCATTGATGACAGCTGGAGTTGTGGGTGGTCAGCACTTCTGTAAACAAAGGTCAAAAAAGAAGGTTATTGCTTTTTAGCATTTTTTGAATGCACTAAGTTTAGCTGCATGATTTTATAATTTGCCCATCAAATTTGAACTCTTTATTTAATCATAACTAAGTGGAAGTTCATCTTGAAGGAAATTGCAAGGTTTATTTTGGTACATATGTGGGTGGGTAGCTAAGAGGAAGAATAGCAACTTGTGGCACTATTATTCCTTCTGTTTTGAAGCTGTGTGAAATACACCTGCAGACTGAAGTCAGGTTCTGCAGTGGAGAACAGGTTATGTGACCAAACAATCTAGTGAACCTTCTTAGTCCTTTTGACATGATGCCATGGTCTGAGATGTGCAGCGAATATGCTACAGGCCCTACAGCACATCTGTGCAGCTGCAAAGAAAGCCAGTAGAAATACAGCAACATTAAATAAAAAAGTAAAGCATGGATTGTACAGCCATTCACAAAATAATCCAAAAGGAGATCACCAGCTTTTACTGAAGGCATTACTATATTAGAGGGAAGACTAGGTTATTTCTGCTCTTTCCAGATGAGTCATTATATATTTCAGTAACTGTTACATTAGGGCCTGGTTTTGCCATCTTTATGATGATTAGTACCTTATTCTTCAAGTAGCCCCATTGAAATTAAGAGGTTTAGTTGAAGAGTTAAGTGATAATCAGTTTGAGTAAAGGTGGCAGAATCTGGCCCTTAGCAAGCATTGAGCAAGTGGAGGTTGGGGAGATATGTTTGGGCTAACCTGTGCTATTAATGACATTTAAATATACCACAGGTGCCCAAATTGTGGTTTGTGGGTCAAATGTAATCCTTAATGTTCTAGTATGCAGCTTCCTCAGCCTGGAGATACAGTCCATAAAGAGCACAAGTTCTGCTGGGATGTTCATTGGGGTCTGTAACTTCAGTGTGCCATACCTTCATATTAAAAATGGGAGTGACCACAATAATCTATGCTTCATGCAAATTTGGGGCAGACCTCTGATAGCTGACCAGTTATCATGCCAATGTGTCCCATGTATAGGTGAACATTGTGTGTCTTTGTGCTATGCTGAGGATATTAAGATGTAGTGCCTCTCAGGTCCTTAATTTATCTGCAAAACTAGTATGTTAATCCATTTGGAAGAAAATGTTTCATCTGTGATTTACACACTGTATGGGAAGATTTTCATAGGTTCCTTTCACTTAGTCACTCACAGGAATGCTCATTTATTACACACAAGTGCAGAGTAAGGTAGTTATGTCAGGAAAAACTTTTTCAAATGCTATACGATACAAAATATCAAATGAACATCCATATGAAACTCACACAGCATAGACATCCATCACTTTACTCAGACACCCAAATTGGGTCTCTTTTCCTGTGTATTTAGGGAAAATATTACTGAAGCAACTTTCTGAGTGAGGAGCCATTTTTCTCACTGCAGACATCTCTGTATCTGTATTTCAGTGGGTTCTTTCTTTCTTTCTTTCTTTCTTTCTCTTTTTTAATGTTCAACAAATAAAATAATTAAGATAGTTCTCATGACCAAATGTGTCCATTTACAATCTTTATATTTATAGGACATTTTTCTGTTTATAAAGGATTGCAGAATCAAGTGTCACATGCTAACAGTTTGAATAAGAAATACTTTAAAAAATCTTCCAAAGGAAGGATGTACTTTTAAGTCAGAAATTGACACATATAACCAAACAGAAAAGCCGGGCAAGCCCAATTTTATGGGGTAATAGCCTTTGGACTGGAAAGCCTTTTGGCTCAAGCAATTATTTTACAGTAGAAAACATTCTGGCAGGAATTCTAGCATGATTTACCTGTTATAGATAGAACACTTGTTCAGGGGGCAGAAAGAGCAGCCTGAGATTGATTAGTCTGGGTTTTAGTCAACAAGTGACAAGGACCATGTGAAAAGTACAGGGACCATCATACACAAACACCAAGTAAAAACCCCAAACAGTTTAATGGAGCAAGTCATTGCCTGCTATGTTGGTGAGCCCCTAATGCTTGTACCCCGCAATAGAGGTTTGTTTATTCCTACGTTTAAGTGGCCTGAGGAAGTGAATTAGAGGAAGAATGGCCTTGTTGCTAAGCCATGGGCATATGACTCAAAGAGGATTCAGCGCCTGATTCTGTTACAAACATCCCATGTGACTTTGGACAGTCATTTAGGCTGGGATTTTCAAAAGAACCTGTGGGAGTTAGGTACCACATCTGACTGAAATAGAATAGGAGATGCATGCATAACTCCCTTAGATGACTTTAAAAATCCTAGTCTTGGTGTCTCTGTGCTACAGTTCACCACCTGTAACACAGGGATAATACTCTTTCCTTCTCTTCCTTCTTTTGTCCGTGCAGATTGTAAACTCTTTGGGGCAGGGCATGTGTTTGTATAGTGCCTGGCACAATGGGGTCTGATCTCAGTGCCACTGTACTATAAACAAGAACAAGGCATGCATCATGAGTGATTCCTTCTAACCTGTATGATTCTATAACTGCTTGCTCATAGTGCGTTGCCTTCTCAAAGACTTATTTCCAGCAGGGGATAAGAGTCCACCTGGCTGCAGTCAGAGAAGACAAAAGGTGCTTAGAGACCTGAGTTATAATGACAATGATAGGCAGAAGGAATGTTCCAAGCCTGAGCCACTCATGTGAGCAGAATGATCCATTTTCACAGAAGAGATGCAATCAATGCATTTTAATGGAAATGAATTTCCATGCCAGCTGGTGATCCAAAATGCTGACAAAAAAAAAGATCTATAATGAACCGTGCAATCCTCTTAATTTAGTTAGTTTACATAATTACATTTCTACCTCCTACTCAGTGCAATAATTGCATGGATGCCCCGTCTTGAAAAACCATCTTTATGTCTTAATGGAGAGGTTTAAATTATGTTGACCCACCATGGAATGAAATGTTAATAACAGTGATCAATAATGCCCCTTCGGTTCATGTTTGTTTTTATTTAAAGAACAACCTTTGTTGCAGTGTTTGCCACAGTAATTTGGATATACAGTAATTGATGCTTTCTTGTGCAGCTAAGAAGGAATGTTTGTGATTTGGCAGGTTAGGGCATCCCAGGACTTCCTTTTCTTTTTCATCTGTTTGTAGAAACAACAAGCAACCCCCTGGTGCTTTGCAAATACTTCACTGGTAGCAAGTTAGATTTGCAAAATAATAGCTTGAGGCCAGCAATCTGATAAGAGAGCCAGATCCTGTGTTGTTGTAAATCAGTGTAGATCCGCTGAAATCAATTTTCTATATATGTGTCTATCTGTTTATCCATTTATCTAGGTTCTTATGTAGCCTCCATCACCTGTAGGGATGCCAGAATGCCAACAACAGCCTCTTAGGAGATCCTAAGGTCCCCCTCCCATGCGCACACACACACACACACACTACAAGCAAAATCTTGTTCTACTGTTGTATGTGTGTTTATTTCAGGCTATCTCAGAGCAGTGATTAAAATCTAAATGTTAAAAAGCACTTATGAACTTCCAGACATAATGTGCTCTGTAGGAAATGTAATTGTACATCTTCTTGAACCACTCTGTATATTCTAATGGTACTGTTTCCTATAAAAACAATAAAACCCACTTTGCTCTAGCAAAAGAAGCCTGACACAGGGGTCCCACAGGTCTTGCGTGCAGTAAATTAGTCTACCTGTATAATTTATAAATGGAAGAGTTTTTATTGTTTCAAGGTACTGAAAAACTAGCCATCTAATAATAGAATTACAAAAATAAGATCTTGAGTTCAATTCCCAGGAGGGTTCTTCCATGACACTGTTTTTCTTTGTTATCTCAACATCCTGTGAGGTTATTGGAATTATCGCTCTGACAGAAGTCACAAGAAAATCTTGCTAACATTGAGCCAGCTTCAGGGATAAGGCCAGGCTGCCATAATTCCTGTCAAATCACCTTCATCTAAGTGCCGCTGACTTCAGTTTCACTAAAGCTTTTTCACTCTTTCATTTCCTGAACAATAGGTTTCCCAGTTGTCCCCTTTGGCATTCAGAGGTCATTATGACTCCATCCCTTTTGGCTTTCAGGACCAGATGAGAGCTCTGGGTTTTGAGGCTTGTAGTAGTGATTAAAGGAATTACTTAAAGACATTCCCTGCTCAGTTTGTTCAACAGCTTCTTGAGTCATCTGTGCAGAGATGCTGCTGTCCAAGCTATCCACCTATGCCAGCTGATGGAAGCCCCTAAATTTAAGGCACTGCATTGTGGGGTATAGTTAGGAAGTCTGGTTGACGTGTTGCAGCTGCAGTGCTGGTAGCTTTCTGTCTGCACTGGGGTGGCAATAGTGGCTGTGGATTAGATTTGCAGCTATTGGGGAGGCTGTGGCAAAAGATTCACCACCTTTATGGCTCAACAGAGATATTCATCAGCGCACAGTCCGCTTTCAATTATTCACTAAATGAACATTTTGGAAGAGTAGTTCCCCTACAAGCTACTGCCTCTGGGACAAAGCTGCTTATCTCTTGGATGGTCCTTCTTTGATGGTCTATTTGGCTTTAGTTATTGTCCAAGCTGTATGTGTCAACAATTTCATTCATTGTTCCACAAAGGATGGTAGTGGTGCTGTATCTATTTGTTTGTGGTTCCATCCAGAGACATTTTTAGTATGTTTTGAATGATGAAGCTGAAATACCAAAACTGGATATGCTCATAGAGGCTTACTTGAAATTTTAGTTTGAGAAGACAGAAACACTTTTAGAAAGCAGTGGGTTAAGGCTGCTTTATATCACAGGAACAGTGCAAAGTGGGCAGTGCAAAAGTGATTTTTATGGTATTTTGAAATCTTTCAAGATGAAAAACAATATAATGTGAAATCATTATTAGAAGATGTGACTTCAGGGTTAGAAAACAATTACTTTGAGATTTTGAAAGAAAAAGCACTTTTATGTAACTTTCAGTGGTATTGATGACACTTTGAGTGAAGCTAGAAAGGAATATTAGAGTAAACTATTGTGTGTGTTTATCATAATGTCACTTGGAAATGTCAGTGGAATCATCTCTTCAAAACACAAACTAATCTCTAGGATACTAAAAAGATGGCAAAATGGACAAATGCCTGAAAAAGCAAAGGCATGCATCAGTCACTCTTATCTCTAGTTATATAGCACCACTTTTTTGAACTTCAGACCAGTATAAAACTTACTATAGACACTTGGAACCACATTCCCCAGTATACTCCAGCTGCACTGCACTGCTCCAGAAACAAAGCAGCCATAATCCTAATTTAATTGTTTGGCTATGCCAGATTTAATAGCTGCTTTGTATCCTCTGAATCAAAAAAGCGGTAGTTTATTTATGAATCTGACTTTATCAGCAAAATTTATCCCTGGCATTGGTAGGTGCAATTCCACTGAAATTAACAGATTTGTATTTTCTTATACTGTGGTTGAATATGCCCTAGAGTAAGTGTCCTTGGTGCTAAACACAGCAGCAGGATTCTCAACAGAGTATAATTTTTGCGAGATTCATACCTATTTTAGACAAACAACCTCCTGATTATACCATATCCTTTTGCTGCAGAAGTTGTTGATCTTTGCAGAAAATGACTGAAATGTAGAAACAGTAAGGGCTGCTATTTTAGAAGTGACAGGGAAAGATGCAGTAGCAGGCAGGTTTATTCTTATGTGATACATAATTGCTCTGTAGCTATTTTTAATACAGTCAGGGTTGAAAGAAATCACAAGGACAACACAGGCTGTTATTTGAAAAGCCACCTAGAACTGCAGAGGTGTAGAAGGGAAAGGAAGAGGCTTCCACCCCCATTGACTGTACACACCTGGGATAGCTGTTTAGGCAGGAAAGCCAAAAATCCACTGGCGGGGACAGGGGTGCCGGGCAGAGTCCAGAGCTGTGCTGTGCTGCTAAAGAGTCACATTGGGGATGATGGGGGAAAACGTATCTGTTTGCACTCCAGCAAATGCAGCATCATGTGACTCTCAGTGGTTCTCTCTCATACACCAAGGACGTCAATAGGAAGGGAGCCTGTGATGTGATTATGCAACTACTTGGGGACAGGAGCAGCTGAGTGGATGCTGTTGAGAACCACACTGGTATGTAAAGGACTGGGTGAGCAGGCTCTGGCTGCCCCTTGCCAAGGTAGAAGAGAAATGAATGGAACCAACCTATAGGGATAGCTCAGTTATTTGAGCATTGGCCTGCTAAATCCAGGGTTGCGAGTTCAATCCTTGAGGAGGCAATTAGGGAACTGGGGTAAAATTCTGTCTGGGGATTGGTCCTGCTTTGAGCAGGGGGTTGGACTAGATGACCTCCTAAGGTCCCTTCCAACCCTAATATTCTATGATATGCCACCAGCAGGAGAAGGAGGCAACTTATGCTAGTGGATGATGAGTGGGCCAACCCTACTGCTTTCCAGCATGGCTCTTTAGCAGCACCAGCAGCCACCAGTTCTGTCTCTTGCAGTGCTCCCTGCATCTAGCTCATTCATAGGGCCCTGTCAATTTCATGGTCATAGGATTTTAAAAACCATAAATTTCATTATTTCAGCTATTTAAATCTGAAATGTCATGGTGTTGTAATTGTAGGGATCCTGACACAAAAAGGAGTTATAGGAGGGGGCCTCCAAGATTATTGTACGGGAGGACTGAGATACTGCTACCCTCACTTCTGCACTGCTTCTGGTGGCGGCTCTGCCTTCAAAGCTGGACAGTTGGCCTGCAGCCACTGCTCAAGTAAGGATGGCCAAGTATGGTATTGCCACCTTTACTTTTGTGCTGCTGTCTGCAGAGCTGGGCCCTCAGTCAGCAGCCACCACTCTCCAGTTGCCCAGCCCTGAAGGCAGCGCAGAAGTAAGGGTGGCAATACCACCACCACCCCCAATAATCTTGTGACCCTCCTACAACTCCTTTTGGGGTCCGGGCACCCAATTTGAGAAACACTGGTCTCCCCTGTGAAATCTGTATAGTATGGGTAAAAGCACACAAAAGACCAGATTTCACGGGGGAGACCAGATTTCATAGTTTGTGATGTGTTTTTCATGGCCGTGAATTTGGTAGGGCCCTATTCATTCACCTTCCACACTCAGCAGGTGGGGGAGCATAGGCCCTGTGCTATGTTAGTGGAGTGGAGAGAGGTGAGGTTGGGACCATAACCCTACTCTTTGCTGCTGGGCTGATTCAGCAAAAAGGAGGCTGGCTGAGCCCCAAGAGGAATTCAGGCTGACAGAAAGGAATTTCTGCTGCTTCCCATTAATATAGCCAATGGCTTAATGTTAGTCTGGTTAGTAGTTTATCAACTCCAGGCCACGCGCCAAACTCGACTCGCCTTTGTTGCCTACAAATCAGATAGTTGGAGGCCTAAATGAGCTAAGTGATATCACGTGTGTCTGCAATTATTTATACCAGTAGGTATTTGTGGGCCCAAAAGGGAACATTTGGGACAAGGCCTTTTAAAAACTAGGCTGTGATATGTCCCTGCATCCACTTTGGGCCCACATTTTGGGCCTTTCAAATGAATGATCCTGTCCTATTGATATTTGAAATGGTGAATTGAATATAAACTCAAATAGTGAAGATATGGAATCTGTGAGAGGTGCTGTTGTAATATATTGACCTGTCATATATCGCCCTCCAGAGAAAAAAATATATCAGGCCCTGCATGTATGCTGGCTCCCTTTGCCAGATGAGCTAGTTTCACTTTTCTTAGCTCGCTGTGTTTCTAGAGTTAAGGTCAGGAGTTCTGTTGCTGATTCTGCATGCATGCAGTTAGCTATTGCTCATGGTTTCCATGCTGTCATGGATCATTACACCAGCCCTTCAGTACTCAGATTTCATCTTGTCCATTATGACGAGTTTTCAGAGTAGTAAGGCATTCACATTATTTTAAGCTTGAGAGAATTTTTTTAGTGTTGGCCTGAATCTAGTGAAAATTATCGTTACTCACCATTTCATTGCTTCCATGGCAAGCAGTCTAGGCCCAGCTCTAGTTACATTGGATTCAAACACATTTATTTTGTTCTTTGTACACTATGCTTGGAGCATGGGGAGAAGCAGGTCTAGGCAGCCATTCTTCCAGCAAGGGACAGACAAGGACAGAGCAGGACAATTCAGGGCCCTACACACAGGTCTCCTAGGTCTCTGGCCCCATGCTGTGGCCCTCTATGCGTTTGGGTTGGTGGTGGCTGAGATGGTTAGGAGCCCACCACCACTCCTTTTTGGGAGTGTTGGGGCCTCCTCCCACTACCGACCCTGGCTTCAGTGAGTGTGTCTGGAAGGGAGGAATGCGGGTGAGAAAGGACTCTATGGGTACATCTACACTCAAGCTGATGGTGTAATTTGCAGCTCAGTTAGACATATGCACAATATCTTTGATAGAGACCTAGTGTACTAAAAACAGAAGGGTAGCTGGCATGGCGTAGGCAGCGGGACGGGTTAGCCACCCAAGTAAGTAAGTAGGGTCCCGGGCATGCTTTCACTCAGGCAGCTAGCCCATACCACCATGGCTGAAGTTCCATTTTTACTGCACAACATGCATGCATCTACCCATACTGGAAATTACACCACCAGCTCAAGCATAAACATTCCCTTTGTGTGGGGGCCACTGCCACGAGAGCAAGGTCCTCACATGCAGAGACCTTTGCTGGAATGATGTCAGCAGGTTTGGTGCTCGGAATGGGACAGTTCACACCTCTTAGAGCTATTGTTTCAGGCTGTATGCTGACATCACTGCATCAGTAGTTACACTCCACTCACATTTTCAAGCTTTTCTTTGCAGCAATATGGATTAGAAACATTATTAATATTTAAAATTAAATCTGCTATTCTGACATCATCACATGACTCCAGGAGCTGGAACCTAGGTCCAGGTTTATGGTGTTGATGCTTTAATAGAGCCCTGCAAATAGAAGTTTGGGTTAGACAAGCTATGTGGCTAATAGAGAAATCACTCTGACTTCACCAAGACCTAATAGAAAATTGATTCAACTGCATAATGATAACTTATGTCAAAATATGAATAGCATTTCCTTATCCAGAAATGAAGCAAAGATGGTCGAGCATGTGTGCTGCATCTGTCTGATCAATCAGCCACAGTAAACTATTATTTTGGACTTCTGACATCAGAGAAGCTGAACAAATATGTTTCTAAATGATGCACAAAAGCTTTACAATGTATCACATAAAAATATTGCTGTTATACATGTGCACTAATTATTTTTTCACATATAGGTTTATTTGCCTTACAAAGTAACTAAACAATAACAAGTAGGGAGAACACACTAGAAAAATACTATGAGAAGGGCATGTTTATGTTTAGCTAATGGATTCCATTTAAGGAACAGGCAACTAATCACTGCAAGAATGTGGTTATAATTCTGGAAAATCACAAGTACATTTGAATAAAAATGCACATTTTTTCTGAATTATTATAATCTAGTATATGTATTATGGTAGTTTCTAAAGCCTCCTTTGCACTATGCTCTGTACGAATAATAAGCGAGAGACCCTGCTCTGAATATCTCATTGACTACATAGACAAGGCAGATAATGATACTTTTTTAGCTCCCAGCTTTTTTGTCCATTTTCAGATGTGCACCTGAGACACAGACAGATTAAGCAACTTGTCCAAAGTCTCTAAGGAAGTCTGAGGCAGAGCTGGGAATTGAATGCAGGTCTCCTGAGTAACGCTGGTCAAAATTTTTCCACTGAATGTTTTTCATTGGAAAATTGAGTTTACTAGTTTAAAAACAAAACAACTCACAAAAAATGTCTCCTTTTCATGGTAATTTTGATACAGTGTCAAGACAAACAAACTAATGCCCAACCCCCCTAGTATTTTTTTTTACTAAAGTATTTCTATTGTCATAGGAAATATTTCAGGTTTTGGACAGAAATATTTTTGTTCCTGTTATTTCATTTAAAAAGTCAACACTTTCATCAGAAAATAAAACATAACATTGATTTTTTTTTCACAAATAACCCCCCCACCCATTTTCTGATTAGTTCTGCTCCTAAGTCCCATTCCATTTCTTTAGCCACCAGCCCATCTGTACAATCTCTGAATGCAACCACAGCTTCTCCTACAAATATGTGCATCCAAAGGTTTTCACAATTCATTTCCTGAACAGTGTAATCTATGAAATGATAATGATTCTCTGTGGATTCCTTGTACATACTGTCCAGACAATAACTTGCCTCTGATTTTTATTTTAAAAATCTAGATTGGCTTTTCTTGTGAGATGCATATTTCATTCAGGAAAATCTTTAACTTTCAGTGGGTTTTAATAGCCACCTCTGTCACCTGACCAGGAATCACTTTCAGTTACAGTTACAGAATAATGGGTTTATTGTGTTGGGTGGAGGAAACACACTGGGCTCAATTCTCTCTTCCAGATGAGCTCCACTTGGCATGTGAACGGGCAAGCTGGGAGAGGCAAGTGTGGTTTTATTGCCAGTCTGGCTCCCATTACATGTTCAAGCTACTGGAGGGCTGCTCTAACTTGCACGTGGTTGCCCATGGCACCAAGGGCCCATTCCAGCACCTGGGACTAGACATGTGCAGGAGTGGACTGGCTGAGCACTTTCCTTGCCCCAGACCCACGTGAGGAGGTGGCAGAGGGCAACTATGCCAGCTTTACATCATTCAGAAAAATCGGAAGGATTCCTGGAAAGCCAAATAGACTGACTTTATATCCTGTGTGCACTGGTGAAGTGGCACAACAGGGGACATATCACATCTGAGAAATCTGCCAACACTGTCCTGGAACAGTTTAAGACACAAACTGTCTGGATTTATGCTCAGATATAGCTGCTTTCTGTAGCTTTGGGAGTTGTAAACTGTGCTTGACTTTTGCTGTCAAAAGTCCCTGTTTAAAACCATATTCTTTAGGAACTGTACATGCTGTAAATAAAACCTGAGTAGGACAAAGCGTTCAGTGTCTGGGTCCATTCATTTCCCCCTCATCAAGGGAATAACTCACTCCTGGAGAGGCTGGAGTCCAAAACTGCATGGCTCCTCAGAGGTTGTAACAAATAGGTGAATACATGACAAGTTCCAAGACAGAGGACTACACGCTCTCTCGCAAGTATTGCTCTGGTAATGTGGTATAGACAAATTGTCTCCGGGAACCAGAAGCTTCACTGCAGCCTTGAAAGAGATGGGAAATGCTCTTATTCTTAAAAAATGGCCTGCAAAGGGGAATGTTTGTTCTTTTATTATTAATTGTTATTATTATTTTATTTTATTGTGATGTATAAAATCGCCTCCCTAGGCTTGTGTGTGTTTGTTTTTTTTTTAAAATGAACTTGATTTTTATATTAGAAATGTAGGGCTTTTCTAGGCTGGGAGACACTATGATCATTGGATAAACTTGTGCACAGGTGACATCCAAAGAGCTAAGAGAGTGAAACTTCTATTCTATTCTGTATCATTTCTTATACTGCTGCTATTGTCATAGCATTTGGCACTTTCCAGTAGTGCATTAAGCAATGTGACTAAAATCTGTGGAAGGTGAACAATTGAGAGGAGAAGTGAGACAGTTCAAAGTTCTTTGGGTTTTATTTATTTGTTTTTTGTTCGTAGCTATTAAAATGTAAATGGCCAATGAACATTCTGGAGAAAGGAAGCCTCTGTCAAAGGTTCAACACCCCTGCAGTTAAGAGGTTTCGGCTCACAATAAACTTTCCTGAAGACTCCTAGGAGTTTTCAGTGAAAGCAGAAATGATCAGACTTGACATTCCGAAGATTTCAAAGGTAAAAAAAGTAGTTAAATATTTTTAAACAAAATTCAGTCTTTTATATATCATTAAGAAGCCAAAAAAAGAAAAAGAAAAAAAAAAGAAAAAGTGGGGGGGAGCACAAGGCCAAATAGTTAGACTATCCTGTGCAAGTTACCTTTACATAGCTTAGAAGTTTATCTAACTGTGGGGATTATGCTTTCATTACCTCAATTAACATAGTGATTGGTTGCACAAAGCACTACAGCTGGCACTGCTTATAAGAACATATGTTTAAGAGCATACCATTTCTCCAGGAATTGATTTTAGTCAGGGATTGTTTCGCTGCTTATAACAAAATGAAAACTGCAAATACCCATCTTTAGGCTATTTTTGGAGTATCATCCACAATGTTCTTTTGTTGTTTTGTGCAATATAGATTGAAACCTCTGACAAAGCCTGAGACAGAACAAACTCTCCTCCCATCTTTAAAAAAAAAGTCAGGAGAATAAGAAGTTTTAAAAAGAAGAAATGCAAGTGCTTTTTCTTCTTTGAAAGGATTGCCAAGTCAGGATACAACTATGAGAGAAGGGTACTAGACCCAGATATGCTCAGTCTAAAGACAAGAAAATTGATGTGATAACATTATACTTATCTACAAACACAAAGTGATGTGGAGAGATCAATTGTTCTCCTTTTGTCAAGGAGAAAAGAACAGGAGGTGACAGAGTGAAGAGACAGTAGGGGAAATTTCAGTTAAATCTATTAGAGAAAGCATTATTACTTTTAACGGTTGCTAGGAAATGGAGCCAGCTACCCAAGGAGACTGTGGAACTGCCATTGTAACAGGTTGGCAGTATTTGCCTGCAATACCCCACTGCTTAACAGGTGTTGATCCTGCTGGGTAAAGGTTAGATTCTGCTGACTCAGTGAGGCACTTGGCTCATTACCCAGCTTCAGCGTAAAGGAAGTTGGAGTCTGTCTCTCTAGAGTGAATATCTAGGGTGTGGATGTGGTTTTAAATCAGGCTGTGAAGGGCACCTGCTCATAACCAGCCTCCTTTCTATCACTGGAGATATTATAAGCTATATTTCTCACCTTTCAGGCCGGTTTAGTGGTAGTTCAATCAATGCTGCAGGATCTATGAGGATGTAATAGGTATTTTACCGGTGCCTCCTTCTAGCCCTCATGATTCTATGATTGCTAAACAATGTTGCACTCTGTGCATAAAGAACTAAAGGTATTTATATCAGTACTATTAACTATCCATTTATTTGTGTTACAATAGTGCCCAGGTACCCCATTCATGATAAAGAACCTTTATGCTGGATGCTGTATAAACATAAACCAATAGAGAGCCCCTGTCCCAACTGAATTTGTAGCTGAACATACACTGAGATACCTCTCATCTTGCTGCCATGGTGCAAAAAGTAACTAGTTTTTGATTTAAAGAAATTACATTTCCTTGTCCTTTCAAGTATCTCAGGCTTTCAGCTGAGGCTGTACTGCACAGTAATTGAACATCTGCACTTGAAAATTCCTTCTTTGTGATCACCTGTGGAATGCAAGGGAGCAAACATTACATTTTAGTGTTTTGTCTAATTTCTGGAAGGAGTCTGATTGTTGGGAAATATTTGCTGATCCTATCAGGGGGATTCAAAGGTAAATGGACAGTGACTGATTCAATTAAATGATAAAATCTATTACCACTATGCCAAACAATCTACTCAGGGTAAATAGCATGATGAACAAATAGTCAGATGTACATCTGTCATTTCCATATCAGACCTAGATTTATCTTTATATCAGATCTGAGTGAGTACCAAGAGCAGGTGACATAAGGAGGGAAAGGACAATTATTTTTGTAAATGCCAAAGGAGCCCACATTTCAAAAGCCATAAGCAGTAATCTGTGAACTATTCCTCGGTTTGATTCAAGAATCTTGACCCTTCCTGCACCTTGCATTCCTCCCCTTGGGTAGGTTTTACAGAACACAATTGACAGTTTAAAAAGGGTAGTAGGTAAATTTACCACTGGGGTTTTATGTGAACACAAACATTTGGAGCTGGGAAGTCAAGCCTCTGTTGGGATTGGAAAGCATTAAGATTTCACTATGTCCTGCCCTGATTAGGAGATTTCTTAACAAATTGCTCTAAGTTTGGAGAAAACTTAAACAAACAACCTGACAAAATCTAGTACAAACGTGAATTTTGAAAGCTGTGGTTCAACGAGCCCATTTGTTTAAACATAATAAAACACCAAAAAACAAATGGTTTAAAACTGCACACCAGAACAAACCCCAGCATTGATAAATTTGAAAAAGGACAGCATTCTTTAACCTGCAAGATGTTGAAATTCTAGCAATCTTGCTATCCTTCTAAAGTTCAGTCACTTTACTGGTGATATGAGGACATCATTGCTCAGGCAGTGAGAGCTAAGTTGTCATGGTAACCCAAAAGCTGTGTATAGTTTCTCAGCATCTCGCAAAGGTTGTCAATTAGATGAACATAAGAAGATTTTAATGAAAACAGACACTTGTCACTTTCTGACAGCAGCCTAATATTATCCATTTAAAATATTTCTGTGGAAGGATAGCGCTGGAGTTAAGTTTAGCGGCTTTATTTTTAGTTACTTCTCCTAAATGAATTTAGACATTACCCCTGCCCGCCCATGCAAAAAAGAATAAAGAATAACTTTGTGGAAAGGAAAAGCAGAATTACTTCAGTGAATGATATTAATGTTTTGGGGCATAGATTTTCAGCAGGATGCAGCAGCTAATTCCCTACCATTCACCACTTTAAGAACTTTCCTCTTAAAGTTTGTTGATGGTGGATTTACTGTTAGTATGGAAAGCTTAGAAATATGGAGTGTTCATTACAAATAGTTCTCTAAAGGCGAGACTCTAAAGGTGCTTATGGATTTTATTTTGGCTAAAAGTGGATGGCAAAGAAATTAATAAATGTGGCAAAACTATTAAAGATCTCAGATCAGGTAGGTTGAAAATGGTGTCTCGGTTTCTCATTCTGTAAAATGGTAAAAAAATATTATTATAAATTAACTGAAGTTTCAAAATAAAAGTTGTTTTGACCCAAACATTGAACTTCTTGCAGATGTCAAAACAAGGCATTTAGACAAGTCCAAATATTTTTTTCCAATTTTTAAAATAGAAATATTTCCGGGTTTTACTAATTAGAATTTTCTGATAAAAGAAACCTTTATTGAAAAATTCCTAACAAGTTCTAGAGCAGGACTTAGCAGTTCAGTGATACATACTCAAAATCCATGCATAATGGGAGTACCCATCCACTCACACTTCTACAACTGATTTGGATTCATTATTTCACTGTATAGTCCCCTTTGGAATGATGTGGTAGCTGCTGCATAGACTAGAAGAGTGAGTGTGGCCAGGACTTCGCACATAGTCTGGAGCTCTGTGGGAATATATGGGGAAAACATGGCAGATCAAAATGCTATGTATAGAGTACTGCCTTCTCCATGACATCATGATTCTCACAAGTGCTATGCTCAAATCCTCACTACCATGTTTGAAACTAAAAAAGGGGAAATTACCACTGAACAGAGAACTAGTGATGTGATGAAATTTCCATCCAAATTTCTTTATATAGTTTATTTTTATAGGATTGTTATATAGCTCATTGTCTGCATCATATTGCAGTGAATTTCCAGAGACTATGGTGCATTGATCAGCTTGTTCTGTACATTCCTCTTCATAAACATGCCCACTCAGCCACATGAAGCTGAGTTCCTGTACCAATGAATACTCCGGAGTTATACATTCTGTGGCCTCGAAGGGTATGTACTGTATGTATGAACATGTACTGTATGTATTCTGCCCATTCCTTGTGGTGGTGTGTAGAATACATACAGTACATGTTCCTCTAGCATGGGTATAAATAGCTGTGTAGACATGGAGGAACTGCCTAGGTGAGTAAAGACATACCTGAACCCTTAGGGTATCTACCATACTGCTATTCTTAGCAGTATAGTGTCCACAGGGAAAGGCTCTGCCATCAGGAAAACCCCCAACCGCCCTGACTCCTATCCACACCCCTGCATCCTGACCACTACCATGAACTCCCCTGCCCTCTATCCAACCCCTCCCTGCCTCCTTACCATGCTGCCTGGAGCACCGGTGGCTGGCGGCACTACAGCCGCATCACCCAGCTGGAGCCGGGCCATGCTGCCACCGCCACCATGCAGCACAGAGACCGAGTCAGGCCCCAGCTCTGTAGTTGTGCTGTCTCAGGAGCTCACAGCCCCGCTGCCCAGAACATTATGCCGGCTGCGGAGCAAGCAAGCTGAGGCTGCGGGGGAGGGGGGGCAGTAGGGAGGGGCCGGGAGCTAGCCTCCTGGGCCAGGAGCTTGGAGGCCAAGCAGGACGGTCCCATGGGCCGTAGTTTGCCCACCTCTGATATAAAACATAACAAGGGGTACCATCCTGAGTGTATTTTCATATATAATTAAATACCTCATTTAATGAAGCTGTTACAAAATGTCCTGTCTTCCATACCAGTGCTGCAGAATCCAGTGACTCTGCTGTATAAATTAGATCCCACTTGACCCAGAATAGGTACATATGGCCATGTTTATACCATGAGAACCAAAGGATGATACTGCCTCTCAAACTTTGAAGCTTCTGTAGCTTGTGATGCCCCATAATCTTCTGTGTGGCTTCTGCTGCCTGCATAAGGCTACACTGAGGCATATACTATGGAGGCATCTGATAGCAACCCCCTAAGTAGAGTTGTGTTCTGAAATGGGGCATAAACCCTTGTTTTTCTCTAAAAGTTGGTATCCTTAGTAGGAAATTTCATACACTGTTAGTTTTATGCCTTTTAATTTTCTGTGTTGTCTTCATTTTGGTTTCTCTTCATAATTTTTGTAATGGGAAGTTTTTGAAGTTGATTTGTGACTGAAATTTGACCTTGTTTGTCCAACCTCTCATTGTTAACTGACCAAATTTGGGAGAGGTGTGCATCCTGAGTAGATCTGGTGTAACATGTAGGTCTTTTAAATAAAAAAATGAATTTAGTATAATTTTAGCCATTTGTCATAACTGAATGTTTATACGTCATCAGTATTACAGCCCCCACACACCCCAGATTACCCCAGACGGAACTCTGCACCTTGAAGGGTTCCAGCCTTCCATTGCCCTCTTTACCAAACTATCCTCTTCTACTACAACACAACACTACGGCAAACAGACACAGCTATTCCTATTGAGAAAGGGTAGTTTTGGTAGGGGGATGTATTGAGGCAGCAAAGATAAGGCTATGAGCCGGTGATGCATGGTCTGTGGCATACTAAGATTGTGGTAATGGTAAGATTTGGGTGAAGGAGTAAAGGGTATGCACTATTAGGCTCAATTTTTCATTTCCATGTTCTCATGTGTTTGTGTCAGGTAGGTTATGTGTGTAGAAACCATACCTGCTTTGCAACAAAGTTTTTGTACATTAACATAGATGTAGCCTTTTGAGAGCTGTACCCTTTCTGTAGAGTAGCTTGACAGAGTTTTTTTTTTCTGTTTATGAATCATCTTCACACACCTTCTGATTTCTTCAAATGTATTCACTATTGCAAATTATTTGCTGAATGCATCTACTAGGAGAAAATTGGTCTACTTTTTGGAGCCACCATCATTTCAGATTGACTGCAGATTGAAGTAGATTCTCGTGTTGAATTTCTTATACATACAGAAAATTGTAAGATGAATTTGAAATATTAGGACACTGAAAAACAGGTCCTTTGGGTTTTTTTCATCTCCTTTTTTCCCCACAGGAAAATTATACTCTTTTAAATTTTAATTTAGGAATCTGTTTTAATAGAAATGTGGGGAATGGCTTCTTGCTCTGTTTTATTTTCACTCTGGTTTTAGTATTGTACCAATAATGGGAAAGTGATTGCATTATATCTGTTGCAGAATCTTTTATGCTGAGATGTTCAGTAGTTTCAATATAGTAGAGTATGCTTGATGTAAAGCATTAAAATTTAATACATTGTATTAAAAGGGCACAGCTATCTAATCCAATGGGAAATAAGAAGAACATCCAAAAATCTTTTGAGTTAGCACACAAATTACATTATGTATTAATTCAGGGTGCTTTCTTGACTCACTTTTGCTTAGGGGTTCTTAGTTTGTTGGTTACTTCTGTATTTTCAGAGGTCAAGAGGCAGCCCATGCAAAATGTTGAATCTTCAGTAGCATATTTGAAATAACAAAACATACAGAGGAAAATCTGCAAAGATACAAATGGGAATTAGGCACCCAATGACTTTCCAGAGTGGATGGGTGCCTAACTACCCCTTCCATGCCTTTGAAAATATCCCACACAAGGCTTAATTGTGCAACCCATACTCACAGTGGTTAGCACTTGTTCATGCAAGCAGTCCTGTTACTTTCAGTGTGTGCTTGGATAAGTGCTCTCCTTCCTGAGTGAGTGTTACACAAATGACTCCAAAATGTTAGACAAATTAAAAAAAAAATTCTTTGTAAGCTGGAAAATACTCTAAACAGATCTGTGATGGGGTGTATAGACCCCACACTGATGAGGAATGTGTCAGAGGGCCCTGGGGGACAGGGCTAGCCCTGGGCCTCTGGCCTTGCCAGTCATGTATGATAGGCAGGAAGTCTTTAAAAGAGGGGAAACTTCAGTCAAATCAGAGGTGGGAAGGAGCACGATCGCCAAGCAGGAGACTGCTGGTGTGACTCCTAGAGCCACAGGAGGAACTCCATCCAGAAGCTCTTCACCCTGACCATACGGGGACAGCAGTGAATTCCCAGGGAGAGACTTAAAAGGCCAGCAAGGGATAAAGGCCCCGGGTAATAAGTAAGGAATTGGCCCTGTGCAAGACCCTCCCAGTTCAAGTAAGTGGGTGCAGTGGCAGATTAGATACTGAGCCAACAGGGGGCCATGGAAAAATAGGCACCCCCATGCTCCGACCTGCTCCGCCCACCTGGTGCTCCTGCCAGGGAGCAGGGTTGGGATGTGGGGGCTTGCCCTGCTCCAAGTGCCCATCCAGTGCTCCTGCCTGGGAGCAGGGGAAGCCCCATGCCCTGACCCCACTCCCCCCCGGCAGAAGCACTAAGTGGGCAGGAGAAGCCTCCATGCCCCAACCCTTCTCCCCAGCAGGAGGACCAGGGGTTGATGGGGGACTGCAGGCAGAAGGCGTGGGGAGGAGCTCCCACTTGCTCTGGCTCAGGGCCCCACAAAATGGTAATCCGCAGCTGACTGGGTATGGTCAGGTTCTCCCATCATCTGGCAGACAAACCTCAGGGGACTCCTTTACAAGATCACATTAAATTTGTTTGATCTCTTTCCCTGACACTCATGAAACAGATGTCATGTGGAAAGAGGATAAAATGAGTAAAATTTCAGGAGAAATCTTTTTAGATGGTCATCTAGCCACAAAAGAAAAGACAGTACCAGTGCAATCTTTCATTTCAAGTAATGCAGTTATGAACTACTTGAGCAAAGGCAAAGTTAGCTCACCAGAATTATTCTTTTTGGGTGTTCCAACTCAATGGCAATTCCTGACTTGAACTTACTTTTCTAGAATATTACTTATAATAGTATTATCTGGTAGAAATGATTTTATTATCCTTAATCAAGGCAGAAAATAGATGGACACAATATAGAGTTTCAGTCTTAAGATCAGGCACTCTTGTCCTAAATTTTCAAAAGTGACTGGGTTGCCTCAGTTTCTGGGTGCTCAACTTGGGACACCTTATAAGGGGGCCAGATATTCAGAAAATTCTCCACAGCCAGACTTTGAAAATCAGGTCCATTTAAGATGCCTGATATGGAGGCATCCAAAAAAGTCTCTAGTAAGCCCTTACTTCTATCACTTTTGAATTTCCTTTGAAATGCCATCCCTCTTCTTGATCTTTGACTTGGTCAAGACAAAGACATGCATGGCAGCTGAGTCAGACCTGGAGACTTGTGAGTCAGCCTACACTATTGCAAGAAAGCAAGCATGTAGAGCAGCCCTCATTTCAAAATCAGTAGCTTATTCTCATGCCAAAAGACTTTAAGATGCAAGAACTATAGAAAATTAAAATAAGATAACAAAGCCCAAACTGAGGAAACATATCCATCAGTTAGATCATTCATGCATGTACTGCCCTTCTACTAATATATTATTGATTGCAAAATATTCTTCCCTAGAGACTATTCAACACCTCAGTGAAGTTGTTCTTGAATCATAGTTCCAAGCTTAAAAGGACAGAAAAACAATCAAGTTCATATAATTGCAGATATATAGATTGGTCACTAGGAAAACAGTTCAGTCTATGTCAATAACAGCACTTTAACTAATGTGAAAATTGCATATTATCGCTCCGAGACAAGCTGCATCAATGAGACAAGCTGCATCAGTAAGCATGCTGCTGTTTTCACTAAAGTCCTTGAAAGAGATTGCATAAAAATGGATGTACTACACTGATGGAAATGCAGTACTGCTCTCTCCCAGGTCACTTACCACTGGTTTTATTACATCAGAAAATGGCTTTAGTGCAGTGATAAAATAAAAGTGCTGCATACACTTATTTGGATTTGATCACAATTTATACATGCATATAGTCATCACTGATGTCCTGCATGATAAGCAGATAATATTCAATAAAAAACATAGCATGTCATGTCTGTGGCCATCTTAGTCAAGACTAGAAAAATCATAAGCAGGAAACTGAAGTGTTAATGGTTTCTCCTCCAGCTCAAAGGTAACTGAGAGAAACAGTGCCAGAGTGGTGTTACTATCTTGATGGCTTTTCATTGCTCTCTATGAAATAGATATTGAGACAAAATGGGTGAGAGACAAGACTGAGTGAGATAAAATATTTTATTGGACCAACTTTTGTGGGTGGAAAGCACAAATTTTCAAGCTTCACATACCTCTTCCTCAGATCTGGAGAAAGTAACCAGAGTGTCTGAGCTAAATACAAAGTGGGACAGATTGTTAAGCAAAAGACTTTCACACATGCTGTAGGAGACCACTTAAAATGAAGTGGGCAATTAAGGGCTAGTTAGTCCAGTTCTCAGTGCCAAAGGACTGACATCACAAAAACTATAATCCCAGCTGGTACCTTTGCTAACCTTCTCCTCAGTGAGGCCAGACAGTGAATGAATATGGAGGTTCATGTCACCCATAAAGGTAGTCACTCTTCGAAATGCTCCGGCACATAAATGGAACGGTATGGTAGCTACACTCCAGGTAACTATGAATGAAAAATTCGTTTTCCAGTAGCAATATGCTTGACTCAGAGAGCTTGGGTTCAGACCCAAACTGATCCAAAGTGTGAAGAGTGTTTAGATCCAGGATTTTCTTTTATCTCATAATGGATATTCTATTCTATTTAGTTTACACACCAGTCACCGTGGTGTCTGATCAAGTACATTAATGAGGCCAGCTGTATAGTACAGATTCAATCTGAACTTCACTAAAAGTTGGGTGCTGTTCAGATCTGGGGATTTGATCCAGCTCATTTCTTATTTCCAAAATGTTGTAGCTAGAACTTTTCACAAGCACTGAATTCACCTCTTAAATTAAGTGGGGGGAAAATCTTCAGAGAGCTGAATTTTAGAGATTTCTTTAGGACTGAAATAGAGTACTGAGCTGTGATATGTCCCTTTCTGGCCAGAAGATGATAACCAGAAACTGTTATTCCCATAGGAAATGCCAGTACCTTGAAATCTGAATATATATGGGGAGAAATAATCTGAAACGTTGATATTCAATGGGAGAGACAAGCCTGGAAGTCAGGAAATGCTGGAGGAGAATGACAGTAGTCAGACCTGAATCTGTAAAATGAGATGACAGGAAAAAAGGCCAATGGACTGTTGTGCTTCGTATGTAGACGTCTTTCAATATATAGCAGGTATGTAATAACCCCTCTCTTTAGAGCCCTGGAATATTTCATTCAGTTCCAGGCATCTTATTACCACAAAAATAAATAAAATTGCAGGGAGTTCAGAGAAGAGCAACAAAAAATGATTATGTGGCTGGGGAGAGCCTTATAAGGAGAGATTAAAAGATCTGTATGCAGTAGCATGGGTAATTGATTACTAAGGGGTGATGGGGTGATAGTGTACACATATCTGGAGGGTGTAAACACCAAGGAGAGAGAGGATTTATTTAGCAAGGTACAAGTGTGTCTAGGAAGAAAGGAGTGGAATTAAGAAAGAGAATATATTGAATAGTAGGGAAAATGCCCACAGTGAGATGTATTCATCAGTCTCTAGGGGGATTGTTGGAAGCCCCCTAATATGAATTTTACCATATGCGCACGGAGCAGAACAGTAGGAAGCAAGGAGTGAGAACTGGTGTCTCTTTCTTTCCAGCAGCAGAAGCAAAAAGCTTCAAATATAGACTTTGCCCTTAAAAGAATATTCTAGAGAAGTGGCATCCCATGATATAGTGCAGCGGCTAGGATGCCTCTGGCTCAGTTCATCTAGCCTGTGTTTGAATCCTGCAACTTATAAGTAAACTCTAGCTAGTTTTCAACTAAACTGACATAGCCTTTGCGATGTGATGTAACTAGCTAGTTACTAAGTCCCACAAGGACTTTGCTCCAAGATCTGGCATTAAAACCAGGAGCCCTGTGAAGGCCAACTGAGAATCACACTGCTTCAGCTTGCCATATTTGTAAACAGCCCTTAAACAGGACTTACATATTTGCTGGCCTTCTGCACATGCATGAATTTCACCTTGTGAGAGTGGTAATTGAAACTTCAAGTTTAAGAAGGATGAGATATAAGTTTCTATAACAGAGACTCTACAAATGACCACATCATCATATTTACAGATACTTGAGAATAAATCCTCCTTTCTTGAAAACAGAGCTGAGAGAGTCAAAAACAAGCAATATACTCATAAATTGAGGTCAACCTGTCTAGCTGAGAAGATCAAGAAATGTGATCCTACTAAGACCTTGCCTCCCGGACCCATGACTTGTTTCATCTTCAGTGAAAGAAAAACTTGAATTGTTGATGTTTAGAGGCTACCCTCATCTTCTGAAGATGCATATCCTCCTAGATCACTGCTGATTAGGCACCCTTGTTTCAGATGGATGAGCAGTTTTATCAGCTCCACTAAAGTCCAGGGACATTCACTTACCTGGGAAAAGAGAGAATTTACTTTTTCCCAAGACCTCTCTCCATCATTACACAAGCCAATGTGAGAGAAGTCTCCTATGTAGTACACAGTATCCTAACAGCCTATAGGGGTCACCAAATCTTTGACTTCAAGAATCTGAGGACTTGTTAGTTTTCCCAAAGCATCTAATCCAGCTCCAGTGGCCCCGACTAAGACACTGCTCTAGCTATAATGCTCCAAGCCTCCCTTCTCCTTTCCTATCTCCTAGTGCTCTTTTTATTTTTGTTGTGTTGTGTTTTGTTTTGTTTGTTCTCTTCTTGATCACTTTCTCCTTCCTTTCTCTCCTTTTTCCTTCACTCATTTTTCACTGCTTCCTTTTTTGTCTTCAGCCCCCATTTCCCCCTCCCCCTTTAAAAGTTTACAGTGGTGTGGCCTCTAGCAATCTCTGATATGAAGCTACCATGCTATTGTGTTCTGTTTAATTCTCCTGGACATTTCCCTGAAGCAATGGTCTGTAAAATTCTGTTCCGCTGAGGGAGATTTATGTCATCTAATGGAGAAGAGCAACAGGGAAATCTTATTTAAGGTAGAAGGCTGTGAGCTAAATATATTATAAGTAGCATTGTGTAACTCATTTTGCTTATCCTAGCTTCTCTGGTATTTTCTATGACTATTGCTCTATCTGATTCTTACTTTAATACTAATAAATCTTCAGAATCCTTAGTCACTGGAGTGAGTGGGGAGGCTTAGAAACAAAGCCACGTGATCATTTTCAACCAAACCTACCATGCTGCTTTCTTCTCTTGCAGTGGTAGGCTAAAGAATGATCCACAGCAGGAAAAGAATCTGGACAACCTCCCAAACATAGAAACTCCCTCCATGAAAACAGCAAAAGTATAAACAGCAAAGGCAATGAGAATGTTTTCTAGGTTCTCAGCTGACATGTGATTCATTCATATAAGTGATGCTTTAAGTAATTACCAGAAGAAGGGAATTTGCTGTTAATGAATCTGTAGGGTAAGTGGAAGGAGATTTTGTTTGAGGTTATGGCAAGCTTCTACAAAAAGTGTTCTCTTGTCCAAATTTCCAGCATTGTGTCCCATCACGCACATTCATTCAGTTAAAGAAAAGTAACCTTAATGGATTCACTGGTTTATGGTTCATGGCTACCCAAATAGTTCCTTGAAGATTTCACTGTTAGAAAATTAGTGGTCATGATATCTGTCAGATTTTGCATCTGAATTCTGCTGCCTCCAAATTCCTTCTTCTCCCCAGATCACTGGGTTAGAAATAGCAGGTTAAAGGGTTTTCTGAAATTCTGTTGTTTTAATTTTCTGATTTGTATCATGAATAAGAACATGGTGTCATGTCAGACTTCATGCTGTAAAACATCAGTACTTATTAATGATTCACCGTCGTGTTTAATAGTGTTACAAATAGGGTTCAGCAAACCAGTCTGCGCAAGAGCTTGGAAATAAAATTAAGGACTTTGTATCATAGCACATTTGATAGATGGGTATTTCAATTTGATCTTGACAAAATAAGAACTTTTTTGAAGATATCATGTAACGGTATAGATATAGCACAGTCTATGCTTGCAGTATTAGCCAACACAAACTCTTTAAGGGCCAGAGTTATTTATAATCTAGATAGATTTCAAATTGATATTTTCCTTGCATCTTGACAAATATGAAAAACAGGATGTTTATGTCTTTTTCTTGCTGATCAAAAAATATTTTCAGGCTTGGAAACATACCCTAAGACAGTGGTTTTCAACTAGGGGTACACAGAGGTCTTCCAGTGGGTACATCAACTCATCTAGATATGTGCCTAGTTTTACAACAGGCTACATGAAAAACACTAGAAACTAAGTACAAATAAAGTACAAACTAATATTTCATACAATGACTTCTTTATAAAGCTCTATATATTATATACTGAAATGTAAGTACAATATTTAGATTCCAATTGATTTTAGTTTATAATTATATGGTAAAAGTAAGCAATTTATCAGTAATAGTGTGTTGTGACACTTTTGTATTTTTACGTCTGATTTTGGAAGTGAGTAGTTTTTAAGTGAGGTGAAACTTGGGGGTACACAAGACAAATCAGCCTCCTGAAAGTGGTACAGTAGTCTGGAAAAGTTGAGAGCCACTGCCCTAAGAGAGTAAATGATACAGTTGTATCTTAAACACTTTATCATAACCTCAGAACTCATCACAAAGGGTACGTCTTCACTACCCGCCGGATCGGCGGGTAGCAATCGATTTCTCGGAGTTCAATATATCGTGTCTCATCTAGATGCAATATATCGAACCCCAAACACGCTCCTGTCGACTCCGGAACTCCACCGGAACGAGTGGCAGTAGCAGAGTCGACGGGGGAGCCGCGGATGTCGATCCCGAGCCGTGAGGACGGGTAAGTAATTTGAGCTAAGGTACTTCGACTTCAGCTACGCTATTCACGTAGCTGAAGTTGCGTACCTTAGATCGACCCCCCCCCCGCCAGTGTAGATCAGGCTAAAGAGTCTCAGCAGTAAAACAGAGAATGTATAAGGTAATGCTAAGTTGTAAATGAATTTCATATATGAAACAGGGACTATGTGGATGTAAATACAGGAGCTCAGAAAGGGGCAATGAATGAGTCCACTGCTCCAGTCTATCGGTGACAATAAGCTAGTCTATATTAACGTGCTACATCAGTGCATCTATACCGATGCAGCTGTTCTGCTGTAGCATGTCTGGTGAAGACGCTCTATGCCGACAGGACAGAACTCTCTCATCTGCATAATTACTCCACTATGTCAGTGGGACACCATCTCCTAAAAACATAGCACATGTGTGGACAGCATTTAGATTGCTCTAACTTGCATCGCTCATGGGGGTGCCAGCTTTTTCACACCCCTGAGTGACATATGTTATATCGACATAGGCCAGCCCAGGGTTTAAATCGTCATACAGGGCCTGATTAAGGGATAAACACTCTACAACCATGCTGATGGCCCCAGCTTCTGGAATGATGTGATTTATAACAGAGTATCAGTTTTTATTTATAAGAAAAAGTGAGTTTCTAGACTTCAACATTGTGAAGAAAAGCTTGAAAATGTGACCTGAGTGTAATTAATGGAAAGATGCCTACCTGAGTCTGCAGCCAGCCTGAAACAAATAGCTTTGAAGTGTGAACTGCTCTACTGACCTCAGTAGGTTGTCAGCTCCAAGACCCACTGCTGTGGGAGGAACCTCGGTAAAATCACCTCAGTTCTCACTAGTTGCTCTGAGTAGATGCCTGTACACCGCAGTACCACATTCCAGAACCTTGACTTGTTGGGCATGTTAAACCTGTGAAGGTAGCTAGCAGAGGCAACTGCCGGTGAAGGGCTGCCAGGTGCATGCCAAAGAGGAGTTGTTGAATGCTTTGTGAATATTAGACCATAGAAACTGAATGAAGCATGGAAAATGCTTCATTCAGTCTCATTCTTTTTAGGTGACAAATCTGAGCTGTCCCAGATTGAGGTGTCATTAGAGGAGGTTTTGGAACAAATTGCTAAACTAAACAGTAATAAGTCACCAGGACCAGATGATATTCACCCAAGAGTTCTGAAGGAACTCAAATGTGACATTTCAGAACTACTAACTGTAGTCTGTAACCCATCATTTAAATCAGCTTCTGTACCAAATGACTGGAGGATAGCTAATGTGACGCCAATTTTTAAAAAGGGCTCCAGAGGTGATCCTGGCAATTACAGGCTGGTAAGCCTGACATCAATACTGGGCAAACAGATTGAAACTATAGTAAAGAACAAAATTGTCAGACACATAGGTGAACACATAGGGGAAAAGTCAACATGGTTTTTGTAAAGTGAAATCATACCTCACCAATCTACTAGAATTCTTTGAGGGGGATCCACAAGCACGTGGACAAGGGAGATCCAGAAGTTCTAGTGTACTTAGATTTTCAGACAAGGTCCCTCACAAAGGCTCTTAAGCAAATAAGCTGTCATGGGGTAAGAGGGAAGGTTCTCTCATGGATTGGTAACTGGTTAAAAGATAGGAAACAAAGGGTAAGAATAAATGATCAGATTTCAGAATAAAGAGAGGTAAATAGTGGTGTCTCTCAGGGGTCTGTACTGGGACCAGTCCTATTCAACATATTCATAAATGATCTGGAAAAAGGGGTAAACAGTGAGCTGGCAAAATTTGCAGATGATACAAAACTACTCATGATAGTTAAGTCCCAGGCAGACTGCGAAGAGCTACAAACGGATAACATAAAACTGGGTAACTGGGCAACAACATGGCAGATGGAATTCAATGTTGATAAATGCAAAGTAATGCACATTGGAAAACATAATCCAAACTATACATATAAAATGATGGGGTCTAAATTAGCTGTTACCACTCAAGAAAGATCTTGGAGTCATTGTGGCTAGTTCTCTGAAAGTATCCACCCAATGTGCAGTGACAGTCAAAAAACCAAACAGAATGTTGGAAATCATTAAGGAAAGAATAGATAATAAGACATAAAATATCATATTGCCTCTATATAAATTCATGGTATGCCCACATGTTGAGTACTGTATGCAGATGTGGGTCGCCCCATCTCAAAGAAGATATATTGGAATTGGAAAAGATTCAGAAAAGGTCAACAAAAATTATTAGGGGTATAGAATGGCTTCCATATGAGGAGAGATTACTAAGACTGGGACTTTTTAGCTTGGAAAAGAAACAACTAAGGTGGCGGGCTATGACTGAGGTCTATAAAATCATAACTGTTGCGGAGAAAGTAAATAAGGAAGTGTTATTTACCCCTTCTTATAACACAGGAACTAAATGTCACCAAATGGGTAGCAGGTTTAAAACAAACAAAAGGAAGTATTTCTTCACACAACACATGGTCAACCTGTGGAACTCTTTGCTAGAGAATGTTGTGAAGGTCAAGGCTATAACAGGGTTCAAAAAGAACTAGATACATTCATGGAGGATAGGTCCATCAATGGCTATTAGGCAGGATGGACAGGGATAGTGTCACTAGCCTCTGTTTGCCAGAAGCTGGGAATGGGCGACAGGGAATGGATCACTTGATGATTACCTGTTCTATTTATTCCCTCTGAGGCACCTGGCATTGACCACTGTTAGAAGACAAGACACTGGGCTAGATGGACCTTTGGTCTGAACCAGTATGTCTGTTCTTATGTTCTTGTTGTAGTTGTTAATCTAACAGATGGGAATCAAGGAAGAGGAGAGCTGAGTAAATTATTTTCAGTAATTTATTTGATTAATTTAACCTCTTTGTCTGCTTGTGGAATGGAGTGTCCATCATCAGATCTTGATTTCTTTATAACTGATGAATCTATAGATCTCTCTGTGTATCTACCCAGGCTATTATATTGTTACCCATTACTGTATCCATACATCTGATTCGCTCATTATTAATTTTCTGGCATTTTTTCATAGTTTTTCTATGCCCTGTGGTCTCATTCCAACAGGACATCACACTCTGACTCATAAATATTTGAAATATAAGCTGTATTCCTTAGTTTTGAGTGGCCAAATAAAGAGTAACATGATATCATTTGGATACACATTACTCTGATAATGAGAACATCCTGAACAAGCCACAGAAGAGAGAAATAAGCAGAATAAGAGAATTTTAAAAAATGTTGAACTTTTCTTTTTCTGGGCTCTGCCTATCATATATTCTTAAAAATAGACTTCTGTAAATGTATTGACTTACTCACAAAGTAACTGTAAATATGAGAAGTGACTGATGTGGTTAGATTTTTTTTTCTTTGGCTCATTTAATGGCCTTTCTGTGAAACTGACACAAATTTATGAAATGGTTCCGTTGACCTAAATCTACATTTTTGGTTAAAAAAAAAATCAGATGAAAAATGTCACCTAGCTTTACTCCGATAGTCCTAACAATTTCACCTTTGCCACACTTAGCCCCACGTACACCTCAGGAACGAGAATCCTAAAACTGATCATTTTGGGCAAGTTCCTCAGCTCTGCTTGGCCCAGCTGACAGGGTGGGAGAAAGGTGGCTTCAAGGATCCTAGGCCTGATTTAGAGTTGCCTCGCAGGGCTGTTACACAGTCAGGGCTTGCCAGAGCACAGAGGTGCTCCAGACATGTCTTTTATATCAATTCTGTGCTACATTGAGATGTTTTTATACCAGAAGAGTCCCAAATCAGTAGATCAAGCTGGCTTTCCACCATGAAGCAAGCAGGACACGGAATCAGAATCTAGCCTACAATCAGCCAACATGTGCGTCTGTCCCAAGCATAAGTTCTGTATGCAAAGGCAAAAAAGAACCGTCACAGCATGATCCCCACACTTCTCAGGCATTTAATCTATTGTTACCAATATCTCAGTATATTGAACTAGATCAATAATGTATTTTTAGTCTCAGAATCTCCAGCAAGCTCAATATGGGGAGTGTTCAGTATGCTTTTGCAAAAGTGCACCAAAAGGGGCATCAGTCTCCTGCAGACTGAGGGCTGATTGATGCATGGCTCTTGCAAGTTCATGTGCTACCTCTCATCTTCCCATTTGCATCTGAAGCGAGTGATAATTGCTACATGTGACATCTGGAAGGCACCAGTTTTATTTTTGAGCACTGGCTCTCTTAGTTCAACGTGCACTTGGACAAAAGGTGTTTGGCAAATTGTTTTTTAATCTCTCTTATAAGTAGTATAATCACCCTGTAAATTTTTACAGGTCAAATGCTTCTTACAGTGTTTCTCTTCTGTAATGAAATATCTGTTATCCACCCCATGTTCCTCTGCTGTTTTCAGTCTCTGAGACACTGTGAGCTGCTGATCTGTTTGTTAATTCATTGGTGGTGTATTGTTCTTGGCAGGAAGCTGGCATGAACTTTATTGGGAAATGAAGCCAGAGCAAAACCTATAGATTCCAGGAATAAGTTTTTAGTTTGTATTAGTTACAAACCTAGTCCATATCCTGAAAAGTGATCCAGATGGCTGGATCTCTGTGCCCACACAGAGGAGCTTACAGGTGGGGGACATAAATTATCAGGTTGCCCTACTATTATGTTGGGGGTTATTCCTCTTTGCTTTTTATGGGCTTCTCAATTAAAACTGGAGACTGCAATCTCATAAATAATGTAATATGTGAACAATCTGAATTATGAATGGTCAGAAATGGACCATTAGGCTACTGGACTTCTAAGGTTGTGCCACTAGAAAGTTAGCTTCTCTATGAATTGTAATCGGAGCTTGAATTAGATTTGCTATGGGCCCAGTCCCAAAAGATGCTAAGCACCTTTCAGGATTCAATTCCACAGGAGTTCAGTGGCATATGATAGTAATGTCCTTCACAGAAGTAATATAGAGAAACATATAAACAATTATTTAGTACATTTACTAGAAATTCATTAATTTAGAAACACATACCCTAGAGTGTAGAATGTATTCATTTCTAAATGAATTTATACCCACTGCAAATATCACTCCTTAGCTTGGGGAGGTGTGTGTGTGTGGGGGGAGTAAATTGAAACTTTTCCAGTGGGTAGGTTATTCCATAAGTTCCTACTTCTGGCTTTCTATTGAAGCAGCTGGTACTGACCATTGAACTACATGAACCACGGATCCTGACCAATATGGCAATTCCTGTTTTTCTACATTCGGTAGCACCACAGGTAATCACATGTTTGTAAACAACAGCAGATTTATCACAGTCTTAATCCCACCAGGCAGATAAAATGCTTTATAAATCTGCTAGTATATTCTGCTCTTTGTGTTATTATTAGTACTTTGCTATTATTTCTAGGATATTCAAAGAACTCATTCTTAAATGGAAGTAAATCTATTTCCTATGGCTATTTATATGATGAGATTAACAGCTTTAAGGCAGATGAATTCAATATTTTTCTGATTAAAATGTGACCTATAATAAAGTCTTTTTTTCTTTCTCTACTCAGCAGACCTACTGGAAATAACATACTGTACCTAACAAATGCTATCATTTTTAGGCATGCTCTGCATCCTTGGGTTGGCTCATTCTCCTCATATAATATAAGAACTGACCCAAACTTTCATGCTGAGCTCAAACCACAGCTGAAATTAACTTTTGTTTGAGGTCAGTAAAGGCTGGATTATTGGTTTATTCATTTTTTAAACAATTTTTCATTTCTGCAATTCAGCACATCCTTGTCTCTGACTGGGCCTGGAAGCAGAAGTACTACAATATACTGAGAAACCTTAAATCTTTCAGTTTCAGGGTATGACTGATCATGATGGAATGTATGAACTGCACAGTGGGACAGGGAAGGAAGGGGTTAGTAGCCTAGCCTGCTGTCAGGTTCAGCAGTCAGCTCAACCCTGTAAAACCAGAATCTAGGAAGGAGGCCTTTCCACTGGAATGAATAGTGAAGAGGGGAATAGTTAGCGAAGCAGGATTCAAAGGACTAGCTGCCTCTCAGAAGCAGAAGTTCTCTTTTAGGCTTGGAATGAAGTGGGTTACAGAAGGCTGAGTACTACATGTGGGAAAGAAAGGACTTTTCTGAGTGAAAGGGAAATTCAATAGAGCAGGTCAGGATTCACACCCCTCCTCCCCATATAGAATGTCAAGAAAAACACATTTATTGTTTTTTTTTCCTAAAATTTTCTTTGAATTTTTTTGGGTTTGTCGAGACCCCCATTTTTTTTTTATTACTGGCAACCTGCAGATGAAAACTTTCAGGTTTTGATGGAAATTGATGGCTAGATCTAAAATATAAGCTACAAACTGTTCAGCCTACAGCCAAGTGGGTAACTGACCATGTTTCTCTGAGGTAAGGAAAAGACTGGGCACCCACTCATTGCGTTTTCCCCCCTCTAAGTTAAGGTTGCAAGATATTTGAAAGCCCAGGGAATGGGAGAGGAGCGGCCTGATAGCAGCCTAGAGAGGGTTGGGGGTTATGACCTTGGGAACTTAGCCTGGGAGTGCTGACCTTTTTCTGAGTCTTTGGCTTTTTATATTGCTTGTAGAAAGGTTGGTTTTTCTACTTTTGCTGAAGAATGCCTTATTTCTGGCTCTTGCTCTGTCCAACTGATGATCTCTCGACATTACTCCTACACACTATCATTCTTTGAGAAGCTTCCACATTCTCTGTATCGATAGGTTGACCAGATGTCCCATTTTTAAAGGGACAGTCCTGTATTTAAGCCCTCCTGCAGGTGTCCTGACTTTTTTCTTAAAAATGGGCCAATTATCATGTATTTTGTGTCTATCCCCCCCCACGGACTGGTTGGTCCTGCTGCTGGCCAGATACCTGCTTGTCAGCCACCTTCCCACCAGCGGTGAGTGTGTGTGGGGGGTCCAGTGGCCAACGATGGAGCTGGGTGTGCAAGGCTGGTGGTGGGGCAAAGATGCAGCACACAGGGCCAGCCACTCCTCCTGATGGTCTGTCAGTGCAGACCCTGCTGTGTGTCGGCTCTTGGCCAGCAGAGCCCTGTCCCCCCAATCCCATTTCCGGCCGGCACTGGTTGTGCGCTGTGAGCTGCAGTGGTTGGTAAGTTTAGGCAGGTGCCAGGTAGCAGCTGCTTACATTTTGCCTCTGCTGTCCACCCATCAGCCCTTTACATACTCCCTCTCTGGGTGTCCTCTCCCTGCTTTGTCCCTCCCCCCAGCCCTGCTGCTCCTGCTCCATATTCCCGCCTGGTGGGGCGTGTCCCACTCTCAGTGCTGTGCAGCGAACCAGCCCCTGGTCAGTGCGCTGAGCTCACCAACAGCCTGGCCGGCAGGCTCCTTCCTTCCCCCTCTACCTCTGGCTGGGCTGACACCCTGGGAAAGCCCAAGACCCTCCAGCCTGGGGCACTGGCCAGGAGGCGCCGAGCCCTGCATACGCCAAAGCTCCGCATAGCGCTGGCACAGGGAAGCCTCTCTGCCCCTCAGCTAAGCTCTGAAATGGTGGGAGGGGAAGTGATTTCCAGCTTGTTCACGCCCTAAACCTGCAGGCTCCACAGCAACCCCCAAGACAGGGGCTTAGCACCTTCTTCACCTGGACCCTCACTCTAGGTCCTGCCCCGAGGGATCGCGGGACTGCTCCATCCCCTAGGCACCCTCTCTTGCTGAGCCAAGCTGAAGTCCTGCAGTCAGGTTCCCTGGGCCCAGGTGCACAATGAATTCTTATGGCTTAACCCTTTACTGCCTGCGCTATAGCCAGGGGACAGAGACATATGGGTTATGTCGGTAGCCAGCAGCAGCCTTGGAGATGTTAGCTGCTTTTTGACACTGTGCGGGCAGGAAAAGACAAGCTGCTTCCAGCCACAGGGGGAGGGATGGAAGAGATGAGCTCTGCAAACACACAGGCCAGGTCATCCCTTCACCCCATCCTCCTACCCTGTGGCTGGAAGCAGCTCCTATCCCTTCCCTCCCACACAGTGCTGTGTGGTGTGAATCCTGGCAGGAATCTGGGGCGAGAGACATGTGACCCCACATACCCCCACTCCACGTGTTGCCTCAGGAAGATGCAATGCCAGGTACCAGGAGAGGTGAGTCCATCCCAGAGGCCCAGCCAGGCATGGAGGGAGGAGAGTGCTGGGCAGGGTCAGTCAGTCACCCCCCCGTGTGAGAGAGGTGTACGGGAGTTGTGTGTGTAACCTCTCCCCGTGTGTGTGTGGGAGGTAGGGGTGTGTGTGTCACCCCTCCCCGTGTGAACCCTAAAGCCTTAAAGATAAGGAGGTAAATCAAAAGAATCCACCTAGGCAGTATTTCTTTTTAACAGAGGCTCAATAAACTTGATGTTAATTTGAACATTTGTACTGCATAGTTCTGATTGATTGCCATTGAACTCACTTGAATATGAATAATTTTACCAGGTGTCCCGTATTCAGCATAAGGAAATATGGTCACCCTATACCACAAATAACAGTCAAAGCAGTAAAAGGTACATTTTTAATCATGTTCACTATAGCCCAAGAAAATCTGCCCTTGTGGTATTTCCAGCTGAACTGGAAGCAGGAAATACTAGGATCTTATGGAAAGTTCCATATTGCAGACCATAAGCTTTGGATTGTTAGAAAACTTTGAATAAGCATCTAATCCCTTGGGTATATATGCCAACCCAGCCTCTGAATCTTATGAGATTTCTCCATTCTCCACCACACAGTCCTTTCCCTATATAAGTGATAATGCGCTGCAGAGGTGCTGCTAACAATGCAGTCAAGACAATGCTCCAGTGTGTATTCTGCCATAACCGAATACTTAAACCTTGCATAGGAAGATGAGCTTCTGTTGGAGCTCCCTCTAATTATAGCCTCAGCTCTATTTTGCTTTGTCTCTCAGCTAATTGAAAGTTTATGTAGACTGAAGGTGGTTTTAGATGAGGCTTGTAATGGTTCAGGGGAGGAAGTCCCTGTGTGGATTCTAATGGCATTCTTAGACAATTTCTTGCTGTGTTTAGAATCCCCACATAATGTATCTGAGGGCATGGAGTGAATTCAATTGGTATTCCTGTAGCCTCCTGAGAATACAGTACAGTACCAGCCTCATCTCTGCCTTGTTATTAACAAATGCCCTCAGTTACTCAAACTCTTCTTTGTTGCTCTCTAGTCTATCAGATCTCACATAGAGGAGCTCCCTTTAGGTAAATTATTATATTAAAGGAACAGCCACTTACTGATAACTTTGTTTCAGAACCAATTATTTATCTACCCTTGACTCCTTGAACTAGGTTTAGATGAGGGCTGTAGGGCTGCACAAACCCCACAATATAAATTGCCATGTTATAATTACAATCCTATTAAATGTGGTGTTGCCTTGTTGGTTAATTTCCATTTCAAGCCTTACAAATATTTCCGGAGGAGTCTCTTTTCTGTGGACTGTGGGGCCATACTTCCCATGGTTGGACTTTGAGAAAACAGCTGCCATATTTTCATATACAAATAGAAGTTGCAGTAAGAAGGGAACCCATTTTCTTACACCTAACACCTAAATTCCAGTTCTGTTATTCAGGCACACCCAATGATTTCAAACAAAGTTTTGTTGTACAAGGAATTCAATATCAATCACCAAAGGGAAACCTAGGGAACGGCGAACACAAACTAACCTTGCAAACATTACCACTCATGAGCTTATTGCCATGACTAGTCTAGTCCCACTGGAGACAATCTTATACTTGGTCTTAAATGATTGGGATCTTTTTGTATTTTGCAGGAAATGGCAGTATTCACTGTACTAAGCTCTAATGTGGTAGTGTTTGCTGGATTAAACCAGATTTATTATCACAAGAAGGGTTGAAATTATTGACAGAAAACAGAAATGCCAAACTTCATGCTGCGGTATTTCCAACCTAAAAGACACAGTGGGTGTTCTCAGAATTCAGACATTTTAAGACATAGCATACGTTTAAAACACCAAAGGAAGCAATCAGCATTAGAAGGGAAGCCACGAACAGTAACAGAAAGACAATGTGGTGTAAAAAAGGCTATAATAAAGGACTTAATGCACAAAAAAGTTGCAAAGTAATTTAAAAGGAGAGATACCAAAAAACCTCTACATTCTACTTAGCTCTTAAATAGTGATTTACAAACAATAGCTAACCCTCAAAGCATCATAGCTAATCCTCAAAACATCATTCACTAGCTGAATTAGATGGGTGACCAACAACAACAAAATGGGCTGGAGTGTTCTCTAAATCCAACCACCGGTGATGGGTTTGGATGTATTCTTTCAACCTACAATGCTTCTTCCAGACAATCTGTTTGTCACTGGGTCAGACTGGCTCTATAGGAGGGAGCAGGGCCAGTGCACCTGTGACTGGTCAGCTGATCACAGTTTAGCTTTAAAACAGGGCACCTGGGCTTAGAGAAGGAGATAGCTGGAGAGGGGGAGCTTGGCTGAGTCGGGAAGGGTTAGAGAAAGTGGACTTTGCTGTGAATAGGGAGCCCTGGAGAGCTAGAACTGCCTACTCTCCTGGGAGGGGAGACAGAAAGAACCTGAGAAATAATTGGGGAAAAACACTGGGAGCTGCAGATTGGGGTAAATATAACTGCATAAAAGGGAGCGGTGTGGCATTGGGTCCTTTGGAAGCCGGGGAGAAAGCCTGGTCTTGTTACACCATCCTCCTGTCTGCTATTCTCCTTTATTTCCATTTTCATGTTTTCAGCTTTTTAAAAAATGTTTCAAAAATCATTTCCCATAATACTTTACCTCCAAAAAAACCTGTTTATGGTTTTTAATTAAAACACTTATGCTTTGCACTTAAAAAAAATAATTTCCAACTTCTCTTTCTGGCTATGCCCTACCCTTCATAAATGAGTTAAGCTTGTTGGTTGTGGCAGGCATGAGGGATGGTGCAGCCTCTTATTGCTCACTAATATTACTTGAAAGAAAACTATATGGCTTATTTGCAAATCTTGTGGCAGTTATAGTTCTAGCACAGGCCTGAGGCTAGTATGAAAGTTGGGCTATCCCTGAGTTATGGCAGAAAGCTTACTAGGTTGCAGCAACTATATCATAACACATCTGGGATGGACAAGGCATAGTCTTGTTTTTAATGAATCTGTAAACCTGGGGGGTCATACCCCATGACTGGGGAATTGCTAATATAGTTCCTATTTTTAAGAAAAGGAAAAAAGTGATATTGGTGTGATACCTTCCCCCTGAACCCTCCCCTTGGGGTGCAACCCGGAACTGAGGTAACACTGAGCCCTATGTCTCACCAGCCTGGGCTCCATCTCACACTGTGCTGCTGTGAACCGCTCCCGGTCTTGCACTCACACAAACCTTTACACAGGCAGGTACACACCTAGCTGCAGTTACATGAAGGCTTTTCCACAGCCTAGGACCCCACAACTGTACTGTCTCGCCCTGGTCAAAAGCCTCATCAGTATAAGTTTATTACCAGCCCACCCCTCCCTCAAAGTGGAATGGACAATGCGCTAGTTTTTGTTCCTGAGCAGATTCACTAAGCACTTCTAGCAAAACACACTGTTTTAGGTAAAAAATATAAAACAAATGTATTAACTACAGAAAAATAGATTGTAAGTGATTATAACTAATAGCATAGATCAAAGTAGATTACCTAAGAAATAAAACAAAAACACAATCTAAGTTCTCTAAACTGGATAGGATTTGAATCAAGCAGTGTCTCACCCTGTTAGATAGAACAAACAGTCCACCAAGCTTTAATACACAGGCAGGCTTTCTTCTTTCCTGCCTGGGATGACACCCCCCATCCCCCGTCTTCCCCAGTTCAATCTTTGTTCCTAAGGAGTTTCCAGTTGATATGTTGTAGGAGAAGTGAGGCTAATTGATGATGTCATTTCCCCTTTTATATCTTTATATTTTTTGCTGTTTGACATGAGTCAAACAGTCTCCAGTGGGTACGTGTTACCTCTAAGAGGTTTCCATTGTACACAGTTCCTGGGGTAATCCTTGTGAGTGTTTTGTATTCTCCTGAATGGGCCATCAATGTTGTTTGGCCTTTTTATTGTTGTACCTGAAAGGCAGCTTGAGGGTGTTCACAAAATGTTTCAGTGGCACATACATAGCAAAACTTCATAACTTCCTACACAATGATAGCCCATACAACTTAACAGGATATTAACATTCAACAGATTAAGACTTTTAAAATGATTTCTCACAAGGTATACTTTGTACAAAACATATCATAATTATATCACCATGGTGTGAATATGAGGTGCAGAGTGTCACACTGGGAAACTATAGGCCTGTTCGTTCAATCTGAATCGTGTACAAGGTCTTGGAACAAATTTTGAAACAGAATGTAGTTAGGGACATAGAGGTAAATAGCAACTGGGATAAAATACAATGTAATTTTACACAAGGTAGATCATGCCAGACCAACCAGAACTCCTTCTTTGAGAAGATTTTTTTTTTTTTTTTGGACACAGGAAATGCAGTTGATCTAATCTACCTGGATTTAAATAAGGTATTTGATACAGTACCTCATGGGAAATTATTTGTTAAACTGGAGAAGATAGGAATTAATATGAGACCTCTAAGGTGGATAAGGAACTGGTTAAAGAGGAGACTACAATGGGTCATACTGAAAGATGAAATGTCAGGCTGGAAAAAATTTACTAGTGGAGTTGCTCAGGGATAAGTCTTGGCTCAAAAAGTGGGAAAGTGCTAATAAAATTTGCAGATGACATTAAGTTGGGAGGTATTGCCAATATGGAGCAGGTCTGGAATATCATACAAAATAATCTGGACAACCTTGTAAACTGCAGTAGTAGAAAAAGGGGGTGAAATTTAATTGTGTATACACTTAGGGACTAATTTAGGGACTAAATTAGGCTATAAGCTGGGGATATATCAGTTGGAAGTGACAGGAGGAGGAGAAAGATCTGGATGTATTGGTTGATCACAGGATGACTATGAGCCACCAATGTGATGCAGCTGTGAAAAGGCTAATGCAGTCCTAGGATGCATCAGGCGAGGTATTTCCAGTAGAGACAGGGAAGTGTTAATACCATTATACAAGGCAATGGTGAGACCCCATCTGGAATACTGTGTGCAGTTCTGGTCTCCCATGTTTAAGAAAGATTAATTCAAACTGGAACAGGTGCAGAGAAGGGCTACTAGGATGTTCTGAGGAATGGAAAACCTACCTTATCAGAGGAGACTCAAAGAGTTTGGCTTGGTTAACCTAATCAAAAGAAGGCTGAGGGGAGATATGATTGCTCTATATAAAAACATCAGAGGGATAAATACCAGGGAGAGAGAGGTGTTATTTAAGTTAAACACCAATGTGAACACAAGAACAAATGGATATAAACTGTCCGTCAACAAGTTTAGGCTTGAAATTAGATGAAGGTTTCTAACTATCAGAGGAGTAAAGTTCTGGGACCGCCTCCCAAAGGGAGCAGTAGGGGCCAAAAACTTAACTGGCTTCAACACTGAGCTTGATAAGTGTATGGAGGGGATGATCTGATGAGTTTGCCTAAAATGGCAGGTGGCCAATCAGAGACCGGTAGCAGCAAATATCTGCAATGGCTCGTGGTGGGACACTAGATAGGGAGGGCTCTTAGTTACTTCAGAGAATTCTTTCCCAGGTGCCTGGCTGCTGGGTCTTGCCCACATGCTCAGGCTAACTGATCACCATTTTGGGGGTCGGGAAGCAATTTTCCCCAGGGTCAGATTGGCAGAGCCTCTGGGGTTCTTTTGCCTTCCTCTGCAGCATGGGGCACGAGTCACTTGCAGGTTTAAACTAGTGTAAATGGTGGATTCTCTATAACTTGAAGTCTTTAAATCATGAGTTGAGGACTTCAGTAACTCAGCCAGAGGTTAGGGTGTCTATTAGAGGACTGGGTGAGTAAGGTTCTGTGGCCTGCAATATGCAAGAGGTCAGACTAGATGATCATGATGGTCCTTTCTGACCTTAAAATCTGAGTTTAGACCTCATTGTCCTCCTTAAAACTCTGTGTTTTCATAAAGCCTAAAAAAACTTAACAATGGTTAGGTACGCTGGTATGCTGTGATGACTGTCTATCATGCTGAACATTGTCTCACTGTTTCCTTGTGCTCCTCGTCTGTCTTCCTGCATCCACCTGTTGTCTTTTGTCCTGGACTTTAAGATCTTTGGGGCAAGGATTATCTTTTCATTCTGTGTTTGTACAGTGATTAGCACAAAACAGTCCCTGTTTGTGACTGGGACTCCTAAACACTACTGCAATGATAATAAATAAGTCAATGAAGCTGCTTTACACTAGCCATAATCAGACTGAAATTCCCCTCAGTAAACTGAGGAGAACAGTACTTCCTCACAACAGCCCTGTGAAGTAGGGATAAATACACTTATTGTGATGTTCCTTTACAAAAGTGATAGGGGCCATATAAATAGCCAGATATACATGAATGGTGTCAGACTCCACAGCAGGAACTGTCAAAGGAAAAAAAAAAAGCAAGTATATACTAGAATTGATCAGACAACTGGTATTTTTCCCATAAGAAATTTCAAATGAAAACTTCTGTTGAAATTTTTCAGCTGAAAAATTTTGATTTTCCTTTGGGAATTTTCAACTTACAATGTCACTTTGTTTTGAATTTTTTTTAGGTTTTAAAAAACGGAAACACCACAACATTAAGTCTCAAAACATTGGTTTGAAACACAAATGTTCACTTCAAAATTCCCTGTAGGGGGAAACTGACATTTTCCTGCTTAAAATACATTTTCATCTCAATGGAATTTTTTAAATCAGAAAACTTTCTACAGAAACTTCAACCAGATCTATTATACAGCAGGATGCAAGTGCCTTCCTTATAGCTACCCATTCTGAGCCCTTGCATTTTTGTGAGACAGGAGAGAATAATTTTCATTGCACAAGTGGAGTAACTGAAGTTGAGCACTCTAGCATGCCAAAAGCCTCAGGGTCAGACATGTTCTTAGGATTTGAGGTGTTAATTATCTTTACCCTCTGTGAGAGAAGCAGGGATTCCAGTCCACTCCTCATATTGGCTGCTATCACTAGGAGAATGTTTTCCTTCAGAATGTCATAAAACTCAGGGATGTGGCTGTGCAGCTAGAGTGTGAACAGATTTACTTTATTCCTTTGTTTATTCCTTTGTTGTGCCTCCTGACTTTATGTGCCCACTTTTAAAACTGTTCACCATTTATCAAAGTAATAATAGCTATTCTGAATTAAACATGATTCCCAGAGACTGGCAGTCATTTCTTTTGAGCTTTGTTTTTGTTAGATACATTTTGGAGAAGAGATATCAGGGCTAATTAGGCAAAACAGTACTGTATATACTGACAGAGACCCATCAGGTAGAATGTAAAGTGAGATCCCAAGCCATCAAAGCACAACTTTCCAGTCACAAATTGTTTTAATTTGTCCTTCTGTGGCACAGAAGCAGCAGGCTTTGGAAACTTGCTGGTTTTTAACTTTGCACTGGTTGTACTTTTTGGCTACATAAAGAATGAGAAAAATGTAAAATCAGTGTAAGGCCAATCGACATCATCTGCATGTCTACTGAAACAAAAGGTGGTTTTTTTTATCTCATTAGAGGGGTCTGAAGTTTATATTTACAATGAACTCAGACCCTTGCATGAAAGGTGCTATCTTAATGCAAATTATTTATTGTGGGGAAATTTTTAAAAACAAACAAGTCACTTAAGCTCCTAAAGCCCAGGCAGAACCTGACCATAAATGGAAAATTAGGATGGGCAAATATTTCAAAGATTTTCAAACAAATTATGCTCATAATATATGAACATGCTTACAAAAAATAAAACAGGCAAGTGACCTCTGAGTGTAATTTGCATGATGATATGGAAATGTAGATGTTCCCAAGAAAATTTGGTGCTCAAATCTTACTCTCCTAATTTTTGAAAATACAGCCCTGGTCCACTGGACAGGGAAAGGTGGAAGTAATGGTATTTCTTTTGTTCTTCACTTGATGGCCGCTCTATGCTCCAAATGTGTTTGATCCTTCACCAGTGCTTTTATTTTCTTTGGCAACGTGATCTGAAAGAATGAGCATATGATCAGGCGTCAGGAGAGCCCTAAATTCTAATCCCAGCTCTGCCACTGGATCCTAGTATTGTCTTGGGCACAGGTCAGTTCACCTCAGTTTTCCCAGCTGTAATATGGAGGAAATACTTATCCCACTACCATATGGGTGTTGCAAGGATCAATTACTTAATGTTTGTACATTGCACATATAAAGGCTATGTAGATGCTAATTTGTATTGTTTAAGAATGGCCATTTTTTCTGTAATTTTCATAGGAACCCAATCTTGTCTGTATGATGTAAAAATCGGAAACAGCTGTTTTGAGGGGTTAACAGTTCTATGAAAACTTGGGAAGATAATGAGTGATGAGCTCTTTCTTAAAAATAAAAACCTCAAAACTATTCCTTGTGCTGGAGTTTTGTTTCAAAAAGGAAACAGATCATTATGGAAGAGAAGATTCCCCACCCCACTCCACAGGGTTTTTTTTTTATTTTTTTTTTAGTTTTTTTTAATAAGAATAGAATATAGACATCCTGTGTTGTTTTTTACTTCTCTGTATTTACAACAACAAAATTGTGAATAGTCTTATTTTACCATAGAGGGCTTAAGGAATTCCAAATCCATGAATATCCCATTTTCAGAGAGGCTCTTGTTTTATTCCTGAATTGTTTCTTTAATATTGTGCAGTGGCATATACATCACTGAAATTAGTAAGAATTCCTCATTTTATTTCTTCAATATACCAGCTGATAACTCAATTTGCAGTTGCCAGTCATGTTTAACCAACCAAACAAGGACGCAAGCAAGCAATCCAACAAAGTAAAGCAGTGCTTGCATGTACTGGTTAAAATATACAGCAAGAGGGGACAATTCATGACCAGAGAAGAGATTTTCTTTACCAAGCCATTTTATGTGACCAAGGAAAAGCATCTGCTTGTGGTGTTATTAATAAAATACTATATTTATAAATTACTATTACTGTTGAAACAAGTATTTGTCAGTCATCCATTCATGTGATATCTTAGGTGCATTCAGTGTCTTAAACAGACCTGAAACAGCAGATTATCAGGGAAATCCAATGTTTGCCATTCCTGTAAAGCCTGGATGAAGAGAGAAATCTGCATCTTTTTTAATGTGGCCAAGTTGAGAGTTAGTCAATTTTTCATAGGATTGAATTCCAGAGATGAAGGCCTGCATTAGGGATATCTAGCTAATGTATTCTTTCAGAGCATAAATGTGGTAGTGGAACACAGAGATCAAATTGCCCTCTGAAAGAACTGGGCTAAGACTATTTAGGGGTTTGTAGATAATTATGACCAGTACCTTAAATTTCACCTGACTGTCATATGGCAGCCAATAGAGAGTACAGAAGTCAAGGGAAGCTGGTCTACACTACTTGTAATATGAGCTGTATTTGTACAATAGTGCATTTCTGTTGTCCGCCCCTGAGGTGACAACTGCATGGATTATTAGGCTGAGGCAAAATGCAAAAGGAATATCCAAGGTTTTATCATTGATCCAATTTTTTTTGTCTGCAGATCTGGTCTTATAAAGGAGCTTTGAATAGTAGAATCCAGGTTCATTGATTAGGATGATGATTCTTTGCCCCACCAGGGGAAACACAGAATAGGAAAATGAAGCATTGTTCAGAGTTTGAGAATAGACAGCCAAGTGAATTGATAGCTAAGGAAATTGATAATGCGGCACAGCCTTTAAGTGCTACACTAGCCTCATATTACAGTATTGTAAAATAATAGCCCCAAAATTTCAATCTAACCACTACAAGTCATAGTGTTTTGGACTACTACTGCAGATCACTATACTATTTTATTTTAAATGTTAGTTCACTGGTTTGAATTTGGTCTTGGTATGTAGTAAATAAACAGGACAAATTCAAATTAGTGAATTATTATTATATAAAGTACTTGCACGGGTGGTTTCAGTCTATTTCTTACTGTACTGTTCTCCCTGTTTTTGAAATTCAAAATTTTGATGAAGCGTTGCAGATAAATATTGAAAATTTTGACCAGCAGTATGGATATCACACACTCTTACCAAGGAACACATTGTAGTATAATGAAGGCACTGCCTAGATTTGACAGTAGGACTTAAACAAACATCTTGTATTACCAGAGGTGAAAAAGAGTAATAGTGCATTGGTAACTAAAATGGTATAACACCGGTAGAGCACAGCCAGACGAAATTCAGTATGTGATACTGTGATCGGGGTCCTAGTGGGGAGCCAGCTGTGGTCACTCAATTAGGGTAAACTGCAAAGAATGAGGCAGACAATCACCAGCAAACTGGTGGATATTCCAATACTTAGATTTACCAAACCATCATAAAATAGCTTCTTTATTACCTTACTGCTTACTCAGATGTCCATCAACACGGTTCCCTAAAAAAGTGATCCAGCCTCAGGCCTCCATCCAGGTACCTAACTCAAATATGATGATTTCTGAAAATCTTATTTCATCATTTAAAAGAGAAGGTTCTACCAAACCCAAAGGATTGGACACATTACCTCCCAGGTTATTGAATATTCCAGATCTTACCCAAATACACACTGCGGCCAATTCTTATTAACTAAACTAAACTTTATTAAAAAACAAAAGAGAATATGGTTATAAAATCAATATACACACAGACGTGTTCAATTCATTTAGGTGCAGATTCATAGAGAGGGTGAACTTTGTAGTTACAAAAAGTTATTTTAGAAATAGTTCATAGGTTATAGTCCAATGTCCAAATATTGTATTCAGGACATACCAGCATAAATGGGACCTCAGTCTTGCGTCTCAAACTTCCTCCGATGAAGCCTAAGCAGATCAGGACCCAAGGGTCTTTTTATACAGTGTTCTAGATCCACTTGACCACACAGTCCTGGTTAAATAATAGGTTTCTGATGAAACCTTTTGCTTTCTAAACACCACCAGTAATTAGTTACCCAAATTAACATGTGGCAATCTATCCATTAGGCTGTCTATTACAAACTTCAAAGAGACATATAGACCAGGGGTAGGCAACCTATGGCACGCAAGCCAAAGGCGGCCCGTGAATTGATTTTCAGTGGCACTCACACTGCCCGGGTCCTGGCCACTGGTCCAGGGGGCTCTGCATTTTAATTTAATTTTAAATGAAGCTTCTTAAACATTTTAAAAACCTTCTTTACTTTACATACAACAATAGTTTAGTTATATATTATAGACTTATAGAAAGAGACCTTCTAAAAACATTAAAATGTATTACTGGCACGCAACCTTATATTTGAGTGACTAAATGAAGACTTGGCACACCAGTTCTGAAAGGCTGCCGACCCCTGTATAGACAATGACATTGTTGTACCCAAGATTCATCCAAATGTTAATATTCCCTTTTGATCTCTGAATCAATAGTTATAGTGACAGACAGGAATTATTTGTTTACGAGTAGCATCTAAGAAACACACAATTAGTATTACTTTCAGCAATATAGCTTTGCATTTCAAAGTTCTAACCTATTTAGCAAGAATGGCCCTAATTATTATTTGCATACCTTTCTAACATAACTTTAAAGGTGGGCTTTGCATCATTCAGCCTGCAAGCTGTTTAATCCTTTCTAGCTACATATCACAGATATAAATGTTCCTTGGACTTGGTTGACACAAAAAGTTGCAACAGATTAACTAAAGCTGTTCTTCAAAAGTACTGTAGTTAAACTGGCGCAGAGCCTTGTGTGCACAATCTCATTGGTTAAACTATTGTAACCAGTTTTAAAGCAATATAAATGTATCAACAGAGAGGCTTGCAATGGCTAAATAAATTGGCCTTTAAACCAGTTGTAGTTAGAGTGATGCAGCTTCTGCATCTGTAATCTGTTTTCCCAGGCACTGCATGCAATAGTACAGCTTAGTTGTTTTTCTCTACAGTACTCAAGATAAGCTTGATTCTCATGATTTAATGTTATTGGAAGTTCAGTTTAATAAACCAAATTTTGGAGGTAAGCAACAGCACGGTGAGATATATAGAACATTGTAATTGCGATGGTTTTATGAACACAGACACAACATACAATACATTCTGCATATGTCAGACCTTCTCATAGCTGAAACCACTTCAGAATTACAACTCTGTCCTGAAATGTGAGATAGAGGGAATAAAACTGTGGGGAAAGCAGTGTGCATCCTTCAGCTCACAAAGCAACCTAGCTCATTTAATAATCTTAAATCTTTCTACTAATTAATGGAGGGAAACTCCATAAAAGCTTGTCTCTCAATACATTTTGGTGTGACTTCTCAGAAATGGGATGTGCATTATCTATTTGCTTTGAAATGGAGAGAGAGGAAAAAAAATCATAATTCTACAAAAAGCAAGTCAAACCTCCTTCCATTCCCCTTTCTCCCTGTCCCTCCTCCCCAGCCCCCCCCCAAAAAAAAATTTCTCAGAAGAGATGTCTATATAAACTGGAAAGTGAAACAATCAAATTCTATTTACTTATTCCAAAGGAGTGATTCCATCTTCGGTGACAGCCTTCAACTTGAAATACAATGAAGCAAGTACCCTGAAAATATATTTTTTCAGAGCTTTGATTTCAAAAGTTGAACACTTTGATTTCTCTTTTACTGCATTCGTTAATACTTTAGGGGGAAAAAAAGACATGACTGTCTAGGGCAGTGGTTCTCAACCAGAGGTCTGAGGCCCCCTGAGGGGGAGGTTTCAGGAGGGCCGCCAAGCATGGCCAGCACTGGACACACTAGGACCCAGGGCAGAAAGCCAAAGACCTGTTGCATGGGTTAAAAGCCCAGGCCCTGAGCTCCAAAAGGTTACATCTTAAATCTTAAGTGGGTTTTGGTTAAGATGAAGCCTGAGCAATGTAGCTTTACCCTGCTTGCTACCCCCTAACGCTAGCCCTGGCTTTTACATGCAGAAAACCAGTTGTTATGACACAGGTGGGCCGTGGCATTTTTATAGCATGTTATGATGGGCCTCAGAAAGAAAAAGCTAGACACCGTACAGACATGTAACAGAGAATCCCCATGTCAGTCAGGATGCACCAAGTAGATAAAAAAGACAAATGAGGTGATGTTGGGGTGAAGTGGTGAACTAGTAATTAAATGAATAGCGTTCAGTAGAGAGTCAGAAGTCACAGGTCACCACTTGCTTAACAAGTACCAAATATGCACTATTTGAGGTCACAATGCCTATGTTTGATCATGTGAGGTGCTGTGAATCCTAGGCTCCATTAGAAGGATGGGAGCTGAGGGTGCTCACTGATATGCACATTTGGGCTATTATTTTGCAACTGAGAAAGCTGATTGTCTAAAGAAGATATAGTGGCTCCTGCTTAAATATTCAGTCATAAACCCAAGCCTTAGCTCTTTGAGGACACATTGTCAATACAGAGTATTGTTTAATTTCAGTATGTTTAGTGTAAAGTCTGTGGGTGAAATCCTGGTCCTTCTGGGGCCAGGATTTTATCCTTTAGATCATTTTTTCATATTTAATAATAGTAGTGCATACTTCACATGGTGGTATAATATTGTGGGGAGCTGTGTTCCCTCAACTCACTGTAAAAGCAGTACCTCACAGAATTGGGCCTTATGTAAGATGGTTGTGTGTATGCATCTATAACACACATGTACATAAGGAAAGACTCAAACTTGATTCCCATTTCACTCAAGTTGGAAAACTCCATCAGGCAATTCCTGTCTCTAATACTTTAAGACTTGGGTATTGAAACAGACAGAGGGGCAGCCAGTTTTATTCTTGGTGGCCACTTTCCAGACTAAAGTAGAAACATCTCAAGATCCATGATCCCCAATGCAAAATCATGGGTAACCTTGATTACGTTGCCCCAAACAGGATTGTGAGTTTAGATAGGGAAAAAGCAGCCAGATCTGATGGACTACGAAGGAGTAATACAAAACAAACATAAATAAAAATGTAAGCAGATATATTTCTAAATAGCTATTTCCAAGTGTTCCATAGCCATCGGTGGAGCTTTAAACAAGGTTTGCTATCAAGCTTAAAACCCAATAATTCTGTTTTGCATGGATACAGCATTTGCAAGGCCTTTGTATAAAGGAACTCATGCAGCATGACCTAGAACATTCATTTATCTTTTTTTCTTAAGTGGGTTTTGTTCTTTTTTATATCTTCATTGAAAACCTTTCAGTTTGCTTTTATTTTTTTCCATTTAGAATGAAAAGTTCAGCAATTGTAAACCAGTAAACATATTTTTTATGCCTGTCTTAAGCTACTTTTTATATCCACACTGGAAAGCTTTCATTTGTTTCTTTCTTTCGTGGGAATGAAAAATTGTTTATTAAATATAATAGTAATAATAAAATGGAGGTAGGCTTTCTTAGCTGGCATTACTTCAGATTCCAATTTAATCTTTCCCCAGTCTCACTTCATTATAACTCTATTTGGTAGCGTATTTCATAACCAGCATGTGTCATACTGAATGAAGGCAGGCTTCAGAATAACATGGCAGTAAGATGATTGCTCTTGGAACACAGGGTGCCCTTACTCTATAATTAAATAGAAAAACTAAGTTGAAAAAATGATGTTAAAACTCAAGTTTAAATCCACAAGAGTATGGAGCTGCAGAGATGAAAGTTATCCTCCTAACCTTGATTGCCTCTGGGCCTAGGAGTTGTAGAGTTCTGATGTCATGCACCTTGTGTTGAAATTACTAAAATCAATGGAAGAAAGTGTGTGCCCATATATGCATTGTGTTTTGTGTTGTAGCTGCTCAGAACATTTCAAAATGAAATGAAAATGTCATTCTATTTTTCAGCCAATGATAGGGTTGGTTTAAAAAAAAATACAAAATTAAACAAAAAGAGAAATGGGATGAAATTTTCCTCAAAATTATAGTGGAAAAAGGTCATTATATTTTTCAGACAGCTCTAATAGACAGCAAATCTCTGTGTAACTGAACAAATAAGGCCTCAATCCTTTAGATCACATAGCAAACTTCAAGCACACTAGTACTCTCATTTGTTTCCTCACTTTTCATATTTAGACAAGTGAAGTCACTAAGATTCAGCATAGAACACAAGTGAAAATGAATTTGGTAACCTTATTAAGACCAATGTGCAATTTGGCATGAATGGCATTCTGTGCTCAAAAGAGGCCCCAGAATAACAGTGGATGTTGTGGACCCAGTTAAGGTGTACTGGGCAAAGTTGTATGTGGGCTTATGTCTTGACTAGTAGGGGGTACTGCAGATCAGAAAGAAAATGCACTGGGAGAGCTCTATTGAGTTCCAAGACTTGAATAAAAGAGGGTGGTGAACATCAGGAGGTAAGTGCAGTTATTGGAGGGTGGATGGGTGTGTGGGGCCTGCAAAATGCATGAAGTTCTTGTCCTCTGCATGGCTCTCAGTGCTGTCAGCCTCTTTATTTCATAAGCACTGAATACACCCACAACTTTAAAAAAAAATAAAGAAAATGCTTTCCATCTGCAAGCTGAGTACTGCATTTGAGTTATTTTCTTCAGAAGTTTTATTGCTTTTTGAGTTATTTTTGTTTCTGTTTTTTTGTCATTACAGTTTATTATTCTACCTTTCCCATTTCTTCACCTTCCTTTTTGCAGTGGCAAAATGGGAAAAGGAGAACAGAGATATAAAGGGTTGAAGGTAATGGAGAGACTGGAAGGAAAAAGAATAACCACAAAGCCAATATTTTCTAAGACTCAAATTTTCAAAAAATGTTTTGTTTTGTTTTTGTGGGGGGGAAAGTTCAAATAACTTTTAAAAAAGACTTAGAATTTTTCACAATTTTTCCAAACTTTGTTTTTCCATTCTTACTTGGCTGTAGCCAGAAATATGGATTTCCTGCCAGCAAGAGGTCCCCATGCTATCTATACAAATGGCTCCCTTCCCAGGATTGCTTACACTTGTAGAGTCACTTGAGTTCATTCTAACCATTAACTTGTCTGTTTTATAGTTACCTTCATCCCTACCAGTCTTTCCCTGTTACTCAAGTCTCACAAGATGAATTTACATCACACTTCAAATCAGCCAAACATTTCAGGAGTGCAAGTGCAATCACTTAAGACAGTTGACAGGATCTACTTGTCTGATATGCTACATATACTCTTGTACTGGCTCCATTCAAAGCTGAGGCATATTTTTTTCTGTCTACCAAGACCATAACTTTGATCTTGGCCATATCTTCTTTCTTCATTTGAAGAACTTAAGTCTCAAGAAAGGCCATCTCAAACACCTTTCATTTGAGGGATTGTGACCAAATGCAGTCTGTGTTCACATACTGGACACCCTTGTAATGTTATACCAATATAATAAAAACCAGCAGGATCTTATTAAGAGGGATAAGGCAAAGATGCCACATTTATTGTAAATATAATAGTAAAGCAAAAGACAAAAGCAAACAACGTTGTTTTACTACTTATTTCTATCACTACTTATTTCTTATACAAACATACACACACACACACACATATATATATGAATATATATATTCATTCACACAATCATTCATTCAGGTTCTGTATAGATGTTATAGTTACCAGCCTAGACATTGCTCATGCCAAGTTACTGGACAGGTATCTTGATCATGAGGATGGAGCCGAGTCTGTGTCAGATGCACCTGATGCTCCTGGAGGCTGGCAGCAGAACCATAGACTCAAAGTCTTCAGTCTTCAGAGTCCAGTTTTATAGGAATTTATTCCTATGTCAGTTCATGAGAGTTGCTTCATTCTGCTGTTGCTAAATCAATCAGCAGGTGGCTGGCTCCATGTTATCAGATGTTTGTTTTTTCTTCCTTTGAGATGTGGTGGGGTGGATTCCAGTTTGCCCTCCGGGGGTCATCTGGTTGATCCCACTTGACACCTTCTTCAGCGGACTCTGAATTCTTCAGGCTGGTAACTCCCTAACCATTCATTCATTATTTAAACTAGGAACTCATTCACATACATTCTCTATCTTAATCACATCTATTTCACTGTCTCTTTACCTTTTGGGGTGTTACCAATTTATGTGAGACTCCCTGTCTTTTAACAATCAAAAATAAAGTGAGATGAAAACTTACAGAGGGTGGGGGTCTCTAGCTATATAATATAACAGCTACTGTTTTGGCTTACTTAGAGTTAATTAATGTTTAACAAGTTTTATACAAAGTATTTCTCTGAGCTGGCTTCACACAGACACAGCTGGTGGCTTGCAGGTTAAAGGCTAAATGTTGGGAATCACATTTACTTCTAATATAAACCTTCAGTTATAAAGTATCATTTAACAATAAATCATTTCTAACAATAAATCATTTTTCATATAAACCATGCCTAATATAAACCTTCTTTAATATCCCTACAATAATAACCTTTGTACAAAATATGCCTTGTAAGGTATCATATGAAACTAATAACTTGCTGGTCAATAATATGGTAAAATGTATGTAACAATATATGTAAAGCTATAAATGCTCCCTGAATGATGTTGGTGTCACATGTTCAAACCCACATAGCCCTGACTAAGCAGAACTGGGCAAGGTCTTAAAAAAAGGAATGTGTGTTTACTGCAATCTACATATAATTAGTGGATTAGGTCCCTGAAATAGCAAAAGGGAGACAAGGCAAACCTGCATTTTAGCAAACAACAGCATGAACCTCTTTCACGACAAGACCCAATGTCTCCATCCTCACAGCTGGAAGAAATTTTATCTAGGGGTAACCCAGGAAAATGCATTTCAAAGAGTGACTGAACTATAAAAGTGAGGGGCAAAACCACCCAAGTTATCACTCTCTATCCATCTCTCTCCTTTTCACCTAAGAAGACAAAAGAAACAGCCATTGGACTTTGGGAGCAGATCCTGGCCTGAAATTTGCTCATCAATGATGATAGAAATACGTAAGGGCTCTTCGCTTTGAACCAAGTCTAGTTTAAGTTTAGTACTAAGAAGCTTTTTATCTTTGTTTCTCTTGTAACCATTTCTGGCTTTAATGCCTTATACTTACCACTCACTTAAAACTTATCTCCTTGTGGTTAAATAAACTTGTTTTATGCTTTAATCAAAACTAATCCAGTGTTGTGAACAGTGTGGGTAACTCCATTTAAGTAGCAGACTGTTATATATAGATCTACTTAAAGGGGCAACAGACCTAATATATCTAGACAGTCCAGGAGAGGGCATGTTTTTTGGGGAAAATACTGGACTAGGAGTATGTTTGGGTCATCCTGCAAGTAGTAATGAAGGTCTGCTAAAAGCCAGAGTGTGACTTGTGTTTGCTGACAGGCTTCTGGGGTCAGAGTTGCTGGACCAGGGTTATGGCCATCCACAGATACTCCTGGGGTAGCCCATGTGCTGTTTGTGAGGAGCACAGGTTCAGAGCTACAACAGCAAAGCATTGTGAAGCACTCAGGTTGCAGGGAGGAGGTGACACAGACCCACACTTGTCTTCATTGCACCCCGGAATGTCAGAGGGATATGGCCACATTATTTCCACCTTTTTGCATCTTTAGTGAAAGAATCTCAGAGCAATAGAACCAAAAAAACAAAAGCCATATCTGTGGTTGGACTGGACTGGACTTTGTGCTTTTCAGTGAGGGTTTTCCTTCTAGTACCACCTTTAAGCATTTCTACCTCTGTTTTTTTTTACCAATTTGGAGTTCAAGGAAGATGTTTTCCCTTTGCAGACTAGCTTTGCACTGAGCTTTGTTTCTAAGACAAAGATGTTTTCTGTTGAGATATAGACATCAGTGTGAAGTGTGTTGCACTCCACCTATACTTTCAGTAACAGTGGAACTGACCAAAGGGGGAAAAAAAGACAAAGGGTGTTCTGGTTTAGCTTTGCTGCTGTTAGTATTTATTTTTGTTGATGTATGAAAATAGTTTGTGCAGTAACAATGTTCTCGGCCTCAAGTAAAAATCTAAAGAGGGGTCCCTCTACCCTTCCCCATTCTGTTAGGACACTGCAGTAACATAGCTGCATAACTAGGCTGGTATTAGCAGCCTTCTGAGAAGAATAGCTAGGTATTCCTTAAGGGTCAGATTTTGTCTGGTGTTCAGGTGTGGGAAGAGGAGAGCACCCAAGGACTTTTTGTGACTCATGAAAAGACCTGTCATCTCCACTCAGGGCTCCCAGAGTCAAAATCCTTCATTTTACTCTGAGCTACTGGGATGTAACTTGCTTTTAAGAAGGCACATTTTACAAAGTTGAGTGGTAGATTTCACCCTTCCTCCCCTAAGCAATTAGTACACACTTTTTAAAAATGGACATCTCCAGCACTTTCCCCCACAAAATAAATAAAAAAAATTCATTTGTTGCTAGGTTTGGAAAAGTTTTAACAGAATTCTTCTCCCTGCAGTCTTCCAATGCCATTTCTAAGTCATGTATACTGTGGAAATAGCTATGCAAAATAGTTTAACGAATAGAAGAATAGAAATGTAGGACTGGAAGGAACCTCAAGAGAACATCTAGTCCATCCCCATGCACTGAGTCAGGCTTAAATATACCTAGACCATCTCTGACAGGTGTTTTTTAATGTGTTCTTAAAAATTTCCAAGGATGGAGATTCCAGAACCTCCCTAGGTAAAATATTCCAAGTTCCAGTACTTAAAGTATGTCACACAGCTCCCCCTTGTCCACCATGCTCCCAGAACTTAATATTTGTTGTCTTTGCAGAGTGAATTGGGTGTTTGTTTTTTGTAACTCCTTTCAACCACTTGTGTGAGAGTGGACTTCTTTTAGATTTTCCACATCACACGTTACTTTTCACATATTGTTCTACCTCTGAGGATGGCAGTTTGTGACAGTCTGTACCCCTATGTTCACCCCCTTTAAAGAGTATGATGAATGTTTCACAAAGTATGCATTGTGAGGTATCATTTGAAAACTCATAATTTGCTGATCATTATTGTCTTGGTAAAATATGTGTGGCAACGTTGCATGTAAAGTTATAAGATTCCTCTGTATGGTATTATTAAGACAAGTTCCAAGTCTGAGGGATCAGCCACAAACCAGTTCCCCAGACACAAAAGGCTTGCCAATGCCTCAGCCAGGTGTCAAAATATCAAATGGACCATCACCTGATTAAGTGTGCATTCCTTGTCAGGAAAGAGGATAAGAGTGAAAATCTACATTTTGACAAAGAAATAGGTGGGAGTTCCCATCTAAACAGACTTTGTATCTCCTGAACCTCAGCTGGAGATGCTTCTCGAAAAAGAGAACTGTAAGAGGAAAGAAGAGATACCCCAAATTATTCCTCCCTTTCTCTCTACTCATTGCTTCCACAACACCTGATGAGCAAAAGAAACAGCTTTGGACTGGGGGAGGGATCCTGACTGAAAGGAATTCAGCCACTAAGATTGTTGAAATATGCGGTGAGAGAGACATTTGCTTTGAATTACTTTAGCTTGTTAAGTTAGGCATTAGTTGTGTTTTATTATTATTTTCATGTAACCAATTCTGGATTTTTTTTATGCATTACTTGTAGTCACTTAAACTATCTTTCTGTAGTTAATAAACTTATTTTACCAATTTATCTAAACCAGTGTTTATGGATTAAAGTGTTTGGGAAACTCCATTTGGGATAACTGGATTTATGCATATCATTTCTATTAATAGGGGCAGAGTTTACACGAGCTTATTTTGTCCAGGAGAGAGCTGGGCAGTATAAAATATTTCTGGGGGTAAATCTGGGACTGGCAAATTGCAAGTGTTGCTCTGCAGTGTAATTCAAGAGTGACTGGCTATAGCACTCCTACTATAACTGGAGGTAACTTACATGCCAGAGGCTATGTGTGAGCAGACCAGGAGTGGTAGATGACAGAGCAAAAGAGTGTAAAAGGCACCCTACGGTGGAGAACTGAGAGGATGCAGTTGTTCATCAGTCCAGAACCAGATTGTACTCTGGGTAATGTCACAGAGTAATCTGGGGTTTTGCAAAGAACAAACATAAGGGGCACATATTCCACTGTATTTTCAGAACCTTGTGCACTAGAACACATGCATATAAACCCCCTGACACACATGTCTGCACACAACCAAATTCCTTCAGAGGCCATAGAATGTTAGTAGCAATTGCTTTCTGGACTTCATAGAAGCACAATTTAAGATAAACATAAAGTAAGAAGACTAGTATGAATCTCCGTGAGGAGAAAAAAAATGATCAGTCAAAGGCAGGATTTAACTGAAAAGGTGCAATTTGCATGAGCTCTAACATTTATACAACAGGCTTCTCTCACTCATCAATAATTTAGAAATGTTATAATGGGCTGCAGATGACAGAGAGAATTATCAGATAAATTATACACTCAGTCCTGGGGAGCTGGGATTAGAAACCTGATGAATTTGCTACAGAAAGGCAAGCCTCTCCCACTTGTACAAAAAGAGTTCTCTTAGCTGGTGATAGTAGTAATTCAGTTCTAATCTATATATTTTCTTACACCTCCTTCATCACTCCAGTAGCTGAGCAACTTCCACTAGTTTGGTCGCTATTTTGAAGATTTTCAAAACCAGAAAATTAACTTTAGGCTCCTAACTCCTGATTTAGGCTTCATAGTAAATTGTAAAGCTTAACTCCCACTGAAATCAACTGGTCAGAAAATCTTTGCCTTTGCCTCTGTATGGGCCAGCCAGTAGAGAGCAACATAACACACATGCATGCTAAGCCAATACAGTACTCTACAGTACTCTAAGGAGAACTAGCCTATAATTGCTTTCCTTTAGCTATGCAGCTGAAACACTAAGCAACAGCTGAAGGATTTTAAGCATCGTTAACTTTTTATTGGCTCTAGAAGCTATAGATTTTACTTTATATGCAGAAGATATCTAGCCAAACCTCAAAATAATTAAAAACATTGTGCGAACACTTAAAACAAATATTTTATTCCTTAAGCAAAATAATATGGAGTAAATATCAAGAATTGGATATACATCGATGACAAAATTCCTGCAATCAGTCACTTAAAGACAACTGTTTAGAAATGATTTCAAAGATATACACACTCACTCTACAGATAAATACTGTAATATCTAATATAGCTACTATGATTAACAGTATCACTGATTAAAACATACAATGCCTATACTGTAAACATTGACATTACTTTGAATAGAAGAAATGTTGAATTGTGCTTAATGTAATTATGGAATATTTAATTAAAAAGTAATTCCATCTACTGAGCATACAGCAAAACTCATTATAGAACAGCCTTATTTATTGCATTTAAGCTAATAAAGAATGAGCAAGTAAACACAAAGAGAATGCCCAGTCTCTGAAAACTGCAATGTGAAAGAGAACAATGGATTCTTCTGTTGTGAATGAGCACAAGTAGGCAAATATTGCTATCTTTAAAATCCACCATGTGATGGTTTATAATACATATTTTCCTCATATTATATTACTCCATAGGCCATCAACAGCTGTCCCCACCACTCCTATAGGCCAAATCTACTCTCCCCATTAATCATTTCAGAATCAACAAGTCCTTTTGGTGTCCAGGAGTTCAACCCCAAGGGTAATATTATAAAGGGCATTACACAGAAGTCACTACCTTGAGGGGCATTTCCTTCTCAGGAAACACAGTAGAAAACAATTAAGGCCCCCATCCTGCAATGAACTCTGCACCGATGAACCCCTCTTATTGCAGAGAGCTCTTTGCAGGACTGGCACTAAAAGCAGGTTTCCTACCATCCTACCTTGCAAAGACATGATTCCTGCACATTTTAAAATCTGGAATTGGCTTCTCTTCATTCATTGTTTTCACCATCTTTGTGTCTCTAGCATCACAGGCTTTGCCAAGAATTGGCCTGGAAAAAAAAGAGAAAGATATAAACAAGCCCTAGAAAAAAATCGGTTCCACAAGAGCTGCTTCCCCTCTAGGTCCCTTGATCATGCTTGTCAGCAAAATTTCCCTCAGGCCTTTGGATACTTCAGCAAACAGTGAGGAGCCTTTGGAGGAGTGGGGGGAAGACATTTGTAAAGTTTTTACATGACTGGCTTCGCTGGTACATGAATCGGAAGGAAGGTCATGTGAGAGTTGTACAAGCTTTCTGAGTGAGCTCAGCAGCAGGATTCGCTGCAAGGGATGAAATGTAACCTTTTCGGTACGCAGAGATGGCGGAAAATGTGATCGCGAAGGACTATGAAACCCAGCACAAAGACATATTTTCTGCATAAAGCCATGCAGTAAAACTCATTGCTCCCATTTGTGAATGGGGGAATTCTCCGGAAGCACTCAATCTTTTTTTTTTTTAATTATTTTTCTCCTTTGAAAGTTTAGAATGCTTGTTTGTTATTTTGGTGTGATTAATGTGATTGAGTTAGAGAAAAAGGCTCTGATCCTGTTCTCATTGCAATTGTAATGCTCCAATTAACTTCAATACTACAGGAACAGTTGCTTTTAGCAGGTTCTGAGGCATATGTATAGGTAGGTGTTTCTCAAGTCCTGCCTGCCTCTCTCTAACCACTGTGCTCCCAACGAACCTAAATCATGCCCTTCCACACTACCTATTATTTCAGCCCTGGGTGCCTCTGGAATCGAAACTGGCAATTGCACTGTGATCAGTACCACCTGCAGATTCCCAGAGCAGAGTGGAATTTGTGCATGATGAGACTAAAGATTAAAAGGCTTTGTGCTCATTCACACTGTAAAAGAAGTATTAAAGGCACATACATTGATCTATTTCTTCTCTTTTGCCCCCAAGTTAGAGATGGATTTGAACTGAAACTTCCAATCTGAACACCCAGACTGGGGATTTCAAAATTCAACCCCTAATTCAGGTCTGATTTTTGTAAATGGTTTTTATCTCTATAATGGTTCAAATGAAAAAACCTCAGATCTCAACACCCAACTTTAAAGGGCATGTCTACACTAGAAAGTTAAGTCGACCAATGTAAGGTCAATTTACAACCACTGCAGTAATTACTGAGGTGGTTCATGTCCACACTACCCTCTTTCTGTCAGTGGTGCACCTCCTCACCAGGAGTGCTTCCACTGACTTAAGAGGCGTAGTGAGGGGGGGAGGCTGAGCACCTGGACGCTCAGCCCCACACACAGTTCCCCGCCGGGAGTCTGGATGCCACCCTGGCTCTTGGCTCCCACAGGAAGGGGAGCCAGGAGACTCTGGGCATCCACTTGGCTGTGCCTGTCCAGCTACCCTGTCCCAGCCAGGCTGAGTCCTGGGTTCCCTGCTCCCTGTTGGGAGTCCAGCATCTGCCCAGAAGCTCCCAGCTGCCCCCAGGAGCCCTGAAGGACAGCCAGGCTCCTGGCAGTGGGGAGCCAAAAGGCTGGTGGGGGGGCATCTGGGCTCTCTTCAGGGAGCCAGCAACCTCTGGGCAGCAGTTCAGCTGGCAGCAGGGAGTGGGGAGCTGGGTGGGCACAGCCCAGCTGGGACGAGGAGCTGGGCAGGTGCAGCTCAGCTGAGAGCGGGGAGCCCGGGCAGCAACTGGGTTGGGAGTCGGGTGCTGGAAGAAAGCTGGGCTTTGAGCGGGACAGATGCAGCCTGGCTGGGAGTGAGGAGCCTGGGAAAACCGGGCTCTAGCTGGAGTCCTCCACTGATCCAGCGGCTTTCTCGTCCATTTCATGGTTCCAGCATGGAGCAGATAGCTGATGTAAGTAACTCAGTGTCTGTATGGACACTGCATCGCCCTAACTACACCAACATCTGCCCTATGCCTCTCATGGAGATGGAATTATTATGTGGGGTGTAGTAGGGCTCTTACATTGGCAGGAGCAAGGATGTAGTGTGTACACTGACATACGTGTAAGCTGCCTTACATCAACCTCACTCTGTGGTGTAGAACAAGCCTAAGATCTGAAATTTGGGGCTCAAACCATCTCTGTCCATAACACAAGACAAAAGATATACTTAATTAAATTAAGGGCACAGAAAAAAACCTCTTTAACACATTGTATATTCATACTATAATTCACCTCCACAGGAGAGCATAGAAACAAATCCTGTGACTGGATTTTTAAAAAGGTCTCGATAATGTTATGTCTATTAATAACATCGTCAGCTATACAAACTAAGATAATGAGGGCAATCAAATCTCATGCTTCAGAGTGCAAACTGATTGCCTGTAGGGTCAAGATTTAAATGATTCCCCCTTCTCCATCCCATCCATGTATATTGCACAATTGAAGCATCAAGTGCCAGTCACTGCTGGAGGCAAGTGATGGTCCAGATGGACCAAGAGTCTGTTTGATCCAGTGTGGAAATTCCTTTGTTCCCATAGTTCTATTAAGTTAGCCAACAACCACAGATTAAGCTGGTCACCTGCTGGATGTAAGATCTCAATGGAAGCCTTTGAAGAAGAAAGGAGGGACAAAAGGCAGAAAATACAAAGAGAAAATATGTACCTAACAAAAAAATAACTTTGCCCAACCTAATTTCTGTTTCCATGGAAATCCTTTCGTGACTGCAGTGAGATGGGATTTTCATACATTTAATACTGGCTCAAAGAGAGCCTTCAGTTTAAAGCTTGCAGTGCAAGACAATGCCCCCTCCAGTTTCGGAGTACAAAGTGTCAAATTATATATGTTCCTGTACAGAGCTGTACGAATAACTGATTTTTTTGGTTTGCTGGCTGAACTGAAGAGTCAATTAAACATTTGCTTTAATCCAAAACAAAAGGTTTCATTTTGGTTCTAACTTTTTTTTTTACTCTTTTAACAGTTTTTAATATTTTAATGAATTGAAGTAAATTTCTAAACAAAAAGTTGTTTGAAATAAAAAATTGAAGTGTTTTATTTAGACAAAGTCAAAATGAAGTGTTTCAGTTTCAGATTTTTTTTGACTGAAACAATTCTATGAATTCAACAAAAATTTGCAAAATGTTTCAGTCGAGACCAAATTTGCATTTTTTGAGAAAACAAAGTTTAACCCCAAAAGATTAGTCCAGTTCTGTTCATGATCCACTGGCTTACTCTCAGTGGAAAATGACTTTCCCTCTTTATACAGGTAGGCTATGAATTCCAAAGCCTCACATAGGGTTTAGAGACACAATTCCAGTCCAAATTAATGAACATTTTCCTTTTGAATCCTCACAGGTGGCTTTGAAAATCTCAGCTATAAAAATCCTGCATTTATTCACACCGAGGAATACACACGTTCTTGCTGCCCTCAGGTTGGCAGCCCTCATCCAATATTCTCTCACTCTGGCAATCTACATCTCATCCCAGGATAAAGAAATATCTCCCTCAGCCTGCTTCTTTATTAGTCAGGCTTTTCTTTTTTAGACATGAGACCTTATTAAAATTTAATCCATCAAGACACTGATGGATACAGTGACCAGAGAACTAAATCTAGACTATAGGGCTTCATTATTATACTGTATAACTATGACTGGGTAACATGGTAACTTATAGAGAGAGAGCTGTATTTATCTGTCTGACTGTCCCTTAACAGTATCTCCCTTTCTTATTAACGCTGTCTTTCTTTTAACCTTTAGGATCATTTTCTTAAAATCCCATTTGCTAAAGGTAGATTCCTGTTTATTTTCTGAGCAAGCAGGTGCTTGTTCATGGAGGGAGAGTAATTGTCTACATTGCAGTTCTCCACTTGACATCCATTGTCAACAGGAAAGATGTCTGGCATTATGTGTCTCCCACTTTTAGCAGCAGCACTTTCAAGGAGATGGATGTGGAGGAGCTCTATTCAGAGTTTGGGGCCTGCAGCTTGTCCCCCTCCCTGAAGTCTCTTCCTGGAGCCTATCCTTTCCCTATGGAAAGGTTGCTCCTTCCATACGGAAAGGAGGAAACTGGGAAGAAGTATCCCTAATCTTTAATAAGACAATTCTGTAATATTAGTAAAGAAAGAAAGAAAGAAAATAGTTCTAGGGTAAAAAAAAAATCATTCAGTTTTGCACCTTCCTCGGTCACCTTTAGGCAACATACTACTGTCTCAGGAACTATGTTTTTCTCCCAGGCAATATTTCTTTCTGCTTTTGGAGCCAATCAAACTCCCTCTCTCTCTCTTTCTCTCTCTCTCTGTTTTCTAGGCAAAATATGTTTTCTGAGTCACCCACGGTGGATTTCCTAAGAATATGAGCACCGAAACATGAAAGATTTTTAAAGAGAATAAAAAATGAATTCCCTTCCATAGAAAGAAATCAAGAACAGAGGGCAGGTAGTTTAAAAAATAATAAAAAAAAACTTTCAGCAATGAAGAAACCAAAATTGATCAGGAGTGGCTGGATACAAAGAACCAAACTCTGACAAATGCTTCTGCTTTCACAGTGACTACAAACTTAGCCCTGGAGAACATCATGAAAGGAAATTTCTTCATGTGAAGTCCCAGCCACTACAATGCCATGAAAGAGACCATACTATCTTCTGTTATTGCTCACCTATGCCCTTCAATGCCACTGCAACTTTTTCACACAACTTCCTAACTCTCATGCTTCTACTTTCCTCACAGGTTGTTGCTCACCCATTTTCTCCCTCTTGGCCTTCTCTTCCTTCCCTCACCACTATTTACATTCTGATCAGATGGCTAATTTGGGCTCAGTGTAGGAGTAACTGGATGAAATTCAGTGGCCTGTGTTATAAAGGAGGTCAGAGTAGATGATCAAGTGGTTCAGTCTGGCCTTAAACTCTATCACTCTATTGGGAGGAGACAGATGAGTCAAACTGCCACTCACATTCCTTCTTCCCAGGGAGCGTCACTCTGTAGAAAATAAATCTAAACAGAGACCACATAGGGTTGAAAATGCAGACTGGAGTTTGTTAGTGTTGCCATGAAAAGGTATCCAAGTTACCCAGCCCTAGGAAAATCATAGTTCCTCCAGTTTTCCAGACCTCTCTTTTATTATAGTGCTTTCCTTCCTCTCAGGGCATTTACATTATCTCTCATTGAAAAATGATGCAGGACAGTTTTATAATACCTATTAATTAGTACTAGAGCTGGTTGAAAAGTGGGATGAATTTTTCACAAAATTATTTGTGAAAAATCTGGACCCTGCTGCTGTCAGGAGATGCAAATTGCACCTGTGTGTACTAGGGTTGGCCACCGTGAACAGGGGGCAGGATACAGCACAGAGTTTACAGAGGGAGCGGGAGCATTCATCTTTGCTGGGGTCTCCATCAAAGTCCAGTTATCAGAGGTTGTCTAGGGCATACACTGAAACTCTGCATCCTACCACTGCTCTGGCCACATCCATGCTGTGACCAACACTGCCAAATTTTCAGCTGCTCTCCCTAATTCAGAGCTCTCTCACAAAAGGCGATCAACACCATCTTGTGTTGATCAGGCTTTTGAATTTGGCTCACAGGCTTATAAACCCTTATTTAAAATTTTTAAGCAGTTGAATTAATCAAACATATTGGGGGGCGGGGAAGCGAATTGCATTGATGACACCTACATGAATTGAAATCCTTACCCTTATATATACTGATAATTACCTGCATATGCCTATCACTGATATAGTCACTCACTATTAAGGGCTTGTAACCCATTTTATAATCTATGTAGCAACTCCATTTTCTTTCTCTCTCCACCATGGTAGCCCAGTAAGCCCATACACTCTCATTTTACTTTGTACTTCCAGTTTCTGCTTCTCTATCTCTCTTGAAACCACTGGGCTTAATAGTCATCGCTGTCTGAGCTGCATCTTGTGTATCTGTGAACCTCACAGACAGCAAACAGAGTACTGATCACACAACCCTGTCTGTATTCTCTCACTTGCTCGGTGCTCTAGGCAGGGGTTTCTTACCTTGTACATCATTATTTCCAACCTGCCAGAGTAATGCCACACAGTCATCTCAGAGCCTCCATAGAAAAAATAAGAGGAAGAGAAATAGATTGTTAGTGTAGTTTTGAAAGTTTGCTACATTCACATGTGTTTAATTTCTTAGCCCTGTTATATCACAAGACACTAGAATAGCAAAATCCTATGGACTAATGGAGCTGATTTACATCAGCTGATGATTGGGGCCTATATGATTAATATACTTAATAGGTCTTTGTGTATGTGTGTGAATAATATACTGCTTTGGTGAGTCCTGCGTTTATTGGTGGATTTGCTTGCCTTAGAGATTCATGGCAGCCCTCAGTTTGGCCGCTTTTGCTTGCGGCTCAAACCTGTCGTTCACTCAGCTAACCTCATCACTGGCCAGCATGGGGAAAAGAAAGGAGGACAATCTCTGCAGTCCTGCTGATCCACCTAGTGAGTCGGGGGACAGGCCAGAGACTTTTCCCTCTGGTGGGACCCACAGTCAAGGTCAACTCCTCTTTTTTAAACCAGGTGCCCTGATTAGCCTGCCTGCCTGCAGCTTCTTGATTGTTCTGCAATCACCCCTGTTATCTTACCAAGGGAAAAGGGACTTGTTTAATCTGGGGCTAATATATCTGCCTTCTATCACTCTTCTGTAGCCATCTAGCCTGACCCTGTCACAATACACACACAAAATAAAATAAAAAGTCAATAACAAAAAATTAAGAATGCTCAGTAAATAACCTAACCCTTATACAAAAATAAATTAAAAACAACTCTAGGTATTAAAATGAATGGAAGTGACTAGCTAAATTAATTTGCATATTAATTCTATTACATTTACAGTTCATATATACATTTACCGTCAATACAGATATTTCACCTTATATATTCCCTTAACCTTAATTGTGACTCAGAAGAGATATTCAAAATCACAAGCTGTTTTCACACACACACAGCTATAGATATATATTTTTTATCTTCTACCCTTTAAAGATATATAATTAGAAGTACAGTGGTTGAATTTTCTCACCTTTTGACCACCTCAACATATTCATTCTGCCCCACTAATATATCTTCTGCTGGGTACTGCTTTCAAAGTAAACCACCAGAAAGCGCAGACTCCATTAAATAAACAAATATATAAATAAATAAAACCAATAAAAAAAAACTTTAAGATCCACATGGTTGTTTGAATCTACAGAATGTGGGCATATGTATGAGCATACATTTTTGAATATGCATAAGTGCAGGCTGTCTTCAGTGAATGCAAGAGCAGGTCCTAATATTTCATCTGCTCATGCTCATTACTCACCTGAAATCAAAACCTTGTCATTGCCACTACAGTTGATTTCACAATGAAAATTATTATGGTGTCAGGGAGGATTCTGATTTCAATGTCTTCCTAAGGATCAAAAGATAGTAGTTTGCTTTCGTTCATGTACTTAGAACTCTGCATATAAGGAAGACAGCAAAAATATGACATATTGTTCAAACTTTTCCTGGATGCAAAAACATACTGTACATCAGATATCTTCTTTATATAGGCGTACACTGTGTTTGTGCAGAGCAACTCTATAGCATAATCTTATGGACAATCTCTGTGTTAAAGTACATTTTACTTGTTATCAAGTGGTATAAGCAGTTATAGGGGCAATATAAATAATACACAATAATACTTTTTATGAATACATTGGAAGAATAATTTTGGAAAGTTTTAAAAAAAATCCTCTACCTCTATCCTCTAACATCTGTGGTAAATTTATTAAAAATCAAAATTAACATTTTTGAAATTTTTGACATATCTTTTTTTCCCACCACCCTAATATTTTAAGCCAGCTGATTTTGCCCACAATATCTAAAATGAATGAAGAAGTAAATGTGTAGATAATATTTATGATTGCTAAAGCAAGGAGACTGAATAGACCAGGAAATCTATGGGATAAAGAACCTTTTACCTCTATGTCAATAATATGAATTTGGCCTACTCAGAGCAATCAAAAGTCATTTCCATCTGACAGCTGTTTGGTGACAACTCTGGAATGAATTGATGATACAAGTCCATCTCCTAGTGGATAAGTAACTGCATCACATAAACCACTACTCCACTCTACATCCTCACTGGCAGTATCATCACAGAAATTAAGTATTTAATGGATGTGAAGACAGAACTAATCTCTCACCCTTAGAATGGTTCCCTCCAGGTCAAGGCCAAAGTATGTTAGTGAAATGATATAATGGAAAACATACTGTCTCACTATCCACAACCCTTGTCCTCTACTATGGGTAAATAGAGGACATCATTTGCTAGTGTTGTCAGTCTAGGATCTTTTGTAAGCATTGAATTCACCTTTAACATAAAAAAAAAACTGCTACAGTAAATTATGCACTGCATATTGCACTCTGAGTGATCCATGAGCCTTAATAAATACAGATCTATCTAAGAGCACACAGTCCATGTGGGGAAAAATCTCTTTTAAATTATCATGCTCTAGGAGTCCCTAGGCTCTGTTTGCCAGAAGCTGGGAATGGACGACAGGGGATGGATCATTCAATGATTGCCTCCTCTGTTCATTCCCTCTGAACACCTGGCATTGGCCACTGTTGGAAGGCAGGATACTGGGCTAGACGGACCATTGGTCTGACCCAGTATGGCCGTTCTTATTGTATCTTACCTCTCTAACCTTTGTTCTCACGCAAGGTCAAACTAACTAGTTTGAAGTATTTTTCCTGCACATCCTTTCTTTAAAGATAAAGATATTTGAAGATTGGATAATGCTAAATTTGCTTCCCTGAGCTCTCAGTGCTAACGAAGTACCATGAAATGTTCAGAAGATCATGATTCCAGCTTGACTTGAGAAACAAGAAAATTATTTTTTTGATAATTGCTTAGACTTGAGGATCTGCTCTCCAGTGGCCTGACAGCTAGTGGATTTGGAAATGAATTCGGTTATTAGTAGTAGGGGAAAGTTATTCAAAAACATGCAAGCACTTTAGAAATGGAATATTAGCGCCTCATGGCACATGCCTTTCATACAGTACTTGGGGTAGGGGGATAAGGGTGTTTCCAAAAATTCATGTAAGCAAAGGTTTATGCGCATAAATGTTAATTGAGAACCGCTTTCAGGCCATAAAAATTTTCTTTTTCTGATTAAACCAATTGTTTTTTATGGGAATCAGAGGTTGTGAAGTAGCCATGAAAGAGTTTTGTTTGTAAGATTTATGTGAGTAGAAGAAGTAAGATATGTGAGAGTGAAATAACTGGGGAGGCAGGAAGAGAAGGAAGATGAGAGAAGGCAACTGGAAGATTCCAACCCTTGCCACAATTTATCTCCCAATGCTTTCCCTCCAACAAATTCAATTGTATAGTTGGGCATTTCAGTACAAAATTCTGCAGAAAACTGAAAATGATCAATTATAGATTATATAAAAACAATGACGTTTAATGCTATGTGACACAAGGATTACTGTCTGAAGCTGCTACAGAGTTTCTGGTGTGCTGCTGTAGAGTGCAAAAGAATTCAGACCCCTTGTCATGAGCTATCAATGAAATACATAGGACTCTTGCTTTGAATCCAAGTGGGCCTGAACCCATAAGTTTCTGGCCCAGAATTGAATTATACTGCAAGATCAGAAGGTGCATAGCGTGTGAATTTTCTGCTTCACAGTCTCTGCAATGAAGAGAATGCCATTCTCTTTTTCATAGTCCTGCTGTTAATGCTAAAGAAAAGTGGCCTAAAGGAGAGGCAATTATTGACTTTTCCTGGACACTGAGGTGCCCGTGTGAACAGGTGGCATCCCTACAAATGACAGGACATTTTTTTTCCTTTTATGAAAGTCAGGATGACAAAGTCTTATGTCATCCTCAGTAATAAGGTGGAAATGGCACCATACAGAGGCATTTGTGAAAGTGACATCCTGTCCCTTTAAAATGGCATCGCTGCTTTCCTACACACAGTCAGGTCACATTCCTTCTCTATTACTTCAGCATCAAAGCTGAAGGCGGTGGTTTTTATCTTCTTATCAACAGTGGCTCCATTGCTGACCAAATCCCAGATGTGTGCCACAGTCCTTATAATGTGCAACAAAGACAGACTGCAGGACAAAACAAATGAAGTACAATGACATTAAAAGTCACCATTTACCAACAGTCAAAGACTCCACAAATATTTCCTATTTCATACATAGAGCAACACTCTAGTATCTCAAACATAACTGTGTATTAACTGTTAGCAAACTGTGACTTTTTAAGGATGATTACTATAGCAGAAGATGGAGCCTGGTTTAAATGAAAGAGCTCATTTCATGTAGCATAAGATTTTCTCTTACTTCCTTTTAATGATTTGGCTTTCAAATGCCAGTTTGTAGAAAGATTTGAATTAAATGGAGGCAAATTTGAGGATAATCTGATTTTGACACACCAGGTAATTAGGTACTCCTTAAGAAGCAGATGCTGTTGTGTTGTAATAATGGTGCCCAAAAATTATCAATAAAACAATGCTAACAACTCCAGTGTAAGGGATCATGAAAGATCCATGAACTGGGAGAAAAAAATACTTTCTTGAGTTTCACCCCCACTCGCCTATCACTAAATCTCATTTAGAAATATCACACACACACATAATTTATATATTAATGACTTTTCCTGGTTCAATTCAGTTATCTACAGTTCCCAATAAGAATAAAAACTTATATTTTTCTTTCATCAGTTCTGCAAATGTAGTCTGAATCAAATTTGTATGTGCAAGGCATAGTATTATGGTTTCCAAGGAAACAAGTACATCGTGCATGGGGTAAAGAAGATCTTGTGAGTTTGAGACTGGGTAGACTAAATCCTTGAAAATAGTCCTCTGTTTATCAGTTTGCTCACCGATTAGGAATATAAATTAAGAGCCTCATAGCTCTCTAATGACTCTAAAGCTGGCAGTCATTTACCAGAGGCACCAGCAGCTCAAGTACGATCAATGCAAGATACTGACAAAGAGCCCTCTTACTTTGGAACATTTGTTTTTGATACAGCTGTACAGTCAAGCTCAACATAGCTTACAGGACAAGAAAAAGGAAAAAATATTCACAGTGTAATGTAAACTATCAACACATAATGGCCCCTCCCAACCTATTTTTATAAGAACATAAGAACAGCCATAGTAGCTCAAACCAAAGATCCATCTAGCCCAGTATCCTGTCTTCCGACAGTGGCCAATGCCAGGTGCCCCAGAGGGAATGAACAGAACAGATAATCATCAAGTGATCCATCCCCTGTTGCTCATTCCCACCTTCTGCCAAATGGAGGCTAGGGACAACATCCCAGCCCAGTCTATAAGAACATAAAAGTTATCAGAGAACATAATGCTATAGGAGATAACATTAAAGCACTCTTCATGTAGTTAAGGCTGCATCAGTACCGTATTTTCTGGCGTATAAGGCGACGGGGCGTATAAGACGACCCCCTAATTTTACAGTTAAAACATAGGTTTTGGCCTATACTCGCCATATAAGACGACCCCCCCCCTTCCGAGGGGGGGAGCCCAGAACCTTTTAAATCCCAGCCGCGGCGGGGAATCAGAGGGCTCTGGGCTGCCCGCTGCGGCAGGGAGCCCAGAGCCTTTTAAATCCCAGCCGCGGCGGGGAGTCAGAGGGCTCTGGGCTGCCCGCTGCAGCAGGGAGCCCAGAGCCTTTTAAATCCCAGCCGCGGCCAGGAATCAGAGGGCTCTGGGCTGCCCGCTGTTTATACCCGGCGTATAAGACGACCCCCGATTTTTGGGGGTTGTTTTTTAGTATAGAAAGTCGTCTTATACGCCGGAAAATACGGTACTTCATTTGTAATGTACATTAGTGAAGGCTTTATAAGTCATAGGTAATCAAAGTGCACTAGGCTGAGGCCATGGGACGAAATTGGATGGTTTTGTTTATATTTAATATTTTGTGGACCTATTCAGATTTGCCAGAGAAAGAGTACTGATGGCCCTTGTTAAAGAAAAGTAAAGTTCATCCACCTCAACTTCTGAAGCACATAGCTCTGCCAGTTATAATGAGTTCATTCTGGGTATGTATTACTTTAAGGGGGAGCTTTTGTCATAAGGGGGAGCTTATTACATCTTTTTTTCTGTTTGTTCAGTGCCTAGCACTATGGGGTCCTGGGTCATGACTGGGGCTCTGTTGGGTGTAATTTAATGCACTCGGGTCAAGAAACTCAGCTTTATTAATTCAAACTTTTATTTCAACCAAACTATTTATTATGATTAACAACTATTATTAAAGCAGTGGCAGATATACAGAAAAAGATAAAGGATCAGTTACCTTCTCCCAAGGTACAGGTGGTTAATGATGGATTGCTCCTACGATCTCCAACTATCCCCTTACACTCTAGCATATATGTTCATATCTAAATTACATATTCAGTAGTTTACTTCCAATCAACATGAGGAATTATACATCTTTCAATTAATATCAAACACATGCAATATTAGCCATTTCATTGATTAATTGTTATTAGTCATACATAAACCATATATGGTGACCAGGCCATCTATTGGCTACTTAACCGCAGAGGTGTTTTTTTCAACTGTACGTCCCTATTTACCTCAACTTCCCTGTTTTTGAGGTCATTGACCTGGGTGGGGACCAGTGGTGTAAGTAGGGCGGTATGGTCTGGTAAGTCATACTAGTAACATATTTATAGCTAGTATGCCGTACTGGAAAGACACGAGGAGGAGCAGAATGTGAGGAGGTCACATGCCCACCCTTTGTGCTCCTCCCATGAGTGCAGCATACCAGTAAGAAATGAATTCTACTTCCACCACTAGTGGGGACACACTATTATCAGTTATTTAGCAAGCAACTTACACAACATTTTAGTTTGGGTACATGTTGCAGTTTTAGCAGAAATTTTCCATCCTCAAGCATCACAAAGTTAATTTAGCAATACCCATCAAATGTCAGAGCACACTTTGACCTTCAGCAGGCTCAAGAGTGACCATTACTACTTATACATGATTCTAAATATTTTCACTCTCCAACAGCTCCGAGGCATTATTGTAATAATAAAATAATAATAATAATAAAAGTCAATTACTAATAAATTAGCATAGTGAATCCTGCCTTCTACTGCTTTGTAAGGCAAGAATATCCAGGAGTTAGGACTGAATGAGGCCTGCAGCAGAAAGATAGTTCTCTCTAATAACATGGTGAAGATCATTAATGTTTCCAGTTACTTTTGCAGACTGGATATATTAGTGAATTATTTAGCTGGCTTTTGATGGCTCATTTGGTGAGCTCTGCCGAAAGACAAACCACCACTGACGAACTAAGAACGGCAGAAGAAACTTTGTTTCAATACACTTCTTTTTGTTGGAATACTACTACCACTACTACTAATAATAATAATACATAAAAAACTCAGCACATCCAGTGGAAGTGCAGGGCCCAAAATCTCTTTCCTCAAATCCTCACACACTGAACCTCAATCCTAATGTGAAATATCCTGCTACTGCAGTCTTGACTGAGATTCTCCTCAGAGATTGACAAATGAGCTAAATTTCATGGGAGAAGTTTATGCTTTGAAGCCCAGTCCTAAGGCATAATTTCCTCCTTGCTTCCTCACTGCTGCGTGTGCCAGCAGCAAATTATGCTACTCCCCATCTGACACAACTGCAATGGTGAGCATAGTATGGAAAGCCAAAGCCTTGCCCATTTTCCTCTCTTCCCCTGCTCTCCATACCTGTCTGTTTTGTTGGAGGTGAATAGCGGACATGTTGCATGTTTATACATGTGCACCTGAATCCAAGGTCCAGGTAGTCTGTGTAGGGTGTAAGGATTTAAGAGTACTCTCCTGCACCGGCATGCAATCCAAGTCACAATCTAGCCTCTGGCAATCTTATTGTATGTGAAACGTTGATCTTGGAGGGAGAAGCACATGTTACTGTAGGAAGAGTTTGGAGGAGAAACCAAGAAATTAGTTTGTGTGCACATGACTAGGTACTAACTGCAGTTAGTGAAATCTAATCATGCCACCAGTTTGAGGTTTTGGCCCTATTTTTGATGGTTTGCCCTGAGGTAGGCACTCACAGTCGTGAGCCACTCCAGACAGCATGACACAGGCATACACTGTGGACAGTTGGCATTGGGATGAGTCCATGAAACATCTTTTTATTCTGGCAAGTTCTAAAGCAAGGTCTCCAGGCAGTACACTAACACTCAGATTACCAGAGGGCTATTTTTATTTGCATTTTTGCAGGTTTGCAAAGGAACAGAAGGAAAACAAAGGGGTTGAATGACTCAAAGCCCTGGCTTGCAAAAGGGAACTCTAAGTTTTGTCTGTTCAGGATTGAATTTAATGAGACAATCTGGTGTATTTCTATAAAAATATCAATTACTGTCATTTATTCTTTTCATATCACTGTACTGAGGTAGCCACTCTAACATCACATTCAAAAATATTTAAATGAGTGACCTAGTTATGGAGAAATGTAGAATTAAATGTAGGAAAAGTTTTTTCTTTGCTCTTCTTTTACTGTTGAGAGAAAACTCTGAGAACCTGAGGCTATGTCTACATTACAGCCCATGTTTGCAAAACGTATGTCGCTCAGGGGAGTGACTTAAGTTACACTAACGTAAGTGTTCATTTGCACAGCATTGTCAGCAGGAGAGCTTTTCCCATCGACATAGCTTATGCCTTTCATGGAGGTGGTTTTTTTATGCTAACGCGAGCGCTCTCTCCCATTGGCATAGAGCATCTTCACCAGATGCACTGCAGCGGAGCACTGTAGATATACACATACCCTAATTCTGATTTCCTTACACTGGTGTACTCTGATGAAGTTAATGTAATTTCATCAGTGTGAGATCACAGTGGTGGCAGCTGTCATGATATTATCACCAATTTCTCAATGTTTGTCGCTTCTCTTAAAGCCCCAGAACAAGAAGTCAGGTATTTCATTCGAATCTCAGCTTTCAATTTTTTCCCTCGAAAAACAAGTTTCTAGCCTGTATGGCTGCAGACAACAGTTTGAAAACATGAGCCCTAAATTTTCAACAACCAAAAAGAATCTTACATTTATTATTTTTGAAAATGTTTGTTTGGTTTAAAAATCATATCTCGGGATTTTGGGGAAACCTGACTCGTGATTTTTGAATGTTTGGGGCTGACAATACTGCTAGTGTAAGATTGGAACTAGGTTACCAGACTTGAAGCAAATGCCAGTGGAGTAAACTGGTCTGATTATTATGAAGTTTAGCATTCATGGCTATCTTGGAATGAAATAGGAAGTGCTTTGAAGTATGGGCCTGATATTGATCTTCTACTGATGTAACTCAGAAGCAACTACATTTAAGGCAATGGCGTCACAATGATATAAAACTGATGTGACATCCAAATCAGGATCTTTATTCTTAGTTTGTCTGCAATATGCAAAGTAGTTCTTCTCTTATTTTAATTACCTAATTTGTTTTAATAATCATAGTTAACTGATAATGAATACATTAAGTATCAGAAAATACCCTTTGGAAAATTATTCAGCTCTTTCCCCTCAGCTAAAATATAACTCTATTAGGAACACAAATCAAACTGAAATGAATGGACGACTATTACTGAATGGAAGCAATCATAATTCATATTATTTCTCAAAGTTAGAATTACCTGGGTATACTGAGCAATTTTCAGCACACAAATGTTATCTAAATTCAGGACTCATGAGGAAAGATAAACATGTTTTATATGAGCTGAATTTTCAAACATAACATAAGAACATAGGAAATTGTGGCCATACTGAGTAAGACCAATGGTTCATCTAGCTCTGTATCCTGTCTTTCAACAGTGGCCAGTGCCAGATCTTTCAAAGGGACTGAACAGAACAGGGCAATTATCAAGTGATCCATCCCTATCATCCAGTGCCAGCATCTGGCAGTCAGACATTTAAGGTCACCTAAAGCATGGGGTTGTATCCCTTATCATCTTGACTAATAACCGTTGATGGACCTGTCTGCCGTGAGTTAATCTAGTAGATACTCATTCATAGGCCACATTTTTTTAGTAAAAAAGGGAAGCACCAGAGAAGGGAGTCAGCTTATGCATGGGTATAGCGAGGGAGAGGTGGGACACAGCCCCTCCCCCAAACAGAGGGAGCAAGGAGAGGCAGCACAGCCAGCAGAGACAGAAGGGAAGAGGCAGGGCCAGAGTCTCTCCGCTTCTGGCCGCGCTGCTCTTCCCCCAGCCTCCGAAGCAGCTGAAGCTCTGGGGCTGGCAGGCTGCAGCCGTGTTGTTCAGCCCCGCCCCCCAGACCAGGCTGTGGCCTCACTGCCTGGGCGCTGGAGCACGCTGCGGCTGTGCCATCTGTCCCAACTGGAACATGCTGTGGCCGCACCGCCTGGTCTGGCCCGCCGGAGCAGGCTGCGGCCATGCTGCCCAGCCTGCCGGAGCAGCTCCAGCCAGCTCAAAGACATCCTCCCCTGGCCTTTCCAAGATAAGGTGGGAAGTGATGGGATGGAGAGAGTGTGGGAGTCTCAAGCTAGGGGTAGGGTCATGTGGGGGGTAGTCACAGGGGTTACTCCCCTGACTCCCAGCTTCTCCTCCCCCCAAATTTCCCCACCAGTTGCTGTCCCGTCCCGTCCCATCAGGGTAAGCAGCTGGTACACTGGGACACTTTGTTTACTTAGATTTACCTCTGTGCCTGCGAACGCTCGAGGTAAACAAACCATCTCAGCCCTCCAGCGGCTTTTTCTGATGTCCCAGGAGTTAAAGTTTGCTGACCCCTGAATTATAGGGTTGGCTTTTGAATGGTCATAACGTTTTTCCATTTTTACTTATCCATCTTGAGTGGGTCAGCTTATAAACTAACCGGCTTATGATTGAGTATATACGGTAATTCTTTTTTGAACTCACTTATACTCTTAGACTTCACAACATCCCCTGGCAATGAGTTCCACAGGTTGACTGTGCATTATGTGATGAAGTACTTCCTTTTGTTTGTTTTAAACCTACTGCCTATTAATTTCTTTGGTGACCCCTGGTTCTTGTGTTATGTGAAGGGGTAAATAATACTTCCTTTTTTTTGGTCCACACCATTCATGATTCTATAGACCCCTTTAGTCATATCTTTTCCAAGATGAATTATCCCCATCATTTTAATCTATCTTCATATGAAAGCTGTTCTATGCTCCTAATAACTTTTGTTGCCCTTCTGTGTACCTTTTCCATTTCCAATATATCTTTTTTGAGACCACAACTTCACTCAGTATTGAAGGTGTGGGCATATCATGGATTTAGATAGTGGCATTATGATATTTGTTGTCTTATTATCTATCCCTTTCCTAATGGTTTCTAACATTGTTAGTTTTTTTGACTGCTGCTGCACATTAAGTGGATGTTTTTAGAGACTTATCCACAATTACTCCAAGATCTTTTTCTTGAGTGGTAACAGCTAATTTAGACCCCATTATTTTGTATGTAGAGTTGGGATTGTTTTCCAATATGTAATACTTTGCATTTATCAACATTGAATTTAATCTGCCATTTTGCTTCCCATTCACCTGTTGTGTGAAATTCCTTTGTAACTCTTCACAGTCTGCTTTGGATTTAACTATCTTGAGTAATTTTGTATTGTCTGCAACATTTGCCATCTCATTGCTTACCTCTTTTTCCAGATCATTTATGAATGATTTCAGTATAGATCTCTGTGGGGCACTGCTATTTACATCTCTCCCACTGAGAAAACTGAGTGTTTATTCCTTCCCTTTGTATACTATCTTTTACCCAGTTACTGATCCATGAAAGGATCTTCCCACTTATCCCATGATTCCTTACTTTGCTTAATAGCCTTTGGTGAGGGAGCTTGTCAAAGGTTTTCTGAAAATCCAAGTACACTATATCCACTGGATCACCCTTGTTCACATGCTTGTTGACCTCAAAGAAGTTGAATAGATTGGTGAGGCATGCTTTCCCCTTACAAAAGCTGTGCTGGCTCTTCCTCAACAAATTATGTTCATCTATGTATCTGATAATTCTGTTCTTTACTATAGTTTCAACCAATTTCCCTTGTACTGAAGTTATACTTACCTGACTGTAATTGTCAGGATTGCCTCTGGAGCTTTTTTTAAAAAAATGTCATTACATTAGCTATCCACCAAATATCAAATACAGAGACTGATTTAAGTTATAGGTTACACACCACAGTTAGTAGTTCTGCAATTTCATATCTGAGTTCCTTCAGAACTCGTGGGTGAATACCATTTGGTTCTGGTGATTTATAACTGTTTAATTTACCAATTTGTTCCAAACCATCCTCTACTGACACCTCAGTCTAAGACAGTTCCTCGGATTTGTCACCCAAAAAGAATGACTCAGGTGTGGGAATCTCCCACACATCATCTGCAATGATGACTGACGCAAAGAATTCATTTAGCTTCTCTGCAATGGCCTTGTCTTCCTTGAGTGCTCCTTTAGCACTTTAATTGTCCAGTGGCCCCACTGGTTGTTTGGCAGACTTCCTGCTTCTGATGTACTAAAAAAATGTTGCTGCTGGTTTTTGAGCCTTTTGCTAGTCGCTCTTCAAATTCTTTTTTGGCCTGCCTAATTATACTTTTAGACTTGACTTGCCAAAGTTTATGCTCCTTTCTATTTTCCTCAGTTGGATTTGACTTCCAATTTTTAGAGGCTGCCACTTTGTTGTTTAGCCATCGTTGCATTTTTTAGTCCTCTTTCTAATTTTTTTTAATTTCAGGTATATATTTAATTTGAGCCTCTATCATAGGTTTTTAAAAAGTTACCATGAAGCTTGGAGGCATTTCACTCTTGTGATTATTATTTTAAAAGTAACTAGTGCCTCCATTTTTGGGTACCTCCATCTGTGGGCACCCAACCTGATAAATCTTTATGGGTCTTTATGAGTTTCAGAATGCAGATGATCAACACTTTTGAAAAATCAAGCACCTGTAAGATGCTTCAATTTGGGTTCTCAAAACATGAGGCAACCCAACTCACTAGTTACTTTTGAAAATTCAAATTGCTCTATCTACCTATACGCGCTCACACACACGGAAAGACTGTGTGTGTGATTTTTTTAAAAGTCCGCTCAGGCAGCTAATTTGTGCACTGATTTACTATGATTCCATGTCAAAATTGTGCATTGCATGCACAGATGTCTAAGATAATATTTGCTCACACAGTTTCACATGACAGTAATTGCGCATGAAAATTAAGTATGCAATTGTAAGCCCCAAGGGTTTAAAAATCAGGCCCTGGGCCTTATTAACCATAAGAGGAGCCATAAAATGTCATCTTGGTATTATTACAGAAAATGGGTATTAAAGAGTCATAGAGTGATGCACATCAAAAGGCTCAGCAGCCTAGTTGTGCTAGAAAAAGTAGTGTATTTAAAAGGCATGGCAATTTAGTAGTGTTAGCCTTAATTAAAAAGGGCTTAAGCAACTTCAACATTTTGGGTAATTTTTCCTTTGTTTTCTATTATTTTTTCTTGCTCCTCCTGGTACTTCTCTGTGTAATGTGTACATTTCTTTTCTAGTTTATTATAATTCTTCTCAGGCTTATTTACAATTAATAAAGAACCCAACCATAATTTTTAATGCCTTCCATATATGTAATTTGCGAAAGACCTAAAACTACAGTTTATAGGGATGAGTGCCTTTCCAAGCCAGCTGTAGACATACTTTGTGATCTGGCTATGGATCTATTAACAAGTCATAAAGGCTTGCAATGATTTGGAAACAGTGGATGGATATCTGAAGTTCGTTAGTATTTAATGACATTTCCTTTTTATTTCTTCCCCACATCCCCTGGCTCCTTCTCTTGCTTCTAGGATTTTACAACATCTGAAATGACAGTGTCTTGAGACATCACACAAAACAACATCACACAGGATGTTACCACCGCAGGAAAAGATGACTGAGGCAAACACAAGCTGTCTGAACTTCTACAGGAATAGTATCGTGTCACATTCCCTGATCCAAACTGAAGGACCAATGACTTTTCTTAGCACAGTGACTTATTTTTTGAGGTAAGGCTCATTTGAATGATAGTGATAATAATAATAATAATAATAATAAAAAACAAACAAATGAGGTTAGACATGTTGAACTAAGCCTGAACCAAATTCAGATTTCTGACTTTTTAATTCTGTTTGACAAATCATACTCTTTAAACATTTTCTCTCCTCTGGGACATCAGTTTTATTTTTTCTGGATGGGGTCACTGATACATTTATTTTGATTGAATGGCCTCCTTTAGCCATCTGAGCTTGGGGTCTTCCTCTCCACACTTATGTACAGTCCCATTGAGGCCAAACAAGATGGGGTTCTTCTGAGCCTCACCCCTTCTTTGACAAGAACCATAATTCTGTTGTAACATATTGTCTTTCTCTTACCTAGCAGCTATACTTGTGGCATTATCCCTTTATACTGTAAGACATACTCTCTCTCGTCTATAGAAGCTATGGTTGTTGTGCTCTTTCTTAGGCCTGAAGGAACAGGAACATAAAGACTCCTAAGGCAGTTAATAACTATGTTAATAACTGCCTCTCCATGAATGTTATTAATAGGCATTTGTGCAAGGAGCGAATACCTGGCTATAAACTATATAGGAAGTGTGGGTCAGATCACAGAGGTGAGAAAGTAGACTGAGGGAGGTAATAGAGTCCAGTAAAACTTGTTATAATAGGTGACTTCAGGTACTTTCAAATAAAAAGGTCAAATATCAGAACTGGACATGGCTTAGTGAAATTAATTTCTCAACACCTTCATCTACCACTTTTTGTAGCAGCTGATTCTATAGCACATATAAGATGAAAGGCTGTTTTAATCTGAAATCTAAGTAACCCAGAAGTTAGTTCAAGAAGTAACTATAGTTGAGACATTAATAGTGACTGTGGTATAATTATATTCAACATGCTGAGGAGAGGGGTTGCACCAGAAGTAGCAAGGTGACACTAAACTTTAGAAAGTGAGATTTTAAAAGAGAGAGAGAGAGAGAAAGAGGCTTTCATTCAGATTATGGGCTTGATTCTCCTTTCACTGTAACTCAGGAGCAACACCAGCACAGGTGATTATACTCGTGCCAGTAAGATGAGAATCTATATTATAAATATCATATCACTACAACCCTCACTGAAATGCAGCCCCTTTAAGGGCAAAATCTAACAGCCATTAGAGTGGTACCTGCAATTCTAAACACAGAAGTGAAAAAGACAACACAGAAATAGAGGAATTTAGGTAACGTAATTACTGGATTCATATAGAATTTGGCCAGGATAGTGCAAGAGTAGCCCTGCTCTTTTTCTTTAGTGGTCAGGATCTTTATACCTCATCTGAAAGACAGGTTAATATATTGGTTCCTAACTGCCTAATTCTGTATATGCATGTCTTCCTACCTTCCTTCCTTTCTTCCTTCCTTCCAGTGAATTTTAGTTGATTAAAGTTTCCATGTTTTCATTACTGGAGACTGAATTCCTCTATTTATATCCCCAGAACAGGATATTAGAGAGCGTTTTTACAGTCCTGTGGAGCACTATTCAGTAGGAAAGTCTACAAACATTTAAGAGGTATGTAGCAGGTTTAGGAGATGTATACAATTGAAATACTCTTACAAAACATCAGCCTATGGTCTTTCAGGCTATTTAGAGTTTAGGAAAGGGGCACAAAGTGAACAATATACAAAAATGTACATTGCAGTTAAAGGGACACCATCAACTTGAAAATCACATTTCCAGGGGACTTCTTTAAAATTTATTTATCGGCTATAATTTAAAGTAACACCTAAGATGACTATAACTGAAATAGATTACATGAAAAAAAGTTTGTTTAGTTGGTGTATTTGGGCATTTGACAGCTCTGGAAGTATGTCTACATTGCAGTGTAAGTCCACGCTTTAGCCCAAACTCAAGGCTAATCCCCATTCAATCTTCACTGCAATTCCACTAACCCAGGGCTTGGTCCCAGGACTCTGCAGGGCTGAAGGGTCCGAGTTCGAGTCAAGTCTGGATCTAGGGTCTGAGCCCTATGGCTTTGCAGTTTAGCTGCAGTCCTGCTTATCTGAGGTCCTGGGAGTCATCCAGAAGTATCCCACAATTCTCTGGGACAACTCTCTTAGTCTTCTCTATCCCAACAATCTGCAACCCACTCTAGTGAAAATGGAAGCCTCCCCCCACCCCTGGCAAATGGCAGCAGCTCAGGTCAGTGTTAACCTATTCTGTTCTGATCACTGACCTAAAGAACACTATCGGAGAGCCTTCTGGGTTTGCCATGGAGACAGAACCAATCAAGCCTTTTGCAAAGTGAGCTGCTTCCTGGTAATGTGCAGGGCGAGCACTAAAGTTTTCCCACAACGGACCATGTTCCTAGGGGAAGAGTGGCAACAGGAGGAAGTCAGGAAAAAAAAAACACTTTTTTTTTCAAGATAGATACAGTGTGGGTCTGAAAAACTTGAGAAAGAAGAGAAACCCTTCACTTGTTAGATCTCTACATGAGGCTGTCTCTCTTTGGGTTTTGTACTGCTTCCCATTACTATAGTATCTGACCATGGGATTCGTGAGTTACTGAGACTTATTTTTTATCCCAGACTCCTGCATGAATCCAGGGAGGTTTTAGGAACAGCTAAGGAATCACCTTCAGCCCTCCATTTACACCAGCATGGGACCAGTGAACAATGGGATCCTGGGCAGAAGTTGGGAGCCCATTCTTTCCTCCCCAGATGCCTGCATCAGGCCAAGAAGTAATGAAAACACAGGGAAAGGCTGAAGTGGTGTTGAATTCCCCTGCCAAAAAATAAAACATAATACTTAAAAAATGGAATTGTGAAATAAAAATCAGTAGGAAGGAGCCAGATAAGAAACTTAGAAATGAGTTTTTAAAAAAATCATGTTGATGAAGACCCTTTTAAAAAAAAGACCAGCATTTTGGGAAGCTCCTATTGTCCTCTTCTATATGATACGAGTCAGCAATTCCTCTGCCAAAAAGAGATGAAACAGACTATCAGCAAGGTTGCTTTATTTTGTTCATTACATGTGCTTTAGTCTGGGACTAAAATAAAATATTTAAGGTGTCCAGCAAAACAGGAGGTAATTCAGTGGATTGCTCTTCCAAACGACATACTTGTGCTGGTGAAATGAAGCAGTATATTTGCTGAGGTAAAGGAAAGATTTGGAGGTGGAGGACAGTAAAACACATTGCTTCCTCCCAAGTGCCTGCTGGAGGACACACTCATCACTTTACCATTCCTTTCCTTAAATAATAAATGTGCTTACTGTAGCTGTTTCCCAGCCTACATGGCTTAGGGTGTTGACTTTTCACCTGGGCATGAGATTGAGTAGATAGATGAGTCTCACTTCAGGGAGAGCTGGTTGAGCATCTTGCTATATCCAGGGATATAGTCAATAAATATTCCCTAGGCTCCTGAATGAATAAGTAGAGCTGAATGACTTAGGTTCTGTCTTGAAAGGAAAAATGCTGTTTGGCTGGGGAAAAAATCTTAATATTTGATTAACTCAGCCTCTTTTTTGTTTGCAGATGGTCTGCGTTAGGTTTGTAATGATCTCGGATGTATTAGTTATAGGGTTGCCTGGAAAACAATAATTCTGTTTTGAAAAATATTTTGAGGTTTCAAATTTGTTTCAAGCAACAGAAAAAATAAAAAAGAAAGAAAAACATGACCTTTCTTTTTTCTTTTCTATTCTTTTCTTTTTTTTTTTAAAGAGACCCGCTTTTGAATAGCTAATAGTCCAGTGGGTAGCACTCTCCTGGGATTTGGGACACCCTGGTTTAAGCCCTGGCTCTTGACTTCAATATATATTAAATTAAACTCTAAACCATTTCAAAGCAGTTGTTCTGTAAGCAGGGCTGGAATCGGGATATTACAATGGGGTACGGCAAGCCTTCTTCCAGGCTGCCAAACATGTTTAACTGAATCTCAGTTTTCATTGTGTGAAAGCCTTGAAAGCAAACTGATCTGCCACAGATGCCCAGTGATGATAGTTTAGATAGCAATATTGTGAACTATTTCACTTCATGGAAGAATGGGGAAGAATCACATTATGGAGATTTACACACTGCTCTCAATGACATTTCATTTGGATGCCATGACTGGATGTGCTTGGAAGATACCACTACTTAATTTTTTTCCCATTCAAGAATGAGCTAAGGCTAAGCAGTGCAGCCTCATCAATGTAAAGCCAATCCTAAGGAGCCCAATGGATCCCAGAAAACACACATGACAATATTCTGAACATTTGCACAATCTACTGTGAATGATGTCTCATTCTGGAGTCTCAGGATGACCTCATTTCACAGGTGGAGTTTGATAGAGTACCGTTAACTTTTCTTTAAACTCCAATTCAACCGCTGTGGCATAGAGAGATCACATGAAACTTTGATGTTCTGTCAAGGATTTATCAGTCTTCTTTGGGATTATTATTTATTTCTATTACTATAGTACTTAAGAGCCCTCTTCTGGATCAGGACTCCACTGTTCTAGGCTCTGTATAAATACAGAACACAAAATGGTCTGTGCTGCAGAGTTTACAGTCTAAATAAAGACCTGTATGACTTGCATATAGCATTTTTCATTCATGCCATGACCATGCAACCATACCAGACTCAAACCAGCAAAACATTTATGCCATATCATACCATGTATGCTCCCTATATTTTTGGTTTAAAATAATATATATGAATACATAGTAGTTGGTGTCAGTTAAAGCCATACCTGTTGCAATTCTAAAATGTATCCTAGAAGCTGATACAGATTCTAGAATTGTTATGGTGTTGACATTTTTTGCTAGTGTAAACAGGTTCTTTGCTATATCATACTGAAAAAATTCTGTCTACCAGATTGTATACTTTAACTTTCATCCTTTTTTACCTGTAAAATGTATATTCTTCTGGAATGTGTGGTTACCAAAACTATTTAAAAGTTTGTTAAAGTTTATGATTATTATTAATTATATTTATTACAGTATCACTTAAAAGCCCCAGCTGAAAGTGAAGCTCCAGTGTGCTAGGTGCTGTACAAATATATTTTAGGAGCCAGTCTCTGCCCCAAAGAGCTTGCCATCTATGTAGATAAGATTAGGATAGGAGAAGATAAAGAGAAATAGATGTATGAAATGACAGCAAGTCATCAGCAGAATTGAGAATATAACTCAATTCTCCTGACTCCATGTTTAATGTTCAAACCACTAACTAGACCACATTGATAAAATAATACTAAAACACATTTTAGGCCCTGATTTAACTCACACTGAAGTCAATGAAAAAATTCCATTGGCTTCAGTGGAAATTGAATCAGGTCCTTTTGAGGAAACAAGGAGTCTCAGGTTTCAATTAAATGTTTTTATTTAACAGTTGTATCTGTAGTATAATGGATCAAACTGGATTCAGTATCTGATTCAGGGAACACTAAACTATGTCTCCATGTCTCGCCCTATTTCTATTGCCTCTGTACCTCTTGATAGATACATGCAGTGTCAATAGGATGAAATTATGCCAGACCCCACCTTAACATTTTCAGAGATCTATACAAAGATAGATCTTCTCAGAAAATTTTGAATGGTTTGAAATTTCATTTAAAGCAATGGAACATATTCCCCACAACATTTTAAAGAGGATTTTATTTTCTGTAGTTTTTTTAAATGAGCTCCTTAGCTAGTTGGAAATATTCAAGCATTCCAAAGTGGGGTGAAAAATGGGAGAAAAAATGGCCATGAATTTTCCCGCCCTTTTCTAGCAGCTCTACTAATTAAAGATAAAGAGAGTTAAAGAAAAGGTATAAAATAAATCCAACAGTTAGAGACCACTTGCTCTGATTTACTAAGGATTAAGACTCAACAGAGGTTCTCAAAACAATCTGTCATCCTAAGCAAAATTTCAGTGGGCCACCCTGCCACAACTCCCAGGGCAGAGGTTCTTAGAAGGGGGTGCCTGGACTTGTTTGGGATGGTGCAACATGCTTTCTGATGATTTGATGGCTATGGTAGAAGGGAGAGGGGCACTGTCAGTGTCACTCACTCTGATTTGACTGGCTGCCAGCTGGGCCAAATATGAGTGAGTAACATTGCAATCTGAACATGGGCCACAGCAGCACTCAGGTTTGTCGCCCTAGGCAGAATTTGTAGCCCTAGGCAGCTACCTAATTTGCCTATAGCTAAATGCTCCCCTCTGCATCTGGGAGCAGCTGAAAAGCAGCGGTTACAGAGTAAAATAAGGAAGAGAAGAGGGCTGGCTCAGGAGCATGCACTTCCCTTCCATATGTGGATGTTTATGAAGATCGTTCTCCATGGTCCTGTGTTTGTGGGAGGCAAGGAGTGAGAATGCACTTGCAATCTGAGTGCAGAGCTGGGGGATGGTCATTCTCTACTGTGTCATTCTACCAGTCAACCACACATGGAAAACCTGAGTAAACTGATGCTGAGCTAGTTAGTAATAAATGGGTAACAAGTCCCTCTGACTGGGAGTTGAGGTCCTGTAGTCAGCGACAAGACCATGAAATCAGGGCTCCTTAAGTTTTTCCCTTCATTTTTTGCTCAGATCGCCCTAGATACTTTTATAGCCCTCACCATCATGATAGTTGGGAACCTCACAATCACAAATGGATTTTATCTTCACAGCTCCCCTATGATTTTAGAACCCCTATTTTTACAAGTAAGGAACTGAAAAACGATATTAAGTGGCTGCCTAAGGTTGCAAAGGCAGTCTTTAGCTGAGCTGGGATATGGACACAGTTTTCCTGTATTCCTGTCCTGTTGTCCTTTCTCACTTTGGATCTCCTGCCATCCTAAGGAAAGTTAAGAGGGAATATCTCTGATAGCAGTAGAAGAGGATGAGTGTGTGCCAAATGAATCCTATGGGATTCCAGACCAACTGTGAAATGACTTATTACTACTGACATGGATAGAGCAGGTTGCAGCTAAGTGTGACAGTTTTGAAGAGAAAACAGCTTTGTTTCATTTTTACTATTGCTCCACGATAATCTGAAAAGCTGGATTGGAATTCAAAGAAGCATTGGCTTTGGCATTCATCAGGTATGCAGGGCTTCTTTGTGGCTTGCTCTGATCTGCAGCGCCTCTAATCTTGTAACATATTTTCATTTGATTTCTCTATATTGTACTAAGTCACTAGAAATGAGTAGAAAATGGAAGCTGCCCTGGCCAGCTGAAGTAAAGGAAGGGAATTTGCTTGAGGTCTTTCTGAAGGCAAAAGGACCAATGCTTGGGCTCTGTTTTCCCTTGTGACAAATAAACCAATGATTTTCAACTGAGAAAATCAAGTGGCTGCAGAATCTACTGAAATGAATTGCCAAACAGGAAAACAATTTCTCTCTCCCATAAATTCCTGTACATGACACAGTCAAGACTGTTGTAGGATCACAGTGACAGCATAAAATTTCAGTCTATTTTTATATGGGTTGTACATAATGAGATTATAGTAAATATCAGGCCCTTTGCACTAACTGAATCAGCAGTTCCTAGCAGACTGTTGTATTCGGCTCCAAAGCACATGATTCCATAGTTGGTTGGGACATCACAGTCTTCAACTCTTCTACATATCATAGCAACATGGATTTCACAGTTGCAAACGCAAATACATCTCAGAACACCTGCTGCTCAGTGGCAGGTTAAAACCTTTCTCTGCTCTGCTGCCCGCACCTCCTTCAAACTCCTCCATGCTTATTTGGGGGCACCTTGCCTCACTGGGGAGGGATATGGAGATCAGTCCTCCAAGTGCAGAGAGTGCAACAGTATGTAGTTCTAGAATGAGGATGGAGAGGATAAAAACTCCTTACAATCTCCCTTCCCTTGCACACCCATTTAAAGGCCAGGCACGATCTGGCTCCAAATAGCCAAATAGAGCCACAATCAGCCAAGGGTCTGATTGTGGCTCTAAAGCCATAGGCCTGCCCATACCTCTATACCTGTTTCTCCTTTGCTGCTTCTTGTTTGGCAATGGGGCCAGCACTACCTAATCCTTCCAGCTGCATGGAGCCAATTGTTCCATGGTTCCCCAATCATGCTGGGTCTGTGCCAATGTAGAGGGGTCAACATGGCTACAGTCATCCCTCCCTGTTTTCAATATCCTGAACAATTTCTGTACTGTTCAGAGTCCTAAGAGCTCAGGGACTGTTATTATCAATAACTTCTGTGTAACTACTAGAGGGATAATCCTGCTGCTGCCCATTCTTCCCCAAGTGGCCACAAAGCCAGGTGGCAAATTGTTCTCCTTGTGAAAATTTTCAAGATTTTGGACATTTTTCCTATGCCAAATCAGACTGAAAAGTTGAAATCTCAAAAATGTTAATGAGTCCAATAATCCAAAAAACATTGGATTGGGTCAATCAAAAGATTTTGTTTAGATTTTGACCTTTTTAAAAATGTTTTTCCTTTTAAAATATAAATGAACTAAAATGTAATGAAAAGTTGTTATGAAATGATAAACAACTTTTCATTCAAAAATGTTAAAATAGGACTTTTTTACAATGTCAAAACTTCTTTTCACATTTTTTTTAAATGTGGAGAGTCGTCGAAACACTTGCCATCTTCACAGTCTTGGTTTTGAAAAATCAGCATATTCTGGTGAAAAAAACATATAGACAGAACATTTCTGATCAGCTCTTCTCACAGTCTGGGTCTAAACCTGTACCATGTCTGCATGTAGATTATGCTGACAATAACACAACAGTGTGTTCTGATTATCATCCAGTGTCAGTGACATTGAAACAATTTGTATAGTGGGGGTGCTGAAAGCCATTGAACGAAACTGTCAACCCTGTATATGAGAGAAACCACTTCAAGACAGGGGTGCTGTTGCATCCCCAGCTCCCCTAGTTCCAGCACCTCTGTCCAGTATTCACACATGTTAGCTGTGTTTGTAATCACATTGGCAAAACATTGAGCTGTGTTGCTTGACAATATTGCGATTTCTGTGGATAAACAGAGGACCTTAGTTTGCTGAGCTGTCTTTTGCCAGGGATAAATTCACTGAAAGGCTTTAAATAACTAAAATAGTTCAAGAAAGAAACATCTAGCTTTGATTTTAAAGAAGCAAGGGACTGGAAGAATACTCTAGAAACCGGTTGATGGGAAGAAGACAGGAAAAATAAGGCAGGGTTGGACTGGCTGGCTTTTTTGGTTTGTTTCTGAAGTGCCTTGGATTGTTAATGTGCAGCTGTTGTATGCTTCTCTGTGTATGCCTTGCTTTAAATGTTCATTGCATCCATGTCACCACTTAGTCGTGTCATGTCGTGTTTCCTTGTAGCACCATGAGTCAGGACTTAATAATGGAAACAACAATAGTCACATTAAAGTATTGCTGCCCTCGTTTCATTTTTCAGTTGCATCACGTCATGTTATGTTGACAGAGAAGATCTCAGAATGAAATTTAAAGGGATATTTACATCTGGGTGGTTTCTTTTTTAGCTGCTCTCAGTGAAAGAGAAAATATTAATGTAAATCCGTTTGGTTTTTTCCATACGTCCCCTTTATTTTTTTTAAACTTTCTTGTGTGTGCCATGACTAAAAAAAAGAGGGAGTGGCACAAGCCTTTATCCTTCTATTATAACTATACGCACAAAGTGTCCATCTTTAAACTTTACACCTTTTAAAGTATGTCTTTGTCAGATCAGTCCAAAGAAGAATATTGCCTTCATTTTTTCCTGTAATTTGTGATAATCATGTACCTGATATAATAGTCCCTTTAGTGTCTTGTTGCTAAATTAGATAGAGATTGTGTTATTATTTAATATTTACATCATGCAATAAGTTTGCATGGTACTTTAGAGAATAAATGAGAGACAGTCCTCAAGAAACCTTGCTAATTGGGAGACCCACTGTAAATGGCTGGATATTGCAAATTAGTGAGCACACAAACAAGGGCAATAATAACATTGAAAGGTTAGCTGATCACAATATATATTCATGCTGATCATGTATTTGATATGTGTAGTTCAATGCTAAATTATTTATGATACTTCAAACTATAGTAATGAATGTTCTCTGGTATATTTTGTAAGGGTATTGAAGTCATAGTGCCAGATTCTCAGTCCTATTGAGTAGCACCTGATTTCGCAAGTGGGCCCAGTGACGTTAGGTGGAGTAAGGTAGGGAGGGTAGGAAAACATGAGGGAGGGTAGGAGAATCTGGCTCTTAGTAATAGTAGACTTCACATCATTGCCGAGAAGTGAGAAAAGACAACTGGGCATTTGTGAATTAAGGAATGTCTGAATTAATGAAGTGTGTGTGCTACTGATGTTCTATTGTATCAGAAGGCAAATCTATTTCATTCCCAGAAGGGTGTCACCAGAAGGTACCAAATAAAACTCCAGCAGAGGACACAAAGGCAATTATAGCAAGAACAATGAATTTTGACTGCCTTTGAATTCATTTATCAAAGGTTTAGCTATTCCCATTTCAAGGCAGGTGAAATAATAATAAATATTGAACAAAGCAAGTCAACCTGTATCCAGAGCATTTTAATACATAACAAGTTAAAAAAAAAATTTAAAAAGAGGCTTCTGAGTCAGAGGCAGCAAGAGATGGCTCTTGCCACTTCCATTTCTCATTGAAAATGAGTCATGGATGAGCAAGGAGATCAGTAAGATGTTTTCATTATTGCATAAGGAGAGGCTGATTTGGTAATGTGACTTTATTTATTATTTAGCAGAGTCAATAATAATTTATGTAGCAGGAAGATACTTTAACGGCAAAGCAAGGAATCGCTTTCCAGCAGAGTGCTTACCTTTACATGGGACTCTTCAACACACCCCAGCCCTATTGCTTCCTGGCTTGCTATTGTACCTTTGGCTGGAAACATTCACAGTGGAGAAAAAATGCCGGTGTCGTGAAGGTGCCCCTGTGAGAGATAGGAGAACTAGCTATTCAGTGGACATAAATGGGCATAAGGAGTGGGAATTCAAGGAGTGAAAATCCATTTCACCTATTCCATCACTGTCTCTGCAGATTCACCTGGAAGCAGGCAATTCAGCCATCAATGGCTATCCTCTTCACCCTGCTGGTGGTTCACAGGCCTCCATAAACCCCAGTTTATTTTCACCATTCATCCCTTGAATTCTATGGCTTCCTCCATTTTCCCCATCCTACAGGCTTAAAGGCAGTCACATTAGGGAAGCAGGAACATCCCTCTTTCACTCAGACAAAATGGGAGCTGAGGCTGGGACCCTGCCAATCCACTCAATGGATGTTACTCTGAGTCCTGCTTCAGCATTAGATCAGGGTTCACCGAACTCCTGCCTTAACCAGAAAGTTGAGGAGGTAGGATTTTAAGAAAACATTACATACAATCATTTAAGTATATTTTGAACTTATCTGCGTACTATGCAATTATACTTTTAAATGACATCAAAAGAGCATACAAATAACTCCAGTTGCAAAATAGCATCCAATAATTATTATAAGCACATAAAAGGAGGCTGGGTTTTAAAAATCTAGACTATGGTATTTTTGATTGAAAGTTCACTGAAGTCAATGGAAAGACTCTCATAGATTTCACTGATTTCTGGATAAGGCCTGACTGCCTAACTGAATCATTCTCCTAGTGATTAGTGCTTTGCAACAGACAAACACCTTGATGCATATTTTGTTTTAGTATCAGGCTTCCTAGCCTTCTATGAATGCACCCGAGTATTCAGCAGAGAACAAACAGCCCAACATCGCAGCACTATCTGCTTTTGCTCATTCACTCTGTACTCTGAGGAGAAGGGCATGCATTTCTCATCTCATATATCCTCATTCACAACTTGCTGCAGCATTTCTACAAAGTCCGTTCAGCTCCTTAAAGCAAAAGGAAGAAGAAAAATAAATGGATTTTATTTTCTAGTTGCTGTTATGTGGTCAAAGTTCAGTGCATTAAGCATGTTCTTTTGTTTCTATTGCACTCTTGTATAACTGGCAGCTGCATTAACTGCAAAACACATGTGCTTAATGTAAAATATTGGAAAACTATATTGTTGCTGTTATTTGAAATGTCACACTGGATACTAGATTCATTTCAATAAGCCATGAAATCAAGCTGCACTTTCAGCACAGACACAGTTTTGGAGTCCTATAATGAACAGAAGAAATGTTCTCTCTTCTGCTTATAGAAGGTTGCTGTTCAGAATAACACAAAATGCATCTAGTTAAATTCTTCCATATAAGAGTATATCAACACTGCAATTAAATGCCAAGGCTGGCCCATGTCAACTGACTCAGGCTCACAGGGCTCAGGCTGTAGGGCTCTTAAAATTGTGGTGCAGATGTTAAGGCTCGGGCTAGAGTCTGAGCTCTGGCACCTAGTGAATGGGAAGGGTCCCACAGCTCAGTCTCCAACCCAAGCCCAAATGTCTACATCACAATTTTACAGCCCCACAGCCTGAGCCCTGCGAACCCAGGTCAGCTGACACATGCCCAACCTGGGTTACTTATTGGGTTACCAAAAAGGATTCCTCCCTTCAACCAAGCAACCACCACTTCCCATCTGCATGAACTTCAGAGGGTTTTTATTACATCACGGCTAGCTATCCCAACTACAGCCCCATGGTCTCTGTTCAGTTTGACACATTTCCATGTGTGTATTCCTCTCGTCAGCCTACAGCAGTATGCTATGGCCCCTAGACTGCAACACAGCTCTTAAACTGAAGAGTGAATAAAAAAGAAAACAAGAGAAACCCAAAAGGAAAATGTACTGACCGCAGTACACAAACTACATATAAGATGACTGGAAAGTTGAAAATATGTTTAGGGTTGGCTCCCTTCCCAGCTAGTGCAGTCATAGAAAACTGTGTACTGCAGATGACCAGAATGAAGCTTTTATGCATAAAGCTCTGCAGACTACAATATCATTCTCCCACTCCCTGCACCTTACCCCAAGTCTCATGTTTATTTCCCTTGGTAAAGATCTTCATCTCCTCTCCACCACCTTTTGTGGGTTTTTCTCACTCACTTCATTCCATGGCTGTATTACAAAATAGTACTTGAAGACCTTCTTCTTTCCCAATATGAAGGAAGGAAGAGTAAAGTTTGGTGTAGCTATGGGGCAGCATTAAGGTTATTTTAGTGTATTTACTGAGGCTTCAGTAATAGTTTGGCTGCAAAGGACTGCCGGATAAGGTGCTTTGTTTGCAACTGTAGTCATTCTGGCATTTATCTTTTTTTATCTAAAATGTTCATTATGCAGGACAAACCATAATTTTAAGATGGCTAACTGTATATCCTGTTTATTACTTTCTTCACTGTATATAAAAATGCAAATACATACTTCAGTTCAACGTTAAGCTTGCACTTATCCATCACAAAATGTCAGGAAATGCAAAACTTAAGCTTCTCTGGCCCACTGTACTCTCTTTACACCACTCAAGCTGTTCAAAGGAAGCAGAAATTTCCCCTACATTACTTGCTGATTACTCCCCAGCACAGCATGCCACAAAAAGGCATAGACTCAGCAGCACAGATGAGTACACCTACCTTCTCTTGCACCCCAGTGCAGGGGTGTGTGTCAAGACAGAGAGGGCAAGCTGGTGTAGTTGCCAGAGTGCAAAGTGTTCCAGCAGAGCAGTCTCCAGCAAAGCAAAGGTTCCTAAAGACCACAACCAGGTTTGGGGCAGATCCCACGCTGGGGATCCTCAGTTGTCCCTTATGAAGAAGAGGTGGACACATGCAGCTTCCCATCACTGATGATGTCTAGTGGCTAGTGACTGTTGTAGGGGATGGAGGATGCACCTGGGTGAATGTGTAAGTTCTTGACAGAAGGGTTGTCAGTTTGTTTCCGCAGTTGAATCTGCGTTCAAATCAAAACCACTGTCAGGGTTTTAGATATAATCCAAACCCAGAATTATAAACTGGATCTGATTGCTGTCACCTCAGTCCATCTCCAATGATTACATATATTGTATAGTAATAGAAAATAAATGAAGAGACAGTTATAAATTTGTTATGGGCCTGCTTCTCCGCTGTCTGAACCTTGTGTAATTAGATGTCCAGAATGTGTGATTTATACCCAGTTGATTGCAGGCACAAAATTAGAGACACGGTTTTGAAAAACAGGCTGCAAAAGAGGGAGTGGAAGAATCATGTTAAATTTAATGCATATGAAGATCTCCGCCTTCTTCTTGGTGTTTCAAATGTAACCATGCTGAGATTCGCAAACAGCTGAAAGTTATTTGATACTCTGTGAAAGAGTGGTTTATGGTATCAAAACAATTCCTAGTGAACAGAAGATCACATTTCAGGAAAGACAACATCTTCATGTTTGGCACCCTTGTTGGTCGTGTCAGTAGAAGCCAAGAGCTGGACATGGAATGAAGCATGAAATAATTGTGGAGACTAAATTATCACTAGTGTATGGATTATACCTGAATTACATTCTCATCTCCTCACAGCTCTGGGATGAGGCACATTGGCTGCGGTCACTGAAGCATCCAATCCCGCTGCCCATGTTATTTGTATTCAGTTCATTCTCTAGCGTTGGCAGCCTGGCATTGTTAACCAACACTAAATTTAATTGACAAAAAAGAATAAAAGAACACTAGAAGAGACAGAAATTGAACAAAACATGACAAATGCCCTGTATCTTGAACTATTTGTGCCTGATGTTGTACTCTTCACACCTGAAGCATAACAAGATCTCTTAGGATTTTCAGCAAGCTGGAAAGTGGTGATAGAAGGTGCGCTTTCTCATAGCACATTTTGAAGGATTGATCCCGTAGGCTTGAACTTCTGACACTTATTTATTTCCACTTGTGCTAGATGCTTAGGTGTGTGGTACAATTCCCTTTCTAAGAGCTTTGAAAGCCTTTTCCAAGTCTCCATTTTTATACCTTTGTTTAATTTTTCCTCCTTGCTGAAGCTTTTCAGAAATGCTATAAAACCAAAAAGCACTTCAGGGCCATTATTGACCACAATTTCTCCCAAGTAGTGCATGGACTTCCTGTAAACTGATTAGAAGAGGGCTTTTGAATGAATGATGCACCCTCTTTTTTGTGCTTTTAAGTGCTTATCTAGGGAATAGGATCAGTCTCAAGGCTGCAATATTCTCCCTTTAATCACTCCCCAAGATTATGTTGACTAATGTAATATGCATTCACCCATTGTAATCCTGTCAGTACACAGAACTCCCCGACCCCACACAACCCATTGCAGCAAGTCCTAAAGAACTCAGTGAAGTTCACTGAAGTACCAGATATGTATGATGATATCAGACCTCCCATAGCCACTTGCCCTCCTCCCAGCCCCCGCCCCGCACACACACACACACATTCTGGATTGAAATGACTGTGGTGAATGTGAACACAGAACATACAAAGTATTTTAACAAAAGACTTGAATCGATATGCACATTTATAGTCTTTCTGTGAATTTAATTCTCTTTCAGCCTTGTCTGGGTATAAAACCTTGATAGGGACATCCAGAAAATTAATGAGGTTATCAGTTTCCAGAATCCCAGGTGCCAAACATGCTGAATAAATTGCTTTTAATAGTTGAGTTTACAGCTAATAATCAATACAGTAATTTTACCACCTCCATCTAATTTATAAACACAATATGTTAGCAATATTAATCCAATATATGAACCAGGACTGAAATATTTGACCTGTCTAGATATTGTGGGAAGCACAAAATATTGACAGGCAATAATAAGTAGAGATTGATGAATTTGTGTGGATAAAATAAGAACAAAGAATGCTGTAAAGTATTTTACCTGCTTTAATCTCTCAATAACATTCATTTCCTTTTCTTAAATCTTTAATTTAGTTTACTAAAGAAATTGGCTTCAGCTCTGACTTTGCTGAGATCTGAAATATCCCTTGATCTGGGGGAAGTGACTGGCCCTTTGGGGCTAGAAATAACCTAATGCATAGGCACCAACGTCTCCTGGTGCCGGTGGTGGCTTGACCCCACCTCGAATCCACCCCTGCCCAGCCCCATCCCGCTCCTGCCCCACCCCCATTCCAACCCCTTCCCCAAGTCCCCAGCCGAACTCCACCCCTTTCTGCCCCTACTGGACTCCTTCCCCAAATCCCCGCCCTGGCCCCACCTCTTCCCCACCTCCTCCCCTGAGCGCACCATGTTCCTGCTTCTCCCCCCATGAAACAGCTGTTTTGCCATGGCAAGAGCTGGGAGGAGAAGCAGGGACGCGGCACACTCAGGAGAGGAGGCGGAAGTGAGGCAGGGTGGGGTGCTGGGGAGTGGGGAGGGGAGCTTGGCTGCCGGTGGGTGCAGAGCATACACCAATTTTTCCCCGTGGGTGCTCCAGCCCCAGAGCACACATGGAGTCGGCGCCTATGACCTAATGTATGACAATTTTTGGTTTTAATAACCTTTCATCATTAAGTCCAGTTTGTCAGGTTGGCAGTATAGGCTGGGTGTCTAAGGGGATGGGCTGTGGCTCCATGGTAAGGTAGTATAGTGATCCAGGAGCGCATATTTGTTGTTGGCTTGGTTAAATCTAATTATAGACCATACCACTGGTTTGGATATGTCTGCCCTGTTTTCTGATCGTCTGACCTGAGAGTTGCACCCTCAGCTATGACCCATTCTAGGTACCTGTGACACCTAGCAAGTATTTTTTATCACCTGCAAGAGGTCAGGAAGAGTTAGGCCCCCTCACAAACATGTAAGGGTATGAGAAGCTTTGGAGGAAGCTAAAAAGGCCACTGCCACTTAGCAAGGACAAAGACAGAGCTAATAATTAAATAGTCTATAAAACCTCAAAAATCTCACAAGTGAATCCTCTAATAGTCATCAGATAGTTAACTGGCATGCTGCCACACTGGCCCAGCTGAGCTTATGACAGAAATACTCTGACAGAAGTCGTAATATTCAGATGTATCTGACTTCTAGGGCAATGACCAGCTGCCATCATTTATTTTGTCCTGAAAATCCATTGTTGCACAATGAGCATAAATCAATAGTAACAACCTTGGGTAGTGGAGTTTTTCAAGATGTATCGTCCATTAAAATTGGCAGGGGCGGAAGGGAAATTCCAACAGGTGGTTGAAAATCTTCAAGAGTCAAGGAAACAGACAGTAATTACAGGCCTCCTGGCAAACAGGACTCCAGAATAATAAATAATGTTAGTCACTGTTTGATCATTCACTACCTGTACCCCCAAAAGCCATGGGCAGTAAATGAGGATTGTGTGGTGATGTATGTAAGAAGAATTGAGACTGAGCTGCGCAGTAAGTGCTCTCTTGCTGTATTCAGCCACAATAATTCAGCAAACATTTCCTTTCACACTTATGATTGTTCTTTAAACAGCACCGTAAATTCTCTATAAACTTGGGAGTTTTGCCCCAATATAAATAATCTTTTGACAAGACAGAAAATTTAACAAAAGAAAACTCTGTTGCATGGGTAGCGTGGTGGCTGGTTTGTTGGGGGGGTATTTAGTTATTTATGCAGCCAACAGTACTTCTCTTTTCAGAATCCCCTCTCCACTACTCAGTCTCGACTCTGCTTTATGTTACTACAATTTAGAATTAAAAATTCCCACACATCGTTGCCTGTACAATCCAACCTACATGGCTCTCCAGATCTTATTATTGTTATTAACACATAATTTTTTTATACATAGATCTCAAAACACATCACAAACATAAGTAAGCATCAGGATCCTCAGTTAACAGTTAGTGAAATGGAAAAAACAGAGGAGGGAAGTGACTTAACTAACATCACACAGGGATTTACTAGTTGAGATGTCTTTTTTTACTCCCAGTCCAGTGACATGGACTTAAATACAACAAACAACAAAACAACTTTTCTGTATTACTTTATATATGCTACAGTATATTACAATATTTACAATAATATACTGATTCTCTATCCTTTCCACACTGCAACCCCCATTTCCACACTGGAGCCATCCTGTGATATCCTCCCATCTAGCCAGGATTCCCTTCCCATTTATCAAGATAGGAAAAGCAGGATGATCATGATCTCCAGGTTGAGAATGCCCAGAGAAGCAGAATTGGAGTTATAAATGGAATTCCCATATAAACCATTTTATTCACTTCTTATGAAACTTAATGAACTTATGGGAAAAAAAACATTTAGGTGCAGACACTTGTTATCTTGGTTATCTCTGATCTCCTACAGAGGTGAATGTATTGGAGAAATTATAGAATGATCCTCTCAACTGTGTTTGAGTTGTGAGAGAGAGAAAAATACATACAACTTTTCAGGTTAAGAAAGAAAGAAGTTTTGCATACCCAGAACTCAAAAATGTCTGAGCCAATACTTAAAAATTCATATGTGACCTTATTCCCCATTGCTATGCATCTTGGCCCTGATTCTCATTTATACTAGGGCCCTTATACTACTCTTATAATGCAAAGGGACCTTACAGTTACACGTATTTCAAAGAAGTGCAAAGGGCCTTAGAGTTACACATACTCAGGGGTGAAAGTAACTTAAAGGACTTACCGGCACGCCGGAGTCCTGAGAGGGGTGGAGTGGGGTTGGGGGTGGCCTCAACCGGAAGGGGTGGGGCCTCAACTGGAGGGGGTAGGGCCTTTAAATCCCCAGGCCCTTTAAATGGATATTTAAAGGGCCTGGGGCTCTTGCTGCGGTAGCGGCGGCTGGGAGCCCTGGGTGCTTTAAATCACCACCGCAGCCCCATGGTAGCGGTAGCTGCGAAGGCGTCTGGGAGCCCTAGAGGTCAGGGGGTGATTTAAAGGGCCCAGGGGGCCACTGCTGGGGCCACTGGACCCTTTAAATCACTGCCCAAGCCCTAGGGCTCCCGGCCACCACCATTAACCTGGGGCTCCAGCAGCGGGGCTCTGGCAGAGATATAAAGGACCAGGGTCTCCGCTGTCGCAGTGGCAGCCGGGAGCCCCGGGCCCTTTAAATCACTGCCAGAGCCCCGGGCTGCTGCCACTACCCCAGGGCTCTGGCAGCGGCGCTCTGGCACCAATTTAAAAGGCCCGGGGCTTTAGCCACTGCCAAGAGCCCTGGGCCCTTTAAATCACTGGCCTGGGGAAGTTGACCACTGCCGGTTCAGTTGGAGATGTACCGGCTCTTGCCAGTTTGCCATAACGGACCGTATAGGCTTACTTTCACCGCTGCACATACTTCAAAGAAGTGCAAAGGAGCCATAGTATAAATAATCAGACCCCTGGTATAGTTATTTACACCTGTGCAAAGTGTAGAATCAGGGCTTCAGAAATAATAAGACACTACTAAATGCAATCCTGATCTGAATACATTGGTGTAAAATGTGACTTTACTCTTAAATGTAGCCCCATTGAATTAAATAGGAATCTTTGGGTAAGTTACACATGTGTGTACATTTTGCAGAATTAGGCTCTATGTTTGTAACACTGAAGTCTTAATAGAATTTCTATACCATTCCTTGCCTACACATTTCATTGTATTTGTATATTGTGTATATTTGGTGACAAATTGTAAAGCACTGAACTATACCGATGGGCATGATAAAACGACAGAGAAAAAAATAAAATACCTATTGTGGGGTATTTTAGAGAAATCAACTTATTTTTGTCTTCGTATTTGCATTTATTGTTGTTATTATTATTAGTTATTACTATTTATTTGTAGTACATTGTGTCTTGGAATTCCAGAGACAATGTATGAATTCTTATCAGTACTGTAGATTTTCAGTGACGAAACTTTGCATTCAGATATTGTTATAGTTTCCCAATATTAAAAAAAAAATGTACTGACACTGTAACCTGCACAATAGGCAATTGCACATATAGACTTCAACATGTGTGAGAAATAGCTTTGTATGGAATAAGCTTCAGTACTAACAGTATGCAGAACAAAATGTCTATCCTCAAGAAGAAGAGCAAAACAAGACACACCACAGGATGCTGATTTAAGGCTTCGCATTCCTTTAGCTTCGTGATTCAACTTTCCTACCAAAATGGAGCGTGTAGGGGGGGAGGGATAGCTCAGTGGTTTGAGCATTGGTCTGCTAAATCCAGGGTTATGAGTTCAATCTTTGAGGGGGATGTTTAGGGAACTGGGGTAAAAATCTGTTAGGGGATTAGTCCTTCTTTGAGCAGGGAGTTGGACTAAATGAGCTCTTAAAGTCCCTTCCAACCCTGATATTCTATAAAGCAACACTTAATCTCAGTTGAGAAATTATCACTTAGAGCATTTCAGAAGGAAAGTGACCCAGCTGAGTCAGAATTGACAATGAAGTGGAAGAAAGAGACAGAGTATAACTTATTTAGGGCTCTCTCTAAAAGACGGAGAAAAGGCAAGTAGAAAAGAGAGAGAATGATATTGTGCAGTGCCTCTGAATCCAGCTAAGCTCAGTTTGAGAATCATGACAACTTTATCCTTGATCTTTAACTTTTATGAAAAGCTAGTTTCACTTTGGTTTCAGTGTGTCTGTCAGCCCTGCAGTGAGGGCCCTCTTTCTGTGCACAGCTAAGCCAGCTAATTGCTCAAAGTGTTCCTCAACTACAATGATCACTGCCATTTCACCTTTTACTGTCTGCCAAATGGGTTTGCAGACACACTCTCTGTCTCTGACTGAGTGCCCTCTTCAGACTGTTCTTGGGAGGACATGGATTTTTTTTGAAGCAAAGCTTAAAAAGTTTTGTCTGTACTCTGTAAATATTTCACAGAGTGCATCATGGAATTACAAAGCTATCACAAATCTGCCAGCCATTCTCAACAGCATCTCGCTCACCATACGTTTTATAGAAATATGCTTATGTGTGTGAATATGATGTAACTGGAATAAGCTTTATGCAAAAGGTCTCTTGTGAGGTTACATAAAAAAGGTTATAACCTACTGAATATATTCCTCCTGTTTGTATGTATGTATCATTCTTGTATCTGAAGCTAGAAATATGAAGTATAACTCTGAGGTCCTATTGTAATTATTGTAAGCAGAGTCAGGATGAGATCTACCCTGACATCTGGTGGTACATTATGAGGAGTGGGCAAAGGAATTTTAGGAATGTGCATTTGCATTGGTAAACCCACTCCACTTAGCATAACACATGGCAGCATGGGATTGTTATTTTCACACTGTGGAATCCCCAATTTCTTTGTTATTGGGGCAGGAAGGAAAAAAAAGTGCTGTTACCTTAATTATGTGGATGAGGAACTATGAGACTGCTTTATGACAGAAATGACTCAACCTACATTAAATAGTACTTGCTAGACAAGGGACATGGGTTCCAAAACCCAGTGAATTGAGAGAGGCTGGGGACAGGTATCTGTACTTGGTGGTGCAGGCTCCCTGTGTGAGCCAGAGGCCCCAGTTTTGCCTATGTCTCTCTCCACTGTGGAATGTCAGAGTTAATTTTGATTCCCTTAAGAATCTAGATATAGGTTACTGAGCTGAACTCACTTTGGACCAGTAGTGCACTGGCACTGGGCTCCCCTACTGTGAGCTGAAATCACTAAAAGCTGAAATCACTGGAATCGCTGAGCTAAGAGCACTGAGTACTGTGCTAACCAGTGGGGGAGCCTGAAGCTATACTGTGGAGCAGAGCAGCTGGCAGAGTGGAGCGAGCAGTTTCCAAGGATGGCTGGAGTGGCTCACAGGACAGCTGGTGGACCAGAGCAGCTGGTAGAGCGGAGCAGCTGTGGGACGGGTGGAGCAGCCCACGGAGCGAGCAGAGCTGAGCAGTTGTGGGGACGACTAGTGGAAGCAGAACCCCATGAAGAGGCAGGGCAGTTGGCCCCAAACCACGTAATGTGCCCCTTTCTACCGAGGCTGGGGAGGGGGATCTCTGCAGGTAGACTCTCGAACTCTGGGGCTGCCTGACCCGGGACAGAGACTTTTGGATTGTGGGACTTTTGGGACTGTGGGTGATTTGGGGGGTTGCTGGACTCAAGAGACCAGAGAGAAGGACACGGCCCAATTTCCTTGGGTGGGTCTTTGCTCACGGTTTGATCTATGAACTCTAGCTGAGGTATTTTCCCAATTTAATGCTTGTTGTTTACCTCATGTAATTAAATCTTTTCTGCTACACCAAGACTCTGTGCTTGCGAGAGGGGAAGTATTGCCTCCTTGAGGCGCCCAGGGGTGTGTGTAAGATTTTCCCAGGTCACTGGGTGGGGGCTCGAGCTGGTTTTGCATTACATTGTAGGGAAGGGACCCATATGTATTGAACCCGGCCCTTGCTGCTATTGTTTCGGCCTGGCAGAAGGGTTACATTATGCAAAGTGTGGGCCATTAAAGTGGGGGCTTTAGAATCTTGATGGCTCTCATTGACCCAGACACCAGGTTGTAAATGGTTTATTTACCTGCAAACCTTCCTGTTTATGTCTAGGCCAACCCAGGAAGAATGGAGACTACGCGTCTTACAGTGACATGTGACCATGTCACATGATGCTGGAATCCATCTTAATCCTTGTACTTTTCCATTGATGAGGCAGGGGTGGGGATGAACAAAGACAAAAGATTCCTGCCTTGTGCCAAAGCTATAAAAGTGGGTGGAGCAGGACAAATTGGACTGCCAGTCATGAGCAAACCCCTGCTTACCACCTGAGATGTCTGCTGAACCTAACAAAGGGTAGGAGAGTTGGAGCTAGGGTTAGAATTGCTATGAGTAGGGCTTCCCGCCCTAGGGTTAGGGTTCCTAATTGTAGAGCACTTGGAGCTAGGGTTAGGGTTCCTATGGGTAGGGCTTCCTGCCCTAGGGTTAGGGTTCCTAAGGGTAGGGCACTTGGAGTTAGGGTTAGGGTTCCAGGGGAAAGGACTGGGCCCAGACTAGGAAGGGGTCTAGCCTGTGAAAGAAGCTTATTGGAACATCTCTGAGGGTGAGATATTACCTGTAATCAGTTTCTTAATGTATTAGGTTTAGACTTGCGAGTTTGTTTCACTTTGCTTTTGTGACTTACTTTGTTGTGTCTGTTATTACCTGAAACCAGTTAAATCCTACTTTTTATACTTAATAAAATCATTTTGTTTATTAATAAACCCAGAGTAAGTGATTATTACCTGGGGGAGCAAACAGCTGTGCATATCTCTCTATCAGTGATACAGAGGGCAAAAAAATTATGAATTTACTCTGTATAAGCTTTATACAGAGTAAAAGGGATTTATTTGGGGTTAGGATCCCATTGGGAGCTGGGTATCTGGGTACTGGAAAAAGGTAACCTGCTGAGCTGTTTTTAGTTAAAGTCTGCAGCTTTGTGGCCGTGGCCACAGACCCTGGATCTATGTTGCAGCAGTCTAGTGTGTCTGGCTCAACAAGGCAGGGTTCTGGAGTCCCAAGCTGGCAGGGAAAATGGGATCAGAGGTGATTTCAGCACATCAGGTGGCAGTCCCACAGGGATTTCTGACACCAGACCTGTCACACCTTTCATACACATTTCATTTATTTGTATATTGTTTATATTTCATGACAAATTGCGAAGCACTGAACTATACCGATGGGCATGATAAAATGACAGAGAAAAAATTAAATACCTATTGTGGGTTTTTTTTTAGAAATCAATATCTTTTTTTTTCTGTATATCTTCATTTGTTGTTGTTATTATTATTATTTATTATTATTTATTTGTAGTACATTGTGTCTTGGAATTCCAGAGACAATGTATGAATTTTTATCAGTATTGTAGATTTTCAGTGATGAAACTTTGCATTCAGATATAGTTTCCCAACATTAAAAAAAATATTCTGACACTGTAACCTGCACAATAGGCAGTTGCACATATAGACTTCAACATGTATGAGAAATAGCTTTGTATGGAATAAGCTTCAGTACTAACAGTATGCAGAACTAAATGTCTATCCTCAAGAAGAAGAGCAGAACAGGACACACCACAGGATGCTGATTTAAGGCTTCACATTCCTTTAGCTTCGTGATTCAACTTTCCTACCAAAAATGGAGCATGTATAAAGCGACACTTAATCTCAGTTGAGAAATTATCACTTGTAAAGAAGTGGAGGAGCATTTCAGTAGAAAAAAAGGAAAAAGTGACCCAATGGAGTCAGAATTTACAGTGAAGTGGAAGAAAGAGATGGAGTGTAACTTATTTAGGTATTTCTATATCTGTTCTCTCTCTAAAAGAGGGAGAAAAGGAAGGTAGAAAAGAAAAGAGAAAGAATGATATTGTGCAGTGCATCTGAATCTAGCTAAGCTCAGTTTGAGAATCATGACAACTTTATCCTTGATCTTTAACTTTTATAAAAAGCTAGTTTCACTTTGGTTTCAGTGTGTCTGTCAGCCCTGCAGTGAGGGCCCTCTTTCTGTGCACAGGTAAGCCAGCTAATTGCTCAAAGTGTTCCTCAAGTACAGTGATCGCTGCCATTTCTCCTTTTACTATCTGATGAATCGGTTTGCAGACAGACTCTCTGTGTCTGACTGAGTGCCCACTTCAGACTGTTCTTGGGAGGACATGAATATTTTCTAAGCAAGGCTTAAACAGTTTTGGCTGTATTCTGTAAATATTTCAGAGAGTGCATCGTGCAATTACAAGGCTATCACAAATCTGCCAGCCATTCTCAACAGCATCTCATGTTTTTTTCCTTCTATATTCTGTCTGCAGTCTCCTCATTCACTACAAATGAACTAAGGCTTATATCAAGAGGCATTCTATTTGAGAAGTTCAAAGTTGAGGTAATGGTATTTTATACAGTAAATTTAAAATACAATTATGTACCTAAATGCTGTCTCTTTGAAAAGTAAGTAGACCTGAGCACAGAAGATTTTAACTATTCAGTCATATATCGTTCAACATTGTGTGTGTGTGTGTAGTGGGATGGAGAGATACACACAATAAAGTGAGCAATTATTATTTATCATTTGTTTTGTGCACCTGGAGTGCACTACCAAGATGAGACACTCACTGTGCTGAGTGGTGTACATACATATAGCAAGAGACGATAACTGTTCCTAGGACCGTATAGTCTAAATACAGAAAGGAAGTATTGTCCTCATCTCCTTTTTACAAAGAGGGAACTGAGAAACAGAGAGATGAAGTGACTTGGCTGGTCATCCAGCAAGACCATGGAAGAACAGGGAATTGAACACAGGTCTTATTTCCTGAGCACTATATCAGTGCCTTCACCACAAACTGTTCTTCCCCTCCCTGTATGTAGCTTAAATGTTTAGATATTCGAAAGCTCGTAGGCTGGTGTAAGAAACAGTGTTTAGGCTCTTCGTTATATTTTCAAACTCTTGCATGAAGAATTAGATGGGCAAGTCATAGTCAACATGGTACAAATCCCTGTGAGCAACGAGTGGGATTTTCAAAAATGGCTAAGTGGCTTAGGAACACAAGTATTGTTGAAAGTCATTGGCACTTCTGTTCATAAGTCACTTAGGAGTTTTGAACATCCCACCCAAAGTGGAATGGTCAGTTAAGCAACATCTTATAACTGGGTACAAACTGAAGAAGAGTAGAAAATAGGCAAACCATTTCTAATATATTCTTAGCCAGTATACACATAACTTTTTGGTTACTCTTCTAGTATACTTGTCAGTTAAAGGGAATGATTTGCTGCTAGTCTTTTATTATATCAAGCTAGTCAATTTTTTTCCATAATTGTTTATGAAAAAATTCTAAATGAAAATTTTGGTGGGGGAAAATGACTCTCACTTTTTAATTTTTTTCCACTGGAAAAATGGGAGAAAAGAAAAACAGTGAAAATGGGTGCCCCCTCTACCCCGAGTGAAATTGTTTGATTTTTTTTAATTTAAACAAATATTTTCATGGTTTTTTTTCTTCAAGAATGAAAAAACCCTGTATTTTTGACAAAATATAATTATCTTTTTTCAGCCAGTTGTTTCCATATCTCTAATACAAAATCTGTAGACTGAAAATCTGAATTTGTTCTACAGAGTCATAAATTAAACAAATAAGTAGTAAAAAGCAAGACTGAAAAAGTGTGAAATAGGCAAAAACAATCCCAGAGTGGCATTTTTACAGGAGCGTTCTGCAATCCGAATGACAGGACCAAGACAGATTTGTAGTCAATCTGCCCTATTTAATTGTGTTGCTTCTTTATCCCCTTACTACTAGATATCAGCATACTTGGCTAGCAAATCATGCTATCATCATTTTAATACTGAAAGACCACTACTGGTGGTGCCCTGCAAATCTGCGCATATCCGCGGACCATTTCTGTGGATAGTGGATTGGATGCAGATTTAACCACGTAGGTCTCTACTCACTGGCAGTGCCTGGCCCACAGTGTCTGGTTCCAGCAGCCCGGGGACGCAGCACACTTGGGGCCGATGGCAGCAGTGGCTGGGGCTGGGCAGCAGGTCAGAGTCAGGGCTGTCCAGCACCCACTAGCCGCTTCCTGTCCAGCAGCTTGGGCCCCTTAGGCAGCGCCAGCATCCTCACCATGACCCAGCCAGGCAGCATTGGCCATGCTCCCGGGTCCAGCCCATGGCTTCTGGGCAGCAAGGCCCACCCCCCGTCACAGGGATTGGAGCAGGTGAGCCCCCAGCTCTCCACCCAACCTTGTTGCAATACACACTGCTGCTGCTGTGTGCCATCCCTCGCAAGCCCCCTGGGAGCAACACATGATGCAACGCCCTTCCCCCCAATGCCCTCCCCCACACTGCCCCTTCTCCTTGACACCATGTCCCCCCGCTGCCCCTTACCCCCAGTTCTGACCCTTGCGCTGCCTCTTGCCTGGATGACCCAATCCCCCCTATTTGCTCCCTCACCAGCTAGCCCTTGTGAGACAGCTTGCTGCTGTGGGTGTGGATGCGGATACAGGTACAGGTAAAAGACGGCTAGTGGATCACAGGTTGGATTGCGGGTTGATCCTGGCAGATGCGGATCAGATGAGGATCCACATTTTTGTATTAGCACAGTGCTCTAACTATTGAATAAAAACAACAATACAACAGTGATTCCAAAGGCACCAGTAAAAACACCCTTCCTTCTAAGAAGATTTTTCTCTTGGCCATAGTAGGCCTCTTCCTAGGACAGAGTCATTTTCAACTCATGCTCTTCTTGAAGACCTTAATCAAATATCTCAATTCAAGGAAAGGGGGAGTTCTTCTGTCATAGCCTTTTGGGGATGGCAGCACTTCAGCTTAATCTATTTCCAACATTTTGTCTTGACACAAAGGATAAACTACACTGACACTTGCTGTCAAGGAGAGGCAACTATAATACTGTTTCTCTGAGAAACCTGGCAATAAATTGTGTGAACAGGGAAAGAATCCAGTGATGCCATAATCTTCTCCAGGGGGAAGGATTTGATATTTTAGGAAACATTCTCCTTTGCTATGAATGTTTTTCCCTCGGTCAGAGGGATTGTTTATATAAAATAAGAATAAATCCCATTTCCATATCTCAAAAAATTTGTATTTTTTTACGTGGGCCATCAGAGCTGAAAATAAACCAAGCTGGCTGCCTCTTGGGATTTATTTAACTTTGAGTGCCCATGACTCAGTCTCATGATTAAAAAAAAATAAAAGAGGAGAGAGAGGCATAACTCACCTCTCAAACTTTCTACACGTCATTCTGAAACAGGATTTTTAATGCTGCTCAATGTCAAGGAGAGAGGAAGGTATGGAAATCTCTCTGCCTCATTGAGAAGAGGGATTTGAATCTAGACCTCCCAGCTGAGTGCCTTAATATCCAGGCCAGAGAGTCATTTTTACCTGTTTGCTCATTGGTCCAAGGAATATCTAAATATTTATACAAAGTGGAGCAGCACTAACAGGAGAGCTAGAGAGCTACCTGTTCCAGAAAAGCCTCTAACCAGACTGTTCACTTTGGGGGAGGGGAGTACCTTGCTTTCAAGTCCCTGCTGTAGAATGGGGATTCAAAACCATGTGATATGGGAAAAAATGTTCCAACGTGCTGATAGATTCCAAATGTTTTTAGAACCAAAGCAAAACTTTCCCAGATTTTTCAGGTTGCTGGCCAGTTTTGTAGGCTTGAACTACAGTCAAAGGTAAACGGAGGGGTGAGAGTGACCCACTCACATGTGGTGCTGTAAAGAGCCTGGCTGTGAGGGGTGTGGACACAGGAAGAGCTAAAAGACCCAAAGAGGTCTAGTTATAATGAAACATTGCACCGTTTGCCCAGAATATTTCCAAATGCTACCTATTAAATCCACTGGTTTTAGCGCTGCTTTGTGCCCAGCACAAAGAAATCCCAAAGCACTGGAGAATCAGTGCCCAAATGCCGGAAAGAACTGTGACATACAAAAACTATAATTTAACCAAGATAAAATCTTGCCAGACAAACTTGATAGCTATTTTTTTGTACACAGTAACAAAGAGCAGGTGCAGAGGCTCTTTCTGATCAGCAGGCAAGGAGTTAATCCTGATTCAGATCTCCTGCAGGTGTAGAAAATACAGAACTAAAGAAGAGGTGAGGCCTGGAGGCCCAATCAGCATTTCAAAGGAAAGGCAGGGAAGTTTATAAAACAGCCCTATTTGTAGCCAGTACTTCTTCCTCTTCCCTCAGTGCGGGGGCTGCACTAGATGGCCTTTGAAGTCCCTTCCAGCCCTACATTTCTGTGATTCTAAGCAGAGAGAATGCCCCAATACCAGCTGAGGGCCTGAGCTGCAGTCTGAGTTAGACTTCGCTTTCCTTTTTTTCCTGTTTATTAAAAAGTTATTATTTGTTGTTGCTGCAACTAGTGAACCCTGAAATCTGAGAATAAAGGCTTGGGTGAAAAGTATATTCCTATCAGAGGCTTCATTTCATAGCTGTAGTTCCACCAGCTAACAAGTATGTTAATGAAATTTGCAAATTATTCTTAATTGTGTGAGGCATTGGAAATACTAGTCAGGGCAATGAATCAAGGCAGAGGGGCTTGAGGAGACTAGAAATGTATGCAGAAAAGAACAATGAGATTCAGATGAGGAAAAATGCAAGCAAATCCCTTGCTTGCGGGGGGTGAGGGGGAGGGGAATATGAAACACACACACATGCAATCGGTGGAGAAATCTGGCAAACTCTGCTGCAGAAAAAAACTTTGGTCCATTCCTGCAAACACTTATGTGTGTGCTTGACTTTACACATTCAAGTTAGTCCTATTGAAGTTAATAGTGGAGAGCACAATAGATATGAGGAGTGATGTGGCAGCAAAAATGACAATGTAATTAAAGGCTACAAATATAGTAGAGAAGTAATTGTCTCCCTCCTGAGAGCTATTGTATTTATCAGTGGGTTCCTCACTGCCAGAGAGATATTGACAAATTGGAGGGAGTTAATAGAAGAGCAATGGAGAAGGTCAGAACATAGGGTGAAAGAGAAGCTTTTATAATCTTTTCTACATATTTAGCTTGTGTAAAAGATGATTGATAGATTATCTACAGTACATTTTTAATGGTGTTTATATCCAGTTAGCAGTGGACTGGAAAGGTGTCTTCATATACCATACTGTCATCCTTCTACCAAGTGGTAGCTAATTTCAGGGCCTTGGTGGTTGGCTTTTTATTGAAGGAAAAATCAATGATGAGGAATCTTGGGTATGGCTTAGCATAACTTGTTTGTTTTACTCTATATATCAGTCCTTGAACAGAGGTGATCACAAACAGCACACAGGCAAACTCTTTCAGAAATCTCAGTCCAAATACCAGTGCTTAGTTCCTAGTGAGCAACTCTGCTCCAAGAGCTGACCTGAGGTAGAGAGATGAAGGCAAAGAGCAAACTGTCTTGCTGGTCCTTACTGGTCCCCCGCAAAAATCTGCATCATCAAAACTAACAATGCAGTATTTCTTCAGAGTGAACTCTGCTCAGATGTTAAGAAAAAGACTATGTGTAATAGCAGCATCTGGTGACTCCTGCCATAAAAATACTCTACTTAAAATATTGTTTGCAACCCTGACAGTGTTTTGTCCTTTTCACAGGCCTAGGGTAGCACATTGCTCTCCTACAATCCATTTAGCGCACTGTATTTTGGCAGTATGTGCAGGATCCCCAGTAATGTATATTTATATTGGCAAGCTCTTCTTTTTTTTTCTGAGCTCAGAGTACATTGCTTTATGTTCTGTTCTGTGTGCTGCATGATTTCTGGGTACTCTGATCCATAATGAGACCTGATGGGATAACTACCCAGATTTTCCTGCCACACAGACAGTATGATAGGTATGAGAATGCAAACTTGGTTGTGATGACAGATAAGTCACATGTTCACACTGAACTGTTACTTCTAACCTGTTAAAGTGGTCCCTGTGTCTCTAACTAGGTGCAAGATGGTTATAGTTGTAGTGTGGTTTACACCAACAGTGGGAACACAGATATTCAAAGAACGTAAACACCAAGCATGTAGAAGTATTTATGGTGAAGGAAAAGTGTTACTGGTGGAGTTCTCAACCCTCTAGGATTGTCCTGGAGTCTCCAGGAATTAAGGATTAATCTTTAATTAAAGATTATATAATGTGGTGAAACCTCCAAGAATACATTCAACCAAAATTGGCATCCCTAGTTACTGGAAATAATGAGCTGACATTGAGAGGCTGTATATGAAGAAAAACTTCCTGATAGAGTGGTAGACTGTTGAGAGAAGGGTTGGAAGCTCTATTGCATGGGAAGGTAGACTGGACAAACATTAAGAATATACTATAGGGAGCAAGCCAGCACTTCCAGGGAGATGGATCAGATAACCTCATAGATTCTGTCCATGTCTAAGTTCACTGATTCTGTGAAGTAGAGCCATAGAGTTTCCCTTTGGATGCCAGTCTTTGTATCTCTTTTTTAATTAAAAGTATCAATTACAAATAATTTAAAATAGGTTACATATACAGAATGTTCGGCTATGATACATGATCATATAATATAAGATTTATTACACATATCCCTAGATATTGCATTACAGTGGATTACCTATTATTCTGAAACAGTACATATTCGTTAAGATGCTCAACTTCATTTTTTTAAAGAAAAAGTCTATACAACCTTTTGGTAGGAAAGATTGTGAGAGAGGGAAGAGTTTGTGAATAGGGAACCCAAACTTGCCCCCATTTTAAAGTCAATAGATTTGGTAATTGTCTTCAATTGTGGCATTTTGGGATCAAGGGAGAGGAGGATTGGAAAGAGAGAGGAAGAAAGGATGAAAGAATTGTTAACAGAGTTCACCTCTCCCTCATTTAGTTGTGCAATAAACTAAACATTTTAGTTCATAGTTAAAGATATTTCTTCTTGTGTTCTAAAACTGACTTCCAATGGATCCCACTGTTTGTCCCATTTGATTCGATATTATGCAGCCGTGTCTTAACATGTCTCAAATTGGGCATCCAATAGCAAGGCACCCAAAATTAATACATTTAAGACCATTACATCATCTAGTCTGACCTCCTGTATAATACAGGCCATAGAATTTTTTCCAGTAACTCCTATATTGAGACCAATATTTTGTTTGACTAAAGCATATCTTCCCAACACATCTTGATTTGAAGACATCAAAAGATGTAGAATCCACCAGTTCCCTTGGTAGTTTGTTCAAGCTCACTGTTAAAAAAAAGTATACCTTTTAGTATGTAATCTATATGTAAAAGTTTGTTACAAGGAGGAGGGAGAAAAATTGTTTTACTTAACCTCTGAGGATAGAACAAGAAGCAATGAGCTTAAATTGCAGCAAGGGATGTTTAGGTTGGACATTAGGAAAAAACTTCCTGTCAGGGTGGTTAAGCACTGGAATAAATTGCCCAGGGAGGTTGTGGAATCTCCATCATTGGAGATTTTTAAGAGCAGGTTAGACAAACACCTGTCAGGAATGGTCTACATAATACTTAGTCCTGCCATGAGTGCAGGGGACTGGACAAGATGACCTCTCAAGTCCTATGATTCCATATATAATCTATTATTGTCATCATCCAGGAGTGAAAATCATAAGATTTTTACATGATGCAAAAATAATATTCAAGCTATTGTACTCTGTATTTTTGGTTAAAAAACAATACAATTAAATTAATATTTAAGTCTCCCTCCTCCCCCGCCCAACACACATACACGGTTTCAAAGGCTGTTTTTATGACTACAGCAGCATAAGCAGACTCAAACTGTTCTACTTAAAGCATACTCTCCTTTAAGGAAAAGGAGGCTGTTGCATCCTTAAGAAATCAAGTGCTCTGAAATTAATTTTAGCAAGTTGTTCCTCGCATATCTCTATAACATTTCTATTATTAACTATTATTTAGACCAGTGGCACTCAACCTTTAGCACCAAAGACCCACTTAATCATCACAGCCTGAAGAACCAGGAAAGAACTGAACGTGTTTTAGAATACAAAATTGTGCATAACAAGCAGTGATGGATGAGCTTCAGAGCTTTGGCTTGGATAATCACTTCCAATATTTCTGATGCTCATGTGAACTATCCAAACTCCTTGAGGCTGCAGTCTTTGGCTGGAAATCTCACAGAAACAGGCGTTCCTATAAGGTGTCCAGTGCTGCTTCCTTCTGGGCAGACAAAGGATGCTACAAGAACAGTCCCTTGTAATATTTCAGCATTGCAACTTCTAGTGGGAGGATGAACTAAGAAGTTTAGAGGACTGTGAAAGTAAAAAATAAATAAAACTGTTAAACTTTATAGAGTCACATTGAGATTTTGATGAATATCTGGGATGGTTTCTATTTTCTTTGAACTGCTTCCCTCATAGATTCCCTAGATTCTTCCAGTCTAACCCACTTCAAGGAACAACTCTCAGACTGCTCCATTGCTGTTTGTGTAGACCTGCTGTTTGTTTAGTTTCATATTTAAAAATGTTTATATAGTATTTCTATTTTTATAAAGTCCTAGTGTAGACCAGGCCTCACTTACTGCTATCTACATATCTGAGAAAGTCAATTCATACTCTCCCCGCCCCCTCAGGTATGAGACCTTTCTCCTAGATCAGCTGACATACATATTACAAGTTAACATTTACTTTGTTCCTGGGAAGCCCTGTTTGTCTCTGTCACATCTGCCTAAATCAATATGGATGCCTGTACTTTGAATTCTCCCTCTTCATCTACTCCTCCTTTTTAGCCTTTTGGGGTTTCCTCTTGGACAAGAGCAGGTTTTTCTGAGCAAGTTCCTCCACAGTTAGGCATAGTGCTCAGTAGGGGGCTGTGTGTCTCTTAAGTTGTGCAGCATCCTGATTTTTCTACAGTCGGGGAATTCCCTCCAGTCAAGAATTCTTTATGTCAACAGTATGTCAAATAATAAGCCCTGGCACATATTTTCCTCTACAACTGCTGCAATGAACTGACAGATGGATGTCTTATCTCAAGAAGATGCAATAAGGAATGCCTTGCTATACAGATGTGACATGTCAAGGTCATCATTGTATTAAGGACTATAACATTGGATCCAGTCATCATCAACAAACAGGATAGTGTATTTCTGGTTTAACCCACTCAATCACCTTTTTTTGCTGTCCGGCATTTTAAAATGCCACGTGGATTTCCCATTAACCCCTCACACTGTATTGCACCTCTCTTATCCATTTAATTTTCCTGAAGCTCCAGTCATTCATACAGATTGTTTAATGGAGCAGGAATCTCTATGCTGTACAGCAGTCATGAATTAGCTTCTGGTTAGCTCATGATTTTACAAGAGATCACTTTGTCGCTGCACTGCAACAAAAATACAGCTGCAAAATAAAGTCAACTGATATTAATAAAACACAGTAGCTATGTGACTATATTTGAAATCTCACATTTGTATTAGAATAAAGTACTGATCTCTCTCCAACATTTTTCACAACACCTTGATATACTTTTGTCACAAGATTATTTCACTGGAATCTTCTGAAGCCATTATATTTTGATAAAACTGACTATGGTGACATCTATGATGATTGAGACTATGTCTGTGAAAATGAATACTGTGTGAGATTATGAATGTTATGTGCCTGTCTCAGGCTGCAGAATACATTTTGAATGTGCAGCCTTTTCCTTTCTCTGTGGTCTGTTTGCCTCCATGTTGGGTTGAGATTCCAAAGGCCAGTGGCAAATAAATAACAATAGAGGGTAGCTGACTTTTAGTACCCAATCATTGGGAATCTATTCACTCTAGACAAAAGACTAGTCCCTGTCCAGAAGTACTGGTTTAGCAGAGAAGAAGTCACCACTTTGGCACCATAACTGGCAGAGGTTTGTGTTACTGTGGGAAAACTGGCAGTGGTGGCTGCTGTCACAGGGGGCTGAAGGCTTTACAAAGGGCAGAAGTTGTTCTGCTTGGAAACCATTTTCTCCATTCCATGAGGGAGAGACCTCTCACCATGTGACAGTCTGAATGAGGCTGGGGACACCCTCTCTGCCTGTTTTCCTAGACACTAATGGTCTCTAAGGAGTCTCAAGGAAAGTGTGAGAGAGAAAGTGACATGCATGTAGTTTTTATTGTTTTGTGTAATTTACATATGATAAAGTATAATGGTTTTAGAGTGTGCAAAGTGTCTGTGCATTGATGGCTTTACAACAGCTGTGTGCCCCTACGTTAACCTCTAAATGAAAAGCTTCACACTTTCTGGGGTAGAGTTCTGGGGAAAGGGTTGTGTTTAAGTAACTGGGAGCCTATGGCAAGTGAGCTGAGGATCCCATTCCAAGAAGGGATAGCAGACGGAGAGTCAGAACCCAGCAGACAAGGGTGGAACCACTTCTGCAGCCTGCTGAGGCTTCAGAAGCTTAAGGCACCCCATGGGAACCAGAGCAGCAGAAGCTTGGATTGCCCTCCCATCAATCCCAGGGGGCACATGGTAGGATCTGTGACAGCATCTTTGGTTTTTTAGGAATGAGAGCAGAAAGGGTTTTCCCTCAGATTCTTTTGGTGTTGAGCCAACCCATCCTCCAGTCTTTAGTGGAATCCAGCTCTGAGCAATGTTGCCAAAGCTGATAGCTTGTTGTGCAGTCCAAGTAGTTGGCTATCTCCTTTGTGAGGAATCCAATGTTTTTATAAAACAAACAAAGGATGCCTGAGAAATGATGAGGTTCAAATCAGCAGGTTAACCAGCTCTAAGAGTGCTTTAGCAGCCTCCCAACCTGCTTTTCTGCACAGATCTGCCTATAGACTAAGGCCCTGATCCAACAGAATACTTAAACACATGCATAATTTTAAGCACAGGGTAGTCCCGTTGATTGAATTTTAATGGATGTATCAGATCAAAGTTTTCACTTTCAGCAATTAGATTCCTTAAACCACTTGAATTCATGGGACTACTCACTTGTTTAAAGTTAAGCATGTAGTCCTATTGACTTCAAACACATGAGTAAGTGTTTGCAGGACTGGAATCAATCTTAATAGGAAACTGTATGAATCAGGTTTATTTTGTATCCGTTACACTGTTAAAATATATGGAGTTGCACTATGTTTGTACCAGTGTAAACATTAAAACCTGGACACATGTCCTCCTCTAACTGTACATCACCAACCCTGTTACCAGCTCCCCCAAATTATATAACAGTATTATTTTTCCCATCAGGTACTAGTAAGCACTGTTGCATTATTATGCAAGGCACTTCAGACTGATCAGTAATTTACAAGCTGCTCAACCCTAATTTATTTCACTACTTTGGTAGATTGCCCCCAGTCCAGTCAATTTTTATTTCTTCCTGTCTTCCTTTTTGTCTATATTTTATTAGACATTGTAGATGTTAATTTACTTACACATGGAAAGCTGAAGCAGATCAGATACAACAGCTGGTTATTATCAATAATTTTTTTAATCTAATTTTTTGCTAGCTGAGTTTACTTAGGCACAGAAAAATCAAATGATTTGCCTGAAATCAAAGAACGATTCAGTGGCTCATTGGGTATTAGAACTCATGCAATGTTCTCCCTTTCTAGACCTGTGTGTTGACTGCAAGTTCATGCAATCATTTTGATGAAACAGCCTTCCCTTTTTTACTTTTCAGTGCCCACATCTTCCAGATAGTGATTTGGCATGTATGGAAGAGCAAAAAAGATCTTTGTGGATTTCTGGGCTGAATGATCAGCTGGTCTAAAAAATGTGCATGAGTGCATCAAAATCGATGAGTTTTACCTATTTATCCCAGCTGATACTTTGGTCCTTGATTTTTAAGGTCAATAAGCCCATAGAACTCTGAATCCCACACATTATTTTGTATAAAAATTCACATTCTTATTTTTCCTTGCTTGTAGTAAATTTTGCCTACTGGAAGCAAGGTAAAGTAAATGAAAGAAAATAGTACCCAGCACAGTTCATTGTAAATTTAATATTTGACTTGTCTTTTTTTCTCCCTTTCACGTAGTTTTTAACCTCAGTTCATTACATAATGTTCTTTTTTTCCTTTCAGATTCTTTACACATCATAATTATTTCTTCATCATAATTCTATCCTGTTGCTGTCAGAGTGACAGAGTACAGTGCTGTGCTGTTTCTATTTTCTCCTTCTCTTGTATTGCAATTTGCATTGTTAACTCTTAATTATCTTTCATTAACTCTTAATTATTTTGCATTTCCTTCCTGGAAGGTTAAAGTGTTTGGGAAGAGATAGTTTTGTATGTTTTCCACTCTCTCACAGACACTTATGTCTAGTGTAACATGAATGAAACAGTTTTATATTAATATGTTATTTGGTGTTCCAGGTAGCTGCATGGAAGTTCAGTAGCACAGGGTTTTCTTTTCACCTTACAGTATTATTTTTGTCCTTAGAGAGCTACATCAGCTTTTCTTGAATCCACTAGGTGGGTGGAAGTCAGAGTTCTTGATGGCTAAGTGCACGCAGGCTTTCAGGGATGATTCAGTTGTAGCTATGCCTGAGAGACCACAGAAGGATGGGGCTAACTGAAATCCAGCCAACCCAGAGAGTTCTCTGATGTAAAACACTTGTACAACACAAAATGATTTGTATTTGCAAAGAGGGCAGTAGAAGTATATGCTTGACTGGTACAGAATGACACTTAAAATAAAGACAACTGAGCACGGAAGACCCTGAAGGCACAACCCAACCAGTCTTGTTTGCTTTTGGAAACAAGCAGGGTCCAGCCCAAGTCAACAGTGATGGTGCATTATAAATAAAAGTCTTAATTTAGCACATCTTATTATGGCCTGTTTCACAAAAGCTATAGTTAAGTGGAAAATGCATAGAATGTCTCTCTCATTGATGGTTTTCCTTTTGGAAATATCTTGACTTACTCATAAGCAGAGAGAGGCTAAAAACAGACCCTAAAAGGAGAACTGTTGAATCAGATCTATTGCTACTCAAAAGCTTATTTTCTATGTTTTCCTCATACCTGCTTAAGTAGAGCTGAAGAGCAGGTCACATGGTCAGGTACCATCTGCTCACCAAACACTGGATGTTTCAAATCAATTGTCATCAGAAATTCAGTATTACTTTTTTAATCCTCTTATTTGGTCTTCTTAGCTTTGTTTATCTTCCTTAATATCCTGAAAAAGTGCTGAAACCTGCAAAGGAGGAGAGGGTCTCTTTGTTGTTTTATGGAATAATATATGCATGAAGGACAGGAACCTGACGTGTAGGATGGTGGGAGGAGGGGAATAAGAAGATTGATGGTGTAGATTCTTTATGTGTGTCATACCCTGTACTGAAAGGAAAATGATTGGGCTGCTCCTATGTATATCTGTGACTGAGTTAGTGGCGCTGTGATCAGCTCTCATTGCTTAAGGGCATGAAATGTGTTTCCTGGAGCCTTGGCACTGGACTTCTTTATTCAATTCGATTGTACTTTTTGTCATTCTCTGGATATCACAGGGTTAATAACATTAATTGCCTGCATAAAAAAATCACATCTCCTTGGCCATATCTTGCATTTTTTTAAAAAAACTATTGTGCAAACAGTAACCCAACTCCACCTCTCTTCTCTTTTATGGTCATAGCATACTGTCAAGGAGAGAAAACATGTAAGTAACAGATCTAGGCAGGCAGTTAAGATCAACAAAGAACAACAAAGAAGCACAGAATCATGCCTTTGAAGACCCACATAAACAAGGAGACTGGGAAAAGCTGTTTGGGCATGGCAAAATTGTAACTGAGAAATGACTGGAACTGTGTAAGGCAATGTGGAGGTGGCATACTGTCCAGAAGGGAGAGCATGCTATCAGAAAATATGTGCAACTGCCTATGCCTGGAAATGTGTATACTTTTCATCATATCACAGACTGTAGCTGTTTTTTTCTGTCCATTGTTCTATATACATACCCCTCTCTTCTAGTCTATTGCTCCCCTTTTGGCTGTTTGCATGAGGCTTCTGGGCCCACAACCCGATGTTTTGTCCTGCATGCTTCCCTTGTGGCCTGTGGTCTATCTGAGTTTGGTTACCTTTTGTGGACTTCCTGTTTATAGTGGTGGCACTGTCCCCATGGAGTCTAAGTTCCTGCTTTTCCAGCAAGCAGTTATTTATAGGCCTTTACCAGTCAGGCTTTTGACTACTTTTTCTCATTGTATCTTTTTTTTTTTTTTTTTTTTTTTTTTTTTTTTTACAGACAGCACTGATCTTTGCTTCTCCATCCTTCACCTGGCTAAGCCCACTTATTGAATTTCTGGGGAGTCACTGGATGATGTGTGTCATACTTGTGGCTCTAAAGATGCCCATATGGTCTGTGGTAATGTACTATGCAACACTGTTTCCTCACAGCCCTGTTCTGCACTATTTTTTTAGCCCATCTAATGCTTTCCATTGTTAGCTCATACCACAGCAGACTGTTTCTCCAAATGCCTCTTCCATTAAACTTTTTATTCTTCTGAACACTGTGTCGAGTGCCAAGTCATAATGCTGTTCTCAAGGTGTTAACAAAGCTGATACCTCATGCAACATGCCTTTCCCTTACATGACTTCAGCCACAAAGCATCATACCTTTCAGTGCCTCCCAGGATTTTCCTCTGTGCTAGGTAGTTAATTCCTCAAACTCACAATAACCTGTACAAATATGCTGAAATGGAAGATACAAAAATGTTATCCAGTGTGAGGGCAGCCAATCCCTCAGCAAACCTCCTGCTGTCAGTGCACACAGCCAGCACCAGCTGTAATGCAATTGAACTCAGTAGTTCTCCTGGGAATGTACAGGCACAGCTTACTCAAACCAGCCTGCTTTCCTTAACAGTCCTAGGCCTTTAATGCAAGAACATATTTCTCTTTTAGACCCTTAAATATTTTTAAGACCTTTTCATCAGTACCAACTGTAGCCTGACTTTCAAATGAGAATGTGCATGTACAAAAACTAAAAGCAATAGGTGAAAACTTAAAGTTTTGCTAAACGTATCACAAGTGATTTTACTGAAAATTCATTAGGATGATTAAATATGTGGGCAGTAGCAATTGGTGAATAATAGAAAATTATGTTCCTTGGTATCTGTAGTAAGAAAACATGTTGAATGAATGCTTGGCTGAGGAATATAATGTTTTGGTCCTTTTTTGGATGTAAAGCAATGAATTATGTCACAACAGCACATCAAGAGGTCTGACAATTAAAAGGACACTGTCCACTTGACTTTTTTATTACTATTCTCCAGAAATTCAAATTTCCCTTTAGATAGTATATCCTGGTTTTTAAAGTCCTTTAATAGTATATTATAAATGTCTTGTGTTCCCCCCAGTCAGCCAATTTTGTGCACCCATGAAGGATTGAAGAGCACAATCTGTAAAATGGGAATACTCACCCACACCAACCACTGCTGGAGTGCAACACAGCAGTCATTCGGAGCCCGCAATTATACAACTGTTATTCAACTTCTCTATTTCAAACTTTTTTATTTCACTGATTTATTTAGATTTATAAAATATTAAAAGGAGCACCTATCAAAAGTTGTAGGCATAATCTACATAAACTGCTGACAGGACACACAACTCTTCTCTTGCCATCCCCCAAATCTGAATGTTCTCTAAAGTCCACCTCAACAGCACTCCTCATCAATAAATGCACCTTGCAGTGTGCACCGAAAGTCAATAAATCACAAGGACGATTTTAGGTAACCAAACGTTGCCCCCATGTGCATTTCTCCAGGGATACTAGGACTGTTTTACACCCTATTTTTACAAAAGGAGTCCTGTTATCTTTTCTAACTATGAGTGGTCAGGACCTTATTTTGTATTGTACCTTCAGCTTAGCCCCCAATGCTGGAGCCCTGTCTCAGATCTGTGCTTACTCACTAATACATCTTGTGGAATCTCTTGAGCATTCCCTGGAGGTCCCAGCTATATACTGTCCAGCCCCCAAATATTTCTCTATCAGGTACATATCCACAAAGAAATCACTCCTTGATTGGAAGGAGAGAATCCCTTCTACCCCAGTTGTCACAATAAAAATCCCGCTGTTGCTACAGAGAGCAGCCTCTTCGGTTTTAAAGTCCCTTCTGTTTAGACTGAAATTATTGTATAAGTTGAGTACAATGATTTCAGCTTTTATGAGTTCAGATGTAAATCTATGGTACAATAACAAACACGGCAAGACCTTTACATCTGTAATCCTGACAATGCCACTGCATGGCAAAGTAGTTGTTTACAGAAGAAAAAAAATCCCAGTCACAAGCTGGCTACATTTATCAGTGTTTGTCTGATTTTATTTGGGCTGTAATAATGTTCTCTAAGTGGTGATGTCTGGGAAAGCAGGCACTTTGATTAGGAATAGATTCAAGAAGTAGGGGGTGAAGAGTAGATACAAACCTTGAATTATGAGGACTCAGAAATGTCTTAACTCATGGGGCTTCAGTTAATGGGCTTATGAATATTTATTAATAGCCTGATAGATAAAATGAAAATTTAGTTGCTTCACCATAGACAGTTTTCATTTGAAAGACCCATCTTGTCCCCCTCCCTTGCCTCTCTCACACATTCTCATTTGTCTACAGACATGGAAACGAATCCCGCCCCCTCAATTCTAGTAAAATCTATTTTTCAGTTAAAAAGCCAGTAGAAGACACTGTTTAATAAGAACAGCAGGAACTTTTTGAGGCTGGAATTCTGGAGGACTGGCTGCGGGGAGAGGAAGGGATTTTGAGTGACAGTTCACCCACACTCATCTAACCAGCAACAGGAAGTCTTGAAAGTTAGCTAAAAGGAGACTGGAAATGTTGAGCAGACATTGGGAGTGTCTGGTTAATGGTGTAAATGAATGATTATGTTGTAAGTAGTGTGCTCAAGCAGGGAGAGGGATGGGGGAAGAGTCATAAGGGAGAGAAAGAGGCCCCAAGCAGCTAAAATATGTTTTGATCTGTAGGTTCTGGGAGCTTGTTTTACGTGGACACTTATTTTGTGGCAAGCTGAGGTATAAATCTATCCTGTACTAACCTGAGGAGAAGGAAGTGCCTGTGTGGATCCTGCTGCCGTGAACAAACAGTTCTCTAGTGCATTTTGAGCTACTCCCATTTCATTGCATAGTAGGGAACAGTCAGTGAACAGCAGCAGGGTCCATGCAGTCAGTCAGTGCACAGCAGGCTAGTACAGGTTAGATTTACATCCCAGCTTGCCACGAGCTAAGTGTTTCTGTAGACAAGCTTTAAGTCTGTCCTTATGGCCAACAATTCTTACCATCCTTACTCATAATGAGGTCTCCTGCTATGACATTTCAAACTCTACCTTCTCCCCATACATGGTCTCTGAAAGAAGGCTGCTCACCTGCAAAAAAACCCTTGAAAGTCGAATCTTTCTTTTTTTCAGGTGAGTGCCTGAGAAAGACACCATACTGAAGTTTCCACAGAACAGGTGTGGTGTGCATGGTAATGGAAACCACCCCCTCAGATTCTCAACAGTCGACCTCAGTCCTGGACCTAGAAGGAAAGAGGGATTTTTCTGTATTCGTGTTGCATTCATTCCACTTGTGCATTTGTTTTATATCCAGGTAGCTGTACAAATATTGACTTATATCAGCATCATTCTCCCACCAGGGAAAGTTAACTAGTTTGTCAAGTGACATGGCAAACATGGTGACAGAAACCAAGTTAAACCTTTATAGTCATTGTAGGAAAGCATGTAACTGTATTGGAAATCTTCATAGTAGCACATGAATGGCTGTATATGGAGAATTGAAAGGCATATACAACTAATAATAGGACATTTTTCAACTGTAAATGACTAGTTTAGATCAATGCCAACTTGCTGATGACCAAAAGTCATTTACCAACTGACAGCTTCTTGGTAGCCTATTTAAATGATGTTGACAATTTGATTCCAATTGATATGGCGGGCAGGTATCTCTGTCACAGAAACTATCATCTCAAGCAGAATGAAGGGTAAAATAAAGTTTATATAGCCCAGATCCACCAAAATGTTAAGACTTCTCATAAACTTTGTTACATTCCAAGGATAGATGCCTCATTTTAGTGTACCCCTCCTGCTCCAGACAGACTTTTTCTCCCAGCCCTCTGTTCTGGCTCTTGTCTTCTACTCCTGGGAACTTAGATCCCAAATGTGACACTCAGCCAGAAGCAATCAGCTGAACACTTATCCTACCAGCTGCTCTGCCACAGAACCAACACTGAGCTGGGACCATTGTGACCATGAATCCTGGATCATATGGAACCAAAGATTTCATCACAATGTTCCTTTGATTGAAACAAATTGATATCTCGGCAGAGTACCCGAGGACTGAATGGGCATGGAGATGAATTGCCATCCACATCAGGGCTGAGGCATGATGTCAAGAAACTGTGGAGAAGTATGACCTGCAGCTGCAGGACTTGGCTTGTGCTGTGTGTGTTGTCCACACCCATTGCATAATTAGGACTCTATGAGACTGCCAAGTAGAGCCAGCAATGGTTCTTCTTTGAGTGATGTGAATGATAGTTCATTAGAGCAGGATTAAAACCATTAATCATTACACCCAATCCACCCACAACCATATCTACTGTACTTTCACTGACCTGGAATGGATTTGAACCAATGACCTAAGGATGAGCCCTTAGACAAATACAATAAAACCTGCCAAGAGTGACCACTCATGGCAGTTAGCAAAAGTGGTCACTTGTAAGAGGTGGTCTTTATTCAAAGGTTTGCACATCAGAGAGTGGTGGTGTTCCATGGCTTTTGCTAGTAGTCGCTTATGACAGGTGGTCTCTAAGGCAGGTTTTACTGTACAATTTTGTAATGAATCCAAACCAGCAACCTAAGAATAAAAGGATTGTATCCCTCTATAGATCTGATAAGCCATTCAATCCTCAAGGTTTTATGCTGTCATTTATCATTGTTTTGCTTCACTCTGATGAAGAAAATGGATTGTTTTTAACTTTACATTTAAAACAAATTAACAGGAGGTACAAATGTCTTTAAAATGACTCAATTACTTTATTATATAAACAGCTGAAAAATAAGCCTGGGCATTTGACAAATATCTTGCAAAGAATAATATCTTTGCAAGATAATATTCAAGTAAATATTTTTGAATAACATAATTAATTTCACAAAAGTAAAATTTGATGAAAAAAGTCATTTTTCCATCACTGCATTAAAATAAATATTTAATTATAATTAATTACTTATTTAATTTGTAATTAATGATATAAGACAAAGACAAATGTTTTAGTTAGGGTAAGTTGAAAGAAAAATCACTGTTTCCCTCAACATCCCAGCCCCCCCCCCCCGCCATTTCTCCCCCCCCCCACCCCGAAATTCCTGCATTCCATATTGGAGGAGTATTTTCCAGTCTTGGTAATGTGCATAGAGGCCATGAGAAAACTGTGACTGGAGCAACACAGTCTGAATAAATGAATAACTCAATGAATATTTTAGTTGATTACACTGATGGAGCACCCTATTGGGTCAGCTCAGCTGTTGGTGTCACCTAGCCTAAAAAATGATGCTGCTCTGGGAGACTGCAGTATTGTGAGAAATGGATCTGTGCCTGGTGAAGAAAGGTTTTGAGTGTATTGATTTCTGATTATCATTCTACACATGGAAGTGGATCTAAATGAGGATTTAAAAGTTCCCTGTTAAATTATAAAAGAAAGAATATTCAGCATAAACCTCCTTTATGTAACTTTCACTTTATGTGTATCTATAGATCTCTGTATAACTTGCTGATTCAAAGGATTAATAGTGGAATTTTGGGCCAATCAGAACTATTATATTTAAGCAATGATGGACTAATTTCTTTGCACTGAAGATGAATCTTTTCAAGCTTCCAAAATAACTTTGGAGTTTTGTTTCTTTCTGAGAAAAAAGTACAGAGCACCCCTTATTAACTCCAGGCTATAAAAAAAGATATTTTCGTTTACAGTAATTAAAAATCTTTCATCTGAAAACCTCCAAGCATTTTACAAACATGAATTAGCTCAGCCTCACAATACCCCAGCTGAGGTAAAAAAGTACTGCTATATCTACTGGAGCAGTTTTAGGCATGGGCTTCTTACAGTGGCCACCATTAAAAATAGACATTTACCTTTACCCATATTATCTGCCCAGTTAGAATGGAAATATCACTACTGCCACGACAAATATAGTTATTGTCAGTGGACAATGTTCAGTTTTCAGTGGTAGCCACAGGCTGCAGGTTGTTGTCTACGGCTCAGTGTTTAACAAGGATTCCTAATAGCAGTGGGACCATGATGGTCATTAGCTAAAAAGTCAGTCTTGAGCCACTGTTTTCTGGCTCCCCTTTGGGACTGCATACAAGCAAGCAGAAAGAGGGATACCTTTTTGGAGGAGGAGATGCATATAGGGTTGCTGAGCTAGACAGGAGTTGGGAACAATTGGGCAGACAGTGTCCAGCCCTATATTGCCTACAGTACCATGGCACCTAGGGCCCAGTCTGTTCACTCATTTTGTAGAAGGATACAGAGGTAAAAGGTGATTTTAAATTGAACTTGGCTTCTTATATCACTCAGGCACTTTTGAAAATCCCACCTTAAGCGGCTTTCCCAAGGATGTTCAGTGAGTCAATGGCAGAATCAGGAAAAGAAACGAGGAGCCCTGATTCTCAGTATCCTGTATTAACAGCTAGACCATCCAGACTGCCTTATTACAGTATATTTTAACAAGTCAGTGGACACCTGCATCTATGTTATTGTCACTAAGCTGCACATCAGAGCTATTCTGAACATGGGGACACAAGTAGGGATAGAGTTCGGATTCCCTTGTTCAAGAAGAAAAGGCCCCTAGTAAGTGAGCAAAAGAAGAATCTTTGTTAGCTGTATAAGGTCAATAACATACCGTTGAGCAGTTCTCGCTCCATCTAGTAAATGGCAGTGGTGTGCATACGTACTTTCCCAATCAGGACAATATTTTATAATCTATCTTATTTTATGCACTTATATGGCTCTCGTCACCATAGTATCTGAGTGCCAGAGTAGCTGAGTTATATGCTTCCAGAAAGCCCCTACAGGCAATTTCTTTGTACTGGATATTGTAGTTTTTATTAATACAAAATCAGATCATCTTATTCCTGTTTCAGTCAGCCTTCCATCGTGATTATATGGTAAAGTGAACGATAGCTCTGATGTTGTCTATCCTGTAGAGAATTTTTTATAAACCAAAGATACATGTAATAATCTAGAAAGCAGGAAAATTCTGTTTGACCATGAAGATGTTAGACAAGATGGGCATCTTGTCTGAAGTTTGGGAAAGGAGAACATATCTTTTAGCACTTCTAGCCATTATTTATGTAAGTTATCTATCTGAGTCTCAGAGCTATTACTTATGATGTGTACATGATATTCTATCCTTCTCAATTTTCCATGGCATCTCCCGTTAGTGACTTGTAATATGTTCTATATTAGATAGAGATGTGTATAATTCACACCCGTAGAAAACTGAATACATGTACTTTGGGATAACTATATTATAGGCATAGACCTGTTGCCATAGAGACACCAAACTTTGTATATATATTTTATATACATAAACTTTGATATAATATTGCTCTCTTTTTTTTTGTTTGTTTGTTTGGTTTGATTTGTTTGTTTTTAAAGCAGTGTACCAGGATGGAGGGCTTAAGGGATGGAGGGCTGAGGCTAGCCTTCTTTCTCCCAGGTGTGGCTGATTATAGAATGAGCCACACCTGGGAGAAAGAGACCAAGGTGATTACCCCCTGAAGAGCAGCAGGAGGCCACAATGAAGGGGAAAAATCCAGGATTATAGACTGTTAGGCACAAGCAGGTACTTTTAGCATGTCAGGACTGAGACTCCAGCCAGATAGGGCCTGCAAGTGGCCTGCTAAAGCAAGAAAGCCCCAGGCAGAAAGGCCTGGGAAGAGGAAGAAAAACCTTTTATTTGGGTGGACTTGAACTTTTGTTTGAATGTTAATTTAACAAAGTACAAGCTGAAGAGGGATGGGAAAAGATGGAAGTGTTTCTAGAGTTTTTTGAACAGTCCAAGAGGGGAATTGAGTCAGACTGCTGTGCCCAGGTACAAGCAGGATACCTAATTTTATTGGCTCTTTAATAGAGCTGCACTCTTCATACTCCTTAGCAGTCCAAATTTCATAAGGTTGTTCTATAAATAACATCTTCCATAGGACCAATGGGAGGCATGACAGTGCTGGTTTTAAATGTAAAAAATGTACATATTTTTAAAATAACTATAAAGGAAATACACTGCTGGGATTTCAGTTAACATGTATTCCAGAGCTGAGAAATACATTCCTCTTATTAAATCCTAACTGTGATATAGAAATAGATTTTCTATGTATTATTAATAGACAACCAATTATGTAATACAGGTATTAAAACACAATAAATGCAAGATCCATTTCTTTTTAAATTTTAGGTGACAGACAGCACCATACAGAGGCACCGCTGCAAAGCTCAAACTTACACCACTTCATTTTGGGACCCCAAAGCAGCAGAACAATAGTCTATATAGCAAACAAATGACTAGTATTTACATAATTACATATAACCACAACTTATAAAGTATTTGTAAGCACTTGAATGAAACTGATGCATTCATGATGTAAATGATAGAAATAATGTATTAGTTTGGGCCTGTCTGGAACTGGGCAAATAAAAGAAGGAAATTGTTTGCAAATATATTAGATTTGAGTTTTGCTCTGACTGAGTCCAGCGCTTTATTTGTTCTTTCATGGATGATGGTGCCACTGGGTATCATTTGCATGAATGTTTAGGGAGGGGCTTTGATTTGTGCAAATATGGTGATTCCTATACAGATGATCATGCCCATGTATGCCAAAGAGTATCTGTGCCAGAAGAGCTTGCCTTATAAATGAGTGATTACTAGATGACAAGAGAAAAGTGACTGACGGACAATATACCTGTCATGTGTCTTTAACTGTATCTATTCAGATCTTATAATGGCACTCAATATAATAGTGTCTGAGTGCCTTCCAAGAGAGTCAATCTATATTAAATCACAACTGGCCCATGGTCTGTTTCCTCCCTACTTCCCCCTTCCCTTCCCCCCAACCCCTGCAAAAAATAGTCACAGGTATGACTCCTGTTTCATATGACATGGTATTGCTCTTAATTATTTCCTCATTCTCCCTCCTCTTCTCTGACTAGTTCTGGTCTCTACCTCTTTCTCTTCCTCTTTGTCCTTCCCTCCTCCTCCTCCTCTTCTTCTTCTTTTGAGTTGGTCTCTGTAAGGATACTAAACAAAAGAAGGAGGTTTTACATTTCACTCTGAAGGCAATCTAATGTGTTGTTCCAAATATTTGGCCTTCTTGTTAATGAAGCATTGATCGTGAGCTTCACCTTGGAGGGTGACAGCATCATCATTCCTGAGGAAGGTCATTGCAGAGACTCTCTCCTTCTCAGGAAGAAAATCAGAAAAATTTAAATTTGGGGGTCCATGTATGTAGCCATATATAACACACATTCTTGTGTAGAAAGGGACAGGAAAAATATTTACAGCGTCCTATCATTCTTTAGGTCTGATTATCTTTGGTATCCTTAAAGTCCCCACTTTGAAAGTCTCAAGGTCCAGTTAAGTCTTAAAAGCATTTTTCTGTATTTTATTATAAATACAATTAATAGAAAGAACTAGTCCAACTTGGACTGGGAAAGTGTCCCCAACTTGGCTGCCATTTCCAATTGCTTCTCTTCCAATTCCAACTTACCTTTCTGATTATCTGTCAATGCTTCAATTTTGAAATTACCTCTTCATCAGCGTCATCATTCCCTAATGATGTCTAATGTCTAATGATGTCTTGCATCCGAAGAAGTGGGTATTCACCCACGAAAGCTCATGCTGCAAAACGTCTGTTAGTCTATAAGGTGCCACAGGATTCTTTGTTGCTTTTATCATTCCCTAAGTAGCCAGCTGTAGGTCAGACCTTAAAATTTGTATTCAACATTACCCAAAGTATGTGTGTGTGTGTAACATGATATCATGACTATATTGGCAGCCCTTGGGTATATCCAGGGGCTCTCTGATAAGTATTCTAGTTATACTGCTCATGTGTGGTCCAGTGCTATGATTCCTGCCACCATTACTTATGTGGAGGAATTGTATGCAGATATTTTTGTGCTGTTTCGAGTTACATGCTCTGAGTGCCTTGCCATTCACAAGCTGCTATCTAGGGTGCTACGTGGGCAGTCTGACAGTGTTAGTTGTTATGATGATTCCTTTGTCATGTGCAGCCATCTGACAGAACCTGGATGGACATGCATGTTATAAGGCCACTAAATAGTGGTCAAAGGGTGATGACTCACTTTCCACACACGTTTGCTTTAAACCCATGGTGATTTAGATGAGCCTGGGGGGGGGGGGTTGTTTTTAAAACAAAACTTCAGTCTGAGTTTACTATTTGGGAAGGCCTTTACTTACACTAACATCCCCATCACCAAAAGTAAGCTGGTTAATTATGTAAGTCCTTTTTCCTAATTGAATGTTATGTTGTTGCCTTGGTAAGCTGGAAGGGGAGTAAAGCTAATGGAGACAGTGAAATCCCAAAGAGAACTTTAATGCAAAAGAGATGTTCATGTTAAACTCTCACTCACTCCCAGTTTGGATTAAAATGACAGGGCTGACAATGGACGAATGGCTGAAGTCTACCATCCCTCATCCCCTGCTCTGGTGATGGCAGACTTCAGGGTTGTTCTGTGTAATGGAAGCTTCCAGCGGGTGTGGGGGGGGAATAGAGAGAGAGAGAGAGAGAGAGACTTTTTTCTCTTACACAAGGTGCCAGGACATAAACAAATGCTAGAGATTTGACACACTCATAACTAGGCTTTAAAATAACGTTTTTGGTGAACTATCCTATAGAAAAATTGTATACGCAGAAAAACTAGACTTAATGCAGAGAAAGCACAAAGAGATTCAATCTCAATAACTATACAAGTTTGACATGTTTTCCTTATTTTAATAACATTTCTTGCTCAATGTTAGAGGAAAGTATCTCTGCTTTAAAGGTTCAAAAGGGCACACACCAAAAGAAAAGAAAGACTGTATTCTGTTTCAAGTAGGCCCTTTAAAAAAAGAGTCACAGTTGCGGTAACTAGACTGCTAGCCAGTGTGGAATCGATTTAGACATGGAGGAGAAGAGCAGAACTCTTTAACAGAATAGGACAAATGAAAGTTTCTGTCTGTACTCTAATATCTCCTTTCCCAGCTCTCCCAGAGGCAGCTTGTGGTACTGCAGTGTGATAAGAGTGAGGATATCAAGGAGAAAAAGATCAAAGCTCTTCTTTTAAAAGAGGTGACCATTCTCTCAGCAACTTGGATGGCTTTGATGTTTATTTCCTGATGACATCTTGGGCACTTGCTAAGCCTGAAAAGCCCTATAATAGCTCTGACTACCCCTACACCCTGCAGTCAAGCATACAACTATAACAAAGCCATTGTGGGTTTTTTGTTGTTTTTTTTAAAACACAGCATTTAACAAATACAATGTGGGGGTGGGGGGGATTCTTTTGAAACTCCTTAAGAAGGTGTGAGAGAGTGCTATTCGTATCTATTTTGTCCATTAACTACAATTTCATTTTGAAAAAAAAAGAGTGAATTTAGTGCTTAGTAAAGTGACTAATGACATTGGTTTTAGCCAGGCATAATACAAACAAGTGTTTTAGAAAGTTTTTCCCACTGAGCTCTATAAAAACACCTCAAACTTAACTGACAAAATGCCCTGCTATTCTGCCACTCCTGAGTAAAAACTGCTGCTTTCACCAAATCATTAGGAATTGGACTGTAATCTTATAAACCAACCAAGAAAGGTGCATGATGGTTACAAGATTGTGATTGAGTCATCCAGTCCAGTCCCCTGAACTGAGGAAGGACTCAGTATTGTTTAGACCAGGGGTAGGCAACCTATGGCATGCGCGCCGAAGGCGGCACACAAGCTGACTTTCAGTGGCACTCACACTGCCAGGGTCCTAGACACCGGTCCAGGGGGCTCTGCATTTTAATTTAATTTTAAATGAAGCTTCTTAAACATTTTAAAAACCTTATTTGCTTTACATACAACAATAGTTTAGTTATATATTATAAACTTATAGAAAGAGACTTTCTAAAAACATTACAATGTATTACTGACATGCAAAACCTTAAATTAGAGTTAATAAACGAAGACTCGGCACACCACTTCTGAAAGGTTGCCAACCCCTGGTTTAGACCATCCCTGACAGGTGTTTGTCTAACCCTTTCTTTAAAACTTCCAGTAACAGAGATTGCACAACCTCCCTAGGAAATCTGTTCCAGCGATTAGCTACCCTTCCAGTTAAGAAGTTTTTCCTAATGTCTAGCCTAACACTCCTTTGCTTCAATTTAAATCCATTACTTCTTGTCCTGTCCTCACTGGTTAATGAGAACAATTTATCATCATCCTTTTAAAAAAAAAAAAAACAATCTTTTACATAGTTGAAGACTGTTATCATGTTCCCCCCTCAGTCTTCTCTTCTTCAGACTAAACAAACCCAATTTTTGCTATCTTTCTTCGTAGATCATATTTTCTAGACCTTGAATCATTTTTGTTACTCTCCTCTGGACTTTCTCCAATTTGTCCACATCTTTCCTGAAGTGTGGTGTGCAGAATTGGACACAAAACTCTAGCTGAGGCCTTATCAGTGCTGAGTAGAATGGAAGAATTACTTCTCATGTCTTGCTTACAATATTCCTGTTAATACATCCCAGAATGATGTTTGCTTTTTTTGAAACAGTATTACATTATTGACTGATTTGGTCTGTGATCCACGATAACCCCCAGATCCTTTTCTGCAGTACTCCTTCCTAGGCAGTCATTTCACATTTTGTATTTGTGAAACTGATTGTTCCTCCCGAAGGGTATGTCTACACTACAAAATTAGGTCGGATTTATAGAAGTTGATTTTTTAGGAAGCGATTTTATACAGTCAATTGTGTGTGTCCCCACTAAGCGCATTAAGTCGGCGGAGTGCATCCACAGTACCGAGGTTAGCATCAACTTTCAGAGCGTTGCACAGTGAGTAGCTATCCCACAGTTCCTGCAGTCTCTGCCGCCCATTGGAATTCTGGGTTGAGCTCCCAATGCCTGATGGGGTAAAAACATTGTCATGGGTGGTTTGGGGTACACGTCATCAGTCGCCCCTCCCTCCGTGAAAGCAATGGCAGACAATCATTTTGCGCCTTTTTTCCGTGCGGGCACCATACTGCTTTCAGCAGACAGTGCAGTAGGACTGCTAACCATCGTCATCGAACGATCACTTCCGCTGCCACTGTACTCTCCTGCAATAGGTCGGAAAAACTGGTCTTCCAACCACCACTTCTGCTGCTACTCTGCTGTCCTGCTCTGGCCGCAGACAGTGCAATAGGTTGGAAAAACTGGTCTTCCAACCACCGCTTCTGCTGCCACTCTGCTCTCCTGCTCTTGTCTTGATCGATAGCAAATTTCTCCATGTTGGCTGCCATGGGCTCCCGCTTCCACTGCAACTCTGCTCTCCTGCTCTCATGAATCCACCTCGCAGGTCCTCTCGTCGTTCTCTATAAATATCTATTCTTGTGGAATCTCTCTATAAATATCTATTCTCATGGCATCCGTCATCAGCCACCGCTTACGCTGCAACTTTGCTCTCCTGCTCTCCTGCAGATGCCATACCACGGCAAGCCTGGAGCCCACACAGATCACCATGGCAATTATGGGCATTGTAAACACCTCGCACATTATCCTGCAGTATGTTCAGAACCAGAACCTGCAAAAGCAGGTGAGGAGGCGATGGCAGCGCAATGACAAGAATGATGAGGACATGGACACAGACTTCTCTCAAAGGACGGGCCCCGGCAATTTGGACATCATGGTGGTAAAGGGGCAGGTTCATGCCGTGGAACACCGATTCTGGACCTGGGAAACAAGCACAAACTGGTGGAAACGCACAGTGTTGCAGGTCTGGGATTATTCCCAGTGGCTGAGAAACTTTCGCATGCATAAGGGCTCTTTCATGGAACTTTGTGACTTGCTTTCCCCTGCCCTTAAGTGCAAGAATACCAAGATGAGAGCAGCCCTCACAGTTCACAAGTGAGTGCGATATCCCTCTGGAAGCTTGCAATGCCAGTAAGCTACTGGTCATTTGGGAATCAATTTGGAGTTGGCAAATCTACTATGGAGGCTGCTGTGAACCAAATAGCCAACGCAGTCACTGAGCTACTGCTATCAAGGGTAGTGACTCTGGGAAATGTGCACATCATAGTGGATGGCTTTGCTGCAATGGGATTCTCTAACTGTGGTGGGGCGATAGACGGAACACATATCCCTATCTTGGGACTGGACCACCTTGGCAGCCAGTTCATAAACCACAAGGGGTACTTTTCAATGGTGCTGCAAGCACTGGTGGATCACAGGGGACGTTTCACTGACATCAACATGGGATGGCTGGGCAAGGTACATGACGCTCGCATCTTCAGGAACTCTGGTCTGTTTAAACAGCTGCAGGAAGGGACTTACTTCCCAGACCAGAAAATAACTGTTAGTTATCCTTGGGGACCCAGCCTACCCCTCAATGCCATGGCTCATGAAGCCGTACACAGGCACCCTGGACAGTAGTAAGGAGCAGTTCAACTATAGGGCAGAATGTTATTGTTATTGCGCATTGCTGCATTCTCCAAAATATCTGTGAGAGTAAGGGGGAGACATTTATGGCAGGGTCGGAGGTTGAGGCAAATTGCCTGGCTGCTAATTACTTGCAGCCAGACACCAGGGCAGTTAGAAGAGCACAACAGGGCATGCTGCACATCGGAGAAGCTTTGAAAACCAGTTTCATGACTGGTTAGGCTATGGTGTGAGTGTTCTGATTGTTTCTCCTTGATGATAATCTGCCTCCTTGGTTCACCCTACTTCCCTGTAAGCCAACCGACCTCCCCTCCCCCCATTGATCACCACTTGCAGAGGCAATAAAGTCATTGTTGTTTCAAAATCATGGATTCTTTATTAATTCGTCACACAAATAGGGGGATGACTGCCAAGGTAGCCTGGGAGGGGTGGGGAACGGGGGAAGCACCTGGTGGGGTGGTGGAGGAGGGAAGGACAAGGCCACACTGCACTTCAAAACTTACTGAATGCCAGCCTTCTGTTGCTTCGGCAGTCCTCTGGGGTGGAATGGTTGGGTGTCCAGAGGTCCCCCCTGCCCACATTCAGTTACACAGGGGCTGCAGCGGCGGTCTGTGCTCCTGCTGCCTTTCCTGCAGCTCAACCATACACGGGAGCATATCAGTTTGATCCTCCAGGAGCCTCAGCATTGTATCCTGCCTCCTTTTATCACATTGCTAGCACCTCTCCTCTTGCTCCCACCACCTTTCCTCTTGCTCATTCCTCCTGTCCTCGGAATCTGCTATTGTTTGCCTCCATGCATTCTGCTCTTTCAGTGCAGGAGGACTGCATGAGCTCAGAGAACATTTCATCGCAAGTGCGGTTTTTTTCGCCTTATTATCTGCGCAAGCCTCTGGGACAGAGATGATACAGGGAGCGTTGAAACATTTGCAGCTGTGGGAGGAAAAAAAGGGAGAGTATTCTTTAAAAATACACATTTTAGAGAACAATGGGTAGACTCTTTCACGGTGAACCAAGCTGTTAACATTACACAGCACATGTGCTTTCAGTACAAGGTCGCATTTTGCCTCTTATATTGAGGGCCTGCTGGTTTTTGGAGGGGCTGTGGTTTTCGGGTGACTCCATGGTCACCTCTGCTGATGAGATCTGCATGGTCACCTCTGCTGATCAGCTTCCCATGCTGGCCAAACAGGAAATGAAATTCAAAAGTTCACCGGGCTTTTCCTGTCTACCTGGCCAGTGCATCTGAGTTGAGAGTGCTGTCCAGAGCAGTCACAATGGAGCACTCTGGGATAGCTCCCAGAGGCATCAAATTGCGTCCACACTACCTCAAATTCAACCTGGCAATGTCGATTTCAGCGCTAATCCCCTCGTCAGGGAAGAGTACAGAAATCGATTTTAAGAGCCCTTTAAGTCGACAAAAATGGCTTTGTCGTATGGACGGGTGCAGGGTTATGGACGGGTGCAGCGAATTTAACGCTGCTAAATTCGACCTAAACTCGTAGTGTAGACCAGAGCCAAGGGTGAAAGTAACTTAAAGGACTTACTGGTATTCTGGAGGCTTAGGAGAGGGTGGGGCCTCAGACGGAAGAGGCATGGCCTCTACCAGAAGAGGCGGGGTCTTTAAATCCCCCGGCACTTTAAATCAGGATTTACAGGGCCCGCTGCTGGGGCTGTGGTAGCAGCAGCTGGGAGCCTGGCGCCTTTAAATTACCCCGGAGCTACCAGCTGCAGAGGTGGCAGCTGCAGCGCTGGGCCCTTTAAATCACCCCAGGGGTGATTTAAAGGGCCCAGCGCTGCAGCTGCCACTACTGCAGTGGAGCCCTGGACACTTTAAATTACCATCGGAGGGGGCTTCCGGCTGCTGCCGCTACCCCGAGGCCTCAGCCTCTGGCGGAGCTTTAAAGGGATCGGGGCTCCACTGCAGTAGCGGCAGCCGGAGCCCTGGATCCTTTAAATAGCCACTGGAGCCCCGCTGCCACTACCCCAGGGCTTCAGGGACGATTTAAAGGGCTCAGGGTGGTAGCTGTCCTCCAACGTGTTCGCAGCTCCTCCCCCAGCTTGTTATTGTCTGTAAACTTTATAAGTCTACTCTTTGTCATTATCCAAATCATTTATGAAGATACTGAATAGAACTTGACCCAGGACAGATTCCTGAGTGACCCCCACTTGATATATCCTTCCAACTTGATTGTGAGCCATTGATAACTACTCTCTGAATATAGTTTTCCAACCAGTTGTACACTCACCTTATAGTCAGTTCATTTAGGGTGTATTTCTCTAGTTTGATTATGAGAAGCTCATGTGAGACAGTATGAAAACCCTTACTAAAGTAGAGATCTATCCCATCGACTGCTTCCCCTCGTCCACAGGGCTTGTTATGCTGTCAAATAATGATGTTAGGTAGATTTGACAGCATTTGTTCTTGACAAATCCATGTTGATTGTTACTTATTACTTTATTATCTTCTAGGTGCTTACAAATTGATTGTTTGATTATTTGCTCCATTATCTTTCCCAGTACTGAAATTAAACTGACTGGTCTATAATTCCTTGGGTTACCCTTATTCCCCTTTTTATAGATAGGCCTATATTTTCCCTTTTCCAGTGATCTGGGATCTCTCCCATTCCTCCAATAGTTCTCAAAGATGATTGTTGATGCTGTGATACTCTAGGATGTATTTTTTCAGGGCCTGCCAACTTGTAGACATCTAATTTCTTCTCAAAATATCAACCCATGTTTGAGGAAGCTGAAGCCTTCCTGGTGACATCATGCACACAGCCATGCATTCACACCCAGATATTTTTTCTCTCTGCCAGGGCCTCTACCCTTGACCAGTAGAATTGATGACAACACCACATGCACCCGCAATTCCTTCACCCTAACTCCCAGAGCCCTCTAGTCACTTCCAACCTGCTCGGGGTCATACATTGCAGTATCACTAATGTAGGGTTCTGCCTCTTAGGCAGAGCTGGAAATCATATTATCATAAGGGGGAGACAGTTCTGGGCTAGTTCTTTTCTTGGCTAGTATTACTGTATCTGGCAAAGAAATTAACAAGATTATTTCAAAATGCATGATTCCCCAATGCACTCTTGTGCAGGAGAAGTGAAGTGGAATAGAATGATTTGCTGACTAACCTGGACCTTGAGTGGAGCTTCATCTGCTAATGACTTTTTGAGTCTCTAGTTATGGAGTACCTAATTAGAAATTCCTTGTGATCTAACTCCATAGCAAGTAACCTTTCATAAGCAAACCCAAGGGGCATGCAACATGCTCATAAAAAACTATTTATATATTTCCCAATTTGTCACACCATCGTTATTAATTATCCAGATATGTTTGAATAAACAGATGATCTTTATGTTATTGAAAACATATCAGTTTTTTTTATGGAACAAACACAGCATGCATGCAAAAGAAAGGTACGTAAATAAATAAAGACTAGTGGGCTAGACCTGCTCTGCTAATTTCTCATCCATCTGCCATGGTTAAATGCAGCTCTATCCTTTATAATGAGCATCTGTCTCCAGCCTTATCTATTTAGTGATGTCTCCATATGCTGGTGTCTATGACATGATGATTCATTATCATGGAAGTGCTAGAGATTGACTCTGTAAATCTGGATCCTGATCCTGCTTTGTGCAGATGGACCCTTGAGCCTCATGGAGCTCCACTGAGGTTGATGCACCTATGTGGAGCTCATTGGGGCCTTGGTCACTAATGACAATTGTCTAAATATTTTTTGTGAACAAATTTCAGCCCCTGGCTGCTCTCAAACTATTTGCTGTGACTATTCCTTTGAGCATTTGATATCTGAGAATTGTGATTGGATGCCCTAAGTCATAAGATTTCTTTTCTGTTGTTTAATTGGTTGGTCTGCGATGGGAAACTATACAGGGGGCATACCCCCATGTAGCCACATGCTGTGTAGAACTGCAGTCCATGTAGGGAGGTGCTGGGGATGGGAAGATCCTTCCATCTCTCTTCTGCAGGACTAGGGTGTATGTATTCCCCCGTAAGTAACTTCAGTGGTGAGTCTGAGCTAGCCTCAGTAGATCATTTCCAAAAATCTAAGGGAGACCATTTCTCCCATCTACTGACCATTTCCTTAGGGTCCTGACCAGAAACTCAGGCCAGTTGCTGGGTTCTGGATTTTCTCCTCCACAATTATGGTTTTGTGATTAATTGAAATTTGGCCACGGGCTGGAAATTTGCTTTCTGCAAACACTCATCTCTTCAACACTCTGTTTATGGGAACACTTATGAAAAGTGCACAGAATGGCCTGTGAACAAAGTCACAGAGAAATTCTAACCCACAAGCTGCCAACTGCTTTGTGGATCATTTTTTTGCCATTTGCCCAGTTCTGATTGTGTGCCATATATGCTGAAGTGTAGTACTGAATGGCTGCAAGAGAGGAATGGTTATAAAGGAGAAAGATCCTGTTTGCACACAAAACCCTTCCACAGTATGTAGAGATGGGAAGGAAATACAATAAAAAAGTTAGAACTCTAAGGAGTTTTGATAAAATGGTCCATGTTTAAACACCATATTCTATCCTTGGACACGTGTGAGTTCCATAAAGGGAATTGGAACAGTGTACAATTTAACCTAAAAGCTTGTCAGCATGCACCTGTGGCATGTCAGTATTACTGTCTGCTTATAGCTGCCACATTACAGCGTATTCAAATGGCCATTTTAGCCAAAATGCAATACCTCCCATGTGATGTGAATCAAAACAGAGAATACTGTGTTAGGTTTTCAGTACTTCTACTCTATGACTAAGGTGGTGATGGACGATGCAGACTAGCAGTGGTCTTTCCCCCATTTCCCAGAAGCCTTCAAAAATAGTAGCCCCATTTTACTCTCCGTCCCCCATTTTGTATTTGGAATTTGCTTGACAATCTGACGTTCTGCAGTAGAAATAATATTTCAGAACAGCTTTTATGTTGTGAAGTATATTGTTGCATAATCTCAATTGTCTGGATTCGTACTCTGGTGAAATATGCAAAGGACCATCTTGCAACATGCTAAAGGTATAAACAAACCAAATATACACAGGGGACCTTCTTTGTGTCTTTACTGAAAAACAGCTGCACCTTTGAGAGAAATATTTGGTAACATGCGGAGATTTTACCGTGTCTAGGTTTCTGAAAACATGGATGCATTCACATTTCCAGCATTACTGTGTTGTACAGAGCAATCTGCACCATTTAAGGATTTCCTTTATAAGACATTCTTTACTGTTGTACCTTTAGACTTCATATTTTCATTAGGCTTTTATGTGGGGTGCTAGATAAACATTTCTCTGTGACTGTGGTTTTAAAACCAAAATGACAAAGCCAGAAACCTGTACAATGTTGGAGGGTAAGAGCAAATGAGACATGTTGGTAAGTAGGTGTATGTAGGTCTGAGAGAATCTAAGCCAGTAGTTCTCAACTGGGTTCCGGGGCTTATATAGTACTTTTCAATCATAGATTTCAAAGGAGGTCAGTATTATATCCCTGTTTGACAGATGGGAAAACTGAAGCCCAGAGAGAAAGATGACTTGAGAGAAATACATTTCTGTACCCTGACTCTAAGGCAAAATCAAATGTCTCCCTCTCAATTGTTATTTATTTGTATTATGGTAGCATCTGATGGCATAGATCTAGGTTCCATTGTTCAGGGCACTGTACAAACTCCTAGAAAGACACAATCTAAATAGAGAAGACAGACAAAGAATGGTAGGGGAGACAGAGCTACAGAGAAGGGAAGTGATTTGTGTAAGGTCACATAGCTGATAAGTGGGCATGATGCAAGCAAAACCCAGTTTTCCTGGCTTCCAGTCCAGTGCCCTATCCATTAAACTATGTTGCCTCCCAACAAGCAGTATTGTTCAGTGTGCCCAGGTTTATTAGTTAGAGGATTTTTTTCCCCAAGGGAACTTACATTTTCCCTTTCCAGTCCTCTCAGAACATGATCCCAGCTAGTAGATGGTGAAAGGATAGTGGGAAATCTGACTTCCCTTCTTAATACATATCCTATGAGTGCATTGGATACCTAAAACTGTCATCATTAATGGCCAGGAAGAATACATCCAGAAGGATTGTCACCAGATCAACCAATCTGGACTACCTGACATGGCAACATTATTTCCAAAAGGCTTTGTTTCCTAATTCCTATGGTGGTATGATTCAAGATGATATCAGAGTCTGTTCTGAACAACTTTGTAGGAGCTAATCATACAAATTACTCTTGGAGATGACTGGAGAGTGAAGTGAGCAAACAAGGCAGATATTGGGTACCAGCACCTTTATAAACATTGCACTGTGGCTTTGACAGGACTGAGAGATTTATACATTGACCCTGTTTTTGCAAGAGGGAATTTCCAAGAAAAATGTTTCTATATTATTGTATAATGTCAGCAGCAGTAGTAAGTATATGAATTCCTGACCCTCAGCAGAGGCCTTGCTTAATGGCTAATAATAGTATTTGCATTTTAAATTGTCTGCCACCCAAGAGGTGGTAAAATGATGTTTTGGTCTTTCAATGGCTGGAAATTAAAGCCTAATTCTAACTAATTCTAATTCAAGACTAATTCTAATTTCTAATTCAAATAAGAAATAAGGCACACATTTTTAATAGTCAGGGTAATTAACCACTGGAGCAAACTACCACAGTAGGAGGTGGATTCTCCATCTCTTGAAGTCTTCAAATCAAGACTGGATGCCTTTGTGGAAAATATGCTTTAATGCAACACAAGTTATTGGGATCATTACAGGAGTTGTAAAAGCAACAAAGAATCCTGTGGCACCTTATAGACTAACAGACGTTTTGCAGCATGGAGTTACAGGAGTTGTCTTCCTTGATTCCCTTCATCAGTTCAACAGTGATGATGGGGCCAAGAGAAGTCTTTCTATCCCTTTCTATCTTATACCAGCTTCTTGGTTTCATTCATCTTATTTTTTCATGTAATTCTTCAGTATGTTTATCCAGCACATCCTCAGTCTTCCTCTATTTCTCGTTCCTTGCACTCTGGTATGTGATGCCATGTATGGTATCGTTTCCAGATCCATTCATGAAGTGTCCAAATCATTGCAGTTGTTTTTCTTGAATTTGCTGTAACAGCTTTGTTTCTTGCCCTAGCCATTTTCTTATCTTGTTTATTTTCTGCAGTCTTGAAATGCTCAGTATTCCCCTCATCCAGTTCATTTCTGCAGTCAAAATCTTTCATTCATTGTTTTTTTTCTAATACTCCAACATTCTGACCTGTACAGCAATTTCAGCATGGCAGTTACCCCATATACACTGATTTTTATTGTTACTGAAATATTTATAGTTTTCCAGACTTTGCAGAGTTTTCCAAATACAGCAGCTAGTCTGATTCTTCATTTTTTTATGTTATTTTCACAATTCCAATTGTTCATTACCAGTCCTCCAAGGTTCACAAGGATTTTACACTTGTTCTAGTTCTTTGTCTCCAACTTTGATGGTTACCTCTGTCTGTTGTCTTCCAATTGCCCTATTTTTTAGCTTTTCCATCTTCAATCCGAATTTTCTGTTTTCCTTGTCTATCTTGTCAGTTATTCTCTGTAAATCCTCCTTGGTCTGTGATGCGAGGTCAGTATCATCTGTGAATCTAAGGTTATGCTCTGTCCTACACCTAACATGACTCCTCCCATTTCAGCTCTCAGTGCTACAGTTACTGTTCCTTCCAGTACCAAATTGAACAAATCCGGTGATAGCGTGCATCCTTGTTCCACTCCTACAGTCATCCTGAACCTTTCTGTCAATTTCTTGCCTACTCTCACCACACTCATCAACTTGCTGTAGATGTTTTCTATCAACTTGCTCATTTTTTGTGGATGCCATACAACTTGTCATAACCCTTTCTGTCAAATGCTATCAAAAGCCTGTTTGAAGTCTATACATTTATAATGGGTTTGGTTGTGTTCTTCTCTGATATCAGTCTTATCACAAGTAACTGATCTATTGTACTTTGTCCTGATCTAAATCCATCCTGTTCCTCTGCAAACTCTTCTTCCATATGCCTTTTTGTTCTTCTCTACAACATCTCAGTGAATGCTATCCTGGTGCACTGAATACGCTGATGATTCCTCTGTAATTCTTGTACTCATTCTCTCGGCTTTTTTATAGATCAGTGCTATTATTGCTTTCCCCCATTTGCTCAGCACTTGCTCTTGTCTGTAAATCTTGTTGGATAGCTTGTTCATCACTTACCATGTGTTCCTCACTTCTTGCAGCAGCTCCAAGGTTATGTTGTCACTTCCCAGTGCTTTTTTTTTTTTCAAGCTTTCTATCAAAATCTTTACTACTCCTAAGAATTCTCGCATTTGGTTTGTCTCATTTGTGCTGGGATGCTCTTTCAATCTGTGCATGTCATAGATCTTAGTTCTTGTCATTTTTTCAATTGCTTTCGGCCTCAACCTCACTGATGCTATCATTACTTTATGATCTGATCTGATATCAGCCACAAATGATCTGTACAACAACATACTTGATTTCCATCTGAAATTCACAAGTACAAAGTCTGTTGTGTTCTTTCTTTGCCCATTAGGTGATATCCAAAACCACTTCCTCTGCAGCTTTCTTTGTTGAAATAGCAAGTTCATTATCATTAGGTCATTGCTTAGGTAGAAATTTAGTAGCCTTTTTTCTCTTTGTTTTCACACCTAGTCCAAATGTACCTATTGCTCCAGCCCAGGAATTCCAATTCAATCCTACTTTTGCACTAAAATTTCCCATCAGAAATAACAAGTCTTGTCTTGAAACTTCTTGTATTGTTTTCTGTAGATAGTTATAAAATTTGTCAGTTTCCTCCTTGAGCACTGCTGAGGTTGAGTCTCACCTTCAACATACTAGGAGAGATCTGATTAAATGCCATCAGAGCCTGGCTTGCCTTCAGTTTTAGCACCAGTGTAACTCCTACAGGAATAGCTGGTTGAAATTCTATGGCTTGTGATACCCAGGAGTTCAGACTAGATGAACTAATGGTGCCTTCTAGCCCTAACATCTATGAATCTAATTTGTTTATAAAGAGATGCATTCGTATTCTGAAACTTCATTTTAAGGAACGAACTACACAGTTGTCAGTTTTCCAAATAGTTCTTTAATAGCATTAGGATGCAAACTCCACTAGCATTAATGGGAGAAGGGTAGCTATATAACACAATACTGGTATGATATTTCACTGGCTGACATGAGCTCAAACCCTCTCTGGTCTGGAATTCTACCAATCATGTTCCTAGTGTACCAGTCAATGACATTGTTGAGCAACCCAATTCCTTTATTTAGGAATCGTGTAAGCTTCCACTGCCACCTATCTCCACCCCACATCTAGCTGTTGTATGCTAGGAAGATACCTGACAGGACTGGGATACAATAGTGTAGATATCACATATTTTTCACTGTCAAAAAACAGGCAACTGATTTTTCCATGAATTTGTTTGGTGCTTAAGGAAATATCAAATTATTTACATCTACCTTGAAACCCTTACTTCTGCGCTGCTGCTGGCGGGGCGCTGCCTTCAGAGCTCTCTGGCTGCTCAACTCTGAAGGCAGCACAGAACTTGATTATTGTTCAGTGAAAGGACAAAAATACATACATGCAAATTACCCAGCTTGACAATGTTTTTCAATCTGAAGCAGCTTTTATTACCACTTGTCATAAACAGATAGTTAAGGGTTAAAGTCTCTTTTACCTGTAAAGGGTTAACAAGCTCAGTAACCTGAGGAACACCTGACCAGAGGACCAATCAAGGGACAGGATAATTTCAAATCTCTGTGGAGGGAAGACTTTGTCTGTGTTCCTTGTTTGCTCTGTGTGCTCTCTTTGGATCTAAGAGAGGCCAGACATGTCTCCAAGTTCTCCTGGAGTATTTCCTACTATCCAGTATAGTGAGTATTAGTTAAAAAGGCGGATTAGTCTTTTGAGATGCTTTCTATATTTGCAATTGTGTGTTTGCTGGATAAATTCTTTACTCCTCTTTGCTGTTACTTTGATTATGCTGAGGAGGAGGGAGGGGAAGTCTCTCCAGTTTTTATAAGTCAGACCCTGTGATATTTTTCCATCCTGGTATTACAGAGATAGTGTACTTTCTTTTTGTTCTTTTTAATAAACTCTTTTCTTTTTAGGACTTGATTGATTCTTCTCTTGTTTGCATTTTCAAGGGAAGGGGAGGGGGAGGTGAGTCCCTCTTTGTGTTGAGTCAAGGATTTGACTCGGTGTGTATCTCTCCGGAGCAGGCTGGAGAGAGGGGAGGGGAGGGGAACTGGCTGTTTCTCTCTCTCTGGTGAGATTCAAGGAGTTTGAATCAAGGTATTTTTCCCAAGGACTAGGGGAAAGGGAGGGGGGGATAGGGAATCCCTCTTTGTTTGATTCAAGGAGTTTGAATCAGGTATCTCTCCTAAGCACTAGGAGAGGGGAGGGGGGAAATGGGTTGTTTCCCTTTGTGTTGAGATTCAAGAACTTTGAATCAGGTATCTCTCCTAAGCACTAGGAGAGGGGAGGAGGGAAATGGTTGGTTTCCCTTTGTGTTGAGATTCAGGTTTGAATCTGTGTTCCCCAGGGAAAGTTTTGGGGGAACAGGGAGTGTGTCAGACACTTAAAAACTGACTGGTGGCAGCGAAAACCAGATCTAAACTAGGATTTTAGTTTAGAGGAGTCCATGCAGGTCCCCATCTTGTGAACGCTAAAGTTCAAAGTGGGGAATAAACCTATGACACCACTGCAAACAGAATAATGGAATGTTCCAGTTTAATCTCAGACAGAGAGAGCCAATGGATTATGTGTGAGGATCACTTTATGGGAGATCTATAATCAAGATCACTTTGAAAAGGAAATTTGTTAAGGACTTTAAAATAACTTTGCGTCTTTTTCCTCTCCTCAATATTCATATCAATTCCTAAAGTGTTTGAAAGTAAAATATTGGATGGAGGGATACAATATATCTTGATTTTAGGAAGGCTTTTCACACAGTCCCATGTGACATTCTCATAAGCAAACTAGGGAAATGTGCTCTAGACTAAATTACTGTATATGGGTATAAAACTGATTGAAAGGCTGTATTCAAAGAGCAGTTATCAATGGTTAGCTGTCAAACTGGGGGATGTTTCTAGTGCGGTCCTGCAAAGGTCTGTCCTGGGTTTGGTACTAGTCAATATTTTCACTGATGCTTTCGGTAATAGAGTTAAGAGTTTGTTTATAATGCACAACTACAAAAATGGGGAGTAACTGAGTAGCAGGTAGTAGTGCTGAAAAGAATCTGGAGGTTATAGTGGATCACAAATTAAATATAAGGCAATGTAATATTGTTGGGAAAAAAGCAAACATCATTCTAGAATGTATTACTAGAAGTGTTCAAGGCAAGACATGAGAAGTAGTTCTTCTACTCTATTCAGCACTGATAAGGCCTCAGCTGGACTGCTATGTCCAGTTCTGGATACCAGACATTAAAAAAGATGTGAGAAATTTGAAGTGTCCAGAGGAGAGCAGCAAAAATTATAAATGGTTTAGAAAACCTATGAGGAAAAGCTAAAAAAAAATGGGTGTGTTGAGTCTTGAGAAAAGACTGAGGAGTGACCTGATAAGTCTTCAACTACGTTAAGGGCTGTTATAAAGAGAACTGTGATTAATTGTTCTCCATGTCTGCTGAAGGTAGGACAAGATGTAATTGATTTAATCTGCAGTGAGGAAGATTGAGGCTAGCTATTAGGAAAAAACCTTTCTAGCTATAAGGATAGCTAAGCATTGGAAGGGGCTGTCATGGAGTTACAGGATCTGGCTATGCCCCAGTGTGTAACCAGTCTCCTAGGAGTGGCCCCTATAATGTGTTTGGCCCCAAGAACCCACACAGTTCCACAGCGCCAGGCCCATGGCCTCCAAGACTCTGAGGCACAGCCTTTAGCAGCAGCTATATCTGTCTGTCTCTATGGTTCCCTGCAGCAAATCCAGCCAAGCCAGAGTCCTGTGGGAGGCCCATGCTGCGCTTCTTCAGGGCACAATGTTCTAAGTGAATATTTACAGTGACACGGGTAGCGTTTCCAAAACACAGTAACCATTTGTTACACACAATATGAAAGTCCTCAGGTTAGCGCAGAGAACCAGAAGTTAAGTCATAGTCCACCCTGGTCAAACCAGGGCCTTGATGAACCAGCCACACTGTGAAGGACTCCATCTCTTGCGCTTTCTCTCTCCTGTATCTTTCTTCCTGGGGTTTTCTACTGTTAGGTGTTGATGGTTCAGTCACTGGGCATCTTTGCCTTTCGGGGTCAGTTTCAACCACTTGTTTAATGACTCTATTCATTCCTTCCAGACAGACCGCTGACACCCATACCTCATGCCTTCTGTGCTGTATTAGCAGGAGACTTAAACATTTTTATGCAATGCAAAGTGCAGAGGGAAACTGAGGCACATAGAGGCTTCATAAAAATATTTTAGAAAATTCCCACTTTGTCACATAGACTTCCGTGGGAGGTTGTGGAATCCCCATCATTGGGTAATGGGGGTTAGGAATAGGTTGGACAAACATCTGCCAGAGATGTTCTTAGGTATAGTTGGTCCTGTCTCAATGCCCAGGGCTGGACTCAAGGTCCCTTCTGGTCCTACATTTTGAAGATTCTATATTACCTTCCTGCTATTTTTTCCTTCCATGGCATACATCCACACACATTTGTTCTCATAGGCTTCAGAGTGCCAGGCTGCTAGGCTTAATTACTATTATTTTCATCACTGGGGGAAAAGTAGATTAATGAACCATTGAAAATATAGAAGGGATTATAAATGGAGTTTGCAAATGGATAAGAAATATCCGAGAAAAGTTAAATTTTAAATCTTGCCTAACTGCAAAAGGAAACTAAATATTATTATTATTTTATTAGTTTATGTATTTGTATTGAACTAGAGTCTAGTGAGCCCAGTCATGAACCATGTGTTCCATTGTACAAACACGGAATGAAAAGATGCCGAATTCCACGCATAAAATTTATTCATTGACCCTTTAGGATGATGATCCTACAAAATAATAGTTGTCCAACAATGCATATTATCTTCTCTGAGAGAATAATATTTTGTAAGTCTGCTGTGTACATTTGTCCTAACACATTTATTGGGCAGACTCTAAGCAGTGGCAAAACATGCTGCCATAACGGCAATCTGATCAAAACACAAGCAGGCTGAAATTGCAACATGGCTCACTTGTGTGACAAGTGAGCTGCAATGCTAATCTGTACTTAGCTCAGTGACAGTATCTCTGAGGTAGCCTATATACCTCCATTATCTGTCTGTTCATTTTTTCTTGAAAAATCAGATAAGATTGCTGGATAAAAACCAGTGCGCAGACACTCTTAACCTTATGTGTAGTGCCTGGGTTTTGCTACACTGTTACATGTATGAATGAATAGTTCTGTGATGCAATCAATTTTCTTCCTTTCCCATCATCACACTCAATTCAAACAGAGGAAGGAAAGACAGCAAATTATGCAAGTCGGATTTCAGTGATGAACAAACACGTGGATCCCATCTGATGCAAAAAAAAAAAATGTTCCACAAGGGCTGCATCATTTCCTTGCATATGCCTTGGGTGAAATTTAATTCACATTATTGTATTTTTACATTTCAATTTTTCCTACTTTATTAATCATAATTTGAAATAGCATTGGAAACACTTTGTCAGCCCGACAGTTGATCAGAAAATGAGGTGGGGAACTGGAGGTGGCAGGAAAGATGAAATTCACAGACATTTAATTGTAATTTTTCCTATTTTGGGAAGTAAAAATGAGATATTTGGAAAATTTTGAACAGCTGTTCTCATTAATACATTCTTAAGAGTTTTCATTTTCAGGTGCTATACCTTAGCTGAGCATGGGATGAAAAGTGAAGAAGCAGATGTTATGTTCTTCATTCCTCTGAGTAACAGAGTTCCTGTATAAAAAACAAGCTCCCTTTCCTCAGATGAGGAGGGGGATTTTAAATTTATTTGACCTTTATCTTGGATAGGGCTTTAAAAAAATCCATTTTCTCTGAGAAAGCCCTTCATATTTCTTGTAAATAAAAATAGACATTATTTAGCAGTCTATTCGTAATTAGTACTTTGCTTTTGATTTCATTCTTTACTATCTTAGCTGTCTGGTTAAAAGCTTTCTGCACAGCAAAGCACAAATCAAAATATTTAAAGAGAATGCAGTTTAGCATTTCTTGTTCATGTTTATTAGGAATTAAGCCTAGCAGACAGAAAATAAATTATCTGAATGGGGTATTCAATAAGCTCTTGTTATTATTAATTAACATACAATAGCTAATTTATTTGGTCTAAATTAAATCCTTAAACCAAGATCATCCCATGCGTGCAAAATGCCCACCAAGGGACTGGGAGCTCAGAGTCCTCACTTACAAAATCTCCCCTCTGCTGTTCTGTCAGAAGCAAGATTTATCCACTCCAGAGCAGGTAAGTGTTTGGCCACCTAAACTCAGGGATCATTGAATACCTGTAGAAACCAGATGTCGATGGGTGGTCCTGTACTTCTGCAATGCTTTCTGGGCCTTCCTGGCCACTATGGCTTTTATAGTAGCTCTGGGGTTCCCACAGTGAGCACTACCCCAGAATTTGTTTCTGTGGACGATGATACTGTGGAGAAGCATCTCCCCAGCCCTGCCTTTGACTTCTCTCCTCCTCATACATACATGGGCAAAGGGTTCTACAGACTGGCAAATAACTGATTTTTCAGTTCAGTGGATGTTCCAAAAATTTGAAAATAAATTTGATTCAGGTGAAACTGAATCTGAAATTTGGGGGGAATTTTTTGGTGACTTGAAAAAGTCCATTTTAGGTTTCTTCCAGAGCAGTGATTTGAACCTGGGTCCCCCCAAATCTCAGGTGAGTGCCCTAACAACTGGTTCTCACCACCAGCATCTTCTGCCCATTTTGTGAATGGCCAAAACTATTCATATCAAATTTCTGACATATTTGTCAAACAAAAAATGTGCCCACCTCGGGACAGTGCCTTGTTCCAATGAGGCAATAATATGAGGAACTCTTTGCATATATATATACAAGGACCCTCCACACAGCAAGCTGTTTCTTTCTGGAACAGATTCTTATATATATAAGAATCTTATATATATAAGAATCTGTTCCAGAAAGAAACAGCTTGCTGTGCGGAGGGTCCGTGTTACCTTTCATCTCTTTATAGCCCCTCATCCAGGGAGTATCACATCTCAGTCCCTAAAATCCTGCTGAAAATAACTTTCTAGGAGTCAATAATAAGAATTATCTCAGTGTTTATCTCAGTGTTCATTCATGGAGAACTGTGTGGGGATAATTAGAGGGCTTGTGGTATTGGTAACATGGTGCAGGGCTTTTTGCCCCTAAGTTACAGGAGTAAACCCACTATGGCTCAGGAGAAAGCAAAAATCATTACCGCGTAATGGCTCTTCAGTGCATTTCTGGCTGTAGACTAGTCCAGAGAACAGTGGTCCATATCACAAAAATCACCATGACAACGAGCATGGACACTGTTACTGGACATTTCAGAAAAGCAAATGATTGAATGGGCATGAAGACTTATCCCTAGAAGTGCTTCCTCTCCCCATTCATTGAGCACTCTTTGTAGTGAGTGTTTGCTGTGTGTCTCAAATGCTTACATTCCAAATCCTATTCCTGTGGATACTGATGTGGTTGCCTCTGGCTTCTAGGGTCCAGTGGGGATTTGGGTTCATGGATCAAGTTAGAAATAATTTCTCTCTGAGCTCTGAGAACTTTTTCTAATTAGGAATTTCCAGTCTAATCTATTTGGTAATATCTTACTTGACAAATGATGTCAATGGGACTTTTAATGATGTCAGATATTATTCAATGTGAGTAAAAGTACTACAATTTAGTCCTTTGGTTTTATTTGATGTTTTCTAACATTGGAGAGATTTCATCCCTTTATCTGGGATTTACTTGGTTGTAAGCAAGACATATGATGGTTTGTGGGAGGGTCATTTAAAGCCAATGATAACCTGACCGGCCTTAATAGCAAAGGGAATGTATGTTGGAATTTGTGTTGTCCTGGGAAAGAAGGGAATTTTGTTTCTGTGTGCATGTCAATTTAAGAAGCTCAGTGTGTTATGGAAATGGGTGTAATGATGATTAAGCTACAACAATCAACTGAGCATCACCCAAATGATAGTCCTTCCACAGAATACTACATAGAAGAATAAAAGGGATCCTAAAAGCTCCCTTTTGCCTGAGTTGAGGGCTAGTTCACTTCCAGTCTCCTTTTAGCTATTATTTATTTGCATTACAGTAGTGACTTTAGGCCAATGCAACATCAGGGTACCATTGGTGCTAGCAGCCATACAAACACAGAGGAAGAGAGCCAAACCCTGCCATGAAGAGCTTACAGTCTAAATAGACAAGGCAGAAGGTGGGAGGAAGGAATTATAGCTTGTTTATCTGCTTTTAAACACATTTTCTGTGCAACAAACTATTTTAAACCTCAGTTCCATATGTCCTCCCCCTCCTTCCCAGCTAATAATTTTGGAAATAAAACTTTAACAACTTTCAGAAACCCATGGCCCAGACTCCCTTCTATGCCAAATTCGTCTTGGTGCAGAATAGGTGAGGGTGGGAGAGTAAATGGTTACAGCTCACATCTGATCTAGGATGGCCCCAGCATAAATTAGAGCAGACTGGGAGGGTTCTATTGTGTCAGCTGGCAACAGTCTCACAAGGACCCTACCTCAGTTTGAAATTGCCATTGTGCACCACACTCCTGCCTTGCTCGCTTCCTGCCTCTTCTTGGCCTCAGGTACCATGATGTCACCGTTGGATGTGGGGATCTGTGGATCACAGGCCAGCTATACCAGATGTGGGAATTCTCAGTTGGGCAGATTGAATTGCTTTCTGGGAGGAATAAAGGGGCTTGAACACAAAAAAAATTTGGCCCTCAATCTGAATTTATATTCACATCCATCAGTGTGGGAGTTATGACTATGTATTAACTTTCTCAAGGGCACACATCCAGTGGTTTAAAAGTAATGTTGTCAAATTTTTATGTCTGCACCCCATCTTAGCCATTTTTCCATTAACTTAGTCCATCATGTGTAAGTAAAGAAGAGGCGATTCTTTCTGTAAGGGAAAGAAAATAGATCTGTTACATTTTAAACATCAATAACATGCAATTTATGCTAAAACAATAGAAAGAAAGAAAGAAAAAAGCCTAAGGTCTGCAGTTTTTCAGCATAAATAACCCATGAATTGCATGGTAAAAGACCCATGATTTTTTCATGAACTTGTCCCTTTTGTTGTCAGTGCTGAGTTTAGCCTTTTGATTGTACAGCGCTGTTAGCCCTGTTTTTCCCCACTTGTGCAGCAATGTACTTTTTCACATTCCCTGGTGACACTTAAGCCTTTCATATACAGCACACTTTTTACTTTGCTAACAAGCGCTGCATTCTAAAATTAAATCTGACGACACCTCTCCAGGTCCAACAGCTTTCCACATCACTGCAGACACCAACCATAGGGAAAGTAACAGAAGCAGTTTGTTTATGAAGAGCAGTTTCATATACGAGTGTCACATCATTTAACAGAACTAATTATCTATTTGCCCATGTCATTCCTTTCCTTATTACAAAAAAATGAAGTATAGTACAATAATGGCCCAATATATTACAGCTTATAATAATGTTACTGCAGTGTTTTGTACTATGACTTTAGAATATTGATGTATAAATAGTATCTACTGAGGCTGGGAGCTAAAGGTTTTTCATTCCGTTAGCAGAATGAATGTTTAGGAGGAGAAGAGCCCATGCAGTAGCTCCTTGTTATTTCCACTTGGTGGACTGTAAGCAAAAGCAAGGATTTGGACAGGTAACGTTACACTCACTCCATGCATCCAATGAAGTAGGTTATAGCCCACGAAAACTTATGCCCAAATAAATTTGTTAGTCTCTAAGGTGCCACAAGGACTCCTCGTTGTCGTTACATTCAAAGTTTGTGATAAAAAATGAGCAGCTATAGATTAGTGTGATGTCTGCCTCCTCTTCAGTGCCACATCACATTCATTCCAGAAGCAGACGTACCAAGTTGGGCTGGAACAGAGTGGAGGAAGTTTGCATGGCTTCTGCCAAGCTGAATGTGCCCTGTAGATCAAAAGAAAACTTTGGTCTATAAGGGCTGTCATTCTGGCATCTATCATCCTCACTATAATCACTTTAGCGTTTTTATATACATATAAGGTACTTATCTGGCCTCCATCACCATATCATCCGAGCACCTCATAATCATTAATACATTTATCCTCACAACACCTTTGTGTGATAGAGGAAGTACAATTACCCTCATGTTACAGATGGGAAACTGAAGCATAGAGAGGCTGACTTGCACGAGGTCACACAGGAAATCTGTGGCAGAGCAAGGAATTTAATCCAGGTCTCTCAAGTCCCAGGCTAGTGCCCTACCACACACACACACACACACACACACACACACACACACACACACACACACTATTTTCCCTAACACCTCTATTTTAAAAAGTTAAGATATACCAAGGAAACAGAAACACATCAGGATAGTGTTTACTAAGCCATGTAAATTTCCAGTCATGTATATATTGATCTTCATGACCTATGCAATTGTATATTCAAGGAATGTTGGTGCAATTTACCAGGGTGCCTGTGGCACCAGTGTTCCCTAGCTGCCACATTCTCTCTCCCATTGCCTGAATCTTTGTTTAACTATATGCATTTATCTTTGGATTACCCTGGATGTAACCAACATGGTTTCAAGCCTCTCCTGTGAGATGAGACTTGAGCAAATACATTCAAAACTCTGGAGTTCAAGGACACTGAATGTTTTGACCATTGTGTTGTGCACACCCTAGAAATGGTAATGAAGCTGAAATAGCTGAGGGCTCCTGATGGGTACAGTAAATATCTTGTTACTAATGCTGCTATAGATCTGCAAAAGTAAATGCTGTCTCTGCTAGTAGAAAAGTCCCCAAGCCCACATTTGCTCTAACATATAAAAGCTGCATGCAAGCAAGCCCAGAGTTATAATTCTTTATTCATTTATAGTGCATCTTTCTTCTAAGGAGCTAGAAAAGTAATTAAGTCTGACAACACCCATGTGAGCTATCTATATGTAGAGAATATTATTCTGCCTCTTTTACAAATGGGCATACTGAGGTACAAAGAGGTTAGACTGCGGGTGCGCTGATACTATTGCCTATCATGCTGGCCAATATTGTCTCCTGGTTTCTTTGTACTCCCTGGTCTGCCTATATCCACCTGCTGTGTCTTGTCTTATACTTAGATTGCAAGCTGTTTGGGGCAGGGACCATCTTTTTATGCTGTGTTTGTATTGCGCCCAGGGGCGGCTCTAGGCACCAGCAAAACAAGCTGGTGCCTAGGGCGGCAAAATCTATGGGGCGTCCCCTGCGGCCGGGGGAGGCGGCAGGCTCGGCCGGCGGACCTGCCGCACTTATGCCTGCGGGAGGTCCACCGGAGCCCCGGGACGACTGGACCTGCCGCAGGCACGACTGCGGAGGGGGCGCTCGTCCCGCGGCTCAGCTGGACCTCCCGCAGGCATGACTGCGGCAGCTCAAGCGGAGCCGCCGGACCCGCGAACCGCGGGAGGTCCAGCCGAGCCACGCGGGACCAGCGGTCCCTCTGCAGTCATACCCGCGGGAGATCCGCTGCTCCCGCGGCTCCGGGGCGCCTCCCGCGCATGACTGCTTGGGGCGGCCAATAACGTAGAGCCGCCCCTGATTGCGCCTACTACAATAGGGTCCTGATCCTTGACTAGGGTTCCTAGGTGCTGTGGTTAATACCAATAATATATAGTAATAATAAATGACTCCCCAAAGTTCACACAGGGAGTCAAGTAGTGGAGCCAGGAGTAGAATCTAAGAATCTGCCCAACCAGCCCTCTGTTCACCCTGAGATCAAATTACCTCCTTGATAATTGCATAACGAACTATCGCATCACAATGAGACAGATATTGTGGCTTTGCAGTTTATTACGGTGGCTTTGTACACCTTGGTTTTAACAATCACTTAGATTTGTAAAGGTACAGAGAATGTCGGTTGAGTGAAGCTCCAAACTTCGAAAATGTAGGAACTAATGGATTCGCTATACATTTTTATTATAAAAGATATATCTGCAGTTGAATAACTAATGTTACGGAAAAGGCTTGGCCTCAATGTATTTATTATTTATTTTATTATTATTTTATTTTATTATTATGTTACTTATAATTATTCTTTTTAGGACCCTCAAGTGAGAAAAATGTACAGTGATCTGATTCACTCCCAACTGCTTTACTCCAGTTTGACAGCAGTGTAACTCCTTGGATTATGATGGAGTCAGATCACTATATGGCTGGAGTAACACAGTGGTGAATCAGGCGACACAAGGTCACTGAAGCTTTTTTGTTTTATTCAGTTGACTACCTTCACAGAGCAGGTACAGTACAGCCAGTAGCAACACATGCTGCTGTGCATTGCCCTGCCAAGATGCCTCAGCCTTGCTCTAGAAAACCAACTCTAGGATGGAATGAGTAGTCAGTCTCCAACTCAATACAATACATCATAAGAATGGCCCTACTGGGTCAGACCAAAGGTCCATCTAGCCCAGTATCCTGTCTACTCACAGTGGCCAATGCCAGGTGCCCCAGAGGGAATGAACAGAACAGGTAATCATCAAGTGATCCATCCCCTGTCACTTTTTCCCAGCTTCTGGCAAACAGAGGCTAGGGACACCATTCCTGCCCATCCTGGCTAATAGCCATTGACAGGCGTGGCTCTACGTTTTTTGCCACCCCAAGCACGGCAGTCAGGAGCCCTTTGGCAGCATGCCTGTGGGTGGTCCGCTGGTCACGCAGATTCGGCGGCGTTTCTCCGGGTGATCTGCCGGTCCCACGCCTTTGGTGTACCTGCTGCCGAATTGCCGCGCTGAAGCCGAGGGACCGGTGGACTGCCCACAGGCACGCCACCAAACGCTGCCAGACTGATGCCCTCACAGCAACCGGCACACCGCCTCCCGCTGCTTGCCGCCCTAGGCACACATTTGCTGCACTGGTATCTGGAGCCGCCCCTGGCCCTTCATGGACCTGTCCTCCATGAATTATCTAGTTCATCTCCTCTTTACCAGGACTAAGACAGGTACCAGTTTGCTGTGAACCTTTGTTCACTAGCAATTAAGATCACAAATTCATTTCCCATAGGCAGGCAACAACCCATTTTTTGCCATTACCAACCTGGAATGAATGATGACTATGAAACAGTCACCTAAATGTGAAACAGACTTGTAAATTATAGATATACCTGCATGGGATTGGACCTCTCTGAGAATGATGCTCATTTCTACTCCCTTTAAGTGATGCTCACCCACCTAGGCCCAAGAAGAAGGAAGCATCTGCTAGTGCACAGTAGGAGGTTTGCTCCCCCCACCCTCTTTACTGAGGTGCAAATTATGTGTGGGCAGAATTTCAACAGTAATAAAAATAAACTAATTAACAAGGAGGAAAAAAATGTGACACACTCAACCAACCAACTTCTGCAAAGACACAATGGGCAAAGTACTTGTGATTTGAGTGGCGAGCAATGAACTGCTTATTTTACAGCTTTGCTAATCATAGTCCTGTTACTGTGTCAGTTTCAGTGACTGACTGACATCATGCAATTCTCTTACAACTATTTTAAATTACCCTGAAGCATATTCCAATCCAGCCCTGTGGAATATTAATCATCACTTCATTACATTTGTCAGAAAGAGAAGTTGGAATTTATTATCACAATTTCTAATTATAGGTTATAGAGTTATGCTGAGATTGAAAGACAAAATCCATATTATTAATTTGCATTAATGATAACCTGATGGAGAGAAAAACAACATAACAACAATAGGTTTTCCCATATGATGCCAAATGAAGTATAAAATCAACTAAAGCAAGGTATCAAAAGTTATTGTTCAGTGATTTGGAATTGTCTCATTTATTTGTGAAATATAAGGAAAATTTAACTGATCTAGAATGTAGATGCCCTCAATTTCCCAAAGCACTTTACAAACCAATGACAGTAACCATGCCATAGCCATGTAGGCATATAGCCTATATACAAGAGGTCAGATTCTTAACTGGTGTGAATTGCCACAGCTCTGTTGCAGGTACAGAATGCAGCTGCCCTGATGTACACCTGCTGAGGATCTGGCCCAGTAAGTGTGTGTGTGTGTATGTATGTATTTATAACATGATGGCTATTTGAAACATTTATTTAAATATAAATGGAATGTAGGCCAGAATACCCAGTGCATTCCATATTACTTTTTAAAGATCTGATTGATCCAAAGCCCAGTGAAGTCAATTCCATTGACTTCAGTCAGCTCTGCATTAGACCATAAAAGAGCCATGAGATCTTCAAGGAAGAAATTTAGGTAGGCAGTTAATGTCTCATCCATTAGGTGGTGTCTTTATCAGGATAGCATGCTCCCCGACCTAATACTGCACCAAATATTCAGTATCAGAATTAGCCCATACAGAGTCAAGCTTGGTTCCTTACTTTGAAAAGAAGTCAAAGAAAAGCTGGATGATAAGACCCAACTATAGAAAAATATCTTGAAGGAGGGAGGGAGGGGAACAGATCTCATTTCATGCTCACAATATTACTATTAGCATCGGGGAAATGGAAAAATAATATCTTCCTAAAGATGTTTGCTGTTTGTCAGCTAAAGATTCCAGTCAGTTTTTACTAGAGAACTGGGTAGCAAGTTAAGAGGATGGAAGTTGTCATCCGCTTTAGTGGATGTGCACATATACTTATCTGAATACATATTTTCCTTCCAGTAAGTAATTACCCACCACAGTGCTCGGTGCCCCTTGTTACAGGCTCCATGCTGATGGTGAATGCAGAGGCCTGGACACACTTTGGATTCAATCACTAATGCTTTTTAATCAACCAGAGGAATTGCTGTTGAGTATCATAGAGAAATCTTCCATTAGTGTTTGAGTATCCTCTGCCTGGGCAGTACTCCCAAATCCTGAAAGCTTAGTGAGAGGCAGGGATCATGAATTGATTCCGAAGGGGAGCTCAAATCAGAGGGAATGATTTGGGGCCATTTTTTTAAAATGTCCTGTACTTTTCTTTGCATCAGTTCCACACACAATCAGTTGAGCCCACAAAAGTTAGCAATTGTGTGTGTACATGTCAAATTTCATTTGCAATCACAAATTTTTAGATCCAAATTCAGATGCCTCATTTGTTACATTTTAACATGCTAATGGTACAGGACACTTTGCAAACAAAAGTGTGCTTCAGACGTTAGGACCTCACATTCTTTGGACTTTGAGGAAGTGCTCCCCTGGTGAGATTTTCAAACATGTCAAAACAAGCTAGATGCCTCACTCCTGTTAAAAATCAGTGGGCGTGGTGGGATTAATTTGCTTAACCACTTCTGAAAATCCCCCATCTCAGTTGCCTGCGATACTTGAATTAAGTTTCACACATTTCTTAAGAAATAATTTATTGGTTACACTTTTTATTTTCTTGGCTGGTCTAAGCAAAAGCGAATGTATTGTGGGATTAGACAGGAAGGTATAGTTAAGGCATTGGCCTAGGACTCGTGAGATCTGGGTTCAATTTCTGGTTCTACAGCAGACTTCCTGTGTGACCTTTGGCATGTAGCATAATCTCTTTGGGTGTCAATTCCCCATCTGTACTATGGGAATAAGAGCACTTCCTTTCTTCTCACATCAAAAATTCATCCAAATCCAGAAGATATTTGGGTCAAAACATTCAATTTTTAAATGAGAAAATCACTCTTTTAACAAGCAAAAACAGTTTTTAAAAACTGAAAATGTTTTGTTTTCAGTCTCTGTTTTTCACTGTTCTCTATGTGTTTGTATTGGAGTAGCACCAAGAGAACCCAAACAAAATTGTGGTGACCACTGGATGAAAAATGCCAATTATATTTAGTTGGATTTTGTTATTATTATTTTATTATTTTTTTTAAATTGCTGATCATACACCACTGGTAAAAACACAGGGCCCAAAGGCAGAAATTCCATTGCAACTGGCAGCTAGGTTGCTGAGCTGGGCTTTGACCTTAGCTACATACCCAGTATGATATTTATTGTAGACCATCAGAAATTACAGGGGAGGGACAAAGAGAGAAAATGGTGTAGTAAAGCAGATATTGGTACCAGTGACATATTTGGGAGACAAAGAGGAGACAAAGGAGAGGCATATTGATCAACTGTTACCAGATAAATACTCTATACAGTTACAGGATATGGCCCTTGAAGTTACTAAAACTGGTTATAAGTTTTGATGGCCTTGAGGAAGAGGAGAAGGTGGTATCAGAAAATGGTAGTGAAGAAGAGGAGAGTCAGGGTGCTCCTGCATTGTCTAAACAGGACCAAACTCAGGTATTACTTTCTCTACCTGGACACCACCAGCTATAGTGAAATTGCAAACCTCACATAAGGTTAAACTTGTGATTTTTTAAAACTGTATTTGTTAGTTAAAAACATTAGAAGGGAAGAGAGTGGTGTGTTAAAAACTGTGTTAAAATGACAAGCTATCACTTCAAATGGTAAAAGCAGCAAAGAATCCTGTGGCACCTTATAGACTAACAGACATTTTGCAGCATGAGCTTTCGTGCATCCGAAGAAGTGGGTATTCACCCACGAAAGCTCATGCTGCAAAGCGTCTGTTAGTCTATAAGGTGCCACAGGATTCTTTGCTGCTTTTACAGATCCAGACTAACACGGCTACCCCTCTGATACTTTAAATGGTAAGGGGCTTCCTGGTCCTGCTTGCAGCTTAGGGGGCTCTGCATGGAAGCGGGTGATCTAGGTCTGGAATAGTTAGCCCACAGAGAGCATATTGGAGTGAGTTGTGCCTGCATCAGAGAACAGCCTCTCTCTCTCTCTCTCTCTCTCTCTCTCTCTCTCTCCTGTGTTGGTTCTTGTGTGTTAAGGTTCTGGATTTTAAGAAATAGTGTTACACTGCAACCTTCCAAAAAGTGTAATCCATGTTTTTATCTAATTTCTCTGGTTTTATGCCATGAAGATACCAGTACTTAATAAGTCCTTTCTGTTCTCCAAAGCTTACAGAATAGTGTAATATATGTGACAAGAGGAATGGATGGCATTTCAGGATTGGTAATAGCATCTGGATGATGTGAATGTTTCCCGGGTAGCCCAGATTGATACTGACCTCTGGGGCTATGTGAAATGAGATGGCATTCAGAGTCCATTTCTTGATGGGTGACATCATATTGAAAACCCTATGCAAACTGATTGAATGCTGATGGTATAGAAACAATTTTCTTACTGTGTAGAGGAGATTTCTCCATTCCATGACTGAAGCACCTGAATGGGGCCATGTGTATATGTGTGGGGTGGGAGCTGGGGGTGGGAAAGCTTGTGCTGCTGTTGCCCAGGCTGTCTATGTTTTGTTGCAGGGAAAATGTTGTGGCTGATGCTGTGAATTCAGCACCTTTCACCAGCACTAAAATCCCTCTGCTCAAAAGTACTATGAACAATAATATAGGAAGCGTCCCGGAGTGTCATGCATTCAGAAAATGATCATGATGTTCCTATCCATTTGCAGAAGAGGGGTTAGAGTTTCCCACATGTATATAAGAGATGTCACTAATGACGTCTCCTTGTGTTTTATTGCAGTCAAGTGGTTAACGATATTGTCTCTACCATGCCAAGTGATTTCTAGTTCTATTAACACTTATTTCTAAGCAAATTGGAAAAGTGAACTGACTGCTTTAGCATTTAAATTGGGGGTGTTTGTGGACCTTTTTGGAGCACTGATTATGTCCATCCCCTTATCAAACATCCACCACCTCCCAACAAAAATACTCAGCATTGCTAATGTTTTTAGGTCTGTGGGGACGTGGGAGGTAAAGGCAGTTCCCAAAGGAATTCTTCATGAAAAGGTAACGTTAGCACAGCAGTTATTTTAGACTCCCCTTTGCAGATGGCTTGTCAAACTGTTGCAAGTTACACCCCTATCTACAATCTTTTCCCCCTTCTTTAAGACCCTGTCTAGCTCAAAAACTGTATCCCTTCTGCCCTAACGACATGCTTTGTGTGATGAGCTTTCTGCAGATATCCACTGATCAGCAGGATGACTCCATATCCTATTATAATCTGCCAGGTAGAAATAGATAAATCTATTATCCCAGGCTCAGCTTGTTTCATCATTGTGACAGCTTCCCATGAGCCTGCATTCATCAGGACCCTTTAAAACAGCCAGCCCCCACATCATCTGACAGCTAAATCTCCATGACCGAACTGCAGGTTAATAGATCTGTAATCTCTATTTAATTACTCATTAATAATCTAGCTCCTGGTCCCCTTTCCCCTTTTGTTTTAAATTGATTAGTAGCTGTTTATTGAGAGACCAGACTGATGGGTAAAATTGCTTCAGTGAATGCTTCGGTATTAGCTTCCTCGCAATTCTGATCATCAAGATAAAATAAACATCAAGAGATCCCCTGTAGACTTTTAAAGTGCTGAGGACATAGTCCAGTTAAATATAGCAACAGAGCAGAGGCAATGGGAAGGTTGCAATATCACCTTTCATGCTCCACCAACCATTGTGCAAATCACATCGAACAAATAAACGTTGGGCCTCATTCTTCTTCCACTAACATTGGAGTAAATTAGGATTAAGTATCACATATACCAGTGAAAAAACAAGGTAGGTAAAGGAGAATCTGGCCTATTGCCACATATCTAAATAGTTGTGCTTCTGGAGGATTCCCTGTATCTTTTACAAAGGACAGTTGCATGAAAACAGGTTTCTTGTTGCATTAGAGTTTATTTGATTTGGCTGCTTATTCTCCATTTGGTAAAGACCTCTGTCATATTCTGTGACAAAGGGAGAGAAGCCGAGATAAGGAAAGGCAAAAAGGAAATGTTCTTTAGGATCTCAGAATAATCAGTTAAACAATCAAATCACATCCCAATTGGAATTTGTCTTTCTCAGAGTTGTTTCTGCTCAAATCAGGATTGCATTCTAATGAGAAATGGTAGCTTGACTAATCTATCAGGTTTCTGCACAGAATCAGCTGAGCCTTCTTTCCATGCAGTTTTACTATCCTCTCCTATGAACTTTAATTTCTGTACCTGGAGGTTTTTATGATATCAGAGCCAACTATTAAATAGGTTTTTGAGTTCTGTAACTCTCCCCTCCCCTTACCACACTGACAATCACTTGCAGCTCTCTACCTGCTTTGCTATTATCCAACTCACTAAAATTAATCTCCCATCTTTGTACTATTTCTGCTCAAGGATTACAAAAGCTAATACAAAATCAGGTCTAATACTTAGTTCTTTATGGATAGATAAATCAGAGCTGTCCAAGCTGATACGAAGAGGTGCTGTTGTATCTCCTGGAAAGATAACTGGATCCTTTCCAAATAAATCCAACTTTCCCCATAGCAAGGCCTTCAACCTGAAGGGTGACTGGGTTAATTCAGCAAGAAATGTCAGATAGGAGGAAGCACAATTTCACAATAATCGCTTATTACAATAACCCTCCACCTCAACAGACCTTCTTCTGGGAAGCAAAATGTATAATCGCTGTGCCATCTAGTGCAGGGTTCTCAACATATATCAAAAGATCTAATCAGTTCTTGGATGGGAGGCCTCCAAGAGAAGCACAGGATGTTGCAGACAGTGTTGTTGTAACTGACACACTTAGCTCTGAATTATTATTAACCCAATGTTGTTGCATGATGTTAGGGGGCACTGTATTGTTTCAGTGCATCCTATGGACAAGATGCAAAGTCTAAATCCTGTCCATATGGTCTTGATGTTCCCATCATGAATCTTGTCTGTCTCTGCCCCACACCTTACTCCCTCTACTTGTTTAGCTTCAGTATCCTTTCTGCCATTTCTCATAAACTCACCATTGTAAGAGCCTTCAATAATTGCCATTCTATATCTCCCTGGCTCATTGATTCTCCAGCTATTTTCAAAACTAAACTGAAAACTGATTGAGCAAAATTCATCCCTGGTGTAAGCCCACTTAAGTCAATTTGCTCCATTTGACCTATCTTTCCTACCTTACCCATGCTTATTAATAGATCTTCTTAGATGAAAAACACCATCTTAACGTGTGACTACTAAATCTAAAAAAGGACGTAATACTGGTACATGGCACCATACCTTTCTGCTAATATACATGCGTACAACATGAAGAATAGTCATCACACCCTTGAGTTCTAAAACCACAGGCCTAAAGGGGAACCTCTGTTATGCATTAGGAGTAGCAGGATTTTTCATCATTTTAGACCAGCCTCCGGAGAGCAAGCCCGCTATAAACACTTAGGTAGTTCTGATTCCATCTAGTAAGGGCCAGTGGCACAGACATACAGTGAGCAAAAGAAGATTACAGCTTCTCAAATGGTGCCCCGAGCTATTTAATAATATACAGGACACAACTTTGGGGAATTAAAATTGCTGTTTGTGGTCCTTAACACTGTGCCTCTAGTCCCATTGATGGGCAGGTGTCTAGTGAGTAGAGAATTACAGTGCCATAGGTAACGTAAGCAGTTAAAGCTCCCAACATGGCTTCAGTGACTCTTCCAACAGCAATTCTGGGCACCACAGAGCACTGACACATGCTGCACCTTGTATCCAGAGTCAGCCACAGCTTTGAAGGGATGATAATACAACCTAGATGGAGCTACTATAAGGTGGGTGCATGACTGGTTGGAAAATAACTACTTTCTGGGAATGATCTGTCGTTCACAGTCATGCTGGAAGGGCATAATGAGTAGGGTCCTGCAGGGATTGGTTCTGGGTCCAGTTCTGTTCAATATCTTCATCAATGATTTAGATAATGGCATAGAAAGTACACTTACAAAGTTTGTGGACGATACCAAGCTGAGAGGGGTTGCAAGTGCTTTGGAGGATAGGATTAAAATTCAAAATTATCTGGACAAACTGGAGAAATGATCTGAAGTAAATAGGATGAAATTCAATAAGGACAAATGCTAAGTACTCCACTTAGGAAGGAACAATCAGTTGCACATATAAAAAATGGGAAATGACTGCCAAGGAAAGAGTATTGTGGAAAGGGATATGGGGGTCATAGTCGATCACAAACTAAATATGACAAGTATCAGAGGGGTAGACTTGTTAGTCTGGATCTGTAAAAAGCAACAATGAGTCCTGTGGCACCTTATAGACTAACAGATGTATTGGAGCATGAGCTTTCGTGGGCGAATACCCACTTCGTCAGACGCATGTAATGAAAATTTCCAGAGGCAGGTATAAATATGCAGGCAAGAATCAGTCTGGAGACAACAAGGTTAGTTCAATCAGGGAGGGTGAGACTCTCTTCTAGCAGCTGAGGTGTGAACAACAAGGGAGGAGAAACTGCTTTTGTAGTTGGCTAGCCATTCACAGTCTTTGTTTAATCCTGATCCGATGGTGTCAAATTTGCAAATGAACTGAAGCTCAGCAATTTCTCTTTGAAGTCTGGTCCTAAAAATTTTTTGCTGTAAGATGGCTACCTTTACATCTGCTATTGTGTGGCCAGGAAGGTTGAAGTGTTCTCCTACAGGTTTTTGTATATTGCCATTCCTAATATCTGACTTGTATCCATTTATCTTTTTACGTAGGGACTGTCCAGTTTGGCTGATGTACATAGCAGAGAGGCATTGCTGGCACATGATGGTGTATATAACATTGTTGGATGTGCAGGTGAATGAACCAGTGATGTTGTAGCTGATCTAGTTAGGTCATGTGTACCCAGAAGCCTTCTGCAACAAGACAAGCCCAAGAAAGAAACCAACAGAACTCCACTGGCCATTACCTACAGTCCTCAGCTCAAACCTCTCCAACACATCATCAGTTATCTACAATCATCTTGGACAATGATCCCTCACTTTCACAGACCTTGGGAGGCAGGCCAGTCCTCGCCCACAGACAATCCACAAACCTTAAGCATATTCTCACCAGCAACCACAAACCGCACCATAACAACTCTAACTCAGGAACCAATCCATGCAACAAACCTTGATGCCAACTCTGCCCACATATCTACACCAGCGACACCATCACAGGACCTAACCAGATCAGCTACAACATCATATTTATACCTGCCTCTGGAAATTTCCATTACATGTGTCTGACAAAGTGGGTATTCACCCACGAAAGCTTATGCTCCAATACATCTGTTAGTCTTTAAGGTGCCACAGGACACATTGTTGCTTTAAGCTAAATATGAGTCAACAGTGTAACACTGTTGCAAAAAAAGCAAACATCATTCTGGGATGTATTAGCAGGAATATTGTAAGCAAGACACGAGACATAATTTTTCCACTCTACTCCACGCTGATTAGGCCTTAACTGGAGTATTGTGTCCAGTTCTGGGTGCCATATTTCAGGAAAGATGTGGACAAATTGGAGAAAGTCCAGAGAAGAGCAACAAAAATGATTAAAGGTTTCAAAAACTTGACCTATGAGGGAAGATTGAAAAAAATGGGTTTGTTTAGTCTGGAGAAAAGATTGAAAGGGGATATAACTGTTTTCAAGTACATAAAAGGTTGTTACAAGGAGGAGGGAGAAAAATTGTTCTTCTTAACCTCTGAGGATAGGACAAGAAGCAATGGGCTTAAATTGCAGCAAGGGTGGTTTAGGTTGAACATTAGGAAAAACTTCCTAATGGTCAGAGTGGTTAAGCACTGGAATAAATTGCCTAGGGAGGTTGTGGAGTCTCCAACATTTTGGTATTTTTAAGAGCAGATTAGACAAACACCTGTCAGGGATGGTCTAGCTAATATTTAGTCCTGCCTTGTGTTCAGGGGACTGGACTAGATTACCGCTCGAGGTCCCTTCCAGTTCTATGATAATTTATGTGCAAGCTGTGGACACTGGTGAACATTAGCCTCAGAAGCACTGAGAGGAGAAGATATTCCCCTTGCTGGGTATGTACTTGACTTTATCTAGTCAGTTGAAATTGCTTATACAGTAATGCTAGGTAACAACTAATGCTGGGTAACAAACAAGAGAAATTAAAATAGCTCATTAATGAGCATAAATTCAATCTAGCTGGTATTACTGAAACCTGGTGGAATAATTCACACAAATGGAATGTTAACAAAACTTAAAATCAGTGGTTATAACCTATTTAGGCAGGATTGAATGAGCAAAGGGGGAGGGGAAGTGACACTGTAGGTCAAAAATGGCATACATGTTTATATTGGTTTCCAAGCCACAGATAACTTGGAAGAAAATGATCTTGAATGCTTGTGGATCAATGTCCTAACAGATAAAGTGCAAGATGGAGTACTAGTTGGTGTCTGCTATAGACCACCAAATTGCAGTAGGGAATAGGATGACTACCTCCTTGTGCACCTATCTGTAATGTGTGTGTGTGGGGAGGGGGCAGCGGAGGGCTCTGTGATCATGAGAGACTTCAATTTGAGTCACATATGCTGGAGTCTCATTCTGCCAGTAATAAAACATCTTTGGAATTTCTAAATATCATGGATGACAATTTCCTAACTCAAAAACATTGCAGCCCATATGGGGGAATTCAATATTAGACCTTGTCCTAACAGAGAAAGAGGAACTGATTACAGAACTAAAAGTTAATGGCAGCCTAGGTGTAGGTGATCATGACTTGATTATTTTTATAATGTGCAAGCAGAATAAAGTCCAGACTAGAAATATATATACTTGGTGCCACAGTAGGGCCAATTTCACAAAGCTGAAAATAATTATGAGCAAAATCAGCGGGGAGGAAATATTTAATCAGAAAAGTATGAACGATAATTGGGAATCATTTTAAGAACACCTTATTAGATGCCCCCAAAACCACAATTGTGGAACAAGGTTGTGTTGGTTAAAAAAACAAAGTGGTTTAGAGGGAAAGTGAAGGTAGCTGTAAAATACACCTCTACCTCGATATAACGCTGTCCCTGGAAGCCAAAAAATCTTACTGCATTATAGGTAAAACCGCATTATATTGAGCTTGCTTTGATCCACTGGAGTGCGCAGCACCTCCCCTCCTGCCCCCCCCGGAGCACTGCTTTACCACGTTATATCCAAATTCGTGTTATATAGGGAGGCATTATATTGAGGTAGCGGTGTATATAACAAATGGGAGAAAGGGGGAGCTGATAGTCATGAATATGAATCATAAGTTAGGAACTGTAGAAAATTGACAAGCGGTTAGGAATTGTAGAAAATTACAAGAATTTATTTTACTTCTGTATTTGGCACTGGTGCGACCACTGCTGGAATATTATGTCCAGTTCCATTGCTCACAGTTCAAGAAAGCTGTTGATAAATTAGAGTGGATTCAGAGAAGAACCAGGAGAATGATTAAAGGATTAGAAAACATGCCTTATAGTGAGAGACTCAAGAAGTGCAATCTCTTTAGCTTAACAAAGAGAATGTGAAGAGGTGACTTGATTAGAGCCTATAAATACCCAGGTGAAGAACAAATATTAAATAATGGGATCTTCAATCTAGCAGACAAAGGTATAACATGATCCAATGGCTGGAAGTTGAAGCTAGCGAAATTCAGACTGGAAATAAGGTGTAAATTTTTAACAGTGAGAGTAACTAGCGCTTGGAACAATTTATCGAGCTGATGGTGGATTCTCCATCACAGACAATTTTAAAATCAGGATTGGATGTTTTTCTAAACGATCTGCTCTAGGAATTATTTGGGAAATTTTTATGGCCTGTGTTACATAGGAGAGCACACTAGACAATTATAGTGGTCCCTTCTGGCCTGAGAATCTATGAATCTGAAGTAATTCTCGTGCACTTGTAGTTGCTACAGGACTGGGGCTAGTGGTGAGGAAAGAATTCCCATATTCTCATGCTGACTAGGGACTGAGTTGGTCCCTGGTGTAACTTAGAGCAGCCTAAAGCAGATCTAAGTTATGTCAGCTACAGGGGGCCCCTAATGACCCCCTGACAAGTGGGATCAGCAGAGCACAATGACTTCCAGCTACACCCCATCCATGCTTCCATCCACCCCACCCAGGAATGCCCACTATCTCTGCAAAGATATTCAGGAAAAATAAGGGAAGTAGATGGAAGTGAGCCAGCTATGCTGACTTTATGCCTTCCATGATCCCCCACCTCTGTCAAGGGAATCACTGCTTGTTTAGAATGGCACAAGAAGACTTGTCCTGGCCCCAAAATGTGTTCAGTTTCCTCCAATAAAAGCTGGGCATCAGAGTACATACAATTGTTAAAGCTTTGGTGAATTCTATGATTTCTGTTTCTCTAGGAGACTGGTAAAGATAAAATATACTCTGTGTGCTTGGAATCTAATGGCTTCCTGGGGTACTTGAAAGAGACTGGATAAGTTTATGAGGAATGTGGTAGAGAAAAAGCATGCACCATAAGTTATACGGAGAAGCAAAAATATATGACAACTTTGAAGCAGATTCATAGAAACCAATATAAAAACAAAAGTTCACCCTCTATATTGATGTAAGAAATAGCGCAGATATATTTACAGGACTTTTTTTTTTTAAGTTTTGAGTGAACTCAGTGCTCTTAAAAGTGAAGGGTTGGTAATACTAACAAAAGCCAACCAAACCAGGAGCTGGGATATACAATAATAGGTATGAACCAGAATAATGCAAGCCTAACTCAGCTCTTCAGTGAAGGCGGGAGCTGCTCATGTTTCTTTCATACAGGACTGCCAGTGCCTCTTCATTTTGATCAATGATCTCCAACTACTATTCTAGTTCTTAGCCCAATAGCTAATAGCCCACTTGAGCTGGGAGTGATCCACCCAGGCCAGGTAGACAGAGTCTCACTAATGCAGCTTGAGCTAGTGTGCTAAAAAATATTACAATGTGGACTCTTCAGCTAGTGCAGATGCTCAGGCTTTGAAGCTCCATGTCAGTATTTTTTAGTGCGCTAGCTTGAGCCCCACTGGTACAAGTCTGTCTTCCCACCAGCTACAGTGCAGAAATACTCCTAGATCACTACCTAATGAACTTCACTCTTGACTTGAAATGCCCCCTTGCTTTTGCAGTCCTGGGTGAAGTAGTTTTGTGATATAGACAGTGATTATTCCCACCAAATTCATTTTCACTTGTGATCTGAATTGGAATTTTACATCACATCTCTAGATGTTAAAGGCTGATCTATTTAAACATCAGAAATAGTTCCTTTTTAGTTCTGAGCAAAGGTTTAGGTCGATTATTATTTTATCCAACTCAGTTTGCCTAGCCTTAAGATTTATTATGACTTTAAAAGACACCTACTTAGCTGGCTCCCGTTTGTTCTAATTTGTCATGTTTTAACACTATTAGTAAAACTGCAACCATTAAATTACCATATACACTTGAAAGGAAAGCTGTTTCAGCTATGAGAAAATGGTTACATTTTTATTAGTGTCTGTTTTTCAATATGGCTTTGTGGATATCTGCCAATAGGTAGAGGTATCTCTCTAAAATCATTTGACCAAGTTCTGCCCTCAGTTCTAGCTGTGCATCCCAACTGAAGTCACTTTAGCTCTGAGTAGCAACAAGATTAAAAGGATGCAATGTGGTGGTTTATTAATGCAGGTCCACTGTCATCATGATTCATGTGCCTACAGACAAGAGTGACACATTTGTCATATATCTGACAATACATCTGTGGTGGCAGGTTGGGTGATTATGATACCCAGAGTTGTTTGACTAGAGCAAGGGCTGCTGCTATTACTTCCTGCCCTTCTATACCTTGTTTAGAAAATGTCTTTGGATCAGGTCCATGGGCAGGTAGTGCTGCCGTGACATCCTGAATACCAAAACCATCTTTTTTGTATTCCTTCTGATGCTGCCCAGTTAAACCTCTCATTTTTAAATCTATGACTTCTCTATCAAGAAAACAGAGGAGAAATTGCTGACTGGACTATAAAACTCCCTGAGCTGTGAGGCTCATAGATCAGCTTTATTTGAGCTGGAGCATTTTCTGGGAAAACTACTAGCAATCTATCCCGGGATTAGATGTGTGCTGGGTACATAATTTCCATTCTACCTCTTTCATATGGACCTGGATAGAATGACAACTGCTCTTCCAATAGTAATGACCTGCTACTATTGTGCCCCCCTTACTCATTTTGAATAGTAGCTTTCTAACCTAGTAATCCCATACATTTTAATGGGACTACTTGGGTTGTAAGGCACTGCTCAATGTAAGTAAGGCAGAATCTTGCACATAGAAAGCAATGGCTAAAACAAGGAGTGTATCTGATTGGAGAGCACTGGTGAACAGTGCTTCTCCAACCGCACAAGCCAAATGTTATTATGCCCAGTAGACTCCTTCCTAAATTTTAAGGTTTAGCACCCCTTCTTACCAACCTTACACATTTCCTGGTTAACCTCATAAGCCCACAAGGAAAAAAATACCAGTACAAAACTGCACCACTGGGTTATCAGGAAATGCAAAGGTTTGTCACTGCAGGAGAAACCAGAGCTTCTGAGATGATGGATAACCATCAGAGAATTATTACATCTGGGCATCATTTCTCAGATAATTATGTTTGTTGTGAGTGGGATATAAGGTAAGCAAAATGGCAACAGTCAATAGGAAATCTGATTGAAATAGCTTTCTGTGAGCTTAAATACAAAAGAAGACACTTTTACAATGAAGGTTCTTTTCAGCATTGTCTTTGAATGAGTGCTTTCGCTCAGGTTAAGACTGTACATTACAAAGGAATGTTGGGCTATTAGAAATGTAAGCAAAATGAGCTACCCCTAACAGGCATTGTCCATATTAAAATTATTTCGGAACTGGGTCTGAATTTCATAGCTGCTCTATAGTATAACTGCAGAGTTTGCCAGCAAAGTCTTTTACTCAGGCTTGATGGTGAGTCTGTGGATTTAGACCTGACTATGTGCTGCTCATGGTATAAAATTCATACCCATTAACACAAAAAACATGTCTCCGACTCATGTTTTCTTCACATTCCATGTTATGGATTGGAGGGAATTATTTATTTGAGATGTCTTCGGAGATTTCTTCTACCCTCAGGTTTACTAAGGGTAGGTCTACACTTACCTGCCGGGTCGAGGGGCGGCGTTCGACTTCTCGGAGTTCGAACTATCGCGTCTAATCTAGACGCGATAGTTCGAACTCCGGACGCGCTCCCGTCGACTCCGGAACTCCACCGGAGCGAGTGGTGGTGGCGGAGTCGACGGGGGAGCCGCGGACTTCGTTCCCGCGGCGTCTGGACGGGTGAGTAGCCCGAACTAAGGTACTTCGACTTCAGCTACGCTATTTGCGTAGCTGAAGTCGCGTACCTTAGTTCGACCCACACCCCCCTTAGTGTAGACCAGGCCAATGTGTCTCACATGCTCTTCTCATCCTCTGTTCAGCCAGAGTTGGTTGAATAGCAGGAAAATAGTGGGCCATAGTCTGAACTTCTATGAATCAGTGTGACATTAAGGGATCTAAGACAATTAAACCTGCTGAGAGTCTGATCTGGTATTTGGTCAGTAGTAGAGCTGTGTAACACAGAAGAAAAGCATTTAAATTAGTGAGGACAAAATAATGAAACTGAGTAACTGAATATTCACCGAATGCTATTTCAAGTAGCTCCTCTTTTGATGTTATTTTTTGTTGACAATAATGCAAAATTGACATCCACAAAAATTCTATCTCCAAGTAGCAGATCTATCAGATCTGAGCAGCAGCAACCTGCCTGGAGAAGCTGTGCCAAATCAGATAGGTATGATTATGTCTAGGCTGTTTGAGAAGAAATGGACTTCAGAGCTATTCATCAATCAAGGAATAGTGGTGATTAATAAAATTGCTTAGGAGAAGTCCCATTGGTCCTAAAGGCAGAATCAGGCCACAAGGATGGATTTTGAGATTCATCTCTTCCTGGTCATTATTTTTATTACACTGACAACATAGGAAGAATGAAAAGTTACAGAGTTAAAATGTTTACACTAAAGACTTCCAGGGTTTTTTTTGTTGGTTTTGTTTTGGGTTTTTTTGGTATTATGTTACAAATCTCTCTTCTTATTAATCAAAAGTGTCAAATTTATAAATTAAATAAATAAATAACACATTGACATCTGGAATTTCAAACACTTACTAATTATTGTTCTATCCATAATTCTAGAAACAATTTCACGTTTTGCCATCTACAATTAGGGATCAAATTCTTGACTGAATTACATTTCACTAAAGTAACTCCACTTTACACTGGATTAACTGAAATCTGAAATTAGGGCTATATGTTTAGCTAATATAAATCAGTTAGCTGCACTGAGGTAATTGGAGCTACATCGATTTACTTCAGCTGAGGAAATGGCTTTTGGTCCCTAGTGTTTCAGGTCATAAGTGGGTCATATAGATCTCATCTACCTACCAAATTTTTACTGCATCTGAACATAGTTGTGAACAATTGAATTAACTGATACAATTCTGGACACAGTTTAGCAAGGCCAGTGTAGAGCAGGAGAGACCATAATTGGTGTTGTGTTAGCTGCATTAACATTTCTGAATATCAACACAATATAAACATTAGGTTAAGAAGAAACATAAGTCCCATACTTCCCACTTTCCATGCTATTACAAATCTGGTGTGTCGGACACAACTACCATTGGATACTGTTAGAATCTGAATATCAGACTAGGAAACATGCTGACCATGATTTTCAAAAGTGATCAGTGATTTTTGGATACCTCAATTTTTTAATGCCAGACTTAAACAGCCACTCATAGGAAGTCTTATCAGAAAGTGCTGGCCACACATGCTCTGAAAATTAAGCTGTAAATTAGTTTCTAGGTCACTTCCATGTTTCAGTGTTTTAGTGGAATAATTTTCTTTAAAAAAAAAAACTTCCCCAAAAAATCAAGGGGGTTTTTCCTCATCTTTTATTCCTTTTTTTTTTTGCCAATTGGTAGGCCAGGTAGAAAATTTACTGACAAAATTGTTTGATGATAGAAAACTAGGGTTTTGACTAAATGCCAATTTTTGTGAAAAGGGTCTCTTTTCTGTGGAAAATTTTGACTTTTCTTGAAAAGAAAAAAAGAATGGTTTCTGATGAAAACTAGATTTTTTTAAAAAATTTGGAAATGGCCAGGGAATTCCATGGCACATTTGGGTTGTTCAGCAAGAGTGAAGACCTTAGTGTCACCTGGGAGATGGAGCCTGGCCCATAGAGAAAAATGGGGACAAGAGGCACATGAACTACAATTCCCATGAGACACCATGGCAACATTTCCAAATCAAGTTTTTCTCTTCTAAACCATTTTTTTTTTGTGGAACAATTTTTGATGTTTTATTTTTATTTATTTATTTTTGCAAAAAAAGTAAAAATTTTCCATGAGGGGGAGAACCTCATTTTCTGACCAACTCCAGAAATAAGTGATATATGAAAATTAAGGATTTTTTTTTCTTTCCACTTTTCCTTTTGATACTTAAAATTTTCTAAACTTTCTTAGCTTTGGCAAAGTTCTAGATTGGCAAAAGAAAAACCAAAAAAAACTCTACACATCACTCATTGGATTGCATTCAATGGAAGAATGAAATAAAGCCAAAAACGGAGAGGGCGAAAAAATCAAACAAAATTTTTTTGTGTGTTTTGAAAAGAAAACAGTTTTTTTTTAATTAAAGCTTTTGGGGAGTGTTTGGTTTTGAAAAAAATGCCATTTGTCACTGAAGAAAAAAGGAATATATCTTTTTTTACCAGCTCCGTCCATCACTTTTTATAATTTTTTTTTATTGGTTATGGTGTTGCCTGTGATTGCATTTTCTTTGGCTGATTATAGAAAACATGCAGGGAACTAAAACTGCTATGGTAGTAATTGCTTTAAAATAAATAAAACAAAATATACAATAAAAAGACTACAGTAAAAGCTGATCAACAGAGCCTATTCACCACCCAGTTTTCATGAAACTAGTTATGAAACAATGTCTAACTTAACCTATTATTTAAATTGAATTGGTTTATTTTGTAACATTCTGTGCAATACATTTAAGAAATGGAAGAAATATACTCTTGCTGCTTAACAGTAAGCCAAAATCCAGGGTACTTCGGGTATTTCTATTACAAGGAGAAATTAATGATAGTTCTTTCTTTCATGGAAACCTGTTTATGTATATAGAATGTATGAAGTCCTGTTCCCTTGAACACAGGAGGGATCAAACAACTGAAGATAGTTTCTTTGTTCTCAGCTCCAACCCTGTTTAGTTCAACCTATAGCGGTATTTTTTAAAAAAACTTTACATAGAACAGATATTTTTCTTTCTACAATTGATATGTCTGTAAAATGATATGAATATAGCAATTATTTTAGTAGGTACCATAGCTATTCCAACTCTCCTCCTATCAATAAAATCTAAGTAGCTAACCAGAACTTTCACTGTTATTGTCTTGGCAATAAATTGGCAAAAAAAAGGGGCTATTCCACATGTTAGATGACATAGTGCCTCACAATTGTAGCATGACTGGCAACATGCAAAATTACCTGGCAGGAGCAAAAGGAACATTTGTCACATTTTATTTGCACATCTATTCTCCAAAGTGCAGTTATGTGAAAGACGAGCCTTTGCATTTGCATTTTGTTTTAAATTGCATACAGTAAGTTTGTTGCCACAGTTGCCACATAGCTTGTAGATCATAAGTAACCTGGCAAATCTGGTGCTTTTATAGCTCTGAAATAATATTTAGGCTACACACCTTACTTAGGCCAGCAATGAGGTAGGAAACTCTCATCCGTTAGTGAAAAAAGCATGAGCCACTGCTATTTGAGCTAAAGGACTACGGCTCCTGTCTGCAAGTCATTTAGGTATTTGATCATGTGCTTAAAATTAATCACATGCTGGCAGGTGTAGCAGACCCATTAATCCTGAGACCCATTGTGACATTGCACTCCATATGATTTTATGAAAATATGCTAATAAGTGTGAATATAATGTAACTGGAACATGCTTCATGCAAAATGTCTCTTGTAAATTATCATTGCAAAGCTTATAATCTATTGACTGTGATCATCCTATTTGTATAAATGTATCATTCTTGTATCTGAAACTAGAAATATGAAATATAACTCTGAGGGCCTATTGTAATTATGCAAAGTGTGGGCCATTAATGGTGGCTTGGAATCTTGATGACAATTGGTTGTAAATGACTCTGTTTACTTGTAAATCTTCCTGTATACCTGTGTGGGCAATGAAGTCTTACAGGTGATCATGTCACCTGAACTGAAATCCATCTTTTACCTGGTGCTTTTCCATTGAGAAGGAGGGGGTGAGAACCCAGAGAGGAACAAAGGATTCCCACCCTATGCAAAAGATATATAAGGGGGTGGAACATAGCAAAGGGGACTGCAGTCATGTAAAATCCCCTAGCTACCACTTGAGCTGGAACAAGGACTGAATCAGGTGAAAGGATTGGGCCCAGACTGGAAGGAGGCTAGTATGTCAAAGAAGCTTATCGGAACATTTCGGAGGATGGGATTTACCTGCATTTAGTTTTTACTGTATTAGGCTTAGACTTGTGTGTTTTAATTTATTTTGCTTGGTAATTTACTTTGTCCTGGCTGTCTTTACTTGAAACCACTTAAATCCTACTTTTTGTATTTAATAAAATCACTTTTTGCTTATTAATTAACCCAGAGTATGTATTAATACCTGGGGGTGGGGGAACAGCTGTGCATATCTCTCTACAGGGTAAAGCAGATTTATTTGGGGTTTGGACCCCATTGGGAGTTGGGTATCTGAGTGCTGAAGACAGGAGCACTCCTTAAGCAGTTTTCTGCTAAGCCTGCAGCTTTTGCGGGACGTGGTTCAGACCTGGGTCTGTGTTTGTAGCAGGCTAGTATGTCTGGCACAGCCAGGCAAGGCACTGAAGTCCCAAGCAGGCAGGGAAAACAGGCTCAGAGGTAGTCTAGGCACATGAAGTGGCAGTTCCCAAGGGGCTTTCTGTGATCTAGCCTGTCACACCCATACTCTTCTGTGAGTTACACTTTCTTACATTAAGAATATTTACATAAAATGCAATATTATAACAATTGCAACACTATGTTATGTACATGTAGCTAGACATTAAGAATGATCAGAGTCCCCAAATTCTGTAGGTTTTGATTTGTTTTTTAACTTTTTTTTTAAATGCTGCATTAGGAGCATGTGGATTATTCAGCATCTGACTATTTAAATGTATGAACTACATTTGTATTTGCTATTCACAGCATGCTCACTGGTGATTTTGACCCCCACCATTCTTTCCAAGGGCAAACACATACACGTGTTGGCCTTCTCCCATGTCTAGTTCCATAGAATTTCATAACACCAGGTGTGGGAGTGTTTGCACAGCATCAGGCCTTAGGGCAATACAAGAGACAAGGCCCTATAAGGCAGCACTGTACTTAAGCATTCCAGTAGTGTACGTTGTAAGGTTAGGATATTAACTGGATGACAGTGATTCTTTATCTCTGTGTCTCTAGCACACAGGCATAACAAGATTTGTGACGGTGAATTTGATAAATGCAAGTTTGATACTGCAGGTCTAAATATACTATTTTAAAATGTTAATAAAACCCAAAGTATTGCAGGTGAGCAGGGCAGAATACAAGGTGTGTGTGGGGTTGGGGGGAATTATGTTCTAATTATGACCAGCATGATTCCAGAATAACTCAAATGAAGCTAATGGGCCAAATCCAGAGGTGAGTCAAAACTGGTGTAACTTAACACTTGCAGCATGTAAGTTACTCAACCCTCAACTCTCTTTGACTCTCCTACCTTCTGATATGTAACGTCCAGCCCCTTCATATCACATCCAAATATGAATCTGAGGGACTTTAGTTTGGTTTAATTTATATGCTGAGAAGCCAGAAGAGGGCAGTGTCATCAAAAAGCAGCTAACAAGAGAAAATTATAGTAAATTATAGTAGATGCTGTTCTAGATTCTGGTGCAGGAGGGAAGGGACAGTGGGAGAGGAAACAGCACAGCAGGTTTCCTTCTCTTTGCCTCCACTTCTGCTTCTGGATCTGGGAGGACAACACCCTTTTACCTACACTCCTCCTCCTCCTCCTATTTCTGCTTGCTTTGATCAGTTATACAGCAGCATATGTTCTGCATCCCCATCTCCGTGCCACTGACATTTAAGATAAATGAAAAGGAAAATAAAACATGAGCAAAATTACCCAATCATACCCAGTGGGTGTTGCACATCCCTGGAGAAGGTGGGGGTAGAATTGTAGAATGGATCCCAGTTTTCTGGTTTGATCAGCTGTAATATAAATGGAGCGTTCAATGGACCAATGGAAACCTTGTGTTCTGGATTCTCTTTGTATCAGTAGAAGCAATACCTCAGCAATTTGCCAGATCTCACTACTGTTATGCAGTTTAGTGAAAGCATGAGACCATCAGTCATATTCATTGACTCCACATACCTGTTTGTTGGTATTCACTTGAACACAAGAGACACCCCACTGTGTGTGCCATTGTCCAATACACATTTGCAGCTGTGGCAACTGTGTGCACAAGTGTAAGCATGAGATTCTGGGCGCATTTCTGAGCACTCAGGGGGACCTCTACATTTAAAAGCTATGAGCCTATGAATCACAATAACGATGCTCATCAAGCACCCCATATTACTACCTACCTGGGGCTGAATTCAGGGAGAGATGGAAGCTGTTTTACCTAAATAGTAGTACACATCACATGTGGGTGAAATTCAAACCCAAATGAGAAGTTCCAGCAGAAGTTCTGTGCATCATCTATATTTCTATATACTCAAAAAAGACTTAAACTGAACTTAAATGATGCTTGCCCTCCACAAAGGGTGAAGGTCACCCTTATTACATAAACTCACTAGATATAGGATCTAAAAATCTAAAATTCATAGCAATACAGAAACACACAACACAGAGGGCTTAGAGGTGGGTGATTGTAATTCATTTACAGTAGAGCATCACAAGGATAAAGATGTTAGTGCTCTATGTAAATAATGTTAGGTATCAAAGATTTCCATCAGGATCAGTCTCCATGAATGCAGGTGTGATCTGTTGCAAGGGAAGAAGACAAATATAACAATATTTTGAGGGTCCAACTATACAACACAAAATTTTACAGTTAAAAAACAAGGAGGGTTGTCAGCTATCCAATGCCCTTGAAAAAACCCGATTTCACCTCACAGTTGCTTCCCTGTTTGCTTTCTACTTTCTTCACCTGTCATGATCTCTTAATGTTGGAATTTTCAACAGCAGAGAAGGGAGTTGCCATGTTGGCAACTGAAAATAATAATTCCAGGAAAAAAAGATTAGTCCGGAGCTTCCAAATGATTGAAGATGTTAGAGCAGCGAGGTTAAAACAGGAATTGAAGAATTATTACTACATAATCCTAAATAGGGTGTAGACATACACCCAAATAAAAATAAAAATCATTTACAGCCTGTTTATAACATTTTTTGTGCAATGCTCTGAGGCATTCAGGGCTGAACTCTTTCAGAATGAACATTTATTATTCTGAATTCCAGAAAACATAAACTAACCTTAGAGCTGCAGTTTACTAAGCCTATTAAAGTAATTCATTCAAGACTTCAGGTTCATAGCCTTAGGAGGGATAATGCCAAGGCAAGAAAAAATAAGCCCATACAGTACAATACCTTACTTTGCTCAGAAGGTACCACATTTATACCTTATTGACTTTTACAGATATCCTCATTTGTTAAGATGAATCCAATTTTCCTCTACCTATTACATGGAATGCACCAACCAGTCGACATCACTGAAAATCTGTAGCAGTGCTACCATGTTAACTGGCTTTCATCAATACCATTGGGTTGATAAATACACCCACAGAAACTTCAGAGGCATTTAAGGGGTTACTTACTCCTCTCCTGTCTCTGGCCCCTTTTATACTGAGGCTAGAGAGATGTTCTGCAGATGGCTACTTATCCATAGAGTGTCTGTGCCAGAGGAACATATCCCCAGCCAGTTATGGGGCTTTTATAGCCCAGTATACTAACACAGTGGCATAGAAGGCTGCAGTAGTAGGGAGAAGCCCTCCCAATGTCCCTAGTTCAAATGACTATTTGAATTGCTACCTTTTAAAACTTTTTCCCTATTCCCCAGCCCCCAAATCCCCTATCTGTCCTATTTTTATATCATGACTCAACTCTGGATTTGTTTGCTGCTGTTGGGTTTTTTGTTTTGATTTTGGTTTTGCTTTGTTTTAGGTCATATTTTTGAATACTCAGTGTTAAATATTAGTAATACCTTCAAAATATTTATGAGATCTCTAAAGATTTGTAGAAGAAGCATCAGAAGAAGAGAACTCATTATGTGTATGCATACTGATAATGATATAACATCCAGCAGTTCTAGGTTTAGAGTGGTTGAGGCTCTGATTTAGCAACATACTTGACTACAAGCCTAATTACATGTGTAGTCCCATTGCTTTCAATGGACATTTGCTCAGGACCTTTTGCCCCAATTTAGGAATGTACTTAAGCCAGTGCTTAAGAACATCCCTATTCAGGAAAGCACTTAACATGTGCTTAACTTTAAACATGTTCTTAACTCTCAGCAATTTCACTAGGACTTAAGCACTTTCCTTTGCATTTACCTATGGAGGTTGCCTACTCAATTTCAAATTGACTGAGGGGGTTCAAAAGGATTGACGGGGGTTTAGGTCACTGTGCTGTGTCCTGACAAAAGCCTATGTGAGGATTTTTTTATGTTTAGGAACTCTTCCATATGGTATTAAACTAAATTGTAGATCCATTATATAGGTGTTTTGTTTTGTTTTGTTTTCATGATGGGAGTAAAATTTCCTACAGGTTATTTTAATTCTTACTATGTTTTTATTATGTCTTTTGAAAGTCAATAAAATGATAAAATACATTTTAAACATTTTAAACAATGAGTAGACCAGGCATGATAAGGTATTATTTGTCTCATACAAAACAATTTCTCGCCTGTTGAGTATCACAGAAACACACTCTTTTTCTCTAATAAAACCCACATTAATGCAGGTAATTCAGTAGAAATCTGGCATTGGTTTAAGTGAGGAATCTAAATTGACGCATTTTTAATTGGAGGGACATATACCTTTATTGGTCCAGATTTTATAGCAAAGGAGAAGAAGCTATGTCTCTAAACATATTTATCTCAGCCAAAAAATTACTTATGCCACAACTACGATTGAAATTTGTTGTAAACCCTACAACATTCTATTTTTGTTTTAAAAACATATTCCATATATTAAAGGTGAAAACCCCAACCATTTGATAGCAATGAAATTCATATTTAAGGACACCCAAACATCCTTAATTCTGTCCTAGCAGTGACACCCTAAGTATATGTCTGTTCTGAAAATTAAGGTGTGATTGTAGTGCAGGTAGACATACCCACACTAGCTTTAATCTAGCTAGCACAAGTAACAATAGTGGAACAGGCTTCAGTGAGCTGGCCACCCCTAATACAATCCCACCAGGTACCCACAGTATGTAACTGAATTGCTTGTGAATGCTGAAATCTGTAAACAAGAACAATTAGAAATTCTGAAACTTAACCCTCTATGCTGGCATGCTCCGTAACAAAGTCTTATCTAACCTCTAATTAAATAATTCAAAGTCCCTACTTTTAATCCTTTAATAGTTAACCCAAGTCTGTCTTTATTTATGGTTACTCATACTCCACAGAAAGACTTGCTTTCTCAGTTCCTGATTACACAAATGACACAATGAAGGCATTATTCTCTACCGGTCAAACCAAGATTTTATGTGCCATTAATGACACAATTTGTGTTCAAATACAGTGTTGTTGTATCTATGTTTAGAAAAATAAACTTCCTAGGTCCATATCATGAAATTAGAGCACATTAAGCTTGAAGCTGTTTATAAAATTAATGATCTGTAGTTCATATTTTTTTAAACTTGACCCAAATTCATGCAAGGATAGTGCTTTCTCGAAATGTAAGATGTCTGCATTTATAGGCTGTGGATTTCTTGAAGCTTTTTTAAAAAGCATTTAAAAAAACCACCTCTTTACAAACAGAAAATAATATGTGATTATTCCCATTCTCTTTTGTAGCCCACATTCTCCTACTTGCTCGTACAGAGAAGTCATAATTCTGTATTTGACATTACAGTCTGTTCTCAAATGATTGTGATTTCATAAATTCACTGTTATGGTGGCAGTACAAGGTGGCAGTTCAAACAGACTGTATGCCAAGACCAGCACTTGTTAAAAAAACATTTACTTTGATAGTTAGTTCTCATAACACAAAATAATTAACCTTATCTTAAAGGAAATGAGATTTATGTTCAAACTGGAGAGTTGGAGATACAGGCAAGTCGTATCTTAAGCGCATTTAACATGCGTGAATTCAGCTTTGCGTGGTCAGCAAAAACTGCATCTGTAGTGCAGGTGACTCCACCCGCCATTCAACTCAATGAGTGTTTCACTATACGCGGTATTCGCTTTACGCGCTAATCGTGGAACGGAACCCCCGCGTAAGATGAGACTTGCCTGTATTTGAAGATATCCTCTTTATATAGATCACTTTTAAAAATGAAAAAAAAAGTATTTATTTAACTCATCAGATTATAGTGACTTGACCTAAAGCATCAGAACTTTTAATAGGCCCACATCGAGGTGAAGGGAGAAGAAGAAGAATATCATCCATTCTTGATGGATAGCTGCATACTTTTATATTTCCTAGTGACTGGCTGCTACCACTGTGCAACTCTCAAATTACAAGCAGGAAAACTGACCCATCACACATCAGAAACTTTTAGAATGTTTCCCTTGTTGGGCATCTGGTAGACAAGAACCTGCAGGATATTTGGGAGAAGCAGATAATTTGTAAGCAAGGACAAGGAAACCAAAATAACTGCTATGGTTTACTGGCAAGTGTTTGCCTAAAAAGCTTGCCTACTCAATTTTTAATTTTTTGATCATAAAGGACTGAGAGGACTGAGGTCAGCACACCCTGCCCTATTGAGGATATTCCTAAACTTGGACATGCCAGTCCTGTGAGCCATAAATATTTATCGGCACTGCACCAAATTGCAAAACTTGTTACTTCGGTTGAGACTCTTCCGAAAGGTTTAAGCACAATGGACCAAATCCTCAGCTGGTGTAAATTAACATAATTCCATTGACTTTACTGGAGCTATGCCAATTTATGTTAGGTAAAGAAGGATTGGCCTTGGCCCTGAGAACTGAGAAAACATAGCAATGCTTTAAGAATGATGTAGTCCTGAGACTTTAGCAATAGCCAGATGAAGAAGCTGAATTCTTCCTTTGGGGAAATGCATCAACTAGCAAAAAAGTACACAGCAAATATTCTTCAGCTGTCAACAAGAAACAAAACAGTTGTATGCAACTGGACTGAGACCCAACTCTGGCCTACTGAACCTTAGGCTAGTTGAACTTTGGTTATGGTCTTTCTTCTACAACTTCATGTTCAGTAGTACTCTGACATGAAAAGTCTAATTTTATTCATGCGCCCTAGGCTTTTTCTTCCTCAGCGATAATGTGACGATTTCCAGATCTTACTTATGAAACCTGACACCATGTCAGCATCTTAACATGAACCTTCCGCCACTTGTTTCCCTCCCACTTAAAGCCATCATTAAGGCAAATTGTTACCTGCACCTCACCCAGCATGACAATTGGTGTGATCTTATGAGATACCTAAACTCAAATATTGTTTCTAAATTTATTAGCCTATTAGTATAAGGGCTGCAAATGGATTTGAATTTATTTTTTTTATTTTTACTTTCTGCAGCTTGTGCATCTTTGATGGAAAAAAAGTGTCAAAGGGCAATATTTTGCAAGGACATTCAGTGTTAAATCAATATTAATTAAATTGGCTTATTCTTATTTAACAAAGCATCCAAGTGTAGAGCAAAGGAACTGCTGTGTGACTATTTTCTTCTCCCATCTATTACATAAGGTAACACCTCCAAAACACATACATCAGCACTTTAAAAAAGACATCCAATTTTCAGCTCAGGCTGCTTACTTAATGATGTATTTAGTCCATATATGTGGTAATTTACTAGACAGCAAACTGTGCCCTGAAATAAAGGAGAAAGCAGAAGTAAGACAAAAAATATTTAGCATCCAATGAACAAATTTGTATGGGGGTCTCTTAACTACTGTACTTAATATAGAACATTATTGGAAAGAAATAAGCTGGTGGCAGTGTGTGATATCTGGAATTCCAGGCTGTGTACTTTCAGAGCAAAGGCACAGAGACAATAGGGACAGTTTTGTTACTGGGCAAACAGGAAACAATGAAGCAATAATGGATTTGAAGCTTGATTTGTGCTGAATCGGCACGTCTTGTGTTTTCGCGAAGCAGCGCTTCCATGAACCTGTTTCTTTAAGGTACTATTGAGCCAAATGCATATGTGGAACAACAAAAGGTCACAGAGCCAATCTCTACAGATGTCCAAGAAAATCCAAGAGTGCTTCCTGTGGAGAGTTGTTCAGGAACTGAGATTTACTTATTAAAGTATGCAGTTGTGCCCATCACCTTTATGCATAATTCTTGGTGGCCTCTGTAAATTCCGCATGCAGGTAAAAGGTTCCATATAATCCTATATACTGCATATCTTTCCTTCTTTCTCACATGCAGAACACTAATCCTGTTGCATTTAGAGAACAGACGATATCTTTTATTCAGTATATTGGGGATTTTTAAAGTGAATCCAGAATCCAAGAGCTCCGGAATGACATATCCCCTCTAGCCACACATGCTGGTCTTCACTGAATGTTTTTTAAACATCTTGGGATGGGGTTTGGCTACCAGCATTGAAACTTCAGGCACAAACTGTTTCTCTGGCACACTTATACTCTTGCCCATCTGTTAAGGTGGCATTGTGCCTGCTAAAAATTGTAGAGCTCTGACAAACTGTATTGTGCATAGTAAGTGAAAATGACATTTATGTTGTCATTGATTTTTCAAAAGAATAACTCCCTTCCTAGAACTCCCTTCAGGTGGAAAAAAAATTCCTTGATACATTCAAAAATGTACATTTTTTTACCACAACAGTATTTTTCTATTGGCAGACTTTCTGCCTCTATCTACCTATCATTAATATGGTCATCAGTGTGGTATCAAAGAGCTAATATCTCTCCTTCCAGTCTCACATGTTGCACATATGCAGCTCATATGTTGCTGATAGTTCTTGTACTCAATTAGCTGTTGCTCATGGCCTCTCCTGGAAAGAGACAGTTTTTGTCAAATTCTTCCCAATTGATTAAACCTTTTTTTCTAGCTGACAGGAGGGCATGGTGTTTGGTGTGCCTCAAACCGCATTAGGTGCCCAGATATTATGGTGATGGGCACCAAATAAATATAATAACGTTTTCTACAATGTAATAACACAAAAACCTCTGTGGTGTTTGTGCTCCCCAGAATCCATCTTATTTGTAGAACCATCCATTGAAAAGTTGACTAATCCTGTGGTTGGATGGAATCCAGACAATATGCTGGATACCCTTGCTGTTTTAGCAGAAAAGGCTGATTTTAGCATGAAAATCACCCTTTTAATCTAAAAATGTCATTTAAAGTCTCAGAGTGAAGTCTAAATTTATCTTATCAAACTCGTCTTCCCAAAAATCTTAAAGCCAGCTCTGACCTTTGCTGATCAGTGTAAATGATAATCAAGCTAAATATATAACACTAGAAGTTATAAAAAAGTGACATGTGTGTTGATTAATCTGTGACAATTGTCACAGATAATGACACTAAGCCAGATGCTGTCTTTATATGTTCTCCCAGTGAGGCAGATGTTGCTTCTTTTACATTTGTAGAGACCAGGTAATGCTGCTATGCACCCCAGCTACGATCTGTTAAGTATAAACAAATACTTTAGCTCCTTGGATATTAAGAGTGAAATATCAACTACTGGACTTGCCATGCTCAAGAGCACACATCTAGTCAGGATCCAAAGTAAAACGAGACACAAGTTAGGTCTCAGGTACTCAGCATGAGACTCATGCATACCTGAACTCATGCAGCCCTGTCATAAAAGGATAGATGGACATTCTCCCAGTGATAAGATTTCCAGAACCTCCCTTCTCTTAGAACTCAATAAAACCCCAACTCTTCTCCCCTCTCCCCATTGGATTATAGTGAATATTTCCCACCTAATCTTGAAATGTGCATAAGAGCCAGCGACTTGCTGTACAAAGAGCTGCAACATATTTGTGACAGTTTTCTTACAAGCATCTCTTCAAGTGCTTCATTATTTCATCACATATAAACAACATCAAACAGAGAATGATTCTGAAGGTGGATTTTCTCAGTTGCAAATTTCTGTCACAAAGTAGCAGTTTCAGATGATCTGAGGAACCAGAGGAATTTATTTACACTTATTAATCAGAGAAACTCCATAATAACAATAAAGCAACCCTAGGAGATGTATTGTATACTGAAAAAAAAACATTCCCCCTAGGGAGATGACAGCGAAGCAGTTCTACCTGGAGCCTAGTTATGCCTTCACGTCATGTTGCTTAAGAAGATCCTGAGTTATTAAATCCACAAACTACGTGCAACACACAATGGAAATATATCTGGTTCCGCTTTGTATTTCTATGTTTCACAGTGAGACACTTAGATTCTGTTGCAGCTGGCTAAAAAACCTACTATGAGTTACATATATGAGTGTGACTGGAATATTCAGAGGACTTTGGGATCAGACTACTCCTGTAGCCCCATCTTTCAATATAAGCTCTTCTAGTTGGACATTTTGAGAACAGCCTTCAGGATTTTAATTTTATTATTAACATCTAGGGCTTATAAAAGTCAAAAACTCATGGGATAGCACATGCCATCTGGGAAGATTGTCAGTCATTAGTATCCACTAGCATCCAGGAATCACAGTGATAGGTATGGAGAGAGAAAGGGGGGGAAAAAAATCAAGGCTTCTAAGCTGCTGAAATACCTCTTTGTTCTAACCCAGAGCTGTATCCAGTGAAACAAAATGGTGGTTCTGCCTCAATTTCTTTTTGGACAATGTGCTCAGGGCAAAAGCTTCTTTTTAATTCTGAGTTAATGCTCTATTTCCATTTTTGCCAGTGTGGTGAAAATTTGGGGAAGGCACAATTTGAAAAAGCTCATGTACAAACTGCAAGCTGAGTATAAATTCTTCACAAACAACAGGGATTGACCTGAATTTTGTGAATCTCTTCTCCATGACAGGCGAAGATAACATTTGCCAACACTTTTCCAGATCCTTCCAGCTTTGTTGTGCCCTGAACACAAATCCTGAAACCTAATGTGAACTGATGTTGAAATACCTCCTTCTTGAATCCACTTCTAAAATTAATAGTCATGTTTTGTTTCAAATGAGCACCTGAAAGGTTGAATCTTTTGTTCTAAAAACAAAGTTGAGTATCTTGGGTTGGTTCCAAAGACCAATGGAAAGACATAGTCCTCAGTGGGCTTTGGATCAGAGTCCCTTGCGAGAATGAGAGGGATTTCTTGTGAGATTTCCAGTAGTTGCTTCTTTTGGGTTGAGATCTCTCTTGCGGTTGCTGCATTTCTGAGTCCAGCCAGGACAAGAAGTGTGTAGGATGATTATGAAATTAAAAAGAATATTTAAAGTTCACGTAAGTATGGTTAAGACAACAATATATTTGCTTTATGGTTTGTGGCTAGTAAGGAAAAAATCCTAATGAGCAAGTAAAGGAAGTCCGTGAGAATTACTTATTATTTGTAGTGTAGAAAGGAGATGCATGGTTCAAAAAGTAACTAATAAAATAAACAGCTGTAGTAACAAAACAAAGAAAAAACTGCCTTAAAAGAAACAAGCACAAACCTTCCCATAGTTCAGCTGGTAAGCAAGAAAAAAGGGAAGAGACGGGGAGGAAAGACCTTGGGGAAGAAAGGAGATTGTAAATCTTATCTGGATTAAGACTGGAAATAAAGGTGTCTGAGATTGGTTTTTAGCTGAAGTCAGTAATTGGCAATGATATCACTTCTTTGTGAAAGGGTATAAGAAGTATATAAACTCTTAAAGGATTAATTGTTAATACCTGTGTGACCATGGAGGAGCCAATCAATATGGGTCTAAGTGCCCCTGGGTTTAGCCTGTTTGTAACTATCTTGCTCAAATGCCTATCCATGTTTTGTTACTGTTTGGCTAGGGTAAATTCCCTATGATTAGGGCTTTCTTAGGCATGAGTAGAGCAACTGTATAAAATACAATTTGGCCTTTGGAGTTAATAAAGGGATTTATGGTTAAACTAGAGTTTGGTTGTTTCCCATATTAATAATTTCAGATATTATTAATAATTCCAACAAGGTGCTAAATAAAGAAGAAAGAAAAATGTAACTTAATTTGTCAACGTAAAAACAATGACAAAATATTGGGGAAGAGGTTCATGCTGTTTTGGGGGGTAGGAGTTTGTTTGTTTCCGTTTTATAACAAACCGGCCTAAAAAAACCTGTGAATTACATACTGTCAGCTGTGACATCTGACATAATTCTAAGAAGCATGTTTTTAACAGGGATGGTAAGTAACTGCTGAAGCAGTTTTCCAAGAGATGTGGTAATCCCCTATCATGTGGAGACTTTAAAGCAAAACTGGAGTTGTTTCTAAAGAGATGCTTTAGTTCAGCCATATATTATTGGGTTCAGTGCAGGAATCACTGGGTGACATTTGGTGGCCTGTGTTTGCTGATCAGATTTAGGTGATCATTCTGGCCTTTACAATCTAGGCATTTATGAAGATGCTATTTCTATTTACCTCACAGTTGAAATCACCACTTGAGCCACCTCCTCCTCACCAATATTTTCACTTTCTTCCTATTCCCTATCCATGATATTATTGCTTCCATTCCATAGGAACCACTTGCAACAGTAAGCATGTCAGCAGATTTCCTATGTACTCCTTCTCATCACAGGAAACCACCCATCGATGGGCAGCCAAAGGACAGGGGTGAAAGTAACTCACAGGACTTACCGGTACGGCCGGAGTCCGGGGGTGAGGGGGAGGATGGCCTCATCTGGAAGAGGTGTGGCCTCAACCAGAAGAGGTGGGGCCTCAAGATTTGAAGGCCCTGGGGCACCAGCTGTGGCTGGGAGTCCCAGGGCCTTTAAATCACCCAGGGGGCTCCCAGCTGCAAAGGTGGCTGGTAGCCCCAGGGGCAAACTAAATGGTCCGAGGCTTCAGCCACTGTGGAGCTCAGGGCCCTTTAAATGCCTGCCCCAGCCCAGCCACCAGAGCTGCGGGCCGGGGCTGGGATTTAAAGGGCTCCTCCGAGTTCCCCACCGCAGCGGGGAGCTTGGAGGAGCCCTTTAAATGCCGGCCCCAGCCCGGCCGCTGGGGCTGCGGGCTGGGGTTTAAAGGGCTCGGGGCTCCCCGCCGCAGAAGCCGATGCGGTCCGGCACGGTGTACTGGTTCTTGCTGGTATGCCGGACTGGACCGGACCGGCTTACTTTCACCTCTGCCAAAGGAGATGCATATTCACCAATTTATCTCCGAATTAGAAGACTGGCTGGTTCCATACACCAGAGCTGATTACAGGTGAAGCTGATGAAACTGACACACAGGAAGGGCTATGCAACTGGGGTAGTTATCCCTTGCTCTAATTTTAAATAATTATTTTCTTCCTGCTCTTCTAGGCAATAACTGTATGATTGGAGTTTTTATAATCCTCCAGGCCTGAATTGCCGTTGGCCACTGTGCAGGGGAGTGAGGAGGGAGAAGGTTGCAAGGAATCTTTCCCCACTTTTCTGGGCCTTGCAAAGCAGGCAGGCACTGTAGCAGCCCCTGCAACTCCTGTTACAGTGCTAGCCACCATAATGGGGATATAGAAGCCTCAGTCCTTCTCTCCTCCCATCCTTCACACCAGCTGCTGCACCCTGTACCCTAATAAGTGGTGGTGCAGTGGGTGCACACCCTCTATGTTGAGAAGGGATTATGCCTCCATGAGGTGGGGTGCAATCCCGTGGCCCACCCAAGCGTGGTATGACTCTGTTCAGCAAGTGGACCTGTTCCTTAATGGAACAATCTGCCCTTAAAGCGTGGTCTTCCCCTGCACAGAGTCACTGCAATCGTGAATTACTCCTCCAAGGAACAAATCCTATTAATTCAGTCAGACTTCTCTGTCCACTCTTTTTGTCTCTTTAGGTTTAAGAGAGCAAGATGTACAGGCTCTGCCACCTGCAACACTGGATAGGATGATTCGCTAGGATGTCAGCTGAGCAAAACAAACAGAGCAGACTTTTTAAAATGGAATATCAGAAACAAGAGGGGAAGAGAGGAAAAAAAGCTATGCAATATTAAATGATGAATCATAAAATGATATGATCATTTATATAAGGGCTTCCCCTGCCCTGCACCATTCAAAAAGAGTTTCCTTTGAACCAGTTGTCACATAAAATATGCCATGGGAACCAAGGAAAGGTTTGTTTTTAATTAACTGTCATCAAGTTGAGAGGGAGAAGAAAAAGCCTCTTCCAGCCTCTAAAACAAGGAAGATCCCACAACATAGTGACTGTGCTAAGGAGCAGTGCTTTCACATAGGGTGCTCCTGAAAATCAGTTGGCTTTTTTTCTGTCTGATTGCTTTTGCTGTAATGTAAAACACTAGAACTACAGCACCAAGGCCTGAGGCAAATGATGTTCAGAAAGCCCTGCAATGCTGCTGTTAGTACTATTAGATTCAGGGTTTAGCAATCTGGATTGCTAATGTGTTCTCTAACAGCTCATTGTTGTAGGTGCATTAGCTTGAGTGTCCCCTTTAATGTCCCCTTTAAATGTTTAATATAATCTGCTTGTGATAAATGGTAGGGAAATTTATCTCCTTCCTCTCAGGAGAGGTGGAGCACATTAGTGAGTTCAGAAATGTCAAGATGGCTAGACTCACTTGCTAGAGAGCAGGTCTAAATCAGTGCAGTGTCCATTTCTTTTGCATGCCTGATCCTGCCTTATTTGCCTACTGACAATACAACTGATAATATGACATATTGTCTTTTTGTTAGTTTTTTCCCTTCCATATAAATTCAGATCAAATTGCCAAAATGTTTAAAGAGACAAGGTGAATAAGGTAATAGCTTTTATTGGACCAACTTCTCTTGGTGGAAGAGACTAGCCTTTGAGCTCCGTGTAAGAAGTTGGTCCAATAAAAGCTATTACCTCTCCCACCTTGTTTCTCTCATATCCTGAGAGCAGCACGACTACAACAACACTGCAAACGAAAATGTTTTAAGAGTAAGACTATGAAAACCATTATTCTCCCATCATGCTGGATCCCCAGTCCCCCTGCTATTGCTAAACAGGTGGCTTCCTGCTCCTCTCAGGATGTGTGGAAATCACAGAATTGTTTAGAAAGAGAGAGAGAGATTTTCTTCTTCCCAAAGATACCAAATCCTGCCTGTCCTACTTCAGCAGAACTACCATTTAAGTCCAGAGGAGGTTTAAAGATATAATTACAGTGAGCAAAATTTGGCCTGGAGTGTATCACTATACCCTGGAATTAGTAAAAATAACTCTATTGATTTAGAGTACAATAAAAATCATTGGGTTTAACTCTCATGGTGTAAGGGCTGGTCTACACTGAAAATTTTCATTGGCATAGCTACATCTCTATCTCGCATGCACCCCCCCAAGAGATCTAGCCCAGAAGAGCTAATGCTAGGTCAACAGAAGAATCTTTCTGTCTAGTTAGCTACATGCTCTCTGGGAAATGGAGTAACTACAAGCACAGGAGACAAACCCTAAGAGTGTAGGCATACTCAAAGAGTGCCATTTCATTCATTTCTTCCCATGCCCAAACCACTTTAAAAAAAGGGGGGGGGAGGAGTTTTCAAAAGTGCTTAGTGATTCTGGGTGCCCAAACATTTGGGATCCAACTTGAGACTCCTTGAAGAGCCTGATTTTCAGAAAGTGCTGAGCAAGAGCATTATATCGATTTAGTTTAATTCAATCTACTACCAAATTAGGCTCAGCTGATGTTAGCCATTCTGAAACTGATTTCAGTGTGTCTATCCAATGAGGTGGCACCCATTTAGCTAACTTGATTTGGAAAATGACTAATTAAATTGGTGCAATTTCTGTCTGGATCGAATTCTTCTGGGACAAGGATTTTGTGTTATATGTTATATAACTATTGATGCTGGAAATAAGAGAGAGCCATTATGACTTTCCACAATGGACATGTTGGGCTTGCATAGCATGGCACCATTCTACTACATCAGTATCAAACACCTTCATAAGGTTTCTCCTTTGCCTACATGTCAATTACTATAATGAAACCCATTTGAAGCAGTGGCTGTGTCCTAGATTCTCCTTTGTTCTGCTGACAGATAAGAATGCACATAGATGAGCCAAATAATTTTTTTTTCCTTTTTGGAGACAGACATTGCATTAAAATGTAATAGGGGAGTTTATAGAGAAAATAGAGTAATGTCTGGCAGTTTTTGTTTGATCTTAGGTTTACTGCGCAGTTACAAACTTATAAAAGTTTATTATAACATAATATTTTGCATATATCCAGCCAAAGCCCCAGGAAGAGCCTCACCTTTAGACATAGGACAGTTACCTGTCATGGGGAGCAGCTGTAAATTACCATGGATAAAATGCCACTGTGAAGCATGAAATCAAGTGCCTTGTTCAGAACTCTGGACATTTTCTCCTTAATAGTAAATGCCTTAGAGAGAACACTGGGTAAAGACAAACAATTCTGTCAATGGAGGAAATGACAAGTGTGAGATTCCTTTATTTAAGAAAAAACTTGCTTTGTGTTGACAGTCCCTGTGTTTTCAATCCACAGATGTGAAAAGCTCTAGTGACTTCATTTTCATTAATATTGCTATAACGAAAAACAAAACCAGGAGCACACATCTGTAGAGAGAGGAGAAGGGAAAGAAGGAGAGAAATTTAACCATTTTTTCTTATATCTCCCATACCAGCAGAATTTCCAGTACTTCATCTACCATCTCACACGTTAGAGGGGTACTTGCTAACAGGGATCCACTAGGTCTCTCCTCCAGTAACTATAGCATGGCTGTTCTGATTGCCAGGGGGGCAAGATGCTGCAGAGAGCTCAGGCTTCCAGTCTGCTATCCTGAAGTGAAAGAATGCATCAGTTCATTCACTGACTTAGACTTCAGGCTAAACCTTGATTTCCTTTCACTCACTCAGAGCACCCAGCAAAATACTCTGCTTTGTTACAAGCAATCAGAGGAGCTGAACTCATCTCTCTCATCCTTTGAAGGTTTAGCTAGCCTACACCAGGATGGCGAACATGTTCTAAACCACTATTCAAAAGAGTCGCATATGGGCAGTGAGGGAATCAAGATAGATAACAGCAGAGACAACTTAATTCCTCTGGGATATTCAGAGTGCAAGTTGAATTCTGAATGGTTTTCTTTAGCTCTGGCCATCTTTCAATGCTGAAAGGCTGTCTTGTTCTATATCTCTTTACCAGCCTGCAGGTAAATAAACAGATTCAAAGACGATTACTAAAAAATACAATATAGCAAACTTAGTCCCTGTTATTATGGGCAAGCACATGCTTATAGTATGGTCGTATTTACCCTGAAGACTTGGATTTTTACACATATGTCTTAAGAATGAAATAGAACATTACAATGCAAGTAATCTTTTACTGATGCTAAAATCATTTTCAGCTGGCAACTGAAGTGCAGCAGTCTGAATGATGCTGAAAAGCACAGATAGAACATTTCCTGCATACTATTTGCTGTTAATGTCGGTGCTTCTTCCTGGTTTGGGCTTTTAACTTAGCTGATTACCTCTGGTTTTCCCATCACAGGGGTTTAGAGTGCCAAAAGGTGATCTGTGACTGGCTTTTATATTTTCAGAACAATATTGATTTGTCACCCAATTCTGTTTTCCTTGTGCAGGCAAAGCACCCCTCGCTTCAGTAAGAGGTTTGTCTAGGCAAAGCACTACAGGATGAGTTCGGTGTTCTGCATTATCCCTACAAGGGTCATGACAGGCCTCTATTAGGGTGACCGGATGTCCCAATTTTATAGGGACAGTCCCAATTTTTGGGTCTTTTTCTTATATAGGCTCCTATTACTCCCCAATCCCATCCCGATTTTTCACATTTGCTGTCTGGTCACCCTAGGCCTCTATGGATATGTCTACCTTGCAATTAAACACCCGTGGCTGGCCTGTGTCAGCAGACTCAGGCTTGTGGGGTGTCATAGGTCTCACCCCCACTTGGAGCTGTTGGGTTCACAAGATGGGGACTTGCATGGATCCTTCTAAACTTAAATCCTAGTTTAGATCTGGTAAAAGCTGCCACCACCCAATAATGTATGTGTATTGGGACACAGTCCTTCCCCAAAATCCTTGGGCATCCCAAGAGCCCCAAATCCATGGAGTTCTTACACCTAGGAGAAATAAACCATTCCCCCCTGCTTCCTCCCCCCTCCCTTTTCCTAGGAGAGATACCGGGATCCAACTACAGAGGGATGCCTTCCTTTTCCCTCCTCCCCTTTCCCTGAGAATTCACCCAAGGAAAGATCAACCAAGTCCTTAACAGAAAAGATGTATTAAAGAATAAAAAGAAAGTAACTGTCTCTGTAGTACCAAGATAGAACAATACACAGAGTCTAAACTTATCAATCTCTGGAGAGAATCCCCCCTCTTTTCTTTCTCAGTAAAAGCAATAACAGTACAGAATTAAAGAAATTCTATAGCAAACATACAATTGCAAATGTAGAAATCAAATTATAAGACTAATCCGCCTTTCTAATTAATACTCACTATTGGATAGTAGGAACTACTCCAAGAGAACTTGGAGACATGACTGGCCTCTCTTAGATCCAAAGAGAGCACAGAGCCAACAAGGAACGCAGACAAAGGCTTCCCTCCACAGAGATTTGAAATTATCCTGTTCCTTGACTGGTTCTCTGGTCAGGTGTTTCTCAGGTTACTGAGCTTGTTAACCCTTTCCAGGGAAAAGAGACCTTAACCCTGATCTGTTTATTTATGACATGGGGCTTGGGCTACGGGGCTATTTAACTGCAGTGTAGCTATTCGAGCTCAGACTGGAGTGTCCAATTTCTGGGTTCCCCCCCCCTTGCGGGGTCCCAGAGCCTGGGTTCCATCTCAAGCCCAAACATCTACACTGCAACGAAACAGCCCCGTAGTCCAAGCCCCACAAGCCGGAGTCAACTGACACTGGCCAGCCTGAGTTTTTAATTACAATATAGACATATCCTAAAGCCCCACGTACACATGAAAGTTGCGTCAGTTTAACTTAAATCAGTTTTTAATCCAATTTTAATTAAATCAGTGCAAATCCATGATTTAACACATATTTCAGTCTGAATGGCTTGTTTCAGTTTAGTTTAAACCAATTTCTAACCGACTTAAGCTAAACTGATATTAACGCAATTTAAACCAAAAAAAGAGTGTCCACACAGACTTTTGTACATATTTAATTACATTGGTTTAAAAATCACACCTTCAACTAAAACTGGTGAAACTTTCTCAAGTAGACAAGGAGTAAGGTACAACATGGGATGAGTCAATATATTTTGCCTCAAGATCATAGATTCTAGAGTTCAGTTCACACTGAAGGCTTGTCTATATGCTCCCACAGTTTGGACTAGGAGAGCATAAACAGCCATGTGGCACCAAAGTCCTGCATTCTAACACCCCTGTGCAGATACTGCAGGCACAAACTAAAAGGTTACTACTCTGCATGAATGTAGTCCTATCTGAAGAGAACTATATTAATGCAAACTAGGAACCTTTTTGTTTGTGCTCATAGCATCCACACGAAGACGTTACAGTGCAGCACTTTACGGACGCTGCTCTTCACAGCTCCCACAGTCTGAACTATGGGCAGAATAAGCATGCTGAATACCACTGTTGGGATCATCTTCTGCTGAGGAAAGTTATGGGAAATAAAAAAGCAGCAAGAGGCCAAAGTGAGGAAAATTCAATGTGCTTACAAGCTAGAGAGTGGATAAAATACTTTTGTGTCAAAGTATTTATGCACAATGTTTAAAGACTATGGTATATTTCCGTTACAGATTAGGAATGTTTGTAGGTTTTCTTTTTTAAATACGTATAAGAAGCTTTGAAGCTCATCTTCAACATACAGAGACAGAATCTGATGAGAAATGTGAAGTCCAAGAATTTGTGTTAAATATGTGTATTCTTAAAAATAGATTTATCTTAAAGGAATACGTTACTGCAACCCTTGGCTAGACATTGCCATTTAGTGTCAATTTTCTGTAGGTTTTATAGGCCCATGTCATAAAGAGATAGCTAAGGGTTAAAGTCTGGTTTACCTGTAAAGGGTTAACATGCAGTACCTGGTGACCACCTGACCTTTGTCTGTGTTCTTTTAGAACTTTTGAATCTAAGAGAGACAGTCATGTCTCCAAGCTCTCCTGAGTAGTTTACTAATTAATAGTGAGTATTAATTAAGTCTTATGATTTGATTTCTATATTTGCAATTGTGTGTTTGCTATTCCTGTTTGCTGAGATTGCTTTCTACTGAGACAGGGGGAGGGGGGATTCTCTCAAGAGATTGATAAGGTTATTACCTATGAGTGTCCAGCTTGGGCTCAGCGCGATTCTGGATTTTCTTTTTAGTCTTTAATAAATTCTTTCTTTTCTATTAAGGACTTGTTGGTCTGGTGGATTCTCAGCTCTGTAGTTAGACCCCGTGTCTCTCCTAGGAAAATGGTTTGTTTCTCCTGGGTGTAAGAATGGATTTGGGGCTCTTGGAATCCCTAGGATTTTGGGGAAGGACTGTGTCTCAATCCACATTTAATGATTGAGTGGTGGCAGCCTACTAGATCTAAACTAGGATTTTGCCCAACAGTTCCAAGTGGGGGTGAGACCTTTGACAGCCCATTTTACTCTATTTCTCCCAAATGGTTGTAACCTTAGCAACTGCCAAATCACATATTTATGCTTGTTCTGAGATGCAGAGCCTAAAATGTATAGAAAGCCAATGTTTAAGAAGACACCAGGAAGCTGGTGTAAACTATGGGTTTACAAATGTTCTCACTGAAATCCATCACTGTAGATTTCATTCAGAAGAAAACAAAGAAAGGAAGAGAAATTCTAGGGACACAATGATGCATTCACAGCGTGGGTATGTGTGTGTAATGGGATTATTAAGTCAGATGCAGCATGGTGCAATGTTCTGTCCTTTGGACGAAATATTGAACTGGACAGTTTTGCCCATTTCTGGTGATTGTCCATCCCAATACAAGATAAATATTTTGCAGGGACAAGCTGCTGGGGATAAAATTAGAACAAACTTGAAAATTTGCCCAACCCTCAAATTCAAACTTTTGTGAAGTTTTGAAAAAAAAACGTTGGAAAGTATCACTCTATTTGTTACCAAGCCCCTGCCCAACCAGTTCTTTGTTACTAACGTTCTTTCAACTAAACGGGAACTGTAACCCCATATTTATTAGCAAACCTCTCATGTGCAACATGGAGTCATCTGCTTCCTTATTCCTCTTACATTAGGTGACATTGTATCTAAATGATCACACATCAATACAGGGATGTCACAGGGGGGAATGTCAGTTTGCTCAATACAGCTTGACATCTAGGGCATTCTTTTCACTTAGTTTTCCAGCTAAATTCCTGAGCTGCAAGCAGGCAACTGATTTACCCAAGGTTACACAGTGAGTTATTGGCTCAGCCAAGATTATAAACTTCAAAGATGCTTCTGTTTCACAGGCCTTAGATTTGCCTACTTTAAGCCACATAACTTCCTCTTGAAGACCACATGACTGGTATGCTGTGCTGAAGTCTCACGACAATGATCTTAAAAGTGTGCACCATTATTGATATTGATAAAGTCCTTTCTGAAAAAGACCCTCAGGGATATTTGTTTTCCTTCGTTCTGCTTTCAGCTCCACATTTGACTGGAAAAAATAAATCAATATCGCTTGCTTAAATAATTTAGGGAATGGAAGCAATGGAAGAATTTGCTTAACTGTTCTAATCATGCCTTCTACATTCATTAGGCACCACTGCAGCAGCTCATACCAATAGTATACAAAGCAAGAGGGAAGAAGGATCAGGATATTTTACTGACTAGAATAGACAGGATTTGAAACCTATCTGGTTTTTTTCCTGTGATCTGACAGCCCCAGTATCAGTCAATTTCCTGGTTCCTTCATTGTGTCATCAGTCCCCACAGATCAGTTTATAATGTATGTGGGAGAACAAAAAGGATTTGCCTTTTCACTTAACATGTTGAGGTCACCATCATCCAGTCATACTCTGGCCAGAAAAGAAAAGAACAAAATGTAGGGAAAGAAAGAGAATAAAGGAGTTAAATGCTAAGCCCCATGGCCTTATTATTCTTTTTCTTACAGATAGCCCTGTCACAGGCAAAAAGTCAAAATCAGCATTTTAATAAAGTGCTTTGCCAAGGATCAGCTCCCCTTTTCTATAGAAGAAACTGAACCAAGTGCTCTATTTGCCAGAACTAGCTGGAGTCCCAGCATGAAATTCAACTGTGATTTTATTTTAATGAAAAAAAAAGAGTCAATGTTATGGCACCATTGTTACATCCTGTTCTTTTCCAATCCCTCATCTCACCATTTGCAATGATATTCCCTCATAAAATCTTCTATAACGTGCAATATATTGATCAAATACCGTGGGCTTTTTATCCTCTCTCCTAAGAGGCACAATCCACTAGATGAGAAGTTATTTCATCCGGTGTACATAATAATCATGACAGTGATGATTATAATCATACTTTACATTTCCCTAGCACCGAATCCTTGAAGATTTTTCTATTGATGACGGAAAGAGCCAGGTAACAGAACAAAATAAAAGAACAAAAATTCTATAGCCAATCCAACATTAGGCCCTAGATTATAAAGATTATAAAGGAGGCTTGAAGTTTAACACGGAGATGGCCTAACTGAAAATCAAGTCTTCATCTTTTAAAAAAATAACAGTAAAAGGCGTAGATGCTGCAGTGCTGCTGATCCTCCTGGTGGATAACTGACTCCTTCCTCCCACTCAAGATCTGCTGGTGGGTGATATGCATGTGTAAAAGAGCAGAGTAGTAAAGCTGAGCACTAGCTCAGAGAGAATAAATGTACCTTTAAATTAAAATGTTTAATGGAAAGAGAAAAGGGAGGGTTTAGTTGAAAGAGACAGTTGAGAATGATCACAGCGCCACAAACTGCAGTTGGAAGTAGGGTAGAAACAAGTGTCTACATTCTTTTAAGGAAAATTTTAAGAAAAAGTTAGAAAAACATAAAATAATTCACAAGAACAGAGAAAAGATGTTTATAGCCTTGTCTCAACTGCGATCTCTTATCCTACCACCATGAACAATATTCAGAGGGGATGGATTCATATCATGAGGCCTTAACGCCACCTGCCTCAGACCCTTACTTATATTTTTAAATTAAATGTAAAATGATGTGGCTCTATTCTAATAGCAATAATCCACCCAAAATATGAATGAGCAGGCTTTTGGTGTATTTCTTGGGCAGATGAGTGCACAAGGCAATGGTAAAATACTAATGCAGTAATTAACCATGCTTACGAACTAATTAGCCTACTTGTGCACACTGTGTTATTCCTTACTGTTATATTGGAAGAGGCATTTGAAGAACATAAAAATTGTAATATGGACATCGAATTGCCTATCTCATTTTCCTCTCCAAATTTCAGTATGAATATTTGTATTCTGCCTACCTTAAATTCACCCATGTCATTTCAAATGTATTTGACATTTTTCTTCATTTCCTAGCCTTAGCTGTTGTTGTGATTGGAAAGGCAACATAATTTAGAGGTTAGAGTATGGGCTATGAGCTAGAAAACATGGAATCTATTTCTCAGTGGGTGACTTTGGGTAAATCACTTAATTTCTCTGTAATCATATTATTCATCCATACAATGGAAATAAAGAGATCTGTTTGATTCATACAGGTTCTGTGGGGATTAATTAGTGATTGCAAAATTCATCAAGAATTTTGGATAAAAGGTGCTGCAGAAGAGCAAAGTATTGCAATTATTAGTGCTTTTAAACAACTGATACCTTCAGCCTTCAAAGAGTGACTGAAGCTCAGTGGCAAGTAGTGTGATTTGTATGTATTGTATATAATACAGAATAGATTGTAAATTCCTTTGTTATTTATTGCGATGAAAAGTGCTAAACATAAGTCATTACCGTTATTGGAAGACTTTTGTTAAGGTGCTTCCTTGCTGGAGTGAGTAGTTGTGTCAACCCAAATGGTATTTTTCTGGTTTACTGAAAGAGATTTTGGGAGAGTCTGTGAGAAGAAATTGTCTGCTGCCATTCAGGAGGTTGGATGGATTAGATCTGAATGTTCCTTAGTAAAGTTCAAGTGCTGTTTCTTAATAAGGCCATCTCTGCTAATTATGTTTGCAATCCATGAAGCATTCTGGCCTAAATATAGCAGCTGCCATTCTGGTGTGGGTTCCTTATAGAGATGGATCTTAACCAAAAACCTAGAACGCAACACAGAGCCAGATCGGAGTTTTGCGAGTGAACTCTTCCTTTACAATGGGCCAAACAAAATCTTTGGATTCAGTCACCAAGTGTTCATAATCCAGATGCAAATGTTACAACTTGAGCTCATCTCTAGTTCTGTTGCCAGCGTTTGCCAGTCAGAATAGCTTATTTTTAGTTCCAATGCTTTTTGCACCTGTATCACGGAGTAGAGAGGGAATAAGGCCTAACAAATGTCTCATTCGAGTGACAGTCACTGATCTTTTGAAATGCATCCCACAGAAGCTTCCTTTGCGCAGCAGAACTATGGCAGCAGGATCCATTTAAAAAAAAGGCACGCTTTGGCTGGAGCCTGTGCTTCCTGGAGTGTCAGAAGAGCTGGCAGACTGCAAACAATATCCTTGGAGATCAAAGCTATCCCCAAATTAATTGGCCCTTGCTTTTGCCAGAGGTGAACAGGATCATCACCAGCAACACTGCCTTGAAGGCAGTTGTCAGCCAAATAATTATTTGCTAGTAGTAAATACTGCACAACAGCTGGTTCAGGGTGGCTGCAAAGGGAGTGCTTGAAGATTACAAGAAATTAGAAAGGGGAGAAGGAAATTAACAAAAGCTTATATAAAGCCAATTGTGGTCAATGGTAAGACTCCCATTGTGTTCAATGGACTTTTGATCAGATCCCATGTTAGTATATGGCAATTTGTGTATGTGTCATCTCTTACCACCTTAGGAACTGCTCTCTCAATTTCAACAGCATTTTTATGCTTATCTCAAGTTTATGCTAATTTATTGAAAAGAAAAGTTCGGGACTACATACTGAAAGGAGAAATGGGATTAGGGAATGCTATTGCCTTTTGCAGTAAAGAGACAGAACTTGGTTGTAAAGGGATTTATTGATTGAAGCTGCCGGGCAAAGACCTCACCTTCTTGTTCTCTTCATTTCTTTAACTTCCATAATAACTAAAATCAGTCAGCAGTGGCTATTGGTGCCTCACACAATCTCCATAAGTCTTTGACTGATCAAAGAAATAGTGGAAGGCCTTCTTGTCTATACCACAGGAAGAATCATAAATTGTCTAGAAGCACAGTTCCAAGTTCCACTCTCTCCATCCCTCTCTGCACTACTGGAATAAATGCCACTCAACCTTCCACCCACATTCTCTGTGCAGTAGAGGAATGGATCAGCCAATCCATCAAAACACCAAGTCAGAACAGTAGCGTGGAATAAAAGAGACATTAAATTCTGAGAATTCCTTCCCCTACCAAAAAATAAAACAAGAGCCTTAAAGATAATTATCCCCAACAAAAATTGCAAGTGGAACTGAAAAGAGAAAAAGTGAATGCCTTATAATATTCCGATCCTCTGATGAGTGTTAAATGTATCAAGCATACTGAGCATGAGATCTGCAAAGAGCTTAGCAAAGCACCTAAATAGTTCTACAAGAACATTGAGTATCCATGGAAAAAATTCCCATAATGCCACGCAAATTACATGTTTTACATACAAATTAAATTTATCAATGTTTTTAGTAAATAGTATCCTGTATTTTCCAGGGATAGCCAGGGCTGGGAGAACTTGAAGAAACCTCTTAGCATAAACTTCCTTTTCAAAAAGACATAGAACCACACAGGAACCTTAACTTCTTGGTAACTGACAAATCTCCAAGAGCATAATTTTTGCATAGGATACCAATCAATGCTTCACAAATTTATACAGTTCATGTCTTGCTCTCTTTTAAATCTTCCATTCTGTAACATGATAGAAAGAAGTGATGAGAAGATCAACCGTAGACTCATATTTTGCTTCTACCAACTTCTCCCCACAAACCTTCAAAATGAAACATTGCCTCTCGGTTCAATCTTCATGCTTCTGATTTTCATCCATTAAATTAAAAGAAGAAAAATCAGAAGGAATTCGGACTAATGGAAACTTTTCTGGATGCTTTATCTTATTCAGACATTTTGATGTTTTTATTTAAAGAAAATTCATTTCCACGTATCAACCCTCCTGATAGGGGAAGTACTTTTATTCCAGAAGTTATCTCATCTCTTTAGCAATAATCTTGCTTAAGGAGGTTGAGTTTTTATCTGCTCCAAAAGCCAGTCTAATGCTGTGCTACACTTGCTAGAAGACTAAAAGAGGTTATACCACCTCTTACAATAGCCCAGAAGAAAAAAAATACATCCATGTTTCTATATAGCAATTAGTATAAGAATAAAGGGTCAGACCTTCAGCTGGAATAAATTGGCATAGCTTTGTTGTCTTCATTTGAGCTGTGCTGATTTACACTGGCTGAAGATATAGATGCCTTATCTTGCCTCAGTGCAGGGAAATGGACTGGATGACCTTTCAGTCCCTTTCAGCTCTACATTTCTGGTAATGTAAGATCTGGTTCTCTGTTATGATAATTATGTTTATGAAGATGATTTTCAGTAATGATACTGGGCCAGGTGTTTTCAAGAATTGCTGCAAAGCATAATATTTTATCTAAACCTAATGAGGTTATCTTATGCTTTTACACTACATTTTGTTTCTTGTCATCATTGAGTCAACAAAATGCATGTATGTGTTTTAATCCTTCTTTCTACTTTGTGTGCTGTAACTGTACAAAGCATGCAACATTCCAGTGTATGTGGTGCTACAACCTCATCTATGATGATAAAGTATGATGCTGCAAGCTCTGGTTTTTTTCACAGTTGAGCCATGAGTCAGGCTGAAATGAAAGAAGGAAACTTTAGAATGAGGAGAGCTTTATATGACTGATTTACTTTCTTTGTTGGGGTCCAATCCTGGGCTCAATAGCATGGAGGATAAAGCCCACAGAACCTCAACAGCCTGCCTGCATTGTGGGGAAGTCTTTGCTGAAGGATTATGACATGGCCACCCAACTCCTCATTCTTTTCAGAAGTAGTGTAGGCATACACTCTGCCAAGGCTGAGAGCCATAAGTGGCAATCAGGTGCATGGAGAGTCCTTGGACTGGAGTAACTCCTGCATCAAACATAGCTGGTTTGAGAAGGAGGCAGGGAGCTCATTTATATTATTTACCAGCTCCTCTAAGAACCTCTGCAGCTCCTGCCTGCTGAATGGGTAATGGCCAGCCTTCTACAGGTTCTCTGAGAACCCAGTGTGCAGCCAGTTTATGTTCTCCATAATACTGAAGAACAGATTTGAGGGTATGACTTATAGTTTGCACTAATCAGCAGGTGATGGAGATGTGCCTGTACCTACATATGCACAATAAGATAGAGGCTGCCAATCACAACTGGAGTCTTCTAGACATTTATTTAATCCCTTCTCAGCCTGTATTCTTGTATAACGTGTATCTCTACAGTAGGTATATTTTTCCTATATTTATTTCTGTTTATTCATGAGCTTCATAAAACTATGCTAATTAAACTGTAAAAAAAATCTATTTGCAAGCAGCCAGCATGATGAGAAACAGGAACACAAAGTGAATGACAATTTATGGGACTTTAGTAATATATTGAACATTTACTGAAAAGAAGGGAGCTCAGTTGTTGCATATGCTGCAGAACTAACAATTCTCTTGGTAACAATGTGTATCACAGGAGGACTGATTGTGCAAAAATACTTTCCCTGTCATGCAAATACAATAGGTGCTGTGTGCAGTGGTAACATATAAATAATTATGAACATTAAGTGGCAGGCACAGAAGCTGTGATATGTCTTAGTTTGTAGATGAAAAAACAGTTCTGCATTAGAAACCCTCCCCATTCTGATGTAAGAGTATTTCTTTCTACCAGCACCGATCACATATGTCACCTTGGTGTGGCAGTTTTTGCTGAACTTTAATTTGAGAGCATTCACAAGCAAGATGAGTGACCACAGTAAAAACAATCTAGCAAGCAAGCTCACCTTTCCCACCCTTCAAAATGGCCCTGAGCCAAAATCCAGATCAACCAACCCTGAATTTTTGGGGATGAGGAAAAGTCAGATATGAAAATTTGGTCTGGATCTGAATTATGCAACTGGCCCCTATCTTTAATATGCATTTATTGCATTTGTAGTTTTTGTCTTCTGTGTAGCGCACTTTTAATTTTCTGTATGCCCTCACAGTGTTCGGTAGGATGAACCAGGATGATCCTTTTTGGACCATGATACTGGGCTAAGTGTCATAGGATACACCTACTGAGTACCGGCTTATGGATACTTCATTTTTATCCTTTCTAGTTTTGTTGTTCTTTAAATAAATATTTAAATGGTTTATGTATGGGGAAAATGGTAGAGTCAGAACCAGTGTTCAGTATTTGGATCTGAATTTTACAAGCCATGACCAGCTCTGTATTTAAAAGAACTTTTCATGCGCTAAAGCCAAAGTTATGGTTTCTGAAGCAGAGGATGAGTGGGTAAAAGATGGGGAATGGCTAAAGAAAGTGAGGAGACACTGCTCCTGTGACTGTAAGACAGAGATAAATCTCTAAAAGCAGGAAATGAGTGGAGAGAGATCTGGAACATTTCTGTGATGAAGGGAAGGGATGGGAGAGGAGGTACTGGAAATCAGACCACAAACTGGAAACTGTAGTTATGGATAAAGTCAAGAAAAGACTATATATTTACAGGGGCGCTGGAACAATTTTTGTTGTGGGGATGTTGATGATGGAAACAATGTATGTGGTGTTTGTTACTACTACTTCAAGCCAGGGGCTGCAGCAGCACCCCTAGTTCCCTAATTGTATATTTAGATAGATAAAGATGGATCACAAAGATCCAAGACATAACTGGTGATGGCTAGAGACAGGCAGGAGGAAGGAAGGGAGAATGAGAAGGTATCAGAGACTTGGAGTCAGATCATGCCTGAGCCGTTGTCTGGAAACCCAAGAGCCGCTGGAATCCCATTAGAGAGAAAGGAAATGTTTCCCCTAGCTATCCCACCTTAATACAGCTTGGAAGGTTCAGTACTTCCGCAGCACCTAACCTTGAGAAACTCAGATGGTATCTCGAGGAGCCACATGACATTGATTATCCCAAATCTGCCTCCTTAGGACAATTCATTGGCACAGACCTGGTGGAATTTCACATGTATTAGCAGCAAAATGATGAGGTATAAACCTCCCAAATTTAACCATTAGAGATAATTGAGAAATGGATGATACAAAGAATGATGAGCCCACTAGGTGATTCTGAATTCACATTCATCTGCCTGATAAGAACTATAATTACACAAAATTACAAATTAAGTGTGGTTTCATTAGGTTCACATCAAGGGAGATTGTTTTTTCTAATGATACAAGTAAATTTACACTGGGGGCCCTGAATACCTGAGCCAAATGTTTTCTTGCAGCTCCAAAAGCCTTGAATGAGGTTTAAATAATGCCCATTATCTTTTTAAGGTGTATTACAAGAGATGAACCCCACACTGAAGTTGAAAGTACATTGAGCACAACTAATTACACTAAATCCTCCCCACAACATAGCCCCTGTAGTCCCATTACCTCCAGGGTGTCTGTGTCTCATTTCTGAAGTAAATTAAAGCCATTGTTCCAGGAAAAGCCACTTGTTTAGGTTCTTAAGAGCAGCCTTGTGTGAAAAAGTTCAATACTGTAGAATTAAATAAGTGTTTTGTTTCCATGTTTCTGTAAATAATCAAATAATTTTGCATAAAGAACCCCACCCTCCAATATGGACTGCAACACTCTCATAAATCATTCCCACTATTCCAAGTACATGTAAAGATGAATAGGAGAAAAATGTATGTAATTTCTGTGACATGACTGGATTCTTTATTCTTGAATGCAATGCATGTAGCACCTTTTATTGAATAGAAATTGCAAGGCATTAGCTCACTGACCCGATCCAGCAAAGCACTGAAGTGCATGCTTAATTTTAATCACAAGTAGTCCCATTGAATTCATGTAGTTCATGAGTAGTCCCAGTTCAATGGGACTAATCATGCTTAAAGTTAAGAACATGATTAAATACTTTGGATTGGACCATAATGCTCTACACCCTGTAGGACTGAGCTCTAGATTCATTGGCATGTCCATGGTAGCTTTATTTACCCACAGTGAGGGAAATTGGTTGTAGACTATGAATAATCTTAAACTATTTATTCTAATAACATATCACAACAAATTAAAATTAAACAGGTCCCAATGTTTGCAGGAGATGGGGTCTTGCCTGTGGACCTCATAAAGAGCATGAGGCAGCAGGTTGTTCTGATGGTGTCTAGCTCCAGAGGATGGAATTTCCTTGAGCTATTGCCTACTGGTTGCAAGCCAGCAGACCTTCAAATTTCAATGCAGTTGAACTTCCTTTTTTTAAAAAAAAAATTTCTCATTAAAAATAAAGGAAATTCCATATAAACATGAGGAGAACAGTAAGCATTCAAAACTCAGAAAATGCCAAGGTTAAGGGTGGCTTCTTTTGCATATGCAATCTGAGGATAACACTGAACATATCCTTGTATACTTAGCCATATAAGTTCAAGAGAGGTCTCTGATTTTTTAATGAGCTCCGTGTAAGCAGTGGAGCCTCCCATGGATGACAATATCTGCCCAGATGAAGCTCACTGTGGGATCAGGGCCCCAGTTTACTTTATTGTTAACTGCACCTAAGAAGGCTACCCATTTGAGGAAAAGAAAATGTATGGTAAGTAGCTACTGGTGAAAGTACTAAAATACATGCTTTAGACAGATGAGAACATAAGAGGTGATTGTCAATGGGAGTTTTGCTATAGACTTCAACAAAGCCAGGATTTCATCCAGGAAGTCTAAGTCAATTAAGATATCCTGGGCCATTTTTTCAATGAAATTAGTATAAATTTAAAGGATGAAAAATCTAATCTGATGTTACCCATATTTTAGTGATTGAAAAGTGTGATAATGTTTAGATATTGTAAAGACTGTATCATAATTGATGTGCTCAAGGGAAAGAGATACATGTGCATCATTAACTTTAGTATTAACAGAAGTAAAAACATTAAAATTTGAATTTTTGATTGCTTAGCTTCACAAATGTGATATTCTCAGAACATGCTTTTTATGGAGTTTAATAAACAAAATTAACTTTCCCACCCTTCCAGTGTCCCCCAAGTAAAATTAAAAGCCTGCTTTCTTTCTGTAACCCCACACTGGAGCCTTGATGCAAGTCTTTGGCTCTACTGGAGCTTAATATACAAAAAAGAGAACTGCAAAGAACAAGGAATATGGGAAATTTGAAACTGAACCAAATCAGGAAAAGAAATGGTGACATTCCGAAACAAATATCTATATGATATTGGATTATATAGCATTCCTTTCTTTCTAGACAGATGGAAACTTTGGTTTGGGATTCTATTGATCCCATTGGCTGAAAATAGCAAATATAGTCAAGATCTAAAACTTCACTCATTAGTGCCAGGAATTCAGTGCCTGATCAAAGCTACTTCAGTCAAACTGGAATAATGACATTTCATTTGTTAGCCTAAAACCTAGATTTTCTTCTTTCTAAGTGTCAAACACTCTCTGCATTAAAAAGTTACAAAAAAAAGTCCAAAACTGTTGAAATGTCCCATTTTGACATTTTCTAAGTGTAAAAGTTCTGGTTTTCAGCTTGAAACAAGTTTTTATTTAGAAATTAAACTTAATTTATAGTAAAAAATGCAAAAAAAAATAAAAGTTCAAAATTAAAACTTTTTTTTTAAATTATCAGACAGATGTGATTGACCTGATCTGATTTTTTAAATAGATTTTCAGTTCGTGACAATTTTCAAGATGTGGACTTTTTGCCCTGACTCAGAATGGAAATAAAAATGAAGTCTTGAAAAGACTCACAGGATGAAAAAACTCTTCCCTGCTCTCTCTACAGAAAAGAATGGCAGACCAACACATTCTTGTGAGAGCACTTGGCCTAGTTAGAAACCATGATTAAAGCTGTGCAAAATGTATTTGTCAGATCTGAGCCTTTTTTGTGCCTATGAATTGTCAACAAACCAATTACAGGTTTTGTGTATTTATTTGTTATTCAAAATAAGTTGACAATGAGGTTTTACCAGCATAACTGAGCCTTGGCAAATTGTCTAGTGAAAGTGCCCCGTAAACATTGTATTTGATATTCAGAATTCTGTACTCAGTTTGTGCCATTATGTCATGCAGTATGGTTTCTGTTCCCTGATTGGATAATTTCACTTTTATAGATAGGAGCAGTGCTATAGGAGCATTGAATCTTTCAGGGAATAGGTGGGGAGCCTCTAGGAGAATATCATAGAGGTAAGCAGACCTAAGGAATTACAACGTGTCATTTGAAATATTTTCTGTACTCTTTAGAAAGATTTTTATATGTGACTGTGTACATGACACCTAATTATGTTTTAAGAGCTGGGTTCCTTCCTGACTAAGGGAAAAAGATATAAACCATAATTATTAGGTATTGGAAATCTTTGCATTCAAGTTTTTTCTCATCACATTCCCAACAATTGGATATATGTGATGGGAGTTGGTGGGTTGGCAGATGAGCATCTCAATAGGAATGTAGTAGTCATCATGAGTAAAGGTGGTAGAATCAGACTGGTCCAGCGGATAGTGCTTCTAGTAAGGACTCATGATTTTATTCCCAGCTCAGCCATTAACCTGCTGTGTTCCTTAGGTGCAAATTGCTTCACCTTTTGTGTATCAGTTTCCTCATCCATAAAATGGGATTGACGATTGTGACGGGTTCCCCCCAGGGCGCCACCTGGAACTGGGGTAACCCTGAGTCCTCTGACCCAACAGCTTGGGCTCCATCTCACACTGTGCTGCTGTGACAAGTTGCAAAGCCCTCCAAACTTGCACTTTCCCCAGCATTCACCCAGCTAGGGGACACACCCAGCTTCCGTCACATGCAGGCTCTCTAACCACCAGCCTCCTAGCCTAGGACCCCAGAGCAGTATTGTCCTGCCCTGGTCAAATCTCACCAGTAAATGGGTTTAACACCTGGTCCACCTCTCCCTCAATGTGAAGAGGACCATGCACATTTTTGGTAACCAAGCTAAGGTTTTCCCCATACACCTTAGTCAAACACACTGGTTTGGATTAAAACATAAATACATCAAAAGGATAGATTTTAAGTGATTATAAGTGATAGCAAACTGATCAAAACAGATTACCTAGTAAATAAACAAAACTGCAAACTGAGTTCAACATACTAGATAGGTAGGATATGAATTAGCAAATTCTCACCCTGAGTGATGAACAGGCTGGCAGATTCTTAAGGCACAAGCTGCCTTGGCTTTGCAGCTTGGCTTTCCCAGGTTTTCATACACAGGCTAGAAATCCCTTTAGCCTCAGATCATCACTTCCCCCGGTTCAGTCTTTATTCCTCAGGTGTTTCAGGTGTGTTGTTGTAGGGAGAGTGAGGTATCCCCATGATGTCATTTCCTCTCTTTTATATCTTCTTCCCACTTGCTGGAAAGTTCTTTTGCTGTGACCTGGGTCAAACAGTTCCCATTGTGTAGTGCTAGCTCTGAGAGATTTCTATAGTACACAGTTCCTTGGGGTAATCCTTGTGCTTGTGGGCATTTCCTCAATAAGCCATTAACATTGTTTGACATTTTTACTGGTGTACCTGAAAGGCTGCTTGTGGGTGTTTTCAGTCTCACACCATGTTTCAGTAACACATACTTAGCCAAACTTCATAACTTCAAGTATGATGATACAACATACAATCCAATGAGATATTAATGTCTAACAGATCAAGACTTTTAGAATGATACCTCACAAGGCATACTTTGTACCAAACAATTATATGACAATGGTGAATATTGGGGTGCCAGGATGTCACAACGATAACATGAGCTCATTTGTAAAGTGCGTTGAGATCTCTGGATGAAAAAGTTGTATAAGAACTAGATATTATGATGTGTTGTTAAAAGCTAGAATATGGTTTATTCTATATATATAGAATGTAAGTATGTAAGCTTGAATGTAGTGAGGACTATAAAGGGAAGAATATGTGTTGCTCTGTGCACACCATCCATAATTTCCATTCACTATGATGAGTGCGAGTGTGTGTCACACATCTAACTGGTTTCATTGGGACTACTCATGAAGTAATGTACTACTCAGTGTGAGTAAGGATGGCAGAACTGAGCTCAGTGATTTGCAGGAGGTTGTTTGTTGTTCACACTGTAATTTTTCCTTCCTGCTCTTAGTTACTGTAGGAATAGACTTTTTTTACACCATTGAAATGGAAATCTCCAATGACTGAATATATTATCCTTTCAGTGTTGAAGGCTCAGCTTAGAAGAGAATTGAGGTCATGGTGGTGATGAAAAGTTTAGTGTTCTCTGTTTGACTCCTAGTACGTACTTGGTCCTTCCTCCTCATAATAACACCACCAATCCACAAGCAATCTGGGTTTCTTGGCAGCGCTGCCTGCACAAGTATTGAGGGATTGAAGGGATATACAGACAAGTCATCCTCTTGCCCTTCCTCCCTAGGAAAAGAGATTTCTCTTGCCAGGTCCCCTTGATATGCTGGAAGCAGAGCAATTTAACAAATCTGATTAAAGTAGTTGGGATGCAGTGTATGGATTATAAGGCAATTGAAAGCTACACATTACCTGTAGTATTTCTGGCCAGGGTGAGGAAAGCACTTGTGTCACTCATCCTTCACCTTTCCTGCTGGATGATTAAAAGAATCAAGTCTGTCAGTCACAATTATAGACTGGCAAATCATTCAAATAAAAGAACAAACGACTCTGATCTTTGTTCAAAGCTTAGCCCAACCTGAACTGAATCTTCTTTGAGGTTTGCATGGGGTCTGTCTAGCAATGATCAAATACTCTATATGACCAGGAAACGACTTTTGGTCCAAGCAGATTTGATCCTTGCACATTCCTTACTGCTATTCTAAAACCCTCTTTCCTTAGTCCTTGCTTTCAATGGGAATTTTCCCAAGTTAAGGACTGAATAAAAATAAGGAGCAAGAGAAAGGATGTTTTTGTGGTTAAAGCACTAGACTAGCATTCAGGAGATCTTGGTTCACTTCCTAGCTCTGCCACAGACTTCTTGTGTGATGCTGGGCAAGTCACATCACCTTTTTGTATTTCATCCCCATCTGTAAAATAGGGATAATAATGCTTTTCCTCCCACTTTTGGTTTTGTTATTTTAAATAAAGGGGTCTTAGGGATTCTTGTAATTTAATTAGGAACTCAGGATTTGACTCAACAAAAAGGCATTTTCATTTACAAAGGAGATTTGCTTTTTTTTTTTTAATTAAGGGTTTGCAATTTTTAGAAGAAACTTTAAAGGATCTGATTATACTGATGACTATTTTCCATAAGAGCTACAAGGCCAAAGAGTACAATGACAGGGTGCCATTATGAAGATTTATACACTGGTGAGGGGAGTGGGACACTGCTAATTTTGTTCAGTTTGTAACTGAATGCATATCATGATCAACTGCAGTTCATTGTCTTTCTCCTTTATAGTCTTGGTGCTATAGGCCAGATTCCTCAGTTGATTTAAATGGGCCCCACTCTACAGATTTTAGTGGAGGTGAGCATATTTCTACCAGCTGAGGATCCAGACTGATATTTTTAAATGAAACAATTCTTGTGCATTTCTTCTTCAGTCAACCAAAACCAACTTTAAATATCTCTCCTGGACCTAATACTTTTTCATTAAAGAGATTCTGCTTGCTCAGTTGATATGTGTACGGTTGACAAAGGCACTTTCCCTTTCATTCTTTACTTAAACCTTTATTTAATTTCAGAGTGTTATATCCTATTGTATGAACGAGCAATGGCACCTGGGCATTTTATTTGGTTCCAAATAGCCACATATCACGGTTCGGTTATCTTATATTATTACTTTTTTTCTCTTTGTTCCCTTCTCTTGCCCTTTTTCAATCTTGCGTTAAAATAAATCAATATCCTATTTTGTGTGAAATATCACAAAATGCAAATAAATCCACAGCAAACTGATTCGGAAACAGGATTTTAATTTCATCATGAGATAAATCCCTCTATTAAATAAAGTTTTATTTTTATTAAAGAATTTTTTTTAAATAATAAAAAAATCAACTTAAACCCTTCCTTTTCCATATGGCTCAAACTATGGGCCTGATCCTGAGATCAGTTGCCATACTATAAAAGATCAGTTATGCAGTAAATAAGAGTGTTCTCTGCCCTCTCTCCTTAGTGACCAGCCTCCTGAGTGCTTGCTATTAATTAGAAAATAGCACAGTCATTTCTAAGGCCACTAGCCATGATACCACAGAAAGAGGGCAGGGTCTTCCCCCCACAAGATGGAAAAGGTGCTGTTTGTGAATGACACATTCTTCAAATATATGTCTTCAAGGCCACCAACAAAAACATACGGTGATTAGCCACATCAACTTTTTCCCTTTCAAATTTATTCTGGTTTCAAAGAGTTCTGCTGTAAAGTAGGCAAGCTGATTCAGACGATGCCTAATGGTGGCACTGGTTGGCCTCTGAGAGACTGAGGGAATTCCCTGTAATCCCTGTCTGCCCTTAACATGTTGCTTTCCTGCCAGATCTTAGACCCACAAACTGTAGCTCAACAGTCAGGTGTCCTAACTGAGACGCTGTTGAAATATTGCTCATTTTGGCCAAGCTGATTTGACGGTACAGAAGCTAGCACCTCCCATCAGTAAGAAAATATATTGTCTCAGCTGGTGCTGACTGGGAGCCAGTCCTGAAGTTCTTAAAGCAGAACCGTGCGTGTTCTTATTCTGGTAGGAGTCCAGCGTGAGTTTTACTTGAGAAAGGATTGTGATTAATATACTGCACAGTGTGGAGGTCAGCAAATCTGCTGGGGAAAATGTGGTGGGTCCTTGAAGTTGGAGAAAGGAGTTAGGCAGGATACTCATCATACTTCTGTGTAGCTAGCTAACATCTTTTGCAAATATCCATGTGGCCTCTTTAAAGGGGAAAGAAAAATAGTTGGTAGGAGGAGCTGTATTAAGTTATATGCTGCCCCCCCCCAAAAAAAAAAACTGTTGCAGAGAGAAAGCTATCTATTCCTTTCTATGGAGCAACAGAATTCCTGGGTATTAGTTTTCCCATGCTCAGAAAGGAAGCTAGTCCAGGGGTTAGGGTGCTAGCCTGGGATTTGATCTTGGGAGGTCTGCATTCAATGCTTCCTAAGTGATGGGCACAGCCTTTTTGTTCCAGTTTCCCATCTGTGAAATGAGGATAATAATACTTCTCTAACTCACAAGATTGTTGTGATGATAAATACATTAGAGTCTGTGAGACATTTAGATACTCTATGCGGGACATAGAAGTACCCTGGTTAGATAGATGGCTCATCTCCTAGAGGACTGCAAGGGAGTGCAGAAAGAGTGCACAAAGATAGCTGAGATTTGCTTGGTTGAGGGCCTTTCTGGGTCCACCCTCTGACTGCTACACATCTCCACTGATGCTGCAGGCAGGAGGAGATTGTATAGACTCCTAAGTTGGAACCCCTAAGTTTTGGCATTAATTTGTTCTTGTCCCCTAGTTTTTGTGCAGGAAGGTAGCATATGACCTGACTAAGGATAACAGGTTTTAGCCTTTATTTCAGTTGAAGTGAGACATGGAAAGCAACAGCTGGAAGCTTTTTCCAATGTGTTTATGGTAGCTGTTTTTGTCTCAGGCACAATATTGGACAGACTTACCTAAATTCACATCTGGACTTATAGAAAATATTGATGTGAGTAATTACTCCTTGTCCATATATTGAATTATTATTGATTGTGGGGAAAGCAAGACTTGGAAGATTTTGCAAGGTTATGAAGAATCATTGAGTCAACTCACAGGAAAGATTTCAAGATATGGAAAGTGAAGGACTGTAGCAGCAGGAAAACCAGTGAAGTTTTTCACTGTAAAAACATGAAAAGCCAAGGAATCAATCACAATTGTTAAAAGTTGCTGCAAGAAGGCACACTGAATATGACAAAGGAGAAGCCATATTCAGAATATATCAAAGAAAAAAATGAGCAAAGTGTCTTAGGAAGGGATGTGATGTTCTCCAATTCTTATTCTACTTAGTGAGAGAAGGAAGAAGAGAAAACGAAATAAAAGATGGGAAACATTTAAGATATCACAGGGTTGTGCAAGAATATTTTAGAGAAGAGGAAAATGAGATGCCACTGAACACTGCAATTACAACCAAAAAAATACATTGAAATTACATAGCTGGACAATAAAGTGAATATTGATATGGGGTGACCTTTAGAGATAGCCTTACAAGGTCAGGAAATATCATTGTCTTCAAATGCGCACACACACACATAATGGTGAAGGAAATTGCCCCCAAAGAGAAGAGAAAGAGATAATAAATTTAGATAAGAATGCAAATAACTAAATTTCATCTTTGTCATGAAAGGCTTTCCATGTTTAGAGATGTGTTTCTCAACCTCTCAAGTGAGCACAGTAAATTTCTGTATTTGTGGGTCTGTCTATTTTACTACCAGATGGAGCAAAACACTCCCACAGTTGGCTTTCTGCAGAGAAGAAGCAACATCCAGTGATTTTTTTTTCAGATAATTTGATCTGTGTAGGTGGATCACCTGTTGTGTATCTTAAGGAGCTGTCCCTTTTTTCACAGCTGATGTACCTTGTCCCAGACAAATGTTGATAAATAAGTTGATGTATCATTTTCTTACATTCGTATATCTGTCATGTATTTTGAAATGTAATGGCATTTTCTCTCACTTTAATTCATTTCTTTCAAAATAGACTTTGTGGTAGTTATTGTTTGAATACTATTTTTGTACAGTCAACTCTGACATGAAACAGTCTCCAAAGCTGCTAAAAAATTGGCCTCTCCAGGAAGATGACAAAAAAGGTGTCCTTAGCTCTTCACCACAGCTGGCCTGGGTTGATTTTGAAGCTGTAATACAGATGTAGTTGCACAATGTTCTTATATTCAGGATAGCATAGTCCTTCTGGCATGGCAAATTCAAACTCTGCCTTCATATACACAGTAGAGTGATGTGGCAAATTTGTCAAAGATAGACAATTATTTAGTATCAGAGGGGTAGCTGTGTTAGTCTGGATCTGTAAAAGCAGCAAAGAGTTCTGTGGCACCTTATAGACTAGCAGACGTATTGGAACACGAGCTTTCGTGGGTGAATACCCACAATGCATGCATCCGACGAAGTGGGTATTCACCCATGAGAGCTCATGCTCCAATACGTCTGTTAGTCTATAAGATGCCACAGGACTCTTTGCTACAATTATTTAGGTTAGTTACATCTAAGAAGGCTTATGAATCATCCCAAGAAGAATTCTAAGGCCTGGACTACACTTAACATTTTGGCTCACATAGCTATACCACTCAGGGGAGGTGAAAATTTCACACCACTGAGAGATGTAGTTATGCCAGCCAAACCTGGGGTAGACACAGTCACCTAGCTCCCACCATTTAGGAAGGAGGATTATATACAACAATGGGGAAAAATAATAGGAAAAAAACTTCCATTGCTATAGGAAATGTCTACACTATAACACTATCGGGGGATAGCTACAGCATCATAACTGCACCACACCTTTAGTGTAGACATAGCTTACATGTTAGGAAATGTGATGGTAGGTCAAACTCAGTGTGGAAGAATATAAGGTGTCATGAAAACTGTAAGGAAATAGGTTGCAACTCAGCCATGTATTTGGAGGAGAAAGATCTAGCTATTGCTGTAGGTGACTCAGCAAAGAACTCACCTTAACGTGCAGCAACAATGAATAACATGTGAGGCCAATAACAGTATTAAGAAGAGGGATATAACAATACCATTACAGAAACTGACCACGTATGCTCACATGTATCAATGAACAATTGTCATGTGCATAAGTTGAACTCTGAATACTGAGTTCACTTTTTGCCACCTCATCTTCTGAAGGTCATATAGTAGCAGAAAGAGAAAATGTTTAGAGATGAGCAGCAGGAGTGATATGAGGGCTTCCATGCAAAAAACAGAGAAACAAAAAACAAACAAAAAAACCCAAGATTTAAAGGACTTGGTATGACTGCTCAAAGTTAGATGTGTAATTTTCATATATGCTGAGCATCTGCAGCTCCTATTTACTTCAAAGAGGAGTACAGGCAGGGCCGGTTCTAGGCACCAGCAAACTAAGCACGTGTTTTGGGCAGCACATTTTCAAGGGCAGCATTCTGGCAGCAAAAGCCTAGAGCCGGCCCTGGGGCTGTTGAGGTTCGTGCCGCGGGGGAGCAGCACTACGCCTTGTGGCTGGGCCGGGCAGGCTCAGGGCGGGGGACACTCAGGCTGGGGGCCACCCCATGGGGCACATGGAGCCGCCTGCAGGTGCCACATCCAGGGCTGGACGAAGTGGCCCAAGCCCAGGGACTGCGGCAGGGCGGCCAGAAGCAGCAGCAGTGGGGCCATAGTGGGCGGGGCGTCCCGCTCTCCGGGGCTCCGCTCCCTCTGGAGCTACCCTGCCCCAGCTCCTCAGCCCTCTGCTGGGGCGGTCCCCCAGCTCTGCCTTCCCGGGTCCCAGCCAGTCCTGAAGGTGGGAGCCCTGGCTGGAGGGATCCTGGGCTGAGGCACGGCCCGAGAGCCCCGCTGCTTACCCCGACCCTGCCAGTGCTGGACCGGCTGGAGGCGAGGGGGGAGTGGGTGGAGTCAGCACTGGTGGGGTGGAGCCCAGGGCTGGGGCGGCAGGGGGTGCGGGTTGGTGGGGGGGGGGGGGTGAGAGCCCAGGGCTGGGGTTGGGGCAGCCAAAAAGATTTTTTGCTTGGGGCAGCAAAACCCCTAGAGCCGGCCCTGAGTACACGTGCTGAGAACCTTAGAAAATTAGTGCATGTTAGTGGGTAAATACAGATTTGGATACGTAAAGTTTGAAACTAAACCCCATATTTAGATAGCAAGATAAATGGTCTGATTTTCAGTTTAAAGATTGTGCTTTAGATTTATTTATTTAGATTATTTATTCTAGAAAGGGAGAGAATAAGATTCCTATTTTTAGTGAGGGTCATTAGCCACTGGAACAACTTAACAAGGGATATTGTCCAAGGTTTTCTAAAATACATTCTCTATTTCAAGCACAAATTTTTAGGCTAGTTGCAGGACTCACTGTAGTGAAATTCTGTCGTGTGTCATGCAAGAGGTCAGCTAGTTCATCTTAATGGCCTTAAAATCTATACATTCTGAATAGTAAGAAGTTATAAGAGACCTGCAATTTAATGCACAGCATAGAGAAGATCTGCTCTGCTCCTATTTGCCCTGTCCTATAATAAAAGGAGGCATCCAAATAAAACCTAAGCACATTTAAATCTGCTCCTTTTTATGTATCATATAATTAGCCTCCAGAATTTTTGGCCTCAAGGTATTATTAGAAATAGGTTAGTATAGATTTTAGAAGGATAAGAAATGTATCTGAATAAGAACAAAGGATAGTCTAGCTTTGTTGTGATCAAATGGCATTCTTATTCAAATCAGTTTCTTAACTTTTTAAAAATCTATACAAAGCTATTTGACTCAATCATATCTTCAGGCAGTATGAGCCTGATTCAAAGCCATTTAAATTAACCATAAGATTCCCACTTACTTCAGTCATCTTTAGATCAGGCCCTAAAAACTGGAGGCTGATTAAATTCTGATTGTATATTGCATTATTCCAGTTTTATGCTGGCATGAATCCATAGAAATCAGATCCCAATTATTAAAAGGCACCTGCAGCAGAATTACAATTTGTGTTTACAATACATCTGGTTGGAAAATGGAAATTCTATTTTTTTTTGTTAAAAATTTGTGTCCATTAACATTTTTGATAAGATCTAATTTCCATAATTCTTCCCGATATTTAGAACACTTATTCACAGGAATATTATTGACTCCTATTTCCGAATGAGCTGTGTGTGGTCTAGGGGTCTTAAAAGCAGTCTGACATGGGAACTGATGATGAGCAGAGTTTACTATGATGGCTTATTCTTAGCTTAGTGTGTGTCAATCACCTCACATCAGGTTCTTCCTATTATGTTCTATTTAGGTTCTTATTAGAGCTGCCAAAATTTTTCACACAACATATTTTCCATCCCCAATAAATAAATAAATGGCCATTAAAAATGGCAAAAAATTATCAACAGCATCAACATTTTCAATTTATTTTGCAAAATTTTCCATGGAAAATTGTAGTAACCAGTTTTAAAATGGTTTCAATTAAAACTAGAATTTAAAATTGCACAAACAAAATGTGCAAAGCCAGCATATGGGTACAGCTGGAACCCAGCAAAATAGAATCTACCTGCAGATTTTGAATTTTTTCACAAAATAAGTTTCCCATTTTCTTTCAACCAGCTCTAGTTCTAATGCCACTATGACTTCTGAGTTGGCATAGGTTAGTGTATAGGATATTGGTTTGGGAGACATGAGTTATATCCCTGGCTCTGCCACTGGTTTGCTGGGTGATCTTTGTAATGTCACTTCCCTTTCTGTGCCTCATTTTCCATATCTGTAAAATGGCAATAACGATACTGACCTCCCTTTTCAAGTTATTTGAGTATTATGGGATTCAAACCACTATATAAGAAAGAGGTGCTGTTAATATGAGTGTCTCTTGGCACATGTAATTCTTAATATATTCTTAATTCTATATATAGTCTAAATATTCACCAGATCTCTGTGGATATATGGATAGTTTGATTGATTGTGAGATCTTTTAGAGACAGTTTAAGGGTTTATTTATATATTCATTTATTTTCTTATTAACATCAACATTTTTTAATTATTTAAATTAAGAAACAACATTTTTGCTCTCACTTTCTCTTTTTTTTTTGGTTTGTTCTTATTTTATTCCCTCTCCCTCTAAACCCTTTACTGAATTTAGTTAAACTTGTTCTTTGCTTCAGGAGCCTGGATAACTGAGAAGCATTTAAAAGCAAAATGCACAGACCTTGTTCATAAGTAAGGCCCCAGTCCTGGTAACACTTTAGTACTTGTTTAACTCAATAGGATTATTCATACTCTCAGACTTGTTCATGTGCTTAAGTGTGTAAAGGATCAGGACTTTAGGGGAAAAAATCACCCAGTAAAGAGGTTCAGTACTTAAATCATTTAAAACTTATTTTGAGGACTGACATGGAAATTATATGGTGATATGTAAGTGGATTTCTCTCTGAGAATGTAATTTTATCTCATCCAGCACTAGACCTGGCCAGAGACTGACATCTGTGTAACTCAAAAGCTTTTTACTAATTGTACTGTGTGGAGTGCAGTTGAGTTGACTGATCTCATTTCCAGCTCTGACAGGGTTAAAAATTACTCAAATTGCAATTGAAGGGAATTTGGTGATCTTTGTTGGTAATATTTAGTTGTTTCACTTCATACTGAAATAAACTGGCATTGGTCAGACTTTGTTCGTGAAAATTGCAGCTTTGGGTTTGCAGGCGAAGAGTGACTCATGAACATAGCAATGTAGAGTCCCAGGAAGAGGAGATCCTGGGCATTACAAATGAGGTTTGAGATTCACTGGAAGAACTGATGGGCGTAGAGGGTCAAAGCTCACAAGACAGTACCTACCTAAATTCTATCTTTTCCTAGCCAGCATAATCATTCTTTACTTTTCATGAACACTAAGATGTCAAAAATAATGAATATGAGACTTATGGGATGTGACTATTTTGAGGAAGAGAATCTTCCTAGAAACCGTACTGAAAACCCCTACGCTACTGAATCGATCTGAAAACAATAAACAGCTTGAGCCCAAGATGAGTAAAAAAGAACCAAATCTAAATTCCCCGTTTGTGGAGAGCCACAGGACACCAGGCATGAAAAAACTCAAGAAAGCTGAAATCTTTACTGAAATCTTTCCTTCTTTTTATATGATCCCCACTCCCTCTGGTGTAACTGCATTGATTTCAGTTGAGTTAATCCATATTTACGCCAGTAAAAGAGAGATCAAAATCACAGTCTGCAAATGGGAGAAATTAGTGATTTCTGCTGATGACTAGTCAATTAATATTAACTTATATATGCAGTATATGAGTGATGGAGGATGATAAGAATGAGCAGCTAGAGATATACATGAAAGCTACATGAAAGATACACCCAATAATTGAATCATCTTTCAGATGTATTACATCAGCTGACAGTGGCAGATTTAGAGTTAGTGCACAGCTTCATTCCCCACCCACCACCCCTCGGACCCAACCAAGAAAAAGAACATTCTCTCTTATCTCCCCCCAAACCCATTTTTCATTCTTTTTTCCTTCATCTTCCTCCTATATTATAAGTAATGGGAAGTAAATGAAAATAAAGTGAGGCACCTTGATTGGGGCAGGGGCTTGGGGTGAGGAGGGCAGGCTCTGGGAGGAAGTTTGGGTGCTGGGTGTGGGGGCTGGGGCAGGGGGTTGAGGTGTGGGAGGAAGGGTGAGGGGTGCAGGCTCTGGGAGGAAGTTTGGGTGCGGGGTGCAGGCTCTGGGCTGGGTTGGGGTGCGGGAGGGGGCAGAGGGGTGAAGCTTCCTTCAGGCGGCATGGCTCCCATGCAGTTCCCAGCCAATGGGAGCTGTGGAGTTGGCACTCAGGGAGGGAGCAGCACATGGAGACACACCCTCCCAACCCCCAGGGGCCGCAGTGACATGCCAGCCACTTTCGGGAGTGAAGCGGCATGGAGGGAGGGAAGCAGAGCAGCAGAGAGCCGTCTTAGCCCCGTTGCTGGCGTGTTCTGCATGCTCCTTGGTGAGAGGGGAGCAATGGGTCTCCGTGCGTTGCTCGGGGTGGGGGAAGTGTATGGAGCTGCCTCCCCTGTCCACTTCCAGCCAGGGGCGCACAGAGACATGCCGGCAGCCAGTCATTCCGGGAATGATGTGGGGCCGCCGCCCATAGCATGCAGGCAGCCTGCCTGCCTGAACTCTGCTGCACCGCCAGCCGGGACTCGGGTGCAGGTTGTCAGATATTTAGCTTGCATTTTTGGGGTTCCCCTGTCGTTGGGGGCCCTGTGCCACTGCAGTTTGTTTCATGGTAAATCTGCTCCTATCAACTGAGCATCTGGCTTTAAGGCTTTGCAGAAGATTTCTGGGTCTGATCCTGCAGTCTTTGCTACATAAACTTCCATCAGCTTCAGTGAGATTTTTGTTTGAATAAGGACTGCAGGACTCTTAATACTTTCAACAGCTTTTCATGACTCATTTAGACTTTTGAAATAACTCTAAATATTTCCTGAACATTATCAGCCTTATAACAGTTCTCATGGTGTTTCTAATGCTGAGGCTTTTTCAACTTGTCATGAATTCAGAAATGAATTTAATTAATTCCTTGATAGAAAAATGCTTGGCTTCAAAGCAAATAAATAAATACAATTAATAAACAAAACCCTTTTTGTAATTTCCCGAATGTAACACTTGAATGGAGCAGTTTGTTGAGAGCAGCAAAATGCCAATAAACCAATATGTTAACAAAGAAGAACTGTGGCCGAGGGGGCAAATTTTGTTAGTCCCCCCCCCTTTATTTTGTAGACATTTTGGGCACTGTTGTAAAGTTGCTGAGTCTGTGTTGAGCAGAACCAGATGTTTAGATAATTCTTATGGGACAAGAGAACAAGAAGAACACAAAAAGCCCAGGCATTTTTGAAGAGATCCAGTGTTTCAGGGTTTTATACTGTCAGAGGACAGGTAACCACAAAGTGAGATAAAGGCCTGTTTTGTGTTGGGGTAAGAACTCCAGAGCAGATGCTCAGATGGTCCAGGGCTTTATGTTTAATTCTCTGATCCACTCTGTATCTAGGGAGACGAATGGCCGATGCTTAAGAAACAGAATGCTTAAGTATTTTCCTAACTATAAAAAGTTAGGCACCAAATCTCCGAGCATATTAACTCTCTCACATTATCATTCACCAATAAAACAGCAGCTTGCAAAGTGAGGAGAAATGGATAGCACAGTAATTGCTTTTACACCTGATAGAGGCTGCTAACATTTGAAAAGTGGTGTGCTTCATTAGAGTCCAGAAAGATCTGATAAAATGGGGGGTAAAGGGGCAGAAGAATAGCTTTTTACAGTCCAATAAAATGAAAATTTCACAGCATTTTTAAAGGTTCATACAATTTTGTCATAGACGGTAGAAACCCAGAAACTGACAGACTTTGCAATGAAGGTGTTAGAGCTACATGCAAATTCTTGCTGTGAAATATGAACTCTCTGAAATTATCCTTAGAGGTACAGTACTTGAAGTGAATTAGTCCAACAGCTTTTTGTGGAAAATGAGTATAAAATAGTTGAATGAAATGCTGATACCAGATACCAGGGTGCAAGTATATAATCCCCTTTTAATTGCTGTGCCGTCAGTCACAAGCCTGGTTGTGCACATGTGTAGGGGGACGTAAGGAGGCAGAAGTAACTATCTACCCCTTTGTTGGTGAGGGTCTTTAGGGAGGTGTTGAGCATCCTCAGTTCCCGCTGAAGTCATTCGGATCTGAAAGTGCTTAGCATCTCCCAGGATTAGGTTGTCTGCACGACCAAATGATCTTGTAAATCTTTCAGCTTCTTCCCAGAACTTGGGCAGTATCACTGCTATGAAATGTCTGAGCTGGAAGAGCATTCTGGATAAGTATGAAAGCTGGGTGAAAATTTTCATCCTAAACTTTTCATTTGGTGAAAAATGCAGATTCAGGTAAACCGAAACATTTTATGAATTCACTTTCACCAAAATGTTTGGCTGGAAAAAGCCAACCAAAAAGTAATCTGAACAAAATGGAAATGTTTCATTTTGACATTTTTTAAATGAAGCATTTTGGTTTTTTTTCAATGCAAAACAACTTCATAAAATTGAGTTGAAATGTTTCATACAACCCGAAAATATATTTTAAAAAATTTGTTCCACAAAGTTTTGCCAAAAAAATCTTTTTGGGTCAACCTGAAACAAATCCCCACCATCCCACCCCCCCACACACAATTTTTCAGCACTTCCAGCAAACCAAAAAAATCAGTTATTCACACAACTCTAGTAAGGGTACACAAATGAGCACACCAAACACATCTATAGATACTGGAATGCCTATACCAAAGGTAGCTCTAACAAACAGCTTTTTAGTTTGGACTGGGGTTTTACAAGCCGAGTAAAATATTGACTACATTTAAGCATTCCATGAACTATTTATTTTATTGTGCTAACAGTCAAAACTGGACACTGGCTCATGCTACTGTCTGACTTACTTAAGACACAGTCTTACAAAAAAAAGTCATGTTTCTAGCCAAGCAAATTTCCTTATATAAAATATGTCCAAAAATATCAGCTAAGACAGAAAACAGCTCAGGTGAGGCTTTCCAGCAGTTTATACACAGTCACTTTCCACATGCTATCAACTCCAAATGATCCTTGCCTCTGTGTGCACTGGTACTCCTATCTATACATATTCCTGCTCACTTATGTGCACAATCAAATACCTGACATATAACTAACAGGCTCTGGAATACATATTATTGGTTTTATGAGATCAGTTCAGGTATATGACCTTTGTTTTTAATTTCTCTCTTATGTGCTTGTTCTTGTCTGCTCACATTTTTCAGCAATCATTTTTTTAAAAAATCAATCTTCCCTAAGAACATAATTAGCAATACAGATTCCCTCGTTTAAGGCTTCATTTCTAAGCAATTTTGAACATTTGCAGAACCCATTAAAGCCCTTCTTGGGAGCAGGTCCTTTATGTTCATCACTTCAGAAATGGCCTTGCAACTGTTCACATAAATGGAAGATTCTGAGATTCTGTCATCAATAAGTCACTCCTTGAATGGCATTATTAAAGGACTCTGACTGTCACTGTTAAGGTCCCTCAGCCATTAGAAGTCTCTCATAAGACAACCCGAAATATCGACTTTAATAACATAATTGTTCATTCATGGGTGTAAGTTAGAGTTGGGTGTAAGTTAGGATTCAGGCTGGTTTTGTGAATCGGGTTAGGGCAGGGCTGAGTTTGAAGGCTTGGACTAATAATACACAAACAAAATAAGCCTGGGGGCCTGACTGTAGGCTCTAGCTAGGATTAGATTTGAGGTGGGCTCTAGATAGGGGTCAAGCCTGAGGTAGTTTTGTAGGGGCAAGTTAAGCTTACAGCTAAAATCCTTTATATGAACTATGGTTAGTTACAGTGCCAGTTGAAGGGGGTTTGCTAAAGTTAATTGGGGGGCTGGTTTGTGAACCCGAGTTAGGGTTAGGATTGATATCAATTCCTTGGCTTGTACCAGGATCAGTATGGGGGTCTGTTCAATGGTCCAGCTTGTGAGCCCAAACAAGTACTGAAGAATGGGCTGTTTCTTGGGCCGAAGTAAAGGCGAGATTTGGGGCTGGTTTGTGAGTCCTGGCTGAGGCTAGTAATGGCAGTAAAATGGGCCCCATTCTACGGTTGGTTTGGGAGGTGGTTTTGAGCCTGAGCTTAAGTAGAGTTTGGTGCCAGTTTTAATGCAAGATATGAGGTTGATTCTAGTTCAACAGCTTGAGTGTCATTCTGGCATTGAAAAGGGTCCTTAAAGCAGGTGTAAATGATAACACCAGAGAGGGGTCTTAGTATAAATGGAGATCAAGCCTTTATGTTTGGTAATATAGTAACATCCTAATTTCATTATTCTTTTTTACATGATTATATTTATTTGGAATATTTTTATTTAATTCTCTTGAGTGCCATGGTAGCAGCTGGAGTAAATTTAAATACACTCATTTTTTATTAATTCTAAATAATTACATACATTAATGAAGGGTTCATTTAGCAATGTGGCAGACAGATGGAAATCTACAGAAAGAACACAACAAAGATAGAAATAAGAGTTGACGGGCAGAATTAGGTAAAAATAATGTGATTAATTCACTTCCTAGAGAAGAGAAGGTGGAGGAAGCAGGACACTGAGTAAAAAAAACAACATTACTCCTGCAGCAGTTCATGTTGAGTCAGTGGGTTCCAAGATGAGGTCAGCAAAACTGCATCTGGGTCTCCTTACAGTGGTTTTACTTTGCAAACATCACAGGTGTGCAGTCTACAAACTTCACAGAGGGTCAGGGCATTCAAGATGAGTGTCAAAGTTACATATGAATACTAAAAGAACTGGCAGCAGCAGCAGTGGCTGAGACATCAGTCTGCTGTCAAACCTCCTTGGTTCTTGGCACATTACATAAAATACACATTTACATCAAAGTCTGTGTGTGCACCTGCCACTTCTGTAAAGCACAAACTTAGCCCAGGGAGAGTTTCAGACAATTTTCTTCCTCTTTTGGGGGAATAAAAAAAGGAATGAAAGAAATCATACAGAGGATGCATAAAATAAAGAAAACAGATTATGAAACAAATAGTTTGGGGGGTTTACAAAGAATACAGATGCTAATCAGTGTTTATTACACCTAGGATAAAGCCATGTAGAATACATATGATATCAGGGTTCAAAAAGGCAGGTTTCCTAAATTTAGGAAGTGAGGAGGAAACTCTGGCTTGGATATGACCATTATATCTGCATTTTTTTCTATTAAGCCCATAGAAACGAGGGGACAGTAAATGAAACTAAGCAGAAGTCAACATTAATTTAGCACTCAAGGAGAACCCATCCCAAATAACGTGTCTTGGGCATACATGGACATGCCCAGTAGTTCAACAAATGTGGACAGAAAGAAAGCTAATGTAACTTAAAGGAGGGGTGAGCAGTAGTAGATCATCTCATTCTGTCAATGAGCTAGGCCAAAAGTAAATTGTGTTTTTCTGTAAGGGGGCATTTATTGAGTGAAATCAGAAAAAACACTCAGTATTTGCAGAGTAACCCATATACATCCAGCAGATTTATATTTACGAGGGTTAAAATTAAAGCAATCCTATTTTTTGTGCAAAATTTTGTGTATAAAAATAGGATGACTTCACATATTTCTTGAATACTTGATTTAAAGGCATTAAAATCCTGTCTATGTTGAGCAAGGCTGTTTTGTTCTCATGAAATGTTCCCAGTCCATTTGTGTAGCAGTTCAGATGATACTCTTAATAACTGGAGATGTACCTATCTCCTAGAACTGGATGGGACCTTGAAAGGTCATTGAATCCAGCCCCCTGCCTTCACTAACAGGACCAAGTACTGATTTTTCCCCCAGATCTCTAAGTGGCCCCCCTCAAGGATTAAACTCACAACCTTGGGTTTAGGAAGCCAGTGCTCAAACCACTGAGCTATCCCTCCCTCTCAAAACAGTTGGGGTCTTGTCTGTGTAGGAAAGAGAGAGAACCTGTAGCACTGGACCTGGTGTAAGAGCTGAGCCTGAACCATAGTCAGCAAAGTTAGGCCATATCATGAATCAAAGTCAGGCCATGGATTAAAGCGGATGCCTACAAGTTCACTGTTTGATACATGAATTTGGCAAGGGCACTGCTAGCATTGCTAAAACACAGGCACTGCTAAGAAGCAACAGATACTGGGTACGTATGTGAACACATTCCAAAAGATTAGCCCAGGTACATCCTGACCTAACACCAGATAAGAGGGTTTGACCAAAGTGATGAATAGGGATGTTTTGCCAAAGAAATTGAGCAAGCTACAAGTGGAGGTAAAATGCAGATGTCATGAAACATGTAAGGTGATACATAAGCTGCTTGTTACAATCTATAAATGTCAGGTTACCTCACCATGCCCCTTTGTCCAGCCTAGAGGGCAGTAGTGAGTCCTGTGGCTGACTGAGATGGTCCATTGTAATGGGCATACATGTGTTAGGGTACCTGTAGCATTTATGGAGCATTAGTGCCGTAATTCGTTAACAATAATCCTGTCCGAGTGCCTTCACCATTGAACAGAGTGTCTGTGGTCTTTCTGGCAGTTCCATCAAGGTCTACTGAGCCAGCTAGGTGCGCAGAGTTGGGAAAGCCCACGGAGAGAACATACACATGCAAGTCAACTAACAACAATCTGAACTAGGCCAAATTTTGGAACCCTTTGAAAATTGTATTTATCATTGAGGGCCTAATTCCATGAGCATTTCTATTAATTCAACATGAGCTGAGAACTGCATAGGACTGAGCCACAATATTCCTAACAGATGTGCATTACAAATAGTTGCACTAATATTTTTAATAGATATCCAGACACTAGAGAAACCTCAAACAAGCAACATGGCCAAGGTCCTACATATTGGGCTATTCAAGAAAACAAACAAGAAAGCAAGTTCTAATCCTGAGCACCATAGCTAGAGCTTTGGGATTTGAATGTCTTAAACTGGAATCTATGACAGTGATATGGTGTTCCTGAATCTCCTCCTTGAGATACGTCTAAGACAATGCAATTATTAGTGGGCCATCACATCAGATCCTTATACAGTGAGCAAATAGTCTTGATAATAGGAGTTAATAAAATACTTATTGGTTTAGCATCAGTACAAAGGATCCGTGGCTAGAATTACCTGACCAGCCACCACTTCATATTGGATATGAATTAAGCCTATTTAGAGTGTGAGTGTGTGTGTGGGGGGTCCTACATGTGGAGCTTTGGCCATGGGCAAAATGGTTATTTTCTAGGATTAAGATTATTTTACTGGGCTAGGCAAATGTTGAAAAGAAACAGCCCCTTCCTAGCATGAAGCAGGTTTACTAGTTAATTTTTGAAAATGAGTCCATTTTTGTTATTCATAGAGACTGGCACATTACCGCTTGAACAGTGGGATGGTTCCCCCTAAGTGTCTAAAAGGCAACATTTTGTCAGCTTAAATGTAGTGTCTCTCCTAAGACACCAGTGATGGAAGGGCCTAGATCTAAATGAAAGTACAGTAGAAATAGCTCCTGAGAGGGACAAGCCTGCCCAAGTGTGTCTGGGTAAAACACCTTCTTTTGCAAAGTGAGAACAGAGCACAGGAATATGAATCATGGCAGCTGACAGGCCAATTTTATCACTGGCAGAACACTTTCCAAAACAATTCCACTGAAGCAGCAGTCTCTTTCGTTACTATTTACTGAAAAATGTCTCACTCTTTTAAATGCTGAGTGCCACATGACATGTAGCACAACAGGGTATGGTATAATCCAATAGGACACAAAACAATAGAAAAGAAAGAAAATACACTACCACATAACATTGAATCCCACAGTGAAATACAACATAATGCAACACAAATAATATACTAGAACATAACAGATACTTATAGAGGCCCTCTTTCCTAAAAATATTGTAGAAGATGTTTCCTGGGATGTAGATGGATTGGTTAATTAGCTTGGGAGACTGTGACAAGTCTGGGATAAGCATACTGTGAAAAGGAGAAGAGGAGAGTAGAAGAAGCCATTTCCCCATCCATGCCCACTTTGTGCCCTGGGCAGGAGCTAATCATGATCTCAGTTTTTGCACTCGTTGAGCACAAGGATAAGGCAAGCAACAGTAGTATCCTCACCAGGGCTGGCTCCAGACCCCAGCACGCCAAGCGCGCGCTTGGGGCGGCGTCCCGCGGGGAGGGCGGCAGGCAGCGCTGGTGGACCTGCTGCAGGTATGCCAGCGGAGGGTCCACTGGAGCCGCGGACTGGCGACCGCCAGAGCTCCCCGCACGGCGCGCCGCCCTGCTTGGGGCGGCGGAAATCCTAGGGCCGCCCCTGATCCTCACTATAAGCAGTCACGAGGGTTGTGGTTACGCAGGTACGATTTAAGTTATTCCTCATGATTTTATAATTATTCTCATGATACTTGGTGATTTTCTTAAAGTCCCAACTCCTGGACTCCTTTCATTATGTGAAAATCTCAACTTTCACTAAAAAAGTTAAATTTCTAGCCCTTGGGTTTGAAGATAAAAGCCTGAAAATGCTATCAGAGTTCACATTAAAGTCTCAGAAACAAGAAGGCAATGAAAAAGAATCTCAAAACCTATTTTTTTTTTTTAAATCTCCTGATTCTGAGGCTTGTTTCATGGTTTTTGAGTGCTTGGGGTTTACTATAGAAGAGGCACCAGTGTGTGACCTTTCTTCTACACCAACTAGCAGGATGGAGCCATTTGAAAGCTCTGACCTGTGCTCCTTCAAACACAAAATCTCTGGGAGCTCCCACCTGGTTCATGCATCTCCATAACTACAGCCCCCTTCTGTGTGATTGTGCCTTAAAGTACAGCCCATTGTCATAGCTCCAGTCATTTATATGAATGGAGGATCTGTCCCTCAGAGTTTAGACAAATCTGATCCATAGATAGTCCATTCCATGATCATAGAATCATAGAATATCAGGGTTGGAAGGGACCGCAGGAGATCATCTAGTCCAATCCCCTGCTCAAAGCAGGACCAATCCCCAACTAAATCATCCCAGCCAGGACTAAAAACCTCTATGGAAGGAAATTCCACCACCTCCCTAGGTAACCCATTCCAGTGTTTCACCACCCTCCTAGTGAAAAAGTTTTTCCTAATATCCAACATAAACCTCCCCCACTGCAACTTGAGAACATTACTCCTTTTTCTGTCATCTGCTACCACTGAGAACAGTCTAGATCCATCCTCTCTGAAACTCCCTTTCAGGTAGTTGAAAACAGCTATCAAATCCCCCCTCATTCTTCTCTTCTTCAGACTAAATAATCCCAGTACCCTCAGCCTCACCTCATAAGTCATGTGCTCCAGCCCCTTAATCATTTTTGTTCCCCTCTGCTGGACTCTTTCCAATTTTTCCACATCCTTCTTGTAGTGTTGGGCCCAAAACTGGACACAGTACTCTAGATGAGGCCTCACCAATGCCAAATAGAGGGGAATGATCACGTCCCTTGATCTGCTGGCAATGCTTCTACTTATACAGCCCAAAATGCTGTTAGCCTTTTTGGCAACAAGGGCACACTGTTGACTCATATCCAGCTTCTCGTCCACTGTAACTCCTAGGTCCTTTTCTGCAGAACTGCTGCCTAGCCACTCGGTCCCTAGTCTGTAGCAGTGCATGGTATTCTTCCATTCTAAGTGCAGGACTCTGCACTTGTCCATGTTGAACCTCATCAGATTTCTTTTGGCCTAATCCTCTAATTTATCTAGATCCCTCTTGTATCCTATCCCTACCCTCCAGCGTATCTACCATTCCTCCCAGTTTAGTGTCATCTGCAAACTTGCTGAGGGTGCAATCAGGGCCGGCTCTACAGTTTTCGCTGCCCCAAGCAGCGCACCGAATTGCTGCAGCGGCGGGGGCAGTCCATGTGCCCTTAGGGCGGCAGGCGCATTTCTGCGGCGGCGGCAATTCAGCGGCAGCTTCTATGTTTAGCTGAAGCCGCCACGGACAGCTAAACATAGAAGCTGCTGCCGAATTGCCACCACCGCGGAAACACGCCTGCCGCCCTAAGGGCACATGGACTGCCCCCGCCGCTGCAGCAATTCGGTGCGCTGCTTGGGGCAGCGAAAACTGTAGAGCCGGCCCTGATTGCACCCTCAGCAAGTTTGCAGATGACACTAAACTGGGAGGAATGGTAGATATGCTGCATGGACTGCCCCCACGGCGGCAATTCAGTGCGCTGCTTGGGGGCAAAACAACAGGGACTGCCGCCCCTTGCAGATTGCTGCCCCAAGCACCAGCTTTCAATGTTGGTGCCTGGAGCCGGCCCTGGGTGCAATCCACACCATCCTCCAGATCATTAATGAAGATATTGAACAAAACCGGCCCCAGGACCGAACCTTGGGGCACTCCGCTTGATACAGGCTGCCAACTAGACATAGAGTTGCTTAGAGATTTAAAGATGTAATACACACAGACACACACACATACATTAAAAGTTATACACACTACAAATTCCCTTTGAAAAAATCTGTGCAAAGATGTTGTTTCTTTTGTCTACATGGGTTAACCACTCCTTAGATGTACTTTGAATTTCACTTTCAAATGAAGTGAAAAACTCAAAACAAAGCTAAGTCTTAGTTAAAAGTACCACATCTAAAACGTTTATCACTAACTATCATCTAGGGAGATAATTGTGGAAATAACAAAGAGATATTGATGCTGATGCTTCAGCTTTTATCCGTCATGCCTCAGGAGACTATTTTTTTTCTGCCTAAACAGATAGAAGATTATTTAACTGTGTCTAAATTAAGCTAAAGATGTTTTATGTATTTGGTTGGTTTAAACATAATGCTATTTTAAGAGTGATTTTTAAAAAATTATATTTAATTATGTTTTCTCTATTAAATCTTGGAGGGATGACAAATGAAAAACTTCTCTGTGATAAATTCTAATGCAACCTGCACCTTTTTATATGACAGCATTTTATATTTTAAGTCTCAAGAAAGGGAGAGCAGCATTTGGGAGGAAGCTAGAATTTATTGTAATCACCTATGTTTCTGCCTATATACAGAAAGTAGAGCAGAGAGCACAGCTACAAGTAGTGTGAAAGGTCCAATGCTACCATTAAGAGTACAATATTCTTTATATTCCTCATAGGCTCTATTGAGGCTGACAGAGCTGGAAGAGAGATAAGTTCATATATAGGAGCTGATGGGAATTCCTCTCAGACTCAGCCAGAAGAAGCTCTGAGAATGTGGTTGCTGCCATGACTGAGATTTGCAATATTTAAATTAAGCTATGTCTACACTGCACAGTTAACTCGGGCGATTGGTACCACATTTGAGCACCCAGATTTGCGTAGCTCAGTTGTGAGCATCCCCACTCCAGTGCTATTATTGTTTCTTCACTGTTTCTGCTCTCAGACACATGTTTCTGGGGCATACTCCAAGGCTGTTTGCACTGAGAAGCTCTAGGAGTCTTTCCTAGTCAATTGTATCAATTGTGGGAGAACTTGTTATTCCATTGGGAGAAGCTGTGGGAAGGGCATTGGAACACTGTCAGCGCTCCAATGACTTAACCTGCATCCTCACTGCAGAGTTACAATGAGGCCCAGGCTCTAAACCAAACCCGCAGCTAAGTCAGCTAGCTTCAGGTTAAAGCACTTCCAAACCAAGGTCAGATTTGTTCTGTGTGGATGGTAGATGGGTTAAGGCTGAAACCCATGTAAGAGCCCAGATTAACTCTGCAGTATAAACATACCATACGAGTTACTCAAGCCTTTACCCATTGTACAAGTAATGGATGGTTCACCATGATGAGTTTTACTGATATAGACAAAGTGCTGGGAGAGGAGTTTTTGTCACTTCCAGTTGCTACAGAGCCCCTACAAGTTGTTTTTAACTATTAGCTAGTTGCTTTAAATTGGGAATCTGTCTTGTTTAATGAGGAAAAGAAAAGATGCAGAAATCAATGAGACTAAGGATTTGTAAATATGTTATCTGAGTAAGTGGGGCTTACTGGGAAAGGCTAGTGTTGTGTGTAAGTGGAGCCCTATGGAAATCCAGGAAGTTAATTTCATTTTGATGTTGTTCCATGGCTGCACACATGATTTCCTATCTGACCAAACAAACTAAGGAGAGAGACAGTCATTAAAAGCGTATTGAGCTCTGTTACTTTGAAGGACTTGCAGACTAAGCTAAGAAGGCAGAACCAGAATGATAAAACAAGAACGAGAGCCAATGCAATTTCATTCCTGTTGCCATACAGGCCTAAAGTGCCCAGAATCCCTTATGGTTATGTCCAGGGGAACTAAAAAGTGTTACGCGATTTTAAGCATATTGAACTCATGTAAGACATGCTCACAAAAGGAATGGAAATGTGCCTAGAGCATGACCAATTTTTTGTATCTACAGCATGACCTATTTTTGCAGCTGTATAGGGTAGTTTAACCACATAATCAAGTGTTATAATGTAAACTGGCAGAACTGAGTTAGGTACCACATGTGACCAGAAACCCATGAAGCTTTGCAGCTAAGCTAACCATGAAAAGTTACTGGTGTGGTACATGTGTTATCAAATGTAGCAAATACGGAGTACACTTGTTAGGCAAAATGTGATTGGTTCTCCTACTAGAAGAACAAGTTGTGTAAAACTGAACCAAAGCAGGAATAGGTAGGTAGACGCGTTGCATACATATAGAGTATAAAACTGAACAATACTGTGACTGCTTACGGACATTAGGAGCAAGTGTTTCCCAAATCAGCAAAGTATTAACCTTTCCATATTGTGCTTTTAATCTTGTCTAATAAACTGATAGAGCCTGGTTATCTGACTTCTTATCAATAAAGGAATTGATTCCTCAGTATTCCCATTCTTCTTAGATAACTGAAGAATTCAGGAGACACTATGTTTTAAATTGGAAATTATCCCAATGTGTCCGATAAGCAGCAGTTCTAGGCAAGTTGAGCATTTAAAATATAAATATAATTCCCAGAATTGACACCTTCAACCTTTCTGTGGGCCCTATATGCCAAGATAGGCACAGCTTGTAGTTTTAGCATGAAAGTCCTTTCTGGATGGAGCTAGTAATAATGCTGATGTGGAATTTTAAAATATCATAATATAAAGTGAAAACAACCAGACTAAATCTCCTTGCCCCTCACCTCCTACATAGTCTGTTGTTGCCATTCTATGCTCTGCTACAGGCTACTTGTGTGACCTTTGGTAAGTCACTTAACTTGTCTGTACTTAGGGAATCAATCCTGATAAGTGCTAAACACTTTGACACTGATCCAGAACATCACTTAAGCATATGCATAACTTTAAGCATGTGAGTGATCCCACTGAAGTCAATATTGCTGGCTTGGAGCCAGAGAGCTCAGCACATTGCAAGGTTGAGCTCTCAATTGCTTTTCTTAGTACACCCTTCTCAGTATGTAAGTCACTCTCTGTCTGTAAGTCACATTCATTTTGTTCATTCAGTGAATGCCAGTTTGAGACAGGTATTACTAGTTTACCATGTGTTCAGACCAATTTACACATGACATGTAACATATCCGGACTGAATTTGGTCAAGACACTTTGTCCTCATTGTTAATTTGTACCCACAACGAGGTATATTTGAGCACAAATTACTCACAGAAACTGTTTGGCAAATTATGTTTGAATAATGAATAAACAATAGAAAACTCACGATGTGTTCATAGACAATACACACAAACAGAGAGGTGAAATTCGTCAACTCCACTATTCACTACAAATTATTCATCCCTCTCTAATATACATGCTTTCCCTCTCTCTTTAGAGGAGAGTAAGGAATACATTCTTAAATGTATTCCATTTGATTTCTGCACTTGTCAAAAGGGTTTCATTTGAAAACCATATACAACTATCAATAACCTTCTTGAAAATGGTCTATTCCCCTATGCCAACCTACGATTTCTCATCTCACTCCGGTCCTTTCAATCTCACACCTTTTTACACTCAAACATTAGAAATATAATTCCAAATTTCCTGAGACCTAGAAGTCTCTCTCGTCTTGTGATCTGGGAGGATTCACAATGCTGCTAGAGCAGAACAGACAGAACAAAATCATTGTGTTTTTATTTTAAACAGCTGGGTTTCCCTTCTATAAAGTTAATAGACCCAGACTATATCAGCTTCAATGAAAAACCAGTATTGTAACCATTCTGCTATAACAAGAAAGTGATTTTCTTTGCTCTTTGAAATTCTAGTTCATCAAGTTAAATGTTTTTGTCCAACTATAAAGAAAGTGGAAAACAGTGGACTTTCAAGAGTGACATTTTTCCTGAATTTTGTTTGCAAATGTTGAAATTTAGAAATCTGGGACCATCTAGTTATCAACTCTAGTAATTTTCTGCTCTAGGGGAATCGACGGCTGGAGGTGTACATGTTATTTAGAGGTCAGGACTGAGATGCATTGAAGAGCTATGTAGGGCCCAGTATTGCAGCCACAGTGGTGTTTGCATGTAAGGATTGAGTAGCACTAAGACATCTATAGGCATGGTCCAGGACAGGAGTTCTAGAGCAGTGGTTCTCAGCCATGGGTACACAGAGGTTTTCCCGGCGATACATCAACTCATCTAGCTATTTGTCTGCTTTCACAACAGGCTACATAAAAATCACTAGCAAAGTCAGTACAAACTAAAATTTCATACAGACAATGACTTGTTTATACATCTTAATATACTATACACTGAAATGTAAGTACAATATTTATATTCCACTTGATTTATTTGCTATCTGTATCATAAAAGTGAGAAAATAAGCATTTTTTTCATAATAGTGTGCTATGACGCTTTTTATTTTTATGTCTGATTTTGTAAGCAAGTAGTTTTTAAGTGAGGTGTTACTTGGAGTACGCAGGACAAATCAAACTCCTGAAAGGGGTACAGTTTATATATATATTATATATATTATATATAAAAATGAGAGAGAGAGAGACTGTTTAACTTCTTCACCCTATGACACTGATCTGAGTGATAGAGGAGAAAGCCTTTCTTTTTGATACACATTAAGTGTGTGAACTAACGTGCACTGCAGGCTGAACTGGGTCTTCTTGCAGGGAGGTACCAGCAACGCAAGGCTTCTTGCCCAAATGAGACTCTGTGAGACACCTGTTGTGTTAATTTAAATGTAATATATCTATGGTCTAAAGGCATTAATGTGACCCTGCCACTGCCCACCATCAAACAGTGCTAAAATCCGGTGCTTGATACACAGAAACTTCAGCCTGCTTAATAGCATGGCAAACACACTATAAAACTCAGTCCAAAGGTTAACAATTTATTGATTGAAAGACAGAAAAGGAAAAGAATCAAAGTGAGGTAAAGAGCATTGAACTGAAATTGATTGTTTATGCAAAACAAACAGTCAAAACCTATCAAAGTCCTTTCTGGAGACATTGATTATTGGTTAAAGGCTCTTAATCAGCCTAACGGTCCTTCTTAGTGGGGAAGACAGGAGTTAGTTCTGTTGTTCAATTCTGAGATGAGAATGAAAGTCACTTTCCTGCCTTAAACCAAACAGACAGACCCAGAAGGGAGAGATGAAAGAGGATAGTAAAGATGAGGGAAATATAGCTTTTGTTGACATTCTCAGTATATAGGGTGGTTGGTCAGTCATGGACAGAAGCTTTGGGCTGGCAAGTCGGCCATGAAAGTTGTTGCTCTAGATCTGGGCTTACCTCCCCCATCAAGGACATCGTCTGGTTGGTCTGGTCAGGTTCCTCTCCTTCACTGCTCTTTCTCAAGTTGGGCAGAGCTGGATGGACCATCTCATCTTGCTGGGCTGGTGCTGTGCAGTACAGTTGATTTGGGGATCATGAAAAGCTCAGGGAGAGACAGAGGACAGGAGATAGATGGGGTAGGGTCAGAAAGGAGCACACGAGAGAGGGGAAGACAGACCAAATTCAGTGGAGGTATGTTAAACATATATGTTCATGGACTGTGCCCATGGGTGGCAGGTGAATGGACCGTTGGGAGAAGCTAGCCCCCGGGTCCCTCCCCGCCTGAGGCTCCACCCCTTCTCTTTTGCCCCCTGCCCCACCAAAGCCTGGCGTGCACACACACACACACCCACAGCCGCTGGGCCACCCCCACACACCCAGCAGTGGGCAGTGCAGCTGGAGAAACTCCAGCCCCAGCACTGGGTGGGTGGGCAGGCGTGTGGCTGAAGCACCCCCAGCCCTGGAGCGCCCCTGGCCCTGGAGTGCTAGGTGGGTGGTACAGTCCCAGAGCCCCTAGCGCTGGGTGGATGGACGGATGGTGCAGCATGGCCTCAGCCCCAGCGCCCCCAGCCCCGGGCCTTGTGTGCACTGCCCCAAGCCTTCCTGCTCAGCTCTTGGCCACAGAAGAGTTGGAAAGGAACTGGAAGCAGGCAGGAGGGGCCATACCAGGCTGTTTGGGGAAGCACAGACGTCCCCTGCCTATGCTACCTGCTGCCCATGACTGCGCCTATAAAGCAAAATCACGTACATTTTCACAAAAAGCATCCATCTATGTAATTGCTAACATTAGAATACTATAAAGTAGTTCAATTTATACATTTAATAGTTAGCACATCCATAATCACTATACCCAAAGGAGGGCATGTGGTTCGGCATTGGTCTTGCAAGCTGGAGATAATGTGTGGAACCAGCTACAGCTGATCAAAAGGTTTCATCTCAAACTTTGAATTATTATATGTTGTTTCCATTTTTCAGGGTTCAAAATAGAACTTTTCTTTGTTTTTATTTTTCAATTTTTTTGCTTTTTATTTTTTTTTTCAATTTTTCATATTTCAAACAAATTGAACTTTCAACGATTTGAATGTTTATTTTTATGCCTTTTTGTGACTCAGTGCAATAAAATTATATTTCGTTCACTTTTTCATTCATCCTTTTTCTTTTTGCTACTTTGTAACTTTTGAATTTGTTGCATAGTGGCAATATGTTTGAAAAAAGTTACATGGGGCAAAAAAGAAAATGAAACTCTGTTACTTTCAAAAACTGCTCTAGCTTATGAATCATTACAGATTTTGTTTTTCTTTTGCCATTGTGACATTTCCAAAATTGAGGAAGTTTCAAAACATTAGGGGGCAAAAGGCAAAAATGTAAAAGTGAAAGAGAGAAAGAGCTATTGTACTGTATTCAGAGACAAAAAAATTGAAATTTCTAAATTTTCTATTTCAATGAAAAATTACAAAATGGAAAGAAAATGTTTTTGTGAAAGTTTTCTTTTAAAGGCCATTTTTGGTTGTAAAAAGGTAGGCAAAGTTTTGAGTGTAAAATTTAAACCAGCTCTAGAAGCAGCATTGGGAGGATTAGCAAAGAAGTGGTTGCTACAAGTGCCATGCATAACATACAACTATAATCAGCCTGAATTTGACTCATTTTTGGCTATAACTAATGTATCCAATTTATATTCAGTAGACAGTATGAAAATAATTTGAGCTCAAGGGGGACTATGAATCAGAAGAAATGCCAAGAGACTGGGATTCTTGCATATTTTCCAGAGTGAATTTTTAGCTAGAGCAGAAAGGCAGTTTTCTCTACCAGACAGCGGGACAAAATAAATACTTGAGTCTTAGTGGGTTAACTTGTTAGCTTAGTAAGCCTGGAAGGCTTTATAGGTTCAGATTCATACCCACTGAATTGCCAAAGGGGGTGGGGAGAAAGCTGTCTGTGAAACCTCTTGCCATACAGAGTCATTTCTTCCATCTCCTATTCAGGACCTCCCTAGTGGACTGCCTTATCTTCTGCTAACTTAATTTTAAAAAAGAGTTCACTTAGTAGTTTAATGAACTGAAACTCAGTGAGTAGCTGCCTGGCTATACAATAATTCTTTCCCCATAACTGTCTACTACAGGGATTTTACTCAATGTTGCATTAAGTCACACAGGGATGCTGGGTGAGCATCCCTGGGCAAGGAAGGATCAGTGTCATCGTACAAGTGGAAATGTGGAGAGTTTAAATAATTAGAAGGTGAGACTGGTGGCTTCAAGAAAAGACTGGGGGATGACTTGAATTCTCCTTTCCTTCCAACTTCTATACCCCTATGACATTTAACTTCCTTTCTTTTCTTTTTATTCAGTACAGGCTACACTAGGTACATCTGGACAGTACATGGTAAATTCAGGAGTATGAATCTTCATATTTATATTTGGATGTAGACATATGAAGTGTTGTTTTTTTTTACTGAGAGTTGCTTCAATAAAATATAAATAAATAATAGAGGAGTGTTGTGGAAAAATTGACCACACCGTTGATTTTGGGTCAGACACAGCCTAAGGCACCTTTATTAGAATACAAATATGCATATAGGGAAGGTCATCATGGCCCCATGCAAGGGGGGGGGTAGCTGCCTTGTCTTTAACAGATTTTCACCAAGCTTATAAAGGCTAAAACCACAAAGCATAATTACACATCACACACATTATACTTTATTAACTCCTTATTTGGCATACTTTCTTACTTTTAGCGAGCCTGTCACTGCCCCTCACCATCTAGGGTTTTTCCTGTTATTGTCCCAAATGTGGTTTTCGTTGGTAGTCTGCCTGCCTTAAGACCCCTCCTTTGCGGTTGCATTGGATAAGGCTCTTGTCGCATTCTAGCTGAGCTTCCCTCAGTTCCCCTTTCTCTGGTTTCTTCACCACCACCACCACCCCCGCTCATGCCCCTTATACAGACAAACAAGTTTTGCAGAAGTTAACCTTTGTCCTATATAGCAATTGGGTTTTGCTAACAGGCCTGGGCCTGAAAGGCAGGGGTTAGGATGCAGTCTGCTTCTGACCCTATGGGTGGGGGTCTGGCAAATTCCCTATCACATTACAAATCTCAATTGTCAACAACGCCTTACCTGGTATAATCCTTGCCATCAGCAAGCCAATCAGAGCCCCTCACCACCCAGGGGCCCCCCTGTCACTGTCCCAGACGCTCCCCGCCCTCGCCACACACCCAATGCCACCATTTCCAACAATGCTGCACAATAAGCCCTTTCCTAACTACTTGTGTGCCCACCTACGTGCGGTCACATTGTCTGCTATACTAAGGCCACATTGCACAACCATCAGTTGATTTTGGTTCCCCTTTCTCCTGTTGGCCCCTTGATTATGCCACACAAACTATTACAAATTTTCCTATGCCTTAATGTCAAGCTGACCTATAATGGCCTACTGTTACTTATGCTCAGCTAACTCAGCTTGGGGCAAGCGGGACACAGTCTGGGGCAAGCGGGACCCCTTAAAATCCCTATCAAGGAGTAAATGTGACATGAATAACAAACAAACAAAAAAGATCTATAAGGAACAGTGAATAACTTAGTAAGCACTGTGAATGTGTGATCCTTTGGAACAATTATGGTATATGTTTCCAGAAGGAGAAGTGAAAGCCACAAATAATAAGTTTATTTTGACACAAATCTGAAAGTAAATGCAAGTATTGGCCTCCCTGCATATTCGTAGTTGGCACTAATCACAGACAGATTTACCAACCCTGTAATGCAAGCAGGCATCTAGCGTCCAAAGTCTAAAACCTTTAGTATATTCCTCTCTTCCCATATATCATCTCTATTTTTTCCATCTCTTTTTATAGAGTGCCCCTGCTCACCAGTTATAGCCTGTGGTTTTAACTTTTTGTTTATTAGGCTAGAATACAGTAATTTTCTTAGATTCTCGAGAAAAGGCTCTTCAGACGTAGAATGCATTTGTGTAGATATACTAGGCTTCAATGAGCATAAGGGCTGTTCTACATTATCATTGATTAATGGGGATTGTGGCACTAGCAAAGGATCCCACACCTGCCTCTTTCACTCATCCCCCCTACCCAATCCCAGCCCCAGCCATGTCCCCATTTACCCCCAGTATGTCCCCCTACAAAGAAGGGACAGTAGGTGGCATCCAACTACTTACACCAGCTTTTAAGACACTAAATTATTCGCTAAATGATCCTCATTTTCCCCTGTAGGGAAGTTCTCTGGCTGCTTTCTCAGAAATACATAGCAGCTAGACCCCAGGGGCTGAGACTTGAGACCATTGGATTAAAACAATAAGAATAATAATAAAAAGCTGGCATTAACAAGGCCTTAAGAACAAGGCGGCAAAGGAATGATAAAATAAAAATACTTCATACAACAGTCTGCCCTTCATCAACATATGGTGTTACAGTTTACTCCTCCAAAAACCTCCATTACCAGCTCGTGCAGTCAGTAAGATTGGCTCATGCTGATCTTTCCCAGAGGAATATTTGTGAACTTATCAACTTTCATAATGCAACAGCAATGTTATCCCTGTGAATCTCTTCAGCTTAGGGATTCAGATATTGTATCTTCCAGATGGTGCAAAGGAAATAGAGTAGGATTATTTAGAAATGCGGGTGCTTTCCATGAAAATGTATTTTTCCAATTTTGAAGATATTGATAAAAGATCATTAAAGGGGAGAGTTGCCAAAATATTGTTGGTTTATGTTGGGGAGTGGGGAGACAGGGTAAGGAGGTAGAGAGATGATGTTAACTGTGTCTGCATGCTCAACTCAACAAGTGCTGTGCAACTAAATTTATCCAACACTTATAAATCTATAAAAGTTATCCATCTTATAACTAATAGGATAGCACCATTACAGATGCTTTTATGGGCTTAGTGGTGCCGTGGATTACAGTGGACTCCTATTCTTTAACACATGGAGACCTGCATTCAGATACTGATTTAGGCCTCATGTGGAATTCAATTTATCGATTCTTTTCCTCATCCCTCTTTATCCATATCATAAAACTATTCTGCAGTTTGGTATAATTAGTAAGGCTGATGTTACTGATCAGAATGGAAGAGCACTGTGGCCAATGAGAAAGGTTGAGTAGCATTAGCACAGCTGTACAGAGTGCATTCACAGAAGCTGTTTGCACTCAATGGCCAATGTCAGTCAGTGGCCAATGTCAGTCCCTGCCCTGGCAATAGAACTGGTGTGTTATTGTGGTGGGCACATAGGGAATGTGCACCCTGCATGGCATTGAGCCCTGTTCCACAATAACTCCCTGCACACAGGTATTAGGTGGGAATGGGGCTGGATTCTTGAATTTGCTGTGTCTTGGTTTGAAGGCCACTTCAGTCAATCAGTTGAAATACTGGTAGCCTCCATGGAGCCAATCCAGAGAAGTTCCAATGCCTTCCACTCCCATACCTCTGCTTAACATCCAGTCCAGTTTTTTGTGAAGACCATGAGGGTTTGTCGCTTAGGGAAATCTTATACCAGTGACTTCTGTCCCTCAATTTCTTAAGCACCAACATCATTTGAAAAGATTAATAACATAAAAAGATTTCCAGCTTTAAGGACTGCTTTTTAGGGGATTTTGTGACACGAGAAAAAGTCCTGTATGTTCAACCCCTTGTGTGGTAGAAAAAAAATCTTGCATTTGGAATTTGTCAGTGCTGTGATATTAATTTAAGAGGATGAAAGTTCACCTTGCTAGAGATTACATTACAGGATGTATTTCAATTGTTTTCTTAGCACAAGGCCACAGCAGCACTGTCCCACACTCTGCAAGAAGAAAATTGTGAGATTATAGCTTATGATCTGTACATTTTCCCTGGATTCCCATATTCTAGGCTCTGTACTTTGTTTTCCCTTTCTACTTTGCATTGCTACCCAGTGGGTATAAAAGGGTTAAGACTACTGCTGGACTAGCACAGGAGACAGGAGATGTGTGCATCACCCCTGTCAGGGTGGAATTAATGGGTCATTAAAGAACTGTTGAAACTGATGCCTATCAACAGAGGATCAGAAAAAACAATTAGACCACCCCAAGGACTGATCAATTGACACCTTCACAGAAGGAAATTCAAGCAGGTGGAACTAGGCTGGAGAACAAAGGAGGAAAAGTATCAGAGGGTGGGAATAAGGCCAAAAGGGCTTCCCTTAGGAGGGAGTCAGCATCTCTCATCTGGGTCTAAGAACAAAGGAGGAAGACAGAGACAAAAATGGAGTCCATTACATTGCACTGGCTTGGCCAGGATGGCTTAACCTTTGCTTCTCTTTGCAAACCTAAGGATTTTCAGATTCTGTATGCCAGGTGACTAATAAACTGTTAGCTCATTTTGAAAAGACTGCCTGTCACTAAGAGCATTTCACCCTGAAGGGTCCAGTACAAGCATCCAACAGAAGTATGTCTCAGCTGGATTCACTGCAGGGAGCCACAGATCGCTGGAGTCTGAAGGCCAATTTTCATAATGTTGGAGGTTATGGACCTACCCCTATGGAACTGTGTGTGTCTTGAGGCTTGGCACACTAAAAGGGTCACTCTCAGGGGACTGGACACAGTCTGGGGCATAGATCAGACCTTTGATCCATGACGTGGCTGATACAGAACTCAGCCATGTGTCTGTTGTTTTATTCTTTTTGAAAGATTTTATCATGCTTTTCATATAAACAGTGGCAGCACGTTAACCCATTCAGAACAGACAAACTTCATGGTAAATCTCAAGCCACAGAAAAAAAATTCTAGTACATGAGAAATTATAAAAAAAAATACATTTTAGGTGAATCTGTGAATAATGGGGAATGTTTGTCTAGAAATTTCAATATGGTGAATTGTTGTGTTATTCAGATGGAAAGTGCCTGCAGGAATTGCAGTGTTATTTAGCTGGAATGTGCTTTTCTCTTGATTTCAGTGGGTGAAAACCAAGGGCACTTCACAAAGGGCACAAGTTTTCCCTATGCTACAGGACTGGCAAGATTTGGCCATCTTTAAGCTTGTGAAATCTCAGAAAGTTTTTGTGCTAATTCTCTGCAACCTGTCAAGAATATTTGTATTTTTGCGATGAAAAAAGATACTGAGCAAAATATTCTCGGGAAATAATTGCATTTATTGTGCATCAGCATTCTATCTCCTATTAACATTCAAAGAATTGTGTGAATCATTAAAAAAATTGCTGCCTCAAGAACTGAACCTTTTGTCTCTGCATGTAAAGGTTAATTGGCTGGTGCTGTTGTTTAAGAAGCTAACTGGCAACTTTGCATGTTGCAGTTACATTAACTTGGCTGTTCGTGCTGCTACCTCCTATTGTATTATAAAAGGGAAAAAACAGATCTCCACAACATTCCTGTGATATTAATTAGTGGGTTAAATTGAAAGCTGTTGATAGCAACATTTAAGGGCAACTAACTACAGACCTGGCTCCTAATCCGTGTTTGTTCGGAAACATAATTTTAGGGGTTCTTTTGAGTTTTATCGGATTTGAAAAAGCTTTGCTGAGCCAAAGTTAAAGGGTTAAAAGTGACAAAAGACCATTTTAACTACTAAATATGTCATGTAATGACAATAAAAAACAAGAACAAAATGGAATCCAAGTATTTGCATGAACTAAGTTTGTTTAGGCTGTTACAAAGATGTAATCTCTAAACAAGTACACAACCAAGTAGGGGTGAGGAGGGGCACAAGGACCAGACTGCCTCCCTGGGCCCTTCTCCCAGACATAGACACTACAGTCCTGGTCTCTTCAGTGGGAGTGAGGAAGAGGTTCCATCCAGTATCCAAGGCTGATCCTTAGAGATAGGGAAGAAGCAACGATTTAAGATATTAATAACCAGCCTGGTCCGGAGAGGGTGTAGCTCCTTCTGGGGCTATGGTTCCCAGGACCACCTAGATCCAGCTCCCCGTTTCCCAGAAGTCCAAGCCACCATCTCATCATGCTGCCTCCTCTACCTCTTAAGCTTCCAGGCTTAATCTGGAATGAGACATAGAGCTCAATGGTGACATACATGTGGGGTAAGGCAAAGTGAAGAGGAGGAACCCCATGCACACCCATGCATGCATTTTGGAATGCAATGCCTGCAGAAAGCAGGATCACAATGATGAGGAAATTAGGAATGTAGTGACTTTTGCTACTAGTCAGGTAACCCTTGGTCCCCTCCTTAGGAAAATTCTGGTTGTGCTAGATATGGATATAATGAGGTCACAAGTTTTTATTACAATGGACTAGAAATTCTCTGTAACAGAAGGGAATGCCTATGTTTGAAGACTCAGAAATAGAGCTGCACAAAAATTTTCAGATGAAAGTTGTTTTGGGCAGAAAAATGCAAATTCAGGATGACCAAATGATTTTGCAAACTTATATTGAATTTGCTAAATTGTTTTGATCAAAAACACACACTAAAAAGTCAAAATGTTGCATTTCAACTTTTCATTTAAAAAAAACCATTTTGTTTAGAATTTTGTTTCAATTTTGTTAGTTCTTTTTAAAATGCAAATAAACCCAAAAGAAAACAAAACACAAACCCTCAAAAATGAAAGTGTTTAGTTTCAGATTAAATGAAAAGTTTAATGCAACCTGAAACAACTGTGCTGTTACTTTTTCAGTTCACTAAACCAAAAATATTGTTTATTTGAACAGTTTTGATTGGATACTGTGTAGGTAGGATAGTGATAATTGACAATAAGCCTTTTGGGTCTTTTAGGGAAACCCAGGGTATGTGTTTGCAGGATCCTTTTGAATCTGTAAAGTTCTCATAGTGAGAGATCACATTTAAAGGACAACACTCTGGGGAGTACACACCAGTACATTCAGCTTACAAACAGACTAACAAAGACAGCAGGAAATTGATGGCTGAATCTTAAGCAGCCTCTGCCCTGTAAAATTAAAGAACCCTCTTTCCCCTAAAGTACCATTTAACTCCCTAATATTTTTTCTTTCCTATTTTTCTTTTTGTTTTCTGTCTAATTGATTCCAAGGTTGAGTAGCTTTGAAATTAGCTAAACTCCATGAGATCGTTGGCATAACCAGAATGACAGGCTAAATCAGAATGAGTAATCTCATCCCAGCATGAAGGAGAACCGTTGGGAGAAGGCCAGAACACTCCAGCCAGATGTCATTCCAGACTGGGCAAAGGACTGAACCCGGAAGTTAAAGTGCTCCTGTGTATGACTGACCTGTCTGTGCACAGTATTCTGCCTGCAGCACGTGAATGATGCAAGGGTAACTGAAACAGAACATTTCCTTTCACGTCCCTTTATGAGTGTGTAATGATCAGCTAGAGAGCAGGAATAACCTTACAAATAACCACTGAGCCCAACAATGGGTTCATATTTTCTTTTACCCTAGAGAGAGTTTGGGTCAAGAACCTTCTTAATAATTATTTTTTCCTTCAAAAGAGTTTGTGATGTAAATAAAAGAAAGGGAATTGCCCCTGAATGAATAAATAAAGGGAAGTGTCTAGTAATGCCACACTGAATATTCCTTCTTCACAACCCCCTGTTGGAAAGGATGGGAAGATAGCAATATTTTTAACTCAAGAAATCAGCTGACTCTTTCTTACGAGGTACAGTTTGGGTGTATGTGTAGCAATATAAAGAAACAGGAGCATTCCTATGAGTTTTGATTGCAAAACTGCTTTCATCTCTTGTGAAAGACATGTTTCAGATTTACTTCTTCGGAGAAACCCAGCACATGACTGCCAGCCTGGAACTGAAGTAGTAACCACCTAGAAATGATATGCTGTGACTGGCTTTCCTGCTTGTCGGCTGGTGTGAGTGCTCCAGCTGTTGTAGAGTATCTTTTCTACTGAGAACATGTTTGACAGCAGTTAGATCAGTGCTCATTACAGTACCTACAAAAGCCTTGTATCAAAGCTCCTGCTGCTGTTTGAAATTCTGAAAGGCATTTCTCCAAAGCTGGTCCAAAGGTAGTAACAGCCAAGATTTATCTTGGTAATTTTGGTCTTGGCCCATTGGAAATGTTTTCTAGCCTTCAGACTTGCTGCTGGCCAAAGCCTTTCCAATGGGATCTGAGCCCTAGACTTTCTCAGTCATCGTAGCTGAATGATTTTGCTACTCAGCTATGCAGAAGCAGCAGGCCTTCAGGCTAATTAATAAATCATCAACGCATTTGTGGTGTGAAAAATGAAATATTTATGCTTGCCAGAGTAATATTTCTGTCTTGCAGCCCCATGCTCTGTTGATGCCTGATGGAGGATGAAGTAAATACCAGCTGGTGTAGAATGAGCAGAATATAATTACTTTCTACAGAGTTAACTGAATATTAAAAACAGAAGTCAGAGAAACTAGCAAAAATAAAATATAATAAAAATAATGACACTGCATGAAAGGCAGGGTATAGCCATCACAAGAAGCTTCACGGTGCTGCAGGGCTTGGGAAACTGCAGGATCCATATTGTGTACAAGTGGCCCCTGCAGAGGTCCTTTTACTGAATAGTTGGTGACCAGCTGGAGGAGTTAAAGGCCTGAAAGGAAGCCAAGAATACTTTCATGTTCCAGTAGGTCATCATTAGGGGACTAGTGAAGGACTTATAGCATCAGATGCTGTTGCTTTTCTAAAATGTATCCACTATTTTTAAAAAGAAAATGTTACTGTTGTTTTTTTAAGGCAACAAGGAGTCATTTTTGTTCTTGAAGCTCTGACAATGCAGCAGGTGCTAGGGAGATGCAGTAGGTTGAATTCTGATTTTTGCAATCACTTCTCCAGTCCTTTCCCCGCATTCAAAGTATGTGAGCACCAGATCAATCAGGCAACTCAGGAGAAAAGCAGTATCATGTACCTTAAGGAGAATTTAACCCTTTATTTGAAGGGGTGAACCTCTTTACTCTAATCATATAAGAGCAATCCAAATGGGGAACTGATTTTGATATTGATGGCAGCTGCAATCACTGAAATTGAAACAGTCAGCCATCCCAGAAAGCTATCCAAAGGGATGGCTGTAGAGGGCAAGCCTTAAGATTTTTTTTCAAATTCTGATTTTAATGTGTAGGTGTTTGAAAGATTGGGTTTTTGGGGTTTTTTTCATGGGGGGAGTTGGGGAGGGTAACGGTTTCTGGCCTTGGTTCATCCCTTCACCTTCTGCTCAGGTGTTTTAGAACCTTGATTATGGGATTACCTGTGTGCTTTGCTGGATCAGGACCTGTGCGTGTAAGAGACTCTCCCTCTGTCCTTGTTTCCCCCTCCCACCCCCCACACACATTTATGCATTCCTACACTCGACAAGACATATTTTGTCTTTCTGGGTAATAATATAGTAGATAAATATATATCACAGCATTTATAATTATATGTTCATGGAATAATCTAGGGATAATTTTCTTGTTTTTATTGAGGTAAATTTCCAACCCACAACTGGGAGATGCTGATTGCTCAAGAGCTCCATTTAAAACTATGAGGGCCCACATGAGACTTCCTGGAGAATTCTTGAAATACAAAAACAAGTTTGGTTAGATTTTTTTTTCTAGCTCATTTTAATTCAAGTCCAGTCCCCACACATTCACATGCACATTGCTGGGTTCTGTCCACAAGTGTACCAAACTCTGTAAGACATCCTGTTCCTGTGAGATGTCTCACTGTCTTTTGTGGATCCAAGAGCTAGGGTTTGGAAGAGCATCTGAACTTGAGTCTGTGACTGAACCAACCCTGAATGCTAAATCTCAGACTTGGCCCATCACTGTTTATTTCCACACTGGTTTGTTTATTGTAAAGTTAGCCTGGAGTGCTGGGCTACTGGCAATTTTTTAAAAAATACTGAAGCACTTATTTGAAAAATAGAAAATACATATATGCCCCTTCCTATTAGATGCCTTTGTCAGTGCAGAATTACATTGTTATGAAAACAACAAGGAGTCCGGTGGCACCTTAAAGACTAATAGATTTATTTGGGCATTTGTTGTTTATGTGGATACAGACTAACACGGCTACCTCCTGATACTTGATTGTTGCTATGTACTCTTTATGGTGCCACATCTTCAATCAAGCCAGAAACTGAAGCTGATAGAGTAAGAGGTAACCAGTTCACCTGGTGTCTCGCTGTGATCGTTTCACATCAGAGTGGAGGAAGGAGCATTTGGTTTTTGTGGACAGATTGTGTTTTTTATGTAAAAGGTTGCTGGTTTGGTACGGCTATTTTGTGCTCATTATTGTTTGCATTATGGTTTATCTAGAAGATCTAATCAACATCAGGGCCCCCTTTTGCTAAGTGCTGTACAAATTCATGGCAAGACAGTCACTGCCCCAAAGATCTTGCGATCTAATGGAACCAGGCAAACAAAGAGTGGGAGAGGAAAGAGAGACCCAAAGAGGTGAACTGACTTGCTCAAGGTCACACAGCAGATCAGTAGCAGAGAGGGGAATGGACCAAACCCAGGATACCTGAATCTCAGAGGAGTGTTGTGTCCACTGAACCACACTGCCTCTCATCTTGATTGTGTTTTTAATGATCAGGTGGGGCATCTAGAGACTGAACTAGGTATTCTTTTTCTGTCTATATGCTGGAGGGAAAAGCATTCAGGGAATTTGTAAAATTGATATAAACATTTCAAAAGAAGGTTACTTCAAATATTATATTTTGTGGCTATCCGTCTGAGAATGCCCCTTTAAAATTGAAATTTTACAAAGGGTAATAAATGCTTTTTCATATTTCAAGCAGGGATTAGAATTAAATGTCATATTTTAGCTCTCATGCTTACGTGTTTGCTTCAATGAGAACAGACAATTTAAATGCCACTTATTATAGCTTGTCAATAAATTTCAGAATCTAAGCAAATTGAGCCTAGATGACTGACAGCTATAAATTAATTTAGTTTCTTTTTAAATAACCAGCCAGCATTGAGCTGCCATTGTTGACAAGTTTCAGTGTTTAACACTAGTAGCTCAGCAAAGCTTGTGTGCAGTTGTGTTGTTATGGAGTGCAAATTGTGCAGACTTTACTTTTCTTTAAAGAGAGAAATATTTAAGGCCTGGCAGTGTTCCTTTGGGGAAAATGCTCATCAGTGTACAAAATCATAACCGCCAGTGTGGATGGTTAAAAAAAATGGGCATGTTCTGTTACAGAAGAACAGCAGAAATATTGTTGGAATTAGTATAATCACACAGTATAAAGTCAGTGGGAGCTGCCAGGTGCACAGAACTTCTGCAAATCCAAGCCACTAAGTCACACAGTAAAGTAAGGGCTTAGGAGTCTATGTTTAGACACCCATTTGTAAAAAATATTGGTGTATGTAAATATTGTATCTAGTAAAATATTGTACCTAGTGACATTATGGAACAGCCCCCAATAGGAGTTGTGGGAGCAAACAAGGTGTATAGTTTTCAGCAGGAGCTGGACAAATATATTTGTGAGATTGTACGATGGATGGGTCTCTTTGTGATGATGGTTCTCAGCAGCCTGGGGGTCTTTTCCAGTTTTTCTTATGTTCTTAAAAGCCCCATCCCTTAGGACTTCAGCTGGTCACCTGAAAGAGTCAGGGAGGGATTCCCTCCCCCAATCTGCAATGTATTCTGGTTCTGATGTCTTTCCTCTGAGGCATCAGAGCTCTCCATGGATAGAGATGGGACATTGCACTGGGTGGGAAAGTGCTCTGAGGTGACCCCAAGCATTATCACTCTCGTGCATAATTGCTGATTCTTGCTTAAATGTTCAGGGTCTGATTGCCAGTGTTCCTTTGGGGAAGGAAAGTGCCGTGGGGGGAGAGGGGTTCCCTTCCACTGCAGCGTGGGGTGCATGTCACTTGTTGGGATTATATCTCAGGGGCTGCAGGCACTGGTGCACCTTGGTCCCACCTATTCTCTGCCTGTGGCACATAATGGTTTAGTCTCCTTTGGGCTATAATACTTTGGTCTAATTTTGGTTGTTGGATTTAGTGTGTAGGTGCTGGGTGGTGTCAATGGTCTGTAATATGGAAGAGATCATCTGGTGATCCCCACTGTCCTTAAACTCTATGATTCTAAGACTCCTCTCACTGATGCCAATCAATACACTTGCCTGTAAAGGTTCTACCCTGTTCCAATGGGAGCAGGCTTGGATCCTAAGTATGGAGGTATAATTTACAATAGTCAATCAATCTGGCTCCCCAAACACGCTGACCCTTCAGAAATTCAAAGATCTCTCCGAAACACCATACAATTAGGCCAGTTGGTGGGATAGACCGCATAATATATTGTAATAGACTTTTAATGGGTAGTTCTGTGGCCATTGCAGCTCAATACTATCACTAAACACACACACACACACACTATTGTTGTCATAATACTATTTTTCTCAAATTCCCAACAGACTTTCTAGAGTGCATTCTAGTGTTCTGAAATGTGGGAGCATCAGTGTATTTATATGAGTAAAATATTATGCCAAATTCTTGCCCTCCATACACGACTTTGCACATGCCCATAATCAGCCAGATTTTCCAAAGAACTCAGTAGTCATTGGATATGCCATGGGCTGTGCACTTTTGGAAATCTTGCCACTTCATTTCAGTGATGGCATTTAATAATCCAAACTCTGATAAATATGTGAACTAGAAGACCCATTGAAAGTCAGCTACCAGGGTTATCCAGCTTTTTGAAAACCCTGACAGCTTGTTCCGCAGGCAGATTTTTCCAAAACTCCCACATCTGTAATCTTAATGAGCTAAAATCATCCTATTAGGCTCATGCTGTCCCAAACTTATTAAACTGTTCCTGAGACATTTCGCTTCAGTCGGTGACGTCTTGCTCAGGTTCCCCAGTACTGTGAGCCACTGTGCTACTGTTCTGCCTTAGCAAGAGTGAGTTTTGCTGCTGCTAAACTGTGTGTCAGCTCCCTGTCACACCAGCTGGTCAGCCTTGCCACCAAACTTCTCAGGACTCTGCCAGTCCAAACCTTGCCTTGCAGGTGACAGTCAGTGAACCCCAAGTTCTGAGTTCCCCCAGAGAAATCTTCCTGCGACATCCAGTATCTCTCACTAAATACTCACACAAATTATTGTTTGCTGCCTCCAAAGACACAGAGCACTTACCAGCTTATTAGGTTAGCTGCAGAGCCACACTTCAGTTTAATCCGCAGCACAGAGATGGTTTTGTAATAAAGCAAGAGTATATTTGTTAATAAAGAGCAGAGATTTAAGTAATAAGTAAGAATAGATATGGTTACAAATAAAACATAACAAAACACGCTTTTTAGTTACTAAAACTTAACTTGAGCAAGTTCTGATCTTTGTCTTAGCAAGTTTTTCACCTACAGTCAGTTGCCAGAAACTTCAACCCCCTTGGCTCAAGGATCCATCTTTCTAAGATTATAATTGCTCTAGCCAGGTGATAATGCCAATAAAGCTTTCTGCCTTTGTTTATATTTTCCAAAGTCTATTGTCTCTGTTTCAGGAACCAGGAAGGCTTCGTGGAAGTAAAGGTTCCATCTCCCCTTGTGATCATTAAGGGGTCTTCCCCCAGCTCATGTAGCTTGATAGCTTTGTTTACCTTCTATGTAGATGTACTTTTCATTTTTCTCTGAGGCGTTACTTGGTTCAGTTTACATCGGAAACAGAGATGAAACGACATTCCTCTGTTGAGGACAGGCTAAGCTTATGCTGTATTTGCAAAATACCTTTTAAGAACATATTTCCAGCACTCAACTACAATGCTTTATACACCTCCCACATATACACCACACAATAATATTAATGACCAATGTGTTACTAGTTTGTGTATGATATCTCCCATGCCAGGCGAGACCTTTTAGATAAAGATTGTTGTTGGGGCAATGAGTGTGTCAGGTCTGACATGAGTTCTTATGGTTTGCCTTCTGCCAGTTTTCACTGAGAGACCCTCTGGGTCACACGGATTTAATCTCATCCATGTGCAGGTGAACTTACTACTACAAAGAATGAAATATTTACAAACTAAGCTCCCATGTTTCCTGCCAGAAAATGCTTCCACTCCCTGTCCTCCTAGCACTCTGGATCTCCATGGAATTGATTGATTGGTTGAGAATGTTCCAAAAATCCCCAATATTCACATGCCATAAATGTGTTGTTCTAACCTACTATGCAAACAATCCTACAGAAAAAATGAACATGGTATAAATAGAATACGTAATGAAATTGGTTGTGGTCTGAAAATCATCAATCTGGAACTCATAGACACTGTAAACCCAACAGGTAATAGATAAAAGGTCACCCTATTTCATGCACCTGGTTTTGAGATAAAATAGCTGCTAAAGTTAATAATTCTTTCTATAAATCTTTGTACTGTAAGGAGCGCTGTTATACAACTCAAGTTATTTTTATCACAGTGACCTTAATTATTATAATGATCCCTTCACTGTCACATAATTTGCTTAATCAAATATATGCAGGACTCCCCAAAACAATGACTAGTGAAGGGAGCAGATAACTTCATAGTATCTAATGTACAAGGGATAACTTATATCTAAAATGAATTGACTAGTCATAAGAGATTCAGGAACAAATTACATAATCTTTTGACTACACATAATGAAGTGTATGCTAGGAAGATGCTTGAGTTTATCCTTAAGTTTAACTGATGTGTTCAATTTAAAATTGCTTTTATTTATTATATATATGGCCATATATTGCAGGTGAGCAATGTGTGGGAGAGTTTACAGAGGGCCTTCTGGGATGGGAAGCTGGGATCTCACTGGTTGCACAGGAGGGAATTTTAGCCCACAAGTGGACATGGGCACTCCAAAGGCAAAGGGATCATGCACAATGTAGCACATAATAATAGATATATTTTACAATCGCTGAAGAGCTGTATAATACAATAAAGGACATGGATTCCTGCAACTGTATTTATGTTCTTTTTTAAACCCTAAAATGCCTCATGCTGGTATCAGACCTACTTGCTGGTATCCAACCTCACACACCTTCGGAATGGCATCATCTTATTTCTGTTCCAAGCAATATTTATTTATTGAGTGATCTTTAAACAAAGAAGCTTGACTTTTTATATGAACCTAATAGGGTTTATTTAAGTACCCTGAGTATGTGGCCCAAATGTTTTGGAGCTATATGAGGAGTTCTAGGGTATGTCTACACTGCACACTAATCCTGGACTCTGATTAAGGTCTGAGCCCAAGCCCCTTTTCTGTCCACACCCAGATCAGTCTGACTCAAGTCATCCAGCACTCAGCACACTAGAGCGGGATAGGCCAAGGCCTGACTCCCACTGTGACTTGGGTCCAAGCCCTGTCATTTTGCAGTGTGGATGAAGCTCAAGTCACAAACCTGAGTCAGAAGGTCTGTGTGGTGCACTATGGATTAGTTAGCATGGCTGAGAGACCTGGGGCCAGCAACTGTAAGCCCAGATTTACAATTCAGTGTGGACTCTCAAGCACAGGCTTGGAAACACTGTATCTACAAGCCCGAGACCCACAAATCTGGGTTGACATGTAGAGTAGACATACCCTTAGTCAGGAGTACCAGAACGGGGGAAGGGGGCAAAGGGTCATGGCCCTCCCACTTTTGAAAGTGGACGGGCCTGGCCTGTCCACTTTTCACCACAGGTCCGGCTAGGGTGACCAGATGTCCCGATTTTATAGGGACAATCCCGATTTTGGGGTCTTTTTCTTATATAGGCTCTTATTACCCCCCACTCCCGTCCCAATTTTTCACATTTGCTGTATAGTCACCCTAGGTCTGGCCCCTGCCCCTCCTCTTCCGCTGAAGCCCTGTCCCCCAGCCAAGTACATGGGGGCAGGGCTTCGGGGGCTGAAGAGTCACAGCCAGACCATGGTAAGCGTTTTGTGAGCAGCTGTGGGGAGGCGCCACGAACCCTCCACCTGCCCAGGATGGGGGGGACCTGAGAGCAGCCCCCAGACCATGTCCTCACCCCTCAGCCCCCCCCCCACGGCAGGTGGAGGGTCCATGGCTCCCCACAGGTGCCCACACAACACTTACCATGGTCTGGCTGTGGCTCTTTGGCCCCTGAGGCCCTGCCCCCATGCCAGGCAAGAAGCCAAAGTTGGGTCGGTGTAAGAGTGGCAAGGCCAGCTGTGGGGAGCTGTGGATTCTCCACCTGCCCTGGGCAGGGAGACCAGGGGGCTGGGCCGGGGGCTGCTCTTGATCCCCCACACCACCTCAGGCAGGTGGAGGGGTCCGGGCTACCTGGCCCAGCTCTGGCTTCGGCCACACACACTTTTAGGAAGAATCTGTCACCCCTGCCCTTAGTACCACAAGCTGTGGTGATGGTCAATTACACTTGATTTTTCACATGAACATACAAAGCAATTTGATATCTTTTTCTAAACAGAATCATTTTTGAAATTCTTTATTTCAGAAGGACAAGAGGAAAAATTCTTTATTAATCATCTGAAGACTTGTAACTTGATTCTGTAAAGAAAAAAATAACTCTACAGCATGTTTGAATATTCTCATGGATTTATTAGTTAAGTGGTTGTTATGAGATAGTGTTTTATTTCAAAGAGGAAAACATTATTATAGCTGGATTTTTTTATATACATGAGTCTTATATAGTTTACTTGGCCAACAATATGTAACTTCATTCCCTGGCCTTAACTGTAGTCTATGGGACGTGTATCAGTAAAGGACTGCCAGACTGGACTGCATGGAATTAGAAACAATATTAATTGCTGCTTCTATTTTGTAGGTTATACAGCAATCATCATGCAAATACAATGTCTGTTAAGATTCACCATTGAGCATTCAAAAGGCAGGATCTGCCAACATTAATGTTGCATGCACAACCTTAATTCTGCCCCTCCCTGCCCCCCAATGTGCATTCACTAGGAGCCTGACCCAAAGCCCACTGAAGTCAATTGGAGTCTTTCCGGTTATCCCAGTGGGGTATGGGTCAGACCTCAGGCTAGCATCTTTAATTATGTGTTTGTATACTGCTTCTAATAATACAATAAAATGCCATATAAGTTTGCCACTAATTCACAAGGGGTGTGTGTGTGTGTGTGTAAAGCAAGCCAAAGTAAGTAAAAGTGAATGGAAATTGCAAGAACACAGAGAGGCAGAATACAGGCAGTAATTTGTTGACATTAGTACATACTGAATGTGTGGTTTCATTAAGAGTTCTGCCTCCTGGTGATATGTAACCTTTTTTAAGGTGTTTAGCATTTGAATTTCCCAACTGATAGGTATATGGAACATTCAGCATTTGGAATTTTTTAGGAATTGACAGTATATTTACTTGAACCATCAATTCTTTTTTCCCTGAAGGTACTCATTAGAGATCCTGTAACTGTTTTTTTGTTTCTTTTAAGTGCTCAGCATTAGCAAACTTAGCACCAGTCATTTCTTGCTGAGAATAAAAGCAATGTCTGTCACTTTTCATCTTAAGGACCATACATTTATTCAGTTCTATTTTGATATTTATGATTCTTTCAAGTTCAAAGATATTTAACAAGTGCAGGAGATGGAGATCATAGGAATTTTTTGGAGTTTAGTTAAGCAAGCTGTCACTATGCAAATTTTAGCAGTTCTTCCTGAATTGCTTGAAAGCAAATACTAAATAAAATCTGAGGAGGCAGTGATTGACTGGTGGGCAGAAAAGTCAGTCAGCTATTTTAGAGAAAGCTTTAATCTGTTCCATACCACTTTCTTCCTTTATTACCAGACCTCTCTCCTATCTATCCATGTTTTAACAGTCCTCCAATATTGCCTGTGTCTGTAGATTTCCATCAAAATCCATTTGTTGCTTGCACTGTTAGCTACTGCTCCTGTCAGAATTCATAATAGCTCCCAAAGATTTCCCTGCTTTCTCCAACTGCCTTGCTATACTTTACAGTATCTTGGAAATATTACCTATGGACTGCAAAGGCCAGATCACCAACTGCTGTAAGTTAGCATCACAACAGTGACTTCAATAAATTGTCCCTATGCATAGACAGGAGGAGAGGAACACATACTTAAATAGCTAGGCATGGTTCATTTTGTATCATAGCAGTTACAAAACTGGAGTAAATTACATCCCATTAGAAGAGTAATATACATGGAAGCCGGAGCTAATAATTGAGTAACACTTCTGCCAGACGTTGTCAGCAGCAACAGGGATGGATTCAAATGTCTAGGTGTTCCTCTTAAATTTAAGAAACACCCCAACTTGAGCCTCTATCCAGACACCTGGGAAAACTCAACACGTTCCCTGTGCAGCTTTCACAGGCAATAATTCCCAACTTGCATGTGTATGAAAAAAGGGGAAGCTTTATCAGGGGACAAGGCAACACAGCATCAACTTGGGAAAACACAGCAGCAATAAATGAACAAATATCGATATGAATAATAAGTAAACCACCCCCCTATTCCCGTGGTATCTTTGGCAGTCATCTTTCACCTCAGTTCTCCACCCACTGGTGTGAATGTCCAGTAAGCAAATGTCCCCTTAATACACCACATCTCCTTCCGCCACACCCTACTCATGGTCTGATGTCAGAGGGCAGCCTAGTCTCAGAGCCCAGGAATGCACTCGGGCAGTTCTGTATCCAGCCCTTCCAGCCTGGACCTGTCCTGAGGCTCTACCACCTAACCCAGATATAGAAATTTCAGATTTACTGGTGCTGGGTAGGGGTGTCAACACCGGCAATCACTCAGCTCTGTTGCTGCCCTCTGCAGCTTCAGAGAAGAGCCATGAAGGTGACCCTTTCCCACTGCTTCTCTTTCCTTCTCAGTTCTGTCCTACTACCTACCCAGTTGTGTTCAGTTCTGATAACTCCATAAGATGTTATATTGATGGGTAGAAAGTAAGCTCTTTCTATATCCGTACATTCCCTTTTCAATAATAATAGATGGTGGCAGAGAGCCCCTTCCCTTATGGAGCTTCTGCTGCTCTTTCCTCTATTCAACAACAGATGGTAGCAGAGAGCTCCCTAGCCACTAGAGCCTCAGGGCACAGTTTTGTTATTTTGCTTCCCTTGCTATCTTTAACCTTGTGGGGCCATATCTTCAGCTGGTAAATTGGTCTAGCTCCATTGACTTCAATTGAGCTGCATTTAGTTGCACTCGCTGAGAATCTGGCCTGTAGACTTTTAGAGTGTTTTTTGTTTAATCATCCTGTAACTATTTTGTTGATGTATGACAGTTTAGATCAAGTGTTGCAAACATGACATCACAGCATGCTGCAGTTGTGTGTTTTAAGGGGGAAGGAGGACACGGAATCTGTCTGGAGTCTCCAGGGGATCACAGCTGAGTCACTTCAAAAGAGGGGGAGTCTTTTAGTGACTTAACCTATGGGTTCCATTTAAGGTCTAAATATATATATGAATTCTCTCAAGCTTATGATAAATGAAGTATGACACTTCAAGGAGAAAAATCTATGATTTACCATAAAAAAATACACCACCTCTTTGATTTTCTGCCATTTGGCTTGACTATTACATTGTGCAAGCAGAATAAAAATTAATATGCTATTAGATTACATTAAATTAATGTTGCTCACAAAGCAACAGCTTTCTGGGCATCATTCTTATGTGAATAATTATCCTATAATTATTTGTGAGATTGTTTGATTTTATTAGGACCTTTTATTTTTTATTGTTTTGTTTGAAGTATGCCTATGTTTATAGAATTGATTTTTTCCCCTGTGTAATAATATATTGAGGGAGCTTATTCCGTGATATATGACTCTGTCTATATGATTCTTTTTTATCTACTGCAGTTTGTGAGCTATTCTGACTGTGTATCCATTGTACACGAAAACTTTGTCTCAAAGGACTTAACCTGTTAAAATAAAAGTTTTGATTGACAGAGTAGCCAAACAGTGATTTCTCCTGTAGCTTTCTGCATAGTACAGGACGGTCAAGTCTTGAGCCAGGAAGAAGTTTGCACCAGGCTGGTTGTGTTTGGTTGAAAATCCCACCTTGTTAGCACGTGGCAGTCCTGCTGGAAAAAGTTAAATGGTTTTGCTAACTCACTCTTTCAGGCCACTCATTACCCTACTCACACAAGGAAATCTGGGGCAAAATTAGTACTTGGTCCTGCTAGTGAAGGCAGGGGGCTGGACTCGATGACCTTTCAAGGTCCCTTCCAGTTCTAGGAGATTGGTATATCTCTACAGAGACGATATAAAGTGTAGGCTGAGTAATCTTCAGGGAGGAACCCTGGGAGCTGTCAAGGCTAGGAGACAAGCTGGACTTTGAGTTATTTCATTCTGAGTTCCTTTGAGGGATTTGAGTCCCTCAAATCCCAGGCAGAAATATATTTTCTATCTTAGTTATTTAAGTTGTTTTTGGCAGGGATTGTCTCATACTATGTGTATGAACAATATCTAAGAGAATGAGCCCCCAATCTCCATTGCAGTCTATAGGTGGTACTGTGATTCAAATGTTTTCCAACAATAAATCCATTAATTCAGTTTCTCGCTAACTTCACCTGAAGATGAAAAATGCCTATATACAGGGAAACAGATGTGTCTTTTCTCCCTATTCCTAAGTGAACTTGCTAACGTTTCGTGTGAGTGTGTATATGGGGAGTATTTTTGGAGGTTCAGGTTCTAACTTGACACACTGAGTTAACCTGCAGAGTTAGTCTGGTACCAAATCTTGCAAATTGCCCACAAGAGTTTGGTTTGTATATAATGTACAAGCAGAACCCAATAGGGGTTGTCCAGATCTAATTATAGATCCCATTATGCTCTCTTTAACACAAAATCTGAGGTCTTTCTAAAAGACATGCTCTAGCTTAGCCAGAAGTTATGGGTTCGATGTAGAAATTACTGGGTGAAATTCTATGGCTTGTATTATGCAGGAGGACAGAACAGAGGATCACAACTTCTGGCATTAATAGCTATCAATTGTATAATGTTATATCTTGATATAGGGGCCAGTTTGCTCAAGGTAGAACATAAGATGCTGGAATCTATAGTCTCTCTAGACTTAAACTCCATTTTAAAGATGAAATGATTGTTGGGCTGCATTTTAGAACTCCGTTATTCATATTTGACCCAGGGGTAGTACTTTGGCCATCATGACTCTAGATTTATGGATGCAATAAAGTCATTTTTACAAATATTCTTTGGCAGAAAGAGGAAGAACATGAACACTTGTCTTGGTGATTGCTCATGATCATTTAATTAGGGTTTTGAGGTCACAGGGAAAACAACATTGGAAAAACAAAAAACACTGGGTGCAAATGCAACATTTTCCAGGAAATCATACATATCACTCCATTATATTTAGTGTTCTGGGAGTAAAGAGAGTGCACTACATTACATTATTTTATTGCAAGGCATAATAGGCTTTGCCTTCTGAAAGCTTCCAAATAATTTGTCAGGTTGCAATTCATCAAGAAATACACTTGATGTAAGTCCAAAAGGCACTTGATGTAAGTCCAAAAGGCACTTTCATAACTCAGCCTTTCTCCTGAAACACCTCTGAGCTAGAAGTAAAATTGCAAATTAGTTGTGTGGTTGATCAGGGCAAAAGGATTTTGCAATGAAAAAAGAACCATAATCCTAAAACTAGCCTTACAAAGAGGGTTGTGTACTGTGTCATCGCTCAGGGTGGAGTATTATTTATTACCTGCCACTGATGGCCTTAACTAATGAGACTGAAAGAGATATTCAATGGGCCTGATTCACTCCCCCACTAAAAACCCAAGTTGCCTGTCTCTGATAGTAGAAAGCTTGCTCAGAATGGAGTGAGGGTACCCAGAATATGCACTGAGTTAATTAATTTCCCATTAGAATGTAAAGCTGCCATATAAGGGCAGGAGCCTGGGAGGGAGAGTAAAGTTGTACTCCCACCTCTGGCATAGCTGCCTGGGTAAATCAAGCCCAATGGCTTTCTTTTTAAAAAAACAAAAAGCACAGATCACTCATAAAAAATATATTCAGACAATAATATAGGCCCTTGACAAGGTAGTTATTTGATTAGCAAGGGGGATCCAAATGACAGTGTCTTTGTTTTTAAGATGTGATCCATTTTTGTCCTTCTTGTTCAATCTCCCTGTGACAGTCTGTATCCTCCCACTCTTACAAAACTATGATAAATTTTATGCCTCAAGAAGTATCATTTGAAAACTCATAATTCACTGATCATTATTGTTCGGGTAAAATGTGTGTGGTAACATTGTATGTAAAGTTATATGATTATTTTGTATGACTTTACTAAGACATGCTCCAAGTTTAGAAAAGCAGGCACAGACCAGTTCCTCAGAGACAAGAGGCAAAGTGACGCCTCAGCCAGGTGTCAACAAAATGCACTATCACTGGATCAGCGGCCATTCTTTGGAAGGAAGAATGATGTGAGAAAGTTACATCTTGGCAATAGAATAGTTGGTGGTTCCCGTATAAACAGATTTGTTGTCACCTGAACCCCTGCTGGAGATAATCCTCAAAAAGGGGAGAAGGGTATAAGAATGAGACACAGAGGACCCCAAATCTCCTCTCTCCCCTCATCTCTACTCATGGCAGCTACAATGTTTGAAAGACAAAGGAGGCATTATTAAACTGGGGGAGAGGTCCTGGCTGAAAAATCCAGCCAGACTGCTGTGAGCATATGGTGAGACAAATCTTTTGCTTTAAATTCACGTACCTTGTTAAGTTAGGTATTAGTTTGCATTTTACCTTTTATTTCTTTGTAACCAGTTCTGACTTTTATGGCTCATTACTTGTAATCACTTAAATCCAAACATGCTGGTTTAGATAAAACAAGTTTATTAACTACATAAAGATAGATTTTAAGTTTTTGGGAACTCCACTTGAGATAACAAGGTTTGTTCATATCATTTTCTATTAATGAGCTTTTACTGTCCAGAAGGAAAGAGTTGAGCAGTACAAGACGTACATTTCTGGGGACAAGTCTGGGACTGAGAATTTGCTGGTATCACTCTGCAATATAATTCAGGAGTGACTGGCTAGAGCACTCATATCATTCAGCTGGGAGTGATTTTGCATGCTAGAGCTCTATGTGAACAGTCCAGGAGGGGTTGTTCTCACAGCAAAGCAGTGTAAAAGGCACCCTATGTTGGGGAGTTGAGAGAACACAGATGTTCAACCGTCCAGATTGTACCCTGGGTAATGTCATATATACTGAATGTGACTAGTGTGCAGTTTCTGTCTATCTTTGGACTAGCCAGGTGATGAATATATCAGATTCCTTTTCCTCTGGCCCAGGGCCTGACTCTGAATTGGATCAAACTATTCTGTTAAGATTAGAACTCTAGGTACATGAACCAGAAATTAATTAAAGTGGAGTTAAACTAATGTAAAAGTGCAGGGCTGTAAAACTCCTTACAAAGTCAGTATGACTCAAGTGACAGACCTCTCACTGTGCGTTCGAAGGTCACAGGGTCAAATTCCATTGCAGGCCTCTAGTCAATGTACATATTACAGTGTAGTCCTGGGAAGGATGCTGTTATATGAATCCTGACACTGCTGTATAAAGATGGAGGCAGAAAAAGAAGCTGGAATTTGGGCAATGCTAGTTTGCTGATCAATAACAGCTCCTCCACTTGCTAGAACTCCACAGGTGATGTTTTAGAGTGCTGTGGGCTTCTGAACTAGCCACAAATGGTGTAAACAGGATGCTCCTTTTTAACCTTTCTCATAATACAAGTGTAACAGGGTCTACAAATCCCATACTGAGCATAGACAGGGAAGTGGGGGAGAGTCCCTCCTGTTTACAAGCAAGTGGCTTAATCACCACCCCATGCAGCTGCCAGAGCTTCCACTCACAGATTCAGGCACCTACAACTGCAACCAATAGAGGAAACAAAGCCTGCTATACAGGGTTGACTGCAGAGAAGGAAAGGAAGGCAGAAAGGCTTGGGACAGCAAATGGGATGATAGCTCCGCACCAAGCTGCTGGGCCAGCTCTAGGCACCAGCGCTCCAAGCGTGTGCTTGGGGTGGCACTTTCCAAGGGGCAGCACTCCGGCTCCTTATTTATTTTTTTTGTGCTTTGGGAGCAAAAAGCTGAAAGATGGCCCTGAGTGGAGGTGAGCTGTGGCGGTGGGGGGCACGGGGAGGGCCGCAGGAAGTAACCCTGGCGGGGGGGAGAGGAACCGCTCCCCCCGAGCTCACCTTCGGTCCACTGCCGCCTGCTCCCCCGAGCATGCCGCCGCTCGGCTTCTCGCCCCTCCCTCCCAGGCTTGCCACATGAATCAGCTGTTTTGCGGCAAGCCTGGGAGGGAGGGGGAGAAGCGGAGCAGTGGCAGCACGCTCAGGGGAGCAGGCAGAGTGGAGGTGAGCTGTGGCAGTGGGTGGCGCGGGGAGGGCCTCAGGAAGTATCCCTTGGGGGGGCAGAGGAACTGCGCCCCCCACCAGCTCACCTCCGCCTCCTCCCTCGAGCTCGCCACCACTCTGCTTCTCGCCCCTCCCTCTCAGGCTTGCCTGGGAGGGAGGGGAAATGGGGCGCGCCCGGGGAAGGAGGCGGGGCCGGGGATTTTGAGAAGGTGTTGGAATAGGGCAGGGAAGAGGCGGAGTTGGGGTGGAGCTGGGGGGACACGGGAAATTTTTTTTTGCTTGGGGCAGCAAAAAACTTGGAGCCAGCCCTGCCAGGCTGCTTTCAAGAAAACAGCCAGGAGACTGCAAGCCCAGAAAGTGAAGGGCTGACAGGCTTAATTGAAGGTGAGGGTCTAAGAATTGATCTGACTGAGAGCAAACTATGGAGGGTCAGTCAGAAGAAGCTGAGGCCCCTCGAGAGACCATCCCAGGAGGTGATGACAAAGAATAATGGCCTATTCAACATGACTGAAACTGAACAAACTTAAAAATAATCACAAGAAATATGTGTTATACAATGCCAAAGTTACATGTGGAATTCATTGCCATAGGGTATCACTGAGATCAAGAAATTAGGAGCTTTCCAAAAAAAAAGATTAGAGATTTAAAGGAACAGGTGAACGAAAGAGAAGTAGGCTATTGGGGCTATATTCAAAAGGACGAGTTAGGGTACCTAACTGACACTTTAGGCTCACAATCTGGCCAAGTCTGTAAAAGTGGTGTGAAGTCTAGATTATATTTAAATGGACTGATTTCTTACAGCACAAAAGACTTTTTTATTTACTTATTGTCATGGAAGGACTTTTATTTTGGTTAGCCTTTATTTCCCCTAGCCCTTAAGCCATGCCCTGTGGTTGGCTAGCAGTTACTAGTTTATGTGTAAGTAGTTAAAAATTCAACTTGATGAGTTATAGGTTGTTATTATCTCTGCTAGTTGCCAATATTTCAACTCCATCTCAATGTCTAAACTTCAAGAAAGTTATTAAATCTGTGTAATCCATCATGCAATCTGTTGCGTGTTCTACTTTTTTCACACAAGGAATGTTAATGCATTTAAGATCATTTACATATGGCCTAGCAGTCATTTAAGAAAACAGTAATTAAACATGTTGAGATAATTAACAGTATGCATACGATTAACAATGTGCATTGAAAGCTTTTTAGATGCCAGGCATTAATGGAGTAGATGCCAAATACATGTAATCCTACACTTCAGTTAAGATTTTAGTTCCTAATTACATTAATTTGCAATTTAAAAATAAAATCCTCTATTCAGAGTTCACTCATTTAAAAAAATGGAGAGGCTAGAAATCACCGCCTTCCACTTCGTGGAGTCATTTATGCCTGTGCAAGATGAGATCACACTGACACCAAATCAAAATAATAGTGTGTTATGCCACACTTTGCAGTGATGTAGATTAACTCCACGAGGTACAAGGCAGTGGAGATTCTGCCCTTAGATGTTTTTTTTTTCATTCCAAGCATATTGACATTGGTAATGCTGAGTTATCTAAGTAGCAGTACACTATACAAAATAGGCACATAGTCCAGGTAAAAAGGACTATGTAATACAGTAAAAACTAGAACCAGTATGACTCTTTCACTTATGTAATTTGTTTTCTAGCGAATGTACCCACTGATGTCAAACCAAATGAAAACATTATGGTGATGTGATGTGTTTGAGCTTTCCCTGGAACTAAATTATTTAAATAACCTGGTATTGTTTCAAAATTTAAGGTTGCTAAATGGCTGCCCTTCTGGCCCAGTGGTTAGAGTTGATATTGTCTAGTCTGAAGTTGGAGGCTAATAATGGGTTATCGCCTCAACCTTTTCAATACTAGATTGTTTTCTTTAAAATGTCCCATCGTTGCTAAGAGCAGTTCAGTTGTGCTGGTGGTAACACTGGAGGCGCGCACCAGTGTAGATACGGCACCGGCAGCTACACCATGTTCATGTTATACAGACTGTCTCTTGGCAGGTTTAGGCAGTATAATTGTTAAAAATGGCAGTAACTGCCTGGAATGTTGACTACATTAATTACTACCCCTGGTAGAGCTGTGCTGGTTTTAGCAATGGTGCAACATTTTTCAGAATACAATCTAGTACAGAGAGATTTGCAGTGTCTCAGTTGGTTTTACCAGTGGTAGCTGGTGTATTGGGGAAAAAATATGTTTATTTTCCATTGGAATTGCCTCCAAGCTGGTGATGGGGAGGTGATGTGTGAGATAGTTGGAAGACTTCTCTCCAAAACTCTTCCTTTACAGAGATGTTGGCATTCTAATTCCCAGGTTTCCCTTATGCACCGCGATGGTTTTGACACCAAAAAAGAGCTGCATAAAATCTGGCAATTAGTCCTTTAAATATGCCTCTTTGTCTAAGTTTTCTCCTTTCAGTTTTCAGTGTGGACATCAGTGGACATATGTTGTGTTTTTTAATCCCCAGGATGCTATTGTATTTAGGAACTACTGCAGCTGGCGATAATTATGAAAATCTGACCTTTCTAGTTTGTGCTGTTCAAATCATTTTAGGGCTGGAAAAGCTGGTCTAATTGAGTCAATTTCCTCTGCTTTTATTGATCTGCACTGGGTCATGGAAGAAGCTAGAGATGAACTCTGGGGTATCAGAGATATGTATTAGTTAGATTCACATATTTTAAAGGCGGAAGGGAATATTATCATCACTTAGTCAGATGCTTTGTGTACCAGGCCATAGAATTTCACCCAGTGATTTTTTTAAATGGATACAAATAAGTTGTGGTTGAACTACAATCAGGATAAAATGCCCAATTTCTTTTATACATCTTTCCAGCTAAAGAGCCAGATCTTCACTCGATGTAAATAAATACATGCAGATTTGAATCAACTGAGCGTCTAGTCCAAATTGTTTGAACCTATTTCGCCCTGAAAATGTTTTGATATTTTTATTGTCTAAAAAAGACACTGACTTAGGAAACACAGTGAAAAGGGCCAATTGTTCCTACATGTGTGCTCTCTGAAACACATTAGGGGCAATATTTAAAGGAGAAGGTTAGTTAATAGTGTATGGTAAAGTTCTGTTCTTAAACACACAAAGAAGGCTCTATGTGAAATCAATGGGACCAACCAACATACATCTGTATCTCATGGAAGAATATGAGCCACAAATGGGGAGTATATTCCTCACAGGGAAGGCCCCTGAGTGGATGAACACCAAGGGGCTAGTGGGTTATTGTAATCGAAGAACTGAAATCATTGTCCCAGTGCTTGTTAGCATGAGGAGAAACAAAGACAATGTTAAGATGAATGAATAAAACTATTGAACGCAAATCAAAGGAAGTTATTCAAAGAACTGAGTGAACTCACATTTGGAATATTGTGTTCAGTTTTTATTGCCTGTTTTTATGAGGAATGTGACAGGAGAGATACAGTGGAAGCCAAGCAGACTGATTCAGTGGCTCAGGGAGCTTTGCTACACAAAAAAGACTTGAGACTCTAGGCCTTTATTTTGGTGGAAAGAGAAGACTGAGCGGTGAACTCTTAGAGGTATGTAACATTCCAAAAGGATTAGACTGTAAAGATAATACAAGACGATTTGAGCTTGTGTCAAGGCATAAACTAAAGCAAAGAAAGAGTAAAACTTTAAAGGAATTCAGGCAGCATTCATTTTCACACAAATGCTGAAAAATACTCTTTTAAAAAGGCAGAAATCAGAGCAATGTATATAAATAGTTTCAAAAGGAGTTAGACCATTAATCAGAGAGAAAAATAGCGTGGAGTACAACTGCTGACCCATCATAAAAGTCAATAACCTGGACAGGCTACCTGATGTTCTTCTATTCATTTCCTATTAATTAATAATAATGGTGAAAGAACATTAGGCAGGGAAGTTCATCATGATAACACTGAATTTCTTGACTTCTAGGGCTCTGTTTCTGAACCTTGCTGTTACTAATTGTAGAAAAGCACTTAAATACATGCTTAAATTTAAACATGGGTAGTTGTGACCAAATGTATGTTAGTTGCTGGATTAGGGCTTAAAAGCTTTTAGACATCATGTAAAATCATATCATCTTCATTAAAGAGATAATACAGTAGGATATTTTGTATTATTCAGTTCAGTATTTCCTGTCCTGTGCTTTCAAAACTCATGAGTCAGGACACAAAAATTGAGAGTTGGCTTAAAATTCATGTATGTTTAAAATAATATATTTGGGGTTATTTGGAGTTCTCTCTATCGGCCTCCTGATTATTGGACCTTTAGGGTACACTCAAGCAGGGGTGAAAGTAATTTACAGGACTTACCTGTACTGCCAGAGTCCTGAGGGGGGCATGGCTTCATCCAGAAGAGGCGTGGCCTCAACCAGAAGAGGCGTGGCCTCTCAAGATTTAAAGGCCCTGGGGCACTGGCTGTGGCTGGGAGCCCCAGGGCCTTTAAATCAACCCGGGGTTCCCAGCTGCAGAGGTGAATGGGAGCCTCCGGGGCTCAGGGGCAAATTAAAGGGCCCAAGGCTCGGGTCGCCGTGGAGCTCTGGGCCCTTTAAATCCCCACCGCAGCTCCGGCTGCCAAAGCCACGGGCGGGATTTAAAGGGCTCTGGGCTGCCCACAGCCACGGGAGCTCTGAGCCCTTTAAATCTGGCCCCAGCCCGGCCGCCGGAGCCATGGGAGGGAGTCAAAGGGCTCTGGGCTGCCCGCTGCCGTACAGGACTGGACCGGCTTACTTTCACCTCTGTACTCAAGTCAAATTTTCAAGCTTTTCTCCACAATTATGAAGGTGGAAAATTCGTATACACCTCTACCTCGATATAACGCTGTCCTTGGGAGCCAAAAAATCTTACTGCATTATAGGTGAAACTGTGTTGCTTTGATCCACTGGAGTGCGCAGCCCCCCCCCCCCCCGCCCCAGAGTACTGCTTTACCACGTTATATCCAAATTCATGTTATATCGGGTGGCGTTATATCAAGGTAGCAGTGTATATAAACATGAGATCCTTACATGATTCCAGGATCTGTGACTATTTAAAACAAAAAAACTACTAAATATTGCAAGGCTTATATAAAAGCATGAGAATTGGCAACACTATAAATACCCCATTTGTTATATTAGGAAAGCAGATTCATGACAGAGTCCTACAAAAAAGTATGCACTTGTTTAACTTTAATGATATGTGTAGTCCCATTAGCTTCACTTGCACAATTGGGACCTAAAAATTACTAGCTGTAGCTAATACTACAAGGTTACGGGACAGTGCTCATCACATATCAAGGCTCAGAATCTACCTTTGCGTGTCTGAACAAATGCTTGGTTTACTTTAAAACAATCCAAAGGTCGAATGCAATAAGAAACCGCATATCCTGACATTGTTTGAATGTAACAATGAAAGAAACGATAAGTGCTTCTATTGTTTGTATGAAGAACTTCACCTCTTGAAGAAATCCTGCTGAGTAATCTTTCTCCCCACACTTTTATTTGTATGACAAAGTACTGCAGGCTTGAATTTAGATAGTTATTTTTCCATTGAATACATTTTCACCTGCATTTTTGGCTCTGGGGTCTTATATATTTAAAGCTATTTATATTAAAAGTCAAATATAATTTCTAAGTAGGGAAGATTCCTAAAAATGCAGAAAAACTCAACTGTTTAGCTTCTTCTGTAATTATAACAACATTGTACTTAACGGCAAGAAACAGTTTTACCTATAGAAAGGGTACTTAGCATGCCATCCCCATTGTTTAATGGTGTTTTGGATTCTTGGCTAAAGTTTACCCCAGTGAGTAGCTTCAAAAGTAAAAGTGACAGCTCTCCAGGCAGAAAGTACTTTAAAAAAAAAAAAAAAAAAGAGATCCATCAGTGTGGTGTGATCATAGAAATTTATTTTATTTCTAATGTAAGTTCTGGCAGCAAACTGAGGCATCATGTAGTGTGACTTTTGTAGCTTTTTGTGGCAATCTGAGCTCAATTCAAACTATAATTAGCTAATCACTGGCAATTTTCAGATATGAGTCAAGCTAATTTCTAGACAATCAACCCATTAGATGGTTTCATTGAACAGCACTGGAAACAATGTTTATGTTTATGTCCATTAGCATTGTAGCTGATGGTAATGTTGAGCTGTGAAGAAATAAGTCTGCAACCCTGAATTGCAGAGCATAGAAGACTGCCAAATATTTTGTACCCACTTCCTCATCTTCCAACTAGGCCTATTTAATGGAGAGGGGGTGTTTGGACATGCAGAGGAGTCATTTAGGACTCTTAGTCTAATGTGAAATCATGGATTAACTTTTGTTCAGTTTTGAAGGTCAGAGTTTTGCCTGAGCATAAAAAGTAATGAAAATAAAAGCCTTCTTTTAATCTAGGTTACTCAATATGTTTATTTCTTTTTCAAGAGGTTTTGTATTCAAACTCCATGCAACACCGATGACATACATCAATGTACAATATGTAAATCAGATGGGAATTTGAGCTGTTTTATTTAAGTTTTTCTGTGTCTCCTATTACTAATTCTTCAGCATCTTATAGACATTAAGGAACTTATCCAGACAACACCACTGTGAAATAAGGAAGAATATTATCCATCTCATAGAGACTGAGTGACATGTTGCAAGTCACAAAGGGAACCTATGGCGAAGGAGAAGAAAGACCTTCTTAGATCAAGTCCAGTGACTTAACCACAAAATCAGCCTTCATTTGTTAAAGTGTTGACTTGCTTCATAAGATCCATGTGGGTTAAAGGTAACAAAAGTAACTTAGACAGAGTGTGATCCCTGCATCATTAAGTCCAAGGGAGCCTTTCTATTTAATTTAATGTTGGGTCAGATCAGTCCCTGAGGTCTGGTTCTTGGAGTAGTAATATTCAGGACACAGGGACATGAACTTCACCAACAAGGCTTTGTAGCACATGACTGACATTGAAATTAATTTTAATAAAAACTGATTTGAAGTCATTCCTTGCATTCCCCTGGCCATCCAAGGTCCCTTGATGCCAAACCAGTGGACAGACACCTTCCTTCTCCTCAACCTCTTAGAAGCATAGAAGGAACCTTGAGAAATGATGACGTCCAGCCACCTGTGCTGAGGCAGAACTTAATAAACCAAGACCATCCCTGACAGGTGTTTGTCCTGCCTGGTCTTAAAAATCTCCAGGGATGGAGATTCCACAACCTCCCTTAGAAGTCAATTTCAGAGCTTAACTACTCTTTTAGGTTAGATATTAGAAAGTTTTTCCTAACCGTATCCCCATTGCTGCAGATTACCCCATTATTCCTTGTCCTGTCTTCAATGGACATGGAGAACAGTTGATCACCATCATTTTTATCATATTAGCATCCCTTAACATATTTAAAGACTGTTATTAGATCCCACCTCAGTCTTCATTTCTCTGGACTACACATGCCCAGTTTTTTTAACCTTCCTCATAGGTCAGGGTTTCTAAGCCTTTTATCATTGTTAATCTTGCCTGGACTTTTTACAGTTTCTTTCCTGAAGTGTGAAACCCAGAACCGGACACAGTGCTCCAACTGAAGCCTCCAGTGCCAACCAGTGCCGAGTGGGACAATTACTTTCTGTGTCTTACATACAACACTCCTGTTAAAACACCTCAAAATGATATTATCCCTTTTTTGCAGCTGTATGACATCGACTCATATTCAGTTTGTCATCCAATATAACCCCCAGAAGTTTTTCAGCAGTACTGCCACCTAGCCAGTTATTCCTCATTTTGTAGCCGTGCATTTGATTTTTCCTTTGTAAGTGAAGTATGTTGTGCTTGTCTTATTGAGTTTCATCTTGTTGATTTCAGACCCATTCTCCAATTTGTCAAAGACGTTTTGAATTCTAATCCTGTCTCCAAAGTGCTTGCAACCCTGCTGAGCTTGGTGCCATCCACAAAGTATACTCTCCACTCTATTATCAAAGTTATTAATAAATATATTGAATAGTACTGGACCCAGGAGTGACTCCTGTAGGAACCCATTAGCTACATCCTCCCTATTTGACAGAAAACCATTGATAATTACTTTTTGAGTATGATCTATTAACCAGTTGTGCACCCTCCTTATGGTAATTTCATCTAGACAACATTTCCCTAGTTTGCTTATGAGAATGTCATGTGGGACAATATCAAAAGCATTCCTAAAATCAAGATTTATCATGTCTACTGCCTCTGCCCATCAACTAGGCCAGTAACCTTGTCAAAGCAGGAAATTAGATTGGACTGGCATAACTTGTTCTTGACAAATCCATGCTGGCTATTCCTTACTAACCTGTTATCCTCTAGGTGCTTACAAATTGATTGTTTAATAATTTATTCCAGTATCTTTCCAGGTTTAGAAGTTAGGCTGGCTGTTCCCCTTTTTAAAGAGAGGTACCATGTTTGCCCTTCTCGAGTCCTCTGAGAACTCACCCGTCCTCCATGAGTTCTCAAAGGTAATTGCTAGTGATTGCAAGATTGCTTCAGCTAATTCTTTAAATACTCTAGATTAATTTCATCAGGCCCTGTCAACTTGACTACATATAATTTATCTAGATATTCTTTAATCTGTTCTTTCCCTATTTTGGCTTGTTTCTTCTCCTTGTTGTTAATATTGATTGTGCTGAGTTTCTGGTCACCATTAATCTTTTTAGTGAAGACTGAAGCAAAATAGGCACTGAACACCTGAACCTTCTTGATGTAATCACTTATTAGTTCTCCTTCCCCACTAAGTGGAGGACCTACATTTTCCTTCATCTTTCTTTTCCTCTCAATGTATTTAAAGAACCCTGGTGCCTGTCATGAAAATGGATTCTCTCAACAACTTCCAGGTGGCTGTGGAAAAACAACATTGATGTCTTCTACTACAGCTGCCTTATTCATCTCAATGCTCTTTTTGTAGAGAATGGGAATATGGAAGGCCAGGTCTTCTTTGGCAGGGTATTCTAAATGTGCACCCACTTAAATCCTGGAGGGAGAATCCAAACACAGTCCTGGTCCAGTAGAAATGACTTCTTAATTAAGAAGCAAGTTCTAGTGACCAGTAAAGTTTAATATATTTATTGAAGATCTTGAAAAAGGGCAAAACAGTGAAGTGACAAAATTTTCAGGTGACACAAAATTTGGAGGTTAGTTGAGACTAGAGTAGGCTGTGGGGAATTTAAGATTGATATTTTAAAAAATAACCCAGATGATGGCAGATGAAACTCAGTAGAAATGAATATAAAGTAATTCATAGTGTAAGGAATGATTTAATCTGCTCATACACATTAATGGATTCTAAATTAATGGTAATCACTCATGGAATAGACCTGTGAATCACCGTGGACATCCCAAGACAGACCTCTGCTCAATGTACAGGGGTAGTCAAAAAGGCAAACCAAATGTTAATATGTATATGAATGGAATAGGCATTAATAATCAAAATAGCATAATGCCCTTATATAAATCAATGCTATGCCTCCATCTGGAATACCGTGTTCAGTTCTGCTCACTCTGTCTCAAAAAAGAAATAGCAGAAATAGAAGTTCAGACATGGGAGACAAAATGATTGTTGGCATGAAGAATCTTAAATATGAAGCGAGATTGGAAAACTGGGACTGTTTAGTATAGAGTAGCTGAGTTATACATGATAGAGTTATACAGAATAATGAATGGTATAAATATGCTCATAATGTATCTTATGAGATAAAAAACAAAATGAGATTCAATTCATTTAAAGGGAAACACATTTCATATTGATAAAAGTGATTTTTTTTTACACAATGAATAGTTAACCCGTGGGACTCAAAATAAGTGATATCAATGAGGCTAAAGGCTTACTAGGATTCAAAAAAAGATTGGACATGTATATGGATAGTGAGAACATTCCCAGTTACATTGGAGATGATTATACATAGAGAGAAACATAACCTATAGTGGTCATTCCATGACTGTCCATTAAGGCCTGTTGGTGCCTTTATTTGAAGTATTTAGAAATGACTAATGGCTGAGAAAAGACACTAATCTAGATAGACCACTGGTTTAATCTGGTCTAGTAATTCCTATGTTCTGTCATGCATTAATCTCAAAACAGGTACAAAATAATGCTGCAAAAGAAGCCATATTTTGCCCATCTTAGCAGTCCCTTTCCAACACTCTTACAGCTGCCAGTGCAATTGCTCATGACATGAACACACACAATCTTAGCAGGGAGAGCCCATGGGGAGGATAAGTACTAAATTGCAAATGTTTTTTTGTGTGGAATAGGTCAACAGTTGTGGGTTTGGGGAAGATACAGGAGCAAAAACATGTGTACAGCTTGGCTCTGGCTTTTCCCTGTACACAGAAAAGACAGCCTGAATCTCTCCTGAGATTTGCAGGAAATGAATATCTCCAGAGTTATGCAATTTGGAGGGAAGGGGCAGGGACGGCTCCAGGCCCCAGCACGCCAAGCGCGTGCTTGGGGCAGCAAGCCATGGGGGGGGGGCCTGTGGGAGGTCCGCTGAAGTCGTGGGACCAGCGGACCCTCCGCAGGCAAGCTGCCAAGGGCAGCCTGCCTGCCGTGCTTGGGGCGGCAAAATTCCTAGAGCTGCCCCTGGGAGGTGGGGGTGGCAGACATTCACAGATTTCATCCTCAGTTAAGTATTTCAGCCACACTTACGCCATTGATTGTTTGTTTTTGAGAGAAGCACAGACAGATCTGACACCAGAATTTTGCTCATTGTTTGATAGTTTTACTGGATTTGTTCTGATCCAGGACATTGCATTGTATTGTCTTGGAAAGATTAAGTATAGTAACTAGTACCAACATTCTAATGATTGGCAAACCTGTTTTGATAAAAGAAGAAACAATGCAATGTGTAAGTATTAATCTAAATGAACCTGAACCCAAACTTTATAATTTTGGACAAGAGTCATATATAGATTTGTATTTTCCTTGGTGCTCACAGAATCTCATCTCTCTCATCCAGTTTGTAGTTTCTGCAGTTCCCCTTTACCTGGGCTTTGCTTCTTGAATGAGTATTTTGCATAACTATATTTAATCTTTTTAACTGAGGGCCCATCGCTGTGTTACCTAAATGCTGCAGAGAATAAAAGAGCGGAGAAGAGAGGTGTTGTTTCTATTTCTTTGCTCCCCTGAAACAGAGGAGCATAACTTCATGTGTAGATTTGTTGGGTTTTTTTATTTCTTTCTTTTGGTTTAGTTTTGTTGTTTTTACTTAGATCAGTAATTCTGTGTAAAGGTTTTATTGAAAAGTTGTGTTCTGAACACCTTCATTCATGCTCAGTCTGATCTCTTCCAGCAAGTCTCTGAACAGCCAGGCTCCTCCTGCAGCTGAGAATATTCTGTGCCGAGTGCCTGATAGCTGGAACTGGACCTATGCAGCTGCACCACCCTTGTGGAATGTAGTCTTGAGGGATCATGGAGGGATCAAGGTAATTTCAGAAGTGGATAGGTTCCAGTCCATTAAGTGCCTTGTAGATTAGGACTAGGACTTTGAACTCTGTGCTGAAGAAAATGGGGAGTACGTGAAATTTGCAAACCACAGGTGTGATGCATTCCCATCAGTCTGTATGGCTAATGAGGCATGCTGCTGCGTGCTGTCCCAGCTTCAGTCTTTTGGTAGCAGTTGTGTCCACACCCCACACAGTGTAAGTTACAATAGATAAATTTTGGGATAACAAAAGCAATGGAATGTGCATTCTCTTGTGTCAACCTCTTTATCTTCCAGTTTGACTGCTCTGGTACATTTCACTGTGTGATCTGCACAAGTGCATTGTACACTGTCTTCTGTGAAGGTGCATTGAGCAGTGTGTCATCCATAGTTTATTTGCTCATTTTATTTCTACTATACAGTTATCAGAAGTGCATATCAGAGTGATACAAAGTACAAATTTTGTCTGTTTCAACTCACAGGCTAAAACAAAGTATCTGATCCTTTTGCTGTGAATTTTCTCATATTTTGTGATTAGATACATAAAAGTGCATGCAGAATTATAGCTGCTTTGGTAGCTATTTGGTTAACATTGTGTTGAGCAACCAGTGCTATGCTAGCCAGAGAAATGGGCCCTGATCCTGAGGGAGTTTTTACCATATTAAGTATATCACAAGAAAATATTGATGAGGTTTCTAGCACATTTATTTTAATAAGTTAAAAAAAATTAATTCAACAAATTTATCCTTAAATCCTCACCACATTGTATCTGTGAGCAGATTGCAATTTCCCCAAGTGTATTCATTATTCAAAATAATTCAATTAATTTTATAGGTATATTTTAACACAATAGACTGATTGCAAACAGCTCTCTGCAAATATTTTTCTCATTTTATGCTTTGATTCTTCTGTGTTATTTAGACTATAAACTTACTGGGGCATAGATCATCTTTTTCTCATGTGTTATATGGTGCCTAGCACAATGGAGGTCTAGGCACTATTGCAACATAAACAGTAATATTTGATATTCACTGTTCTTTGTTGTAGTTATGTTGGTTAGCTGTGATTGATCAAACAAGTTACATGATTTGGTTTCTTGTTCACTGATTGGATGAGTGTGGGAGCATTTCCAACATGAATACTCACAAGGGCAAGTTTGAAATTGGCTTTCTATGAATACTTGTGTGAGGGAAAAAAAACAACTGTACCAAGGTTCATCGAAAAGTAGAGTCAAAGTAAAGCAAAGGTTAAGATTTCAAAAATTGTGTCACTGACTTTAGTTTTTTAATCATAACCGAAGCTCCAAACTCTGCTGGATGTTGATATTTTTAGTCATCTAAAGTCAGGGTGAGTAATAGACTATTGTAATATTACTTTGCATTTTTGTAAAAACTTCTATTTAAGGAGCTCAAAGTACTCTATAAACACAGACCAATTTAGCCCCACAATATCCCTGTGAGGTTGGGGTACATTATTATCCCTATATTACAGATATGGAAACTAAGGCACAGAGAGATTCAGTGACTTGTCTAGAAATAGAACCCAGGTCTCCAGACTCCCAGATCATTCATCTAGCACCGATGAGCAGATCTAATGCCATTTTTTCAAGGAACTACTCTCCTCACTGATGACAAAGATAAAGGTGTAATATACTGGGAATATACTGTAATATACTTCAGCTTCTTTGAAAAGACAGACCAAGTGGATTGGAGAGATTATGAAATCAACACTTCAGGTCTAAATAGGGACTAATTTAGCCTCACACTAATTTGATAGATAAACAATTTTGCATTAAAAATAAATCCAGAACAATGGTTATGGTAAAAGAGAAAGAAAGTGGAAGAGTACTTGGTTCAGAGACAGAATGAACTGTAATCTGTCTCTGCTGCTCTCACAATTATTTTCTAGCAAGATTAAGATTTATTGAACCCTGTTTGTTCAGGATGAACAATGGTTTCCTCCCCAAAGCTAGTTATTGAACTGAAAGTGTTCATTCCACAGGGCTATGTAGTGGATGCCGATTTATCTCCTTTTAAGGGCCATACTTTCATGAAAATGATTAAGGATGGTGTGCGAGGAAAATATACCTGGTAAAGCTTTCAGACACATCAGCATTCTAACCTAAATGATGGCTTGAACCATTGCAACGTAAAAAAGACCACAAAAACCATGTCCACCTTAGAGTTACCCAGAAGGAGCTAGCCTTACAGCATATATCCAACTATGTGAGCAGTACCTATGCAGTGCTTACAGGGTTCCGAGGAATTGAGAAAGGACTAGGTTACACTTGCAGCATAGTTTATTAATCCAAGACTAAAATGAGGCATGTGGTTTTTTAAATGAGTTGTTTGACTCTTGGAGGTAAAGTAACTTGTGCAAGGTTACTCAGTGATTCATTGAGATTAGAAGATAACTCAGGATCCTGCATGCTCTGAGGCCCATCTTTAATTATCAGTACATAAAGTTTCCTTGTAATATATTGCTCCGAATGGCGCATACTTTGCATAGGATTAATATTTATTCATATGACAGATGGCCACCCACGCATCTGTGTTACCAGGAAAATTCTATAGCAACCCTAACCTCTCCCCAGGTAGGAGCCTCAGGCCTGAATGATTCCAGAGTGACTGGAAAAGGGATATCCAGACAGCACAATTGTCCCTTAAGTGTGTTTATTAGCACCTACATCATCTACTGCCATCTGGCACCTCTTGTTGAGAGGTGCTGTAAACAAGAATTTAAGAGGCTAGATTTAAAAATATACATATCCTTGAAATATATCCCCAGCTGTGTGTCCATGCTACATACATTTCTGGACTCCTATGTCCTCTTCTTCCATTTTACTTCCCTAATGAATCTGCCTAACACGTGGGGTTTGTGTATGTCTTGTTATTGCAAACTATAGTTTATAGAATAATACTAAATTATGATACTTTTAAGTTTGTTCTTAATAGTAAAGGGCAAATCTCAAAATGTTTAGAGGTTTTGTTTTGTTTAGATAAGCACAATTTTGGATGCTTATCCATACCTTATGCCAAGTCACCTAGACCCTCTTCAGTAATAAAACAGAGCTGAAGTGTAACTGGCTATCTCACAGCATCCCTAGAGAGGTATGCTTTTAGCAAGAAGTAAAACCTTCTGCATGGGAAAGCATTAAAATGAAAACATACCCTGAGAGATTAGACTGGATGACGACACTGGCAATTCTCAGACAGGATTTGTCTATGGGTATGTCTACACTACAAAATTAGGTCGAATTTATAGAAGTCAGTTTTTCAGAAATGGGTTTTATAGAGTTGATTGTGTGTATCCCCACAAAAAATGCTCTAAGTGCATTAAGTCGGCGGACTGCATCCACAGTACCGAGGCTAGCATCGACTTCCGGAAAGTTGCACTGTGGGTAACTATCCCACAGTTCCTGCAATCTCTGCTGCCCATTGGAATTCTGGGTTGAGAGCCCAATACCTGATGGGGCAAAAACAGTGTCGTGCATGATTCTGGGTACGTCATCAGCACCCCCTCCGTGAAAGCAATGGCAGACAGTCATTTTGCACCTTTTTTCCTGGGTTACCTGTGCAGACGCCATACCACAGCAAGCATGGAGCCTGCACAGCTGACCATCACTGTAAGTCTCCTGGGTGCTGGCACACGTGGGACTGCATTGCTACACAGCAGCAGCTCATTGCCTTTTGGCAGCAGATGGGGTGTTACGACTGGTAGCCATCATCGTCATACTCTTGGGTGCTCTTTTAACCGACCTCGGTGAGGTCAGTCAGAGGCCCCTGGGCAGACATGGGAGTGACTCAGCCAGGTCATTCCCATCTTCTTCCAAGCACCCAGGAGATGACAATGGCTAGTAGTTCTACTGCACCCTCTTCTGGCGAACAGCCAGGAGATGATGATGGCTAGCAGTCGTAATGCAGCATCTTCTGCCGAGTACCCAGAAGATGATGATGGCAGGCAGTCAAACTGCACCGTCTGCTTCTACCCTAAAGATGTAAAAGATAGATGGAGTGGATCAAAACAAGAAATAGACCCAATTTGTTTTGTATTCATTTGCTTCCTCCCCCCATGAAACCAACAGCCTGCTAAACCCAGGGTTTTGAGTTCAATCCTTGAGGGGGCCATTCTGTGTGACAGTTGTTTGTGTTTCTCTTTGATGCAAAGCCACCTCCTTTGTGGACTTTAATTCCCTGTAAGCCATGTCATCAGTCGCTCCTCCCTCCTTCAGAGCAGACAATCGTTTTGGGCCTTTTTTCAACCCAGATGCCATAGCACTGAGATCATGGAGCCCGCTCAGATCACCGCAGCAATTATGAGCACTGTAAACACCACACACATTATCCTGTAGTATATGCAGAACCAGAACCTGCCAAAGCAAAACCAGGCGAGGAGGCGATGGCAGCGTGGTAATGAGAGTGATGAGGACATAGACATGGACATAGACTTCTCACAAAGTACAGGCCCCTGCAGTGTACACATCATGGTGTTAATGGGGCAGGTTCATGCTGTGGAACGCTGATTCTGGACCCGGGATACAAGTACAGACTGGTGAGACTGCATAGTGTTGCAGGTCTGGGATGATTCCCAGTGGCTGCGAAACTTTTGCATGCGTAAGGGCACTTTCATGGAACTTTGTGACTTGCTTTCCCTGCCCTGAAGCACCAGAATACCAAGATGAGAGCAGCCCTCACAGTTGAGAAGCGAGTGGCAATAGCCTTGTGGAAGCTTGCAACACCAGACAGCTAATAAAATAATAATAATTACCAGTCAGTCGGGCATCAGTTTGGAGTGGGCAAATCCACTGTGGAGGCTGCTGTGATGCAAGTAGCCAAAGCAATCACTAAGCTGCTGCTATGAAAGGTAGTGACTCTGGGAAATGTGCAGGTCATAGTGGATGGCTTTGCTGCAATGGGATTCCCTAACTGTGGTGAGGCAATAGCCAGAACCCATATACCTATCTTGGCACTGGAGCACCAAGACAGCAAGTACATAAACTGAAAGGGGTACTTTTCAATGCTGTTGCAAGCTAGGGTGACCAGACAGCAAGTGTGAAAAATCGGGACAGGAGTGGGGGGTAATAGGAGCCTATATAAGAAAAAGACTGAAAAATCGGGACTGTCTCTATAAAATCAGAACATCTGGTCACCCTACTGCAAGCACTGGTAGACCACAAGGACGTTTCACCAACATCAACGTGGGATGGACGGGAAAGGTACATGATGCTTGCGTCTTCAGGAACTCTGGTCTGTTTCCTGTTACTGCAGGAAGGGACTTTCTTCCCAGACTAGAAAATAACCGTTAGGAATATTGAAATGCCTATCCTAGGGGACCCAGCCTACCCCTTAATACCATGGCTCATGAAGCCATACACAGGCAGCCTGGACAGTAGTCAGGAGCTGTTCAACTATAGGCTGAGCAAGTGTAGAATGGTGGTAGAATGTGCATTTGGATGTTTAAAAGCACAGACAGACCTCAGCAAAACCAATATTCCCATTGTTATTACTGCTTGCTGTGCGCTCCACAATATCTGTGAGAGTAAGGGGGAGATGTTTATGGCAGGGTGGGAGGTTGAGGCAAATCACCTGGCTGCTGATTACGTGCAGCCAGACACCAGGGCGGTTAGAAGAGTACAGGAGGGCACAGTGTGCATCAGAGAAGCTTTGAAAACCAGTTTCATGACTGGCCAGCTACTGTGTGAAAGTTCTGTTTGTTTCTCCTTGATGAACCCCCCTCTTCCCTATCGGTTCACTCTACTTCCCTGTAAGCTAACTACCCTCCCCCCTCGATCACCACTTGCAGAGGCAATAAAGTCATTGTTGCTTCACATTCATGCATTCTTTATTAATTCATCACACAAATAGGGGGATAACTGCCAAGGTAGCCCGGGAGGGGTAGGGGAGGAGGGAAGGACACGACCACACTGCACTTTAAAATTTTAAAACTTAAAAACTTTAAAACTTATTGAAGGCCAGGCTTCTGTTGCTTGGGAAATCCTCTGGGGTGGAGTGGCTGGGTGGCTGGAGACCCCACCCCACTGCGTTCTTGGGCATCTGGGTGAGGAGGCAATGGAACTTGTGGAGGAGGGCTGTTGGTTACACAGGGGCTGTAGTGGCTGTCTGTGCCCCTGCTGCCTTTCCTGCAGCTCAACCATATGCTGGAGCATATGAGTTTGAGCTTCCAGCAGCCTGAGCATCGACTCTTGCCTTCTGTCAGCAAGCTGACGCCACCTATCATCTTCAGCCCTCCACTTACTCTCTTCAGCCCGCCACCTATCCTCGCATTCATATTGTGCTTTCCTGCACTCTGCCTCCACATGTTCTGCTGTGCTCTGTCAGTGTGGGAGGACAGCAGGAGCTCAGAGAACATTTCATCCCAAGTGCGTTTTTTTCACCTTCTAATCTTCACTAGCCTCTCGAAGAAGAAACATTTGTAGCAGAGGTGGAGGAAAAGGGAGAATGGTAGTTAAAAAGACATTTTAGAGAACAGTGGATACACTCTTTCAAGTTAAACCTTGCTGTTCACATTACACAGCACATGTGCTTTCATTACAAGGTCGCATTTTGCCTCTTGTATTGAGGGCCTGCCAATTTGGTGTGAGAGATCACTCACGCTTCACCCCTCCCCCCACCGCGTGGCTAACAACAGGGAACATTTCTGTTCAGCCATAGCCAAACAGCCGAGCAGGAACAGGCACCTCTGAATGTCCCCTTAATAAAAGCACCCTATTTCAACCAGGTGACCATGAATGATATCACTCTCCGGAGGATAACACAGTGAGATAAAGAACGGATGTTGTTTGAATGCCAGCAAACACTGGGACCATATGCTGCCATGCTTTGTTATGCAATTATTCCTGACTATTTGCTACTGGCCTGGTGTCGTAAAGTGTCCGACCATGGCGGACAGAATAAGGCTGCCCTCTCCAGAAACCTTTTGCAAAGGCTTTGGGAGTACATCCAGGAGAGCTTTATGGAGATGTCCCTGGAGGATTTCCGCTCCATCCCCATACACGTTAACAGACTTTTCCAGTAGCTGTACTGGCCGTGAATGCCAGGTCAAATTAATCATTAAACATGCTTGCTTTTACACCATGTGTAATATTTACAAAGGTACATTCACCAGAGGTCCCTTCTCCGCCTTCAGTGTCTGGGAGAACGCCTTGGGTGGGTTCGGGGGTTACTGGCTCCAGGTCCAGGGTGAGCTATCATCAATCTCTTCGTCGTCATCTTCCTCGTCCCCAAAACCCGCTTCCATGTTGCGTGATTCTCCATTGACAGAGTCAAAGCACAGGGTTGGGGTAGTGGTGGCTGCACCTCCTAGCATGGCATGCAGCTCATCATAGAAGTGGAATGTTTGGGGCTGTGATCCGGAGCAGCTGTTTGCCTCTCTGGTTTTTTGGTAGGCTTGCCTTAGCTCTTTAATTTTCATGTGGCACTGCTGTGTGTCCCTGTTATGGCCTCTGTCCTTCATGCCCTTTGAGACTTTTTCTAATGTTTTGGCATTTCATTTACTGGAATGGAATTCAGCTAGCATGGATTTGTCTTCCCCCATATGGCGAGCAGATCCCGTACCTCCCATTCGGTCCATGCTGGAGCTCTTTTGCGATCCTGGGACTCCATCATGGTCACCTCTGCTGATGAGATCCGCACTCACCTGCACCTTGCCATGCTGGCCAAACAGGAAATGGGATTCAAGAGTTTGCAGGCCTTTTCCTGTCTACCTGGCCAGTGCATCTGAGTTGAGAGCGCTGTCCAGAGTGGTCACAATGGAGCGCTCTGGAATAGCTCCTGGAGGCCAATACTGTCGAATTGCGTCCACACTACCCCAAGTTGGACCCGGCAAGGCCGATTTCAGCGCTAATCCCTCATTGGAGGTGGAGTAAAATAAACCGATTTAAAGAGCACTTTAAGTCAAGAAAAAGGGCTTCGTCCTGTGGATGGGTCCAGGCTTGAATCGAGGTAACGCTGCTAAATTCGATCTAAAATCGTAGTGTAGACCAGGCCTATGTTACAATCGGAGTGGGTGATTGCAGCGTGTGCAGACATACCCAAACTGAAGTTTGTGTTGCTACAATTTCATGACTATTTGTATTTGTGCTATCAAGATTAAAGCTAGCGCAGGTATGCCTACACATTCTGCACCGTAAGCCTGAAGCTAAGTTTTAGTAAAAATTGGGCCCGGAATACAGTTTTGATTTTTTTCCCCAAAATAACTTGCCTTAAAAATGGCACCTGTGTATCTGATGAGTTAACATGGTAACATTAGTAGTTACAAACATTATTGTGCTCGAGAGTCCACAGTTCAGAAAGGAAGCTTTTCAGAGTAGGAACTATTTTTTTCCCTCTTTTGTCTGTACACAGGCTATCACAATGGGACTCTGGTCCATGATTCCCTCAAGACAAATAAATAATCATCATTATTTGACTAACTTTGGCAAACCATTCACTGCTATATGTCCTCTCATAGTCACGCATTCATTATCATTTTGCACTCATCATAAACATCAGCCTCTTTCCCTTTCAACAGCTCCCTCCATCAAAACAACTTGCTAACAAAGAGTAAGGTCAAAACTGTAGTCAGTGCAGTTATATTATATCTGCATAAAACCTGAAAAAAGAGACAGCATAGAAGAAAACAACAGAATATTCTGCATTGTGACAGGAGTTCACTTAAACAACTAGGTCCTGGATTCTGTTTGAATTCTATTGGCTGTAAGAAAAAGTTGTCCAAGGTTACCATAAAACATAGAAGACAAGTGTATTTTTCCTTCTCTTTTGCAGCACCTAATTCTTGCTTCCTAAATGAAGGGTTAATGGAATATACGTCAATCACCCATGATGAGATTCTTTTTGTTGCCGGTAATTAAGTTTGGCTAAATGGAATTGTACAGTAAATCTTAATTACGACCAGATGTGTTTGAATACAGACTTTCATCCCTTGAATTGCCCAATATGCACTTTCTTGCATTTTGAATGTATCTCATTAATTTACTCATTAAATAATAACAGACAACTATCTCTGCTATAACTCTAATGAGGGATATATTAACTCAGGAAAAAGAATAAGAACTAGACTGATTTGGAGTAAAATTTTCAAAAGTACCTAAGTCCAATTTTGACAAGTTACTTAGAGACTCAATGGGGCTTAGGCTCAGAAATGCATCAAACACTTTTGAAAGTCTTTTTTTTTTTTTTTGAAAAGTCAGAATGGTTAGTTTTGGCTATTTTGAAATGAAACATTTCAACTTTTTGTTTCACAACCATTTGGAATCAAAACGTTTTGACATCTTTTTCACAAAGCTATTTAAGAAATTTATCTAATTAAGATGCTCATTAAAAGTGAAATGTTTCATTCAATCAAAACCTTTTTTCTTTTCTTTTCTGTTTTTTTTTTGTTTGTTTTTTGTTTTTGTTTCAGCAAGAAAAAATGAAAAACACTCAGTTTAAAATGATTTTTTTAGTTTTTGGTTTGCCCCCGCCCAAAAAAAAAACAAAAAAACCCAACCAAAAAACTAGTCACTCAGCTGTAGTCAAGACCTATTTTCTGTAAAACCATGTTGTCTGGCATTAGTTATCATTCTGTCCTTTAATTCTTTATCAATTGACTCTCATATCAGCTTTTCCATTATTGTGCCTGGGATTGAGTGCAGGCCTATAGTTACCTGAGTCATCTCATTTGCCCTTCTTAAATATTGGTCCAGGATTAGCATTCGTCCATTTTCTGGAATTTATCCAAGTCAGTTAGGTGATTTTGAAAACGTTATCCCTGGAAAATGTTATATGCCTCCACAAGACAATAAGGCTACATTTATACTCGGAGCTAAGGGTGTTATTCCCAGCTTGCATCCTGAGTACACCCCCCACACACACACCCTGAGTCCTGGGGCAATGTACTCAGCATGGCTACCTGGTGGTGCTGCTGCCTTTGCTACCCCAGCTACACTACTACTTTTAGCATGCTAGCATGTCTTTGTGAGCTGGGAATTACATCCCCAGCTCTCAGTGTAGGCATACCTAACATGGTCTATGGCCTGGCAGCACAGGAAGGAGCAAGCTATTTACCTTGCAGGAGCAAGTGAGTGAGGAGTGAATGGGGAATGGGTAGGGCCATATTTGCTGTTCAGAGTAGATGGATGGTTAGTAATTTACTGCTGCTATAGGGAAGTGCTCAATCACCACATCCTTGCCCCCATAGCAAGAAGGAAGGAAGGGGAGATTTTGATTCAGAAGTTGGTCACTATGCCTACAAGGGACATTCCTGTCACTATTCCGAGTCACTATGCCTCCCAGGGGTTATTCCTGTAGGTGCAGTTTAACATCACCCCTTGTTCAGGGCTTTGCCTGAAGTCACAGCCTAGCACATGCAATTTTCATTCTCATAAGAGAAGGAGAGCACTTTGCCTGCTGGAAATGGAAAGGTCCTTTTAAAAGACGAGAGAAGCAGACCTACATCTACAGTGCATTTCTTTGCCATGTTTATGAGCTGTCAGTGGAATTAGCCCTTGTTGTTTCATCTCTCTCCAAACTGTCTCTCTCGTGTAAATTTGTGTTTTCTAAAATAATGATATCTCCCATTAGGGAAACAAGTCAGAGCTTTTAGCATTTATTCTGGAATGTTTGCTGAATGGGCTTAAAGGCATGATAAAACATTTTTCCAGTAGCTTATTTCAAGAGTTTATTTAATATAGCTATCAAAGAAATTGATATTCTCATACCAAGCAACATCCAGAAGTGCTGATTCATAAGGAACAAATTTTACTTATTAAAAAAAGGTAATGAATCTTTCCAATTCCTTTTGAGTGTATTGAAGCCCAATCAGCTCTCCATCACCAATATTGTATCATTCCTTCCGTTTGTGCAGAGAAGAGATTATCACTGGACAGTTCTGTGATTAATAAAACAAATATATAGTAGACATATTTTTCATCTCCATATCAATAGGCATGTGAGAATGAAAGAGTCGTGAAGCTAGCTTTTCCCATGGCAGAATTCAAGTGATGAAGGTGACAAATTTGTACAGTGTGTTGACCTGAGAGGCCCAGAATAACAAGGTTTATAATGAAGAAGGGTGTGTGGAAAATAAACCCAGGGTTTAGGAATGAATAAGAAATATTGTCTGCACATTGCAAACACTCATATTCCATGAAGGGCTGAGAAAAGTAGCAAGCTCAGGTTTGTGATGGTGAGAAAATGGAAGGAAGATTTTAAAGGCAGAGCTTTGTGCAATATTCCATTTTTGAGGAATCTACAGTTAAAAATAAAGTACCTTTGCTGTGTTAAAGGTTTGATCCTCATCCCAGATGATCTCCCTTGGCTTCAGAAATAGAAAACTGCTTTCCACCCCACTCCAACCACTTCAAGTACTGACCTAATCAGATTTTAATGAATGTGTTCTCTTCAAGAAGCATTAATTCCTGGAAGTATTAAAGGCTGTCTGAGAGATGATGGGTTTACAAAGTCTCTGGAGGGAAAATGGCACATAGCATGTATATGACCCAATACAAATATGTCAAGGAGGCTGCTGAATTGATCCCAGTTTTGTGCTGTGTAAATACTTTCTTTGAAAAAAACCACTAATCTTTCTTGAAAAAAGACTTCCTTGCCAGAACCTGATCCTCCTCCATGAGAAAGAGTAGACTTGTGAAGCCTATAGTTGAATTCTGAAAAACAACAGCTGGGGCTCACAGCAGGAAAGTCATGTCCTACCTTTAGAATGGAGCAATTTTCAAAATGGAGGATGGGCAACAACTGATTTTTGAATGTTCAACAGTCTCTCACCAGCTTGTTGTATGCTCAGGCGCCATCTAAGTGCCTTCCCATTTGGATTTTTATAAGGTAGCTTTTTTTGTGAGACTATAGTACCCAGTCACAACAGTGCCCATTTGTTGGCCAATGGTAGCAGTTATTTCTCCTGCCGCCTGCCTGTAGCACTCAAGTAGACAACATGATGAGTCTATGTAGTGAACACTTATAAGAAAAAACTCAGATTCATGATACATGCAGGCAAGGTGCTTGGATGCATCACATGCATCAAAAAAGGCCAAGGTGTATGGATGAATGGGCACCTCCTCTGTTCAACTGTACGGTCATTTTATTACCATACTGGTCAGTTTAAGATCACCGGAGTATGCAGAAAGCCACTCACCCACACAAGCTTTTGAAAATTCCAGCAATGATTTCTAAAGTGGGAAGGATCTTTTAATAACACTGAATGGGTAATGTTCAGTTTGTTCACATGGAATTGGTTTACAAAATTAGCAATTTCTACTTTTAGTACCATAAATCTCACTTTAAAAATATTTCCTCTAATACCTAAAAAGAGAGAAAAAAAAGTGAGTGAATGTAATATGTGTGAAAGTGAGGGACTAATAGTACATTCATGAGTCAGGCATAGTGGGTGGGCAGCTGTGATACAAACGTCACCATCCAGCTCTGCCAGTGCATCTTACATACATCCCAAATCGCAACATTCCATGCTATTCTAAATCTGGTTCTCTCACAGTTTTTGCCAGTGCTGCTTTATTCCTATCCTGCAACAGCCTTTGCTATATTAGCCCTGGAATTTTACACAACTCTGCTATTGCGCCTAATTCAGGCCATGTAACACTTCTCCAATCCCAATCTCTCCCCTATTCAGAGACCGCCATTAACGACAAAGCACAATGTACATTTACAGCACTGTATAAAGGATTGTAGTAAAATTGTGGCAATTTGCCTTTAGTGGGACAAGTTCACCACACTCTCATTTTCACCCTTCTTTGGACCCTGTACTCCAGAGGTACAAAGATATTGTGCTAACATAATATGCAACCCAGCACTGTATATTTTCATAGTTTACATGTAGACCAAAACATGATTTCTTTTTGTTGCTTTTCTTAGTTTGTGTCCAAGACCGGGTACATAATGACTTGACTTCTTGGTGCTTGATTAATCATAATTTAGTTGCTATAAAAATTCTTAGACTTAAACTACAGTCCACCTAGCTCAAGGGCTGTACTTCCTCCTTTTCCAAGTAGTGAAGTTTCTTCTTAAACCCTGAGTCTTCAATGACCACTGCATGAGCAGACCTCCAGCTCCCAGCCAGAGTAGCACTGACTTTTTTAGAGCTCTCGGGTGCCAGAGAATACCCACATGTAGCTCACTGTAAGACCAGGGCCTTAGATATTTCTCAGTGTTTTGTGTTGAGTTGTGGAGATTAACCTGAAGCTTCCTTGGTTTGCATCTCTAAACCAAAGCCAAACTAATGCATTCTGCTTTAAATGCCCCCTGATAGTTTGGAAACCGTTATTTAAAACACAATAAATGGCTGTTTAAAATGCCAATTAGTTTTAAAAAGAAGGGAAAAGAAAAGGCAAACAGGCACAGAAAAAAACTAAACTCCATTTCCAAATATAAAATAAAAGCTCCTTTATTTTTAGGACTGAGAGCAGCTCAATGGCTCATGTGTCATTTTTGTGATTCCTTTCTCTTTCAATGAGTGAAAGGCAGTGAGAGGAAGAGAGAGAGAAATACTTTTTTTTTAAAAGAAAAGCTGTATCAGAAGCCTTCTCTAACATGATTTTCTTTGTTAAATCATCCAAAGACAAAAATAAAATGGAATCTATCTGAATAAACTTATAATTTGGCAGCTTTGAGTAAACCTTACCTTAGAGATTAGCCTAAATAGATGTCATCAAAGACTTGATAAGTGCAGTGTGGGATTTTAAAGACTTCTAAGTCTGAGCATGAGCTGCAGTAACAACTCCAGAGGAGTGAGAATTCAAAATGTAGTGGAAACAGAGCCTGAACTGGGGATATTGGGGTATGAAGTGCCCCACCACATACTGCTGAGAGGGAGGTAGGTTTCAGTTTTAAGGAACTACACTGGGATTCAGGTGATCTAGGTTCTATCTTTGGCTGTCATGCATTCACTATGTGCCCCTGCATTGGTCATCTGTCTCCAAGTATGCATCTATACAGACCCTAATTAAAAGGGGCCCCAATCTTAGTTGGGGCTTCTAGGCTTTAGTGAGCAAACAATAATGTAGAATATCTTTACCACCACCACCACCACAGCACTCATTGCCGACATCTACACTGCAAACAACTCCCTTGAATTCATTAAAAACTTTTTATTAATTTGAAGCCTTTTTTTTTTGTTCTGAGATGTATTATGGCACTGGAAATATCTGATTCATTCATAAAAGTTTTAAACAAAAGGTCCTGTGTGGTAAACATTAGGCTTTTCAATCTAAACCTGCTCAGAGACTTGGAATACTGACTTCAGCCTTCCATGCTGCTTTGCATACTATACTATACATACTAGATTTCTCTAAATGGCGATTGACCCATGACAACAGGAAAAACAAATAGGAATAAGAACGCTCAATAAATCTTTCTGCAGACCATTCCAATGGGTTGAGTTCTTGCCTCTTCACTGGGGTGATGTAAGTTACTCTGGGAGACTGCTAGATAGTGCTAGAGCACAATTATGTATTGCTATTAAACTACTTTCCCAGCGCTATCTTCAGGTAATAAGATCTCCTCCAAGAGCACTGTAACCAGGACTCCTTGCAACCTTCACACTATGGTGTAAAAAACCACTTTACAGTTATAGATAGTGGGGATCAGGGGCGGCTCCAGGCCCCAGCACACCAAGCGCGTGCTTGGGGCGGCATGCCGCGGGGGGCGCTCTGCCGGTCGCCGGGAGGGCGGCAGGCGGCTCCGGTGGACCTCCTGCAGACGTGCCTGTGGAGGGTCCGCTGGTCCCGCGGCTCCAGTGGAGCATCCACAGGCACGTCTGCGGAGGTGCACCGGAGCCGCGGGACCGGCGACTGGCAGAGCACCCTCCACGGCGTGCCGCCGTGCTTGGGGCGGCGAAATGGCTAGAGCCGCCCCTGGTGTGGATTCTCTGTTAACTCAAGCTACTAGAAGTTTAGGTTTTCAAGCTGGGTTTTTCCATCACCACAGCTGTACAGGTTTGGTTTAAGAGACAAACTATATCTGTCTGTCTGTTCTGACAAATCCATTATGTCACCTTTCATTTTGTTTGTATGTAACATATTTAAAAGGGGGCAATGTGGGATTTGTGATTATAAGAGCACACATTTGTCATGAAAAAACAGCTCAGACAGGGAAAATCACATGTTGAACCTGGTAGCATCCTACCCAGTACAATCGGCTGCATTGCCAGCAAGCCACAGGTTTACTCCATCTGGTAAGCTAAAAATGCATTTTTGAGGGATGTGAGCAATAGTAGTTTTAAGTCCAGAATTTATTCATAGCAGGAGCATGCATGCCTCTGCTGTTAAGTTAGGCATTTTTATACACCTTTATGGAAAAGTCCTATAGAATTTAATAGAAAATAACCTTTCTGTAGGTTTTAGAACCGTTCTATACAAGTTAATCAAATGGTTAAAAAAAACCATAGATTTCAATAGAACACTACTAACTTGCTTCAGAAACTGACTTGTTTCATTCCTAAGTCTCAGGGAAGAGTTTTTTTAGAGAGAATAAAGTGGTGAGCTTCTACGGTATGTTTTGATGTTCAAACATTGACGAGACATGCAAGTACAGCAGCAATAGCAAAACAGGCTCACCATGGGCTGATCCAAAGCCCATTGAAGTCAATAGAATGACTTTCTTTGACTTTAGTAGGCTTGCCCAAAGGTAGGTGAGATCTGAGTAAGATATCGTGAGATTGGACAGTTTAGGTACATGGATTACACTGTAGTGATTTCCCTCCTCAATAAGCCTGTCTTTGGCTTAATGCTAGAAGGCTTCTCCTGGCAACCACCCTATAATTCTGGTTTTAATTTGGAATTTTATTAGCATCAAGAAGAGGTGTAAATCAGGGCCTGAGGGATAGTGTTTTGTAGTTATCCTTGCTTTCTTGAACTTACAAAAAATAATTCCATAAGCCACTGGTTCTCAAACTTTTTTCATAGTAGGATCTCCTCATCCACACTGGGATCAACCCCATTCAGGTCAACCTCCCATTTATAAAGGACCTTCTCTCATTTAGCAATAAGTGTAGAGTAAGGTAGCTGCAATCCCCTGACACGTGTTGCAGAGGTGGCAACCCATAGCTTGAGAAGATTTGTCCTAAGCAAAACAAACCAATGATCATGATAACATGCCCTCCTAACAAGCAATTACATACACTACCTCCCCTCATCATCACACTTTTAAGAATGCTCCTTCCACTTTCTTCAGTGAATCTTAATGGGTCCACAAGAGCATAATAAAGAGTCAGATTAAATGAAATGGTAGTGAATATTATTTTTAGTATGCAAATAGCTATGAAGATTTGTGTATAGTTTGAGCCTTTGCGAGTCAGACATGCCTATTAACAGTGAAATATTATATGCAGTGTTTTAGCTTTGTCAGTCCCAGGATATTAGAGAGACATGGTGGGTAAGGTAATATCTTTTATTAGTCCAACTTCTTTCTCCAACACACGTTAGTCCAATAAAAGATATTACCTCACCTACCTTGTCTCAGTGAAATATTAAGCATTTCATCTGTGACTAGAAAAGTTCAGTCTCAATTTTGAGTGAATGAAAATATTAAAAATGTTGTTGCTTTTTTTCTCCTAAATTGGGTTTCTCTTACTTATGTCAAACTGTGGCTTTTTCAATAAAAGAACTAGGACTAAATAAGGTAGAGAAAATGATAATATGTATAGACCTGTTGTACAAAATACATGTGACATATAAAAAAATTAAAAAATATAAAATTGGAATTTTCTGGATTCCTCACCAGAGGTATACATGCAAGAAAATGGAGATGGGAGATGTCCAAATAAGATGGATAATAACAAATCCTTTTCAAGATTCTAATATACAACAGTTTAGAAAACATACATTTCATTTAATAATTCCAGCGGGGTCTCCTCAGCCTTCCCTCCCCCTCAAGAGCCTGATTCTGCCATCCTTATTCATATTAAGTAGTATCTTGCTCTGGACTAGATTTTGACTTTAGGGACAATCCCGAGTAAGGGGTGATGTACAAGTCACATGAATACAGGAGTAGCCCTGTGACTCTAATATAAACCTTTCACCTCCCATGCTTCTTCCTTCCTCCTGAGGGCATAGTAATCTATTGCTGGCCTAAATCAGCAGTAAATTTGCTACCTCACCACCCACACTGTGCATCTGATAGTGGGGTGGAGCCACAACTCTGCCCATTCCCCAAACCTACCCACCCTCTCCTCCACCTGCTCTGGGTGAGCAGCTCTGTGTACTTTGACATACCCAGACTCTAGGACCAGGTAGTTGGCATAGCGATTTAAGGAGGGAGGTGGAGAAATGTTATTCCCTTGCCTGGCCATGTAGTCTGAATCAGACTGTGGCCTTCAGTGAATAGTTCCATTGGGATCACTGAAGGAGTATCTACCCCAAATGATTTCATCCAATTTTATAACTATTTTTCACTCAAGAAAACTCATGAGTAGTGACCCATGCCATGTAAAGGGCTGAGTTTTTCCCCCCTCTTTTTTGTGATTACCCTTTTGGCTCTGCTAGCAGTTTTTCCCTTATATTTTAAGGACTCCAGCAGTTTTTCTTTCAGCTAAGAAAAAGAGAGTAGGGAAGCTGTGAGGATGATAAGAATTAAACAGCAAATCCAATGTCAATAGGCACTTTTCTAACAAAATAAAACCCTTAAATGCTTTATTTGGGTGGAAGCACTCCTTCTGCCTCAGTGCCTATTTGAATATTAAAGTATTTTCCTATACTTTTAAATGAAATAGCATTGACATGCTGCGGGACTGGATCTCCCACCTCTCAGGTGGGTGCTGTAACCAATAGGCTGCAAAGTTGTTATTCTTTCTCATGCCCAATTACTCTTTAATTATGTATACACAGTAGAACAGCTTCAACAGGAAAAATTAAGGAGGGGCCCACATCAGACTATCCCATAGCTCAGTGTTTGGAGCCCTCTCCTGAGAGGTGTGGATGACCCCTGTTAAATTCCTTTATCTCCCTCTGCCTGAGGCAGGAATTGAACCTGGGTATCCTACATCCCAGGTAAGTGCTCTAACCACTGGGTAAAAGTTACACACTGCATGGTTATACTATGATGCAAGTGCCTACCTCAGTCTCACAAGAAATTACTTAGTCTCTTGACTCTAGGAGAAGGGGTCCCAGCTGTGGATTGCTAGAAGACATAGACATCTTCCTGCAGGTGTCTTTCTCTGTGAGAGGGGTGGGACTTAGCACATACCCCTCTCATCCTATTTTAGGCTTTTCCCCACCTAAAATGCGGGTTTTGTGGATTACATTCTAAGGCATCTATCTCTCCCCGTTCTTTGTACAGGGAGCCTAGGAGCCTAAGTCAGGCTTTGTGAAGTTCAGTGTTGTTCCTGTGATATATTCTCATTGCCTAAAAGTCAGGCACTGCAATGCTGAGCATCCAGCTTTAGGACGGGCAATGTCCAAGAGCTTGTGTAAAGAAAAGATAAACTTTTACTGTAACTCTGGAAGTCTGAATGCTGCTGTTTGGCTGTACAACCCATTTCTAAGCAAAGTCTATAGATAGAGATTATACATAGGTACAAATAGATTCGTATAATAATGTATTAATCAGGAGTCTGCTATACACTTACTTCCTCTCCTAAAAGTGATAACTCATGCTCAGGTCAACTGTGCTAACTGCTCAGTACTCCCAGATTAAAGAAACTGACAGTCACATTAATGATTAAAACAGCATCTGGCAATGATTTGGAGCAGGTTCACAAACTTAAATACCTTGGAATACGGATATATCCCACTCTTATTATTAGCAAATTGGCCTGCGGTTGGGAGTTTGTATGGTTAGCCAGTACCAATTTGTGCTGTGATTCTACTACATATCACAAACTAAACACAATAGATAGTCATTAAGCACATAATCCAATTTCCACTGAAGACTTTCCTTTTCACTTCAGTGGTGGTTGATGCAAGTGGGACATTGTCAGGACAAAAGACAGTTCCTCAGCTACTGTATGTAATTATATTGATGATTCAGGAGGTGGCATTTTTGTCCACAAGTCACTATTCAGTCAACATCACATTTTATTAAGCACTGTGTTTTTGGAGAAGCCATCTTTGGATGAGACCATCTAGTAACGAGAGCTCAAATTCCCTGCTCCGAGACCAAAATCAGCCCTGTGATCATTTCCCTGCCATGCCCAGAGTTCAGATAGTCACAGTCTCAAACAAAATTAAATAAATAGTATTTAATTACATTAAACATTTGATCATTGGGCCCTGTTTGAAGTTCTATCTATTTAATCATTTCTCCCTCTTCCACTCAATGAAACATTTGACCAAGTAAAAACTTCAGGATCAGACAGTGTATTTGGTATAGACATATATGAGTCACAGTGCAAAGGCCAGAGCTCATAAAAACAGTTTTTAATGTATATTAGAGTTTATACTCATATACCATACACAATTTTTAAAAGAATGGCACTGTTATTCATTGTTCAAATAAAGGCCATTGGTAAAGCTAAAAATCTGAATATGTGTACAGAATCTTTTTTAAATTCTTCATTTTTCTTCAGGTTAATTATACCAGGGTGCAAAATGTTTTTTTTAATCAGAATTACATGATATAATTTCTGTTTCTCAAGAGAAAATAATCTAGACATTGTTCTATACTATATTTCAATATTGAGAGAAACAAAGAACAATATTAAGGCTAGTATTGCCCAGAAAAGAAATGTAAACCATGTTCTCACATATTTCCACTGGAAGACCTGAACATCTGTCATGCATCTGATGTTCTCTTGATATGGAAAGATGAAAAATCAACACAACGTCTCCAAAAGAAAAAAAGCCCCAAAGTTCACAGCCTCAGACAACATCAATATTCATTTTTACATTGCACCAGGACTTGCAGAAAGACGCTTCAAAAGCTGACTTTTCTCACAAAGGATACTTGAAGACTATGATGCTAACTGTATCAGCAGAGGATTCTTCAGGTTAGGAATTCTTCATTCTATGTCTCAATTTACTGACCATTAGATTGGAAAGGTAATTTTAACTATCAAGGTGGTTTTAATAAGAAACATGGAAAATATTCTCCCAGGCAATGGAATTTCCGGACAGAGCCTATCACATTGCTGTTGGACTATAAATTTTGCACAGTACATATTAAAAAGTAGTGCTGGAATGAGATAAAGATACCACTATTTGGATTCAGTTGAAATTTGTATTCACGCGTCCTCGTATGTGGATGATATTTACCTTCAAATCTCATATGAGGTGGAAATTGAGCAGATAAACTTTTCAACTAAGAACTTCATGCAAATGATCTTGAGTAATAAAGAAGAAAAAATATACAGCAAATATGACATTTCAACAGAATTTTTATTAAAAATAATAGATTTTTCAAAACTGTCTATTACACCTTACCAGCTATTTAATACTTCCAAAAATGTAGGTAAACATTTGATTCCAATCTAATTAGGTCTAAAATTTCATGACTACCATTGGCATATAACTTCAGTTCATTTGATTGTATCTCCAAGAAACAAACATTTTTTGTTGATTTTGTATTGCATTTTCACTTCTTAATTTTGATAATTTTCAACTGGCAAAACTCCTGGATAACTGAATGTATAAATAAATGTCTGAGTAAAGTAAAGTAGCCAGTTAAAAAGATGTAACTTGTTTTCCTGCATGAACAAGTCAGGGTGTAAGAAGAAGGAGCTCTTTTTGAGAAGAAATGGCTATTTTATAGCTACTGTGTTGTTATGATTCAACAAACGTTACATTATTCCTTCTTGATAGACATGATGAGCCAGATTATGACCTGCTTACTTGCATTGGACAGCAGATACTTACACAAACTATTCCATTGCCTTAAGTGGAACTACTTGTATAATTGCTGATTGGAATGAGTACTACAGTCACAATCTGGATTTATATAATTAGGATAACGTACTAAGCATGCTGCTTTTTTTTTATTCAGTGAGTCAGAATTTAGATCTGTTAACCTGACTATAAATACCTAGGTCAACAAGATCTGAGATCCCTGCTGATATCCTCTGGTGATATCCTCCTTTAATCTATGCAAGGAGTGATGTTAGTCAGACCTGGTTTCCTCCAGAACCTACTAACATCTACAGTAGGGGAAATTATCATTACATGAAGCTTTTGTGGGAGGAAGAGGTGGGCAGGGAGTAAACACAGAAGTTCCTACGGTCTTCAAAGGATTCTGACGGTACCCCACCTCAGGCACAAAAATAATTTTGTTGTAGTGTAACGCTGACAGACCCCCATCATCAGTGGGCGGGATTGAATTTGGGGCCTTTAGAGTTTAGTGCAGGAGCCTCTACCGCATGAGCTAAAAGCCATCTAACTATTAGCTAAAGCTGTAGAGCAGATCCATGTTCTCTCTCTCTCTCTCTCTCTCAGTGGTCTTGGTGCCACCCAAAAGGTGTGTGGGTTACAGTAGCACAGTGGAACATGTTAATAGGGATCACAACATAGGGACTCCATATATGCTGGCTGTTTTAACAAATGTCTTCTTAATACAAAAAACTGCAAAAGAGCATTAGGACATTGTTCTTTGTGAACATGTCACTTGCAGACATGTATTTCAACTCACTTTCCCCATATTTAAAATATCCTGAAGTGCTTTATTTTCTGGCCACAATACCAGATTGATTGTAATGCTATTAAAGCTTGGCTGTGATGCAGATAGCTGGAAAAATGTTGGGGGATTTTACCTTTCAAACAGTGAGTTAACATAGAGGAGACAGGAAACCTCACAGGAGTACTTGGTGGGCATTAGTCAGAAATTTCATTCTGAATGCTCTGACACGCCCATGAGAATCACATGTCCATCCAAGATAAACTGTTAATTTCATCAGATTAAAAGCAATGGAAATGGGCTGGATGACTCCGAGGGTTGTTCATGGGATCTGGGGCTTTTCCCCTTTATGTCACAGATCCAAACCCAGCTCGGTCTGATAATGACTGCAATAACATAATGGAACATTTTTAATAGTGGGCCTGCATGAGGTAGATTTGTTGGCCTCAGTCTAGTCCCCAATGCCCCATGCCCACATCACAATTGGTAATCTATTGGGCTGCCTCAGGAGTTGTTAATAATACTTCATTCTTATACCATTCTTTACATGCTTCTCAAAGTGCTTTATGAAGGAGGTCAGCATCATTATCCCTGTTTTACAGATGACAAAATGGAGGGACTTGCTGAAGGTCACCCACCAAACCAATGGCTGAGCCCCCTGAGTCCCAACATAGTTCTATGTCCACTAGGTTACACTGCCTGCCTATAGTTAAGGGCTAAGGACCAAATTTTCAAAGGTATTTAGGCATCTAAAGATACAGATAGGTGCCTAGTGGGATTTTCAAAAGCAACTAGAAGCCTCTGGGAGTTACGCTCATAGATGCTTTGGAAAATCCTACCAAGTGCCTATTTGCATCTTTACATGCCTAAATACCTGAAAGTCTGTCCCTGAAGGCATATGGCTAACTATAGAGATGGTCCCTCCATACATATACGGGGTCAAATGAGAAGATTGCCCTACTGCTGCCCCTCTTGTACCAGAGGATAAACAGACTGATTTCCCTGAAAGCTGTATTTATTACTCTAACACTTTTTTATCAGCATTTTAAAAATTACACAAAAATCATTGAAATAAATAAGCAAAAAATATTCTACTAGTAATTGAAATCTTGCCCAATTTATCTCTGTGTTGTTCACAATAACAGTTTATTTTCATGGTTTTAGCAAATAATCTCTTGATTGAGAGACAGTAATAAAAATTCAGAAGAGCAGAGCATTTGGCGTCTCAAAATGTAAAAGTTTGCTAGGACTAAAAAATAAAAGGATAAAAACCAAGGCTGTAAGAAAAGCCAAGAACTTCTCATCCTTGAAATATGTGTTTTAAAATTTCCTCACTCCTCATAAATCAAAACTGAATAAACAGATCCTAGAGTTGAGGAGCAGGTGGTAAAACTGACTAAAAATCTTTTTCTATATTTTAGCAGAGAACGAATTTCATGTTGAAAAGAATGGATCATTTTTACTATTAGTTTAGCTACATGGTTCCAAGGTACCCATTTTGTGAAGCATTATCCATTTTCACCATGGGTCATTTGTTTCCTCTGCAAATTTCCTGGAGATGTATGAATCTGATGCTCATAGATTTTTTTCTATGTATGTTTTTGGTGGTGCATAATGATGATTGGCTGGATTATTTTTGCTTTAACCTGTGGAGGACATGACAGAGAGAGCAAAAAACTTATCCTGTGTCAGATTGAGCAACATTTTGATTACAGTGGTTGAAAGAGACAGAAGCACTGATGCCCTATAAATTGCCCATTTTCCACTTTCTTCTAGGCCTGCTGCAGCCACTAAAACCAATTCTACTAGGCACAATTCTCTTGGAAATAGAGGGATATAGGTGAGAGCTTTTCTGGAAGAAAACTGGTTGCTAGGAGGGTTTTGAGGAATGGGTGCATATTATTTTAATATCAGGGTAATATAGTTCCTCTCTATTAAAATGAATACTGGTTTATATCCATTTTATGCATATGTTACATACAAATATGCAGATAGATATCACACACATTCTTAATTCTTATGCAGAAAGAAAAATGGAAACTGGGACAAGACCTTGATCACGTGAGCAGAATAACTTTCAATCACATGGTATGTGGAAAGGTAAATAATTTTCTGTTTGCTGAGTGTACTGAATAGGAATTTATCTCCAATTCATGCTAATGCATTAAACATGATGTGCGACTGTGTAAGGAAACGTATATAAACAACATGAAGACAGATACATCGTGTATTTTAGTAACGTCAAGGACAGATTTTAAGCCATTTCATTTTTATCTTGTGTTTGCATTTGATGGAGACTGTTTCCAGCAAATCACTGAAAAAAATAGCTTTATTCAGAAGTTTACACCAGGATGATGTATGAAGCTTTGAATAGCACATCATGTTAAAGGATAAAGGCATTAATATATAACAGCTGAGAGAGATTGTCAATGAGCCTACATGAAATTAGGCTACAGAGCAGGGATTGGCAATCTTTGGCACCGACTTCTCAGGGAAATCTGCTGGCGGGCTGGGATGGTTTGTTTACCTGCTGTGTCCGCAGGTTCAGCCAATCACAGCTCCCACTGGCTGTGGTTCACCATTCCAGGCCAATGGGGGCTGTGGGAAGTGGCATGGGCCAAGGGATGAGCTGGAGGTCATGTTGGGACCCCTCTGGGGGTTGCCAGGTTATTACATGAGGGGTCATGAGCTGTCAGCTTCAACCCCAAACCCCTCTTTGCCTCCTGCTTTTATAATGGTGTTAAATATATAAAAAGGTGTTTTTAATTTATTGGGGTGAGGTTTGCTATGTGAAAGAGGTCACCAGTACAGAAGTTTGAGAACCACTGCCCTAGATAGTGAACCCGGCCCTGTTTGCTGCCGGGTCCACCTGGAAGAAGGTATACAAAGGATATCCATATCACTAATTTCTACCATAAGGAAATGAGCATTTTATGCATCCCAGAAGTAGTAGGATGTGCAACTTAAATGCAATAGCAGTGACATTGCTGTATTTAAGTGTGTGGGTTTTTTTCCCCCAGCATAGTGAAAGATAAAACGGATGTTGGGTAATGATTATGCTGAGCTTAGGCTCCAATAACATGATTGTGGGCATGATGGAAACTATATAATACAGAAATATTGTTCATGATTTATGATTTATGAAATGAGATGAGTTTTTCTGCACTTCTGTACATTTAGCTCAGAGCACTGAAAGAAAGGATTTATTTAACAGACAAGCCAGTATATTTTAAAAGAATGCCATTATACTTTGAAAGTACTATACCGACTTCTTCTTTTTTTAACACATTGAAACTATTCCTTATGCCTGCTAATTCCTCAGTTCCCTACAGTGATATTCTGAGGGCCCTTTAGATTCTTTCTGAAAGTATGAGCATTGTCCAAATTTTTCTGCTTTATTGTTAAATAGTTGTTGCATTCCATTTTAGGGGTGGTTGCACTGCAATGGTAGATGAATTGAATGTACTTACATAAATTTCCTGATGCAAACCTGTATCACACATTTATTCACTTGGTTCTGTGCAGGGAAAAAACATACCACAATAAGTGCAGAATATGAAACAGAAACCTACCATTCAGACTGAAGAGGAGATTATAATATATAAATAAAATGAACACATACACAATGTTTGTGTGTGCGCGAGCGCACGTACACACACACATATGTAGTATACACATACATATAAGATTCTCAAATATTCTATTTTAACTCTAACAACAACAATAGTATCATACATATTATAGATATTCTTTTTATTACATGGGTTTTGTGGATTTAATGAGAAAATGGCCAGATCACATTGTAATGAAAACATAGCTGCCACTTCATAAAGGAGTGGCCTCAAATCCATAATTTAAAAAAAGGATTGAAACTTGAATCTCCAATAGAGGCTTTGTGTGTACAATAAAAAAACATAGTCTCTTATCTAGAGTAGATCATGAGGAATCAGGATTCCATCACCTTGGGCCTCTCCTTTGTGAGCGTCACAGGTCCCAACATTCATTTCTAGTTTAGTGATTGCTAATACATGTCACAAACTAACTCAAGGGAAGCTCTCACCTCCCCGAGATCATGTTTTTCAACTCTTCTTCTGTTGAAATCTCTTTTTTAGGATAGCCTGGGGATATACACCTTTCTTCATTAGAGCTGGTCAGAAAATTTTTATTGAAACAGGTTTATATCAGAAAATGCCATTTCAGCAGAACTGGGGAGAAGGGTAGGGAAAGGGAGACACAGGAAGGAGGGTGGCCAGGTCTGTAATTATATTGATTTTGCCAAAGTGTCATTATGGAGAAAAATGTTTTGAAAATGTTCCATTTTGACATTTGTGGAATGAACAGTTTCAGTTCTTCTTTTTGAGATATCCTTTTAATTTATATGTTAAAAAATTAAAATAAAAATAAAACATTTTGATTGATCCAAAAGAAATTGTTTTTCAGAATTTTGTTTTGTGAAAAAAATTAAAATCTTGAAATATTTTGCTGGATGAAAAATCCTTTCCCCAAACATCTCTATTATCCTATGTCTCCTTTCACCATGTCCTAGCATTTCTCCTTTCATCTGTTTTCTCTCATGTTCTTTTCCATCTTTCTATTTTTGGTTATCCTGGTTTTTTGTTTCTTGTTGACTCTTCTTGCCCTCTTGCTCTCTCTCCTCCTTCTTTCAGGTACTTTCTCCCTCCCAAACTCTTTGGAAGCTTATTTGACACTGGGGGTGAGGACAGCTATTGGTACTGCCCCAGGCTGAGCTGAGCACTTCAGAGACAGTGATCTGAACCTGCAATCCTATATATGTCAGATATTCCTGCAGCTAGCTGCAGTAGGGTGTCCCGGTGACAGCCTCCAAGGAGCCATCATCTACTTTACCTATAGATATGGAATGCAGTGTGTATATGAAAGGCCTGAACTTGAGGTCTGGATCTGGGCTCCTGCAGCTTTCTCCACTCACACTAATCTTCCCTGTTCTCACACACCCTTGAACTAGTCTACAGGCTCTGCAGCGGTAGAGGGTGGGGTAGTTCCCCCAGATGAGGAAAAACTGCCCAACGCATATCTATCCCTTAACTAATTATCTCACATTTGTTATGCAAAGTTTCAGGGCACTGAATACATTCTGCTGTTTATGCAGAGAGCATTGGAGCTTAGAGTACATCTGGATTATATCACTCACAAATCTTGGTTCCCCCAGCAGAGTAGTTAACACTCCAAGTCTTCCCAATTAGAGTAACAAGTTTAATCCTCAATTGTCAGGCACGAGAACTCGTTACTTTCACTCACATTTACCAGCTTATTGTGATTTTGCCCAGAACTGAAATTGTCTTGAGTTAATAGGAGGCAAAAATATTCAGGGAAATCTCCATATATGACTTCTTCACATTGGTTAATGTCTGAACTGGTTCCTAATTCAATTTCATTACTGAAAGGCAAGCACTTTGGAAGAGCAGATATAACCTAGATCATTAAAACCAGCCTGAAAATTAGACATGTTTAAAGCATCAAGTGATAGTAGGTAGCAAAAACTGCCTTCCAAGGCAAACTGAGACAGTAGATAAAATTAAAGGGTGTAACTCTAAGGATAGAATCTGGACCCTAAAGTGCCTAACTGTCACCTCAACTCACTTGAAAATCCACCTTCTGTTACGAGTACTGTGTGTTTGACAATCTAAAATGTATGGGCTAGTGTAGAACTGAAATAACTGTATGGTACATTCAGTGATAGCTCACAGCTCTATGGAGGGATCCTGTTCTAGCCACGAATAAAGAAAAAAGTAAAACAAGGTGAAAAAAAATTATGCTTGATTGTACATTCCAGTTGCAGTAATTTGTTTGTAAATTAACAGGATTATTTTTAACTGACTGAGGTTAACAGCATTACCTGTTTAGGTTTCATTTACAGAGCATAATCATAAAAACTAAATTCTCCGTAATTAGTTAAATTACATTAGTTAATTTAAGTTGCTGTAAAAATATATGAATTGATAAAATTACAGACAGCTGGGTGCATGATGAACTGCAATAAACTAAACCAAAGGAAACTCAAAGGAAAACAGAAATGCTAAATTAAGTGTGTCAGGGTAACCATTTAAATGAGCTAATTTAACAGTGATAAAGACAGTTTAAACCTGAGTCCTGCCTGACTTTATACCATATGGATGTGAAGTTGTGGATAACAACTGAAAAACAGACTGCTGCTAAAGGACAGCTGGGGAATGAGTGGCTGGACCAGTAGTTCTTTCCCGACTAATTTCCCAGGTTCCTAATAGTTTTCAGTAAAAACTTCAATCAGGGAAATTACTTAGGCAAGATTGATTTTTGTCCTGGAAAACTATTAAGGGATAATGTTCATAGCAGAAGAGCATACAAAGCAATAAATGGCTTTTGAGGGTTCCTTGAACAAAGAAGCAAAGCTGAGGCATTTGATAACTGCAGAAGATGGTCATTTCAAATATACATTACTGATGCGAATGCATGACAAGATTTTTTAATAAAGGGATCCCATAAACCAGAACACAAAAAATATTGACAAAAATATGATTTCCTTTCTACCTGCAGGATTGAAAGCCCTATAATGTAGCTTTTGCTGAGCTGCTGACAATGTCACATTGGGGACAAGGCTGAAGAAGCTAACTGAGCAGGGATTCATTTAAAACAGAACTGCAAGCTAAAGGAAACTGCTTATCTGGAGTTAGAAGTGTTGTCACTGGACACACACACTCTCCCCTTTTTCATCTTCTCCTCACAATTTTTTTCACACTTCCCTTTAGACTTGAAACTGTGTCTCTATCCTCCTAAAAAACAAGTGATCTCCATCTTTTCCCACAAATCTCTCCTTGAACGCAGTTCAGCTAGGTATTCTAGCACTAGTTTCCTTCTGACACTGTATGAACTAGAGCCACAAAGGGGACTAAGGCTCATTGTGATGCCTAACATTTAAGGGCCCTGCTGCCCATTGGAATCTTCAGCCCTGAGACAGGTGCCCAGGCTCCCTGTGCAATACATGGGGACAGTTAGGTGCTTAAGAATGGAATTAACAAAAGCCAGAAAAATGAGCAGGAAGCCACCTAAGCTAGGCAGTAGGTAATACCAAGGAGGGCTGTGGTCTAAGCCCCACCCCTCAGAGGGAGTTTGGTGCCTGAGATTGGGCTGGAGGGAATTTATAGCTGTGAACCCTCCTCTGAATTAGGCCCCTAAGCCAAGTCAGCCCTTCCTCACAAAACACAAAGGAGGAAGTGGTATTACATGCCTCCCCCTTATACTCTACATTCTAGTATTTAGATTACTCACATAGGATGTAGAAGAGTGGAGTCCCTATTCTTCCTCATTCAGAGCAAGGAGGTAGCTCCTAACAACAACTGGGGCTGCTGAATGGGGGTTTGGGGGAGCTACAATTTGAAGTTAGGTGCCTAAAGCCCTTTGTGGAACTAGCCCTGTTTTCCTACCACTGTTGTAGGTGACCCTTACTAGTTTATGTTATACTTAAGGAGCCGGATGGCACCCTCCAAGCCAGTCATGTATCTCACCCCCTGCTTGAAAAGGGGAGGCCGCTGCCTCCTCACAATTTTGGACCCTGCGGAGAGTTCACTGCAGAGTATGGACCCATTTGGGAAAGGATGGTGAAGACTGGACAAGTTGGGGCTAAGGGACAGGACAGTCACATTTTTATGTGGTGGCACAGGATCATGAACAACCACCTCTTACCTCTATATTGACGCTACAGAGATTGACCCTATATTAACCCTCAGGAAGATAATTCAGCCAATGGCCCTCTGTGGTACAGAACCTCTCCCCCACACACACACCTTAAGCATATCCCTGGAGAGTCATGCTACCAGAGAGCAGTGGGGAGACCACTGGATCTGTAGAGTGAGTAGACATGCAGAACCTTGATACTGGGTACTGAGTAACAGAGCTTTAAGGACAGGCCCATGACTCATTCTGCAGATGATGAGGATTCCTCCCACCTGACAGAACACAATGAATGAAACTCATGAACAGAACTCATTAAGTTTTCCTTCCTTTTACCCCTATTCCAGGGATTTTACTATGGGAGGGGGTGTAAACTGACCTTACATTAGAATTCCAAACCGCCCCCTAACCAGAACTGCCATTGAAGAAAATGGGAACTCAGTAAGCAGAATGAACGCAGGCTCAGGCCCCTTGCTTGTAAATTTCTTGAAGCAGGAACCTTGTCTTCCTTTGTCTTCACAAAGCACCATGGATGCTTAGTTTGCTATACAGATAATAATACAAACATATAGGATCGATAAAATTTTAAGGTCAGCGTCATTAATGAGACAATAGTATTTGATTTTTCTAGGCTATGACTGCCTGCAATCCTTGATTGTCACATTGTATCATTCATAATAAAGGTATTTATATGCTCTAATATTTTTAATTGGTTCCCATCATATACAGCAGTGAAGTACAGTTTTAATTTGCAATTTAAAATGTGTCAAGTAGATTCACAGCCTCATGTTCAAATCACAGAATCAAAAGAGAAGATAACTTAGAAAAATAATTTTGCATGTCAAAAGCATTATTTGGAGTTGGCTACTAAATAAGAACTTTTCTTTTTGGATATTTGAAATGTAATTAAGTATGATACCTACAGGTTTGAAATTCTAATTTCAAATATATTAGGGATGTTCATCACCAATAATTTGATAATTAAAATAAAAAGCTAATTAACTACAATCAGTCTCCTCTTAGCTATATGTATTAAATGCATGTGTCAGAATCTATGTTCCTCCAGTATACAGAAGACCTCATCCCTCAAATCCCAGGTAACAAACAAGAGAAGAAATTATTTTTATAATGTTTTGAGATCCTATTTTACAGTCGTATGGTGTGTGGTCATGAAATGTATGTCAAAGAAACAGACAAAATTCATACATACCATCCATCACTTTTCTGGAATGCAAAATAACAGAACCTGACTATCACACAGAAGGAATGATGATGATATAACCCTCATACATGGACCTTTGACGCCATTTTCCCCCTATGTAAATGTTTTATAAGATCATTAGTTTCCTTCCTTCACGTAGCCATTGCATTCCCCATCTGTTTGTGTTTACATCTTATGAGCAAAAATAAAAAAAAATACAACAAATTGACATTATGGAAATCTTGAGATCTCATAAACATGTAAAATCCATTTGGATACTAGTCACGAGAAAGCTTTCAGTTGATGGTTTCACAGGAAATCACTGGCTAAATTTCATCATCCACTCCTTCAAAGATGAAAATTCCCAAGATTAACATACCTGTAATGCCTTATTTGTCTTGTTAGGAAAGCTCTCTGAATACAGAAAAGGAGAGTTACAGATAATAGATGGAAAGGATTTCAAGTGGACATATATGTCAATTACCATAGTATATACAACACTATGACCTTTTTTGCATGAGTAATACCACTGACTTTAATAGGGCTACTCACATAAATAACCCATGTAAAGAAGTGTTGCAGGATCAAGTCCTTAAACTGGGAGCCTTCTTAGTCTGGACTATTGGGCCAGGTTCCACTTCACCCTTGTGAATCCAGAATAAGTCTCTTGTCCAGATTTACACTAGAGATTAATGTAGTCTATAGCCTTTTACTTGTCAGTAAAGTATCATACATATTTACAGTAACAATAATCAGAAGTGATTAATTGAAGCTATAGATCTGATTCACCTTCAAAGGCGTGCTGATGGATATGGTATTATAAGTGTAACTGACAGTGTCACCTAGAGATAAGGTTGCCTGATGCTTCCTATTATAAGCAGGGGCGGCTCTAGGCACCAGCAAACCAAGCTGTTGCCTAGGGCGGCCAAATCTAGGGGGCGGCAGGCTGGGCCGGTGGACCTGCCGCAGTCATGCCTGTGGGAGGTCCACCGGAGCCGCGGGACGACCGGACCTGCCGCAGGCATGACTGCGGAGGGGGGCTCGTCCCGCGGCTCGGCTGGACCTCCCGCAGGCATGACTGCGGCAGCTCAAGCGGAGCCCGCGGGAGGTTCGCTGTTCCCGCGGCTCCGGTGGAGCTCCCGCAGTCATGCCTGCGGCAGGTCCGCTCGTCCCGGGGCTCCGGTGGACCTGCCGCGGGAGCTCAACCGGAGCCGCGGGAAGAGGGGACCCGCCGCGGGACCGAGGAAGGGCGGCGCAGCACACCGCGCTGCCTGGGGCAGCCTAATTTCTAGAGCCGCCCCTGATTATAAGACCCTATTTTTTCAGGTTTTTATAACTTTGTCAAACTTTAACAGTTTGGGCTGAAATTTTCCATGACAGATGTTTGCCTTAGGTCGAACGTTTTTAATGTTTCAGCAAATAGGGTTCAGCTGCTTCCAAGAATAAGCGTAGGGAAAATTCATTGTTTTGTTGTTGTTTTTAACAGCGTTTCACTGAGAGACTCCAAAATCTCCATGCTTTGGAGAAAGGACTTGAAATTTGGTCTTTGTGTCAGGAATGTGCCCTTTTGCCATCCCTGTGGGGAAAAATGTCCACATTTGGCCAAATTATAAGGCATGAAACCTTTGACTTTCCACATTGTCTATAAAGACTTTTGGTAGGTTAATTCTTTAAAGATTTCATCTGCACTGAATTTGCTCCTGCCTAGGTCTGAAGGTGCTGAGCAGGCCTTTCCCTGCTATTGCTGTTCCTGGCTGCGACAAGCTACTATGATTGTGGGCAAAAGACAGACTGAAGGCAGAGATGAGCAAAGAGACTGCAGACACTGGGACCAGCTAGGTAAGGAGCCTGTCTGGGGAACTTTCTCAGTCAGCAGCATGAGAACAATGGCACAGTAATGGATGTTGGAGTGAGGCAGAGCTAGGGGTTGGCTAGGTAAATATCAAGATGGGGAGAGGGGAAAGGAATCTAAAGTAATGGAGAGCATGGTGTGGAGATGACCAATGACTGAGTCAAGGGACAGGTGAAGAAAGAACAAGAAAGGGAGGGATCAGGACAGATGAGAACCCATGGATGTTCTTGATGGATGAGATAAATACATTAATAAATTTTATTAAGTCATTAAAACATTTGGAAGCACATTCTTTGGGGGCAAAATAGCTGACCTCTCTACGAAAAGGCTTGGCTTTTGAACAGTCTTTTATGCTTGTTTAAAAGATATTGCTTTACATTTCCAGCTAACAAGATAAAGCTCAGGGGCATGGATTGATAGTCCATTAAAATTTAGTATAGCATGCACTTCCTAATACAAATAAAAGTTGTTTTCATGTAATTAACCAATTGCTTATTACTCTAATCATTAAGTGGAGAAGAAATACCCAATTGTTCCCCCCCTTCATTGTCAAGCTGAATGGGGAGCAGTAAACTGTCTCATGGGTTTCCTTTGGTTTTATTTTCAGTGCTGATCTAATAAATCCTATGAGATAGAAAAGTGGGTAATGAAAAAGTACTACTTCATCTTCAAGCCAGCCAGCGCACTTCATCCATCACACACACACACAGTAACTTCGTTAGTTGGCTGCTATCGTGGGGGCACTGTGTGAAGAAAACAGGGCAAAGGAGCAAGCAACTGTGTCTGGACTGTACTGGCCAGTTCTCAGGATTACAGCTGGTGGAAGCCAGAGGCTTCTTTTCACATTGGAATGATACTTGTAATCAGAGTAACTTCTGAATAGTATTAAAACATTAGGAACTTTGATGTTTGGGTCTGAATGATATTTGTGTTCAACTTATTCCCTCATCTCTACTGTCTGCTGCATTCCAATGAGATAGCGCTGTAGCAGGGATGGAAAAGTGATCTCTGTCTACCAGATTTCTTTAAAAAGTTCAGAACAAGGTTTTCAGGTGCTCAGCACCCACACTTAGAGCCAGATTTTCCAAAGAGCTCAGCTGCTATTTGTAAGAGCCAGATTTTCAAGCGTTCATCACCTAGCAACTCCTATTGTGACCTTTCAGGCCAGATTTTCCAAAGAACTCAACATATTGCTCTTTGGAAAAGCTGTCACATACTGTTCAGGTTTTAAAGCTGATTGGAATATTTGGGCCACCCCTACACTGTAGTATTCAATGATACTCTTCTCGGAGTACAGTATTAAAGTGCCCCAACATACACATAAAGTTTCATTTGTATTATATTTACAGAAGTAGAACAGGAATAAATGGAAAATTACTAGCTGTGTGGATTACTACATACAATTCATATCAATATCATGCCTAAGAAACCTTGGCAAAACTTGTAGTACAGAAAAAGAAAATAATATTACAGTTTGATTACTAAATATTTCAGAGGCATTCAGTTATGGGAATGCTCTCCCCACCCTCCTTTTTATGAAAATCACAGTTACTGGAGAAGAAAGTCACTATCATTGTGGTTTTGCTACCGTTGCACTAATAGGGCAGTCTATCTTTCCAAAAGACTGCTTTCTTTGAACAAAGCTACAGTAAATTGTTTAGCACATTCACAATTCAATAGCTCCCTCCAGTATTGCATCCATCTTTCACTGATTAATAAAGAAGCAATAATGAAAATGTTCCTCTCTGCCTCTATGCTCCCACCGATTAAACATGTTGCAAAAAATGCAGCCTTTGGAAATTGTTGTTTGTCTTACCATCTAGTAAAGAATTACATTGTGTATTAAGAATATTGGTAAAACAAGATCTGCAGTCACAGGACTCAGATGGGTAAAGATGGATCCTTAAGCTGACATTTAAGAATCACTGACTCTCAAATACCACATTAGTAATCACAAAATCAACGGTGTTTAGAATAAATGTAATTACCCCTGTATGCTCTGTTTGAAACCAACTCTGTAGCTATTTGCCTAACTAAATGCCAAAGAGAAGAAATGGGAAATATGAGGGTTTTATTGAAATGCATTATACTTTATAATTTTTCTATGAAATTACATTACTGTAGCTCAACATGGGTTTTCCCTCTATTAACCAACTGAGTTTTTGGAAAGGCTGCCAATCTTTCTTCTGCTATGGTCTTAATTAAAGATTAGATTAATTAAAGGAAGGGGTATAATATAAATGAATCAAGTATGTGGTAGGTTATCAATATGTCTTCATTTCATCTGTATGTGAAAGTTAGTGAGGCCACAGTTTTTACTATATTCTATTATACATCATTATTAATTATGGATTAATAGAATCAATTAAGTGTTGAGGAGGTTAAGCAACCAGATTACAAAAACATGAGTTCTGGACACTGTTGGTGAAGTTACTGTGGAGAGAGATTTTTTAATAGGAATTAGGACAGTTAATTAGCTCAAATCCAGCCCACATTGGGAGTGATTTAAAGTTGTCATGATTTGGCAGCTCCTTATCAATTCATGTGAAACAACTGATGGTCTCAAACCATTTCATGATGGAAAGTGGTCATGTTCCAATTTCCATTAGTGGAAGTCTCGGGAGGGAGACTATGGGTTAAGGACTTGATCCAAAGTCCAGTGAAGTCAATGAACAGATGTTCATACACTTCAGTGGACTTTGGATCAGGTTCGAAATTGGCATGGAAATGTAACTGCCACTGTATCCCCAAAGTTGGTCCTTCCAGAATATGATGTGGAACAATTTTAAAAAAGCTTGACTGTGCTGTGGCTGTAGGATCCAGAGCTATCACATTGGTACCTTTTATAGGTACTAAAGCTATCTACAAATGGTGCTCTAAAATGTCACACCCATTTCTAAAGAGGGTTAGAGATCTCCATTACCAAACAAAGGCATTAGTCAGCAAAAGAATCTAAATAAAGTTTGGGAGACAAGCAAACTACTTTTTATTTTTTAAACACAGAATAAAATAATAAAACAACAACAAAAAATAGGGCACTGGATGAAAGTATCTGGTCTTTAGCAGTTAGAAGAAATAGTTCCATCACAAAGCATCAGGTCTCACTCAAACTTTGTTCAGCCCCTGTAAACAGAGGCGGCTACAGGCCCCAGCACGCCAAGCGTGTGCTTGGGGCGGCATGCCGCAGGGGGCGCTCTGCCAGTCGCCGGGAGGGCGGCAGGTGGCTCCGGTGGACCTTCTGCAGACGTGCCTGCGGGAGGTCCACCGAAGCCGCGGGACCGGCGACTGGCAGAGCGCCCCCCATGGCGTGCTGCCATGCTTGGGGCGGCGAAATGGCTAGAGCCGCCCCTGTCTGTAACCAAGAATTCATGAACTGCTTGCTTCAGTTGAGTTCAGAAATGTATCCTCTGTTCCTCCCTCTTGTCTCTGTTACTGACATTAACCTACCATTACATGATCAGGGCCAGATTCTGCAGTACATTCCAGCTGCTTTCACTATTCAGGTGACGTAAAGCAGGCATAAAGCCTATGTAACCAGCTAGTTAAACTAGATTTACAGCAGCTTTTCATCATGAGAATGTTGCAAAACAACCAATGAATACTGTGGACTCTGACCCTCTGTAGTCTCATGTGTTCACAGGTCTCTGAAGCGGAATAGTATTGTAGTATTTGAGGGCTTCACAGTCTGTATGTACTCAGTCTCACCCCCACCTCCTTCATGTTAGGGAAGTACTGTTGACCCCATTCTACAGATGGATAATGGAGGCATATAGAAGCCATGCTCAGATCTTCATAAGTGCTTACGCATTACTCTGTGCAGCATGAAAATGGGGAGAACCCCCATTTATTTAGCATGTGCATAGTCATCTAGCCAAGCGATGGCATCTTCACTGGTGTGATGCAGTTCTTCTAGGCCACCACTGAACCTAGTCTGCAGACATTCAGCAACAATTTGTGTCATTGGATGTGTTGTGCCATAGCTGCACAAAGGGCTGTCACAAAGGCCCCAGCAATACTGGTTGGAACCCACATGGGGAGAACCCAAGCTAGGGTCTGGTTTGTTTTCAGTGTCTACCTTGACTCAATCTCTCTCCCTATGCTGTGTTCATTTGATCCTAATTGATTATTATGACTATGGGATATTGGGTCACCACTTCTGTGTGGTTCAGTCTAATTTTCTTGGGGTGGGTAGAGTAAAATATTGGTTTTAAAAGGCAATTACTAACCGGAGATACTGTTTCAGACTTCATTGCATAACATGCAGGGCTTTCCAGATGAATATTTGGAAGGTTGGAGCCAAGGAATCTACTCAGCTCCCTATAATTAGTTCAGGTGATGGCCAGCAGAGGAGTCCTGCAAGTTCCCAGAGATGTAAACAGTGGCTCTGGAGGCATTTTTATCATAGTTGATGTACATGTTGACGGTGCAATTAGCTAACTGTTGGCAGTGGCACCACTGTAGCTGTAAAAGTGCACCCGAATTGCTACCAACCCTGATCTATTAACACCCTGATCTATGACAAGCTCACCTTAAACACCAGTCTGTTTGGAAAGGGGATTGTGTTTTCCTATTTATGATCAGATCTTCATTAGAGAGATGACAAAGGTGGTTCTAAGGCATTTTTATGTTCACCCATTCTCTGATGCAGCCACTGGCATTATTTAGAGCAACCTTGGGGGATGCTCCTATTTACTGTGGCTTGTAAGAGCCTCTGAGGAACCATTTTGCCATTTGAGGAGTGACAGTGCGCCCCCTCCTCCATAGGTGCTGACTCCATGGGTGCTCCAGGGCTAAAGCACCCACGGAGAAAAATTAGTGGGTGCTCTGCACCCACCAGCAGCCAAGTTCCTTGCCCCGCCCTGCCCCACCTCACCTCCTCCTCTGACTCTGCCTCCTTCCCTCAGTACGCCACATCCCTGCTCCTCCTCCCTTCTTCCCAGCGCTTACCGCTGCCAAAAAGCTGTAGTAAGCTCTCGGAGGGAGGGTGCAGAAGCGGGAACATGGCACACTCAGGGGAGGAGGCGGGGAGGAGGCGGATCTGGGGTGGGGATTTGGGGAAGGAGTTGAATAGGGACAGGGAGGGGGTGGAGACTTTGAGGAAGGGGTTGGAAATGGCAGTGGGAGGGGGCAGGGCAGGGTGGAGTCAGGGCGGGGCCAGGAGCAGAGGGGGGTCAAGCACCCACTGGCGCCATTAGAAGTTGGCGCCTATGCCCTCCTGCCTCTAACTCAGCCAGAAGTTGGGAAGGAGGCAGATAAAATGGGCTGATATTGGGGTAGCTATGCTGATTCAATGCCAGTCAATGGTTCCTTTCTGAGACATCTATATGGCCCCTTTGTGCAATTCCAGATCTAGCCCTATACTTTGAAATAGTTACACATTTACACTGGCAATAAAAGGCAGAGAAAAACTAAAGCTTATGACACTTTTTTCGCATGAATATTACAGTGGAGACTAACTCGAGTTAATGACATTTATTGTGAGATAAGTATTATTATTTTGATGCCAGTCACAGCTAGAACTTGCTATTTTTTAATGTTATCCATTTGTATAATGTCCTTATCTTGTTAACAAAAACACCTCAGCAGTGTAACGTAATATCACCTAAAATGGAGGCTATTGCTTTGTGAGAATAGTCCTGTGGCACAAAATCCATAAAGAAATGGATAAGGACTATGCATTGGATTTAAGAGAACTCCGCATCTTAAATACAGATCTGCAAAAGGAGATAGAGAGGAGGGCAGCATACATTTATTAATTCCTCTCTACCCCCACTTATTTCCATTTAGCATATTGACAAAGTACACTGATCTAGTCATGTAAGGGGCCTTAAAGTGGATGAAATTACACAACTTTGACAGCATAAAGAGGCCAAATGTAAAGGGTCTTAGGGATCAGGCTCTTCAAAAAAAGTTCACTTTTTCTTTCCCACTAATTATTTCTTTTCACGTTCACTGCCTTCTGAGCTCCATCTGGGATCAGAAGTGAAAGTGCTAAAATACTGTAGAAGGCACCCACTTACAGATGTCATAGTATGAGCAGGACAGTATACTTCAACAATGTCTTAGCAAAATGGCTTACAGATATAGAGTTTATGCACATTATTGTCTGTTTGCTACAAGCCATCAGAGTTTCAAAGTCCTGGACACTCGATATCCTACCTTGTAAGGGTGATTGTTTCAAATTATATTTCTTTACACAATTTTTTTTGAAAATTTACATGGAAATTTATTAAAGGTTGTCTGGGTAGGTATTCAAAATTCCAATGCCATGGTTCATGTTGCATGTGCAAACTTAATTCTACACCCATGTTCATATGCATTATGATGTAAGGCCAGATCCTGATGTTAATAACAATGAAAAGAAAAAAAAACAACCCTACTCCAGCAGAGGATTTGATCTTTATGACCACAGACTATTTCTCAAATACAATATAATTTTTTTAAAAAAAGTCTACACCCTTAGTTGCACATAGGTAGCACCTAACATTGCTGTGAGAAGCCACAGAATTAATGTATGGGAAGTGCTCAACAAGCCACATTAACATGACAATTTACTACACTTTACTAAATTGTTGTGTTCTATATACTATAGTATTTAATACACAACACTGTATTAAAAGCAAATTTTGAAACCGATCAGGCACTATTCTAGTCCAATCAAAATATACCTAAAATCTAAGAGCTACTTGCAACATTCTATCTGCATTCTATCTGCAGGCCAGTAAATGATATAATGGCCTGCAGCAGTGGTAAGATCAATATGTATATCTTGTCAGGTGTTATTCTAGGGGTACTGTCTATAAATCAGGTAGGTATACCAGGTGGTCTAATTTCCCAGATGTCTCGGTAAATAATTCAGTTCCACATGCATCCTCCCCATGGACCCAGCAGGATTCAGTATGTGGGAGCCCACACCCCCTAACTGGTCCATATGCTTGGAAGGAGCACTGTGAATGTCCACACTTCCATCCAGAAAGTGTCCAAGTATGTCTTCATGACCACAGATCAGATGGTACTCCTGACGTGTCTGTAAGGGCAGTGGGCCAAGTCTGGTCCAGATCCCACTGCAATGCCTTCCCAGCCTCAGTGATATTCAATACCATCTCTGTCAGTAACTTCTGGGTCATAGAACTAAGGGTGGAAATGACATGTAACTCACCAACTCCAGCCTGTACTTAAGATAGCTGAGCTTCAAAAATAAGACTAGTGGCCTTTTCTAGTTGCCCCAATTTCTTATCATGTTCTTGGCCTTTAAGAATAGTCCAAATGACTACTACACTATTGGCCCCAGCCCACAGGGATCTGGTCAATTCCCTTTTTGTCCAGAGGAAATAACCCAGGCCTTTTGTTGTGCCAATCTAATGGCAGCCCCTTGTGAGCAATCTGGGTATGTAGAAGTGATTTGAAAACTGGATAAGGGCAATGTCAGTTAAAATCCAATTAAGGAGGGCAATACATACTGAAGGATTTATCCAGAACACAGGGCGCAGCCTGTAGAATAAACCCCAAAATCCAATTAATACCACAGTCCCAAGCATGGGTCCCACAAATTTCTTCCTGCCAGTATGTAATTCTTTGTTTCTTCACCAGGGTCAGTTCTCAGTGTCCTTTTCAGTCAGGAATTCCTGGACTTTGGCAATGTCAGTGGAGTGAGTGTTTCTTCTTCGTTCCCAAAACAATCGAGGTTTAGCATCCTACAGGGGAGAGGTTGCCAGCACATATCACCCTGTAATGGCTTTGCTTTTTTCTAGAAAAGTCTAAAGGCACAGTTGGTCTGTCAGTGGACAAGGGAGAGGTTGTCCAGAAGCTGTCCAGAAGCACAGTAGAACTAGAAGAAAGAATAGGCTAATCATCAATAGGAAAATTCTTCTGATGTGGAGGGGTCTTTTTGCAGTGAGAATCCTGGGTCCAAGCAGTCAGTCTGTGGCACTTCACAGCGGTGTCGGTAGTCAGCAGGACTTGGAAAGGGCCTTTCCAGCATGGAGCCAAGGCAGTCTTTCACTGATGGATCTTTATGTAGACCCAGGCTCCTGGTTCCAACGAGTGGCAAGGTTGCACAGGATCCTTTGGTAGTGCTTCCATCACCTGTGTATAAAAAGACTTAACACATTTCATTAGTGCCTGACAATATTTAAGCATTATGTTATCCAGCAAATGAATGTCCATCTGAGCTGGGGTTAATGGGGGTGCAGTTGGTAGTCAGCATTGGGTGTCCTGTCAAATTTCATGAGGGCTGAGTCCAGTCGTTCGATTGGGAATGGCTCTCATACACATCAGTGCCAAAGGAAGGGCATCTGGCCACTTTAAGTGTGTCTCAGCACAAATCTTGGCCAGTTCATTTTTTTGTAAGTCCCGTTCCGGCGTTCCACTGTCCCAGCAGACTGTGGGTGGTGAGGGCAGTGAGTTGCACATAACTCCATTACAATCTGTCCAGTAAAGTGAGTTCCACGACCACTGTTGATAGTCACAGGGATGCCAAAACATGGTACAAAATCTATAAGCAAAGACATCTACTGTCCTGCAGGGAAAAGCTTCAACCCAAGTGGTAAATACATCAACTAAAACTAATACATATTCATAACCACAACATTTAGACATTTAAATAAAATCAATCTGAATATTTACAAAAGGTCCCCAAGGAGGAGAGTGGGCTGGCCGCTGCACACCAATCTCGTGTAACTGCAGCAACCATTCCCCCCCCCTTCCCTTGGTAGGCAGCCAAGCGGTGTCCTTGACTGGGGCCAGCGCATGTTAGCCATTCTCTTCTTGGCTTTTTTTTTTTTTCATCTAACCTACAAAGGAAACTTTTACTCTTCAATTATACACCTTTTTCATACCATGAACACATAAACAGTACTGTTATACAGTACAGAAGTATTATCATTCAATGTATGCCACATATACCCTTTCACTAAAATAACCTTATTACAGAACTTTGGAAGAACAAGCCAGGACAAGCACACCCACTTTGAGAAGTTCACTTAATATAACTTCTAGTCCAATAGCTATCCACCATCCCCAGCCCTCTGGCTAAAAGTCTGAGGTAGCCAGAAGGATCCCTTGTACAATATGGGGAGTGGGTTAACTTTTCATGTCCTCGCTTCCAAAGACTGTCAGTATGCAAATTTTAACAACAAATCTCAATTAAAAGATTTGGCCAATGTAGTTTCTTTCTCTTACTTAAGAAAATGTATTAGACTTTAGTATATCACATTTTCTGATGTAACCAAACACTTTGTATTCTAAGTTGAACAAAACAAGTATCTGCATCTCAATCCAACATTTCCGCTTGATATCAAATCAGACCATCTCATGAAAATATTAAACACAACAATTCTGGCCACGAAAAAAAACACAACAAGACAGAACATAGAACACACAACATAATTTTTTACTGTGCCAGTAAATCAAGGTACGTTGAATGCTGTGCAGCTGGCATTAGTTTTCTTTGATTATCTGAAAGACAAAAACAGAGGTCCACCCCGTCTGGGCAATTAAATACTTAAAATATACAAATACTCTTGTTGATTCTAGGCAAAACAGAGGAATTACCCCATATTTTCTCGTATGTGTTTCTTAGACAGCCTTGGTTTCAGCGGCCTTTACCTTATCAGTTAGTTAATTTGCAGTAACACAGATTATTTCTGGCTTGCTTTTTATTTCTTTTAACTCCTGCTTTTAAACACTGAAAGAAAACATCACCACTTATAGTGCCTGTAGAGCCTAATAAAATTCTCATTACATAGCACTGTATACATTCTTCAACTGATTTAACAAAATTGTTCATAACCAAATGATTTCAATCTAATAAGTTCTTTGCCTGAATTTATTTACAAACATTTCATAGACACCAAAAACTGTTCTCTTAAAAATCACTTGCTTTTCCCTTCCAACAGCCACTTTTATCAACTCAAATCACCATTCCAAATATCCTCTTGAGTATTTGAAATCCTCATGCTTATATTCACTTACTCCTTCTTTCCACTACACCCTCAAAAGTTTCCAACCTGTTTTCCAAATCTCTTTGTCTGTTGCCTTCCCGCTTGGGCCCAATCCTTTTTTCCTCACTGAATCGTCCCGTCCATGGACACTAGCTTGTTCCACAACCAGTTCTTAGCTAGGAGGGTGGGCTACTCAACTAGCCCCCACCCTTCTGGTCTTGTCCCCAAAACATTTCTACTCACAAGACTACCTGAGTCCTCCCTAGTAAGGCTTGCCACCTGGGCAAAAATCCATGGCCATTCACTTAACACATAATCCAAACCCCTTTGGGGTCTACCCAGAGACCCACCCATTTGTCTGCTGACCCTTAAACAGAAAAGAAAATTACACAGAGAGCCAAGAAAATTACAGTCTAAGCCAGATTTTTCCTACTTCTATTACATTGTCCGCTACGGGGGGGAGGGGGGGGGACTGTAAAATCTCAGGACAACCTCAGAGCTTCATCGCACACATGGCTTCCACCCTGAGGAATTACGAACGAGAAGTTCAGTTCCGCTCACACACCTAACGCCCAAATGAACAGAGCAGAAAAACATCAGTAACCGGTTAAACAAAACAGAGCCAAAGCTAAATAGTGCACCAAAACCAAATAGTGTTTCCTTATTCTATTAGAGCTCACCTATAATCATGCTATTCTTAACACATAACACCAACAGTACCAAACAAAGCAAACATAAACTAACAAGGGTAAAACAGATAGATGGTGTAAATTCTGCAGTGCCCCCCATTCTTAATTGCTCACCAAACTGTGACAAATTCCTGTTACTAATTTATCCCTCATGTCAGGTGATCAGACCGACAGAGCATATAATCAAATTTTAAAGCTTCATTAAAAATAATAAAACAACAATGGAGAGTGTTGGGAATGCTCCCACATCACTCGGGAAAAAGATGAATGCCCCAAGCCTTAAACCACTTTAATACTCACACATGTCTCACTGGGAAGTTAAGCTTTGCAAATATAATTCCAATTCTGTAACTCCTGCTTTTGGTTTGCCTCAGTTTCTATTTTCCACAAGCAGCTGGGGCTGAAAGCAGTTTTTCTTTGCACTTAGCATAGTCCGCACTAATTCATGACCTTGAACACAAAACAACCTCTCCTTTATCTCTGGGCTAAGCCGAATTTCAAATTAACCCGTTCCTAGACAAATTGCTCACACTGTGTCAGAGGTTTTTCTCTGTGATTAAAGCTCCACTGAGATATATGATCTTATCTAGATTGAAGGTACCTTCTAATGGGCATTGTTTAAATGAATTTTCACGCGTGTACAGATTCCAATCATTTAAATACCTGCAGGTTTTAGGACCATAATGTACGTACATGTAATATGCTGGGGCACCCTTAGGGGGTAAGGTGGAATATTTAGATTGTCCCTTACCCATTTTCCACTTACACACACAGAGAGGGTGTCCTGTCCGCGCTAGCGGCTCAAAAACCAAGGAGATGATCAGACTGTCAGTAGCCCACACGGAAGGGAAAGAGGAGGGAAGATGGGTTCACACACCCCTAGACCCAGGCAGCTTCCTCGCCGGACTCAGCCCACCATGGGGTCGGATCTCCTAAAGATCCACTAGTTACCGGGCTAGCCCGGTAACAGCCACTCACACTGGTGTACACACACACACACCAAGGCCTCTTTTTCTTCCTTTTTCTTTTTTTTAAACCCTTTTTTTTAACCTTTTTATCTCTTTTTTTTTTTTTAACCATGATGCATCTTTACCGGGTCCGGACCAATACCATGAGGCGGTATGACAACCCCGCTTGAGGCGGTAAAAACCCCTCAGCACCGGTGCATTCTAATGCATTTACCTATGCATTACCTTATGCATTACCTTATGCATTTCCTTGGCCAACTCAGCAGTTCCCAGTACTGCTATAACCTAACCTTATTGGGGCACCAATACCACTTTGCATCTGATCCTGCTGCACAGTCAATAAGTTCAGATGGCGTGAGCCCAACAGAGACAGACGTCCTCACGGAAAGTCCTCCTCCGATACCCCAATAGAGATTTCAAAAGGTCTCATACCTTTCATGTGGCGCCATGGGGTTCGAAGGGGAATGATCCGTAGTAGCCGTCTGTGGGTCCGTGGGCGTTGCCATCCCGGACGAGCCCCCAAATTGTCGAAGAAAAACTTAGTTCTCGCTTTTTGTTTGGGTGCAGCAAAATTAAATACTTTATTATTTCTCCAGTAATTACCATGGAGGGAGAGAGTGCCATAGGACACAGGGTCACCCCAGTCCTGGACAGGTCTCTCAACTGGTAAACAATCACAGCAAGCCTTTATACCTTTTACAGACAATTTCTAACAATAATACAGACAGTAAAAAGCAACAACTACATTTTGTTTATACATAGCAAAAAGGCTTATCTTATTTGTCTCAATCCTAAGAAAAGCAAGCCTGCATTTTGGTTAGTGATTGCAAGGTCGTAATAACTTTGTACACAGTTCCTGTCCTGTCGCCTCGCACTATCTTTGCTCCTACAAGTCTTACGTCATTAAGGTTACAGTATGGCCTGACTCTTGCTAACTAACATTCATTAAGATCTCTTCAAATCCTTGTTAATTATTTACTGGCTTCCACACTACTGAATAACAGTGATATTTGTAGATATATAGGATATATATGCCACCTAATCTTCTAATCCTCAAAACACATGCATGGACTACCAGTGGGACTACTCATAGGCTAAGCACTTGCAGTATCATTGTCTATATTTACAATTAGCTTATCTTAATCAAAGCTAAGTGCCTCAGTCCCAGAAATGCACCAAAGGAAGGCTGTGCTGATGTATGGGCAATTTATTGTACTTGGACATGGATGGACCTGTTTGGCCACAATATGATGCAGATAAAAGCTTTGCATATCCCCAAAAAAACCAAACACAGAAAAACACTTCTGGAGAATTTTTTGCAGTTTAACACTGGTTCATATAGTGCTGCCCCCTGTCTTGAAGAGCTATTACAGCTCCATTCTGAGGATGTTCAGTAGCGGTGACCACAAATGCACAGCATATCTATGGAAGTCCAGATCTCTAAGGTGTTGTAAATGTGCAGTAGGAGGCCAAGCATCATTACCTCTTATTGCAGTGGAAAGGCCATGGAATTTCCCCTAAGAAATTTCTACAGCTAGCAGGGCAGGGGAAAAACTGCACAGTGGAGCTAAGCAAATAATTCTTAATGAATCATTTATTCAACCAATTTGGCCTGTTTTTCTGTTTAAAATTGCCCATGAGCAGATAAAGAATTTCTTGAACATATTGGTTACTTGATACCAAATAATATCCGTGAATAATCCTTGTTTTGTAGCTTCCAATGCATTTGGATCAATGGTTAGGGTCATGTTTGAGACAATTTCTTGCATTTACAAATTCAAAACTTACTGTTTGCACAAGCATTTCTGCCCAGGACAGACATCTACTAGTGGAACCCACAGAGTGCCAGTGCAAAACAAAGTCAAAACAACTGCATTTCAAAAATTGAAAACCAATATCTGTGGAATGGTTTTACCATATCCTCCCACAAACCTCCCCTAAGAGGGATGCTACCAGGGAAGAAATAAAGCAGCCCCACAACTAATAAAAACACATGTGCTAATATACATAACGGTGAATATCTGAGTATTCAATATCCTGGATATTGAACCAATGGGCAATGTGATATGCAAACTGGCAATATGGTTTGGAGGAAATATACTTATGAGACTTTTTTACAGTTAGATTCTCAAGTTTAACTTTGAATTTAAAAAGCATTTTCAAAGTGAAATATCCTTGACTTAATAAAAATAAAAAAGAGGAAAAAAGAAGAGAAACAATGATAAATATCCAAGCTAACCCTACCCTGGTGCTCAAACAGTTCTGTGCCCTGCCTCCTCCTAATTGAAACAGCTGAATCTGACCCAGTGCCCAGGTTCCAAGCCCTCCCAAATATGATAAATGAATAAGGAAATATAATGGCAAAGTGGAGAAGTTTAACAAGAACTAATCGAAATAGCACATGCAGTTTGCTGCACAAGTGATACATGTCCCACTGCCTCCTAATTTTCTTAGAAGTCTCCCATGCAAGCCCTACCACAATGAAATCTTGTTTAGTTTATGAGATCTGACAAATCACAGCCCTTTAATATCAGCTATTACTATCATAGAGAAAAGCACAACACCTACCAGTTATTCTCATAATGTCACCGCTTCAAGTTCTAATAATACCTATGGTTAGCATTAAAATTAGGCAACATCAAGTTTATTCAGACCAGTAAAAGCACCTGCTTGAAGCACTGAGCAACAGCTCTTTGACCTACCTCTTACCATGATTCCTATAATTTCTTCAGCGTAGAATACACTCATCACCTGCAAGATATAAAATAGGATTCTGAGCAGTTATGAGCCTGAGGCCAAGCTCTTTAAGTTTGCTGTATGATAACCAGACATGACTGAAAGATTGCATAGTCTATTTAATTGTCCTGATGCATTATACTCAGTTGGCAGCCACTTCATGCCCAGCGTCATATTCACCACTATGATTTGGTGCTGTATCAGGCTCTGTCAGGTAACATTTTCGAAAGTTCCTAAAGGTACATCTATACAGCAAATGAAGGTATGATGGTAATGTGGGTATGCAGACCCACGCTAATTTTAATCTAGTTAGTGCCGCAACAGTAGTGGTGTATATATGGCTGCATGGGCTTCACCATGGACTAGCAACATATGTATTTACCATGGTCCCTGGCAGACATGTACTGGGGGAGCTAACCCACATTGAAGCCCATGCCACCACATCATCACTACTATTGTTACCGGCAATAGCTAGATTAAATAGTCAACTAAAACATGCTGCCTTTGGTAATTACGTAATAAACAAACAAACAAAACTCACCACAGGGCCAAAATCCTTATGGCTGTTCTTTTATTTAAAACATACCTGATATCCTATTTAGTGGATAGACAGACAAACAGAATGCACTAGCCCCAAACCAAAATGTGCTAGACATATTCTTAAAGGCCATTTATGTTTTTGTATAACTTCATGAATAGGAGAGTGCTAACAACTTCAAAATTGCAACTAAGTTCAAGTTTTAATTTTTGAACCTAATGTGTATTGGAATCATCAACCTACTCTGAGTAAAGCTCACCAACTGAGCAGAGGAATAAAGCAGTGCAGCTTAACAGGAATTCTGCTTAACTTTGCTTCCTCGTGCCCTCGGAGCTATAGGGACTAAATACAAGAAAAAAAAAGCCTAATCATAAAGTTGGATACCATCCAGAAGTTTAGAGACTTCAGAAGAGCTCTGTGGTGAATATGAAGCTACTTAACATTTTGACTTTCCCCATCTGTTTGGAAATAAGAAAAAAGTATCTAGTTTTAATTAGTGGTCACAACAGACTTTAGTGTTGTTAACTGCAATAACATGTTGCAGGTTGTAAAGATTCAGCACCAGCATGTCTCTGTGTTAAGGAATAACTGAAAATGGTCCATACTGTACATCTCTCATTGAGGAAGACTCAGACCAATGCTGTCAATATTTCAGCCTCATTTTTAGAGCTATTGACAGTCTATGTGTAAAAATAAGGAGGGGCCCCTGTAACACGCCGGTGTTTTTATCACTATAGAAGACAGCAATGCACTACAAAGGAGAAAACAGCTTTTAAGACAGCATTTTGCTGGCAAAATTACTCTATTATGGATTATTTTAAAACTCTGCAATAAATGCTTTGAAGAATGACTTTCCCACTGGGGAAAAAAGAAATTCATATCCTTCTTATATACAAATCCTTGCATTTGTAGTTTGCCTCTAAATGCTAATTATCATATGTCCTCTATCATGGGAATATACCCTTCCCTTGCTCATAGATGGCATTAACAATCTAATAGGTATTCTCCTTCTATGTTTCATTTTCAAAAGGGACTCCACTTCCACATTTCCTAGGCTTCTACTGCTTATTCTTACAGAAGGATTTTAGCACAGACTCTGTGGCATCTTATGTTCACAGCATCAGGCTCTGTGATGTCCTAAGTAGTAAAAGATGAACTAAAATGGGTTCAGTCTGGAGAAATATCTGAAAGTATGGACACTCATTCAAACTTCTTTAGACTAGAAAGCAGACTGGCATATGTAATAGGAGTACACTATATCTCAAGATCTTCAGTACTACTGATTTCAGACAGGTCAGAATTAATGCAAAGATAGACTGTTGTGTTTCTCCCTTCAGAAAATGTAGATGTGCACAGAACTGAAAAGTAATAAGCTTTCATCAAAGTTCTTTGAACCTTAGAAAAGCTTCACTTTGGATAATGTACCAGACTCTTCATGTGACAAATTTTCATTTTACCTTCACCAGTTAACCAAACCTAAGTATTTGGCACCAATGCATTAGAGATTACCAGAAGACAACAATTCTGTTTAACAGCAACTTTCAATGTTTCAAAGTTTGTTTTTGTTCCATACTGGAACATGTGGCATTTGATAGAGGTTACTAGAAGGTCAGGCTGACTGATGAATGTTAAACTGTGCTGGGAAGAGGTAACTATCCATATAGTAAATGAGTATGCACCACAGGTAAGAGAGGACCAAAAGGCAAAAAGAGGAGGATTTTTGATGAGTTGTTGTCACGGAGTGTGGGGGTGTCCGGCCCTGCACCCCTCTTCCTGGGACTCACAGTGACTCTCTGCCAGCCAGTAAAACAGAAGGTTTATTGGACAACAGGAACACAGGATACAGCAGAGCTCGTGTTCAGAGCCAGGACCCCTCAATCAGGCCCTTCTGGGGGTTCAGGGTGTCTGGATTCCAGCCTAGGTTCCCCTGCAAACCCACCACCCAGGTCCCAAACCGAAGACTGAAAAACTGACTCCCCCCTCCCCACTCAGCTCCTTTCCTTTGTCTAGCTTCCCGGGCAGGGGTGTCGACCTCCCCTCCCACCTGCCTAGTTCATGTTACAGGTTGCATACCTGTCTCTCACCTATCTCGACAGCCCCTACTCCACCACAGTTGTGCTTTACTGGAAACATGCCAGCCAGTGAGAAGATAATCACCAGAGCAGATCTAAATCCATACACTGGAACTGTGAAGGTTAGATATGGAACAGTCCATGGAAGGCATGTCTTGGAATGAGAAACTGAGGGGAAAATGGGACCTACAGACTTGTCCAGCATCGGACTTGATGATTGAAAGACACAGAGATTCAGACGAGAAAAAGCCACCTCATCACTTATGCCAGTGGAGGACACAAGTCCTAAACTGATTTCTTTTTAACAAGAAGATAGATCATGAATAATCAACTGTGAGGTAATACATGGTGAATACATTGTAAGACAGCACAGAGTTCTCCTTATGGGCTTCAAAATGCAGAGACTTGGAAGCAGCTGAATCCCTGGGCACCAGAAAGGCCTAAGTTGTGGAAATTCAAAGATGGGATTGAAAAAAAACCCAACTTCATGCAAGGACTAATGTGTAGACTTTCTGATTACATCAAGGGATGTATGGAGGACAGCTAGTATAAATTAAAGTTAGATTTCCTGAAAATAGCAAATGAAGTCCTAGGAGTGATGAAATCGGTGTCAAAAAGACTAAGAAGGGAGAGACTTGGTTATGGAACACTCAGGTTAAAGAATCTGTTGTGGGGGAGGTAACCTTCAAAAATGGCAGGCTAGTGGCTTGAGCTGTGATAAAATGGTGTACATGGAGGCAAAAATGGAGCCCAAAGAAATTTTGCGACAGCTAAAATATGGCCCATGACATGCTATATAATAGGAGGACATGAGGGAGCAAAGATCATCTGTAGACTTTTCAAGGCAAGAGAGCAAATGACGAGAAATGTGCTCAAGTTTGCTGACCATAGAAACGAATGTTGCATATTGCAAACAATGGTGAATCAATCAAAAAGTTTGAAAGATTGGTGAATGAAGAGAATCCAAGGGTGGAACTAAGAACATGTCCGCCAAATCAGGGCGGGATAGATTGTAGGAGGCAGAGGTTACAGATACACTTAGAAAACTGAAAAAAAAAAAAAGAGACAGCATCTAGGCCAGGTGAAGTACCAGTAGATGTGCTGAACTCATTGGGAAGGGAAGGCATTAGGTATCTTACAAGACTTAACAAAGAGAGAATTCCTGATGAATTATGTAAAAGGTTTGTGGTGCCTTTTTAACATGGTCAGTGGGTCTTTGACCTGATGGGTATACAGGCCAATCATAAAGGATGAGTAGCAGACATTGGCAACATCTGTAACCTAGTCTCTATATCAGCAGCGACAGCATAATTGTGTAAGGATGCAGAACACTGGTTGGAGAAGAGCTAGTCTAGCCCCTGAATAGGCCTTGCACAGAAAACCCTGTTACTTGGCCTCCAGATGAGAATTTGTCCTGAATTAGCATTTTCATAAAATTATCATGATTTATTGGAGAGTCTGAAAGGGCTCCACTCAGGGAAATGCATGATGAGGCAGCTGCATTGCCAAACATCTGTTAATTAACTGTCATTAAAAAAATAATAATCAAAAATAGACTGTCAGAAGTCAATTAAAAATGTACATGTCAGTAAAAAAATAGCAAGCTCATTTACAAAAATATTTTCCTCTAATGTAGTATAAATTGCCAGACTGTGGGCAAAATTGGGACCCGAGCTACATCTCTGCAGCCTCATCAAATTCACTAAGCTTGTCCCGACATAACAAACATAACATTTGTCAACATTTTGTTGATATAGTATCAGTTTTTACACAATTTCACTCTGACCCTGAACAGAGGTTGTACTAAGCCAAAAGTGCTTTAAAATACTAATTTTCTCAATTATATTTTTAATCCGCGAGGAAGGCTGGGTATGATAGTTAAGGCACTAGACTAGGACATCTGAGTTCGTTTCCTGGTTCTGCCAGAGACTTTTTGTATGGACTTGGGTAAGTCACTGAGGGCAGATCCACAACAGGCTTCCGGTGCCTAACTGCCACTTTAGGCACCTACATCCAAAATGCAGGTCCTCAAAACCCACACTCAGCTTCTGCCTAACCATCTAAGTTTCCACCAGTAAAGTCCTCTCAATTTCTGCTGGTGAGCATGCACAAAGCCACCAAAGTCCAGACAGAGCTGAGCAGCTCAGCGCCTAAGTGCCAGCATGCTGCTCAAAGTAGGCATTCCTCAACCTCTCTCATGTTTGGGGCATGATACAGGAGGAATTCTCAGAATACACCTAATCTCCAGAAAAACTCTCTTTCAACTTCCCCTCCATCAAAAATTTCATTGGACTAACCATGTTCCCGCAAAAGAGCTTATTTTCTACAAAATTGTATTTGCTGATGGAAAGCTGTTCAGCCTAATTGTAAGTAAATTAGGGTGAGGTGAGGAGGGGAGGGTTGGCTGGGAGGATTTGTATCTTGACTAGGTCATAATTCCACATATTAGTTATATACTAAAAAGCTGGCACATCCTTCCCGCTCTCTCTCTGTGTGTGTGTATATATATATATATATATAAAAAAAATCTCCAGGTGATTTTTTACATTATATATATTTTATACACACATTATATATATGAATCTTAAACCAGCAACTTCCTGGGCAGAAGAATAGTTTTTTTTCTGATGTGGTTGGGTAGAGAAATAAGGATTTTTAGCTATATTAAAGGTGCCAACCCATTGTTTTGAAGACATGAATGAATACAAATGACCATAATAGGCTGAAATTTATGTAGGTCAAATCTCAGTCCAGACAAAATGGACCTGTTCCAAAGCCTACAGAAGTCAATGTGTTTCCTTCCATGGACTTCAATCGGTGTTGAATCAGACCCTGTATTAAATACACGGTCCCTAGGCAGGTACATATAAAAGTACCCTCAACAGCAAAAGCATCTGTTCAGAGAGCGAGTAAGCACTGGGACTAGAACTGTTGAACTTTCACCACAAAGCGTAATACCACCACGTTCACAACTTAATCGAAGGGGAATCTTCATCCAGTATCATTAATACAGTATTAGGTTCTGTGTAGACCAGTTTCACCAGGTCTGATTCCATTCAGATGAAGGCAGTAGTGTGCATGTGCACACATAAGTCTGAATATTAAAGAAAACCAACATTTATCCACAACAATGACCTCCCAAGCCATGACAGCATGGTTGCATCCTTAGGCAGATAACATGGCAGGTGATCCCCATTAATATTCTCCACAGTAACACACATCACTATATTTATTTCCAGATCCTGGAAAATTTCTTGTTTTCAAATAAATGTGGCATTAGGATCCATAAAAAGAACTGAATAGGGTGATTCAGTACAATTAAACATGCAGCAAATTTTAAAACATGCTCATCCACTGATGCCAGCGCTATTATATCAGAAACTGTCTAATGAAACTCCATTTCCCTCTTGGGTTTTCTTTGTGTTTATTTCTCCTCCCCTTCTATCCAGGAAGCAAATGGAGAGAAAAGGAGAGATTTGTCTGTGCTTTCAATATCAACTACAGTTAAATCTGAAGAGTAAAATAAAAAGCAGATGATACTCTGAAATATAGCTGTGCCAAATCTGGAGTTCCAGCACAATCAACTACAACTCATAGCTCCTAGATTTCCTCTCCCCCAATTTGTTCTTCCTGGCTACGGTAGTTATTTTACCTCAAAATATAATGTGTGTGATGTGATGAGCAATGGAGATGTAGTATTAACTGGGCATTGCTCCACTGTACATGGCACAGATTTCATGTACCATAAAATATTGTTTACTTCCTAGGTAACTGTTAACAATTTAGTTATATGGTAAACACTTTGCAATTACTTTAGAAGCTGAATGATATACGTTTTCACTTATCTCCTGTAAAAGAGATTGCAGGTTACATAATACAGGGAGTTCCACTTAAAACAGGTGTAGATTGTTCAAACAATTGGATAAAATACAGTTTCTCATAAAACTAAAACAAATCTTTTATATATTTTTGTCATTACTAAGCTATAAAGTGGCTTTTGTGTTTGGCTTAGATATTATCTTAACCTGCTCCTCTCCCGAGCCTGATCACACTTAAAATCCTTCTCAGTCTTCCTCAACCGCTCCTGAAATTCTCCCTGTACTTTCTTCACTCACCTATCTATTAGTTTGCCAGCACACTTCCCTCTTCCTTTTCAGCTTCTGTCTCCTTTCCAAAAGGTCCCCTGTATTAATAAACTTTCAACAAACCCCCATAATTACTTTAAATGGATGTTTGTTAAAACAAAGATCAGGCCTTTTCAGTGAATTCATTAGAACTAGCTCACACTAAATTTACTTTTTTTTTAATTGCTACAGTATCTAACACAATTGTTCTTCAATCCTATAAACATTTATGAATGTACTTAAATTTACACACTGTGAGTAGTCCGCCTGAGCATTCTCATGTAAAGTTAAACACAGACATAAGTCTTCACAGGATCAAGTCCATATTGAGAGAGTCATTTATCTGAAGAGTCTGAGGCCACTCTTCCATCACCAACAGACATATTCTTCAGCTCTATAGGCCTCAATCTCCCATACACACCCCTGAAACTTCCACTCATCTGCCTTCTTCAGCTGCAATTGATTGTTCCTTCCACCTCTCCCTAGTAAGATTCCTTGCCCAAACCTTTAGCTCCTCCTGCCCACTTTCTTCCTATCCCCAAATATAAAGATGGGCAATTCAAAAGTGATAAGAAGAAATACTTTTCCACACAAGGTGTAATTCAGTTGTAAAACTCATTGCCACAGGAATTCATTGAAATCAAGAATGTAGCAATTTTCCAAAAGGGATAGGACATTGATACAGATAACAAGAATAGCCAGAAATACAAGTATTGACAACAAATTTTGGAAGGGGTGTTAAACTTCATGCTTCAGGATTAAGCCAATATCCAACTATTAGGCCTGGTCTACACTACGCGTTTAAACCGGTTTTAGGAGCCTAAAACCGATTTAATGCCACAACCGTCCACACTAAGAGGCCCTTTATATCGGTATAAAGGGCTCTTTAAACCGGTTTCTGTACTCCTCCCTAACGAGAGGAGTAGGGCTAATATCGGTATTAACATATCGGATTGGGGTTAGTGTGGCTGCAGATCGACGGTATTGGCCTCCGGGCGGTATCCCACAGTGCACCACTGACCGCTCTGGACAGCAATCTGAACTCGGATGCAGTGGCCAGGTAGATAGGAAAAGCCCCGCGAACTTTTGAATATTTCCTGTTTGCCCAGCGTGGTGCTCTGATCAGCACTGGTGGTGATGCAGTTAAAAATCAAAATAAAGAAAGAGCTCCAGCATGGACGATGCGGACGTGATCGCTGTAAGGGCAGGCAAATCTGTTCTATCAGCGCTCCGTTACAGATGACGAAATTCAAAATCATTTTTTAAATATCTCCAGACAGATGCCATAGCAGGGACTCAGCGCACTGCTGCGTGGCAAGCGTAACGGAAAGCCAAAGAATCAAATGGATGCTCATGGACTGGAGGACTCAAGCTATCCCACAGTTCCTGCAGTCTCTGAAAAGCATTTGCATTCTTGGCTGAGTTCCAAATGCTTCTAGGGTCAAAAACAGTGTCCGCGGTGGGTCAGGGCATAGCTAGGCAATTTACGCACCCCCCCCACCCACCCCCAGAAGTGAAAGGGAAAACAATCCTGTCTTGACTTTTTTACATGTCACCCTATCTTTACTGAATGCTGCAGATAGACGCGATGGTGCAGCACTCAACACCAACATTCTTGCTCCCCCCCCGCCATAGGTGGCTGATGGTGCAATATGACTGATACCCATCGTCATCATCAGCTTATTGGCACATGGGGCAGTGCAAAAGGACTGGTAACCATGCGTACTAGCATCGGTCAGGTCGATCAAGGGCGCCTGGCCCTAATTTTTCCTGGTAGATGGTACAATATGGCTGATAACCATCATCATCATAGCAACAGGGGGCTGAGCTTCATCAGCCCCCACCCTTCATGTGTAAAGAAAAGATTCAATTGCCCCTGGACTAGCAGCAGGATGCTGGGCTCCTCTCCTCCACACTCCTTAATGTCCTATGTGGACTATCATAGCAACTGGAGGCTGCCTTCCACTCATTTCTCACTAGCAAGTATTCCTGCATTCTTTATTACTTCATCACACAAGTGGGGGGACAATGCTATGGTAGCCCAGGAAGGCTGGGGAAGAATGGAATGAACAGGTGGGGTTGTTGCAGGAGCACCCCCTGTGAATAGCATACAGCTCATAATCTATGCAGGATCTGACACAGAGCAGCTGTGCTCTCTGGTTCTCTGATACAGTGGTTCTCTAGTACACTTGCCCATATTCTAGGCAGGACTGATTCTATTTTTAGATACCAAAAGGAGGATTGACTCAGGAGTCATTCCCAATTTACTTTTGCGCCCCTGGCTAAGAGCAGCCAGGGGCACTTATGACAGCAGCAAATGGAACAGTGCAAAACACTGGTAGCCATGCCCATCTTATTACCAATTTATGGTATGGTAGATGGTACAATATGGCTGATAACCATCTCTGCTATCATGCAAAAGCAAAAGCATGCAGCTGTGTAGCACTGCTGAATCGCCTCTGTGAGCGGCATCTAGTACACATACGGTGACAGTCACAAAAGGCGACACAGGCTCCATGATTGCCATGCTATGGCATCTTCCAGGGCAATCCAGGGAAAAAAAGGCATGAAATGCTTGTCTGCCGTTGCTTTCCCAGCGGAAGGAGTGACTGACGACATTTACCCAGAACCACCCGCGACAATGATTTTTGCCGCATCAGGCACTGGGATCTCAACCCGGAAATTCCAAGGGGCGGGGGAGGCTGCGGGAACTATGGGATAGCTACGGAATAGCTACCCACAGTTCAATGCTCCAGAAATCGACGCTAGCCTCGGACCGTGGACGCACACCACCGATTTAATGTGTTTAGTGTGGCCGCGCACACTCGATTTTATACAATCTGTTTTGTTAAACCAGTTTATGTAAATTCGGAATAATCCCGTAGTGTAGACGTACCCTTAGAGACCAGGATGAGAGGGAAGATTACTGGATATCTACCCACTGCTGGATTTCTGCCTTTCACTGAAGCATCTGATAATGGTCACTGTCAGAAACAGGCTAGTGCAGTAGATGGTCCTTGGGTCTGATGCAGAAAGGCAATCCCTGTGTTCCACTGTGATCAGCCACAGTTCCCTGACCTTTCAAAATACACTGTTTCATTACCTCATTGAAGGGCCACAAGTGCTTGCCTTATGAACATGTCCTATAGAATTGAATGGAAAATGATAACCTTGCTACTGAATCATATACTATACTAGTCTATAGACTATGAGAATTGTATAGCATTAGAATTCAGTTGGACAGATTTTTGTTTTGTTTTAATCTATAGGAAGTTTAACATTCTCTATCAAATTTTATAGGTTTTTAGAGTAATTTTCCTGTAACTAATTTCTATTAACTGAAGGAAATACCATCCAGGATAAATTAGGCTCTTACATTGCAGCAATGTACTCATAAATGTCACAATCAAGGAGAATAAATAAATCATTTAAAGCATGTAATAGACATAATTTTGCCATTAAACTAATGTTTTGCTTTACTATAGATATTAGTCACTAAAATATTATTATTATTATTATTTACAATTTCCATTACCATGGGATCCCTAGTCATGCACCAGGATGCCACTGTACCAGGCACTGTATAAACACAGATATATTATTAAGGAGTTGAGGATTTAATCAATGACAAACTGCTAATGTTGCTGTGCTGTAAGGTTAACCTAGGGCTGTTACTGGTACAGAATATTTCCTTTTTCTTTTCAACTATTTATAGACATTAAAGGTAACCTTGCTATACTTTGATATGGTCTATATGTATTGAGTTTCACACAAATACCTGAACTGCCCACATACCTTTAAACAATCCCTCTGTTAAGGACACCTCAACTTGATCATATTAAATAAGTTAATCTTAGCCTGTATAATTACTATAGCCCCATTCTATCTCCTGTATGGGAGCTCAGACCTAGACTATTTGTAGTGAAAAATTTATTCTCATGTAAATGCTTTTTTCCTGTTCATGAATTATCTGCAGAGACATACATTTGTCCACGCTTTCCATAAGGGGAAGTGACGCTCTACGTATGATGAGAGTCCTCTCCATGAGGAGGGCATGATCTGCTTTTCAGTCCTTTAAATACATGAACCAAGAGAAAATGCTAAAAAAATTTAAAGAGCCCAACCCTATGAGATTTCTCTCCCCTACACCTCCCCCACAAAACTTCTCTGTTTAAAAAGCAGTCAAAATTGAAATAGCATTAGCATTTGCTCTGTTGTTCAAACTCCTTAGGATACACATTGTAAACAGAATCCGTCCATGACATGATGGCAGGAAGACTGGGAATTCACAAGTGAAGTATCATAGTGGTGAGCCCAGAACACCTTCCCCTCATGGACCTTTCAGGTGCCACTAAACAACTACAGATCACCCAGGAGGGAAGAAGTCTCTGTCTCTGGTGTCCACTGAGGTGAGCTCTTGCCCACCAGCTAACTAACTGTCCCTTCAGTCTTCGAGAGGGCAGTTGAACAGGCCTAACCCCAAAATGTTCTAAACAAAAGATAAACAACTCAATACTGAGCCACTGAAAAGCCTGACCTTGGGGGTGTCCCTGCTGCTCTCCCTTTGGGCAGAGCTCCATCTTCCTTCCTGGCCAGTCAGCCCTGAACTGAGCCAGGCCCTTTCCATTTATTTCCCTTTGGCAATGGCTTCAGATATAGTGGAAGGTGTGGGGAGGGGGCAGAGAGGGATCTAGCTGGGTCCATAGATTATCCTTAACCCTTGCTCTGCTGGTGTGGAGCCTCTCTGCCCAATCACAGGTATCCAGACCCATTGCCATATAGAGTAATAGGGTCTTCAGCCCTAATTCTGCTGCCACAGATGTCAGTATCTGGGGTCTCATTGACTTCAGAGGTACCAGCATCAGGCCCTTGGTGGTCAGTCAATAATGTACTGTTTGTACAAGTTTAATGACAGAATGGTGTGTTGTTGAAAGGGAGAATATTAATGTATGAATGGAACTGGAACTTCCCCCCCATTAATAACTTTGGGGGTTTTATGTTTGTGGAGGTAGGTAAATAATGCACTGCTTCATAGTGAGTGACTCGGGATAGTGTGATATTGATGCATGATGTTACATTTATTCATTACGAAGAACTGTCTGTGTTTCATGACTATACTTTGTTACACTGATGTCTGTTAATTTTTGAAGATTATGTAAAAAGGCCAGATTAAGGCAGAGTTAGTGGTAGAAAGCCATTGGGATAAATGGTGAAATATTATATGGCTGGAACAGCTTGACTGGATACTCTGACTGTGGCTGGTTTTACTTCCCTGATAGACAAATAAATAGAAGACTCCATTCCCCAACATGGCTAATCTGACACCTCTGATGAGCATTACATTCAGTTTTAAAAATCCAAATACTGGAAACCGTCTAAAATTTTGTTGTGCAGGTCTCCCATCCTCTTCTGGTTCAGGATGTTATAGAACACAGACCGTTTTAATAGATCATATTACATAAGGCAGGATAAATGTATAAAGTAGAGATGAATTTGTATCACAGTTCTAGATACAAATTAAAAAAAACCCTACCCCAAACTTCAAAATAACTTTGGATTCATATATGAATTTGAATTTTCCAGCTCAGGTCCATGTCTAGTTTGTATAGTGTTAAATGGAAGCACTATCTCCTCAACATATATTTTGATGAGTGAGGGTGAGTTTTCCTTCAACAAGATTGCAGAGACAGTTCACATCAGTAATTCTCTTGCGAAATACGATCTGTCTCCCTGAATACATCTACAGTCTTCTCACAGCTTGAGAAAGAGACATAGAATCACCTGAGCCATGTTCTCCCTTGGTTTAATTGCATTGATTTTGGTGGGTTTACACCAGGGATTAATCCACCTCACTTCTTGACAATCTGAAACAGGATTGATGATTCTAAGAATTCCCGGTTCTCAATCCTGAGTTTGATTAGAGGCTTTCTCCTAATCATCACTTTAGCTGACTCTGGTAGCAGGTACAAATTATCCCACAGCTAACCCCGAAGGACCGAGAAGGCTGAGCAAGAAACTGAAAGGTAGCTCTCCTGATATCAGGGAAATTCTTTAATTGAAACTTTAGAGGAATTACAGCGAAAGGACATAAAATATCCACATTATGACGAATAAATTCATTATGATTAGTTTTATTACAATGAATAGCAAATGAATTAATAATGGAGACACTTAAAATTCAGCAAAGTGCTACCTAGCTAGGCAGCCCTGCACTGGAGGGAGCATCTAATGGAAAAGCCATGTAAAGATAAAAAGCAATGCCATTATAGGCTACAGTTGCAGCCGGGTTTTAGCGAAGAATCAGATTAGCTGTCAGAATCCTACAGACTAAGTTTTTTAAAGGAGAAAATGATGCCAGGGTTCATTTCTGAGCCTCTTTTTCAAGTTAAGTACTTCTACATGCACAGTCATAAGGGTCATTAACCAGAGATACCGCAGCAGAAAGAAATAAAGCCGCCACAATGTGGGTGGAGGAGGGGCAATGTCTCTTTCTATTCTTGCAAGGTACTACACATAGAGCAAATGGTATTGGCTGTGTTCTCTCCTTGCCTTTCTGACTCATGCAATAATAAATCTGCTGTGTCAGTTTCAGGGAATGCACAGTTGACAACCCCGCCTGCAGCTCCAGCTGCTCTGCAGAGCACAGCGAAGGTCGCAGTTGGTGACTTCCTGATTTCAGGTCACTGTTGTGCGGAAAGCCTCCCTCCAGCGGTATATGCATTTCACACCTAGCTGCTCCTTTTGTCAAGCTGTCATATTTAATTAAAATGCTGAAGGCTTTAAGGATCTTTACAATGTGTAGAAAATACATAAGAGCAGCACTTCACACTTTTTCTGGCAATTATTCTTTTCCTATAGTAATTTCATTTTCTTTCTCTGTTCCCGCCCCCCTTCTCTTTATCTTTTCCCCCAAGAATGGCAGGAAAGGCCTCATCAGTACCCGTAACTATTTGACACAGTTATCTCCCCCCAGTCCCCTTGGATTTATTTCCTCACCCTTTTGCTGTTTGAGGAAAAACTCATTTGGGGCTGCTAAAACTGGAGTCCTTTCTGGGCATCATTACAAAGGAGCCAATCATTTGATGAACAATGCAGGGACACTAAAGGATGACCAGATAGCAAGTGTGAAAAACTGGGATGGGAGTGGGGGGTAATAGGACCCTATAAAATAAAAAGACTCAAAAAATCAGGACTGTCCCTATAAAATTGGGACATCTGGTCACCCTAGGTCACTAAATGTTCATAGGGAATGAATAAGAAATGTGACTTCTGCTATTTATTGTCTACGCTCAGTGTCTCTGGCAAAGGTTATCAACATTTATCACAAATGGTACTAAATTCTGTAGCTGTACTGGTGGTGCCGCTCTTCTTTTGTTCACAATTTCATCCTCACAATCTATTGATCTTATCTGTTGCCACCAGTTTGCACTAAGAAGTTTTCTGAGACTGCACAAATCAATGTTTGTTACATTTCAAGTAGCACAGAGACGTATGTGCAGGGTGGGATCGCAGTGAGTTATGCACTCAATTCCCATTGAATGTTATGAGAATTGGGCACCTAACTCTCTTTTGAAAATGAAGTCCTAGTCCTTAAAAGGATATCATCAAATCATTTCTCATGCACTGTAACATATTTGTCTTGCCCCTTGTTGTTTTTAAATGTTGTAACCATTACTCAGGACATTGGACTTAACTTTCCCTCTTTTCAAAGATTTCTATGAGGTATTTAACTTCCATCAATGTGGGACCATAGCTGAGATGCCAAATTTTCAAATATTTTTCTTTCAATTGAGACACTTTAGCATCATTTTAATTTATATAACACAGATGCTAGAAGTGCCTACTGGTACGATTTGTATGTACAGCACCTAGCTCAAGAGAAACATGAGACGAGACGGGCTTATCTTAATAGACAAGAGAGAGAAAGTGTGGGATGGAAGAAATGAAGCATTAATGCCATTTTCAGAGACTGAAGCAGAGTGATAATGGTGTATTCTTGGACTTCATGGAGAGAAATAGCCACAGGCAGACCATTGTGAATCCCTGATTCAGACCCACCACATCCCTCAGGAAGACTATTTCAGGATTGGAATATTCCAGGAGGATTCCAGGAGGAATGAGCACTTTAGAGGTCCATTGAATGACATCTGCCCCCTCTTTTCCCCATGCCACACCACTGGAAATCTTGGACAAGCCTTCTTCTCCTCCTTGTGCTTGATATAGGAGGGCAGTTGGTGTAGGAGGTGGCAGAGCCACCTCCACCATATATAGACCTGTGGAACATTTGCCCGTACACGACAAATCTCCCTTGGCATGTCTAGCACAGAGTGACATTAACATAGCCACTTACTTTGTATAAAGCAGCCTTAACAGATGGGAAACTCCTATTTCATGTGATTTGCCCAGAGTCAGACAAGAAATCTGTGGCAGAGCTAGACACTAAAACCAAATTTTGTCAGTGCCAGTTCAGTGCTTTAACCATAAGCTCATTCTTCTTCTCAAATTAATTCCAATTAGTGCAGGAATTTACTATTCTCTTCTGTCTCTGGTAGGAGGAGGCTTGATTAGAACTAGTTTGGTTGGTTGTGAGCTTAGCAACTTACCAAGTTAAATTTGTTGGAAAAAAAAGTTTGGCATCAGGAATGGATGGCAAAAAGGCAACTCAAGATCAAGTTGATTTAAAGCAGAAAACACCATCCATGAAGAGAAAGTTTATGAAAAAATGCCCTGTGACACTCTGTGAGAGAGTTCAGTGGGAGCTTGCTCATTGACTTCATCTCCTTATCCGAAATTCCTGACTTTAGTATAGCTTGACTGGCATAAAATTGGGCTAATGCAATGGTGATTTGAGCCTATGATGTAACAAGCCAGGGATACAGAACCTGAGAAGCATAATGACATCAGTAACTTCTATGGGAGTTGTAGGCCCACCACGTCTTTCAAAATCCAGCATGAGGGGGGATTCAAGCTAGTCACACCGAAAATGACAAATCTGAAATTAGTGAAAGCAACTGAAAATGTTTCCATTCAGAAATTGAGCTTTGCACACAATGCTTCCAGGAAGTGAAATGGTGGTAAACACATTTTAAATTTGTATGTGTAAATGGTCACACTAGGAGTATTTGTGCACTCATTCAGTTAGTGCAGAGAAATAATTATATTATGTATCTGACCAACAACTAATCAAAACAGCTTGATTAGCTAAACCAACAACAAAAATAGATATGCACATAGGACTGTTGCAATCAATCCATACAGTAAAAAGGTATAATATAATAATTTAAAAAAAAACAAATTAAAGAAAATCAGTTCTCTAATGACTGTGCTATAGAAAGATAAAGAAGCTACATTCATCAGATAAATTATTTGTTTTAATTACTCTGCTCTAATATATACATACTGTGATGGGGCAAGGCCAGATGGCTACAGTAAAGTAGTAAGGAACAGGTATGTTAGCCCCAGGCTAACCAAATCCCTAGTACCATGGTACCCAAATGGCAGTTGCTCCAGGTTAATCAAGACACCTGGGGCCAATTAAGATCTTTCTAGAAGGCATTGGCGATATCTACATTGATTGGGCCACCTGAAGCCAATCAAGGGCTGGAAGGAACTACTTAAAAGCCTCCCAGTTAGTCAGTGAGATTGAGGTCTGAGGAGCTGGAAGCAAGAGGTGCAAGGAGCTGAGAGTGAGAATACTGCTGGAGGATTGAGGAGTACAAGCATTATCAGACACCAGAAGGAAGGTCCTGTGGTGAGGATAAAGAAGGTGTTTGGAGGAGGCCATGGGGAAGTAGCCCAGGGAGTTGTAGCTGTCATGCAGCTGTTACAGGAGGCACTGTAGACAGCTGCGATCCACAGGGCCCTGGGCTGGAACCTGGAATAGAGGGTGGGCCTGGGTTCTCCCCAAACCTCCCAACTCCTGATCAGACACAGGAAAAGTTGACCCAGACTGTGGGTTCCACCAGAGGGGAAGATCACTGAGGTGAGCAAATTTGCCAATAAGCACAGGACCCACCAAGGAAGAGGAGGAACTTTGTCACAATACCTAATACTTATACAGGAGAGAGAGAGAGAGAGAGAGAGAGTCGATAACAATCCAGCTGGCTTGAGAGAGAGTCACAGGTTCCAAAAAACAAGAAAAATCTGAGGAAACAGATTATATAGCATATTTATGGCAACTATTTGAAACATTGAAAATTGAATTGAAATAATTTAAAATAGTACTGTTAAAATTGTTTAAGATCCCAAAGTATTAATAGAACATCTGTGCAGAATAACAGACCAAATTTTCAGCAGCCTCCCTCATTTGCATCTGCAAGATTTGCAAGGAAAACAGGTAATCTGTATAAAAGAGAAGATAGCAGAAAGACATAGCATGAGCCCTCACTTGGGACCTGAATCACACCCTTTAAAAATCCGTGCAAAGACATCCATTGACTTCAATGTTTTTTGCATCAGTCTATTAAAGACCACCTCATCTTCTTAACTGTCTTATTGGCCTGGATCCTGCAAGGTGTTGAGCTCTCCTGTGGGCTACTGTATGCCTTCAACTCCTATTGAAATCAGTGCATTCAGCAAACCACAGTCATGCTCAGCCCCTCACAGGACTGAGGCCTTATAGAGCAGGCAGAGGCTCCATACAGAGTGCCAAGTTTATCCCTTGTTTAAATCCTTTGATTTCCAAAGAGTTATACCAAAAATTAATTTGACTCTGAGAAGGAAATGAAGCAGCACAATGGGAGAGCTTATCTTGTTGTTGAATCATAACTCAGGCCCTTGGGTGATATAAAGGCCTAGACCCAGCTCTCAACACTACTCTTAAATTAATTGTGTCATGTCTGAACTTCTGCATATGTCAGAAATCAGAAAATTACAACAGCTGAGTGCTCTGGTGATTTGTCAAGTTCCAGGATAATCTGTGACTGGGCATTAAAATGGGCAGGTTTTCCCACTGTGCCATCTGGGCAGTTTCTGTTCCCCATTGCTCAAAGGAAATGGTTCATCTGCTAGGACATGTGTAGGGTTGTGAGGGTTATGCAGGGAACTTGCAGATCCATGCACGTAGGCCATATACTGTATTGTGAGCATTACTTCAAACTACATCATATTTACAGGTTGATGCTGAAGATGTGCTTCCAGAAAAGGGTTTTTCTGGCTGCATTCCTTAGAAATGGGAGAACAACTCTTAGTACCACTTCTGCCCTTGCTAAAGCAGATATATTTAGCTGATAACATGGCGTGTTATAGCATGCAATATGGATGAGTTAAAAAATCACCTGCAGTGCTAGTCACATCTGTTTCCTTTGTTCATCCAGGAGATATCAGATAATGAACGTGGATTCTTTCAACCTGTCCTCATTCAATATGAGCCAATATGGAACCTCACCCTCTGAACAGATGCCAGCATTGCTAGGAGAATCAGCTGGCAAAGGGGACTAAATTGTGATAGCCAACTCATTCTCAGGCTTCGCACATCACCCTAACAGCATGAAGCGTCTGGATACTGGCCTGCATTTGCTAGGGGTGGTGAAAAGAATCATAGAAATCTATGACTGGAAGAGACCTCAATACATGATCTAGTCCAGTTCCCTGTACTGAGGCAAGACTAAGGGCTAGTCTACACTGCCCTGATACATCGGCGCAGCTGCACCGCTTCAGCGCATCTGGTGAAGACACACTATCCTCTCCCATCTCCATAATTATTCCACCTCGAGGTGAGGAGGAAGCTATGTCAGCATTTCCCACTCACATAATGCGGTGTAGCTTTTTCACACCTCTGAGTGACGTAAGTTACATAAACTTTAGTGTAACAAGCCCTAAGTATTAACTAGCCTATCCCCGACATGTGTTTGTCTAATCTGTTCTTAAAAATCTCCAATGATGGAATTTCCATACCTTCCCTAGGCAACTTATTCCAGAGCTTAACCTCCCTGACAGGAAGTTTTTTCCTAATGTCCAACCTAAACTTCCCTTGCTGCAATTTAAATCCATTACTTCTTGTCCTATCCTAATTATTAAACTAGGTGAGATTCACAGTGACATAAACCTAATAAATTGAAAGTGATTTTTACCTAGCAGAATGTCTGCTTATTGTCAGTTGTATGCAGTGTGTGTGTGTCTTTGTTTTTCTGTCATTACGGCTGTGTGTGTCTCTTTCCCTCCTAACCATATTGTAGTTCCTTCATAAATCTCTCACAACACAATGAAGCATTGCTTATTTATACAGAACCAATAATGCGGGAATACATCACGACGTGTGGAATGGGCTCTTAACTCTTCCATTGTTTATTAATCTACTTGAAATGCTCAGTGAAAACACATTGATATTAAGGTTAATGACTGACTGATTCATAACGAGAGAGAGAAATAGCATTTACAGTCAAATGATCCTTAGTAATTGTTGTAATAAATATTATAGAGCTAATCCTTTTTAAAAAAGGTACACAGCTATCTGCAACAATCTCTTTCAAACACAGAGGGGGCATCATCTGAATTTCTTCTGGGAATGTGGGACAGGGCACTAGGAAGGTGATTTCATATGCTAAATTAGTGTCCTTCCTGGCCAAAATAATGCACATTTAGCTGCCACCACTGCCAGCCTTGTTAAATGGAGAGTCAGCCACTGAGACTCAATACACCTTCTGTGATCTGCTATTCATTTCATTGCTCTTTGGCTTAGATGCAGAAAGGAAAGGAAAGGAGCTGTTTCTACTCAACCAAAAGAATCCTCTACATTGGGACTGATTCATGAAGAAGGAAAGGGGAATTAATAACTCCTTTTGTCAGTGTTCAGAGACTTGGTTCCACAGTGTAGTACAGTGCAACTGAACTAGTCAGTATTCTTGTACTTTTTGTGCAAGTCATACTGAGCTAAATTGTGAGGTTGCAATCTGCCCTGAGTGCCAGGTACTATCCCATAAACTGCTCAAGCATAAGGGAAAAGTGATTCTCAGTTACAAGTGTCCTTGGGCTCCCCATTTGCTGTAGGGAGAAAATACTCTGCTACTGCAATAAACTACACAAATAACCAATAGCAGATTACTGACCACTCAGCACTGGCTCGCCTTTACTAGGTAGCGAGTTGGGGTGGGCTTTGATGAAGCCTGGGCTTTGTTTCCTTCCCCTGCCTTTCTATTCCTTCTTCATCTATGGAACAGGAGGAGAGGCCCTATAGAAGCTACTCTTTCCCCCATTATGGGTCCTGCTAGGCATGTAGTTCATGGAGAGGAGTAAAGGGGCTTCTTTATACCCTTCAACGTTCCAGGACACTCATGTGGGGCAAAGGCTAACACAGCCTGCAACTACATCTTACCCTTTACTAAAAGGTGACATACAATCAACAGTATCTCAGGGGAGACCTGTTAAGAAAAATGGAAACAATGATCAGATGTATAAATTTGTCACTTCAAGGCCTTTTTTTCTGGTCTGTTTTACTTGTAAGTGGTAAGGGAGGTAGAGTTTGGAACCACACACTTTCCTCTCTTGCACATCTGTTTTCATAACACATGCAAGCAGTAATCTGGACTGGCAGCTGCTTCCATCTACAAACAACTGTATTGGGAGTTAGCAGAACACAGTGCGGGCAAATATGCCAATGGTGAACTTTATACCATGTAAAAGAGCAATAGTATATGAAGTGACTGCAGAAGGCTGTTGCCAGTTCTCATCACTGCCTAGATTACAGCCTTCAGCTTTTCCAGCCTTCAGCTTTTCCAGCCATCCACCCATTTTAGGGAAGGCTTTTATTTTCATAGCCTATGGATAGAACTTAAAGGGACACAGTCAATTTGAAACCCAGTTAATTGAAAAAAAAAATTTAAAAGTAGTTCCTGGTGCTACACATATTGAGAGTGCTAATTTTTGTATACAGTTTTACCATTGCATTTTCTATTTATAGAAAACACTCAAGAAAATAGCAAGAGAAATTAATTGCCAACTGAAAGGGAACTGTGAAAACTGCTTTACACAAAGGCCATTGGGCAACACACGTAAGAATTTACTTACATCCTATTGATGCCAATGAGATTTGAGCATGTACCTAAAGTTCAGCATCTGCTTAAATGCTTTGTTGAATTTTCAAAGGTATTTAGACACCTAAAGAGGCAGATATGTACCTAATGAGATTTTCAAAAGTGGCTAGGTGCTTTAACACCTAGTTTCCTTTAAAGATCAGGCCCAAAATGCTGTCAAATGCACAAAGAAACTGAAGAAATAAAGACACTGTTTTTTCTCTACTCTCTGTCAGTTAGCTTTTAACTTGTAACATGGCAAGTTATAACATTTTCAGACAGCAGTGTGATTTTTTTTTTAACTCACAGTGTCCCTTTACTTAAAGGCGCATTCTAGTTATGTCAAAAGGATGAGATTTGGACTATTTCTCAAAGCAGGAGAGGTTTTTAAACTGGCACTTCAAAAGCAATGGCAGCAGAAATTATCAGAGCTCCCACCGGTGAGCAACTGACACCACACAGTTTGTTTGAGAACTTGTCAAATAAGGGGTGAGAGAAACAGAAGCAGCAAGTATGACCCTTGCTGTGGATTGGATGGCTTAGTGGCAATAAATTGTGGAGTTATTCATCTCTAGCTCCATGGCTCAAGTTCCAACCCTAATTGGTAGTGACTGAAAACAATTACCATCTGATGGTCATGTAATGACCCCTGCTAAATTAGTTGATTATCTCAGTCCAGTTCTTACAGGTGTCCATATCATAAAAACTACCATCATAGCTGGCACTGATTTAAAGTCTCAACACAGAGGATTAAATGATTAGGGAGAATGAACTCATGGTAGAAATACATTAGTGGGGCAGTGTGGGTGAGGCTGATACTGCTTCTTCGAGGCCCTTGATAATACCTCAGTCACCCAAGATGTTGTGTTCTGGTAGTTCTTACTACTTCTTCTCTGAAGGGAATCCAACAATAGTAACACTCTGCTTTCATTTGCCCCTTGTGTTAATAAAATCTACTCATTCACCTGAGCAACATAATTGTGAACAAGACTGCAGTTCCATTAATCTTGCCTTACTAATTTTATATCGGTTATCTGGTGGTGACCTTCTATAATGAACTTTTTAACTTCTCCAATAAATTATCCTTTTGATAATTAACTGTATACCTCTGCAGCATGCTGCAATCCAAAATAGTATAATTTTGCAGGTAATACATGTCATCTGCATTTAAATGAAGCCAGCTGTGCCATTCCCCTCTCAAATAGCACTTTCACCACTGTATTTGTTTCAAAAAGATGTCAGCCCTCAACTTGTCCTTCCTAGAACCCAAACGAAAAGAGAAGAGTGTACTTAGCCTTTGATCAAACAAGAGATCTAAACCCATCCCAAGCTTTAAGAATTGTTTTTCATCCAGGGCTAGATTGTCCCTCAGACTTTGCTCTGAGGTGAAAACACCACTTTACCTCTATGCAAGCTATCTTGTGTCAGGGCATGCAGAAAATAAGATGTGCCTGCTGGAATGGGGAGTAGTGGGTGGCATCTTGACTCCACATCCTCTCCCTTCCCACAATATGCTGGGCAGCAGAGTTGAAACTGCGTGATAGGGTGAATTGAGCCATAATTAACTTCTACTACAGACCAGCAGCAAATAACTACCCCCTTTGAGTAAGGGAGAGTGGGGGAGGGAATTGTGGCTCACTGGATCACAGTTTCTACCCTGAGATGATCTTGGGGTGGCAAAGCAATACCTTGCCATTAACTGTGCCCATGTGGCACAATCTAGCCATTACTCAGCATAAGTGAAGAGCTCTTAGAACCAAGTTTTACAGATCTACACCCTGAAATCAGGACAGAATTTTTCCCTTTGTGTCAAGGATTACCTTTCTTTACAGAGGACTAAAAACACGATAAACTTCGATTAAAAACAGAGGCAACCTTTGTGACAAATTCTGACCCCCCCATTCTCACTTTGGCACCCTAACTCCTGGTGAGTAGTATTGAACACCACATGTATTCCCAATTGATTTCAGTGGGACTAGTAGAGGACTAAGGTGCTACTTAAAGTCAAGGTGGCAAAATCTAGTCCTAAGTAGTTCCATTGTAAACAGTGCATCATACTGTCACCTGTACAAAATCTAGTAAAACGTACACCTGCTGCAGGTACTAATGGTAGAAGAATGCAGCCCAGTGGGATTACCTCTGAGAGGTAAAATAAAGATGGAAATAGCAGGCCTCTAGCTAGGGTTCTCCTTGTGATAGACCGGTACCCTAGTATGCTTGATTCCCAGTAAGCCTCATAGGCTTTGGAAGGTTTTCACGTAGAACTCTTATAAGAGAAACAAAAGGGCACATATAGGCTATGACACTGAAGTTAAGATAATAACCTGTAGGAATCGTACAACCATGGGCTGAGACTGGAACAGTAAGTAGGTCTATGTGAAAAGTTCCTCACTGCCAGAGGAACTTGCCAAAAATATCATGAAAATGGGGAGTGTTTTTTAGGTTCACCTTGATTCTTGGGCTGATTTTCATAAAAATGAAAGGTTGTTTGCATAAGGGGAAAAATGCAGTTTTCACCATAAAAATAGTAAAAATATTGCAAGCAAACCAGTAAGTTTTCCCCATGAGCAACTCAGGAAAAGGTCCTGATATTATCCATGGTGAAATTCACCAAGGGTCAATTGTCCCTGGCACAGGCATTCCTGTGAAAGTGTGCAGCGAGACAAGGTGGGTGAGGTAATACCTTTTATTGGACCAATTTCTGTTGGTGAGGGAGATAAGCTTTTGAGCCACACAGACCTCTTCTTCAGGTCTGGGAAAGGTACTCCCAGCTTCATTGCAAAATACAAGGAGGAACCGATTGTTTAGTATAAGTAGTGAGCACATGTGGAAGTGTGCAGTGAACAGCCAGCCACACCTAAGTCCTTGCATTCTCCTGAGTACAGACAAGCCACTCCAAAAGGGACAAGCAGAATATGGGGCAATGCCCTCCTATGTCAGCAAAAGTGGAGCAACCTAATTGTGCAAAAGATGCACAGACTGCAACCTACTACAAAGTGGTGCTGTGGTCGTGCCCCCATGATGCTCTGTAAAGCTCAATGGCTCAACTGAATTCACAGTGCTTCCTGTAGCTCCCGTCCAGGATTCCACCAACCTTCTCAAAGATCCCCAGTGTAGCCTCCTGTTTGCAGAGAAAAGTTATGTTCACCTGCAGCAATACCAACATTTCCTCTCAGATCAGACTCACAAATACGAATAATAATCTCACATTCATTCACAAATTACAAATTGGATGTAAAAGGTTTAGTGAAGTTTTAGCAGCATCTAAAAACAGAATTTTCAATGTCACGTTCACATTTTTATAAATAAAATATATACAATGAACAATTTAAAAGTCTCTGTGCTAACTTTAGAAACAATATATTTTGGCTAGCCCCAGGATTTAATTTCTGGTATATGTTTATAGCATATATATTCCTAGTAATTAATAGCACAAGTTCACAGGAGGAATAGATCACATTTAACTTGCACTTTCATAAGGGTAAAATAACTGAAAGTAAGGAGATTTTTTTTTAAGGTTATAGAGTTCCAGCTTAAAATTTGTGTAATCCTTTTACTTTAGAATGAACCAGCTATTTTAGGGTTCTGTTATTTCTAACACACACTCCTTCCTATTTTGAAAGAAAGAGGGGATGATGGTCAAGTGCTTAAGGCAATGAACTGTGACTTAGGAAACCTTCCTGTGTGATCTTGAGCAAGGAATTTAATCTGTCTGTTTTCCATCTGTCAAATGGGAAAACGGTCTGCTTGTCTGTTTGCATGCTTTTTGACAGAGATTGTCTCTTAATGTGCCTTTGTACAGCACTTAGCACCCTGATCTCATCTGGGACTTTATGTGCTTCTGTAATATAAATAACTATAAACTGCTTACTCAAAATGTCGCTACAATAATTAATCCTCCAATAAGTAGGAGATCATGCTGCAAGTCCCAGTACTGGATCCGGATTGGCTATGGGTATGACTATACTAAGAGGTAGTGGTGTGATTCGCCTACTTGTGTAAACATACATGCGCTCACTGTCATCAAACTAGCATGAGTATAAATAGCAGCGTAGCCGAGGTAGCACAGGTAATAGCATACCTACCAGTTTCTGACAGGATTGTACTTGGCATGGCTCAGCCGTGCCTCCCTTGCCACTACCAGTTCTACTGTGGCTACACTGCTATTTATACTCACGCTAGGCTTGATGAGAGTGCAAATATGTGTACACACCCCATCTCACAGTGTAGACATAGAGGAAGAAAGACATTTGTTTCTATAAATACAAGAATGAGGCAAATATACATAATTACTAACACATTTCTTAAACTCTTAAGAGATCATTGGCCAAATTTGGCCTTCCAAAATGTAAGCAAGGCTTTTATTGGCTTCAATGGAAACTCTGACTATGCATCAGGGTCCATAATTTTACCTCATTTTGATTTTTGATTACAGACGACAAAAATGGTAATTCTGTGCCTATCAACTTGCAGAATGTCTTGTCTCCAGCTATGAAGATTGTGACAGTCTGCAGTGTAGATGGCATGAATCTTAGGACACGTACTTTAGAAATGTAGCAGAAATGTCTGACTTCAAGAAAAACTATTTGCAGATATTTCATTTGAATGGTGAAGAGGTATATTTTGTGTCAGTGGAAAGGAGGGATCTGCTACAGTCTAAGGAAACTTCACAGAGCTGTTTGGAATTTATTTAATGATTTGTTGAAATCTTGTTGCAAAGAGTCTGTTTTGTCACGTTTCTCGACTTGGCAAAATTTTGAAAAAATTTTAAGCTATAAAACCATTTCACTTCAACCTTTTGGAAACAAAATGTCTACTTTTCTGGTTCAAAATGATTTTTTATTTTGATATTTAAGCTAACTTTGGTAAAAAAAAATCAAAAGTAAAACTAAAACTTTCAAAATTATCTCAACAAAACATTTTAATTCACCTGAACTTATTTTGTTTTTCCTGATTTAGGATAAGAATTTTTTTTGAAATCTTGAAAATTTTCACCGGATAGGAAAACCATTTACTGTCAAACTGTAAGGTTAACTCAAATGAATCATATTACTGCAGAGGAAAATGGGAATGCTATCTGAGTTATCTTGTAAATTGTGCTTTCATTCAAGATTTTTCTCTTCAGGTGTTTCAGATAAGAGATGATTTCTGCTGTAGATTATGATAAATGCATTTTGGTTATAGTAGTGTCCTTTATTACTTTGGTATGTATGTCTGACTAACATTTTTATTACTATTTTGTATATATTTGTAATGCTTAGGCAAACGTAAATGTAAAAATTAAAATCTAACTGACATTTGCACTTGAAACAGGTGTCTTCTATGCTTTCTCTATGCAACATAGAATCTTTGTGTATATAGAAATGATTCTGTAAACTTTCTACAGGTGTGGTATGCCTAGAAATCTTCCAGAAGCACTGGGGGAAGGTTTATAAGGAGGCACTGGGAAAATCCAGAGGGATATTTTATGCAAGTAAGAAGGCTTATAGAGAAACCCATTGTATATTTGCTTGCATTTATGCTATAGCATCTCATATAATTAAAAAAAATCTTTCGAACTCCAACTTTCAAAGTATAACAAAACATATTGCATGTTTTATGTTATTAGTCTAATAAAATTAGGACATGTCCCCTTCTCTGTCTGTGGCTTTTGGTTGCTTTGAGTCACTATACCCCAGAAACCAAAATAAAATGAGGTAGAATCTGATCTGGACATAGGTCTGCAATAGAGCATAAAAAAGCAAGCTGACTTATAGACTTCTTCTATTACACCTAGTCTAACATAGTCAAACTTATGTCTGATTCTTATGGGACTTCAAAGCTTGTATGAAAATGTATTCTGGGACTACTATATGTAAAGCAGGAACAGGATTTACATTTTGAATGATGAATTGAAATGAGCAAAAGGTGTATGAGTGGACATGATACAGAAAGAAAGAATCTAAACATGTTTCTTCTCTTTCATTCGTTTAAAAGTGTGCATGTGAGTTTAATGCAGATGTTTACCCAAAGAACAGGTATAGCAATGTCAGCACCAATACAAGCTTCCCCCACAAAATCCTATTAATGTGACTCAACCCATAGGCCTGGAAGGACTATCTCTAGATGTGGGAGGATAGTTTTCTCTCTATGCTTATTTGCTCTTTGGCCCCTGTGCCTATTCTACCAATTCATTCAGTCAGGGGCGGCTCGAGGCATTTTGCTGCCCCAAGCAGGGCAGGCAGGCTGCCTTCGGTGGCTTGCCTGCGGGAGGTCCCCGGTCCTGCAAATTCGGCGGCAGACTATGGGAGGTCTGCCGAAGCCGCAGACCAGCAGACCCTCCGCAGGCATGCTGCCGAAGGCAGCCTGCCTGCTGCCCTCGCGGTGACTGGCAGAGTGCCCCCCGTGGCTTGCCGCCCCAAGCACATGTTTGGTGTGCTGGTGCCTGGAGCCGCCCCTGCATTCAGTTCATTGTCCACTGGAAACAAGATGAAGACTGCCAATTGAACTCATATAGTAATTTAGCCATATCTGATACTTCCCTAACAATAGCTCTCCTCCTCCACACATCATCCCGTTTTATCAATAAATGAAATCTGCGACTACAGTTCTTGGGGGTCTCTTTGCCTGCCTTTCTTTTTCTTTCTTCTTCTCAAAGACAGCTGGTTAAAGCAGCATATATACAGGGCCATGGCAGGGTTTTTGTGCTATTCCACAGCCAAGGAAACACATTGCCACATCTGTCATAATGTTGAAAAGGCATTTAGAATGCTTTCCATGCTTTCTGTAGCAGATCTTTTTTATAGCATTTTTCTCCAGGGGAAATAAAAGAATGAAGAAGTGTTTCAAAAGACAGGCTTCAGGGTACCCATTATCAACTACAAGGCAATAAGCAGACTTACTGACACCATGTGAAACGCTTAGAAAACCAACATTAATATAATTGCTTTCGGCAAAGTTAACAGCTAAAACACTTTCTAATAGCTCTTACCAAGCATCCCTTGCTGTCTGTGAGTCTTTGCTGATTAGCTGAAAAAGCAGGGACAGTTGCAGCACTTAAGTACCATCACTTGATACATACATACCTACAATTCTTACTCAATGTAATTTTTGCAAGCCTTGGAAGTAGAGTTTTTTTCTTTGTTTTTGTTGTTGCATCATTTCTCTCTAATCTATAACTGACATTGTGCTTTTAGTATCACATGCACTGTGCTGGATTATGCATCATGCTTTTTTTTAACATTTTTGTGGCAGAGCTCTGACTTTGCTCCCGTGGGTCCTGCACTTCTAGGCGGTTTATGCTAGCCTCAGTGGCTCACTGTGACCCTCCACGTAGCCCTTCTCTCTCTAGGGCTAGGGTTACAGTCTACTGAGCCCTTTTCATCATAGGCCTGCAAGGAGGTTGGTGAGAGAACTCCCACAGTCTCTGTTCAGCCTCATGTCCTGACAGGGACCTGACTTCCCCTTCCAGGAGATGTTCCTATAGTCATGGGTTGGGGGGAACCCGGGCCCGCCCTCTACTCCGGGTTCCAGCCCAGGGACCCTAATGGTAGCAGTTGTTGGCAGCCAACCTTTCACTGCCAGAGTTGCTACATTTCCCTGGGCCACTTCCCCACAGCTCTCCTGCTTCTCCCTTCTTCACCCTTACCTTAGGGATCCTTTAACGATGTTTTAGGGTGTCTTCAGTAACCAGCCCTTCAGCCGCACTTCCACTCCTCTGGCTCCCTGACTCCCCTGACTGACTGGAGTGAGCCCTTTGTATAGTATCAGCAGCAGGGCCGCCCAGAGGGGGGGGGCAAGAGGAGCAATTTGCCCCAGGCCCCGAGCCCCACGGGGGCCCCCACCAGAGTTTTTCGGGGCCCCTGGAGCGGGGTCCCTCACTCACTCCGGGTGCCCGGCAAACTCTTGTGCGGCCGGGCGCAGGAGCTTCTGCCGCTCCAGGTCTTCGCCGGCGGGGGGGGTCCTTCCGCTCCGGGGCGGAAGGACCCCCCGCCGGCGAATTACCGCCGAAGCGGGACCCGCCGCCGAAGTTCAGCCCGGTCTTCGGCAGTAATTCGGCGGCGGGGGACCCTTCCGTTCTGGGACCCGCCGCCGAAGTGTCCCGAAGACCCGCGGCGGGACCTCCCCGCCGCCGAATTACCACCGAAGACCGGGCTGCGCTTCGGCAGTAATTCAGCGGAGGGGGGGCCCGCCATGGATCTTCGGGGCACTTCGGTGGCAGGTCCAGGAACGGAAGGGCCCCCCACCACCGAAGACCCCGGGCCCCCGGAATCCTCTGGGCGGCCCTGATCAGCAGGGCCTTAATTAGAGTCAGGTGGTCACATTAACTGAATGGCCTCACCTGCCTCTTTACAGCTTAATTAGAGTCAGGTGTTCTCATTAGCCTGGAGCAGCCCCTGCTCTGGTCAGTCAGGAAACAGAAAACTGTTAATCCAGTGGCCAGTATATCTGCCTTCTGCTATTCTGCTGTACCCAACTGGCCTGGGTCTATCACATTTTCTGTATTTTTGTAGATAATATTTTCATTCTAAGGAACTACAAAAAGCACCTCTTAAAAGGCCCCAGCAAAGCTGAAAGGGCAAAAATAAAGCTAATCTTAAATTTTGTATTTCATTCACACGGTCTTATCAATGATCTCTAGATTGTTGTGATCATTTGTCTTCTTCCACCAAAACCTCCAAACTTTCTCATTCATGAATACACTTTCCTCCTGTGTTGTCCAAAAGAAAGCAGCTAACCAGTTATGGCTAGGCTGAATGGCAGTTAGGCATAACTGACTTGGTTTGGAATTACCAAACTATCCAATTGCTTTCTAATGAATCTATATGATCTTGTCACTATTACCATCTTTCCTCCTATTTTTTTTCTCACTCACTTTTGTCTGATCTCACAGTAGATCCTGATTTTGCAGCGGACACATGTACTTAACTTTACACCCTGTGAATAGCCCCTTCAAGGCTATTCACAATGTATGAAGTTATAACACAAATGTAAGAGTATGCAGGATCAGGGCAGTAGCTGGTAAACTCTTCAGTGCATGAATTGTAGCTTCTATATATTTATACAGTATCTAGCATTCATTGATGTGTTTGGGAGCTGTCACAATACAAATAAATAAAGTAAATCATAATACCCAACCCTAACAATACAACATAGCCTACCAAAACAAAGCCCAAGGTACAATATGAGGTTTTTTTTCATGATTAGGGATGAATACTGTCATTTAACACTTCCCATGCTGTGAACAGAACCAGTGGCTCAAAAGAAAGTCGCTCTTAGTTATACAAGTTAGTTATATATGATTTTGTCATGAGTCTCAGATAATTATTGTTTTCCTTAAAGCCCCCCGCTCCTGGAGTCAAGTGGATATGTGATGATTTTCATTCTTAAAGAAAAAGAAAGTTTCTAGCACTAGTGACTGTGGAGAAAGCTTCAAAATGCACCCCAAAGGATCAAGAAGCAGAAGGCAAATTATTTTTACATAAATTCATTATTTTAAAGCCAATCTCATGATTTTGGGGCATTTGGGGATGGCAATACTGCAAGACTCTCATTGAGCTGCATAGCTTTATGTGCTATCTCCTTGGACAACAGGACACATATTGAACGGTATTTCTTCCACCTGTATAAAAGGCTTGGATGCACTATTTATGTAAACAGCTGTTCAAATAGGGGACATATACAATACACCTTATATGTACCTACAGACGGAGAGATAAAACCTGACATGCCTACAGTGAGCTATATTAGGCTAATATGTCTCCAACTTTTTCTTTCTCTGTATCTATTCAATTCTTCCTAAGTCCTTTCAGTTGCCTATTAGTAGACCAAAAATATCAATATCTAAAATGTACTCCATGGTGTTACTTTGGCTAGTAATTCAGTTTAAATTGACAGTGACATGTTGACCTTGTTAAGGCTAATGATCCAATGGCTTATGAGACAGGAGACATTTTAACTCAAATTGTTAGTATTAATTGTTTTATGGAACAACATGAACCAACATTGATTTTTATAGTTCTGCATTCACTGGAGGCAGTGATTTGTCCTGTGCTGTATCAATCACCATTCATTGTCTATGTCCTACAGTTAATTGGCAGTTAGAAAAATCCTTTCCAGAAATTCTCACCTCAACCTGAGTAAATTAAAATTAAAATTAAACTAATAATAAAGATTTTCAATGCAACCCTGAGACTGCTGAGTTAGAATCATAAAAACTTTGAGCAGGGGGAACATAGAAAACGGTAAAAAGTAAAGAAAAATATAACATATATGTTGAAAAAAGATTGAAAATTCTCTACTATCTTGCTGCCTCACTCAAGATTCCACTGCCTAGTAAATTTCCTTTCTGATTGCCTCTTTAATGTTCTGTTTAGGCCCTTCTCCCAATTCATTGATAAAAATGCTAAATTAGCTTAGTGGTGTACAACAAGGATCAGTGTTAACTCCAGACTCCTTTTCCCAATCTAATCCGCTGCCACCCAGTGATACTCTCTGATGTTGGTCCTCCAGAAAGTTTTTCAGTCCACATGACAGTGTTCATATCGAAGCCAATCAGAATTTATTTTGAGAGATTCTTTCATGATACTATGTTAGATATTTTACTAACATTTCAAGGGCCTGTTTTTGACCTCACACTAGTTTTAGATTGATGTAATTCCTTTGACTTTAATGGCGTTACATAAGATTTGTGCCAGTGAAAATAAGAGATTTAGGTCCCAAATATTTAATGCCCAGTGTATTTTCTTCAAATACGAATTTTGAAAATGTGGCAAAATAAATAATCAATAAATAAAAGAAAAATCAATCAAGTTTGCCTGGAAAGATTTGTTCACAGGATGCTTCATTTCATTGGTGGGAAAATATATTCATACATACATACATACATACATACATACATACTGAGAGAGAAACAGAACATGACTGCATTCTGCAGGATAGACATTGCTATAATTGTGTACGTTTTCTTTTAGCGTCTGTTCAATAGTTGCTAGATCCCTTAAACCATGATTGCCAGGGCTAGTTGAAATTTTTCTATATAAATTCTCTCTTTGGGGGAAAATTGTGTTTTTCACTAAACATTTTTCAAGAAAAGTATCTGCTTTCTATGGAAAATGAGAAACTTGAAATTTTACATTGAAAAACTGAACACCCAAAATCCAACATATTTCAGTTCTGAAATGGGGCCAAAGTGCCTCATGGGAGTTGTAGTTTGATTGTCTCATGCTTCCATTCTTCTCTATGGGTCAGACTCCCCAGGTGGACCACATTGCTACATGCATTGTGGCCATGCACCTGCCATGACATTTGGCCTCCCCTCACCAAAAGTGGAAATAGTGGCGAATGGGAGCATGAGGCACCCAAAGGTTCAAGAGGTATTGCTGCAGCATTTCAGAATAAAAATATTTCAGCTTATAGTTGAGATATTTCTTTTTTTTTTTTTGGCTGAAAATCAAAATTTTCCATGGAAATGTTCTATGATTTTTTTTTTCATTTTCATGCAATTTTCCATGGGAAAAAACCCATTTGCCAATCAGCTGAAATCATTACTGTTGCCTACCAGCTACACAGTACTGCAATAGCTGAAGTGCATGCATAAATCTGCAGCGCTGAGGAGAAAGAAGCTGCTATTCCACAATAACTTGGCCATAATAAACCTCTGAAATCTATTGCCTCCATTATTTATTGTGCTCAAACTTCAGCCAAAAACATATACATGTAGAATGACAAAGGATATTTTCTTCTGATGTGATTGGTTTCAAATAAATATAGTTTATATCTAACACTAAAAAGAAGCCTTCTTATATTTAAGCAGTGCATTTTAATAAGTTACCAAGAGAAGTAACAATATAAAATATATAGGTTTCAGAGTGGTAGCCGTGTTAGTCTGTATCAGCAAAAACAACGAAGAGTCCTTGTGGCACTTTAGAGACTAACAAATTTATTTGGGCATAAGCTTTCATGGGCTAAAACCCACTTCATCAGATGCATGGAGTGGAAAATACAGTAGGCAGGTATAAATACACAGCATGTGAAAAGATGGGAGTTGCCTTACCAAGTGGGAGGTCATTATTAATGAACCAATTCAATTAAGGTTGAAGTGGGCTATTCTCAACAGTTGACAAGAAGGGGTGAATACCAAGAGAGGAAAAAAATCACTTTTGTAGTGCTAATGAGGCCAATGTAATCAAGGTGGCCCATTTCAAACAGTTGACAAGAAGGTGTGAGTATCAGCAGGGGAAAACTAGTGTTTGTAGTGACCCATCCATTCCTAGTCTTTATTCAGACCTAATTTGATGGTGTCCAGTTTGCAAATTAATTCCAGTTCTGCAGTTTCTCATTGAAGTCTGTTTTTGAAGCTTTTCTGTTGAAGAATTGCCACTTTTAAGTCTGTTATTGAGTGTCCAGGGAGACTGAAGTGTTCAACTACTGGTTTTTGAATGTTATGATTCCTGATTTCTGATTTGTGTCCATTTATTCTTTTGCATAGAGACTATCTGTTTTGGCCAATGTACATGGCAGAGGGGCATTGCTGGCACGTGATGGCATATATCACACTGGTAGATGTGCAGGTAAACGAGTCCCTGATGGTGTGGCTGATGTAGTTAGGTCCTATGATGGTGTCCCTTGAATAGATATGTGGACAGAGTTGGCAACGGGATTTGTTGCAGGAATTGGTTTCTGGGTTAGTGTTTTTGTTGTGTGGTGGGTAGTTGCTGGTGAGTATTTGCTTCAGGTTGGGGGGCTGTCTGTAAGTGAGGACTGGCCTGTCTCCCAGGATCTGTGAGAGTGAGGGATTGTCCTTCAGGATAGGTTGTAGATCCTTGATGATGCACTGGAGAGGTTTTAGTTGGGGGCTGTAGGTGACGGCTAGTGGCATTCTGTTACTTTCTTTGTTGGGCCTGTCCTGTAGGGTGACTTCTGGGTACCCTTCTGGCTCTGTCAATCTGTTTCTTCACTTCAGCAGGTGGGTATTGTAGTTTTAAGAACCCTTGATAGAGATCCTGTAGGTGTTTGTCTCTGTCTGAGGGATTGGAGGAAATGCAGTTGTATCTTAGAACTTGGCTGTAGACAATGGATCATGTGATGTGGTCTGGATGAAAGCTGGAGGCATGTAGGTAAGTATAGCAGTCAGTAGCTTTCCGGTATAGGGTGATGTTTATATGAACATCGCTTATTTGCACTTTAGTGTCTAGGAAGTGGATCTCTTGTATGGACTGATCCAGTCTGAGGTTGATGGTGGGGTGGAAATTGTTGAAATCCTGGTGGAATTCCTCAAGGGCCTTCTTCCCATGGGTCCAGATGATGAAGATGTCATCAATGTAGCGCAAGTAGAGTAGGGGCATTAGGGGACAAGAGCTGTGTAAGCGTTGTTCTAGGTCAGCTATAAAAATGTTGGCATACTGTGGGGCCATGGGGTACCCATAGCAGTCACGCTGACTTGAAGGTATAAATTGTCCCCAAATCTGAAATAGTTGTTGGTGAGGACAAAGTCACAAAGTTCAGCCACCGGGTTTGCCGTGACATTATCGGGGATACTGTTTCTGATGGTTATAAAATATTTAGTTATTTTCCCCCATAAACTATCAGATACATCTCACTGTATCTTTCATCTGCTGTTTTTTTAAAATATCAAGAACCTAATTCTTCAAGTAACTTGTAATTTGGGGTGCCTTTGTTTTTGACATCTGACACCCTACTGATTTTCCAAAGTGCTCAGCATCCACCTATGAAAATCAAGTCCTTTTAAAAGGCTTATGTTGGGCATCCAAAAACTGAGGCATGAAAAATCACAAGTTGCTACTGAGAATTCAGGCCAATGTGTGTTGGGCTTAGGCCCAACCCATAAAGTCTGGATTCCAAATACCCAAGCATTTGTTGATAACTTGATACAGGATTTTAGGTTGGTTCACTGTTTTGTTCTTCTTCTTCTTCTTGTTTTTGGGGGTTTTTTTGTAAACGGCTATTTGCAAAATTTGAATCCAGATTCAGATAGTGAACATCCACTGCCCCTTCCAAGTTTAGGAGTGGTCGGCTCCGGGGTTTGGTCTGATTCCACATCTAGCTGGGAATTCAGAGTTTTGACTTAGCAGGATTATCTCTTGGGAGACATTGTTAGCTAGTAGGTGACAGTCTACAAATGAAACATTTCCTATTACTATTTTGGAAAATGACGTGAGGGGATTGGTGAAAGGCCACAATCAGAGGAAGATACATTGTGGGAAGGGGAGAGTTAAACATTTTCATCTTGAATTTTTAAAAATTTTATACTATAGAAAAATTGTAAAACAAAAAACTGTTTAAAAAGTCAATATTTCAGTGAAATATTTTGATTTTTTCTAAAGAGGAAAAAAAAGTTGATTGACCTGAAACAAATTGTTTCTGAAAATTCCATTTTGTGGGAAGCTACAAAATTCTTTGTTTTTGTTCCAATTCAAAACTAAACAAATTACAAAATCATAGAATGTCCTCTGAAATGGACATTCCAGTTCCCACATAGCTTTTATTAACACTGAATTCTGTGTATTAATTTGGCTGCCAACGAGATTAGCTGCAACAGACCTAGCAGTCACTCTTGTCTCAGCTGGAGGTACATTACAGCTATCAGCATTGAAATCTACAGAACATGGAAAAGATCTGAGCACATTTTCAGAACACCTAGGCCAGTGGGATTTCCCAGATGTTTAGAGAACAAAAAAGGTAGCTGTCAAATTTAGTAGAGAAAACAATTCTGCAAGTGTTCAAATCAGTTGTCAATTTACCCACTTAGGTGACCTAACTTGGGCTCCAGGGGGAGGACGAACACATGCAGATGGAAACACAGAAGGCTTTAAAGCCAGACCTGTTCAATTTCCTTTGACAGTGAGAGACTAGCTACAGTAGCACTTAACTGAACCAGAAGTGGTGCGGTAAGCAGGAATATCTGCCTGTTTATATGGTGCCCACCAAGGAACTTGAGAAACACGGGCAGGATTGCACCTTCATATTGTACTCTAAAGACTCAACTAAAAATTCCTATGAAATTTCTTTCTGTAGGTAATGCAGACTTTGTACCTAAAGTATTTGCACCCTTTCTTTCCTATCAACCCAAATGAAGAGGAGGGAAAAATAAGTATGGCCCATATTGTGGTGTAAAATAAGTATGGTGTAATGGCCCATCCACTCCCAGTCTTTATTAAAGCCTAATTTAATGGTGTCCAATCTGCAAATTAATTCCAATTCATCAGTCTCTCATTGGAGTCTGCTTTTGAAGTTTTTTTGTTGTAATATTGCGACTTTTAGGTCTGTAATTGAGTGGCCAGGGAGACTGACGTGTTCTCCAACTGGTTTTTGAATGTTATAATTCTTGACGTCTGATTTATGTCCATTTATTCTTTTACTTAGAGACTGTCCAGTTTGGCCAATTTACATGGCAGAGGGGCATTGCTGGGAGTGGATGGGCCATTACACAAAGTAAAACTATTTCCCCATGCTTACCCTCCCCCTCCCCCCCCCCCCCGCCCCAGTTCCTCACATCTTCTTGTCAATTGCTGGAAATGGGCCATTTTCATTACCACTACAAACAGTTCTTTCTCTCTCCTGCTGGTAATAGCTCACCTTCATTGATCACTCTCCTTATAGTGTGTATGGTAACACCCATTGTTTCAGGTTCTCTGTGTATATATATATATATATTCCTACTGTATTTTCCACTGCATGCATCCAATGAAGTGGGCTGTAGCCCACGAAAGCTTATGCTCAAATAAATTTGTTAGTCTCTAAGGTGCCACAAGTACTCCTGTTCTTTTTGAGTTTTCAGACTCATCAGAAATCTAAAAAAGGTTAAGATTAAACCCCCTGTAAAGAAAAATCACCACATTTTACACAGGTTTCTTTCTGTTAAGAACCAAGGCCAAACTGGCATTTTATACAGCAACCACTGGATTTACCCAAAGGTAACAGCTGCAATTCCAAGGATAGCTTTGGATCACCAGAGGGTAACATTTTCAAACAGGCCTGAGTGATTTAGATGCCTCAATCTCACTGACTTTCAATGGGACTTAGACACCCAAGCCACTTGCACCCTTTAGAAAATTGTATTAACAATTGTATTTCTTTCCTACTAACCATAATGGAATGCTCTCCACACTTCCCTTTCCAGATTCAGCACAAAACTAGCTAAACAATCAGATCAGTTGACTGCACTTTCCACATCATTGTCTTAGCAGATTCCCTACAAGCCACAAATACTAAAACATTTTTCAAATGAGCTCCGCTGCCCACTCGCGCCCCCGCCCCCAACACACACACTTAAAATACAATATTCAAAATAGAAAAATCATGAAACAAGATGAATGTGCATCCCTTATTTGGACTGTCATTTTTGCTGGTTGGAAGAAGTATCATTCTTAATGATTTTTAGAAGAGGTTGGGAACGTGAGGGGAGGTGAAAATTAATAATCCTTTTAGCAGAAAGCAGAGCTGTCAGTTGCCTGATCCAGGCATTATGGAGGCTCTGTTTTTTCCCCTACAAGGACATCTTTAATTTGAAGTCATTTTAACCTGCAAATTACGCATATATAGTTGGAGGACTGACAATCAGATTATCATGATAACAGCAGGGTGTGAAAATATAAGCTCCACAATATCCATGCAGATGTGCTGGAGAGTCTAATTGATTGTTAGGTGCAATACAAATAGCCATGAGAAACACACTACTAATGTAGGGAGCCACGGACAAATGGTATAAGTCAGACAGACAATTAAGCTACACTACACTACAATTAAGGTAGTTACAAATGCTATTTCATATTTTAACCCCATAAAAGCTATACAGGCATATACACATTGCCCAATACCCAACATCACCCTACATACAACCTTTCAACAGAAAGAGGACATGACACATGCAGCCTCTGCTACATCTACGGTAAATGTCATGAAGATAACAACAGTCCTGTTATGTGTATTTGAAGATGAAGTTATGTGTGTGTGTGTGTGTGTGTACACGAGATACAGAGAGAAAGAGAGAGAATGAACTCAGAGGGAATTTTAGATGATAAAGGCTTGTTTGTTTATGCATTATGCACACAAAATGTGCCCGATGAAAGTATCAGAGAGAGTTCTAAATAAGTGAAAGGTCTGTAACCAAATTAAAAACTATGCAGATCGTCTGAATGTCTGGGGTTAGATGGATAGAAATTGAAGCTAATACTGTAGTGGAATGAAGAGAAAGTATTAATTCTGTATTACAATTGGAAGCTGATAGATAAGCCATGGTACTAGGGGCTTATTTTGTATGCAAGACTTTCAAACAACACTGGGGGAACCTTTTTATAGTTAAGAGACTCAATGAAATTCCAGTAGTTAAGCCCCAGAGTTACCATGAAAGAAGTGACCAAATTAATTGATATGAAAATCTTCCTGGGGTTTCTATGTTGGGGGGTAGAGGGAAGGTGTTATACCATTTGGACCATCATTGGTACTTTAGTTGACTAAAGCATAGTCCAAAGCCCACTGAAATCTTTCAATAAAAATCTAAGGCCTTTGCTATGCAAGGGATCAGAAAAGATGATCATAATATTCCCTTCTGGCCTTAAAATCTGTGAGTCTATAAATTACTTCATTTAGCTTTTTATCAGGCCTCATATGGTTTATGCAAGTGGAGAAAAGAAAGAGGAAGCCTTTTTCAGCCTCTGCCAGCTCAGTGCACCAGAATCACAATGGTTCCACTTTGTGTAGGGGTAACATTTGTCCCTGAAATGGGTGAGGAGTCACATTCAAATAAGACAGTCTACTTTGTATTGTATAGATGGATGCATGCACTATATCCACCTTACAGCGTGTGACAGAGAAGAAACTACAAATGCATGCTACTTGATATATTTTCTGAAGGGGACATACATAGCATAAGCTATCTCATATCACAAAAAGAGATTGAATAGGAGAAATTTCCTGCTATGCATTTAAGCAGGAAAGAAATAAAATAAATGGTAATCACTATCCTACCTCCAAGCTATAGCACTTACTGGTCTCTTGGTTATAAAATGTCATATTCAACACTCAGGGCTCATTATGCTACTTATGTGGTGTCATAAATACTATAATCTTTGCTTTCCAAAGATGGGAGTCTTCATCTTTTGTGCGAGCAGCAGGTAGCCTTGGGTAGTTAGTCTTGTTGTACAAAAGAAATAAAAACAGGAGATTATGTCAACCTAGATTTACATCTTTGCCAGCAATGCACCTCTGCCATGTACATTGGCCAAACCAGACAGTCTCCACACAAAAGAATAAATGGACACAAATCTGACATCAGGAATCATAACATTCAAAAAACAGTGGGAGAACACTTCAACCTCTCTAACCACTCAGTGACAGACTTGAAGGTGGCAATTTTGCAACAAAAAACTTCAAAAACAGACTCCAAAGAGAGACTGCTGAACTTGAATTAACATGCAAATTAGATACAATTAACTTAGGTTTAAACAGAGACTGGGAATGGTTGGGTGATTACACTAATTGAATCTATTTCCCTATATTAAGTTCTCCTCACACCTTCTATGGGTCATCTCAATTATCACTTCACTCCTGCTGACGATAGCTCATCTCAATTGATTGGACTCTTCCAGTTGGTATGCATACGTCCACCTTTTCATGTTCTCCATCTGTGTGTTCCATTCTATGCATCCGAAGAAGTGAGCTGTAGCCCACGAAAGCTTATGCTGAAATAAATTTCTTATTCTCTAAGGTGCCACAAGTACTCCTGTTCTTTTTTGCGGATAAGACTAACACGGCTGATACTCTGAAACCTAGATTTACATAATAATGCCTGCTATATGTGCAGACCATGTAATATTAGGTTTAATCAAGGTCATACTACATGGAAAAATCCCCTCCTGAACAGTTTTAAAAGTCATATGGAATCTAATGCATTATAGCTTTAGTTCTACTGTTACTCAGTTGGTTTTAAACAGGGTCAGAGACAAAAGTGACTTACAGTGATAAAAAGCAATGGTTAATAAAAATCAACATCTCATCTATAAGTATTTATAATCTTAGCACTTTAAAAATGGTATCATTTTGTAACAGGTCACAATTAAAACAAACATTTTTCATTGTAGCAGTTTGTCTTTACAAACTAAGGGCAGGGCTTCACTAATCAATTTATTGGGGATTGCTTTATCACGTCTCGATAAATCGATCCCTGAACATGCTCCCTGTCAACTCCGGAACTCCAGCTCTCAAGCGGCAGAAATAGAGTGGACGGGGGAGTGGCAGCAGTCAACTTGCCGCCATCCTCATGGCCAGGTAAATCGACCTAAGATACGCCGACTTTCCTTTCCACTTGAATAGAGAATTCAATTTTTATCCTGCAATTAAAGAAGCTATCTACCTACCCAACTCACCCGCAATATGGAACACCTCAGAATGTGCTATGATATAAACGTTTTGGCAGAATATATTTGGGATGATCACAGCACTTACAAAACAGTAACCTTATTAATTATGAAGATCATTACAAGTGCATGAAAAACCTTCATACCACCTCATTATAGGAATCAACAGTGTAACACTGTTGCAAAAAAAGCAAACATCTTTCTGGGATGTATTACCAGGAGTGGTGTAAGCAAGACACACAAAGTAATTCTTCTGTGCTAAGCACTGGAAAAGATTGCCTAGGGGGGTTGTGGAATCTCTGTCATTGGAAATTTGTAAGAACAGGTTAGACAAACACTTGTCAGGGATAGTCTAGATAATACTTAGTCCTCCTATGAGTGCAGGGGACTGGACTAGATGACCCTTCCAGTCTTATGATTCTATATATTCTACATACGCCACTGAAGAGAGAGAGAAAGAGAAAGAAAGAAAGAAAGAAAGAAAGAAAGAAAGAAAGAAAGAACGAACGAACGAACGAACGAACGAACGAAAACTTTTTATGGCATCTTAAAAAATTATATTGGGACTATTTCTTCTACACCTCTAAGTGTAAACCAGCTACCTTAATTAAAAAACGCTTAACTGTACAAGGCGCAGATGGAGCAAAAAATTAAAACACATCTGAAAATTACCGCCTGCATCTTTAAATATATCACAACTTAGAAACTTCCAGAGCTAAAAGTGCTATCCCATTGGAAAATGGCACTGTCCCCTTTCTAAAGAGAGAAAGCTTCTATTTCCAGCCTCAGCGAGTCACATAATATAGGAAACCTATCAGTGATTCCACACTGAATATTGCTCCTTCTGCACCTTCACCCATTGTAATTTTCTGGAAGAAAGTAGAAGTTCAAAATTAGGAGTAAGAAATATATCTTTATGTCAAACAAATCTTATAAGGAAATAGTAGCTGTTTGAAGATGCTCAGGTAGGTCTTGGGGAGATGAATTTGACTGCCTTACCTGCACTCTCAGCACAAAGTCAGGTTAAGGGCAATTTACCATGTAGCAATCTGTCACCATGCAGGGTTTATTTGTACATGTGTTTATTTCGAAACAATCACAAACCATCCCATGCAGGGTGGTGGGATTTTATCGATGGAGGTAACTCCTAACAAATCAATTTACATGCTGCAATCTTAATAGTTAAAATGCGGAAAGATTTTCCTTTTGGGGTGGGGTGTTCTTACAATTATAAACAAAGGGCCAAAATGGAATGGACTTCAGTGGAGGTACACTGAGTTACAACTGGCTCACAGTATCTAAATGCCAAAGCTCCATCTTTTCCATTGCCCTAAAACTTGTATAGTCATTTACACCACTGCAAAAGTGGGTGTAAAGTGATATTCTGATTTGATAGCATTTTACAACCACCTTGCGCTGTGTAAATGGCCATACAAGGTACAGGGAAATGGTTAATTTGATCCCAAATTCGTTCCTGGTGAAAGCAGGTGATACACTACTGAAAGTAGTGGTGTTGCCTCTCCTAAACCACCTCTGAAAATTCCCCACAATCTTGAGAGTCAACATTCTTTTTCTATTTGTTATAGGTATGTTTGTTTCTTATATATCAGTAGTTGCACTTGACTTAATGATGATTAAAAAATTTTCAACATTTTTTCCCCCATCAGAAAATGCTGATTCCTTGAATTTGTAACCATTTGTGGAAAAGATTTGTTCAGACAAATTTCTCATTTTCAAAAAAAAAAAAAATCATAAAAAGTTTTGAAATTGTCAAAATGTCTCCTTTTGACATTTCCTCAACAACAACAAAAATCCATTTTGGGGACTTGATATGATATTTTGTTTTGAAATTTAAGTTAATTATAATAAAAAATAGCGGTCAAAATCAAAATGAAACATTTCAAAATTATTGAAAAGAAACATTTTGATTGACTCAGGACTGAATTTTTCTTCAGATTGTCAGTCCACAATTTTTTTTTGAGATTTTGACTTTTCATCCAGATTCAAGATGGGGAATATTTTCAAGAATTTGAAAATATTCCCAGGATGGGAAAACTGTTTCCTGCCCATCTCTAAATGGAATACCCAAGATATGACCATCTTGACTTTTGAACTGATTTCCCCTCTGCTATCAGAGTTCCAGCATAATCAGACACCTGATTGGAATACAGTAGGCTTTTTCATTGTGTAGCGGGAAAGGGAAAAAAAGAAAAAAAAGTACAGCTTTTTTCCAAGACATGATGAAATCCTTTCCCAGCATTTTACACAGGCCGGCAGCTCATTGGTGGAATCAAAAGTTTCCTTCTGCAATGACGCCTTTCAAATTTCAGGGACCCTTCAATGAGCTTCTACAGCCCAAGCCATTGACTTTCAAGGTAATGTGTGTGCAGACAGTGGGGGAGAAGAAGTAATGCCAAAATTATGCCACTCTCCTTCTGTTCCCCTGGTTTCTGTGTCAAGAGAAACCTCCATCTTCCTGCCAGAAAACCTGATAACCTGCTGTGGAAAGGTGCTTCATGTAAATCAAGAGAGGCTGAGAAATGACAGGTAATAAAAAAGAGAATAAGGCATTAAAAATAAGAGGATTTGGCAGATTATTCTCTCAGTCCATGCTGGGACCATCACATGCCTCATACTGGTCAGGCAATCCAAGCAATTAAGCTTTAATAAAGCAGACAAAATTGTGTTGTTGGCTAAAAGGAACAGCCGACAACTTTCCCCAGCAGATCAGACCAGCAAATGGCAATAAATGTGAAGTTCAAAGCAATGGACAAGGCAGGTGTGTTGGGACAGGGAGAACAAGCAAGCTGACTATACAGCTCAGACACATGTTTGAAACCTAGTGGTTAATCATTTATATTATGAAATGGACTTCAGATCTTGGAGGCTGATCAGTTAAACCCAGCATGTGCCCATATAGGTGCTTAGCAACACCACACAATTCAGGATGACTTTCAAGCAGAAGACAGCAACACAGTCACAAATGGCATTGTGGAAAAATATGTCAAATACACTGTAAAGACTAGTTTACACTGTTCCTTTTGAATCCCCTAACTTCTCTCCATTCTTTAGTCTCTCATCCTGGGCCCTTTCTGCCTTCTTGCTCCCTTCTATCATTTGTCTCTTCTCTTGACCCTCTTCTGTGTCTTTTATACACTGCTGCGCTCTTTATTGCTCTCCTCCCTGCTCGGCAATCTACTCTTTTTCTAATGAAAAGCCCAGTAGGGAGCTGTTTAATGTTCACCATTGGGTTTTTCAGTAGAAATTTAAACCAAAGGACTAATTGCAGCTGCAGAGCAGCAGGGGGAATCTTGGCTTTAGAATCCCTTTGAAATGTAACAGTTTTTGTTTGTCTGTCTAAAGTGGGGTCATGGCTTGGAGTCACCTTTAAATCTCACCTCCCAACCAGAACGCATCATGAGGCTGCATTAGCTCTTTCATTTACATTCCTCTGGAAAAACTCCAGTGGGGGGGCATGCACTGGCTCCCAGCTAGCAGTTTTTATAGAAATTTAAGCTAAACTACAGAGGTGTAGGCAGAGGACCTTAGTCACATGTGGGCCTGAAGAGAGCTGCACAGGCTCAGAGAAATAGGCAGGAGAAAAGTGCACTGGCAGCTGGGAAATGAAAGAGAAAGGAGAGGAAGAAAGAGGTGAATGCACTGCTCAAATAAAGAGTCAAAAAGCTACTTCCATAGGATGTGATAAAAGAATATTTAAAACAATCTAGCTATTATGAGCCAGATCCTGGTCTCCCAGTCCACTTGCATTGTGCTTCTTCATTAGCAGGCAGAAAGACACCTTAAGCAGCCAGTGGTGATTTCCCAGAATAGGGAGATGCTGAGCTGGGGGGAGGAGGACGACAGCCAGCATGTTGCTGTAGTCCTGACTGTAGAAGAGCCTTCTGAGGGGGAGGGAAGGGGAAGAGAATTGTCTGTAGCCAGACAAAATTCAAAGAAGCTCTGAGGCTGCTCTAATTTACACAGAGGCTCAGATTGGCCTCCAGCTATCCCCAGGCTTCGGAATTGCAAACATGGTTTAAAGCTACTTTAGCTGTGCTAAGCAGAGCCCTGGCCATGTACTTTTAATAACTTTTTTTATAGTCACAGTAAGACATATTAGCTCATGCTGTAGAGCTGAGTAAAACTTCTGGGACATGTTTGGAACATGCAATTTAACCTCATGTCTCTCTACTGTGCAAAAAGTGCACTACTCAGCACTGCCATGTGATCTAAATAAATTTCAGAGAGTAAATCAGGAAGTCTGTGTTATTAAAACAGGGGTGCATATAGCTGTGTAACCAGGGGCGGCTCTACAAAGTAGGCTGCCCCAAGCAGCGCGGAGCGCTGCGCCGCCCTTCCCCAGTCCCGCGGCGGGTCCCCTCTTCCCGCGGCTCCGGCATCCTGGGAGGCGGTGTTGCTCGGTTGAGCTCCGCCGGCATGCCTGCAGCAGGTCCACGGAGCCGGGACAGCGGACCTGCCGCAGTCATGCCTGCGGGAGCTCAACCGGAGCCGCGGGAAGACGGGACCCGCCGCAGGCATGACTGCGGCAGGTCCGCTCGTCCCGGGCTCCGGTGGACCTGCCGCAGGCATGCCGGCGGGAGCTCAACCGGAGCCAAATGACGCCCTCCCCAGGATGCCGCCCCAAGCGGGCGCTTGGCCCGCTGGTGCCTAGAGCCGCCCCTGTGTGTAACAAAGTAGAGGTCATTCTCTTTTCTGCACATATTATAGCGGAGTCTACACTTCCCTGCTGCCATTCTTGTTTCAGTTCAGATTCAGAATAGTGGCAGAGTGAGTCATTGTTCTTCTTGTCTTGGGACATTTTTACTTGCACTTTCTTTTTTTGGTTTTCTTAATCTGAATTGTCACCATCAGGACTAAAAGCAAATGATTTGAGCTTTGTAGGGGAGCACATAAGGGGAATGTTAACCTTTTAGGAATGCAGTGGTTATTTAGGGACTAGAAATAACTTCTGCATATAAATGTTGTTGCTATAAACACAGATGGTATTTATGCCAATGATTCTGTCTGAATCATTTATATCAAAATACTGCCTCATAGCATTACCACTTTTCTGAATTTTAGAATATTAGAAACAGTCTCTATTTCTTTTCTCTCCCAATGTGTAATAATGCCCATTACCTCAGTAACTGGGTGCCTGGCTGAAAGATACTTTTAACAACTAAATAAAGTCCTGAAAATAAAAGACAGCATTGGAAGAGAAACCCGACTCCTTGCCATTAAGATGATATAATGGTAAGGGCTGGACCAGACTACACTGAATTACACTAACCTAATGCTCACTAAACATAGGCTGTGGTAGATCACAGGAAAGAGCTCCAAATTCCAAAGAGGTATGGGATCTCCACTGAAAACACCATGACACCCATCCTTGTGCAGAGGACGCATGTGGCTCACGGAAATGCAACCTTCCTAATAGGACAGAGAAAGAAGTGATTGTTTGCAGATAAATTTCCCTCTGTGGCAGCAGCCATAGCTCAGGTGGAGGGCTCAGCTGCTTGTCTCCCCCACCCTAAAGATCCTTGGGATTGGAAGGGTGAGCAGTAGCTTTGTCTGGCTTCTCCCTGCAAGGACTGGTAGAGCTTTAGAGAGACACTTCACTGTCAGCCCCCACCCTCTTCAGTCAGGTACTTCATGTATAAAACTCCCTCCTTGAGGGTGCTCACCAGCATCTCCTCTATGGTTGTTTGAAACCTTTTCATGTCTTTTATTCATATGAATTGCTTTTCTCATCTTGTTGTATGAGTGACTGATTCTCTTGGCCGTTAGGTCCTGTTCTGATTCACTGTAGTTTTAAGCTCAGATATCTACTCAGACATTTAAAAGATAATAGGCAAAATAAAACACTAAAACTCCTAAGATACCTGTTTTAGGTGTCTCTGTTCTTTCCTAGTAGGACCCAAGTCACTGCACTGATACAACCAGTTGATAGCATTCTCTCTAATCACTAATGCAGTCTTATTTAGTCTTGGTGGAGTTCAATTTTTATTTATTAATAATTTCAACAGATATCCATTTATTTTTAGGCATTTTTTCAATTTTTATCTATTTAAATTTTCACAGTTGCAAGAAATGGTGGTGGTGTCAGACAATAAGAGAGGTCAGACAACTATCTGATGACAGTAGATGCTGAGACTCAAAAAGTTAAAGCTTCATAACCATTAAAGCACAAGTTGTCAACATCACATCAAAATATACAAAGTAAATATCCTTATATCAAACTCTAATAGGTTCTCAAGCAGCATTTTTATTAATTTGTCTATCTGTAAATTTCAGTCATCACTGATGGACATATTGGTTTGTGTATGTATGGTGAAATTGACAGTTACTGATATTTACCTTTACAAATCTAATCCTTCCAAGCTTGTCCATGTTGCTTTCTTTTCTGCTTTCATCCTTCACTATCACAGTCTGTTCCCCAAAGCCTCTGCTCAATATATACCCCTGTTCAACACTTTCACTTCTCAGACAGATACCTGAATCCCAGCTTGAGAATCCAAAGCTAGTTCTTCTCCACTCATGCTATTAGTAGGATGGTTCTTTTATATTCAGGTTCCTGTGCTGTGGAGCAGAAATTAACATAAACCACCGCCTCAGTCTGAGGGTTTTTTGTTCTGCGAGGGAGGAAGACAGTGAAGCAGCACTTTGGGAATTCTGTACCTGACTGGTCAGGCAGCCTAAGGATTGGGACAGCAGCACAGGAACCTGAAGAGAAGAAAAGATGATGAGGTAAGAAGAGAAGGGAAACTACCCATATTAAATTAACAGCATGTACAAGACTCAGCTCCCCAATGAAGTGGGAAATCTTTGATACAGATAATGAGCCAGATTCTCTTCTCACTTATACCAGTGTGACTCCATTTTTGACTTCCATGGTGTTACTCCTGATGTCAACTGGTGTAAAAAAGGACCCAGACTGAAAATCTGAATCAGTCATTTCATAGTGATACAAAAATAATTAAAATTAAATTAAGACATATTTCAATTCAGATTATTTTACAAATTAACTTTTGAATGTACACATGGTTTAATGAAGTGATCTGAATTGTGGAGAGACTTTGCCGCCCTGCCAGCGTGTGCTGTTTGGGCGATAAATACAAGGATTTGGCATATTCTTCTGCCAATCAGAATGCACTTTCCATTCAAAGTCATTTTATAAACACAACATAAGGCGTGACATAAGGCTTGAACAGGCTAGAAAGAAAGGACTTTTTGAAACATAATTCTGAGGAATATTTTCATTGATTTCCTTAACAGAAAAATCTTGGCTCTCAAACACTATATCAAATATATTAGGCATTTTAAAAGATAAAACCTGAAGATAAGACATTGCTTCTCTATGGTCTTGCCAGAGGCAGACTCATTGACTCAGACTTTACGGTGAGAAGGGACCATCGTGCTCATTTTGTCTGACCTGCGCACTGCAGGCCACAGAACCTCACCCACCCTATCCTCTAATAGACCTCCAACCTCTGGCTGAGTTACTGAAGTCCTCAAATCATGGTTTAAAGACTTCATGTTTCAGAAAATGTGCCATTTACACTAATTTTAACCTGCAAGTGATCCATGCTGCAGAGGAAGGTGAATCCCCGCCCACCGACAGGTTCTTAAACATGGCTCCAAACAGAGAAAAAATATGGAGATGAAATATGAGCTTGAAACATTTATTATACTTATATAAATGAATATGTTTATAGGCCTGAGCAAAGTAAGCATTTAAATGAGCATTTGATGTATGCAGGTATGCCTCCTTATTCCAGAGAAGGTGTGCACCTCAACTGTACCTCCCACATTCTGAGATATACAAAACTCAACTGATGTGAAGTGTAACTGGAGTGAGCATGTTTGAGTTCAGCTAAAGGGTCCTGCATATTAATTTTTTTTAAGTTAGATCTCAAATGAACCTTAGACCAAAGAGCTTATTTAAGAAATATTTCCAATATTTTGTGTTCAGACAACTTACGGCTTTTCTAAAAAAACAAAATAAAATGCATGTAGCATTCAATGAGGATTAGTGCTTTTGGCATCTGTGAAGAAATTTGGTTGATAAATAATGAAGTTAGAAGCGTTTTATACCATATGCTCTTCTCTACTAACTTTTAATACCAGACACAGATATTTTTTTCCTCATATAGTCTTGTGTAAGCAGGGCTACTATTCAATTTGACCATATCATTTCCAAATAAAGACAAAAAAACTTATTCCAAAAATTAATCATTTCAAATAAAAAGCATTTATTTGTATAGACAATTAATATTGATACCTATGAATTTCAAACTAACTTGCTCATTCATTTTAAGATATGCAACATAAGTATATTTATTTGCATGTAAGATCATATGAATATATACTGTCCTTACTTCATTTTGAGATTGTGGACCAGATCCTTTTATGGTGTAAATGGTCATAGCTCCACTGAAGTTAATGGGGCTGCATTAATTTACATCATTTGAGAATCTGGCACACTGTTTGTCCAATTTTATAATAGATCAGAATTTTCTCTTTTTTTCTTCTCATTTTCTACTACTAAATATTTATATCATGTTAGCACTCAGTTCATACCCTGAAGGTCTTGCCAGTCCATGGCAAGAATTATTTAGCCTGTGCTTTCATGACAAGTTACAACTAAATTCAAACATCCTAATCCAAATGCAAAGCAAAGGGCTTAATGCATCTGGAGTTTCAAAACAATCACACATGTCAGCTAAAGTCATTGAACCCCCATGAGCCTGGTCCTCAGCGGATGTCATTCAGCATAGCTGATTCAATAAAGCCATGTTGATTTATACTAGCTAATGAGCTAGACCCAAAAGCTTTGCTTCCTAAAGCCAAAGGGCCAAATTCTCCCCTCACATCATGTGACACAAGGGCAGAATTTGCCCCAAAGATATTTAGATAAAACTAAAACTTCCTGCAACTAGAGTTATGGAAGTGGAGGAACTGGAAGACTGCGTGCACATCTGTCTCAAGAAGATACCAGTCCTGCGTTTCATCTACCTTTCAGCAAAACAATTATTTTTAACCCTTCTCCTTTGTTATATTTAGTTTCCTTCTGCCTGGCTTGGCAGTCGTCCACAGCTTGAACCTTACCCTAATGCCACAGTTGTCCGCTCACTGCACTATCCCTGACAAGCATTGGGCAGTATATACTCTAAAACATTTTCCTTTCTTGGTAACAAACAAAAGCCTTGAGAGTTAAATTCAAGGGTTATGTTTTAAGCATTGGCAACCCCAGTGTCTTGGGACAAAATATTGATTCGCTCCCGTGGGAGCTCAACAGTACAACAGAGTGACCACTATTCCTATCTCATGCCTATACTGAAGTTACACACTAGTTGAACACACCCAAGTTAATCTGATACTGGGCTTCTGCATCAGAAGTCAGTTACAAATAAAACAAATAACCCACCACACCTTTTTTTTTCATCCCACACTAAGTGCTTATCTGAAGTTAGATTTGCTAAGAATGAACCAGTAGTCTCAGATCTCAGTTATATTAAGAGTCCATGGATGACAGATGCAAAAATACAGAATCATCGAATGGATAGGGCAGCTGGGTTGGGACTCAGGACACGAGCTATATTTCTAGCTCTGCTGAGTGACCTTGGTTAAGCCAGTTCACCTCTTTGTGCCTCTATGGCCTTTTCTACTCTTCATTAATTTTAGATTTAAGCTCTTCAGTGGACTGTCTCTTACTACGTGCAGTGCCTAGCGCAATGGACCCTCAGTCTTGCTTAGTGCCTCTAAGCAGTACCATAATACAAATAAAAATATGCTTACATTACACATCATGAACACAAAGAGATTACACCCTGAAAGATGATTTCCTGGGCACCCAACATGAAACACTCCCATGGGATCAATAACTATCTAACCAAAGGTCCAGATTTTCTCTGCCAGATCTCTTAATGGTTGTCACCCCATGAATCAAGAGCTCAGCCTCTGCAGAAACAATCCTCCATGGACATCCATATCCCCAGCTGAGAGCATGAGTGTTTAACCAAACAGCAGCTCCCAACGGAGGAGAGATGCCAGAGCTGGAGTATTAACCAGGGACTTCTACATCAGAATGTCAGAGACAAGGTGTCAGATCCATGTTCTAACAAAAAGTTCTTCACTTCCCAATCAAATTAGAAAATTCCAAGCAAGATGGAAGGGGAGGGGCAAACCAAAACCCTTGCCTCATTTGTTATTGACATTCATCTATTCATATTTGGGCATATTCAGATATACTTCATCACCTGAATAGTACCTTACTCCCTGTGTAATCCAATTGGAGTTAGGGAGCTTTTTTGGCATGAGACATTACTCAACATGAGTAAGTGCATGATCATTTTTCTTCATGATGTCATCCAAATAAGAACTATTGTCAGCCTTTCTAAAAAACAAGCACATTTCTGCTACTGTACTCTTAATTGTCTCATTTATTACTTTCAGTACATAACTAGTAACCTATATATCAACCATCACATTAATATTTAAAAACTACTAATTGCAAATTCTATGAACTCAATACTGTTACACGGTGCTAATCATATCAATCATCATATGATGTATTGTACACACAATTGCAATACTATGCTGGACTGCTTCCAGAAAGGATATGGCTAAACACAATTTGACTTCAGTGTGAGTATGCAGCACCAAATACCTACATTTTGGCAGAAATTAGCCCAAAGCTGAGACTACTGAAGCCTATCACAGTGTATAAATAGCCCTGAGCGGTAGCAGAAGCTCAGCATTGCACTTCTGTACTTGAATGAACAAAGCCAATAACATTCCATTTAGTTTTGCATTGAGAGAACCGATCATCATTCAACAGGGTGTGAAAAATATATTCCTATTCACAACAGAAATAAATTGAGTCTTTAGCCTTGCCACCAACTCTATACTTACTGTGTAAAGAACAGGATGTAGTTCTGTACACAGTAGCACCTTTCATACCTTGAATATTTCGAAGGACATTACAGAAAATACTGCAGTTGAAAATGGACAATGGTTGAATAGGCAGAGAGCAGCCATTATTATACTTTCGCCTCCCTCCCCTCTCAATCGCCAACCAGTCTCAGTCTCTCTGGAGTGAAAGTGATTGTGCCTTGTGTAAATAAAACAAATCAAATGGAATGTTTTAATTAGGCTCTTTAAAGGATTGTTCAAATCTTATAGACTATCAGTGTTCCTGCAGCAAGTATCTGTGACATAGCAAATCGGTTGCTTACTTTAGCCATCCCTATCTCTATAAAATATCTCATTGTAAGATAGCTGTGCTTTCCTCCTTTTTCCCATAAAAGGGACTATTTGAAAATAAATTAATTTCCCACCACAAGTGCTATCGAAATACAGCTTTTTATTCAGCAGATAGGCAGAGCAATTTGCACACTTCGACAAACATTGTTGTTTTAGTAGTATCAATAATGTTTCAAAGGTGACTGAGGCAGGTTTTCAGACAAGCTATTTCTTGATAGCTTAAAAATAAGTTATAAAGTACAAAATAGCATTGATGCTACTGTAACCTAACCTGGCTGTATTGTCTGTCTCAATCTCTCCAGCTCATTCCTGTCTCTGCTTGAGAACCAGTAAAAGTCCTTGTCATTGTGACAACTTTACAATGCTTGCTGAAGATTAACTTTTTATAGGATTTCCTTTTTTTACAGTCTTCTAGCTCTGGTGTAAAGCCCAGTTTTTAGTCAAGTCCATGGTTTTAAAGTCCTTCCCGTCTCTTTCACAAGCTCAAATGATCAATTCATGTGGTTTTTTGTTCTTCAAATGTGTCTCATCTCACCTAACTCTCCTTTGCTAGTTGTTCATTTTTGTCTCTCACCTTCATTATCAGATACCTTTAGCAACTGTTTACAGTTTGCAACCATCATAAAAATAGTTTCACTCTTCATGATCACTGATCTATAAATGAGGTGACAGGTCTTTAAATCACTGTAGCATCTTTGACAGTGCGCCTCTTGTCATAGTCTATCTGAGGCTGAGATTTTCAAAGAATTCCAATTCAAAATCATTGGAACTTTGGGTACATAACTCCCTTATGCCTCCCCTTGAAAAGCCCAGCAGAATTTTGGTTCTTTAACTGTAGTAAAGGTCACAATAGGTAGTTTTGTTGACTGCTATAATCTCTTTTCCTAGATCACAGAACTATCTGTCCTCCTTTGGTTACATTTCACCTGATTACTGAGTATGTATATGCCTCTTATTTGTTAATTGTAGACCCGTAGTGCCTCAAAGCCCCACTGATAGATCAGGACCCCATGGGGCTAGGCACTGTACAAATACAGAACAATAAGACAGTCCTTGCCCCCAAAGAGTTGGTGTATTGATTTTAAGGGCTAAAAAGAGTTAACGGTGTTAATACACTTTTCTTATTGTCCAACGTTAAAACAGCGTTACTGAAGTTTGGAGTATCATTCTACTGAGGCTTGGTTTACTCTGTTTGTTAGCAAACACTGAAAAGCATTCATTTTAAAGTTGAAAGTGGACTTATCAAACACAAAAACAACAAAAAATGAACACAAGCATTTATATTGAAACTTTAATTGAGTGATTATGCAAAACAAATAATCAAAGACTATTAAAGTTTTGCTCCTTTGGAGGCAAAATATCAGTCTTATTTTTAACAGCAACCTTTCTTTGATGGAAAGGGTTAATCTTACTGCCAGTCCTGATGCATAAAGGGTATTTACTTCTCCCGTTTTTTAAGACAGGCAGACAAATACAAGGTGGAGAGAGAGGATAGAAAAGGTGAGAGAAATGTGGCATTTGTTGATGTTTCTGGAACAAGAGAAGGCTGGTCATTGACAAATGGATACTTTAGCTGGAAAGTCAATAACAACACTTGTTGCCTGGACCCTGGTTCACATTCTGGTTAGAGATGTTATCTGGTTGGGCCTTTTCTCCTTAGACAGGACAAGTCTGTAGTCATCTCATCTCACTGTGCTAATGCAGTGTAGCTGATTTCAGGATTCAATGAAGAGATGAGAGTGGGAGACAGGATAGGAGGAAAGCATGTAGCAAAAAGTAATGCAACAGGGAAGGAAACAGAACATGAGCTTACGTGTTGTCTCTCTGGTGCTGGCAATTAGGAATCCCCAATGAGTGGCTGATGATGTCATGATATGACGACTTTCAGAACTCATAGGTGAAAACGAAGTTCCTTGAATAGGAGGGAGGCTTGCTGACCCTTTCTCTCAGAAAGAAATTCCTTCTCTGGTCTCTTCCTTTTGTCTTGGGTTTGGGGAAGATAAGATGAGTCAAGTTAGGTATAAAATGACTGGCAGAATTCAGCATTTCTTTCAGTCTTCAGTTTCCTATACATCTTTGAGTCTCTCCATGTTCACTAACCCTTGAATCTTAGGCTCATCAGCCACTATTCCCTTTGTGGTCAGTTTACCTCCTAAGCAAGTAAGTTCAGTTGTTTGAAGCTGAACTTGAACTTGCACAATTTAAGGCCATGTCTTCTTACAAATTCCAGTAATCATCAGAACTATCCCTCATGCTCAAAAGCAGCGCTGCCCCAGCCATATATGCCATCAATATGCAATTGCATTCCTGTCAGAGTTTAAAGCATCTGGGACATTGTGTGGCAAAGTATTTCCAGTGCTGAACATATCCTGACATGCACTCTCCAGAAGTAGTATCTGCCAACCTGTGCACTGAAAGAGCAAATCCTAGAGATTTGTGTGTCTAGGACATTGGTGTTCAACCTGTGGTCTGCAGACCCGTGGGGGTCCGCAGACTATGTCTAAGATTTCCAAGGGCGTCCACAGCTCCATTCATAATTTTTAGTGATCTGCAAATGAAAAAAGGCTGAAACCAACTGGTCTAGGAGAACCTGCCAATAAGTCTGAGTGCTGACGAATTGCTGCAATCTTAGGTAATAATGTGTTCTTTGTGTACACGTGGAAATATTTCCTCTTGATGCTTTTCTTAAGCTTCTAAGAGTCAATTCAATGTCTGCATCCACCGCCCCCCACCCAACATTACTCAGGAATGAACCCAAGCTTTTGGATCGTCTGTTCTAAAAATGCTGATTACATTGATGTTTTGCTACTGTTCCTCAAGTCTTTTATTCAAGGTTTGTGGAACTCTCTGAGCAGCTCGTATAACAGGCTTTGTATCTTATCACCATATCTTGAATGTCACCAGGAGACATCTTCATAGAGTGCAATTAGCCTTCATGTTGGTTCAGGTTTGTTACCACCCTTGGTCAAGCACTTCACAGATGTACAAGCGCAGGACTGTTTGCTTCACTTTCTTTACTACTACTTACTCCCACTGACTTTTTTTTAAAGTACTGTTTTGCCTTTGTACTATCCCGTAAATTGAATTTATTCCTCCCATAGAAGTTCAATCTCACCTTTGACTTTTCTAGCCCTATACTGTCGTTGAATCATGGTATCTTAACATTTATTATTACAGTCACTTGTGCGTCAGTGTTTATTTTGTATGGCACATGCAGGTCATTTGTGCATGTTTCTATGAGCCATTCCTTTGAGTTTGTAATAGCTTTTCTTACTGTGTTTATGAACAGCTCATCCCCTTCCCTTGAGGAAGCCTCACAGATTGGTTTAACCCGTGCATTTTCCTGCTTTGCCTACATACTTCTGAAAAGTGGTTGAGTCTTATTATAGTTCCCATATGTTTACCTGAATTCTGGGCATTTTCTCTACACCTGTCAGTTACCATATTATTGTTATTGTTCCTTATTGTGCTTTTTTTTCCTTCTTCATTTCCCCTGGTTTTGTGTTTTCTATAAACTTTGTCCTAACTTTTTTAGCTATGATGTTTTCCTATGCTCTCTTCCTATCACTGGGGGAACATTTGTCTGTTCTGCTGCTTGGCAAATCAATAGTGCCTTTTAAAGTGTTAAATCCATGTTTGTAAGTAGCTTTACATGTACCTTTTTACTGTTATTTCAACAACATTACTGGGTCTTTAGTGAAGGAGTCTTTTCACACCACTTTTTAAATTGTATGTCTGGGACACACTCCTCTACTGCCTTCCCTTCTTTGGGCAAGGATATTTTTCAAGGGGGACAATGAGCCACACACTTTTTCATTACATATTGAAAGCTTTCTTGTTCACTGTACAAAATGCTTTGTATGTATATATGCACTGCTTCTGTACCAGGCACTGTTGAAAGCTATGCACTTTTTTGTTCCTCTTCCCTTTTACTAGCCTCTGTGGCTTTCATTTACAGTTCAAATTACTGTTTAAAGCTTTGCCTTATCTGCTCAGCCTTCTCCATATTTTTTAAGGCTGGTGAGGGATTTACATAGTGCAGTCAAACAGGTGCCACAGCAGCATTTTTTATTTTTATTTTTGTTGTCAGCAGTACATTCACCAAACATATGTAGGCTGTTGGCTCTTTTCCTGGATTCCTCAGCACTCCATGCCTTTCACTTCTGCTACAATGCTGTATGTAATTCAGGAAGGTCTGAGACAGGTTTTCAGATAGCTAGTTTAACAATGAGAAATAAGTAAGAGTCCAATTCTATCACCCTAACTCGCTCTGAATAATATCTTACCCTGGGAAGAGATGATCCCCTGGCCAAGATCTAGTAGCCTAGAACTTGAGACCTAGGTTGTGCTATAGACTTCCTGTGTGACCTTGGGCAAGGCACTTTCTTCCTTTGTGAATCTAGCCCTTACTCAGCATCACCTTGCCTGTCACCATGGCTAATGTTTAGGTGGCTAGAAAATCGCTGTGATTCATAAATCCTGAGGGCAAGTCTACATTACAGCACTACATCAGAGGGGAGAGCACTCTCCCATCAGCATAATTACTTCACCTCAGCGAGAAGGGGAAGCTATGTTGGCAGAAGAGTGTGTCCTGTCGACATAGCGCAGTGTGCACAGTGCAATATTTGCCTCTTTTGGACCCCTAAGTGATATAAGTTAGATCAACTTAAGCGATAGAGTAGCCCTGCCCTGAGTTAGGGGCCTACACTTGCTCTACAATGAATGGGAAGAGATAGGCAACTCAGAATGGGAAGCACAAAAGCCAACATACTAAGCAGCTCCCTACCTAAATTAGCCAATAGAGATGCCAGGAAAGCGATGTGGCCTAAGCCTCACCACCTCAGGGAGTTTGGCACCCAAATTCAGTCTAGGTCACTCAGGCTGCAGGGAGGTACCTCCATCTGCTTGGGATTCTCAGCTGCCTACAGTGATTTTGTAAGAAGCTGGTGTGTGTGTGTGTGTGGGGGGACATTCTCTTGAATTTTAGCCCACTGGTTAGGATGCTCACCTGGGATATGGGAGACCCCATTTCCCCCTCCAGTTGAGGGTGGAGAAAAGATCTGAATGGGGACTTATCACCGCTGAGGCAAGTGCCCTAACCACTGAGCTATAGGATATTCTGATAGGGGGCTTGTGGTGGGGCGATGACTCACCAGCGCAGTGCCTCCTGCTGGCCGTCTCAGGAATTAGCTCTTTCCCGCCCCGAGCACCCTCTGCAGGCCGGTGTCTCGCCTGCCACTGGACCCGTGTTCCTCCCAGACCTTGGTGCTCTTTGCCCAGGGGTTCTGCCCACCACAGTACCCCCTCACTCTGGGTCTTCCCTCCCAGGGGAACCCCCAACCCTCTAAACCCACCTTGCCTCAGTGGCTACTGCCAGTCTCCATTTAAACCCCGCTCACTGGGACCTACTGCAATCTGTAAATCACTCATCATCAGCAAGGGGGTTGGACTAGCTGCCTCTGCCTATTCCTGGGCTGCCCCTCTGCAGCCCTAGTACCCTTTTTGTGAGCCCTTAACTTGGCCTGAAGCCTGGGGCTTAGCTAGGCTGGAGCTCACCAGCTCCTTCTGCCCTTCCCCAACACTGCTCCGCCTCAAGTACCCTTCTCAGCTTCCCAGGCAGCCAGGTCCTTCTCTCTCAAGAGGCTAGAGAGAGAGTCTGTGTACTAGCTTCTGGCCCACAGCCTTCTTATAAGGGCCAGTTGGGCCCTGATTAAGCTGGCCACAGCTGTGGCTGCTTTCTCCATTAGCCTACCTTTTTCCCAGCTGCAGCCCTCTCCAGGGCTGCTTTAACCACTTCAGGGCCAGAGTGCGGTGACCACCCCGCTACAGGGCTCCTTCAACAGGAGAGATTGAGGACGTTCCACTGTGGAAAAATAATAGAAGAATCACTGGGGGGGCAGGAAGAGAGCGAGTGAGTGAGCGTGTTTGAACACACGTGAGCACAAGCAAGGATCCTGGAAGTAAAAGGCTCCTTGGCTGAGACTAAATTAGACTTCCAAATACATATTTAGGCACCTAAACAGCTTGCCTGATTTTTATAAGTGCTGATCACCCATTGACTTCAGTGGGAGTTGTTAGGTCTGGAACACTGATGGAAATCAGGCAAGCTGTTTAGATACCTATATATAGGTGCCTAACTTCTAACTATTTTTTATACCTCAGCCCACATTTTGCCATTTCTGTCCCCACTTGTGATATCACTTTTTTTTTTTAAGTATCACATCAGTAACTGGTTTTACTGGACCAGAGTTGAAGTACCTCTCTTAGTGCTTCTTTTCTTTGCATTTCCAGGAACACCACTCTGAAGTTCTGTATTACTTGTTGCCGTTCCATTTCATCTAACAATTGCTGATCATTGATGTCAAGGGAACATTTGAGACTGCAATATGCGGTTGACGAAAACCTCTTAGATTTGATGGCGCTGTCAAATATGAAAGCTCTACCAGTAAACAGTCCTTTGTGATCACTTTCCTTCTGACCGGGCCCACAAGTCAAACCATCAAGCACTTTGCTTTTGTTCTTCCTTTTCAAAGGAGAAGCTATATGTGTGAGTAAAAACTCAAGTGTTAACTGGGTTAATCAGGTGCAGAACAACAAGAATAACTTACATCAGGGAGGCAGGAGGGACAGCTGAGTAAAAGTGCACAGGGACAAATAACTGACCCACAGACTTGCTGGGGTGAGGAGGAGAAGAGACAGTGGTGCAGTGGCTTTTCACCCGCCAAGTTCAAATCCTGCTCTAGAATATAAGCATGGTGATCTCAGTCTGGTTCCCAATTGTGTGCATCATAAAAATACTGCACAGTTTGCAATAATTCAACATGACTGAGCCACTTTCAAGAGCAGCCCAGGATTGAGATTTTCAGATCAGAACTGAAGGTGTATTGGCTGGAATAGCAGAAATGGAGTAAGATTTGCGTTAGCAGAGCTGGGAGAGGAAGACGTTTGTACAGTATTTGCCTGTATAATTCATGTCCCTGGATTCCGCACTTTCAGAACTGCTACCATAAATTCAGTCTTCAAACTACAGCAATTCCGCCTTCTCACCTCAAGAAATCATTGTGCATCAGGTGGGACAGCCTATTGGAGCTCATAGACCATGCGGTAGAATAATTTGGCTAAGGACTTAGACTTTAAGTCCAGAAAGGATCATCATGATCATCTAATCTTACCTCCTGCACATCACAGGCTCAGAACCTCTTCCACCCACTCAGTAACAGGCCCATAACTTCTGCTTCAGTTACTGAAGTCCTCTAATCTTTATTTAAAGACTAAGTTTCACACAATCCACCATTTACTCTAGTTCAAACTAGCAAGTGACCCATGTTCCACACTACAGAGGAAAGAAAAAAAAACTTTAGGGTCTCTGCCAATCTGCCATGGGGAAAAATTCCTTCCCAAATATGGTTATCAATTAGACCCAGAGCATGTGGGAAAGACCCATCAGTCAGGCACCTGGGAAAAATTTCTGTATTAACTCAGAGCCCTTCCCATCTCCACCATTGGAAATTTTTGCTAATAGTAGTCACAAATTGGCCACATGTCAGTGTAGGCAGTTTGCCACATCATACCATCCCCTCCATAAACTTACCAAGCTCAGTCTTGAAACAAAGGAGTTTTTTTGTCCCTACTGCTCCCCTTGGGAGGCTGCTCCAGAACTTCACTCCTTTGATGGAGACAAGCCTTTGTGTAATTTCAAGCCTAAATTTGTTGATGTCCAGTTTGTATCCATTTGTTCTTGTGCCAACATTGGCCCTTTAAGTTAAAAAATTCCTCTCCCTCCCTGGTGTTTATCCCTCTGATATATTTATATAGAGCAATCATATCTCTCCTCATCCTTCTTGTTAGGCTAAAGAATCCAATTTCCATAAGTCTCTTCTTGTAGAGTAGATTGTCCATTCTTCTAATCAGCCTCGTAGACCTTCTCTGCACCTGTTCCAGTTGAATTCATCTTTCTTAAACCAGGGAGACCAGAACTGCATACAGTATTCCAGATGAGGTCTGACTAGTGCCTTGTACAATGACAATAATACTTCCCTATCTCTACTGGAAATACCTTGTCTTATGCATTCTAGGATTGCATTAACCTGTTTCACAGATGCATCACAGATGCATCACAATGACTCATAGTCATCCTATACACCCAGATTTTTCTCCTCTGTTGCTTCCAAATGATACATCCCCAGTTTATGGCTAAAATTCTTGTTATTAGTCCCTAGAGTGCATGACCTTGTACTACTAAATTTTATTCCATTTCTATTACTCGAGTTTTCAAGATTGTCCAAATCTTCTTAGACAATATTTTGGTCCTCCTCCATATAGGCAATACTTCCAACATCATGTCATTCACAAATTTTATTAGCACACACCCACTTTTTGTGCCAAGGGCATTAATGAAAATGTAAAATACGATTGATCCCAAGACCGATCTCTGAGGAACTCCACTAGTAACCTTCTTCTAGCCTGAAAGTTCACCTTTCAGCGTGACCTATTGTAGTCTTCTTTTAACTTGTTCCTCATCCACCTTTTTATTCTCTTATTAATCACCATCTTCTCCAATTTAACTAATAATTTCCCATGTGGAAATGTTTAAATGTTTATTGAAATCCAGGTAGATTAGCTCCACTGCATTTCCTTTGTCTATAAAATCAGTTATCTTCTCAAAGAAAGATCACATTGGTCTGGCATGATCTACCTTTTGTAAAACTGTATTGTATTTTAACCAATTACTGTTTATTTCTATGTCCTTTCTCTTTCAAAATTTGTTCCAAGACCTTGCAATTGACAATTGAAGTCAAAATAATGGCTTGTAGTTTCTCAGATCACTTTTTTCTTCTTTCTTAAACAGAAGTACTACATTTGTAATTCTCCTATCATAGGGATGACCCTTAAGTTTCTGGATTTATTAAAAAAAATCTTGCTATTGAGCTTGCTATTTAATGTGTCAGTTCCTTTAATATTCTTGTATGGAGATGATCTTGACCCCCCACTTTGGTCCTGTTAAGCTGTTTGAGTTTGGCTTCCACCTCAGATGTGGTCATTTCTACTTCCATGATTTTTCCCATTAGCCACCCAGCCACTGTCCCTAAGCTCCTTATTGCCTCAGTTTTTAATAAGAGTAAAGCAGTGTTTCCCAAACTTGGGACACCACTTGTTTAGGGAAAGCCCCTGGCCGGCCGGGCCAATTTGTTTACCTGCCGCGTCTGCAGGTTCGGCTGATCGTGGCTCTCACTGGCTGCGGTTCGCTGCTCCAGGCCAATGAGAGCTGCTGGAAGCGGCAGCCAGTATGTCCCTTGGCCCACACCTCTTCCAGCAGCTCCCATTGGCCTGGAGCAGTGAACCCCGGCCAGTGGGAGCCGCGATCAGCAGGACCTGCAGATGCAGCAGGTAAACAAACTGGCCTGGCCCGCCAGGGGCTTTCCCTAAACAAGCAGCATCCCAAGTTTGGGAAACAATGGAGTAGAGTATTAATTTAAGTGTTAGGCTATACCTAGATGATCTTTAGTCTCCACCCCATCCTCAGTGCTTAGCAGTCCCACTTCTTTCCTTGTTTTCTTTTTATTTATATGGCTTTTACTATTGGTTTTAATTTCCTTTGTAAGGTCCAACTCTGCTTGGCTTTTGGCAGTTTCAACTTTTTCCCTACACTTTATGACCATCAAGAGACAGCTTTCCTTGCTGATCCATCCCTTCTTCCATTCCTTGTAGGCTTTCTGCTTTCCCTTAACTTGTTTGAAATGCTTCTTCAACCAGTTTGGTCAGCAACCCTTCTCTATGAATTCCCCGCCACTCCCCACTTAGGATGTAGGCTTCATATAATTTCAGCAACTTAGAGCTCTTCTGACTTCATTGCTTTGAAGAACAATAAATAAAGTAAGCCTGTGGCAAACTTTCCAAAACACATTTTAGAAAGCAAGATTTGTTTTTCTTCTGGCTTTAGAATGATCATGTACAAAATTTCACCCTAAATCTAGCCTGAGCACAAGGCATTTTATAACAAGGCCACCATTCTGTATGAAGGAATACAAAGTCTAGAAAACCATGCTATGTCTGCTTTTGAATGATTTAGGAGGTTATGTGCTGCAGCTGAAAGCTGCTTCTGTGTTCAATCAGAGCTGCTCTCCAACTGTTTTGTATAGATGTACGAATTGCCAGTGTCAAATAAATGATTTCTGGATATGCACCATTCATACATATGCTCTGATATGCAGATATCACTTGCAAGAGTCAAAGAGGGGTTTCATTAAGGATGAGCCCTAGCTAAAACACCAGATATGAAACAAAGAATGTAGGGCATACTTAGAGGGTGGTGGACGCTAATGTGGGAAGCAGTGCTCCTGAAACAGATTTGGAGATCATGGTAGATAATTATCTGAAAGTGAGCTCCTGTTATGCCCCATCCTGCTTTCCTCGCTGAACTGTTCTTTCCATGGACACAGACTTTGTCCCACTAATCATTTAGCAAGGAGGGTGGGCTCCTCAACTAGCCCCCACACATCCTGGTCCCTTCTCAAACTCTTTTCTTAAAATTGTGAAATCACAACAATATCCCACACTCCTATATCATTCAGAGTGAGGTCTTACAGCAATCTACTCCTTATTTGCCCACGCTTGTGCTGGGACTTACAAAACACAAAAAATCTATACCTACTAAAAACTCTGCCTGAGAGCAGGAGAGGGGAATGCCAAGGACTGAGGGTATATTCACCTTTACATTATTTTCCAGCAATTGGGTCGGAGAGTGGAATACTAAACCCCTCTCCTTATTAAACTTTGCTATGACCAATGGTCTGTATATCTTTAAGGCAATTCCTTTCCCCCCTGCCAAGTGAGGAGGAGTGAGAAATCTAATTCTCCTCCTCTCTTTACCCGGGCTTCTACAACCAGGGGTGTGCACACCTGAATGATAGATCAATTTATACATAGACCAGTTATCAGTTATATCATATATCAAGTGCTTTTAGCAACATTTATCAATAACCACAGTGCATTCCTTCCCCCTTTTGCATTTCTCCACCAAAAATGTTATGCTTATAAAAAGCACACAGGATCTTTTCAGGGGAAAAGGCAATACGCCACTTTTATTGAAAATACAATAGTTATCACACCCAGAGTTCTATGGCAAAACACCCCAGCTTTATACTTGTAAATTCCCACTTTAGTCTATGGCTTTTGCAATGTCATTTTGTAATTGTTAGTCCTTAAGTGGTGTTATTCTTGGGGTTTTCCCCTCTTATCTTTTATTTGTTGTCTCACCTTTGGGGGCAGGGGGTTGCCTCATCTCTGAGGTTGTCAATGCTGTTAACTCATTTAGCATCAGATACAATGGATGTTTTCTGATTGTTTCCTGCTGTCTCTCCAAGTATCTCACTTCTTGTCCATCTGGACATTTGTGATGGCTTTCATACTCATCCTTAACCAGGCACACATCCTTTACTCACACCAAACAATTTTACAGAGAATTTCAGACAGGATTACATTTTAGGAAGGGTTACATGGTTACTAAAGGGATTACAAAGGAACCTTACACAACTTCGTTTGCAATGCAGATAAGAAACAAGACGTTATAGCAAATATTATAATGAAAACTTATCCTAAAACAAAAGGTGACCATAATCAGCCATAATAACTGTTCTGGTCTGTTCCCATCTTAACGTCAGTTCAGACACAGGCAGCCTGATGTGTTTTTACCAATGGCCCCTTAGGCCATTCCTTTCTGCTATTCAAAAAGGGTGGCTGGCAGGATATGGTCAAATCATACATCAATACATTTAATACATGCTACATTATTATATCCTTGATTCTAAATTATCCAAAATGCTAATATAAAATTCTACTACTACACTCTAAGTGTGAGGCTGTGGTCAAAAAAATAAAAAAACAAAACAGCAGCAAAACAGGTGAATCTTGAGTAACAAAACAGAGATGCAGTCAGGAAAGACTTTCAAGGGATATTAGTCATAATTTGAAATCATAATAAGTTAGCAAAGGCAAAAAGAGTTACCATAAACTCTTCATCCTAGGGTTCAAGCCAGCACTATGACCCCATATATAGATTCCTGCCTTTGCTTAGGCATCAACTTTCTCTAGTCTCCCAAGTAATCATTTCCTAGTCCTTTCCCTGAGTAAGGGGAGGAAATAGCTAATCCAAGTTTTAAAAAATTGTACCTACCTGTAATATTGTCTATGCTTTTTGAGCAGTAAATGAGGGAGCCCCCACACTAGCTTTAGAAGACAATGGAATTGCCTGAAAAGCAGAATGAAATACCCATCCTTGTAAATAGTCATTGCTGAAAATAATCGGCAATATATTTTATATCAGTGGATATTTTCAATCAGTGAGACTGTGTGTGGTGGGGTGGGGGAGGAATAGGAATAAAGGGTATTTAATGAGGAAAAATAAACAATAAATTAGAATAATCGTTACTATTTATTGTGGTAGTGCCTACAAGCCCAGTCACAAATCAGGATCCCATTGTGCTAGGCGCTGTTCAAATGTAGAACAAAAAAGACTGTCTCTATCAAAGAGTTTACAATCTAAGTAAATTAATTTACCACAGAAACTAGAAATTGATGTCCAGAATTTTGGGCTGATGCCACAGAATTTGCCAGAGTACATAAGGGCCTGCTAAAGGGTAATGGAAAAAGAGATGAAGGAGTCTGTGAGAAAACAATGGATTCTGGTATTTTTACACAACCAACAGAACCACCCTCAAATATGGAGACTTCCTGGGCATTGAAACACATACTCCTTGCTGATGTTTGCTTGCATGTTTGCTTTCAATAGGTGTCTGAGACAAAGATTTCTCTCACATGTAAAGTTTTGATCTTGCTTGACTTACAGGAGATATTTTAAAATTACAATTTACATGCACACTGAATGCATCTGGTCTTGCTTAACTAATGTTCCTAAGCTTAGAGCCTACCTAGTGATATTTTTCCTAGTGATTAGACTAACTGTTTATATTCTGCTTCTCTTTTCAGTTTCTCCTCATTGCAAATAAACCTTGCTGTTATGCAATATAGAGCAACTGAAATTTGTGGTGGGGTGACTTTTGTGGAACAATAGTTGGATGCTCTGGAGAGAAAGAACTGATTTTTTAACTTAAGGTTTACAGTCAGATTTGTCTGATATTATTGAAGACATCCTCCCAGTAGAACAGGCAGGATTTTGCCTGAAGAGGAACTGCTGTGATCAAGTAGCTTCACTTACCAGCCACATCGAGGCAGGATTCCAATGCAAGTTGAAGACAGGAATCGCTTTTGTTGATCTGTCCTCAGCATTCAACGCTGTTTGGAGACAGAGCTTCCTCCTCAAGCTCTCCCGCATTATTCACTGTCGGCGAATGATCCACCTCTTGGCAGCAATGACTGGGGACTGACGCTTTAAGGTACACCTTAATGGCCCAGATCAGTAGACCAAGAACTCTTAACTCGGGCATCCCTCAGGGCTCTGTCCTGGCTCCAATACTTTTTATTTATATACCACAGATATACCAGCAATGGAGTCAAGGAAATTCATGTATTGGATAATATTGCCCTAGAAGTTCAACATACAAGCCTCCATACCATCAGCTTCACCCTAACCCGAGATTTTAGCACAATAGCTGATAATTTCCAATGCTGGCAATTTAGGCCTAATCCCCCCAAAAAAACATGGTAACTGCTTTCCATCTGAACAATAAAATAACTAATACCAAACATGATGTGCAGTTCTGTGGTGATAGCATCAGCCACAAAGCTAATCCAAAATATCTTGGAGTTACCCTGGACTGGAATTTGACCTTTCAACAACACCTTGAGAACACCCACGATAAGGTCAGGTCTCGTGTCGCATTTATCAGAAAATTGACCAGACCATCATGGACCACCAGTCCATGGACCCTATGGACCACAATACAGTGCCTTGGTATACTCTGCAGTTGAATATTGTGCACCAGTGTGGTCTCATAGCAATCACACTAAACTCCTGGACACTCAACTCAATAATGCTATGTGCACAGTTTAAGGGACGCTCAAATCTACTCCAGTTGACTGGCTCCCAGTCCTATCGCACATCCAGCCTATACAGATGAGAAGAGGGGCTCAGACATCTTGCTTTCTTAATCATGTCAATATAAATATGAGGATCCCATTGCACCATGACCTGCAGCACTAACCAAAGATGATATTAAAATCACACAACCCTCTATGGAAACATATCAAGATCCTTACACCCAACTTTGATGCTGAGGCTCAATGTTGATTCACATGGAGCACTTTGACTGCTCAAAACAAACAGCTCATAGTTGATCCTGTTGAGGAACCACTGGGTTTTGATTTATATCAGAAAGACTGGTGCAGATTGAATTGCATCAGGACATCTCATGGGAGATGTGGACAAACTCTCTTTAAATGGAAAATGAGGCAAACACTTGTATGCCATTGTGGTCACCAGGAACAAACAATGGAGCACATCATATCTGAATTTCCCCTTCGTTCCTTTGCCAGAGGCCTGAAGGACAGTCACCAGCTCACTGCTGTGGCAATGTGCTGGCTATCAAACTTAGATATAAATTTGTAGTTGTTGCTACCTACCGAAGCCATATGAAAGAAGACAACAACTCAGCAAGGATGACTTTTGTTTTGGTTCCCTGAATGGTGACAAAAAGGAACTGCTAAATGGGCACAGGGAAACCCAACAGGTCTGATTACAAAGCGTAAAAAAATAAAAAATAAAAAAAGGAAGTTAAAAAATTAACTGTTTCATGTCCAGGCTGAGCACACTTTCTATGCAACTAAAACTATTTCAAATGTCATTATATGCCATTGTCATCAGTGCACTGTTAAAAGAAAGACTGCAGCACCACAAGTGCAGGGGAGTAGTATTCTGGATCTCCTTAGTTTTGTTTAGGTGCATTTGGTTCCTGTTGTAGGACTGACCCAAAATGAGTGATTAAGATGTATGACTTTGCTACAGCTGTTACCTTAACAATATAGACTAACTTCCTGTCCCCTTTCCAGTGCGGGTAACAGATTGGCATTCTTGCCATAATCACCGCTTCTTCTATTTTAGCTTCTTGGCACATAACTCTTTTGTAACTATTTCAGGATTAACTCTCTTTGGCTCAAGAAGCTTGTTAGATGTTGACATTAAAGATTTTGTCCCTCCATAAGTCTCTGAACTCTTGGTTCTAATTAAGCATTGTGAGGAATGTTGTAATATTCTACCTATGCTAAGAATGGATCTCTTCAATTCACTGGGGCTTACTTAAAAAAAAAGTCAAGGTTTTTTGCTAGTGATATTCTTTTGCACTTTGTGCTGAGAGCAACACAGTTTCACTGGATACCTCTGCACAATGTTGTAGCTGCTTTCATATTTCTTGCAAAAAACATGGCCATTTCTTGCAATAACCTGGCTTTGACCTAGTCATTAGCTATATCTCAAATAAGTCAGTCTTAGATAGTCCATTTCTAAGCCAATCAGGTTCACATTACTTAGCTTTATGATGTGGATTTGCAATACAATCAATCCTCTGCCCCAGCAGCTAGTTTCTTTTTTGAATATATTCTTGAGGTTTATTAAAAGCTTTTTGTGTAGCAATTTCCAGCCCTACTTCATGCTCCCAGTGTAATATATATTTTACATCATAAATGCCTCTGGTCCTCCTACATGTAGTTGAGTGGAGGATTTCACCCCCTTCAATTTTTATGCAGTATCATTTGGTTTTAACTCAAATGCTGTCACCACCTCCTCCAGTTCTCTGTCAGGCTGATGGGATACATATGGCTTCATTTGTTCCTTTTTTGCCAGAGATGGTTCTCTTTTATGCACTCAGGATGTGAGAGTGTGCTGGTAGGAGACTGAACTTGGTATCAGTCACTTAGGATTCAGCATTACAAAGGATTATACCCAATGTCATATCACAGGGGCCAGTACTAGAGCAGGGTGAGAAACTTTTCCCATCCCATGAAGTTTTTCAAGACTGCAAAAAAAAAATCATATCTGAAACCAGGAAGAAGAGTCAAAGAAAAATCTAGAAAAAATTCACAAACTGAAAATGTTTGTACAGTTCAAAGGAAAACATTGATAACTTCAAAACTGAAACAAAAGATTTCAACCTTTTAAAAATGTTTTTATACTATAAACTAACAAATTTCCAAACAAAAGCTCATATTGAACCAAAAAAAATTAACTTCCATTCTGACACTTTCAAAATGAAACATTTCAACAATTTCATTTAAAAAAAATCAAAACCAGGAAATTTGTTGACACTGACCTTTTCCTGCAAACGTTTGGTTTAGATAAATCAGCATTTTCTGACCAAAAAAAAAAAAAAAGTCAACCCCCCCCCAACGAAGTCGTCAGTACCCATTGGCTCCTATGGCAAGAATCACCTTGCAACCCATGAGAACTTCAATTAAATGATACACTCAGATAATTTCTTAGCATTACTGTTTACTCAGGAGACCCATTCTTGGTGTTGCCAGTGACTGTTTGCTTTGCTGCCTAGAGTTTCTTTCTCCATTTCTAAGGAAATTCTCTCCAAAATATTAAAAAAAAATGCCCTACACATTCAAGAGACTCTTTGGACACGAACCATGACTATATATATATACAAAGCCTAGCATTGATTGGAGCCTTTTGATACAATAGCAACACCTTTACAATCCGAAAGAGGGGAAGTTCTCATGTACTTTCCACACAGTCAAGAGGAACCCTTCATGAAGGAGACAAGATAAATTCCCTCACTAAGGAAATACTTTCAGGAAACTTAAACTCCATTAGCCACTGGAGAATTCTTGATTTGTTTTTATTTACTTATTGATGGTGTGGAGTTGATGCAGAATGTAAGAACATGTGAGACAGAAGGGGTGAACATAAGAATGTCCGTACTGGGTCAGACCAAAGATCCATCCAGCCCAGTATCCTGTCTACCAACAGTGGCGCCTAGTTCTGATATTATGGGAACAAGTAAATAACTTTTCCTTATTCACTTTCTCCTCATCACTCATGATTTTATATACCTCTATCATATCTCCCCCCTTAGTCTCCTCTTTTCCAAGCTGAAAAGTCCTAGCGTATTTAATCTCTCCTCATACGGGACCCATTCCAAACCCCTAATCATTTTAGTTGCCCTTCTCTGAATCTTTTCTAATGCCAGTATATCTTTTTTGAGATGAGGAGACCACATCTGTACGCAGTATTCAAGATGTGTGCATACCATGGATTTACATAAAGGCAATAAGATATTCTCCGTCTTATTCTCTATCCCCTTTTTTAATGATTCCTAACATCCTGTTTCTTTTTTGACTGCCGCTGCACACTGAATGGAAGTCTTCAGAGAACTGTCCACGATGACTCCAAGATCTTTTTCCTGATTAGTTGTAGCTAAATTAGCTCCCATCATATTGTATGTAAAGTTGGGGTTATTTTTCCCAATGTGCATTACTTTACATTTATCCACATTAAATTTTATTTGCCATTTTATTGCCCGATCACTTAGTTTTGTGAGTTCTTTTTGAAGTTCTTCACGATTTTTTTTGATTATTCACTGTTTCAGTAAGATACGGAGGAATGCTCCCTTCCCATATGTTATAGCTAGGGTAGAACCCATTACAGTACAAAAGCCAACATGAAATACAGGGCTAAACATATGATTGATGACACTTTGAAGGCTTAGAAACCACACTTCCAGGGGAAGATCTTCAGCTAGGGTAAATAGTCAGTGCTTCCTACTTTTCATGAAGTTATGATAGTTTACATGAGATAAAGATCAAGCACTCACTATCAAATGACATTGCATAATGCAAGTGCCCCCCAGAGCTGCAAAGTGTATGTGTGAGTGGAAAAAACATGTGGACAAAAGGAATGTCCCATATTATGACAGCAGTATCACTCATGAGGGTTAATGAACATAGGACAAAGTTAATTTTTTTCAACAGTAATTGCATGCTGAGCTGTCAGAGAAAAGAAAAGTATAACTCAGAGTCGGTAATGTAACCCTCCACACTCCTTTTCATTGACACATGCAGCACGCTTCCTAAATGTCAAAACCATTATAGTATGTTAGCTAGGTATTGTGAAACCAGGTTAGCCAAGTCACCACTTTGCATCTCTAATGACAGTGCTTGCTTTTGAAGTTTATCTTAACACACCAGTTTACAATAATTTGAAACAAATTGTTTTCAAAAGAGCTATGAAAAGAAAAAGAGGCCATGGAAAGAAAGAAAAATAAAGCTCACAAGTTAAACTTCTTACAATTGTTTCCATCACTCAACAAATATTGATTTCTTTATTATATTCGTAGAAATGTGTCAGTACTGTCAGTGCAGGATTGATTCCCTTGCCTCTGGGAATGTTACGTTATCAGTATAATTACTACCATCAGTACATTTTCACAATCCTTTCTGACATTTCTGCTCCAGTGGCAAATTAGTGCAATTTTGACTTCTCCCTTCCATGCACCAGCTACCAATGAGCAAAAAGATCTCTTAATTTCCCCTTCCAGAAAAAAGGGGCTATTACTGTAACAGCAGAGAGGAGTTAACTGGAAACGATAAAATAATAATAGCCATGCCTCCTTATAATGCATTTACTGAAGCTGTTTTTTCCAGATGCAGTTAGTGTGCATGCAAAATTGTAACTATAAAATGCCTTCAGTAAGAAAACAGATAACTTTTTAAATCTCAAGGATTATGTTGTATTACTATATTTTGTAAAGTATCAGAGGGGTAGCCGTTTTAGTCTGGATCTGTAAAAAGCGACAAAGAGTCCGGTGGTACCTTACAGACTAACAGAAGTATTGGAGCATAAGCTTGTACTAGTCTATAAGGTACCACCGGACTCTTTGTCGCTTATATTTTGTAAGTAAAGAATAAACCAGCAGATTCTTCTGAAAGCTATTGTCTAGATAGATATCCCCAACACATTTTGGAATTGTGGTGGTGGGGGTGAGTCACCACAACTCCACTGGAGTTCAGTACCTTCCTGGATCAGGCCACTTACTAGCACCTGAAATGTATTCAGTCAAGTGTGTACTAGGGAATAATTCAAACTTAATATAAAATGACAGATTAAGCTAACATGTCCCATGGGTTATAACACCCATTATTCTCTTCAGGACCAATTGAGTTGTAAATTTCACCAAGATTTTCAAATTTTACTCTCTCAGACATTTTATCTGTAAGCAAAAATCCTCTCTTCCGCATGTTACAAATAGAGAGTAATAAGTTTGGAAAGAGCTCTGGCTCAGTTTACTGATTTATCTCACAAGACATCATTTCAAATCCCCTCTTCTGTTACAAGTAAAAATGAGTTTGGTGTTTGGCTCTCAACTTCTCCATGTGTGTACACAGAGATGGGAGAATTGGTTAGAGCCTCCTAAACCTTCTGCCAAGCCAGGAATGAAACCATATCTGAAGTGTTTCCCTCTGGTTGACATTTATCCAGTTGCCCCGGGAGGAGATCATAATATAAGGCCAGATCCGAAGCCCGCTGAAGCCAATGGGCTTAGGACCAGGCCCATCATGAACTTACATGCAGACATCTCAGTCATGAGTGATTATCCTTGGGGATCCCAGGTCCCTCAGCAACAAGAATCCAAACTTACTTTGGACTTGAACCTGGATCTCCTACCTCGTAGGTGAGTGCTCTAACTGCTAGGCTATTGGTTATTCTGAGATCTCTCTCTCTCTCAAAAGTGAGAATGAAAACCTATGTCAAAACCTCAGACTTGTTCACAAAATTGAATTATTGCTCCCAAACCTACCTATGACCTCCCACCCTCAACATATTTCTTTTCAATGCACTGGTCACTGCATTAAGACTGTTCTCTCTACTTCAATTCAGTGTCTCACCTACATAATTCAGTATGGCAATTCACATCTCAGAAATTCCTCTAATAATAATGGTAATAATCTTTTGGGGATAAATGGGCTGGTGCAAGTTGGGACCAAACAAATCCTCTAATAGGTTCCTTCTAACCTCTTTCTCTCCCTATGCATTATACACACGTGTCATGTACAAAGACCATTATTTATAACCCTCTATAACACATACAAAACAGTTTTGATTTAATATGTGATTCATGTTTGGGGGGGGGGAGGTTCAGTCCGTTATCTGTGTGTGTCACGGGCAACTGGTTCAAGATGCTCATACTCAGTGCTTATTTTAAGAAAAAAACAGTTCCCTCATTCTTTACTTACCACAGACAACTACAAATTATTTAATCATGTGTGCAGTAAAGAGATTTGTTTTCCCCCACTGAGGTTAATTTAATTTTTAGTACATCTGAATAAACATAGCTCCCAGGAAGATTTTTAACTAAAAGGTCGCAGAGACCTCTGGTCTCTAGAGTTCTCTTGGCTGAAGCTATTGCATTACCAGGTTAGGGACCAATTCACGTCTGCTGAACTCCTGCCCTGACAAACATTCATTTACAACAGATAAATATGTGCTGCATAAACAATTCAGAGGGATTACTGAGATTACCTGTGGTTTTCTCTGCTGCTGCCAACATAACAGACAATGTCCCTTGTAATGAAAGAGCCTGTTGGACATATGCAATACTTATAAATTAACTAAACATGAGGAAGAAATACATTCCCTGGGAAATGCCAATGCAGGGTGCATATACATACACACACACTCCGCCCTATGGTATGTGCTCTCCCCACCCCCCGCATGCACCCTTGTCAGAGTGATCAGGTTAGAAATAGGCAGACTCCTTGAAATAACAGATTCAGTTCCCACCAGGGTAAGCGCTTCCTGATCCAGATAAATTGAGTTCATTGTATGTGTGTGGTGGGGGAAGTGTCTTTCAAGTGAGACCTCAAAAGCATATGAGCAGTCCTATTGATCTAATTGGGATTATTCATGGACATACAGTGAAGCAGATGCTTAAGTGCTTTGCTGGTTTAGGGGCAATAAAATTAATGCTAACCCACAAAGTGTTGGTCAGATAAAGTGGTGAGCTTACTGGAATGGAAGGATATTTTAGGTTGGATATTAGGAAAAACTTTTTCACTAGGAGGGTGGTGAAGCACTGGAATGGGTTACCTAGGGAGGTGGTGGAATCTCCTTTCTTAGAGGTTTTTAAGGTCAGGCTCAACAGGCTAAGTTGTGTTTCATCTGCAAAAAGAAGTTCAGGTTTTATTTGTAAATTAAAACCACAAATATACCTTTATAATTTATCTACCTTTTCTATTTAACAAACAATAGCTTTAATATTCCACAGCAGTGTGATCTGTGTGATGGAGCATTACTATAACATTTTTAAAATTAAGTTCCTGTTCTACTTCAGCTACTCTGTAAATATTTGGTAATCTATCTTGATATGTTCCTGTCTGTCAAGGGCTGTTACCTACTTGATGCTTTTGCTTAAAAAGCAGACAGAAGGAGTAGGAAGCACCTTCCTCTGATTGTAAATCCTCTTCCTTAATTGTATATGAGGCTGAAGCTGCAGTTTCAGTGTTTTGAAGTTGGTATGCGACATGAATAATTACTAGCAATGGATAATATTTATGGCTGGCATTTAGCTGTGTGTAAAAGGATAATGATGCCAAACAGACTAGAAAGATCTCAGCTCTACTTTACCTACACGTAAGGACAAATACATAACTTTCAATAATGATTTAACACAACAGTTGCCTGGGAAAATTTGGGCACAAACACCTGGCTTTATTTTTATTTTTTTAGTCACTTGTCTATTAAAAAGGGATGCTGACAAGCTTGGTAGACCTAAAATGTGATTTACCAGGACCATTTTCTTATATAGCTTTGCAAAGTCCTGTAATGCAATTCTGTTTGAGATTTGATTTTGATCATGATTTTCCTGGATGTTAGTTATTTGTAATTGCTTGGTTTTTCAACATGAGTCAATTCTTTTTATTCTTATTTAAGAGCAATGTGAAAATCCATAAATAAAACCTACAGTAATAAACCAATATGCACAGCTCAACACCCACAAGCAACTCTAGAACAACAAACCACCATGCACACCTCTAGATTCATTACAGGTTCTCAGTTTTAGTTAATCGTCAGTTTCTGTTCAACATATTGTATTTACAAAAGCATTTGAGTTTATGGGATTTTTTGCAAACTGCCTGCAGTGAATGCTCTTTCAAGGATATAATATTTGGTCACTGTGATTCGTCACCTGAGTCACATGGTATGGTTTCTGTTCCCATATTGGACAACCAAATCTTTATAAACAGGAGCAGTAACTGAAGAAATCAATGAGTATTGAGAGGGGAAGTAGGAAGTTCTCTAGATAGGAGGGAGATGATAGGCGATAAGACGTAGGGAATTTTAAGGACATTTTAAATGTTTACTTTCTCTTTTGCACAAGAAAGTGCATTTTTGCCTTCAAATGGTATGTGTATCCTAGATTTTAGGATAGCTAGGTTCCTTCCTTCTCCCCAGAGGAGGGAGGGGAAGAGAAAAATAGCTAAGAAGTAATGACTGTCTAACTGTCATCACATTCAGTGTACCCCTCACATTCATAGCACATAATTGTTGCTGTTGTCACTGTCACTTTAACTGATGTTGCTTGTTTTGTCCCCTCATTTCTACCTGACAAAGGCAGGGAGGCAGATGACTCTCCCATTACCATCAGTTCTTTGATGTTGAACAATGTCTGGCCCTGTGTCATGGATAGAGTGGTTGACTCCAGGTGTTCATCCTGCTAACACATTGTCTGCCCACTCTATAGATACCTTGCCCTGCATTCTAGGGATGGGACATATTCAGAGTTTGGGTCCAGAGAAGTGAGATTCCTGCTGCTCAAGCATTTTTCTCTCTCTTGTCTCCTCCCCTCCTCATGCTGATGTTGTTTGTGTTTGTGAAAGAAATTGCCTTTAAAAACCTCTTCTGCTTCCTCCTTCTGTCCCAACACCCTCAGTCTCATATGTACAAAGTCTACAGGTACAAAGATGGGTGAGCGATCACTTGTTGCATGAATACTAATTGTGTGCAAATACATTAATTGACGTGCAAGTACCCGTAATTGCACAAAGAGCTGTTTCCCAAACCTTCATTTGAATGAAACCCAATCACCCTCATGGTTCTGAAAAAGGGACTAGAAAGGGTACAGACATGGCCAGATCCTCAGCTTTGTAGATCAGGATAATGCCATTGAGTTAACTGGAGCCATGCAGATTTACACCGGGGAGAGCATGGCCTTTAGCGAAAGCATGCAGATATGTTTTCCCTCACCAAGCAATCATCTCCTATTCTTCTACTGTCTTTCAAACACATCTGCTACATGGGCATGTCTAGAAATCCTTCAAAAGATCTAGGCTTTGATGCATGTGAAATTAATCTGGTCATCCCAGTCAACAAGTGTCTACATAATTAAAAAATAATAATCACAGTTGGCACGCTGGGAAGGAGAAAGACCAAGAATGGGACATGAAGCCTATCCTTTCTCTGCTAAATGATGATTATTTAGGAGTTATTCACTGATTGTCCCAAAATGGACTGATACAGACAAGAGAGAGATAGTGTCTCTGGGCCAGTGCCAAGGTGCATTGAGAAGGCAGTGGTTCAGAGCCTCAGCTGGTGTAAGACAAAGTAGCTCTACTGAAGTACCTGATGTTACACCAGAGTTAAGCCATTCTCCCCAGCTAAGGATCTCAGCTAGCATTGAGTTGGTCTCCGCTGCTGCTTGTTCTGTACCTCTGCTGTGAAGGAACAGATGACTTCAATGTCCAGGTCTCTCACCCTGGCACTTCACATGAGCGCTCCCCCAAAAATCTCACAATTAAACTCAAACTCATAAATCTAGACTTTAACATTTATAACATAAACAGCCGCCAATGCTCACACACTTCCCTAGCCCATGACATGGCTCTGCATAACCTCAGTATGTCCTCATATCAGGGGAATCCTCAACTCTGTGGTTGGGGCAGTCTTACAATCCCTTTGCATCATGACATAGAATAGAAGGAGCCATATCAGTGACCAGGACCTGGCTCATGGTTCTGTATAAAACAAGTGCAGAATATTAGTGAAGGCTCTTCTGAAACAGCTTAATAGAGCTAGTCTTTTCCAGCCCCCTTCTATTTGGCTTTTAATCAAAAGCAGCTTTTGTGGGCTTGGGAGATGTCACTTGAGTTTGTAAACCAAGCCAAAAGAATCCAAAATGCTCTTTTCCTCCCTCAATTAGGTTTTATAGTTACAACACTGCCAGCTTTTTACCAGAACCTACTGACTGCTCAATAAACAAGTTAAAGAAACCAAGTTTTTATCCTCCATCTGTGTGTCATTGGATCAGATAGTACACTACACGGCAGATTTATGTTGTATATCTTCTTTCATCCAGTCTATGTTCTAAGACATTTAACTAGAGTTACAGTTCTCTCCAGAGAGAGAATTAAGAAGCACAACAAAAAATATTTTCCATGATGACATTTCAAATTAGATTCAACGGTATTTAACAATACAAGCCTGTTCCAGTGCAGGAATTACTGTAACACCCACTTGGGAATACCCTCTGGGGGCTCTATTCAAACGCCTACAAGTCAGATGGCTACCAAAGCCCTCTGACCCATTGCCAGCATGCTTCAAGTAAGGTGTGGGGACAATCAATTAAAACCGCCACTAGTGCCAATAGTGAGGATTCATAAACAAACTAAGGAAATACAACCTAGATTGAGCAACTATAAGGTGGGTGCATAATCGATTGGAAAACTATTCCCAGAGAGAAGTTATCAGTGGCTTACAGTCAAACTGGAAGGACATAGAGAGATTAGTTCTGGGTTCGGTTCTGTTCAGTATCTTCATCAAAGTTTTATATAATGGCATAGAAAGACACTGTAGCAAGGCACCTCTTTTCTCTCACCAAACTTAGTGCTTTCCCCTCTGGTGATGGTGGGCCTGGGGTAATCTGCCTCTGTCCCCCCCAGGCAGGGTTTGCCTTCCTCCCTCTGTGGTCTCTTGGTCATATTTTCAGGGTAGGCCTGAGGGTCAGCCTAAAGAGTGATCCTCCACCAAACAAAAAGGAAACAGTCTCATAAATAAAAACCCAGGGGGTACCTTTTGCTGTCCCCCTTTCTGGGGCAAGGTGTTGTCCTGTTGGTTGCCCTAGGGTGTCAGTCCTTCCCCTAGCAGGCACTCAGGTCTCCCCTATGGGAAGGAGCACAACCTCTCACCCTGGAGCAGTTTATTTCCCTGCTACCACTAGCCTGGCAGCAGCTTGTCTTTGTTTCTCTCTCTCTCTCACCAGAGGAGGGGATTTTTGAAGTCCATAGGCAGCCCTTAATTGGATTCAGGTGTCCCTAATTGACCTGAGGTAACCTCTTCTCAGCTTATAGATAAAAGGGGTCTTTAACATTCTAGGGATAACATCAGAGGTGAAAGTAAGCCAGTACGGTACAGTACAGCATACTGGCAAGGGCCAATATGCCATGCTGGACTGGACCGGCTTCTGTCACGGTGGTTTAAAGGGCCCAGGGCTCCAGCCGCTGCAGGGAGCCCTGGGCCCTTTAAAGCGCTGCCGGAGCTCCGGCAGTTGGGCTGGGTGGGGATTTCAAGGGCCTGGAGCTCCGCAGCAACCAGAGCCCTGGGTCCTTTAATTCGCCCCTGACCCCTGTGGCTCCCAGCCGCCTCTGCAGCTGGTAGCTCCGGGATGATTTAAAGGCCCTGAGGCTCCCAGCCACAGCCGGAGCCCCAGGACCTTTAAATCTTGAAAGGCCCCACCTCTTCTGGTTGAGGCCATGCCCCCGCTCAGACCTCCAGCGTACCGGTAAGTCCTTTAAGTTACTTTCACCCCTGGATAATATATCAGTCTTCCAGGACCCTCTTGCAGCCGTCCCACCTGACTTTGTCACAACACCTATAAAGTCTGTGGACAATATCAACCAGGGAGGGGTTGAAAGTGCTTTGGAAGGTAGGATTAAAATTCAAAATGATTTGGACGAACTAGAGAAATGGTCTGAAGTAAGTAGGATGAAATTCAATAAGGACAAATGCAAAGCACACCACTTAGGAAGGAACAATCAGTTGCACACATACAAAATGTGAAATGGCTGCCTAAGAAGGAGTACTGTGGAAAAGGATCTGGGGGTCATAGTGGATCACAAGCTAAATATGAGTCAACAGTTTAGCACTGTTGCAAAAAAAAAAAAAAGCAAACATCGTTCTGAGATGTATTAGTGGGAGTGTTGTAAGCAGGAAACATGAATTAATTTTTCCACTCTACTCTGTGTTGATTAGACCTCAACTGGAGAATTGTGTCCAGTTCTGGGCACCACATTTCAGGAAACAAATTTCAGGTGTACAAATTGGAGAAAGTCCAGAGAAAAAGCAACAATAATTAAAGGTCTAGAAACATGACCTCTGAGGGCAAAATGAAAGAAATTGGGTTTGTTTAGTCTGGAGAAGAGAAGACTAAGGTGAGGAGGGGGAACATGATAACTGTTTTCAGTACATAAAAGGTTGTTACAAGGAGGAGGGCGGGGAAATTGTTCTTGTTAACCTCTAAGGATAGGACAAAAAGCAATGGGTTTAATTACAGCAAGGGTGGTTTAGGTTGGACGTTAGAAAAAACTTCCTAATATCGGTATAATTAAGAAAATTTCCTAGGGAAGTTGTGGAATCTCCATCATTGGGGATTTTTAAGAGCAGGTTAGACAAACACTTGTCAGGAATTGTTTAGATAATACTTAGCCCTGCCATAAGTGCAGGGGGCTGGGACTAGAAGACCTCTCGAGATCCCTTTCTGTCCTATGATTCTATGATGATTCTGCAGGGGGTCAACAAATAGTCCACTGGACCACTGATAAGCCAGGGCAACACAGCCCCCATTTAGTCAACTGGGGAAGGAGTGACAGATTGTAAAGGAAGAGTTTTAAGTTTGGAAGCAGGAAGAGAGACAGTGTACCTCGGAGAGTCCCTGCTAACTTCTCATTCCCCAGAAAGAGAGTATGTACATCTCTGAGACTCTGGATACAGAGATCAGCATCCAGAGAGAGAGAGAGATCTATAACCTGGCATCAGCAATCAAGAGCCAGCAGAGACCTGGACGATGGGAGGGAAGAAGCTGCTCAAAATAGCGGTGATACTACGCACCTTGAAGAGAAAGGGGAGAAGGCTTAAGCAACACCCCAGGGGATTACATTACCAAAGAGAATTCTGTTACATTGATTGTGGTGAGACTGTATGATGGCACAGAAGGAAGGGCCGCTGTAGATGAAACAGTTATGTTCTACAGTGGGACAAATTTGAGGATTTTAGGATGACGGAAGACAGTTTTCAACTAGGGTCTGAAGAGATGTCTAGTAAAGGTGTTTGGAGATAGAGGCAACACTGTCAGGCTTCTTAATGTGTCTGAGAAGGCAGTAGGAATGCTGGAGAGCTGGAACTTGGGGGAAGCAAAGTAAAAGAAGTTGTAATTGTCAGAGCAAATGGAAATGTCATGGATGAGTTCAGCAGAGATGACAATGAGGCTAACCTAGCCACTAGGAGCAAGTACCACCACAGACTTTACTTGTCTACTTCACATTAGCCACATATAACCTAAGGGTATGTTTACCCGGGAGTTGGAAGCTTGAGCTTCCAGCTTAGGTAGACATACCCACACTAGCGCTCATTGAGCTAGCACATTAAAATAGAAGTGTAGACAAAGCAGCAATAGTGGCAGGTTAAGCTAGCCTCAAGTTTGTTTCCATCTGAGACTCTAGGTATTTACCTGCAGCAGCTAGCACATCCCTGCTGCTCACACTGCCATGGCTACACCTCTTTCTTCAGCATACTAACTTGATCACAGTGAGTGTGGCTATGTCTCCTCGAGCTGGAAATTACACCTCCAACTCCAGTGCAGGCATATCCTAAGTGTGTGATGCATGTGCTTTTGTTGCTTGGCTACTGTACCTGGATTTAATGCCACCAATTCCTTCTTTTGTCACCTTCCAATGAAAGATGGGGGATCTCCTAAATTGTCTGTGGATGCTGCAAGAGATTCTCTCTCTCTCATATGAAAACTAGCATAAAGCCCTAGAAATCGTGCACATAGTTACTAACTAGGGTTCCCGTTGGCTGTTTGCAAATTTAAGATAGCAGACAAGCCAAGAACTCCAAGTCTGATGTTAAAATTTTAGGAGAGAGGATTTATGGCACGAATGTATTGCAGTATCATATGATACACTAGCTAGCATTTTTAGAAGTGATAATACCTTAATTAGCATCATATTATTGTCTTTATGATAAAACATTGCTGTTGTCAAATGAATTGGGATTCCACTCTTCAAACTTGTTTATAATCTGACATTTAAAGCTGTATTCTTTACCAGCTCCTTATATCTGATACTACTATTTTTTTTTATTAAGATGCCCAGCTAGGTTGCCCTTAAGAACTCCCACCTCCTCTCCCTGCAAAACAAGGCTGTTTTCTATGGTGAGCTGCTTCTTTTCTGTATAAAGTTAGCCTCCCATTCCCAGTGAAAACTAGTCCTCCAGCTGGGAGCCCAGGTCGTTAAAAAGAGACAGTTTCTTGCTTTTAGATACTTTACATTGTGTTGCATTTAAAAGTGTGGATTTCAGTTTCCATCTGTGATGCCACTCACCACAGCAGCACTTCCTGCTGGTCATCACAGGGATTTACTCCACCAGCCAGTGTGCCTTCTCCAGGTGTCTCTGCCCACAGACCCTCCTCAGTCCAATAAGCATAGCATCCTCTTCATCACTCGGCCCTCTGGCCGAGTCACCATCTGTATTTCCCCCTTCCCAGGTTCAGTCTATCATTCCAGCCACTTCCTCAGTGGCTAGTGGGGGGTGGGGAGGACCTGGGCCCACCCACTACTTGGGTCCCAGCTCAGGGACCCTATAGAAAGCAACCTCCTGCTGCAGCTCTGCAACTAAATTGGGCCATTTCCCCATGGCCCCAGTAACTTCTTCACTCTGACCTCAGGTCATTCAGCTAGCAAGTCCCAGCAGCTAGCCAGAAGCTCCCTCTTGTTCCCCTGGTCCCTGCCGTCAACTGTTCTGTCCAAGGTGCTACCTTTCTTGCAGCCTACTAGGAACACAGTCCTCACTCCTTGAACTCCCCTCAGCAACTAACCCCCGCTCTGCCCTGCAGCTTCTTTTGTACTAGCACACTAGGCCCTGATTGGCTGCTCCATTCAGCCTCCCTAGGCCACTTGGAAGATTCACCTCTACTGCCTCTTTCTGGGATGGGGTGTGGCAGGCCCACAAGACTACCATTAATACCTTCCACCCCCACTGCACCATCTCATGTAGCAAATGTCAGCTGGGGAAGAAGAAGCCCCTCCTCCCACTAAATGAGGGCCAACTATATAAATGCTCATTAGTATTTTTCCCCTGCTTTAGGGGATATATATCTAATTCCATTTTCCTCTATGCAAGACATGGTTTTAAATGAAGTGTATCAATTGATTCTTGATGAACAGAGATGCAAATAGAAATATGTCTTGGAACTCATATTTATATAACACCTTCATTAGGTCAGGTAATTCAGCTGCTAGTTAACATAACATTGCCTGGGCTAAATTTCCCTGTTTCTTTCTTATGTAGCATCTTAGTCTTATTTTGGAAATATTTATTAATTAACATAAAGAATAGGATTTCCTCAAGAAGAACACACACAGTATATTTTAAATATACAATGTGTGTCTGTGTACACATACAACATATAGTGCTTTTAGGCCTTAATCCAACTCTGGTTAACTTTAGTGGAAAGATGCCCATTGAGTTCAATAAGAGCAGTCCAGTCACATGTCCCTGTAACATTATGGGAACAGTAATAATTTTGAAACAGGAGGAACAAAAGCCATTAGTATGTTAAAGTTATTTAAAAGACAAAAACAAAACAAACAAAAAAAACCCCACTCAATCTGGTGGTGGGGAGGTAGACTAGCAAAGAAAGAAGCTTGTTAGGGCCTATTTTTTTTTATTATTATTATTTTTTGGGCTCTTCCATGAGGCTAGATGAAATGATTTAAAGGGCCTCCTGTGTCTCAGTGCAGGCAAACCCGCAACAAAGAGTGGTCACTTCCCATTTCTATTTGCTCTTGAGATCATAATTGACAAAGCAGCTCCAGTATGCATCTGCTGTAATTGGCAGCCTCAGAGCTGTAGATTAAGCTTGCAAGAAGACTGAATAACCACTCAAGCTTGATAATCAATTGGCAAAAGAAAAAAAAACCTACCTATAGTACTCCTAAATTACTACACAGAGCTGAAGGCTAAAAGTGGCAACCTTTGCTCCTTGCATTCATAAAATAACTGGGCACCAAGAATAGAAATGTCACTAGCAACAATTAGGATAAGATACATACAATGAGGAGCAATGCATTCACTTCCCCAAGGGTCTATATTAGTTAAGTACTTGTTTCCTTTATTAAAGCTGTATGAAATATTGAGCTAAAAATTAAAGACTTGGAATTCCCCTTTTTTACAGCTCATTGCTGTTGCTGTATTTCCTATAAAATGTTTCACATCAGTGAAAACTGAAGTCACTGGAGTTACTTTAATACAAAACCTGAGTGAGTGTAGAATGAGGCTAAGAAAATGAGGTATTTTAAATTGTCTAGCCCTGACTGAGGATCTAAGACCTGATTTTCCTCTTATTACACTGTTGTACTATGTCAAAAATCAAAGGAACTACGTGGCTGTGGGTAAAGGAAGAATTGGGTCCACGGACTCAGACATAGCTTGCCTATTTCCTGCTCCAATTTGTTTGTAGTTGCATTAAAGTGACTGGGAAAAAGGTGTGGCATGACCTACAGAAAACATCATAGTTTCAGTACAGCAATTATGTGAGCACAATTGACATCTAGTCTGGCAGGTCAAAGAACTCAGAGATTGTTCAAAGATGGAAACCATTTATAATCTATGGCTTTTCTGCAGTAGAAAAATCAATTAGTTTTATGTCAATTGATTGTTTTAACCAAAATATACCACCTTAGATGGAGGAATGTTCAGATAGCTCACACATCACCCCCACTTCCAGCTCCTGTTGTGCAGAGCATATCTGGGGAAAAGGAAGCATGACTGCAGATTTCCTCTGCCCAAGTGATGCCCAACTACTGATAATGCCCCTTAGGGACAAGACCAGCCAAACAAAAATTGAAACTGCACTAACTTACACCAGGGTTGCTCCAAGTTTAGGGGTATAAATCTGGCTTAAAGCGATATTCACACACTAGGCTCAGAAGCAGCCTCAGATGTCAGCTACTAAGTTTAATGGGGTTTGCCCAGTGTGGAAGAGTGGACTCACTACTAGAACACTCCCTTATGGCTGAATATGGTGTGGCAGGGCCTCTTCATTTAGTATTCCGTAATGACAGCCACTCCAGTCCCAAAGTGGTTTGTTTCTTCTTACGACTCAACCCTCCAGTCAATGTCACGTTTTAGTCCCTCCCCTGCTGAGACAACAGAAAGTCTAACAAAAACAAATGTCTGATCCCTCCATCTGGTCTGCCACCCTCATTTCTGGACCCAGTAATATATCCACCCTTTTCTTGGGGTGTCTAGTAATCCACCTCCCCTTCTCAGGCTTCATACTGGGATTAGACGGGGAACCAAGGCCCTTCCATTACACTGGGTTCTAGTCCAGGCACCCCAGGCCAAGCAATTACGGTTCACTTTGCCAGTCTCCTTGCTGCAACCTCCCTGGACAACTTCTTATCAAGTCTGTCGGCAGACCTCTCCTACAGCCTCTCGAAGTTCACTCTTCTTTCAGGGCAGGAGTTGCAGGGCTCTTCCCCACAATCCCCAAATGTACAAATGTAAATCCACTTCTGCCCTCCTCATGCTTGACGTTTCACCCCTCTATGTTCTTCAACTGAATGTCTCCTAAGACATTCAGATACTTCCCTATTATCAGAGCTCAACACTGTAGCTCTCTCCATCCTGGTGGCTTCTCCATGTTTCCCTGTTACTAACAGAGTGACTGTAGAGTTTCTCCATACAGCCTCCTTTCTTTATAGTTATCATCCAAGCTCCTTTCCCCAAATGGCTTCATCTTTAACTGGAGCTGGCCCACCCTCTAGGTGCAGTCAGGAGCATTAATTGGCCTCCCAGGTTCACTTTAACCCTTTCAGAGTCAGGATGGGGTATATACCTCATCACACCCATTTATAAGAAAAGGTTCAATTTTGGTTCCCCCAACCTTGCTCTGTTCTTTTAGAGCACTGACAATAAAAGTGACATTCTACTTTCAAAATGTTTTGAAGAATGACTCTGGAGAGTTTATTTAAGAGTTTGACCTTACCAGTAACATGCAGAAAGCATTTAGATTATATATAAATGTCATCCATCAGCTGTCCTTCCAGTTCTTTTCCTTTTCAATAATTAATCCTCATATTTTCATTATACATCAATATCACCTAGCATAGGAATACTTAAGAAGTTTGGGCTTGGCTCAAAGTTTTAAGTGTGAAAGATTGCAAAGTTCAGCTTGGTTTTACAGGGACACCGGCTGGTAGTTTAGGCCCAAACCTTTTGGAACTGAGTGCATGTGGGGATTACAAACCCTAATATGAACAAAGAAATAGCACCATGACTTTTTGACTATGGCCTTCTCCTGCCTCTGCTCTTTTTCCTTCTAATCTCTGGGAGCAGTTATGGCTCAGATTCATGCCAGCATCTATTCTTGTGTACCCTGCTGAATGTCACTAGCAACAGAAGGTTAGATTTTGATCCCAAGTTTCCATTCATTTCAATGAGAATTGGGTGTCCAGATGTGTAAGGCAACTTTGAAAATCTTAGCCAGGAAGTCCACAATAAATCAAAGTTCTGGCAGCACAAAGGAGTAGCATCCTATCAAGCTAAGGTAATAATTGGAGATATACCAATCTCCTAGAACTGGAAGGGACCTTGAAAGGTCATTGAGTCCAGCCCCCTGCCTTCACTAGCAGGACCAATTTTTGCCCCAGATCCCTAAGTGGCCCCCTCAAGGATTGAACTCACAACTCTGGGTTTAGCAGGCCAATGCTCAAACCACTGAGCTATCCCTCCCCCCACAGGAACCTGCTAGCCCCAAAACTGGGCAGCACTCAGTAGGAAGGGGTGTTGGGCCAAACTGGTCAGAGAGAGAACTGATTGAGTGCCTCCTCTCAAAATATCCCACTGTGCAACCCCTGCAGGATTGAAGTAGCCCCCACCGGCCATTCACCAGGATGAATTCTCTTTCTGGAACAAGGAGCTACTTCCTGCACCTGCTGATATTTTAATTTCCATTATTGGTTTTAGTTTATGAGCATAGTGAAGTAATCCAGGTTTGTGCCCTTACAGGAAGATATATTAATTGTGAATTGAAAGCCTCTTTGGGAGTCAGACTGCAGCTGACATCCAAGTCTTTATTTATGCTAAGGTTGCAGATTAAAAATCGCAATGGGATAGGAAGTGCAAAACCAAAAGCTCTCACATCCTCCATCTCAATGTTGCATGACCTGTACATTCTGTGGTTTGCATTTTGCAACACAGTGAATAACACTAAAGACTAAGATGTATTTCACCAGAAAGTCAAAAAGAAAAACAAACAAACAAACAAAAAAACCTGCCAAACTGACATTGCTGTTGGTAAAAGTGAGTGAGCTGGGCCTCGGGCTCTCAAAATGTCTGTCTTGTCCCCCTGTGTAAATATCAATCTTATATTATAATGAACAGGCTAATATGTATATGGACTTCTGCCTTCCACTGAGTGAATCAGAACTGTTCAACAGTGTACAATAGGCCTAATATCAGTGTTAGTGCAAATATTAGGAGCCTGTACTGCAGGTGCAGAATGACATGGGCCTTTGTGTATAGTACAGCAAGAACAATGAAGTTCTAGGTGGACCCAGTCTTGCTACAATAACTTCCTCTAATATATGAGCGTGTCATCATTTCTTTGTGATTTTAAGCTAAGACTGGTGATCCATACCATGTATGGACGTAGCCCGGGAGCTTTTTACTGCCTCCCAAGCATCCCCTCATATCTAGAGTTGCCTCTGTAGCTATTCTGCATCTATTTCCTCTTCATCCAGGCCTCTTTAAGAATTCACTCAATCTCCAATAACCTTCTATATTCAGTCCTTAAATTCACTCTTCACTAGTTCTCCTGAGGAGGCTGGCAACAGAGCTTGTCACATGAAAAAAAAAAACAGACCTCAAAAAGTCAAAACCAGAATTTTTCAGCTCATCTTCACTTCTTTAAATCCCACTCACAACCTTCACCTGGCTCGGGTTCTACAATCACAGCTACTCTATCAACCACACCCTCCCCTGCAGCATCCTGCTGCCTTTTTCAGTGGAATCACTTGATTCCTTACAGGTGGATCTCATCTTGCAATCAGGGCTGGCTTAACCCCAGGCTCACCAGCCCACAGGCAAGACACACTGTTAAAGTGGAAATCCAAAAGAACACTTGGTAGCCTGTCCTCTGCTGCTCAGCAAATTCTGAAGATAGGCCTTTAGTAGAGCTGTACTTTGTCTTTCAAAGTCATTGAAACTAATGTATGTCTAGTTTTAATAAGATTATTAGATTTGCAAAATCAAAATCTTGGGTATATTTCTTCCTACATTCTTTTAGGGTAATGAAATGCTCAGATAAAATAGTGGCAGCTTCTGACTCAACACCACAAATATTTTGTGGAATGGAGGTTCTCTCCAGAAGTTCAGTCTTCCTTCTGACTGCACTCTGAAACACTAAGTGTTGTCCACATTCACTTTGACCAAAAAATCCACTTTGATAGCATTCACACTCATTTTCTCATCATTCCAAAAATTGCTCAGCATGCTGATCACTTGTTTTAATAGACAGTATGTTCCTGGTTAACACAAAGCAAATTCTACTTCGTGTATCAACATCTGCTGAAGAAACAATATTTGTAGTTGTGAATTAAAAAACAAACAAACATATTTTGATCAGTGAAATGAAAATCCAGGATAGTTCAGGTGTATCTAAAGAGTCCCCAGGACATCATATGAAAAGTGAAGACATAAGGTCTCTCTAAATACAGATGAAAATTCAGGTTACTCAGCCCTGTTCAAGTTAGCAGAGTCCAAGACCAAAGTTCAGAAAGTATTTCTGTAATCTGAACTACCCTAGAGAGAAGCGTTAATTTTTAAGGCATGTCACAGTGTCCAAGGGCTGGATAAGGAGTTGTTCATACAAACTCTATTTTGGGTATCCCTTCTGTCTGCAAAGAAGGCAAGGCTTATCTCTGACACAATGTTCTGTCCAGACTGATGACCTTGGAAAGTAATTTTGTTGATCAATATTTGTTGGGACTGAGATTAAGCAACAGCAAGTGCTTTGGGGCAGACTGCAGAGGAAGTGAAATTCAAACTAGTGAAAGACATGTTACGGTTGTGGCTTTGTCTTTTACTGTACAGTTTTGACTGTTACATCTCTGAAATCAATTTTACTGCTTGTCTTCAACCACTTAGGTCAGTACAGTCATTTACTGTAGCTACAAACCACAATAAGAGTCTGCAAATTAACTCTCTGTATTCGGAAATAAAATGTAAAAAACAAGAAAGATCCCACATGAAATTTATAGCACCAATCACTGCAGACAAGCAACAATATGTACTCTAAGGCACCAGACCAAGCAGTAATAAAATTCCAGTTTGCAAAGGGAGGTTTAGAGAAAAATAGCAGAAGTACAAAAAATTGCAATATTTTTGAGTCACAACTATGGGAAAAGCTTTTAATAAAATCAGGAAGAAGTGTGGCAAACCCCTTGAGCCCAGTCATTAATTGACCAGCGTGTTGGGGCCAAGACTCTGTGTAAGGCACACAGTCCCTAGTTAGCTAGGACATCATCCTCATATTTAAATAAATTCAGTAGTGACTTAAGTGGTCCCTAGGATGCAGAATGTCTGTTTCAGTTCAGCCCCACCAGATCTATGGCTGCTCCAACCTGTGGGCTGCTCTGCTACCACCTATCCAGTTCTGCCAAATTGCTGGCAGTCCAGCACTGTAGTGAGCTTTGCACAGGGGTCAGTATCTCTGGGTGGACAGAGTCCTTGATCAGTCAAACAGAGCCCTTGAATGCCTCTTATTTATCTTGGATTTATCTACCTACTGGAGTCTTCTACCTGTCAGATCAGCATGAACTACTTACTACAGGGTATATAGCTTGCATAATAAATATGTTTCTCAAAAACACAGTTAAATTAACAAACTATTATCTATTATCAGAACATAAACTCCAAATAATGGAGTGCAACATACTATATAAAACTGGGGGTAAGCAAAACTATATTGATGCCTGTCATCAGCGACTTTTTCACCCTTTTTCCTATAAGGGGAGCAGAGAGTTCCATCCCTTAATCTAAACCTTCTAAATCTGGAGCCTTTTTTACTGAATCTGCAGAAAAGGAGCTATTTGTTTGTTTAGTTATATTTTACATGTTAAAGGTTTCTTATTGTTCTCGATGATATTTTATGGTGTATAAGAAATCTATATTTGCTGATTTCCATTGGAAGTGGATACCACTGTTTTGGGGAGATCTGTGTTTGCCCGATTGCCATGAAGATCAGACACCAGCTAAATATGAGGACAAGTTAATGTTGCTATAACTATAAAGGCATCTCTGTAACATATAAGGCAAAAAGGAGTGTTGTGTAACTGCACAATAAGAAATTGCTTAATCTTTCCCATTCATGCTTTTAGCGTGTTTTTTTCCCCACCCCTAATTTAATTTTCAAGTGATCAGAAATATGGTCAGGCAGCCTGCCAGGAGAAAGAAGATGATGAAACTTCTGCAACAGCCGTTAAGGAACAGTATTGCCCCCTTTATAAAAGATTGCTAACGTGGTAAACCAGCTAGGCTATGCTATGCTAACTGGGTGGAGAGACAGAGGCAAACCAAGATGAAAGGGACACTTTAAATTTTTTAGAACTTTATAAGAGAAAACCCCAAAATAGTACCAGTACCATAAATAATATAGAACATTACCAAATACTTATTACTTATAATACTACACTATAGGTTACCATCTCATTAACCTTTGTGAGTTAATACATGCTACTCTTCTTTATTCTGTGAAGATAAAACCAAATGCATTATTATTAACAAGAACAAAAGAGATTACTCAACAATATACAGTGTCACTTCAAAGAAGATTCAATTTTTCTCTCCTTGGCTATAAGTCCAGCTCCACTCTTGCTGTCCTGTTCTTTGTTTCTCTTCAGCTTGAACTGCTCCTTACTGTCAATGTTCCTGTGTGGCTATACCTCTTTTCACTAAGTTTATCCACAAGTGCGGTTTCTCCACCTAGTGGGCCCTCACTTGTCCATTAGGCACCTTTGAACTCTAAATGTTCAGACAGTCATTCTCTCCGTTCATATATTTTAGACCCTTTGTGGGAGGGCTTCTCATTTCAGGATCTGTTTTCATCTAACACAGCTTTTTGATCAATTCTCTTTTTCACCAATTATATTTCCTTTCAGGTTTTTTTCTTGATAGTCTCTCTCTGGTAAATCTGAAGGTTTTATTTCCCTCTACTTCCCTTCTCTAATAGTGTCTGCTCACACACCCAGGTATAGATTTTTTCTGGTTCTCCTGACCTAAAATCTTTCCTATTTTCCTTCGTTCCTCCTCCTCTGGCCCCTACTTTTATTCTCCAGTTCTTTTATTTTATCGCTTCTCCTCCTACCCAGGCTCCAGTTTATCCACTCAGCAGCTCATTTTTTCACTTTCTCTCACAGCCTTTTTTCCCAACTGCCGCTTTGGGTGGATTCTGAATCTCTCCCCAGCTTGAGCTGCCCTCTCCTTTGATCTCTCTCTCTCCCCCCAGGACAGCATTCTGTGTTGCTGCATCACAGCTGCAGCAGGTGCTATTGCCAGGGTCAGGCTTACTACACTAGCTCTTCATTGATAAAGTAGATTCAGTATATGGATGGGTGAATAAGGAAGGGTGAGAGAGAAAGCAGATGGATAGAGAGATACGAAAAATGTAAAATAAAAATCCCATTTAGACTATTCATGAAGTGGGGAAACATACATTCCCCACACACTGCTGAATCCTGAACGGATGTAAATCAGCATAACTGGCTTTTTTTCATAGGAACTCTGATCAGATAAAATCACTGATTACATACAGTGGATGGCTTTCCATATCTGTTCCCTCGTTCATTTTTATAGAGAACAATTAGTTCTGTTTATATTTTATGAAACTGCAATATTGTCCTTCCCATGTCTGTGCAAACTTTCTATATCCTTGAGCTCCACCACATGATCTTTCAAAAGATTATCTTTGCAAAAGAATGACATCTAGACACACTGGAGCTAATTTAATCCCATCAAGGTCATTATCACAGACTTTTTAAAAGCATTTCTTTTCTTTTTAACTACCCTATTTATAGTCTGAGTTTATCTACAGATTTCACATTCAATAAATGTAAAGCTTCTTCTGATAAGCCCGGGTCCATGAGTTGTTTCACCCCCAGAACTTGCTTATAACATTTTGCTTCCATTGAGAATACTGCTAATGTAACAGAATAATATTTTTAGAGTGTTTAAAATGTGTAGCTAAGACATTGCGGCAGAAAGGGGACAGTGATGAAGGGTTGGCTGCATGTTTTAGACACTTAAAGGTGGTACCAGTATGCTAAGATCTCTCTGCTACTGTATTTGTAACTAATTAAACAGGACAAACAGTAAATGGGAAAGTAATCAGGAAAATGTAGGTTATATTAAACAGACAAAAATCAAAATAGCAATAGCACACTTTTGATAGAGGCACTAAGCAATTTATTTCATTAAGTAGAGACTCCTGAGGGGGATTTAAACCTTGCTAAAGAGGTCAGCTGAGCACAGAATTTGTCAAGGGAATTTTTATACAGCCTTTCACACCGCTTGGTCACTGATTTTAATCCAGCCGTAGGCCTTGACCTAGCAATCTGATCCATTCAGTCAGACCACCTCACCGAAGCAATGACTTCAATGAGACATCTTGTAGGAACAAGGGTGCTTCTGCATGGACCTGACTGCAGAATAGGGACCTAAGTAATAACTAAAGTTATTACCATCTAACAGCAAAGGAGAAGCTATCCTCCCTCCATTGCCTAGTCTTTAAATCTAAGTTACTGCAATTCATATTTCTCAGAGGCATTGGGCTAAGTGATACCATATTAACAAGGGTAGGCATGACCACAGTTTCTTTGTACCCCCAAATCTATCTGAATCCACTTCTTGTCTCTTTCTTAGCTGGTAAGATCTTTGAGGCAAGGACAGTGCCTAGCACAATGGAGATTCTGGTCTATGACTGGGGTTTCTACATGCTATGGTAATGGTAATACAATAAATAATGAGTAATAAACTGGAGAGAGCCCTTTCCTGGAGCTGAGGTCAGTCTTACTAGAGCCATTTTATTTACACTCAACTCCACTGAATTAAAAATCTCGGAAGTGGTACATGTAGAGTTTCTGACAAGCAGTTGACTGTTAATATGACAGTTCCAAACCACTCTGTGTACAAGCTGACCTAATTCTGACCTGGCAAGTAACAGTTAAAGAAAAACAAATCTATGCTTACAACAGCTTGCAATGGTTTATCATTAACTTGACTGACGTGCTGAATATTTTTGTTTCATTAAAAAAACAACACAAAACAAGCATTGTGAAATGTCATTACTCATACCAAAATCAAGAAAAAAAAATCTATGAGTGACAGGGTGTGATTATTTCCTCCCAGCACATCAAACTATTATTTAGAAAAAAGGACTTCAGAGAGAATCAGCCTCTTAGTTCAAAACCAAGACACATAGCGCTGGCTAGATAGCTCTCCAGAGATGTTGTAAAATTGCTCCCTGCTCACACTCTATAGAGAGTAACTCTAATTAGTGGGTGGGGCTTCCAGGGCCTGGATTAAAATCAAAACAAGGGGCTTGATTCCTCCTTTAATTTGCTCAGGTGTCAGTGGACATGTACTGATGTAAATCTATCGAGAGAAGAGAATAAGGCCCATTGTTAATTTTAAAACCAAATTTTTATTCTCCCTGACCCTCAATGTACCTATATAGCACCTCTAAATTTGGCCCTAGGAGCTTTACCTTGACAGCATGGACCATATTCAGTCCTATGATAAAAGGATGTAATAACTCCTACTGAGGTCAATGTGAACTGCAGACATTTACTACAGAACCTGACTCTGCTCTCACTCACACCAGTGTAAATTCGCCAAAGTCAATCAAGCTGATTCTCTGGGTATGTCTACACTACCCGCTGGATGCGGGTAGCGATCGGTTTATCGAGGATCGATATATCGCGTCTCATCTAGACGCAATATATCAATCCCCAAACGCACTCCCGTTGACTCCGGAACTCCACCAGAGCGAGTGGCGGTAGCGGAGTCAACAGGGGGAGCTGTGGCCGTCGATCCCGCACCATGGGGACGGGAAGTAAGTCAAAATAAGATACTTCGACTTCAGCTACAATATGTAGCTGAAGTTGTGTATCTTACATCGACCCCGACCCCTAGTGTAGACGAGGCACCAGTCTGTTTACATATCCAATATTCTGGATACTGGCCAGTGCACCTTGAGTGTAATTTATGCTTTAATTCCCATTGTCCCCCTCCCCTAGCCCCTGGGCATACAAATAGCTGGAGCCCAGTACATTCTGATCACACACCCTGCCTCTAGTTCCTTTGTTCCAGCTCACACACAATACACCCTGGATATCAGGGGCTGGGAATGAGGTTGACATATGGCTAGGGTGACCAGACAGCAAGTGTGAAAAATTGGGATGGGGGTGGGAGGTAAGAGGAGCCTATATAAGAAAAAGACCCAAAAATCGGGACTGTCCCTATAAAATCAGGCTATCTGGTCACCCTACCCGAAAAGTTCCATGCCAACTGCGGAGCCCCCTTACATTTAGGATTCTGGCCCCCTTAAAAGCCCCTTTGCACCACTAGAGTGGTATGACGGGGCTTTAGAAGAATGTATAATCTGACACAATGGATTTATACTGTTATAAAACTTGTATAAGCAACAGGAGGATCACACTCTCTTAGTTTTGCAGGTAGACAAGAAGAGAGAGAGTAAAATATAGCTCCTTATTAGAGCCGGGCAAAATTTTTCAATTGAAACCTTTTTTCAATCAAAAATGCAGACTTGGGTCAATCAAAACCTTTCATGAATTCACGTCAAATTCACCAGATTGTTTTATTTGTAGGAAAAAAAAGTATTCTGAAGAAACCTAAACTTTTTGTTGTGACATGTTCAAAAGGAAACATTTTGATTTCTCAGTTCAAAAAGACTTTTTGTATCAAAATTTCCTTCAATGTAATTTTTTTTTAAATTAAAAAGGTCTCTATCAAAATGTAACATCTCACTCAACCTCAGATCATTTTCTTTTCTTTTCTTTTTTTTAATTCAATTCATTGAAAAAATTTTTGGGGAAAAAATGGTTTTGAGTCATTCCAAAACATTTATTTTTCAGCAGACCAAATGATTAGAGAGAGAGAGAGATCAGACATTTGCACAGCACTACTTCATATATTATCAAGAGTATGATTTTTTTTTCTACGTAGAAAATTGGGACACCTCAATCCCCTACATATTTCAGGAGAACAAAACCCTTTTCTGTGCATGACAAAGTAATCCACATCTAATGCACAATCAGAGAGTTGACGTACTATATGTTGGGGGGACATATTCTAAATGATTTGGGTCATTGCCCATAGGGAAGAGAGAACTCTATACCTCTGTATTGGTTAGAATATTTCAATTTAATTCCACTGGGACACATCAGAACTCTTTCAAATACATTTATATTGTAATAATGGATTAGTGATATATTAATTGATATGTACCAATAATCCAATTAAAAATATTCTCTCAATAGACATTCTGGTTGTACTCCAAATCTTCAGACTATATAAACAATGTAATGGAAACATTAGGTACTGGGATGCATATTTTGTTTTCTAATTAAGGTAATATTTGGCTGACACTGAACCAATTTACATGTAGAACCCAAACAATTTAAAAGGTCACATAACTAAAACTTGTGCATTATATATATGCAAATTGGGCTACCCGGTACGTAACAAATTAACATGTGCAATAAAGTTCAGTCTTGTTTGCACAAATGCACTCGGTAACACATGGAGACGTGCAACTAATTTGTGCCTTTATTTGCATTTTATAATTGCCTATCATTAATTCTAAAAAGCACAACCAAATTCATTTTAAAATTAGAAAATAAAGTTGCAACCAATGTTGTGAACATTCTGGCCTCCATTCTCTTCCCACTGAACACAATGGGAGTTTTGTTATTTACATTAATGGGAGCAGGATTGTGCCCTTTTAGGGTTTTTTTGGACCATGTGGGCCTGAAAGGAAGAATAATCTGCATTTTTCTGAGAGTGAGGTATGTGTGGTGGTTTGAGCAAAGAACTGGGAGCCAGCAATTCCTGAGTACTAATTCTGAATTGATATTAACTCTTCCAGAAACATAGAACAACTCTGTCTCAGTTTTCTTATCTACAGAATGAGGATATAATCATAATTTCCTTCAGACTGCTCTAATTTCCATAGAACCAGATAGGCCCAGAACAGTAGAGTAAAATGAGTAATCTTGAAATTAGGGCAGTGGTCAGGAACTGATTTTGGCTCTGTATGACCTTTGTCAAGTCACTTAATTTTTTCTGGCCTCATCTTTCAATCTGTAAAATGGGAATAACTACTTGAGCTGATCAAAAATATTGCCAACTAAATGATTTTTTTCCCTGCAAAAAATTAGATAATAGAAATTTCCATTTTTGTGGAAAAAATAATTTTAAATGACGATATCAGAGTTTTCAATGAACAAAAACATAAATCTTAGAACCAATTTTATTTATTGATTGATTTTTGACAACTGACAGTCAAAAATGTTCAGTTTTAAGCTGAAAACTTTTCAGTTTTTGTTTGTTGAAAATTGAAACTTTTTGGTTTTCTTTTCCAAAAGAAAACAAAAATATTTTCAGTATTCAACAAAACCCATTTTTTTTCCAGGAGAAGTTTTGACAAAAACGAAAATCTTTTTAATTTTAATTGAAATTTTTAACAGGATAAACAATCACTTCCTGGCCAGCTGTAATAGTAACACTTCTTTTTAAACAACATCCAAAACACATGCCTTGGTGGTGCTACAGGACTTCAACTATCCAGACATCTGTTGGGAAAATAATGCACCAGGGGGCAGATTGTCCAAAAAGTTCTGGGAATGCAATTAAGACAACTTCTATTATAGAAGTCAGAGAAAGCAACTAGGGGAGAGGTTATTCTGGGTTTGATTCTGACAAACAGGAAGGAACAAATTGGGAATCTGAAGATAGAAGACAGCTTGTATGAAAGTGATTATAAAATAATAAGAATTCATGATTCTAAGGAATGATGGAGGAAACAATGGGATAAAGCCAATGGATTTCAAGAAGGCAGACTTTAGCAAACTCAGAGAATTGGTTGGTGAGATCCCATGGGAAGTAAATCTAAGGAAAAAATAGTTCAGGAGAGATGGATGTTTTTTAAAGTGACATTATTAAGGGCACAGGAATACACTGTACAAATTCACAGGAAAGACAGGAACTATGTAAAAGGCTACCCTGGCTTAATGTTTAAGCCTTAACCAAAAGTTCTTCTATGACCTGAAACTCAAAAGACTGTCATTCAAGAAGAAGAAACTAGGTCAAATTACAAAAGAGGAGTATAAAAAAAAATAACACAAGAGTGTAGGCACAAAATTAGAAAGGCCAAGGCACAAAATGAGATTAAACCAGCTATGGATATAAAGGGTAACAAGAAAGCATTTTACAAATACGTGAGAAGTAAGAGCAAAGACCAGGGACAGGGTAAGACCATTACTAAATGAGGAAGGAAGGAGAAAACAGAAAATGGGCAGAGTTAAATGTCTTTTTTTTTTTCAGTTTTTACCAAAAATGTAGCAGTGATCTGATGACTAACATAGAGATCATCAACATAAATGTGGTAGGATCTGAGGCTAAAATAGGAAAAGAACAAGTTGAGCATTACATAATGGAACCATCGCTATTTCCTAAAATGTTTGATCATTTATTTAGAAGAAAATATTTTATTTGTCTTCAGCATTGGTCACATGACATTCACAGGCAAATCTCAGGCTACAATTCTATCCTAGCCTGCTGAAATGGAGTCCAACAAAGCATCTGATGCATGGGAGAAATACAAAAGATTCAAAGGTGAAAAAGGGTACAAACTAGTTCAACGATAAAAAGGCTAATTTGAGAAACAGACCTTTGATCATTTCTTGCTCATAATGGAGACTATTAGAATGCAGAGCTGTTAAGATTAGTATGATATCCAGGGGATAAATCATTAGTTCTTTAGTAGCAAAAAATAATTATCTGCAGGAATGGGAGTTCAGATTAACAGAGACTTTTACTATTTATTGTCAAGCTATATTTCTTTCTTTCTTTCCTCCCAGAACTGCATATGCACACGGTTCCCGCCAGCACCCAGTAGTTCTTTGGTTCCTGAGTTTCCCTGTGAGAAATAAATCTATACATCTGAAGACATATCATTTAAGTACTACCCACATTAAACTTGCAATAATAAACCCTTCCTTTAAGAAGAAAGCAAAGTTTCCATATAGGCAAGTCCCCAAAAAAGGAGCTTCGAGTAATAAGATTGGACTTATTAGAGCTACTGAATCCAGACACTGACACAAGATGGAGTCTCTGGAAAGGACAAAGAAACAACATCTAGTAGATGAGAGACAGCGCCTTTTTACTGGGGGAGTGGGGAGGATGTACGGGTTTTTGGATGAACAACAGGGAGAATCCTAGCTCTGGTGAGCTACTGTGAACTGAGGCACGGCCACAGCTAACATATACAGTATCATTACTTATCTGTGGCCTTTATAACGTCAGTTTCTCAGCTCATAATACTGCAGCTTCCCACAGCTGTGGCTACATGAGAATATGAGTTAATGCTTCCTTTCCCCACTCTTTTTCCAAAATAATACCGTGTTGAAACGCAGCTAAAATTAGTGCTGCTCTGTGGATCTAGAGAAGTTGTTTACAACTGCTGGCTCTATATTCCTGTGAACTAAATCTCCAATTAGTGTAAATCAAAATAGCTCTATGGAATTAAACATGACAGATGTGATGCTTTGGAAACATGGAATATTCAAATACTGTTAAATCAACTTTATAAATGTTATATGGATCGTTATGGGCTCAATAGTTACTGTATTTCTAGCTCCATGAGTGAGCTAAAGGATGCTTCCTCTAAGAACTACAGTCAGGGTGTGAGTGGGCGAATGAGACGTAATTGATGCAAATCCCTAATGCAAGTGACAAATCTGTGGAAGTTTCATTCCCTGGGGAAATGGCATATATTGGTTTGACCTGGTTCAAAAAACCTAAGAACACAGAAGACTTGAGACTGTACAAATTAACTGTCCAGACCTAGGTATAGAAGTCATTCACACTCAATCGAAGAACAGACATGACCAAGAGAGACAGGCCCTGGATAGCAGAAGGTGCCAGAGCTGGAAGTAAGGGTTCCAGATGGACATAAAGTGAACTTTCCAGCCTTATGGATACTGAGTTATGGTGACTCATTCTGGCTCTTCACAATCCTCTTCCAGACAGTCTTGCTAAGAAGCAACAGGTTGGTTTGGTCAATTACTCCCCCTCCTGCTGTAACCTTATTTAAAGAAACAATACTCTTTAAAGAAACAATACTCATTTAGCAAATCTCCATAATGCAGTACAATAACTACACTATTCATTGGATTATTTAGGAACAGACCTGGGGTTGATTTTTAGGAGGTTTATTTTCCAACGTTCATGAACAGAGCTGGCCAAAACATTTAATACTTTGAAATTTTTGATGAAAAATAGGGACACATTTTGTTGTGAAAATTTTCACCAGAAAACTCATCCGGTTTTTGACCAAATACAGAGCTGGACAAAAAAACTTCAAATGTTGATATTTTTTTTTCAGCAAAAGAGAGAGTGAATTTTTGTGAACATTGTTGGAAAACACCAACTTCCCAATTGTGTTCACCAGCTTTCTTCATTAGATTTGTTTCTGACAAATGCTAGTGCTATTCAGTTAGTGCACCCAGAGTAGTTGATAGATTCAATGTAACAAATATATATATAAAAATAAAGAGGGAAATATTTCTCTTTCTCTTATCCCTCTGCAAGGCATAATTTTGTCCTTCCGTTCACATGCTAAGCAACTTAATCCTGTATTTAGGCTTAGTTTAATAAGACAGCAGATGCAGTATGAAATATTGAACCAAATTAACAAAAGGAGACTAAAAATAAATATAAACAGCATTACCGTTAAATGAATATAAGCAGTATTAGTATATAGTTTAATTAGCAGAAAAAGTCTTTGAAATGTATTTTCTCTCTTCTGGATCTTTAGGGTCAAATAAACTCACTGTTGAACTGTGGTGAAAGTTTTAAGAACAGTGTAATCCCTTCATGGCACTTAAAATAAGCATAAACATTGTTCTCTGAACTATAAAGGAAAAATACAGAAACTAAGTGTATCAGAATACCCAATATCTGAGGTACTGAGATGCTAGAATGAGCCTGAGTCATTGCCAAGTTAAATTCACTGTGTGCTCACCAGAATCTTGCCCAGTTATTAAGTGAATCTTAGATAGTTTGAGATTCAGAACTATGACAAATCAAGACACTTCTTTAAGTGATTGTGGTGCACAACTAGTGTTTGGTGGTCCATATTAGGTACAATTATACTTTACTTTTAGAGCTGTTCAGAAAGTGTGTACTTTTAGAGCTTTTTAAATTGGAAAACCTGAAAACCCAAAAATGAAAAAAATATATATTCAGAGTTCAACAACCAAAAAATGAAAGAACAATTCATACAAAAATTGATGAAGACTGAAAAATTTCTGCTGAAAAGTGAAAAATTGGAGCAAAAAGTTTTTAATTTTCTAATGCAACATTGACAAGTTTTGAGGAAAGCAGACAAGTGTTGGAAAATTTTCAATCTGCCTTAGTATGGCAAATCATTCTATCACTGAATAGTTGAGTTGTATTTTATCTATGAGAAGTATCAAGAGGTCACACTAAAAGTTAAGGATTAGGTGAATTCATTGGTTGGAGTTAGATGGATTCTGCAGAAAGATGGACATGAACATCCCAGACATACTGACAGTATCTTTGTCATGTGACTGTGAAAGGCATAACCCTTTCTCTAAACAAATAGGAAGCCTTTTCCAGCTTGTGCTTCAAATTCACAATCTGCTTATTATAAATGGTTATATGCTCATATATTTCTGAATATGGCAATTGTGCTTTGCAACCAGAGAGCATAAAGGCAGGATTTTGGTGAATGGTGGTAGAACACAAGGTTAAAGGGCAAATCCACCATAGTAGGATAAAAGTATTTTTCTTCCTAATTAGAAACAGTACACATGGCAGACCAGAATACTAATAACTCCTATTATCCAGATGTCTTGGGGGGCCATCTGAAACCATATGTGTAATCACAGTTTCATAAATATAAGTTTTTTTTATTTCTTTATTATTATTTATTTGTGTTACCAAAGTGCCTAGAAGCCGTAGTTGTGCACCAGGACCTTATCGTGCTAGGCGTTGTACAAACACGGAACAAATTCTGAATTTTGTCTCAGAGCCTGGGCTCCAGCCCAAGCAAGAAAGTCTACATTGCTACTTTTAGTTCCATAGAGTGAGCCCTGCACACCCAAGTCAGTTGACCCGGGCTCTGACACTCACTGCTGAGGAGGGTGGGGAGGTTGCAGTGTAGATATACCTTAACTCCCTTAGGCTTCTTTGAAAAAATCACAGCCTTAATGTTTATGCTTAAAAGTTCTGATCCTTCCATGCTCATTGGCATGAGAGGGGAGGAGTGGGTATTTCAAGGATGGGAAAGAAAGGATGCTTCTCTACAGTGCTTGAGAAAACAATGATGAATGACATTTTGATATGTTCAACTTGTGCTACTATTAAACCTCTCAATAGTGATTAATAAACCTACCATAACTAAAGCTAGGTGAGTAATTTATAACTAATTATTCATTCATTAAATTTCACTCTGCTGCTGAGTTTCAAAGTGACAATTTTTTTGACGGTTTGTTTTTCAAAAATTTTCACTAAATAATTTCTATGAATAATTTTTAGTCTATAGCTCATTTAGTGAATGTCCATTGCATTATGAGTTTCATGTCTTTACCAGATGAATTTCAGTCACAAAAAGACCAGAAAATCCAAATAAGCAGCAAATCACTCTCTCATTGATTTCTTGGAAACGTTGCTTTTGTTTAAGGACATAGACTGCAGCAGAACACCCAGCATGTAATGGGCTAGACCTCTTGCAGTCTTCTGATAAGATGGGAGTTTTTCATGTGTTTTTTTTAGAATAGTAAGAGTTATTACTTAAATAGGCCTCCAGAGCAGATTAGGGTGATCTATGGCTGTATTGAGCTGTCAGACGCCCAGATTGACAGATCTCTGGATTTTGCACCTTATAGTCAGGATGGAATTTCTTTGCTGCATAAAAATGATGAGACTTTTATTCTAAAACAGCCATGGGACTTGTTTCACAATAGACCTAAACCCAAAGCACAGTTTTTTTCTGTCCGTGGATGTAAACAAACTACATCTGAGATCAAATATGGTTTACAAGCCCACTGAATTGATAGAGCTGCATATCCTTTTGTGCCAGATGTTACAAATATGCAGACAGACAGTTCTTATTGATCCAAATGATTTGAAGAAACTCCATTTGAAAGCATATGTATTTCTGCCTGATATTTTGACGTGCTTGACATGACAGTGTCAGAAATGCAAATGTGTGAGAAGAAAGTATGCTCTCATGTTATAACAGCAGATTTCCCTGGCAGACAGTTGGAAATATGTTGCACAACTAATCATAGATCAGAGGAGACATGATCATCATCATAACCCATTTAAAGACATAAAACAGGACTTGATATCAAACAGTGTGGACTTTTCTTTTTTTTTTTAATTTGAACCATTTCAGTCTTGCCTGTTACAAATATGAAAGCACCAGTTGCCTTTCTTACAATCAAAGTACAGTAGCTTAAACTGAAAAGCCTTCCAAAAAACAAAAAAAGTCTTTCGAATCCTTCCCATACAGTGAAAGAAATCACAGCCTTCTCCCTCAAAAGCCCACAAAGACCTGTAGCATCCAATGTAGTCAACAAAAAAAAAATTATAAAACCATGTTTTTAATAGTTCACCATATATATTATGCTGTATTTCAGTACTGATGCCACATGAAAAAAAACCCTTAAAAATATTGGCCTGAAAGCCAATTACTTAGCCTTCTTAAAATCTTATCCTCTTTTGGCTTTCATGAATCTTTCACCTCCTAGTTCTTTTCCTACCACTTTAATTGCTCCTTCAGAGTCTTATTTAGTGGGACCCCCTTACCCTCTTCCAACTCCATCTCCCCCTGTACACCTTACCTCTGGAGAAGGCTGTAATTCTACTCTGCTACAGATCTAGTCTTCCTCATTCCAAACAAAAATCTTGTCTTGTCTTTCCAATATCTCATGGATGTCCAGCCACTAACTCAACAATATGCCAACACTGAGCTCTTAATCTTCATGCCACAGCCTCCCCTACACCCCCTCCTTTCTCATTACTATGAACATCACCACCATAAATGTGTCATTCAGGCACATCAGACTGAGCACTCTCCCTACACCGACACACCCAGTCTGTGTCTACATTTACTGATACTTCCTAAGAAACAGCCCAAGAACCAGCTTTCCCTGTATGTTCACACCTCCAGGCTATCATCATCTTGTATTTGGTAACCTCTTGCAATCTGGCCTTCATGCAGCCATCCTTGCCCCCTTGAATACATTCAAAATGCAGCTGCTTAAACTATCTTCTGTTATTCTGACTGCATCGTTCTTTCTTTGTGTGCCTCCGTTGGCTTCCTCTTCTTTACCATATCAAATACAATCTTCTTATCGTCACCATTAGGGATCTTCCTGACTGAATCTCACTCTACCTAGCTGTTCTATTAACTCATTTTGACATTGATTGTCACTTTTGATCCACAAATATTCCTAGCCTTTTACTAGTAAGCTTTTGAAACTCATCTATCAGGTCACCCTGTCTAGCCACCTTTGCATCTATTTTCAAATCCCTCCTTAAAACTCACCTCTCGCTATGATGCCAATGAGGCATTGTCAGATGACCATAAGGAAAGTAGCAAACCATAACTAGTGCCCATTGTGCCAAGATATGCTTGCCTTACTGTTAACCCATCTTCTACTTTTGAGGTGGTGGAAATTAGAATAAAAAATTATATGTGACTGAAAAATCACTTCTTAGCAGTATGGGCCTCTGCCAATATTTTCACAGAGAATAATGAAGTGACATCACCTTCCATTTTCTCTGCCCAACTTGGCAGGAGTAGAATGTCAATGGGAATAGTTGTGCAAGGCCATCTGCAACTGTTTCATTGAAGCACACTCGTGTAGACGCCACCTGTCACTGTGTGACAGGGCAACATCATGGGTTTGCAATCCCACCAGGATCCCATGATTGTAGGGGTTCTCAGCAATTTTTCTACATTCTGCAAATTCTAAATTTTAAAGGGGGGGGGCAGTGTTTTGTATCTTTTTTCACTTCCAGGTTTATAGCCACCTAATGTGCTTCTTCAGTGGGCTAAATTCTGATCTCAGAGATTTCCCTGTATTTTGGTACCTGAATTTTTCCAGAATTATTTACCTCAGATTTAAAGAAAAAACTATTCTAAACATTGGGCCTGATTCTCCACTGAGAGCATGTTGTGTAGTCATTTATGCCTGTGTAAAGCTATAGCATTCTTGTGTGTTAGCAGTTTACATATACCTATATAATAGTGAATATTCAATACAGAAATCCTTGATGGTTGTCAGATTCAAAGCATGTTCATGAAAGCTCAGCTGCTTTGGTCTGGGCTTTGGCCAACTCAAGACTACCCAGGACCATAGTTTATGGTCTATTAAAGCAATGCACCTGTTCTCATGGTGGCCAATGCAAACAATATTAAGACACACTGACGTCAAATTTGAAAGCACATCAGGTTGACCTCCAGCAACTGGGAAGCAGCAACTTATGAAAGAGCAAAGTGGCATCAGATTTGTTATGTCACCATTAACCGCTTTGATATAAGGCCCATTCACACCTTTTGTGACAAACATGAACACCACAAAGCAAGGATACAACATTTTGCAATGGTCATAGACAAGCTTGTCTGTCTGATATGTAAACATGTTTACTGTTCTGACATTGGGCTGAACTCACATAAACATGTCGACATAGAGTGCTTTCTGAATCCTCATATGTTGACATCGCCATAAGAATCCCAGTTCAGGAAAACACTTAAGCATGTGGTCAACCACATCTCTAGCCTGCAACTCATTTAAGCATAGTTGTGTTTTCCTGATCTGAAGGATAATGGGTCTACACAAGGTGCAGGAAGGTCGATTATCAGGTCCAGTGTGTCAGGATGGAGACAGTCTCTATAAGCTTACATTTTTAATAGTTCACCATATATATTATGCTGTATTTCAGTACTGATGCCACATGAAAAAAACCCTGAAAAATATTCTCTTCAGGGAAGCCCATGGGTATGAGATATATCTTTCCCTATTCTGTATTATCGGTCAGATACTGCACGCATGAAAATGCGATCTTTGCGCTTCAGGAGTTTATTAGTATCACTGAATCAATGCCACAGATGTGCATGCTTATCTGCTCTTTCTGATGCATGCCTCATCTGAAATTGGTGTCCTCATAATTAGTTGCAGTGGAAATATCACCAAGCGTTGAGGTTAGGGCTTCATCAGAGGGACAAGCAGCAGCAAAACTGAACATCTGAGGCCTGAGCACCTCTTTTGTGTAAATAACCTAAGCTTTAGTGATTTTTTTTGAAAGGGAAGACTAAAAAGATAGAATGGATAAACAGAACTGTTTCTTAAGGGGTGGTTTTCTGGCATGTGCCCTGGCTTTTTTAAAGACAGATTCTGCCCAACCCTTAAGCAGGTATGGAAGGAGAAGAGAGGCCATAAAGAGCTTCATCCCCTACTTGTACCTCATGCAGATGCCAGTGATCATCTCATTGAAGACGTTGTTTCCTCCTAACTTCAACCTGGGCACTTGGGGCCGCAAAGTGGGCATGGGATGTTTAGGCTGGGCCAATTAATCCACCCCACCATCATCAAAACACTGGGAGGGCGTGTGTGCTGTGCTTTTCCAGGGTGAAGTAGCTGCCATGCCTGCAAATACTGCCTGGTAGCCCACAGGAAGGATTTCTGGCTGATCCATTACCCCAGCTACACATGGTTGCTGCATACACCCTCTAAAGCAGCTGACCTCATGAAGGACACAGTCTAGCTCATCATAAACAAGATACTTTGTAAAAATATCCTGGTAAATAACTAAAACTACTCTGAAACTGTAATTCCTTAATTCATATTTTTTGACTAAACATGGCCTGGCGACGGGGAGAGGGGGGAATCATTCAAGCAAACCAAGGCAGACTATGTTTTGTCTTAAAAAAAAGCAGGGACTGTATTTGTGTTGCGATTTGAAATGTCCTACCCTGAAACAATTCTGTTTATTGCTACAACCTGGTCACTCACACTATATTACCACTCTGCTACCCAGTCGAAGCTGTGTCAGGATGAACAGACATGTTCTCCCTTTCTCCCCACACTTACGCTCCCATCTCCCTGCTGTCAGTCACATCAGGTGCTGCAGATAGATCATTTCTTCCCTTCATTATGTGGAGTCCTAAACAGAGACAGAACTTTGCTCCTGCCCAACTGTGGAAGTTTTACAGCTGTGATGGAAAATTGAATAGCTGCTGAGGTGAGAGAAGTCTTCCATGGAGATTTACAAGGAGAGAGGCAAAGCAACTGTCTTGTTGGGATGCCCCATTCCAGCATCAAACTCAGTTACTTGCAGCATTAATTCATTCATATATCAAAACAAGGCATTTCATGTGCATCAACTAATCATAAGAGAAAAATCGCCAGCTTGGTAGTCCATTGCTATGCAGATAATAAACTGAGCTGTTTACAAAGCAGGCATTCAGTAAGGAGGAAATAAAAATATTAATAATGGGCCAAATTCTTTTAGGTTACTTCATTCATTACTTAGATTGTGAGCACTTTGGGGCAAGGACTGTCTTTTTGTTCTACGTTTGTACAGTGCCTAGCGGAATGGGGTCTGGGCCATGACTGGGGCTTCAACATACCATCACAATAACTCATCCCTAGCACAGTTACGTCAGGGATGCATTTATTGGTAAAGTTTGACTTGGTAGAGATTTTACATGAAAGTTTAGGGCCATATCCTCAGCAGGCGAATCACTGAAACTGATTTATACCAGCTGAGGATCTGGCAAATGGTTTTGAGCATTATCAAGTAAATAGTCCCAACTCTTAAATAATATAACAACATTTATCCAGTACAACAAATGCTGCTTTTATTTTGATTTTCTAAAAAGAAAAAAAATAAATGAGGCCACCGCTTGTATAATGGAATCTATGCTTCTGATACAGTATTATAATAATAGTTCTGCTGGACATATCAAATAGATGCATTGTACCCCTCCCCCCATCCATTATTACCTAATATTTTGCTTTTCTTCATAGCTTTTTCTTTTATACTTCCCCTTGCCTTTTCCCACTGGTGCAAAAGGATATGGATTCTCTGGGAAATTTCCAATAGAGTCCTCAAATGTGTTATATATAGACCTAGCTCTCCCTTTAGCCATTCACAACATAAATTCAGGTCAGTGAAAGGAATAAAATATGGTCTGAACATTGTACTTACTATACTGCCCCAGGAATGAAGTCTCCTTTAAAAGAAAAGTTCTATTTGTCATTATGTCACCAACTTCTAACCTCTGTCAGAGTGGAGGTGGCCCTAATATTGAACAGGCTTTGAGAAGAAATTTGTGCTTAAACTACTTCATCCAGCAGCTATAACTAAAATCCCTGTTAACTGGCCAACCAGGTTGCTTTCTGAATTTCATGATTAGCACTTACTTATCACATTTTCTTTTCAGAGCCAGCAGTGAATATGGATTTATAAGAAGCAGTGTTTTCAAGCTCAACATTAAGGGCTTGTCTATATGACCACTGAGCTTGTGGCAAGCTGGGGTTGGGACAATTCCTACTTCACCCTAAGCCTCTGCTGCTGCTCACTAAAAGTTCCATAGTGTACTTTGAGCTAACCTGCTTTGATCTTCTACTAGTTTAAATCAGCCTAGGTCCAATGTAATCAATGGAGCTATGCTGATTTATACCAGTTGAGGATCATGTCCTGAGTATTTTATTCTACCAGCAGACTAAGTGAAGGTGGGTTATTCTTGCTCTGCTTAGGCTTCACAAACAGTGCAGTAATGCCAGGTTATAAAAGCAAGGCAGAATGTTGGGAATTTCACTTTGCAAGACAAATATTGCACACAAGTAATTATAACTCAGCATTAAAAAAGGTCCTATCAAGTTTTAACTGAAATCAAAAAGCACAATTAATATTGTTTCATTGTGACAGGAAAACATGACACATTATTCAGAAATAACAGCAATGCATTCTCCAGAGCTAATGGACTGCAAGCAAAACTAAGAAACTGAGTCACAGTTTTGTATGAAAATAAAGTATTGTTTCTAAACTAATGGATTAACAGAACGAGAAACACTACAAGTGCTGTGCCACAGATGTCACATTACCAGAAATTCATCAATAAAAGAGCACAATCAAAGAAGGTATAGGCACTCAATTTCACTTACAACCAGCTTTGCAATGTAAACGTCTTGGAGAACCTGGAACACCTGAGCCCCTAGATTATCCCCATTTTTAAGCAGAACCATTACACTCTGGTACACTCCTTGGGGAGCTCTGTTTAAAACTCAAGAGCACAATATGGCCCTCATAGTTTACAGAAACTTATGAAACTTGTTCCCTCTTCATGTCTGCAAAATATTTAAAATGAAGGGCTAGATCCACTGCTGGTATACACCAGTTGAGGAGCTATCCTGCAATCTTCACTTATACTTTAATTCATCTATGAATAACTCTGTCCTTGTGTGCATATAAATGCATGAGTTTATGGTGTATGCATACAAAGTCAACATGTATAAAAATGCTTTGAACAGGCAATATTAAAATAGAAATCTAAAACAGAAGATAGAAACATGGAAGTAATACATTCTGAATTTACTTTGAAAATTGAAATGTATTGGGAAATAAATATTTTTTATTCTCCCGAGATAACCTGTTGATTTATTTAAATAACTGAAGCATCAACACATGAGAGATCTAAAAGGCTTCTGTCATGATTGATAAGTTCAGGATATAACTATCTAAGTTTTTAATAAATTAATCTTTTCTAAAGAGTGGGAGATTTGTGAATTGCTAATTTCACAGTCCAGCCCTTGATGCAACAAAGCACATGCTTAACATTAAGCAGAGACTAGTCTCATTGAAGTCAATAGCAATGTTTGGCATGTGCTTCATGTTCAGCATGTGCTTAAACCCATCTTTAATCAGCAAAGCACTTAAGCATGTCACTAAAGCATCAGCTTCAAGGACACCAAAGCACATGCATAAAATTAAGCACACATTTAAGTACTTGCTAAATAAGGATCATCATGGGCTTGATCCTGTACTCTATACGCCATCCTACCAAGCACTAAAGCAAGTATTTAACTTTAAGCTTTGAGTAATCCCATTGACGTTAATGGGACTACTCACATGCACAAAGTTAAGCGCATACTTAAGTGATTTGTAGCACCTTGCAGGATCAAGCCCAAAGAAAGCAAACACGTAATAAAAAATATTAATGCTAATGGAGCCCAAAATGTACTTTGTTCATTCATTTCATAAATGTCGATTAATTTAAACTGTTTATGATGATATTTTAAAACATACTAATAAAAGTTACATAATTTGTTTTCAGAAAGTAATGAAGTCTCAGTAAAATGAGGTTTCACTATGATCTTTACTGCAAAGAAGTGAGTATTGCCTTTTTTGTGTGTGTAAGGGATGCAGATTAGACAGATTCTTCTGTTACTGTTTGCTAATAGCACTCACTCAGGTCCAAGTTTTGGCCCAGATACACAGATGCATTATGGTTGCACTATGATACTGCAGCACCAGTTCAACATGACCCTAAGTCTCTTATAGCCAGCTAAGGGAAATCATAGTGGGGGATCCTCTTGTGCCATGAAGCATAGAAGGCTCCTACGTCACCCCTAATCCTTGGAGGCCTGGCCAGGGGGAGAGTGGTCATGGCTGGGGTGCCCCTACAGGCAGCTGATACCCAAATATTGGTTGGGGTTATTGGCAGGCATTGCAAATGAGAGGAGTCTTCAGGGCAGAGAGACCATCTCTGTACACACACAGCCCAGGATCAGGAGAGACCTAAGGTGGCTTCTTCTGGATCACACTCGTTGGTCCTCAGAAGCAGCTGAAGAGCTGGGCTTTAATGTAAATTAGGGAAGAGAGGACAGGGAGGTGACAGTGAGGGACACTTTCAAAAGAGATGCTTCAATGCTTTTCTCTTGTTAAATCATATATACATATGCACAGCATTCCAGCATGACCAATCTTAAATACATTGTACACATGGCAGATGACCGATAATTTCAGTAAAAAATATTAAATTTGGCTGCAAATGTTCATAACTTGTTACAAATATTGAGGAAAATAATTTTTGGGGTGCTCTGGCGTGCAGTCTAAATGGACCAAATTTATCACTGATGAAAATCCAGTGACAAACATTATTATTGTTTATTTTTAATTAGTTTGAACCAGGAAGTACAACTTGGCCAGATTGCAGAATGTTATTGTCTACATCAGGAGCCAGCTTGACTGGAGATGCTGGAATTAATCACCACTGGAATACTTCTATCAGCAAATTGTCAATGTTCCTTAGGTAAAAAGTAGTGTTCTAAATACACTTTTTCCCTTGGGTAGTTTTTCTATCACTGTTTGATTCAGTTTTAGTGTTTCTCCTCTGCTTGATCATTTAACGCAGGGCTTTCCTAAAGAAAACAATTCTTGGAAAGTTATCACCCCATAACTAGTTGAATAACTATGCAAGCCAGTATACCAGACAATAAATTGAACCTTTTATTTCTCCAGAAGCATAACCCACGTTGTCTGCTTCCTTTTGGAGATATGTATGTGTTTTTACTTTTGTTCAGTCATTTTTTTGTCCTTAATGTAGGCAGTGATTTTTGCTGCACTCACTGATACTGCATTTTCCAAATGATCATGTTCTAATAAAGTAAACAAATCCAGCTATAAATGGAAATAGCAACCTTGCTATTGTGACACATTTGAGAGGTTATGAAATTATTCAAATTCTGAAAGCCAGTGTTTGCCCAGGAATATCAGAAAGGAAGGAAAAAACCTAGTTACCTGAGCATTTGAGTCAGTATTTGGGAAGGAAACAATGGTTTTGAAATTTTCATGTTAAACTGAACTGGTAATGTTCTCAGACAAGACCTTAAGCTAGCTATATGCGTTTCTCCATCTTTTTCCGTTGATTGAGTTTCACAGCAAAAAAAAACAAAAATGAGGCATTTGATACCGATTATGGACATAACCATTAAATGCTTCTTTTAAAAAAATCAATGGAAAAAAACAGAAGCTGTGCTTATAGTTGTGAATTTAGCCTCATTCAGAGATATGACTTTAACAGAGAATGCTGTCTCCATTATACAGTAGTCCTTGAAACATAAAAGAAAGAAATCATACCATAGGGCTATAATCACTGTAACATGATCATTGCCTCACTATCAAATAAAGCTTTGCCTTGTTTTATTCCTTTAAGTCATTGGTTCCATTCCACTTTAATTTGTGCACACAAGAAACAAGAAAGAGCTGATCGCAGGTTTTGCTTAATAGCCTTATTCATAACCTTATTTATCAAATATTTTTATATATATATACACAATATACACATAGATCAGATGTATATATTATATATATACACATATATAACAAACATATAAGGTTAAATTAAAAAAGCCACACAGCACAGTACGCACATAAAACACAATTCAGTAAACCTGTGCTTCAACTTAGAAACTGTGTGGAAATTTAATCCCTGTTAGAAGGAAAGAGTTCAGTTGTTCTGTTTATTGTTTGCTTCTTTATACTTATAATTCAGGTTTAAAACATATATTACTGCTTTGCTAATATCTGCTGTTAGATCTTCAAGCGAACTGCCACCATGACTATGAAATAGGGTACCGAGAAGAAGAGAGTGCTGAGGAGAGTAAACTTTTACAGCGACAAATGGATAACTTTGCTGCTTTAGAAACAAAAATAGTAAAACAAAAATAGAACAAATAAGGAGTAAGGGTTGAAATCCATTATTTTTTGTTTAACTGCCCTCAGTCCCAGTAACAGGTCTTCTTTGGCACTTGAGAACGATCACAAGTAGTTTGCCTTTTTATTCATATAGAACAAAATTTACAAAGTCATTCATACATTTTTTTGTTTTTGTTTTTTGTTTTTGTTTTGTTTTTTACTGACTTCGAAAATTGGGAATATTCAAAATACACTTTTACCCCACTTCATTCTTTCATTATTTACAGATATGTACATGAAAAATGTAAAAGTTTTTGTTTTTGTTTCAGATTGTATTAAAAAGCTCTGCTGGTTGTTTTTTTGTTTATTTTCATTATATGGATGTTCCATGGGAAGGCTCCATGGCTTCTGGAATGACTCCCCCTGGCACAGACTGAAATGACATCGGGATAGGTGTTTTCACGGGGCTCTGACGAAACAGTCCTCCATTTGGTGATCTGTGTTTACACTGTATAGAGGGCATGGTGGCTGAGCTGCTAAGGGGCAATGGCAGGTTACTACCAGAGGCAGTTGTGAGTGTCCTGCTGGCACCATGACTTGTCTGTTCTGGTAAAAAGGTGGTGACAGAAAGTTGTGTGTTCTGGTATTCGCGTACTGGCTCCAGGGTCTGACTTGGCTGCATGCCACCAATCTCCAAGGCTGAGATTTCAATGGACGCTGGAGAGATTTGCTTGTGGGCTATGTCTTCATCAATTAAACTGTTCATACGTCTGTGGACCTGCTCCAGATTTACTTCTTTATCCTATTGAGGTAAAAACAATGGAATCAGTCCAAACAAAAATCTGTCTCTCTCCCCACACTATGTGGTGGGAACCATTGTTTATTCATTCACTTAATTTGATTAGGCAAAAGCTCTAGGTACCCATAACAGCTCAATCTTAAAAACACATACCAAAAAAAAACCAGTCAACTCAGTGACAATCCACAACTGAACCCCTTAAACCACTCCCTCTTTGAGGCAAAACCAGGGCTCTGGTTCCACCCGTACACAATGGAATGTCACACCAGCACCTTCCTCGAGCTACAATCTTGTCTGCCAGAACCTCGGTTTTTATTCTGGAGCAAAGAATGAGCTTCTAGCTGCTATGGTTATGAAGAAATCCCACCTCCCAAACGTGAAGCGAGTGTAATCGATACAGAGATGTCAGAGAGCCTGGAACAATAGTGCTGGCTGGGAGGTGTGAACTGCCCTATTCATCATAGATGAACTCAGATGCTCATTGATGACAACCTAAATATCAACATTGTTAAATATTTCATTTCTCATATCAGAGAGAGAGGAGGATCACAAACCTGTACAACATACTGAGTAATGGCTCATTTGGGGAAGCAGTGGGGAGATACAATCTCATACTTTTTCACCAGTCAGGAAGGAGCCCAGCCCAAGAAGCCTACTGGGCATATTCAAGCCCCATCAATGGTGAGCCATGCTCAGGAGGTTCATGTGATCTACTTGGAGCAGCATCTCATTCATTTTGTTGACTCAGGTGGAGGTTATTTTGTGGGAGAAGCTTGGAAGCACACACTCACCTCTTTTATTTCCCTCAATTTTAGTCCTGAACAAAATAGATACCAGACCCAATATGACCTGAAGGGTGACAAATATGGCCTGTGTCAGAAGAAAGGAAGAACTTAGTTCCAGAGTTGAGGCTTCCACTGAGATTGTCTTGCCCTAAGCTCCCTTGAGGGACTGTCAGCTCAAGCATCACAGCAGATTGTAGCTGCCAGGATAAAAACACAAGGGGAGAGCTGGTCTTTAAAACACAAACCAGTGAGGGACTAAAATGGGCTGCTTACTGCATCACTACCGTATTTCCCATATGTAGAATGGAAAACAACATAAAATGCATGGCAAAAGCAAGCACCAGGGTGGTGTTTTTATAGAGGACAATGTATATGTAATGTAAGTGGTATTTCAGAAAGCAGACCTAAAGTATGTAATATTTTCAAAGTACAGAATTTGATTATTTGATCGCATTTAAATAGTGGCCCAGAAACAAAGCATCTGTTAGCCCACAAGCTCTGGATGATAGAAGATCCCTCTTGTATTCTAGACTTCTAAAGTGGTATTGAGCTCCCATAGTGAGAATGTCCTGGGGAAAAAATATATGTGATCTGCATCCAGATGATTCCCTGGCTGGTGAAACAGTCTCACAGGGCTGTGGGTGGCTGGGTGCTAAGCAGAATAGCCTTGCAGCTTCTCTGTCTTATGCCAGAGAATAACCCAGTCCTCAGTGGCGCTGGGAATGGGGGAATGTAAAACTGACTCTAGGCCACATTTTCCCTGTGGTCCTGTGTCAAGCAAAGTTCAGCTGGATTAGAGAATTTGATCCAATTACACTACAGTTCTTCAGTCATCAGCTGCCAACTGTCTGTATCTCCAGCTTTTAATTAGAGATGAGCCCAAATCAAAACCCTGAATTCCATAAATTGTCAAACACTAACTTTGTGACTTGGGTCAATCTCTACTTTTCAATACCATTTAATAACTGACTTGCTGGTCCCCCGAAGATCAGAACACATTGGTGGCCACAAACCTGCAGGCCTACCTCAGGCTAAACTCCCATTGAATCTATTGGGAGTTTTGCCTAGTTAAAGGCTAAAGGCATGGAACTGATCCAAAGCCCTTTGACATCAATGGAAAGTCTCCTAATGAATTCCATTAATTTTTGATCATGACCACATTTCTGGCATGCCAAACTCTCATAGCTACTCCTAGAAAAGTGACAATGAATCCTGACACACCACAAAATCATCACCAGAGTATTCAGGAATTTTTTTTTCCTGCCAAATCATTTATATATGTCATCCATTCCCAAATGAAGATAAATCAATAGAAAATTAGAAAAGAAACTTTAAAGACAAAAATAGAATGTACCCTACTTACATTTAATAAGAGGTGTACCGCAATTTCAGTAGTGTAGAAGCCCTTTTAATGACTTCCACACTTGAATTATCATTCTTTTCATTCATGAAGGTAGACAACACATTAGCTCTAACGTATTATGTGTTCTCTCTCACACAGTAGCTGAGTACCCAAAGGATTTGTAATACAAAGTCTCAAAGGAAGCACTGTAATGCACCACTGGTTTGTCAATTTAGAAAAACCTTGATAAAATGGACTTGGGGGGAGGGGGAAGATACAGTCATTGGACTGGCTGTTTATATTGTAGCAGCCACTAGGGAGCAAATGTTATACTTAAGATGGTTAAGTTGTTTTCATTAGAACCTAAACATCCTACCTGGGTCTACCAGTGAAGGTCACTTGCGAGCTTTATCTAATTCAACATATGATGAGCTACCTGCCTAGCTATGGTAACTTCAGAGAGCTTATTACACCAGTTTTTCATGAACTGCCCTGGACTCCTATTCACTTGAGGGTATACTTGTAAGGGGCTGCTTATTTCGGTCCAAAGAGCAGAGGGCTTGGTTATTTGAGAGACCACTGTTGTTGCCCTAATCAGCTGCAAAATTAGAGTGGAAAGAATACTGGAATTTTTTCCCCTGAATATGTGTTCAGATTCAAAGATAAATCAATTTTAATTTTTCTGTGTTCATGATCTGCTCTTGATTTCTGCTAGCGATCTTATTCCTGTAAAACTAATGTTAAGCAAAATATACGGCAACATTGATTAGTGGTATTTTTATTGTACTATTTATAATTCATTCTGTGCTGCTTTCTTACCTGAGTCAGGAACAGAAATAATGTGACCAGGATAACTAACCAGTGCGGTGAAAATGGTAAAGTTCTAATTAGGGCTGTCAATTAATTGTAGTTAACTCGTGCAATTAACAAAAAAATTAATTGCGATTTAAAAAATTAATCACGATTAATCAAAGTATTAATCGCACTGTTAAACAATAGAATACCAATTGAAATGTATTAAATATTTTGGATGTTTTTCTACATTTTCAAATATATTCATTTCAATTACAACACAGAATACAGAGTGTACACTGCTCATTTTATATTATTTTTATCACAAATATTTGCATTGTAATGATAAACAAAAATAGTATTTTTCAGTTTACCTCATACAAGTACTGTAGTGCAATCTCTATTGTGAAAATGCAAGTTACAAATGTAGATTTTTTTTGTTACATAACTGCACTCAAAAACAAAACTTTAGAGCCTACAAATCCACTCAGTCCTACTTCTTGTTCAGACAATCGCTAAGACAAACTAATGCCGCCCATTTCTTATTTACAATGTCACCAGAAAGTCAGAACATGGTGTTTGCATGGGATTTTTGTAGCCGGCATTCCAAGGTATTTACATGCCAGATATGCTAAACATTTGTATGCCCCTTCATGCTTTGGCCACTATTCTAGAGGACATGCTTCCATGATGATGATGCTTGTTAAAAAAAAATGTGCTAATTAAATTTGTGACTGAACTCCTTCGGGGAGAATTGTATGTCTCCAGCTCTGTTTTACCTGCATTCTGCCATATATTTCATGTCATAATAGTTTCGGATGATAACTCAGCACATGTTGTTCATTTTAAGAACACTTTCACTGCAGTTTTGACAAAACACAAAGAAGTTACCAATGTGAGATTTCTAAAGATAGCTGTAGCACTCGACCCAAGATTTAAGAATCTGAAGTGCCTTCCAAAAATCTAAGAAGGATGAAGTGTGGAGCATGCTTTCAGAAGTCTTAAAAGAGCAACACTGATGCAGAAATTACAGAACCTGAACCACTAAAAAAGAAAATCAGCCTTCTGCTGGTAGCACCAGACTCGGATTATGAAAATGAACATGTGTCGGCCTGCACTGCTTTGGACTGTTGTCAAGCAAAGCCTGTCATCAGCATGGACGCTCGTCCTCTGGAATGGTGGATGAAGCATGAGGGACATATGAATCTTAAGTGCATCTGGCATGTAAATACCTTGCAATGCCAGCTGCAACAGTGTCAGCTGAATGCCTGTTCTCACTTTCAGATGACATTGTGAACAAGAAGCAGGGAGCATTATCTTCCAAAAATGTAAACAAACTTGTTTGTCCGAGCGATTGGCTGAACAAGAAGTAGGATTGAGTGGACTTGTAGGCTCTAAAGTTTGACAATGTTTTATTTTTGAGTGCAGTTATTTTTTGTACATAAGTCTACATTTGTAAATTCAGCTTTCATGATAAAGAGATTGCGATACAGTACTTGTATTAGGTGAATTGAAAAATACTATTTCTTTTGTTTTTTACAGTGCAAATATTTATAATAAAAAATAAATATAAGGTGAGCACTGTACACTTTGTATTCTGTGTTGTAACTGAAATCAATATATTTGAAAATGTAGAAAACATTCAAAAATATTTAAAATGGTATTCTATTATTAACAGTGAGATTAATCGCCATTATTTTTTTTAATCATGTGATTAATCATGACTAATTATTTTAAATCGCTTGACAGTCCTAATTCTAATACTTGCAACAAACAGTTTATGAGCTATTTGAAGAGCAAAAACAAAATTGTGACTAATTTAGGATTATGAATGAATTCAAAACTTTTATGATCTTCTCACAAACAGAAAAAGAGGTGAACTTCAGCACATTAATTATTCCTTGTGATATATTTAGCTTAGCTCTTTTAAGATATAAATATCAAAAGGCTACAGAAGGGGCATTTTCAGTAGAGGAGACTTAATTCAGACATTTTAAGGCCAAGGAACTATTGAGATAATCTAGTCTGGAAATCATGTCTCCAGTTGGTCTAAGGGTACAAGATTGGTTACCTTTTTGACATAGTGTATAACACATCTCCTTTTGCAGGCTCTTTTCTGAAAGTGTGGATAGATGAGTCCTTGCATTTTGCAACTCATTTGTTTTTAATTTTGTAGATGTTCACATTGATTTCAAGGAGGGAGGATCAGACACAATGTCATTTTTATATAGGTGACCAGATCATAGTATAAGTATAAATGAAAACCCTTCTTTTCTGCCGTTTCATTCACTCAAAACTCTCAAAAAATCTATGTCAGGTGTGAAATCCTGGACTTATTGAAATCAACAGGAGTTTTCCATTGGCTTCACTGAGCCAGAATTTCACTCTCTGTCTCCATTCTAAAGTAAAAATGTTTTGTGTGGAAAGTTTAATGAAAACTGGTTCTGTCTCTTTGGGTGATGAGGGTGAGAAATGACCCCCTTTTTTTTTTAAAGTTTGCTCACCTTCTTTTTCCCTGCAGAGAAATAACTGAAAAACTACTGAATAATCAAGCTTCAAAATTGGCACGTGAAAAGTTATCAGCAAGGATAGGTGATTTGCCATTTTTTAAAAAAAGCTTTAAGATAAAGATATTAGCATTTAAGGCCATGAGCCTGAGCTGGCACAGTAGAAAATTTCTGTAAGTTATAACTAATTTACGTATTGGAGGACAGACTGACTGGGACATATGTGCAGCTGGGGCCAGATCCCTATTCAGCGATGCACTTAGACACGTCTATGTCCCATTAAAATCAACGGTAAGCAAGTACCTACATGCTTTACTGAACAGGGATGGATTTAAGCATGTGCTTAAGTGCTTTGCTAATCTGGGATTGTAGAGAAGTGTGCTTTTTAAACTGCCCAGGACTCCAGCCAGCTCCTACAGAGCTCTTAAGTCTTCCAGCAAAGCATCCCTATTTCTATACAACTCCTCAGCTTCCAAGCACAGCAGTCCAACTCCTGTGGAATCCGAAGTTCCTCCGAATCACAGCCCTGTTAAAAGCCCCAGCAAGACAGTGCTGCTTTCATGGAGAAACAGAGATCCCCAAAACTGCAGCCCCAATGAGGTTTAAGGATATGACAGGCTCCACTAATGAAATCAACAGAACTTGTAAACTATAAACTTAATCAGGACTAATTGCTGTCCCTTTTTTCTTTAAGGATTACCTAGGAAATTAAATAGGGAAAAACGAGTTAATTAAATAGTAATTTTATAATTCAAACCGTGAAAGCCAGGGAATGCAAAAGTTAAGATTCCAGGTGCTTTAATCTGGCCATTTTCCCTTTCTGTATTCCTTGTCAAACATGAGGCTTTATGTATCACACTTTATATCTTTCTATGTTTACCATAAAACGTAGAGGCCGTATGGTGGGTTAACATTGCCATTGGATCCTTAACTTTTGCATCTCTTGATGCTTTGTGCTTTTAATTGTGCAATTCTAAAGTAGTGTAGCAAAAGTCAAAAAGAGTCTTTGGGCCTATTTAACTCTATATTTGTATAGCACCTCACAAAATGGTGACACAAGCTGATTGGCCTCCAGGCACTATTGTAGTAAGGAAGATAATTAATAATAGTTAATAACTGCTGCTCAATAACTTTATTGAACTAATTATCTGAACTGAGGCTGTGTAGAAGAATTAATGGTATGGCTCATTGCAGGAGAGACAGTGCCTGAATGGACAGGGTAAGCAACTCACCTCCTGCCTGTGGCTTGCTATAATGATATCATTACAAAGGGACTTTAATAGGGGCAGGATAAAGAGGCATAGGAGTCAGCAGTTGTGCTGGGAAGAGCAAAGGACAGAGAAGAAATTTGGCTGGAGATTTTGAACACAGAGCTGTGTTTCACACTGGGACTTGAAGTTTGGTTACTAGACTGGAAGCTTTGTTTCTGTTCTTCCCACATATTTCTGACTATCTCCACTCATTTTGTTCCCAAAGGTGAATAAACCGCTCCAGACTTTACTGTTTGGAGGCTGAGACAGTGACATTACCGCAGATTTTTGCAGTTAATATGTATACAGTATATTCACTTATATTGTATACATTTATGTAATATCTATACTGATGTATATTTCTATCAATGTATGTATTCCATAGCTATATGTGTATTGTTTATGTATAGCTGTATCCATACACACACTATCAAATAAAATGTGTGTGTTCTCACACTTTTTTATTAAATGCCATTAGTGTCAATGTCAACCATATAATGCCATTTTCTTTTACACTCTCAGTACATTCTCTTTCATTATTTTTATTACTATTTTTATTACATTCCTTGCAGGTTATCTGAAGAGAATGATCAGTGAAATGGAGCAAAACACATATGTATATGGAGGATGAATATAAGTGCCAGTCTTCCTCCTGACTGAGAAAAACAACTAACCACACATTTCTGCTGGGTAAGCAAATTATCTCATTCATAGATTCATAGAAGACTAGGGTTGGAAGAGACTCAGGAGGTCATCTAGACCAACCCTCTGCTCAAAGCAGGACCAACCCTAACTAAATATCAGTTTGGATTTCATTCTTTCCCTCAGTAAATTGAGCTAGAAGAGAGAAAGGGAAAGGCAGGTTTCTGAAATATTGTAAGAACTTGATCATGAAAAATGTGGCTATTGGTACCCTGACTGACAAAGTACACAGCTATGCTGCCCCCTCCCCCTGAGAACTGAAGGCTGCCCTCAGGAAATTCCTTGAAACAATTAACCCTCTATGAGAGCAACTACAATTAACTAAGACTCTCTACTCTGGATAACTTGAGTATCATTTTTTATTTTTGAGAGACATAGTGATAATCACCATGTAATATGCAAGTTTTAAGGAGTAATCAATACTCTTTATGTAGGTGTGCGGAGATAAACAGGTTTTTTGTTTTGATTTTTCAGGTGTTTGGGTTTTTTTTAATGAGTATTTGGAGAGAGTTTGGAAAAACATGGGAATTACCCTGGATCCTTTTTGCTAATTGACATTAGCAGTCATTAGCAATGCCTCATTGACTTTCAGAGAAGAGGTGTTGGGTGAAGGATGTCTAGAAGGTTATCCAAGACCTCCTGAACACAGCTAATAAAATGTCTAAGTTCTTACCAGCAGGCGGGCGCGCGCGGGCATTTGGCCGGGCGCTCGCTGTGCAGCCTCTCATGCCTGCCGGCGGCGGGCGGAACGGCGGACCTGCGGCGGACGCCGGCGAGCGACCCAGCCGCCGGTCTTCCGAGTCCCGCCGTTGCGGCTCCGCGCGCCGCCGCTGCGGCAGGTCCGGTTCGTCCGTCCGGTCGACCTGCCGCCCGCTACCTCGCAGAGGGCGAGCCGAGCGCCGAGAGGAAGAGACCCGGCCGAGGACGAAAGAAGGCGCGCGCGGCGCGCGCTGCTTTGGGGCAGCCCGATTTCTAGAGCCGCCCCTGCTTAGCAGCATGGTTGAAGGCCGGAGATTCCTTGAGGGAGGGCTTTTAGGTGAGAATCTTTTCTTTAAGGAAACTAACACCTCTTCTTTATTCTACCCATTCTCCTCAGATCTTATCACTGAATTCAGTGCAATCCCCTTGACCAGGGAAAGTCACTACAGATTGGTCAAGCTGTTTTGGACAAGTCAAAAGCAGATGAACCCAAGAAAGGTGAAGGATCAGGTGATGGATTGCATAACTAATACTATGATAAAGAATGCCTACACCAAATGTATGCTAACAGAACCACACTGGATTGAAGAGTGGAGAGGAAAGTCCCTGAGTATCAAACAATAAAAATTTAGAAAAACAACATGCACATACCTTGAGGGACTATGATGAATGTATTGACAGCTCTAGGTCACATGCAGACATCTCTGCCTCAAGTATTAAAGTGATGTTAATGCAGTTCTTAATATGCCTGAGGTATGCATAAAAACTGCTTACGGTCTGTTTACGGTAAAATTTTCTTATGCCTGGTCTACACTAAAAAGTTAGGTTGACACAGTTACATCACTCAGGGCTGTGAAAAACCCATATCCCCTGAGCGATGTAGTTAAGTCCATTTAACCCCTGGTGTAGACAGCACTACATCAATGGAAGAATTATTCTGCTGACCTAGCTACTGCTTCCCAGGGAGGTGGATTACCTTCGCCAATGGGAGAACTGCAGCTGTGCTACTGTAACATTTCACGTGTAGACAGGCTCTCAATCATCATTCATGGACCAATTTATCTCTCTCTCTCTCTCTCTGTAGGTGTGTATATGTGTGTGTGTATATATATAAATATATATATGTGTATATATTTATATATATATATATATATATTTATATATACAATATATATAAATATATATATATATATTTATATATATACACACACACACAAAATGTAAGGAAGAATGACACTAGAGTTTTGACCAAAATGAATACAATAAAAATATGAAACTTGCATTGTGTAAAAGAAATATAAGAAAAAAACAAAACAAGGGTGATTCTGTGGTCATGGCAGTGAACTCAGACTCATGACTTCTGGGTTAAATCCCCATTTCTGTCACATATTTCCTGTGGGACCTTGACCAAATCATATGCCAATCTCTCTGTTCCTTAGCTGTAAAGCAGGGATGATAACATCCCTTAGCTCACAAGGTCATGCTGAAAATAAAGGTATTAATGGCTGAGGCACACTCAAAGTGATGGGACCCACATAAATATCAAGATAAGTGGAAAAATGAACTCTGAGAAACTTTTAAGCTCTGCTGGACAGCCTGTTTTAAAAAATACAAAAAACTTAAGAGGCAGATTTGCATGCTCTAGTATTCATAGGCTATACTACTGGTTCAGCATCAATTATCCCACATTGAAATCAATATCCCCAACCAACTACAAAATTCCAAGTATTCTTTTTATCAGACATGAACTTTTCAAGCATGTGGTTGATGAGAAATGAATGGAGGACAACCCATGTGTATAATGTATGACAAATAGGAGAGTAATTTTGAAATCCTGAATTCACTACATTCACTATTACTTTTGGCTTCATGTAATGCATTTGCAAAGCCATAATTCTATTTCATTCCATCAGGCTCCGAGAGAGGTAAAAAATGTAACTAATAATTGGCCTGCTCAAGGAAAGAAACAGGAATGATATATTTAATTTGGTATATTTTGAGGGGGGGAACCCTGATGTGTTATGTTATATGAGGCTAATACAAATAATAATTTAAATATAAATTAGTTTCCACTCTCATTATTCTAGGTTTCATTAGTCAGAAATATGTGATATGCAGACAGATGTGGAAACTGACATAGTGATGTATGTTTGCTGTCTTAATTTACCACAGGCAAGTGACCTAGTCAAATAGCACTTAATGTTACATAAAATTTGCTGACTGTGTTTTGTATGTATTCTGCTGGATGCTGATTTGAATACTATTGTATCTTATTAAATATAACTAGAGATGCACCTCAGTCTGCCTTTATAAATAGACCAAGTTCTGCAATCAAACTTGTTTTGAGGATCCGCGAGTCCTGAACCTGCCCCCCCCCCCCACTGATGAAGCCACCTCACCCCCCACTGTCTCTACCAGAGACTGGAGCATTGGGAGCCCTAAGGCCTTACATTCCACTAAAGGTAACACCCATAGGGACCTGACTGGAGGAGCTCCGGAGTTCCTGACTGGGCCAGGTGCACTATTCAAGTTATAAAGACACAGGAAGTTGTCTGTGCCACAAGGTGGATCCTGGCTTAAGGCTAATTCAGACCTTGCTGTGTTTGCTACCTTACTCATGGTCTCATCTCAGGTTTCTAACTTGGACCCTGCCCTCGTCCTGGCTCCTGCCCTCGGCCTTATTCCAGTCCCTGAACCCTGTTGCCCTGTTTTTGACCGCTCTGGCTCTGACCCTAGAGTACAGCTCTTTGGCTTCTGACTCAACACTGACCCTCAGCTCCTGTTTCCTGTCTGATCCTGGCTTCAACTTTTGGCTCTGACACCTGGCTCCTGATTCAGACCTGCCTATTGGTCTCTGGTTCCTGAACATAGAGGTGATCATCCAGCCAGACCACCCACACCCAATTGCTGGTACCAGTCTTCCACAATCTTCTGTTCATATAAGCGGAAACAATACTATGTATTTTAAAATAGTAATTAACTAAACAAGAAGACCTCAGTAAGACTGACATTGTTTGAGGTCAACTGGACTCTTATCCAATTGAAAGGAAAAAGAAATTAGATGAGTTGGCAATGTAAAATTATTTCTTCTTCGAGTGATTGCTCCTATGCATTCCAGTTAGGTGTGCGCGCTGCGCGTGCATGGCTCTTCGGAACATTTTTACCCTAGCAACTCCGGCGGGCCAGCTGGGCGCCCCCTGGAGTGGTGCCGCTATAGCGCTGGATGTATACCCCAGCCGGCCTGTCCGCTCCTCAGTTCCTTCTTACTGCCCGTGACGGCCAGTTGGAACAGTGGAGTGCTCCGTTCACCTCCACAACCCTAGTGTTTCTCCATTGGATAAGTGTATATAGTTGGTTAAGTAAAGTTAGTTAAATAGTTTAGTTAGTTAGTGTAGTAAGGGGAATTAGGGGGGTTCGCCCCTCTTTTTCCACAAGCGGTGCGGGCTCATGCCCAAGACACCGGGGTTTAAGCCCTGTTCGGCTTGCCAGTGGCACATGCCGATTGGGGACCCGCACGACTCCTGCCTGCGCTGCCTCGGGGAATCTCATCGGCCAGATAAGTGCCCGATTTGCACGGCGTTTAAGCCACGGACAAGAAAGGAGAGAGACTCGCGCTTAAAGCAGCTCCTTATGGAGTCGGCACTTAGCCCGGCCGCGTCGACCCAAGCGGTGCCGAAGTCCTCCTCGACGCGCAGCGCACCAGCGGTCCCGAGCCGGTCCGGTACCGAGACTGTTAGGCCTCCGCAGCCGGCACCGGCGTCCCGGTGCCGTTCCCTCTCTCCGAAGAGGAAACGGAAGACGGCGCAGATGGCCTCTAAGCCTCCTGCACCGGGACCGCTCACCCAGCCACCGCTGGCACCTCCGGCACCGACTGTGGTAGTGCACAAGCCGTGAACGGTTCCGTCGACTCCGGCGTCCGGAGAGCCGTTGAGTCCGGTACCTCCCTGCTCTCCGGTGCCAACCGCGGTCGAGCTGCCTCTCCCGTCAATGTCCGAGACCTTCTTGTCGGCGAGAGAGCTCATCGAGCTCACAGAGGCACCGTGCCTCCGGCACCACTGGTGTGGGCTGTCCAGTCAGCGGGCAAGCCGGCTATGATGCGGCCCCCTTCCCCTGACAGACGGGATAGAAGGCGCTCCAGGTCCCGATCCCGATCCCGAAGACGGTTGCCGTCACGCCGATCCAGGTCTCGGCACCGATCACCGTCCCACCGATCCAGGTCTCGGCACCGATCACCATCTCGGTACCGCTCCCCTTCTCGGTGCCAGTCGCAGTCCCGGTACCGCTCCGTATCACGGTACCGGTCGCACTCCCGGAGATGAACCCGGTCCCGGTCACCCGACCGTCGGTACCGCAGGAGGTCCGGCTCCCGGTACCGTTCCCGGCACCGCGACTCACGAAGCCGCTCCTACTGCCATCGGTCGAGATCGCGGTCGACCTCCCGGCACCTGCACGGTCGATGGTCCCGCTCTCGCTCCCGGCACCGTGACGACCGGCATCGATCCTCGGCACCGTCCAGGGACAGACTGGCGGCGTCAACGGCGCAGTCCCTGAGCGCCTCTGCCCCCCCGTGGCCTTCTCGTCAGCCCTCGGTCGCCTCTTAGGCGGGCAGCGGTACAGATCTCCGGGCCGACCCCCAAGGCCAGGACCACGGACCACAGCAGTGGGGCTTTTGGGCCCCCTGGGCCTACCACGAGGCTCAAGGGCTCCCCTTCCCCCCGCGACCCGCAGGCTCTGAACGCAAAGTGCCGGAGGCCCCGATTAGCAGGCCTCCCCCATCTCCACCAGGTGAGGCCCCACCGCCACCTGTTACGGTAGAGCATCCTGTGGCCGAGTCGGCTTCCCACCCCCTGGAAGAACCACCTCCAGCGGCCGTGGTCCACGGTCTGTCCTCATCTTCCTCTCTGGACGAGGCGGTGGCGGGGGCATCTACAGCGGACCCCCCTCCGATTGACTTGCGGGCCCACCAGGACCTTCTTCGCAGGGTGGCGCAGGCTATTGACCTCCCCGTGGCAGAGGTCACTGAGGATGACAACCCGGTGACCAGGGTGCTTGGAGCTGAGGCCCCGCTGCGGGTGGCCCTACCCTTTATCCGCACCATTCAAAAGAATGCCACTACCATCTGGCAGTCACCGGCGTCCGTCCCTCCCACCGCTCGCGGAGTGGAGCGCAGGTACTTGGTTCCTCCCAGTGGCTACGAGTACCTATATATACACCCGACTCCGGACTCCCTCGTGGTGCAGTCCGTCAATGACCGGGAAAGACATGGGCAACCCGCTCCAGAGCCAAAATCTAAAGATGCAAGGCGCATGGACCTGTTGGGCCGGAAGGTCTATTCGGCAGGTGGCCTCCAGCTCCGGATTGCCAACCAGATGGCTCTCCTTTGTCGCTACACCTATGACATTTTGGTGTCCCTGTCCAAGTTCTCGGAGCTGATCCCAACAGCCTCCTGACAGGAGTTCTCGGCCCTTCTTGAGGAGGGCAAGAAAGCCTCCTGGTCCTCCATCCAGGCCGCTCTGGACTCGGCAGACTCAGGAGCCAGAACTCTTGCCTCGGGAGTGACCATGAGGCGCATCTCCTGGTTGCAGTCCTCCACCTTGCCGCCCGAGGTGCAGTACACCCTGCAAGACCTCCCCTTTGACACTCAGGGTCTCTTTTCGGAGAAAACGGACTCAAGGATTCAGACCCTCAAAGATGGTCAAATCGACATTCACACCCTGGGTATGCACACACCGGCTACCCAGCGGAGGTCGTTCCGGCAGCAGCCATACTGACCATTTACTCAGGCCAGGCCACGGCCTTATAATAGTCGCAGAGGGAGCCTAAACCGCCGTAGACCATCGGGCAACAGGCGCAACCAGGCCCAGGCGCCTTCCAAGGCCCCTCAAGGGCCTAAGCAGGCATTTTGATGGGACACCCGAGGACGGCCCATCAGACTCTTTACCGGATCCTTCCCCGTTATTTTGCAACCGCCTTTCCCACTTCCTCCCGGCGTGGTCCCAAATAACAACGGACAGCTGGGTACTTCGTACGGTCCAGTATGGTTACCGCCTTCAGTTTGTTTCGCCCCTTCCCTCCCACCCACCTTCCCCGTCCCTCTTCAGGGACCCCCTCTCACGAGCAATTCCTCTTGCAAGAGGTCAAGACTCTGTTGAGCTTGGGTGCTATAGAGGAGGTGCCACACGACATGCGGGGCAGGGGATTTTATTCCCGATATTTTCTTATCCCCAAGGCGAAAGGAGGTCTCCGACTATATTAGACCTCTGGGAGCTCAACAGGTACCTGCTCAAGCTCAAGTTTTGCGTGGTCACCCTGGAGACCATCATTCCCTCCCTGGATCCGGGAGACTGGTTTGCCGCCCTCGATATGAAGGACGCGTACTTCCATATCGCGATTTACCCTCCCCATCGACGCTACCTGCGGTTCGTAGTCAACGAGGCGCACTACCAGTTTGCGGTACTACCCTTCGGCCTTTCCACCGCTCCGAGGGTCTTCACCAAGTGCATGGCAGTGGTTGCCGCCGCCCTCCGCCGTCGTCGCATGCACGTCTACCCGTATCTCGATGACTGGCTGGTTCGTGGGCCATCCCGACAGCTAGTGGCAAGTCAAATGGCCGAGATCCTAGCCCTGTTTCGGTACCTGGGCCTTCTCATAAATGCCGAGAAGTCCTCTTTAACTCCATCACAAAGGGTGGAGTTCATCGGAGTGGTCCTGGACTCCAGTTTAGCCAGCGCCTGCCTCCCTCGACCTCGGCACCAGGCGATGGTCTCCATTATCCGGGACCTGCACGCTTTTCCCACGACAACGGTTCAGCCCTGCCTATGCCTCCTGGGCCACATGGCGTCCTGCACGTTCGTGACCACGTACGCAAGGCTGCACCTTCGCCCATTTCAAACTTGGCTGGCGTCAGTGTACCGTCCGCACCGCGACCCTCTGGACATGGTAGTCACGGTCACGAAGCCAATCCTCGGCTCGCTCAGCTGGTGGCTGGACCCAGAGGTCGTGTGTGCAGGAGTCCCGTTCCGCCCTCCTCGCCCATCCGTCACCCTGACCACGGATGCCTCGGCATTGGGATGGGGGGCTCACCTTGGCGACCTACACACCCAGGGTCTCTGGTCACCCCGAGAGCTCTCCCTCCATATCAACGTCAGGGAGCTGCGAGCGATCCGTTTGGCGTGTCATACCTTCCGCGCCCATCTGCAAGGGTGCTGTGTGGCGGTGTCCACGGACAACACGACGGCGATGTTCTATGTCAACAAGCAGGGCGGAGCCCGCTCCTCCCCGCTTTGCACGGAAGCGATGCTCCTGTGGGACTTCTGTGTAACCCACTCGATTCACCTGGCAGCGTCCTTTCTTCCAGGAGTGCAGAACACGCTGGCCGACTATCTCAGCAGGTCGTTCCTCGCCCACGAGTGGTCCCTTCGTCCGGATGTGGTGCTCACAATTTTCCGAAGGTGGGGGTTTCCCCAGATAGACCTGTTTGCCTCCAAGGAGAACAGGAAGTGCCACCGGTTTTGTTCTTACCAGGGTCGCTCCAGAGGCTCCCTGTCGGACGCATTCCTCTGCTCCTAGAGGGATCACCTCCTCTACGCCTTCCCTCCGTTCCCACTCATACACCGGGTGCTACTCAAGCTTCAGAGGGACAGGGCCCGCCTCATTCTCGTCGCTCCGGCCTGGCCACGGCAGCACTGGTACACTCTGCTGCTCAAGCTCTCCGTTCGGGATCACATTCCCCGTTATGGCTGGACCTCATCACACAGGACTTTGGCAGACTCCGCCACCCGGACCTACAGTCCCTCCATCTTACAGCTTGGTACTTGCGTGGTTGACCCACGCGGAGCGGGACTGTTTGGCGGCGGTGCAGCAAGTCCTGATGGAAAGCAGGAAGCCTTCCACTCGCTCAACCTACCTCGCGAAATGGAAGCGTTTCGCGCTCTGGTGCGATCAGAGAGGCCTTAACCCCTTCCTGGTCCCTATTCCTACGATCCTGGACTACCTCTGGTCCCTTAAGGAACAAGGACTCGCGGTCTCCTCCTTGAAGGTACACCTGGCAGCCGTGTCCGCCTTTCGTCCATCCATAGGAGGTCGCTCCTTCTTTTCCAACCAGATGGTTTCCCGCTTCCTTAAGGGCCTGGACCGCTTGTACCCGCCGATACAACGTCCTACCCCATCCTGGGATTTGAACCTAGTTTTGGCCAAGCTTATGGGAGCACCCTTCGAGCCCCTGGCCACGTGCTCCCTGCTCTATCTCTAGTGGAAAACGGCTTTTCTCGTCACTATAACGTCAGCAAGACGAGTTTCCGAGCTCAGTGCCCTAACGGTTGGTCCACCATATACCGTCTTCCACGGAGACAAGGTGCAGCTTCGACCACACCCGGTCTTCCTCCCTAAGGTGGTGTTGGCCTTTCACCTCAACCAGGACATTTTCCTTCCAGTCTTCTTCCCAAAGCCACACGCCTCAATTCGTGAACAACAGCTTCACACCCTGGACGTCCGCAGGGCCCTCGCATTTTACATAGAGCGGATGAAGCCCTTCCGGCGTTCGCCCCAGCTATTCGTAGCGGTTGCTGATCGCATGAAAGGCAAGCCGGTCTCCTCTCAGAGGATTTCCTCCTGGGTAACATCTTGTATCCGGACATGTTATGAGCTTGCTCGAGTGCCAGCTGGCCGCCTCACCGCTCACTCTATGAGAGCGCAAGCCTCGTCTGCCGCCTTCCTGGCCCATGTCCCCATCCAGGACATCTGTAGAGTGGCCACCTGGTCTTCTGTCCACACCTTTGCTTCCCACTACGCGTTGGTGCAACAATCCAGAGACGATGCAGCCTTCGGCTCAGCAGTCTTACACTCTGCCACGTCTCTCTCCGACCCCACCGCCTAGGTAAGGCTTGGGAATCACCTAACTGGAATGCATAGGAGCAATCACTCGAAGAAGAAAAGACGGTTACTCACCGCTGTAACTGTTGTTCTTCGAGATGTGTTGCTCCTATCCATTCCAGACCTGCCCTCCTTCCCCACTGTCGGAGTAGCCGGCAAGAAGGAACAGAGGAGCGGACGGGCTGGCTGGGGTATATATCCAGCGCTATAGCGGCGCCACTCCGGGGGGTGCCCAGCCGGCCCGCCAGAGTTGCTAGGGTAAAAATGTTCCGAAGAGCCGTGCACGCACACCTAACTGGAATGGATAGGAGCAACACATCTCGAAGAACAACAGTTACAACGGTGAGTAACCGTCTTTTTCAACAAATGTGTCAACATCTCCACAGAACACAAAAACTTCAGCTGAAGCTATTCGGTAGAGATGACCTGATTCATTAGGAATTAGTTTGCTTAATTAAATAGCAGAAACAGTACACCTTACTTCACATAAAAGAGAAATTGATATTACTCTTCACTCCTAACTGAAAGAAAATAGGAAAAAATAATGAGCAAAAGGATGCTGACAGGAGGTAGTCGGTGCAATAGTCTTCTTTCAACTACATTTCCAGTGTTGACTCTCACTTCTGCACCCAATTAATACAAATAATTTCTAAAGAGAAATAAAGTGTAAAAAAAACCCTAACAAAAATTACCAATAAGGTGGAATTGACATAATGTCTATGCTGCAAAAGTAAGTAATTTCATCCCTCCTTTCCCCTTCCCACCTTGTCTGCTGTCATGAGGCCCTGGGCCTGAAGATTATTCATACAGTGTTTGTAGGATCAGTCCCATAGACTGTAAGTACCAAACCAGATTTTCAACTGGTATAAATCAATGTAGCGCCAAGAAGCCATTGAAGTTCTGCCAGTTGAAACCACTGAAGATCCAGCTCCATTTTTTATATTTGTCTCTATATCAACATACATCCATATCGTATGGTGCTGTGTTAATAAACATGCAGAACATACAGTACATGTGGGAAGTACATCACAAACTAGGTGATTACTGGTGGACATGCTAATGCTCTATTGCCATTTGCAATCTAACTGCAGTAACTGTAGCATATTTGATGGTCTTTATTGCTAACGGTAGAGTCAAACCCAAAAAGATGGAAGGAAGAAAGCCTCATAGCACTCATTTGTTACTGCTATAGAGGGCCATTAAGCTTCATGCTGAGGCATCCAGGCTTCTGAGTCCTTATCAAACCTAATAAAAAAGAATGATTGGGCACATGACATATGTCCGCAGGCTTCAAGAGGTTAAAATAAACAGCAGAAAAGGAAGGTACATGGAAGCATTTTCCAGCACAAGCAACAGAAAAATGCAGCATCAAATGCGTAGTGTTTTATGAGCATGCCAATGTCTTTGGAAATGGACTATTTGGGAGAGAGGGAGTTGCATGTTGAGAAAATAGCTACTATGTGAACATTATGTATACAATAGCTATAGGCATTTGCAGTAATAGGAAGGTTAGGATCAAGGGGGCTTTCAGGAGGTGAAGATGAGAAAGTTAGCAAGGGCTAAACTGTGCAGGCACTTTCAACAATAAATCAAATATTGGTATGTGGTTTTTTTTATAAAATCTCACCATAGTTCTGAGGCCCAGCCTCACCTCATTGGCCATCTCCAGATAGGAAAGGGAAAGAAGAACAGGGAGAAAAAATGGATCAAAATAGTGAGGCTAATAGTGTACTTAATATTTTACTCTTTTTAACAAACATTTTCTGCCATATGTCTAACATTGGTGTTTGTTTTAGCGACAGTATATAATATTCTAGCAAAGGTGGTCCCATTGCAGCCAGGGTCACATGCTACAATAAAGCCTATTTTTCATGAGGCAATACATAAACCATCTAAAACTACAGTGTGATTAGATAGGTTGATAGGCTGTCTGTAACCCCGTCATCATTCTGATATTTAAAAAATTTAAATTCACTAAGGGCCTGATCCAGAACACATTAAAATCAATTGGAGTCTTTCCCATGGTCTTCAGGGGGCCTTGGGTCATGTCCTAGACCATTTGATGTTGACATATAAAGGGCTTGATTCTGCATTCAGTTAGGACTGTACCTGCACATCCTGACTTGCACCAGTGAAGGATCTGGCATAGCAGAGCCGTGCTCGGTCAAACCCCTTACCCTCCCCATTCTGTCGAGGCCCCACTGCTGAAACACTCCCTTTTGCCCATTATGCCAGGAGTGTTGGAGGCAGCTGGCAGAAGTCACAGAGGAGTCTCTTCCACCAGCTTTATGCCCATGGAGAGTTTCCCTGCACAGGGGGAATACTCCACTAGCCATCTCAGGGTACTTGTAAGTCACTTTGATCTTATGCAGTGCAAATCGATTTGGATGAACTGGGCAATCTAGCCTAATGTCAATTGTGGTCTCCAATAAAAGCTAGATTTTCCAAAGTGATCAGCATGCACCATCTGAAAACAGCTCCGCTCCCATTTAGGCACCAACAGAAATAGCAGATTTTCAAAAAAGCTTAACACACTGAAAGTTGCAATGGGAGTTCTCAAAATCTGGCCCTTATTTTAGTGCCTAAATGGGGGCTGAGCTCTTTCGGAAACCTGGCCGCAATTGCAGGTGCTGAACTTGTGAAAATCAGGCCCTATATGTCAACATTTACCAACAATAATGACATGTTAATATTTGAGATTCCTCAGTATTTCTCTATGTTTAGGATAGGGAAAAATAACTTATCTCAGATACTGAAAAGTAAGTTAAAATCTATATAATTTTATAGTTTTATATAATTCTAAATATAATTATATACATGCATAATATAATTATTCTTACTAGTGGTGATGCTTGTGAAATGTAATGGTCACTATAATAATAGAACTAGGAAATAATTTTGTTTTTTGGTGGAGTGAGCTATAGCTTTCAGGCTGATTACTTTCTAAGTGGCTCTTAGTAATCTGCTGTCAATAGCTTTTAAAATACCCAAGCTATTTAAGTTAAAAATGTGTTACCATTGCACACTATAACATTTTTTTTGCCGCAGAGTAATTACGCCCCGATCCAGCAATACACTTCAGCACATGCATAACTTTCAGTACTTGATTAATCCAGGCTGACTTCAAAGAACCTAAGGCTTGATCTTCCATCATTAAAGCTAATTGGAGTCTTTCCATTGATTTGAATGGAAGCAGAATCAAGACTCTACTCAGGCACTTAAAATTAAATATGTGCTTAAATGATTTGTTGGATCAAGGCCTCAGGCTTTACAAACCACAATAGGTTGAAAAACAAATGTGGGGAAACACTGTTACATTTCATTTTTTAAATTCTGATTCAAATATATGTTTTAATTATTATTGAACATTCACTGTTAAAATAATCAACTCGGAAATACCACTGTGAGCTGAGATAAAACATATCCTCCCCCCCGCCCCCTCAAAAAAAAAGGCTTGAACACACAGTGTCAGGAACCTAACTAGCTACAACCCGAAGTTTAGCAAGATACTTAAGCACATGCCAAACTTTAATCACATGATTAACCCCACTGACTTCAATGGGAACACACTGTAATTAAAGTTAAGCACATACTCGGATTGCTTGCTGAACTGGGACTTTAAATGGTGGTATTTCTAACAGCGTGCCTCGCACTCCAAGGGGACTTGTTTTATGCTCACTTTTGTTCAGGGATATTTTTTTTTCCTAAGAAACATGCTGCTAAATCATGTTCTAGTCTAGACTACCCTCTTATAGCAGGATTTCCTAATGTGGTTCTCAGACAAGAAACTGCTGACCCCAAAGGACAGGAAAACCTTTGTGATACTGAGCTAGCAACAAACATATTTAAATATCACAGTAGCTGGTGCATTTCTAGTCCCAGTGTCAGCAAACTAAAGAATGACATGTCATCCTCAATTCACTTAGGGCCTAATCGAAAGACCATTGTGGTCAGTGGTGAGATTCCCATTGACTTCAATGGGCTTTTGATCAGCCCATTTGTTAGGACTATGTATTGCAGAATATCTGGTTCTGCTCAGAAAAGAGGTGAGTTTTCAGACCATTTATATTGCAGTTGTTCAAATACCAGTAAGGAGTGAATTAAGGCTGTTTAACTCATAATTTCTTGGTTTTTATCAGTATCTGTACAAGGGAGAGTACAGATATTTTCTCTCTCCCTTTTTTTCTGTACCTCTTCCCTCAAGCTTTGTGTTTTGTCATATAACAGCATGAAATCTTGCAGCCTAGAGTGACTGATGTTGCTTCTGAAACCTCATTGATGGTTTAAAGCTGCTAGTTAAGTGAAGTTTGCCAGTTCTTATGTTAGTTAGTCATGAACCTGAGTTTTCTGGGTGGCATTACGATGCACTATTTTGCCAATGTTTGTATTATTTAAATTCGCCCCCCAAAAAACTTTATTTATTCTTAGAAAAAGTAGAGTACAATACAGTTGTACAAACAAATGATCATTTATATGTAACCGAGCAAAAAATGTACAAAGATTTCAGACATGTCAAAATACATAAAAATAATTTAAAAAAACAACATAAAATATAAAGAACATACAATGAAGGGAAAATAAAATGTCAGTTCAATGATCTTGTGGTTTTTTTCACTATCAGAAGTAACTGTCCCAAGGTGGAATCAAATGGTCAGGAAAAAAAGATAGCAGCAGAAAGACGACAAGTGGACAGGAAAAGAAAGATAAGAAAAGGAAAGAAAAAAGGAAGAGAAAAATTGGTGTAAGTATAAGAACTTTTAATAATCAAAAAGGTGACTGACACCATATGGAAAATGTGCCAGGGCCTATGAAATAATATCTTGTTGGAGATCTGAGGCAGGATAAACCTGATCCTGATTAGAATTCTCAGCAGTAATCATCTTTGACCCATTATGATCATATTAACAATCTCAGATTTCTATTTCCAAGATACAGTGGGTTTCAGTTCCAATTCCAAAGAGAAAGACTAAAGAGCTAAAGCTGTAAGTGCAGATTTTTTGAGGTAGGTTAAAATACATGTGTCATCATCCAGCACAGACATATGATGCACCGTAGGGAAACTTAAGGCAGAAGATATAAGGCTGTGCATCCCAGTCCTGAGAGATAGGTTGATGTTTTTTGTTATCCCCTCTCCACAGACCAAATTACAATATGTCAGGGCAATTTCATCACCTTTCTCAATCCTGCAGTTAGAAAATTTTGCAGAGTGATGACTTGTGGGGTTTCAATCGTATCTATTGAAGTTATTTTGTTGAAAACAGAGTGAAAGCAGTAATGACAACATGATGCTGTTACAAATATATGAGTCAGTTAGTACAATTCTGTTCCTGCTGTGGACAGAGCATTTGATGTCAGCCTCCTTAATTTGAAGAATAGAGGAGAAGGAGAACACTGATGACAGGAGAAAGAAAAAGACTGCTCGGTAGAATGATTTTACACAGGCTGATTAAAACAATGAGAAATTATAAGCCAAGGAGCTTTAATTAACACTGTGGTAGTTAAAGAATTGCAAATATATGGCATGAAATATCCTTAGGGTCCTTAAAGGAGAGAGATGCTGCAATATCTAACTGCAACTGAATAAGATGAAAATGACGTAATTTCCTAGCTAGCAGGAAATTAAGGTTCCATGTACACCAGCATTATACCTGTGATTTGTGCCAGCCATGTTCCAGTCTCTTCAGATAAAATACATTTATGTTTTATAGTCCTCTTCATTATAGATAAGGAAAGATCGAAAGAGGAATTTGATGAGCAAGTTGTAATAGTGGCAAGATGTGGCTTAACAGCCAATGTGTCAATCTTATCTTCTATAAGGGATGCAATACATTTCAGTTCTTGGCAAAGGAATCATTCTGTAAATAGTTGAATGAAGTCAATGACTAGTCTAAAGTTGCTAATTCTCCTTAATGTGAAGATATCACATAATTTGTTTGGTGATTAGATTTGCGCACACAGAGAATTTTACAGGATTTCCATGATTGACTTTTTTTATTCTTCTCTGTTTCAAAGTTTTAGTTATTCTAGAGTGTAACATTTGGTATGGAAAAAAGTGGGGTGGAGGGCTATGGTGGCTTGATGACTTTGAGGCTATCACAAGAAAATTGTTCTTCCGGTGGGATAGCTGAGTGCAAAAAGACATCTCTGATAAAGTATCGATGGAGCCTGCTAAGTCTATTACAGTTAGCAGCCATGTTGGGTCATAATGACAATGAGCATTTGGAAACCATCTTTCAGATTGTCAAATAAATTGAAAAATATCCAAGACTCGGTGTTGCAGGAAAGCCCTCACAAATTGACTGACCCAAATTATATTAGAGTTTGTTGAGCTTGTGAAACACATGAGAAGGAATTGTACTGAAAAAGTTACTGGACTTAGGATGCTGTGACCCTCTGTACCTAAAATTAGCACCCTGGAACCACCATATTCACCACTGTAATGATATTATGATATGTTCTATACAAAGTATACCTTGTGAAGTATCATTTCAAAAGTCTTGATCTGTTGAACACTAATATCCTGTTTGATTGTATGTACTATCGTGGTACGTGAAGTTATGAAGTATTGCTATATGTGTTACTGAAATATGTTGTGAGGTTGGGAACACCCACAACCAGCCTTTCAATTACAACAAAGGAGTAGCCATCAACTGCCAGACAGTGTCAATGGCCCATCAACACCCATCAAGAAAATAATCCACTATCCCAGAGACTTCTCAGAGAGATCACCTACTGAATGGAGACTGCTTGACCAATGGGGACTGCCTGATCCCCTAGTCACAGTAAGGATCTTTCCAGCAAGCTGGAAAACAGTATAAAAAAGGGAAGTGACATCATCACTTGGCCTATCTCCCCCACCCCACCCTGCCATCTCAACATCTGGAAACACATATAGAAGACAAAGGCTTTGAACTAGGAAATTTTGGTTCCAGGCTGTAAAGGGAGTCCAGTCTGTGTACTGGGAACTGAAACCTGCTTGTGCCATCTGTCAGGGTGAGAAAAGCTGTTTGATTCAACTCTTTCTCAGACTAAAAGTTTAAGATTTAGAAAGCATGTTTACTTTTTATTTTCTTAAGTTAACTCTATTTGACCTTTATGCCTACCCTTTATAATCACTTAAAAGCTATCTTTCTGTACTTAATAAACATATTTTAATGTTGTATCCTTATCAGTGAGTCTGTGTAAACTGCCTAAGAAATTTCAGCTCAGGTTACAAGGGCTGGTGCATGCCCACTTTCCTGTGAAGAAGTGGTGAACTAAATAACTAACTTACACTGCTCAGCCTTCTGACCAGTGCAAGACAGTACAGTTCTGGGGTGTGAGGCTGGGGAGCTGGGGGGAATTGGCTGCAGCTTCCCTATTGATGGTTCATGCGTGACTGGGAAATCATTCATGTAACACAGTTGAGGGTGTCCATGCCTGTGTATGTCTGTGTAAGGGCAGTGCCTGTCAAGGGTTTGCAACTTGACATTAGCATCACAGTGTGAGGGCCAGCCCAGGTTGGTGGGTTTGGAGGGCTCAGCAGTCCCACAGCCCAGGTTGCACCCTGGGGAACCCATCACAGAGACACTATTCATTTTCTGATTTTATTTTCGTATGAGAAAGACTCTCTGTTTTCAATATATTTAAGTGATTAATTTGTAATGTAGACCACACTGACAGACGCACTTTAGAGGTCAGGGACCAATACATTACTTGCTCAGTTATTCCAAAGGAACAGAGAATAATCTAATTAAAAGTCCAAAATGGTCATTAGTTGGATTTTTCACTCATTTTACTGACTGAAAGGCTTTTAAAGGCAATATTAGTGTCCAAAATATTATGTATAAAATATTGTGATCAGTAAGAAACAGCCTAATATCACTGGTGCAAAATACACACTTCTGTTTAATGGACCAAGTTGTGATGCATCCAGAGATTTGTGGAGGTACTCTAATATTCATGACCAGGGTAAGAGGACTGGCCACTGAAAATAATTGGAACAATACATTTCAGAAAATCTAGTCTAAAGTTAGAAGAGATTGTCCATAAATTCTAGAAAATCTACTGACTGAAGAAAGATCAAATATAATTTCCCCAAAGTTAGAAGTAATCAAGGCCATTTAAATGTTACTAAATGTCTTTTGAGCATTAATAGACTGTGCATCCCAGTGGAAGATTCTGGCATTGTGGTGCAGATATAATTTTTTTCTAACATCATCATAGTCAAATCTTCCTTTCCACAAACCAGCTTGTGGTTACCAGTACATTAATTATTTATGTATGCTGCATTGTAGCCGTCTTGGTTCCCAGATAGATAGATTAGAGATACAAGGTGACCTGAAGAAGAGCTCTGTGAAAGCTCAAAAGCTTGTCCCTCTCACCAGCAGAAGTTGGCCCACTAAAAGATATTATTTCACCAAGCTTCTCTCTCTAATAATTTATGTAGTTTAAATGTCTGAGTACTTGACTGCTCCAATGTACATGAAGAACAAAAGGCTCACCTGAACCCAGAAAACACCAATGTGATTCTAAGTGGAAGAGGAAAATGCTTTGAGGAACTGGCAAATATCAGTGCTTCATCCTCAGTTGAAGTCAAGCTAACACACAGCCTTTGGGTCATGCTGGACTCAGAACTGACTCTGGAAGCACAAACTTCAACAAGTTACTAAAAGTGGCCTCTCCCCTCTCCAGGTATCAAGAAGACTCCATCCATTCCTCTCGTGAATTAGCCAAGGTGGTTTCTGCACTTATCACCTTTAGAATATTTCCCTCTTGCTGGGCCAAAATAAGAAGTTCACAAAGAAGCAGGAGTTGGTGTAGAGTTCAGTCTACTGAGTGGATCATACCATTCATGTTATGCCAGCGCTCTTCAACATGAACTCATTTAATCCTGGATTTACTTCAAGTGTCTAGAACTGATTTACAAAACCCATTAATGAGATACGGTCACACTATCCGAAGGATTGCCTCTTTTGTTTGACAAGCCAGGGAAACTCATTGCTCAGTACCCTGTGACAAGTATAATTTTCAGGGAACCAGAGACTTACCCCCTTCAGTTGCTCTGTTTTTCAAAAAGGACAGAGAATAGTCTACCTGAAAGTCCAAAGTGGTCATTAGTTTGGATATTTCACTCTTTATTTTACTGATTTAAAAGGAAGTACTTCTTCACACATAGCATAGTCAACCTGTGGAACTTGTTGCCAGGGTATGTTGTGAAGGCTACAACTAATACGGAATTCAAAAAATAAATAGAGGATAAGTCCATCAGTGGCCATGCGCAGGGGGTCCTCTAGGCCTCTGACTGCCAGATGCTGGGACTGGATGACAGGGAATGGATCACTTCATATTTGCCCTGTTCTGTTCATTCCCTTTGAAGCCTCTGGCATTGGGCACTGTCAGAAGACAGGATACTGGGGTAGTTGGACCATTGCTCTGACCCAGTATGACCATTTGTATGTACTTAGGCTCATACAAGACTCTGGAACACGCTTCCAAAGGTGATCAAGAAAAATCCAAGTCTCCCCATTTTCAGCTCACATTGCAAGTCACATGTCTTTGCCAAAGCCTTCCAAAAAGCAGAAGAGAAGAAAAACCCAGCAGTGTGCTCAAAGTTAGAAGCTGTTAATTAAACTACAGAATTGAATGGCTTATTGACTGCCCCAGTGGGACAGATTTCACTGTTTTCTGTAATCCATGCACAGTATTTATACTTTATGGTGATTGGCACCATAGAAATACTGATGATAATATGTAAATACCTGCATTGATAGCCTCAAACTTAGTCTTTCTGAAATCAACTCCATTAACAACTCCATTATTCTTCCTGTTTCCCACATCTGCAACCCTGGTGTCATATTTGACACCTCTTTCTCCTCCTCCCCCATATTCTGTTCCTTCATAACTCTGAAACATCTTTCTATTTAACATTATGAGAATATTCTCTTTTCACTATCCCAACTACTTGCACTTGCATCCTTGGGGAACATTTTCCACCTTGACTACAGGAACCTACGCCTCTTCATCAATCTGATTTCTCACTTCATCTTCTACTGCATCCAAAATGCTCCTTCTACCTAATCCATCTGGGAATTTATACAATAATGAGAAGTATTGCATCTGAGTGCTTGCTAAAGTCACCTACCTCTTTGGTTGCTCTGACATTTTTACTCCTTCTCCTTGAACCACTTTACTGGCTTCCTGCATTTTACTTCATTAAATTCAAACTCCTTGTCCTTTTTTTCAGGGCCTTACATAATCACAATTTTCATTTCCTTCTACCCCATGCCTGCTCCTTATACTTCTCCAAGACCTTTCATTACTGATTCCTTCATCTCCTTCTCCCATTCTCAACTTTGTCCCTTCATCCATTCTGCCACCTACATCTGGAAAAGTCTCCCACGTTTTGTTCATGCAGCACCCTCTCTCTACTAAAATTAACTTCTTGCAGTACTCCACCCTCCTTTTTCTCTTTCCTAGCATCTCCACATACACCCTCACTTTCTTGATCTGTTCTCATAGACTCATAGACTTTAAGGTCAGAAGGGACCATTATGATCATCTACTCTGACCTCCTGCACAAAGCAGGCCACAGAATCTTATCCATCCACTTCTATAACAAACCCCTAACCTATGTCTGAGTTATTGAAGTCTTCAAATTGTGGTTTGAAGACCTCAAGCTGCAGAGAATTCTCCTGTGTCTTGTCTTAGTTTAATTTGTCTTGTTTACCCCTACCCTGGAAGTGCTTTTGGCTCAGACTTGAAACCACTTACTCCCACACATCTGCTTATTCCCACAGATGAGTGATCTTCCTGGAGTAAAGCTGTACCATACATCCATCTGTTCTCTGAGCCTGCTGAAGTATTTTAGAGATTTTTATGTGGGGATGTTAAAACCCTGAGCATTCCAAGAGAGAAAGTTAAGGGCAGCCATATTTAGAACAGTAAAAGCCTAAAACGTATTTCTGATTAAGAAAAGTCAGATAGGGGAATGATGAAAGCTGTAACTCCAGTTAAAGACACAGAAGAAGAAAAAGAAAATAAGGGGAAGCAGGAGCAAAGGAAGCAGAACATTAAAGATCAGAGAGACAGATCCTTCCCCCAAGGAATGGGAAATAGAAATAAAATAGAGCTTGGGATATCTTGAATTAAATCAGTGACTGACCTTATCTAACACTTTTTTGAGTATATGCTCATTTAAGTCTACAAAGCTTTATGCATTGGACTCCCTGAGCATTGAGAGGAGAATACACCCAGAGTATGTCACACCCAAATATGGCTAATATTAGTGGACTTCGAATAGTTACCACCTTTGTCCATGATCCTGCAAGGTATTCCGCAAAGGTGAGGAGGTCCCCCTACATGGAGCTCCTTACAGGGTATGCGCCTTAATTAGCAATGTTATTGCCTCCATAGTTCTAGTGGGGATGAGGTCTACAGTGTAATCAGGGAAAGGCTAAAACCGTGCATCAAAAATATAAATGCATCTGTCTTTATAGGCAAAACTATTTGTCCTCACTGTGCATGCTCTCCAAATGCTATACTGTGCTAAGCAAAATGGATACAAAATTTCAGTTATCAAAAGGCTCCCTTTCAGCAATATACATTGTGGAGTTGTGTGCAAGTGACTTCACAGGTTTGTCCCACAAGCATGATATGGATGTTTATCACTGAACACTTTGCGGATGAATTAAAATGGGTGAAGAGGAAACACAGAGAATGGAATCTTATTGACAAATATTTGATAACATTACAGACTGCAACATATATTTTCAGATTCCATATGCCACAATTGTTTATATGTGGTAGGCATGTCAATTATTGTAATACTCCTAGAAATTAAGATTGGCATTGATGGGCTTTGTATTCTTTTCCAGCAGTGATGCTGCTTGCTCCTATTAGTTGCTTGTAACAAATATCTGTTCAAAATGTAAGAATCTGCAAGTCTCTCAATGTTTAAAAAATTCCCAGAGGTTAGCTTGTTAAACTTTTTAATTGATGCAAATAGATACAGGCTTCATGCAAGATAGATCTGCATATGGACTGCTTAGTCTACCATAACGTTACTATTAATTACTTTGTACTGTTGCAAGAAAATGTTTGCAAACAAGTCATTCCAAATGGATTTTTCTAGGTAAAATATTTTATATGAAAGGCATTTGCTCAGAAAAGCCATTAATTTTTTTTAAAGGTTCCAAAAAGAAAATTGTTAAACAGTGTTGGTGGCTGGCTGGCGTACTGTATTAATAATGGGATAATTAACTTTTAATCACTAAGTCACTTGTTCAAATTTGATCTAGATTGGTTGTAACCAAAAATTGTTGCCATCCGATGGCAGTTATGTAGAATGAGCTGGTGGTCACAGCCCACTAGACAAGGGTCCAAATCACAAAAACATCAGCTGGTGCCAATTAGTATCTTGCTGTCAGTCTTAGCAGAGAGGCCAAGGGCATGGTGTCTCAGCTACTCTCTTACCCCTAAAGCTGGTCTCTCCAAGTCAGGGTTGAGGCACATTGGTGGGACAACGTAGGGAAGTTTGCACTGCTGCTGCCCATGCTGTAACTGCTCTATAAATAAATAGAGGACTTTAGTCTCCAGGGCTGTCAATTTGGCACCTTCCATGAAAGTCACATTTAAAAAAAATCAGAAACTTTATGAAATAATTTAGTATCTCCAATCAAAATCAAGTGAGTATTTGTACGAGAGCACCTAAAATCCCACAGCTTCCATTTGCTCTCTGTATTTTGTGTTTTCTACTCTTAATTGTGATAAGAATAAAAGTTATGGACCTCTTTTGGAGTTTCTTGATGACAACGGTTGCTGTTCCACCACAACTCCAGCGCTGCCACCAAACACGCAAGAAGAAGGCCTACTGCTAAAATGCAGAAGACGCCTGCAAAACTGTGAAGCTTCAGTGCCTTGCCATCTGTTTGTGCATTGGTGTGGCTGTTCAGGTCACAACGTCCCATCCGTGGCCACCATTTCTGTTTGAGTACATCCAAGTCCCCAGTGTCTTGTAATTCTAAGATCCTGCAGAAATTTTAAAACACAGCCATTATTTCAGTTGATTTCTGTATATTGAGTACACATTTATCAACAACTCTGCAGCCCTGGAATCCTTATATTATAATGGGCTGCAGGAATTATCTTTCTACAGGAATTCAGTGTTAGTCAGTGGAATTCTGTCTTTAGGGTAGAACATCTCCAGCAGGACTGGTATAATGCTACAGTCGCCGGACTTTCTTGCTCTCTGTCTATAATAAATCAGTGAGGCATATTTCCTGCATATCAAATATTCATATACATTTTCCTCAAGCATTGAAGTGGTTGTGAGAGAGCCACTTTCACAAGCATAACTTTCAGTAAGTAATAAGTTTGATGAATATCTCCTGGTCAAATGTAATTTCATTCAAAAAGCATCCACCTGGGAAAGGGTGAAACTAGCTACTCTTTTATACTAAACTTCATACATTATATTCCAGTCCAGAGCAGCCACAAAACTACACAGATCAGCTTTAGAAGTAAGTGTGACTTTCAAAAACTGCTCTTAATAAGCAAAGCTTTAGCTAGGGCTTTACCTAAAATTTTGACTTTGCTCAGATTTCCAGTACGTTCTTCTTGAATAACCATTATAAACAGCCCTCTCACCCATATATGGTCCATATAATAATTTCAAATTATACTTGAAACAAGCATGCAACCATTTGCACAGTACTTAATACAAAATGGTTTAAGCAGCAAGAGAGTTGCTCATTTCTGCTTTCAGCTATAGCAAATGCAGTTCATTCAAAAATATTTTACTACAATGCTGTTACTTTACGCTTGAACTAGTATGTAAACAATTACTAATTAATCATTGTTTCTCATTTGTGAAGTGTCCCTTCTCTCCATGAATGATTTATTTGGGGTCTGGTTTGACAACTGCCTTTGCTATTTAATAACAGGCTTTCCTTTCGAGGCAGCTTTGTCTCTGGTTATCACAAGAATTCAGGCCGACTGAATATAAAAGGCTTCTTTAAGAATAATCCACACAGACAGAAAGTGTGCATGTATCTATACCACCGTGCACACAGTTGTTTTAGCATAAGGGGAAAGTATATATGTATACTTTTAAAAGATATTGATAGACTGGGATCATTGAATTGTGATAGACACAGTAGAGTCACTATCTTCCTGAACCCATGCAATCACTCAATAACTATTATTTGCTGATTATATAATGATACATAATAGACAGCATTGCTTTTCTCATATGGATCAATGCTCCCCTGGTCTAAAGACTAAATTGTGGCTTTGACACAAGCCCTGAGTTTCACTGCCCCCAAAGCAGCCTGGGAAATAGATTGTAACTCTCCGAGTCACAATCTCCTTCCCAGTTTACCCACTGCTCTGGGGAATATATCAGGCACAGCATGGGCTGCCCAGAATGTTGGGAGCACAGTCAATGTTCCACCCATCTCCAGCTCCCTCCTACCTACCCCCTGACCATGTGCACAGGAGAGGAAGTAGCCACTTTGTTGAGGTTGCTCCCCACCCCTCTGCCCTATGCTACTATAAAAGGAAGAGAATTCAAACAACCGATTTCAAAAGATACAGATTCATTTAATAAACACACATTGCCAAAGTTAATCAGCCATGAACACAAGATTCTTTGTTGCAGAGAGGAATCCTATGAAATAAGCACGGTTTTGTATTACCTTTGGGAGAAGAGATCCCTGTAGGGGCTGCCATGCTGGAGTGCTATCCCATATCCTTTACTACTGATGCTGTTTCCAATGACCGTCACAGAACACTCATCATCTGTCAGGGCTGCATATTCCACCACTGTTACATCCCACAAAAAAGCATAGTTGCCTCTCTTTGCCTGCAAATGCACGACAAATAAAACTAAATTATACAGTTGATCTAGGGCTTAAATGGGTCTCAAAGTCATGCTAAGCCTTTCATTGACCAGTGCTGACATTTTGTTAGTTCATAACAATATTTTGGACCTCTCACATCATCAGACACTTCATAACAACAGTTCCTCATTTACTTCACGCCCACCTTAGAGCACTCCCATTGTTTTAGTGAGCCAGAGTGGTGCAGTAGGCTGGGTCCAAGGCTTCTTGTGTGTGACGTGGCTAACTTCAGGCCTCATATTGGTCTTTTAAATAATTATAACTATTAATACTGAATCAAAGACATCACCTTCTATTATATTACTTGATATGGTTTTCCTAGGATTAGTGAAAGCATATTAATTCTTCCACTTCTACACAGTTACACACCTGGGCAGATACATTGTAAGCACTATGGTATGTTCTAGCAGGCACAGCCTCCAAAATGGCAGCTCACCAAAAGCAAAAAAAAAAAAACCCTTTGAAAAGAGTTGCCCTAATCTGCAATAAAAGGCAGGATACAATTTTTTCTCCCTTAGCATGGAAAAGAAGAGTCACTAGATTCTCCCACTAGCTTTATTTGTGACCAATATTGACTTATTTTAGTACACACCTATATAGCTGTCCTCAAATGTCAGCCTTAATTGGATTCAAACCAATGCCTGAGTGCAGTGCGCATGATGAATGTAAATCACTTTACTTAACATAAGATGTAAGAAATGTCTCTGGATGGGGATTTTAATAAAAAAAATCATCACTTTGCTTGGTTAAAGTAATAATTGATTTCCTAATGTATTTAAGTAATATGTTTTTTAAGTCTCTAGTGAACATACAAAGCACAGTGGAACAGATGGGCTGGAGAATCTAATGCAAATAAATGAGTAATCATAGATGCAGGCTTCCAAGACTTAATTTTTTTAAGTTTGGGTGATTTGTCTTTTCTCATCAAGTAAAAAGAGTTGGCAAGGCAGGAAGCTGACATTCTACATATATTTGTTTACAAGATTAGATCCTCAAGCACCCTCAACTAATGGCCTCATTTCTGACCATAAGCAGTTCCCAGTGGTTCTTTTCCATCTCCATGTAAGTTCAGACTTGAATTGACCTAGAAGACAAGACTCTCTCAGTTGTTTTATATCAGCTGCTGCCTGCAGGAGTCTGGGCTAGGAAATTAAACCCATTTCACTTTACTATGCTTGGCTCTCAATGATCACAGTACACTGAACTCCTTGATGGCTATTCAAACAGGACAAAAAAACCAAATGTTGGTGAGTGGTCCCCCAGTGAAAAGAACCCAAGCAACCAGAAAGGAAACTCCCGCTACCTCTCATCTGCCCATATACCCCAACCTCTTAGCACATTATCTCAGGCCAGAAAATCAGCCCCAGGCAAACAGTATATCCTATCACACCAAACAACTACAATAAGGCAGCAAAATAACAAATGAATATGCTCAATAGGGTAAAATAATTCATTCATGTAACGTGCTTTGAGAGGCTAGGATGACTGCTGCTGTATTAGTACAAAGTATTTTTATAGTCCCAAATACAGCATGGGCTATTCAGATAGGAAGGACATAAACACTATATGATCCTATGCAGCATCGTGAAGTAAGCCAGAGAGTGACACATCTTCTTCTTATTATTATTAAAAACAGTCCAGAAAACACCAGTTCCTAAAATGGCATCTCTGAGGCCTGGTCTACACTACGCGTTTATACCGAATTTAGCAGCATTAAACTGATTTTACGCTGCACCTGTCCACACAACGAAGCCCTTTATATCGATATAAAGGGCTCTTAAAACCGATATCTGTACTCCTCCCCGACGAGGAGAGTAGCGCTCAAATCGGTATTGCCATGTCGGATTAGGGTTAGTGTGGCTGCAAATCGACGGTATTGGCCTCCGGGAGCTATCCCACAGTGCACCATTGTGACCGCTCTGGAAAGCCATCTGAACTCAGATGCACTGGCCAGGTAGACAGGAAAAGCCCCGCGAACTTTTGAATTTCATTTCCTGTTTGGCCAGCGTGGAGAGCTCATCAGCACAGGTAACAATGCAGTCTCCTGAGAATCGAAAAAGAGCTCCAGCATGGACTGCATGGGAGGTACTGGATCCGATCGCTGTATGGGGACAGGATTCCATGCTAACAGAACTCCGTTCCAAAAGACGAAATGAAAAAACATTTGAAAAAATTTCCAAGGCCATGATGCAGAGAGGCCACACCAGGGACTCAGTACAGTGCCGTGTGAAAGTTAGGGAGCTCAGACAAGCCTACCAGAAAACCAAAGAAGCAAATGGAAAGTCCGAGGCAGGGCCAAAAATATGCCGCTTCTATGCTGAGCTGCATGTAATTCTAGGGGGGTCCGCCACCACTACCCCACCCCTGTCCGTGGATTCCAAGGTGGGGGTGGTAATCACAGCCATGGCTGAGGATTCTGCGGACTGGGAAGATGAGGAAGAAGAGGAGGACGAGCTTGTAGAGAGCACACAGCACTCCATTCTCCCCAACAGCCAGGAGCTTTTTCCCACCCTGACGGAATTACCCTCCCAGCCCTCCAAGCAACTATCCCAGACAATGAAGCCATGGAAGGGACCTCTGGTGAGTGTACCTTGTAAATGTAAGACATGGTTTAAAAGCAAGCATTTTTTAATGATTAATTTGCCCTGAGGACTTGGGATGCATTCGCGGCCAGTACAGTTACTGGAAAAGTCTGTTAACATGTCTGGGGATGGAGCGGAAATCCTCCAGGGACATCTCCATGAAGCTCTCCTGGAGGTACTCCAAAAGCCTTTGCAGAAGGTTTCTGGGCAGCGCTGCTTTATTCCGTCCTCCATGGTAGGACACTTGACCACACCATGCATGTAGCAAGTAATCTGGTATCATTGCATGACAAAGCCTAGCTGCGTATGGTCCTGGTGATTAGTGGCATTCAAGCAACATCCGTTCTTTATCTCACTGTGTTATCCTCAGGAGAGTGATATCGTTCATGGTAACCTGGTTGAAATTCAGGAATTTAAGTAAGCGGATAGAGATGGCCATTCCTACTGGGCTGTTTGCCTGTTGCTTAAAAGAAATCCTTCCCTGCAGGTAGCCAAGCGGGGGGAAGGCGGGGGGTGATTGGCGCTGAGCTTTTCCGCATTTGGCTAGCAGGGATCTTTCCTGCCACCAGCCACGCGGTTGGGGGGAGTGGGGGAAAGGGGGGTGTTTAGCAGTGATCTTCCATGATACCAGCCATGGGGTGGTTTCTGCTGCTGCATGTTAACAGGAAAGAAGCAGCACTGAACGGGCTTTGCTTGCTATTTGGGGAAGGAGGGCGCTGGATAGATGAAGGCTGCAGAAGACGAAAGACAGACAATGGCTTACCATGGCCGCATGCAAGCCGAATTCTGCTGCCCGGACCTGCGTCTGTGATCTGTAACACCAAAGCCGCAGGCACTCAATATTAAGATGCAAAATGCGACCTTGTAGTGAAAACACATGTACTATGTAAGGTGAATAGTGTTGTTCAACGTGAAAGAGTATGACCATTGTTCTCTAAAATGTATCTTTTTAAATACTTCTCTCCCTTTTTTCCCTCCCTTATGCAGCTGCAAATTTTTCAAGCCTCCCTACTCCGTCCCAAAGGCTATCTCAGATAAGGCGGCAGAAAAAAAAGACGCGAGAAGAAATGTTTTCGGAAATCATGGAAGTGACCCGCAATGAAAGAGCTCATCTGAATGAGTGGAAGGACATGGTAGCAAAGTATAGGAAAGATGCCAGTGATCGTGAGGACAGAAGGGACGAACGTGAGGACAGGAGGGATGCTTGAGATGAGAGGAGAGATGCTCGAGATGAGAGGTGGCGGCAGGAAGATCAGCGGTGGCGGGATGCAACTCTGGGGCTGCTGCGTAATCAAACTGACATGCTCCGGCGTATGGTGGAGCTTCAGGAACGGCAGCAGGATCACAGAGTGCCGCTGCAGCCCCTGTATAACCACCCTCCCCCCTCACCATGTTCCTTAGCCTCCTCACCCGCCAGACGAGTAAGAACTCATGGGGGTAGGCTCCGTGCACCCGCCCACTCCACCCCAGTGGACAGCCCAACCAAAAGGCTCTCATTATTATGAAATTATGAATTTTTTTTAGTGGCCTTTTCCTTCCCTACTATTCTCCTCCCAAACCCCACCCGGACTACCTTGTCAGTTCTCTCCCTCTTTTTATAATTAAGTAATAAAGAATACATGATTTTTAAATGAGAGTGACTTTATTTCTGTAGAAAGCAAGCTGTGATTGAAGTGGGGGTGGGTGGCTTACAGGGAATGAGTCAATCAATGGGGGCGGGGGTTCCATCAAGGAGAAAGAAACACAACAGTCAGACTGTACCCTGGCCAGTGATGAAACTGGTTTTCAAAGCGTCTCTAATGCGCACCGCTTCCTGGTGTGCTCTTCTAATCGCCCTGGTGTCTGGCTGTGCATAATCAGTGGCCAGGTGATTTGCCTCAGCCTCCCACCCCGCCATAAAGGTCTCCCCCTTACTCTTACACAGATTGTGGAGCACACAGCAAGCAGCAATAACAATGGGGACATTGGTTTGGCTGAGGTCTGAGAGAGTCAGTAATGTGTGCCAGCGTGCCTTTAAACGGCCAAATGCACATTCTACCACCATTCTGCACTTGCTCAGCCTGTAGTTGAACAGCTCCTGACTACTGTCCAGGCTGCCTGTGTATGGCTTCATAAGCCATGGCATCAAGGTGTAGGCTGGGTCCCCCAGGATAACTATAGGCATTTCAACATCCCCAACTGTTATTTTCTGGTCTGGAAAGTAATTCCCTTGCTGCAGCCATTTAAACAGAGTAGTGTTCCTGAAGACGCGAGCGTCATGAACCCTTCCCGGCCATCCCACGTGGATGTTGGTGAAACATCCCTTGTGATCCACCAGTGCTTGCAGCACCATTGAAAAGTACCCCTTGCGGTTTACGTACTGGGTGCCCTGGTGCTCCGGTGCCAAGATAGGGATATGGGTTCCATCTATCACCCCACCACAGTTAGGAATCCCATTGCAGCAAAGCCATCCACTATGATCTGCACAATTCCCAGAGTCACTACCTTTCGTAGCAGCAGCTTAGTGATTGCTTTGGCTACTTGCATCACAGCAGCCCTCACAGTAGATTTGCCCAGTCCAAATTGATTCCCGACTGACCGGTAGCTGTCTGGCGTTGCAAGCTTCCAGAGGGCTATTTGCCACTCGCTTCTCAACTGTGAGGGCTGCTCTCATCTTTGTATTCTGGTGCTTCAGGGCAGGGGAAAGCAAGTCACAAAGTTCCATGAAAGTGCCCTTACGCGTGCGAAAGTTTTGCAGCCAGTGGGAATCGTCCCACACCTGCAACACTATGTGGTCCCACCAGTCTGTGCTTGTTTCCCGGGCCCAAAATCGGCGTTCAATGGCTAGAACCTGCCCCATTACCAGCAGGATCTCCAACGCGCAGGGGCCCGCAGTTTGACAGAATTCTGTGTCCATGTCCTTATCACTCTCGTCACCGCGCTGCCGTAGCCGCCGCCTCCTCGCCTGGCTTTGCAGGTCCCGGTTCAGCATTGACTGCACGAGAATGCGCGAGGTTTTTAAAATGTCCATGATTGCTGTCTTGAGCTCAGCAGGGTCCATGCTTGTCGAGGAATGGCATCTGCACAGTTTACCCAGGAAAAAAGTCGCAAAACGGTTGGCTGCTGCTGCTTTCATGTCGGGAGGGGTGAGGCTGTACCCAAAAGCATCAGCGGCAATGTTTTTGCCCCATTGGGCACTGGGATCTGAACCCAGAATTCCAATGGGTGGGGGAGACTGCGGGAACTATGGGATAGCTACCCACAGTGCAACGCTCCAGAAATCGATGCTAGCCTCGGTACATGGACGCACACTGCCGAATTAATGTGCTTAGTGTGGCCGTGTGCACTCGACTTTATACAATCTGTTTTAAAAAAACGGTTTCTGTGAAATTGGTATAATACCGTAGTGTAGTCATACCCTGAGGTATTACACCCAGGGGCGGCTCTAGCCATTTCGCCGCCCCAAGCACGGCGGCACGCCGCAGGGGGTGCTCTGCCGGTCGCCAGTCCCGCGGCTCCGGTGGATCTCCCGCAGATGTGCCTGCGGATGCTCCACCGAAGCCGTGGGACCAGCGGACCCTCCGCAGGCACCTCTGTGGGAGGTCCACCGGAGCCACCTGACACCCTCCCGGCGACCAGCAGAACGCCCCCCGCGGAGCCTGGAGCCACCCAATGACATCACACCAAAGCAACCCCTCAAAATATTAGTATGTCTGACATTTCATGCACATCTGCCTACATTGCAAGTGGGCAGAGAGAGCTTGATGTTCATTGGGAAGGATTCAAGGATGAATTATCCCATGAGATATTCCATATGGCTGGAAACACAAAAATCTGTCTCTGAAAACATGTACAGCCATCTGTGTGTGTATTGAATAATCCTCTACCCCCAGCCATTGGTGTTAGTTACAAACCTGTTCATATCAGTCTCTGTCCTACCTGTGAATATGCTTGTGTCTTTCTTGACTGTTCCAATTTCATGTTAGCAGGAGTGTCCATTTTAGGACCATACTTCCATATCTGTGATACATCTGACAGGATTTCTGGTTCAGGGCAATATGCATCTTTTATAACCACATCCACTGTTGTACATAACAGCCTATTTGTGTATTTTAAGCCCAAGCTCCATAATAAATAATGCATCTGTTTTTGCAATATAAAGATGCAATTCTGCTGCATATATGTGCAATTACACAAGAGGCCAGAAGGAACTGCTATGAAATAATCTGGTATCCCCAACACAGAATTTCTTGCCTCGTGTGTCTGCCCCCTTCCTTCCACTGTCTATACTCCCACATATCTTTCCACTGACAGCTGCCCCAGCTCTTCCAGATTTCATGTTGGATCCCATATACCATGAAAAAAGCATTAATTGTGGCACATTGACCTCTCCATTTCTGCTACTGGCTTGGACCTGAAAATGTCAAGAAGTTCAAAATGCAATGAAAACAAAAGTTAACGGGACTTATTCAAAGAGTAACAAAAGGTTCAGTTAGGGTTTGGGGTGATGGTTCATGTCAGTTCTTATTTTCTCCAGCTCATTTCACACATTCCTAATGAAAAGCATGTGAAAGGTAACTATATTGCATATATTTTTAAGTTTTCCCAGTGCGACAGCCCCTCTTTACATTGCACAAATGATATTGCCTCCCTGTCATATTGGATGTTAACATGGATTAGAAGTGCGCTGAATTTAGACTGCAGCCAAATATTTAGTCACACAGGAAGCTGTTTATGTAATATAATTCTAAGAGAAAGGAATCTCCATTCTTTAAAGAAGCAAATATTATGAAAGTAGAAGAAATGGCAGAAAAGAAAATCATCCCCATGGAAAAAGAGATCTTTGGGACCTCTTTCTTTGGCAATCAGAACAAGAAAACAATCTTACCTCCTCCAGGATTTCTGGAGGTTGAGAAGTGTGCATAAGGGTTTAAAATGCAGACTTCTGTTTATGCTAAAATCCTGAGGATATCAGAGAAATAATGCTATACAGTTCTGATGGCACTGGGCAGAATTGGTTATGTCACAAAAATATATAATTGATACAAAGAGGCCTGGTGGACTTTACTGTTTCATAGTCTCAAATCATAACTCGGGATAGCAATATCCTAAATGGCAGAGAGAGACTGACCTTGTCAAAAGGCTTCCCACCAACTGTAACTAAGTAATGGGAAGCTTCTCTGGGCAAAGTAGAGATCCAGGGCAGCTTGCCTAATAAAAGCCATAGCTGCATGATTCTCCAGGCATTTCCTTGTAATGGAAATGGAATGCCTGTGGAAGTTAATGTTTCCCCAAGCAGCCCTGGGACAAATAAGAGTATGCTAGTATAGATATTGGCTCTGTTCCCCTTCTGAAGTCTGGAAGCTAAAGACAGCTGTCTGCAGATCAGCTTCTGAAGCAGCAAATACATACAGATGTGAAAACTAGAAGAAAACAAGACTGACATAACTTGTGTCTCAGAGTCCATCTCTTATGAGTCTCATCTCTCCATTAGCACTAAGCCTGTTTTTTGCCTTATTGCTCTATACACTTTGACACAGAAGGGTTCTTTGGAGGAGCAGGAAGTGTGAAGTGGAGTAAGAAATACCCTAAAATGTATACATTGGGGATTGGGATTTGAATTTGACTGATTCACATTTATTATGCCCTTGATTGGAGTCCCAGGGTGTATTAGTCTAGCTGGAGCTAAACTAATAGCTTGGTTAAACTATGGTGGGAGCGGTGATGGTGGTGGTTTTTCCCCTGTGCCCATAAAACAGGCTTTCTAATGGAAATCCAGCAGATGCTAATAGAATGGGACAACTGCCCTGGCTAGCAGGGAAAGAGGTATGGTGCATACTAAGAGGGTAAAGAGGAAATATGAAGGGGAAAAAACCCCAAAGTTATATAAACAAAATTTCTTCTTTACATTCATCAAAATTGGCTTATCAGGATATAAAAGGGAAAATCAAAGAGGATAACAAGAGTGCAGGGAAGGACTAAGTAATTTCTTTCCATTGTTCCTCACTATAGAAGACGACTGGAAAAAGACCTGTCACAGGGCCCTTGTTTATTAGTAGTGAAGTTAGGCTTTTTTAGAGAACAGATTGAAACAAGAAATGATGAAACAACTTAACTTTCAAATAAATACCCAGGTGTGGCTGGAATTCATCTGAAACTTCTGATGAAAGTGACACATGAAGCATCTTGAATTACAAACAATATGGCATTCATCATTACAAGACATATCACTTCTTCGCACAGCTAATGTACTGGCAGATAGAAAGGTCATCAACATTGCACCCATCTCTATAGTGTACCAAAGAAATGTAGAGGAGTTCGCTTTATTCTGGTACCAGAAAAATAGATCCGAAAATCCATAAGCATAGAACTATAGAGCACTAAGCTTGGTATCAAAGAATGGCAAACAATCATGAGTTGCATAAGGAAACAACTAGCTTATTTAACATGTAACTATTTGAAAGAGTTAACAAAATAATGGATAAAGAGCCAGTGGATATTTAGGCTTTCAAAAGGCACGTGCAAGAGACTATTGAAGCAATTTTGTAACTTCTGGGATTGAGAGGTAAAGCGCTACCATGGATTATAAAAGGTTTCAGAGGCAGGAAGCAAAGAGTAGAGATAAATGGTTGATATTTAGCATACAGAGAGGCTAACAGTAAAGTGCCCCAGAAATCAGTTTGAGGACAGGGATTGCTTTATCTGAAGGTGTGAATTGTGAGGTGGCATCATTATTGAGGACAGAGAATGTAGATTGATGAAGAGAACAGGAGGGCTGCAAGGAATTCCAGAGGACCTATGAAAATGCATATGTTAACTGGACAGCATAATGGTATATATGAACAAAGACCATGTACATTGGACAGAACAATCTAAACTATTCCTATGCACCAAAATTTTGAGTGAGGTATTGTAATATCTCAGGGAAAACATTGATATGGGGACTGCTCAGAAAAAAATAAAAGCCTGGTTCAATATTCAGTGGTGATTTTAAAAATTAAGAAGATATTAGGAGGCTGTAAAAAGGAGCGAGAGAACAATATAGAAAATATTATAATGCTATTATATAAATCAATTATACATCCTTGCCTTAGATACTGTATTCAGTTTAGGTCATCTCATTGCCAATAAAACATAGCAGAAATAGAAAAGATTCAAAGAATGTCAATGAGAATTATGAGAATCAGGAGAAGGAAGGGTTCCAACGGGGAGCGCTTTAAAAGATTATTGCTATTTAGTTTGGAAAGGAAAAGAGTAAGAGCAGGGGTGGGCAAACTACAGCCCGCGGGCCACATCCAGCCCGCGGGACTCAGGGCCGGCTCTAGCGTTTTTGCCGCCCCAAGCACAAAAAAGCCACGATCGCGATCGGCGGCAGTTCGGTGGCAGGTCCTTCGCTCCGAGAAGGAGTGATGGCCCTGCCGCCGAATTGCCGCTGAATGGCAGATGTACCGCCTCCCTCTTCATTGGACTGTCCTGCCCAGCCCCCGAGCTCCTGGCCCAGGAGGCTAGCCCCTGGCCCCACCCCTGCTGTTCCCCCTCCCCCGCAGCCTCAGCTCACTTGCTCCGCCATCAGCGCAATGCTTTGGGCTGTGAGCTCCTGGGGCAGCACAGCTGCAGAGCCTGGCCTGACCCGGTCTTTGTGCTGTGTGGTAGCAGCAGCGGCAACGCAGCCCAGCTCCAGCCGGGTGGCACAGCTGTAGCACAGCCAGTTACCAGTGCTCCAGGCAGCATGGTAAGGGGGCAGGGGGGGTTGGGGTGGTGGTCAGGCGGCAGGGGTGTGTATGGTGGTCGGGGAGAAAACGGGTTTAACGGGGTAGGGATCCCTGGGGGCAGTCAGGAAGGAGGGGGGTTGGATGGGGTGGCAGGGTCAGTCAGTGGCAGGGGTTCCAGGAGCAGTCAGGGGACAGGGAGAAGGGGTGGTTGGATGGGGCAGGGGTCCCGGGGGTGGGTGGGGGGGTGTCAGGAAGGAGAGAAGGGGTTGGATGGGGCGGCGGGGATCTGGGGACAGGGAACGGGTGTGTGTGGATGGGGCAGGGGTCCCAGAGGGGTTGACAGGGAACAGGGGGGTTGGATGGGGCAGGAGTCTATGGGGGGCAAATAGGAGGTGGGGGCTGGGCCACTACCCCCTCCCCTAACCTGCCATCCATACAGTTTATGAGACCCGATGCGGCCCTCAGGCCAAAAAGTTTGTCCACACCTGAGTAAGAGGGTTTATTATGTCTACATCTAAAATAATGAACAGTATAGAAGGAACTTATCAGGTCATCCTATTTATCCTACCCCTATCATGAACAGATGCTCAAAATAAATAAAGGCAACAATGTGAAATATCTAAAAATAAATATTTTGTATGCAACAAACAATTAACCTGTGGAACTCATTACCACATGATATCATGCGGGCAAATAGCTTACTAAGCTCCACAAAGGGATTAAAAATGTATATGATTAAGAATAGTCTTTTCAGTTGCATTATCTAGGATAAAATTACAGGAGCTACCAAACTTCATGCTTCTTGGTGTACACTGATCAATAGCTGGAGTGAGAAGATTTCCCCACATAACAGTATTGCTGAATTAGTTTTATTATGGGGAATCTGTACCAGTATTCCCATTTTTAATGCTGTATTATATGGACCATTGTTACCATGAGAGACTTTTGAACCCCTAAGACCAAACTTATAGTCCAAATCAACTCTCCTCACACATCTTTGGTGTTAAACAAACATCACTTGACTCTCTGAGTGCAAATCTGAAATACATTTGTGTCACTGAGTGTTTTGCAGTGCTTAGATACCCGTTGTGTATGTTTTTAGGAGCTGTGCCTTGAGACAATGGTAGATGGTCACTATGGATGTACAGACCATATCTTTTTATGAAAAGATGCATTTTCCATGGCAACAGAAATGCATGAAAGCTTTCAGAACCCTCTTCAACTTTATCTTTTTGTTTTGAGCTGCTTAAAGAGTTCAAATTGCAGAAGCAGATAGGAAATTCTCAGCAAAATTGACATGTCTAACCAGGGGCGGCTCTAGACAGTAGGCTGCCCCAAGCAACGCGGTGCGCTGCGCCACCCTTCCGCGGTCCCGCGGCGGGTCCCCTCTTCCCGCGGCTCCGGTTCAGCTCCCGCCGGCATGCCCGCGTCAGGTCCACCGGAGCCAGGGAGGAGCTCAACCGGAGCCGCGGGAAGAGGGGACCCGCCGCAGTCATGCCTGCGGCAGGTCCGCTCGTCCCGGGCTCCGGTGGACCTGCCGCAGTCATACCTGCGGCAGGTCCACCGGAGCCAAATGCCGCCCCCTGGGAAAGGGCCACCCCACGCGCCTGCTTGGCGCGCTGGTGTCTAGAGCCGCCCCTGTGTCTAACACTTATCTATAAAAAAACCCAGACTCTCTCACATTGCTTCTCACTGCAGTTGGCATTGCTTTTCTTAGAAATGCACTGGTAACTAATGTCCATTTTATAATCCAATATAACTGAAAGATGTGGGGAAACTGAGAAGAGTCACAGAAATTTGGGTTTCAGGGAGAAGTCATATTTTTTCATTGTGCTGACAAAAGTCCTTGTTCTGAAAGATGCACTAGAAATATTCGTGTTTTTGTGCTATGGAGAAATTTAGATTTTACAATGCAAAAAATTAGAGTTTTAAGATTACATTTATATTTCACTTTTGTGTTCTAGGAAATGTATACTGATTAAAAGTCCAGTTTCATTAGCTAACACTGATTCTCTTAAAAAAAATACAATTTCTAGACATGGTATTTGACATGAGCAACTTGTCTGTTTGTTCAAGGAGCTCACTGAGTTGTGAAGAGAGGCATTTAAACTAGAAACACCATATTTTATTTGACAATTTTATTAAATATTAAGCCTGATTTAGTAAATGTTTAATCAAATGGAAGCACAGGTCAGCTATGGGACTGCAGAGAAACTGGATTATAGTCAATGCTATTTGATGGAGTCGATCAAGTTTTATATATATCACATCAGAACATTAAAATCAGACTTAATTTGACACAGTTATTATCATATAAATTTGAGCTACTTCCCAATGCTACACTGAATCCCAAAGTTACTCTAATTGGTATTCTAAACAGTTTGCCAATCTAAAGCTAAAACCGGAGGCTTAAGTAAATCTAACTATAATAAATGGAAGCCCATAATAGGTTTATAAAATATGGATATTTACAGCCTTATTGATGTTGAATATATTATGACATAATACGATGATATAGGGAAAATACATTTAAGTACATCCTGCATTATTTTTACGGTAAATGGTTTAACTTTTTTTTTTTTAACATCAATGCATGTGACAGAGTGCTTATCTATATTTTGTGTATTTATTTTTACTATTTTTTCATGCTGAGAAAGCCTCATGAAATAGATGTCTCATTTCCATACAGATCCAAAGCAGTTATACAATCATACACTAGCACACTTCCTTACACCCATATAATGAGGGACAGTACATATAAAAAAAGGCGAAATGGTGACTGGGCCAAGGGCAGGGCATTTGGCAAAGTCAGCCTAATATTTTACAGTGGTTACAGGTTGAGGCAAAACCCACAGACTGTGGGGAAGTCAAAAAAAAATTGCTGAAGTTTATAGCAAGAGGACTTGACCCAGAGAAACCATTACTAGTACAATAATATACCTGAGAGAGAGAGAGAGAGAGAACAAGCCTGACTGAAGGGTCATAGTAGTCAGAGAGAGGCTTTGCATTGACTTCAATGGGCTTTGGATCAGGCTTCAGCCAGGACTACTACTACTTCTGCTTCATGCTGTCTTAGGCACACACTGCGCACTCACTCAGTCTTTCGCAAGCAGAGCAGGGTCAATAGCTCCCAACTGCAACTGCATCCTGCTCAATATCGTTAGTGGCAGAGCTGAGAGAATCATTTTCAAAGAACATGTTATCTGACAGCTGTAGCCTCACTTTATTCTCCCAGGATCTCTCTGAGAGCTCAGCACCATTTCCTAGAACTGATTTGTCATCTGAAAGTATCTGTGGATTATTTTTTTTTTAATTCTCTGGACTGACTGATCCTGACTAGTTCTCAATGGGCATGTAATAGTCACTATTTGAGCTGCGTTGGTTAGATGTGAGGAGTCGAACAAATCACATGATATTGTTTATGTTCTGTGCTTGGACAGCATGCAAGTACTTTCACAAACTCTAACATTTTGGCTGGATCTAGAATTTGGTTTGTACAAATTCTTGTACCTGCAAACATGAAATCCACGTTTGTGCCAAAAAACTAGATTGCACTTATATTTGCAGCAAGTAAACAAACCGGTGTAAACAAATTTATTTTAAAAGTCCACATATTTTACAGGGAATTTGTTGCAATGTACACATAAATTCTACTTTTATATGTATTTAAAGGGTTTCCCAAATAGCTCCATATGTAAAAAGTGAAACTGGTGTCTCCTTTGCTATTTGACAGTAGTGGTTTCAGAGTGACAGCTTTAATAACCAAAGTATTTGGAGGTAGAGCATAGAGACAGCTTTGGGAACAGTGGTCTTGGGTGAACCAGTGGAAAGAGAAACCTCTGCATGATGGATGCAGGTGTTCAAGCATTGCTGCAAATGCTGGAGTTCTGAGAGTGGAATTACACCTGTGATATTTTATTTGGTGGCTGCTGCTTTTGCCACCAAAATCTATTCAAGACATAAAGACTTGTTAATAAATTTGATTAGGAATAGAGTATTTCTGCTTGCACATCCACACTTATTTTTCCCTAACAACGGAATGTCCCTTGCCTGGAGTCCATTCTTTCCCATCAACTCAGCCTGTGACATTTTAAAAATCTGAAGATTTTAATTTTTCTCTATGAGTGTCTAGAAAAATAAACATAAAACATTTGGAAAAGTAAAATAATATAGAAAAAAGTCTACATTTTAGTCTCAGCTTTTCAAAAGCATAAAGAACTTGTAAGACAGTTGTGGGCCCAGAGATACTGGTTTTCAGTTTACACCAAAAGAAACTGACCAATGAGTCTACACTTATAATATTTTATTTTAAAAAATAAAAAGACTGATAAAAAGGAGACTATGATATTCCTCTAAAGAAAGTTTTAACTTTCATTGACTTCCTGTGCATCCTGGGTGCTGTAATTTACTTCTGATTCCTATTTGTCATTCACGTTCTGGCCATGCAGAGCTACAGCACGGGAAGCAGCACAAGAAATGTGTGTATGCAAGCACTCTTCTAAGGCACTTCTAAGCAAGTGGATGGCTTAAAGTTGAGTGTCTGATTCCTGTGTCATTGCTCTGGGTCAAATTCCATCATTTCTATGTACTGATGAGACAACATATTTCAATTAGGAAGTCACAATTAAAAGAAACTATCACAGGCTTTCGGACCCTGAACAAAGATCACGGCTCCTGTACTGAGCCACCCTATGTCAGCTGCTTGAATCCTGCATGCACAGTTAATTTCACTTAAAAATAAGTGTGTGTGTGTGTGTGTGTGTGTGTGTGTGTGTGTGTGTGTGTGTGTGTGTGAGAGAGAGAGAGAGAGAGAGAGAGAGAGAGAGAATAGGTGAGTGAATATATTAGTGAGCAGATTAAAGTGGGACTGAATAACTGCATGGATGGGTAATATGTGAGTGGGTAGATGAATTTTTGAACACCTGGAGTATCATTGTATAAACAAAAATGACCAAAAACTTAGTTCATGTTTCTGCCCTAATGTAAGTGGGCATAATTTTGCTGAAGCGAATAGGACTGAATTTAATCCACTGACAACAATAATCATGGGTAAAGGACAAGTTTCAGCACCCAGGGAAAATATAAGATGACCCAAGGTAACTTTTTTCAAAAGTGATTTAGGTATCTAGGAACCTAAATCTCATTAAATGTCAATGAGACTTAAGCCATAAAAATGAGACTTATCAACAAATGAAAATGTTACCTGCAGTCTTAGAAAGAGGAATGGGAAAGGTGCAAAAGAATTAGAAGTTGTAATGGACTAGAACAATAGCCTTTCAGAAATGGAGATCTGAGTTCCATGTGAGAGCTGGCCAAAGGTGGAAATGATTTTGCTGGGAAAAGCATAATCCCTTATTAGAAGCATAATGCTATCAACAGTTTTGTCCTCAAACCAATTTGCAACCTTTACTTAAAAGAAATCTAGGACTGGAGTATTTTTTATTTTAAATCCTGCCTTTACCACATGACAATTATTTTCATTCGTTAACTCCATGCAAGCTACACAAACACAACACAAATTTAAAGTAAAACTGCACTATTAATCCAGTCTTACCTTCCTGATGCCTTCAGAAGGGTTTGATACACAGTTATCTGCCCCATTATTTTTACTGATTGTCCTCCACAGTTCAGCAAATGTGTTATCCTGCTCCAAAGGGTTTGTCCCTTTTGCTTTGAAGTATTCATACACTGCTGAATCCCTGACAGTACCATAAGACATATCCATTTGTTTGGACAGATCTTGAAATGTTCTGAAATTCAAGAGATGTTGAAATATTAGTGTTATCTGGTACAATAGAGAGATTGTATTAGTTAAATGATCTCTTTCTATGGCTGTCTTTAGAGTGAAACAAAACACCTACCATCAATCAGTCTCATTTGCATGTCTCTCTTTTATCATAAAAGGAACCCAAAGTGTAATTCAGCTGCACTGAAATCATACAAGGTTTAATTGTACCTGAGTTCTTTTAGTGAAGAGGTTTATTTGGAAGAGATAACATTCATTCTGATGCCCATCAACATATTGAAATTATGTTGCTATGCTTGTGCAAGAGCACAGAGCAATCAAGTTTTATTAAAGCATGTGGAAAACAATGTTTAAAGATACAGGTCAAAATCAGCTCTCATTTAAATCTGTGTAAATAGGGAGTAATTCCACTGAAACTAGTGGAGTTACTCTGGATTCACACCAGTGTAAAACTGGGCCAAAAATCAATACACTAACTTTAAATGTATATAGGGCATTACATTCCAAATCTCTTTCCCGCACCCACCAATAAAATAAACAATTTTCATATACCCACACACTGGGCCTAATTCTTATTTACGCTAAAGTTGCTTTATATCACTCTGACAGTGCAAAGGGGCCTTAAAGGGTATGTCTACACTGCAGCTGGAAGTGTGCCTCCCAGCTTAGGTAGGCAGATAAACACTATCTCCATTCGAGCAAGCTTGCTAAAAATAGTGGTAGGGACATTGTGGTACAGGTTAGCCTCCCAAGCACTAGTCTGCCCAACTCCTCGGGTCCGAGCTGAGGTGGCAAGCCCATGCCACAGCCTGTGCTGCAATATCCACATTATAATTTTTAGCATGCTAGCTCAAACGGAGCTAGCATACATCTCTCTACCCAGGCTGGGAGGCACACTCCCAGATGCAGCAGAAACATACCCTTAAACATAGCCTCTTAATCCACTCTAGGTCATTCACTTTCCAGCCATGCAGAATATAATTTATATCCTTTTAAGGTCCCTTTTTCACTGCCAGACAGATGTAAAGCAACATTCAGGTCAGTGAGAATTAGGCCCACTATATGTAAAATATCCATACTATCCACTCAATTTACATTAGAGTAGGGACTGTTCTACCTGTGCTTTATAACCACTTGTCACAAGGTTCAGAGTGCAATCCAGACCAGTAAGGGGTTGTGTCACCACTTGTCCTGCAACCCAGGGTGCCTTATAGTTAAGGCTACGATTTAGTCACAGGTATTTTTGTAAAAGTCATGGACAGGTCATGGACAATAAACAAAAATTCCCGGTCGTGACCTGTCCATGAATTATTCTATAAATACCCCTGACTAAATCTTAAGGGGGTCACTGCTGTGAGGGGGGAGGCACATGGGGAGGCACTTCTGAGGAGGGTGTCTGGAGGGACTGCTGCTGGGGTGTGGGGAGAGCCGGGGAGCCGCTGCTGGGGGGAGCCCAGGGCCACCTGAAAAGCAGCCGGTCCGACTGGCCCCAGGGCCACTCCAGCAGTGGCTGGTGTGGCTGGCACCCCAGCGGCTGGATACAGAGCTGCTCCAGCAGTAGCCAGTGTGGCTGGCCCCCGGGCCACCTGAGCCAGCTGCTTAGGCGGTCCTGGAGTCAACCACACTTGCTCCTGCAGAAGTCACAGAGGTCACGGAAAGTTACTGAATCTGTGACTTCCATGATCCCCATGACAAACATGAAGCCCTACTTATAGTGCTTTGCTGCTGGAGGTCTTAGCCTGGGATGCTCACAGCCAGCCTACAAACATCCAGGTCACACATTGAGCGTCTGTGTGCTAGATAGCCCTGTACCAGCAGCCCGTTTACAGCCCCACTCTGGCTTCCACCAGGCTTGGCTACAACCAGCAAGGTGACCCCAACATGATTCTATTTCAGCATTTTCCCATAATCATGTGCGTTGCAATGTCCAGCCCTCTCCTGGATAGCACAGAGAAATAATAAGGTTTGTTTTTTTTTTCCTTTAAAGAGACCAAAGCACACCACAACATATTAACTGGGGTAGATACACTCTTTCCCTCAACCACAGTTCTGTGTTGTTTTATAGTAAACATAAAACATATTTATTAACAACAGGACAGAGGTTGAGTGATGCCAAGTAAAAGAAACAGAGATGGTTACAAGCAAATAAAAGTGAAAACACATTTTAAAAAGTCTAAATCTTAATCTAGCAAGATACAGGTTTTGTTCAAGATTGTTTCTCTCACCAATCCACCTTCTTCTCAGCCACAGCTGACTTTCCTTCTGTCAGAATCCCAAAATAAACTTAGTGTCCATAGTACCTCTGGCTACAGGCAGCATGATGGGGTCCATCATACCCACATCTGGTTGTCTGCCAGCCCCTGATCAGGCAAACCCTTATGTTATTCCTCCTGGGTTCCATGGGTGTGAGTTGTCCCTCATCTTCTATCTGAGCTGCCTGTGTTTCTCCTGGTCAGCAAGCTTCCACTACTTCAGCTCTGCCTCCTCACTAACACCTGCCCTCCAGCTCTGCCCATCTCTCCTCCACTAGCAGCTTTTTCCACTGTAGCCTCCACAACTCTGGAGGCCATTGCTCCTGCTGTTACTGGATCATCTGGGGAACCATCTGCTTGGTCTCCTGCATGCTCTGTAGGAGAAAAAGGGACTCTTCTTTTTGCCACCTGGTTTGGCCTTTAGCTCCAATTTCTTCTGATTAGCTGCTGACAGACCTCAGTACACACCCAGCTTTTCTAACTTCTTCTTGGTGAGCTCAGCCCCTGCTCTTTTGCTCCTCCTGCCTTTTCTACTTGTTGCTCATCTTTCCTTTCTTCTACTTCCAAAATAAACAGAACACAATCAAACTGTAGCCTTTCTTTGACTGTGCCCTTTCACTTGTGAATCACTTAAACCTATTTCACCAATGCTTAAACTGTAAACCTTAGTTAAATTATCAAACTGTGTGTAAATCCTTTTTAGATTACACCAATTTCATGAGGCTTAGGGGTGCAATCCAGACCAGTAAGAGTCTGTGTCACTAGTTGCCCTGCAATCACTTTGCTGCTGGAGCTCCCAGCCTAGGATGCTCCCAGCCAGCCTACAAGCACACAGGTCTCACCCGGGGTATCTGTGTGCTAGACTGCCCTGGTTCAGCAGCTCTGACCCCAGCAGCCTGTCTATGGCCCCACTCTGGCTTCCACCAGCCTTGGCTACAACCAGCAAGGTGACTCCAACACACTCCCAGTCCAAAATTTCCCCAAAACCATGAGCCTGGAACTTTCCAGCCTCACCAAGATAGAGAAATAATAGGGTTCATTGCTCCTTTAAAGAGACAAAAGCACATTACAGCTTATTAACTTAATTGTGGTAAGTACACCCTTCCCTGCAAACACAGCACTAAGTTGGTTTATAGTAAAAACAAAACAAATGTATTAACAACAGGACATAGGCTGAGTGATAACAAGTAAAATAAACAGAAGCAAAGATGTTAAAAGCAAATAAAAGTGAAAAAAAATGCATCTAAAAGTCTAAACCTCAACTTAGCAATGTACAGGTTTGGTCAAGATGGTTTCTCTCACTAATCATTATTCCCAGCCATGGCTGACTTTCCCTCAGTCAGGACCTTCCACAGAAGAACAAGATGCTGGCTTTCCTTGTCTTCCTAGGTGAAAGATCTTTGCCTAAACAGGTTTCTCATCTACATTCAGTTTCCAGACACTTCCTTGTTTGAAGGACCAATCTTTCTCAGCTTGCAAGAGCTCTAATCTCTTGTGTCTGTCTAGTGATGGATGCCAAAGATGGCTTCTGTCTTTGCTTATGTCTTCCAAAGTTCAATGACCTTGTTTCAAGAGGCAGGATGACCTCATGCTGTTTCCCTTCCTGTGTGCTTCCCATCCCTCTGCTGCTGTCTATGTAAATGCTGCTTCCCATTTTTTGGTCATCTTGCTTAACTTCTTTGGAGACAGGTAGATAGCTGCCTTCCCTCCTGATGGGGGAAAGCCTGTTTAACCCTTTGTTTGGTCTCACAGACTGGAAACCATATCAGTGAGTATTCATAATTCCTCATATAGTGTTAATACATATATATTTCACAATGCTATTAATTACCAGTGTTATAGGTTTTCATAAAAGACCTCACTCAATAAACTTTTACAATACAGTAATATTGTATAAATCAGTAGACAACTGCTTATCACTTGAGGTTCAGCTCCTCTGTCTTTATAGAACAGGAAACTTTTGCAATGTATTCTTTGAAAAATAAAATCCAGCCCAAGCTTCTGTCTTCTGCCAAGTTTAGATGCCATGCTGTCTCCTCCTTCAATTGTTAGCTTGATAGCTTTGTTTACCTAATATTAAATGAACCTTCACTGTCTCTTTCTGATGTCCAAGCTGGTCAGAGAAGCAAATACACATTCCCTTGTCTAGGGAAAATCTGTTTCCCAAATCTCTGTGCTAAAATACATTTTAGTCATCATTCTAGCATATATAATACGTACTACATGCATACATCACACAAGAATCAGTTTTCCAATGACATATTACATGACATGTTTTAGCTAGAGATTATAACCATAGTGAGTAGTGATACACAGAACTGGTCAGACCAGCTGAAACTCATGCCCTGATACCAAAGAGCCCCTTGTACTCCAGCATTGGGATGCTCTTAGGGTCACACCTTCCATTTACAAAACTGCTGACCCAGTGACAGCACGTCAGATCCCTCTTTCCTGGACAAGGCATCTGCCACCATAATTTTGTTCCCCTTTATATAGAAGAAACCTGTTTTGTCACCTTTGTCTGTTGACAGTGTCTGGAATATAATATTAGAGCGTATCAATAATTTCATCTACACAGTCGTTAAAAACATTTCACAAGTGACCTTAATGACCCGTGTATTAGATTTAAAATGATATATTATGACAACATCTTTTCAGGAAATATAATGGCACCAAGTGTATGAGGTGCAGTGAGTATGTCGGCATAGTTAACACAGACTAATGAACCCCAAATGGGCCTCTGTGTCACAGCACTATTTATACCATTTTTAACAACACACAACAAGGCACCCATCTGCTACTCTGGGTGTCTTCGACATTTTTTAAAACCGTGACACTGAAACAAACAGCAAACTTCCAGCAAAAGTATCCCCTCAACATAACCCAATAAGTGGGCCTTTCCCCATCAAATCTCCACCCCGCTCTCCCGCAAACAATCGCTCCCACCAGCCTTCAATCTCTTAAGCTAGGCCTTGCAGTGTGCCTTAAAGATCAACAATTCCACACAATTGCAAACCAACAGCTAAAACTAGAGCCATTGCTGAAGATCCCTGATAGGAAATGCTGTACTGCCACCTTCCTATTTGTCATATTGAGAGAGATCCACTATTCATACCTAGGATGTTATATACAGTAGTTGAAATAGTACATAATTCTAACAATAAGTTCATATACACACAATGCTATCTTGTATAGCTAGCCATGTAGGAAACATGTTGTGCAAGGCCGCTACCTGCAGAGCTGTCTCCTCCAGAGTCCACATACAGCATTAGTGTATGGTCAGTGCTCATTTCATGGGTTATAGATGAAAGAAAACATACAATAATAAATTCAGTGAAGAGATCTTTCTAATTATTGTTCATTAATTATACCTAATTGCAGCAAAATGTTCTTTTGCTACAAGAGGTCTAAGAGTTGTTACTTTGTCATAATTTTCTTTTAATGAAAGTGGAGGTGGGGTCTAATCTTTTACACACTTTATTTTTCTCATTGTAGTATAAAAATAAATAAATCTTTGATGAATGGGGAGCATCAGAATGAATTACATAGTTGAGCCTAATATGGAACCGCTCTAAATTATTGCACAGCCAGCCACCAGAAAATGAATAAATAACTGTCACAGAGTGCCAATCCATTGCTTTCATCCAGTATATCTGAAATGGTAATTTCCTTCTCTCTATTAGTATTTATTCAATGTGTTTCTAGTGGTCAGACAAGGAGGAAATGTCTTCACCGGACATGAAAGCAATTCCACTATTTGAATTTTAATCCAGTTTATTTTTTTTCACTACTCTTTACTTCAGATCTGCAACTCTTTCTTATGAAGAGCAGCTTCGTATTAGCAGCCCCACTCTATGAGCCAGATGTCTTCAGAACTATCCCAGTTTCCATCAGCTTATGATGTGCACCAGTAGTTCTGTCTAGGTGCTTATATCTTCTTCATCCCAGCAGTGTTTAAACACCAATCACTTCCACTCCTTGATGTTTGATTTCTACAAATAGCCCTACTCCACCCCAGACTCACATATACCCACACTCCAGTTTACTTGGATTTCCTTCAAACAGGTTCCTCCCTACAAGGCATCCATCATCTACCCCTACAAAGTCTTCAAGCTCTTAAGCTCCTTCAAGCATTTTAAGTGGTTTAAGCTCATAAATTGCTTTAGGGACTTGTATCAATTTAAGCTGTTAAGTAGCTTTAAGTATGAGTTTGTGAACAGCATATGTGGACCTGGGATGAGTTTGGAGTTACACAAGAACCCCAAATCTGGTCTTATTTCAGTTGCTCTATATTTAGGCAAGATATAATATTAACACTCTAACAACAGCTGGTGAGTAAAGAGACTAATGTACACAAAAAGAGTAGGAATAATAGTCTAGTCTTCTAGCACAATTATAACTCTAAACTGTATATTCTGGCCTGCCTAAATTGCCTCTGTAATTTCAGTTGGATAAGTTATTCTTCAAATACTATTCTAAACTATTATACATTACTGCTGGCCCTGTTAGGGCTTTCGTCAGCTCAACCATATGGACTTGGTTGCATTATAGTGATGAATTTTATGAATACATTATATTCAGACACATATTCATAAAGAACAGCTTTGACAAGTTTAGTTAATATTGCCTAACACTTTCCATTACAGATCCTTCCTTTCAGTTGCTTATAACTTTGGAATACTTCCACTGTTCAGGAATATCGTTTGAATGTTGATCAGACAAGAGTTAGGCCAACCTTAGGAACAAGGTTAATGAAAAACTGATAGTTTTACCAATGTTACAACATTTATCTGGCTATTTTTAATAGCTCCACTGCCTCTGTTGTTTGGAATAGGATCTGGATATTTAGCATTCTACAGCCTTCAAATCAGAAAGTGCCTTTTTTCCCCCCATGAAAATCTGGCCAAGCTATAATCCACTGAAAATCAACATTTGTACATGCATAGTACATTGTTTTCAGCATTTGTCCTTCGATTTTCTGAACATACCAGTGCACTAATTTCAATAGGACTAATGATGTACTTAAGTTTGTGTGCTTTGCTGAATCAATATGGCTTAAATGAATACATGATGTGGGTGGCATTAGTGGGGGAGATTCATGTTATGGATAAGGTCATCTTCTCTTGGATGATATGAGTGAGATAACCATCCATTACACAGACAAGCTAGTATTTGTGAATGAACTACTCTTTCAAAATATAGACAACCAATATTCCAGAAATAGCATCTAACATCATTGAGAATAACAGTTTCTGGACTATGGTGGTTGAGTGTGAAATAAGGGAGATTAGGACAGATTTAGGGTATGTCTACATGGGAGTGTAAACCCAGGGTTAGTAAAACTCGAGTTAGCAGATCCTGTGTTTGTTAACCTAGGACTTGAGCACTGACACTCACTTATAACTGCAGGTTAGGAATTTTTGAACCCTGGGTCCCCACCAGGAGCTCCAGTGTCTACACTGCATTATGGGGGCTCGAGTCCATTCACCCATATCCCAGACTTCCTAGGGCCCTCCCAAAATGTGGCCAGTCTAGCTCTTTGTTCATAATTCAGTGTGAGAACACTTGACTATCCACCAAACTTGACTGTCCAGAGGACAAAGAAAGTTGGCCTGTGGAACTGTGGCTGACTCCAAGAGAACAACTCCAGTGGGGCTGTGTCTATGCTGCAAAGTGATAGGGCTGGAAGCCAGATCATAGCTTGACTCTGGCTCAGGCCCTCCATCCCCATGGGTCATAGGACTGAGTCCTAGGTCAGTGTGATTTGTGTGTAAATGGAAGAGAAGTTAGGCCTGGGCCAGAGTGCAATCCCTGGTCTTATATGCAGTGTAAATATACCCATGGTTTCCTTCCTCCTACAAGTTTTCTGAAGAAGTCTTAGTTCAAACAAAATTGTGTGAATATACCTAGCCTTTCCTGGTGTTTTCTGGTAGCGCTGCATGCTTGTGTGTTTTCTTGATGTAGTCTGTAAATATCACTATAATCAAAACATTTTCTTTATTTATAAGTAGAAAATGGATGGTTACTTTAAAATCAAGAGGTTAGTTGTGGACCATAAGATTTGCCTTTGAGGCACATATTTAGCACTACAGAAAAGGAGAGTAAGGGTTGAGAAGCAGCCTCTAATAACAAATAGTCTCTAGTGTCAGTGCATTGGTGCAAAATATGCAAGGTGAAATCATGGTCCATTGAAGTCAAAGGCAAGCTCACAGTATTCATCCAGATCTAAGCAAAACATGTAAGGAGCTTTGTACCAAAACATTTGTACCATAATAGGGATCCCAATGCAATTCAACCAGCTGCAAAAAACTCGTTTCACAATTTTATTTATAGAGTTAATAGATTTTACAAATCACATCATCCTCCTTAGCCCGTAGTGTCATTACAATGTAGTAAAATGAGTTTGGAACATTTCCCACTACTCCTACGGCTCCATACATGGAATATTCCATCAGAGAATGGATCTCTGCTCCTTTATTCAAAAGGGGGTAGAGGTGGCAGTCACTTCTATGGCTCCTAGAGAGGTGATTCTGTGGATCTGGAATCGATCTGGAAGGAGGAGCAGAGGAACTGAGCATGCTGTGAGGGAGAAATAGATCACAGGTAGTGCCATAGGGACACATATATTTTCCCTTTTGGCCCACAGAGAGTCTCTGGAAGAAACAATACAGACTGGGCTGGGCTTTTTTTCTGCAGTGCTCCACTTAGTGGACCCTGAGAACAGCCATGGCCAAGGCAAGTCCCTGGTAGCAGCTTCATTGGAACCACATTGCCAGGGAGCCAGTAGAGTACTGAAGGACACAGCCAATATAGACAACCCTGGCTTTTTACCAATCCCTGAGCATCTACCAAGTTTGTGAGCAGGTCCTGTGGCATAACTTGCAAGGAGGCGGGAGGGTGAGATTATAACTCTATCTATTTCCCAAATGGCATAATTAGGTAAAAATTACCTCCAAAATGAACATTCTGGTGAAGACTTCCTCCCCTACAGATGCCCTGCAATAGGGGATGATCTAGGCCATGGTATTTACCAAACAAATCTTTATTGCTATTTATTTATTATGCTATTTATTTATTATATGCTATTTATTGCTAAAGAGTCCCTTGCATGAAATGTGTACCCTGTAACCTGAAGTGATGCTGAATATTCTCTTTGCAGCAGAAGAACGAGGCCTGCAGATGGTTAAGACCTGGACGATGCAAACAAAAGCTGTTATCACCCTATGCTTTGTATGATGAATTAATAGCCAGCATAGTGCAGCTTTCCCAGTACTTTCTCATTAATAGCCAGCATAGTGCAGCTTTCCCAGTACTTTCTCATAGCCTTTTATTTTAAACTTTAAAAACTAATCCCTGTTTGCTCAAATACCAGGCAATAAATCTTCCACTCCTAGTGAAAAATCATGTTGCTCTAATCAAATTTCAGATTCTGATCAGATCTCAGGCTTGTTTCGTTCTTTAAAGCCAGCTGCTGTCACCACTCAGATTTTGTTTCCTTTTGCAATAGCCATTAGTTGAACTCAGCTTCCTTAGTTGTCCACATTATATCCACTCCTATGAGAAAGGTCCCATGCACTTAATACTGGAAAATATTTGCAACAAAAATCTACAGAAAAGCAGGATGGCCCCATTAACTGTACCATAAAAGTTACTGGATCTCATAATCCATTAAGGGACTGCCTGTTAAGTGTGATTAAAATTAAAGCCAGTCAAGCAGCAAGAGACAATGTACTTATTTACACTTATAAGAGCAGAATTTTTAATTTGTAGATAAACAAACCCATTATGTAGATATTAGGCAAGTATGCTGTAACCAATTGTTTTAAGTAGACGTCTTTTTTGCTAATCAAAACAAAAATGTGTCTCAATCATTTCAAGATGGCATTAGAACTGCATTATTGGCTAAAAACATATTTAGCATATACTCTCACCTGCTAGTTAGGATATAATTTTGTGATGTAATGTACATTACAATGTGTTTCAATTGTTTGACATTAATTTAAAGATACAGAAAGATACAATTGTGTCAGTAATTAACAGAATTTTTAAAAAAATAGTCCTGGGGCGTATCATGAGGAACAAATATTTGTGTCCTAGAATGAACATTTCTGAAGTTTCTATACTAGCATTTATAATTGTGTTATGCCAGGCCTACACTAAAAACTTTTGCCAATATAGCAATGTAGTTAGTGTAGTGGGTTTTTTTATGACATTTTTATACCGGCATACCGTCGTAATGTTCATTCAGCTCATATTAAACAAGCAAGTACATGGTTTTACCCATGTCGCTTATTTCTCGCAGGGAACTGGTATAAGCTTTACTGCCAAAAGCACTCATTTGGTTGTTTAAGCTGCTGAAACACTAGCACAGACCTGGTCCTAGTTAATTGCTGATCAGTGACACAAACAGAAACTATAGACTGGGCCTCAGCTTCAGGGAGGGAGAACTAAAAATCAATCTACAGCTTCATGTAACATCACTATGCAGGTCCTCCAAAGATCTGAGTGAGGTCTTCCAACAAGAGAGAAATGAGAACCTAATATTTCTCATGTGAAAAACAACCAGTTTGGTTTGTTTCTTTAACACTGATATGGCTTTTGCACAAAGGAAAGTTACGTAAAAGGCAAAAATATTTCTTCTTTGTTTTTTTTCCTTTGTAGTTCCTTTTTAAAAGGCTTGGAGAAAGCTGCACATCTGGATGCTAGTGTGTAAATTCCATTACTGTAAACAAGTTATATAGCTATCAGCGTGATGTCATATCAAAAGTAACCGGAAGTCATGTCACAGCAATCAATATGGCATTTTATCTCGACTGCAGCCTTGCGGGATAACCATAGACAATAATGGAAACGCTGACACATCCTTAATTTAGAAGTGCACTGTTATTAGCATTCACTGCTGCAAATGCCCTGTACTGTAGAACTGAGGATTTTTACAGTACAATGCTTTTATGGAGAATTTTACCACAGCAGTTACTGAATTTACAATATTGTTTGGCAATGCTGAAATACACACATTTTTAGTTCCTGTGTGTGCATCAGCATATACAATGCTCCAAAATAATATTCATTAATAAGTTAACGTTGAGAAATCAAACAGTCAAGAGTCAGATTTTAAAAAATATATATGTTAACTACCCAGCCTTAATTCTACCACCTTGCGAATGTGCCTTAAAATATGGTCTCTGTTCATATCACTAAATATTAGTTGTCAAATAATCCAAGTTAGAGGTCTGCTCTCTTAAGTGGAATTCACACATGTTGTTAACTTATGCTATACAATAACTGCATACTTTGAGATTTTCTAGAGATCATTAAATACATTTACTACTTATCCAGTTTGAGCAAGGACGTTGCTAAGCTATGCTTTTACCCCAAAGAAGCCAATAAGGGAAGCTTTTAGCTCAGGGCACCACACTAAGCTTTTAGTTCAATGGTTCAGCTAAGCTTTTAGCTGAAGGGCGCCACTAAGATGAAGTGCTGCTGAGTGCATGCAATGTTCTAAGCCATTCTTCTGAAATAGAGGCTCAGAAAAAGAACAGAAAATGTATACTACATATGTTCCAAATTCGCAATTTAAAACACTCCTAACTTTTAACCTTCTTAGTAGCTTTTCTTCAAACTTGGCTCAAATGCTGGAGCTCTCTGACACCTATGAAATTAGATCAATTTGAGGTTTCTAGCTACAGCTGGTTTTGAATTATGTGAGTGCTAATTTTTTGATCCGAATGTAGGGGGCAAACATGTATTTTTACACCAGAAAAAGGAAAATGGAGGAATTGTAAGTAAAAAAAATCAAACAAATAGCTGAACTGATTTTGCCTTCCTTCTGAAAACAAGCCCTGCCCCCCAAAACAAAACAACACAACTATGGATTGAAACCAAGCATGATTAATCTGATCCCTAAAGAAATTATTTGAGAAAGTGATCAGCAGCAAGCAGAGGAGGGTTAGCAGGGAATTCTGAATCCAACTTCAACTATATAAGACCGTTCATGTTTCAAAATGTATAAAACTGTTAAATTCAAATGGACAGAGACAGAATGATGGCTTCAGGGGACAAATGCAGGCTCTTCTCTGTCTAAGGTCAAGCCAGTCTTAATCGCGTGGGAACTGGAGGTGTAATGTGTGCTCTGGACCACAGCCTGTGACTTGAATCCATGTCCTTACTGCCTGGTGAAGACTAGCAGAGAAGAGCTGGGTCCATTACTTTTGGAGATTGCCAGTGTTGTTCTCCTCTGCTCACATACTTAAATTAGGCACATGCTCAGTTGCCTTTCTTAATTGGAGCCAAAGGACATTAACCCCAATTATGAACCAGGTAGTCCCCCACAAGTTAACAACACAGACTAGGTAACAGCGAGTATTGTAAACCTTTTAAAACCAGCATTAAAACATACTAAGTATAATGTGTTGAAAACATATTATGTAAGCACAATGAACAAACCAGACAATGTTATAAGAAAAATGTTCCATTTTTAAGGATGACCTATAATAATCACATTGCCACCTATACATTTTAAAAGTTAATCCCCAAGAAGAAAAATCTTAATATCAGATTGCCCCAAAAATCACTGTGTAGTGTATAGGGATATTACTAATATCCATGAAAGCAGGTTGTGTGACGTAATATAACATTTTAATTTCAATGTCTACTTCGAAGCAATAATGCCAAAACTGTTTGAAGCTTGGTTGAACAAGCACTTGTTTTAATAGAGAGCATATTTCACTGAGATAGTCCTGATCTAGATACAAACATCCCCAAACTCTGGGAGGTTCAGATCCATAGTTTTAGTTTGTGCCTAGCTCTAATTTAATTTAGGATTAAGAATCAGATAGATGAGCTCTTAAATCATCCATCATTAGATTGCCAGCCCCTCTGCAATGACATTATAGGATTCTGCACTGTTCTGTTTTACTGCAAATCAAAGTCATATTTAATTATCCTTAATTCGGGGCTTGATCTTCCAAAGTGCTGAGCAGCAGGGTCCTGATCCAGCAAAGAACGTAAGCATATATTTAACTTCAAGAATTTAAGTGGCCCCATTGAAATCACATGCAGAATGTTCACCTGGCAGCAACAAAGCCTTCTCTAGTAGCCACACTGATCCATATTTTACATAAAATGTATGCTACTGGTTATAATCAGGGGGGAGGGACCACAAAAAATGATCTAAATGACTCCCAGAAATCCTGGCGGACAAAGCCTCATGGGAGTTTTTACAGGAGAAGCCATATGCATTGGAGCTTGTAAGAAGTGATGCACTCTGTAGCATTGCAAATATCTGAATGGAACACAGAGATTTACTATAATTCCAAAAACTCTGAACAAATATTTGTGAACTCTGCCAGTTTATGATCTTTTTGCAACATGATTTAATTTTCTCTGTGATGTAATGAACAATGAGGGGAAATGTTTCCTTTCAGCTGAACAGGAGGAATTCTTTTAAATATTTGTATTTAAATTCTTCAACACAAAATACAGAACAGAGGCTTCCTCAAACAGGTCTCCAGGAGTTGGTGAGCTACTCAGAGTGAGCAAGCTCCCCGACATAGTGAAAAGATATGCAAATGCCCCAAACTGTGGGAGAGTGGTGGGGACAATCCTTGCAGAAGGGACTCAAAGGCGGCAGGAGCGGCTAGATTGGGGTGGGAGCAGGGCCGGCTCTAGGCACCAGCAAACCAATCACATGCTTGGGGCCACTGTGGTTCATGTCACAGGGGAGCAGCGCCCGCATCTTGTGGCTGGAATGGGCAGGCTCCAAGCAGGGGACACTCGGGCTGGAGGGGGAAGAGAGAGCCCAGGGCTGGGGCAGCGGCGGAGTGGGGGTGGACGGAAGAGCCCAGGGCTGGGGCAGCAGAGGGTGCGGGGGGTGTGGGAGAGCTCAGCACTGGGGCGGCAGAGGTTGCGGCGGGGGCGGGGGGAGAGAGCCCAAGGCTGAGGTGGCAGGGGGTGGGGGGGGGCACTGGTGGGGGGAGTGAGAGCCCAGGGCTGGGGTGGGGGGCAGCCAACATTTTGTTTTGCTTGGGGTGGCAAAAAACCTAGCACCAGCCCTGGGTGGGAGTAGGATAGCAGCTGGTTTCCCCTTCCCATTTGGCCTCTATGGAAGTACCATGCCCCTAGTGGTTCTTCTCCCCTCTCCCCAACCCTGAGACATAGGCTGAAAGAGAAGCCTAATCTCTTGGAGGGAGTGGAAGAAGTGGCTATTCACGTAGCTGAAGTTGCGTATCTTAGATCGATGCCCCTCCCCAGTGTAGACCAGCCCTTAGAGTCAGAGTTGCCTGGTCAGGAGAAGGAACGTTATGAGGAAACTGTGCTGCATTTGCCCTTAGCCCTCTTGCTGCCATTCTTGGGAATGTTGCCTCTATCAGAGCAATGCTTTCTGGTGTTCTGCATGAGGTATCGCCTCCCCTCCTGTTGCTGCAGTGATTGCTGCTGATCCTTGCCATTTGCTTTGGAAGTTATTCTGAAACAGACCTATATGTGGGTAGGGAATTCATCCATGGCCTAACAGGGAACTCTGGCCTACAAAATAAAAACAACAACAATGCCGTCTACTTAGAGATGGAAACACTAGCAAGGCAGATGAACACACTAGGCCAAACAGAGATGTAGCGCAAGCATGTTATACTCTACTAAAGTCAATGGAGCTGCAGCCACTGACACCAAATGTGAATGTGGCTGAGTATCTAAAGACAAAAAATGACATGGGCCTCCACTGCTGATATGGGCTTCTCATCATCAGTGACGCAGGAGCACATTCTAAGAGTGGTTTAAACTAGCAGAGACCTTTGTCCTGCTATAAAAAATGATAAGACTTTCTACTTAGGAATGGAATTTATTTTATTATTTTTTACAAAACTTGTCACCATGGCAACGAGTCGCTTTTCTTACGGGTAAAACAAAACATCAATTAACCCTCAGCAGGCAGTAACACTAAAACACCTACTTATCCTAACTGTCACTATATGGCACCTAAAAGCCCCAGTCAGGATTGGGGCTTCAGTGCACCAAACAGTACAAAGAACGAGCAAAATACAGTCCCTGCCCCCAAAGAATTTAGAATCTAAAACCCTGATCCTTCAACATGTGTGAGCAGTCCTATCAAGTTCAATGGAACTACTCCTGCATGTAAAGCTAATCACATGCACAAGTGTTTGAAGGATCAGGGCCAAGAAAGTCAGACAGAAATAGACAGACAAAAAGTATTAGCCAATGAACATACATACAATGTATCAAAACCACGGAACTTGTCAGAAACTCCCACCACTATTTAATGTCTCCAAAACAACCTTCTCCCCTTCTTGCATGACTTAGCTCAGATTAAAAATACAGAAAACAAGACACATACAAACAAAAAATACCCTTAAAAGCCTCAGTTCTGCCATGAACTCCACGTGGGCTCACAGCAGTCAATGGGGCTCTGCCTTTGCAGAGATTATTGAAGGATCAGGGTCTAAATTAACTAGAAATACATACTAACTGTGCAAACAAAAAACTGAAACAAAATGATTAACTAAACACTAAGCTGAATAGATGCCCTATAATATTATTTATTATTGGTTCCTTAATATTAATTAATACTAGCTGCACATGCCATAGCAACAAACTTTCCTTGGCTTTGGGAAGCTGCTGTATTTGAATGAGCCCTAACTGACAGGCACAGAAATCTGTCCTGCACAGTCAAATGAAATATCACTTTCCCCTCACAGATGGAATTACGAATTGTGGTATTTTTGCCAAAGGGGAGAACTCCCCCACCCCATCCCTCCTAAAAACATCCTTCCTTTTGTGCTTACTCATAATTTAGACAAAGACAAGGCCTGATCTTCTTCCCATTAAATCAAAAGGGAGCGGGATTGAACTCGTGGTGATTCAGTGGGGAAACATTTATTTAAAAACCTATAATATCTGCAGGGTTTGTTTTTTAATACATGAATTAGAGCTTGCCTAAGCACAGGCTTGTGACTTGAGACCTCAGCCATTATGGTACTATCAGTGCTCTTTATTACAATTATTTTTATTATTTTTTAACATTTATATTGTGATGGTACCTCAAGGCCACAGTCGTGTTGGTCCCCACTATGGTAGGTGGTGTTCAGACAGATAATAAATGACAGTCCCTGCCTAAAGATATTTTACATAAGGTAGACTCTACCAGACAGAAACCCATGGGATCTTTTATAGTAACCCCAATTCACATCCCAACAAATGGTGCAATCTTGCATTTTCAGTGGTACTTGGCATAGGGGCAGAACTCTGCCCACAAGCAACAAAATTGGAAAATCAGGGCCGAAGCCATTAAAATTCATCCTTTGAAGAGTCTCCCCTCTCCAGATAGGAAGCCAAATGTTTTGCTCAGTTACTACCAAAACCTTACATACTGGGAGGAAAAAAGTTCAAATGAAACACAGCTTGTTCCAATGTTGTATGAGAATCTTGAACCGGGCAAGTTTCTTTTGGGTTAGAGCTACCAACATTTCATGTAGCTCTGTATAACCAGCTGGTGCAAATATTTGGCAGAAGCCTTGACAGGGAAAGCCCAAAAAGAGAACAGTAAGTACAGGAAGTTGCATCCAAGTAGTGTTGTGTCATTGTGGCAGCTGATTCTGCACTACAGCTATCCAAATGGCACAAGGAAAATTAACATAACTTCAAATACAACTGAATAAACATCTCCCAACACATGCTCTTTTATAAATGTGATTCCCACCCCTCACCACCCATGCACTGAAGAAAGTTTTGGGGAGATGTTTCATTGTAATTGAACAACAAAAGTAGAACGGGTTAAAGATTTCCCAGCAGAACAGTGTTCTATCAGCAAATGCTGATTTAGTGGAACTGTGACCCCTGAGCTCCGGCTGCCAGCTTTTTTGTCTGTTGGCTACCAGGAAATTAGGTATCCCTGGGCTGACCAGCTCCCCAGGCACCTGGGCCGCCTGGCTCTTCAGCCGCTCAGCTGGTGGGCTACTGGGGAGCCTGAGAGCCCAGAGAACATACTTCATTTTGGAAACACCAAAACGTTCCCACTGCTAGAAAGCTGCAGTGTTTCCAAAATAAAATACTGGGGAATTTCCATTCTTTGAAGTGTTTTTTGGCTTTTCAGCATGATTTGGGATGGAAAAAAATTCCAAAACCTCACAATTTTGCACTGAACTGAAATTCTCTTTCCTGGCCAGCTCTGAACCAAAGGTTTTTCAGCATGCATATGGACAATGAACTGCTAAAAAAGTGATTACTTTGTTTGTGTGACTCTCTATTTGTAAACTAGAAGGAAGAGTCATCATAGTGCATTTCCACACCCAGACTCACAAACATATAGGCAGGGATATATACCACACATGTGGAAGTGATATCCATAAGCAAACGAGATATATCATAGAAATATAGCATAGACAAAACTCCTACAAGGTGAGTGCACAACTGTTTGGAAAACCATACTTAGGGAGTAGTTATTTCCTAAACAAATAAATGTGCCCAGTTTACAAGGAAAAGAAAGCATAATTCCCACACCTCCAAACTCACATTTGGATCTGAGTCAAACTGGGGTCTTATCCAACATCACCAGGAATAACGGTTCTTTAGACCAAATCAGGTCCTCAATTACACCAGTCGATCCCAATCATCTTCAAATTACGCACTCTAATCCCCAACCAGTGCCAGTGGTTTCCACTGGCTCAGTGGTTTCCACAAGTATATCTGATCAGCCTTCTAAATGGAATTTAGAGCTCCACCTTGCTAGGGGCTGAGCATCCTGGTTCTGACCCAGCATAGCTCTTAAACTTGCACTTAACTTTAGGCAATAAGCAGTCCCATTAAAGTCAAAGAGATCACTCAAGCTGAAAGTTAAGCATGTATTTAAGAGTTCTGCAGAGATCACGGCCAGAGTGCTCAGAACCTTTCTGCTGATACTGCACAAGGAGGACTGTAATCCAGCTCTCCCACTCTCAGATCTTCTGCCTCTGCAGAGTAAACCAAGTCAGAGTAATAGAATTTTTGTCACTGAAGTAATCTCATCTGATGCTGAATATACACAGAATAGCTCAGTTGCAAAAGAGGCCACTTCCAAATGCTTATTTTTCAAAGTAGAACCACACTTTAACCACGAGGTCATTTTTCCCTCTCTTCTTCCACCCAATGACAATTGCTTACTATTGGTATTTGCACTTGTTATTTATATTACAATGTCACCTAGAAGCCCCACGTGAGATTAGAGCCACACTGTGGTAAGCATTTTTTAAAAGCTCTATTTTGATGCTGTATCGATAGCATAAAAAGAGCAGGGGGCAGTGGCAGATCAAGGCTAAAACTTTCAAAAACAGTAGCCTAAAGTTAGACTTCTAAATCTATATTTATGCTCCTAAATGAGTGGACAGGCTTTCAGTACTAATCAATTGATAATTTTCACCCAAGGGCATGTCTTGAAGCCCATGGATCCAAGGCTCAGAAAGGGCCCATGAGCATTTGAAGGGCAGATTCAAAGGACAGCTGCTGTCAACCCTCAAAATCTGACAGTGTTGAGCCCTACATCTGAACCTGGCCCAAGATCCACCCTTCATTTATCATTTGAGAAGGAAATGAAATATAGAAAATTTAGGATCTACAATAGACAAAGCTGTCTGCAGTTTTTTTCTGAAAAACAAAGAGCAGATTTTTAAAGTTCCCATTGGATTATTAAAAAAACCCCAACCCCACATCCACTATGGCAATGGTTTTCAACCTTTTTTTAATTTGTGGACCCCTAAACATTTTCAAATGGAGGTACAGACCCCTTTGGAAATCTTAGACAGTCTATGGATCCCCAGGGGTCTGTGGATCACAGGTTGAAAACCATTGTTCTATGGTAACAACAACCTTTCGCCGACCTCTGAGACACAGTATGTAGACCCCCAGGGGTCCGCAGACCACAGGTTTAAAAACATTGCACTAGGCCATCATGCCTTTTATTTGATCATCCCAAACGGCTAATGTGTAAATTAAAGCAAGGTATTTTACACTTCTTGCAATATTAATTAAAGTAAAAACTGCAGCTGGTGTTTAGCTACTTCTCAGTCCCAGCAGCAGGTTTCAGTCACTTTACCTAAATCAAACATATCATAAAGTTGGCATGAAAATCATATTGTCTGAACTGAACACATCTGGTGAATGACACATGCTTTCACTTATAATGAAAATAACAAACTACCTCTATTACTAATGCAGATGTGTTTTTAAACAGTTCACCATACTGATTTCTTCTACCACTCACAATTGGAAAGCTAAAAACATTATGGAGATTAATAACTAAGATCAAGAAAACAACATGTTCATTCTTCTCTTCTGATATCAGAAGCGTCTGATACTTCTTTATGAAGTTGCTGCAGTGTGATTTTGTAATGACAAATAACTGCTTTTTGTTCAGATTGTCAGCTCTTTGGGGAAGGGATCATCTTTTTGTTCTCTATTTGCACAGCTCCTAGCACAATGGGGCCCTGGACCATGACTAGGTTTCCTAGATGCTATGGTAATATAGATAATAATAATAATAAATAACAATAATTAAATAGTGTCAAGAATGAGTACACCTGGTAGCTTGTTGCTAGATTTTGACACTCCTACTAATGCTGAATAGTACAGTATACAACTATTATACCATTATACCATGAGTAGTTCCATCAAAATCAATGAGACTACTGGACTATGGCATCACTAAACTTTGTTGTGTGTGAGTTCACTGAAACTGACACGTAATCTAAAACTGGCTGCACTTGGAGCACTGCGGAATCCCGTGAATTTAGGATTTACTTGCTGCAGAGTAAATTGGGGCATCACCTGCATCAGTACCACTAATCTCATGGCCAAGGAGGACTGGAGAGGGATCCTTTTGAAGCTTACTTTGGCCTTGGTGTCTGCCAGATGGGTTGCCCCTCATGTACAATGAGCCATTATTATCGCTCTCCCTCTCTCTCAGTTTGAACACCAGTCTCACTATTTGTGGGCCTGATTTGGTATCACTGAAAGCTTTGTAGCAAAATCAACAGGCTGCTCCATGTGTTGATGATAACCAGTCTTATTAGGCCGGACTAATCACATTTCTTAGCTTGAAAATATCATCACTTCCTTAGCTAGGAAACAATATTTTTTGCTATTTGAATTGTTGTTCTCTATTTTTCATTAGATGGATATGCATAGCTATAAATCAATGAAAATAAGTCAGTGATTTATTTTCCTAGACTGACTCCAATATTTGGGCGGGGATGCAATCCCCCAAACTGCATGAGATTATTAAAGTAGGTTTCGCAACTGTACCAAAATGGCTTCTCTAGGATACTATTAATCTTCTCCTGCACACAGATGAGACTTGAAACTCTCCTCTACCAAACAGCTGAAGGAGGTGCACACACAGAGAAAAAGAAGTTTTATTCAGCAAAGCTGATGGCTGCAAGAAATGACGATAACATATACTAGCTTCCCATTGTTAAGAGATTGTTCCTTCAAGGAAAGCTGTCCTCCATATTAGAAAATCATTTGTGATATGAGAGTAATAACAGGAGCGCAGCCAGCTTTTTTGGAGTCCTAGGCGGTAGAAGGTCCTGCCCCTGAAATGGCACCTCCGACAGAGCCGGCGGACGGTCCTGCCCCCGAAATACCGCCGACGACCGGGGCGGCCACCACCCCCTAAATGTTAGCACCCTAGGTGACCACCTAGGTCGCCTAATGGGTTGCGCCGGCCCTGGTAATAACTCATTAAAGATGCCAGTGCAGGAAAGGATTCTGTAGGCAAATAAATAAATAAATAACCTCTCTCAGAAAATAAATAAAGTGATGAACACTTTCCGTAGCATGTTAATTATCAAGAAAATTAAGAACACCAATTCCTGTCTCACAAAAATCCTTTAAAATTTGATCCATTAAAGACAGTCTGTTTTATATTTGACACCATCAGGAGTAACACAAATAATTCCAACTCTACTTAAGAGGATATAAGATTTTAAAAGCCTCAGTGAGTAAAAAGTTAATCATGATCCATGCTGCAATGTAAAAGAACACTGAAAACTTCTGGTGGAAAATGAAGGAAACGACGATTGATTAGCCTGAGAAAAACAAATAAACTCTGCTTCCAATCCCAAACCTCCTGTTCTTCTTCAACTAGCTAGTCATTCTTATACTGATAGAAACCTGGTAAGGACTGTGAAGGTGCTAGTAGGCTATGTCAGATAATTGAGATAGAAAAGACAAAAAGAGTTCCTAAGGGAAATTAATAGAAATGTTAGTTTGAGAAAGGCAGGGCCGGCTCCAGGCACCAGCATTCCAAGCAGGTGCTTGGGGGAAATCTGCAAGGGGCGGCAGTCCATGTGTTTTTGCCCCCAAGCTGCGTGACAAATTGCCGCTGTGGACGGCGGGGGCAGTCCATGTGCCGTTAGGGCAGCATGCGCATTTCCGCAGCAGTGAAAATTTGGTGGCAGCTTCTCAGTTCAGCTGTCCATGGCAGTGCAGCTTCCGTCTTCCAGCAGAAGATAGAAGCTGCCTCCGAATTGCCACTGCCGTGGAAACACGCATACCGCCCTAATGGCACATGGACTGCCCCCGCCATCCGCGGTGGCAATTCGGCACGCTGCTTGGGGCGGCAAAAACAGTAGAGCCAGCCCTGGAGAAAGGAGAATAAAAGAGATTTCAGTTCTACAGGAGTTACAGTTGGAAAGGATAATTGTGTAAAGACACTTTCTAGGTGGGTAATGTATTCCACATCTTCACCTTTCTGAGTGGATCCACAATTCTGGGCATACAGTTTGTTTATTGTTAACAGATTTAATGCACAAAAATACAAAGTGAAGTGGTTCCACTTTTAATTTTTGCCACTATAAAATGTTTTTATTTTCTTGTGTGGCTATATCATATTGACAGCAGATGCACCTAAGAAATCCTTCATGGAGAGAACTACACAGCTACTAAGACAAATTAAACCACAGCTAATAATTAGGATTTCTCCAAGTTCTAACTGCCTATACAGTCAGTTAAACAGAATTTGTAGGACTGTTTGTAATAGTGTCAAATGGTGACTCCAAATAATAGGACATTCTTTCATAGCGATGAGAACCACCAAAGCATAGATGTTACGAACAAGGAGGGGAGATAAAGAAAAGGAGTGTTTTTATTACAGCAGAAACTACAGATACTAACAGAATATTTTACAGTGAATTCTAAAAGTTCCTCAGAAGTTTCAAATATCTTAAGTGAGCTAGAAAGTGTTATATACTACCTTGAGTTCTCATTTTTCACTGAAGTCCATCAAACCTAGGCTCTGGAAGACCATCTTTTGGAGCTGTTATATGAACTGAACTTCTAGATACATTACATAACTTTAGTTCAACACTTTAAATATGGAATAGAGGCAAACCTATAGCAGTATGATGTTGGTCACTGTTTACCACTCTGGTATTGGCCAGTGTTGTCCTAGTAATAAAATAGCAGATATTTATATTTTCAGATATTTAGAGCAATGGCAGGGAAATGTTTCCCTTGCATTATGGGATCGTTCCTGCATCTTTCTGGTAAAAATATAAACCAAAATAGTACTATAATGGCACACTGTGATTCCCGTATTCATCTTGGTACCACTGAGCACATGGTATCAGAAAATAATTGGGATATGTCCCTTTTACTGTCAGTTGTGAAAGAAATACTGATATTTTCTAACTGAAGTGACAGAAAATCAAAAATTGCTGTTCAGGAAGGAAAGTTGAACTCTGCTTTCCTAACAGATTTTCACTGATAGTTCCTAGTTACAGATCTAGGTCAGTATTTTAAGAGGGGTGGTGGAGTTGCAACTCATTTTAGCTAATTATATGCTGATTAACTATGGGCACTTTTCATAGTGCACCTCAGAATTCTGCTGTGCTCGTCAGTGAAATCCTGTACCCTTGCTACTTTGGAGCCCTTTATGAGATTGTGCACTGCATAGCTTGGTAACTAGAGAATATGGATCCTTCACATGGAAGAACTATTCTCTTATACTAATAACTGTAGATAGCACAGAGAAATGGTATAAATATAAAATGTATTTTACTTTAATTATATTTTTCTCTGAGTGGATCAGTTCTACTGAGTGGATCAGTTCAGTTCCATGAAAATAGCTACCCTTTGTCCCAAGTTCTATCTGGCATCCTACTTTGAGATTCTGAATATCTTCTAAGGAAGGATATATCCAGTAGATGGGACAAGATTTGACTGTACAAAAGAAGAGCAAATACAGTCAATAGGCAAACACTATATACGGAAAAGACACTCAGCTACTACAGGGATTGGGACCATATAAGTTTCTAGCTAGACCGGTATAGTGGATAAAGAATAGACTCCCATCAGGCCCTCTCAGAGGTCCAGAGAGGCCTGGGTACTTCAAGCTTTTGAGGCCCCTAGCCATAATAAAAATTTAAAATGATGACATGTGATAACAAAATAAGGCACCAAAAAACAAGTTGTGAAATTTATCAATGCCAAAAAATTAACAAGTGTCTAAATTTGAGGCCCCCTAAGTTTGAGGCCCAGGCCAAACAGCCCTTCTGATGCCTCCCATGTCTTGCAAAAACACAAAAATTCAAGTATAGGTTAAATTTGCTTTGCATTTGGTTGTTCCTAGGCCAGAATGGATTTCAATAATGGAGGACACAGTTAATCTTTCTTCTTATTCTTGGCTTGGTCCTTGAAAATGATAGATGATGGTAATCTTTACAGTTAGGAAATGTTTGCAACTTTAAGACCTGTTCTGTTTTAACTGTCATAGTAATCTTTATTATGCTTTCTTAATAACCTTTTTTATTGGTTCATTCAGGGCACTATACAGTAGACCAATGGAACAATAAAATGTTCTATTGGAAAAAATTCTTTTACTGCTGCATCCTGCATTTTCTCCTCCTGTAGCAGCCAGACAGAAAAAAAAGTATAACAGAAAAAAAGAAAAACATATAGAAGTGAGGTTACTGAGTGGAATGATTCTTGCAGTATAAAGAAACCAAATATAAATAGAACAGTGAATGGAACAATGATTAGGCAGTGGGCAGAGCAATGAAAGATGATACAAAATGCATACAGCAGTTCTGCTTCCGAGATTGCAAATGAGTAGGCTATTTTAAAGAGAAAAGCAGAACTTCAAAGAAACAGAGGTGAGAGGTTCCAAATCCTAAGATTCAAACCAACCCTTTGAATATTGACTGATATATCAGAACTGTTGTTCTTGTTAGAGTCCCACCACTCCAGTTGAGGAAAAAACAACATATAAAATCAAAAGATTTAGCAGGATAGCCAAAGGATCAAGAGCCCAGCTGATGAATTTTGGCATAGCCATATCCAAATCACTGTCCTTATTTGGCCTCTAATCCAAATGTTTGTCTAAATTTAATCTGGATCTCAACACTGACTCCTCAATCCATTTCAACTACAGAATTTCCCTGGAAGGGGAAGAATGAATAGACACAAATTACAATACAGCACAGGAAATGATAGAATTCCACCAGTACTTCAGTCTTTCAACAACCTCCACTATAAACCTTCTTTTAAAATCTGAGCTGGAGATGTGTAATGCATGTTTAACTTTCAGTTGTGCTCTCAAATTTTTGCACCCACAAAAATAACTCACGCTAGTGTTTGCACCTATACAGTTGCACACATGCCAAATTGGTATGTGTCATAAACAGATAGTTAAGGGTTAAGGTCTCTTTTACCTGTAAAGGGTTAACAAGCTCAGTAAACCTGACGGACACCTGACTAGAGGACCAATCAAGGGACAAAATAATTTCAAATCTCTGTGGAGGGAAGTCTTTGTTTGTGTTCTTTGTTTTTGGGGGTTGTTCTCTCTTGGGATTAAGAGAGGCCAGACGTACATCCAGGCTCTTCAAGCTTCCTGAAATATTTCCTTCTATTCAGTATAGTGAGTATTAGCAAGGCGGATAAGTTTTGTGATTAATTTCTGTATTTGCAAATGTGTGTTTGCTGGAGAACTATCTTTATTTCTGTTTGCTGTTACTTTGGATTAGTCTGAGAAAGGTGGGGGGGGGGAGAGTCCCTCTAGGTTTATAAACTAGACCCTGTAATATTTTTCATCCTGGTGTTACAGAGATAGTGTACTTTCTTTCTTTCTTTTAATAAAACCTTTCCTTTTAAGAACCTGATTGATTTCTTCCCTTGTTTGAAACCTCAGGGGAAGAGGAGGGGGGAAGGTGAATCCCTCTTTGTTTTGATTCAAGGAGTTTGAATCAAGGTGATCTCCCCTGACGGCTAAGGGAGGGGGAGGTAGGGGAATGGGCTATTTCCCTTTGTGTTAAGATCCAAGGAGTTTGGATCGGTGTTCCCCCGGGAAAGTTTTGGGGGAACAGGGAGTGTGCTAGACACTGGAATTTCTAGCTGGTGGCAGCATTACCAGATCTAAACTAGAATTTAAGTTTAGAGGAGCCCATGCAGGTCCCCATCTTGTGGACGCTAAAGTTCCAAGTGGGGAATAAACCTATGACAGTATGAGAGGTTAGTATCCATCCCCATCTGCTGCTGAACTATGAAGATTCACAGAAGAAATAGACACCGGTGTGGAGAGCTCCAAATGTTGTGTCATCTGGAGCACTTCACTACTGGCTTCAACACTGAGGAAATTAAAGTGAGCCAGCAGCAGCTTTATTACATTTCTGCTTGTGGCTTGGATGGGGAAGGAACACGGCTGGCTCGGAGGACAGCCTAGAGTCTTTCCCCTTGAATTTCTGTGCCATGGCGTGTCAGCAGAAAAGCATTTTCAAAGAAGTTTCCTCTGAGTGCACTGGGAGTGAAAGCAAGCCAGACAGAAGACTCAAAGGCAATTATTGCACTACAGGTGTTTTTCTCCTCCCCTAGTTAACTCACTTGAGTCCTGTACTATTTTTAGTCATCTCTTTTTTATGAAGTCCTTAATCAGGATGACGATGGGTTTTTTTTTTAATAATGCCCCCCCCACACACACACACACACAAACCCTTCTTGTCAAGGTGCCTGGGGTGCTGCATAGACACGTTAAAATACTGTAAAAATAAACAAAATTAACAATATAAGAAACCCAAATGAAATATTGAAAATCAAATCCTGTGGCATTAGTGAGAGAAAGGCTGCTTTCAAGCTCAAGGAGTTCCGATTCAAGGTCCTAGCAAGTGCAGATTCCTACCAAAAAAACATTGTAATCGTTTCACTGTTTCAGAGGAAGCCTCTCTTTATTCCCCCAAATCAGCTTTTTCTCTAAGGACATGTCTACACTACAGGGGTAACCCCTAATGTAGATGCAGACTACAGTGGCATAAGGGGTTTCTCCATTTCTGCAGGAACAACACTTCCCTGGGAGATGGTCGCTAGATCGACAGAAGCATTCTTCCATTAACTTAGCTGCATCAACACTGAGGGGTCAGTAGGCATATCTATAGCACTCAGGGTGTGGATTTTTCACACGCTTGAGTGATGTAGCTATGTTGACCTACATTTTAAATATAGAACAACCCTAAGAAGTAAACCCTCTACTACTTTTTCCACTATTTGGGATTTACAGGAAGTCCTCCTGGATTTTCTTTAATATATATATATTTTCTTTTCAATGGAACTTAGAAGTCTATCTTAGGTACTTATATGGCCCCCATTACTGTAGTATCTGAGCATCTCACAATCTTTAATGCATTTATCTTCACAACACCCCTGTGTGCTAGGGAAATACCATTAGACCTCTTGCACAGATAGAGAACTGATGCATAAAGAGGCTAAGTGATTTGTCCACACAAAAAACCTACAGCAGAGGAGGAACTTCTCCCTAAACACTGGCCCATCCTTCCTACCAGCATCCTGGAAAAATTCAGCTCTCAAAAACAAAACAGAAACCCACACCAAAAACAGGTAAACTTGGGAATTAGCACAAATACAGAAACCCTAAGTCATGAGATGACACAAGAAGCAATTATAACAGCAGACATAATATACTCTTCATGTGCAATCAGCAAATGAACATGTACAGATGCATTTAAAATATTCATAACATCTGATGTAAGGACCTATTTGACAAAAGCTCTAATTTAAACTCCTTTGAATTTGCAGACAGCCTACTTTATGCCCTAGTTTTTTACAATGCAGTACTTAATTACCATCAGGAGGGTTATCCTAAACCTGAATTTTGGAATATATATGTAGCTGTTGAATTGCATGTATTTTGCTTGCTAACCAGGAGCAAAGATGGAAGTTACATCATTGCTAATTAAACTCATAATTACATATGGCTGGCTTAGTCAGACAGCAGATCCCATGGCTGTCAGAAAACATAAACAAATCAAAGCACAATCTATCATGTAAAAATTTAGACCACTTTTGGTGGATTGTCTCATTGGAGGGCTCCATACTTTACACACAGTTCTAAAGTTGGCAATTGGAAGAGCAAAGTAGAATTGTGTGTGCCAGCAAGAAAGGTATTTACTTGGTATTTACCTGGGATAGTCTAGTGATCATTTGATTTTAATTGCAAAGTTCCTGTAAGATTTTTGCTCTTATATGATATGGCCTTTTAGCCTTCCTCAAGGCATTTGTCTGAGAACTTCTCTAGATTTTAAAAAATGTTTAAAAATTAATCAGTCGGTCCTGGTCGAACTTAGATCATTGCCTTCTCATCCCCAGCAGCACCTCCTCGCTAAGTGCCACAAATCTGGTTCCTTGGGGACACTATGTTCACCTACTCCTCTGTCCCAACCTGCACCTTGAGGGCCTTATTTTCAGAGACCCCCAAGCACTCACTACTCCCACTTATCTCAACTGGAGATGTGAGTGCACAGCACTTCCCAAAATCAGACTCTAGGACCTCATTGTCTTGTTGTTTTCCGCAGCATTCCCATGGTCAGTGAGATTTTAAGTGTGCACAATCATCAGTGCTCCTCAAGACATCCACCTTGCTCAGTATTGTAGATCTGGGAACAGACCAAGAAAATGGACAGCAGGGTATCAGAGTTAGGAGGAGGTTGAGAAGTGTGAAGCCAAGACAGGAAAGGGGGATGTGGCGAGGGCCTTCAAAAAGTGGGACTACAGATGGTTACAGAAGCATAAAGTGTAGTTCACCAGGAAAAGGAGGATAGACAGGAAGGGCCCAGACCTTCTCCATGCTATCTACTGATAGAGCTCCTAAAACGTAGAGAACCGTCAGTGCACTTCTGGCACTCCATATCTTGTTGCACCTCCCTCGTGTTGTCAATATGGAATCTGTGGTGAGACTGTGGAAGTGTCAGATGAAGGCAGCAGAAGTAGGGGAGTTGGGTGGGCAGGAGGCTCCACCCAACATCCAGAATGCTGGAAAACTCCTGCAAAGCGTGGGAACTCCTGAGAATCTTAGGAGGCCCACACAAGGGGAGTCATGTGCTTTTAGAGAAGATGCCTCTCCTAGAGGATTCATAGATTTGGTTAGGGCAGAGCCTCTTTTCTTCTGGAGCTAACAGACCCACCTTCTCCAGCCTCCTCTCAGATGCTGCACTGTCTGGGTTATGGGACTGCTTTCTGCCCCCCGCACTGCTGCTCCTAATCTGGCTAATTTCCCTTTCTGTGGACTTTAGGGGGGCACTGGAGATCAAACAAGGGTCTGGCAAATCTTGTAAAGCTCATCAGTGCCATGATCTTTAAAAGCCTGCTGCCATTCTGCAGTTCCTAATCTGACATTTTAATTTAATGAATTTGCTTTCCAACAGCTCAACTTTGCTCTGGTGCACAATGACTCACTGAGATCTTTCTAACACACACCATTTGTGGTTTCTCTGAAAAGCCATTTTGTACCCGGCATGTGGAGAACAATGAGTATTAGTAGAATGATTGACATCTGTTTATTTTCTTCCATACTTCAGCTCTCTGCTAGTCACAGATAACACGTGCCAAATTTGAAGCTGGTATTCTAGAGGGAGTTAGGAAGCAAAATCAGGCTTGTAATGAACTTAACTATGTCGCAACTACTGCTGCACCATAATACTAGTTTCTTCTCTCCACACCAATAGACTCTTCAGTGGAGAGAGAGATAACAGCATATATTTATCCAGATTGTGGGGTTCAGTTTCCTAACATGAAAAGTAAATGCAGGAGGATTTGATAGTTCTCAGGTGGTGGGAAAATTGTCAGCTATTATTTATGGTGCCTCAAATCTCACTATGGGAGGGAAAAAATGAAATTCAAGTATATATTTCTCTTCTAGGAAAGGCCTTATCTGGAAAAGTTCCAGTGCCTAGTTTAGAAGGGAGACAAAAGTTACTTGCATTATACATTACTTTGCTGAAACCAAGTAGTAGTAAGATCTGGGAACACAGTTGCCAACTTTCACGTGGTAAATAAGCACCCCGACTTTCACAATAAGCCAAAATCAAGCTAATCCCATTTCAAAACAAGGCCAAAACAAGCCGATCCCTAAGAACCCCAACACTCTGTGTGACTAGATCCCCCTGGCATGCAGTCTGGGATTGTGGTGGGCCCTCTGTGCACCCCTGACTTTCCCACCCACCCCCCCGCCCCTGCTTGCTGGGAGACGATAAAAAAAAGAAGCAACAAGCTACAAGCCAAACAAGCAAGACGCGACAAGCCAAAAAACTAGCCAATAAGCAACTCACAAGCCAGTTAAACCAAAAACAAGCCCAATTTCTGTGTTATTTTTGCAGGTTTGGCATGTCTGTCTGGGAACTTGCAGACTAGGGTCTGATGCAGCAGAAGAAACACATGGCAGAGATGAAGTTTCAGCCTCAGGGAAATCTCTCACTCTGTAGCTGGTGATGAATTAGTTTTTACAAGAAATCTCTGCCTAACTGGCTAAGGCATGGAATCATCTCCAACATATTGAAGATGAAAGAGGGCAGCCAGTCTATTGAGTACTCTTATTATTGTTTTCAGGGAAAGTGGCATTAATGTGATATTAGAAGCTTTCAATAAAAACCAAAAACAAATCTTAAAAAAACAGATTCTTGGCAGAGTTAAAAATCAGGTAGGGACAATGGTGGCTTTCAACCACTTTTACATTCCTCAGTGTTTAAGCTGTCTGGCCCCTAGTATAAGTTGGAGTAGCCTTCCGGCTGCTGTAAATTGTGCTTAACTACTCATAGTCATAAGGTACTCATCTAGCAACTGGGAACTGTCAAGGAATAGGCCACCCTGGCCTCACCACCTTCCAGGAAAGTCCCATTCACTAGGGTTTGGGAGGGGTGAAGCAGAAGCTGCTGCAGGGTTCCACGCCACCAAGGGATTTTCCCTTGTACAACCAGAATCCTCAAAGGACAGGATCTGCCAGCTTTCTACCTCCAAAGTGGTGCAAAACAGCTATAGAAAGTGTGAGAGGGAGCTATCAGCAGCACCCAGATCACTGATATTGCTGCAACCCGAGGAAGGCCACAGGCCCAACTGGGAGCAATTATACACTTTCTGTTGGGGGATTGTGAGCACCTGGGTGACAATCACTGGGGCCAACAAGGTAATTAGGGTGAATATAAGGGGAGGAAACAGGAATCAAGGGGCAGCTCAGAAGGAAGCTTGGGGGTAAGGGCTGCAGGAAGCCTACGTTTTCTATAAGCCTGTGTTGCCCAGAATTACTATGTAAGAGGGGAGTAAATATAAACCTGGGTGAAAGATAAACAGCCCAGTGTGTGTTTGTGACTGTGAAACCATCTGAACTCGCTAGGCAATGAGGGTCACCAGGTAGCGACGGTGGCACCCTGTGACAGAAGGGCTGAGAATTTGGGCCAACGTCTCTCTATTAGTCACTAAATAAATGTGTAATGTCAACCTCACAAATACTATATTTTCAATTTAACATAATATTTGAATAAGTAGGGATTTTTTCTTGCTGAGGCATGAATTTAGGACTCTGTGCGTGTCGCCTTAAAGACATACCAGTGTTGAATTCCCAAGATCATATCTGCTTTTTTTAATAGGATATTTTGACACACCATTCCCTGCCCCAAAGTTAGAAGCTTCCATTGTCTGTTATCCTTCATTCAGTTTTGGAGTAAAATGGGAGGGAAGACTCGCTTGCCCAATGTCTGTGAAATAACTCAATGGAGAATCAGAAAGGGCAAAACTCCAAAGAAGCAGCAAGTTGAAGGCCCAACATTAATTACTCTTTCCAGCATCAGGTCATGCCACAGAGTTCTGAGAGTGACCTGCTCTATTAGATATGCACTGCATGAGGGAAACCAATTATTGTTGTTCCCTGATCTCAGCCTCACTATTCAGACCAGATGGAAGGAACTGGCCATTTTGAGATGCTCCTTTTTAGATGAAGGAGTTAAGGTCTGAAACATGCTTGTAGCAACAGTCAAAACAAGGTCTTTTTAGCAGCTAGCACTGCAAGCTCAACACAGCTTTGTTTTCAGATACCAGGTTGATTTCTGTCTTGTGTATCATCATTGACCATAAGGAATCTGTTATTGGGAACTGGCAGTTGCCATTTTGTTGACAGTTGGCCATAATTACATTTCACGGGCCATTGCTGGAAATGCACTCTATGTCATAACAAAAGGTAAAAGGCTGATTGCTTTCTGAGGTCACAAGACAAAGTCTAATGGGCCCTGTAACTGAACTATCATTCTATAGATTTAGGTAAAGACTTTCCAAGACACTTAGTGGATTTGGATGCCCAATTCTGATTACTTTCAATAGGAATTAGGTGTCCAAATCCCATGAGAGGTTTTGAGTACTTCAGCCTTAATTACCTCTACTATCAACACAGAAAATCTGCTGTTGATTTTACCTCTCCATTGAAGTTTCTTTACTGCATCTATTGCGCTCTTGTCTTCCACTGAAATCAGAGGAGTTTTAGGAAATACCTGATAGATTGCACAGCCAACTCCTTCTACCTACAAGAAACTGTAACATTCAGAAGTAGCTGAGTAGGTCATTTTTCAAGCTCTACAGCTCATTGTTCCTGACTTGAGTTGTAATACTGATTTGCACATTGTGCTTCCACCTCAAACCCATATTACAATGTGTTACCAAAGTGAGGACTGAACAGTGTGGCAATTTGCAGCACTCATTGTCTACCATGGACAAAATCTTCTTACACCTGCTGTGCCCATGAAGCATTTCCTAAAGGAGCATTCTCTGTTTGCAACATCACACCCAGACACACTATTATATGATGTATATATAAAATGACAAGTTATGGTATAAAGGTTTTATTAACATGAGTTTGGGATGATAGTATTACTCATGAGAGATTAAGTCATCTGTCATTTAGTGGCTGGACTACAGAGAGGGGAAAGGGGGTATTACTGCAGCCAGTTGTGGGAGTTCTCCTTTAGCTTATGGAGTAGAGGTCTCTATGTTTGGACAAGGATTCTAGTCCTACCTCCCCCTGTATGTGGGAGATATATATAGTAACTGTGTCTATTTGTAGCACAAGAATTCATTACATCAGCACCTTCCATGGTTAGAAGAAGATCCTGTGTCCTATCATTCTACTGGGAATCTTCCATTTCCAGTGGAATAAAGCTCTCATTTCACTGATGGGCCACAGGATATCAGACCATAAACCTGTCACTGGGGAAAGATTGATGACAAATAAATTACCTGCCTTGCACTTCATTTGTGTGTATAAGGTAGTAGCTGTAATAAGGATGTTGTTTTATTAAATGTGCATTTCTCCACATGTATGTTGGCAATATCATTGTGATAAATTACAGGGCCTTGTAATAAACTACATTTATCCTACACCTTTGTCCTCTTTCCCTTGTACTCATTCACATCTGATGAGAGTATTTCCAAGCCTCTGGGCAGTTTTAAAAAAAATCAGCTTGCCAGGGAAATGCTTCCTTTTTTCCTCCTAAATATGGATTAACTTCCCAAAATTACACTGGCATGAAGTGCAGGGCACTTGGGGAGTTAGTCCATATTTGAGAAGAGAGAAGGAAACATTTTCCTGGCAAGTTGATTTTTTTTTTGAATGGCAGCTGTCCAAAATTGCCCAGAGGCTTGGAAATACTCTCTTCAGATGTGAATGAGTGCAAGGTAAGGAGGACAAAGGTGCAGAACAAATGCAGTTTGTTACAAGGGTCTGCAATCTAGCACAATGATACTCCCAACATCTGTATGGAGAAATATCTATATTTAATAAAACAAACTTCCTTACTACATCTACTACTTTCGAGTCTGATTCTGCCATCCTTTCTCCCTTCCTAGCAGTACCTTACTCTTCAAATAGTCATAATAAATCTGGTCTTTTGATTTTAAGAGTGTGCCTATCTTTTTGTACGTGGAATTTTGTGTGCATAATCGTTTTCATGCAGTACTATATAAAACTGCAGATGACAACATACACAAAATTGCATACCCAAATGATTGTTCACATAAAATTGAACATGCAAAACTAGAGGCCATATGTTGTACAATGTTTTAGAGATATAAATTTGATACCATTCTTTCAGATTTCCTCCTTTAGAACCAGAAATATTAAGACTCACAAATGTAGGTAACCTAAATAGTGAGGAAGAAAACCTGCATAAGAAAACGAGTTCTCTCAGTTAGGGAGATTTGTATTTTCCTTTCAAATCAGCAAAAGTTTTCTCTTAAAGTTTAAGTGCCATGGTCTTCCTTATATAAATGTGAAAACTACTTCGCATTTGTAGGAAAAAGATTGAAGTAGGGAAGGGAGAAATGCAGACACTGAATATAAGGAGAAAATTCCCTCAAATATTCTCCTTCTCTCAAGAATGAGCATTCAAAGGGATGATGCATATCTATGAAATGGAGGTTTCCAGCAATGTGTAAAGAAAGGCACTTACCTTATAGGATTATCCATCCTTGATACTGTGAGAAATGCTGCTAAATTAGCTGTATAGGATGAACACACAATAAGGGTAAAGAGCCACCAACTTCCCATCACAATGCGCATAGCCACAGAATTGATAGCAGATTCACCACCTACAAATAAGCAGAGAAATTGAGGTTTCGCAGAAACCTGCATTTAAGATCACCTACAGTACATGTTCCATGTCTAAAATTACACTGTGAATGATCCCTATGAATTTTACTTGTTGTTCAAACTTGCATTAACAGATCATCCCATCAATGTGTTCAAAGACCTAGCTTAAGTAGGTCTGATATTTTATATACTATCTAACTGCTCAGCATCCAGAAAGCTATGGAATACTCTGTTGTACTGGTGAGGTTTGACCTGCAACAACAACAAAATACTAAAATGTGTTAAAATCACTGGCTTGAATTAAATCTTGTAAAATTTCTACATCAACTCCCTCACCCCAATTGCCCTTCACATGGTCATAAAATAATGCTCTCAAGAAAATTCACACAGGGCCTTACCCAGAATTAAAAAAAAAAAAAAAGAAGAATTGTTAACAGAATGACTTCCATAAATACAGGCAAATTAATAATAAATAATAACAATAATGCAATATCACTATCTAAACATATAGGGGAGTAGCCGTGTTAGTCTGGATCTGTAAAAAGTGACAAAGAGTCCTGTGGCACCTTATAGACTAACAGACGTATTTGGAGCATAAGCTTTCGTGGGTGAATACCCACTTCGTCAGACGTATAACATAAAGGTTAAATATTCAGAGTATATCAAAGTAGACGTATATTGTGTGTGAGGGGGTAATATAATTTCTAAACTGAGGACAATTGTTCAAACTTCTGTATGCTACTTATGCTGAATTAAATAATATGAGATTGTGGCATCAATTACACTACAATAGATTTCTCTATGATGTTTCCAGCGCAATGATGCTTGACCTTTAGTTAAAGACAAAACTGTTAAACAACTGATTTTTGCTAGTCCCTCTGGTGTCTGCTTATGGTAAGAAACATAAGAAAGGCCACGCTGGATCAGATCAGTGGTCCATCTAGACCAGTGGTTCTCAAACTTTTTTTCTGGTGACCCAGAATTGTTGATGCTCATTTCCCAATGGAGCTGGGGATGAGGGGTTTGGGGTGTGGGAGGGGCTCAGGGCTGGGGCAGAGGATTGGGGTTCAGGGGTGAGGGGTGGGGCCAGGGATGAAGGCTTTGGGGTGCAGGAGGGGGCTCCTGGTATTGGGGGGCTCAGGGCTGGGGCAGGGAATTGGGGTGTGGGAGGGGGTCAGTGCTCTGGGCTGGGGGTGCAGGCTCTGGGCTGGGGCTACGGTTGAGGGTTTGGAGGGGCTCAGGGCTGGGGCAGGAGATCGGGGTGTGGGGTTGGGGCACGGGCTTACCTCAGGTGGCTCCTGATCAGTGGCGTAGCGGGAGGCGCTAAGGCAGGCTTCCTGCCTGTCCTGGCACTGCGGACCGTGCTGCACAGCGGCCAGCAACAGGTCTGGCTCCTAGGCAGAGGCGCGCAAGCAGCTCCATGAGGCTCTTGCTCTGGGCAATGGGAGTGCAGAGCCGGTGCTTGGAGCAGGGGCAGTGTGTGGAGTCCTGTGGCCCCCCCGCCTAGGAGCCGTACCTGCTGCTGGCAACTTCCAGGGCGCTGTGCGGTTTCAGAACAAGTAAGGACTAGCCTCCCTTAGCTGGGCATCACCACCGACAGGACTTTTAACAGTCCAGTTGGCAGTGCTGATTAGAGCCGATGCGACCCAGTACCTTACATTCCGCGACCCAGTACTGGGTCATGACCCGCAGTTTGAAAACCACTGATCTAGACCAGCATTCTGACTTCCAACAGTGCCAGATGCTTCAGAGGAAAGAAACAGAACAGGGCAATTATTGAATAATCCATCCCCATTAGTCCAATCCCACCTTCTGACAATCAGAAGTTTAAGGACACTCAGAGCATAGGGTTGCATCTTTGACCATCTTGGCTAATAGCCACTGATGAGCCTATTCTCCATGAACTTATCTAGTTTGTTTTGGAACCCAGTTATACTTTTCACCTTCACAACATCCACTGGCAATGAGTGCCATAGGTTGACTCTGCATTGTGTGAAGAAGTACTTCCTTACATAGGTACCGGAACTAGGGTTAATATAATATATGGCCCACTCTTTCATACTGAGATTGAAAAGTAATGACTGTAAGATAGTAAATGCTGACAGTACCTTGCTGAACAAAGGCCCCATACACAATCCAAATGGCACTGTGAAGCGTGGAGGAAGCAGAGGGACTGGGATGTGAAGAATTCTGTGCTCTCACTGCCTGGATACGGTTTAAAACAAATATCAAGACACCAACTACAGGGATGGCAGCTGCAATGCAGGCCCACACCGCAAAATCAAAGGGAGCAAAGAGAGAGAAGATGTTGATTTTCTCTTCAGGCTTCTTGATTAGAATCCCCACTGAATAATCCATGTACCGCTTGCTGAAGTCGACAACACTTTCCCGTTCTGGTGTTATAGTGATAGCCGAGATTGCCAAATCTGCTCTCTGCAAGAGAAATGCAACAGGCCATATTTCTTCCTGCCCCTAGCAAGCACATTGCTTAGATTGGGCAGATTTGGACTATAAGAGAAGTTCGAAAGCAGCCAATGGTTTACGTATTTCATTGATTTCTTTTTCTCATCTAATTTTAAATTGAAGTCTAGTTCAATGCATAAAAAAAACAGTAGAACCATTTCAAAGTATTGAGAGAAATTAATACAATAAAATATGTACTAGTTGAAGGGGGAGTACTGAAATGTACCCTGAGAAATTACTCTATAACGAAGAGCATCTAATTGTCTCACAGATGGGAACTTACTTAACCTTTCTGTATCACTTTCCTCATCTACAGAATGGAGGCTAAGAATCCTAGCTCTTACCTAACTGGGGCATTGTGAAGATTAATGAAAGAGTCACCATCAATATAAAAATCACACTCTGCATGAACACTTCTTTTTATCTACTTTTGTTACAAATAACTTCTGCAATTACTCTAACTGAAAGAGATTAATGGGAAACAAAAACCCTAGTGTATTCTTCCCCCCTCCCCCCACCTTTGTTTATTTTGTGTATCTGGCAGTACTTTATGTATAGTTAGATTTCACTGTTTTCTCTGTACAGTCTATCAGTTTCCCATATTCATACAAGATTTTCATGCAACAACCAGGGGGACTGTTTTGTTTGTTTTTTTTAAAAAAAGGATTAGGACAATGTGATTGAACAGCCATAAACATTGGAAGAAGGTTTCAGGGACAGTTTACGTCCTGAAACTATTTTAAACTCATTGTTTAAGTGAATAGATTTCATGGTAACTGTCATGCTGGCAACCTTTGTGGAAGATAAACATTTTGTTTGAAATTAATTTGGAAAAAAAAGTTTTTAAAACATATTTTCTGTTTCCTAACTTCCCTTTTGTGAACGAACTCAGAGGAGAGGCTGATATAAAGCTTCTTGAAAAAAATGGAAAGACTAGTAACAGAAATACTGTAAGTATTCAATAGCTCACAAGAAAGCCTGATCACATGGGACCTCTAACCAGATTTCCAAATTAAATTCAGAAAAGCTGGGATAAATTTAGAATAAATATGAAAATATCTAACGTTTATCTAATGCACGATGTAATGAATATAGATTATAAATATATATTTATTAGAGCTGTTTACTGAACTTGTGTTTTGCTTCAATTTTCATCTCAAGCATCCTTTTTCCAGTAATGCTAAATAATGATAAACATTTTACTTTCAGTTAAAACATATACTGCAGCAGAGCAACCGCCTGTGCAAAGGGCAACACCACTGGATATTAATTCCTCTAAGTGTCCTTGCACTACGTTGATGTTGATTGTTCCATGTTAGAAGCTATGTGCATCTCCGAGAAGACACATTTCATTTCCTCTAGGGATTCTTGGCTATAATCAGTTCTCAGTTATCTCAGTGGTGTTCAACTGTGCTCTTCCTGATTTATATGGGTGTAACTAAAAAAGGAATCTGGCCCTCCAAGTGTTATCTGACTGGATCATCTTGAGACCAGCTTTCCATTATTCTTCTTCAAAATGTTTCTGTACAATGCATCCATTGGAATCAAATAGTTGATCATTGTAAAACCATGTTGCTATAAAGTAGGTGACCCAAAGGATGTTTAACAGAGTAAAAAATGAAGTTGTAGTAGCTTTGAATTAGTGGCAAAGATATAACAGAAAGTCCTCTAATGAGAATGGAAGTAGCATACATATTTTGGTATCTATTTTCCATATGGTAAATATGCATAGTCTATTGTTACATGAGCATAGCTTACATTGATATTGGGAGTAACTTGCTATCACTGACAGAATAATATACTCTAGAGCAGGGGTAGGCAACCTATGGCATGCGTGCTGAAGGCGGCACCCAAGCTGATTTTCAGTGGCACTCACACTGCCTGGGTCCTGGCCACCAGTTTGGGGGGCTCTGCATTTCAATTTAATTTTAAATGAAGCTTCTTAAACATTTTAAAAACCTTATTTACTTTACATACAACAATTATTTAGTTATATATTATAGACTTTTAGAAGGTCTCTTTCTATAAATGTTAAAATGTATTACTAGCATGCGAAACCTTAAATTAGAGTGAATAAATGAAGACTCAGCACCCCACTTCTGAAAGGCTGCCGACTCCTGCTCTAGAGTCTTTGTTTTGTGGAGATGGGCCAAAAGCACAAACATTTAGATCAGGATCCAAACTTCAGGAATGTTTAGAATAGGGGTTTTGATTCTGATTCATCCCTTGTATTTTACTGGGGAGGATTTCACTATACCCTTTAAAAAAGTTAGCTGTACTCTGCTTGGAGATCTCTGCTTCTGCTCTCTGTACCTTGTTAATAAGTTCTCCAATCATGCCATTCCAAGAGCTGTTATGGAGCTGGTGTCCATACTTGCCATCAGGAGATTGATAAATCTCATACTTGAAGCCCAGATTCTTGGCAAGTGCATCCAAGACATCAATGGAAAATCCTTTATAGCGCTTCGGTTGCCCAAGTATGTTCTCTGCCACCATCACAAAAGGCTCTTCCTGAGGAAAAAAATAACATCTAAGCTAATATTTAAAGAAGTTTTTTTGAAATGCCTAAAAAACTGGATTTAACTCTCATCAACCCAGTGCTATTGTTGTTTTTTAGAATACTGCGGTTGTCCAGCCCAGAATAATGTAGTTTTATAGATTTTTTTCCATACGGTAACGAAGGTATCATCTACACAGGGAACACACTGAAATAATAACTAGAAAACACTTTGATTATTTTTACATTATTTAGCATTATGACCAGTCCTTCTTACAGGAGTTGTCCCCTGAAGTGCTTTTAGAGTTAGCAAAATGCATTTTGGAAATCATGCAATAGGAAATCCTGCAGGGCAATGGTGTTTCAGTCTGACACAGACTGTGTGCTCACTTGCCAAGGGAATGCCAGCTCTACTGATTTTACAGCTATTGCCGTTGGCCATGTCTGCAAACTGGTGCTGACATCCTCTCCGGATGGAGCGGCTCACCTCCCACAAAGAGGGGAGATATGATCACAGCCTTTATCAGCTAGAGGGAAGAAAGATAAAAACAGATGGAAAGAAAACTGTCCTAATGATCTCCTACGGTTCTCCAGATCTTTCTAATGCACTTTGATCTAGGAGAAGAGAGAAAATATACATAGAAAAATAAGTAACTTAAGAAGCATGCATTATTTACATAGCCAACTATAGCATCTTTCAACCAGAGGATGACATTATTATAATGAAGAACTGGTGTGGGCATATAGTTTTGGTAAAGAAGAAAAACATAATGAGGTCACCATGTTCAGCATATTAAGTAGTTATAAAGTAACTGCTCCCTTAAAAATATATATTTTAGTGGCTTAGCCAAGCAGAAAATTAATGAACTACCCTTTTATCTCTGGAAATAAGTTCAAATCCTAATTTATTCCCCATGTAGCTTTTAGCTAAGTGGAGCTCCAGTACCTTCTACGTTACAAGTGGTAAGTGGCCCTATACCATCACATAATGTGAGAAGATTAGAAGACCTCTCCAAGGAAGCCCAGAAGTCTTTCTAAAAGAGATACTTTAGCTCAACAAGCAATTATGGACTTAATGAAAGAATCGCTTGATGAAATTCTATGGCCTGTATTATGCAGGAGGTGAGAATAGATGATCAAAATGTTCCTGACTGGCCTTAAAATCTATTAATCAGTACAGGAAAATGTTACAGGTTAGAGTAAGGAGCACTGTGGCTGAAATTCACCCCTGTGCAGAGACCAGTACAAGACCTGGACACTATTTGACTCGTGCACGGGGGTTGTATTGGTCATCTGCACGGAGGTGAATTTCAGCCTGGGTGACTGTTTGAGACTAGCACACAGTCTCAGTATGCAATTCTCTAAACTTCTGATTTTAATGAGCATCAACAAAGTCACACAAAAACGTAAAAGTCCTCCATCTCTCTTCTCTTGCTTATGCAGCTGGTCAGCCCAAGTAGATGACACAGAATTAAAAAAGATAATGAAAAATTATGGGGGGAGGGGAGGGAAAAACCAAACATCCTTTCACAGCATTTTTATTTTGAGTATTTTGTCTCCTGAACTCAAATAGGATCATACCAAGACAGTCACCACTTTCAGTGTCAGTCCTTGTAAGTCACTGCCCAGACGGCGTTCTTGTAGGCTCCCATTCAGTCCCTTTTCAGAGTCCCATGTTGCCAACTACAAATGGAAATAATACAGTGAGCATGAAGGCAATATTAGGCATGTACATTTTTAACATTTACCTGAAATGTTTTAACAGCAATTTGACTGAATGGTTATATTACAAAACAGTAAAGAGTAAAAAAAGGGAGGGCGGGAGAGAATGAGGCATTTTTGCTCCCCATTAGTGTCTAGATAATGATGAGTGAAATTTAAGAGGATAAAAATGCCCAAGTACTTTGGCTGAATGTGTTTTCTTCAATAAATCTGCTTTGTTATCTACAGTACTTGTCATATCATTTCACCTAAGTCACTTTGATAAGACTTTTCTTTTTGGCAAGTTTCTATTGCATCATCATCAGCAAGATTACCTGAGGTCTCACCACTGCTCCCTCCCTGTTCTCATTCTCTGCCCATACTTCAATCCATTCCCCACTGCTTATCAAATGCCAGTTCCTTTCTCCGGTGCACAACCCTGTATCTTATCAATAAGTAGTAAATGCTTGATATTGTTGGCATCATAAGGAATGGAATTCCCTTCCATCTGTATGAGAATGGCTCTTCAGCTCCTATCTGAAGACTTATTTCCTCTCCTTGACCTAGAACTCCTCACCATCTTGCTAACAATCACATCCATTTCTCTCAAACGCCAAGGTTGCTGAAGATCAAACATCTCCTAAGCTTTAAAATAAGTTATAAACCTGGGGTATGCACCCTGCTTAACCCCAGCCCTGCAATATTTATTGATGCTACTTTTGTCAGTACATCTACATGCATTAGTTTTCAATTAAATATTATACAGCACATCAAACTAAATTGTACTGCATTTTCTGACAAGAAGTCTAATGTGGTAGTCAGCCTCAGAGGACCTATTGGATTTTTCACAGTGAAAACTCTCTCCTTAGTTAGTAGCAGACTGTTCCTTTTACCCTAGAATAGAATCCATGAAATTGTTTTGTTCTTGGATGGAAATAAGTGATATTGAGGTTAAATCTCTTGTGTTTGTCATTAGCCCTGCACTTAGAGATATATAGGCAAGTATTTATGCTGCTAGCTGTAGGCATACCCCTTAGAAATTAAACATAGGCCAGGGAACTCTAAAATGTGGCTTCTTCCAGTTGGGTATCCTTAGCGTAAAGAGTAAAACTTTTCCTGAGAAGGAATGTATTTTTCTGATAATGCCTCTGGTTAAGAGTCCTACGAGACTTACTTCTGTTACTTAAATTTTACCATTCACCCCCAAAAGTTGGACCAACACACAACAAATAATGGGGGACCACATAACAAATCCTCAGCCAGGGCTTTGGATACAGTGAGTACATCAAAATAATAATCTCACAGATCCATCTTAGTTTGATGATTGGTTGGTCATAGGAATGAAATGAGCTCTAGAGTTATTGTAGATTTCACAACAAGATTCACGTACCTATGAAAACTGGGTACAGTATAGGAAAGTCAGGAATTAGGCTACATCTACCTTAACACATCTGAGAGTGCTAAGAGGTGGGAGGTATAGGTGGTGTCAAAAGCTACAATGACCCAAACCTGAATGCTCACACACTGCTATGTCATTTTGGAAATACCACCCTCTGGGTGAAGTAGTAATTCCACTGGGATAGTCTCCTATGAACACCTACAGCCATGGCCAGTGGAATTTAACAGGAAAGTTCAATTTTAAATTTAATGTCATATATTTGCTCTCAAAATAAATCTAAATAAATAAATAAATAAATAAAAACAAATAGGAAAAATCCTTATAATTTAACAAAGCAGGCCAGATCCTCAACAAATATACAACAGCATAGCTTAATTGACTGAAAAGGAGCAAGTCCAGTTTGCACCAGTAGAGAATCTGGATATTTATTCAAAGGTAGGAAGCAAAACACAACCCTGTATTACTCACCATCTTCTTTTTCAATGTCTTAGCAAACAATTCCTTCTTTTTACCCCTTTTTTCTTCCCCACCTTTAAAAATAGCCTTTATCGGAAGACTAAGATATGAATCATTTGAATATAATCTAAATACAATCCGCACCAAGGCTGGGAGTTCTCAAAGAGGAGCTCAACAATATGCCAACATAAATAAGGAGTTTTTTTCTCTTTCGTTTAAAAGAGAAAAGGGGAGAAACTGGATTCTCATATATTAAATAGGATGAGGTTCAGGAAGGAGGGGAATATGTCTAAGATATTTTTATGGTTTCTCCCTATTTCATATCAGCCTCAACTGCATACTGTTTTGTATGCAGAGGTAAATTTTGCAGTCTATAAAAAGTAAATGATGCAGATAAGGTTGATAAATGGAACATGAGGAAAACCTTTTACCAAAAGGGATTCTTCCTCTGAATCCTTGAGCTTCAGACCATTTCATTTGTTCATAAGTGTGTCAATTTTGACTTCCACTTGTTCTTGTAGACAGAATTTTGTTTATAGGATCAATGAATTTACGGTTATATACACCAGTTCTTGACAGCTGACCTGTCAAGATCAGTCCCTGAAAAACTAATTTCCAGCACTGTTAAACAAAATGAGTGCTGCTGCTCTTTGATAAGACAGTTACAATTTTCATTCTTTGTAGAAATGTGCTATACTTCTACCAGAAATCTGAAGCCAGAGGTTACAGCACAATCATCAATTGATAGGAGATGTATGGCTTCTAAATCTGATTATGACAAACAACTGCTCATAGGATCAGCCACTTGTAGAATAAATTTCATAAACCACTGGTCTCTGGAAAATATATTTGCTGAAGCAATCCAGGGTATTCTTGATTCTCAAGTTATTGAATTGCAGGGTTTGGGCTTCCTGGTTGTGTCTTTAATAAAGCTTTTGGCTTAAAGCCTTCCAGCTAGGCTTTCTTTCTGATTAAGGCTTGTATTGTGCATAGCCATATTACAGACAAATCCTACATTCCCTTCATAAAACAGAAGATCAATCACCACTGAAGTCTAAACTGGAGAAACAGCTACAAAATCCTGATGAAATTATCATTTCGTTGGAAATTCTGGCACAGGGCATGGTGCTAATATTTCTCAGATAGTTGTTGTACTTGTGAGAACATTAGCTGAGAAAATCTTGGAAAGAAACTAACAAGCGTAATTGTATTTTACAACACTAAATGCAGCACATGGTCATGCACACACAGCATATACAACAGTGAAACATTGTTACTAGTTGGTTAATGAACTGTTAATGAAATATTGTAAAGGGTCTGATCCTATATGCTATTAAAAGGCCCTAGGACATGCTGAGTGCCTTCCACTTCTCCTGACTGGGAGCTCAAATTGCTCAGGACCTCTCAGGAGGCACTTACATATTGTGTGCTTGGACTCCATGTGCTTCCATCAATAAGTAAGGAGCCAGATCCTGCTAGTTGCCAATGGGAGATACATACACACAAAAGATTGGCCAGATTGTTAATAAAGTTCCTCATCTCTCTCAGCCTTACTCATGCAATTGGTCCCATTCAAGTTAGTAGGTCTGATTGTGCTTTCACACCAGAGAATATCTGAAATAACTCCACTGAAGTCAATGGAGTTACATTGATGTAAAATTGTTGAGTAAGAACAGAATCTGAGCCAATGAGGCTGCTCATAATAACAGTGTTAAGTCACGCAAGTAACACTGGCATGGATTGTACATAGATTATAAGTACATTATGTTTTATATGATCAATAGTATATAGTAGCAAAGACATACATTATCCATAAATGGCAATATGATTATATAACTATTCGCTTATGCATCAACTGCCATTGCAAATGCATTTTCCTTAAGAGCAGTACTTTGATATAAATTTTACAGCTATGTTCAGTAAGCCATTTATAATTAAATCCACAGCCATTTCAGTGAAAAAATGCAGACATACTATTGACAATTAGACAGTAAACATTTACTAAACCTCATATAAGTGTGTGTAGAAATAAATGTCTATAACAATCAGTATAATTCGATCCTAAAATTAACAGATTTAAGTGGGAAAATGTGTATTTTATCTTTTCTACTAAAAGATGAAAATTGTCCCTTGCACCTATCAAGCAAATATAGCCGAAAAATTGAAAGTGACATAAAAAGTGAATATTTATATTTATACCACATCAGTAACTAAGACCACCCACATCTATATTATTTAAGTTCAGGATATAGTAGTTACTGTCAAAATAATCTGTGCCACTATCATCTTACTCTCCTATTAGATATGACATCACCTAACATGATCTACTTTTCAAATAAAACCTTATCATTTTTTAGCAGAAGCACATTAATTGCTTGAAAGGGTTTGCAGTAACCAAAAACATAGATCTTGAATCCTGCCAAGAGGTAGCAAAACCTTGCTTGGGAACTCCTTTGTAGCATAAAGACCTTTTTGGATGTTTAACACTAGGAAGAAAGCAAAAAGGGAGGAATATGTGTCAGGCAGTCATTTCTCAGAGCATGAGACATGGACCTCTAGTTCAATGCAAACTATGTTTCCTAGAAATGTGGAAACTCAGTCCAAGCATGGAGACAGATAAACTAGTCCATCCTATCCCCAGTCAACCTGATTAAAGTTAACTGAAATGGACTCCTAGGCCCATTGCAATTCCAATACAATACATTTTTGTATTTTATGGCAAGGGAGTAGGTATCAAAATATCTTAAAAATCTTCTTGTGCTATAGTAATTTATTTACATGTTGGACCACTCTGGTTAACATTGCCAGTCATTTATTGTACAGCCAAGTTAAACAGATCATTTGGAAGGTTTCTTGTTTCTTCCTCTCAAGCATCTGGTACGGGTCATTGTCAGAGATAGGATACTGGCTAAGTCTTGACAAGTGAGCGCATCCAATATGGTGTTACTGTGTAACACCACCTGCTCATGTTGCAACAGATTTACTTTTAAATATTGTTATATACTGACTTCATTTTACAATACCTTTGTGTTAAAGATGTAGCCTGCTTCTGAACACCCACATAATTGGAATATCAGTATTCAATGGATGGGTATAATCGGTTTAAGACAGATACTGTAACAAGGGAAGAAGAGGTAGAAGGTGGGCACTATATGGTCAAAAGCCTTTATCCTGTCTGTGAGGTAAAATCTGACAATGACAAGTTTGGTGCTGGGATAATTTGGTTGAGAATTCCATCAGGAATGAAGTAAAGGAGAAACACAGTGCACCTCTGCCTCTGATTAATGGGATCGGACAGCAATAGCTAAGCATTCATGGATCAGCTCCTGAGATGCTTGAGAACTAAGAAACCATACTAATGTGGGACTCTTACTGCCCAGGCAAACAGAAAAAAACAACCCTCAAAGCAGTTCTTAGACTATGTGAAGAACAATTTTATGATCCAGAAAGCAGAAAACCCAACCAGAAGAGAAGTCATGTGATACAAATAGAGAGGAGCTGATTAAGGACACGACAATAATAGTGACAGTTAGTTTCATTCACTGTGAGATATATGAATTCAACTTAGGATGGAACAGCTATATAACCCGCTGGTCAGCATATACTATGCATCCCCTCTTTGCGCCCAATCCACAGAAGGTATGAGTCTGTTACAGATGCCAGCTACAGAACTTGGCTCTTTAGTTCAAACTGTGGAGACTCATGCTACAAATTTCTAAGATATTTGGGCACCTAAAGATAAACATGCAGGGTTAGCTCCATCCATGGGATTTAGACTCTGCATTGCAAGGCCTAGAATTTAGGCACTCTACCACCTAATGGAATCCACAGCCCTGACCTAGATATCCAGGCTCCCTGTACAACACACGGAGAGCACTGAGTGCCTGAGAATGGGATTCACAAAAGGCTGCAAGCTGAGCATGAACTGTTTAAACTAGCCAATATGAAATGCTAAGGAGAGGGGTGTGACCTAAGTGGCTCTCTCTGAAGAGCAGGCATCACATAATAGGAGGCACCTCCCTCTGCTTGGGATTCACAGCAGTGAAAGCTCTTCCGGAGTCAGGAGCCTGAGACAAGTCATCCCTTCCTCACAAAAGATAGCCCAGCGGTCAGAGCACTCTTGCAAGAGGTGGGCAATCCCATCTTCAGCTTCTTATTCTGCCTGATGTGGAGTAAGAAATTGACCCCAAAAACATCAGCTCCCATCTCTCAGGTGAGCAAGTCATCCAGAGTACCCCATAGCTCAGTGATTAGGGCACTCATCTGAGAAACCCAGATTACAGTCCCTGTTGCAATTAATGTGGGATATGCAGGCCACTGAATCACATGGAGGAAATCTTTGTTGCAGTCTGGTTGATCCACAAGACAGTCCACTTGGCATGGCAAGGGGCCTGCAAAACAATTGGTCAGTCATTCAGTAAATCCTCAGAGCAGCGAAGAGAAATCATGTAAACGTGTTCTCTGCCACTCCAGTGGCATATCTTTCCCAAGTAAGCCCTTTAGAGGCAGTGAGTTGCTCTCACAGAGCAACTTCTGCAGGGAAAGATGGAGGACTAAGGAAGAGAGTACCGTACAGGAACTGCCATGCTAATGCTTGGTTCCCTGCCACAATTCTGTAATGTATCTGACAGAGAGCACTGTGTTCCTGTCCAAGAGAATGATACATGCTAGCACTGTTATTGCAGTGTAAATGGGCCCTTAGAGTGTGAATTCTTCAGGGGAAAGACTGTAGCTTATTTTGTTTTAAAGTGCTGTGCAAATTTATGGTGCTATATAAATGATAATAAAACATTTCTAGAGAATAACTGAAGCATGAGCATTAAGCAGCATGACTTTATAATCAACAAATCATTCTAGACAAACTTGATTGCTTTTTTCGATAGAATTGCAAAATTAGTAGGTAACAGGAAAGAAGATGGCATACAATACCAGTATCTAAATGTAAGTAGTGTACTTCAGTCTGTGTCTCCTGAAATCTTACCTTGCACCATTTGAATTAATTTCCTGCGGAAAGGCAATATCATATGGCTTACAAACTACCTGATGAACCAGAGTCAAGGGGAACAATCAAAAGTGATGTATCAAGTTGAAAGGAGGCATCTAGTGGATGCTTCAGGGGTCTGAGTTCAGGTCTAGTCTTATTTAACAGCATTATTAATTATTTGGAACAGGGAATAAAATAGCACACTACTAAAATATGCCGATATTACCAAATTACAAGGTATTGCAAACACAAGTGAGGATAGAAAAATAATATGAAGAGAGAAGGAGCAGTAAGAAATATGGGCATGAAATAATTTGTCTTGGAAAAATGCAAGCTAATCCCTCTGGGGGAAAAGAATCCAACACACATATATGCAAGTGGAGGGAGAAACCTGACAACAAATGTCAAAGAGATGCATAGGGGTGAAACTGGACAGCAAATGAGTGAAGTGTTTGCTATGTGATATGACTGCAATATTGCCAATGTGATATTGGGCTGTCAAGTGGAGACAGCCCATGGTAAATTGCCTGGGAGACAGTCCCTCTCTATAAGTAACTGTGGTGAGGCCACACTCATAATATTGTGTTTAGTTCTGGGAAAATCAATAGCAGGAAGAGGTAGAAATATTGGACAGAGTTCAAAGGAGAGCAACAAAAATTATTAGAGGGCTGATGGGACTGGCTTATCAAAAAAGATTAAAGGAACTAACCAGGTATAGCTAGGCTAAGAACAACTAAGGGTATGGCTACACTGAAGCTGGAGGTTTAATTTCCAGCTCACGTAGATGTACATGTGCTAGCTATGATGAAACTAGAATTAAAAACAGCAGTGTAGCCACAGCTTCATGGGCTTATCTGACACCCTAGCTATGCACCTGGACAGCTAAGTCCATCATGCTGCCTGCACTGCCATGGCTACAAGTTATTTTTAGCATGCTAGCTCAATCAAAGCTAGCATACCTACAACTAGCCAAGCGAAAATTACATCTCCAGGTACAGTGTCGACATAGCTTGAGACATGCAGAAAATTTATACATACCATAAAATAATAATGACTATTACTACTTTGAATCTATATAATGTCTTTCTTATGAGGATCCAAAACATTTGCAGTTTGCAAAAAAACAAAAAAACTCATTAAGCCTTGCTACAGACTTTGAGATAAGAAAAGGACATGGAGAGATCAATTCAGCAGTGCTGAAATGCAAACTGTGTGTGATGGAACATGTAACAATGTACAGCAACAGTTTAAGGTCTCGATCCAACAAACATTTTTGTATGTTCTTAATTTAACATACATGACTAGTACCACTGAAGACTATGGGATTACTCAGCTGTAAAGTTAAGTATGTGCATAAATGTTTGCCAGATAAGAGTCTAAGACAGGAAGTAAAGAAGGATATCATGTTCAAGTGAAGATGAAGGAGAGATTTAAATAGGTAAAATGTAATTACTTGAGTTGGAATTTGGTCAGAAAACATAGATATAACCCCCTATGCTTTTGAAAACCATATAGCAAATGGCCAGGACTTAGATTCTACAACTCATCTGAAAGACAACACTTCTAGCAACATCAGGCCCACAAACCATGCAAGGGAGTTGGTTCAATATGGGCACAGAGAGAAGAGTACCACTCACTGAATCACCATCACATAGATATTCCTAGGAGATCTTTCATTCAAGTACTGATCCAGCCCGGTGCTGTGGGAACACAATGGATCATAACGCAAAGCAGTATATTTGTAGGTTGTGAACACAAGAATGGAGATAAATGTTTTAGGATGGTCAAACAGCTAAAATCTAGTATAAAGGGATGAAATTAAGTAAAGACAATTTGTGGATTAGTATTAGAAAGATCTCTTTGACCGTAAAATCATTTAGAGTATGGAATGGTGCTCCCATTGCATTTTAAAAAAAATAATAGACATCATTAGAAATATATCATAAGGCACAATCACCCTTGTCCTGGTGAAGATCTGGTGTTCTAATAGGGGTTTTTAACTCTAATTTTTGGAGATTCTCCAGAAGCCTCTTTAAAAGCACAGGGCCACATTCTGTCGTCTATTATACTGGTGTAAAATCACTGAAGTCTATGGAGTTAATCTGGATTTACCTTTGTATGATACAGAACAGAACCTAGTCCTACTATATTTATGGTTTGTTATTATAGAGGAGTAAAATGTTACAAAGTCAGATGCAGTAATTGTCAGATGAAATCATTAACCAAATCTAAATTTAGTAAAACGCCTTGTTGCCTTGAAAGCCAATTGTTTTGAATAGTAAAGAGAGCCCTGTGATATAAAACAAGTAGTATAATCGGTAGTATACTTATATCAGAGGAAGCCATGGCAGCCTGTACAGTGAGCTATAGAGGCTGCTTACAATATTTGTGATCGGGACATCACACAGAGAATACACATAAACCTAAGCCAGTGGCTGTTTATATTCCCTGTAACTGATATATAGCACAAGGGACAAAGTAATCTAGTCATTGACACTGTCCAGTCACAGAGATATCTTCAGTTGTGTATTGTGGATGTGTCATACCACCGGTGTTACATATTCATGGATCTATATGTTGATTATTAATTGTATGCTCCCATGCTTCCAGTGGGGTGGCAGATCCATTGTTGTGCTACAAGATATGCAAAATGAAACATCACCATGACCAGATAGTTGAAGCAGGATGATAGGATACTGCAACACAGAAACAAAAGCAACCAAAACCAGTAACTATTAATGATCCTGCAGCTGCTTTGAATACTGAAGAAACACATCCATGCCCAATGCTTTGACCAAAGCTTGAGCAAAATGTTATAAAGGACAGCAAATACATACTAAATAGAAAGAGTAACCAAGCAGAAGTGACAAGGTAAATGGAGCCTGTTAATTCTAGTGATATAAATGTATAAATATGCCATCTCCACCTCTGATAGAATAAATTGCCTCCGTTAATACTATTCTTTGTAGGAACAGTGACAGCAACATGCTAATGATGGTGAAAAAGAGGAAATTAGTGGGGGACATTGGCTGCCGTGGCAACTGTAAGATACAGTATTTAATAAAACAATCATAACAGTGAGAAAAACAGTATGAAAAAGAACATTATGCTCTAGCGGCTTTTGTGTATAATATTGGCAACTATTGCATTGCCACAAGGGTTTTGTATCCTATTTCCATAACAGAGTAAATCAAAGGTATGGAAATCAACATGCAAAATACATTAAATGTTTTTATTCCTTACTAGTTCCAACATGTGTTTGTAATGTAAAAATAGAAGAGTCCCCCCTTTTCTGCTATAATGCCTTCCATCTGTCTCATCCACTTAAGAGTGAACAACATCATACAATGGAACAACACTGCTGCTTAATTATCTGGTAGGATTGCTGTGACATAACAAAATGTATACTCTGCCCACCAACCTCACTTCCTGAGCTTGAGCATTCTGCTTCCAAATATCCAAGAGAGACTACCAGATCAGGTACAGAGCAACTGGGAATCAAACCCAGATCGCTACATGGTGCTGCTGACTACCAGTGTTTATGGCCAGCCATCTCTCTGTACATAAGTTTAAAAATGATAAAGAATCATAATAATTGGACCAAGTCACATAGAAAATTTATTTGTGAAGGCACTAAGAGGTTGACTGAGAAATAATTCAAAATTGCCTCTTGAAAATACATTAACCATTTGGAAACCGAAGTAGCTCTCCTATCTCCTTTCACAATTGCATAGGATATTAAAACAAACACATTGTTGTCCAATCTACATATAGCAGGTGCTTGAAGTCAAATGAATACTGCAAATTCTGCATGCTGCTATCAAACTGGGAGAGGGAAGGTAGGTGTGCACCAGAGTTGCTTTTTGTGGACAAAACAACATCTACGGCATCTGCCATTTCTAATTATCAGCGGATTATAATGAAAAAAACCCATTTCACACAGATAGACTTTTTATATAGCTGCCAAACAGATACAGTGTTATCTGTGGAGAAGTGAAATGGGGAAGCTATTTTGTAAAAAATAGGAAATTCATTTGGAAAAGTTGAAACTAACAAAAAAAATAAAAATAAATACAAGTTCTATTCTCTATAGATTTTCACATCACCCTCATCACCCTAGTATCTGAGCAACAATATCCCAATTATAATCCCCTTTGCTGCAGAGGAAAAGGGAGAAGGGGCCTGTAGCTATAAAATACTAAATATTTGGTATCTCTTCCAAACTCTTCACATATAAACTTTGCACTGGTGCAATTAATCAAATAATTGCAATTGGTTATGCTAAAATGTCTGCCGTTTCCGGCAGTCAGTCACTATTTTTTAAAATAATACTAGGAATATCTTTCTGAGTTCTCATTCTGCTATATATACACAAGAAGTTATTTTCTTCTCTGTCCATAGCTGAATTTTTCAGTTGCATGGTTCAGTGGACAGTCCATTCTGCCACTAGGTCAGAGACTTGGGTTGAAGGATAACTGAACAGCGGCACCTTACATTATTGCTGGATTCACAACATGAGGGGACAATTGAAGTTTTCACCCAAATTATTTGCTACAGGAGGACTTAAGTCTATCTCTCTGTGTGCAAGGCCCACAGCTGAAGAAAATACATGAACATTTCTCTGGGAAGATACTCTAAATTGTATTTGGCCCAGATATGAATGAGAGATACCCATCTCCCTCAGTGATTAGTAGGATGTTTCACACCATCCTATCTAGTAGTCAGCCCAAAAGAGAGTTATGTAACTCCCTGACTGATAGCAGACTAATAAAAACTAGATTTCTAACCCCAACAGGAGCAAAGGGTGAACCGTAACCTCAAGCTTAAAAAAAAAACTGACCTTAATAATGATGTCCTATTTAACCCGTACTCTTTCCCAGTCTCTAGTCACAGAATAAAAATATAGGCCAAAGTGTGTTCAGCCTGAGAAAGAGACAGAAAGATCGGACTGTTGGAAAGTTATCAGAGGGAGGGGGTAAACTGGGATGTCTGAGATATTTATATCAGATAAAATTCAGGAAAACTCAGGAGTAAATGCCTGGTCTTATAGAAGTCAGTGGCAAAATTCCCATTGATTTCGATTGGACCATGATTTCACCCATGGTATGGTCTTCTGAAGTTCATCCATTACCAATACATTCTCTTCTTGATCCCAATTAATGGGACATAAGCGCCTAAGGAAAAAAAAAAAGAACCCTTCAGTCCCTTTCTCTAACGTTGCAAGCAGTGGAAGACAGACCCATATCTGCACAAAGTTGGAAATCTTGTGTTAAAGTTACAAATGCATTCTTCAATTTTAAGGATTTTTTTCCCATTGTTGGCATTCCCCTTTCAAGTCTTGCTGCCTATGGGACTGAACACAGCTACATTTAGGTTTTGGGGGCTCTTTTCAACATAGAAAATAATACAAAGGAAGTCAGGATCATTCTTGAATGGGTAATTAGTTCTCCAAGAAACAAAATAAACAGACAATATTATTAAAAACACATGAATGTTCATCTGCATAATGATATGCATGTAATGGTTTTAATTTACAAGGAAAACAATTTAAAAACAGTTTTCAAAAATATATTTTCTCCCTTTGGTTTTGTTGTATACATATAGTGAGTTTTGCAAGCCAATTACCATCAGCCTACACACAAAACTAATTAGCACTTAATGTACAAATTTGCTATATCTACAGTTAGTGTTATAATTTCATGATTCCAGCACTATTAAAGCATTTGCAGTGTCCATAACAACATACTTTGGCTGCCTCTATTACTCTTCCTAAAGGCTTGCTGGCAACCTTGAGTGATGTGAATTTTGATTATATTTTTTTCTTATTTTTCTTTTCAAAGTCTTTATCTTTCTTCTACTGTGTTTTTTCCAAGGCATATTTAATTGCCTTTTTTAGCCTTTTAAAAAATGCCAGCAGTCCTGAACTTATGAGCAAAATTTAGCAGGAGGTAGAGTCACAGGAGTAATGTAAACTGTACTCATATAGTTCTGTTAGTTAAAGTGTTTTAGATACTGATGCATTAAGTAAAGGGAGGGGCAGAAGACAGGTTGGGACTCAGGAACCAGGTAAGAAGGGCAGTTGAAAACAGACATCCAAGAAGCAGGGGAACTACACAAAGTTGCTGTAGATATAGAGCTGTATTTTGGTGGATAAAACACATTGTGAGTTGTTAGCCAATACATATTTGTTATGTGCATGGCATATCAATAGGCTCTAAATCAAATCAATATGTATAACATGCATGTAATTAATATTGTACACATTAAATCATATATGAATGCCGGGTAGTTATGTTAAATTGTGTCACTGTGAGTTATATTATGCCTTTCCCAGAATGCACTAAACTCTTGCTCACTAGTGCTAATGTACATCCCATGACACTTTGCACAGTTGAATTTCATCCTTGGACAGACACATACAAAACCTGTCAGAAGCAAGATGCACGAATGGTGTGTCCTGCTATAGTTAGGGAGTGCATTCATGGCCCACTGTTACCTGGTATATGGTATCAAAGACAAAGGTAAGGAAGGTACACTACTTATTTTTCTGTACCACTGAGACAGGTGGGTGAAATATATATTGTGCTCTAACTTATAAACAACATATTTTCAAAGCACACCTTCTATATATGGTGAACACTGCAAGCCTGCTTCTCAAAAAGAGTAGTATGTATGCCTCCTTTTTGTATTGTACTGCTTCATCTTTGACTAATAAACTAATTTTGGCTATTTGGTCTCAAATATTTTTTATATAGAACTGTAAGTGTAGTCTAATAATTAGCTATTCTTAGTTCTTAAAATGTATTTGTAATGTCTTGGCGACATCCCCTGCAGAATCCTGACCATGGCTTTGAAACTCAGTCTCAGGTTTAGGTTAACTAAACTTAAGTTAACACTGCTTTCCAAGAAGCTTTATGAGGACGACACATCAGCATGTTGGGACAGGACTCTGAGAAGTTAGTAAGTGTTATATGAATACCCCAGAGGGCAGACATGATCATTAAAGCTCATTCATGGATTTCAATATCATGCCTTGGTGCTTTCATTTAAGGCCCTCCCAATAAACTAGCATAACAACCATATCCTTCGACCTGCTGAGGACCAATTGCAGGACACAATATGTGACAAAGGCCCAAAATGCATGACAATCAATCAACTAATAAATAAATAAATTCAGGCAGGAAATGAAGTGCCACAGGATTCATTCCTTTAGTGTAAATAACTCCCTCTGCAGCTGCAGTTTCATGATTTCCCATTTCTGAAGTAAACAATTTTCAGCAATAAAAGTGAGGACACACCAAAGCTGTTTGGAACAGTGGGACTAAAATGAGTAATGCCCCTTCAAACAAGGGAGTACTTGAGAGATATGGACACAGCAATAGTGTGCAGATTTATTGCAAATTATCTGAGGAGAAAAGGAACATCATACATTCATTAAATCCTTTTTGAATAACTCTCACCTGACATTCTTCAGTTGCTATGGTGATTATTATCTAGCTGTTTGTACATTTAAAGAACAATCCAGTATTCCTTCTTATGAGAAACAGACTTGCCAATTCAAGAATATCCGTGATCTCCTTTTAGTGAAATACAGTAACATAGGTTGGTTGGTTTGTTTCAGTGTTTCAGAGAATTGCTCCATCTTGGGAGATTTTCAGGTAAACTCAGACTGTCCCCACCTATTCAGTCTTAAGGGGACAGCTGTGATAAAATATGGTATTTCCTTGATGAGCAAGGACGGAAACTCAGACAGCAGTGTAAAACACACAGACAGATACAGATAGATTCAGGCACAGGGTGCTGGAACAATTTTTATAGTAGGGAGCTGATGATGGAAATCATGTATTCAGTGTTCATTATTACTACTTCAAGCCCGGGGGTGCAGCAGTACTCCTAGCTCCCCTAGTCCCAGCACCACTGTTCAGGCATTAAAAAGTTAGTGAGCTGAGATAGTGGCCAGAGAGGAAGCAAAGATCCCAGTACTTTTTCACCAAAGCAGTTGCTAGATCATAACCCTGTGGACTGTGAACTGCTTTGTCAGCCTGGTGCCCGCTTCCAAAATCCAGAGCCTTGCACCTGCCACTGCAAATAAAGATAAGACTACTTCTAAGTCAGGTACCAAAAAGCACCATTCAAGGCATCGCCAACCAGACACAACACCTTCCCTCTACATATGGACTGTTCACACAAATGCACAGTAGCAAATCCTGAAAACACAGTCCTTGCCTTTTGTGGCTAGTAAAAAGAGCACAGAAAAAGCATCTGGAACTGATACAAGCTGATGTTAAAACCTCCTTTGGGGAAATCAATCACCATCCATCCTAAAGCACACCATATTACAGTCAGTATTTGAATCAGCACCACTCAGTTCTATGGACCTCCCCAGCTATCACCCAGTATCTAACCTCCAAATCCTGAATAAGCTAAGTGAGAACCTCAGTAAGGGTAGACTCCAAGATAACTTAAATTGGATACTGCCAATATCCCTAGCCTTCTCAATACAGATCTAGGGTAGGATGTGGAACAGAGAACCACAGCACTTCCAGAATCAAACATACACCACAAATCTTTGACCTAAACTCCTCTCTCTCTCTCACTTCCCTATGATACTGTTCCTAAGGGGTAATGTCTAATATACTACTGAGAAGACTTAGAGAATCAGTCAATATGCACATTCTTTTAAAAGTTATGCACTCAGTAGAAACTAATCCATACAGTTGTTCAGAAACTGGACTTTCCATCCCAGGGGAAATTCCAACAATTTGAAATTAGTTTTTGCTCCAAATCGGAATGAAAAGTTTAAATTTTTAATTTTTTCTCAGAAGTTCTGAAAATTGCAGTCCAGAAACATCAAAAACTTCTTTTTAATAATGTTGGGTCATGTCATTTTCATAATATAAAAACATTTTAATGTCAACATTATAAAATATTAAATACATATAATATCAAACAGTATTCATATAGATATTACCTTATTAAAATTATTGTAATCATATGAAAGTTCAAAGACAACATTTCAACATTATCAAAATGAAATGAAAAAGGCTGAATTGATTCATTTAGACACCTTTTCAGTCAAAAAAATGGTCAAAATTGACATGTCCCCGGAAAACATTTTTATTTGGACAAAACTGCATTTTTTGATGGAAAACTTTTATATCATATTATTTTTTGGCTAGCTCTCCTAATCAAACATCATTAAATGAGAGGGAAATCCCAAAAACATGATATAGAAGTGAGTTCTGAAGACACAATAAGAAGAACAGTGTTCCCAGTGCCACACACTACCTGATTAAAAACTTGTTTGTTTTGCATGTGGCCATGAAGGTAGTTTTTCTTTGTCATCCCTATCTTCTTCCTAGGCTATCCAGAAGTACAATTCTCCCTCCAACTGGCATACAAGAAGTGACTCAGACACATGATAAATGCAGACACCAGTTAAGTTTTTCCTTGTAAAAAATAACCAAGAGGCTCTCTTAGGTTAGCAAAGCTGATTTTACAAGTTTTCAGAGGACCTGAAAAAGTCTCCTTGGGGATGTCAGTTATTCAGCAAAGCAGCTAGTTAGCAATTTAATTGCGATTTAAAATAAAAAGGGGGGTGAAGGAAAGAAGCCAATAAAAAGCCCCTTTGGCACCCAACATCCCCAGTAGTGAGCTGTAAAGAAATTATAGATTATGGTCAAAATCAGTCCCCGGGAAACTTTGGCTTTGAAAGACTCACAGATGCTGTGTAAAACCTTTATTTAAAGGAAGCTCAGGGGAGTCTCCCCAGAAACCTTATTCTTTTTAATGGTGCATTTCAGAATTAAAATCTGCACAGCTGAGCAAGGAAAAAGGAGGGCAAACACCACTTGCCAAACAGAAACTAACTGTATTTTGATAAGAGACTTACACTAAGAAAGTGGAAAAGTACTGCTTGCCTAGTGCATGCAGAACGATATGTAGAATTGTCCAACATTGCTTGGAGGGAGAAACTGCACTCACTGGAAGAAATAAAGGAAACATGCATGATTTTGTTTGGAAAATTTTTCTAGACTTCTTTTTTCCTTATACATGTAAAATGGGTGAGGGAACACAAAGAAGGCAGCACTGGTTCCACAGTAATATATCTTACCTCTGCCAATTCCCATGAATAAGAGTGGCACTGTCATGGCTGGATGGTTCTTAGGTATGACATTGTCTCTTCTTGAAGCTAAAGGGAATTTGCAGCATTTGCAGTACTTTTTAGCCTTTCAGCATCATCTTATGCTTCTTTCCTGCCAGAAGGTTAAGTGGTGAAGGTACACCAAGGCTTCCTTGTATGCTCCAACCCTTTGCTTGCAGACCTGAGAGATAACTCATGAGGGGAATGAACTAAAGGAAACTCACACTCCTTAGTTCAGTTGCTTATCTTCTCCTCCTCCCACCACCCCATTATTTGTTTGAGCCAGGCATAGTGCAGGCACCAATGATTGAAAGCCATTGTCATCTGCTGGCTGGCTGCTGTGAATGAATTATTGGTTACTAGTATGATAGGGAGATCTAGGTTCAAGTCCCTGCTCTGAATCAGGTGAAGCTGAATCTGGATCTCCCACATCCCAAACGAGTGCCCTAACAATCAGGGTATAATCTCTCTCTGGCCCTCTGAAAATTAATTTATATAGTGGTACAGCCCCAAGAGGAAAGACAGAACGAGTGAAAGTAAGATAGACTCTAAACCCAGTGGCTAGAGTGCTGACCTGGGTCGTTGGAGACATCCCTGCTTCACACCAGCCAGAGGGAGGATTTCAAACTAGGTCTCCCCATATCTTGCATGAGTGCCCTAACCATCACACTGTTGGCTGTACTGTGGTAGATCTCTCACTTTTTCACGAAAACATTCAAAAGGTTTAGTTTGCATTCTGACCTGGGACAAAAACAAACGTGGCATTCCAAGAAATGGCCCTTATTAGTGTAACTCTTCTGCCCATTGGAATTGGCAGCAACAAGGGCTGGGTTCAATATCTAGGACAGTGGTCCCCAACCTTTTTGTGGCCAGTAGCACATGCATGTTTTCAGAAGAGTGTGGCGGGCACCAACAATTTTTCAAGGCTTATTTTGTATTTGTACATTAAATAATACAAAAAAAACATATTTAATATTACATAATATATGAATCCAGACAGAAGAGAGAAGCTGGCGAGAAGCTGTGAGGACAGAGAACACCGGTGCCCGCAGCCCCAGAGTACTCTGTCCCCAGCAGGCGCATGGCCCCAGATTCTCTCCCCTGCTGGGCACTAGGTGGGTCCTGCGCCTGCCGGGGACCGAGAACACCGGCACCTGCAGCCCTGGAGTTCTCTGTCCCCAGCAGGTGCGGGGCCACAGCTTCTCTCCGGCTTAAGCTGTGGTCCTGTGCCTGCCAGGGACCAAGAACACCAGCGCCAACAGCCTGCAGCTCCGGAGTTCTCGGTCCCTGGCAGGGGCGGGGTCACGGCTTCTCTCCGACTTCGAAGCCAGAGAGAAGCCACGGCCCCGCCCCTGACGAGGACAGAGAACACCGGCACCCACAGCCTGCAGCCCCGGAGAAGCTAGAGAGAAGCCACAGCCTCACACCTGCCAGGGACAGAGAACATTGGGGCCTGCAGCCTGCAGCCCCAGAGTTCTCTGTCCCTGGCAGGCGTGGGGCCGCGGCTTCTCTCCCCTGCTGGGCACTAGGCAGGCGCACATAAATGCCCCGGCAGGCACCATGGCGCCCACGGGCACCTCATTGGGGACCACTGATCTAGGAGTTCCTTTTCAACAATACAACACAAAACAGGCTCAAGTCCCCACCCAGTAACCTAGGACAATTACATACCACCCCTTGGGCGCCTCTAAGAGGCAATACTTCCCCTCTCGCAAGCACAGAGTCTCAGTGTAGAAAAGAAACTTTTAATAAAAGGAGGGAAGTAACCTGGCATTAATTTGGGAAAACACCACAAACAGGGTTCAAAAACATAAACCATGAGCTAAATATCCACCCCCGCATACGTTGGGCAGTGTCTTCTTCAGTCAGGTTCTTAAATCCAGCAACCAAAAGTCCCTTTTCTGTGCCCATCCCCACTCACAGTTATTGTTCTTGGTCAGTGCAGACCCAGAGTCCAGAGGTGCATCTGCAGAGTTCACCTCCTGCCCAAGGTGCGAGGGAGGGAGGGAGAAGGCCGCACTTTACTCATGCCACTGTCCAGGCATTTGATCACCACTCCTCTTCACCAAATGCCTGGCTGCCCTGCTGGCCAATCACCGCACCTCTATACCAGTCACCTTGCCAGCCAATCTCCATGCCTCTCTGCTGGCTGCCCTACCAGATGCTCACCAATCTGCCAATGTATCTTCAGGTCCCACCACTTAAAACAGCTCTCAGTGATTTCAGCTGTTAGTGGGGGAGACTCACTGCTGGTACACAGTCTCTTGCATCAGAGACACTGTCTCAAAGCAAATCTAATGCTTAGATCTAAGTATTAGTGATTTCATCTCTGTGCTGTGTAACAAGACTCTCAATTGAGTCTAAATTAGCTCTGTTGTTACACAGCAGAGAGAGAAAGAGTCAAATGGTGTCTGGGGCCCTTAGGCAGGGTCCTCACCACCAGGTACAAGTACTGTCCCCACCCACTCTCAACTCACTGGGTTTTGGTACCCATGTCCCCTACCTAGTGAGTGCCATTTAGTTGAGGGTGAGAACCTCAATCAGGATATGCCAATTATAGTTCTGCTGCCCTTGATTCACACAACAAGGAGAATAACCCTTTATATGCCTTCCCCAATAACAAAGAAACTGGGGATCCCACATCAGCCACAAGTGATCATTTGGGCAAACATCCCATTGTGCTGAGCACCTAGGCAGGGTGGGTATGCCCATGCAAACAAGATCAACTCCTGAAGTCCTCTTCCACAGCTTATCACCAGATGTCAGGGGAGAGCTCATTCAGACTCTGCTTACATCACAGACAGCTCTTCCAACACTAAAATATTGTATTCACCCTGCTGAGTGACAACATTCAGCATCTAAGCTCAAAACTGAATGAGTTAAAATTATTTCTGTTAAAAATATAGCCCTTTTTATGTTCAGTCAGGGCTGTCATATAAAATGGAATATGCTCATCTCTGCTCTAGGGAACATACTGCTCTTGTGATATACATAAAGAATCACTTGCAATTAGCATTGGCAAGATATTGTTAATTTTTAATTTCATTGCATCCTTTAAACCTCACAGTTACTCTGGAGCCAGTTCTGTCTTAAAGCAAGCTCACAAATGAGAAAAAGAAATTACTTCTTCAGACTTTCATATACTTTTCTGAGCTTGTCTTCATGGTTATTTAACATGGGGTTTTTCACTGGTGCCAAATCACTGAGGGGGGGGCGGGGGAGAGGGCGTATTAGACAGTTCAGGAAGCAGGAGTTTGCTGTTAGCCTGCATAATTCTGCTGTCATGTGATTTATATACATCAGGCTTAGTAAACTTAGCTTTCAATCTGTACCGCACTGTCACTGTTATTAAAGCTGTGAAACCACACGTGTACAATTATTTTGAAGAGAGAAAGTGCATATATTCCCCCACAAAAATACTTTGCTACTTACAGTTTAGTATGGTTAAGATTTCAATTATCATCAAAACACTCCTCACCACACCAAAGCTAATGTCTTCTCTAACACACTCAATTTCATTTCTATAGTACTGTGGCCCTGAGTGTATTAATCAAAAACTGATAACACTGCAACCCACAAACTTAACTCTGACCTTCCAATTATCACATTTATTGTAAAATGTGATAATTGTTATATCAAATTACAATCATATGATACCCCTGATAAGAAAAGAATTACAATGTGACTATATATTAATTCCGTATGAAAACATAAACCAACCTATAACATATATTTATTTTATAACCTGAAAATCAGATCAACTATACCACTAAACAAAACCATCCACAAAATATGTTTTATTTGTACATTCATAATATGGTATCAAACAAAATGACAGACAAACAGTTTGGAATTAAGGTAAGGCATTGTAGAATCACTTTTTAAAAAAGTTTTACTATACAGTGTTTGTCTGCAATATTCTAAAGATTAATTATGGAGTAAAATTTAAAATCTGTAGAACTTTCATTTTAATTTAGAGGAACCTAAAGAAATATCAGAAAAGAGGTCTATGGTTCACAAAAGGGAGTATTTTTAAAAGGTATCCTCTACTAAAGTTGCAAATACTGTCTAGAAAATTCAATTCCCTTCATGTAGGGAAAGATAAAGGACACGTCTCTCTTCTTTCTTTTATTTAAATTGTGTCTATTTTAAGGAAGACTGGTTGATAAATTTTCCATTGACACCAGTTAGATAGAAAACTTGGTTTTGACTTTTGTTTTGTTTTCTGGAAAGCATTTGCTGTTCATTAAAAGGAAGGAAGGAAGGAAGAGAAAACTGACCTCCTCCCTCCAAATTCAGCAGTTTTTTGGCCAAAAATTTTCAGTCTTTGTTTTTTTGACAAAAGTCAAAACTTTTCTCTTTTTTTCCCTGACCAGCTCTAGCTTTAAGGGTTTGCTGTATTAGAATCAATTCTAGGGATATGGATTAATGTGAGAAGAACAGGTTAGATAGTTAAAAGCAGTCACAGAGCTGCTATACACATGCTAAAATAGCTCAGGACTTTAGCAGTCTCTGCAACTGTTGCACCCTTTGCAGGAAGAGTGGTCAGTGAATCCAGATACCCACAGATTCACAGACCTTGTCCCCATCTGTTCCCAAACCCTTCCATGGAGCTGGAATCTATGGCATGCAGCAGCTGCATCCAGCTGGCTGGGGTCCTAACAAAACGTTCCATTCCTGTGCTGAACCAATTGTGCCACAGAGAAGATCTTTTCACAGCCATGGAGGTGGTGTCATGATTTGTCCCTTATGGAATAAGATACTTGGGCAAGAAAATAGATCAAACAGTATCAATGAGTTCAGGAAATGCCTAGATTTGTTTCTAGAGAAGGAAAAAATAGAGAGGGAAGGTGAAATAGTTAAAAATAAATCAGGGTAAAACAGGCACATTAGGTTAGATGGCTTTAATACACCTCAAAAATTTATTTTGTTCAACTTTTCCATTTTTGATGTAAGACCATAGTCAAACCTGATGCATGTGGATACAATTCACTTTTGCACCAGCTCTTACCATTTTTACTGCTTGTTGAAAATATTCTAAGTTCTGGATGAGAAACGTGGTTGCACAGCTCTAATTGCTGGTGAACCTGCCTTGTTTCTCCTGGAATCCATACTCTTTCTCTTGTTAGTTTCACCACTACTTTTTTGTGCTCATATAGCACTGGCATAAATATCTTATACATTTCGAACTGCTGTCACTGCTATATGTCTTTCCAATAAAGTACCTTTTGGACAGCTTTCCCAAACTGCAGTGGTTTTTCCTTAATGCAGTAATTTTTTCCATCTGTATCTCACATAACTTTTTCTCCCTCCCACCCACCAAGGTCTTGCTGCACAGTAGGGTTGCCAGTTTTGGTTGGATGTATTCCTGGAGATGTCATCACATGACATAATCTTTAATTAAAGATTAATCTTTAATTCCTGGAGATTCCAGGCCAATCCTGGAGGGTTGACAACCCTACTGCACACCCTGACTTTCTTCTAAGGTTTGACTGGCTTTGGCAAATATACTACTAGAGGACTTTAATCCACTAGGGATGTGGCCCTGAAAGCTATCCAAAGCAAGCAGAACTCTGTACTCATTGACTACAATAGGGCTCCAGACTGGCACCGGGGTAGAACAGCTTGCAGGATAGGTACCTATTTTTGTAATTAAAGGATCAGCTAAATACAATCACAGCTCCAAACTTCCAACAGGAACACAGAACAATCACATAAAAAGCAGGGGAGGAACCAGAAACGACAATGCATGAGTCCTAGGGTTACATTCAGGGAGACATCACAAGGATAGGAATAAGTTGGATAACAGGACATATATGTCCCCTACAGAGGCAGCAAGTATAGTTTTGTAGGCTTTGTGACAATTTGGCTACTGCTGACGGTAGTAGCACCAAATTATTCTAACTCATTACATTTAAAATAAATAAGTAAAGTAAATTTTATCAGCATCCAGAAACTAATGCGGGGGGGAGTGGGGCTAAGGGGATTTGGTTTGGTTTGTTACATTGAAAAGCATCAAGTGTGCCAACCAGCCCCATTTTTATATAACCCTAAACCCTTAATTAACAAAGCCTGATATTAAGTTGTACTCAATTACATGTGTAATTTGCCACTGTGCTCCCAAAGCTAGTCCATACACTTGTGTGGCACCTTTTCAAACTCTCTTTTGGGCACACTATGACTATCATACAATGTGCTTGTAGTATAATTAAATTTGGCATAATTACTTTACAGAGTGATCAGTGACAGTCTATTGTTCAGGAAGAATTAATCCTCTGAGCCTTCCAACATCATTTTAGTTCCTGGTTCTAAATGAGATTTCAAAAAATGTAATTTATAATAACCCAAATCCCTAATGCACACTTTAATATAGCTTTCCTTTGTTACAGCAGTTCATTGGTAAAATGCTTCTGAATTAGAATCCTCCTGGGGTAATGAGTTACCTATGCTGCATTGGGCCACCTGAATTGAAGCAGAAACTTGTTAATAATTCTTAATAGCATCAATTTTTGATGCCCCAAAAATCTTTATTGATACTGAGACACAAAACTCATTCTTTTATTTAAGCATCTACCTTAATTGTTAAATATGTCTGCTTTTAGAGAGCAAGGCAACAGATCCTTTAAGCTAAAACCACATTAAACGCCCCACACATTTGCAAAATAGGTATTATGATTAGAGCTGAGGAAAATGTCAACAACTGTTTCTGTCCTGAAATGAAAAAAAGAGTTGAAATATCTTTTTCTGCAGAATGAAAATTCTAAAAAAAATTGATTCAGAAATGTCAATACACTTTGATTAGATTTCTTCAAAGAAAACTAAACATTTGGAATAGGGCCAAAATAGAAATGTTTCATTTTGATTTGTTGAACATTTGAGCATTAACATGCATTTTTCTCTTGTCCAATGGGAAGTTTTAGCTCCAGTTCCCATTCTCTTCTATGGGTCAGGCTCCTTGGCCAGATTACATTTCCCATAATGCACCTAGATTCATATAATTCACATGCTGTGCCACACAGATAAATGCATTATAGGAGCTGAAGTCCTCCAGGGAACCAGGACTACAGGTGAGAATGGGAGCTGGAACTACAATTCTCATAATGCAATGTGCCATAGGGAAATGCAGGATTTATATATATTCAAATGAAACATTTCGTGTCAGTTCAAAACCCAAAATATTCTGATTTGGGTAGAACTCCCCTGACATGATATGCTTCATTTCAAATACTTTTTTTTTCTGAAAAATAAAATCCCATAAAAATTTTGATTTTGTGGAAACTGCATTTTCCATTAGAAAATCAGTCTGATAGAAAATTGCGAACCAGTTCTAATTATGATATCTGATTTCTGTTGTGTTTTGTTTTTAAATAAAGAGCATACAAAATAAGATAGCTTTTGTCTAGTCAATGTTATAATATTTCCTCTGAATTATATTAGCTCAATCCCATTTAAAGTCAATGGGATTGCATTTTATGGGCTACTATATTTCAGACACTTAGATACCAAGGTAATATTTAGTTACCAAGATGATCAGCACCTTATAAATATCTAACATGTTAGAAGTGAAAATCACACTAGAACACATTCTGAAAGCCTGATAAAATTTGTATGCATTTGCACCATTGCCACCTGGCAATTTGTTCAAACATTATCAGTTTATTTTACTGGCTAAAATAATGTAGCAAAATTGGACAGAAGTCTATGATTCCGGTGCCAAGTATTGGAAGTTCTATTTCCCATGCCGCTTGCATGAGGTCAGTTACTAGGTAGCGTATGCCCCAATTATATTTTGACGATAGCAGTGTTGCCAGCTCTTGCAATTTTATCATGAATCCCCAAAATCTGGTGTTTTTATTTAAGCTCCAGTGCTGAAGTCATGTGGTTATGGGAGAATCTCAGGGAACCAGGAGTTTATATTTTAAGTCTAGACCTCCTGGTTATAGAAAACAGGGCTGAAAATATTAATCCTAAATACTCCAAAACCATAAGGCAAATAAAAAGGACCCAACATTATTTTTAAAATCTCATGATTCTTAACTGACTCTCATGATTTTGAGGGCCAAATACTTTATCTCCCTTCCCAATTTTTGTCCAGAGTTTATTATAAAGAGAAGAGCTTTGCTTGAACATGTCTTAAATAACATCCAATGTTCTTGATGGAAAAAGGAAATTCCCTTTAGGTGGTACTGGAAGCACTCAGAGTCTGTGATTAAAGTCCAACCACGTGACTTCTTAAAACAAAAGTACACAAAGGCACAAAGAAAAAAAAAGCAAAAGATAGGAAAATGCAACTCCTATCTCTGATGTTTGCACAGTGCATTCCTTAGAAGACCACAAACACAGCACACACAGACCATTTCAGGACTTCAGCTTTACTCCTCTGGCTCTGGAAAATTTGGCTAGGTTGCATTTCTTTTACTCTGGCCAGTCTGTGAGAGACAAAGATAAAAAAAAAATACAAACCCACCCACACCCACACAAAAACAAAAAACTGAGATCAGACTGTTTTGGAATTCATTATAGGATGGCAACCTGGATACATCAAAATACTGCAAGGTCCTGGCTAGCTCATCTGGACTCTATTAGACAAATAAAAAGAGAGATAGGAAAGCAGAATAAATAAGCTTGACATAGAAATTGATACAGTAGTAGGGGAAGCAGGAAACTGAGATTCACGCCTCAGGAGGTACTCAGGGCACAGCCATGGAGACTGGAAAGTCATCTAGTTAGAAAAAGAAGACTCAGTGATCAATCCTAGTGTGTGGTACTGGTGACTCAGAGAAGCCCCTTGGCTTGATTTCTGCAAAATGTGGGCTCCCAAATAAAGTAAACATCATGACAACACTGATGCAGATCAAGGAAATATAAGGATAATTTCCTCCATTACTGAAATCCAGGTTTGGAAGGTAGCTGCTATTTAACAGCACACAGCAACACTATACCATAATTTAGGACTGGTAGTGCAGATGACTATGTCCTATTTAAACTGAAGGAAGACTGTTATGTAGGCAGGAATTTAACCACAGGACAAAAGACTATTAACACTTCTCTTACTGATGGGCAGTAATATAAACCCTAAAATAGATTGGAGGAGAGAGAGAGAGAGAGAGAGAATGTATGTATGCATGAATGTGAGAGAGACACAGAAGGGTCCACAGAAGGGGGAGAATTGTTTGAGGCAGCAAGAATAATGCTGGGGGAAGAGACGAGAGTATTGCTTAGGTACTGGGGTCCTGTTCAACACCTCAGTAAGCCTGGATGACCAGGTAGTATCCGTATATAAAAATGCCTTTCTTTCACCTCCCTCTTCCCAGGAAATTTCATCCCTTCTTCCCAGATAAAGACCTGGCCACAGTGATCCATGCATTTGTCACCTCCCGGCTAGGTTACAGAATGCAGCTGCCTGCTTTCTCCATAGCTTAGGCCACCACGAGCACATCAGACTTGTGCACCAATCCCTCTACTGGCTTCCAGAGCATGGCTATGCTGCATTTTGAAACCGAGGCCTAGAGGAGCCTGGTTCTACAGACTTGGGCTCATGCTACTTCACTAAAAGCAGCTGTGTAGACATTTGAGCTTAGGCTGGAGCTTGGGTTCTGAAATTTATTCCCCACCCCAGGCTTCTGAGCCTGAGCATCTACACATCTGTTTTTAGAGCAAGCCTATGTCTGTAGACCCAGGATCTGAGGCTCGCTGTAGTGGGTTTTGAAGTGCAGTGTACACATACAAGCAAGTCTGCTTCTGAAGCCGGTTTAAGGCCTTGGTCCTTTTTTCATAAGACCATAAGAATGGCTGTACTGGGTCAGACCAAAAGGTCCATCCAGCCCAGTATCCGGTCTACCGACAGTGGCCAATGCCAGGTGCCCCAGAGGCAGTGAACCTAACAGGTAATGATCAAGTGATCTCTCTCCTGCCGTCCATCACCACCCTCTGACAAACAGAGGATAGGGACACCATTCCTTACCCATCCTGGCTAATAGCCATTAATGGACTTAACCTCCATGAATTTATCCAGTTCTCTTTTAAACCCTGTTATAGTCCTAGCCTTCACAACCTCCTCAGGTAAGGAGTTCCACTCGTTGACTGGGCACTGTGTGAAGAAGAACTTCCTTTTATTTGTTTTAAACCTGCTATCCACTAATTTCATTTGGTGGCCCCTAGTTCTGATATTATGGGAACAAGTAAATAACTTTTCCTTATTCACTTTCTCCACATCACTCATGATTTTATATACCTCTATCATATCCCCCTTAGTCTCCTCTTTTCCAAGCTGAAAAGTCCTAGCCTCTTTAATCTCTCCTCATATGGGACCCGTTCCAACCCCCTAATCATTTCAGTTGCCCTTCTCTGAACCTTTTCTAATGCTAGTATATCTTTTTTGAGATGAGGAGACCACATCTGTATGCAGTATTCAAGATGTGGGCATACCATAGATTTATATAAGGGCAATAAGATATTCTCCATCTTATTCTCTATCCCGTTTTTAATGATTCCTAACATCCTGTTTGCTTTTTTGATTGCTGCTGCACACTGCATGGACGTCTTCAGAGAACTATCCATGATGACTGCAAGATCTTTTTCCTGATTAGTTGTAGCTAAATTAGCCCCCATCATATTGTATGTATAGTTGGGGTTATTTTTCCCAATGTGCATTACTTTACATTTATCTACATGAAATTTAATTTGCCATTTTATTGCCCAATCACTTAATCTTCTGAGATCTTTTGACGTTCTTCACAGTCTGCTTTAGTCTTAACTATCTTGAGCAGTTTAGTATTGTCTGCAAACTTTGCCACCTAACTTTTTACCCCTTTCTTCAGATCATTTATGAATAAGTTGAATAGGATTGGTCCTAGGACTGACCCATGGGGAACACCATTAGTTACACCTCTCCAGTCTGAAAATTTACTATTTATTCCTACCCTTGGTTCCCTGTCTTTTAACCAGTTCTCAATCCATGAAAGGATGTTCCCTCTTATCCCATGGCAACTTAACTTATGTAAGAGCCTTTGGTGAGGGATCTTGTCAAAGGCTTTCTGGAAATCTAAGTACACTATGTCCACTGGATCTCCCTTGTCCACATGTTTGTTGACTCCTTCAAAGAACTCTAATAGATTAGTAAGACATGATTTCCCTTTACAGAAACCATGTTGACTTTGCCCAACAATTTATGTTCTTCTATGTGTCTGACAATTTTATTCTTTGTGATTGTTTCAACTAATTTTCAAAGTAATTAATGCATCAAACCCTAGCTACACTGGGGAGTGATTTTTGATCTATGAACCACAGCAACAGCTGCGCTCCTCTAGGACAATACATATCATGCAACCCAGGACAATGCATCTGTGGGCTTGGGGATAAAGCATTCTTGGACAAGAGGATCCAGCTATGGAACAATCCTCCAGAAGAGATCAGGTGAATCCAGAGTCTGTCTTTACAAAATGAAGCAAAATCCTCCTCTTTGAAAAAGCCTTTCAAAAATCTCCTGGCGGTGGCAGCAGCAACAACCAAAAAAGAGAAAATTAATAAACTAAAACAAACCCTAGCAGAACCCCTAGCGGAACTGTTACCTTGAAAGAGGGAAAATGCCAGAGACGTAATGAAGCCCACTAGGGACTTTGCTATTGCTGATGATTTTACATGAAAGGCACTCCGATATTATGGTGATGGGCAGTAATATAAACCCTAAAATAGATTAAAGGTAATAATTGGAGATATACCAATCTCCTGGAACTGGAAGACACCTTGAAAGGTCATTGAGTCCAGCCCCCTGCCTTCACTAGCAGGACCAATTTTTGCCCCAGATCCCTAAGTGGCCCCCTCAAGGATTGAACTCACAACCCTGGGTTTAGCAGGCCAATGCTCAAACCACTGAGTTATCCTTCTCCCCACCCTGAGTGAGAGAGAGAGAGAGAGAGAGAACATTTGTATGCATGAATGTGTGAGAGACACAGCAAGGCCATGGGATTGGGAGGGCAAAGCAATGTGTGTGTATTGGAGGGGCAGGGGGGAAGAAGGATGAGAAGCAGAGAGATATGGGAGGGGGGTGAGAGCATGAAGGAGAGTGAAGACCATGGTGGGAGAAGAGGTGGTCAATACAGAGATGCAGGCATCCAGATCCTACTTTGCTTGCTTGCATCCACTGGAAGCGTCAGCAACTGAGACTGACAGGCTGATGGTGATGTCTATTTACCAAATAAAAAACTATATGGGGGAAAAGAACATTTATTTACCTTTTCCAAGCTGTCCCCAAATCTCTCAGCAAAGTATTACCGATGGCACATCTGGTAAATTGTCTAATAAAGATCCTCTCATCCTCCAGTTCACATAATGTAACTAATCTGAAATTATTTTGTAAGAACTTAGTCTGTATCTTTAACACAAACATTTCTCCTTATCTACTGAAGCTCAGCTTCTAATGTTAAAATATCATAAATTAATGTCTTCAAGCATGCTTATGATTTATAATATACAATCTGAGCTTATTATTACTGCATAGATATACAAGCAAAAGAGAAGCAGATGCATTATGCTTACGATACTTCGGTTAATTTTACATCTTTCCGTGTCTTTCTTAGAACTTGCAGTATGTAGATAGTTTTGAATATGTATAACATGCTTATTAACTGTAACATTAGCACTGACATTTTAATTTAATCAGAGTTTTGGCAGACAAGTGAAGTGATTCTCTCCTGTTCATACATAAACAGTATTATCTTTTCATTTCAAAAGGTGCCAATACGTGATCAAGGAAGCTTGGGAATTAATTACAGCACTGTATAGGAAAACTCTTACAAAACCTTCCTCAAAGATCTTTTTTTGAGACTGGATTTAGACATTGTGTGCCACTTTTTGCCCTTGGATGCATGTGTGGCACTCCCATGGAAGTCAACTGGGGATCACATGCGTATCAACAGGCAGAATTTAGGCCCAAGCTCAGCAAAGTACTTACACACATGCCTAACTTTAAGCAGGTGAATAGTTTCATAACCTTGCTGCATCAAGATCTTAGCCCTTAAAGATTAAACAATACATAAATATGGAAAGCTTGCTAGGTAATTCTACCAGTAACTAGTGAAATGTAAACAAGAACAAAAATCTTTAGACAGAAGTCAGATTACTCCTTAAGAGTAAAAAATCCTTTGAAAAATATACTATGGGTCTGGTTCTCCATGGCCTTCTACCTTCTTTGCTTCAGTCTTCACGACTGAGGATGTTAGGGAGATTCCCAAAAGTGAGCTGGCTTTTGTAGGTGACAAATCTGAGGAACTGTCACAGATTTAAAGTGTGACTAGAGAAGGTTTTGGAATTAATTGATAAACTCAACATTAACAAGTCACCAGGACCAGATGACATTCACCCAAGAGTTCTGAAAGAACTCAAATGTGAAGTTGCAGAACTATTAACTAAGATTTGTAACCTGTTCTTTAAATCGGCTTTGGTACCCAATGACTGGAAGTTAGCTAATGTAATGCCAATATTTAAAAAGGGCTCTAGAGGTGATCCTAGCAATTACAGACCAAAGCAGACTGTGAAGAACTTCAAAAAGATCTCACAAAACTAAGTGATTGGGCAACAAAATGGCAAATGAAATTTAATGTGGATAAACATAAAGTAATGCACATGGGAAAAAATAACCCCAACTATACATACAATATGATGGGGGCTAAGTTAGCTACATTGAGTCAGGAAAAAGATCTTGGAGTCATCGTGGATAGTTCTCTGAAGATGTCCACGCAGTGTGCAGAGGCAGTCAAAAAAGCAAACAGGATGTTAGGAATAATTAAAAAGGGGATAGAGAATCAGACTGAGAATATATTATTGCCCTTATATAAATGCATGGTACGCCCACATCTCAAATACTGTGTACAGATGTGGTCTCCTCACCTCAAAAAAGATATACTGGCACTAGAAAAGGTTCAGAAAAGGGGTTTGGAGAGGGTCCCATATGAGGAAAGATTAAAGAGGCTAGGACTTTTCAGCTTGGAAAAGAGGAGACTAAGGGGGGATTTGATAGAGGTATATAAAATCATGAGTGATGTGGAGAAAGTGGATAAGGAAAAGTTCTTTACTTATTCCCATAATACAAGAACTAGGGGCCATCAAATGAAATTAATAGGCAGCAGGTTTAAAAACAAATAAAAGGAAGTTCTTCACGCAGCGCACAGTCAACTTGTGGAACTCCTTACCTGAAGAGGTTGTGAAGGCTAGGACTATAACAGCGTTTAAAAGAGAACTGGATAAACTCATGGAGGTTAAGTCCATAAATGGCTATTAGCCAGGATGGGTAAGGAATGGTGTCCCTAGCCTCTGTTTGTCAGAGGACGGAGATGGATGGCAGGAGAAAGATCACTTGATCATTGCCTATTAGGTTCATTCCCTCTGGGGCACCTGGCATTGGCCAGTGTCGGTAGACAGATACTGGGCTAGATGGACCCTTGGTCTGACCCGGTATGGACGTTCTTATGTTCTTGTGCAATTATTTATGCTTGTGCATAATGGACATAAAATGCTACCGAATCAAAATTCTCCTCTCCACTCAGCCCTCTGAATCCACTCAGTACTCACTTTGTCAAGTGTAAATGATGAGACAATGCGAAAGGCATTAGAGAATTAGGCCAAAAATGTATCTTATCAGCCATGTAGACTTTAGGGCCATTTTGATATTGATTTTATCTGCTGTTGACACTTTGCTATGCCAGTATTCATTAGTATTCATTCACACACCAAGACTCTTCAGAACCAGTTCCAGATACCATCTTAGATGGTACTTGTCTGGATCTTGTTGACCAATGTTGCTACCTTGGCTCTACTGTTACCAGTAATGTAGATCTTGATGCTGAGCTCAATAGTAGAATCAGAAAAGCAGCCAGGAAATTTGGTCTTTTGGAAGACAGAGCCTGGAACAATATCAAATTGTCAACTAAAGTGTAAATCCATATTTATGAGACGTGTTTTGTGCACTCTTCTATATGGCTCAGAAACATGGATGACTAATTTCAAGCATACCGCAGAACTAAACAACTTTCATATCAGATGCTTGTGTAAAATTCTGCAGATAACATGGCAAGACAGGGTGACAAATGTGAAGTGTTACATCGTGCTGGTTTGTCATTCATGGGAATATTGATTAGTAAGAAAAGACTCAGGTGGCTTCAGGGATGGCTCTGTGTATTTTGCCACCCCAAGCACAGCAGGCTGCTTTCGATAGCATTTCTGCTGGTAACATGGATTCGGCAGCATGGCTGAGGGAGGTCCGCCAGTCCCGCGCCTTCGGCATACCTGCCGCAGAATTGCCGCCAAAACCGCGGGACCAGTGGATCTCCCGCAGGCATGCCACCTAAGCCAGCCTGACTGCCGCCCTCACGGCGACCAACAGGCCGCTCCCCACAGCTTGCCACCCCAGACACGCGCTTGGTGTGCTGGTGCCTGGAGCCGCCACTGGGTGGCTTGGACATATCAAGCGAATGCCGGATTACAGGATCCCAAAGAGTGTACTATACTCTGAAGCTCGTGAATGGTCTAGAAAAAGAGGCAGACTGCTGCACAGATTTTGGGATGCTTGTAAGGATGACGTAATATCCTTTGGAATCTCTGTGCATGATTGGAAAAGGAGAGCAGAATGCCACTCTGGTTGGCAGAGTCAGCTTGTAGCTGGAGTGAGGCATTGCAAAGCAGACTGGATGAAACCTTGTGATGACCAGCATCAGAGAAGGAAAGAATCTGCTGCTCGGGTTCAGAGCAGTGCGCGGGTGTGCCATACCTGTGGACAAGACTGTCACTCGCACATGGGACTCAGCAACTATCAAAGAACTCATCTGTGCATATGCCATGCTCTGTAATGAGCGACGGTGCCATTGGTATTCATTAAACTCTAATCATGCAGTCCTCATTCAGGTCAGTAGTCTCAGATATATTAAGTCACCAGAGCTACTCAGTTAAGCCAGGGCTGGAATGTTAGCACAAATTAAGTCCTTCACAAGAAAACACATTACAAAATCAACGGGCCTGATTCTCTTCTCACACCAGTTTAACACCAGTGTAATTCCACTGGAATTAGATACTCTTGACTCTCACAGAGGTTGGCTCAGAATCAAGACTAATGCACTTTATTGAGTAAACAAAACAAACACCATGGATCAAATTAAGGACCTAATTGTCATCAGCAAGACTAAGGCTGGAGGTCACCAGATGTAGGCAGAGTGAGACAACCTGCCTGTAATCCCCACTTTGAGGGTGGACACAGAGCTTAGTTAGGCATCCCACAAAGTTGGCATGGTCACCAGGGGAGAGCATAGGGCCAGAATGAGAGCTGAGTAAGTCTCATTCCAAGAAAATCATATTCCATAGGAGGGAATTACATTTTTTATTAAAGTTAATGTTTAAAATTAAATATACACAAGTTAAGAGGGAAGGTACTGTACATCTGGGGTCAGGCTTCAGTTATGAGGGATTACAGGTATTGGTTACAAGGATCACGAGATACATACATATCACATAACTGACATAGACCCAGATTGGGGTGCGGCCTGCGGGAGTTTTTAAAGCGTCAGTGGATAAGCAGGCTTGGGTACACCACCCATGGAAAGTATTAAGAGGCCAAGTCAGTATCAGTGTAGCGAATAAGTACTAGAAGCTCTAACAGAAATCACACATATTTCCAAGATCACTGAAACGCACAGGAAAGATCCCCACCATGGTTCCCCATCACTGAGACAATGGAAAAATCAAAGCAGAAATAGCCATCAAAGGATCAATGCCAAGGTTTTTTTTTGTTTGTTTTGTTGTTTTTTAAATCATGCTTGGATAGGACAATGAAAGTTTTAATTAGACCACCAACCTTTGATTTTGTTTCTATTTATTAATATAATACCAAAATGAATATACATCTTGAGAGTGTGTGAGAGTATAAACAATATAGGCAATAACGTAGGAGCTCTGTCTATATTAAGGAAGTTTACACTGGTGTAACTATTTCAATCTAGTTACACTGCAAACCCCTAATGTAGACTGGCTGCAGCAGCCAAAAGCAGGGCTTGCAGGGATACAGCTCAGTCTGGTAATCTACCAAAGCTGCGCTGATGTAAACCTTGCTATAATAATGTTTACATTAGACTTTTTCACTGTATTAATATAGTTATATTGGTGCAAATTTCCAATGTAAACAAACAGAGACTTAGACCTCTTGCCCCATGGAAAAGTCTATAGTATCTCCCACAATCTCATGCTTCCTGCAAAACCTGAGAAAACAGTTGATCCTTATACTGTGCTGTGAAAATTAACATTGTTGGACTCTGCTTGAGAATGCTTTTCCCTCAAGCTCAAGTTGTTCAAACGTAAGATAGCATTACACTCCCAGGAGCATATTACATGTATGTAGTCAAAGCTTCCAGCTCTTGATATAGTCAAAGTTGTTAGCTCTTTAACTTATTACTGAGTCATAGTTTTACTTTTGCTATTATAAAAGGAGGAAAAGATTGGCAGCACCATGCTTAAATACATCTATACTCAGACAGAAGATATGTAAACAAAGAACAAGTAGTTATTTCAGCTTGCCGTCATAGGGTGATTCAGAGCCTACTTGAAAGTAATGGAGATTCTCCCATTAACTGCACTGCACTTTGAATCAGGTCCACAGATTCAAAATTATTATAGTACATCAATGTATCTGAGTCCAGAAGGGAAGGATTCTCTCTAAGTGGTCTAACTCTATTGTCTTTTCTCTGTAGCAAAATAACGTGATCACTGTACTTTCTTTTATATATCCATAACTAGAGCTGGTAGAAAAACAGGAAATGTTTGCAAAGCATTTCAAAATGTGAGGTTGTTTCTACTTTACAGGATGCAAAAAGGACACACGTTTTAAGTAAAAAACAATCCTGAGAAAATTCATGTTTTTCTACTGAAATGTTATCACATTTTTACTGACCATTTTAAAATGTTTTGTTTATTAGCAAAATATGTTTTTATGGAACAAGACCAAAAAATCAAATGATTTTGAGAGAAATTTTAATAATATAGTAAATAGTAAACTACAACAAAAATTTTCACTGCAAATTTTGAGAAAACAGCACATTTCAATGTTTTCACAAAGTTTTGTTTGCATTTTAAGACAAAACTATTTTTTTACATAAAAATGTTGACCAGCTTTACTAGTAGCCTCTAGTGTGAAGTATTAGTATAACCTCTATTAAATTAGAGAGGGATTGAAACTAAAAAAATGTGGATCTGTAGTTGAACACACTAAAGCTTGGAGTTGTTTGCATCACTAGCTTTGGTTGGGGACCTTCTGTGTTCGAAACTGAATTATTTCCCCTTTAAATTATATTTCTCCTCCATACAGTCAACACAAACTATTGCAATTGTTCAGCTATGCTGGAAGGAGGACAGGAGACACAGGATGTGGTTTAATTAGGCCACAACTTTATTCCTGAATGTCTGGAAGTACCAGGCAGATAAAACTATACAGTACAAGTAATATCATAATCATTTACATATACCCTGGGGGGCAGCTGCCATCCATCCCCCTTACCCATTCTGATCCCCAGCCAATCTGCTGCTGAGATCTCACCACCACCCGACCTTGAATCAGGGTTAAGGGGGCCTATAAAGGAGGGAGAGTTGACTCTGTGCTGTACCAGTCATAGGCGCCCTTAACTCCCCCTCCCTCTCTTCCCATTCCTTTAAAGAGTACCTTCTTTAAATCCTTTCTAAATTCAACTTCTCTGATCACTGTATCCATTCCCTATGGAGTAACTGCACCAGAAATCTGCCCCAAACTTACATAAGGACTTGCAACATCATAGCTTAAGCTTCCTTCATTCTTTGGGGGCTTAGTGAGGCGCAACCTACTGTGAGAAGGTGAACCGCCCCCATCTCCCTTTGGTCTTTGCAGGAAAGAGCAACTAGCATAATTCCCACAGCAGATCATAACAAAAAGCTGGCGCAGCTGCTCAGCTTGACAAGGGGGCTTTTACCGCACAGACACGAGCATAAATAATGACCTTCTCTTCCAATCATCTAGGGGAAGGGGAATGGGTCAGCATTCCCATGCTGCCCTGGTATGGAGCTGCCTAAATGTGACAGGTGCTCTCTAGCCACCCTTAAAGGAGCAACACAATTTTCTCCAACCAGCCCAGAAAAAGGTCCCCTCTGCTTAATGTGCAGTGAGGTCATTCCGCTGAACTGGTGCCTTTCTAGTGGGAACAAAATGCATGATTTGTAAACAGTTTCTTATAAAAAATATACTCTCTTGGCAGCATGTCATAATGAGAGCCATTACACCTGCCCTCTGTATGGAGAAGAATTCCTTTTTTTGTATTATAGACAAGGGGTCCTTGGAAATTATCACAGGAGTATGAATTCTATTGTTAGGTGGAACTAGAATTGATCCAAAAAAATAGTGTGTGTATGTGGTGGGGGAGGAGGGGAGCAAAGAGAATGGGGAAATAGACAAATTTCTGCATACTGGAAAAAATTTTCTATTCTGTTATGTTTTGCATTTTCCAGCTTCCTTGTTCATTATTTTCCTCAAAATTTTACTATGAAATGAGAGAATTTCAATTTTTAAAAAATATCCTATCATGTGACTATGCTGACCAATCATAACTTTCACAATGGCAATCTACAAAAATGTACACAACCCCCTCTGCCCTCCCAAAAGAGGAAATTAAAAAAAATTACAAGATTCATTTTTTCATTTGAATTTGCTAGCATAATATTTTGGAAAATTCAAATTGAAATATGTTTTTAAAAGTTCTGTGTTCGAATAAAGGCCAGGTCGTGGGGGGTAGTGTTGCTTGGGTTTTTTTGTTTTTTGCATTAGAAAAATTCCAGACAGTTTAAAGGGCTTAACTGAAATCCCATTAAAATCAGCGAGACTCTTTCAACTGAATTCGGCAGGCTTTGGATCAAGTGAGTATTCTGCTCAATGTGAATGTCTGTGTGTGGCTAAGGGACATTTGAAAGCATTTCTTTGTAAAACTCCAATGTATGTCTGCTCTTTTTTGGGTTACTGATTTTTTTTAGTGCTCCTGCTTTTGCCTTAGCATTTTTTCTTCAGTTTTTAGTTCTTTCATAGAAGTAGTTAAACCACAATAATTTGATGAGGTATTAAATGCAAGAGAATGTAAGGTTTTAGCTGGGTTTGATGATCCCAACTACAAGTGCATAGCAGTTACAGATGCAAAGAAGATCCTAACAGTGTTAGCTTAGAGGACTAAATAAACTGCAGAAAAGTAATTTTCCAAGTTTACTTCTCTGACAGGCCCCAATTCAAATTATTCAAGTACAGTAACTCCTCACTTAATGTCCTGGTGAAGTTGTTTCATTGTTACATTGCTGATGTATTAAAGAACATACTCATTTAAAGTTGCGCAATATTTGCTTATAACATTGTTTGGCCGTGGGGGCTTGGAACTAGAGTGGGCTGGCAGCCCTCCTAGCAGCTCCCCTCAATCCCCCCAGTGCCTCCTGCCCGCCGGAACCCCTGCAGATCAGCAATGCCCCCTTCTCTCCCTGTGCCTCCCGCTCACACCAGTCAGCTGTTTCATGGCATTCAGGAGGCTCTGTGAGGGGAGAAGGGAGGAGCGAGGATGCAGCACACTCAGGGGGAGGGGGTGGAGCAGGGGCAGAGACTGGGGCTGAGCTGGGGGTTGAGCACTCCCCAGCACTTTGGAAAGAACAGCAAGAGGAGCAGCCGGACAATGCCCCCTCTTTCACCCTCTGACTCCACCACAATCATCATTACTGAGTACAGTATTAGATTGTTTGTTTAAAATTGTTTAAAACTTATACTGTATATGTATATAATGTGTTTTGTCTGGCAAAAAAAAAAATTCCCTGGAACCTAACCCCTCCTATTTACATTAATTCTTATGAGGAAATTGGATTCGCTTAACATCATTTCGCTTAAGGTCACATTTTTCAAGAACATAACTACAACGTTAAGCGAGGAGTTATTGTACATACTTAACTTCAGGCTAACTCTAGGTGCTTTGTTGAATTGGGGCTTTTGTGCAGAAAGAAACACCACTCTAAACGTTCTTTTATTATTTCTATTGGCAAAATATTGCAGCCAAGATTCTCAGCTGGTGTAAATTGATGCAGACTCATTGACTTTCAGTGCACCTGCATTAATTGAAAATCTGGCCCTCTCTTCTACTAGCAGTCTTTATTCTGCACTACCAGTAGCAACTTTAGTAATAGAAACTGCATTATGCTTCCTTTTAAATTACAGTTCTACACTATGAACCTCTGGCAGTTCACACCACAGAATTTAATCCACTATAAAATCATCATACAACATTCTCAGAGTAATACCCTTTGGGATAGATTCTGTGCTCATTTACACCAAGATAACTCTTTACTGACTTCATTGGTGTTCCTCTTGGTTTACCACCAATATAAGTGAGCAGTGAATCAGGCCTTTTGCCTTCAGTGAAGCACAGTGAAAGCCTGAAATTGTTTTAATGCATTGAAGTGGGCAAACGACAATTCCATGTATAGGGAACCTGCGCTTTACAGTGAAATTGTTCTGTAAAATAAAATCAGAGGGCTTCCCTGTATAAACATAAAGGTTCAGAAAATACACAATAATCTGTAAACAACTCAAGAATAGAGGAAAGGTTTATGCACAAATTAAAAGGAGACTTTTTATAAAAATAGTCCTACATGAACTATTTATTGGCTGTTTGCATCTCTGTAAATTGCTCAAAATGTACTGCAAGCTCACGGGCAAATTAAAAAAAAACCAACAGGTTTGTTGCTTTACCCTCCCTTCCTTCCCACATTCCTCTCTCCATTCTCACTTAATTAAAACATGTTAATATAGAAAGGCTTCAAATGCATTTGACAGTGTTATCCACAATACCAGCAGAAATATGACAAGGTTAATCATTTGGTTTAAAAGGGCCTAACTTCCCCTCACGGGCATTTCCTCCTATCAGTTTTCTTGTGGATGGACAGTCAATAATGCCACCTAATCTCTTATAACAGACACAGCACTAATCTCCTATTACATCCCAAATGCAAAAAGAAACTTTAATATTAGACCTGTCTGTCAAAAAGACATTGCAGTAATTATTACACCAGTGGTTGGGTTATTTTTAACGAATGAGCCATTTAATCAAAATGCCGATTACAAACAATGACCAGGGCTAGGAGGAGAAAAGTAATTCTGTTTCATGCAGGAGTCCTATATTTCAAATTTTGGTTTTGTTCTGATTCAGAGTGAAACCTATAATTTCTAAATTCTCCATAGAATTGGAGTTGGAGTTCCAGGGCAGCCTGCCAGGTGGACTGCGCTGGAGCCACGGATCCTGGAACCACTGGGGCCCACAGAGCTGGAGACCTTTGCATCCCTGGGAGTCCAGGTTGGTGAGAAGCTGGAGGACTGAAACCCTGGGCTCTCCAGCAGTGCACCAGATGAGCTGGCAAAGTGCTGGGGTGGTGAGCTGACCGGATACTTTCCTGGCAAGCGGGGGTCCACTGGAATTCTGTCTGGGTTCCATTGGCATTTTGTCAAAATCAAAACCTCCACAAAACTAAACACATACATTACTTCATTATTTCCACTGATGGGTCCAAATCTCACATTTAAAATCTGAATCCCAATCAAGCCAAAGTTATAGAGCATTTGAATCCAGGTTTTTGGTTCTGCCTACATTATAGAGTTAGGAGACAGCCATGAAATCCATTTACTGATTCAGATGAATAGATTTTAAGACCAAAAGGGATCATGATGATCATCTGGTCTGACCTCCTCCATAACACAGGCTCAAGAACCTCACCCAACAATTTCTGTATCAAGTTCGTACCTTCTATTTGAGCGGTAGCATGTCTTTTAGAAAGTCTTGACTTCAAGACGGAAAGTGATGGGATAGATGCTAGACCACATCCCTAGATAAAGTGTTCCAATTTAATTTCAAGTCAATTACCCTCACTGATCAAATTTGCATAATATCAGATTCTGACTAGCTCCTCTTGGCCATCAAAACAGATGTGTCCATGGATTTGGTTTTGGCCTTCTCTAGTTTTTTTCATATTTTATTTAGTGACAGGTGAAAAGCACAATGGTCCAGTTTGGAAACTTATCCAAAGACTAGCAGAACTGTCCAGACCTCCTTCAAACTGGGCTGGAGACTGAACATGAACAGTCCTTCCTGCCAACATTTCCAATGCTTCCTGCTTCTTACTAAACTGGAAATATCATGACAAAAGCCTTGTTCTTAGACAAGTGTTCTTTGGCACTTAAATTTTCTGCCCCAGCTGGAATGTGAAAGTGTACAGGCACCAAAATGTTCACAGTTAGTAGGGGCCTTGAGTTCATGGCTCATTCAAAAGACTGTAGCCCCCGCAGCACATTGCTTTCCAGAACTTTGTTCTTGGTTTTGAGCTGTTTCAGAGAAAAGAATACCACTTTTTTTACTGGTTCTATTAATTTTCATCAAGAAATAGACAATAAAACATACAAAGGTAAATGAGCTACAGATTATGTATGTTTCTAAACACCACATGCTTCACAAGCTCTCCAGTAGAATTATGCAACTATGAAATTTTATAACTTATCAAAGCAGTGAGACTAGACAATAATACAAGACATAATATGTTAGGGTGTGGGTAACAGTAAAAAAAATAGTAGAAGACATACATGAATAGGGAGAGGAGGGAAGGATGAGACTGGGGAAGGAGAAAAAAAGTGGGGTTAGGTGGAATAGAGGTCTGGCATTCTTTGAGCCATCACAATATTATTTTATCCATATAGTTAGTTAGTTGGGTGAGTGTGGGTATAGAGAGAGAGCTCAGTGGTTTGAGCATTGGCCTGCTAAACCCAGGGTTGTGAGTTCAATCCTTGAGGGGGCCACTTAGGGATCTGGGGCAAAAATTGGTCCTGCTAGTGAAGGCAGGGGGCTGGACTCAAAGACCTTTCGAGGTCTCTTCCAGTTCTAGGAGATTGGTATATCTCCAATTATTACTTTTATTATTATCTATTTACCACACATACAGAGAGAGAGAGAGAGAGAGCGAGCAAGAAACAGGGCCCAAAAATCTTCAAATTCATATAATTACTCTCTATGGCAATAAGCTATTCTTTCTTTGGCTTCTAACTCATACCACTGTATTAGTAATATCATTATCCAAATGTTTTCCTCAGTAGCCCACCACATAAGTACCAACTCCACTTATTAGACCATATTTTGACATGGCATTGTCGTGGGTCATAATATGCTCTGTAATATACAATAAGAGGTATATCTATGCTGCTGATAATGATATGCCTTTAACTGCTATTAACATTAATAGAAATTCTGTGCATGTATCAGTTGTAAAATAGACCCTCTGATATGCTTTGTCATTGTTAAACTAATGGGTGATGGGAGAACAATGATGAGAGAACAGACCCTTTCATTTTAACCATGCAGCTTCTAATAGCATGAATGGCTACACTTGCATGTTGAAAGAATGGCCGTTATTTAGCAATTTTGACCCTTTTCATCTGCAACCTACTAATTTTCATTGCATTACATATTTCTTGTCTATTACAGTTCTGGTTTCAGCTAAAAGTTAGTATCTTGTTTCAAACACATTGGCAAAAAGCTTTTTAAACAATCAATTCAAATATAATGTCTGCTGTGCTATTCACTGCAGAAATGTGTTGCTGTTCAAGCATACATTCCCTGGATTGTAATTGGAAAGAGAATAAGCTCCTGAGGGCATAATATAATAAAATCCCAAAGTTTCAGGCTTGTTTAAAACTTAATTCAGGTAGAGGTGTGCTATTTTAATCAGCAAAAACCTATCATATTTACAACATTGTTTCTGAATCTTTTTACCTCTTTTTTCACATGCAGTCTGGAATTTCATTAATGATTATAATCATTAATCATAAATAAGTTTGTACAGTGATTTTTCATCCTACAGGATCCCAAATTGCTTTACACATGTATCCATGCATCATTTCAACCACCATTGCAATGCAGCCACCTCTGGAGTAAAATGTAATAGATGTTTAACAATGCTCTACAATTGAAGACACACTACACAATAGTTTGCAGTAAACAACAGCGTAGGACACAAAGGGACCAGGTTTCAGAGGTGCTGATTCCCAGCATCTTCCTATTTACCTCCTCAAAACTGTGGATGCTCAGAACCTCTGAAAATCGGGCCGAAAGTGAGAAACAATACTGTTGAGATTGAAAATACAGGGGAAAATTAACTAATCGCAGTGGACCAAATTCACTTCAATTTGAGTCAAATATTTACACAATAATGTGGCCCAGATATTGGAGCTAACATTCTTAAATGTGTAAAAAGACTATAATGGGATTAGATCTGTGTGAAATAGTCTCATAAATCCCTGAAATCAGAGTGGGATTGCCCCCTCTCTCAAATTGAAACATTGGCCCAAATTCATCAAAGTTCAATGGAATTAGGCTGATGGTGTTCACACAGACTTATTACTTCCCTTTCCACCCTCCCAAACCTTGCAGCCAGCCACTCCTCCATGTACCGTTAGCCATTTTTGGGGTGGAGGAGAGGAATAAAAGAGGTAGCCTCTTTAGAACTGACTTGGAGCTCTCCTTTGGAAGGGGTAAACTAGGCAACTACTCCCCAGACTCTAAGTACTACTCGGAAGGACCACTCCAGGCCCTAATGTGGAGCGTAGTTTCCCATTGGCCAGGAATCAACCACAAGATAGTGAAAGTCAGCAAGCTGTCCCACTCTAGTAGTAGTATCATAGACCAGTTACCAAGAAAACAGTGCCCCAGTAACTAGTAAAGATTCTGGGGGAGCTGCTCAGGAGACACTCAGATGCTGGGATAGTAACGAGGGAATGACTCACCACTACCCACCAAAGAGTATTAAGGTTGTATGGGGCGGTGTGCCGGCGAGGTGGTACATGGCAGTTCATGTTTGCCATGTGAATTATTAGGATTCTGTCAGAAGGTAAATCCTTACAAATCTGTGAGTTCAGTTGACATAACTTACAAACCCAGAAGAGTTCCCATGTGAGCTATTCGATCATCACAAAAGGTCAAGACCTCAACTTTATATCTCACTCAAAGACTAAGCCAGATTCTTGGTTGGTGTGACACAAACTAACTCCATTGACTGCCTGGCATCTCCACCAACATAATGTTCCCTAACTCCATGTAGAGGCATTGGCTCCACACTAATGGGGAGGAAAGGTGCTATTCACTGACCACCTTCCTGAATCACATGAAGAGGGTGTCTCTGCCACTCAAGTATCAACCAGAACTGGCTGCGGCTCACAGCATCTTGAGATATCTGTTGAGATCACAGCCTATACAGCTATAACTGCATATTAACTGAATCGAGGTGTTTGTTTGTTTTTTAAATCCAATAATGGCCTCTGTCCCTGGCCAATAAACATCAAGATGATACTAAAACATTTATTTTTACTAGCAGCTGAGCAATATTGGGGCACAAACTCAGATTCTATTTACCAAGCCCTCAGATATAAACATTTAAATAGGTTGAAGAAAAAAAGATCAATGTTAATTTCCCCAGATGAAGATTGGTGAAGGAGTCATCAGATATTGCTCATTTAAATTCATATAAAATGAATGGAATTAAGCAGTGAATTTTAAAGAAATTAAATTAATAAGTCATTTGAACTACAAAGTTGTCCTTCTGTGATCTGGATATTGGTGCAATACAAGGACTTTACTGGTACTTTTTTGAAAGAATGTGTTCTGATTCTGAAGGCAGCTTTTTTTGATTCTGCGGGCAAATGAAAAATGCTGTGACATAAGAGAATGATTTGCAGTAAGGGGGCACTGGCATTTGGAAGGAGTGTCTAGTTCAAATGCAATTTGGGTGGATGGGAAAGGAAACCAGTAGCTGAGAGGCAGAGACGACACGTTCCTGCCAACAGTGTGTTGGGGGCAGTGCAGAGTGAGGGCAGATGTTACAGAGCATGCTCAGTCTGTGTGAGCATGCTTATTACAAGCCAAGCAGCAACTCTGGGGGCAAGGGTGACCAGATGAGAGGAAGAAAATATCAGGACACATTGGGGTGTGGGGGAAGCCGAGTGCTGCTGGCAGAGCAAAAAAAAAATAGGAGTACCGTGAAATATCGGGACAAATTGCCTAAAAAGATTGGTTGGGATGTGGGACAAACACCTAAATATCATGATGGTCCTGATTTTATCGGGACGTCTGGTCACCCTACTGGGGGCAAATGGCCCAACGAACCCTGCCCCAGCATGTCGCCTCTGCTGAGAGGTGTGTTGGAGATTTATCAGATTGGGAGGAGGGATAATAAAAGCAATAAATGAAGAACTAATAGGAAGTTGGCCTACAGGAAATCTGAGTCGAGAAATAAGCCAATGGGGAGGGAATTATTGAATTTGAAGACATTTGGATCACATTTCTAGATACATTTGGATAAAAATGTTGAGATGGCTCAAAGAATACCAGATCTCTATGACAATCAGGATCCAAACACCCTAAGGAGCTGTAGCCCAGGGCCGCCCAGTGGATTCCGGGGGCCCAGGGTCTTCGGCGGTGGGGGGCCCCGCTTTGGTGGTAAGTCGGCGCCGGGGGGGTCCCTCCGTTCCGGGACCCGCCGCCAAAGTGCCCCAAAGACCCACGGCGGGGACCCCCCCTCTGCCGATTTACCGCCGAAGTGCAGCCCCCGCCGCCGCCGAAGTGCAGCCCCCACCGCGGGTCTTCGGGGCACTTCGGCGGCGGGTCCCAGAACGGGAGGACCCCCCCACCGCCGAATTACCGCCGAAGACCCGGCTGCACTCCGGCGGCGGGTCCCGCTTCGGCGGTAATTCAGCGGCTTGGGGGGTCCTTCTATCCCGGAGAGGAAGGACCCCCCACCAGCGAAGATGCTCCGGGGGCCCGGGCCCCGTGAGAGTTTTCCGGGGCCCCCGGAGCGAGTGAAGGACCCCATTCCAGGGGCCCCGAAAAACTCTCATGGGGGCCCCTGCTGGGCCTGGGGTAAATTGCCCCACTTGCCCCCCCCCTCTGGGCGGCCCTGCTGAAGCCCCCAAAATAAACAGTAGAATCAACTGTTTATATACAGTGTCGTACTGAAAATACATCAAGTTCTTTTAGGTTAAAGCCTGTAATGAGATATGTATACAGACTATGGTTATGAATTTATGTATTTCTGTATATAGAAAACTGTTCTCATAAGCTGCGGGACAACTTCAGCTATACCTGACAGCACAATGGTGAAGCAGTCAAGCAGGAAGGGACACCTCCCAAGTCACATGTTTATGCAAAATCAGCTCCAAGAATTCATCCATTGACCAGCCCAGGAAAAGACAATGATGGGCTATTAGAGTTAATGGGAAGACATTGAGACATCAGTGCTATCAAGTTAAGAGGGAATTTCCCCTACTCTGTATAACCATGACTCATCATGGCAGGAGAACAGGAAAAAAGGAAAAATCCTTTTAAAAAGGAAGCTTGAATCTGCGGTTTTCATCCAAAAACTGAGGGACAAGCTAAAGGGAGGTGATAGGGAAACACTCAATCCCTTCCATAGCTAGGGGGTGACTCCAGGAAACAGTTCAAAGGCAATACATAAACTTGGATATGAAAAGGAGTTTTATTTAATATGGAAGTGCAAAACCTGAGGTTGCATCTTTATGTTTATTTACTGTGTAACTTGTATGTGACTGCTCTCCACTTACTATTTCATCTTTGAATCTGTGATTTTTCTGTTAAATAAACTTTTTGTTTATTTTTACCTGAAGCACATCTCTGATTTGCAAATTGTGCAGAGTGTATGTGCCACAGCGAACTGATAGCTGGGGGCTGGTTTCAAACCTTGAGAAGTGATAAACCAGAGAGGAATGGTCCAAGGGTCTGGGTAATTAAGAACTCAGGGTGGATGGATTTGGGGAGACTCAAGTGAACGTGCTGCTGGTGTCACTGGAGTAATTAGGCTAGTAAAAACTAGGGTGAGAGCTTATGCTCATGGGCTGGTGTCAGAGATTTGAACCTTAGCAGCACAGGCCCCAGTGTCCTAAAGTTACAGGGCAGGCAGTGACAAAATCCCTTACCAGTATGTCACAACTGTCATTCCACCAAACTCATCCTTTCTCCCAGCCCCATCCAGTTCCCTCCTTCCCTTATTCGGACATGACTTCTCCTATTTTATTACTCTTACCTCCATCCTAACATGTCTATGTAGTATTGTCTGGTTTTGTATTGTCTAGTCTTGCCAACAAGTGGTAAAATTGCATAATTGTATAATTGCAATGGAGATCCCGTGTCTGTTTCTTTATGAAAAAATCAATACAAAATTAATCATTAAAATGACTTAATTATTCTTATGGCCAGTGTCAATAGTGATTAATGATTTTAGGTGCCTCAAGGGAGCTGATTTTCAGAAAGTAATCATCACCTGACCTATGAAAATCATCTCCCTTTAAGATGTATCCAGTTGGACCTGTAAAAATGGAGGCACCCAAAAGCATTAATCGGTGTTGACACTTGCCTTAAAAGATTTAAGAGGGTTTAAATAAATAGAGAGAATTCAGTGTATTTTTATCTTGCTCTTCCATATTTAATTCATTATTTAAATTCAACAGATTACAAAAAAACATATAAAAATCCTCTGCCATAAGGTATTCATTAAGGGAGGAAAAACGGTCTAGATGAGACAGGTGCAGACAGCCCATGAATTGAATACAACTGTACTGGATTGGAATATATTAGCCAATTAATATAGCTATGTAACAGAAAACATTTATAAAAGTAATAACTCCACAGAGTACAATTATATATCCCTGCATCGAAGGTGGCTGATGATACTTGATTTTTGGCCTCCTGTCTCATAACACAGCTGAGATAAGTATAACTAGGCACCATGTTGTATGTTTTGTTTTCAAAGGGAATATGCAAAACCATGTACAGTAACACAATGCGGGTGTAGGAAAAAAAGAAAGTGTTGTGCTGTTCATTCATTTCATTAGAATAATTTAGTAGAATTTTATCCCATGCCTCTCTGAAGGAGTCAGTTAGTAGAGCCATCCTCAAAATTTTAGGTAGCTGATACCCAGCTATACTTTTGATGAAACCTGGGGAACTATGTTTTGCACATTGGGGAATATGCTACCCATCTCCCTGGATGCTATTGCTGCTCTTAATATAGCATATGTACAGAAATTATAGCAGTCAAAAGAAGTAGTTCAATAAGAATATGTTCAAATAGCTCAGCATGTCCCTGCTAACAATCTCCATCACGTGTCCTTTCAAACAAAGCAAATAATGTTGGCAGCTAGATAGGTCTCAGCTGTGGATAATACCATTTGGAATTCTACCATATATGCTGCAAGCTTCAAAATACCTGTAGGTATAGCACTTAACATTAGAGTTAAATTTTTCTTCTTTTGTTGTTGTTGAAAAAACATTGATTTACCTTTGACCCTTCTTTATTCCACCAAAACATTAAAAGGTGAAAACATAACTCGTTCCCAAGACAGCATAGATTTTTTTCCTCAAACAAAAATAAATATCTGCAGATACATCAAGGTCTTCATGTGAATTACCAGGCAAGAAGCAGTAGAGCTGGGGAGAAAGCATTATTCTTAATTTAATTAAAAAAACAACAGTTGCAGTAGCAAGCAACAACAACAAAATCCAGGTGGCTCAGTGGTCATCATCCTAGTTCTTTGCAAAAATTTCATGTCTTCAAGTATTCTGCTTCAGATGATGAAAAGAAAAGTCCCAAAAAGAGTAAATGATTTAAAAAGTAGGCTTTGATATTTAGGGAATCTGAGATACACAAATGGACACAGAATATATATAAGATTGAATGGTCTGTTGACTAAAGTCCCATTACGTATGACAGTGATACAAAGCCAAATGGTATTTTTTTAAAACTGCTGGGGATGGAAAGAGCAAGAGGGGACACCAGGCGCTTGAGAAGTTCGCTTATGAGGAGCACTGTGTATAAAACAGAACCTCTAAAAATAACATCATAAAGCTTTCACAAATGCTAAACAGTATGACAATCTTTTGCAATGGGAAGGGAGTTGTCAATGCTTAGCACCTCTGAAAATCAGATTAAATTGATTTAGGTGCTTAAGTGTAAATGACAAAGTTTAAACATTTCAGTCCAATTACTTAACAAAAGATAGAATACATAGGCCATCTCTTTCTGTAAGTTTTTTAGGTGGTTTCTGAGCTATACTTGCTACATTCCACATGGATTATATTCTCTGGGAGTAAGCTAGGAAAGAAAACCAAAACTGGTCTGATTAGTTATTACTACTTCTTTTTAGCTACTGAAAAACTGGGACATGTTGTAATCCTTAGACTGTGCCGTAACCCTTAGACTGCATGACACAATGCATAATGGTTGTAGTCAAGACCTCCTCCTTGAGCGTACACCTGGTGGGATTTCATGCTCACATACTACCCAGTGGTTAGAGGTTCCACCATCATGCCTGAAATCAGTAGCTGACTGAGATTTTGCTGTGGTGACCCTGGAATTGTGGGGAAATGCTTCCTCTTGAAATCCATCTTATTTCATCTCTCCCCAAATTAAAAAAAAAATACCTAAACAATTATTTTTTTTGCCAAAGGTGCTTTTAAATTACTACCACTGTTGCTGTTATTTTTTGTTCTGTTCTCATTGTATTTTGTATCTACTTGTTTGTAGTTGCACTCAGGTTGAGATGCTCTTCTTGTTAGTTAATGAGAAATTGTTTTTATGGGTGTTGTTCAGCATCCTGGATACTTCTGTGGAGGGTGGGTTCTTTATTATAATTATTTTATTATTAATTTGAACTATTTTTGTGTCATTTGGGTTATTTTCTGTTCTGATGGTGTTGAACATGGAAATGAAGTAATAACTTACATGATAGGCAATTTTTATTGGCTAAAAGTTTGACTTTTGTTATCCAAGTGTGGGAAGGGTGGAGACACAAACTACTGCATTGTTCATAGTTTGCCACATGGAATTTTGCCATCTCCCTAGTTTTGCTTTCCATCTAACTCTAAACAGTACCAAATACCAACTAGTTTGTCAAATACTACCCTCCTTGGTAACAAAACTTTCCCAACTTCTAGAACGATATTTTCCCATTGATCCACAAGCAACAGAGCCACTGACATACACAACAAGGACATCAGGTGATATACTGATTTATCATTCTAAGTATAAGAGAAAATTGATTTTTTTTAATGATTTCTATTACCCTTGCACTAGGATCCCTAGTCATGATTCAGGACCCCACTGCCCTAGGCACGGTACAACCACAGAACAAAAAGATGGTTCCTGCTCCAAGGGGCTTATAAGCCAACTATAAAACAAGAGGCAACAGATGGATACAGACAGATGGAGGAGTACAAGTGAACAATAGTGGTCCGAATGAAAAGCAGAGGTCTCTGCACACTAGCAGGCTAACCATTGTCAAGTTTTATGTAGGCATCATAAAAGTTTTGAGGAGAGCTTTGAAGGTGGATAAGAAGATAGCTTTCAGGAAGCGCCAGTAACGTGTGTGTGGAGCAGCCTGGGAGAATACACAAAGGTGTTTGTTTGAAAATTAGCTGATCAGAGGCAGCTCAACAATGAATCAGAGATGATAGTTAGGGTACGGACTGACTGTAAAGGACCTTGAAAGTGAATATAAACACTTTATGTTTGAAGCAATAGAGAAAGTGGAGGCATATAAAGAGAGGGGTGACATGGTGAAAGTGATGGGCTAGGGAAATTATCTTTGCAGCAGAACTCTGAGTGACTATGAGAGGGGCAAAATTGCAGAGAGAAGGATGCTTCTGTAATTGAGACATGAGATGAGCTTTGATGAGATTTAGCTGTGTGGATGATGGGAAAGTCTGTAGCTCAGAGGTGTTATGTAGAAAGAATTGGCAAGATTTATATATAGCCTGGATGTGAAAATCTATAGGGAGGTCCAAATCAAAGATGATGTGTCAGTTATGGGACTGAGTTACAGGCAGGAGCATGTTGTTGTCCTCAGTGATTGAAAAGCAGGTAGCTGTGAAGGCGTGGGGAAGGCGAGTAGGGGAGAGAGGATTAGGAGCTCTGTATGAGCCACCTTGAACTTGACTTGGTATCATCCACAAGGAGATGATGTCAGACACAGCTGAGATGGTAGCTTGGAAAGAAGGAGACAGGTCTGGAGTAGAGAGGTATTGTTAACTGCTGGCAAGTGACTTTTTTCCTCATGACCATGTTAATGTATGTGCCTCCGTTTAGAAATACAGTAGTGTATCTAATTTACAACTACCTAAATAAAATAACTCTTAGTGTACTGTTTTCAGATGTCAGCTTTCCCAAGCTTTACTACCCATGATTCCTTTCTTGCAACTCTGTATTTCTGCTTGGCAATCTAAACTTCTCAAAGACCACATTTTGACAATCTTAATCATTTTATCTAAATAAAATAATGAATATTAAGACTTTTTATTTTCTAAAGTTGTGTACATGGAGCTCTCAATCTGCAAGAACCATGTGTAAAAAGCATGTTAGAGACCCACAGGAAAAGCACATCTCTAAAGCACCTCAGAAGGGAGATTAAGATCATATGTAAGATTTATTTCTTTAGGAGTATAATGTTTTCTATAACATCAGATTTAAGAGTTAGCTTTTTGATGTTAGTAATTTACAGTAACAAACAAGGAGAGAACACCAAGATGTGGGAGAGCAAGCAAATCCGGATCTAAATAGCGTGATGATCAGGCACAGTTTAAAGGTCTATACCATTAAGCACATCAGAATTGCATCTTTGCTATATAAAAAAGGGCCTGATTTGGTGTAAATCATAAGTAACATCACTGAAGTCAGTACAGTAACACCAATTGAAGAGAAAAGAGGCTCTCTTCCAAAATATACAACTAACATACCACTGCTGATAGTAGTCAGTGAAAGAAGGAGAGTATAGATCACAGTGCTAGACAGAAGCTTGTCTAGCAAAGTGGTCACAGTATGAGCAGCATTACACCACTGCAAGCAGACTTGTAAATTGAAACACTGAAGGGGGCAGTTCAGAGATGTAGCCTAGATCCAGGCCAGATCAATGTGCGATAAAACCACTGCATCTTCAGAGCTCAGACAAGCTAGCAGTTCCCAAATATGTCTGCTAAAGAACAAATAAGTGGAAATTTATCTACCGCAAAATAAAGCTAGCCCCTGCAATGTCACCTTAGCAAGTGAGAGCTATGGAAATCTGTTGCATAAGTGTCAGTTGCATACAAGAAAACTTCCTAACTGCTGCCTGCTGATTTAATGCTAAACACTTCCTTTTAAGGTTTTGTCTTGTCTTAGTTTTAGATCACATAACTATAGAGTTCAGTACAATTTAAGATGCCTGCCAGTCTGTACTCAAGTTCTCCAGCAACACCCATGGTGAAAATAGCAAAAGGACTATGCAAAATTACCAATTTTGGTCCAAATTCTGCCCTCAGTTGCACTGGTTTGAATTAGAAACAAATGCAAATACCCAATGGAATTAATACACATTTCCTTTGCAAAAATGTATTTTGGATGAAATTTCCTACTATTCCCCTGTATTCTATCCGCCATGCCCAGATGATTAACTGAAAAAAATGCTTGTTAAAACAAAGTTTACTAAAAATCACAATCAATAAAAACTTGATAAGATTCCAACACAGGCAGACCACAGAGCCAAACAGTCCATGAGACTGTCACACTAGCTCACCTAAGCCATTGCAGGACTTCAAGGCAAGCAGGATACTGAAATCAATGGCTTGAAAAGTCCTGGGGAAATTTTCATTCTTCTTTTGGGAGCGTGGGCCTTGTGCCTCCTTGCCAGGGAGTGTTTAGACTTCAGATAAACTTACACAAAAAAGCAGTTGAGAAAACTGGGTGTGAGGTTGCAAAATTTCAAACCATTTTAATCAGGGTTCAGATGCACTGGCAAAATTGTGTGGGATGCCTGAACTGGAACAGCAGATATTACAGGCTTCTAAAATACACCTTACGTCCGCTCTGCAGTTGCTATTCCTACAAATGTACACGTATCATCTCAGTCCTGACTCTCAGTGTTCCACCTAGTCCAGTCTTGTGAGGAGATCTAGCTCTGTGCATTAAAACACAGTTATTTTCTGGTGGAGTGGTTAGACTAGAACAATAGCACCATCTTTTAGTTATATATCTGTACAGTACTTAGGACATGGAGCTGAAAGCTCTAGGCACTGCTGCAAAATAAATAAGAGTGATCCAGTATTGAATTGGTCATGGCAACACTGTGGATCCCTGGACAGGAAGAAAAAGAGTGTGGCAGATCAGGATTTAAGTGCATTACATAGATTCACATATGGGAATCTTACACAACACCTATGGTTATCATTACTTCAGCCAATTAAATGACACTATATAGAGATTTAAAAACCCTAATAACCGATACCAGATCTATTTAAACTGATTTTTTTCTCTTTTTAATATCAAATAGGCTCCAAGACTTTTTTCCATGAAGGAAATTGCTGATTTTTCCAGTGTCACACTGCTTTCTCTGAATTGTTAAGCCTCTGGAGACTAAACACTTCAATTGGTGCAGTTATTCCGTTATCTTCCCAAGTACTGTAATTCACAAGTTTTAGCAAGGTATGTAGACATATACCTATTTTTGCATAACAGCCACTAGAGTTTTAGTAACATACACAAGAATTGGTATCATCCAAATAAACACAAATTCACCATTGTCTATTTTGCAGTGTATGTGACTGACACTCAGCAGACTCTAAGTTTATCACATGGGCAAGGTAGACAAAGATAGGTTTCTTCTGTCCTGAAAGAGAAGTTCAATCATTACTGTCCCTCTACAGGAACTTCAAACTTTTTCTCCTCCCTCTTTTGACACTTTTTCTCTCAACAAAACCCGATCTCTGTGAAGTCTTCTATCTAGAGGACAGTAAAATTAACCTAATTTTGTAACATATAATACCCACATTTCAAAGAGAACATTTTATTTCAAGTTAACTGGATACTGGCAGTCTATAGGTCTACTGCCACATTTAAGACAAATAAATTCTGCTCCAAAAAATTCATGTCATTCTTCTGAAGAATTATACATGCATACCACCTGTCATCCAATGAGCTCAAGTCACTGTACAAATATTAATAATTGAAAGAAGAAAACAACGTCACACAGGGTTCATACAGCATCTTAAATTCATTGGCCGAATTCTCTTTTGGCCTTTTGCATACCTTATACTTTTTAAGATTCTATTTATAATAATTTGATGTTGACCAGAGGGGGAAAATGTACATGTTTTCTCAACATGCAGTTTGATTTCAGGACAGTTACATCATGGTTCATAACAGAATTTAGACTTGATAGGGACTATGGACCCTGGGGAAGTGAGTAACCCTGGAGTGGCCCTAGAGATAAGGTTGGCCAAGGCTCCCATCAGCAATAGCAGACAGTGGAGGGGCTGTAAAACTAGCTGCCAGTAATTGGAGCTAAAAGCCCATAGGTGTGCCAGTGAATGCTGAAATAATTAAGAGTTACACCCTGACTGATAGTGACGGGGGGCGAAGGGGCACACGGTAAATGTGGTGTGTTTTGTTGTATGTTTTGTCTACTGTGCTAGCATGTCTGTTAAGTGTTTTATAGTTAGCCCTTTAGGGATGTCTGTCAGCTGGATTGTAATTGTCTGCCCGGTATCCATAATGGAGGCAAAGGGGAATCTAAGCAGCTTCCCATGCCAGAGAAGGGCACTCCAGCCACATATATATACCCAAATTATGGTCCTAGAAAGTAAATAGGGAGCTGTTCCCCAGCCTCCAATGGCCCCGAGGGAAAGCAATATCAAAAAGATTTATTTTGTAAATTAAATTGTGCAATCTGTTGTACCCCAATTGGTGTGTATCTGGATGTGTCTGATCCCGCTCACAATGAGGTCCTGGCAAGTTTTCCAGAAGGACGCTCTAAAGGAGCAGACCGACCCCAGCCCTTCCTCGTTGCAACAGGAACAGCTGGTTAAGGTCTCTCTCTCCCTGTGGGCATTGTGAGCCGATCATGCCAACCGGGTTGGGCATATTGGGGCTGCCCAACTGGCTGAAATTTGCCTAAACCCAGCAGGGCCATTTTCCAAAGTGTAGTAAACCCTCTCTCAAACTAGACCGAGAGAGGAATTTTACTGTGCTGTTCATGCTGTTGTTTTCTCTATCTTTCCCGTTGTTTGTAGCCCTGCTACTATTCTTTCTTACAATGTACCGGTGCTGAGGGGTTGTCACTGCCTCAGAGGAGGATTGTATTAAGTCCGGACATAGAAAAAAATTTATTATTAAATAAAATGCATCAAGATGTAATGTGTGTATATAAAGGGCTAAATGGGGGGTTAAGTCAAAAGCCCGCCCTCCTTGCTAAATTGGTAGTGAAACAATGCCTGTGCCCATGGGAAGAAGAAGAAAAAAAAATGTAGCAAAAAAAAAAAAAGGATTGGGCCCAAACAAGCAGGCAACTGCAGTTTGAGGAAGTTAAAAGAAGGAAAGTTAAAAGTTAACTCTGTAGTTATTGGAGGAAATTAAGCAGTAAAACTATGTACAAATATTAAAAGAAGGTGTTATGAAAAGAAAAATTTTGGTTTCTTTGTAGTCATTCCTTTGGGAGTGTCTGTGAATAATCCAGGCAAGAAGTTATTTAAGTAAAATCATTTGACTATAAAAAGATAGTCAATTTTGTTAAAAACATGTATGGTGGGTACAATCTTTGTTTTATAATAAATTGATGTTGTTTTGGGGTTGTAAAAGCAAACAAAAATATTTTAGCAAAACAAAAAGAAACTAGTGTTAATTTTGGTATTTAGTATTTAATCCTTAAGGTAATTTAATGTGTTATAAAAGTTTGGTAAAAAAATTTAAATCTGTTTTGGTAACAAATAGCAAATAGAAGCTGTAGTAAGTATCCCACACTAAGCCTTAAGGTGGCTTTATGCAATCAATGGTTACGTTGTCAAAGGAAAGCCAAAATGGATTGTGTTTTCCATTTAAAAATCAACATGTATTTAAGAACAGAAGTTAAATGATAGAAACCATTAAAACCTGACCTGTCTATAAAACAAATACAGGAAAATATGGGGAGTAATTTAAGTAATTCCTCAGTTTTGCCTGCAATCAGTAAGGGTATTTATAAAGAAAGAAATATTTAGATTAATTTTATGTTTGAATGTTGTAATTGTAAGTATGTGTTAGTTTTAGTAAAGTATTTTCTTGTAAAAAGACAAATGCCAAAATGATGGGTCTACATGGAGGTCCACCAGTGAGGAACTACTCTGGCCTCATTCTGAAAGACCCTTATCAAATCCTGTTAATTGCCAACACCACTGTGAAGTGTCAGGAACTGACTACCTGCCCATGTTTCTCACTGTAATGGCTCTCCGACTGATGATCGGTCTATCCTTCCTTCTGGCGTTGTTGCTCCTTCTAGACAGCAGGAGTGAAGGACAAGGTAAAGATGTGGCAACCTTTCCTTTGTCTGCTGACAGAACCACTCAGCCTTTGAATCTTACTAAGAAAACAACCTCTCCACCTGAGGACATAATAAAGCCTCCAAGCAAGCAAGGTGATTGTGCTAGCAACCTCTCCCTTGCTGCCTCACTGCCGGACAGCTAAGTGAATTAAGACTACGAAATTTCGAAGAATAGCTTGCGGAAGCTAGCCAAACCTACCTGAAAATGAAACTTGTAGTGTTCCTCAAACTCTCCTCCTTAATGACCTTGGGGTGGGATGGGGCTGATGGAGCAGCTGGATGGTCGCTCGGTAGCGCCCAAGACTTTGTTGCCTTGCTTTGCTCATGTGACCCATGGTTTGGCCCACGTGAACAAAGGAGGGATGATTGCACTGGTGTCACGACACTAGTAGTACACAATAGTGGTAAGCCAGTCCGGACTGAACCGGCAGCTCACCCCACTCTGTGGGGCCCGTCTGTAAATATCCGGATTGACTTTATCAACATGCCAAAAAGTTGCTCATATGAATATGTATCTGTATATTCTCTGGATGGATTGAAGCCTTACCTTGTGCAGAGGCTGCCTCCATCACAGTAGCAAAAAATTGTTTAGGGATTTTATTCATGATTCAGTCTCCCTGTTTCTATAAACAGTGACCGAGGTACCCACTTTATGGGTCAGGTCATGCAGCAAGTCTGCAAGGCTCTCCGCATTGAGCAGCATTTGCATTGTGCTCACCACCCTCAGAGTGTAGGGGCAGTGGAACGGGAAAAAGGGGAACTTACAGACAAACTAGCCAAACTGTGTAAGGAAACAATCTTTGAAATAGATGCATTTTATGACAAGGTAGATAAAATGCTAGTTTCTGGAATCTGCCACGATACTCATGAAAGGATCCCCTTTGCTATTTGGTTACCTATTTGGTAAATAACCAAACCTATATCCACAGAACGTGTCTGTTTTCCTGCCTAGAGGCCACCCCTGTAGCAGATAACATCACCTGTACCCTCTCATACTACAAACCCAGAGGCATCACAGGAAAATATCCACGTATATAACCAACAGCTGTGGTATAGCCCCTATAGATAAGAGACCCAGAGGGATTCAAATGAACTTTACTTAATGCCACGTTAGGGACTATCAGGTTTACTTTACCGTTAACTCACTTTCAAATTTCCGCCATCTATCCCAGTTGCTCCCGAGGGGCAGCCATTTAGCTAATGTTGCAACACCTTTGGAGTCACAGGTCCAGGAAAAGAAGGAATATCACTGACACATTGTGGAAAGGGGCCAACAGTGCTGCCTCCGCTTGGAGTATTTGTAAAATCTAACAGCATGAAGGTAGATTGGGCCAACTGGACAAGTATACCCAGTCTTATTACTGGGGTGCAGTTAACTCAGGTGTAGGCGGAAGTGGGTGAATTGCACGATATTTCAGCCCTTAGTTCTATGACCCAGAAGGTATTAAGAGAGGTGGTATTAAATATCACTGATGCTGGGAAGGCATTGCAGTGGGATCTGGCATGTTTGGGATTTCCTGAGTGACCAGCTAATGGCCATTCAGAGTGATCTTGAGCACCAGGCTTGGCCCACGGCCCTTACAGACATCTCAGGAGTACCATCTGACCTCTGGTCATGGAGGCATAATTGGAAATTCTCTGGGTAAAAGTGTGTGCATTTACAGTGCTCCTTCCAAGCATATGGACCGGTTAAAGGCAGTGTGGGCTTCCACATACCGAATCCTGCCAGGCCCGTGGGGAGGATGCATATGAGATTGGGTAATTCACCAAGACATTTGGGAAATCAAGCCACCTCATATGCCTAGCCAGTTCATAGTCAGTGCTCCTAAAATAACAATATTTGAATTGGAATAGGAAACTGATGGACGCTCTCGCCATTAGAACTCCACAGCTTCAGTGTGTATGTAAACTGAAGTAGGAGAAGTTGTCACAGTTACTGATGGGTTTTGTTAGAAGGGTATAGAAGAAGAAATTATCCTGACAGGACACCCGCTTCTCTAAGCTAATGATAGTTGTGGGCTTGTAGAGACCACCATTTACAAGACATACATTTAATCTCACCACTGCTGCAGACAGTCATATATTGAATTGGCCTAAAAAGAGAAATTTTGCAACCAGCCCTTTAGGCTTAGATACCCTTTAATTGGACTACCCTAGTACCTGACTGGTTCCAGAATTTGTTTGCAGTTTTACCAGAAGTACAAAAATTTCTGAGCTTCAATGGCAAATTCACATATTCCAGAATATATATCAAATTGAAAATAATGCTTTTATATAGCCTATAGGGTTTCTATTTGTGTACTAAATATGATGTTTTGTGTTTTGTAACTAAAACTATTTATTAATCCCAACCCCATTGTTTTATTGCCATAGAAATGTTATTGCTTTTATTATTGTTTGGTATGAGGTTATGTTATTGTTGCCTTTGTAATGGATGCATTTATCACTACTTGCCCAGTCCTAAACTGACTAGATTTAATGCACAAGAGCGAGTGAAGCTAATAATTGTTAATGAACTTTATGGCAACAGTTGGAAAGAAAGGAAGCCAGAAGCAGTGATGAATGTGTATAAGGATAAGCAGGACAAGAGGGAAATTACGGTGGGCTTAAGACTGACTAGGCTTTTAGGCCTAAACTTTGGATAAGTTTGTTTTCAGGCTGTGTTAAACTTTGGTTCAACTTGTCTCTGTGTATAAGGGAAAGAGCGGAGGGGGACAGAGTGATGAAAGAGTGATAAAAAGTTGCTTTTGTGTGTCAAGAGGTTAAAGGGGTCACAGTGGAAAGTTCCCAAAATGGAACAGTGGCTTTTCTGTACAAAGGGCATGTGGGGGCAGAAAGATGTGGTCAGGGCCCCAAAAAGAGGAACTAAAATTGGATAAAGGGAAACCAGAAGATCTGTTATATTATGACAGCTGAGCTTGCTTTTAGAACCACAGAAAAGGTGGTAAAACAGTCAAACCACCCCACGGCCCTAACCGGTTCTTAATCGGTGCCACGGAAATAAGACCGGATCTCTGGATAGGACTAGGTAACCTATGGACATTATGGCCCTTAGAACCCCTTCAACTCCAGTCCATCTGAAAGCTTAACCCTGGAGAAATTGTTACTGTCCATGATCATATTTGTTGGGAAGGTAACGGCCAATTAACAACCCTTGCTTCCCAACCCCTTATCCAGGCCAACGATAGCTGCGTTTTTTGTTAACTTAATTGCTTTTGGGACATGGTTTTAATCTGAACATGGCCACTGGCACTCATGTTATTTATTTGTCTGGCCCACAGACATAACGTGCTGTTTCCTGCCGTTCTATATCCTTTTCAATTGGACCGCTTTGACGCCAGATCGTTTTCATTCCTTAGTCTCCCTCCTACCAAAGATCCAGCAAATATCCCAATTGCAGGAACAGATCCATATCCTCGAAAACATGTATTAAATTGAGCTAAATGCCTTTTAGATGGCCTATAGAATTACAGCTTTTTGTATTAAAGCTAATGTTCCTTGTTCCATTATCAAAACCCTCTAGCCCTCCATGCCTCTAGGTACATATACTGGGGCCTTTCAAAAGGAGGGTTGTCATTAAATATTTGTTTTTTGTTATTGTTGCTGTAGAGCTTGTTGTCCCTGCCCTATATTTGCTTTGTTTATGCCACTTTACTAAGTGGCCCTTGTTCCCTTGAGGGAATTAGATCCCTGTCTGCCTGAAACCCTGGAAGCACCCTATAAAATGAGACTACAAGTTCTGAAGTCCAGAACTTAATTATTAATTAATTAATTAACAAATAAAAGGAAGTTCTTCTTCATGCAGCGCACAGTCAACTTGTGGAACTCCTTACCTGAGGAGGTTGTGAAGGCTAGGACTATAACAATGTTTAAAAGGGGACTGGATAAATTCATGGTGGCTAAGTCCATAAATGGCTATTAGCCAGAATGGGTAAGAATGGTGTCCCTAGCCTCTGTTCGTCAGAGGATGGAGATGGATGGCAGGAGAGAGATCACTTGATCATTGCCTGTTAGATTCACTCCCTCTGGGGCACCTGGCATTGGCCACTGTTGGTAGACAGATACTGGGCTAGATGGACCTTTGGTCTGACCCGGTACGGCCTCTCTTATGTTCTTATGTTAATGAATATTCACATTGAGGAAATTGATGCCGAAGAATTGGCATCAAAAGGAGGGAAATGATAGGGAATTTGCCAGACACCCACCCATAGGGTCAGAAGCAGACTGCATCCTAACCCCTACCTTTCAGTTCCAGGCCTGTTAGCAAAACCCAATTGCTATATAGAACAAAGGTTAACTTCTGCAAAACTTGTTTGTCTGTATAAGGGGCACGAGGGGTGGTGGTGGTGATGATGAAGAAACCAGAGAAAGGGGAACTGAGGGAAGCTCAGCTAGAATGCGACAAGAGCCTTATCCAATGCAACCGCAAAGGAGGGGTCTTAAAGGCAGGCAGACTACCAACGAAAACCACATTTGGGACAATAACAGGAAAAACCCTAGATGGTGAGGGGCAGTGACAGGCTCACTAAAAGTAAGAAAGTATGCCAAATAAGGAGTTAATAAAGTACAATGTGTGTGATGTGTAATTATGCTTTGTGGTTTTAGCCTTTATAAGCTTGGTGAATATCTGTTAAAGACAAGGCAGCTACCCCCCCCCCTTGCATGGGGCCATGCTGACCTTCCCTATATGCATATTTGTATTTTAATAAAGGGGCCTCAAGGCTGTGTCTGACCCAAAATCAATGATGTGGTTAATTTTTCCACAACAGACTGCACAAGTGATTTGGCCAATCAAGATATAGCTGACTTCAGTTCTTTTGCATATTGTCCTGTCGCCTCTGTGCTGGACTAATATAATCTGCTCCGAGGCAGCTCTTAACCAAGCCTTCAGAAACAACACCTATCAGCAAATAACACTTGTTTGTGTGATCTACTATCAACCATTTAAGTTCCAGCTGCCAAACAAGTTGCTAGTGATCTTTTCAGCTCAACGTGATTTGGGACCCACTTACTTAAACCATCTCCAACCCCTTTTCCTTTCAATTAGTTGAGGTGCACTGAAACAGAACCTCAGTTTTACAAACTCTAATCTTCCAACAACCAGTTATACAAACAATTTTTCCTGACTTCCCTCCCGAAAAATCATGATGAAATTATGTCAGTGAAGAACATTCTGACTCCTTCAATGCTTTGGAAATCACTTTCCACTGGTCAGAAGGACAAGAAAGTGATGATGTGCACGAGACCACATCTTATGTACCATACCTAGTGTCATTTTGAGATATTAAATGTTATGAACTTTTTTATTTTATACATTTCTCAATGCCCAATTATTTCATAAAATAGGCATTCTAATGTATGGTACTGTCAGTGGCAGGAACTTGGCTTCCCATTGTAAATAATCAGGGCAGTTCAGTACAGGGCTCCTACCTCTGGAAATCACTCCCTGTAGTTTTCCATCAAAGCCTCAGCTTGGTAAGCTTCAGTTCTCCTGCTGCAGGGCTTTTTTTTTTTGGGTCACTCTAATTTTTAACGGAATAATAATGGGTTGTTTTAGTTAATGACTATTTCAGGCTAGAAGGGACATATGGAGAGCTATTTTTTAATCATTTTGACTTTACTAATTATTATTGTACAGTACCTACACACTTCTGTTATACTAAAAAATGCCATATAAGATACCCAAAAGACATATTTTTATTACTTAAAGAAATACATTTAGTTTTAATGATATCACAACTATACAATATTACCTGTGGGTGATAATATAACCATATAGGTTTTAAATTGCATACATACATTTGTATATTGCACAAATATGCAATGGTCACACTCCAAAACTTTCTTCCATTTTGAGAGAGATTATCCATTCCAGGAGCATTCCTCATATTTAGAATAGGAAACGTTTTGAAGTATGACCTCTGTAGATTACACAAAAACACATACACACACACACAGAGTTCTACTGTGTAAAAGTGGAATATTGCAGGGCTGAATCAGGCCCATTTATTTTATAAGCTGACTGTTAGATATTTTAAAATTTGGTTTCTTTCAAGTTGGGACCCAACCCCACAAATGTCAAAATTCTCCATGAATGAGGATGGCATTTCAGTTCTAGGGCACTTTGACTGAAAGGCTGCCCCAGAGCCACAGACCCTGAAAGCCTTGTAGTCTTGACTCAGAGGCAGTCCTACCTGAGTTTCCTTTGCAACTTAGCTGAAGTTGAGCCATCTTCATGCAATGTTTCAATTTCAACAAATTAGGAAATTCCAACAAAAAAGTGGTTTGCCTGGATTTTTCCGACCAGCTCTAGCATTTATCTCACAGCAACTCTGTGAGATGGGGAAATATTATTATCCCAATTTGACAGGTGCAGAACTGAGACACAAGGCAACTATGGGGTTTGTTGAAGATCACACATGTAGTCTGTACCAGAGCCGTGAGTTGAGCCCAAGTCTCTCAAGTCTAAACTAGTGCGCTAAGCACTGGATCATCCTTCCACTCAACTTAAATTGACATCAGTTTGACTACTCATGTAAGTGCCTTCCAATTTAAGGGTTGAATAATCTAGTCCTAAACAGCAGAAACAAAAGCAGAAATGTATGTAGAGAGATTTCAGTAATAATTTTCATCTTCTGTTTCTGGCCACTTTCTTGAAATTAATAATAATACAAAATCATCCTGGAACTTTCGGCATCTTCTATAAGAAAAGCATGATCTTTCCCATGGTTTGCCATGAGAAACAACTACCTTAACTATATGCTTGTAAATGTCAACCTTGTGTCAGTTACCCCTATCTAAATCCAGAATGGAAAATGATGGAATGATATGGAAATAAAACATAACTGAGATTATAATCCTGTCCATAGAGTATGTTTTGTGCCTATATCTATATGCAGTTATCTTTCCAATCAAGTGGTACTAAATGCTATGATAATTAGAGGAACTAAATGTTTCACATAACTCCAGAGAAGGGAACATGCATATGCAGGGCTTGCCTGTTGGCATATAGTCCTTGCAACTGTCCTTGACACCGAATAAATGATTTTCCACTAAAAGTGAATAGATGATGCAATCTGTTTAGTTTATGCATTTATTACAACCAAAGTGACATCTATTATTTTATTTGTTCATTAAAATAATTTGGTTTACCTTTTATGGCATAGTCATTAATAACTTTCAAACCCATTGTGCTAATCAGACAATGTGGTTAAAAGCAAGTCTGATGGCACACAGATAATTCTTCAAGCTTTGGTGATACTTTAAATAGCAATCATGACTCAAGAAAATTCATCATGGTAGGAAATGTTAGAGAGGAAGAAAAACTGTCATACTTTATTCTGAAATGGAGAATTTACTGCCTTGGTCCCTGACAGATGCTGTGTAATAGGGAACAGCAAATAATCTTTCTCTTGACGTTTCCAAAGAGGTAAAAGGAGCCTGTCGGGGTGTTTTTCAATTTTTCCCCCCCTCATTATAATAAGATCATAGAATCTTGAAACTGAAATCTGTTTCCCCACAGAAATTATTTTTCCTCCATGGTGGGCGCACATCAGTTTATTATTGCAGAGTTCTTTATGAGTGCTGAGCAACTGGAATTAATTCCTCACCCACACACCACCCCCATTCTGAAGGGTCTTCAATAAATTATGGCGCTTTAGTAGAAACTCCACAGTTAAGGTTGTGAGACACTGACTGTTATGAGGCTGATTATAACATCCCTTTTAACACCTTAAGATTCTGCATATGTGTAAAAGAGAAAAAGCTGGAGATGGGACTCTTGTAGAATTTACAACTTACCATGTATTCCATGATATTCTATTTGTGAGATCAATGGATTCCAAACTCCAAACATGAAAAAGAATAACACTGCTGCATATGTGCAGGAGTGAAGAAGTCTCAGCAAAGTAGTTAATTATTGAAAATATGCTGATCCATTTAGGACTCACAAAGAGGGGTGCATTTTGAAAACATGGCCTCTGCGTTCACACATACAAATGGCATATAAACAGATCCTCGAAAGGGTTCCACCAGCACAGACTGAGACCTGCATGTACCATTATACATATGAGCAATAGTTTATGTAGAAATATGTGTATAAATTAGTATGGACCCTTAGACAATTTGTCCCATGATATATAAAGAATTTCTAATAAAAATATAACTGCCATATGTTTAGGACACACAACCATTTCAATGAATGGTGAAACACTTATCTATACCTGGCTATACAATCTTATTTTAGAATTTAGAGTTAAAAAATTTTGCTATAGAAACTTATTGAACATTACAAGAAAATATTGACTTTTTAAAAAATCAGTTGCAAAACTCAAACAAACCAGTACCCTGCTTCATATCAAGATAAGCACTCAAGCCAGTTGTTATGAAGTTTACTCAATAGTGTAATTAGCTTTTTATTAAAATGTCTTCCTACATTTTTAGACATAATTTTTCCCCGTAAATAAGGCACTTTATGGAATTTTCCATTCTAGTTTTCTAAGTCACATACTGAATAACATCTAGGTGCATTATGGAGAAAATTACAGCTAAACATGTAATGGATACTTGTTATGGTCACAGGGCAATATCCTAGAGTTCCCATTAAGTTTGGGTCTCTATATGTATGGTATAAATAATAGTACATCTTTTTCCAATTTGTCTACTATGAATGACACTCAGTTTTTTTTAAGAGGCTAAGGGAAAATTAAACCAAATGTAAATATACAACAATTGGATTTTGTCCAGGACATTGGTCTATTACCCCATTTTCTTTGAAAAAGTGCCATTGGCTCTTTAAAGACCACAACCAGCAAGAATCTCAGTTTTACATCTCATCTGAAAGACAGCGTAGTAACATAGATTAACCTGAATTACTACACCCAAGTATATGTTTATGAACTGCTCATATGGGAGATGGGCATCTGTTTTACAGCTAAACCAAGGCAATTTGGTTAGGTATTTTTCATATGAGTAAAACTGATTCAATTACTGAAGTAACTACCTGAGATAATTCCCTGCAATATATTACTTTTAGTAGCCATATGATGACTTTGCTGTATTCTTATGGATGCAGCCATCTAATGACTCAGACCCCTGAAGGATATAGGCCATTTGCTAATGAACAGGGAGCACAAACCATTGATGTGAGAATGGTGAGATTTCTTCCAAAAGTAACAGTTAGAAATAAAGTATTTTATCTGACTTCACCAGCGAGCCTTCAATCAATAAAAAGTTAAACACAGAAGTAGCAAAAGTGACTTCTGAAATCTGCCTCAAAGTGCAAAGGGAAACAATAAGACTGGCTTATGAAGCAAATGCTATTTCAAGAAAATCAAGTTTTCAGAAGAAGACTTGGAATGACATAAATGAATACCCACTGGTAAATGTTATCGTTCTGAACAGTGTGTTTCTTGTGAAATACAGTATATGCGCGAAATATTAGCTCTGCGTGCGTTCCAGCCAGCATGGGAAATAAGTGTACCGCTTACTTGAAAAAAAAGTAATAAAATATCATAAATAATAACACTACTTTGTAGTGCATCTTCCTACCAAGGATGATGATGATTATAACAACATCAAAGCTCTTTACAAACGTTAATTAAGGGCTTGTTCACATGAATAATTAGCCTGTGGCAAGATTGGGTGTAACTCCATCCTGCTAACTGTCCATGTGCACCCTGCTGATGCGGGTTAAATTTGTTACAGAGCTTTGATCTAGTTCCCTTTGAAACAGGACTAACTCAAAGTGCATTAATGAACAGTTCACATGTGTCAGCAGGACACACAGAGATAGTTAGATCATGACAGGCTAGTGCAGGATAGGTAGCTTCACACCCCATCTTGCTAAAGTCTAATTGCTCTTGTACACAAGCCTTAAGCCTAATAAAACCCCTGTGAGGGTAGTTAATTGATATTATGCTCCTTGTATACATGCACAAAGAGGCACAGATAGGTTAATTGCCCAAGACTACAGAAGAAAACTGTATAAATTCAAAAGCTTGTCTCATTCACCAACAGATGTTGGTCTAATAAAAGATATTACCTCACATACCTTGTCTTTCCAATATCCTGGGACCAACACAGCTACAGCAACAATACAAACGAGACTACAGAGTGAATCTATCATTTTCTGGAACTATAACCCTGGAATCCAGGCTCCCTGTTCTTTGCCCTCAACACTAGAGCATTAAAAGGAAACATATAGGGTGGAATTCACCCATGTGCACAGGCATTAGAGATAGTGTCTTGCATGCCTTTGCTTCCCCCCATGTTGAGATTATCATTAATAAAAATAGATAATATAGATCTATTCCAGATAGGGTGATGTCATAAATAAACAAATAGTTAAGGGTTAAGGTCTCTTTTACCTGTAAAGGGTTAACATGCAGTACCTGATGACCACCTGACCAGAGAACCAATCAGAGACAACATAATTTCAAATCTCTGTGGAGGGAAGCCTTTGTCTGTGTTCTTTGTTAGAGCTCTCTTTGGATCTAAGAGAGGTCAGTCATGTCTCCAAGTTCTCCTGGAGTAGTTCTACTATTTAATAGTGAGTATTAATTAGAAAGGCGGATTAGTCTTTTGAGTTGCTTTCTATATTTGCAATTGTGTGTTTGCTAAAGGAAATTCTTTATTCCTGTTTGCTGTTACTTTGCTTTCACTGAGAAAGAAAGGGGGAGGGAGAATTCTCTCCAGAGATTGATAAATTTAGACCCTGTATTGTTCTATCTTGGATTACAGAGACAAGTTACTTTCTTTTTATTCTTTAATAAATTCTTTTCTATTAAGGACTTGGTTGGTCTTTCCTTGGGTGGATTCTCAGGGAAAGAGGAGGGGGAGGTGAGTCCCTCTTTGTGTTGAGTCAAGGATTTGACTCGGTGTAATCTCTCCAAAGCAGGCTGAAGAGAGGGAAGGGGAGAGGGGAACTGGCTGTTTCTCTCTCTCTGGTGAGATTCAAGGTGTTTGGATCTGTGTTCCCCAGGGGAAGTTCTTGGGGGAACAGGGAGTGTGTCAGACACTTAAAAACTGACTGGTGGCAGCTTTTACTAGATCTAAACTAGGATTTTAGTTTAGAGGGAAACCAGTGCAGGTCCCCACATTGGAACCCAACAGCTTCAAGTGGGGGTGAGACCTATGACAGGTGACCAGACAACAAGTGTGAAAAATTGGGACACACTTCCATACTCTCTGCATGGAGGATCCCATAGACCTAGGGATGTAATCTGGTTCTTTATACTTAAAATTATAAACAACACCACTTCACTCTTTCATCAGGAGATCTGAAAACACTGTACAAAGGAACTCAGTATCATTATCACCATGTTACAGCTTGGAGAAATCAGTCACAGAGAGATGCAGTGATTTGCCCAAAGTCACACACCAGGCCGAGGCAGGGCCCGGATTAGAACCCAAGACCCTACACTATAAACTTACATCAGTAGAACTCCATAACTCAAGGGTGTGAATAATCCATACCCCGGAGTGACACAGATATACCGACATAACCCCCGGTGAAGACAGAGCTATATTGATGGGAGGACTTCCACCAATATAGCTACCACCGCTCATGGAGGTGGATTAACTACGTCGATGGGAGAAGCTCACAGTCTTCACTAAAGCATTACAGCGACGCAGCAGCACTGATGCCGCTGCAGCATTTTAAGTGTAACCTCAGCCCGGTGTTTTATCCATTAGGCCACAAATGGAACTGAACAGAATACTAGTTTTAATACAGCACTGTTAAAAATATAAAAAATATTGATGCTGAATAAGCAAAGAGAAGAAAAATATATTTTTAAAGGGGGAAAAAAAGGTCTTGTAAATGAGTGTCTCTGAGCTCAGAATAAGAAAGTTAGTGTGTGAGGTTCAAGTAACAGAGTGTAATAGCAGCTAACTTTGGTGTTAAGTTCAAACCAGCCATCCTGAAAGGTACCTTTAAAAAATGGAGGTAGGGGGTGTGGAGAATATTTCTCCTACAAGTACAGTTGCCAGCTATAATTGTAACATCAAAACACATGAAGAATATGAAGAAAAAAGGCTACTAAATTCATTCCGGCTGCTCCTTAGGGTCTACCTGAATTCTGCATGCCAATTTATCTAATTTCACCACTTTTCTCTGCATCCACATTTCTCTCCTGCTCAAATTTCCCTTGCTTTAAAAACTCATCAGCAGAGGTTCTGCTCATAGACACACCTTGCTTCAGTGGCTATAATTTTCACTTTTTGATTGATTTGGCCATTTCTTACTTTTTATATGATGATCCTTTAACCTAAAATTGCATTTGCTTTCCTCTTTCAACTCATATCAAGCCAATTTTCCTTTGGATGTGGTAAAACTTTCAGGCTGGGGTTTTAAAATGAGTATAAAGGAACTAGGGACTTACATCCCATTGAAATCCAGTGGGAATTGGGAGCCTAACTTACTTAAGGTTGAGATTTTCAATGAAGCCTAAGTTCTAAAATGCATTCATGAGGTCATCACAGCCTCCTTTTTCCCAGTGAAACATGTCCCATGTTCTCAGTCTTCCTTTAGGATGTACAGGAAATAGGAAAGACCCAATTGATTACCATCTAAAGCAGGGGAAGCTGTACTGAGTATGGTACTAAAGCTAAAGGTACTAGTGCCTTATACACAGAGTTTGCGGGAATGATTATTAAATATGTACCAATCAAAATATCCACTTCTTCATAAGATTAAACTGGGGAGTTTTTATTTATTGTTTTGGCAAAAAGAAACAGAGAATTTCCTGTCGTACACAATCAGGCTGCAACAGACCAGAGGGGGGGGGGGAAGCAAATACAGTACAGTACTGTGTTAAACGTAAACTACTAAAAAAATTAAGGGAAAACAGCATTTTTCTTCTGCATAGTAAAGTTTCAAAGCTATATTAAGTCAATGTTCAGATGTAAACTGAACAACCATAACTTTTTGTACAGAGTTACGAGCATTTCAGAGTTACGAACAACCTTCATTCCCGAGGTATTTATAATCAGAGGTTCTACTATACCAGGGATCGGCAACCTTTCAGAAGAGGTGTGCCAAGTCTTCATTTATTCACTCTAATTTAAGGCTTTGTGTGCCAGTAATACATTTTAACGTTTTTAGAAGGTCTCTTTATATAAGTCTATAATATATAACTAAACTATTGTTGTATGTAAAGTAAATAAGGTTTTTAAAATGTTTAAGAAGCTTAATTTAAAATTAAATTAAAATGCAGAGGTCCCCAGACCAGTGGCCAGGAGCCGGGCAGTGTGAGTGCCACTGAAAATCATCTCATGTGCCTCCTTCGGCACGCGTGCCATAGGTTGCCTACCCCTGTACTATACATTTCTGAAGTTTCCAGATGATACCAAGCTGGGAGGGGTTGCAAGTGCTTTGGAGGATAGCATCAAAATTCAAAATGATCTGGACAAACTGGAGAAATGGTCTGGAGTAAATAGCATTACATTCAATAAGGACAAATGCAAAGTACTCCACTTAGGAAGAAACAATCAGTTGCACACATACAAAATGTGAAATGACTGCCTAGGAAGGAGTATGGTGGAAGGGATCTGGGGGTCATAGTGCATCACAAGCTAAATATGAATCAATAGTGTAACACTGTTGCAAAAAAAGCAAACATCCTTCTGGGATGTATCAGCAGGAGTGTTGTAAGCAAGACACGAGAAGTAATTCTTCCGCTTTACCCCATGCTGATTAGATCTCAACTGGAGTATTGTATCCAGTTCTGGGCGCCATATTTCAGGAAGGATGTGGACAAATTGGAGACAATCCAGAGAAGAGCGATAAAAATGATTAAAGGTCTAGAAAACATGACCTGTGAGGGAAGATTGAAAAATTGGGTTTTGTTTAGTCTGGAGAAGAGAAGACTGAGGGGAAACATGATAGCAGTTTACAAGTACATAAAAGGTTGTTACAAGAAGGAGAGAGAAAAATTGTTCTCTTTAACTTCTGAGGATAGGACAATAACCAAGGGGCTTACATTGCAGCAAGGGTAGTTTAGGTTGGACATTAGGAAAAACTTCCTGTCAGGGTGGCTAAGCACAGGAATAAATTGCCCAAGGAGGTTGTGGAATCTCTGTCATTGGAGATTTTTAAGAGCAGGTTAGATAAACACCTCTCAGGGTTGGTCTAGATAATACGTAGCCTTGCTATTAGTGCAGGGGACTGGACTAGATGACCTCTTGAGATCCCTTCCAGTCCTATGATTCTTTGTGTGGGGGCCAAGGTGAGAATTTTACCTTCACCGTCACTGTGGAACTATTTTGTCTGCAAAAGCCACAGGTCCCAGGGCAGCCCATAGGAGCTTAGGTCCATCTACAGAAAGGTTTTATGTCTTCCTGCCAGGGCTGATTGACCTTATGTTCTTTTCCCATGATTCCATCTCAGCCATTCTCCCAGGGAATCCCTAGCTGAAAGCTGCCCCTAGAAGGCTAAGTAGCAAGGGCCCAATATAAAGTGGCAGCCATAGTGCAGACTCATGCTTCATTAACTTTTTACTGACTTCCCCACTAGGATGGAACAGTCTATGTGCGTCCTGTCACCCCTTCTGAGTGCCTATCATGAGGGCTCTCTGTGGGGTCCAGGCCCAGGAGAAGACCAGGGCCGCAGAGGAAGCTGAGTGTCACTTCATATGGGATGAAGATCTATGGAGAGGGGACCCTCCATACCTCTCCAAAAGGGTGACACCCCATAGTTATATGCAGACAGCTGAAGATCAACCAGAATTGGCCTCTCACTCAAGTAATTTAAAAGGAGAAGAGCTTGAATTTTCAAGCCATTGAAAATATTTTTGAACTGTAACAGATTTTTGCTGCAAATAATAGAGAAGTGGGAGATGAATATGAAAATCTAATAGAGATCAAGAGAGGAGTGAGACAAAGTTGTATAATGTCACCAACTTTATTCAACTTTTACAGCAAGTGTTTGATTAAATTAATCGAAGAAACAGAAGAAGATATTAAGATAAAAGGAAAATGGATGAATCACATTCACTACGCAGATTGAAAAGAAGGTCTGATGAAGTTAGTGGAGATTTTATGTGAATATGTTAAAGAATATGATCTTAAGTGAAATGTGGACAAAACAAAAATTATTGTGTTATTCAAGGTACCTGGGAAAACATGCAAGATTCCAGCGAATGACACGGCCATTCAATAAATGAGAAATTATTTCTACTTCAGAAGCATTATTACAGAAGACGGAAGACTAGATAATGAAGACAGCACCAGAATAGCAAGAGTGAAAGAGACATTCTGGAAGAATAAAAATCTGATGAGCAGGGACATAAATTTGAAGGCTAAATTCTGATTCTTTTAAAACTTACATTGGGTCTGCGTTAAAATTACTGCTGTGAAACATGGACATTCCAACAATTGATAATAAAGAGGCTGCAATTCTTCAACTTATGGTGTTATAGAAGAATTCTGAAAATAGAATGAATAGACAGAGTAGCCAATGAAAAATTTTGGAAGATATTGATAACTGAAACTTAGCAAAAACTTGTTAGAGATCTTACAAAAGGAAAGATTTGATTTGCAAGGCACATTTTAACAAATTCAGTGGGTGATGCATGTTTAGGAGCACCTGAAGGGAAAGTTGATAGCAGAAAAACATGAAGTAGAAAAAGAAGATCTTGGATGGACAATGTGGTATCCTGGGTGGATCAAAAGGAATATTCATCCACAAAACGATTAGCAGAAGAGCGTACAGAATGGGCTACCATGGTTGCAAACCTCCAGTAATAGAGATGTCAAATAAGAATAAGAATAATAAATAAATAAATAAATAAAAAAGAGGGGAAAAGACTCAAAATAACAGACTCATGCAGATACTACAGTACTTATGCTGTGAAAAATATCACCTCTTTCCAAGGATTTCCAGTCAGATACTCTCTCTTTACTATTTCCAAACATTAAACTAAAAGGTAAATACATGCTTTCAGAATCTTTTCCTGCTCAAAGCAGTATGTTGCAATAAGCAGCTCTCCACATAGTTCCTCTCTTTCAGAAATATATCTTCTTACATTCTTTGCACTGGATACCATTGTTCATTAACAACCAAGGTATCTGAATAGACTTAAGCCCTCCTCCATCTAACTGTTTTACGTGATCCTCTCACTTTAATATAAATTATGAACTTGGAAATCTTTCATATAAACAAATCAGGAGATCAAACATGAAGCCTTGTTGTATCCTATTTGTACATCATCATCTTTCCCCAGTCCAATTAGTCAGATAATATTTACTTTCTTGTCTTAGAGTCACTTCTGAATAACCTTATCTGGTCATTTTAAGGGTGCATGGATTTCACCTGAGTTAAGCCTGTTTGTTCTGCTCCAATTTATTGTAGGAACTCTTGCATGTATGCTGGCAGAAACTGGTGTAAATAATAATAAAAATAATCATTTACACCTATGCAGTGATTTCCATCCAAAGATCTAAAAGTTATTCTCAACTGGGGTAAGCATTGTGATACTAGCTTTACAGAGAGAGAAGCTGAGGCATAAAATTAAGTGACTTGCTCAAGGTCACTGAAGAAATCTGTAGTGGAGACAGTAATGGAACCTAGGTCTCCTAACCCAGTTTTGTGCTCTGCTCAACAGTCATTTTTGCCTCCCAAAGTGACCTTAATTTTCCATTAGCGAAATAGAATGATTTCAAAAGGAAGACAGCTGGGGACTTGGAGAGTATTCCTTCTTTCAAGCAGAACAACTGTGGAACATGCAGTAAAGTGGACAGAAAGGTAACCTTTTCCTACCCACTTGAATACAGAGAGGGTTCATACCCTGATCTAAATTCTTCAGAGACAGTTCCTGGCAAAGCAAGAAGTTTAATAATTTCTAATCCTAGAGCCATATAAATTGAAATGATTTTTTTCCTGTTATTGTTTAATGACCATTTCAGGACATAGGCGCCCTCTGCAAAGCCCTACTGACTTTCTGAAAATCAGACTTAAGGTATCTCAAAAATTGGGCATCCAAAATTAGAGGAGAATGTTTGAAAATCTGGATGGATAAACACAAAATGTTACTGCTGAGCCAAACAAACTTCAGACAACTTCTGGCCATTTTTGTTTCAAAGAAGCATTAATATTTTTTAAGTAAGACTGTAGATGTGTACCTTTATTCATTTGTCCATTAGAGGAATTCAGGGAGATGAAATTTGGATTAGTAAAAACAAACAGACAAATGAAAAACTGAAATTTTGCAAACTTTGAGCCAATATGAAATTCTGTCTCTTTATTCACTTCTGCTTTTTCAGACACAGGGCCAGCTCCAGACCCCAGCGCGCCAAGTGCGTGCTTGGGGCGGCATCCCATGGGAGGGCGGCAGGCGGCTCCGGTGGACCTCCCGCACACGTGCCTGCGGAGGGTCCGCTGGTCCCGCGGCTTCAGTGGAGCATCTGCAGGCACGTCTGCAGGAGGTCCACCGGAGCCGCGGGACCTGCGACCGCCAGAGGCCCCCCACGCCATGCCGCCCTGCTTGGGGCGGCGCAAATCCTAGAACCGCCCCTGTTCAGACAAATAGTTTATTCACCAAAAAGTGCTGTTTTGGATTGACTGAAACTATTTGCAAATTTGATCTGATTGATTCTGATGGGGAAAAACTTTTCCCAGGCCAGCAAACCATATGCATACATCTGTCCTCTTTATCACCTTGTAATGTTCAATCTGCCTGATTCAGAAGAGGAATTTGAATCCACATCTCCTACCTCCCAGGCTAGTGTCTTAATTTCATTCTTAGTCCTTTCTTTGGCAAGGTGGAAGAATTCCATCAGGAGAGATTGAGAGAAGCCCACCTCAAATAACCCATAGTGTGGTGATTGGGCTACTTATCTGGGACAAGGGAGATCTGAGTTCAAATCCTTACTGCAGAGTGGGGATTCAAACCTGGATTTCCACTTCCCAGGCATGTGTTTTAGCCACTGGGCTAAAGGTAATAAAGGGGGACATGCTCACAGCCAGTTTGCTGGCCCAAAACAGACTTTCCCTGTTTGTTGACAATTTCCAAGTATTTTTTCTGATTTTTGGTTGTCCCAACTGAAAAAAAAAAATCAGTTAATCTCCCAGGTCTGCTCTACATAGTATAAGAAATGCCAATGTAATATGAATTATTTAAAAATAATATTTTAATGGAAGCCCATTTGTATATCTATTATGTGGGCATTTTTCAGCTTCTGTTCCAGTCAAAACCAAAGCAAATCAACTCTTCCTATTCATGTGCTAGCCTTAATTTACAGTCCTCCATCTGTATGAACATTTCCTACTAAGCTTTCTCATCTTAAGGCAACATATATTAATGATCATTTTTACCAGTCCTATCTCCCATCTCATTCCAAACTGTGTCTGCTCCACTAGCCAGTTTTGATATGTCATTTCTGTCTTCAAATAGAACATCCTCCTTTCACATTACTATACCTACTCCAGTATTCCAGATTCTTACAGAGACTGTACTTTCAAAAGGCTTTATATGTTCTGGTAATTTAATATCCCAGTTAGTTTCCTGATTAGGACAAGTCTCAGTTATGCCAATTATATTATAATTCACCGGAAAGTCTTCACTATTATGCTCACCGCATCAGTATAGAATATATTAAGGAATACTGCACATTTGAGAACAATTTGCAGGCCTCCCTCCTGATGGTATAAAAGTGTTATCTTTCAAGATTTAAGTGTATGAGAAATTAGAATATATTATTTCTGTAATAAGTGACTTTTGTAATGTGAGCAAAAGCACTTCTTCCATTCTTTCTAAAAGGATAGCATTTTCCCCCACATAAGCAGGATCTCACTCTTTTTCAGGGGAAAAAAAAACTGAATCTTTACCCTCCGCACATCTTTGCCAAATGTTTCACTATAGCTGGTGCCCAGTATTTCAAATTGGACATAGGGATTGGAGCCGTCTTCTCTAAATTCCATAACGCCAGTGAGCCCAGTTATATGTCCCTAAGGAAACAATGTTAAAGACATTAGAATACAATTTTTATAAAGCACCATTCATGCTCCAGGTATCCTAACATGCCTTGCAAATGCTTGCAATTAAATTAATGTGGCAGGCTTGATATGCTCTGCAATAGCTCACACATAGCCTTAGACAAAATATACTGCCTTACTGAGAAAGAGACTGTTAGCCAAGACACATCTACTGTTCATTTTGAACCATGTCTTGGGATCTTTAACGTATACAAGGACAGCCACCAGTGAAAAGCAGACAGAACCTTAGCTGAATCTGAAACTATAACACTTGTAACATGATTGAGTTTGCCTAGATTCTGGTGTGCAACACAAAGCCAACACTTTCTGGCTCAGAAAAAAAAAGAGCTACCAAGTCAGGCTGACAACAATGTATTTTCAATGTTATTAAAACTTCAGTGAACAAAGCTCATGCCAGTTTAACAGTGGTGTAACTAAAAAATTATTTAACCTTGCTTTAAATTGTCAATGAAACAGTGGTGTCATTAGAGTTGGTTGGAACATTTTCACCAAAATGAAATTTCACCAACACATGCTGTTTCAATGAACATTCTGTCAGAAAGGGGTGTGTGTCCAGGGCAGGGTGAGAAAGAATGCATATGAATTGAGCTCAGTATTTACTCCAGATTTACAGTAGAGTGAAATAAGAATCAAGATATTGGATTATACAATGCACCATTTTTCCTCTTGTTTCCTAAAAGCCAACCATGTTAGCAGCTTTGGTAAGGAATGTACATCTTATTCATGGTCTACTCTGACAACTACTTAAGGTTTCATCCATTTGGTGAAATGCATAAAGCTATATGACTATTCATCATTTTGTGACTTACACAAAACATAGCCATGACATCACCAGTTGTAGAGGATACACCTTCATGACCACACAGTTTCATTAATAACAACTTAAAATCAAGGTTTTAAGAAGTTTTGAGAAGTTTATCTGAAAGAAAAATCAGAGCACTTTGGTTCTTTTGTACTTTTTATTGCACATTGGGCTTCCAACCTTGTCCACTCTTACCTTCTTAATAGTCTCCAACATGGATCGACCTCCATTCCAAGGTTTGGTGGATTTCCTCATGCAGTTCAAGCTTGCCATGCTGTGCCATTTCCTGTCCTCCAGCTTTCTATGGAAGGCATTGGCCAACATGAGCACGCTGTCATATAGATAGAGGTTAGAAACCTGCAAACAATGAAAAGAGTAAAACAGAGATTGTAGTCTTGAATATCTCCTCAAAAGAAAAAAAAACTTTAAAAATAAAACACAGGAGGACTTGTAAAGATTAATATGGAGCTTTTCACTTAAAGTGCACCAGTTCAAATACACTAGGTTGGGAGTGATTATAGCTGCATCAGTAAAATAGTCACTCATTGGTATCTTGACAGTCATTTTGGCAGGGAGACCAAGGAGTGAATGGAATTACCCTGTCATCTTCTATGCTCACTCTACCAGACCTCTCTGTAGCTTTTTACACAGTAGAGCACAAGGTACTGCTAATAAACCTACCAGGCATAAATGGAGTAGATAGAGCAGCATTACTATGACTCCAATCATTTCTCTCTAGCACAGGAGTCGACAACCTTTCAGAAGTGCTGTGCCGAGTCTTCATTTATTCACTCTAATTTAAGGTTTCGCGTGCCAGTCATACATTTTAACATTTTTAGAAGGTCTCTTTCTATAAGTCTATAATATATAACTAAACTATTGTTGTATGTAAAGTAAATAAGGTTTTTAAAATGTTTAAGAAGCTTCATTTAAAATTAAATTAAAATGCAGAGGTCCCCAGACCAGTGGCCAGGACCCAAGCAGTGTGAGTGCCACTGAAAATCAGCTCGCACGCCGAATGCGGTATGCGTGCCATAGGTTGCCTACCCCTGCTCTAGCATAACCCTGAGAGTGGTGATGGGTAACTGCTCCTGGTCCTCTTTCTTGCAGGGTCCTTAATATCCCTTCTTTTTTATATAAGAATATTTGAAGAGACAGTGAGATGACAGTGGCTCCACTACCAATTATATGCTTATAACAGCCAAATGAGTACATCATTCTCCACCGATATAACCATTATCACTACTAAGATGTCATAATGAATACAAGACATACATCATATACCTTCTTGACACACAGCAGCTGGCTCAAACTCAACCCAGACAAGACTGAAGTGATACAGGTTGAAAAAATAGCTAGACACTGTGCCATGTCTTCCACTGAAAGTATACAGCCCCCATTCGTCAAAATTGTGCAAAGCCTCAGTGATCTTGTTTGATTCCTCACTGAGCTGGGATGATCAGGTAGCATCAGCAATGAAAAGTGTCTTTCCCCTGCAGCTCATGAAGGAATATCACCCCTTTATGGTGGACAAAGACCTGGCCACAAGATCCACGCATTTATCAACTCCAGATTTAATTTCTGTAATTCACTGTATCTGAAACATGGAAACAGTGAAATGCACACCATGTAGCTGCCCACTTCCTCCAAAGTTCAGGCCACTATGAGCACATCAGGCCTGTGCTCCAGTTTTACTAGTTCCCAATCGACTTCTGAGGCCAGCGTAAGGGCTTAATCTGTCAGAGATAGGCTAGATCAGAGGTGGGCAAACTACAGCCCGCGGGCCACATCCGGCCTGCAGGACCGTCCTGCTGGGCCCTTGAACTCCTGGCTGAGGAGGGTCCCCCCTCCCCCACAGCCTCAGTGCGACATGCCGCCAACGCGGGAGGGGGCTGCACTGCAGAGGCAGGGGAGAGCAGGAAGAGAGGCTCACCTGCAGTCTCAGGGGAGCAGGCAGGTGGTGTGGGTGGTGGGAGCATGGCGAATGCGGCCAGAGGACTCAGGAGGAGCACCAGGCAGCCCCACAGCCGGCCGGAGAGAAGCAGTGCTTTGAAGGCAAAACCGCAGCGTCTCTCAGGCTGCGAGGCTGCCCCTGCTCCTCTTGAGTCCTCCGCCCTTGTTCGCAGGGCCACACTCTGAAAGGGTCTTGGGGGGGGGTTGGATAGGGGATGGAGTTCCAGGGGGTCTGTCAGGTGGCGGGGCAGTCAGGGAGTAGGGGGGATTGGATAAGGGGTGGGATCCCAAGGGGGCGGTTAGGGGCAGAGGGTCCCAGGAGGGGGTGGTCAGGGGACAAGGAGTGGGGGGGGGGTTGGATGGGTCGGGAGTTCTGAGGGGGACAGTCAGGGGGCAGGAAGTGGGATGAGGCAGATAGGGTTAGGGTTTGGGGAGGCACAGCCTTCCCTATCCGGCCCTCCATAGAGTTTTGGAACCCCAATGAGGCCTTCAGGCCAAAAAGTTTGCCCACCCCTCATCTAGACTTAGCCCTGCCTTGAGTGCAGGAGACTGAAGTAGAAGACCTCATAAGAACATAAGAATGGCCATACTGGGTCAGACCAAAGGTCCATCCAGCCCAGTATCCTCTCTACTGGCAGTGGCCTATGCCAGGTGCCCCAGAGGGAATGAACCTAACAGGTAATGATCAAGTGATCTCTCTCCTGCCATCCATTTCCACCCTCTCACAAACGGAGGCTAGGGACACCATTCCTTTCCCATCCTGGCTAATAGCCATTAATGGACTTAACCTCCATGAATTTATCCAGTTCTCTTTTAAACCCTATTATAGTCCTAGTCTTCACAACCTCCTCAGGCAAGGAGTTCCACTGCTTCACTGTGCACTGTGTGAAGAAGAACTTCCTTTTATTTGTTTTAAACCTGCTGCCAATTAATTTCGTTTGATGGCCCCTAGTTCTTATATTATGGGAACAAGTAAATAACTTTTCCTTATTCACTTTCTCCACACCACTCATGACTTTATATACCTCTATCATATCCCCCTTAGTCTCCTCTTTTCCAAGCTGAAAAGTCCTAGCCTCTTTACTCTCTCCTCATATGGGACTCGTTCCAACCCCCTAATCATTTTAGTTGCCCTTCTCTGAACCTTTTCTAGTGCTAGAATATCTTTTTTGAGATGAGGAGTACACATCTGTATCTCTTGAGGTCCCTTCCAGTCCTACGATTCTATGATCTTCAAAGCAATAAATGGATCAGGTTCCCTAATATAGGAGGCCAGAAGAGATGAAACAATCCAGAATCAGATCAGCTTGAAGAAGGCTGAAAACCTCCCTATTTGACAGAGCTATTTTGCCATAGCCAGAATAACAGTAAACAAAATAATTTAAAATAAAAGTGTTAAAATATAAGCAGATACTCCCTAAAAAGTGGATATACTTCTGATATGCCAGTAGATGTTATTGCCTTCTCTAATTCCCATGAAGTACATATCTCTATATAAATGATAATCTTAATTAGCTATATATTTAATTAACATAGCCTATCACTGCAGACAACATGGTATTTTCATAATGAACTAATATTTCTACAAAATCCAGGACTAAATCAGATGTGAATTAAACAGGCACACAGCTGAACAGTATCAAAAAGGCCTATCCATACATTTTAAAAAAGATCTCTCTTATGTGGTACAGAAAAGAAAAATGCAAAAAAGAGGGATGCCCATTTATACAGTGAAGAGTAGGGCTGATTAATCATGAAAAGGGATTTTAATGTTGAAAACATACAGCGTGTGAGAGATACTTTCTTAGGTAAAAAGCTCTTCCATTTTATACTATCACTAAATAAAATCTTTCCCTTCCCCAATAGCTACACATCATTCATGTTCATTATTTTTACGCTTCTACTACTGTCTGATTATCATGCTCCTTGAAAAATAGCTTACAAAAAATAGCCCCTTGTCAGATTTCTTCTTTTTTTTTTCAATAGCAAATGTTTAAAGAGTTAATGAGAATGGTCCCAGTGACTCTGCCCCTGGTTTGGTTAAGTATCTGCTGCTTCTGCTCAGCTGTGTATCTCCTTATACTGTAGATGGTTATTTTATTTGTAAACTGTTTGGAAACTAAGCGAGTCCTGTTATTCAACAGGATGGTTTTCCTCTTCTGTTTTGAGCTGGTTTCCACAAAAAAAAGTCCTGCTCATTTATAAATAGATTTCCCATGCATAAGGAAAGTGCAATTTCTTACATGCCAAAGTGAGAGAGATCCTCTAAGTTCTCCACTGAAGTTCATTTTACACCCACACGTTGTACCTGACAACTCATTTTAAAGTCAGCCACAGAGTGGAAATGTATTGTATTTCCTCAGTTCCGTATGGTTCTGTTCCAGCTGTGGAAAATCACTGCCTCACTCTCAAAAATTGTTTCTCTAGTTCTAGTTAAGAGCTTGAGGGTAGAATTCATACTGTATCTGTCACATCTTCTGTGTACATTGCATTCCTTCTCTATATATTGTACTATTTCGGAAGAATTCAAACTTATGTATAATGTACTATGCACTTCAGAGAATTATTATTTTGAAGATCCTTCCTATTAGACACCTTCCACTTGAAAGAAATGTGTATCTTCCTTTGCATCAGATTCTGAATTACAGCCCTGTCCATAGAAATGCCATCTTGTGTGGTCCTTTGGATCATCTCTCTCCCATTTCCCCACTTTAACTTGTGCTCCTTTCCCCACCCTCACCCCTCTACAGTGGCCAGCACAACAGGGCCCTATCCTCTGGGGGCTACCAAAATACAAACATTAAACAATAACAATTACAGATGTGTAATTTAATATCCCTCATGTGCCATGCACACCCCTAATCTCTATAGCCAAGACTCTATTTGGAGTCTGACAATACTACGTCTAAATTAGCAATTATTACTAAGGCCATGTCTACACTACAGACGTATGTCAGCATAAATATGTCACTCGGGGGTTTGAAAAATCTACATCCTTGAGCAATGTAGTTATACTGATGTAACCCCTGGTGTAGGCAGTGCTATGTCGATGGGAGAGCTTCTCCAATCAACAGAGCTACTGCCTCTCGCAGAGGTGGATTAACTACACGGACAAGAGAAGCGCTTCCATCGGCATAGTAGTGTTTTCACTGAGCCCTAGTCTACACTACAGGGTTAGGTCAAATTTAGCCACATTAGGTCGATTTTATAATGAATGCGTACCATCGACCTAAAGGGCTCTTAAAATCGATTTCTGTGCTCCTCCCTGGCAAGGGGAGTAGCGCTAAAATTGACCTTGCTGGGTTAAATTTGGGGTAGTGCAGACGCAAAGTGATGTTATTGGCCTCCGGGAGTTATCCTAGAGTGCTCCAATGTGACCGCTCTGGACAGCACTTTCAACTCCGAAGCACTAGCCAGGTACACAGGAAAAACCCCGGGAACTTTTGAATTTCATTTCCTGTTTTGTCAGCGTGGCGAGCTCAACAGCACAGATGACTATGCAGTCCCCCCAGAATCACAAACGAGCTCCAGCATGGAGTGAGCGGGAGACACTGTATCTGATTGCTATATGGGGAGAAGAATCTGTGCAGGCAGAACTCCAATCAAAATGAAGAAATGCTAATATATATGCCAAAATTGCACAGGGCATGATGGACAGAGGCTACAACTGGGACACACAGCAGTGCCACGTGAAAGTCAAGGAGCTCAGGAAAGCCTACCAAAAGACAAAGGAGGTAAATGGTGGCTCTGGGTCAGAACCCCATACATGCCACTTCTATGATCAGCTGCATGGCATTCTGGGGAGGGACCCTACCACTACCCCACCACTGTTTGTGGACACCTGCAAAGGGAGAGTCTCACGAACATACAGGATGATTTCATGGATAAGGAAGAGGAGGAGGAGAATGCACAGCAGGCAAGTGGTGAATCCATTCTCCCCGGCAGCCAGGAATTTTTCATCACTCTGGAACCAATACCCTCCCAAGGTGGGATCCCCGACCCCGAAGGCAGAGAATGCCCCTCTGGTGCGTGCACATTTGTAACTACAGTACAGGGTTTAAAACCAAAAGTGTTTATTGTTTGATTTGCCCTGAAGACTTGGGATACATTCATGGCTAGTACAGCTACTGGAAAAGTCTGTTAACGTGTCTGGGGATGGAGCGGGAATCTTCCAGGGACATCTCCATGAAAGTCTCCTGGAGGTACTCTGAAAGCTTTTGCAGAAGGTTTCTGGGGAGGGCTGCCTTATTTCGTCCTCCATGGTAGGACACTACCACGCCAAGCCAGTAGCAAGTAGTCGGGAATCATTGCAGCACAAAGCATGGCAGTGAATGGTCCTGGGTTTTGGTTGAATTCCAGCAACATTCGGTCTATATCTTTCTGTGTTAGCCTCAGGAGAGTGATATCATACATGGTCACCTGGTTGAAATAGGGGAATTTTTGTAAGGGAACAGTAAAAGGACCCCATTCGTGCTGGGCTGTTTGCGCTTGGCTAAAAGGGATCATCCCAAATAGCCACGTGGAGTGGTGGGGGGAGGTATGTGCTGCACATCCACCCAAAAACCACAGCCCCTCCTTTTAAATGGCAAACCCAACCAGCATTGCTTGCTATGCGAAAGGAGGGTGCTGCAGTTTGAAAATATTCCCACATGTTATCAAGGCGTTAGAAGCCAAACCCGCTTATCCTTTCGCTTACCATGGCTGCCTGGAAACCAAATTCTGTTGCCCAGCCGTCTGTGATGTGTCACCATACTGGCAGGCGCTCAATATAGAAGGCAAAATGCGACCTTGTACCTAAAACACATGTGCTGTCTGTTGTGAATTGCTTGATTCATTGTGAAAGAGTCTCCCTTTTGTTCTCAGAAATGTAGCATCTTAAATTTTACTCTCCCTTTTTAGCTCACCGCAAGTGCAAATGTTTCTATGCTCCCCATCATCTCTGTCCCTGAGGTTATCGCAGATTAGAAGGCGGAAAAAAATGCACTCGCGATTACATGTTTTCCAAGCTCATGCAGACCTCCTGCACTGATAGGCCACAGCTGAATGCATGGAGGCTTTCAGTGGCAGAGTCCAGGAAAGCATTACCTGACCGCGATGAGAAGAGGCAGGATGCAATGCTGAGGCTAATGGGGGAGCAAATGGACATGCTCAGGCATCTGGTAGAGCTGCAGGAAAGCCAACAAGAGCACAGACCGCCGCTGCATCCACTGTAAAACCGCCTGCCCTCCTCTCCAAGTTGCATATCCTCCTCACCCAGACGCCCAGATGCCACAGCCCATGGTTTCAGGAACGTCTGTGTCCATGTCCTCATTACAATCGTCCTCATGCTGCCATCTCTTAGCCAGGTTCTGCACATACTGCAGTATAATGTGTGAGGTGTTTACAATGCTTGCAACAGCAGCGGTGAGCTGAGCGGGCTCCATGCTTGCCATGCTATGGTGTCTGCATGGGTAACCCAGGCAAAAAGGCGCAAAATGATTGTCTACAGTTGCTTTCAGGGAGAGAGGGAGGGAGGGAGGGAGAGAGGGATGAGAGAGTGACAACATGCACCCAAAACCACCTGCGACAATGTTTTAGTGCCATCAGGCATTGGGAACTTAACCCATAATTTCAATGGGCAGCGGAGATTGAAGGAACTGTGGGATAGCTTCCCACAGTGCACTGCTCCGTGAGTCGATGCTAGCCATGGTAGTGAGGATGCACTCCGCTGACTTAATGTGCTGAGTGGGGACATACACAATCGACTGTATAAAATCAATTTCTAAAAATAAACTTCTATAAAATCGACCTAATTTCGTAGTGTAGACATACCCTGAAGCACTAAAGCTGTAGCGCTGTACGTGAAGACCTGAGTGCTACCAAGTATCCCTTTCTGCCCAGGAGCCAAGTATACTGTCTCTGTAGGACTCCTAACTCTGGCTAATCCAGACTGTGCGACCCGGAATCAAACCCAGATCTCCTACATTGAAGTGCAGAACACTGATTACTTGGTTACCAAGTTGGTCCGTCCTTTTTAGTTTGACCCACAGAACCACAACCACATTGTCAAAGCAGACTGATGTCACAGTGCTATGCTTCATTCCTACTTTGAAGCAATTGTGGTAGTTATGTGCCAGTAAAAGAAGTATCTACAAAAGTGAAGGTGATAGTATGCTGTCAGTTTCTTTCTGTCACTATTCTGAGGATCTTTGTTAATATTGAAGAACAGACGTAGCATGGAATGGAATGGTTATCATCATGCATGTCTTGTCCTTTAAAAAGGAACCACTGGAATGCTGGTCCTCCGTTTCTCTTACAGCGTGAGTCTACTCTGAAATGTTACTATGTAAATATGGTGCCTTCTACCAGCAGATCTGCTCCTTCCATTTAGTCACATTCTTACATGCTTACTTAAGTGACAAAAACCATGTATATTATATTATATTATATTTTACTTCTATTAGCACTGCAGAACCCATATCCCTGAAACAGGAAACTGAATTCTACTCTTATTCTCACTGTCAACAACATTTTTAACAAATTTGCAGACATTTTATCACTGGTGATGTATTAGCCAGAATTTTTTATAGCATACATCTAATCCTCTATATACCTATTCTGGGTAGCTTTCTGGAATCTTAATATAATTTTTTTCTGTTATTACTTCCAGTGAGCTGTAAAATGTAAAGAATTCCAAAATCTGATTGTTTTATGAAAAAAAAAGTCCGTGTTCTGTATACATTGCCTAACAATGTTTCCTGAAGCAACCATGTTGTTTTCCATTGCTGCTTATCATACATAAATTTGTATCCTATTCTTTTTTATGCTGCTTTTATGCAAAAGACTAAGAACCTTTTTATCCTCTTTTCCAAATCATATGCACCCTTGAGCCTTAAGTCATATCTAAATAGGTATTTTCCTATGGAAAAAGGGATCTCAAAAGAGCATTCCAGGTCTTGGCTTACCTATCTGTATTCACTCATATAATTCCCATTGTTTTCTTTATCACAGTCCTTTTCATACAGCAAGAATCCCACAGGCCTTTTCTGCTTCATCTAAGCAAGGCATTCGTAATTTCATATTACTGCCAATTTAAATCCCCTTCAATGGCACCATCAGCCACTGTATCTTAGAAGCAAAATGATTTCCCTACCATCCCCTACAAATGTGATAGATTGTATTTGCAACATCACACGTTTGCTGCAAACTCTAGGAAGATGATGCTGTGAAGAGGAAGACAGGCCATCAGACCAAGCTTGTTTACACTTGTTACCTCAAGTGTCCACACAAATTTCAATTTGCAGCTAACTATCAAAACCCACTGGAAACAGAAATGTACCGTAAAAGGCAATTCATGTAGCTACCTGAACAATCAGTAATACCCCATGGCTCTACTCCTGTAGTCTCAGGCATGAGGAAATAGGAAATTAAGAAATTAGCATTAGAGTAGCATGTAGGATTGGAAGAAAAGTAACACTGAGATGAAAACAAGGTGATAGACTTGTTTCCTTTGGGTTTTCTGAGCTCTGCAACACTGCTAATTTTTCCTCTTTTTCTATTCGGGATGGGGGTAGGGCATTCTTCTGTCTGCAGAAACTCCCTTTCATATCATGAAAATTTCCAGAGGAAAACAAAAAAAAAGTGTTTCACTTTTCTTATCCCGGCGGGGGTGGGGGAGGAATCAAATTTTAGTTCCTCTTTCACTTGCCCGCTAAGACCGCCACGAATTGAGGATACCACAAATACCTAATAAAATACAAAGATTTAATGAAATGCATTTTGGGGGCCTATCTACATTATCTATATCACACCCACTGCTGTGGAATCTGAAAGCAATAATGCCATGAACTGTTAGTTGGAAAGCATGACATTCTGAACTAAGGACTTACCAGTTCATGAATGAAAACTTGTCTAAATATTGTGTTTTGAAATGTACATTTTGCACCTGAAAATTTTTTTTAAGTCCTCCATACATATATGCATTCTGTAAGTCATTTGGGATCTTGCTTCTTTTAAAACATGTTTGTCCACATGAACAGAAGCTTCTGTTTAGCTTCAGGTGGAATACACAGGGAACCCTTCTCTTGTACCAAGTAACAAACTTTATACACTGCAGCGGTGTGGACCCCCGCTCCTGCCCTGAAGGGGTAAAAACAGCTCTGAGAGGGGGCTGTGGCTGGAGAAAGCAGCTTTTAGGCTGGGCTGATTGGGGGAGGTGGCTGCAGCTGGGGCCACACCCCAAACAGACTCAGCTGGCCCTATAAAGGCAGAGAAGCCAGGGGAAGACAGACAGTCTTCCTCTGTTTGTAGAAGGAGAAGGGCCTGGCTGCAGGGAGCTAGACACAAGGTACCTGAGTGAAGCAGGGCTGGGGAAATGCAGAGAGCTGGGGAGCTCCAGCCTGGAAAGCCCCAGGCTGCGGCCTAGCATTGGGCTAACAGGTACTGGGGGTTGCAGAGGGCAGTCCAGGGGTAGGCCAAGGCAGCAGGTCCAAACCCTCCTTGCCAGTAATGAGTAGGCTGATACTGCAGTCTGCCCCAGGCCGTGGGGGCTAGACAATGACTGGCAGTAGCCTTATACTGAAGCAAGGTGGGGATAGTAGGTGGGGGTTCCCCTGGGGAGGGGAAACCCTGAGAGAAAGGGGTTACTGCCAGGGGGCAGCACCCCATGTAAAAGGGCATCGGGTCCAGGGAGGGACACGGGGGCCAGAGGACAGACGGATCACCAGCCTGCAGAGGGCACTCCAGAGCTGAATCGAGCTAATTCCCAGAAATCACCAGCAGGAGGCGCCGCAGGGGTGAGTCTGCACATCTACATACACAAATAGGCAGGAAGCAGAAATATGGAATCAGAACGGGGATATTTCCATAATGCAGTAAAGGTAAAACATCCTTTTTACAGAGAGACTTAGCCCTGGTCTACACTAAGGTCGAGGGTCGAACTAGGGTACGCGAATTCAGCTACGTGAATAACGTAGCTGAATTCGAACTACCCTAGTTCGACTCACTTACCCGTCCAGACGCCGCGGAAGCGAACTCCGCGGCTCCAAGGTCGACTCCGGCAACTCCTCCTGCCGCGGTGGAGTACCGGAGTTCGAACTAGCGCTTCCGGGGTTCGAACTATCGCGTCTAGATCAGACGCGATAGTTCGAACTCCGAGCAGTCGAACTTGCCGCGTCGACCCAGCAGGTAAGTGTAAACGTGCCCTAAGATTCATCCAGATTTACTACCAGACCTTATTTTTAAAGTTCTATATGGATAAACTTTAGTTTCCTTCCAAGCATTAATCAAAGGGAACTTGCCACCCAGAAATACAATGTTGCACAGCAGAACGCTGACCCTGCTTCAGACCCATGGGCAGGTTCAGAGCTGCTGGCAAAGCCAGAAGTCCAGCCAGAGAAGAGGCCAGTGAAGAGACCAACTGGAAGACAAGCTGATACCCACATGCCACTGCTCCAAAAATTCATTCCCAAGCTGGCCATCAGAGACCTGCAGCTGCCAAATTCACCCTAGGAGTGCCCCAACAGTCAGCTCCAAAGATGGAGACAGACAGAGATGGAGGGCAAATTGGAACACACAGAACCCTGCCAGCAACAGAAACATGCACTGCCTAATGAGTAATACAGTTGTTTTTGTGCACACCAGTATGCTCTCAAGTTGTGCTTCTATCCCCAAAGCCCAGGTTGTGCCAAAAGTGATGTTGCATGTGCGTGACTCTAAAGCAAGGCGGCATCTATCTGTGCTCTTCGAAAAGAGGAGAGGTGATGACTGATGCTTTACTTAATGTACAGTAGTATGCTTAGAGGGATTCTGTCAAGGTTGCGAAGCTGACAATCTGACCTACCTATTTTATTTTCTTAGATCAGTTTTCAAAGCTCACGTGATATGTTGTGCGTGTATGTGTTTTAAATAAATGCTTCATTGCTCTTGGAGAACAAAATCACAGCCAGCAGCCTGACTCACTCATGAGAAACCCTACAATAAAATAAGAGCTGCAGTTGCATGCCTTGTAAGAAGAAAAACTTCCATTAAAGACTCAAATGTCAGTTTCAAACAGCTATTTATTATGAGTTAAATGAAAGAATATATAAAGTATCATAGAACCATAGCAAACCGACCCTTATCAGGGTAACTAGTCAACCCCCGCTGACAATGTAGGATTTTTTTTTTTTACACTGTTGTCTAGGTTTTTGGCCATTCAAGTTTTACACATCACAAATGACGGGTGCTTCCAGCAATTCCTTTGGGAGATGATTCTACAATTTAATAGATCTCATGGTCAGGACATATTTACTGATATACAGTTTCTATATTCATTTATTCACTTTACAGCTATCTCTCTGAAAGTATTCTTCTCCCTCCTTATGGTTTATATCTGTCTAATATCAAGTGTTCTTCAACCATTTATAGTTATTTCTTTTGCAGACCAAACATCTGTCTGTAACAAAAGTTGTACCGTGACCACAGGGGCACAAATTAAACTACATTTTAAATGTAAATCTCATCCCTAGGGGCCTACCGCGTGTGTCACTAAATGTTTCAAGAATCTGGCATGATTAACACACACTGATCAGAGGAGCTGTCAATCTAGCAGAGGATGTTTGGAAATCAGAACTAAAGTGTATTGGTAGAGCTGAGGGATGGAGAGGAGAAATAATACTGAAATAGCAGAGCAGAGGAGGGGGGAAACTTTGGTATTTTACATTGTGTTGTATATAAACATGAGCTATAGTTTAGATTTGAATTGTGTTGACAGGAAGTGCTTGAGCGGTGACATCTGCCTGCACTATGTTTGCTACTAGCAAGTGCTCTCAGTCTTTTAATGAAGTACTAAACAAAGAACAAAGTAAAACAAATATCAAAAATTGTGACAAAGGCCCATGGCCTCTTTTGGTCCAGATGAGCTGGACAGAGTGGAGGGGCAATGATGGCTTTACATTACCTTTGAGTTCCTCTGATCTTCAGCATCTGGCTTCCAGGCTGCTCTAACTTACAGCTGCCGGCAAAACCCCACAATGGGCCATTGTGGCATCTGGGGTGTTGCTGGAGTGCAGTGCAAGTCATGCCCCTTCTCCTCTAACATGCCCCCAGCTAAGCTGCTAGCTGTGATAGGAGGAAAGTAAAGCTATTGAGGGAATCCCGAGCTGGCCACCCAGGCCAATTTAAGACCGCTTTTCACCCTCCAAGTGCTGCAAAGTAGCCTCACTGGGCCAAGGGTCTGGCCCAAAGCCTCTACATAAAACCTTTGTGAGAAGACATGTGAAATGTGTGTTTGTAACTTAAGGTACATTGTCAGAGAGGCCTCTGGTACGGTAAATTAATGCTTTAATTCTGCACACATTTACTATCAGCTGTAGTACTTAATAATGTGATGAACAGCTCAACTAACAACAATGGGACTCCTCTGCTGAGTGAAGTGACTCATATGGATGCTTGCAGGATCGGGCCCTTCAAGAGCAAATGGGACACTGTGAATTATGTTTCACAGGTTAAACCAGTCTGCAAAGTCCAATTATAGCAGTTCCCTCACAGTAACTCCTAACAAGAATACAACGTGTAAGCAAAGTGTGAAAGCTGAAGGAGCAGCCCATTAACTGATGCCTGGTAACATGTTCAACAGTCAAGACTGTGAAGGACAGTTACACTTACCCATAGAGAGGTGAGCAGTTGTTTGAAGAACCTGCCCTCCTACGCCTTCTGACGTATCCTCTCCAAAATCATCCAAGCAACGTCTGGAACATTGCTAAAGTAAAGAAGTGGGACTCTGACAACACTAAGGAATAACCGCACTATTCTGCCATTGCTGTATTGAGTCCCATTAGTTTTAATCTTGCTGTATATTTAGAGTCAAGTCAAGTAATGTTAGATGCCCCAGGCCTTTATAACACACTTGAATCCAAACAGGGCCTCAGAAAGGTTGAACTAAGTTATCAGCTGAATAAATAATAAATGTGATCAACAAATAAAATAAAAATGGAGTCATAACAGAGAAAATTATCTGAATCACAAATCAAGGACAAAGAGACATTTTCAAACCTCACATAAAGCAAAAGGAAGAGGTTGGGCGGAGGAACTAGATAACGTATTTCCAAACTCAGAATCTAACACAATATGTAATATAGTTCAAGCTGTGTAACAGTGGCAGTCTTGTTGCATAAAAGTACCAGGGAGGTGGATATATTAGGAATACGTTAGACTAACAAGGATATTTGGCATGTAAATACCACTTTTCATTCATAAGTATCCAAACACTTCACAAAGGTGGTTCAGTATTATCTTTCCAGATGAGAGTCAGAGACAAAGAAGACAGACAGGCTAGATATGGCTGATGCTTAAAAGGGGTACAGGATGCTGGTTGCCAGTGTTAACACAAGTCACCAAGAAATAAGAATGAGAAACACATATAGACAGAAAATAATTTCTGGACTAATGCTGTCCTTCTTCTAATGTCAAATGAAGCCTCCAAGACTGGCAATTTTAGAAAGGACTTTTCCATTCTAAATAGAAATACAATGGAGTTTATTAAAGTAATGTTTCTTGGCTAGGAATAAGACCATGAGCAAAATGCTGCCAAGCATGCTGACAGAGTAAAACAGGACTTCCATAAAAGGTTCTAAATAAATGAGCTTTTGCATGAGTTTGCAGAATGGTCTGATCTTTAATGGCTCATTAGACTCCAAGCCAAGATGATCACCCCCTAAAAAACAACTTCCTAGGAGGTAGTACTAAAAATACTAAGAACTGAGATGCTCCAAAAGGATTTTTATTAATTTAGCCAAGACAAACTTAATAATCCATGACCCAAATATTTTTTCTTTATTAGGTTGTTTTAAATGTTATATTCTCCCAAATAAATTTAGAAGCTGGCAGATATTAGTTTCCTTTTAAAAAGTCATTAAAAGAAAACAAAAAACCAGCCATGGCTGGTAACAAACCTTGACAGGGAATGTTTTGTAATACAAAATAATTCAAGTGGGTCTGGTGTAACACAAGATACTAAATCTATTTCCTACCCAAAAAAGAAAACAGAAAATGTAGAATACTTGAAATTATAGGACCATTAACAATGTGTTACTCATATTTATGAAATGATTACTAGATGCGTCTCCACAAGGTGTGCTATGATGTGTTCTTCAAAGTACCTGATAGAACTGGAGATATACAATAAGTAAGCTAAAGCTGGATAAAAAATTCCATAATCAAAATCTGTGCAAGTGTAATAGTAATGTAAAATACACAGGGATTGGATGGTTTGAGGGATTGATAATGGGGCACCGAGCATTTTATCCCAATCTCACAATTTACTCTTTGGAAACTCTCCAGTGGTCATGAAAAAAAACAAACCCTGGTGGTTTCTGAGTTAACTTCCTAGTAGCTAACTGTCCATAGCACAAGAAACACCACAACACTTGGCTCCCCTATTGCTCTTTTGAGCAGAGGATGAAAGATTGAATGGGCCTGGAGATTTAATTACGGTTTCATTTGGAGATGTTTTCTCAGGTGGGGTATGACACACGTTGGAAGGCAGGATAATACTTCCTTGGAAATGTTAATTGAAGAGACGATCATTTCCCTTTTAAATTTGATACAAGCCTTTGCATTTTCACCAAAATGAGGTAGCACTGGGTAAACTGATTTTTCGGTTTGCTGTCAGTTCCAAAAACTGAAAAGAAAAAAACCCAAACCACAATTGAAAATGCCTCCCAAAAATTAATCAAAGAAGCTGACCAAAATTTTATTTCAGGTTGAACAAAATGTATCATTGTGGAACACTTTTTCAAATAAAAGCAAAGGAAATAAAGGGCTAGATTCTTAAAAATCAGGAGGAAGAAGAGGTGGTGATGTTCACCTTATAACTTTGTAGCCCAGTGGTTAAGGGCACTCACCTGGGGATGTGGGAGATCCAGATTCAGTTTCCCCCTTTCCCTGACAAGAAGCAGGGATTTAAACTTGCATCTCCCATGCTGCAGAAGTGTGTGCTAACCACTGCACTATGGGATATTCTGGTGTTGATCTTTCTCAATTTCCACTGTTGAAGCTGTTCCACTTTGTTCCACCATCACCTCCTCCTTCGCTGCCTCCCTCCTCCTAACCCCCATTTTGTGAATGGCACTTAAGTCCTGAAAAGAGTTTTTTGCTGAAACTATTCAGCGAATTTGTGTCAAATTCACAAATAGTTTTGGGTTGACAAAAACCGCATTTTTTCAGTGAATAACCTCCCACCCTTCTCATTAGTGGCCAGGCTTTCTCCCTCCTTAACGATGATCATCGCTCATATGATTCATTACTTTAGATGATTTATGCAAAAGTAGCTTGGTCTGCATGCAGATAAGATCTCAGAAAGATCTTATATGTTACTAAGGACCACACTGAGCTAATTTACTACCTAAAATCTATAACTGGATTTCTGGGCATCCTGTGCGCTCACAGATTGCTCATCTCTAGAAATGCTGAGTACTGTAGCTGTTTTCACCCCCGAGAGACCAATTCTTCAAGGAGTCAGGAGACTACTTAGCAGACACCTGTAGCTTTATTGTCAATACAGTTTAGAATTATGGAGCTGGGTTATGCACGCTAGCAAACATATTACTGTCTTGACACATGATAACTCAGAAGAAGTCTGTCAGAGGAGTCCTTCAGACTAGTCTCTCAAATAGATTTGTGCATAAGCAGATGGGCAATAATATTCAAAATCCTGCCATGATGTAAAATTGTTCCCCAATTAAGTAATCTGCTGGTGCAATGCAGATTATTTTCTCAACAACCTAGAATATGCTCAGATTGCCTAAAGTAAGCAGCCTGTGTTCTGATTCCAGGCAACCTGGATTTATCCATCTCGGAGGTTACTAATACAGAACAAAACTTCTCATTTCTATGCTTTGGTAGTTATACAAGTTTTCTTGGAGCAGTAAGACAATATAAGGGGTAGTTAATGTTTGTGGAAGAGGCACCTCTCAAATTTTCACAATCATGAACTTTGATAAAGTTTCAATTTGATTTGAAAGGGACACTTTCAAGTTTTCCAATATATAGCTCAAAATCTCACCAACCGTTCATTATTACTATCTACTTATAAAATCCACCTAATTTGTTATGGGCTTCCTTTTTATACTATTTTTTTAATTAGTATTGTTTTTTTTCTTATAAAACAAAATCTGACAGCAGTCCAGCACTTGAGACCTGACCTTCAGTAAGAAATCAGGGTGCCTTCACAATAGAAACAGCTTAAAAAATTGCAAAATTTCAGGTGATTAAAATTAGTAAATATTGAATTTGAGAAAATTATGAAAAATCTTGACAGGGTCTTTTTAATTAAAAAGGAATTGTGATGCAGTAAAAGTGAACAGAAAGCCCAGTTCTAAGGCTTCAAAACGATTTACTGCAGTAAGAAATCTTTACTTTAAAATCATACTGTCTGAATCTACTTGCCAACTACACCACTATAATGCAGCTGTATTTCTATACTGTATCTGACTATATGATGCACAGTATTCAAACATACAGTGCCTGGAGTTGCAAAAAGTACATACCCACACAAGGCCAATATCTGCTAACAGTGATACTTGTTATAGCTGGTATCCTCATTGGGTGGATAGTATTAACATGGCCAAGGATAATCCCATTTACTTCATGAGACTTTGGATCAGGTTCTGAATGAACATGTACTATGAACTACCCTTTCAATCACATTGGTATTCTCCTGCCCCACCCCATCAAGTCAGTGTTCTGGCACGTTGGCTGGGTAGCGTAGGAGGCACCTTGTTCTGCAACTGCCTTTGCTTCACCTACCTTGTGAATAAATAAAGGTTTTCAGTTCTATCCCGCATCTTTCATCAGTACTATGGACGCAATTTTTAAAAATGCCTCATTGACTTAGGAACACAAGTCTGCCTGGATCTTCATCATATAGTTCATCAGATATTCTCTATTCATTTTTTACTTTCACTTAATTCACTAAAAGGTTGCTTTGATGTTGCACCTTATTTTGAGAAATCTTGGCATCTGGAATAGATATCTTGCCAATAAGAGAGATCTTCCAACAGGGCTTGAGATGTTGGTTTCAGTAGCCTAGACTGTTACAAACTGGCACTAATATCAGTAGTGCATTTCTAGTAGGCCAAACAACCATCAGATGTTAGTGACGTCCAGTCAATGTTGATATGGAACCAGGGGCGGCTCCAGACCCCAGCACGCCAAGCGCGTGCTTGGGGCAGCATGCCGCGGGGGGCGCTCTGCAGGTCGCCGGGAGGGCGGCAGGCGGCTCCGGTGGACCTCCTGCAGGCATCCCTGCAGAGGGTCCGCTGGTCCCGCGCAGCTTCGGTGGAGCCACGGGACCAGCGGACCCTCCGCAGGCACGCCTGCGGGAGGTCCACTGGAGCCACGGGACCAATGACTGGCAGAGCGCCCCCTGCGGCATGCCGCCCTGCTTGGGGCGGTGAAATGTCTAGAGCCGCCCCTCTATGGAACTCATAGAACCAGACACTTGGAAGTGAAAGGCTCTATATCCCAAAACATAACTTAACTCTGCAGTCCTCACAAATTAATCCTTTCACATGAAATGGCTAATAGGCATAAATGCAGTATTTAGGCAAAATTGGAATTGCATAACAACATGATACTATATCATCTATACTTATATACACAGAGAGATGATGGGATGAAATGCCCCAAATCAACTAAGAGTCAATGTAACTGCCTGCTAATACTTTATGCAGACAATGTTAGATCTAAAGCACTCAGGCCCAGAAAAGGAAAAAAACTAGATAATTAAGGTTAGTCAGGAACAAGCCCCCACAATTTCAGCATGCTGAGATTTAAGGTATTCATTTTACTTCTTCCTTCCTTTGGCTCCTGTGAAGCTTCACAATCACACACACAACTATCATGTCATGTTCCTAAGGACCTTCGCACGCACCAACACTTTACTGACCTGCAGCATCTGCAGATAGCCTTCTTGTGGATCACAGAGCAATGAAGATATTCTATGATTATTTCTCATGCATCTCTGATTGTTGTCTCTTGACAGAGGGAAGATTTGCCGGATAACTGTCATCCTCCCGAGAGCACTGTGTACCAGTTCTAATATTTCATTATCACTGATTTCCTGTGAAGAGAAACACAGTCCTTTTTAAACAATACAACACACATATGTCTTGTACTGCTGACATTATTTGATCAAATATTCTAAACAGAAAATGACACTGAATTTTTTTTAATAGATTCAATCCAGGACAAACGATCCGATTTTGTGTATGTTAATGGGAATGTTTTATATGCATCATTTAAAACAGACTAGACCTCAGCATTATACAGCACCTTTTATGCCCAAGCTATCTTGGCTCTTCTTATACATTAGCTACTTAGCTTATCATAGCAAAATAATGAGATGCCTAAATCCATATCTAGACAAACCGCATATCTAGACAAACCGCATTCAAGCAGAAAGTAAGTTAGTTAATATTTTTAGGTCTTTTTTTTTTTTTTTTTTAAGAGCATGTCATTTTGTGCCTCATCACATCCTGATTCTGCTTGGGACCAAAAGCATAAGTGGCAAAACAGCATATGAAAGGCTGTTCTTACAGTAATCCTGGCCAGACCAAAATCTAATGAGAAAACCCACATTTTGTACGACTGACAGCCCTATTTTGCAGACTAAATGGTATGGAGAGTTCTGATGAGCATCTGGAATCTTTTGACAGTTTAACCACATTAGCAAAAGAAGTCAAGATTAGATGATGCTTCATTAACACATGTAAACTAAACTTGACATAGCTATGATGTTCACCTGCATCTATTTTAAAGAAAACATCTTTTATCTTAATTAAGCTGGCTGAAATCAGCCTATGACCACCCCTGTTTTTTTACTAAGGAAAAACGGTTGCCTTGACCTCTTTTCCTAATCTTGGACATTTTTCTGAATCAACCACCAAACCTTTTGGATTCCCTTGTTAATAGCACAGGAATTGTGTAGACATTTGGCAGTGCATTACGCTACCAATGATTTCTCTCAAAGCTTTGGATGTTAGAATGCATTTTTATTTTATTTGATCAGGATGTTAAAAATCTTCTCTTAGATTTCGACCAGAGATGTTCAAAAATAGGTGCCTAAAATTGGACTTCTAGGGCCATATTTAGGCAACTAAATAGGTGGCCTGATTTTTAAAAGTGCTAAGCCCCCAACAGCTGCCTTTGAAGTCAAAAGGTAAATTTTGTTCTTTTTTTAGATATTGCATATAAGTGAAAGGGAGCTGCTGGGTGTCTAGCCATCTTGAAAGTTAAATCATTTCCTTGGTGTCTAGATATGGATTTAGGCACCCATTTTTTAAAATCTTGGGCTGAATGTTTTTTACTTTTTCATTAAAAAAAACCATCACCACAGATAATGAAAAACACTTAAAGATCACAACAAAGAAAAAATGCAGGATAGAAAGAAGACACAGTAGTTGAAGGAAAAGAGAAAAGAAATAGACCATGTTAAGAAGAAAATCCAAAATTATTTGGTCAACTTCCACCTCAACAGTCACCAGAGACAGACAAACAAAAAAAAAGACTGTAGGTTCAAGGGTGTACGGTGACTGACCTATGTCATGGCACACACAAGATTCTAGAGGCAACAGGTTTCATGGTGGTGAACTGACCGTCTTTTTTCTGATTCACAAGTCATTTTATTAACACACTGATAGGCATTTATAGCCAGCTGCAACACCATGATATATTAAATGATGATATTCTTTGTAATAGCAATTCTGTTTTATGAGATTATGGACAATGTGAGCTTGAGACATTTAATTGCTCAGTGTATTTGTCATTTTTAATTGCTAGGTATACCCTTGGCTTCAGTTTATCAGCTAATGTGCAGGGTAATAATGAATGCTGTCTCATCTTCACTGTTCCAGAAATGTTTAGAAGGAAAAAAGAAAGTAAAGGAAGAGAGGAAGAAGGAAGGAACACCACCAATCTTGCCTGTCTTGGGACAGGCTCCCATAGGAAACTGTTGAAGCTTTCACTGCTTTGCTTCATAATGCTGAATTTGCTTAAACGTAGCACAGAAGATTTCAGAAGTTGCACTGCTACTAATGAGGTGCCATTGTTAGAACAGGTTTCAGACTAGCAGCCATGTTAGTCTGTATCTGCAAAAAGAACAGGAGTACTTGTGGCACCTTAAAGACTAACAAATTTATTTGAGCATAAGCTTTCGTGGGCTACAGCCCACTTCTTCGGATGCATAGAATGGAACACACAGAAAGAAGATATTTATACATACAGAGAACATGAAAAGGTGGAAGTAGCCATGCCAACTGTAAGAGGCCAATCAACTGAGATGAGCTATCATCAGCAGGAGAAAAAAAAACCTTTGAAGTGATAATTGAGATGACCCAGATAGTCTAAGGTGTGAGGAGAATTTAACATGGGGAAATAGATTCAATTAGTGTAATGACCCAACCATTCACAGTCTCTGTTTAAACCTAAGTTAATTGTATCTAATTTGCATATTAATTCAAGTTCAGTGGTCTCTCTTTGGAGTCTATTTTTGAAGTTTTCTTGTTGCAAAATTGCCACCTTCAAGTCTGTCACTGAGTGGTTAGAGAGGTTGAAGTGTTCTCCCACTGGTTTTTGAATGTTATGATTCCTGATTTCAGATTTGTATCCATTTATTCTTTTGCATAGAGATTGTCTGGTTTGGCCAATGTATATGGCAGAGGGGCATTGCGGGCACATGATAGTGTATATCACATTGGTAGATGTGCAGGTGAATGAGCCCCTGATGCCGTGGCTGATGTGATTAGGTCCTATGATGGCGTCACTTGAATAGATATGTGGACAAAGTTGACATCGGGCTTTGTTGCAAGGATAGGTTTCTGGGTTAGTGTTTCTGTTGTATGGTGTGTGTATGGAAATCCTGGACACCCCATCATCTCAAGCATTGGCACCCTAACAGCAGGATTGTCTGGCTATGTGGACTCTTTCCTCAAGCCCTATGCTACCAGCACTCCCAGCTATCTTCGAGACACCACTGACTTCCTGAGGAAACTACAATCCATCTGTGACCTTCCAGAAAACACCATCCTGGCCACTATGGATGTAGAAGCCCTCTACACCAACATTCCACACAAAGATGGACTACAAGCCATCAGGAATAGTATCCCCAATAATACCAAAGCAAACCTGGTGGCTGAACTTTGTGACTTTGTCCTCACCCACAACTATTTCACATTTGGGGACAATATATACCTTCAAGTCAGCGGTACTTCTATGGGTACCCGCATGGCCCCACAGTATGCCAACATCTTTATGGCTGACTTAGAACAACGCTTCCTTAGCTCTTGTCCCCTAATGCCCCTACTCTACTTGTGCTACATTGATGACATCTTCATCATCTGGACCCATGGAAAAGAAGCCCTCGAGGAATTCCACCATGATTTTAACAATTTCCATCCCACCATCAACCTCAGCCTAGACCAATCACCACAAGCGGTCCAGTTCCTAGACACTACTGTGCTAATAAGCGATGGTCACATAACCACCACCCTATACCAGAAACCCACTGACTGCTATACTTACCTATATGCTTTCTTTTGGGTGGTGCTAGTTTAAACAAAGTACATACCACTGCAAAGTAAATGTACAGGTTGGGGGGAATGACAGGAGAAAGGCATCTAGTTGAAGAATGCCTTAAGAGGAAGAGATTAATTAATTTAGGGATGCACATGTTCCTGTACAGAACAATTTGGGTCAAAGATGAGTAAATAGCAGAGACTCACAAATACAAACCACAGCCTAAGTTTCTTCTTCAAGCTTGGTTAGTACTCAAGTTTCCGTGCCAGACCTTCAATGTCCTAGCTCCCTAAACCCCTCTAGCACAAAAAGATGCTTCTATTGCCTGTTCATTGCAGCTGAAGTTAATTGCACATGGTTTACATATTTTATATTAAAAATTATTTTTTGACTAGGGAAATACAATGATTTTAAAATCCTGGGTTTAGTTCACTACTGAAATTGCTGTAGGTGGCTATTTGTTAACTCCTGTTTCCTGTGAGGGGTTCCCTCGAGGGAATGGCAAACCAATGGTACTGCCTATTACCTTCCCTTCTGTGTCCCATTTGAAAGGAACAGTTTTTAATTCTGGCTAGAGCGCCATAGAAGCTCCACTAGTGGAATCTGAATGTCTTCATCAGCTCTTCTCCCTGGTGCTTTGGCCACACCTTCTCCATAGCTGGCCCAACCCAATTTCTAAGCTGCACAAACCACCCCTGAGCCCCTCTTGGAGTGGGGTTTGCCGCTGTGCTTCCCCCATTCTGTCAAGGGGCCCTGCAGCTTGTGTTCTGTCAGCAACAGTGAATCTGGCCCTCTATTTTTAGCATGAAAGAAATAAGGATTTTGTTTTCATTTAACTTTTGCTCTCAAGCTGTGAGTGAAACGACCATAAGGCTATTATAATTACTTGGTTTGGTAGACTAGAACTGCAGCTTTGGCTCATTTTAGTCCTTTTCTGCCAATTTCCAGTCTGTTTTAGGAATTTTTTTTTTAAACTTTGCAGAAGGTGACTATCCTGATACTAATGACAGGCCAACTAGTGGGGGTAAAATACATAATATAGTCTCCCAGAAGCTGAATGGAGGGCTTTTGAGATTTGTTACTGAATTCAGGTAAGCTCCTGATGCCTTTACTGGAACCAGTGCACAGGCACTCCACAGGTGTCCTGCAGGCACCAAAAGGTCCTCCAGGCAGATTGCTTTATGCCTGAGGTTTCTCTTCTCTGTGGGAAGCCATACAGGGTACCTAACCATTTGGTATGCTGGTCTGAGCAAGAAACGTTTTCACGGGATACCTCTTGCCTCATCTTTTTTCTCATCAGTTAAACTTCTGGGGCAAGCCTCTTCACACACAAACTCCAATGGAGTGAAGTTAAACAACAAGAAACTGTTTTTTAAAAGAACAATTTAAATTAGCAATAACTTTCAACTAACTTACACAGGAGGCAAAGGCCGGTTTAATGGCTGCACCAACTGATGAATAGACATTTAGGGACAGGGTCTCATAACCTCAGGTCCAGAATACTTGATCTGAGATGCATGAGCATGTGCATTGCTTAATTACAGTGAATAAGTCTGAGACTCACTTAGCAGGACACGCTGTTCCTACGGTGGGGATCTGCAGAGGAACTTCTTGGAGGAATGTTCAGCCATGACATCTTTCACCAATCAATCACCCATATCTACTGGTGGATAAATCCATTTTAGAGATGTGGAAACTGAGGCACGGTGAAGTTAATTGACTTTCTCAGGGTCACGAAGCAAGTCAACGGCACAGCCAGGGACTGAATCCTAAGATGTCAACTCTCACCTTGGTGTTTTAAAAACTAGACACTGCATCCCATTTGTCAAAAATACTTGCAGTTCTAGTTTTATAGTAGGTATGATAAATGTTATGCACAGAAAGTTTATCTGAATCCCAAGAATGAAAATTAAATAAAAAGTAACCCTAAAAGGACAAAAAATATGTGCAGTGGGCTCTTGTTTTATATCAATCAGGACATCTGTGTGTATTCAGAAAATAGTTTTCCACGAAGGCAGAAAAAAGCCATTTCAAAGGATCTTATAATTAAGCCCTAATTTGTCTAATTATTTATTTAAAAGTGATTTCCTTTTTTCACATACATGATACAAAATCTTTCTTCACTTTGTGAAACAGATAGAGGAAGTGCTCTGCTTAACTATTTGGCCATTTAGTTTTTGGTTTGTTTGTTTTTTAACAGAAATTTAACCCTGATTTTCCAGTCAATATGAGAGTCATTAGGGCTGTTACGGCACAAGGCAGCTGCAGTGCATGGAATGGGGATGTGTAAATGCTGGATACTACATCTGCGTTATCATATAGCCTAGTTCCACACAAAACCTTGAGTTCAGTGTCTTCCAGCTTTGATCCCACAGTGCCATTACAATGCTGTGACTTAAGCCTTTACCAAATGTAGGGTTAATTGGTTTGTTTGTTTCAAGCATTTTCTTTTGAAGATGAAAGACTTCATTCTCCACTACTTTGGCCCTTGAGTAGTCATTTCCTCTCATCCATAGAAAGAACTACCAAATCTGAATTACCCACTCATTATACCACTGATAGCATTTTACACCAGCTTTGCACTCACTGGCCCTGAGCCTCTTCTATGGCTCAGAGGCACATAGCAGCCTGTGGGAACAGGAGTGCAAATATCGCCTTTTCTGCTCCTCTAATCCTGGGCTGGCTGTGTGCCGGTCTGTCTCCCGTGACTAAGGGTTGAAAGCAAGGAGTTGATTCAGCAGTTGGGAATAGCATGGCGTAGGGATAGCTGACCCTCCTTCCCCAGTCCATGTGCTGTGTTAGGGAGCATGTGACATAAGAGCTACAATAAAATTCCATGCCAGTACACAGACACTACAGTGAGAGAGGCCTGATAGAGTGAGAGAGAGCCATATCATGTCTAATAGGTTTTAATGGTGATCATAGAACACCTGCCAGACGACCAAGGTGTTGGAGGCTTCTACCCAGGCTCTCCCCTATTTTCTAACCTTGGTAATTTATTCTCATCTTTCTCACCCCATTGTACACTAGGCTGAAGAAGAAAGAAAGAAAAAGAGTAGAGATGGAAGGAAAGAGCATGAGCCAGCTTCACCCAGGGGAAAGGAGCTAAGAGCAGCTCCTTGGAGCACACCCATTCTTGTCTTGAGTACAGCAGGGAAAGATCTGGCACATACTCCCCATGCCATTGGGACCTCACACACACCAAGGGAGGGGAGATGGAAGCCTCCATACCAGCCTCAAACACTTTAATAATTTGTCATTATTACATAAATTGTGTAAAGTTATGCAAATGCATGCAGATATGAATAACTTATTTTTATTCATGCTGTTGGTATATATGAATAATCTTTGAGGAAAGATAAGATTGCTAGGTAAAGCCCACAGCCCAGACGCAAAAATAAAATGTCTGCCCTTCCTGGTCACATAGATTATTACACATAAAGCCTGCATTGGAAGTGGTGGTCTGTCCTAGCACCCATTTATCTATTTATACACAAAGAACATCAGTTAGTTAGTTTGGAATACCTCACCATGTGCTCAGGGGAATATTTAAATCTACTTTAGTTGTTTTCAGCTATCATAGCACAAATTGCAAAATGAGACAATTACGTTTCACATTACAATCTCTATTTTCCTAGAGGTAATGACAGAAAATTATAACTTTTAATGATATTAAACATTTAAAGAACCAAAAGAGATTTCCAGAAAGTAGGTCCCTGAGAAAATCAGAGGATTAACTTGAATGGCAACAAGGGCCATGAGTTTCATAAACTCACAGGGGTCAACAACCTTCAGCTGCGGCCCGTCAGGGCAATCCACTGGCGGGCCACAAGACATTTGCATGCATCCATGCTGATGATGTGTTCTGCTCAATTACAATCCAAAGTAGTGTGGACCGACACATGTTCATTTTCATTATTTGAGTCAAATGCCACCAGAAGAAGGTTGATTTTCTTTTTTGGTGGTTCAGGTTCTGTCATTTCTGCATCAGTGTGTTGCTCTTTTAAGACTTCTGAAAGCATGCTCTACACCTCATCTCTCTCGGATTTTGGAAGGCACTTCAGATTCTTAAACCATGGGTTGAGAGCTGTAGCTATCTTTTGAAATCAACCATTGGTATCTTCTTTGCGTTTTATCAAATCTGCAGTGAAAGTGTTCTTAAAATGAACATGTGCTGGGTCATCATCCTAGACTGCTATAACATGAAATATACAGCAGAATGCGAATAAAACAGATCAGGGGAAATATAATTCTCCCCCAAGGAGTTCAGTCATAAATTTAATTAACACTTTTTTTTTTAAACAAGCGTCATCAGCATGGAAGCATGTCCTCTGGAATGGTGGCCAAAGAATGAAGGGGCATACAAATGTTTAGCATATCTGGCACGTAAATACCTTGCAATGCCAGCTACAAAAGTGCCATGCAAATACCAGTTCTCACTTTCAGGTGATATTGTAAATAAGAAGAGGGCAGCATTATCTCCTGTAAATGTAACCAAACTTGTTTTTCTTAGCGATTGGATAAACAAGAAGTAGGACTGAGTGGACTTGTAGGCTCTGAAGATTTACATTGTTTTGTTTTTGAGTGCAGTTGTGTAACCAAAAAAATCTACATTTATAAGTTGCACTTTCACAATGAAGAGATTGCACTACAGTACTTGTATGAGGTGAACTGAAAAATACTATTTCTTTAGTTTATAAGTGCAAATATTTTTAATAAAAAGTAATATACACTTTGATTTCACAGCACAGAACACAATATATATGAAAATGTAGAAAAACATCCAAAATATTTAACAAATTTCAATTGGTATTCTTTGTTTAACAGAGCGATTAAAACTGTGATTAGTCGCAATTAATTTTTTTTATCACAATTCATTTTTTGAGTTAATCATGTGACTTAACTGTAATTAATCGACAGCCCTACTTGAAAGTGTCATATTTCATGTGTCTTATATAAAAAGAAAAATAAATAGTCTATGGGAAAAGCTGTATAGGGCCAAATATATTAGTCATTTAAGAAATGGAGTTAAGGAAGATTTCTGTAGGCAACTATAAAATACATTTTATCTGGAACTGGAATGGGGTAATTTTAGAGATATTATGAATTAATAAATTTTGCTTGGGAAAATGTTCTTTGCTAAATCTGAAATAATTGCAAAGAATTATAAATTCTTAGACTGTACAGAATTTTGTCCTGATTTTCAGTGTGCTTTGTGCAATTCTTTGTTATTTTTAAAGAAAAGTCCCTGCATTTTTGATCAATTCACCTCATTTTGGTGTTCTTAATTTAAAAGGGTAAGTAGAGCATTCATTGCATTTTATTTTTTAAATAAATACCTGCTTTCTTATATGAAAGTGCAAAAGCCTCATACAATTATTAAATATTTATTTTCTTGGTATTAGATGTGTGAAAGCTTTCTTTTAAACAATTATTATATTTAAAAATTTGCTGTCTGAGGAATGCAAACAGCTAGATACACAAATTCCAGATGTAAATCGGCTTTAATTCCATTGAAGTTAACAAAGCTACACCGATTTACAGCAGCTGAGGATCTGGCTCCTACTTCATACTATGTGCATACAATATAAGAAAAGGCTAGGTCCAAATCTTCTGACAGATTTGCTTTAAATTGAAAAGGGAAGAATGAACAACAATCACTTTGGGATCATTTGTGTGAATCATATGTTTCCCATCATTTCCCTACAAGTACTGTACTGAGCAAAACACTGCTGCCTATTATTCTGTAAATAAAATATTCTCTCGCAGGAAGAGAAGGAAAAAACCTCAGCTCCTCAAAATTCATTTCATTTGATTATTTCTATCTCTTCCCTCCCTCATATTCACCAATTTTGTTTCAACCTTCTGAAAATATTTTATAAAGGAAAATGATGGCGTAGATTTTAGGAAGCGGTAGCCTGATAAGCGAGTAACTAAAATCACTTGAACCTCAAAGTAAGGGGGCAAGGAACTGGGTATGTCTGACATTTTAAAAGGAAGAGAGAATGCCGAATGGCACAAATGATGGAACTACAGGCTGGAAATGGAAAGTAAGAAAACCCAGACCAGAGCAAATATTACAAAACACTGTCTTGTCTATCAAATAATAAATGGCCTCCTACAACTGGAAGTACGGGAACAAAGAGAAGAGTGGTCTACAGAATGGAGCAGAGAATGACAAAGACTAGAGTTAGATCAAGAGTACAACAAAAACTGGAGGGAAGACAGGTTAAATGAGCCTGGTGGGATGGAAGAGGGAACAAGATCATTAGAACAGATATTTCTCCTCTACATGGCTTTGGCTGTTCAGTTAAGATGGGTAAACTTATAGCTTTTGAGTGTTTATTAAGGTAATAATTGGAGATATACCAATCTTCTAGAACTGGAAGACACCTTGAAAGGTCATTGAGTCCAGCCCCCTGCCATCACTAGCAGGACCAATTTTTGCCCCAGATCCCTAGGTGGCCCCCTCAAGGATTGAACTCACAACCCTGGGTTTAGCAGGCCAATGCTCAAACCACTGAGCTATCCCTCTTCCCCCCGCAACCAAATCAATCAGCAAGCTCTCTGGAGATGTAGATGATAGTAGCAGTAGATGTAGTACATACCATCAACCCAACTGGGAAGAGATAATAGTGAAGAATGAAGTCTACTGCAGCCTAATTCTTTTGATTCACAGTCTGGTGGTGATGTTATCCAGATATTCTAATCAGTTTATACAGGATTCTTCACTCTCTCTAGGCATGGTGGTGGTTTTTTTGGTTTTTTGTTTGTTTGGGGGTTTTTTGAGAGAGATGATTTTTGCCATTAGTGCTCAAAGTCCCTGCCTGACTCTTCCTGCTCCCATTCTTGAATCCCATTCTTTTTCTCCCTCACAATCTGCTTTTTAATCTTTTTATTCTTGCAAATGATAGGGGGCACTTCCCCCCCAGAACTGTCAGCATTTCTCTATGTATGCTCAAAAGCTTGTCTCTCTCAGCAACTGAAGTATATTCAAAAAAATATATTACCACATCCACCTTGTCTCTCTAATAATCATCTCTGGGATCAATATGGCTACAACACCACTGCATACAGCATTTCTCTTCTCAAACATCAGCCTAGATTTGAAGAAGTTATCCGGATTCATTGGAATTGCAGTCTCTATAGTAGTTGCTCTTTGTTGCTACCCTCAAACAGTGTTTTCAACAGCACCTTAAGTGTATGCAAGTTCTTTCTGCCAAGATATTTTCTATGGATTAAAGAGACCAAAAGCCTGTCCACTGCCTTCATTGGGTGCATTTATGGTTCCCTTCTAGTTTGCCTTTGAATTTATGAGACTACACTCTTTCATTTTCTAACTAGGTCTGTATTCAATGCCTTGCTTTCCAATGCATTTTATAACCTGTATAGTAGCTTATTCCTGTAGCTATTAGCGTAAAGATATACATTTCAGATTTTATTACTGCAAACACAGATTTTCCTCTGTGATAAATTGGTTCCTGAAGTATTTAAATGCCTATATTTATTTTAGCATCATACACATTAAGAAACAGAATAAAGTATTCATATAAAACAACATATTTAATAATTTCAAGTTAGCACAACCAGATGGGGGAGGAGGGCCCTTAGGAAATACTATCAGCAACAATCAGCCTTATTTGGCAAATACAACTCTGAATGCAATTTATCTATGCGTTACCACTCTTACAATTCTTACTTGTTTTTTCTTCTTTATACTACAAATAATATAACAAATTCTTTCTAATGACAAGAAGCGACTAAGTAAACCATAGAGAGATTTTTCCCCCCATATAGTTTACACATTATGTGACATTCAACACATTCAACCCTGGACTAAAGCATTTTACTCCAGGATTGATTTTTGCCTCATGTATGTTTAGACATCAGGCAATCAACTCAAGCATGACCCCGTTCTACATAAGAACATAAGAATATATGAGCAGCCATGTTTGGTCAGACCAAAAGGTCCAACTAGCGCAGTATCCTCTCTTCAGATGGTGGCCAATGCCAGGTGCCCCAGACAGAATGAACAGAGCAGGTAATCATCAAGTGATCCATTCCCTGTCTCCTATTCCCAGCTTCTGACACACAGAGGCTACCATCCCTGCCCATCCTGGCTAATAGCCACTGATGGACCTATCCTCCATGAATTTATCTAGTTCTTTTTTGAACCCCGTTATAGTCTTGGCCTTCACAAGATCCTCTGGCAAGGTCGTCTTTGGAAAGCGTGCCAGGTAGGATAACAAAGAAAACCTTTGCTCTCACAAGTCTAAGACCTAACAAAAAGTTACAGGACCAGAACTAACTGGAACTTTTGAGGTAGCATAAGAGAAGCTTTCAAAAGTATGAAAAGGATTGAGAAACTTAAAACTTTCTTAAGGAAGATAAATGTTGATGCTCCAGGGCATACGCCAGCAACTAAGTGATGGAAGTTAGGAAGAAATGTTCCATGTGGACAGGATAGTCCATAATTGTCCCTTATTGCATTACTTTCACCTTCCTCTGAAGCATCTGGACCACTGGACTGGTAGGTATGGCTGTTTGATGTTCCTAATAGAACAACTGTTCATACTGCTATGGGGTTCAGAATCATGTATGTAACCTGAACATATTAAATATATTACCCAGGAAGACAAGTACAGCCAAAAAAAAAAAGAATGAGCTTAATACCTAGACTTTTGGAAGGTGGAAAGGGTAGATGCTCTAAGAGCTCCACACTTCACCTTCTTTCCTTCAAAGGTCCATCATCAGGTGAACCTATCTGCCATCTGAGGATGGACGACAACGCCTGAAGGGAAAAGCGGAGGCACAATATGAAGTGTTTTCTCTGCCTCCTGCCATCTGCACAAGGTAGCAGAGAACCAGTTTTGTGCCAAAGCATAAGTCCTTGCTCCAATTAAATTTTCTTTGGATGCTTAATATGTGTGTCTAGAAAAAGAACCAGATTGAAGGGTACTTTGAGAACAGAGGAAGGGAACAGTAAGACAAACCAACAAGAGCAAACCTGTTGCTATTTTCCAGTTTTCACCATTTCTTAACTTATCTGTATCTCATATTCAGATTTATCTTATATGTGTATCAGATGTTTAGTGCTTTTCTGATATTTCACATAGGCACAGGCCCAAGTAATTTGCAGTAGACAATTAAAAAAAAAAAAAAAAAAAGGTTCCCCCATCCTGCAAGTAGATGCACTAGTAAGAATCTACATGAGTGCTAGGAGCTGTGCTGATGAATCAACCTGCAGGATCAAGGCTTAAGTTTCTCCCTTCTTTAGATAGCTTTATTTTTCTCACCATCATATTTGGAATCTTTAAAGTGCTTCAGTGAAAACCATAATGGATCTGCACACAAATAACTTATTAACAAAACCTTTATAGAAAGAAAAAAATATATATCTCCTCCCTAAACTACATTGGGTGACAAGTTACTAGACTAGTTACTAGATCTAAGATAGGAGAAAATGCTTGACATAACTCTCTATTTTCCTGTAGTACTTCTTGAAATAATTCCGATAGTAAAGATCCAATGCCTCGAATCCCCATCCTCTCTCCACCCTAGCCCAAACATTCACATTTTCAGAATTTACAAATGACTGCAGCTTGACTTATAGTGCTTGTTATTCCTTCAGGTGCTATATGTGATAATTATAAGATTGAAAAAGAAAGATAATAATCTGTTATTGTAAATTAATAATAAGGACCTTTTTGTATCTGAACAGATGCAGGTTAATCTGAATCAACCACAATCAGTTTAGTGGAAGGGCAACAAATGGAAACTGCAGTCTAGTAGAAGCTCTAACCTTTAGTTTTCCGATTTATTTTTCACACCTTATAATTAAATCTATTTTTAAAGTACTGAAAGTGTCAGCAATTCACTTGCTGTGCATCTTTCTATCAAAACAATGTAAAATTACAATATACTTTTCCATTCCAATTGACTGATGTTGAGAAACAGAGCTGAATTCATCCCTGCTGTAACTAAAGTCACTGCAGTCACATCAAGGATAAATGTGGTTCAGATACCATAGTTAAGGCTCAAGTTGATTTGAAATGAAATATGAGACACACAGTTCCCAGGAACTTCAAGTTTGTCAGCAAATATATTAAATAAATGATTTGATCTGAAGTATGGACAGTGCTTTCTTGTTTAAACTTTCACTGTCATACGTATTTTGCATTAGTTGAGAAAAAGATATATGCAAAAATGGCAGCGCAGAATGTGCCAATGAATGATAGAGAGTGGCACTCACACTACACCTTTATTTTTATCCTGTCTTTAAACTGGAACCGCCAGAATTATTAGTATTTGTATTATCCAGATGCATTGAGTTAAATAACCCCGTCCACTGCACAATTCAAGGGGGGAGGAATGGAAAGGGGTGGGTGGGGGTGAGAAAGAGAAGAGATAGAAAAGAAAGCAAATATTAAGATAAAATATTAAGATAAAAAAAAGAAAGGCATCAACACCACTGTCGGGGCCAACAAACACCAACAAACACCAGAAGAGTGAGTATCCTTCTGCCAGTCCATCACAGTGTGAATGGCTCCAACAAAAACTGCAGGGCACAAATGGAATTTTTCGAGGTCTGTTGCTGAAAAGTGATGGCCCTCAGTGACTCTGACCGCCATCACTGGGGGTCACAGGCTCTCAGCACTTCTTGGAACCAGGACCCTGGGAACACATTGAGCGGTACTAAAGACACTAAAGTTATCATCCTCATTGGCTTTTGCTAAGGCTTACCCACAACCACAACTTCCAGTCTGGCTTTTTCAAAAGGTACTTGAACCATTTAATCCACTATTTAGACTCATTCCTCTCCAAAGCATCAAAAGGCCCATCCACAAGCCAAGAATGTAAAAGGAAAAGTGTTTAAGTGTTTGTGCGTGTAAAACAGGAAGTTTTAAACCATTTGGATGAACTTCTTAATACATAACTTGGGCCACAACGTTGGTTTCCTGGTTCAGTTCTCTATTTTTGACTAATCTACAATACTAAAGTGGAAATAAGGTAACTATGGGCTAAAATGAGGGATCATTGAGAGGTATAATTTTTTCCCTAAAAAAAAAAAACCACACACACACACACACACACACACACACACACACACACAAAAAGAAACAATGTACAGCTTCTGACATGCCAGCAATTTTTAATTATAAAATACCTGCAATGGAACCAGCTAGATACAAAATATCAAGTGTATTTTGTGAGGATGGGAGGATTATCATCAAATGGTGATTCAAAAGGTAAAATATTGGAAGTAATTATCTATTTTCCCTGTGTACCCAGTGTATTTCCCCATCCTGAAAGGCTTTGCGCTGGAGCATTCCTTCCTCCACTGGCCTGATCCAAGTCCTACTGAAGCCAGTTAAAATATTCCTCTTGACTTCAATGGGAATTGGTTTGAGCCCTTGCTTGAAGCTGACTGGAACCCTTTTAAACCCACCAATGCCACTCCTAAATTGAACAGTGGGATGACTAGAAAAAGACTTAAGTCATTAGAGATCACCCCATATAGGACACTGATCTGAACTGGAGCAATGTAATTCAAGGCCGGTCCCCTGCTCCTCTCAGACTTGGTGGTATTTACTTATTTTAAAAGATTAAAATAAGTGGGAAAACAGAAATTCAGACTCCAAAATTTAACCTCAACCCCATGGTGTCAGAAATGGGGACATGAAAAAGAATCAAAACATCCATTCAGTGGTCAAGTAATGATAATTAAATAGTCTAATTATAGCAAAACTGCAATAGACACATCATATGAATAAATCAATGCTGTGTACTCATTCAGACTAAGCAGAGTACAGAGATGGGTGTGAGTCATAAAGTTCAGGTCCGGATTTGAACTTAATTTGAATTTGGGAAATGGGGAATAGCAGAGAGAGGGATGGGTTCCAGGATTCCATTGTTTATACAGTAAATAAAGCATTAAGAGCCAAATTGTAAAACCCCTCCCTCCCATTGATGACCAGGTACTTTCATAAATCATCCCATTGCCTACAATGGGAATAATTAGGTCACTAGCTGCTCAGTGTTGCAAGCTGGGGGTTACAATCTGGTCCAAGAATATAAAAGATGAAAGAAATATTACTATGGTAGTTTGTTTGCTTGAAGTCTAACTAATCCCCACAGTGCAAACCAGTTAGCTTAGATGGTTGTTCAGGTCTTCTGCATCAAAATAAAGTGTGATCAAGACTTACAATGTGCCTCATGGGAGCATGCAAGAGAGTGGCCATGTGATTGTAATGTGCACATAAGGCTTGATTCTACACGATGCTGAGCACTCAAGCCGCAGACCACCAACGCATTTAAGCACATGATTAACTTTCAACAGGTGAACAGCCCCACTGGTGCACTTAAAGTTAAGTGCATGCTTATGTGTTTAGTTTCATCCAGACCAGAGTGCTCAGCATTCCCTGTGCAGGGGACAAGACACAGTGTAGGCTTTGTGTTCACTTGAGTTTAGAGGCTGATTCCTACTAGTGCCCCTCAGGACTGTCATGGCTCTGCCCCTTTCTGCACTGGAGCTGGCTGGCCATTTACCGAAGAGCATGCTGAACCCCTCAGTAGAGGAGCGTGGCATGCTTAATCCTCTGCAGGCTGCGTTCCCCTGAATCTCTCTCTGGGAGGAAGTGGCTGTGCACTAGCCCCAATATGTGCCTTTTATGATATAGGTCTGATCTGGCATATTACCCACAGAAGAAAACATTGAAAATAACAGTTCCAATTGCTTTTAAAAAAACTGGATGCGACTGGATGCTGGATTCCAATCTGAGAATCATAGGCACATATCAGTGCAAGTCCAGGGAATGGCATTGCCCCAACATCCCCACTGATGTCAACTGGACATTGTTATGTAGACAGTGGTATCTGGATGAGGACAGGATGCTCTCTCATTGTGCATATATGTATAAGCACAAAGTTTAGATATGCACAAATGCATGCCTGTGTATCTCAAATTAGAATAAAGCCCTAAGGAGTCTGCCCTTCTATATATGTAGACTCCTTAGGGCTGAAGAATGTACATTAATAACGCCTGCCAATCCATATTAGAGGTCAAAATGGTAACCAACCCACAGTACCCCTGAGTAAGCAGACACCTACCTATTCCCATTAAACTGGAAGGATTATGACATTTCTCACATTTTTAGCATGCATATTCCAGCTCCAGAGTTTCATGGATTTGAGATATTTTATAGTTTTCTTTTTTAACTCAATTGGATTTAATAGAGTCTATAGTTCTTGAACCGATATTTATCACTGAATAATATTTATGTTATTATTTCTACCTGCAATAACAAGTCCCCTGGATTTTATTACATTATATGGGAATTCTAATTTGTTCTTGTCTCGTGAATCACTGATTGATACTTTAGATTTGCATTTTGCCAGTGTGGCTTCCCCATCCACCCTCTAGCAGGAAAAGAGATGCATATTTCGTGCTCTCAAAATAAGAACAAACCTGACACCTTTTGAAGGTTTGTTGTGGTGGTGATTTTTTGTTTATTTGTTTAAAGGTATTTAGACTTGGGCTTTATGAAATGAATTTTAACATCTGAACAACAACAAAAATCCCAAACAAAACCCAATAATAAATGCTGTGGGAAACATTCAGTGTGTTATCTTTATGTGAATATAAATACTGACACACTGTGAGCTTTGCTGATATTTTTTACTGGGGCATTACAGTAGGTGACAAAGCAGAAGACACATAAATGTAACAGGAATAGGAAAGAAATTCATTAACCTTTGTATACAGAGATTCCGCCCCTCCCGCCCCATTTAGTTATAGTGAAACAATGCAATTTATAGTCACTGTTAATAGATAAGGCTACTTTAACCAAAAACTATTTGTTAGATGCAAAGAAGAAACTGAAAAGCGAACAAAGGAATCAGCAGTTAAACCTGTGTATATATATATATGAATCTAAGGCAATGGATTTAGTCAGTTTTTCATTTAAATATTTTATTAGCCTTTACAATATCATTATTAAAGAACACAAATGTCTAAACTAATATGGCTTCTCTTAAGCCATTAGAGATGTATAATGATTATGCTGGCATATCTGGGATTCTAGTGTATAAAGCTTTCCAGAGTAGAGACTGTACTTTAACATTTGTTTGTATAGATCCTGATTGGGGTCTCTTGGTGTTAACACAAAATAAATAATAGTTGTGACAGGACAAGATAGAGGTCCTCCCCACCCTTCCCCTTCCCAAGGGAATGATAGGTAAATTGACATCTTGAATTGATATTATTCTGGCCAAAAGAACAACATAATTCTGCAGTAGAGTTACACCACATATCATGTAAGTTCATGTTGTAATAGGCCAACAATTGACAGACTTTAAATCTAGCCTCACTGTTCTTTACTATTGTCAGTGGTTTCTGACTGCAAAATGAGGTGAGGTGTCTTTTGAGCAGCTCTCTTTGCACTAAAAAGCTAATGGAATAGATCACTATGGGGGGAAAAAATGAACAGTCTTTCAGTTGTTATCTGAACTGGGGACTTTATTTCGGTATTCAGCCTGTGCCAATTCAAATGAGAGACTAACAATGAAGCCACACAAACTGAATTCTTGTATCATTCAAAAGCAGAATGGAAAGTGTATGCCTCTGTCTGATTTGTTTAAATGCATGGAATAAGAGGAACAAAAGTAGATGAAAGAGTTAACACTAGGAAAAAACTAGCTCATCTCTTGGCTATCTTACCTCATTTACAAAGACCCAGTGACTATCCTTGGAAGCAAGGTTGGTTTCCACAGCCTACAGAAAAAAATAAATACACACATAAATAAAACTAAATAAAACGAAGATTTCCAGAGTTAATTTATAATTTCTGATAAAAGGACATTATTACAATGTTCATTTTGAGACCTGTTTTCTTTGTACAGTTCCCTTTATTCATACTGCTGCTACTTTGCTGAAAGTCATCTAATCTCTTCTGCTCATGTTTCATTTTGATTTGAGTATCTGCAGCAATATAACCTCCATTTGAAGAGTTGCAGCAGAGCAGTGCATCACCACCATATGGAAATCTATGTGCAGAAGCAAACTTAGCATTCTTTGGTCCATGGCTGCAGGCAAGTGTATGGTATATGTCCCATGGCGTGTCATTTTTAAACTTCCTAGGATGATATTTCTTAAGGCTGCTGGTAGGATGTTGTCAGTATTCAACAGGCCTCTCATTAACATACACAGATAGATCTTGTCCAGCTGCAATCCCTGGGTTAGTACACATATTGGGTGAAACTCATACCTGTGCAGAAAGCCAGCATAAGGCATTTATACCACCTAGGTCTCCCCTTATGTTTTTCACAGGCCTTGTGCTGGCCCGCTGCAGAGGGCGGAATTTCACGTTAGGCATAAGAGTCAATTTATTAGCATATTTATAACCTTCAGTGGAGACAGATTGCTACAGTTCATAGGGTCACTAATGCAATAGCAGGCAGTGCCTAAATGTTCTGGGGAACTGAATGGAAAGAGCCTGACCAATGTATGCACACAGTTAAGTTTCTAGCTATCCCCTGCTTCACTCCTCTGGCAGGCAGAGTTGATGCCATTCCAGAGATAATGAGGTCCCTTACAGCTGCAGTTGATAGTGCCCTCAACCAGGTGTCAGAAGATCTGCAATCTGTTGCCACAAATGCAGGGCTTGTATAGTCTGGGAGAATTAGTGGTGTTTTAAAACATGTTAGCTAACATATGCTGCTTAACACATTTGTAAACACATAGTGTAGTCAGACAGATCGGTGTTTATAAAACGTACTCCCTGATTGTGGTCAAATCTAGTTAAATCATTAACACCATTTGTAAACTACATAGCTCGTTAGTAGCTAATGCTGTCGGTAAGCTACTTTAGTTACAAACTAGTTTTGACCACAATCAGACAGTACCTTTGTAAACATCACTGTATTTGTGTACACAAGATGTTTTAAAATGCCATAAATGGCTGGTGAGCTGATCTATTTAAAACCACCACTCATCTTCCCCGTCTAGACAAGTCTGGTGTATAATGGTTGGAAAATCACTTCCTCACTCTATGCCTTTGTGGTCTCATCTGTAAAACAGGGATAATTCTTACTCACCTTTGTAAAGCTTTTGAGAGCCACAGAATGAAAATAGGATGAAGTAAGGACAAATTATTTATCATCATCAATAAAATACCATTGTGGTAGTTTTAACCAAGACAGGTCTCAGAGTAGATGAGACGGTAATAGGGGTACACATCCCTATAGACAATTCTCTCTTAAAAATTGGTTTTAAGCTAATTTCCTTAACTGCCTGTGAAGGGCTTCAGAATTTGGGAAAAGACTTTTAAACCTAACTTCTATGTCCATATTTAGGCCCTTAATGTGCTGAGCAGCCAATACCTCCTACTGAAGTGAATGCAAGTTGCTGGATGCCCCACACTCTGAGTAAATGTGGATTTAGAAGCTAACATTAGACACTTTGGTTTTAAAATCTTCACCTTGGAGGCAGAGCTCCTATGGCAGAGAGTACTCTTCTGCACCCAGGCATTTAGGGAAGAATTGGAGCTTTTAACGTTCTATTTCCTGGCTTTCAGAACTGTACTTCACAGTCCCTAACTTATACGGCAAACAGCTGCAAGACAAAATGGAAGGAGAGAATCCATTGGCTGTAGCCAGCTAAGGAGCTTCTGATAGCTGGTCAGGTGTTGTATTGCCAATAAAAGTATATATGTTAATTAATCTTAACAACTAATCTATTTGACCTGCCAGAAATCTTGCTACAATGTTAAAGATATGCCATGTATTATTTAGACTTATTGCTTCCTTCCCCCCGAAAATCATACACTTCCTAACAGAGCTGTTGCAGCCAGCCTCCTAACTGTACCATATGAAAGGGATTTTCTAGGAGACAGATCAGGAACCTGAGTGATTGCTGTGGCTGAGGAATAGCACTGCCATCCATTGTGTGCTGTTCTGCGCACAGCAAATTTCATGAGCGAAAAAAACGTTATGGGATTTTTGATGGAAACAAATATTAGGGTATACACAAAGTAACTCATTCATTCATATACTGTATGTGAGTGTAGATCTCTCATAAAATTCCCAAAGGGTATAGTTGCCATTCAAGACTAATGGCCTGCAACGTTTTATTAAAAAAGAAAAGCAGCTTTGGAGATGAATAGCGTACTGGAACCTAAAAGTCTCCATCTTTTCTATAATTTGCCTTAAAACTAAAACACATAATTTCTCCAAGTTTAGCAGACAGTGAGAGACACTTTGAGACCAGTACCTTGTCCCCTTTGTTTCACCCCAAACACATTTTAACAGCCGGATTCTATAGTATAATGTTCTGAAAACCAAGATGTATAATGCAAACAACAACCCACTATTAATTGTGGTGCATAAATGGCCTATTTGGAATGACAAGCTGCTAAAGTCCATATAGATGTGTGCATGTACAACCCTGCTTGTAATTTCTCTGTAGCAAATATGACACTGCTTTGTCAGCAGAAACTGAAGGAGAGTTATTGAATGTATTAACAAAAAAAGGTGAGCATTCCATTCCACCACCAGTATTAGTAGTGATAATAATGAAAGAAAAATATGATGCTTGACAAAAGACAGTCAAGGAGAACTTCCTTTTTTTTTTAAGGGAAAAATAATGTTTTCTTTTGCACAACTTATAAGAAATTTAATGTCAGTAAACCACACCATAATCATCACACTTGAATCTTGTGGAACAAGAGAGATAGCTGTGTTATTTTTTACAAATATTACAGGTTCTTCAGTTTATCTGCTTGATATTATCCTGTCTGCCTAAATGAAGTTAAATTAAAAGGAGCTGCTAGGAAGAGCAAGCAGGAAACAACAAAATAGTCAGAGGTAAGACAACTCTAGGTAAACAGTTTCAGTGGGACAAGGGCTGAACCATTAAACAGGAAAATACTTTTCAGACATGCCAGATGAACATTACCTAGCTGTTTTGCCAAGGCCAAAGCCTAGAGATCAAAACGACTGTAAATAGTTAAAAAAGGTGATGGGGGAGTGAGTGTTCAGCAGCGTCTCAGGGGGAGAAACAGGGACAGAGAGAGGTAGAGAACCCTGCAGGAGCAGTTGGTCTGAGACAGAGGACCTGTAGGATGTGTCTGAGGCAGGAAACCATCCCTAAACTTCGAGAAGTGATAAGGTTTAGGCAACACCCAGGCATGCAGACTTCTTGTGGTTATAACCCTTCTATCTGCTTGCTATGTACCTTGGGGTGGATAGTCAACACTCCAGTTTGAGTTACTTTAATCAGCTGCTGGTTCCAGGCTCCTAGAGGGAAGTGTGTTGCAGGTGCCAACACAGCTGGAAACAGGGAGGCTGCTGCTGTCACTGCAGGATCCAGTCTAAGAGTGGTAGAACCATAGTGAGGTGAAGGAAACAAAATCTGTCACCTAAGAGGTACACTCCGAAGGGGCTGCAAAGGAATATAAAGCACCGCTTGCCCTGTAATCATATAGTGGGAACACGGGGTGCTATAGATTGGTGATCCAGACTAATGGAGTGAATCATGGACTTCCAGTTGGGAGAAGTGCAGATAGAGGCCTGTCACTTGGAAAGAGTGCCCTCAGGGAGAGACCATAGGTGTAGCTCACCCCTGAACCAGGACAGTTGGTGTCAGCAGAGCAGATACATCTGCAACACTACAAGCTTTATCACATGGCATTATCCAAGCACCTGTTGATCTGAAGAACATTCCTGAACAGACTGGACTTAATTGTGTAGCAGGTTTTTTTTATGCTAGGACAATCCCATATGGTGCCTGTTGGAGATGTAGACACCCGTCAACTGGACTGGTACCACCAACACATCTCACATAAACCAGTGAGTCTCAAACTTTTCTACACTGAGACCCCAATTTCCATGCCAAGACAGCCCCCAAGCCCTCCCTCCCATTGAGCTAGACCTTCCACTTCCATTTAGCAATAGCCGAAGGGCACAAAAACCCTGACACCTCTTTCTGACTCCCTCACAAATTATGATCACCAAGGTTTAGACCTATTGCTGAGGCTGTCTGGAGATTCAGGTAGGCAGTACTACATTGGTTTATGATCAGTTCACATTTTAAAAATTAGTTCTGTAACCATGAGGGACAGAATTGTATTTATTTATTTATTTATTTACTTTCTTACCTACTTAAAAAGAGGGTAAGAAATGACTGGAAAGGGAAGGTTGTCAGGACCTCCTCCCTCCCCCAAATCTGTTTGAAACTCCCACAGGAATTTGCAATCCTAGATCAGGATCCTCAGACTTCTGCCAACAATTCACTTCACATTTGCCACCAAGCAGCTGTGAGAAGGCAACAATTTTCAGCCACCATTGACCTGGGCAGCATTCCAGTCAGTGGCTGAGAGGTGAAAGGTTCTGTATCCCAGTAACTGTCCCCTGGGTCTTCAGTTCCTTTAACACCATATACCTAGCCATGATTTATTTAAGAGCATTTTGGGTTGTTTTTTTGTTGTTGTTGGGTTGTGGGTTTTTTTGTTGTTTTGGTTTTTTTTAAGCAAAACTAAGGAACATTTTTAACCTTTTACACTGAGAAAACAGGACACACACTTTCACCAGGAATTTAATACCGTTTAATAAACCTCAGCCAGACCTACCTCAAACTGTTTCGGCTCATTAGTAGGAGATAATTTTTTTTAAATATAAAAATCTAACAGCTTTGTTCTGGATCTACATGGACAAGAAAACATAATAGGACGTGTAGCAACAGTCCAATTTCCAAAGAGAGATGTAAGGCCATGTTGGAGTATGTGACAGCAATTAATTGAATGCTATCAAAGTGCACCTGTGTATCTGAGAAATCTTGTATATGTCTTGTATACAAATGAGTAGAGATAGCAGATATGGGGAAGTGAACTCTGGTGGGACAGATCGTTTCAGATCTTATTCCCATGATATTTAATATATATTTAGAAACTCCTTCAATTAAAAGTCCAGGAGTGACTTGCACACGTAACAAAGAATCCCGCTCCCCTCCCCCATCCCCTCAACACACACTTTATTGTAATTCTTTTAATTCATTAAACCTTTTTTACTTTTGCATTTAAATAAATAGCTTTTAGTTCACTATTCCCCATAGGGCACATCTTCTATGGTGATTAATAGATTAAAAGAAAAAGAAAATGAAGCTTTCGTAGTTTCAGTGAAGAAAATGTTTCTAGTAATTAAAGGGAAAATGTCAACCTATTCTGACCTTCCTTATAATGGTTACAACCTAGTGATAAGAACAGGAGTACTTGTGGCACCTTAAAGACTAACAAATTTATTTTAGCATGAGCTTTCGTGAGCTACAGCTCACTTCTTCGGATGCATAGAATGGAACACACATTAACTCGAATTAATATGCAAATTAGATACAATTAACACTGGCCTAAACAGAGACTGGGAATGGTTGGGTCATTACACTAATTGAATCTATTTCCCTATGTTAAGATCTCCTCACACCTTCTATTGGCCATCTTAATTATCACTTCAAAAAGTTTTTTTTCCTCCTGCTGATGATAGCTCATCTGAATTGATTAGACTTTTCCTGTTGTTATGCATACTTCCACCTTTTCATGTTCTCTGTATGTATAAATATCTCCTGTCTGTGTGTTCCATTCTATGCATCCGAAGAAGTGAGCTGTAGCTCACGAAAGCTCATGCTAAAATAAATTTGTTAGTCTCTAAGGTGCCACAAGTACTCCTGTTCTTTTTGCGGATACAGACTAACACGGCTGCTACTCTGAAACCTAGTGATAAATAGTCCATATAGCCACATAGCCTCCAAAGCATTAAATGGTGACAACCCTTAGCACGCATTCCCTGTCCTGTATGTTTACACACCTACACCCTTTTAACTTGATCCAAAGACAGTGATTGCCATTAGTGAGTACACGTTTTCCAGCCGTTACTGCAGTATTTCTCATATTTCCCAACACTTTCAACAGAAATGAATTGTGGAACCTTAAACTCTTGGTGCATGTTAACTTTTGAACAGTGACCACTGGATTAACAAACAAGATTTAAAAAAAAAAATCTAAATTTCTCCATCATTTCGTTTCTCCACCTCCAACTCTTCGTTAAAGTCTTACTCTGAATTCTAAATATGTTTTTTTCTAAAATACATCACTTCTTTATGACATTTTTAGAAAAGCCATCCCACTGTATGGGTGATAGCAAAACATGATGCACGCATGAGCTCCCGCTGCTATTCTTTAAGTTAACTGTACTACTAACACAAGCTATTCTCCAAATAGGGTACCTCCCTGCAGGTATCAGTAATAAAAATGTTGCACAGGTAATTTTCAAAATAGTGCTCTCTCGCTGGACTAATTCCAGCTTCACGACTGCTGGACTGCTTCACGAGCGCAAAAAAGGCCTAAATCTGCATCTCTCTGGAGGATTTCCTCTGTGTAAGGGATGTCCATGACAACTCCTATGCAATCCTGCCTTTCTGCCTGCTTGCTAACATAGGGGACCTGGCTGGAGCTTCCACACACTGATATTACAGCTCCTTGATGATATTATCAGCTAGTATCAGTTAAAGCAGGAGCTCTTAACCCCCAATGCTATAAAAATTCCACAGCCCAACTGAGCCACAACAATTGTTTTTCTGCATATATAAGCCACGGCCAGTGTTAGGTGGTAGCAAGCAGCGCAATTGCCTGGGGACCCATACCACAGGGAGCCTTGCAAAGCTAAGTTGCTCAGGCTTCGGCTTCAGCCCTGGGTGGTGGGACTTGGAGCCCCAGGCTTCAGTGCCAGGCGGTGGGGCTTTGGCTTTGGCCCTGGGCCCCAGAAAGTCTAATGATGGCCCTGCTTGGCGAACCCCCTGAAACCTGTTCATGGCCCCCTAGGGGGCCCGGATCCCTGGTTGAGAACCCCACTGTATTAAAGCAGCCTTTAGGCTGCTCTAACTTGTGCCAGGATTTCTCTAGGTTTGGAAGAATGCAAAGGGCTCTTTTGCATACTGAAGATTTGGATTTCCATGGATTTCTAAGTTAGCATCTGCTCTACTAAACAGGAGAGAAAAATGCTTCACAAAAAAAACTACTAAAATTGTAGTAATAAGACAAAGTGAGAATTTATTTTCTAGTTTGCTATGCCTAATTAGCAGCAATAGAAAAAAATATTGCCGAAACACTGTGTTGATTTATAATTTGTACAGTTCCACTGCTTTTAATTCTAATCATTATAATGTCTATTGCATGCTAAATAGGAGTATGCATTATATTTTTAATATATCAGGAGGATGAACTGATAACTCAGATTAATAAATAGTAGTAATATTCCTTTATTGCTTTTACTGCACTAATTTCCAGAGGCCTTTTTGTGCTAGGGGCTGTACAAACACGAAGAAAGAGACAGTTCCTGCCCCAATGACCTCAATATTTAAAGACATAAGTAAGTTTAACAAACAATGGGAAGGATGAGAGGGATGAGTAGGAAGATCACATAATTACAGAAGTTAACTATGTGCAAAACTAGATGGTCACTGGAAATTGCTTATCCTATTATAAATAAATATTAGCCACATAAGCTTACTATGTGAATGGGTTTTAGATAAATGCATACATGCAAAGCTAATGTAGGCATAGTGGAATGTTTTCTGGCCTGAGGACTGATTATATGAACAACCATAATGTGTTTGAATAACTACCATGATGAAAGGGGCACCAGCAATTATGTTACTTTTTTATCATTTATAATTTAACCTAATATATTAGGACTCCTGCATTTAATCCTATTTGCATTTTATAGGCGCCCATTTATTCCATTTCATATCAGGCTTATTTAGTGGTAAACAAAAATAAACTACTGGATATGAAATTCTTCCAAAAGCATCAGTAAGCATTTATTTTACAAACCTCTATGGGATGGAGTCTACAGGCCCCACGCTGAACTAAAGTGGGGAGTAGACCCGTACTGAGCTAAGGAGACCCTACCCCCTCGACAGGTACAAGGCATGTTCTCAATGGAGGAACAGTTTAAAATTACACTCGTAACCCCGTGGACAGGGGCGGCTCCAGGCCCCAGCACACCAAGCACATGCTTGGGGCAGCATGCCGCGGGGAGCGCTCTGCCAGTCGCCGGAAGGGCAGCAGGCGGGTCTGGTGGACCTCCCGCAGGCGTACCTGTGGAGGGTCCACTGGTCCCGCGGCTGCGGTGGACCTCCCGCAGACGTGCCTGTGGAGGGTCCGCTGACCCCGCGGCTCTGGTGGACCTCCCGCAGGCATGTCTGCGGACGCTCCACCAGAGCCGCGGGACCAGCGGACCCTCCGCAGGCATGCCTGCGGGAGGTCCACTGGAGCCGCCTGCCGCCCTCCCGCTGGGACGCCCCCAAGCGCGCTTGGCGCACTGGGGTCTGGAGCCGGCCCTGATCAGGGACTTGGGCTCCCCGTCCTCTTTGGGAGTTGAAAGCCCTGAGAGAGATTGACTAACACAACTGGACAATGAGAGACTGAAGAGAGTCTGCTAAGCCTGCCCCAAACTGAGGTGCCCTGTTCTATCAGGAAGTATCCAGGGTGTTACATAATTTGGGGGAGGTCAGTAACTGGGCTGGACAATCTGAGAGACACCTAGGGCCTTGGGTCAGGACTTGTTGGAGAGAGTGGGCCCAGGACCCCTCTCTCCTTTGTAGTGACAAGCTTTCAGGAGAGCCATCCGAGTGGGGGTGAGGGGAAAGGGAGAGGGGTGATTGAGGCTGCAGCTGGGCTCCCTCTGGGATGACTGTACGGGCGGAACCTGAAACTCCACAAGCTGACTAGTCCACCAGGTCAGTGGGTCACCAGACCTTCCTGCTACACTTAAATGTCACATATCTCTATACATGTTGACCATTCAGCTACCAGGTACAGCAATGACACAAGATAATCACATAGGTGTCAAGAAGTAACAGTTCTTTAAAGGTACACTTCTAACATTAACTAAAGAACATAACCTCTCAGGAGTCTTGCACTTGGAGTTTTACCAAAGACTTGTCACTGAAGACACAAAGATGTCTCTGAAGAATATAATGACCAAATAGAGCTTATTCAAGTATGTGCAACTCTGTTGAAGCAAATGGGATTGCATGTGTATAACCAAGAGCAATATTACCCCTCTCTGTTTAGAGAGGATTCTTCTTATGCTTCACCATTGTTTTAAAAAGATTTGCTATGCAATATCATAAGATAGGATTCACTAGATATGGATGCCAACTTGATTTTCTCCAGGAATAATAATACTTAAGACAATAATAATACCTAGTTCTTATATAGCTCTGGATTTCAAAGCACTTCACACAAAGGAGGTCATCATTATCCACATTTTGCATATGGGAAAACTGAGGCACAAGTAGGGGAAGTGACTTTCCCAAGGTCACTGAGCTGGCCAGTGGCAAAGCTAAATGAACCCAGTCTCCTGAGTACCCTAGACACTAGGCAATGCTGTCTCCCTCGAGGAAATACTGTCAGAAACTTTACAAACATACACAAAAAAGTCTTCTAATGCCTGCATGGAGTTGGAATAGACATTTTAAAACTGGACATGGATGTGAAGACAGAGAGCATTCCAGGCATAAGCCCTTTGTAAACAAACCTATTTTCAGGCTGGATGGTCACTGTCAATCCCAAGAATCATAGAAATGTAGGGCCGGAAAGGACCTCGAGAGGTCATCTATTCCAGCCTCCTATAGTTAGGCAGGACCAGGTAAACCTAGACCATCCCTGACAAGTATTTGTCTAACTTATTTCTTACAAACCTCTAGTGATGGGGATTCCACAACCCTTGAAGGCTATTCCAGAGCTTAACTATCCTTATAGTTGGAAAGGTTTTTCCTACTTTCTAACCAAAATCTACCTTGCTGCAGAGTAAGCCTTTTAATTCTTGTCTTACCACCTGTTGACATAGAGAACAGTTGATCATCGCCCTCTCTATAACAGCCTTTAACATATTTAAAGACTTCTCAGGTCACCCATCAGTCATTTCTCATGACTAAACATGACCAGTTTTTTTAAACCTTCCTCATAGATCAGATTTTCTAAAATTTTTATAATTTTTGCTGCTCTCCTCCAAACTCTTTCCAGTTTGTCCACATTTTTTTTAAAGTATGGTGCCAAGAACTGGACCCAGTACTCCAGCTGAGGCCTCACCAGTAGAGCAGGAGAATTACCTCATGTATACTTCCCATATAACACTCTTGTTAATACATCCCAGAATGATATTAGTCTTTTTCACAACTGCATCACATTGTTGACTCATTTAATGTGTGATCTGCTATAATTCCCAGATCCTTTTCAGCAGTACTACCACTGAGCCAGTTATCCTCCATTTTGTGATTATGCATTTCATTTTTCCTTCCCAAGTGTAGTACTCTGCACTTGACTTTACTGAATTTCATCTTGTTGATTTCAGATCAGTTCTTTAATTTGTAAGATAATTTTGAATTCTAATCTTGTCCACACATAGCTGTCTTCTGAAAAATGTATAAGCATATTCTCCACTCAATTATCCAAGTCATTAATGACAATATTGACTAGTATCAGACTAAGCAGTGCCCCCTGAAGGACCCCAATAGATTCTCACATACCCCCCGTTTGACAGAAAATCACTGATAACTACTCTGTTATCTTTCAACCAGTTGAGTACCACCCTATAGTAATTTCATCTAGACAACATTTCCCTAGTTTGCTTATGAGAATGTCATGGGATTGTGCCAAAAGCCTACTGAAATCAAGATATGTCATGTCTGCTTCCCCCCACCCACTAGGCCAGAAACCCTGTCAAAAAAGGAAATTAGATTGATTTGGCATGACAAATTCATGTTGGTTATTCCTTATACCCAATTATCCTCTATAAATTGATTGTTTAATAATTTGTTCCATTTTCTTTCCAGGTATCAAGGTTAGACAGACTGGTCTATAATTCCAAAAGTCTTCTTTGTTCTCCTTTTAAAAGACAGATACTTAATTCACTCTTCTTCAATTCTCTGGATCCTCACCCATCTTCCAGGAGTTCTCAAAAATAATTGCTAATGGTTCAGAGATTGTACAGTAGGATTAATTTTATTAGGCCCTACTGACTTGAATACCTTTGACTTATCTAAATATTCTTTAGATCTTAGTTCTTTCCCTATATTGGCTTGTGCTCCTTCCCTCTTGTTGTTAATATTAACTGTGTTGAGTATTTGATCACCATTAACCTTTTTTGTTAAGACTGAAGTAAAATAGACATTAAACAGCTCAGCATTTTTGATGTCATCGGTTATTAGCTCTCCTTCTCCACTAATCAGAGGACCTACACTTTCCTTCATCTTTCTCTTGTTACTAATATATTTAAAGAACCTCTTCTTATTGCCTTTTACGTGCCTTTGCCTTTCTGATTTTGTCCCTATATGCTTGCACTATTCTTTTGTACTCCTCCTTGGGCAATTCAGACATGTGTCCTCCTTTTTGGATTCTTTTTTGATTTTTTAGATCATTAAAGAGCTCCTGGTGGCCTTTTACTATTCTTCCTATCTTTTCTTCACATTGGAATAGTTTGCAGCTGTGCCTTTAATATTTTCCCCTTGAAAAATTTCCAGCTCTCCTGAACTCCTTTTTTCCTTAGATTTTCTTCCTCTTCCTTTTGCATCAGGATAGGTTGATGTTGTGCCTCTATTATTGTCTGTTTGAGAAACTGCCAGCTTTCCTGAACTTTTCCCCTCAGATTTTCTTCTAATGGGACCTTACATACCAGTTCTCTCATTTTGTTAAATTCTGCTTTTTTGAAGTCCATTGTCCTAATTTTAGAGTAGCAGCCATGTTAGTCTGTATCCACAAACAGACCAGGAGTAATTGTGGCACCTTAGAGATTAGCAAATTTATTTGAGCATAAGCTTTCGTGGGCTACAGCCCACTTTATCAGATGCATAGAATGGAACATATAGTGAGGAGATATATATACACATACAGAGAACATGAAAAGGTGGGAGTTGTCCTACCAACTCTAAGAGGCTAATTAATTATGAGAAAAAACTTTTGTAGTGATAATCAAGATAGCCCATTACAGACAATTTGACAAGAGGTGTGAGAATACTTAACATGGGAAATAGATTCAATGTGTGTAATGACTCAGCCATTTCCAGTCTCTATTCAAGCCTAAATTGATAGTGTCTAATTTGCATATTCATTCAAGTTCAGCAGTTTCTCGTTGGAGTCTGTTTTTGAAGCTTTTCTGTTGCAAAATTGCCACCTTTAGGTCTGTTACTGAGTGGCTAGAGAGGTTGAAGTGTTCTGCTACTGGTTTTTGAGCTTTATGATTCCTGATGTCAGATTTGTGTCCATTTATTCTTTTGTGTAGAGACTTGAATAGATATCTGTTCAAGTGACATCATCATAGGACCTAATCACATCAGCCACGTCATCAGGGGCTCGTTCACCTGCACATCTACCAATTTGATGTATGCCATCATGTGCCAGCAGTGCCCCTCTGCCATGTACATTGGCCAAACCACACAGTCTCTACGCAAAAGAATAAATGGACACAAATCTGACATCAGGAATCATAACATTCAAAAACCAGTAGGAGAACACTTCAACCTCTCTGGCCACTCATATTGAGTATTGCCATATTAATTTCCCAACAGATGTTTGAGTAGTTAAAGTCCTCCATTACAACCAAATCTTGTGTTTTTTATATTTATGTTATTTGTTCTAGAAATGCCTCATTCACCTCCTTTTCGTGATTTGATTATAGCAGACTCCTCTTATGATACCAGCCCTATCTTTTCCCATATGAATAGCCATTCAACATTTACAGTAAAATGAATGTCAGTATGCAATGTAAATCTTATGCATTATGCCTTCTCAGCTTTCTTTATATAGAATAGTTTAGGTTCAACTTCAAGCTGCTTCAGCAAGTTAGGTTTCATGTTACAGGTTTTAAGCAAAATTCAGGTCATGCTATTTGTAGGAACAACAGACAATACCTATAACATTATATAAATGCTTTCTAACAGACAAGTAGCACACAATAGTGAAGAATAATTCTATCTGTCCCCTTTTCTCTTTTAAAGTGACTAATGACGATGATGGGTGCCTTAATGACAACACTGACAGCTGAGGCCCTATACCTCCATGGAACAGGTATGGAATGGCATCAACCCTAACCTGCAGGGACCAACTGCAGGATGGGGGCAGGTCAGTCTCCATTACTATTCAGTCTTGGACAGGGTGAAAGTAATAATAAATTCTCCTCTGGCCCCCAGAAGGAGTGGGGCCTTGGTCGAAAGGGGCGGAGCCTCAGACGTAAGGGGAGGGGGCTCGGGGTCAGCCTCCCAGAGCCAGCCCATCTGCGCTGCCTGGCTCCCTGTCGCCCAGGGCTCCAGTGGCGATTTAAAATGGCCTGCGGCTCTGGCCGCTTCTGCTGCACCTCAGGCCCTTTTAAATCGCTGGCCCTGGGGTAGCTGCCCTTTTCCCCCCCACCCCCACCCCGTCGGCAGCCCTTTAACATCATTATCCCTTTTGCTCTCCCCATCAGTGGCCCTGCCAGTAGGGTCCATACTGGCAGGGCCACCAACAGGTGAGGCAAAAGGGACAGGGACGTTAAAGCTCTGCCACGGCAGCGCTTTAACGCGGGCTGCGTATGGGCCGGTACTGGCTTCTTACCGGTACACCATACTGGCCTACACCAGCTCACTTTCACCCTTGGTCTTGGACCTCTCCAAGCCCCACTCTGAAGTAGTATAGCAAAAAATGCCAATTTTTATGATATGGAGGCTGAGGCCATACCCTTTTAGTCACTACTAATCTGGCTATAAACACCTGATCTATGTGAAAAGTTACATAACCCATTACCCATCTTTTCATCAATTCAGACCTATTCTATCGCTGAAACCCTTTCAAACTCCTGTCTGGTTTAAATACAAGGGAAAGAAACTAATCTTCCAGCCCTCAAACAGGTTCACTTTCTAATCAGTTTCTACCAGAAATACTCTTCTCACACCCCAAATAAATACACACATAAATAAATTTTAAACAGAACTGAGGACCTGCTTATGATAATGTGTTTCCCATTCACTAGTAGTTCCAAGGGAAGGCTGTTTCAATCAAACAGCGGAGAACACAATACTTATTTTCATCTATTCTGGAATTCGAAGACCCTTCCTGCACATAGATGCAAAGAGCAAACAGTATTTTCCTTCTACTCCACTGCATCGACATAGCACCTACATGTCTCCTGTGTACTGGTTAAATGATAATTCCCTCAAATAGCTTTGAAACAAAACCAGGCCTTGAGAAACACCCAGTAGATATACGAAGGCAAATTCTGCCCTCCGGAACATTCACCGAGCTCCCATTGACGATAGTGAAGTCAGTTGAACAGAATTTAATCCACTCAATCTGTTTGCTTTAAAACCTGTTACCAACAACCATTGTGTATATACAGGGCCGGCTCCAGACCCCAGCGTGCCAAGCGCGCGCTTGGGGTGGCATTCTGCTGGCAGGGCAGCAGGCAGCTCCAGCGGACCTTCCGCAGTCATGCCTGCGGGAGGTCCACCAGAGCCGCGGGACCAGCGGACCTCCCTCAGGCATAACTGCGGAGGGTCCGCTGGTCCCGCGGCTCAGCTGGACCTCCCGCAGGCATGACTGCGGATGCTCCCCCAGAGCCGTAGGACCAGCGCACCCTCCGCAGGCACGTCTGCAAGAGGTCCCCTTGAGCCGTGGGACCGGCGACCGGCAGTGCGCCCATCGCGGCGTGCCGCCCTGCCTGGGGCGGCCAAATTCCTAGAGCCGCCCCTGTGTATATACCTATCCTCTCCCCTGAACACACACGCCAAATTCTGCCCTCACTTACATCCATTCAATCCCTCCAATTTTATTCATAAACTTGCAAAGAACTAAGTGAGGCTAGAGGTCAGTCAAAACATATACATCTCATTCTCATAGACGCATACCATAGACAGACTCATACACACACACACACACACACATTTTTCTTTCACTGATTTTTTTCCCTCTCGAATGTTTGATAAACTTATCTACCATTTCAGCTAAAAGCATTGATGAGCTTCAGTCAGTCACAAAGCTCAGATATGGATCCACATTTCCGCAAAGCTTGTAGGAATAGGTTTGAGATCCAGTATGGTGACTCAGACATGTCTCAAGTTACAATACTATTACATCCAGCCTTACCATGTGTAGAAATTTGTCAATAAGAATGGTATTTTTAAAAGTATTGAACAACAGGGTAGAAATAGATTTGATTGCTAACAGATTTGTCACCAGTTTTTCCCTCTCCAAACAGTTTGCATGCTGGAAAAATATACTGTGATTTTATTTAAAAAAATTCAATATAACTAAACAATTTCCAGTCCATCTAATTCACATGATTTCCTCTAGTGTTCACAAAATTAAGGACAAATGGGCTTTTGAAACTGACACTTTCTCCATGTCTAAAAAATCTGCTTCTCTACTAATTTCAGGGAAACCCACATTCATTACAAATTGTTTTTCAATTCTTTTCATTAAACTGAAACATATTAGCATTTGTAAGTATTGTAATTTAGGGTTTTGTTTTTGCAACAGAATCTAAATAATATACAGATTAACATTAAAATATCCATGTTATTGAATTTTCAGACAAATTGAAAGCAACAAAAATATGAAATTAATAGGTTTTTAATTTTAAAATCTTTGTACGTATTTGACTTATAATGTCTCATCTGATTTCTATTATCTTATCAATTTATGGAGGCATCTACAAGAGAAACTCATTATTACTAATGAAATTTACCCACGCCTCAGTGGCAAAAACAACATACAATATATATTGTATCATTTCTGCGAATGACTTTAGAAAAGCACGTTTTAGTTTTAACCCACTAATCTCCCATTGAGGGGAAAAAAAATTCTGCCTCTATGGCAGTGGTCACCAACCGGTATATTATGAGCGACTGGTCAATCACGGAGCCTCTGAAAGTCTATCTCAGTCACTGAGACTGAGATCCACGGTCAGAGGCTCCACAATTGACCAGTCAATCATAATAGGGTTGCCAACTCTCCTGCAGCCAAACCGGGAGATCAGCTGCTAACAGTTCGATGGTGCAGTGGAACTCAAGCAGGCTGCTTGCCTGCCTTGGCACTGGCCCCGTGCCACTCCCAGAAGTGGGCGGCATATCTGGCAGTGTCCCCGGGGGCAAGGAGTCTCAGCGCGCTGCCTTAGCCTGCAGGCACCACCCTCGCAGCTCCCATTGGCCGGGAACAGGGAACCACAGCCAATGAGAGCTACAGGGGTGGTGCCTGTGGACAGGTGCACCGCATGGACCACCTGCCCTTCCCCTCCTCCAGGAGCTGCTGCCAGACATTCACGCCCACTTCCAGGAGCGGTGGGGGGCCAGGGCAGGCAGGAAGTCTGCCTTAGCCCCACTGCACTGCTGCCAGGGAGCTACCTGAGGTAAGCGGTGCCTGGCTGGCATCTGCATCCCGAACCCCTCCCACACCCCAACCCCCTGCCCCAGCTCCGATCCCCCCCACACCCAAACTCCTTCCCAGAGCCTGCACCCCCTCCTGCACCCCAACCCCTTGCCCCAGCCCTGAGTCCCCCCCACACCCAAACTCCCTCCCCGAGCCCACACACTCTCCTGCACCCCAACCACGAACCCCAGCTCTGAGCCCCCTCCTATACCCTGCACCCCCTCCTGCACCCCTACCCCTTGCCCCAGCCCCCTCCCAGAGCCTTCACCCTGCACCCCAATCTGCTTCCTGAGCGCTGAGCGCCCCCCCAGAGTCAGCACCCCACGCTCCCTCCTGCACCCCAACCTCCTGCACCCAAACTCCCTCCCAGAGTCCATACCCTGAACCCCGCTCCAGCATGCCCACCCCCTGCCCTAGGATCAGTCCAGAACCCCTCCAACAGTCTGAACCCTTCAGTCCCAGCCCAGAGCCCAGAACCTCTCCCGCATCCCAACCTCCTGTCCCAGCCTAGTGAAAATGGGTGAGAGTGGAGGAGAGTGAGCGATGGAGGAAGGTGGGGTAGAGTGAGTGGGGTGGTTCCACACAGGGTTGTGGCCTCAGTGAAGGGGCAGGGCAGAGGGCAGGGCAAGGGTGTTTGGGTTTGTGTGATTACTGTTATTTCTACATTTTCTTTGAGGTAGATCCTGGGTTGCACTTAAATTCAAAAAGTGATCTTGTGTTTAAAAAGGTTGGAGACCACTGCTCTATGGGTATTTAGCTTAAAATCTGAGTTTATACCAAAATAGTCTAAGAAAAACAGATTAGTTTAACTGTATATACACAGACTGACTGATAAAATGCAGTCCAACTTTTGCTCCCTACAAGGAGAGCACCTGTCAAAAAGCGTCTTTTTTTAAAAAGACCAAGGGGAAGTGTGGAGAGATAGTCAGCCTCTTTACTAAAAGCCCAACCAAATTCATATTTTACATCCTGCCACACAAATGAAGCTTGGAATAATTTCCATAAAAACTAAACTAAAAATCAGGAGTTAAATCCAGATATCTACCTTATAATCAAAATGTTTCATTTTCCTATTAATCATGATTGCCACTTGGTCCATTTTTTGAGCATTTAAAATAAACTATTTGTACCTCTGTACATGTTCACCGATATCTACCTACGCACTGTGTAATTGATAGACAAATACTAAATGCACACAAAAATACATTTAAAATTCCTTAAAACTACAGTCAGAGCTTTTCACTCACTTGCTTCTTCAAATAAGTTCATTTAAGCATAGTCTGAGATCACAGAAGCATGTTTAACGTTACATAATGTGTTCTGCCACTGGGATTCTTTTAAGGGCTACAATAAATCCCCCGCCCATGCTTTCACAAAGAACCGCAGACAGTTTCTCTCTTCATGAACAAAGGTTACATAGTGGACATTGGCCTGGACAGTTCATGAGGCATCTCTAAGGTTCCCGGGAGTTCTCAGACCTCTGGCAGTCCTAGGTTATCTGGACCAAATTAGCCAGTGTCTTAGCTGTAAGTACTGTACTGCCAGTCCACTGAGAGATCTAAGGCTATGCTTGATACAACAAAAGATTACATTCAAAATATATCAGACACCACAGAGATTGCACAAGATGAAGGCCTTATCCTTTGGTGCTGTAACAAAGGAACCTTGGTGCATATGCTACGGGGCCAGGGTCGCTCTAGGTTTTTTCCTGTCCCAAGCAAAAAAAAATTTGGCTGCCCCCCGTCCCAGCCCTGGGCTCCTTGCCACACACCCCTGCTGCCCAAGCCCTGGGATCTTCCCCCCCCACCCACATCCCCAGCCGCCCCAGCTCTGGGCTCCCCCCTTTTCCCCCACCATTGCCCCACACACACACCTCCTGCTGCCCCAGCCCTGGGCTCTCCCCCACACACACCTGCACCCTCCTTCCGCCGCAGCCCTGGGTCACTGGTAACTCGCTCCCAGGGCAGGTCATTCAGCAGGAATTTCAGATGTGCACAGAACAGACAGGATTGGTTCCCATATGGTTACAGAACTGCAGTAAAGTGGAACAGTTTTCAGCTTGTGTGATTGGAGGATATCTGGATACATATTATAAGATTGTCCAATCTACATGAGGAAAAGTTGAGGTGCCTTTATTATTCTTTTGTTCCACTCTTTATTTCTATGGGGAATTTGCCAAGGAATATCACTGTTTTCCTTTTAAAGAAACAAACAAAAAAGGCAATGGCTGTTGAAAATAGCAATTCCAGTCCTAATAACCACTGGGAAGCATTTCTTGCTCCATTTTATCCTACTTTTTCTACAGCAAGTTACAGTGGATCAGTATATTTGATTTGGGAGAAATGAAGTAACAGCTGCCCAAATTGAGCTTGAGCACTCCTGAATTTTGAGGTGTTCAATTCTGGAAGGCAGGTGCTAGATTCTCTTTCTGAATATTAGCTAAATATGGAAAGGAAAAGTCAATTTCTGCTTCCATGGCTCAGAAGGGGAAATCCTCCTACGTGCCTGGTACTGTATCTAAAGTTGCCCAGGTCCTGTAATAAAGCCTCCCCTCCCTTACTTATCATTTTAACTTCTGGTGGGATCCATGTACCTCCCTTGCTAGGCTTCAGATAGAGAGGTGCACTGTCCATTTAGTCCACCCAATTCCTTTTTGAGCGGCTGCAAGGTGAGGTCACACCAGTATCCCTAATCCAGTCTGGAGAAGTCTTCTGAAGGGGATATCTGGGTCAAAGCCTACTCCTTGGGCATACTACTAGGGTTATCATACGTCCGTATCTTCATGGACATGTCCCGCTTTTGGGGTTTTAAATAGCCATCTGGGAGGAATTTGTAAAACTCTCAATAGGTCCGGGATTTCTCTCCCAATGCAGAGCGCGGCATGGCTGACAGGATGGCTCGGCCGGATTGAGCTGCTCGCAGGGGGCCTCCAGCAGCCAGAGCTCCCCCCCCCCCGCAGCCTCAGCACGCCACACTGGCAGCGTTCGGAGGAGGGGGTTGTGGGCTCTGTGGAGGAGTACGGCAGCATGTATATGCAGCAGCGTGTCTGGTGCTGCATGGAGCCAGATACGAGTGGCACGGTAAGGGGGCTGGGGGGTTGGAGAAGGGGTAGGGGGTTCTGGGGGGACAGTCAAGGGACATGGAGCGGGGGGGTTATATGGGGAGGAGGTTTGGGGGGCAGTCAGGGGCAGGGACAAGGGGGGGTTAGATGGGTCAGGGGTTCGGGGGGGGCAGTCAGGGGACAAGCAGCGGTTGGATAGGTATGGGAGTCCCGGGGGTTTGTCAGGGGACAGGTAGGGGTGGGGTCCTAGGGGAAGTTAGGGTGGAGGGGTCTCAGGAGGGGGCAGTTGGGGGAAAGGAGAAGGAAGGCTTAGATAGGGGGTGGTATCCCAAGGGGCAGTTAGGGGCAGGGGTCCTGGGAGGGGGCAATCAGGGGACAAGGACCAGTGGCGCCTAGATAGGGGGTGGGGTCCTGGGGGGGCAGTTAGGGGCAGGGGTCCCGGGAGGAGGTGATCAGGGGACAGGGAGCAGGGCGGGTTGGATGAGTTGGAGTTTCTGTGGGGGGCAGTTGGAGGGAGTGGATGGTGGCAGGGTGGGGCTACCCTCCCTCCCCGTGGAGTGTCCTATTTTTTGAATGTTAAAATATGGTATCCCTACCCTTCACAGTGCAGCTCGCCATTCACAGCAGGCTGCAGCATGAGGTCTCAGCTTCTTCACTCCCTCCCCCTCCCTTTCCTGTTAATCGTGCTGAAGGGAATGCTGGGAAATGTAGTTCTTTCCCTGCTCCAGGGCTGGGTCTATCGGCAGGGAGCTAACCAAGGAACTACAGCTCCCAGGGCCCCCTGTTGGTTCTCAGCTCCCAGGCTGGATCCCTGCCACCCCTGCAAGTGGGCTGCCCCAAGGACATGCTTGCTTTGCTAGTGTCTAGGGCTGCCCCATACGGGGCTGTCCAACTGTTAGGCAGCTGTGGCAAGAGGTGGACAAGAGTTACAACAATGCTCTTGAAACAATAGTAAAGAATAAAATTGTCAGACACATAGAAAAACAAACTCTTGAGCAATAGTCAACATGGTTTCTGTAAAGGGAAATCGTGTCTTACTAATCTATTCGGGTTCTTTGAAGGGGTCAACAAACATGTGGACAAGGGGGATCCGGTGGACATAGTGTACTTAGATTTCCAGAAAGCCTTTGACAAGGTCCCTCACCAAAGGCTCTTACGTAAATTAAGCTGTCATGGGATAAAAGGAAAGGTCCTTTCATGGATTGAGAACTGGTTAAAGGACAGGGAACAAAGGGTAGAAATTAATGGTAAATTCTCAGAATGGAGAGGGGTAACTAGTGGTGTTCTCCAAGGGTCAGTCCTAGGACCAATCCTATTCAATTTATTCATAAATGATCTGGAGAAAGGGGTAAACAGTGAGGTGGCAAAGTTTGCAGATGATACTAAACTACTCAAGATAGTTAAGACCAAAGCAGATTGTGAAGAACTTCAAAAAGATCTCACAAAACTAAGTGATTGGGCAACAAAATGGCAAATGAAATTTAATGTGGATAAATGTAAAGTAATGCACATTGGAAAAAATAACCCCAACTATACATACAACATGATGGGGGCTAATTTAGCTACAACGAGTCAGGAAAAAGATCTTGGAGTTATCGTGGATAGTTCTCTGAAGATGTCACGCAGTGTGCAGAGGCGGTCAAAAAGCAAACAGGATGTTAGGAATCATTAAAAGGGGATAGAGAATAAGACTGAGAATATATTATTGCCCTTATATAAATCCATGGTACGCCCACATCTCGAATACTATGTACAGATGTGGTCTCCTCACCTCAAAAAAGATATTCTAGCACTAGAAAAGGTATAGAAAAGAGCAACTAAAATGATTAGGGGTTTAGAGAGGGTCCCATATGAGGAAAGATTAAAGAGGCTAGGACTCTTCAGTTTGGAAAAGAGAAGACTAAGGGGGGACATGATAGAGGTATATAAAATCATGAGTGATGTTGAGAAAGTGGATAAGGAAAAGTTATTTACTTATTCCCATAATACAAGAACTAGGGGTCATCAAATGAAATTAATAGGCAGCAGGTTTAAAACAAATAAAAGGAAGTTCTTCTTCACGCAGTGCACAGTCAACTTGTGGAACTCCTTACCTGAGGAGGTTGTGAAGGCTAGGACTATAACAATGTTTAAAAGGGGACTGGATAAATTCATGGTGGCTAAGTCCATAAATGGCTATTAGCCAGGATGGGTAAGAATGGTGTCCCTAGCCTCTGTTCGTCAGAGGATGGAGATGGATGGCAGGAGAGAGATCACTTGATCATTGCCTGTTAGATTCACTCCCTCAGGGGCACCTGGCATTGGCCACTGTCGGTAGACAGATACTGGGCTAGATGGACCTTTGCTCTGACCCGGTACGGCCTTTCTTATGTTCTTATGTGCTCAGCTTCAGCAGCCAACCCTCAGCTGAAAGTTATGTCCTAGGTCATTTATCCACTAAGCCAGGTTTAGTTCTTCTGGAAAAAACTTTTGTTCTTGAGGGCTACAGTGTTCACCAAGAGCATGATTTTACAAAAAAATGGAAGAGGAGATACCTATGCCCAGAATAGAGCAGTGGTATTTGGATGGTCTGAGTTAGCAGCCAAAGAACATAAACCTTAATGCTGTAGAAAGCAATTATATGAGTTGGGAGAAATGTGGACCTATTTCTAGATACATTTGGACAAAAATGTTGAGATGGCAGATCTCCATTTCACCTAACTTCTCCCCTTTTTTCCTCTCTCATCCCTACTTCCATTCCCTCCTTTCCTCCTCTCCCTATCTATGCATCTCTTCTCCTATTTTATTACTGTTCCCCCCACCCCGCCCACCATCCTAAACTGCTATAGCAGTATTGACTGGTTGTCTATTGTCTGGTCTTGCAGCTTGTAAAATTGAATAATTCCATAATTCTATCAAATATCCTGTGAAGCAGGTGGTATCTGGAAACATAAACAAGCTGTAAGTAATTTACCTTTTTGTACTTTTCATTGTCTGTTTCTTTATGAAACTCAATTTAAAAAAAAACAAAACACAAAAAAAGTGTGTTTCAGAAAATGTTAAACTACAGTCAGGTAAATATTTCTTGTAAGTTGGTAACCTATGGAGTACAAAATAAATGCAAAAGAAATAGAATAGGGGTATCATTTGTGGCAAAATACCTGCCCCTCTGTTTGTTAGCTCAGTCCTTCCCAGCCTCAGAGGCACAGGCTAGGGCACAAGGGAAAAAAAACCCTTCTCAATCTCACAAGGCCGGGCTGATTCCTTCTCAGCCAGCCCCCTAGCTCTAGTTTCTTTCACCCCCCCCTTGGGGAAAATGCCCTCCATCCTGCAACAAGTCTCAGAGCTCAGCTGTCCCTCCTTGCTGGCAACTGCCCTGCTTCTCTCATCCTCCTTCCAGCTTCCTTGTCAGGGAGGGTTTAAAAAGGTCTCTAGCAACTGGGGCCAGCTGAACCTGATTAGTTGCTTCCTACCCCTGCCCCAGCTGAACCTTATTTTGCTGGCTAAGCCTTCTGGGCTAATCGTTACCCCTCTCCAGGTAGCTAATTGGCCTGAATTTGCCACACATTGCACAATAGCACAACAGTGGATAGTGCAGAAATCCAACAGCAGCTGCAGCTTGGAGGCACCGTCAGGGTTTAACAATAAAGGCAAAATGTGCATTTAAACTATTCCAAACTGCAGCAGGGCTGCTAGATTTAATATTGAGTTGACATTTCCATTAGAAATTCAAACATTCAGGGTTTAATATCTCAGCCATTCCAAAAGTGCATCCCCCTGAAACTTGGCAAGCAACTTCTCAACTTCAATACAATTTCTTTTTCCAAACCCAAATTGTTTTTAAAAGATTAAAGAGTTTAATTTTTGTAAAAACAATAAGGACTAAGATAACAATCTTTTACCATACTGATAAGGATTACCTAGCATAATCTTTATTGTTAATTAAAAACTGATTTTTCAGAGTAAAGGAAGCCTTTACTGAAGGTGTTGCCATTTCCTGCATTTGGGACTAGGGAAAATTGCATAGAGTAATTGCATTAGCACTTAGCAAAAAAACTGGTGACAGTCAGTGCAGACTGGGTGGTTTGAAAAGTTAGTAGTGAGCTATGAGGTGAACTCCTAATTCCACTGAAGTAATGGTCAAGCTCCCACTGACTTTAATGGGACCAGGATTTAATCCTGGAAGTCTTTCATCTCTCAGAAACTGATTCAAATATGCCCCAGATTAGTAGTGACTGAAAGTCATTGCTGTCTGACAGCTGTTTGGTAATCTGTGTGGAACAAGTGAAGAGTTTCAGTTGAGATCTCCACAAAAATATACATTTTTGGCATAAATTCACATGTATTAACTTCACAAAAAGCAAAGAAATAGGGCCTTTTCACTGGGAGAAAAGACAGGTGTTTTGCAGGCAAAAAAAATGTGTTTCCACCTGCCTGAGGGAAAACAAACAGACAAAAATGGAAACACACATCAATTGGGACTTGAGAAAAATATATCTTTTTTTTCCACTTGGTCCTACTTTTACCATATCTTTTGGAGGCCTCCAACTGCTTGGTGCCAATGAGTTGTCCTACAATAACCTTCTAATATACTTTAATCTATGTGAAATTAAATTTTCTGCCCTCACTCTTTGTTGTAGTTACAATTCCATTGACTCTTTTTGCCATATTCTAGTACAGCATGTGTTAACTGCCACCAGGCTGCTGACTCTCACTGTAAGGCCTGGTCTACAATAGGAGTTCACATCAATATAGCTATGTCTGAAAAATAAAAATCATCACATCCTTGAGAGATGTAGCAATACCAACCTAACCCCCTGTGTACACAGGACTAAGTCAACAGAAGAATTCGTCTGTCAACCTAGCTACTGGCTCTCAGGGAGTTGGATTACTTACATCAATCCCTCCCATCAGTGTAGGTAGTGCAGCTGCGTCACTGTAGCAGTTTAAGTGTAGACATAACTGAATATAGGCCCTGAATAAACACATACTAGAGCGTCAGTCCCTGCCCCAAAGAGTTTACAGTCTAAACAGATGAGACAAAACATAGATTTGGAAGTAAGGAAGTATGATTATCCTCATTTTACAGATAGCAAATTAAGGTATGGAGAGATTAAGGGACTTTCCCAAGGTCACACAAGAATGTTCCGAGAGAGCACGGAATTGACCTCAGATCTCCCAGTTTAATGCCTTAACAACAAAACCATCCTTCCTCATTAAAAGCTGGATTTTCTCTCTTGACCTGAGCAGCACCAAAAGGAGAACATCACAGTAGAGAATCTGCTCCTTTATATTTACACAGATAGGAAAAAAGTAACCTGTGTGTATTCAGAGATATGCTGTTGAAGGTCTAACATTACACCACTTGGACAAGTGTCCAGTTTGACAGCACTTTTTAATTATTATTTTGGGTATACCTGCTATTGTATGGCACACATCAGTGTACTTTACACAGTTCTCTATTCCAGAGCTTAAACTAAAAACAAAGCCATGATTTACTGCGTTACACAGTAAAACTGCATTTAAAAAAGATCTCCCATTGTGTCATGGCTGCAGCTAATATTAAGACACTGGGTTGATTGTTTTAAATTGATTGCTACAGCAAGTTCCACATTTTCAAAATCAGCTAAAAAAAACATAAGCGCCCCAGAAAAACATGTAAGACTAGTACCAAAAACTGTAAGGATACCGCGGTGAAAGATGCATCTCCATGAAGGATGGGTTTGTGGTTAAGGCCCTGGAGTGGGACTCAGGAAATCTAGGTTCATTTCCAGGTTCTGAGATCTGGGTCAAGTTTGCCCAAGCTTTCTGTGCCTCAAGTAGTAATTAGTATTATTAAAAAGTGCATGTGTAGAACAGGGCTGTCAAGAGATTTAAAAAAATAATCATGGTTAATTGCACTGTTAAACAATAATAGAATACCATTATTTAAATATTTTGGATGTTTTCTACATTTTCAAATATATTGATTTCAATTACAACACAGAATACAAAGTGTAAAGTGCTCACTTTATATTTATTCTTGATTACAAATATTTCTACTGTAAAAAAACAAAAGAAATGGTATTTTTCAATTAACCTAATACAAGTGCTGTAGTGCAATCTCTTTATCATGAAAACTTACAAATGTAGAATTATGTACAAAAAACTGCATTCAAAAATAAAATGTAAAATTTTAGAGCTTGCAAGTCCACTCAGTCCTACTTTTTATTCAGCCAACTGCTCAGAAAAAACAAGTTTGTTTACATTTGCAAGAGATAATGCTGCCCACTTCTTGTTCACAATGTCACCTGAAAGTGAGAACAGGCATTCTCATGGCACTGTTGTAGCTGGCGTCGCAAGATGCACTAAAGATTCATATATCCCTTCATGCTTCAACCACCAATCCAGGGGACATGCGTCTATGCTGATGACGCTTGTTAAAAAATATGTTAATTAAATTAGTGACTGAACTCCTTGGGGAAGAACTGTATGTCCCCTGCTCTGTTTTACCTGCATTCTGCCATATATTTCCTGTTATAGCAGTCTCAGATGATGACCCAGCACATGTTGTTCATTTTAAGAACACTTTCACTGCAGACTTGACAAAACGCAAAGAAGGTACCAATGTGAAATTTCTAAAGATAGCTAGAGCACTTGACCCAAGCTTTAAGAATCTGAAGTGCCTTCCAAAATCTGAGAGGGATGAGGTGTGGAGCATTCTTTCAGAAGTCTTAAAAGAGCAATACTCTGATGCAGAAACTACAGAACCTGAACCACCAAAAAAGAAAATCAACCTTCTGCTGGTGGCATCTGACTCAGATAATGAAAATGAACATGAGTCGGTCCACACTAATTTGGATTGTTGTCGAACAGAACCCATCATCAGCATGCATGCATGTTCCCTGGAATGGTGGTTGAAGCATGAAGGGACATATGACTCTAGTGCATCTGGCACGTAAATATCTTGCAACACCGGCTACAACAGTGCCATGAGAATGCCTGTTCTCACTTTCAGGTGACATTGTAAACAAGAAGCAGGCAGCATTATCTCCCATAAGTGTAAACAATCTTGTTTATCTTAGGGACTGGCTGAACAAGAAGTAGGACTGAGTGGACTTGTAGGCTCTGAAATTTTACATTGTTTTATTATTGAGTGCGGTTATGTAATTTTAAAAATCTACATTTGTAAGTTGCACTTTCACAACAAAGACATTGCACTACAGTACTTGTATGAGGTGAGTTGAAAAATACTTATTTATTTTGGTTATTTTTACAATGCAAATATTTATAATGAAAATAATATACAGTTTGATTTCAATTACAACACAGAATACAATATATATTAAAATGTGGGAAAACATCCAAAATATTTAATACATTTCAACTGGTATTCTATTAACAGTGTGATTAAAACAGCGATTAATCGTGATTCATTTTTTTGAGTTAATTGCGTGAGTTAACTGCGATTAGTCGACAGCTCTAGTATAGAACTATTAAGACTTCCTTTCTTCAGCCACTTTTCTGTCTAGATTATAAACTCATTAGGGTAGATGTTGTCATTCTTATTGTGTATTTTTTACTAGTGGTTGGCACAATGGAGCCCTGACCTTGGCTGCAGCCTCAATGCATTTCTTTAATACAATAAGCAACAATGAAGCTCCTATTAACTTGTGACAAACTACAACAAAATATCCTGACACGTGATACAGCAACTATTTTGTTCCTGACAGCATTCCTGTATAGTAGAGGTGCCCAGTCTTTGCAACACTGAGGGCATGGCTACACTTGCATATGTAGAGCACTGGGAGTTAAACAAGCCTTCAGAGACAGCAGCAGGGAAAACGCTGCTGTGTGTGTTTACACTGTCAGCTGAAGGTGCACTGGCGTGGCCACATTAGCTGCTCTTGCAATGTCACAAAGAGCAGTGCATTGTGGTAGCTATCCCAGTGTGCAAGTGGCTGCAACTTTTCAAATGGGGGGGGGGGGTGGAGTGTGACAGGGAGTGTGTTGTGTGTATGTGGCGGGGGGAGACAGTGTGTTTTGGGGGCCTGAGAGTGTCTCAGTATGCTGTCTTGTAAGTTCTGACAGAAGCAGACACTCCCCCTCTCTCACACACACTCACAACAGCAGCATTCCACACTAATGGTTTGCTTTGTGTCCTGGAGCACATAAGCATGCCAAATGTCAGAAACAGAGCTTTGGAACGGGATATCCACATGCCTACAGCCGATTTCAAAACAATGAGAAGAGTGACCACTTTACTTCAGGGGATTATGGGACATTTCCGGAAGCCAATCACAGTGCAGTAATGCAACACCTCATCCACACTGATGCCCAGGCATTTCAGCCAGGGCCCAGCAAGCTTTATGCTTCTTGTGGAGGTGGATTATGAGAGTAATCCAGCTGCAGAGTCCTGGCGCTCTATGTGACTTGCCAGTGTGGACACATCAGGAGTTAGGGTGCCCGGGGCTGCTTTAATGCGCTCTAACTTGCAAGTGTAGCCAAGCCCTGAGCATCCCATTGACAATTTGCCAGGAACCCAAGGCCCTGGTATCTATTTATCTGAGGGCTGTGTTTTCTAGTTCCATGGGCCACAGCTGGCATTGGGGCCACACTTCAGGCATGCCTAATGTAAAACATGTATCATCTTGAGATCCCGGTAACCAGATCACTCAGAAGTGAATTCTTGCTACATGGCTAAGTGTTCCTCTTTCCCTTCAAAATTTAATCAAGCCAATTTCAGTGTCATCAAAGCTAAATATGCCCATTACTCTCTCTTCCCTGAATATGTTGGTACATATGCCAATCCTGTGCAAAACAATTACACAGTAAGTCAACTGGCCAAATCACAAACTACAATAACCACAGACCATCTGCAAAGTATGGGGCGGGGAGGTGTTCTTTGCATGTATAAATGACTTCTCACAATGAAGGAAGCTGCTCATAGTGCTACATCATGCTACATCACACGCGGGGCACGCAAATGTATTTTCAGCCAAACCACAACAAAAAACACCTTCCAAAATAAAATCCGTTTAGATATAACAGTACTCGATGGAACAAAGTACCTGCCTCAGTAACTCTCTGATGCAATTAGTCTATTTAATGCTTCTCTTCCCAACCCCAAGCAACAATTTGAAAAAAATTAAAGGAAAAAAGAAAAAAAACAGAAAAAAATTCCATATCTCCAAAGAATTACAAATCTCCTTCTCAGGTACATCAGCAGCATAGTTATTATTATTCACTACCCATCTCTCTAAACACAGCATTTATGGTTGCAGGCACTGGCATACAGCCACCAACACAGAGCACATATGAAATGAGGGGGAGGGAGATCTTTTGTGATTAGTATTTTCAGTGCTGGCCATCCTAGCTGATATCTGCATTGTTTATACTGACAGCTTGCTGGAAAACTATGTGGCAATACAAAGCACAGCCAATCACTCTGATCGCTTACTGTGCCAAACTATCTGAGAGAGAGCTCTAGCCCATAATGAACCTCAAATGCAGGATGCTGCAGCACAAAGCTCAGCTGCACCTCTTGCAGACTGCAAACTAAACAATGGCATGTACTTAATGAGAACAGCTTAACACTGCTTGGTGACAGGGCTTCTTTTTTTTTCTTTCTTGTCTAAATCCATGAGCTATAGTTTAAGTCATTTAGCATGTCCATTTACTACAGCAATCAGCAAACAAAAACAGGTAGTCACAAGGGAACATTCAGCTACTTTGTGCTTTAGCAACTGGAAACTTGTACCAATTGAGCTGTGAAATGCTTTTGGTTTCCCAAGAATGCATATAGAACTGTAAGCCCCCAGCTAAACAAAGGACTCTAAACCATCTTGGGTAGATTGCCAAAGAGAGATTTTTCTAAAGCAAACACAAAACAAACACCTGCCAAGCAAAGTGAATTAAACTGTAACGGCAAACGCAGCAGCGGAATTAAATGCGCCTTTGTGCAATTTAAGTTGCTTTTTCTGCAATATTACTAATATAGATGGGCCCTTCTGTTAAGGAAACAGGGAGGGGACAGGGATGCATTTAGCATTATCACTCTCTCAAGCAAGGTGGGTCACAAGTTGCCTGCACCGATGGAAAGAAACTAGTGGAGAACTGCCTCCTCTCTGAACCTATTATCAGTTCTTCCTCTCTCATCCAGTAACTTAATGGTGACATGAACATGTCTTTGCAACAAAGCCTGATGCCAACTCTGTCCACATATCTATTCAAGTGACACCATCATAGGATCTAACCAGCCACGCCATCAGGGGCTCATTCACCTGCACATCTACCACTGTGATATACGCCATCATGTGCCAACAATGCCCCTCTGCCGTATACATTAGTCAAACCAGACAGTCTCTACACAAAAGAATAATTGGACACAAATCTGACATCAGGAATCATAACATTCAAAAACCAGTAGGAGAACACTTCAACCTCTCTGGTCACTCAGTAACAGACTTAAAAGTGGCAATTATGCAACAGAAAAGCTTCAAAAAGAGACTCCAACAAGAAACTGCTGAACTGGAATTAATACGCAAACTAGATACCATTAACTTGGGCTTGAATAGAGACTGGGAGTGACTGGGTCATTACACAAATTGAATCTATTTTCCCATGTTAAGTATCCTCACACCTTCTTGTCAACTGTCTGAAATGGTTTTGATTATCACGACAAAAGTTTTTTCTCTCCTGCTGATAATAGCTCCTCCTAATTAATTAGCCTCTTAGAGTTGGTATGGCAACTTCCACCTTTTCACGTTCTCTGTATGTATATATATCATCCTACTATATGTTTCCTTCTATGCATCTGATGAAGTGGGCTGTAGCCCACGAAAGCTCATGCTCAAATAAATTTGTTCGTCTCTAAGGTGCCACAAGTTCTCCTGTTCTTTTTGTGGATACAGACTAACGCAGCTGCTACTCTGAAACCTGAGAAATGCTGTAACTCAGGATCTTTTTTTTTTTTTTTTAGGGGGCGGGCGGAAGCCTGCCCCATGCGAACGGATCCCCCCCCAGCCTAAGGGGAGGATCCACAGGGCCACGGAAACCCACTAAGTGCGGGGGACAACTAATAAAAGAACAGGGACAGGAGTGAGGTCAAAGGGTCATAAGGAGGGAGCCTGATGGGGACACCGAGCAGAGAACCCCGGACAGCGCCCACTGCTCCTCGAAGGCGTCAAGGGAGCCAGCGGACGCCGCCCAGAGGAACTCCGCCCGGAGATGTGAGCGGACGAGGGACCAGAAACAAGCCCCACAGTCGCAGGAGTCTCCGTCGGCCAACCTCCTCTCCCTGGTCGCGTGGATGGCCTTTTTAGCCAGGGCGAGGAGGAGGTTGACCAGGAGGTCCAGCGACTCTGTGGGGCCACGGATAGGGAGTGCATGGATAAGGAGGTGAGGGGAAAAGTGCAGCCAGAAACGTAACAGAATGTCGGTGAGGAGCCGGTATAGGGGCTGCAACCTGGCGCACTCTAGGTAAACATGCGCCAGGGTCTCCCTCACGCCGCAGAAGGGGCAGGTGTCCGGGACAGGGGTGAACCGCGCCAAGTACACGCCCGTGCTCACGGCCCCGTGAAGGAGCCGCCAGCTGATATCCCCGGCGGGCCTCGGGACCAGGGTGGAGTACAGGCTGGCCCACCGGGGCTCCTCACCCTCCACAGGTGGCAAGAGGTCCCGCCACTTGGTGTCGGGGCGGGACACGAGGGTGAGGAAGTGAACGGTATGGAGCACGAGCGCGTAGAGTTGTTTCCTTGGCGCGGTTTGGAAACGGACCGGCTGCAGATCGTGCAGCCGGCTGGCGGAGAAGGGGCGGGGGGGCCGGTCGGGTCCACGGGGCAGGGGCCCGATGAAGAGGTCCGGAGGGCTCGGGGTGGGGGGTGGGCGGGGCGTGCCCTCACGCAGGACCCAGTCGAGGTAAGCCCGAGCAGCGGGCGGCAAAGCGGCCTTCACCTCCTGTAGTACGCGCCGGGGAGTACAAGGTCTGGAGAGCCCCATCCGCCGAGCGAAGGCCAGGATCCAGCCAGTCTCCCCGGTCGTAGTCCAGGAGGTCTCCGACCCTGGTGGCTTCTGCCAGGACCAACCTCTGCCGCACCGCGGGGGACTCCGCCACCTGCACACGGAGCTGGGGGTTGTGTAGCAGGGGCTCCGCGAGGAGGTCTGCCCCCTCGGTGGCCGCCATGGACCTGGTCGCAGAGAACAGCTTCCAGGTCCGGAGGAGGTCCTGGTAGAAGACCGGCAGCCCGGAGAGGTCTCGCGGAAGGCCCCTCGGGTCGAGATAAAGGAGCTGCCGGTCGTATCGGAGCCCTCGGAAGCGGCGCAGGAAGGCATGCGCCAGGGCTCTCCATGCCGGACTACCCGCACCATAAAGGAGCCTCTGCAGTGCCTGGAGGCGGAAGACGTGGACCTGAGTGCACAGGCACTTCAGGCCCTGCCCTCCCTCCTCCAGGGGCAGGTGGAGTACCCCTGCAGGGACCCAGTGCAGTCCTGGCCAAAAGAACTCCAGCACCACCCTCCGGAGGTCGGTCAGGAACACCGGGGCCGGGACCAGGGTGTTGAGCCGGTACCAGAGCATGGACAGGACCAGTTGATTGAGCACCAGTGCCCTCCCTCGGAGGGAAAGGCACCGGAGGAGTCCTGTCCATTTGAATGACCATCTTGGTTTTGCTCATGTATTTCAGCAATAGATCAGATCAAGGGAAAGGTAGGCTGAGTGAGATGCAGTTGTAGCCTAACTCCACTGAGATACTAGATATTTTCTCCATCCAGTGAATAGGCTTACATTGCAATGGAGAACTGCTCCTACTGTACTGATGAAAAGTGGATTCAGCTCAGACGGTTTAAAGGTTTTGTTCACGTACTTATCTGAACCCTGTATCTGGAAATCAATCTGGAATACTTCCAATGATTCCATCTTTCTGTGCCTCTATTTTAGTATTTCAATACTTCCACTTCAGGCCAAAAGCCAGAAATGCTACAACTACATGACACATTGTGTTTGCTATGTTTGTAAACAAGTGGTAATGTGATGTAATGCTCCAATTTACATGCCACATCTTGGAAGGGTAAATGTAAAGAGACCAGAATATCAGTCGCAATCCAATGTGTGGTTCTGAAAGGGAATATTGTCTTAAGCCACATACACAATTGACACAGGGATGCAAACTGCTACTTTGATTTCTCAAAAAGAACAGGAGTACTTGTGGCATCTTAAAAGACTAACAACTTTATTGTAGTATGAGCTTTCGTGAGCTACAGCTCACTTCTTTGGATGCATAGAATGGAACACACAGACAGGAGATATTTATACATACAGAGAACATGAAAAGGTGGAAGTATGCATACCAACAGGAAAAGTCTAATCAATTGAGATGAGCTCTTATCAGCAGGAGGAAAAAAACTTTTTGAAGTGATAATTAAGATGGCCCATAGAAGGTGTGAGGAGAACTTAACATAGGGAAATAGATTCAATTAGTGTAATGACCCAACCATTCCCAGTCTTTGTTTAGGCCAGAGTTAATTGTATCTAATTTGCATAGATATGTGGACAGAGCTGGCATCCGGCTTTGTTGCAAGGATAGGTTCCTGGGTTAGTGTTTATGTTGTATGGTGTGGGGTTGCTGATGAGTATTTGCTTCAGGTTGGGAGGCTGTCTGTAAGCCAGCTCTGTCCACATATTCATTCAAGTGACACCATCATAGGACCTAATCACATCAGGGGCTCGTACACCTGCACATCTACCAACGTGATATATGCCATCATGTGCCAGCAGTGCCCCTCTGCCATGTACATTGGCCAAACCGGACAGTCTCTATGCAAAAGAATAAATGGACACAAATCTGACATCAGGAATCATAACATTTAAAAACCAGTGGGAGAACACTTCAACCTCTCTAACCACTCAGTGACAGACTTGAAGGTGGCAATTTTGCACCAAAAAAACTTCAAAAACAGACTCCAATGAGAAACTGCTGAACTTGAATTAATATGCAAATTAGATACAATTAACTCTGGCCTAAACAAAGACTGGGAATGGTTGGGTCATTACACTAATTGAATCTATTTCCCTATGTTAAGTTCTCCTCACACCTTCTATGGGCCATCTTAATTATCACTTCAAAAAGTTTTTTTCCTCCTGCTGATAAGAGCTCATCTCAATTGATTAGACTTTTCCTGTTGTTATGCATACTTCCACCTTTTCATGTTCTCTGTATGTATAAATATCTCCTGTCTGTGTGTTCCATTCTATGTATCCGAAGAAGTGAGCTGTAGCTCACGAAAGCTCATGCTACAATAAAGTTGTTAGTCTTTAAGGTGCCACAAGTACTCCTGTTCTTTTTGCAGATACAGACTAACACGGCTGCTACTCTGCAACCTTTGATTTCTCAGTGAACAGAGAGTTGTGTAAGGGGTAGTGTTAATGAGAGATCTGTATTAACAGCTACACTAACAAATACATTGAATATCTAATTTTATACATAGGTCAACTGATTTACATTTTGGTTCACGCACTTTTAGAGAGCAGGTGCTGACTAGTTAGATACTTATTTTTAAACCATGGCAATTCACTGGATTGCACACAGAGAGCCTGATTTTGCTACTGGCAGATCAGAAAAGTAGCTTTCTATGCACACTCTTCACAGTTGTAAATGACTCCATAAGATACCAAGCAGTTTAGAACCAGGCCCCTAGTTAATTTTTTCCCACTTAAAGCAGCAGGTTTTTTTTAAGTTTGCCTAAGTTTTTGGCTCATGGAACAGAATTTTGTGCAATGATTTAAGTCTGCTAATTTTGCTGAACCACTTTTGTCCATCCCTAGAAGAGAGGTGCCTTTTCTGTCATATGTCTGCACCCAAGGCAGTGCCACTTCTGAAACAGAATGGTAGGAAGTCATTTCTACTGTAAGCTTGCTTGTTACTTGCCTTTGAAAACCCATTTCATCACCTCAGTTAACTGTGTCAATTGAGACAGCACCTGACTGAATTCTCTGCCAATAGCTTCTCACAGCAGGCTACATACTGTGCTCAAACATCACCTCCCCTAACCCCCAATTGTTCTCTGCTTCTTTTCATTAGTTCTTCCATCCAGCACCTCTCTTTAAAAAATCATATCTTGGCTTCTCTCTGTCAGCTGACTTCTCCCTGTCTCTTTCAACAAGCAGAGGACTCATAGCCTACTCACCTACTTGTACTGCAAAAGTGAAAGACAGAAACCTACCGGTATCAGCCAAAGTAGAAGGCAACTGCACACTATTCCATAGCATTATTTTGCTTCTCCTTAGTTAATCAAGGCAATCCATGGCAGAGGCACATGGACTTACAAAATTAACTATAGGGGTCTGTTGGCCTTTCTTTGAAAGTCCTTACCAGCTGCTTCCCTTATTCCAGGCACTGATTAGAGTGAGCCATCTGCCTCCCCCAACCCCCTTACGATTTTTGTTCTGCATTGGGAACTCTTATAAGCAGAATTACTCCTCTCTCCACTACCTTCCACATTTTGCTGTATGCCACTTATTAACACTGCTCCCTCCCAAAACAAACCACTGGTTCATCTACACCACCACAGCTGCAATCAGAAACTCTGAGTGTGTGATTTTTCTCAGCCTGTAACAACACATAGAAAAACACATGATTTTTAGAGCCAAACCTTATCCCTTCCCTACATCCAGATGATTGGCTTAATTAACAAGTTAATATAAGAGAAACAACCTAAATTCTAGCCTAAGCCTTCTCCCCAGGTTTGGTTCCTCCGAAGATGCCTCTCTTCAAATTGCTCCATCTCAGACACTGGAATCCTCTCTAAAGAGCCACCCCGCACTGGAGCTGGTTGGAAATTTTTCAACAAAATGATTTTTCATCTCAACATGCCAATTTGCCAGAACTTGTCATGGAAATGTTCATCAGAAAGGTTTCTCAGGTCATCCAGGATGGAATGTCTGGAGTATCTGGTATCAGAGGGGTAGTCTTGTTAGTCTGGATCTGTAAAAGCAGCAAAGAGTCCTGTGGCACCTTATAGATTAACAGACATTTTGGAGCATAAGCTTTCGTGGGTGAATACGCACTTCGTCGGATGCATGCACCCACAAAAGCTCATGCTCCAAAACGTCTGTTAGTCTATAAAGTGCCACAGGACTCCTTGCTGCTTTTGGGGTAACTGGGTCTCCCATGTGCCAGGTGAGTGCCCTACTACCAGGCTATTGGCTATCTGGGTTCTCTTTCTCATTTTTCCTTCTGATGCAGAATGAAAACTATTTTCAAAACCTCATTTTTTTCACAAAACGAAGTTCTTTGTTTTCTGGCCAGCCCTATTCCCCACATCCTTGATATCTAGGGCAGAGTTGACAGCAAAACTCACTTTGCATCTTTCAAGGAGGTTCAACACCTCCCATTGTGGTCAACCTACAGGACAATTTGCCACCTCTTCCCACCCTCCATAATTACACACCTGGCTAGTTATACAAATGGTGAGAACATTTCCTCTTTCCACCAGTTTACAAAGATGTACAGCCTTTGTAACTCGTGATCCTAATTAGTATAACTGCAGATGCCATGCATCTCACTCATGTAATCTTTGAACAAAAGCCATGCATATCACACATACTCTACACCAGTGGTTCTCAAACAGGGGTATGTGTACCCCAGGGGTACACAGAGTTCTTCCAGGGGGTACATCAACTCATCTAGCTACTTGCCTGATTTTATGACAGGCTACAGAAAAAAGCACTAGCAAAGTCAGTACAAACTAAAATTTCATACAGACAATGATTTGTTTATACTGTTCAATAAATTATATCAGTGGTTCTTAAAAACTGTGGGAAAGTTCATTTTAATGGAGTTGCCAGGGCCAGTGTTAGACTTGCTGGGGCCCAGGGCAGAAAGCCGAAGCCCGAGTCCCACTGTGCGGGGCTGAAGCCAAAGCCTGAGTTTTTAAGTGAATGAAACTTGGAGTACACAAGACAAATCAGACTCCTAAAAGGGGTACAGTAGTCTAGAAGGGTTGAGAGCCACTGCTCTGCACCACAGATTGGAGTTACCATCATGCCCTTTGCCAGGAACCCAACAAAAAAAGTCTTCCTTGCTGTGTTTAAGTGGCTGTCTTATACTACTCCCAATTCAAAGTTCAGTTACTTCAACACTCTGAAGAGCTGCGGCAGCCAGGAAAAGAGAACCCCCAGGATGGATTTTAAATACTCTTCATGTAATTACAAACATCTCAAATAGCTTTGTCAGGCATCATGGGGGCCTGAACCCAGTTTTGTGACTACCAAACTCAGTTAACTCACACAACCTGATTAACTGCTGATCAGACCACTTCTCAAATCCTGTTCTTGAGCAACATGCCTTGTGTGGCTTGAGACCTCTCAGATTCACTGAAGAGGAAAAATTTCCATGCTACAAACTGAAGTTTGGCTATGGTGATGCGGGGCTCACCACCTGTTCCTGTTCAATAACTGAGTGCTAATGGAAATAAACGGAGAGGTTTTGAATTTAAACACTGTTAGAAATATTATCAAAAAGCAACAGGCTCCCTGAAACAGAAAAACTTATTGGGAATATCAGCAATCTGGTGAAAACAGAGTTAACTCAAAATTAGCTGCTAACAAAGAGTTTGGATCTTCAACACTGATTTTTAAATGCTACCGGATGATATATGTGTGAGTAATCTGAGTGATGGAGGTTGTTCCATTGGATTCACATAGGGACAGGCTTGCCCTTAGATCCTAAGCAATTGTGTCATGATTTACACTGTATAGACCACGGTTATCAGGGATATGATGGAGAAAAGGGGAGATGTTGATAAAATTTTGCAATATGTATGGTATTCTCTTTTCCTAGAGCCAGATTAATACTATGGACATGGTTTCCACACTGCCTCCAGTGTAGGGCTGCGACTTAAAAGAACAATCCAGCTCTTTGAGTATATCAGGTTAAGGCTCCCAATTCGGAGGCAAGGTTTGCACTATAGCTGGCAGAGTTTAGAGCAGTCTAATGGTCTGTCTGTCTGCTCCAGATCATACACATCGTGTATAATGGCTGTGAGAGGGTGGGGGAGGGCAGCATAGGAACTGGCTATGCCCACTCTATTACTTGCTCAGAACTCTCTCACACCACAGGAATCTCCAGCCGGGGAAAGGCAGCCAGTCACAGCCTGCTTTCAGAATTATAAAGGGAGCAGAGGTGGTCAGGGAACCTTGCTCATTGAATTTAATGAAGAAAATGAGAATTAACAGCTGGTTTATGGTGACTCTTTTGTACCCTCCTCGTCCTTTGCCGTTTCAGGAGCTGATAAAATTCAACATCCTCCCTTGTCTAAACTACAACATCCTCCTTGGGCTTCAGCGCTATGGCCATGCCCCCTATGTTGGGGCTTAGGAGGGGTTCCTCAGAAGGTAGCTTTACCACTATCTTCTGCAGTGCCTGAACCCGAGAATCCTTCCTGGCTGTAACCATGGCTGTTAGGCTCATTTATATTGTTCCAGCTTTCTTTATGTGTCATAAAGGACGTGGAACAGGGGTGAGTATCTCACCCAAAGTCTCTTTGTAGATTAGAAGCTTGATCCAAAGCCCATTGAAGACAATGTGAGTCTTTCCATTAACTTCAATGGGCTTTGGATCAGGCCCTAGATAAAAGAATATGAAATAAACCACTGTGATCTGTTTTACATTAAAATATTTTCATTAGACCTTATATTTTTTTTCTTTGGGAGAACTATTATGATAGTTTTAATTAATATCTTGTCAGAAGAAGTAGTAATTTACATTTGAGGGCAAATTAATATCTAAATAATAAACCCCTCTGTGCTTTGAATTCAATTCTTCACAATTGTGCCATGCACACATAATGTGTGATTGCTGAACAAATGACTTTGAATAAATGAAACTGACCTGAAATTAACAAGGATGTAAAACGGAAAACTGAATCTTTACCACTGTGCTATTGACTCCCTAGGAGAGTGGGATGTACTGTTCCACTGTGTAAAATGTTATTAATGTTGATGACAATTTTATCGTGTCTAACGTAAAAGTTCACATATGTGGGATTTTCTGATTAATGAAACAGCTTTAACAGTGAGCAGCTTCTTCTCAATATTAGAGAGCAAACTGGTGGGTGCCAATTCCAAATCATTCAAACTGGCAATGCTCGGTTCTTCCAAATGCTATTATTCCTTTGCCTATGAGCCATCCATTTAATGAAGTGAAATTAAATTATAGTAATAGGAAATTCTGAGAATTACAGCCTAAATGAAAGCACAGGCTTTAACATGAGAAGAACAAATGGCCTTTTCATGCAAGAGTGACCACACGTACTTAAAAAAAATTTGAAAGGCCTTTATACCCTTTAAGTTGGAAAGGTATTAGTCGAGGCACTATATTGCAATGAATATGATAGATCACCAAATACCTCTTTAGAACAGGAACCAATGATGCAAATTTAGATCAATTTTCTAAATGCTAGGAATTGTTTTCCTTTTAATATACTGTAGAAGATTATGTCTTTCCTGGATAGCTATATTACATCCATATTAAAAACACACAGTGATCACCTCCTCCCTAATGACATGCTCATACCAGGATATCTTCAGGAAATTGCCAACTGACAACAGGTAAAAGAGAGAGGCAGTAGGCACTTCTGGTATGTATTTTACTGGCCTCTGTAAGCACATGTTCTTATTTCTATTTCTTAGAGGTGGTTGAAATCCCCCCCCCCCCCACTACAAAATTGAAAATACTTCAATATTTCTTCAATTTTTTCTGATTTTTGACAAAACATTTCCCACACTGCTGTATTTCATTTTTGATCGGAAAAAAGATCCCACTTTTCTACCTTTTTACTTCTCCCGCTCACTAGAAAAATGAGGGAGAATAAAAAAAAAAATCCACAAATAAAATTCTTTTCTCAATAAATAAATACATAAGAAGTGAACATTCTCCAAAAAGCTAGGGGTTTTGTTCGTTTGTTTGTTTTTTAAACATCAGTGTGACAAAGAAATGTTTCCTTCTTTCCCCCCAAGCATGGAGTCTTCATCACTCTCAGATGGACCAGCAGTTTCTTCGAGCCCTAGGAGATCCCAAAATATTAGACTTTTTTCTTATGGGAATCTCTTATAGAATGGTTAATAACTACCAATAGAATCTTTATTTTCCATTTTATTTTATGGCCTTTTGGCAAAGTTAAAATAATAGCATTTTTATATTCAGAAAAGGTACTTTGGGCCTATTTTAGATGTTTTCAGAATTCAGAGAAGTTATAATTTCCTCTCCCAGTGAGTCTTGTATGCTTGGACTTACAGTATAAAATGAGCCTGATGTTAGAGGCTGAGGGATACTAAATATTAGTCCCATCACAATTTTTTTTTACAGTTGTCAAACCCCTCTCTAAAACAATATTTCTGCTAGAATCACAGCACATATAGAGTGTATATGTAGTATGGTATAATTATCTGAGGGTATGGCTACACTTGCAGCTGTACAGCGTTGGGAGTTAAACCTGTCTTCGTACAGCTGAATAGGGAAAGCGCTGCAATCTGGCCACACTGACAGTTACCAGCGCACTGTTACGGCCACATTTGCAGCATCTGCAGCGGCATTGGGAGTGGTGCATTATGGGCAGCTATCCCAGCATTCAAGTGGCTGCAACGTGCTTTTCAAAAGGTGGGGGTGGGGTGGAGTGTGACAGGGAGCATGGAGGAGAGAGAGAGAGAGTGGATTTTTGGAGCCGACACTCTGTCAGCAGCTGCAAGTTCCGACCCCCTCCCCTACCTCCTCTCGCTCACTGAAAGCACCAGTTTCTTTTTTCTCTGTCTCTTCTTCTTCAGAACACAGATACACACCCTTTCAATTTATACTTCTTCCTAACATAGAAACTGTAGGCCAGGCAATGATGTTCCCTTCCTAAGTGTGGTAGTGACATTTGATTTCTACATATTTGAGAGAGACAAAAAGAACTACATGTATGGAAACTGAATAAGAGTTAAGTGGGCCAGCATAACTCGAACAGCAGAGCTGCAATTCAGATTTGGTGTTATCCTTTCAAAGTGCATTTAATATTTAAAATAAATAAATGGTGAATTGTCTTTTCTCATTGTTCAAAGAAGCAAAACATTTAAAAATTGATTTTTTTAAAAAACTTCAGAATAGTTTTCATTTCAGACATATTTGTGGGTGACTTATTCCCTACAGTTAATGTTGTTTAAAAGGAGTGAGTTTTGCTGGCCTTTTAAGATCATTAAGCCATTTTACATGTAAAACCATAATCAGACTGGTGAGGCTGCTCCCAAAGGAACCCCCATAACGCTGACCATTTGTGAATGAGCAAAACTTCCTTGGACAACTTCTACAAGCTACACTTATGGAGAGATTGAGGCCCCAATTCTACAACAGAATCCAAGGGCTCAATTATGTCTATGTGGAATCTATGCCTTTAAATTATATACTATTGCCAGTGAAACACAACTTAGAGTATTTATCATTAAGTTTTTTTCTATCCTTAACCTTATACACACACTTTTAAAATGTCTAAATGCATCCCAACTCAACTCATTACTCAACAAATGAAATGTTCAGTGTGTTTTTTGCCACAAAGAATGCATATTCAATAAGTAAACAGCTGGTTAGTTTACTTGGGATATCTCTGATGGGTTCTGAAAAGAAAATAGACTCTTTGGCAAAGACTTCACAATTGGAAGGTGCTGTTAGGTCCTTAAGCAAAGTGCCTGTGATTGTTTCGTAAAGAGACAAAAAGTGCGACATGTAAAGAAACTCTCTATAGTATATCAAATGTTTCATATCTAAGAACTAGTCAAAGGTATCTCTTTCTGCCTGTGTATGCTCGCATCCCTCAGTAAATTGGATATTTCCTCAGCATATACTACATTACAAATGCAGTCCTTCAAAAGCATGTTTTCCCCATTTCCTGTTTCATTTTTCTTCTTTGCCAGTGCACCTAAATCTTCAGTAATTGAAAAACAGTATGTATCAACGGCTCTGCTAAAAGTGAGTAGCAAGTGTTGCATTGATAGTGGGTTAAAAATGAATTCAAACCTTGGTTTAATCATCTCTCAGGAAACACTCTAAGGATCTTAATGTTATAAACATCAGCAGCTCAGGAAATTTATACAATGGAAAATAATTACATGTAATCATGATTACATTATAGATAAGAGGGAGATAACACTTACAGGTTGGAGGCAGGGAGGAATCAAAAGACAGGAAAGAAATAATATTACAGTCCCTGATTTCATGGGGTTTACCTGCCATTTGCGTCAAGGTTTGCAACTTGAAAGTCTTATTGGATCTTTTCCTCCTTCAGAACACTCTGATAGCAACCAAAGCTGCCTACCACCACTTGCACTTAGCAAGATATTTGCTTTCTTTACTCACTCCATGCCGTAGACACCTTGAGGGTTGTATCAGTGTGCTCTAAAGCCATCTGGAACATTAGCACCGATGTTTCATGCAGAGAGAGCGTACTTTACATCTGTGTTCTGTATGGTTTGCCAACTGATTTCCAAGTGGAGTTCAAAGTATTGGTTGGTTGAATAGCCTGGGATGTGCCCATTTGAAATACCTCTCACTGCATGTGATACAATAGTGGCTGTGATCATCTGAAATGTCTGAGCTTACAGCTAGTATAAATAAGGCTGGCAAAAGTGTGATCCTAGAGTAAGGTCATTCGTTCTGGAATGAAATTCTGAACTAGGAGAGCCAATATTTGGTGACCGTCAGGAAACATCATTAGATTCAGCTGCTCTCCCAGATTTTCTTTGTGGGAGAGGTTCACTGGGGGGATAAGTGAGTAAAGACAGGAGACTCTCCATGGATTTTGGAAGGTTTTCCCTTTTAGGAGATGTAATTTTTACTCTCTCATTTTGTTAAGATTTGTGTAATATCTGTGGTGATCACACATGTCTGTGACTCATCAGGGGCTACAGCCTGCCTGAAAACCCTGCGTAGGGGAGAGCATGCCGGCCCCTGGATGGTGAGGCTGAAGCTCAGGAACTGGGGTCAGTGTTGGGACAGTCCATTCCTGCAAAGGAGGCTAACAGCAGAGCTCAGCTGGGCTGGAGATTTGGTTGTTTTGCTATTTTCGGTTGGACTTTAAGTGAAAGACTGAGCCTCCAGACCAGGTTGGAATCTTGTGTGGCTTGGCTGGAGGACCCAGTCACTCCTATTGGCAGAGAGATCCAGAGAAGACACTTGAAAAACTGAGGCAAAGTGGCTGCAATATCACTTCCAGCCACAAGGTGGTGTGCTGGGTGGTGTGTCTACAACAGTTACCATAAGACAAAATTTAACTAGTTTTCCATATTAGAATTTATACAAGGTATCTTTGGAGGTGAGATCATCAGAGTTCATCAACCCCTTCCACACACAAATGTTAGGAATTGATAAGTTTAGGATATTTTTAGCAGACCTTTTATTAAAAAACAAAAACAAACCTACCCACATGAAAAGAATGAGCATGTGATTTGGGCAATGGACCTGTGACTCAAATTCTGAGTTGAATTCCTGGCTCTGCCCCAGATTTCACATGTAACCTTAAGCAAATTGCTCAGTCTCCCAGTGCCTCACTTGCCCACAAATAAAATGGGATGTAAACCATTTCCTAGGTCACATGGATTTTGTAATAAAAACATTTAGAATGTTTGTGAGGCTGAGGCACTAGCTTGGTGGGCCAGAAAAGCACATAGACAGCAGATAAATATTTTTGTTTGATGGAATTTTCTCATTTTGAACCTAAATCTGGAAACCTTAACTCAAACATCATTCATACCTACAAAAGGGTTATCTTTAAATCATGTGGTATTGGTTTGAGAAATCTGCCTGTGTGAAACTTAAGAGAGAAAAGGTGGATGAGGTACTTTCTTTCATTGGACCAAATTCTGTTAGTGAAAGAGACAAGCTTTCAAGCTCCACAGAGCTCTTCATAAGGTCAACAAACATCATAGGTAAAACTTATGGGTTTCTGTTTGATTTTATACACTCTCTGTATCATTATGTCTCACTGTATATTAAATCTGCCATTTGCTAACAGGGACTGTCAGGTACTGCATATCTAAAAAGCTGGAACATCAAGACTTATTAATATTTGATAGGTCTTCCTGGGCCATACAATGAATTGGCTACAGCGGGAGGCTGAGCTACAAGAAACCGTTTTTTCCTCTCACCAGGTCTGGACTTCAGGTGGGTGGTAACCAAGCAACAGATCACCGGCTGAGTGCTTTGAGGCTGACCACGACAGTCAAATGACAGAGACGACTGGAAAGTTATAAAAGGACAAGGTCTGCTCAGAGTAGCTCTCTCACTAAGCAGAACAAGATAAGACAGTGCAGAAGGAAAGGAGGGTTCTGGGATCTTGAAAAGACTGACCAAAGCCCAAAAGGGTTCTTGGAGTGGTAAGGATATTAGAGGGAAGGTTTGTGTGAACCGGTTTTTAATTTTTGCCTAGATCTGCAAGTCTGTTGTGCTTTCTCTATCAGCAAAGTGAACATATTTTAGAAATCCTTTTGCAGAGTCTGAGTGTTATTTGCTTACACAGTCAGCCAGTCCCCAAAGAGGGAAACAGTAAAACATCAAGGTTGCCACATTTTGTACTCAGAGCATGCAGCAGCTACTGGGGAGGCTTGGGAGAGCTGCACTGGTTTCAGGGCCTACGCAATTGGACGATGAGGTCTTCTCTGCCAAGAGGGGTATCAGATATAGGGTCAGCACCTAGCATGTGGGCCTAGAATCTGGAGCCAGAGATAGTGCCTACTTCTACCTAGAACAAGCCAAAGGCACATGGGAACCAAGGTTTAGGTCTGGTACAGCAGCTTGGTGAGTGTTTAGCAGGGTTATAAAAGTAACTAATACTGACAGATGTGAAAGCCTGGTTTTAAGTTGTCATTACTAATATCTATAAATTATGTTTTATCTCAAGGAAGAAAATCAGGAAATTACAGAATATGTGTAAAAAGGGGATGAGGGGTGAATGTGACATCAAGAACAGCCCTAGGGCAAAGGGCACCCAGATATCTGGTAGTGAATTACTGCTGGTTTAACCAGTTCAAGTGTCCCCAGTTCTTTAATGTCATGAAATGTATCTGATAAGAGTCATACAAGGTGTCAATGAAAAGCTCATGACTCACCCATTAACAACAATTTTGTGTAATATAAATGCAAGCAACTGATGCAAAGTTATGGACATAAACTGAAATTGTAATTCTGAAAATGTGTTTGCCAGCCAAGCAGAAATTTCCCACCCTAGAAAAAGAATGTGGTTTCCCCACATGGTAGTTACTTCCATAGTATTTTGAAAGACAAAGAGAATGTATTTACATATCACCTAAACAGACCCATCAAGCTAACAGTGGGCGGTGGGGATTGACAATCACATGTCTTTGTTCATTCAATCAATTGCACCGGAGAGGGCGGGAAATGAAAAATTTGCATTTTAGTGGACAACTACAGCAGGGACAGAAACTGCTAGAAACAGAGGTATCCTTCAGAAGAATACATTTCAAAGGTTCATCAGATGGTAAAAGAGAGAGGGACCAAGAAACCCCAAGTTATCTGTTTTTTAACTAAGACTACTAAGGTACCAGCCCTTTGACTCTGGGGGCTAGATCCTGACCCAGGAGTTTCATCAGCCATCTTGATGGAAATTGAAACGTGGTGAGAATTTTACCTTGAACCAAGTCTAGTTTGTTAAATTTTAGTTACTAGAAAGTGTTTTATCTTTATTTCTCTTGTAACCATTTCAGTTTAATCCTTATGTTTGTACTCACTTAAAATCTCTCTTCAATTAAATAAACTCGTTTTATTTTTAATTTAAACCAATCTAGTACTGTGTTTAAACTAAACCATTTGGTAACTCCAGTTAAAATAAACTGCTGAATATTAAATCTTTAAAGGAGCAATGAACCTTGATATTCCTCTGATTGTTCCAGGACAGGGCTGCACATTTCAGAACATACATTTTGGGGAAAATTTGGGGCTGGGAAGAGTTTGAAGTCACCTTACCAGTTGCTAATCAAGGCTGGTGAAAACTAGTGGAAGCCTGTGGTATTGCAGGAAGGCTCCAGGATCCAAAGCACTGCACCAGGGCTGCCCAATACCTAGACACAGAGTGCATGCTTGTTGCTGACTGTGGCATCCCAGGCAGAGATCTACAGTAGCAAGGCATTGTGAGGCATTTGGGGTTACCAGGTCAGAGGTACACAACTCTTCACCAGTCCGGATTGTGCCCCAGAACGTAACTGTGAGATACAGGAGACTGAAGATCCGGAACAGTGTGAAAACCTGTATTGTTCAGAATTTCATTAGTCTGTATGCTAATGGACTTCATTCAATCAATCGTATCCAGATACCTTCTGTACACCTGCGAGTCTCTTCATTTGATAGTCTAGGAGAGATTAATATCCAGTTAGTTTGTGTGCCCTGGTGAGGACCCACCTTCCAGAAAATCTCAATAGCTTTTACACAACTACCATATTGTGCATGTAGCTCTCTATAGGCACAATTAATTTTGAAAAGTGGATACACTGGGATGAAGGAACCTTACAGCACAGAGTCTTGGTGACACACTGGTTCAAACTGTGAAGTCTGGATCTCAACTTTCACAATATTTAAGATGACTATTTTGGCCTGGGATTTTGGTTTGGGGCCATCTCTGTTCTTGGTATTTTGATAGGAGGCCAGCCCAGTAAAGAGGGAATTAAGGGCTGACTTGGGAGGTTCAGTGAATGACTTCACAAAATCATCTGGTACAAAATGTAGGTGAAATATTCTCACAAAGTGCAATTCACCCACCTTACAGCTCAACTTCATTTGACAAGGAAGTGTATGAAGAGTAGTGCTGAGCAGATGCTAAGGGATTAATCAATGAATAGCCTAAATGGAGAGTAGATCAATAAAACACAGCACTGGGATGGTTCTGTTTTAAACATCTTTCCATCCCATTTGGCTGCACTCATCCAAGTTCAACAGGTAACTAACTTATACAGATTTCCACCAAAAAAACCCTTGACTCTATTAGAAGAAGAATCCATGAACAAGGCTTGAATTATGATCTCTAAAGATATTTATGTACAACCAAGTTCTCAGAAGGATACAAACCATTAAAAGGAATGCAAATTCCTTCAAATCAAAGAAACACTGAAAGAAATGCACATTCAGAAGGGCTGCTCAGCACCTGGAAAGCTAGAGGAACTTCTACTCAGGCAAAGGCTCCTCCACAAAGTAGTAGCAAGGCCGTATAGAAAAAGTGAAGAACACTTGAGACATCCCCTGGGAACAAAATGATACACAGAATAGTACCTGGGCAGATTGTTCTCTACCAGTGGAAATGCATGTACTTCTTGAGAACACGCTCATTGAAGGAAATGAGACAAGGCAGTTTTTCAGATCTGGCATGTTTATTGCTAATCCTTGCATAGACAACCTTAGAAGCAGATCAAAAGGCACATACTCCTTCTGGAACTTGCCAAGGAATCAGATACTTCAAGATCAAAGAATATTACACAGTTGAGCATGTATGTGAATCTTGTGGTCGACATCTAAAGAGTAGGACGAATGGGTGGGGGTATACAGAGGGGTTCTGTTGGTGTGAAATCATAGACTGCACTTATAATATTTGAATCCTAATTCCTGAAAATACTTGTAAACCACCCACTTTGCATTTTAAAAAACAGAACATTGAAACACAAGACGTTACAGTGTTATAAATAAATAATGTAGATAATTAAGACTTTTTTTCTTTTTTGTCCCTATCTCCTCAACTCCTCTCTCACTCTCACACACACGCCACAAGCATCAATTGGGAGGAGAAAAAAATTACAGGACTCTTTCTCTGATTTGCACAGCAAAGTGTTTGTCTTTGGTTGAGCATCTTTTTAACATTATGTTTGAACAGACCCCTTACAAGGGCATTAATATTTAGTACTTCATGCTCACAGCACTGGAAATGGTACATTGTTACAGTAAGACTATGGAAAACTTCTGTGCTTGACTGCTCAGAAGCGTAAGCTGACGTGAGTATTTTATATGTTTTTGTGTTCTGAAGGCTGCAGTGGTAGTAATATGGAACCAAACTACAGTGTGCACTGCATCTAGAAATGTGAATAATACATGTCGAGATGTGATCTGAGATTAAGTCATTTGTTTCTTCTTCCCCCATCCTCCAGAGATTCTCCTAACTCCTCATAAACCCAGAATGTTTTGTTTGTTTATGCATTTACTCCATCACACACTTGTAATGAGTTGGAAGACAGGCAGCTAGAAGTAGTCACTAATTAGGAGTGCTTCATCACTAGTTGAACAATCTGCCTCACATCTTTAATACAATGTTATGTAGTAATGATCCAAAACTCTACAGCTTCCTTTGAAGAATTGTGGTAATACAGTAGAGGTGTTTTCTTTTGTTTTTTAAATACGGGAATAAAGGATTGAGACTCAGTCAGAGACACTGATCACTCTATTTAGTACTGTGTTCCACTACCATTCCAATAATTCTGGATTTAAAAAAAAAACACTAAAACTAATAAGGAATACCACAATATCCCATTCTCATTATTAGAGGAAAAGGGGGGACAAAAGAAATACTACGTTTAATATTCTATCAGATGATAAAATTTGCTATAAAAATCACATTTGCTCACTCTAATACTCCTATGAAAGAATTTTTGGAAGTATAAAATTCATCACAGGATATAAATATGTTCCTTCAGGTGGGAGATCATGGGATTGTCCAAACCTACATCCCATTTGTATTTACGGTTAACAAATGATTCCTCCCAACAGAGTTTTGGGAACCAAATCCTAATAAGAAATTAACATATCTCATGTAATGCAATTTTTCTTCTAATAAAAAATGAGGAACCACCAAAGAACTATATCCATAAGTAATTGTAAAGACACCTGCGCCTTGTACAAAATTTGACTTAACTGGGCTTTTAGGTGAAGGTGGGATCAAGAGAGTTACTAATGTAAGGGAAAGCTTATGACACAAAGAACCTTTCACATCTGACACTGGATCAAATCCAATCTAGTTCAAGACTGAAAGTTCTTTACCCCATCTAATCTGACGGCCATTCAGCTGCCCTTTTGAAATTAGTGGTTTCAGTGAGCTTCTGGTGGACAGGTGTCCAGATTTTAACAATGATCACCACTTTTATAAGCAGTCTCAGCAGAAAGCCGAACAGCATATGGAGGCATAGCAACAGGACTATGCGTACATGCTCTGCTCTGTCTGTGTTATGGTTAAAGAGAAACCTTCAGTCTTTACTACCCTCAGTGTGGTATCTTCTACCAGCACTAAAATTCCCTTAAATGTTTGGGGCCTACTTGACCACTATGGACAAATCTCATTGTCTTCATCTTGAGTTGTGTTTATTTAACTGCACCCTGGCATTTGCCATTTGTATTTGCAGGGGACTCTGCAAAACCAAAGCCTCGGTTTTGCTTTCCATGTCCTTAGTACTAACAATTATTCCTCCCTTACTTGTGTCATTCCACTGAGAGTCTCAAACACAAGTGTCTTCAATTGCTTTTTTGAATCTGTTGATAGAGCACTTCCAAAAGGGCAAATAAAAATCTAGTGGAAAGGGGTGGGGGATTAGAATACTGACTTGTATGAGTACCAGTCTAAGATCTGGGGCTACTCCTTTATAATGGGAGGTCACTAGATCAGTGTTCTTGGAGCTGAAAATAAGTTTCATTCCCTTGACACATGCATGCAGCTAGCTGATGTCTGTAGTTCCTGCCCTGAAATGCTACTGGGTTATTTTCAAGGTGCTACTGCAATTCAAAATCAAAACCACCTAAACCATAAAACTATGCAAAGTTCATGCATTACACTTTAAAAAAAATAAGAATGTGTTTTCTAGGTCTGAGACCATGGATGGGATTATTAGAAATCTTTGTTATTTTGTCTGGATTGAGTTAATTTTTTCTTTTCACACAGCGACCTAGAAAATGGATAATTCAATAAAGTATTAATTTGTAATCTCCAGGGGTTTGCTCTTCTTTAACAATATCATATTCATCCAGTGATGATGTAAGTGTGTTTGGAGGTTTTTTGGTCTTAAATGGCCAATTCTTCAGTTAGCTGAAAACAGCGTCCTTTCATTTAAACAGCAAGGGGTATCTTTCAAAAGACTAGTCAGGAAATATTACTAATGATTCATAATATTAAATCTCTTTTAAAAGAGGGTCAAGGGTATTTTCTTAAGAGCTATTAGGTTTTTGATGCCTTCTGTACAGTTCTATTTAATCTCTCCTAATATTATGATTCAAATCCTTTTCTCTGCTTCCAATAAAAGGTTTCCATGAAATAAATGTGCCTGCCAACCTAAATATTCATGTCTCTTAGCACGGCTAACTCAGACTTCCTCACTGAGATCGCTACTACACTCTGCTATGGATATTGGCTGCAACTCTGATTTACAAAAATGGTAAAGTTTTACTTTAAAAAGGTAAACATTCTTTTTCTCCTACAGTGGATGTAGGGCAGATGTCCTGCTACTGCAAAAGTTGCTCCTGAACTTCCCCATCTGCCCCTCAATTAGGCATGTTGTTCTCCTCTACTACATAAGCTTCCCTCAGACCTTGACTCCTATCCTTGACCATCTCTGCAAATGCAGATGGATTCACAAAGATTCTTAACTTTGCATAGCTTTACTAGATTACATCTGCACCACAACATTGCCCAAAATCATGAGCCCAGTTGCATGAAAAAAGTGAACATGATTATAAAAGATGTTTGATACTGAAGCCCAAAACAAAATACTTTGCTTCGAAAATCAATTAAGGTTGCTATGTGACAATATACTTCCTAGCACATCATTAATGTAGTTAGTCATCACATTCCTTTTTTTAAAAGCAAGGAAATTAATAGATATGGATGTCCTAAATAGTACATTGCCATATCACAAACAGAACATTGTTATTTCTGAATACCAAAAACAAACAAACAAAAAAAGTATATTTCATCACAGAACTACCCTAACTCTGACTCATGGACTGTTTTTAAATACATTACTTTTGCTATCTCAATTTGAATGTCTAAATATTGACTTTTAAGGGATACTGTTCAATTGATTTCATTTACTATCTTAATCAATCAATGTACTTATCAAATGAAAATTCAGGGTTTTTTGTTTTTGGGGGGGTGAAGAACCTTTTTCTTGAGAACAGTGTTTTGGTTTTAGTTAACAGGAGAAGTTTGTAAGCTTGTTGATTTATGGTAAAAATGGGTATGTAAGAGGATTTGCATTAGAGGCTGAACAATTTCTTTTACCAGAGAGTTTTATGTTGTGTTTATATTTTGAGATTATAAATAATAAAACAGTATTCATTTGTGTCAGACTTAAAGTTGTTGTTTTGTCATTTCTTTGCACTTGGCAAGAAACATTTGTTTTGTTGTGATATGGGTACTGTAAGCTTTATGGTATATTTAACTTTAATTTCCTGCCATTTACATATTTTGGGGTTATTGTATTTAATATGATAAACAAGTGTGCTTTTTCATTTATCAAGCATAACTGGTTTCTAAAACTAGAGTTTTTGTTTGGTTGGTTGGTTGGTTGGTTGGTTGGTTGGGGAATCATTTTTAGCATGTTCTTTTTTCTTTTTGTAATGATCTGTCTAGTCTATTATCACACATGAAAAACTTGCCACCATGGCATCTGAACATTGTGTATCAAATAAAATATAGCAGTGAGACTGCCAACGGTAATCAGTAACATCCACCTATGTTTTGAAATTTGTGATGTAATGTGATTTCATTGACCTGACAAAGGAACACAAAGAAAAGACTCTCTCCCTCACACAAAGGAGCCATTTTAAAGTTCTTTATTCTCAGAAAGTGTTCAATCAAAAAGTATTAAAAATATTACTCACAACCAGTATTTTCTGAGATTTAACTCTAAAAATATTGAATGAATGTAGGCTGTTGTTTTGTATATATTTTGTAATTAAAATATATATAAAACTATTTTCTAATGAACCATAGGTGAATATGTAAATATTCCATTATTTGCATTAGGTTAGCATCAAGACCCCATCCAAGAAAGGGGTCCCATTGCTCTAGGTGCTGAATATACACATTACTCCTGGGGGAATTCTGCACCACTGCGCGTGCGCAGAATTTAGGTCTCCCACAGATTTCTTTGCTTCCCCACTGAAAAATGACTTTCTGATGGGGAAGCAAAGGGAAGCCACAAGAATGGTCATACAACTCTCCCCAGCAGTATGTTTCAGGTGCCCAGGGCAGTTGGAAGAAAGGTAAATCACTGGGGAAGACCCAGCTGGTGGCTCCTACCCCATGCCAGGCTCAGCTGCTAGTCCCAGTTGGGCTGGGGAGGACGGGACTTCCTCCTCCCCCTGCATGACATCTGGGACTGGGTCAGACCCACCCCCAGATTAAGCTCTGCAAACTCTCCCCCTCACACGCACTTCCACTTCCTACATGCATCACTCCTCAGCTGCAGGGGGAGGGATCCCTGTACAGGGAGATGCTCCCCCATCCACCCAACCTCTGTGCATCCAGACCCCCTCATACCCAGACCCTCCCATCAATCCTCACCCTCCTGCACTCAGAACCCCACCCCCATGAGCCCCACTCCCTCTGAACCTGGACCACCCTGATGAGTCACCCTTATCCGTAGTGCCACCCCACCGAGCCCCAACCAGCTGCACCTGGATCCCTGCCCAACTCCCCCAGCATCTGGACCCCCCACTGAGCCCCCACATCCAAATTCCCTTGCTGAGCTCTATCCCTCCACACCCAGCACCCCGCACTGAGCCCCAACCCCATTCATCTGGACCCCCCTGCAGAGTCCCATTACCATTGCCATTTCCCATTACCCAGAACCCCCCAAACAAGGTCCTGTGCATCCAGATCCCATCCTCACCCAGATCCTCCATTGAGCAGCTTGTACCCAGATTGACCCATACAGAATCATCTCAACACCTGGATCCCTCCACACTAAGTCCCTCCACACTTGGATCCTGCCTTGCTTGGCCTGCCTGCCCACACCTGGTGCACCTGGCACAGAGGGGCAGGGCCTTGGGGTGTTTCTGAGACAGGCCCGGTCCTTGTGCTGTGTCAGGGTTGGCTGCAGCCTCACCGCTGAGTCTGTGTCCCGGAGGGGGGGGAAGCTGCACAGTGATCTCCCACCTCCATGCAGCCAGTGGCCTGTGCTTCCCAATGCATTGCTGGAGCCTCCATATTTATTTGTCAAATAAAATTTGCAGAATTTTAAAATATTGTGAGCAGAATTTTTAATTTTTTGGCACAGAATGCCCTCAGGAGTAACACACAGTAAGTGCCAGAGATGGTGCTCAGCCTCTAAAGGTGATGGGAACCAGCTGGATCTTCTTATTGGAGAATGGATCCACCAAAAAGGGCGGTTCCCAGTTTTTAATAGGGCCACAGCAACAGAAAAATTTTAGAATGGGACTAGAATAAGGTTGGACTATGGACTGAGCTTCACTCTGGCTCCTCAGCTTATTGACTGACTCTGGAGGACAGTTGCAGTCAGGGCATAAGTTGGAATAGCCCTTATGTGGCTTACAACAAGGCCTCAGAATCTTTTTGCCCATCCCTGTTCTAGCTTTAGGTGTGGGGAGCTCAGTCGCAGCCCAGAATCAGGATACTAAGTGCGCCACTACCTTTTCAATAACTCCATTGAAGTCAAGAGGATCTGTAGGATCAGATCAAGACCATAGTGTCAGATATGAATCGTCAATTTAAATCAAATTCTTAATATTCTAACAAACTAAATTTCTGGGGTACAATTCTGCCCCCATTGAAGTCAATGGGAATTATGCCACTGACATATTTTAATGGTGTCCAGATTTTACCCTAGTACTTAGCAATGCAAATAAATAATTATTTTGCTGTATGTCAAATATTCAGGGAATATTATACCATTCATTTTCCTGGTCATACAATGAAGATTCTTTTGTTGCTTTTTACAAAATGAAAAGAGTAAAGGCAAAATTGAGCAATATGTTAATTTCTTCTTTTTCATCCTCTCCTTGTTCTTTATGTATTTGTTTAATTTAGCATGTCTTGTCAATTTTGAATCTCCTGTCCTGATATCTCTTTAGACTATGAGCAAACTTCAAGTAAATTCTAAGCTTTTTGGATGAATTTTTTTATGGCTGAAAATTGTAATAATAAACAATGACTAACTCAAATTATCCTGAAGAAAGAGAGAGAAAAAAATCAACTCCCATTAGTGATTGATTTTTTTTTTTAATATAAATCAATCTTCCTTTTGGAGAAAAGTTTTATCAAATTCCCTCCCTCCCTTCCTATTAGTGCTTTAGAACTTCTAGCCTGCATGAGTCTTTAATGAAATATGAGCTAATGCAAAACTTTTGAACTCCATGTAATATGTTCTCTCCTACTCACCAATATTAGATGGTTTTTAAAAAAAATCTTGCTATAAATGCTGAAAGAATGAAACCTCCTTCTTCCCAGTCAATCATGAGAAACTCACCAAGTGCAAAAGAAAAGAAACAAGAAGCAAAACCTTTTTAACTTAGACCTTAAAATAGAAAATATAGCATTTTGTAGAGTGATAAAGAATGCTTTCAAGAACTAAAAGGCATTTTGTTAGCCAGTGACACACAGAAGGGTCTTGTAGTGACAATTAACATATATGGCTTTGTATTTATATAGTGTTTTAGATATGAAGATATCAAAGAGATTTAAGAGAGTTACAAAAGTAATAAGTGAAGCCACAGTTGTGCCTGTGTAGCATATAATAGCACCAGGATTTAGGCATCACTTCCTTTTGGGGATGGTTTCCTAAAACCCAGAGCAGCACTTCTCTGAAGCAGCATATACCTATAACTCACATACTTAATATGCACCTATAATAGATAAATCTTCAGCAACACCTGAAGCTTTGGTTTCATTCTCAAACATTGCAAATCTCAGGACATGTAGGGCTCAAATTTCAAGTCCACATACACCATTAGCATCTCAAACCCTTGAAAGCAATGTCTATGGCCAGCAATGTCTATGACCAGTATTTGATAGGTTCTGAATGTGTCTCAGAGTATTCTTCAGCCATTGGAATTGTGGCTGAATTACGGTTCTCAAAAGTAAGAGAAAGAAAGCTGAAGGGGGATCCCAAGGGATCTAAAAGAGACAAAGATCCCTAGCATCAAATCTAGATTTTAAGGATTTTTCTGATAGGTTCCTTTACATTGGCAAGTAAGTTAGCAATAAAGGAAAATCTGTCTTACTTGGCCACACAAGACACCAGCAAAAATCAGCTGCCTACTAGAGATGGTGTATAACTAGAGGTTAAACAATATTGTGCCAGAAACTTTGAGATAACTAATTATCATTTAGTTAGTTAGTTAATACAGAGTGCTATCAGTGGTGCAGATCTTTAGTATAGGTTTCATGTCAGGTTATTGCTAGCCAATATATCAATGGTAGCAACATTTATTATCCACATTTTCACAAAAAGTTCAAAGTTATACACATCTAAAATTATTCTTCCTGGAGCTGAATGGTATGTCTGAATACTTTACTACTTTACTGAAGCAAATGTAAAATTAAAGAGCGTATTTAACATTATTCATTTAGTAAGTTTTTAAGAAAGTGTGTTCCGAGGGCTTTCATTCCATACATCATGCATACAGAATGCATAACTCTACTATGTGGTCCTCATTAGCTCTGCATTAGTCATAAGACCACTAGACTGGGAAATGGCAAAATAAATTGTTTTTGACCTTAAAATAATGCATACATAAGCATTACATAATTAATATTTTCATCACTTCTTTTAAACCTTTGGGAAATAGCTAATTCCCAAGTGAATGCTACTGGGAAGTGACTAATATTTTCCTTTCTTTTGGAGAAGGCAAATAGAGGATGCTATGCCAGTGAAAAGGAAGGATATGCTGCTCTTTGGAGGTGAAGCCTTGTTTGGCAATAGGTGGCAGGGTCCCAACAATCCATGGTTCCCCTTAACCAGCATGTTTCCATTATGACCTTTTAAATTTAACTTTTTCTTTAGTATATCATAACTAAAGGTTTTTTCAAATCAAAAACAAAACTTTTCATTTCAAAAAAGTGTCTAAATGTCCCAATTTAACAATATTTCAAATTGGGAAATTTATCAAAAGTAACCCTTTCACACAAGCAGTTTTAGTTTTGACAAATCAACATTTTTCATCATGTTTTGTCAGAAAATTTCTGAGTAGCTCTAGTGTGTATACCTGAAGCTAGGTCTGAATTCCTCCCCACTGGGGATTTATTTAATGTCTGAAAAGTGGTTTGACATGATTTAAGCAAGGAGATACTGAGACTCTATGCTTTTGAGGCTAAAAGACATACGTAGAATATGCCACAGGTTGCAGTTCAGACTATCATATATGGATATGAGAAAACAAAAAGCAAAAAACATATTCCCATGCACAAGCCTTCTTTGCAAACAATTAAGTATCTATCTATCAATCTATCTTTTCTTGCATGCTATATGGTGTGACAGGGCAAGGTCAGATGGCTATAGTAAAGTATTGGGAGACAGATATATAAGCCACAGGCTAAACAAATCCCTGTGACCAGAATAAGCAAATGGCAGCTGCTCCAGGTCAATTAAGACACCTGGGGCCAATTAAGATCTTTCCAGAAGGCAGGGAGGAAAGCTAGGTTGATTGGGACACCTGAAGCCAATCAGAAGCTGGCTGAAACTAGTTAAAAGCCTCCCAGTTAGTCATGTGGGTGTGTATGTCAGGAGCTGTAGGAGGAAGCTGGGCTGTTGGAGAGTCTAAGTAGTACAAACCATATCAGGCACAAGGAAGGAGGCCTTGAGGCAGGGGCGGCTCTACCTTTTTGGCCGCCCCAAGCAGTCATGCGCGGGAGGCGCCCCGGAGCCGCGGGAGCAGCGGACCTCCCGCGGGCATGACTGCAGAGGGACCGCTGGTCCCGCGTGGCTCGGCTGGACCTCCCGCGGCTGCGGACGGTTTGCGGGTCCGGCGGCTCCGCTTGAGCTGCCGCAGTCATGCCTGCGGGAGGTCCAGCCGAGCCACGGGACGAGCGCCCCCTCCGCAGTCATGCCTGCGGCAGGTCCAGTCGTCCCGGGGCTCCGGTGGACCTCCCGCAGGCATGACTGCGGCAGGTCCGCCGGCCCAGCCTGCCGCCCCCTCCCCCCACCGGCTGCAGGGGACGGGCCGCTCCTCGGCTCGCAGCGGCAGGATGAGCTGGGGCCCCAGCCTTTTGCCGCCCCCTAGATTTTGCCGCCCTAGGCACCAGCTTGTTTTGCTGGTGCCTAGAGCCGCCCCTGCCCTGAGGTAAGAGTGAAGTAGCCTGGGGAATTGTATGTGTCCTGATTCTAAAAAGTCAGCTACCATAGCTGATACTATTAGGGTCCCTGGGATGGAGCCTGGAGTAGAGGGTGGGCCTGGGCTCCCCCTTTTGCCCCCTGATTAATCACTAAGACTGGGAGACAACAGAGACTGTGTAAGGGAGGGTTGCTTCTCCTCACCTCCCTTGCTGGCTTATGATGAAAATGGCTCAGTAGGCTGTGATCCTTGCCTCTAGAGAGAGAGGGGATATGTGGAGAGTCACAGGGAGCCTCTGAGGCTAGCAAAATCTGCCAGGAAATGTGGGACCCACTGAGACAAGGACAGATCTTTGTCACAACTGTTATGTTGGAACTGAGCTGGAATAAGAAGGAACAGAATTTCTTTTAGTATAAGGTAAACCTGTAAAGGTTCAGTGGCTCAGCAGCTCAGTTCAAATGAGCATCCAAAAGTTTCAGTGTTCTCATAACTCAGAGGCTTCTCATACAATACTAATGCAAAATGAGTCTATCAAAATCCATAGAGTCTTAAAGAACCATTGACTCCCCTTTGATAAATGACAGTATTTTTCAGAATCTCTCTCTTTGCAAGCCATGTTTTCTCTTAACTGATACTTGATTATGAAGGGCTAGAGTGAACCAAACCATAGTTATCAAATAATTTTTTCTGCCCTTCAGTGTGTGGACCCAACTCTAATTTAATAGGAGCATTATTTCAGCTACAAAGAATAATTTGGCTTAGCATAAGCATTAATAATAATTTTTGGGGAGAGAGAAATGGAGAGGGAAATGATACCAGAAACATTATCCAAACTATTATTAAGCATTGACAATATGCTTGCAGCTTTACAAACTAAATAGGATATGGTCTGCGCCCCAAGGAGCTTACACTTGTGTATGGATAGATGCAAAATAATTCTAACACATAGAAGACAGATCTAAATGATTGGCACCAGCTGAGGATCTGCCTAAAGTATATTATGTGTTGGTATGAGATCAAAGTGGAGTTGCAATGTTGCAGAGGTCATTTTTTAAACGCTTCATAGAAGAAGAGTAATTTGAGGAATGATTTGAATGTGGACAGGGATCTTGTTTGGTGTACAAGAAAAGGCAGATTATTCCAAGGCTAATTGGAGGCATATGCCATGACTCCTTGCATCTCAGTTAGCTGAACCATTCTGATTCTTCCTGGGTGAATTGTAAAAAATCTTGTTGATCCTTCTGGGCACACAGGAGGAATTGTGGGAAGGCATTGGAGGACTATCGGCACTGGATTAGTTCAAAGTAGGCAGGTTAGCAGCCCAAGAAAAAGCAGCACGTATGTTTTAACCTTCATTCCCAGATGGGCCAGCTAGCTAAAGATGAAACTGCACTAAACTTTAATGAGAGGATTTTTTGTGTGGGAAGGACGAGGGTTAGAGAGAACATCCAAGTAAAAGCCTAGATTAACTCTGCAGTAAAGACATAGCCTTATAGGTGAGCTTGACATTTAATTTAGATTTATAAATGGGGGAGGACAATAATAGTCAAGCTAGAGTGGCAAACAACAAATTATTTTCCAAAGAAACAAACCGATAAGAGTTGTTGTGAAACAAAGACACTCTTCCAAGTAAGGACTAGGCGATGGAAGAACATATGAAGAAGCTCCACAAACCTTTGAAATTCTAACAATAAATTCAGCTAACTTTTTTTTCCCTTTGGTTTCATTTCTATTCATTCATTTAAACATCTTCATTTTCTCTTCCAATGAAATGAAATGCATCACCAGAAATGGAAATATCTGCTCCTGCAGTTCCTGCTGACATTGGTTGGAATGTTGAGTTCAGCATGTTGAAAATGAGATTCAAGGCCTCTCATGTGGGGCACCCAAAATTAGTGGCCATTTCTGGAAAAAAAATACATTTGTTCATGTGTATCTGTGATGGGGGAAAGATGTGTGAGAAAATAACTGAACTGTAACCAGAAGATTTCAATAAAAAAAAACCTTTCTGTAACTGTTGTTCCTCGAGATGGGTTGAACGTCTCCATTTTATGTTAGGTGTGTGCATGCCCTACGTGCAGTCACCAGAAATTTTTCCCTCAGTGGTACCTGTCAGGTCGACTCTAGTGCCCTCTGGTGATGCCACTGGGGCAGGCTAGTGTGTGCAAGCAGCTCATAGGCTCCTGGTCAGGAGATGCAGGTGACTGTGCACATGGCATACACACACCTACCATGGAACTGACATGTCCAAGCACTCAAAGAAGAACTTTACTTATGCTCTTCTCCAGCGAAAAGCAACAAAAATGATTAAAGGTCTAGAAAACATGACCTATGAGGGAAGATTTTAAAAAAATGATTTATTTAGTTGGGGAAAAGAGAAGACTGAGAGGACATAACAGTTTTCAAGTACATAAAAGGTTGTTACAAGGAGGCGGGAGAAAAATTGTTCCTCTTAACCTCTGAGGATAGGACAAGAAGCAATGGGCTTAAATTGCAGCAAGGGAGGTTTAGGTTGGCTATTAGGAGAAACTTCCTAACTGTCAGGGTGGTTAAGCACTGGAATAAATTGCCTAGAGGTTGTGAAATCTCCATCACTGGAGATTTTTAAGAGCAGGTTAGACAAACACCTGGTATGGATGGCCTAGATGATACTTAGTCCTGCCATGAGTACAGGGGACTGGACTAGATGACCTCTTGAGGTCCCTTCCAGTTCTATGATTCTATGAATAACCCAGAAGCATTCTAGATACCACAAATCTAGTGACAAGATAGTAAAAATTGGTGTGGGGAGTGCAATAAAACAACAAAGCAAAATATTCCATTGTCTCTCTCTGGTATTTCTAAGGGCTTGAAGAGTTAATTTGAGTTCTAATTTGAGAGATGCCCCTAACCAGATTTCCATCCACAAAGACTCCTAACTCGCGTGTGGCAGTGCTTTCAACTTGAGTCAGCTAGCTTGTCAGGAGATATAGGGCTAGCACAACTCATGGAGTGTAGATAACTCGGGTTAACTCTGCAGCAAAGACATAGCCTAAGGCAACCCTCACCATTGTACATAAGCACCATAGATAGAGTTAAAGGGGTTAAGGAAAATGAACATGATTTTGTTTAGCTATCTGGAAAGATGACAACACTGAACTATCAACTAATGATATAACTGCTGATGAACACCCATTTCTGTTTCCAATCCCCCAGAACATAGTGGCTTCAGGTAAACAAGATAGATAATACAATGAGCTCACCCAAATATTGATAAGCCATTATCAACCCAAACAAGATCACTAATACAGTTCTGATTTCACTATCAAAATAAGAAAGATGAAGTTTCTGACTGTACATTATTTTGTCTCTAAAGCAACTATCTACAGATGGCATGTTTGGAATATTTCTAAATGAGGTACTCTGGGACACATGCCTTTGTCTGAGATGTTGATGTCTGAGAACAATGTTACTTTTCCAGTTTCCCCTATGGAATAGCATTAGCAATGGAGGTGTCCAAGAATGCTACATTGGAACTGGCAGAGCAAAAAAACATCATACAAATTGGTGTGAATAGAATGTTTGGTGCATTAAAATCAAAACCAAGTGCTTCTGCTACCAATCTCCACAGTAATATAATATTCTTCTACTCTAAGAGAGGGAGATGCAAGTCCAGACCCTGCACAAAAACATAGGCATGTGCTCATTCCTCACATTCATAAACAGGTATATAGACTTAAAAATAATTTAAAAAAAATTAGACAATGCTTGGAGCCATAAAGAAAACAAAAAAACCACTAGTGTTGCTCAATATAGTCAAAAGAAAACTGGCTTTCAGCTAGAATGAGTAACTCTTTGGGACTATTTGAATTACAGCTAGTGAGGGGAAGGAGGAGTGCCTATTAAAAATCTGCCTTGCTGATGCACCTGTGAACATGCAGTTTAAAACAGGGCAAACACATCAGAAATCATATGTAGTTTGTGTCACGTACCACTGTAAAATGTAATGCAGTCAGACACACACTCAGGAGAGAAATCCCTGTACTAGAGCAAATAAATACCCCTGTTAAATGTAAGAAAAGTGGCTATATTGTGAAGGGCTATAGCCAACTTTGAATTTATCAGTGAACAGCTTAAAATTAAATGGGCTGTGTATTTACTATAGGTTTGTGAAGTGCCCCACATTTGGATCCCAACTAGATGATGGTCTCTAGTTGCTATTGCAATATAAATATTAAACTACACAACTAATGCTCACCTCTGGCATGTGTCCATTCCCACAATGTCTCAACAATCCCTTCCTTTCTACCCAAGGCTCTCTGATTTCTACTACCCTTTAAACCCAAACTTCTAACAATATGGAATTCTTTCCCACTTGCCTTCTATATATCCAGAAACTTACTTTTCTAATTAGTATTTATTATTTCTCTTGTGGTAGTGCCTTCAGACCCTAGTCCCTGGGTGCTAAGCATTGTACAAACACATAGCTGGCCCTTTTAACATCCGAACCTCCCAAAGAATTCAGAAACAGAAATATCACTCTTCCCAGATGAATGTGAAATAGTGTGATTTAATTTATCATCTGGGAAGAGGGGGAGAATTTATTCATGGAAACCAAGACTAAAGCCTGGTCTACACTACAAACTTAGGTTGACAGAAGCTGCCTTAAGTGGACCTAATAATGTATGTGTCTACACTACCAGGTCCCATCCACTGACCTAAGTCACCTGTAACATCTGTACTTGACCTTTGCAAAAGGCATAGCACTTAATTTGATGGTTTGTACTTAGTGCTAAGAATGAGCACCTGTGGTCATTATTTCCTGCAGCAGTGAGTTCCATAGTCTAGGGCCAGCTCCTGTGCAAGTTGTGTCTTTGATCACAAGCCTCACTGGAAAGGGAGGATGGTCTGGCAGTTGTGGTGCTAGTCTGGGATGCAAAAGACCCAGGTCCAATACCCTGCTCCAATACTGATGTCTTTTGCAAATCACCTAGGCCCAGATTTTTAAAGCTATTTCAGCATTGCTGCACTCACTGTCACAACACCCAACTGATTTAGGAGCCTAAATCTCATTTTCAGAAGGGATATGGGCTCTATGTGGCAATTAGATTTATGCTCCTAAATCATTAGGCATTGTGACACTGAGTGCAGCAATGCTGAAATAGCTTTTAAAATCTGGGCTCTGTGGTTGCCTTTGTCCCTTACCCATAAAATGGGAATCTCTTCTTCATAGGTGTGTTTTGAAGATCAGTGCTCAGGCTGTGGCAATAGGGACCACATAAATACTGAGTACTACCTGTTTTTCTGATTGTAATGCACCATATCTTGCAGGTATCAGAAATGCATTTTCTCAATAACATTGAATAACAGAGATCTCAGCAGTGAACCACTAACATACTCTGGCTTAGGAAGAGTTTAGTCACTCAGAGCAGTACAGAGTCAGTATTCAGCAAGGCAACCTGCAGTTTTTACAAGCAAATGTTGTGTCCAGGAGACATAGTGGATAGTGAAAGACTACAGGTAAGTGTTAAGGTTGCAACAATAACCAAGGCACCAAAGCCAAAAATGTCTTTGAACTCAGATTATGTTTATGACTGCTTCATAGAAAACCTCGGAAATACATTCAGTCCCTTAAATGAGAGTTTACCTCACTATTTCACTAGCCAAAAACTCTCTACAGTATGTCAATGACTGATGAGGACCACTAGAACACCAGCTCCCAAACTTTATGGGTTCACATACTATCTTCTTAAAACACTGTTGTAGAGTCAACTGATGGCACATCAAGATTACGTACCACCAGTACTCTTGTACCACAGTTGAGGAACTCTTGTACTAGAAGATTTGAAATCTTTCCCCACATTACAACTTTGGACCTATTTAAAAACATGTCATGTCATTCCTAGTCCCCCAGTGAAAGGTCCATATTCCACAGCCTTTACAGTTATCAGGTGGAAACTGCCACAAGATACATGAAAGTATGTTACATGCTGAGATAAACACTGCACATATGTAGCTTTTGCTACCATGGTATCAGAGCATCCTCAAAGTGGTAGCTGAGATTGGAGAAGAAAGGATGTTAGACAAAATTTGATTCTATATGTTCAGTGTCACAATATAAAGGCAACTTGAATCATAATTGGCCAAGAGGAAAACTGAGTCTATACATTTCCAAACCCTATATCAGGGAGCTGAGATTGCCAATGAATTATTCAGAATATTCTCTCATTTCTATTTTTATTCTCCTTTGGAATCACTTGACAATAGGCAAGTTTAGAATCTTATTATACTGCATCTACAACAGGAGCTTGCTGGGATTCCCAGCTCACATAGACATACTCACACTGGCTGTCATTTAAAAATAATAGTATAGCCATGGTAGCATGGGCAGTAGCAGGATGGGTTAGCCATCCTGAGTACACATGCATGGGGTACAGGTTGGCTTGTTCTCGGCACCACTATCCCATGCCATTGTCCATGCTATCGTGTCTACACTACTATTTTTAGTGCACTAGCTCAGATAAAAGCTAGCATGAGTATATATACACAAGCTGGGAATCACACCCCTAGCTTGTAGCTGGCAGGGTTCCCTCTCCACTCTGAATTCTGGGGTACAGATGTGGGGACCCACATGAAAGACCCCCTAAGCTTATATTCCACCAGCTTAGGTTAAAAACTTTCCCAAGGCACACATCCCTCTGTTATCCTTGGATGGTATTGCTGCCACCACCAAGTGATTTAAACACACATTTAGGGAGGGGCCACTTGGAGCCCTATCTCCCCCTGCCCGCCCCCAATATATCCTCCCAAACCCCTTCACCCCCTTTCCTGGGGAGGCTTGAGAATAATATACCAACCAATAGGTTAAAGTGAGCGCAGACCAAATTCCTGGGTTTTAGAACACTGAAAATCAATCAGGTTCTTAAAATAATTTTATTTAAAAGAAAGGAAAAGACTCACACCTGCAAACTAAGGATGGAAGATAACTTTACAGGGTAACTAAAAAGATTTAAAACAGAGGATTCCTCTCTGACTCTGCTTCCCAATTATAAAACAGAAATAAGATTACCTGTTAGCATAGGGAAAATTCACAAGCTAAAACAAAAGATAATAGCAAGGAAATGTGTTGCATCCAAAATTACAGAAATTGTAAGTAATCTATCTGTTCCAGATCTTTTTAGGAGCTGGGTTATCTGCTTGGTCTCTATCTTTGTGCTTTTTGTTTTGTTCCCTCTCGGGACAAACAAAACCTTCCCCCCCCCACACACACATTTGAAAGCATCTTCTTTCCCCATTGCTCCTTCTGGTCAGGTGCCAACTAGGTTAATTGAACTAATTAAGCCTTTACAGGTAAGTGATTCTGTACCTCTGGCCAAAAGGGATTTTATATTACTGCATACATAAAGGTTGTTACCCTTCCCTTTATATTTGACAGTAGCATAGACAGATCCTGAAAGATAAACAAGTTGAATGAATAATATTCTACTATACAGCCCTTCAGGGTACCTTAATGTCATCTGTATAACTAAAGTATTGATTTCAAAATTATGAACTTTGCATGAAAGCAACATTTATTGTACAAAGATAGTAGACAAGATCTAATGCTTTCCTCTTCTCCTAGCCCAATAGAAGTTGCCAGAGGGTATCTTGTGGAGCAGTATATCAGCTAAACATAGTGAAAAACAAACAAAATGTATGGTAATCCCCAGAATAGAACCAGAGGAGGTGAATTGGGAGTTAATGCATATGCAGAGAAGTTAGAATTCGGCTTATTCTATATTTTTTGGCCTTTTTCTTCATTAGTTCCCTATTATTAATATACATTAAATTGGGATCTTTTGTTCATAGGTTTTTATTTGTTCCTGTTTATCCCAATGACAATTCTTCATATGTGATTTCACAATAAAGGGGATTGAGAAGCACAGGAGGGTGCACTTTTAAGAAATAAAATCCTATTTCATGGAAATTATCCTAGTTGAGGTTCAGAAAACGTTCAGAAAAGGGCAACCAAAATGATTAGGGGCATGGAACAGCTTCCATATGAGGAGAGATTAATAAGATTGGGACTTTTCAGCTTGGAAAACAGACATCTAAGGGGGGATAGGACACAGGTCTACAAAATGATGACTGGTGTGGCGAAAGTAAATAAGGAAGTGTTTTTTACTCCTCATGACACAAGAACTAGGGGTTACCAAATGAAATTAATAGGCAGCAGGTTTAAAACCAAAAAAAGGAACTATTTCTTCACACAACACACAGTCAACCTGTTGAACTCTTTGCCAGAGGATGTTGTGAAGACCAAGACTATAACAGGGCTCAAAACGAACTAGATAAATTCATGGAGGATAGGTCTGTCAATGGCTATTAGCTAGGATGGGAAGGGATGGTGTCCTTAGCCTCTGTTTACCAGAAGCTGGGAATGGGTGACAGAGGATGGATAACTTGATGAGTACCTTGTCTTTTCATTCTCTCTGAAGCACCTGACATTGGCCACTGTCGGAAGACAGGATACTGGGCTAGATGGACCTCAGGTCTAACTCAGTATGGCCTCTCTTATGTTCTTATGACCAAAGCAAGGCAGAAGAGAAATATGGAACATTATATTGTATATTAAGATAATTGTCTCTACCCAGAATGTTCTTTCTTCTATTGCATTTTAATGCAATTCAAGAAAATAAGCCACAGAAGGGAATAATAGAATAAAGAGGGCACAAGTTTCTAGATATGTAATGCAAGAAAGAAAATAAGTTGGTTCTGCGATGTTTAAATGTACTTTAAGGAAAGATGCCAATTAAAAAATCATATTGTAAACAAATAAAACAAAACACTGTGTTAACTGTTAATACACTTTCTGCACTGCTCTCATCTTTGAAAATAAAAATCAATTAACTTTGGCTGTGAACCTCTTTCCCTTTTAAGTTTTCTCTGCTGCAATGTTTCAGTTGCAACAATGCAGAAGTACTGGTTTGTTTTAAAATAAATGTTTCCATTACAATTAAAACAACACAATGGAACATTTCTCTGCACTTTAGATTTTGGAAAGAAAACTTAGTTTCTTCAAAATATAAATGTTGGCAATATTTGAATTGACAGTATTCCTTTAATTTTCTTTCGCTCCAACCATAGAAGCTAAATATGTACCCTGTATCTGCAGAAACTAGAAAAGTTTGAGTAAGGACAGGAGAATATTGTGTCACATCAAATGAACAAGTGCCTAATTAACAAAAAGGATCATGATACGCCATACCTTATTTTACCCAGGATATATTAAAGCATTAAGAATGAGAAAAAGAATATCAGATCATCTTGCATATAAAACTTCTCATCAGCTCTAATAATCAAAGTCTATATAATAGAGATGGTTAGGAATTTTCTGACAAAATAGTTTGTTGGAAAATGCTATTTTTTTCAAAACCAAAGCTTTTCATGGGAACCTATCAGCTTTGCCAGTAAAGTTTTCTAATGCCCAAGATGGAATTTCTGGTCACAACTAACACCACACACATGCACCCCTTGTCTGTTGGTTAAGGTACTCATCAGGAGTGTGAGAGATAAGGTTCAAGTCATTGTTCTGTATCAAGCTCAACTAAAAGGAAATATTAGGAATCTTCCAAGAAAGACTGATCAAAGAGATTTGGATAAACAACCAAGCTTCTAGATGTTTACCTGAACCTAACTTCTTAAGCTGTTTCAGTTCACTAATCATTAGTGCACTAACTGTGTAGTTGTTTAATGTCTGAGAGAATGTCTGAAGAAAAATCACAGTGTAAATGGCCTGCATGACCTGGCAGGGAATCTATACAGAGATAATTGATGGGCAAAATTATATACAGTGACTCTATCTTAAAATAGCAGCAAAGAAACCACCCACACATGTGTACTAGAAATCTTAGGGCTTGTCTACATGGGAACATCCAGGAAAATTAATTCAAATTAACTAAACTGAATTAAGGCTACTTTAATTCTGAATGAGGCTGTTTACAAAAGAGTTTAATGCCATAAACTAATCCACTTCAAATTCACACTTTTAGTTAATCTGGATTAATTTTCCATGATATCCCAGTGTACACAAGCCCTTAGAGATACCTTAAAGAAGAGTTAAACCAAGGAGCTGTTGGTTGGATAGGGAGCAGGATCCATGCTTAGGCATAAGTTTTGATTTAAGGTCAGGTCAGGGCTACAGTTAGGGTTTGGATTTGACAATGTTAAATGTGCTTGGAAAATTTCAGTTGTAAATTCAGCATTCATTATCTTGGGTGTAAATCTTGTGAAAGGCTAATCATGAGATTTTTACCATCTCAGAACTAAAAACATAAAATCTATCATTTCTCATTTTTTGATCCAATCAAGAATCAAAATAATAAAGGCCGGTTATTAAAACAAAAAACTGGAAAACCAAATGAAGACTAAATGGCTAAAACCCAAGGATCTGCAGTGGATCTCTTAGAATCCATTTCAGCCCAGGTAGTCTGACTTTCCATCTGGTCTGTTTTTCCTTAACTCTGAGAGGTTGTAGTCCAAAGTTCCCTCATGTCTGTCTTTTTTTCTGCAAGAGAAGAATCTTTTGCATTTCCTCATATGCTATTGGGTCTTTGGTTCTGTTAGGAGAATCAATGCAAAACAAAACTTGATTATCTTTAAGCTAGACCTCCACCTTCTGGCTTTTTAGGTACATGAGATGGGATCATAAGGCTTTTCTTGGCAAGTTTTAGAGAGATTTATTCTCCAAGTAAATATGCAATATCTCTGAAGCCTTGTCACCACATATCCATTCCACTTTCAAGAAAAATGTCAGTTTCATCAAATGTATCTTAAAGCCTTCCAAAAAGAATCATTTCAATTCTGCCTTAAATTCTCCAATTTAATCAGTTTTCCTTATCTAACATTTTGACATCAGCGACTAGTCAGCAAAGCCAGTTTTCAGAACAGAAAGAAATATCTAAGGAGGTTATATAAGCCCATAAGTGTCATTTAGTATAAGTCTGTCAAATACAGCTGGGTCCTTTTGATACCACAGTCTTGGCATCTCTACATGCTATTACCCATGTGCATTTAATATCAGTGGAATCTGAGCTTCCCAAGGAACATGAGCAACAGCCATCCTGCACACCAAGACAATTTTACAAGCTACTTAGAAGCTTTGTGAAACAAGATCATAAAAATTATTCATCACAAACCAGGTTCACTTTAGTTTTTTTTTTCCAGTGGGCAATCTAACTTACGTTGCAGCTGGTCATATCTTATACAATGGTAAAACTGCCTTTTTTAAAAATGGAAACCGATAGCAAAGGAACATGCCCTCTCCCTTTCACCATCGCAGTCCCTGCACTTTGAACACTGTGCCTACTGTATTGAATCAGAGTCAAAGGACCTTTTCTCCAGGAGCAACAGTCCCAAAAATCCAAGCTTTAAAATGAACAGACACTACTTAACACACTAAATTCCTTTTGTTACAGTTATTTGCCATGTCAAGGAATCATCTGACAATTTGTCTCACCCCCTCATGCACACACAAGGGAAAGGAGGCACATGTAATGAAAACTATGCACAAATAAACATTTACAATTGGACAAAGTTTTCTAACTCAACAAGCTCTCAATTCTTAAAAAAAAACAACTATCCAAATATAGCAGCAACTTTATCAATGACATGTATGTCTACTTCAGAGTGGTAGAGGCAGATGGCCAGGCAGAGTTTACAGTAGGTTGAAACGTGAGGGGCAGCCCAGGAGGAGGGGGAATCTTTAGGGAAGAGCTATTTATGCTAGATGGAGAAAGGAAGGGGAAGGGGAAGTTCCTTTTAGAAGAGTAGAAACTATGCTTCCATTCCCCACTTTAACTCCTGAAGCCAGTGCATAATGCAATGAGACAGGAAGGCTGCTGGTGCTAAAAAGTGCCATGAGATATTTCAATGTAAAGCAGACAGAACCTTTTCTATAACATTTGACTGAAAATATTCTTATATAGCAAATTCCATGGCACCCACTAACTTCAAATGGACAATGATTTGCGTGGCAGGTCTCAGGATTTATATATATATATATCTTCCTACTGTATTTTCCACTGCATGCATCCAATGAAGTGGGCTGTAGCCCACGAAAGCTTATGCTCAACTAAATTTGTTAGTCTCTAAGGTGCCACAAGTACTCCTGTTCTTTTTGCTGATACAGACTAACACAGCTGTTACTCTGAAACAGAAATCTATTTCAATCACAAAACCATTCCCTTGGACCTTAAATTATACATGTACCTTAATGAAAATCTGTACCATAGCAAAAACGTTTACTCAAATGAGTAAATAAACAAAAGGAGGCTTTTTTTTTGTTTTTACATCTGACATTTTCTTGAGCAGAAATCAGCAAATACTTACCCTTCCCCCACTCCAAATTAGCAGGTTGTCCAAACTATCAAGTGTCCAGTGTTGAGAGAATTTACTGCCAGGGTTAGTGGCAAGATTCTAATAGCTGGAGAAATTGTACTCTTCCTCATCCATAAACAAGTTTCTTTACAATTAAATCTAGGTGTTATATTCTGCCTTCAGCCTGCACCGTAGCATCTACTAATTCATAGATTCAAGACCAGAAGGGACGATTGTGATCATCTAGTCTATTATTATAATCTATTAAATGTCAGTATGAGTTACATGCCATGTGACAGATAATATACCCAGTGGAATAGCAATTCTACGTCTGAGGGTATGTCTACACTACGGGATAATTCCGATTTTACATAAACCGTTTTTTAAAACAGATTCTATAAAGTCGAGTGCACGCGGCCACACTAAGCACATTAATTCGGCTGTGTGCGTCCATGTACCGAGGCTAGTGTCGATTTCCAGAGCGTTGCATTGTGGATAGCTATCCCATAGCTCCCTCAGTCTCCCCCGCCCATTGGAATTCTGGGTTGAGATCACAATGCATGATGGAGCAAAAACAGTGTCGTGGGTGATTCTGGGTAAATGTCGTCACTCAATCCTTCCTCCGTGAAAGCAACGGCAGACAATCATTTTGCGCCCTTTTTCTCTGGATTGCCCTGGCAGATGCCATAGCATGGTAACCATGGAGCCCGTTTAGCCTTTTTTCACTGTCACTGTATGTGTACTGGATGCTGCTGACAGACGCAGTACTGCAGTGCTACACAGCAGCATTCATTTGCCTTTGCAAGGTAGCAGAGACAGTTACCAGCCCCATTGCACTGCCTGCTGCTTTGGAAATTGGCGATGACGGTTACCAGTCATATTGTACCGTCTGCTGCTGTCATAGGTGCTCCTGGCTGGCCTCGCTGAGGTCGGCCGGGGGCGCATGGACAAAAATGGGAATGACTTCCCAGGTTATTCCCTTCTTTATGTTTTGTCTAAAAATAGTTAGTCCTGCCTAGAATATGGGGCAAGTCTACTAGAGAACCAGAGAGCACAGCCGCTCCGTGCCAGAGCCCCAGATATCCTGCAGAAATGATGAGCTGCATGCCATTCTAGGGGGTGCCCCTGCAACAACCCCACCCGTTGCTTCCCTCCTCCCATACCCCTCCTGGGCTACCGTGGCAGTTATCCCCCCATTTGTGTGATGAAGTAATAAAGAATGCAGGAATAAGAAACACTGACTTTTTAGTGAGATAAAATGAGGGGGAGGCAGCCTCCAGCTGCTATGCTATTCCAGGCAGGACATCTCCATTACTCATTAAAGGCTGGGGGGGGGGGAAGAGGAGTACAGCCTCCCGCTGCTATGATAGTCCAGAATCTCCATTAGACATGAAAGGGGTGGGGGGGGAGAGGAGCTCAGCCTCCAGCTGCTATGATAAGGACGGTTACCAGCCCTATTGCATCATCTGCCAGGACTGAATCTCCAGGACACAAAGCTTAAAGGAGGGAATGACTGGGAGTCATTCCCATTTTTGCCCAGGCACCCCCGGCCGACCTCACCAAGGCCAGCCAGGAGCACTCACAGGATGATGACGAGGACGGCTATCAGTCATTTTGTACCGTACCGTCTGCCACCGGGGAGGGGAGAGGATGCTGCTGTCTAGCGCTGCAGCACCCAGTCTACCAGCAGCATCCAGTAGACATACAGTGACATTGAAAAGAGGCGAGAAACGATTTTTTTCCCTTTTCTTTGGGGGGGGGGGTGAGGAGGGGTAAATTGACGACATATTCCCTGAACCACTGGTGACAATGTTTTTGACCCTTCAGGCATTGGGAGCTCAGACAAGAATGCAAATGCTTTTCGGAGACTGCAGGAACTGTGGGATAGCTCAAGTCCTCAGTCCACACTCCCTCCCTCCCTCCCTCCATGAGCATCCATTTGATTCTTTGGCTTTCCGTTATGGTTGTCACACAGCACTGTGAGTCTCTGCTGTGGCCTCTGTCTATCATAGCCTGGAGATTTTTTCAAATGCTTTGGCATTTCATCTTCTGGAACAGAGCTCTGATAGAACAGATTTGTCTCCCCATACAGCGATCAGATCCAGTATCTCCCGTACAGTCCATGCTGGAGCTCTTTTTGGATTTGGGACTGCATGGCCACCCGTGCTGATCAGCGCTTCACGCTGGGCAAACAGGAAATGAAATTCAAAAGTTTGCGGGGCTTTTCCTGTCTACCTGGCCAGTGCATCCGAGTTCAGATCGCTTTCCAGAGCGGTCACAATGGTGCACTGTGGGATACCGCCCGGAGGCCAATACCGTCGAATTGCAGCCACACTAACCCTAATCCGACATGGCAATACTGATTTCAGCGCTACTCCCCTCGTCGGGGAGGAGTACAGAAATCGGTTTTAAGAGCACTTTATATCGATATAAAGGGCTTCGTTGTGTGGACAGGTGCAGGGTTAAATCGGTTTAACGCTGTTAAATTCGGTATAAACGCGTAGTGTAGACCAGGCCTAAGATTTTTAGAACCAAGATTTTGATGTTTTTATTTTGGAGGAGGGAGCTGTCTACATTTATTTATTTATTACAGGTTAGTGCTCTGTCTAAATGTTGTAATCTTTTCACTAATGTGGAATATGGGTTTGAGGAAATTAAAGTTTTACACAACTATCTTATTTCAGTACTGACCAAAAACTGCTCCATATGATGGCTTTTTAGTGACTTATCTGAAATGAGTTAGTGTCAGTCAAGTGCATAGCAGACAGATGCCCAAAGCATGCACACAAACAAAAAAACCCACCATCACAACTGTCACTCTTGTTGGAAAGATTGCATGACCATGAAAAATAATGTCACTCCTAGAGGTTCCTTCAAGTTAAGGGCTGAAGCAGATATTTGGCGCTGTTGCTACCCACTACACCGTACCTTCTATGTGGTTAAAGAGAGGACTTCAGAGGCCAGAGCTTTCAAGAACACTAAAATTTGAGAAGTAAATAACGCAATATCACTTAATAACACCTTTCTAACATTCAATACTGGGCTGAGAAAGTGTGTGTTACTGATCAACAGATGATGAAGGCTCCCTGATTATGCTCATTGGCAAGATTCACTGAAACACTTCTCAGTTATTAAACTATGAGAAAGATGTACCAAGAGGTTTAACAGGGATAAAAGGTGATGGTGCTTGGCAGATGGGTTTATGGCATAGCCTGAGTGATAACAATGTGATACTACTTCAACAGAAGCATTATTTGTACAAGACATTGTTGGTTCACAGATAACTGTTCAAATAGCCTATCTACACTAAGTTATTGGGCAAATGTATTTGTAACATACACACTATTAAGCTCTTTGATTGCCAGACTAAAGACAAGTTAACCAGCTAAAGAGGACAATGGTGCAAAATTATTTTAGATCAGACAAATTATGTTTGGCAAACCATAACTAGCAAAGCCTGCACAAACCACATTTAGACTCTGAATTTGAAGCTTGTCAACTTATTTCCCACTTAACAGAGCTTGTGGGTTACATCATCTTGTTTTTCTGCTGCTTTTTAAGCTTGCCACATCACAAAAAGTAAAAATCCTCAGGGCAATATTAATAAAAAATAGCAGCAAAAAGACTTTAAACATACCAGAGCCATGGGAAGATGTGAACATGAGGAACACAGGCTATGAAGTATGAGGGGAATTTTCAATTAAGTACATCTAAAACGGTTATGAATCATTTGTATTGGACCTTTGCTACCGATAAAGAACATGAATATAATGTATCATTACATGAAGTGAATAAATGAATAGTTTATTCTCAATATTTTTTATACATTTGTATTGCTATGATATTTATCTCATTTTTCAACATATACCACATATTTAAGTGTTGCTTATGTTCTGAAATTGGCATCCATTTGTATATGTACATTCAGTGCAGAAATGCTGTTGGATTCGACATCAGAACGTTGCACAAAACTGCAGGACCTGTAAGAGACACTGAGGGTGCTGCCAGAAACACTAAGGATGCCTGTGAGGGTGAAGACAAAGATGTAGATAACACAGCTTTATTTTGTCATTTAGTTGGTATACTCCAAGTCTCTTACTATGTGTATATGCAGCCCCTAGCACAATGGGGTCCAGGTCTCTGCTGGAGTGTCTAGGTTCCACTGCAATACACTCAGTCACATCAATCTTTTTGACTGACCACGCATACTCTTTTCAAGCTCTTGCAAAGTTGTACAATCATTGGATCCTATACTGGTGCTGCTTAAACTCCTTTGGCACTTCTGCCACTGACTACTACTCCACCATCAGCAATGAATTCAGCTCAGCAAGTTTCCAACTACTCATTAGCCTAAAATGTAATTGCCTTTCATTGTAATGCAAATAAAGCATACCAAGCAGAATAAATGCAAACAGGCAACTCACATGAAGTATTTAAAAACTATACAACATCTATAGATAGGGAGAAAACATTTTGCAAGATCAAGACTGGTTCAGTGAACAAGAAAAACTTATGTCTAGCATAAAAAGCAACCGACAACAAGTTACCCACTTATGGAAATTCAGCCTAATGTTACATAACCTCTATTACCAAGCACAATCCCTCATTTTCCGAGTCCAAAAGGGGCACTGGCTGCTAGTCTAGCTTCTCCTCCCCTCCTCCCCCCCATATTCTGATCTCATCCTTGTCAGGAGGACTAAATGTTTATAGCAAAAGAGGATACAAACTGCCCGCTCTTCCTGACATTTATTGAACCAATGCTCAGCATTAAGTTTCCTCTCTGGCATCCTAGAGTGAGATAAATGGGGATTTAAATGGCAAAGAGCAACAGAGGCTCAGGAGATTTTTATTTATGCATTCATTCTCCCAGAGTTAAGAATAAAGATGTATCAGAAAACAACATTCACAATAAAAGTTAACAGTAACATCAAGCCATAGGTCTTCTAAAAGAAATGATATCTATTCAGTCTCTCTCTCTCAAAAGCTGAGCTTCACCTGATCATCTATAATGAAATCTACCTTGCACAGAGCCACTACATAATAGGCTTTATATTAGACAAATGAAACTGCCCTGAAAAGATGGGGTCACTGGTGCCACCTGAAAAGAAATCTGAAGAAAAAAGTGTAAAGGTAAAGCCATCTTTCTTTTACTCAGATGTGAAGCTAAGGTTATATAAATATCCCTCTCCCAACCTGTTTTTCAGACTAACTCTCTCTCTTCATTTCCAATCCTTACCCTGATGGCAGAGCTTTCATTCATGCAGGCCCCACCATCTGCAATGGGTTGTCTGAACTTAACTGATTACTTTGGTCTCCTGAAATCTCATCTCAATAACCAGCTGCTCTCCATGGCTATAGATATTTAGTCCCTGATCTTTCCAAAATGCCCTAAATCCAACATCTTCCTATTACCCCTGTGCTTATTCTCTCAGAAATATTGTTATTGCATTCTTCTTTACTCCTGCCAGCCATATTACATCCACAAAAGGCAGACAGATGAGCAGTGCGGGAACCAGAATTGCTAGTTCATGGGCAATTCCAACATTTCAAAATTTGTTTTCATTCTGAATTGGAATAAAACAAATTTTGAAATCTCCTGTGAAATCAAAAATCTTCAACAACATTTTCTCAATCAAAAGATTCAATTTTGATAAAATTGAGATATTTCAATTTGATTACAACTACATATTATACAATTTTAAACTTTTCAATACAAAATTTCATTTTGAAATCTCCCCTTTTCAGTCTGCTGGGACACTCAGTAGGTACAGATTTTGGCTAGCCACTCAATTTTCTAGTTATCCTTAATATTTGCTGATCAAGGTGAGCAAATGAAATGTTCATTCTTGTTCCTTTGACTCATCAAAATTCAGATCAGCTCCTGAACCAAGGATTCCATATGAATCTCCGAGATACTAACCTGAGGGGACTCTCCATCAAATTAATTACATGGTGGTACAATTGTAGAGAGACGGGAGTTAGTCTTTCTATTAAGGACAGTCAGTAATCACTGAATATCGCTTCCCAAGATTTTTTTGTACACTCAAGATGCTGACATATAGAGATCTGAATCCAAGCTACAGGATAGCAAATCCCTGGCCTTTGGGCATGATCTCCAAATGCATGTACAGTAATTGTACTTCTATTCTGCAGAATTTTAAGCTAGAGCAGATTCTCCTTAAGGCTTATCGGGTGGTAAAAACTGCACTCAGTGGACTTTAGAATGACCATATTTCTCATACAAAACTAGTTTCTCTTCCATCCTCTCAAGTCTACATATTGAATGTTCCCTGTTCAATACATATGTGATCTTAAATGTTTTGGCTAAGATTTTCAAAGCCCCCTAAAAGATTTAGCTACCTCATTGTCCAGCTATACCGAAAGGAAAGGAGACACTTGATATGCTTTTAATCAGGCTACAACTTTATTATAAGATGTCTGGGTCTACCCAGCAGGTGAAAGTCCAGGTAACTCCATGTTAATTCAATATCTACCCAGAGGGCTTCCGCCAGAGCCCCTCTTTTTCCATGCAGGTTCCCCAGCCAACTCATTGGTGGGCCCTTAGCATCCCCCTCCCCCAAAACAAGGGTTAAGGTGGAGTATAAGAAAGGGGGTTGACTCCCTGCCATACAATCATAGGAGCTCCACACCCGCCTGTTCCACTACTTTAACCAACACCTCCTTTTTAATTCCTTTGTCAAGCCATTTATCCAGTCACTATACACCTTATCTATGGAGTCCCTGCCCTGGACATCCACCCCATACTTACATAATCAGTTGCGACATATAGCTTAACCCCCTTCCCTCTTCACCATAACAAAGCCCGCCCTGAACCCATGTGGGGAAGGAGGAAACCCCCCTCCCTCCACACACACACACCCACCCCCTACTTAGGCCAATCTGGTGGAGAAGGAAAAAATCCTTCCCAACCCCACTAAAAAGGAGCAGCTAGCATAATGCCCACACAGCAGGTCCTCACTAAACCTGATATTTTGCCACCTTTGGGGGGGGGGAGGAGAAGAGGGGGTGCTGCTTCACCTGCTCCTGGGAAAAGTGGCTTCTCCCTCCCGAGCTTGCCCTTTTTCAACTTCTCAGCACTTCTGGTCTCAGGGGATGAGTCAGCATCGTCACACTGACCCACTCCCCCTTTTTAAGCAACTTCTGAGCCTCTCTCGCCCTCCCACTGGTGAAGCTTTGTTCCTTCTCCTGCAAGCCTGACAACACCCCCTGCACCACCCGCCCCTCTTAAAGGTGCAGTCATTCTCATTAAAATGAAGTGGATGTCCTAATCCTATAGATGGTTTAGAAAATCTTAGCCTTCGGCTCTATTGTGTCCGGACAAGGAATATCCACAGATGACCACAACAACGTCACTCTCCAGAGGCATTCTGCCCATGGAATATACTGTTATAGCCATGCTGGTCCCAGGAGACTAGAGACACAAGGTGGGTGAGGTAATATCTTTCATTGGACCAACTTCTGCTGGAGAAAGAGACAAGCTTTCAAGATTACACAGAGTATACGAACAGACAGATTGTCTCTGACACGGCTAGGCGGACAGGAGCAAACGCAGGAGAGGTGGCTCCTAAACTTCAACTTTGAAGTATAGCATGCACTCGCTCCACCACAATCACTGGAAAGGGACGGAGCCATGCCCCTAACTCATGGTGGCTAGCACCAACTCATGGAATACAGCAACCATTCTGTCTGGGGGTGAATGGAGCAAAGGCTACTCAAAGCCTCTCCCTCCCACCAATTTGTTCATTTGCACAGTACCAGGCTCAATCTTACCCAGTGAATGCTTTTTTTTTTTTCCAAATATTTGTGGTTTCCATTAAAATCCATATCACTTTTTTCTTTGAATTAGCTTCACGCCATTTTTAACTTGTATTTTTTTATTTGTTGGACAAATCTGAACATCAAAACAATAATTTCACTTAAATTTGCCTGTGTTTACTAAACTAGAAGATTATTTTAAGCTCAATTACTTCAAAACCTCATTTCTAATTGATTTTGAATTAAAAGGGAATAAAATTGCATAATGTCTTGTAATCCAAATCACACTATCCACCATATATTTTATTTCCAGAACAAGACCTATTGGTTCCAGTCAGTGTCTGTTCGATTTATGAGAGCAATTTTTACTTACTGATATAAATTGTATTAATAGGACTACAAACAAAATGAATATATTAAATTAAATTTATTATAAAATATGTATTAGAATTTAGACTCTCCCACACCCTGAGAATCAAATTTTAAGGATCACTGGCATACATGATAAGATTTTATAACTGATATTGACATATACTCTGCTTAATTGAAAAGTGCTTTATAATGATGGGGGCTTTGCCTAGACAGCTCATTATCTTAGGAATTTTCCTTCCCTAGTAAATGGTAATGCTTGGTAATTAACTCAGCACAGTATTACCATAAATTCTTCTTAATTGGATATACTTTACTAGTACCAAGTAGAAAAGTGTTACTACACAAATGGTAATTTCTTCAAGCCAAGTTCCTTTCTTCCCACACTGATTCCCTAATAATGTTTAAATGAAGAAAAATAATGGACAAATGAAGCCCTGTAGAGAGCATAATTTTATTCTTGTATTTTTAATTAATTTGAATATTAATTCTAATTGATACTATTAATTCTCAGAGCTGCTGTAAATTTATGCCAAATGTTCATGGCCTCCAAGGGCTGTTTACACCAACCGAGGATTGCTGGAGTGCAGAAACACTGTGGCCAAGCCTCTTTTTCCTATGCATTGCCTTGTAGGAGGAAAGGGAACAAGTATGGGTGACACAAACCTTCCACATATATTCCTTCCTGTCTTGGAAGGAAAGCAGAATGTATTTGATTCGTCACACACTCATCTCACCAGTATCCCAGACATACTAAAACAAATATTATGATATCTTTTATAGTTTGAATATAGCAAAGGTTCCTTAAACTTCAATCCATTTCCATGTTCTAGTTTAGGAATAAACAAGGATCTTTTCTTTTTGTTATTGTTTTGGTTTCTCTACTTCACTTCTGTAAACAAGTCATAGAAAACCATTGAAAATAAAAATTTGCTGCATTTTTATCTAAAAAGTGTGCCCATTAGATACAGCTTATTCTAATTTAGAAGATACAATTATTATTGTTCTCATTCCATCAATAATAAAGAATAAAATTATTAATGTCAGTTATCCAATAGCACGTCTGCCTTTATTTCCCCTTCCCTCCCTCGCTCTTCTTCTTTTTAAGAGATACAGAAAACTGAGTATAGAAGTGCTGGATGAATAGTTCTGGATATCTTTATACAACCACAGAATATTTACAGATAGCAACAGTAGATGTTTGTCTCACATTGCCTTAATGATGTGCCAGAAACATTTCTGAAGCAACTAGTTCCTTCAGCTAATGAAGAATAGTAGAATTCATTCTCCCTAATGAGACTGCCAAAAAAGAGAGAGTCCTAATATTGATTTTGGTGATTGTTATATTTGTCCACTAGAAATGGCCCAAGATAAACTCAGTCACATACTGAAACTATCAAATGGCAAAGATGCTCAATTGTTATAGATTGGGCATCAGATTCAAACATATAACAGAGGTAAAAAGCTTCAGATCCTATTATCTGACAACGGAGCCATGCATTCCACTTTGAGATCAATTTCACATATTCATGATCTCTATAATGGAGACAGCAGAGGAGAAAAATGAAACAGGATGTATGTTCATTGACAAAGATTGTATTTGTGGCAGCTAATATTCTGAACTGAATGTGTGAGTAGATATGAATATTACATACACTTTCTTTAGTATTTTAAGAGTAGCAGGAAGGGCATGTACATTTTTGTTTTTTAATTAAAAGCTTTCTGATGTGGCTGCTGGGTGAACATGCATCACAACAAACCACTATGAACAGATATTTAAAAAATCATAATTTTTCTTCATTACTTTCCTGTAACTTAAATTTTACAAAACTAGTCAAAACGAAGAATGATAATTGTGTTTGTGAGGTGATGAAAATGGAACACTATGTTCACCATGAAATATTAATATCCATTCTCATCACAGGATCCTGGGGCTTAGATTCTACCAAACAAGCTCCAGGCAATTATGTTTCTTTCCACTGGCTTTTGACATTGTTTTTCCATGATTCTCTGATTCATTCAGAAAGAATCCTATCATTATGCTGAAGTTTTTTTTTTCTTTCTAAAGTCTTTGAAGGAACTGGTTCTCCCCTCCCTCCCCCAATTACTGCTGTACACAGAAAATTATTTGTGATACATTTTAAAGTTATAGCAAGGGTGCCTAGAGTATGTGGGTAAGTGATCTTTACAAGCATTTTCACAAATCTAAATGAAAAATAAGGGCCAGATCCTGCCACCCTTACTCACATTGCATAGTAACTCATCAGTCCAATGCCCGAACATTTTAATGGAACTGTACAAGTAGTAGGTACTTAATACTCAATGTGAAAAAAGGGAGTACATTCTGGCCCTGTATATGTATATAAATCTGTGTAAATCATCTTCACATAGGAACATTGCCAAGTTAAAATGTACAGGGAAAATAAAATGAAGAAAGAATAGTAATAAAAAACGTCAAATCAAAAAGCTTGATTCTACTGGAGTTTGATGATACATGTTTACACATGATTTTACATATACTAAGTACCTTACTGCTTGCACAGTTCCATTAAAATGTTTGGATATTGGACTGATGTGTTGCTATGTACATGTTAAACCCCACCCTCACTCCCAATTGACAAACATTCAGTTTCCTGGAAACACTGCATATCATTAACCTCCAATAAAACCAAGCCTTTTAAATTTGATTTGTTGCATGTTTTTATCCCTATTCTTTCCAGATTTTGTTTGCTCAATATATTTTAACTGGCTTGGCAATGTTCCCTGTGTGAGGATGATTTACAACAGCAGATGCGTCAATACTGATCTCCATGAGAACTTTTCTAATAAATAATTCTATCCTGACACTGCTTGTTACACTCTTGTTCTGTTTTGTATCTAAGTCTACACACTGCACCAAATTCAATCATGAATCCATGTGGCAATTATCTCAAATATATGCAAAAGATCTGTATTGGCTACATACATTTTAACACAGAAAGGCTATATACACATCACATTCCTAATTATTTGTAGGAAAGTGAAATATTTTAAGATGTATTCTTATATTTGATGGCAATATATAAAATATATATGTAAAGCCAAAATGATAATCTTCCACTGTAGGTGGAACTGCACCAATCGTTTAGGAGTCTGTTAATTTTTAAAATTTCCATCACATAATGTCTTTTTATTAAAATGCTGGCTATTAAAGTCCTTCATTAAAGAAAGGTACTACATCCCAACAGAATGTTGGTGACATTTTTACATTTGTTTATCTTGGACAAATTAATACTTGGGCTATAGCTATTACACTGTGAAACAAAATAAACATTTTGCTGGTGTGCAGCAGATCACCCAGGGGTTGATTTTCGAAGCTCAAATTGCAGTTATGTGTCTAACTCTTATTGAAAGTCAGTGAGAAATCAAGCCAAGAGCCAGATTTTCAAAGGTAATCAGGAGCCTAATAATACAGATGGGCCCCTAGAAGGATTTTCAAAAGTGCCTAGGTGTTTAACTCCTATTTAAATCATAAGTGCCTAAATATGTTTGAAATCTGGCCCCTCATTGCCATTTGTACCCTTTAAAGTCCCCCCCACTGGTCCATCACCAAACCTCATGGCAGAAGCAACCTGCTTTTCCACAAGTATATTCAAAATTAGAAATCTTCAAATACACATCAATCCTTGTGTTCAGTCTATTAACCTTGAGTAGCTCTGAACATGCTGTTGGGTAGTCACCTCAATAGGCTAATGAACCTTGACATGAAAAAAATCTAGTCTGTGATCAAACCCAAGCCTCTGCTTAGTTTCAAATCAGGCCCATATGTTACATAATGACGTTATCTACTAACATGAACTAAGCGCTTTGTGATGTTTGTTAATGGTCAAAATGGCAGAGCACTCCAAAACTAGCAAGAGTAGAAACTGTGTGGAGAACATGATGATTATGCCCAAAAGAGGGCCAGGCAAAAGGCTAAATGGAGGGAAAAGGAAAACTTACCTGGACAATACTGAAGGGAGAATGAGCATCACAGGAGGAGACACAAAATGAAAACAGTGACAAGTATAGGATGGCCAACATTAGCCCAAAGGAGCCTTAGACTACTTCATTGCAACACAAGATGCAGGATTCCCAAATGGAGGAATAAGATATCACGTTCTAGTAGTACCTTGGCATAGAGGACAGACTGCATTTGACACAATGGGAGTTTGGCCATTAACTTCAATGGGAGCTGGATCAGGCCCGTGAAAAAATCATTCAGTATCTCTGCTAACTCCAATGTAGGTCAAGCCAGAGCAATAAGCACCAGATCCTCAGCTGATATAATCTGAGATAGCTCCATTCAATCAATGGAGCTGTACTAACTTATACCAACTGAACATCAGTCCAAAAACCTGAAGTAGCACGTTGCCTTAATTTGTAAGCATGCATTCATACAAGACAAGGACTGATTCTGTAGTTCTTACATGTGGAGAATTCTCAGTGAAATCAACTGGAGTTGTATGTGCAGAGAGATTATAAGACTGATCACATAAGGCTTTCTAAAATGTGTTAATATAAAATACTAAATATTCCTTTGCTTTTTAAACATTTGCTGGTTATAAGTGATACATGTTAAAATGTTACATTAAGTGGGTGCATACTGATACAAAATATTCTAAGCACATTAATTAGATCCTTCATACAGATTTTACATATACTCAGAATATATGCACACTGTAATGGCTGTAATAGCTTCTTGATACGTCTCTTTAAAGACCATAAATGCTTGCCAGGTAGGCTTATGAGTGATGTCCGTAATACGTCCCAATTCAGTATGAACTGCAGATTTCATTAATACGCTGTCTATCCCTTCTTCAAGATGAATAATGAAGATAATAAATAAAACTAGACCTAACACTGACCCCTACGGCTCCAACTAGAAGCCTCCTCACAACAAGATAGATCATTTCTAGGCAGCTGGCATGGGCGCCAACTTATATGGGCTCCTGGGGCTTTAGCCCCAGGAATATTCACAGACAGGGGCTCTGCTCCAGCAATATTTGGAGCTAGGTTTCTCCCCTGCTCTGCGCTGCCGGCAGCCCAGAGCCCTTTAAATCCCAGCCTTGGCCGGGAATCAGAGGGCTCTGGGCTGCCTGCAACCGCGGGGAGCCCAGAGCCTTTTAAATCCCAGCCGCGGCTGGGATTTAAAAGGCTCTGGGCTGCCCGCTGCGGCGGGGAGCTCAGAGCCCTTTAAATCTCAGCAGCGGCTGGGATTTAAAGGCTCTGGGCTCTGCAACCACGGGGAGCTCAGAGCCTTTTAAAGCCCAGCCACGGCCGGGAATCAGAGGGCACTGGGCTCCCCGCATTTGCAGGCAGCCCAGAGCCCTCTGATTCCTGGCCGCGGCTGGGATTTAAAAGGCTCTGGGCTCCCCGCGGTTGCAGGCAGCCCAGAGCCCTTTAAATCCCAGCCGCGGCTGAGATTTAAAGGGCTCTGGGCTCCCCGCATTTGCAGGCAGCTCAGAGCCCTCTGATTCCCGGCCGCGGCTGGGATTTAAAAGGCTCTGGGCTCCCCGGGTTGCAGGCAGCCCAGAGCCCTCTGACTCCCAGCCGGGGCTGGGATTTAAAGGGCTCTGGGATCCCCGCGGCTGCCAGCAGCCCAGAGCCCTTTGAATCCCAGCCCCTGGCCTCTGATTGCCCCCTCCCCAGACCCCTGCCCCAACTGCCCCCCAGGACCTCCACCCCTATCTAAGCACCACTGGTCCTTATTCCCGATTACCCCCTCCCGAGCCCCCTGCCCCTAACTGCCCCTGTGGACCTCAGCCCCGATCAAAGCCTCCCGTCTCCTCGTCCCCAACTGCCCCCTCCTGAGACCCCACCCAACTCCCCCCCCAGGACCGCACCCCCGACCTGTCCCCTGATAAACCTCCTAGACTCCCATGCCTATCCAATTGCTGCCTGTCCCCTGACTGCCCCTTCGAACCTCTGCCCCATCCAACCTCCCCTGCTCCTTGTCCCTTGACTGCCCCCCGGAACTCCCTACCCCTTCTCCAACCCCCAAACCACTTACTGTGCCACTCAGACCAGCGTATCTGGCTCCGTGCAGCTCCAGACAGTTGCTGCCAAGCTCCCCCATGGAGCCCACAGCCCTCTCCCACCCGCAGCACCTGCCTGCCAGATTTGAACACCTCAAAATTCAGGAGTGCTCAAGCTCGGTTTGGGCAGCTTTTACTTCATTTCTCCCAAATCACTTTCCCCTGCAAGGTGCCAACTGAAGGTGTTGGAGAACAGAGAGATTGGGTGGCCTCCTAATGCCTGGAAAAGAGACAAAGGCCAGAGGAGGGAGTGTCAGTGCCTGTGCGGACTTCTGGGAAGTGCACGGTGTGGAAGGGGATGCTGTGATGCTTTGGAACAACTCCATACAAAGCCAGTCAGGACTCTGGGGGAGCCTCCTCTCTCGGAGCATACTGTCTCCAGGGCAAGAAGCTTACACCTTCCTGGGTCTGACCTTGGAGCATTCAGCATGCCCTTCCATGTCATGCACTTTCCAAAGTGAGTCTGCCCAGGCTGGTCCTGGGGCAACCAGAGGGCCCTGCACCCCAACTCCGCAGTCAGATGTGACTCTCAGCCAGACAGTAAAACAGAAGGTTTATTAGATGACGGGAACACAGTTTAAACAGAGCTTGTAGGTACAGAAAACAGAACCCCTCTGTCAGGTCCATCTTAGGGGGTGGGGAGCCCAGAACCAAGTTCTGGGTCTCTCCCCATTTCCCCAGCCAGCTCCAAACTGACACTCCCTCCTCTGGCCTCTGTGTCTCTTCCGGACAAGGAGGCCACCTGATCTCTTTGTCCCCAACACCTTCAGTTGGCATCTTGCAGGGGAAACTGAGGCACCCACACAGTATTCAGAGAAAATATTAAGAACATTCCCACTTCATCACAACAGGTGCAACAAAATATATTACCGTATATTGAAATAGGCAAGTGCTGCTTCTGACTTTCCACTTTTAATTGACCCTTGTAATCTTGTGGCACTGACGCGTTGTAGCTTCATTTTATATCTGCTTACAGGGCGGGAGCAGGGGGGCACCACCATTTTGGGCCCCACCAAAAATTATACAAACCTGCCGCCTATGGCAGCTGGTGTACTGAGTCCACTGTCTATGATGCTGACCAATATTTTCTTATTGTTTCCTTGCACTCCCCTGTCTGTCTGTATCCATCTGTTTACTCCTGTCTTACAGTGAAGCTGTAAGTTCTTCTGTGTTTGTACAGTGCCTAGCACAATGTGGTGCTGACCCATGGCTGGAGTTCCTTGGCATTACCACAATAGAAATAAATAGTACATAATATAAGCCATTGTTAGTGCACTGACACCTGAAAACTAGATTATGTGCTGGTTCCCAACAAGAAGATTACTACTACTCCATATAAAGCATGCTTTTCTAACTTGTCTCTGGTATTTTAAGGAAATTGTTTTATTTCCTTTGAAATATATAAAGAAGACAAATTGATATCAATAGAGGTTCTTCATATACTCATCTATGCGCTATTTATTGATTTGCTCCACAGAAAATACCGATTGCTCAGTCTATATACTGTAATTAAATTAATATGGAAAAAGTCTTGTTAAGGAAGAAAATTATATTCATTTCTATCATCTTCAGAATTCTATATATGGATTGGAGGAGATTAAATTTTGGACCAACTGAACCATAAAAACACCACTATAAAAAATAATAAACATTTCTTTGTAACTTGGTATTAATGTCCAAGTAAGTGATTCTAAATGTATCAATGTTGTAGCTATTGGACAGAGATGATGACAGACACAGCTCTCTCTAATAACCTAAAGTGTGGGCTAAATATTTATTTAGTTTCATAATTCACTTATTATGTCACCATTCTCTATTACCCCTTCACTGCAGTATGTTCAGATTGTCTGCTTCACTGATCTTTTGCTTTTGTGGTGTATCCATTGTAAAAAATATGAACCCTATTCTGGAGCTTTTGGACTTGACTTGCAAACACGTATTTCCTGCCCAATTGCCGTGATGCAGAGTTTGGTGCCAAGATGCACAGGCATTAGGGTGACCAGATTTTAAAAACTGAAAATAAACACTTTCCTCAATAATTTCCTGGAAAGAGCAATTTCAGGAAGGCCTTGGCAACTGGGAACAGGGTTGGGGTTGTGGATCCTGGTCATAGGTGATGTTTAGTTATCTTCCTGTAGTGAGTCGGTGTGGCTCCCCTCCTGCCCGGCAGAGGGAGCTCCCTTGCCAACCCCTCAGTGGGCGGAGCTACCGCCACCAGTCCCCGCCCCCCGGAAGTCAAGGGGCGGGGCAGGAAGTAGAAAAGGAGCGCACCAAAGCTCAGTCAGAGGCCAGCCACCGCCGAGAGCAGACGTGCTGGCGGGAGCTCCCGGCTGGGAACCCTCCTCGGCCCGAGGCAACTACCCTGCCTGGCCGGAGCTTCCCCGCGCTCACTACGAGGAGGAGTCCCCGGAGCCGGTACTGGGAGGAGCCCCCAGGATTGCCTAGCGCCCGCTACGACGAGGAGCCCCCCAGGCCCTGCTGTTACCCGGAGGAGCTGCCCGAGCAGTCCTGGCCCAACTTCCCGGAGGAGCTGCCGGACCTGCCACCAAGCCCGGGTCCAGAGCAGCCGATGCAAACGGACTGGCCCGAACCCAGTGCGGCCGACGAGGTAGGCCCTGAGGGGGAAATGGAGTGTAGCCCGGGGGTAGCCGACCCCTGTCCGGCTGAGGGCACCGACGTGCCCATGGCAGTGTGTTGCGGCCAGGATCCCCACTGACTACAGCGGATCCACGCCGCTGTTAGGGCCCCGGGCTGGGACACAGTGGAGTGGGTGGGCCTGTGTCCCCCCTGCCACCCCACACGGGTGGCAGTCTTCCCCCTCACACCAGCACCCCGACCCAAAGGTCTGGACTTACCAGTTGTTTGCTCAGCTCCTGACTGAGGACCTGAGTCCCTGAACTTGAACTGCTGCTCAGCCCTGCCTGAGGGTCTGAGCCCTGTTTGAACTGCTGTTGCCCAGCCCCTGCTCCAGAGGGCCTGGGCCTACTTGTACTGCTGTTGCCCAGCCCCTGCTCCGGAGGGCCGGGGCCTGGTTGAACTGCTGTTGCCCAGCCCCTGCTCTGGAGGGCCGGGGCCTGGTTGAACTGCTGTTGCCCAGCCCCTGCTCCGGAGGGCCTGGGCTGCCTAACGTTGTTCCCTGTCACTCCTACAGACTAGCAGGAGATCCGAAGTGAGTCAGGGTGGCTCCCCTCCTGCCCGCTGGAGGGTCGAGCCCCGACCAACGGATTACACTGGCACCTGACCAGGGACTCTGGAACCCTAGCTCTGTGAGAAAGGGCTAGAAAAGGGAGCAGTGACTGCCTACCCCTCCCCTAGACCAGAATGGAGATGGAGCGTATAATCCAGCTGCTCGTAGAGAGTCAGGAACGGCAGCTGGCCACCCAGCTGCAGCATCAGCAGCAGGCGACCCAGCGTGAGGACCAACAACAGAGGGATGCTGTCCACCTCCAGTTGCAACAGGGCCTGCATACGGCCCAGCTGGAACAGCAGCAGCAGTTGCTGCAATAGCTATGGGGCCCAGCTGCAACAGCTGCTGGTCACTCACCCTCGTCCCGTGGAGGGACCCACCGGCGAGGGGTCGGGACCACCCCGGATGGCGGCCCCCCTCCGCTTAACCAAGATGGTCCCGGACGATGACCCCGAGGCCTTTCTAGTGACCTTCGAGCAAATGGCCCTGGTCGCCGGCTGGGCCCGGGACCAGTGGGCCACGCTACTTGCCCCGTATTTAACCGGGGCGGCGCAGACGGCATACCGAGGACTCGCTACAGAGGACGCCCAGGATTATGGCCGAGTAAAGGCCACAATATTAGATGCGCTGGATGTCAGCCCCGAGACGTACCGACAGCGGTTCCGGAGCCAGGCCTACCCCCCGGGCACTCGGCCACAGGTGGTCACCCAGATGCTAAAGGAGACCTGCCGTCGGTGGCTCCAACCAGACAGCCGGACAGCGGAGGAAGTAGCTGAGCAGGTCATCCTTGAGCAATTTATTCACACCCTGCCATCCCGGGGCAGGGCTTGGGTGCTACGTCACAGGCCCGCGACTCTTGCCAAGGCCATGACCCTAATGGAAGACTTCCTCACCGCTGAAACGGCGATAGGCCCCCCCTGTCCCCCTCCCGGGGTCAGGGCAGACACCTCCCGAGTGGAAAAGAAGAGGGAAAACCCCGGCGAGGCACGGCAGGTGGGACGTGGACCGAGCTCCCACCAGGAGTCCCGGGCCCGGGGCTGGGAGGTGCCCCCTTGGACCGGACCCACGCCCATCCGCCAAGGACCCCCGGGGGCCCGACGGAGCCCGCCTCACGGGCCGAGCCAAACGGCCCCCCGGACTCGGCGGCCCGAGCTCGGCCCCTGCTTCGGCTGTGGGCAACGGGGACACCTGCAGCGAGACTGCCCCGACAGGGACTGCAGCTTTGGCCAGGTTTGGGGAGGACGCAACCGGGCGCGACCGCCCCAGAACCCCAAGCTCACCGTCCCGGTGGTTGTCGGCCACAAGTCCGCTCAGGCCCTGATTGACTCCGGGTGCGGCCAGACCCTAGTGCGGCAGGACTTGGGACCCCCGGCCGACTCCCGCTTAGACACGATACAGCTACAATGTATCCACGGGGATGTCAAGCCCTATCCTAGTGCCAGAATCTCCCTAACAGTCGGAGGTGTCACTCGGAATCTGGTTGTCGGCCTGGCGCCGGGCCTCGCCTATCCTGTCATCTTGGGGCGGGATTGGCCCGCTTTCGAGGAACTCCTGCGAGCCAAGCCGGTCCTCGAAGCAGACCACCCGGAGCCCTCACCCGAGGGCCCAGCGGGCACCGCCGAAGATGAGCCGGAGCCCACCAGAGAGGCCGGAGCACACCGGGAGCCCGTTGAGGGACCCCGCTTTGACAACGATTTTTGCCAGGACCAGCGGACAGACCCTACCCTCCACACTTGTTACGAACAACTCGCGGCCGTAGATGGGACCGTGATGGAACCCCAGCGAGCTGCTCAGTGGCCCCACTTTGAACTGCATCAGGACCGCCTGTACCGGATAGACCGGGATCCGCGCACTCGGGAGCCACGGACTCAGCTACTGGTTCCCCAGTACCACCGGCGGGCTGTGCTGAAGTTAACTCACGACGTGCCAGCCGCCGGGCACCTGGGGCAAGAGAAGACCCTAGCCCGGGTCCTAGGGCGGTTCTTCTGGCCGGGGATCCACCAGGACATAAAGCAGTACTGCCGTTCCTGCCCGGAGTGCCAGCTCGCAGCCCCCCCCGGGAGTACCCCGGGCACCCTTAGTCCCCATGCCCCTCATGGAAGTACCCTTCGAGAGGGTCGCCATGGATCTCGTGGGCCCGCTCCCCAAAAGTACGACCGGGTTCCAGCATGTGCTCGTGGACTACGCCACCCGGTTCCCAGAAGCCATCCCGTTGAAGAGTATTACTGCCTGGACCATAGCCAGAGAACTGGTGAAGATTTTTGCGCGAGTGGGGCTCCCCCGGGAGATCCTGACGGACCAAGGAACTAACTTCACCTCTCGGCTGCTCCGACAGGTGTGCAGCCTCTTAGGGATCAAGCAACTCCGCACATCCGTCTATCACCCACAAACTGACGGACTGGTGGAGCGCTTTAATCGAACCCTCAAAAGCATGATGCGCAAGTTCCCTCCCGGGGAACACCGTCATTGGGATCAGTTCCTGCCTGCCTTGCTGTTGGCGATCCGAGAAGTTCCCCAGGCGTCGACACAGTTTTCGCCCTTCGAGCTCCTCTACGGTCGCCGTCCACGGGGACTCCTGGACCTGGTGCGGGAGGCTTGGGAACAGATGACCTCCCCGACCCAAGGTCTCTTAGACTACGTCATCCAGCTACGGGAGTACCTGACCCAGGCAGGAACCCTAGCCAGAGAGAATTTGAGAGCGGCCCAGAGACGGCAGGAGCGGACCTACAACCAAGGCGCCCAGGTCCGTGAATTTACGCCGGGGGACCGCATCCTGCTCCTCCTACCTTCAAGTGAGTCTAAGCTGCTGGCCCGTTGGCAAGGGCCGTATGAGGTGGTTTAAAAAATAGGACCAGTCACCTATGAGGTTCGTCAGCCCGGCAAGCGCAAGGCGATCCAACGGTACCACGTTAACCTGTTGAAGCCCTGGCGTGAACAAGAGGGCCTCCTAATTGACCCGTGCCCGCCCGAGCCAGAGCTGGGACCTCGCGTGCCCCAGTCCGAGGAACCCCTCGCACCAGCACTGGGCGGGTCGTTAACAGACGAGCAGCGCAAGCAGGCTAACTGTCTCCTGAAAGTGTTTCAGAAGACCTTCACCGCCGTCCCGGGTCATACCAACCTGGTATGTCATTCGATCCAGACAGAGCCCGGGAAGGTGGTCCGGGAAACGAATCGGCCCTTGCCCTATCGAATGCGAGACGACGTTGAGGAAGAGGTCCGGGCGATGCTAGTGTCGGGGGTCGTTGAACCGTCCCAAAGCGAGTGGCGCAGCCCAGTGGTGCTCGTGCCCAAGCCCGCCGGCTCCCGCCGGTTTTGCATTGACTTTCGGAGGGTTAATGCCATCTCACGCTTCGACGCGTACCCGATGCCCCGGGTAGACGAGTTACTAAATCGACTGGGCGAAGCTCAATACACCACAACCCTCGACCTCAGGCAGGGGTATTGGCAGATCCCCCTCGACGAGGCCTCAAAAGAGAAAACCGCCTTTGCCACCCCGTCGGGGCTCTATCATTTTACATGGATGCCCTTCAGTCTTCATGGGGCCCCGGCAACCTTCCAGAGGCTAATGGACCGCCTGTTACAGACCCATCACAAATACGCCGCCGCCTACCTAGACGATGCGGTCATCTATAGTCGTCGATGGGAGGACCATCTGCCCCAGGTCGCGGCAGACATAAGATCACTCAGACAAGCGGGGTTGACCGCTAACCCCAAAAAGTGTCGCATCGCCTGGCAGGAGACGAATTATCTGGGCTATACGGTCGGCGGGGGCCGGGTAAGACCCCTCGTGGGGAAGGTACAGGCCCTTCTGGACTGTCCAACGCCGACCACGAAGCGTCACGTTCGTCAGTTTTTGGGCATCGTCGGGTATTATCGGCGATTCATTCCCCAGTTTGCATCCATAGCTGCGCCCTTAACGGGGCTCTTAACCAAGGATAGCCCCAGACAGGTGCTCTGGGACGCGGAATACGAGGCTGCATTCCAAAGACTGAAGTGCTGCCTCTGTCAGGAACCCGTCCTATACAGCCCGGACTTCCACCGAGGGTTCATTCTACAGACGGACGCCTCCAAGGTGGGATTGGGCGCAGTCCTGTCTCAAGACGTGGAGGGTCAAGATCACCCCGTACTCTACCTCAGTAGGAAACTGTTTCCTCGCGAAAAGAATTATTCCGTGGTGGAAAAGGAGGTGCTGGCCATCAAGTGGGCCTGCGAAGCCCTCCGCTTCTACCTGCTGGAGGCCCCCTTCACCCTGGTCACAGACCACGCCCCCCTTCGATGGCTACTACGCATGAAGGATAACAATGCCCGCATCATGCGTTGGTACTTGGCATTGCAGCCCTACACTTTCACCATCCTACACATGGCTGGCAAGGACCATGCCAACGCGGACTTCCTGTCTCGTATTGGGGAGATGGATGAGCCTGGCCCCGACAGGCGGGAGCCAGACTTAAGGGGTTTGTGTGTGTGTGTAGTGAGTCGGTGTGGCTCCCCTCCTGCCCGGCAGAGGGAGCTCCCTTGCCAACCCCTCAGTGGGCGGAGCTACCGCCACCAGTCCCTGCCCCCCGGAAGTCAAGGGGGGGGGCAGGAAGTAGAAAAGGAGCGCACCAAAGCTCAGTCAGAGGCCAGCCACCGCCGAGAGCAGACGTGCCGGCGGGAGCTCCCGGCTGGGAACCCTCCTCGGCCCGAGGCAACTACCCTGCCTGGCCGGAGCTTCCCCGCGCTCACTACGAGGAGGAGTCCCCGGAGCCTCCCCGGAGCCGGCACTGGGAGGAGCCCCCAGGATTGCCTAGCGCCCGCTACGACGAGGAGCCCCCCAGGCCCTGCTGTTACCCGGAGGAGCCACCCGAGCAGTCCTGGCCCAACTTCCCGGAGGAGCTGCCGGACCTGCCACCAAGCCCGGGTCCAGAGGAGCCGATGCAAACAGACTGTCCCGAACCCAGTGCGGCCGACGAGGTAGGCACTGAGGGGGAAATGGAGTGTAGCCTGGGGGTAGCCGACCCCTGTCCGGCTGAGGGCACCGACGTGCCCATGGCAGTGTGTTGCGGCCAGGATCCCCACTGACTGCAGTGGATCCACGCCGCTGTTAGGGCCCCGGGCTGGGACACAGTGGAGTGGGTGGGCCTGTGTCCCCCCTGCCACCCCACACGGGTGGCAGTCTTCCCCCTCACACCAGCACCCCGACCCAAAGGTCTGGACTTACCAGTTGTTTGCTCAGCTCCTGACTGAGGACCTGAGTCCCTGAACTTGAACTGCTACTCAGCCCTGCCTGAGGGTCTGAGCCCTGTTTGAACTGCTGTTGCCCAGCCCCTGCTCCGGAGGGCCTGGGCCTGGTTGAACTGCTGTTGCCCAGCCCCTGCTCTGGAGGGCCTGGGCCTGGTTGTACTGCTGTTGCCCAGCCCCTGCTCTGGAGGGCCGGGGCCTGGTTGTACTGCTGTTGCCCAGCCCCTGCTCCGGAGGGCCGGGGCCTGGTTGAACTGCTGTTGCCCAGCCCCTGCTCCAGAGGGCCTGGGCCTGGTTGTACTGCTGTTGCCCAGCCCCTGCTCCAGAGGGCCGGGGCCTGTTTGAACTGCTGTTGCCCAGCCCCTGCTCCAGAGGGCCTGGGCCTATTCTGTACTGCTGTTGCCCAGCCCCTGCTCCAGAGGGCCTGGGCCTAATTGTACTGCTGTTTGCTCAGCTCCTGCTTAAGGACCTGAGCCTAAGGGTGTTGCTGTTGCCCAGTCCCTGCTCCGGAGGGCCTGGGCCGCCTAACGTTGTTCCCTGTCACTCCTACAGACTAGCAGGAGATCCGAAGTGAGTCGGGGTGGCTCCCCTCCTGCCCACTGGAGGGTCGAGCCCCGACCAACGGATTACACTTCCTCTTCTTTAACCCTCTAACCTTTCAGACTCCTTCCCCCAGCCAGACCCCAGGTATGCTTCTGTACCCACAATTCCTTCCTTATCTTTAGGCATGCACTTGAGGTGCACTTAATAGACATGTACTGTGATGCTCAGTAGATTTTGGGACACACGAAATCTCAATTTCAAAAAGACTAGGTTTCAGACTGCCCCAGGCACTATTGAACATTAGAATTACACAGACATTTTACAGAGGTGTGCTGTGTCATGTCATAGCACAGAGAAAGCTAAGATACAGATTCATCTTGGTGTTTTGAGGGCTGTGTTGTGGACTTTCAGTTGGATGGAGGTGCTTATACAGGTACAACTTGGGTTAATAAAGGTAATAGTGCTGACCTAATATACTTAGATTCTATAAGGCATTTGAGTTGGTACCACATGACATTTTGATTAAAAATTAGAATATGAAATGAACATGGTACACATTAAATGGACTAGAAACTGGCCAACTCATACGTCTCCAAAACATAACTGTAGATGGGGAAAATCATCATCATGTGGGTGTGTTTCCAGTGGGGTCCAATAGGATCAGGCCATGGCCCTACACTATTTAACATTTGTATCAGTAACCTAGAAGAACAAGATAAAATCACCACTGATAAAGTTTGCAAATGACACAAAAATTGAGGGAGTGGTAAATAATGAACAGGACATGTCACTGATTCAGAGCAATCTGGATCACTTGGTGCAAGCAAATAATGTGTGTTTTAATAAGGCTAAATGTAAATGTATACATTGAGGAACTAAGGATATAAGCTATACTTACAGGATGGGGGAAGCAGTGACTCCGAAAAAGATTTGGGGGGGTCACTGTGGGTAACCAGCTGAACATGAGCTCCCAATGTAACACTGTGGCCAAAAGAGCATATGATCCTGGGAAGCATAAACAGGAAAATCTTGAGTAGGCGTACAGACATTATTTTATCTCTGAATTTCGCATTGGTGCGACCGCACTGGAATGCTGTGTCCAGTTCTGGTGCCCAGCATTCAAGAAGGATGTTAATAAATTGACAGAGGTTCAGAGAAGAGCCATGAGAATGATTAAAGGATTAGATAGCGTCTTATATTGATAGACTCAAGCAGTTCAATCTATTAGCTTAACAAAGAGAAGGTTAAGGGGTGACTTGATAATAGCCTACAAATATCTACATGGGGAACAAATTATTAATAATGGGCTCTTCAATCTAACAGGGCTTTTCAATCTATAACAATCTAGTCTCTAATACATTCAGACTGGAAATAAGGCATACATTTTTGACAGAGAAGGTAATTAACCATTGGAACAATTTACCAAGGGTTGTGGTGGATTCTCCATCACTGACAATTTTTAAATCAAGATGTGATGTTTTTCTAAAAGATCAGTTCTAGGAATTATTTTGGGCAAGTTCTCTGCCTGTTTAATATAGGAGGTCAGACTAAATTATCATAATAGTTCCTTCTGGCCTTGGAATCTACAAAATGATGCAAGATGGCATGAGAGAAGAGGCATCACCAACGGTTTATAACCACACTTCTTATGTGGAACTTCAGCAGTGATCCTCATCTGTAATGAGGCCTACTGGGCACTTCTAAGGTCAATTCCCACACTTAAGCACTCAGTAGGGCATTTGGTTAGGGTTTTTCTTTTTTAAATCCAAGAGACTCTCCTTCTACCAATGGAAGATTGAATTTGGCTCTCTTCAGATTCAGTGCTTCACAATCAAATGATATTGTGACCCAAACTTGTTTTCCTCATAAAGCAACAAACTAAGGGCTAAATCCAAAGTCCTTTGACCTCAGTGAAAAAATTCCCATTGACTTCCGTGGGCTTTGAATTATGCCTCATACATCTGGGACCACAGGTACCTGTGCTATGTGTGATTTACTTCTAGATCAGAAAGAACAAGCAATGGATCACACCAGGTTACACTATTAACAATGGAACAGAGGAAGGCGGTGGCCTAGCTTAAATTTTAATCTGCCAAATGCAGCACATAATACGTGACAAGGCCCTATTTGAAGGAGACACAAAAATTATTTGTACGGGAAATAAACTGATGTAGGATTCAGTCCTTGAATGCAAGCATTCTTTTTATAGCCTCAGTTACGTGATTTATTTTTATTTATTATGTAAATAATTTTGAACTGTAACAATGAGGGGGTCCCAATTTGTTCAGAAAGTAGGTAGCTTTGGGACTAAAATGAGTGATGTCAATCAAAATGGGAGACATTTAGAGGTATGTTACCTATGAACCCTTCATTTGTCTTCCTTTAGTCTCATAACTTATATTTTTTATTTTAATATTTTTAGTAATGGAGAATTCATAGAAAAAGGCTACTATTCTTTTTTCCATTGTTCTTCTAAATGGTATTTTCAATACATTTCAAGTACAGTTTCATATTATTCCCCTATAACTAAATGCTTGTCTACACAATGGGATAACACACTGTATGCGGGTATAATTTCTAAAGAACACTAACATGCTGCATAGTCACTGGTCTGTGTGAGCCCTGCTGGTGTGCTTTATATTAATGCTGTTTGAAACTGTACTACATTAAAGCACACTAGGGAACCTTTAGGGCACACCAGCAGGGTGTATATGGAGCAATTAATGCTCAACACCTTAATGTGCTTTAGAAATCACACCCTGTACACCACGTTCCCCACTGTATAGACAAGCTCTCAGAAGAAATGGGCTAAGACTGGAATTTCTTAACTAATGCCTTTTGATTTTGGTGAACTGGATTTTGCATCCTCAGAGCTGAACCCTGTTCAGAAACCACAACCAGAAAAAGACTATTTTCCAGCGCTAGTTCAGATGCAGCTGAAATATACTGAGATTTCTATCATTCTGAATAGATAAAATCTCACAATATCAACTCATGAGATTTTTGTCTTCATATCTGAACCCAAGCCTGAATCCTAGCCCAGATTTAGGGCTTGTTTTCACATACAGCACTGCAGCTCTCCTGTCGACATAAGTGATGTCTACACCAGGGGTTAGGTTCGTATAACTACCTCAACTCAGGGGTGTGGATTTTTCATACCTCTCAGCAACATAGTTATAACTTATACCAATATAAATTTGCAGTGTAGACCTGGCCTTAGTCTCTAATCCAAACCACAAATCATTCCAAATCTGAACACCACCTCCCAAGCCTATCCAATATTAAGATGTTCTGTTTTCAAAGCATTGTGCTGGGTTTTAGCCACAATGCTCCCATGAACTTTAACAGGATTCTCAGCCAGCTGAAATCCCATCCACTACTGTTGAAAGAGTAACTATTTAAAAATACACTTTACTAAATAAGTTCTTTATCCTACCACCTTTTCACTGCCTCTTGAATTTACACAAAGCCTGATCTACATCCCATCTACATAATATGAAGTGCAGTCAATGGGAGTTCTGCATGAGAAAAGACTGCAGGAGAGCAAAGGGAAATGCGGTTTCTATTCAGGGGAAAATTCCACAGCCTTTGTGCAAGAAGGAGAGCTTGGCACATAAGTGCCCCAAATTAGATTTCTTGAATGTGACCTTGAAGGTTAAAACACAACTAAATATAGCTACTTTCAGCATTTTTGTTTTTAAACACTTTTAAAGACAAATTCTATTTATATTGCATGCCTTAATCATCTTTATAGCTCAGCCCTGAGCTAAGGTACTTTCACTTCTTTTAAAAATAGTTTCCTAACAATTTTAAGTGATTTCAGTTTGACTGACAGCCCTAAGAGACAAAAAGCCTCCAACTAACAGCAGCATAGATATGGGATGGGCAATGGTAATGCAAGCTTCCCCAAATGCCAATGTATCTCAGCTCTGACCTAAAGGGGCCACCTTCTAGAGATGAGTAGGTAGACCAGTCTCCTTACTTTATCCAGTCCCTGCCCTCCCTACAGAGTTCTCCAAGATTGCCATGAGGACCGTTTTTATGATGTGGACACTGGTGAATTGAGATTACTATTGCATTTCACATTAACCACCAAAGAACACATAAGATGGCAAGAACTTCTGATCACTGTTATTGTAGGCAAGAGTCACAGTGGTTTCCTAGAGGTCCAAAACTCCTTATCCCAATATCAGATTTCTGAGGTATCCCAATTCCCTTGTTTAAATATTTTGCTAGAAATAACTGGAGTAATCAAAAGATGCCAGAAAAGGCTTTTCTTTGTTGCCAGAGGAAATGACTTCCTTTGTTTCTAGGCTAGTTATGTTAGTTTTGCTACAAAATGAAACAAACATTTTAAATTACATTTATGCTGTTAAGGTGTTATGGTAACTTTTACCAAATAACATTATAGCGGCAGTTCACAGTGTCATTTGATTCATCAATAAGGTTGTGATCAAGGAAAAATACACTAATGCTGCTGTAGTTCAAAAAGGCCAAAGCAGCCTATCAGAAATGAAGAGGTTTTCGTATTGGCAAAATTTATTTTCGTTCACTCTACAAATGCTATTTGGCAGCAGACAATTTTTTCTTTTTTTTAATGTATGCAGAAGAATTGCTGTTGGCTTATTGACATGCAGATCAGGTACTGACTTCCTGTTAGCTCAGATGACTCAATCCAACAATACAACTAGATTTCAGTACAGGAATATATTAGACAGTCCAGCAATACATTAACTAGTAACCAAAAAAACAAAACAAAAAAACCTTCACCACAGGCTAGTGCTGAAACTTTATGCAAATATTCCTTTAACACAGTCTGACGCGAACACCACCACAGCGAATTGGACCCAGGGTTTTACAAGTATATTTAGCACAATAGAATTCAATAACGTTTGATTATGTGTGTCTGAAGGAGGAAATAAAAAAGAAACCCAATTTAAGAATTCACTGTGTGAACAGGATTATTTTAAAGACCTGTTGATAGCACATGGAAATCTAGGAAATTCTTCATATACAGACACAATTTGGCTTGTCTTTCTTAGAGTCATGGAAGTTAGAGATTGAAAAGCTCATTATCTTACCCCATCCCTCTCTTTGCCACTGAAGAACTGTTCCTCTACAGTAAATTTACTAGTGTTTGTAAGTTCTAGTTTTAAGGTCTCGAGTGAATGGATTTCTACAACTTGTCTAGATCGATTATTCACAACCTAGTATGTCTCTGTCAAAGTTTTCTTGATACACAATTTTTAATCTCCCCCCTTTCTTAATTCCATCCCATGTGAGCTGTTCCACTGATTTCAATAGGACTAACAATGTGCTTAAAGTCAAGCACAGGCTTAAGTGCTATGCATCAGGACCTAAATACTTTTAAATATACAACAAAAGCTTATGAAATGGACCATGTTTTTGAAAAATGTGATTTCAGTGTTTGAAGCCAGTTCATTAACACAGACACCATGCAGATGCTACATAAAGAAAAAAAATCCTTGCATTTAGCTTTGAAGAATGAAATCCACTTCTTGTGCATAAAGGCTGAGTGGGAGAAGTGTGGCTGAGTTGATGAGGTGAAACAATACCCTCCTTGCAGCCTACAAACTGGACTCCTGGCTACAGATCCCACCATACTAATTACCTGGAGTGTTATGATTACTCTAGCCACATAATCATGGATCCCATGGCTCCTCCCGGGACCATCTCCAGCCCACTCCTATCTCAGCCCCTATGTTCTTTCATGTTGTGAGGGCAGGAACCGCTTCATGAGTGCTGTGCTCATGGAGGCTCTGCAGCCTTAATGAAGGGTTTAAGTGCTGTGGAAGATTGTACACTGTTTTTCCACACTGTAGGTGAATTTCCCCCTAAAGGGAAAGAGATGAAAAGAGCTTGTCTGCCACTAAGCAATATTGCTAAGAAGGTAAAATATGTTTTCTGTATGTGAAAACTTGCTAATTTCTTACTATTTCTTTATAATCTTACATCAATTTAAGTACAGGCATATCACTAAAGACTGAAATAGTATACCAGATTTTTACAAAGCTCTAGCAGATGTCCAGAGAGTAATTGCATAAAGAAAGTAAAACACCTTACAAAAATGGTGAGAAAAACCAGGAAGGGTGTCTGTTTGGCTATACATGTTATGGGTACTTTCATTATTATATCTAAAATATAGTTGCCACATTTCAATATCAATAGTATAGGTCTTTTTGATTCTGGTAAACTTCTTTGTAGATGACATCTCTCAGGAATGGCCTCAGCTCCTGTGATCTACAGTAACATTCAAGTATTTTTCCCTGCTCTAAATTGTACTGATGAAATAAAGTAAAACAATAAGCTGTATAATGCTCTTTATTATCTGCATTACAATAGCACCTAGAGAATAGTGTCTTTTTGTGTTAGGCTCTGTACAGACACATGGTAAGAGGCAACCGTGCCCTGAAAAGACAAGGGAGAAATGGTGGAAAAGGAAACAGAGAGGTGAAGTGATTTCCCCAGGGTCATATAGCCAGTCAATGGCAGAGATAGAAACAGAATTCAGGTCTCCTGACAGGGATTCAGGAGCTCTGAATTTAATTCCAGCAGTACCACAGAATTCTTGTGCGATTTCAGGTAAATCATTTAATCTCTGAGTGGCCTAGTCTACACTAGGAAAAGTATGCGGTTATAAATATACAGGTATAGCTATTCTGGTAGCTAACCCTCCTAATGTAGACCAGGGCCGGCTCCAGACCCCAGCGCGCCAAGCAGGCGCGTGGGGCGGCATTGTCCTGGCAGGGCGGCATTTGGCTCCGGCGGACCTTCCGCAGTCATGCCTGCGGGAGGTCCACCGCGGCTCTGCTTGAGCTCCCGCAGGCATGCGGCGGGTGCGCTGGTCCCACGGCTCAGATGGAGCTCCCGCAGGCATGCCTGCGGATGCTCCACCGGAGCCGCGGGACCACGGGACCGTCCGCAGGCACTTCTGCCCCGGCCGCGGGACCGGGGAAGGGCGGCGGAATTTTTAGAGCCGCCCCTGATGTAGACACACATTATATCAGCAAGAGAGTCATTTTGTGTGTGTAGCTTATGCCAGGCCCCCTAAAAGAGTAACCTATACTGGCAAAAGTACTCTTTTGCCTGTATTATTATGTGTACAGTGGACTAGTGCTGTTATAAAAAGAGGTTGTTTAAAAGGAAGAAAAAAAATCACACCCCTAACCAACATTGCTATATCACCAAATAGTTTCAGCTTGCCATGAGTAAAAGGGAGATAACAGCATTTCTTTTACTCACAGGGTTATTTTCAGGATAAATTAATCATCATTAGTACCCAAAAGGAGTTTAGTTACTATGGTAATTAATGTACCTAGATACACTATAGCTTTGTCCTTCTTTGCGCAGACTGTACAGAATATTCTTGTTCAAACTTTTAAAAATATAAATGCAATGTCGGGATATAATTTTGCAACTTTGGTGCCTTCTGCTTCATTCATGTTCTATTGAATGCACAATTTTATTACATTCCCTCAGAAGTGTCAGAAACCATTCTATTTACATTGCCAACACCACTGTATTAGCTATTTTTTATTCCTTTTGGCAGGACTAATTCAAGAACTTGATCACAGGCAACAGAATTTTGCCATTTAATCAATAGTGAATGACAAATACTGGATGAGAGGGAAGAAAGGAGAGCAGCAATGGGAAGGGGCAAAGAATAGAAATGCACTACAACTTCATTTCAGACAGATCAGCCTTTGCTATGGACATTTTAGGGTGTTGCCATGCACTACACAATTGCAATTCATCTAATGATTAGATGGATAATCCTTTAGTCTGCTTATTTTTCTCAGCTAATTTTTAGGAACAAACTGCAGCAAAAGAACCAGAAACTCATAGATATCAAATTGTTTAATTTGTTAATTGTTTAACACAAATAAAAGGAAGTTCTTCTTCACGCAGCGCACAGTCAACTTGTGGAACTCCTTACCTGAGGAGGTTGTGAAGGCTAGGACTATAACAATGTTTAAAAGGGGACTGGATAAATTCATGGTGGCTAAGTCCATAAATGGCTATTAGCTAGAATGGGTAAGAATGGTGTCCCTAGCCTCTGTTCGTCAGAGGATGGAGATGGATGGCAGGAGAGAGATCACTTGATCATTGCCTGTTAGGTTCACTCCCTCTGGGGCACCTGGCATTGGCCACTGTCGGTAGACAGATACTGGGCTAGATGGACCTTTGGTCTGACCCGCTACGGCCATTCTTATGTTCTTATGTGCCTTAGTCAAAAATACACTACTTGAAAACTACTTTTATCTCACTGTCTTTTTCTGAAAGATGTTCAACCAAAGGCCAGTATGGTTTACTTCTTAAAAAAGGTACACAGATTTTTTTATACTTGTATTAAACACCAGGTGCCAGAAGTGTAAATCTCATCAGTAAAAGCCACTAAGTTCTGACTTTCCGATCCTAAAAATAAGCATAGTTGCTAGGGTGACCAGATGTCCCGAATTTATAGGGACAGTCCCAATATTTGGGGCTTTTCCTTTATATAGGCACCTATTACCCGCCCCCCACCCCATCCCCTGTCCTGATTTTTCACACTTGCTATCTGGTGAGCCTAATCGTTGCATTAACACAGATAGTTAATCTTTCATTTCTTTGAACATCAAAACAAATGATTGACTTTTAGCCTAAATAGCTGTTGATGACTGTCATCAATTGATCTTTGTTAAATACACTGCAGCATCTCTGCTTGGTGTTTATAAACTAGAATTTTGTATGTTTAAAGGGAATAAAAGGGCTTACCAGAAGCTAATACATGGATTTAAATAAGCAGAATATTATAGAAGAGACTACTGCCCTCCTTGTATCTAGATATGATGGAATTACCACATCTAACATACAGGTATGGGAATGTCCATACACATAGGAGTATAAAAGCTCAGGCTGCATATACAATGATCTGGGCACACCTGATTAAAACAAGTTAAAAATCACTTATTCTGCATTAGTATGATTAATGGTGTGGGCCCCTTGCTAAGACATTGCAGCAGCCCTGAGAAATGGTGCAATTATTCCTTTTGAATAGGAAAGTTAAGAGACTTGTTACCAAAAGACAGCACGCACAATCTGGTGGTTAATTAGGACTTTTAGAGAACTGCACCATTAAACATCCTAAACAGAGTTCCTGACCAAATCACTTTCTGACATTTTTATTGTTATGAAGCAAATTACAATTAACGAATAAATTGACCATCCTGCTGTAATTAAAAATTAATAATCATTACTTCAAACTTACTTTGTTGCCACCTTAAATCAATCTCCGAACCTCCTCACACCCAGATGTTGACATTGTAACTGCTAAGTGCTAGAGAGGGAAAAGATCTATTATGTCATTTTAGTTCGCACCTCTGCCAGAGCAGGTTAGTTTTCCTACTCTTTTAGTGGTTTGTTCAGTCTAGTTTCAAATGTCCCAAGTGATGGGAGTTCCATCACTTCCATTTTGTTTTACAGTCTAATGAGCCCAGCTATTTATTTTACAGTCTAATAGATCTCACCATTAGTAAGTTTTTCCTCCATTATCTCTTCCTAGTCTTCTGTTCACCAGCCAACAATTTTGTTTAAAGACTTAGGGCAAAAAGTTTTAACTGTATTTGAAATGCAAATTATTGTGCAGTTATGTAAATAAATGAAGATACATCTTAAGCAGCGAATATAGCTAGAGAAAGGGTCATTTTGTGCATAAATTTGCAGCTAACTATTGCACAAAATACAAAGTATCTGATTTTTTAAAACAGTAGTGGGAAGTGTATGTAGGCAACTGAATGCTGATCATCAGCTAGTAACTCATTAACATACCAGGGCCCAGGCCACATTCTCCTACAGAGAGGGGGAAGGCAGGCAGGATCTGCGATTCTGGCTCCCTGGTTCTTGGTCCCTCCACCTGCCACTAGCCTTAGATGCTTGTGTAGAGTGTGTGAGAATGTTATCTCTGCATCTCAACTCTATACTATATGCCTTATCCTCCTTATAATATATATATATAATATATCCTCCCTCCCCTCCCACCTCCTGCTCTCCTCCCAGCCAGAGAGCTGAGGAGCAGAGGAAGAGGAAGAACTGGCCTAGGGCCTATCAAAGGCTATATCATCTCTAGGAATTCTCTACTGGCTATCTGCTGCTGCTGCTCAGCTTCTTGCACCTCCCCTGCGTACGCTTACGCTTCCGATCATGGATCCCAGGTCAATATCCCTTATGCTTCTATTTTTATTTTTTTAACAGAATTATTCTTTTCTTTTCTTTTTTCAGTGAACTACAGCAGCCACTCTAACCACAAAATGAAAAAAAAAGAGGCAAAAATATTTTAGAGAGATGACACCATGATGACACACACCCTAGTTGACATTCCACACAGGACAGTGATCTGGTCATTCAAAGGCTTCAAAGTTTTTTTTAACTTTCCTTTACAGTGACTTGTGACTATCAATTGCATTCCAGTTTAGAGCCTTAGAGAGTTTTTACCTTTTTTTCAGGCACATTCAAGCAACCCGACTCCAAGGAGACCCAGAGCTCATAATGACATTTCCTGGGAATTTAAAGAAAGTAGCTGTTTTTGTAGCATCTGCAAATTTAGCCACACTTGCAAAATGTGCTTTGGGGCCCATACAGCTTGCAATTGCCACAACAGTAAGGAAAGGCTGCAGTGGGGAAACAGAATGGGGGGTCAGGTGGTGCCTGCTTGCACACAGGAGGGGCAGGAGCAGGGGGGGGCCAAGGGGGGAAAGAAAAAGGAAAAAAGAGAAAGGGGGGGGCTGGAGGAGAGCACAGAGCAAACTAAAGGTAAGTTAGGAAGGGATGCTAACAAGATGGATGGGGGGATGGGTGGGATGGGTTTTTGGGGGTATTTAGGAGGAGGGGGGAGGGAAGAGAAGGGATGTCCATGTCCAAATATTTTATTTTTTTTCCTTTAGGCCATATGTAAAGAAAAAAAAAAGAAAGAATTTAAAAATAGGGTAGGTAAGCAAGGGCACACTTGCGGATTTCTCCCCTATACTTTACTTCCTAGGAGAAAGTCCATGTGAATGGGCTAAAATTCACCATCTGTCATACTCACAGCAGTTGACAGTTAATGATGGACTAGACCAGGTCTTGTGTTCTGTGCACATGGGTAAGTCTTGTGGGCCGTGGATGCTAATGGCCAAGCATGGTATCAAGTCTGCTTTTCAACTGCTGGTTTTCTTTTTGAAAGACAATTTTATTTTTATAAAGTACAATGCTACACTGATCAGTTATGTGGGAAGCTGGTTTATGGGAAGTAGTATATTACTTAGGGTATGTCTACACTATGAAATTAGGTCAATTTAATAGAAGTCGATTTTTTAGAGATCGATTTGATACAGTCGAGTGTGTGTGTCTCCACAAAGTGCATTAACTCAGCGGTGTGTGTCCACAGTACCAAGGCTAGCGTCGACTTTCGGAGTGTTGCATTGTGGTAGCTACCCCCCGGTTCCCGCAGCCTCCGCCGCCCACTGGAATTCTGGGTTGAGCTCTCAATGCCTGATGGGGCAAAAACATTGTTGCGGGTGGTTCTGGGTACATGTCTTCAGGCCCCCCTCCTTCCCTCCTTCCATGAAAGCAATGGCAAAAAAATCATTTCTCGCCTTTTTTCCCTCGGTTACCCGTGCAGACGACATACCACGGCAAGCATGGAACCCACTCAGCTCACTGTCACAATATGTCTCCTGAGTGCTGCTGGCAGACGCAGTACTGCAGTGCTACACAGCAGCATCCCCTTGCCTTGCCTTACGGACAGCAGACGGTGCAATAGTACTGCTAACTGTTATCATCGTCCCGTGGGTTCTCCTGGCCCACCTCGGTTAGGTTGGTTGGGGGCGCCCAGGCAGACATGGGTTCTCCTGGCCGGCCTCGGTGAGGTTGGTTGGGGGCACCTGGACAAAAATGGGAATGACTCCAGGTCATTCTCTTTAAGTTTCGTCTAATGGAGATTCAGTCCTGCCAGCTGGAGGCTTCTGCCTCAGGCTAATCTCTCAGTCAGCAGCACCACTCAGTCACACCTACCCCAGCCTAGTCCTTGCTCCCATGGCTCATGAAGCCTGGACAGTAGTAAGGAGCAGTTCAACTATAGACTGAAATGCATAATGGTTGTAGAAGGTGCCTTTGGACATTTAAAAGTTTGCTGGAGCAGTTTACTGACTCGGTTAGATCTCAGCAAAACCAATATTCCCGTCATTATTAATGCTTGCTGTGTGCACCACAATATCTGTGAGAGTAAGGGGGAGACATTTATGGAGGGGTGGGAGGTTGAGGCAAATCTCCTGGCCACTGATTACGCACAGCCAGACACCAGGGTAGTTAGAACAACACAACAGGGCACGCTGTCCATCAGAGAAGCTTTGAAAACCAGTTTCATGACTGGCCAGTCTACGGTGTTAAAGTTCTGTTTGTTTTTCCTTGATGAAAACCCACCCTCTTGGTTCACTCTACTTCCCTGTAAGCCAACCGCGCTCCCCTCCCCCATTTGATCTCCGCTTGCAGAGGCAATAAAGTCATTGTTGTTTCAAATTCATGCATTCTTTATTAATTCATAACACAAATGGGGGGATAACTGCCAAGGTAGCCCCGGAGGGGTGGGGAGGAGGGAAGCACAGGGGTGGGGTAGTTGTAGGGGCACCCCCTAGAATGGCATGCAGCTCATCATAGAAGCGGCATGTCTAGGGCTCTGACCCGGAGCGGCCATTTGCCTCTCTGGTTCTTTGGTAGGTTTCACGTGGCACTGCTGCGGGTCCCTGTAATAACCTCTGTCCTTCATGCCCTTGGAGATTTTTTTCAAATATTCCAGCATTTCGTCTTTTGGACTGGAGTTCGGATAGCATGGATTCATCTCCCCATACAGTGATCAGATGCAGTACCTTCCGTTCGGTACATGCTGGAGCTCTTCTGCGATTCTGGGACTCCATGGTCACCTGTGCTGATCAGCTCACTCTGCTGGCCAAACAGGAAATGAAATTCAAAAGTTCGTAGGGCTTTTCCTGTCTACCTGGCCAGTGCATCTGAGTTGAGAGTGCTGTCCAGAGCAGTCACAATGGGGCACACTGGGATAGCTCCTGGAGGCCAATACTGTCGAATTGTGTCCATCCTACCCCAAATTCGACCCAGCAGAGTCGATTTCAGCACTAATCTCGTCAGGGAGGAGTACAGAAATCGATTTTAAGAGCCCTGTAAGTTGACAAAAATGGCTTCGTCGTGTGGACGGATGGAAGGTTAAATTGATCTAATGCTGCAAAATTCCACCTAAACTCCTAGTGCAGACCAGGGCTTAGATGACTTTCTGTTTGCAGACGGGATGAATTTGGATGAGCGTGTTAGGCTGATGGACATTTTTTCAGGCCCTGACTAAAAAATTGGGGATACTCCTAGTGGAGGAAAAAAGAGAGCAGACTTCCTCTACGCTGACCTATCTGGGGATTGAGCTAGACACACTGGCGACTCACTCAGGATAAGCTTCAGGAGCTACTGGGCTTGATTAGGAGAGGTAGCGCAGCCAAGAAAGTTGTACGCCATGAGCTACAATCTAGGGGGGAGGGATAGCTCAGTGGTTTGAGCATTGGCCTGCTAAACCCAGGGTTGTGAGTTCAATCCTTGAGGAGGCCACTTAGAGATCTGGGGCAAAAATTGGTCCTGCTAGTGAAGGCAGGGGGCTGGACTCAATGACCTTTCAAGGTCCCTTCCAGTTCTAGGAGATTGGTATATCTCCTATTATTACCTTTACCTTTTATTGGACATCTTAACTTTGCTTGTTGGCTGGTAGCTAGCCCAGGGATGGGCATTCTGTGCCCAGCTTGCAGCAGCCACCACAGACATAGCCAGACCTCACAATTTTTTAAGAGGTGCTGTTGTCATCATGAACAGGTCTGACTACCAAAAGGAGGCCGCCAGACAACTCTCCAATACCAAATTTTACAGGCTACTTCCCTCAGATCCCACTGAGGAATACACTAAGAAACTGCACCATCTACTCAGGACACTCCCTACACTAACACTAACACCGGAATAAATCAACATACCCTTAGAGCCCCGACCAGGGTTATTCTATCTACTACCCAAGATCCACAAACCCGGAAATCCTGGACGCCCCATCATCTCGGGCATTGGAACTCTCACTGAAGGACTGTCTGGATATGTAGACTCTCTACCCAGACCCTACGTTACCAGCACTCCCAGCTATCTCCGTGACACCACTGATTTCCTGAGGAAACTACAATGCATTGGTGACCTTCCAGAAAACACCATCCTAGCCACCATGGATGTAGAGGCTCTCTACACAAACATCCCACACACTGATGGAATACAAGCTGTCAGGAACAGTATCCCTGATGATGCCACAGCACAACTGGTTGCTGAGCTCTGTGCCTTTATTCTCACACACAACTATTTCAAATTTAATGACAATATATATCTCCAGATCAGTGGCACCGCTATGGGCACCCGCATGGCCCCACAATATGCCAATATTTTTATGAACGACCTGGAACAATGCTTCCTCAGCTCCCGTCCACTCATGCCCCTTCTCTATCTATGCTACATTGATGACATCTTCATCATCTGGACCCATGGGAAGGAGACTCTTGAAAAATTCCACCACGATTTCAACAGCTTCCACCCCTCCATCAACCTCAGCCTGGACCAATCTACACGGGAGGTCCACTTCCTAGACACCACGGTGCAAATAAGTAATGGTCACATTAACACCACCCTATACCGAAAACCTACCGACCGCTATGCCTACCTTCATGCCTCCAGATTCCATCCTGGACACACCACAAGATCCATTGTCTACAGCCAAGCACTGAGGTACAACCGTATCTGCTCTAACCCCGCAGACAGAGACCAACACCTAGAAAATCTCCACCAAGCATTCTCAAGACTACAGTACCCACATGAGGAAATAAGGAAACATATCAGCAGAGCCAGACGTGTACCCAGAAGCCTCCTACTGCAAGACAAAGCCAAGAAAGAAACCAACAGGACTCCACTGGCCATCACATACAGTCCCAGCTAAAACCCCTCCAACGCATCATCAGGGATCTACAACCCATCCTGGACAATGATCCCACACTTTCACAGGCCTTGGGTGGCAGGCCAGTCCTCGCCCACAGACAACCTGCCAACCTGAAGCATATTCTCACCAGCAACTGCACACCGCACCATAGTAACTCTAGCTCAGGAACCAATCCATGCAACAAACCTCGATGCCAACTCTGCCCACATATCTACACCAGCAACACCATCACAGGACCTAACCAGATCAGCCACACCATCACCGGTTCATTCACCTGCACGTCCACCAATGTAATATACGCCATCAAATGCCAGCAATGCCCCTCTGCTATGTACATCGGCCAAACTGGACAGTCTCTAAGGAAAAGGATAAATGGACACAAATCAGACATTAGGAATGGCAATATACAAAAGCCTGTAGGAGAACACTTCAACCTCCCTGGCCACACAATAGCAGATCTTAAGGTGGCCATCCTGCAGCAAAAAAACTTTAGGACAAACAAAGAGAAACTGCTGAGCTCCAGTTCATCTGCAAATTTGACACCATCAGTTCAGGATTAAACAAAGACTGTGAATGGCTTGCCAATTACAGAACCAGTTTCTCCTCCCTTGGTTTTCACACCTCATCTGCTGGAACAGGGCCCCATCCTCCCTGATTGATCTAACCTCGTTATCTCTAGCTTGCTTCTTGCTTGCTTATATATACCTGCCCCTGAAAATTTCCACTACTTGCATCCGAAGAAGTGGGTATTCACCCACAAAAGCTCATGCTGCAAAACGTCTGTTAGTCTATAAGGTGCCACAGGATTCTTTGCTGCTTCTACAGAACCAGACTAACATGGCTACCCCTCTAATTTTTTAAGAGTTACTAGAGAGTTGAAGGAGGATTTGGGGGCATGGGAACAGTTTCTGTGCTACTTTAATGAGTGCCATTGTGCAGGGAGGAATTAGGGAATGATGTAAAGATCCACTTGGATGCTATAGGAGGTACAGATTTTGCAGTATTTTACCAAGGCAGGTGGTGCACCCAGAAATGGCCCTTTTCCTGGTTACAGAAAAAGGATAGTGCAAGTTACAACATTTCTGGATTTTGGTTGCAGTGGTCACTAGTTCATGGTGTCATCTGAAACCCCAAAACTGGTGATATCAAACATCTCCACTTGCCTATTGGCCCTTATGTTTATCAGTAGGCTGAATGGTTAGCCAGATTCTTGCAGCAGGTTTTTAGTGCAGAGGTTTTTAGTGGGGTGGTCTCAAAGCACTCGACCTACAGAGGATACTTGTCCCATCACTGTTAATATACTTAGGGACCTGATGTGGTTCTTAGCATGCATGTCATTGTGGACAAGAGGGGGCCTTGCTCAGGGCAGCGTTTTTTTGAGCTTTCATGATCAGCAGAATAGCACCTTGGTCCTGTAGGGACTTTTCTGGATGGGCTTTGTAATTGAGGGATATACACTGGGGCAGGAAAATCAGTGCTATTAACCTGGAGGAAGTCAAAGATGGATCAAAGAGGCCTGCGTGAATCCATTATTTTACAGGAGGCTGGTGAGCCTGTGGAGGAAGTGAGGGTAGAGATGGCAATAAGGCCAGCAAGGGATGGATCCATCCTGACTCACAGTGACAGGAGTCCCCTCACAACACACCAGTTGGTTACAGTTTTAAGATGGGGACTGACAAGGTTGAGGCTTCCAGCACAGGAATTTGATTCCAACTCATTCAGGATCAGGGTGGCAACAGCAGCGGCCCAGCTGAGTATGGGAACTGTGGCAATGCAGGCAACTGGGTGTTGGCATTCTGACATATACAGAATGTATGCGAGACCCCAGGTGGGGAATCAAGTGTTAATTTTCCTTTGCATTACAGATCCTGACAGATGGGCCAGCCAGATTGTGATGCGGATTTGCGGGCACACTATTGTTTACTGAGCACATAAGCAGGCTTCCAGGCTGTCTGGAAGTTTGCAGCTCGGCCTCAGTGGTGAAGCAGTCCTGGGCTGGCATGGACGGAGGGGCATGATATGGGACCAGCTGTTGCCTCTTCTCTACACCATGGTGGCCTGTGAGTAGGCACCAAATAGAATTGTGGTTCACCACTTGGGACAGATCCTGGAACTTTTCCTGGAGTAAAAAATTATTTGATCAGACATGTTGCAATGCAGGGCATGGCAAGGAGCTGTGAAGTCCCCTCAAGACAACAAAGCTAAGAGGTATGTGAATTAGGAGGTGGCCAAATTCATGGGGATTGTCAGTAACTTCTCATCCAGACATAGCATACAGGGGTCCAGAATTATTCAGCAAGGATGGGATCTAGCTGTCCACATATTTTGGCCTATATTAAAAAGGGCATTCATAGATGACTGGGAACCCAACTAAGTGGTGGGGGGCAGCGGGGAGGAAGCCAAGCTGACTGCTGGTGCCTCCTTGTGGTGGATTTCAAGCACAGGTGCTCCACAGGGAAAGAACAGAGAGATCAGATAAAATGCATTGGTAAAGGATTTAAAGGAGGTATTCTTTGAAGGGGAGGAAAAAGGAGGGGTTTGTGGCAGCACAGAACCAACACCCCCCTCCTTTTTAGCCCACCTTAACCCTCATTTGAGCAATGGAGTGGTGAGGTCCTTGAAGCAGGTTGCCTGGGATCCAGGAAGGGTAAAGGTGTAGGGCCAACAGCAGCTCTCCTCCCCACCCCCAGGTAGATGTACATGATTATGGAATTACTTTCACTGTACACTTATCTGCTGGGTACTCCCAGACATTTAGGAATAGAGTTGCAGTCTAATTAAACCACATTCAATGCCTCCTGTCCTTCTTCCAGCATAATCAGACAATAGATTATGCATGGAAATCTTTATGCACCACCAGAGTTAAGCTTCTACTCTTTGGAAAAGCAAGAACAATCAGGGAAGTTGTAATACAAATTCTAACATTAATGTAATGTTAAGGTTACTAATTTTAATGCTGAAAAGACCAAAAAATGCTACAGTTAAGGTTGAGTGCACTATCTTAACTCTCAAGTAACAGTAACACCCTTCTCACTTTTCTCATACTCCCCCTTAAGCATGAAAGGGGCTTCCTGTAAATATCTGCCAATTGTCCTGCTTGAGAATCAGAGTTGAAGTGATTGTAACATGCATCATTCACACATTTAATTGTATCTTGTGGATGCTAAGAAATACATGAAAATAAACCCTCAGACAATTGCAATTCTATAGTTGGAGCGTTTTCCTGGTGTTGAATCTCCAGGCATGGCTGTTTTATCCTTTCCTCGATCACCTGGAATGCTAAATAATATCACCAAATAATGCACAACATTTTGTCACGGTAGCTGCTTGGTAGCTCAAGTGTAACTTCACTAGAAAAAACAATACTTTAGGATATAGCTACACGTCAATCAAGATGTGACACTGCCGCACATGTAGGTGCACTTGAGCTAACTTTGATTGAGCTCGCTTGCTAAAACAGCCATGATTAAGCCATCACAATACCAGCAGGGGCACAGGCTAGCTGTCAAAATATGTACCTGAAGTCCCAGATGGGCTTGTACTTATGCAGCTAGCCTGTGCCACTGCTCATGCTGTCAGAGCGTCACTTTTTTCCCCATCAGACTAGATCAACCTAGCTTGGGTACATGCTGCACTCGCACCTCCCAACTGCAGTGTAAACACACCTTTAGTGTTCACACAGTAATTGCCATTGCCATGAGATAGTTGTGTAAACCTGTGTTGCCTCTATAGCCATTACCCTGCCCTTAAACTAGTCCTGAAGATGGCTGGATAATTAAAATCTGAATCTCAAATATTAATATATTAATATCACCTTTGTTTAATATTTCATGTAGTTGATTTATCCCATTGATGTCCCTCTAACTGCCAAAGCTCTGAAAAACTAATGAGCCATGGAGGATGGTTCAGCTTAGACTGTTTTCAAATTTCATGAAGTGAGATAACGCAAATGAAAAGTGGGTATGTGCTGAGCCTTCCAAAGCTCTGATAAGGTGTTAATAAACCTTAGCAAATTCTGATTAGGACTGTCTCATTACACACATTGCATTCTCCACAGATAGTGTTGGTAAATTAAAGCTCCAGAAATGCTAAATTTGAATTTGATCACCTGAATGAGCAGTGATAAGTAACAAAGAGCAAAACACAAAGTATCCCTATTATTTCTGGAGCTCTTTGTGCAGATTTTTTTTTGGGGGGGAGGGGTGGTTGTTAATTTTTTATCGTGTCTGTTCTATTTCTAATCTATAGGTCTTATTTTAGGAGTTCAAACCCCAGAGAACACAATATTTTACTACACAAAGGGTTTTAATGGCAAAAGTGCAGGTGGCCTATATGATCATAAAGTAATAAACTAAGCAATAGCAAACTATTTTACCAAAATGTTTCACATTCTTCAGAATTATTACAGTTTATTAGAAAACTGATTACTCTGAGATGACTCTTTTGCTGCATCAAGAATATTATTCCTAAATACTCAAATGTGTCAGCAGAAATATTAGAAAATATACTTTCCACCTAGTAATAAATTCCTGGATAGATGGAAGTAAGTGGGTTATTAAGTGAGCGTCTTGTTCAACTCAGAGAACTTCCTCTACGTCAAACATCAAGACACCTGCTTATACATAGATTTGATAGGGTTTCCAGCCATCAGGAGATGACACAATTGCAAACCAGAAAAATATATGCTTCTAGTCTTAACGCTGCCACTGACTTGCCATGTGATCACAGGAAGTCACTTACCCTCTCCATGCCTAAGTTTCCTGACCTGTAAAATGGAAATGAGGATCTCAAACATTGAGATTTGTCAATGAAGAGGTCTCTAAGTGTTGTTGTTATTCTTACCTTTCTTCATCAGTCTACATGACATCAGATGGGAATCACACAGCAGAACCAAGGGGACAGGTAATCAATAGAGCGGAGAAGTAGCATGGAGGTGAGTAATGGAGTAGTGTAGAATATGACAAAGCAATAAGAGAAGCTAAAAAAAATTGTGAGAGCCCACAGAGTTTGTGCTGGGACAACAAGGAGGAGAGAATAAAAGAGCCATGCAGGAGATCCAACACCGAGAGAACACTAGCTATGGAGTTGCAATTGTCTGAGGGTTTATTTTCATGCATTTCTAAGCATCCACAGGATACAATTAAACTATTTAACCTCTCTCCTGCCCTGTCTCTCCCTCCCTACAAAAGCCCAGATACTTCTCTTTCCCTTTCTTTTTCTTAATTCCCATGCTGAATACTGACACAAGGCTGATTCTGGACAAAGGAGATTTGGATAAAACATGTATGTAGAGTTAGGGGCTTGTGAATGTGGAGGCAGGGCTGGATTTCTACCTTACATGCCCATTGGCACAGCATCTTCAGCACCCCCCACCTACAGCTGACCTTCGTGTTGCATGCAGTTTTAGAGAGGTAAGGTGCACCTAGAATGCTGGCGCTGCTAGGCACATGCCTATTGTACCTAATTGGAAATCCAGCCCTGCATGGAGGTCACTGCACTACTTCCTATTCTAGTTACAGAGGACTTGCAATATATGTGACCAGTGTTAGAGATTGAGAGCCCTGGAGAGTATTCTCTTAGATCTGCTATAGAACAGGTACAATGATTTTTCATATCCGTCCCTTGGATGAAAATCCTGGCCTCACTGAAGTCAATACAAGTTTTGCCATGGATTTCAATAGGGGCAAGATTTCACCCCTGGTGTACCACCATTTTGCTGTGAATGATTCAGCATAGCTCTATCCTACCATATGCAACATCTATGCTGTGTAGCTTAAATACTCCTCCTCCTTTCCCAGACGTGTTTGTAGTAGTAGTGAGCAGCAAAAGGGCTTATAGAAAAAAGTTCATAGGATTGAATAGAGATTATAGGAGACAGCAAAAATTATTATTTGTACTATGGTAGCCCCAGAGGCCCAACCAAGATCAGGGTTCCATTGTGCTAGGTGTTGTACACACACAGAGTAAGATTGTACATTTTGAGGGAGACACTATTTAAACGGACAAGACAGACACAGGGTAAGAGGAGAAACATAGGCACAAAGTCATGGAGCAACTTGGCCAAGGTCATACAACAGATCAGTAACAGATGCAAGAATAGAAAACAGATCTCATGACTCCTAGGTCCAGGGGCCTAGTAAACCGGCCACTCCACTCATCCAACATCCAGTTGCCATCTGTGTAAATCTTTTCATTAAAAAATATACAAAATATGAAAAATATTTTGAGTTGTCTAGAACTATAGTGAACAGGGTTTTTGTGTGAGAGAGCGAGAGAGAGAGAGAGAGAGAGAGAGCGCGTGCGCGACCCCAAAAACTTTGTTGGTTCCTTCCTTTCCTAATGAATTATCCATTTTCTAGAGGAAAAGAATAAGCCCTCAGGCTTGTCAGGTCCACACTTTTTTGTTCTGTTCTAATACCTCTGACACTTATCCATACACTTAGGTTTAATTAAAAAGTATGGCTTAATGAATGTTTGGGGGATGTAATATTTAAATAGTGTAATTCAAGGACAACTTTATTTTCCAAGGCTGAAATCAGAGTCACCCCAATCAAAATAAAATCAATAAAGTGAAACTCAGCAAATCAGACAGCATTAATAACTACAGATCCCATCTTAATCACAAAAACAGTTAGCAGCAGTCAAATGCTTTTATGTGAATTAATCTGGGTAAAGCCTCTTAACATGCCAGCTCCATACAGCAAAATCCATTACTTCTTACACTTTTGAAACATATAGAACAGCAAAGCATTGGCTTATGTGTGCTTCCCAAGGAATGCAAGAAAAGAAAAGTGAATGTTGCCACACTCCATTCCCCTCTTCCCCTCCCCACCCACACTCTTCTATTCCTGTTTGATTTGTACTGACAATTCCCTGAAGAAGGGGATGTAAACCTGCCAAGTATACATATATTTTTGGGAGGTGTTTTGGTTGTGGGTTTGCTTGTTTTTCCAATCAGTTCAGCAGACAGTGCAAGTCTCCTAGGTCAGTAGTTGGTCTTCTCCATTCTGATACTATTTGTAGTTGTGTCTGCCTCTGCAGATAATGCGATGGCTGAAAAATGTGTCAGAGAAATGTGAGCAGAATTCTAAGCAGGCACTATCTGTTGTTAAAGCACTATAAAATGTGGATTAAGAAGGCTGAGTGCAATGCAATTAGAATCATCACACCATGGTCTTCTAGATGACCAGTAGCCTATAGGTCTTTTCTTTAGTATTGTAGGAATATTGAGGGAATTACTATACCACAGAACACTGACTGCATTGACTTTCTACTGACCACATCTTCCTCACAGTAACTTTGTCCATAATGCTATTGTTAAGGCTCTGACAGCATTTCCAGCAGAACCTCTTTTTATTAAGGGGTTATAAAATGAATCATAAAAATGTGTGCCACGCAGGCAGTCAAAACAAAGGTCCAGCTCGGGAGCACTCAACATTTTAAAGGGAATTTAGTATTTTTAACAGCCTTGGAAACCACAGTTCATTTTATGCACAGCTACAATTAGGGTGAGGGTAATGCAAAAATTCCCCTATGCTTTCCCATCAATGTTCCTGATCAGTGACATAGAGAAACCAATTCTAAGAGTGAGAGGATACTTTAGTCTCATTGGCCATTCATTACTAGTCTCTCAGTTGAAGCAGACATGAAATCCTCTTCATCTCAAGTGGTGATGGGGATGCTGGTCCACTAGGAACCAGCCACCCGAAAACAGTCAAATGCTAGGGACTTTCATTCAGTGAAGATGTAGGCTGGAATCACACTGGTAACTGGGAGGCAAAAGGCTCAATATTGATGGAAAGGGAGTTGAGAGTTACAAGATGGAAGAATTAGGTCATTCTATTAGAAGTCCACCATGCACCATTTGATCACCACGCATTTCACTTTATCCCAAGTTTGTTGTAAAAACAAAACAAAATATGTTGATGTTTTGTTACTCTGCGCAAGGACAAAAAACCCCTGGGTTTTTGTACTCTTCAAACTTAAGAATCACAGGACCAGATCTTGGTGTAAATGGTCACTTCACTATCTGCAGGGGAAAGGGGTAGGAGTTGACTAGGCTGCAGGAGGAGGAAGCAGCTTGTTCTCCCATTTCCCTTTCCTCCTTAGGTATGGTCCCAGCAGCAGGCATGTCTGTCAGTAGGGCTGGATTAAGGCAATGGCTCTGAGGTCCATGTTTAGGGCCCCAGCTTTTGGAGTGATGTAACTACATCAGACACCATGCTTTCATTAAAAACCAGTCAGTGTCGAGCTCTCATGACCTCACAGAAAACTTCAAAGTATGGCCTGATAATGACTGATGCACTGCTCTGATGGGTCCCCCCAAACACCACCCTGGCAGAAAGCAGACTCCTCTGGGCCAATAAGGTGGCCTTCCTTCTCCTTTTCCTGAAGGGAAAGAGAGGGGGCTGTTTTCTCCTCTGCTGTACCAGAGAAGGGTTACTATTTCTGAGACAGAGGGTAGCCTGTTTAAGCTATCCCGGCCTCTCCTGAGTGGGAGAAGGGAGCAGAGTGAGAGCATGACTGTAGGGCAATGGGGGACCCAGGCTGTGGCATGTCCAGGGCTCTGGATTGCCTAATCCAAGCCTGTATATGCTTGTATGGAAGCTTACTTCATAATCATCTTTCAGCTCGCTCCTGTGTTAAGAGCCAAGGTCTGGTACCTCCATAGCCTGTGAATGGCTGTCCTGGGAATGTGAAGAACACGATTGGCATTGGAACCACCCTTCTCCACCCTTTGAAGGGCTCTTGGTGCTTGACTTCAATGAGATTACTCACATGCTCAAAGATAATCATGTGTTGACATGCTGTGCTGAATGAGGCCAAGAGTACTCAGCAACCTGTACAACTGCACACAAGCTCTCTTTCCTCAGTCCCCACACTTACCCTTTTCTGCTTCTCATCCTCTCTTATAAGTGCCAAGTACTCCCTTCTTTCTGACCTAATTCTTCCTTCTCATAATTCTCAACTCCCTTTCCATCAATAGGCCCAGCAGGAGGCAATACAGTCTAGGAAGTAAGGAATTCTTTGCTATGGATAAGCAACATCCAGGTGGATTTTCAAAGGTCCTCTTTAGAACACACCGTAGAGGATTTGGCTGACCAGTTTTGGTAACTCAGGAAAAAATGGGAAATTCTTGGTCTTTGAAAATATTCAGTTGTGTTCAACAGGGTGCCCAGCAACTGGGATTATCTAACCACTCATCTGAGCTCTATAATCACAAAGATGCACTTTGGATCACAAAGATGTTGGTCTGATTCAGCTTGTGATTTGGAAATACACAGTAGGAACACTGAAAATACCATAGCAAATCAGACCACTTGTCCAATATGGGCTTCAGAGTCCATTGTGCAATACTGCACACTGGGAAACCTTTTACAGTGTGGTTTGAGCTGGTTATTTTATTTTCTAAGCTTTACTCACTCCAACATTAAATTCCAAGTTCATCTCAAAGAGGAAAATCTCATTCTAGTTCTTGTGTGAGCACATCACAAAACCTCCTCACAGTTTTGTCCAATGAGCTGTCTTTGCTCAGGAAAACTTAAGACAGTAAGAGAACAAGTACTATATGGTTAGTATTGAGATGCTTTGAAGAGATGGGCATAGAACAAGTTAGTATGGCCCACCTCCACTATGACCAGTTGAATCAGCATTGTTGGTTACTCTACCATCAGGAGCACAATATTCTCTTACCATTTAAAAAAAAAACAACAACACAAATTTGTAAGAGTTCCAGATTTTTCTAAACATCCACAAATTAACACTTGATTAATATAATCTATGGAGGACAGGTTACAACTTGTGAAAATAGGGTGACCAGATGTCCTGATTTTATAGGGACAGTCCCGATATTTGGGGCTTTTTCTTATATAGGCTCCCATTACCCCCCACCCTCTGTCCCAATTTTTCACACTTGCTATATGGTCACCCTATGTGAGAAGTATACACTATCATCTCAGCTGGTGTTTGGCAAACCTCAAAGAGTTCAGGTTTTTTTTCTGGATAAGCACTCAAATTATTCACAAGTCACCAAACCTGGTGGTGGGATTCTTCTTGCCACAGTGCCTACCTTCCCACAGCGCTCTCAACCTCTAACGTATCACTATCACATCTTACTTGATCTATTGCTGTCCCACTGCCAGTAAGTAGCCCATCCCCACCTTGACCATAAGATTTCCCTGAATAACTGCTCCCTACTGGGTTTCCTCTTCATGAGCTGGCCTGCTGTCATTCTCCAGTCAGAATCCATTGATCTCCCTGTTGAGACCTCTGATCTGATTTTACGTTTCTCTTCCTTACAATTTACATGCCAATCTGCACTGTAAGGTTATAAAATCACAGCACACCATTCCCTTCCTTTCACTGGTTGAACTTGAGGGATGGAAATAGGATCAACTCTTGATCTTATTTTATTTGAACCTGTTCCAACCAGTTCAACTTCAATGGCAGATACATTTTCAGACGAAAGCAAACTACAACAAATTAATTGTGCTTTTTTAATGGAGGTGCTTGAGTGTGTCTGATATTAACTAAGGGAATCTCATATTAATACTTTCTTTCCTATATCAGAAAGATGTTGTGAGGAATAATTTAAGTTTGTAAAGTTTTCAGAAGATAAAAACTGCTGATGGATTAAGTATTATTTAATCAGTGGTTCCTTTTTAAGTAGCAGCCAATATGGTTTCAAAGGCAGAATGTTATTTCCGTTACAAATATTAAACAGAAATGTTGCAAAATTAAGATTCTCTGAAAAGGCTTCAGCTGGTCACAGTGTATGACTATTGTGCCTCATTATACCATTAATTTACCATACAATGCCTAGGAAAAATAGAGTGATGAAAGAATGAAGTGTTTGTTGGTTCATGTCACATCTTTAACTTTACTTTAGCATTCTTTCTGGGCATTATAAGCATGTAAAGAGGTTCAGATATTATATCAGCAAATATGGTATAAAAACTAAAGAATAAAGGAGTATAAATGAGCCATTAGTATATAAACTGAGTAGTTCATAGCATAAACATCAGACTTATAAGACTATTATACCTTTTTAAGTCTCATATTTGTTCTCATAGTTTACAAAGTTTTAAAGGAAAAAAGCAGCCCACACCTATATGTCTTTCCTTCAAAAAAATAAATTGAAGGGAGGAGAAAGAAAAGAGGCAGCAGGCATGTGTCTGGACTCCCTCTCAATCTTCGTGCACAAAGATAGTGAGACAGAACAACTCTTTTTTTTTAATTAACATAGGGATTGCCATAGTGGATTGGACCCATGGCCTATCTAGTCTAATATCTTGTCTCCACTATAGTGTAGACATATCCTTAAACCCTGAAGCATATCTCTAAGTACTAAGGAATAGGATGTTTTACACTTCCCTCTGAAGCCTCTGATGATGTTTAAATATAAATATATAATATTAGAGTAAATGAAACAATGAATCCACACTACTGTGGTTCTTTTGGGTAATGTTGATCACTAATTTGGCTCCTGGACCACAGAGGTCTGAGTATCATTGATCTAATTTTTAGAGGTAGAATTATAGAATATCAGGGTTGGAAGGGACCTCGGGAGGTCATCTAGTCCAACCCCCTGCTCAAAGCAGGGTCTATTCCCAACTAAATCATCCCAGCCAAGGCTTTGTTAAGCCTGACCTTAAAAACCTCTAAGGAAGGAGATTCCATCACTTCCCTAGGTAACCCATTCCAGTGCTTCACCACCCTCCTAGTGAAAAAGTTTTTCCTAATATCCATCCTAAACCTCCCCCACTGCAACTTGAGACCATTACTCCTTGTTCTTACATCAGGTACCACTGAGAACAGTCTAGTTCCATCCTCTTTGGAACCCCCTTTCAGGTAGTTGAAAACAGCTATCAAATCCCTCCTCATTCTTCTCTTCCGCAGACTAAACAATCCCAGTTCCCTCAGCCTCTCATAGACTTAAGGTCAGAAGGGACCATCTCTTCTCATAAATCATGTGCTCCAGCCCCCTAATCATTTTTGTTGCCCTCCGCTGGACTCTTTCCAATTTTTCCACATCCTTCTTGTAGTGTGGGGACCAAAACTGGACACAGTACTCTAGATGAGGCCTCACCAATGTCAAATAGAGGGGAATGATCACATCCCTCGATCTGCTGGCAATGCCCCTACTTATACAGCCCAAAATGCCATTAGCCTTCTTGGCAACAAGGGCACACAGTTGACTCATATCCAGCTTTTTGTCCACTGTAACCCGTAGGTCCTTTTCTGCAGAACTACTTCCTAGCAATTCGGTCCCTAGTCTGTAAGAGTGAATGGGATTCTTCCGTCCTAAGTGCAGGACTCTGCACTTGTCCTTGTTGAACCTCATCAGGTTTCTTTTGGCCCAATCCTCTAATTTGTCTAGGTCCCTCTGTATCCTATCCCTACCCTCCAGCATATCTACCACTCCTCCCAGTTTAGTGTCACCTGCAAACTTGCTGAGAGTGCAGTCCACGCCATCCTCCAGATCATTAATGAAGATATTAAACAAAACCAGCCCCAGGACCGACCCTTGGGGCACTCCACTTGAAACTGGCTGCCAACTAGACAGGGCGCCGTTGATCAGTACCCGTTGAGACCGACGATCTAGTTAGCTTTCTATCCACCTTATAGTCCATTCATCCAGCTCATACTACTTTAACTTGCTGGCAAGAATACTGTAGGAGACTATCAAAAGCTTTGCTAAAGTCAAGGAATAACACATCCGCTGCTTTCCCCTCATCCACAGACCCAGTTATCTCCTCATAGAAGGCAATTAGGTTAGTCAGGCATGACTTGCCCTTGGTGAATCCATGCTGACTGTTCCTGATCACTTTCCTCTCCTCTAAGTGCTTCAGAATTGATTTCTTGAGGACCTGCTCCATGATTTTTCCAAGGGCTGAGGTGAGGCTGACTGGCCTGTAGTTTCCCAGATCCTCCTCCTTCCCTTTTTTAAAGATTGGGCACTACATTAGCCTTTTTCCAGTCATCCGGGACCTCCCCCGATCGCCATAATTTTTCAAAGATAATGGCCAATGACTCTGCAATCACATCCGCCAACTCCTTTAGCACCCTCGGATGCAGCACATCCAGCCCCATGGACTTTTGATCGTCCACTTTTTCTAAATAGTCCCAAACCACTTCTTTCTCCACAGACAGCTGGTCACCTTCTGCCCATACTGTGCTGCCCAGTGCAGCAGTCTCAGAGCTCACCTTGTTTGTGAAGACAGAGGCAAAAAAAGCATTGAGTACATTAGCTTTTTCCAAATCCTCTGTGACTAGGTTGCCTCCCTCATTCAGTAAGGGGCCCACACTTTCCTTGACTTTCTTCTTGTTGCTAACATACTGAAGAAACCCTTCTTGTTACTCTTAACATCTCTTCCTAGCTGCAACTCCAAGTGTGATTTGGCCATCCTGATTTCACTCCTGCATGCCTGAGCAATATTTTTATACTCCTCCCTGGTCATTTGTCCAATCTTCCACTTCTTGTAAGCTTCTTTTTTGTGTTTAAGATCAGCAAAGATTTCACTGTTAAGCCGAGCTGGTCGCCTGCCATATTTACTATTCTTTCTACACGTCGGGATGGTTTTTTCCTGCAACCTCAATAAGGATTCTTTAAATACAGCCAGCTCTCCTGGACTCCTTTCCCCCTCATGTTAGAGGTAGACCAGGCTTAAGTCAGAGATTTAATGTCTCTTCCCATATTTAGGTTAACATTAGCTATTATAAACCAGGATATTCTTGTTATCCATATAACTATCCAATCCACTTTTAATATTGCTGTTTATGGCTGAAATGACATCATATGGCAATGAGTTCCGCAGTTTAATCATGCATTGTGTGAAAAGGAATCTCTTTTTTAAATAGTGGCACGGTTACGTATAGTGCTTAGGGGCCTTGTTTTTTTTCAAACTTGGTGCATAGGGAGGTGGGTAACCCATCAAAGAATGATTTGAAAGAAACTGAATGGTTCCATTTTCATAGATCTGTGATGTTCTGGATACACGGGTCAGGGATTTTCACCTGTTACATTATCTGTACATGGACTTCCAGCTAAAGGATTATTGTAGATTTTTGATACTGTGATAGACCCAGGCCAGTTGGGTACAGCAGAATAGCAGAAGGCAGATATACTGGCCACTGGATTAACAGTTTTCTGTTCCCTGACTGACCAGAGCAGGGGCTCCTCCAGGCTAATGAGAACACCTGACTCTAATTAACCTGTAAAGAGTCAGGTGAGGCCATTCAGTTAATGTGACCACCTGACTCTAATTAAGGCCCTGCTGTTACTATAAAAAGGGCTCACTCCAGTCAGGCAGGGGAGCCAGAGGAGAGGAAGTGCGGCTGAAGGATGGGTTACTGAAGACACCCTAAAACATCGTTAAGGAGCCCTAAAGTAAGGGTGAAGAAGGGAGAAGCAGGAGAGCTGTGGGGAAGTGGCCCAGGGAAATGTAGCAACTCTGGCAGTGAAAGGTTGGCTGCCAACAACTACTACCATTGGGGTCCCTGGGCTGGAACCCGGAGTAGAGGGCGGGCCCGGGTTCCCCCCAACCCACCACTACAGGAACATCTCCTGGAAGGGGAAGTCAGGTCCCTGTCAGGACAGGAGGCTGAACAGAGACTGTGGGAGTTCTCTCACCAACCTCCTTGCAGCCTATGATGAAAAGGGCTCAGTAGACTGTAACCCTGACCCTAGAGAGAGAAGGGCTATGTGGAGGGTCACAGTAAGCCACTGAGGCTAAGCATAAACCGCCTAGAAGCGGAGGACCCACAGGAGCAAGGTCAGAGCTCTGCCACAATACTTAAAGCTTGAAACTGTAGTCCATGCACATAACCAATGTAACATGCAAATCAAATGGAGTCTGCAGCATTCTCTGATCCCTCACACTGTCACCTTGGAGTTGACATCAAGGCAGTAGCATCACAGGCCCCCCTTTCATTTCTGAAGATCAAAAGGGCAAATAAGTACTATTAGGCCTGATCTTGTTCACAGTAAAGTCAGTGGAAGTTTTGGTTTTAAAAGCAGGCCAGCCTGATTCTCACATGAGAGAAAGTCAGATATAGAACTGCACTGAAGTGCAACCAATTTTAAATAGTGTAAGCAGAGTCAGGATGAGCTCTACCTTGACATCTGGTGGTGAATTGTGGTGAGTTGTGGAAAAGAACTTCAGGGGCTGATCTTGTTTGCATAGGCACACCCACCCCACCTAGCATGAGCCCAAAATGGTCACTTTAGCTGCTGTGGGATCCCCAGTTTCTCTGTTATTGGGGCAGGAAGAATAAAGTGTTGTTACCCTGATTATGTGAATCAAGGACAATGAAACTGTTTTATGACAGAGGGACTCACCATCAACTAAGTAGCACTCACTAGACAAGGGACATGGGTTCCAAAACCCAGTGAATTTAGAGAGGCTGGGGACAGATACTTGTACTTGATGGGCTGAAATCCCAATTGTACCTCCTTCTCTCTCTACTGTGGAATATCAGAGCTAATTTTAAATCCATTAGGAGTCTATTTACAGGCTACTGAGCTGAATTCACTTTAGGCCAATGGTGCATCAGCACTGAGGCTTCCCTACTACAAGCTGAAATCACTAAAGAGCTAAAATTACTGAGAGCTGAAATCACTGAGTGTTGGGGGTGGGGAGGCTGAAGATATGAGCAGCTGGCAGAGCAAAGCAGTTTGCGGGACGGCTGGAGTGGCTCATGGGACAGCTGGCAGAGCAGAGCACTGTGCAAAATGGCTGGAGTGGCTCACGATGAAGGCTGCAGCAGAACCCCATGGAGAGGCAGGGCAGTCTGCCTTGGACCACAAAGTGCCCCTTAACACCGCTGCCCCCCCCCCCACACACACACACACCTAGGAGGTAAAATTCTGCAGATAAACTTTTCAACGCTGGGGCTGCACTGACCATGGACAGAGAATTTTGAGTTATTGGACTTTTGGGTGGTTTTTTGGGTTGGACTCAAGAGACTTTTAGGATTTTGGGAGATTTTTTCGGTTGCTGGACTTAAGACCCTGAGGGGAAAAGGATACTGCCAAACTTACTTTGGGCAGGGAGAGGGTCTTTTGCTCATGGTTTGTGTTATGAATCCTGTTTGTGGTGTTTCCCCAACATAATTTCGCATTGTTTCCCTCCTTTATTAAAAGGCTTTTGCTACACTCAGACTCTGTGCTTGCGAGAGGGGAAGTATTGCCTCTTAGAGGCACCTGGGGGGTGGTATATAATTGTCCCAGGTCACTGGGTGGGGGCTCGAGCCAGTTTTGCATTGTGTTATTGAAACAAAACCCCTAGATACTGAACCCGGCCCTTGTTGCTGCCAACTCAGACGGGAAGAAGGGTTACATAAGTGGTCAAGCAAGCCACTCATCTTCAGGGTCATGCAAGGGTGCATAATCCCACAGCTAAGGGGTGTTCTCCTCTGAATAAAACAGGCAATAGTTCTGACGCCTCGGTGGGGACCTAGTAACTGCATCTCCAACATGGTCTTGAACTGTCACTTTAAGCTATACAAAGCATACTAGATCATATGTCCCTCTCTTTTCATCCTCAAGGGCCCCCCAGTTCTGATTGTTCAGCAACCCTAGCAGTGCCCAATGGGGCACGCATTGCAAGAGGAATTGAAAATCTTACAAGAGGCAGATCAGTGGACCCAAAAGGGCACTGACTGGATCTCACTAGAACCCAGAGGGGAAATGGGTCACTCAGTATTCTCCCTTACAAGGAGTCACTTCCTCTGCAGGACTAGAGCAGATTGCCAGGCCTCTCCTCCAAGAGGAGGAGCAGGTAGCTTGTGCCTGAAGGGGGAAGGAGGGATTGTGTGGCAAGTGGGGAAGGATGGTCCAAAACCGGGGCAATTTCCTTTCATTTTTTACACCGCTGAGTCCCCCTTGTGGCAGCTTTATCTTAATATTGCCCAACTATTTGTCCCATTTTTAAACAAATTCACGTCTGTCGTGTTCATGTCCCATTTGTTTTAGTTTTCTGCGAATAAAGTAAAGTAATCAGGTTCTAAAGGCAAAATAGCAAGGTGAAAGTGCATTTCAAACTTGCATGGATATTTCTAAAAAGTCTATTTTAATTTTTTTAGGGAGTGGGGGAGGGAAGAGGCTAGATAGAGAACACCACCGGAGGTTCTGTCTGTTTGCATTTTGTGTGTGTCCATTAAGAGCAATAGCAGTTCATTGGCATTTGGGGGGTTAAGTACACATTTTTCAGTGTTTTAATGCAATATACTTTCCCACTGGCAAGGTTCTCTCCCATTCCAAGGGAAGGCTTCCTCTAAACTCCTTGTCAACGTTGTTCTAATGCAAGAAATTGTACTCAATCTTCTACAATTTGCAAGAACGAATCCTGTGGCACCTTATAGACTAACAGACGTTTTGCAGCATGAGCTTTCGTGGGTGAATACCCACTTCTTCAGATGCAAGTGGTGGAAATTTCCAGGGGCAGGTTTATATATGCAAGCAAGAAGCAAGCTAGAGATAACGAGGTTAGTTCAATCAGGGAGGATGAGGCCCTGTCACCAGCGACACCATCACAGGACCTAACCAGATCAGCCACACCATCACCGGTTCATTCACCTGCACGTCCAGCAATGTAATATATGCCATCATATGCCAGCAATGCCCCTCTGCTACGTACATCAGCCAAACTGGACAGTCTCTAAGGAAAAGGATAAATGGACACAAATCAGATATTAGGAATGGCAATATACAAAAACCTGTAGGAGAACACTTCAACCTCCCTGGCCACACAATAGCAGATCTTAAGGTGGCCATCCTACAGCAAAAAAACCATCAGCTCAGGATTAAACAAAGACTGTGAATGGCTTGCCAACTACAGAACCAGTTTCTCCTCCCTTGGTTTTCACTCAACTGCTAGAACAGGGCCTCATCCTCCCTGATTGAACTAACCTCGTTATCTCTAGCTTGCTTCTTGCTTGCATATATAAACCTGCCCCTGGAAATTTCCACCACTTGCATCCAAAGAAGTGGGTATTCACCCACGAAAGCTCATGCTGCAAAACGTCTGTTAGTCTATAAGGTGCCACAGGATTCTTTGTTGCTTTTACAGATCCAGACTAACACGGCTACCCCTCTGATAATTTGCAAGAAGACTCCCAAATCCTCCACTGAAATTTCTCTTGCCTTCCCATTGTACACCCACTTTTGTTTGACTAGCTACAGGCCTGTGCTGTAAGTGTAAGATGGCTGTTGCAATTAGAGCAATTTTGTCTAACAAAATGTATTATATGCTTTAAAACTGGTTAAACCAAAAATAAAGTTAAAGCCCTGAATACTTTCTCAAAATGTTCATGAGGGTCATGCAAGTGAGTGACACTGTGTGGAAGAAACTGTTACAGAACAGTCTGATCCCTTTGAAAGCTGATGACAGCTACTAGTAGAGGGCTTAAAAGAGTTTAGTGTATTTCCAAGTACTCTCCAAAGTTTCATCATGAATGGGGAGAAGTTCTAACTTTTTGACTGGATGGAGCTAAATGGACAGACTTAAGTGCCACATTATTTGTCTCTCATTAGAATAAAAAGACTGCATTGCAAATGGATAGATCTTTTCAAATGCCTACAAAATTCATCAGTGACAGGCATGGAGATCAGGGGAAAATCCATTAGTAGCCAACAATCCAATGGAGTGAATAGGAAAAGATGTACAAAATGAAACAGTCTCTGCAGTGAACAAATTACCCGTAATTAGCTGTTACCCTGTCTAAAAACAGTACAGTAGTGACATCAGATATTTTATCTGCACTTCACATAAACAACCATGTTCTTTTCTGCCTAGCTGATGGATATTATACTGCACATACTTTTATCACTGAAAGAATTCAGGTGCTCCCTGCGAGCTAAATCCAGAGAGGTACTGAGCTGCTATATTGCACCTTCGACTCATTCCCCTTGAAATTTCAGGTACACAGCACCTTTCAGGATTCAGCTCCACATGAAATCAGGAGCCAAATCAAAAGACTTATTCTTTGCCTTTCTGTTTACATTCAATACTACCATAGTGCAATAGAACCGAGGAGGGCTTTATTAAGTAACAACCTGTTTTTCAGAAGTGCTGAGCACAGAAGCACCAGTAATAGCATTACTCTGGATCTTTAAAAATCAGGTTACAAATAACTCATCATTTCTGATATCCAGTATTTGTTTTGTAAATGCAGCAGGCAAAAAAGAAAAGAGCTTCATTAAGACACAGTGACTGAACTACAGGATCCTGAACTGGCCATTCATATAGTTCACTATACAGAGTGCTTAGTAATTAGATATCAAGTGACCAAGGTAAAGGGGAAAAAAATCAGCTTCCTCACCCAATCTGTTTTATTAGTGTGAATGTTTAGTATCAAGCTTGCAGGCTAGTCTCTGCTGTGCTAGCCTGTGACACAAATGCAGGATTTACAAAGAGATACAAGAATAAGGTTTCCTCTAGAAACAGCAGAGGTCAGCAACCCATCACCAGCTCAAAGTAAAGAATGAACCTCGTGGGACAGAATAAATATAGGAAAATATGGAGAGTGAAATGGAGTGAGACAACGGAGAAAGAGCAGAGAAACCAAAGAAAAGAAACACACAAAATAAAGATGTGTAAGAGATACATGAGAAGGATGAAGTAATGTGAGAAAATGAACAAAAAGGAGGTGCACATGGGGAGGGGAGAAGTAACTTAGTTTACAGTGCACATTGTTAATCTTCACCTACTCTTCTCTCCACCGACTTTCCTAAATGACCCCTTTGTGGGTCAGTCTCAGGGAGTTACAGTCCATGTAAAAATGATCTGATTAATGCCAAGGTTTAACAGAGGAACTGGTCAAATAACGAAAAGCAAACTTGTGAATAAGCCATTAATATGCTGAGGACCTGATCCAAATCCAGCTGAAATCAACATGAAGATTCCTACTGCCTTCATAGGGTTTTGGATCAGGCCCTGAATGAATCCATTAATATTTGACATATATTATTTGACCAAGTCTATTTAATTCTGAGGTATGTAATCTACATGGAGGGCAACACAGTAAATAGCAGAAAGAGGTTGCCAGGCTTTTCCACTTTTATCTGGATGGAAGAAAGTCTATTGGTGTTTCCTATTGGCAAGAGATTAAAGATTAACATAAATGATGCCAAGTACTAGTGCCCTCTTGCGTTCACCTCTGCCTTGCAAACCTCCTGCAATATTATATTCTGCACTATTTTTCACTTTAAATGAGAGTTCTCCATTACCACCAAATTAACTCTGGCTCATTCTACTGCTAAGGTTGCACAAAACTACTCACACTGAGACGCAGATCTAAGGAAACAAGACAGTTAGGATTTCCCTCAGATGTTAATTGCATCTTTCTGACACCCTTATGAGCTGTTACATATAAAAATGTGCACCACCTTTACAGCATAGAAATGCAAGTTATTCTTACAAGAAGTTATTCTTACACTATGCTTAGTGCAATTTTTTTGTCGGCTTGTTCATTTGTTTTGATTTGGGGTTAGTGTAACAATATTTATGTGCAGCCAATTAAAGCAAGTACCTTCCAAAGTGCAATCTTAAAATTTCCCCAGAGCTAAAACTTCAAATGTACATAATTATTCAGCCAAAGGCTCGAGACAGAATAGTTTACATTTTTAATAATTTTCAGTGAAAGAATATTCTACCAAAGAACCACTTCATTAACATATAAACAGCAAAATAAAATAACAAAAAGTGTGACAATTGGTAATTTATAACAAAATAAGTAACTTCCACATGAGATTTCTAACATTTTGTTCCAGACGTAGTTGTTTAGGATGTAAATTATTCATTCGTTAAACAGATCTGAAAGAACAACTGTTTGTGGATGAGTTTTTACTGGGTTATTTTAAAAGGTAACATCCCATCATGCAAATCCTTGAAGACCTTCTATTAAAGCAACAGTTTTTCCATCTATAAATACAGTGATCATCCTTTAAATCAGTTTGAGCCAATGGTTATAACAACTGTCAGAGATTTACAGGAAAGTCTCCCCTATGTTTACCAAATGTTGACTGTGTAATAGTTTCTAATGTATATACTTTGCTTAGGGTTTTTTTCATTTATTACTAAGGACTTAAGCATGCAAAGAAGATATTTTGGGGCACGATTCACTCCTATTTAAAACAAAACTGTACAGAAGAACAACTTAGGTACAAAGGGTCAGTGGATACACAGCATCACTCTTATGTACTCCAATCATTATGGCAGAAGGGGCAGTGGGCATAGGCTAAGTTGTATGTCAGATGAGTTTCTTTGAACGCAAACTACAGATAATCAACAAAAACTCTGGCCATGAGCGCACAGAGTGCTACCTCTTCAAGCTTGTTCCACACGTCTCATCACCACCTCTTGAAGGAACCAACCAGATCTCTTGCTGTACTGCTATTGCTTTTCTGCCAGGAGTTGCATTCATGCAATATCCTCTGGTATACAAGGTATGTAGTGGAAGCTAATGATCATACAGTCTGTGTTGCAACATGCAGAGAATCTTGTAATTTACAGCATGTTTGCAGGGGAACTTGCCACTTAAAGCAGCTGATCCTGCCCCTGATCCTACTCTGTTCTGTATGGATACACCTGTCATAGCAATTAGTTGAAGGAACTAATGGAGTGAGGTTATGTGCATTAATCAGACAGCATGCAGAGGAGTTCAACTGGATGGGGTTTGTGTCTTGGGGGGAAGGGGTGTCAGACTTAGAAAAACTAAATCCTCTTGACCTCTGGTACTTGTTTCATAAAACTACATTAAATTATTGTACAAGAGATGATCAGACTCCAAGCAACATCCCCACCATCCTCTCCCATCTGTACCTCAGCTGCTTCCAATTCAAGGTTTTGTGAAGGATGAAAAATTAAAATCTTCCTCTAACTTTTGGTGAAGACAGCCTAGTGGCAGCAACAGAAGATTGTATACCACACTTATCATGACGGAATGTGAGCAACATGGTGACAAGGTGGATAATACAGAATAGACAGACTTCTACTCACCTGGACATTTATTGCATTACAATAGGACCTCAAGTATCAGAGGGGTAGCCGTGTTAGTCTGGTTCTGTAGAAGCAGCAAAGAATCCTGTGGCACCTTATAGACTAACAGATGTTTTGCAGCATGAGCTTTCGTGGGTGAATACCCACTTCTTTGGATGCAAGCAGTGGAAATTTCCAGGGGCAGGTGTGTATATATAAGCAAGCAAGAAGCAAGCTAGAGATAACGAGGTTAGATCAATCAGGGAGGAAGGGGCCCTGTTCCAGCAGCTGAGGTGTGAAAACCAAGGGAGGAGAAACTGGTTCTGTAATTGGCAAGCCATTCACAGTCTTTGTTTAGTCCTAAGCTAATGGTGTTAAATTTGCAGATGAACTGGAGCTCAGCAGTTTCTCTTTGAAGTCTGGTCCTAAAGTTTTTTTGCTGTAGGATGGCCACCTTAAAATCTGCTATTGTGTAGCCAGGGAGGTTGAAGTGTTCTCCTACAGGTTTTTGTATATTGCCATTCTTAATGTCTGATTTGTGTCCATTTATCCTTTTCCTTAGAGACTGTCCAGTTTGGCCGATGTACATAGCAGAGGGGCATTGCTGGCATATGATGGCGTATATTGCATTGGTGGATGTGCAGGTGAATGAACCGGTGATGGTGTGGCTGATCTGGTTAGGTCCTGTGATGGTGTTGCTGGTGTAGATATGTGGGCAGAGTTGGCATCAATGTTTGTTGCATGGGTTGGTTCCTGAGCTAGAGTTACTATGGTGCGGTGTGCAGTTGCTGGTGAGAATATGCTTCAGGTTGGCAGGTTGTCTGTGGGCGAGGACTGGCCTGCCACCCAAGGCCTGTGAGAGTGTGGGATCATTGTCCAGGATGGGTTGTAGATCCCTGATGATGCGTTGGAGGGGTTTGAGCTGGGGACTGTATGTGATGGCCAGTGGAGTCCTGTTGGTTTCTTTCTTGGGTTTGTCTTGCAGTAGGAGACAGGACCTCAGAGTTCTGAACATCAGAGTTACAAACTGACCAGTCAACCACACCTCTCATTTGGAACCAGAAGTACACAATCAGACAGCAGCAGGGACAAAAAACAAAAACCAAGTACAGTACAGTACCGTGTAAAGTTTCAAAGCTGTACTAAGTCAATGTTCAGCTGTAAACATTTTAAGAACAACCATATCATTTTTGCTCAGTTACAAAGATTTCAGAGTTATGAACAACCTCTATTCCCAAGATGTTTGTAACTCTGGGGTTCTACTGTATTTGCATTTATCAGCCTCTTCCACCTCCAGAAAGAGCTTTAACTTATTTATTGATTTTAAATATTCACCTACTTCTACTTTTATTCCCCACCTGATGTCATAATCCTAGGTGGCATCACTATGAAACTTCTGTATTTCACAAATAAAAGAGGCATATAAAAAGTAGCAGAGAAACTCTTGAGAAACAAAGATCTCCTTTACCCAGAAAGAATCCTTAGAAATAAGTAATGAGGTAAAAGAAACAAAATATATTCCACAGGCATAAAAGTTTCTATACAGATTGTTTCCATATGGGATTAATAGCTGTTTAATACCATAAAGTAATAGACAACACAAGATGCCCCTTATGTGACATCTTGCTCATTATTAAATGGGATTTTGTTTGTGTCAGAAAAAAGTGGTATTTTATAATATAACCTAGAGATTCAGTATGTATGAAGAGTCTGCTTTGAACACCTTTTAAACTATTAGGAGTCCAAAATTGTCCCATATCTCCTTGAAAACCTAATTTTCCATAGGTTTTTCAGTAATGTGTCTGATATGATTTGTGGGCCCACTGTCACAACAAGATGGGTATTCTTAATACAGGAACGGTCAGCCTTTATCTCCCTCCTATATTAATAAGACATTTTTTATTAGAAGGCCAATTCTGGAAGCACAGTCCTCCCCTTCAGAACAGAGAGCTCTTTCCCATTTGTAATACTGCATACTCATTTATGTTATTTCTTTGTTTCAAATACTTTATAAATGTGTGCCTACTGCTAGGCTCTGTGTGACTTTGCCATAAAGTAAAATGGAATTGCACAGAAAGACTGAACCAGTTGCTGCTCTTCTCCATCCCAAGAAAATAATGAATCAAAGACTAAATCAAAATATCAAAACTCCATCAATACCCTCCCTTATCACAAACACCAGCTCTTATCATGCTGTCCCCTCCCCCCAGATCCTGGCCTGATAGATGGGATTTGCCCTGAACATCAACAAGTTCTTTCTGACCAAAGGAATAACTCCATCCCATTGATTAGGCTGGTGGCCACCTGTGACTAGCATACCCATTGGGAATGTGCAAACACACTATCTTGACCCATCTCCATCTGTTTATCAACCACTTATGGCTTCTCATAGTCAGCTTGAGAGAAGCATGCAGCAAAGACTCTCTCTGTTTTACTCATTCACACAGTGCCTGGCACAACAGGGCCCTGATCCCTGACAGAATCCTTTTGGTGCCAATACAGTAATAACAAGGAGGAGCCCAACAGAGAATGCCCTGCCAGCAGTTCCCTGTCTTTCATAATGAGAAAGCTCCAGCTCAAGCATCTCCACTGACCACAGCTGTGGTAATGTGGACCAAGAAGAGCAGCAGTTTCTCAGCTAGACTGCTTCCAAGCCATTCAGGAATTTATAGGTCATGACTAACACCCTGAAGTGACAGACACCAAGGGCATGGCTACACTTGCAGATGTAGAGCACTTTGAGTTAAACCAACAGTAGGGAAAGTGCTGTAGTCTGTCCACACTGACAGCTGACAGCGCACTGGCATGGTCACATTAGCAGCTCTTGCAACGGCCACAGAGAGCAGTGCATTGTGGTAGCTATCCCAGCATGCAAGTGGCTGCAACGTACTTTTCAAATGGTGGGGGGGTGGAGTGTGACAGGGAGTGTGTTGTGTGTATGTGGGGGGAGAGAGAGTGGGTTCTGGAATGGCTGAAAGCATGTCAGCATGCTGTCTTGTAAGTTCAGACAGCAACAGACCACCTCTTCTCCCCCGCCTCTCTCTCTCTCACACACACAGCATTCCACAGTAATGGTTGCTTTGTCTCAGAGCAGATAAGCATGTGGGATGTCAGAAACGAAGCTTTCAAAGGACATATCCAAAACAATAAGAGTGGCCTCTTGACTTAAGGGGATTATGAGACATTTCTGGAGGTTGATCAGAGCGCAGTAATGCAACACCTCATTCACACTGATGCTGGGGAGCGTGGGCGCATCGAAGGTTATTCTACTTGCCAAGGTGGAGTACCAGGAGCACTCTAGCTGCAAAGTCAGAGCGCTCTACGTGCCTTGCCAGTGTGGACGGGGAGTGAGCTAGTGTGCCCAGAGCTCCTTTAATGCACTAACTTGCAAGTGTAGCCAAGCCCCCAGTGTAGTTCACAGAGCTCTGGTGTCATGAGTTCCCAAGAAGATACACTGCTTAATAAGCCAGCTGCATTCTGAATTACCTTGCTCTCCAAAGTTTACTTTATGTTAGAACTAGTGTTCTAATAGTGTTGATTTAAATTAATGCAACATAGACTCCACAAACCTACTACCCCAGTATGAAACTGATCTGAGAACAAGACGGGTAACATATTGAAAACTTAAAATTTTATTACATAAAATTCCTGTTTTTGAAAATATGCATTGCATGTGAAAATTTGTGACTGTTAAAAATTTTCTCTTTTTGTTTTTTTGTGAAAAATGTCATGACTTCTTTTGTTTTTCATTATTGAAAGTGTCAAAATGGTTAAAAACTGAATTTTCAGATAAACAGAAATGTCAACAACCATTTCAATAACTTTTCTGAAAATGATTTGAATAAAAAAATCAAATATTTTTAATTGCAAAAAAATTGAAAACAAATATGGAAAAATGGTTCTGTTTCAGACCCCTTTAAAGGACAACAGTTCTCAAATTTTTCACAAAACCAGTTTTTCATTCTGTGTGCAGGTCTACTGTGAAAAAGTCACCTAGGTCTTTAGGTCCAGTCATACTGTGCTCAGTGCAGTATCTTGAGAAGAGCGAAAAGGAAGGTGTCTGTGTCCTTGGAAACTGGTCATGCCTGAAACTGATACATCTCTCCTCTCCTGGCCCTGACCCACAGCACTTCTATGCTAGGGGGCTGTAAGTGTATCATGATCAGTGGCACTGGAAACAGAGACAATGCTCCCTGAGGGATTGTTATGCACGGACACCAGAAAAGAGGGGACATTGGGAATTAGGCTGGAAGGAATTCAGTCACATGGACAACGAAGTACACAGTGTTTAATAAAGTTCCACTTGTTCAATTTAACCTGCATTCAGCTTCACTCTTTGCAAACTAAACATAGGGTATGTCTACACAGTAATTAAAAAGCCATGGCTGGCCTGTGGCAGCTGACTTGGGGCTAAGGGGCTGTTTAATTGCAGCGTAGAAGTTAGGGCTCAGGCTGGAGCCTAGACTCTAGGACAGAGGTGGGCAAACTACAGCCCGCAGGCCACATCCGGCCTGCAAGACCCTCCTGCATGGCCCCTGAGCTCCTGGCCTGGGAGGCTAGCCCCCAGCCCCTCCCCTGCTGTTTCCCCACAGCCTCAGCTCACTCCACTGCAGGCACAATGCTCTGGCTGGCAGGGCTGTGAGCTTCTGGGGCAGCACAGCTGTAGAGCCTGGCCTGACCCAGTGCTCTGTGCTTCATGGTGGCAATGGAAGTGTGGCTGTAGCGCTGCCAGCCACCAGTGCTCCAGGCAGAGCAGTAAGGGGGCAGGGAGCGTGGGGGTTGGATAGAGGGCTGGGGAGTTTGGGGGTGTGGTCAGGGGGCAGGGGTGTGGATAGGGGTTGGGGCAGTCAGAGGGCGGGGAACAGGGGGGTTGAATGGGTGCAGGGGTCCTGGGGGCAGTCAGGAAGGAAAGGAGGGAGTGGATGGGGCAGCGGGGGCCAGTCAGGGGCAGGGGTTCTGGAGGCAGTCACGGGACAGGGATGATTGGATAGGGTAGGGATCCCCAGGGGGCACTCAGGAAGTGGCGGGGGGGGGGGGGTTAGATGGAGTGGTGGGAGGCAGTCAGGGGACAGGGAGAAGGGATGGTTGGATGGAGCAGGAGTTCTAGGGGGCAGTCGGGAATAAGAGTAGGGGTTGGATAGGGTGGCGGGGCAGTCAGGGGCAGGGGTTCTGGGGGCAGTCAAAGGACAGGGAGTGTGTGGGGGTGGACAGGGCAAGGGTCCTGGAGGGCCATCAGGGAACAGGAGGGATTGGATGGGGCAGGAGTCCCGGGGTGTGTGTGTGGATAGGGGGCAGCCAGGCTACAATCCCCTCCCCTAACTGGCCCTCCATACAATTTCCGAAACCCAATGAGGCCCTCAGGCCAAAAGTCCCTGCTCTAGGACCATGCAAGGTGAGAGCATCGCCAGAATTCAGACTGCAGCCCAAGTTCCAACATCTACACTGCAATTAAATAGCCCCTCAGCCTGAGCCCCGCTAGCCCAAGTCAGCTGGCACCAGCCAACCGCAGGCTTTTAATTGCAATGTAGACATACCTACGATGGCAGCATCTGAGCCATGAATTCTCTGAAGTACAGCAGCTAGGAGCATGAGCCACTAACTGAATCTGAAGCCCCAGATTTTGCAGACATAGCAATGGATCTTGTGGAGGGTGGAGTTCGAGCTGTACACAGATCTGGCCATGCAGAAGGATGACAACAGCAAACAAAAACAAACAAACAAACAAAAAAACCCTGTTACTTTACCTTATTGGGGAACCAGGCATCACTGTCTCCAGTCTCAGAGTAGCTCTAGGAGCCCTGAGGACCTATTGCATCCCAAAGCAGAGTGACACAGCTTTTCAGTAGAGACCAATCTGAAGGGGAGGGGATAGATGCCTGTGTTGCTGCCTTAGGCACACTGGCTGTTAGGTACAATTTTGAAGACTTGACAGGCTCCTTAATTTGGGACAAGATAGTCTGTGGCACTTGGGATGCAGGAACAACTGCATCAGGAAGGCAATTATATTAGACCACTGGCAGAGATTGGGGACAGCATAAGGGGCATTTTCCCCCTCCTCCCCCCAAAAAAACCTAGGCAGTGATGCACACAGGCTCTGGCCACTGCAGCCGAGTCCCCTCAGTGTGCAGCAGGATGGGAGGGCAGCCAGGTCTCCAGGGGCTACTTCCCCAGCTGGGTGCTCCTGCTCCCCTGCACCTGAAGTGCAGCTCAGTCAGGTAAACTCCGGGGGGGGTGGGGGAGTCATCCAAAGGCAGGTGAAACTCCTCCAGGCATGTGACCATCAGGGAAGTACAATGACCATCATGGCCCCACCTTCCCCAATCACTGCCTGTCTGATTAGGGAAAGGAGCTATTAATCATGGGCTACCCTAAGGTGTTGTTTTGCTGGTTTTCTCTTCTTGTGAATTCTGAGTAGAGTTTCATCTAAATGCATGTACATGTAGCAAACTAAAATGAGATTTTTTTTCATTAGCAGTTTAACACCTCTGTGAACATTATGTTTCTTCTTGCAGTAAATACAGCATTGCCTGTGCTCTGAAGTTTGGGAGGAACCAACAGGCAATGAGAGACAGACAGATGTATAAATGAAGCATGCACACAACCAGCTTAAGCATAGCTGGAGTTTGGGGAGAAAAAAAAAGAATCATATCAAAGTGCCACTCCAGCAAGAGTTGCATGTAAAAGGCACTGATGAAACATTGAATTTTCTGTTAAGTGCTTCCTATCTCATAGTACATCACACCGCATAGCATGATGTTTTAACATAATAGGCAAACAACAGTCATGGATCACGAAAGGAGCAGTCACTTTTGAGTTCAACTTATGCCTGCTTTTGTTGGTTTTTATGGTATATGTGTGAGATGCGCCTCAGACTTCATTCTGCCCCCTCCCCCACATTGTTATTGAGATTCGTATTACAGTAGTACTTAGAGGCCACTGAGATTGGAGCCCCATTCTGGGAGGCACTGTTCAAAACTACTCCAAGTCAAAGTCCTTGCTCCAAAGGACTAGCAATCTAAACAAACAAGACAGATAAAGTACATGTCATTACACTCACCTCAGAGATGTGGAACTGAGGGAGACTGACTGACACACCCAAGATCACCCAGGAAGCCTATGGTAGAGCTGGGAATTGAACCCAGCTTTATTGTATCTCAGTCTAGTGCATCAGCCACAAGCCTACCCTTTGCCTCATGAGAAAAGTCCCCTAGGCTTGCACAAATGGCAATCTTTACACCGAGAAAAGATGGGTGAGGTAATATCTTTCATTGGACCAACTTCTGTGGGTGAAAGACAAACTTTTGACCTACACCGAGCTCTTTTTCAGATCTGGGAAAGGCACTTTTCCCAGGTACCTTTCCCAGCCCTGAAGAAGAGTTCGGTGTAAGCTCACAAGCTTGTCTCATTCACCAACAGAAGTTGGTCTAGTATAAAATATTACCTCACCCACCTTGTCTCTCTGATATCCTGGGACCAACAGGGCTGCAACAACACTGCAAACAGTCTTTTCATGTAAGTAATAGGAAATTTGTCCTATCAGCAGTGTATTTTAAGTTGAATTATCACTGACTACTTCATGAAGTCCTTCAGTGCTCATGTCAAATATCAAGATGCCATGAGTAAGTGTAGCTTTTCTTCTTAACAAAACAGTCATTGTCACATTCATATTGGGGATTGAGATTCTCATTCTCAGCATTCATGATATTTTCACATTCATGTTTAAGTTTCACATTTATTGTGGATTCCTAAGAAAAATTAGAACTGAACACACCCCCACTACAGATCTACTTTTAGAGCACTTTTTAGTTTGTAGGCACTGCCTGCATCAGCAGTTTCACAGGGAAAGTATATTTAGGTTTTTGACTTTTTTTCAAAAAACTTTCATGCTTTACCTCGCAAGCTGAGTGTTGTTTATACTACAGAAACTGACCACTACTGTTACCAGGAGCCTAGCCCTGGATCACTAAAATCAATGATGTCAATATGATCTTTGACGTTGACTTCAATAAGCACCAGGTATCAAACATGGAAATACCCCTCTGCTACTGACCTTAGTTAGTGTTGAAACAATGATGTCAAACATGGCAGTTTTGGCAGTTTAAACAGGACTCTAGATGTGATATTATTGATGTAGTCAACATTACAGCAATACTGTTGTAAACTATTCAGATACTAGTGAAACTGCAATTCATGAATAAAACATTCATTTCATTCCTTTGTGCTCAACTCCAGGGTATGGAATGATAGAAAATTGAGTGTGCAGAAGGAAATGCACAAAACACTGCCTAAGAATCCATGAACCTTTCCTGGAGAAATCCTGTCATAACTTCTTTACTAAGAGCATAAAATGTTAATAAACATATAGGGCATGATTTCCAAAACCAAAACTTTTTGCAGGAAAGGGCCTGTTTCAATGAGTTTTCTGTTTAGAAAAAGGTTTTAAAACTGTTGAAATGTCCTGTTTTCATAGTTTCAAAATGAAGGGTTTTTTGGTTGAAAATGATTTTTTTGTTTCTAAATGAAAGTTGATTTATAATTAATAACTATTTTAAAAGAGAAGAAAAAGGTTGAAATCAAAACAAAGATTTTTGAAATGATCACAATGAAGCATTTCAATTGACCCAATCTGAATTTTTTTTCAGATTTTTTGTTTACTTCCCCCCCCCTCCAGATTTCAACTTTTTGGTCTGATTTGGGATAGGAAAATTGTTTCCCACACAGCTCTAATGCTGAGTACTGTTGAAAATCCTACCCTTATCATCATATATAATATCTTATCAAAACAACTGGTCATTTAAACATTTCAATAACAACACAAAACCTTTGGGACCCTTCACAAGCCCACAACACACTTGGGCTATTAGGTGTCTGGCCCAGCTGCTCAGCCTATTCCTAAACCACTGGAGGAATATTACTGTTTGTCAGAATATCAAGTGAATGTGTAGAGATTTATCTATTTCTATATTAAGTCAATGTTTATGTAACCCTAAAACTAGGGAGACATGATTTATAGTTACATGAAAGTGCTTAATAAGTGTTAATTAAATTTCTGACTGAACTCCTTGGGGCAGAATTGTATGTCCCCTGGTCTGTTTTACCCACATTCTGCCATATATTTCCTGTTATAGCAGTCTCAGATGACCACCCAGCACGTTATTCATTTTAAGACCACTTGCACTGCAGATTTCACAAAACGCAAAGAAGGTACCAATATGAGATTTCAAAAGATAGCTGCAGCACTCAACCCAAGGTTTAAGAATCTGAAGTGCCTTCCAAAGTCTGAGAGGGAAGAGGTGTGGAGCATGCTTTCAGAAGTCTTCAAAGAGCAACACTCCGATGTGCAAACTACAGAACCACCAAAAAAGAAAATCAACCTTCTGCTGGTGGCATCTGACTCAGATAATGAAAATGAACATGCATCAGTCCGCACTGCTTTGGATTGTTATTGAGCAGAGCCTGTCATCACCATGGGCATAAGTCTGGAATGGTGGTTGAAGCATGAAGCAACATGTGAATCTTTAGCACATCCGGCACATAGACATCTTACAACACCGTCTACAACAGTGCCAAAAGAACGCCTGTTCTCACTTTCAGGTGACATTGTAAACAAGAAGTGGGCAGCATTATCTCATGCAAATGTAAACAAAATTGTTTGTCTGAGCAACTGGCTGAACAAGAAGTGGGACTGAGTGGACTTGCAGGCTCTAAAATTTTACAACGTTTTATTTTTGAATGAAGGTTTTTTTGTATGTAATTCTACATTTGTAAGTTCAACTTTCATGATAAAGAGAATGCATTACAGTACTTGTATTAGGTGAATTGAAAAATACCATTTCTTTGTTTTTTACAATGCAATACTTGCAATAAAAAATAAATATAAAGTGAGCTCCGTACACTTTGTATTCAGTGTTGTAATTGAAAGCAATATATTTGAAAATGTAGGAGACATCCACAAATATTTAAACAAATGGTATTCTATTAACAGTGTGATTAAGCACGCGATTAATCAAGATTATTTTTTTAATCGCTTGACAGCCCTGCTAATAATGTACAATGAAAGCATAATGCAGACCATTGGAGAATGTGACCTCATAGTAACTAACCAAAAAAATAACAGATTGTACCAACTGAAGTTTGTGGTGGTGGATGGTAAGCACCCCAGACCCATTTTGTGCAATACAGCCATACACAAGCCAGAGGTCTGATTTGGGTTCAGCGTCAGAACTTCATAGCTGCAAGGAAACATCCAAAAGGGAGTCCCAAGGACAATGGAGACAATTTTAGAAGCGTATGGGAAACTTTTCAAAAAGCAACAGGTACCTTGAAGGAAAGCTGCAACGAGAAGTAGACCCCACAGTGGAACCTGTGCGCTTACCATGAAGGAAAATTCAATTGGCACCAGATAATGCAGTATGCAAGGAGCTCAGAAGTGTGCAGCAGATGAGTATCATAGCACCTGTAGAGGCTAGTACAGCCTGGACAAGTAGTATGGTGGTGGTAAAGAAGCCATCAGGCAAATTATGTACCTGAAAAAACCCAAAGCCTGAACTGGACATTGAAAAGATGCACTGCCTAAAATTGATGACATCTTGCCAGAATCTTTACAGTCTAGTTTTGATGATCTGAAGAACAGGTTTTAGCACATAAGCCTGGATAAAGAGTCCAGCATGCTAACAACCTTTGGTTGCTACCCATTGCTGAGCATGCCAATGAACATAAGCCCAGCACAAGAGGTATGCCAGAGAAGACTCACCCAGTTGCTAGAAAGATTGCCTGAGGTGAAGATAACTACAGAGGATATCCTCATCGTAGGTGAAGGGAGCAATGATACAGAAGCTGAATGAGACCATGACAGAAAACTACAAGCTTTTCTACCATGATGCAGGGGCAAGAGCATAAAACTTAACTCACAACAAATGCAACTCAAACATCATGAGGTAACATATGCTGGATTTTGACTCACAGCAGAGGCCTGAAAGCAGATCCCATCAAGATCAAGGCAGTCAGAGACATGTCAGCTACAATGGATGTTAAAGGTGTACAGCAATTCATAGGGATGATAAATTTTCTGACCAAGTTCTGTCCACACCTAGTTGCAGTAATGGAGCCCATATGTCAGCTCACAAGGCACAATGTTGAGTGGGAGTGGGCTGGTCCGTAACAGCAAGCATTTGGCATACTGAAACACATGATAGTGGATGTCCTCGTCCTGAAGTACTACCAATCAGGATAGCTACTGACACTCCAGTATGACGCATTGGAGAAATGACTGGATGTAAATCTTTTTGCAGTGGCAGCTGGCTGCTTATGCCAGAAGAGCCCTGTCAAGAGGAATGCCCAAATAAAAGAAAAAGCTTCAAGCTATGGTATTTCAAGTGGAACAATTCCATCAGTATACCTATGGCCACCAAGCAATAGTGCACTCAGACCACAAATCCCTAGAGACCATCATGGTAAAGTCCCTTCTTAGCACTCCAGACAGATTGCCCTTCACATTGATGCTCCTCCAGTGCTACTAGGTAGAGATCAAATATTGTCCAAGACAGAACGATGGAAACACCACCGAAAAGATACAGCCAACAATCAGAGAAAGTAGGCACTAGTGTATGAGAGGTCAGCCAAGGACCTACCAGCCCTGGAAACAGGTACTCTTGTGTGGATCCAGCCATTAGAGAGAGACCAGGAGTATTAGACTAAAGGAGTCATGAGGGGTGCAGTAGCACCCAGCCCATATGAGGTGACTACACAGGAGGGAAAAGCAGGCATTTATGACACAGCAAACAGCACCCAGAATATCCAGAGTGATACAGAGATCATCATGAAACAGAGAGACAGTCATCCAAAGGCCAACCCTCCAGGGAGGGAGGAGAGTCCACAGAGAGAGAGAGTGTGCTAGACTCAGACAGTTGACAGAGAGGTTGCTGTTGGTGTGGTCATCAGATTATCTCAAAGACTATGTAACCAGCTGAGTCTGTGGGAAAGATGACACTCCACTCCGCTATGAGCTAGAAACCTCTGGCCAAAGGACACAGAGAAATGGACTGGGTGGTAATTATTTGCTTGTTTATAATAATATATAATGTTTGTTTGTAAAATAGGAAAGATGTATTATCACTGGAATGGCAGACTGAGGGCCCATGTTCCCTGGAGGGATTGTTTGTGATGGGACACCCAGAAAACGGGGAACTTGGAGAGTTACGCTGGAAGCAACTCAGGCACATGGACAGAGTAGTGCACAAGGTTTAATAAAGTTCTGCTTGTTCAACTTAACCAGCATTCAGCATCTCTGCAAATTAAATAGTAAGCAGAGGTAGCATAGGGCTATGCCAGTCTTCAGGGGAATCATTGGGTAGCTGAGTACACTGGCTTTATGGCTGCTGCTTCCACAGTCTACATAGGAGCAAAAATCCAACTTTTGGGTCTTTTCTTAACACAAGGGGACATACCCTCAGCTGACTAAAATGGCTCTAAGTTGTAAAATACAAGTGACTGCACAAGCCAAATAGGTCAGTCCCAAAATAAAGTGGAAAATGCAGTAGACAGTTTTTGCTAACTGGAACTAACTGTGAAGTAATAATTGGTTCATTGGAGTGTTACTATAATTGTTATAGTTAATGTAATTGGGAAGAATATTTAAAGCTTTGCTTGATTGTCATGTATTGTGGGAGAAACAATAAGCAGCAAAGTTTTGTGTGGCAACAGAAATCAGCAATGAGTGAACCTCAAGATGTAGGAAGCTCTGAAAGTTTCAAAATATTTGGATTTTTATCTGAATTCATCTAACTTTTTGAGCTCTCTTTCTCTTTTCAAACAGCTGTATCCAAAATTCCTTTTCTCACACAAACACACACACTTTCCCAAATCCATCCCCTCTTCATGAGACAGCTGCACCCTGGAAACTATCCTATCCCATTCCTGGATCCTCCCCCAACCTCCTTTCTTTAAAGAAGAACTTGCTGTCCAAATATTTAGTCTGATATTCCTGTTAATGCCTTGTGCTCCAAGTCCTATGGTCTCATGGTTCTTTGGGCTTTCTTGGATCAGAAGTTCATTGTAATGCTCTGCATGTCTGCAGGAAGTATCACAGGAAGCAATTACAGGCTGGTAAATCTAACTTTAGTACCAGGATAATTGATTGAAACTATAGTAAAGAACAGAATTATCAGATACATAGATGAACACAATTTATTGTGGAAGAGTCAACATAGCTTTTGTAAAGGAAAATTATGCCTAATCAATCTATTAGGATTATTTGAGGGAGGTTAAACAAACATGTGGACAAGATCAATTCAGCGGATCTAGTGTACTTTGACTTTCAGAAAGCCTTTGACAAGGTCCCTCACCAAAGCCTCTGAAGCAAAAGTAAGGAGTCATGGGATAAGAGGCAAGGTACTTTCATCGATCAGTAATTGGTTAGAAGACAGGAAACAAAGGATAGGAATAAATGGACAGTTTTCAGAATGGAGAGAGGTTAAAAGTGGTGTGCCCCAGGAATCTGTATTGGGACCTGTGCCGTTCAACATATTCATAAATGATCTGGAAAAAGGGAGTAAAAAGTGAAGAGGCAAAAATGACAAATGATACAAAATTATTCAAAATAGTTAAGTGCAAAGCAGACTGTTGCATATTACAATAGGATCTCTCAAAATTGGGTGACTGGGCAACAAAATGGGAGATGACATTCAGTGTTGATAAATGCAGAGTGATGCACATTGGAAAACATAATCCCAGCTATACATACAAAATGATGGCATCTAAATTAGCTGTTATGACTCAAGAAAGCGTTCTTGGAGTCATTGTGGATAGTCCTCTGAAAACATCCACTCAATGTGCAGCAGCAGCAGTCAAAACAACTAACAGAATGTTAGGAACCATTAGGAAAGGGGTAGATATGACAGAAAACATGTCAGGATATAAATCCATTGCATGTCTACACGTGTAATGCTGTGTGCAGCTGTGCTTGCCCCATCTCAGAAAAGATATATTAGAACTGGAAAAGATACAGAGATGGGCAACAAAAATGATTTAAGGATATGGAACAGCTTCCATTCAAGAAGAGATTAAAAAAAAGACTAGGATTTTTCAGTTTGGAAAAAGAGACGACTAAGGGGGGGATATGATAGAGGTCTATAAAATCATGAATGGTGTGGAGAAAGTGAATAGGGAAGTGTTATGTACTCCTTCACATAACACAAGAACCAGGAGTCACCAATGAAATTAAGAGGCACCTGGTTTAAAACAAAGAATAGGAAATATATCTTTACACAATGCACAGTCAGCCTGTGGAACTCATTGTCAAGTGACTTTGTGAAGGCCGAAATAATAACAGGGTTCAAAAAACAACTAGATAAATTCATGGAGGATAGGCCCATCATTGGCTATTAGCCAAGATGTTCAGGGATGCAACCCTATGCTCTGGGGGTGCCTAGCCTCTGACTGCCAGAAGCTAGGAGTGGACAACAGGGAAATGATCATTCAGTGACTACCCTGTTCTGTTCATTCCCTCTGAAGCATGTGGCATTGGCCACTGTCAGAAGACAGGATACTGGGCTAGACGGACCATTAGTCTGACCCAGTATGGCCCTTCTTATGTTGACATTGGTGAATTAGAATAGCTGTCCATTGATTTAATGGTTTTTAATATGCAATAGATACTAAGGTATTTAACTTAAAAACTTAATGGGATGCATAATGTTGGTCTAGTGTCTAAATGCTCAATGATACCATCTGATTTTAAATAATACATTTGCTAAGATTAAAAAGCATTTGTATCTATTATAGCTGTTTCCAGCAATGACTGTTTTAGTTAATAAAGTTTCCATTATAATCTCATTTCACATCATCATAACTTTCTGAAACATTTTCTTTCTTTGCTGAAATCTGCCAAGGACAATGTTTTTCTCTCCTGTTTAAGGTTGTAAATATCCTTTGAATTATTTCTGAGATTGGGGAGAATGAAAAAAACCAACAAAAAGACTGTGTACATTTCTCATCATTTGGGAAAAAATGCTACCACCACTTGATTTTAAACAGGGCTGCAGCAACAGCAGCTAAGGTTTGAAACTTGGCATGGGAAAGCTTTGTTTTGTTTGAAAGAGATTAGTTTTGACTTGAGATATGACCGTTTGAAGTTATATACTGAGCAGCCACAGTAGAAAACACCCTTAACCCTACAAGTCTGAATGCAAATACAGATGTCCTACGTATGCCTGTAAAGCTAGATAAGGGCTCCTGTTGAACTGTAGCGTACAAGTAGCAGTCACAGAGCCTATTCTATCCCTATTACCACACCCACATTCAAGGTCCAGGGAGACTGTGCAAGGCAGTTGTTCTGTGAGTGCCTTACTCTGCTTCACTTTACTTTGCAACTGCATTAGGGCCAGCCAAGATCTGGCCTGCTATTACACAACAAGAATATAGAATAGCCAATTACTGACAGGAAATAACTTATCAAAACTAAATGAAATCCATACCTGAGCAACTTAATTAACATATCGATATTACCCCTAGATTCTAGCTTCCAGGAAGAGTGGTTGGCAGAGTTGAAATTATCTATTTTTAAGCCAACTTTGTCTGCTTCAACCTTGATGTAGATGTACATTAAATAATAACTCCTTTCTTCTTTTAATAGAAAACAGGCAGCTCTAATTGTCAGTCATTTGTTAAATTATGGTGGCTGGCACTGAGGTTAGTAATGGTTTGGAAAGTAGGTATTATTATGGGTGCTTTATTAATTTTTATTATTACACACTTGCACTGATGTAACATGAGGCCAGGGCCCTGTTGTGCTATGTGCTGTACAACCATATATTAAATGACAGTCCCTGCCCCCATATTTAAATTTGCTATAGGTCTATCTGTCTAAGATACTTATATGACCCCCATATGATACCTTAGGTCGACCCTGACCATCTCACACTGTAATGTTTCTATTCAGACAGCACGGCTTGTGAGGTAGGGAAGTAGTACTATCCCCATTTTACAGATCAGGAACTGAAGCACAAGGAGGCTAAGTGACTGGTCCAAAGGCAAACAGTAAGTCTGTGGCAGAGCAGGTAATTGAGTCATAGACTAGTATCTTCACCATTGGACCATGCTTCCTCTCTATAGTTTAGATTATATCACAACTCTTATTATAATCCCTTTCATTCAGTTGCTCAGATATTTCCAAAAATGTCACCTTTGGGGCTGGAGAGTCAAGGTGGGTGAGGCAATATCTTTTATTGCACCAAATACTGTTGGTGAGAGACAAGCTATTGAGCAACACAGAGCTCCAAAAAGCTTGTCTGTCTTACCAATAGAAGTTGATCCGATAAAAGACATTACCTCACCACCACCACCCCTGGTCTCTCAAATATCCTGGGACTGTCATGGCTACAACTATACCGCATACAACCTTTGGAGCCGAAATTCTCCAGCCTTGGTTTCAGCAGACAGCTGATTTTGTTTTGTTTTGATAGTTACAGCAAGAACACTTCAGAAATATGTCAGTTATGAAAAGGTGTAAATAAATTATTCTTTTCCCATTCTAAGTATATTTTAAATTAATGTTTTGCTCACAGTTAATTAAAAAGTTACCAAAATCTACAAATGGAAATGTCACACCAGGAACTCAGTGGGTTTATCTTCACTAGGAAATTTAATCCTGGTTCCACTCAGTTTGTAACAATCGAGTAAGGTGACAAGCAGCTGACCATGACTGACTGGTTAGTGCAGACTGATGTGCCTTGTTCAGCATTATGTCAGCTAATCATGAGTAAACCCTAGTTCCAGTGATTTTTACCCCAACTAGATAGCACAACACTGAAAAGAAACTGTCCTTGTCTACACTGAACATTCTGCATGGTGTCAGTTTACTCAGTTGTTAAAAGCAGAGTTTAAGATGGATTAGATTTTCTAGTAAACATAAGGCCACTGAGGACTAAGCACATTTCTTGTTTGCAGAAAGAAACAAAAACAGGCAAATGTTAAAGGGGTTTAACAATTCCGGTGCTTGTGTTCGCAGTAATAATGTGTAATAACATTGGGCGCTATCATATAAATTAGTAAATTGTAGCTAGCTAGCTTCATGGCTAATAGCTATACAGAAAGCTCATAAGTAATTTAGGGAATTTCTACACTGTGCACAAGCCCACCTGGCCCAGAGGCATCGTTTATGAACTCCCCTTGGCCTGATGCACTTAAAAACTGTCCAGAAGAAGGAAGCCCATTAAGCTCTTCTAACCTGATAATTCTGGATTTATTTATTCACATATTTTAACAGAAAAATATAAGTTTTAAAAGTATATATTTGTGTTATATTAAGGTTACAAATGAGGGCCCAGTCCTGCATTTCACAGTATGTGAGTGGACTGCCATACTCATCTAATGTCCCACTGAAGCAAGTGTGAGGTTAAATGTGTTCATGGGTGTTTTAAGGCCCCACTCTGGCAAACTCTTATACCTTACACACAGAAGTTTGGGTCTACGCCCACGTGTAAACGTTTGCAGAACAGGGGCCTTAAATATGTTGACATCAGGAAATACTGAAGGCTGAATATGCCTCCTTAACTTTGCCTTCTTGTGCATTATTATAAAATCTGACATTACAATTATAAGCTATTTCTAATGTAATACAAATTGTGCAATTTTTTCTCCTTAAAATAAAAGTTAGTGTTAGCATTTTAGCACTCACAAGTAAATTTAATTTAAAAATAAAAACACAAACAGAAGAATTTAAGTAGGGTTTTAAACATCTAATAAAGAATAATATTTCATAATTAAAAAGAAAACCTACTATACTTTGAAAATGTCCTTTTATTTAATAGTTACAAAGAGGATCTTGTAATGCCATGCCAGTTTGAGTTTATTTCAATACTTGCTCCATTGAACTCCAGAAAAGTACTATTCCCTTTTCACACACATGTCACTATGGATTAACAGTCTTACTATATATTTAGAGATGGGTGCATGTGAATATGAAAGAGAATAAAAGAAAGCAAGGAGTTGTCGTCCTTCCCACTAGGTAACAGGTTTATCTGACAGAAACTGTCACTCCATGCTCACACAGTTCATGTTGAGAATCATTTACCTGACAAATTACTCCCACAAACTTCTAGCTTCATTATTTCCTCACATAATTATGCCTGATTTTTTTTTCTGGAATGATTTGTGTTGGAACTGAACATCTGGCATCATATTATACACAAACTTCTTTCCCATTAATATAAAGAAACAAATGTTACTTTAAAATATGTTGTTTTGCAAAAAGGGGTTATATCATAGGTAAACTTTAAATATAGGTACATTAAAATGTATAAAATATATAAATATATTTAAAGTTTACCTATGATGTAACCTCCTTGCAAAATAAAATATTTTAAAGGTGACATTTGTTTCTTTATAGTAACACACACAATACAACAGAAGGCATACCCCCTTTTATACTATTGTAAGGGGAGTCAGAATGAGCTCTACCCTGACATCTGGTGGTGAGCTGTGGAAAAGGACTTCAGGGGCTGATCTCGTTTGCCTGGGCACACCCACCCTGCCTAGCATTATGGGAATGCTTGCCCAAATGGTCCCTTTGGCTTCTGTGGGATCCCCAGTCTCTTTGTTATTGGTGCAGGAGTAATAAAGTGTTATCTTGGTTATGTGAATCAAGGACAGTAGAACTGCACTTGGCATTTTATGAGGGACTCGCCCTCAACTAAGTAGCACTCGCTAGGCAAGGGACATGGGTTCCAAAACCCAGTGAAGCGATTGAGGCTGGGGACAGGTATTTGTACCTGTACTATATGCCCCTTCTGAGGGCCCTAAATACCACTTTGACCCCTTCTTTCTCCCTGTGTAATGAGAGCTACTTTTGACTCCATTAGGAGTTTTGTTACAAGCTGCAGAGCTGAAATCAATGATACACAGGTCTAAGCATTAGACCTCCTTTATACTAGTGGTTCTGAGTGCACCAGCACTGAGGCTACCCTACTAACAGCTGAAATCACTAACGAGCTGAGGTTACCAAGAGCTGTAATTACTGAGAGCTGTGTTAAGTGTGTGTGGGGGGGGCCCTGAAGTCATGTTGGTGAGCAGCTAGCAGGGCAGCTAGTGGAGAGGAGCAGCTGGCAGTGAAGACTGCAACAGAACCCCATGGAGAGGTGTGGCAATTGGCTTTCAACCTGAGCAACGGAGCATGTAAGGTGCCCCCATACCTTCCCCCCACTTCCACCCAGGCTGGGAGGTAAACTCTGCAGATGAACTTCTGAACTCTGGGGGCTGCATTGCAACTGTGGGAGGGGTGACTTTTGGGTTGCTGGACTCAAGAATCACTCTGGGGCTGCACTGACCAAGGACAAAAACTGTGGGCGGGGTGACCGTTGGGTTGCTGGACTTAAGACCCTGAGGGGAAAAGGACACTGCCAAACTTACTTGAGGGGTGGGTCTTTTGCTCATGGTTTGTGTTATGAATCCTGTTTGTGGTGTTTCCCCAACAATAAAAGGCTTTTGCTACACTCAGACTCTGTGCATGCGAGAAGGGAAGTATTGTCTCTTAGAGGCGCCTGGGGGGTGGTATGTAATTGTCCCAGGTCACTGGGTGGGCGCTTGAGCCGGTTTTGCATTGTGTTATTGAAATGGAGCCCTTATATACTGAACCTGGCCTTGTTGCTGCCAACTCTGACGGGCAGAGGAGTCACGCTATAATGTCAGTTGCTCATTCTGAACTTGAAGTGACTCAAACAGCAATACGCAAATACGTACTGAAAAAAGGTACATTTTCAAAGAGTGAGCATTAAGTTCTGTGCATAGGTATTACCACCTGTAGGTGTCACAAACCTGAATTCCTAGTTATTGCTATGAAAACATTGTTTTAAAGCATCTTATTTATTTACAGATTTTGTTGCAGTTGTTGTTAAAGAAAACATTAGACATTAGGCAGAGTTTTTCCCTAAGCCAATGAAGAAAATATACATGTAGTGCATCATCAAAATATCTAAGAGAGTGCTAATTCAGTTAAGGGAATAGGTATGCCAATGTGCTGACATCTGATTTGCGCAGGCTCCCTGCCAGTAAGTCCTGCACATCATTCAGTGTCGTAAACAGCAGGGGATGATACATTTGGTTCCTTGAAGGATTTAATATACTACATAAACTTCCTCCATACAGGCAATTGTATTTTGCAACTGTCTCGGCAGTAGACTGAAAAATTCAATCAAAGATGAAATTAAATAAACTTAATAGGGAACTGGGAAGAGAAAAATTAAAATTGGATCAGACAGAGATGTGGGGGACTTGTACAAAAAGCATTTTCCTTGACTTTTTTTGCCTATTCTTTTTGCATTTGTTCCAGACATTTGTATTTAGATAACAGTTTATGGTTTCCCCCTTCCCCATGATAGATGGGCTTCATCTACTACATTTTGCACTGAATTGTATTCCTGTATTTGACACTTTGGGATTGGTCACATATTCTTGCAGAAACACCTATGGCAAGGAGTTATGGTTTTCTGGAAACTTTCCTCAGGGAAGAGAATTTGGATGCACCCACCCCTCTAGAATGTGCACCAGTCCTTTCCCTGAACTTTAGGTAGCTTGGGAGATCTGCATGCAGCAATACTGCACAACTAGGGTTGCCAACTTTGTAATATTTAAAAACCGCATACTCCAGCAGGAGTGCTGGAACCTTCCCCAAGACCCCACGTCTGCCCAGGTTGGGAGGGACTTGTCTGCAGAGCTGAGGGTGGGAGCTGCAACTGCCTGACACAGGTAGAAGGCAGCCCCAGCTGAGTAGGGGCTTGTGTTGGTTGATGACCCAGCACCTCCCTCGCCTGCGGTAATTGGACTTTTGGTGTCTAGTCAGTAGATTGACTGGACACTGTCAAATCCTCTTTTTGACTGGACTTTCTAGTAGAAAACTGGGCACATGGCCACCCTTCACAACAGTTTATGACATGGAGTTCATACCAATAAACCCTTCTTGGAGTTTAGTGGGCATAAGTACTGGAATAAGAATATAGTTAGTCAAATTGGAACAGAGCCAAAACATAAGCTACTTAGAATCTTGTAGAAAGTGTCATGTTTAATATCTCATTAGACAGATCAAAAGCACAAAGCTGATGTATTGGGTCAAAAAACTGGAAACTACTGAATATCACTTCCTACAGTATCTGGGTTTTCTTTGGAGAAGTTCTGTCACAGGGCAAACGCTCCTTCCCCTCATGCCAGGATGTGGTGTTACAGGCGTTCTTCTGCTCTAGCAACCTTGTTTGTAACCAGGGTGTCGTAGCAGACTGCAGCTTCTATGGCCTGACCATCTGGGCAGGTCACCTTTCAGGGTAACAAGTTCAAATAGAAAAAAAAAGTCTAATAGCCTTTAGGCCAGCCCTTCAGTGCCCATCTGAGAGTCATGAGTTTGTCTCTTTTAGTCCTGAGGCATGTATTGCCCCTCTTGCTGGAAGTGTGGAGCAGGAAAGGGAAATTAGGACTCAGGCCCATTTTGTCCTCTGGACTTCTCTGTCCTCATGAAGCTTTTTCCTAGCTGGCTACTGAGGCACTTCCTCAAGACCATACTCAGCCTCACTGGCATAAACCCCTCTGTCTGAGCTGCAGCCTTTTATGCCAGCTGCTACTAATAAGGCCCTCAGAGACAGCTGGAGGGGTACTTGGTCCATTATTAACCCTTTCCTGGCTGTCTACACACCCCATCACAAGTTTCATTCAAGTAACGGCCAACTCCAAGGTTGCTATGGCTGAAAACTAAAAGTACCTTATAAAAGAATGTTCCAACCAGATAGCTTCTCACTTTTTATGTCATTGATTGTGATTGATGCAGGTGTGGCAACAAAATAATTTTATTATATCACTACAACCTCAATTCAACCTTGGAGGGAAAAGGGGAGCTATAAAAATGGAATATGCATTTAACAAAATCATAGTTTAAAGTTAATAGTGATACTAAATCACATTAGGAAAATATTCTGTTATAAAGCTCTCTCCATAACACAATCCCGGCAGTTATGTGTGGCGTCCATCAACATATGTAATAAAAGAAAACTGAACTAAACTAGATTAGAAAAGCATAGGAGAGGTTTTAGAGGTCAGCTAGGCAGTTATTTGTCCAGTGTCCCATTACTGACAGACTCAGTCAACTCTGTATGAGTTCTTAAAAGGCACCTGGTTCTGACGTTACACTAATAAGGTCTATCAACATTCTGAAAGACAATCCGTGAAAGTTATGAACTAGGACTGTTAAGCCTTAAATATAAAAAGGGAATTAATACTCTGCTGCTCACTAGCTGGTTGTTACTTTTCTGCTACAAATCTACCACTGGTAAATTAAATGTGACAAAACTGCTTATTATCTTTTTTCCACTGAGCTTCTTTGGAAGTGCCATTTGGAGCTAATTTTCTTCAACTCATTTATGTCTGAAAGGGGGAAATGTAATTATATCTAAATTCACTAAATCTATGTATTCTTTGGAACTGGAAGATAGTTGTACCCATTTTGCACAGTACCATGCTCTGAAAGCTCACATGCTGATAAATCTTTGTCTACTATTCAGGAAGTCCAAATAGTAAAAAAATGACATGTTAAATTACAATAGTTTTTTTTCCGCAGCTTTCTTCCAGTGGCCACCAGATAATATGACTGAAATTTAAACTTGCAATGCTACTCACATATGGCACCACTATCACTAGTTTCCATCTTGCTTCAATACAGACTTAACACTCAGAAGAACTTTAATAATCTGTTAGATGTTTAAATTACAGCATGCACCTTATGACTGCTAAACCAGAATTCAGGCAGTGGGATAGAAACCAATTTCCATTCACTTTCACTGGACTTTATACTGTGGCACAGCTATTGTCATCAGTTAGGGACTGAACTAAAATGAATGGCAGAATTTGTATTGACTTCAGTGGTGCAGAAATGGTGCAATATGAAACACCTCCAAAGATCTCAAAGCCCTTTTACCAACCTTAAACGATGAAGTGTCATAAAACCCTGTCCAGGTAGCTAAATACAAAAAGTTTACAGATAGATAAAATAGATGGATGTATTAAGTGACTTAACTACGGTAAAACACACAGTTAGTGCCATAGCTGTAAATGGAACTCTGGATATCTTGACTCCAAGTTCCCCTACTCTAACCAGTAGACTACACTGCTTTTCTGTCTAGGAATGTCATTCTTCAAAAAATGTTGATTTTCTATCAGATTCTTTGAATTTTAATACATTTGACCGTTTGTACATCTGAAGCAAGAGTTGTACTGACCCAAACAGGTGCAACATTGTTTTGAGGTAGCTTTCAAAAAACAAATAGATACAACTAGAAACAACAGTGAATCCAAGCAAAGTTTCCTTTTTGTCTTCAAAGCTGACAGCCTCTCTGATTGGACACCTCCCAAAAATATAGTAAGGGCTTCTATCAGTAATCAGCTCTCACTAAACATCAAAGCTAGTACCTTAAAGAGTTCATCAAACAAATAGTTAGTGCTCCAGGTATACATTTGGTTTTGGAGGACAAGACATTCAAATGAATCCACCATTTAAGAGTAAATTTATGTTTCCAGTAATTAAAATATATTTACAATGTGTTTTTCCTGTTTATTCATTTCTGTTTCTGAGCCCAGTTCCAATAAATGCTTAACCTTGCAACAAAGCCAAAACAGAATATAAATAGGCTGCAATTATCAGTAAATGTTGGTGAACATCAATTTCATAATACACACAAACTGACAAATGTTTCCAGAGATAATAATAAAAATGTACAGATATGCAAAGTAAGAAAAATGCTGCTAGACAATCTATTAGAGTTTGATTTAAGGACATTCACTTTGTATATTTTGACATGTGATGTTGACATTTTGTGTTTTATAAACCTTAACTTTTTGAATCTCAACATTGACTGTCACTTGACTTATCCCCGCATGAATTTCCTGCAACTATTACAATTTAAATAGATAAAAATAAAAATACTTAAAAATATGCATCAACATTATCTGTCAAAATTATTTAAAAAATTAAAATAAAGTTCTGCAAAGCCTAAAATATAAACAATGAACGAACTTTTTTAATGAACATGCATGAACAGAAACAGAAGAGGCATCAGATTGCTTTTAAAAGTAACATGCTCTCTAAGCAAGGGGCCAGACCATCACCATAACAGAAGACACAGATGGGGGCAGGAAGGGCCTTGCCTTCTCTAATGACACTGATGGATCCCAAGGACTCTCAGGAGGAGTGAAGACTCTAAGTGGGAATAGTGTTCAGACATTTATTATTTTGCATAGATTTACAACTCTCCTGTGCTCAGTGGCCTTGATATTAATACACTTCAAATGTCTGTAGAAACATCCTTATGATTCATTGACACAACAGAGGTGTTGCACTAGGGAGAACCATTTTCCCTCTACTTCCTAGCAGAGGACGTTTAACCTTTGTTATGAAATTTGTGCTAAAAATAAAAACAAACAGGTCCTTTTTACATTGATAAAAACAACAACAACAGGACATGCCATCAACGTAGAGAACAAATAATGAGGGCAAATACACCCTGAGAAATGATGTGTCTTTTTCTTCCATGGCTGCTGTAGATAAACTTCCAAAAGATGTCTCTTAATGATGGAGGATCCCATTATTTTGTCTTTAAATAAAACTGATCCACCCAAACAACACAGTGAATGATCACTCACTTTATAACTGCACTGATTGTACCGAAAACTAGAAAGATAGATAAGTGTGGTTGTTTGGAAAGAAGGTGTTCTAAATAGTCTCTGGACTGAGTATCATCATCTGATATATTCTGAAAACAACCTGACACAGAACTAGCATAAGTGGAATGGTGAAAAGCATTAACTCCATTTAATTATTTTTACGGCTCATGATCTTGCCTGGTCGTCAGTACACTGTACCTTAGTCTCCAAAACTTTGAAAATCACTCTCCCTAAGTTGTTTGTATCTACAGTCATTAAACTTATGTAGTTTTATCCATCAGTTATTACAAAGTGGCCTTCCATTCTGTTTTGTGTCTATTGTCCTTTGTCTGTAATTGATCTATCTCTCAGGCTATTTTAATTTGCTTGTTTTCTTTAAATGTTTTGGTCTGTGTTGTTCTCTTTGATCAATTCCCTGTCACTTTCTCCAAATTCTGTAAAAATAAGGACCCTCTACCCAAATCCTTAGTCTTTTGATAATTTCATAATTTGATTTGCTTAAGTTTATATCTGTCCTCTTCTTGAAGTGGCTGTTTTTATCAAATCCTGAATGGTTCACATTTTGAACTTTCCCCGTCTCTCTTTCATGTAGCAGTCTCTCTCTCTCTCTATTTACTTGTACTCACTTTATACAAAAGTGTTACTTATTTTGATGCTTTCTAAATGTTGCTCAGTTTTGGCCCTATCTTTCTTCACTATCCATTCCCCGTAGATGTGTTCTTTCCTAGCACCTTTTCCAGACAAATTTCTCTTAATAATATCGCTCTGTGGATGTGTGTGCATACCCCCAGCCCATATTCAGCAATATCCAGGTGATCCTTTTTTCCTTTAAATTATTTTCCTCTTTTAAAATAAACTATTACTATTTCCTAAAACCTCATGCTTGAACAGGAAAACATGAAAGAAAGTGATTTAAAAAAGATAAGATGACAAAGCCTCAGCATTGAGTCAATTACAACTTCTTTCTAAATTTTGTTCTCTGGAGTTTTATATGCTATCAGTTCAGGACCAAAACACCATACAAACTGACTGGTGTAAATGTGGAGTAACTCCACTGAAGTCAGATTTATATGGGCATAATTGAGAACAGCAGTTATTGTTCTGTTAACACTTAGAAATAACGCAGTAAAGAAAGCCTTCTTCCATTGCTTAGACAGATTAAAATAGAAGTGTTTTCTTCCTATTCCTCCTCTCCCACCCCTCCATTCGTTTATACTTAGAGTATCTAAATGCACTTTACAAAGCAATGAGTCAGATACTGGGTGCATGCATTAGTATCAAGCAGCCTGAGCATTAAGGGCTGATCCTGCAAAACGTTTAGTACCTCCTCCAAGCAGGGGTGCTGGAACAATTTTTATAGTGGGGGTGCTGAGAGCCATTGAACCAACTGTAAACCCTGTAAACCAACAGCACCCCTAGTTCTAGCACCTATGCCTTCAAAATGCTGAGGGACCTCAAACATGAATGGCTTCACTGTCATCTTTCTGTTACAGCACCTAACAGCACACATTGAGTGGAATAATGGGTTCTCCCATATTCTTTTTGAAAAGTGCCAAAGGATCCTTAATTTCTAGTTATCAGGGATAAACAGAAGGGATGGAAAATAGATACAATGATCCAAATTAACTAGTGGTCTAAGTAGACATCACTGAATATAATGGATTTACTAATCTTCCATCAGTGGTAAATTTTGGCCTGTAACATGCCACATCCTATTGGCCAGTGGCAGTTGCTGAGTTAAGGGTGTGATTTTTCTTCCAAGATCTTCAAGTGAACATCTGTTTTCCTCAAAGCTGTAAATGTCAAGTCAAGAATTTCCAATTACACTCCCCTCTGTTTTATTTAGTCTGAGGATATTAGTGGCATAATTACTTTGTGATGAAGTTGTGCATCATCTCCTTTCCACCAAACTTAAATATATTTGTAAAATTTTCTAATGAATAAGAAATGCTGGCAACAAAGAACTAAATGAGAGAGAGAGAAAGAAGCCTATGAAGATGCTTACAGTAGCAAATCAAGAAATAAAGCAGGAAAAAATTACAGGTTGATCATGGCAGCAGGCGGAGCAGCACAATCAGGATTAGTTCCTTGTGTAACATGACAGGAGACACACATGCTGTGAATCTCTCCTTAAAATCTTCTAATGAAGAACTGCCTCTTAAGCCAACAAACATGAGGCTGACGAAGATTTAAGATTGAGTCTTGCTTATCTGTTTTCTAGCTATAAATCATTTTAACTGTAAAACATCTGTGGGTGGCTTTTTGGTCTTGGATTCAATGCATAAATATTCTGTTTTTTAATTAATGACACATATTTTGTTAATTGTCTCAGCTGGGTCTCAATTTGCAGCTCCCCTCATCAAACATGTTCAAAAATCTTCCCATAAGAAACAAAACCAAACAAAAATCACCGTTTTACCCATCTATCTGTGTATATTTCATTAGCCTGAATCAGCAATGAACCTTTAAGAGATGTAGATGAACACAGATAGCAGCATATGACTTGAGCTTCAAAAGTTAAAAGTTAGTTAAACCCAAAATACAGGTAAGGTCATTGAAAGTTCAGAGTTGAAAGTTTAATTATTCAATCAGTTGGCAGTAGCCTCTGTTTTGCTGCACTCTATTCCAAGGCAGGAACTCCTGCCATCAAACCCCTCCTCTCTAATAAAGTAAATGAAGAATTTAACCTATCTACTTTATTTCTTTATCTACCTATTCTCAAAGCCCATCCAAGTCTGCAGCTTCAGTCTTTGCCTCCTATTAATATTGCTATTACAGTCGTGCCTGGAAGACCCAGTCAGGATTGGGGTCCCATTGTGCTAGGTGTGGTGAAAATACACATGCAGATACGGCCCTTACTCTGAAAAAGCTAAACTCTTTACTACAACTTTTCTTTTTAACAATAATAATAATTAATACATACAATATGCAGCACTTATGTATCTGAGATTAGGTTTATACCTAATGTATGCAACACCATGGACCTGTAATGGTATATTCTAGCTCTTTACTGCTCAACTGGTGAACTCTCTTAAAACAGACTGATTTGTAAGGAACCGCAAATGCTTCACCCCCTTATATAATCTACCAAAATGCATACAAGTCATAGCCAGTGGCTCAAGGCTGAAGCCAGATATCATGAGGGAAGTTGAAGATATCACAGCGTTTTCTGGTATAATAGGAAGACTAGTAAGAGGCCAATATGACTCCATTAGGATCTATAAATCAAAAAAAGAATCCTATAAAAAGTGGAAACACGGACAAATTGCTAAGGATAAGTACAAAAGAACAGCACAAGCATGTAATGACAAAATCAGAAAGGCAAAGGCACAAAATGAGTTATACCTAGCAAGGGACACAAAAGGCAATAATAAAAGATTCTCTAAATATATCAGGAGCAAGAGAAAGATGAAAGAAAATGTAGGTCCACTACTTAGTGAGGAAAGAGAGCTAACAACAAATGACATCAAGAAGGCTGAGGCTATAAGAAACGCATGCAGTCCCTGCAGGACTTGTAACTAAATTAGTATAGTTTATGCCCATTGGTCATTGCCCAACGTAGCCCACCCACCCTGGCTATATAAGAACTCAGTGAGTGTCAATCAGCATCTACTCAGTGCCACTGCTGCTTGGCTCCTTACCAACTAAGGAGACATGTTCTCAAAATAAAACCTGAAACTGCCTCAGCTGAATCCGAATCTGTTGTGAGTGTTGTACTGTTCCATGACAGAGGATAGAGATATTTAATATCTATTTGCTTCAGTCTTCATTAAAAAGATTAACCACAACCAAATACTCAATACAATTAATATTAACAACAAAGGGGAATGAATGCAAGCCAAAATAAGGAAAAAACAGATTACAGATTATTTAGATAAATTAAATGTATTAAAGTCTCCAGGGGCAGATGAAATTCATTGTAGGGTACTTAAAGAACTAGTTGAAGTGATCTCGGAACCATTAGTAATTCCCTTTGAGAATTTATGGAGGACAGGTGAGGGGTCCCAGAGGATTGGAGAAGGGCAAACATAGTACTTGTTTTTAAAAAGGGTAACAAAGAGGACAAAGGGAATTACAGACCAGTCAGCCTAATGTAGATACCTGGAAAGATACCAGAATAAATTATTATATTATCAGTTTATAAGCACCTAGAGGATGATACAGTTGTAGAAGGAATAGCCAACATGGATTTGTCAAGAACAAATCATGCCCAACCTATTTAATCTCCCTTTTTGACTGTTACTGACCTAGTAGATGGGGTGGGAGGGGAAGCAGTTGACATGATATATCATGATTCTGTTAAGACTTCTGATGCAGTCCCACTTGACACACACATAAGAAAACTAAAGAAATATGGTCTAGATATCGTTACTGTAGGTGAATACACAACTGGTTGAAAGACCATACTCAAAAAGCAGTTATAAATGGTTCGCTGTCAAATGGTGTACCTAGTTGGGTCCAGGAGGGATCTATCCTGGGTCTGATACTATTCAATATTTTCGTTAATGACTTGGATAATGGAGTGGAAAGTACACTTATAAAACTTGTGGATGGCCAGGACCGGTGCAAGGATATTTTGCTCCCTAGTCAAAAGTTCAACCTTGTGCCCCTCCCCTCCACACACATCGGTTCATTGAGGGGCAAATCCCAACAAACATTTATAGATCCCAGGGGCCAGCCTGCCCAGGGGCCAGCCGTGCTGATGGGCTGCTCCCCAGACCAGGTTCCCCCCCGCACAGCCCCCCCCGTGAGCCCTCCCCACCCCACCAGTGGCCCCCACCCGGAGTCCACTCACTGGCTTTGCTGGGCTTGGGCCGCTGCAGCAGCTCGGCAGACAGGAGCTGCCTTCCAGAGGGATCCAAGAGCCAGAGCGTTCCGCTTGCGGCAGCAGTGAGCCCCAGCCATGGAAGAGCCAGTGTGGTGCAGGGGGGCAGCAGCCCTGCAAAGGCAGCGGTGCCGCTAGTGGGGAGCAGCCACGCCTCCCCACCTCTCCTGCCCAGGCTGTGGCCCAGTGCCCGCCCTCCCCCATGGGCTCCTGCAGGCTACAGTGGATGCATGAGGGTGCTGGCCCCCGTGCGCCCCCCTCCGGCTTCCCCCTTGCTGCACTTGGGTTCTGCAGCTCCCGGACATATGAGCCACTGCCGCTGGGGCATGGGGCCCTGAGCCTGCTCCGGGAGGGTCAGCGGCGGCTCCCACGCCTGGGAGCCACAGAACCCGAGCACAGTGAGGCGGGAGCTGGGGGGCGTGCCTGCCCATGCTGACGCCCGCCCCCACCCCCCCGGGGACTCCTGAAGCAGATTCATGCTGCGGGTGGCAGCCCCTGTGCGCCCTCCAGCTTCCACCCTCACCACTCTCGGGCTCTGCGGCTCCCGGGAGTGTGAGCTGCCACCACCGCCCCTCCCGGAGCAGGCTCAGGGCCCCGTGGCGGTGGCAGCTCACATGCCCAGGAGCTGTAGAGCCCGAGCGTGGCAAGGGGGGAGCACGGGGGCTACTGCCCACATACATCTGTTGCAGCCTGCAGCAGCCCCCGGGGGGGTGCCGGGCCGCAGCCTGGGAAAGAGGGGTGAGGCTGCTCCCCGCTAGTGGCTCCGCCACCTTTGCAGGGCTGCTGCCCACCCTGTGCCGTACCGGCTCCTCTATGGCTGTGGCTCGCCGCCCGCACAACCCGATGCTCTGACTCTCCTGTGCCTCCAGAAGGCAGCTCCTCCCTGCCTAGCCAGGACACCGCTTTTTGGCACCCCCAACCACTTGGCGCCCTAAGCAAGTGGTTGGGGGTGCTCTATTCACTAGGCCATGCTACTTCTACCAATGGTTTTAAATGGTGAACATAATTTTTTATTTAGTTGTTTTTAAAGGACTTTAACGTTTTCCTTCTTCTAAAGCACTAATTTTGTTTTTCACATATCTAGGTTTAAAGAACACTAGAACTCTCTCTTCCCTCCCCCTGCCCCAAAAGTACGTATCAAGCTAGTGTATTCAGGATTCTGTTTTTATTGCAAATGAACTGTAAGTGTTAATTATTTGAAATTGCTATTACATTAAAATGCAATTATTGGATTAATTGCAACAATGACATTTTAAGCTTACTGTCAATTTTGTCTTGAGCATTAAACATCATCCCATAGCCCTATGATTACTGGTTTTAAAAATATATTGTATTAAGTTAACTCACTTCTACTAGTCAGCAACTCAGATTCCAAATGTACTCAATAACCTTGGTCTACTATACCTCTCCTTAGGACCAAATTAGAGAGAACCTGCAAAGGCAGATCACTGATAGATAAGATTGAAACCTTCCCTACCATATACTGCTGGCAACTTTAATCTTCAATGCTGTCAAAAATATATCTAAGACAATCTTTAATCATTATTAGTAAACTTCATGAGTGTAGAAAAAAACTGAACTGTAACAGACAAAATATGAAAGATAGTAACCATCTGTCATTTCACTTCTGAAACTGAAAAGCATTTTCCATGTGTCATACATTATATCAAATTAAATAAGTGTCAGCCAGTCAGATAAAGGACATTGATTAATTGAAAGAAGCACCAATGATAAATACTTCATTTGAATGAATCAATTGTACTTACAGAATTACTTGATTTGAAACAGCAGCACTTACTAAAAGTTTGAAGTGGCCTCTGATTGGCTGAGTAAGTCCATTTTCCCAACCATAGTATATCTTCTCGAGAGCACTGCTTTGAGAGCATCACTGTACTACACCAATGTCCAAGGTTTGAGAATGGCTTGTTAGATCACCCACTCCAGGGTGTTTTGATTGTTTTATAAAATGTATTTCCATTTCTCTTTACATGTACCCAAAATGTGCCTGTCTAGAGCTCATGAGAGATGCCAGTTGGACTGAAGTTCTATTTAGTTATAGGGTAGGTACACCCAAGGTGCAAGAACTGGAAAGTATTCAGAGATGGACAAGGAGAATGATCAAAGGCAGGGGTTCTCAAACTGGGGGTCGGGACCACTCAGAGGGTCACAAGTTTATTATATGGGGGGTCATGAGCTGTCAGCCTGCACCCCAAACCCCACTTTGCATCCAGCATTTATAATAGTGTTAAATATATTAAAAAGTGTTTTTAATTTATAAGGGGGGGGGTTGCACTCAGAGGCTTGCTATGTGAGAGGAGTCACCTGTACAAAAGTTTGAGAACCACTAGGACATGGAAAAATTTATGAATAATATTGAATAGACTGGAATAGTTTATCTTAGAAAGGAAATGAATAAGAGGGGGCATGATAAAAGCATATAACATAATAAATGGTCTAGAGAGGGTAGACTGGTAGTTTCTGTTCTCCCTGTCTCATAACATAAGAACAAGGCACACTGAATTAAATTAAAAGATGGGGAAAAAAACAAAAACCAATCAGAGGAAATACTTTTTTCACACAACGTGCAATCAGACTGCAGAACTCATCACCACTGGAAATCATGTAGGCCAAGAACTTAGGAAGATTAAAAAAGGGACTGGACATATATGAAAATAAAAACAACTCCAGAATTATCACAATTGATTTAAAACATTTTGGAAAGGATATTAAATCATGCTTTGGGGCTGAAACCAGTCTCTATCAGAGAACAAGATGAGACACAATGGGTGAAGCAGATTACCACACATTTGCCTACCAACTTCCTCTGAAGCATTTGGTACTGGCCACTGTCAGAGACAGGACATTTTCTGACCCAGGAACCATCTAGTCTATTCTTATTTTTTCTATGACAGCAGTGCAAAAAGTTCCCCATCAGTGAGCATCAGGAACTCAGTAATAAAAGATTGGCTTTCTGGGGGGACTTCACATGTGAGTTGAGCAAACTTTGAAGAGGAACCCTGAGATCAGCCAAGCCTAAGGAAAAGGCTAGAGCTGGATTTTATTTTATTTTGAGTTCCTTTCATGAGTTCCTAAGCTCTAGGAAGGGGGCAAGTTCTGACCCACCAAAATCTGTGCAGATTCAGCTGGGGAGCTACCTGCACACACTGTTCCTGATCAGAACCAGTGAAACAGTGAGGATCCGGATCTGAATTCTGTGAGGCAGGCCCATCCATGGCCTACCTAAGGCATAAGTATGGCCGTATCTAGGCCCCAGCCCTGGAGTCATATGATTACATCTTACTCCAAGCTTGCATGATATAAAAAAGTTAATGTCAAGCCCACATGTGAAGAAAACTTTGAAAATGTGACTCAAGCGTAACTGACGCAATAGTATTTGCAGTTAGCCTGAAGTAATAGCTTTGAGCCGAGTAAACTGCCCTATGCCTCTCTCTTAACTCTAAGACCCACTGTGTTTGGGTGTGGTGCAAGGGAGGGGGCAAGGGAACTGTCAACACCAACCTGCCTGTGTGGCAGGAAGGAAAGAGTGTTGCAAGCCCTGGACACTCACCCAAGCAGATATGTCCTGGCTGCTGGGATAAGCACTGAGAGTTGATACTCCCACCCTGACTGCCTACTACTGCCACTCCTACCTTTTCAGGGGAACCAGAAGAACCTGCCATTAACTCTCCAAATGGGGGACCAGCCAAAGATGTCTCCATGTTGTGGTGTGCCAAAGGTCCTGAATTGTCTTGGGTTCATCTCAAATTTTATCCTAATGGCATTTATTTAGGATTAACTACCGAGCAGGATTGTCTCCTAAATTATCTTCTCCCACAGAACACTGCAGAGTCAGCTCTCAAATTATCTGCTGTGTCAAACTATATTTGCTTTAGTATCCTTTAAAAAATATCTAACTGATTGGGTACAATCAATGAAAGGAATTAGATTGGATAATCAGATGAGATAGCCTTCTGCTTTATTAAATACTCTGTTCTGCTTCACCCAGTTTCACTTGCAGGATAAACAAAAATATTTCAGTGGCAAACAGTACCATTTAAAAATCCTCCTTAGAACTAGGATTATAATGTGGTCACTATGTATGACTTTGACAGAACAAGGAGTAATGGTCTCAAGTTGCAGTGGGGGAGGTTTAGGCTGGATATTAGGAAAAACTTTTTCACTCAGAGAGTGGTGAAGCACTGGAATGGGTTACTTAAGGAGGTGGTGGAATCTTCATCCTTAGTGGTTTTTAAGGTCAGGCTTGACAAAGCCCTGGCTGGGATGATTTAGTTGGGGAGTAGTCCTGTTTTGACAGGGGGTTGGACTAGATGACCTCCTGAGGTCCCTTCCAACCCTGATATTCTATTATTCTAAATCATAAGTCCATCTTATTGGATCTCAGGCAGCCACACAGTAAAACTGTGCAATACTTAGATCCTTACAGAACAACAGATACTGCATCTCCACTGGCTAAAGAATACTTACAGAATTTGTAATCCAAATACTAATTCTTAAAGACAAGAATAATTCCACACAAGTCATTTATACTAGGTGAGTGTATGGTTCAAAATTCCACACTTTATGTAGGCTAATGTAAATGTTTTCTTGGATTTTCAATTCACATGCTGCTCCCCACACCCAGCCATGCCACAATCACACATTCAAAGCACAGTTGAGAGTCAGGCCAGGGGTGGATATAATAAACCATAAAGTTAAATCAGAGATGAACTTAGCCTCACATGATCTAGCCTCAAAAAATTCATTTTAGAACCAGGATTCCACTTGCATCATCAAATAATATCAAAATAAAATACAGGCTCTGTCTGACCACAAGAAAATCCATCATGCATTTCTCCTGTTATATTTTCCTGTTATTTTTGTATTGTAACTTATTACAGACCTGGTATCTTCCTTTTGGCTGCCTTGAACTTTTATATACTGTTGAAAAGTGTGTCACCTCATCTTAGGTATCCTCCACTGGCCACGCAGCTTGATTTCTATGCGTTTGATAAGGCTGGGCATGCTAATAACAAATCATTAACATGTTGCATTACTACCCACTATGGTTTGCATTGTAGAAATAGCAATCTTTGAAGGGACAAACATTTTGGGCCAGTAAATCAGCTGGCCAATGTTAATAAGGGAGCATAAAGACAGCTTTCACTATACCAATTAAACAAAAGAAATTTGCACATTTCTTGATAGCTAATGCTAGGAGTAACATAATTCCAAATTCAGAAGTATCCAAAAATGGAATATTTGGACCACTCAGTCAGGTCAGACCAGACCTTGCATATAGACAAACTCAAGAAAGATTCAGAATCCAACAAAATCAGACACTTCAGTTCCCAAATCCTATGTGTTTCACAGGATGGAACACAGTACTGACTACCCTCATTGAACCATCTCCAGTGAAATGATCCTTAACAAGGCCTTTATGGGAAAGCTCTTTCATAATTAAGGCTGCAAGTCTGTCATGGATTCCGTGACTTTCCAGGACCTCTGTGACTTCTGCAGCGGACGGTGTGGAGGGTGAAGGGGGCGCCCAAGCAGCTCAAGCAGTCCCATAGCCAGCTGCACTGGCTGCTGCTGGAGCAGTCTTGAGTTGTTGCAGCCTGCCCCCTGCAACAGCAGCAGGGGTCCCGAGCCATGCGCCGCCGCCGCCGCCTGCCCCCCCCCCCCAGTAGCAGTGGGGGTCCTGGGATGCCATGCCCTTCCCACCTCCTCTTGCAGCAGCAGAGGTCCCAGGATGCTGTGCCCAGAGCACCCATGGCACCCCCAGGCCACCCTCTGCCCCAAAGCACCCAAGATTTAGTCAGGGGTATATAGTACAAGTCACAGACAGGTCATGGGCTTTGAATTTTTGTTTACTGCCTGTGACCTGTCCATGACTTTTACTAAAAATACCCATGACTGAAGGCCTTATTTATAATCACCCCCATACCACTCTACTAGCCTCCTCCTCAAGAGAAATAATTAAAAAAGACTTGCCTATGGAGATGACAGAGGAATTTTGATGCACAGTATTCTCTTCCTGGTTCCCCATGGTTGAGTGCTCAAGCAGGATATTTCCTGAAATAGGAAGCTTTGAGGGCAGGTCATGAACTATGCTGTACCAAAGCCCATTTGACTCCACATCAGGAGGAGGTGGGGTGGGGAGTTTGGACATGGAATTTTTATATTTTGAATATCCTGGTGTATGCTTGTATAGAAAGCCAAACAAAAATGCAAGAAAACACAAGACAGGGATAGATGAGCTCTGGGAACCCCCAAGTTCAGTACGCAATGTGAAGAAAATCAAATTGTGAAAGCACATAATGTGGTTCCAGGATAGGATCAAACTAGGAAGTCTGTGGACTATTGCACATGTGATAAGAACAGACTGTTAACCAGATAAACCATACAGCAAAGTCATTCATTTTCATGCAGCTACTAGAGTCCTACATATGTTTGCAGGCAACCTTTCTCTCCTCTCATCCTCCTGTCCCTCCCCTCCCCTCCCCATCTCCAGTTTTTGCAAAGGCTGAATATAAATGTTAAAGTTATCGTGTCTTTTTAGCTTGACATACAAGAAATCTTTCACTGCCACCATGAATGATTCAGGATACATGACCTACTTGTTGGCAGTACTTAAGTACTTAAACTACAGCATACAATTTAGGGCCCCCACATTTTTTCTGAAACATACAAAATTGTTTATGTAAGCCATTACCCACATAATTAATTACCACACCTGAACACACAGACATTTGCATCCACACATGGGGTAGCTAGGTGCCCAAATACTTGATTTGTGAATACAACTATATAAATCCATTGTACACCTTTATATAAATCCATGGTATGCCCACATCTTGAATACTGCATGCAGATGTGGTCGCCCCATCTCAAAAAAGATATATTGGAATTGGAAAAGGTTCAGAAAAAGGCAACAAAAATTATTAGGTGTATGGAATGGCTTATGTATGAGGAAAGAACAATAAGACTGGGATTTTTCAGCTTGGAAAAGAGATGACTAAGGGGGGATATGATTGAGATCTATAAAATCATGAGTCGTGTGGAGAAACTAAATATGGAAGTATTATTTACTCCTTCTCATAATACAAGAACTAGGGGTCACTAAATTAAATTAATAGGCAGCAGGTTTAAAACAAACAAAAGGAAGTATTTCTTCATACAATGCAGAGTCAACCTGTGGAACTCTTTGCCAGAGGATGTTGTGAAGGCCAAGACTAAAACAGGGTTCAAAAAAGAACTAGATAAATTCATGGAAGATAGGTCCATCAATGGCTATTAGCCAGGATGGGCAGGTATGGTGTCTCCAGCCTCTGTTTGCCAGAAGCTGGGAATGAGTGATAGAGAACGGATCACTTGATGATTACCTGTTCATTCCCCCGGGGGCACCTGGCATTGGCAACTGTCGGAAGACAGGATACTGGGCTAGATGGACCTTTGGTCTGACCCAGCATGGCCGTTCTTATGTTCTCATACATACATAACAGCTTCCCTTCGAAATTTGAATGTGCACATTTACAAACTGGGTAGGGGCTGGCTGAAAGTTTGGCCAGCACCATTGTCCCTTAGGAATATAGCCAGTGCAGTACACTTTAACCAATTATTTATTTCATATATGAAAGCATATATATTAGGTCATCTCATTTTTTTTAAATGCATTTATTTCTCCATCATATATAGTGGCTCACTTGCACAAGCCTTGTTGTACTAAATTATCAGTTTTAAAGCTCAGTTTTTCCCCATAAAACTTCAGTGTTTTATCTTAAATAAAAGCTCTTGAAAGATAACCCAAAGAAATTCTCTCCATTTTAAACAAGTTACTGAATGTTCTCCCCAAACCCAGGTTTTTTGTTTTTCATTCCTTTTAACTCTTCTATAGAAAAGTATGTAGAACAGATCCAGAACATAAACTACAATAAAATAAATGGCACAGACACCACACAGGAAGGGCAGTGATCTTATTGAAATTCTCAACTTAACTAACCGTGCTTTTAGTTATTGCTGAAAATTACCGAAGAGTGGGTGATTTGACTTACCATATAATGTGGTTAGGAATGGTGTTTCAACTTTATGCTGTTGATTTACTTACCTTTGTGTAAGTGGGGGAATGGTCCCGCTATTGTGGGGAACTTTCCTGGCTTACATAATTGGCATCACGAACAGGATCCTATCCACAGGGTCCACCCCACTGGTTTATTGGTTGAGTTCTGGAAGCACTGTCCAGGCCTGGTCAAGAACCCTACTATGGCTGGAATTGAAGAACTACTGACACAGCTTGCTGGATTTCAGCACAGATTATCAGACCAAGCTGAGGCATTACAACAAGCTAAAACAGAGAGAAGCCTTATCACTGGCTAAGGCAATAACAGACCAACAGGCAGCAGAAGCTAAGAAACCTCCTACTATTTATATCCCACAGAAGCAGGTGGTCACAGAGTTTGGTAGCTTCCCGACATTATGATAGAGGAGTGGGTCAAGTCTGTGAAGGCAGCTCTGCGTGTGCTAAGAGTACCTGAAAAAGATCATGTGGACTTCATAGAGGAACACCTCAAGGGCCAGGCCAAGGCACAGTAAAGTTCATGGCATTGACAGACGAGAAAGATGTGGAAAAGGTATTTGAACTCCTCCTAGATGTGTATGGAGACAAGACACTTCATAGACTAACAGAAGTACTGGAGCATAAGCTTTTGTGGGTGAATACCCACTTTATCAGACACAGACCTACGAAAGCTTATGCTCCAATACTTCTGTTAAGGTACCTATTGGAACCTGACTAAAGGAGTTCTTTGAGAGAAAGCAGGAGCCTGGTGAAACTGTCCGGGCTTATGCGTATGACCTCCAAGAGAGAAAGAGCAAAGTGGAGCAGCGATACCCTCAACTAGTTCCAGACCCAGATATGGTTCTGAAAGAGCAGTTAGTACTGGGGTTCCAGGATGATGCCCTCTGTTGTGAAATGAAAAAGAGGTTAAGGAAGAGCCCAGTAAGAAGTTCTATGAACTCATGCAGGCTGCCATTATGTGGTCAGAAGAAGAGGAAGTCCCTGTGGCAAAGACAGCCAAGCCTAACCTCCGTACACAAAGCGGGGGCCTACTGAATGCAACTGCTAGGGAAAAGGCCCTGCCCCAAACACAGTTAACATTGGAAAGCTTAAGTGAAGCTGTCCACTAACTGGTGGTCCAACAGGGGGAGATGCTGAAAGTGATGACTGAGGTGATGAAAGGGAAAACCTCCACTAATATGCCAAAATATCCAAGGACCCCAGGGTCCCGAAGATCCCCACTGAAGGATGAGCTGGGAAGGTACAATTGCTACACTTGTGAAAGGCCAGGGCATACTAGCTGAGATTGTCCACTCAGAAAAAAACTGGAGTCCCAGGAGCCTGAAATCCAAGAAGCACCAGGAGTGAGTAGCCCACCATCAGGAGAAGGCTGAATGGGGACAGAAGGGTTTCTACAGCTGTCCCTAGGAAAAGGGCAGCACGTCAGCAGTGAGGAAAAGGACCCTGATGATGTTACTGCGTTTGACGACTTCTGTGGCTGAACTTCCGGGGACTGCTTGATAGTGGAAATAACCATAGCAGAGGTGAGAACCCACTATTTGATAGACACTGGCTCAGAAGTCACCAATATTTCTGAATTGTATTTCGGAAACTACTTAAGAGAGAGAGATCTGACCATGCATAATACCCAATTTGTACAGCTAACAGCTTGTCAAGCCAACACCTGAGGCCAGTCTCCCTAATGGGCTCCTGGTTGCAAATGTACTTCCTAATGCCAGCAAAGGAAAAGTGCCAGTCAGGCTGTTAAACTCAAGTAAGAAGGCCATAAAGTTGTGCCCTCGAATTAGGGTGGCAGAAGTACACCGACCTGAAGGTGTGGTACCCCCAGTGAGGGTGGCACTAGAAGAAAATGGGGATGGATTGCGGGTGACAAAAGTGGAAAAAGGAGCACAGGTTATCACATCACAAGTAGCACCCGACAGAGAGCTACCCACTCCAGTCCAAGTGGACTTCCACCAATTATTCCCTAAACAGGTCGGCCATTTGCGGGCACTACTGCAATATCAAGAGGTCTTTTCCAGGGACAAGCAAGATTTTGGTTACACCACCAGTGACACACCAAATAGCCACTGGAGATGCTGTCCCGATAAAACAGAGACACCAGCGGATTTCACCACAAATGTTCCAGGAGGTAAAAAAAAATACATCCTACACCTAGTGACTCAAAGTGTCCTTAAAGAAAGCCAAAGCCCCTGGGCATCACTCACAGTGATTGTAATAAAAAAAAAAGATGGTGGGGTGGGATTCTGCTGTGACTACAGGACACTGAATGAGGTAACGCACAAGGATGCCTACGTGCCACCTTGGATGGAAGAGTCACCAGATGCATTAGGAAGCACAAGACTGTTTTCAACCCTTGATTTAACTTTTGGTTATTTCCAGGTTGCAGTGGAAGAACAATACCAGGAAAAGACAGCAGTGACAACTCTGTTTGGGCTGTTTGAATGGACATGTATGCCATTCGGCTTGTGTACTGCACCTGCTATATTCCAGAGACTAATGGAGGGGGTGTTGGGAGACTATATCCTAGACACTTTGCTGATATATCTGGATGATGTTATTGTATTTTCCAAGGATTTCGAGAGTCATGTGGAAAGACTGGACTTGGTTTTCACACGATTGACGGAACATGGATTGAAGCCGAAGCCAAGCAAGGGCTGCCTCCTATGTGAAAAAGTCAAATTCTTGGGCCGTGTGATTTCGAAGGATGGAATCCAGGTAGATGAGGAGAAGACCAGGGTGCTAGAAAATTAGCCGGTCCCCAAGAATGCCAAGCAAGTGCAACAGGCTCTAGGTTTCATGAGCCATTACAGACAATTTGTTCCAAAGTTTGCACACATTGCTGCACCCCTATATGGACTAGTGGGCCAACTGGCACAAAAGAAGGGAAAGGACAATGCTTTGTGTGGGGTGATACCTCTCAGACAGCTTCTGATGACGTCACCTGATATCTTAATTCACCACCTGTGCTTGCATATCCCGAGTTTAGCCTGCCATTTATAGTGACAACTGATGGAAGCCTGCATGGCCTAGATGCGGTGCTCAGCCAGAAGCAAGAGGGGGTTGAGAGAGTGATCACATATGCAAGCTGAGGGCTGAGGAGGTCAGAAAAATGACAAAACTACAGTACTTTTAAACTAGAACTGCTGGCCTTGAAGTGGGCTATCACTGAATAATGTAAGGATTATTTAGTGTACTTTATATTTGTGGTAATCTCAGACCACAATCCACTCCAATACCTGGCAATGGCTAATTTAGGTGTAATTGAACACCGGTGGGTTGCCCAACTCACTGAGTTCACTTTTGAAGTACAGTATAACCGTGGAAGGCAGAACATCAATGCTGACACCATGTCTAGATTGCCTCTAGAGGAGGATGTGTAAAGACTTCCTAGTCATTCCTGCAGATGTTGTGCAGACATGTTTGTGCCTAGAGAATCCAAAGCCCAAGGATGAAGTACAAAACCCGGTAAAAGTTGAGAGTGTGATAATCTCCGGGTACTCATGGGAAGAGATTCAAACTCTGCAACGAGAAGGTGACGTTGGACCTGTCTTAGTGGCAGTCATAAGCTGAATGAGGCCAGACCGGAGATTTGGGGCCAGATACCTCCAGTCTAAAAAGCTACCCAGACAGGGGGAATGAATTAGATTACAATACAGAGTGCTGTTCCAGGTAACATATCATCCTCGAGATGGCAAAGAAGTGTGGCAGTTAGTAGTGCCTGTGTCACTATGCCATCGAGTTTACGAAGCCAGGCATGATCACGGGTGACATTTTGGAGACAGGAGCACTCTTGAGGTGATGAGGAGAAACTATTACTGGCCCACGATGGGTAGCAACATGCAAGCATGGATCTGTCAGTGCAAACAGTGTGCCCTAGCCAAGGATGCGTTTCTTCCCAGTCGAGTCCCTTTGACCTATACTAACATGACTGCCCCAATGGAGGTCCTAGCAGTGGACTACACATCACTACAGAGATCTTCAGAGGGTTATGAGAACATACTGGTTCTCATGGACATGTTTACCCGATTCACTGTCGCAGTTCTTACTAGAAACCACATGGCGCAGACAACGGCTGAAGCCCTCATAAAACACTGGTTTGTGTACTATGATTGTCCGGCATGGTTACACTCGGATCAAGGGAGGAATTTTGAATTAGAGGTGATCTCTGAATTGTGTAAACTGTATGGCATAGCCAAAAGCCGAACAACACCGTATCACCCACATGGAAATGCTCAGTACCAGAGGTTTAACCGGACAACGCACAACATGCTAAGAACACTCCCTCCTGAAAAGAAGCTAGCCTGGCAGGAACATCTCCCTGAGCTGGTGTTGGCCTATAACAGCCATGTCCATTCGCTGACAGATTAGCTCCTTTTTATCTCATGTTCGGGAGGGATCCCAGGTTGCAATTGGATATTCTGGACAGAGAGGGCCCTGAAGAGGATGAGGGGACCAATTTGGAAGACTGGGTCAAAGGTCACCATGACAGGCTGAAGATATATTGAGAGCAACTTCACAGGCTAACTAAAGACAGCCCAAAGCAGGAAAAGGACTTATGATTGCAAGTCCAGTAAGGCTCTCATCAAGCCTGGTGATCATGTACTAGCTCGTAACCATAGACACCAGGGGCACAATAAAATACAGGACAAGTGGGAGTCAAATCCCCACACTGTGGTCGCTCACAACAATCCCGAGCTATCAGTTTACACCATCCGGCCTGAACAAGTTGGTCCTGAGAGAGTAGTACATAGGGACCAGCTAAAACACTGCACTCTTAGTCCAGTCAGGGACCAGAGGAAACATAGATCAGCACGCCTCAAGGAGACTGAAACCAATTGGGGGATGGTTCTAGTCCCACAAACCGAATACAGAGGAGAACAGAATAGGGCAAACCCAAACCCTAAGGAGAATGGCCAGATCCCTCAAACTGACCCAGTGTTACCCAAGGACAGGGAAATAGAAAATATGGGTAATGAACCACCAGTCTTAAGAAGGTCTCAGAGGGCTAATAAGGGTGTACTGCCTGTTAAACTTAGAGACAATTATGTTATTGGTTCTATGTAGTGTTTTAATGAATATTGTCATGTACAGTATGAAGAAGTAGATGTAGAATGTTAAATATGTTAAATGTTCTTTTGATAATTGTTAATAGGTTTTTAATATGACATGATGTGATTATACGTTGTTAATATGGGGACCAGACGTACTGGTGTGAATACTGTGGCAGAATTTTAGCAAGGGGGAATGTAAGGGGACTGTTATCCCCTTACTAAAACTCAGCAGGGGTGTTTTGGTTGGCTAGCTCCCAGTACCAAAAGAAAGGGGAAGGGTCAATGGGAAATCAGGGCCCTGAGACTGACAGTCCCCAGGAATAAAGGGGAGAGGCCAATGCTCCAGGTCAGCCTGATTGACAGGGAGGGCAGGCTAATCAGGGAGTCAGGAGGCTGGGGGTGGGGTCCCATCCTCCGTGTGAGCTGGAATTGCCTGGGTCAGACAGAGTGGGGCCAAGCTAAGGAGAAAGCAGGGGACCAAGCTGAGCTGGGGAGAAGAGCTGTACCAGATCCAGAGGGGCCAGAAAATCAGCTCAGGAAGCAGGTCAGTGCTGGGAGCAGTCACAGAAGCAGCCCGCAGAGCAGACCTGTGCTGGGAGCAGGGCTGCAGCAACCAGAGCCAGAGGGCCAGAGAGGCAGCCCAGGGAGCTGGAGGCAGAGCAGCAGCAGCCCTGCTGATGCAGAGTGGTGGAGCTGGAGCTGAGGCAGAGTGGTGGCGCTGCAGCAGTCCGGAGCTGGGTGCAGTGAGCAGCTGGGGAGTGCGAGGGTGACCCTGAGCAGCAGGCCCAGCACAGGGAGATGCCCCCACTCAAGATGCCTGGCAGGCCAGACTTGAGGGAGATCATAACCTCGACGGGGCGGAGGCAATGCTGGGAAGAAGAGTTCTGCCACCTAAAGCCTGAGAGCGTGTGGCCATCACCACAGCAAGTGTCTGACCCGCAGCATCCCTGCAGCACAGCCAGGGCCTGAGCATGAGCCTGGGACTTGTGAAGAACTGACTGAACTTCCCTTACATTCCAGAGACGTTGGTTGTGATGTCCCTGTGCCACAGAGTGGGGTGATGTGTTTTCCTTTAACCTTTCCCATTCTTCCCTTAGTTTTTTTAATTGATTGCTGTTTAATAAATTGTATTTGCTTTGAACCGTATGGAATGATCAAGGGTCAGGGAAGCATCCCGTGCAGAGAGAGCACCCCAGAATGGGGACACCGTAGCCCCTGCCCTATGTGACCACCACAAGGTTGGGGGTTGAAACCCCCAGGAGTCCTGGGCCCAGCCTTGTTGGGGTTACAAGGACTCTGCCATACAGGAGAGTGGAAGGGGAGCCCTTGAGGTCAGACTGGCCTCTGGGAGGAAATGGGAGCAAGGACTCGAATCCTTTCACTAACCCACTTCACCAAGGTAATGTATAAACCAGGAAAGTTCCCCACAATAGCGGGACCATTCCCCCGCTTACATTTGGCAATCTGGATAACCCCCTGATGGTTATTTGAATGAACTGTGAGAAAACAGAAATAATTTCATCTTTTTAAATGTTTCTTTCAAGAAAAAAAGATTACACAGAAATGCAGTGTCAGAACTAACATAATAGATCCAGTAACATAATAGATCCAGGTGAGTTTTAGTGTATATAAAGATATTTTCAGAAAATTTTTAAAGTATCCATTTACATTCACAGTCTTTGAAAGATTATTACACTTTATCTTGTGAACTTGCACTCAGGCAAGTTATATTTTATCATCTGAATTGTCAGCACGATATTTTTCATTTTCTCCCACAGAAAAAAATTATGCATTTCACAAAATTAAAATGGGATTCTCCAAATGGTAGTATGGTCCATGAGGCAAAAACAAACCATATTGAACATTTTCCTGTGACTGCACTGAAACTCTGTCAGCCACAGATGACAGACAGACACAGGTGAACCTCAGCATTTTAGCAGCTTAACTCCATTCTAAAATTATGAGGCTAATATTCATGCTTGCGGAAGGGGTTAGCTCTAGCCCTCACTTACATTCTATTGTGCTGGCCTTCTGCACAGATGTGCAGTTCACCCTACATATTAGGCTTATCAGAACATCCAGGCTTTCCATCCCTTAACCCCAAAAGACAGTCTGCTTTCCTCTCTTCCCAACAAGGTTTTGTGACTTTTCTATGTGTTTTGCAGTAGTTATGAGAGCACCCTCGACTCTCAGTCTGTGCTTCAGACTCCAGCATGCAGATTAGACATCCACAGTCCGAATACCGATGCATGATCCATGCTTTCTCTGTAGCAACCAATCCATGTGGTTTGATTATCTGGCAATATTTCATGTGTTCTTGGGCTTTCTCCACGAGTTGCTGTCATCATTTGCACCTCAGTGGGTTAATTGGTGTAGGACTTGTATCAAGGCACTAATAGCATAATCCCTCACCCCCATTCCTGCATTCAGCAAGAAACCTGACAGCTTGCCCACTTTGAACAGTAAATATTCAAAATACAACCAATCTCCAGCATAACCAGAATAACATTTACAAAACTGCCACCTCATCATCCCTCACTGAACCCTCCCCCGCCCCCCAAAAGCAGGTCTTTTATAATCTGAGAAGGGAGAAGAGCTGAAGGAGCCAATAAATCTATTAGAGATCTCACTATGCCAATCTAATACCTGTGAGGCACTCAAACAGCAGCAATAGAAAGCAGTACAAAGGCAGATGGACAGGCAGAATTTCAATTAATCTCAACTCAGAAAGAAACTACCAATTTCCCTTTTCCAAAGACACACACTGAAATCTTTTTGACACTCCACATATCTAATCATATCACTCTTTTCCTGACATCCTTTCAAATAATTAACCTTTCTAAACACACACAGACAATTTGCAGGTAGGATTTAAAAACAAATAAAGTAGAATTTGATTGTTCCTATCATCCTTTGTAATGATTATTCTATTTATGGATCCAAAATTACTTCTCAAAAGCCATTTTATGTTAGTGTCAGTGCATTTGCCTACTGCATATGCTTATCAGTGGTGCATTGAGTTGTAAGGTTCAGAGAGAAGTAATTTATTTTAAACTTCAAAAACAGGAAATATCATCACACCTTTTTGAGATCTTCTCTGATACAGGTAAAGAATGTTACAGAATATGGCTGGATAAATTGCACTCAATTATAATGTGACTGATTTGCTTTGGCATTCAAATGTTTTCTTCTTGTAAAATGGAGATTTGGCTTCTATGCATGTGACCGATTTGGGAAACTCATTGTTTCATGGATGTGGATGGAGTGATCATTCAATATATAACAATCAAAACAGGGATTGTCCTAATCAGTTCATATAACAGGATTTCACTTTACATTAGATAGATATAGGGGGGAAAAAAGAAAAAGAAACAAAAGCTTACATAGTACTTTGCCTCAGTCAGAACATTAAGTCATGTGGCATCAAAAGTGTAAGTTATCCTTATTTAAACTCAGCCCTCCCCACTAATTTACTTATCCGGGTTTGCCTCAATGTGATGCCATTGAGATTCAGAGAAAGAGGTACTTCAGCTTTTCCAAGCCTTCACAGGGGGTTGTTGTATTTTGCCTGCTCTGTGATATTGTGTAATAGTAATAATCTCTGTTACTCTGTTGTATACTCACAATAAACAGCTTTTGAGATTGATTAACAGCCAAATCAAAGCTGAGGCTTTTAATCAGTCTCAGGAGCTATTCATTCATTGCTTTATATGCTATAAAGCAAAAGAGATTATCCTTTAAATAACTTATATACTCATTATACCTGTAAACAAAAACTCAATTCTGTCCTCACATAACAATGTATCTAGGACTTAAGCATTTGCAGGGGGGCGGGGGACAGCCTGTAAAAAGCCACAATAGAAGAACACAGTATGTCACTCAAAAAGTTCAGCTTCAGAATTCCAGATGCAGCTGAGACCTGAATAGCTGAAACAAACTTGAACATAGAATTCTTACCAAATATAATCCTACTATTGAAATAAAATACATACAATGTATCGAATGAGCTTCAGGAGAAAGCAAGGTCAATCTCAGGAGAGGGGACTGGCACAGAGAGAGTCTGGCTACCATTGCTGCCAGAGTTCTGGTTGAATGGACTCTAATTTAACCTCTTTCGCAGCCATCCTGCCAATAAACAGCAGGAGGAAATGCAGAAGAACAGCCATTTTGACACAGTTCACTTGCATATAAGAGGACTTCATGTACTCTTGTCAAAAGCAACAAAGACCGGGAGGAACTTTTGGGGGGGCGTTTCTTCAATAACATCCTGACATTCTTTAGAAGATCCAGCTGATGAGCGGAAGGAAAAATGAAGCCAGGACACTGATATTCTGTCCTGTCTTTCTTGCCTCCAATACATTTTATGTCAGTCTCCCCATCTCTCTCACTCTTTTAAAAGCAAACTCCATTCCCTTTTCTGCATTCCCTCATAGGACCAAGAGAAAGCTTTGCAGGATTTTGAGGGATATGGACACATCAATGAAGAGGCAGTTTCAGAGACCGGTACTACTTAAGGAGTATTACTGCAGAAAGTGACATACAGGAAATTGTTTCCAATTCCACACTGTTTGTTTTTAATTAAAAAGAGTTAAACAAAAGTGCAGTATTGTCTCATTCTTTCCTTCATTCTGGTGATTTAAAAATTCTTCCATCACAGTACATTCTAGTAGTTTTAATTATTGCAAGTCCCCTTTGTTAGTTTTCCTGACTCTTCCGCAGGCAAATCCAAGTGATAAATAATAAAATTCAGAGCCCCTGGAAAGCTGCTACATCTTGGCTGGAATACTTTGCTGAAGTAATGACGCGATTCCAACAAACAAACAGGCAGGCTCATTTACAAATCAATATCAATGAGCTGAGTGGGAAATTTGGCGGGTGTCACTGCACACTAGAGCAGCCCACTAGCCTGTTGATTTATCTGTTTGCCCACGGCCACTGACAGTGTTCATAGCTTCAGTGATGTGGTAAACAGATGGGACATAAGTGTTCACTTTTAATTACAACTGTTGGCATGGACGCTTCAATGGTTCTGGAATTATTTTTTTTCTTGACAAATTTTTGGTCAAGGTGAAAAGAACTAACTCCAGTTTTATACATAAGCAGAGCACCTTCACATAACAATGTTTTAACTGGGCCATTACCTCCCTGTAAAGAGTTATATGTACTCTTAATTCTAATTTTAGGTTAGTGACGACAACAGCGCTAACATGCCTCATTAAACATCCATGCAGATCATTTTAACATCTCCACCAACATTATTTACAATTAAGATCTCTTAAACTCAATCCATTTTTCCAAAGAATTCACTTAATACAAATTTACCACAAAGAGATTTATTTGGGAGGAGGGAATGGAGAAAGAGCGAGAGAGAGACATAAGTCCTCTTCACTTTCAAAAGCTGAATTTCATTTTTTAAAAGCACTAAAATCTAGCAGAGATCAAAGAGTGTGTACAGCTACATGTGGATACATTACTGTGACTCTTATAGTTCTAACATACAAAACAGATACCACCAAACACTATTCGTTGTCTAGCCAGATTGGTGTGAGCATGCCCAGAGCTACTGTATTTTAGAGAGTACACAGCCTACGTGACACACGTTCACCTCAATAGCAATAAATATGTAGAAGTCCTACAGCAAATCTCATATTTGTAGTTTGTGCTGATGCCATAGTCCTAAACAAGCAGTTTATAATTGCACTAATGATAACCAAAAGTTCAGGACATAAAAAAACCCCACAAACTCAAATATGCAAGATATTTGAGCACCTAAAAGCAAATTAAGCAGCTTCATTCAAACCTAATATGTCATTGACCTAGTTTGATATGATACTACACTTTCTCAGGGTTACTCCTACTTTCTATTATACATAATCTTCCAAAAAAGTTACAATGCTGGCAAAAAAAAATACTGAATTTTGCTTCTTCAATGTGTAACAAATCTGCTGCACATCAGAACTTTGTGGACATAAGCAGAGCTAGGAATCAGATCCCTCTACACTACAAGTGTAGGGTCACTCCACTTAAGGACAATCTTTTTTAGCTGTATTAGTATTTGGGCTTATGATACACACTTTTATGGGTCTGACACTTAATCCAGTAGAGGTTACTGTTATAGAAAAGTAGCAGCCCACTACTTGAAGAAGACAAAAATGCTATATTATAATGTCAAAAGATGGCAAGATATCATGGCTCTCACCGTGAAGCTATTTTTCCCCTCTGCCTCAACACTTAATTATGCTTGATCTTGATTACTCATTTGAATGAAAGTACTTGAAAACAGTAATGTATATACCAGTCCTGACAAACAAACAATCTCAAATAGTACATCTGAGTATTTGAAGGATATACTTTATTTACTTATTAATATTATTTATTTACTTATTACTTATAAATAAAATATAGCATTAATCAGGCACACTGGTTAATATAGACAGATATACAAGTATAATTGCTGTTTTACAGATGCAAGGAATAGACACAGAATTTAGCAAAATCTGTCTGCAAATCCTGCATTTAATCCTTTAGTTTATGCTGCCTCTCTTTTACACTATAAGAAAGTGTCATTAAAATGACTGAGATTTGGTCACTTAAAAGCTTCAGAATAGAGGACTGTCTTGGAGTATCTCGCCTTCCCTGTAATATTTTAGCTACTTCAGTTTCCTTTCCCAATTACATTGAAGTACATACACTCTGATCCTGTGCATTTCCCCACAAGCCCTTTGCTCTTGGGGAGAGTTAGGATAAAGATTACACACACATACATATCTCCCCTTTCCCAATTACCCATATATAATCTCTTTATCCTAATTTCCCCAAAGATGAAGATAATTTACTTGAGTTAAATTTGGTGATATTTATAAGGACATTAAATTTCTGAGAATAACTGACCTACATTTTATAGGCCTATAATGTGTGGCTAGGAATGTGCACACTATATATCAGAGTTCTCAGAAATCCAGGTAGCACATTTTGGGGAAGATTTGGCAGCTAAGTAGAGGATCACAATGCTAGTCACTGGGAGGCATAAGGAGAGTTCCAACAGCTAGTAAAGAGGTGTTGGATCAGGCTGCTTGTCAATGAGGGGGAATGAAGAGTTGCTTCCTCTTTCCAGCAACCTCCACAAATACATCTTTCAAGATGGGATGTGGTCATATCCTATATGGAAAAGTCATGTAGAATTTAGTGGGATTAAACCAGTAAGGTTCTAAAAACCCATAGAGAATGCTAGCCTCTGGTTATTTGAACTATCCTATATAATTCTGTAAGCAAAGGTATGATTTTCTATTACATTCTGCAGGATGGTCCATAAAACATTTAGACTTTTCCATTATATCCTATAATACTTCTGCACAAGAAATCAGTAGAATGGCAAGGGTGCTAGCTGCTGACATGGCAGGGATCCCTGTGTGCCTGTACATTTGCCAAATGCCTAAGACCACTTTTCACGCTTATGGCAGCACCTCAGCCATTTGGGAATTTACCCAGAAGCCAGTAGAGACTGAAGAGCCTAATCCAAAGACTCCCATTGACTTCAGTGAACTTTGGATCAGTCCCTAAAATTATTTTTGTCATCATTTTATCCCCGTTATTTTTCTCTCTGGTATTTAGTAGTGCTGGTACAAACACATCATTTTTCTGACTAATGCATATTACACCCCCCACACACACACTTTTTGTGCTGGAAAGGTGTATCCTATTTTAATTGCACAATGATATTTAAAGCTTTAGGGTGTCTCTTAGTAATACAAGCTATCTTGAATGACTTTGACAAGTGCTGCACTTGCTAAGTTGTTCTGACTTTGAATCAAGGTGCATTCAAAACTAAAATGGTTTAGAAACTGAACACTGACATTTTTGTATCTATTAGTCCACATAGCGGATTCTATATGATTTTCCAGTTTTATGGGGCACTGTATAGGGGAACTTTAAATATTCTGAAGCTATGATGTTTTCATTAACAAGAAATAATCATAATCCATATTTTGTTTTTTTCTTGATACAATCTAACTCATTTTTTCTCTTTAGAAAAAAATCTTGCACGTTGAAAGTAAAACATGAATTACACACCAAGATTGATCATTCAAGGTGCTTTCATAAAGAGTGTCCTTGGAACTCGATTTCCATTTGCACACACATTAATAAAGTGCAAAGCTATTTAATCTGATTGCTTCAAGTTGAATGGATGGGTCAGTGCCAAACAAACTGATCTCATCCACTGAGTGTTTCCACAGCAAAATTTAACTCCATTAAAATGAAAGGATCCAAATTCAATACAAAAATTTACCTGAGCAATTCTTCAAGTGCCCTGTAAGACTCTATGTGCAAGTTTGGTTACGTAGCTAGTTAGAAAATAAAACTAAAAACAATGTTTGTTATTTGAAGAGGTTTATAATATTTGATCTAGAGTGAATTAGTCAGAGCCAACAAAGTCTTACTCCAAATCACTGGAGAGATGGACTGGGAGGAAAATAATATACTTTCCAGCAAGTTCAAATACTGTAGCTAGGGGTCAACAGTGAAACAAATATAGCTGACAGTATCCCATGGATGCATGATCTTTTGATTAAGGTGTTGAACTAGGGCTCAGGAGATCACAGTTCAATCTTTGCTTCCTGTGTTACCTTGTGTAAAGTTCTCTGTGCCCCAATTCCCCAATGGTAAAATGGAAAATGCTTCCTTTTCCCACCTTTTGTTTGTCTTGTCTATTAAGATTGTAAGCGGCTTGAAGCACAGACTTTCACACAATGGAGCCCCAATCTCTGTTAAGGCCTCTTAGTGCTACTGTGATACGAATCATTCAATCAATCAATAAATAAATAACCCTGGGAAGAAATCATGCTGCATTGCAAAGAAATTTTGGCAGAACTCTGAAAGATGGTAATGAAGCAGTGATGCAAAAATAAATCACGCCAGTGGGCTGAAGCATAGAAGATACATAGGTGGAACAAGTGTAGTACACGCCTTACTACAGATGCACAAAGAGTTGACAGCTTGTAGAGTTTTCTTGGATGTCCCTATTAGGAACCAGAGAAGTATCAGAAATTACCCTCTGTAAGGTGATGAGTCATCCCTGAACTAGAGCCTGTTGATGAATCATTCTTGTGCTAGACTCCAGCCAATCCACAAGCCAGGAACTGGTCTGGTGCCTCAGGGCAGGTATATAAGTCTTGCAGGAGAAATAGTAGCTCAGTCTGCTCGACCTCACTTCATGGTTTGGTATGATAGTGACAATGGATTCCACAAGACATATCCTGCTCCAGCCCTTTTCCAACCTCTCTCTTGCTTCAACCTTGTTTCAACCTTGCTCTGGGCTCCTGATTCTGACTCCTGACTCCATCTACTAAGCCCAACTGCCACAGCAATGACCATCCCATAACGGTTTCTGACACACTCTGTTGCAGAGTTTACACATTGGCACATGCATCACAGCATGGGAGCCATTATTCACTACTTGTATTGCACTAGCATTGACAGCGCACAGATAGAGAGAGATATTGACCTTTGGCTAGGTAAGATTAAGAGCAGGGATTTCAACACAGCCCTATCCGTTATCCCTCATAAAACCTACAAGGAGAAAAATCTTTACAACATGTTTTGCAATGGATGCAGGATAGTAAAAGAACAGCATACTAGACACCCTGCATATCTGATAAGAATATAAAAGACAAGAAAAACTAAAGTATGTTCCTAGTTTTGCAGTGCAGGGAGTGACCACTACACCTCCAGAAAGGTGATGGAAGCACCACTTCACAGTACATCCTGTCTGCCTCCCTCATCCACAAGCACAACATTCCCAGCCCCTGGCACCTCTACCCACATCTTTGCCATGATTGGTATTATAAGAATTACAAAATATCACTTATATCATTAGCATTTTAGCCTGTCTTACATAGAGTTAGTTCTCTCTGTACATTAATGGAGCAGTATAAATAATTAATACTAATCAGCATTCTTGGCTAGTTCAAGTTTGGGCAGACTTCCAACAACACAGAACATCTTCCTGAATATTGTCTGCATCTCTGTGCCTGTCCTTTCATGATGCTTGTGAAGTCACTAACGACCAATGGAGTATAGTGTTCTGAATCTTCTAAAAATGTTAATGTTCAGAACACATGGGTGAACCAAGGTAGGTAAGATAAGAACTGAATATTTACTTTGCTCAAACCTCAACCACACACATGCTGATGTTTGAAAATATTCAAATTACTCCATCCTTCCCCACAAACGTATGTTTATTTTCACACATCTCTGGACTTCCTGGTAGTGTTTGGGACAGGAAGCAAAAACATGAGATAAGACCGAAATGCTATGAGAAAACACTGTTTTATGTTATTTCCATTTCCTAGCCCATATGAAAACAAGGAGTACCAGAAACCTCACAGTAAAATCCTTTCTTGCAGACTTCTAACCCAATTTTGCAGACAAAAATTTGGAAAAGCATCTCAAACCAAATCTGTAGAGATTTAAGCCTTAACTAGTTTCTATAGAAATTCCTCATAATCCCCAATGCATTTCATTCCCATCCCAATGTCACAAGTCATCTTACTTATCAAACATCTCATCTCTATAGTGATACAACTGTGCTGAGTCTGCCTTTCTTTCTGCCCTCTCCATTTAACCTCTTGCCATAAATCTCTGAGTATTTGACCTATTATACCTTCAGGGTATATAGGTGAATGAGGGTAACTAAGCCCTGGTCTACACTAGGCGTTTAAATCGGTTTTAGGAGCTTAAAACCGATTTAACGCCAAAACCGTCCACACTAGGAGGCACCTTATATCGATTTTAATGGCTCTTTAAACCGGTTTCTGTACTCCTCCCTAACGAGAGGAGTAACGCCAGTATCGGTATTAACATATCGGATTAGGGTTAGTGTGGACGCTGATCGACGGTATTGGCCTCCGGGAGCTATCCCACAGTGCACCACTGACCGCTCTGGACCGCAATCTGAACTCGGATGCAGTGGTCAGGTAAACAGGAAAAGCCCCGCGAACTTTTGAATATTTCCTGTTTGCCCAGCGTGGAGCTCCGATCAGCACGGGTGGCGATGCAGTCCGAAATCAAACTAAAAAAAGAGCTCCCGCATGGACCATGCGGATGTGATCGCTGTAAGGGCAGGCAAATCCGTTCTATCAGCGCTCCGTTACAGAAGATGAAATTCAGAATCCTTTTTTAAAAATCTCCAGACAGACGCCATAGCAGGGACTCAGCGCACTGCAGCGTGACAAGTGTAACGGAAAGCCAAAGAATCAAATGGACGCTCATGGACTGGAGGACTGAAGCTATCCCACAGTTCCTGCAGCCTCTGAAAATTATTTGCATTCTTGGCTGAGCTCCAAATGCTTCTAGGGTCAAACACAGTGCCCGCGGGTCAGGGCATAGCTTGGCAATCTACTCACCCACCCCCCACCCACCCCCAGAAGCGAAAGGTAAAACAATCCTCTGACTCTTTTACATGTCACCCTATCTTTACTGAATGCTGCAGAGAGACGCGATAGTGCAGCAGTCAACACCAACATCCTTGCTCCCCGCCATGGGCGGTGATGGTACAATATGATGGAAATCCATCCTCATCATCAGCATCAGCTGATCATGCAAAAGCTGGAAATCCATCCTCATGATCAGCTTCAGCTGATGGGACAAAAGGACTGGTAACCGTCCTCGTCATCAGCCTATTGGCCCTAATTTTTTCTGGTGGATGGATGGTGCAATATGGCTGGTAACCATCCTCATTATAGCAACAGGGGGCTGAGCTCCATCAGCCCCCACCCTTCATGTGTAAAGAAAAGATTCAGTTGCCCCTGGACTAGCAGTGGGATGCTGGGCTTCTCTCCTACACACTGCTTAATGTCCTGTCTGGACTATCATAGCAGCTGGAGGCTGCCTTCCACTCATTTCTCACTAACAAGTCAGTGTGTCTTATTCCTGCATTCTTTATTAATTCATCACACAAGTGGGGGGACAATGCTACGGTAGCCAAGAAAGGCTGGGGGAAGAACGGAATCAACAGGTGGGGTTGTTACAGGAGCACCCCCTGTGAATAGCATACAGATAATTTCTGCGGGCTCTGACACAGAGCAGGTGGTTCTCTAGCACACTTGCCTATATTAGGCAGCACAGATTCTATTTTTAGATACCAAAAAGGAGGGATTGACTCAGGGAGTCATTCCCAATTTTTGCTTTTGCGCCCCTGGCTGATCGGCCAGGGGCACTTATGACAGCAGCCAATGGTACAAAACGATGGAAGGTGCAATATGGCTAGCAACCACTCTTGGCTTTTGCACCCCTGGCTGATTGACCAGGGGCACTAGCAGCAAATGGTACAAAAGGACTGGTAGCCATGATCATCCTCAGTTCCAATTTATGGAAGGGTTTGGATGGTGCAATATGGCTAGTAACCATCTCTGCTGTCATGCAAAAGCAAAAGCATGCTTCTGTGTAGCGCTGCTGAATCGCCTCTGTGAGCGGCATCTAGTACACATACGGTGAGAGTCACAAACGGCAAAACAAGCTCCATGGTTGCCATGCTATGGCATCTGCCAGGGCAATCCAGGGAAAAAAGGCGTCTGCCGTTGCTTTCCCAGACGAAGGAGTGACTGACGACATTTACCCAGAACCACCAGCGACAATGATTTTTGCCCCATCAGGCACTGGGATCTCAACCCGGAAGTTCCAAGGGGCGGGGGAGGCTGCGGGAACTATGGGATAGCTAGGGAATAGCTACCCACAGTGCAACGCTCCAGAAATCGACGCTAGCCTCGGACCATGGACGCACACCACCGATTTAATGTGTTTAGTGTGGCCGCGCGCACTCGATTTTATAAAATCTGTTTTACAAAACCGGTTTATGCAAATTCGGAATAGTCCCGTAGTGTAGACGTACCCTAAGACATTACATTCCCTGCTGATGATGTACTGCTCTATTTGTCTGACATAGAACACTCTTTGCCCAAGGAAACGCAGTCAATTATAGCACCATATTCTGTTATAAATGTGATTTAATCAAATCCAAGTTTGCCCCGGACAAACAAGGTTCCCAAATATTTTTTTACTTTCATTTTCAATGGGCTCCCATGAGATTTACCTGCAGTGCACTTGAGGTTTTCATAAAAACCTATACTCTGAACATAAAAACCTAGTCAAAGTCTTAGGTGCTACGGACCTTTGTGCTGATCCACCAATGCAAAGCAAACCTAAACCCAATGGACCCAGGCCCTGGAGCATCTACCCAGTGTAGATGGAGCTTCAGATGCCATAGGGCTGCTGTAGGTCATTCTGATTGCTGTTACTGAAAGGCGGATTGCTGTTCACTGGAAAGCCAGGATACTTTTGTCCTTTAGCTAGCTACCACAATAGATCTTTGGGGTTTTTGGCACAAATGGCCTGCTCTAATCTGAACCAGGAGAGAAGATCGAATAGATAGAGCTTTCCGTTCTAGGACGAATCTTCTCAAATTTTCAGGGTAAGTTTTGCCTAAATTTCTGTCTTGTGTGCAAACAGTACTCTGCCATATTTCCACAACAATTATTCAAGACTCAAATTATTTTCCAAATTAATTTCGAACTAAACATGTCTTGGTAAATATCACTTTATTTCGTTCATTAAAACTGATATTTAAATGAGAATTTGAAAAGGTACATTCAAAGTTCAAATTAGTCACTATCATATTATGTATCCTTTTCCAGGATAAAAGGCCTATTCCTCTATGATCTCTTGCAATTAGAAAAGGAGTAAATCACAGAGTCACTTCCTGAATCCAGAATGGCAGGACTAAATATGTATATTTAGACAGGGATGACAGGCCATCTTAGTGGAAGACTCTTGCGACAACCCCTGTATTTACGTGAGAGATACAGCAGTTCCCATTAAAATGTCAACATTTACCCATAATTACTATACAGTGGTGCCTAAGGCATTGGAAAGTATCACGAGATTGAAAATAACTGTGCTATTTCAGTTCTATATCTTCTAAGGTCTATATCATCTGATCCTTCCAATACATTTAGTTAAAAAATAATTAGAAAATGGCAAATTCTTTAAATAGCTATGTAATTAGTTGTTATATTACTGATTTTATAAGATAGACCTGGTTCTCTTACACACACACAGTAGTTCTGCTAAAGTTTTAAGATCGGCAAACCCTAGGATAATGAAATGCAAATGTTGGGTCATATTTAAAAATTAATCATCCATAATTAATTAGTAATCTCAAGCATTCTGGTAAATTATACTAAAATTGCACACAATTATCCTTGCAGTGAATGATAAAGTCATTGCCTAAAGATTTACAATATTTTTAAGAGAAACATTTTGCATATATTTACGTGCTCTATGACCACAAATGTGTCAGAGTACTTAATTCAAATTTGCAGTTCATTTTAGAAAATTTTTATCTTTAAATTGCAGGATGTTCAACTATTCAGGCAAACTCCCAAAAGTAAATGATTTGAAAAGAAAATAAACCTTGTACATTTACTAAGGTTACTCTTGCATTCCTCAATTCAGTGTATCAGAATAACAAACAAAAACCTCTGTCTGTTTAAATATGCATATAACATATAACAATTTTTTTCAGTTCATTTTTATACTTTTTCTTCAAATAAAAATTACTTAAATTTTCTAAAACAAATATATTTGATGCTGGGACTTACTGAATAAATAAGAATACCAACAGTTACTTTACGTAACTGTCTTTTCTCATGAAGGATGCCAAAAGATTAGAACCACCACTTTTAAAGTTCAGATACACTTCAGGTTCTAATCCTTTCTGGAGAGTTAACTTTACTATTTCAGAACTGCATTTGAGAGCTACATTGCTTCTACAAAGAAGGCAAAGTGAAGGTAGATCAGGTACTTCTCTAGATCATCTTTCATAATACAAAAAACAAAAGGGAGATTGAAAAAGTCCAAAAGATGGCAAATTTAACACAAATAAAAAAGGAAATGCCCTACGGAACTCACTTCCACAGAACCTCATTAAAGCCAATTAGTTTAGCAAGATTAAAAATAGGACTGGAGAATTACATGGAAAATTACGACATCCAGAGTTACAATAGTAAGGATTTCTTAAATAAGAGTTTTGAAGAGATATACAAGCTCATGTTTCAGGGCATAACAACATTCAACATTCAATTAAATGGTCATTAAGAAAAAACTTTCCTTTAGGGATTTGCTTGTTTTGTCCACCCACCCACTCACAAGTGACTATTGCAGGGGTTTCTTGCACTATCTGCCTCTGACACTAGCCTGTTTTGGAGTCATGATTCCGAACCATATGTCTGATCCATTGATGTCAATAGGGCTGCCATCCATACATTAAAGACAGGTATATATCATTGGAAAACTTCAAATGTTAGGAATTGCACGATGCTTTAATACAACAACAAACAGGAATCGACCCCAGAATGTTTAATTGAAACAACAACAGTGAACATACTACTCAAACATGTTCCACTCACTCTATTGCAGGGCATTAAGGAGAAAGTTATAAGTAATTCACAACCATGCAAATGTTTGGCATATAACATTGTCAAAACCAGGTTCTACTGTCTGCCAGATAGCTCTTTGTAAGGGAAACCCTGTCAGCTGAAAGTCCTCAACTATGATCCAATGTAGTTTTGGGGGTTAAGTGACTCAGCACAAATGTAACCATCTCCCTATTTTCTTTTCCTCCTATTCAACCACTGCTAAACAAAATCAGTGTGTTTGTGTAATGCAGGTGTGCACACATGCACACTGGGGAGAGGAAGGGGAAGCTGCTAATGCAAAAGCTATCATACCTCTTTTTAAATTTGAACAAAATCCACAGGAATCTAGGGGGGAAGGGGCTCTGATAAGGCTAGTAATACAGATTAATGACGAAGCATACTGCCCAACTTGGGTGTCCCCCCCAACTCAGCTATGGAAGTGATACCAGCATATTACATAAACAGCGCTAAGAATGCTGTCAGTTTTAATAAGAAAGTACAGGCCATAATAAAGCTGGTCAAACTACTATGGCTCTAAGTAATTTAAATTTTAAAATATCTTCTGGTACACTATGCTGTAAAAGATATTTATGAAACTATCAGAAGAGCATAGTCTGAGCATTTAGAAATGATAGTGTGACATGATTTAAAACATACAAAAATTAAAGGGTAACAAAATTAAGCACTCTGGTCCAAATTCATTGCTGTTATAACTCCACTATTTTCCAGAGGGATCACACCAGGGATGAATTTGGTCGAATATCTGTTTAGGGTTTAACATATATTAACTGAATTGCACAAGTAACATATTGTTAAGGTTCCTTCCCCACTCTGAACTCTAGGGTACAGATGTGAGGAGCTGCATGAGAACCTCTAAGCTTAACTACTTGCTTAGATCTGGTTTTGCTGCCACTACCCAAATTATTTACGAAATAAATCATCTGTCATTTGGGAAACTTTGTTTACCTCTCCCCCCAGAATATCACCCTCCCAAGTACTATAACCCTTCCCTGGGTAGCCTTGAGAGACTTCTCCACCAATTTTCTGGTGAACACTGATCCAAACCCTTGGATCTTAAAACAAGGAGAAATTAACCATTCCGCCTCCTTTCCCCCCATCAATTCCTGGTGAGTCCAGATCCAACCCCCTTTGATTTTTCCTTGTTTTAAGATCCATCAGGTTCTTAAAAAGAAGGCTTTTAATTAAAGAAAGAAAGGTAAAAATTATCTTTGTAAAATCAGGATGGAAAATAACTTTACAGGGTAATCAGATTTAAAGAGCTCAGAGGAACCCCCTATAGCCTTAGGTTCAAAGTTACAGCAAACAGAGGTAAACCCTCTAACAAAAGGAACGTTTACAAATTGAGGAAACAAAGATAAAACTAACACGCCTTGCCTGGCTGTTACTTACAAGTTTGAAATATGAGAGACTTGTTCAGAAAGATTTGGAGAGCATGGACTGATGTCTGGTCCCTCTTAGTCCCAAGAGCGAACAACCCCCAAAACAAAGAGCACACAAACAAAAGCCCTCCCCCCACAAAGATTTGAAAGTATTTTGTCTCCTTATTGGTCCTTTGGGTCAGGGGTCAGCCAGGTTACCTGAACTTCTTAACCCTTTACAGGTAAAAGGATTTTGGTGTGTCTGGCCAGGAGGGATTTTATAGTATTGTACACAGGAGGGCTGTTACCCTTCCCTTTATAGTTATGACACATATGCAGAGCTCAATTAAAAAATTCCTTCATGCATGCAACTACTACAAGTTAAAAAAAACCCATATTTATTATAAATCATATATTTTAACTCAGAGGATAGAACAAGAAAGCATGATGGGAGAAGTGCCAGGGAAATCCCACAGTCATAGAGCCATTAATCTCTGGCAGGAAGAAATGCCCTTTTTAATTAGTAAAGGGAACAAGCATAGGAACCCAGCTAGAAGGTGCAATGATCTGTATTCATTACCAATGTTTTGCCATCCCACAGGATCAAAGAGTGGGCTCACAGAGCTCAACAGGGACAGGATTAAGCCAAAAAATCAATTTTAAAAACTGTAGCCAACAAATGAAGAAATCCACTATCATCGTACAAAGTATATGGCAATTCTCAGTACCCAGGCACTGCAAAGAGTCACATGCCAGAAAACCCATGGCCAGCAGTGGCAATGGGAAAAGATGTCAGTATTGTGTGTCCCCATAACTCTGTGGGGAAGCTGTCCTGCAGGTCCTTAATTGCAGGAGTCAAGAGGTACATTCTGGGTGAGGGTCTGGGGTTCGTATTGGCTACATGTCTATTCACATTCATCTCCACACGCAGCCGTGTGCACATATTTTTACTCTAAGCATGTCGCAGGGGCAAACTGGGCTGCTAGGATGAAGATTTAGAACACACAGTTCCTTTACATCAAACCTGAGAGATGGTTATACGAATTTTCCTGAATTGGTCAGAATTTGGTCTCAGATCTAAGTCTGAATAGCTCTTCAATTTTATAATAAATAAGCAAATACAGAAATCTAAAAGAGAACACAATATCAAGTGTGTACCATGGACTAATGGAATACCATGGACTAATGGAAAAATCCTTAAACACTGGAACAAAAATAGAGCAGACCAAATTAAAAAAAAAAACCACCACCACAATCAGGTACACAGGTAAAGCATTACTGTCAGTGTTCATGTTAACATCAAAACAGACTATATATGAATAAACTAAATGTCTACCATATTAAAATTAATGTGAGATTATTAAGCCTACCCAGGACTTTATCTGAGTTTTCAGTTCAATGAAGGGTGTTTAATTAATATCTTGTTTCCCTCTAACTTTATGCAATCTTCCACCACAGTGTGCTGCCACCTTTTAATGTGATAGCCACACACATCATATTTAGTAATGTTGAAAATGAGATTTGTGAGAGATTTCTCCACTTGTTTATGATTAATTTAGCTGCTAATATTATCAGTAAATCTACTAGAGTTTTCTCAACCACTCATAGGTCAATTTGAAATCCTTTGTTCAAAAGGATTAGAGAATGAAGAATGTGGAAATCTAAGTGTATATTTGTTTGGATTAATTTTACTATTTGCATCTAGAACAACCTAACCAATGGACAGTTAAATAGGGGCAAATTTATCAATGCCATAACTGCATTGAAAGCTAGTGACGTTGTACCAGGAATGAATCTGAACACTTATGCATAACTGTCCACTTCTCCGATTCAAAATACTAGCAAACATCTAAATTCTTTAGGCCAGCCAATATTCTCACCGCCTCACATGGTATTAAGTAAAAAGACTAATACTACAGCAGATTCTAAACCTTGTAAAGGCCACCCACAATTCCTACTAATGCTCTTGTATTTCCACAAACCAGTCATTTTCCCATCTTTGTTTCCCAAACACCCACAGACTTGTTGCTATTGTTTACTATTAAAGTTGTATGAATGGGTGCTGTTTTGTGTTTTTCCTCTTCATAATCGTTACAATGATTTTCAACATCTTATGGATCACAGATAGCTGAATCCAACAAAAAAAGACTACAAATATAATCACTTAAAGATAATTGAACAATTAGGAAGGTGTTGTACATAGACTTAGCTGACTAATTCATATAAAATAATTTATCCTCTTCACAAATTGCTTACAATCTCTATTAAAATTCAAACAAATATTTCCATATGAATTTTTGTTGTTTTGTTTTTGCAGTGCTCCTGCAGCTTGGATTACTTGTAGTGAGACAAACTGTAGTCTCTGTTAAATCACCAAAGGAAAAGAATCTGTGTTTAAGCCAATTTACTCAAGATAAGGAAACACTACTTTCAGTTCAGGTTTGAGCAGTTAAGGATCGTTTATTTGTTTTTCTTTTAAATTTTAATTATTTTCCTTTGAATCCAAAAAGTTCATTTGTCCAAAATGTCATCAATGCCAAATTAGATTTTAGTTCCTGAGGAGGCGCAGTGCAGGCTGGATTTAGACAAAGTAAAGGTACGGCAGTTTCTTCTAGCTCTACTCAATGAAGAATTATCACATTCCCACAATTTTAATGGTTGCTAGTTCACCGACACAAAATTAGCCAGTCACTGCTATTTAAACAAATATGTTAAAGGGGGAGGGGGAGAGGAAAAACAAACTTCATAGACCAAATTCCTCACAAAAGATTTCTATCTCATTATAAATCACTCTATAAAGAGCATATACATAGCCATGTATGTGTACACAGGTACAGAGATATAAAGGCAAGTGTCAAAAATGAATGCCAAAAGACAAAACGTTAAGTTTATCAATATGAAACATGATTTCCTGCTGAACTTACTATAAAAGATAAAGGATATTTATTTCCTTTAAAAATGATTTCATATAGTAAGATTGTTTTCCTTGGGAACACAAGATGTTCAAGATACCGTATATCATTTTTATAATTCCATTTGTGTGATAGGGTGTCACTTCATGGGGAATTTAGAAAGACAAGTTCAATTTCTTGTACACAAGCTAGCACAAAGGGGCAGGAAGGAGAGAGCGTACCATATACCACTCAGAACTTACTTGTAATACTGACTCAGGATCAGCAATGACTCAACCATCTGAAACAGGGCAATGTAAAAGGGGAAACTGAGCGCAATCCTGGAACTCCAGTATGAGCTCAGAGCTGAACACATAGGGAGGGCAGAGAAAGAAAACTAGAAACAATTTTACCTGATCTATGAGCACCTAGGAAGTTTACAGTTGTGACTGTACATGGCTGTCAGAATTCCACGGTGACATTAGGAACAGGCCTTTATTGTTAAGTAAATCAAGGAAAATCTTCATTTATTGTGGAGGGCTTATGTCAGACAGCTGATCAGGTTTGATTCTATCCAGTATTAATGCATCTACACCAGCCTTCTCATTACAATCTCCATGCTATTTTTTAAACAACCTAAGTAGACCCGATCTATAGTTCCATCTTTCTCAGCAATCACACATTGTATTCATAGTTGGGCCTTTTTTAAAAGCAAACATATTTAAGATCTCATTGAAGATGGCAATTAATAAGTTTCACAGAGTTAAAGGTCATGAGTTCCATTCCCTTCTGTTACTGATGAGAGCTTGTAATTGTCTAATACCCTACAGTTTAGGAATCTACTGGTCTACAGAAGTGACAAAATTAAAACAAAATAAACTGTATGGACTCAAATCACCCTATCTTGCATTAAGTGATTAAGGCAACCTGTGGTATTAAAATGCACGTCTATTGTAAAATGTAACTGGTTAGGAAAAAATATCCAACAAGTTACCATACATCTACTCATTCCTCATCCTGTATGTGGTTATACAAAATTCACCAGTCTCCATTCGCACAGAATCATAGGAGAAAGGTCTTGAAAAAGACCATCTGGGTCATCTAGTCCATCCTTTGAGCTAGTCCAGGAATGACCTCTACACTGTCATTGAGTGTTTCATCTAATCTACTCTTGAACACCTTTAGTGGAGATGCCGCAGTCACATCCATTGAGCAAAAGGCTCCATTGTCTAATTGACCTCACAGTTAGAAAGCTTCCTCTTTTAGTTTTAGGTCATCACTTCCTGTTATACCACCCATAACCACCTTAAATAATTCCTCTTCCTCCTATTCTCATGCTACTTCTTCTAAGCATTGGTTACCCTTTTGTTAGGCTGTATAAAGCCTTAAACTTCTCTTAAAAGGTCATGCTATCCAATCTTTTTATCATTTTTGTCACCTCCCTTTGAATTCTATCCAACTGACAGATGCCTTTATGTAGTGAAGAGCCCTTAACTATAAAAAGTAACCTGTTCAAATTTACTTTCTTTAAGAGGAAAGTCAAGGATCCATCACACAGCCCTAGCAGCAGGCTGGACTCTGGATTTCTCCACCCACAGTGACCTCTCCTTCCCCAACCCAGGCTGCAGAGGCTGAGATAGCCCTTGTGGCCCTGCCTGCCAGTGGATGAGCCAAAGGAAAGAACAAGCAGGTAATGGATCCCCTAGCTCCTTTCCCTCCCTCCCTGTGCACTGGCATGCAGGGACCAGGTACAGGTTCCTTTTCCTCTATGTGCCCATCCCCCTAATCCAGCCCAATTTTTGCACATTGACTGTGCAACACTCCCAGTCACACTGTTAGAGAGAGTTCCACATATGTAGAAGAGGGCATTTGCCCCTTGGTGACTGAAGTTCATGTACTATTTGCTCCAAAAGAAAGCTCACTGCATTGAGACTAGGTTTGCTTCAACCCCCAAAGTGAGCTTGTAGTGCAATATCTGCAGTAGATGACATTTATAAAACATTTTAGAGGTCAAGAAACACTACATTCAGTTGTCTATAAAGAACTTCAATCCACATTTTCCTCACTGCCCCAGAAGAGGTTTCTCTCCCTCTCTCTCTCTCTCTCTCTCTCTCTCTAGTACAACAGTCTCAACAGAAAATAAAGCCTGAGAACCTCTGAGCAGGGACTATCACAGAACCAGGCATTAGGGATACTAAGCCAATAGAGGAGAAATGATGTCTAAAACAATTAGAGATAAGCCCAAAACAAAACCCTACAACTGCACACCTCTGAGCTTTGGGAATTTTGGAACCCTGACCTGGATCTGAATTCCAAAGTTGGCCCTCTCTCTATAAATCTAGATGCCAGATCTAAACACACTTGAACTTCAGCTAGGAGGTGACTGAGTCTAAAATCGGATCCACTTTTTTTTTTTTTAAGATCAGGGCCATCTCTAAAGAAAATGAAGAATTTGTCTTTTTGCAGTGATTAACAGGCAGAGTACTACCTGCTGATTTCAGCTAGAAGAGGTCTGTGAACCTTTCTTTATGACATTATGTTATAGTCACTCACACAACAGTCATCGAACAGTCTTGAGATACTGGATGAGAATACGTCTCTTACAATAACAGAAATTTCATTAAAATATGTTAACTTTTGTTTGAGTGTCTCTGTGCTCAAGCATTATCCTGCATTATTAGTATCTTCATTGGTGTTAACAGAGATGGTTGGGAATTTTTCAGTGAAATATTTTTTCAGCTCTTGAACATTTTTCCAGGAGAGGAAAAAAACGTTCCCATTGTTTATAGATATGAGCCCTTCTATATGTGTAATTTGTTAACTGTAGGTTTCTTGCCTTCATACTAGTTTCCTCCTTCTTCTATATGCTTTGAACACCTATCTCTGTAAATTAAATAAAAGACAATTGATCTGAAAGTTGCAACTCAATACTCTATATTGTATTGTGTACAATCTGTATTTATGCCTTGCATGATTATAGAAATACACAGCTCCACAAAATCATATAGACACTAGAAATACAAGAGACATATTGAGTCCCATTTAAGTTCATTCCCTACCAATGCAGGGTTCCCCCCTAAAACACATACTCAAATATCTCAAGCCTTTGGGGAGTTGATTTTTATTATTTAAATATTCTTTTGTAAAGCTTTTCTGAATCAATCAAAATTCAATAAAAGAAGATTGTCAAATAAATTACTTCTCATTTCTGCCCACGGTTACACTCCTGCAGGGATCTGGAAAAATATCAGGATCATTAGACCTAATACCTATAATACTATACTGCTTTGAGGAGGGGCTGAGTGGTAAAGTGGTTTAATGCATTACTCAAACTCTAAAGGCCTGCAGGGCTATTGTCCTGTCAATATAACTCTTATTAGCATTTCTGGGAATTATGAGTATTGAAAGGAGACAGACTATATCTGGCTGAGGTTAGAGTGATTTGTAAATTCTGGTCTCAGTTTAGTACCACTTTTGGACATTTCATTTGGACAGATCTGAAAACCAACCCAAAATTCTCTTTCATGGTGGGCCTCCAATGAAAAAACAGACAGACAGGAAGTCCCAGCTGAACTGAGCATAGCTTTCTGTAAACTCTCTGGGCTGAATTATGACCTCAAGTTCTTATGCATAACGCTAACAGAAGTCACTGAGACTTTTGTGCACGTATCTGAGGACAGAATTTGACCCTTTATCTTGACCTTCCCATACTCTTAGTCTGCCTTATTCATCAGCGCTAAAATTACACATCACAGTTTAACATAAAAGAAAAGGTTTATTAATGCTGATCTGAGCCAAGAAAACCACTAAACAGTGACTGAACTAATTCAATTTAAAATGATTTTATTTTTTAATATAGCAGGCTTTCATGTAGCAACACACTGATAACTGGAAATAGGCCTTACACATTTGAATTTCACAGTTCAGTTCTCTGGTGACTTAAAGCATTTAAGGCCAAATTCTTAGCATAGATCAGTGAAACTATGCTAATTTACACCTGCTGAGGATCTGACCCTTAGATTTCAGACTCTTCAGCACAGTAAGCACTCCAAAGTCATTCTTCACCTCACAATGGAAAAAGGTGGGAAAAATAATTAATGTCAAAACAGTAGCCCATGGCACAGTGTTAATTACATCTTTACCTAACAGCTACATCCTGTTCCTAATTAGTCTCACTGATCTCAAGAAACCATTATGAAATAAGGCAACCAATATCTTCTACTGTATTTGTAGTAAAAATACTGCAATTCCGCTGTCACACTGACAGCACATTCCATAGACCTTTGTAGTACAGACATGAACAGCATAATTCCTTTTAGCGAGGATTTGGGAATTTCCTTGGTAAAGACGACAGTCACTGATAAATATAGCTTCTTTCTAGGATTATGTACTGGTCTTTCAATTCACTTGCAGTATTTATGTAAGCAGAAGTACATTACAACCATTTCCCTGAAACTGGACATTGACTAAGATACGTAATAACAAACTAACACATGTAGGTCCACATTTTCAAGATGCGCCAGTTTGGAAGATTTGGTCCTTACTGTATAAAATATCATGCATGTTTTTGTACTGCACAATTCTTAAAAGAACAATGCACTGACCTCATTGATGAAAGTTTGGGCTCCCCTGGGGCTTAGAAGTAAGATTGCTCTTCGTAATGTGTCACGGTAGCGATTCAACTCTTCAGTTTTCATGGTAGTAAAAAGGCTGGCAAAAACTCTGCTGATGTTTCTGTCCACCTTTTGCAAAGATACATCAAGTCCTAATCTAGAGGCCTGGTCCAGAAATCCCTGCAGCCCACGAATATCTATAAAACAGGAACAAATTCACAGTCTGAGTGTCAGCTTTTTAAGCTAAGAGCATAGCCTTTACCAAACAAGGGGCAATGGTAATATGTTCCTAATTATTATTATTTATTATTTATATTACCATAGCACCTAGGAGCCCTAGCCATGGATAAAGACCCCATCATGTTATGCAATGTACAAACAGCAGAAAATGATAGTCCCTGCCCCAAAGAACTTACAAGCTAAGTATAATACAAGAGACAACAGATGGTTGCAGACAGACAAGACAAGGGAGTACAAGGAAACAATGGGGACCATTGATAGGCAGTGGCCTGAGCACAATAATCAGCCTACTGTCAAGTTCTTTGTTGGCATGGTGGAAAACGAGACATTTAAAGAAGGTTTGGAGGAGGATAATGAGAAGGAGATAGCTTTGAAAATGTTTACAGGGAGTTAAGAAGATAGACCTCTTGGCTTTGTTTCTGCTGATATGCATCCCACACTCAATTGAGTGGGAGTTCCCTGTGAACAGTAATGGCAAGCTCATGCCCTTTATTGACACCGGAGCAGCCAAAGTTGCATAGAATCACAATAGGATCATTTCTACATGTTCACTCCCATCCAAAAACACAGAGTGAAATATTGCAAGTAGCTAAAGTCTTGCAGCTCCCATCAAAGTCAATATGAGATTGCACAGGCATCTGACAGCACAATGTGGCTCAATGATAAAGCCTAAATTTCATTATCTTATACACAGTCTTTCTTCTGAACACAAGGCTTAACAATAGAAACAAATGGCATCACAATGACATAGAAACAGAGTTGGCAATTATATTAGTAGTCCACTATTCACCATAAATGTGTGGCCGCTTATCTCTGAGTAATCTCATCCACAAACACAAATTTGTTTTGTTTTAAACATACTTCAATTAAGTTGGTGGAAATGTTGTGAAAACTATTCTAGGTTTTCCATAACGTAAACAAAAAAAACCTAGTTAGCAATAATTAGTTACATACACCTCTACCCCGATATAACATGAATTCCGACATAACACAGTAAAGCAGCTTTCTGGGGGGCAGGGCTGCACGCTCTGGCGGATCAAAGCAAGTTCGATATAACGCAGTTTCACCTATATTGCGGTAAGATTTTTTGGCTCTCGAGGACAGCGTTATATGGGGGTAGAGATGTATTACAGATTCTTAGATTCACAAGCCAGAAGGGACCACTATGGTCATCTAGTCTGGCCTCCTGTATAATACAGGCCATATATTCTCAATATATTTCTTCTACCTGGTCAACAATTTTTTTTTAAGTCTAAAAATCTGACTAAACTTGGATGGAAAATGGTAAGTATTTTCTGTGAATTTTTTTTTAAAAAATGAACTCTCTGCCCCAAACATGGAAATTGTCATTTTTTTCCAATGGGGTAAAAAAAGTTTTAAAAGATAGTTTTTGAAACTTGTCAGAAAACATCATAAGAAATGAACTTTCCCCAAAATATTTAGTTTATTTTAAAAAGCCATTTATTGTCCTTTTAAAAAAAAAATGAAAAATTTTGGACCAGATTTTCTGTTAAGTGACATCTGTTGGCTGATCAAATGGATTCCAAAAGCCCAGTCAACAATCTATCTACTGATACTGATTGTTGATTTGCAGGGGTGGCCATTTAAAAAGTCAACATTTGCCAGCAGACACTGTGTAACTCAGATATCCCACCAATTTCCTATTCTAAGTATAGGGGGAAATGTTAGGTTAAATGTATATTTTGTGCTAAAAGTTGGCAAATGCTGAGTTGATCAGGACACATGAGAAAATGAAACACAGCTAAAGGGATGGGCTTTAAAGTGGAAGACCACAACCATATTAATGTTTAACCCAGGCATTTATTTGGGTCCAGGAAAGCGTTAAATGGCTTCATGACAAACAATCAATATTCAGGATTGGCCTATGATTCAGCCCACTTCTGAATCTTCTCACCTTCCCCCCTAAGAGGTAGAATGGGAGTATACATGATGGGTACCTCTGTCTGCAAGAATTTAAGATTTTCCCTTCTTCCTTCAGGCTAATAGCATCCCCCAGTAATATCCTGAATCTCCCACTCATGTTTACTTCTGGACCCTTTAAATCATTCATCCACACTGCACACTGGCCACAAGTTGAGATGCCATTGCAAACTCCAGTTATAAACAGACAGCTTTCTTACTCTCTTTATTAACCTACATTCAAACCCTCAGGATGCTGTGAGGAAGGTGAAAAATCTCAGCAGGCATCTTGTCAATCTTGCTCTGAAGGAAAAATCCCTTCCTGATCCCCAAAACTGCTAATCAGTCAGACCCACACAATCTTGGAAACACAGGTCAATCTATAAATGTACAAATCTGACAGGAAGGGAGGGCAGGACAGCAGACACAGAATGGCTGCTGCATTCCCTGAGGTCTGAGCCGGCCCCTCTTCACCCTTTCTCTCGGTACCCTAGGGGTTGTTTATTCCCTGTTGGTCTGATCAGGGGGCATTTTTAATGGCAACAACTTTAACAATATCTTGGATATGAAGACAAAAATAGCCACCATACAGCTTTTTCCTTTAACTATGACTGCAATCAGATCAGAGAATTGGAACAGGAACGTGAAGCTATGGGACCAGGTCCACATAATTAAATTGAGTCAATTATTTTTCAATGTAGCCTGACAACTGCCCATAGTAAAGGCATATTTCCAATAACATAGTGCAAACCTCATTTTCTGATCTCTGTGTAACTAAAATTCCCAGTTAATCAAAGATATGCTATTTGCAAGAGGTTTGCCCTGAATAAAGCTCTGCGGGAAACTTTACAACAGCTCTAATCTCACAGAATTTAGGAGCTCCAAAGGTCTGAATCTAAGTTTTTGCAGAGCTCCTAAGTGCCTCTTACAAACTGATTCTCAACATCTGAGCTTTGCAAGACTGAAGCCCATTGACCCTGCAGACCTGCAACTGAGAGAATGCTGTTATCCCACATCCCAGTTTTTGCTAAGGTTCCAGAAGTGCAATCCTGGCCCCACTGAAGTTAATGGGAGTTTTGCCATCAGCATCAGTGGGGCCAGGATTTCAACCAAGATGTGCTCTAAGACCATCACAAAATCACCCTGATTTTATCATACTAAGAAATTCTGTAGGAATTTACATCTTCAGAACATTGCACAACCCATGTCCTCAACATAGTTATGCCAATTTAAATCAGCCTAGGATTTTACCATACATGTGGCTGCAGTCCATAATGGTCAGTGATCCAACAGATAAGATCCAAAATACACAGAACAAAAAGTAGCCTTTATATCTGCACCTACATACTTTTATTCAAAGTGGAACATTTGGCAATGTGATTAATTTAGCCTCAGAAAAGCTACATTTACAGAGAAATCTCAGAAAGGAACAGAAATCAGGCCAGGGATGTGCCAACTGCAGCAGACACTTTAATACTTGTTTAGGTCAAGTTTATTTGATATGATAATCACCCAAATCAATTCCAGCACCAGAAAAGGTGTACTCAAGAGGATTCTTTTGGTGACTTAAGAAGCTGAGTCATATAGAAATTCTATCACATTTCTCTATGTGTACTGTATTTGTTTAGGATCCAAGAAGCCTGAGTCATTAGAAGGTACAGGGGGAGGGGAGGGCAAACATAATATTGTGCAGGCATTTCCAGAAAATGCCAGAAAATAATTGGGTACTAATATAATTACTACATTGTGCAGACATGCAAAATAATGACAATGACAAAGCAGCATTGTTTATAAGCAAAAATAGTGTATTAATACTGTCAAACCAAGCTTTAGATTTTGCAAATTTCAATTCAGTAAACTAGCCTTCATTACTACACCTTTTGTTGACTTGTTTTCTGTGTCTGTGATGCTTGAAACAAAGACTGATTTTTGAATGCTGTCTAGTCCTTCAAATATTACAACAGAGCGTGACAAATACTAAGAAAATCCTCTTTTTTTTGGTTTACTTATGAGATGTCATTTTATGCCAACATCTAAAGTTATCCCCAAGCAAAGAAATTGTTTGCAAAAGATTAACTGTGATGCTGTTGTTTTGGATTGACTTTTCCTTATGTTTTCAGCTGACCTGCTGAACTATTGGATCGAAAGACAATAAAATGGTAGAGTGTGTGAAATATTTGACACACAAGGTAAAACTATTTGAAATTGCAGGTGGGAGGGGGGAGGTTGTTTGTTTTTAAAGTGAAAATCAGCCCATTTCCAAATGAAAAATCAAAGAGGGAGTCAAGTATTCAGACATTTTTGTGTTTTCAATTTGAACAAAAAAAGAAAAAATTGAAAAGGGAAAAATTGCCTAAAACAAAATTTTACATCAGAAATGTACACCAGTTTTGCACAACTCTAAATAACTGTTAATTTATTTTGATGGCTAAACATATTTGAATAGATGCATCTTACTGAACTGTGGCCAGTCTTTCCCTATATAACATTTGTTTCTTGTTGGAGCTCATGTGGAATTTGGAGCAGTGGGACATTTTCAAAAGTGACCAGTGATTTTTGATGCCCAGCTTGAGACAACTTAAAGGGGCTTGATTTTGAAAAGGGGGCTCTTTGAAGGGGCATCAAAATACTTAGGCACCTACGATGGACACTAATAACTTTTAAAAATCTTGTTTGCAATGTTGTTGGAGCTGCGTTGGTCCCAGGATATAGGAGACAAGGCAGGTGAGAACTTTACTGGACCAACATTTGTTGGTGGTAGAGACAAGCTTTTGAGCTTCACAGAATTCTTCTTTAGGTCTAAAAAGGTTACCAGAGTATCACACTATTTTTTAGCTGTGACACTGGTGACCTGTTCCAGACCTAAAGAATAGCTCTGTGAAGATCGAAAGCTTGTTTCTTCCACCCATAAATGTTGGTCCAATAAATGATTTTACCAACACACCATGTCTATCTGTCTCTCTCTTTTTTAAAATTGACAATTGTGACTGGGTAACCTTTCCTGGCAATCTGCCAGAAGTTCTTTCATTTATTTAATATACATATATAAATATAAATATATGAAGAAACATCTGTGTCAATATATATGTGATTTTCTGTAAAAAACTACATTGTATAGTACTATATGTACATCAGAAGTTCAAATTAATGATGATTCCTTTCTTATGTATCTAGAATAATTCCATTCAAACATTTAATTCAGTAAACAGGGATAGCCAATGTTTGGGATTAAAGAGTCTGATCCAAAGTCCACTGAAGCTAATGAGGTTCAAGACCTTATATTCTCTCTTAGGTCACATGAGAACATGAATTTGGTGTGTCTCATTCTTTTCCCCATTTGTGCAGATCACAAAATCATCCTCTAATCAAGAAGAGTGGTGAGTCTGATCTAGGGAAGTCCAAAAGAAGATACATCCACAGAGGTGAGAGAAACCTAGCACAACACCTGTCGTCCCTTCACTTTTCCCTAGACCATACTAGTAGTCCTTTTACTTTCTTGAATACACAAATGACACTCACAAAATTCACTTGGAATTAAAAAAAATTTAAAAAAGAATTCTATAAATCAGCTGACTAATCAAATTAATTAAGTCTGACAGTGTCCGCTTGGTTAGATATTCTATTTCATTAGTGAATATTAGTGAATATTCATTAGGCATTACATTAGTGAAAGAATTACATTTAATTAAAGATTATGATGAAAACTGATAGCGATAGCTCCATTTATTTTACACATCACAGGAAGGTTCTATCAAATCAAACTCAATCAAGGTCAAAAACTTGTGTTTAGAACTTTCCATGAATGAAAAGCCACGTACTGTAATTATGTATTGTGGGACAAATTTAAAAAGGAGCAGCTTCTGTTTGCCTTCAGTTTTCCAGGCACATGTTTTCACTCAAGGAGAAACCTATATTTGCATATGCCAATAATCCTCTAGTTGAACAAGAATGTACCAGTTGCGCATGCAAAATACACATGCATTCTGAAAATGGTAGACAGTTTTTGAAAATTTGATCTTATAAATGTTAGATTCCTCGAGGCTCTGCACCACCTGTACATGGGAAACAAAATGACACCTCACAAAAGTGCAGTTCTGTGTGTATTCCTAGCAAAAGTGAAATGCATTTCAGGATTTCTTTATTAAGCAAAGTGCTAATTTCCACATGTGTAAAGTATACTATCTCAGCTAAGTTAATGAGAAATGAGTAAGCCAGATCTGGGACAAAACTCAGTAAAGGAAAGTCTCATGCTGAAAGCAACCTATGGCATCTTGCAAAGTTTGTGTCTATTCAATTTTGTAAAACAGGCATGGTGAAAGTATTTTCATGTTCCAGAGCACCATCTTCCTAACTCCTAGGAATATACCAGTTTGCAAGACTTCAGATCTTATGTAAAAGTATTTTTAGCGTTGGATCCCTATAATTCTATTGGTATGGATTTACTGCAAATAAATAATTAAATTTATAAGGCTTTTGGATTGCATCTAGTAAATGTGTTTTGTCACTGGTTGCAAAACAAACGTCCACTATAAAAACAGCTTTCATAGTAAAGAAAGAATTAAGAGACAGATGATTTGTTGCCTGGGCTGATGTTAAATACTGAACTGTTTGAAGTAAGATTGTAGAAATGGGATGCGTTGATTTTTAAAAAAAAACCAACTCATTTCTATAATTTTTTGCAATGATAGTTACCTATATAAACAATATAGTATAACCCATAACTTATGGTCCTCATCTCTACTGTACTATTATCTTGTATATGTGTTGCCTATTCTAATTTTTCTTATGTAGAAAATACAGGTCTGACACATCTTACGTGCATTTAACATGCACGATTTCAGCGTTACGCGGTCAGCAAAAACAAAAACAAAAAAGAGAAAAACAATTTTAATACTGTACTTGTAGTGCAGGCAATTCCACCTGCCATTCAACTCAATGTAATTTTGACTATACGCAGTTTTCACTTTATGCGCTAACCACGGAACAGAACCCCTGAGTAAGATGAGACACGCCGGTAACTTGTGTTGTCAACAGTAATGTTTCCCTCTCATAAAACTGTAGGACCAAATTTTTTGCCATGATACAAGCTGCTTTACACTACACTGCAAAGCAGCTGTGAAGTTGTCCCTGAGGATTGCCCTTATGGAGAGAAATCTCCTAGCTCGTGTATAGCTGGCATAGTAACTTTACACTACCACCTTTTCTCTCCCCAACTGAAGGGAGAATAGCTAGGTAAAGAGGGTATCCTATACCCTGGTAACCCCTGACAGCTTGGAGTAAATTAGAATAGGCTCCAGGGGATGGAAGGAATTTTAGTTAAGGTGGCTTCAAGAAACCTATCTTTGTCCCTTCACTCTGGTCAGGGGCAGCTCTAGCATATTCACGTAAGTAATCCATTGAAGCCAAAAGAACTTCTCATATGACTAAACTTATGAATGCGGTTAAGTATTTGTAAGATTGGTGACTTAATTATTTTTTAAGAAATAAATCAAGGCAATTAGATGAAAAGTAGAGGAGAGGCACATACATCATCTTACTTTACTAACATCATGATCCATGATCCCAGGTTTGAGGCTTTTTAAGAACAGCATTTTAACCAATAAATATGCATGAAACAAATAAGATAGTACACTGCAGCCCAGGTTTTCATAACAGCATGTACTCAATTTGCATGTGCAGTAATTCTTCTTTCAAATTATGTATATTTTCAGTTTTGTACATACATCCTTATGAAAATATGGGAGCCTGATGATGATTAGCCAGGTTATACTGAAACCACAGTTCTACCACCTGAAAATCAGCCCTAAAATAACTATCTTGAAATGCAGCAGCTTTTTTCCTCTGTTTTTCCTGTATCTCTGAAACCATCACTGAAGGTGAATGTTAACAAAATCTGTAAACATTGTTCTCGTTAAAATCTCATTATATGGTACAACTATATAATAGTATAATGGAAAAATGGTGAATAAGACTACATGGTCTTTTCTGGGTCTCAGTGTCTTCATGAATCTGCAATATGTCTTTTAAATTAAAGCATCATTAATTTAATCAGAACAAAGTAGCCAAGCTAGCACAATGAGAGGGTCACTCATCTACAAGCCACATCTAATCCCACTTTATTTCTAGGGTCAGTTGCCAGTAACTCCAGCTGATTGGAAAGTCTTTGCAACTCTGCATTCCAGAACATGTGAGAGATTAAAAGGTGGAGTAACAAAATAGTACCATCACATTCTTAAAGCTTCATAAAAATAGAACTTTTTATTAAAAAAAACAAAACCACCATGTAAGTAGATAGAATACTTTGGAGTCTGCAAGATTAAAATTTAGGAGTTACTTTTACATATCCTGTATGTATTAGAGACCGATTGAAGAGGCAAAGCTCAGATCCCAATTAAGGTTAGATTAGAGTTTGAATTAAGGACACACCTAGTCTAGGGTTTGAATTTAATTTCCCCAAAAATCTGACAAGTTTTTCTCTCCAGATTTTGGCCACAAATAATGGAACTCACAAGTTCTTCTGCTGTAGCCCAGATTTTAGTTTTCACTGAAGTCAATGAAAAGGGCTCCCAAATGAAGGGCTCCCAAATGGATCAAGCCCCTACTGAGGTTTCTGAAATCTTGGGCTACAACCAAACTGGATTTGCAAATAGAGCTTGGAGATGACTGAAATGGAAAATATGCTTGGGTTTTCTTTGTTTTGTTTTATACATCCAGGATGAAGAAAACCCTTCTAACACCAAGGACACAATTTTTTGGAAACAGGTATGTACTTGTAAGAACCTGCTCCTACATGCTAATCCAAAAATGCTGTCAGACAACTTTATGGATTTAGTTTCAGTCGATTTATGGTGAAAATATAAAAGATTACACTTATTCAAGTACTACAGTTAAGTCTAAGTTAATGATAGTGTAGGATCCAGCTTCATCCTATATATGCTTCAATTACAGATATCAGTAGTATATACACTGTGACTTCAAAGAACAATTTCTATGGGTTTAGAATAAAACCTTCATTTCATCTCTCAGTGAAATGTCCACAGTTTCTCAACTTAAGGAATCACTTTTTAGTAGGTTATTCCCAATACATCTTGATCTTAAAATCTGAATGGAGAAATCTGCTCTTTTCTAAATGCCAAGGAAAGAGATTAATGTCTTCTACAATGGCGGCGAGGAAACGCACCATTTTGAAGACGTCACAAAGAAGCCCAAGATGAGTTCCTTTTGCTGGCTTTACAGTACCACGAAGGTACCAATATCATTGGTAGTTTGCTGGCAACACTGGTTGTCACCTCTACATACCCAAATTAGTAAAACAGAAGTAAACTGTGCTTATTTCAGCTACTTTAAAAAACACAGAGGGTTTGAGGGAGGGGAGAAGATGTTGTGCCAAAAAAGAAATGCTAGTTGGTAGCTGTCAAGCTTCTGAGAAAGTTAAACAAACTTTGGAAAGTTTTAAAAATGTAGTTACTGACCTTTCATTTATTTCATATACTTTAGTATTGGACTATGGGAGGAGGGGGGAGTTGATCTAATCTGGTGTGCTCTTTTAAATTGCAGTGACCAAAAAAACAACAGAACAAAACAAAATTTAAAATACAACTAAAAACCCTAGTAGCTTAAAACATTTTACTTACCTCACTTGGTATTTCTAACTTCTGAGAAAAACCTAACTCTGCAGAATTCATGGAAAAAATATGTTATCATGAATAATATATGAGAGTGGATTTAGCATAAAATGAAAGTTTATTTGAACTTTGGATGAACCAGTTAGAGGTGGTTCTGAAGTAACAGAAATGTTGAGATAAAAATAAAAGCTTGTTATATTTATCTGAGCCATGACGGCTTTCTGATTTCTACTTTCACCCTACCGTACAAGTGTTATTTACTCCTTCGCATAAGACAAGAACTAGGGGTCATCAAATGAAATTAATAGGCAGCATGTTTAAAACAAACAAAAGGAATTATTTTTTCATACAATGCACAATCAATCTGTGGAACTCTTTGTCAGGGGATGTGGTGAAGGCCAAGACTATAACAGAGTTCAAAAAGAACTGGATACATTCATGGAGGATAGATCTATCAATGGCTATTAGCCAAGATGGGCAGGGATGGTGTCCCTAGCCTCTGTTTGCCAGAAGCTGGGAATGAGTGACAGGGGATGGATCACTTGATGAATACATGTTCTGTTCATTCTCTCTGGGGCATCTGGCATTGGCCACTGTTGGAAGACAGGATACTGGGCTAGATGGACCTTTGGTCTGACCCAGTATTGCTGTTTTTATGTTCTTATCTGCCTCAAAATAAAACTGATCCTGCCTCCATCCCTTTAAGCACCACAGTTAGATCTATTCAAGAGAATTACATTCCAGGATGTATCTTCATGTACTGTATATGGTGGGAATATGAATCTTCTCCCTCCCCCCCGAGAAATGGTCACAACCAACTCCTTCATTCTTATAACCTGGCTATGCACTATAACATCTCTGGACCTCTCTTGATGGTCAATGCTAGAATTCAGTCATCATGATAACCACAGTGCTTCCATGGTCAATATATATATATTCCCTAATAGCTTTGCACACAAAGGTACTCATACCACAGAGTACAGGTACACAGTCATGCTTCAAAGTGTGCCTCATTAATGAGATTAATATTTCTCTGGGAGGGAAGGATAACTGGATAGGAGGAGGGATAGACTGGGATCCAGCCAAGGACATTTCTTCAGGTGGGCAAATGGAAATCATTAGAAGAAAGATTTTTTGAAGATTTTTTCTTTTATTTTATTGTGTCTTACGACCACCTCAAGTTTTTAGCAAGGATGAGGTTCATTCCAGTTTAGATATTTCCTCCAAACCACTTCACTCATTCCTAGAATCATTATCACTACTACCAGGAGATTGCTCTTGGTTACTGAGTATATTAAACATTTTCCACTTTTAACTTTCTCACCTTTAATATTTATTCAGATATGTTTCTCCATAGATAAATACCAGGCCTTTCATAGCAGCACAGAGAATATAGCAGTATGCATCAGAGAGAGACAACCTTGCGAGCTGTTGTAAACACTTGATTTCTTTTGAGATGTCCCCAGAAACACTGTTGTTCTCATCTGGTGTCAGTACTTGAAACTTCACATCCCAACAACCTCCAAGGCCCTAGTCACCGGCAGCTCCAGGCACCAGAGCTCCAAGCACGTGCTTGGGGCGGCAAGCCACGGGGGGGGGGGTGCCCTGCTGGTCCCTGCGAGGGCAGCAGTCAGGCAGCCTTCAGCATGGCTCCTGCGGGAGGTCCGCCGGTCCCGTGGTTTCGGCGGCAATTCAGCAGCGGATACGCCAAAGCTGCGGGACCGGCGGACTTCCCGCAGGCAAGCCGCCGAATCCACAGGACCGAGGACCTCCTGCAGGCAATCTGCCGAAGGCTGCCTGACTGCCATGCTTGGGGCAGCAAAAAAGCTAGAGCCGCCCCTGGCCCTAGTTCCCTGTTTACATGCAAAAGAATCATTCTTGTTCCCTGGAAACAAGTTTTCTGAATTGGTACAAACAAGATCTGTTGCTCAGAAGAATGGGAAGACTGGTCAGCAAAATGTGCTTTGATGCCCGAAAAACTGAAAGCAGGCATTTAAGCACTTTGGGAATGACGACGGCAATGGATAAATTCTTTGGGGCAAGGATAATCTTTTCATTATGTGCATCTACAACGCCTCGCAAAACGAACCCCAAATGCTGACTGGAACTTCTAGGTGCTACCTTAATAGAAGTGAAATATACAACAACAAGCCCTATTATCCACTAAAGTGGACAATATTAGTTTCCATAGGGACTTTAAGTTTCCCTATTTCTTCCATTTGTGTATTTTTACTTCCCTAATTTATACAACACTCATCCATCCATCCAAATACTGTATCCCCTTACATGCCTTTTCAAGCTGCTGTCTCCTAATAGATTAATTAGTTATGTATTCCTGCCTAAAGACAATGACTGCTCAGAAGTGAGTGCGGTGGTGGAAATTTGAAGAGTAATTTAATATATCTAATGGGCCCAATTCTCTGGTGCAAGTATACTTTGCGCTAGCCCCTGGCATAAAGCTGACTTAAATCCAGCAAGTCTGCTCCCTGTGGTTTCTCTCAGATGTGGCATAAGGCCACCAAAAATGTTCTGGGGACACCCCTTGTTCTGGCTGCTGATGCAGGATGCATCCCGGGGAAATGGCGTCATGAGCAGGCCAAGCTGCCCCTGCTTATCCCCAGCTACCAAGATGCCCCTGGGGTCTTTTATATCCAACACAAAATACAGAGGCCCAAAGGGAAGTTTACAGTAGCCCAAAATCCAAAGAATGTAAAAAGGAGTTTAAAACAGACTGTGATCAGACCCACCCAGTCTTGTGCAAAGCACAATGTGGTGAGACAAGTTTATTTGTGTATAATAGCTTACAAGGGTTTCTATAAAATTGCCCACTTCAGTTATTCACCCTTAAATTTAGATCTAGGTTCCCATGGTGTCATGAAATACAGAAAGGATTAGCTAAATAAGAGATTTTTCCAACTAGCTGCTAAAAATGTCCTACCAATAACAACATGGAAACTTAAGGAAGATTAGAACAAAATGTGGAATAGTTATTTGAGGATACATATATATATATATATTGCAGTCCATTGACTATGAACTGAAGAGTCCGTAAGGATAAAATCTACCTTAAAGAGGAGATCCAATATCTTGCAAGAGAATTACTGAAGTGCACACTCCCATGGGCCAAAGGGATGTAAAACAGGAGATAGCAAAATGTCTTTGAACTACTGTCAAAATCCATTGGCTGGACACTAAAGAGTGCCATGGGATATGAAGCTAAACAAATTCAGACATGAAATGAGGAGTCCTTTTTAAATTGTTGTTATTATTATTACCAGCAAGGGTAATTAACCATTAGAACGATGTACCTAAGGATATATGGATTCCCCATCACTTGGGATCTTTAAATCAAGACAGGATAAATTTTCTGAAACCAAGGTTCTGGGCTTGATTAAAAAATTATTGGGTTATGTAGGATCATCAGACTAGATGATCAGATAGTCCCTTATAGTCTTTAAATCCAATTAACGATTTGTTCTTTTTTTGTTTACTTGTTTTAAAAGATGACTTAAAAAAACAAGACACTGATATGAATCTGAAAACTGGAAATAAGTAGAAAACCAAGTATGACCTCAGCAACACTACATTGGAGGTGAGGAAATGATTAATATCTATAAGTGTGCAAAAAAGTTCACTGAAATTTTTATCTCATCACCTCAAGGGTTAATGTAGAGTGTTTGTGGAAGTAAAAAGAGGAGAATATATGGATGGAAAGGACACTCAAACCTCACTATCATAAACCAGGCACCTAGATACCATACCATGTGTATTATTAGACAGGACCAGAACCCCACTCAGTGGGCAAAATTCTCTGTATTAAGAGAAGATAGAAACTGACTATCTAGCTATTGTCTTAATTCTGCTGTCATATCAAAACATATGAGACTGGATTGTTAAATCTCCATGTTCTTGGATTTAAAATAAAACAATAAAAAATAAATCAATTGAAAACAAACAGCTACTCCGGAGGTTCTAGATTAAAATCAATACAGAATAAATGTTTACACTGGAAAAAAAGACCAAACAGTACTGCAATGCTATGAATTACACAAGATATACCAACTAACCAATTTACATCATAATCAGAATTTGCATTGTATAATGAAAATATGTTTATAGAGTAATTGCTTACAAACTTCTGCTTGGCTCTGATTTCATTATTTACTATTTTGGATAAAATTCTGTGATGTTTATCTACCACTTTGTCTTTGATGCTTCACATCTTCAGTTTGTTTTTTCTTTATTTTTATTAACCTGTCCCTTATTCCCAATGCAATAAATAGTCACTTTGATTTGCAATTCCCTTCAGCCAACTGAACAGAATTATTCTTACAAAAACCCTCAGTAATAAGTTATTTTGCAGAATTTTCAAAGCAAGAAGGGTTTGAACTTTCCTTTATTCTGTCTATAATTAAGTATTTATTTTAGTGTGTTGTTGTCACAGAAATGACAAGCATTAACTGCAAACACATCCTTTCAAGATATTACTTCAACAGAGGCTTTTAGTTTCAGTTGTTGCACTGACATAATAGAAATATTTTCAGCAGGCAAGTTTAGGGAGAAAGAGAATGTAAGAACCCAAGATTACCTTAATCCTCTTTTAAAGATGCATTTAGTTTTACTTTATTTCTATGGAGCACTCTGAAAGACCTATCTATAGTATATATTACTCCTGATGGCATTCTGTGCCATAAAATTAAAAATTCTGCACATAATATTTTAAAATTCTGCAAATGTCAAATAAATGTGGAGGCTCCAGCATGGCATTGAGGATCACAGGCCACTGGCTGCACATAGGTGGGAGATCATGATGCAGCTCCCCCATGGGACATGGACTCAGTGGCAAGGCTGCACCCAACCCTGACACAGTGCAAGGACTGGACCTGCCTCAGAAACACGCCAGGGCCCTGCCCCTCCATACCAGGTGTGGGTGACAAGGCGCAGCAAGGCAGGATCCAAGTGTGGAGGGGCTCAGTGTAGGGGGATCCAGGTGTGGGTTGAGAGGGTTCTGTGTGGGACAATCTGGGTGCGAGCAGCTCAGTGGGGGATCTGGGTGCGAGGGGGATCTGGATGCACAGGGGCTTGTTTGAGGGTTCTCAGTGCAATGGTAATGGGACACTGCAGGGGGGGTCCAGGTCAAGGTGGTGGGGGCTGAGTGCAGGGTTCAGATGCTGGGGGAGTGGGGTTCAGTGGGGTGGGAATCCAGGTACAGCTGTTTGAAGCTCGGAAGGGAGGGGATCTGGGTGCGGGTGGCTCATTGGGGTGGTCCAAGTTCAGGGGGCTCTTCGGAGGAGTTGAGGTGCAGGTACGTGTGTGTGTGAGTGTGAGTGAGAGAGATTTGGTGGGAGAGTCTGGGTATGAGGGGGTCTGGATAAACAGGGATTGGGTGGACGGGGGAGCAGCTCCCTGTAGAGGGAACCATCCCCCTGCAGCTGAAGAGCAATGGGTGCAGGAAGCATGGGGGGTGGGGGGAGAGTTTGCAGAGCTTCCTACAGCCGGAGGAGAAATCTGGGGGTGAGTCTGACACAGTCCTGGATGCCGTGCAGGGGGAGAGGAAGTCCCATCCTTCCCAGCCCAGCAGGACTAGCAGCTGAGCCCGGCACAGGGTCGGAGCCAATAGTCAGGTCTTCCCCAGTCCCGCCCCCTACCCCACAAGGATTTACCTCTCTGCCAGCTGCCTTGGGCACCTGAAACATACTGCTTGGGAGGGTCGCATGACTGCTCTTGTGGCTTCCCTTTGCTTGCCCATCAGAAATTCATTTTTCTGCAGGGAAACAAAGAAATCTGCGGGGTACAAAGTCTGTGCATGCGCAGTGGTGCAGAATTCCCCCAAGAGTAATATATTGACCGAATTTATGTTATGTCCAGTGCCCATTTAGTAGCAGCCAGTCACTACAACTAATTGGGATGTTTTCATGTAACTTGTTATTTGTTCTCTTATTAGTATGTTTTGCATTATGTGCTCTGAGGATTAAAAAGAAGTCTTCAAGCCAACCAAGTTAAAAGCTTTCCCCCTTTTTTAGCCTTTATTGACAATAAATGTAAATCATGACTGTAGGATTTAAATTGGACCCTAAGATTTAGATGTTTTCATCAAAGTTTCCATTAAGAAAAACCTTGGTACTATTTTTATACACAACACCCTATGGAAAGTAATAAGTCTGTTGTTCATTCTTTAATTCTGTAGTGGTTATATTGTGATGGTTTTGGGGTGCTCAGTACCAATAGTTACCTTATTACCCTCTGCCACCCCAACCTTTAGTGACAGAGAGACTTGCTGGTGCTTAACTGTGTGTCAGCTCCCTGACACCTCCAGGGTATTAGCTACCCAAACAGTCTCATCACTATGCCAGCCCTTACTTTGCCTTGCAGGTTAACAATAGGTGCACAGTCCCAGAGTCCCATTGAAGCATTCCACCTGTAGGGTTCTGCTCTTTAATCACTGAATGCTCACAATAATTCCAGGTTTTCTGTCCCCATAGGAACAATGTGCACATCAGCTTGTATGATTCAACCCAGGATCAGCTCCTTGTATAATACCACAGCACTGAGATATATTTATAGTGAATGTAATCATATGTTTACTATCAAAGATTAATATTAAAGACAGAGAGAGTCAGGATAATGGAAACAGAAGGGTTACATATAAAACAAAATCATAAAATGAAACCTAGAGACTTAAAGTCAACAAGTTAATTTTCTGCCTAAATAAGTTTTTTGCACCCCAAATGTCCTTTGCAGCATTTCAACCAAACCTGGTTGAGATCCTGTTTTCATGAATGTAACTGCACTTCCCGTTTATTTCCAAAGTGCAAGGTAAAGGAGCACCTCCTTGCCTTCTACTAATATCCCCACACATTTTGGTGTATAGTATATACACCAGCATACACAAGTCATTGTCTGTATGAACTTTCAGTTTGTATTAACTTTGCCAGTGCTTTTCATGTAGCCTGTTGTAAAACTAGGCAACAGCTAGATGAGTTGACATACCCCCGGAAGACCTCTGTGTACCCTCAGAGGTGCGCTAGACTTGGTTGAGAACCACTGATTTAGACATATAAACGCTTTGTATGTTGAAGTTGTAGTGTTGCAAAGTAAAGGCATTTGTAATTACTATTTGAGATGTGTAAGTCTGCCCAAATTGCACTGATAAGGAGGGAATATTTCATGAGTGATTAGTCTTTTCAGTAATATACTATAAGATACGTGCACAATATGTATATCCTTCCAGATACCCAAGACATACTACTAATAGAAATATCTGTCCAATCTTCTCCTAGGTTGCCCTGTGATGTCAAATTATTTGTATTACAGTAGAACCAAGATTGATGCCCCATCATGCTAGGTGCTGTACAAACAGACAGTGAGAAAAAGTCCTTCCCACGAAGAGTTAACCATCTAAATAAACAGGACAGACAAACGTTGCGGGAGGGAGGAGGTACAAAGAAATGAAGTCACTTGCACAAGGTCACAACACATTGATCATGGGATGAAAGGACCAAGCAATGATGTTCTGCATGACATAGGGTGAGGTGGTGAGTGTTTACTATTATACAAGTGAGAGATCACAAAAATATGACAGAGGGACAAACTAGTATTTTTGCTTTACTTAAACCCTCATTAAAACAAAGTTGGAGTCTACATTACCAATGATTAATGGAAACTTTAGTAAGAGGCACTACGTCTTATTAAGCAAGCTGCCAATTAGAAAAACACTTCACTAGTCTCTCAGTGGATCCAGGTAAGGATCTTCAGCATACAACAGAATTTCTAACAGAATGTTGGGAATCATTAAGAAAGGGATAGATAATAAGATGGAAAATATCATATTGCCTCTATATAAATCCATGGTACACCCATATCTTGAATACTTTATGCAGATGCGGTTGCCCCATCTCAAAAAAGATATATTGGAATTGGAAAAGATTCAGAAAAGGGCAACAAAAATTAGGAGTGTGGAACAGCTTCCGTAAGAGTGGGACTTTTCAGCCTGGAAAAATGACGACTAAGGGGGGATATGATAGAGGTCTATAAAATCATGACTAGTGTGGAGAAAGTAAATAAGGAAGTGTTATTTACTCCTTCTCATAACACACGAGCTAGGGGTCACCAAATGAAATTAATAAGCAGCAGGTTTAAAACAAAAAAAAAAGGAACTATTTCTTCACACAACGCACAATCAACCTGTGGAACTCTTTGCCAGAGGATGTTGTGAAGGCCAAGACTATAACAGGGTTCAAAAAGGAATTAGATACATTCATGGAGGATAGGTCCATCAGTGGCTATTAGCATCCCTAGCCCATCCTGTTTGCCAGAAGCAGGGAATGGGCGACAAAGGATGTATCACTTAATGATTACCTGTTCTGTTCATTCCCTCTGAAGCACCTGGCATTGGCCACTGTCGGAAGACAGGATACTGAGCTAGATGGACCTTTGATCTGACCCAGTACAGCTGTTCTGATGTTCTTATGTTATGTAAGAGAGAAAGGATGGTCCAGTGGATATACACTAGTCTGGGATTTGGGGACCTGGGTTCAATATCTTGCTCCACCACAGACTTCCAGTGTTACCTTGGACAAGTCACTTAAGGCCAACCTTTTAAAGGTATATAGATGCCTAAAAGGGGCAGTTATCTGCCTCTTTAGACACCTAAATACTTTTAAAAACCTGTCTTAGTATCTCTGTACCTCAGTTCCCCCTTCTGTAAAATAGGGACAATAGCACTTCCCTATCTCACAAAAGCATTATGGGGATATAGACATCAAAGATTGTGAAGCAGATTAGTGATGGAGACCATATAAATTCCTACAACAGATAACCGGGGCAGGATTCAATGGATCAGTGAGCCTTCAGAAGGCTTAATTCAGTTCCAAATCTAAGGGTATGTCTACACTACAAGAGTAGTTCGATTTAACTTAGGTCAAATTTGTGGATTCGACCTTATGAAGTCGAATTTGTGTATCCACACTAAGGACACTAATTCGACTTTGTGAGTCCACACTAACGGGGCAAGCGTCGACATTGGAAGTGGTGCATTCTGGGCAGCTATCCCACAGTTCCCGCAGACCCCGCTTACCATTGGAATGCTGGGTAGAGCCCCCAATGCCTGCTGGGGGAAAAATGTGTCGAGGGTGGTTTTGGGTAACTGTCATCATTCAACTGTCACTCCCCCCCTCCGTCCCTGAAAGCGCCGGCGGGAAATCTGTTAGCGCACTTTTCTGGTCAGTGACAGCGCGGACGCCACAGCACTGCGAGCATGGAGCACGCTGCGATCATCGCTGCACTTATGGCCGTTGTCAACTCCTCGCACCTTATCATCCACCTCTTCCACAGTCAGCTGCTGAGAAATCGGGCTAGGAGGCTCCGGCAGCGCGGTGAGGACGTGAAGTATCAGAGTGGCACAGACCTCTCACAAAGCACGGGATCCCGCGCCGCGGAGATCATGGTGGCAATGGGTCACGTTCATGCTATGGGACGGCGATTCTGGGCCCTGGAAACAAGCACGGACTGGTGGGACCGCATAGTGCTGCAGGTCTGGGATGAATCACAGTGGCTGCAAAACTTCAGGATGCGTAAGGGCACTTTCCTTGAACTGTGTGACTTGCTGTCCCCAGCCCTGAAGCGCCAGGACACCCGGATGCGAGCAGCCCTGAGTGTGCAGAAGTGAGTGGCCATAGCCCTCTGGAAACTTGCAATGCCAGACAGCTACCGGTCAGTAGCGAACCACTTTGGCATGGGCAAATCTACCGTGGGGGTTGCTGCGATGCAAGTAGCCCACGCAATCGTTGACCTACTGTTCTCAAAGGTAGTGACCCTGGGAAACATCCAGGTCGTCATAGATGGCTTCGCCGCGATGGGATTCCCAAACGGCGGTGGGGCTATAGATGGGACTCACATCCCTATCCTGGGACCGGCCCACCAGGCCAGCGAGTATATTAACCGAAAGGGCTCCTTTTCAATGGTGCTGCAAGCACTGGTGGACCATAGGGGACGTTTTACCAACATCTACGTCGGGTGGCCGGGCAAGGTTCATGACGCGCATGTTTTCAGGAACTCTTGTCTGTTTAGTCGCCTGCAGGAAGGTAGTTTCTTCCCGGACCACAAAATAACTGTTGGGGATGTGGAGATGCCTACAGTGATCCTCGGGGACCCAGCCTACCCGCTAATGCCCTGGCTCATGAAGCCCTATACAGGCGCCCTGGACAGTGACAAAGAACTCTTCAACTACCGGCTAAGCAAGTGCAGAATGGTGGTGGAGTGTGCTTTCGGACGTCTCAAGGGGAGATGAAGGAGCTTACTGACTCGCTCGGATCTCAGCGAAACCAATATCCCCATTGTTATTGCAGCTTGCTGTGTGCTCCACAATCTCTGTGAGAGCAAGGGGGAGACCTTTATGTCAGGATGGGAGGTTGAGGCAAATCGCCTGGCTGCTGATTACGCTCAGCCAGACACCCGTGCGATTAGAAGAGTCCAGTGGGAAGCGCTGTGCATCCGGGAGGCTTTGAAAGCTAGGTTCCTCAGAGAGCAGGGTAACCTATGACTGTCCAGTCTCTTTACAGAGAAGCTGAACCTGCCCCTGTTTCAGTTACTATTGACTTTTTTCAGCGGTTACATGCCCCGTTCACCAGGTTTCCCCCCTTCCAACAGACGTTTAAAAATAAAGTTATTGGAACATTGTTAATTAACAAAGTTTTCTTTACTAACGAATGCGCGTTAAAGGGTTCAAACAGGGACGCATACTGTGGTGGGTATGGTGTGCAGTGATGTACAGACCGCTTCTACACTCGAGGAATGACAGGCTCCTGCTCCTACAGCGGTCTCCGGGGGGAGGACGGTTACAGGAGGGTGTGCAGGAAGGGGTGGGTTTGCAGGAAGGGGTGAGGGGTGTGTGGGAAGGGTGAGTAGGTGTAGGGGGAAGATGACTCTGGCTGGTGCTCAGGGCATCGGAGAGGCTCATGGCTAGGGTGGAAGGGCATGGTAAGGGCAGCCTGCCTTGCCATTTGTGGATGCCAGGCGCTCGGACCCTGGGGCAGCATACACCTCCCAGACTGACCTGGGGCAGCAGACACCTCCCACAGTGACCCGGGTGCCTAGTGACTGCACTCTGTGTGTGACCTGCTGTTGATCCTGCCCCCATGTCTGTACCCTGGTAATGGTGGCTGTCCTATGCAATTAACAAACCCCTATCTCCCCTTCACACAAAGTCTTCTGCAAAGAAACATGACGGAAACAGTAATGAACAGCAAACTATTTTTAATACTCAACTACACAGTTGGGGGATGAAACTGGGATTTGGGATTGGGTGAGCCAGGAAGGGAAGCAATTCTCATACTTTAGGGAATGAGAGCTGTTTGGTACATGAGCGCTCTGCTGGGGTGGAGTGACAGTTTTCACGGCCCCTAGCGCCCCTCCTTCTTGTTATTTTGGGTGAGGGGGGGACAGGACTTTGTGGCGGGGGAGGGCGGTTGCAGATACAGTGCAGGGGGGCTCTCTCCTCCTGCCTGCGGTCCTGCAGAACATCCACAAGGCGCAGGAGCGTGTCCGTTTGCTCCCTCATTAGGCCAAGCAGCGTTTGAGTCGCCTGCTGGTCTTCCTGCCGCCACCTGTCCTCCCGTTCGCTGTGTGAGCGCTGCTGCTGAGAGAGGGTCTCCCTCCACTGGCTCTGCTGGGCCGCCTCGGCTCTGGAGCAGGCCATCAGTTCAGCGAACATCTCGTCCCGAGTCTTTTTCTTTCACCGCCTAATCTGCGCCAGCCTCTGTGAGGGGGATGCTGGGGCAGGTCGGGAAACAGCCGCAGCTGTGTGATGGGAAAAAGGAAGTGATTTCCTTGCAAAGATATATGTTTGCGAACACTGAACACAGTCTAGTCTGTTTCTGTGAACAAGACCATACACGGCACCTATCTCATGCGCTCTCAGGACAAGTTCGAATTTTCGGCATTCGCTTTCATTGCCTGGGGGCTTGCACTGGAGATCAGACAAGCGGGGCAGGACAGCAGAATCCGTGTAGCAGCCAGGCCTGGTAAGCCGTAAACTTTAGGCTGCTTAACAGTTAATGGATAGCAGTGCCCTCCTGCTGCAGGCAATCTGGAAAGCACAAACTCTGACTCTGTTCCACCCCCTCGTGGCTGTCCCCGGGAAAGATCCCTGTATGCTCCCCTCTGCAGCCTCCATCACGTGGCAGTTAAACGACGCTTATTGTTATGCAAAGGAAAAGTGAAGCATTCCCAATAGTAACATTACACTAATTCGCCTAATTAGATGCAGCAGTCGCCGAGCGAGATCACCCTGAGGCGGGTCACTAAGACAGACACAGAGTGCATGCTGCGTGAAACCCTGCACAGACCAGGGCCCTATGCTGCCATGCTCGTCAAGGCAATGCTCCCACTGTACGTGAGGATAGCCTGGCGCGGAAGAGTGTGCTTCCACGGAGCACCCAATAAGGCACCTCTCCCCAGGAACCTCCTGCGGAGGCTTTTCAAGTACCTCTACGAGAGCTTCGTGGAACTCTCCCAAGAGGATTTCTGTTCTATCCCCATATGCATTGACCTTCTTTTCATATAGTTTTTATTCCTGTTTTTTAAAAAATAAATGTTTACATGTTTATAGCACTTACCAACTGATCCTTCCCCTGATTCAGAGTCCGGGTTAACGGCCGGGGAGGGTTGGTAGGGGATCTCTGTGAGGCTGATGAAGAGATCCTGGCTGTCGGGGAAAGCAGTATTGTAAGCGCTGTCACCTGCCTCCTCCTCCACAAACCCTTCCTCATCTTCCCCATCCGCGAACATCACCAAGAAACTGCCCGTCGACACTATCCCATCCTCAGAGTCCACGGTCACTGGTGGGGCAGTGGTGGCAGACCCACCGAGAATGGCATGCAGTGCCTCGTAGAAGCGGCATGTCTGGGGCTGGGCTCCGGAGCGTCCGTTTGCCGCTTTGATTTTTTGGTAGCCTTGTCTCAGGTCCTTGATTTTCACGCGGCACTGCGTTGCATCCCGGCTGTATCCTCTGAGTGCCATGGCTTTGGAGACCTTCTCGTAGGTCTTTGCATTCCGTTTTTTGGAGCGCAGCTCCGAAAGCACAGACTCATCACCCCACACAGTGATCAGATCCAAGACTTCCCGGTCAGTCCATGCTGGGGCCCTCTTTCTACTCTGAGATTGCATGGACCCCTCTCCCGGAGAGCTCTGCATCGTTGCCGGTGCTGCTGAGCTCACCCCGATGTCCAACCAGGAATTGAGATTCAAACTGGCCAGACAGGAAAAGGAATTCAAATTTTCCCGGGGCTTTTCCTGTATGGCTGATCAGAACATCTGAGCTCGGACTGCTGTCCAGAGCGTCAACACAGTGGTGCACTGTGGGATAGCTCCCGGAGCTACTAAGGTCGATTTCCGTCCACACATAGGCTAACTCGACATAGCCATGTCGAATTTAGCGCTACTCCCCTCGTCGGGGTGGAGTACCAAATTCGAACTAAAGAGCCCTCTAGGTCGAACTAATTAGCTTCCTGGTGTGGACGGTTGCACGGTTAAATCGAATTAACGCTGCTAAATTCGACATAAACTCCTAGTGTAGACCAGGCCTAAGAAACCTACCTAAGCCCAACCTTTGCACAGTTTTCCTCAGAAGGAACAAAGCTATTTTGTAGCTGGAGAAAGGATTTACTGAAAACTACTTTTCACTTTTGAACACTGACAGAAACACTGAAATTGTTCATGCCCAAGTAGTTCTGGCAAAAAGATAAACATTTGCCAGCTTCATGTAAACGGCAAAAAATCCCTTTGTACAATATTCCTGTAATCTACCACAACATATGCTTCCCCGTATGTGTTTGTCTAAATAGTTTTGCCTCATCTATCAGGCATCTTTCCACACGGCATACTTATAAGTTAGTCACTATTTGTGCAGTGGTGCACTTTGCAGAATGCTTCTGCTTCAACTATGTTATTCTATGGTTGGGGAAAAGTGTAATATTGTCCCTGTGAACTGTGTTTTACACCTTAGAGCAAGACTAATATTTCTTTTTAATATTGTTCCTTCCCTTGACACACAAATAGACCAAACTCTGACCTGTAATTCCTACAAGTATTGTCAGCAACCACAAAACTATTCTGGCTGCAACTCTCTTCTGACTTGTAATGCCACTTGCTATTCCAGACCTGGATTTCTCTTGAAAGCCCGCCCTCCCCGTCGCCATTCTACCAAAGCCCCTGGTGATTTTGAAACTAGCACTGATGGAGGCAAGGATGAAAGTACCAACATCAATACAGTTTTTAAAACAGTTACCAGGAAAGCTTGAGTTGAGTTAAAATAAAAATGAAAAACAAACAAAATATCATTTGAAATCCCATCTCTTCATAGATTAAAGCTGTTTGCATTTTGCTACAGGAGCTGCTCTACAATATTGCTGACTGTCAGAAGGATGGAATTCAGTATAAAGAAACTGGTGATCAGTGACTTATTGAACACACTATCAACAATCCTTAAAAAAATCAATTCTTCTAGATAATTTAAAAAAAATACTAATTAAAAAGCTATACTGGCAAAATAATACTAGTCTAATGCGATCGTGGCAGAATCAATCATAGCTTAATCACATCCCACCATCTCCTCTATGGGAGGATTACAAATGAGATGGTTCAGAGGAGGGGAAGTTCTTTCAAAATATAATTTAAACTTTACTTCTGAAATATCATGACCACCATGATCCATCACCCACAGTCACTGCCCAGAACCACAGTAAATCAGAACTATGATTCACCAGCTATAATCAATCACGTGAGAGCAGTCAGAAGAAAAGGTATTGCCATGTACAGTACATGCATTTCAGAGTATGTACACTACACCTCAGTAGTCCTATGGTGAATTTAGCACTAGTAGAATGCACAGGACTAATAAAATCTTACAAAGCAGCTAATCAAAAACAAACAAAAAACCTAAAGTGATTCAGCTGAAGAAAGCTGCATTGTCTAAGGTGAATGAGAGATAGTGATTATTTACACTTTGGGAATTAAAAGCCTACTCAGAGGAGATGTTTTGTGACTATCCATCATAAGGAAGTAAATGACCTTAGATGAATGTTCAAGCTCAGAGATGCTATTAAAATAGAAATACCACCGAATTCCCAAAACCTAATTGTGGATTGCTAAGCAAGAGCCTCAAAAGTAGAGAATCTTGGAGAGGGACAAGAGTGGTGTAGGTGAGCAGAGGGAGGAGGAAGGTTGAATAATCTACTACCGGCCCTGGTTTAACAGAATACATAAGCATGTGCTCCAATTTAAGCACATAAATTGTTGACTATTGATACTTATATTTAGGCATACACTTAAAAGTACCTTGACAAATCAGATCTATTCCAGAGCATCCCTACTCAAAGTCTTATTCTGCATGCCCAAAAAGCCCACCTTATAAGGCCATGGATGGTATTTTTCTAAATTACTCCAGGCAAGGATTAGCTCAGTACTTACATATCTACAGGCAACTGATCTTATTGTCAACAGTAGTTTGGACATTCTTAGCTGCCCTAACAAACCAGAGGTGACCTTTTACATCTTCTTGGATAGCTACCAAAGATGGGCAGAAGGGATCTCAGTTAAATGCCTCATGCTAGACTTTAAAAGGATGGATGATTTTATCCCTTGTGTCTTCTTTTTTTTAAAAAAAAAATCAATAATCCTGCTATAAACTTTCCTTTCCTTACAGTGCACAGTCATATGGTTCATTTAATGTATCAAAAGCCTTGAAATTCCACCAAAGGAATTTTGAGCAACAAATCATTCTCTGGAGTCTTGTTCTAATTTACAGTACATAGGCATATACCAAAGTCTAATCTCCATTTTGAAAAGTTGCACAATGCAGGCTACACATTTTTAATGAATAAATTGCATTCATTTCTTGTGGGTATCAGAACTACCTTTCTTCAGTAAACTGTAGATGTTTTTTAAATGAATTTATGATAAGAAACAGGAGATGTAAAATTTAAATTCACTGTCAAGAGTTTTCATTTTGATTACAGTGATTTCTAGTTTAGTAGGACATGAATACCCAGGAAAGTATTCAAAATTAATCCTACCTTCTGAAGTAGCAATATAATTCAGCTAGGCGTGAAATATGATTATTTCATTTCAGATCTTGATATCTATAGAAAAAAGATCCAATTGTCTATTTGGTCGTAGCTTAAAGGTAGATGAAGGTGTCAAATACTTGAACAGAATTCTAAAATTTCAATCCCAGCTTTGCTGGTTTCCTTCATAGCCTATAGATCAGTGATAACTGTGGTGAGAGTTTAGTAGCCCTACATATTCTTTCAAACAGCAAGTGTTAACAATGTCAGATTTGTAAGGAGGTAAGAAGCTGCAGAAGCTGTGTATGCATAGAAACTAGCCCACCTCTCCCTTCTCAAATGCAGGATCAGACACATGAAGGGAGATAGAAGACACCGAGAATACAATGAGAAGTCTGAGCACCATTTCAAACCTTTCCTACTCCAATTAACTATTGTGCACAATTCCTACTAATGGTAACAGGAGCTAGACAATCCCATCAAGAGAACAGGAATCCTCTGAAGCGTAAATGTAGCAGCATTGCTACTGTTAAAGGCTCATCGTAATAGGCACACAAGTAGTCAACATACCTGCCCCTGTTTTGGGTTTTCCTACTCTTACTTTCCTGAATTTACCTTTCAGGCCAGTCACCCAGAACCAAATCTAGGTGTCCCTTAGCCAAAATTGACCTCCTTATCTTGTCTCAGACACCTTTTCTACTCCCCACATTCTCTCGCAGAAGTCAGTGGACAAGACCACCATTTTCCCTGTCTGTCAGACCCATAACATGAAGGGCAGCTTCATCTCCTCCATCTCTCTCACCTAGCACATCTAGGTTTTGTCTAAAACTTGCTGTTACTCCTTCCATAACATTTTATGGTTTGTCCTTTCCTTTCTGTCCAGACAGCTAATATTCTTCTCCGGGCCCTCTTGAACACTGTAACCTGTTTCTCTCCACCCTCCCTAACAACCACATCACCCTATCCAGTCCATACAACATGCAGCTGCTAAGGTCATCTTCCTTGTCCATCATTCAGACCACATCTCCTCCACCCCCATGTGAATATCTCCACTGACTCCCCTTGCTTTACTACATCAAGTTGAAGCTTTTCAAGGTCCTTCACAAGCCTGCTCCCTTCCTATCTGTCTCCTCTAGTTTCTTTCAGTATGGCATCCCACCTTATGTGCTTCATCAAAAAATACCAGCCTCATCCACTATATTGCCAGCTTCTCTATAAACCTCTCCATGTCTTTTGGTGTACTGCCACTCATGCATGGGACACCCTCTCTGTACTGACCTGTACTGACATTCTCCTCCTTCAAATCACTGCTCCAAGTCAAGACCTGCCTCCGCCACGTTGCCTTAAGAAATCCAAAAGTTTATGACATGAAGAGGCAGATGGGGTAAGCTGACTTGTGTGCACATACATATGCAACTATAAATTACATTTATTTGGTTTTTTTCCTTCTCCCCCAGCATTGTTACTTGTAAGCTGTTTGAGGAAGAGATCATGTCCTCCTCTGTCAGTGCAGCGTACCTAGCACATTGGGATCCCAATCCTGAATAGGGCATCAGGACACTATTCTGAAATAAATAACTCCTCGGGCTATATATGAAATATAACTCATTTATATACTTGAAGACCCAGAGCTTCAGCTGGTGTAAAATGACACCGTCATTGACTTAAATAACTTTCCTTGCTAACAATTCAGGTACATACGCACATGTACAATTTTAAGTGTGTGAGTAGTCTGAGAGTATGTCTACATTACCCACCAGATTGGCAGGTAGCACTCTCCCGTCGACTCCGGAACTCCACCAGGGCGAGTGGCGGTAGTGGAGCCGACAGGGGGAGCCGCAGCCGTCGTTGAGGACAGGAGGTAAGTCGAAATAAGATACGTCGACTTCAGCTACGCTATTCCAGTAGCTGAAGTTGCATATCTTACATCAACCCCACCCCCTAGTGTAGACCAGGCCTCAGTGAAGTCAGTGGGACTACTCACATACATTGCTGCACCAAAATGCCTGAAACCTTTGTGCTGCCAGTCATTCATGTTTATTCTTAGTTTCTCAATGTTTAAAGAGCCCCTACTCCTTGAACCTCTCAGCAATGGGTAAAACATCTCTAGCAAATGTATCAATGCCCTTGAAATATTTCAAAACTTTACTTGTTGTGTCAAAGTTCTCTCATATAAGGGAGAAAATCCCAAGGCATTTAATTTTTCCTCATAATTTAGATTCTTCAGCCTTCACATCATCTTTCCTACTGAACTAATTTGCCTGAAATGAGCAAAACAAGTAAATTGAACCATTTCAAACAATTTCCCATTGTCTGCATGCCTAAACCTTAATTGGCTTAGACTTGGTGGGCAATTTTAAGTGGATTGTCCCTGAAAACATTCTTATGTGGACAGAATCACAAATAGCAAATCCTACCACTAAGAGCACTATAATCAGTATACAGAAATATAGGATGTGACACTCACCAAACAATTCTGTGTTTCTTGGGTTTTTCTTTGGGCACCTACAGTTCCTATGATCTCATCCTACTCAAGGAATGAAGAAATTCCCTGCAGAATCTTATAGGAAACTGCTGGGAATACAACTCAGGGGAGGTCACTACTGACATCCTCTGCTTAAGGTTTCATTTATATATTCAATCAGAAGAGTGACTTATTTAACAGCAAATATATGAGTTAGTTTTTTGGAACACACCAGTATAATTAAGTGACTCCATTTAAAGGCAAGGAGAGTCACAATGATAAAAGGTAGGTTTTTTTAAATGTACTGTTTTTTCAAACTATTTAACCTGCAAGGGCAGTCTTAATATAGAAAAGCCTTGCATACATGGACATGATGTACTTTGAATAGCTAATAATTTGCATCTAAGTATTTATGCAATACTTGTCACTCTGATATCCAGTACAAATGCTTTATGATGCTTCCTCCTTCCCACTCTGTTTATTTTACCCATGCTTGTTCTATAATCTGACATATACTCAGAGCCACTCCCTTTGCTGGTGATGCAGGAGATATACCTCAAACATTTCATAACAGCTTGTGTATATTCAACCATGCAATTTCCACTGATTTTAAAGGGAGTTGTGCAGCCAAAACTCTATACGATTATTTGAAACTTTAGGGCATAACATCCATTTATCAGCCCAGACAAATCCATTCCCTGGACTGCACCAAAGTCAATAAATGCCTGGTAACTTCTTATTAATTCAGAGACTACCCACTCTAAAGTGCATGACCATAAAGATAAAACCGACCATCCTAAAAAGCTCAGTAAACAATAAAAGATAAAATATTAAACATTAACATGTTCTATGGGAACAGCGTAGATACCTAGATATACAACTCTGGGACACAGACAAATGTACTCACGCTTGGGGTTTTTGTTATGTTTTATTATGGGTCTATTAAAACCACTATCACCCCCATGCAGACTCTATGCTTTCCCACCACTGCTGGCTCCACACACCCTTCTCCCTACCATCTCACAGGTGCAGGCTAATATTTTTGCAGCAGATGGCAGCCACACAGACACTAATTCAATCCCTTTTTGTCCCTCTCGCTTTCTCTAAAATCTGACAACCCAATACAAAATACCAGCCTGAGTCAGTTATGGTTTTGTCTCGTCTGCAACACTGAATTACTTTAATAGTGTCTTTTAAAAAAAGGCCAATTCTATTTAAAAAACAACAGGGGAATAGCATGCATGCACACACGCACCCTAACTTGATTTACTGAACTGCTAGATTTACATAATCAGATAGGTAAGAATATATTTCATTGCAACCGACATTGTCTGTCAACAAGGTTCAGCAGGTAATTTACTCAATTTCATATTTCCTTTTGCTGGTCTGTCCTGCTTCTAATGTACTTACTGCAGTTCAGTATCTTTGCAATATGCCTACTGCATCTTTATTGTTTTTATGCCCTGTCATAACAGTCAAGAAAAGAATGCAAAGTTCATTCTGGGGACAAGCCAGGAGAAGGGAAAGCCATATGTTTAACCTCTGCTAGACTAATTTCTTTTTTAAGGCTGGTAGGAAGGGGGAAAAATACTAACAAGCATGATTCATTTCCTATTATTCACACAGAGATCTATTCAATTACTGCACCAACAGTACACCAGAACAAGGATGGCTCTTAGACATAGTGAAGGTCAGTTCGACCTCTGCTACTAAAGTCAGGTTGAAAACTTTAGAAGGGAATTATTGGGCACTAACAGTGGCCACTTAGCACAAAGACAAGACATCTGAAATCACCATAGTGCAGAACATCTATATGGGACATTGTGGGACATGAGACTCTTGAAACAGATAGGGAGAATCTGGACAAGAATTTCTAATGTTTGTTATTAGAGATGGGCCTGGATCCAGATGCAAATGTCTCAATATTTCAGGTTGGCCCATAACAGGGAATATCAGCCCTTTAAGGTAGTCCCACAGTAAGGCATGCTAGGAATTGTCGTGTAGAGGTGCACCTGGGAGTTGGAGACTGGCAAAGCAACGTATGCTGGAAAAGGGAGCTGGACATATGCAACTCTCTTTCCTCAGCAGAGAGGGAGCGGGACCTGCTGGTGGGACTCTCCAGCGAAAAGACTAGAAGGAAACTAAGGAGGAAGCAAGTCCACTGGTGGGTTTCTCAATCAAAGAGCCTGGTAGGGGTTTAGGAGGAAGCTTGGGAGCAACCTGGGCAAAGGCCAGTTATGTGTAAAGCACCCTAAGGATCAGGTGTTGTTTCGCTGAGTGCCAGACACTGATGAATCTCAGAAAAGAAGCAAAAGGGCTGTAAAAGAACCAAAGAAAGTAGCCTTGAGGGAGAGAAGTGGAGAGTCTGGATTTGGGCCAGGTGCCTGCTTTGTTATATGGGTAAACAGGCTGCTGAAAAGGGAAGATGGGAGCCCCTCTTCACTAGTGAGATTACCTTAGAGAATGACTGGGTGAAGACTGATTCAGACCCTCAAGGAAAGGATGTGAAACAGAGAAACAGACAATGGATGAAGGTTCAGACTTGTATTTGTAACCTTGTTAATTTGGACTCATGGTACCTTGGAAGGAATAGAGTTTTGGTTTAGCTGAAGAGCTAAACTAACCAATCAGTAAAGGAAACTGACAACAATGACCAGCTAAGAAACCTTACCTTAGAGGCCTATGATACAGGCTGAGGCCAGACATGTAGTATAGATTTAGATCTAAACTGCCACAAAGTTTAAGGTGTTTAACTCTAGGGTTTTAGTTCAGGCTCATCTCTATTTCATGTATCTATTTGAAAGTTATATTGTATTTGTATGTATCTGAACATTCTTAGAATGTTGACAGAGTAGGGTGTAAGAGCCATTAAGTGCAGAAGAATCTGAAGAGACAAATACACATTGTTTGACAGCTACAAATGGTACACATAGACTTTTTGAGCTGTCTTCTGCTCCCTTTCTGTGTAACAGTGGTTGTTTCTACTTTTGAAGTTAGTAGGCATCCCCTAAAGAATATCTTCTGAATGATCAGAGGAAGAATCCAAGTGTTTTGACAACTATGTAAAAAACAAAACCCTAAAAAACTGCATTTAAAAGTGCTTCTCATATAAAGTTATGTAAGGTGGCCACATTTTAAACAGATAATTTAATAGTCATTAGCCTATAATCAAACAGAGCTAAACAAACAAACAAAAAACCCCACACACCTTTTTTGCACAGCACAAAATGTGCCTCTCTGTTGTAGGGTTCTGCATAAGACTTCAGATATCCAGCTCAGAAGATGGGTGAGTGATTGATTACATGTGAAATAAGCAATGGCATTTGACTGTCCAGTACAGGGGCAAACTTTTTGGCCTGAGGGCCACATCAGGGAATAGAAATTGTATGGTGGGCCATGAATGCTCACAGAATTACAGTTGGGATGCAGGAGTGGGTGAGGGCTCTGGTTGGGGGTGCAGGCTCTGGGGTGGGGCTTGGGATGAGAAGTTTGGAGTGCAGGAGGGTGCTCCAGGCTGAGATCGAGGGATTTGGAGGGCAGGAGGGGATTCAGGGCTGGGGCAGGGGGTTGAGGCATGGGGAGAAGCTCAAGGGTGCAGGCTCCAAGTGGTACTTACCTCAAGTGGCTCCCGGAAGCAGTGGCATGTCCCTTCTCTGGCTCAGACAGCTCTGAACACTGCCCCCATCTGCAGGCACCACCCCTGCAGCTTCCATGGGAGCACTTAGGAGCTGGAGCTGCGCCAGGCTGCAGCTTCTGGGAGCTGCATGGTGTGACCCTTGACCCAGCACCCCGGCTGGAGCAGGGCCGAGCTGTGTGGTGCAACCCCTGACCCAACACCCCTGCCAGAGTGGGGCCGAGCCATGTGGTGCTCCAGCCGGGGCATTGGGTCGGGGCAAGTCAGACCCTGCGCCCCAGGGGGAGCTCTCACCCACCCTTGGTCTAGTATGAAGGGCTTTGGCATGAAACAGCCAAACTTCTACCTTCTAAAGACTAAACCCCAACCAACTCAAAAGTCCAGAGCCTCAGAAGGTCTACAAAATTAATTCTTCTGCTTGGTGTACCATGGGACAAACCAGCTTACATATTAGACTGCTGATGGCTCATAGAAACCATAAATTAGAAACAGTTCTACCTTTAAAATGATGTTTAAGAGACCTACTATCCCCTAAACAATTCACCACAGATTGGTTTTTAAATTATTAATATTACAAAGGACATTTGCAGAACAACATTATCTGCTTTAAGAGGCCACCATCTGCTGCTACTACTTATTCCCTTCTGGAAGTTATACCCCTGTATTTTGACATAGTTGTAGTCATTTGCTCTAACCAACTGTGATGCCACTAAGTGAGGTTTATATGGTTTCCTCTCAAAATCATGACTTGGCCCAGTTTTCCTCAAAATTCAGCTCAGGCTCACTGAAAGTTTGTGACTATGAGGAACCTGGCCCAAGTTTTGAGTCTGTAATGAAACACAAAATCAGGGGAAAATAGCACTAGAAATTCAAGGCTTACATTTATTCACTGAGTCTGTATAGTACAGGAAGCAATAGTGCAAACTTCTTCCATATTTCTCAGTATGCTTCAAGTCTGACCCAGAAGGACCATCTTTAGATCCCCATCCTGACCAATAAGGCCTCTATACTACACACACACTTAATAGCTGGTTTAACTTTATGACCATGAGCTTTTACACTGACTACAATGGGACTATTCACGTGAGTAAAATAAAGCCTCTGTCTAGGTATTTTCATGATTAAGGCTTAATCCTTCTCAGTAACAGTTGCCAAGCTGTAACAATGGTTTTAATGATGAATGGTGGTAATTTCATAAGACCTAACTGACTTTGAAGCCTAAGTCCAATTTTCAAAAGTGACTTAGGCACTGTTGTAAATCTGACCCTAAGTGCGTATCTGTCACCTTGGGCACTTAGGAGGAGATTTTTAAAGATTTAGGCACCCAGTCACTTTTGAAAATGGGAATTAGGCTCCTAAATCATGTAGGCACTTTGAAAATTTTAGCAGAGAGAGAGTTGGCCACTGGGAAATGAAGTGAGACAGCCAGATAAATCACCAAACCATTCTTACTTTTCTAGTTATAAACTTAATTATTCAACTATTGGAAAATTTTCTTCTTAGAGCATATGCAACATGCCTCAGGTGGCACGTAACCAGGATTCATCACTGAATTTGGTCCTCTGATTGGATCATTAGCTTCCCCAGTGCAGGCTGGGTACTGACGGGGAGTGCAGTGTGAATCATATCCTATATGTGTGAGGCCAAGACTGAGTAAGTGATTAATACAAAGTAAAACATAAGGATTCAAAACTCAGTCACTGTCTTTTACTATGCTGAATGCAGAGAAATAAAAGAAATCAATTCCAACGTGGACATCCACTTAGAAACCACCAAGAAACATCAAATACACCACAGACTTGTACCCTAGGAGTTTACAATGTTTAAATTAAATCAGCGTAGAAAATAAAGCAAAAAGACTAACTTCTTGGTCCTAAGTAAACTATTATAAAAAACCTACAAAGTATGAACTTAGACATAAAGAGAGGAACACACACACACACAAAAAAGTGTTAACTTGCTTATTTTAATTCCACTATATTGGCCCCAATCCTGCGCCACTAAACTAAACAGGAGTTTTGCATTGACTTCTAGAAGAGTAGGATTTAGAGCACTGAGAGCACTCATATAATTTATTGCTATTATAAAGGTAATAATTATTAATTTTAGTTGGTAGAGTATGAAACCTACTCTGTTAGGTCAGGATTATTTAACAATATACAAACTGGCAGAGACCCTTATCTGTGTAATTTTACTGATTTACATCAGCTGTGGATTTGGCCCTGCATCTTTAAAACAAAACTTAATTTTGGACCATCATCAAAGCACCTGCAAGATGAAATATAAAATATCATGTTGCATTCATATACAGTATGTGTGTATTTGTGTGCACACACACACACACATGCACACCTGCCATAGAAATGTGTGTCTTCATTACAGACTAGCACTACACACACACTTATATGTATACTGAAAGCAAATGTTTCATATTTTAATAACCAGGAAAGCAGCATGTAAACATTCAGGATATGTGAACCTTGTGGGAGCCAAGTTTGTAAAACCTTGAGATGTTTGGGGAGCATACAGTATTAGTTCAGATTCACAATTTGTTTCTTTTTGTTATTCAAGCCAATGTTCCTCTCCCCATCCAACAAAGTTTGAATCAGTTTAAATATTTCTACACACAATATATATATAAAAATGGAAGCTTGTTTTATAGACAGATCTAGATATAGAAATGGTTCCCCAAGTTTATTATTACTGTTCCCCATCATTATTTCTTCACAGTCATTGTATAGGAAACCCAGACACCTAACTCAGACTTTATGAATCCCAGTGATTTTCTAGGTGCATAAAAGTTGGGCATGGTGATGCTCAGCATCACAACACCTATCTTCTTTGTAAATCTAGCCTAAGGAGCCTAACAGAGTATGCATGATAATATTCTGAATATGTACATAATTTATTGTAATCGGAATTTCATTTTGGCATCACAAGTGGGTGGAGTTTAATTTATAGGCAGCCCACAAATTCAATCCCTGGTATCAGCTCCAGAGAAGTCCATGAATAAACTATTGGGCGGGGGGAGGGGGAATACTGCAAATAAAGATGGAATAAATAAACTTGTCCAGTCACTCTGGGTGGCATAGCACTGATTACCTCATATACAAAACAAACCAAACAAAGAAACATTCTCCTTCACTTTTATGTTCCTTTACTTAAGCTGAGGTTCTGGCAATACAAAATATATTGCTATTCATGTGTCAAACAGACACATATCTGCAGTGTTCACTGTCCTCTATTTTATGCACAAGACAACTATAAACATAATAATTATGGTGCAAATAGGGCCTGATCTAGTTGCCCATCAATTTAAAAGGGCTTTGGACCAGGGACTGAATAAGAATGCATAAGGTCATGTTCACCACTGTTGCAATTCTTAATAAAAGAAGATAGCATGTATCTGACTCTCACATTTATGATACAGATGACTGATAGAGCAGCTAGAGCTCAGCAATCTCATTAAAAACATTTTACAGGAATTTAAGTTTCAGCATTTTTTTGCTCTCCAAACCTCCTTTTCTCTTTGTGCCTGTCAGAGAAACAGTACTCAGCTCTGTAAACTATTCTCTCTTCATTCTGTATGTTACCAAATACCAGAGTCTTTTTAATAGTAAAAACATACAATGAAAAAAAAAGTTATTAGGCTGTATTGTAAAAACTTGGAATAAAATATCCTTGCCTGCGGAAATATATTTTGCTTTTTTTTCACATTTTAAAGGAAGTTTGTTAAGCCAGTTTCAAAGTTATACTAGTGAAAACATTAAAGTTTAACTGTCAAAGATTAACTTTTCCTGATCAGTCAGCTGGACAGGACTTTGATTTAAATGCATTATACTGAGTGATCGGTCCATAAGAATCCCAGATTGGTTTTGATATTCGTACGGAGAAAAAACGTTAAATAGTCAAGATCCTATTCTCTGTGTTCATGTGTAGTTTCTATACTCTCCTGTCTCAGGACTTTTGTCTCCAAACGTGTGTCACACCTCCTTTTTTCCTATAAATGGGTGGCACTTGGAAGAGTCCATCACTTAGTTCTTCCCCCCGGTTGTGATCACTGTGGACTATCAAAGCCATGGAATTTTTCTCAAACATGGAAGTAATAACCACAGTGTCACTGTCATTTTCTAACTTGAACAAGATATTTAATCACTCTGTAGCTCGCAGTAATTAGTATTTTTCACATCCAGTTCTAAAAAATGCTCTCATAAATCATTACTGTCTTCCACCTCAGAAGTGGCTGCATTTCATCAGTGATTTCTATTGACTATTATTATTTGTATTTCAGTAGCATCTACAGAGTTCTAGGCCCTGGCCACACCTGCAAGGAAGCCTCAAAGAGCTTATAATCGAAGATAACCAAAACACAAAAGGTGAGGAGAGGGCCAGAATATGAATATCCTCAATGTTTATACGCATGATATACTCTTGTGCTCTTTACTGCCAAATCATACCACTTATTGATGGTTTTGTACTAGAAACAGAATAAAAGGAAGGAACAATAATTCATCAGGCATGTTCCTAGGGGGTGGATAGGGAAACATCCTGCAAATGCAGGACAGCTGCGAATATCCAATAATAATATCCGAAAACCAGTTGTGGACCAACAGGCGGCATGTCTCAGCAGCACATGGTGGGGTAGCTGGTGAGGCATACCTCTATAAAATGCCACGCAGGCCCTATAACAAAAGCTCTGGTAGGCAGCTCACCTAGGAGAAGGGAAACTCCGATTTCAAACCACAGGTGTCAGGCTTGGATAGCCAACCTATGAAGCTTGTCTAATAAATATACTCAAGTGAACTGATGTCCATGTGAAGCATTCCTCAGAGAATTAGGATGTTCCCCACAAGCAAGGTATAACATCCATGCCTGTTGTAACTGAGCAAGGCCCACATATAGTGGAAACAAATTGGCAGAGTAAGACTAAATTCTTTGACTTGTCCCACAATAAACTACAGTATGTACCAGATTCTGATTTTACCTACAGCAGCTTTAGACTATGATAATTTAACTGATTTTCATGGAATTACTCTTGGTTTATAATGAGATCAAATTTATGCCCCAGGTGTCCAGGAAGAAAAGGAGACACTTGCAAACTAAGCTATGAAAAACCCGCACACCCGTGGATACATTTGGATTTTGATAGGCATGTTGTGTTTGGGTATATTTATCACTTATTTTTAGCCTAGACACCTTGTTCATTATTGTATAGGAGTGTTCATAAAAAGTCTCTTAGAGGGGACTTAAAAAAAGCTTTCAAATCTTACCGCAGTAAGTGTTATAATTCTTCTATTTTGTGAACAAGTGCATAATGTACAATGAAAAAGAGCTAGCACTTTACAAAGGGGGCAAATGTAGAAGACAGAATAATTCATGACACCAAAAAAGAGACGACCAAATTCTGCTCTCTTATGTCACTAACTGCTTTCAGTTATACAAGTGCAATTTAGTTACCCTATTAAATGGTGGTTGTCTTTGTAACAGAGGGCAGAATTTGGCAATTAGTGTTTAAGTGGTATTTCTGTAGTCTCTAATAGAAAGGAAAGGAATTTGAGCCCTCTTCATAAGCACTGAGGTTTGCTAAATTCACAAATCAAATTAGGTTTTACATTGCACCTTTCAGACCTGACCTGATCCAGAGTGCTTTTAAGTGACAGATGCTAGCAACAGCTGGGAGCAAAAGCAAATGCACAGGTAGTTATGCATTTAGAATAGCTCTCACAGCCTTGGCCATTAGAACTTCATTTAATGAGAGAGAATATTGGCCAGGACACTAGGGTCATCCCTTTCCTTTTTTAAATGGTGCCACAGGATAGTTAATTTCCACGTGGACAAGAGTCACCAACCAAATGCACAGACAAGCCTTGGTTCATCATCTCATCTCAACTATAAAAAAGTTCTCTCTCAGTAGCAAAGTCAAAGAAGCTAGGATGATTCACCGCCAAAAATTCAAACAATATTCTGAATGTACTTGGGCATTCAAAATATTCTGAAGAGGAAGATACACAATGTAAGACAAGGTTGCCTCAAGGCAGGTCTATAGCTTATGCTCTGAGCATTTATACGATGTAATGTTTTAAAACCATTTATAGCACTACTGCAGTGTTTGGCAAAAAAGGGACCCATGCCAATACATTTGAGGTAGCTCGCTTTTATAAAATGACACCACCTTCTCCTGACCAAAAAGCAATTACAATCTTTTGTGGCATATTCAGCAGATTTCTAGGGAAATGGGTCTTATAGATGACTATGTGGAAAATGTTATATATGTCCGAACACAATTCCTGTTCCTGGTTTATTTCATTGTCTATTACTGTTGCTACTGGAATAATACAATTTTTGTGAAAGGAAGTGTGAGTAGGGCTGGTATCCCTTGAGAATTACGATCAATGTCATTTTCCCCCCTCATTGTTAGACTACTATGGTGAAATCCTGGTCCCACTGAATGCAATGGCTAAACTTCCATTGACTTCACTGGGGCCAGATATCAACCCTTAAATTTTGTTGACTGTGTCCCAGGTCAAACTATGTGAAATCTTCATAACTAAATGGAAATTCAACTGATATTTTGTTTTGCATTCAACAACAACTATATAGACAGATTGCCAAAATGATCCCTTCACCTAGTTAAAAGGGGTCCAATTTTTAGCAGAAAAGACTTTCACCTCAAAAGTGTATTAAAATTCATATTTCTTAACATTTTCAACCAAAGCCCATGCACTTCGACAAAACTGTAAAGCAAGAATGCAACGTTGGGGAGGGGGGGCGGGGAGCAGGGAGGAAGCGCGACAACAAATTTGTTCGCAATGTCAAAAATTACTCTACTAAAGTTCAGTAAACAAAAAATAGTGAATTTTGCACAGTAAAACCCCTGTGAGGAAGCCTGTTGTGAGCTTACCACCAGTCCTCCTCTGGGAGAAAAGGTGTGTATTTTTATACTGATCTGATCCCCCATCTGCTTAGTCTATCAGGCATGCAATCCACAAAGGTACATTTCCTTAGTCAGAATATAGCATATCCATGAGCTTGTGCTTTTAAGGGCCCTATTTTAAATTCCAACTAATTTTATATTACTACAATTAATTACAAAGTACCTCAAATTACAGTAAAATCTGGAATCTCTCAAAGGATAAGAAAAATAAATAGGGTAACTGATTTAATCAACCACTGGATGGCACTATTTCCCTCACACCAACTAATCCTCCTGTCCTCTATCTCCACCTCAATATTTCTGTGTTCTTAAAGATGGACTTTCATGATAAGGCAATCTATCAAATAACTCCCACTCCCACAAACACACCTATTTGTCATTCTCCTTTCTGACATTATTTTCCTTGGAACTTTTGCTTAACAAAAGCATTGTGTTTTTATGGGGGCATATATCAACCTTACCTTCAGTGAAGTCCCATTATTCCCTTTTCCCAATGTATATGCACTACTAACTAACATTAACGGCATTTACGCATGTCCAAAGAGGGAAGAACGGAGACTATTCTGTTGAAGTTGTGATATCACAATCATTCATGGCAATAAATACTCATACGAAGCACATTTGAAACTTTAATTCTCAAATATTCACTGAAAGTGACTGTAAAATTTGCAATTGGTGATTCAGGTTCAAGTTAATTATACTAGTCATCCCAGTCAGAGATCAGAAAAACTACCACATAGATCTATGTAACTAGGCCATAGGTGCTGGAACAAGGAGTGATGTTGCACCCCTGGCTTGAAGTGGTAATAACAACCCAAATACAATGTTTCCACTTTCAGCACCGACACTGTAAAAATTGTTCCAGCACCACTGAACTAGGCAACACAAACTGTGACAGTTCAAGATTGTGATCCATCTACAAACCAAGTTTCAATCACTCAAGACATTGGAAAATAATTCAGAATTCATTTCTACATTTTAAGATCCGTTTATGGACAATTCAACACATATGGAAAAAGGAGCATTTAATCAAATTATTTGCTATGAATTATTTGCTCAGATCTAGTTGTGAATAGAGCTGGGAATGAGCTGCAGAGCACAGCTCCAAGTCTGAAGCTCCTGCAGATTTGACTCAAAGAGACACTACATTCCAATGTGGATACAAAATTCCATGATGTTTGCATCTGGGATATTGCTCAGATCTATTTCTAGCTGAGAGAGAGAGAAGCTTCTTATTCAAACATAAATTACACCACTAACAAGGGGAATAGAGAAACTTACTGTCAAAAAATTGTGTGTGTTAGCTGAACTTTCTATTTGTATTACAAAAATCTCTTAATTTGCCATAGTGCCAAAGCCTCTTTTTTAAGGACCTGATACAATGCAAGTCAACAGATATACTTCCACTGACTTAATGGGAGTTAGTTCTATAAAAATTGAACCACAAGGAATGTTGCCTGAGATTAAACCAAATCCAAGTTACCTACCTAAATCATTACTACAGTTTCAGACATGCATTATTTGTGCCAAATGTCTTAATAACTTAGGAATTCAAAGTTTCACAGAAGCCTGGTTCACAGCATTACAGATGGCAAAACCACACTTTATCTTTCAGAGTTTGACTGGACTGTAATATCAATCCTATTGGAAGAATACATCAGTTAATGAAACTGCTGTAAATTATGTGGAAAATGACAGAGATTCAAAGCTAAATGAAAACCAGTGCTCAAATTGCTATGATGTAGACAGAAAGGGAACATACCACCAATTATGGTTGTTTCGGGAGGTATATTTCATTCTCCCTAACAGCTCTGAGAATAAAAAGAACATTTTACAATTCTCAAATAGAGCTGGAAAAATAATTCAATGAAAATAAGAAACAGCTTGAATTTTAATTCAAATCTCAAAATGAACCAATTATATATAAGATTTTTTTTTAAATATTGAAGTACCCACCCTCTTTTGCTCCCTCACCCGAGAAGTCTGTTTCTCAAATGTTGAGTAGGCTCCAAAGATTAAATACATTTTACCACTGACAAAGGGAAATCCAGAGATGCTGTCGGAAACTCAGTAGAAAAAGCGCCAGTCCAGAGATTCCCATCTCTTAATTGAAATATGTGGCAGAGTATCGTGAAGTCAAGAAAGAAAGGGTTGGAAATCAAGTGCACGTAAGACTATTGGGTATGGATACAACTTCCACCTGCATGCACCTTTTCTCACAACCCAAATCTACCCAAATTTCTTCTGACCCCAAAATAAGAGATTTCCAAAGCCACTGTCAGTGAAGGGATGAGATGTGAAAGGAGAATGTTCTAAATTAGACTATGAAGAAGAGAATATGGATTTTGTAAAAGGAGGAAAAAAGGAGACACACCATGTTCTCCTTAATTTTAGGAGGATTTCTGAACCAAAACTCTGCACACTTCAAAGGTAAAGTCATTGCTACTGTAAAGTCATTTGTTAATCATTCAACTTTTTAAAAAATTTCATTTGTTTGAAACAACCCTCTCTGGATACTGAAAATAAAAGGTCTACCCTACTGTAGCAATTATTCTTTTGTGCAATTTGTCAAACCTTTTTTCCCCGCAGTTCAAATTTGGCTTGAAAATAATAATTTTATTTTGTTTACTTCCTTATTAGTGCCCCAGCAGCATTCATTTATGTCAGAAAACTACTTTGGCTGTGTCATCTATGGTGAAGCACTCCATCAACTTATGATATTAAGACACACATCATCATCATCAAATAGCTCTGAGGCTGTTGTCTGTTAGTTTACTCCTGCTGGCCAGACAGCAGAGAGAGAGAGATCAAAAGTACATAAAACATACAATTTTCTTCCAAGTTCTAAATATCTTCAATGTAAAGAATATATTTGTAGGGCCTTTATCGAGGATATTTACAATTTGGCAGGCATTATCCATATTTTAACAATTTTAAGCTGGGTCAGATTTTGAAGCTAATTAACTGAACATTTTCTTTTAATGTATTTTCAATACAACTAAATACTCACCCTGCTCTTACTTACATCAAAAGACATGTGTCAGTTGTAAAGAATTTTAGATAATATATTAAAAGAATTGTTGCTGTCTTAAACTATCAGATCGGCTAGAACTGTGAGAACATCAGCATTGTCAAAAGCCAGGAATAGTAAAGACCAGCAGCTCCCTGTAGGACAGCTCTGCTAATGTGCCTCAATCTTGACCTGAAAATGCCCAGCTGTTCCAGTCCTCAGGCTCTCTTATGATGAATTTTTAACTGAATTTAATGCAAGTGAAAGGCACCAGATTAACAGTGGAAAATAAAGCCCCCTGTTTACCTTCAAAAAAGACAAAAGAGGAGCAAAATTAAGGCAAGATTGGTCTAAACTAGTGGTTCCCAAACTTTAACAACCTGTGAATCCCTTTCACCAAAATGTCAAGTCTCATGAACCTCCTCCTAAAAAAGAACATTTCCAGGGATTTTCTCCTTTACCTGAGTATAAATTATAAAAGCAGTGATCTTGGAAATATAAAATTTGTTTTTATGACATGCTTATTACACACTATTTATTATTAATTATTTATCATTACAGTATTTTTATTACTTTATGAAAATGGCAACACTCTTCCAAGATCTCACTTTCGTAGCTTGTATCACTTTGAATAAGCTTGTTATAAGACAAGGCTCCTATGTTTCATCAAGGAGTATCAGATGTGAAACAGCATGAAGGTATCTAAGAAGCCAACTCAAAGAGTTCCTCTTATACAAGCATTCAGGTCTTGAGCATTTCAAGCAAACAACACACGTTACAAGAAAGCTTAAACTTGTTCTTCATAATAATTTTAAAAACAATACCAGCTGCCTATTTAATTTTAAAAACAGCAAAAAAAAATCCACCTCCCTTTCCATTTCTTATAAGGAGTCTTGAAGTTTAAATCTCCTCAGTGTGATAGATGTGATTGCTTTGATCTGCTTAGCTCTTGGAAGTCCAGGGGCTCCGGGCTGCCGGTCCCGTGCTGCCCAGGGTCCCTAAGGACAGCTCTGTTTGCCATTAGGGATTTTTTTTCCCTGAGAACCCCTTGTAACATTCGCCAAGCCCTAGAGCAGTGGTCCCCGCCATGGCACCCACGGGAGCATCTTAATGCACCCACGTCCTGGACCCCGGGAGAGCACTCGCCGAAATGCCGCCGAATTTCAGCAGCATTTCGGCGGGGATGCCTCTCGATGATGACGCTTGTCGCCAACAAGTGATGTCATCGAGAGGCGTCGCTCCCGAATTTCGGCTGGGACGCCTCTCAATGACATTGCTTGTCAACGGCAAGCAGCATCATTGAGAGGCGTCGCTCCCGAATTTCGGCAGGGACGCCTCTCGATGACGTCGCTTGTTGGCGACAAGCGTCGTCATCGAGAGGCATCCCCGCCGAAATGCCGCTGAAATTCGGCGGCATTTCGGCAGGTGCTCCACCGCCGCAGTGGTCCTTCGTCTGGCACCCGCCAGACGAAAAGGTTGGGGACCACTGCCCTAGAGGTTTACGAACCCCAGTTTGGGAACCACTGGCCTAAACTAATCCCAAAAACGTGCCTAAGTCACTAAGGGTGAAAGACTAGTTCCAGCTGCAGACACACCCAGGTCTGTCTAGACTAGAATTTGGAAGATGTTAGCTAACACACATTAATAGTGTCATAGGCTTTTACTCATCCAAGATAGCATATGTTAAAGGCACATTGCTTTGTCTATACTATATCGGTAACAGTTGTCGCTTAACTGACATTTTCCAAATCCTTGTCCAGATGTTGGTTAACATGTGTTATCTAACATTTTCCAAATCTTAGTCTAGATGTGCCCCAGCACATTGAGATTTTGCTGATATTAATGAAGGATTTGGGGACAGACACTGGTCCAGCAGAAAACTGATTGTAACCACTATTTTTTTCATATAGGCCATTAGACATCTGCACAACAGTAATACATGTCAATCATTACCAATCTATTCTGTATTCAAGTAAGCGAATGAACACTGAAAGGCTCCATATATCTTTATCAATTCTTCACCACTTGGTATGTTTAGGTCACTTTTTTTATATGTGGAATATTACAAATAAAATCATTTATACCAAAACCAATATTAGAATTGGCTGTGCATTTCACTTGTAGTTTAAAATTCAATATCATCATTAAGTCTGTTTTCAAAGTCAAGGTAACTGGATTTTCTCTCAGTATACTGCACTAGAGAAATTTCTTTCATTTTAATGGAAAACTGAAGGCTAAGCTAAAAGCTAATACAATCTTCCTGGCAAATGCACTAATGGCAAAATATCTGCTTCTTAACGCATGTTCTTCAATTCAGTGGTCTGTATCTACCACTGAATTTTGTCCTTTAAAACTCATTGATTTTTTTTCTGCTGACTTTTACAGTACAAATGTCATTGTTAGATAAAATAATTGAACCAAGTAATCTATTCACCAACTGGAGAGAGAGTCTTTCACTGACTTCACCCTCATCTATCACAATCTAATGTGAATCTAACAACATTTTGTTAACAGGCAAATTGTACTTACTTTTAATCTGAGTCACTTGATATGTTGAATACCAGGAGCACATACTGGGGAGGCATTTCTGAACCTGTGAACTGTTGGTAGTTGTCACAAGAATGACAACTTACTAAAAGTGTAGACATTTTTCAAGAGTGACGCTATGGACTAGCAGGCTGTAAGTTCAATTCCAAACCAGAGTTTGGGTTCATATCCAGTATTGATACTGCTATGCAATACTAAATGCTGCATTGTCAAATGTGCCATATTTGAATCAGTCACTATGTGCAAGCAGAACTTACATGGATCCTATCGAATTTTACAAACATAACCACAGGATGAAATTGAGGTCCTAGCTAACATCGCTCAAGCTGCGTATGAGCCAAACTACATTAAGGGCTTGTCGACATGGGGATTGTAAACCAGATCAAAATGAGTTAACCCAGTTTGGAAATGCTTGAGTTCACACAATGCAATCTATCGCTGCTGGAATCCGCTTGCCAAGTGGACTAGGTTTGCTTCACCTGATATAGTATGGCCTTTTGTTCGTGTTCATGTAATAGCTGTGCACCATTTTTTGCATGCCTCCAATGGCAATCCCACAATGCTTTGCAGGTCGACCATTAATGATCTGTTTACTTGTGTGCCTTCCCTGCCTGAGTACCAAGGAGGACCATTCCCCTCTTTAAAAGGTGACACAAAGCCAGATTTTGCCGCTTTGCTCCTGGATCCTAGTGTATCTTTATTGTGGGGATACAAACATGATAGCACTCCAGGAGTCCCACAACATGCCTTTCACAGCTGCTTGGAGTTGTCCTGAGACCCTAGATCTCATTTCCCTTGGTGGAGACACTTAGGTTCAGGAAGCTCTTGTGCCCAGCCATAGGAATAAGGAGCTTTTTGTGAACATTGCAAAGGAGATGTCCATGAGGGGTCACGATCAGACACCAACAAGTACTGAATAAAGAGCAAGCATCTAATGAGAAGTACATTGTTTCATCCTTCATTTCAATCTGGTAGGGGACATATGACCTGCCCACTTGTTGATGAACTAGACAGGATTCTACACAAATTATAGTACAACCCATCAGAGACTCCATTCAGAGCCAGCTGCCTGCACTTTCCCTGCCACGAGCAATGACCAGCAAAACCTACCAGAGGATAAGCAGAAGCGGAGAGCAGACACCAGAGAAGAGCTATCCCAACACCAGGATCTTTTTGTGACTTGGGACACTGACAATGGCCAGCTGGAAAGCCAGCCCCACTCCTACCCTGCTACTATGGACCCTGATTCCTGTCCTGCTTTGGCTGAGCCCAAATCCCAGCCAAAGAGTCAGATCACCTGGGAGGAACTTCAGTATGTTAGTACCTTTATTTACAGTTTATTTTTGTTGCCAAATGAGACCCAAGAGCTTCCCTTGTGCTGCACACCAGCATGATGCATTCATTGTCTGTACCACACACCCATGGCAGATTAAAACAAAAGCATTCATTTGTGCAAAATTCAACAGTTTATTGAGACTGTTCTTACAGGGAAAGAAATTGGTTAGTCTTCACAGTTCACATGAGGCATAAATGCACTTTGCAAGCCCGATCAAGGCACATACAATATTGCTCACTACCGATATTCAAATGCCCAACACCACACATTGTAGTAGACAGTCACTGCAGGACCCTATCTATTTTTCTCAGCACTTTCTCCATGTTTGCAGGGAAGATATAGCAGATGTTAAGACTGCGAAATAGCTCAATTTTGTTTGGCACGTTATAGGGAATAGCCACAACCCCAGCCACCGATATAGTTGGTAAGTTCCTTCCACACCTGCCCGCAGCACTTCTGGGAGGACCATTCTCTGCCTCATAGTCACTTACCTCAGTGTAATGTCACTGAGAGAGGACAGCCTATAGGGATGTAGGGGGGATTACTATTCTGTTGACCCCCATAGCTCCCCCCCCCTTTACATCACCAATGCCATAGGCGCGCCAGTGCACAAACAAAACTGCAAAAACCAACCTGGGGTGGGGGTGGTTGAAGCTAACAGCATGAAAGCATACAGCAGACTGAAATCCAAATGCATGCAGCAAGCTCTGTAAACACAGACTACTTATCTCTGAGGTTCCCCCAAGGAATGGGAGGCGTCTCAGGGAGGAAAGGTCACATTACCCGTACTAAAGAAAGCTATCATGTTTGCAGAACTCGTGGCAGAGTCACAGAGGAATGCCCTGCTGGTTGAGAAGTGGAGGGTGTACATGAGGACCCAGAGAGACAGAGATTGTGGCAGTGGTTGAGGACAGCATCACAATGGCCCAGGGAAAGTGTGGCTGTGGCCAAGGACAGCAATACAACAGCAAAGGAGAGCATGGGGGAAAAAAAGAGATGCAGAGGCTACTCATGGACACTATCCTGAGCCAGAACACCCTCCTGCAAAACATGCTTTTGCTAGGCCAGCAGGCTCTACAGTCCCGTAATTTGGGATCCAGCCATGTCCCTGGACAGTGCTGGCTACTGGGACCCTCAGTAAATCCTAACCTCCACATCCCTAGAGCAGTGCTCCCAGCAGCTCTCATTCACCTCTTAGATCCAACCTCTGGGTACAGAGAATACAGGTACCCGGGAGTCCAGCTCTTTTGAGCTCTTGCAATGTCCCTGGAAATTCTTAGCCAAGCCACTCAACCCCAGAACCCATGTGGTCAAGAACAGCCAGAGGCAAGGCATATGCACGCCTTTAACACCCACTCCCCGCCACGTTCCCTATTGTTGTATTTGGAATGTTGTTACTGTTGCATTTTTGAGTTTTGTTGGCAATGTCACGGGAATTAAAGGTTGTGTGTATAATTGGTTACTTATTAAATGTATTTCCAGATACAATGACATTTTCCATTGCTTTTATTAAAACTATTATTGGGTTTTTGTTGTTGTTTCATAACAAAAGCATTTACAGTATATCCATTATGGGTCATCGTTGCATTTAACAGAGAGAATATTTTAAATAAAACAGAAATAATGGATATAAACTGGACACTAGAAAGTTTAGACTTGAAATTAAACAAAGGTTTCTAACCATTAGAGGAATGAAGTTCTGGAACAGCCTTCCAAGGGGAGTAGTGGGGGCAAAAGACATATCTGGCTTCAAGACTAAGCTTGATAAGTTTATGGAGGGGATAGTATGATGGGATATCCTAATTTTGGCAATTAATTGATCTTTGATTATTAGCAGGTAAATATGTCCAATGGTCTGTGATGGGATGTTAGGTGGGGTGGGATCTGAGTTACTACAGAGAATTCTTTCCTGGGTGCTGGCTGGTGAGTCTTGCCCACATGCTCAGGGTTTAACTGATCGCCATATTTGGGGTCGGGAAGGAATTTTCCTCAGGGAAGATTGGCAGAGGCCCTGGAAGTTTTTCGCCTTCCTCTGCAGCATAGGGCACAGGTAACTTGCTGGAGGATTCTCTGCACCTTGAGGCCTTTAAACCACAATTTGAGGACTTCTGTAACAAACCCCTAACCTATGTCTGAGTTATTGGAGTGGGTGGGTGAGATTCTGTGGCCTGCATTGTGCAGGAGGTTAGACTAGATGACCACAATGGTCCCCTTCTGACCTTAAGTCTACGAATAATTCACAGGGTTTTGACAAAACCACATGGGGAACATTAATCTTCAACCTCCCACACACAATACACCAGTGCTCTCACCGTCTGCCTCATGTTAACATGTTCAGGTATGTGACTTAAGATATGAACAGTATGCATCCCTGACAGCATTTCTATGGGAGCTTGAACCTCCAAGCAAGCCTCTACCCCTCAGCCTTCCACCCTTGCACCTCTCAAATGTTATGCAAACACAACACGCAGTTATAATGGTTGGATCATTTTTTTCTGTTGCTTCCAACCTCTTCCATAAACAGTGCCATCTCCCTTTCAAAAAGGCAAATGCACACGCGACTACCATTCTGCAACTACTCAGGCAATAGTCAAAATGTTCCTTCCTTCTGTCTAAGCATCCTGTGTGAGGTTCCATTAGCCAGGGTATCAGGGGAAAAGCCAGGTCTCTCAGAATAATCGAACCAATCTCCACACCATTAATGTCCATAGCGCTTCTGGAAGCGAACAGTTTTTTCTCCATTAATTCAAACAGTACCAAGTTCTGAAATACCCTATTCTCACTAACGCTCCTAGAACCCTGTGTATTGACATCTGTAAACCTGATGCAGCAGTCCACCAGTCCTTGGAGTACCATGGAGAAATAACCCATTCTGTTTATACATTTTGCACCCTGGTCAGGGGAAGGGTGGGGCACAGGATAGGAACATGGGCAATTGTCCCAATACAGTTTGACAGAGGGCAGACAGACGTTGAGATTCAGCACAGAATCCACTGTGCCGCCTTGCCTTTGGAAGACTGTCTCGCCAGGCGTTCAACAATTACATCATCAGAACCTACACTAGACTTTTCGTTTACAAAGCGGTGGTAATCCCAACTCTCCTCTACATCTGTGAGACTTGGGTGACCTATAGAAAACACCTGAAAAACCTGGAACGCCAGCACCAGTACTTTCTTTGGAAGATCCTTAAAGAGGGAGGATCATCGGTCTAATGTTTGTGTCCTCACAGAGGCCAACATATTCAGTGTTGAGGCCCTGATTATCCAGCACCAGCTGAGGTGGAGTGGGCACTATGTGCACATGTGTGATGTACACTTTTCAAAACGATTGCTGTATGCCCAACTCACCAAAGGAGAAAGGAAACTGGAAGGCCAAAAGGAACTCTTTAAAGACAGTCTCAAAATAAATGTCAAGAGATGTGGCATCAACACTGCACGCTGGGAGACAGCAGCCCAGGACAGGGATAACTGGTGAAGACTTGTCAGAATATCCATTTTTGAGGAAAATTGCTTTGCCCTGGTCACATTAAAATGCTGGAAAAGAAAGGGTAGATAACAGTCACGCGGCAATCGCGGCCCAACCCTGTCTTCCAACACCACCTGCAATGTCTGCCAACGAGCCTGCAGCTCAAGGATCCAACTCCTCAGTTACCAAAGGACCCATAAAAAATAAAACCCGTGAAAGATCATCCTTGACCTTGAGGGATCACTGCCAACAGTGACAGTTTAGAAACCCCAAAGTGTGCAAATCCATCAATAATCTCCTGAGCGTTACCTAGCTTCCTGACCTAGTTAGACAGCACGTTATCAGGGGCATAGCAGACCAGTATGGGAATGGCCCCAAAAGTTGATCTTCCCATGCTGAACTGGTTAGCTACAGACCAGTAACATTCTGGGGTGGCCAGCTTCTATATGGCAATGGCAACCCATTTCTCCATTGCTATAAGGCACTGTATGTTGGTATGCTGTCACTGAAGCTCCAGGGCCAATTCTGCACAGATCTCAGAAAAGGTAGCCCACCCTATCCTGAAGTTTTCTTGCCACTGCTGGTCATCCCAGGTCTGCAATATGATCCTCTCCCACCAATACGTGCTGGTTTTCTGGGCCCAGAGACAATGCTGCATAGGTGATCCAGGAACAACAACTCTTGCTCCGACAGCTTGGCATCCTCCTGTTCTTCCACTTTCTCCTGCTGACACCACTGCAGACTATCTTCCTGCTGTCAGAGGAACTGCAGCTGCCATAGAATATTATCCTGCTCCCACATCATCTGTTCAATGGTGTGAGGGGAGAAGTCCAATGTCAATTTTCTCTGGCTCTGAGTGCCATAATTTAGCCCAAGCAGCCTCTATCATATTCAGAATTGTCACCATAATGACATGGAGCATTGTTGGCCATGAGCAGCGCTTAAATGACACAAGCCAGCCCAGAAAGAAAGTATGGGGCAAAGACAGCAGAAACAACAGATTTTTTTTTTATTTGAACTCACCTGGCTTCCCACAATTCACAGCAAGAACAATCCAAGGATGAACTCTGCTCAGCAGCAAAGCAAAGGACCACAGATACCCTGGAGTATGCTATGCTCTCAGTTCACAGCAAACTCTGTTCACGCAATATGAATTGAAAACTGAACAGGTGTTGTGTGCTCACTATTTTATGACTCAGATATTGCAAGTTACCAAACATGCAACACAAAGCTTTGAATTAACCCTTCCATGCAGACATACCTTAAGAATTCCCTCCCACCCCCGAAGGCATATCACAAAGGTTAAACAACATTTAGATTAAATAATATTACTACTTTGCACTTATAGGGCAAGTTTCATTCAAAGCTCTCAAAAGCGCCTTACAGACATTAATTCATTCATACAGTACCTCTGACATAAGAATTATAACTAGTTTACAGATCGGTAAAGTAAGGCTTAGAAGTCAAATGACTTTCTCAAGGTCATGGGGCAAGTCAGTGACAAAACTCCGGGTAGAGGCCAGGAGTCCCTAACTGTCAGGCATTGTCTCTGAGCTATTAACAGTACTCCTTGAACATCAATATTTTTAAAGACGGTGGAATTTGAGGCTAGATCCTCACTTAACCCACCTTGCTTGTCGCCATTAGTAGTTTAATTGAAGCTTTCTGAACAATCCCAATTCCTTTCCAGAGAAACTGCATGTGCAGTTCAAGCAGCCACTTTTTCAATCAAGAGATATGTAATTAAGCAAAGAGGAGGGATGCATGGTCTATAAAAACGTGGGGTTTGTTTGTTTGTTTGAAATTGGGGGGTGGTGAATTTGCTGACAAGCATTAACTGGGCAATCCAAAAGTAAGTTTGCAAGAGAAAATGAGCCTACTGACTGTATTATTCAGCTTTTATATACAAAGTAAAGCTGTGACTGCTGAGGAGCCTATTAGAAGTTTTACATCTGAGAAAGGAGAAGAGACAAACTTGGGGAAGCAGTGCACCACCCACTTTAACAAAGGGATGTCTGCTCCAAGAAACTTCATAATCATAATTAGTCTTTTCTTCCAAAAATACATATTGCTTTAAAGTAAATGAAGCATGAAGGATACCCAATTATAAGAAGTCCTGAAATGAGCTGAACACAAAACAGAAATGTCAGTGGTCTTGCTGTGTAACAGATTCCTGCTCCCTGCATTCAGTCAAATTATGGGTATATTTAATTCTATTATCAACACTTTAAATACCCCTTTTATATATAATTTCATATAAAAGAGTTGTTTTCATTATTTTTAATTAGGTAGAGATGTCTAAATGAATCCAGCTTTTGCTGATTATTTCAAATCACTGGTAGAATCTCATTCCAGGCAACTAAGAAATCAACTGATTGAAGTGGCTTTTCTCAGCTCAGCCGCTAACTATGCATGAGCCTGTCATTGCCTTAATTCACTTGCTCAGGACATGCCTGAAATTTCGGGTTAAATTGTGGCCTGAGCAATCTGGCCCTTGGTTACAGTAGGAGGAAAGAATAATGTGCACCAGCCATATACCTGGCAGGGATTCTTTCCTTTTCCATGATGGCTCAACTGGACTGGCTGGCATGTCAGATGGAACCTGCCCATCTGCATGGGATGGAGAGTACCAGACCCAGAGAGACTGCTGCCCTTCCTGCCCAGCTGCCAACAAAATGGGCAGTCAACATATGAAAGTCAGTAGGCTCCTTACACCTCTTTCACTCCCCTACATGGGAGCACAGACTGGGTCAGAATCAGGCTCTTAGCTGGCAAAAAGGCCAATAGTTAGACTGCAAAAGAGGCACTCTTCCTGCATTTGGACAACAAGGCTCACAAAAGTCTCTTCATCATCCATGCACCTAGATAAAAATTAAATCCTGCATTCACATCCTTGCCAATGCCTTAACATATCAGCATATCTTAAAAATAACCTCTTATATTAGATCTACACTATTTTTAACACAAAGGGACATGGAAGGAAATAAAAAGGATGTATCTGATTTTCAGCAGTGCTTTTGTGCTTTATAACTCAAAACTATTCTACATCAAATATTGTTCTACACGGAGCTAAGATCTGATTTTTCAGTGCTTGTATAATAAATCTTTATCAGGCAAAATGCATTTGTTAATCTTTTTTCCATAGTGAAAAATGGAATAAAAGACAGTGCTATTCTCTTTCTCTTTTAAGATCAGATTTTAATGTCTGCTTCAAGGAAACACAGTGATGTAGCTAGACTTCAGACTATGCATTCTCAGCTCTTTGTCCAAGGTTTTCTACACAGAAACCACCACATGCAAAAGTTGATATTCACCTTTTGGTGCTGCATGCTTTCTGTCTAACTCCAGTTAATGCTAAGGTTCTTAAGCACCTTGTGTTCATGAGATGCCATCTTGGTGATGATCAATGCTGCAGATTACGAAAAGATTGCAACATTAATGTTATTAAACTGAACAGTGGAGTCATCGCTGAAGAAATCCCCTGGGTACTGTACTATGCAATCATTGCTAAACCTTTCTAGAAAGGAGGGGTTTATGAGGGTTAATCACCTGTAGTATTCAAGAATTTGCATGTGAGAAAATAAATTTTATATACATCTCACACCCTACTAAGTAGTAACTTCCAGTAAGGTCTGTTATCTCTGAGGGAAATCTGAGTAGGCACACAGTACGACAGTCATAGATCTTTTGGAAACAATCGGTGTCTCTCAGCTATAATTCATTTTGATACTCACTGAAAGGACCGTGTTGTTGTAACATGTGCTTGGTCAGTCAAGATGTGAATACACATTAAGCAGCAAGGGACTTAAAGTAGGGATAATTTCCACTTCTCAGTGAGTAAAGTGATGGGGATGTTTTGCACCAAATAAAACAGTCGCAGAGGTGTTGAGTCAGGATCATTACAGTGAAGCACTAGCTATGATTTGTCAATCATTTAGTGATCATGCAAGAAGAGAACTAACAGCAGTAGACAGAACCATGGACTAGACAGGTAGGCACTGTCCAAGAGGCAATTCCCTCTACACCCTACAGACCCATTGAGTTTATACACACCCGTACTGAGTTCAGCTAATGCAATTCAGTCCTGACCTACAATATCACCCCTCCGCACTACATCCCATTCCAGTGCTAAGCCTCTCAGGGATAGAGATGGCTGCATTATGTGATGGCTAAAGCAAGCAGTGACCCACAGATGTTCAGTGAAATGTTGCAAATGTGCACTGAATTTTTAGAAATATCTCATAAAAATACAGAAATATTACAGACACCTGAAATCCACAGGGAGCTAATTCTACGGCATAATCCTGCCTACTGCTGCTCCTATTTCTGGAAGCTGTGAAGAAGCTTCACTGCTTAGCAGGACCCCAACATGCAGAGATGCAGATGGTAGGTGAGAAGAAATATTTTGGAGTCTCCCTAGCTACTGCCTGAGTAGATTACATAGAGCACCTGAGATTATCATAGAATTTGTAACTGATGCTCTGAGACCACCAGAACCTTCATTCTTGGCATCTTTTAAAAAAATAATATTTTAAGCCTCATAAGCTTTGTAGCATCAGTATTTCCAACCCCAAGCATTCAAAAATCATGAGTCAGGACAGGCCCCCCAAGAATCATAAGATTGGCTTAAAAATCATGAGGGTTTTTTTATATTATACATTTGGGGCTTGCCCCTCATTTTCTGAGCTATTATTTTACACATTATCCAGTTTTTCACTGCAACCATCAGAATTAGAAGCCATTTAAAAAAAAAATGTAAAACGGAGATCACCACATAACCCCATGACTAGGAGCTGGGTCTTGAAGAGAAACACCAAATATCACTAGACTCTCAAAGAGCTGGCAAAACTGATGTGCACAAATAGAGACAAGGACGAGACACAAAAACCTCACCTTGATGCATACTGAAGGTTTTATTGGTGTATCACCACCACCGTGTCTCAGAAAATTATTTTTTAAAGTTTTAATAGAAAAGTATTAAAAGTTAAGGCAACAGAGATGTGTGTTTTTATTTCTTACAGGATACATAGCAGATCAAAATCTCCCTAATCAGGCCTAACCCCTTCAAAAAGATCTACAGTATAACACTGGATTTGGTCTTGAGATGTACTCATCACTTTCAACAGGAGTTGCAGGTGCACAACAACAGGTATAGCAAGTCCCAGGAAGAAGCACTTAGGGTAGGATTAGATGTCTAATTGAAAACTCCTTGGGGGGAAGGGTGTTGCTGTCAGATCTGTGCTTTGTCCAGTTCTGTGAACACCTATAACACTAAATTAATAATAATACTATCTGTGCCAAAGTGGGTGTCTATGTAAGTACGCATACAAACCTACAGCAAACTACCTTTGTTAAATATAAGCCAAAAAAAAGAAAATAGCCAGCAAATTGTGAAACCAATACCTAATTTATTTTTATCATTTTGTTGGCATCAGTTTGCCAGCTGTTACATACCCATGTAAGGAAAATAGGAGAGTAATAATCCTGTTCTCAAAATATATTTGAGTACTTTACTCCTCCTTGCTCCATAACAAATATATATATAGATGTGCTGTGTGACTGTGGATAGCTATTTTTAGCTTTTAAAAGATGAGCAACAACAAAAGCAGTTCATCAGGATCCGCCAATGCATTTTTATCATGTTCATTAAAAGTGTCATCCCAAGAGACATTATCCTAACTCTAGTCAGCTCTGCTGATGTGAAAAATAGCAAAGAACACAATAAAATGAGAGTGACTCAGAGCAGAAGAAAGCTCATGAGCCAGCACGGAAGTGTGTGACTAGACTGTTTGTAGGGATGATTCCGAGTGGGAGGGTGTCTCAGCCAGAGTTTATGAGTCAGGCAGAGTGGGTGTTGCAATCTGAGCTCAGGAGAGTGTCACTGACAGAGATTTTGCATGACATTTTTTCCTGATTGTGAATCATTTCATCAGCAGAATATACAATCAGCAAACAGAACGTGAAGAAATTCATTCAAATGAGCAGTCTGAGAGCATGTAGGGTATGAGCCTCTATGCATGCTATCCTAGCTACAGTGCTATTTTTATTGGCTTAGCTTGAGCAGAGCTAGCGCAGGTATGTCTATGATGGCTAGGAATCACACTTCTCAGCTCAAACATAGACATACCCTAAGAGTTTAAGGCCTGATCCTGCACTCATTGAAACTGTTAGGAAATCTATTGACTTTAGTGGGAGTATGACTGGGCCCTTGTGAACAGACTAAAACCACTGATGAGTGGATTTGAAAGAGGGTTTTCCCAGTCTGCATCACCATCAGCAGTCCCAGCAGAGAGGACTCGGATAGTGCAGGAATGGACCATGAATTAACCTCCCACCAGTAACAGCTAAACGTGGCCTGCATTGCTTTCCCTACCCTACCCCTACCCTTCTATCTTACCTATGAAGATTTTCCAAGTCAAAAATAAGGACACTCATGGTGGAGGAATATCATGGTAAAAGGTTTATCTGGGCCAAGAGGAGACTGATAGGGAAAGAGTCCTCTGTTCCAGATGTGAAGAGCAGAGAAAATGTCAGAAGGAGATTTTTGAGATTATAACACAGTGTGTAAGCTCTGGATTTAGCCAGCAGTTAAATTTATGCCCTAGGCTTTAGCTGGCCATGCCAAAAACAGAGCTATTCTAGGAAAGGTGCAGCTGGCTTCCTCTTGATGACTTTGGCCACTAGCACATTTCAGAAAGGGATGGAGGAACCAGAATGATTAGCCAAGCAATAATGCCCAGTGTCCTAAAAGGCCAACCCCTCATTCTGCAGTCTCAAAGCCCTCTCGGGCCTCTGAGATTTCTCATGCCTGTTAAAAGCAGCCGTACCCTTTGGGCAATGCTGCTTTTGAAGTTACTTCAAATAAATGTGGTATTCTGAATCCAATCCAAATACAGTCAAAATAAATTCTGTATTTCTTTCTTTGTCATTTTGAAAATAGATATACATGAAAAGGAACTGGGGTATTTTATTCATCATATGTGCCCTTTGTTCTTGGGGTGGGGGGAAGTATCTTAGAATTTTGGGATTTGCCTTCTGCTATGTTCCTCTGCAGCAAAAGGCTTTTTAAACAATACTCCCCTGCTTTCTGTTTATATTCTTTTTATCCCAATCTCTAGTGCACTGGTTCTCAACCTTTCCAGGCTACTGTACCCCTTTCAGGAGTCTGATTTGTCTCACATACCCCAAGTTTCTCCTGACTTAAAAACTACTTGCTTACAAAAATCAGACATAAAAATTACGGAAGTGTCACAGCACCCTATTACTGAAAAATTGCTTACTGTCTCATTTTTACCATATAATTATAAAATAAATCAATTGGAATATAAATATTGTATTTGCATTTTAGTGTATACAGAGCAGTATAAAACAAGTCATTGTATGAATTTTTAATTTGTACTGATTTTGAGAGTGCTTTTTATGTAGCCTGTTGTAAAACTAGGCAAATATCTAGATGAGTTGATGTACCCCGAGAAGACCTCTGTGTACCTCCAGAGGTACATGTACCCCTGGTTGAGAACCACGGCTCCAGTGCCACACTTTGTGCCAGCAAAATTTGTTCTTTTTTCTCCTCTTAAACAAAATGAATATTTTGTGTGTGTGTAGTGATCACAGTCTGGGTCAAATTGACCATACTGAAAATGGAAACCCTTTCTCCATATAAACAAGTAACTCCCAACTGATGGCAGTGCTTATTTGGTTCCACTATGAACCAGTATGCTTCAATCCTAACCAGTCAGTACTATCCTCAGAGAGAAGGGATTCTTCATTTCTATACCCGTTGGATATCAGGTCTGCCTTTTGAAGCTGTCAGTAAAGGTGCCAGTTGTGTGGAGGTTGTATTTGTTTGTTTTGTATACATAGACCTCTGTCCAGTAGGAACTGAGACTAGAAAACCATTACAAATATGTCCATGATAGGGTAACAATGCTCCTGCTTCTGAACAGTAGTCAAGTCAGTGATTGACAAATATGAAAGTTTCTGCATTCCATTATCAGTTTCCTGACTCAGCCAGTACTACAAAAGAACCTGTTACTTTAACAGTTTTCCCAAATACAACTTTATTTAATCACCATCAGTGAAAGAAACAAGGCAAGTGTAGAGTTTTGTTATGCATTTAGAGTGACAAAATAAATGGCTGCAGCAAAAACATATATTTTCTAATTCAGCAGAGCTCCAAGCTTCTCCAGCTGACGGCAATGGAAAAATTCCTATTTAAAGGAGCAGGATCAGTCCTAGATTTGTTTTCATGCTGCATTACAAAAACAAAAGAACACAGGCCAACGTACATCCCCAATAGCTTGGAACGTTTCTTCATGTTGGTCCCTTTGGCCATCAATGTACTTTCACTGCCTGCGTTCTCTTTTTTTCAAGGCTCTCTCAACTTCCAGAAGTCTTCACTCTGGCCTCAGTGCTCTTAGCTATGTCTCTGGTAGGCACCCCACTTAGGCTTCTCTCACTTTGTGTTTCTGAAGATCCTTTCTATTTGGTCTCTGCGCTACTTAGAGGATTTTGAAATATGGAATCTGTTCACTAGGAATTGTGCTGGAGCCTCCTTATTTCACAAACAGCCATCAGAATATAACAACTTTTCATAGCTACTTAACTACCTGGCCTAGATTTGAGCTACTGAGGAAAAGCTCTGTATACCCGGTCCTGACTCATAGCTAGTCCCTTTTCCTTTATTTCAGATTTATTGTCATTATTAATTGAGGCAAACTGTTGTTTTCTAAAAACAGATATATCAATCTGGAAAAAGACTGTTTAAAGATGTCATTAACTAATTCTTGAACTATGTATTACCTGGGGCAGAAACAAATGGCAGGATGGTTAGGAAAGAATAATAGCCATTTGTCCTTTCAAAAGTATGGCTTCTTCATTTTGTGCAATTCAATAGACTACTATGTAATTTATGAGAAAAAACAATTCACTTCATTCAAACTAAATCAGAACATCAGACTACTCAAGAGATCAGCACTAGAAGTTATCAGGTGTCTATTTGACAACCACATTTCATATAAATCACTACTTAGCCCACACATTTTCAGCCGAGCATATATTTTTCAGTGTGCAGACTGAATCAAAACAATAATTTCCCTACTAGTACTTTGGGTGCTAACAATGCAGAGGTTCTTATGGAAGACAGTATGAGGACATAAAATAGCATTTACCAAATACTTCTAGCACTACTTTGTATACAGTGGAATGCTCTCATACAGTGGCTCTCTGATGTACTTGTCTACTAGAATTAGAGTCTAGAAATGTTGTAGTGCATTATATTCTAATGCATATTGCAACTCTGCCTTGAATGATCCTCAACATATAGAGCAGCGGTTCTCAAACTGGGGTCAGAACCTCAAAGTGGACTGTGACTCCATTTTAATGGAATTGCCAGGGTTGCTGCGGCCTGGAGCCAAACCCAAAACTCCAAGCCCACTGCCTGGGACTCAGGTTACAGGCCCCCAGCCTGGGGGTGAAGCCCTTGGGCTTCTGCTTTGGCTCCCTGCTCTAGGCGGTGGGGCTTTGGCCCCAATGTGGGTGGTAAGGCTCAGGAAGGTTCAGGCTTCAGTCCCCCCTCCAGGGCTCATGTAGTAATTTTTCTTGTCAGAAGGGGGTTGAGATGCAGTAAAGTTTGAGAACCCCTGATAGAGAATCTGTTCTATGAACAAAGCAACTTCACTATCAATTCGACTATTCTTGGAACACAGTATCCTGAATTAAATGGAGTGTACTTTCCTGTTTCCAAGCAATAACTGGTTAGACTGCAGTATTTCTTCCCACAAAACACTTAAAAGTGGCATATCCAATACACATATTCTCCCATAAGTATAATCACCATGTTTACACATTGACAGCCAACCTCCTTCCTGGGACACACCATGGGTGGCATAATGTTCTGGAACACCAGAAGTGGCTACAATGGAGTAGAAGCAGTATTTCCAGAGAAAGCAGCATTTCATATGAGGAGCCAGCTGCAGAGTAGCTGACAGAATTTGTACCGTACAGCACATGTGCACGTAAATGTCCTGTTTATTGCTACTCAATAGCAGCTGCTACTGCAGACCTGACCCAGGAAAAGAGAAAATTGGAAAAGGTGAAAAAGTAGAGGAAGAAATACAAATGGTAACAAAGAGAAGGGAACACTTTAGTTGATGAGGCAGGGGAGTAAGGTAGGGGAGGAAGTGACAGATGGTCCCTCCATGGTTGGTATCCCACAAATTTTCCTCAGCATGGGCCACTGAATTATATATTTCTGGTTTTCTACTAGTGTCACAGAGTGTGGGGGAGACAAGGCCCTGCACCCCCGGCATCCTGCGATTCACCATGACTCTCAGCCAGCCAGTAAAACAGAAGGTTTATTTAGACGAAAGGAACACAGTCCAAAACAGGTCTTGCCAATACAGACAACAGGGCCCCCTTTAGTTAGGTCAATCTAGGGGCCCCAGGGAGGCCACAGCCCTGTTGGTCGGGGTGCCCCTCTTTATTTCCCAGCTAGCTCCAAACTGAAACTCCCTTCAGCCCTCCTTTCTAGCCTTCCCCCAGCTCCTCCCCCAACCTTTGTGTCCTTTGTCCAGTTTCCTGGGCAGAGGTGTTACCTGGCCTCCAACCCCCACTCCTGGGTTCTCATGTTACATGCTCAGGTATCCTACCTTCCCCAATGCAGGCAGTCCCAGCGAAACTCCCCTGCAACCTTCCCAGGTTAATACTCCCCACTCAGCATTCAAACAACACATCAAGAACATTCCCACTTCGTCACAACTAGCCTATCATGTATACCTATACCTCATACTTTGCACAATTACATGGAAGCTTTAATCTGAGAATATCTAAGCAGCATACAAACATTAAGCCTCAGAACACCCAAAATAGGTATTACTGGACTTCTTTTTGAACAGTAGTAAATGAAGGCACAGAGAGGTTAAATGATCTGCCTACCATCACACACAAAAATAGTGCCACAGCTAGGGACTGAACTAAAAAGCCTTGACTTCCAGTCCTCTGCTCTAACCACTAGACATCATTTCTTATCAGTTCCTTTTCCTCTTTTGCTAAAGTGAAAAGAACACATTATACGATACAATAAAACTTGAGATATTAGCACAAAAATTCCCCTGAGATGGCACTTGTGCAGGAAAATGGGATACAGAAAACCCAAAGGTCTGCCCTGGAACCAGAAGATGGAGATTTAATTTTTTTTGAATTCATAAAAACCAGACAATGTATAAAAGTCCTTTTTACATCATGATAGTCTTTTCATGATTCTGAACAGACAACAGATAATTGTGTTGTTATAAGAAGCTCCCTGCCATTATCTAATGGATCTGCCTCTAGTCTAGGTTGTAATGAACATACATATCACCCATCTCTAGAGCAGGTGTTCCATTGTCTATTGTATAGGAATTAGTACCTTCTAAATTACAGAGTTTGGCATAACTTTTACAAAGTCAAATTTACAACTATTGTACATTTGTAGTGAGCAATTCACTAAGGGCCAGACCACCTTTTCTGCCTCCGTAAGAGGAAGGGATGAAAAACCAGTGACTGAAAGGAATTACTCCTGGTTTATCTTGGAGTCAGAAAAAAAAGTCAAGCTTTTTTGCAATTAGGATGCTGAGAGACACTAATTACCATGCATCTGCCTCATCTAGATTTGCTACTATGAAGTTATTGTGCTCTAGCCCCTAGCTGTATTGAAGCCTGCAGTCCACATCATTTAGATGACGTACACCATAGTATATTTAAAATACATAGCTACATAAGTGGAGTTTTATGGTTGAGACTATAAGGATACAAAAGTAGGGAATTCAAAGTAGTGGTTCCTATAGCAACCACAACTGGGATTCTGGCATCCTTTATATTTTGGACTGTATGGGATGTAAAATTTATGCCTGAATACATATGTACAATGAAATATAGTTACAATTGCCGTGGAAACCATAAAGCTGAATATTCTGTCTTTTTTAGGAAATTGTTTGGCATTGAATATCTTTGTTGTTTCTTTTAATGAAAATTTTTTTTACTTTAAACCAAACACTGTTATTTGAATGTGCAGTGTGAGATTCAAACAATTGCACATTCAATTAAGCACATTGTATGCAATTACTCAAACATGGAATGGGAGGTTGAAACAAAACACTACGCACATTTGAGCGTTCTTGCATTTACCATGCATAGGATCACACACAGAGAGTTTACTCCAATATGCAGAGCTTCAGAGACAGGAATAGTATACACTGCTCTGTATCATGTATGGTCACATGATTAGTTACATGTGGAGCTTTACTGTTTGGCATTGATGCATTGGAAATTACACACTGCATGCACACTATGCAATTTTCTAACACGTGCAAATTCATTATTTCCAAACTACCAGAAAGGAACTTGTCCTCACTGAAGGATACATCCATAGCATGCTTGAAGTTGTCTTCAAATATCCTGTTTGAGTATCAAGAAGATGCTTTCTTGGGGTCTAATCCAAAGCCTACTGAAGTTAATGGAAAGACTCCCATTGACTTTAATGGGTTTTGAATCAGACCTTTCATACTTGGATAGTGCAAATGCTGGAGTGACATAATTTGAACCAAATTAAAAAAGATTTTCCTTCATAGTGAGAGCAAGATTAAGAAATTCCAGCTCAAGGAGTAATAATTCTTGGGAAAGTTAAACGTAAAATAGATGACTAAAAAGTGCTTCTTCAACCATAACTTTAGTACAAGGTCATTAAAATCACAAATTCTTGGGCAACACATACCAACATGAACTATTTGTAAAAGACAGTGCTTGGGTGCATGCAAGACTCTTGATAGTAGATGAAAGAGATACATATACGGAGAGTGCTTTGAAGTTTGACAGCAGCACATTGTCCTGTGGAATAGGAGTTTTGAAAGTGAGAAAAGTTTAGAGTTCCAGGGACTGGGCTGATGATGACAAACTCAAGTAGTAATTGACTGAGTCTCTGCTGGCCTCCTAGCTCATCAGTGGTCTCCTGCTGGGCAGCTACAGACAAGCCTTGATTAGTACTTGGCACATCTGAAGCAAGATTCAGCAGCAAGTTTAGTAGGGGAAGGTTGGAGGAGTAGAAGGACTGTTAAAAGGAACAACCAGTCAACATTTTCTAATCATTGTATTATCGTTCCGGCTCTAAGCTAAGTATTAATAACTCAAGTTGCTCTCTCACTTGAGCCTTCTTTATTATTTCAAAAGATAGCACAGTGAACAAATGCTCTAGATTATGCCACTCAACATCTGGATTTTGAATACTGGCTGAGGTTAAAAATGGAAATTAATTTGGTGTGATCCTCATCCTACTCACCAGGATTAAATTAGTGTGACTGAAGGATCGGTCTCTTTTTAAGTCATCCCATTAACGCCAAACATAGCAGATCAAATGGTACCTCAATCCTGCCAGCCCATGCATGCAAGACAGACCCCTGCATGAGCGCAGGGATCACCTGTAAGTATCAATTTTCAGGTCTGGGGCCTGAGCCTGTATTCTGAGATTGTGTTTCAGAGGATTTTCAGAGATTGTGGGATGGGCTGTTCTGTCAAGGTTCCATGACAGCTGGGAATAAACTGATATGCGAGTCCACAGAAGGACTTGTTTGCCCAGCTAGCTCCTGCCTATAAAGCAACAAATGCAAATTTTCCAGTAAAAGATATTTTTATATTTATCTTCATCAGCTTGTGTGATAATACTACCCCAGTCTACCTCCAGAAGAAGGGATTAAACATTGATAATCTGATGACCTCTACTAGATGAATATAATAGTGTTATTGTAAAGGGGATAAGGAGGCTTGATGGCTAAAGGTTAGATCCAATATCCGTCTTAGTCGGTGTGCTCTGGATCAGGCTGCTTTACTGGATCAGGGCCTTAGATTATCAGCCTGACATCTCTAGAAAGCTTGGTTCAAGTGATAATTTACTTCACATCAGTCTCATGTTTCCATGTAACAAAACCATTGTATATTTTGTAATTGTTATTTAAGAGAATCTCATGACTGAAATAAAAGACTAATGGGACTATTATATTGGAGAGCATCACTTCTCAAGTCACTGACACTGATTCCTCACTTGCATAATCACTAAATTCACGGGGATATATTTTGTGAACATTATACATTGCATCCTCCATATTAAATTATACTGTGTTTGAATATTGGCAGCATTTCCATTTTAAAAAAATAGTGTTTAGAGAATGATGGGTATAAAAAATAAGCATCTAGAATTCCTTGGCACCGTCCAGTGATTTAGCATCCCTGTAATTTATCACCGTAATCTTATCATTGTTATGCCAACAACACTCAAATCTACTTTCCTCTCTGTGGCAATATATCTTGGGTGACAGAATGCAAGCTACTGTCTTTCGGCCGTGAAGCTGTAGTTGTCAAATAATTTTTAAAACTAGACACTGACAAAACTGAAGTGCTGCTTCTTGGGCTTAAGTGATTACTTGACTCAGTGCCTTCTTTTTGCTTTTTCCTCTCAACAGCCATCATATGGTGCCAGTTCAGCTCACAATTTGGTGTAATTTTTGGATTAACACTTGACTATTCAAACACATATGAAAAATATTCCTTTACATATATTGGGACTATACTTAAAGCTAACTTCTTCCCCACTCCCTATTTTATTTATACATTTTCAACATTTCAAATGACAGTTCAAACTGTTAAAACTGCACAGTAAACTCACTTCAAAATTCATTTCCAAGTGACATAAGTTTAATCAATCATGTTCATTTAAGAATTATGTTTTCATTTTCTTCTTCTAGAGATAAGGCCTCTATTTTGTATAATTGTGGTAGAAAAAGTCCTCAGATGTAACCCCTTCTCCTCCAAAATGGATCCCTTCTCCTCCAATATGTTTACATATATCCACATAGTTCTTGGATTCTAGTATTGTAACTCCTTGCTTGTTGACAACCAACCAAAACTGATGGGAAGGCTTCAATGTATCCAGAACATGGAAGCTAAACTCCTTTATGAAGAGGATCTGATCATTTCAGTTTATCACCTCTGTTGGATTTTTATTTTGCCTTTCAGTTTTGTCTCTTTGTGACATGATTATGCAAGGTACTACATGGAGGGTGGTCCTTATTTTCTGGGCCTAATGCTCTAATATCTTTCACTACACTCCTGGTAATCTCAACATCTTTTTATTCTTTCATACAAAAATCCCATAGGATTTTTCTTCTTGAGCCCTTTGCTCATAAAATTTGCTGCCACTTGAAATTAGAAATTCTGAAACTCGTACTCTAAGTCTAGACTGAGGATTTCTTAATATAAGTTTTATAAAAGGTATATCATTTCTTCATCTCTTGATAAAGCAGTGCAAGATACTGCCTGTGAATTTTTATACAGACTACCAACAGGCAGAGACCTGTCTGGCCACGTTTTAGTTTAAAAACTGAATTCCAATCTGAGGTAGAAATCATTCTAGACTTATCATGGGGGACACCGTCTGACCCTTGACTATAGTAACTGGAAAAGGGCTATAAAGATAGTTTTTTGTTAGCAGGACCTGGCATCTGATAAGTGTATATATAGCAAAGGCCAGGGGTTTTAGCTTGTTATCAGCAAAGAGGAGACTAATATTCTTCTCAGTTCCCCCATTCTTTTGAGAAAGATATTATGGCAGAATGGGAGACTGCAAAGCTATCATTTTCTCCAGGAGGAAGGCAGAAACTCCATGAAAGTAGGTGCTTCAGAGACAAAGGTAGAGATGCCTTGCAAGACACCAAGTCATTTCAGGACAGAGGCAGTAATCCAGACTGAATTTGAGCAACACAAGATCAGTTTTGTTTGTTATTGTTATTCTTGCATTGTGCAACTTTCAGGACATAAAGGGCTTGATTCGCTCCTTCACCAGAGTTCTGCTTGGCCCAGAAGAGTAGAACTGGGGACACATGTCAATAACACAGTCTGACCATGAGTTAGAACTGCTTTTGGGAACATTTATCTTCTGCCACTTATGCAGGGACCAAAGCTGGTGGAGGATCGGTCTGCTCTGCCACACCCGCTCCATGTCCCCAACATCCCTTCTTTCCACAACACACACCTACATCAAGATGCAGGGAGCAAAGGTGCAGGGTCTGGCAGAGATGCACATGCACCAGCAGGATGTTCCCTTCCAGAAGGGGAATTCACTGAGTGATGCAAAGAGGCAGCAATCCAGCTTGAGAATCTGGCCTAAATATCTTGAGGAAGAGAACAGTCAGAGATTCCCTTGTATTCAATGTCACGCTAGATGAACTATTCCACCAGCTCACAGCCAGGAAGGCCTTATTTGCTGTTCCACCAGGAAAAACTGCATCCATCATATTCAACATTTTTGAGATGTGTTAAGTTGTGGTTAACAGAAAGATAAGCTAGACAAAGCTCTATTTTCTCAATTAACAGGAAAAACTAATTATAAAAATGGTAGAGAGGACCTCTTGAATCATCAGGGGCCTAATCCAACATCCACTAAAGTCACTAACCTTATTTCAAGCATTCCTTTGTGCAGTCTGCACTTCACTTGCCAAAATTTTCTACTCAGAGCATCTCTCATTTGGCTCAGAGTAGAGAGATAGTGATGGAAAGACGTGGAGGAAAAGAAATGTCACATTTCAACTGACAATACAACATCTAGGGGCAGATTAAGGCAAGAGCCCTAAAGCCAGCCTTGTGATCCAGTAATAAAAGTCTACAAAGTTCTGTGTCAAGCAAATAAATGAATTTAAAAAACCCTCAAATCCACTCAACACAGTTAGATGAAATAGTGTTTAACAACTATTATTGCTTTAATAGTAATCGCTTTAACAACCGACTTTTTGGAATGATCCCTTTTAATTCCTACCTCATTACCCATGAGAGGTAACAGAGAAAGCAGACACCTATTAATGGTTTGTAGTACATTTGTACTGTTTTGCATTCAATTATAAAACAGTCTGCCGGAGGCTATTACATTAGCTCTTTGAAAGCCCACCCACTCTGTACATCTTCTTATTCAAGATAATGAATAATACTAGGATAATTACCCATGCAGGCAGTAAAACAATATTAATCGTCTCATGGACAATTCACAGATCACCTACCAATATATGGCACTCACATTTCACAAATAAAAGGATGACAAATATCCAATATCTTTCCAACACTTCCATCAACTGGCTCATACAGTAACTCCTCACTTAACGTTGTAGTTATGTTCCTGAAAAATGCAACTTTAAACGAAACAATGTTAAGTGAATCCAATTTCCCCATAAAAATTCATGTAAGGGGGGGGGGTGTTAGGTTCCACAGAATTTTTTTTTCACCAGACAAAAAACTATATATTATATAGATATACACACAGTATACGTTTTAAACAATTGAATACTGTTGACAGCTATGATGATTGTGAAGCTTGGTTGAGGTGGTGAAGTTAGAAGGTGGAAGAGGGAGGGATATTTCCCAGGGAATGCCTTACTGCTAAATGATGAACTGGCACTCGGCTGAGCCCTCAAGGGTTAACACATTGTTGTTTATGTAGCCTCTCACACAAGGCAGCACGAACACGAGGGAGGGGAGATAGCATAGCAGATAGACAGACACACACCTTGTGTGTGTGTGTGAGAGAGAGAGAGAGATGCACACTGCCTCTTTAAGTAAGCTGACCCACTCTTAAGTGCATTGTCCTTTTAAGTGGATCAGGAAGTTGAGACAGCAGCTGCTGCCCCAAGCTCTCTCTGTCTCTTTCAGTCCGTGTCCCCTCCCTGCTCTATATGGAGAAGGGGTAAGTGGGGCACAGGAGCAGGGGGGAAGGGGACACTCTGACATTAGTCCCCCCACACACACACACAGCAAGAAGGAGTCTCTGGGAGCAGCTCCAAGGCAGAGGGCAGGAGCAGCACATGGCGGGGGAGGGGGAGGGACAGCTGAACTGCTGATTGATAGCCTGCTGGGCAGCTGCAGCACAGGGAACTTAGGGGAGCGGGGAGCTGATAGTGGGGCTGCCAGTTCACCCTGGTTACAAGCCCCCACCAGCTAGCTACAACGGGCTGCTCTTCCTACAAGCAGTGGACAAAGCAGGCTGCTGCCAAACGACGTTAGAAGGGAGCATTGCACAACTTTAAATGAGCATGTTCCCTAACTGATCAGCAACGTAACAAGAAAACATCATCAACCAGGATGACTTTAAGTGAGGTGTTTCTGTACACCAATAATTTTGTAGAAAGTAACCAGTATCCCATTCTAACCCAGGCAGTCTCCCCCTTTATTTATTATTTTTAAGAGGACTTTCCCATCCATATTGAAGGGTCACAATACTATTTAGTATGTTTTAAATTTGCCTCACATTAATTTTGTTCTATTTTATGGTTGACGTTATGATAGTTTCTGTGTTGCCACTTCCCTTTTGGTTAAATTTTTGCCCCTACATTTTGTTAAGAAATCCAGAGGCCCCCAAGGGATGTACATACAATTATTCACATTGTATATTCCAGAACACTTTAAAGAGATTACACTACACAGAGGATTATAAAGAAAGAGTGTCAGACACACAAAACAGCAAACAACCTAAGAGGAGAGAATAGAATAAAAGAGAAATTACATTTAAAAATGGTAGAAAGCAGTCTTTTTGTAGGCAAGTAACAGAGGAGGAAAGATGTAACAGTGAAAGGAAAGGTTAAGAACAAAGTGTATTTGTCATGGCTAAAGTTATGAGGAAAGTCTGAGTGCACGATGTGAATGAAAAAGCAATTTGTGGCAAGAGAGGGGAGGGAAATTCTCCCTAGTCAGGGGCGGCTCTAGCAATTTGGCCGCCCCAAGCAGGGCGGCATGCCGCAGGGGGGCGCTGCCGGTCGCCGGTCCCGCGGCTCCGGGGGACCTCTTGCAGACGTGCCTGCAGAGGTTCCGCTGGTCCCATGGCTCCGGTGGAGCATCCGCAGGCATGACTGCAGAAGGTCCGCTGGAGCCGCCTGCCGCCCTCCCGGCAAAATGCCGCCCCAAGCACGCACTTGGCGCGCTGGGGTCTGGAGCCGGCCCTGTCCCTAGTTGCAAAAGTTAAGTGAACACTCAACTATGGAGAGTCTTGGAGTGGAAGAACAGAAAAGAACTCTGCAGAGGAGCAAGTTCACCACTGGAGTGACCCCTCATCGCTGGGTGTAGCGTAGCAGACGTTCTCCTTTATAGCACTCCCTGCCAACAGTCACTCCAGGCCCATGGTAGTCTGCCTCTTCTCATGACTTGGCCTTCTGACCAGATCACGTTTAGTCCCACGGCTTCTGGGATAACAAAAACAAAGTTACAGTCTATCTATTCAGTCTGTTGCCCTCAATTCTGAGTTTAGTGATCTAGACCCTTTTTTCAGGACTTCTAGGAGTCCATATCCCCATCTCCACGGCTTCACGCCACCAAGTGGCTGCTATGGAAACTTCAGCCCCCTTTCTACAGTGAGTTCCAGTCCAGGGACCCTAGAACAGCCAATCAAGGCTCACTCCACCAGACTGCTGCTACTTCCCTGGATTTCTTACCAAGACTTTCTTTGGGCTTTCCCTTCAGCCTGCAAGAACCTTCCTGTCCCCTATAAGTCTCATCACTCCATATTAGCAGGGGAGTAACTGCAGAATTTCTCCCTGCTATCCTTTCTGCTCCAAACGTCCCCTGTTTGTAGCATCATCCAGCCCTCCCCAGCTGGGTTTCATCATTAATTAGGCCTAGTCCACCCTTCAGGTGCAACCAGGTAGGGTTGATTGGCTTCTCAGGCCACCTATTACCTGTGTGGGATAGATGCCCTATCACAGACTCCAAATTGCATCAACAGAGATGGCAGACAAGGTTGTAGTTAAGATTAGATAAATTTCATGGATAAAGCACCCAGATACCCTGTAGATTAGCATAGCATAAGAACCTAAATAGGCAGACAGCTAAAATAGATCAGATCCAGGAGAGTTTCCAAGAGGTGCAGGGCCAGCCCTAGGCATTTTGCCACCCAGGGCAGAAAACATTTTCAACAATCCCACAAGCTGACCAGCCAAGCAAGAAAACTCCTCTCTCCACTCCCGGAATGCTCCTTTGCCATCCCTATCAAATGGCACCAGGAAAACAGACCTGGTCATTTGTTCCTCGGGCCCACCCTGAGGAAAAATGATTGTCACCAAAGCACAGGATGACAAGGCCAGACACCTGGATTCTGACCCTAGCTCCATTGTGGACTTGCTGTTTGACCTTGGACACGTCACTTGCTCTCTCCACTGTTGAATTTACATTAATTAATGTGTGAGAATAGCTTTGAGATCCTCCAATGAAAGGCTCTATATAAGTGCCAAGTATTTTTACTACCATTATAGTGCAACTCAACCCCTCAAGAAGTAGATGTCTCACCTGAAAACCTGACTCAGTGTCCCTTCTTCTGTCACTTAGATCAGACAGAAAGAAGGCAGACTGAGCTTTGAAGTTGGCTGTTGTCCCACTAGGAAGTAAGGCAATTGTTGATAACTTGAATATACCTTTCTGGTAAACAAACTTTTTAGGGAAAAGCTATTCACCATAAAAAGCCTTAAAATGGACTATAACAAGACCTTCACAAACGTACCAAGATGGCTGATCAACATTCCACCCAAGTGTTCCCAATTTGGCATCTAGCCTTTGAAGTTGCAAATAGAGATCTGTGCCTGTGTAGATGGAACCATGTAAAAATATGACCAATAAATATATATATTTTTAAACTGACAGGTAAAAAGAAAAACATGGCATGTAGGTATTGTATGAAGTCAGCCTTCAGAACCTATCGACACACTTACAGGCATACCTGTCTTGTGTCACCTGCAGATGTGCTGTAGCAGGTGTAGTGAAGCCATGCTAGTGTCAGAACCAAATTTCTCTCTGTGATTCTAAAACCACAATGCATCACAGGACCTAAATGTTCTTCTCCCACAACAGCCAAACATCAACCTTTTGATATTCTGGTGGCGTGTATCAGATAAATATGTGTGTCCCCACCCATCCACTTCTTGCCTATTGTTTGAGAAAACAGTTTTTGTCAGCTACTATAGACAAACAAAAAGGGATGGAGATTTAGGGATGTATACATTTTTTCTGCAAAACAGTTCCCCGTTTTGACCTCAGGTCTGTTTTTGTCCCTCACCTCTACTCTCTTTTGTAAATTGTGAATAGAAGTGTGGAGTTATAAGGTGGAAAGAGAGGCTCTCTCCCAGAGTACCTTTCTGCACACACTACAGACAAAAGGAAGGAAATGAAAAGGTTTATTTTTAATTGGGTTCAGATTCTGTGGTATGGAAATCCATTTACCATTTCAAGAAATAGATTAATAATTTAATGCATAATAATTGGCATTATTCACATAGGTGTAATATTGGCACAAGCTTTTAAGTAGGTTCTTGGAAATCTCCTCACTCAAGTACCAGTTTTCTGAATAATCTGTGTGCCAATGCTGATTGGGGGGGGAACAATGGGGAGGGGAGGAGAAATCATGACAGTTTACTTGAAAATGTTCACAAAACATTGAAAATTTCATTTTAAAATTTTGACTTTTTGGAGGTTTTTCTTTTTCCATTTTACCACTGATAAGGGGAGGAACAGAAGGGGGAAAAGGGAGAGAAAGTTGAAAAAAGAAAAACAACCTTCAAAAAAAATCAATTTTTTTTTTTAGTTTTGTCAAAAAAACCCCTCAATTTTGAAACAAAAAACAAACATGAATTTCTTATTTTGAAAAAAATAATTTGGGGGGACAGACAGAAAGACAGAAAGAAAGGCAGGCTGACCAATTCTACTATTTACCTCTTCCAAGCATTGCATTCAAGTTTACTTTATTGCTCAAAGAGGACATTTGTAGACTTTTACCACCACCATGCTCCTTTATAGTGAGGATGTTGGCATTTTACTTATACTAACCCACAATCATTAGCTCCCCATTGTGGAATGACTGAATTATTACTTCCCAGTTGTAAATGTGGTTCTGTAACCCATTACAATGGTAGATTAGTAGAGTTCAAAGCTGGCTGAAACTGGAGAATGTGAAGAGTCACAAAGCAGAACAGATCATTGCTATTTTACACACAAACTTAGTATAATAAAGTAAATTTGAAAAACACAATACAGAGTGTTTACCAAATGAAACAGTCACCAAAACACTACATTTTTGCTGGGTTTGGATATGTTGTTATAAGTGCTTTGAATATATCACTGGGCACTTAGATAATGTAAATAGCTTGGGATATGCTGTTCCAACATATACATATGTATAGATATTTATAGTAGTAATTAGCATAACTATTAAGTCTGATATAGAACAGATTTGTATGCAATTTACTGGGACAATCTCATTTCCATATTCTGCGATACATAATTGGAGTTACTCCTCATTTACACCAGTGTAAGTGGAAAGAGAATGTAAGTGGAACTAGACAAGTTTAAGATTGGTATAAGAGAAATGCATGGCCTGGTTCTCCTGTTTGCTAAATGTAGGTTTGATTTAGAAAATGTCCACCATCTATTCCGTGAGATCAAAATAAGAATCTACTTTATATTCTAACCCCTCATTTAGAGTGTTTCCTCCCCACGATGCATTGGTGCCTTGCCACATTCAGTTGCTCAATTTTTGGGGGACTCATGATACTGGTGCACCTTTAAATTTTAGTCTGCAATTGAATGGAAAACAGAAAAAAGTCTCTCACATTTGTAAGACATTTCTCTGCCACCCAGCCCTATCTCCTATATAGGCAACAAATTAAGCATTATGCTGAAAAAAGAATGCATTATGGCAGGATAGGAGAAGTCCAAGTGGTTTCAGTGCTGATTTGCATTGATGAAACCACAACATGATACACTAGATCACATGCAACACAGACAGCAGGGAAGAAAAACAATATGAGATCCAACAAACTGTATTTTAGCCCAAAGATACAGAGTATAAATGCTGGAAAGGGACGGACTGGTTTGGGTTAAGTGAGACTCAACCCAAATCTTTGCCACAGCTCAAACTGAACCTGATGGCTGGGGCATGTTGCTCTTCTTCCATTATTACAGAAGGTATGTGGGATTTCAGGGGGAAAGGCAGTGTCGTGTTCTTCTCCCAGCTCACTGGACAGAAGATGGGTTATCAGGGTGGGTGGGGAGGAGGAAGAATGAGATAGTTGGATTATCTGTGCACTTACCTTTTCTTGGCAATGAATATTATATAGCCCTGTACGTCCCTCTCGCTCCCCTTTTATATTTGTATTCTTCAGTTTTTCTTTTCCTATTGTTAGAAGTATTTTTAGGGGCTGTGGGTGCCAGAAATGTGCAGCCTATTTTGTAACAGAGCAGAGCTCAACCCACCAGTTACAGGAAGTGGCAGATGTTTCTTCCTTCAGAAAGGTCTGGGGACAAAAGGCTGCACATTTTTAATGGCAGAATGTGATCACTGACTGCTCTGCTCATCTGTCCTAGGGTAAGGCCCAACAACTAGCAGAGCAACGATCAGTGTAGGAAGCGGTAAATATGCTATGCTCTGGAGCCTGGTATCAATGATGCTATTTGTGATACAATTGCATCCTCAAATAGCTATAATAATTGGGGTAATCAGTTTTGGTTTCAGTCCCTAATCTTCACAATCAGATCAAGTCTTCTCTTTATGACATACACATTGATCATGTATAGTTTTACTATTTATTTATGGTAGCAAGCACAACTGCTAGGTACTGTGCAAATGGGACAGCAGACAACTTGACCAACACACCAGGGAACTGAATCAGGGACCTCCAGGACTAAGAATGTGAACTGCTACAGCTTGAGCTCAAGAGTCCAGGCTCCCTAGCTAGGGGTGTAACAGACTCAGAGCCTCTGCAGACTGGCCATATTGCCATGAACTGTCATACACACCCCAGCTGATCTCACACACACACACACACACACACACACCAAGAAAGAGGCACGGTCCTTGCCACACTAATTACACTTGTTCTGAGCTTTGTTTTATTTTTGGATGCCTGAAATGAAAGGGAGCTGTTTTGACTGAGTAATGGCACCAAGTGGAGCAAAAATCACTATGCAAGCATACTGTAAATTAGTGGGTTTACATATGTTTCTCTTTAGTGTTAAGGAATACATCTTCCACTGTCACTCTGAAATAATGCTTCCCTGTGATTCATGAATTTATCAAGCTGTGGCTACATCACTGACCTATCAGCAGGATTTCATCATTGAGGAGATGATCACGACTCTTCCATAATGTTTCTTTTCAAACCCCTCTGCTCTGTGGAGTAAGGGGAATCTGCTCAGTACACATCACAAGCTCCAGTCTGGGATATAAACCACCATTGTAAGTGAGGAATGAAAATGTCCTGTAATTTGTGCCTTGAATCTTGTACTTCACAAACTAATACACCAACCAGAGCCATCACTGAATTGCAATCATTTCTGGGTTATAATCTGGAGCTCTTTAAATAATGCCCAGTAACAGCATTCATATCGCACTCCTTGTCAGTACCCGGCCTGAGCCGGAGAAGCTAATGATCCAACCATGCCTAATGGTCTGTGATGGGATGTTAGATGGGGTGGGACCTGAATTACTACAAAGAATTCTTTCCTAGGTAGTGGGCTGGTGAGTCTTGCCCACATGCTCAGGGTTTAACTGATCGCCATATTTGGGGTCAGGAAGGAATTTTCCTCCAGGGCAGATTGGCAGAGGCCCTGGAGGTTTTTCGCCTTCCTCTGAAGCATGGGGCACGAGTCACTGACTGGAGGATTCTCTGCACCTTGAGGTCTTTAAACCACGATTTGAGGACATCAATAACTCAGACATAGGTTAGGGGTTTGTTCCAGGAGTGGGTGGGTGAGATTCTGTGGCCTGCATTGTGCAGGAGGTCAGACTAGATGATCATAATGGTCCCTTCTGACCTTGAGTCTATGAATCTATGAACCAGCAGACCAAATTTGGTGATGAATCCTGAGGCACGATGCACATATGCTAAGAAGAACAGCACTCTGCAATTTGGTACAAGAAAATAGAGCATTTTTAAATTAAAACCACAAGAGGGATTTAAATTGGCAATATGCAATTTATGCAAGTTGGAATTTGGCTAGAACTACACCAACATGAACAGACCTGGTTTGGGAATTGGATGCCATTGCAAGTCCACCCTCTATAAAATCCATGTCACTAAGAGAAAGTGCTGTATGTAGGTTTTCATTTTGCCTGTGATATTAACCCCATCCCTCTAAAGAGTAGTTTGAGGGCAGTCAGACATGCCGTTTCCTCTGCTGAATGACGTTAAGGAAAGCAGGGTAAACAGAGTCTTAACAATAAAGATTGCTCATATTTATATAATTCTTATGCAGATAGGTCCAAATCCTCAGCCCAATATATTGCATAACTTTATTTGGCAAGGTTGCTGGGTGGCTAGGAAAGCACAAATCTTCCCTGAGACTGCATTTATCATTTATCACCATTATTGAAGCCCTGAGCCCCCACCCCGGCCCTAAAATAGATCTCCTCTGCACCTTCAGAGCAGGAGGCATCATCTGAACCAAGGTGCATCCCAGCATGTAGTTCACTGAAGTTTGTGGAGATGAAAACACAATTGACATGCATGTCAAGTGATTTACACACACAAAACACCCCTCTCAACATCAGTTCTTCAGCAGCTCCATTCACTTCAGCTCACAGTGGTTCAAATTCAATCATCAATATGAAAACAAAAAATTGGAAATTGAAATTTTTTGACAAAAGCCTTGTTAAAAATATAGGTTCTTTACTGCTCCCCCTTTTAAAGTTGCTCAAAATTTTTCAATAATTGATATTTAAAATACTCCCCCCAAAATGCTTTACTGCTTTTTCAACCAACTCTAACTTAGTATATGTAGCCTGGAAAAATTGTACTGAAATCATGTAAGAAAACATGAATTTCATGAGGTACCCAGACCTAATTTTCAAACCAAAAATGTTCAGAAAAACATCAAGGGATGTTGCCAAACTGAGCAAAGATGCAGTGACACCTAGTACAAAGCTAAATTGCACTATACTTTGATTTTGAAAATGTCATCAGTTCCCTCATTTTCACAAATACTTTTTATATAAACAATTTGGATAACAATTTTAACATAAAAGTATAATTAAAAAGAGAGAGTTTAGATTATCTAGCAGGCTAAGTCCTTTAAAGCAATCTGTTCTTTCCGAGACTGCAGAAAAGTTCCAATTTGTCCCATTCACAACCAATTGTCCTAGTCAATGGAAAACATCAAGACCCTAAGCCACCATTAATGGCCCACACTTTGCATAGTTACAATAGGACCTCAGAGTAATACTTCATATTTCTAGTTTTAGATACAAGAATGATACGTTCATACAAATAGGATGAACACACTCAGTAGATTATAAGCTTTGTAATGATACCTTACAAGAGACCTTTTGCATAAAGCATATTCCAGTTACATTATATTCACACTCATTAGCATATTTCCAGAAAACATATAGAGTGTAACGTCACACTGAGCAAGAAGGCTTCTCCAATAAAATGCAGGGTTAAAAGCAGACAAACAAGGAATAGAATGTTAAAATGTCAGTAAAGTTTTCACTAATCAGCTGGTGCATACAAAGAACAATGTGCCAATAGCTGATTGGAGCTGTTCAGCCACAAAGTGCCTCTGCAGCTTTCCTGTCAACAAAAGGAATCAAGGGGGAATAAGTCTGGAGATAAAAATAAACATTTTCCATTTACTGTATTAATTTATTAATCAGGTATACAAAAATACAGAAAAGCCACGGAAAAGCTCAGAAGATAAATGAAAAGTGAAATGCCTCCCACAGAAGCCTTCAGAATTGCACAGTACATTACTACTGCACTGAGAAGGATCAAGTTTCCATTGTCCAAACAGCAGTCTGTATGTGAAATGAATTTGGCTCTTTTATCATAAAGACAGGTATGAAACTGTAATAGCGTTTTACCTCCAGGGATATAACATTAAAGTATGTTAGTCATGCACATTGTCCAGGAATAAAAAAAATCATAACCCAAAACAAACAACAAATAATAAAGGAGCCATTACATTTTGAGCTGATGTTTTTGGCATGCAAATGAACTTATTTTCTTTTTTCTATTGGTCAAATGGACTTGGCTGACCTGGTAGTTTATCAATGGCAGGTTTGGATGATCAGAATCAAAACACAGCTTTGGTTACCAGGTTTAGGGTTCCATCTCCCCCATCCAGTGATGTCTGAGAATGCTACGTTTCGGGGGGAGATTCATAGTTTAATTCTAGAGAATTTTGCAGGCCAGAAATGTTGATTTATGGGGAGTTTTTCACACAATGATTAGTATCTCATCCAGACATGCAGACTTTCAAATGTTCATGTTTTGATGTAAAAATAATTAATCTATGTCCAAAGGTAATTTTAAAACTTAATATTTAGAGTTTTTTTTGTTGGAAATAGACATTGAGTGAAAATGCCCCCCCTTTAATTTTTTTTAAAGGAGGAAATGTATAGAGGTTATATAACTGTCCCTACACAATCAAAATGTTTAAAATAAAACAGGATGTGAAAACTTTGCTTTTTGAGGTTTTTGCAAGGTGTATGGGTATTTGAACTCTGAAGGTCAGGATTGGACAATGTCTTATGTGTCTTGAGCAGCTGCTATTGATATGTAATGTGCATAAGTCAAAGGTCATCTTCCATTTTGTAAGGTGGGGTTCTGAGCTGCAGGATGCTGCACCAGCTTCTGGCTGTTATTGTGTTAGGTAATGTTACCTAAAAATAACTGATGTATTAAATACAAGTGATTCATTTTATTCAGTAACAACTGCTCTGACTGATTGAGCTATGGGTTCTTGGGTTCCCAGTACCATCTAACCTCCTAAATTGGAAGTACTGTTTGTTGGCTATGAACCAACACTTTGATTCAGGATACTACAGGATGCAAAGGACTCCCCTTCCAACAACAAAAAATAAAACCTCATTGCGCTGATAACTTTCATTCATGGCTAACACCATGAGTCTGGAGACAGGCCTTACAATTTTGATCTGCCAACAGAATTTGCCGGCAATGGCTCTGGGAGCTGTTTCACTATTATTAAGTAACATGACAGGCAGAGAAAAGAGATCTTTATTAAGTGTGCAAAGTTGCCAGTGTTCCATGAGATGATGCTTTCACATTTTCAGATAGCAGCGTGGTCTCTGCCTGCAACCCTAAACTGTTGGTGTCCCACCAAACTGAAACCAGATTCTTTTTCTCCAGCGCCACCCATCTACTACCAGAGGGTGATGCCAACAGCCATACATTCCCATCCCTCCTAAGTGAAAATGGCAGATCCCCATCCTAGCCAGCTTTCTGATGAGGCAGTAGATATGAACTATGATAAATAATCTATTTCTTCCGTTAAAGCATTTCCCAAACTGTGGGTTGCAACCCCAAATTGGGTCATGCCATTAGCAGATGGGGTTGCAGTGATACCTAGTTTGCAGAGAACACAATTATGCTCTGCACAGTGTGACCTAGTATGTATGTTCCATGCGACGTCATGATGAATGGAGGATCCTCCACACAGTGTGACCTTGCACACACCATTTGTACTAGGTCACGCTGTGCAGAGGATTCCATTTTGTAAAGCAAAATGGTGTCCTCCATGCGGTGTGACCTCACATATATGGTGTGTGCGCGCAAGGTCATGCTGAGTGGAAGATTCTATTTTGAAGAGCATTCGTGCTGTCTGCAATCCCAGGAGAAAATAATTCATTAAAATGAGGTCATACTAGCAAAAAGTTTGAGAATTCCTGTCCTATTATCTTGACAGAGATAATTTAATGCAGCTGATTTCATCAGAACCTACCATACAAATGGTCCTGAAGGTGCCGTGAAGCATTCTGGGCAATCCCCGGGCCAACAGGGAGTCTCTAAAATACATTCCTGAAAGGAGGTTATTACCTCCATAGCGATACGTTCTTTCACAAAGAAAGTTTCTATTTATACAAATCCCACATTCGAGAGAAATCACAAAAGCTTTCATATAAGAAGAAAATTCTCTGTATGCACATAGATAATGCTTAATAATCAATATACAGCCACATTCTTTACAGAAAAGCCGTGTTAACTGAAACAGCATAACCCTCCAGTCATGAGCTGATTGCCATACGAGTATCAAAGAATATTGTAACAAAGGCAGATGTAGTGTACAGGCAAGATTAATATGGAGCAGCAGGATCGAAGATCTTATAATCATTGTGCTTTTAACAAAAGTTGAGTAGCAGAAACAAGTTTTCAATTATCCTAATGTCTCAGGGAAAAAGAACTAGGCTGGCCATCTCTTTTCCCCTTTATTACCATTATTATTTCTTTGCAAGACAGTACATCTTTTGTCAACTACCCGAAGAATGACATCAAAAACTGAACATTACAGAGAGGAAACACTTCTGCTTTCCAAAGGTTATCAAAACACTCAGAATGGAAGAATACAATAGTGATGGGATGTCTATTTACAGGTGGAACATCTCGCAAACAGCTTCTTGCTTAATACAGAGACATAAAGCCTACCCATTTGGAGGGCAGAAGTCCTTGAGAGCATGATTAAGTACACACTAAATATATTCCACTAGCCTACATCTTTCAAATGTCTTAATGTCGTATATAATTTTTATCTCCCTATTTAAAGCAGGACATATGTTAAATCCCCGGAAGAGAAGTTTAATTTCACCTTGAGACGGAAGAGCCCTTCAGTGAATCCTACCTCTCTGTTGAGTAGGTTAAGACATATTTCTAACATGACTATCATCAGTATTTATAGCCAGTGATTGCCTGCATTTATTTGCTACCTCTTCTTTAATTATAATAGGTATCTAGGCTACCTCAGTGTGTAGGTGTCTTCAAAAGAAATCACAGCTGCCAGGAAATTCCAAATATAAAGGTAGTTATGGCAACATCTATTTGGCTCCATTGCATATTTTATGTCATGCATTATAGTTTGCATTGGACTAGGGAAAGCTGAGTAGAAAATACTATATATGCCCATCTATTGTGTGGCAAAGGCAATGGCACCAAAGCCACATAATTTTGGGAATTCCATAATTTTTGAGTGCTCAATCTCACTAATGTTATGTTGCTTTAATGCTAGTTTTTCCATTTAATATGACAGGATGGCCAAACTGTGGCTCAGGAACCACATGCAGCAATTTTCCCATTAAAGTGTAGCTCACAGAGCCCCACCCCCGCATTCTCCACCTACCAGATTGCCTTGCAGCGGGGTGGTGTGGTAAGGGCTTCTGCCCAGCGGGGATTGGGGGGGGGGGTGTCTCGGGGCTTCAGCAGGCACGGGGCTGAAGCCCCAACCCATGGCTCCTGGCAGGTGTGCCACAACCACTTCTGAAGGTTGTTGAATGTGGCTCGGAGGGCCAGTAATTTTGGCCACCCCGTAATATGACATAAATTTTGTGTGTGTGTGTGTGTGTGTGTGTGTGTGTGTGTGTGTGTGTGTGTGTGTGTGTGTGTGTGTGTGTGTGTGTGTGTGTGTGAGAGAGAGAGAGAGAGAGAGAGAAAAATAAGTACAAGATAAGAATAGCTGGGGTAATCAGAGCATGTAGTGATTATATTTTGCCACCAGAATTTATCTGTTCAGTGAATCAACACATTCCCTCTTAGTTACATACATACCTAGCTTAAACTTTCTAACATTATGCACTTTCCGGGAGAGAACAAGCATGAAAAATTTCAGCCTAAAAATTGAATGTTCCAGAAAGCTTTGAGGATGTGAAAACAACATTATAGCCAACTGTTTTACAGCCCTAACAAAAGCAGACACTACCAAACTCCAGCTTTGATGTATTATATTTATATGTACCTGCAGAGATAGTATAAATACCACGTGTGCATGCTGAGTATAATCAAAGGACATAACACAGGAAATTGTAAGCTCCATCAGGAGTTCTGATGACAACAAGATATGAAATATAGATGTAATGGCAAGAAGATTCATTGGTCCCCAGACTCCAACTTTCCCCCATGTGGCAATGCACTTAATTTTTTGTAAACTCAAAGTTTTGAGTTGATTTGTGCGAAGGTACAGATTTGTATTTTATCCCAGTAGGTTCATACATCTCTCATCCAGTGTATCAAACCAAAGCATACAAGATTAATGTCTGATTCAGGAAGATTTATTTTATGCATTCTCTGTGCTTCTCTATATATCACAATCCCCAGGTGACCCCTTGATTCACAGCTATGAGCTAAAACAGTTTTGCTCCTTTAAAAAAAAAAAAGGATTACACCATATGTTTTTCTATTTGTTATGTATCTGCTTTCAAATGTTAACTATCATTGGTAACAACAAGTATCTGATTAACAGAATGGATACACATAAGCAGCAGTTTGCAGCAGTCTGATGCACTGGTTTTCCCTAAATACAGGTGCTGGTTAGTTATCTGCTGCTCAGTGTAACTAATAGTTTAAGTGATATTTCTGAAGAGGTGTATAACCCATTCATTAAGATTTAAAGGGATGGAACAGGATCTACTCATTCTTATCCCTCTGATTAACATGGCCTAAAGTCTCCACAGCTTTAGCCATTGGGAAGGAAGTCTCAGAAAGCTCATAACCAAGAGGAAGACAGAATGGTAACAGTCCAAGAGATTTACGTTTAAGTGAAGTCTATAATGCAATTTGTGATCACAATGGAAGAAGGGCAGAACCTTTTGAAGGCATTGATATGCAGCCTCAGCAATTCAAGTGAGATACAAACCTTACTGTGTAGTAGCACCGTGAGATACAAACCTTACTGTGTAGTAGGTCTGGCATTTCACCAATTACTTCTAATAGTTTAAATGCTAGGAAAACTGTTTCCCCACTGCCAATTTCTGCGTGAAGCCAGTGGAGAGAGAGAGAGAGAGGAGCATAGCTTAAACAGATATTCAAACGGAGAGGTACATGTCAAATGATCCACAAATGGACTAACTGCTTGTCTACATGGGGTGTTTAATCAACAGGGAATTGATGTGCATCAGTTAATGGACAATATACTTTAATAGTGTGCACACAGGACTGCGGTGCCCTCTTTCAGGTTCAATAGTCCACTGCTGGGCAGTGTGCATTCTGGGATTTCTCATTCTGCACATTGTGGGATACATAGCATAACCTGGGCAGAGAGCAGTGGAATTCTGGGACATGTGTTCAAATTCAAAAGAATTCCATGATTCCAGTCTCTCTATCCCATCTTTTTTAGCATGGTAACGCCATTTTCAATTACTTTCAGACAGCTTAGACCCAACATTACTCCATACTGCTATGCTGGCAACTACAAACAGGCAGAGGAAGCTTGGTACTTCAGTTCTCAAAGCTGAGTTGCTTCAGTTTTGGACTTTGTCCATAGCACTACTGAGCAGCTGATGTGGCTGCTGCAGCAGGACAAGGAAGATGAGGATGACACTGATCAATGGATACTACAGGAACTGTCCCTGGAGTAGCTTCACTGGAGCAGTATTATTTCTGGACTCAGGAAACCAGAGACAACTGCTTGGAAAGGGTTATTCTGCAGGAATGACCAGCCACAGCAAGAGAATTTCAGGATTCCAAAGGTGACCTTTTTTGAGATGTGTGCTGGACTAGCCCTGGAGCTGCAGCATACCAACATGTGGTGCTCCCTACTCACTGAGAATCAAGTCACCATTGCCATCTAGAAGCTGGCCACCCCAGAATGTTACCAATCCATAGCCAAGCAATTTGGCTTAGGTAGATGGACTGTTGACACCATTATCATGCAGGTGTGTGCTGACATGCATAAGGTACTGTTGCACCAAGCTATAAAGCTTGGTAATGCTCAGGAGATTATTGATGGCTTTGCATGCCTGAGGTTCCCAAACTGTACTGGTGCTCCAACAACTGGTTGACCACTGTTAACAGGTTTCCAAACATAAATGTAAGGTGGTCTAGAAAGGTCCACAATGGTAGAGTGGAGTTCCAAAAGATCCTATTTACCTAGGATGAATAAAAGACAATTTGTCCCCAAGATCAGTATGGATATTAATGGTGTGAAGATTGCTCCAGTTATCCTGGAAGACCTGACTTATCCTCTCCTGTCCTGGGATAATGAAGCCATTCCTGGGTCACTTGGACAGAAAGAATTAATTGTTTAACTATTGCCTCAGTAGCTGCACAATGACAGTGAGCGTGTCTGACTGTCTGAAAGGAAGGTGGCTCTGTTTGTGGAACAAGTTGGTAGCCCCAGATTAAAAAACAAACAAACAAACAAAAACACCTTGCCTAAGCTTGTAGTTGCATGCTGTATTTTGCACAATGCGTGTGAGAGAAAGAGATAAAAAGTCTTAATGGGTGGGAGGGTGAGGTGCAGAGATTTGCTAAGAAGTTTGAACAACCAACAAGGTGTCCAACAGAAAATGTAAACCACCAGGGCAATACTGTCCATTGCTTTTTCTTTGAGGCCTGAAAACGTGCACCTGTACATCCAGCCACAATCCCAAGGCAGGGGAAGGAGAGGCAAATCATGAGCAGAGCTGTCTCTTTTTTGGGTGTAGAAATGGCATGTGGTGGCTTACTTTACTTTGTGTCTGGGCCTTTACACTTTTGTAAAAACTTACGCAAAACATATGGATTCGCTGTGCAAAATGCATTGCTGACACTTTATGAATGTATTTCTAGTGGCTTTTATTAAACAATTTATTATATAACAACCTGAAATAAAATCTTAATTAAAATGATAATGACACAGTTTTATAGTGACACAGTGCAGTAGGAGGAGGGGGACAGAACACACACGAACATCGGTGGGAGGGGACACCAATTCTAAGGGGAGCACACACCTTGGCTCTGCCTCTCCTTGTTCTTGGGCCTTCTGGCGCTGAGTGTCAGGGCTCCAAATCATCAGGGGTGTTAAATGGCTCAAAAGAACTGAGCTCCCAGGTGTAACTGTTCTTACTGTCCTGAGCTTAGGCCAGCAAGGGGAACGGCCTCTGGGAGCACAGCCACAGAGATACAGCGGGGGACGTACGCTTGTGTTCCTGCATCTCTGACTTTGTCCAGTGTCTTTTGACATGGCAATGCTGTCTCTGGACACTGATGCTGTCTTTCAAAGCTCTCTCTCTTTATACTTAATAAATACTGAACTAGTTTCCTAAGTCTTAAAAACCAGACAAATCTAACTTAATGTACATGCAATGGGCCCATTGCTGAAGTTCCTACTCAGGCAAAATGCCTGCTGATTCAATAACTATCTTGCCTGCATGAGCACTTCAGCCCCATGTCTAAACAAAACAGGAAGAGCCTGCCCAGAATATCTTAAAAGGCATTACAGAGATATCTGGCAGTGAGTCCATTGTTAGTGTTCTGTTCCAAACTGGGATTCAAAATGGGGGCATAATTTCCTGTTTTTATCTTAAAGTAGGTGGTTCTTCAGTGTGAAATTTTACATAGGGCTAGTTTTTATGTCCTTTAAATTTTATGTGTTGTTTTTGTTTGGTTTCACTTGATACATTTTTAATAGGAAGTTTTTGAGTTTGGATCTTGCGGAGGTTTTCCTTTGGCCACCGTACTTTCATTGTTGATCAGTACATATTGAAAAAACACTGTGTAGATACATAAAACTTGATAGAGAGGTGGATCCTGTGGAAAATTGGTCAAATGTATCAGTGGTTGTTTGGAGGGTTGGGGGGAAATAGGGTAATGTTAGATTTAGCGTAATTTTTAACCATTCTTCACATTATAAATGAAAGTTTATTGGAGGAGGCTGGGTACAAACTAACTTGATCGACAGATGCCAGTTGCACAAAAACCAGATTGACTGGGGCCAGGCACATACAAACTATGTGACGAGGATGCATGCATGCAAATCTGATTGATAGGAGTGCACATAAAATCATCTCGATGAGGAGCTACACTTTCCTGTGAGATTTTATTCTCTCACAGAGAAGAGTTCATTTGCGGCTGCTGAATGATAAAATATTCCTTCTGCACTTCTGTCAATACGGTTACCCCACTACTTCATCCAATACCCACTGCTACTGAAGCATTAAAAACACTAGGATATGAATACACAAAAACACAGTCAAGGAGTTAGGGTTCTACACACACACAGCATGCCTGACACAAAACTAGAAAGCAAGGAAAACAAAAGGTTAGCCATTTAACAATACAAACCTTCTACTCCTCTTTTCCTCACACACACACACACACACTTCACCATTACCCCCAACTAACATTCACCAGAGACCACTCTGCATCCTAGGAATGCTATCCTTCCATCGCTCCCTATAGACACTCTTCTTCCCACAATCCTTTACCAAACCATCATCTCCAAACACAACCATTACACCAACCATCCACAGCACACCGGAGAAACAAAATATCTGGGAAAGGAGTGTGTACCAAATCAAAAAATAAAAATACATATCCTTATACCCACTAGGCTAAATAGGCTAATTAAAGGAAAAGGGGAGAGGAGTACTTTTAGTACCTTTTTTCCCCCCAATTACTTTTAAAAAATCATTTAAAATATATTTCATCCTTTTGCTACAAAAGCAACCGAAGCCTGAAACCCAAGGGTGTCAAACTCATTCTGGGGAAAGGAGGGATGTTGGGAGTCAGGAGCGAGCTGGTAGTTTTAAGATTTCTCTTCCCTGTACCCTCCAAACTATGAATCCAGCTGCCCATCATGTCTCCCTAATTTCTATTAGAAATACTAATCTGGGGATAATTTGATAGGAATGGTTTTGGTTTTCTAAGGGAAATTGGCAGCTGAAAGTAGACATTCAACAAAATACAGCTGAAATGTGCAGCCAAAGTCTGAGACTTGAGGAAAGGATGAACAATTCAAGGGGAAGAGATCTAGGCTGAAACTTTCAAAGGGCACAAAGAACAATACAAAAGGGAGTGCCAGTGGAGGGATTCAAAGACAGGGCTCATATAGTCAAAGTGATGAGCTAGGAAAATGAGCTTTAGCAACAGCATTCTGAATGGATATGAGGGGGCCAGATTGCATTTGTCAAGACCACAGAAAAGGAAGGGTGTTGCAGTAACCAAGATGTGAAATGTAAGACACACAGAACTTAGCTGACACTGAAAAAATATCAATGAGAGTTGGGCATTTAACTGCCATTTGTGCCTTTGAAAAATTGCCCATCTGACAACAAATAAATTGCAGAGAAAGAGCATTTGTACCCTTCACACAAATTCCATCACTGCACCACAAACTACTTTTTGTAGTGGAAGGATACAATACATAAATCCTGCTAAATTAGTTTAATTTATTTTTAATAGATGACATCTATTAATAACTAACAATGAGCCATAGCAGGGTGGGCATTAGTAGGCTGCTGGCATCAAACAACATGACAGCACTAAACATCAAAAGTATCTCCACAACTTCTGGCTATGCTGGCACATCTCAGCAGTCAAATAAACTAAGATGACATCCTACATTGCCACTACAGTTACTTTAATAATTAACAAAAAAACAAAAACAATGTTTTAATTCCCATTCTGAGACTGTCAGAACCAGAATCATCTTTTTTCCATAAAAGCAACATATTCTCCTTTAAAATATTCCTCTGATACAAGAACAAACAACCAGATTAAAAACCACCATCTTCCCGTCCAAGATGGGGCCGGGAGAGGGAAGCTAATTGCATATATTCCCAGTTCTCCTTTGGCTCACCCCTTTCCATCTTTAAATCATAACATTCAGCTATTCATTTTTATTAGCATGTGTTGCTAAAGAGAATACACATGCCACTTTCAATTCCTAATAGGGACATTTCAGCCAAAGGCCTTTTTTCAAAGAGGTGGATAAAGTGACAACAAATATCCCCTTCATTTAGTAACACTATTTCAATAGATACCTTCCTCTCCAAACATTGTTCAATTTTACCTGCAGGTCAGAGGTGTGATTAAATCCCAATTTTCTAACAGATTCGCTATCAACACTTGTGTCCCTACAGACTCTCAGCAGCAGCATTTTTTGAAAAAAAAAAAAAAAGACATTAACAATCACAAACAAGTGGAAATCCACCTTTATACAGTTGCCAGTGTTTTCCAAAGCACCATATTAGAATCCTCAGAGGGGTTTCCTGTTAGTCTATGTTTTAACACTTAGATATTTATTGGTATTAAGAATCAAGCATCTAATTGTTTTTCTTTTTCTAAATTATGTTAATATTTTTATACCCAATGGCAATATGTATAATGCTGTAGTGAATTGAATAATGTGCACCACTGTCCTCTTCTGGATCAAGTCAGAACTGCAAAACTGCAGTCAATTTCTGTATTCATAACAGTTAATGGAGGAGATCCTTTAGCTCAAGTGGTTGGGGCCCATCCTTCCACAACATGAGAATCTTAGTTTACCTCATATCTACATGGGGATGGTGTGATTTCAGCACAGTGAAATCCAAAGCAGAGGAAATGGAACCCCCATAAAGTGTGAAAAAGAAATTAAAGCAATAGTGTACATCCATGTCCAAAATGTTATATCAGTACACCACAATATCATTGTCACATCTCTGGCTGCAGACAACTGCTTCAGACAGAGGATATTCTTGTTTACTTCGGCCTAAATCCATTACTTTTTACAAAAAGAAATCTTCTTAACATTGAGGAAATAAGAGATTATTTATATATTCCCTGATATTTTCCATAATAAATATAAGGTTTTGCCCCCAAAGAATGTAGAAGGTAAACTAACAAGAAAAAAAAACTGAAACAAATATTAAAATTAAGCCATTGGACCAGCCAACCCTCAAACGTTTACCTGTTTCCATCCTGCAAACACTTTAGACTTGCTTCCCTTTAAGATGGGACTTGTCTTGCCATCCAACCAAAAGATGAACACTCTGAGGGACTGCAGGTCTCCAACACAGGTCTGCAGCAGTCTCCGACCTTAGCCACCACCCAGCAGCTCACTGGTACCAGCAGGGAGCTCACGAAAGGCAATGCCCCCACTCAGAGGAGACGTCTGACCTCTCCAGTTGGCTCAGACGCACTATTTAAGGCAGGAGGTGGCGCAGGAAGTTGTCTGAGCAACTAGGTGAATCCCTAGTGAGCTGCTACATCAGACCCTGCCTTCTTGCCTGAGCCCTGCCTTGTTCTAGATCCCTGTTTCTAAGCCCCAGCTCCAACCTTGGCTTGATTCCTGACCACCACTGGATCTGACCACCTACATCGCACTCTGTGACAAGCCCAAGTGTTTGGATTGTAGAGGCCAATACTGTTCCCACTAACTTCACTTGTGCAGCATCAGGTCACATTATTTCAATCATGGTTCCTATGTTCAGAAACAAATGCATTTGAGATATTTTGTGGCTGCATTAGAACTTTGAACCCATTGTCATGATTTCAGATTGAGACAGACAACATCAAACCTAACCCTGCAATCACCCACTTATGCGCTGAGTTCAAGGAGGCTACTTAAAATTACTCACATGTATCCACTGCTTGTATGATCAGGGAACAAACTCTCATTGGAAGAAATGGTTACATAGTTTTCCTCTTTTACACTTTTTTTTAATTTAAACCAAAACTGATTTAAATTACTTTAATCTGCAGTGGCGCAAACAAAATAAAATAAATCTTAATCTAATGCAAAAAACCCTGCAACACTGCTAGCTTTATTAATCCTTCCTGTTTGTTTATTTTTTTGTGCACTGCATTGAAGTTGCTGAGTAGGTGAAATTAAGTCCCTTTATCATCTTTATTACGTCAGTTAAGCCCATAAAGACAGGCAGACAAATCCCGCTAACTTTGTACTTTTTGCTCTTGACACTTTCATTTACGGTTAATGAATTTTTCCCGCTAGCAGTGTGTTCTAAAAGACTGAAATGATTTCTGAAGCAAAAAGCTCTAAGAGGCACTGAGGCTCTAAGAGGCACAGCTTAAACGTTCACTCTACAAAACCAAAACATTCTAGATTTACATGATTATTGATGAGCTAATCTTCTCACTGCTCTTTTCAGGCAAAACCCACACCTGGGTGCATCACCTTTGAAATGTCAGAATTCAAAGAAATGCCACTACTTTCTTCTGTCACAGCCTAGATGATGCTAGGCAAGATCAGTAGTGAAATGGGTACATTATACTGTCCAAGATAGCAAAAGTATTGCTAGCTACTAAGAAAGGGCCCTCTCATAGGAGAGACTGCAGATTCCTCACAGCCCACTTGCGATGTGACACTGGATGGATGCACTGAGCGTAACTGCCGCTCCAGGGAGAAATTTTAAAAGGCTTACATGGCCAGAGGAAGGAGTGTCTCTGAATACCATTATGAACCCCAGTCCGGGAGATGATGTTGGGTGGGACTACAGTATTGAAAATGTGTCTTTCCCTAATCACTTCTCCACTAAAGAACAATCGGGATTCGGGAGGAATAGTTATCCCCACTTTGAGCAGGGAGCACGTGCCTTACTATGAGCATTAAAGATCCTCATTTTCTATGAATGTAGGGTTAGGAAGATGGTGGGGGGGAGGGGCAGGAAGAGCAGAGAAACTCAATGTCTAGTTCCCCTCTGGCATGGTGGGAAAAACTGTGAAGTTATCCAAAATGTATGCAAGCGAAACTTCACCACACTCTCAGAACTATATGCTTGTAACTTCACCTGAGGAAACATTTGGGGAAATCCAGGCTGACAATAATTACAGGGTGGTGATGTTTGCTTAAAATATATTTATAGGTGGGCTTGCAGGGTTAATCAAACAAGCACAGTAATAATTAGTTGAATAAATTCAACAAATTGCAATCTGCTTTCAAACATACCAAGATCACAGAGAGAAGCTAAAATCACCATCAGTTTTTCAGTCAATTCTAGTAGGGCTGTAAAACGATTAAAAAAATTAATCGCAATTAATCGCGCTATTTAAAAAAGTAATCATGAATAATTGTGCTGTTAAACAATAGAATACCATTTATTTAAATATTTTGGATGTTTTCTGTATTTTCAAATATATTTATTTCAATTACAGACACAGAATACAAAGTGTACAATGTTCACTTTATATTATTTTTATAACAAATATTTGCACTGTAAAAAACAAAAGAAATAGTATTTTTCAATTCACCTAATACAAGTACTGTAGTGCAATCTCTTTATCATGAAAGTTCAACTTACAAATGTAGAATTATGTACCAAAAAACCTGCATTCAAAAATAAAAATGTAAAACTTCAGAGCCTAGAAGTCTGATCGTTCCTACTTCTTGTTCAGCCAATTGCTCAGACCAACAAGTTTGTTTACATTTGCAGAAGATAATGCTCCCTGCTTCTGAAAGTGAAAACAGGCATTCGCATGGCACTCTTGTAGTGGGCATTGCAAGATATTTAAATGCCAGATGAACTAAAGATTCATATGTCCCTTCATGCTTCAACAACCATTCCAGAGGACATGCGTCCATGTTGATAATGGGTTCTGCTCGATAGTGATCCAAAGCAATCCAAAGCTCTTTTAAGACTTTTGAAAACATGCTCCACACCTCAGCCCTCTCAGATTTTGAAAGGCACTTCAGATTCTTAAACCTTGGGTCGAGTGCTGTAGCTATCTTTAGAAATTTCACATTGGTGTCTTCTTTGCATTTTGTCAAATTTGCAGTGAAAGTGTTATTAAAACGAAAACGCAAGCTGGGTCATCAGAGACTGCTATAACATTAAATATATGGCAGAATGTGGCTAAAACAGAGCAGGAGTCATGCAATTCTCCCTCAAGAAGTTCAGTTATGAATTTAATTAACGCATTATTTTTTAAACAAGCGTCATCAGCATGGGAAGCATGTCCTCTGGAACGGTGGCTGAAGCATGAAGAGGCAGATGACTCTTTAGTACATCTGGCACATAAATATCTTGCAACACCAGCTACAACAGTGCCATGTAAACACCTGTTCTCACTTTCAGGCGACATTGTAATTAAGAAGTGGGCAGCATTATCTCCCGTAAATGTAAACAAACTTGTTTCTCTTTGCAATCAGCTGAATAAGAAGCAGGACTTAGTGGACCTGTAGGCTCTAAAGTTTTACATTGTTTTGGTTTTGAGTGTAGTTATGTAACAAAAAAACCCTACATTTGTAAGTTTCACTTTCATGATAAAGAGATTGCACTATGGTACTTGTATGAGGTGAATTGAAAAATACTATTTTTTATCATTTTTACAGTGCAAATATCTGTAATCAAAAATAATAAAGTGAGTATGTATCTTTTGTACTCTGTGTTGTAATTGAAATTGATACATTTGAAAATGTAGAAAAACATCCAAAAATATTTAATATATGTCAATGGGTATTCTATTGTTTAACAGTGCGATGAATCAAAATTAATTTTTTTAATCGCGATTAATTTTTTGAGTTAATTGAGTGAGTTAACTGTGATTGACAACCCTAAATTCTAGTAATCAACCAATGAAAGTGCATTTCAAATGTCCATCTTTCTCTGACTTCCATGTTTTCGCTGCATCAACTCGTGTTTTTCCTATTTCTTTTCTCTACCAGTATTGCTATTAGCAATGCACACAATGTTGTATTAATATTATGATCTATTGTTCTATTTAATTAGAACTAAATCCTGCCTATGCCTTCCCAGGTGCACAAGGTGGAGGGCTGGGGAAGAGATGAACAACCATCTTAGCACTTTGTGTAATGCGGATGTTAGGAAGGTATGGCACACACAGTCATCTAGCACATACGGATGGCTAACGGGACAGGGGATGCACCTTGAACACAACTGTTTGTCTGAGGGGAACTATCTGTGGTTTTCACAAGAGTCTGGTGAATTCATATGCTGCCATCCAGAGGAAGCACAACTGCACACCATTAACATTGAACAAGATGGTTCTAACGTAATGTAGCAATAAAACACACCCTACTGCGCAATCAGCCAGCAGGATTTCTCTCACACTGAAAGTGCCTCACAGAATATCCAGTCATGTGCTTGTGGCACCTTACAGTATCAAGGACTCCTCGTTGTTTTTGCTGATATAGACTAACCCAGCTACCACTCTGAAACCAGTCACGTGCTGATGCTCATACTGCATAAGTTCCTGGGTATATTGCTCTGAGTCGACCTCTAATTACTTGTCCAAAGGAGGAGGATTCATAATTCTACCTGGAATAGAAATAGAGGAGACAGGGCTCTTTTCTTCCAAGATTCCATCATTTGTAGGATTGAAGGTGATAAAGAAGAAGTACAGTATTGGCTCTGATGGGAGCTTACACTTGTCCTTTACAAAGTTCTCCTGCTGTTACAATATAGTTTTTTTGGATGCTAGACTAGAATTTAACTCCAATGTACATTAACGTTTGATGTTGACTAGTAAAATCAATCGGCCAAATCCTGAAGACTTTGCATAATTAAAACTGCTATTGACTTCAGCAAGAGTATAGCCTGTGTAAGGACTGAGTGAAGCCATCAGGACACAGCCCAATATACACTGGAGATTAATAAATTGGGGCCAAATGGACTCTTTACGCAAATCTTTCTATGTATAATAGAAGAGGACTGTTCTGGCCACAGTACACTTCCTCCACCCCCTCACCCTGCACAGATGATCTTCCAATGGAATTCTGTCAGGAGGAGAGTTCTACCAACTTTTGGTGGACAAGCCAAGAATGGCAGAAGGTTAGTCAGGGGAGATGCTTCTCTCCATGGCACCAGGAATGAGTGAAATTCAAGCCAGCAATAATATAGCTCAGAGATGAATTAGCACTCTCTAGGTCCCCACTTCCCAAGTCTGCTATTGCACAGCAGGACAGTAATCTGGCCACAAGCTGTGCAACTCCTATTGCTGAATGGGAGAGGAGGGATTGCAGCCAAGGGGCATCTGTGCAGATTGTTCTTTTTCCTGCATATCTTTGGTGGGCCGGGATGCACCACAGCCTCCAAAAATCTGGGTCTCCATCAGAGGGAATTGTTTAAAGGAAACTCTTGAGAGAGGGAACCTGCCAATGTTCCTCCCTCTCTCTCTCTACCCCACCTCCCTGCCAAGCTCCCCTCCCAACTCAATGTATTTTCTGTAGAAAGGGGTAATCTAGCCCTTCATTACCAAATGGAGAGAGATAACAAAAATAGTATCTCCTGTATCCAAAGGATTCCTTTGTGCTTAATTTTTTCCCAGCAATTAAACTAAACCCATTTACTCATTTCATATGAAAAAAATGCATTGCTTCAGTTTAAACTAATGTTATAATTATAGGATGCATATTAGATCACCCTCCACTGAAACTCAGTCATCCAGCTTGCATTTCAGGGGCTCTAACTTTGGAGCAACAACATTGTGAAGCTCCCCAACCCACACACCCTTTTAAAAACAGCCTCAGTCTAATATTTCTAGTTCTCCTATATAGAGTCTGAAATAATTTATTTTAAGATTCTGCCCCATCATGGACAACACACTTCTGCTTGAAACATTAATGCCAATTTGAAACTCCTGTTTAAGCTTGCAACTGCTAATAATAAAATAAGTAGTCCTCGGCTACTGTACTAAATAGCCGTAGCTACTGGACCATCCTTTTTTCAAAATCATGTAAAGCTCTTACTTACCAACTGTGTGCCTCAAACCGTAGCTACTGGACCATCCTTTAAAAAAAAAAAAAAAAAGGATGGTCCAGTAGCTACGGTTTGAGGCACACAGTTGGTCAGTAAGAGCTTTACATGATTTTGAAAAAAGGATGGTCCAGTAGCTACGGCTATTTAGGACAGTAGCCAAGGACTTGGGAAACCTAGGTTCAAGTCCCTGCTCTACAACTGATGAGCTTGAAGCAAGTAATAAGAATGAATCAGACCAATAGTCAAACTAGCCCAGTATCTCGTCTTCCAGCAGTGACCAATGCCTAATGCTTCAGAGAGAATGAACAGGGCAATTATTGAGTGATCAATCCATACCCCGTCATCCAGTTCCAGCATGTGTCAGAGATTTAGGGACACCCAGAGAATGGACCATCTCGTGTAATATCCATTGATGGACCGATCTAATTCTTTTTTTGAACTCAGTAATCCTTTTGGCTTCACAATATCACCTGTCAATGAGTTCTACAGGTTGACTGTGTGTTGTGTGAAGAAGTACTTCCTTATATTTGTTTTAAACCTGCTGCCTATTAATTTCACTGGATGATCCCTGGAGTAAATAACTCCTTATTCACTTTCTCCACATCATCTATTATTTTATAGACTTTTATCATATCCCCTCCATTTAGTTCTCTCTTTTTCAAGCTGAAAAGTCCTAATCTTTTTCATCTCTCCTCATTTGGAAGCTGTCCCATACCCCTAAGCATTTTTGTTGCCCGTCTCTGTACTTTTTCCAATTCAAATATATCTTTTTTGAGATGGGGCAATGAGAACTGTACACAACATTCAAGGTGTGGGCATACCATAGATTTATATAGTAGCATGATGATATTTTCTGTCTTACTATCTATCCTTTTCCTAATGGTGCCTAATGTCATCGTCGTTTTTGACTGTCACTGCACAGTAAGCGGATGTTTTCGGAGAACTCTCCACAATGACTCCAAGATCTTTCTTGAGTGGTAGCAACTAATTTAGACCTCATCATTGTGTATGTATAATTGGGATTATGTATTCCAATTCAATTACTTTGCATTTATCAACAATTAATTTAATCTGCCATGGTTCCCCAGTCATCCAATCTTCTGAAAATCCTCTGTAACTCTTCAGAGTGTGCTTTGGACTCAACTTTCTTGAGTAATTTTGGAGCATCTACAAACGTTACCACCAACCTCACTGTTTAGCCCTTTTTCCAGATTATTTATGTCACTTAGCCTACCAGAGGTCTCAGCTGCTATTATCCTCAGTTCATGTGGAAATGAGGATAATAGCACTTCCCTATTTCACAGGGGTGGTGTGTTAAAAAGATTCCAAGGTGCTCAGACACTATAGGAGTCATAGAAGCTCCTAAACGTGTTTAATGTCAAGTTTGTGGCATAGTGTTTCATATAAGCATATAAACACCAGCAACCCATAACTCCAACAGCTGTACTAGCTTCTGGAAAGTTCTGGCTGGAGTTCAAGGTTCTGATCTTAACCTATACAAGTCTAGATGGTTTGGGGTCCAATTACCAGAGGCAGTCTCTCCCTGCACCATGCTGACTGAATTGCAAAACAGCAAAAACTTTCAGGTTGGGACTCTCAATATAAATGGAAGCAGAATTCCCTGACTGGAATTCATTTCCCTCCTTGCTCCACATAGCCAGATTTATTAACTTTTTTTGACAATCCTCCTTTGCAAAATCCTCCTTTGCTTGCAGATGTCATTTGCGCAACGCCTAACACAATGGAGTCCTGATTCATGACAAGGGGTGCTAGCTGCAACACAAATACATATTATAAATAATGATCCATTTTTGACCCTTTTCCATTCTCTTTTAGGGTGGATACAAGTTTTTCCTTTTTTTAAATCTTGATACAAAATCCAAAACTTCTTACATTTTCATTGCACAGCTTTCTTACAGCTCCAGTTGTTTTTAAATTGTTGCTATACAGAATTGTTTTACATTTTTAAATCATATGCAGATCACTGCAATGCACATTATTTGAAACTTCCACCTGTCTTTTCAGAATCAACTTTATTACGATTTTACATTTGAAGGTAATTAACACTGTAATTTCCTGGTTCCTGAGTGTTAAGAAAATTGTAATTCTGTCTAATAAAGTTGCAGTTCTGCATGTACAGAGGTAGCATCCCCATCTTTGTGTGTGTATTTATAGTGCATGATGAGAATAAAAATGCCAATGAGTTACGTATGTAAATCTCAACACTGGGATGGGAAAAGTGTATACTTAATGTGCATTCAACATATTTAAGGTCACTTTAGCACTTATAAGTCTATCACCTTGCACACTGGCATTCCATGAACTTGATCCTCAAGGGACAGCCCAATCTTGTCCCCTTCTTGGAGAAGATAAAGACTAATAGTGCTACCCATGCAGCGTGTCCACTCAGATGTGCTCATGGCAGGGGTTCCCGTCATCAGAAAGGGAAGAGGGAAAATGTTTTGAGTTCCTTTGATACCTTGGCATGGGTGGGGGAGGGGATAGTCCCAGGCTGACTGTTAGTCCTCCACCACAGAAAAACACTGACGGAGGCCAGGAAACATGCAGCTTTGTGCTGAGCTTAGACACAGCAAAGAAAAGGGGGGCCATTAGACTGAAGAATCTCATCACAAGCACAAGACAAAGGGTGAGAATGAAGAGGGTGCAGGAGGAGCCATACCACACCTTTTGTCAGCTAAAGACAAAAGACCAAGCAGCGCTCTTCTCCAGCATTCTGGCACAAGTACATTCCCACCTTGGCCAATCCATGTTTTTATGTAGGTGTGTAGGAAGGAGGGTTAATTCCAAGAAACAGCTCTTTCCTGAGTTCCATAGGACTTACTCCAGCCCCACCTACCATGAGCTGCAAGAACCCAGCATAGGGCGGAGTGTATTGCAGATAGAGAAATTATTTATAGAAGTTCCCCACATCATGAAAAGTTGCACAATTGTACTGCATTTTAGAGCCATGGACTGGCACAGCCTGAAAATTTAGCCCAGGCACTGTTGTCCACAGCATCTCAGTTAAGTTCAAATGCAGCAGTGGAGGACAGGGAGCGGTTCATAGTGTGTGGGATATATAACAGATATACCTTGAATGATTAATAACCACTGATTCCTTCTGGCCCTCAAAGAAGTAGAAAAGTTATTCTCCTCTGTTTATCCCAAAATAGGATCCACCTAGGAAGTAAAGACAATAATAAAAATGGTTCACTTTGTTTAAGAACCCATAGATCAGGAGTTCCGCTCCTCGAGAGGAGAAACTAAAATAGGCAAATGAAAGTATTGTTAATCACCTTGGTGAAAATCTCTCAATTTGCCTAAGGATGATACATCTCTTTCTTCCTCACAACCCAGCTAAACAGAACGCCAAGCTACCAAGCAAAGGTGCCAGCCGGGGGCGGGGGGAGGGGGAATGGGGTGGATTGATATAAGGCCACTGATGGTGGATATGGCCAGCAATAAGGGTCCCATGTGGGCCCTGGGTCCTGTACTGTGGGCCCCAAAGATTGGGTACCACCCAGGTGGACCCAGCATGTAGTACATCGGAAAAGGTGAGTGCACCTGGGAGTCACACTACGCTGAGAGAATGGGGAAAAAGGCGGTTCTTCTGCTAAGAAGCCCTCTGAGTCTGAATAAGCTTCTGGAAATGGCAGAGCTGTCAGTGTGGGCAGTACCACAACCAGTGGAGACAGATCACAGCTCAGAAGGAGCAACTCATCCACCAATGTGGGTGGCCGCAGGGTGAGTACAGCAATTTGAAGTGGGGATCAGTGGATCCATTGGACCGCTGTCCAGGGCAGATTCCTTTGTCCACTGAACTGAGGGGTATGTGGAGCAGAGCCTGGAGAATTCTGCCATGAATGAGGATCACGCACTGGCAGGCTATCATGACCCTCAGTTATCACGGGAGCTGTCAGTGCCAGCAAGTCTTGCTTCTGCTTCACCTTGCCCCTGTGTAAGGAGGTGGCCCTGTGGGGTCATCACATGACATCTCACCTGACTGAACCTGGGTCAGAGAGGGAGACCGATGTGTCACATCGGTCTGCGACAGAGACCTGCTGTGGTGTTTGTGAGAATGCTTGCAGCTCTTGTGTTCCTACTCAAGTCTCTGCGGTACCAATGGATCGGGCATGAAGCTGAGGGCAGAGCACTAACCACCGGTGAGTGGCAGTGCACTGTCGGTATCAATGGTCTGGGATCAGACTCCGCACAAGGCCAGAGTGCCTCCGCCATGAGGAACTTGCTGAGTCACAGAAGTGGAGTGCTTTGGGTCCCTTCACAGGAAGGACTTGCTGATATCGCAGAGGTCGACAAGGTGCGTCTCACCTAGGCAGTAGAAACAACACGTGTGCTTGTCATTCATGGAGAATGAGCGAGAGCATAAGGCACAGTTCTTGAACCCCAGGATGAAGGGCATAATCCCCTGAAGAGGTCAGGGGAGGCCCTGCATGGGTCTATTATATACAGTAACTTATTTGCAGAAGTAAGAAGAAGAAGCAGAACTAAATAACTGTCTATAACTATCTATCTTTCTCATAGCGGCTATGAGCACCAAGAGAGGATTCTGATGCCAACCGTGCGGTAAGAAGGAACTGAGGGTGTGTTGCCCCACACTCTCTCTCATAGCCTCACATGGGGCATGTGGCAATGTAAGATAACCATGAGTCAATGGACTCTGCAGCTGAAAAACTTCCGGCTCCGGTACATGCGCACCCACATTTGGAATACATATAAGGACCATCACTTAAGGAACTCCTCCTCCTCCCCATCCCAGAGCTAAGAGGATAAGATGTGAGATTTCATTTCAAAGATTGTATTTCCCCTTTTATTTCTTTTGTACAAACAATTGTAGGTTATCTTGCTTAAGCCTACGCTCTCTAGTGAGACCTCAACCATCATATTTTAGATGTTTAACTCCTTTCTAAGACCAAGCAAACTGGCCTAAGAAAGTGGTTTTCAACCTGTGGGTCCACAGACTAAGATTTCCAAAGGGGTCTGCACTCCATTTTTAAGGATCTGCAAATGAAAAAAGGTTGAAAAGGCTAGCCCTGTTCTTCCTTCTCTCCGCTTTCCATTGCCTTCCTGTACCTCTTATCAGACCCCTTTTGATGGGGTAATTGGTTCAGCCGGCTAGGCTGACTAATTACCCCCATCAGTTTTCTCCAGGGGAACTAATTAATATCTGAGTGATCAGGGTACAGGCTCACCTGTTTGCACCCTGCACTCTGTCACTCTGCACTCTTGCATCCGAAGAAGTGGGTATTCACCCACGAAAGCTCATGCTGCAATACGTCTGTTAGTCTATAAGGTGCCACAGGATTCTTTGTTGTCTGTCACAGGTGTATTTACAGGAGTGTCAGATGTAGGAGACGGGACATAACTGTCCCACCCTGGTTGGCACTGGTGAGGCCTCAGCTGGAGTATTGTATATAGTTCTGGGTGCCACACTTAAGGAAAATGTGGACTAGTTGGAGATAGTCAAGCAGAAAGAAACAAAAATTATGAAAGTTTTAGGAAACCTTAGAAAATCTAGATATGATTAGCCTTAAGAAAAGAAGATTGGGATGGGGGTGAACCTAATAACAGACTTCAGATACGGTAAGTGCTGTTAGAGGATGGTGATCAATTGTTCTCCCTGTCTGTAAGGCTAGTTAAGCACTGGAATAGCCTTCCAACACAAGTTGTGGCATCCCGGTCATTGGAGGCTTTTAAGAACAGGTTGGACAAACACCTGTCAGTGATAGTCTAGGTTTACTTGGTCCTGGCTCAGCACAGGGGATTGGGCTAGATGACCTTTTAAGTACTCTTTGAGCCCTATGTTTCTATGCTGCTGCTTCTGGCAGGGTCCAGTAGTTAATGCTTTAGTGAAAGAAGTAACCTCCACCAACTTCTCACCTGGCCAGGTATGCAATGCCACACATGGAAAGATAATTCCTTCTGATTTCTAATACCTGTTCATAATTAAATGAATGTTTATATTACTTAAGAATGTACTACTAAAAATTTACAAGTAATAGTATGAAATGACATTTTATTTAATTAAATTCAGTGTTATGTATTGCAATGCATTACTAAATAAAAAAATACCAACAGAAATGACAAAAATCCACGCTTAATTTACATAACCCAGTTACATTAACTGCTGTCACAATCAGAAAAGTGACTTAGAGAATAAATGCAGAAACACAAAATACCATTTCTTCAATGGCTTCCATATCAAATTTGCTCAATTTAGAAGTCAAAAGGTTAATTTTTTTCTCTGTCAGTATTACAAACTCAGCGTGAGATCTGAAGGGTTAAAAAAAAACAAGCTCTGTTCTGTCTGCTCCTGACATCTTCAGCAGTAATAACAGGGATTTGTAAACACAATTGGCTAACAACTTAATGGATAATTAGAGCTGTGAGATTTTTTTTGGCCTTTTTGACGGGCAGGGGATAAAAATACTGATTTGTTTTGACAAGCATTTTGCTGGATTGTTTCAGTCAAAAAAGGTAAATTCAGAAAATAAATTGAAAAGTTTTGATTTTTCAGTGCAAAATGACTCGTGAAATTCCCTTCAATTCCATTTTAGAAACATTAAAAATGCTGGAAAATCAAACTGAAATACTTAATTTTGAGACAAAATGTTTATTTTCACCCATATGATTTTCCCCCACCCTTTCAGTTCAAAGACTTCACAAATTTTGTTTTGGGTTGACCTGAAAGGATTTTCCCTTCCATATTTTTCAGAACTGCCAGCAAACCAAAAAAAAAGTAATTTATTCACACAGTTCTGATGATGATGAAGGAGGCAGAATAAAAACCAGCTCATCCTTAACTCTGATCGGTATATAAATCAGCCAGGAGTCGAAGACACAAAGTGAAACGGGTATGTTTAAAGTGCCATTTTTTAATCTATAAAAGAAATGTTCCTCCCCTACACTCCCTGGAACAGAGGAGAGTCTATGCTGCATATCTCAGCTAGGGAGGCGCGAAAGGCAGAGCAGCACCTACATGGAGTTTCCATGGGATTCTGGCTCCACAGCTAGGGAATAAGGCTGGGTTCTGCTAGGTTTTCAATTCCCTTCACCTGGAGGGAAACTAACAACTGTAAGATTCAGAGTCTGCAATGGTTTCTTCTAACTCTACTTACATAGTGAGACAGCAGCAGTCGTGAAAGCCAATGGCAGCAGGCTCTGGCCTACAATGGATCCCCTAGAGCTGGAACTAAGGATTGAAAATTATGTTCCTCTTTCATGGGGGAGGTAAATCTGACCCACCTCAAAAGAATTCTAAAGGCACTTAGTAAATGGAAAGTCAATTAGTTTCCAATCCTTTATGGAGGAATAATTTTCATAGAGGGAAGTTGGCACATAGTTGCTAGAGTGGGCTGAATTTTTCCTATGAAAAAAAGTTAATATTTGTCCAATTTTTTTTCCAAAACAAAAAAGGTTGTTTCTTTTTTAATTTTCCAAAATTTTCTCCCATTTTTCAGAAAACTCCTTTTTGCCCCCTTTCAAAAACACACCCACATGCAATTTTTAGTCCATGAACATTTTAGAAAAATGTGTGCATGCACATTCCTTTTGAAAATGTTCATAGAAAATAATTGCCATTTTCCAGTCTGCTGTATTAGTCACTTTTTTGGCACACAGAATTAAGAGCCAAGTACTGCAGCCCTCTTTTACATGAGTAGTGCCGGCACAGTGGCAATTTCGGGCCCTAAATGAGTAATTGTTTTGCTTGAATGTGTTTGTGTATGGAAATATAGAGATCTTAAGATGAAACCACAGCACAAGAGAGAAATGTTTTCCAATCATAAGACTAACCTAAAAACACAACTATTACTCATCATCTCTTGGGAAACAGAATGACTTTGTATTCCCCACAGCCAAGCAGATTCTTCTCAGTTATATTTAGTATATATTAAAGGTGGTGTTTGGTCAATCAGTGGTGTATTGGCAGTACAGCATGTAGACCCAATCCTGCACTCTATATTTAGGAAAACACTCCATTGGCTGCCACTTTCCCACCCAGTGACAGTACTTTTTTATGGCAGTTATAGCACTGTTCATCTGCTCTTGCTCACGTTGATTAGTGTCAAATCTCCCCTTATTGCATGCATCCTCTGTGCTCGCTACCCCGCCAACTTTGGTATCAGCCAATTTGATTATTGATGAATCTACACCAGTAAAACCCACGAAACAAAAAGCAAACAAAATAGACTTGCTAGCAAATTTCTTGCAGGCATACAAAGCAGCCCAGAATACAATCCGAACACAGTGACCTATGAAACTGGAGTGTTCCAACATGCCACGATCGCCTTTTATTCCTACTGCAGATTTTTCCATTGAGATAGCAACTCCACAGATCACAGTAGGAGAACCACTAACATGCTTAATGCAGACACCATTTTTTCATAAATTAAAGCCAATTACAGTCATTAATCTTGGTCTTCTAAAAATCATCCTAAAAAATGTGTCCGCTTAATATGACCATGGTTCCTTGGGTAAATGAATCTGGTTATAATTAGATTATTGCCAATTAATACTTTATAGTTCTACAGCACCTTTCCCCTGAGGGCCTCAAAGTGAATTTCAAATACTAGTTAAGTCTCAACCTCCCTGTGAGGAAGAATTTTGGGGTTTTTTTAAACCCATTTTACAGACAGGGAAACTAAAGCAAACAGAGATTGCATGCCCTTCCTGAGAGAACTGAGCAAGGAAGTGGCAGAGCTAGGGCTAGAATTTACACTATCACCTATGCTCAGACTGCTCAGCCACACTCCAGAAGTTCAGACTATGAAGAGACTTAATTTAGTTTTCTTATTAAGCTATCAAACACAGTGCACCAATTTCCGTACCTAGCTCTGCAGGCACAACTCCCACTGGTATCAATGAGGAGTAGCATGTGCACATTCTACTCTGTTTGCCCCTCTTTTCTTCTTTTTATGCACACGCGGCTGCAGCAAATGCAGCTTTTCTAGTTCTCAGTGCCTCTTCTGAAACGACACACTTCTTATGCACGAGAAAAGTACCATTAAAAGTGGGGGTTAGCAGAGTCATAAAATACATTATCTATAGAGAAAACATGAATCCCCCATGTTCCTTCCACAAATGTACAAAAGCTATATGGAGACATGCCAGTTGATCTTTTCTTCATCAGTATGACCCAGTAGAAGAATGTTGTATCATTGAGAAAAGGTTTTATGTCTCAACCTTCAAGATGGAGGTCTTTGAAAGGTCCCTTCACTACATTAAAAGAGGCTATTACTCATTTCTTCCCCGCAAAAATGGCAAAATTTAAAAGCTCCAGTTTCAACACAGCCTGAATATCACAAATTGAACCAGGCTTTTGCCTTTTCTATTTAGCAATTTTTCTCTCTAGTTGCTAGGTTCACTCCTATCTTTCCATTTCATGTCAAGTTTAAAAATATGATTTTGGGGCATTCTACCAAAAAGGAACATCTTGCACTCTGCAAAGTTTGTGCATAGAAATTTCTCTCTCTAAAGTTTGTGCCAAAAATGTCAAACAAGCCATGTTTCATCCTAGCCACAGCTCTGTAAGAGAGTCCTGTTGAGGTAAGGGCAAACATTTGACTTGCCAGGTGTACACATTTGCCATGTCAATTTTATATTAGATTATTTTTGGTCGCGATCAATGCAAAGAGTGTGTGATGGGGAAGACAATCAATATGTAAACAGACTTCAGCTTTAAGTTCTCCATGAGGTTATAAACAAAGGTTTTGTTTTTTTAATTATGCAAGATTCCTTGACAACATTATTTTGTCCTTAGAAAATCTGACTGTTTCTAGGAGGATGACATGCAGAGTCTAGTTGGTTTTACAGATGGATAAGTGAAAAATATTAATTCAGGGAAAAGTTATGATTTCCAAACACTGCATAGATGAGGACTGTTTACTGGAATCAATCACACATGCCTAGTGCTGTAAACCCTCCTTGATCATAAGGACATGTTCTCCAAGTGACCTGCATCCTCACTGTCAGTCCCTTACTCAAAAGTCAAATCAGGAACGCTGAGCTGGGAAGTCAGTCAGCTGGAAGTGCAAAAGCACAGGTCTGGTGAGAAACTAAGCAGATGGCAGAGGAGCCAATATTAGGTGCATAGCAGTCAGTCTTTAGTTTCTCCATGTAATTTCCTGCCAACTAAGTTAGCAACTACATGTCCACAGACTTTCTCCCACCTCCCTTTCCCAGCAAATACCTACTGGTATCTTAAAAAAAATAAATCCCTATCTGCCTCTCTCCCCCCTACACACACACACACACACAAATCCTCCTGTACCAGATTTTCTGGTGTGCTCTGTTTAATTTTTTTGTGCAGAGTGAAGGCAGTGGAAACCTGTCAGAACTCCCCAGCTGAGTATGCCTCCAGCATGAGGGAGTGTCAAGCAGGCCTGGAACTGGCTCCTACTCTTCCTTTCTCTCCACCCCTCTGTGCAGGGAGCATAACAGGGACAACCAGGAGTGTACAGGAGAAGAGATAGAAAGCAAAGCACAATCCTCAGCTAACATATGGGAACCAAAGCCAGCTGGTGCATTTATAGCAGCTCATGGGATGCTGTACACTGCACTGAAGATGCCGCAGAGATGTGGCCCCCTATATTTGTGGAGGTGGTTCACTGAGATACATTGCAGTGAATCACAATAACACAAAACTGTTTCCACTGAACATAGAGATGGCGAAAATGGAATTATCGAGTTCAGAGAAACACATTCCCAAGAAAGTTTACCACTACAACTAGTATCAAGTTGATGCATTAGAAAGAGACACAAAAATCCAAATTTAATGATGACCCTCTTTCCGGATTTCACACTGGTGGGGAGGAATAAAGGAAAACAAAGATAGAAAAGGTGACTGGATTTACTCTCAACTCTTACTGTATATACTCGATCATAAGCCAGTTCATTTATAAGCTGACCCCCCTACCGCCCGAAGATGGATAAGTAAAAATTAAAAATTGTAATGATCCATTCATAAGCCGACCCTGTAATTCAGGGGTCAGCAAACTTTGGCTCCTGGGCCATGAGGATAAGCCACTGGTGGGCCGAGATGGTTTGTTTACCTCAAGCATCCGCAGGCACGGAGGTAAACCCAAGTAAACAAAGTGTCCCGGTGTGCCAGCTGCTTACTCTGATGGGTGGGGATGGCAACTGGTGGGGAATTTTTTTTTGAGGGGGGGAGAAGCTGGGGGTGAGGGGAGTAATCCCTGTGACCACCCCCCACATGACCCCACCCCTAGCCCCGGACCCCCACTCTCTCCCCATCCCATCCCTTCCCACCTTATCTGGGGACGATGTTTCTGGCCTGGCTGGAGCTGCTCTGGCAGGCTGGGCAGCACGGCTGCAGCCTACTCTGGCGGGCCAGACCGGGCAGCGTGACTGCAGCGTGCTCCGGCGCCCAGGCAGCACGGCCACAGCCTGCTCTGGGGGGCGGGACTGAGCAGCACGGCTGCAGCCTGCCAGCCCTGGAGCTGCAGCTGCTTTGGAGGCTGTGAGGAGAGCAGCATGGCCAGAAGCGGAGAGACTCTGGCCCCGCCTCTTCCCTTCTGGCTCTGCTGCCTCTCGTTGCTCCCTCGGTTTGGGGGAGTGATTGTGTCCTACCTCTCCCTCTCTATACCCATTCATAAGCTGACCCCCTTCTCTGGTGCTTCCCTTTTTTACTAAAAAAAAATCAGCTTATGAATGAGTATATACGGTACTTCCAATTTCTTCACATTGGCTGATGTTACATTGTAATATTAATTTAATGTCATGTATTCCTGAATGCTAAGTTTAAACTTACAGAATCATTATGGAAGTCTCTAAAAGTGTATGTTATTTACTCCGGAATCATATGAATATTAGTCTCAAGAAAGCACAGTATTCAGTTTGAGGAAAAACAACTCCACAATTTGCTCATTTCTACCAAGTCATGCATAGAATATTTTTCCCCCAAAGATGGCAATGACTGACCCAGATGTTCCCGTCTCTCTGCATGTTTGGAAGCGAACAAACACCTGTGCAAATGGACAATGAGGACAAAGTGGAGGGGAGAAGCAGAGTTCCCCTGAACCCACATTAGCCCTTCTGTATGGAGTACTGGGTATCAGTGATTCCAGGTATAAAGGAGTAATGAGCACCCATAGGAAGGAACAGAGGGGAATTATGTATTATGAAACATGCTCCCCTTGGAAAGAGGCTTGAAGTCTGTGCCAATTGATACCCAACAGCAGTGCTTCTCCAACGAGTACTACCTCCCCAACTGAGGGCCAGATAATAATCTTAATCATATCGAATAGTATCTTACACCATGTACCTTACTTCTAGAACAAGATACTATTCAATGTCAGTAAGGGTACCACAGTTAGGCACTGAGATATTAATTCCTTACAGAGAAAGGCAATGGAACATAACCATAGTACTGAAATCAGTGGTAGCGTAGCTCAATAACGAGTCTTGCTACCAGGAGAAGGGGTTGCTGGTGCAATGTGTGCAGGATTATCTGTGGTGTGGTTGGGGCCAGGGATCCTGAAGATTTTGGACTGTCCTCCCTGCAGATTCCTGACCTGAGCAGCCCTATCCTTTGCAAATTTGCTGGGTTACAAACGTTGCCCTAATTTTAAGGCACAAAGGGAGATTAACCATAAGTGATATTTGCAAGATATTTTGCGGGTATGGAAATAAACGCTCAAGTAATCTTACCTTCTGCAAGCCAAATATTTTGCTGCATAGTAATTCTGAGAACAGAAGCCATTCACCTAGTACACTGTATTTCAGCTCTTTCAAGAGAGATATTGCCAAATATATTGTATATAGGACAAGGAATCAAAGTTTGGTCAAGTAAGGCCTGCAGGATTGGGCCTTTGGTTTTTTTTTTACCCTACAGATCATCTAAGTTCAGAAGTATAATGTAAATCTGTATACTGAATCCACCCCTAAGACATTTCTACAGAACTGATACTGCTTTGGAGCTCTAGATTGAATTTCTGAACAAAATCAGCAGCAGCTGTTCCTTTAGAAATGGGTGAACCTTCCTCACAAATGGTTTTTGGGGGCAGTTCCCAGGATTTGCAAAACTAGCCTGAGCTCAGAAACCTTTTTAAACATAAATCTAAATTTAAACCCTTTATTTTTACCAAGAGTGATTCCTTTTAAATTAAATTAAAAAAACTGTGTTTTCCCCAGCTAGCTAAAAGGAAGCTTGTGCTGTGTAGTAGGAATAGAACAAGAAAGCTCTGCTGTTGTAAGTGGACTCACTATACAGTATACCATATAGCTCTAATACAGTTTACCGCTACAAAATTTCTCTTTCCCTCTCCTTATTTCCCATCCCTCCTCCCCACTCCCCCCCACACACTTTCCATATTAAGGCACAAAATCAAAATTGTGCAAGTCAAACTTCAAACAAAAATGCTTGCAGGGGGTTGAAATCAGGCAGAACAAGTCTGCTGATCCCTATTCAAGAGACCAAATCACAAGCTGATGGCAGTGAATACAATAACAGTTTTAAAAAATGGAGCCATAGTTTCATCACTGGAATGCAAAAAATAATAAACTTAGATTTTTATCTTTGCAATGTGAGAGTTCAGCAACACATAGATTAATTTATTTCGACTTTGGAATACCTAATTCACTCAAGCTAAGATTTCTGTTTCCCAAGTTTCAGCCCAGAGTAAAATTTTGCTGACAGACATATAACTCATATCAGACACAGGGGAAATGCTAACTCTAACCTTTACTATAAATGTCATGAAATGTACCACTGTGATACATGCTCCAAACAGAGAATTGTGGAGGGAACCATATAGAGAAGTTAGTAATAGAAATTTTGAAAATTAATTTTTAAAGAGAACTGTGCTCAGCTTTGACAGGAAGCATATTACAAAGGATTGATGTAGAGTTCTTCTTGTACTCCATTGTATACCCATATGAACACTGCCAATCAATGTCAACAGCTTATTAATATTTTACTGAAAACCTGTAAGATGAGTCAAACTTCAGCTATCTTGATAGGGTGTTACTAAGCAACTTTGCTGCCTGTCTGAGAATTAGTTTTCACAGCATTGTTTCACTCAAAACTACACATCTATGTCCATTCAAAACATTTTCCTCATAACCTGCAACAAGCCTAAACAACTCTTTCCCAAAACTGTATGTCTGCACTGCCTTTTCCAGCTAAACACAAGAGACACACTGTGGTGTGTCTGAAATGATGCATTGCACTCACCATAATCACTGTCATAAAATACTATGAATTTTTGCCATCGAAGTTCGGTGACGAGTTTCAGCATAACATCATTGAGACGGACAGGCGGTCTGGCTGCTAGTGTATATTCTTCCTCCTCAAGACTAGGATTTAGGTGGCAAGCAGTGCGCGGGGAGCCTCCTGAGTTGCGCTGTACAAAGAGGTGTGGGATGTGCATGGCATCTGTCAGGGACTGCAGGGCATTGGCTGAGGCACAACCAGTGGATGTCACTAAGGCTAAGATTCCCAGGGTCATCAGGTCACAGGCTGAGGAAAATGAAGGAAAAAACAGGGTTAGAGCAAGTTCAAAACTCCTTTGGTCTAGCTAAGCACTACAGACAACAAGGTAGATACAATTTCTGCCCTGAAGTGCCGGACATGCTGTGGTTAGTTATACTACAGTTATGCTACATTGCTCCAACTGAGAGCAAGACCCCATGGAGTTAGGTACTGTACATACACAGTCAGAAGCAGTTCCTGCACCAAAGAGCTTACAATCTAGGGTGACCAGACATCCGGATATTACCAGGGTGGTCCAGATATTAGGGGTTTTGTCTTATATACACAACTATACCACCACCCTGATGGTATAAAAGTGTCCCAATTTTTCATACTTGCCATCTGGTCACCCTATTACAATCTAAGTTGGGGAAACAGACCAAAGGGGGGGGGGGAGGACAATGTCTCAATTTTTCAGATGGAAAATGGAGGCAAAGATTAAACAACTTGCCTCAGGTTATACAGGAAGTCTGTGACTGAGACAGGAAGTGGACTCAGATCTGCCGAGTCCCAGTCCAGTGCCTTAGCCACAAAACCATCCTTCATCTGATGTGTATTGCAGAGATCAAAATGTTGGGGCCCTAAAGAGAGAGATTTCAGTCTCAAGCATTTGGTTTATACAAAGTTTTGAAGGATTTTTAAACTTACAAAAAAAAAGTGCATCTTTTTAACCAAGAAGCCTCTCTAAGTATGTTTTAAAATGAAGGGAAAAGCATGAATGACTAAGCATTTATTAACACTGTAAAGCTGTCTTTAAAAAAATCTGGAAGAGCAGCTGCAATTTAAAAGCAAATTTAAAACCATCTGCCACTGAAACGGAGTGTCACACAAATTCTAAATACATACAGTGTTAGCTATAAAACCTAGCCCTTGGATCTCCAATTTAGCAAACTATTATTTTGTTTAAAAGTGCAACTGACACATCTGTTATTTTTTTCCATACACGAAGAACAACCATGTACTTTCAGTCTAAGTTACTTTTAGTTTAGATTATGGGAAAGAACAAGAAAGGATCACAGTAAAGTTTCCATGAGAGAGCAGTGTCGCTGTAACCTACCAGTCTGTGTTATGCAATCCCACCCCGACCCCATGCCCAGTTTACAGAAGAATCTGTTATACCTCCCACCCACCTCCCAGCTAAAGCACCAAGTGCTTTAGCTAGGGCTATAAAGAGCCATGCTTTCAGCTCTAAAGGTCCCTAGTGCAATCTGCAGCACCTGTCCCAGGTAATTATATAGCCCCCATTGCTACAGTGTCTGAGCATCACACACTCTTTAATGCATTTATCCTCACAACAGGCCTTTGAGGTAAGGAAGTACCATTCTTCCCATTTGACAGCTGGGGAACTGAGGCATGGAGTAAGTGATTTGTCCCACAAGAAGCCTGTGGCAGAGCAAGGAACTGAGCCACATCTCATATCCTCGGTTAGTGCCCTAATCATTGCACCATCACCTTCCTCTATAAGATAGTACCTATCACGTAAATGGGGAGTTTCCTTTGTCCACAGGAAATATGCAACCTATTGGTCAATGCATGGTGTGTCCTCACTGCACCTGATCCACAGAGGAAGTGTGGTAATTACAGCTATCAGCTCTTGAGTCTGAGCTGTAGACTCATGCTTTTAGCTCTGGTGGCCCCTCATTCAATCCCCGGTCTGCAGAAAGGAGGCCCCTAGAAATGGAGAGGTGCAGTACAAATAGTACAACACTCAAACAACTGCAAACACTACAATTTCTAATCTGTCATATTCATTATTCAAGCAGGCGGAAAGTAGCAACAAAAATCAGATCTGGATTTTGAACAAAGAAGTTACAGAGTTTAAATCCAGAACAGAGTCCATTATAAAGACACTCTCCTTCTCTCCCTCATATCCTCCTATGCCCGTCCCTCTCCCAAAAAAGTTCTGTATTTTGAAGCAGTATGTTTCCAATATTTTCTGCTCTAATCTTACAACAAAAACAGCATTCTTGTGCTAATTCTGTGTGACCACTTTGGTCTTGGGTGGAACCAGAAAGTTCGAAGAGTTGGAAAAGTGAACGAAAAGAAATTAGGGATCCATTGAAAACACTCCAAATATGCCAGATCCAGCCAATTGGATTCTCAGAAGCAGAGGACCTCTACAGGTCACTGGTAATTACATACCATACATATTTTTGACACAACCAGTTAACTATTCCACAGAAGGTCCTTTTAAAAAAAAAAAAGCACAGAAAACACACTGATTTCACTTTGACATCGGATGTACATTCCACGTACAGTGAAGTATGCTCAGCAAGTAAACTAATCAAACAGTGAAAAGGTGAAGTGCTTTTAAAACCATTCCCTTGATGGTCCTTACAATAAATGTGTCATCTGCATTATCTAAATTTACTCCATGTTAATTATAATTATATAAAATTGTTGGGTTTTACCTCCCTCTGGGAGCTGACCTGATTCAAAAGCAGAGAAGCATTGCATTGCCAAACAGGAGACCTAGGTTTGGTAACAGATTTGATTTCCCAGGCCAGTTGCCAGAGAAAGCGGGACATGTCACATAGGTCATTTAATTAGTCACAGTAGGGGAGGGAATAGGGAAGAAAGAAGTGGGGACAGAGGAAAGAGACTAGCCCAGCTGAGACAAACTCCTGGAGGGATCACCTACCCGGTGAGCTTTGGTGTCATCTAAGGTGAGAACAACATGCCTGGATCCTACTTGTAAAAGTAGCCAGAGGAAAAGCAAAACCTTTTCCTAACAGTGTGCATTGTGGGACACATCATGGCTCAGAGATAGGTAATGAGTTATAGAAGCAATCAACTGTGGAAAATTTGACCTATGTCAGAAGCAATAGGAAATTCTTACCATTTCACTGTTGCTTGGTGATCTAAGTGAAATGAGAAGGCGTCCTCAGTATAGCTCAGACTCAGACTTTAAGGTCAGAATAGCTGCTAATAATGGGAAAATATCCATGTAACAAAAGATAACCTCATTCAGTAGCTGGCATTAACCGCTAACTGCTCCCTTGTTGGCAGCTAAGAGTACAGCGATTCAGTGGATTGTGGAAACAGGGCCCTCTGATCTCTCAGGATACCCTGAGCACATGGATAATGCAGTGTGTGGTTGGGGGATTTTGACCTGATGCTGTACCGTTCATATCGACTGGCTAAGTAGAAGAATTCAGTATAGAGGACTGTTAATTTCGTAGCTTTCACAAGTGCTAAAACATTTCTAATTTCATTCTATTCCACATTTACAGTCTGAAATAGTATAATCAGAGCAACACAAAAATGGGGGAGAACTCTAAGCAATTTGAATTCACATTGTATTAGTCACGCCCTTCTTACTACAAAGTTTGTGTAACGTGAAACAAAGCAGTTGATTTTTTTCTAAATAGAAAGCCTCTACTGCAGGGGTCCCCAACGCGGTGCCCGCAGGTGCCATGGGGTCCGTGGGGGCATCTAAATGCGCCTGCATCCTGGCCGGCGGTCGAGCATCCGCCAAAATGCAGCCAAAATTCGGCGGCATTTCGGCAGCGACTCCTCTGGATGACACCGCTTGCTGCCGACAAGTGGAGAAAGTGGATAAGGAAAAGTTATTTACTTATTCCCATAATACAAGAACTAGGGGTCACCAAATGAAATTAATAGGCAGCAGTTTTAAAACAAATAAAAGGAAGTTCTTCACGCAGCGCACAGTCAACTTGTGGAACTCCTTACCTGAGGAGGTTGTGAAGGCTAGGACTATAACAGCATTTAAAAGAGAACTGGATAAATTCCTGGTGGTTAAGTCCATAAATAGCTATTAGCCAGGATGAGTAAGGAATGGTGTCCCTAGCCTCTGTTTGTCAGAGGATGGAGATGGATGGCAGGAGAGAGATCACTTGATCATTGCCTGTCAGGTTCACTCCCTCTGGGGCACCTGGCATTGGCCACTGTCGGTAGACAGATACTGGGCTAGATGGACCTTTGGTCTGACCCGGTAGGCTGTTCTTATGTTCTTATGACAAGTGACGTCATCCAGAGGCGTCGCCGCCGAAATGCCACCGAATTTTGGCAGCATTTCGGCGGATGCTCGACTGCCACCACGGTCCTTCGTCTGGCACCCGCCAGACAAAAAAGGTTGGGGACCACTGCTCTACTGTATAAATTACAATACGGTAGGGTCCAAAGAGTTCAACCAACTTCACAACACTGACAATCCTGTTAGGATTTAGTATATTAAGAACAAATGCATCGCCATCCGTCTGTATGCATCAGAGAATAACTCTGAAAGTATAATACAGAATCCAGTTCAGTTTTACTTAATATCTCCCTCATTCATGAGGCATCCTTAAAGTGGTTTAAAGCAAAGTAATGACCAAGAATAATAAGAAATCTGAAAGCAACTTTGGGGACATTTGTCAGGATCCCTCTCTCCCCTCTTCTTCCCAGCTGTTGCTGTGGTATGAGAAGAGATTTGTTAATTTTCTATTATATTTTTTTCTGATATTGGCAGGGGGTGCTATCTACTGGTTAGAGCATGATTGGGACTCATGGATCCTGGTTTGCACAGAGTTCAGTTGCTACCTCATTATATGACCTTGAGTAAATCACAACCTCTCTGTACCTCACCCACATATAAAATACTAAAAATGCTTTGCACATGATTGGTGCTTTTCATTTGAAGATGTCAATGTGCTTTACAAAGGGTGATAGTTTGCTTATCTGTAAAATGGAAAACAAGATGATGTGATTTTAAGGGAATAGCTCAAGATCACACAATGACTCACTAGTATAGGGGAGAAGAGAATCCAGGACTCCTGATCCTCATTCCTCTTCTCTAACTATTAGACTCCAGTACTTCTCACTGCTTCATCTAAGACTGTTACAATAGCATCTGCCTACCTCACAGGGGTATTGTGAGGTTTCATCAAGCAATGCTTTTAAAATCTTGAGATCCACAGCTGAAAAACAGAATATTTTAAATGGCCTGCCCTCAGGGTTTCACTGATTAACAAACAGTAAGATGTATTAGTTTAACTGTATTGCCTTCATCACTGATGGTCCATGTTTTACAGAAGATCTCTCATCCCACAAACCACTAGGCAGGACTCCCGCAGTTGATTAGCTGATGGCAACATGAACCCACTATTGCCATCATTTCTAAAGGACAATAATGTATACAATAGATCTAAGTGAAATCTTTTTTCTAGATTCTTATTGGCCTACCTTTGCCTCTGATCACAGATCTGTCATCCTCCTACATACTGTTAATGAGGCTTTCAAAACTATTGATCACTCTATAGTCTTCATGTGCCTTGAGCAAGAAGCATCTCCCACAATTTCTTTTGAATTCTGCTTTCATAAGCTCTCCTTGTTATTTCTGAAGGAGGATTTTCGTCTTTCTAACATCTCCTCCATTACTGAGTACCTCAAGGCCCTATCATTGGCCATGTTCTCCATCCATCTTCTCTGTCTAGGACATTTCATTTCTGGCTTCTATCCTGGATACCGTCACTTTCTGTCACTTCTAACTCTTCTTGATCTATTTTGACTGTTTGGTCCTGGCTACAGTATACCACAACTTTTCACTACTTCATTGACCTACTCCATAATCACACTCCAGTCAGACTATAAGTTAGCTTGGAAGTCCAGATATTTTGCAGTCATTCTCTATCTTACACATACATTTTACTACCACATTTCCCTGTCAGTAGATCTGCTGAGGCTTATGATTATTTAAGGAATAATGTAAGAATTATTCTTTATCTTGACTCTAACATCTATTTACTATTCATTTAATCACTACTGCTATTCCTTTCTGGATTTCCATCTTATTTCTAAAGACAAGTACAAGCTGTAAAGTTTGAATTTGGAACTAATTTCCCCCAAAGCTCAGGGATGTTTGGATTCTGGAGTTTGGCTCAGGCCCATCTCTAACTAAATCCTTAACTCTCTAAACTTCAGGGAGTTTATATACTGGAGGTAGACTAATATCTTGCTCCAGAAAACAGAGGCATATCACCAACTTCCAGTCTCCCTTCTACTCGTTTCCAATTCATTTCAGAATATAATTGAAAAATTGCTCGTGTTGCCACAATTTTCAATAAACTTGCTCCCACTACATTGCCAGCCTAAACAATATATACAAGTACTATAATTCACTCTCTCTCTCCAATCTTAACCTCCCTTCTACTCCTCTGTTCTGTTCTTAAGTACATAGTTGGATCTCACTTCTATTTATATTGCCAAATCTATCTTGAACTCTTTCCCTGATTCCTTCTGGGATACCGAATCACCTTCCCCTTTTTAAGGTTAAACCTTTCCTTTTCACTTGAATTTGTGAGTATCTTTCCCTTTATTGCTATCTGCAACATGGCTTATGAGAGAGACGCTATACAAATCAATTGCATTTTATAATTATCTATTTGAATGTTGAGAACTCGCTGCCACGTTACTAAAAGTTCTTTCAAATCTGGCAAGTGTGCATACATCCACCACACTTCATATACCCAATACTTCTAGCGCAACACTCTGCAAAGAAATGATTAACGAAGTTGCATTTAAAGTGTTTGGAATTAGGCTTCAAATCTAGCAGCCCACTGAGATCAGCCTGTGGCAGGGTGGGGCGGGAGGGAGTTCACACTTGCTTTGGTGCTATTTCTCAGCGGGGTAGCCATGTTAGCCTGGATCTGTAAAAGCAGCAAAGAATCCTGTGGCACCTTATAGACTAACAGACGTTTTGCAGTATGAGCTTTCATGGGTGAATACCCACTGCATCGGATGCAAGTAGTGGAAATTTCCAGGGGCAGGTATATATATGCAAGCAAGAAGCAAGCTAGAGATAACGAGGTTAGTTCAATCAGGGAGGATGAGGCCCTGTTCTAGCAGCTGAGGTGTGAAAACCAAGGGAGGAGAAACTTTTTCTGTAGTTGGCAAGCCATTCACAGTCTTTGTTTAATCCTGAGCTGATGGTGTCAAATTTGCAGATGAACTGAACCAGAAGGACTAGGAAATTTTGGGTTTATTAAATGAAAAAACAGATTCCAAAGCATACAGCAAAATCTGTGTGAGTGTGTTGGGTAGGGGGAATCTATATAGATTGAATCCCTTAAATTCACTGAATTATCCATGCCTGCAGATTTACACAGTCCAAAGTCAATAGGTAGCTAATAACCTAACAACCATGGCAAATGCAACAGGCTGAGTTATATGTTCAACAGCATCTTACAAAAACACGTGGATATTTTAATCTGGTTTTACTAAGAGAGAGAATGAATACAGAGGAAAATGGAGCTATTTAACTTTTTGTCAAGTGACAGGAACTTATTTCATCTGGAGAAAACACTTGAAATTGGAATGTGCATATATTTGACTTATTCTGTGTAAATCAAAGACTGTAACTGAAGTCAATGTTAAACAATGTTAAACGGATATAAGTGAGTTTGGAATTGCACCTACTGGTCAGCAAAAGGCATCTCTGACCATCAGCAGCCAGCCATAATGTATCAAAGCATCAAGCACTGCAAGTCTTGGGTGAGGACTTGAATATGCAAACTTCTGAAGCAAAGGTGTAATTTACACTGTATTCATTGCACCTACTGGTCAGCAAAAGGCATCTCTGACCATCAGCAGCCAGCCATAATGTATCAAAGCATCAAGCACTGCAAGTCTTGGGTGAGGACTTGAATATGCAAACTTCTGAAGCAAAGGTGTAATTTACACTGTATTCATATTATGACCTGAGCTAGACAGAGCTAATTGCAACCAACATGAATATTTACACTTTTTCAAAACACAATGCTTATAAACTTAAATTCTTACAAAGGAAATTCAAACTTGAAAATCAGCTGTTCTGCTACTAATGTATCATCAGCCATTCAAAACTGGAACTGTGTAAACAGATAGTTTGGGTTCATTAGCAAGTCTCAAAAAAAATTGCATCAGATCACCTAAAATTAATTTTTAAGAAAAAGTTTGGCAAATAAAAAAGTTGAAATTAAGTTCAAGTCAAACAAGATATTGTCTGATCCAAAACAAAATACTTTCTTTTGATTTTGAGCTCCCTTTATGTTGTTAATGTCCTTTAATGAAAATAAAGTCTTTTCAAGTTAAGATAACTGAATGTTTCATTTTGAAAATGTCAAAACAAACATGCTGAGTTTTTTTAATGCTTAAGTTTTGTTTTCAGCTGACACAATTAGGTGAAATTGACAAGAATTCATGAAATGTTTGTCATCAAATCCATTTTTCACTAAAAAAAAGGGTTCAGTGGAAAAATTTTGCCCAGCTCTATTCAAAACCGCATCTGATTAGACTGAGAATCTGAACACATTTGTATGATGGAAAGTTTTCTTTGGAGGAGTAATTAAGAGCAGTGAAGAGCTAAATGATCAGTACGCATCATGTTGATTGTATATATGACATTGTTTGATTTACACTGAATCTAGTCAAGTATATGCACAAATTATCAGTACTCTGTATGTTTAATCAATGCTTAATATCTTCCAAGATACACATCCTTAGAGATATTCATATTTCTTTTAGCCAATGATGTCAATGTTTAAAAACATGCTTATGGGACTGCTTGATTCTAATGTTAGAAAGGGGTAAATATGGAGGGGTAACACAACATGAAAAAAATATGCCACCAACAACAGATCAAAACAAAGTATGATGGTGTAATTCTTTGCGTAGCAATAAAATGAAGGAGACAAACTGAAACAGTAGGTATCTACTATAGACCACTAGATCTAAAGGAGAGCAAAAATTAAACATTCTTTCACTACTACTTAGGGTATAAGAGTGGTATCACAGGACACCATACTCATAGGGAATTTAAAACCACACCAACACCTTTTGAATAAGAAATACAGCCTCATACACAGGGTCAAGGAATTTCCTAAATTACAGTATCCATTAGACAACATTATGATGCATAAAGTAGGGAATCCACCCAGAAGAGAAGACACCCTCTCTCTGTCTTACCAACAGAGGAACACTTCGTATGAGAGAAGGCAAATTACCTGAATTTGCCTTAATAAGGGATGGGTTCCCAGAAAACAGCAACATAAGGCAAATGGACTTCAGGTCAACTGAATCTGAGAAATTAAGACAGCTCATTGGTAAGGTGTAATGGGTGGCACTATTCAAATCTAAAACTGAAAAATAGGTAGGGCCTCTCCAAGAGGGTTCACTCATACTATGGCACCTCCTCATGGCTGTATCTGGGGAATCAGCTCTCATCTGGTCAAACATCCCATTTTAGGGTATCAAAGTCCCTCCAGTCCAGGTGTCTGGTAGGTGTCTCCAACAACCCTATGCTACTTCCCATTGACTTGTAGGGGAACCTAGGCCCACTCTGGGTTCCAGCCCAGGGACCCTACAATCAGAAGCTAAGGTCTGCACAACCTCTAACCTTGCTGCTCCCTACTCCACCTCCAACAGACTCTGTTCTCCACCCTTCTGGGTAAATTCTTCTCTCAGGGCCAGGATCCCAGGGATTCTCTTTCTCCCTGGGTTTCCTCCTTTTCCCTCTCTAAGCCCAGAGAACGACTACCAGCTTCCACGCTACAGCTCCTTTTGCTACCAGCTTCCTGCCTTTATATCTTAGCCAACTTCCCTCCCAGTGGGGCTTTATCAGGCATTAGTCATTTTCAAATCAAGCCAGACTCTCCCTCTGCTGCAGCCTACAAAATTAGGTGGCCCTATTTGTACCACCTTAACTTTTTCAGGGCTGGTATGTAGTGAGCACCCCATCGCAGCATCTTAAAAAAAGAAGGTACAGTCTACAGTTCCTCTGAAAAAAGCAAGTACAATGTGGTTAAAAGAAAAACCTCTACTATTTGGATAGAGAAAAGCAGGAAGCAACCAAAGAATAATTCAGAACAGTTAATTAAGTCTTGCAGGGAAAAGATAAACGTAGTAAAAACAGAATAAATTAATTCTTAACAAAAGGGGTTAAAGGGGACAAGGACACCTTTTATAAATATATTAAAAGAACAAAATGTACTGGAGCTAAAAGAGTCCCATTAAAAGTAATGATGGTTCAAAAATGGCTAGAAACTGAATTGCTTTTAAAATTCAACTTTAAGAAACATAGTTTAGATAATTAGGAAGTGAAGACCTTGTGAAAACAAGTATTAACATGTTAGTAAGTGAATACTTGGAAAATTTAAAGACAGAAAAATCAGAGGGCATTGATAATATGCATCCAGGAGTAATAGATGAATTAGTTCATTAACACTATATTAGTGACAATTATTTCTGAAATGCCAGAATACTAAGAAGGTATCAGAGCACTGGATAAAATACTGTGTAATTCCATAGCACCATGGTGGAAAAAGCTTGAACTCAAACAATTACTAGAGCTGGTCAAGAATGTTTTTTAATCAGAATGATTGACAGAAACTGCAGTTTCTACAAAATTGAAATGTTCATTGTGAAAATACTGGTTTTGCTGAATTGTTTTAATTTTCCATTAAGAAAATTAATATGAAATATTTCATTGATTCAGATCAAACTATTTTTAACTGACTTGTAACATCTCATTTCAGATCAGTTAAAAAAATAAATTGCATTTTCCTATGGTGCATTGCCTTGTACGCACTGTAGTTCTGGTTCCTATTCTTTCCTATGTACTGGCTCCCTGGGACGACTGCATCTCCGTAGGAGATCGTAGGACTGGAAGGAACCTTGAGTCCCCTGCATTCAAGGCAGGACTAAGTATTATCTAGACCATCCCTAACAGGTGTTTATCTGACCTGCTCTTAAAAATCCCCAATGATGGATATTCCACAACCTCCCTAGGCAATTTATTCCAGTGCTTAACCACCTTGACAGTTAGGAAGTTTTTCCTAACGTCCAACCTAAACCGCCCTTGCTCCATGCTCCAGTTTAAGCCCATTGCTTCTTCTCCTATCCTCAGAAGTTAAGAACAACTTTTCCACCTCCTTGTAACAACTTCTTATGTACTTGAAAACTGTTATGTCCTCACTCAGTCTTCCATTCTGAGGCCTAATCAGCGCGGAGTACAGCAGAAGAATTACTTTGTGTGTCTTGCTTACAACACTCCTGCCAATATATCCCAGAATGATGTGGGATTTTGGGGGGGGGGGTTTGCAACAGAGTTACACTGTTGATTCATATTTACCTTGTGACCCACTATGGCCCCTGCACTCTTTCTGCAGTACTCCCTCCTAGGTAGTCAATTCCCACTTGTATGTGTACAACTGATTGTTCCTTCCTAAGTGGAGTACTTTGCATTTGTCTTTATTGAATTTCATCCAATTTACTCAGACCATTTCTCCAGTTTGTCCAGATCATTTTGAATTTTAATCCACACTATCCTCCAAAGTACTTGCAAGCCCTCCCAGCTTGGTGTCGTCTGCAATCTTTAGACGTGTACTCTCCATGCCATTATCTAAATCACTGATGAAAAAATTGAACAGAACTGGACTCAGAACTGATCCCTTCAGGACTCCACTTGATACGCCCTTCCAGCTTGACTGTGAACCACTGATGATTACTTCTCTGGGAATAGTTTTCCCACCAGTTATGCACCCACCTTATAGTAGTTCCACCTAGGTTGTATTTCCCTAGGTTGTTTATGAGAACGTCATGTGAGATAGTATCAGAAGACTTATTAAAGCCAAAATATACCACATCTACCACTTCCCTGCTATCCACAAGGCTTGTTACCCTGTCAAAGAAAGCTATTAGGTTGGTTTGACATTATTTGTTCTTGACAAATCCATGCTGACTGTTACTTATCACCTTATCTTCTTCTAGGTTGGGTACTGAAGATGACTGGTCTGCAATTCCCCAGGTTGTCCTTATTGCCCTTTTTATGGATGGGCACTGTATTTGCCCTTTTACAGTCCTCTGGAATCTCTCCATTCCTTCCATGACTTTCTGAAGATAATCACTAATGGCTCATATCTCCTCAGTCAGCGCCTTGAGTGTTCTAGGATGTATTTTTTCAGGCCGTGGTGACTTGAAGACATCTAACTTGTTAAAGTAATTTTAACTTGTCTTTCCTTATTTTAGCCTCTGAACCTACCACATTTTCACTGGCATTCATTAAGTTAGATGTCCAATTGTTATTAAACTTTTTGGGAAAAACCAACAAATCATTTAGCACTTCTGCCATTTCCACATTCTCTGTTATTATCTTTCCCCCCTCATTGAGTAACGAGCCTACTCTGCCTTGGTCTTCCTCTTGCTTCTAATGTATTTGTAGAACATTTTCTTCTTATCCTTTGTCTCCAGTTAATTTTTATCTCATTTTGTGCCTTGGCCTTTCTAATTTTGTCACTACATCCTTGTGTTTTTGTTTATATTCATCCTTCATAATTTGACCTAGTTTCCACTTTTTGTAGGACTCTTTTTTGAGTTTCAGATCATTAAACATCTCCTGGTTAAGGGTGGTCTCTTGCCAGACTTCCTATCTTTTCTATACAGTGTGATAGTTTGCTCTTGTGCCCTTAATAATGTCTCTGAAAAAAGTCCACTCTCTTGAACTGTTTTTCCCCTTTGGCTTGGGGAAAACATATTGACTTATTCTGCATAGTACATAATGAGAGAAAATGACCCTGGGTACATTGTAGGAGGTGTAGTCCAGCCAGGCAGCCTGGCCCATAAGAGAGTATGGGGTCCAGAACTACAACTTCCAGAAGACAATAGGGAAATGCAGTTTAATGTTGACATGTAGTTCAATAAACCCTAATTAAACATTTTTATTTCAAGAAAAGGCTTATACAACAATCTTATTAATGTTCTTATTAAAAAAACCTCCATAAAACAAAAAAGATTTCTCTACAGGAAATATCATTCCTATTTATCACTGGATTAGTTTATTGTTGCCACGAAGAAATTTGTGCAGATATTTGCTGACCAACTTAGCACTACATGTCAAGTTTCATACAACATGGTCTCCTATGGAACATTTCCTCTCAACTTCAGATATAAGTCTTCAGCTTTTACCCAAGATTCATCTCACTCCTAAATTTGCTTTATTGCCTGAGAAAGGCAATTCAAAATGAAGTGACACCATTATCATGCATTACAATGCCATTGCAAATTATGGGCTTTATGGCCCATATTCATGCTTCATACTTTGGCTACTCAGCAATATAACTATTTTCTTTTGCTTTATTTGTATCTGCTTTTATGTACATTTATGTAGTGTTTCTCCCTCTATTCCTTTTTAAATACCAGAAAAAGTTTGTTTCAATTCTAAAAACCATACACAAATCTGGTGCTTGCTGATCAGAACAGCACAGGTGTCAATAAAAACTAAAAAAGACAATAGATTACATACTTTGGCATGAGTGATAAAAAGATTGTGTTTGCATGACCACGTGTTATTTTTATTGTTGTATCATATTATGTAATCAGTCAAGGAAGCAGTAGCATGTCACCCTATGATCCATCATTTTTTTCAGCTGAAACAAGCTTTATTCTAAGACCAGAAAGCAAATTATACAACCATTTCATTTCAGTTTGCAAAAAAAAACAACAACACACACTTATGTAACCAACTCAGCCTTCGATCCACAAAAGCATTTAAATCCAAGGGGTATTTTCTTATCATCATTTTAAATTTAAAGAGGATTGTCAAGTCATTCCTGATGCTTTTTGGGCCAAACTTTTTGACATTTTTCAGTCCCATGTTCCTGGGCAAGATTGTTTATTTCAGGAACAAAAGAAAAATCTAGCACATCCTTGTTGCAGTTCCCAGTTGCCATAGTATTGCCCCCACTCACTACTGTTCAGTAACAAAGCTTGTAATGCCAGGTCTTCTACTAGAGATGAACTGAAAAACATGAATCTGTTTCCTGTGCATAGTAATGCATTGTGAGAAGAGCCTGTAGAGAACATTTGAGTGAACAGTCCAGCATTCAAATGACTAATGCAACAGCCCACTGAATATTGAGTCACTTGTGATCAGAAAAAAAAAATCAGACACAGGAATCCCAGAAATGTACATAAGCCAGCAGCACAAGTGCTTTTCTAAGGGAAAAAGGATCTTGATCGGTTCTGAGAAACATACTATACATGCAGAACAAATTAACCATCTCTGTTGGTACCTTACACAGAAATAATGCCAACACCAAAATGCATTCAGTTTCTCCAAAAAATTCTCCCCTTCAAAGGAACTGTATTATGCAACCTGTCCTTCTAGAAAAGGTAGGTTAGATACACCTTGTTCTGAAACACATCAGTGCCATGCATGGTGGGTCACTTGGAGGAGTTCACTGTAGAGCAGGGCAAAGCACTCGTTCTCATCAATTAAACATATTTTCTCTCCAGTTGCACTCAGCCTCTGCCAGCCCAGGAGCTGAGGGCCAACCTCAGAACCTGGTACAAACACATCACCAATGGACCATTAGCTTTGGTACTGTGACTTTTTAATCATTTCTCAGTACAGTAGAACCTCAGAGTTAGGAACACCAGAGTTATGAACTGACCAGTCAACCACATACCTAATTTGGAGCCAGACGTATGCAATCAAGCAGTAGTAGAGACCAAAAAAAAACAAAACAAAAATAAAGTACAGTGTTAAACTATTAAAAAAATAAAGGGAACGTTTTAAAAAGATTTGACAAGGTAAGAACATTTTCTATGCTTATTTAAATTAAGATGGTTAAAAGCAGCATTTTTCTGCTTCGGTAAAGTTTCAAAGCTGTATTAAAGTCAATGTTCAGTTATAAACTTTTGAAAGAACAACCATAACCATTTTGTTCAGAGTTATGAACAATCTCCATTCCTGAGGTGTTCATAACTTTGAGGTTTTACTGTCTATGTAACATAAGGCTACTGGTTGGGTCATCGGCAGCCACAATCAAACATAGGACCTCTGTTTGTAAAAGCATCAGCCTCTACTGCCTGAGCTAAAGACAACCACACCAATTAGCTAAGGTTTTTGAATGTTAAAAGAGAAAAGTCGAGCTTGTCAGAAAAATGGAACCATTTTTTGTTGAGAGCGTGTCCTTTTTTCCATCAAAAGATTTCAAAATCTGAAACAGCAGTAAGAAAAAAAAATAAAGAGAACAACAGCAATGGTACTTTTAATGTTTTTTTAAACTTCTGAGAAGGCAATGTAGCGCATGCAAGAATTGATATCTCTAGGAAATGAAAACTTATCCACAGAACAGCTAAATCATGGGTAGCAGCAGTAGCTTCGTATTCCCTGCAGTATCCTGCCAATGTGCCTTAATCCTGAGCGGAAGCCACCACCTCCTCAGGTAAGAAGTTGGCTTTATTTTCATGCCTGTTCAGGTTCTTAGCCTCTCTGCTGAGACTGTCAGCAATGGTGCCCATTACTTCCTGTTGCCATTATTGAGATAACTGTTGTGGTAAGAACACCTGTCCACTAGAAGCTGGTTTGAGACCTTCAACTCATTTCATATTGACCACCAAATTGCCATCAAGAAGTCAGTAATCATTTTTGGGGAGAGATCCTCAGCTGCTGTAAAATGTCATTGTTCTGTTGACTTCAACTGAGCTATGAATCTACATTAGCTGAGGCTCTGCTCGTTCTCTAAACTCTTGTCACAAGTACTACCAGTCCACTGAGCTATTCCCTCTCACCTTGTTTCATCTCTTTAGTAACTAACTGACGTTTGACTTATATACATATCAATACCACCTATAGTGTGGCATGAATATTTGCCAAGTGTCCTCCCTTTACAGGAAACGTTCACGTGATATTGCCATGCAACCCTTTGTAGGCTCTCCATGTCTGAATGATTGGATGTGTCAACTGAAGATTTAAAAATATTAGCCTGAAAAGAGCAAACAAGCAACCTAAATTTAAAAAAAATCTCTCCCATATGAGATAAACTCATTTGTGTTGATGAAGTCTTATTCCTTTTACCCAACACTTAAAATCCACCTGGAGTGCTGAGAATGGAGTTTTTCACTACTGCTTTGAGAAAAAGAAAGCAATGTTAACATGTAACGAAGAACCAAGTCCTTCATGATAACATTAACCTGACAAAACATTTGCTACCATCCTTTAGAAATTAAGGGAAGGGGGAAAGAAATCAAGGTTGTTGTTCTGATGGTCTTTACTCAGGTAAATAGTAACTATAAAGCAATACCCTAGAGAAAGGGAACAAGGTTATGAAGCTACAGCTATGGCTTTCATTTCATTTACTGAAGCATATTAATAGCTCGCTTCATTCTTTATTTCTCTGGAACAACATTTTAAAGTGCTCTCACACAAAGCACAAAAGTAGAGTAGCCTTGCTGGTGAAGTGGATACGGTTCCCATACAACAGAGCGATGCCATCAAGTGGTCAATCAATGCACTGGTTGTCTGCCAGCAGGGATTTTCTTAATCTTCATTGAACAAACACATGAAACTGGATGTGTGTGAAAAGCCACCATAAAATTAAAATACAATTCATTTTACCTGAATAAAAGAATGCTGTATGTTACAAAGCAAGGGAAACTGAAACACCTCATCCATCTCCAAAACAGAGAACAGCGAAAATACTGTGGGGGTAAGCATCCATGTCTTTAACTAAAACACTATTTTATATTCTTATTGTGGTTTTGCAGTGGGATAGAATTGATCTAGTGAAGATAATGTACTGACAAAACAAAATTTAAAATGGTTTTAAAGTAACAATTCAGCTACATATGTAGTTTAGAATTTGAAACATTACAGCAGTACAACCTTTCCTGCTGTTTCCGACGTAGTAATAAAAAAGTAGCTAAAACCTCTAAATGGTGTTTAGCAGTAAGGAACCCCTCTAAAAATATTTGCATTAATGTTGTGCCAACAAACCATAATTCCATTAGCAACATTTTCCTGCCAGAAACATCTCCAAGTTTGTTTTAACACATTGATGTGTGTTTCTGATCATTTAGAATGAAGAATTATTCTACGGAGCTGCAGATCAATTATAATGTAACTGAAATACTATTTTGAAGCACTAGACAGTACAAAATAACTAACTATCACTTTTTTCTTAAATACCAGGTCTAAGGCAGGATTAGTTATAGCTGATTTTAAAGGATATTATATAGATATAGCTATATAGCAGGGGTAAGCAGCCTGTGGCATGTGTGCCAAAGGCAGCGCACAAACTGATTTTCAGTGGCACTCACACTGCCTGGGTCCTGGCCACCGGTCCGGGGGGCTCTGCATTTTAATTTAATTTTAAATGAAGCTTCTTAAACATTTTAAAAACCTTATTTACTTTACATACAACAATAGTTTAGCTCTATATTTTAAACTTATAGAAAGAGACCTTTTAAAAACATTAAAATGTATTACTGGCACGCAAAACCTTAAATCTGAGTGAATAAATGAAGACTTGGCATACCACTTCTGAAATGTTGCTGACCCCTGCTATATAGGTAGATAGATATAGCTTTTCTGCATAAAGTGTATTCAGACTTCACTTCTAGCGAATTCTGTAATTGTTTAAATTTCTATTTGCCCATTTAATTTGGGACAGAATGCAAAGCAGGTATTTTCACATTCTCTGCTGCCATCACCTACAATTCAGTACTGTGATCCAAAAAAAGAGTCCTGCCCAGATTCTCACACTGAAGAGATGTGAGCTTCATCACCTGCATTTATTATGGATGTTTTACTTTACCTTCTGTTTGGGGACTATTATACATACATATGAGAAGTATTAGCATCATAATGTCTGTATGGTCCAGGCTCTCTTCTGGGACAACATAACAGAACACTATTCTGTCATTTGCAAGAATACATGGCAGTCAAATGTAGGCACTCCAGATGAACTGATAAACATGGATTAGAAGAGGTATAGACAAACAAGGCATGTTAGCCAAACCTCACTGTACCTTGGAAAGTGAAAATACAAAATAAAATACTAATGTAAACAGATATTCCTTCCTGATTTTTCTCCTGTTATTCCCCTTTGCCCTTATATTAAGCCTTGCATTTCAAAGTAGAAAAGATACAGCTCATTCCAGAGCATCACAACGCTGCTCCCAGGATAGCTGCAAAGGGTCATTCTAGAAGCACTTGAGTCAGTTTTCTCCCAACATCTGAGGAGCATGAGTATACTACTTCTGCAGCACTTTCAGCCCCAAATACTTCATAAAACTTAGAATCAATTCTGAACCGTGATCCCCTTTCATATCCAATATCCTGACACTCCACTTCAGTGCTTGAAGGACGGAGGTGCTGAAGTCCTTAAAATTAAACTAAAGTCCTTTCTGCTAGTCTCTGATGGACTGCCAATAAAACCTGTATGTGTTACTCCAATTTAAAATACTGTGACAATCATATATATACACACATAATATGTCTTCATTAAACCAGGACAGGGCCAAATAAAGAAGTATCTGAAAACATCTCTGAAGTGATAATGATTCAGTGTTGCCAGTCTTAAGCATTCAAAAATGTCAGGTTCCAAAAACCACAAAATTAGCTTAAAAATAATGAAATTTTAAATAGTATTTTGGATTTTCTCTCTTTGCTTTTTTGTTTCCAAGACTTTGGGATGCAGCTGGATCTCATTTTAAGCATTTATCTGAAACCAGGTGGGCTTCTTTTGTTGTTGTTATTGAAGCAAAAACTGAGATTCTCACATAATCACATGACTCCAGGAGCTGCGACTTTAAGGAAAAACACCAAATACTGTGAGACTTACAATAAAATCTTGAGTAGGCAATGCTGGTGTTTTCAGCTGCTTCTTAAATATGGGGCTGCTCAGGAGGAGCAAGTTCCAGAGCCTAGGAGCCAACCATATTGTGATAGAGGAACACTTAGAATGTAAAATGGTGTTTAAGTCCAGATGGGATGAAGCTGAAGAAGGGGGGCCCTTAACAGATCCAGAACTATGCCATTTAGGGCTTTAAAAAATAATTCAACAGGGTCATCTTAAAGTCCTTGCAAACAGCCAGTGTAAAGAAAGCTATGTAGGTGAAACTGCTCAATCCCACAAGTAGTAGTGCCGTTGTATCACAACAAACCACAAGTGATGGAGCAGCCCTGATGGAGTGATACCATAACTGAGTTTTCTGCTTGCAAAGCTTCTGGTCACACAAGATGTTATAAAGCATTTGGGATGTGGCTGGGGTGAGGGGTTTGGGGTATAGGAGAGGCTCAGGGCTAGGACAGAGGGTTGGGGTGCGGAGGGGATGAGGGCTCTGGCTGGGGGTGTGGGCTCTGGGGTGGGGCAGGGCTGGGGATGAGTTTGGGGGGCAGGCAGGCTGCCCTGGGACTGGAGCCAGAGAGAAGGACTCCCCCCAGCCCTCTCCCTGCTGGCAGAAGCAAGCTCTGGGGTAGGGACCCCCTTCTCCCGTGCCCAGCAGCACACTCACCCGCCCCCCATCACTGCACATGCTCCTAGGGCCCCTCTCAGATCCAAGAATCCCCCTCGCCTCCCCTGTGGTGGGTGCCATGCCGGGGGGGGGGGCTGCTATCACATGTGCACCTCTTCCCCTGCTGCTGCCCCTCACTGTAGCCTCACTGGGGCTGCCCCGTGCCCAGCGTGGGGCAAGAGCAGTGACTGCAGGCAGGGGGGTGGCTGTACTCATGGAGGGTCCCACTGGAAAATGAAAGGGTCCAAGGGGGAAGGGCAGACTGCCCTGGCAGTTGTGCAGGGGGGCACTAGGACAACAGTTAATGCAGGCAGGCAGCATGGAGCTGCAGGGGACAGGGAGAGACAAACACTCTGCTCTGGGACCCAGGGAAGTGCATGGGGGCAGCAAAGGGGGGCCGGGGCACACTCAGGGGAGCGCGGGGGGGCAGCAGGTGGGGCCAGGGAGGAGACCCGGCCCCGAATATTTGTGGAGCCAGGCTCGGACCCTCAATATTGCTGGAGCCAGGAGAAGGAGTCAGAGAGGGAGAGAATGCTCCATTTTCTTGCCGGTAGTTACTGCACCTTTTCTTACCGGTCCTCCATACCGGCCAGTACCGGCTTACTTTCACCTCTGTTTATATATGAACATATTATAATATAATTGGTAATACTTTACCAGGGGACTCAAACTTTGACATCATTTGACAATTACTAATGAAGTATTTTCCAATATTTTTTCTCTCTCTGAACACCTTTCTAATAAAGCCTCAAGATCAAGATTACGTTGCTAGAAAACATTAAGTCCAGCCAACTCTGAAGACTTAAAAACAACAGGATTGTTCACAAAGTAATGTTTCTTGCTTCTTTACTCACAGCCTTGAGATCGTAAAATGTATGCTGCCATAAATACTTATTCACGCTAAAACCAAGATGTGTTGGTCGCTGTTCTCACACCACAGGATTTCAGCAACTCCTTCTGAAGTCCCTGAAAGTTATCTGAATCCTCTGCTCAGAGAAACAGGCCCCACAAAAAAAAACTTTAAAGAAATAAGCACATACATATTGGGAAAGTAATTGTCAAAAGGTATTTTAATAGCAGATCCTACTAAATTTGTTTTCTACATTGTATAATACTATCATTCAATGTTACTATGGAGACAAGAGTTCTTAGACACAGATGGAAGATAAATGCTTAAATTTAGGAGATTAGATCTCATATAGAGTCTCTGCCAGTGAAGTAAGTGCCAAATACAAACTCCCCATCTGGACATGCAGGGAGACCAATTGAAGAGATAGAGAAGACACCCTTCAAAAAAATGGACACAAACATTAGGGCCGAGACAAGGAGACTGAATAAATGCCAACTTTCAAATACCTAGTTCCTATGCACCAATTGACGAATAAAAATGATGCAGTGGAAATGTGATTTGTAAACAGAGGAATCATTATGAGTGGGAATTTTTATGCTCCCCAGTCCCTAAAGGTTTTTCACTACATCTCCAAGTGCATATCAGCTATTTCATCATGCAGAATTTATTACACCATATATTACAATCAGATTAACATCTCAAGAATGTGCAAGTCAAATCAAAAGCTAGGCAAGAAATCCAAAGAACTGTGTAATGACCTGCCAATTGTGTACATGTACCAATGACCTCTATTGGATGAAAGCAGAATCGTACAACCAACTTCATGTCATAGACTCTTATCTGCTAACAGTTAATGGAGACTGTCCCACTGTTCAAATTGTAAGGGCCTGTGCTTGTGCAGGATGATAATCCTAGTAGAGCTGGCCAAAACTTGGGGATTTCCAGTTTGCAAGTAATTTTTATATTCAAAATTTGGTGTCATTCCAACTCTGATTGGAACAAGACCAATTTTTTTTTTAATTTATCCCAAACTGGAGACATCAAAAATGTTTCATTTCAGAAACACAGATACACAGTGTTTCTGAAACAAAATATGCTTCCTAAAACTAGTAACTGCTGACTCAAATTGACATGCTTGTCAGCGGTGGAAATGATAGGAACATCAATTTCATTCAGCAGCTGCCAGGGTCTGGGACTCTGGGACAGCCCCGCCATTCAGACTGCCCAGGAGCTGCGGACCCCTTGGGCTTCCAGACTCCTGAGCCAGCTGGCTCCCAAGGCTGCCTCCTCCAGAGCGTAGCAGTATGGAGAGCCAGCTGGCCCAGGAGTCTGGAAACCCTGGAGCAGCCCTAGAAGTATAGATTGTGGGAGCCCTGGAATGCTCAACCCCAGAGCAGTCACATGGCAGGGCTGCCCTGGAGCTGCAGATCCTAGAAGCTCACGCTCCCCAGAATCCCACCAGGTAAACAGGCACGGAAACCAAACCCTTTGCTATGTTGATTCAACGCATGTTCCTGAAACCCAAACTCTTTCCACAAAATATTGCAGGTTCAAACAAACCAGCATTTTCCAAGAAAATTTTGTTTTGCCAGAAAATTTGACAAGCCCTTAATCCAAGTTCTAGCCCTATTGCTACTTTGAAGTTACAAATGGCTATGACATGAAGCAAAGTGATAGCTGTGAATTCCTAAATGGGTGTTTGTTAGTACAATACAAGTTAGAGTATAGCATTCTACTTCCTGGGATATTTGAGTTATCCTCATATGGATTTGATTTGCTCCTCACATCTCAATTAGACTATTATATACTTTTGTATATTTTTTTGTTCCTGTCATTCCTAATAAGTAACATATGTTTCATGAAGCGATGTGACCATAAGAATGGAACAAAAATTCATATCACTATTTAAATCATCCGCACCCCCAAGTTTCTGTGGGTTCACAAAAGAGCTACCTGTTTTTGTAAAAAAGGAAGCATACAAGGGCAGAAAACTCATTTTCTTATGTAAATTATGGAAATGCCAGAGATTATAGTTGTAATCACCTCTAGTCACAGCCCTAAACCATCCAATTCTGCATATTAGCAGCCTATCTAAAGACATGTTATTACTCTCACTGTACTCTTTTGGCCTTTGCTACACTTGACTGTTGTCTCTCATCTCAAATTAGATTGTAAAGCCATGGCAAGAACAGTCTCTCCCTGTCTCTCTGTATAATGCCCATCACAAAAGGGCCCTAATCCTGACCAGGGCCTTTGGGTCTTGCCATAGTATAAATTAGTAATAGGATAAAATAATAGTCTGTATAAAAATGCGTCTTGAAAAGTCTGTCTCAAGTGACAAACTTCAGGAAAGTATATCTTTAAAAGAAGTTCTTCAGTCATCTTCTATAACTGCCCAAAAAGAACAGGAGTAATTGTGGAGTACTTGATATGGCTACTTCCACCTTTTCATGTTCTGTATGTAAATATATCTCCTTACTATATGTTCTATTCTACGCATCTGAAGAAGTGGGCTGTACCCACGAAAGCTTATGCTCAAATAAATTTGTTAGTCTCTAAGGTGCCACAAGTACTCCTGTTCTTTTTGCGGATACAGACTAACACGGCTGCTACTCTGAAACCTATAACTGCCCAAAGTATTGTAGTAGATCTACCGTATACTAAATGTTTACTATAAAATACCCATGAACTCATTAAAAGGGTGTTATTTGCTGGCTACTTTCAGTATGGCTTGGTAAATTAGGATAAGTCACAGGTTGGAAATCACATGATGTTTACTGAGCGTCACTGTTAGGCTGAGCCTATCTCATGTGATAAAAAGAGTCTGCCTAGCATCTACGTAAGGCATGTCCGCTGATATCTCAGAGGGGCTGTATGTCAGTTAAGCTCCCTGATCTGTGTATGGGAAACTATTTTGTCCCAGAGACACAACCCACATCTTGACTCTGGCAGACAGCAACCTTGTACATTTATTATTCTCTGTAATTCCATGAGGAAGTGTCTTATTTTTATGATATATTTGACTTGACAAGTATTTCCCAGCTTTGCAAGAGGAAATTTATTTGTTCACTGATATCAGAGTTCTTTTGTTCTATCAGCCCCAGGCATAATATATTATTCCTGGACATAGTACAATACTATAAACCCAAACCAAGCTCCAGATCCAAACATGCTCAAACTTTGGGGAAGTCTGGATCTGAATTTGGATCCAAATTCTGCAATTCAAGCTCATCTCTATACACCATGCACATTGTGGTCAAGATCCTAAACAGTGCATGATGTGGTTTATAGGAGACAAAAATAGCCATAAGCCACCTGTTTGTGTCCCCCAATCCTGCCATTGGCCTGGTGCTGGGGTGATTCCCAGGTGCAAGTGACACCAAGTAGGAAGCCTCAGAGACCATTCCAGTACCCAAGGCATAACAATACACTCTCTAAGCCCACTTCCCCCTGGCATGCCCCTACATTGGTGCCATAACAAGGGGTAGCATGAAGCCACTACAGCAACCCGAAACCAGCAGAGGATCCCCTTCACGTGGTAGGATCCTATGGGTTTGTATCTGCTTTGTGCCAGAGTGAATGGCACAAAGCAGACTTAATGCACTGCAGAATCAGGGCCACCTCTAATTCCCCCAGTTAATAGAAAATGTCTTTGCACTATTATAAATTAATGTTTAAATCTCCCAGTCTTACAAGAGGAAATTTCCCTTATGCATGAATTCTCTTGTGGCAGCAGAGTGAGGTATAGTGTATTATTCCTGAACTAGAGAAAGAGAGAGAGTCATTTTACATTAGCTATTGGGAGGAAAGCTAGAGTATGAAAAAATATTTTAACCCAACACAAACTTCCAAGGAACAAGCAGAGAATACAGTTTCACTGATTTAACATTTACTTTATGTAGATTTGCTTGCATGCAGGTACAACGGTGATGGGTATATTAACACAGAGAGAATTGTAGATAGATAACTGGAGCTATCTAGCTCATGTACCTTAAGTACATATCACATTTTATTAGGTAAAGTGCCTGTTAATATATCTGGTCTTTCTTTTTTACACTTACACAGTAACTGTATTCAGAAGAGCACTATTTTCCCCCCAAGATGCCGCTGACTTAACTCTTTGTATGTTACGCACGCCCCATTGCTGTTTTATTCAGAAAGACGTGCAATGCCCTGCTGGATAAGGCCAGTTTAGCTTTTGCTGCCTCTACAAAACTTTGATTTGCTCTTCTTTAGCTCTGTGAGTCTTCAGTTGTTTTAGTAGTGGCTACATCTTATCTGTAAGAGGTAATGTCCACCATTTAAGGAAACGTTGAGAATTAGAGCTTGTTTGAACGTGAACAGAGTTTTGCCTTCATATGAATAGGACATGTATGAATTAGCAACTTTCAAACTGAACTGATGGGAGAGTGTGGAATGCTGTCTAAACTGGAGTTGAGGGGGCTCATACAGTTCTATTGTAAATCTTTATTAGTCTACACATTTTTAAGTGAAGATAATCATAAAAATAAAGCAAATTAGGCTCAGACATTTTACAGCCCTCTATAGCTACAATGTTTACTTCTCCCCATCTACTGACCACCGGTGTACACTTTGGCCTTTTGAATGCACACGTTTATTTAGTCCAACAGGTAAGCACAAAACACCATATCGTGTGTCTAAAATAAGGTATCATATTACATATTTTGAATTCAAACCTTACAACCAAGAGATTTTCTCCTCAAGATGTTTATTTGCTTAGTAACCGTTGAAACAAGTACTCAAAAGCATTTTTGCATCCCAGGTGTCTAATATTTCAAATTTTGAGTAACCGACATCACTTCTAATCAAGATGATCAATTATTCTCTGTCCCAGAAGGCAACAATACACAGAGAAACATACCATTGTTATCACACAGCTGATACATCTCCTCTAAACAAGATTTTTAGCTAACTGTATAAAGAATAGTCATTTGCCACTCTGGATCTTATTGCAAATTGCAAATGCCAAATAGAGCAGAACGTATAGACTCAAATTCAAGTCATCTTTTCCCTTTAAAGAAATATTCTGAATGATGTGTTTCTCTTCATATACAAATCTTTTTAAAATGTAGTATTAGAATTAGACATCAGGTACATGGGCAGTTGGTGGGTTACTCATATCTAGAGGTGACAATGAATTCAATTAATATAACTTTTTTATATACATGTATTGAGAAAAGTCAAAGTCTTCCATGTATTCAGTCTAGGGCTGTCTCTGTTTTGTGTTAATTAAAAGAAGACTTTTGCATAGTGTGGATATACCCTTTTTAACATTCAGGACAAGATGTTCTGTATCCAACCAGCTGGACTTCATCAAAGCCCCAGAAACTGATTGGCCAGTACTGTTTCCTAGCGACAACAGGCACCCTGGATGCATTCAGAGCCTTGTATGAGATAAGCAGCTAAATGGTCTATTTGTGTCCAACAATGTGCTAATGTACTGGAAAGCAGATAAAATTCTAAGGGAATAAGCATTTTCAAGTGACAGCTTCTTGCCCACTGACCCTTGCAGAAATCATTTAAACATGAAGCATAGATTGACATGGTACAAAGCATAAAGGAGAAAAGTATGAAATTTTTAAAAACAAAAATCACAAACTTCAACACAAACACCACTGTGTTTGCCTTCTTTTAAATTTCACAAAGAAAAATCAGCACATACTTTTATTTGGTTTTGCTTCTGAATTTGAGAGGTGAAAACGAACAGTGATTAATCTTACACCCACAAATATTAAGTCTAACAGTGATATAAATCTGTCGTCTCCTTTGGTCTCTGCCTATCCCTTTTAAACAGCGAAAGAACTAGTGTTCCCCTCCTTTGGATCCAACACTGGGCATCCCAAACAAAAACAGCAAAAGTAACTTATGGTTCAGTGGTTCATGTTCTAGGTGAAGCCCCTAAGAAAAAACCTCATGCAACCATGACACTGATTAGCAGTGATGCCTGTATAAGGATACATCTACAAAGCGTCTCCCATCCTTTCCAAAGTAAATCTGCACTGTTAAATGCCACTCCAACAATCACCTATAGAATACTGCTTACATTTGGTAGAATAACTCACATAAAAACATACCCTACATCTACTATGACTTCTGTTGGTGACAAATCGTAAGAGGAAATCTCAGTGTGGACCAAGTGCTAACACACCTGCTTTGCAGGCAGTGAACCCTGCCAGATCCTCACAGCTAGAAAAGGCTCCTAGTCCACAGAGCACTGCTGTAGTCCTGAGCACGTTGTCAGCTGGGAACCAGAGTCCATCAGGTTAGAAGACTTTTTCTCCTCCCCCTTCAATGCAACTGGAGGCAATTCACTCCCATTGTGACCCCCTCTAAACCCACAAGTCAAACCCCAGTAGATGCCACAGAGCTTTGAGGGAGACAGAGGGGTTAGGATCCAAAGATGAATGGTGGAGGGAAGAGGAAGCTCATATGCATGAGTTCCCCATCTCTTATTCTGAGGCTCAATTAATCACAATCACATGGTAGTTAGACAATCTTTTCTTACCCCTGCTGCTCCACCCTGGCCATCTTCAGGACAGGTCGGGCCAACAAGAGTCCCACTGTGTACAAGTAAGAGACTTATTGGCTTCTCAGAATTGGGCAACTACTGTGCAATGCACTCATGACTTGACTCTACACATATAGTTTAGGATCTATCATCGATTCGAAGCCAGTAGATTATGTTTTTTGTTAGGGTACACACTATGGCTACAGTTCATATGCAATCTGTTTTGGGAATGCACAGGCTACAATGGAGGCTGAATTGGTCAAAAACAATTTCCAGTGACCAACAACTGGAGTCTTTGTCCAAACACACACAGTTTACTACTCCATCAAGAGAGGAGAATAACTTTCACTGTTTGAGATTGGTATATTGCCACAAAAAAGCACAGTACAATAAGCTAGGCTACATGAATCAAGTCAGCTTGGGGCAAGCTACATTTTCATTTAGTTTAAACCAATAACTATTACACATCATTTTCTCCATCTCTGCATGTGCACAAACCAGACAAAAAATTTTACACGACACATTGATATTTTAGCAGCATGTGTATTTTCGACTATTTGTATTTAGGTTTATTTCCTTTTTGTCCGTATTTCCTGCCCTCCCCCGCCCCAACACACACATTTTCTTCCATGCTATGGGGTGCTATTTGTGTGTCCAAAATAATATGAGAAATCCTGCCTTGACATGATATTTCAGTTCCTTGATGATGGGACCTGATTCTATGAACAAGTTTATTATTTTTTGGCTTCCTAAGGCAAAAAAGTATGAATGTAACAAGTAAATACCAAGACATTGGACTAATAAGATTTCAGAGCTCTTATAAATAGGCCACGTATTTTCATTGTACAGGCTCATTATGTCCTGCGGCAATATAATCATAGAATATCAGGGTTGGAAGGGACCTCAGGAGGTCATCTAGTTCAACCCCCTGCTCAAAGCAGGTCCAATTCCCAACTAAATCATCCCAGCCAGGGCTTTGTCAAGCCTGACCTTAAAAACCTCTAAGGAAGGAGATTCCTCCCTAGGTAACCCATTCCAATGCTTCCCCACTCTCTGAGTGAAAAAGTTTTTCCTAATATCCAACCTAAACCTTCCCCACTGCAACTTGAGACCATTACTCCTTGTTCTGTCATCAGGTACCACTGAGAACAGTCTAGATACATCCTCTTTGGAACCCCCTTTCAGGTAGTTGAAAGCAGCTATCAAATCCCCCACCCTCATTTTTCTCTTCTGCAGACTAAACAATCCCAGTTCCCACAGCCTCTCCTCAGAAGTCATGTGCTCCAGCCCCCTAATCATTTTTGTTGCCCTCTGCTGGACTCTTTTCAATTTTTCCACGCCCTTCTTGTAGTGTGGGGCCCAAATCTGGACACAGTAATCCAGATGAGGCCTCACCAATGTTGAATAGAGGGGAATGATCACGTCCCTCAATCTGCTGGCAATGCCCCTACTTATACAGCCCAAAATGCCATTAGCCTTCTTGGCAACAAGCAGGGGCGGCTCTAGGCACCAGCAAAACAAGCTGGTGCCTAGGGCGGCAAAATCTAGGGGGCGTCCCCTGCCGCCGGCGGACCTGCCGCAGTCATGCCTGCGGGAGGTCCACCGGAGCCCCGGGACGACTGGACCTGCCGCAGGCAAGACTGCGGAGGGGGCGCTCATCCCGCGGCTCAGCTGGACCTCCCGCAGGCATGACTGCGGTAATTCGCCGGCGGGGGGCCCTTCCCTTCCGGGACCCGCCGCCGAAGTGCCCCGAAGACCCGCGGTGGGGGCCCCCCCGCCGCCGAATTACCGCCGAAGACCGGGCTGCACTTCGGCGGCGGGTCCCGCTTCGGCGGTAATTCGGCGGCGGGGGGGTCCCCCCCCGCCGCGGGTCTTCGGGGCACTTCGGCGGCGGGTCCCAGAACGGAAGGGCCCCCCGCCGCCGAAGACCCCAGGCCCCCGGAATCCTCTGGGCGGCCCTGCATATGGTAGCTGTCTTGTTCAATATATTCTATCAGGGTCAGACACTTAAAATTAAAAAATAGTTTTCAAATAAACTTCTTTTCAAGATAAAATTGTTGGAACAATTTCATGATAGCCAATACAGTGATTTCTGTCATTGCATTCTTCCTTATATACACACGAGGCTCAAACTTGTAATCCCTACATAGCCAAAACTCGTAGTGAAAACAAAACGACTTTTAGGAACACAGGATTTTTCATTTTAATGGTCCATTATTTGGTTCAATATCTTGTCTGTGACAGTGACCAGAAACATTCAGAGGACTGTGTAAGAAACCCCAGAATGAACAACTTTGAAATAACTTGCCCATGAGAGAATTTTCTTCTTAACCACTGTCATTTTATGGCTGGTTTATGTCCTGAAGCATGAGGGCTTACATCGCTTGTAATTTTTTAATCCCATCTAATGTAATTGTGGATGCTCTAATTATCTGTAGAAGTGTCTGATCCTTCTTTAAAATTCTACAATATATCACTGTGGTCAAGAACTTAGTAACAGTGAGTTCCACAGATTAATCTTGTGATCTGAAAAAAGTATTTTTTTCCAGTGTTAAATAGGGTGCCTGCCAGTTTAATTGAATACCCCTTTGTTCTTATATCACATGAAAGGGTAAATAGAAGCGTTCTTGCTACCATTCACTGCTTCATATGCTTCCACACAACCCCTCATCTGTTTCTTCTCCTAACAGCTCCAATGTTTTCATTCTCTCTCTCTATAGAAGTCTTTCCATGTCTCCAATCATTTTCTTCAACTGTCTCTGAACCTCCCTTTATTTCTGACATATCCTTTGTGAGATTGGGTGACCAGAAGCAAACAGTATTTGAAGTGAAGAAAATACTACTGATTTATATAATAGCACTATAACATTCTCAGTATTTTCTATCCCTTTCCTTTTGCATCCTAATATCTTCTTTTTAAACCAGAGAAGTAGTTTTCATTGAGCTGTCTGCAATAACACACAGCATATTTTATCCTGAGTGATTACTGTAAATTTAGAACCAAGCGACACACAAGTAATTTTTTTGTACGTGCATTGTTTTGCATTTCTCAATATTGAGTTTCAGCTGCCATTGTGCTGCCCCATTCACCTAGCTTTGCAAGCATCCACTGTAGCTCCTCACTCCCTTCTCTAGTGTAGACCAATGTTACTCTGTCGGTGGCAAAATCTGCCACCTAACTGTACACTCCTTTCTCCAGATAACTGATGAATATATTAAATGCTACTGATAACACAGAGCCTTGAGGCATCCCTCCATTGAGTTTTTGCCATATTGAAAATTGAACATCTATTCTTATTCTTGGTTCTGAAAATGGCTTAGAGATAGAACAATGACAGCACTTGACCTCTCACCCCATGACTACTTCATTTCTTTAATAGCCTCTTCTGAGGGACTTTGCCAAACTCATTATGAAACTCCTAGTAAACAAAGTTAACCAGTTCCCTTTTATCCACTATTTTGCTGATATACTCAAAGACTTGTAACCGAGAGCCATGATTTATCCCTATCATTTGTTTAATTAGGGGTTTTATCATTTATAGTTTTTGCCTTGGTAAAGATTGCAAGATCTAGCACAAGGGCTAGAAATCACAACAGAACTCCAATTTCTAAGTGGAATTTCAACTGCTGTATTGAAACAAAATGTCTCGTACAGCCCTCCTCTTTCCGCCTCTAAAAGAAAGAGAAAAAACAAATATATTGTGGGGGTGGGGTCATAAAATGACTTCAGCTTCCTAAAGATTTAGGGCCATGCCCTGACACCTCTTGCAAGCACCTATTGTGGTTCTGGACAAGGCAACCTTACATTCCCTGCAGAACAGTAGTCCACTGTGATACAACGGTGGCAGCATGCGGAGCATTTGGGAAGTGGTTAAATTCCATATAAGAGTTTGTAGCAGGGTCTGTGGAGCAGTTGTACTGGTGCTTTCCTGTTTGAGAAAAGAGTCTTATAGACTATAATTGGGATGGAGAGAAATGAAGGTCTATAGAATTAGCTCTAAAAGCCAATTCAATTTCCAAGATAATGGTATCCCTACTACAGAAAGCTTAAACCAAACTATGATATTTAATAGCATATTTTGTCCCTGCACTAGAATCTAGTAGCAGGGCCGCCCAGAGGATTCAGGGGGCCTGGGGTCTTCAGCGGCAGGTCCTGGGGCAGAAGGACTCCCCACCGTGGGTCTTCGGGGCACTTCGACGGAGGGTCCCGGAGTGGAAGGACCCCCACCGCCAAATTGCCACCAAAGACTCGGAGTGGAAGAAGCTCCGGGAGCCTGGGCCCCATGAGAGTTTTCCGTGGCCCCTGGAGTGAGTGAAGGACCCCGCTCCAGGGGCTCCAAAAAAAACTTTCATGGGGGCCCCTGCAGGTCCCGGGGCAAATTGCCCCACTTGCCTCCCCCCTCTGGGTGGCCCTGAATAGTAGCAGCTATGGTAGCTGACTTTTTGGAAATAGGACGTGTACTATTCCCTGGGCCACTTCCCCACAGCAGCCCCTACTCAATATCTCCTTCACCGTTACCTCCGGGCCTCCTTTCTTGCTTAGTTCCTGCAACAGTGTGGCTTCCTCGTACAGCTCCTGATACGCCCACCTCACTGAGTAACTGGGAGGCTTTTAACTAGTTCCAGCCAGCCCTTGATTGGCTTCAGGTGTCCCAATCAACCTAGCTCTCTCCACTGCTTTCTAGAAGGATCTTAACTGGCCCCAGATGTCTTGATTAACCTGGAGCAACTGCCATTTGATTGCCGTGGTACCAGGGATTTGTTTAGCCTGGGGCTAACAAACCTGTTCCTCACTACTTTACTATGGCCCTATGGCCTTGCCCCATCAAACCATTTACTCCTACCCTTTCTTTCCTATCTTTTAGCCAGTTACCAGTCCATGAGAGGACTTTCCCTCTTATCCCACAATGGTTTACTTTGCTTCAGAGCCTTTGGTGAGGGACCCTGTCAAAGGTTTTCTGAAAATCTAAGTACTCTATATCCACTGGATCCCCCTTGTCCACATGCTTTTTGACCCCTTCCAAGAATTCTAGTAGGTTGGTGAGGCATGATTTCCCTTTACAAAAACCATATTGACTCTTCCCCAACAAATTATGTTCATCTATGGGTCTAACAATTTTGTTCTTTATTATATATCATGGGGTAGCCGGGTTAGTCTATATCCACAAAAACAACAAGGAGTCCGGTGGCACCTTAAAGACTAACAGATTTATTTGGGCATAAGCTTTCGTAGGTAAAAAAAACCTCACTTCTTCAGATGCATCTGAAGAAATTGGGTTTTTTTACCCACGAAAGCTTATGCCCAAATAAATGTTAGTCTTTAAGGTACCACCAGACTCCTTGTTGTTGTTCTTTATTATAGTTTCAACCAGTTTGCCTGGTGCTGAAGTCAGGCTTACCAGCCTCTAATTGCCGAGATCACCTCTGGAGCTCTTTTTAAAAATTGGTGTCACATTAGCTATGCTCCAGTCATTTGATACACAAGCTGATTTAAATGATAGGTTACAGACTACAGTTAGTAGTTCTGCAATTTCACATTTGAGTTCTTTCAGAACTCTTGGGTGAATACCATCTGGTCCTGGTGATTTATTACTGTTTAGTATCAGAGGGGTAGCCGTGTTAGTCTGGATCTGTAAAAGCAGCAAAGAATCCTGTGGCACCTTATAGACTAACAGACATTTTGCAGCATGAGCTTTCGTGGGTGAATACCCACTTCGTCGGATGCAAGTAGTGGAAATTTCCAGGGGCAGGTATATATAAGCAAGCAAGAAGCAAGCTAGAGATAACAAGGTTAGTTCAATCAGGGAGGATGAGGCCCTGTTCTAGCAGTTGAGGTGTGAAAACCAAGGGAGGAGAAACTGGTTCTGTAGTTGGCAAGCCATTCACAGTCTTTGTTTAATCCTGAGCTGATGGTGTCAAATTTGCAGATGAACTGAATCTCAGTAGTTTCTCTTTGAAGTCTGGTCCTGAAGTTTTTTTGCTGCAGAATGGCCACCTTAAGATCTGCTATTGTGTGGCCAGGGAGGTTGAAGTGTTCTCCTACAGGTTTTTGTATATTGCCATTCCTAATATCTTATTTGTGTCCATTTATCCTTTTCCTTAGAGACTGTCCAGTTTGGCCGATGTACATAGCAGAGGGGCATTGCTGGCATATGATGGCGTATATTACATTGGTGGACGTGCAGGTGAATGAACCGGTGATGGTGTGGCTGATCTGGTTAGGTCCTGTGATGGTGTCGCTGGTGTAGATATGTGGGCAGAGTTGGCATCGAGGTTTGTTGCATGGATTGGTTCCTGAGCTAGAGTTACTATGGTGCGGTGTGCAGTTACTGGTGAGAATATGCTTCAGGTTGGCAGGTTGTCTGTGGGTGAGAACTGGCCTGCCACCCAAGGCCTGTGAAAGTGTGGGATCATTGTCCAGGATGGGTTGTAGATCCCTGATGATGCATTGGAGGGGTTTTAGCTGGGGACTGTATGTGATGGCCAGTGGAGTCCTGTTGGTTTCTTTCTTGGGTTTGTCTTGCAGTAGGAGGCTTCTGGGTACATGTCTGGCTCTGTTGATCTGTTTCCTTATTTCCTCGTGCGGGTACTGTAGTTTTGAGAATGCTTGGTGGAGATTTTGTAGGTGTTGGTCCCTGTCTGTAGGGTTAGAGCAGATGCGGTTGTACCTCAGTGTTTGGCTGTAGACAATGGATCTTGTGGTGTGCCCGGGATGGAAGCTGGAGGCATGAAGGTAGGCATAGCGGTCGGTAGGTTTTCGGTATAGGGTGGTGTTAATGTGACCATCACTTATTTGCACCGTGGTGTCTAGGAAGTGGACCTCCCGTGTAGATTGGTCCAGGCTGAGGTTGATGGAGGGGTGGAAGCTGTTGAAATCGTGGTGGAATTTTTCCAGAGTCTACTTCCCATGGGTCCAGATGATGAAGATGTCATCTATGTAGCGTAGGTAGAGAAGGGGCGTGAGTGGACGGGAGCTGAGGAAGCATTGTTCCAGGTCGGCCATAAAAATATTGGCATATTGTGGGGCCATGCGGGTGCCCATAGCGGTGCCACTGATCTGGAGATATATATTGTCATCAAATTTGAAATAGTTGTGTGAGAGGATAAAGGCACAGAGCTCAGCAACCAGTTGTGCTGTGGCATCATCAGGGATACTGTTCCTGACAGCTTGTATTCCATCAGTGTGTGGGATGTTTGTGTAGAGAGCCTCTACATCCATGGTGGCTAGGATGGTGTTTTCTGGAAGGTCACCAATGCATTGTAGTTTCCTCAGGAAATCAGTGGTGTCACGGAGATAGCTGGGAGTGCTGGTGGCATAGGGTCTGAGTAGAGAGTCCACATATCCAGACAGTCCTTCAGTGAGAGTGCCAATGCCCGAGATGATGGGGCGTCCAGGATTTCCAGGTATGTGGATCTTGGGTAGTAGATAGAATAACCCTGGTCGGGGCTCTAAGGGTATGTTGATTTGTTAGTGTAGGGAGTGTCCTGAGTAGACGGTGCAGTTTCTTAGTGTATTCCTCAGTGGGATCTGAGGGAAGTGGCCTGTAGAATTTGGTATTGGAGAGTTGTCTGGCGGCCTCCTTTTGGTAGTCAGACCTGTTCATGATGACAACAGCACCCCCTTTATCAGCCTCTTTGATCTCCCTCACATCCTCAGCCATGAAGACCAATGCAAAGAATTCATTTAGTTTCTTTGCAATGGCCTTATCTTTTAGTGCACACCTAGTTTTCACACCTCAACTGCTAGAACAGGGCCTCATCCTCCCTGATTGAACTAACCTCGTTATCTCTAGCTTGCTTATATATACACCTGCCCCTGGAAATTTCCACTACTTGCATCCGACGAAGTGGGTATTCACCCACGAAAGCTCATGCTCCAAAACGTCCGTTAGTCTATAAGGTGCCACAGGATTCTTTGCTGCTATTACTGTTTAGTTTATCAATTTGTTCCAAAACATCCTCTAATGAAACCTAAATATGGGAGACTTCCTCAGATTTGTCACTTAAAAGAATGGCTCAGGTTTGGGAATCTCCCTCACATCCTCAGCCATGAAGACCAATGCAAAGAATTCATTTAGTTTCTTTGCAATGGCCTTATCTTTTAGTGCACCTTTAGCATCTTGATCATCCAGTGGCCTCACTGGTTGTTGAGCAGGCTTCCTGCTTCTGACGTACTTAAAAAAAAAAATGTGTTTACTTTTTGAGTCTGGCTACCTGTTCTTCAAATTCTTTTTTGACCTTACTAATTATACTTTTACACTTCATTTGCCAGAGTTAATGCTATTTTCCTCACTAGGATTTAACTTCCACTTTTTAAAGGATGACTTTTTGCGTCTCATTGCTTCTTTTGCTTTGTTGTTTAGCCCACTGGTTCTCAAAGCCAGTCTGCTGCTTGTTCAGGGAAAGCCCCTGGTGGGCCAGGCCAGTTTGTTTACCTGCCGCGTCCGCAGGTTTGGCTGATCGCAGCTCCCACTGGCTGCAGTCATGGGTGGCAGGTTTGTAGAAATTTTGGTGGTGCCCAGAACCCACCCCCGCCCAAACTCTGCCCCGCCAAAACTCTGTCCCCCCACCTGCCCAAGGCTGTGGGAGGAGGTCTGGGGTGCAGGCTCTGGGAGAGAGTTTGGGGGAGGGAGGGGGTGCAGGAGTGGGGCTGGGTTTGGGGTGGGGCTGAGGATGAGAGGTTGGGGGTGTGGGAGGGGCTCAGGGCTATGGCAGAGGGGTGGGGTGTGGGGGGTGGGGTGGGGCTGGGGATGAGGGGTTCATGATGCAGGAGGGGGCTCAAGGTAGGGGCAGACAGGGTGCGGGAGGATGAAAGGTTTGGGCTGTGGGAGGGGGCTCAGAGCTATGGCAGAGGGTTGGGGTGTGGGGTGAGGGCTGTGGGGTGGGGCTCAGGATGAGGGGTTCATGATGCAGGAGGGGGCTCAGGGTTGGGGCAGACAGGGTGCAGGGGGATGAGGGCTGGGGCTGAGGGGTTTGGGGTGTGGGAGGGGCTCAGGGCTAGGGTAGAGGGTTGGGGTGCAGGGGGGATGAGAGCTCTGGCTGGGGTTGGAGATGAGAGGTTTGGGGTGCTGGAGGAGCTCAGGGCTAAGACAGAGGGTTGGAATACAGGGCGATGAGGGCTCTGGCTGGGGTTGGAGATGAGGCGTTTGGGGAGTTGGAGGGGCTCAGGGCTAGGGCAGAGGGTTAGGTTGCGGGGTGGGGTGAAAGCTCTGGCTGGGGGCTCTGGGGTGGGGCAGGGCTGGGGATGAGTTTGGGGTGCAGGCAGGCTGCTCTAGGATAGGGGCCAGAGAGGAGGACTCACCCCAGCCCTTTCCCTGCCAGCAGCAGCGAGTTCTGGGGGAGGAGCCCCCCATCCTGCCCCCCCCAGCAGCACACTCACCCCCACCACTGTCACTGCATGTGCTCATAGGGTCCCTCTCAGGTCCAGGAATCTCCCTCGTCTCCCCCATGGGTGCCGGGGGGTGCTGCGTGCGCCTCCTCCACTGCTGTTGCCCCTGGCTGTAGCCTCACTGGGGGTGGGGGATGGGGCTGCCTCCTTGCCCAGCATGGGGCAGGAGCGGTGACTGAGGGGCAGGGAGCTGTGCTGGTGGAGGGTCCCGCCGGAAAAGGGAAGGGTCTGAGGAGGAAGGGCAAGCTCAGAGTCAGTCTGCCATGGCAGTCGATATGGGGGGCACTAGGACCCTGCGGCAATTGCTGACGCAGGGAAGCAGCATGGAGATGCTCTGCTCCCTTCGGGGCCCGGGGACGTGCACAGGGCCAGCAAGGGGGGGCCGGGGGACACTCGGGGGAGGCACGGGGGGGCAGCAGGTGGGGCTGGGGGGGAGACCCGGCCCCAAACATTGGTGGAGCTGAGCCCCTGGGTTCTGAATATTGCTGGTGCCCAGGCACCACGTGGGTATATAACTTGCCGCCCATGGCTGCAGTTCTCCGTTCCAGGCCAATGGGGCTGTGGGAAGCGGTGGCCAGCACATCCCTCAGCCCGCACCGCACCGCTTCCCTCAGCCCCCATTGGCCTGGAGAGGTGAACCGCGGTCACTGGGAGCCGCGATCAACCAAACCTGCGGGCGCAGCAGGTAAACAAATTGGCCCGGCCCGCCAGGTGCTTTCCCTGAACAAGCAGCAGACTGGCTTTGAGAACCACTGGTTTAGCCATTGTGGGAATGGGTTTTTTTTGTGTGTTTGTTTTTTTAATTTAGGACATATAGTTAAGTTGATCCTCTATTATGGTGTCTTTAAAATGTTTCCATGCAGCTTGCAGGGATTTCTTCTGGCACTGTGTCTTAATTTCTGTTCAAATAACCTCCTCATTTTTGTGTCATTCCCCTTTCTGAAATTAAATGTTACAGTGTTGGGCCACTGTGGTGTTTTCCCCGCCACAATGATGTTAAATTTAATTATATTATGGTCACTATTACCAAGCAGTCCAGCTATATTCACCTCTTGGACCAGATCCTGTGCTCCATTTAGGACTAAATCAAGAATTGCCTCTCCTCTGGATTTCAGGACTAGCTGCTCCAAGAAGCAGTCATTTAAGGTGTTAAGAAACTTTATCTCTTCATCCTGTCCTGAGGTGACATGTACCCAGTCAATATGGGGACAGCTGAAATCCCCCGTTATTGTTTTTTTATTTTAATAGTCTCTCTAATCTCCCTGAGTATTTCACAGTCACTATCACCGTCCTCGTCAGGTGGTCAGTAATATATCCCTACTGCTATATTCTTATTATTCAAGCATGGAATAATAATCAGAGAATCTATGGTACATTTTGTTTCATTTAAAATTGTTATTTCATTTGATTCTATGCTTTTTTTCACATATAGTGCCACTCCCCCACCAGCACAACCTGTTTTGTCCTCCTGATATATTTTGTACCCTGGATTTACTGTCTCCCATTGATTATCCTCATGCCACCAAGTTTCTGTGATGCCTATTATATCAATATCTTCATTTAATATGAGGCACTCTAGTTCACCCATCTTATTATTTAGACTTTAGCATTGGTATTCAAGCTCTTTAAAAACTTGTCACTTTTTAGCTGTCTGCCATTAGAGGATGTAATTGAATGGGACTTTTTTTTCATTTGACTGTTTCTCATCAGATCCTACCTGTATTTTATCTTCCATCCTCTCCTCCTTACTAGGACATAGAGAATCTCCATTAATAGATCCTCCCCTAAGGAATGTCCCTGTCCGAACCTTGTGCTCCTCTGCACCTGTTGGCTTTCCCCTAGCCCTTAACATTTAAAAACTGCTCTATGACCTTTTTAACTAAGTCCTGGCAATCTGGTTCCATTTTGGTTTAGATGGAGCCCATCCTTCCTGTATAGGCTCCCCCTTTCCCAAAAGTTTCCCCAGTTTCTAATAAATCTAAATCCATCCTCCCGACACTATTGTCTCATCCAAGCATTGAGACCCTGCAGTTGTCTGTCTGTCTAACTGGCCCTGCGCATGGAATTAGAAGCATTTCAGAGAATGCAACCATAGAGGTCCTGGACTTCAATCTCTTACCTAGCAGCCTAAATAGTGTACCAAGTCATACCAGCACAATAAGAATTGATTTACCATTATACCAATATAAGATTGTTCTTTAAATTACCCTTTTACTCCAGTAAGGTTAAAACCACAGATCAGAAAGCACCGGCTGGACCTCCCACACCCATAAAAAGTATATTATAAGCATATCTATAGTACTTCATATCTTTATAGATTGTATAAAATTTAGCTAATTAAATTGTACATATATGGATGAACTCTGATTTGATCAAAAATACAAGGCCAGTTATCTGAGCCACTTAAAATGCAGTATTACAGTGATTGAGTTTTTACTCTACTGCTTCAACATCCATCAAATACAATTATTAGGTTCACGTCAACCGTTTGACAAAACAAAGAAAATCATAGTAATAAAACATTGTCTCAGGATCAGGAGCTCTGATTTGAAGAAAAAATTCTCAGAATTTGCTTCATCATCTAGTTTGGTCAGTTTGGCCTGAGATTTCAACTCCTAGCAAAAGTTATCACTCACCAATGATAATATCCTATTCTATGTATGTTAGGTCAGATTTGCAGAATACCGCCTCAGCTTCAGAAAACCATATTAATACAACCTGATTCAGATTGATTTACCCTGATGTAAATCAGGAATAGCCCTAAAGAAGTCAATAGAGTTACATCAGGATAAAACCAGAGTAATTGAGATCAAAATTAGTTCATCTGACTTGATTTATATGCCTATGGGAATGTTACTAATTTACAGGCCACATCCAGCCTGGGTACTTCCATGAAGAACAGTGAAACTCAATTAGAGATAGAGAAACCCCCACCCCCAAAAAGCTGCATTTTCCCAGCTTCTCCAGTCTTTGGGTGAGGGAATGGCAAATAGTCCATAAAATATGTACAGATGATGAGAGAAACCTCAGGAGCAGAAAGTAGGGTGCAAGGATAGGCTCTGGGCTTTGTGTCTGGGAAAGGCCTCTGAGTCAGGAGTTTTCAGGCATAATTATTAGTTTAATTATTTGTATTACCATAGCGCCTTGAAGACCTAGTCATGGACAAGGATCCCATTGTGTTAGGTGCTGTACAAACACAGAACAATAAGGCAGTCCTTGCCCATAAGAGCTTGCTGTCTAAGATAACAGATTCAGACAGTGAGACAGTGTTGGTCAGAACAACAGGCAACGCTGGTCAGCACCCGCGCAGCCCAACCATTGTCAAGATTTTTTGTAGACATCATGGAAAAAGAGGGGATTTGAAGAAGGATAATGCATTAATTTTGCAGATGTTTATGGGGAGCGCCTCTCAAGCAGGAGAGGCAGCAAAGGAGAAACCACAAAAGGTGTTCATTTAAAAAGTTTAACAAGCAGTCAATGGAGACTGGCATCCTGGACCAATCAGAGGCAGGAGTCTATATCTCTAAAATACAGCCATTCCTATCCATACACATGACTAAGCCTTTCATCCAGGCTCCCATATTGTGTTTCAAGTACTGCATCATGCTTCTCTCTGGCCTTGACAAATACAATCTTGCCTTGCATGTATCCATGCAAAATGCTGCTATAAAGATCATTTCCATCACCTGTTGCCTTCATCATGGCATCCCTCTGGTTCCTCTTCTCTATGGCCTCAAACATATTGTTTGTCTTCACTTTCCAGGCCCTTGAAATAGTTGTCAAAGGTATATGACCTTTATCATACAGACCTCACTTACACACGGTACATACATTATGTGTGCATAATATGTATGTGAATATGCATACAGCTACTCTGGATATATACATTCCTAACAAGGATGCATAGGAAGCTAACAAACTATCCTGTAAAAATGCACGATGAAGGAATTCCTTCTAAAGCTAATAATTACTGCTAAGTATCTCTATATTCCTAATCTTTGTTTGCCTTTGTATTTTTGTTTTCCAGAAAACATGGTGAACATCCTTACCAGTGAGTGAAACCAACAGCATATTATGAGGTACAGCAAGTCGTCTCCTTGCTGGGATTTTCTATTTGTTGTTTTTCGATTATCCAGGTATGCTTTCATTTGCACCCAATTGAGCAATGCTACCTCACTGGGTACTTTATAATGATCTGCTCATTCACTGTGCAATAACTTTTGTTTTCCAGTTGGTGATTCCATATCAGAGCATCTATCATCCATTTTGCAACTTTATTCAATTTCACAAACTTGTCACTGCAAATTATTTGCACAAATGGAGAATGATTTCTCTTTACATTACTTTTCGCCCCTTAGCTGTTTTTTTCCAATCATACACTTAGCTGCAGTGGGGCAAACTGAGGGGCTCAGGGTGTAATGGAATGGCATAAACAACAGAGACTAATGAACTCTAACATTAGCGAGGCACTCTACCTTGGCAAAAGCAATAGTTATTTTAAATGCCACAGGAGACAGGAAAAGCTGATTTTCCCTCTGTCCCTCTTGGAACAATGTTTTCTTAATATACTGCAGAACCACTACTTACAGAGCAAATACCCCTTTTAAACAGTTAATTTAAAGGAAAGGAAATAATAAATTGAGACACTCAGAGCCAATATTAACTGAAACTCCAAAAACATTGCAGCAGCAAAAAATTACAGTATCTGTCTTTGCATCAAAATAGAACGCAGGATCCCGGCAGGGTTTGAAGAACAGACCATAACCTTGTTGCCATCAAAACAGATCTGCCAAGTTAAACATGCTTATTAAAGAGTTTTTAATACAGGAAATGCCAAAAAATGCAATTTGCACTCTAAAATTAAATGAGTACCAAGAGAAAAGGAGAATTTCTGGGGCTGCAAGAAGCTGATTAAGAAACATGTTTTAGATGCACAGAATACTAAATTTCAATCTGTAACATTAATCCATTAACCACCATAATTGTATATTGTGTAAAGTGCTTTGACATGCCATGTTGTTTTTAACCCACTAGATGACCTAACTTGTCATTTTAATCAATGTCACAATTGAAAATCCTTTATTATGTATTTCATCTTATTTGGGTTCATGCTGGTCTGAGTAAAATAAATCAGTTGTAATAATACGTTTTTCTATTAGTACTGTATATACACACACTAATGGCAATAATTGAGAAAGTACACGATTCTCTGATATTAAGAGTAGATACTCAGCACTTTTTTAAAATCAGGCCTTTTCTGACTCTTCTGAAAGTCTTGGATTTCAGATCCAATCCAATTCCCAGTGAAGTCTATGGAAAGGCTCCAAACTGACTTCAGTTTATAAGGGCCCAGTCCAACTCCCATTTGAGTAACCTACGTCTACGCAAGAGTACATTATTTCAAGGCATAATAATGCAATATGGTGACTTTAAGAAGACGATTTGCATGAGCAAAGTCTACAGGATCATACCCTCACATTTTGCATTTATACAGAACTCACATAAATGATATCCCAGTGGATTCATTTTTATATTCTACCCACCTCCTTTTCATCCACAGCCCACTCTTGCTTAAATTTCCTCAAAAAGATTCATCTAAAATTTAGGAACAGTTCTCATTTCTCCCAAACAATTTGCCCATGCCTAAGGTTAAGATTCTGTCACAGGTATTTTTAGTAAAAATCAGGGACAGGTTGCAGGCCTGCAGAAGCCCACAACCTGTTCCTGACTTTTACTGCTAATGCCCAGGGCAGGGCAGACAGAGCACTGACAGGGCTTCCAGCTGCTCCAGCCTTGCCACTGCTCTGGTGGCCTTGGGGCTGAGCTGACCCCAGCTGCTGCTCCAGCAGCCCAAGGGACCACCGTTCCTGCTCCCATGGCACTGGGGGTTAATGGCCAGCAGCTGCTCCAGCCCTGCCACTGCTCCTGCGGTGGGTGCTGGCCCAATCCCAGCCACTGCTTCAGCCCTGCTGGGGCCACTGCTCTGTCAGTCCTGGAGCTGACAGCTGCTTCAACCCTACCCTTAAAGTAGTTATGGAGGTCCCAGAAAGTCAGAATCCATGACCTCTGGGAAGGAATCATATCCTTACTCCTTGCTTAATCGGTCTTCACAGAGAGAATCTGATGGAAGTATATTAAACAGGCAATTGTAATTTTTGAAGGGCAAAAAGTGCTATCATTAGTTTAACTGAAAAAAAGTATACTCTGATTCAGATTTTAAGGCCAGAAGAGACTATTATGATCACTTTGGTCTGACCTCCTGCATAGCACAGACAATGGAATTTCACCCAGTAATTTTTGCTTTGATCCCTGAAGCTTTTGATTGAGCTAGATCATATCTTTTAGAAAGACATCCAATCTAGATGTAAAGACTTCAGGTGATTGAGAATCCACCACATCCCTAGCTAAGTTATTCCAATGGATAATTACCCCCGCTGTTAAAAATTTACACTTTTGTCCCCTAGCCACAACTTGTATCGCTTCAGCTTCCAGATGATAGATTTTGTTAGGCTTTTGTCTACTCAATTAAAGAACCTTCTAGGATGAGAAACCTCCCATGTAAGTTGTCATGGCTCCAAAGGATCAGTGCTATGCCCCAAGCTTCGGAACAGTGTCTAGAAGGAACCTTTCAGTGGGCCAGACCCCCCCATGGATCTCGCTCTTCCTACACGGTAAGCTACACTGCCTTCTTAGACTGGACCTCTGAGCCATCAGCAAGCCTACTTCACACTATGAGCTCTTTTCAGCCAGTCCAACTGAGCGTGTCTGCTGGTAGAGATGTGTACTCTCTTCATGGATTAATGCACCTAACCAAGCATTTTCAGTGACACTCAAACAGTGTCATCAAAACAGTAAAGTGTATTAGTCAACTGGAATACAGCACAGAAAGTCCTTAAGTTAAAGCATAGACAATTCAGGTTAGCACAGAGCCCAGCCAAGCTGTAGTGAATCCCATTGTTCAAGCTCCATCTGTGTCTCAGTTGGACCTCTTTGGTCAGACTCCAGGTAAGAGCCCTGACTCTTTCCAGCAGCCAATTCCTATCCCTCCAACTCATACCACTGAGTCCTTTGTTCTCAAGTTGGGGGGAAGTTGCTCAGCTTCCCTGCTGAGAGGTGGGGGGGTCTATATTCCTCTGGATCATTAATTGCTAGATGTCAATGTCCTAGTGATTGGATTTTCCATTGCCTTCTCAGATCCTCCATTAATATGGGGACTAAGGCCTAGACAGCTAGGTGACACCCACACCTATGTCTCTTAACCTGCCCAAAGCAAAACAGTCCTTTTCCAACCCACTGGGTAACAATGCCATGTACAGGCTAAGCTGAGGCACACGGGACTCAAAAATATTACCGAAAATTCCCACTTTGTCACATTGGGACTCACAGAACATGATCAAATTAACATTTACTTATGTAAGCTAAGTAGATGGAGCTTCTTACTCTCATTCTAACAGCAAGTTTTCCAACCCTCAGATCATTCTTATAGGTCTTTTCTGAACTTTTTTCAATTCCTCAACATCCTTCATTGAGTGTGGATAACTGCATACAGTGTTCCCACTAATGCTGTATCCAGTGGAAATACCATCTCCCTTCTCCTACTCTATAATCCCCGGATTATACATTGCCACTGCAAATTACAGGTATCACAGTAGCTAGCCAACTACATTTTCTTCTGAATGATGGCTTTCCATAATACTTTTCCCCATCCTATAAGCATGACCTGCATTTTGTTTTCCTAAATGTATGAACTTGAATCACTTTCAATATGGTATCTCAACACAATATGGTTTGAAATGTTAATGAAAAGTAGGTAATATTGTCCCTTTCTTTCAGCAATCCATATGGAAAATTCTTATCTAATTTAACTGAAAATTATAGCCTTTCTACAGATTTTTTTTAACCATCCTATAGAATTCATAAAGAATTATAATTTTGCTTTCAACTTACCTAAAGTTATTTAAAAACCCACAGAAAGTATATGCTTCCTTAGCAAATATTATTGGTTTTTAGACTAATTTCTATGAAATCTTATTAATTTTTATTGAATCCTATGATTTCATCCCTACCAAGTTCTACAGGATGTTGCCACAAGGAATATAAGGAAGCTCAATGAGGTCAAATAGACTACTCTATAGAAATAAGCAAGGATCAGAAAATTGCAGCAATCGGTCAATTTTAAATACCCACCAGACCTTTTTTTTTTAAATAAAGTGTTCTGCCTGAAATATATCCATACTTCTATCCCTCTGAGCCACTGCTTAAAAATCACACATGTTCAGTGAAATTGTAGCTGGTAAGCTCTCTATCAGGATGAGGCTCTTAAGCAGGATATTATGCATTCCTAGGCATCTTGCTTTATAAAAAAAAATACAGCCATTTTTCTCATCACTAATCAGGCTTTATAATACTGTTAAATTTGAAGTACTAAGCTTGTTTCACCTCTCGCTTACTTGAGCGAAAGTGAGGAGAAAATCTATTGAAGTCAATAGAGGCAAACCTTGGTAATTGAGTAAAGAACAAAGCCTACTGTGTTCACTTAAAGAACACTTTTTTAAAATATTATGTAAACAGAAATTCTGATCTAGGAGTTGACCAGAGGCACCCAAACCTTTAAAAAAAAATAGGCACCCTATTCACAGATGCAGTGTTCCCAGGATTTATTTTCAGATCTCAGCAGGTTTGCAAATACTAATTAGGATACAGTACAGCAAAAGGTCATCTTTGGATAACACAAAGAGAATTAATATACAATGTCCTTGCCATTTTCTTTGATTTGATTATGTGTACACTGCAAGGAGAAGATTTAATGCTATGCATTTTATTCATATTCACTTTGTCAAACATCTCATGTAGAAAAAGTGTTAATCCCAAAATGCATTTACTCAGATCTAGAAAGAAAATTATTTGAAGAACTGACACGCATATTAAATTGTATCTTAAAGAAGAATTGGACAATGTCTATTCCTTCTATTGTTACCCATTGATTGTATATTAAAACAGTGCTGTTTAATCACTGAGCCATAAAAGACACTACAAATAGCACAAGCCCATAGTTGTCCTTCCAATTTTACATCTCATAGTTAACTGCAAAGACACTACAGTATCTTAAGGGACAATTTCAAAGCAGGTAGGCCTGCTGAGACCTATCAGCTTGGTTTTGGCTTATCGGTCATGCATGAAAGGCAGCTCTCTTCTCATTATGCAGCAGGCCATGGAAACCAATAGCACTGAAGTACAGGATTTTTGTACATTTCACTACACTTCCAGCTCATAGGAATGAAAGTGGCAAGCAGGGTGCTGCACACAGTAAGACATTCACACCCTGTATCACTTGCACACTCTCCAGCCAAAACAAATCCAGCCTTGTAAGTTTGGTGGCAGTGTGCCATCCAGCTAAGAAAATGCCATCTTCACTTCGGAGGGACAGTTCCCTTTGTATCAGGGGGACATTAAAAATATTTCAGAAATTGGGGAATTGCAAAAGGGAATCAAAGTTTGTGCACGTCCACGTTCTCTGTGTCCTTTTCATTACTGGGCCTCAAAGTGTCAGCATGCTCTAGAGAAATTGCAAAAGGAAATTCTGCACACAGTATTGCCTTCCTTGCTGTCGCATTTATTCAGGGTTCATACCAATCAGCTAAGAGACATCACCAAGAGTTTTGGGAGATGAAAAACCTCAGATAATGAAGTAAGTGCCCTCAGTTGTTGCTGCTGTGGTGCTCCTAGCTATCCTTTTCAAGTACCCCTACAAGTAATATGGAAGACAGATGCCTTATCCCAGAAAAGTGGTATGCTACTAGCAACTACGAAGAGAAAATTCACAAATAATCCAGTTTCAGACTATTTCTAATGGAACTTTTCAATACTAAACTTATTAATGGATGCAATACCAGAGGTAAATGCCAACGGGTATTTTCCAATTTTTTCCTCATGGGTTTCAGAGCTAAGAGACTTTGTTAAAGTCTATTCCCAAACTCTGCCAGTACCACAGGCAATGAAAAGAGTAAAGCCTCATCCACAAGATTTTTCTACAAAGTTTAGGAATATCTAAAGTTAATTCATTATTTGACAAGGCTTCCTTTGTACTGTGAAAATCTCCCTGCTGTGTGTCGCCTATCATTGCAGTTATTAAAACAAAAAATCCCAGCCTATTTCTTTGTACAAGGAAGCTAGCACTTTGTTATTCAAGGTCATATTAGGTATTATTGGAAACAAGTCTCTGCTCCAGACTTCAAGGTCTAGCTTCTGTGCAGCATTCTCTGGTATATTCTACAGTGGTTGAGCAACACGTAGCATGCCCATTTAATGGCAATGCCTGTGCCTTGAACAGGTAGAATATACACACCAAAGATTCACATTTTGGAAGAGAGACCATAATGCAGAACAGACAAGAGAATTAATATGGAAGTTTCCATGTACTGTATTATGTATCAATGTCCGCAGACAGCAATACGTATGTATGTATGTGCAACATGTACATTTTCAAACCAAGTACTACATCTTTTCTTTTTTCAAAAGAAAAACACTCTTCCTTGGGCTTGTAATTGAAAAAACCCAAAGAGAGCTTTGTAAATTGACTGCATTAGGTAAATCCTTTCCTCTCCTTCTAAATCTTATTACAAGATCATGCTGAACTATCTGTCCATTATATATTGCTGCTTTCCAGGTTCCTCCCTTTCAATGAATAGCCATGTTCCAGATTATGCTCCCCAAGATACACTATCCTGCACAGAGCTGGCTCCAGGCACCAGCTGAGAAAGCTCGTGCTTAAGGCCGTAGATTCTACGGGGCGGCATTCCGCCCAAATCTAGGGCGGCATGGCCACTTTTTTGGGGGGGGGGAGGGGTCACTGCACAGAGGAGGGGAACACCTTGCAGCAAACTCAGCAGGGCAGCCCGTGTCCTTCCCTCCCCGCCGACCAGAGTGGCACGGAGCCCTCCCGGCAGGCAGCGCAGTAAGCGCCCTGATGAAGTGCTGGTCGTCCCCCTTCTCTTTCTCCCCCCCCACTCCCTCCATTAGACCGGGCGGGGACTCTGCAGCACAGGGAGTCCCCCTGCACCCTGGCTCTGGCCACCCTGCTGGGTTTTTTGTTTCGTTTTTTCCCCTGCTTTGCTGGACTCGCTGTTGTTTCTGTCCCCTCCACCCCCCGCCTTGCCGCTCTGGCTGCGCCATTTTCCCCCCGCCGCTTTGCCACTCCAACTGCGCCATGTTCCCCCCACCGCTCCAGCCGCGCCTTTTTGTTTTGTTCCCCCCCACACCCACACTTTGCTGCTCCAGTCGCACCATGTTCCAGCGCCCCCCCCCCCTTTTAAAAAAAAAAAAACTTGGGGCAGCAAAAAAGCCAAAGCCAGCCCTGATCCTGCATTTTGGAAGATCAATCTAATTGGAGTACTTGTGGCACCTTAGAGACTAACAAATTTATTTGAGCATAAGCTTTTGTGGACTACAGCCCACTTCATCGGATGCATCTAATTGTGTTATTTTTGGTCCATGTTCCTAATCTCTCAGGTGTCCTTTATTTATCTGTTTTCACTTTTACTTGCAACTCCTCCCTAAGAAGTATCACCAATGAATTTAGTTAAATGTTGTTTATTCCCCTTCCAGATCATTAATGAAGGTATTAAATACAAGACTGGATCCAACACCATTCTCTCCCTACACATCTCCCACAGTTCCCACTACATCTATTTGTCAGTACTTGGTTTATAATTATTTAATGAGATTTTAAATCATACAACAGCATCTCTATCAGAATCAATCTGAATTATTTTTTCAAGTTGGATTTCATGAGAGAGTATCAAAAGCTTGACTAAAAATCCAAATAGATTACATTTACTTCATGCCCTTCATCCACCAAATCTGTAATTCTATCAAAAAAGCAATCAACTTTGATATGCCTTTTCTGCTGTACTTTTAACTTTCGCAGCTCCAAGCAGAATCACATTCATCATACTGTGTTTGCAAAATGCAAAAGCATTGTACTTGCAAAACTGAAGAGACCAAGTGACACAGTATCAGGGCTGGATCAGATCCTACTTTCATGAACATGGATTGCACTTGTTTAAATCTGATCTCCCACATTAGAGAGCTGACCCAGTCATTACAATTCAGTATGTACACTAATATATCATGATTAAGCTTCCTTTGATATAATTTGTACAACTTAAAATAACCCCACAAATCCTAACTCAGAGCTGCATGCAATCAACTTCAATCTACACTGTCTTGGCACCACAACCCGTTAGTTCCTTGTAACATATGGGTCTCAATAAATAAATAAAAAACACTTTTGATTTTGATTCTCTTTTTAATTCCTGGAAAAGCCAAACATTATGGCCGCTTCTGAGGTCAAGCAGTGAAAATAGTGGAACCAAGAGACAAGTTGGCAATTTCTCTTCTCATTCATGGCTCTGAAAATATATGTTGTAGTGGCTGGGGATTCCCTGGGGTCAGCCTGCACCTGGAGGCTCATTGCTTTAATTCAAATATAATTTGAAGGCAGGCATATTTATTTGTAAGTGTGAATTTGGAGCTCATGAAAGTGCTAGACTGAAAGCACTGAACAAAGACTCCGTATTAGCTACTGCTGTACAAACCTCTGAACCCTATACAGCAGTCTTTATACATTTCATTCTTGACCCAATAACCCCACCTCTCCCAATTAATCCAGCATTGTGCCTGGTGTGACCACCGTCAAAAAGAATAAAGGATAACTGCCTGAAAAATGCAAAACTAAGCTTACTTTCAAGGGACACCATTTCAAAATGCATCCACCTTTTGCAAGACTGATGCTTGAAAAAGTCCTTATTCACGTGCATAAGACAGGCCTAAGTTCTTGCAAGGCTGAAGCCTAATTTAGAGATGGTTGGTCATTACATTCCAGGATAGATGGTCTTTATATGAGGAGAGAGACTACAAATAGCACTTGCTTTGATAGTAATGTTGTCATTTGGCCAGTTCTACTAGTGACAAGAAGCCTGACTCTGCTCCTATTGAAGTCAATTATAAAAAAGTCTCTCCAACTTCAATTAGAGTCGTATTGGGACCTGGATAGGACCTATACTTTCTTCTTGTGGTAATGGAGACACAAGTCTACCTTTGAATACAAAATTTTCAGAGAAGTCGTCCAAGGAAAAAACCTATTGCAATATGGAGCCCCTAGAAATTAAAATGCCAGATCCTCATCTTGTGTCAATCAGCGCCACTCACTGACATTAATGGAGATGCACCCATTTACACCAACTGAGAGTTTAGCTCCATAGGTTATGTTTTTCAGCATAAGACAAAATGGCATGTTTGAAGAGAATGCAACTGCATTGCTTTCTTTCCACAGCCCTTTATGTTCTCTGTCTTGTTCCATACAGGCCACTTTCTATGTACATTTGTCCTTAAAACCAGAATGAGCTCAGACACCACTCCCACTCATCTTATTTGTGCCCCCGAGTTCTGTTCATAAGTCAGTTCTTGCTGAAGCATGCCCAGTACATCCTGCTGCACAGCAACTGCAGTCTCCTCACTTGTCAGTTGCTTGTTTCTGCAGCATTAAAAGAAATACATGGGCAAAACAATCTTAAAATGTTTGTAAATCTTTGATTTAATATACATGCAATATAAGTCATATACAATGGGTCAGATTCGCCTCAGGATAACAGTTTCTCCTGGTGTATAACCTGAGATAGTGCTTCCCTTCTGCAGCTTCTACTAGCAAAGCAACTATGAGCCCCTGGCAGAAATTAAACCTACCATATTCATTGCCCTCCCTTGGGATGAGAGCCCCCAGTAGAGCAGAGAGAGATGTGACTTATTCCTCTTTATTCCTTCACTGTATGTGATCCAGGGTCGGTTCTAGACATTTCGCCGCCCCAAGCAGGGCGGAATGCCGCAGGGGGCGCTCTGCCAGTCGCTGGTCCTGCGGCTCTGGTGGACCTCCCACAGGCGTGCCTGCAGAGGGTTCGCTGGTCCCATGGCTCCACCGAAGCCGCGGACCCTCCGCAGGCACACATGCGGGAGGTCTATCGGAGCCGCCTGCCGCCCTCCCGGCGACCAGCAAAGTGCCCCCCGCGGCATGCCGCCCCAAGCATGCGCTTGGCGTGCTGGGGTCTGGAGCCGCCCCGATGTGATCCACTCACTGCAAAGTACTAGGAGATTCTCTAGTGTGACAGATTTTGCTGCCCTTGATCCATACATGCAAAGTAATGCACATTGGAACACATAATCCCAATTATACATACAAAATGATGGGATCTAAATTAGCTGTTACCACTCAAGAAAGATCTTGGAGACATTGTGGATAGTTTTCTGAAAACATCCACTCAATGTGCAATGGCAAAAACAAAATCTAACAGAGTGTTAGGAACCATTAGGGAAGATAATATGACAGAAAATATAATGCCACTAAATAAATCCATGGTATGCCCACACCTTGAATATACTGTGTGCAGATCTGGTTGCCCTATCCCAAAAAGGATATAGTAGAATTGGAAAAGTTACAGAGAAGGGCAACAAAAATGATTAGAAGTATGGAAGTTTCCATACAAGGAGAGATTAAAGAGTTGGGACTGTTCATCTTAGAAAAGAGATGACTAAGGGGGGAGATGTGTTAGAGGTCTATAAAATGATGAATGGTGTGGAAAAAGTGAATAGGAAAGTGTTATTTACCCCTTCACGTAACACAAGAAGTAGGAATCACCAATTAAATTAATAGGCAGCAGATTTAACACAAACAAAAGGAAGCACTTGACACAATGCACAGTAAACCTGTAGAACTCGTTGTCAGGTAATGCTGTGAAGGCCAAAAGTAAAAATGGGTTAAAAACAAAAATGAATTAGAAAAGTTCATGGAGGATAGGTCCATCAATGGCTATTAGCCAAGCTGGTCAGGGACACAACCCCATGCTCGGGGTGCCCTTAACCCTCTCACTGCAAGAAGGTGGGCATGGATGACAGGGAATGGATCATTCAATTGCGAAATGATTCAGAGGGAGCAGAACATGGCATTGGCCACTGTTAGAGGCAGGTTCAGGGCTTAAATTCAGCCAGAGCCCACCACAGCAGAGCTTCAGTAAATATTTTAAAACTTGTGGGAGCCCTGGCATCTTCCCCCTCCACCCCAGATGAGGCTAAAGCCCCAAGCCCTGGTGTCCCCCACCTCCTCCCCCCCCATAGGGCTAAAGCCCTGAGCCCCAAATTGGAGGGGGACCCTCCAGGAAATAATCTTTGAGAATTTAAGCCCTGGGCAGGATACTGGGCTAGATGGGCCATTATGACCATTCACACATGCTACACAACAGGAGTATAGGGGGCAAATCCATTATGTCAGTGTTTATGTTACAAGCAATAGATTACTAACACTACAATTTGACTCCACTGCCAGCCAGGCTTCCTCAGGACTGCCAGTGTAGAAAGTATATTACTGTACATTCCTGTTTGCATGAAGTACTGCGGCTGCAAATAAACTTGCTGTTAGCATTCCAGAAGGGCCTTAATTGACCGCTGCAAGATCGACTCCTGAAAACACTTCTTAACTAGAAACACTCCAACCTGTCTCAAGTGTGTAATTTTGTTTCTTCTATTTCTAAAACTCTTATTGACATTACCTTTAAGTTATCGGAGCACAAAAGATTAAGAAATAAAACAAGAACAAAAACACCATATAGACTTGGCATTACTCTTGTGGTTAAAGAGAGAATTCCAGAAAAAACAAATCTTTTTAAACATACTGTAAGTTAAGAAAAAGAAAAAAGTTATAAACATTGCTGGGATACTGCAGGATTTGTATCTGAGACAGCTGCTTTATATTCTGTTTAAATGATGATGGAAGTTGCCATTAAATACACCTTAGGCAAATTTACAACTTTTAAAAAAACCAAAACTTTTCCCTGTACTATGCTCTTTAGAGAAGGAACATTTTATTTTCCAGTTCAAGGTCCTTGTCTCATTGGCATAGCCCATTTAGTCTTCAAACAACTGGAAAAGAGAATACAAAACAGGAGTTGCAAGAATTAGAGCCTACTTGTGTTGTGTGTTCCTTGTGTAAAGTACATGAGATGTGACAAACATGAGTAGTACAGAGCAGAAATAAGATCACCCTGACAAGATCTATCTAGTCAGCAAATAGAGATTATAGGGATTATTTCTCTAGCTCAGTCAGCATTTAACTATTTTTGGTGTGAGTGTGAGAAAGAATTGGTCATAGTGCAGGTCAAGGCTACACAAAGTCACACACAGCTTTGCCAATGCACCAGAATCCATAGCTGCATCAACACTTCCTATTTCAGCCCTGGGTCACATCAAATCTCTCACAATGCTCTTCAGTCCTGACATACAGCACTCTTTTGCCATTTGACTACTGGGCTTCTGGATTCCAACAAGCATGAAGGTGTGAACCTGCTTCTTTTGCCCATAACGTAAAATAGGTTATTTTATGTAATATAGAATAAAAAATTAGAATATTACAAATTAGTGTTGACCATTAATCTACACTAACCCAGCCTATCAAATGATATTTAAAAACGACATTTTACAGAATGAAGTTCTCTACATCTCCCTAATGTAATTATCCCAAATTGCAATACATGGCAACTCTATATGTTACTAACAGTGGAAAATAGTGCAGGGATATTTCAGTATGTGTCTGAAACAAATACTTGCAAAAGCAGGTAATAAAATACCTAACTGCCTTAGGACAAGATATCTAGTGAGACAATAAAATTTAAAAAAATAAACATTTTAATCAGAAAGCAGAAGTGATATGACCAGTTTTCTCCTAATGCTAGATTTAAAATTCATTCTAAAAAGTTCAGTCCAGTTTCAGTCTCACCCAGATATTTGTTTTGGATTATCACATCCAAACTTCTAGAGCTTGCGCACAAAAAAAATTGATTGGTCTTAAATCTACACATGCTATGGGGGAGATGTTAACACTCTGCTATAAGCATAAAAAAAAGCAGCTGGGATAAAGCTATAATCTACCCAAATCTTCAGTGAAAATCCAAACCAAACCCTTCTTGAATACTCAAGTTAACAAAAATTTAAATCCCCCTTCATCTTCATGGTCCTCTGCATTTTGTCGTTTCAGACAATCCACAAGTTAGAACGTAAGAGCTTCCATGTGGGTGTGACGATGCGGTTCTGGCAGAACCCACCTGAGAGTGCCAATTCAGGACCAATTGCTCAAACAGGGCAGTTACAGCCCTAGGCTGGGGTTTTTCCACCTCTTTGTCTGGCTGGTTTGGTTTGCCTTAAAGGACTTCGATTTTACCCCACTGGCTAACCACAAGTCACACAAGCAATTTCCTTAGACACTCCAGTCTCCCAGTATCACCACCAGTGCCACTCGTCCTGGGGATGAATGGTTATGAAAACCAACACCCCAATAAAATAAAACGGTTCTCTCAATCCCAAAGAATCAAGCCCCAGACCCAGGTCAATATACACATATCTTACCCACAAATCACACTGTTGCCAATCCTTCAGAATCTAAAGGTTTATTCATAAAAGGAAAAAGCTAGAGATGAGAGCTAGAATTGGTTAAATGGAATCAATTACATACAGTAATGGCAAAGTTCTTAGTTCAGGCTTGTAGCAATGATAGAATAAACTGCAGGTTCAAATCAAGTCTCTGGAGTACATCCACAGCTGGGATGGTTCATCAGTTCTTTGTTCAGAGCTTCAGTTTGTAGCAAAGTCCCTCCAGAGGTAAGAAGCAGGATTGAAGACAAGATGAAGATGAGGCATTAGCCTTATATAGGCTTTTCCAGGTGTAAGAACCTCTTTGTTCTTACTGTGGAAAATTACAGCAAAATGGAGTCTGCAGTCACATGGGCAAGTTCCTGCACACCCTGCTGAGTTACAAGGCATATCTGCCTCCTCTCAATGGGTCAATTGTGTAGCTGATTGTCTTTAATGGGCCATCAAGCAGGCTAGGCAGAGCTAACACCAACTTGTCTGGGATGTTTCCCAGAAACACAGCACAAATTTTAAATACAGACAGTATAGATCCAATACTCATAACTTCAACTACAAAATGATACAGACATACAGACAGCATAATCATAACCAGCAACCCATAACCTGGTCTTAGACACCTTATATGACCCCCTTTACATAAGATTTGGTGCCACTACAGGACCTTGGTTGCAAACCATGTTCTATATGGTCCCAGTTTATATCAATAATGTCACACTGGGTCAGACCATGGTCCATCTTCTCCAGTCTCCAACAATGGCCCATACAGAGGGATTGTACAGAACAGGGCAATTATGGGGTGATCCACCCATCTTCCACTCCTGGCTTTTGATAGTCAGAGGTTTAGGGTCATCCCAAGGATGGTGTTGTCTTCCTGACCATCTTATCTAATAGCCATCCTACATGAACTTATCCAGTCCTTTTTTGAACCCACTTATACTTTGGGTCCTCACAATATCACATAGCAATGACTTCCACAGATTACTTGTGCCTAGTGTGAAAAAGTACTTCCTCTTGTTTGTATTAATCCTGCTGCCTATTAATTATCAGGTGACCCCTGATAATTTATTGTGTGAAAGGGTAAATTACATTTCTCTATTCACTTTCTCCACACCATTCAAGATTTTATAGAATTCTATCATATCCCACCTTAGTCATCTGATTTCTAAACTGAAAAGCCCTAATCTTTTTAGTCTTTATTTATATGGAAGCCATTACATACACTTGAACAGCTTTGTTGCCCTTCTCTGAACCTTCTCCGGGTTCCACTATATTCTTTTAAGATGGGGCAACCAGAAATGGACACAATATCAAGATGTGGGCTCACCATGGATATAAATAGTGGCATTATGATACACTTTATCTTATTTTCTGTCCCTTTCCTAATAGTTCCTAACATGGTTAGCCTTTCAGATGTGATGAGAGAATAGAATTTCCATTCCAAGAGAAACTGAGAATTTCAATGTGTTTTCATTTCACATCTGAATAAAAAGCCAAAATTTAGACGTTTCCCACAGAACAAATAATAAAAAATAAATTCAGGACCATCAAAGTGTTTTGTTTTACTAATGTTGAAACATAATATTAAATGTTATACAGAATATCAATTATAAAGAGTATATTTAAATGATTATAAAAGTCTAAATTAAATGAATCAAAGTCAAAACAAAGGATTTTGACATCATCAAAATGAGGACTCCCATAACAGGCTGTTGAAAGCAGTTCTCCAGCATGATACCCACTACTGAGCTCTCTGAGAAGTTGTATTGATGGCTTTGAAGATGCCCATGAATCAAAAGTGATTAGTTGGCCAATATGTTGCCTTGCTCTTCCTGGGCCTTATTTCATTGATATTGAAGATTTGTCCACTTTTACTGTTTGACCTTGAGAATAAGTACCAGCGTCAATTCCCCCTGAGATTTGTGGGCATAGGATCTTTTTTATGATTAAACCTAGAGTGCTTCACAATAGGCATTTATTTTGTGTGTAACCTACTCTTAAATTCACCCACTTTCTAGCAGAAGTCAGTTTTTAAACAGCTTCTCAGCCACATCAAATTGTGCATAGCTGAAAACAGCCTTGTGCAAATTGTATTTTAAGGCTGTCTAGACATTTCAAGCTATTAGCAGTCAGAAATAAAGCAGAAGACAGATCTCCTATTTGTGGTAAAAAAGCACTAGAAACCAGAGTTTTTCCCTTAATTCCCCTTATCGAAAGGCCCCATCCTTCCAACCAAGACAGACAGATCTTGACTTCTAGCAAACCTCAACACCAGGCCCACTTCTGCCACTACTCAGTTAAACTCCAATGGTAATATCATGCATTGAGTGGCTGCTAAATTACTCCTGGATTAGATTCAGGGAAGTCCACCAAGCCACACAAGGTGCTTCATTAGTCCACCGCACCACACACAACATTCTGAATGCAATAACTCCCTTGAGTTATTGACCATTCACTTCTCTAAGCTCTAATCACCATGTAGCATCCAGATGGTGTTCCATTTAAGAAAAAAAATCTTGAATAAATTTAGGACCTTGGCTACCTCAGGAACTATCACTCTCTTTCCCTCTCATAGAGCTTCTTCTGGATTGCTCGTCTACCCCCAGGCTTCAACTCCTGCTAGTGGGTACAAGGACACCCGCCATTAAAATCCCTCTTGCCTGCAATTCAATCCCTCTTGGGGGATGCCAGAGCACAGATTTGGGGGGGTTGGGGGTTAGGAAGCACTGTAAGATGTATTCGTTAACTTTGACTTTTATATACAAGACTGGAGACAGCTAACCTTGTCAAACGGGAATGGGTGATAGACATTGTGGTGGGGTTGATCTCTCTGAATAATTGGCCAATATTGCTTAGGGGTCGTGCAGATGACAGGTACTATATATAAAATCTATCTTTGTACTAGCTTAGCTAAGAAACATTCACACAAATACAATTTAGAAATAAATAAAATTAAAAAAATTAAGAAGTAGAATTACCATGTCAAAAACACCAACCTGTGTTTTGTGTAAATCTTGGTGCCTCCTTGGACACTGCCGGCTAAACCTATGATGTGTCTAAGGCCCTGATCCTGCAAACCTATCTTTATGTCAGTAGCATTTACTCATGAAAATAAGAACTGTCTGAGTAAGAACTACTGGCATGAGTAAGCATGCACAGGGCTCGGCCCTGGAATTGTAGGCTTTTAAGGATCAGGACTCTGCATATTATTCTCCTGAAAAACACCACATACACCCTTAAGTAACCGTATAAATAATAATGATACAGCCTGTCAGAGATACAGCAGAAGTACAGTGGTTCTGGTACTTCAACAAAAGGCAATTGAGAGTCACTTGGATTATCAAATCAATTTCACTCATTTTGAAATAGGGCCTTAGTGCATAAACTATGTTTTCAAAATATAATTTCAGAATACCAACTACAATCTCAATTTCTTTTTATTCTGTATTCAAATATGGATGCATACTTGCTGTGAACATTAGCTTTAAAAGAGCTAATTTACAAACATTTTGTAAATATCTCATTTGCAATTTTGCACTGGGATTGAAAAATTCCAATGCTGCAGCTGCAAAGGCAGATAAATCTGCACCACTGTCTGCCCACCCATCCACAGTTACTCAGAAAAATATTTGGGCTGCTGAATTCTTTCAGCCATGTGTTATCAAATGAGACCTTTTAGTCTCTAATTGTTGGGGCTTTGGGTTACATAATGGGATGAGATGTAATGAAGTAATATGTAATATAACTAGATGCAACATGAAAAAAGTATCAGTTGAGCAGCCAGGCAGTCCTATGCAGTGCTGTTGTTTGTTCCTCCTGTCACCATATATGTAGAGATCTCCATGTGCGTTTAGTAAAAATGTAAAGGAATCTTTTAAAGGAAAAACGATGCTTCACTAATAAAATTGCAATCCCTTCTGTTCTGCTTCTTTAATCCCTAACAATCTTTACTAATATGACTTTTCCATATAAACTGATTAAAAACCACATCTTTCAATTACAAAAAAAATATTAATTTTTTCCAGATTATGATTAAACTATTTTGTAACCAACAGCTTCCTAAGGTGAATTTATTTATGGATGTCATTGCTATTAAATGAGGGCCACTGCAGGCAGCTCATGACATTTCAGCATCTAAAAGAGATCATGGGCAACTGATTTACTGTATAATAGTAAAAGTATCAAAGTTAAATAATAAAATCAGATTTATCATCATTATTAAAATGTAGAAATGAAATTAATTAGGGAGTCAGCTGAAATTAAGTTAAAACCATTAAAACATCTTTCTTAGCATAAGTAAGCCAATATGAGTCCCCATTTCAAGACCAAGTAAATAAATGCATGTAACTTCAGGTTAACATGACAGAGTCATGCAACCAAGGGCGGCTCTAGGCATTTTGCCGCCCCGAGCACAGCAAGCAGGCTGCCTTTGGCGGCTTGCCTGCGGAGGGTCCACTGGTCCCGTGGCTTCGGCGGACCTCCCGCACGCCTGCCGTCGAAGGCAGCCTGCCTGCTGCCCTCGCGGTGACCAGCAGAGCGCCCCCAGTGGCTTGCCGCCCCAAGCACACGCTTGGCATGCTGGTGCCTGGAGCCGCCCCTGCATGCAACATTTAAGTGGGAGAACAGATCCTCCACAATGGAAGTTCCTTCATCTTTCCAGTTAAGAGTCTATTAAATACTTTGAGGCTCCTGTGTAAGAAATAAGTGATCAGAATGCAATTTCTCCTGACATCCTTTAATAGCCCACATTTCAATTTAGAGACAGTGTAAAGCATCTTAGCCAGCAAATGGTCCTCCGCTCCCTGAAGAGAAAACTCTCCCCCAAGCAAATCTTTCTCTGCTCCAAAACCTTCCCCAAGTTGGACTGGGCAGCAACTAGCACAATCTTCCCTGAGAGACAGATTCCTTGTCCTATAGGAAGCAGCAGCCAGCTTCGCCCACATAAGGAAGTTCAGGCTTCAAGTAGTACATAGAATCAGAGAAAGGCTCTCGGTGAAAAAGAAGGGAGAGGCAACTTCACCTAGTGTTCTGTGTCCCTTTGCATCCAAAATTGCTGTAATCACCTTACCACCTTGTTGAAGCAATTACCAGACACCAGTACATTAAGAGGGAAAGGGTCAAAGATCAAGCCCTGTGTTGTGCTGAAGGAGCTAAGGATGGCTTCGGTTTAAGAGGACTTACATAGGGGTGGTTTCCTGTATGGGCATCCCTGTGTAAAGTGGACAGAGACAGAACAGAGTCACCGCACTTGAACAATCTGTGGCTGGAACAATGCCTTCATTGGCCTATGTATCTCATGATTTTTACTTGGAGGTAGTGAGGTGGACAGGCAGGTTAACTCTGCTCTGTCTTGTAAATCATGCTATTTCGTGTTATTACCCTTAGGCTGTATCACAGCAAAGGATGTATCCTTTCAGCAGATCTTTTGAAAACATGGTAACCTAAATACATTTTATACATGTCTAACCCTGTTAGCGAGATAGATGGAGGCTTTGAATCATAGACCCTGTCTCACGCATAACAAACATTGTCTTATTCAGGACAAGACAAGGAAACTGTACCACAAGGGTACAACCTCGGGTATCGCCTCAGACTGTACCAAATGCTGAGCACTGAATGGACATGGTGCCAAAATATGAGGGAGAGGCATGAGAGTCTGAAAATGTCCAAACTCTGTAATTTAGCTTGCAAATACAACTCATCCATACAAAGATTACTATGGGCTAGGTTGAGCCTAGCCCTACACAAGTGCGTAAGAGTAGGGAGAAGTAAGCATAAGCCCTTCATGGCCCTGCTAGGCCCAATCCGGTTACTTTCAGACCACATGGGACCCTAGCCCTGACAGGAGCATTAAAAACAACAGAGTGAGGCCATAGCTGTGAACAGAGCCAGGCTAGCACCAGACGAACACAAGCCCAACACTCTGTCAAAGGAATAGGGGATTTAAGAGATTACACTGTCCTCCCCCAGTGCTCCTATGATTGGCTGCAGCTACCTCAGGCACAATGCTGCTAGAATCTGCCTTGGACTGACAGGCACCTGTGCTCTACTCAATGCATGTTGTGGTTTAAAACCACAGCCTAGCCCCACGTTGTTACTGCCTCCTCAATTAGGGCCAGATTTAATACAATCACTGCCCGGCTCCTGAGTAAACATGAATAAACATTTAGTGAGGGATTTGTTGCCATATGCAGGCTTTCACAGTATGGAATCCGAGAAGAGCATCTAACAAATTGGGTCTCTAATAGTTGTAGAGCATAGTAATTATTCACACTCTTTATAGTGTTACCCAAATCATTTGATTGTGTTGTTTTATGAAAAGAAACTGCCAAAATTGAGCGGCTCAAAATCTGACCTATCATTTTCCTTACAAGTGAATGCAAAACACACTTAGTTCCTTACATTAAATTTTGTTCTTCAGAGACAAGTGGTTCAGCGTTCTTCTGAACAAATAGCTGCATGTCAGTGGCCCCAACCTACCATAGAACAACGGGCCAGGATCAGTGCATGATGAAGAAACACAATAAAAAGAATAGAAATTAGAGATGGAAAAGATTAAATTGTCTAATTCATTGCCCATTTTCCTCTCCCCATGTCCAGATATTCTATTTTGCAGTATAGCTTTAAATGTCTCAACCAAACGTTGCATTCCCACAGCTCTTTCTATCAGAGGATCTCAAAGCATTTAGAAATATTAATTAGTTCTCAGAATCCCCTCATGAGATAAGCAATCACTAATCTGCATTTTTACAATGGAGAAACACACAAGGTGAAAGCCTATCCCCATTGAAGTCAGTGGGAGTTTCGCCATGGATGTCAGTGGGCTGGAAGTAGACTAACCAGATGTCCCAATTTTTGGGTCTTTTTCTTATATAGGCTCCTATTACCCCCTACCTCCTGTCCCGATTTTTCACATTTGCTGTCTGGTCACCCTAGCTGGAAGTTAACCCAGAGAGTTAAAACAGTTACCTAAGGTCACAGAGGGAATCAAATGGGTGAGCTGAGAATAGAATTCATATCTCCCAATTCATAGTCCCACACTTTAATCACAACACTATCCACAATAGCTGCCAAACTTATTGGTGGAGATTGGTCTAATCTACAAAAGTTTAGCTCTGTATGGGAGCTTCTCAAAAGTCCTTGGATGTTTCGATCAGGTGGTTTGGTTCAGGCCCACCTATAATTGTTTAGTTAATGAATATGATATACAGTTGTAAAAGAATGAAGTACAAATTGGAGGCAGTTGTTTCCATGTCCCTTCAGCATTCCTTGGCCAGTTGTAACAGGCTGCCACCATTTTGTAACGTATCCTAAATTTGAGATATTCTGGTCACACACACTGTTTGTGTTCATCAAAGCAAAATTCCACAAGGATGGCTACAGCTGAACAACAAACATCACTAACTGAAGAGCTGAAAACAAAAACAAAAAAAAATTGTCACCAGCTAAAGCAAGAGTTTCCACTTACACCTGGTCTCATTAAAACATTAGAAACTTCCCTTGTTGCTACATACAGTTCCCACAATTCCAGGGTGAGTCTCAAGATGGGAACAACTATTAATTCTCTGAAATCAAATTGGGGCATAACATAGCCAGCTCTCAGCTTCTTATTAGTTTCCTCAGGATCCACAAATAATAATCTGTATTATCCCAAGTAGTCCCACTGACCTGGCAGTTTACAGAATGGGGCCATAATAGAGTTACAGTGAACAGTCTGGTTCTGATGTAATCCTCTCAACATCACTACATAGTCCTACAGAACGGTATTGCTTTGGGGGGGGGGGGGAATGTCCCTTTCAACATGGTTTACAGTTCAATTTCTGGTTAAATATTAGGATATATAATAATGATTCTGTTTGATGAACTTAATCTGCAATAATACATTTATCTGTTCATGCACACTTCACAAACTGAGGTGAAACTTGTTGAATAAATCCTTTATTATGAATGTATCCAGTTTTAGTAGGATGAAATTCCATCACCATTCCTATTCAGTTTTAGCTTTTCTGTTGAGACTGACAATAAGTATGTTATGATGGCTGTTTTGTAATGTAGACACCTGTCTAACAGGAAGCAGGCTGAAAACCCTAGGTCATTTCTCACAGGCCAATGATTACACTTGACTGATCTAGGCAGATTCAAAGCAATGACCTAGGGTGGAAAAGGGTTTGTATCCCATTACCAATTCTCTGTAGCTGCATCTTAGTAGAGAACCATGGTTTGTTTAATGTCCTGTTCCTCAAATAATTTTTTTGTTTTTGAACAGGATTTTTCCATCATCGTTATGTTATGTTGAAACAACCAAGTGAAGGGGAAACCCAAAATCGAACAAGTCAAACTCAATGGTCCCTGCAAAACAGGCTGCACACATGATGAATAAAATTCTATACTAATAATTTGCCAAGTCCTCATAAAATCCCAATATTTGGCAAGCACTGTTCCATTTTACTGTTCAACATCCTCTGGCATAAACCGTCATGCCTTAATTAAACACCGAATGCAAAGCACATCCCAAGGAGGTGATACTTCTAGCCATTTCTCTTTCAGTAAGCCAGGATGGAAATCAGCCATCAAGGAAATGTAATGCAGAGAGAACAAGACAACTATACATCTTTAGGGCCTGAGCTGCCCGATGCAGCAGCACCACCCGCTTTCCAAGGTAGTATCCACTACCTTTGCTGAGGGAAGAATACCTGCAATGTTAGCTGAGAACATGTTGCTCACAGATAGACTGCCTATTCACAGATGAGAAATAATTAGCACATAAGATTTTTGAACTCTAGGTTTCAGTCTCCAGAAAGGGCTTGACTGTTAGAAGGCTGAAATTATACACAATTATTATATTACTGTAGTGGTTCGAGGTCTCAACCAAGAAACACAGTACACCCACTTAGTAGGAGCCAGTCCCTGCATTGAACAGCTTCCAAACAATATCGACAAGACAGGCAAAGAATGGGAGAAAGAAGGTGTTGTTATCCTCATTTTAAAGATAGAGAAATGAGGCACAGCCAGTCTGTGGCAGAGCAGGGAATTGAACCCAGATTTCATAAGTCCTACTTCAATACCTTATTCACAAGATCAGCCTACTATGTGCTGAAATCAATCAAAATTCTTTTCAAACTCCTTCATAAAAAGACAACACAGAGAGTGTGCTTGGCTTTAAGATTAACTCTAAAGAGACACTTCAATGTGTTGTCCAATATTAGCATAAAATGTTTGTGAACAATGTGGGAGATGTCTATTGTATTTATAAATGGTGTGTAGCTCTGTTGATATGATTGCTCTCATGCTGTTTGCTACATGGAGGCAAAGAGGTAACTCAATCCTGGGTGTTTTTACACATTTCCAGAGAGGCAGACAATGACTAATGGACCATACAGTTAATCTACTGCTGGGAGTCTACCTCCTCCAACATCCCCAGTGAGATGTATAAAACCAGACTGACCAGCTTCAGGGGTCCCGGACAGACAAAGAACTTTAAAATGGATAAAAGGACTGTCTGTAAACTCAGAGAGAGAGGCACTGACTGAGGGTCAGCCTGAGACAGAAGAAAAGGCTGAAGCTGTCTCGCCCAGCCCCAACGCTGGGGGAAGAGGGTGCTGGAGACAATTAGGACTTAGCTCAACCTTAACCTTCCCTTGCAAGTTTAGGAAAGGTAATATGCATAGCGGCCTTCTGTTGTTTTATCAGTTCCCTCTCAGTTATGTTCCTATGGATAAATAAATAATATTTGTTTTGAAGATGCTGTTGCGTCACTGCATTATACTTACAGAAAAAAGAAACTAATATAACATATGAAATAGCAATTAACTTCTGGATGCTTTTCCTTCTTGGGTGGTGCACTAACAAAAGAATTTAATATTAGATATTTCAGAGAGTCCAAAGGCTAAAGGTGGCACACTAATTCATCCTTTAATTTAAAAAAATATTAATTATCTCTGGTGATAAATATCTTAATCTAGAATTCTCAACTCAGGGATCCATCAGACACTTTTAAAAAAACCAACAGAGTAACTAGGGTGACCAGATGTCCCAATTTTATAAGGACAGTCCCGATTTTTGAGCCTATTACCCCCTACCCCCATCCCGATTTTTCACACTTGCTGTCTGGTCACCCTAAGGGTAACAGAAGGAATATTTCAGACAGACATTTCTAACAACCCACTCTTTCCTTGTCAGTAGGGAAAATATCACACAATTTAAGAAGAAATACTCGTGGTTAAATGAGCATCTGTGAATGCTAAAATAACTGGGGACCTCCAAAGGTGGGTGAAGACTTTGGAATTTCCACACTAGTCATTCAAAGGGTAGAATTAAGTATTAATTCAATATTAATCCAGTATTTAGGAGCCAGAATAAGTAAAATGGAGCTCTTAAGTATCAGAACCACTCTTTAAATGACTAGATTACAGAGCCATGCATTCAGGTTCTGCATGAACCCAGGCCAAAATCTGAATGCCTAACAATAGGCTCCCCCTGTATATTTAAGGCCTGATTCAAAACCCACTGAAATCAGTAGAAACTCTCCCCATTAATGCAAATGGGCTTTGTAGGGCCCCAATTCAGCCAAGCACAGCTTAAGTCACACTGGAGTCTATGGTACTTAAGTACATGCCTGAGTGCTTTGCTGCAACAAGACCCTCCCCATCAGTGATATGAATTTTGGAAGTGCAGAGCCTGCCGCTCAGATTGATTCACTGAGAACAGTCAGTGCTCAGCAGGTCTGAAAATTAAATTACCGGTACTTCTATATAGACACCCAAGCATAGATTTCGGAGCCTATATCCCAAAAAATGAAAACGCAAATATTTGTGTGCCCCCAAAACAATTCAGTAAAACAGGTCTTCTCAAAAATTTAACAGAAATATAATTATCTATGGACATAAATAATTGCAATAAATACTTATGCTAGTACTCACTTCCCTACTAGACATCAGAATGTCTCTTCTGCAAAGCAGAAAGCTTTCCCTTTGGGTAATTATTAAATCCATCTTACTCAGCCATCACAAAAAAAGCTAGGTTTTGTGAAAAAATTTAAAATGCTGGTTCTGAAAGTGTGGGACAAGAGGGTTGCTGTCCAACCCTGCATAAACATCGGCAGTACCTAGGAAACATGAATGTTACCACAAGGATTATGATTGGAGGGATATTCAATTGTTCTTTCATGTCTTGGTCTAACTTGAAGATAGGCTAAACCAAACACTCAAGGATCTTAAATATCCTCAAGTATTTTAATAGATTTGTGTGCATGTGCACTTCTACATGCATTTTTAAAATACAATTTTTATTCATCACTCCACTGTAGTAAAATATCCTAGTTTTGCTTTTATTTTGTACTTATTCTTTTAAAATTCTGATTTAATTAAAATACTTCACACTGCACTAAGCAAAAACTAGAAAGTTTGGGAGTGTTCCATTCCTGGGGCTTTGTTTCAGTCCATCTCAAGACACACGAGAAAACGCAGACACACCTACTTAATTAGAGCCACAGTCATACAGCTCTTGTCTTCCAACCAGGACATGTGTTTATGCCTGATTGTGCAGTCATTCTGTTAAGCACTAGAACCAACATTTTAAATCAATTCTTCACAAAGTAAAAGGTGATAGTGTGTGAATATACACATTTCACCCAGAGCAAACTTTTACAATTTTGTAGAGAAATGCAGAATTTCCTCTCCCACTCCACCCTGCTCCCCCACTAAACTGAAAAAATAATCCATTGGGAAAAAACCTGACAATCTCTTAGGACATAAAGGTACTGTAAAATTATTGCCTTTTCATAAGACTATTGAAAATGTGCACTCAGAGGTATCCTTTTAAACAGTGGAGGTCTTTCCGCCCAGAATTTATATTCTATCATGCATAAGCAAGTGAAAGAATGTCACCCAGCATTTAGAGAAGCTGACTCAATTACTTAGGCACCAGAGCCCCCCAAAAATCATAATAGTTCAAAACTCACCATGAGACCCTCACTGAGCCTATCATTCTAGACTCAAGTTTGTCTGGTTTCGTGACAGAAGTTTGCCCTGCTCTCAGGTTCTATTCCCGACTCACTCTCTCTCTCTGAATTTGAGCAAGCCACTGCCTTGTTGTGCCTTGGTTTCCCCATTTAGGACTCTACCTTGTAGGACTGTTGTGATTTTAACTAAAGTTTGTAAAATGCTTTGATATCTTCAGATGAAAGCTGTTACTGTAGTGCAAAGTATTATTGTTATGATATCAGGTTAGGCAACATCTAAGCTTTGTCTACAATGCAATGTCCTTTGCCACCCACTCAACTGCTCGGAAAAATAATGCAGGTATTGATGTGAAGCCATGGATTAAAATTTCATGCTGAAATCCATGAAGCTACTTTTCATAGAAAACCTTTTTTTCTTCAAGCAGCATAGGCAACTTGGCAAAGACTGATTGATAAGCCAGTTTGTTTCATGGTGTAAATCTTTAATTTCATTTGCTGCCCTGGTTACTCTGACCCCTGCAGTATTCCATAAATATTTAGGTAGCTTTCACCCAGCTTGTTTCTGTTTTTGAATACTAATGCTGGTTGTAGTGAATAAAAGGGGGAGTTGCTGTAAAGGAATGAGGGACTAGCTGTGAATATCTAATCCCCGGCCTGTCAGGAATTGTGTTTGCTAGAATTAAAATAATTACTAGTACCCAGGAACCCATCACATTCCTTAATGAATTGCGAGTCTGTGTTGTGAAAACACCAAATATCTTTACCTGAATAAGCATTAATGTTGTAACAACAAGCAAAATCAATAGCTGTATAAAGCTTAAGGCTAGGGCCAGGAAAACAAGACTGACATGCATGCAGACAATCTTACTAATGAAGAAATCAAAGGGTTTCTGGTTTACTGTGCATCTCATTACTATGTGACAGATTAGCAGCAACTTTAAAGGTAGCCTTTGATACTTATACAGTCAAGGCCTGGAGACATGACCTCTTAATGCTGACACTTCCCCATTCTGCAAACACGCCTAGTTTATCAGACTTCAAAGAGAGGAGTTTACAATACTGCTCTTGGCAAATCAGTGGCCTGGGATAGCCTGATGAGTCTTCCCAGTGTTCCATGCCAGGAGCATTGCAAGCTTGAGAGGAGAGTCACAGAATGCCCCTTGTTCACTGGGTCAGCAGATGCAGCATGCACATGCAGTCTCCAGGGGGACAGGATCATTCATCCCATGAAGAGGTATTTTCCCTGCCAGCTGGCCAGATCTATCAGAGGCACCAGATGTAGAAGCAATAGTTTGCCGTGCCCAGCACGAAGAGAGGTGCTGAGCATAAGTAACCATCAGCACTGAAAGAGAAGCAGCAGCAAAGATGCCAAAATTCATCCATACCTTGGGCCTTGTTTCTGCTAAAATCCTTATTCAGGCTTTAATCACTTCCTGTCACTGCTATTGACATTTCCTTTAAAATTATCTTGTTAAATTACTGTGCTTTCTAAACTGCAGGGAGGAGTCCAGAACACTGCAGCATGGCTCCTCTCACTGCAAGAAGCTGGGCCATGCACCTTGAAAATCAGAAGTTACCCTGCTGGTCTTTGAATCTCTCAATTTATTTTTCTGCAACTCTGGACTTACTTATTCTCCCACTTCACTTTGCTCTTCCATTCCTCATCTTCTTTCCCATTAGTCCTGAGACTCTCCAGAGTAGAGTTGGACACGGGGTCTTTTTACCTGTACCTAGACTAGGGCTGTCGATTAATCACAGTTAACTCACGTGATTAATTTTTTTAATTGCAGTTAATTTTTTTCAGTTAATCACACTGTTAAACAATTGAATACCAACTGAAATTTATTAAATATTTGATGTTTTTCTACATTTTCAAATATACTGATTTCTATTACAACACAGAATACAAAGTGCAGTGCTCACTTAATATTTTTATTATGACTATTTGCACTGTAAAAATGATAAACAAAAAGTAGTATTTTTCAATTCACCTCATACAAGTACTGTGGTGCAATCTATCATGAAAGTGTAACTTACAAATGTAGGGTTTTTTTGTTACATAACTGCACTCAAAAACAAAACAGTAGAGCCTACGAGTCCACTCAGTCCTACTTCCTGTTCAGGCAATCGCTAAGACAAACAAGTTTGTTTACATTTACGGGAGATACTGCTGCTTGCGTCTTATTTACAATGTCACCAGAAAGCGAGAACAGACGTTCGCTTGGCACTTTTGTAGCTGGCATTGCAAGGTATTTACATGCCAGATATGCTAAACATTCATATGCCCCTTCATGCTTCAGCCACCATTCTGGAGGACATGCTTCCATGCTGATGATGTTCGTTAAAAAAAATAATGGGTTAATTAAATTTGTGACTGAACTCCTTGGGGGAGAACTGTATGTCCCTGCTCTGTTTTAACAGAATTCTGCCATATATTTCATGTTATAGCAGTCTCGGATGATGACCCAGCACGTTTTTTGATTTACGAACACTGTCACTGCAGATTTGACAAAATGCAAAGAAGATTCCTAAAAATAGCTACAGCACTCGACCCAAGATTTAAGAATCTGAAGTGCCGTCCAAAATCTGAGAGGGACGAGGTGTGGAGCATGCTTTCAGAAGTCTTAAAAAGCAACACTCCAATGAGGAAACTGCAGAACCCGAAACATCAACCTTCTGCTGGTGGCATTTGATTCAGATGGATTGTTATCAAGCAGAACCCGTCATCAGCATGGATGCATATCCTCTGGAATGGTGGTTGAATCATGAAGGGACATACGAATGTTTAGCGCATCTGGCATGTAAATATCTTTTGACACCAGCTACAACAGTGCCACGAGAACACCTGTTAATAAGAAGTGGGCAGCATTATCTCCTGCAAATCGTAACCAAACTCTTTGTCTGAGTGATTGGCTGAAGTAGCACTGAGTGGACTTGTAGGCTCAAAAGTTTTACATTGTTTTATTTCTGAATGCAGTTATTTTTTGTACATAATTTGACATTTGTAAGTTCAACTTTCATGGTAAAGAGATCACACTACATTACTTGGATTAGGTGAATTGAAATATACTATTTCTTTTGTTTTTTACAGTGCAAATATTTGTATTAAAAATAAATATAAAGTGAGCAGTGTACACTTTGTATTCTGTGTTATAATTGAAATACATTTGAAAATGTAGAAATAAAAATATTTAAATAAATGGTATTTTATTATTAACAGTCCGATTAATCACAATTAATTTTTAATCGCTTCACAGCCCTAGCTTAGACTTAACTTTTGAGTGCCTTCACCACTCAACCCCAACAACTTGGAAAACTGAGTGAGTAATGAAAAATGTTGGTTTCTTTCTTTTTAAAGTTTCTAGGCATTTTCTTTGTGAAGAACAGTTTGAAAGCATAAACAAATTGCAAGGGCTGAAAGGAACAAAGAATTCAGTTCAATTTTTGCAGAGGGGCTGAAAGAACTAGAGCTACCCTGAAGCACACAATTTTTATGTAAAGAGAATCACATTTGGGGCAACTCCAGCTGCCTGTCCCCAAAATTATCTCACTGGTCATATCAAAAACCCTCTGGACGGCCTATGCATAACAGTATGGTCATGAGTGACTGGAATTGTTTACATTTCTGGAAGCTAACAAAACATTGTTCCAGGAGTAGCTTTACTACAAATCTCATGGTCACCACCAAGATGCAAGAGCTCCCTGAACAGAGCAAAGAGCCTTAGTAAGATGGAGATTGTTCTTTCTTATCCAAATAGGGAGCTTTTTTATTACTATTGCAGTGGGATTTTAATTTTTCTTCGGGAGATGAAGTGCCAGTACAATATTTAGGAGTACATTTAACAGCAGCTATTTACCACTGTTGTAACGTCTGCCAATGACTACCATTTTCATGTTTTCATTATCATCATTCAATATGATGAATTCAGATTGGATTCAACATGATCGTGGCCATTTATCAGCTTTTCTCTGTGCACCCCTAATATTAAAATATCTGTGTGGTTCAGTTGCACTGCCTCATATTGCTTATAAAGAAAACATTAATGCAGGCTCCATGCTAGGGTAAATAGCCCAAGAAGTATTCCGATGATGTAGCAAAACAAACCTTTTCTAAATAATTTATATTTGTTTTAAGCATAATTTGGGCTGTAGAGCTTAGAACAGAGAAATAAAAGCATTATTTGATGTGAATTTGGATTTTTTTAGAAGATTAGTTTGAAATTTGTAAGCAGAGTTTGCCACCCCATTTAACACTGACAGTCCAAAGATTAGATCACAGGATGAGGGGTTATGACTAATCAGTCAAATTCCTGGGAGAATGAGGGAAATCATCCCCTTCCATGGGAAAAAAAAGTGGAAGAACACTTCAACCTCTCTAACCACTCAGTGACAGACTTGAAGGTGGCAATTTTGCAACAAAAAAAACTTCAAAAATAGACTCCAAAGAGAGACTGCTGAACTCAAATTAATATGCAAATTAGAAACAAACTTAGGTTTAAACAGAGACTGGGAATGGTTGGGTCATTACACTAATTGAATCTATTTCCCTATGTTAAGTTCTCCTCACACCTTCTATGGGTCATCTCAATTATCACTTCAAAGGTTTTTTTTTCCTCCTGCTGAGGATAGCTCATCTCAATTGATTAGACTCTTCCAGTTGGTATGCATACTTCCACCTTTTCATGTTCTCTGTATGTATAAATATCTCCTGTCTGTGTGTTCCATTCTATGCATCCGGAGAAGTGAGCTGTAGCCCACGAAAGCTCATGCTGAAATAAATTTGTTAGTCTCTAAGGTGCCACAAGTTCTCCTGTTCTTTTTGAGAAAGACTTTAGGCTCTCTCAACTGCAATTATCCACTCACGGGTAACTTGCTTATACACTATGACTATTAAAATTGATAAAACAATAACAACTTTACTGAATTACGGCCTGTTTTCTTCAAGTACAGCCTATAGACTACCTTTCAATGAGATCTAATGATAAAGTTGGAAGGGTTAGCAATAAGGAATTTTTTGAGCTAGAAGGACCCAAACAGACATGAGAGAGAGAGAGACACAGACACACACACGCTCTCTCTCTTTCTCTACATATATCAAACCACTGTAAATTCTTAATGACCTATCACTCAACACCATTTGATCAATTGTCTTCAATCTTTGCAGAAAAAAAATATCCTTTAAATCTTCAAAAGAAACCCAACTATTGCTTGGCCAAAGCAATTTTCCTAGCCAAAGTTTTGGGACCAAATCTCCTCAGCTAATGTAAATCACCATAGCCCCATTGAAGTCAATGGAACTTCACCAATTTAACCAGATGGTGAGCTAGACACACACAGTACATACTGACAGGTTTCAGAGTAGCAGCCGTGTTAGTCTGTATCCGCAAAAAGAACAGGAGTACTTGTGGCACCTTAGAGACTAACAAATTTATTTGAGCATAAGCTTTCGTGGGCTAAATTTGTTAGTCTCTAAGGTGCCACAAGTACTCCTGTTCTTTTTACAGTATATACCGTACGTCTACAAAAGAATCATGGCCATCCCCCAAAAGATTTCCAACCTACGCATTTCAAAATTAGACTTAACTATGTGTAAATTTTCCTTTGTGTATGGATGGCAAGACATTCAAAACATACAGTATGCTGCCTAGAGATATGATCTCATTTACATTATCTCAAAATATTGGCAGTTGTCGTTAATGGTACTATGGACTATCAAACAACAGATTCGGAGCACTGAACTAGTCAGAATGAACTGTGGTTAACTGATATTACTCAAAAAAAAAAAACACACCAGACACACCACAGAGACGTTATTGTCAAATAAGGAACGACTTTCAAGCGGTTTCCTCTTTCCCCATGCTTCTTCAAGATTAGGATTCTCAGTAGTACCACAGCACCTGGAAGTGCTGATACTGTATATTCTAAGTATTTTCTCAATAACATTATCTCAGATGCAACAGCACTATGGCTCAGCTGACACCAATCTTGATTCTGGGCCAAGAGGGCATTGCATGTTTAAGTCCTCACAAGAACTTGGATTTATAATACCCCTGCTGGCCTGCTATACATCATGAGGGATTTAGACAGTTCTGCTGCCCTGGTAGAAGTATTATCTTTCAGGTGAGTCTTTAAAACTAGGACTCTTCTGCTCATCTCCAGTGGTTATCTAAATGGAAGTTAAGGACTCCATCATTCTTTCCAAAATAACTAGAGGGAATTAATCCTGGTGAACTGGGCCACACTGCCTTAATCCATAAAATAGGTACTATAATGGTTGCTGTGTTTTCCCCATGGCCACTGCACTCCCAGTATTTAACTCTTTAAAAATGCTTTGGGATACCTTAAGGATAAAAGAGGCTGTCCTGTGTAGGATTTAGCAAGTTAGCACTTGAGAGTCAGTCAGAGAAAACAATGAGACAGACCCTCAGAACACCTGTCAGGTTGCTTTAAGTAGTGGCTGTAACCACCTGATAGGCTATCGCACATTCTATGGTGTGGCTGTCACTAATAATCCCTTTCTGTGATGTGGCTTGATTTGCTTTCCAGAGCAGAATAAAACAAGTTGTCTCAACAGCTCATTACTAACAGGAAAGGAACTCACTCTATATAGGTGCTGAGAGTTTTTATTTATGAACCATTCTTCAAGGACCCTTTCCTGCCTGGTAGCTATTGTGAAGGTCCCTAAACTCACCCCTTACTGATGAGACATTTGAAGTAGAGCCACTGGGTACTATACTGTGATTATGCCTGGAGTGCTGGATTAGATTACAGTATAGCTGGATATTTATGAGCTGATTGGCTACACAGTTCTCATATATAAATATACATATTCATGGCAGTGAACACCCTTCACCAACTAGACCCCATGGCCATTGTGAAAAAGACATTTTAGAAGCCATTCTATGTAATATTTTTAAAAAATAAAGCAAGTCCTTTTTCAATGTCTCTAATTAGTAATTTAAATATCCAGTTTGGATTCCTCTTTTTTTCCTACGAGACTGAGCTGCACAGGTGACCACTTCACAGATGTGGGAAAGAATTATCTATCTCGCAGATCCTTTTAAGGGTGGGGGCTTCTTTTGACCAAGACTTCCCCCTTTACTAATATCCTGTTCCAAACCCCCCTGCCTGTCCTTCAACCTTGATGGGTCCCACCTTACCAGAACTTCTTGGCTTTAGGTCCATAAAAGGGCTTTGAGAGTCTTGGCTTTAGACTCCAACCCCAACACATTTTCACTGGAACAGTAACTGAACTTAAACGAGACCTTCCAAAACCCATGAAACTGTAATGTGGTAGCTTTTTAAAATAAATATTACTATGTAGACCAGAGGTGGGTAAACTACAGCCTGCAGGACCATCCTGACCAGCACCCAAGCTCCTGGCCCGGGAGGCTAGCCCCCGGACCCTCCCCCGCACCCTCAGCTCACTCCACCACCGGCGCAATGCTCTGGGCAGCAGGGCTGAGAGCTCCAAGCTCCTGGGACAGCACAGCTGCAGAGCCTGGCTCCAGCCAGGCGGTATGGCTGTAGCACTGCCAGCCACCAGTGCTCCAGGCAGCGCAGTAAGGGGTCAGGGGAGTTAGGGAGGGGGTGTGAATAGGGGTCAGGGTGGCTGGGAGGGAATAGGAGGTTGAATGGGGGCAGGGGTCCCTGGGGGCAGTCAGGAAGGAGTGGGGTGGATGGGGCAGCAGGGAGCAGTCAGGGGCAGAGGGTCCATGGGCAGTCAGGGGACAGGGAGAAGGGGTGGTTGGATAGGGCGGGGGGGGCAATCAAGAATGAATCCGGGGGCACTCGGGGACAGGGAGTGGGGGTGTGTGGATGGGGAACAGGCAGGGCAGTGGTTATGACTTAAAACAGCCGGTGAAGACTAGCTGAGGGCTTCAGGGATGGTGCTTGCCAGGGAGTGGGGCAATGGACACTAAGGAGCCAGTGAAACAATATCAGCTCTGCTTAAATTATTAGCTTCACAGAGGGGAAAGCTTTAAATAATGCTCAACTTTTTTACCTTCAGAGACCAAAACCTTTTCACGACACTGCCGCTTCATCTGAAAAGCTTTGAATGGCACAAAGTAGTAGCTGGAGCACTCGTTAAAGCTAACTCATGCAAAGTTATAAATGGTGATATAATCATTACACCAGTTTCATATCCCACAACTAGGCTAGCCTTGTTCTTCAGCCATAGGTGCTCAGCTTTTAATAAATTGTTTTAAAAACTAGCAAACTCCCTGTGACGAGTTTGCTCTACTCCCTGCTGGAGGTTCTGGGGATTAGCTCAGACAGGACAACACCCTTTCCAGCAATTATACCTGGTCAGTTTCTTCTCTGTAGTCCCCTCTCTCTCTCACTCTCAGGAACCACAGCTATGTTCTTTTTGACTCAGCCCTCTGGCAAGGTCACTATTGTTGTGGTTTCCCCTGGGTGTGGGAGGGAGATATAAAGGTTCCTGACCTCCAGCAGTCTCAGGTGCCTTTCTGCTTCATTGCCTCATAGTGCAACTCCTGTAGCAGCTGGCTGGGAAACCCAGGCCCGCCCTCCAGGTTCTGGCTCAGTGACTCTCCTCATAGCAGTCAAGATCCATTCTATACACCTTGTAGCCTTTCCCTGAGCTGCTATCCATATCTCCTGGCCTTCCCCACTCCTCTGGGTTTGCTAGCCTCTTCACTCCCTTCTCACAGGGAGTAACTTTAAGCAACTCCACGCTGCAGCCCCCAAACACTCCTTCCCAGGGAGCAACTGCAGCCTTTACCAGCCACCCCTCCTATTGCCAGCCTTCTGGCTTTTGTAGAAGCCCTGCTTGTCCCTCACAGGTGAGCTTCTATCTAATTAACTGCCTCCCACCTAAAGCTCTCCTGTTTTCAGCCTAATTCGCTGATTGGGCCCACCTGGCCTAAGTGAGCTCTTGCAGGGCTAGTATGGGAGCACACCTCATCCCACTCTCCCACAAAAAACTTCAGAAGCTTAGAGAGTTGCTCAAGTATATTTACTTGCAAGAACACAGATACCAAACAGCTAGGAAATCATAATGCAATATTCAGACCTAACACAATACTAGTCCCCAGATGCTAGCCCAATACTATAATTAATCACACTAGCATACTAATACCATCAAGCCCACTACATTCAATGCAACAATATTGTCACCCTTTGATCAAAAGTCATTTGTGTATTTGACAAGAAACCATTTTGAATATGTAATTAAATTTGTATTCCTTTTCTGTCTGGCATATGATATGTGCAGATGCGAAGACTGTGATAAGAGAATTGTAAGTTAAGGTTGTGTGTGTTTTAGCATGAGTTTTAAATTCTTTGAAGTGTATTGCTGAATTTAAAGTGAGCATGCTAGAGCAGTGTTGTAAGTTGGTGTGGTTGAGTATCATGGTGGGGCTAATGCACGGTGTTTGGGAATGTGTTAGGCATGAATGAAGTCTTTTTTCTTATTATTTGTATTACAGGAGCACAGATCAAGGCCTGCTATGCTAGGCACTTCCCACACACATAGGAACAGACTGTCCTTAAACAGAAAAGATAGACAAAAGAGAAAGGGATTATTATTAGCCCCAATTTATACTTGAAGAATTGAGGCACAGAGAAATTACATGACTCGGCAAAGTTCACAGGAAGACAATAGCGGAGTAGGAACTGAACCAACATCAAATATTTATCTTCTGTGGGCCAAGTTCAACCCTGGTATAAGCAAGTGTAACTCCTGTGCTCACTTTCACACGGTCTAAATTTCATCCTATAATTTTCCTTAAAATAATAAACTCCAAAATTGACTTCCATTATACAGTTGGCAGGCCATTCATAGCCCAAGCCAAGCACTAATACATACAGCTCCATAGAGCGCCTATGCTTTATGGATAGTCACTGCGCTCCTAAAATCTCCTCTCTCACTCCGGTGTAAATCAGATAAATCCACTGAAAACAACAGAGTCACACTGGGGTAAAAAATGTCAACAATGGAATCAGAGTCTGTATGTCTTCATTTACCACTAAAGTTTCTGACAATATAGAAGGGCCCAGAGTGAATCTCATGCTCCAAGTACATATAAAATGTATTCTAGCAGTTAAGTCATACAGCTCTTATCACTGTGGGAACCACTGATATAGTAGAGCTAAGATCCAGGGCCAGTGCAAGGATGTTTCGTGCCCTAGGCGAAACTTCCACCTTGCGCCCTCCCCCACCCCGAGACACTCCCCTCCCCCCATGGCAGCTCCCCCTCTCTGCCCTGAGGCGCCCCCCTTGTGGCACCTCCCCACCCCAGATCATCCCTGCCCCGCTTCCTCCCTGAGCACGCCGTCGCTGCTTCACTTCTCCTAAGCTGATTGGTGCCACAAGCATGGGAGGCGGGAGAAGTGAAGCAGCGACGGCGTGCTTGGGGAGGAGGCGGGGCAGGGGTGAGCTGGGGTGGGGAGTTCCCCTGCGTGCCGCCGCGCCCCCCCCCCGTGTTCCCCTGCCCCAGCTCTCTGCCTAAATGCCGGTGGCAACCGAGGCGGCCGAAGACCCAGCCGCCACGGTCGCTGCTGAAGAAAATGGCGCCCCCCAAACCCAAGTGCCCTAGGCGACTACCTAGGTCGCCTAAATGGTTGCACCGGCCCTGCTAAGATCAGACACCTATACCTGCACATGGGACCAATTACTGGAAGGAATGACCAGTAAGGGAGAAGCAGATACAGTTATACTATTTCAGCTCAGTGCATAACCAGTGACACTGAGGTCCTGATTTACCATTGTCCTTCAGCTTGTGTCCTCATTTACACCATTTAAAATGGGTGTAAAATTCTACCAAATCAGAGCAACAGTGTTTTACACACACCTTGCACTGGTGTAAATGAAGACACAAGCTGCAGAGCAGTAAAGAATCAGGCCCTACACATTTAGTAAAAGGGGTACTGTCTGCAAGATGCAAATCACATATTTAAAACAATCTAACTTTGTTACTAGAAAATCTGATTATTAAAACAAACTACTTTAAAGTGTAATTTACTTTTCACTTTGAGGCTGTTTATGTTTTGCATTTTCTTCAGCATTGTGAAACTAGAATGGCCAGTTTCTAGACGGTCTATATTTCTGACATGCTTATTACATTACAAAAATATCTAAATTCAGTATTGGGTTAAATTTTCAAACAGGGTCTCCGGTTGTGGTTTCAGCTTTCACCCTCCTTTCCATATCTTCACCCAGTCCCAACAGGACTCCTTTGGCTTGCTCTCTGCTCTTTGCTGAACATTCCTAAGCCTTCTTCCTGGAGTCTTCACAGGCCTCTGTTTGCCTTACGCTCCTGAAAGCCTTCTTTTCTTAGCTCCCAACTTCTGGACTTCCTTCTGCTTGAGTCCAAAACCCAGAATAGGTGTAGCAGGGCATAGCTAACTGAACAGGGCTGATTGGCCCAAGACCTCCTGACACTTAAAGGGGTATGCCATCGTATTACACATGCATGCCAAATGAGGTACCTTCACAGCAAAGCGTTTACGTGTGTGCTTAACTTTAAGCACATAGTAGTTCCCATTGACTTCAATCAGTTCACATTATATTCTACTAAAAGCATAAATTCTGCTATAAAAGACCAAGACTAAGGCTAAATTGCCTGTGTCTTCCCACTGAACCCCCAGCCTGCAGCTGAACACTAGGATTCTGCATGCTTTGTTCCACTAGAGGCACAAATCTGGGCAAAGGTGGGGGAAGAAGAGAGGTGCAATAAAGCCAGGCAGTCAGAGGAGGGAGCTCAGTGCCCTCTCATTAAGGGTGGTGCAACAGTTGTGCTCCTGGGAGCCTGAGGAGACCATGGTCCATATCCTCAGCTAATATAAATGGTCATAGCTTCCCTGAACTCAACTATGATGATTTACACACTTGAGGATCCCGTTCAATAAACTGTGCCTCCTTGGAGCACATTACCTCTGGGAGCACCTGTGTGGCCAGTGGCACCTCACTCTACACTAAACAGTAGTGTGAGGTGTCATTCAAAGAACATCAGAATGGTCATGCTGGATCACTTAGCCCAGTATCCTGTCTTCCAATCAGTGTCAGATGCTTCAGAGGGAATGAGCAGAACAGGTCAATTATTGAGTGACCCATTCCCTTTCATCCAGTCCCAGATTCTGGCAGTCAAAGATTTAGGGACACCCAGAGCATGCAATTGCATCCCAGACCATCTTGGCTGATAGTCACTGATGGACTTATCCTCCATGAACTTATCTAATTTTGTTTTGAACCCAGTTTTACTTTTGGTTTTCACAACATTCCCTGGCAATGAGTTCCACAAGTTGACCATGTGTTTTGTGAAGAAGTACTTCCCTTTGTTTGTTTTAACCTATTGCCTATTAATTTCATCAGGTGGCCCCAGGTTGTTGTGTTAAGTGATGAGGTAAATAGCACTTCCCTAGTTACTTTCTCCACACCATTCAGGATTTTATAGACCTCTATCATATCCCCCTATAGTCATCTCTTTTCTAAGCTGAACAGTCCCAGACCTTTTAATCTGTCCTTCTATGAAAGTTGATCCATATCCCTAATTATTTTTGTTGCCCTTCTATATACTTTTTCCAATTCCAATATATCTTTTTTGAGATGGCACATCCAGAACTGCACACGGTATTCAAGATGTGGATATACCGTGGATGTATATAGTGGCATTATATTTACTGTCTATTATCCTTCTAGTTCCTAACATTATTAGCTTTTTTGACTGCTGCTGTATAGTGAGCTAATGTTTTCAGAGAACTATCCACAATGAGTCCAAGATCTCTTTCTTGAATGGAAACAGCTAATTTAGTCCCCATCATTGTGTATGTTTTCCAGGGTGCATTACTTTGCACTTACCATTGAATTTCAGCTGCCATTTTGTTTCCCAGTGACCCAGTTTTGTGAAGTCAGCTTTGGACTCAACTATCTTGACTAACTTTGCATCATCTGCAAACTTGCCACCTCATAGTTTATCCCATTTTCCAGATCATTTATGAATATGTTGAACAGATTTCAGTATATTGTGCTGGTTCCAGTACAGATTTTTGATGATCCCTGCTATTTACCTCTCTCCATCATGAAAACTAATCATTTATTCCTACCCTTTGTTTCCTGTCTTTTAATTGGTTAATGATCCATAAGAGTGCTTTCTCTTGTCCACGTGCTTGTTGACTACATCAAAGAATTATAATAGATTGGTGAGGCATGATTTCCCATTACAAAAGCAGTGTTGACTCTTCCCCAACAATAGCATTCATCTATGTGTCTGATAATTCTGTTGTTTACTATAATTTCAACCAATTTGCCTGATACTGAAGTTAGGTTTACTGGCCTATAATTGCTAGGATCTCCTCTGGAGCATTTTGTTTTTAATAAAATGGATGTCACATTAACTAACCTCCAGTCACCTGGTACAAAGGCTGATTTAAACAATAGGTTGTATACCACAATTAGTAGCTCTGTAATTTCATATTTGAGTTCTTTTAAAAAACTCTTGGATGATTGCCATCTGGTCCTCGTGACTTATTGTTTATTTTATCTATTTGTTCCAAAACCTCCTCTACTGACAGCTCAATCTGGGACAGTTCTTCACATTTGTCACCTAAAAAGAATGGCTCAGGTGTGGGAATTTCCCTCACATCATCTGCAGTGAAGACCAATGCAAAGAATTAATTTAGCTTCTCTACAACAGCCTTGTCTTCCTTGAGTACTCCTCTAGCACCATGATCATCCAGTGACCTCACTGATTGTTTGGCAGATCTCTTGTTTCTGATGTACTTTTAAAAAAAATGTTGTCAGTTTGTGTCTTTTGCTAGTTCTTCAAATTCTTTTCTAGTCTAACCAATTACAAATTATAAATATATAATTTAGCCCTACTGTATATGCTTAAACTTTAAACAGAAGTGATTGTGAGAAACAAATCTATTACAAGGGTAGAATTCTCTATTAAATTGTATAGTTTTTCCAGAATAACTTTATAACTTTTACATAACCCTATTGGTTTCATCCTTATTGAATTCTACAAGCTTTGACCATAAAGTATTATGTAACATAGCAAACATTTCATAATCCTTATTGGAGAAAAACAGTTTTCTCAACAGTTGTCGCTAGCCCACTCAATATGTCTGGTTATCATGTATGTCTCCTTGCCAAAAATCCTCACTAGTTATTTCACTACTAACAGTGATACTGTCTAATTTAGAAATGGGCATGAAGCATAAATATGTTACAGTTTTGCCTTGACATAAATAAACTTTGGTTAATGTATCTGGATTTTCCTTGAAGTTTCAGATCTGAGCACTGATCTCAATGTCAAGTATATTCACGTTTATTACACAGAAGTATACAAAACATTCTATATTTTTCACTACATTTGAATAGATTTGTTTACTTCTGTAAATCATAGAAATCATTAATACCTTCTTAATTTGAGATCACTGCTCAGGTCTGAAGCTTTAAGGCAAATCTAAGGACATTTATGTTTCCTATAATATGAGTATTACTAGGGTGAGTTTATGGCTAACTATTCTGTGCCAATGCATGAGTACCCAAGTGGTAGCGTAAGAGGATCAGTGGATTCATCCTACCAGGATAAAGCAAATATTGTATGATAAAATTAAAGAATGGTTTCATATAATGATTTAAATTGTTTGGACAGTATGTATTGAGGCAGTCACTCAGCAGAAGTCAGGCATTGTACTAATCATACAATGAAATAATGGCACTAAAATAATAATAATTCACAATTTCTCAGGAGTCACAGGCATACTTTAAAATGGAAATCCGATCAAGATAAACTAGGCTATGCAGAACTGGACTAATGTGGAGATATTAAGTTTTCAAAATCATTTTTTTTCTTTTGAGACACCAAGTCTAATGCACAGACATGAGCTGAAATTGAAAAAGAACGTATTTCAAATGGGATTCTGAGGCGTATTTAACAGGCCAGCAGTGGCTTAAGAAACAACAAACTGTATGACAGAGGAGATGTGAGTCACTAAAAAAGTAATTGACCGTTAAGAGCAATAATGATTTCGATGTTATATCCTTGACTTCTCTAACGGATAGATAGGATAGGTTAGATTAAATAGGATAGGTACTGAGAGCAAGTAACTACACTTTGTGAGCTTGAAATCAGCTTAGACATCCTCCTATTTATGCTAACCAAGACAATACTGTCAGATATAGTCCAGGGGTCAGCAACCTTTCAGAAGTGGTGTGCCGAGTCTTCATTTATTCACTCTGATTTAAGGTTTCACATGCCAGTAATACATTTTAATGTTTTTAGAAGGTCTCTTTCTATAAGTCTATAATATATAACTAAACTATTGTTGTATGTAAAGAAAATAAGGTTTTTAAAATGTTTAAGAAGCTTCATTTAAAATTAAATTAAAATGCAGAGCCCCCTGGACCAGTGGCCAGGACCCGGGCAGTGTGAGTGCCACTGAAAATCAGCTCACGTGCCGCCATTGGCACGCATGCCATAGGTTGGCTCTCTCTGATATAGTCTAACCTTGCTCATAAATCATCATCTCTGGCAGAACTTTAGCAATAGATTAGCAAACGCATATTGCCCACATGAAAACACGGGGAGATTTTTAAAGGACTTTTCCCAAATTCAACATGGGTCTATAAATTGGAACCAAAGACTGGTTAAGAAAAACCCCCGTCACTTATCACACCAATAAAGAGGTTCAGTAACACAAATGTTCTTCATTTTATAAGATTATTTTTAGATAACAAAATGGAGGTAGCACTTATAGAGTTGTAAATTATGTGGGTTGAGCTAATGAGATCTATATATGTATGTTCCGTGCCCTGCTGAACCACAAAGTCTAATGAATTTTATAATACATTCCAACATAAATACTTTTGCACTTGGGAAGATTTTCCTTCACCGTTTTAGAGACATATTTAAGCACACTAAATTAAAGGGCGCAGTAGTGCTGAAAATTACAGGTTTGATTCTTGGGAATACAGTTCTAGCTTGTTTAATTAGGCACATCTCGTTGATTCCATTTCATTTTTAAGGCTGGGAAAGTTTCCTATGTGAAATTCAAAGAGAAAGGAGAACTGACTTGAGCCATCTTGTATATATTCTTCACCCTAGATGGACTTGAAAGTAGTAAAACCAGTGTGGGGATATTCCCGATCACAGCACCCCCTTATTATTAAATGGCAGTAATCACAATCTGAAGTTTTCAAAGAAGGCCTCTGTGCTGCTACTATGCTGTTCCTACTTATTGAGTAATATAGAGTCTCCTTCAGCTCTAGAGGGGGAGTTGTTTTTAGACCCTAAGATATCAATGTAAGTTAAAAGTTTGTGTCTTAAACAGTTGAACATGTGTTAAGTGCAATGGCCTGACTACTCTGACTTCTGGAACAGTAGTAACACAACCTCTAGGGCAACAACATTCTCTACTTTCACAGCCAAGTATGAGTCACATAAGAATTTCAACAGCACAAAAAGAGCACCAGTCAAGGGAAAACTTTACAGGGAAAAAAAAATCTTCTTCCTCAGGAAGAAGAGGTGAATATTTTCCCTGTTCACATTTCTGGGCATTTTAAACTGAACCAAATAGGGAAATAGATTAATTTTAATGCATAATGTTACATTAAGTCCCTTGCTTTCTTACAGTGTCTGAGCTGGGCAATGAATACTCTGAGCTTGATATTCAGATGGGCCTTAACTCAATCTACTAATATTTGCTCCCCCAATTTGTTGTGGGCACATTTGCAGGCTCAGAAAAATCAGATCCTAAACCTGTTAATGGTTTATTTAACATAAGCCTCAAATCCCTGGAAAAGAAAACCCTTGAAGTTAGGGAGCTTTTGATTACCAGTTTACTGTAGTGCACCCAAGAATCTTTCCCTCTTTAATTGCCATCACAAATGATGCCATTACACTTCCCATGAAGAGATGAATTGTTGAGAACATTCACATATGTGCACACACAAAATGGAAACTAACTGAAGAGCTGCTGAACTAAAAGGATACCTGTAAAGAGCTTACTATGTCATAATTAGAGCTGAATCAGAAGTTTTGCAAAGGCCTCGGTTCCAGGTTTTGCTGCACAACTGTATGTCCTGTGGTTGAATCTGAATGAGAGATTCATGGTGAGGCCATGAGGCCATTAGGTGAGGCCATGAGATGGAATGTGGGGTTATTTTAAGGAACCAAGACCAATTTTGCAGAGGCAGCAGCACTCTGTTCTACCCCCATGTTGGAGAATGGGGTGAAAGAGCAGAATGCCTGGAGCCCATCAAAAGAAACCTTCAGAGATGAGATGGGCAGGGAGCCCACCAAGCAGCATATTTTAAAACTTGGGGGGAAAGGAGCAGGCCACAAAGTCACCTGCAAGAATGCATTGAAGCCAGAGGGTTTGTAGTGCACTGGAGCACTCTCCGGAACACTGTTTAAGTCTTGTGGATTTGGGAATCCATTAGTGTGAAAGGGACTCCATATGAGAAGGGGAGTCCAAAGACCAGCTAGACTGGCTATTGTAGAAATGGAAGGAGGTGATGAAACCTCACAAGCATTTCATTAGTTTATGTCTGGCTTGCTTGCCTTTTCTGGGTTTCTGTAGAACGTGAATTTCTAACAAATCTGAAGGATAGTAAACTCCTTCAAACTTAAGTGGCCACTTTGGTTTGCAAAATCCACATTAACCAAAAGGAGCAGGAGTTGTACAGCCCTAGTCATGATCTCATTCTGAGATATTCGCTGCCTTTGTGTGATGGTGAAGAGGGAGGGATAAGCGTAAGCCAGAGTGTTCTGGTCCACTTTATACACTAGCTCTCTATTGCCTTTCAAAGTCCATTTCAAGGCCCTCCAAAGGATCACCCTAGCTACCTGAAACATCCCCACCTCCTCCACAACCATGACCTCCTAGGATATCTACATTCTACCAGAACAATGAAAACACAACCAATGAAACTGATATAAATGTGGGTGATGCAGCTTTCACATCAGCTGCACCTAGACTATGGAACTCATTTCTGCAGAAAATAAAAACCACCGAAGATATTTCCTCAACTTAGCTTCACCACAATAATTTACATACGCATGCTCTCTCGCTCTCTCTCTCACACACACACAAGCTGTTTATACTACACAGGCGAAGAAGGGAGGAAAAAAAAACAACACATAGCTATTTTTAATTATGTCAGAGATGCTCAGTTACTATGGTGTTGGGGTCCATATAGGAAAGTACAGGCAGATCTAAACACACATTTTAGCAAACTATTTCTATTTTTTCAACACTAGCCTACTAAAAAAAACTATCTTCCTCCAATATTTTCAAAGATAGGATGGATAAATAAATAGCTAACATAGTTGAGACAGAGGTGGGAAGAGGAAAGTGACTAAAATACTTTTCTTTGGGTTTTTGTTTTGTTTGTGGGGGGGAAGCAGTCAAATTCAAATGAAGAGGCATGAGCGGGAGAGCGAGAGAGGGCTGATTGAGCTGTAAAGCTGTAAAATGTTCTAAATAAATACCTCAACACTTGAATATTTAGTATATATTCTATTGAGACTGATGTGTTGCCTTGACAGGTTAACATTGACTGAGGTGAAACTGAGGTCAATATACTGTACCTCAAGATACAAGATTAAGTAAATCTTAATTTTGGCTAAAATAAGCAGTCAATATTCTGTACATTCTAGTACAAATATTAATTGTGACATGGAATTCAATATAGTTCAATCTTACAGAGACAGTCTGACAGACTCACAGGGCAGCACACAGCTTTGGGATGGATGCTGGTTCCAAACTGGTCCTTGGTTTGGTCCAGATGGCTAGAGGTTGGGTGTACTGGAGTGGCAATGAATTCATTCAATTAGGTAAAAGCGTCTCAGTGTGCTTGAGCCATCGTCTCTCGCCAACTCAAAAATGGTGGTGATGGGCTCTGAATGCAGCAGCTTTCTGTCCTCCCTGGCCAAATGCTGGATCAAAATGAGGAATGGCCTTTGAGCCTGGGACTTTTGAAGGAGCCCCACAGAGTTAAGCATTCATCTCCTACTGAAATTTAATTGGTTTTGGGAATGTAAAAGCAAATGGGGAATGGAGGTCTCAGAAGCACCACTCCCTACCTATTTCCCACCACCCACAAAAAGTTTCATTGCAGCCTATGATAATTCAGAGCATATAACAGGCCTCAGGATCACATTCTAGGATACTAACAACAGACTGAATGATACTCCCAGTATTTACATTCTGTTTTCACTCATTTTGATAAAAGAGGCGTTTGGCATCAAAACTAAATATTAGCCCAAGCATCTGACATCACTTCAGACTGGCACATGACTATTTTCAAACAATCTACATTTGGCAGCTGAGGTCAATAATTTTTCTGAAGTTTAGCTACTGACCACTTTGACAACAAAATAATTGAACTTTGTATCTGAACACTGAAACTGAATGACTTGTCACATGACTGATTGTATCCAACCAGTTAAAGGTTTCATGTGCTGTAACAATTGTTATTGATTTTTTCTGGTGAGAGTCCCAGAGTAAAAGTTAAGGGCATGATCCTACTCCCGCTGACTTAAATGGGAACTGGGTTGTGCCTGATGTTTGTATTTTTTCCCAACCCATTGAAATAATGCTGTTAACATCACAGCTTTATTCTACTGACATGGTGACCATTTTAAACACAGACACTGCAAAGTCTTGCTTAGCTGGGTAAAACAATATCCACTGAAGCTTTCTTTGAACAGAAAATGTAAGTCTAAAATTTACTTAGAGTTTGGAAGAAGAAACAAAAAGAGTTCAATATGGCTGTCCCGTATACTACTGACCTAGGACAGAATCAGGGCCGGCTCCAGGCACCAGCCAAGCAAGCTCATGCTTCAGGCAGCAGATTCTAAGGGGCGGCATTCTGTCCAGTGCCGCCCTTCTTTCTTTTCTTTTTTTTTTGTTCGCCACTCTGGCCGCCCTGTAGGAGGCGGCGGTGCAGAGGAGGAGAGCACCCTGCTGGGAGCTGGCTGCACGCTCCGTCTGCCCCAGCTGGTGCCAGGTCTGCAGCAAGCCCGGCAGCCCACGTCCTTCCCTCCCCACCAACCAGAGCGGCACGGAGCCCTCCCGGCAGGAGGCGCGGCGGGAGGGGCTGAGTGGTGAGCACCCTGGCTGAAGGAAGCCCTGGCCGCCCCCCTTTTCTCTCTCTCCTCCCCGCTCCCTACCCCTCCCCCCTGCTAGCTGGGACACGCACTCCACTGCCCGGGTCCACGTCTGCAGCGCAGGGAGTCCCGCTAGCCGAAAGTTTGCACCCTGGCTCCGGCCGCCCTGCAGGGTTTTTTTGTTTGGTTTTTTTTTTTTTGCTTCACTACTCCAGCTGCCCTGCAGGGTTTTTTTGTTTGTTTGTTTTGTTTTGTTTTATTTTTTTGCTTGGGGTGGCAAAAAAGCCAGAGCCGGCCCTGGCCAGAGTGGAGCTAGTGTACCTAATCACTTGTCATCTCTTCAATGGTCTACCAAAAATTGTTGAGATAGTGGTGCCATTCACTAGCATCCTTTGTAACCCATCTCAGAGAAGTCAAGAACTAAATGACCAGGGAGGCTGAGCTGCCTTCTTTCCCCCAGAGCTATCTTCTCCATGTCGAGGCTGCATCTGGCAGGCTGGAATGGGGATGTTTGCATTGCTGCTTGCTGTTCCGTAGAGAGGGGACAACATTTCCAGGATTGCCAACCTGACTTCTTTCACCATTCACTTAAAAAGATGATGTTTTTCACCTATTGGTAAAATTTGTATTACAGCAACTCAGTCATTATGCTAGGCTCTAGCTTTAATCAGGTTGGAGTAGAAATAAGAAGGATAGAAGTATAAATGGGAAGCTGTGTAGATACTTAGAATGACAAGAGAAATTGGAACTTGCCACTCTCTTCCCTTTTAGAGGATAGTCACAATGGATTTGAAATCAACATGAGAATACTAACTGGAATCTAAACCAGGCAGAATGGGCACCTCTTAGGTTGAATAGCAGAAATGTATCTTCATGCAGGTCAAAATATATACACACACACCAGTCCAGAAAACAAGAGGTAGCCTCAGTTTGATCATTTTACGTAACTATTTGCAGTGCAGGACATTTGATTTTCCCAGTTACGCTACTACTAGCTTAGTTGCCCTTTCTATGTTTTGCATTGCAAATTAATTTTCAACAGCAAAAAGGTTAATGGTCATAGAAAATGCTGTCATCCCTACTAAAATATATTCCCACTTTACAGTGGCATTTACTAAACTATTTTGCTTGCTTATTAAATGTCTTTCTAATATCTCTACAACCTGGTTTCCTCATCAATGGCTCTCATTTGTCATTCTTACAACACAAAAATGACAATCTTTTGCTTGCTTCAAAAATATGAGAGCTTTGTTATGAAGGGTTTATCCACAATCTGTCATCTTCAAATACTCAAACATGTTCAAACAAAATTGGTTTAGGTTTGTTCGTCTGCTGAAAGGTCATTTTCCAGAAGTAAGACCAAATCCTCCATCTCACTCTAGCTTCATTTGCACTGCTGAGTGCAAAGCAGCCTTAAAACCAGCTTAATTGTCCCCTTGAAGATTCTTCTTGGGTGGCATAGAGTTTCTTTTCAATTCATTGTCTAGTGTGCCTTTCCGGAGTAAAAGGGTGTCTCTGCATCTGGGTGGTTCCTGGCTTCTGGGAGAGTTGACAGTCAATGTAGTTCTCCTCTCAGCTGAATTGTGTAGGAAAAATAATTAATCGGTCACAGTGGTTGTGTATGTTTCGTGCTCAAAAATGTTTAGAAAAATACCTGCAGCATTTTACTTTTTTACCTTCTTGTTTCTCTCATTTTTCAATAATATTTTGCTTTATTTGTTATTTGGCCCAACACTCAGCACCTCACACACAAAAATCAGGGTCAGTGAGAATATTCATTCCAGATCTTCTGATTCTGCCCAATAACAGCTAAGAGGGAACTATGAGTATCTGAAGTATGTAAGTATCACAGAGGAAAAGGAACTCTGCACAGTAAAATTAAGAGCAATGTAGAGAAACTGAGAAGAAAGGAGTTCAGATGAATAGAAGGATAATTTCTAAAGGTTGGACACTGTGGAATAATCTCCCAATAATCTGTTAGTTTAGTCACTGCAAATTGGACTGGGTAAAGCATTAGAGAATATCCTGTAATGAACAACCTGCACTAGGACAATGAGATTGGATCAATAATCTTTTTCCTTCTCTATTTTCTACAATTTAGAGCATGTGCACATGTGTGTATGTAAAAAGTATAAGTTATTTCCATGCCAAAAAAAATACCAAAACCCAACTAAATACAATTGTTTTGGTTATTGCTCCTTCAGAGACAAAAATAGCAACCTGGTCATACTTCTGACCGTGTTTCTCCAAACCTTTGTTGAAATCTCATCAAAATTCTCTGGCTCAACAGAGTTGTGCTCTTCCTTTTCTCTCCCATGCTTTTAAATGCCACTGTGCTCCCCAGTGTTGAGTACAGATGTACTGAGGCTTGAAGTTTGGGTCAATATCTAAAAAACTTTCCTGAAGTTATGAAGTGTTTGGATTTAGGGTTCAGTTCAGTCTAATAAATTCAAATCCAAATCTGAACTTTCCCATTGATATGGGAATTTCAGATCCAATGGTTTGGACACACCTGCAGGGGCGGCTCTAGGAATTCTGCCGCCCCAAGCATGCCTGCGGGAGGTCCGCCGAAGCTGCGGGACCAGCGGACCCTCCACAGGCAAGCCGCGGAGGGCAGCCTGCCTGCCACCCTTGCAGCGCCGGCAGAGCGCCCCCCGCAGCTTGCCGCCCCAAGCACGTGCTTGGCATGCTGGGGCCTGGAGCCGCCCCTGCACACCTGTAATATTGAGAAGATGTGCAGGTAAGAAAAATCAGTGCTCTGATATCCAATCTGGTCAAAGAATATCAGAATTATTATGAGGAAAACCTGAACCCTAAATTTTTTAGTCCAATTTCTAGATTTGCAGAACACAGATTCAGATAAACATCCATGTTTTCAAATTATTATTAAACCAATTGTACCCTTTATCAAGTTCAAAATACTCTCTTTGCTTTATCCTTGCAAATGCCTCTGGTTCCACAATTTTAAACAATTTGTTCAGCTTGAATCCTACTTCACCTATGCATCATTTTGTAGCCAGACATTCACACAAAAAACAGGGGAAGGTGGGAAAAGACATTACATTTCCTCCCACAAAATATTCTGAAGGCAGTTGGCTGAAACTCAGGTTTTCATGGTAAAAGAAAAATAATAAATGTTCCTTACCTGATTTCTCTTTTGTTGTTAACAAAATTACACAGGCTAACATCTAACATAACCCTGTGTTGAAAGCCTATATTTACATAGTTTGTATTCCCAGAGATAATGTTGCAGTCTCTGAGGTGCCTCTAGTCTAATGCAAGATACTAGAGAACAGTATGAATTATCTCTGCAGTGATTTCATGCTGAATTTGCAGTGGTATGTAGCAAGCAGTAAAAAGTAAAAGAGAAATGCTTCTCTGAGCGCACAGTACTTTATCTTTCATCCAGAAAATAAGTGGTAATAATATTTGTAATATGTTTACAGACAGAACCCCAGGCTCTGTGAAGATAAGTCTTCTGACATAAAATACATAACAAGGATGGAAAATGGTATTACTTGAGTTAAATTCAAAATGAGCATTTTGTCCTAGAGAACCAAAAAAGTAAATGTAATTAGCTATCTTAGGTTACAATAAAATTTGCAAAAGGTGTTCTTTGACTCTTTGTTAATTACATTTACTGTAGCTATAGAAACAAGCAACATAAAATCCTTGTCTATGTGCCAGCTTTGTATCTAGTTAATGCCGCATGGTGAAGGCATCTAGCATTCCAGAAACAGTTGTCTGCCCCTGTTTGGCCCCATATTACAGTTTTGTTAATTTGTTTTTAAGGAATTGAAATACATACTAATAGCTATCCAGGCATCATTCACTAGGTTCTAATTTTTTTTAACAGAATATTGTTGGCACTTTAAAAAAAATCTTTAATTTTATTAAAATCAGTTTCCAGTAAAGCCTGCCTAATGTTGAAAAATATTGAACAGCCTCCTTAAACATTTGTTATTACAATGTGAAGTATAGATACAGCAGATCTAGAGGTAATTTAAGAATGATTTTTATTTTTACATGTAACCACTTGTGGATACTCCTCTTTCATCTTCCTAGGTCTGTCCTGTTTCAAACTGAGGATACGTCTACACAGCAAAAAAATGTGCATGGGCTAGCCTACCTTAGCAAGCTTTAATCCAGCTTGTTCAGGTAGCAATAACAGTGAAGGCAGGCTTTGCGGGCTAGCAACCTAAAGATGTACTCAGCATCTGTGCTAAGATTGTGCAACCCATGTTGAAGCCCACCCTGTGCTGTCTTCTCTGCTATTGTTACCTGTGCTAGCTGGATTCAGTAAGGAGTGTAGAGTGTGATGATGTTAGTCCGCAAATAAGGCATTAAAGCCTATAAAAGGCTTGTGTTAGGGGATGAACATGACAAACATAAAAAAATATATATTAAACACAGCAATAGCACTTTGGGTGGTTTATACAAAAACAGAGGCTGCTACACACCATTCATTGGTATAACTCAAGAGCATCAGAGGACTTTTCTGATACAAGAAATAAGACAAGAAATACATGCTGCTGTAGTTAAAGCAGCATCAGATCACCTGATTAATCAAAGGCATATGAGAATTTCAGAAACATTGCCGGGGACAGGGTGGGGGGGAGACCAGCCAGATAAGTGTAGTTGTCTTTTGGCAATCTATATTTTATTCCGTTCAAAAAGGCCTGGTGAAGAGTGCTGTAGGTGAAGGGGGAGATTGGCTGGAGGAATCTCTAGCACAAGACAATTTGAACAACACAGAGAAGCTTTAAAGGATGGCTAGCCCTCCTATGGATTTAAAACAGGGAGAATACAAGAGATTCTACATCACTGTGTGAATCGATTATCAGGTGATGTAAAATATTAACTCACAGGGTACTCATTTTATTTCTTTATTTATAGCCCCTTCTGTTCAATAGCCCTATCACTGTAGTATGTGAGCATTTGAATGCATACTTGCAAGACTCCTGCAATTTTACAGATGGGACACTGAGGCACATACAGGCTAAATGATAGACCAAAAAAAAAATCACATAGAAAACCAAGGCAAGACTGGTAATTGAACCTTGATCTCCTGAATCTCAGTCCAGTGCCTTTATTGCAAGACCAATTTTCACTATAGGTTTATAATCAAAGCATCTTTCAGAAATGTATGAAACCAGCTTTGTGCTGACAAAAGGGTCCCCTAGCCAGCAAGCTCCTATTATCAGCCTGTGAGGAACCAAATCCCTTTTTAAATATACATTTTTAATGGAGACTACTGTTCACTGGGCTTATTTTACTCTGATTTCAGTTAAGCTAGGATTTCAGAGGTGAACTCTAGTTTACTAAGTGACCTATCCAGTCTGCAAAAACAGATGATTGACAGTTCAAGCTCTAATACAAAGCTTCAAATTAAAGCCCTATTTTAAAAAACACAAAATCTTGGAGAACAGACACTTATTACAGAACTGGCACAAAAATCCATCCTCCCTCCCCCCCACCCCCACAAATAGAACTAAATGTGGATTGTCAGAAATAGAAAAAAAATAAGAAAGACCACTGCAAACATCCTCCATTCAGACTTTTAGAACAAATATTTCTCACTAGCCTGAATTTTCCCCCTGTAGAGGTGAACTACAAGGCAGGTAAATCATAGTAGTTTTTGAGGACGATAAAATACAGGTAAGCCTAGAGCATATGGAGGAAAAATTCTCCAGGTGGAGTTAAACCTTCCCAGACAAATAATGTTTAAACAGCACAAGCTGATGACTTTTCAAATAGTATTGTATTAAAAGAGTTTAAAACGAAAGAAACTGAAAAGGATTATTATATGAACAAAGTACTGTGAGACACTACATTACTGTTATATAAGTACTGTAAAAGCAAGATGTTCTTGGCAATCAGCATAATTCACTGTGTTTGCTATGCTGATTTCATTAACTATTACATCATGCTTGATTTCCATAATTGGCTTCAACTCTTCATTTTATAATCTACTAAGATTCAGTTTTGATGCATATTCCTATATATTTAACACAGCAAGTTCTCCACATAAACCTTCATGGGCCACACAGAACATTCATCCTTCACTACCTCATGTAGAGTTTTCTCTAAGAGCAAAACTAAAAAGGACAAAGACCACAGTGTCTAAGATCTGACCTTTTCTTTTAGTCCTTACAGCTAAAACTCTCGTCCAGGCCCACCTCATCCACCATCTTGACTACTTCAACCTTCTCTTCTCTTGCCCCAACACGCACACACACTCTTCTTCCCCCCGCCCCCCATTCCTCCTCCGGACTATTCAAAATACAGCTGCTAAGATCATCTTGGAATGAGCATGTGACTCCCTCTAAATCCCTCCACTGCCTCCTCTTCATCACAACTTCAAAATTCTTGCCCTATCTTTCAGGGTTCTGCATATATCCCATATAGCCACCCTGCTCTCTTTGGCCTGTTCTGAAGCTCAATTATGTCAATAAAAAGACTCCCATTGACTTCAACGGGCTTTGGATCACCCTCTTAGTACTTTGCCCCTAAGTCCTCCTCCACCAATGATGCTCCATGCTCCGATTTTCAACTTCTCCCACAACCATCCCCATAGTGTGTTCCATGCTGCCCTATAAGCATGGCATGCCCTTTCTGAGCTAGAACAGAAGGCCTCCATGTTCTCATTCAAATTCCTCCTCAAGACTGATTTCTATCACAATGCCTATACAAGATGAGTCAGTAGAGACAATTCTTTATTTTGTTCCACCATTCTGTGTGCCTAGCTTTTGCTAAGTAAACTCAGAACCTTACTGCTGTAACTCATTTCCTTCCTACCTTTCCTCTTCCCCTCACTTCTGTTACATTCTTCATTTCAGCATGTCTGAAATTAGAGAGTATTATTTTTCAGGCCAGTGACTGGGTCTTCTTATATGCACTCTGAGGCAATTTAGCACAACGAGTGGTGCTGTAAAATTATAATTTAATATTTTTTTAAAACCCATAGTACACAACAATGCCATTATCCCTTTTCAGAGTAGAACCACACTTAAAAAACCCCAAACAATTCTATTTAGAGAAAGGGAGTTATTTAGGATAGTCTGGTTATCCACTCGGGACTAAAAATTGCTCATTTTAATCATGCAGACTCTGTATATGCTAGGGAAATTTTCCACTGCTAGCACTGGTTCAGTTTCCACCATTGTTAGCAAGGGTTCCAGTCCCAGCATAAATGGGCCTCCAGTTGCTACTGGTATTTTTAACATGTCGTCAATTTGACCTGCTTTGAACATTATTGACACCGGCAGAGCTGAACAAATGTTAGCAACAGTGGTAAAGTTTCAATGATTTTTCCTAGACAAGCCCTCAGTTTCTGTTTGGACAGCACTGGCCTTCTGTAGATTTTAGACATTCTGTATATTTTAGTATGTAAAAAAATTGACAGAGAAACTTACTAATTTTAGGTTGCACAACACTGAAGGAAATTTTCCTCTTCCAGCCAAACTCAGTTTCCGCGGGGGGATTATTTGTTCAGATCAGAATTAAATAAGTTAGGATGTTGACAACTCATGATTTTATCACAAGAATTATGATACTGTAAGTTTTTCTTAAAGCTGCACTTGCTGGAATCCTGTATATAGGAATCTCAGCAATCACATATAACAAGTATGATAGCCCTTGGAGGTCTGTAGCAGGGTGGTTACCCGCTCCTGCCCTGTGGGGCTTAAAACAGCCCAGGAGAGGGCTGTGGCTAGGGCAAGAAGCCTGGTCTGATTGGGAGAAAGCAGGCTCAGCTGTGGCCAGGTCCCAATCAGGCCCAGCTGGCCCCTATAAGAGGCAGTGAGCCAGAAGCCCAGTGAGTCTTCCTCTGCCTGTAGAAGGAGAAGGGCCTGGCTGCAGGGAGTGAGACACAGGGTACCTGAGTGGAGCAAGGCTGGGGAGCTCCAGCCTGGAAAGCCCCAGGCTGTGGCCTAGCATAAGGCCAAGAGGTACTGGGGGTTGTACGGGGCAGCCCAGGGGTAGGCAAAGGCAGCAGGTCCAAACCCCTTTGCCTATAATGAGTGGCTGATACTGCAGTCTGCCCCAGTAAACGGAGGCAAGATAGAGACTGGGCAGTAGCCAGGGCCGGCTCCAGGGGTTTGGCCACCCCAAGCAGCCAAAAATAAAATAAAATAAAAGCCATGATCACGATCTGTGGCAATTCAGCAGGAGGTCCTTCGCTCCAAGCGGGAGTGAGGGACCTTCTGCCAAATTGCTGCCGAATACATGAAAGTGCCACCCCTCTCCGGAGTTGCCGCCCAAGCACCTGCCTGATAAGCTGGTGCCTGGAGCCGGCCCTGGCAGTAGCCAAAACTGAGGCAAAGTGGGGATAGTGGGTTGGGATTCCCCAGGGAGGGGAGACCCAGGTTGGTGGGATACTGCCAGGGGGCAGCACCCTAGTTAAAAGGGCACCAGGATCTAGGGAGGGACATGGGGGCCAAGAGGACAGGTGGATCACCGGCCTGCAGAGGGTGCTCCTGGCTGGAAAAAGAGGTAATTCCCAAGGACAACCAGCAGGAGGTGCTGCAGGGGTGAGTCCACACATCTACCAGGTCACATTGCAGTGCAGATCCAAAGTTTGAATCTCATCAGGATCTTGTAAGATCCTGTCTATGATGGCTTATCCAAAATAGTGTGGAAGAAAATTGTTTAGTGTAAAGAAGTGATTTCTGGGCACCCTTTTTCATCTGACTGATGTAGGGTCTGGTAATAAGTAAATATGGAACAAATGTCTTGGTCTTGAGTGGGAATTAGATTTTTATGATCCCATGGATCTTGCTTCTGCTATTTTTAAATTGACCAAAAGAATTGCCAATGGTTTACTGAATTCTGCAGAGATTCTTGATTTAGGGGAACAAAGGACTCTTTTGTCTAAGAATCAAATTATATTGTGTCAACTTTTAGAAAAATCTTTATTCTTAAACTGGTTGTGATCCAGCCCCAACAACGTAATGTTCTCCTCTAATCCTCTACATCTCAGATTTGTGCATTATGAAACCTATACTGCTTCCTAAATCATGCCAAAATATATATCAGGAGTCATATTTATCTGATATGATATTAGAGGATTCAGATTAAGGCAGAAGCCTTGTGATCCTGGTCACAGAATCACAATCCTAGGGCATGAGCCAGTGACCCACAGCTAACACTGTGCATAGCTGATTGCTACGATCACAAGAGTCAGACAGGAGTAAATGCTCCCAGATTATATGGTGCCCCATCAATGGAACTCTAGGAAAAGGAAACACATAGGCAGAGTTTTGTCCCTGCAATTCTGCCAGCAGGTATATTTCATTCTGTTGTGTAGAGAGCTGAAGGATTTTGGGAAAAGAGAGAGGAAATTTGATATATGAGGTTCTGATGAATATGGACCCATTACAATTTCAATTCACACCAGAATACTCTATCCCCTGAATTTTGTGTGTTTCTACAAAACATGCAAAAATAGAGAGAGACAGAGAGAGCAGAGATGGGTGAAATTCACTTCTTGGGCCCTTTCCTATAAACACAATTGATTAACTTTATCTACCTGAGTAGTCCTATTGGCACTACTCCCAGAATGAAGTTGCTCACTTCAACACATGTTTATAGAGTCTTGCCCCTGGATTTCAAACAAGTCAGATCCAAGTTTTTGCTTCAGCCTACTTTGAATTGTGAACTGTTCCCTTTCCACGATATTTTCCTTCCTTTTAAATTAATTACTCACTAGCCCCTTCAAGGCTTGAAACTAAAAAAAAAAATCTGTTTGCTAATAAAAGTGATCTTTCTGCCACTACACACTTGTTTGTAATGATACGGCTACTGATGCAGTTTGGAAAATAAAAATTAAATTATGTAGACTATGAAACAAAATCAAGTTATAGAGAATTTAAACCTACAAATCTTGATATCTCATTAACAGAAAGTTAAATGCCATATATGCTGTGTGTCTGTGTGTGTACACACACACATCAAAATGAAACACCCCCCAGTGCTTTTTGCCAAGTTGTAAACAAACATCATTGTAGAAAGCATCACAAACACTGGCTTTACTATATCCGTGGAGCTGGTCAAAAATGTTTGAATAAACTTTTTTCTAAGTCAAAATGTTTTGCAGAAATTTATCAGTTTTCATTACATTTTCATTGGAAAGGTTTCTTGGGTACAGCTGGCAGGGCAAGGACTTGAACCTGGTCTATGACATATCAGGCCAATATCCTAACCCCAGGGCAAGAGAGCACACACATGTGCTTTAGAGACTCTCTTAGGCTATGTCTACATTGTGTTTCAAAACCCATGGCAGCAAGTCTCAGAAAACTCTACAAATTCAGTCAAGTGCCATAGTGCTAAAAACAGCCATGTAGACACTGCAGCTCTGAAGCCCACCTTTCTCCCTGGACTGCCAAGCCCAAGCCACAATGTCTATATAGCTGCTCCTAACACCATAGCACAAGGCCTGCAAGCCAGAATTTATAGACCCAGGCTCTGAGACTCACTGCCACAGGTTCCAGTATGCAGTATAGACATATCCTCAGTCTCTCTACTTGTTTTCCACTACATTCAAGTTCATATGTTTCATGATTTAGAAGATGGTCAGTGTATGTATATCAAAGGCGTGGTGGGAGAGAGTGGACCCCACAAGGGCAAATTCTAATGACAATGATCAGAATGTTTGGGTTTGCTGCTAAAGGAGTTTGTTTAAAACATCCCAGAATGGTAACATGTCAGGTATTTCCAAAGCCAAACCACAGCAAAAAGTTTCTAGGAATGCACAAAAAGATATTTTTTTTAAATGGCACCAGGGTCTTTTGCCCAAATCCAGTTCAGCAGAGGCTGTAAGCCCTCAATCTATGGTAAGTGGGTTTCTACTCAGCTTTCTGATCACTGCCAACAGACTTTACTTATTGCGGCTTTTGCTCAGCAGGAGCTTTGTGTCCTAGATCTCAGCAAAGCGGGTTTTATTCTGACAGTATTTATACCACTTTTGTAAAAGTTGACATTCAGCCATTATAGTACATCAGGCACCAAACAGGCCTCTTAAACAAGGAACTTATAGCTTGAAATGCTCCTCTGTGCACTGAAGTAAGCTATTACAAATCTACTTTGTGCTTTACTCTTTTTATTGTAGCTGAGGTACTTTACACTTGGAAATACTGGACACTTTACCCAGGTCACCTTTTTCATTGCCTTTAGATAGGTGGACATACTTTATGTGCCAGTTATTTCTTGGTATATCACAACACCTGGTTCCATTGTACGATATCTTCCCAGCTATGCTAACTGCAAGAATTTCTGTATTTTAAGATTTAAGAGTCAATATACTGTTTTAGAAAGAGGGATAATAGTAGCTGTAATTTGTGTCAGACTCCCACAGGCAGGCTCCAAGCAGACTTCTCCACAAGCTTTTCAATCCTGACCTGTCTACCCCTTCGCTGTCTCAGTCCTGGGCTTCCCTGAGCAGAGACGGTCTGTTGAGCCAAATGATGGTGGTTTGTAATGTGGGACTGAGGGGATATGAAGATCATTTTCTCTTCTGATCAGTCAGTAATTGAATGCAGGTCTCCAGAAGCGAAAGGCTAATGTGGTAGCTTATCTAGCTGCCAAGACTCTATCAACTCTTAATCTGTCTTAAAAAACAGAGGCAATGAAGATTCTCATGCAACTTAAGATTCTATAATAATGCATGGCTCTTACATAGCTCCTCCTTTGAGGATTTCAAAGTACTTTATAAACATTAGTTAAGACATGACACAAGAGACTGATGAACAGGTGTTTTCCCAAGACACAACTAGGCTGCAGCAGGAGAAAGGAATAAAACTTAAGTCTCCAGACTCCTAGTCCTGTGCCCTAACCACAGACCATTCCTTCTCACCTTCATCTTTACAGACCTCTTGCTCTATGGTGAATCCATTTGGCTATCCTATGGTCATGCAAAGGCTTCTCATTGTATATGTGCCTATTGATTACAAATGAACCCATGTATAGCTAAACATTTCTTCTGCAAAGGAGAACGAATGCTCATAAACACCATGTCTGGGGAGCATGGAAGCAGAGAAATAACTACTACATTGCCTACTACTCTCACTTTCTAGCTCCCACCATACCCTCTGAATATCAAACACGCACAGCTGTCGGTGGGGGAAAAGGGCCAGTAATAGTCGATGGCTGATCAGGGATAATATTTAGGATCAGCTGCTTTTCAAGTTACACTTGTAAGGTATGTGCAACTCATTGTGTCTCTTAACACTATGCCATGAAGTGCTGTTCTTCAGCTTTTACCCTTCTTGGGGAAAGTGTTAGTTTACTGCAATAGACAGGCAGTCAGTGGTGGCCAGTGGAGAAGAGGGCTCCAGACAGCAGAGAGAGAAGGGCAGACAACCATATGTACAGCCTGTGATCTATGCAGTTTTAAATACAGGCTGATGGCTCTATCCACACCACTGCTAGTATCTTCCCCTTGTTCATAGAGAACACAATGTTTTCCTGACTGCCGTTTCCATGCTTTTGCTGTTTGTATATTCCCTTTCTGTAGGACAGGCATTTGTACTTAGAATTAAGTTTTTCTATTTTTTGAACAAAATGTTCAGCTTTATAAATGCCCCTCAAGCATGGTTGTTGTTGTTTTTAAAGCTTCCCTATATTCAGCAGGGCTTTGAAGACTAAAGTAAGGTCAGTAGAACATGTAGGAACTACGTAACACAAACACAAAAATCAAACCAACCAGATGAGAAATCTGTTTTGTTTTTTTTTCAATTTCCATTTTTGTCCTACTTAAACTGTACTACTCAGACTTAGATGTCCCTGGAACCTTCATCCACACCATTTCTTTATTTTGGCAGTATCAGTAATGTCAACAAATTAAAACTCTCAGTAGCCAGTACATTAAGTGCTAGGAACTATACAATGAAACCACTCAAAATCCATTTCCTACAGATTTCATAGAAAACTAATGCAGTATTCCACATATATGTAACAAATAAGGTTCATAAAAATAAATTATTTGTTAGAAGGGAATTATTGTCTAATGATTATAGCAAACGATCAGGAAGCTTGGGTTCTCATTCCAACTCCGTCACTAACTCAGGGCTTGGCAACACTTGTGAGTTAGAGCGCATTAAAGCAGCCCCAGGCACCCTCATGATGTGTCCACACTGGCAAGGCACATAGAGCACCTGGACTCCGCAGTTGGAGCGCTCCTGGTAATCCATCTCCACAAGAAGCATAATGCTTGCTCTGCCCTGGCTGGAGCGTCACGGTACTAGTGTGGATGCCCTGGTCTATTAATGCTCTCTGATTGACCTCCAGAAGTGTCCCACAATGCCCATTCTAGCCACTCTGGTCATCACTTTGAACTCTACTGCCCTGGCCTCAGGTGACCAACCATTAGACCCACCCTTTAAATTCCCTGGGAATTTTGAAAATCCCCTTCCTATTTGCTCAGCCAGGTGTGGAGTGTTCTCAGCTAATCTTTTCAGGTAACCATGTCTCCATGCACCAGGCAATCCCCAGTATGGAGCAATGGCAAGGTGCTGGACCTCATCAGTATTTGGGGGGGAGGGAAGCTGTCCAGTCCCAGCTGCACTCCAGCTGTAGGAATTACGATACCTTCAGGCAGCTATCAAGGGACATGATGGAAAGGGACCATGACCGGGACGCACTGCAGGGTTAAAGCGAAGGAGCTGCAGAATGCCTACCACAAAGCACGCGAGGCAAACTGCCACTCCGGTGCTGTCCCCACAACCTGCCATTTCTACAAAGAGCTGGATGCAATACTTGGGGGCGATCCCACCTCCATTCCGAAGACCACAATAGACACTTCAGAGCCCAGTTCAACAAGGCAGGAGGAGGAGGAAGAAAGTGGGAGCAAGGGTGCTGAAGAGGAGGGGGACAGTCCGGCATCCCTAGATGCATGCAGCCAGGAGCTGTTTTCAAATCAGGAGGAAGGTAGCCAGTCGCAGCAGACAGTGCTTTGGGAAGAACAAACACCAGAGGAGGTGCCCGGTAAGCGGCTTGTATTTTGGGAAGGAAGTTGTTCGGTGCGGGCTCTTGGGGTGAGGAAGGTTAGGGCTGCATGCATGCCTAGATGCAGAATAGGGCGTTGATGTGCTCTCTCACATCGTGGTAATCGGCCTCAGTAATCTCTTCAAAGGTCTCATGCAGAAGCTAGGCAATCAGCTTGTGCAGGTTCCTTGGCAGAGCTACTGTGGTCCTTGTCCCAGTAAGGCTAACATGTCTGCACCACAGTGCCATGATGGGCGAGGGGACCATTGCTGCACACAGACAAACTGCATATGGGCCAGGGCGGAAGCCGTATTGTAGTAGAAGACCCTCCCTTGCTTCCCAGGTCATGTTCAGCAGCAAGATATCTTCCAGGATGAACTCATCCTGCGAAAAATGTGGAGACAGTGTTCAGTATAGGGGCCCGCTGCAGCTGTTGGCTCTCCCCAAGGCACAAAACCCCAGGGGACAGTACGGCCGTAAAACAATCAGTCCCCCTTGCCCCTGGGCTTACTCACCATTTTGGGGCTTCTATGGGTTATGTTCGCTCGCTTTGGAACGGGCAATTTCTGCTATTGTACTGTGCTTGTCTTTAAGAACGGCCAAATCGTTGATTTGTCTGGTGTGAACAATGCTGCCTCTCAAGTGTTGCATTTTGGCTTTACAGATGCAACCTTGAGATCCCAGCCGTCCTTGTTATCAATGTCCGAAAGACTCCAAAGAATCAGGAAGCATCCATGAAGAAGCAAAGAGGACATGCTGCATGATGTAATACAGCAGTCCCTTAATGAAAATCAAAAAGTTCAGGAGTGGTGGGAGAGTGAAAGGAGGGTCCGCCAGCAGAATGCAGATCACCAGCACCAAAACATGGAGCAGACGCTAAGCATCATGGAGAGCCAAGCAGACTCAATACAGGTGCTTGTAGCAATGCAGGAGGAGCACTTCCATGCCCTCTCCCCCCCACCCCTGCAGCCCTTGTCCCAAAACTCTTTCCCTTGTGACCCCATGTCTCCGCCAACCCACTTTCCCCAACATCCGGGTTCTTATTGCCCCCAGCTGCCTCTAACACCTGTAGCTTCACCACCCAGCCCTGCAAACTACGACCCTTACCCACTGCACTCAACCCCCATCACCATGCATTTTAGCCAGCCTAAAATGCAGCACTCATTGCACAGCATTCCAGACAGGAAGGCTGAGTATGATACACAAATCTGTGATTGTCCCATTCCCCACCCCACTCCATTCCCTCATCCCACACAGCACAAATGTGTCATGCCTTTTCTGTTCACCAAGCAGTTGTGTTTCTTTTCCATAAATGAATTTTCTTTTCAATAAATGAACTTTTTGGCTTTGAAAACATTCTTTATTATTGCATTAAGTAAAAGATACCATAGCTCAGGAAAGCCACAGGCACTGCAAGTCAGTGCATCATATGTAGCAAACACAGATTACTACTAACATTGGAACTTCTGCACTTCACTGTACAGCACCAGACATTACTTAAGCCTTAAATTGCTCCCTCAAGGCATCCCTAATCCTTGCAGCCCCACGCGGGGCCCCTCTAATAGCCCTGCTCTCTGGCTGTTCAGATTCAGCCTCCAGGTGTTGAACCTCTGAGGTCCATGCCTGAGTGACTCTTTCACCCTTCCCTTCACAAATGTTATGGAGGGTACAGCACATGGATATAACCACAGGGATGTTGTCATCGGCCAGGTCCAGCCTCCCATACAGAGAGCGCCAGCAGCCCTTTAAATGGCCAAAAGCACACTCCACAGTCATTCGGCACCAGCTCAGCCTGTTGTTGAAGCACTCCTTGCTGCTGTCAAGGCTCCCTCTGTAGGGTTTCATGAGCCATGGCATTAAAGGGTAAGCAGGGTCTCCATGGATCACAATGGGCATTTCGACTTCCCCTACGATGATCTTTTGGTCTGGGAAGAAAATCCCAGCTTGCAGGTTCCTGAACGGGCCTGTGTTCCAAAAGGCGCATGCATCGTGCACCTTTCCGGACCAGCCTGCGTTAATGTAAATGAAATGCCCATGGTGATCCACAAGCGCCTGGAGAACCATAGAGAAATACCCCTTCCAATTTATGTACTCGGAGGCTAGGTGGGCTGGTGCTAGAATTGGAATATGCGTCCCATCTATCACCCCTCTGCAGTTAGGGAAACCCATTTGTGCAAAGCCAGCCACAATGTCATGCAGTTACCCAGAGTCATGGTTCTTCTGAGCAGGATGCGATTAATGGCCCTGCAAACTTGCATCAACACGATTCCAACGGTTGACTTTCCCACTCCAAACTGGTTAGCGACCAATCGGTAGCTGTCTGGAGTTGCCAGCTTCCAGACTGCAATAGCCACCTGCTTCTCCACTGGCAGGGCAACTCTCAATTTCATATCCTTGCGCCACAGGGTGGGGGCAAGCTCAGCACACAGTCCGATGAAAGTGGCTTTTCTCATCCGAAAGTTCTGCAGCCACTGCTTGTCATCCCCAACTTGCATGATGATGTGATCCCACCACTTAGTGCTTGTTTCCTCAGTCCAAAAGCGGCATCCCACTGTGGTGAGCATGTCCATGAATGGGACAAGCAATCTCGTGTCGTAAGTATTATGCAAGTCGACATTATCGTTGGACTCCTCACTGTCAGTTTGTAGCTTAAGGAGTAACTCGACTGCAATTCGTGACATGCTGGCGAGACCCATCAGCATATTCCTCAGCAGTTCAGGATCCATTCCCACAGACCAAAAGGGAAGACAGAGCGAACAGTACAAAAAACGTTGAAAGATGGTGCCAAATGTGGATGGAACCACAGAGATTGCTGGGATGCGAAGTGATGCATCACATGGCATTGGGACAGGATCCAGAATGCCCCACGCACCCCCACCCCCTTCCCATAAGCCACAGCGCCAGAATGGGAAGAGGTGCTCTGTGGGATAGGTGTCCATAATGCACTGCTCCCAATGCCACTGCAAGTGCCGCAAATGTGGCCACACCAGCGCGCTTGCAGCTGACAGTGTGAACACACTGCAGCGCTTTCCCTGCTGCAGTCTCCGAGAGCTTGTTTAACTCCCAGCGCTCTACATCTGCAATAGTAGCCATGCCCTTAGTGTGTGATCCACTGTGTGACTCAGTTTATCCATCTCTAAAATAATACTTGACTCAAGTGAGTTACATGGCTTAATTAATGTTTATAAAGAGCTCAGAGTTATTTGTGCAATAGAATTACACGCAAAAACTACATTCAAAACATAATTAAAGTTGCATAACCAAGCATTCAGAAGCTAGGAAATGTCATAACTAAGACTGCCTGGGCAACTTAAATTCAGCCCCCTTCTGCATTTGTATTATGACACAGACTTCAGCTACATGATCACATACTACTTTTTTCCCCCAGAGGAACCCTGCCTCATCTAGTGCTCAGTGGTCACTTAACAAGCAGCTATTCAATATTTTGTTTTATCCTCATTGTTCAATGTGTGGCCTCATGCCTTATTTACTGTACACTATCCAAACTCTTCTCTGACAACAGCATTATTAATTTCATCATGGGCTTTCTATGGCACTCATCACTATAGGATCCCCATTTTACTGACGGAGACCTGAGGCAAAGATAAATTAATGTCAAAAGCATCCACTAATTCTGGGTGCCCAATCTGAGACATATGGGACCCAATTTCATCACAGCATTAGCATTATACAATACTTTACATGTTTAATCACTGCTCCCATTGACTTCAGTTACAACTGAGTTCTCAGCATTTCCTCAAATCAGGCCCCAAGATCTGAAGCCAGGCACCCAGAAAATGAGGAACAAATAATTAGTGACCACCTGTGAAAAGTTGGGTTTACATGACTTTCTCTGTATTACACAGGAACTCAATGGCAGAGAAAGGAACAGAATCCAGTTTTCCAGGACAGCATTCAACTGCCTTAACTGTGAGGCCGTCCTTTCCCTTCCCATTATCCCCTGACACATTTCCAGAAGATTTTAACGTTAGTAAAACTATATATTTTTCTCAAACCTTGTTCTCAGAAATGGCTGAACCTTTTTGGCTGAAGTTTTCCAAACAATATTCAGCCTGAGGTAGACACATGACCTCGAAAATTTCAGCTTGAGTGATTCAAATTTGGCAAAGCTAAAAGCAACTAAAAACAGGGTCTTAATAATAGGCCATGTTACCAGCCCTGTCTATAATACTGAGCAACTACATGCTACTAAACAGGTATGCAAGTCTTAAAAGAGAGTATCTGATATAACAGAGCATATCAAGGTACTGAGGAAACACACAAGACCTTATTTCAATATCCATTGACAGTCCTGTTTCCAACCCCAAAGGCCAGTCCACAGAAGGTCTTTGGGTTCCTCACCCTACTTCATCATTCTGAAACAACAACATGCGCAAACCATTCCACTACAATCTGAAGGAGAATCAAATTCTAGACCCAATCCCGGACCTGAACCTCACAGCTCAGAGAAAGAAATTTTCTAATATCAGGAGTGTTACCTTGAGGCCAGTCAGCGAAATAAGAACTGTGCTGAGGCAGTCTACAGTTTGCAATGAATCCTGCTGCTACCTGGCTACTATACATTTGTATAGGCCATTTCTGTAACTGGCAGAATGCAAGTCCTGCTTTCCTCCCCTCTAGGCTCTCACTCCGAAGGCCTGAAACCTATATTCAGCATGCTGTCACACATCCAGCTAGCTGCCAGCACACAGATGACAGTTCATTTTGATAAAGGTCTGAATCTCCCCATAACACCACTCTTGCTTCACAGAAGGGGAGAAAGATACATGTGCAGGAGCCAATTATTTAGGATGAGAGGAGGAGATTTTCGAAGGCACAAATGGCAGTTAGGTGTTCAATTTGAACTAAAAGTCAATGAGAACTGGGTACCTATCTCCCATTTGGCCTTAGAAAGTGTTGCCCAGAGACCTTAATCATTTGACATCGATTCTTATTTAGCAAAACCTGTACTGTGCTGGGGTCACTCAAGCTAACAGTGTCTGAAGTTGAACTCCAGGTAGGCGTGTAGCCAGATGCTCTCAGTGGGGAATCTTTCAATGTAAAATTCACTTACTACACTAATTCACTTGTGCAAGAGACTAAATGGCACATAGTGCAAAGCCCATCTCTTTCCATAGGCTGAGGGGAGCAGGGGCTGGCTGCATAATTCCATTTTGGGGAGTATGGCAATCAGGATCCAGATTTCCCAAGGGGGAGAACATGGGGTTTGAACCCCAAAGAATAAACAGTTGAATCAACGGATTGCACACAATATTATTGTGCTATAAAAATATGTTGAGTAAGGTCTTTTATGAAAGCCTGTAATTTTTAAGCTTAATAATTATGTGATGTGTACAGTCTATGGTTATGAATTTATCTATTTGTGTACATAACTAAGAACAAATTTTGGTTCCATCTCACAGCAGGACAGTGAGCGATCGGACAGGGAGAGGCACCTCCCAAACCAGGTGTTTACTCAAAAGTAGACTCAAGCAAGGATTCACTCAGGAAACAGTCACAATGGGCCATTAACTTCTAGTAAGACATTGAAACAACTAGGGATTTCCCTACTTTGAGTATGTATGGCAACTAAAGAAAAAAAACTGCAAACCCTTTTAAAAGTGGAAAGGATTTGAAGTGAAAGGAATCCAGAAATAGAAGGACATCCTCTAAGCAGGAAGCTGTCCGAAAAATGTTGGATTAACCCTATCGCTAGAGGTACACTGGGAAACTGTTCAAAAGGTGACAGGCAACTTATATTAGAGAAGGGATTTTACCTAATATGGAAGTGTAAAGCCTGAGGTTGTGTCTTTATGTTTATTTACTGTTTAACGTGCATGTTTGCCCTCCCTTGCAATTTCATCTCTGAATCGGTGGTTTTTATATTAAATAAGCCTTTTGTTCATTTCTACCCCAAGCAGGTTTCTGGGGTATAAACTGTGTGGATACCCAGATAAGCTGGTATCCAAGAGAAAGGGTCTGCTTTCAGATCTTCAGAGGTGACGAACAATGGGGGTGGGGGTGTCTACATGTCTGGTAGTTAAGAATTTGACAAGGATGGATTTGGGGAGACTCCAAACTGGAAGGGATGTTGGTGTCACCCTGCACAGAGTAATTAGGCCAGAGGAAACTGGTGTGAGACCTTGTGCTTATAGACAGGTTACTGGTGTCAGGGCTCTGAGCCACAGCAGCACAGCATTAGTGCACCCCAAGATTACAGAGTAAGCAGTGACAGAACCCCTCACAGGTCTAGGTAGACCTCAAAGAATCACAGTGGCATAGTTGGCAGTTGTCTCAATGTCTTTTCCTGGGTTATACAATAGATTGTTACTTGACCCTGTTTTGTATAAACACCTGGCTTGGGAGGTGCCTCTCCCTGTTGGATCACTCACTGTCCAAAGTTTGAGCCCAGCTCTCTCTATATATAAACACATAAATTCATAACCATAGCCTGTACACATCTCATTATGCTTTAGTTTAGAGCATTACAGGCTTTCACAAAAGACCTTACTCAACATATTTTTATAGCACAACAACACTGTATATAATCAGTTGATTCAGATGCTTATCCTTTGGAGTTCAAACCCCCTATTCAAGGTATCTAGACCTTGATTGTCATAGGGATTCTTGTTTTTCATCTGACCTTTCTTTTTTTAAATGTCATTTAAAAAAACTGTTTACATGTGCTCTGAGACTTTTGTAACTGGTCACATTTTATGAATCACTCATATGTGCTCATTCCAATGTGCTCTTAATGCTATACAAGTGCATTGTTGAATGATATTTTAGACTTTAGGAATATAAAGCTTTCACCTTTATTTGACTAATTCAAATCCAATTATCCCCAGTTCAATAATCACTACAATTCAATACCAACTGTTTCCTAGCTAGGCAAAATGAGTTGGTGGTCTCAGTCCAGTTCTTAGTGGACTGGTATCCACTTCTACAATTTGCATGGTCAGTCTTGCTGCCCATTAGAGAGGACATAGCTCAATCTATATGCCTATCTTCTTCCTCTTAAAGCACCCTCCAAGTGGAGACACAAGGCAGGGTTGTGCAAGGAGACTTCTACAGCCACTTTTCCAATCCACACTGTACTTTATCTGTCCTGTGAATAAATAAGGGATTCTCTACACTACCCCGTAAGTTGATGTACAGTAGAACCTCAAAGATACGAACACCAGAGAGTTACAGACTGACCAGTCAACTGGACACCAAGTGAAACCGGAAGTAACCAATCAGGTAGCAGCAGAGACCCCCCAAAAAAGCAAATACTGTACTGTGCCTGTACTGCATCTTAAAGGTAGGCACATCTGGGCTGGCTGTCCCCTCCTCCTTCCCACCTCCACCTTGACCCCCACATGTGGGGCAACCACTTATAGCAAGATGCTGGGGCTGCCAGCCCAAGGCAGCCAGAGCCAGCCAGCAGATCAGAAGCAGTGCTGGGGTCTGCACCACTTTCACCCTTTCCCCCCACCAGGAAGGGAACGTGATGTTTTTAACACACCACCACCCCTGACCAGGAGGGGAATGTGCTGTTTTCTCACATGCACACACACCTCTGCCTGGAGGCTGACAAGCTTGCAAACTCAAACCGGGGCTAAGTAGGGAGCTCAGCTACTGCTGAAGCCTGCCCTGGAGTGTCAGCTGCTGGATCTGGAGCCCAAACTGCGCTTTGTTCAGAGTTACGAACATTTTAGAGTTACAGACAACCTCTATTCCCAAGGTGTCCGTAACTCTGAAGTTACTATAACTTACATCGCTCACGGATGTGAAAGCGCCACCCCCCTGAGTGATGTAGGTGACAGCGACTTAAAGCATTGTCTACCCTGCACTAATGTTGGTGGGAGATGCTCTCCCAACATAGCTTCTTCCTTTTGTTGAGGTGGAGTAATTATGCCAAGAGGCGCACACTTTCCCATCAGCATCTTCACCAGACACGCTACAGTGGCACAGCTGCACCAACGCTGTCTCTGAGGTTGTCAATTCAGCACATTTCATTACATTTAAAAAAAAAAACTAGTACTGGACTATGAATTCATGTTATAGCATCTTAGTTGGTTAAGTGAGTTTTCTTTTTCTTTTCAGATACTCATGGAAGGAGAAAAATTCTAAAACTTAATAAGATCAATCTGTTTGATGCATAAACTAGAAATAGGGGTAAACTGGTCAGAAAATGGGTGCCAATTAGTTTGAGATGCAAAGTGATATGACATGCATTGATTTGGTATCCAATGGGTGCACAAAATGAACAAAACACGCATTAAGGACCATGTTCTTCCCTGCACCAGTTCAGAACTTGGCACCGAGATTGTGGGGAGGATAATTGGCTGCTATTCTTTGAGTTGCCCAGGAGCAGCTCAGTCACTGGCACAGACTAGATCAGGGCTGATCTAATTTCTTCCTTGCTGCAACAGCCCCCTTGAGCTGTTGCACACACTGCAAATTAGCAGCTCTAATAAATATTTTGCATTATTTGCTCTGCCTTAATCTGGATCTAATTATTTTCCCTTAGGAAGGAGATCTTCTACAACCCTCCTTGGAGCCTTGTCCTGGCTGCCCTGAAAAGTGATTCTTACCCTGCCAGTGTCTAACCTAGTACCCACTGAGAGGAAGCATTTGCAGGTGCTGAGTGAGATACAGCATCACATTTCCATAGTCTCAAAATAAGCTCTCAACAAGACACTTCTGTTCATTTGCATCAACATTTCAGTTACCAAAATTGACACCCCCTCCAATAAACCACCAGCCCCCCACTCCAAAACTAATTCTCACTAGCATGTAAACCTGTTCAGTGACTAAACACACACTTGAAGAATTTGCATTTGGAAAACAAGATGAACTTCAAACCATGTAACATTAACCTGAAGCAGGAATGAATATAATAAGGCAATTAGGGCAAGCTATAGGAAAAGAAAACCTGAACTCAGTGAATATTTTGAGGAGCAAACATTGGTAGCTTGCCACATCTCTATTCAAGATAGTCCCCTGGAAGCAACAGAGCTGACTGTACACTGAATGTTGTATTCATTTCTTGTCATTTTAGAAGATTTTCACAGGAACATCTGTCTTACTGTAGAGTGACACTTTTTCCCTGCAGGTTTTCTTTGATGCTGTCTTCAGCACCCATCATCACCGCTAACTGAATGAAATTGCACCCTTCCTGCCTTAGTAAACCTCACTGACCACGATCTCCACAAGACCAAACTCTTTTCTGCAAACAGAAACTGAGTGTCTGCCATTGTGAATTTCCTGCCAACAGCAGCCCTCAACACTGAGAGACACACAGGGTAGCACTGAGACAAGAAACGAGGTCCTCACACACTGCCTCATGGAGGGATCTACTGACAAATGAGGTGGCTGATCCAAAGCCCATTAAAGTCAATGAGAGTTTTTCTATTGACTTCAATGGACTTTCAATTAGGCCCAAACATTATGCCAGCATGAGAATTTGTAGAGGACAGCACATAGAAATCATAGAAATGTAGGACTGGAAAGGACTTTAATAGGTCATCTACTCCAGTCCCCTACACTGAGGCATTATCTAGACTGTCCCTGACAGAAGCTTGTCTAATCTTTTCTTAAAAACCTTCAATGACAGAGATTCCACAACATCCCTTAGCTACTCTGACAGGAAATTTTTCCTAATGTCTAACCTAAACCTCCCTTGCTGCAATTTAAGACCATTACTTCTTGTTCTGTCCTCAGTGGTTAAGGAGAACAATTTGTCCTCCTCTTTATAACTATTTTTACACACTTGAAGACCATTATCTTGTCCTCCCCTGGCCCTCACAGTCTTCTCTTCTCCAGACTAAAATAAACCCAATTTTTTCAATCTTCCCTCAGAGGTCATGTTTTCTAGACCTTTAATCATTTTTGTTGCTCTCCTCTGGACTTTCTCCAATTTGTCCACGTTTCCTGTAAATGTGGTACCCTGAAGCCTTATCAGTGCCGAGTATAGTGGAAGAATTAATTCTCGCGTCTTGCTTACAGCACTCCCACTAATACATCCCAGAATGATGTTTGCTTCTTTTGCAATAGTGTTATACTGTTGACTCATATTTAGTTTGTGATCCACTATAAACCCCAGATCCTTTTCTGCAGTACTCCTTCCTGTGAAGTCATTTCCCATATTGTATTTTCCCATATTGCAATTGATTATTCCTTCATAAGTCTGATATCTTTCCATATCTCAAAGGGGGAGGCCACCCGCTTTGGCCCACAAGGTACCAATAGCACTTGCTGAGTGAAATCTAATGGCTGTGGTGGCTCCCTGCCTGCAAACAAATTATTATTCTCATATAGTGCAACAGATGTGCCTGGTACTTTATGGGCAAACAAGCTACACTACCCTGACCCCACACAGCTTACAATTTAGGTTAGTTAAACTATGTTATGATACTGGGAGTCATGTCAACAGCACGGCCAACAGAGAAAGACTTATGCAAAATGCAATATTACTTGCATTTAGTTCATCATACCCTTTCCATATTTTGTTTTAGAGTGTCAAATAAGCCTCCATAATGCAATTGCTCTGATGGTTATTTTATTAGGTCCCTTTCTGTGTCCCTGTTCCGCTGTATTGTATTGGAGTCATATTTCACGCTGCCTCTCTTAACCCGAGCTAGGATTGTTCTCAGCCGAGGCTATAGCCTCTGGGCAGAGCCGACCCTAGGGTATGGCAAATCAGTGCCACTGTCCCAGGCCCCGCACTTTGGGGGGCCCAGTGCTTCATGAGGAGGCAGGCTGGGGAGGTGAGGCAAGTGATGGGTGGGCGAGCGGGGGCAGGGTGGGGCCCTACCAACCTCCTCCTCTGCCCAGCATATCCTGCTTGCCTGCGGGCCCCACCGATCAGCGCCTTCCCCTTCCTCCCTACTGCCGATCAGCTGTTTCGCTGCATCCTCTGGAGGTACTGGGGGAGGAGTGAGGGTGCAGCGCGCTCGGTGAAGGGGGCAGAACTGGGTGGGGAAGAGACTGGGTGGAAAGAGATGGAATGGGGGCAGGGCCTGGGCGGAGCTGGGGAGAGCTCCTCACCTATGTCCCCGCATCCCCCTAGGGATGGCCCTGCCTCTGGGCACAGTGTAAATTTATGGCATTTGGGGGAAGCATAAAGAAAATAAAAGATTTGTCTCAAATAAATCAATTATATTTCCATGGGGGGAGGGGAGGGAAGAGAACCCAAACTTGTTGCTTTGCAAGAGTAGCACATTTATAATACACTGTAGATCCAAGGGTAACAAACGATTCACAGCAGATTCTCTCTCTTTCTATGGTAAGCTAGAAACCCAACTACTTTGTTCTTTTCAGAAAAAAGCATGACTCCTCTTCTCATTTTAAAATATAGATGCTGGAAAAGCAATTTTGCAACATCATTTGTTGAAAAGTGGACAAAAATAAAGAGCCTTACTGTGTTTTATTTAACCAAGATCCTACAGTAAAATGTCAGCAAATCCTCATCACTCATGATCCAAACACTGAATTACTTTGTGTGCTGAAGACAATTGTAAGGGAATAAGGCTAATTGTACAGCTTTTACAAAACAATACTAAGAAATATTATCTATTATTCTTGTGTTGCTAATTAATGAGACATAAATTAGTTCCCTTCCTCTGACCTTTACCTGGGTTCGCAGATGACAACTGAAACCCCAGCAGAAATTCCAACAGTAATATGCAGCATCTTCAAAATGCCATAGTTCTATAACAAATGCAAACAAATACAAGAGTATGACGGGTTTTATACAGGTTTGATGAATGTCTAGCACAAGGAGCTTTGTCATCATGTTGTCTTCCTGCAAATGCTCTACACTGAGTATCTATATATTGCCTTAAAAATGACATGACCCTGTAGAAACCGCACAATGCATTAGACCAACTCTGCTTCACAATCTGATTTCTCATTATGTTTTCTTTCTACAATTGTATATTCCCATCTTCATTCTCACCATACCCGTGTTCGCAGTTCCAAAAAAGCTCTTGTTTACTCTTTGTTCTTACCTTTGTTCATTTTTAGGTCCTAATACCCTCCTTTCATTGATTATTCTGTTTCCCCTTTGTTGTTTGTCCTATTTTATCATCCAGATTGTAAACCACTAGGGCTAGATCTCATTTTCTACTGAGTGGCTAGGATAGAGAGAAGGCAGCTCAGGGATCTTCCCTTCTTTCCATTACATTGCGTGCTGGATTCCCATCTACTGTTCAAGAAAGAGTTAGGATATGTACCTGCTCCTTCACTAACATAGCACCAAAAGGGGTGCAGTCTGCCAGGGAGAGGTTGCCGCCAACCCTGCAAGCACACATTAGCTAGGAGAACATACAGTTCTTTTCACAAGGAGCATTGACGTAGACTTCACTGTGTGTTGCCTGTATTACTCCATGCAAAGACAGGCAGGATTCAGAGAACAGAAGCAACAATGGCCAGCAGCACTGTCCCCTTTCTCAGCTCTGGCCAAAGCAGGATTTATTCCCTAATTTTTAAATCTCTCCTTTTCTGCGTATTATCCCCACTCTTACTTTATAACAGAGCCTGTTATCTTCATTGTCAGAGAGTTTCACCTGTAAATTCCCCAGGAATTGATAACCACAGAACTCTTAGGTGCAGCATACTGATTAGCAGATATATTCAGAGCCAACAGGGATTGTTGCAATGGAATCTCCCATCATTCTCGGCACTGAATATTGCTAAAGCATTCTGGGTAAAATAAGCAATCCACCTCCCCACTGCACCTTCACCCAAAACTCAGCACAGTTTTTCAAAACTGAATGAGTTTGGCTAACCATTGACTTTTCATGATATCCCATGTATGCACAATTCTCAACTAATTGGTCCCAGCCAGGATCAGACCTGTATTACCAGAATTCTTTTAGAAAAACTTTCTTCTCATGTGATTTACAGGCCAATTTTGCAAGTTCAAGTGTTTCCTATAAACTTCAGATGTTTATTTGAAATGAACTTGAATCCAAACACCTTTTTGGAGGTGTACCCATCACTACTCAGTAAACACATGCACTTTCCATTCATTACTACTCTACATCTTCTAATGGTGGGTTTAAGTGTTGCACAGAAGCCTTCATCCTCCTATATAAATATTATTCATATGCAGTTCTACTTTCACTATCAAGGCTCGTAGCCCTGAAATCAGACTATAGAACTAGTTTGGCTTTGATCTCTCAGCCTGCATATGACACTATCCACTCTGCTCTGTGGGCCAGTTCTGTTTTTGTGAGGAGACTGGAACTTGCAAGGACCCTTGAGCACCTGATTCCCTGCTGGGTCAAAGGAACAAAGCCCAAAGCAGGGGTGGACAAACTACTGCCCGAAGGCTGGATCCAGCCCACGAGCCATTTTAAGCCGGCCTGTGAGCTCCCACTGGGGAGTTGGGTTGGAGGACACACCACGCAGCTCGGCCCCGCTCTGGAGCTCCAGCCAGCACACCGGGTCAGGGGCTGCACCACGCTGCTTGGCCCCACTTCAGCGCTTCAGCCAGGGTGGTGGGTCAGGGCTGCACCACACGGCTGGGCCTCAATCCAGCCGGGCCACCGGGTCGGGGGCCCCACTGGCGCTCCAGCTGGAGTACCGGGTCGGGGGCCCCACTGGCGCTCCAGCCGGGGTGCCAGGTCAGGGGCCACATCACGGGGCTTGGCCCCACTCTGGCACTCCAGCCAGGGCATCGGGTCAGGGGCCGCACCACGTGGCTCCAGGAAGCTGCAGTCCCACTCCAAGAGGTAAGCGCCGCTCGGAGCCTGCACCTCTGAGCCTCTCCCCATGACCCAACCCCATGACCCAGCCCTAATCTCCCTTCCACTCTCCAAACCCCTCGATCCCATCATGGAGCACCCTCCTGTACCTCAAACCTCTCAGCCCCAGTGCCACCCCAGAGCCCGCACCCCCCCAGAGCCCTCATCCACCCCAACCCCAATTTTGTGAGCATTCATGGCCTGTCATACAATTTTTATTCCCCAATTTGGCCCTCAGGCCAAAAATTTTGCCCACCTCTCGCCCAAAGGAAGAGTGGGACACACGACAGGCAGGCAGTACATAAAAACAACCTCAGATTTTCTGTTGGTCAGACATCCTGCTGCAAAACTGAGATTTTACCTCTAGTGAAGCCAGCCTTCTTTTGGAAGGTTAAAAAATTAATTAGAAAACATTCTAAAATGTTATTTTTCGGAGATGTGTAAAGCTGGGGCCCACCAATAACACTGGATTTGAAATTCATACTAACACTAGTGAGTTCATGTTCTGTATAGGGGAGACCACATGCAGTTAAACTGGTTTATAGTAAAGTCTGGGGGAGAGAGAGAAGGTTGTTGGTTTATTCGTTATTTTACTTTTACAGGATGATGTTATTGTACATGGAGTTTCACTGAAGCTTGGCGTTTTAGTGGTTGATGTCCCTTCCATTCTTACTCTAGCAGTAAGGGACAAAGGCTTTCCTCTTCTCTCTGCCCAAGGCACAGCACAGGTATTGAGGGGGACGTGCTGCTCAGGAAAGACAGAAATAAAAGGAAAGGAAGTAGAGTAGCTCTGTATATTAATGGTGAGGTAGACCATAAAGAAATTAGAAGAGATAGAATGGCCAAACTAGAGCCTGTTTGGGTCAAAATCACTTTGGGGAAGAAAGCTACCCAAAGGCTCTCCGGGATAGTGCTTGGGATATGCTACAGACCCCCAGGATCCAATTTGGATATGGATAGGGACCTCTTTAATAGTTTTAACTAAATAAATACTACTGGGATTTGTGTCATTATGGGAGACATTAACTGCACAGATAGATTAGAGGACAAATCCTACTAATAATAGTAGGACCCAGATGTTCCTGGGTGCAATAGCTGACACATTTCTTCACCAAATAGTTGCCAAACCTACAAGAGGTGATGCCATTTTAGATTTGGTATTGGTGAGTAGTGAAGACCTCACAGAAGACCTGGTTGCAGGGGACAACCTTGGTTTGAGTGATCATGAGCTAATTCAGTTTAAACTCTACACCTATGATTGCCTTGATTTCAAAAGGGCAAACTTTTCCCCCCCAAAGGGAATTAATTAGGGAAGTGGATCGGATCAAAGAACTCCAGGATCTGAATGTGCAGGAGGATTGGAATTGCTTCAAGTCAAAACTGTAAAGACTATCTGAAGCCTGAATCCCAAGCAAGGGGGAAAAAATCATAGGGAAGGATGGCAGACCAACCTGGATAAACAAACATCTCAATCAAGTGATTATGAGAAAGATGAGATGGATCAGCAAGGAAAGCTACCTCTTGGAGGTCAGAAAGTGTAGGGACAAAAGTGAGAACTGCCACAGGCCAAGAAGAGATGGACCGTGCAAAGGAATTAAAACCAATAGTAAAAGATTCTATAGCTATATAAATAAAAAGAAAACAAGGTAAGAAAAACTGTGCCTGCTAACCACTGAGGATGGGGTGGAGATTAAAGATAATCTAAGCATGGCCCAACATCTCAACAAATACTTTGCCTCAGTTTTTAATAACGCTAATGTAGATCTTAGAGGTAGTAACAGGGTGGCTAAGGGGAATGAGCATATGTAAGTAGAAATTACCACATCTGAGGGAGAAGTCAAACTCAAACATCTTAATGGGACTATATTGGGTGGCCCAGATAATCTCCATCCAAGAATATTCAAGGAACTGGCACATGAAATTGCAAGACCAATAGCAAGGATTGTTAATGAATCTGTAAACTCAGGTATCATACCCTATGACTGGAGAATTACTAATATAGTTATTTTAAGAAAGGGGGGGAAATGATCTGAGAAACTACAGGCCTGTTAGTTTGTCCTCAATTGTATGGAAGGTCTTGGAAAAAAATTTGAAAGAGAAAGTAGTTAAGGACATAGAGGTGAACAGTTACTGGGATAAAATACAACATGGTTTTTCAAAAGGTAGATCGTGACAGACCAACCTGATCTCCTTCTTTGAGAAGATAACTGATTTTTTAGACAAGGGAAATGCAGTAGATCTAATCTACCTGGATTTCAGTGAGGCATTTCATACAATTCCACACAGGAAATTATTAGTTACATTGGAGAAGATGGGGATTAATATGAGAATTGAATGATGGATAAGGAACTGGTTAAAGGGGAGACTACAGTGAGTCATACTGAAAGGCTGGAAGGAGGTTACTAATAGAGGTGCTCAGGGATCAGTCTTGGGACCAGTCTTATTTAACATTTCTATTACAGACCTTGGCACAAAAAGTGGGACTATGCTAATAAAATTTGCGAATGACAGAAAGTGATGATGTACTGCTAATATAGGTGAGGTCCAGAATAGCATGCAAGAGGATCTGGAAAACCTAGTAAACAGGAAAAATAGAAATGGAATGAAACTTAACAATGCAAAGTGCAAGGTCATTCATTTAGGGCTGAACAACAAGAATTTTTATTATAAGCTGGGGACGTATCAGTTGGAAGTGACAGAGGAGGAGAAAGAATTGGGTGTATAGATTGATCACAGGCTGACTATGAGCCACCAATGTGATTCAGCCATGAAAAAGGCTAATGCAGTCCTAGAATACATCAGGCCAGGTATTTTCAGTAGGAGACAGGGAAGTGTTAGTATCATTATATAAGGCACCAGTGAGACCTCATCTGGAATATTGTGTGCAATTTTGATCTCCCATGTTTAAGAAAGATGAATTCAAATTGGAAAAGGTACAGAGAAGGGCTTCTATGATGATCCAAGGAATGAAAAACCTATCTTATGAAAGGAGACTCAAAGACCGTGGCTTGTTTAGCTAACCAAAAGAAGGCTGAGGAGAGATATGATTAGTCTCTATAAATACATCAGAGAGCAGAGGAGTTATTTAAGTTAAGCACCAATATTGACATAAGGACAAGTGGATATAAACTGGCCATCAAAGCAAGTTTAGGCTTTAAATTAGATGAAGGTTTCTAACTATCAGAGGAGTGAAGTTCTAGAATAGCCTTCCAAGGGGAGCAGTGTGGGCCAAAAATGTAACTGGCTTCAAGACTGAGCTTGATAAATGTATGCAGGGTATGATATGATGAGACTGCCTACAATGGCATGTAGCCAATCTGTGATTGCCAGCAGCAAATATTTCCAATGACTGATTATGGGACATTGGATGGGAAGAGTTCTGAGTTATTACAGAGAATTCTTTCCTAGGTGTCTGGCTGGTAAGTCTTGCCCACATGCTCAGGTCTAACTGATCATCATATCTGAGGTTGAGAAGGAATTTTCTCCCGGATCAGATTGGCAAAGTCCCTGGGGGGGGTTTCACCTTCCTCTGAAGCAGGGGGCATGGATAACTTGCAGGTTAAACTAGTGTAAATGGCGGATTCTCTGTAACTTGAAGTCTTTAAAAGATGATTTGAGGACTTCAGTAACTCGGCCAAAGGTTAGGGGGTCTATTGCATGAGTGGGTAGGTGAGGTCTGTGGCCTGCAACATGCAGGAGGTCAGACTAAATGATCATGAATCTATGAGCAGCAGTGATAAGAAGAGGAGCACTGCCAGGATTCTGTGGGAAGATGGGGGTAAGGCGAGAGTGTGCAGGGTTCCTAAAGGCCGTAAGAGTTACAAATCAAGAGCTGGCAGCATGTCCATACTGTAAGAGCACTGTGGAAATTCAAGCAATGCTCCTTCTCTTCACCTTGCTACTACTGCAGGAGGAGGAGAAATCTGGCAGTTCTCTTCCCTCTTTCCGCCTCAGCCCTGTTGGGGGCTCTTTTGCTTCAACTCGCAAGGAAGAAATGCTTCACAAACAAGTGTTGCACACAACCACAAGTGTTTGAGAGGTTCACAAATTCCAAAACTCTGACAGGTTCCCCCATTCTTGCTGAAAGAGGAGGTTACTTACTGTAACTGGAGGTTCTTTGAGATGCGTGCTCCCTATTGGATTCCAGATGTGGGTGCACATGCCAGAGCTGGAACCATTTTGTAGCAGTGTCTGTTGATCTGCATGTGTGTCATTTGCATATTTGTGTCTGAGGCTATAAGAGGCCATGCAAGTCAATGCCACTCCAGGGTCCCTCTTACCAGCAAGGAACGGAGTCTACAGCAGAAGAGATGGAGGGCAGATACTGGAATCCAGATAGAGGTCTCAAATCTCAAAGAATCTCTAGTTACAGTAAGTAACCTCCTCCTCTGCTTCAAGTGATGCTCCCTATATGGATTTCAGATGTGGATAGGTAGCAATATGTGCTCAGTATAGAGATAGGTGCGGGAACTCGTGAGAAAGCAATCTGTAGGATGGCATGTCTGACTGCTGCATCCGTCGCCACTGCTGGAGCGATGGTGTAGTGAGCAGTAAAGGTGTGGACAGAGGTCCATATGAGAGACGTTGTCTGTGTGGAAGATGGTACAAGGGGGTTCAGCCATCATAGCCACCAGCTCCCTAATGCATCTCGCAAAGGTGATAGCCACAAAACAGATCACCTTCATGGAGAGGTGGGTGAGAGAGCAGGTCACAAGAGGTTCAAAGGATGGTTTAGTGAGGGAAGAAAGTATGATATTCAGGTCCCAAGTGGGGGTAGGTTTTCATACCAGTGGAAAGACATTCAGCAAGCCTCTGAGGAAGAGAATGGTGGTCAGGTGAGTGAAGACATAAGAACCGTCCACGGGGGGAGGAATGCACTGAGTGCCATCAGGTGTACTCGTATGGAGGAGTATGCATGGTGGGGCTGCTTAGGTCCAAAAGTCTCTCTTTAATCCCATCCTTTCTGATCAGTGGTGTGCACACTCTGTCCACAGGCAGGGATCTATGCAGTGTTGTTGTAGCTATGTTGGTCCCAGGATATTAGAGAGTAGGTGATTGGGATTTTTTTTTTATTGGACCAACTTCTGTTGGTGAGAGAGACCAGCTATTGAGCCATGCAGAGCTCTTCTTCATGAGCTCAGTGAGAGAGAGAAGCTTTCAAACTACATGGAGCTCATGACCTGAAGAAGAGCCCTGTGTGTCTCTTTAGTCCATTAAAAGATATTACCTCACCCACCTTGTCTCACAGGCAGGGACCACCTTTTTGCTCTTAGTCTGCACAGTCCCAAGCACATTGGGGTCCTGATCATATAGGGCTGCTAGGCACTGCTGTAGTACAAATAATAAATAACAAACTAACAAGTCTAACACTAGCTAACTGTCAGCAGTTCTGCCCCTTAACTTCTCCAAATTGTTATTGTTCAGGTTCAAAGGTGGATGAGGCAGGGAGGAACCATATTATTAAATTATTGGTTCTGAGGTAGTAGTGCCTAGGAATCCCAATTAAAAATCATGGCCCCATTGTCCTAGACACTGTACAGATGAGTAACCAAGACGATAGGTCCTGCCTCAGTGATAAGTGGTCACTATAAAATGAATGAGTTAGGCTATCTGCAGGCACTAAGTAATTGCAAAATGTATTCTACAGCTTTCCTCCTTGGCCTGTTTATTTCATAATTTGCAAACAATTGCAATACACTATATGAAAGTAATGAAATGAATGTTACAATGGGTTATGCCTATTAATAAAATATACTGGTGCTCTGATCCAATAAAGAACAGCATTGCCTATCTCAAAAATGTTCATGCATTTTATCTTGTAATTATGCAGTAGTACACAGTTAAATTGAACAATACAACACCTGAACAAGACCTTGTTTGGGAGGGGTTTAAGTCACACAGGGAAGAAATTTTCATTTTCTGGTTGCATATCCAAGATTCTCTCTAACGCAAGAGTATAAGAGGCATGTTCCTTCATTTACAACCTGATTTCAATGCCATATTGATTATTTATTTAATGCCAGAGATACCCTAGGGGCTTTACAACCATTCTGTAGAATCCAAACATCCTAGCAAATCTGCATTGATTGGCCTCTGGCCACTGTAAGGAAATGTGTCCTGCATGGCTGTTTTAGGTAATCTGTGCAGAGTGAAACCTGTAAGATTCATTCAGATTTAGTCATTCCCAGTAAGCATCCAAAGGTGTAGATGCTTAGCTCACCCACTTTGGTCTATATGTTGTGTGGAAATGTCACATGCACAGGAAATCACGATTTCCAATTCTGGGCAGGTCAGAAATATAAAGAGAAGATCTCTTCTAGTCATGTTTTCCTCCTTCCACTTCAGTTCTATCTAGAGAGGCACAATTCCTTCTTTGCTACTACCTTGCTTCAATGAGATGGTAATATGCAACTGTATGAGCCAACATGTGGGAGGTAGAGCCAAGGCTTTGCCTAATTGTACTGAAGTAGTAGTAGTGCCTGGCACACAGCCCCAACTCCTCCACAGTATCTACCTACAGTGTTGATCAAGTAAGACTGTGAAAGAGAATTTTACTCCCCTGCCCAAAATGAATCCTTAAATAAGTGGAGTATATTGTTTATTTCAAGCAAAGTTGTCCACTGTTCTTTGGGAAGCAAAGGAGACACTTGCCAAATATCTGTGGCAGGATTTCCAACAAGTCCAGAAAGGGTTTTTCAACATGAAGCTTTGCTGCCTGTATAAAAGGTGGATGCCCATACATCCATCTTCACAAACAAATAAATTTAGAGAAATTTTCACCAAGTGCAACAGACTCCTACTGATCTACAGTAGCAGCTAAAAATGTTCATCAAAGAAAGAACCAGTGGAGTGGAGGATTATTTGAATTGTATAAGGTGGGAAACAACATCCCACTATGAATTATTTTAAGTTTCTCTCTGAAGCAAAGAATTTGGAACCAGCCACACTCATTCCAATTTACACTCTACTGGATTAAATTACAAAATGATGTGCCTGAGTTGCATACACAAAATGGGCACTTGCATTCCCAGTGTCAAGGGCAGGCAGGCAGACATTTAAACAGCATATTTAATAGATGGTGTTAAAGATTGCAAAGCAGCTTCCATGCCTAAAGAAAAAGCCAACATAAGAGGATGGCTCTGACTAACTATTTAGCCATGCATATGCATTTTCAACCTAATTAAAGGCGCAAATTACTCTCCCTCTATTAGAAAATGAATATTTAGGGCAATAGTTTACAATGTCAAAATAGTACTAGCAATTTCTTTTCAGATTTCCACCAATGAGCTTAGGGTCAGATCCTGCTGCCTTTAACTCCCTCTCAAATTAATGGGGGTTTGGGCATTTAGGACCCGACTTTCAGATATGCTGAGCACCTGCATCAGCAACTGAAGTCTGGATGAGATGTGGGTACTCAATCCCTCTGAAGAAACTCAGGCCCTTAGTACACTACATGGCCAACCAATGCTGAGAAGCATGTTGCTAAACATAAAATTTGAAACACATGAAACTAGAAAATCTGTGAAATCTCTCTTAAGCAGCATTTTCAAGCCTTTTAGTAGGTATTAATGAAAAGCACTGCGTTTTTAATGATCCATCCCCTATTTCCTTCCAGTCAAACTGGTGAAGGAGGCATTTGATCCTGAAGGATGTTTTCATTGCTGTTTGTGAAATACATTTTTGTTAAGCACTCAGATACCACAGCCAGCTCGGAACACAAGCCAAAAACAGAACAAAAGGTCTGACTAGATTATCATAATCTATGGATTTATATAGAGAGTTTTGGAGACAAAGTTTTTAAAAAAATCTCTGCATAGTGAAAACCATTTGATGCCCACTGATTCTAAGATGGAAAAAAACCTATGATTGGGTAGTTCCACTTCTGCATTTTTAACAGGAGCCCACACAGTTTGTATGTTTGTTTTCAAGCAATCCGCCAACTGTAACATAAATCACCCACTCACCTACTTTGCTTCCAACAAGCAGCTGGAACAATCCTTTACGTTATTGCTATTTTGTGTGGCAGATTAGTTTCATATCAAGAAATAGCTTTTAGGTTTTCTTTTCTACAGCCAGGCCTCTGTTCTAGAGGGTTGCTGTTGGGACCTTATGTGCTTCTTTCAGTAACTGAAGAAAAGATTTCACACCATGGACCCGAAGAATTCATGTCTCAGGGAAACTAGGTTTTTAAACAGTGCAGAGTTGGGAAGCAATGGTGCACAAAGAAGCAAAATACTTTTCTGACTACCAAAGGGATGAGTCTAATTGAAAATAAAGGATTTGTGCGACTCCAACTGTGCACCTAGATTAGTGCCCTCATTTACACACTCAAGAATCATCACTCTTAACAGTTTCAGGGAGAAAACTTTTTATGCCAACATTTGCACTTTGATCAACAGTTTCTCATTAACATAGAAGCAGCCTGCTCTTTGTGTTCGTATTTGCACTATGTTTTTGCTTCCGACAGTACTTTTTCTCTCTCTTTTCAAGTAAAGGTCATTGTAACAGATGAAAACATACAGTATGTCTGAGGTTATTTTTAATGATGGAGAGACCAAATTGTTGCATAACTTAAAATGTGAGACTTTTCTCCTTCCCTCCCAACCCCTGAAATGCCTCACAGGTATTTCTTAGAACTTGTCATGCCTGACTCTGAGAGACCTGCCCATGAACAGTAGTTTAGCACCAACCCTTGGTCAGCCTCTTTCTCAACCCTCTCACTTGCCTTAGGCATTCTGCACTGCAGGATGTACATGGTGGAGATTGTAGAGATTTACATCGGTAGGTTTGGTCCTGTACAGAACATGTAATTCCTCCTGGTGATTCATGAAGGTAGTCAATGACATGTAGTGGAACAAATGCATGTCTTTTAGAAAAACATTCCATTTTGGTTTAAGTTCCAACTGAGAGAGAATCTACCAAGGATATGTATGCGCATCCATGTTCTTTTCACTCAACACTATTAATTTTCCTGGAGAACATACCCTGTGTGGCACGCATCCACATGGCTTCTTAAAAATTTGTTGTGTTTGAAATCTTGCTGGACAGAATACAAAGTTCCATCCTAGATGAAAGATGCAATCACTTGGGAGGCTGGGACTGAGAGGAGAGCTGGTATGAGGGACAACAATAACGGGCTCTCATTACCTGGTAAGAATACTTGTTTCTTTCCAATTTTGTTCTTTAGAAGGAGAAAATTCAGGACGTGATCATGGAAGAAATCCAAAAATTAAGTAGGCAGTGACTAAAAGATTTTTCCAGCCTCTCAGGGACACTTGGTCACATTATTTTATAGCTTCATTTATTTTACATTTAGCCAGCTTTCCATGCCTCAGGCTCTACCTCCAAGCTAGAAGCAATTCCCCCACTAAAAGGAAATCTGGAGACAGCACAGCCATTCTAGTTTGCTGACTAATTGTATTTGAAGGATAAAAATTCATGCGTGGGACCCACATCAGCCAGACTCTGGAAAGAAAAAGATTTGGGGATGGAGGAATAAATGTTTGCTTTGGGATTACAGATTCTGCTTAAAGACCCTATGGCACCTCTTTTGAAAACTGAAAAGCATTCTATGTAGCCAGTCCTGCTGATATGGTGTAGCATGTATTATTAGTATTTCCCTCTCTCTTTTAGTCTGAGGATGCTTACATAAAAACAGGACCTCTGCTGTTTAGGAGTTTATGCTCTACTTACTCCTTCCCCTCATAAAATCCTAATTGCCTGTTTGTGAAATCACAATTAGCTACAACTCTACCACTAATTGTGACCTCACACAGATTATTAGGGTTTTTATGGGGAGTAAACAGTAAAAGCAGCTGAATTCCAGAACAGAAGAGATCCTGTTTCTTTACAGAATATATAGAAACAAAAAACAAACAAAGGAGAAAGAATGAATAAGGAAAGAAAAATAGAAAATACATGAGAGGGCAGCTGAATTGTCTCCAAACAGAATGCTCTGTAAAAAGTTTAGCATGAGGGTCAGCAGCTCTTCAAGTATAAATGTTGGAAATGTTTCCATGTCCGGAGGACATTCTTAGTATTAAGCACTTCTGTATGTTGGTTGGAACTGTACAGTATGTTTGGTTGGTTCCGCTAAAACCAGCTTAGTTCTATCTTGCATAACATCATGTGTGTATGCATGCGCACACATGAGTATGTACAGGATCTCGGGTTTTAGGTTGCATGTGATAGAAATAGGGGGAAGAAAGGAAAATACAATGCAGATTTCTCTGACTGACCACAGATAACATTTCCTGTTGGCATGCAGCCCCTTGGAACCTGGCCTCAGCCTCTTTGCTGCTACTCACAGAAATGTGACCTCAGTCAGGTTGATAGCCATGTTTGAGAAGAACAATTAGTAGTCCTGGCTGTACCTCAGAATACTGCTTTTGACGCTTGATGAGTTTCACGATGTCTGCTAATTGTTCTGAATATGAAACTGCATTTGCCAGCTAAATAAATTCTTTTGGGACCCACTGAACAAAACTAAGTCAGTTTAGCATGTGGAATCTTAATCCAAGCTGCTAATTCACTGTATCTGTAAACCAGAGAAAAGAGCCTGCTTTGCTTACAGAGCACTCTGAGGGTGTGAGAATGGGATGCAGATTCACACCTGTTTCTCCACTCCAAGGAAATTCTCAAAAGGTTACGTCTCATCATTGAAAGGAATGGAACAACATGCCATCTGGAAGTTCAGAACAACAGAAATCTGAATGATTAAAGCTCAGAGTTACCACCATATTTCCCCATGCCCCATCTTCTCCCAACTGATCTCCAAATTCATCCTCTACTAACAAGCTTAGTTAGCAAGAAACCCCAAAAGCTTGTGAAATAATGTGACAAGTATTTTTGCTACTGCAGAAAAACACTGTGGATTCTCATATACAGAGAACTTTCAATCCCCTTAATACTAACCTTATATTTCACCTATCTCTATAAGGGAAAACATCTCAAACATTACTGTGATGGGAGGTATAGAATCATAACTGAGTAAATGAACTTCAGTTGTTATCCCATTGTAGAGAAACGTGATCCAGAATTTTCAACCTGTGTAAACACTGGTGAACTGCCAAGAGTAGTATATCTGCAGATCTAGTCAAGAATTTTCCATCTGGTTCCCATTAGAGCAGAATTTAAAAAATCACTATGATGCTGGATTAAGTGAATGGCAGAGTCCACAATTTAAAGTCTGCTGTATACAAAGATCTCTGCAGCCATCATTATACTAAGGCTAGTACACATACATAGGTGAACAGCAAGTCTGATTCAGAGTTCCTCAATGCCTATATGAACCATGCCTGCCTTAGCAGTTCTGTAATTGTTCCCTTTAGCCTGTGACCCAATGACTTGCTTAGATGATGTGAATGAATGTGACATGCTCCATCCCCTTTTTCCTAATTCTTCTGGGATTACCAAGTAGATCTTGGCTGAGTTTCAGAGCGGCATTGCCTAACAATTCAATCTTGGCATTGCAGCCTTACAAATCCTACTGTTCAGTATGTTAGAAAGGACCGGTAGGTTGAGAGAGCTAGACTAGCACAAATCCTTACAGAAAGCAAAACAATTAGTACTGGAACTTGCCTACACAGGCTAAAATTTGAAATACCCAGAAAAATCATGTTAGAAATGTTACAGACAAAAAAGTAATCTGCAAATTGAGTTTCTAATATGCATGACTTCACATTCAATTAAAACAGAATCAGGTAATTATTGTGTGTTACACAGCAAATTAAAATGCGTAAAATAGCTATGTAATAAATATGTATTGACGCCATCAAACATTAGCGTGTCACTGTCTTAACACAGAGTTACAATGGAAATTTGTACATTTTCAAGTGTGGGGGGTAAAAAATATTGTTCCTCTTTTTAAAAAAAAATTGATTGTAATAATGCCTCCATATTTTGAGATTCCATTTTGTTCTCAATCGATCTTGGACAGTGATAATCCTTCATCACTGGAACCAACTGTTGTACTGAGCCACATGAATGCTCCTGTCACTGCTGCTTCTGTGCTTCAGGGACTCTGTCACCACTCACCAGCTCCTTCAGTTTTAATTTACCCACTTCCATAGTCTGCCTGAAATAGACCTGGAATCACTACAGAACACCCTCGCTATAACAAACCTGTTGGGATCCAAGCCTTGTGTTTGTTATAGCCTGGGGTTCATTATAGCAAAAGGAAATCAAAACAAACCATAAATTGCAGGAGTAGGTTAATGAAGTCGCCTTAGATAAAGGCATTAGCTAAATTAACTAATTTATTAACAAACAACACTAACAACTAAGGCTAGAACTTGGTCAGGGAGGGAGATTTTAGATGACCCCTGTGACTTTAGCCCCAGGCTCCAGGCTGTCAGTCCCCACAGTAGCAGGGGGTAGGGTGGAGCCCACTCCTTAGTTTCTGCCCTTAGGCTCAACCCTGGGCAAAAAATGTGCACAGATGTGCAACATCACCCCCGCCCCTTTAAAAAAAAGAACATTACAGTACTGTACTGTAGTTGGATTCCAGGGACCAAGTTCATTTATAGCTGGACGTTCGTAGTAATGAAGGGCGTTATAGCGAGGGTGTATTGTACCATATTTCAGGTGGAGGTGTTCCGCAGCACCCGCTGCTGGAGAAGATATGAAAAGCACAGCATTCAAATCTCACATTCAACCCCAGAATGCAGGTGGACCAAAAACTAAAGCAATGGTATCTGATTCAAGTCTGGATGCTTTTCATGCCCACCCCACCTAATGAAGGCTGCTGATCACCACCTGCTGAAGAGAGGAACAACTAATTCACTGAGCTATTTGCCTCAGCTTCACCTGGACCATGACTCAGATGGACTGAGTCCAAGTGGCTCTCTGGAAAGAGTGAGCAAGGAGAGACTGACAACTGCAGCCCCTGATAGTAAAGCAGCCACAACAGAAGAAGTTATTGTAATTTAGGAAATCAGAGGGTTCAGGATGCTACAAGCAATAATATATATTGCTCTGGAGACTGACTTCCACCTGCACCAGGAATTAAGTGCAAGAGTTTGAATCATGCAGCAGATGGAAAAATACTTTTTAAATGTGCCTGATGTTGGTGCTGTCCAACAGAGCCTCCTCATTTTAAAAGCAAACAGTTTAGTATAACCACACTTCAGTAATGCTTAGCTCTTTTGCAGCACTGAGTATCCCCATTTTAAAGAGGGAGAAACTGAGGCACAAAGATGCAGTGGTTATTCCTTAGGTCATACAATGGGTCAGTGACAGAGCCAGTGACCAAGCCTCAGTCTCCTTTCTAAGCTAGTGTTCCATCTACTGGCCTACATTACTGCCTCTTAATGTTATAGAATTTTAACTCAAACAGTGTTAACCACTAGTAAGAGTCTACAATAGATGGAAATATCAAGCAACAGGAACACTTTACAGATACAAATGTGCAGGGGCGGCTCTAGGCATTTTGCCTTCGGCAGCTTGCCTGCGGAGGGTCCGCTGGTCCCGCGGCTTGCCGCCCCAAGCACGCGCTTGGCATGCTGGGGCCTGGAGCCGCCCCTGCAAATGTGGCCAATCAAATACTGTAGCTATAAGGAAAGAACCTGCCTCTCTCCAACTTATTGGTTATATGGAACACTGATTATAAGCAATACAAAGAGCCAGGCAAGCCCCAAAGCATAACACTACTGCTGGAAATATACAAAACTCTTTCCAGGTCATAATACATTTGGAAAATAAATAGCCTTTTAAAACCTTTACATAGACCTGACTGCCAGCACAGTATCTATTTTAATAAAACAGCAAAAGATACTCTCACCAGCTTCATCCAAGCCATCACTCACAAAGACAAGGCATATTGTGTATCATGCTGAACTGGACATTTATACCATTTTTTTTTCATTTGGATGCAGGGCTTCAAACTTGTTCACAGAAAATGAATTCCAGGAATACGGGCAGAAAACTAGAGCATAGTCTCTTGATCAGCCACATAAGGGATCTCCATATTAGCCCTTGAATGTTATCATATATTAAATCAATTTTGCTCAGCATGGGAGTAGGCAGAGGAATGACATGGAACAGATTAAGGTATAGGTCCTTGGATCCAGCCGACCTTCACTTGGCACAAGGCAAGCGGAGGGTGGAAGGTATCTGACACTTTAAAATCTTAGGTGTGACTAGAGGCTGGTTCAGCTCCAAGCACAAATTAAAGAACCTCCAGGATGATCTAATTTGTGCCAGCTTGCAACATTCCCTGGGATCCATTACTCTGCCAGGGATGGGCAGAAAGAAAGGTGCTCTGGTTACGTCCCAACCTGCCCTATGCCCGGGTCTAGGACATAGAACTGGCTACACTAGCTTTACACCATATACAGATTGCCCTACACAAGGGAAATCCTCAGCTGCCCTCTTAATGCAGACTTGTGTCCCTTTTGCACCACATGAGTAAGCAAAGAGAGGCTAGAGTAGGGGCACAGATCGGGCCCACTAAATCCACTGATATAACTATAGGCATTACCCTTGTCAAAGTGCCAGCTCTCTTATTTTAAAAAGCAAACCGATTCTCCACTCTACTGCTTAGCTCAACACAAAGCCACAGGGTTTCAGACTAATCCTTCCAGTCAGTGGAACAGTCCTGCATTGAAGCCAATGGCAAGTTACTTGCTAATTGACTTTAATGGGAGCAGAAGCAGGCCCAATATTTCTTCATCTGGATCACTTAAATTGTCAGAACTCACTCCAAAGGATTCATTAAGCACTTGGATCCTACACTCATTGAAACCACTGGCAAAGTTCACAATCATTTCAGAATCAGATTCTAAAGGTCTTTTAGCATAAGCAGCCCACACTAAGAATATTTTGGTAAAAATGGCAGCTAATCCCATGATATAGAAGCTGTATCCAAAAGTTTTTGTATCTAGTTTTTCTCTGCAGTGTAAAGGACTAAAGACTTTAAAATAAATAAAAAATACATATAATGACCCTAAAGACTGCTGGACTCATTTGCACGTATAAACTACATTAGTTGACTGAATGCGCACATTCTCCCCTCCTCTTTACTCAAAGCTTCCCATTCGTATTAGCTAGCAAGCAGTATTTCCTTTGAGTAAACAGACCATCAGTGTCTTGACCTGTATTTTCCACATATCCCAAATGATGACAGCACTCAGGCGTTAGTAAGGTTGTCTTTTTTAAAAAAGCAATCTGATTACATTAAAAGTTCAGTTCACTGACCGTTTCTCCTCTCATTATTTTCACTTTTTAAAAAAAATAGCACTGATGCAATCTATATGGCAAAACAGGAAAGAGACTGTAATCAAAGAGACAAGTGGGCGAGGTAATATCTTTTATTGGACCAACTTCTGTTGGTGAAAGACACAAGCTTTTGAGCTACACAGACCTCTTCTTCAGGTCACACGGCCACAACAATATTGCAGATTAAGATATTGTTAGAGTTATCTTTTAGTTATGTTTATCTGGAAATGGCTTAAATGATAAATCATCCATTGTTCAGAATGCTGCTACCTCTGCAGAGCAAGAGGCATGGGAGAGTATGGAGAGGAAAAGCGATGTTCACATTTTCCCTTTGAAAATACTGGAGGGACTCTTACAAACTGTAAATTGGATTTGTTCAGTCAACTAAAATCACAATGTTTATTTTGCATGGGACCCCATCATCGTACTTTATAGTTCATCTAACAGACATAGGAGAACTGACCTCCCATTATTAGAGACACCGGGAGTCCTTTACATTCCGGTCTTGGTGCTGGCTCCATTCCAATACTGCTTCCTGCTATCCCAGTGATTCTTTGTCAACCTAAAGTAATCTCATGGCTTGTGAAACTGAACATTGAGCAGCTGCAGCACTACTCGATGCAAGCAGAGTTGTAGGACAATTAGCATTTTTTTAAAATGAAGAACTCTCTGGAAAGGTTTGTCTGAGATTCAGCTAGTGTCATTTGCTCTACAAACTCTGCTGCATTCCAAACAATTTAGCAAAGGTAACAATGTTGCCCTTTTATATCCTATCTATAGTTTGTGTGAAGTTTTACAGCTAAAAGGCAAAGCGAAATTTGCCACTGGTCACTTGGATGACAGACTTAGGAATTCAAAAACATATTTATTCTCCAAGTTTACACTGGAACATCTCAGACTCTGCTTTATGAGTAAATCACTAGAATGCTACTCTCATATTTATTATTTAGCCCTGTTTCTCACAGATGGAGGAGTCACAAATAATTAATTTAATTGGGATCGGGTGGGAGAAGGGGCTCCTGCCCACAATGAGATTTTGTTTCTTTAACAATTGTGTGGATTTAAGGAAAGTACATAATCAAAGATGGACGTAGGGAAGGGAACCACTGTGTGACGTGCTTTAAAACTAGGAGTAATACAACATAAAACTCTGCAATGAGTCTGTAAAGCCAGGGTGAAGATATACTAAAGAAATGTGGAGAGAAGCCAGACCACCACCTCATTCTTCTCCATACAAACCAAAGATAGCAAGATGAAGTGTCTGAAAGAGGGGAAAAGGAAGCTATTGTTATCCAAGTCATTTAACCATAGAGATACACACTGCCTCATTGGAAAGAGCAGGCTTTTTATTAAGATGGGTGGTTTAGAAGGCATGGTGGGGAAATGGTGCACTCCCATTTGAAAATATTAACTCCTAAATACATCTTAGAGGCACTGCACTCTGTCCCTTTTGAAGCGTGATAGAGACCACACTCCTTTAAAAGCAGACCCTGCTGTCTTCTCAGTAGAATATCTTTCATGCCAAGTTCACTAGGAGTTTTAGCTTTAAAACAGGAAAAAAAATGGAAGAGGCCCTTTAAAGCAATGAGGCTTTCTGTTCTTTTTGGTATTGTTTCACAATACAGAACTTTTCACACCTTTATACAGAACAGTGAGATGTGCTGCAGTAGTTCTCTTGGAGGAAACGAAAGTACATAAGATTAATTGGCCACCTTCAGGCACTGAAACAGAAGGTCATTTGAAACAAATATGTAAGGGTGAAAAATGGAAAGTAATTAACCTTTTTGGCTCATCTGTCTCTTATTTCTATGCTTGCAGCGGGGCATGCAGGTTTGTCACAGCAATGCAAACTTTACTGGGGTTTTATTTCAAACATACTGCAGTATCAGCTTTAGAGTTCTTCAATGTTCTTTATATGATGGAAATAAAATGTTTGATTCCCCAGCAGCGTGGATGTGAGACTATATAATCTATTTCCAAAAAGGCAAAAAACAGCAAGATCAAAGTGAATTCTTTATTCTGGGAACAGCTTTTACAGTACTTTTCTCCCAAACTCTTTCCCAATCATCAGTAACATTAGGCTTGAACTAATAATAATGGTAGACAGACAGAAGCTTGGAGCTGTTCTCTTCAGGTATAGCCATGTGCTCCTCAGAAGCTGTAAAAGGCATCCAAAAAGCCATGGATGGCCAATGGGAGCCGTAAGTACAAATCTGATGACAACTACAGACTGTCTTGCAATGCAGACTAGAAAGATTACCAATGTCTAGACTATAGCCTGAGAGAAGGAAAAATAAAGACTCTATATTTTAAACAGTGAATGGACTTATATCATACTTGCTTTGCAAAATATTTTATATTATATATATAGTTAAATTCCCCACTCTGAAAATAAACTATTGCATCATTTAACACTTGCACAGAGTAATAGGATGATAGCTTTAAGCTTTAAATCCCTAACAACCTTTTGTTTCTTACATTTGAAGTGGGCTCTCTAGAAGTCTCCTTTGATTAAAGCTACTTTTATTTCAGAGTGCCTGATCCTGCTACCCCTGAAATCAGCGGCAAGACTCCAATTGGGTCAGTCCTTCCCCCTGATGCTCTATGGTTGCAGAGCACAGCCAAAGTTCCATACCTTAGCTGAGATCAGCTCCATTGAGTACTCTTCCAGTCCTGGATGGGAGCCAGCAGCAGTGGCCACAGAGGTCTCTCCATGCAGACACTTTGGCACAATCTGTCCTCAGCTGAGTGACGTGGGAAGCTCAGCCAAGGAAACACATGCCACCAGACACAATTTATCATAAGACCAAATGGAAATCTGCCAAAATTAAGATTTATTCCCTATAGTAAAAAATTGATTGTATCCGGACTCCTTACTGAATTGCATTGCAGCAGACTTCAAGAGACAAAAATCTCCTTACAAGCTAATATACAAACTTGACTAGGTTTGAATTCCACACCATCTCTGGTCATCTTAGAGCTTTACTTTCCCATTCCAAATATATTGTAATGCTGTCCTGGAGAGCACACCCCCTGATCAATACCCTGTTCCCATGTCACACACATGGTGGGAAGACTGATGCTGTGCTTGCAGCACAAAAACAAATAGTGACAGCAGGATTGCCAAAGCTTGAAGAGAAACCTTGGCACTGCAGATTCTACAAAATATGCCAATGGCTTCTGCTGAATATTCCATGCAGATGTGGTTACCCCATCTCAAAAAAGATATATTGGAATTGGAAAAGGTTCAGAAAAGGGCAACAAAAATTACTAGGGGTATGGAATGGCTTCTAGATGAGGAGTGATTAATAAGACTGTGAGTTTTCAGCCTGGAAAAGAGACAACTAAGGGGGGATAGGATAGAGGTTTTTAAAATCATGACTGGTGTGGGGAAAGTAAATAAGGAAGTGTTATTTATTCCTTTTCATAACACAAGAACTAGGGGGCCACCAAATTAAGTTAATAGGCAGCAGGTTTAAAACAAACGAAAGGAAGTATTTTTTCATGCAATGCACAAGCAACCTGTGGAACTCCTTGCCACAGGATGTTGTGAAGGCCAAGACTATAAAAGGGTTCAAAAAAGAACTAGATAAGTTCATGGAGGATAGGTCCATCAATGGCTATTAGCCAGGATGGTCAGGGATGGTGTCCCTAGCCTCTGTTTACCAGAAGCAGGGGATGGATCACTTGATGATTACCTGTTCTGTTCATTCCCTCTGGGGCACCTGGCATTGACCACTGTTGGAAGACAGGATACTGAGCTAGATGGACCTCTGGTCTGACCCAGTATGGCCGTTCTTATGTTCTTATGCTGTAAGTTACTAGTCTGAATTTAGTCCAATTCAGTAGTGAGCAAAGTTGTTGCCATCTGATGCTTTGCTTTTGTAAGATGTTAAGGGACTTCAGCTTCTGAGGGCATGCAGCATCTCATTGGGTTGGATCCAAGAAGGCCACTTGGGGACATGTTTGAAATGGGTGGGTGAACTCAGTCCACACTCCGGGCAGCTGCACATAAACACTATTATCTCACTTGTCACTTTTATTGACACTCTCAGCAGAGAAGCCAAGGACTGAATGGGTGTGGAAACTGAACAATCCTCCCCACTAAAGGTAGTTCCTCCAATAAGAGCTGTGGCAGATTAGTAAAGCTTTGTTAGGAAACTTGCATCTATGCTGCTCTGGGAATTGAGAGAGAACTGCAATCCTCACTGCTGTAAATCAGGCACTTTTCACTGAGCACTAAAATTCATGTGACAAACCCCCCAAAATGTAAACAGGCAACATTGTACATTAACTGAAGGAGGGCAAGAATAGCAGACAAGCATGATAAAGAAAACTCATTTTAATTCTACAGTTAAAGTGTAGTTACCATTAAAGTAGTAATTAAGTCATATATACTAATTACAACTAATTTGTTTACAATCCTATAGCTTGACGCATTTGGGTGTCAGGATATTCTGTATATAACTTATTTATGCAAATACATCACCATGTGGCGGTGATATTAATGTGATAAATGCAACACAAATGCTCCTTTGACCACTTCCCCCACATTATTCCATCCCCCCAGGACGACTCTCACTCCAACCCCCTGAGCAGCTTCAAACAAACTTATTTTTTGAAAAAATGTTTGTTTCTCCTCCCCACCCCCCAAAAAAAGTGGAAGTCCCTTTCCTCCTCCCATCTGAGAAAAGAAGAGAAGAGAAAGAGGGAGAAAGAGTGCGCTAAACTACAAAATACAATATTTAGTCCCACTCCACTTATAGCTTTACGGTTTGGTATCACATAAACCCGTAGAATTAAAAATCTGAGCTGTTCAACACAGCATTTAGTTCTAACTCTGGAAGTCCCAAGACACTGAACTTACAAATTGTAACATTTTTATACATTGCAAGGCTGTTTTAGGTCACTTTTATGAGGTTTTTAAAAAATGTATAAGTTTTAATTTTCTCCTCCCTCTGAGTACAGATACTTAGGCAGCCTGACTGTGTAGGTGGAAGGATACAAAAAATTGATCCAATAAAAAACTAATACTATAAAATATTTTTACTCCTTTTTTTCTGTAAAATGTGTTGCATACACAGAATACATGATAGCCAGGGGTAATATAAAAATTTATTGGCATGCATTTTAGATGTCCACTGATCCATCCCAAACATGTTAATAAAATCATTGTATCCCATGTATTCTCAACACAGAACATGAGGGAAAACAAATAATTTAAGGTTCCTAAGTGAAAACAATGTCACATACCAGTATGTCCTAATTTACAAAATCCATACACTTAAAAGGAAATGAACTAAGGACATTATTAATCTTTCACTGCCCACATGATGACAAAAATTCACTGCCCACATGATGACAAACATCCACATTATCTGTACCAAGTGTTCATATTTCATCACAACTTTAGCTCTGCATGTTCGTTTTATTTATTTCAATTAATTTTTCCATCTTGATTTAGATATACAAATATTTTATGGGATGTTATATGGGAAACATCAATTAATATATTTATTGACCAAAATATGAATTATAGTATAGTTATATGTTTTTATAATTCCATAGCAAAATGCATAACTATTGATTTATGGAATAATTATGTACAGACCTTGTTGAAAAAATAGGAAAATACTTCACAAACTTTTTCACAAAAAGTTTATCCTTTTTTCCACAGAAAAATGTTGACTGTCTTTTTTCAAAGTCAACTCCAATTATGTATGTGGATTTGAGACTTACCAATATATTTCTTTTTAAGAATAGTCTGATAATGTGTTTATACTATGAGATTACTGATGTGAGAACAGTACATATTCTGGGTCATAGTTAAGGTGGTTATGCTATTGCTGAAATATTAATTTCTTTATACTTGATAAAAATGTTCTTTTTTATCTATTAATTTCTTTGCTTTACAATTCTTAGGTACTTCATTTTTATATTCATTTATATTAGATATCTTCCCAACTTTTTCCCCCCTCTAGTCTTCTAAGCGAATAATTTGTAGTATATAACTAAAAGTGGGCTTTTTTTAAAATGTGGGAAACAGCACCTGTTGTCTGTGTACTTTGCACAGTATTCAAAAAGCTAACATTGCATTATATTTACATTTTAAGTAAGTTAATTTTTAACAGTAGTTTGTCTAGATCAGGGGTAGGCAACCTATGGCATGCATGCCAAAGGCAGCATGCGAGCTGATTTTCAGTGGCGCTCACACTGCCCGGGTCCTGGCCACCAGTCCGGGAGGCTCTGCATTTTAATTTAATTTTAAATGAAGCTTCTTAAACATTTTAAAAGCCTTATTTACTTTACATATGACAATAGTTTAGTTATATATTATAGACATACAAAGAGACCTTCTAAAAATGTTAAAATGTATTACTGGCATGTGAAACCTTAAATTAGAGTGAATAAATGAAGACTCAGCACACCACTTCTAAAAAAGGTTGATGACCCCTGGTCTAGATGCTGCAAGCTACAGATGCTGATCAGCATGTTGCATTTGCAGTTAAAACAGTTAGCTTCACTTGTAAATACAGCCTTTTAAACAAGCTCTGGATTGCTGAAGCACACTTCCTTTGTTAGAAGAACAGGAGTACTTGTGGCACCTTAGAGACTAACAAATTTATTTGAGCATAAGCTTTCGTGGGCTACAGCCCACTTCATCAGATGCATGCAGTGGAAAATACTGTAGGAAGATATATATACAAACAGAGAACATGAAACAATGGGTGTTACCATACACACTCTAACAAGAGTGATCAGTTAAGGTGAGCTATTACCAGCTGGAGAGAAAAAAACTTTTTGCAGTGGTAATGAAAATGGTCCATTTGCAGCAGTTCACAAGAAGTTGTGAGGAACAGTAGGAACTGTCCTGTAGTCGACTACTATGACAGACCCAACAAAGAAAGTAACAGAATGCCACTAGCCATCACCTTCAGCCCCCAACTAAAACTCTCCAATGCATCATCAAAGATCTACAACCTATCCTGAAGGACGATCCATCACTCTCTCAGATCTTGGGAGACAGGCCAGTCCTTGCTTACAGACAGCCCCCCAACCTGAAGCAAATACTCACCAGCAACCACATACCACACAACAAAAACACTAACCCAGGAACCTATCCTTGCAACAAAGCCCGTTGCCAACTCTGTCCACATATCTATTCAGGGGACATTATCATAGGACCTAATCACATCAGCCACACTATCAGAGGCTCGTTCACCTGCACATCTACCAATGTGATATATGCCATCATGTGCCAGCAATGTCCCTCTGCCATGTACATTGGCCAAACCGGACAGTCTCTACGTAAAAGACTAAATGGACACAAATCAGACGTCAAGAATTATAACATTCAAAAACCAGTCGGAGAACACTTCAATCTCCCTGGTCACTTGATTACAGACGTAAAAGGCGCAATATTACAACAAAAAAACTTCAAAAACAGATTCCAACGAGAGACTGCTGAATTGGAATTAATTTGCAAGATGAACACCATTAAATTAGGCTTGAATAAAGACTAGGAGTGGATGGGTCATTACACAAAGTAAAACTATTTCCCCATGTTTATTCCCCTCTCCCCCGCCTACTGTTCCTCACAACTTCTTGCCAACTGCTGCAAATGGACCATTTTGAAAATAATTGAAATAATGGAAGGCATTTGAGTGAAAATCATCCAACAAACATGAGCTCCTTGTATTCAGCAACAAGCTGATGTTGCAAGGCAGTTAGCGGCACCTTCAACATCCTTTGAGGTAAATAGAAGCAGAGATGAGATGGATGAAATGTACAGGGAACAGCAACAAATATTTATTCTGCTCTAAAATATCTGAAGTAAGTTGGCTTCACCACCCAGTTTACTCAAGCTACCAGCTACAGCCTTCTTCCTCACAAAGTCCCTTATTCAGCAAAGTACTTAAGTACATGGCTAAGTTTAAGCATATGAGTAGTTGCACTGACTAATGAAACTACTCGTGTTGAATAAGGTCTCAACTGAATGACTCCTCTTGTTTAGGACCTGGTCCTGCAAGGTGCTGAGCCCCTCTCATAGACTCATAGACTTTAAGGTCAGAATGGACCATTATGAACTTCTAGTCTGACCTCCTGCACAATGCAGGCCACAGAATCTCACCCACCCACACCTGTAACAAACCCCTGACCTATGTCTGAGCTATTGAAGTCCTCAACTTGTGGCTTAAAGACTTCAAAGCACTTAAGCATGCAAGTAGTCTTAATGACTTCAGTGGGACTATTCATATGTTTAAAGCAAAGCAGAGGGGTGTATGGGAGAGGTAGTACCTTTGAGTGATTTGAACTGCCGCACGCCTTGAGTGGTTCTTTTCCTCTCTGGTCCTCACTGTACACCCAGATCTCACTGTGGCTCCAAGTAGCTGTAAGTATGTGACAGCAGCCAAACCCTGGTAAACAGCCTCGGCAGGCAAGCTAAACCAGGTGAGGGTAACTGGAAGTGTGGGAAATTATGGTGATTTAGGGATTGCTGTCCCAAGCAAACGAAGAATGTTCTGGTAGTCAAGGCGGAAGAGACCATATATTGGTCCAACGGCTTGAAAAGCAGTGCAGCAATGCATTGTGGGAGGCGAAAGGCATGATGGGGCATTACAGAAGTCATAGCTATCCACTGGATGGAGGAGTGGCAAAGCGACAGGTGAAGATGATTACTGGCAGTCGTAACCACAAGCCTGCATGCAGACGGCCTGGGACATTGGTTGCCCATCCCTGACCCAACGGCAGCGGGGAAGCTTGGAAACACCCCAGGTAACAGAACAACCCTTTTTTGGATTACACTGCCCCCTCTTTGTAAGGGAAGGGGCTAGAAAACATTGCCTGCCCAAATCAAATCTGGCCAGTTTACAGCGGATCATTGTCAATGCGGTCGAAAACCAAAGATAACTAAAAAAATACTAAAGATTGCTGCTTGGAGCATCAGAACTATGATAGAAAAAGACAATACCTCTCGATCTGAAAGAAGAACAGATCTTCTTTCAAAAGAGCTATCCAAGTATGATATTGACATTTCAACACTAAGTGAAACTAGATTGGCAGACGAGGGCATTATTACAAAACCGGCTGGAGGTTATACCTTCTTTTGGAAGAGAAAAGAACCACATGAAGATAGAATCCATGGAGTAGGAATTGCCATCAAGACCAAACTCTTGCAATGTCTTTAAGATTTCCCAATAGGTATCAACAAAGGACTCATGAAACTCCAGCTACCACTAAATAAGTCGTGATTTGCTACCATCATTAGTGCATATGCACCCACCTTAACAATGACAATGCTAAGGAACAGTTCTACTCTGATCTCAGCTCTCACATCAAGCAAACACCACAAAGTGACAAACTAATCATCCCAAGAGATTTCAATGCAAGAGTAGGTAAAGATAACAACTGGCAAGGTATCATTGGAAAAATGGCGTTGGAAAAATGAACAAAAATGGTCTTCTACTCCTAAGCTAGTGTGCAGAACATAACCCAACAATTACAAATACCATCTTCAGATAGGCAGACAAATATATAAGTACATGGATGCACCACAGTTTCAAACAATGGCATCTAATAGATCGCATCTTTGTCCGACAACGTTACATAAGGGATGTCAGGATCACCAGAGCCATGTGTAGAACAGAATGTTGGATGGATCATAGAATGATTAGGTCAATACTGGATCTACACATTGTACCCACATGCCCAAATGCCCAAAAACAATTAAGACATCCCTGGTATTGCTAAACTAAACCATGCATTCTATCAAGATAAGCTACAAATTGCACTAGAAACCAACCTTGGTGATAACCTTGTCTCATGGGAGGAATTCAGAGACATTACAAAAAACTGCAACTGACATCCTCGGATGGAAGAAAAGGGCTCACCATGACTGGTTTGGTGAAAATGATGAGGAAATCACAGTACTTGTGAAAGAAAAAAAAATGAGGCTTTCCAAAACTGGCAAAATGTTATTCAGCCCACCTCAAAGAAAGACAGATTCAAACACCTGCAAAGCAAGGCACAAAGACAACTATGCTTAATGCAAGACAAATGGTGGGAGAAAGTAGCAGAAGACACTCAAATCTTTGCAGAAACAAATAGAACAAAAGTTCTTTGATTCCTTGAAGCTCGTCTATGGACCTTCAAAGGTGGGCACAGGTTCACTTATGATTGCTGATGACAGGACAGTAATCAAAGATAAACGTGACATGGAACAGAGATGGGTTGAACACTTCAGCCAACTACTGAACAGACCATCCTCAACTGAAACAAGTGTTATTAACAAGTACTTCAAAAGCCTATTCAACACCACCTTGACCCACCACCTTCACTTGAAGAGATAAAAAAGGCAACCAGTATGAGCAGCTCAGGAAAGTCCTTGGGCAGAGATGGAATACCGGCAGAAATATATAAAACGGTGGGTCCAAAGATGGTAACAACACTCCAGAAGATCCTTACTGACATCTGGGACAATGAAGAAATGCCACAAGACTTCAAAGATGCCACATTTAAAAATAAAGGCAGCAAAATGGTCTATGATAACTACTGTGGGATATCTCTCCTATCTGTTGCTGGAAAAATCTTTGCTCATGTCCTCTGTGATGGAGCAAGGCCAGATGGCTACAGGAAAGTACTCAGGAACAGGTATGTTAGCCCCAGGCTAAGCAAATCCCTAGTACCATGGGAACCAAAATGGCAGTTGCTCCAGGGTAATTAAGGCACCTCGGGCCAATTAAGAACTTTCTAGAAGGCACCGGAGAGAGCTACATTGATTGAAGCACCTGCAGCCAATCAGGGCAGGCTAATCAGGGTACCTGGTATAAAAAGGGGAGCTCACTCCAGTCAAGGGGGAGGAGCCAGAGGAAGGAAGGGCGTATGAGGAGCTGGGAGCCAGAGACACAAGGAACTAAGAACTGAGAGGGTGTACTACTGGAGGATTGAGGAAACACCATACAATCAAGCAGTATCAGACACCAGGAGGATCCTATGGTGAGGATAAGAAAGGTGTTTGAAGGAGGCTATGGGGAAGTAGCCCAGGGAGCTATAGCGGTCAAGCAGCGGTTACAAGTAGCACTATAGAGACTGCTGCAATTCACAGGGCCCTGGGCTGGAACCCAGAGTAGAGGGCGGGCCTGGGTTCCCCCCAAGCCTTGCTACTCCTAATCAGACATAGGAGGAGGTGATCCAGACTGTGGGTTTCATCCAAGGGGAAGACCACTGAGGGGAGGAAATCCACCAATAAGCGCAGGACCTACTAGAGGAGAGGAGGAACTTTGCCACACCTCCTGAACTGACTGATCTCATCTGTCTCAGACTGGCTGTAGCACCACAGACATGATTTTCAGTATCAGGCAAATACAAAAAAAATATTGAACAAAACATTGATCTGTTCAGCATCTTCATTGATCTGACAAAAGCATTTCATACAGTTGATAGAGAAGGATTATTGACGATCCTCAGCAAACTTGGTTGTCCACCAAATCTGGTAAAAATCATTCATTTATTTCATGAGGGGATGCAAGGTCAGGTACTTTTTAATGGAGATCTCACTGACTCCTTTCCCATTTCAAATGTCCAGTGTCCATGCTGCTGCACTGTTTAACCTCTTCTTCACCCAAGTTCTCAACCATGCTAAAAAGGGGCTAACAGAGGTATAGACATCAGATACAGACATGATTTCAGTCTTATAAGGCATAAAAGCAAAAACAAAAGTAAGAGAACTACTCTTAAGAGAAGCATTGTTTGTGGATGATTGTGCCCTCCAGCACACACAAAGGGAGATCTCCAGTGCATCATACAGCACTTCACCGAAGCATCAATCAGCCTGGAGAAAATTGTGGTGTTACATCAGTCATCTTCACCACTCCATGCCATATCCCCTAGTATATCTATTAGTGGAATCCAACTAAAGCAAGTTGACTATTTTACCTATCTTGGCAGCAATATCTCCCCTGATGGATCTCTTGATAAAGAGATCACAAAGAGGATACAGAAAGCTTCTCAGTCATTAGGAAAGTTATGTAACAAAGTCCTGAAATCCCACAACATAACCCTCTCAACAAAAATAAAACTTTATAACTCTTTTGTGCTCACATCTCTTCTCTGTGGCTGCAAGACTTGGACACCATACAAAAGGCATATCAAACAGCTAGAGGCCTTCCATATGCAGTCTCTGCGTTCCATTATGGGGATCCCCTGGCAAGACAAAATGACCAACCTGGGGGTTCTCTTCAAATGCCACAATCATCAAGGCCATGCTGATAAAAGCCCAAGTACACTGGGTTGGAAGCATCATTAAGATGCCTGAACATCGACTCCACAGAAAAATTTTCTATGGAAAAATTGGCACAAGGACATTGGAATCAAGGCTGACCCAGAAAGTGCTACAAGGACAGCATCAAGAACAGCATACACTGTGGTGCAATAAAACCGGATGATCTCAAGAAGGCTGCGTCAAATAGATCAACATGGCTACACGCAACACTCAGAGCTTTCCAACCTTTCAAGAGGACAGAAATAATCAATTGCTAGCTGCAAGAGAAAAGTGTCATACCACTGCTATAGCTACCAAGACTCTCACCGATGATTTTGTCTGCCCAATCTGCTCAGAAGGATGCACATCATGCTTTGGACTTCAGAGTCACTCCAGAATCCACAAAAAGAGAGAGCATGAAAACATCATCATCAAACTGATGGACTACACTATGATGCTTTGAAGGACATGGGCCTAAGTGCTCAGAACATGGCAAAAATATAGACCTTACATGGTTCCTGCTCAGAGACCCTTCCCGGTGAGCACATATGACTGCTAGTGCCCAAGTGCCCCTGCCTTCTTTAGTAGACAACGGATAAAGTGAAGATCAGTACTTTAGTGGTTTGTTTCATTTCACACTTATTGACAACAGAAATATGTGGTAATTACAAGCAAGTTGTGATAGATCTATTTTGCAATATGCATTCCCAATGAATACAGTAATAATGGAGTACATTACAACCTAGCTTCCAATATTGTTTCTAAGATTTAATGTGTTGCGAATAAGATGCTAATTGTAAGTGCAACTTCCAGATTGTAAATAATGAGAACATGCCAGTTTGTGGCATAAAATACCTGGATGATGTACATCCTCAGTTCTGATAAAAGTCATTAGGAGCACCTTATTAGCCACTTCAGTATCCAAGAGTCTCCAACATTCTAAAACATTTTTAATCTGCCTGGTATTTTGTTCCATGAAACTCTTAGAAGCTCAGAAAATCCCCTTATTGTTTCAGGAGGAGGTTAAGTTCTCTCTGGCTGGAATATACCATCATTGTAGAGATGTTTGTTCCTAAAGTGAAATGCAAAAATATTTAAAACTGCTCTGCTCCTTTCCCCAGTGCCCAAAACATTTGAAATGTTTTTAAATGCCACTGGTAGCTATTTCTTACCATCTATAAGGGGGGAAAGGATAGCTCAATGGTTTGAGTATTGGCCGGCTAAACCCAGGGTTGTAAGGTCAATTCTTGAGGGGGGCCACTTAGGGATCTGGGGGAAAAAATCTATCTGGGGAGTGGTCCTGCTTTGAGCAGGGGGTTGGACTAGATGGCCTCCTGAGGTCCCTTCCAACTCTGATATTCTATGGTAAGAAGAGTTGCATTCACTTTATGCATGGCAAAACAGATCATCTTGCTTCACAGTTTTGTTATCAACAAGAACATAAGAATGGCCATAATGGGTCAGACCAAAGGTCCATCTAGTGACAGTGGTCAATGCTAGGCACCCCAGAAGGAATGAACAGAACAGGTAATCATCAAGTGATCCATTCCCTGTCACCCATTTCCAGCTTCTGGAAAACATATGCTAGGGACACCATCCCAAACAACCACTTAAGAGCTGACATTCGCACAGCACAAAAGGCTATTTCTTTGTGCAATAGCAGCAAAATGTCAAGATAGGCATTAAACACCTTAACCATTGTGATGGCCTCATTTATTACCTCTCCTTCCCCACTAAGCATAGAGCCTACACTTTCCTTTATTTTTCTCATGCTCCTAATGTATTTAAAGAACCTCTTCTTATTGCCTTTTATGTCCCTTGCTACGTGGAACTCATTTGGTGCCTTAGTCTTTCTGATTTTGTCCATACATGCTTGTGCTATTCTTTTGTACTCCTCCTTAGCAATTCATCCAAGTTTCCACTTTTGGTAGGATTCCTTTTTTACTTTCAGGTCATTAACGAGCTCCTGATGCAGCCATGTGGGCCTCTTACTGTTCTTCCTGCCTTTGCTTTGGGATAGTACTAAAAGCACAACTCCAAACTAAAAGCACAACTCCAAGTACTAAAAGCTGCATCTACTTGAGAAATTGACAGCTCCCCTGAACTCGTTTTTCCTTTAGATTTTCTTCCTGTGGGATCTTTGAAATCCATTATCCTTATTCTGCTGCTGCTCTCTCTCCTTCCTTTTCTAAGAATCATGAAGTTCATGGTTCTGAAGTTCCACCTTCAGATTCACTATCAGTTCTTCCCAATTGGTCATAATCAAGTCAAATGGCTGTTCCCATGGCTACTTCCTCCACTTTCTGAAACAAAAAGTTGTCCCCAATACATTCCAATAGCATACTGGAAAATTTGTTTTGCTGTATTACTTTTCCAACAGATAGCTGAGCAGTAAAAATCCCATTACCATCAAGTCTTGTGTTTTGGATATTTCTGTTATTTGTTCTAGAAATGCCTCATCCAGTTCCTCTTCTTGATTTGGTGGGCTATAGAATCATAGGACTGGAAGGGACCTTGAGAGGTCATCTAGTCCAGTCCCGGGCACTGAGGCAGGACTAAGTAGTATCTAGACCAGTGTTTCCAAACTTGGGATGCTGTAGGGAAAGCCCCTGGCGGGCCAGGCCGGTTTGTTTACCTGCCGCGTCCGCAGATCCGGCCGATTGCGGCTCCCCGTGGCCATGGTTCACTGCTCCAGGCCAATGGGAGCTGCTGGAAGTGGCTGCCAGTACATCCCTCGGCCCACGCTGCTTCCAGCAGCTCTCATTGGCCTGGAACAGCGAACCATGGCCAGTGGGAACTGTGATCAGCCGGACTTGTGGATGCAGCAGGTAAACAAACTGGCCCGGCCCGCCAGGGGCTTTCCCTACACAAGCAGCATCCCAAGTTTGGGAAACACTGATCTAGACCATCCCTGATAGGTATTTGTCTAACCTGTTCTTAAAAAAACAGTAATGACAGAGATTCCACAACCTCCCTAGGTAATGTTTTCAAGTGCTTAACTACCCTTACAGTTAGGAAGTTTTCCTAATGTCCTATAGTTTTTCCTAACTTATAGTGTACCCCTACCATGACATCACCTCTATTTTGTATCCCTTTTATCTTTACCCAAAGAATTTCTACTGGTATGCTTCTCACCTCCTTCTGGACCTCAGAACAAGGGTACATATTCTTGATGTGTAATGCAACACTTCTTCTCTTTTTATCCTGCCTGTTCTTCCTGAACAACTTATACTCTTCTCTACCAATATACCAGTTATGAGTCTTATCCCACCATCTCTGATGCCAACTAAGTTATGAGAGATTTCTCCTCTTTTTATTGACTAAAAACAGAATGTATCCACAGTTGATTTCTGGGTCATTTTTACACGATATATGATAGATTTCCATTCAAAGTTACCATGTATTTGTAAGAGAAATTATGGATTAATGTAAGATTTCATTGCATGTCAAATCTCAAAGTGTCTGAAACCCCATTTTTTACTAGAGAGAGCTTCTATCTAGTAAACCTCTAATAGAATAAGAAGCTTGGATAACTTTACAGCTAAAGAGAGGGAAAAGTCACTCATACAACAAGAGAAAGACCAAAAGGAAATTAGTGGAAAAGAAAATTTAGGACTTAGTGCTTTACATGTAAAAAAAATAAAATAAAATGCTGGAGGGAGTAGTTGGCTATACTACCCTATACTTTTCTTTCTAAATAAAGAGAAACTTCCTGTGGGATTACATGAGGAATGTAATCCCACAGGAATTGCATTGGGGTTGCCATGTCAAAATCTATTAATCAAAATATGCCTGTCTGCCATCCTAACTTCTGGCTATGTAATCCATGGTTGCATATTTTCACCCATATGTGAAACCCATCAAAGTAGTCCCATCCTGGATGTTTAAGATGGGTGAGACCCTGGGCATGAAATGAAGCTTTGGACTTGTGTGGGACCTTCACTCTGATATACTCTTGTTTACTCTGTGTGATTTGGAGAACCTATGTACAAGGTATGAATTCTGAACGAGATTATGAAGTTAGGAATTTGTTGATATGAAAACTGCTGTATCATGAAAGCCCCTTTCTCTATGTGTATCCACCACTGCTGACAAGCCTTTAAGCATGTACCTCCAAAACCAAGTACCATGGTCCTTGGTACCATAGAACTCAAGACAGAGTGAAGCTCAGGATATTAAAGAGCAAAAGCACTGTATAATCTTGTTCAAAGTGTTATATGCTACACCTATCACATGCTCCTTTGAGGGTAGAGTTCTGGCTGAGGGTATGTTGAAGCTGCATGGGAGTCCATGGGGCCAGCACTGGTTCCATGGTGCCAGGCTGGAGGCCACATGGTCACAGGAGGGGGTGCCAGATACAAGACCCCAGGGGACCCTTAGACAGGACAGTGCCTGGATTCACCCAGTTCAGACTCTGGAGGGTAAATCACCTCACAGCAATCTAGTGAGTGGCCAAAAGGGGGAACTCAGCTGCAGCTCTAGGAAGGAAGGAGTTTCTGGTTTGGCTGGAGGGCTAAGCTCCCTGACCAACAAGAGGAAAAACTAAGGCAATGGCCACACCCAGTAGTGGAAAGGTAAGGTTGGTGCCACTGCTGTGGGGGGCTACTTAAAATGGGTTGTAAGAGAGCTGGAAACACTGCACAGAATTGCAGCCTACTTATCTCTGTTCCTTATCAAAGAATATTTCAGGTCATAAATTAGGTTAAGTAGCTCATGTAGCAGAGCTTTGTGGGGAATATTTTCACAGCACCTGCTCACGTTACACTTGACTGTACGATCAGTCTCATTTTCATAAGCATCAAATCAATACTCAATAATAACAGTAAACAGAAAGGCTGTGTTTCAATATCTTAAGGTCTTAAGAAGTCACTAGCATACTCTGCTTGGCAGATAAATGATAAGGCCTGTGTAAGAATGTGGACCTCCTTCTTTAAGTCTACAGAAAAGACTGTCAACAAAATGGTTTAGCAAGCTAGTATTTTTAAGAGTATTTGTGATACGTGTCTATGAAAGAAAAATACTATGGGATGTTTATAAGTACTGTGTAAGATTAGAGTTACTGAAGTGTGTTAATTCTTATAGAACTATGAAGAGCCTGTTTGTTTTTTATATATATTTTACACACACACAAATGTATTATTATAAATATGTTTGAAGAGTAAGAAATTTGGATTCTATTTTTGATGAAAAGTTAAGATTTAAAAATATACCCATACATTGTAATAATGTAATTATATGATAGTAGTTTTCTTCTGGAAGTTTTGTCATATATGTACTGAAGTGTACCAAATAAAAACATAAAAGAGTGGCCATACTGGGTCAGCCCAAAGGTCTCTCTAGCCTAGTATCCTGTCTTCTGACAGTGGCCAATGACAGGTGCCCCAGAGGGAATGAACAGAACAGGTACTCATCAAGTGATCCATCCCCTGTCGTCCATTCTCTGGCAAACAGAGGCTAGGGACACCATCCCTACCCATCATGGCTAAGTCATTGATGGACCTATCCTCCATGAACTTATCTAGTTCTTTTTGGAACCCTAAAATAAGACTAGAAATTATTGATGTGCTAACAAATTTTTCTTATGTAAATTGGCAAAGAGAATATGTTAGACTAGTGAAGACAATTTTTAACTCAATTTGTTGGATGTCAGGTGAAAATCTCTGGTAGATTATTATAAGGTGGACTTGACAGAACAATTACACTGCATTCAGTTCTAGAAAAAATAAAATAATGTTTGTTTGCACTGAGTCTCCAACACAGTCATTCTCCCATCCCATTACTGGATAGGACACTGTTTCATCAAACTGACTTCTTGTGCTGGACCATATCCAATATTCCTATGTTAATATACTGCCCCAATTGGACTGAGACAAAACCTCAATGACAGCTGATGTGTAGCCTCATTTTAGAATAGATTGTGTACATCCTCGTCAGCGAACATAAGCCATGCAAGTATACTAAGCTGGCAGCAGTGAAGGCATAAATCTCATACATCATAGCCTTAGAATTCTTCATTGTCATCAGCCTCATTCCTTAGCAGCTGTTTTATCTCCTATCCTGCATTCTAACCTTTTAAAATCACATGTCATGGAAATGTTAAAAGGCTGCAAAAAGGCATTTTTGGAATGGGAAGGACTGTTGAACTTTAGTCTGCTGCTGGCTGACTTTTCAGATGGATAGAATTGTTTATAGAGATGCACTCCCTTGCTAATAGAAACATCTTGCATTTGCTTATCTAAAGGAAGGTTCTGAACAGCACTGTAGATATTTTTCTAAAGTTTTCAGTATCCCTCCTCAGAGCAAGTGTGAAAGCTGTTGTGAATGCAAACTGCTGGTTAGAGGTTTAGAGCCAAATTCAGCCCTAGAGTAAAATGAGTGCAAATCATCAAAGTAGTTGTGTGCACGTAATTAGTGAATTTGGCCTTAAAAGACCAAAATTTAGCAGTGATGTCCTCCTCACAAACCCAGTTATAGTGGATCATATTGCTGACAACTGTAGAAACCATTCCTTGGATCTGGCAAGAGCTGCAGGTTCCTATGACAAACCATAATGGGCCAGACTGAAATGAGGTCTAGTCTAATGTTCCTCATGTGACCATCAGTGATGGCTACTGTAGCTCAGAGTTTACAAAGCAGCATATAAGTGATTCCCATAGTATAAAATATAGGGCTTAATGGCTACACTTGTCTACATGCATAGTCAGGACTTAAACCAGCAGTCCAAAAATGATGGCTGTATCATGTGAGCAAAATCTCCCTGGAGAAGCCATGCTAAGCTTTTCACAGTTGGAAGTATATACTGCATAGTACATTAGAGAAGCTATAGAATGTATTGTAAGAGCTCATGGAAGTACAGGTAGTTTTAGAACTCCCATAGCTTCAGTTTCTATCTAATAGACTTTTCACACATATTTATGTTTCCACGGTCTGTAAAACAAATTAATACAACATTCTTGTAATTCGCAGCATGCCATATAGGTCCACAAAAGGTGAAATAGTTTACCCAGAATAGGAGCAAAACTATCTCACAGCATAATTACTAAGATCTGCAATAAGTCTATGAAAAAAAATTTCTGTAACTTCTGTTTACAAAGAGCTAATTATTAGGGCACCACAATGTATAACTTGTTTAATTTCATACACTTGTAATTTGTATGAATAAGATATCTAATAGAGACAGAATAAAAATGAGCTGCCTAATAATCTACAAGGAAAAGATGAACCTAATTATAAATCACAATAGGACACAACTGATGCTTGAAGAAAGTTGCTTTTGGTTTCCTAATACCGTATCTTCGTAATTATATTTGGAATTCAAACTATCAAGTTTTCCCAAACAGTCTGACTGGTTGTTTTCTTCTAATTTCTCAGAAGAGAATATTGTTGCATTGCACAAGGTACTCACTGCCTTGCACCTGATGTAATCATGCCTCTGAAATCAGGTATACAACACTAGCACTCAATTTGCTGTTTGTGTTTTACACCCACTCTGCATAGGTGTAAACAACTATACAAAGTGCATGGCAGGGGAGTGTCAGGCCATACATTTACTTTGCATGGGCCTAGCCAAAGTCTTTATTCACAGCATGAAACTAGATCAGCAACTTCTGACTGCACGACCTTCTGGATTGAACTCTGACCTCTCAAAATTCCCACAATCCCTATGGTTCATTGACAGGAGAAATACCATAATTAATTTATTGTATATAATTCCAGAACATAAAACACACAGACACTAGCTTGTACCTTCACATTTTCTGAGTAGGAGGAGCATAATATTCAACAAAAAAGCCAAAATGTGTTGAATTAACCTATAAAAATGGAGATCCCCAAATATTTCAGCTCACATCTCACACTTCCTGCATCTAGCCCCCTTCACTGTGGTAAGTGGCTGCCCTTCTGCTCTGGGATACTCTGGAAATGATTAATGCTTTGCCTAACTATGCTTTAATTGCACACACTGTATTTATGATAAAAAGAGCATGTACAATTAGTAAAAGCAGTAATTAAGTCTGATTTGTTAACCACATAGTTCTAATATGTACTGGTGAAATGCTCCTTTCTTGGAGGGTGGTAGTTGATGGCTGACATTTAGCATATGAACATGTTTCACAAGCATGCCAAGTTTTCTGTTCCAGCTGCTTTATGTGATGACTGCTGCACCTCGGGTGTTCAAAATATTCTTTTTCAAGCTCTAAGACAGCTGGCTCTCCATGGTACTCATCAGGCCTGCGCAGATTCTCTGTTCTCTTTGCCTCACCTCTTTATTTAGGTTAGCCTGCATCAGCCAGCCCATAAACCCACTCCTTAACCAATCCTTTGTTGAGCTCTATAAAACCAAGAGAAATCATTCACTAATACAGAGGGGCAACCAAAGAAAAGTATAATCTGCTAAAAAGGCCAGGTGGCTCTGGGATTAACCCTGCTCTCATTGCAGTCAATGGCAAAATTCCCTATTCACATCTATAGGAACACGGACAAGCCCCTGTGAGAAACCTGGGATAATTCAAAGGTGTAGAGAGGGGAGAAGGTCAACAGAGCCCATAGCGACATGAACAATCTGTTCTCTCACAACAAGCAAATAGATCAGCTGGAAGAACTGTGGGAGATGCACAACTACCTCATCCCTCATAACATTAAAATATCTCTCTGGAGCCTGAACATCCTAAAGTCCATTTCCAGGCTTACAGCAGGCCCAATCCTGTTCCCACTGCAATCAGTGAAAGTTTTGCCACTGCCTTCACTGAAGCCTATGTTTTCAATTGGCAAACTCGTATTCTGCCCCTCACACAGGTCAAATAATTTTTTTAAAAATGTAATACCTGATTACTTGCACTGCAGAAAGTTTGGAAATATTTCTGAGAATTAAAATATATTTTCCGTGTTATCTTTGCTGTGAAATATTTGTGTATGAACAGTCTAAAAGGAGACTGGTTTCAGAGTAGCAGCCGTGTTAGTCTGTATCCGCAAAAAAACCAGGAGTACTTGTGGCACCTTAAAGACTAACAAATTTATTTAAGCATGAGCTTTCGTGAGCTACAGCAGTGAGCTGTAGCTCACGAAAGTTCATGCTTAAATAAATTTGTTAGTCTTTAAGGTGCCACAAGTACTCCTGTTTTTTTTTAAAAGGAGACTGGAATTTTAGAGAAGGGACAGAAATCTAATCTCTCTATATATCATGCATTAGTGTAAAATCCTAGTAAATCCATCCTACCAAACAAATGCAGACAACTGTTTGCCTGTTCATCTGCAAGTTCAATTTCTAGAGTTTGTCAGATTTAATAGCAGCCAAGATGTATTGTTTGATGGAGAAAATGAAACCTGAAGCATGCATTTGAGAGGCTGGATTTCATCTGAAAAACATGGCTCATTTCTAGGGGCAAGTAGCAAAACACTCTCCAGTTTGGGCTTGAAATATTATTTTCCCCTTCTGAAAAAGTTTGCTGTTCATATATAGCTACATTCAACTTATTTTTTTTTTAAAAATGAGCCTCTATAGCACTGTCTTCATCCATGTAAGACTAGTACACCCCTAAGCATACATAATGCTGTAATTCTGTCAAGATTCTGAAAGTAATAGCCACTGAAATAATAAATATTAAATCTAATAAATAACTAAATCTATGACTAGATTCTAACTTTAGACCCAGCTCTGAGCAATGGGATGGTACATAGGCTGCCCCTCCCCAGAAGCAGCCTTAGGAGGCATTAGACTAAAGTTCCGAGTAGCCCACATACAGGGTATTAATGCCACATCTTACTCCTCTGAGTGGGTGCATAATCCAAGTCACAGTCAAGGCCAAAATGCTTCCATAACTTGGCTGAACATAAACTAACAAATCCTCATGAAATGCTTTTAGGTGAGGTAAGCATTACTAGCCCATTTCACAGGTAAGAAAACACATACACCGGGATAAGACTAAAGTGTTCAAATACAAATGGCCTGAAGATAGGCAACTAAAGCATACAGGTGTATATAACAAGAAGTGATTTAACTTTCCAAAGCCACCAAACAGGTTAGAAACTTAGCTAAGCCTCTTCAGTCTGTAAAATTGGGCTGGAAATATCACAACAGACTTTTTGGCGACATTCCAACATTTTGTGCTTCCAGTTGGGCCAGAAGCGGGGAATGAAGAACCACATTAACCGGAAAATACTTGGGGAGGGGAGACCACAAAAACAAAAACCCAGTAGTAGTTATTTAAATATTTGAATTTCCCTTGTGGCGGGGGGGATATCAATTCAGGTTCAATCTAAGCTCGTGGCAGAGGCTTGTTTGGCTCAGCTATTTTATCTGCACCAGCTGTTGCATCTTAATTCTGGCACAGCATCACATTTTTATTTTTAAATGGACAATGAGATTTTTCATAAGAGAATCGTTGTTCTTTTTCCCCAGGCCCCTGCTAAACTTACTTTCTCTGCTATCACTTGCTCAGTTATGCTTGACACAGCACCTAAATAAGTGCAACAAAACTGAATTCAGTTGACATAGTAAGGAACTTTGCCATATCACAAAATCTGCTTATGTGTTTGTGAATAAAGTCTATAGCCAGGACTTGCAGACAACCAAGTAGAAATTGGCAGGACTAATGAGTAAGTAAGAATGTACCCTTTTTACATACATATATACGTGTGTGTGTGTGTGTGTGTGTGTGTGTGTGTGTGTGTGTGTGTGTGTGTGTGTGTGTGTGTGTGTGTGTGTGTGTATACATTCTTACTTACCCATTAGTCCTGCCAATCTTCATGTTTTAAGGTTGTGCACTTAATGTATTATCCTGTTTCAGGGTCATTAACATACAGGGCTTTAAAACTAACCTCCCTAAATATCAGAGACAAGCAAAATTCCTCTCCTGATAAGGATGGATTATTGGCTACCTGTTTATGAAAGCAAGCGAAGAAAAAACAGAACACCATCTGGCTCTGAAAGTCATTATGATGCCCCTCATTTTAGTGTCTGTTGTTCTCATGGCCTTCATCTGAAGCACAGCAGCAAAAGAAGAAGAACAGAGGAACTGAAAGATATCACAATGGAGGTATTCCAGTGATGCATCTGGCCCATCATTTTTAATGCAACACTAGTGATGCGTGGACTCCATGCAGCAGCAATTAACAATCAAAGTCTATTAGCAAAGGGCATTTTTTCAGGCTCAGCAAGCCATGAATAAGGAAGTACATGAAAAGAGTGATTCCATAGAGTTTTGTAATACCAAAGGCCCAGCAGAATGCACATAATGAGCCAAATTCACCTCTGGTGGAACTCAGTTGACTTCAGTGGAATTATGCCAGGGATGAGTTTGGCCTAGTAAAGTTTCTTTTAGTGGAACATTAACTGAGTTGTGTATAGAGTAGAATGCCAGTTTAACTAATCAAGATCACTTTATATAACCTTTTGTTTCTTTTAAATATTGGCCATGTTACAAATGCTCCCAACTTTACAGGTACCTTGAAAGCACTCAATGAACAGTAACTTTACTCTTGTGGTTCCACAAATACAGCCACATTTGTTGCTATTCACAGAATAGACGTTTAGCAAGATGACCCAGCAACTGTTACTGCTGGGTCATCAAGAGTTACTGCTCCTAATTCAGCCAAAAAATGTCATATATCAAGTACATCACAGTGTTGTTTATCAACCTAGGGGAGAAATAAGCTCTAGTGAAAGTCACTGAGGTAAAAAATAAGCATTGCAGAAATGAAGATGAATGTGAGAAGTAAGAGGCTACTGGAAATGAGGAACAAAACCTGACAAACAGAAAAAGCAAGAATCAAATACCAGGGGGGGAAAAACCCAGACAAATATTGCTATAGATGCTGATGTCAGTTTTGACAGCAAGCACAAAAATTAGTATTTGCTGCCAGGTAAGTCTGGAGGAAAAATCTTCTACACTTCTGCCCTCTGACCAGTATTATTCAGCTGCACTGACCTGTGTAATTGGGCCAACACTAAATTAAGCACGGTAAGAGCTGAAGCTCACATGTACAGATATAAATATGTGAAACTAATTCAGAGGTTTTTCTAATGGGAAATCAATAGTCATGTGTTCATGTGCCATCTGGACAACTAAGAAGATGTGCTCCTTTCAATTAAAAAACTGTTCACATTTACAATGATTAAAGAAGGTCAAATAAATAAAGATGAAGCTTTTAAAGGAAAGAAGGAAACATAAGAGCCAAGGTCTACATCTGAGATCAAGAACCTCATCCTCAACAAAATTAACTAGAGGAGGAGGGCATTTCCAGCACACTATTTGAGATGTATCCTCAAGAAGAACATTATAAACATGCTTGTTCTGAATGATTAATGAAGCATAACTTCTGCCCTGTTCTGGATCATTAGAAGGCACTCAGCCCCAGTTCAGACACCCATTTCTGGGTATTTTTCAACTCCAAACCTATAAAGCCATTGATGAAACAGGAAAAAGCCTCTTGAATTACCTAGCCCAATCACCTGCATAGTAAAGGATTGTTCCCTTTACTATATCTGTTTTCCCATCTAACCCACTTTTGTACCTCTTGAGCAAGGTATTCACTGTTATACTGTTAAAAATCTACTTTAGCACATTTGTAGAAGATTCATTTTCCAGTGTCTATTATTTCTTATAACATCCTTAACGTAACAAATTCCTCCCCCTCATTAACATTAATACTTATGTTATTTGTAGTCCATTGTGTCTCCAGTCTAATCTAAAAGCTTCTCTGGGGACTGGACTGAAACTACCAGCTCATTTTATCCAGGCCATCTAACAGTTCTCAAATAGTAACCTCTTTGGGTCACTACTAACCTGCCTTGGACTCACACCAGTGAGAGAGATGAAATATCCCACACTCTATCATCAATCGCTTGAGTCATCCAGTCATGCTGATTAATTTTTTAAGATCAGCACTAATAGATCTGTAACCTCTCCTAAAAGTTCTTTTGACTCAAAGCTTTTTATGAGGACATTTACATTAACAAACAAAACAAATCATTCTGTTTAATATACACTCTAATCCCATGATATGATTTTTAGCTAATTCTAACAGAGGGTGGACTACAAATCCAGATTTCTCTGACCTCCAAGATAAGTGGGTTGAGAAATCTTGTTTTGATTTTAAAAGTTAATCCAGCTTTGAGCTGAATAGCCATGGTATAGCCTTTTAACTCTTTGCCTGCATATATATATAGATATGTTGATATTGCTGGACCGGAAAGTCCAGATTCATCCAACATTTGTTGCTCTTGTGTGGTATTTTGAATGCTCTACACTTGGTGCTACATGTTAAGATGACATTGCACTCACTCAAATGTTGGGTCACCAGTTTCATTAGGACAAAAGCACCAAAGAAGATTGGAGGGCAGTTGTCTGCATAACACATATCCACTTATCTACATAAGATTTTCTCTGCAACTGAAAGGCTATGTGGATGTCTACTGCACCTCAATAAACCATCACACTTTACTCTAATGCCTAATGAGACTACCTTCACCTTGGTGAAAAGGAAGACAAAGACGGCTGTATTTTCAAAAGATGTGTGCTTTTAAACTTGTTTTATGTGCCTGTGAAAAACAGGAGCATGTGAAAATATGCACCATTGAGCACTTTTAAAATGGAATTGGAATGTACATCTATAATGCCTAGGGCTGCAGCCATTCCTCCCAGGCAGGGGTTGTAGATCCTGCCAAAAATATTAACAGCCAGCATGGGATTTCCAGACATGGCATCTGGTCACAAGTCAGCCTGCAGCAAGATCTGTTGAGGCCTCAAACTGACCCCAAAGCAGCCTGCATTAGGCAAGTCCACAGCAGCTGATAGCTGAGTGATACTGCCTCATTGCATTGCTAAGTTTTAAAGAATAAATGGAAGCATTCAGGTACCCACTTTCATTTCCATGGAACACTCAGCTGGGTAATTTTGGAAATACCATGTCACCCTCCCACACTGTGGAGAACCTCAGGTGTTGAGAGATAGCTGTAGAAGGGGGGGGGGAGGGAGGACCTTAGCCCTGAGCTCAGGAATTTTCTTCTCAACACAGCATACAGGCCCTAGGCCTGGACTCATGTGGGTATCAAGGGTGGAAATATTGCACCAGTATAGAATCAACTGCCAAACCATTCCAGACCTCTGCAAGGATTTAGAATGGGCTTCTTACAATCAGACCCTCAGGAGTAACACCCTACCCTCACTGAGGAGGGTCAGCACCAATATACAGGCTTTATACCATAGCACATACTCCATCCATTCTGCTCTAGACTCCACACATTTCCTGCAGAGCAAGTTCAGCTGCTAAGACTACCTGTGGAAAGAGGTAAGGGTGTCAGTCCATTAATGTACAAATTGTGTTGATGTTAACACCTGACTGGGACCCAGAACTATGGCATGATGCCTACATTTTTAAATTCTCTGAATTGGCTGGTGATTTTGAAACCAGACTCACACTGGCAAGTGCACAGAGTGCAGATATCCAATTTATCTGACCCTTGCCAGTGTTAGGAGGAGACCTAGGAGTTAGGTCTACACTCATCTGTCTTGCACAGGACTGCACCTACCACTTGAAAATCTGGGTCACAAAAACCATAAATAACTCCAAAGCCCCTCAGGCCTAAGTTATAAAATAGCCCACCAGGCCATCTAACATACCACTGAAACAACAGTGCATTTGGAAAAAGGAGATGTAGCTATCCAGATAGTTTGGGTGGACCTTGTTCTACAAGCTAGAAGTATACAACATAATCATATCAGTATTACAATAATATCCAAGATGCCTCCTGTCATTACCAGAATATCCAGGTGTGGGTTTGTCTAATTCAGAGATTCACATGAGTGCTTATCTGGACAAATACTTCCCAATCAAACCCTGCACCTCTGGCAGACACAACAAGGAGGCCACATGGAGACTAACTGAACACAACTTAGGGTTTTTTTAAACTCCTACACTGGGGAGTGTGAGTTGATATTGCTGAGTGATAGCCTAAACTCTGTCCCCAACCCGCCCCTTCCCTTCCCCCCCCCCCCCCCGCCGCCCGTGCCTGTTCCAACCTTAACACCGCAGAGAATACAACTCTGGTTTCTGACTTCATGATTACTTGACAATTTTCTCCTTCATTCGATTCTTGAAAGGAGTTTGGGTAGGAAAAGATGCATCATCTACATGACATCTAAGGATGAGTGAAGATTGCATAAAAGGCAGAAAACTGATCAGAAAACAGATTTTTACTTTGAAGAAATCACACAAGGCGGCTTTATTTTTATAAAATCATTCCAGTAACACATATAGAGCCAATTGCAGCAACCTTAATCTAGAGACTGGAAATTGTTTTATCAAAGCCCTTTTTAGGTATTGGCTGAAAGTGCAGGTTTCCCTTTTAAGGCAATAAAAGGATGGTATACTGGCCTGCCTCCTTCTCTTCCCCCCCGCCCCTTCCCTTTCTCTCTCAGCCTCACACACAGAGACATTGACCTCTCACTTTTATGAGATCAGTCATCATATATGGGTCCTGCTTCCATCTCTGAATGCCCTCTATGCTACCACTATGGACCTCCAATCTAAGATTTTTCAAAATACAATGCTGCTGTGAAAACAGAAAATGAATCAATATGGATATGCATTGTCAATCTGCAAATGAAAGTGTCTCACAATTTCTATGTAAGTACTTTAGCACCAAAGCATCTCACATAGATGAATTTATCTTCACAACACCTCTGATTCAAGAACATATTATTCCCACTTTACAAGTATGGAACTGAGGCACCAAGCAATTAAATGACTTGACTAAGACCACACAGTGTCTGTGGCACAGCCAGGAACTGAAGCCAGGTCTCCCAGCTCCAGGCCAGCGCCTGAACCATAAGACCAGGCTTCCTCACTTACTTATTTCTAAGGCCTGGTCTACACTAGGAGTTTATGTCGAATTTAGCAGCGTTAATTTGACTTAACCGTGTACCCGTCCACACCAGGAAGCTAATTAGTTCGACCTAGAGGGCTCTTTAGTTCGAATTCTGTACTCCTCCCCGATGAGGGGAGTAGCGCTAAATTCGACATGGCTATGTCGAATTAGGCTATGTGTGGACGGAAATCGACCTTAGTAGCTCCGGGAGCTATCCCACAGTGCACCACTCTGTTGATGCTCTGGACAGCAGTCCGAGCTTGGATGTTCTGACCAGCCACACAGGAAATGCCCAGGGAAAATTTGACATGCTCCGGTGCCTTGTGGATGTTCTGCAGGACCGCAGGCAGGAGGACAGAGCCCCCCTGCACTGTATCTGCAACCGCCCTCCCCCGCCACAAAGTCCCAAACCCCCCTCACCCAAAGTAACAAGAAGGAGGGGCGACAGGGGCCGTGAAAACTGTCACTGCACCCCTGCAGAGTGCACAAATACAAGAAGGCTCTCATTCCCTAAATGTTGAGAAGTCCTTCCCTTCCTGGCTCACTGAAGCCCCAATCCCAGTTTCATCCCCTAACTGTGTAGTTGATTATTAAAAGTAGTTTGCTGTTAATTACTATTTCCGTTAAGTTTTTCTACAGAAGACTGTCTGTGAAGGGGGGGAGGGAAGAGGTTGTTAATTGCATAGGACAGTCACCTTTACCAGGGTACAGACACGGGGGCAGGATCAACAGCAGGTCACACACACAGTGCAGTCAGTAGGCACCCTGGTCGGTCTGGGAGGTGTTTTCCATGTTCTGTGTGGGTGGGGGGTACGTGACTTTGTGGCATGGGAGGGCGGTTACAGAACTTATGCAGCGGTCCTTGTCCCGGACCACAGAGCCACGCAGCAGGGGAATCTGTAACCGTCCTCCCCCGCCACAAGGTCACGTAGCCCCCTCACACAGAGTCCTGAAAAGGAGGGATGGCAGGCTCCGTTGAAACAACCAGTCCGGCACTGCAGACCGCTCTAGGAGCAGGAGCCTATCATTCCTCGAGTGTAGAAGCGGTGTTAACATCACTGCACACCCTACCCACCACAGTCTGCGTCCCTGTTTCAACCCTTTAACGCGAATTCATTAATAAAGAAAACGTTGTTAATTAACAATGTTCCATTAACTTTATTTTTAAACGTGTGTTGGAAGGGGGGAAACGTGGTGAACGGGGTATGTAACCACAGAAGAAAGTCAACAGTAACTGAAGCAGGGGCAGGTTCAGCTTCTCTGTAAAGAAACTGAACAGTCACAGGTTACCCTGAGGAACCTAGCTTTCAAAGCCTCCCGGATGCACAGCGCTTCCCGCTGGGCTCTTCTAATTGCACATCTGTCTGACTGAGCGTAATCAGCAGCCAGGCGATTTGCCTCAACCTCCCATCCCGCCATAAAGGTCTCCCCCTTGCTCTCACAGAGATGGTGGAGCACACAGCAAGCTGCAATAACAATGGGGATATTGGTTTCACTGAGATCTGAGCGAGTCAGTAAGCTCCTCCATCTCCCCTTGAGACGTCAGAAAGCACGTTGAATGATGACAGTTACCCAAGACCACCCTTGACACATTTTTCCCCCCAGCATGCATTGTGGGGAAATCCCAGAATTCAAATGGGCAGCGGGGACTGCGGAACTGTGGGATAGCTTCCCACAGTGCACCTCTTCCAATGTCGATGCTTGCCCCGTTAGTGTGGACTCACAAAGTCAAATTAGTGTCCTTAGTGTGGACACACAAATTCAACTTTGTAAGGTCGATTCCACAAATTCGAATTAAGTTAAATCGAACTAATCTGGTAGTGTAGACATACCCTAAGAGAACAAATGAGGAAAGACAGCCCAGAGGTTAGGGTGCTAGTCCAGGAGAGCTGGGTTCAGTTCCCAATGATGCCACTGACTTCCTTTGTGACCTTGGGCAAGCTGTTTAGTCTCTCTGTGCCTCAGGTCCCTATCTGTAAAATAGGAAAAGCAGCACCTCCCTATGTCCCAGCAGTGTCGGGAGACTAAATACATTAAAGATTGTGAAGCACTTAGATACTGTGGTGGAAGCCATATAAGTACCTAGGAAAGAAAAATGTTATGTACCTTAACTTCTACAGGAATCTCAGTAACTCATTTACAGGTGTAAGCTTTACTTTTGGGGGGGAAAAGGCACATAAATTATTAGTCTCTTGCATCCAGCCAAATGTATATGCATTTAGTAAAACTTGCATTTCATCTCTCTTTGCAAATTACCTCTTACTTATTTTTCATACACACAAATAAAATATTCCCTCATCTCTAAATTAAATTATGTTAGTTTACACTTAGGCTATTCTGAAATGTGTTAACCATCACCATATTACAAAGTAAGACATTTTTGTGGGGATAATTCTCCAAATAAACAGAAGTCTGGTGGTTGCCACAGCTGCATGAATTTTGGGATAACCAATCTGTTATTTTTATGGCTATCTTAATGATCAAGGCCTCAAAGAGAGAGATTTTAGGTAGTTCTTAAAAACAATTTCTTACCAGACCAAAATCATATGTCCTCTGCCCTATGTGTTCACACAATAACACAGTAGAAAGTACAATTGCATCATTGTGGTGAAACATAAGTTACAGAAATTTACACAATTATTATGTGTTAAAAACACTTATAAAGACCCAGAAAGATCCTATTTTTTCATACCTACCTAAACTAGGATAATCCTAACCCAGCCCAGTACTTACCCTGCCTCTCTTCCCCACAACGTGCATGTGCACACACACCCCTACCTCTCATCAGCGCCCAGCTTTCTTCTGTCTTTTATGTTCTTGAAGTGAGGCCTGGTACCCTGCTAGCCCACTAGGCCCTCTGATATTTTAGGAGTGATTATTATGCCTCATTTTCTTCCCCTGGTACCTTTGCGGCCCATTTCCTCCTTCTCTACCAAAGTCTGTTCCTTTCAATCATTTTCTGAGAGCTCCTTATTCCTTTCCCCCTCTGCCAATAAACATCTGGACCTCTCCTCTTTTCTATTCCCTAACTACAATGAATCCCATTCCTCCCTCTCTCTGTGACACTTATCTTGTCACCCTCTTTTTTCTCTCCATGTCCCCCCGCAGGGTCATTCTCTCTCTTCCTCCCTTCCCTACCATGCTTCTTCTCTCTCGTTATCCCTTGCTCCAAGAAGAGATGAAGCAACTGCCTCTGCTGAAGTCTGAAAGAGAAAGGCAATAAAGCAACCAGAGAGGTGAGAGATGAAGCTGGCAGTGGAAGTGCTGGAGAGCAATAGACAAAGCCTTTAGTACTCACAGCCAGTAGGAGAGGGTTAGGCCTTTATCTTCAGACCCAGTTATGTAGGACAGAAGTCAAAAACTGAGGGCTGTCTCTTCTAACTGACTGCAGTTGTGTTACCTGATGGATATGTGAGGTCCCTTCTGTATAAGATCTTTAAACTCATCCTTGTAAAGCCCTTATAATGCCTTTTTGGTTGCCTTCTCTTCACAGATTATTAATTATTATTAAAAAACAACAGATCAGAAGAAATGGATTCTGGCAGCTATAAATGAATCCCAGATTAACAAGTCTGTAAAACTGTTAGGAGATCCCTTTAGAGTTTTGAGGTCAATGCTCTCTGCCCCAAATCTTCACCCCTTGCACTTCATGTAGTTGCACAATATCTACAGGATTATAACTGTCCATGTGAATGAAATGATCCTATCTGTGTTGTATACACCAGTAAATGCTTTGTTCCTGCTGATGCAGTCTTTTGTTATATTCCAGTTCTGAGGGAAATCCATAACAAAGACTAATGTACATTACTTCATAGATGCTGTAAACTAGCTGAAACAAAGCCAAGGTTCCAGTCTAACCCAGTGTAAAGATTCTTGCATCCAAAAGATATTAGTGATGGCTTCTATGCTTTTACTATGCAACCTTCAACCCCTCTAGCTATAATCATTTTTTAAGCTGATGAGTACACCAGACCCTGTTCAGATTTGCATGACTGAGTGCAATTCAGACACACTTTGAATTTATGCAACCTCCTTCTTTGCAGATTCTTAACCCCCAGGAATATGAGGTGAAAGCACAATAGTGAACAAAAGTGAAATAATGTATTGATCCAAATAGTGAACTGTAGAGCAGTGGTGACATCTATTCCCACCCCCACCCTCACGCCTTTTTACATTTCCAAGTACAGCTCTCCATACACAAGGAATAGACGCTCCTAAGCTCCTACAGGAGCAAATAACTCAAAAAGTATTATTCGTTTCTGTTCCTGAAAAACACCTTCAGGAAACACAAATGGATAAGTCAGTTAAATATGAAGAACCATAATATAAGTCCAGATGTTGAAATGTAATGAAGTATTGAGATGACAAAAGGCAATGATATCCTTAAGAGTCTTCCAACATCAGTATGTTAAACAGATAAAATTGTGTGCTAGTGCAAATAGTTCAACTGTGGTTTCTTGGACTTAAAAGACAGGGAGCTGGGGAGAACGTGAGAGGGAAGGGAATGAGGGAGAGGGAATCAAAGACAAGGCCAAATATTCATTCATTGTTTTATTCTAGTGTACCCTAGGAACTCCAATAATAAAACCAGGACTTCACTATTCTAGGCAATGTATAAACACATAAAAAGAGAGAGCCTTTGTCGCAAGGAGCAAATACCTTTACCTAGTACTTCCTGAATGCCATCTTTATTCTGTATGGTGCCAAAAATATATGATTAAATGCAGCCTTACAAAAAAAGTGTTCAGTCAGATAAAACTGTATTTACTGTTTTTAGAGCTCTCACAGTATGGTGAGTTTTTCTACATATCTTGGAAAATCTCCTGCATAATCTATGCAAGAATGCACAAGAACTGAATTTCCCATATAAGCCCCATGTGTGAGGAGGGCAGTATCTAACTGAAGGTCTTTCCTATGAAGCTATGCCTTTCCTCTGAGGTGGGTTATGTGCAAAATACGAACAGCACAAGGCATATATTTAGTAAATATCAACTGGTCTATCCAATGGTAGCATGATCTACTCAGAGTATCATTGCCATTTAGATCATCTAATAAGGGTAATATTCAGTTTCATTGAATCTCTCTGTTGGGGCATTCATTGTGAAATCAAGCTCATGAGACAAAAACACAAATTGAACGTCCAGTTAATAACAGAATCTACACAGGGCATAATCTAGATGATTTACAATATGTGAAGAGTTTAATATTGTTGCTGAACAGAATTAATTGTTAATTTGCTGTGCACATGACTAATACACCTGAATACATGTGGACTCCACTTTCGTTCTACAGGATGCAGAGACATCTCTAAGTTTAGTTACCATCTGCAAGGTTGATATGGCTGCCGTTAAACAAAACAACGTGTAATAGCTCCTTCATTGCCAACACAACGTGTTCTTAGGTTCAGTCCTAATTAAGATGCATTAGTAGGACCCAAAGGAGTCCAAAATTCCCCTCCAGGACCTATTTTTACCTTCTGCTATTTACTGCAACTCCTGCACACACCCAAATTTTCTTTTAAAAAAAAAAGGTTTTCTATTGCTTCCCTTAGCAGTTAAGCTACGTCTACAATTGGAGCTGGGGGTCTGCTCAAGTAGATATTTGAACTAGCTCTCATCAAGCTAGTATGCTAAAAACAGTTCATAGGCACAGTAGCACAGGCTAGTCACCCCAAGTACAGAACCAGGCAGGTTTGTACTAAGCGCAGCTAGCCCATGCCATCATTCATCACTGGCTATGCTACCACGGCTACACTTCTGTTTATAGCATGCTTGCTTGATGAGAGCTAGCAAGAATATGTCTCCTGGAGCTGGGAATCACACCTCCAGCTCCAAGCATGGATGTAGCCTTTGTTCATTAAATTTCCTGTTCTCCATGTAAAAGGCTCTGCCCAGATTTAAGTCTTCATTTGCTTATAGTACCCTTTTGTTCTAACACCAAATACTAGCTTAAAATAAAGAAGAAAACACACCTCTTGCAGCATCATTCCTCCCATCCCCTTTGGGATTGTGTACCTGTGATGCTGACAGCTAACCAGTTCAGGGCACAACTTCAAAGAGGTGTTAAATCACTGTGTGTGGGTAACAACGGAATATAAATAGATTAAAAGATACAAGACCATTCACTTTGTTGATAAAAATCAAAAAATAGATGTTAATTGTATTTACCTACATCCGGTTAGATATATACAGCATAACCAAATTAACCTGTAGTTGCTAAATCCTTTTCATGTCTTGTAACTCTATATTACTTTTACATTACGTATGCAACTATACTCACTTGTCATTAGCTCAAAAAGCAAGTATTTAGCGTTTAGGTGCGAATTTATTTAATGGAGAATTATTTGACCGGCATTTCATATTTACAAGGCCAAAGCCTTAGGGCTGAAGCATTCAATCTTCAAAGCAAGTGCCACTGGGACTTTTCCCAGACTCAAGTATCTATTCTTTGTCAGAGGAAAGCATATGATGTGAAGGGTTTTCTGTGAAGACACCTGTCAGCTTCCTCTCTGTGTGGAAGAATAAATAAGGATTCATGGGATTGATCCAACATCTCTGATCTGCTGAACTCTAAACAGGGAAAGTTTGAGTCATTGGACTGAGATCCCCCCAAAAAAATCATTTTGGGACACCCTGAAAGATTCATAGAAGGACTCTTAAGAGACTTATGGAGAATTAGTAGACATTACTACTACTGGACTCATATGCCGATTCAACTGTGATGTATTTTATCGGCTTTGACCTTTTAATAATTCATTTCTACTCTTAGCAAATATATTTTAGTTTTAGATACTAAAGAAATTGTCTACCCACATTGTCTTGGGGAAATCTGGAGTATATTTTGACCTGGGGTAAGTGACTAGTCCTTTGGGACTGGAAGAACCTAATGTGTGGTGAATTTTGGTTTTAATAGCCTTTCATCATAAAGTCCAGTTTGTCTGTGTGGTAATAAGGGCTGGAATGCCAAGAGGACTGTCTGTATTCCATGGTAAAACTGGTATAGTCGGGGTGGCTCTAGGCATTTTGCTGCCCCAAGCATGGCAGGCAGGCTGCCTTCGGCAGCTTGCCTGCGGAGGGTCCTCTGGTCCCGCAGCCTGCGGGAGGTCCGCTGAAGCCACGGGACCAGCAGACCCTCTGCAGGCAAGCCGCCGAGGGGAGCCTGCCTGCCGCCCTCGCAGCGCCAGCAGAGCCGCCCCCCCCCCCCCCACGACTTGCCACCCCAAGCACGCGCTTGGCGTGCTGGGGCCTGGAGCTACCCCTGGGTATAGTGGTCCAGGAGTACATTTTTATTGCTGGTTTGGTGAAATCTAATGGTAGACTATACCCCCAAACTTGTGGTATCTGCCCTGTTTTCTAACCGTCTAGCCTGAGTTTGGTGTTCTCAGCTGTAAGTCATTCCAGGCACCGTGACACCCAAAAAGACCATCTCTTAAAATCAAAGCATTCAGATTAAAGTTCTCACTTTTTGAATAGTTAAGCACTGGGCCTCACTATTATTCCTCATGCCCTTATATTCCATTTACATCTCTCTTCCTTTAAAAATCAGAGTGACCAGCACTGACGAGTTCTCAATGGGGCTTCATCATCACTAGTTACTAATACAAGCAGAAAGCAATTTCTTCAGGCTAATTGAATTCATTTCTGAATCCTGCAATTTCTTTTGATTCTATATTCTTTCTTCCTTCCCAGGCACTTTGCCAAAGGAGTTGGAGTGGGGGTGGCTATAATTCCTGTATGTTTCCGTGTTCTGGTGTGTTGAAGTCCACAGTCATGCATGGAGCCAAGCAGTACTCTATAGCAGAGAGGAAGTAGTAAACCATCTGAGATTGGTATTAGAGTTAGGAAAGTAAAGACTTCGTACCATGACAAAGCATTCTGGGAAAAAGATGGATTTGGGGGCCTTTAAAATAGAGTCTTCGCCCTCTTGGACATTTGTAGGGAAGACAGCACTGAAGAAGAAAGTGATATCTGCATGTCCAGGAATGACCCTGGACATAGAACACAGGGAGAAGAGTGGAAAGGTTCACCCATCTATAACAACAACACTTTTATTCTTTCTATAGCATGCAACTATCCACTAGAGAGTCAGTCTCTTTCACAAACATTCTCCCATGCAAAAAATTATGTTACAACCCATCTCTGAAGCTCTAATGTTGACAGGTATCCTTGCCCCAGGGAAATATTCAGTAGATTGTGAACTTAAAAATACCCCAAGTCCTGTTTCAGTCCCATATGATGCCAAGTTATAAGAACAATAGGGACAGTATTTTTAGAAGGGTCAGCTCCCACTTTAGATGCTGGAATAAGTGACCAGATTTTTTAAAAGAGCGTTGAGCTCTGCTGAGAACCTGGCTATAAGTGTCACAATAGGAGCTGTGAGGTACTTTTATAATAATAAGAGATATATCTATCTCCTAGAACTGGAAAGGACCTTGAAAGGTCATCAAGTCCAGCCCCCTGCTTTCACTAGCAGGACCAAGTACTGATTTTTGCCCCAGATGCTTAAGTGGCCTCCTCAAGGATTGAACTCACAACCCTGTGTTTAGCAGGCCAATGCTCAAACCACTGAGCTATCCCTCCCCCCTTTTGAAAGCATAACTCCTATTTAGGCACCTAAATGTGAGCGAAAGTCTGGTCTTGAGAATTTTGTTAAAAAAAATCTAGCTGTATATGCTTACTGAATAGGAGATACAAAAATGGATTTGCAACTGGTGTACTGTGAAGAAAGTGGAGTAGGCTGACCAGATTGCAGGGTGAGTCTGAGGAAGCTCCCCTTGCATGTTTCCTTTAACTATTGGGGCATCTGTGGGGACAGAAACCTCCCTTGAGTCTGGATGTGTAATGTGGCATAGGTTACTTTTTCAAGTACTGGAGACATCTAGTTATTTTAGAGAGACTAGAAAGTCCTCAACAAGTAGAAATTGACTATTAATAGTGGAATAGCTAAGCTACTACGTACAGATATGTGTCATCTTATCTTTGAGGTCTTTTCAACCATACAACAGTAGGATACATAGCTAATGTATCTAGCAAAAAAAGATTGTGGCATGGAAAAACAGTATAAGGAAACCAAAATTGTTTAAACATGTAGTTCCAAGATGCATCTTGACCGTCAGTCACTTACCACACAAACAATTAGTGTCCTGCTAGAAATATTATAATTTAGATGCTTATAAGATGATTTTGGGGACAGGAAGGCTAAAAGCCCAAAGGCTAAAACGTAGGGTGAGGCAGCGGGAATCTAGGTTCTATTCCTAGCTGTGCTACAGGCTTCTTGTGTGACCTTCAGCAAGGTCTGTAGCCTCTGTGCCTTAGTTTCCTCACCTGTGAAATTAAGAAGTATTTACCTAATAGAACTGCTGGGAGACTTTATTGAATTAATGTTTATACAACTCTGACATCCTCAGATAGAAGTTGCAGTGAAAGGGCAAAGCAAAGCATTGGTATTAAAACAACACACAAACGTGAGTATGGGAAAATCATTTTTGCCTAAATTTCTCCTTATTCTCTACCCAAAGGTAAATTTTTTCAGGGGTTGGGGGGGGAAATCATTTTAGCTATTTTTAAAGTTATCTGGACCTTAAAAAATTATTACATTTTGTTTTTTCAACAGTTAAGTAATTTTTAATTTGGGGGGAAGGGCTCAGTTAAATCAAAACCATCTTAAATTTAATATCAGAGTTGCTGATAAACATCTTGAAAAATTTGCAACTATAATAAAAAATGTTAAACTTCATATTTAATGACAAATTGCTATTGAAATAGAATTACTCTATATCTAGTAACAGCAATCATTATTAAGGTTCTTCATTTGTCAAATGCTATACCTTCAGTTATTGGTGTTGACTGGTACTCTACCTCAACAAGAGGAAACTGCTTATATTTTGGAGTGTAGTATAGAAAAAACTCAATAGCCTACATATTTACACACACACACACACACACACGTTTTCTGATTTTTTTTAAACTGGAAGAATTAAAATCGAGCCGTTCTTGGAAAACAGTGAACACTGTAACCAAGTGTATTTAAATACTAAATGCTGTAATAGAAGATGAATGACAAACAAGAATTGGGGACTGAAATAAATCCCTTCCTACATATGAGAATATGGGGTTAAAGGATAGTAGTTAAATAGGATTTTCTGAAATTGATACATTCGTTAAACTTGGGTTAATACAGGAAGGCAGATGATTCATCAAAAGTTCACGTTTCTCAATGAGGATTCTTTGCTTTGTTTTAAATATCTGAATTTACAATGCATGAGTGATGCTAGGATTGACAGCACAGGAAATTGAAGTGGTTTGCCCACATATTGAAAACCAAGAAGGCAGCACTAATGCAAACTCCCCAATTCACCTTGCCAATGTGGGGACAAAACTGGGGACAAGATGGTAGCACAATCTACAGAGGGTTTTTTTTTTATGTTTTTGTTTTCTGTAAGCTGCTGCAGAGGAGACAATGCCAATGGTGACAATGCTCTTTGGTGAAGTGGAAGACCAAATGAATTTCTGAGTTTCAGATCCTGAAAATTATTTTTTTAATTAGTTAGAGAAGAGATGGCCAAAGTGTGACCCTAGCGCCATCGACAGCTCATCACAGTCAAAATGTTCACGTGTTCAGCCATCTGCACAGTAGCTGGGCCAAGCATAGCAGCCAAATGTAAAATAACCTGCTTCTGTTGACTCCTGCTGTAGCTACATTAAAGGCCCAATTCTGCCACTATCCCCTTACTGCTAAGTGAAGTACTGCTCGCCACAAGTGAAAGTAGCACAGCAGGACCCATTAGGGATAGGCACAGACTCGGGACAAAGGAAAAATATCAGTATTTAGCATGCAAAATGGAAATAAGGGATATGGACTCTGGCCCTAATTGAGCACAACATTGAAGAACATACTTAAGTTCTTTGCTGAATAGGGATGAATTTAAGTACTTGTTTCACTTTAAACACATGCTTAACTCCCATTAACTTCAGTTGGAGTTGAGCACATACGTAAGTGTTTTCCTGGACTGGGACCTATATTGGGTCCAAGTGTAAAGGTAGTGCAAGATTAGTAGTTCTAAAGCACCTATCAATAGAGGTATAGTCAGTTGGGAACAAAAGAGGGAGTAGCATGTGTCCCTCACCCACGCACTTTTGCTATTCTATTTCTGTTTCTCTCCATGCAGCAGCAGGACCAATGCATTCTCACTCCGAGGCCAAGTCCAACTTTTTTCATATGGTTGCACCACTGTTAAATACCATTTAGGCAGACACGAAGAAGCTGTAGCCTTTGGGATAGCTGCAGCCAGAAGTCCACTCTAATGATTACTGGCCTCCAATCAAAAAGGTTTAGCAACCCCTGACAAGGAAAACTTATCTGATTAAGTAGCTTTGATATTGGAAAAAATTGCTCTTGTGGCACCAGCTGAACATTGTATTTGTACTATTGCAGTTTTGCCGTTAGGTTACAAAACAAGAAGCAAGCCTGTGTAAAGAGGTTTGACTTAATGAAGTGCTGTTAGTCTGTCTGTACTAATATGGATTTTTTTCATGTATAAAATATTTTGCACATTTAGGGAAGATTTTTTGTGTTTGTTTCTGAACATAGGAAATTGTGGTAGAACAAGTTATGGCTGGTTAATTCGTAATAGTTCATTCTATTTATGGTACTTTACAATGCTTATTCTAGTGACGGCTCTATAGAGATCATACCATATATTTATATATATTTCATTAATCTGTGCACTTGTAACTTCTTAGGAAATAGATGTAGGATTTTCTCTTCCACTACAATATATTCCTTATTGTCTTTAACCCAATTGATAAATACTTTAATTAAAACTAATATATATTTATAACCACAATATTTAAACATTTAAATAACATCAATTTTAATATTTACAAAAGGTTTTTAAGGAGGAGGGTGGGCTGCCCGCTTAGCTTTAACAGCTTTACCAATGTTGTGCTGTTGACAAATTACACAGTGTTGACAGTAGGAATGTGCTACAGAAGGGAAACTTGGTGCACACCAATTTATGTTAACTGCAGCAACCATCCCCCCTTTGCTTACGTGTGCCATTTTATGGTATATGCGAGCAAGATAGGGCAGAAACATTTTTGGTGCCACCAGGCGACCATTCGGGGCACACCAAAGATGATCAGTATGTAAAATGCATTCAGCAGCACTTTAAGAGTGTTTTTTGGTTCTTGATGCAGCCTCCTGGATTTTAGCCAGATCCTCAAGGGAGGCTAGTGAAGGCTGCCCAATTAGGACACAAGTATGTTTAGCTTGAGGTACGGAAAGGGCCGCTGCTTTGGCTGCAGAGTTTGCCAAAGCATTTTTACGGGTAACTTTATTATGAGGGGTTTTGTGAGCGGTACATTTAACAACAGCAATAGCTTTTTACCATCCCCAGCCCTTTGGCTAGAAATTTGAGGTAGCTAGAAGATTTTATGTACAATATGGGGAGTGGGTTAACTTTTTATGTTATTGCTTTCAAAGACCGTCGGTATGCAAATTTTAACAACAATTTGTAATTAAAAGATTTGGCCAATGTAGTTTTTTTTTTTTACTTAAGAAAATGTATTAGACCTTAGTATATTACATTTTTTGATGTATTTAAATACTTTGTATTTTAAGTTGAATAAAACAAGTATTTGCATTTTAATTTAACACTTTTACTAGATATTAAATTAGACCATTTTATGAAAATATTAAACACAACAATTTTGGCCACAAGACAAACACCACAAGACAGAACATAGAACACAAAACATAATTTTTACTTTGTTAGTAAATGCATGGTACGTTGAATGCTGTTTAGCTGGCATTAGTTTTTTATTATTATTTGAAAGACAAAAACAGAGGTTTACTTTTTTTGGGCAGTTAATTACTTAAAATATATAGCTACCCTTGTTGATTTTAGGCAAAACAGGGGAATTACCCCATATTTTTTGTATGTGTTTTATAGGCAGCTTAGGTTTTAGTGGCTTTTACTTTATTAGTTAGATAATTTGCATTAACACAGATGCTTTTTGGCTTGCTTTTTATTTTTTATTTTTGCTTTTAAATATTGAAAGAAAATATTACTATTTATAGTGCCCTTAGAGCTTAATACAATTTTTATTACATAGCACTGTATACTTTTTTTATTAATTTAAAAAAATTGTTTATAGCCAAATGATTGCAATTTAATAATTTTTTTGTTTGAATTTATTTACAAACATTTTAAAGACACTAAAAACTTTTTTTTAGTATGTTTACAAAGTTCAACTGCTGTTTTTTTAAGCAACTACAGAGTTAACTTTTTATATTTTTTTTAATTACCTGCTTTGTTTTTTAACAGCCACTTACCAATTTAAATTATTATTTCAAATATCCTTTTGAGTATTTGAAATTCTTATGCTTATATTTATTTACTTTTTTTTATTACATTTTTTAAAGTTTTTAATTTGTTTTTTAATTTTTTTGTTTGTTGCTTGCCCGCTTGGGCTTGATCCTGTTTTTTTTGCTGAATTGTTTTTTTTATGGGTACTAGCTTGTTTTACTACCAGTTTAGCTAGGAGGGTGGGCTTTTTAACTAGCCCTTACATAATTCAAACCCCTTTAGGGGGTCTACTCAGAGACCCACCCATTTGTTTGCTGACACTTAAACAGAAAAGAAAATTACACAGAAAGCAGAGAGAATTATAGTTTAAGCCAGATTTTTTTATTTTTATTACATTGTTTGTTATAGGGGGGCGGGACAGAAAGATTTTAATACAACCTTAGAGCTTTATTGCACACATGGCTTCCACACTGAGGAATTATGAACGAGAAGTTCAGTTCCGCCCACACACCTAACGCCCAAATGAACAGAGCAGAAAAACAACAGTAACCAGTTAAACAGAACAGAACTAGAACCAGATAGTGCACTAAAACCAGATAGTGTTTTTTTATTTTATTAGGGCTCACCATTAATTATGCAATTTTTAACATATAACACCAATAGTACTAAACAAAGCAAACATAAAAGAACAAGGGTAAAACAGATAGATGGTGTAAATTTTGCAGGGCTCCCCCATTTTTAATTGCTTATTAAACTGTGACAAATATTTGTTATTAATTTATTTTTTATGTCAGGTGATTAGGCTGACACTGCAGGAGGTTGGGGAAGAAAACACACCATATAACCAAATTTGAAAGCTTCATTAAAAATAATAAAACAACAATGGAGAGTGTTGGGAACGCTCCCACATCACTCGGGAAAAATATGAATGCTCTAAGCCTTAAGCCACTTTAATACTTACACATGTCCAGACTGGCCACGTCTGTGTATAACGTTCAGAGAAGGGAAATAGGTGGACGGGAGATTATCCTGTATACAGCCTATTTAGAATTTTTAACATGCTTCCACTCTTGGGACGGCTGTTTTTTTATACTTTGGAATCTCCTGCGGTGTCTTTTTTAGAGATTTTAGTTAAGCTTTGCAAATGTAATTTTAGTAAATGTAATTTCAGTTCTGTAATTTGTATTGCTTTTGGTTTGCCTTTGTTTTTATTTTTTTATAATTAGCTGGGGCTGAAAGCAGTTTTTCTTTGCACTTAGCATAGTCTGTGCTGATTTTTGATTTTGAACACAAAGCAACTTCTCTTTATCTTTGGGCTAAGCTGAATTTCAAATTAACCCGTTCTTAGACAAATTGCTCACACTGTGTTAGAGGCTTTTTTTGGTGATTAAAAGCTCCTCTGAGATATATGATTTTATTTAGATTGAAGGTATTTTTAATGGGCATTGTTTAAATGAATTTTTACGCGTGTACAGATGTTAATTATTTAAATACCTGCAGGTTTTAGGACTATAATGTACTTACATGTAATATGCTGGGGTACTTTTAGGGGGTAAGGTGGAAAGTTTAGACTGTTTTTTACCCATTTTTTTACTTACACACACAGAGAGGGTGCCCTGTCCGCGCTAGCGGCTGAGAAACTAAGGATTTTTTCTTACAGGGTACTTACACGGGAGAAACTAAAGAGGATGACTACGACTTTTCTACACCTCCCTTCAGCAAAGAGCGTCGGCTAGTCTCTGGAAGACGGCGCTGCTTACTCTGATTGCATCCAGTGAGATGATTAGACTGTTAGTAGCCCACATGGAAAGGAAAGGGGAGGGAAGATGGGTTCACACACTTTTAGACCCAGGCAGCTTCCTCGCCGAACTATGCCAGGCCGAGTCAGCCCACCGTGGGTCGGATCTCCTAAAGATCCACTAGTTATTGGGCTTGCATTAGAGTAGTCCTGATTACTAGCTTTCGCTTCACAGGGTACTTTGGGCATCTTCCGATAACAATCACTCACACTGGTGTACACACACACATACACCAAGGCCTCTTTTTTTTTTTAAAAACCTTTTTTATCTCTTCTTTACCTTTTTAAATTTTTTTTTTAAACTACGATGCATTTTTACCTGGTCCGGACTAATACCATGAGGCGGTATGACAACCCCTCTTGAGGCGGTAAAAACCCCTCAGCACCGGTGCATTTTAATGCATTTACCTATGCATTACCTTATGCATTTACTTATGCATTACCTTGTTGGCTAACTTAGCAGTTTTTAATACTGCTATAAACTAATTTTGTTGGGGCCTTTTTTTAATATTATTTTGTATTTGATTTTGCTGCACAGTTAATAAGTTTAGATGGCATGAGCCCAACAGAGACAGACGTCCTTACGGACAGTCCTCCTTCGATACCCCAATAGAGATTTTAAAAGGTTTTATACCTTTTATGTGGAGCCATGGGGTTTGAAGGGGAACGATTCGTAGTAGCCGTCTGTGGGTCCGTGGGCGTTGCCATCCCGGACGAGCCCCCAAATTGTCGGAGAAAAACTCAGTTTTTGCTTTTTTGTTTGGGTGCAGCAAAATTAAATACTTTATTATTTTTTTAGTAATTACAATGGAGGGAGAGAGTGCCATAGGACACAGGGTTGCTTTAGTTCTGGACAGGTCTTTTAACTGGTAAACAATTACAGCAAGCCTTTATACCTTTGTTACAGACAATTTTTAGCAATAATACAGACGGTAAAAAGCAACAAATACATTTTGTTTATACATAAGCCTTTTTGCTATTTTATTTGTTTTATTTTTAAAAAACGCCAGCCTGCATATTTGGTTATTAAGTTGCAAGGTTATAATAACTTTTTACACAGTTTTTGTTTTTTGCCTTATATTATTTTTGCTTTTACAAATTTTACGTTATTAAAGTCACAGCTAGTTTAACTTTTGCTAACTAACTGACATGCATTAAAATTCCCTTTAAATTTTTATTAATTTTTTTTTGCTTTTACACATATATATATATAAAATACAAACATGAGCACTCAGGACATGCAACTTCATTTTTAAACTTGCCACTATTTTTATAGTAGTCAATGTTGCCCCTTGTTCGAATATATTTGCAATGCCTAGTTGAAACAGCATGAGGTTAAAATAGAGACGACAGCCTTTACTTTGAATTCCCTTGAGCAGTTTAAAGCAGTCCCCTAGCATTATCAGGATGCAACTGTTGCCTTATTCAAGTATGCTTTTCAGTGGATGGGCACACTGAAAATGCCTTTACTAGCTGGGAATTCTGAATTCTCTCTCTGATTTGTAATATGTGACATGCCAGCTATTCTAATCTGCATGAGGGGGCTTAGTGATTTCTGAGATTTGGAGTATGTGCTCCTTTAAAATATCCAAGTTACCCAAGTGAACTAGTGCAGGGCAGGGAGTATTTTATGGCACAAGATAATGGCAGTGAAATAATTGAAGTTTCAAGATTTGGGATAAGGACTGAGGTCTATTAGCATTTAACAACAGGATACAGGAGCTATTGTAGTATGTTCTTCCCTATTTAGTCCTCCAGTGGAGTTTCACATAAGACTTTTGTTTAATCAGAAATCCCCTTCTTTGTAAGAACTGACACATGCTTAAAACATGTCAAAAGGAAAAAAATATCACTAGCTGCAGAAGCATTTTCTGTTAGAGAGATTGCGCCCAGACCTTTGGCTCCCTTAAGTCTACTTTACGTAATGCTGATGTCACGGACCGGACTTAAAGGCCAGCTGAGTGTTCCCCAGGGCACAGGGGCATGGCTGAGAAAAAATGCATGTGGCTGGAGAAGTCTGGTGTTGCCCAGCAGCTGGAACAAGACTTTGGAAGGTGTTGCAGCCAGCTCAAGTTGGAGCAGCCCTAAGGAAGGTGCCTGGTGTCCAAAAGATAAGGGAGACTTCTTAATCTGTACCTTTTCCCCTCCTTTTCTGAAGCTTTTTGATGGTGCATATAGATCTGTAAGAATAAGTGCTGATGAGGACTCTGGTTCCCTTCCTGGGAGAGTGAAAATATTCCCTCCCCTATCTCCCCGATGGATTACTATGCCCAACATTTTGCTGGGTCTTGAAATTCTTTGAGACTTGGCCAGTCTATGTGTTAGTATAGACTGCAATGCATCCTGACTTTCCCCTGCTGGCAACAGCCCCATAGATTGGAGGGAGGAGGTACTACACACACAAAAAGTAAGACTGGACAGAGCTATATGACCTTTCTTAAGTAAGGTCTGCCAGGCTGGAGGAGAACAATGTGTATTTTCCACCACTCTCCACAAGGATGCCTGGCCTCCTTCCCATCCCACAGCGCGGACCTTGGATGTACAGAGAGGGCTCTACTGTGCTCTGGGTGGAGATGGTGACAGTGCAATGGGAGGTAGTAGATACTTGTTTCCATGAGGAAAGAGGGAGATCAGCACATGGCCCAAAGGGTGAACAATATTTTGTTGGGCTACTGAATCATTTCCAGCAGCTGCATGGGAAAAAAACATGGGTAGACAATGATCACTATAGTGTTGCCTCTTCTCAGCCCCTCCCAATCTTCCCCAGCTTTCCTATTTATGGGAATAGATGATCTTTGTCTTTATGGAGGGGGGAATGAAAAGAGAAAGGTAAAAAAGTAGATACTCTTGAGAATTGACACAATCTAACAATTGTTAAGAAACAAAACTCCAACAACCCCATTAGTATAGATTTCATACCATTTATTGTCAGTATGACAAAAGACGAGCAACACCATGTTCTGAACACAGAATGGGATTTTCCCCTTCTTGCCAAATGCTAATTTCAAGTGTTTCTATAAGCTCTGCAAGGCAATTTCCAAAACTGCTTACCAAATGTCAAAATCTCAATAGCGAGATATAATCATAAAGTGTATTCTATTTAGCTAACATTGCCAATAAAGCTTAATATCCCCATCATACAGGAGATCTATGGCTACATAAAAACCAATCAGTGATGCAAAGTTTCTCAAAATCTCAGGTGCCAACAAATTCTCTGCTCCTTTGCTACCTTCAGATAATGCCCCATTAATTTCCATACCCCAATAAATTTATACTTTTTTTAAATCTTCCACAGTTACATCCTTTTACTTTGAATTCCTATATTTTTTTTTAAACCACAGCTCCAGCTGCTTAGTTCACAAGTCTTAGAGTTGTGCTTTACTACCTCCTGAGCAGCCATGGTTTGCTCCAGTGGGTAACAATTACATTACAACCCTCTGTAGGTTATTTTACTTGTTAATTATCTACCAACATCTCACACACATTTTTATTTCCTGCAAGAAGCATTCACACTGTGAAATGTTGCATTAATTACACATCAGACTGAATAGTGTTAATCATGTAGCCTTGCACTATGTTATAACGTATTAGGATCCATCTTGCTGATGTGTTGTACACTGAATTCTAAAAGAAAAACTATATTTTTGGACGTTTTAAATTATTTCTAACAAATAAAGTATTATTAAACTCAATATATATGTCCTACATTAACATGCAGGCACAGCAGACCGTCCATAGGGAAAAAAATCACGTAGACTACAGGAAAGAGATTTGAGCTATTCCCCCTTTTTTAAAATTCACTGTGTGAACTAGAAGAAAGATTATTTCACACACTTAAGTTACACTTTTCATTGTTACTGAAAAACCCTCACTAGAGAACAGCCTCAACCTGGTCCTAAAAGAAGGTAGTTTTAAACCAAAAAATGTACTTGTAAAAATGTGCTGAATTGATAATTCAGGAGGCTGAAAACTTCTGTTCATCTAAAAGACAGATACAGGCTAAGCAATTATGGATGATCTCTTTCTACATTCCCCTTCCATTATGCCTCAGAGCCCATTTGGTCCTTGACATATCTGTTACAACATCCAATAGCTGAGCAAAAGGAATATAGGATTCAGCAGTGCTTCCTGTTTCCTAGTTTATATCAAGATCTACACGTGTTTGGATTGCCATGCAAAGCTGATGTGACCATGTCTTTTCATCCTTCAATAAAATAAAAGCAGAATTTTCTAATTCTTAAGAAAAAAAAACATCTTCAGAAATAAAAGCACATATATTAGTATTTTTCAGTACTTTAGAGTAAATATGTCTAGGCAAAACCACAGAAGGTGAAATCCACCCTAGCGCAGAGAGCTTACTCTTTAAACCCTATTTAATATCACTGCTAAGACCTTGTTTGAGTCCTTTTGACTGGCATGATTTTCAACTACAAAGAATAAAGTTCCAATGAGTTGAATTTTCAGGGCATTAAATATCTCACATTCCCTATCAAGTCTGGGTGCACTTTTGCTACTTTGGCTGAGTCACTATCGCCACTCATTAATATGACTATAAAAGGCACTAATTCATTGTCATTGTTAATAAAAATATTCACATTACCAAGTGTGCACTAAATTAACCAGGCAGCCAGTCTTCCATTGCTAAGCAGTCTATCTACTATTATTAACGAGATCCAAAGCTTATTACTTGTGCCTCCATGCACCACGCTGTTTTCTTTTAGGCAAATTGATCTTTTAAAAAAAAAAGTCATTGCTTACACTGTATAATTTGCCCCCAAATTAGCTTATTTCACCTATACCTGCCTCTTACGGTGTTTGTGAACACATCAGAGCCACAGTTTAGTCTGAAGCTCTTTCTTAGGCCAAGGCACTCAGCCTGCAAGTTTTAAAAGATATTAGGCATATTTTAAAAGAGAGCACCATTTGATGCCTTCAGTCCATACATGGTATTTCCATTGACATCAATGAGGTACACATCTGGATCGAGGTGTAAGTTGCTCATGGAGAAAGCATAAATACATACTCTCTCTTATGTGGATGCTCACAAAGGACTTCATACTGCACATAGATGCTCAAGTAAGCACAGGTATATAAATGGGAATATTTAAAGCCTCACCCAACGTTAGCTGAAGTGAATGGAGAACATTTCTGTTGACTTCAAAATTGACTTTCAATCAACGAGCACACCTTAATCCTCCACCACTCATCCTTGCATTTGAACAGGCCCTAGGTTACTGCACCATGATCCCCAAGCTCCTGCACTCGAGTACATACGGCTCCTTTGCAAAAGAGAAGCATTGTATGGGCTGCAGCATATTGTGGCTGCCTTTCCAGAGATATCTTGCCCTTTGCCAGCAGAATGGGTATTGCATAAGACACATGATCAGTTCACGCGTCTCTCCTACTTGGCAGAGCAAGATTTTACCAACAGATTCCAAAATACAAGATGGAAATCAATACAGCCTGCAATCAATCAATTAGCGTGGAAATTTTTGCAACCTATCACTCTCTCAGTGGGGTGACAATCAACTTTAAAGTTACATTCTCTGAGTTTACAGAGATATTGCTAGTGATTCTATTTTTGTATGTCATGAGGATCCCTATGTAGAATGTCATGTGGAGTCTATGCCATCCATATTTGTATAGAAATGTATGGAGCATATGTCTGGTACAGAATGGTATTTGTTGGGTACATAATGTTATGGAGTAAAACATTAAGCTATACTGAAGCTCACTGAAAAGATCAGGAGTAATTACGTGCAAATGCCATACATGCTTGAGAACACTAGCAGGAGCTGCGTTTTTGAGAATCAGCTGGGATACAGAGTTAAGTTGACTTCATTCACCATCCTTATTCAGATCAGAAACCTCTCTCCCAATGCAGGACAGAGCACCATCCTTATGCCATAAACTCTCAAAACATGGCTGCTGACCCCACAACATACCATGCAGCCTCCCAGCTTGGACCACAGAATCCCATTTCTCATGTGGACTGAGAGGCTAGGCATGGGTTATTATACCACTATACCATTAAGTCCATGCTATTTATCACTCATGTATGTAATGGGACAGACTTGGGTTTCTTTCACTTGCCAACTGATACTGAGGCAAAGCCAAAGTTGGTAATGGAACCTTGACTGAATTTCCATATTTTTATTGGAGAAATTGATAACTTAACTGGATTTAAACATGACTTTGTTTGGTCATGCAAAAGGAAGTCTTCTAAATGTTTCTCCTTCGTATTTTCTCAGATACTGACAGAATCAGATTATTTTTACTAGTTTATAATCCCTTAAAATTTATTAAAAAGGGAAGTGTCAAATTATGTAACAAGTCTCCTTCTGTTAAATTGCTTAGGTTAGACAAGTGAGATAGTATGTTTCTTCAAACAGCTTTTGGGTGATGTCTCAATACCAGTTCTGTGGAAGGATGGGAGAGGAAAGTATTGCAGAAAACACACATTTATAAACAAGCCATTCAGATAAAATAATAATATTTCTGAAGTTTGTAACCAGGAAATAATGTTACATTTGTCCGTTGAGAGGACATACCCATTGTTTTTAAATCTAAGAATTATGGGTTATAAAACAGCAAGAGAACATAATTAAGCCAAATGTTGTTACCGCTACTTATTTTTGTTTAAGGAAACAGTAAACACATTAGAAAACCAAAATAATTTAGAAAGCAGTGAAGCATCTATAAGCAAAGTATATGAATATATATTTTACTGATGGAATCACACTTCAATGCACATGGATTATCCCTATAGGAAATTTACATTTGAAGTAACAAATATTAAAGTATCCAATTACAAATTCTGGTGCAAATAAAAAGCATTTTATGCAACTATTTTAGCCATTACATAGATTACTACAGTGATAGTTATATTAGAAATCTGCTGAAGTGTTTAGAGTGTTCAAATTTGTTTTCCCCAAATTATTCTGCATAATTAATAGAGAGTTAATAAATATTTAACTTGCTAAACCATTTTAATTGCTAATTAATTTTCTCCCCCCACTGGTACATTCATCACCAATTCAGGATTGCATTTAAGTCATAGTTATCCCAGGACAGAGCTCCCGATAGCAGTACCATTGTCGTGACAGTGGCTACTGACTCAGTATTTCATGTAGCTCATGATGCAAGTCTGTACAAAACAGCAACTGATCAAAGGAGAACAAAATGTTCCAGGGGAATACATACATATACAATGTCTCTTTATATACATTGTTCATTCTCCAAATGTATTTATAGAGCCCGATGCAAACAGATATGCAAATGTATGCATCTTCATTCCTTAAAAGGGTATTTATAGAGAGCACAAGAATCAGTGATGAAGGAAGTAGTCTTTAGTTCAGGCTTTTGGGGAGGGCTGAATGGTCAATATCAAGGTATTCCTTACCTTTTAAAAAAAAACAAAAAAACAGAAGCTGAGCCAAGGGGACAGACCATAAGCATATGAATGATGGCTGAATATTGTGACCAACATGTCTATCTGGATAGAAGAGTCATCTCAACATTGTGATCTATTTATTTCCTGGGCAGTTACAAGAGAGGTCAAGGCAAAGTCATTCCAATCCTGTATTGCAGAATGTGCTTGAGGCTCTGTCTGTGTATTTAAAAAAATAAAATAAAAAATAAAAAAAATAGGTCTGTCCTAAGGGTAACAGATACGGTAAGTCTGCCAACTATGTCTGAATCCTGGGAGGCATGCTACAATGCATTCAGACACTTCCAACAGCACAAATTTACTAGGAGTGACAGATTCACTATGTTCAGCTTGAATTCATACATTTCTACCAAAATATTGTGGTTCAGATGAAACAAAGGAAAAAAATTCTTTGCGACGGCGAGCTTTTTCCTGAACAGCTGAGGCAGGGGATAAATAGACAGACAGGATGGTATCAGATCAAATACACTGTATTTGGAGAATTCTCCTTGGGTCCTACCACCACTTATTCCCGTCTTCCCTTTACTTGGCAACCCTTATCCCAATCCAGTGGTGCAATGCCTTCTTTTTTATCCTACCATTTCTATATCATTCTGAAATAACTCCTTTCTCCAAAGGGATTTATGGGATGTTGAAGCATAAGCAAGGGGACAATTCCCCAGGAGATTCAGTCAAAGCCAACTTGTGCTGGAAAAGAAAGGATTTAGGTTCAAAAGAAATAATCCAAATGACATCCCATGGTGTCTATTTCTTCTAAATAACGTGGGAGCTGCTAGTTACCCGTAATTTATCTATGTTTCTCTAAAGCCATCGCTGTGGTATATCTTCCTCAGTTTCACACAGGAATATGCAAGTCCTCAAAGTGACTCTCTACAAATCAGGATTCAGGAACTGCATGTCTAAGTGCAAATTCTTTTAGCAGAAATAAGAGAATTTCTATGTATGTATCGGAGGGGGGACAAAACAAGAAGGACCTTATTTATGAACCTTTAACATTTTCCATTTTACCTCAATGAAGTATTACAATTTATTTATTTAGAGTATTTGACTCATCTTTCTGCCTATTTATTGGTGCAAACAATTACAAAGCTCCAAATCACAGTTTGTGTTTTACTCGTCTACATAGAGGCTGAGAACATAGTCAAAGAGCAGGAGCAATCTTCCTTGCTATCAAGAATGACATGAAAAGAAGAAAAGTCATCTCCAAAGGAGTCTATGGAGAAAGTTTTAGATACCCACTTCTTATTCTAGGTGGCAGATCTCCCTGATGATTTTTAATCCATTGAAGGCAGTTCTAGGGTGGCCAGGAACATAGTATCTGACTGAGCACCGGGTACATTTTAGTATGTTTAAATGCAGTAATGGTATTTCTTAGACATGGTCTGTTATGGCTAGGTGGCACTCAGTCCCACTCTCTGACTAATGTGTGATACAACTATAAAACATTAACAAATACAATATTGACTGAATTTTAGAAGGTTTCCCAGAGTATCCCTTCATATCGTTTAAAGCTTTCATTGGAAAACATGTTGGTAGTATTAGCTAGACAACGCTAATGACATGTACAACATTGAAAGGGAGCTAATTTAGCATTCCCTCTGTGTTAAAAGGTGTTATGTTGCTGACCTGTAAGTAATTCTGCTTCTCTTTATGCACCTTGTATGACTTGAGTGGAAAGTTGCTGCAAGCATCCTCGAGATGGGAATGAGAACTAGTATGTGAGATAAACAGCTTTTAGAGTCACTCTCCAAAGCTCTCTTCCCTCTGGTGTTTTAGTTCCTCCACATCTCTTACAGTACACAAGAACATTAACAGGACCCTGCGGGGGGCAAGGGGGGTTGTAAGCAGTTCTCCATGCAGCAGGTTGTGGTGTTTGGTTCCTTCCTGCACCAATAGTTGAATTTCTTGTAGCGCAAAGTGGCTCTCTCAGGGCACAGAAAGGAGAGCCTTCAGATGTCCCTAGAGTTTCTTTTTTAAGTTTTGAAGGACAGATCAGTCACAAAGAATGTATAAGTTAAAGTAGGACCAAAAGCAGTAGCAGCTGGCTTTGCAGCAGGCTGTGTCAGAACATCATTCTGAGACTTTTCTGGGTTTTGCACTTGCACCCTAGGTGTATTTGCAGGACCAGAATAAAGGTAAGGGAGGCATGACTTTTAATGCACTCTTCAGACTCACAATTTGAAATGTAGGCTCTCTATTAAAAGAATAGATGAAACTGGAAGTAAGTTGTAGTAGGAACTTTGCATGCACATGTAGCTACAGGCATTAAGCATTTCAAGAATAGAATAATAAGCAGAATACAAACCTATGAGCTGCTGCTTAAAATGTGCATGAATAGTTAAAGTTACACCATCCGAAGGAGACTGTGCCCATAATCAACCCTCAACTGCAAACTATCATAGAGAAACAAGTTTCCCCTCTTGACCACTGCAGTGAGAAATATCACAAACACTTCCTGGAAGCCATTTACGGCAACATAACTAAGCGCAGTGTCTACACTGACATTTTGTCAATATAACTTTACTGTGAAACATTCTGTGTCTCTCACCTAAGTGGTTTTATTTTGTTGGCAAAGCATGAGAGTTTTGTCTGTGAAAGGAGCATTGCACTGTGTACTGTTTTGTCTATGAAAGCTGACTTTGGTCGACAAAGCTCTGTAGTGTAGCCAAGGCCTTAGATGGCTATTACATTGAAATTCTCCCTTTTATTCCTCATCCCACAAGCTAACACTACCACTAACCCAGATCCTTTCTGGTTTGGCTACACTACCTGAGTAGAGTGGGAAACACTTTTCTAGAATAGTTTGTTGGCTTTGTGGTGTTTATTCAGCTCCAAGCAGTATTCAGTTCTTCAGAAGCAGGTGCTGCTGGCATGTGTTCTCTCTTCTCATCCTTAAACTGACAACTGATTGCTGGTGTTAGCTCAGTGCTTCATTATTTTCTTCTGTAGAAAAGAACAAAATTATTTTCCTTTTGGCATAGGTAGCAGCCAACTTAATTAGTGATTGGCAAGAGGATGCCTTTTATCTCACATCTTTAGTGAAAAAGAAAGGAACAGGAAAATGTATATATTATGCTCTACAGTTAAAGAATAGATAGGTTGTCCTTTTATGCTGTTTCTACCGTTTTTTGGTCACACTACTAGTTATCTTAGAAATCTTTTAAAACTGCTGGGCAAAGAGAATGGAGCCACCTATAACAACTCTAAATCAAATTCAACTGCTAACAAACATGGGATGGTATTGGAGAAATGGATAGCTCAGAGAACACGTATTAGTATAGAGAGAATCTTTACCCACTAGGTTGTCAGTTCAAACTCAGCTCAGGTCAATAGTGACAAAAGGATCTTACCATCTCATTAGCTGCTTGGTGACCTATGAGAAATGAGTATTGTGGTCTCTGTTCAGATCCTACTGAACAGGTATCCATTATCACAAAAAACCACCATATTTGGCATTCTTGCTGGTAGTCTCAGAAGAGAGGCAAGAGACTGAGTGAGCTTGGATATTGAATTAACCTCCTGTCCCTAGTAGTGGTTTGCATAGGTCTGGGTTTAGGCATATTGGCATGATGATGTGATCCCTCTCACGTGCTGGTTTGAAACCTCTGACCATGTAGGCCAAACTCCAATAATATGTAGTAGTTAAGAAGGGAAGGCACCCAAACCTTTCATTTATATTTTTCACACACATGTTTTCTGACGGATCTGATATGTATAATCAGAAAAAAATAGTTTGTAAAGTTGCCTGAAATGCTTCAGGTCCAGCTTTAAATCATTCTGCTGAATTCACTACAGAACTATAGCTTGTTTTCTTTCTCCCACTCCCATTAGAGCAGCAATATTTTTGCAGGAATTTATAAGAATATGATGTTGAATTAAAAAATGCAAATTTAGTGTAGGTGGGATCACCCACTGGTACAGCTAATTGCCCAAGAGAAACCAAAGCTCATAGAAAATTCAATAAATTTAGTCTGTTATTTGAAAACTTCTACAAATATCAGAAATTCTCTGCAACATAATATTTAAAAAAATGTATATACCAGATATACTCTATATTATGGCAATTGCTTTTTTTTCTCCCACAAATTTTTCTTTAGGTTTAAGAGAGACTCTTACTGTCCCTCACCATCAAATGGCCCATGCCAAGCCCTCTCTCTAGAGCTTCTCAATGCTCCTTTGAACATTGCTAGGGCAAAAGGTTCACTGTGGGATTGAGCACATTGCACCTGCAGACCACCAGTGTTCAGGTTGGCCTTGAAATAGAGGGATGTGCTTAGTTCAGAACTCCCAGGCTGGCCTAGGTTTTTGTACTCTCCTGCTTTCCGTTCTGTAGTGCTGCTCTCATTTTCTGTTGCAATGCGTAGGTAACAACTGACCATATGATCAGATTACAATTATTGTGCACACCTCACAATGCACTGGTGTCCATTTTCAAAACAAATACTTCATTGTCAAACATTTGGAAAGCCTATTGAAGGCATCCTTATTTGAGAAGACATCATAGCAACAGACCCACTTACATGCACATAAGTTAGAGAGGATGGATGGTCTTGATGCTTAAGAAACTGGACTCAGCAGAGCTGGGAATTGAACACAGACTTCCTGTGTTACCTTAGGTAAATCTTAAATCTCTCTGAGGCCTGGTCTACACTACACGTTTAAACCGATTTTAGGAGCATTAAACCGATTTAACGCCACACCCGTCCACACTAAGAGGCCCTTTATATCGATATAAAGGGCTCTTTAAACCGGTTTCTGTACTCCTCCCCAACGAGAGGAGTAGCGCTAATATCGATATTACCATATTGGATTAGGGTTAGTGTGGCCACAAATCGACGGTATTGGCCTCCGGGCGGTATCCCACAGTGCACCACTGTGACCGCTCTGGATAACAATCTGAACTTGGATGCAGTGGCCAGGTAGACAGGAAAAGCCCCGCAAACTTTTGAATATCATTTCCTGTTTGCCCAGCACGGGTGCCGATGCAGTCCCAAATCCAAATCCAAATCCAAAAAGAGCTCCAGCATGGACCGTACGGATGTGATCGCTGTATGGGCAGACAAATCTGTTCTATCAGAGCTCCATTACAGAAGACAAAATTCCAAAGCATTTTAAAAAAATCTCCAGACAGAGGCCACAGCAGGGACTCAGCACACTGCTGCGTGACAAGCGTAACGGAAAGCCAAAGAATCAAATGTACGCTCATGGAGGGAGGGGGGACTGAGGACTCAAGCTATCCCACAGTTCCTGCAGTCTCCGAAAAGCATTTGCATTCTTGGCTGAGCTCCCAATGCCTGTAGGGTCAAACACATTGTCCGCTGTGGTTCAGGGCATAGCTCATCAATTTACCACCCCCCACTCAGCCCCAGAAGGAAATGGGAAAAAAATTGTCTCTTGACTCTTTTAAATGTCACCCTATGTCTACTGAATGCTGCTGGTAGACACGATGCTGCAGCAGTGAACTGTAGCATCCTCGCCCCCCCCCCCCTTGGTGGCTGATGGTACAATATGACTGCTATCCATCGTCATCATCAACCTGGTGGCAGATGGTACAGTACCGAAGGACTGGTATCCGTCCTCATCATCAGCCCATGAGTGCTCCTGGCTGGCCTCCCGGTCATTCCCAGTAGATGGTACAGAACGGCTGGTAACCAACTTCATCATAGCAACAGGGGGCTGAGCTCCATCAGCCCCCGCCCTTCATGTGTAAAGAAAAGATTCTGTACTGCCTGGACTATCATAGCAGTGGGATGCTGGGCTCCTCTCCCCCACACTGCTGTCCTGTCTGGACTATCATAGCAGCTGGAGGCTGCCTTCCCCTCATTTTATCTCACTAACAAGTCACTGTTTCTTATTCCTGCATTCTTTATTACTTCATCACACAAATGGGGGGACACTTCAACGGTATCCCAGGAAGGCTGGGGGAGGAGGGAAGCAACAGGTGGGGTTGTTGCAGGGGCACCCCCTGTGAATGGCATGCAGCTCATCATTTCTGCGGGATCTGACATGGAGCGGCTATGCTCTCTGGTTCTCTGATACACTGGTTCTCTAGTACACTTGCCCCATATTCTAGGCAGGACTGATTCTATTTTTAAATACCATAAAGGAGGGACTGACTAGGGGAGTCATTCCCATTTTTGTCTTTTGCGCCCCCGGCTGACCTCAGCCAGGGGCACCCATGACAGCAGCAGACAATACAGTACAGAAGGACTGGTAACCATCATCTCATTGCTAATTTACAATGGAAGCAGATGGTACAGAACGGCTGATAACTGTCTCTGCTATCATGCAAAAGCAAATGAATGCTGCTGTGTAGCGCTGCTGAATCGCCTCTGTCAGCGGCATCTAGTACACATACAGTGACAGTGACAAAAGGCAAAACAGGCTCCACAGTTGCCATACTATGGCATCTGCCAGTGCAATCCAGGGAAAAAGGGCACGAAATGATTGTCTGCCGTTGCTTTCCCAGAGGAAGGAGTGACTGATGACATTTACCCAGAACCACCCGCGACAATGATTTTTGCCCTCTGGCACTGGGATCTCAACCCAGAATTCCAAGGGGCGGGGGAGACTGCGGGAACTATGGGATAGCTACGGAATAGCTACCCACATTGCAATGCTCCAGAAATCGATGCTAGCCTCGGACCGTGGACGCACACCACCGAATTAATGTGCTTAGTGTGGCCACGTGCACTCGATTTTATACAATCTGTTTTACTAAACCGGTTTATGTAAAATCGGAATAATCCCGTAGTGTAGACGTACCCTGAGCCTCAGATTCCCATGTATAAAACTTGGAAAATAATACTCTTCCGTCCTACCCTGTCTTGTAAGCTCCTCAGTGCAGGGCCGTGTTCTTATGTGTTTGAGTAGTACCTAGCACAACTGGATCTTGATCTCAGCTGGGACCACTAATACCTTTGTAATACAAATAAAAGTAATAATAACGACTATTACTATATGGATGTAACTGAAGATAGTGTGCCTCACTCCCCCTGTAAGAGCTAAGGGGACAAATTCATCCCCCTTAGCATTTTAGCTAAATGGAGTCACACCAAAAGGTAACTGTGGCCTCATAGAAAAAAGCTGTTTGCCTAATTAACAGCATTAAAAACATTCCATCTTGACCATTGAGCAATTACTCACTAATCAAGATGGGCACAGAGCTAAAGGTAATATTTCCATGTCTTGAACGGCATCTTTTCACTGTCCTCTTCAAGTCTGAGGCTGATGTTTGCATCAGTTCTCTCACTATAAAGGAAATAACTTTTTGTAGCCTGAATTATGTTTAAAAAAGGACATGATAACCACAGAGGGGTGAGAGAGGGAGAGTTGACCCTCATTCAATATGAAAAATATTTTATGCACAGTTTCTCCTCTTCCCCTCCAGTTCAGTGGACCGGTTCATAAATTATTCTGATGTAAACGAAGATTGAGAACGAGACTATTTGGAGCCCTCAGAGAAATCTGGACTATTGGACCAAGACAAATGTTTTGAATTATTGTAGGAAACAGACTTTTTTGTTCTCCAGGACACATCCAATTTCCTTCAGTAGCAACCTGCATAATTATTTAGAGTGAATTTAGTACTAATGAAAGATGCCAGATAGACAGCTCTGTAGAATGGAGTCTTCTTTGATCCATTAAGAATGAACACATGGAAAGTAGCAGCAGTGCAAGGTACATTGCTTGCCAATTTTGCCTTGCTGCTGATTGGACAGCCATTCTTTAGGGGTGAGAAAGTAGTTTCCATATTCATTCAGATTTCCCACTTCTGTAACTGCTAATAAGGATGATAATTATGATGGTGCCTTGAGTAATGTGGACCAATATCTTATAGAAGACTGAAATGAGTTGGGGCTCTCAGTTCACAGACAAAAAGCAGGCTGATGGGTAATGATTTTCAGTAACTACTGACTTGAACTGGTGATCCAGAGCTGAAATGCTCCAATTTCTAGTCCCTTAGGATAACTTTCTCCCTCTCAACTTGTAGAGCCTAATACAAAACTCAGTCAAATGAAGCATTTCATTTCTCACTGTTGACAAAACAAAGCCAGTAAATCAAAGTCTCTTCACCATGTCTACAACTTGTAACATTTCAATCATCTCTCTATCAAGCATCTATTCCATCTCTAAGGAGGTAGTATTTAAGCTATTCCATCTCTAAGGCAGTGGTAACACAGTTTATGTTGCCTTAGGTTCTGTTGTGCTACACAGGATCATCACACTGCAGCCAATGCGAAGTCATGTTGATGTAGCTAGTCTAAGGTAGCATTTGTGGACTGGATAGTGCAATGATCCTGGACTGGACAAATACCTAGTATGAACTCAGAATTAACTATCCATTATTGAAGGAAAGCAGAGAACAGATATGAAGCTAATTTGTCAAAGTGGTGTCTAAGATATTGGTCATTGTCATCACTGAGCAACCTCCTTTTCAATAATAAATAATAAACAAGTATGCAATTGAGAAACATGGATCAAGATCTGTGTTTGACCCTCTATTCTAGTCTGTTTAAATGATTTATTAGGCAACGTACCAGTAAAGGGAATTAAATGACAGTGAAATCTAAGGGGAACAGGCTCAAATATATTGAACTCCTTTCATTATTGAAGAGTTGACTATAGAACAAAATCAGGTTTATTAATTCAGCAGTACTGGGCTCAGATTTTCCATTTAATTATACACCAAAGAGACAACACGCACAAGACAGATATCTGAATCAAAAACATGTGTACAGAGAGCCTATGATTTTGTGCTATTGCAGTTATAGTATATCGGTCAAGAAATGTTTGCAAACCAATATCTGATCTCCCTCTGTGACATTGCCCAGGCTTTTTTAAAGATAGAACATTGGGCTACCAAAAAGCTAGCCATACAGTAGGCTCCAGCGTTGATAGTTATTGCTGTTTTATACATAAATTTATACATAAAATGAATCAGTGCCAATGTCTTTGAAATGTCCTCAGAGGCCTCCTAGAATTCCACAGAGGGTAGTTTTATTGGGGGGAGGGGGACAGAGGCCTGGCGGTGGGTTATTATTGTTTGTTTCCTGTCAACAACTCTGTTGGAGACAAAAAGTAGAATGAAGTCTGACCTCTGGAAGTAAAGCTTGCACTTCAGTATAGTTCACCACATGCAATATAAGGTAGTTAAAACCCCAGTGGAGGCAAAAAAGTCAGTCATCTCATAGTCCAGATTACATCTGCACCAGCATGCCAGATGAACTGAAAGTAACTCTTGATAAAAGAAAAAATACTGGGGAAAGGAGTACATTTAAACCAAAGCCCAAAAGTAGGTCAGCCACTAACTACTCCAGGTACAAAGTATGCAAAATGACAGATTCACACTTATGTTCAGAGAACAGACCCTCTCTGCCTGAAAAATAGGACTTATCTATGGAGACACTCTGCTGGACACTACACCTCTGGGGAGGAGATTTGTAGTTTGATTCCTACCACAAGGTGAAAAGCTACAGATAAGCCTTTAGTGAATGTTCACTTCTTTTCAAATGTGGCAGCATACAAAGAAGGAGCATGATCAGGAAAGTAGAGAATGGGTTGACATACCCACCTCTAGAAACCTTTGCTCACAAAATTCTCTCTCTTTGAAAGGATCCATAGTTTCAGGCTCACAGTTTCTGAAAATCTAGTGACAAATTATCACATGGGAAAAAAAAGAATATTGGAGCACCATGAAACTGCTGTTTGTTTCACACACACTTGGCAATGGAGATCTTCACCATTGTGCAAGGATTTGCTCATGGGTGAGATTTTACCCTTACAACCAGTAAACAAGTATTTGCTGCAAACATGAGGAAATGCCATCCTCAGACAAATGAGGAGTAAGGACTGAAAACACCAGAGAACTCTCTATTTTGGAAAGATGGATTTGTTTTAAAAAAAGCACAAAGTTGCATTATTTATTTATTTATTTATTTAGGTGTGCACACAATGCTTCGTTTTTAGGGAGATCAAAAAAGCTAAAGTACTCCTATGAAGCCATGAAAATCTGTATAAAGAAAAAGAAGCAGCATGCCATAGAATAATTCACTACCAAACCACATAAAACTTTTTGACAAGATGCCGTGAGAAGCAATATAGCTTAAAATAAAAATATTTGCCTAACAAAGCCAATATGCTGCCAACGTAAAAAAGGAAGATATTTTGTTAGTCATTTGAAAGATTTAAAATCTTGAATGTGCCTCAAACAACTTACTTTGAGTAGAACTTTATTCCATGAGTAATCCCATTGACCATTTGGACTGCCCTTTAGTCTTGCAAATATTTAGTCTATATCTGAGGGCATACATAAGATAGAGCTGTAAATACACGTAACACAAAGCTAAGTATGGTGAGACTACCTGGTCATAATGACTGCAACACAAATATCCCACACTTTGAATCTCTCCATGACACTCTGTCAAAGCAATAATACTTTGTAAATATATGGAGAGAACTCAGGGTTGCAGCATTGCAAATCTTGTCTGGTGGGATTGCCCTGAGGTTGGCTACTGACACTGCCGTAGTTCTGACTGAATGAGCCTTGACATATCCCTCAAGTTTCAGTCTTACTAAAGTATAATAATGGGAAATGCAAACATAGAACCAATTGCAAAGGACTCTTTGGGACAAAGACTGATCTAATGTACTGGTGCCAAATGAAAACACAAATAATGGATAGTTGAGAGAGCAAGTGTGGAGATGTTAATTCCATAAGAACCTTCAGTGGAAACCATGCAGGCAGGCCAGCTTTTTCTGAAATTGACTTTTTTGAAAGTGTCCCTCCCACTGAAAATTTCACAGATCTGACTTCTCATTCCAATTTGGAAATGCAAAATTTTGCATGGGACAGAAATTGCAGTTCCCACCCAAATTCTAATGAAAGACTTTTCTATCCTTCAAAAAGAGAAAGAGAAATTCCAGACAGAAGTTAGTTTTACAGCCAGCTGATCGAGCAAAGCTTTTTAGAGGCGGGTGTGAAGATAATAGACTTTTGGTTACAATCGGTCAGTTGTTCTGATTGTACATCATCAACTTTGGAAGGAATTTTGGAGAAGCATTGAACACACACCACATTTTTGTAGGGTTTTGCATAGGCAGGGATTTTCAAAGGAGCCTAAGAAAATTTGGGACACAAATCTCATTAATATGGAACATCCTTTTAAAATCCTAGCCATAAAGAGTGAAAAGTTTCCAAAGCTTGAAGGTCACAAGTCGGATTTATCATCAGAGAATCAATTTTCTATATAAAGTAGTAGAGTTTCCCTCAATCTACTTGGCTGAAAGATAAATAATTGAGAAATGATGCAAGTAATCAGTCTATAATGGTCCCAACAAACAGTAAATATATGTTTCATTTATGAGGAAGAGTAGACATTGAATCTGCTAAGTGAATTTTACAAGCAAGTTTTGAATATATTAAATGAGGACAACACTGAAATTAAAATTGCATAATACTACTATGGTGTTAAATAGCACTAGTATCAATAGGATAGAGTAGAATTTAAAAAAAATCTATTTTTAAAAAAATATGTTGCTTGCCAGCTTTAGAAATGACTAGGATCCAGAGCAAGGGTGGGCAAATGTTTTGGCCCGAGGGCCACATCTGAGTATGGAAATTGTATGGCGAGCCATGAATGCTCACAAAATTGGGGGTTAGGGTGCAGGAGGGGGTGAGGGTTCTGGGGTGGGGTCAGAAATGATGAGTTCAGGGTGTGGGAGGGAACTCTGGGCTGGGGTAGGGGTACAGGCTCTGTCTGGGGGTGCGGGATCTGGGGTGGGACTGGGGATGAGGAGTTGTCGGTGAAGGAGTGTTCTCTGGGCTGGGACCGAGGGGTTCGGAGGGTGGGAGGGGGATTGGGGCTGGGGCAAGGGCCTGGGGCGTGGGAGGGTGTCAGAGGTGCAGACTCCAGCTGGCGCTTACCTCAAACAGCTCCCTGACACAGCAGCATGTCCGCTCTCCGGCTCCTACACAAGGCACAGCCAGGCAGCTCGGCATGCTGCCCTGTCCACAGGCACCACCCCTGCAGCTTCCATTGGCCACGGTTCCTGGCCAATGGGAGCTGCGTGTGTGGCACTTGGGGCAGGGGTACTGTACGGAGCTCTCTGGCTGCCCTTACACATAGGAGCTGGAGGTGGGACATGGTGCTGCTTCCAGGAGCCACACGGAGCCACGGCACACGTGGAGCAAGGCAAGCCCTGGACACTGCTCCCCATCAGGAGCTCAAGGGCCAGATTAAAACATCTGAAGGGCCAGATGCAGCCCCCGGGCCATAGTTTGCCCACCCCGATCTGGAGTAATCAACATAAGAGACACCTAAGCAATTTGAGTGGAGCACAAGGCAAAAGGATCAAGCTACTTTATCTGGCACAGACTGCTGATCCACTTTTTATAAGTTTATCTAATGGACTCTTTTCAAGCAGCTAGGAAGCCCTAAACCATTTCATTAATATTGTAACAGGAGCGAAGCTAAGAGAAAAAACAAACTCTAGTACCAAGCAACTAAGGGTGGTGTCATAGCTATATTTTAACAGTGCTATTAAAATATAGCTTTGGCACCATTCTGAGTTGCTCGGAACTACAGTTTGTTTTTCCCCTCACAGCTTCACTCCTGTTAAGCTCAGTTTTATGCATTATTTTCCCTTGGTTGCACTCAACCTTTACTCTTATGCTTAGATGTTTACTGTATTCTACAACGTACCCAATTATGCCACATTGCTTGTTAACTACAGAAAAGTGATTTATTCAGAGCCAGGTGTACTGCTTTGAGACAAAGTGACAGATATGTGGTTTTAATTATGAAATGGAAGACTGATCATTATTCACTCATCTTCCCACAGAAGATAAAGTTACTTTATCTTGGTAGTTACTTTTCATTCTTCTTCAATTCCAATGCACCTTAATGCTTGATCAAAAGCCCATTATAATAAGTATCTTTCCACTGACTTCAATACTCTTTGCAGCAGGACCTTTTTAATTATTATTTATATTGGCACCCAGGTTCCAAGCAGGATCAGAGATGTACTGTGACTGGTGTTGTACAGTTAGTGCAGTTTATGGACATATATAGGATAAATTCTCCTCTCTGAGAAACATGGTAGATCTCAAACCCAATATTCTGTTCTCCATCCATGACTGAATCTCCAGCTGATGTCTCTGGGACTTGTACACATCTATGGAGAGCCGTGTATCTTCTGTGCAGCTCTGAGAAGAGAATTCTCTTGCTGTTCTTTGAGACAGGATAGAGATTACTGATCTGAATGTTATTGTATAAATTGTGGATTTATAAATTCCCATGATTTAACAGATTCCTTGTTCAATCCAAGCATTTATATAACAGTCAAATATTTTTAAGTCACTGCCCCAATAAGTAAAGTAAGTAACAGTTATTAAACATCCTAACATAACTTAAATGGTGAAGAAATTAAACTGGCTACAATGCACATACATTCTTCAGTGTGGGAACATGAAAATATAACTCAAATTGTGAAATTAACATTTGAAATTTTAAGTTACAATCAAATATTAACTTCACCATTCAATAACTCTCCCAAATAAGAGACATTCCTTCACATGCAAAAGCCCTAACTTTGAAGTGCCAGTGCATGCAGAACTGATATTGATTTCAGTAGAGGGCTAGCAAACATGCTTGAGGAACTCTCTATATCAGGGGCGGGAAAACTTTTTAGCCTAAGGGCTGCATCAGGTTTTGTAAATTGTATGGAGGGCCAGTTAGGAGAGGGGGTCATGGCCCGGCCCCCACCTCCTATCTGCCCCCCCCAGGACTCCAGCCCTTCCAACCCCCCTGTTCCCTGACAGCCCCTCTGCGACCCCTGCCCCATCCACACACCCCTGTTCCCTGTCCTCTGACTGCCCCTTACTGCCCTGTCCAACCACCCGCCCTGTCCTTCCAGACTGCCCCCCGGGACCCCTGCCCCCATTCAACCCCATTTCCCCCCCAACCACCATCCATATCCCCGCCCCCTGACCACCACCCCAAACTCCCCTGGCCTCTATCCAAGCCCCCTACCCCCGCTCCCTGCCCCTTTACCGTGCTGCCTGGAGCACCGGTGGCTGGCAGGGATACAGCCGCGCCACCCGGCTGGAGCTGGGCGACGCTGCTGCCACCGCCACACAGCACAGAGACCAGGTCAGGCCAGGCTCTGCAGCTGCGGTGTCCCAGGAGCTCACAGCCCCACCACCCAGAGCATTGTGCCGGCAACGGAGCGAGCATGCTGAGGGGGGATAGCAGGGGAGGGGCCAGGGGCTAGCCTCCTGAGCCAGGAGCTCGGGGGCCGGGCAGGACGGTCCCGTGGCCAGATGTGGCCCATGGGCCATAGTTTGCCCACCCCGGCTCTATATAGAGCTACGAAAGAAAGATGCTACATTTTTTTTTAAATTGCTGACGGCTGCTACATGTCCCAGGTACAGATGAGCTGGGATTTCCAAAAGTAGCAAAAGGTATGTCTATAGTTCAAAAAAATAAAAACAAACAAATCAGAACAGCCAGTCTCAGAGCCCAGGGCGACTGTCACAGGCTCATGGTATGTACAGCCCGGCAAATCTGTAGATATCTGCGGACCATGTTTGTGGATCGGATGCGATTACAAATTTTGTATCCATGCAGAGCTCTAATGATATGGGGCTAAAAATAGCAGTGTAGACATTCCCCTTTCTGCTTTTGAGACCCCACCCCTCTCACTGGGTTTCAGAGCCCAGAAACATCTACACTATTTTTAGCCCCATAACATGAGCCCAAGTCAGCTGACCCAGACTCACTGTCGTGGTGGTTTTTTGGGGGGAGGGGGTTGTTATTGTTGTTGCTGTTTGCAGTGTAGCTATACCTTAAGAGAGTTAGCAACAATGAATTTCAATGACATTTCAGCACACAACCCCCTTTGAATCGTTTGAAAATCCCATGGTATGTCCAGTCTGCCTTCTCTGTTACTAAACCCATACACGCTATCACTCCAACGACCTCCCCAAAATGAGGGCTTCACAGCAAATGCACTGGAGAAACAGGAGCACAAGGTATAAAATTGAGTTTGAAAGTCTCAATACCTTGAAAGAAGAAAACCACTAACAAAGAAATAAGAAATATGCATGCAAGTATTAGATTCTTGTAATGTCTCTTAAGACCTATTAGAGGTATTGTTATGTCAAACAGCTGTCCTCCTTATTAATGAAGAGGAGAAGGTCACATTCCTGTCTAATTTATTAATGTTATACAAATACATGTTTGAAGAGAATATGAATATTTTATTATCTATGCTAAGCCGCTCCCTTAGGCTTTGCACTATTGAATATATTGGAATTGGATTTTCAAAAGCACATTGCAAAAAAAAAAAAAAGAAAAAAAGATGCTACAGAGGCAGAATCCTGAAGGGCTTGGAACTGCACCCAGCAGACAGGGGAGGAGAGCAAGGTATGGCCTTACCTAGAAAGAAAGTCCCTTATCAACCATTTTGAGAGAGGGTATCCTATTGTATAAATTGCAGTAGTGCCTATATATTCCAAACAAGATCAGGATCCCATTGTACTAAGTGATATTCATTTATGTAGCAAACGACTGTCCCTGCCCCCAAGATCTTACTACCTCAAAAGATAAAAAGAAAATATTCCTCATTTACAGAGCCTAAAATCAGCAAGAACTCCACTGGAGTTAGTCCAGTTCATTAGTGCAAAACTGATGCAAGTGAAAGGAGAGTCAAGGCCTCTATTAGGCACATGATATACATTTTTAGAAATAATTAGTGACCAAGATGCATGAGTACAATTTGGTTTCTTTGTGCCCTTTCAGTTAGGCAAAGCTGCTCTAAACCAGACTTAACTGGCCAATCACTTTTGTACTGACAGAGTGACAAGCAGCCACAACAGAGAATCTGGCCAACTGTACATAGCAGACCACATGCAGACATCATAAATCTGTATGGCATGTGGCATTCAGGAAAATAGCACTTCCTCCCATAAAAATTAAAGGAGAGTTTTTGCTATTTTCAAGCTAGAGCTATCTTCTGTATTTGGGCATCTATTATTCTTAGCTTAGCTCATTTATTAGGAGTATAAACTTGTTATTTTATTATGAACAAAAGACACCCACAGGCAATGAGGGGCTCACCTTCATTTCGTCTCCCAAGCTGGATAGAGTTAACTCTCCTCTTCTTTGGAAGAAGAAACGGCCGTCGGCAGGCAGGATTAAACCTGGGACCTCTGGAGCTTAGTGCATGCGCCTCTCTGCATGAGCTAAAAGCCAACTGGCTGTTAGCTAAGGCTGCAGAGCTGGCTCATATTTTTTTGCCCCTCTTTTCCATGGGACAGACCACCACACCCAGAGGGTGTATGGGTTACAGAACCATAGGGTATTGTGTGTTGTTTTGGTTGCTTGCTTTTTTAAGATCTGGATTTGTAAGGCCTTTTGCGTAACCTGTTGCCTTGGACATCTTTTCCTGCAAGCTCTTCACTGCATTCTGGACTCAATTCCAAAACCAAACACACAGCATTTAATGCAAGGTAAACAAGTTGGTTAAAAATGAATTGTTTTAAACAGGCAATTCCCTATGAACTCTTTCTGTAAATGTCCACACTGCCTGCTCTTAGACACATACTGTTGACTGACAACATTCTAGCAGCCTGAAGCCAGAGAGAGCTACACACTTCAGTACTCTTCAGACAGCTGAAGCTGTCCTTTGTATGTTAAGCAATTCATTATAGCTTTATACACTTTCAGGGCTAGTTCTAATTTGTTTTTGATACACACCAACAAAAGATGTGTTGGAAACGCCAGTACTCATGTTTACAATACTCGGGTAAATTGCGGGGCTCTTCTGAAATTGAAGTTAGCAGAGAATTTCATGTTACTAATATAGTGTGTCTTAACATTTATCTGAAACTGGAGCTCTGTGGCACAGATACTACAGTAGCCTTTCACTTCTTGAGAAACAAATCTGAGTTCTGGCAAAGATCACAGTTGAATGAGTTGGGTGCCCATTTCACAAAACCGCCATATAATGTTGCACAACTTACAATTTTTGCTTGAGACTCAGGATTAGCACTGACTAGCAGGAGGCGCTGCAGAAAAGCGCTGAGATTCGTTATCGGAGCTTTATGGAGAAGCTTACACAGAGCTGGTCTGCAGGATGCTCGTCCACACAATGCTTCAGTGTAACCAGTGCCATTGGCCCTTAAGCAACAGATTCACTGACTGATTTAAAGGAAGGAAAGCAGTACCAAGCTACCCAGAGGTTCGGAGTCATAGCCTGTACTTTAAAGGCTCATTACAGCAAAGGCATGTTATGAGTAGCAGTATCTGGGGAGAAAACAACCCACAACTTCTGCCTTTTCAGAAATATTTATAACTCCATCAGCACAAAAGTATTGTGTGTGTTCTCTTTCAGTAGCTATTATCACCAAGAACTCAAGTGGCCCAGTTTCAGCAGCAGGGTACATGGACACTGTTGGACTAATAAGATAAACTTTGACATTTCCTTTTCATTTTTGCTCAACAATAAAAGTACTTTTCTGTGCTGCTGAATTAATGAAAAGGGGAAAAAAAGCTCATTCAAAGAGGGTTTCACTGTAATTGGTTAAGGATCACCAACACGAAAGCATCTCTCTCAAGAGGCTGGACCTTTATGTTCACTTACCAATGTCAATTATACATTTCCTTTGAACATGCAATGTGCCAGCTAAGATTATTATTCATAAACCTGATTTCTAAACAATATGCCCCAAAACCAAAAATGATCTATTGTGCTATGGGGGCCAATACCTTAAAAATGTACTGCAAGTAATGGAAAACTAAATGCTGGTTCTGAGCAGTGGCACTATAAACTTTGTGGTTTATAAGTCAGTGGGCATAATACCAGAAAGTCAGAGGACATGTGTTACTGCACTGTTTTAAGGGCCTAATGGCAATCCTTTAAAAATTATATGAATGGTACCTGAGCTAGTTTCAGGCAAGGAGAAAGAGGGATAAATCAGAGTCTGAACTATAAACGTTTTTTAATTTATATAATAATCATGTCATCAAGGTACCTGCCCTACAGCTGTGTATTTTTTTTCTTAAAACACACAAGTAACATGTTTGATAATATTCACTTATAAAAAACAAAAATTTTCAAGAGGTCCTCAACCGGAGAACTTCAATCTTACATTAATTCCCTTGAAACCCTGGGTAATTAGATAAGAGCTGGAAGTCAAAGTAACTCTATATCTCCAGGTCTGATAACAAGGAGCCAGAACGTATTATCTCAACATTAACTGCAGCATCTCAACTATCTCCGCTGGTGGTCTCAAATACACATTGAGCAAGAGGGTGACAGAACAGAGTTTGTGCCACTCCAAACCACAGACAATTTTGAGCAGGCAAAAGCTGCCCAATCACACTTTCTGGCATTGCTGAAAGAGGAAAGAATGGAGACACTCAAAAGGTCTCACATACACAGGTTTAAAACCAGATTGAAAAAAGTAAAGAAAATCTAAGGACTCCAGGTAATGTCAGACAGTCGTCTCACAGCAGTATTCTCAATCACTTTTGCAAGTAGGCAAACGGACTTATGGTCACCCCTTTTACAAGACTATGATACATTTTGTACAAAGTATGCCTTATGCGATATCATCTGAAAACTCATAACCTGGTAAAATGTGTGTGGCAATACTGCATGTAAAGTTAAGATTGTACTGTTTAGTACTGACACATATTCCAAGTCTGCAAAAACAGCCACAAACCAACTTCTCAGGAAAAAAAAAAAAAGGCAAACTGACACCTCAGCCAGGAGTCAACAAGATCAAATGGACTATCACCTTGTCAAGTGACCATTCTTTGGCAGGAAAAAGGGTGAGAGTGAGAAATTTACTTCTTGGCAAAGAACCAGCTGGAGGTTCCAGTCTTCTCAGACTTTGTCTCTTGAACCTCAGATGGAGAACCATAAGAAAGGGGAACAGATGCCCCAAATTCTCCTCCCTTTCTCTCTGCCCACAGCATCACCACCACCTGAAGGATAAGGAAAGTAACACTAACCTGAGAGATGGGGCCCTGGCTGAAAGAAATCAAGCCAGTAAGAAAGCTGAAACATGTGGTGAGAGAGAAACCTTTTGCTTTGACTTCACTTAGCTTGTTAAATTAGGCATTAGCTGTGTTTTACCTTTTAATTCTATGTAACTAATTCTGGCTTTTATGCATCATTACTTATAGTTATAGTCACTTAAAATCTAATTTTTCTGTAGTTAATAAACTTATTTTATTGTTCTGTCTAAACCATTGTGTGTTTGGATTGAAGTGTTTGGGAAACTCCGTTTGGGATAATAGGATTTGCGCATGTCCTTTTCTATTAATGAAATGACAGACTTTATAGAAGTTTGTATTGTCCAAGAGAGAGCTGGACAGTACAAGACACACATTTCTGAGGGTAAGTCTGGGACTGGGAATTTGCTGGTGTTGCTCTACAGGGTAACTCAAGAGTGGCTGACCATAGCACTCATATTGTATAGCTGGGAGTAATCTACATGCTGGAGGCTGTGTGTGAGCAGACCAGGAGTGGTTGCTCTCACAGCAAAGCAGTATAAAAGGCACCCAGGATTGGAGAACTCGGGGGATACAGCTGTTCAACAGTCCAGATTGTACCCTGGGTAAAGTCTCACAGACCCATCATATTGATCCTATATAGAGCTGGTCAGGAATTTTTCTCCAGATGCGTTTGTCAGAAAATACTGATTAATCAAAACAAAAACTGCTTGCAGGAAATAATTGTTTTCAACAAATTTTCTATTTTGAAAAAAATATCAAGAGAGGTCTGAAAAGCGTCAGAAGATCCCATTTTGACATCCTCTAAATGGAAAAAAAATCAATTTTGGAATGGGGAACTTGTTTTTCATTTTAACATTTAATTTATGGTAAAAAAAGGTCAAAATCAAAACTGAACACTTTCATTAACCCAATCCATAATTCTTTTCAGATTTTCAGTTTGAAGAGATTTTGATTCCATATCAATTTTGGATGGGAAATTTTAAAATATCTTGAAAATTCTCATGGCATGGGTGAACTGTTTTCCACTCAGCTCTGTTTGTATATTACATGCTTGTGAGCATCCAAAGAGTATATTTTGAGCATTCACTTCTGACTTGCTCAGATGAACAGGCTAGCACCTTGCGTTCCTAAAGAGAATATTGGTGATTATCAATACATTGGCCAGAATCCTCCACAACTTGTAACCATCCATGAAAGATATGGACCGAATCATAGACTGCAACTCCAACCCTCCCCAGTAACTCAACAACAGAGACTCATTTAAAAGAAACTAGCCAAGATTTTCCAAATGTGACTGATGATTTTGGTACACCTTGAGGCCAGGGAGCCTGGTTTTCAGAAAGTGATGCATCTCTCGAGTTGGACACCCAAAATTACTAGTCACATGCAAAGTCATGGCCACCATTTATATCCCTCTCTGACATGATAACACGGTCAGGAATGCAGCCTGTCTAGCTAAAGTCCAAATCAGCTTTCATGAGAAAAGTACTTATTAAATTAGATTTATTAAGTGCTTCTCTATCACTCTAGGTAGATGACTGTTGAAAGCACATTTAAAAAAAAATCGATGGAAAATCTCTTTTTACAGTGAGAATGATTTGAAATGTTACATAGTCTATTTCCCTGTCAATGTAAGCCAGTTCCCTACCATAGAATTTACAGATTTGTTTAGTCCAATTTTAAATGATGTAAGTGATGTAGTTTCCACTGGTTCCTTTAGGAGCCTACATCATTGTATAACAACCTCATGCTTTTTTGATAGTCAGGCCAAGTTTTTCTTTGCTCAGCTCTTGCTCATTCCTATCTCTGGCCCCTTGGACCATCCTAAACAATCCCTCCTCTTCCTTTCTGCAATGTACACCTTACAATTGCTTGCAGTTAGGTTTCAAATCTCTCTTAGTCAAACAAGTGGACAATCCCCCTGAACAGAAACTGGAATTAACCCATTGGGAGCAATGCTAGATCAACCCTTTCATCTTCCTGAGCGAAGATGAAAAGGGTCATCTCCAGTCCGCTGCACTTGAGGGCAAGCAGTACAAAGCTCTCACTCTATCCTGGTAGGGTGCCTGCTGACAGACAAAACTTCCAGCATGGACACAATACTCTGGGAGTATCCATCAAATCAGAATGAAGCAGAAGAATGAATCAAATTGAAAACGAAATCAGTGAAGGTCTGATCCTACTCTCATTGACAAAACTTCCATTGACTTCAATAGTGCAAAAGATCAAGCCCTTAATAATAAACATCTGTACATCCATTTTCTCTTACACTTTTGAGGGATAGATGGTCCTTTGTGTGTTATTGCCTAATGCTTAGACCCGCATCCACATCAAATTAATCTAGCCCTGTTGAGGGAGATCAGAGAAAACAAAGGTTTTACGATTTCTGAAACATGCCTCTCTATAAAAAAAAAAGTGTGCACTACTCTTAAAAGTTAGGTCAACATAGCTACATCAGTCAAGGACATGAAAAACAAAACAAATCCCTGACTGACATAGCTATGCCAATCTAGCCCCCAGTATGGATGCAGCTATGTCAATGAAAGAATAATTCCATCAAAGTAACTAACTTAGTCTGAGGTGGTGTTTCTACACCAATGGGGGGAAAAAACACCTTCCTTCTGCATAGGCGGGGTCTACACTAAAGGTTATGCCGGCATAGCTGTGCCAGTATAGTCACTGTAGCATAGACACAGCCTAAATTACAAGCCTTTTGCCATTTGTAATGCAAGGAAAATATACCCCAATTTACAGTGCCTGTAGTTTATAAACTTGAGAAATCCTGTGTATGCACTTAAAAATTGGCACATCTGAAAATCAATACAAGTTTAAGGCAGAAATAAAACCCAGATAAGTGCATTTTAATAAAAGATGTGGAATAAGTCACATAGGCCCTGATCTTGAGAGAGACTAAACACCCACAGCTCCCACAGGAGTCGCTCAGTCCCTATCTCAGTATCATTCCCACAAACCAATAATACTTGACTTTTGACTGGAATGAATCTCACCAAATGAGCTGAAGCTCTGGGGCTATTTGATTCTGGTTAAGCTCCTATACTGATGAAATTAACTCTTCAAAAGGTTTGTTGGTCACTTGACAGGAAAGAAAAATGCCTTCCCTTTCCTGCACTGTATGTTTTGTCCTAATGTGACAAAAATCAAAAATGACTGTGCAACCAAATCTTTCTGCAAAGATACAAGCAGATTATTCCATGCTCTGTGCATGTGTATATTTTTGGTATATAAATATTGTCTGTAGCTTTTCTGATGCATCTGTTAGGGAGGTTTTAGAGCTTTTAAATTGTTCAGAGGATTAAAAGAGAATGCTTTTAATGTTGGAACTAAACACGGTTCAGCTAAGAGTTCATTTTGTGCAGAAAGATGAAACGGTTCTCTTTTCAGTCAAATCTTCACCTAGCCAAGTTCCTAGATTTCTTTAAAACATCAGGAGAGTTGCTTATCACAAGTCAATACAACCTCTACTAAATTTCATCTCAGTTGTTTTCATTTTTAAAGATCACATACTGTTAAGTAGTAACAGAACCCATCTGGTACTTAGTTGTGTGAATAAGAGAATAAGAATTCACACTGTCTGGGAGGAGGCGGGAGTGCAGGCAAAAAAACCTCTGACAGTTTCATGTAAGAGCAAAATGCCAGGCTTTTGTCTAAAATATTTTATTTATATATATTCTACTGTTTTCCCATGAAAATCAAAAGGATGTTTTCCCACACAACGGGAATATCACTGCAAGACATAGGCAAAATTTTGCCTATCCAAATATCTGAAAAATTACAGTGTGTTCCTAGAAGAAATGCTGTCATCTTCTGCTGCAACCCCTAGGTTATACACTACCCTCAATCTACACACAGAGCCTTCCAGTGACATCAGTAAGGAATTATTCAGTAAGGCACAAATCCTATCCCCAGTGTGGAAAACAAATAGTCAGGTTATGTACTGGAGAATTCTTGTGGGGAGGGGCAGTGAAAGGCTGAGAACGCAAGATAGCTCCCCATCTACGGGCTACAGAGACACCATGGAGCTATTCCTTAGCTGCTACTTCAGATTGTGGACTTGTGACATGCTCATCCTTCCAGTTACATGTGAGGGACTTGTCTAATGAAGCCACTACCTCAAAATCACTCCAAAACTGCCATTGCGTCATATACTCTTGTCATGTAGGCTTCCCACATTCTTCACACATATAGCAAAATTACAGCCTTCCACAACTACAGAAGTGGAGCAGGATGTTTCCTTCCAAGAGGTTGGGAGGGAGAGAAAAGCATGCATACATACACAAGCAGAATACGGCCAACCTGATACATGATTTCCACTAGTGAAATTTCAGAATAGGCCAAATTAGAGGAAAGGAGTGGTCTTTTGGTTGAAGGCATTGGCCAAAGGGGAGATTAGTTTGGGGTGTCAGGAGATCTAGGTTCATTTCCCAGCACTACCACAAACTCCTGTATGACACTGAGCAAGTCTCTCTGCACCTCAGCTCCGCATCTGTAAAATGGGGATAACAATTCCTCTTGTGTATCCTTTGCCTTTCTTGTCTATTTAGATTCTCATCAGAAATGGTCTGTTACTACATGTATGTACAGCACTGGGTACGAGGCCCCAATCTGAGTTGGAGCCTCTAGGCACTAGTGTAATACCTTTATTTATTCTAAATTTCTGGTGAAACTTGTGAAAAATCCCAGTTTTTGCATGCAAAAGTGAAACATTTTGCAAGTTTCTACTACTAGCCTGGCACTCTAATGGTCAAACCAGAGATTTAAAAAAAAATCATGTTTGAGAACTACAAGATTTGATCTTCTTTCACTGTACAAGTGTAATTCCCTTAAGCCTTAAACAGAACTAACTGGTGCAGCAAGGAGAAAGAATAGACCCTCTGTATCTGGGAAGTAGGTAAGGGGGTTGTATTTGCATAGTTTTAGGGAAGATAATGTAGCGAGGGAAGCTGTTTATTTTTAAGCAAATCCCTGACTACAGTAGATCACATAAATTACAGCCAGGAAGATCATAGCTTCACTATTGAGAGGCAAGAGAGAAATACTAAGGGTCCGGCTGCAAATGGAGCAAAAGAGATAGCATACAGAAAACAGAAAAGCTGATTGTAACATTCCAGCCAAGGTAAAGTTTTAAGCAAGTGTATCTATATTTCTTATTTAGCTATGCTGCATATGTATTACACAGTACTTTTTTTCTTCCTCTTCTCCATCAACTGGGGTCAGGTGACTGTACAAGTATCCACCATCTTCATCTATCTGAAACAGCTCTAAGTTCTACCTTCTTACCATCCATCACTTCCTCGGTTTTCTATGGAGTCTCTTTCCTACCACCTTCTCCTGCCATGCTCTCTTCACCAAATCCCCTTCATTCATCTGCATGCATCCACACCAGAAAATCTGTACTTCCTGGATTTTGTCAGCCACATCACACCAACTTCTATCCTAATAGCCTTATTTTGAAGTGTGTCTCTTCATGCAACTCCTCTTATAGTATGAAGACATCTTGTACCAAACACCTGTAGGCACCGAATCTGTCATCTCTGTCTCCCATGTCTCTGCACCATACAGAATTGTAGGGCACAACGCTGTTCTAAAAGCCCAACTGTATTATCTCAGTGGTATACCTTTTCATATACAACCCCCAAGATGTTATTTCACACCCTTTCAGCATCCTACCCCACCCCAATCTCACCTTCAAACTTGACAGTATCTCACTTTCTCATCATCTCACTTTCAAATTTGACTGTCTTCCATAACCTAGCCGCTCATGGTACTTGAACTGGTCAATCTGGTTTAGTCTCACTCCATTAATCTCTTTGTCCAATTTCCCTGTGGCATCTCATACTGGCCCACAACCTCAGTCTTAGTCATGCTCGTGTATTCACACAATACAAGTTAGGAAAAGAAATTATGATAATTTCTCTTACAGTTCTGTCCCTTTTATTTTAGTTTAAATAACTTGTTTCTAGCAATGGGCAAAACAGTTTGATGGGTATGGCTTACACATCTAAGCGTCAGGTTTGAAATACCTAGACATCCTGTGACCGTAGGTTCAGACTCCCAAAGACTTCAATAGGCTCTAGATCAGACCTCAGAAAGAGAGATTACTACAGTACTTCTCTGATCAGTGGTGCAATGCTACTGAGAGCACAGCTCCACATTGCATTTCAAGCTGTTGTTCAAGTTGCCATTCCCTATGATCCATAGGTTTCTTTCAGCACTACTGCTTTTCAGGTTTCTCCTTCTTAATGAATTACTGTGTTCGCATTATTTTTCCCTTGATTTATTAATTTGTACTTTTTCCAAGTTGAACTTTAGTTTGCTATTTTCTACCTATATTTCAAATCTCTCTTGGTGCACTTGTGTTACTTCTCTTTCCTCATTGGTGTTTGCAATACCTCCCCTCTTAGTTTCATTATTGAATTTCATTAACATTTTTCAACCCGCTTGTATATATTTAAGATGTTTACAACACAAACGATCACAAATCGGATCATTACCCCCACAAAAGTCTCCCCGGGTCAATACTTTGTCCTTTACATTCCTTTTTACTCTCCTTCCATCAGTTATCATTGTGACACTGGCAGACCAGGTGCCAAACCCCCAGCCCCATTCATTTTGATCTAGACTGCTACACATGTGATTGTTAAGTGTATAAAAGAGAGTGTATTTTATGTTCAACCTTTATGAAAACTAATGGGATGTTACCTGCATTGTTTTCACTTATCTGTATCTCTTTATAATGTAGTAGAAAACATTTACATTGTGTATACCTTTATAACTAAATAACCCATGAGAAAGAAGCCTTATAGAATGCAAATGAAGAACATTAAAACAGAAAAGTACTAATTTTAAAGCAAGTGGTCATTGCATGTGATGACTGGAGGTCAAACACTCTAAATGCATTCCTCACTCTCCATCAAATGAAGAGCCGACATGAGTAGTGACCCTATCAGCTTGTTTTCTGTGAGAAGAAGCTATAAATATGAATTCAAGAAAAGATCTTCATCTTTGGTCTGTTTGGATCCTAACAGGGTAGAATAACTGAATGAGAAGATAGAGATTCCCACAGCTATTCTGGTTAGCCCTGAGTGCCAGTTTCCCAAAAATCTGATTATTACATCTCTGTTACCATTTGGAATTATAGACTGTAACTCACCCGTACATATATTTTACCTGCTTTAACCCCTCAATAACTCATTTCCTTTTCTTAGCTAGTAAATCTTTGGTTAGTTTGCTATAGAATATGCTACCAGCATTGTCTTTGGGGTAAGATCTAGGATACCAGGTAAGGGACTGGTCTCTTGGCACTGGGAACAACCTGAATGTGGTGTGATTTTTGGTGTATGTGACCTTTTATCACCAAATCCAGTTTGTCTGGGTAGCAAGATAGACTGAAGAGTCTAAGGGGACTGTCTGTGACTCCATGGTAAGACTGGTATAGTAATCCAGGAGTTTGCATTTGTTACTGGCTTGGTGAAATCTAATTATTGAACACACCGCCAGTTTGGGATGTCTGCCCTGTTTTCTGACTGTCTGTCCTGAGATAGAAACTCTCAGTCATAAGCCATTGCAGACAGCATGACAATCCTGACATTCATAGGCAACTGAATTTGAACTAATTTAGGCCCTGATTCTGGAAATCCTCCCTATTCGGGGAAGCACTTACACACTTGGTTAACTTTGAGCATGTGCTTTGCTGAACAGGGACAGAGCAGGTGCTTAAAGTTAAAAACACACATTTCAGTGGTTTTCCCGAATCAGAGCCTTAAAATAAAATTGCATGAGAGATTGTACCAAATTTATTCAGATCAAAATAGGCATACCACCTTCAGCATTCTTTTCATCAGCTAATTCTGCAATAAATGGCATTTGTCAAGCAAGATTTATTCTTTATAAACCCATGATGTTTATTGACCATGGTTCCATTATGCTCCAGATTGACTTTATGATAAGGAAGAGTGCTCAGATCACATTTCTTTTTCTGAAAGTCTGTATGACATTTTTAGGTTTCTATTTCCCTAGTACCAATTTTTCATGATGTTTAAAACAATAGTAAGTTCCTTTGCTAAATCCCTTAACATACTAGGATGCATATTAACCTGTTTTGTGAATGTTCCTATTTTCCAAGTACTTCCTTACCTGCTCTTTGTCAATAGCTATTACTAAAAGGTCTTCCATGCATCTTAATTAACAGATTTAAATAAAAAATAGATCAATTACATGAATCAATACATTTGACTCGCAATGTGCAGATATTTACATGTGATTCCCATATAATATAATAAGAATGAAATGCTATTTCAATTTAAGATGGTCTGAAATTCTTTTAGGCTGCAATCCTGCAAGGTGCTGAGCACTCTGGTCCTGACTGAGAAAAACATGCTTAGTTTTAAGCACAGATGTAGCCCCATTGATCACATAGAACTAATCACAAAGTATGATACTATTCAGTGAGAGTAAAAGGTGGCAGAAACTGGCCTTGAATAACAAACTACACCTCTACCCCAATATAAGGTGACCCGATACAAATTCGGATATAACGTGGTAAAGCAGTGCTCTGGAGGGAGTGCAGCTGCGCACTCCGGTGGATCAAAGCAAGTTCGATATAACGCGGTTTCACCTATAACGCGGTAAGATTTTTTGGCTCCCGAGGACAGCGTTATATAGGGGTAGAGGTGTAATTCCCTGGTCCTTAGAGGAGTAAAATTCTCATGGAAGGTAATAGGAGTTCTGATTAATTAAGGATCACAGAATTTGTCCATAAATTAAGCAGGGAAATATTTTTTTTTCTGATTATACATGTATGATTATTCTTAAAGTGTTTGGAGAAAGAACAGTGGCTACACTCTGGAAAAAGCACTCTGAGGAACAGTATCGTTACAAAGTCAAAACAACCTAGCTGTAAATTCACAAAGCTATTTAAATCGCAAAAATCTGTACCCAAAGCTGAGAATGTTGCCATAAAAAGCAACCCATCACAGTAGCCTCCTCTTTACAGTTGTTCCCACCACTTAATGTAGACAAAGTTATTAGGCCCCCTGTGTAGCAGTCCATGTTTTGAACTCTGCAACCTTCAGTTAAAAGCCTGGATTACAGCTAACAGATTTGAAAATCAAGTTTAAAAACACTTCTATAAAACTGCACACTACTGAAACTAGTCTCTCTCGCGCACACACACACAGTAAAAAATACTAGCAACTCAATTCAGCAGTTCTAACAAGCTAAAAATGATTTCATAGCAGATATGATTAAATACCTTAAAGGTGATAATGATTAGTGTTAAACAGTCATACCAATATAAAATATAATCCATGCGATTTCTGTTTTCTTACTTGCTTGTGTTTTAGATTTACATGAAGCAGACATGTCACTTCTGTTCTCACACACACTGCAATGATATTCTTCCACCAACATACAGCTTTCAAGACTTTTTCATGCAAATTTAGATTTGGTGAGCAATTACAAAGAAGGGAAGCACTCTCCCCTCTTTTAGTGTTCTGCAGATATAAAATAGAAGTTTTAATAAATATCTACTATTTCAGAAAGCTCTAAACACTTACTTTTTCTAAAATGTTTTAATCTCTGTAAGAAGAACAAAAAAAACCTTATCTCCGAAGGGTTACGTCAAAGCAACCCCAAGTGACTGCTGTAAATGTAAATTCAACAAGTAACAAAGTGAATTGGCAGCCTCTGTAATATCACAGGGTGATATTGAATGAAGTCAGTGACATTTAAATGAGTGCACCTGTATGCATATTGAAATGATTTCCTAATGAATTAGTTCTGCAGCACTTGTATCACTTTGACTTAACACAAATATATTTTACAGATGGCCAGTAAGCAGAGAATATGGAAATGCTTATGATTTCCTTAGTTCATGTTTATAGGATACGGGCAAATATTCATTTTAACACATCACTTAGGGGCAGGGGGAGAAGAGTCAGTGAAGATAGGCTTCTGTAGTGTTATTATTTGCAGAGTACATTAATACACATGGCATTTCAGACACAAGATAACACGGTCCCTGAGCAGATAAAATTGTACTCTAACACAGAAAGATACACTGCACATTCTAAAGAGCAACACACCAAACTAGGAACAGTTCATAAAGGCGATTAGTGTTGGAGGGCTAGGCAAAAGAAGCCCCCCCTCCAGGTCCCCAAGGAGGGATTTGAGGGAGGTTTAATGATACTTGAGAAGATGGGAATTGAAGAAGGGGTGGTAGGAAATGGAATAACCAAAAGCAACAGCACTGAGGAGAGAGGGTTGATTTATGTCATGCTAAACTTTTGCATCAAGTATACGTACACTCTTGCATTGTGTTTTGTTAGGGTATGTCATAAACAGTTAGTTAAGGGTTAAGGTTTGTTTTTTACCTGTAAAGGGTTAACAAGCAGTACCTGTGAACACCTGACCAGAGGACCAATCAGGGACAAGATAATTTAAAATCCCTGTGGAGGGAAGGTTTTTTTTTTCCTGTATCCTTTGTGTTAGAGAGTCTCTCTTGGGAGTTAAGGGAGTCCAGAAATCTTAATCAAGTCCTCCCAGGTTTCTGCAATAAATTCTTCTATTCAAGCTAGTGAGTATTAGCAAGGAACTAGTATTCTTATACTTTTATTTCTGTATTTGCAATTCTGTGTTTTGCTATAGAATTTCTTTAATTCTGTACTGTTATTGCTTTTACTGAGAAAGAAAGGAGGGGGGATTCTCTCCAGAGATTGATAAGTTTAGACCCTGTGTATTGTTCCATCTTGGTATTACAGAGACAGTTACTTTCTTTTTATTCTTTAATAAATCTTTTCTGTTAAGGACTTGGTTGATCTTTCTTTGGGTGAATTCTCAGGGAAAGGGGAGGAGGGAGGAGGAAGGCATTCCTCTGTAGTTGGATCCCGGTATCTCTCCTAGGAAAAGGGAGGGGGGAGGAAGCAGGGGGGAATGGTTTATTTCTCCTAGGTGTAAGAACTCCATGGATTTGGGGCTCTTGGGATCCCCAAGGATTTTGGGGAAGGACTGTGTCCCAATACACGTACATTATTGGGTGGTGGCAGCTTTTACCAGATCTAAACTAGGATTTTAGTTTAGAGGAGTCCATGCAGGTCCCCATTTTGGAACCCAACAGCTATAAGTGGGGGTGAGACCTATGACAGGGTATCTGCATAAAAATGCAGATTTTTTAAAAATCTGATAATATGTTCATTATAGCACCATGTTTAAATAATATAAAAACAGAAATCCTTGGATTTCAGGAAATTTACTTCTTGATATCACTGTGGTTTTACAGATGGCAATCCAATATTTAGCTGGAACTAGGAGATGCAATTCCCCTACCCCACACATTTACGCCCCCAAAAAAATTGGTGTAAGAGAGAGATTATATGTTCCTCCCTTTCCTCTCCCAGAAACAACCCACTGAGCTTTGTTCACTTTTGCTCAGTGTTTCAACTAAAAACATTGATTTTCACAGGTGGAAAAATAAAGACTTTTCATGACAAGTTGAGTGCGTGAAAATGGCACTGTGGGGGCGGCTTGATGTTGGGATAGACTGACAATATCCTGTAATATCCATAATGTTTGTTCTGGAGTTAAGATAAATGTTACTGAAATAAGGTAAACCTTACTGAATTAGGGTAAATGTCTTTGGGGTACATTGTATTAAAATGCATTTATGTATTACAGAGTATCATTAATAGTCCTTAGGACAGGGTTAGAAGAATTGGCCTACTGAGGCTTTATAAGGTTGAGTGCTTCTTCTCAGCTGAAACTGTTATGAACTTATAACCACAAGGAAATCCACTGGGTGGAGGGAAGAGAGAGTTGAAAGACTGCTTCTGCCCAAACCCATATTAGAGACTCTTTGATACTGGGGAAAATCCATCAGCTTATAGCACTTAACACCCTTTAATCATGATGAGGAGGGGCACATCGATATGGAAGGAAAGTGAAAGGGATGGCTGGGGAAGAAAACTTTTAGGGCCTGCTAACTTTGATCATGTCTGTTTAAAGAACAAATAATTTCTTGGATTTATGAATATATTCCAATGCCTGATCTGCAAGGTCAGAACACAACTCCTACTCAAGTCAGTCCTACTCCTATTGAAGTTCATGGGAGTTGAGGGTATTCAGCACTCTCAGGAGGCACTTTGCAAAACAGAAACCAGATCCCAGAGAGCACTGAGAAGTTCATGTGCATTCTAGGTAGGAGTTAGATTCCACAGGCTGTGAAATATATGCAAGTTGTTTCAGCAGGTTTCCTCTCAATCATTTCATGATTACGTAATCTGTCTACTTTGGAAAACATACATGGGTGCTGCTAGGAGAATGTTTTTTCTAATGAGGGAATGGTGGTAGAGGAGAGGAGCCAACAGAGCATAAGAACAGCAAGTAAAGTCTGAGATTTGGCCAATATATTTGTTTTCTTGCCCTTCAATCAATATCATTACATAATAAATTCAGGACCCTAAAAGTAATAATTCTTTTCAAAATATTTTAGCTCTATAGGTAGCCTTTTGGGCTTTAAATAACCAAAGTGCATGTTCATTCTTATTGGATATTCTATCAACTCAACACATTAAAATATTGAAAAGGATGGGGTAAAAATGTATTCTAGAGTGCCTGGGACATTTTGGTCACTAAATCAACAATAATAAATGAGACACCAAGTACCTGCATATTTGGGTACTGTACAATGCTCTTATGCCTTTCAGAAATTGATGGCTTGATTGTCATATTAAATAAAATTCAATAAAAAACCCACTAGTATGTAATAATTTTACCCCTGGGCATCAGGGGAAAGGATCCCCCAAGAGAGACAGTGACTCTGTTGCAACACTTGTGGTTTTACTGCAAGACACAAAATATCTAGTATGTTTCTTAAAGCCATAGCTCCTTGAGGCAGGTTATTGGGTAAGAATCTCAGCTTTCATTTTAAAAATATTAAAAATTTTAGCTCCCATGGTTATGAAGAAAAGTTTGAAATCCTGAACCACATGTACCCCAAAGGCTCAAAAGCCAGAAAAGAAATAGAGATAACTTAGAATTTATTGTTTTTTTTAATTTCAAGATTTTTAAGCCAAATGGCATGATTTTTTGAGACCTGACTGATGGTTGAGTGCTTGGGATTGACAATACTCACCACTCTGCCACCATACTTATGTTATACTTTGATCTTTCCAGTTTCAGGACAGTAACTTTGGAGGGGTAGGTCAAACTGTCTATGTTAGCCTTATTTCTGTTCCCTCCACCTGGAATGTCTTTCAGGAAATACTGCATCGAGCATCTCACTCAGTGGCTTTTGGAAACCCAAACAATGAATGGATTTCTCAACATGTCACTATCTACTGCATGTTAAAATGCAACAAGTCGTGACTTCACAATGTCAGAGCCAGCTCATCATGCAACCGCAGAACAGAGCAGCTAACCAGTCTCATTACAGGGCCACAAAATACCCTTGAAATTAACCCACACTTCTCATATAACATACAGAGTGACAACCAAATTCCTGCCTTCTTCACAAGCCACTTCCTGTCAACCTGTCATTCAGGCCTTTCAACAGTTCTTTTCTTAGGTCATTGTTATCTCACTCCAGCTACACTGAAAAAGTCAGTTTATAGGAGAAGCCCCAAAGAGATCAGAAACAGCAATGTACCAGTTCAGCCACTTAACATTTTCATTTTAGTGCATGTAGTCATCTGAAAAGGTGTTTGTGCTAGAACCATATGTTCATAACACAACAATTGCAATAAGCAACTTGAGTAAATGTCTCTATTTCAGCATTCAAACCATTATAACAGTTAATGCTTTGTGGGCTCCAGCACCTTCAACAGCATTTACTTTGTCCTTATAATGACAACTGGAAGATGGGGAAATAGCCAAGTTGTCATGGTCCTCTCCCCACACACACGAGGCTCAATTCTTCCTTCAGGTACACTCGTCACTCCATTTAAATTAGTGGGGTTGTATGGGTGTAATGGAGTGCAGAATTTGATGGACTGGTTTTCTAAAAGATCTGGCACCAAACAGACAGAGGGCCCCATCCACTGTCAATTTGTATGTTGCATTTTTTTCCATTTCTTTCCATGATGTCTATATATTTAGCATACAGAACTTTTGGACTGTTTAACTATGGTCAATGGCCCTAAATATTAGCTTGCCTGGGATTAACATAAGGACTTCACCTTGTGTTACATTGTCTCAAGAGCTGAGTGCTCGGTTTCCTTCTTCAGCATTAATAAAAATATTCAAGGTTAGAAGGACCAAGTACTGCCCTATCCCCATCCCAATTCCACTTAGTTCAGGGGTTCTCAAACTGAGGTCAGGCACCCTCAGGGGGTCGCGAGGTTATTACATGGGTGGTCGCGAACTGTCAGCCTCCACCCCAAACCCCGCTTCGCCTCCAGCATTTATAATGGTCTTAAGTATATTAAAAGGAGTTTTTCATTTACAAGGGGGGGTCACACTCAGAGGCTTCTATGTGAAAGGGGTCACCAGTACAAAAGTTTGAGAATCATTGACTTAGTTTGTGAGATGTAACAGGATCACGATGCAAGTGACAGTGCTGCAGATGACAAAAACAGAAAGGGGGCTCGTGAGTATAGTGTAAGAACTGAGGTCTTGCCAAGCGCACAATGCTAGTTACATTTGCCTGAACATTTGTTACATAACTGGTGACTAACCTCATTATTTTGTGAAGTAAGCAGAGATTTCCCAATTATGAAAGATGAGACCTAGCACAGCTCTATAAAAAACAAATTCTGTTCTATTATCAGCGACCTCTCTCCATAATCTGATACATAAACATGCCTACAACTCATGAACCAAAGAGCTAATTTCCTTGACACCAACTTGTCTCATCCCCCACATTGCTACTTCATATGCTATTTAAAGTACAATGCATCAAAAATTAATCAGTCCAAGTGAAGCTTTTCATGTCATAACAGAGAGCAGCTTTTCTCATGTTAACAGAGAAAATACACGGTATGCTTGTTTGTTACGCCACTTTTTCATTGTCTCAGTTTGAGACTGAAAACTGCCCTAGAACAGCAGTGAGATTACACAGCTAAAGAAAAGTGAATGGAGCCTATCCTACACTCATTCTGCTTACAGGACTCCCATTTTGTTTACAGCAGGCCCCTAAGTGTGGTTGTTAAACTAATCATTTGACTGGCAATGTTTCTTCTTCCCTTATAACGTAGGCCGGAGTAGGCAACCTATGGCACATGTGCGAAAGGCGGCACACAAGCTGATTTTCAGTGACACTCACACTGCCCAGGTCCTGGCCACTGGTCCGGGAGGCTCTGCACTTTAATTTAATTTTAAATTAAGCTTCTTAAACATTTTAAAAACCTTATTTACTTTACATACAACAAATAGTTTAGTTATATATTATAGACTTATAGAAAGAGACATTCTAAAAATGTTATTGTATTACTGGCACGCAACACCTCAAATTAGAGTGAATAAATGAAGACTTGGTACACCACTTCTGAAAGGCTGCTGACCCCTGACCTAGGCTGTCTGAAGCAGAAAAGACTGAGAAAGAGAGAAGAGCAGCTTCTGCAATATTGCTTTACTTTCAAGGTGTCTGATGGCTAAGGTCAAGCATTCTCTTCAGAGCTATGATAACTGCTCCACACTCAACAGGGAATAGAACTGAGCAGAAGCCACCTTCATTGCCCAGTATAAGTGCCATCTAACATTAGGAAAGAACAGCATTTACTGGAGCTTCTGCTCCTCTCCCCTCTCATGTTTTGGGTGCCCAGCTTTAGGTACCTAGGATTGGAGTTTCACACAATCCCAAATGAAGTCAATTGGAGCTGCAGGTGCTGAGCACTTCTGGAAAAAGAGTCAAGGCCTCAGGTGGCTGTGCACTCAACCACCGAGTCACCCCCAATGAGACGAGCTCCTTTTGAGCATGTGGACACGTGTCTGTCCTGACTTAGTAAAAAGACACAGGCATACTGAGCTGTTACACAGAAGCACTGATTGAACCGTCTGTGTAATCAATAACTAGCAAACAAGTTCTTGCACCAGTTGCCACTGCTTTAAAAACTCACCACCTTCACCTGCTCGCTGCCCACAAGAGCTGCTGCTAAGCTCCCAGAGATCAACAGTGACATGACCTGGTTATTGGGGCTGCCAGCCGGTGTAGCCCAGAAATCCCACCCAAAGACTGTAAGAGACCTAAAGGAATCATACTTCAGTTTTATCTCCCTGGCTGTGCAAGGGTCATGTGAAACCCACAGGCTGGCTGACAAGAACAGACTGGTGTTGCTCAGTCTCAAACTCCCTCCCTCTTTTTTGGGGGGAGAGGGCATGGGGGAATTCCTATGCTCACAAAATGCCCTACAAACTGAAAAGATCACTGGAGCCCTGCTCAGTGCCTAAGGAACGCTCTGCAGCTGGCTTCACTGAATTCAGAGTGAGGGGATTTAGTCTTGCCTGTATCCACTCAGACAGGTTTTAGACATCAATGCAATAGGGCTTTGTCACAGTCGCACAGAGTTGTTCCAAAGACACTATACAGAGCTGATCAGTTTGCCAGCATTTGCCTTGAGCATAAGACTAGCAGACAACTGTATCACCCACAAGTGAGATGATCTATACCGTAGTAACAACGCAACATGTAGCAACGGGGACTGTTTGAAAGGAAAAGGATCCTGGAAGCATCTGGTCCCATTCCATAAGTCTAGGCCTTTTTTAAAGCAGATGTCAGAGCTGCAATAAAACTACTTTATGTATTTTAAAAGATGTTTTTCAGTTTAGCAATAATACACCATCTTCACTACAGAAGAGCGATGGTCTCACTTAGCTACTCGCCCTCATGTGCCTCTGACTAAAGATGCCCTTCCTGACCCGTTACATATGGGATCCATTCTTCCTTTGACACTCGTACATAATTCTCATTAACATAAATGGGAGTTGTGTGTGCACAGAGGGGAAATTAGACCCATGTGGGCAGCATGTTGCCTTTCCTTGAGGGATTAGTTACCATAATAACTACTAATCACTCCCTTTCAATGACATCCACTCCCTACTGTAAATTTGTATTCTGCTTCTAAATCCCCAGAGGAAAACATTGCCAAGTCGAGTACTCCTTAGCATATCAACAGGTGGTTGCAAGCCGCAATTTTTGAAAATGAAAAAGTGCCCATCCTCTGGCATTTGCTCTGGAAGTGCCTCAATAGCTTCTTCCCGGACTGTCTCCCTCATTTAGTTGAAATTAATTGCTACAAAACAAACTACAGCAGACCATGTAAAAGTCAGGAATATTCCCCAACTATTCTAGCTTCCCAGCAGTGTCCATAAAAACAATTATGTTTTTTTCAAATGAAAAACACTTCCAGCGTTGAAAGGAAGGTGTGTGTCAGAGATCATCTCAATGGAAAGTCAGCACGGGTATGTTGGAGAGGTGAAATACAGGAGGAGCACAATGAAAATTCAGCTTCACAGATTGCTGTAGTATACATTTGAGCCCAAACTTTCATGGTAGTCCTGGTGGGAATAAACTTTCATTTTATTTTGCTCTGGTTCACAGGTTATTCATTAAATAAATAAAAATTGTGTAACCTAAGATTCAGAAAAGATCTTCTACCCCCCACAGGAATGGAATAGACAACAAAAGTCTGAGATTTTTCCCGCTACTGTCACAGATCAAAATTGAAATTATAAATCTTTTATTGTTCGACATAAAAAAAATAATTCTGATGATTAATGAAGTGCACAACAGGAAAAAAAATATGAAGACAAAGCAGATACTGTGTTAACAAAGAGTTTAATCTTCTACAGGGCAAGTTTCACTTTAAAAATAAAACCACACAAACTACATGAAATATAAAACTTAATGGTATCACTAGCCGCATGAGAATGTGAGGCTAAGCAAAACAGATTGTGCCTCCTAGTTGGCAAAGTACAGTACAAACCCAGGGGCAATTTTGCAGTGTGCCAGAGGAGAGATTGAGCCAGAGATGCAATTTCTACTCTAATGTCTGAAATAGGAGTAAGTGGGAGAAAGATATTTCCTCAAATGATCAAGAAAAAAAAATCAAAGAAGTGACAAGGAAAAAATCTGCTTGTCTCGAGAAGAAAAGAGAAAGATGGCTGAGATGGCATTATGAAATTACATCATTATGAGGCAACTTGCTATGACATCAGTAATTACAAATGAACAAAGGGAATCAATCCCCTATAAGAGTGGCATGTAGCTCTGCCCAAAGCAGTTAGACCCTCAGATATAGTTGGATACTGTCTCTCTTATTTACACTTTGGCCATACTTTTATAGTTTGTTATGCAAACGTACTCATACTGAAATTAATGGTAACGAGTGCTTGCTTGTAGGTGGAGCTCATCAAAAACTTTTAATGTTTTTCTCTTGAAAAATGCTGACAATGAAATTGAAACACTTAGCACAAGCTACTGATTTTCCCAAAAAACTTTATGGGAAAATATTGAAAAGTTTCATTTTTATAAGGTTGAAATATTTTGTTTTGACCATCATTCCAACTATATTATAATGTATCCTTTGAAATGATAAAGTGAAAATGAAACACTTCAACCTTGTAGAAGTTAGACTTTAGATACAATATGAAACTAATTTTTAAATATTTAGTTTCTCAAAAAAATCTGAGATTCCAATTTCTTGTCCTGATTGGATCAAAATTTTGAAATCTCTGAATTTCGCACAGGAGAGGAATTATGTTTTTCAACCAGTTCTTTCTATTTGTATATCATACTTGGTGCCTAGATACTAGGCCATGGCTGCTCTAGGAATAAAAGAGGATATGACCAAGACACACACACACACACACACACACACACACACAGGCGGGAAAAGGTGCGGGGGAGTCAGGGGAGAGAGATTGGGACAGACAGAGAAAAAGAATGAAGAAATAAGGGATGGGTGGTTATGCGGCTAATACATGGGATGGCAAGTTTGGGTTCTATTCCTAGCTTCTTCCACAAACTTGCCCCAGGTCAGACAACAAGTTTATTTAATTCTCTGTGCCACAATTCTCTCACCACCACCCTACCATTCAAACTGTAAAACAGGCCTATGAAACAATCCCCCTCTCTGAACAATCACTGTTATAACACCACTATCTAAAGAGACAACTGAAGAGTTTTGGTGAAGGTTTGAGTAACAGTTCTGTGGGTTACACACAAAAACTTAAACTTGCTCACTTCAAAATGTAAGAACTGGCGGGGGGGAGATTAATCTGTATAAATCACCCCTTCTGCCTCCTACTGAAGAACTGGGAACTGGCTGTTTGTTTCTTTCAACCCTAGTAATTGGTTTACAATGGTTTGTATACATTTATATTCCACAAAGAAAAGTTAGTAAATCTTTAGCTTTTTCTTTTTAAAATGTGATTTGAGATGTTCATGTATGTGTTTATTTTCCCCAATCAGGAGGTTTACGGAGTCTTAAGTTCCAATCTGTTTTTGCTTGTATTAACCACACACAAAAGATTTCATCAGTTATTTCATTATGCCATAGGCCTTTTATTGGTTTACAGTTTAATAAGTGTTGTCAGGCTTCTTCTGTTACTGTATAAACCTGTAATGAAACATATTGAAGCCCTGTCTTCCTCACCAAAGAAAAGTCAAAAGCGGATTCCCCACTCCGATAGTATTAATTCTGCCAGAGATGACAGTGTAGCATATGAAAACCTCAACTTCTGAGGAATAGCTAGAAACTCAACTCCTATAAATCAGAGTTGCTCACTAATTAGACAAACCCAAAAATGAAAGAGGTAGAGGTAAGGCCAATTCTATCCTGAACTAATCAAAGCCTGATTGTTTTGTTTTAAACCTTCCCTAAAGAAAAAATGCAAAATTTTTCCCTGTTAGTAAAGAATGAAATTTGATTTGTCTTTAGAAATAGTCTATATTGGAATTTCAAAATAAGATCTATAAATTTACAATCTTAATTGGAAAATTAAACAAGTAGAACTGAACCCTAGTTCTGTTACATTTTAGGTAGGAATCTACATCATATCAGCCCCCAGTTATCTGAAAGGTGATTAGGGATGTCACATTAATTGGGAAAGAATTAATATTCAGCCTTTACAAGCCAAATGAATAATGGAATTTAAGAATTAGCCTCTAAATAAGACATACAGTACTGAGTGAGAATTATGGAAGCTCTGTTTCTACAAAATAGAGCAAATATTTTGGATCCACATGAAATTGCTTTCCTCAAAAGGGGATACATTTTCAACATTCAGCAGCTGATCTGCATGTGCAAATATATGCACATCCCTGTTGCACATGGGGAAAAAAAAAACCTATGATGGAAGCATGGTCTAAACTGGTTACCCCAGAGAACTAGAAGTCACTTCTATATTCATGTACTCTAAGGCACGAAGGACCATTATGACCATCTAGTCTGACCTTGTGTTTAACAGAGGCCATAGGACTTTCCCCAAAATAATTTCTAAGTATATATCTTTTAGAAAAAACATCCAATCTTTGTTTTAAAATTGTTGGTGATGGAGGATCCACCATGACCCTGGATAAATTGTTCCAGTGCTTACTCTCACTATTAAAAATCTACGTCTTATTTCTACTCTGAATTTGTCTAGCTTCAGCTTTCAGGCATTGGATCATGTTATTCCTTTCTCTACTAGATTGAAAAGCCTATTATTGAAATATTTGTTCCTCATGTAGGTACTTGTAGACTGTCATCAAATCACCCCTTATCCATCTCCTTGATAAACTAAACAGATTGATGCTCCTTGAGTCTGTCACTATAAGGCATGTTTTCTAATCCTTTAATCATTCTTGTGGCTCTCCTCTGAACCCACTCCAATTTACATTCCTCTTAAATTAATAACACTTGAACTGGACACAGTATTCCAGCAGCACTTGTGCCAAATACAGAAGTAAAATTACCTCTCTACCCCTATTCAAGATTCCCCTCTTCATGCATCACAGGATCGTACAAGCTCTTTTGGCCAGTGTGTCACACTGACAGCTCATGTTCAGCTGATTATTCACCATGCCCCCCCAATTCTTTTTCAGATTAACTGCTTCCCAGGATTGAGAGTCCCCCACTCTGTAAGTATGGCCTGCATTCTTTGTTCCTAAATGTATACATTTAACCATATAAAAAACACATTGTTTGCTTGCACCCAATTAACAAAGTGACCTAGATTACTCTGAATCAGTGACATGTCTTTTTCATTATTTACCACTCCCCTAATTTGGGTGTCATCTGCAAACTTTATCAGTGATGATTTTTTTTCCAAGTTATTGATAAAAATGTTAAATAGCATAGGGCCAAGAACCGATCCCTATGGGACAGCACTGGAAACATTCCTGTTCAATGATGATTCCCTGTTTACAATTACATTGAGACCTATCCGTTAGCCAGCTTTTAATCTATTAAACAGTACTTTTAATATTGCTGCCAGGTTTAGAAGATAAGAAAAGAGAAGACAGAAAAGCTAAAAAGTCATTAACTTTACTCTCCCTTCCCTTAACATTAAAGTTAAGGAAAAGGAAGGAAGGGACTGATGTAAGATGGAGAGGGTAATGGAAAATGGAAGTTAGAGATGGAGGAAAGGCAAAGGGAGAAAGGAGGCCACAAAGCCCAGTAGACAAGGGATGCTGAAGTGTAGCAGCTGTATAGCTGTGATAAGAGAGGATCAAAATGAAGGGGGAAAACCAAACACCACTGACAATGCACTAAGTGAGAACAGAAAGTTATCCAATCTAAATTTTAGAGGTGAGCAAATAGGTCATCAGAAATGCTGCTCCCCATAAGTAATTCTATAACAGCTAATGTAAACTAAGTAAAATTTTACCTCTAACCTGTATGCAATGAGAAAATAGGTAAATGTTAAGAAAATATGACCAAATTAACCTTCATGCTACCCTCCTCCAACCTGTGAGCACCCCATTCAGTTCACTGACTGTTTAGACAAAAACTGTGAAACCACAATATATGCATGCTTAATGGTCGGGGGCAGGCAATAATTTGTACATAACACCTAAGAACTTTACAAAGTGTCACAAATGTTTTACAGCAATAGCTCAGAAAGAGCTCTTCACAGAGGTGGGAACATGGCACACAGAGATGATACAAGATAAAAAATGGCAATATTTATACAAATTATTATTATTGCAAACCAGTTATAGTAAAGTCACTGCAATAATGAGGGGGAAGAAAGTGAGTGGGAGTTCAGTAACTGGATCTATTATCCTTTTGGATTTAATCACGCTGTTACTTACTATGTTAATTATATGCCAATTAAATATTAAACATTTAATGAAATTTAGCAGTTAACACATTTACTTTACATACAATGGTTAATTGATCAATATGCTCTTAATAATTTAAGAAGTGATAACTATGCTATTAAATTAAAATTAAATGGCTAAATTAAATCACAAATGCATATAAGTAATGCTGCCTAACTTCACTGCATGTACTCTTCACTTCTAAAAGTGACATTTTACTAACAGCAAAGTATATGCTGTAATGTTAACAATACAGTGATATTTCCCCATTACTATTCTATACAAAAACAATCAAGTTAAAAGAAAATTGACTTTTGGCAGCAAGGTCGAGTATTTAAAAATCAGGAAATGCAAGATTTACATCTCCCATGCAACCTTACTTCTGCCCTTTTGTGCATCCATCCTCTGCACTGGTTGAGGCAGGGTCGCATGGAAACAGTAGTATATGATCATGTAATTAAAGACTAACAATACATACACACAGAATGTATGGGCAGAATTAAGTTGAGTAGGCAACCATAAATCTGGCATTCCATAGCTCAAATGTGAACTTTACCATCTAAATGAATGTCTAACTGGGTTTTTTGTTTGGCTTTTTGCATGCAATGTCTGTTAGATTCCATTTTTTTTTCTTTTTTAAAGAACTGTAACAAAGACAACCCAGTCATGCAACATCAGCTGGGTTTGAACCCTAAGCCTTCAGCACTAACTTTATCCTATGAGCTACAAGACTAATTACATCAGCTGACAGGAACAGAAGACTTACCCCCAAAGAGGCAACTGGCCATTAATGTCATGTGCTGGGATTATTCAGGAGGAACCCAGCTCTCACATTCTTCTTCCTATGGGATTTGAGAACCTCCTGCAATACAACATGTCCCCAGATGTAGAGGAAATGGGACACTGGGACCATGTATCAGGTCAAGAGGTGTGATTGGGAGGGGCGGCCTCACCTGGCTCTCTCCCACCCTGCCACCATAGCTGCTCTGCAACTCCCAGGTATTCCCAGTGCAACATGTGCTGCTGCTGCACTTGGTGGTGTGGTCTGACTCTTTAGAACGTTCATGGTCAGTTGTTATTTTGACAGGATGCTAAAACTTTTGTGAGGAACACAAGTGAGAGAAGGAAAACAGCAACTTTTAAGGCTATAATTCTGCAAAATTGGACTGGAATGGAATTTCATAGAACAAGGAAAAGGCAGTTCTTTAGCTTGAGGGCTTTCTCCCTCCTAAATTTCAAATGCCTGCTGAAACAATGGAAGTGTTAAAGTTTCTGAAGAAAAGGTCACAATAATCTTTTATAATGGAAAATGTAAGGCAATTTAAATATAAGGGTTGTTACCAGTTCCCCTTATAGTGATGTAACAACTGTTAGTATGTGTTGACCTTTCAATAACATTTACGTATTAGGATTGATCCTGAAAAAGGGCTGAATACCCAAAATTCAATGCTGTCAATCTACACCGATGCAGTATGAGAGTGATGCTCACACGTGTGGATTGCAGAGAAAAGAAGTTTTAAAAGGCACTATGATAATTTCTCTAATACTTTCGGGGGGTGGGGGAGGGAAATCAATAAGTCAATGATCATTTTGCCCTATGCAGTTATCATCTGTCCCTGGGTTTTGCTAAAGCTATTTTTGAGGGCACTATCCTTTGCTGCATTACTCCCAATAACCTTTTAAAGCAAGACAATGACCTTTCCTTCAGACTCAATGGTCCTCTTGAGGTTTTTGTCCAGCCAATAAATTCCCCCAGATTGTTAAAAGACTAACCTCTTTCAGGTCTCAGATGCTAAAGATTTCTTCAAACATGAGCTTTATTACCTCTCTTTGATTGCACTGAGGATAACAAATTCCACAAGGTTCTTTGTGAATTTGTTTTCCAATCCTGTGTTATGTGGCAAATACAGTGGCATACACTGAGAATAAAGGGCTCTCTGGGACCTCTCTAAAAATGTTTGTTTCTATTTCTGTGTTCCTATCAACTTTCAACCAGCAGATCAACTATTACAAACAGAAGCTGGAAAGGAGAGAAAGGACAAAGAATGTCTAAATAGTGAGATATAAAAGACAAGTTTTCTAAGCAATTACAGCATGCCTTGAGGAGGGGCATTATGACAGAAGATGGAGGAAACCAAAGGAGAAAGATAGGACATGTGAGGTTATGTATATTCATTTCTTTAATTCTATAGCTAGGAGCCTGGAAGAAATAGGCTGACCAAGGTTCCAGGCAAAATTGTGGAGACGGGAAGACAGAATAGCAACTTTCTTTATCACGTTCCTTGATCAGTGTTAGAAGGAAATATTTTCTGTACCATTGTCACAGAACAGGAAGGCATAAGGCCAAATGATGAGGAAGTGTACAGATCATCTTTAAAATGCACTGCATTATTACTCTCATTAAATGGATATTAAATATTGATGGATGAAAGATGTTCCTGTATATTTTACTGGGCATTACTGAGTAGTACCAAATCAAGAAGCTACAATTGTTTCCAATATCCAAACATAGTGCATATTAAATATTTAAGTGCAAAACTCTTACCCAATTAACAGCTACACATATAAGTCCTACTAAAACAATGAACCCAAAATAACTGAATCGTAACAAAAAGGACAACATCAAAGCTGTGTCAAAGATGGCTAGGAGCTCCATAAATCAAAACATTGCTATTTGATAGCTACATAGTTGTGACATTTATAGTTGTCTACATTTTACAAGTACCCATATATAACTGACTACAATTCCTCAAGTCATGTTGGAAAATGCCCTGGGCTGTGTGAAACCTGGGTTGGATTTTCTTTGGGCCGTCTCTTTGGTCCAGAAACCTGCACAGAAGGGGATATGTCCAGGGAATTATGCTCAGAAGTTGTAAAATCATTGTATCCTTTTATATTTAGGTTTTCAGAGTTTGAAAAAAAAGTGATGTTGAAGCTATACCTGAAAAACATCAGGAGGAAGCAGCAAATGATGCCATTAAATTGGAAATTCACCTATAGTAATATCAGTTCTTACTCCAGGGAAAAAAAATGTAGATTTTGTGAAACAAAATGTCAAAACCACCAGGTCACAGAGTTAAAAGCTATATTTTAATCTCCTCCAAACAAATTTTCCTAATTCATGCAACTTATTGGCTTTTTAGTCCACCCCTCTTCTCTAGAGAAAAAGGACATTTTAGCAATATATTTCAACCTTGAGCCTGCCTAACATCCTCAGCTACCTGTCCTGTCAAATCAAAGTTTGTACAGAAGATCTGGAATATTTATATGCTGTAGCCAGCCCTACACCCTTGAGTTGTGTAATCAAATGATGGATTAAATAAGATAAGAAATCAGAAATTATTGTTCCCCGTGGAAGGAATATATGCAAAAAATGGAATGATTTTATTCAAACATAATAGGCCAAGTTGGCCATTTACTTACACCCACAAGATCCAATTAAGTCTACCTGATCAAGTAATTTTCTATGTAATCAATCAATTTAATTCAATCCTGCATTAAGGTTACCTAGATATAAATGAAGACAGAATTTGATTAAATATGTTTATCTTTCGGCTTCAGATGCAAATGAAAACTATTCCAGATTACTAGAGGCCATAATAATGTAACATATTAAGTTTATATATACTGTATCTATACCCCATAATCTTTTATTTTACACTCCAGTTAACAAAGGAAGAGGGGAAACTATTTTCCCCACGTATTTGTTTTAAAAAATTCAAACACATTCAGACCTCTGTGTGTGTTCACTTTCCACATCAGACCTAGTTTTAAATAGAATGACTGTTTACAGAAAGTGAGTTTTAAGCTCTTAAGACTTTAAGAAAAAGAGCCTCTCTCCTGGAACCATGATTAGAGATCTGAAAATATTCAATATGACTAATCACAACCAAAACACAGGTTATGTTTCAGACTTCAAATAGAAAGTAACAAAATTCACCAGAAGTTTCAATGAATAATTTCAAATAATGAATAAATCTGAGGCTATCATGATCAGTTCACAGATATCCCAAGAACAGAACGTGAGGTGAAATTCATCCACTGAATGGTTTGTTATGAGTTATTCACTCAGCTCTAGTTAACGGCCCCAATGGATTTTACCCAATAGAGACAAATAGTTTAATTAAATGTATGTAGAAACTAGACTAATGCACTCCAGAAAGGTTGAAGACCTTGGCTCCAAATGCTCTTTTGCTTAAGTTACTGACCTGGATGGCTGGGATAGTAAATCTGCTTTATAATCATCATGTCTGTCTCAATTAGGCAAACCTATTAATTGAGAGATACAAATAGATAACCAGAGTGAGGCATAAAATGGAGCAACCTCCTCAAAGACTATAGTAGCACCTCAAACCTGCAACCTTCCAGAGCTCATGGCTTCTCTACTGAGAGGATAAGGTGCTTTTAAGAGAAAGGGAGTTGGGAGAAGTGACAAGAGTAAACATAACATCTAGATGACTGATCTGTCACTGGGGAGGGGAATGATAATAGAAAAGTGATATGCACTAAGCATAAAGAAGGAGAGAGAAGAAGGCACAGAAAATGAAGGTGTGTATTTTGGTGGGAGAGCAGCATCTCTGCCAAACTATTCAACTCCAGACTATTAAGTTCTTTGGTTGAGGCTGAATATTGCACTTGGGTCAGAGTTATCTACTCTGAATTTTAAATAAACTAAACTTAGTCAACATATTATGGACTAAGGAGGAGATTTTTTCAAAGGCCCAAAGGAGAGCTGAGCACCCAAAATCTACCTCTTATTGCCTACTATGCTTTTATTCTTAAACAGAGGTGGATAATGGTTTGTTAACCAAAAAAAAACACCTCAGAACAAGAAATTTATTTTTTTATTTGCCTCTTCACTCAAAGTATAAAATACCTTTAACCCTTTCATTTTATTTTTAAAATAATCAGCCCATTTATAAAGGGCTTAAAAATGGAAATTTGACCACAGCATTTGACAATAAAGGAACCAAAAAAACCCACTTCAAAGAACATTATCAAGAATAATCTTCTTTTCTCTATTACCAGCAACATCTTAACATTATGAAGAGAAAAAGGCTCAAATTCATCCCAATTGTAACTCCACTTATTTCTGTGGAATTCATAAAGGTGATTTGACCAAAAATTCTAATAAACTAATTCATTTTCACCTTTTATCTGTTTAATTTACACACCTCTGAACTGAAGCACAAACTACATGGTTTATAATCAGTATTGTGCCCACACTTATATAGAGTGCATACCTTTAAAATTAGTTCATAGTGAAGGGTGAATGCCAAAGTATCATAGTTGGATTCACATAAGCACCCAAATGTTTGGGTGGATCTCCGTAGCTTATTTACATGATCAAAGCCTTATAGCACTGCTATTTTTGCCTAAAACTTTTGTGGTTCAAGGGACTCCCTTCACAAGATTCTTCACTAAATTCTTGCTTCAGGCCAGGCCAAGAACAGTTTTTCCTCAAGTAGTTTTGGCACAAAGTCCCCATCAGAACCTGAGTCAGTGAGGAGCAGACATGAAATGAAAAAAAGTTAACTGAACTTTTATCAACTTTAAACTCAAGGTTTGTTCCTGGTTCTGATGAATGCTTTGGTGGGTCATTTTAAACAAAACTAGAGAGAGGGGCCTGAATTCAATCTCTCTTTCAGAGCCAAATCCAATTTTTCTAAAGCGTGATGCTGGATTTGAGGAGTGCTGATACAGATGCACCTCCAGTCTGAACTGGCTTTCCTATCCTATACAGTATGGATTGTCCAAAAGGACCGAAGTTTAAAAGAGTGGCATCACTGGTACATATGACATATATGGGAAAGGGAGGGCAAGTGATCAGATTGCTACAGATGGCCCATCAGAGCTGCAGATGAAATGCAAGGAGATGCTTATAAAATACAAGCAAGAAGAAGGTTAATAGTAAAATAACCTTCCCCACTCTAGTGCAGCAGCTTACCGTTGAGAGGCTTCACTACACAAATTGTGATTCAAGGAGCCAGGTGTGTATTTATTAGCTTTGGGCCCTTGAAAGATGAGAAATTCACCATGGGAAATAAAGATTACCAGCTTTGCAGAAAGTTGGCTTTTATCTTCCAGCACTTGTACACAGAAGCACCACAATGTTTTCCCTGCAGCAATTCATAAATCAGTATGGACTTTTTAAATGCTTTACACAGAGTTGGGTCCCACATCTTACTGCACTAAGTCTCTGTACACATATAGACACACTGTACAAATGCCTGCCCTATCAGCTCTTTCCCTGCCATGTGCCAAAAGATGGTGAAGATCTTGCAGGAGGCAACAGGCCTTGATGAAAATATTCCTCCTCCTCCAGAATAAGAAGAATGGGCTCCTACTCGGTTTATGACATGAATAAAGGGTTGGGGGAAAATGAAGTATCTGTTATATTGTTACCATGGCAATCATTCCCTCTAGAAGGCCAAGTTCTTTCAGTTTGTTGACAGAATGATTTGTAACAGAGTTTTAGAAAAATGTACTGTTTGTCATATTTTGACTGAAACAACTCATTTTTAGCATTTGCTTTTGCCTTTTCTTTCAAGTGCAGGACATAAAAACTCCTTTTTTATTACAGCTAAAACATAAGAAAATTTGTTGGTGTGATTTACTGCTCTTAACCCCTTGGCACCATGAGTCCAGGAGGAATCCAGCTCAGAAACAATAATGCTTTTGCATTAGTGGCTAGCATGAAAGCGTCCTGTTTCTTGGCACCAAAATGCTGAGGGGGAGGCGACATATTTTAGATGCACTCTGAGTATGCACTGCAATCTGGCTGGAGTAAAAGAATCCTGTGTCTCAGCTGCAAAGACTGAGCAAGAACACAGGCTATCTAACAGCACTGATGAACAACGGAGCCTGTACCAGTTGGGACACTGCACAAATTCATCAAAAGAGAGAAGGTATATTCATATTAAAATAAATGTATCTGCACCCAATTCTGTGGCACATTCACAGCTGGTGCAACTGCTTCAGATTATATATTACACATGCCCTAAGGGCTTGTCTACACATACAGTGCTGCTCCTCCCCCTGTACTGCTTCATGAAGATGCTTCTCCCATCGGCGTAGGTACTCCACCGCCAAGAGGTGGCAGCTACATCAACGGGAGAAGCCCTCCTATTGACATAGCCCTGTCTTCACTGGGGATTAGGAAAATCCATACCCCTGAGCAACGTAGTTATACCAACATAAATTGGTAGTGTAGACCAAACCTAAGTGGCCCACAAAGGAGGAACAGCAAGATTATATTGAGCAGCCAGAGCACAGCACTGAGTGACATTTTCACTAATGGGAACATATAGAACTATGATAGGTTACAGTGCCCCAGCTAAAAATTGATGCACTGGTGTCTCCAAGTCTAAGCCATAGCTGCAACTTTGCCCCCACCTTATTTGTCATAGGGTCCTTTAAGGAATACAACTCTGAGCAGCTTTATGTCTCAGAAGAGTTTGAAAAACATTATTTCATAGGGCATTTGGTCTTTTTATTTTGTTTTTGTTTTTTCTTCCTTGGCATTTTATTACCAAGGATGTTTAAGAAAACAACATAAGGTTTCTTTTTTGAGAACTCTTATATTTCTTAAGAGCTCAACCTGTTCATTCCCCACCTAAAAAGTCCAACTCCTGTTTTGGGTACTTCAGTCAGTTGTTTTGGAAATGATTGCAATGGCAAATACACTGGATGAATTCTGGTTGGGAAAGTAATACCAGAAGCTGATAAAAGGACTGAACTTTGCCCTTTGATCAGTGCTAAATTCACACTGTATCAAAGGTCATTTGGCCACAAAAAGCAGAGATCTTGGGCATGATTCTGATAAGTCTTACACTGGTGTAAATCAGGAGGTGCTCCACTGAAGACAAGGGAACATAAAACCCATGTAACATTGCCTACAAACAAAAGGCCTGATCTTCAGCTAATATATCCCCGATATCTCAGAATGAGGTAAGAGAAACAACAAATCTTTTTTTTTTAAATATTATGGAGCAGGCTAGTTCTCAGTCCCTATGAAATGTCACCCAAAATTTCCTCATCAAATTCTGCGTCGACTGCTCTTTACATACAAGACTAAAAAACAAGTGCAGTTTATTTGCATGCATGGAGATAGAATTCAAGGGTAACCAACAGAAGGTCATTCATTGGTTCAGTAGTATTGCAAAAGTCATCACCGCAGCTCAGTCAATTCCCTGTCATTGCAGAAGTCTCAGGCACCAGTGCATGTCCATCCCTCCTATTGCCTGCCTGTCGATCATAATCGTTTAGTCTCCCAAGGGCTGTAATACTTTGGTCTAATTTCAGTTGTTGGGTTTACTGTGCTGGTGCTGGGTGGTGTTGGAAACTGGTGATATACAGGAGCTCGAACTAGATGATGTGAAGGTTCTTTCTGGCATAAAGTCTATGGCCTAGGTACCCAAGTACTTTGGTGAATTTAAGTGCCAGTGTTAGGCTGCACTGTGATTCACAATCCTTTTGCTGTACCCTTTAAGTGTCCAAAGTTGCTCAACCCCCTACATCATTTCAGTAAAAGTTCCTTGGGTGCTCACCCAGAGTAAGTGATTAAAACCTGGGGAAGCAAACATCTGTGCATCTCTATCAGTGTTATAGAGGGCGGACAATTTATGAGTTTACCCTGTATAAGCTTTATACAGAGTAAAACAGATTTATTTGGGGTTTAGATCCTATTGGGAACTGGGTGTCTGGGTGCTGGAGATAAGTAACCTGCTGAGCTGTTTTCACTTAAAGCCTGCAGCTTTGGGAGAGTGGACCAGACCCTGGGTCTATGTTGCAGCAGTCTAGTGTGTCTGGCTCAACAAGGCAGGGTTCTGGAGTCCCAAGCAGGTAGGGAAAATGAGCTCAGAGGTAATTTCAGCACATCAGATGACAGTCCCAAGGGGGTTCCTGTGACCGAACCCATCACAAGGCTGTTCAGTGCAGTAGCAGGTTAAGAAAGGATGGGATTTTGAGACAAATAGTAACCTTAAGGGTCTTGGGAGCCCCACACAAGCTCATCTTCAACCAGGCCAGAGCACACAAGTCAACTGTTTAGCATGAACCCCATTGACATACAGTCTGGCAGGGAAGCTTGTAAATAAAAGCAACAAAACAGAATGAAATTGATAAATGCAAGGTATCCGGAGCTAAAATCCAAAATCCACTAAAATCCATCAGTCAAGATACGGTCTGCTTCTGCATTCTCCTGAGCATGACAATGTTCTAGCCTCATTGCACTTCAAAGTAAACCCTCCAGAAGAGTTAATTACAAGAGTAGTTTGATATTTATCTGTGAGATGCCATTCCCCAGCATGCTGTGTGTTTTTACTCTCCACTATTATGAAGCATAAATTTAATCTTTTATTGATTTATAAATACTTCACACTATGTAAAATATTGCTGAATTATAATCCTCTCCTCATAAAATGGTAAGCAAACGTCCAGCCATCTGTTTGGCTAATGAGAACAACCACCCAAACTACTTTTTGAGCATAACACATCCCAGTTTGAAACTGCTTTCAGTGTAAACACCTGTTCATACATATCAATTAACATTATAATTACTCAGTTGGTGAATATAATCAAAATAAAAGTGTTACAGCCCTACTGTTTACCATTTAAGACTGCTGAATGCACTGGTAGTATTCCTACATTACTTCTTCTTCCTGACCCATCCTAAAATTCAAACCAGTTTCAAGTTACTCTAAGGCTTTGCAAAATCCAGTGCTCAGGAAAGTCTATTAACAAAGGGAACTCAGCAAGGCAGTTAGGTCAAATTCCAGAAGAGGTGGGTTCAAACTCACTTTAACTGTGAGGATTTGGAGATAATTATTCTTTGGCCCCTTTTATCCACATCACAAAAGAATCAAACAAATTGACAAAATTTGGTGCCATTAGCAGACACTATTCAACATTACTCCCACAAAACCATACAAGCAGGGTGCATTATTAAAGGTCAGGTTTGAGATGCAGTAACAGCTGTGTGTAGATCTCTGTGCGGGGGCAGAGATTCGTTTCCTTGGACTTTAGCACAAGACAAAAGCAAAATAGTTTTGTTCCCATATTAATGAAAGCAGAAGGCAGCATTTAAAGGCAAAAAATTAGTCTTTCATGGCAAAATGCTGTATTTGTAGCAAGTTTTCTTTGCAAGACTGATTTAGTCTTGCCTACGATCATGTGCTCAGAAAATATTTGTTGAAGCACAGAAAAACTTATTTTGCATGATTCTGAATGAGAGACTGAGTCCTGGACAATATCATCTGCACCAACTATACTGAGGCCAAACCAATGAAACAGTCAATGGATCAGATGCTCGAAACCCACTTTGTACTCCAGAAGCACAACAACATCACTTTAACGCTGCCCTGAAGGAGCAGTTAAGGTTCCCAACATTAGGGAATCCTGTGCTGGAGTAAAGCCTGTCTGGAGATGAAGGATGGGGGTGGAGCCAGAGCTGGAGTGCAATTCACTCTGCCAAATCCTATCAGGGAAAACAGGTCCCTACCTAATGGACAATTTCAACTGGCATAAATTAGAGCAATCCTATGGCTGCTCTAACTTGCACCATTGGCCAGTTTTGACCTCCCCACTGGCCCCAGCATTGTGGGGTCAGTGGAGGACAAGCCAGCTACCTTTGCAGGATCAGCTTAATGGACACAAATTGATTATCTTTTTATACTTTGAAGCCATGCCTTAAAAGGTGACAGACTAGTGGATCATCACCCATACCTCTATTTTGATGCCATCTATAATACAATAAAATTCAGAGAGGGTAGAGGGGAGCTGAATTCAGTATAACTGGTGTTTTCAGTTAGACCACATAGCCATCACTGGAGGCAAATCCTCTCATGGAACCTATTATCTAGTGAGAAAAACATTGGGAAAGATAATTCACATCCATGCACATACAAGGCTTCTGCTGTCAGAGATTAGTGCCACACTTAGAAGATGAATGAGTATCAGGAAAAGATGTAGGAGGGAAAGACGAAAAAAAAAATTTCAAACTGATCAGAAGCTGAACTTCTGGTCCTTGTAGTCTGCCCTCATTACAAGCTAATTGCTATTTTAATTTTTCAGTAAATACATATTATATGACTCAGAATCCAGAGCTGGCCTTTGACATCAGAGATGTGCCAGAGACCTGAACATTGCAGTACCAAAAGCAAAAAAAAGTGGTAAGGTATAAGCAAAAAAAGTGTCCTAAAGGTTACCATACACTAGTGCATTATACACTTTATATCTGAAGTCTGACTTGAGTAAAATGCCAACTCTTATTAATGAGGTATTGGTTAAGATCCCAAATAAGTAATGTGTTGGTTTTATGACTTCAAAAGGGGCAAATCTCTCAAGATGAATGCTGTGTTCATGCAGTTCCCACTGTTATTTAAGTGGAAAAGGTTTGAATCTCCTATTCACCAGCAAAAGGAGTTAAGAATTATGCACGTTACCACCCCAGAAAAGAGCCAGGAAATAGTCTAATGGGATGGCAGCAGTTCTCTACTGCAAAGGAAATGTAGCTGCTTCAAGAGAGACAAGACAAATTTGCCTGCCACACACACACACACACTCTCTCTCTCTCTCTCACTCTTCAGAACTCTGGGAGGAGGATTAGTTATTATATATAGTCACTTTCCCAGCAATGCACATCACCCAGCTGCCTTAGTGTCAACCTGAAAATTCATCCCAATTGCGTCTCATGAAACCAAATAGTAGTTACAAATTGCATTGAGAATGTGAAATTAGATGTCGCCCAGTAAATCTGCTGAACAAAAATGAGTGAAAAATGTAGCTTCTGAAGTAAGTCTGCTGGTCTATAGCAATTTCTAACCAAAAAAAATTATGAAAGCTACTTTGAACATTCTCTTATGCTGTAATGTGCCATATCCTAGATATTTATTAATATATACTGTGGTATGCACTGAAGATCTTTTTGATGAAACAAAACTTCAACCCGGGCTTTACAGGCATACTTATTGTTTTAGTTTCTTCTAAATTCATTGTTATTTGAACCTCCATTTTCATGTCACTAGTTTAGGATATGATGCATAATTAAAACAGAAAAAACACAGCCCTGTTAATGGTAATGCACCAGAGCTTAGGTTTGACATTCTTAAGGATACTGTTGCAAACTGTTGTATGGAAGGAATATACAGACACAAAAGCTTTTTTGAGTAACTGAAGAAGCAACCATATTGTAATAAGAATGAAACAGTCATAGCATGCTCCCTTAACTTCCCTGGACAGGGTTCTCCTGCAACTCCCTTTGAACTGGGCTTCAGTGACACTCTAACAATTTGCCCAATAAATGAGAAAAGTCAACCAGTTAACTAGAAAGGCCCACTTGTCTCCCTATACCCAGCCTCTCACTCCCTCTTTCTTCTTCTTGGATCAGTTTAAGTGTCTATTGAGCCAACCTCCAACTTCATAGTGATCTGCCAGATGGGAGTAATAATGAAAGACCCCTAGTACTCAAGCTTGGAACTCTCCCCCCACTTCAGCTTTCCTTTTGACTGAAACATGCAATTTAACTTTATTGGGAAAGTGTTTTTAGAATAGAAATGTCACTGTGCTCTGCAAAAGCAAACACGAATATGGCCTCATTTTTGCACATCCCTACAATATATTTATCCCTTTTAAAAAGCAAGATGTAGAGAGGTGGCACAACAGAACAGTGATGGCCTTTCAAATTTGAATATTAGTCCCATTCAGCCCATCAGAATTTTTTTTTTCAAAGGTAGTTAAGGAACCTCAAACTTAGCCCCTGTAGGCTTGACCCTCCAAGTATATCTGAAGATAAAACTTGATGGAACTCTCATTGATTCAGTGGACGTTCAAGACTGCAGGATCAAATATCACTTGGCTACATCACAAAACCACTACTCACATGCAGTCTTGGTGCCATAAAAGCCCAGTACTGGAATACTGAATTGTGAATAAGCTCATGAATAAGATGCATTGAGAGAACAGTAAAAAAGGAAGGTTGCACAGAGCTTGCTTTATTTCTAGCTCTAATGAGAGTGATCAGTCTCTCACTTTCATGAGCGCTAAAATTTACTCACAACAAATAAAAATTGGTCTCAAGACCCTGTATATCTGATTACATAAGCACAAGATTTAGTTCAGAACCCTCTCGACTTATAACCAGATTGAAGAATGCTCTACATTTTTAGCATTGCAATTTCATTGGGCATCTCCCAGCGATGGTGTTACTCGATATTTTGACACTAAGCTCTCTGTACAACTTGATGAAAACCAAACAGCTAAGGGTGTAGCAAACAGTCACAAAAGTCTGAAATGACTTGTGCCCTGATCTTACAATGAGCTCTCATCTCACTCTACAACGTTTAGCTATTTCAGAGTTTTGCATTGTCAGTAAGGAGGCTAGTGTCATGGATATGGATCTTACCCACTCAGGTATTTATTCCTTCATTTCAGTTTATACAGATTCCAAAGAGAGCTGCCTATCCAGTGACCTATACTCAACACATGTCACAAACCCATTGGGTAATAGTTTTTCTTTAGTCAGTGCTGACCTGGAGCATATTTTAAATGAGTGACAGAAGTGAAAGCAACAGTAAAGAGTTGTGTAGGAAGCCTGCGGCATGGACAGTAGAAGGTTATATGTTCAGGTTGCAGAGTAATATTTACCTTAGATCGGTTACTCCAGAGGTGGCATTAGGCATAAGTGGACTAAACAATTGCTTAGGGCCCCAAGCAGCTCAACTGGATCCTGATTCATGGGGATGTTTTTTTATGTTTAATCGGAGTTTTGACTTAGGCCTATTTCAGTAATGTACTAATTTACAAAAATATGTTTTAAATGAAAGTGATCCCCAAACCATCATTTGGTGATGTGTGTGTTGGGTTGGTATATTTTGGGGTTTGTGGAAGTAATGCAAGTAGTATTTTAGGGAGTGGGTGAGGGGGGAAGGGATACCCAAAATATTCTGGCCAACGGCCCCTAGTGGGCTAGTACTGGCTCTGGGTAATTCCCATTGACATGTAAATATTGCTTCATCCACATGGAACCCCAAAGTTTAGATCTTAGGCCAAACAGAGGAGTCTAATTTATTTCTAACTAAGCAATTTGTATGAATGGAAATGAGCAAAGTGATTTCACGTTTGGGTTTCCAGCCAAACTGGTCTCCTGCTTCCACTTAAATAGGCCTCCGGTTCTCATCCTGCTACCTCTAAACTTCCCTCAGTCATCTGTCTTTCCTCCACCCCACCCCATCTACATCCTCATCTTCTCTGCCTCCCCTTCTTCCATACTGTTAAGTCAGTTTCACATCTGAGCCCAGTCAGTCTCCTTTCTCATTCCATCTGGGTGCAAGTAGATTATTCTCTAAAATCTTCCATATCTATGGCTTCCTTGGAAGATGCCTCCACTCACCCCAGCGGGAATAGATCAGAACTTCAGGTTCCAAAGCTGAATCTTGAATAGCATGGTACCTCCGCTAGTCAAAGTTTGTTATTTGAATCTATGCTCAGCCTACCTGATAGATCTCAATACCTCCTTCAAACAAGAAGCATTACAACTCGGGGCGGGGCGGGGAGGACGACACTATTGGATTTCACATACACTGATGTGAGCAGCTATATTTACTTTAGATAATGCATTTTACCCTTAGATACTCTTTCATAGTCCACTGAAGTTTGGCTCTCTTATAATAGGTGTTTAATATTTTTCTTTCAGTTTATTCACACACAATCCATCAGAATTTGACATCAACAAACAAGGATACATGACCCAGTCATAACCGCTCCCCATACTGTAGAAGTGTCTGAAAACTGACTGACAGTAATTTTATTTAATATTAGCTTTTACCCAGGGCAAATACTTACATCATATATATAATTATCTAAAGACCCTGATAGACAGAACCCATTTTATGTGCACAGATCACCAAGTACACCCTGTCATGTTGAAAGATTTGTTAGCTTTAAATCACCCCAACCCATAATAAAAAATAGGAGGAGCAACTGTCTAGTGCACAAGAAAGGAAGGATGAATGAGAATAGATTTTTAAAATGCGAGGCACTGTATCCATTTTACCCAAAGCATTGAAAATACTTTCCAGAGATGCATTCTCAGAAGTTATTATTCCCACAAGAAACTCCCCAAAAAGGGAGCTGAGAACAGAGAACTGAAGCCACTTTCTCAAGGTCACACAGGGTATAAGATGTAGGACAGTATATTTAGTCCATTACGTTATACCTAACAGAAAGTAAATTATCAGCACCTGTTCAAGGGGAGAGGAAATCATTGTAAGATGGTGTTGAAGGCATTCGTGCCTAATTTAAATTCAAGGAGATGTAGGAGACAGATTTGCATATGTGAGTCCCTCTGTGATGTAGCAGATTTTCTTAAACATTGCTCCTATTTCAAGTTGCAGTTTTATTTTTGCACCTGGATTTTGAGATTGCCACTTCATCTGAAACATTAAGGTTTTCCCATGTTGAACATTTCACTATATTCAGTTCTTGGTATTACATATCCAACAGGCCATAATGCCTCAGGATTTCTCATCCTTGGCATATTTCAGGCCAGCTTTTACTCAAACATAGCACTTAGTGGTGTTTTACACGAGTCTGGTATGTCCAAAAAAGAGAAGAGTTGAGGTATTCTTTAAGGCCCAGATGCAAACTTCAGCTAAGTCAATGGAAATTCTTCCACTGACTTCACTGGGCTTTTCACCAGGTTCTAACTGATTAACAGAGCAAGCACATTGGAGAAATTAGTGTTGAGTCTTTTAGGAGCCAGCAGAGCAAATGTAAGAGCACAGTACAGCTGTGGAGAGAGAGGGAATCTCTCTCCCTAGTCATCTCATTATGACTAGGGAATACTATTTCATGGCAGGTAGTAGTGAGATCAGTGGAAAGTGGAACTTGACTAACATACTATCCCCCACCACACTCACCAACCCCACATTAACTAAAGTCCGATGATGTTCTCAGCTCACTATAGAAGCAGTGGTTAAGATGACTTGGTCCTGCACTAGGCCAGTATGGATGAGACAAACACTGGCTGTGTTGTCTAACACTACACAGTTTAAGAGTTAGATGTTTTGTTTCGGTGGGGGGCTGGGGGGAAGGGGTGGAGATTTGCCTTCTAGCCAAAGGACAACCAAAAGAGACCCATGTAAAAATCACAAAATGTTCTTCGGTCTCCCCAGGATAGACAATCTTCTATCCTGCTGATTCAGGGCTAAACAGTCTCTTGCTTCTCCCTAGGTCATAGCTTTCACCCGGTCAATGCAGAGGAGCAAAGAGGACTTCTTCCCACAAGATGCTTTGGCTTGCCCCCCTAAACAAGCACAAAGATGGATAGGTCCAAACCCACACCATTACTGTGTTGCCTCAGGTCTTTTTCTTTACACCTCTCAGGGTTCCTTTCTCTTCTCCTGCTTCTCTCTAGATAGCTTGCAAGGTCCTTTTCACAGCCTCTTCTGGACTCTTTCCACAGCATTCTTGGAGTAGCACTACACCCTGGTCTGCCTCTTCCAGGCCTCCTTTTCTTCTGAGGCAAAGCTGCTCCTTATATTCCTAGAACTCCTTCCAGCATGCCTTGAAACAGCCTACAATTCTCAGTGTCTTTCTGGAGACTAGAACTCCCAGAATTACCTTCTTCCATCATGAACCATGCCTGAGCCATGCTTGACCTATAGCCTCCCTTAAACCACTAGTGAACCCAAATTCAAGTAGTGCATCTGGTCTGAGAGCCTGGTGCTCACATACTTGTCTCTGAATATAAAATATAACTTTATTATGGCACATCTTTCTTACAAAGTAGCCTGGCATGATCTCCTGTGAAATAACAGCATGATCGACTGTCAATATCATGGCAGGTCAGGGAAGTAATGTATTGCCACTTGGAAAACAAAATATAAACGCTATAAGTTGGAAGTTCCAAAAGCACCTTTTTGTCACTGTACACATGAATTTTTCACTCTTTCACATAATAAGACTTTGAAAGACATACTATATAGGAAAAGTCTTTATTTAGTATCTACTGCTGAGTGATCTGTTTCTAATGAATAAAGTTATTCAGCAAATTTACGTTTGAGACTTCTCTGCAAAACACAACAGACGTCTGTAAACATCAGTTAAGTTTTCATTGAACACTATATGAACTTACTTCAGCCTCAGATAGTTCAGAAAGTTTTCCCTTTCACTATTGGCATTCTTTCTATCCCCTCATTGGATGATTTAAACTTGGATTTCCCTTCTTGTAATTAAAGATTTCAAAATGAACATGAAGTCACTTCTGACATGAATCATCTTTGCATGAATAAAGGTTCAAGAAACTTTCACTTCCCCTGAGAATTCTTGCAAGTAAATGTGAAAATTTTGGTATGAATGTTTGCAAAAATAAATGAAGTTGTAAGTAATACAGCAAATGTAAGGGTTTTATTCATGCAAATGTTCAGACGTGTTCCTTTTGGAGAGTTTACCTAGCTCTAATGGTCTCTATTGCTCCTCTCCACCATTGTATGTTCCTGGAGAGAGACTTTCATGAACACCAGATCTTGGTTTCCTCGTGTGTTCATCTGCTCACTTCAGTTTATTACCCATCTGTTTGTAAGGGTAAGGGTATCAAGAGTTCCACAGCCACCAATTTGGGTATCAATCTTCAATTTGTGAGGGGAATAAGCAAATGATGCAGACTAATTCTTAAGAAAAATAAATCCTGCTTTCCTGCAAATCCTAAAGATAATAAAGAATTAGGGAACAGAGGATATATGATATTGGTGTTTAACTGTCTCTGAAAAAACATATTGTGTTTTACAAATTTCTATGGGCTAGATTTTCACTCTAAGCACAGCCCTGAGCAATGGGTAGTGGTGCATAAACTGCACCATCCCAGGATAAGCCATGGGATACACTATAATTCAGAGACATTCTTCTGAGTCATAGGGTATGGCTACACTTACAAATCTGCAGCGCTGGTAGTTGCAGTGCTGGTCGTCCAGCTGTGCAGGGCCAGTGCTGGTGTGTGGCCACATTTGCAGCATTTGCAGCGCTGTTGGGAGTGATGCATTATGGGCAGCTATCCCAGCATTCAAGTGGCAGCAACGTGCTTTTCAAAAGAGGGGGGTGGGGTGGGGCATAGTGTGACAGGGAGCGGGTGAGAGAGAGTGAGTGGATTTTTGGAGCCAACACTGTGTGTTACCTTCCTGCCTTGAAAAATCAGAACATGTTCCCGATCCCTTACCCTTAACTCTTAACTGCAAACAGCCTGCAGCCAACGGACTCCCTCTCTCCCCTCTGCCTCGTTTCTGTCAAGCAAACACTCACTCCCTGCCTGCCTCATTATCTCATTTGATTGTTCACAGATTGATCACAGCAAACAGGAGCTGTGTTTGTAGATAAGCAGCTCCGGGATCAACGGAGCTCCGAGTTCACAACAAAACAAAGAGAGGCTGCATAACAAAACAAAGAGAGTAATTTATAAAAGCATTCTGGGATATCTGCTAATACCCTGGAGGCCAATAACAGCACTGGTGTGTGGCCACACTTGATGACCAGCGCTGCAGCACCAGCGCTGCAATCTTTATTCCCCATGCTGAGCCAGGTGTACGGCCAGCGCTGCAGCCAGGAGTTGCAGCGCTGCATGTGCCCTGCAGGTGTGGACACTTACTTATTGCAGCGCTGGAAAGCCTCCACCAGCGCTGCAACTCGCAAGTGTAGCCATACCCAGAGTCACTATCCCTTGCAGCAGGGAGAAGCAAGAAAGAAATTGTTATAATACCCCATGTGCAAGCTCAGCTGCACAGAGCAGTGAATTAAGGAAGAGGTGGGAGGATAAACAAGGATCAGCTCATTCCACCCAAGTCCCCACCCACCTACTCCAGGGAGTGAGTAAGCAGGGGTGTAGCTGTTTACTCCTGCATACCCGTCCCCAGGTCAGGATAGCTTGCCATGTGGTATAAGAAGCATTCTTACTCCTCCTACTCCCTGGCACGAGTACATAGTCTAAGTCACAATCAATAATAATTAATCACTCTCTCCCTTTGGCTTCCCCATCACATTACATCTGAATGTCAAGATGTTCTGAAAACAATTCCCACAAGCATTCTTCCTATAGGCTCCTTATATTAATCCATTAAGAACAAACAGACTGGCTAACCAGTGTGCTGGAGTTTACACAGAAATACACTGGCAGGTTCCTCCCAGCCCTGTGCTCTATTTAAGGTGGAGAGACAGGGATTGACAGCAGTCTACACATTCAGCTTATATTCGTTGAGGAAAATTTTCCCCTCCCCTCACAATCATCTTAATTGTGATGGGTGTGTATATGTTTTAACCAAACCCACAGGGGCGACGAATTGGCAGCCAGCATTAAATATTAATATTCAATATTAAATAAGGGCTATTCAATCAGTGTCTCCCAAAAAACATGAAAAGAAAAGTTGTGTCAAATCTTCACCGAAACAATGAAAATACACCAAACCCAACCCAGATATTTCAAACATACATCTTGGATCACTTGTGTCTATGAATAATTAACAACCCAATTTACATTTCTCACACATAAAACTCTCAGCTGCATTTCTCAGAACATATGGTCTAGCAGTGTGTTTTATCTAATTACATCTGTGGAGTTAATTGTGTCTATCATTTGTTCCCCATCGTGGTATTTTGGTCAAACACAAAAGGCTTTCAACCCAATTTGTTAGAAGATTATTTTGAACCATAATTTTTTTAACTATACCCCTCCCCCCCCAAAAAAAAAAGTTCTGCATGTGCCTTGAGCTCTCTCTCCTTCCCTCCCCTGCCCCAATCTATTATTGATCTAATCTACTCAGAAGAGATAGAAATAGGCACCCAGTTTATCCTGAAGTTGTCACACACGGAGCTGATAGATACACCTCCATGTGCACATGGTAATGGACAATGGCTTCATATCATATTCCTATTATTGCAATGTATTAAATCAAGCCCACATTTGACAATACTCAGAGGTTTAACTTCATGTTTACAGCTGGAAAATGCCCACGGTCAGCAGATATGTAGCCAGTTACTAGGGGAGGATTGCACTGGAGAAGGGGAAGAGACAGGGGCAAAACCCCAGTGTGGCATTTTTCCTCTGTGACTATTAGGAAATAATCCAGCCCCTTTTTGGAGAGTCCACTGTTGCTCAGAAATTATGTATGCTGACTGCTATGGAATTCAGCACAGCCATCATCTGCCTGAGAAAGCCCATTTATATGTAACTAGGTGGCAACTGCAAAATGAATCACAGGAAGCATTCTTCAAAGAGGGGGCTATTGACAAGGCTGTGCTGCAGAAAGACAGCCCTGTGAACAAGATTATCTGTCACAAGATAACTCACTATGAGATCAAGCTTTGACCTTGCACTGACGAAGCAAAAGAAGCTCTCAGAAGGCAACAGAAGAGGGGGTTGTTAGAAGGTGGAATTGGGCCAGATTTGCTTCCTTTAGGAGCCTGCAAGAAACTGCCATTGCTTTTAAAAGGGATTAGCTACCAACATTGGATAGCTAGGACCTTTTGAGTTTTTCACCCTGATATTTAAAAAAAAAAAAAAAAAAGAATTTTTCCCACCTCTTGCCCACTGTGCTTTGTCGTTGAGAACGCAGAAAAGCCTGCACTGAATATTTTCCATTATTAATAGCCCCAATTCCCTTCTCACTGATACCAGGCATAAAAATCAATGAAGTCAGTGGATTTACACCACTGTAAAGAGAAAAAATCGGGGCTCAGATATTAGCTTGGAAGACTAGCAGCATATTAATCAGAGTGTGAGTGAGCCAGAAATATAGAGTATGAGCCCTCAACATGGAATATAGAAAAATTATTTGCATAAAATTAGTCAGGCAAAGTCCTAGTCATGTGAAGGTGGTTTCCAGTCCCCCTCCCCAACACCCATTTATGGGGAAGTTTCACAGATGCACATGTGGAATATTTCAGAACAAGAATGGCCACACACAACTATGACACAACATAAGTGCCTTGAGCAACCCACTTGACATCTTTGACACCCATTCTACGAACTTATTAAAATGTGTCAGTTTCAGCTGGATTCAGCCCTTAGCAGCACAAAAGACCTTTAATGCTCCCCAAATGATGCTTTGGCCCTGTACCTCCTTGATATCAAATCACCAGTGTATACTAATGGTTATTTACAATGAATGTATAAAGTAAGATTGCACAGAAGAAAATACCACTCTTTATTATCATTTTCTACTCAGAAGTGGATCATCAGGGACCCAAACTTTGACTATCCACTCATGTTTTTTTAAAAAAACAGAGGGTGGGGGAGATAGGGGAATGGAGAATATAGCCCATCCTCAAATGTGTTTTTATTTCAATTATCTGAAATGCAAGCATCACTTCCATTTTTCCCCTTGCATCCACCCCAAATTTTGCCTCACCCAAGTTACAGGATTCAGACACCTTTTTGGTTTTTCAGATTCAAACAGGAAAAAAAAATGCTGGACTAAAAAAACAAATTCTGATCCCATCTCCATTGAAATCAGTGCCGAAAAGGCAAGTGATTGGGCCTTAATTGCTTTTTCTATTTTAAAACTTATCTACTATGTGTAACCAGTATATTTTTTTCCACCAAGTTTCATGTGGATTTTTAGATAGCATTACAAAGTGTAATGCTGTAATTACAAGTTTCAGCTATGAGATGACATAATTATATGTAATTGTGCTCATTATGTAAATTCAGTGCTGTAAATTAAAAAATATTCCCCCCACCCCTGGAGTTATAGCAAAAAAAAGGACACACTTTCACAAAGTGAAACTGTCCATGGTTCATATTAGTACCCAAATATGAACTCTCTACCTGTCTCCTTGTAATCCAGCAGTCTTTTAATTAAGAAAAAAATTGCACCCTTTATTAAAAAAAATAATAATAATTTTGAGTTAAAAACATAATTCTATAAAAAAATACAAAATTCTAGTTCTGGAGTCAAAGGAATCTTTATTAACAAGAAGCAAAACAAAGTTTTTAAGAAAGAGAAATACCTTTACTTTTTCCCTCTGGAGAAAAAATATGCCTCTATCTAGACACAATGGGGAACTAGTTCACATATTAAACCTACTGTGGTATACTGCAGAGGTCTAGGGACAGATTTTGATCTCAGTTATCCTGGTGTAAAACCTAAGTAACCATGGATGCTGGAACTAGGGGTGTCGGTGGTGCTGCCGCACCACCTGGCTTGAAGTGGTTTCCATCATATGCAGGGTTTACAGTTTTGTTCAATGGCTCTCAGCACCCTCATTATGCAAATTGTTCCAGCACCCCTGTAAATAACTATTGAAGTCTAGATTTAAACCACAGAAACTGAAGGCTTTATCCTGCTCCCATTAAAAGAGTCACATTCACGAGACTGAATGAAATCCTGGCCTCTTTCAAGCCAATGGTAAGATTCATTTACAAGATACTTTTATTACTGGTAGGCAGGCTTGAGTCCTGAACTGTAACCTTTCCCATTGTGATAACCTCATAATTAATATTCTCTTAAAGGTGGATAGCAAAGTTTTTTTTGGTAGTATCTATTTAAAAAAAAAATTAATAGCCGGAGAGCCAAAACAGTGCTTTGGCCAAGATTTAGATATTAATGTTGCTATTTACAATGACATCCTGGAAGCATGGAATTCAGTGCTGGAATGTTGGCAAGAAAGTGAGGAGGAATGGATTTTCAAGTGTGAGCAGCCTTTGGTCAAGTAGATGTGTGTTAAAAATCAAATATGGGATTAGAAAACATTTGTTATGATCCAGAGAACAACTCGTCATAGGTTCACTGTCAGAATATCCATGGGACTCTGCTTAACGAAAATGCAGCAGCCATTATGATATGATTCTGCTCACCTACTGTCACCACCACAACACACAAGGCAGAGGACTGGAACATCCAGTCAGTCACTTTGAGTCCAGCTATCTTCCAGGAAGGAAAACAAAAACTCCCTTTTGTTTTTATTCCTTTGCACCTCAATGACAGCTCTTCCAAGTCTTTAAGGTTCAGGAGTACTTCTCGGCTGTTTTTTCATGTTTTATCATTGAATTCAGTGCCCATGAAAGCTATGCAATGGGAACACTGGAAATTGAAGTCCACTGTTAATCCACTAACAGGTGCCTAATATTTGCACTGGGGATGAACTGCCCCACCTCGCCACTGCACAACACCTGAGCAAAAAGGTCTGTTTTAGGAGCGACTCAGGTGCTAGCAGAGTGCACTCTAACCACTGACCCATGAAGGAATAAGGATGATGATTAGGTCGTGTCTATATTCGAAGTTATACCCCTTCAACTTTAAATCAGTTTAAAAACCAATGTAAATGCTGTGATGACACAATTCAATTTAAACCTGGCTTATATCAAGGAACTGATACACACAAGGGTCTACATCAGTTTAGCTAAATCATTTTTAAAGCCATACAATTAGTTAAACCAATACAACTTTGTACCTAGACAAGGCCTTAGCCACACACAGTAAATGGCTGGTAACTGCATAATTGCAAGTTAAGTGGTCAAACGCCCTCTCTAAGCTACCCACTCCACACTGGCCTATATCGTGTATGCAGGCATTAGAGTCCTTCTGCATAATGGCACTGTGGTGGTTTCACTATCTTGGGGGCTGCTCAGTCAGTTTATCCCCCCCCCCCAAGTCTCTCCTATGTACACTTTGTTTCCTTTATTTGTTCTCAGTTTTGTGCCTTCTTTCATATCAGCCCCCCCCCCGCACCTGAATTAACCTCCCACTTCTCATCTGCTAAGTATCCATACCTTGTTCTTAAAAAAAAAAAAAGTTTAAGCCTTCCAACACTGATCTCAGAGGACATTCATCACCTTCCCTGCTTGAACTGTGACCCAGTGTCTACACTACATGCACTACAGTGGCACAGCTGAAGCTGCATTGCTGTAGCATAAACACTTGTTAAAGCAACAGTTTTTCTCATCGCTATAGTAAACCCTCCCCCCTAAAGAGGTAGTAAGCTAGGTTGACAGAAGAATTGTTCCATCAACCTAATGGTGTCTACACAAAGGTTAGGTCAACCTAACTACATTGCTCAAGGGTATGAATTCACATCCCTGAGCAAGATAGCCAGGCCAACCTAATTTTAGGTGTTGACCACACCTCAGTTACATAGTGAATTGTTTAGAGCAAGCACCTTTTTTGGGGGTGTTGGCAAAGCACCATGTATGGAAATATACAAATACAAGTAATGAAAGCAGTGAAAGGAAACATTCAATGTGGCCTGAAGGAATGAGAGAAGACAGACAGACAGACAGACACACACACACACACACACAGAATCAGGGCAAACTGAGAGACTATTATATATGTATTAGGAAATATTGGGGAGGGCGAAAAGAGATATGGAAGCCAGGAGAGTTGGGCTGTGCATCAGGTGTAGCTGTTCACATCTATATCTGTTTTCTGTGGACAAAGCTGACTTCAGTTTGATGGCAGGTTTCACAGACACTCGTCTACTCTGCAACAAAATTAATTTTATGCCACACTATGCAATAGGCAATTTATTTTTATTGAAATAACTGAAGGCCTCATTAATAGACCTGTGATGCACTGAGAAAAACTTTGAGACTACATAAACAAGAATACTGAACACATTAATGTAGATTTCATGCTTCTGCTATCCATTAGAGCTCTACTTCCCAGCATTCTGCATTCCTAAAATCACTCTCTCCCCACAAAACCTAACCAGGTTTAGAAGAGACAAATAAAAAATAGAGAGGAAGAAAGAGGAGCAGCTCTCTGCAGAACCAGGGCAAAAGTGCACCAAATAGAAAATATCTGAGAGGGGCATAGGGCAGGAAAGTCTGTGACACTGAATCTTCAGGGTTTCTGTCTAATCTTCTCTCAAAAGCAGGATACATTGGTCGGTGATGCAGGTAATGGCAACAAATATTTATCAGGGAGAGAATTCCACAACAGTAAGTCCTCTCATTCCTGCCTCCCAAAATCCCTAGGAAGAATTTCTTCAGGATCCCTGTGTTGAGAGCAGAGAATGACTCTGAAAAGTCAGTTCTTGTGTCCCCTGGGGTCATCTGTCGGAGCAATAGCCTCTCTACCCACAGAAGTGGAAAGCATAGCCCGAGTCCCTGCCATTAAAAAATGAAGCTTTGATAAGTATGATTTGGGAGATTCATACAAATTAGCTCCAGGACATTATTAACCCATAAGACCCTTTCCCTCTCAGGGTACATCTACACAGCAAATCAAGGTGACTGTAGTGCAGGCAGACACATCTACACTAGCTTTAGTTTAACTAGAGTGAGTGAGTAGCAATAATAGTGAAGATGTGGCAGCCCAGGCTTCAGAGCTGACTAGCTTCCCCAGTAAAAGCCTGCTGGAGAGCCTGGGTACATACTGGAATTGTTAGCATGCGCTGAAGCCCCTGCAACTGCTACTCTCACATCTTCATTTGCAGTGTAGATGTACCCTAGATTTCCTTAAAGGAAAACAGGCACACTGTAGTGTGATGTAAGCAGGGGCGGCTCTATAAATTACGGCGCCCCAAGCAGGGCGGCGCGCTTCGCCGCCCTTCCCCGGTCCCGCGGCCGGGGCAGAAGTGTCTGCGGCGGGTGCGCTGGTTCGCGGCTCCGGTGGAGCATCCTGCGGGAGCTCAAGCGGAGCCGCGGGAAGAGGGGACCCTCCGCAGTCATGCCTGCGGCAGGTCCGCTCGTCCCGGGCTCCGGTGGACCTCCCGCAGGCATGACTGCGGAAGGTCCGCCGGAGCCAAATGCTGCCCTGCCCCGACAATGCCGCCCCACGCACCTGCTTGGCGCGCTGGGGTCTGGAGCCGGCCCTGGATGTAAGCCATTCATAGGGAAATGTACCAATGTAAAATCCCTCTGATCTCATGCCGTAGGTTTCATTCTCAGATTCAAATTTTCTCTGAATCATGACATTACCCCACAGTGAGTATGGCTGGCCTTTCAAGGGGGATGCAAAAGATGCTGTTATCAAAGTTCATCATTTATTATGAAATTGTAGGTGGAGAAAGAGGTGGAGGATCTGAGCCAGTCATCCTGAAGAGGAAACAATAGCATACCAAAAGAATAGATATTCAAGTTAAAAAAAAAAAAAGTCTGAGTCCACGGCTTTCATTTTAGGCAAAATTCCCAATGACTATCGTAAGAGTGTGGACTACAAGATTGAGCCCTAGATTTTCACTTTAAATGATGAGTGGACTTAAAAGGACATTCTTCTTATATGAAATGTTTTCTGAAACATAAACCAATAAAGTTAAAGAGTATCATCCTATCATTGTGAAACACTGTTTAGTTTTTTTTGTCAATATATAGCACATGCATGCTGGATTAAAACTGAATTTTTACTTTATCTGCTTTTAAGGCACTTCTCACATTTTGTTCAGATATCACTCTTCATCATGTACTAGGTCACATGGACCTGAAATCAACAATCATAATCAAACATATGCCAATCACATTAAAAAAAAAAACCCAGGTATTTCCCACCTCTGTGTATTTTGTATGTAGTATAGTTTACAATTATGGGATACAAGTCCTTAAAAACACAGTAATTAGTACACACTAAATTCGTCTATAGATCAGCCACCTCTTGGAACTTGACACTGCATTATCTATGTTTCTCTAAATTAACTCTTATCTATAGGTATTGCCAAACTTATTAAAAGAGGAGTAGACATGACCATAGCCCTGAAAAAAAAATCATGAGAAAGTGAAAAAATCCATCAAAATCATAGAATCATAGAACTGGAAGGGACCTCAAGAGGCCATCTAGTCCAGTTCCCTGCACTTGTGGCAGGACTAATTATCTAGACCATTCCTGACAGGTGTTTGTCTAACCTGATCTTAAAAATCTCCAAGGATGGAGATTCTACAACCTCCTTAGGCAATTTATTCCAGTGCTTAACCACCCGGACAGTTAGGAAGTTTTTCCTAATGACCAACTGTGACAGGGCAGAGGGGCACCGCACTGGCACCTTTCCTTCCTGGCAGAGGAAGCCCTGCTGGGCATGCTCCAATTGGAGACTAGGTATAAAAGCCTGCAAAGCTGCTCAGTCTGGGCTGACCACCGGAGGAGAAGGACACACACTGCCAGCTCCCGAGGAGGGACAGCCAACGTTCCAGGATCCAGGATCCAGTCTAGCCAGCACGCACCCTGTGTCACAGACAGAGGACCTGACAGAGGGGAATGGACCGGAGGACACACACACACACACACACACCCCGGGAGTGGAGAATACGGCATTGAGGTTAGGAAGTGACCCAGGGGAACTTTAGGGACAAGCCACGTTAAAGCAGCACTGACACTCGGCGTGTTGCAGGCGGATCCCCGCTGAGCCAAGGGCAAGGGTAACCCCACCACTAGGAGAGCCCTGGGCTGGGTCTTCGTGGAGAGGGCAGGCCCAGGTCCCCCTACTCCTCCAGCCATTAGGAGACACTTCCCTGCCTTAGAGGAGGAAAGATGTACTCTGGCCATTGGGCCACACTGCCCTGATAGTTGGGGCGAGCACGGGGGAACCGGCCATTAGGACCCAACAGGATGCCCTTAAAGAGGGCAGGCTTGGAAACTTGGGAGACGAGTCTCTGGCACCCCACCCTCCCCTGCCACAAAGGGGCACTGTGGTGCTAGACCGGTCACACCAACCTAACCCTCCCTCGCTGCCCATTGCTTCTTGTCCTATTCTCAGAGGTTCATAGAATCATAGAATCATAGAATTCAAGATCAGAAGGGACCATTATGATCATCTAGTCTGACCTCCTGCAAGATGCAATTTATCCTCTGATATTTTAAAAAAGTGTAATCATATCTCCTCTCATCCTTCTTCGGATCATTCTAGTGGCCCTTCTTTGTACCTGTTCTAGTTTGAATTCATCCTTCTTACCAAATGAGGTCTCCTTATACTAAAGTTCTTGTTAGACATCCCTAAAAATGCACCTTACACTTCACACTATTGAATTTCATCCTGTTACTAATACTCCAGTTTACAAGGTCATCTAAATCTCCTGGAGAATATCGATCCCCATCTTTTCCAATTTAACCAGTAATTCTGATTTTTCCCATGACTTTGCATACTACAGATGTTAGACTAACAGGCCTATAGCTGTTCCAGTTTTCTACCTCAGCTACCGTCTATCACTATTCCTTAGCCCTTCATTAGCCTCATTAAGATATTGTGCAGATTATCCCTAATCTCCACTCCATTTAAAGTTTTATAGCCCTTGAAATCATACACCCTAGTCTCAGATGCACTATTGATTATCCTCCCATTTATTTGAAAATCAAATCTAAATGGCATCCCCCCCCTCGTCAGTTCAGCAACCATGATGAAGAATTCATAGCTATCTATCGTCGGAAAAAGCTGAGCCCTATTATTATTTATTAGCATTTTTTTCCAAATCTATATCCGGAAGTTTAAAGTCCCCATGATCAAGCAGTTCCTATTAGTGTTTACCTCCTTAAAAACATTAAAATCACTATCCTGGATGAGGCTCTGGTAGTTTTCTTCCCCAATGTGACCATTGCCCAAACAGACTCTGTATTGTCCATTGCAGCGCTAGTTATCTCATTTTTTCTTCCTCCTCCTTGTAACAACCTTTTACATACTTGAAAACTGTTATGTCCCATCTCAGTCTTCTCTTTTCCAGACTAAACAAACCCAATTTTTTCAATCTTCCCTCATAGGTCATGTATCAGAGGGGTAGCTGTGTTAGTCTGGATCTGTAAAAAGCAACAAAGAGTTCTGTGGCACCTTATAGACTAACAGACATCTGTTAGTCTATAAGGTGCCACAGGATTCTTTGTTCCTCATAGGTCATGTTTTCTAGACCTTTAATAATTTTTTTTGCTCTTCTCTGGACTCTCTCCAATTTGTCCACGTCCTTCCGGAAATATAGCATCCAGTTGAGACCTAATCAGAGTGGAGTAGAGCGGAAGAATTACTTCATCATTTAGGGTCCGATTCATGGCCCACTGAATCCAATAGAAAAGCTCCTATTTACTTCAATGGGCTTCAGATCAGGCCTTGACTGCATGGTGGAATTAAATCAGCTTGATATCCAATCTGAAAAGATGGTAGCAGAAAGGAAATAGTCTCCTTGTCAAACCTAAAGAGACAGAAAGTAGCTCTGGAGTCCTTTTTAATACATGTGACTGTTATACTCTATATGAGTGACTGGATACAGAGTTTTGTATAGTATTCTGTCTATTCTCTATCAAGCATTAGAGGCCTGATCCAATGCCCACTGAAGTTCACAGACCTCATGGTGCATTACATTGGTCCCCAGCTGATAAACATGCATTTTTCCAAAATTAGTCTTGAAAGCCCATTAGCACAGAGAGAGAAAAATATAGGCATAAGGGATTATATCTTCCCATCATTTTCAATGGGAGTTCTGCACACAGATGGATGACAAGATATAGCCCACAGACTTTAAAAGAATTAAGGGAAAATTCTGCCCTCGCATGCATGCATGAAGCTCTTATTGACTGTCATGGGAGCTACGAACACATTTGAGGAGAGGATTTGACACCATTAGCTTATTAAAACCTTATGAGGAGAGAAAATAGATTTGTTACGGTACTAGCTTTAGTATAAAATTAATCCTAATTAAATCTGTTATGAACTTTTCCCTTCTGACCAGAGCTATGCAAAGCTAAGATTTTTCACTTTGCACATTGACTTTGAAAGCTGGTATGTCACAATTTTACCAAATACATATTCAGCACACACAAAAAAAAAATGCAGAGTCATAAGAAGCGACACAGGGAATTCACCCAAGAAAAAGTTAGTTCACAGTGGTGGGGGATAAAAATACATCCATATATAGTGTGGGGTAAAGGGAAATTAAATGGTTTTTAACCTAGAAAAACAGAAAGAAAGATTTCACTTTAATAACCCCAAACTGAATGTATTTTACTAATACTGAAGCAGGTGGCATTTCCAATGGCTTTGCCAGTGCTTTTCCCTCTTCAACTGTGCTGAAACACAGAAACTCTGACTAACCTGAAGCTCAGGTATTCTGCTTTGTTAAAACAGCTTAAGGTAATGGTTAGTAGACTTCCAGTGGCTGGAATCAGAACTGCTCAATGGTGAGTCATAAGCATATACTGCTAAGAGTTAACCCTTTGGCTCAGAAAGGAGGGGACTGTGTTGTACTCCCAGTGTTTCCATGAAGGTCTCAATAAGTATGCTTTGTAACATAGCAACAAATGTGAATTACTTGGTGATCACAAATTTTTGGACCTTCCCTTGCACTTTCAGTCAATGATACAACATCACAATATTAATCACTAGTGTTAAGCTACTTGACTCCTTTTTTCAGAACATCCATTGAAGGTCTATGCAGAGTCTCTGGCACCTGTAAATATTGAGCCTCATATTAATATGTTATTTCATACAAACGTTCAGTTTTACAACATGTGAGGGTCATTCAACATCTCTCCAACAGTGTATTGTTTTGAAGGCTACAGGTCATATTCTCATCTTAGTATATGAGGTGCTACCATATTATCAACAACAACTTCATATATTGCCATAGATTGTCTACTTGATGTCCTGGAAGTTCCTTGTATAAATGCCCATGAGTCCAAAGGAGACTATATCCCCCTAATATTCTACAGCAAGAACTAACGCGTGGCACATTTCATGAACACTACTACAAGGCACTTGTTTCAGGGTTACTATCTCCCTCAAGCATTGCTCAGGTTAAGTTAATAATTTAAAACTAATTAAATTCAATAAACCATAACAGATTAAATAAGAATCAGCCAAGGCAGATGAATTGCTGGCTTTCACTCACATCACTCATCTATTGTTTTGGGCAACAGGACAACAGGAACACATGATGAAAGTAAACAAGAGGGAATGAGAGAAAGGAAAAACCCTAGCAATTGAAGCACATTGCACTATCCTTGACTAAAGTTAACCTCACACACACACACACACACACACACACCCCTCTGCATCAACTAACAAGCTTGTCTGATGAGACCTGTCAGGGGACTTTTTTCAAAAGATTAAGAAAGGGACCAGAAGCAAAAGTGTTTCTGGAGAAGCAGGAAAAGGATTTATATTTAATTAGCTCCACTGTAATTACTAACAGTCCATTCCTAAGGAATAGTCTGCTAAAGCTATTGGCATTGAGATCCAATTGGTTATGATGGAGTTGTTGCTATTGTTCCGCTTACTATAGTTATCTGTATTAGAATAAACCCAGGAGAGTCCTTTGTTGATGACTGTAAAAATATTCAAGTGTGGCTAGTTAAGTACCAATATTATCTATTAAAGAACATTACAAACTGAGGCACTGTATGGCTGACAGCTGGATTATCAATTGCATATCCACATAACCATAATCTTGTGGGCAGAGGGCATTCATTTCTTCCTTCAATATTAGAGATGGTCCCATTTGAATTTTGCATTCAGCTCCTACAGAATCAGATCATTTACTTCTGCTGTGTGTTGTCACTATAGCTTATTTCTTGTACATAATTCATTTGTTACAAATGCAAAGGCAATTTTAAAAGATTTTTAACTCCCCTTATACCATTCCTCTATACAAGTTCTTGGCGTCTATTAGACTTACTTTAGGATTAGTGCAGCACTATTTCCACCCCACCTTCAACCTCAGCCTGGACCAGTCCACACAAGGGATCGACTTCCTAGACACTACAGTGCTAATAAGCGATGGTCACATAACCACGACCCTATACCAGAAACCTACTGACCACTATACTTACCTACATGCCTCCAGCTTTCATCCAGACCACATCACACAATCCATTGTCTACAGCCAAGCGCTAAGATACAACTGCATTTGCTCCAATCCCTCAGAGACAAACACCTACAGGATCTCTATCAAGCATTAAATACAATACCCACCTGGTGAAGTTAAGAAACAGATTGACAGAGCCAGAAGGGTACCCAGAAGTCACCCACTTCAAGACAGGCCCATCAAACAAAGTAACAGAACACCACTAGCTGTCACCTATAGCCCCCAACTAAAACCTCTCCAGTGAATCATCAAGGATCTACAACCTAACCAGAAGGACAATCCCTCACTCTCGCAGACCTTAGGAGACAGGCCAATCTTGTTTACAGGCAGCCCCCCAACCTGAAGCAAATACTCACCAGCAACTACACAACACACAACAAAAACACTAACCCGGGAACCAAACCTTATAATAAACCCCAGTGCCAACTCTGTCCACATACTTATTCAAGGGATACCATCATAGGACCTAACCACACCAGCCACACCATCAGGGGCTCATTCACCTGCATATCTAACAATGTGATATATGCCATCATGTGCCAGCAATGCCCCTCTGCCATGTACATTGACCAAACTGGACAGTCTCTACACAAAAGAATAAATGGACACAAATCTGACATCAGGAAATTCAAAAACCAGTAGAAGAACACTTCAACCTCCCTGGTAACTCAATAACAGACTTAAAAGTGGCAATTCTTCAACAAAAAAAACTTCAAAAACAGACTCCAATGTGAAACTGCACAACTGGAATTAATTTGCAAACTGGACACCATCAAATTAGGCCTGAATAAAGACTGGGAGTGGATGGGTCATTACAAAAACTAATTTTACCATACTAATTTCCCCCTACTGTACTCATACCTTCTTGTCAACTGTTTGAACTCAACTCATTACCACTACAAAAAATGATTTTTCCTCCCTTGGTATTCTACTGTTAATTGAATTGTCTTGTTAGACTGACCCCCCAACTTGGTAAGGCAACTCCCATCTTTTCATGTACTATGTGTGTGTGTACACACAACTGCTATTGTATGTTCCACTCCATGCATCTGATGAAGTGGGTTCTAGCCCACAAAAGCTTATGCCCAAATAAATTTGTTAGTCTCTAAGGTACCACAGGGACTCCTCATTGTTTTTGCAGGACTATGGAATGTCTGGTTTCCCAAACCCCACTTTTCTTCCCTCGCCCCCCTCCCCCCATGTTTTACTAATCAGGGAATTTTAAGATCATATAACTATTCCAAACATTGCCAGATAGGAACACTTCCTGCATTTATTCATGCTCCCATTCAATCTGGTTCAGTTTGCATCAGATCATTCCAAAAAAATAGTAGGTTGCTAGCTGGTTGGATAATTTTATAGATTCAGTTTAGTAATTTAGATTCTATTATGTTATATGGAAATATTGCAAGATCGCCAACCCTATGAGTCAAATCCATCAAGACCACACAGATAATTTGGTGATATACTAATAAAAAGGAAAGAAAATAATTCCTTTTGTTAATTAATACAGTTCTTGAAAGCTCTTATAAGTGAAGAAATTCACAACTATGGAAGAAAACCTGGGGGAAAGGTTTCATACATGGAAAGTCTCAGACTTCCTTCCACTGAAATCAGTAACCTCGAATATAGGCAGTATTTGACTCATCCTTTTGTAGGCCTTCCCATAGGTTATGTTCTTTCCATGAGCCTGAACTATTACACAAGCCTCTTATTCTTAACACTTAACAGCCAAGATTAACATCACATCCTTGTAGCAAACAAGTTTGCAACACAAAATGAAGATAATATAGTGTAACTTCGCTTCTTCATGGGATGATTCAATTGTTAACCAGAGTAAAACAATGTTAGAAGTACAGATTTCCAGAAGAAAAAAGGAAGAAAAAACCCCACCAAATTTCACAAACACAAATATGTACTTGTCTACTGCTCTATGCAAAAGATCTAACCATTAAAAACGAGAGCTGCAATTTTGACAATTGACAGCTTTTACCCAGTTTACAATCTATTACATTCATGCACCAAATTTTACCTTAGAAATTGTTTACAGTGAACAAAATATTGAGGTTACCTCTCCAAAGGGCACACTGATAATACACTGAATTTATTTAAATTTCATTAGGCTACAGATTCTCTATTGCTTTTCCCCCTGGTGTAGTCATTTACACGTCTGCAAAGCAGATGTAAAATGCTACTACTGATGTGAGTGGAGAATTCTGATCTGGTAATATTTTACACTCTTTTCACATGGTTATAAAGGACTACACAAGAAGCAAGGCAGTGGAGACTTACGCCTGTTGTCTCTGTCACTCCATTTAAGATACTTCAAAACTCCTGGTTACAAGATCTTTTGTTTCACACAAACTTAGAACTGTGCTACAGTTCAATATCTTAATTATTTCTTCACACATTGCCAGACGCTATTACTCCTATCCCTCTGGAACACTTATCAGAGGCAAGCTTTGGAATCAAGTTGCTTCCAACTGCCATTTTCTTCCACAACAACAGTTTGAGCACACGGGATCATCCCCATATGGATTCATCACTGCAGCTGAATGACCCCGATCTGTTTTGTTTCTGTCCTCCACTCCACCTGCATTTTTGTTCAATTTTGTCCCAATTAGCCTGGACCTACTAAGCCTTCTGCTCCAGTAAGCAGTTCATCTCATATTTGCATACTAGGTCCCTACTAGTTGCAAGATCATGACCTCGGACTACAGTGTTCATCAAATTAAATCTATTATAAAGCAGTTAGCACATTCTTGGTCACTAATCTACTATTACACTACAAAAATCTTAATACGATTGCTCAAACAGCTAGGTTTATCAGAATGCCCTCTGAGTTTCTAGAAGTTTGACATACTCAGCATTGCCACTTACCTATACCACAATTCAACAATGCTACTAGCTAAAACAAAGCCGTGGCTGATGAGTTTGCCAGCTTTTATGCACAAAATGTTCTCCTGAACTGGTATGTAAAGACAACTGCCTTCTCCTCAAGAACTGAAGAAGAATTCTGTGAGAGCTCAAAAGCTTGTCTCTCTCACTAAGGCCTGGTCTACACTAGGAGTTTATGTCGAATTTAGCAGCGTTAATTCGATTTAACCGTGCAACCGTCCACACCAGGATGCTAATTAGTTCGACCTAGAGGGCTCTTTAGTTCGAATTCGGTACTCCACCCCGACGAGGGGAGTAGCGCTAAATTCGACATGGCTATGTCGAATTAGGCTAGGTGTGGATGCAAATCGAACTTAGTAGCTCCGGGAGCTATCCCACAGTGCACCACTCTGTTGACGCTCTGGACAGCAGTCCGAGCTCAGATGTTCTGATCAGCCATACAGGAAAAGCCCCGGGAAAATTTGAATTCCTTTTCCTGTCTGGCCAGTTCAAAATCTCATTTCCTGTGTGGACGTCGTGGCGAGCTCAGCAGCACTGGCAACGATGCAGAGCTCTCCAGCAGAGGAGTCCAGGGAATCTCAGAGTAGAAAGAGGGCCCCAGCATGGACTGACCGGGAAGTCTTGGATCTGATCGCTGTGTGGGGCGATGAGTCTGTGCTTTCGGAGCTGCGCTCCAAAAAACGGAATGCAAAGACCTACGAGAAGGTCTCCAAAGCCATGGCACTCAGAGGATACAGCCGGGATGCAACGCAGTGCCGCGTGAAAATCAAGGACCTGAGACAAGGCTACCAAAAAATCAAAGCGGCAAACGGACGCTCCGGAGCCCAGCCCCAGACATGCCGCTTCTACGAGGCACTGCATGCCATTCTCGGTGGGTCTGCCACCACTGCCCCACCAGTGACCGTGGACTCTGAGGATGGGATAGTGTCGACGGGCAGTTTCTCGGCGATGTTCGCCGATGGGGAAGATGAGGAAGGGTTTGTGGAGGACGAGGCAGGCGACAGCGCTTACAATACTGCTTTCCCCGACAGCCAGGATCTCTTCATCAGCCTCACAGAGATCCCCTACCAACCCTCCCCGGCCGTTAACCCGGACTCTGAATCAGGGGAAGGATCAGTCGGTAAGTGCTATAAACATGTAAACATTTATTTTTTAAAAAACAGGAATAAAAACTATATGAAAAGAAGGTCAATGCATATAGGGATCGAACAGAAATCCTCTTGGGACAGTTCCACGAAGCTCTCGTAGAGGTACTCGAAAAGCCTCCGCAGGAGGTTCCTGGGGAGAGGTGCCTTATTGGGTGCTCCGTGGAAACACACTCTTCCGCGCCAGGCCATCCTGAGGTACAATGGGAGCATTGCCTCGACCAGCATGGCAGCATAGGGCCCTGGTCTGTGCAGGGATTCACGCAGCATGCGCTCTCTGTCTCTCCTAGTGACCCGCCTCAGGATGATCTCGCTCAGCGACTGCTGCATCTAATTAGGGGAATTACTGTAATGTTACTATTGTGAATGCTTGACTTTTCCTTTGCATAACAATGACCGTCATTTAACAGCCACGTGTTGGAGGCTGCAGAGGAAAAGCATACAGGGATCTTTCCCGGGGACAGCCGCGAGGGGCTGGAACAGGGTCAGACTTTATGCTTTCCAGATTGCCTGCAGCAGGAGGGCACTGCTATCCATTAACTGTTAAGCAGCCTAAAGTTTACGGCTTACCAGGCCTGGCTGCTACACGGATTCTGCTGTCCTGCCCCGCTTGTCCGATCTCCAGTGCAAGACCCCAGGCAATGAAAGCGAATGCCGAAAATTCGAACTTGTCCTGAGAGCACATGAGATAGGTGCCCTGTATGGTCTTGTTCACAGAAACTGAGTAGACTGTGTTCAGTGTTCGCAAACATGTATCTTTGCAAGGAAATCACTTCCTTTTTCCCATCACACAGCTGCTGCTCTTTCCCGAATTGCCCCGGCATCCCCCTCACAGAGGCTGGCGCACATTAGGCAGCGAAAGAAAAAGACTCGGGATGAGATGTTCGCTGAACTGATGGCCTGCTCCAGAGCCGAGGCGGCCCAGCAGAGCCAGTGGAGGGAGACCCTCTCTCAGCAGCAGCGCTCACACAGCGAATGGGAGGACAGGTGGCGGCAGGAAGACCAGCAGGCGACTCAAACGCTGCTTGGACTAATGAGGGAGCAAACGGACACGCTCCGGCACCTTGTGGATGTTCTGCAGGACCGCAGGCAGGAGCAGAGAGCCCCCCTGAACTGTATCTGCAACCGCCCTCCCCCGCCACAAAGTCCTGTCCCACCCTCACCCAAAATAACAAGAAGGAGGGGCGCTAGGGGCCGTGAAAACTGTCATTCCACCCCAGCAGAGCGCTCATGTACCAAACAGCTCTCATTCTCTAAAGTATGAGAATTGCTTCCCTTCCTGGCTCACCCGATCCAAAATCCCAGTTTCATCCCCCAACTGTGTAGTTGAGTATTAAAAATAGTTTGCTGTTCATTACTGTTTCCGTCATGTTTCTTTGCAGAAGACTTTGTGTGAAGGGGAGATAGGGGTTTGTTAATTGCATAGGACAGCCACCATTACCAGGGTACAGACATGGGGGCAGGATCAACAGCAGGTCACACACAGAGTGCAGTCACTAGGCACCCGGGTCACTCTGGGAGGTGTCTGCTGCCCCAGGTCAGTCTGGAAGGTGTATGCTGCCGCAGGGTCCGAGCGCCTGGCATCCACAAATGGCAAGGCAGGCTGCCCGTACCATGCCCTTCCACCGTAGCCATGAACCTCTCCGATGCCCTGAGCCCCAGCCAGAGCCATCATCCCCCTACACCTACTCACCCTTCCCACACACCCCTCACCCCTTCCTGCAAACCCACCCCTTCCTGCACACCCTCCTGTAACCGTCCTCCCCCCAGAGACCGCTGTAGGAGCAGGAGCCTGTCAGTCCTCGAGTGTAGAAGCGGTCTGTACATCACTGCACACCGTATCCACCACAGTCTGCGTCCCTGTTTGAACCCTTTAATGCGAATTCGTTAGTAAAGAAAACTTTGTGAATTAAAAATGTTCCAATAAATTTATTTTTAAACGTCTGTTGGAAGGGGGGAAACCCGGGGAACGGGGTATGTAACCGCTGAAAAAAGCCAATAGTAACTGAAACAGGGGCAGGTTCAGTTTCTCTGTAAAGAGACTGGACAGTCATAGGTTACCCTGCTCTCTGAGGAACCTAGCTTTCAAAGCCTCCCGGATGCACAGCGCTTCCCGCTGGGCTCTTCTAATCACACGGGTGTCTGGCTGAGCGTAATCAGCAGCCAGGCGATTTGCCTCAACCTCCCATCCCGCCATAAAGGTCTCCCCCTTGCTCTCACAGAGATTGTGGAGCACACAGCAAGCTGCAATAACAATGGGGATATTGGTTTCACTGAGATCCGAGCGAGTCAGTAAGCTCCTCCATCTCCCCTTGAGACGTCCGAAAGCACACTCCACCACCATTCTGCACTTGCTCAGCCAATAGTTGAAGAGCTCCTTGTCACTGTCCAGGGCGCCTGTATAGGGCTTCATGAGCCAGGGCATTAGCGGGTAGGCTGGGTCCCCGAGGATCACTGTAGGCATCTCCACATTCCCAATACTTATTTTGTGGCCCGGGAAGAAACTACCTTCCTGCAGGTGTCTAAACAGACAAGAGTTCCTGAAAACACATGCGTCATGAACCTTGCCCGGCCACCCGACGTAGATGTTGGTAAAACGTCCCCTATGGTCCACCAGTGCTTGCAGCACCATTGAAAAGTAGCCCTTTCGGTTAATATACTGGCTGGCCTGGTGGGCCGGTCCCAGGTTAGGGATGTGAGTGCCATCTATAGCCCCACCGCAGTTTGGGAATCCCATCGCGGCGAAGCCATCTATGATGACCTGGACGTTTCCCAGGGTCACTACCTTTGAGAGCAGTAGCTCAACGATTGCGTGGGCTATATGCATCACAGCAACCCCCACGGTAGATTTGCCCACACCAAAGTGGTTCGCTACTGACCGGTAGCTGTCTGGTGTTGCAAGTTTCCAGAGGGCTATGGCCACTCGCTTCTGCACACTCAGGGCGCTCGCATCCGGGTGTCCTGGCGCTTCAGGGCAGGGGCCAGCAAGTCACACAGTTCAAGGAAAGTGCCCTTACGCATCCTGAAGTTTTGCAGCCACTGTGATTCATCCCAGACCTGCAGCACTATGCGGTCCCACCAGTCCGTGCTTGTTTCCCGGGCCCAGAATCGCCGTCCCATAGCATGAACATGACCCATTGCCACCATGATCTCCGCGGCGCGGGAACCCGTGCTTTGTGAGAGGTCTGTGCCACTCTGACACTTCATGTCCTCACCGTGCTGCCGGAGCCTCCTCGCCCAATTTCTCAGCAGCTGACTGTGGAAGAGGTGGACGATAAGGTACGAGGAGTTGACAATGGCCATAAGTGCAGCGATGATCGCAGCGGGCTCCATGTTCGCAGTGCTGTGGCGTCCGCGCTGTCACTGACCAGAAAAGTGCGGTAACTTTCAGGGATGGAGGGCGGGAGTGACGGCTGAATGACGACAGTTACCCAAAACCACCCTCGACACATTTTTCCCCCAGCAGGCATTGGGGGCTCTACCCAGCATTCCAATGGGAAGTGGGGACTGCGGGAACTGTGGGATAGCTGCCCAGAATGCACCGCTTCCAATGTCGACGCTTGCCCCGTTAGTGTGGACTCACAAAGTCGAATTAGTGTCCTTAGTGTGGATACACAAATTCGACTTCATAAGGTCGAATCCACAAATTCGACCTAAGTTAAATCGAACTACTCTTGTAGTGTAGACATACCCTAACAGAAGTTGGTCCAATTAAAGATATTACCTCACTGAGACGTATTGGTGCACAATCCAAACTAATGGAGGGCTGTGCCTTACAATGCTTTGCTCCCATCTTGGCCAGCTCTCACCAGTCTGGGTTACACTGCAGGGTGACCTCAACACACCCCCAGTCCTGGATCTTCCCCTAGAAATATATGTCCTGTACTGCTCAGTCCTCTCCTGGACAGTACAAAGTCCATTATTCCTTTAAGGGAATAATGTGCAAGCTTATTTACTTAAATAGTTATCCACACACTTCAGCTTAAACACAATGGATCAGATAAACCAGTAACATAAGTTTATTGACTACAAAGAGATGGATTTCAGGTGAGAACAGGTAATGAGGCATAAAAGTCAGAAATGGTTACAAGAAAAATAAAGATAAAACACTTATTGGTGCCCAACTTAAAAGTATATTACGGCGGAACTCAAAACTTTAGCAGCCCAAGGACCCCCGTTTTGATTTAAAATTTTTCACAGACCCCCAAGCCAGCTTCTAATTTTCCCCAGGGGCGCTCAACCACACTCAGTCCCAAGCCCTGCCCCTGCTCCACCCTTGCCACCCCGCTTCCCCACCTCTTTCCACCCCCTCCCCCAACCATGCCCCGTCCCCACTCCTCCCCTTCCCTCCCAGCACCTCCTCCACACTGCTGAACAGCTATTCCGCACCATGCAAGAGGTACTGGGAGGGAGGGGGAAGAGTTGATCAGTGTGGCTAGCTGCCCTGGACACAACTCACGGACCCCCTGGTGCCAGACATGATTTGCAGATGGCCTGGAGTACCCACGTGGACCCCCAGGGGTCCATGGACCCCAGTTGCTGCTATATTAGATTCGAGCAAAGATTGTCACCACACACTCCACCAGATTACTGGCCAACCTCTCCGGTCAGGACCCCTCCCTCAGAGTCCAACAATGCTTCCTTTTGTCTTCTCTGGTGTGGAAGCAGAAAGTGGTGCCTTGGGGTGTTTGTCCCTCCTCTTGACAAAAAAACATTTTCAGCTGAGAACCAGGAGCCAAAAAACATTATGTGGAAGGATATTCCCTGCTGGGTTTTTTCACTTGTTTGAACTTCCTTTATTTTCCCTTTCTGCTTGATAACGGTCTACTGCTTAAACACAAGTTATGGCTAGCACACATTCCTTCCTTTGTTTAGGACAGACTTGACTTCTGCCTGGGCGGGGCTGTGAACTTTGGAACATGTGTTAATGTCATCATACAGGGAAATCGCATAATTTCACATACAGTGTTGCTACACATTTTATCTGGACAATACTGATCAGCAAATTATGAGTTTTCAAATTATACTTTACAAGGCATGCTTTGTACAAAAATTACAATAGTGTGTAGGGTGTATTCCATCACACTCATGTGCATTGTCTCTCTCCTCAAGACATCTGCTGGGACTCCTACAAGGAATCAGCCAACTAATTATAGCAAAATAGAGGGAAAGAGTTGTGGCAGCTAGTATTTAATATTAATAAAAATGAATGACTGAGCTGGGTGCACTGGACCTGATCCCAGTGTTCCCAGGCACTTTGTGTGTCTGATCCCAAGCCTACTGGTTAGTCTAGCTAACTGCAGGAAGTTATCCTCATTCTCCCCTTCCCTTCTTTTGTTTGTCACATTCACTTTCTCTGCTGTGTCTCCAATTAGATTATAAACTCTGAAGAACAGGGGCGGCTCCAGGCCCCAGCACGCCAAGCGCGTGCTTGGGGCGGCATGCCGCGGCGGGGGCGCTCTGCTGGTCGCTGGGAGGGCGGCAGGCAGGGCTCCAGTGGACGTCTTGCAGGCGTGCCTGTGGTGGAGCCGCGGGACCAGCGGACCCTCCGCAGGCACACTTGCGGGAGGTCCACCGGAGCCGCAGGACCAGCGACCAGCAGAGCACCCCCTGCGGTATGCCACCGTGCTTGGGGCGGCGAAATGTCTAGAGCCGCCCCTGCTGAAGTAGAGATCATATTTGTATGCATTTGTACAGCATCAAACACAACTGGGATGTGAATATTGGGTTGAGGTTTTATAAAGGTGTTCAATTAGTTTTACTGGTTAGAAATTTTTACCAGATATTGATGTTCTGAATATGGTGACCTTTCACAATGAGAATCAAAAACAATAGCTCCTAATGTTACCAAATGCAAACCTTAGGAGCCAGTCCAGGCCCTGAGCTACAATACTTAAGCAAATTGATTAACTTTATGCTCATAAATAGCCTCAATCTATTCAACAGAACTACTCACAGGGTAAAGTTATGCCTCCATTAGGTCTTAGCTAGATTGGAGCCTAACTTGCATTGTGCTGCCACTTACATACTATGACAATGGAAGCTCCAAGAGTTAGATAAAATAGACCAGATGAAACCAGACAGATGATGAAACCAGACAGATACATCTTAATTCAGCTTCAAGTGGGTCAAACCACTAAATTCAAACAAACTGTTACTATTGAATTGGATACAGTCACTAGCAAATCCATATATTTAGTGTGGAAAGGCCCCACTCCATACAGGAAGTCAGACACTGCAGGGGAGGTGTCACATACTTCTGGTAATTCTCCACTGGGTCTCCAGAGGTAAGCATCAGGCGCCAAACATGTTTCTCCTACTCTATAAGACCAAAACAGTTTATGACAACTCTACAGTAGTTTCAGAGGATTTAGAAAGCAAACAAAATGCAGCTCTTACTACCTCTTTGCTAGTTTAAAGTAAAAATTCCAGAAGTAAGCAAGACAGAGGAGCCCACAAGAAAATTCACTATCATCCTAATTGCCAGGCCCTAGTGACTCCAATTCCCATGCCATATTTTAATCTGAGTATAATTTTAGTCTGTCTCCTGCAAATTAGTGATTATTGTCAGACATTGCCAGTCATGCAGACCAGATAAAATCGATGAGTTTTTAAACATATCCTGAAAAGTGGAGATTTCAAAAGCACAAAGGGCATTTGGGCTCCCAGCTTCTGCTAAAAGTCAACAGATTTTGGGCACTTAATTCTGCTACTACAAGAGTAACTTCAGTATCTGAGGCAAATAAAAAACAAAGGCCCCGAGCCACTTTGATGCCAAGGCTTTTGTTTCATTGCTGGAATGGTGTAAAGGGGCCCTGGCAGGTTAAAAAATTCAGTCCTGAATGTTTTCTGTTTTCCCCATCATTTCCTTAACAATCACATTTTTCCTCTTCAGTTTTCTGCTATTCCCTCTGCACAGCTTTACATGCCATTTGTACTAGGCTCGTGCTATTAGCCTTGTTCTGCATTGGGGCTTGCAGAAGATATACACGGTCAAGCCTGAAACAGCTTCTGGCAGGTGGTCTGATGTTAGCATTCTAAACAGATCCCCCCTGCCCCCGCCGCCCCTTTAAAACACATTATATTGATCAGTGGATGCTTGTACTCATTGGGGATCTGCCTTTAATTAATTTAATTCTCTTAGCTCCAGCTAAGTAGCTTGACACCATTTTATTACATATGGCCAATCTTGTATTGTTTTGATCATTAACAATGCACTATTTCAAAGACCTTTGGGTTCATTTAAAGGGGCTCTTTCTCCCTTCATCGGTGAATTCTGCAGTCATACTAGCAATTTTTTTCTTGTTTTCTAATTATCTAGAGCACAAAGGAAGCAGTGAGTCTCGAATAAACTGAACATTTCCTCACAAATATATTTCATTACAGAAGTGTGGGTTTTAAGAGTTTACTCAGTCTATTAAAATAAATTACTTCCAATGCACATCTTCCATGAGGCTTGATAATGTATGACAGCGGGTGTGAAATCTGTTATTCTAACTGAATAACCAGAGACAGGTTAAAACACTGTCTACTTTTCATCATCATCATTAATCTTATCACAGACATACCTTCCTCCCCCACATTTATAACTGCACTTTATAGTTCTTCTGTAATCCAGATTTCCCCTTCAGTTCAGAGGAAAATGGACAGTGCTCGTGGGAAACTATTAGAAGCTTAACAGAGATTAAAACTGTATTAGTCACTTAAATGCACTTAATACTGATTCACTACATGTAAAAGCTAGAGACTGGCCTGCTATAATTTCTTTTCAAATGACTCCAGAAAAACAATTAGGAGAAAAGGGGGGGGAAATAGGGGTTTTAAACTCCTGCAATGAAGACCATATTGGAAAAAGGATTTGGTACATGTAGAGGATATTCAGCTCAGGGAATGTTACAATCTATGCATAATGCACTAATTCACAGTGAACAGATAGTACTTAGTTATCTCCGAGTTTTACTGCAGTCAAAGCTAGTATGATACAGATTAATGAGGAAAATAGATCCAACCATAGGGTTTTACATTTTTATCATCAAATAACCATTTGAATGTGTTTGGATGCTTGAGGCCTGACATAAAATAATTGAAGAAAGTGCAATCTAAATAGCACATAATGATTCTGAGTTATGTGATTAGCTCTGACTGTTACAGTTATGATCTCCTAGTTAGTCAAAACGTGAAAATAGCCATTGTAAAGATGCCATAATACCTTCCAGAATGTGGAGTCACAATACAGCATACTTCTTGGGTGCTGGCTGGACTAATCCTTCACATTTCCCACCTTTTAGTTAGATTATGTTCTAGACCCATACAGAACACCTATCCCTGTCATGCACTATTGCTTACATACTCTGCAGTAAAGTGTTTCTCTGTTATAATTGCCTGGGCTCAAATTCAGGAAAACATCCTTGTTCAGGAGAACACTTACGCACATGCTGAACTTTAAACATAAATCCCATTTGCTTCAATGAGACTTAAAACACAGTTAAGTACCTGTCCTGAATAGGGATGAACTTAAGCAAGTCCTTAAGAGCTTTCCTGACATGGGGCCCCAGTGGGTTGAAAGTGAGCAGGTGACATTTTACATTTTTGTATTAAAACTCTTCTACAGTAGAAGCAGTGCCCTTCCCTTTGAAAGAAACACAAATTGTTGTGGCTATCAAGCAGCTGTTCCAAAACCACTAGTTTTGACTATACAATGTAATATTACTAGCTCAGCAGAAAGTTGCAAATATGATACATCAAGTTCTCAGAAAGATGGTTTAAGTAAGCTTGCGTGTCCTTTACCAGAAAACAGCCCACATGCAGAAAGAAATAAAGAGATGCATTGGGAAGACAAAAATCCATCCCCTCACATCTGGCTATGGTCACTATTTGAAATGTTCACCCAGCTGCACCAACAGAAGCAGAAGCCTGTTTAATTTTTTGTTGCACTGAAGCAGTAAGTGCTAGCACTAGAAATGCTTTTCACCTGGCTTTGGGAGTACACTAGAAACACGACCAGTTCTGTCAGTCTATGAGCATCTTACAATTGTGCTTCAAGTCAAATTTGATTCTCAGGCTTCAGGTATTTTCTGGTTTCACCTATGACCAGATGAGCTTATAGCCAAATTATTTTATTGGATGCATGCAGTTAACTACTGTTGACTTCAGTAAGAGCTTCCCCCATGCACACAAGGGTAGACTTTGGTACCAAGACTGGTAGAACTGGTAAAAATAGTGGCAGAACATGTGAAAACAAACCGCCACACATCACAACAAATACTGATGGTTATCATTAGCAGTGTGTGCTATTTCAAAATGAGAAAGGCACAGGAAACAATGATTTTGGATCCAAGGTGAGTAGAGTGCCAAAGAAGCAGCCACATTAGCGAAGGTCTATCTGTTTAAAAACATACCTTGGTGACTATAATTTATCCTTTTTACAGTCTAGACAGCTTGTATTTGGGATTAAGAAAAAAACCCACAAAGGACAATAACATCTTCCTGATAGTGAGGCACTAACATGCTAAGCTGGAGCAGGCTGCTTCTGTCACAAGGACAGGGCCGGCTCCAGACCCCGCGCGCTTGGGGCAGCGTCCCAGCGGGAGGGCGGCAGGCGGCTCCGGCGGACCTCCCGCAGGCATGCCTGCGGAGGGGCCACTGGTCCCGCGGCTCCGGTGGAGCATCCGCAGGCACGCCTGCGGGAGGTCCACCAGAACCGTGGGACCGGCGACTGCTAGAGCGTCCCCCGCAGCGTGCCGCCCTGCTTGGGGCAGCGGAAATCCTAGAATCGCCCCTGCACAAGGAAATGTACTTCTCTACACTTAAGGTGCATGCCACAGAAAACAGAATGGCATCATCATCTTCCTTTTAGTTGCATAGCTACCAACTCCACGGACTGATTTGATTCTCTTCAAGCTGAATGGCAAAAGTCTGGTCCCCACATTAACTTTAATTCTATTTATTTAGACTTATACATAAAGCTAGAAAGGGGCAACCACTCATATGCTCCAGGTGCCCTTGACATTACTTTAAAATACAACAAGACTGATGTACAAATGTAAAGCATAGCAGCACAATGCAATATAACCCACCACCAGCAAATGACGTAACTGAAAGTCTTAAATCACCAATGCCCTGCAGCAATTCACTACCCATTAATTCCCCAAGGTAGAGAGAGGACCATTTACTTCCCATGCTCATTCTACCTTAATGATGCATACACATTTTAAAGGGTTGATTCTCACTCAAAGAGCACATAGCACCAACAGACTAGCTTTTTAAATGAAAAAGCAAATCTATTCTCATAGATGAATACTGCACAAGCAAAGAGTGATTAGCTCTCCTTCACATATGAGCAAGGCTTGAATAAATCATTGGCACCTCCAGCATTCACAAATTAAGATCCTTTCATATTTATGAAACATAATCACCCTTCAAGGTTAAGATATGAGAAAACTCAAATCTTGTAACATCAGTGTTTCCATAACTGAACCAAGACTACCGATAACAACCTTTGTATTTGGGACTCTGAGAGGGATGGGGACTTGTAAAAGGGCTGGTGAAAAGAGAGTAGCAGAAATGTCACACTTTATAATCACAGCCAGGGGCGGCGGCCAGGGCGCGCCAGCGCGCCGGCGCGGCAGCGCGCCGGGGCGGGGGCTTGCCGGGTTTGGCTCCGCGTTGCTGCCGCGGGCAGGAGCCGGGAGCGGGAGGACCCGGCGCGAGGCCGCGCCGGCACGCGGCGGGTCCCCGGCCTTCCCCGCGCCCGAGCTCCTCCCGCGCGCGCTGCGCTGGTCCGCCCGGCTGGCTCCGGGACCTGCCGCAGGCATGCCGGGGCGGGAGGGAGCTCGGAGCCGCGAGAAGAGGAGAGAGACCCGCCCGGGGGAAGGCGGCGGCGCGCTCTGCGCTGCTTGGGGGCAGCGTGATCTCTAGAGCCGCCCCTGATCACAGCTGAATTATATCAATCACTGAGGTGCAGTTGTCAATCTTTTAAGCTGCTACTTTGCAAGACAGCATTTTAGAATTATTTTTGTTATGAAAATTCCATGAGAGTTCATTTTAAGCAGTTAGATTTATGCCAAGACAAATGGAAGCTATTAGTCCTTTAGACTAGCATAAATGGCAGAAGCTACGGTAATTGTTCTTTAAATAAAGTACAGTCTCCACATAGAATTTAATCTTTTAGACTAAAAAAAGATGGCAAATCCTGGAATACCCACACATAAAAAAAATCACATTTCTGCTGCAGATACATGGGGTAAGGTCATATCTCCAAAGTATTTGCCAGTAATGATAACTACACAGAAAACAATCCCTTATTTTGACCATTCCCTGCTGATTGGTAGAACTCAGAATAGACCAAACTTTAATATTGCTCTAGTGTATAGTTATACCTCACCAACTATCTCACTGATATTTTGTTACTCCTATTAAAGGAAAACTGTGAAAATAAGTCACATATCAAATACAGCCCTTAACAAACTACTATCAAAGTCAATAGGAAATCCATATGCTGATATGACTATACAATTTATTCTTGTCTATTAAAGCTATATTTACCTCTGTTATTAATCCAGTCAGTGTGTTAAATTGAAAGAATTTTAAGCTCCTGTTTTCTAATCTGTATCACAAATTGGAACTAGGCGGTCATGCCTAATGGTCAGAGCAGAGACAGTCATGGCTAGTGGTCAAAGCTGGATTCAGCAGCCAGGAATAAGTACCACAGGTCAATGCTGGAGTTAGGAACCAGCTATTGGGAACCACTCAGAGAAGCAAAACTGGATTGGACAGGAGCAAGACTTGGAACAGGGCTGGAGCAAGGCTAGCAGCAGGACAAGTAGAGGAAAGATCACGGCTGTAAGCATGTACATTGAGCAGCAAAAGATAAGTTGTTGTTGTTGGGCCCTTGAGCAATTTTGCCTGATTGACCACTCTGGCTATCAATCAGAGTGGTCAATCAAGCACTGCTGCTGTATCTCAGCTCTGCTCATAGGCTGCCCTGTGACTGGACAGGCACAGGTTCAAGTATTAATTCCTGACAATGTGTTATGCTCCTATTTTACTTCTACTTTCATTGTGTTTGGAAGGTAACACTTGAGGCCAATTTTATGCTCATAGACATTTTGCCTTTCTTGTTCTAATGAACATGGCTTGTAAGGGTTTCCAGTACAGCATAGGAATGGAAACTTTTAAAAAGAGGTTTCATATTAGGGTTTGTAAAACATCTACTGCTCTTGCAAACCTAGATTTTGGGTCTAAAGTAGTTGACAGTATAGCTCTAATCATTGCCTAATATGGACCCAATCCTGAAAACACTTTGCATGAGTTGCTTTCAATAAGACTACTCATGCAAGTAAAGTTACTTATGTGCAGAAGTTTCAGAGTGGTAACCGTGTTAATCTGTATCAGCAAAAACAATGAGGAGTCCTTGTGGCACCTTCAAGACTAACAAATTTATTTGGGCATAAGCTTTCGTGGGCTAAAACCCACTTCATCAGATGCATGGAGTGGAACATACAGTAGGGAGGTATAAATACACAGCCTATGAAAAGATGGGAGTTGCCTTACCAAGTCGGGGGTCAGTACAGTATGTTCCACTCCATTCATCTGATGAAGTGGGTTCTAGCCCATGAAAGCTTATGCCCAAATAAATGTATTAGCCTCGAAGGTGCCACAAGGACTCCTCGTTGTTTTTTTATGTGCATAAGTATGCTCAAGACATAGTCCTACACAATCATGTGAACTTTTAAGTTGAGCAAAAAAGTTACAATATGGAGTTATTAATGACCCCCTCAAAAAAAAATTAGGGACATTTCAACTTATTCTATATTTCATTCAGTGGTTGGGCCAAGGTCTCAGAATGAGACTGAACATAGCATAGCATGCAAAGCAAATTTATTTCCCAGTAGTAGGCAGACAAAACATTAATATAATTAATGACCGTACGATAAGTACCGTGTGCTATGCACACTTATGGTATAAAAAGTTTGCAGGAATTATAAAACTTGCACATTTCTATTACTTACCGAACCATTTGCTTCTTCCTTTCTCCCCAGCACAAAGTGTCCTTTTCCTCAACCCTTTCTGTGCATACAATAATGAATATGACTTTGGTTTAGATGGTACTTTTCCTATTCAATGCATCTTACAAAGACACTTCGCAGGTTACTAAATGAATTTGTTAATGGTAGTGCAGTTACCATGCGGACAGTTATTATGAACTCAACTAAGCTAAGCAAATAATTTTCAGCTAATAATTTATTTAACAAATTTTACCTCTTTCTGTTTGTGAATTGTCTGTGGACACCTCACAATTCTCAGGCTCACTAGGTACTTGGCATTACTTTACTGAAGCATTTCTGTGATTAATTCTTGGCCTATATCTCATCTTAAAGCAGGTCATTACAAATATGTGATACTCCAAGTTCAAATTCTGCTGGTTAGTATTGACTGGACAGATAGGCCACATGGCACATTTCTGTTTTCCAGTTGATGACTCAAATATGCAAGGTCCAAGGAGCAGTCTAACCCCAGTCCAGCAAAGCACTGAAGCATAGGTTTGAGCATATGAGCAGTCCCACTGATGCTAATGGGACTATTATGCATTCTCACATTCTGAAAGTGCTTCGTTGCTTTGCTGGATCAGAGTACTGTGTGCTCAGTACTTTGCAGGGTTGAGCCCTAAATGAGTATAAGTCTTAGAATGTTGTTTCTAGTTTAAATGCTCATACGTACAAAATTTGCTGCCTGTGCATATTCTCCAAACTTGTTGACAGTTTCCCTCTGCTAACACTGTTCAAGAGAATATTTGCAAGACACTAACAAAAGGGGCATGAACAAAGTTAAAGCAATTCATGTAAATACTTGATCAAATAATTATGATTTTATTTTGGCAGCTCTGAAGCAAATACATATCCTTGGAAATTAGAATCTGTTTTATTGAGGGAGAACATTGGCTCATAAACCAAGACCATTGCTTACTCTTTTTGATTTTCACTTGAACATTCACCAGTGATTTGCAGAAGGGTCTTTCTCCTCCTCTTCATCCTCCCAGCCCAACTCTGACTATATTTCAGCATTTGCACTGTACGAGACTATGTCCAGGTGTGCGATTAGATCATTTGATCCAGAAGTGAGAGTCCTGTTAAGTGTATCATAACTAAGATATACTGATAATATGATGATTGTGACACTACAACTGTTTGGCTTGATCAACAAACTTCTCTAGCAAATACATAGCCTGCTGTGGAACAGTTTGTGTGTGGAAGAGGTTGTGAATTCTAAGCTACACTGTACAATAGGCAGTCTAAATAAACAGCAATAAGCATGTAAATAAAAACAAGATTCTAAACAACCAGGCAGTAACAACAGAGTCTAACAATAGAGTCTATGAGCTAGTATTGCCTACTACCTTAGTATTTAAATTAAGAATTGTACTTTGAAGTTTAAACAGTGACTAATTAATCCTATGAGTCAACCTGGAATTACAACCTGGTTCCAGCAAAGAGGCACATGAATGGTCTTTGCATGTTCAGAAGTGCATGCTACATTACTGAGCACACTTCAAGAAACCTTGTTAAAAGACATGAACAAGAGGGAAAGATGCAATAGGTTAATGGGAGTATTTTAACCTGAAACCAATAGTTAAGTGAAACTATCTTCCCTTTAGTGATGTACGTACAATATCATTTATATTAGTTTTCCCTGGGGTATAATATTGCTGTTCACACAGGAATTTTGTGGAACTTAGAGGCTTGTAACTCCTCTCTTAAAATGTATCAGAGACAGAGCTCTAGTCATAAAACCTTACATATTTATGTGAGATCTCCTACTAGGTTTACTTTCATGAACTGCACAAAAGAAGAAAGGTTAATGTACTTTAGATATTTCATTCTAAAGAGAGTTTGAACATTTCTAAAGATGGTGGCAGGTAAACCCAGTTTACCTATGACAATGACAAGTCTACACTGGGGAGGAAAGAACATATTGAAACTTCAACTTCACATCAGATTACAGATCTCCCAGATACATAGAACTACCCAGTCAGGATATGTCTACACTGCAGCTGGGAGTCCCAGCCCAGATAGACAGATACAGGCTAGCTCTGTTCAAGCTAGCAGGGCTGCCCAGAGGTGGGGGCAAGTGGGGCAATTTGCCCCAGACCCCGGGCCCCACAGGGGCCCCCATGAGAATATAGTATTCTATAATATTGCAACTTTTTTTTTATGGAAGGGGCCCCGAAAGTGCTTTGCCCCAAACCCCCTGAATCCTCTGGGCAGCCCTGCAAGCTAATGTGCTAATAATAGCAGTGTGGACGTGCAGCACAGATGGCAGCACAGGTTAGCCACCTGAGCTCAGACCCAGGGGGTTGGGTGGGCTTGTATTCAGATAGCTAGCTAGTGCCATCACCCATGCCGCAACATCCACAATACTATTTTTTGTATGGTAGCTCAAGCAGATCTAGCATATATCTGTCTACCCACACTGGGAGATACCCTCAGGGTATGTCTACACTGCAATAAAACACCCACGAGTGGCCTCTTCAGCTGACTTAGGTTCACAGGGGTAGGGATATGGGGCTATAAAATAGCAAAGTAGCTCATTGGTCTGGAGCCTGGATTCGGGGACATACCCTCAGTGGCCTGCTCAAGATAATGCCACTCCCACGGCCGGCTCCAGGCACCAGCGAAGAAAGCAGGTGCTTGGGGTGGCCAATGGAAAGGGGCGGCATGTCCAGGTCTTCGGTGGCAATTTGGCAGTGGGTACCTCAGTCCCTCTCGGAGCGAAGGACTTGCCACCAAAGAATGAAGTGGCGCGGTAGAGTTGCCGCCGAAGTGCTGCTGATCATGGCTTTATCTTTTTCTTTTTTTTTTCCCCCACTTCGCCGCTTGGGGCAGCAAAAAAGTTGGAGCTCGCCCTGGCCACTCCCACTCCACAATCTGGCTGCCTTGCAGCTCCAATAAAGCCATTTCAGTTCTCAGAATTAAATGATGCTGCACCATTAATGGCTGAGAACTGCAGAGACTGGTCTGAGAATCTCAAGGGCCTATGGGAGTCTTTAAAAACATTATTTCTGAGGTTAGCATACAAGGGAGAGGTCTTAGTTTTCCACCTGTTCTGGTTACAGACTGGAAGAATATCCTTCAAGTGGCATCACAGGCTTCTCGATAACACAAATATTCAAGCAAGATGTCGAAGATTTCACATGTAGGGCAAATCGGGAAAATGTCAGACCTTTATTTCAAACTTGAAAATCATTGTACAAGTTAATATATACAGGTAGACTAACTATTCACTTCTTTCAACAGCATTTAACCTCACCCGGAACTGGTAGAGACTGAATACAACACAAAATAATCTAGCCCACAAAGTAGGAAGGTAACCCGATTATGAGGTCATGTCCTTGGTCTTTGGGTATTATAGCACAGTTTCAGCATAATTACTAGGCCTCAGAAGGTATTTTACTAGTATGCTTAAAAATATCAGCCGCTAACTATGGTGTACGTAGCACACACTAAAATGGGATAGCTGCTGACAAACTATTAATGAAGTTTTATAACCAAGTCTATACTGCATTGCCCAACCCTCAATGAAATATCACAGTAAAAGATTTTAAAGATAAGGACAGTCTCATCTGAGGTACTAAGAACTTTGCCTCTAGTATGGTAGTGATTCTGGAGATCTTCACATAGGTCCTATGAAAAATATCTATCTTTATCAAGTTTTCTCTGTTCACTTACATTGTTGGAAATCAATTTTTTAAAGTGTTGCTTTATGTATACCTTTTGGGCCTGATTCTAATGTAAGCGATGAGGACCTACATTGACTGAGATCAGCTACAATAGTGTAAAAGTAATGTGAAGCAAACAGCATACAGAAATCTGCTGAGAGCACAAGGACACTACATTTTCCCCAAAATGGGGTATGAAAAAATTTCTAACACTTCATTTTCTATGGTGTTTCAAATCCCAAAGAGCTTAAAAAGCCAGCACACACTCAAACTCTTATCTGCTTTTGCTCTGACACTTATCTTCCAAATGACAGAGGATCATAGTGTAACAGATCATGCTTCAGCATAACCCATCCAGGTATATATAAGCACCCTTTTTCCTGGCATGAATTGAAATATTTGTACAAAGTATCCTTTCAATGGACTATATGCTTTTAATGCCTAATAAGGGCCTTGTGCATCAAATATCCAGCACAGTGATAGAATTACAAACTAAGAATAGTTCGGAATAAACGCCACTCTGCACACAGTATCTGCCGTTGGACCAGAAGCTTGGTCTCCTGCATTAACACACTATAATGTATCTCTCCGCATACCAGCTATGTACATAAGGCAGACAATTCTTACATCAGCAGCAATTCCAAGTCAGTAAAACTGAATCAGTGCCACTGTTTAACCAATCTCAGGAAGGTATTTGCATTTAAGCATGTACAACTTAATTTTTATATCATTATTACCTAACAGAAAAGAGCACTTACTGAAATAATCAAGGATCTGCTTGGCAATGAATACAAGTTACAAGGGATATTTGTTGGCATCTCTATATTTGGTTTCTGTAATATTCACTGTATGAACAAAATGTACATAGTTCACTTAATCCAATTCTACTCAGTAGAAGTAATGGCTATTTAGAAAACTGAATTCTCACCACCTTTGATCAGTTCCTCAGAATTATCTCCAGCAGTTGATCACCAGCCTCTTTCATCAGGAACAAAGAATAATCACCCTAGCCCTACTCCACCCCTAGACACTTAAAGCTTAACCTCCTAAAAGTGAGATCCTGAGAGAATAGAAAAGAATCCACAAAATCTTAAATTACATCTCTGGAGTAGGAATCAATTTCTCTCTTGGACTAGAAGACTAAGAACCAGTACTACAGGATGTAAACTGGAAATTATTAATCTGTTGCATGGAAAACTCTCCTCAAAAACATGGTCAGAGGCTGGTAACACACCATGGGCCTGATTCTCCTCTCATCCCACTGTTAATAAGTAGTTTAAAAAAAATCTATTGGGAAAGTGGGGAGAGGAGGAATCATAGCCTGCGGGGACACGCTCAGTGCTTCTTAACTGTTGAATGGTGTTTAGATACCATGAAGGTGGGAGCATTAGAATCAGCAGGTGTTCTGCATACTTACCATGACAATGAAGGGTTCCTCCATTTCAAATTCTCGAATTTTGCTCTCCTGGGTACAGACAGTAAAAAGCAATAACAGATGTACAGTGTTTATGTGAACAGTATCAGGACTGCATCCTCACTAAAAGTATAAAAACACTGAAAAACTCACTGGATTAGTCACTAGAATGTATATTACCATCTTTTTTTATATATACTACTGAAGCCAAAGTCACTTGGTAATTTAAAAGGCTCCTAATGAAATGAATGCAGCCTCAGTCATTCTCCTCTTCAATTAAATTTTTTTTTTTAAAAAAAAGCATAATCTAGTATAGGCATAATTTAGTTCCAGTAAGCAATCTTTGTTGAAAGTAATTCTGTGAATTATGAACCTAAGGAGAACAAAATAAGCTCTTATCCTAGCTCAAGTAAAAGGTGCCTTGCAACTTCTCTGGACCTACCACATGGCATCCTCTAACTCTTCTCTGTGCCAATATCTATTTACATTATACAGCCAGATTCTGTGGCCAGTCTCCGGCATGCATCATCCTTTGGCTTCAATAGAAATCATGCCTGGGCAGCTGAGGGTCCCTAAGGGTTTATTCATTTCACATTGATGTTAATCCCATATGCAAGTCCATCAGGAGGAAAACTGTACAATATATTCATGGTTTATAAAATCAGAATATTTTCCTTAAATAAAAGTGATTGCAAGGTGCAGTCTTGAGAAATCAGAGGAAGAGGAGGCATCATTATGATTCCTCAATATCGTCCTTTTATAGTTTTCACTCCTACATTTGGATCCGCACAGACACATAGAACGTGGGCACAGAGGTCTGCATACCCTGATTGAATTACAGGGTCAGGGCCTGTCATAAACAGATAGTTAAGGGTTAAGGTCTCTTACCTGTAAAGGGTTAACAAGCTCAGTAACCTGACGGACACCTGACCAGAGGACCAATCAAGGGACAAGATAATTTCAAATCTCTGTGGAGGGAAGTCTTTGTCTGTGTTCTTTGTTTAGGGGTTGTTCTCTCTTTGGATCTAAGAGGGGCCAGACGTAATTCCAGTCCCTCTAGGTTTCCTGAAGTATTCTCTTCTATTCAGTATAGTGAGTATTAGAAAGGCGGACTAGTCTTCTAATTAATTTCTGTATTTGCAAATGTGTGTTTGCTGGAACCCTATTTTATTTTATTTTTTGGTTGCTGTATTTGTCCTGATGCAAGCTCTCTAGTTTCATAAGTTATACCCTGTAACATTTCCATCCTGGTGTTACAGAGATAGTGTACTTTCTTTCTTTCTTTCTTTTAATAAAATCCTTTTCTTTTTAGAACCTGATTAATTTCTTCCCTTGTTGGGATTTTCAGGGGAAGGGGAGGGGGGAAAAGTGAATCCCTCTTTGTTTTGATTCAAGGAGTTTGAATCAAGGTGATCTCTCCCAATGACTAGGGGAGGGGGGAGGAGGTGGGGGAATGGTTTATTTCCCTTTGTGTTAAAATCCAAGGAAGTTGGGATCTGTGTTCCCCAGGGAAAGTTTGGGGGAACAGGGAGTGTGCTAGACACTGGAATTTCTAGCTGGTGGCAGCTTTACCAGATCTAAACTAGGATTTAAGTTTAGAGGAGTCCATGCAGGTCCCCATCTTGTGGATGCTAAAGTTCAAAGTGGGGAATAAACCTATGACATGGTAGGCAGTGGTGGGATGTTTTAAGAACCAGGGATTGGTTTTTTTTTTCTAACAAGGCTTGTTAGAAAGGACCCCCACTGAGAGAGCATTAGCAGTTGCCAGAGACAAGTTACAAAACCAGTTTTTCTGGTTCTCTGTCAGCGAACAACCAGCAAAAGACATTTGCAAATGAAAAGTTTTGTTTTCTTTTTATTCAGTCGGGAATAGAAAGGTTAGGACTGTAAACCAAACAGCCTGAGCTAAAGCAACACAGTCAATTCACTGACTGCAGGGGGCTGTGGCCAGCACCAGAAGGCACACAAACATGAGTAACAGTGAAACAGTTGACAAACTCGAACTGGCTAGACTGCAAGCAGCAGAAAAAGACAAAGAACATCAAAGACAGATGGAACTAATTAAAGCAGAAATGGCCAGGGAAGAAGCTGCCCACAAGAGAGAGATGGAGAAGCAAGAGGCTGAACACAGGAGACAACTAGAGATAAAAGACAAAGAGCTGGAATTAGAAAAGGCTAAGCAGAATGTTCCAGCCAACCCTAACAATCCTTCTCCAGGCACTGTTCCCCATCCCAGGAAATTTCCCACCTACAAGGCAGGTGATGACACTGAGGCCTTCTTGGAAAATTTTGAAAGGACCTGCCATGGGTACAGCATCCCTGAAGACCAGTACATGATAGAGCTGAGGCCACAGCTCAGTGGACCCTTAGCAGAGGTGGCAGCTGAAATGCCTAAGGAAAACATGAACGATTATAAACTGTTTCAATCAAAGGCCAGAATCAGGATGGGGCTAACACCTGAGCATGCCCGTCGGCGGTTCAGAGCCCTAAAGTGGAAACCAGATGGGTCACTCCCCAGACACGCCTACTACATTAGAAAGAATTGGGATGCATGGATGTCAGAACTAAAAATTCAATCTCTAGAAGACCTGGCCCACCTGATGCAAATGGAGCAGTTCTTAGATGGTGTTCCTGAGGAAATAGAACGGTACATCCTAGATGGAAAGCCCAAAGATGTAACAGAGGCAGGGGAGATTGGAGGCAAATGGGAGGAAATAGCAAAAAAGAAAAAAGCTACTATCAAGGGGAGTGAATATAACAAGGGGCAAGCTGACAATAAACTCTACCACCGGGGGCCACCCAAGACCCCAGCTACAACCCAAGGAAAGCCGCAGACTATCTACAGTCCCACCTCACCAGTCTCCAGCAAACCACCTCGGCCCACTGACCCATCAGCTGGGCGATGTTTTAAATGTAATGAACTGGGACATATAAAGGCCAACTGCCTCAAGAACCCCAATCGAGTACAGTCCATTACACCATCATCACGCCAAGGATCCCCAGGCCCAGATATCTCTCAAATACCCCCGGAGCACAGGGAAACCTTGAGAGTGGGCGGAAAGAAGGTTACCGCCTGGAGAGACACTGGGGCACATGTGTCAGTTATCCACCAGTCCTTAGTGGACCCAAAACTCATCAACCCAGAGGTCCAAATCACAATTTCTCCATTCATATCAAAATCTGTAACCTTACCTACAGCTGAATTGTCTGTCCAGTACAAGGGCTGGTCAGGAAGATGGACTTTTGCTGTCTATGACAATTATTCCATCCCCATGCTACTGGGGGAAGACTTGGCCAACCATGTGAAGCTGGCCAAGAGGGGGGGAGTGGTCACCCGCAGCCAGGCCAAACAAGCTTCCACTCCCATCCCTGTTCCTGAGCCATCCACCAGGGCCCCGTCTGTGTTACCAGAGACCCAGACAGAGGTGGTGGAACCGGATCCCATGCCAACAACTGAAACCACCATAGTGCATCCAGTCCCAGAACCGGAACTGGAAGAGCAACCAGCGGCAGAACCATTGCCAGCACTGACGCCAGTGCTTGCAAACCCGTTTCCAACCTCATCGCCAGAGGGCGCCAGCGAGCCTGAACTGGCAGAAGCAGCAGACAACCCTACCCAAGAGGCTCAACCAGAGCCTGAAATATCACCTAGTGCACCTGCGGAGAGCGGTTCACAGTCAACGGAAAAAACCTCATCACCTACATCGCTTCCAGAGGGACCAAGCCCAAGTCCACAGTCTATGGAGGAACTAGTGTCTCCAACCTCAAGGGAACAGTTCCAGACTGAGCAGGAAGCAGATGACAGCCTTAAGAAAACTTGGGCGGCGGCACGGAGCAACCCACCGCCTCTCAGCTCTTCTAACCGATCCCGGTTTGTTGTAGAACAAGGACTTTTATATAAGGAGATTCTTTCTGGTGGACACCAGGAAGGCTGGCATCCTCAAAAACAGTTGGTAGTTCCAACTAAGTACCGGGAAAAGCTCTTAAGCTTGGCCCATGATCATCCCAGTGGTCATTCTGGGGTGAACAGAACCAAAGACAGGTTGGGGAAGTCCTTCCACTGGGAGGGGATGGGCAAGGATGTTGCCAATTATGTCAGGTCTTGTGAGGTATGCCAAAAGGTAGGAAAGCCCCAAGACAGGTCAAGGCCCCTCTCCAGCCACTCCCCATAATTGAGGTCCCATTTCAGCGAGTAGCTGTGGATAGACCCCCAAAGAAGACCCCCAGAGGAAAACAATACATACTGACTTTTGTGGACTTTGCTACCAGATGGCCAGAAGCAGTAGCTCTAAGCAACACCAGGGCTAAAACTGTGTGTCAGGCCTTAACTGACATTTTTGCCAGGGTAGGTTGGCCCTCCGACATTCTTACAGATTCGGGAACAAATTTCCTCTCAGGGGCCATGAAAGACCTGTGGGAAGCTCATGGGGTGAATCACTTGGTTGCCACCCCGTACCACCACCAAACCAATGGCCTGGTGGAGAGGTTTAATGGAACTTTGGGGGCCATGATACGTAAATTCATGAATGAACACTCCAATAATTGGGATCTAGTGTTGCAGCAGTTGCTGTTTGCCTACAGGGCTGTACCACATCCCAGTCTAGGGTTCTCACCATTCGAGCTTGTGTATGGCCATGAGGTTAAGGGGCCATTACAGTTGGTGAAGCAGCAATGGGAGGAGTTTATGCCTTCTCCAGGAACTAACATTCTGGACTTTGTAAGCAACCTACAAAGCACCCTCCGCCATTCTTTAGCCCTGGCTAAAGAAAATTAAAGGATGCTCAAGCAGAGCAAAAGGCCTGGTATGATAGACATACCAGAGAGCGTTCCTTCAAGGTAGGAGACCAGGTTATGGTCTTGAAGGCGCAACAGGCCCATAAGATGGAAGCATCATGGGAAGGACCATTCACGGTCCAGGAGCGCCTGGAAGCTGTTAACTACCTCATAGCATTTCCTAATTCCTCCTTAAAGCCTAAAGTGTACCATGCTAACTCTCTAAAGCCCTTTTATCCCAGAGAATTACAGGTTTGTAAGTTTACAGCCCAGGGAGGAGATGACGCTCAGTGGCCTGAAGGTGTCTACTACGAAGGGAAAAGTGATGATGGCGTGGAAGGGGTGAACCTCTCCACAACCCTGGAACGTCTGCAGCGGCAGCAGATCAAGGAGCTGTGCACTCGCTTCACCCCTTTGTTCTCAGCCACCCCAGGACGGACTGAACGAGCATACCACTCCCTTGACACAGGTAATGCTCACCCAATTAGAACACCACCCTACCGGGTGTCACCTCATGCCCAAGTTGCTATTGAACGGGAGATCGAAAACATGCTAGAGATGGGTATCATCCGCTCCTCTACCAGTGCATGGGTATCTCCAGTGGTTCTAGTTCCCAAACCAGATGGGGAAATACGCTTTTGCATGGACTACCATAAGCTAAATGCTGTAACTCGCCCCGACAACTATCCAATGCCACGCACCAATGAGCTATTGGAGAAACTGGGACGTGCCCTATATGTCCCAGTTCATCTCTACAATAGATTTAACCAAGGGGTACTGGCAAGTACCACTAGATAAACCCGCTAAAGAAAAGTCAGCCTTCATCACCCATGCAGGGGTGTATGAATTTAATGTGCTTCCTTTCGGACTGCGAAATGCACCCGCCACCTTCCAAAGGCTGGTAGATGGTCTACTAGCAGGATTGGGAGAATGTGCAGTTGCCTACCTCGATGATGTGGGCATTTTTTCTGATTCATGGCCCGAACACCTAGAACACCTGGAAACGGTCTTTGAACGCATCAGGCAGGCAGGACTAACTGTTAAGGCCAAAAAGTGTTAAATAGGCCAAAACAGAGTGACTTACCTAGGGCACCAGGTGGGTCGAGGAACCATAAACCCCCTACAGGCCAAGGTGGAGGCTATCCAACAGTGGCCTGTCCCACGGTCAAAGAAACAGGTCCAATCCTTCTTAGGCTTGGCCGGATATTACAGGCGATTTGTACCACACTACAGCCAAATCGCTGCCCCACTAACTGATCTAACCAGAAAAACACAGCCAAATGCAGTTAAGTGGACTGATGAGTGTCAGAAAGCCTTTACCCAGCTTAAGGCGACGCTCATGTCTGACCCTGTGCTAAGGGCCCCGGACTTTGACAAACCCTTCCTAGTAACCACCGATGCATCTGAACGTGGGGTAGGAGCAGTTCTAATGCAGGAAGGACCGGATCACAACTTCCATCCTGTCGTGTTTCTCAGCAAGAAACTGTCTGAGAGGGAAAGCCACTGGTCCATCAGTGAAAAAGAATGCTACACCATTGTGTACGCCCTGGAAAAGCTACGCCCATACGAAATTGACCATGCTGTGCTAAAGTGGCTCCATACTGCCAAGGGAAACAACAAAAAACTTCTTTGACGGAGTTTAGCTCTCCAAAATTTTAATTTTGAAATTCAACACATTTCAGGAGCTTCCAACAAAGTAGCTGATGGACTCTCTCATGAAAGTTTCCCAGAATCAAATGGTTAAAAAGTGTTCTTAAAATGTTAAAAATCTTGTTGGTTACATAATTAGTAGTATATGTAACGGTGCATGTGTTTTATTAATCTGTTTATTTTTAAAGTTCTAGGAATAAATCACCGCCAGTGTGGTTCCCCCACTGTCTGCGATTTGGGGGGCGTGTCATAACCAGACAGTTAAGGGTTAAGGTCTCTTTTACCTGTAAAGGGTTAACAAGCTCAGTAACCTGACGGACACCTGACCAGAGGACCAATCAAGGGACAAGATAATTTCAAATCTCTGTGGAGGGAAGTCTATGTCTGTGTTCTTTGTTTGGGGGTTGTTCTCTCTTTGGATCTAAGAGGGGCCAGACGTAATTCCAGGCTCTCCAGGTTTCCTGAAGTATTCTCTTCTATTCAGTATAGTGAGTATTAGAAAGGCGGACTAGTCTTCTAATTAATTTCTGTATTTGCAAATGTGTGTTTGCTGGAACCCTATTTTATTTTATTTTTTGGTTGCTGATTTGTCCTGATGCTAGCTCTCTAGTTTCGTAAGTTATATACCCTGTAACATTTCCATCCTGGTGTTACAGAGATAGTGTACTTTCTTTCTTTCTTTTAATAAAATCCTTTTTCTTTTTAGAACCTGATTAATTTCTTCCCTTGTTTGGATTTTCAGGGGTAGAGGAGGGGGGAAAAGTGAATCCCTCTTTGTTTTGATTCAAGGAGTTTGAATCAAGGTGATCTCTCCCAACGACTAGGGGAGGGGGGAGGAGGTGGGGGAATGGTTTATTTCCCTTTGTGTTAAAATCCAAGGAAGTTGGGATCTGTGTTCCCCAGGGAAAGTTTGGGGGAACAGGGAGTGTGCTAGACACTGGAATTTCTAGCTGGTGGCAGCTTTACCAGATCTAAACTAGGATTTAAGTTTAGAGGAGTCCATGCAGGTCCCCATCTTGTGGACGCTAAAGTTCAAAGTGGGGAATAAACCTATGACAGGGCCTATGTTTGTTCCATGCATAATTTGATACTAGAAGGAGGAGTACTCCTCTTCAACAGAGATATTGGAAAGAATTACTAATTCTTACTGAAATTTAACATGGCAAAAAAAGCCCAAATGCCAAAATTAAAATCAGATTCTCAGTGCTTCTATAACTCTCTGTTTCTGTTCGGGGAAGCTGCAATATCAAAAGCAAGTTCTGCAAAATTATAATTTACTTAAATTAACTTCAAACACACACTTTTACATAAGAGACAGATTCTGAAATAAAAAAAGGATTTTTTTCAAGTATTTTTTGCCCTCTATCTATAATATCCTCTTCAAAGTCTGAAGTGAATTCTTTGTCCCTGTTTTGTCCTTTTTGCAGTCTTGAGAATATTGATTTTATCATCGCTTTGTGAATGGATCTGAAATTACCAAGGCTATTTTTTGTTGAATAACTTCAACTTATATAGCCTCCCATCCGCCAGTCCATACTTGCACAGGCATGCTGTCTGTCTGTCTGTTGTATTTGCTTCGCTCTGGCAATTACTGCTGCAAGGCCAGGAGGGGGAGGTTCAAAACATTGTGTTCTATGAGAGCTGCATAAAAGAATCCTATCTTTTGTTGTTTTGTTTTTATCCAAAGAGAATTTTCCCTGGGAATAATTTTGATGTTCTAAAAACATTGGGCCTGATTCAGATACCCTTCCTTATGCTGAGTAATGCCTTATCCTAGGAGTAGCTCCCAATGGGAGCTATAGAGGTGGCACCTGCGGGCAGGGGCAGCACGCAGAGCCCCCTGGCCGCCCCTTCACTTAGGAGCTGGAGGGACATGCTGCTACTTCCCAGGAGCCACATGGCCTTCCTCTGTCCGGAGCACACACCCCGAACCTCCTCCCATGCCCCAACCCCTTGCCCGAGCCCAGAGCTCCCTCCTGCACCCCAAACCCCTCATCCCCAGCCCCACCCCAGAGCCTGCACCCCAAGTCCCTGCCCCATGAAAATGAGTGAGTGAGTGAAGGTGGGGGAGAGTGAGCAACGGAGGGAGGGAGGAATGAGTGAGCATGGAGCGGGGCCTCGGGGAGGGGCGGGACATGGAGCAGGGCAAGGGTGTTCAGTTTTCTGCAGTTAGAAAGTTGGCAGCTCTAAGTGGGATCTCTAACCACTGAGGATGGGTTGGAGATTAAAAATAATCTATGCATGGCCCAACACCTCAACAAATACTTTGCCTCAGTTTTTAATAACTCTAATGAAGAGTTTAGAGGAAGTGGCAGGGTAGCTAATGGGAATGGGTAGAAATTACCACATCTGAGGGAAAAGTCAAACTGAAACAGTTCAATGCAGGGGTTCTCAAACTGGGGGTTGGGACCCCTAAGGGGGTCTCAAGGTTATTGCATGGGGGCAGGGCCAGTGCAACCTTGCGCCATCCCCCCAGCTAACCCCGCCCACCGCCCCCCCTGTGGCAGCTAACCACGCCCACCCACCCCTCCCACCCGAGGAGCGCCCCGCAGCAGCTAACCCCACCCGCCGTGGCAGCTAACCCACCCCCCACCCAGGGAGCCCCGCCTCGCAGCAGTTACCCCCCCCTAGTTTGCCTAAATGGTTGCACCGGCCCTGCTTGGGGGGGGCATGAGCTGACAGCCTCCACCCCAAACCCCGCTTCGACTCCAGCATTTATAATGGTGCTAAGTATATTAAAAACTGTTTTTAATTTATAAGGAGGGGTTGCACTCAGAGGCTTGCTTCATGAAAGGGGCCACCAGTAAAACAGTTTGAGAACCACTGGTTTCATGGGTCTAAATCAGAGGGGCCCAGACAATCTCCATCCAAGAATATTAAAGGAACTGGCACATGAAATTGCAAGCCCAATAGTAAGAATTTTTAATGATTCTGTAAACTCAAGGATCATTTCTTATGACTGGAGAATTACTAATATAATTCCTATTTTTAAGAAAGGGTAAAAAGATGATCTGGGAAACTACAGGCCTGTTTGTTTGAGACCGCAACTGTATGCAAGATCTTGCAACAAATTTTGAAAGAAAGTAGTTAAGGACATGGAGGTGAAGCGTAATTGGGATAAAATACAACATGGTTTTACAAAAGGTAGATCATGCCAGACCAACCTGATCTCCTTCTTTGAGAAGATAACTGACTTTTTTGACAAAAGAAATTCAGTAGATCTAATCTACCTGGATTTCAGTAAGGCATTGATACAGTTCCACAAGGGAAATTATTAGTTACACTGGAGAAGATGGGAATTAATATGAGAATTGAAAGGTGAATAAGGAACTGGGTAAAGGGAACACTATAGTGGGTCATACTGAAAGATAAACAGTCAGGCTGCAGGGAGGTTACTAATGGAGTTCTTCAAGGATCGGTCTTGAGACCAATCTTATTTAACATTTGTATTACTGATCTTGGCACAAATAGTGGGAAAGTGCTAATAGCATTTGTGAACTAGAGTGCCTTGTGATAAAGGAGGATATTGATATAATAGGCATCACAGAAACCTGGTGGACTGAGAGCAATCAATGGGACACTGTCATTCCGGGGTACAAAATATATCGGAAGGAGAGAACAGGTCGTGCAGGGGAAGGAGTGGCACTATATGTGAAAGAAAATGTAGATTCAAATGAAGTAAAAATCTTAAGCAAATCCACATGTTCCATAGAATCTCTATGGATAGAAATTTCATGCTCTAATAAAAATATAACATTAGGGATCTATTATCGACCACCTGACCAGGACAGTAATAGTGATGATGAAATGCTAAGGGAAATTAGAGAGGCTATCAAAATTAAGAACCCAATAATAGTGGGGGATTTCAATTATCCCCATATTGACTGGGAACATTTCACTTCAGGACAAAATGCAGAGATAAAATTTCTCGATACTTTAAATGACTGCTTCATGGAGCAGCTGGTACGGGAATCCACAAGGGGAGAGGCAACTCTAGATTTAATCTTGAGTGGAGCGCAGGAGCTGGTCCAAGAGGTAACTATAGCAGGACCGCTTGGAAATAGTGACCATAATACAATAGCATTCAACATCCCTGTGGTGGGAAGAACACCTCAACAGCCCAACACTGTGGCATTTAATTTCAAAAGGGGGAACTATACAAAAATGAGGGGGTTAGTTAAACAAAAGTTAAAAGGTACAGTGACTAAAGTGAAATCCCTGCAAGTTGCATGGGCCCTTTTTAAAGACACCATAAGAGAGGCCCAACTTCAATGTATACCCCAAATTAAGAAACACAGTAAAAACTAAAAAAGAGCCACCGTGGCTTAACAACCATGTAAAAGAAGCAGTGAGAGATAAAAAGACTTCCTTTAAAAAGTGGAAGTCAAATCCTAGTGAGGCAAATAGAAAGGAGCACAAACACTGCCAACTTAAGTGCAAGAGTATAATAAGAAAAGCCAAAGAGGAGTTTGAAGAACGGCTAGCCAAAAACTCCAAAGGTAATAACAAAATGTTTTTTAAGTACATCAGAAGAAGGAAGCCTGCTAAACAACCAGTGGGGCCCCTTGACGATCGAAATACAAAAGGAGCGCTTAAAGATGATAAAGTCATTGCGGAGAAACTAAATGGATTCTTTGCTTCAGTCTTCACGGCTGAGGATGTTAGGGAGATTCCCAAACCTGAGCTGGCTTTTGTAGGTGACAAATCTGAGGAACTGTCACAGATTGAAGTGTCACTAGAGGAGGTTTTGGAATTAATTGATAAACTCAACATTAACAAATCACCGGGACCCGATGGCATTCACCCAAGAGTTCTGAAAGAACTCAAATGTGAAGTTGCGGAACTATTAACTAAGGTTTGTAACCTGTCCTTTAAATCGGCTTTGGTACCCAATGACTGGAAGTTAGCTAATGTAACGCCAATATTTAAAAAGGGCTCTAGAGGTGATCCCGGCAATTACAGACCGGTAAGTGTAAAGTCGGTACCGGGCAAATTAGTCGAAACAATAGTTAAGAATAAAATTGTCAGACACACAGAAAAACAAACTGTTGAGCAATAGTCAACATGGTTTCTGTAAAGGGAAATCGTGTCTTGCTAATCTATTAGAGTTCTTTGAAGGGGTCAACAAACATGTGGACAAGGGGGATCCGGTGGACATAGTGTACTTAGATTTCCAGAAAGCCTTTGACAAGGTCCCTCACCAAAGGCTCTTACGTAAATTAAGCTGTCATGGGATAAAAGGGAAGGTCCTTTCATGGATTGAGAACTGGTTAAAAGACAGGGAACAAAGGGTAGGAATTAATAGTAAATTCTCAGAATGGAGAGGGGTAACTAGTGGCGTTCCCCAATGGTCAGTCCTAGGACCAATCCTATTCAATTTATTCATAAATGATCTGGAGAAAGGGGTAAACAGTGAGGTGGCAAAGTTTGCAGATGATACTAAACTACTCAAGATAGTTAAGACCAAAGCAGATTGTGAAGAACTTCAAAAAGATCTCACAAAACTAAGTGATTGGGCAACAAAATGGCAAATGAAATTTAATGTGGATAAATGTAAAGTAATGCACATTGGGAAAAAACAACCCCAACTATACATACAATATGATGGGGGCTAATTTAGCTACAACGGGTCAGGAAAAAGATCTTGGAGTCATCGTGGACAGTTCTCTGAAGATGTCCACGCAGTGTGCAGAGGTGGTCAAAGAAGCAAACAGGATGTTAGGAATCATTAAAAAGGGGATAGAGAATAAGATTGAGAATATATTATTGCCCTTATATAAATCCATGGTACACCCACATCTCAAATACTGTGTACAGATGTGGCCTCCTCACCTCAAAAAAGATTTCTAGCACTAGAAAAGGTTCAGAAAAGGGCAACTAAAATGATTAGGGGTTTGGAGAGGGTCTCATACGAGGAAAGATTAAAGAGGCTAGGACTCGTCAGCTTGGAAAAGAGACGACTAAGGGGGGATATGATAGAGGTATATAAAATCATGAGTGATGTTGAGAAAGTGGATAAGGAAAAGTTCTTTACTTAATCCCATAATACAAGAACTAGGAGTCACCAAATGAAATTAATAGGCAGCAGGTTTAAAACAAATAAAAGGAAGTTCTTCTTCACGCAGCGCACAGTCAACTTGTGGAACTCCTTACCTGAGGATGTTGTGAAGGCTAGGACTATAACAATGTTTAAAAGGGAACTGGATAAATTCATGGTGGCTAAGTCCATAAATGGCTATTAGCCAGGATGGGTAAGAATGGTGTCCCTAGCCTCTGTTCATCAGAGGATGGAGATGGATGGCAGGAGAGAGATCACTTGATCATTGCCTGTTAGGTTCACTCCTTCTGGGGCACCTGGCATTGGCCACTGTCGGTAGACAGATACTGGGCTAGATGGACCTTTGGTCTGACCCGGTATGGCCGTTCTTATGTTCTTATGATACACAAAGTTGGGAGGTATTGACAATATGGAGGACTGGAATATTATATAAGATGATATGGATGACCTTGCAAACTGGAGTGATGGAAATGGGATGAAATGTAATAGTGCAAAGTGTAAGGTCATGCATTCAGGGACAAAAGAAGAATTTTTGCTATAAGCTGGGGATATATCAGTTGGAAGTAACAGAGGAGGAGAAAGACATGGGTATATTGGTTGATCACAGGATGATGTGAGCAGTCAATATGATGCGGCCTTGAAAAAGGCTAATGCAGTCCTAGGATACATCAGGCAACATATTTCCAGTAGAGACAGGGAAATATTAGTATCATTATACAAGGCACTGGTGAGACCTCATCTGGAATAGTGTGTGTAATACTGATCTCCGATGTTTTAAAAAGGTTAATTCAAACTGGAACATGTGCAGAGAAGAGCTACTGGGATGGTCCGAGGAATGGAAAAACTACCTTATGAGAGGCGACTTAAAGAGCTTGGCTTGTTTAGCCATATCAAACGAAGGCTGGGGGGAGATATAATTGCTCTCTAGAAATACATCAGAGGGATAAATACCAGAGAGCAGAGAAGTTAGAAGTTACACGCTAATGTGGACACAAGAACAAATGGAAATAAACTGGCCATCAACAAATTTAGGCTTGAAATTAAATGAAGATTCCTAACCATCAGAGGAGTGAAGTTCTGGAACAGCCTTCCAAGGGGAACAGAGGGGGTCAAACTGTCTTCAAGACTGAACTTTGTAAGTTTATGGAGGTGATTGTATGCCGAGACTGCCTACAATGGCATGTAGCTGATCTGCAACTGCTAGCAGCAAATATCTCCAATGGCTGGTGATGGGACACTAAATGGGGAGAGCTCTGAGTTACTGCAGAGAATTCTTTCCAGGTGTCTAGCTAGTAGGTCTTGCCCACATGCTCAGGGTCTAACTGATCACCATATTTGGGGTGAGGAAGAGATTTTCCGCCAGGTCAGATGGGCAGAGACCCTGGAGAGTTTTCTTGTTTCTCTGCAGCATGGGGCAGAAGTCACTTGCAGGTTTAAACTAGTGTAAATCATGGATTTGCTGTAACTTGAAGTCTTTAAATCATGATTTGAGAACTTCAGTAACTCAGCCAGATGATAGGGGTCTATTAAAGGAGGTTATGTGGCCTACAATGTGCAAGAGGTCAAACTAGATGATCATGATGGTCCCTTCTGACCATAAAATCTATGAGTCTAATTTCAATAGAACACATCCCAGATTAAAGTACTACTCAACATCAGAAAGGACATCAGAATCTGGCCCATCAACAGCATCTTTCTATACAATAAATGTTTTCAACTAAAAATAAATGAATAAATCACACACCATATTGAGCAATCGCTGTCAAGTAGAAAAGCTGCCTTACTTTGACCAATCTTTCCACAGATAACTGCGTCTTTTACCAACTGATAAAAGACCAACAGCCACAACAAATGAAAGTTGTAACCTAAATCTCCTGATACATTATAAACCAAATCTTTCTCACCTCACACACACAATCCTGTTGAGGTCAGTGGGAAATTTTGCATAACTAAAGGTATGAAGGATATAGCTTTATGTGGCAACACAGAAAGGTAAATTAATTCACTGCTCTTCACTATAGAGAGGTGGTAGAGGATGTATCGGGGGGTTTTCCCAGTAGTTACTGCAAATGCAACATGTAAAAGTAATTTTTATTACATTTATGTTTATTCACATACAGTATGAGACATTGCAGTTATTTTCCAATTTAAAATATAGAGAAATTCTGTAGTATGTCAATCACTGCACTGCTGCAAATCAAACATTGACTTTTTAGTGGCAATCGCAGCAGGTAATTTTCTAATTACGTATGTAGTGAGTCTGACATCTATTTCAAACTATCACTAGTTACTAAAACTAAATTAGTAAGCCCACTGTTTTATGAAACAGCATATCACTCTGCCACAGACAACTGGCTTCCATTAATTCCCCCCTTCTTATGATGATGCATTCTGCATGGATGTAGATGTGGATCATTTTAATAGCACACTGCATTTTTTCCTCTCTTCATGTCCAATTTGTACCTCCTCTGAAGACCTCAGTCAATACAGAAAACATTGGCAGGCTGCTACCCCTCCCCTTCAGGCTGCCTCCAAAGAGATCAGTCAATATACAAAATCCTCTAAAAGGAGAGAACACTACAGCAAACATTTCTAAAGGCAACTTGGTACTCATATAAGCCAAACTTTAAACTGTCTCACACCATCCTAGTTCTGCAGTTCCTGTTTCCACTAGATTTCTCTATATTTCATTTGTTTATGCTCCTTATTAACAATTAAGAAAGGTGAATTAAAGTGCTTCTCTGGGGAATAGAAACCTGAATTGGAAATCAGTGGGTTAAAAGCTTTGGAGCAGTTCAGTACAGTTGGAAGCCTGTAATCAGTTCTGAGTCTCCAACAACCTGCTTCCTAATTAGAAAGTGACCTGAATAGGAGAACATTCCATGCTTATCTTCAGATTTATAAGATTAAATTGAAACGTGGGGCTTTGTGAAAACCAACACAATTGACAAACTGAATCCCTGCTTTTGTAAGCTCAACTGCAGTATCATAGCACCAATTAGGAGAAATGTGTAACCTGAAGAGAATGTTACACTGACCAATTCTGCCCTAAACCTTTCTGAATTAAATCAACCCACATAAAAACTCTAAGCACCCACAAGCATATCAACTTCTGTCAATTTGTCACCAGGTCCCAGACAGGGCCGGCTCCAGGGGTTTTGCTGCCCCAAGCAGCCAAAAAAAAAGCCGCCATCGCAATCTGCGGCAATTCAGCTAGAGGTCCTTCGCTCTGACCAGGAGTGAGGGACCCTCTGCCAAATACCTGAACCTGCCGCCCCTCTCCAAAGTGGCCGCCCCAAGCACCTGCTTGCTAAGCTGGTGCCTGGAGCCGGCCCTGGTCCCAGAGATATTAGTGCAACTGGGAAAGCCAGAAAGGAAGCCAGTAAGCATAGTATGACACTGCAAAATTGCTATTTAAAGTGTTTTTTCAGCTCGAGCAAGATAGAACAGATTGACATTGGTCTGTCAATAACTTACAAATGAGAGAATGGAATTAATATTAAGAGAAAGTTATAATAATTATATGAACCTTGTCTCTTCAAATTCACATATGAGACAAACAGTGAGCTGGGACACCTACAGTCCAGACAGTTAACATGCCATGGTAAAGTCATTAGCTTGGGACAAAGGGCAGATGGTGCTGAGAGTACTTATTTAGAAACAGGAAATGAAAGGTATACAGAAAAAAGGAGCATAAACTGTTTATCCAAACAGGTGATTACAATAGTGAAGGATTTTGAAAAACATACAATGGATATGTCATGTGCCATAAACAGTGAATATCTTTTCTCAGTGGAATCACTGGTATATGCTCCTTTGACTCCACCAGCAATAGGAATTTTAGCAACAAACTGGAACTAGTCTAGCGAAACCTATGTGTTTGGTTGGGGTTTTGGTTTTCTTTGTTTGTTTTTGTTAAAATACCCTAGTTTAGACAAAGCCTTTGGGACAAAAGAGTCTGATAGTACACCAGGTGCATCAAAGAAATGAGAGAAGTCTAAGTCTCAGAAATGGAGGAGAGAATCTATCTCTAGACCACAGGCTGTGTCTGATTGGCAGCCCTGCTAAGAGGGTCAGAGAGAAAGGGAGAAGTTAGACAGAGAGGGTATATGCTCTAGGAATAGGAGCTAATGATTTTTTTTCCTCTAACAACACGAACATTACCTATTTAGACAACATTTTACAGCGTGTTGGACTAGATATGTCCACGAGAACAGAATTTAAGGGCATAACGTGACAACCCAGGCCATGTGTGCAACTACAGATGTATCTTCTACACTGCTAGAGCCAGTGTTCAAAGTAATCTGTAGAGGAAAGAGGAAGGATAAAGTCCTTCACAAGGCCATGAGGACCTCATTCTATGGAAATTTTTTGGTAAGTACCTGCCAAGTGGGTCTGTCAGATACATTCCAAAGGGGAGAAAACTGCTTCTCACAAGCAACACTAAATAAATAATTTAAGAAAATAAGACTAAAAATCATGTTTGGAAGAGATTGTCTGGCAATATAAAGAGACAGAAAAGAGTTTCTGGAAGTATAAAAATCTCCTAACCACAGTTCAATATAAAAAACAGTTAGGGCTTATCTGCCTGGTATATCATCCTGAGCTGGGGTAGGTAGGTGAAGCAAAGGATATAGGACAAATCTTACTGGTGTGTTGTGCTAGGAGGAATGGTAGAACGTGTTTAGCCTTTACAACTCTGAGAGTGTTTAAAACATACCCTTCTGCACATAGCATTGTCTGGGAATGGATTGATGGATTAGACGTAAAGAGGGGCTGGGGAAGAGAGTGATCACTTTATGGTTCATGGGAAGATAAAAATGTCCAAAGAATGAGGGGAAAGATTATTACAACTTGAGCGGCTACAATTTCCGTTTTGTATTCAGCAGGGCACTGGTCAGCTCTTGCATTGCTTTTGTGTGCTCGTTTGTTTGCCAAGCTCATAACAAAGGCCACTCAGTGAAAAAGTAATTGTTTGGGAGGAATGAGTCTTTAGAAGGATGAAAAGGAGAAGAATCCTATTACGGTAACAGCACACTGTCTGCAGAGAAATACCCTTCTGAAAACCTGGCCTGGAGAAAAGGAGGAGGGGAGAGTTCATCTCCTTTATCATAACTCCCATGATCTATCATCACAGTTACACAGACATGATAAGTAAAGAAGTCCAAGGAGTCTAACTACAGTCAGACAGGCATGGAGTGACCAAAAACAGTTACCAAAAATTGCAAAGAAGTTTTCTGTCAATATAATCCAGCCAACTCTTAACAGCTATGAAATGTAGAAATGTTTAAAACTCCTGTTAGCCCTTCTCAGCTTGCTCTGCAGATCATGTAAGTCAAAAGTCTGTTTGCCCCCACACTGCGATTACTCTGCAGCAACTGCTCTTCTGCCAAAGTGTCAATGAAACTGTAATTAGTAAGAAGCATGGTTAGTAGCACAATAGGCATGCTCCAGTGAAAGGACCCCGCATTTCTGGAAGCCATAAAGGTTAATTTTTAATACTGATGTTTAGCAGATAACATGATTTTCATAGTAAATGCATATTCTTTTTCTCTGAAGATGTCATTAGGATGCCCTGTTGCCTGTTTGGAAAGAAGCATGCTGGGATGTTCTGTTAACATGTACTTACTTATCCATTATTAGTTTTGGCCTTAAGACCCTTACAGCTTATCCACCACGCCTATCACCAGGATATCTGAATGCCTCACAAATTATTCAGAATCTACATTCTCTCTCTCTCTTTCTCATAGGCAGGGATAAACTGCCTGCTTTGATAATAGCTTTTCTCTTCTCTTTCAGTTGAGGATTTTTCGTATGCTTGCTTGGTTTTAATTGTAAAAAATGTATCGAAGCAAAAGATAATTGAAGAAATGAGTTCAGCATCTGGGGCATTACCCAAAGCCCATTAAAATCAAAGGGTGGACTCCAAATGATTTTGGTGGGCTTTTAATGAGGCCTTATTTCTTAAATTGGTACAGTCCACTGTCATTACAGTCTCTTGTCCCAGTGAGTTCCACAGACATCTCCTGAGTCTCCACTATTGGTCATTAGTGCCAACAGAACATAGCTGAGATCAATTTCATGAAGGATTTTTAATATTAAAAGCAGACACCTTGAATTTCACTCTGTATTAAATGGGTACAGTGAACAGGACCAGAATGATGTGCTTAGGGAATCTAGCAGCATTTGGTATAAAAGGTGGAGGACAGAGAATCTATAATTTCAAGACTAGTTTGTATAGTATGCGTCATTGGTGGCTGATTTCTCCTCTCAATCTATGGAGGCTTTCTGATGTTGCATTTGCTTATTAAAATCAATACAAAGATTATTTTAAAACAGAGATCCCAAGTGTTTGGATGGAATGAATGATGAACTGATAGAAAAAACAGAATAGCCATCCCATAGGAAATTCTGACGTTTCAACGTTTGTTTTTGTTCCAAATTGAGATAGAAAATCCAAATATCAAAAATTTTCACAGAAAACATCTATTTGGAAATATCAGAATTAAACTATGACATTTTCTGTCAAAATGTCTCAACTCAATTTTTCAGTTTGATTTTCTCAAATCAAAGAACATTGTTGAAATCACTATTTTTGAACAGGAAAATTTTTTGGTCAAAAAACATTGAACAGCTCTAATAATTAGCACCACAATGAACAACTTATGATCACAACAAGACTTCACCTCCCTGCCTGTATACTTTTAACCTCTCTGTAAAAGAAAGAAAACTGACACGTCATAGGGCAACGTACTGTGCTCCCCATACTACTGCTACTACTTCTGGAAAAGGTCTGCCACCAAGAAACCATGTTACCCACAGGTTAGGGGGCAGGAATTACTGCTATTTCTATAGCCAAACTAATGCAGAATTGGATTTTTGTTCCTCCCTGAGGTATAAGTACCTAGCAGCACTATTCCAAAGGAGCTGAACTGCCAGGAAACCAGGTGGCACCAGAACAGCCGTGGGTGCAGAGAGCCTCTGCACAGATGATCCTCATCTCCTATTGATACCTATATATCCACCAGGTTTGAGATGGGTCTCACCCTTCTTCAAGTGTGTTCCTGCCACTTTAAGCCATCTCAGCCATAGCTTACAGTGCTCTGGACTTCAACACCTGCAAAAGGAAGAGATTCATCTCAGAAACATCAGCATTAGTCATCTTCACCTCTTCACCTTCCTGTCCGTCTCAAGAGATGTTTTTTTAAACAGAGTGGAACCTTACAGACTGACAAATTTTGAAGACATACCATTCATGCTGATTTAATATTTTCTGAAGTGTGTCCCATATGCAACAGAAAACATAATAAATTCAACAAAATAAATTCAGTTCCTTTCCAATAAGAGATTAACTGAGTATTTAATGTTTAATTACAAAACCCACAAGGACAGGTTAATAACACGGAACAGTTGCTTACTCCTTTGGAAAATTGGCATAAAGTGAATTTCTTTCACTAAAACAGAGTTTATTTTGTAAGCCACCCTTTTCATGTGGAATTACAGATTTCAAAGGGGCTACCATTTCATGCTTGCACACAGATGCACACACAATGTATTATTATTATTATTATATATATTTCTAAAGTGTCCATCTCCCCTTTGTATCTATAGACAATATTTACTGCTTAAGCTGAACAGTAGAAATGAAAGATGGGTTGAGAGGCATATGGAGCCAGCCTGGGGACTATAATGAAAGCCTATTTGTGACTATAGTGTTTGTTGCTACAAAAATAACAAAACAACAAGAATGCTGCACTCCTTTGAAATGTATCTGTTCCAGCAATCTAGCCATGATGATACACTGAGAAAAAAATCTTATGAGAAGTATCAGCCCTAAATAAGTAATGCAAGCTACAGAGAGAGAAATGATACATGATGTCAAAAAGATTCACATGTATGCTTTTCAGATCTGCATGGCCTGCATCAGTTCTAAATGGATTGCAGTCTGACCCAGTATGTTATCCACATTTGTACATATCTAATGCAAGAGTGAAAGAAAGCAAGAGAGGGTATTAAGAGCAGAAAGGAGAGCAAGTGATGTTTATAGCTAGGTTTCCCAGCCTTGAGAGAGCTGCCAAACTTCTCCATGGGGAGTTATGCCCATCTTTATGGCTTGTTACAGGCAGCTGCCAAATGCTGGCTGCACTTTTGCTCACCCTCCCCTAAGTGGCAGTAAATTCCATGCCTTCCTGGAGGCTTCCTGTGGGCACTGTAGCAACAGGCAGCCTGTATCACAGCTGGAGGTATTTAAACACACACACACACACACACACACACAACCTGAGCAGCTCCAGTGCTGGCAGAGAAGGGGGACAGAGGTAAGATTACTGTGGGGAGAGGCAGGACTTAGAGGAGAGGTGGGCAAGAGAAAGGAGAGGAATAAATAAAAATGAAAAGCACCGCAAAGTCAGAACAATAGAAAAAAGAAACAGAGTGAGCAAGACCAGCAAGAGACAGAATGGGAGGGGGAAAAACAGATGAGATGTAGAAAACACTTCATAGCACAGTACAGAGATGTGGGGACTGCGGGGGAGGCTAAGAAGAACCAGGCATCAATCCATCCCAAAAGGAGAGCTCCAGCCCAGAAAGACTAGGAAGTACTGATTTACAGAATACAAAGTGAGTAGGTGCTGGAAAATAGCAGTTAGTCACACACTGAGAAATAGGAGGAAGGAGTTGGGGTGATGTTGGCAAAAGAAGGAACGATAACAAGATCGAAATAAATAAATTTGCTTCTTAGGGCAGCAGAGGTACAGATCATAATGAGATCTGAAGGGAGATAAACTCAGGGACTGAGGAAGCTAGCAATGCATTCTGGCAGCTATCAAAGATGTGTACCAAATGAAGATCAGTTTAAAAAGTAAAATGAAACTGTGCAGTTTTAATTTATTCTTTTGGGGAGATTCAGGCAGCTACTGAGGGCCAAACTCTGCCCTGATGTAAACAGATCAGATCTCTCTTGAAGTCAGAGAGAGAGCAAGAGGGAGAGGCTGCAGTAAAACAGGGGGATGATTCAAGAGAATTTCAAAGGCGGGTGGATTGGACAGGGATTGTTCGTAATCAAATGACAGCAGCCAGCCACCCACAAGGAGATTTACAGGATAGCTAACCCACTGTTTGTATTATATAAATACCATCCGTCTGAAAGCCTGCCTTTCTCTGGCACTCAGCAGGCTTTCTGACTAATAAAGATCATCTAAACCTAGTGGTTGACCACAGGGAAACATAAGAAAAGACAGGTGGCAAAGGAGCATAGCAGAGATATTATTAATGGGAAAGGTGAAATGATAGGCACCACCTATATTTAAACCATAATTATTCTGCTGAACACAATGATCCTAGTGTTGCTGTCCCTGGCTCTGTTTCTCTGACTTGCTATTTATTTTCAATGTTTAGGTAAACAAATCTAGTGCTACTGGTTATGAATATAACTGCAAACAATCAAAGTAATTCTTTCTTCCTACCAGTTACCAGCATGAAGCCTGGTGGCAACAGACTTCAACAGATAACCTTCCCAAGATGCTATTTCATTTGCTAGGTCATGTTGAATGCTATCAATTCCTTTTCAGAATCAAGATCTGGTGGAGGAAAAATTAACTAAAGCCATCGAGTAAGAGCGGCTAAGAGAAGAAAAAGTTTGGCACAAAACCACAGAAAGGTAATAAGAGGGAGAATTCCCAGAAAGCTCCTGTTGATGTGCCCTCAATGCAACTGAAGGACTTGTGCATATCCACTCCTGGGACTGCAACCTTTTATTTTTGAGGCAGATGTGTCATTTAACTCTTTATTCCGGTGCGGAAGGAGAGAAGAGAGACACTGGAGGTTCTTTTAGAACCTTTTTTATAAAATGCTTAAGAAATCAAATGCAACAATGTGACACTTTATCATGCCTAGATGCTATACAAACTCTTACTAATTAATCCTCACAATGCCCGTCACGAACGTAGGGCAGAAAGCATTATGTTTATAACTACAAAACAATCATGATGATATTTGTGCACTGCTGGATAATCAAACACACTCTAATATGGTTAAAATATATTTCAATTTTTAAAAATGCAGATTTACTGTAAAGCAACTCGGTGGGCTGCTTACAGTAAATAAAGATTGATATATTTAAACTCCCCTTGACAAGTTCAAAACTTGTAACTACTCTGAGCAATCAATGTATTTGCATATTTCTGTCTCTTTGAAACATTTAGACTGTAACAAACTTTGACGTTGCTAAAATGACAAAGACTACATGTGAAGTAAGTGGGTAATGGTATTGCCTTGCCTTTCACTGTTCATCTAAATCCTTCTTGATAAAAGCTCTTTTAGATTCACTCAAAGTGGACTGACACAGTTGTTATGTAAAACGCAGAGGAGATTTATTCTGATCAGGATTCCTGGGCTAAGCAAACTCCTCCTTTTTCCCAATAGATAGACGCTAACGCATTGTGATTCCCAACTATTGGGGGAGATGAGAAAAATTCACTGTCTTGCAATACTGTTATTTTGACTAGATCTTCCACTCCCATGGATGAGGATCTGAAAACTCTTTGCAGGTCACCTCCCAGAGTTCCTTCAAAAACATTCCTTCAGGTGGGAGGGCGATGAAGGGGCTGCAGAGTGGGAATATGTGAAGTAATGGCCTTCCAGTTTTCACAGACTCATGTTGGTCCTTCTGCTCAGTAGCAGCCATGATGGGGATGCCACAGAAGTCAATGCTGCTTGAAGCATTAACTCCTGATTGGATTTCCACCTGGAAATTGTCCAGGGGATAGTGCCAGGGAGAACCAGCTAACAGCCCCATCCCCAAAGCACCCATCAGAGGTGAAAGGAATGGCATCATGAAGGCAGCACAGCTCCTATCAAGAGCACACAATCCCAGCCCTCACTCTTCTATATAGGTATTTTTGTTACACTCGCCCCCATAGTACAATTTCTGAGCGCCTACCTAATATTTTGTTTCCACAGGGAGAGTATTAATTCAAATCTCAGATAAGAACTGTCAGAAACAGCCCCCAATGCCTTGATCTTCTCTGTGCAGAAGAGGGAGAATCCTTTAATTCTTGGAAATTTTTCAAAGTAGAGTTCTAAAAAAACTAAAAAGCAATCACAAGCATTGTTTCTTCAAATGCATACACAAAACGTCTCTAGTGCCTTATGAAAAAAGCAGTTTTGGTCACTACCAGACATGGAGATGTGTGTGTTCATGGAATTTAAACTTGCCCCATTAAATTGAGAAAGGACATGTATTTCCCCGGGGAGAAATAAATACAGTCTGAAAGGCAAGCCCCCAAATTTGGCCTACTGGATGCATTTTGTTTTTGCAATAGCCAGTGTGAACTCAAATACATAAGCACAGAAAACAGGATTTGTACATATTTCATTGCATTGCCTGCTCACATGAGGCAAGATAATTAGACTTAGTGATAGCTTAGTATATCATGCATGGAATTGATAAAAAAGGCCTTGGATGACAGAGAAATTCCTGAAGCCTGGGTCTGTTCTTGCTGGTGGGATTTTCTTTCTGTTGGAGTCCTATTTTCAGGATGCTGTTAAGGGGGGGGAAACCGGGTGGACCAGATCCTGAGCTGGTATAAACCACTGTAATTCAATTGACTTTGGTGGTGCTGTGCTGATTTACACCATTAACATTAGCAAAGCACATCTTTCAGGAGCCATTTCCTGAGAAAACCCTGATTTGAAAAGCCTACTTGAATCTAATAATAAGCTGCAGAAAATAAGGAGTTTCTAGCTCTGATGAGAGTGATGTTAGCCATAGCAGTGTAGTTTTTCTTTCTATGTCATTTGCCTTTTGGCAGCCAGTCTCCAAATGAGGATAGAATTGGTTCTCTGACATTCCCATTTTCTGTCTGGTGGTGAGCACCTTCAGCCCCTCTGTCAGGATCACCACCATTTCCAAACCAGTTTCTCCTCGAACACATGGGAAATTCAGGATTATCAGTATAGGTTTCCACATGGGCATTCTGTCAATGATCATTAATTTCAAGGTACTTAATGGCAGTACCTCTCTATATCTAATGAAATACTGAAATACCACAAACACAGAATATGGGAGATCATTTGGTTTGCCCAAGTCCCAGTTTCCACAGCTGGGCTCAATCCTGTGGTCTTTGCTTAGGCATAATTCCCATTTGACTTTGTTAATACACTGACTTCAGTGGTCATTCTGCTTGAGTAAGAGACCAGATCCTCAACTGTGGCAAAAAAATTACTCAATACAGCTGAGTGGAAGGGGACTTGTAAAGATGGCTTAGAGACACCTTTGCTGGCTGGTCCCCTGGCTCAGATTAATGCGTGTTGCAGGCTGTTCTAGCTGGGCTAGGTGTCTGTGGGCTCCAAGGAGCCACTGTTGCAGCCAGCGATTACCAAGACACAGGGACACACTGGCCACATCCCTCTTCTCCTGATCATTCCCCATTCATCAGCTGCAAGAAAAAGCACAGAAACAGTTATACCACTAGAAGATCTGCTACTCAAGGACTGCTACTTAAGTCAGCTTTCCACTGGTGGAAGGCTACCCAGCCCATGACCTGGCCCTAAGATTGAAAGGAAGGGCCTTTGCAGTTATGGCATTTCCTTGCTATCTGTTTTTGTGAAGGCAAAGCCTGTCACAGCTTTTAAGGTAAAGACACACATTTGCCATTTGTATTTTATTCTTCTAAAAAGTGTGCTGAAAGGAACCCTGTGGAAAGGAACCCAAGGAAAGAAGGATGTTGTACAGATTCAATGTTCTGTCTCTGACTCTTTTACAACAGATCTATCACGAGACAAAAGAGGGCCCATGCCAGGTGGTGACTCTTGCCTACAGACTGACACTGGCCAAGACTCTCCTAATATAGGAAAGCATTTATTTACCTGGATACTTATACCGTACTCATCACCCTGTAGAGCTGGTCAACATTGTGTGACCAAAAGAATTTCTGACCCCCAAAAAGAGGCTGTGTTGAAAACCAATTTCCAGTGAGAAAATGTCAGGCAACAAAAGTCTGGGTTTGTTTGTTTGTTTTTCCCAAGCAGGAAGTTTATAAATAAAAAATGTTATTTAATTAAGAATTATATTTTTTCTTTGGCTTTCAAAAATCAAAACTAAAAATTTTCACTTTGGTTTGAAATTTGCTGCAAAAACATGAACATTTTCAAACAATTTTTTCTTGGAGGAAATCAGAAAGGCTGTTCAGTCAGCCCTATTCTCATCATGCCTGATCGTTTAATAGAAGTGCTGATACGCTCTGATCTATACAGTTAATTTATTTAAGAATGTAACGCCATGGAACACTTCCATATTCTGTGTATATACACATAGGGTCAGTCTCCTTTATGTTCTGTAAAGCGCTAAGTATGCTATTGGTTGTCAAATAAATATTAATACCTAGGGTAAGATGCTATTTTTAGAGTGAATCACACGTGCTTCAGTATTTGTGTCTAGTACACAGATACTCCTCATGTCTATTATGCCTCTGTATCTTGAGACTAATAGACATGAGGCAGTTGTAATCAATGGAAACCTTTGTCTTGTATTACAGTTTTAGGCTATTCCCGAGAATAGAAAACATTTGGCTGGCACTGGGGCCTACCAGAGTCTTGTGTGGAATTGTCTACTGAAATTCCACTGTCATCTGCATTTAAACTTCGGCTGGTTCTTGATTACTCCTGTATAAGAGTCTGCTATAATATGAAAAAAATATCTGATTCTGGTACCGATTCTGTGAAGTGCTAAGTACCTCTTTGGAAGGGCTGGATACCTTAAACCCCAAAAGAAAGCAATGGAAGTTAAGGGTGCTTAGAATATCACAGGATCAGGCCCTTTAAAAGCAATAGATTTTTCACTATTTCCCAACACTAATAAAATAGATTATACCTTCTATGCCTTTATTTTTTAATTAGATGAATATTTATTCAGTCTATGCTCCATGGCAACAGACTTGTAATAAACATTCCTGAGACTAATAGAGATATTCAAATATCTTTACTGACCTATTTATATTAAACAGTAGAGCCAAGTGAATAATTTACTACAAATAATTTATTTCACAAATACAGTCTTTATTTTTCCACATAGAATATCTGTTATCTAAATATGCATTTTGATATCAATCACTACACATATTTTTACTCTACAAATTGATCAGGAATATTGCAAATCTGAGGTGTATTGCTTACATGTATCTGGTCGGGTAAAAGCAGCAAAGAATCCTGTGGCACCTGCTAGAACAGGGCCTCATCCTCCCTGATTGATCTAACCTCGTTATCTCTAGCTTGCTTCTTGCTTGCTTATATTTACCTGCCCCTGGAAATTTCCACTCTTGCATCCGACGAAGTGGGCATTCACCCACGAAAGCTCATGCTGCAAAACGTCTGTTAGTCTATAAGGTGCCACAGGATTCTTTGCTGCTTTTACAGAACCAGACTAACACGGCTACCTCTCTGATACTGGTCGGGTAAGTGACACGTTATCCTTTCTATTCCCTGGCTGGCTGAATTTGCAAATGTTTGTGACATGACTATTTGCATGTGAATTTTTAGAGTGGGATTTTCAAAACATTCAGCATTGGCCTACTGCTCCTGTTGACTTCAGTGGGCTTTGAAGCTAGCCTATGTAGCAGGGGTAGGCAACCTATGGCACGGGTGCCGAATGCGGCACGCAAGCTGGTTTTCAGTGGCACTCACACTGCCCGGGTCCTGGCCACCGGTCTGGGGGGCTCTGCATTTTAATTTAATTTTAAATTAAGCTTCTTAAACGTTTTAAAAGCCTTATTTACTTTACATACAACAATAGTTTAGTTATATATTATAGACTTTTATAGAAAGAGACCTTCTAAAAATGTTAAAATGTATTACTGGCACGCGAAACCTTAAATTAGAGTGAATAAATGAAGATTCGGCACATCACTTCTGAAAGGTTGCCGACCCCGGCTATATAGCATAGCTTCTTCTTTGCAATTATTTTTCCATCAGTTTAGGAAATATGGCCCCAACTCAGCAAACAATTATGCATCCGAGGAGCTTTGAATCAACTCACATGAACAAGCATAAGCATTTTCAGGATCTGTCCCTAAAAGAGTAAACCTCAACTATTCAACAGAAAGTGGCGAAAACAAGCCTCAAATGAAAAGGTAACTGCAGTTGTAGACTGCAATGAATAGGCATGAATAATACAAATTCATGCATTTGGTCCTTTTAATGTAAATTCTGTGCCCCCTCACTGATTTTAAAGAACCAGACTAACTCAGAAGGAAAAAAATCCCAAATCTGTATTACAAGTGCCTTCAACATGGATTTGTGAGATGCCATTTTCAAAAGGTCCTATGCATGTGACATTTGGAGAATTTTCTATGTACAAACTTCCAGCTAGCTTGTGCAGTTAAATATGGTTTAGAAGGGTTTGCAACCAGTCACTCATGCTCCAGAATCTCAGCAGTGATAGGGCTGAGAATCCAAGGCACAGGAAATTAATGAATTTACCTTTTCAAACAATTATTTTAGCAGAGCACCTAAGAACTGGAAGAAAGCAGGTGGTGACTTTCAATTTTTAATTAGACTTCTGTGTATTAAATTAGGCTGCAAGAAATTTTGTAACAAAAATAATAGGAGAGGAGTGAAACATTAACAGAAACTCACAGTTATTATATGCAGTGATTTCATTTTAGAATTTATTCATATTTCCCAACAGAGTTATTAGTTTATCAAGAGCCTGATAGGAACAATACTTTTTTTTTCTTTAAGTAAGAAATTGGCCTGAATTTTCACAGAAATATCTGGCAGCTATTATGTGCCATTTTCCTTTAGCTTGTTCAAGTGCAATATACAGAAGGAGGAAGAACTTCAAGGATTTGGTTGCAACCATTTCAATGAATTTGGGCACGGGGGACATAGGCATCACCTAAGGTTCAATTAAATTAGTACAACTATAGTTATATGATATTACAAATGCTTGAAAATGCTATTAGTATGACATATGTTTTCCATTGTCATGTGCTGCATTAACAGAGACAAAATCCCTGAGAATTTTCCAGGCCTTCTCTACATAGTATGCTTTGATGAATACTATAAACGGGGGATAACAATCATTCACTAGCTTACATGCATTGAAGAAGAGCTATCTAAGATTTTTAGTCTGCATTATGACAGTGAAGCAATTATGCTTAGCAAATAGGATGGCACTCAGCTTAAAATTGTCAGATTTCCTGAATTCCTGTGTCCACCTCATTTCATCAAGCTTCATTACTGCTGAAGAATCACAACAATACTCCTTCACACTATATTATCCTATAGAGTCTACCTGAGACTAGCAAGTACTGGAGAGCGAGGGGGCTTACGCCAAGGCCCAGTACCTGGATACTTACTGGTACATCAACAATGAAACTGTCAAACTCAGTAGTCCCTGTAATCGGCTAGTGGTGTGACAGAGACCTTCAGCTCTGCAAACCACCCAGCCAAATTAAATAATACGTCAGGCCATGTAAAGAAAATAAATAGCAGGAAGTTAATTTGAGTCAGTATATTTATGCTCCATACATAGGGAGTTCTGCACTTCCAATACAAACTTGATTGAAACTACTCCTTCCATTAGATGGGCTGACCAAGAGTTTTCAGATAGTGATTCTCAGCCACTAGCAACCTGAGTTAGATTCAAACCCATGACCTAGCAGGTGATCAGGTGATTGAACACTTAGGTGATTGAAAATTAGATACAGAACAAATGCTCAGAAAAATTTATTGCCCTCTCTCTGTGTGCCAACATAACCAATATCTTGACAAGTTTACTTCCCCAATTAATGATTTTCTATATAAAAAGGAGATAGACTAAGGTAAATTCTCTATGAAAACTAATCAAAAGGGAAAGGATGATGGAGAAGATGGAAATGGTCCATTTCTTATACCAATGTATCTATTTTAAAATCATCTCCAAAATATTTTTTTATTTTAGAGCATTAACAATTTTATCAGCATTTCAATAAGAAAAAGACAGCCTCAGGGCCCAGTGCTGCCAGCAAATATTTCCTGTCTCCAGCTATAATCTAGGGATTATTCCAATGGATTCACTACAGGATCTTTCTTCTTTAATCACTGAAGCTCAAAGTCTTCTATACTGAAGGCCATACTTCTCATGTGAGTTGTTATTTGCAAATGTGGATACTAATTATGGATGGAGTGTTACCTGTAAACCTTCTGGATTGGACACATTGCAGTTTATAGGGATGTGTCCATATTTTTAAAAGTTGATCCAATGAATTGTCTGTTTAATAACACATGTAGCATGACATCATGACCAATATGCACCTATATCCATATCTAGCTATGGTTTCATGATGCTAACAGCTTGCTTAGTGATGTCACATATTTGCAGGGAAGTAGAACTGGTCAGAAAAAATCAGATCTTTTGATGAAAACAAAAAGGGACAATTTAAATGAAAAAGTTCTCAATTTTTACCCTGTCTCCTAGGAATATTTAAAAAGGGAAAGAGAAGCACACTGAGCATATAAAAAGACTTGTTGAAAAGAGTTGTTTAGATTGTATTCATTTTACACACACACACGAGTTGAGGTTTATCCCAATTTCCTAAACCAGTTTGCATTGTGTTGGCTGTAGTGTAAAATTTATCTTTACAGTGATTTTCAGGCTATTTGTTATCATTAGGACTAGCTGTTTCAGCCCATGCAGAGCTGATTTAAAACTCCAAATTTCAAAGTTTGCCCTATAAAACCTTTAGGACCTCTGATTAGTCCCCAGTTAATTCACTTGTTTGAAATACTGCAATTCCAAATTGTCCATTTTAAGGAACCCAGGAAGAGAGAGTTTGGGCTTTTAAATAAATGTGTCATTGGTTCCTTGTATGTTTTGAGTCCAATATTCATCCCAACTATGCATTTCTCCTTATGAGGGGGTACACAACCTGAACTCCGATTGACTTAAATGGAAATTTGAAGTGAATACATATGACAGGATTGGGCCTTCTCAGTTCATTTTCTCTTCGTGCAATTGCCAGGTGTTCTGAAGCCAAATCATAAAATATGGAGCCAACAGAATCTTTTCAGCTGCCATTGTACATTTCTACATTCAAGAAAACTCCTTCTACTTTACTATTTTTTAACTTTGTAAAACCCCAATCCTGACTAAATCTCCCAGGAAAGTCAACCAAATTCAAGAAACAAAGGCTTGAGCCTTTTTTCTTCTCCTTCACCCCCAATCTCCCATTCTTTTCATCTTGTCCTTATGACTTAGATTCACTTGAATCTACAATGGCAAAATGTCAGTTGCATTTACCATACACGTTGCTTCTCCAAAGCCATATGATTAGAGTTGGGTGAAATTTTTCTTATGAAACCTTTTTTTTTTTAAACTAAAAACTGCAAATTTGGGATAATTGAAACAATGTGCAAATTTGGGTCAATTTTAGCTAATTGTTTTGCTCAAAAAAATGTTGGAAAAGTCAAAATGGCTTGTTTTAGCATTTCTGGAATATTACATTTCAACTTTTCATTTATTTCCCTTGATTTAATTTTAAAAAATATTTTTAAAACCTCAATCAAAATGAAACATTTCATTTTGGGTCAACACAAACCTTTTTTGTTGACATGGAACAACTTTTTTCAGCATTTCAGTTCTTTGAACATTTTGGAACATTTTCTTTCAGCTTGACCCAAATTTTTGTATTTTATTTTTTGATTCAGCCACTGAACTGAAAAATCAGTTGTTTGCACAGTTTAACATGATGCTGCTCATATTTACGTGTCACAATACAAATCTATTTCAAAAGAAAAGAATGTTTCAAAACCACACAACACTGCGCTTGCTCTGTATTGTATTTTACTCTATCTGTACTTTGTGTTTTGTGATTGTAAGTTGTTTGGCACAGGTATGTTGTTATTTGTTTGGTACACCTTACCCCTAAACAGCACTGGGCACGCCTTACAACACTTATAAAAATAAAGTGCAATATCTAATATGGATTATAATCCAAAACTGGCATGCTACAAATCACTGAATTCCAAGGTCAATTTTGTCATCTTGGCTTGCAGAAAAGGGCATTCCGTTTTTTCAAGCACATTTCTTGTTTGTAAAGTGGAAAGAAGATAGTTCCAAAATAAAAGTATTCTTTGTGATAATATTTATTTGTTCATTCTTTACTTGCTTTTACAAAATATAAATGCAGATATTTCTGAACAAACAAACAGAAACAAGACCACAAGATTAAAACTAACCAGTCCTGCTCCAAAGATCCATTGCCTCCCTTTTCACAGTCCTCTCCTCAAAAACTATACCACTTTCCTTTGACTTCAAAAAACTATCTAAAGCAGTTTGACTTCTTTGGGCCAGCTAACTCATTGAGTTTCAGAGGTCTGTCTCCTGTGGACATGAAAGAACTGAAGATGGCATGGTAGGACTGGCAAGGTACTGCCTAAGGCCCGAATCCTGCAATGAGCTCCAGGTGAGTGGAATCCTGCACATGTGCAGAATACAGTGCAGAATCCAGGCAAAAATAAACAGAATGAAAGCATGAGCAGAAGTATATCTCCACTCAACATTTATCCAGCCTCCTCCACTTCTTTGCTGGACAAAATGTAGCTTTGTATACCCACAAGAAGCCTCTTTGTTCACTGTGCTGCCTAAATGACAATTACAGAATTCAAAAACACCCTCTTGACTGCTGGATAGTAAACCCAAAAAGAGAAAAGAGAAAAAGTGGATATACAGGATTATTCAACACAGAAGCTATCAGGAAAGAAGGAAAAGAAAAGGGAAGGCAAGTATTTCTGTTATTCAACCAAATTAGTGACATTTTATAAAGTATTATTTTTTATCAAAGTGGCCAATCCATATTTTAATTTGCATGAAATTAACTGTCAATGCTCTCAGTGTGCACTGTAGAAAATGTAATTGACTGCTGCTGTCAATGTTATTTCCTAGATTTTTCTTGATGTTAATTGCTCCTTAGATCTACCGTCAGATCTCTCCTTTGGGTATTGTATTGATGCATGAGGTTTTGTTTGTAAGTGTATGCTTTCCTTTTTCTGATGGGGTCAAAGAAATGCAGCTTCCAAAGCTAAATTAAACAAAAAGCAAGAAGGTGTGTTTAGTGAATGAAAGCAGGAGGAGGGTTTAAACTTTTCACCTTTCAAGCCCAGGGTTCTCTGGTGTAGATAAACCAGAAGGTAGCTGTGGGAAGGTAAGGAAGTTTTGCAATGGAAGCCACTGAACAAGGTGACAAGTCTTCCAAAAGTCTTCCCCTTCCTGTACTGCAATTGCATACCTTTTAGTTCAAATGACAAAAGGGAAAAAAATGGTGGCGTTCTCTCTAGCATAGATATATAACCATTTTCAAATCCTAGGGAATATGCTCTGAAAAACAGCTGTGTACTGCTGCCAACAGATGTTGTCATAATGATGATTAAAATGCAATGGAAATATAATAATCCAGTAAATCATAAAAGGAGCACGTTCAAAATTCAATTGCACTGAGTGTGAGATGGGGACTGGGGGAGAATCAGAGACACACCATGCTACTGAGCAAGGAGAGGAGAGATACATAGCAGGAAGGAAGAAAGTGGAAAGAGATGTCAGTATCAGGAGAACTGGTTTATAAGTCTAACTAAGAGACAGAGTTAAAATGGTGATGGATCTGTTGTATGTATAAACTAGCGCACAGGGCCCTTGGAGGTAGAATGTGCACCATGGGGAGACTGCCTAGACAGCACCACTTGAATGAGAACAGCTCCAGGGTGTGTGCCTCAGGTAGCCAGGAAATGCATCAATTCAGCACCTCTCTAGAGCTGCCTCTGCCACCTGGGCTCCTATGGAAGCTCCGAAGACACTAAAGCTGGCGGAAGTGACATGTGCCACTGACCATGGGAGACTGCTAGGAGCAGAACAAACAGGCTCCAGGAGGCAGATCCTCCTCAGTGGAGGAGCAGAATGCAGCAGAAGGGATGGTTTGAGAACAAGAAGTGGCAGGATGATCAAAAAGCTGCTTGAGAATTGGAATTACAGTTTTTGGTAAATGTTCAATAAGACACAGAAGTATTTCCTCATCTATCAGGTGCTGTCCACCCTGACCTCCATCCTAGGGGTGAATGGAGACAATAGCAAAATTCCCATTGATTTTCCAGTAGGAACAGGATTTCCCCCTAGGTGTGGGCTTTGTTAGTTGGTGGCTGTGGTTTTATGTTCTATTAGCATTTGATTGTGTTTTTTAAAAGCAAGATGTAATTGTAGCCACTAGAGTACTAGAGTAGCCACTAGAGTCCCCCCTCAATTTTGTAACTCTGAACTTCTCTTACTAATAGCAGTGCTACTGTTGACATGGGCTCTGTTTCTGGATCAAACTGGGGGGAGGTGAGCAAGAGGACTACAACATCCCAGTTAAATAATGCAGCCTTACATTATGCTTCACAGTATTTCTGTCTGTGTGCTCCAATGGCTCTGGGAATGCCAGTGCTGAGCCAAGCCCCCACTGGCAGCAGGAATGCCATGCTGTCTGTCAGCGTGTGCCAAATTGTGGCTCATTCAGGATACTGCTTGACTGAAAGCCAATTCATGTTGTCTTTCCCCCAAAAAGCACTCCCTGATAGCTCCCACAATTGCTCATCTTCCTCCCAGCCCTTCTTTCAAAGCCAGACAAGTAGCAATGAATTCTGAGATTGTTATTTTTGAGTGTGTTTCAGTTTGTGTGATGCTTCCATCCAGACATAGGCCCCCATGCTCCACTATGATCCAGCAAGAGTGGCAGCCACAGGGAACCACTCAACCCCAGTGCAAGTTAGGGTGGCTACAGTGGGGCAGAGACCTTACACTAATGGAGGACCAGGTATAATGGAGCTCCACTCTACCATGCTTTGCTGAAATACCCTCTCCTTCCCCTTGCACAAGGGTCGGCTGCTGAAGGAGCTGCCTCCAGCTGAATACTAGCCAAGATTTCCTCTTAGCAGCCTGGTATACTCCCTTGGCCTTCTGGGCCACTTTAAGAATCCAGCCCTATGAGGTACAGTCAGCTTACTCACTACGGAATGTTGAGCAATCCATGGAATTAGCAGGCTTTATTCTGCTCTTGCTGATGTCACTGAGCTCCACCCATACCAATAACATTATTGTTTCCATAGTAACTGAAGTACTTCGGACAGAAGAAGAGAGAGAGAGAGAGAGAGAAAATGGGAGAGACTACAAACACTAGGTAAACATAAAATTTATATTGTTAAGTGATTGGAGTTGAGACATACAATATGGGGAGAGACCACTCATCACCTCTGCATCTTCTTCCATGCAGTCCTATGCACCTGAAACCCCCTCTGACCAATACTATGCCTCTACCCTCTCCTCCTCTGGATTGTAGTTACCAATGCAAACCAAGCAAAATTCTGTTTCACTTGATTTCAACCACAACAACAACAAAAGCAAGAAAAATTCATCAAGTTTTCCTTTGAGTTTGGGAAGGTTAATTTAAATCAAAGCAAAATTCAGGTGCGGGTGAACCCAACATGGAATGGAACTCAAATCCACCATAAACCAAAATCACTGAGTTTCACTCAGCTCTCCCCCCCTTACTCATGAGTAGCGCTGACATCCCAAAAGGCAATGACAATGTTGCACCTCATCATTACAGGTTCTATATATACCATGTGGTAACAAGCAGAAGATGATTATCACTTCCCAATGCACAGCCAATATAAAGCCTTGGTCTTATAGATGCATTCACCTGCTGACAAAACCAATTCTCATTAACTTTACAGACATTTCCTTCCACAGAAAATCCTTGTATTTATTCACTTTCTAAATAAGAGTGAGGCAGAGGGCCAACGTGATCAAGAAGATATTACAGAGTATTTTATGAATGACATTGCTAGCTAAAATCTCAAAGACCGAGACAGCAAGTTAAAATGCAATGAATTAAAGGACTCAACTAAGATACTGGGTGAATAACGAGGGCTAGGATCCCATTGGGTAGGGGGCTATTTAGGGGGGAGGGCTAGAATGCAAGTCATTCCTCAGACATTATTCAGCTGAATGTAAGTGGAAATCATTTCAGGCCCTCCTTCTTACTGTCCTTTTTCCCCCTATTTGAGAGGTTGTTAAGGGAATGGTTCTCAGGAAGGTCAAACAGTAGAAACCCTGCAGGTGGTTTAATGCAGCCAAACAGCACTACTTAAATTCATGCTTCTTGGTTCTTTTTACCCTTAACTGAACATCATTAGCGCTTCAAGATATCATTTCTTACTGCATATTTAAACTAATATTAAAAGGGGAGGGTGGGAAATAGATAGGAATCAAGAAGCCACAACAAAGTCAAATGAGCGTTTCAGAGCAGAACCACTGATGTGGTGAAAGTTACCCACCAGAGAAACTGAGTGATGTTTTGATCAAGCAAACCTTGCAGGCCGACTAAAAGCATTCAAAACTCACAAACCTGAAAATAGTGTGAAGAACAGCAATCAAGTCTCCAAATTTTAATTAAACACAAGCCATTAGGAACTACATAAAAGAAAACCATCTCAACATGTTTCTCATTTTTATGTACTTATTGCCTTAAAGCTATGTAAATGAGAGAAATCTTGGCATATTAGCATATCGTTATAATCTATCCCTGAAATCATTACACATCTTCATGCACTATGGAATAGATTTTCAAAATGTTGCATGCTAGTTAGCGGCCTCACTCCAATTCCTAGCGGACAAGTATCACATCACCAAATACTACTGTCACAATTGGCATTAATCGGCCCTTTTATTCCTCGTCTCAACCCCAAGAGACCAGCAGTTGAAGGGACACAGAGAATAAACTGGCTTCTCAGTTCTAGAGGTGGTTTCTATAGGTCAAGGTTGAAATGCACTGGTATTGAGAAGATTGCAGGTCCTCATGCCCTAGATGTATCCCATGATTAGTAGACTTCAGTCTCCAGGCCTGACAGTCTAGCACTTTTCAACTGCACTAAACTCTAAAAAAAAATCAAAAGCACGTTATTTCTGTATATATGAACAGAAGTTGTATGCTCAAGTGCATGAGGAGGCAGCCAAACATAAAATTGGATATGTGCAAAAATGTATGCATGTGTCTGTGTGAACTATGGAATGCATGTGTGAAACTGGGACCACAAAATGTGATTTTTCAACATGCCACTTCTATTTTGCTGGGGCAGATTTAGATCAATGAAAACCTCCTCTAAGAAAAGGTAGATTTCAAGTCAGTGTACAAAATCTACTGTACAGCATCAATGCTTCCAATCAGTCATTTTAGCTAAGGTGCCTCTACATGGTTAGATAAGAAAAGCAACCTTTAGAAGCATCAGATGCCAACATTCCACTGGGGACAAATAAAAATACAGCAACAATTCATTTTAGAATCTCTCAGAAGAATAAATTTTAGATAACTGTATGACAAGTTATATCTATAGCTATCTATATAGAGAGAGATAAAAATATCTATTTTTGCAAGAAAAACTGAGTAAAGTCCAACACACAATTTATGTTTTACTTAGAATGGCAACAATTACATCTTCTTACATTTCAGCCAAGAGTCTCTGCTTATCAGCTGGCCCCTAAATATTGCTTTACTTGCCTCCTGAGAAGAGCTCTTTTTATTGTCCATATCATTTATTTGAAAGTATAGAACAATGTCCTTTTTAACTGCTGCAACCTGATCTTTGTCTTAGGGAAGCAAGTACTTATTTGTCCAAAAAAGTGATCTTCGGGACGCAGAGTATCAAATTTCACTTACATCTCTTCAGTAACCATTTTAGCCACAGGCTCACTGAACACAACATTAACTTAGAGCCATTACTGTAAGAACAACTCATAACTATCTTTTGTTTATCTTTTTATGTACAACTACACTAAGCCATGCATGATTTTAATAAACCTGGTAATAGCCTCTCTGTTCAAAGAGCTATAGTTTGGACTCCTATCACTCTGTCAGGACCACAGAAGGATAAATCACATCAAAATATGAAACTCCATCCATTCCTTATACATTAAGATGCAATTTAAAATATCGTGCTTGGAATATAGGGTTTCTTTAATAACCTGTGGCAGTTAGAGTCTAGGAATGCAGATAAGATCAAGATATTTTTCTACTCAGTGCAAAAGAGGTTTACAATATATCCAGCATCTAAATCATTTGTGTGTGTGTGTGTGTGTGTGTGTGTACACACACACACACACAGAGTGTATTTTAATAGTTAGGGTTATTTGATTTAACAATTCTAATACCAAAGGTGCACAAGTACAGGGAGAGAGGATCTTCCAAACTCATTTCACATTTATAGCAGAACTTGCTAATTCAAGTAGTGACTGGGGAGACCCATCACAGATTACCAAAGTGTGCAAATAAACAAGAAAAAAATATATAATTATTTTTAAAATAAAAAAACTTCATTGACACAAAAGTATGTTCATTTACATTTTTATAAACACTGTTTAAGTCTGATTTGTGATGATGCTTCACAGTTCACCAGTTAATACTGTACATATTTTGTATAAGTAAAGAAAGTAGCATAACGCCTGACTATAGCACCCTTAAATCTTTGATGAAAAACAGGGTGAGACCATTTGGTATTCTAGGAGAACAGTGAGCCAATGCTGCAGCCATTCGGTGAATTAAATTATCTTGAACTCTATGACTGTTCCACACCTAGTGGTTGCTAAATCAAGGTATTAGTAGGTTGCATATTAGCAGGGAGAAAAGAAACAAGGTCAGGCTGTAATATAGGCTATTTGTAGGTCATATGCTGCCCTCATTCTGTATTTCCTTGTCTAACATTTTCTAGGAAATCACCCAGCCTGTGTCTACTCTAGCCTTTTCAGAAGCTTTTTCCACCACAGAGAGCATGGATGCAGTTCCACCTGGGTAGAAGTAATAGTGCAGATAGGGCTCCAGGCAACTCCAGCATTCTAACCACTATGTCACTTAAACTTGTTAGCCACTATGTCATGTAGACCTGCTCTAAGAAGCCCAGGGCAGCCACAGTCTTGGCAAACCAGCTCTGCCAAATTGGCTACTAACATTTAGTAAGAGTAGCTAACAGTGTAACAGAGAGAAACAAGCCAACTGTAAACAAGGACCATTGTTATACTGCCATTCATGGAGCTCCACTATGCTAGTAACAGTGGGAGTTTTAGAATAGATGGAGTACTGCCATTTTTTTTTTACTATTTAGGAAGTTTTAGCAAGTTTACATATCCGTCACATGTAAATATCAGAAACAAAACAATCATTACAACAGTTAGCTTTTGTTTAGAGAGACATTTTACAGGAATATGGACAACAGATCTTTCTATTTAACAGGGTGTTACAATATTACAGAGTGAGCATCGTCACAACACTGATGTCATTTCTACTGATTTTATTAACTGAGTGAAATCTCTACATACACATATTTAACAGAGCAGGTATGTCTATCAAATGTTAATATTAAAAACATTGGACTGGACAGGCGTGTGAGGTTTTTTGCTGATGAATGTATTTTGTCTGAGTACTGAATAAAAGGTAACCAAATACCTAGATCTCTATCTGTCATCTTTCCATTTTGCTGGGTATATAATTGGGGTGTTAACTTTTCCATAACCACAACCTCCCATAGTTTTCCTGAATGGCTGGGCTATTTTTGATTTTTGTTTTTTCCAGTGAGAGGTTACCAATGGCCAAGCAGCTACTAGCTGATGAGATATTAATTCTTCATTTCCTTTTGTGTGACCATTTCCACTAGGAAGGCCCAGGAGGATTACCAAAGGACTATTTGGTAAAAACAATTTGTCATATTTGGTTACAGATTGCAACCCAATACTTTCTAATGACTGGATATGTCCACCGTATTTGCGTAAAATCTCCTCTTTCACCAACACACACACACACACACACACACACACACACACACTGCTGGTCCTCTTTTGTGGATCAAACCCCATTCCTCTTGAGTAATTTGTCTATTCACATCCTTTTCCCAGGGTGTCATATATGGACAGATTTTTGTTAGGAAAGCTGTCTACAAAGTTTGATTATAAATTAGTTATAATTTTGTTCCCCAATTGACCAGATGCCAGCACAGCTATTAAAGTTAGCTTTCTGTACAAGACCAGTATTCTAGAAAGTTGAGAAATGTAACCCCTGACTTGAAAGTACTAGTACCAGGGAGAGTGGGGCAGTTCAAGTGAATGTTGATCTCTAAATAAGTTAGAAATGTTTCTTTACTGGACTGTGGGCACAGGCATTTTTAACTACACCCTAAACAAAGTTAGACAAAATAGTGGTGAAAGTGCCTGAGTGGCCACTCCCACTGTCACTAGCACTGGTACAGCTGCACCAGCAGTAGTACAAAGCAGGGAAATTTCCCAAAACTGTTAAGTAGGAACAGCCGAAGTATGAAACCCAATGGATGTCATGTGTCGGAGGCAACACAGGACTTAGAAATTCAATACATTTTTTCCTGATCTGCATATGCATGAATGCATTTCATTACACATGGTACAGAACCAAAACGATGTGGCTGCTTTTGAAGGATATGGTTTGAGAGGAAAAGAAATTAATCCCAGGGCAGTATGCTCTCTACAAAATAAAAAATATTTGGGGTACCTTTTCAGAACGGTAGCCTCCCACGTGCAAGATATCCTTATATTTTTCCACCTACAATAGAACAGTGAGTAGCTATGCCTCAAAATACCCAGCTATAATTAGAGGTATATGTACTTGGATTTGTTGCTTGCAATTCATAGGCTGCATTCATCCTCAGCCTAACTGAATCTGCCCCCCTTTATGAAATATTGGCATATTTGTTTCAAACTGAAGGAAACACAGGGTCATTGCCATTAACATAACAAAAATACACATGAGAGGAGAGAGGGAGATTTCAAACATTGTTTTCTTTAATTTTGTGAAACATTCTAGCCAAGCCATACAACTAAAGAGCATAAAAGCACAGGCAGAATGAGATGACAGTGTCACAGATGCCTTCACTGTGGCAGTCCTTAACAAGTCTCAGTTTGGTCTCGGAAGGCATGAGGAGGTAAAAATGTTAAGCACATTCACCCCACTGAGCAACAGCTTTTAACCACAGTAGACTAGTTAGAAAATATGTAGTTACACAGCCAGGTCTCTTGGACTAGGGGAGTAATCCCCTGCTTACACTGTATCTGCCTGGTTTTGAGAATGCATTGAAAGCTGAGAGTGAAACTAGAAATGATGTATACAACAATATGTTCACTCCAGAGAACTCAGAGTTCAGCTGTCAAAAAGTTCTAAACAAGACAGTGTATCCCAGTGAAACCTGCCTGAAATATATGCTCAAGTGAGCTGCAAGAGACTGGCAGATAAAGAAGATGCTATATGATAGTGAAAGACACATGAGAAACAAGTAGCAAAAAATTAAATGACAGTACATTAATAAAAACCAACTCTTTGCAAGTCTGGCAGACAAAAGCTAGAATCCTTTTTATATTTACTATTAAATATTTAACCTTAAATACAGGGCATCATAGTATTTCTTAACCAAGCAATACATTTTCCCATCCAATGCAGCCAAATCAATAAAATCTTTTTTAAAAAATCACTTCATACGAACAAGAATATATTAGAATCCTGAGATCCATTATGGTTTGCAATTCTACCCTCACTCCCACCCTTCTTCTCCCCATGTTTGGGGACTAAACATCTTGAAGATATAGAACATAGTGAAACAACAGACTTTCACCTCTGGGGCCATGCTTTCATCTAAAAACTATAACCAAACAAATCAGAATGCCTTATCTCATGTTTACATGATACCATTTTAGCCTAGGCTTATATATTCACCTGTCCTGAGCTTGCCCAAAGACTGAGGGGGACACTTTCACCATGGCTGGCAGGCATTTCTCCATTTATTGTTTATGTGGCCATTTACACTTAAAGCTGCTCTCGACCCAAGGAGAAAGCAGTCTCTGCAATTGAAAGCTGAAGACTCTATCCAGGTGTATTTGCAATACAGCTTCTGTCCTCTCTATGCGTTTCTACTCAGAGTGTCACTCTCACTATCTTGAAATAAACTTGTAAGGGATGGGGTGGGGAGAGACAGACCCAGAACCTCACAGAAATTCACTAATTGCCTCCACAGTTCTACACCCTTAGGCTAGGCATGTGTTTAGGTTATGCTTTGAATTTTAGCTGGGCAAACAAATCCTAGAACAACAAAGATACTGCTCCTGTTTCACTTGTACATTTAGGCATATACATGCGGCTCAACTTACATCTAAACAAACAAAAATGCTCAATACTTACTGTCTCTGTAACTTGAAACGTATGCCCCTGGCTACAGCAGTTTGAGAACTTCCCCAAGCACACATCTTTGCCAAGTCCCATATGCAAGAGACAAGGGAACAGCTTCACTCCAAGGTACACAACGTGGACATACACCCAAAAAAGTCAGCAGCTGTGCGTCACTCATGTACCACAGCAATATGCATGGAATAAACATATAACTACAATCAACCTATGGAACAGGTTTCAGAGTAGCAGCCGTGTTAGTCTGTATCCGCAAAAAAAACAGGAGTACTTGTGGCACCTTAAAGACTAACAAATTTATTGTAGCATGAGCTTTCGTGAGCTAAAGCTCACTTCTTCGGATGCATAGAATGGAACACACAGACAGGAGATATTTATACATACAGAGAACATGAAAAGGTGGAAGATCTATGGAACATCATCCTCACTCTCAAAGCATGTACTGAATTCCAAAGTGTGCTCCACTTTCCAGTGCTGAGAGCCTTTTAACCTCAGCAGGCATGCAAGGTTGCCCAAATTAGAAACAATTCATTTGAAAGGAACCACTGTCTATGAAAACAGAACAATTTGCAATTCTAGGAAAGTTTGTATTGGCATTTCAAAACAGTTTCAAGATTTCTGAATAACTACCTCCATCGGATCCTCTCCCCATGATGCACTGTGACAGTTAAGATGGCAAAAGGTATTTTGTACTGTTAGCCTTTATGCCCCAACAGTGTTTAAAACCATTTAGATCTACTGCTGAACTATTTTATACACACAGACACACTTTTTTTTTTAATCTTAAACAGATGTATTTTCAAGACAGGCTAGAAACTGGTTTACAGTTGTCTTTTGGACTCCACTGTCTAACACACGCTCACTTTTCCTCAACATGATCACTCCAGCAGCAAGTACAGAAATGGCAATTTGAATTGAAAACTTTATTTTCCAAATATTTCACAGTCTTATCTGTAAAAGTATCAGAGGGGTAGCCGTGTTAGTCTGGATCTGTAAAAGCAGCAGGATGTCTACATTCATCTGACGAAGTGGGTATTCACCCACGAAAGCTCATGCTCCAAAACGTCTGTTAGTCTATAAGGTGCCACAGGATTCTTTGCTGCTTTTATCTGTAAAAGAGTTCCTTATACCTTTGAGCTTTCAAACTTCTTAGCTTAGAAAAAAATTGCAGCATTTTAAGGAATTGCTAGGGTCACTGATAAAAACAAATTATTTGCACTAGTTCACATCTCAGTACTTTTCCAGATGTTGGGTTAAAAGTTGGCATACCACTTCTTTATAATGAAGAGAACAAAAGGGATCAATAATTAAAGTAACATTGCTTATACAGCTGCTGCTGATTTCTATAGAATAGCCAAACCAGAATAACCATTCTCAGATTTTGATTTTTTGCCAGCTATTTACAATGAAAATGATTTTTTCCCCTCAACTAAAACTAATTGTCAAAGGCATAAAGACCATACTCCACAAAGTGCCATGCCAGTACATGAGCGCACACATAAAATCAAGTCCTATTTTATATATACATGAAAGACACCAGATTTCACTGTTATGTCATATTTCTCTGCTGCCCCCATTTGATTGTTTCATCCACTTGTTGCATCTTGTTATAAAACTAGATTGTGAGTTCTGTGGAGCAGGGACTGTCTCTTTACTGCTTGTTTGCACAACACTGAGCACAATGAGGCCTTGACCACTGGCAACTAGGCACAACTGTAATACAAATTATTACTGAGTCATAAGAGGAAGTTTTCCCCACAAGATGCAAGCTGAACCATCTAGGGTCATGTTTTAGAATTAGGTTTCATGTTAACTGTTATGCTCAAGCATCTATAAGCCCATTAGCATGGAAGTCCACCTAAAGAGAGACTAGAGAGAGAGAGAGACTCGGCTCTCATTCACCTATTGCAGTTACTGGGCATTCACCATCACTGTATTCTGTTGAGCAAAGGTCCCTATAGCTTTTTCCAATGTCTAAGGTATATCTGTATATCTCTTGTGTCGAAAATGGCTTGGTTTTGGAAAATAAAATACTTTAAGTAGGCCATTACTCCTGGAAGTGAACTAATCCTATTGAAAAAATACTGCTGCTTTTCAATTTTTTTTCCTCCCCCTGCAAAAAATCTTACCAATATACTAAATATCAACCCAAGTGCATTTAAAAAATAATCAGAAATTAAATTCTTGTTACCGTTAATAAATCTTGTCACATGGAGTGTTTACTTTTCATAATATTACCTTAGTACCTCTGGAACGAAGTGCCTGCTTGCACCATTGATTTAAGTAGGACTTCAGGAATAATTCACAGTGTTACTGGGTAATACTGTTTATAAAGGTACTTGAAACAAAAAAATAATATTGTGTGCCTTGTTTGATTCTGTGAGCTACTCTGGCAGTAGTATCACACTGGACTATTTTTACTCCAAATCGTTTTGTACTACACAGAGTCCCATTACAATGAATCTAACATTTACAACACTGATTTCCATGGCACCGCTTAGAAAGACATTGCACAGGAAGAATAATGTGGGTGTCGGTGCATTTTATATAGTAATAGCAACATTCTGTGAGCAGTCTGAGCAGCTGATTTGCTCCAGATTATTTTGACTACTGTAAGCAAAGTCCTAGTGAAATGAGTAGGGCATCTGCATAACTGATTACAATGGAACTTTGAATAGTAAGACTGACACCATGTATTATTGTGCAGAAAGATATTGCACTGTACAAATAGAAGGGTTACTAGTGCATCCCATGCATCATTCTGTCAGCATATTGAATAACGGTTGCAAATGAAAGAAATTCAAACCTCAAAAAGGTGGGGGAGGGTCTGACTTGAACCAGTAAAGCTGCCACTCAGTTTTTAACTCACCCATTGTGACAAGATATTGACACACAGGATGAAGATAGGATTGTTTTGAGGTCCGATAAGCCTTAATACCTAGGTGACAAAGGATAATTTTTCAATGTAATTGTAACATTTATTCCACATTTCCTCTGGTCTCCAGCATGTGATCAGGAAATTATTCTAAATTTAGGTGCCCACTGCCCCAGGGGGCATCTCCAAGAAAATCTGGGTCCCACACTTTTTCAGGCACTGAAGATATGCTGTGGTGCCTAATGATCTGTACCAAACAGATTAAAGTCTGACCAGACTCCTTCCTGGGGTTTCAACGCACAGTTTTCACAGTGAATTATTACTTTGGAAATATTCTTCTTTCCTGGAGGTACTCTTATTCCTGCAGGATTAAAAGGAAAAATAAGAAAACTACCAAGTCAAGAAGTATTCTCTAGTTTGGTCAAGTTCCTCAGAACAAGCTGAGCAGTTGGACTTGCTGTCCACAAGACTGTCAGTTTATATCCCAATGTGACCAAAGTAGTTTAAACCTTCTACTTTCGAGAAGAGATACACTGTTGGAAGCACTTGTTCAGCCAGCCAACTCCTGTCACTTCCATGAATATGAATAAACTCCAATATAAAATACTGACATTTTGCAAATGTAGGAAGAGCTGATCTTTCAGTTGGTCTTTGCCAATAATCAACCCTGCTATTCCATAGTTTGTGACTATGTATTTTTCCCCAGTCACAAGCACCTTTCTTGCCCCCTTTTCAAGAATTTAAGGCCTGATCCAAAGCCTATTGAACGAATTCCATCTATGTCAATGGGCTTCAGATCAGTCCCCCAAACAGGTTTATTTTGTTGCTGTCTTGGATTTATGTGACAGCAAAGAAGCATGCATGGTGGCAAAAAGATGTCAGAAGGAATTGTTTGAGGTCTATGAAAATGAATATTTGATGCAATTTTGTAACCATAATTTGCATGTACACAAGTTACAGATAAATACATATGTATGAATGCAAATTTTCACACAGGAAAAGATTATTTTTCCTGTGCTCTGTAATATTAAGGATAAGACTAGTGATGAATCATTTTTAAAAATACTCTTGTCAGGGTATATAAATAGCTCTCTTTTCTAGAATAATTATTACTCAGAAACACTGCTGCTGAAATAACCCAGGCAATAATCAACCTTGGCTTCTTCATTAAACCCCAATAACATCTTTTTAAAGTCTTATTTGTAAAGGCAAGCTGATTGATTTCAAACATTTTCCTTTGCAATAAAAGCTAATTGAAATGATTTACCTGTGTAACTACTTGTCAAATCTTATAAACGCTAGGAAAATGCTCAGCCAGTTACTTAGCTACCCCATTTAATCCACACGTAAAATCTCAGTGGGATCAAAGACTGTGAAATAAAACAGCTGTTTTTCTAACCACTTTCCTCCCTACTTTAAAAACTTACTTCTCCATTCATCCACACAATAGGCGGTTAACATGATAATAAAGTATTATTAAACACAACAGCAGACTACAAGGACAGCATCGTCTCCATTCCGAAAAGACTTCCTCTTAATCTCTCAGCCAGTCCCTATTTTAGTCCAGCTGTATTTGATCCTCTCTGTGACTGGTAAAATCTAAACATATCTAAAATCAGACTATCCCTCACTCTTTGAATCAAAACTCACTTTCAGGCAGGGAGAAAAAAGCTTGAAGCCTCTGCCTAAGCACCATCGTTTCACGTGGGGGCCCTGACATTGCACAACTTCTCACATATATTTCAGTCCCCGCACATTACAGCACTCAACCTCTTTATTGATGGATGTTTAACATTTCCTTCCATTTTCAGCTCTCTCTCACCCAGCAACAAGTTAGGACAGACCTTAGAGATAGCAGAAGGGGGCTAGAGGCAGCCTAAACGTTTGGGCACCAATAATGTGTTTTGGTTTCTTACCAAGACTGCTCAGACTGTGTCTCACCATTCACATTCTTTGAAGCAATCTTTGGAGTTACTAGACCTCACGCACGCACAAGACCCCTGCTCTGCGCCCCTCTACAGACATGGGGAGTTCAAGTCAGGAGACAAACGAAATGAGAAAGGCAAAACTAGTCCAACCCACACTCACTCTGAATCTTTCAGGCACATCGCATTGTAACTACCAGGGCCCTTTTATTCCCGTAGAAAGGAATTGTTCCCTTATACACCTGCAGGCTCTACTTCCGATATTCTCTCGTCAGTGACTTCGATTTCCCTGGATCTCACTGAATTGCCTTTACATCGCAGAATTATGGGAGGGTGGTTTGACCCCTCGCTATTCCCCCATCTCCACCCAATAAATAACATCAGAAGCATCTGACAGTGAGAGGGGCTTTCAGGTGCCCTTCGCTCCGGCACCTGTTGCAACTCCAAGCCCCGTGCTCACATTCTCCCTTCCCCAGGGAAGGGCTCCTCAGCCGGATCACCCTAGCCAGGCTGAGCGAAATCGCCTCTGTGCAGCGCCTGAGCTGCCTTCCTTCCCGGCTCTCCCCCAGCGCACCCCACAGCGCCTGAAACCCGCCCCTGCTCTGGCCCTGCGGCGAGAGACCTGCCCAGCGAGACACGGGGCAACAGGCCAGATCCTCGTGTTCTGTGCCCCGGACACACGTGCGCTGCCCTGCCCTGCCCTGCCCTGCCTGCCCGGCCGCTCACACGCACTACGAGCGGCTGCTGCTTGGGAAGGCGTTTCACACGACTGCCAGCTCTCCGCGAGCAGGCACCGCAGCGCCAGGCAGCTTCCCGCTCTGGGCTCTTTCCTTGGGAAACAGCGCCAACCTTCGGCCGCCGGAAAGTTTCCAGCCCCAGCAGAGCTGCCCGCGCCTTCGGAAGAGAACAGCCCGCACCCGCCTGCACCCCGATCGCGCACCCAGCGCCCAGGGCTCCAGCAGCCCTGCCAAGCCTGACAGTAAAAGACAGGAGATGGGGGGAGGAGGAACTCAACTGCTCTTTGGAGCCAACATCCCCCACCCCCAGTGTATTATTAGAGGGGAAGATAACGCCCACGGGCGGGAAGGCGAGTCAGCCCGGGCCCGTGACAAACACCTGCAACAGACGCGCGAAGCAGAACTACGGTCTCCCCGCGCCCAGCAGCCGGGGCTCTGGGAAGCCCTCGCAGCCGGTCCGAGCCGAGCCGAGCCCGTCCCGCGGCGCTTACCTTCCTGCACCGCATGGAAGGGGTTGTTGGCTTCTATGAGCTTGATGGAGTACGTGATTTTCTCGCTCTGTAAAATGTCGTCATTGAGGTTCAGATCGGACACCGCCTGCTTGAAGACTTCGTCGTCCTTGGCAGCATTTCCTTCAAAAATGGCACCTGTTGGCATGATCACATCAGAATTTGATCTCCTCCAGGAGGACAGAGGGGTGGGGGAGTTAATGGGGAGATGGGGAGGCTCCATAACTATTCTAGTTTATTTCCCCGTGCCTAAAGTTTCATGTATATACATCTGTATAAATCAGCTACCTCTCTCCCCTCGAGTGCTGTGTTTTAACACGGCCAGTTCAGTGTGGCACTGAGAACGTTGTTGAGCTCGGGACCATGGGAGAATTTCAAAACAAGTTAACAGAAAACAGCTTCCTTGCTCCCAGGTTTATCGGTAATCATACACAGGCATGTATTGTTCAGGCGCATTAAATCACACACACACACAGTCTTCAAGGACCCATTCCGCATGAGTTGACTGCAATGGATAGGTGCAGCACAACTAGACTTGCATCATGAAGCCTTTTCTTGCCCAATGGGTTATGTATTCTTCACAAACCGTCATTTACTGGTTTTTAACCAAAACCCCTAGAAAAAAATTGCTTTGTGAGTTTGAATGTAATAGAAAGGGAGAGCTGTTAGAAACACAACCAACTTTTGCTCTGGGTTTTTTCTGCTGTTCACCTAGTTTGTCATTGTTTGGGGTTTTGAATCTCTGCTGCATACACACACACAGATTTAGAGTCAGCCTGTGCGTTCAGTAACCTGAAAGCTTCTAATTTCAGGGCCGTGTTTATGCAGTTAACATGAAAACATCTGGCGAGCTGTGTTACGTAATATACTCTGACTACGGGAGCGTGTGTGCACATTAGGTTTACTATCTTGTTATGCAAATCAAGGATTTTTTAGGTTAAAGGATTTTTAAAAGTCACTTCCCTCCCTGATACAATATTGCTTATTCACAGCAGCTCTGTGTCCTGGAGCCTTACAAAGAGTCGCGTGTAAATTCGCAAATCCAAGTTCAGGAGGCTCTTCCCCTTCACTCTTTTGAAGCCCTTATTTCTGGAAGAGGCGCTAAAATAACACTAAGTGTGGTCAGGAATACAAGCCACAGATCTATAGCTGGCCTTCACCTTGTCCATTGGCAGTCAAAGGGCAGAGAGAGAGAGGCTTTATGGACGTCTGGCCTCCACCACCTGCTGTGTCTCTGGACTCTCCTCTCTCCAGCTCCACCGATGAGCAATGGGGCGCGCTTTCCTCCTCTTCAGCACATCGCGAAAAAAGTCCGAAATCTCGAGTTTGCCTCCAAGGTGAACAACGTGCTGCTGGTGCAGCTGGAATCCTGTACGTGTGTCCAGCGCCTGCGAGGATGAGACGCAAGCGGGGCTTCCCCGCCGCCCTCCCCCCTCGGAATTCACGGGGAGCTCAGGGCTTTCCTCGCGCAGCGGGCAAAGTTGACTCGGTCTCTTTTCTGGGCTAGCTCCGCAATGCTGGGGGCTCCGGCTCCGGCCCCGGCCCTCCGCCTCCTGCTTGTTTTACAGGGCTGGTGTTTGAGCAGCCTCGTTCTCCCCGCCGCCACCACGTCAGGTGGTTCAAACTCGGTCCTCACCCTCACAGACATTCACCCACACGCTCAAACCCCCCCCCTCCCCACGCGTGGCGCCTGGAGGGGACAAACCTGATACAGTCCGCGCTCTCTAGCTCCGGACTAAACTCCCACCCAGCCTCTCCTGCTCCATGGCTTCTCTCTCTCCTCCCTGAGGATTTTCCTCCTCCTCCTCTAAAGGCGGATGGGAATCACTGCTCTTCATTTCCCCGCCACTCTCCATCTCCTCCCCTGTCATCTGTCAGAAGCCCGAGGGATTTGTGGAGGATCTTGTCCCTCTCTTTCCCCCACCACCATCTTAATTCCTGCCGGTACCTTTCGACACCCGCCAAAAGGTGACTGCAGAGCCTTTGCCTTTTGCCGGCCAGACTTTCCTTGGACATTCCTCTACCCTGCTCTTAGAAGCCACAAAACTTACCCGTCCTGCATGCTCCACTGCCCCAGCCTCTCCTCCCCCCACTGCCGAGCCAGGTTTCTCCTCGCTAGAGACTTCAAGCCTCGTAGTCCAAAGGTTTTAATGAGCCCTTATTCAAACCACAACAGTTGCGCGCACACACACACACACACACACACACTGCTACTGCGCATCTAGCGTCTCCTAACCCTTTCCCAGCCAACTTGTCCCTCCTGCATTCCCGTTATAGTGGCCTCTGCTATGATTGGGGAAAGGGGCGCCGGGGGTGGAGGGATTTTTGGAAAGTTTCCCCTACGGGATGGTTCCTATTCTATCTTGCCTTGTTTACTGCGGGTGGCTGGGGAAGAGAGAAAACCTCGCACGCAAACAGGTCTGAGCCCAGCATTTAGTACAACCGGAGAAACGGCAGCAGCAAACCTGCGTCCTGTCTCCAGAGAAACCCCTGCTGCGATTCAGTGCTAACGTGCTCGCAGCATCCTTGCAACCAAAAGGGACCCCCACCGTCGCTTCCTCATCTCGCTGCTAACTTTGCAATTCAGAGGATTCGGGTGGCTTTTGTGCCCCCCCCCGGGGAGCTAATGGGGCTCCCTCGCCCTCTGCCCGTGACATGATGGGGTTTTAAGGAGACACCATCCCTTTCTTGTATTTGTTGCTTTCTCCCCCCTCGTCCCCCCTTCTTACCAATGTGGATGATGGAGTCCGCCCGCACTGAAACGCACTGAAATATCCAGGGGAAAAGCCAGAGCATCACCACTTCCATTTCCAGCCTCTCGCGGAGCACATCAGCCCGGGTTTGATGGAGAGACAGAGATGGGGGGAAAGAAGAGGGGAGGAAAGGTACCCAGATTAAAAAAAAAGATCAGAAAATCCCAGACCCCGAAACCCCAAGGATTCTCCAAGATTGAGACGATGGAGAGAACGGGAAAGCAGGGGGACGACAGCAAGAAAAAGGTTGGGGCTAAAAATATATGCAGATGGATAGATCCTGGGTGTCTGCGAGGAAGCAGCAGCAGCAGCAGGGCAGAGACTTCAGCAGCAGCTCTTCACCACTCTGTGTGTGTCTGAGCCCCAGCACACAGCAAACTGCGGAGGACAGCCCCCCCCCTTCCACAGACCACGTGATTGCAGAGACTCACCACTCAATATAGTCTGGGCGAAACACACGGGGAGATGGAGAGAGGAGCGTAGAGGAAGGGAACAGTGGAGCCCAGTTGCATCCAGGAGCCTAGCCAAAAACGGGAGCTGGAGGGGGTGGCACAAGGAGATGGGGAGAGAAGAGCTCCGATTGCACAGGATGGGAGAAAAGGTCTGTGGCGACAGAGCCGCGCGGGAGGAGGGGGTTAGGAAGCTTTCAACAGGAAGGGGAGTTTGAGATATGAGAGAAAGATCTATGCCGGATCAGTGAATCTGACCACAGTCTGACCGGCAGAAAGCAGAGGGGACGAAGAGGCGCTCTAACATAAAGCGGGGAATCCTAGCGGATCCCAGCAACTCCCCGGTTGCCGGGGAAAAGCGCCCCATCACTTGGGGGGAACAGCTCCCCCCCCCTCCCAGGCTAGTGCGGATTTCATGGAGATGCACGTATCCACCAGCTGCCCAGGCTTGCTTTACTCCCAGCAGACGCTATCCACTCATGCACCTCCGTTCAATCCAGCTTTCCCGGTGCTGAAGAGGTCAGAGGATGCTGGCTCTAGCCTTCCCCCAGGACTCTGTGTCCCCCTCTCCCCGGCATCACTGTGGAGGGGACCGAAGTTCAGGGCGCCGTTAACGAAGATTTGGGAGCCCGCCTCTATAGCGGGGTTTAATTCCTTGAACTACCTGGAAATCTGACCGACCTTTTCCTGGCCAGTCTGGAAACTTAGCCTCTGAATCGCAGCCCGGCTGCTTTATTTGGTTTCGGCGTTTGCCCCCACCCGCCCTCTCGCAAGGGAAGCGCTGGCTAAAAGTTTGAAGCTGGAGTAATCGGATGCATTAAAAATTGGGGGTTCTGCCTCACCCCAAAGAGGGGGGGGACTTATTCATCAATCAATGGCGTCATTAGTATAACAAATAAACAGTTCTGGGGAAAAGGCAAGGGTGAATGGAAGCCGCAGATTTAGAAAATCTTAATACTTGGTTTCTGGTTTTTAAACTTCAGTGACAAAATTGTATCGTGTTGCAAAGTAAAAAGGAACAGGAACGAGCGTGGCTGGTGTAATAAAGATGCTGCTAAGGAGGGTATGACATTCCAGGGTTCCTGTTCCAAGCTCAAGACCAGGATCTTATTTTCCGTTGACAATCTAACTGAAAACGTGATATTTTCCGGCACACTGGGAAAGTGGTACCACAAAGCTGTCCTCTCTCTCTCAGTTTAAGCTTTCAATGAAATCTAATTCATAAATTGGACATGCTCAGAAGACTAATTCATCCTCTAAAACAAATGCATCAGTGATTGCAGGCATCCAGACGTGATAAGAGTTTAAATATGACAAGGATCCCGGGAAAACAAATTCATTCAGGAGCCTGAAACGTAATTAAAACTACTGCCAGGAAAATGAGTTGAGAGCAGGATGTTACCAAGATGATTAAATCGCTCTGGGGCTGAAGTCTGGACTGCTTTAGCAATAGATACATGTAATGGCAGTGTTTGGACATTATGAGGCGGGACAAAGATGACTGGAGGTCAGTCATCCTGCAAGTGCAGAGACTAGGAATAAAACATTAAAGTCAGATCCTTCTCCCATTGAAGTCAATGACAAAACTCCCACCCACTTCAGTGGAAGCAGGATCTGACCTCTGCTTGTTTGTTATCAAAGAATCTGTCTACAGACTACCTAAATTAGGAGCTTTTCTACATAATATTCCAGTGGTCCATTTCCCCTGTCCTCTATTGCACTAGTAATTTCAGCTCAATATAGCATACATTTTATAATCATCACCTTGTTTATTTAGTGTTCATTTCTCCAGTTACTTTGGACTAACTAGAGAGATTGCTGCTATGAGCTTCTGTCCTGCAGAGAGCATCACCACAAAAACGCTTGACAATAAGGGGTAGTTAAAACAGGTAAGCTTTCCAGTCCTGGGTGAGGGAGGAAACACAAATACATTGAGTAGAGTAAAGGAAAAGGAAGATGAAATTGAAATGGGGCCAGAGAGGATCCCTGTTCATTTTCTGTGTCAGCTTGCTATTGAGTTTGTTATAGTCACAGCTTTTGATCAGGAAGAGGCAGGGGGTAAATGAAACAAGATACACTTTTTAGAATAAATCACATTCTAACTATTCTAACTTACAGTGTTTTGGTTTTACATATGCAGTTTCCCATTGATCAGTGCAAAACGATTAAATACCATACTGAGTAATCCATGGAATAAAAACATTTAATCCAGATAATTGGCTTCTAGGACAAAGATCAATAGAAACTTTCCTTATCTGACTACTTTAGCAAGTAAAAATTAATTCTAATTTACATTTGTTTCAAATCAATATGCACTTACTGACTGATGCTGTGAAGAAGGGCACAGAGCTATTCTTCTGGTTACCTGTGAAATTAAACACCCATATTCACTGCAATCATGTGTATTACACTGTAGTATGCATATGGGATGTCTGGGAAGAAAATAATTCCATCATATAACCTCTTTGCTTTAGTCCCTCTATCTGGAAAGTGAGGTTAACATGGACCAGCCATATAGCATTGTTGTGAGGGAGGTAGTTCTCTCAAGTTTGTAAAGTGCCGTGGGATCCTCAGACAGAAGGCCCTATGGAATTATAAAAGTCATCCTATCCATTTATAAAGGCAACCAAACACCATTCATTTAGACTTCAAGCTCTTTGGAGCAAGTTTGTCTCCTATTGTGTGTTTGCACAGTACTACTACAGTGGGTCCCTAACCTCAGCTGGGGTCTCTAGGGACTACTGTAATAAGTAAATAATAAACCAGTAATGCATAACTTCTCAACTAAAACTAACGAAGAATCCACCAGCCAAATAAATTAGAAGGGAAATTGAAGTGCAAGCTCCTTCATCTACATAAAGGATTGATTCCCAACAGGGAAGAGTAGGGAAAGAAAGGAAGGGAGCTCAAACTATGCAAAAATAGGCCAACTGAAGAGTTGCCAATATGAATGTACTTTTGTCTCTGCTAACTGACAACATGAAAGACAAATAATGCCTAAAAGAAAGTCATCCCATTATCACTTCCATAAAAACAGCATTACAATTTAAGTAAATGTACAACCTCAGCTAATAAAGGAAACCAGAACTCAAACTGGAATTGTGCTCAGACTGCTAATTGTGGCCCCAAACCAGCACCTGGATTTCAGTTCCCCAGTCTTCCCTTTGAAAATTGGTCAGGAGAGGGCAGAGGGAAATAAGAAGAGGCCAAACCTGCAGCCACATCACTTGTGGTCAATAGGGCTCTGCATGGGTGCTGGGGTTTACACACACAGAGCTCAATGCAGGCTTGGGGTCTGCATGTAGACTCATTCAGTCTTCCCAAAGCTACCCATGAATGAGGAGAAGCATCAATGGTTGGTCCAATCCTGCTAGCCCATCATGTGCAGGAGCATGACTGATTTAATAGGAATTCTGTGCTTGGAGGACTTGTAAGATCAGCACCTTAATGTTGAAATTTTTTTTCTTGCTTTAAGTCAAACACTTATGATTATTGACCCACCGCTTGTATTTAACTTCTGTTTGGATGGCTTTGTTTTCAAAATGCTCTTTACAAAGGAAAACAAAATAAGGTTAGAATTATGTACATCAGAATTTGAATTCTTTAGGCCCCATATAAATAGAATGTCATTTCAATTCCTCCATTCATCATCTAATCAGAAGAGCTCTCACATTTTGCTATGGCTATACATAGTTCAGACACAGCACTACATACTAAAAAGCTAATCCATTTGCAGGCATTTTGCATAGTAAGAATATTATGACTCACCATAATATTCCATCATCACTGTGTAGAGGCTGAGCCATTGCATATTACATAAGGGACACCACGGGATTTTCTGTGTCAGTGGAAGATTAGTATATCATTAGAAATAGGTAATGTAGCTACTGCACTATTCAAAGTTCAATACCTTGGCAACAGAGGTGGTGCTGAGTGCCATTATAAAGTTCACGTGCTTCTGCAAACCACCTTGGTGATTTTGAGCTAACCCATCATAAGATATTGCTGTATATAGTTCTGTTGTCAGAATGAATGTGAAATGAAATCTATGCTGATGGGCGAGGCTACTCTACAAGCACAGTTTGAATGAAGCTCTGCAAAATTCATTGAATTAGAAATCTTGAACGTGTCAGAAAGGTGGACTGAAAGGCTTACCAGCCGCAGAGGTCTAGAATTCTCTCTCTCTCTCTCTCTCCTGCCACAGCAAATGCCATCACTGGACTCTACAGCTAGTTCCAGTAGTGCTGCCAAAGCTGCAACTGCACAAGGTGCCCATTCCATGGGGGGAGCTACCAATGTCAGCGTGATGAAAGTGCTCCACAGTGTGCACAAAGCTGTTGAGGAGAGAGCGCTCTGCAACAGGCCCTTGCTAAAAATGGCAGCTAACACCTAAAAGTAAATGGCGTGGCTGCAGCTTCCACCTTTTCTTCCGCCTCCCACTACCTTCCATCCTCCCCTTGTGGCTAAACCAAATTTTTCCAAGTGAAAATGGGGATGCTGTCCAATATGGGGTGTTTGGGGGGAAATTATGGAATTTGATTGGGAAGTAGGGAGAAGGGGAGAGAGATGCACCAACTCTTCCATCTCCCACTACCCTCCCCTTTGCAGAATGAATAACTGCAACACTTTAAAATAAAGGGCAGGGGTGGGAGAATACACTATTTATCCTTCTCTTGTTCCTTCACAGCTCTGTCCCAGTCCTCACTTTTTCTCACCCTTCCCTGCCACCACCCAATCTAGCATTTATCATCCTAACACCCACTGCTGTCTTCCCACCCACAAGTTACCTCTGATTTCTGCACCCCACCAATTCCCCCACATACACTCGACCATATTTACCAATTTGCTCGTTCTTCCATTCACCCACACACTCAACCCTATTGTTCACGATCAGGGAAATTCATGTGCTTCCCCAGTTGCCATCAGGGGTGCTTCTGGCCAATAGAGCATTTGTCAGCTCTGGTGCAGATACTGAGCAGAGGTGGGGTGGGGCTGCTCAGTCCCCTCATTGACTGTTTAGCTCTCACTTAGCTGGGGAGACTAGCGAGGCATCATCTTCTCCAATGACATGCCCTGGCAATTCCATTCCAACATATGGAAGGGGGCAAAGTCAGGAATTATAGCACAAGGGCAGATCAGCTGTAGAGTAACCCCAAAGCTAGTGGGGGAGGTGGGAGTTAGCGGGGGTGGCTGTCCTTTGGGATTTGCCTCCCACGGTGGAGGCACAGACTGTGGCTAGGCTATGGAGCTGTGACTGGGTCCTCAGGTTCTGACCCATAAAAAGTTTATATTTTTTATCCCACCCTGCCCCATCAAAAGAGAAAGGAACTGCTACTACTAGCACCTCTTGAGTTTCCTATAATGTGAAGCAAGTATCCCAATGTATTAGCTGCTTGTTCTAGGGAGTATAAATCCTCCTTGGTGTGTGCTAATTAAAAAAAAGAAATCAAGATTATTCTGTTTACTGCATTTTAATTTATTTTTGCAAACAACAGAAAGCAGGCTTTTAATTACTTTGCAAATTAGAATTTTATTGGGTTTTCCAGTAAAAGCTTTATTCCTAGGTGGGGACAGTACTGCAGAAACCCCAATCCCATTATATAGCCTCAAGTTTGATGGACAAGATTCCTGGAATTTTTTTAGATCCACCTCCTTCTTTGCTGATTACCCTGATTTTAAATTGCTTTATTGCACCTTCCTTTATTTTGGTGAACCCCACTTTTCTTTTTCCAAGGTTGTTAGCATAGGAAGATAAATCGTGCAGGAGGAATAATGGACTGGATTTTCTCCGTGAGGAGGGGCTCCTGAATCAGATTTTTCATAGAATGCTTGATGTTAAATTTGTTGTGTGTCTACTAACAAAATGAAAGTTTGTTATACAGACGCTATGCTGCTCGAGATGATGTCTTTTAACATGATAGCAGTTTGCCTACCTTATTTCCAGATTTCTAATGGGTTTGATTCAACAGAATGCATACTTGCCTTTAGCATGTATTTGATTTAATTCATGTTATGTTTGGTTAATTCCATCAGTTCAATATTTGTTGCATCATGCTCTGAAGTATTTTTTGTCCCCCTGCCCCCAAAGCTGTGCCATTTGATGCCCTATTTATTTAATTTATTTATCATAGAATATCAGGGTTGGAAGGGACCTCAGGAGGTCATCTAGTCCAACCCCCTGCTCAAAGCAGGACCAATTCCCAACTAAATTTATGTTTTTGAAGCAGACTTCTTTACAACAGGCCCTCTCATGTAGGCTTTTCCAGCCTCCCACATTTTTCTAGGAGCATAAATAGATGCTTAATTTAGTCCAAGGAGGAATATGGCTTTATGTGGTATATTTAATCTCCATCTAGGCATTTGTGTTTTAGAAACACTTAGATTCAGAAGAAACTGAAAAGGAGCATGGTTATTCACAACTGTTTCCTATAAAAGCTTTCTACAAAATACATTTGATAGCCTTTATTTAATTGTCATTAAATCATCAAAATTGACAGTATGTTTTATGCAGAGCTACAGCAAGTATAGCCCTTATTTGCAGACTTATGCCTGCCAGGCCATAAATTACAACCCTGATATTGCTGTCTTTTTTGCTCATATAGTACCATTAATGGCACTGCATGTTGATCTGTCAAGAAGGTTAAAGGCCAGCCATGTATTAGCATAGTAGGGTTATCCTTGTTTTGCATGTGGACAGGCGGCCAAAAAAATCATCTGTCATTTCCTTAGGCACACTAATATTACTGGATAGAACTTCTGCCTTCACGTCAGCATATTGATTTTTATTGTTTTATTTGGACAGAGAACCTACATGGCATGTTTCTGGTCTCTGATTGGAAAATCCTTAAAATCAATGTTCTACTGCAAATATATGTTTTTGAATGCCTAGGTTTTGAACTGTTATGGGTGTAGGGGAGGTGGGAAGAGTGTGATGGGAGAAGGGTACAGTTGCCATTTTTAATCCAGAGAAATACATGAGGATCAAAAACTAAAAATGAAAATATTTTATTTTTATATTAAGATGTTTTCTGAATTAATCCCATTGCACTCAAATGTTTGAAAAGGAAAAAATATATATAATTCCTCTGTTTCCCCCCTCCCCAAGATATTCAGAATTTTATCAAGGGTAACTATCACTCACAAACATTCAGAAGTGCTGAAACCTCTGCTCTCATCTGTCATAATCACACCATCTAGTATTTAAAAGTGTTTAAACCATTAAAAAAACACAACATAGGTGCCTCAAGTTAGGTAACTAACTCCATATTTAAGTGCTGAAGAACTTGATCCGAATCCCATTCAAGTTAATAGACAGATTCTCACTGCTTTCCATGGCTTTTGGATTACACCCTAAATAAGCAACCTGATTATCAGATGTGCAGAGTACCCACAGCCCCTGGAGTCCAACCAGATGGGGCAAACAAAGAGAGAAGTCATTCTTTATTACATATTCATAACTCTGGATCAGGCAGAGGTTTATACTAGAGAAAGGGGGGTATTTTCAAATTAATACCCCAAAAATGCAGTTTGGGGTTGACCAAAACTATTTGCAAATACGTGTTGATTTGGTCAATGGTTTTGGCCAAAAGAAAATGAGAAAAAGTCAAACATTTCCTTTTGACATTTTTTAAAACAAACCTTTCAGTTTGTGTCAAATTGATGTTTTGAAATTTTGGTAGATTTAATTTTTTATGGACAAAACACACTAACAAAATGAAACTAAACCAAAAAATCCCCAAAACATTTGTTCTCTGAGCTCTTAATTTATAGCAACCAACTTCACATGAAACCGTTGTTTCTACTTAAGGGAGAACATGTTATGTTTGACACCTACAACACTTCATATAGATGCTTCATCACAAATATTTTCCTCCTATAGAAGGGGCACCATCCACCTTAAAAATCATAGTGTTCAAATCCGTTTCTGTATGTTTATTTTTTAAAACAGTTATTACTTTAAGATTGATCTAAATTATGGGTTGGCTGTGCCATCTAAAGGCAAACAGCAGGCCACTAGTAGTGCTCCTGCATTTATTTTGGTTTATTTATTCATTCATTCATTCTGATTTATACTGATTTATCCTGGGACCATGGGCAAGTCCCAACCTTGCTACTCAGTTTGCACACTTATAAACTGGATATACTACCACACAGTGGTGGTGGTAACACAAAGTCCGAAAGCCTCACATGAAAGATACAGAAAGGTAAAGTAGTTTTACCTCCACTTCAGGAAAATCTGTTCCTTTCCTACCATCAAATCAAAATACATTGTCTTTACTGACTACTACAATGGACCAATTCTTCAATCTGACAAGGTCTCTCTTTGGACTGGTAGTGCCATGTTGCGTAGTCTTCTCTGTTCAGTAAGTTTTTGCAGCACCTACTTTGCAGAAGTTGTACAAACAGGATATTTGCCTTTCCGTGCCCACATGTAATTCTACTAACATTAATGGCAGTCACCATGTGGAGCAAGAGAAGAATATACCCCCACAGATTTTTGTTTTCTTCTATATAAGACTGCCCTTCATCAAGTTCAGCATTCATGCCATTGGTTCCAAAAACAGATGAAGTGAAGGCTTGAGAATAGAAACATCAGCTTGACTCACAATGTATACCTGACTCCAAAACTTATCTTAGAAAAGGCTTTAGGTTATTGTACTTCTGTCTTCAAGAAAAAAATATCAAGCTGAACCATATGCTAAACTTTCATAATATTTATTAAATACAAGATTGGAAAATGGAGTTTCCTTAAAGGGAAGTGTAATCTCTAGTTGATATAGCAGGGGAGCCAGGCTCCAGGGCTCTATTCCCACCTCAGTCATTGAATCACTTTATCTAACGGGATGGGCTGTTGCATGAATCTTGTGTTTGGATCCTAATTCAAGGACAAACTAGAACACAAAGGACCTTTAACTGCCTCACAGAGTGAAGAGTCCCAAGGCTGGAGGGAAGCTAGGCCTGTATGTGGCATAGAGCTGGGCCAACAATTAGTAGCCAATAATATATACATTTAGCCTCTTTTTCTCACAATTTTCTCAGGTTCCTTGCTGTTGAAATTATTTGAATAATTTCAGACATAGTTCTTGGACTGCAGCTCCTTTGTGAGTACTTACTGTGGGTGCGAGTATTTAATATTCAGACTGTCTTGCTAGTTTTGAGAGGTGACCTAGATCACACAGAATGTTTCTGCTCCCTGATTGGAAGAGCAAAATTCCTAGTCTGGTTTGCAGTGCTGATCAGTTTGGAATAAGTGAATTTCTTTTCCACATGTATACTACACTACTCACTTAAAATTAGCTGTTTACACAGACACTCCTGCTGTGAACTCATTCAAGCATTCACATGTTTTTCATAGTTCGGACCACATTGTAGGAGAGAGATTGTTTCCCCATCCATTCACAACCATGCAGAACCTCTCCTTTCCCATTCATGATCATATAACCTCATACTTTACATGGAAATGTAGAAGTATTTAAATGACTTTTCAGTTGTCTTACTACAGCTTAGCAAGTAGACAAGAGGAGAACCAGCACTATATGACCATCTATCTCTATACAGGACCCTGATTGAATACCATTGCCTTAGAATATCCATAGTGAACACATGTACACACACCCCTGAAGAAGCAAGTCCATTTGAAAATTCAAAAGACTATTCAGACTTATTGTTTGTAGGGTTTATCCAGCTGTGGTGTGTTATGCCTGAGAATTCTTGATTACATGTCCCTTGGGGACTGATGCCCATTCACCTTCTATTTACTGTATTTCGGGTAGCATCTGGAAATGGAGCTAGAGGTACTACTCCACAAACAACATAGTCGAATCCACCTACTCTTGGAGAGAAGGTATAAGAGGCCCGAGGTAAGCTGACTCAGAGGCCCAGCAAAACTTAAGTGAACCTGGGGTAACAGGATGGGTGGAAATGGAGCAGGAGGTAAAATACACTTGAAAAAAAAAACTTTCTATCACACTATGATCGAAAGCAGGTTGTACTTCAAGGCTCTGGGACTCACTCCGTAAACTTTTAAAATAAAAACCATGTGGTTCATAAACCTTAACTCTGGAGCAGAGTTTGACAAGTCAATGCAATGGGCAGCATGCCTACACTGACTGGCACAAGACACCGAATTGCTTCATTTACCCAGTCTGTAAATGGAGATAGTGCTTGCCCACCTCAATGGGAGACTGTGCGGCCTCTGTGACTACTGTTTTTGAAAGCACAAAGATTTTATTCTATCTTTAAGATTCACTAATATTTAGCAAAAATGTAAGCTTTAACCACACAATTTGTGACCCCGGTGTGCCTGGGGTAGACCTCACTGAAAATGCCAACATCAGGGCAGGCTGCAAAAGGGGGAGCAGGTACTTCCATATTCCACACAGCATCACACCAATATTATAAAATTGCAAGGAATCTGACCAGATATGCCATGTAAGGTGCCAGTGAAAATGTTATGATTTGCCAAGTATGATGATCTTGTTTATATGTTTGCATCACCTTTGTATAATGAGTTATAGATATGTATGATATATCTGTATTTCAAACTTGTGCTGTGCCTCTGGGTGACACTCCAGGCAGATTGGCATCAGAACTGCCTAGCCTGTTCGATGGGCCATCAAGGGTCATCAACAATACAATGAACCCATGGAAAGGAGCCAGGAGATACACCTTATGAGTCAGCAGGACTAGCAGGGGCATGCCTATGGACAGGGGACTCCAAGGCTTTTCCATGCCATGTGCTGGGCAGCTTGTGTTTGGGACAAAGGAACAACAGGCGACAGGGCAAAAGAATATTAAAGGCAGCTGCATCTCCTCCATTTTGTCTTGATTCCTGCTTCTTACCTCTGGAGTAACTTTTCTACAGACTGAAGCACTGAACAAAGGACTGACTGACCCATCCAAGCCGTGGATGTGTTCCAGAGGACTTTTCAAACCAGCAAACTCACCAACACTGATAAGAACCTGATATATGGACTTTGTAGTCTTATGTATGTATCTGATTGCTTGACCATTTAACAACTCCCTTCTTTCTTTTATAGGAAAACCTTCAGTGTCAGATACTAAAGGATTGGCTGGCAGCATGGTATTTTGGGTAATATCCAAACTAATATTGACCTGGTAATGTGACTGGCCCTGGTCAGAAGAACATTTTGTATAAGTGAGCAGAGTTTTTAAGTAACTTCTCAGAGTTTTTAAATAATTGCTGGACATATGTGCTGAGTGGAAGCCAGAGAACTGGAATGCAATAAAGGGTGCTGGGTGATTTTTTTTTTTAACTTCTTTATAACGAGTGTGGGAGATCAGGAGCACAGTTTGTGACTGGCTGGTAAATCTAACTTGAACTTCAGTGTTAACCACCAGTTTGGGGAGAATCTGCTCTCCCTTCACAGCCTGCCCTCACTTTGGCATTTTCAATGAGGTCTACCTCAAGCACACTGGGTCACAATTGGCATTAATAATATCATAATGTGTCTCCCATATTCCATACAATGTCACACCATTAAACACATTTTAATGTTCTCTTGATTTAGTATTTTGTTATACAGCTGAATACAAGTTTGCATCTCTTATTGCTTGTTGATTTGTCATCATTTTATCACATGTAACTATATAATGCACCATTGATTTTCAAGTAAACAAACTAATTGGGAGTTCCACTTTAAAAAAGTGAAGACAGGATATGGCCCATGAAAGACGGGTACTTTAAGGCCAAATTTGGCCTGCATTAGTCCAGCAATTTTCCTCTCTCAGACCAGTATATAAATGAAGGGTAACTCCATCAATTTCAGTGAAGATACTCAGGATTTATATTAGTGTAATTTGAGCAAAATGAGCTCTCCGCACTTCATATTTATGCATCTTTAAAAATGCTTAAATGATAGAGAAAAAGAGCACACAAGAGGGCATTAAATGTTCAGATGACCAAAAGATAAAGTCAATTCTGCACTTGTATCTGTATCAACACCTCCAGTTTCTTTCCCTTTCAGGGAACCATGTCAAGGAAAGGTAAGCCCAACTACCAAACATCTTCCAACATCTGGACAGTACCCTTTCTCCCAGCCAACAGTAAGAAGAAAATGGTTGCCCAAGAATTTACTTACTCCAGCTTTCTCAAAGTCAGGTACAGCAAAATAAAGACCCTATTTGAGGGCAGTATTTAAGTATGTTCTTATGTCCCCTTGATTTCAATGAGAGTTAAGCACATGTTTAACTGATTTTCTGAATAGGAGCCATAGTTTGATGCCCAGCTCAGTCATTTTAAAATACAGCAAATTCACCTTGTAGTCCAAGAGTGACATCCTTGGATAAGTCTGCAGTTCACACGTAGTAAAGTTCCCATACTCACACCTTCCCTATCCAACATACAAGGGAAGTCGGTGATCTCATGAATTGAAGCTTTGTGGATTAGACATAGCAGTTCTCATTTTGTGCCCAAGGGTCAAACCAAACCCCATTCTAAATGCAAAAATGCTCCAACAAGTCCATGTACAGTTCAATTCCTTATGCAAAATAGGAGGAAAAATAACTTTCAAGCACTACTTGATGTCAATGTGTCCTTCACCCTACCTTAAAGATATGTCTATCTGCTGGACTATAATATATAATTGATGCCTATTTAATTGTGCACATTCTAACCTGTTCTGGAGGCTGAATGTCAGCTAACACTAGCAGATCCAGTAGAGTTTCAGGGCTGGTCTTCACTACCGCGCTAAATTGGTGTCACTACGATCAGCGCAGCAGCAGCAATTTAGCAGGTCTGGCAAAGAGGCGATAAGTCGACGGGAGAGCGCTCTCCTGTTGATGTAATTAATCCACTTCAACGAGAGGCGGAAGCTATGTTGACTTGAGATCATCATCTCCTCCCAACATAGTGCGGTGTAGACACCACATTAAATTGATGTAAGTTATGTAGCTCTGGGGGGTGGGTTTTTTACACCCATGAGTGACATTACTGCTTAAGTCAACAGAAGTTGTGTAGACAAGGCCTCAGTCTGGTAAATTAGGATAATTATTCCAAAAGAATGTGAGCCACTGATTTATAGAAACTAGGTTAAATTAATTGCCTAGCATTAGTCAAGTAAGCCATTAATGCTGGCTATCTAATTAACGGTCTATTTGGGGATTGGGGAAGGGGAAAGATGTTGAGCTGGTTACTCCTTAAATCCCTTTGGACCTTCTGGAAACACAGCTCAATGCTGATTGTCCAAATGTTATCTGGGACATCAAATACATTCATATAATCAAGGTTTTAGACAATAGAATGAAATTTCAGCGTAAATGATGGACATTGGGAAACATACCCATGTTTCAGATTAGAGTAGGGTGACCAGACAGCAAGTGTGAAAAATCGGGATGGGGATGGGGGGTGGGTAATAGAAGCCTATATAAGAAAAAGACCCAAAAATTGGGACTGTCCCTATGAAATCGGGACATCTGGTCACCCTAGATAAGAGAGTTTTGGATACTTCAAGTTTGGCTAATCAGAGTACTAGCCACATTACTAGCCATGTACATTACAATGTGCCAATGTTTAGTCTAGAAGGCCAATTGTCACTTTCTGATACAAACACGTTAAACTCACTCTCATCATTAATTTAGAAGTTGACAAGTTCTCGTGGGGGAGAAATGGTTGCAGGCAGCATGCTCTTCTTTCTTTCATTATAGAAACCACTTTCTTTTGCTTGTTACTAAGCTTTTGGTTGCTAGGTGTTACACCTTCAGGAAACAGGCTTGTTTTGTTATGAGGTAAGTTTATTAAATTGAGTTCTGACCTTTTAGAGCATATGCAAGCAGCGTCTTCCACTTTCTGGAAGCACAAGCAAGATCTATCACGTATTTCTCTGATTCTTGCAAAACCTAACCTGTTCTTAAAGGCACAGCTCCCATTAACCACATTAGAGACAAAAAAATAAAAAAGCAAATTTTCAAACTGATCTCTAAATACCATATTCCCCTTATTTGACCAGCCTCATTAGATGTCATGCTTCCTCCATTCCAAAAAAATTAAATTCCTTCCTTTACTTTCAGCCCCCTGGTGATTCCCTGTGGCTTGTGCTTTAGCTATAGTGTACTCACCTGGCTTCCACGTTGATGGAAATTTCCTCATTGACTCCAATGTAGGCCAACCATGTTGGCAGCTTTTCATGCAACCTTCAAAGTCTGTGGGGAAAGGAAGCTTTAACTCAATGGAAAGGATAGTTCTATAGCAATGCTGAGCTTTTCTCTGACATCGGGTCCTCCTTTAAAGCCATGCTACCATTAAGTTACCCTTGCGGTACTCCCCTCTTCAAGAGTGTGCAGACATGGAATAGAAACTACTGCTATTCCTGATAGCATCAACTCCAAATGGAATTCTGCTTATGCAGCTGTGGGACTGAAACCTACTTCAAGTTCCCAACCCTGCCTTGTGCCCACCCTTTCCACAGAGACCTGACTGGGCTGAGGGGCAAATGGCTTTTGTGAGCTGCTCCTCTGCACCTTTGACCATTTTTGCTCCCCTGCACACAGGGAGGGAGCATGGGGCCCTATATTTACTTTACTCAGCATGATTCCCTTCACCTTCCCCTGAACCCTACACATCTTAATTTAGTGCATCAAAAAAAAACCAGTCTCTACTTTTCCTGTCACACAACTATTTTCATTCTCAAAACTTATAAGCTATAAGCACCAAGAACATGAATACCTCAAGTACACAGTGACCTTTATGGTAATATTTTACAATAAATTTAGATTCCGTTTCAAGTCCTGTTTGGAGTGCTACCTCTAAGTGAGGGTTCTTATTAATCACTTGCACCTCTAATGGACTTACCCTTTATAAACCATTTCTGTTTTACCTTCCAAAGCTGATTTGCAGTCTCAGAATTTCAACTTCACCACCTAGGACTGGGCACACACACATTTAGCTGATGCAGGCTCCCTTCACAGGAGCGGCTCACCCAAGGTCAGGGCCCAAAGAAATAAACCAGTGACATATCTTTGTGCGACAAAGTCATTAAAAAACAGACACTGACTTTTTAGGAATCTGCAGATTGAATATTAAACCAGTTCCTGAAGTTCCCAGGGCTATGTCTGGAGTCAGCCCTTCATTCTTTGGGCCAGATTGTGCCTGATCCCTGAGCTGGGAGGCAAGGAACATTCCCTACCCGTAACCTTTTGCACACTGGCCAGCCACAATTGCAGACCTCTCTCTCTTTCTCTCACCTGAGCTCACAGGCTGTTCCTCCAGATAAATGCTGATCAGCCCAGACAAGCAAGGCCGTAGTCACATCCCCACCACAGCTATTAGACAGGCCAGTTGAGCTGGATGGCCACAGCAAGGAGCATAGGGTGCACCACACTGTAAACAAGAGCTGCAGTGGGCATGATTCCCCTGAACATCAGAGGCCTCTTGGAGACACTGAACCTGCTTTAGGCACAGTCCATCCTGGAGCCCACAGCAAGAGTTAAGTTCTGCACCCTCTTGAGTATTGGACACAGCCTACAGGGCAGATTGAGCCTTACGTAATGACACACAAACATTGCATACATTACATAACATAACAATAAAAGACTAAGATCAAATTAGGCCTGTGCTAGCATGTCATTTCCTGGGGGAATCCCCATTTTAGTGCATTGACCGTCCCAAGTCCTGCACCCTGTGAGAACTATAAACAAGTCTGATTCCCATCTCAGCACCCACTAGATGCTATGGTCACTTGACCTTGTCATTGCCAAACTGACCAAGCAGGTATTTTCTTCTGAAAGCATGAAAGCTTTATATGGTGCAAACTAACTACCAGCCACCACCCTGTGATACATGTCAAAATAACCCCTTGCCAAGCCAGCTATCAAGCAAGTCCCTAATTTTTTCCTCATAGCATATCAGAAATCCTTTATTCCATTGTGTAGCTCACAATACATGCCTTTGCAAAACCATGCTTCCTGGACCATTCCAACAGCTCATAAACAGAGCCTCTATAACCCAGTCAACACAGTCCGTTGTTTTCCAATGCCAGGTCCTTCACATCAGCATTTTTCCCCTCTACATTTGTTTTTCCATCCCATCATACCCAAAGTTGGAGCACAATTAAGTGCTGGCAATATGTTAAAAGAATGATCCAACAGTCTGGCAATATGTTAAAATAATGAATCAACAGTCACTTTTCTTGACCATTGGAGGTCATCTTACAAAAGTCATGTGTGTACCAACATCAGTTTGGTCCCAAATGAGATATCAAATAATGGCAATGATTTCTCATTTTAGTAGATTATCTCTGCAGTGAGCTGAGGGGAATTCCATCTGTACCATGATATGAGAAAAGAAGAGTTACTTTCCATTATAGTCCAGGCTGCCCATTGTTCTAGCTACTCCTTTCTTGTCTCGAAATCTGAGGCCTTTCATTCTGATTGTAGATTTTCTCTCTTTTTTCTCAAACCTCACAGGCATGTACCCAACTGAATGCAGAGACTAAAGAGTTAAGGTCTCTGTGTAATACACTGCTGACCAGTCCTTCAAATGCATTGAGTCCTTCAAAAGCTACCATTTAACCTTGAAGACTCAAGCATCTGCTTTGATTCTCCACATCTTTGTTAGCTAAGATATTTTTTTGATCCTCAGTCTTCAGCGAGGATGCTGCATCCTGGCCCTCTAAGTCACTCACTCAGGTCTGCACTACAGCAATTCTTCTATTAAATGTCTCCAGCTTGAGTTGATCCTGGAAATTTGCCTAGTAGTGGTGCAGTGATTGCTTCTCATTTCTTATAACAAAATGGCCATGTTTCCTGCCTTGAGGTCAAGCTGAGTATATGCATCTGCTTCTCCTTCCGTGATATCTGGCAGCCAGAGATACTGGAACAAATCCATGGCTTCTCCTCTTGCCTTTGTTGTTAAAGTTGTTTTTATTGATAGTCTCCATCATATTTTACTGGGCTTTGGCATTCCAACCTCAGAATATGTAAACTTAAATATTTATAAACGTAGATTTCAGATTTGGAAGTGCAGGAGACAAAGCTTTAGTTATCTGCCATCATGGGTAAAGCATGTGATTTCTATAGTCTTTATTATTTAAAAAGATTCATAATATTTACAAAAGCAGCAAAGAGTCCTGTGGCACCTTATAGACTAACAGCCGTATTGGAGCATGAGCTTTCGTGGGTGAATGCATCCGGCAAAGTGCATGCATCTGACAAAGTGGGTATTCACCCACGAAAGCTCATGCTCCAATACGTCTGTTAGTCTATAAGGTGCCACAGGACTCTTTGCTGCTTTTACAGATCCAGACTAACATAGCTACCCATCTGATACATAATATTTACAAGCATTATTCTATAGGTGCAATGGATATACCAGTGGAACAATGTTTTTTGCTAACATACAGCAAACAAGTTATCATTTAGGGAGGAAAAGAACACCAATAGATATACATGAAACACATTCATCCCCCATGTAAGGCCATTTGACTTATCTAAAAGTCAAGAATTAATTTGGCTCAGTAGATTTAGCATCCAAATGCCTTTCCAGTTTTGTTTTCACCCAGTTGTAACAAAGCTATATTATCAAATTCGCAAGTAAACCCCCCCCTTTTGTTTAAAACTACCCCCAGACAAACTCACCCTACTAGCTGAAATTCAAGTTGTGCGCTCTCTCTCCTACATCATCAGAAATAAGATTTGGACGGCTCCAGTGGGGCTTCACTGGTGTAACTGGTGACAGAATTTGACACTACAACTGGAACCATATTAACAACTCTTTTGATGATGTATAAGACATAATAGAATTCAGCTTCCTGTCCAATAGTCATGTTTGCTCCATAAGGACAACAGAAGCGTAAAGGACAACCTTTCCTTTGGAGCTTGATTATCGGCTCCAAAGGCAGAGGTTAAAAAAAAAACCAGCAAATCCAAGCAGGGGTATAGGCTGAAAGCAGTGTTGCTTTTGTGGGCTTATTCCTCCTCCTCCCCATGGACACCTCTTTGGGAAAATGTATGGTCAGAATCCATGGCTGGGCATTGTTTCCTTTCTTCCACCAACACTATTGGACTTGTGAGGTTAAGTTAATGTGGAACCTCCTTCTCATCTATAATGTGGAATCCCTATCCAGAGTTGGCTTCCAGAGGATCCAAACAATCTGAGAAAGCCCCTGCCTGCATAGCTCCCAGAGGAGAGACATACTCCAGAGGCTGCCAGCAAGGGCTCAGCTGGGAAGGAAAATAGAAGTGGAATTCTCAAAGATTCCACCTGTAAGTTCCCCTCTATCCACTCAATATGCGACTCCTGGTAGTCTGTGCAGAGCCTCATAATATGATCATCCATCAGGTGCTTTGTCTAGCAGTGAAATAGCTAGCAATTAAATTGTCATTAGGCTTCAGCGTTAACACCCCATTGATACAAATGAGGCAGTTTGCTCATCTCTCACAGAAAATGGAAGTGTACAATACTGTGTTCACACTGTTCTCAGAGCCAGTTTACAGTTATATTCTAATAATGCTGATTATGCTTTGGCTTTTTTTAACTCTCCACTTACTCCCAATATAAAAAAGAGTCATAAGATTAATTATGGGTGCTAGAGACCTGACCAATGGAAAGCCACTGATTGACTTGATTCAGGCCATGTATTTGATATGTCTTGTCACATCTGAAACTGAATAGCCTTTGGGATTACACTCTTTATCTAAAGTCTCTACTCTGAACAGGGTCAATTGCTTGAACATCATTCCTCCTGCACCCCCATGGCCACATCTTGTAGAACAACGTTTCAGAATGCATATGTTAGGTCATGCACCGGGATTGGTTTCGAGCTATCTGTAGACTGAGGCAGACATCGCTGCACTGCTTTGCATTTGGTTCACAATCTGAAGGGTCTCCTTGTGTCTCTTAAATAATATAGTCTTAAAGTTAAATGTTATTGTATATATATTTCTGGAGTACAAGATGGTAGCTTTCAAAACAAATACCACCTCATCAAGTAGCAACAATTCAACCCTTGAGTTCCCAAAAAGCTCTGTGTGGGTCTTAGGTGATCTGCTTATTTGGGGGAGAGGGGAGATGATTCCTTGCCAAGGAATCACCAAGAATTGCTGAGTGCACAAACCTGAAGTATCTACATGGATGTAGTCTGCACAGAGCCTGATGTAAGCAGACAGGACACTGAATGCAGAGGGAGGTGATGTACTGAGTGAAGGGAGAGGAGGAACCATTTTTGCCTCACTTCTATGCTCACAAGCACACTTTTGACTTGCCATTCTATTGCCTTATAACAGGATGTTTTAGTCAATTACATCTTACCTGACTAAAAAAGCATGTTACTCTCTCCTTACTAGAAACGATAAATAATTTTAATATACTTAAATATAGTGAAGGAAGGTAGAGTAGCTTTATACCAAAGTACCTCATAATGACAGACTATACGATAATTCTCTTAAAGCTACAACATAATATGTACAAATTTTGTATCTTAACACCCTTTTAGATTGGTATTTCTACATTCCAAGTATTCCCATATCAATCCTTTGACATTTCTACTGCACAGCTGGTTATGCCATCCCATAAGCAATCTCTATCTACCTGGCATTATTATTTGAAAAGCAATCTCTTTCACTGCATTTCAACTAAGACCTATGTTAAACTTGATTGCCAGTTACCACCCTCCTTTCTAGAAAAAGAAAGCATGGCTTTCCAACTGCTTGAAATTCATCCTTAATGTCAAATCATAGTGAGAAACAATATAATCATAATTCCAGTATCCATATATTATAGGAACATAATCATCAGAAGGCAAAAATGTAGGTGCTATTTGCATTCTTGGTGTCCAACTTAGATGTGAAGTCACAAAGGAACACAGCCCTGTAATAATACTGTGTATGTTACAAACAGAATTACCAGTAAGAGGTAAAAAAAGGTATTACTTGCCTACTTATGATTAATAGATGTAACTAGCAGTCAAAGAATATTATTCCTACAGTGTGTTCATTATGCACTTGATAATCTCTATTTGTAGGACAATGAAGTGTGGGATTTATAAAATGCCATCTGTTGGTTTCTTTTCAATGTATAGGATTTCTGATCGTTCAGGAGCTGCAATTCAGCACCAAGAATGCTACAACATGCAAGACTAAAGCACTCTTTGGTTAGGAATACGGGAGTCATTAAACATCAAGAGGCATATTAGACAGAAGATAGATGCACTGTATAGTGTATCTTTTGAATCTAATCTATTTAAAAGCAATTTACCATTTGCACATAATTGATTTTGATCAGCTATTCAAATATACAGGACACTTCCTAAGCACAACAGACATGAAATGATATATTTCAATGACCCACAAATGTGATAGAAGTGGATTTGTTCTTTGATCTCTGAAAGAGAATGGGTCTCTTGAGAAAAGCTCACATATCAGATGTAAAACTGCCACAGGCAAAATGGTGACAATTCCCATTGGTATCTTAAGGCCTTACAAAAAAAAACAGGAAGAAAAAAAAGTATTTTTCTTAAAGCATAAATACCTTATGAGCAAGACCCATCTGCTCTAAGTGCTAATTCTATTGAGTGTAATTTGTGAATACCTTGATGACACGTGACTATCCTGTTCTCAAATATTAGCTATTAAAACAAGAAGATAATGAAGGTGAATGCTACAGAGTATCAAAACTAATAAGTGTGATTGTCATTGACTTCTGTATTTAATAATCTCATCAGAAAGTCCCCATTTTCACAGCTTAGTTTCCCTCGAACATAAACTGCTCTTTTAATGCAGTAATGAAATTGTGATCGATTCTTTTTTTCCCCGCTATGTCACAGTGTATTCGTATCATCATAAAACTGGAGTGGGTTATTTCTCTCACTGAGGGTCTGATTCTGATCATCAATTTCAATAGGAGTTGCAGGTGCTCAGCCCTCCCCAGGGAAAGCGTCAACTCTGGAAAGAGGTGTCCCTCTAATGCATTGTACTGGATCATTTTCCTATGCCAGTTACTTAGTGGTATAGAATTGACACTTCTGCTTTCTGTTAAAGTCTCTTCATTTTGTTGTTACCTCCTCCTTCCAACCAATCCCTATCATATTTGACATCCTGTCCAACACCTAGATGGTCAACTCACTCAGACTGTCTATTATTCGTCTGTACAGCATGTAGCACAAAAGGGCCCTGGTGACTGAGGTGCTATGAGAATATAGATAATCATGCCTTCCATCCCAAAAAGGTTCCAAAGCATTACAGGTACAGGATTCATTTCACCCTTGGTAGAGATAGTCTAGAATAATATGGGTGAAAAGTCTGGCCACTGTTTAATAGTTCCCAACTGTCCCCAGTGCTGAGGGCAGGAAGTGAAGAAAACAGTAACCAGTGAAAAGTGGAAGGATAATTCCTGAACATAATTTCACCTTTACCTTCCTCCCCAGAAAAGAGCAGCATGGGCTTTCATGAACTCATTCAGTTTAAGGAAAACAGACAAGAAGGAACACAAATACTTCATGCTAGAGCATACGACTCACTAATAGCAGCCACATTGAACCACCTCACATAGGTGCCCACAAAGCAGACACACACTTCCCACATTTAGAGGATACAGTTCACAGGAAGAACTAGAATTTGGCCAGCACAATTATTTGAGATGTGAAGGGAATGGTTGATAATTTTCTATATAAGTTCACATCCTTGGGATGAACCCAAAAATTTAAGTCTTCAAAAAACAATGTTTCCTCTCTTTTTCTGTCAAATCCTGGTACACCTACAAGAGTTTAATGATACCAAAAATTCCTCCATGGACTCTATGAAAATTGAAAGGGTTCTCTTGAAACTTGGAGAGCTTTTTATGAATGTAAGCCAAATCTGGAGTTTGTAACTCACTCATTTTATTTTAAATTTTAATTGCCAAGCTTCACAGATTGAGCCAATTCACAGATTTTACAGACTTCTACTCTTGTGAAAGGTACTATAGAATCTTTATGATCATTAGTGGCTACGTTATAGTTCTAACCCAAAAAGGTACCACTTGCAGCAAAACATTTCCCTCCATAAAACCATAATGGAACAATGACTTGGGATGCCACTTTCTGAATCATTGAAGTCACTGCTTTAATTTATATTCATCTCCCATCCAAGCACTGAAGAGGCCCAACCTTACTTAGCATGTGATATTTGAAAGAGCAACAAAAAGCGGTAGTACAACAGAGGTGACGATAAGAGGGGGATGTGGGAACCAGAACAAAAAACATTTTCAGGAGGCCTGACTAATTCGACGATGCAAATTGAAAGATATTACCTGTAATTTACCAATGTGTCCATACTTTACATTTTGTTCAAATTAATTTAAATGGATGGTGATTGGTTTTAGGTGTTGTAAATAACCAACAAATCCTCTGCCTTAAGTGGAAACACAAACAATAATAGATCCTGTTTCCACTTCTTTGGAAAGAATATAGCCATGATTCAACTTAACCTTGCTAATAATATTTGTTATGTTTACTCTCATATCCCTTGTCAAATTAAGGCATGCTATTACCTCTGCTATTTAAGCGGGGAGGGGGGTGTTGGTGTGTTTGTTTGGTTTTGCCTAAGTTAAAAGTGTTTTGTCAAGAACAAATCATGCCAAACCAACCTAATTTCTTAATTTAAGAGGGTTACTAGCCTAGTGGGTAGGGGAAAAGCAGTAGACAGGATAGATCTTGATTTTAGTAAGAGTTTTGACACAGTCCCACATGACATTCTTGTAAGCAAACTAGGGAAATGCAGTCTAGACTAAATCACTACAAGGTGGATGCACAATTGGCTGAAAAGCCACACTCAAAGAGTAGTTATCAATGTTCTGCTGTCAAATGAAGGTGTATCCAGTTGGGTCCCACAGGGGTCATCCTGGGTCTGGTGCTATTCAATATTTTCATTAATGACTTGGGTAATGGATCAGAGAGTATGCTTATAAAATCTGCAGATGACACCAACCTGGGAGGAGTTGCAAGCACTTTGGAGGACAGAATTAAAATTCAAAACTTGACAAATTAGAGAATTGATCTGAATCCAACAAGATGAAATTCAAGAAAGCCAAGTACAATGTATTTCACTTAGGAAGGAAAAATCTAATGCACAACTACAAAACTGGCTAGGTAGTAGTACTGCTGAAAAGAATCTAGTCATTATACAAGAATCTGGCATCTGACGAAATGGGTATTCACCCACAAAAGCTTATGCTCCAATAAGTCTGTTAGTCTATAAGGTGCCACAGGACTCTTTGTTGCTCTTTAGGCATTATAGTGAATCACAGATAGAATAAGAGTCAACAATGTGATGCAGTTGTGAAAAAGCTAATATCATTCAGAGGGGTATTAACAGGAGTGTTATATGTAAGACATGGAAGTAACTGTCCTGTTCTACTCAGCACTGATGAGGCCTCAGCCGGAGTACTTTGTCCAGTTCTAGGCACCACATTTAAGGAAAGATGTGGACAAACTGGAAAGAGTCCAAAGGATATCTACAAAAATGATACAAGGTTTAGAAAAGCTGACCTATGAGGAAAGGGTAAAACAACTGGGCACATTTAGTCCTGAGAAAAGAAGATGACTGAGGGAGGACTTAGTAAGAGTCTTCAAATATGTTATAAATAGGACTGTGGTCAATTGTTCTCCATCTCCACTGAAGGTAGGACAAGAAGTAATGGACTTAATCTGCAAAAAGGGAGATTTAGGTTAGATATGAGGAAAACTTTCTAATTATAAGGGTAGTTAAGTTCTGGAATAGGCTTTCAAGAGAGGTTGTGGAATCCCCATCATTGGAAGTTTTAAAAAACAGGTTGGACAAATACCTGCCAGAGCTGGTCCAAGTTTACTAGGTGCTGCCTCAACACAGGGGGCTGGACTTGAGGACTTCTTGAGGTCTCTTCCAGCACAACATTTCTATGGTTGTTACAGTATTTTCCAGTTCAGTGTTTTCTTTCGTTCCTTTCGGCTGCCAGTGCCTAGAATTCTAATCAATGGATTTACTGATACATCTTTAAAGATTACAGCACTGTGTTTAGATTTAAAGTTGGACGAGGTTGGAGGAAGCAAAGAACAGTGCATTCTTCTCTCCGTTGGGAAAGCCAGGTTTTTAACTAGACCCATCTCAAAGGCAGGAGAGAGGGAACTACTCTAGAGCTTAGGCAAGAGGCTCACTGACTTCAGGGAGCCCAATTTTGAGCAATTCTGAGTACCTGTCACCTGCAGTGAAGTCAGTGAAAATTTTGACATTAAACTTCACTGGAAATAAAATCAAGCCTATTTACCTCAAAGGGAGCTGAAGGTGCTTAGGAACTCTATCCATATGGCCAAAGGGGAAAAGGGAGAACGAGTCTATATCCTGATAGCTAAGGCACTCTCCTAAGGCAGGAGATGTAAATTGAAATTCCTTCTCTGAATCAGGCAGAGAAAATATTTGAATCCACATCTTCCAGGTGAGTGCCTTAACCACCAGGCTATGGAGTCGTTCTCCCTCTTTGGCCCAATAAATATTCAAGTGACTGACATCTGGTGGTGGGAGTGAGAGAGTGGTGGGAATTTTTTTTAATGTGCATGCATTTGCATTGGTAAACCCACTCACACCATAGCACACTCCAGCCAGGGAAGGTTAATTACACACTCAGGAATCCCAAATTCTTTGTTATTTGGGCAAGAAGGAAAAAAGGGGCTGTTAAAAGGGGAAGGGAAGGGCTGTTTTATGATGAGGATGAATGATGAGAATGACTAAAATGAGACTTAAATAGTACTTGCCAGACAAAAACAGGGGTTAAAAGGACAGAGTTCCAGAGAAGAGGCTGGGAGAGCTGTGTGTGTGTGTATGTGATGGTACTGATGGTATGGGCCCTTTTGGCCTGGAACACTTCCTCCTCCACCTCTAAAGAGCAGAGCAGAGCTAATTTCCTTTAGTCTTCCATGAGTCCATCGCTGCTCTGCTCTGATGCACTGGGTGGGGCCATGTGGGGCTGTGCACTCCTCACTAAAAGAGCTAAAAAAGAAAAGCAGCTAAGAGCTAAGCTACTGGTAGGAGTGCTGAAAGAGGTGGAGGCAAGAGAGAGCCTGAAGATCAGCAGCGCAGCAGCTGCAGGCAGGAGCAGTTTGAGCAGCAGTGAGCAGGAGCAGCAGTGGAACAGTGAGTTTGTGGGGGCGGGTGACGTGGACGGCGTGGTGGGCTGTGTCTGACAGCTGGTGTGGTGGAGGTCGGAGTGTGGAAGCTGCAGCAGAACTCCACGGAAGCGGCGGAAGGCTGGGGGGCCCACGTAGTGTCCCCCCCCACCCCTCCCCCCCACCCCCCCCCCCCCCCCTGGGGCCAAAAAAAAAGATAAACTTTTTTTGAACTCTGGTGGGGCACTGACTGAGGGGAGACTGAGACTGGTGTTTTTTACTGGGGGTGATTGGACTTGGACCCAGACACTGCCAAATGTACTTGGAGGGGGGTTTGCTTATGGTTTTGGTTTGTGTGTTTGTGTGTGTGTGTCTCCAACGATGCCCACACATTCCTTCTTTTTTATTTATTTTTTTTGCTTTGCTACTCGAGACTTGCAGTGGGGGAAGTTGTGCCTCCTCCCGCCGGCGGTGGTAGGTGGTGTCCCAGGTCACTGGGTGGGGGGGGGGGGTTTTTTTTTTTTTGTTATTGTGAAAAAACCCCCCTGGATACTGAACCCGGCCCTTGTTGCTGCCAACTCAGAGGGGCAGAAGGGTTACACAAGTACACATACACAAAATGGAACAGCTTCAGCAAGAGCGATTGAGAGCAGAATAGCCTATAGTCTGCGGTTAGGATGCTCAGCTGGGATGCCTTTTCCCAGGATCCTTTTTATTCTGAATTCCCTCCCTATCCATATTCCTCCCTTTTATTTTACCAAAATTGACAACATGTTCAGGTCCTTCTTGGGGGTTGCTGGTAACAAACCCAGAATCTCCTTCCAAAGATAACAGCTGTCTATCAAAACGGCTGGTTTTAGATTTCTTAGCTTTAGAATATTACCATCAGGCAATCATTCTCAGCCAAGCAGCACAGTGGCTCATTCCCCTCATGCCATGGAGCTCTGGATTGGCTCCAGCTGGAAGCAGAATTGATTGCTCCTTTACCACTTTCCAATGCACTGCATACTATGTCTACTAAAGTTAAATATCACTCCCTTCTACATACTAAGGCTTCTATCTGAGGCAACTCAAAACTCTGTATTGCAGGCAACCCCATCATTTGGCCAGATTGGAATTTTGACCACCATTCAGTTTATTGAAAGTGATAGTTTCCTCCCTTTTACGATATTAAAAAAGAGGTTCAATCTAGAGACTAAGAAGGAGTGGCAATCTATCCAATTTAAACATGCAAACTCCCCTCTGTTTAGCACTGATGCTTTCACTACCCCGATCCACCTGCACTGCTTTCATTTCTCCAAATATTACCCAGATTGCCAAGACCTCTGGCAACACTATATGCACACTCGGCCAGCAAATTGGAACTAAACACGGATCTGCTAAAAAAGAAATGGGTTGAAGAACTAGGCTAATTATTGTCTGCTAAACAACGTAAACAAATTTTAGCCGGTGCTTAAAACTGCTCCTGGGACCTCTGTTTAAGATTAACTTAGCAGAAAAATCATAGGGAGGATGCATTGGACCCCTCTCTGACGATTCAAAACAGGTGCTGCTAAGTGAGACCAATGTTGGCACTGTGAGTCAGCAGGTGCTAGCTTAACCCATGTGCTATGGGAATACTCCTGTGCCCATAGGTTTTGGGTAGAGCTGAACTGCAGAGTTAATTTTTTTCCTATAAAAAAAATTGTGTTACGAGCTAAACATGTAATTTTAAACCTAATAGGCATTAATTGGAAGCTGAAGAAATTCTTTCAGCACTAGTAATTTCTAAAAGACTAGTACTACAAAAATGAAAATTGAAAAAGTGACCAACAATTGAGGACTGGAGCATAAACAACAGCATGGCCACCATGGAAAGAACTGTATACTGGAACAGAAACACCCAAGAAAAATTCTCAGATATGAGATGCTTTCCTGGAGGTATCTGAATGCTCCTAGTAAGTTCATGGCCCCTCCCCACCTTACCTCCTCCCTACCCACTTCTTTCCGTTCCCATCTCTATTCCCCCCTCGGAATTTTGCTTCTATTCTTTATCGTATTTTAATATTTTATTATTTAACTAGTTGGATTTTTATAAGCAAAAATTGTTTGTTTGTAACTTGTGTAATGCAAATAATTGATTCATATTTTAACAATTCATATTACATATAATTAAATGTTTAAAGTGTAGCTAAGAATAGGGAGCAAATGGTTAATATATCGTGAGAAGTTTATGTATATTTTGTCACATTATAGATGTATTAAAAAATTAATACAAAGTTAATAAAGAAAAAAAAAGGATGCTCAGCTAGAAAATCTGGTTTCAAGCCCTTGCTCCTGAGCAGGGACTCAAATTCAGGTCTTCCATGTCCCAGGCAAGTGCCCAAACCACTAATCTAAAAGTTGCAAGGGGAATTTATATTTTTCTGCAGCTGGCCCTAAAAACTGTTTCCCAGACAAAACTAATCAGGTCTAGTTCATGATTAGTTTCAGGTCAACCAAAACCTATATTTTGGTGAATAAACTATTAGTCCCAAAAAATTGTGTCCTGCTCCAGTTATAAATACTCTTTTGTCCTCTACCATTGATAAAGTGGCCCCTACCTGTCCTCTTCACCAGCTTTGTTCTCACAGGTCACACTGGTTTATGGATATGTGACAAATCAAGCAAGAGTGCTGGTGGCAGAAGTCTTCTGTTGAGGCTGATCAGTTGCAGCATTTCATCTGTTTTGTTATTGTTGTGTGTATGAGAGAGGCAAAGAAAAAAATGTTATCTTCCTACACCATAGCATCTGTAAAATCTTGGACATCAGATGTGTTTTGGATGGTAAATAGCGTGGTATATCCGGAGTGTCTCAGCTCCATAGTTGTGAGGAAATTGCTTTATTTTGTGGTCAGGATTCATCAGCCTGTGGATGGACTGTCTGTTACTGTAGTGGCAGAGCAATGTCTTGATGGAAACAAGGGCCTCATCTTCTCTGCTAAAGTTTCAGCCACTGATACTCACTGAGGTACTGGAAGTGTTGAGAAAACTTTATCCACAACAATCCTTTGGATCGAGGGTGTAAGTCAGTAGGGAAGTACTGAATCCTTTGCTTGTGGAAACTGTCAACACTTCTCAGTGGAGAACAAGCTGCTTATTGCTTTGAAGGAAGCATTAGTGTAGCCTTTGCTCCATAAGTCATTTCTTGGCCCTGACTGTCTATTGATCTAGCTAACTACTGACCAGTATCATGGCGTCTCGCCATAATCTTCCCCAAGAAGGGATAGCTCTCAGTAGCTAGATGCCTTTGATCTTCCTGATGTTTACCAATCTGTGCATAGAGCTGGATTTGGAAGAGAGACCTCATTGGTTGACCATCTCCCCGCAAGGGATGAAGATCGGGTGTTCCATGCTGGTATTTTTAGATGAGCTGCCTTTGATAGTTCATGTGCTGAGTCACCTATAAGCTCTGGCTGCTGTGGAGGGCCCTTGGTGGCTTCATTCTTATCTCTCAGATCTCAACTGGTAGTTATGGGCAGTTGCTCCTCTTCCCAAAGAGCTCTCAAAGAGTGAGGTGCTGCAGGGTGTGTCACCCTGTTACTCGTCTTGGTCCATGAATGAGTGGGGCTGACAAGAGTGTTAAAAATGAGGAATAAGGCATAGTGTTTTTTGTAGGCTGACGACTCTCAGCTGTATGTCTGTCTCATCCAATGTGAATGATGCAGTTCAGCACATCAGCCAGTTTCTAGCTGAGATTGCGGCATGGACTGGAGCAAGCTAGTTGAAGGTCAACTTAGACATGAATGGAAATGACGGCTGTGGGAAGCAGCTATAGGAGATGCAGAAGTAACCTCAGTCATTTTTCTACAGGAAATACAGCTGCTATTAGTTACTAGGATTCATAACTTGGAGAAGGGTGTATTTTAGCACCCCACTGCTGCTTGGCAAATCATATTACAGCAGTAGCTCAGTCAGCTTTTTACCACTTGCATTGGCTAGAAGGGTGAGACCTCCTTCACCTAACACAAGACCCTGGGGTCATCCAATGAAATTAATATGCAGCAGGTTTAAAACAAACATAAGAAAGTACTTCTTCACACAATGCACAGTCAACCTGTGGAACTTCTTGTGAGGAGGTGTTGTGAAAGTCAAAGCAATAACTGGGTTCAAAAAAGAAATAACTGAGTTCATGGAGGATAGGTCCATCAGCGATTATTAGCCAAGACAGTCAGGGACACAACCCCATGCTCTGGGTGTCCCTAAACCTCTGACTACCATAAGCTGGACAGGGGAAGAATCATTTAATAATTGCCCTGTTCTGTTCATTCCCTCTGAAGCATGTGACACTGGCCACTGTTGGAAGACAGGATACTGGGCTAGATGGACCATTGATCCGACCCATTATGGCCAGTCTTATGTTCTTATAACCTATCCTTTCAGATGTGGACCTTGCCACTGTTATCTATGCCTTCTTTACCTCAAGATTAGACTCCTGCTATGCACTCTCCATAGGACTACATCTTAAAACCATGCTGAGACTGAAACTGGTACAGAAAGCAGCAGTTCACTTACTAAATGGAAACACATGACACCAGTGCTCTGGGACCTGCACTGTTGTCCATCAGTCTTCAGGTGGAGTTTAAGGTATTAGTTATAACCCCTGAACAGCCCAAGGGAGCACCTCATGCCATACTGCCATGGCTGTGTTCAGAGATGCTCGAGCTGGATCCCTCTGTTATAAAAAGGAGGGCCCATCTGGCAGGGCACTCTCCAGAATTTGGTGGCCTTCCAGGCACTCTGCAAAAGACACCTGTTTGATAGGCTTTTTGGAGAGGGCAGAGAGTTATGCTTCCCAGAATTACGAAGGGGTGTAAAGGAGTTTCTATAGATGCCTGGCTGGTTCAGTTCCCACTGAGATAAATTATTTCAATGTTGCTGGCATTGTGTTGCATTATTAATGTGTGTTAGGGTGCCTAGAGCCTTGGACAGGCATCTTTTTATTATTTTAAATATAAATAAATAGAGACGTAAACCATGTCACCTGCTAACATTCAATTCCCAATGCATGTTGACACCTTCCTTTTGGGTTTTTAGCAAAATACCTAATCTTCCCGATAACCTAGATTTGATATTTGATATTTTATGCAAAACAATTCAAGAATAATTTTCAAGAATACAACTGGCTTGTCAGCTCCCTTCCTGGCAAGTACTGAACCCTTTCATAGAGACATTTTGAATGGAAGGCTAAGAAGCAGCAGTGCAACAGTGCCATCCCCTGTCCACAGAAATCATTGTCTCTCTCTCAAAAAGGCAGAAGTTTAAAATCCTCCTCAGAAACCTGCTCAATCTGTACAGAACAGCAACATAAAAGCAATCGTGTGAGGCATCTTATTCAATTAATGTGGCAGGGAGTCTCATGACACTCGCTGCACATGTGGAATGCTGATTGTAAAGGAGTTTCTTTGTGATTAGTAATCAAGGGCAAGTTGCATAAAAACTGATAAGAGACACTTCAAAAGTTTGGAGTTGTACTCAGTTTCCAAGGAGTCATCCAGTATAAGGATGGGAGGCTGCATCCCTCTTTTCCAAAGAGCAGAAAGGTGTGGTACTCCAAACACATGGGAGGTTTTAAAATCCACAAAGAGTGGATTAGCCATTAGAGTGGATGAAGAAAAACTAGAAGTAAGCCATTTTACCGATCTTAGGAGTAAGATGTGCAATGATGGTGACACCATGCTAGAAGTCAAGCACCAAATATCAAAAGCATCAAACAACTTTCATAAACTTGAAAAGATGTGGAGAAAGTAGCATTTATCCCTGACACAAAAATATAAATTTGTCACACCAGCATCATGTCTGACCTTTATGAGCAGAGTTATGGAAATCTACAACAGAAACTGAGAAGATCTATTCATTCCAAAGTAAATGCTTATGGAAGATCTTCAGAGTCCATTGGATAAGGTTTCTTGCATCAGAAATTCTACGTAGAGCAAACCAATCTGAAGCATCAAATATGGTAAGATGACAACAATGGACTTATTTAGGACAAAGCTCAAACCCTTTTCCCTTCAGCAAACAGAAGTTGGTCCAAAAAGGGATATTACCTCATGTACTTTGTCTCTCTCATATTTAGGACATGTGTTATGGATGCCACCAAACACAATTTCCAAGTGATAATATTGACACCACCTGGAAAGAGAAAAAAGAGGTCAACCTAGAGAAACATTATGCAGAACAATAGAGAAAGAAGCCAGATCCATCACTCAGAAGCCAAACAGACCAGCGCAAGACCAAAATAAATAGTAGATGCCATATGCGCCTGATGATGCAGAGGATAATAAAAAAACTTCTCTACAGGCTTGTTAGGGGATGTTGTTGCACAGAGCCATATCCCCAGATCTATGGAGCCCTAGAATTCACAAAGGGGTTTCATGGGGTTAGATAAAAGGGTGGGATCTGGCTGCTTAAACACACAACTCCTTTTTCTGACTGATTTTAGCTGATTATCCATTACTTTTTTCTTCTCCTAGTCAAAAATTTGACTGGCAATCTAATCCAAAAGTAGTAATGTAATTTATTGATCATGCACAGTTAGCAATTCCTTGGGTTTGGCAATGGAATTGAAAGCTAATTCTGTGTTCTAGGGGGAATGTTGCTACAGTTAGGAACAACTCAGATACCAGCCTAAATTGCCTCCTCCATTTGAGGACGTGAAGAGAGGTGGAAGGAAATAATGGAAATGTTTACAAACATAACTCTAAAAACCAATACAGAAACATGTAAAATACTGTAAAGTAACTCCACACTTAACGTTGTAGTTATTGTCCTGAAAAATGCAACTTTAAGCGAAACGATGTTAAACTAATCCAATTTCCCCATAAGAATTAATGTAAATAAGGGGGTGTTAGGTTCCAGGGAATTTTTTTTCACCAGATAAAAGATTATATTATATATATATATATACACACACACAGTATAAGTTTTAAACAAACAATTTAATACTGTACACAGCAATGATGATTGTGAAGCTTGGTTGAGTTAGCAGAAACAGAAGGTGGAAGAGGGTGGGATATTTCCCAGGGAATGCTTCAATGCTAAATGATGAACTAGCAACTGCCTGAGCACTCAAGGGTTAACACATTGTTGTTAATGTAGCCTCACACTCTACAAGGCTGCACAAATGAAGGGACGGGAGACAGCATGGCAGATAGAAACAGAGAGACACTGTGTGTGAGAGAGAGATGTGCATTGCCCCTTTAAGTACGCTGACCGCACTCTAAGTACATTGCCTTTTTAAGTAGATCAGCAAGTTGAGATAGCAGTTGCTGCCAGCAAGCTCCCTCCATCCTGAGCCCTGTCATGTCCCCTCAGCTCTATGGAGATGGGGTAAGAGGGGGGCAGAAGCAGGGGGACATCCTGACATTAGCCCCCCTCTTCCCCCCCCCCCCGCACAGCAAGCAGGAGGCTCCTTGGAGCAGCCCCAAGGCAGAGGGCAGGAGCAGCACATAGCAATGGGGGTAGGGACAGCTGAACTGCTGGCAATTGGTAGCCTGCTGGGCAGCTGTTGCATAGGGAACTTAGGGGAGTGGGGCGCTGATAGCGGGGCTGCTGGTCTACCCTGGTTCCAAGCCCCCACCAGCTAGCTACAACAGGCTGCTTTTTCTGCCAGCAGTGGACAAAGCAGGTGGCTGCCAAACAACGTTATAAGGGAGCACTGCGCAACTTTAAACGAGCATGTTCTCTAATTGATCAGCAACATAACAAGAAAACAACGTTAACCATGATGACTTTAAGTGAGGAGTTACTGTACTAGTGAAGATATCCCAAGCCACTACAATATTAAGTGTACCTGAAACTAGAATTATTTTCATAGCTCCCTCCAGCCTTCTCTGCTTTCCGTACAATGTTAGACTGGAAAGCTGGATTAACAACAAACCTCATTTCCAAGGAGCTCCAGTCTTCTACCTCTTCCAGAACAGTGAAATCTTGGTGTCTCAAACATTTGCTATTACATGATGGTCTTAAGGGAACCTTAAAACTTCGTAGCCCATTAAGTTCCTATACACCCCTTGCTGTGATCATCTTGATTCAGAAGAATCTAAATACCTTTCTCTAAAAGCAGCCAAAGGATTTTTTTTTTAAATATTTAGTTTTTTTCAATGTACATCTTCCTCTGATCTGGTATGGGGGTTCAACCCCTTAAAGCACAGCCACACTGGAATTCAGAAATGATGGCTTTTTCAATTTTTCATTAGGTACGTGCTGGTGTAGTAAGATGGAGGATTTCACTGCTTTCATGCAGTTACTCCACAATTCTCTCTCGTCATCTCTGAGAAGAGAAGGCAGCAGATGCATAGAAAGCAATGGGAGAGAATCATTTAAGGAACTCCAGAAAAAAAGCCAAACTTTTGTTTCACTCCTCTGTCTCAGCTTTCCTTAAGAATACTTCCAAGAGGCCTCAGACCTCCCGTTTCTGGTTTTGGGACCCTTCTATAATTGTAGATACCCATTCAGCACATGAGTTTCAGTTTTTTTAAATGCTCTAATTCCAAAGTGCAGTTATGATTAGCATAAAGCTCATAGTGAAGTGATTTCATGCAAGGAGGGGTAACTGAAAAGATAACAGATACATGTCGCGGGGCCAGTACATCCCATCACTCTGGGGTGGGGCAAGGGTGTGATAGCCCGCAATGAAGCCAATAGGGTTGCGCTTAGCCTAGGGGCTGTGTAATCCAATGGCCAGAGTCTATAGGACTCTCCTTCTCTGCAGGGAAGTGTGGCCAGGGGCCAGAGTCAATATAATCTCCTTTGAATGCAGGGTAGTGTGGCCCATGGGTCAGAGTCAATACAACCCCCCTCGGATGCAGGGTAGTGTAGCCTAGTGGCGAATACCTGGGATCCATCACCAGGACGGGGGCTGTGTCAATCCGACTCCACCGGGCCCCAACCTAGGGCCCTAACAGCAGCAGAGTGGCCCACCACTGGGTCAGCAGGGAATCCCAATGAAAATGCTGACCTCATGAGGGTGGGAGGTACCACTCCCTCACCATCCCTGGGTCACTTTCTATGGCTTTCCTGCAGCAGCAGTCCATAGGGTATCGGGGTCTCCAGGCTCCTCCGCATAGGATGCTTTTTGGGGTTCTGATGGAAGCAGGCCTCTGGTGTGAGTCTCGGGCTCTTTGGCTCCCATAGGTAAGGGCTGTAACAGTTCCTGGCTGGAGCCTCGACCAAGTGTCCTTTCTCCTTGGCAGTCACCCCAGACTGAGCTGGGCTGCTCCCTTTTATACTGAAGCAGCAGTTGGAGCATGCCCAGTCAAGGGGGTATGACTTTGGCTGCTAAAAGCACTGCCCTAACCTCTTCCACTCCAGTGCGGGGCCAGTCCACCCTGTCACAATACATTAAACACATTCTAGATACTGGAGCTAGATGGGTTAGGATTGACAAGAGGATATCTAGATTAAGTAGTTGAGTTTTACTCAAATCCAGCCTGGTTTGGGAACAAGCAGGAGTTGTCACAAGTTTATAGCTACCCAACAGCTGAATGTATATTAAACAAATTGGACTCCATTTTGTAATGGGCGGGTGGCCACATCACAATTAGCTCTAAGAATACGCCCACAAAACTTTACCTGAAATTAATTGGATTACCATTTAATTCAAAGGTAATTAACATGTTTGTAAAGTCTAGCGTAGACACTCCCCAAACATTTGGGTTTTACCATAGAGTTAACAAACATATTAACTACCTGGCAATCCATTAACCCCAGGTAAAATGTCTAGTGTAGACAGACCTTTTATTGGAAGTCTCAGCAATGTGGGCAAGAATTTAATGGGCATGGAGAATAAATTACCCACTTATCCACAGTAGAAGTAGCTCTTCCGAAAAAAAAAAAAAAAGTTGAGTATACTGGTGGGGAAGTTGGCACAGCATCCACAGTGTGGAAAAAGACATTTCGGGTTTGTGACTCCATTTTTTAAGACACATCAAGGAGGGAAGAAAGATTGCTATGGTAGGAGTCACCAGGAAGTGCTGGTAAAGTTCTTGATCTCACCAGGTGAGCATATGTTGTTCATAGCTTTCATGATTCAGTTTCTTTGGTTGGGACCTGTGGCAAGCAGCAGTGGAGTTTGATTTCTGCCTTAATCTCTTTAACTAGATAGAACCTTGAAGCTGAATTGCTCTTTGGAGACCAGACACTGGATTCCTGAAAGAGAGGTTTAATTGCATGCTGTTTGTGACCACCTCTGTTCAGGGACTGGATATAATAGTACAATTCATTTATTTTACACTAAGAATATACCTGGATTCTGTGTCATGCATTTCTCCTCCAACAGGAGGTCAACCTGAAAGGCCCAACAAACTGCTACTGCTCAGTGGAGGAGCAGTAGTCAGTTATTCAAGACCATGCCCCGTGAAGTCTATTGTATCAAAAACATGGGAACAAAGGAACAAACTGTATTACAAAGTAAGGTACGTGTCATGGATTATGTCTCCAATCAGATGTTGAAGATATGTCTGGACCTGAGAAATAGCTGCCAGATGATTACAATTTCCAATAAGTCAACCTCATAGATTGTTCCATGTGATACAAAAGGAACTCTGAATATAGTGTTTTCCGATGGGAAACATTTGACTGTGGGGGTCATTAGATAGCCAAGAAACCACATTTGAGGACATCCAGGGAAAAGCTTTTCCCTTAATACAAACTGTGGAGGTTTTAAAGGTTACAGATTAAATAGGTGCCACCTGCATGTCTACCCTTGCCAATCCCTTTTGTGTTTTAAATTCCAGCCATGGATAGTACAATGTATTTTTCTGTACTGGCTCGATGCCAAACAGAGGTCTACATGGAACTAATGAAATTTTCCTTATTTGAATATTTGAAATTACTCATCCTGTGCATAAAATTGACTATGAGAAAGCAGTCAGAGACACTGGATTAACATTTATAAATTCATAAAGAGATGAAACAGCAGCTTCAGTAAAATAATCTAGGCTTCAGAAAAGCATAGAAAATATTCCAGTAGTGAGATGATACATGATTATATTTTCAAATAGCAGTAATCAGGAGACCTTGATATACCTCTTCTGCTTGCTCTCTGCACTTTTAGAGAGAAGGACATATCAGATCAGGATAGAATGAAATAAAGAAATGTAGCACCAAATTAGATCAGTATGGAAATTAAATTTGGTATTGTGATGACAGAATTTATCTTTGCTCTCTTCTATAGTTATTATATAAATAATATTACATAAATAAATAATAAATAATTACAACAAATTCTATCTCTATATACATGGTGTGATGGGTTCCCCAGGGTGCCACCTGGAACTGGGGTACCACTGAGCCCGCCTCACCCACCAACCTGCTGTGACAAGTTGCTAACCTCTCCAAGCTTGCACTTTCACCAGCACACCCATGGGTAAGGACACACCCAAGTTCTTTAACCAGTCCCTGCATGGGAAGGTCCAGCTAAGGCACCTCCCAGTTCCTAAGGCATGCACCTGCCTTTGGAGGGTAAATCCAAAATTATACCATCTTGAGATGCACAGGGAACTGTACAGCGTAAACTCATAACATTCACACCCTCCCTCAATGTGGAGAGAGATATGCAACAGCTTTCTGCCCCAAGTTATAATTTACACACACTGGTTTTAGACAAAACAAAAACAAGCTTATTAACTACAAAAGATAGATTTTAAGTGTTTATAAGTGATAGCAAACAGATCAAAGCAGATTACCTAAAACTGCTAACTGATCTTAACACACTAGATAGGTAGGATATGAATTAGCAAATTCTCACCCTGAGTGCTAAACAGGCTGGCAGATTCTTAAGGCACAAGCTGCCTTGGCTTTCCCAGGTTTACATACACAGGCTAACAACCCCTTAGCCTGGGACCATCATTTCCCACAGTTCAGTCTTTGTTCCTCAGATGTTTCCAAGTGTGTTGTTGTAGGGAGAGTGAGGTCCCATCATGATGTCATTGTCTCCGTTTGATATCTTCTTCCAACTTGCTGAAAAGTTGTTTTGCAATGACCTGCATCAAAAAGTTCCCATTGTGTAGTGCTATCTCTGAGAGATTTCTATTGTACACAGTCCCTGGGGTAATCCTTGTGCTTGTGGGCATTTCCTCAATAAGCCATTAACATTGTTTGGCCTTTTTACTGTTGTACTTGAAAGGCTGTTTTGAGTGTTTGCAACCTCACAACATGTTTCAGTAATATATACATAGCCAAACTTCAAAATTTCACGTACAATGATAGCACATACAGTCCAACAAGATATTTATGTCTCTACATAAAAGAATAAATGGACACAAATCAGACGTCAAGAATGATAACATTAAAAAACCAGTTGGAGAACACTTCAGTCTCTCTGGATCCCCTCATCCACTCCTGTAGGGAGCAGCTGTAAGAGATAAAAGAATGAAGGATTCAGGCCCTTGGAGGAGTAAAACAAACAATGGCAGAGGTGAAGTGTCCCTGAGCCTACTCAGAACCAAGAGAGTCTTTGATCAGTTTGGATTCTATTTCTCATCTTCCTCAGGTGGTAGAAAAGTGAGAACTAAGTGGATGAAATATTCAGGGAGATCCTCCTAAAATGTTGACTTATGTTCAGGACTCCTTGGGCTTATGCTCTTCTCATCTCAGGGTCCCACTAATTCAGGGGTGAGCAAACTATGGCCCACAGACCAGATCTGGCCCATCAAGGCTTTGGATCTGGCCTGCGGGATTGCCACTCCTGTGGCACCACGGGTCTTAGGCAGGGTCTCTGCCTGCCCTGCCTCCACACCGCTCCCAGAAGGGAAAGGGGAGGCAGAGGGCTCCGTGCATTGCCCTTGCCTGCAGCACTGCCCCCCGCAGCTCCCATTGTCCGGGAACGGGGAACCATGGCCAATGGAAGCTTCGAACGAGATACCTGCAGGCGAGGGCAGCGTGCGGAGCTCTCTGGCCCCCCTCCCCCAGGGGCTGAAGGGACATGGTGCCAGCTACTTCTGGGAGCGGCACGGGGCCAGGGCAGGCAGGGAGCCTGGTTTAGCCCCATTACCACTCCGGAGCTGCTCGAGGTAAGCGGCGCCGGGCTGAAGCCCACACCCCAAACCCCTCCTGCACCTGAGCCCTCTGCTGCACCCCTCCTGCACCTCAACCCCCTGCCCTGAGCCCCTGCTGCACCCCTCCTGCTGTGAGCCCCCTAGTACTTCCTGCACCCCTCCTGTGCCCCAACCCCTTGCCCTGAGCCCCTTCCTGCACACCGCACCCACTCCCACACCCCACACTCCCTCCTGCACCCCAACCCCCTGCCCCAGCCCTACATTCGTGGCCCTGCATGCAATTTACCCACCCAGATGTGGCCTCCGGGCCTAAAAGTTTGCCCACCCCTGCTCTAATTCCACAGTATGTCCTTGGAACAGCCACACAAATCCACACAAATCCAGTAAACCATTTAAGTGCTTCCTTAAGTTTAAGCATGTGAGTGGGAGGAAATAGAATTGCTAAGTAGCCAACCCCATATTGTTTGCAACCTATCTCAAGAATGAGCCCCTGACTCGCACTCTAGGGTTTTAGGATGTGAGGGATAGAAAGATTTTGCTTCTTGAGTGTTTGAGTCTATACATCAAGAGATTAGAGCCACTAAGAAAGACTCAAGCACCTTCACTCCCACTCCTTTATCTTCCTTCCCCAAATGCACACCTCTAACTTGTTTGTTTGTAGGCTCAGATAAAAAACAATACATTTAACACAGAACAAATCCAGCTAACGCATTTTAACATGTCACCTACAGAAACACTGATTTAAACTTACAATAAAGAATCATAGTTATTAGAAGTTTGGCTAAGCCAGAAGACAGGCAAGGAACAATGGTAAGAAAGGTTCAAAAAATTAAACAAACTCACTCCGCTTCTCACAAATGGGTCAAATCAGATGATAGCAAATTGAATGTTCATAGGTTGTTTTCTAGTCTCTAGGGAGAAAAGAAGTAGAGACAGTACAGCACTGGCACATACATAATAGGTTAGTTTCCATGCAATTTATTTTATGCCACAATTATTATATCAACAAAATATTCATAGCAGCACAGCTCCATTCCTTCTGAATAGATTTTTAAGCAATTCTTGTGTATCTGCCGCATTTAGACTGTCACTTAAGAAATTGCCTTTGCTAGGGACTTTCAGATCTATGCAGAAGTCGTGATGATCAAGTTACCAAAATTGAGCACACACTTCCATCAGTAAATGCAGAAAGAAGATTGAGTATCCAGGCAACGATTCTTCTGCTGCTGAGACTCACAGCTGCTAGAGCAAGAGGGAAAGGAAATTGCTAAATTCTCCAGATGGCGGCAGGGAGTTCCTAGATAAGGAGCTATAAACTGTGTTTGCGTCTGTAAAATAAAAGCAGAATTTGAGCTTCATTTTACACCTCTATCAATTTATTTAGCTTTTTTTACTTTTTTGATGTGCATTTTAGTTCACTGGAGAAGTGCCAGACTGACAGTCCTGAAAACTGAAGTCCTGCTTAGCCACAGTACAGACACCACATGGGCAAAAGCAATTCAAGCTTCTCCACATCACTTAATTATCCTTCATCCTAAGGATCATGGCTAGAGGTGATCAGATCTTCCAGCCTCCAAACCTATTAGTTCCTCAGCTTCTCTAGAGAGGCTCTCAATAGGGACACCCCTCCACACTTTTAGAGTTCCCTATGATGTGTGAATAACTTAGACTCATGATTTGATAGGTGCACATTTAATGTGTGGTTCAGTATAAAAGCTCTATCCATGTAAATAGGGGTGGCTGCATCTCACCTCAGGCCCCTCAAATGCAGCCCTTGTCTTGGTCCTCGGCTAAAATCAAACAGGCACAAGCTGCAGCTCCTATTGGAACACACCACTCAATTGCACACATTTATCTGAGCACTTGAACTGGTGCCTTCTGCCAAAGGCTAGAGGGTCACTTCCTCAGAGCAGCTGACAGTAATTATTCCCAGTAACAGTAGATATATTAAAGTTCATTTTAAAAAGCTTGGTTTATTTAACATAAATAGAGAGAATGCTTGCAAATAAGAATTAAATGGCATACATGTGGCTGAATTTAGGATCAAGCATAAGCCTAATTGATCAAGCTACGAGCACTGAATAGTACCTACAGCATCTGTGTGAAATGCTCTCTGCCATGACCTGAACTTGGAAAACCTAGTATTGTCCCATCCAGGGATTGTGGGTCATTTCTCCATCCTCATGCAGCCACAAGTCCAGTTATATAGCCCCTTTCCCACCATCCATCTTGTTGGCTGGGTTCAGATGGTCTGACTTACACGTTACCTTTTTGTCCTTCCTACTCACCTCAACTGATTTTTAATGGCTCTCCTCACCCTCCCCTGCTCCAGGAAGTCTCATCCACCACCACCACCCGCCCCCGATTTGTGCAAATGATTTTGGCATATCTGCCTCTCACAGCTCAATCTCACTTGGCATTCAGGACAATAGAGTTTCTTTGTTATTCTTTTGAGAATTCAGGGGTGGTATGGACTATGATGCATTGAATTTTATGCTCAAAAGACTAACCTCAGAGTTCACTGTATGTAACAGACTCAGAAAGGAAACAGAATGTCCAAGTAAGGCTAGCTAGAGGGAAAGATGGGGCTGAAACACCCACTTTCCATTAATGTATATCTGAAATGTTCTAAGCATTTTAACTAGTCAATTTTAACTAGCACTTAGTCACTGCTCTCCAGCCATTAAAGACCCATATATTCACTTTATATTTAACCCAGTTCAAAGACATCTGGTTTTGGATATTTTTCTATTTTATGGCGCTGCAACAATTTTAATTAGTTACTGAGTTTATTTAATGTGAGAATATGTTACTGCCTGGTAGGAGTTGTTGCAGGGAAGGTGGAAGGCCTGGTGGAGACAAGTCTCATTTGTCAATGAGGTATCTAAGATGCAGTAGCTGGATGGAGAGAGCATTTCCTTTCCTTTGACTCCCGCCTTTAATGGCCTTTTGCCCATGGAATCTTTCTTGCTTGTTAGGAGAGGGAGTTTTCCTTCTGCCATCACTGCTCAGTTTTGTCTGCCCACCTCTCAACATCCTACTGAATTGTGTGTGGAGCTGTTGTATTAGTTGCATTTTGTTCCCTCTTCCTATGCCCAAGAATCATAGAATCGTAGGACTGGAAAGGATGTCCAGCCAGCTTCTTTGGGTTCAGTTGTGGAGGGAGCGTTATATTTGGGCCTGTGAATGACCCTTCCCCAGCATCTTCCATCACACTGACGTCAGCTCCAGCATCTGTGGTCTATATTATGCCTACAGAGGGGATCGTCTCTCTCAGCTCCCTCTCTTTCCTTTCTATTTTTTCTTTCTGGGATTTACTTTTCTTCGGCTGGGAGGTAAGAATGTCCCCAACATCTCTTTTGGGGTGTCTTCCTCAGGCTCCTGTGTTAAGGAAGCCTCTCAGCAAGAGCTTGGGGAAATATGACCAGTCTCAGCCCAATATCGTGGGAGACTGGAAAAACACAATCTCATCCAGTCTTGGTTCCCATCAACAGTTAGTCTTATGGTCATGCTAGGATACCATAAAATATCTCCATGGATATATTTAGTTGGGATTTCCTCTCTCTCAAGTTTCCCTACCACTTTGACTATCTGTTCCCAGACAAATGTCTGATCACATCTGTTAGGGGGCTTATTCCTTCACCCTCTCACTTCCCTGGTCCTTCTCGCATGAACAGAGAGAAACAATACCTGAAGTCCGAAGGTGCAAACAATTCAGTGTTTATTGGGGTGAACTTCCAGCATGATTCCAGTTTCCTTCCTCAGTGTCCACCTTCCCAGCTCTGACACCACAGAGCCTTGCCTGTGTCCCTGTTTCTCTTCCCATTCCCTGTTCCCATTCCCCTCTTTAGCAAAACATGATCCCAATACTCCCAACCCCATCCCCAGTCCCTGTTCCCATCCCCCCTTACTTCCTGATTGACTGCAGACTATATAGTAAAACTTGAGCCCTGCTTAGCTATATCATAACCAATCATTTTACTGAAATTTAACTAACCAATCCTAACATATTGTAACATGATTATTTAACCAATTATATCCCACCACCTTATTGGTTTACACCCAACAAAATTAAGTATACAGCAGACAGAAACAATCACAGAACCAGACAGAGATTATACAGACAAACAATAGGGAAGTGGAGACTACAGTGATAGAACAATACAGAAATGAGGATTTCACATCCCAGCTATTAATAAGTGAGTTCTTGCCAGACAGGATGCTATCAAACTAAGTTTCCTTTTAAATCTTCTAGGCTCTTCCCTTTCTCTGGAGGTGACGGGAATATCAGGACAGGATTGTATTCCTAACAGCCCAATAGCACCTTATTTCAATGTGACTAGTTTGGAATGTAAGGATGTGACCATACACTTCCCAGCCTATGGCTGGCCTCTGCTGCTTAGTCAAAGAACAGGGCCTCAGACTGTCACAGTAAAAGAAGGCCCTTACACCATCAGACAGTGATTTTGATTCTTTCTTTTATACCTCTATCACTAGCTTAGTGATAAGAATACACCTAAATTTTTAAAGTATAGGCCTTTGCAGACAGGCCTGAATATCTATATCCTAACATCCCAAGTCCATGAGGGCCAGTGTCTTTTGACCTTCCACTTTGACTGGGATTGTGAGTTTCTTGGGCCATATTGTCTCTATTCCAGACCTGTCTGAAGTTACATTCTATGTAGGGGCAGTCCCATAGACCTTAAGATGTTCAGCTGCCCCTGTCCTGTCCATCAACCCGTCAGCTGTCTGTGTTTTCTTGGGCTTTATGAAAGAGAGGCCACCACTCTTGGATCCCTGGCCCATTTCCTTCTCCCGTTTACCTGGAGTAGTTATTTCCTCTGAAGAGGGTCCCTGAATGGCTTGAGTGGCCATAGAGTTGTCCATGAGCAGGTGGTTAAAGCTAGAGTTACCAGTTAGCATCTACAAACCCAGTCTCAGCCAGCGGGCAGAAGAATCTGTATGAACTTTCCATAACTAGCAGTTCAGCTATCTGGAGTCCCATTCGGAACTCTAACTTTAACCAGTGCCAGCAGATATCGTTAAGTTTTTGGTCCACTGCCCATGGTTCTTGCCTAAGGGAGTAGCGCTAGTGGCGAAAACGCTGGTAGTAGGTCTCTTCATCCAAAAGAGTCTGTCCAAAATGACTGCTTCAGTCACTTGTAGTACTGGGCCACTGCACTGACGAGCCCCCAGTGTGATAGGTTCGGTCAGAGAGATCCCCTTGGGACTGTCACTTGATGTGCTGAGATTACCTCTGAGCCCGTTTTCCCTGCCAGCTTGGGACTCCAGAACCCTGCGTTGTTGAGCCAGACACGCTAGCCTTCTGCAACACAGACCCAGAGTCTGGTCCATGCACCCAAAGCTTCAAAACTTAACTGAAAACAGCTTAGCAGGTTACCTGCCTCCAGCACCCAGACACCCAGCTCCCAATGGGATCCAAACCCCAAATAAATCTGTTTTACTCTGTATAAAGCTTAAACAGGGTAAACTCATGAATTGTCCATCCTCTATAACACTGATAGAAAGATAAGCACAGCTGTTTGCTTTCCCAGGTATCAGGGGCGGCTCCAGGCCCCAGCATGCCAAGCGCATGCTTGGGGCGGCATGCCACGGGGGTGCTCTGCCGGTCACCGGGAGGGTGGCAGGTGGCTCCGGTGGACCTCCCGCAGGCGTCCCTGCAGAGGGTCCGCTGGTCCCGCGGCTTTGGTGGAGCATCCGCAGGCACGTCTGTGGGAGGTCCACCGGAGCCGCGGGACTGGCGTGCCGCCGTGCTTGGGGCGGCGAAATGGCTAGAGCCGCCCCTGCCAGGTATTAATCACTTACTCTGGGTTCATTAATAAACTAAAGTGATTTTATTAAGTATAAAAAGTAGGATTTAAGTGGTTTCAAGTTATAACAGACAGAACAAAGCAAAATAAAACAAAAACGTGCAAGTCTAAGCCTAATACATTAAGAAACTGATTACAGGTAATATTTCACCCTCAGAGATGTTCCAATAAGCTTCTTTCACAGACTAGATTCCTTCCTAGTCTGGGCCCAATCCTTTCCTCTGGTACAGTCCTTGTTAGTTCCAGCAGGCATCTAACGTGTTAAGCAGGGACTCTCTCATGACTGACCACTCCCCTTTGTTCTGTTTCACCCCCTTTTATAGCTTTGGCACAAGGCAGGAAATCTTTTGTCTCTCTGGGTCCCGCCCCACCTTCTAAAAGGAAAATTACCAGATTTAACATTAATTTCATCATCAGGTGACATACTCACATATCACTGTAAGACCTCATTCTTCATTACCCACAGACTGGCCCACACATACACAGGAAGGCGTGCAGGAAAATAAACCATCCACAACCAGTTGTCCTAATCAACGGGAGCCATCAAGATTCTAAACCACCATTAATGGCCCACACTTTGCATAATTACAATAGGACCTCAGAGTTATACTTCATATTTCTAGCTTCAAATACAAGAATGATACATGCATACAAATAGGAGGAACACACTCAGTGGATTATAAGCTTTGTAATGATACCTTACAAGAGACCTTTGGCTTAAAGCATATTTCAGTTACATCATATTCACATTCATTAGCATATTTTCATAAAGCATACGGACTGCAACGTCACACCCAGTATGCAGCCTGGGCTTCCCCGATGAGTGGGCTAAGCCAGATTGCCCACTGGACCAGAGGCCCATGGGAAGCCATGACTACCCTCTCAAAGATTACCAGGAATGATTCTGGGTTATCTTGGAGAGCATCAAGCTCAGAGAGGTCTCCCGAATTATGGAGGATGCATTCCCCGTGGGGGCAGAACTCTGAGGGGGAGCCACTGGTACTAATTCTGCCACCCATTGCAACAACTGTTGCTGATGGGCTGCCATCTGTTTGAACAGCTGTTGTTGTTGTGTGTGTGAGTCAGCTAGCCATTACAGCAGCTGATTCACCTCTATAGTACTCTTGTACATGGGCAGTAAAGAAGAAAGGGTTGGGTTTTTTTGCTTCCCTTTTCTGCAGCGATGGTTAACTGCAACCCCATTTCTGATACCACGTTATCACCATCTCTTAGCGTGGTCTCTCAAGGGGCGGGGGAGGTCTCAGCTTCTTCTGACTGACCCTCCTTAGTTTGCTCTCCATCAGGTCAGTTCCTGGACTCTCACCTCCAACTAAGTCTATCAGCCCTTCAGTTTTAGGGCTTGCAGTGCAGGGCTGTCGTCCCTTTGCTGTTCCAGGCCTTTCTGTCTCCCTTTCCTTCTGTGCACTCTCCCCCTTATAGCAGGCCTTGTTTCCTCTATTGGGTGCAGCTGTGGGTGCCTGCATCCATGATTGGCAGCTATGGCAGCTGAGTTGGGGGTGTGCTCAAGCTGCTTGGTTGTAAACAGGTGAGACTCTCCTGCCCCATATCTGTCTATGCTCAGTATGGGATTGGTAGTCCCCATTACAGATGGTTATACTCTAGAGCAGTGGTTCTCAACCAAGGTACATGTACCTTTAAGGGTACACAGAGATCTTTCAGGGTACATCAACTCATCTAGATATTTGCCTAGTTTTACAAACAGGCTACAGAAAAAGCACTAGCAAAGTCAGTACAAACTAAAATTTCATACAGAGAATGACATGTTTATACTGCTCTATATACATTGAAATGTAAGCACAATATTTATATTCCAATTCATTTATTTTATAACTATACGGTAAAAAATAAGACAGTAAGCAATTTTTCAGTAATTGTGCTGTGACACTTATGTCTAATTTTGTAAGCAAGTAGTTTTTAAGTGAGGTGAAGCTCGGTGGTACATAATCAGACTCCAGAAAGGGGTACACTAGTTTTGAAAGGTTGAGAGCCACTGCTTTAGAGGAGATTTTTTATTACTTTCTACATACATTTCTAGAGACAGGGTAATTTCTGTGAAATACTATTGGTTTCATCCCTATAAAAGTTGTACAGATGGAGAGCAGCAATCGGTAGCCAGGTTCAGAGCTCTAAATAACCCAAAAGTTTGGTTGTACTGGGATGAAGGGTTTTGTTTTGGTAACAGGTCCCTCTCTGGGGGAAATAAAGGGGGAGAAACCAATAACCCCACAACCACTACCTTCTCTCTCTCACCCAAACAAATGATATTTTTCCAGACTCAAATGTTCACTTTGAGGCTGGTATAAATATTTGCCCTGAAGGAAAAGATTCTTATTCTATTATGCAAATTGGTGAGCACATCCATACTATTAAAAAGAAAAATCTATTCTAACTTGACCAAGTAGCTTTTTAAAAAGGGACAAGATAACCCAGAAGACATTTTAAGATGTTAAAATTCAGTTTAGTTGCAGACTTATTCATGTCTAGACTTAGATGATGTTTATCTTAATGTTGAGTGCCCTCATTCTTTTAAAAGAAGATGTCGGAGATCTTCTAAAATTGGCTGCTGTTCATGGGGGGGGGATGAGACACCATGAGGAACACTTGATGCAATCCAGTTTACCGCACCCTGAGTCAGCTGGGAACAGCAGTTTCTGTGCAGCATTTTGCTGTATGAAGCCAATAATCTTCTGTTATCTGCCCATCTATTTTTACTATATATTTTACGAAATAAGCTGTTTTCTCATTCTGAAGCTGTAGTGGAATTTGACCTATTTATTTGCTCAGCAATCAAGAGGCTGACAGAATTTCCGGTCACCCAAATACATACATTTTGTAGCAGGTATGGATACAGCATATTCTCTCTCTCTCTCCAGTGATAGATATCACAGAGGTAGGAAAAAGGGTTTCTGAATTTTGTACCTTGTCCCATTTTGCTCCTAAATTACCTTGCATCAAAGCCTCTCAAAATTGTCAGTTTTGGTTTTTATTCGGGCTGTCGCACGATTAAAACAATTAATCGCACTGTTAAACAATAATAGAATATAATGTATTTAAATATTTTTGGATGTCTACATTTTCAAATATACAGATCTGAATTACAACACAGAATACAAAGTGTACAGTGCTCACTTAATATTTATTTTTGATCGCATGTATTTGCTCCGTAAAAAAAACAAAAGAAATAGTATTTTTCAATTCACCTAATAAAAAGGACTGTAGTGCAATCTCTTTATCAGCAAGTTTGAACTTACAAATGTAGAATTATGTACAAAAAACTTGCATTCAAAAATAAAACAATGTAAAATTTTAGAGCCTGCAAGTCCACTCAGTCCTACTTCTTGTTCAGCCAATTGCTCAGACAAATGAGTTTGTTTACATTTGCAGGAGATATCGTTACCCACTTCTTGCTTATAATGTCACCTAAAAGTGAGAACAGGTTTTCTCATGGCACTATTGTAGCCAGTGTCGCAAGATATTTACGTGCCAGATGCGCTAAAGATTCACTTGTCCCTTCATGCGTGAACTACTATTCCAGAAGACATGCATCCATGCTGATGACAGGTTCTGCTCGATAACAATCCAATGCGGACCGACATGTTCATTTTCATCATCTGAGTCAGATGCTACCAGCAGAAGGTTGATTTTCTTTTTTGGTGGTTTGGGTTCTGTAGTTTCTACATCAGAGTGTTGCTCTTTTAGACTTCCAAAAGCAAGTGCCACACCTCGTCCCTCTCAGATTTTGGAAGGCACTTCAGATTCTTAAACCTTGGGTCAAGTGCTGTAGCTATCTTTAGAAATCTCACACTGGTGCCTTCTTTGCATTTGGTGAAATCTGCAGTGAAAGTGTTCTTAAAATTAATATGTGCTAGGTCATCATCCAAGACTGCCATAACAGGAAATATATGGCAGAAAGCAGGTAAAACAGAGCAGGGGACATACAGTTTTCCCCCAAGGCGTTCAGTCAGAAATTTAATTAATGCTTATTTTTAATGAGCGTCATGTCCTCTGGAATGGTGGCCGAAGCATGAAGGGGCATATGAATGTTTAGCATATCTGGCATGTAAATACCTTGCAATACCAGCTACAAAAATGCCATACAAATGCCTGTTCTCACTTTCTGGTGACACTGTAAATAAGAAGAGGGCAGCATTATCTCCCTTAAATGTAAAAAAACTGGTTTGTCTTAGCAATTGACTGAACATGAAGTAGGACTGATTGGACTTGTAGGATCTGAAGTTTTACATTGTTTTGTTTTTGAGTGCAGTCATGTAACAAAAAAAAATCTACATTTGTAAGTTCCACTTTTATGACAAAGATTGCACTAAGTACTTATATGAGGTGAATTGAAAAACACTTTCTTTTGTTTATCATTTTTACAATGCAAATATTTGTAAGCAAAAATAATATACACTTTGATTTCAGTTACAACACAGAATACAATATATATGAAAATGTAGAAAGAGGTCCAAAATATTTAATACATTTCAATTGGTATTCTATTAACAGTGCAATTAAAATTGCAATTAATCATGATTAATTTTTTTAATAGTGATTAACTTTTTGGGGTTTAATCGCATGGGTTAACTGCGATGAATCGACAGCCCTAGTTTTTATACCTGCTCCAGGACTATACAAAGAAACCGGTGTTAAAGAGAACAGTTCAGCACCATTTGATTCTGAAGTCAGGGCCTCATTGTCCTAGACACTGTACAAACATGCAGTAAGTGACAGTCCCTGCCCCACTGAGTTTACAGTCTAAGGCCCCAGGCCTATAATTAACTACCTGGAGCCCCCAATATCTCATTGCAGGATCAGGGACCAAAAATAGGCAATAGCAATGAAGACCAGCATGTTGGAAGAGGGATACCATGTAAAATAGTCAAGTTAAGAAGGAGAGTGTTACAGCTACCTTGATCTACCCACCCCATTTCAGAGCTCCCATGGCCGCAAGCAGGGCTAACAATTTAACAAATTGTTTATGTCCTAGTTTTCTTTTTTTTTTTTTTTTTTTTTTTGCCTTTAGCAGGGGCGGCTCCAGGCACCAGCATGCCAAACGCGTGCCTGGGGCAGCAAGACACGGGGGGCGCTCTGCCGGTCGCTGCGAGGGCGGCAGGCAGGCTGCCTTCGGCGGTCTGCAGAGGGTCCACTGGTCCCGCAGCTTCGGCGGACCTCCTGCTGGTGTGCCGCTGAATCCACGGGACCGAGGACCTCCCGCAGGCAAGCCGCCGAAGGCAGCCTGCCTGCCGTGCTTGGGGCGGCAAAATACCTAGAACCGCCTCTGGCCTTTAGAAAAGCACAAGTAGTTTATAATGAACAGAGATGCGAATAAAAGCACACACTGCAACGTTCCTAAAACTACAAGATACACAGGATTTGAACTCTCAAACTTTGAAATACAAAGTAGTCACTGCCAGCTGTTGTAATTACCATGTGTTAAATTAGCTACTGTAGGAAGGTTTCTCTTATGTCTCAAGAATAGAAGTGTATTGAGAATTACAAGAAAAAAAGTCAAATAAAGCTACAGAGAGTTCAAGCAAAGCCTGTCTCCTCGGCCTAGGACTGGAATGGTATATAGATTATCTTGGTAACAGCTATTGCAGGTTAGGGCTGGTTTCTTGAGAAACTAATAGGAGGAAGCTTGCATAGTGCTTCCTTACCATTATGTCTATGTGCAGCCAATAGTTAGCCTCACTTTCATCAGCACCAAATTTAGCTCAGTAGTTTAATGAACAAGGGGAAAAAATACAAACTGAAAAGACATGGCTTTTTAGCCAAGAGCATAGAATGTGTTTGTTATTCAGTACATGTGGGGCACTGCCTGTAAGGTCTATTGCTTCAGCTACAAGAGAAGCTATTACAACATTAACACTTGCTAACTATTGCAACAGATCTCCAGTTCCAAGAATAAGAAAAAAAACCTATGGCACATCCAACACTTCTGGTTGGCAGCTCTTGACAAGTGCCAACCGTTAAAAATGGAGAAGACTGCATTATGTTTTCTTCCAGGTTTCAGTCTCATTTTGATAGTGTAACCCAGAATAGTATCTTACAGTGCATATGGTTATTGTACTGATAAACTGCCAGAGTATCACATTCATTTTCATTTTAAAATGAAAGGCTCACATTTTCTCTGCAAACTGGAATTAAGTGATCCTGTGTGCTCAGCATCTTTACATAAATAAATACAAAACAACTCTGCATTTTGGAGAGTCATAATAGCAAATCTCAATTGTTGTTCTGGAGCATGCATATGTGTGTACACAGATATAGGAATTACCCCTGCAATACCCTTAAAAGAAAAAAGAAAATCCTGAAGAAGCAACAGCATTTTAAATGCCAAAAATATTTTGTCACCTCTTTCCATTGTTTGGCATGCAGTGTGACTTGTTATTCCTTCAATACTCCTTAATTTTTTACAAGATCAGAAATACAGGAAATCTTTACTGGAACTAATCAAACTTATTATTACTGCAATATCAGTTTTTATTTTGTATCCAATAAATATTTGTTTTGGTTAGTGGCGCTGGCCAAGTGACATTTGATAAACAATGAATACTCCAACATAGTTTTCTCATCAATCAAGCCATATAAAAGGCTGATCCAGTGATTTAATCTCCTTTTGCTGCAAGCTGTCCAAAACAGTGTGCTTTTTAACAAGACATTTTTGTTCTAAGAGTGCACACTCCATCCAAGTCTTGTCATTAATTTGAAAAATTACATGCATGATACCCAGTTCCTGGGAAACATGAAGCGATCTTACAACTATTCTTTAGAAGTGAATTTCTTTTAACCAGAGTGAGGATGCTCATTGGCACAATAACTGCCAAAGCAGGAAAATGGAATTTAGGATCCACCATATAACTTCTAGTTTCTTGAGAGATTTTTCTTTTTAAAAAGTTTCATTTCTAATTTTAAACTTAAACAGAGTGAACCATTCTTATTATTTGGTCCCATCTATTACAAAAAAATACAGTATTTCTAAAAGTTTTTGTTTTTCCACTTTCCAATTAATTCAAGAAAAACAGGAGACATTTTTCCTAAATTCATAAAGACAAACACACACACCCCACCGCCCCACCTGCACTGTATTTAATTAGTTTTAGTGGTCAGTCTGTCATCTTTTGTCATAAAAGAAATTTGAGTTCTCCGTTCAGCCACTGGCACAGCATGGTGAGCAGCCATCCCAGTTTTGCCCCACACCAAGTTTACATCTGCCCTATTTGGAGAACCCCCTCCAGAGAAAAGATACAGTTTGGGCAACATGCCTGTTCAGTTCTTGGCTTCTTCTGCTAATCAAAGGGCCCGACTGGACAATCTTTTCTGAGGCAGGACTCCTGCTGAAATCAAATTTTTGTCTACGTCAAAGATTGCAGCATCTTTTGTCATCACTGATGTCCATTAGATGGACTAGTCCTTGCCCCTATCAGTGCAGGATTATACCTCGAAACCAAATAATCTCTATTTATGTGAACAGATGGGAGCAGAAGGCAGAAGTACATGGCCCGGGCATACCATTTCCTCCCTGCATGCCTACAGAAGCCCCTCTTCTGGACTACCATCCAGCTTGAGCTCTGCAGGGCCAAAGTTGTGAGTAGTTGGGAAATGGATCAGGAAGCAACCAAGTTACATGGTCTCTTCCCCTAAACTGGGGGATTGTTCACTGGAAGTTTACACAGGAGTGTAAAGCTTGATGAGCAATGGTGTGAGATAGGGAAATGAGACCTTTGCTCTTCAAGCTTCGTGCATATAGGCTTTCAACTAGTGAGCAACAGACATTTTTAATACTTTTGTTTTCCTCAGATGGCTGGAATCATAGGAGATGGAACAGACAGAAAACTGAGTGAGGTACATTTTTAAACACCCTCTGCACATCCCAACTGTGCCACCCTTACACCACATGCCTTTATAAGTTTCATACTAGGGCAGAACAAGGAGATCTATGGAACAATAAGTCATATTTGGGGATGGAGGCAGGATCCAAGTGAGGCATCCCTTTGCAACATTGATATTCTCTGGACAAAGGTTCTGGTTGTGAAATCCTTTGTGATGAGATGATGACAAGCAGAAAAATTACCTTTATAGCCAGACAGACTGAAGAAAAGGGATAGCTTAGCTGAAGTATAGAGTTTACAAGAGGAGGTAGCTTCAATCTGTCAATATTGACCTTTCCCTCATGACAGGAGCACTGGACTCCGGGGGTCATGCAGACAGCTTGAAGATTCATGGGAAGTATGTAGGCCAGATGAAACTGTTTCACAGGCTGTACATTTGACACCCCTGCCCTAGGACTTTTCCTATTTTAGTTGAGAACACGAATGAAGTTGGTTTGGTTTCCAGCTCCCCACATTTAGCACACTCATCCACATCCCAAAGCTACCCCGTAACTAGCTGCCTGGGATCAGAGCATGCTGCAGGTCAGGAGGCAATACCCGAATAAGAACAGCAGAGGCTTCAGGTCAGGAGAGAGGTGCATTAGCAGAACTGTTTACAGCTTTGGCTGCACTTACCCTGTCTCCACCCAGAGCTCACTTTGTTCAAAGATTTTACAGGCTACTATAAGGAGCAAAGTGATCAATTGTTTTCCTTGTCCACTGAAGACAGAACAAGAAGAAATTGGTGAGAAAGATTTAAGTTAGCTATTAGAAAAAACAACTTTCTAGCGTTAAGGATAGTTAAGTTAGGCATCCAAGGGAGGTTGTGGAAGCCTCATCACTGGAAGTTTTTAATAAACAGGCTGGATACCCGTCAGGGATGGTTCCAGGTTTACTTGGTCCTGTCTCAGAATGGAGTGCTGGACTAAATGACCTTTGGAGGTCCATTCCAGACCTACATTTCTATGATCTTTGTAACCATCAGTTCTTACTCACGATCTTGTCTCTCATCTTTGCTATTTGGAGTCAGAAGTAAGCTAAATCTTTGCCAAAAATGGACCAAGTGAAGCCACCTGAATTTCTCAGTCTGGAAGGGAACCTGGCAGAGAAGTAGGGAGACAGGCTGCAGTGCTTCCAAGTTTTCTTGGAAGCAAGTAGTATTAGAAAGAAAGTCAGAGTGTGAAACCCTCCACATCCCTACACATGGCAGTCCCAAAGGCATTGTAGGTCTATGCTACCTTCCAGTGGGATTGTAAAAGGAATGAAAAACTGCTCAATGAAATTGTTCCAAAGTTTCAAGAATAGGTTGATCCCTGCCAAAAGGTCACACATGTAAGGTACATTTCCTTGACCAGGTGAGAGGATAGTCCATTATATTACAGACCTACATAAAGCTAAAGCCACATGAATTTGAACAGCTAATAGATGGACCAATCAGAGACTGGATTGTTTGTGTTACAACTGCTAATCAAGTCAAAACAAAGTTATTGCAAGAAAGAACTTGGCTTTACGAAGAGCAGATATTTGCAAGGTTATTGAAATCTGTACTTATCAAAGTCAAACTAAAGTGCATCTAATTAAAAATAAAGGCCTGAATATAGAACAGACAGGTAAACAAAAAGCAGAGACCAAATTTATTCACAATAAACATGGAAGCAATCATAAAATGTAATGGCATCCAATAGAGAGGGTGCAAATTACACAATGCAGGAAAAAACCCAACCATTTTGCATTCTTAGCACAAATAGAAAACAAACACAAAAGCAAGATACATTCATGAATGTACCACTGGAGGGCAAAGCTCTGAAGATGATTGATAAAGAGTTTTTTGCTGGCACTTTTAATAAATGTACACAGTAAGGTTCTGTAACAGATTGGTTTGTGACACTGGAAATAAGTACATTTTAGAGTAGATACTGATCCTACTGCACATTATAAAATAGCTGGGATTACAAAGATTAGACACAGCCAGTAAGAGCTGGGTAAATAACTTTTTTTGTTTGTTTGGTGGCCAAACTTCCAAACAAAAATGAAATAAAACCCTAATTTGTTTTTGTTTAGAGTCAAATAAAACACATTTTGTTTGAGGTGCTTTTCAAGTTAAATCGAGCTGCTTTTCTAAACAAATGTCATTTCAAAACAAAATGTTTTGACTTTCAAAAAATAATACTTTGACTGAAACTATTGGTTGAGTTTGACCCAAATTCGTCAACAAGTTTGGTTGACCCAAACCTGCATTTTTTGGTGAACAAACAATTCATCAAAAAAATTCACCCAGCTCTACAGCCAGTGTTAAAATACAAAAAGTGAAGCTTGTTTCATACATTAAACACAAAAATGAGCCTCTTCAGCAAAGCCACAGTGCCAGGTCAGTATGAAAGCAGATACTACTGATAGTTTGAAATAGTGGTGCAGGTAGTCCCACGTGTGACTGAGTTCAAGAGCAATCTGCAAATGCAGATGATCAAATGAATGTTTACATTTTCTATTAAGAGGAGGCAAAAGATTTTCTTAGAGTTTGGTGAAATGTGTTTTCTCATTGGGCTGGAATGCAATAAGGATATTATACAATTTATCACATATATAAAAACCAAGGTGTTGCCAGTTACATGCACCACATTCAGTCCAGTTAGCACTGAATGAATATGTAAAAGTTGAACTTAACTCATTTGTAAAATTAAATATTAATATGCAAACACAGAGCAACTGATCAAGTTCATAGACGGACACTATAGTAAGACCAAACCAGCTCAGGATTTTAGTGATACCGTGCAAGTGCCACTTTGTGAGAGCAGCTGAGAAGGCCATGTCTGCATTTCAAAATAGACAGCATCTCCCTCTTGCACAAAACTCTGCAAGTCAGAATCTCAGCTAGTGCAAATCAGGTTAGCTCTAATGACGTTAGTGGCGCTGTAATGATCTACACCAGTGGTCACCAACCGGTCAATCGCGATCAACTGGTCAATCCTAGAGGATCTCCCTGTCGATCGCGATCTCCAGTGGTGAAGCGTGGCTGCCACTAAGGCAGACTCCCTGCCTACCCTGGCCCCACGCTGCTCCCGGGAGCGGCCAGCACAGCCCCACGGGTGGGGGGACAAGGGTCTCCCTCTGCGTGCTGCTCCTGCCTGCAAGCACCGCCCCACAGCTCCCATTGGCTAGCAGAGCTGTGAGGGTGGTGCTTGCAAAGAGGGGCAGAGTGCAGAGCCACATGCCCCCCACTCCTCCCAGGGGTTGCAGAGGCACATTGGCCCCTTCCGGGAACAGTGTGGGGCTGGGGTAGGCAGGGAGTCTGCCTTCTTAGCCTCACTACACTCCTCTTGTCTTAGCCTCACTGCACCCACTGCTGACTGGGAGCCGCCAGAGGTAAGTGCTGCCTGGTGGGAGGCTGCACCCCAATCCCCATCCCTGAGCCCCCTCCCGGAGTCAGCACCATACCCCCTTCTGCATCCCAAACTCCTTCCTGCACCCCAAGCCCCAGCCCTGACCCCACTCCCAGAGTCAGCACCCTGTATCCCCTTCTGTATCCCAATACTGTGCCCCAGCCTGTAGCCCCCTCCTGCACCCCAATCCCCTGCCCCAGGCTCAGCTCAGAGCTCCCTCCCACACTGTGAACCCCTCGGCCCCAGCCCAGAGCCCACACCCCCTCCTGAACCCCAACCCCCTGCCCCAGCCTGGTGAAAGTGAGTGAGGGTGGGGGAGAGTGAGCAATGGGTGGGGAATGGAATGAGCAGGGTGGGGCTTTGGGGAAGGGGCAGGGCCTCAGGAAAGGGTAGATCCTGGGTTGCCCTTAGATTCAAAAAGTGATCTTGGACATAAAAAGGTTGGAGACCACTGATCTACACCGAGAATCTGGTCCTGCATCCTCAATTCCACTTTTGATAACTATAGATTTAAGTGACTCTCTGCTCCTCTTCAGAGGAACTTTAGTACCAGAGGTGAACCAAACGATCATGTCCTGGATCCTTGAGGTTTTAGGGTAGAAGAACACAATGTTCTGCCTCCAAGAAATCTCCAGAAGCTAGGGGCAAACCATTGTCTGGAATGTGAAGACTGGGTGTGAAACAGAAGACAGTAGATAGATTAAAATAAACTGAAATGGTGACTGATAAAATGAGAGAGACTGTTTGGTGTTCCACTGCTTCCCTTGGGAGGCTATTCCACAGCCTGAATAGATCTCAGGGTCAAGAAGTTTCCTGATATTCACCCCAAATTTTTGTTCCCATCCCAAATCCAGATCAGTGTTTATTGTGATGCCATCATCTTCTCACTAGGAAAAGAACTGAAAACACCTATAAACCTTTGAACAGCCAGCTGATTATAATGAATTCTGGTGGATTCAGACTGATGACATATTGTGGAAATGAACACTTTGTATTGCTTTAGAAGTCCTCCTAGCGATCCAGTTCCCCTATTCCCTATCTCCCACCCCCATAAAAAGGATTTGGGCAAGAACAGAGTAAGACGTAGCTCTAGGAAAGTTTTCTTTGAAGTCATGCACAAATCATGCATTATGTAGGAATCCTTTTATTTCAATATTCAAACTCTCACCTGACCTGAAAAGCTCAATAGAAGACACTGAATTTTTCCATCATGAAAGTGTGTTGTAACAAATTAACACTTTAACCCATTTGCCTTTCATGAGCAAATTTTAAAGGGTCGTGTACTTTATACAGTATGTACCTCCATACATTTGTATCCAAGAGAGCTCATAGAATCATAGAAGTATAGGACTGGAAGGGACTTCAATAGGTCATCCAGTCCAGTCAACGCAGAATTAAGCAATAACTAGACCAAGTATTTGTCTAACCTGTTCTAAAAACCCTCCAATCACAGAGATTCCACAATCTCCCTGGCAATTTGTTCTAGTGCTTAATTACCCTGACAGTTAGAAAGTTTTTCCTAATGTCCTACCTAAACCTCCCTTGTTGCAATTTAAACCCATTGCTTCTTGTCCTACCCTCAGAGGTTAAGGAGAACAATTTTTCAGCCTTCTCCTGATACAGTTTTCAAGTACATAAAAGGTTATTGTGTCCCCATCAAGTCTTCTCTTCTCCAAAGGAAACAAACCCAATTTTTTCTATCTTTCCTCATAGGTCATGTTTTCTAGACCTTTAATCATTTGTGTTGCTCCCCTCTACCTTCTCCAATTTGTCCACACCTTTCCTGAAATGTGGCACCCAGAACTGGACACAATATGCCAGTTGAGGCCTAATCAGAATGATGTCGAGTGGAAGAATTACTTCATGTGTCTTGCTCACAATTCTTATGTTTTTTATTTTTTTTAATCTGAATGGAATTTAGCCTGTGTATAACATTTGCTTTTTCCCCTACATCAATAAATAAGACTTTGTAACCACAGTTAGTATTGTTGCTTTCTGTTGGCCTCAGAGAGCTTTGCTAGTTACTTTTCTGTCACAGAACACAACTGGAATTTCAGCCTGCCCCACTCTTTGTTCCTGGATGTGTTGCAGAGCAGTGGAAGCTCATACAATTAAATAATAGCAGTGGTAAAATTTGAAAATTGGCATGCATTTGCAAGACTCTCTAGGCACAGTTGCCAGCTATTTCTGAAGTATAGGAGGACTCCCTTCCTTCTTTGAGGAGGGGAGGGAAATCTAGTTGGCTCTTTCGTTATTTTCTTTTTAAAAGCCCAATTAGCAATTGTCCTAAATCTTATTATAAAAGAGGAAGTTATAAGGCATTTTTTAAATTAACCCCCCGAGACACTAGGACTGTACAGTATTCAGCATAGTATGCTTATAGCCTTCTGGCGATACTGTATCTGATTACTTCATAGATCATAGGAAACAGAACCCCTACACAGTGGCCTTAGATTGCACTCCTGGGTATTCAATATCAAGTGATTCTTCTTTGGAACTGAGAATTCTTTTTAATTAGTAAAATCACAAGTGTTGGGAGCTTTTGCTTTTCTACTTTCTCCTCCCCCATGTGTGCTATTCCAGGGACACCCTTTGTCAATGAATCATTGACAAGAGAAGCCATGAAATCAACTGCCAGCTTTGACACACATGCCACATTTGGGTTCAGTGTGAGGAGTTAATGCAACAATAGTTTTTGCACCCTACACAGGTGCAGTTCAGAACGTGCTGTCATCATCTGATTTTAGAAATAGAAACAAAATAGGTGATAGGAAGCGTCAGTGGGAGTTCATGTGAGGAACAAGCACAGAACGTGCACTAACAATCCACAAGAGAGATCAAAGGAGAAGAATTATACCCTTAGCAGCCATTTTATTGACTTCAGAGATTTGAGGAGTCTGTTACTCACCCAGCACACAAATTCAGTGATCCCATGGGAAAAGATTAATATTTAGAATGAATTGCATTCTGTTAGTAACAGTCTTACAATAGTCTAAGGTCATATTACCGTTCTGACAGAATTCATCTTTGGTAAAACTATGACAGTGTTCACTCTAATAGTCCCACTGTTTAGATACAGCAGCTTTTGCTAGTGCTTCTAAATACCTGGAGTGCATTTTATATTTTTGTTTCTGCAGTACTGTGTACAGCTAACTCATTTAATATCCCTGTGCACCTTTTTTTATTCCCTCAACTTTCTTGGGTTCCCTCAGAGATAGCAGATATCTAGAATTAGCTTGAAGTTTGGTTACACTCTGAAAAGTTATTCAAAATGACATCATTAGATTCCACTTTTATTATGTCTCATCAGTTTGCGTATCATATTTGTTTTGTTTATAAATAGCAAAGTCTTTTTTCGAAATGTCAGCCATGTAAACTCAACTTGACTTGAAGATCTCAGGCTATGTTCTTTATGGCTCATCAGCGATAAACCTGACCCCACTGAGAGATAGTTAAGGTGCACTGAGGTGTACAACTTGAGGTAAACATACTGCATTTGGACCTCAGTTGACAATTCAATTGATTATGCAATAAGCCAAAGAGAATCCTGCTTGCTCTCCAATAGCTATTTGAGTTCTGCAATGCAGAAAGTACAAAATAGCAAAACCCCATGTTTGGCATCTCTCAGGTAAGCAGATCTGTCAAGTATGAAAGTGCCATATTTATATATTCCCCAGGGTGTTCCTACACTTGAATTTTTAACATTCAGATTAGTTCGATTTATTCTGTGGGTAAAGCAATACCCTTCAAAGAATTCCAAAGAATTTGTATTCTAAGCCTCTTATCTCTACAACATTCAGATCACAGACAAATTATGTTCACGGCCTGACAAAGCAAAAACTTGAAAGTTATTCATACCTTGGGCAAGGGTCTCTGTCAGGCAGTGATGATTTTATGTACTCTATTTGCTGAAATATCCAAGCACGTCACAAAAAATTAAGGGGAAAGCTCCTGTTTAACTCTGGAGTGTCTGGCTTTTGACAGCCCCAGGTAAGACCCTTAGCAGTATTTTGAAGGTAATTTTTGCCTGTGATCATAATAGAAACATGTTAGAGCCACTCTGATGTTGATTTACTGATTGCAAAAAAAACCCTAGGTTAATACAGTGCTAACACGGCACAGTTAAGGAAGCAAAGACACTTTGAGAGAAAGTTGAACGTGAAACTCGTCCTTGATTATTACAGTGGTTTTTATGCGAGCATGTTTCTAAAATATCATAATAGTCACCATTTTGCCACCATCTTGGGTACACACCATGCATTTAATCTAACACAAGTATGAACTTGAAGACTACCACAAAGCACACATGCAAAGGGGCACAGAAGTCACAAATCCAGCCTTAGAGAGACAAAATTGGTGAGGTAATATCTTTTACTGGACCAGCTTCTGTTGGAGAGAGAGACATGCTTTTGAGCTACACAGAACTCTTCACTCCCAGCATCTCGGCAAAATGGAAGGTGGAACACATTGTTTAGCATAGACCATTCAAGGTAGAGTGACCTGTTCACACCTCTGCAGTCACTCTACCTTGAATGGTCCCTTACCATATGTGCTCAATACTTATGCTAAGCAATCTGTTCCACCTTGTATTTTGCGGTGATGCTGGGAGTACCTTTCCCAGACCTGAAGGAGGGCTCTGTGTGGCTCGAAAGCTTGTCTCTCTCACCAACAGAAACTGGTCCAGTAAAAGACATTACCTCACCCACCTGGTCTCTCTAATATCCTGGGACTGGCACGGCTACAACTACACTGCATACAGATTCAGCCTGATGCATTCCTACCATCTATCTAAGCATTTAACCATGCAAATTCATACTTGATTAAATAAAACATTGTATTAACATCATAGGTTTTCTATTTTTAAAAAGGAGCGGGGGAGGAAATTGGAGTCCCTAGTCTCCTAGGCACTGGTTATCCAGTTAACACCTAAAAAATCTTTACTGAACCAGGCACTTGTAGATTTCACATTCTCTAGCTGGTCAGAAGAAACTAGTGCTTTCATATTGTGGGTATCAGGGCTACTACTGGATCCTCACAGAGCTCCACTGAAGTTAAAAGGGGCCACCTACACGATCTGAATTACAGAATGAGAACCTCTGTATACATCTCCATGCAGCCTTAAGTTTAATAAACCAACCACCATCCAAACCCCCTGTACTCTCCACATATTGGACATGCCCTTGATAAGGGTTTGCAGTTTAAACACATCTACTGCTTTATGCTATCTTGGACTTCTTAAATCACTTTAATCTCTTAGATCTTTTAAACATGTACAAAACTTTCTATAAAGATCCTGGAGTTCTCAATTAGAAGCAGGCACAGTTATAGCAGACTAGGTCTGAAAACAAAGCTTTCCTTCTCAATGGACTTTAAATCAGCATTCAGCAAAATACCCACACTGTCATTTTTTATTTTACCTGTGTCACAGACCAGATGCTCATTTCACTGCAAACTGTAGAAATCAGCCAAGTTCAGACACCTCTCCCCATAGCTCTTGCAACAAGAGTTCTTCACACAACTGCTCCTGCTTAGCATCAGATTACAGAGCTCATGCTAGGTTAATTAACAGGCCACCTGTGTCATTAAAGACACTGGCTACTTCTTAACCTCTTAATACAGCCCTACAGTGTGTAATGGAATGGGGTTTGTGTCTAATGCTACTCATTCTAGTGAACCCGAAATGAGCAATGTGATGCTGGCAGATCAGGTGCCAGCTCATGCCAAGGCCCTAAGCCTCAGCTGAACACTGACAAATACATAGGTAAAATCAATCTGTCTCTCCTGTGTGTTAATGTTGTTAAACTAGGTATTACAGTTATTAAAATGTGTCTTGTTTTCAGTCTTTATGGAATGCTTGTAAAATGCTGCATGCATTAATCTCACTTCTAATATCTATATCCCATGTTATAAGGTAATATTTAAGGCCATGTCTACACTACCTTTATGTTGGCAAAATTTAGGTCACTCAGAGGTGTGAAAAAAAACCACACACCTCTGAGCGACATAAATTGCACCAGCATAAGTGGCAGTATGCACAGCGTTATGATGATGGGAGAGCTTCTCCTGCTGACATGGCTACCACCGCTCACTGGGGGGTGGTTTAATTATGTCAATAGAGCTACAAGAGATCTTACAGCAGCGTAGCTGCATTGGTACAGCTGTGTCACTATAAGGTCTCTAGGGTAACCATAGCCTTGGCTACATCTACACTCACTGCACTTTTGTCAGTCAACCGACAAAAGTTGACCAACAAAAAGTGCTGGTGTGGAGAAGACATTCCAAACAAAAATATTGAAAAAGTTATCTTTCTTGTTGGCCCCACTATGTAGAAATTCACTAAAAGTCCTCTCTCTTTCAGGCAGTTCTCAGAAAACTCGAAGAAAAACAAAAGCTAATCCACCCGTTGATATTTAATTCCTTCACAAGATATAGCTTCTAAAAGGAAATGACTGTATCTGACAAACTTAGCTATATCACTTGAAATTCCATCTGAACTCTGACCTTGCATTTACAGAGCCATTCAAATCTTCCAGATCTGGTTTGCCATGTATTCCATATCAGCTGAACTGGAATACTGGGAGATACTCATTAATGAGCAGGGACAGCATCAGATATGGTCAGCAGGAGAGACTAGATAGTACAGGCTAAAGCCAGGTGTAGTGGTACGCAGGAAATGTGAGCATTCCCCTGCACACAGCACTGCCATTGTGTCTCATACATGATCAGCAACATCCTATGTTTCTCCAGTGCTGGACTTCCACCTGAACTTTCTGTAGAGGAGGTGGTTTCTTCTCTTAACCACCCACCTGTTAGAAAGCTTGGTCACCTGCTGCTCAGTACAATGAAATGACTGCCAGAGTGTAAAAAGGAATTGCCCCTGGAACCATGGGGCCGTGCAAATTACTGTCCATACCCAGTTATTGTAAAAAATAAGAGTATTCACATGTATTAGAATAAAAATCAATTAGACTAACAGAAGGTAGAAAGGACAAATGGCTGTAGTTCTCATACTATTTGAGCAGTTTGGTAATTTTTTTAATTGATGCTTTCAATGAGCTTTTAGACAGTCATCTCCTAGGGATGTAAGTCATGGCTATTAAGTGCTGCTCAGTTACAGGCTGATTCATGTTCAGAGGGTTTCCTTTTCCACAATGCTGTAGTCTCTCATCTTGAATTGGCATTGCGATAGGGAGATCAGAGCATGTAATCTACAGCAGCAGCATCTGAGTGATAAGTCTTCATGTTTACCTTTATGAATGTCAGTCACTCTGCATGAGCACTGTTGAGACTTTATCATCAGTTCAGACGCACTGAAATTGAGTTCTGAATAAATGCTAGGAAGAGGAAGCCTGCAATATGTAAGTACAGTTAACTTAAAGAAAGCACAGTTTTTGACAATTGCAAAGCTAGCATTTAATACCCATTTGAGTCTGCTTCCTCCATAGAAAAACCAATAGCATGATGGCAGCTGATATGATTACAGATTGTGTGTGTGTGTGAAAGCTATGCTGTAGCTCAGCGATCCTCATACTAATATCCATGCACCACATGTGGTCACTGGAGGTCCTTCTATCAAGATGGGGAAACATCTGTCAGTTTTCAAACAAAAAACATTTTCTGCTAGTAGTGGCCAGTTCAAAACTCTCTAAAGTGTTTCCAGAGCCCTTTTCATCTAGCTCTACTCAGAAATAAGTGTCTTTCTCTGCACTTTGATCAGATCAGATTTGTGGATAACCCTAAAATTGCAAGGATAGCATATACTGTGGACAAAACCAAACTACAAAGTGTCCTGACTAGGTTAGAGCCATGGCAGCTGCAAAGAATTTGGAGAGATTTGACATTAATAAATGCAAAGGTCTATAAATCAGTGGTGAGAGAGAGCACAGCTACAAACTGGAGGGATGTAATCAAACAAAGTATTTTAGTTTTAACTTCTTAAAGGCAACTTATAAAAAGGGAAAAAATAGGTTTGTGCCCCTTGTCCTCCCATAATGTAGGAAAAAATCCTAAAAAGTTTTCTAAAAAAAAAAAAAAAAAGCTTTTTTTCCCCTTTACATTAAAATATTAGGAACATCCAGTCTGTTCTTCCTTGATTTGGCTGTAGATTTTCTTTGGACAACCCAGAGATATGGAGTAGGATGCTTCTCAGCCCTTAAGTGAAGAAGTGGAGGTGTTGAATATTTAACAAAGATGTCTTTTTCTCCCTACTGTTATATGGTGTTGGAGTTTAAAGGGGCTAACAAAAACAAATAGAAGGATTTCTCAATCTCAGATACTGAGTCTAAGAAATATGTTGGGGAGCTATGGACCAGGTTGTGTACCCAGGCTCATCCTGCTGCTATCTTCTAATGAAGAGAGAACGCAATTAGGCTACACCTTTCTTCCCCCCACTCTTCAAAGCATCATATGTTATTTAATAGGGGATTGTATCAAAACGCAAGCAAAATTAGAAAGAAAATAAAGGAAGAAGAAATCGACACAGAGGAAACTGCAACATCCTGGACTTAGATGAAATAATGTTTGTGAAAGGAATATGAATGGCAGTTATATATTGAGGAACATATCATGCTAAGAAATGAGATCAGAAAAGAACAGGAAGAAATAGCCTTAAATGAAAAGGAAGGAATGAAAGTAGTTGACAGAGGAGGCCTAAGAGAAAGTACAAGTGGGAGCATTAAATTGAAAGTGAACAAAATATGTAAATTAGTTATCACTAGAACTACATGCTACAGTACATGCAAAGGACAAGTAGCCTAATAATGTACTCAGGAGGACTGTAGACCTAATGTTCATGATTCAATATGAACTAGCCAATTTTTTTCAATTTACAGCCTAGTTACCTTGAAAATGTCATTGGACTTAGACAAACATTGACTCATCCTCACAGATGGTATTTGGAAGAAATAATGATCTGATCACAAATAACAGATCAATGAGGATCTGAAGTGCTGCACTGATGTGTCAAAGAACTTACACAGAAATTTGGAAGAGACAGGAGTCATCCTGGATTCATAAGAGGCAGATTAAAACTAATAAAAGTGAATACTGGGAGGATGTGATAGAAAGGGTTGAGTGGGGATCAGAACTGACATGATTTATTTGTGTTTTTAAGCAGAGTTCTGTATGAGAGCACCCAAAGATTCACTGAAAGAATTTACTTTAGCACAGCCCTAGGGTACCTTCATGGGAAGTAGTAAGGGGCTAGTGGAGTTCCACACACAGGAGATTAATAGTCTCCAAAAATCAACAGGCTGTCCTCCTACTCATTGCTGGTCCATGTGTTCCTAGTGGGTTAAGATACTGGAGGAGGTTTGAATATATATCCTTATCTAGTGAGGTACTTATACAGCCCCCACCCCCATTGTAGGTAAGCACGCCAAATACCCCTGTTGGGCTTGGAATTATTATCCCCCCTTTACAGATGGAGAACTGAGGCACATGGTAGCTTAAGCAATTTGCCCAAGTTTGTGGCTGAGCTGGGAATCGAAATCTGGTTTCTTGAATCCCAGTCCAGTGCCTTATGTACTAAAACAGTGGTTCTCCACCAGGGGTACATGGGGGTACACAGAGGTCTTCCAGAGGGTACATCAACTTATCTAGATATTTGCCTAGTTTTACAACAGGCTACAGATAAAGCACTAGTGAAGTCAGTACAAACTAAAATTTCATACAGATAATGACTTGTTTATACTGCTCTATATACTATACACTAAAATGTAAGTACAATATCTATATTCCAATTGATTTATTGTATAATTATATGGCAAAATAAGAAAGTAGGCAACTTTTCAGTAACAGGCTGCTGTGACACTTTTGTCTTTTTAGGTCTGATTTTGTAAGCAAGTAGTTTTTAAGTGAGGTGAAACTTGGGGTACGCAAGACAAATCAGCCTCTTTAAAGGGGTACAGTAGTCTGGAAAGATTGAGAGTCACTGCACTAAAACATTCCTCCTACCTTCTATGAGGATCAAAAGGGATCCATTGTCCCCACATAATATATCAGTGACCTGGAGCAAGAAAAACTCCAAACAAATCTGCTGACAATACAAATATGAGGAGAAAGTCAATGTAACAACATTCACAATAGCCACACAAGCTGCATTGGCAGAATTCAGTTTAGAGCAATGTGAGGCAATGAGAACAGATTCCAGCAGTTTAAGTTAGGCCACATTGTGGGACAGATGTACAGGGCTAAGTCTTCATTTAAAGAAGCACCTAGCAATAATGCATGCAAACCCTTTTTGTTGTTGTTCCACGTATTTTCCCCTGACAACTGGAAATTAATACTGTTCAAGATGTAGTCAATATGTTGCAACTAGTTAGAGGACTATTGTCACATTAATTCTAAAATCAGTGATGCAGGATATTTGCTAATTGGACACAGTGGATGCCATACTAAAGGAGCCCTTCCAGAGCTATTTTCATTACTTTACTTACAATGAACAAGCGGCTGGGGAAGGTGAAGTATCTCCATAGTAGAATATGTTCTGCCCAAGAATGCATGTGAAGGTATTGCAAGGTTTCTCCCCTGTTGCGATTAATTCAATGGAGGCTCTGCAGAATGCTTTGCTGTCTCCTTACAACCAAAGTTAAAGCCATCATTTGGTTTCCTTGTAATCAAAGTTGCAGTGTCTGGTATTCTGCAATCATTTTGTTCCTCCTTTTTTACTTCATTGTGTGATGATACCCTGCTAACAGAAAGATTTATGTAGTTATTACATCAATGCCTACTGATATCTCCAGCAGGATTCACAGGGTAACACGTTGTTAGAGAACGTGAATAAGGAAGTGTTATTTACCCCTTTACATAACATGAAATCTGGGGGTAACCCAATTAAATTAGCAGGCAGCAGGTTTAAAATGAACATAAGGAAGTACTTCTTCACACAACACATGGTCAACCTGTACAACTTGATGCCAAGGGAATGTTGTGAAGGCCAAAAGTATAACTGGGTTTAGAAACGAATTAGAAAAGTTCACGGAGGATAGGTCCATCACTGACTATTAGCCAAGATGAACAGGGACAGAAGCTGGGACTGGACAACAAAACATGGATCACCTGATAATTGCCTGGTTCTGTTCATTCCTTCCGACACATCTAGCAATAGCCACCATTGGAAGACAGGATACTGGGCTAGATTGACCATTGGTCTGACCCAGCATGGCCTTTTTATGTTCTAAATAATCTGACTACGTTCCTCATACATTACACGAGGTTACAAAAAAATCAAAATCACTCTCACATGTAGCATACAGTAAAAAGCTAGGTAAAACATAATTCAAGTATACATAATTAAAAATGCTTCTTTACTTGTCTACCAATTAGCAATTTAAGGTTTTTATTAATTTGATAGTTAAAGAGTATCTGATACTGAACAGAAAGCTCTGAGTTAGACGCACTTGAGAAATGAGTCTGCTTCTCTACTGGAAGGAGGGGAGAATTTGCTGTAGTGTAGACGCAGGTAAACAGAGTTTACCTACTTCTCACTTGGGGAATATGGAGTTTAGTTTAGGTTAGTTTACTAAAAAAAAAAATGTACCACTACACCATTGGGAATATGTCTTGTTTATATTATGAAGGTAGTTAGCATGAAAACAGTATAATTGTTTAATGTTTCATTTGCTCCTACTGCTTATTCTCCCCACCTGAAGTCAGAATCATCTTGTGACACGACTACTTCTACAGCAACTATTTGTGATGTCACACACTGATTATGACTTCAAATTGGGAATTAGCAGCAGAAACAGATGAACTCTTAAAAACTAAGATCCTGTTTTCAAAAAATAAACTGGGAGAAGAGAAATTAAGAGAACATATGATACTCCAGCAGAATGGCCTCTAAAAAGAGTGCTTCTCAAAGCTTTCCACAAGGCATCAGTGGCTCCTTAAGGACATTCATGGTTGCATGATGAAATAGGATTTTTTGCAGATGTGAAATTCTTGTGACAAGGTGTTTATTGCTAGCAGTAATGTGCTCAGCAATTTAATTAGTTTCTTTTATGTCTGGGGCTAACGTGCTCTTTTGCTAGGGAACTTTTTTTTAAAAATTGCCTAAACTCTGCTGGATATACTCACACTCAGCCCCTCCTCTGCAAATAAATGGGCACAAGAGCTTCAGATGTGTAACATATGCCAACACATTTGTGCAATCTTGTCTCTGGAAGGCTGCTTTATTCCTTTTAGAGAAGCAGGCACTGTAATAAGAAACACTGTATAAAACACTTGCTTTGAAAAGTCTGTTGCTGTGGCAGAGAACATGGACTGAAGGGGAGGGGAGGGGAGGAGGGCAATGAAACCACACCTCCTGCAGGAATACATCCCTGCTCCTACTGAGAAAGCTAACATAAAATAATTATCTGGCCACAAATAGCATTTGACAAAGAAGGGAAGAGCAAGGGGAGTATGGTTTAGTGGTTAGAACACAGCACTGAGAATAAGAATCCCGCCACTAATTCACTGTGTGATCATGGGCAAGTCATTTAGACTCAGGGGCGGCTCCAGGCACCAGTGCACCAAGCGCGTGCCTGGGGCGGCAAGCCGTGGGGGGCGGCCTGCTGGTCGCCATGAGCATGCCACTGAATCCATGTTACCAGAGGACCTCCCACAGGCGCGCCGCCGAAAGCCACCTGACTGCCATGCTTGGGGTGGCAAAATACATAGAGCCGCCCCTGTTTAGACTTTGTGCCTCTGTGACAGTTCGGGGATATGTCTGTTTCAGATTGCGAATTCCATTTTGTTTTGTGAATGATTATAACCTTCACTCTGGACTGGAGGATCCATTTTATAGCAGAGGTTTTATACCTAGTGGACAGACCACATCAGAACAATCAAGGCCCTCAACATTAAATGACACTTCTCTACTGGATCAACAGATTTTCTACTAGCAGGACTGTTGACTTTGAATGTCTCTATACCGTACTTAGAAGTCTGGGGGAGCGCGGTCCTGACCCCTTCTCTCACACAGACTATAGCACCTGAGCAAACAGGGAACAGATCTAGTTTTAACAGGAATGCATGTCTAAGCAAGGGAGGCCATTCCACTGCCAGTAAGTGCTCTTGAGCCACCCAGAGGTAAGAACAGTGATCAATCACTACCCAGACCTGCGGCTTACAAGTATGTGGAATTCAGCAGTTGGATCCCATCAAAACAGACTCGTCGTGTCCATGCAGAAAGCAGGTCTAAGCCAGGTTATGACATCCCCATCTGTAAAATGGAGCATCATAATACCTGCGTACTCCCCAGGAGTGTCGTGGGGCTTAATATTTGGGAAGCATTTTGAGATCCTTGAGCAGTGATGCTCTATGAATGCAAAGCATCACTGTTATAAAGAAAGAATCCATTTTAAGTGCTGCCAGACAGGTGCATGGGAGCATCACTGAGGGTATGGTGATGTTTCCTGAGGAAAGTAACCTTAACTAACATTAAAGCAAGGTTTTTGTTTGTGAAGTTCCTTACTCTTTTAAACATTATTTGTATTATTTTTATATACAATATAAATACATAACAAAATAAAACATATAAATACATACGCCAGATGGAAATAGCATATAAATAACAAAATTCAAAGCTCATTATTTGAAAAACCTAGAACAAAACAAAACAAAAAGCCTGAGCCTGTAGTGGTCATGCAGTTCATCAATTATTAGAATGATTAAATAGCTAAATAAGTGAGAACATAACCTATGAGTATTGGGAACTACTGTATACTAAACTGCAAAAATAGGCAACAGTTTCATGTTTAACCAGACATCCTTTTATTTTTTCCCCAAGCATTTCTATTAGACAGATTCGTTTTTGTTTGTTTTTTCCATTAATGCTGTAGTAGAGAGATCACTAAACCAGTGTGTGTATGAGGAGGAATTGCAAATTTCCATTTTTTCAAAATAACTTTTGGCCACTAAAATAGTAACTGCAATCCATTTCTTAATGTTAACTGGACACACCAATTCTCACCCAAACTTAACTATGATCTTGCTACTGCAAGACCATAACTTGAGGTCCCAGATCTATCCGATATGGCTCCATTACCATAGTATTTGAGCACCTCACAATCTTTAAAGTATTTTTCCTTATGACACCCTTTGAGGTAGGGAAGTGCTCTTATCTCCATTTTAAAGCTAGTGAAATGAGACAAAGAGGCAACTGACTTGCATAAAGTCATACAGGAAGTAAACTTAGGTCTCTCAAGCCCTAGGCTAGTGCCTTAACCACTGGATGGTCTTTCCTCTCGTCATACAAGTGGCATAGATGGGGTTTCAACATCGGAGTGTGTTTCTACAGGTAAAAGTAGATATTTGGAGAAGATCCATTTTCAAAGTCTCTCTCAAGATCCATAGATATATCACCTCAAGCTGCATCCTCATGCAAACACCCCAGGTGTGGCATCAGAGCGAGTTCTGGGACCTATTGTTCAGTTCAATGCTGGTACTCAACCAACCGTTTGCCTTGTACGACGGTCGTATTATCAAGCTGATGACCTCAGGAAAGAACTCTTGGATAAATATCTGACAAACAGGCCATAAATGTCGTCTCAGATTTGACAAGTGAAAAACTCAGGAGCAAGCAATTACTTGTCATGGCAAAACTTTCACAATTTAGAACATTTTAAACAACATCTTCCTCAAACACAACAGCAACTCTCACATAACAACACAAAGAGCAGCAGTTCCATTCTATTGGTTTTCTGTTGCTGTAACAGCTGCAATAGCCAGCTGTGATCATATTCTACCCGTTCTAGAAGCTATAAAGTGAATCCATATCAGTAACTGGATCAGATATGCCAAGCTACAAAAAACACTTAATCTTTTATAAGTTAAACGAAAATATAAATCACAGTCAAAATTCCTATGCTGAACTATCTACGGTAAAAGTTTGTTGATTGCATTTATTTATTTTTATTATTTATGATCCAGTTTGAAAACAGAAAAACTGACATGATGGGCCAAATGTACTGAGGGGAGGAGTGCAAGAGGAAAAGTAACTTACAAGGGAGTAAAAAATAAAGCAGGGTAAATGCCAGTTTTAATGTAAGCCCTGGTGCAATCAGGTGCAAATCCCACTGTATTAAATGGGAATTTCACCAGCTTCCCCAAGAGCTGAATAAGGCCACACAGAATACCCAGACAGTATGGGCTGCTCCTTCCACACTCCCACTGAATGCCAAATCAATACACATTACACTACTTTGCCACATAGACCTGTGTTAGGATAACTAGAAATGATCAACCCCCTTCCCCTCCCTCACCCATTTTCAACACATCTTTTGTTCAAGAAAAGAAAACCTGAGCTATGCCACCCCAACAAATGAAGTTTAACAGAAAAATTCCTCAACAAATTGGATTTTGGAAAATGTTGACCAACTTCCACACAGGACCCAATTATTGAAGTGAATGGAAGTGGGATGTATGCAACCAACATTATGATCAGGCTCCCCAGACTGTAACAAGCATCCCTGTTCATTCAACCACCTGTTATGCCATGGGTAAAGTCAGCAATATTGTGGACAGGGCCGGCTCCAGACCCCAGCGCGCCAAGCGTGCGCTTGGGGTGGCATTTTGCCGGCAGGGCGGCAGCCGGGTCCGGCGGACCTTCTGCAGTCATGCCTGCGGGAGGTCCACCGGAGCCGCGGGACCAGCGGAACCTCCGCAGGCATGTCTGCAAGAGGTCCCTCGGAGCTGCGGGACCGGCGACCGCCAGAGCGCGCCCCGCGGCGCGCCGCCCTGCTTGGGGCGGCGGGATTCCTAGAGCCGCCCCTGATTGTGGAGGCAAGGGGAGAGGAGGATCTCTCAAAACCCTTGTGACAATCTGCTGAGTTTTGAAGCATGAGGTTGAGTTCTCCTTATTTCAGAAGATGACATTCACTTCACTCACATAAAACTCAAGTAATCAGGCTTTATTTGTGTGGCTGAAGGCTGGGTGGGAGGTGAAATACACCTCCTGACCAGCAGCCTCAGCTCCTCAGTACCAGTGGTGTGGAGCATGGGGCAGCTACTGCATCCACATAATCACATCCTGGGACCCTTTCCCTGGCTCCATCATTGCCCTTTGCACTACCTATGCAGGACTGGCACAGAGAACACCCTCAGCCTTTAAGACATCCCTCCATTGCTTCCCTCTCACTTGCAATGTGCCGCTTAAGTAGCACAGAGGGCCTCACATTATCCCTCCACACCTGGATGAATTTCATCCAGTGTGTCCTGGACTCAGTCACCTGAAATTGCTTGACGTTAGTGTTCTTAAAATTTAGCCAATGAGTATTGCTATAGCCACTGCTGGCTCTATTCATGCCCCACCAATAGGTCAGCTTCTAACTCAGACTAGCAAAGGAGTGATCAGGGGGCAGAGTGGGAGCCTATATGTGCAGTTTTAAAGCAATTTGTAGGTGGTGCAGTAAACTAGGGAATATGAATGGGTACAAACAGTTTACTTTTTCAAAGGGAAGTAAACTTATGAGGATGGATTTTCAGAGCAAATGATGCATTTTCTCTCATGCACTTCTTTCTCTGCCATGCACTGCACCTGTTCCAGAAGCCTGCAGATATCAGGATTATAAAACTACAGTGTATTGCAAGCACAAAGATAATGGTATAGACTTTGCCCTAGGCAAAGGATGATGAATTACCCCAGCAAAACACTTTTGTTGCAGACTATTACACACAAATTTTTATATATATATATAGAGAGAGAGAGAGAGAGAGAGAGACACACACACACACACACACACACAGATAAAAATTCTGAAAACAACATCTTGGCAAAAGGAAGCTTAATGAACTACCTCATTTCAGGCATCCTGTGTACCTATAAGAAATTCAGTGTTTCCTTTTGATTTTATTTTAGGAAGAAGAAAAAGGGGAAAAAAGACTAACTAATCTTCATAGAGTTGAACAGCAAAGCTTTAAAAACAAAGCTGTTTGATCCCAAATCACTAACAAAAGGTGTGCATGTGTAGGGGGGGGAATAAGAAAACTAAGGCCAAGATTTTCAAAAGTGACTTACTTTTATTAAAAGGGGGCAGGGGAAGAGGGTCCCCTTCCTCCCTGCCCAGTTCTGGCGCCGCTGACATGTGCAACTCCCAATATTGTCATTATGAGCTGCATTCACAGAATAAGAGCAGCATATGGGCCAGAGGAGTTACCTGCTATGGGAAAGATAGCTATCTGTACATTTAATAAGAAGCCAGTGCATTAGTGTACAGGTAATTAAGTCGGCAGAAGCAGTTATTAAAATAAATGTGATTTGAAATAAGCATTGTAGCTAACCTTTATATCCCTCCCTCTTAAACACACACACAACCCGCCCCCAAACTGTTAGATATACTGTTTGCTACATCTAGTTATTTTAAGGACATTCTAATGGGAAATTCCAGTTTTGAATCTTTGATCACTTCTGTCTTTCAAAGTCTCTGCAGAACTGTGAATTGGAACAGCTTTCCTCAACAGGTTCAATTAACAGTACAGAGCATCAATCGGCATATTTATGTGGAGGCAGTGTTGACTAGTGAATAGAGCACTGGGCTGGGTATCAGGAGACCTGGATTATATGCCCAGCTCTGCTGCTGGTCTATTCGGCGATCATGGGCAAATCACTTTTCCTCTCTGTGCCTCAGTTTCTCTATCTGTAAAATGGGGATAAGTATGCATACTTCCTTTGCAAAGCACTTTGAGATCTACAATGAAAAGTTCTACATAAAAACTAGGTATTGTTAACCCCATTAAAATGTCTTTTTCATATGGCATGTCATTTCAAACACTAATTTCAATGGTCTGTTCTTTTTACTAGTCTGTGGTATGACAGTACAGGCTTCCATACATGTAAATATTGCCTTGCTTTTAGGGGAAAATAGCATTATTGCTCCAGCTTTCTAATAACTAAGCGGCCTAGCACAACGGGGTCCTAGTTCATGACTACGGCTCATAAGCACTATGGAACTACAAACAATAAATAAATATTAGAAGTCTGATTCCAGTGGCAAGTGTGTTATAATCTAATAAATCTTCTATCCTATATCAGTGAACTATATCCATCACATGCAGGGGAATGGACTCAATTAATAGGCTCTCTCTATTTCAAACTTCTGTGATCAGGGGAGTGATACTGCATTGTTAAAAAAAAATTGCAGCTCCAAAATGACATAACTGCTTTTTTACCTTTTAAATAAGGTCACTTATTTTACAGCTACTCCCAATGCATTTTTGTCACTTAGATGTAAAGAGGACAAACTGGTTATATTATTCTTTAATTTTTGCCAGGAGCATTATATATTTTGTGTTTGATGCCTCAGTACAGGGCCTGTTAACTAATTTCACAAAATTATGGTGCAACTGCTTTGATTTGGCTAAGCAATAGCTCTTACAAAAATAATTGGTGTGATCATGACCGTAGCAAATGGATAGGAATAGAGTAAGAGGTCTGATATACATGCTCAAGTGCCTCTCACTATCCTTAATCCTGTATATGTTTCAGTGACATATGGCAACTCAGAATCAAGTTCCTTATGCATTTCATGTAATAATGTGTTTTATTTGCTTCCTACCTGGCACAGCACCTGGATTTTTCCATCCTGTGAAAAGAGTAAACTAGAACTGGGAAAACAAAAAGTAATCATCAGCTATTGGCTGTTGGGTGGAGAGTGTCTCACTTCACCACCGTAGGTGGCTCTAGTTGACATCATGTTGGCCAAGGGCAGTGTAGGCTTGAGGACAAACTACATTTCCACCTCTAGGGAGGCTCTTTACCGTCTAAAACTAGGATAAAGGCATATTGATGGACTAGTTCAGCTGAGCTTGTGCTGCATCCTGTGCTGTTTCTGTTCTATAGATAAACATGATTTCAGGCTCGAGAGCTGTCAAACTACCCACCCTTCACAGGAAAACAAATTTAAAATGTACTTTTTTCCATTTCAAAGCCTACTTCATAAATGCATCATTTTTTACTAACTGCTGTAGAGTCACATGGGTGCAGAATTTGGCTCTTTCAATCAGATCAGTCTCCAGCTCATGTGCACCTTAAACATTGATCACTTCTGTTGGTCTCTTTGCTTAGAATTAGAGTCCTGTTGCAGCACAGTGAACATTTATAAACTCATATCTCCCGAGAAGTAACCTGCTTTTCCAAATAAACGTCAATAAAGGGATACATTAAGGACTGTGGTACATGCATAGAAAGACCTCTGTAGCAGTCTGCTTATCCTTATTCATGTGGCTCTTCTGGCTAAACAGAAAAAAATTACACACCTTCTGGGGTAAACAAAAGTCTAAACTAGTCTAAAGATTCTGAAACTTTCACCCACTCTTTTCCCTGGACCACAGTCTTCCCTAAAGAGTCTGGGATATAGCAATAGTGGCCATTACTGGTTCCTAGAGTCAGGAGGGAGCTCACAAGCTCCAGTCTTGGTGGCCCCTAAAAGAGTAGCTGGCATCAGGTCTGACAGACAACCAGCTCCCCCCAATGCTACTTCCTCTGCTCTGCCAGTTTCTTAATTCCCTCGCAGGGGTTGGCAGTCTGGCTTTCTACCTAAAGTAACATTCCCTCCCTCAGGGTCCCTTACTTAGCCACCCGATTGTCTCTTCTTGCACCCTCTCCGTCCTTTGTGCTGAAAAGACAGAGAGATACCACTCACAATTTTTTTTCTTCTTTCCCCAGTCTCTCATCCCAAAAGGAGTTCATTTATAGCCCTGCCCCCTTTCCCAGCATTCCTTGCAGCTCTCGTGATCTTTCTATGAACTACAAGCTCCAGAATGCCCATGGTGCTGGACTGGACTAAGACCAAGACTGTACTGGGTCTGTAGCCTGCCTTAAAGCATCTGCAGACACTGTTACAGCCTCCCTATCTTAGTGAAAAAAGCCCCTCTGTCCTCTTGTCTTTCCAGGTCTTCCTAGAAAATTTACTTGCTCCACAAGGTCCATAAACATTAGATGCTCTAATTCTGCTGCCCCTTTGTACCTCAGCATTTTAGACTAAGGTGACTAAATGAAATTGTGCAAAGTTAATACTTTCCTCTGGGTCTCCCAGTGCCCATTGTTTTATCTGAACCTAATTTTTGGTGTCAGCCCTTTTTGGCAGGCTATATATTTATGAGGGTCTTGAAAGGTACAGTGGCCACTGAACCATCTGTCACTGCTGTGTATAAATAATTAAAAATGCATTGGAGCAGGGGGGCTGGCACCAAACCACTGTACTAAAGCATCAGTCTCTCTTGCTTCCTCTTGGCCAATGACTATTTAAGTGTATGTATATATAAATACATAAAAAGTGGAACAGCTTCAACAGCTGAGATTGAGAGAGCCCTGCCTCAGTATACCCCGTAACCCTGTGGTTAGAGCACACACCTGGAAGAGGGAGACCCAGTTCAAATCCCTTTTCCCCATGAGGCCAAGGAGAGAAATTAAACCTGGGTTTCTCACATCCTGTATAAGTGCTCTAACCACTGAGCTAAGACTTATAAGGGGCAAGATCTTCTCATGCTCCTGTGTTGTTTTCTGCAGCACCCCATCCAGTAGACAGCTTCTGAGACTGCCCACTGGATCAGGCCCTGCAGGTAGATAGGCAAGGGAACACCTAGTTTGAGGATCCTGCTGGGGCATAAGCATGAGATAGCTACCTCAGTGTAGGTCCATGGGCACCTGTGTGCATGTGCACTGGCAGATTTTTAGGCGCTCAGAGGAATTTACCAGCAGAAATTTAGGGAATTAGGGACTTTAGGCACCTAGAGCATTAGATAGCAGCTGAGAGAGGTTTGAGAATCAAAATTTTAGATTTAGGCACCTAAACTGCATGTTAGGGACCTAAATCTCTTTGTGCCCTACATTTCTAGTCCTCCTGAGTGTGGAGAAAAGCTTGAAATTCTGAAGCAAGTGCACCCTACAAAACCTTACAGAAACCAGCAGGCAAAGGAAAGGATTTATTTATTTTTTAATTTTATGAATTTGGCCCTTATCCATCATATAGGACCACTTTACGAGAGATGTAGTTAAAAAAGTATTTTTCAGTTTTCTCTTCCTGCTGTTTATAATCATCCTTTGTCAGCTTGAAAGAGAATTCTATTTCTGGAACTTGTTTTCCCTCCATTGATTTATTATTACAGGACTTCAGGACTGCTTGTTATCAAAGGTTTGCTTAGGAACATTGGCTTATAATGGAAAGATTGCTCAGAAGAAAAAGCAGGTTGAATGCTCTTTTTTTTTTATTATTCATTGAGGGAGGGATTTTCAAAAGCACCTAGAGGATTTAGGCACATAAGTCCCATTGACTTTCAATGCCATATGTGCTCCTAAGTTCCATAGGCGCTTTTGAAAATCTAACTCAAGGCTTTCAGTAAATCTGCTTTGACTGTGTTTGTGCCCCTATTGTGTTTACTTTTCACAGACATTCTATTGAACAAGAATATTTGAAGCAACAGCACATTTTAATGAATAGTGGAGGATATTCACGGAATTCATAGAATTTTGACTAAATAAACGTGAGAATTCGCACAGGAAACAATTCCAAAAGTTACACTCCTCCAAATCAGGGAGCTGAAACACACTATGTGACTTAAGTATCCAATCAAAACTCTTTGAATGTCTCCTTGCGTACTCACCACAAATTGATCATGAACATGCCACAAGCCAACACTTAGTGGTCAAAATAATTCATCAGGTAATTTCAAATCATTACCAATAATAAATATGAGAAAATTGCGATCTGTAACCAGATCCAGGAATGGACCAAGAGCCAAAATAAAATAAATGATCCATCCACTTCCATTGAGGAGGATGGGCAACACACAGTGGGTCAAATTCACACTTGTGGGTGCCAAGGGGTCTAATTAGTACTCTCCTGTGCCAGTGTGACTCTATGCTGGAACAGTGGAAAAAGGCAGCTCCAAATCCTAGCTAAGGCTCCTAGTGGAGGTTCTGATTCTGCAGATGGAGTTGGAACTGCCTCTTGACCATCCCCCTTCCTATTAGCAGGAGGGGAAGAGTGGAAGTCTATCTGGTGGGTGTACCCAGACGCCCCTCAGTATGTCAATCACTGTTCTAACAATCCTTTGTTAAACAGCAGAATTCATCCAGGATATCTTAGTGAATCAAAAAAGAACTAGATGGGCTCGAAAAAGAACTAGATAAGTTCATGGAGGATAGGTTCATCAATAGCTATTAGCCAGGATGGGCAGGGATGGTGTCCCTAGCCTGTGTTTGCCAGAAGCTGAGAGTGGACGGCAGGATGGATCGTTGTTGATGAGTACCTGTTCTGTTCATTCCCTCTGGGGCACCTGGCATTGGCCACTGTCAGAAGACAGAATATTGGTCTAGATGGACCATTGATCTGACCCAATATAGCTGTTCTTAAACCAGTAGCCCCGACTCACTGAGGTGGGGATCTTCCCATACCAGTGGGCACAGGAGAGCAGGAATTGGTACATTGCTTATGAAGCTGCCATTGTACATTGCTTGTGAAGTTGCCCATTTGGCTAGCACATCTCTAGGCATCTGTTAATGCAACATTCACACAGCTATGTTGCAGTCTGTGTTAGTGGGGTGGCAGATTACAGTCAATCACAGACAACATGGCCCTAGTAAATTACAATCGCTGTAGGAGATTGACGTGTACTACAGGGGCTAATCTCCGAGCACCCTGATGCAAATGCCATCTCCGACACATAACTGTGTCCAATACATCGAGTTCTCCCCCGACTGGCTGACTGTCCCTCTGCAGCCATCAATGATTCTTAGACATTCTTTTTAGATAACATTCACTGCCACCTAGAACATCCACCAAATTGCAGTGGGCTGCAGGGCAGGTCTAGCCTCGTCTCCATGAATGCAGCAGTCCCCAGTCAGCGAAGCCCTGGTGTGTAAGGGATGGGGCTGAGCACACCTTGAGAGTGCAGAAACAACTGTGCAAAGGGGTCTGGTGGATCATGAATGAGTTGGGAAAGGGCAAGGGGATGTGCCACTGAGCTTATTTGCAGTCCTCCCAGGCCCACAATGAGGCTGCAGTAGGGTTCCACAAAGCTACTCTGTGGCCAAAGTAGCAATGGAGTCACTGTGTGCTTGGAGTTTGTATGCAACCTCACCCCTTTACTGTGCTTCTCCTCAGCACCTAGCTCAGCTACTCAGGTTTGCTTCTGAGTTTAAGGTTTGCTTCTATGTTCAGAGCAGGTTGGAGCCAGCCAGCTTCATGTTACATCTTTATTACACTTTGCACAAGGGACAGAAATGTGTTAAATATTCAGAGCCCCCAAATAATATTGTTATTATTTAGCATTCTTACACAGTGCTTTTCATTCATAGAGCTCAAATCACTTTACAAAGGAGATAAGTATTATTATCCCCATATGTGGTCTCTTAACTTCTCACTTTCAAAACTAAAAATCACTGCTGGCCTGAGAGTTTTCAAACCAAAAATCAGTTATTTTTACAACCTGTAGGATAGATCCTCAGCTAGTGTATATTGGAAGAGCTCCACTGAAGTCGATTGAGTTATGCTAATTTAACCTAGCTGAGAATCTGGCCCATCATGATCCCATGATGTTTCTCAAATACAACATAAAAACATATAGGGTTTTTTCCACACAGATGTGGAGCATATTACAGCATATTAAGCACACACCAGGGTCAGTGAAAATTTTCTGGGAAAAATACACCGCCTAAATATGTAGCTAAATTAACTACATCGACCCTCATTTAGCAAGCTATTTCAGTACATGAATATTCCCTTTGATTTCTTGATGTCAATAGGTCCACTGATGTGCTTAAAGTTAGGCATGTGTTAAGTACCCTACTGAATCAGGGCCATAGTCAGAGACTAGAATTCAAATAAAAAGCCTGTTACTAAAAATATACTGGGCCATATAATAATTAAATTTGTGTTCAGTGTACATAAAGAATGAAAAAAATAATACAACATGCTACACATAGGTATATAAAGTTGTATAAAAAACCTGTGTAATTTTTTAACATTTGAGAAACAGCTTGTGATTCTGTAATTATAAAGAATATCATCATGAATACACACACAGGGACAGAGTTAAGGTCAAGAGCATGCTAACTTACCTGTGGCATTTCCTACCTTTGAGTGATTGACCACATGATCAAATTTGTAGCTGTCTCTTAATGTGGTTTTCTACAGGAAATACAGAATTAATCCAGCAGCCAGAAGCATCAGGAAAACAAATTCAGCCGCCTGTGTCAAAAACACAAACAAGTCTGAAATGATTTCAGCAATTTATGATGGTTTAAAAAAAAATCACCCATTATTTTGGAACACAGTTTGTATAATGCTTTTTCCAGCTCATATGGGAAGCATTTCTTTTCCTCCTCCTCCTAATTATCACTAAGCATTTGAGATGCAATTTTGCCTCTGATCTGCTCATTTAAACTAAATCCATGGAAATTAGTAACAATGGCCCAAGGAAATTATACTGAACAATTGAAATAAACAAGTGACTGACTGAAACGGAACGCCAACATCCCCCTGGTCAGCTAACCATGATCAAAGAGGAAACAGATCAATTGTAAGGTCATTAAAGGACAAGAGAAACACAATGGATATTGATATAAGAGAAAACAAGCTTGGAAAAGTCTAATTGTAATACAGCTATTTTAATAGAAGAGCTGTTCAAGTGGGACAAGGCCCACCACATGCCCTTGGACACAGAGGTCTCCTATTATTAGTGTACATGCCTGATTAACTCCTTACTCACCCACTTGGCTGCAAACAACTAGCATTCTGTAACTGATCCCAGTGGGACCACCGGGGTTCATCCAATTCAGTGCAGTTATTGAATGTTTCATTATGGCGATCAGCTGTCATCCATGTGCCAAAGAAACTCATTGTATGCTACAGAAATGCTTTGTGGCCCTTGCTTTAAAATGCATTCAAGTGGGAGAGTGTTTTGTGAAACAGGGTTCCTTTAAAAAAAAAAAAAAGACTGATTGATGAGTGATTTCATCTGTTTCAATAGGTAGCCATTAGGACTACAAAACCAGCTGGGCCTGCTATACATCTTTTCATTGATCCTCCTTCATTTTTTGTGAGAGGTAAAGAATGGAACGCATTTCAAATTATGTTATTTTATATCTGATTGCAGAAGGGAGCTAGAAAGAGAGAGTGCCTTGTGCTGTACACTGGCTTCAGTAAATTAGTGTTGTTGATAGAAAAATATTAAAAGAACAAAATGTAACGAAATTCTGAGAATCATTTATCCCAGGAAATGAATCTCTAATGACTGCATTCTATTCCACTAAGAAGTCCAGAAGAGACGGAATTGAGGTAGATTCTGGAATTCAATTTACTAGTTAATTTGTTGGGGCAAGTTTACATTATGGCTGGGAGGCCTGTCACCATTCCTGCCATCTGAGATTTGGGCTTTAATACTACAGGCTATTTTGATTTAAATTGTATCACTGATGTTGTTCACAGTGGCTAGAGTACAGCTATAAGTTAGATATAAAGGTTTCTTTGTGATAGATTTATCCATTTGGATGCATGGGGGGGGGGGGGGAACTGAATCCCAATCTCAATTTCCTTTGTTAGATCCTCCCTGGTTTGACATTAGCACCATTATTAATAAACCAAGTCCTGAAACTGTGTGTTCTGTGAACGTTAACACAGAATTAGTAAGATAAATACATTTTCACTGTTTCAGGGAAGATTGCAATGGAAAAAGCCCTATGATGAATATCTGGCAGGAATGGGATAATGCAGCCAATATAGAGTAGCCTAAGGATTGAAAGTGACCAGGGAATAAATAGCAATAGACTAGTTCTCATTTTCCTTGCCTGTGGTCTACATGACAATAAATCTTTCTTGAAAGAGAAATTGCACCTACCCATTTTCCCCCAAAAAAGGATGAGTCACGCAAGGTGACGCAGGGTCAACATCAGTTTATCTACATAACTGTCAGGCATCCGAATGACACATTTTATCAGCCTGTTTGCTTAATGGTGCAACATGATAGAGCTGGTTATTTCCATTTGTACTTTTCGTTTTTCTTGTATGCCAACAGGCAGCTTTTGTAAAAACACAAACACATAACAATGGTATGTGGAGAGTTTAAAAAATGAGCACATAAGGATTTCATTACCCACCTAGACGAGAAATGAAAACCTGGCCTAAAGAAAACCTCCAGCCAGCTGATTTCTAAGCCTTTTGGGGAAGTGACCACATGCTATTCAAGTCCAAAAAGAAGAAGAATAGGGACAAATCCATCTGATAGACATTGACCTTGACTCAACAAAAATGTTGATTTTCAATGTTCTTCTGGGGAGTTATAGCAATAGAACATCCTGTGCTACCAGACACATCACACTTCAACATACCCCTGCTTAGGGCCTCCTCTCAGTTTATTTTCCTGCTTAATGCCATTCTTCTAGCCTCTCACCATTGTGATTTACACCAGGTTAGATTCTGTTAGACTCGGTGGGCAGATGAGGAGGCAATGCATAAAACAGTGTAAACTGCATCTGGGTAAGTGGTTTAGGGAGTGTGGGTAAAATCCTGGCGCTACTGAAATCAATGGGAGCGTTGATGGGGACAAGATTTCACCCTGTGAATCCAAGTTTATGTTAAGTACATGCTGCAGTGCCCAGAAGGTATAAAAGTCACAGTCACAGGGTGTACTCATTAGTGGCCCCTCCTGCTGGCCATTTTGAGGATTAGCTCCAGCCAGCCATTGCACCCTCCCCTGGCAGGGTCTCTCCCCATCATCCTCTCACCCTGCAGCCACTCTCACTCCAGGAACTGCAGCCTCCACTTTGTGACTCAGTCCTCTGGGCAGGTCACTATGTGGTTTCCTCCTTCTAGGGTGGTTGTAACAAAGTCTTTCCCAGAACAAGTCACCCCAGGCAGTCCACTGTCCTCTGCCTGGTATGTGCCATGTCTCCAGTGGCTAGCAGGGGAATCCAGGCATGCCCTCTACTCCAGGTTGCAGCTCAGGGGCTCTCTGGTTAGTAGCCAAGGCCTACTCTCTTCAGAAACAACTATTTCCCAGTGAGACACAGGCACTGTGAGATCACCACTGAGTTTTGGTGGAATAGTATAGCAGCAGAGCCACCACTACTGATCTGATCAAGCTTTGTTTTTGTTTGTTTGTTTTGTTTTTTAAATCATTTCAATATTTTTCCCTCCCCAGGGATCTCTCTGACTTGATGGCCCCATCTCAAATGTCACCTCATCACTTGTGTTTGTTCTCAGATCATCAAAAGAATAAGCTAAAACGGATTTTTGCAACAGTTCATATGTCAGACCTGACTGATTTGCAGAGGAGAGTAAAGAATAGAAATTCCAAAGGGATCTGAGAGTTGCAGGGTTCGATGATGAAAAACAGCTGCAGGATGATATGCATGTGCTTTGGATTTTGAAATTAAGCTAGTAGGAATATTTTAGGTCTCTTTAAAAAATGCCACCACCTTAGCTGTATGTGCAAAAATGCTTTCTAATTCCTGATTCACTGATACCTGCAAATTACCAAAGATTTCAATAGCTAACATTCTTCACCAATGGGATTCACAGACAAACCCCAGTCTGGACTCTTAATGCTTCTGGGAATCCATTCTGGATCACCATGCCCCATATGCATGTGGAATGCAGGCTTCCTTGTCAATTATGTATGGATGTGGGGCCTGAGGGATAATACCTGGCATTACCAAGTGCCTCTCATCCAAAGAGCTCTCAGTGCCTTATGAAAGAGTTGTATTTTAATACACAGACGGACAGTGATAGGCTAAGGGTAAGGCTTGTGTCTAAGGACCATGTTGACCAACACATCTACACCCCAAGAATATCCCAGGAGAGTCCCACCTGCCTGAGGAAGGGACTGGTGTTTGGGGAGGAGATCAGACAGCAGTGGCGTAAAAGGGGCCCTTTCCCTCAGCTCCAGAAATGAACAGTTTATTCTCACTCAAGCTTTAGACCCACCAGGAGACAAGGAGGTCAATGACAGCTCCTTTTCGATCTCCTGTGGTGCTCCCCTTCCCTAGACAGTTTATTAATTGAATAAGCAAAGCATACCACGGCTATCATAGCCCCCTCCTGCCTTCCTGCATCTCTGAAACAGACCAAGCTTCCCCCCCACACCTTGTGCTCTTTCCATTCAAAAGCATGTGGAAATGTAAGACAGCAGAAGGGTGGGGAGGGGGGTATCTTTACAACTGATTCTCATTGTGTAATCAAAGTGGATGTTGGCTGTCTCTTGTTTTCTTCCTGAAGAGTGTCTAATAGGATTAATTTGAAGGCTGTGGATGCAAGGTGCCATTCTTTTTCCAAGTGAGGCAGAGAGGGGCATGGGGCAGGGTGATGAAAGGCAACCTGCCAGCCAGTTCTGCTTCATGCTTCTCCACCAATTAGTCTTTCAATGTCTGCTCAAAACAGACAGGTTACCAATAAGATTGTTAGTTTAGCATCATTTTGTATCTATTTTCTCCACAAAAAGTCACTCAATTTGATGCTCAGGAGCTGACAGTTAAGGGAGTCAGAGATGGAGGGGAGAGGAACACAGGCATACGCACACACACATATGGGCCAGTTTCGTTCATATCAATATCAATAACAAAATTGACTACCACCGGAACAAGTCCACATAAAGGTGGTGAATGTCACAGCTACAGTCAGCAAAGAGCTATCCAACTCTCTGTGACTCTGCTTAGCCAGCTGAAGATCCTCTTCATGCAGCTGGAAAGAGGAAAGTACGTTGAATTAAAAAAGTATTTATATTAAAAAAGCCTTTGTTTGAGGAGAGAGGTCTGGGTAAACTTGCTCTGAACATGGACATTGCTCCACACTTGAATCCCAAGTGCCACTTTCCACTATTGATACATTAGAAACACAGAGAGAGAGAGAGTGTGTGTTTTTCCACTATATGCATCTGATGAAGTGGGCTGTAGCCCACGAAAACTTATGCTCAAATAAATATGTTAGTCTCTAAGATGCCACAAGTACTCCTGTTCTTTTTGCGGATACAGACTAACACGGCTGCTACTCTGAAACCTGTCATTAGAAACACTGACTCTAATCCCATAACTATATTTTTGGAAACTGTAATATGATTGTGAACATCAGTCCAATTGTAGAAATGTTTAGATACACTTATAGAGGTGTCAGTTCCCTCTCCAACCCCCAACATTTCACTGTTTATAATAATTTTACTGTTTCGTACTAATACCTTGGAAGTTGGACACTGAAATCTATGTCCTTAGTACAATTTTCCGCTTGCACTGTGAAGACTCTGCGATTGAAGGATTGCTCTCTACCGCTGGGTGTTGATTTTATTTGTTTAAGACTTGAAGTATTTGCTTTGAACAAAATAACTACACACATAGGGGCAGATCATCAATGAGTGTAAATCAAAGTAAATGGAACAGCACCGATTTACACCTGCTGAGAATATGTCCCAAAGACTAGCAGGGATTCTGCAACAAGAATGTTAGAGAGGGAAGCGGCCTCCAACAGGGGCAACAAATCAGATGTTGAGCCTAATAATTCGGGCAGCATCGCTTTAACACAGAAAAAATCTCTAAAAAGATTCTGAGCTAAGTACACAGAACTCAGGAAATTCTGAGTTAAGGCTCCTTATTCCAGCATTCTGCCTCAGTATTGTAATAAAATGATACATACCATGAGGCCAGCTCATCAGAACTGAAAAATATTGCTAGACATGTCTCTCCTAAACAGCTACAGCGTGTCATAACACTTCAGTTGTAAAGAGATGTCACTGAAAGGCTTAAAAAAAAATCCAGCAACCTTGCTGTGGTGGATGGAGATTAATATCTTTCATAGGTTCTGCAGAATTTTCATACCTGGTGTGCTTCATTTCAGAACCTCTGGCTATCATTCAAAAACATCTGCTGCTTCTTTCTACTGTGCACTACATGTCACCAAAGCACTTGCAAAGCTTTTCTTGGGAAATATTTACTTCTTCCATTCCCCACCATTCCCAAAGAAATCTCAAATGTTGGATCTTTGATGTCTGCAGCAAGAGTGATGAAGCACTTGCCTTCATGTAAGACATTGCATAAAATTGGGGGGAGGGACTGCAGCGCAGAATTACAGAATGCAGTCTTTAATGCAGGTTTACAATCTCCCCTTAGGGCACCTTTATTTTACTAGAGGATTCTGTGATGGATGGATGGATGTAGCTAACAAACTGTGCTGCCTTAGTTTTCAGAATAGTGAACTTTTTCATTTCTAAGAACTCTGCCTGTGTGCAAAGTCAACAGCCATTTTGTTCTCAGAGTAGTCACAGACTCTTCCAGAGGTTACATGCACTCTTTGCTCTCTCATGGAGACTTCAGTTGTTACTTTTAATTTTAAAAAAAAATTTAGATCCATTCAATTATATGGAAAGTGTGAAAAGGTAGTAACAAGCTGTTTGTTAGCTAGATACATAAGAAAAATGTGAGATTCACCGGAAAAAGAAAATCTCAATTTTTAATTATTGTTAACGACCTAACAGATTTACTTTAAAATCCTTGGAAAATTCAGTCTTCACTCATATCTGGGCTGTAAACTTGGTTAAGATATTCAATGTCTTCATACAAAACAAAGATTAAATTCCTACCTTAGGTGGAAAAATTCATTGCAACCTGAACTACAGTGTCACAACCAGCACTTCTGTAAGAAGTGAATTATAGGGCTATAATGCTACTGAGTTGTTCTGGTCTATCTGCTTACCCTCATCAAGACCAATTTTAATCTCCATTTTCACTGAAAGAAAGACTAAATTAGGAGCATATTTCTGCTTAGATACAGTTTTCTTTAAAATAGAACATTAGAGTTAAAAGCAGCCTGGACAGAGGATGAAGAACTATGTATAACTGCAGCCAAGTCAGCAGTATTACAGCGTAAAAGATCCAACACACTTCTAATTTAAAAATAGAAATGCAGGCCTAAATGTTAGCAGCAATTCACCCCCAGCCAGGGTCCTTTTCATTCTCTAGTAAACGTGCCAGGTGATAGAGGAAACAACAACAAACCAAGTCATGTATCCCACTGAGTTACGCAATAATAGAAATTAGAAAATGACCCAGCTGAGGGTGAAACCTGTTTAAATGTCAAAAGTTTTTAGTGTTACAATATTTCAGCAAACCTCATGAGAAAGAAAACACAATTTCACTCTTCTCTTTGTTCTGCCCTTCTATGGCTCTGTGATTGTGACTCAGAAAATGATAAACATTTGCAGGCTCATTTGTTTAGAAATCAAAATACAGTAAAATGATGATCCTATGGATATATGACATGTTGCACCTTTCATTCCTAAGCATCCCAAATAGTTTACAAATTATAGTCCTGATGTTGCTGCCACGAAAGTCAAAGGGAGTTTTGCCACCAACTCCAGTGGGAGCAGAAACAGGCACAAGCACATGAATCAGTTTGCCCACTCCTCAAGTAAGACAAGATGTTTAGTACACCATAGGTTAGGGCAGGAAGGAGGAGTGGATGTCTCTTATTGACTTATGGAGGAACTGTAAGTAGTTTAATGGAATTATCCTGTTTAGGAATTTGCCAGGACACCAGAGCCAGCTAGTACCTCTGTTCTTGCAAAGAGTCCCATGAGATGTTTAATTACAAGTAGTCAAGAGCTGTGAGGGTAAGTGTAGGAGGGAAGGAAACACATCCACTCCAGAAAAACCAACCTGCAAAAGGTGAAGCACAGCGAAATGGGGAGATTGGATGGCCAGCACAGGAAGCCCTGTGATCAGCTGAGCCCCACAGAGGCTGCAGGAGCTTCCCTGCAATGCCTCTCCTCAGACACCTAGGGCTAATATGGAGATGACAGGCCAGGTTAGCCTGGCTGCCTCTGCTCCTGCCTTCGCTGCTATCTCTGCTGGCTCCGAGGCAGCAGCAAACACTCAACACTAAAAAGATGGGGGGAGATGGGAAGATGGCAATAGTTGGTCTCTTGCTTTCCAGAGGACTAGCCCGACTGTCTATTCTCCTCTGGCTCTCACTTGCCCAAGTCAGACCACAGATCCTTCAGGCCTCCAGAAAGCTCCCTATTCCTCCCAACACTTCAGGCTCTAGCTTTTCCCATGCACCTTACAAACATTGACAACCCCCCTGCATTTAAACTCCCTCTCTGCTCCCCAAGGTACCCAAATCCACCAATGGCCCAGGCTTCCCAGCCCCTCTGCTACCTCCAAGCTGCTCCTTGCACCAAAATTCCTAGACACAGATACTCTGAGGTGGAAGAGACAGGATTGATTATAAAAGCCTTTAAAAGAAGGGTGAGGGAGGTGGTTGGTTTTGGGGGATGAGTTATGCTTAAACCCCTTTAAGGGAGTACATCTGCCATTAGCTGCTGAGATTTACAACTTGGGGGTGACTTTAGACCCTCAGCTGCTGGATGACCATCTTACAGCAGTGTCCCAGTCATATTTTACTGTCTGTGTCTGGTTAGGAGGTTGCAACCTTTCCTTTCAGATGTAATCCTTACCACCATTGTCCATAGTCCTGTTACTTCAAGATTAGACTGTTGCAAAGTGCCCTCCATGGGACAACACCTTCCAACCATTCAGAGACTGAGGTTATGCGGAAGGCAGCAGCTTACCTACTAAGTGGGGTGTGTTGCTGGGAGCACATGACACCAGTGCTCTGGGATCTGCACTGGCAGCCCAGTGGTCTCTGTGTAGAGTTTAAGATGTTGGTTATGACCTATAAATCTCTCAATGGCTTGAGACAATCCTGCTCTAGGGATCACCTCTCTCCAGGCCATACTGCCACAGCTGCAGTGAGCAGCGGTGGTCTGGCCAGATCCCCCTTGTTACTAAAGCTAGAGGAGTAGCTGGCAGGGTGTGCTCTGCGAGGAATTTGAGACTCTGGAACTTGCTCCCCCACCCCTTGGTCTGAAATAGCTCACATTTGATGAGCTTCTGCATACTCTGCAATAGACACACGTTTGACCATGTTTCTGGAGAGCATGAAGGGTGTGCTACCTACAACAAGGAAAGGAAAGGAGTTTTTGTAGGTGGCAGGCTGAGTTCCTGTTGAGATGATTACTGATATCATCCAAGACTGGGATACAGGAGGTTTTTGTGGAGGAGGGTAGCCATGTTAGAGAGAAAGATGAGCCTAGAGATTTGGGGTTGGGTGGGGAAGAGAAGACTAAAGGAAGGGCCAGTGCAACCATTTAGGCGACCTAGGCGGTCGCCTAGGGCACTAGGATTTGGGGGGCAGCATTTTCTTCTGCAGCGACCGCGGCGGCCGGATCTTCAGCCACCCCGGTCGCCGCCGGCATTTAGGCAGAGGGAGCTGGGGCAGGGGAGCGCGGGGAGGGCAGCCTGCAGCAAGTAAGGGGTGGGGGCGGCATGCAGGGGAACTCCCCGCCCCAGCTCACCCCTGCCCTGCCTCCTCCCCGAGCACGCCGTGGCTGCTTCACTTCTCCCACCTCCCAGGCTTGCGGCACCTAAGCTGATTGGCACTGCAAGCCTGGGAGGCGGGAGAAGTGAAGCAGCGATGGCGTGCTCGGGGTGGAGGCTAAGCAGGGGTGAGCTGGGGCAGGGGGGTGCCTCAGGGTGGAGGGTAGGGAGCTGCCACGGGGGGGGCGCCTCAGGGCGGAGGGGGAGAGCTGCTGCGGGGTGAGGGCGCCTCAGGGCAGGGGCTCGGGGACAGGGGAGGGCACAAGGTGGAAGTTTCGCCTAGGGCGCGAAACATCCTTGCACTGGCCCTGACTAAAGAGAATAACAGAAGTAATATCAATGCCACTACATGAGAATGTGCTGGCACCCAAGGATCTCTGCACTCCTTCACAAGAGATAACTACAAATAACATACCTCCAAAAGGAGGTGTGAGCCCCCCATAAACTCCTGTGCAGCAGCATTAATTCATAACACATCAACTCAACTCCCATAAGAGACAGACAAAGAAAAAATCCTGGTCTTAGCCATAAAAAGATACTACAGATAAACTGTGCTACATATGGAGAGAAAGAATCCTAGTTACAAGCTTTTAGTGATAAAGGCTGTACCCGCTGTAGAGGCTCAGTCCTCCCAGGTGGAACACAGGAGATGAGGGTCTCAGGGTAATATTAAGCAATATTTGCGGTGGGCCAGAAAGGATTTTCCCAAAATGCAAAAGTTTTCAATATTTCAAATATTTTTCCTATCCTGAGTGGGGATGAAAAGCCCAAATCTTGAAAACTTTCATGAACCGATCACTTAAACTTAAAATCATGTCAATATAAATCTTTTGTTTTCTATTTTGTTACTTTAAAAAATAAAAAAAGGGTATCAATTAACTAAAATTTCATAATGAAATTCAAACCAAACAACAAAACTGAATTTTGAAAATGTTGAAATGGGACATTTTGACAATTCTGAAACTCCCCCCCCCCTCCCAATTTTTTCTTTTTTTAATTTTTTTTTTCAAATCAGGAGTGTAACAGGGTGCTTGCCTCTTAAGTGCTAAATGCCTGGGGCCAGCCAACCCTAGCTACTAAGGAGTCAGTCTTGAACAGAGAGCACCTGATTCCCCTACAAAAGGCAGCAGGAAGGTGGCGGTGGGGAGGGATGTTCAGAAAGCTGTACAAAGCCTGAAGAGAGTGAGAAAAGCTCCTGCAGGGAAGATCCTGAGACCAGGGGATTTGGGGCTGTGCCCTACTTTGCAGAAAGACACCAGACCAGACGGGGGTATGCAGGTGAAGACCTTCCCATTGGCGGTGAGGTTCACGAAAACTGACCCGTCCCTGAGAACAATTTGAGTTTCAACGAATTGACATTTTCCAACCAAAAAGGAAAAAAAAAAGTTTCATCAAAAAATTCCTCATCAGCTGTAATAAATACACCTCAAGTGCCAGCCCTATGGTGCGAAAAATCTTGAAACATCTCTCTGGTGAATCACATGAACAGCAACAGTGAATGAAGTCAATCCTGCTGGCCTTTTATATCCGATAAGACCTTAAAGAACAAAAGAGATCAACACACTACAGTATTGCCAACACTCAGAATTTTAATCACAAATCTTGCATTTTTTGCTAATTCCCATCTCACTGAGTCATGTTATTACATGAGAACTTCAGATTTAATTTAAAATGAAATGCAAGTTTCTAGCTCTCATGATTGCAGAGAAATGTTGGTAAATACAAAGTAATGCACATTAGAAAACATAATCCCAATTATACATACAAAATGATGGGGTCTAAATTAGCTTTTACCATTCTAGAAAGATCTTAGAGTCATCAGAGATAGTTTTCTGAAAACATCTACTCTTTGTGCAGAAGCAGTCAAAAAAGCAAACCAAATTTTAGGAACCATTAGGAAAGGGATAGATAAGTCAGAAAATATACAGCCACTATATAAATTCATGGTACACCCACAATTTGAATTCTGAGTGTCCCATCTCAAAAAAAGATATCTTAGAATTGGGAAAAGAACAGAGAAGGGGTAGAACAGCTTCCATATGAGGCAAGATTAACAAGACTGGTTCTATTCAGTTTAGAAAAAGATGACTAAAGAGGGATATGATAGAGGTCTACAAAATCATGAATGGTGGGTAGAAAGTGAATAGGGAAGTGTTATTTATCCCTTTACATAACATGAGACCCAGGGGTCATCCAATAAAATTAATCTCAGCATATGTGCAGTGTGCCCAGCCCTTTGATAGCATCATCATCAGCCAGGTGAAATTAATAGATGGCAGGTTTAAAACAAATAAAAGGAAGTACTTCTTCACACAATGCACAGTCAATCTGTGAAACTTTTGCCCTTCACAACATCCACTGGCAATAAGTACAACTGGGTTCAAAAAAAGAATGAGAAAAGTTCATGGAGAATTAGAAAAGTTCACGAATAGGTTCTTCACTGGCTATTGGCCAAGATGGTTAGGGATGTAACCCCATGCTGTGGGTGTCCCTAAACATCTAACTACAAGAAGCTGGGACTGGACAACAGGGGATGGATCACTTGATAAATGCCCTGTTCTGGGCATTCCCTCTGAAGCATCTAGCATAGGCCACTGTTGGAAGACAGCATACTGGGCTAGATGGATCATTGGTCTGATCCAGTATGGCCGTTCTTATGTTCTTAAGCTTGAAAACATGAGACCTAATGGCTCAAACACCATAAAACAAATAAAAAGAATAGAACATGTATTATTCTAAGGTTGGTAACGCTGCACATGTATGTCTTAGATGGCTCAGGGAATGATCAATAAGGTGTTAAGTCTCTCACTACTAAATCCCTGATCAAAAGTTTTTGCGAACAGATATTCACTGAACTTAGAGGGACCAGTCTTAGTTCAGGCCTATCTTTTACTTTATGTGCACTTGACACCGTTTAAAAATACAGTTACACAACCAGACTATGCTAGGAGCACCTCTTCTCCAGAGAAGTCACATAAATCACCCTGCAGTTAAAAATATATTTGATGATCTCTCACCAGAATCCTCCATCTGTTTCAGTCCCAGAAAACAAATATGCTTTGCAGAGTGCCCTGAAAGTCATTAAAGGAGCACTACTAAACTGGCACAGAAAGCTTATTGTCTTGTGTCTTCTAGAGCAGTGGTCTCACATACGTGGCTCACGGGGCTATTTCACACGGCCCGCCAAGTAGCCTGCGCCTGCCCCCCCAGCCTACCTCCAGGCCAGGGGTGGGCAAACTACACCTGCGGGATTGCCCCCCTCGAGCCCCACGCCGCTCCCTGAAGCGGCTGGCCTCACATGCCTGCGGCTGGGGGAGGCAATGGGAAGCAGAGGGCTCCTCTGTGTGTTGCCCTGGCTTCCAGGCATCACCCCCACCCGCAGCTCCCATTGGCTGTGAATGGGGAACCGCAGCCAATGGGAGCTTTGGGGGAGGTACCTGGAGGCACAGCAAGCAGTGCGCGAAGCCCTGCGTCCCCTTCCCCCAGGGGCCGCAGGGACACAGTTCCAGCTACTTCCCAGAGTGGAGTGGAGCCAGCAGCCTGCCCTGGCCCTGGTGTGCACCACTGACACCTTACAGCCCGAAGCCCTCCTGCACCCCGCTCCCCAACTCCCTGCACCTCAACCCCCTGCCGCACCCCATATGCAACCCCATGCCCGGAGCCCCCTGCTGCATCCTACACTCCTTCTGCACCCCAACTCCCTGCCCTGAGCCCCCTGCCTGCACCTCAACCCTCTGCCCTGAACCCCCCTGCTGCACCCCACACCCCAACCCCATACCCTGAGCCCCCTGCCTCCACCCCAACCCCTTGCTGCTCCCCAACTCCCTGCCCTGAGCCCCCTGCCTGCACCTCAACCCCCTGCCCTGAGCCCCCTGCTGCATCCCACACCCCTTCTGCACCCCAATCCCCTGCCCTGAGCCCCCTGCCTGAACCTCAACCCCCTGCTGCCCCCCAACCCCCTGCCCTGAGCCCCCTGCTGCACCCCACACCCCTTCTGTACCCTGAGCCCCCTGCCTGCACCCCAGCCTCCTGCTGCACCTCAGCTCCCTGCCCTGAGCCTCCGCCACACCCCTCATGCCCCCTCTGGGGGCAGGGAGGGGGCAGAGTTGGGGTGGGGACTTCAGGGAAGGGCTTGGAATGGGGGCAGGGAAGGGATGGGAAGAGGCAGGGCCTCATGGAAGGGGTGGAGTTGGGGCAGGGCCGGGGGAAGGGTCAGTGATGCGGCCCTCGGGCCAATGAACTAGCCCTCATGTGGCCCTTGTGGTCATTTGAGTTTGAGACCCCTGTTCTAGAGGTTGATCTTTCAGGTCTAGGCTGGAAGGATGATGTGGGAGAAGCTTGAACTGTCACACCTAAACTATTCCCAGGCTGTGGACAGAGTGACTTCAGGCCTCTCAGTCTGGGACCTTTCGGGCTCACTAAACTCTCCAGGAAAATGGTGTGTGAGGACCAGGGTTTATTTGCTAATATAACAGCCCTAATACCTCTCAGCTTTGTATAGGGTGACCAGACAGCAAGTATGAAAAATCGGGCAGAGGGTTGGGGGTAATAGGGGCCTATATAAGAAAAAGCCCCAAATATCAGGACTGTCCCTATAAAATTGGGACATCTGGTCACCTTAGCTTTGTACCATTAGGCAGGGCCGCCCAGAGGCAGGGGCATGAGGGGCAATTTGCCCCAGGCCCTGAGCCCCACAGGGGCCCCCACCAGAGTTTTTCGGGGCCCCTGGAGCGGGGTCTTTCACTCGCTCCGGGGGGCCCGGAAAACTCTTGCAGGGCCGGGCGCAGGAGCTTCTTCTGCTCCTGGTCTTCGCCGGCGGGGGGTCCTTCCGCTCCGGGGTGAAAGGACCCCCCGCCGGCGAATTACCGCAGAAGACGGAGCGGGACCCGCCGCCGAACTGCAGCCCGGTCTTCGGCGGTAATTCGGCGGCGGGGGGACCCTTCCGTTCCGGGACCCGCCGCCAAAGTGCCCCGAAGACCCGCGGCGGGGGCCCCCCTCCGCCGAAGACCGGGCTGCACTTCGGCGGTGGGTCCGGCTTCGGCGGTAATTCGGCGGCGGGGGGGCCCCACCGTGGGTCTTCGGGGCACTTCGGCGGCGGGTCCCGGAACGGAAGGGCCCCCCGCCGCCGAAGACCCCGGGCCCCCGCAATCCTCTGGGCGGCCTGCCATTAGGAGACTAAGCCCTTTGCAGGGGGGGTGGGGGAGGAGGGTTGAAATGATAAACATTGAACCAAACGGCTCCACCTTGACTGATTTTTGTGCTATTGTACCCTATCAACTTCAGTTATTAACCCCCAAGCCAATTGTATGGGGCCTCTGAGCTATCAGTCACCAGGAGTCCTATCAGCCCCATAAGGCTGCGTGTCTCAGAAGCTGTTACCTGCACAGCATTGTTTATGGCTTCAGGAACACTTAGCACGTTCCAACATTGTTTTTAAAGCCATGCGGATCATTGAAAACTCTCTGAAGCTATTTAATCCGTTCCCAGATCCAGCCAAAGTGAGTCCCCTCCGCTGAACTCAAAGTGCTGTTTTAAGCGGAACGGGAGATCATTAGCGTGTTATCGCCAGCACGGAGTTTGTTCCTGTCGAGGGGCGGGGGGAAGAGAGGCTACTTTTAAATTGTTGCACCGTTAACCTGAACTGTGCGCGTCTTTCCAGTGGAAAAGATACCCCCGGAACTAATTGCATTTTGGATTATTAGGATTAACGTCTCTTTGATTCCTGGTGTCACACGTCAAGGGATCGCTGGAGAGAAACTAATCCATACTGACTGAATGCGTTTAGTAGACTCTCTTTCTATTATAAGTGACAAATTATTCACGGTTTAGCTTTGAACACTAGCTTTGTTTCAAACCCCTTATCCCCGCCCCAGGAGGGACCCTTTTCGGCCTCTCCACGCGTTCCATTTGCAATATAAACAAACCCACCCTTCAAAGTTTCTGGCTACACTTTCACGTGTCTCCGAGCAAGGAGGCGGGAGGAAAGATCCAAGTTCTCTGTGTAAGCGCTCCGGGCTCGAATGAAAGCCCGCTGCACTCCGGAGCCGGTGAGGGCGGGTGGCTCTCTCAGTTACAGTTTCTCAGCGCTGCCCTGCCACTGCAATGCCCGGGTGCAAAGGGAGGAGGCGGCGGAGGCGGGGAGAGGTTTACAGGGAAACGCAAGGGATTTCCAGCCCGCCGGTGTTGCAGGCTGGAAAGTGACCGATGGCCGGTTTCCCCAGGGATCCGTGAGCCTGAATCCAGGGGAACTGGCACTAGTGCGCGCCCCAGACTGCGGGCCCCCGCCTGGGCTCCAGGGGAAGAGCGCGCTGGCGGGCTGGGGATACGATCCTTTAGCGGGGGCATGGGTCAGACGGCGCCGGCGGCTGGCAGCCAATGCCCGAGAAAGGAGGCGGATGCTGGCTTTGAACGTGGCCTTTGATCGTCTGCGGAGCGTCATCCCAGCGCTGCGTAACGAAAAGAAGCTGTCCAAAGCGGAGACGCTGCAGATGGCCAAGATCTACATCTCCATGCTGAGCGAGCTGCTGCAGAGGGGAGAAGGCGCGGGCGGCCCGCGGGACTCGGGGCAGACACTGGCCGTGCAGAAGAGGGGAAGCACCCAGCACCCAGACACAGCTGCGCCCCCATCCACCGAGAAATGCAGCCCTATACTTCCACCAGCCCAGAACTCACCCCGGGCTTTTAATTCACTACGGCGTGCCGCCACGGAGCCGGGATCCACACGGTGCTGACGCCAACTGCAGCGCCGAGGACAGCGGACCATGCCCACGGGGCTGGGCAGCGGGAGCGCTGGGGGTTCAGAGACAGGGGTCATCCCGCCCCCGCCTTCCTAGGACACAGCCCTACCCTGAAATCAGGCACAGGCACAGAAAGTAAATAATTGGACGGATAAAACAGTTCAGGGCGACCTAGACGTTGGCCAAAAGTGAAAGGCGGTTACAAAGAAAAGGACGGGGCTGGATTGAGAGAGACGATTCAGAGGAAAAGCTCGACAAGCCTGACAGGAGGTAGCTGTCCAAGTCGTTGTAAGAGGATATTTATCGTCTATGTGGGCTAATTCCAACTGTACTTTTCTATAGCGAAAGGCAGGAGGCAAACTAGATGACTATGGCAACAGATCTGAAGGATGGTTTTGCTACGCTGAAGAGAAACACTTCAGCACGTTGTCATACTTATTGCTGTTTTCATTTCCAGTGCTGCTTTTTGGAGGTAGTGTCTAACTTTTAAACTCCTTCGGTAGTTGTAGCCCAGCAGCGTTTAAGTAGACAGGCAGCTATCTTCCATAGATGCTTTCTAGAGACTTGTCCTTCACCTCTTTCTTGTCACTTTAGAATTCCCTTAAATAGATTCAGTGACTTGGCACATCAGGAGAGAGAAAAGGCTTTGTTTCCAGTTAGCTACAGGTAGAGTTCAAATAGGGTTCAAGCACTGTTAATTCTCATCAGTGAGGAAAGGGCAGTTCTCCTACCATCAGCGAACAGTAATGTTCGGCAGTCAGCAGAAGACAATGCATAGAACCAATGCAAAAAATGCTACACTTAATAAATGTTACTTCAGCCTACTTGTGTGTGGTTTATTTTCATTCCTGCATTCATTAAATTGTCCCTGGGCTAGATCCAGGCCTGGGTGATATAAGCTTCCATTTGTGGAATCCAGGTTGCAGAAGCTCTGGCCTCAGGAGTCACCTGGAAAGAATCAGCAGTGGCACACAGTGCCTGTAATTGCCAGTGTAGCACAACTGAAGCTGGCCTGTGCACAGAGCATCTGTCATTGAGCAGGGAAAAGAGGCATGTGCCGATTCAGCACATGTCCTAGGTAGGCCCACTAACAGAGCTTCTAAAGCAGCCCTCTCCCCTCCCCTCCGCCCTGTGAAACACTGAAGGATAGCAACAGAGCAGAGTTAGTCTACCCTTCCCCAGCATTAAGCCCCCCATGTTGGGCAGGCACAGGAGGATACAATTTGTACACCCTTCACCAAGAAGGGTGAATTGACTGAACAAACACTAAAGCGATGACAACCAGCACAGCTCATTTTCATGTTCAGGGAGCAACAGTAAAGCACAACTGTCCTCTGAACCTGGACTTGAATGGGAACTGGCAGGGATCTATATGCATTACCTGTTGTATAGTTATTGTCATATTTACAGTTCAGTTATGTGCTGCCTTTACTTTAATGAGCATCTCCCACATTCCTGCAGAGCCTGTGACAAACTCCATATGGTAGAGTGAATGTGTTCATAGGGACAAGGGGAGAAGGACTGTGCCACTTTACCATAGTATCGGAACACCTCACAGTCTTAATGTATTTATGCTCCCACCACCTTTTGAGGTAGCTAAGTATGATCATCCAGTTTTACAGACAGGCAATGGCCACACACAGTGACTAAGATTCTTACTCAAGATCACAAAGGACTCAGTGGCAGAGAAGGAACTTGGGTCTCCCACATCCCAGGCTAACCCCTTGCACTGTCATTCCTCTGTCTAGCTAAGAGGATCTTTTGTTTTCCTATTTAAAGGGAAACGTCCCAACTGAAGGAGGCACTCCTATGAGAGTGCATTTTCAATGCTTTTGGTGGAAGCGCTTGCACACTCTTCCTGAAAACATTAATAACAGTCCACTGTTTCAGAGCTATAATTTAAAATACAGAGGTAGGAGCCTCGGCTGAAAAGATCTTTTTGCAAAACCTAGACCTATCCTGTATCAGGAATTAATTTTTAAAATCTTGGCACTTGATACTATGTGGTCCATCCTAAAGGCAAAATATTTGCTCTTCCCCAGTACTTGTATAAGCCCAAGCTGGCTCTCCCTAGTAACTGTGAGGCCTATTGGTTAGAGTACTCACCCAAGATGTGGAAGACCCGTGATTCAAATCCCCATTCTGCCTGATGAGAAAGAGTCTTCACCAAGATCTGCCACCTGTCAGATGAGTGACTAACAATTAGGCTGCATAGTCATTCTAATTCTCTCTTGCCCAATTCATATTTAAAGTGGAACAACTTCAATAGGACACACTGAGGGATACCCAGCTCAGACTGTTCCAAAGCCTAGTGGTTAGAGCTCTCACCTGAGAGGGGACAGATCCCTGTTCAAATCCCTTCTAATACTGAGGGCTACTTGAACCCAGGGTCACCCACATGAGTACCCTAACCACTGGGCTAAAGGGAGGTCCACTTCCTCCTGCTGTTTGGAGTGGAGTTGGGGGGACTTGGAGCACAGCTACCAGATCAGGCCCCATGTGTGACTTAGGCACCCAAACACTCATCTTTTCACTGGTTCATTAGGGAATGCTTTGGGGCTTATGTGGGAGATAGGTTTCTGGATGCCTATAGTAAGGCAGTAGACAGGTAGAAACGTAGGTGCCTAGGGAACTTTTACTGCAAAAACTTACGTGTCTATGGGGATGGGCAGCAGCCAAGTGGAAGTTTTGTGGATCACAGTGGCGCCTAAAAATAGGACAGCAGTACCTAACTACTTTCCTGAATCCCACCCACTGTAATTTAGTTAATTTTGTTGATGCAAGAGTCCTCTACTTAATACACAAGAGTACCAAGCCCTCATTATTGCAGTAGAGCCCAAAAGGCATTAAGCACTTACCAAACATGAAGTAAGTCCCTGCCCTGAAGAAACTTTTAGACTTAAAGTTACAGCTCTAAAGGCAGTTACTGCAAGAGGATTGGGTGGGGAAAGGAGACTTTAACACAACATCAGGATGGCATAATATCTTGCTGTCAGATGGATCACAGCTGTTCAAGCTCACTTATTTTTTAAAAACCCACTGAAAGTCTGCATGTAGAAGGCCTATGAATTTTTTGTTGAAGAAACCTAACACCTATGCAAAAGCTGCATTTCATAGAATCATAGACTTTAAGGTCAGAAGGGACCATTATGATCACCTAGTCTGACCTCCTGCACAATGCAAGCTACAGAATCTCATCCACCCACTCCTGTATCAAACCTGTGTCTGAACCATTGAATCATAGAATATCAGGGTTGGAAGGGACTCAGGAGGTCATCTAGTCCAACCACCTACTCAAAGCAGGACCAATCCCCAGACAGATTTTTAGCCCAGATCCCTAAATGGCCCCCTCAAGGATTGAACTCACAATCCTGGGTTTAACAGGCCAGTGCTCAAACCACTGATCTATCCCTCCCCGACTCCTCAAATCATGGTTTAAAGACTTCAAGGTGCACAGAATCTTCCAGCAAGTGACCCATGCCCCATGCTGCAGAGGAAGGCAAACCCCCTTCCCCCTCTAGGGCCTCTGCCAATCTGCCCTGGAGGAAAATTCCTTCCCGACCCCAAATATGGCTATCAGCTAAACCCTGAGCATGGGGGCAAGACTCACCAGCCAGACACCCAGGAAAGAATTATCTGCAGTAACTCAGATCCCACCCCATCTAACATCCCATCACAAGCCATTGGGCATATTTACTGCTAATAGTCAAAGACCAATCTCATTATACCATCCCCTCCATAAGCTTATCAAGCTTATTCTTGAAGCCAGATATGTCTTTTGCCCCCACTACTCCCCTTGGAAGGCTGTTCCAGAAATTCATTCCTCTGATGGTTAGAAACCTTCGTCACAGGCAATGCAATGCAAAATTATTTTCAAATTTCCATTGAAAAACCAAGTAAACTATGAATAGCAAAATTGTGAAATAGCCAACTGGTTTTGCTTTTAACTTAATTGAACACTTTAAATTTTGGGCTGATAGAGACATGTTCCTGTGGGTCAATTTCCTTCCTACTGAGACTCTAGTGACTGATGGATTTATACTAGAGATAAAATTAACCCTGTTTGTCATGTTTCAATTTACAGCAAAGCTTATGGAGGGATTTCAGAGATGTTGAATTCCTGCAGCTTCCATTCACTGCAAGGAGAACAGCACGTGCTCAGCACTAATATGGTTCACTATGAAATGCGGGAATAGAATCATAGAGGATTAGGGTTGGAAGAGATCTCAGGAGGTCATCTAATCTAACCCACTGCTCAAAGCAGGGCCAACACCAACTAAATAATCCAGAGCCCAGGGCTTTGTGAAGTCAGGCCTTATAAACCTCTAAAGATGCAGATTCCATCACCTCCTGAGGTAACCCAAAGTCACAGAATACTTTAATTCTTCACCAAAATGTTGAAACTATTATTTGTACCACCTTTAAAAAAAGATAATTATAGTTTAGTTTAAAAAAAACCCTGTAAGTATTACTATTACTATCACTACTTGAATCCGAACTGTGGATCTGTATGTGCAGGTAGGGGGTACAACCATAGGGATTCATTTCAAGTTTGCGGTTTATAGATATGCCCCTATTGTATCAGCAGATAAAGTTAATTAATGCTCAATACCCCAGTCCAAATTATAATGCACCCTGCTAGATTTAAGCCAGTGGTCCTTACTGGTCATTTCTCTAGGGATACATACAGCACATATATAGATGACCCTGTCTCTCTGAAATCCAGCAGTGTCCTTGTTTTCATGTTCCATTTAACAAAACTGGCACCATGTCTTCGCTTTGGTAAACAACTGTGAATTGTGCTTAACACACAAGTAACTTCCAAGTAAGCTAGTGACTGGCAACAGGCTTATTGATTGCATAATATCTTGAGGGTCCTTTCCTATCAGGGCAGTCTCCTTGTTGGAGCTCACTAACATGAGACTGATTCAGCCCTCATCTGGGAACAGTCAAGTCCCCCCGACTAATTCAGGGCAGCGCTATACCAGTCAATTACAACAATTGTGACCCTCTATATACAAGTATCTACTGATCCAGACAAATGATGCAAGCACTTCTGCTCACCTATGGGCCAGGGCGCACATGGTGACCAAAAGGTTGATTGAAGAGCAGTACTGATGAGATTCAAAGGAGATTCTGTGTAGTAGAATTGAACCAGAATTTTGTAGGTCAGAATGTTAAAGCAATGAATCATGATGAGACATTAAAGGTTCAAGAAGCAGAATACAGTAGTCCTGGTGAACGTAAGTAAAATTCCTGACTTCAAGGAATACTATACTAGGACTACGTTAGCCCTATATTGTAGATCAGGACATCAAATATATCATGGAGGCACTGTTTTATATGGCCCAGATAGTATAAGGAAATATTACAGAATTTAAATTTCCATATTAAAAAGGGTTTAGCTCTCGTGGTTGTGAAAATAGCCTTCCAAAAATGAACTAAGCGTAAACTAATGCAGCATTTCTGAGTCAGCAGGCAGCTTCAAACAATGTCTGAGAGTAGCAAACTCCTCCAGCCCCATTAACTTCCATCATGAGAATGTTCAAGTCTAATGGTCATTTGACAAGTTAGCATTAACTATTTCATTGCTGATCATTTTAGCAGACGGGATGAGGAAGAGGGCTGGAGCGAATCCCACACCAGGGGAATAGGGAGGAGAATTGGGTATTGCTAAAGGGAAGAAACTGAAGAAGGAACACCCAAAGGCATGGAAGGGACACTGAAAAGAGGATGGAGAAGAAAGAAACAAAGGGTAGAAATAGTGATGGCCCTAAAATGAACCAGTTTTCCCTACAGTGATATAGACTGTGACAATACAATACTAAACAAATATATTTTAAGTTAAGGTATACTTGATCTTTGTGCAAACCTTCTATGGAGGTCTTTCTGTGGCTCGAGAGTAGTAGATATTTATAAAAAACGTATACCCTTCCCAACAGACCATAATTAAAAATAGGATTTAGCCTTCTCCATAGGATGAGTTTGACACCTATGGCCTAAGATTGTAGAAATAAATTAGGATATTCTTCTAAATGAAGGAAGACATACCCATATTAGACTGCATTCTACTAAAAGGTGTAGGTGTAATATTTAGAGAGTATAAGAACAGCCATATTGTGCTAGACCAATGGTCCCTCTAGCCCAGAATCCTGTCTTTTGACAGTGACCAGTGCCAGGTGCTTCAGAGGGAATGAACAGAACAGGCAATCAAGTGACTCATGCCCTGTCGTCCACTCCCAGTTTCTGGCAAACAGAGCTACAGGACTCTAGTATGGTGTTACATCTCTGCCTATCCTAATAGCCAATGATGGTCATATTCTCCAGGAATTTATCTAGTTTTTTTTTTTTTAAACTCTATTATAGTTTTTTACTTTTGTTAAACAGAACCTAAGTGAATGGGTAGGTGGAAAGATTCTGTAGTGTTTTGTTTTGCCTCCAGCTAAGGACCTGATCTTGCAAACCATCACCCATTGTGTCCCTTACTCATGTGAGATGTCCCACTGTCATTAATCATAAATGTCACTAGTGGCATAGATAAGGATTACTTTGCAGGATCAGGCTCCAATTTAAGATCAGCTGTAGAAACTCATCGGCCTCTTCAGCATATAGGAATTCTAGTTCGAGCTTCATCTTAGCAGCATCAAACCTTTCATATTAAAAACAACCTTGCCAGGTTTTAAATGTATTTATAGCAAAGGCTTTCATAGAAGACTTGAGGATTTTTTAACTGTTTATTAAAACAGTTTTGTCTAAAGGTTGTTGGGTTCATTTGTTTTTTCCAATCAGACTATAACTTCACTATAGTGTTTTTATCTGGACAGATGTATACTGGTGTTTTCAATTTGGATCAGGTATTTTCAGCCTCAAAACCCTGGCTGAAACCCAGAGGATAAAATACAGAAACTTGGGAGCTGAATCCACTAAAACATCAGATTTTACATAACAGGTTATACAATAGCTTTACTAAACTATTTCATAAGTTGTAGCTCAGTGTGCTCATGGCAAAATGTTTAGGAACTCAGATGCACAAACTGAGTAAAGTTACACCACAAATTATTTCCTACAATAAGTTTGTTCTTCTGGTTTGCATTTAAATTCCATTCATTCAGATACAGACTATGAAGTAAATGGCATATTGGAAAACAAATGGCACAAACTGGTTATTTTACCAGGTGTTTTCGTCTCAAATGAAACCTTTGGCCTGGAAGAGCCAAAACACCTGACAACATGCCAATGGCATCACATCCACAAACGATAGCCAACTCCCTCAGAAGTCAGACTATTCCCAGGGGAAGTGAGGTAGGTGTTCATGGGCCCATAGCTGTGCCAGAAGCCATCAATTCTGCAAAAAAGCAAGTCAACCCCTTCCCCACACTCCCATTCCCACTCCCCAAATGCCCTGTACCTTGATTTCCATTGAATACTTTTATTACATTGATAACAGCATTCAAACAGCTAAAAATGATCAAATATGCATTTCTCAGGCTTGTTTACTTAATCCTTAAATCACATTCCCTTGTTGGCCATGGTAAGCAGATTTCTTACCAACTATAGGGCTGGAATGCTAAAAGGAATCAAATGGCAGGTAAACCCACTGTTTGTCAGCAGGATTACAGCATATGCTGTCATGCTTGTTGCCCATCATGCATAGTAATTGATGAAATATAATTATTAACAAACTATCAGCTGAAAAGTCATGATCGGTTAATTAAGGTATTTGCATTATCTAATTTTTCAAAAACTTACCACCTCTTGTTAAGTTTCACTGAGTTTAATTACTTTCCATGGGTGACGTTAAACCTGCAAAAAGCAATCAGTATGCCAAACAAATTAAACTTGTTACTGAAAGAGCTGGAGCTCAGAGAAGTTTGATCCTGCAACAGAAAGAGGATGTTTCTTTTTAAGGTGATATCTCATACTGAAGTTATATTGCAGTAAGTGATTTTTGATCCAGCCTTAACTCAACTATTTTACTCCAATGTACTGCTCTATTAGTGCTTCCTCACATCCACCTATTTAGCCTTGGTTCTCAGATGTACAGACACTTACATTGTCACTTATCTCAAAAAGGGCAGACTGCTGGATTTACCAAGGTACACACGCTGGGAACATATGAACGTAGTGTGGAAAGGAATATTGAGACCCTGTGGAGTCAATCACCTAATATCTATTAATCCCTCCCATTAAGTGCTTATTAGGTTAGTTTTTCTATCATGTTAGTGCTAGTCCCATCTGATAATTTATCAGCTTCATGTTCAATTAGTATGTCAAACTGGTTTCTTAATCTAGGGATCACGACATCCCCTTTTTATGGTTGGTGGAAGGAGTGACCCAAAAATTTTCTTGTTGTAATATGCAGCCATAGTACAGAAAATGTTGAGAAATGCTGTGTTCAACAATAGAAACAATACTGGACCTAATACCAGGCCCCTTGTGAAGACTCCATTAATCCTTCCACTGAGGAAAGCAGCCATTCACCATATAATGATACTGTTTCCAATCACATATGCAGTTTTTAAAATTTGCTACAAGACTTCACCATACCATTAGTTTTGTTTGATGCATCTTACACATCTTTTACTCTGGAAGTTCAATTGTCACGTCTGGGGTCAGAGCTGTTCTTCTTTTCAGTAGGTAGCTCCAAGATTTGTGGTTATTAGTGTCCATGCACCTTGTGCACAACATTAGGAGGTGAAGGTTTGACACTGGATCTGAGCCAGGACTCGTTTCAATATCCTTATGAACAGAGAACCACACTTACCATTTATCACTCCTGGCACTTCTTCCTTTATTGAGAGAGAAAACCCTAGTATGGGTTAATGTATATTGTTTAGCACCAAACATGTGCTTGGTGCTGTACAGTAATTACAAAGACAAGGACCCCCTATCCTGAAGAGCTGTCTCAAATAATTCCGTGGATATGGTTCTCTCCATGCCATTCCATGCAAACAGTCTAGTTTTGGTCAGGAGAGGGAGAGAGAGAGAGAGAGTCAGAATCGCATTCTCACCTCTTCACAGGAACAGGAGAACACCTTGATCTTCCCCCTCAGGATAGCACAGGCAGTGTCACTTAATACAAAAGGAGCAGGGGGTGTAGGAAGGCCTCACAATTAGACCAAAGACTCAAGAGAAGGAGGTACATGACTGCTGAGGCCATGTGGCTGAGATCAGTGGCATTCTTTACATGGGGATTCACCTGAGTTCCCCATGCAGGACAGGTGGAGGAGGAAGATGATTTGGAAACTGGCCTGCTATTAAGGGGGCTTGGCTAGTAGAGTGCAAGGGGATGAGCATTTGAGTCCAGAAGAGAAACTGCTCAGATGAGGGAATATGGGAGGGGTTGCTGATGAACTGGATATGAAAAATATGTTTTTTCCTCAACTGGAGGAGATATGAGCCTGAACACACCTGTGCAGTCCAGAATGAGAGTGCCCTGATCAGAACCCCACTACTACTCCAACTTTTCCTCACACAGATGTTAAGCATATTGCAAAAATTAAAACCTTTGACAGTGTTGTGATCACTGACCAATTTCTGATTCCATGTGGCTTAGGCTTCTGTCAGCATACAAAATAAAACCCCATTAGATGAGCTTGGAAATATATACCCACCACTGTTTTTACATTTAAACTTTTGATATATTAAGTATTCACAGAGTGTTCCAGTTTACTTTTTCAGGATATAAATCAAATGTTGAAAAGCTGTCTGAACCTCAATCTTGAAACTCTCTCTTGGATAGACTATTACATCTTATTCTTCTATAAGATCCTCACAACTGTTCTATTAATTTGAAAAACTCTTCAAGGTTATTTCAGCGATCTACTGCTCCCATTACATGTCTAAATATAAAGCAACCAGAGTGGAAATTTTTCTCCTGAATCTGCTCAGAATTTCTAGAGTCACATTTATGAGTACATAATGATATGACTGCCTTTTACAGTACTGTCTATGAATGATGTATGGCTCCAGCACTTGGAACTCTATTAACAGCTTTTTACAGCACAAAGAGAAAATTCCATTATGCTGATGCTAGTTAATAGAATACAGTGGTAATGAGATGACAATAGCATTTGCACATTCTCTCAAGCTTTTGACTTTTACTGCACTTTTCACCTGTCTGACAGAAAAGATTTAGCTGCATCAGTTAACAGAAGAGGTGTTGGAGAAAATCCACTCTGAACAGATTAGAGTATATCATCATTCAGACTAAAACACAGCAACACTTATTTTAATTTCCCCTACTTCCCACTGAAGAGAGAAGAGGAAGTCAGTTAACATCCACAAAGATGTAGTGAGGACTGCCCCATTTTCCCCATGCTTTAGTGAGTTTTCATTGTTCTGGCTACAACTCCCTCAGCTGTCCTACTCGCCAATCAGCTGAAGAGTTGCTGCTGAGTTGCCTGGGGAACTCCATAACTCCTGTCGAGATGCCAAGCGTGATATCTCCAGAACACTTCAATCCCTGCTGGTTTGGGTAACGATTGGCTAGGACCTTCAACTGAATGCTGGTATCTCACATGCCAATGCAGAATGGAGCACTAACATCAGGCCTCACCATCAACTTCCTTTTTTGACTGTTCACCTGATACTGCCCTTCTTCTTTTGCAATTTCTCATGGAGAAAATATGCTTTATTACATGTTAAAAGACAACATGTGTATTGAAAGTAGCAATTTTATTTGAGTTAAAATTATTTACAAAAACCCAAAGACATACTTCATGAAACTCGTACAAACTATTTTTCCTGCCGTTGGCTTTTGCTCCAAAGATCACAGCTGAGAAATACTGTATAAAATAAAAATAGGATTGGATTCAGAAAAGTACTCTACCGTTCTAATTTCCAATTGAGAGTATTTACACAAATATTTACAATGGAAAAAAAGTTACTTTAAATTTTTAATTTGCAAGTTGGCCTCAAGTACCCTTTAATGCAGAGTTATTTGAGGGTTTAAACACACAAAAAATGCACTGCAGTTCACAGGGTGATTTCTCCCCCCACCCTCAAAAAAAAAATCTGTGTTCATCAGTGCTTGACAATTAGTTATCTAAAAAAAAACTGTTAAACACTGAGGTAAATCAATTCCAATTCAAACAATTACCAGTGTAACAGAGAATCATAGTTCCCCCTGCCCTTTTTTTTTTTGCATGAAATCTATATTTTATTATCTCTTGCCATCTGTCCACAGAAACTTAATTGTTTAATCTTTTTGAATTCTAACTACAAATGAAAAGCCATTAATTTAAAATCATAAGACTAAACGGGCAAAACATATCCAATAAATTCATCCTGTCAGAAATAATTTACATATTTAATTTTACTAAGTTTCTCTTTCTATACTGAGATTTTTTTACCCAAAGGGAAAACACAACTTCAAAATCCCTTCTAAGTTACACTGGTACACTAAATTTTTAGAAGGTGATGAGAGAAAATGCAAAAAGTTATGACCAACATAGGATTTTTGCCTCTAATCAATTACTTCCTTACAGAATTCCCAACAATCTGCATTATCAAAAATAGGAAGACATAGAAGGCAGCCACTGTATGTAAAAAATTTTTACAGCTGGCACTGATACAAAAGCACGAGTTTGTAATTTTATACATGAAAATAACACAAGATCTAAAAGCATGTTAGATTTCCTGTTATTCCCCCTCATTATACATAGAGCTAATATTTTTTATGGCTTCAAGTTTTACAAATTCAGTGGAGTAACATGATGTAATTACCTATACAGGTATTTAAAAAATGTTGATGACACAGAACTCTCTTAAGAGTCTGCAAATATTCAAGACCAGCATAATAAAAATAATTACCAATTTTGCTGGTCTGAATAATGAGTGCAAGAAAAAACACCTATATTAAAAAAAATCTAAATGTATTTTCTGGGATTTTTTGTTCCACTAAAGTCTCTAAACACAATGCTTTGTGAACTAGACCTCAACCTGAACAAAATCTTAACTATATCAGCATTTTAAGGCTTTGTGTTGTATGCATTTAACTTTGCCATACTACAGAAGAATGAAATAGAAAGATTGTGTCAGCTGGAAACATTAATCCCCATTGGTGTTTTAGCTTCTTTACTGAATCGCCCCTAAAACATCCAATTTCTTTGTATTGAGTATTATAAAATATATCTTAAATGCTCCCTTGTAACAAATCAAAACAGCATTTCAAAGTTTTTGCTTAGTATGAAGTGTAAACTACCCTGGGATTGAACATTATTTCACTATGTCCTTTAACAGGGCACAACTCTTTACAGTTACTGCATTTTTTGATAATATACCCTTAAACTGCTTGATGTGTTTATGTTTTTGTATGCCTTTTAGAACTATGAAGCGTTATGGTCTATCAGCTTACAGTATATGGGCCATGACAGTTTTAGAACTGAGAAGTAGTTCAACCACCTAATTTCAATCAAAACAGTATAAAAATATAAACAATCCAATCCTTGCCTCTTTGGATTCCAACAATTTTAAATATAGACAGTAGTTAAAATCACCAAAGTATTTAAAAATTTATATTTTATGATTTTGGAATAATCGCGTAACAAAAAAGCAAGAGCAAATTAAACTCAAATAGGAGCGATACTGCTGTCCAGAACTTCTTTATTAGAACATTTGTTTGATACCTCAGTAGCTAAGCTGCCTTGCACCTGGCTGGCATGAAACAGTGGCTCAACAGTAAACAGCAGTTGCACTATCAGCAGCAAGTTTTTCCCCTTTAAACTTGTCATGAACGAAGCAGGAAAAAAAAAAAAAAGGAGGGTAAACCCTGCCAAAAATATTTAAATACTGCACTGCATCAATTCTATATTTATTTTCTTCAGAACCTTTTCCCCTCATTTTTGATAGTTGCAGATTGATGTAATAACTGTCTTTTAGAAAATGCTGAATGCATGGTTAAGAGACCAGGTAGCCTTAAAAATCTGAACACGAATGACACAGATGAATGGTCTTGGTGTATCTTCAAGGACTTCTTTCATGATTCCTTCCTTTGTCTAAGGGTAGCTCCAGCATTAGAGTGCCTGCAGCGGAAGTTAAGTATCTAGCAGTGTTCCAAGTATTCAATCACCCTAGAGATAGATTTCTGGCCTGTTGTTCCAACAGCACACTGAAAACAAGCAATAGAAAACAGAAGAACAAAAAAAAGCATTTATGACACATTATAAAAATCTCAAAAAGCTCTGCTCAATTTAGAACGCACATTTAGTAAGACAAAATGTACTTTAGGCTGTGGTTCTGAAATATTTTCCATTCATATTCAAAGGGGAATAAGGAAGTGGTTTCCTTTCCATTTTCTAGGAAAATAAAGGGTTGGTAAATGGACATTCTGTATTAAAAATGAAGATATCACCCCCCCACACACACACAAACACCACGCACAATAGAGCTAACTAGCAGAAGTGCTGGAAAGTTTTCATCAATATTAATATCACAAGTGTGAGATAGGAAATGAAAGAGCAGTTTAAAGTACAAAAAGTAACCACATCTGGCAATCTTAAAAATATGCAATACTTACAGTAAGATTCATGAAACTGAGAAATTTTTTGAGCATTTCAGTCATTATTGAGAAGTCCCCTTCAGGTAAGTATTCCCTCACAGTTGTCACATTGATCTGAGGAAGTCAAACATCTCTTTTAAGTTACAAAATATTTTTTGAGCATTGCAATTAACATTATGTGTGGTGTAATAGTATCTCCTCCTCGCCCTCCAATGTTTTTCTGAGCGGCTTATTGCTGTAGTTTCTACACTTGAAGTCTCTCACTACGCATAAGATTTCCACACAATCCCTACTGGGAAAGGAGCCTCAAGGATGACTTCTCACGACTAAGCCCTCTAGCCACAGAAGTTGATACAGGTTTTTATACATAACATTTTAAGTCAAGTCAGACTGCCCAGGATTCTTGAAGGCTAAAGAGATAGACAAAAGTATCCTACTGACAGGGTGAGAACTGTCCTTTCCAGTGGAATAATATTCCTTAAGGGCTGAGAAATACTGACCTTGCACTTGTCACTGTTCCAGAACTGATAATTATAAAATAAATCAGCAAGAAGCTGCAGAACAGTGCTCTTCAGACCATATCTAAACTCACTGTATATCTTGACAAGTCTGATACCTAGTCAAAAAATCACCCACTTCTTTTCTTTCTGAACACAACTAAGCATATGCAGTACTAAATTCGTATTTATATTTAGAACTCTGAATTCCTAAATTTTAAATTTCAGCTCTGAAGAAGGTTTCCCAATCTGATAGAAGTGATCATCTTCAAAGAATGTGGGCATGTACAAATTTGGCATTCTAAAAATCACTGGCAAAAATGAAATTCCTTGGACTATGACGGAACAATATGAAAAACTAACGTTTAGCTCATATAGAAACTACTGAAACACAGTGAGTTTACAATTATAAAACATTTTCACCAATTTCCTTCTTTTCCAGAATAAATTCAGCTATGGGCTGAGACTAAACACAAGAAAAAACAGCCTGCAATATTATCAATTATTATTGCACTAAAAATATATAGTAAGTGAAGACCGGTTTAGAATGGAGTATTTCTGAAAACCTTGTGCTGAGCTATATATGCACCAACATGACCCTCCAAACATAGTAAACTTACACAAAAACCTAACAAAATCACTTCATGACTGCAAGTGGCTATTTCAATGAACATTTACAACCAATTTAGAATGAGTCATTGACTCATTTCCTTACTGGACTCTCCTGGCAGAGACAGCCCAGAAGCAGTGCTGTGTACGAGGCCACGATGCAGTCTTCCATGTGCTTCCCAGCATGTTGAAGGGCTGCAAAAGTAAAAGAAATTGCTTACACAGTACATACAATTTACGAAGAAGTTTCTTTTCTTATTAGAAATATATCTAAATTGTTCAGTGTCACTTCAAAGAATTACATTATTGTAGAACAAAAGTAAATTCCTTCCGCAGCTAAGATATCTCAAAGGACTTTACAAAACTAAGTTATATGCAAAATATAACGTATACTTACACATGGCAGCCATTACATACTGAGCAATCTCACGTGGCCTGGGATAGCGGAACTAATTACCAATAGGGAATATTGGTCCAAACATCAGGATTATTCACTATGCTCTATTAAACATAATACTACCACAAGTAAGGTGCACACACAATACAAAACACCACCACCAATATAGAAATACATGTGAACCCGGAAGGATATACCATCCTCCCTCCAACTCATCTAAACGTCAGTTATCCTTCATGTATTTTCTTTAATATTACTAATATAGTATCTTCCAGCTAGTGACTGAGAAGACTTTTGGGTACACCTTGGACCAAGCACTAGAAGACAAACTATAAGTGGGGAGAAAGGAGGAAGAGGACAGAGAGGAAGTGTAGGTGGTGAGACAGGGAAGACAGGCAGATAGTGGAGCTGAAAAGTGAGACAGGAAATCTGTTTGGAGGGGAAGGAATGTGCTGGAAGGGGGCAGGCAAATGAAAGGAGATGGTGCATCTGAAGATCTTCATTCTCCAGAGATGGAGCAGGTCCATGGCCACCCGGCCCTGGAGATACCAGAGCTCCTGGGAGAAATTCCTCAAGGATGGAGGGCACGAAGCCTTGAAACATTTCCATATACAAATTTTAGCTGCATCTGCAAGTGAATGGGGATTGGGAGGGTGGGGAGAAATAAAGACGGTCTGGTGTGCCACACAGGGAAAAAAGTGAGTAGGGATGAGGAAAGATTCTGAGGGACATACAGAAATATTGTGGGAATAGAAAGGCATCGAGGAAAAGGTAAATGTGGAGATGCAATACAGTGGAAGAGAAATAAACATGGGACCTAAGGAAGAGGCAAAGAGTTTAGCAGAAAAACTAAATGAAGTGAGAAAAGCAAAAAGAGAGAGACTATTAAATAAAGGGAAAAAAGGAAGACAGACCAATTTCAAGTTTAACAATAAGCTCAGGCAAGTGTCCAGATGGCCACCAGAACATTATGTAGGAAACATTACTGTATTAATGTGTCAATGAAACGAAGGCTTCAGGAAATAATCTAAATTGAGGTCAGGATCCAACAAAGTGAAAAAGGGTATTATTGCTTCCTTCACTCCTCATACTCCACAGCAACTAAAATGCTTTGTTCAAAACTTTTCAGAAGTTTCACATGTGGATAGACACCAAGATGAGGACACTTCAGCCCAAGGGGTTATAACATCACTGGAAAGAGGAGATTAGAATGGAAACTCTTATGCAATCTTCACTACAGAGGCAGCTATATTGCAATCATACAGCTCCTCCCCCGCCCCCCTTCAGCTGACCAAAGCCAACTGATATACCTTTATTAAGGTCAAGTTCTTCATCATCCTCTTCCTTCTTATCTTTCTCTTCAGTATTATCTGCCTTTTCTGTGGAGACCCACTGAATCTCTCCACTCGTCTCTTGCCATTCTCCACTCTTATCATGCTGTGCAGTAGGAGCTTCTTTGATCAACTCATCTGTCTGGCTCTCTGCCAGCTGTGCTGCTCGTTCACGTTCAAGGAATAGCTGGTAGGAAAATTTGAGGAGACATTCGGTTATAGGCCAAATCCTAAACAATACACTAATATTCTGAAATGTAATTTCCCCTTCCCATGCATACACCTTCCCATAGTTTTATTCTTCAATATTAGTCTTATTAATGGCATTGGAGGAAAGGATTAGAATTCAAAACTATCTTGACAGATGGAGAAGTGGTCTAAATTAAACAGGATGAAGTTCAATAAGGACAAATGCAAAAGTACTACACTTACGAAGGAATACTCAGTTGCACAAATACAAAATGGGAAATGACTGCCTAGCAAGGAGTACTGCAGAAAAGGATCTGGGATACTGGATCAAACTAAATATGGCTCAACAATCCAATACTGTTGCAAAAAAGCAAACATCATTCTGGGATGTCAGTAGGAGTGTTGTAAGCAAGACAGGAGAGAAGTAATTCTCCCACTCCACTTAGCACTGAAAGTTTTCAAGTGAATACAAAGAAAAGGATAAACTGTTCTTAGCTACTGAGGACAGGACAAGAAGCAATGGGCTTAAACTGCAGCTAGAGAGATTTAAGGAAAAACTTCCTAACTGCAAGAGTAGTTAAGCACTGGAACAAAATCACTGGAGGTTTTTAAGAACAGGTTAGACAAAGACATCAAGCATGATCTAGAGAATACTTAGTCCTGCCTCAGTGCAGGGGCCTGCACTAAATGACCTATCAAGGTCCCATCAAGTCCCACAATTCTATGATCATTATCCTCTTTTTAAAAGGATTATACATATTCATGACAAATAAGGGTGGAATGCCCCATGGTAAAGATCAAAGACAACCTGATTCACCACTTTGAAGGATAAAAATACAAGTTAATATCATGATTTGAGTCAGAAACCTTTTCCTGAACAACAAATACAATTTTTTCTTTGAGACACTGGAATACCCAAACTGCGCCTTTCATTTGTAAAATGTTCAGGATGATATTACTTTTATAGGAATATCTGCATTTAACTTATTTTCCTGTTCTCCTCCACCCTTCCTTTTACATCCTACAAATTCATAGTCTTTTTCCTGTAATCTCTATTTTTTGTTCCCTCCTAATTCCTGTTTTAGTTTATTTTTATACCAATTTTTTGCCCCTCCCTTAAGTTTCTCCAGCTCTCCAAAATGATCCACTCCATGCATGAGTAGAGCAACAAAGATCAACTAACAAGTTATGTACTGGGGCTGCTGGATAAGTGGTAAGCTCCCTCTTTGTACTTCAATTCTGAGTCTGTTAACTTCTAGAACACCTTTTTGAGAGGCCCTTTGCAAACAGGTGCATATTTAGGCATTGTTCTTTGCTATTACTCTGTGTAGTACTTTGATAACTGATGTCTGTTGTATCTGTAGTATACCCACACATGACACACAACAGGTTCCTGAATAAAACAAAATTGTGACTTCAGTTTCACAACTGGGAAAAAATATCAACCTGCAAGAAACAGCAAAAATCTGAAAGTGACCTCAAATTATCGCAACATATACACTTACCTATCACAAACTGGAGCTGAAGTTGCTAAATGGGTTTTAATTCACACCTTTAGTAATTTCAGAGGAAGTTTGTATACAGACATATCTTTCAGATTGTCCTGTTTCAGTTTAATTACAATCACTCACTCAATCCAAAATAAGAGTACCCATACACAGACTAGCATTGAAATAATTAAAGGTGTGAATTAAAATCCATTTAGCACCTTCAACTCCAGTTTGTGCCTGATAAGCCAATACAGAGTGTGAGCCTGCTTCACAATGGAATAATTCTTCATGGCTTTTTTTTTTTTTAAATGATTTAGTCAATGTGATAATCAAATGGAGTAATCTGCACATCCTGATGCATTGAAACTGATATTCTGAAGCTGTTGTGATGCATGCTATATATCGATAAACAACGTTATGTCAAAGTAAATGTCTTAAAATTCAATAAAGATGTAATTTTGAAAATCAATTCATGGAAGGAGGTATGTAAGACAAATGTAGCTCAGGATATTGTACTAGAACTACAGCAGGTTTAAACAAAACTAGAAATAAATCGGATGCAAAAAATGCTTTAGTGTAAATGAAAGCAGCCTTTTGGTGTCAGAAATAATGGTACTACTGTCCTTATATGGAAAACAGCTGCTGCACTGGGCACAGAAGAAAGAGAAAGTATTGTAACTGGATCACTAAGTGAAAGCTATTGGAGAAAAACCACAATAGGTTCTGCATTTTGTAAGGTTCACAGGAATTTAAAAACCTTTGACATGACACTACCGCTTGCTAACACACATTTCTGCCATAAGCAAGTAACTTCAATATTACATGGAGAACTATTTTGCGACTAAAGTTGCTACTTACCTGTACTAAAGCCTGAACAGCATCAATCTGACCAGTTATCTTTATGCTATCATCCCCTTCTCCTGAACAGAATGAATCAAAAGAACATGATGTTTCCATATTGACAAGACAGTGTCTATTCCGAGCACTATACTCTACCAGATTGATCAGCAGACCCAAGCCCTGGAAGAATCAAAGTCAAAGAAGATTATACACAACGAAGAAAAAAAGGATCCAAATAAAAGAATCTTACTGATCAGTGCATCTCATAAATACTATTTTTAGACTTTGTGTGTGTGGTGCTCACTGAGGTATGGGCACTCTTATCAAATGGTCTGATGTACAGAATATGGCCAAATAAAAAAAAATTAGAATCAACATCCATATTTAGGCACCTGAATAAGTGGCCAGATTTTCAAGAATGCTGAGTACAAAGCATCTCTGAGCACTTTTGAAGCTGTGGCCCCTTATTTATAATAGAGATTTAGGAGCCTAACTTTTGGCTTGCTTTTTTGAAAAACTTGGCAGATGCATTTTATCTTTTGCAATTTATGCCATGTAGATTTACTTCAGTACTGTCAAAAGAGAAGCAAAGTAGATTCAAACAAAACCTGTCCCAAACTGATTACATATACTGTACTTCTAAACTTGAATGGACACTGAAATGAGACAACTACTTTCTTCTAAAGTGAGTCTAAGATGATGTCTCTTGTTCACCCAATTAACAGTGGACTTTTACCACATTAAATACATATGGATTACTTCTTCAAAAATTTTGTACTGCAGGCCTCCCATTTCATTCTAAATTCTCACTTTGTACTGTCAAACATCTGTTTGTAAAAAAAAAAAAAGTTTCTAGGCATTCTATGTGCACACACAGTGACCTAATTTTTAAAAGCTGTTACATGTAGTCACAATGGGCACCTTAAAAATCCTTTTACAGTGCCAAGTTTATTCCTTCAAATGCAGTGTTGGTTACTCCTGAAATTTTTATTTTTGTTTAGGCACCAAATTTTTAAGTCATTTTCTTAGACCATACACAGGAAATGCTTCCATTGACTTCAATGTGACATTTTCTTGAGAAAAAGCTCAGTAAAAACTTTAGAATATGGCTGTCATCATGAAAAACTGAAGTAGTTCAATACACATAAGACTCGGCAAACTCATTCTTTAGATTAATGAAACAAAGGGTCTTTTTACTACTCTTAGTTTAAAGAATGCTATCTTACCAACACCCGAATATCAAATCTCTGTTCTTGAGGTAGGAACTTTGGAACCTGAAGCACACAATTCATAGCTGTGCCTATCAGACCATCTTGTTCACCCGTTTTTGTGCTGCCCCACTCTGTTAAAAAAAAGAATGTGGTCAAGCTTCTAAATTTGTAAACAATTTTTTAAATATCATGCAAACATTAGTAAAACAAATCTTTTCTAAAAACCAATTAGCATCCTTTGTCCAAGACACTTCTCTTATTAACAATCTATTTCACAGTCCTTATCTAATTTCTAGTGACAATTACTGGTCACTGTATTGCTAAGATCCAACATACATGAGCAAATACTAAAGAACTTAGGAGGTTAAACATGGTTGGTAGGAATGGCCTACCTTATACTGTTTGATATACAAGTGCAAGCTCTGGAAAGATCCCTTACCATTATCATTTGTTAAGTTAAGTAAGACACCAATGATGGCCCTCATGCAATCTTCCACTGCTTTACCCACATGGTTAGTTACATTCTGGTGAGGCAAAGGCTTGCTGTATGGTAAACAGATGCTGTCTTCAGCACGGTTATATCGCTGGATCAATTCCTCACAATGCTGCAATGCTCTGAAGATGGAAAATGCAGAGAAGACATAATTAACTAACTAACAGTACTAGGGCATTTTATCTTTCATTATATGTGCATGATGAAGAAAATGATATAAATGTGATGTCTATGCAAAATGTGTTCTATATTATCTAAATGTACTCTAAAATTAATTTTTTATTCTGTACTTGCCAGAGTTAATTACCTCCATTTCACAGTAATGAAATAAATGCCAACTGACTTCCCACCAAGATACAATGCACTTCATCACAACTCTAGACTATAGCTTGATTCTTTACTTTAGATCAAGTTTATGTGGCATAACATAAAATTTAATGAATTTCAGCAGAGTTACAGATAAAATTGGGGAAATGCAGTTGAGAACCAGGATCTAAATCACAAACACACAAAAGTCTAAATATAACACTACATAGCAGATTTTTTTTTTTGAAGTACTCACTCAAGATACCTGCCAACCATGCTTGAGATACTAATACCAAAGTATGCTTTCATTGGCTAGTTAGGGTCAGATTCTCAGCCCAGCTTTATCTCCTTTGCACCCTCTGAGTGGCATGAAAGGGATACAATCTAGTAGCAACTGGCCAGTTGAGAATTCCTCCAAATTCCACAGATGGCAAAGTGTAGAGAAGAACAGAATTCCACTATGCCAATTCTAAGCTGGTATGTGGTCCCCTTTGGAATACAGCCAGCTTCTCTCACTTGTATCAGAACCCAGGCAGCTTGCAAATCAGGTAACCAGCATGAGCTTCCTAATGGTCCACACCTCATATTCCCAGAAAAAGTCTTGGCACAGAAAGGAATTTGGCACATATTTACTGTTTTTCTTATGAAGAGAAATAGTAGCAATGTAAGAGTTTTATACTAAATTATTTTAACATTATTGATTTTCTTTTAGCTATGTTTACACTGGCCTCTCTCTCTCCCCGACCCCCATTCAATTTTCCACCATTGCGAGCACTAGTGTAGAGCGAGAGCTCCAGGCAAGTGATAGTATTTTGTCTATATTCACTTAGCTACTACCATTTCAGTTCCACAGGTTGTAGCAATATTCGGAAATTCTAGGGGAATAAGTATATGCTGTAGCCATGGCCTGTTTTTATTTTTGTCACACCATGTACAAGAAAGCCTGAAATATCATTTTATGATAACTTACTTAGCTGATGAGACTATGAGCTGAGAGTCTTTATACGCTATCAAGTAGCTTTGATTCTCTGGGTTATGCACAGTTACCTAAAATGGAAAAAGTATTAGGATTAACCTTTTGTTGGAAGAGGGAAGGATCAGTGAACACACAATATTTTTCTTCTTTACTCACCACTATATTTCCTCATCAATCAGAAGGCAAGACTGAAATTGCCACTTGAAAACCTCATTCTCCACGAGCATTTTTACCTTTTTTGTGACAGTATTTTCCTATGATTTTATCTTGTACCTGGCCCTACAGAACACCACAGAATGCCCATCTCGGTAAGGTCATACAGAACCCCACCATTTCATTTTGCAGACCAAGTCTCACACAAATCCATCTCTGGTATCATAAACAGAGAAACTCTGTGAAATAATGCAGCAGAAAAAAATTAATCAATTATCCCATCAGGAAGACAGCATATCTGCTCATACTTACACTTTCTAAGACCCGTAAACATCTTTCTGCTCCCCATAACGAAGCAACCAATTTCTCTTCACTTTCGTCACTGCTTAGGTGATCCACACATTCTTTGACTAAATAATAAAGAGAGCAGCATTAAAGAGGTCTTTCTGAAATCTGTACTTGTAAAGGTACAAAGAGCAATGCATATAGTAACAGAAATTCTCCCAATACCTCACCAACCCTATTTGTCACATTTTTACCAAGTTGCTTTATTAACAGGAGTGCGATGATTATGAAATGAATTAGTATTTCAAAAATACTATTTTTCAAACGTTCTATTTATCACAGTAATTTTTTTTTAAAGAAACTTTTTTAAAGACATTATTTAAAAAAAATATTTTTAGTATGGTCTCAGATATTTTATGTATGCCAAAGTAACACAAAACATCAACTGCCAAACCATAATGATGTGAATACTACTATTTAAAAGATGGAAAACACTTAAATAGGTTTGTCAAGAAGAGAAAAAAAAACAAGTTTATTTTTCTATTGACCAAGAAGAGATTCTGCATCAAACTCCTATGGCACAGAACTGTAGATTACTCAGCACATTTTATAGTATTAAAGAAGCAGAGATATCTAACACTGTACAATACAAACCTTTTGAAGTGAAAACAAAGACAGACATAAGGAATTAGCAAGCTTGCATCTCAAAAGTCTCAGCACCAGCTCATTGCTTTTTTACTTTATTTTACCCAATTTCAAGAGCTAGCCTTCTCCAACTCATTGATATTTGTTTCAACAGATGCCTTCCTTCCCATATTTTCACCGCACTTTGAGCAAAGTGCACCTACAAATATCTTAAAGGAGCTCAAACTCATGTCTTTTTGAAGAGCTAGCTTTCTCTGGACTGTCTTGGAAAGAAAATGTGTCCAGAATAGGAGACAGTATTCTAGAAGGGGATATCGCTGGTGCTTTGTGAAGTAACAGAATTCCAATACCCAGACATAGTATATATGTAAGACAACTCCTCAAAACCCAAACTCCTAAGTTGCCCAACTGGTATCCTATTATCCAGCTGAAACAACAACACAGACCCATTATCTATTTAGAATTCAATCTGTTTTCAATGCAACTTCCTACACTTTAATAAGGCATTAATTTTTCCCAACAATCTGATGTGGAATTTTAAATACTTTTTGATAGTTTAAGTAGAAGATACACATTTTTTCTTTCCTCTTACGATAACAGAAATTAAGAAAAGATGACAAATTAAGGGGAAATCTTCCCGTCAAATCTATGTCTAATTCATTTATACTTTTCAGTGCATCAGAAACTAAACATATTCAAGATACCTTTATCTACAATATGATCAAGACCACCTAGAAGTCGCAGCTCTTCTTTAAACCAGTCCCCTGCTCGTTTTGAGGTGAGAGACAGTAGCGTCTCCATTGCCAAATGCCCAGTCTGAAAAAGTCAGAATCTAGAATTAGTAAAGTAATTCCATTACCAACAGCTATTGACAACTGCATCTTAGCATATAAAAATACCTTGTATTTAAAAAAATAACCGTAGGGTCTTTAATATATGCAATAATTCTGAATCCATGAACTAACAAGAAATTGTACTACTGTTTAGCTACAGAAATTATTTCATGAGTGAGCAACAGTCTGACAAGCATTACAGATGCCTCTCCTGTCCCGCAAGGCATCCACGCCACAAGTCTATTGGAAGCAATCGACTAGAGATGTGCAGAGTGAATCCTGTAGTTCAAAGTCTATATTTCTATGTTTTGGAGAACTTAAGAGTCATGGCTACTATCAAAATAAACTCATTTCAGTGTTTAACTCAAAGAACTGCATAAGCTCACTGGAAGTTTATTGTCCCATTACCTAACTGAACAAAAGTTCTCTGTGTAGAACAGCCACCAGAGGGAGCAAGCCAAACTGCCAAGTGTTTAAAAGAAGCTTGATTGAATACTGACAAGGGGAGAGCAAAAATACTTTTGCACTTTCATTTTTATATTTCTCAATTTTGCCAGTATTTTAAGAGAGTCAAACTGTCTCCTTTCATTTGCACTTCCTGTTATCAAACACCAAACTGAGGAAGGAAATGGCCAAATCAGCCAGGCAGCAGAAAATAAGGAAAGCCACAGAAAACACTTCTTCTCTGTCTTCCAGATATGTTGGCTCTCTCCTCTTGCTGATATATATATATATATATATATATATATATATATATATAGTAGTGTAAAGTGTAAAGTAGTAGTGTAAAGTATATAAAATATTGTAAATACTGGAAGGTTTTTCCCCAGTGAGACGTTGTTGTCCTGCTAATTTACAAAGATTATATATATAAATATATATATAAATATATATATAAACTTTGTAAATTAGCAGGACAACAACGTCTCACTGGGGAAAAACCTTCCAGTATTTACAATATTTTCTATACTTAGAATAAAGAATATTTAAGACATGCCAGAAATACTGCGAACATTGAAAACTTTGAGGGTTACCACTATACCTCATTCCTACCATAAAAAGTTTAGATTAAAAAAAGTTACATTTACCAAATAATTACTCCCTGCCATGTTCTTATCAAAACATGTGCATCCATGAGCTGAACCATTTTAGATTTTATTTTGATGATTGCCTTAGTAAGGCTAATGCCAATGCAGCAACCATGGACAGCAACAAAAAGATATGTAACCTGTCTTGCACAGATAATTTAAAGCTACAGAGAACTGGACAATAAAATACTGATATTTACATCATTCACTAAGGATACAGGTAAATCAAACCCTAGGCCATAAACAAATCTAGTAATTTCATGTGCACTACATAAATACAACAAATAAAAGGAGATAAAAGAGGAAAGGTTTTCAGTAGAGGTAACTGAAAACCACCCCACTTCTAGGCTTCATGCCTGAACCACAACTTTGAAGCACTGTTTACATGGCTATGGACCCTTCAGTGGAAGGATATGGGGCCACATAGGGTATTGTTGTGCACAGCATTTTGGAGCACTAGAGTGAGCCCGGCTAGCTCAACCCAGCTAGGAGACTTTGGCACCCACATGCTCCAAAACACTGTAGACATACCCTATGTGGCCTCAGACACTTCCACTGAAGGCCAACATTCTTAAAGTGTTGCTCTTAAAGGAAGAGGGGAAGGTAGAAGATTAGAGTAAATATGCAGAATCATCCCTCCCAAAAAACTGGTTACAGGCAAATAAATGTCTTTTCATCTTTGATGTAGCCTCCATATACTCTCAGTGGTGAGAGTTTAGTTAGCAATACAATATTTTGGGAGATGAATGAATGAGTTCTATTTAAACAAAGAACACAGAACTGCCCTTCCAAAGCAATCCAAGTCCACAAACAAATGGAATGAGTAATGTTGTGTAAAATTCTCAACAGAACTTCAAATAGCAGTCCTGCAGATTGCTATGATGGAAGTGTTCCAGAGACATGTTATCAAGGTTTCCTTCGCCCTAGAAGAATGAGTTCTAAATTGAAGTACTAACATCTGAAACAAGGCATCACATATTCAGTGCAAAATCTAATCCATTTGGATAGCTCTTGAGTGGAAATGACACTCCCCTTACTCTGATCCAGAAGGCTATGCATTTAGGTAACTTCCTAAATATCTGAGTCTGTGAAATGAATACTCAAAGACCATTTATATCTACAATTAGGATTTGAGAAGACAAAACAGGAGATTAATAGTCTCATCAGAATTTGCATTATATTTGGTAAAAATTATGTCAAACAAATCAGTCTTCTTGGTGCCAGAACAGACATGGAATAGGACTCTGAGAATGCCACCAATTTGTAGGTGGCCATTTTAGGACTGGATGTTGCCTGGAAACGCAATTTATTTGGCATCAATATCTTAAGGTTGTTTGTTTAGCTGTGAACTAAACAGCCAAGTTAAAACTAATAAAATTGACCTCCAATTCAGCCTCAGGACATCTGAAGACCAGAAAATTCTTAGGTCCATAACCATGTTCTATAAAAGCCTATGAAATTGTAATCAACCTAAAACTGAAATGCCAACCATATTGCATTATGTCATCATAAACCCCTTAGCTGTAGCTAGCAGCCATATGGTCAGATTATTTTCCCGAAAACAATTCAACTCCTTTCACTGATATAGAATACGGTCTTCTAATGCCAATTTCACAATTTGTTCTACAACTGAAAGTTTGAGAAAACTGAGTGGAAGAATGACAAAATTACCACAATAACATACAAATCGAAAAGCCACATCAAGCAAGGCATGTTTTCTTTTAACCTGGTGTAAAATGGAACACGTAATTTAACTTGGCGATTACTGCTAACAGATGAAGACAAGCATGAAGCATGTCTAGAGATAACGCCTCTAACAACTTCAATACACAGATTTTTGACAAAAACTGTTTTTAAAAGAGTATCAGACTGATAAAAATCATGGTAAAATTCAAAGACAAAATCTAAAAAGCATTAAACAATGTAACACTGAGGCTTTTGGCTTTGCTGCATTTGCGCGCGCTGCTGCGCAGCGCCGCAGCGCTAGCGCAAGCGCCAAGTAGTCAAAGCCCCAGCGCTGAAAGAAAACCCTCCCAGCAGTCCTGCTCTCTCAGCCTGTGGGGGTGGTGGACAGCGCTGGGCCGCGCTCAGCGCTGGGGGGCTGGACACTGGCGCTTGCTGGCGCTTTGCATTTGCCGCGCAGCTGCAGAGTGTTGTTTTCACACCCTGCTGCAGCGCTGCAAATTTGCAAGTGTAGCCAAGCCCTGAGAAAAAAGTAAAGTTTATAGTAACATTTGTTACACTGAAATACAGGTTATATTAGTCATACCATCTACTGGTAACATACTACAGTATCAGTTGTTCCAGATCAGATCAGTGGTCTAGCTAGTCCAAGGTCCTACTCAGTGTGTTCACATTTCTTTTAAACATAAAATTTTGAAAGGCTTATAACATATCCATTATTATTCGTGCTAGGATGAAACTAACAAGAGAAGTCTCATCCCAGTAGTTTTAAACTAGGGCTGACAAGAGATAAAAAAATCCATCATGATTAATCGCACTGTTAAACAATAACAGAATACCATTTATTTAAATATTTTTGGATATCTTCTACATTTTCAAATATATTGATTTCAATTACAACACAGAATACTAATGGTACAGTGCTTAGTTTATATTTATTTTATTACAAATATTTGCACTGTAAAAAACAAAAAAAATAATATTTGTCAATTCCCTCATTGCAAATACTATAGTGCAATCTCTTTATCATGAAAGTTGAACTTACAAATGTAGAATTGTTAAAAAACCTGCATTCAAAAATAAAAATGTAAAACTTCAGAGCCCACAACTCCACTCAGTCCTACTTCTTGTTCAGCCAGTCACTCAAACAATTTGTTTACATTTGCAGGAGATAATGCTGCCCGCTTCCTGTTCACAATGTCACATGAAAGTGAGAACAGGCATTCCCATGGCACTGTTATAGCCAGCGTCAAGATATTTATGTGCCAATGCCCTAAAGATTCATATGTCCCTTCATGCGTCAACCACCATTCCAGAAGACATGAGTCCATTCTGGTGACAGGTTCTGCTCGACAACGATCCAAAGCAGTGCGGACCGACGCATGTTCATTTCCGTCATCTGAGTCAGATGCCACCAGCAGAAGGTTGATTTTCTTTTTCGGAGTGTTCCTCTTTGAAGACTTCTGAAAGCATGCTCCACACTTATTCCCTCTCAGATTTTGAAATGCACTTCAGATTCTTAAACCTTGGGTTGACTGCCACAGCTATTTTTAGAAATCTCACATTGGTACCTTCTTTGAGTTTTGTCATGATGGCTACTGAAGTGCCATGCCAACGCCTGTTCTCACTTTCAGGTGACATTGTAAATAATAAGTCAGCAGCATTATGTCCCGTAAAGGTAAACAAACTTAGTTGTCTTCGCGACTGGCTTAACAAGAAGTAGGACTGAGTGGACTTGTGGGCTCTAAAGTTTACATTGTTTTGTTTTAGAGGGCAGTTACATAAAAAATTTTACATTTGTAAGTTGCACTTTTACCATACAGCTCTTGTATGAGTTGAACTGAAAAATACTTTTTTTTTGTTTGTCATTTCTACAGGGTAGATATTTAATCAAAAGTAATATAAAGTGAGCACTGTACACTTTGCATTCTGTGTTGTAACTTAAATTAATATATTTGAAAATGTGGAAAAACATCCAAAAATATTTAATAAATTTCACTCGGTATTCTACTGCTTGACAGGGCGATTAAAAGGATTAACCGTGATTAATTTTTTTAACCATGATTCATTTTTTTAAGTTAATCACATGAGTTAACTGAGATTAATCCACCACCCTACTTTAAACTTAAAAACAAAACAAACAAACAACAGTTTGTTAGGCTTTTAGAGGATCTTACAACTGAAGTAAGGTGCTATTTGTATGTACACAATTTATAAATACACTAGTTTCAGAGTAGCAGCCATGTTAGTCTGTATCCATAAAAAGAACAGGAGTCCTTGTGCCACCTTAGAGACTAACAAATTTATTTGAGCATAAGCTTTCGTGGGTTACAGCCCACTTCATCGGCTGCATAGAATGAAACAACATAAGAAGAGTATATATATATATATATATATATATATATATATATATATATATATACACACACACACACACACACACATACATACAACATACATACATACATATACACACACACACACACACACACAGAGAAGATGCCATACCAGCTCTAAGAGGCTAATTAATTAAGATGACCTGTTAACAGCAGGAAAAAAAAACTTTTGTGGTGATAATCAAGATGGTCAATTACAGACAGTTGACAAGAGGTGTAAGGATAGTTATCATATGGAAAAAGATTCAAGTAGTGTAATGACTCAGCCATTCCCAGTCTCTATTCAAGCCAGAGTTAATGGTATCTAATTTGCAAATCAATTCAAGCTCAGCAGTTTCTCCTTGGAGTCTGTTTTTGAAGTCTTTCTGTTCCAAAATTTACACTTTCAGGTCTCAGAGTAGCAGCCCTGTTAGTCTGTATCCGCAAAAAAAAACAGGAGTACTTGTGGCACCTTAAAGACTAACAAATTTATTTAAGCATGAGCTTTCGTGAGCTACAGCTCACTTCTTCGGATGCATAGAATGGAACACACAGACAGGGGATATTTATACATACAGAGAACATGAAAAGGTGGAAGTATGCATACCAACAGGCAGAGTCTAATCAATTGAGATGAGCTATCGTTAGCAGGAGGAAAAAAACTTTTTGAAGTGATAATTAAGATGGCCCATAGAAGGTGTGAGGAGAACTTAACATAGGGAAATAGATTCAATTGGTGTAATGACCCAACCATTTCCAGTCTTTGTTTAACCCACAGTTAATAGTATCTAGTTTGCATATTAATTCAAGTTCAGCAGTTTCTCTTTGGAGTCTGTTTTTGAAGTTTTTTTGTTGCAAAATTGCCACCTTCAAGTCTGTTACTGAGTGGCCAGAGAGGTTGAAGTGTTCTCCTACTGGTTTTTGACTGTTATGATTCCTGATGTCAGATTTGTGTCCATTTATTCTTTTGCATAGAGACTGTTTATACTGTGGCTACCAAATTGGATGTATAAATTGTTCATGTATTTTTACATCCTATCAAAATGGTATATATACACTCCATTTCAGAGTGTTACAAATATGTATTAGAAGTATAAAAGGGTTGGTTAAAGTTTAATCAAACAATCCATTGACAAAACTGGCAATTGAACAGTACGCAAACTGCAAAAGAATTTTCCCTTCCTCTTTTTTCAGCGCCTTTTTGGGCTTTCCACCACCACTGTATAAAAAAGGAAAGCACCTGAATAATCTTGCATTGGCCACTGTTGGAGGCAAGATTTTGGAATAATTGGACTGCTGGTCTAATCTGGGATGACAGTTCTTATGTAAGAACTTTAGAAGAGCAAGAATATTTAGAAGAGTCAAAATCTTTACCTCATCACATTACGCTTGGGTACACAACTAATCAACTACTTGTTGATGCAACACCTGAGAATAATTTCAGCTTTAATTGAATTTTATCCTGTCTACAGACCAACCATTAACTTATTTTTACCTAATTTTGATGCATGACATATTACATCGTATATAGTATATCAAAACTCGGACACAGTCTGGAACCAAATACTGCTATCAAAACTTTATAAGCTCAAGTTTATTTCTTAAATAATTACAAACCTGTTACTAGCTACAATGGACTATAATTTGGTGAACTGCAGACAACTGCAGAACTACTGTAGCTTATTGTATAGAATTATAGTAGCCTTGTTTAGAAGAGAATTGGGAAATTTAAAGATGAAAAAGTATGTACATCACATAAAATATTCTACAAAGAAAACAGATGAAATTTCAGACTACTCTTGGCCCCCTAATAGAGCATCACAAGGCACAAAGTAAACAGTTATAACTAGAATTGAAAGATAGCTGCTGCTAATAAATTTCATTTTACCAAGCATTTCACTTTAGATTAGTTTTCAAACAGATCCTTCAAGCACAATCATGAGACCCACCGTGATGTTTTCAAGATCAAGATGTTTGTTGTGGACAGTTTCACAGAGCCTCCGTATTTTTTCCTTAATTTTGTTCATGTCTTTTTCATTTAACAGCTTGGCAGAAGAAGCGTCTTGCTCTAGCTCCAAAAGCCGAATCATCAGATCTAGACTAGCTCTGTCTAGATCCATGTTCAAACGATCTCTACTCAGGATGTACATAAGAGCTGCTGTACAAAGTGACAGATTCTTGAAAACAAAAAGACAAATATAAAATTGTAGCGGCACTTGTGCTAGATGAAGAATGTACAACACATGAAGTTTTTTTAAATAGACAAAGCTGGTGATTTGGGAGAGAAATTTGTCAGACTTTGCCTATGCCACCACTGAAGCTAGTAACTATATGTCTGAACACTGTTCTTTCTAGCAAGATACTAACAGTTTTCCTGGCCAATGCAGACAAAGCACAAATAACTTAATTCATTTTACAAAATCCTGCTAGAGACGCAAAGCATTTGAAATTTACCCCAAAGCAGTCAGTGTCGCAGAGAGAAAAGCAGGGGATAGCACGAGCAAGTAAAGGAGGATTATTTTATACCTCAGAAAGATTATAAATCCCTAGTTCATTTAAGCAGTTTGGTCATGTCATGTGTACACATCTTTATACACTGGTCTGGCTGACAGGGATTTGGTTCATATTGAATATTTGCTTAAAAGGTTTAGCTCAACACCAGAAAAATATAGTGTGTGCGTGCATGCAAATCCACACGTCAGTTTAGGAGTTCTGAACACAAGCCTGTGATGAGAAGAGATGCTGAGGAATAGGGTGAGGGGGTCAGTGATGCAAGATTTTATAAAATCCTAATTTTGGATTCATCACAATATAAAGATTTGAATATTAGGGCTATGAAGTTTTCCCAGAAAATATTCTCTAGACAATCTATTTTAACAATGTAGATTTTCAGAGAAATGATTCCTCCAAACAACCATTGTAGAGGGGAGGGGGGGGGGAAAAAGAGAAGAGATGGGTAAAAAAATAGGGATTATGACAGAAGTCTGAAGGCAACCTTAACTATGGAATTGAAACTTATGCCTCTAATAGAGTTCAGGAAAAAAATAAAAATAAAATCTTCAACTCTTGTTACATACACACCAAAAACTGCAGGCCAATTACTCCCACTCAGAAGAATTTTGATCTTTGTCTCCTCGTTCTCATTCTATTTATATTCCATCTTGTGGGAACAGATGGTAATTTTCAAAGGTTCAGCATTATATTTCAATTTATTCTATATTTCTGAATTATTCACATGTTCAAGACATTAAAAACATGTTTTTGTGTGTAACTGAAAATTTTCATGAAAAAATTTATTTTAAAAATTAATAATCTACTACTCTGAAGCATTCACAGCATATTCTGAAAAAGATAGTTAATCAGGAAACTGCAGTTTAAATACCAGTTTACCAATTAGGTGGAACAAGTATTTTTCAAAGATGACAATTTGTATTTGGGAATAACTCTGAGATAACTGGTAATTTTATTGTGCCTACTGGGCACAAAATAATTTATTCATTGCAACTACTATTTCATACCCTCATTAGGTAAACTAACAATCTTATTCTCTCAAATCCATTATAGAGTATAGTTGCAGTAGAAGTAATAATTGATCATCAACATTTATTTCCAATTATGTTGTCATTTGGGGCAAAGCCTTTTCTCTTTCCCAAACTATCATAGTCTCTCTCTCTCTCACACACACACACACACACACACGAGTTTCCTTCTTCAAAACCTTTCTAAATCCAAGTGAAGCTAGCACTACCTATGTCATGAAATGGACACAATGCCATATGGTACGAGTAATTCAATTTTTCTATTTTGAAGTAACTGTTTCCCCATTTCCTTTTGGATGGGCTTGAATTCTGTGTTGCTCTTGTTGAGACTTGGGGGCAAAATCTATTTCTAATCATTTGAACAAAATTAAAAATGTCAGTGAAACACAGATGTTCAATGCAACAGCAGTGGGATTATTTCATGTAAAGCATAAATATGTATGTCCAGTTACAGAATATCACACAATTATTGACAAAAACATAAAATTAGCTGTTCAGAATGTCTTAGTTTCTTTATCTAAAATACATTTAAAAGACATGGGGGGAGGGATAGCTCAGTAGTTTGAACATTGGCCTGCTAAACGCAGAGTTGTGAATTCAATCCTTGAGGGGGCTCACTTAGGGATCTGGGGCAAAAATCTGTCTAGGGATTGGTCCTGCTTTGAGCAGGGGATTGGATTAGATGACCTCCCGAGGTCCCTTCCAACCCTGATATTCTATGATTCTATGACATTATATGAAAACCTAACTTTTCAACATATTGAAAGTGGATGTTTACTTGGTCAAATATATTTCTGGAAAAAAGTAACAATTTAAATGTTGTGGTTTTTTGCTGCAATCATATATTGCAAGTACTTTTTTGAAACGGGTGTTTTAGTTCATCTGAAAATAAAGAAGTGATGGCAATGGTTAAAGACAACATGGTACAAGATGTTGTTGCACATGCGTACCATGCATTAGCCAAAGCAATGAGCTCCAAGTTACTCCCTCAACAACTTTCCTGTCACACAGAAATGGCCTGTGTTTGGCTACCCTCAGCTTCATGACTACAAAGGAATGAGATCTTATTTAATTTTAAAATGTACTTATTAGCATTTCCATGGCTCTCATGACCACTATTTGATTACTTGCGGGAAGACAGCAAATTCAACATTATTCTCCCATGTATTTTGTCAAGTCAACATACAAGAAATGTCAAAGAAACAGCTCGTTGGACTTCGAGATTTATTAACTACACAAAGGATCAAATGGAGGTTTCCAAAATCAGCTTCTGTAACAATCCCTCCTCATGGCATTTTCCACAAATGTCTTGGGGACAAAAATAATGGCAGCTACAAGTCTTAGAAATGGTTTCCACTGAAGTTGAACCCAATTTGTGACGTTTGGGTGAACAGGAAAACTCATATAGCTTCAGTTTCATCTCACTGGTTAGGGTAGCTGACTTCTTTCAAGATCTTTCATTACTAGTTAATGCTGTGCCACCCTAAAACTTACAGCACTGCTTAAGAACACTAACATAGCATGTACACACTGTAGACAACTACAAAGGAAAAAAGGAGAATATCTACATTCAAGCTATTTTTACACTGATGAGTTTAAGTTCAGAGATAAATATCTGGATTATTCTTTATTTTTACGACAATGAAATTGGAAAGAAAAATAGAATATTAGTGTTAACTTTTCTAAGTACTACTTTTAAACTAAATGTAATGAATAAATTTAAAATGGATAAAGATTTGAAATCATAAACCTAAACTCAGAACCAAAGTTTTTAAGACTATGAATTTTAAACAAGCGTTATCAAGCCTCAAAAAAGTGTGTGGGGAAGGATGGGGCGGGGGGGGGGGGGGAAGAGAAAACAAGAGTTTTTGCCATCTTTGCACACAAGAGAACACATGAACTCTCTTGAATTTCCCATGTTATATTTCTGTGTAGACTTCTAAAGTCTGGCCAATATTTCCAGAAAAATGCTAAACAAATGCAATCAATCTATACTAAAAACCTAATAAATAAATTTCTATATTTCTACCATCTCCATTAATTTACGTATATCAATCCCAATGTGACTTGAAACTAACCAATTACATAGAATACATGAAATTTGAATACCTGGTGGTGTTGGGAGTCATCCAGTGTTTTGAAGACCATGGCTACCATTCCATGTGCTCTCAGGTGCATTCGGAAACTAGGCATGGCGCACTTTGTCGCCAAGCTAATAACACTGGAAAAAACAGACAGGCATTAACATGTCTGAAAGTGACTACATGTATTTTAAAAAAGGCTAGTTAAGTAAACAAGTCTAATGAACATTAATATGTTTACATCAGAAAATCCAACTATTTGTGGGCTGATAAAAAGGCTTGTTATATATATATTCTTGTACGGTTTACCGCCAATCTCTAATGGCGAAGATATGTAGCATTCTGTTTTAGAATTGCTTACTCATATTGGGCTAAGTCTTGTTTCTTCTTTTAATGTTAGCTACAATAGGGTTGCAAATGGATAACATCAAGTGTTTTAGGAACAACTTTTAGCTGAAAGAAAAACCTTCAGCAGTAAGACACACCAACTTGGTGAAGAGGATCAAGAAAAGTGTATTGTGAACTGACACCCTGGTTAAAAGTTAAAAAACTGTTTCTATTATATGCCTAACTATTTGTAATCCCTCCTCCCCATGCAATATTGTGAAATATCAATTTATCCTGAAGTTTCACATAGCTAATCTGAGGCCAGATGGAGGATTGGATTTTGGTGGGGAAAGTCTGGAATAACCCAACAAATCACTTTTGAACTAGAGGAAAAAGAGGGCTCTGCCCACCAAATCATCAGGTACGCACACCTCTCTTTTACTCCCTCCCGTGTCCATATTCAAAATGCCAGCTTATAATGGGTAGTCATGGATTTGGGGGTGTTTTTGTTCCTTCTCTTCCCAGCACAGCCTACCATCTAGGTTTTACAAAAGTGTTCCTTTAAAATGTGTGAAGTTTCTTAGCACTCAGTTTTGTTTTAAGGCTTTCTTACCTTTATAATAATAAATTAAAAGCTTAAATGTCTCCAAAGGCGCAAGAGAAATAAAAAAATCTTCTATAAAACCAAAGCAACCTTTAAAAATCATATGAGAACATCACGTTTAGATCTTTTACAGACTCCAATCATAGCAACAGCATTCAAAGAGGTTCAGCTAGACAACAAGGCTTCTAATTCCCCTAAGTCTACTGCTATCCTTAACCCCATATATCGTTTTCTTTGGAACACACACACACCTTGCAATTCGTTGACTGAACTTTCCTCCAATGAGTACAAGTTAGACCCTATATAACTTTAGAAGTAAATAACAAGATTTAAAAGAATTCTGGAAGTTTATTGTGTATTGAATGTGAATTAGGGATGTAAATACAGTTTAAGAAGTTAACGATTTTAAAATATTTAAACAGTTATCTGATTAAGCGGCAAGGGCCGGGCCCACTCCAGCTGGCGCAGGGCTGCTGGGGTCGGCTGGCCAGTCCAGGGGTTAACGGTTAAGGCGGGTTAACCAGTAAGACTAATGCTTACTGGTTAACATTTTGCATCCCTAATGTGAATAACTTAATTCTAAAATTCTTAGTTATATTGTTTATTTACATAATTGCATATATAAATAACGCAAACAGGAGCATTGAGATTTCTGCAAGTTATGTTAAATCAATCAACACTACTGCAATTTGTTGAGTTACCTGGAGGAAACGGTTGATTTAATATCTGCTTTTTAAAGTTCTATAGCTGTTTTTGATACATCTCAGGATGCCAAATAAAATTTCACTGTCATCTAAATCTACAGTTCAAGGTTTTCTTCTACGATAATTGCAGTTTTGCCACAGCTGTACACAAAGAATTATACCAGTATGGAAGATAAAAGGGATTTTTTTTTTTAAATTGCTAAAGAACCATTCTCTTTGGTTTTTTAGATCCACAAACTGTAGAAAACAAACAGTGATCATGAATAAATATTTTCAACACGAGAATTTATACATCTAATTCCATTTTTGTTAACAGGATTTAATTGTACAATGCAAGATGCAAATCTAGAGATGAGCAAAATTTAACAAAAAAGACTGATTATAATCTAATGTTCATATTTTACATTGCTCCAGAATTCTAACAAGGATTGCTAGTTAACCCCAGGCCTGCAAAAGTTGCAGTGAGCACCAGTGTTGGCTATGGCATTTTCAATAGGAAATAAAGAACAGACTGTTGGCAGAATGAAGGAAACTTCAGCATGATATTATATTATCACTGTCAGTAAGTGTCTGGGGATGCTTTCCACATATATAAATAATTATTTTAAAAACTGAATTTTCTTTTAAAGAACAGTGGATAGTTAAAGTGTAATCTTTGTCGTCAAGCAGTACAATAGTAAATCTGGGGATGTAATTTTACTGCACAAAATTCTCTTTTATCCTTCCCCACATTATACATTCATACTCTTGATATTCTGTAAATGTCGTCTCCAATATTTTCAGATGTATTTTTTTGTTTGTTTTTTTGTTCCAGGCAGCAGAAACTCCAGGTAACTACTAACAACATTTTAAAAGTCAGATCCCATATTTAATACAAATATATTTAACTCACTTTTTTCCTTTGAATACAATAAATATATACAAGATATTTTATGTTAATATCTCTCACCTAAGGCAACGTGTGTTTAGAGGCTGATTGCTCTTCAGTCCGCTTAGCAAGTACTCAATATCATCTGTGAACTCTTGATTTTCACCAAATTCCACTACATCATTGAAGTGCTTTACATGCTGAACAACAGTGTATAACTGGAAGATACAAATATATTTTGAACAGAATAAATTGCTGTTGGGACAGATTATAAAATTAACATTTAATGTTATCTTTAAAAAATGAAACAAATTTTAATTAATATTTTACTGAAGACAATTTAGGTCATCCAGCTAATCAGACATAAAACCATTAACTTTAATGATGAAAGCTAAAGCCTCACTTTGACACTATTCCTTCAGTATATATTAGAAATACCAATAATTACCTTAAAAATTTCTTGAAAATACTTACTTCTTTGTCTTCTTTCCTACATTTCAATGCAGTTACTATCTCTTGATAGGGCTGAGTAGGTATTGTTACAGTTTTTATCACTTTGGGAGGTGGTGCAGGAGCCTTAAAAACTCCATCATCTTTATGAACTGCCTCCTTTGACGATAGCCTTACCTATCAATAAGAAAGTGCTTAAATGGGCAGATGTTTTGAGTGTGCAAACATATACCAAATACATACGGAAATAGAGCCGAGTGTGAAAGTTCAAATTCAAATCTTGGGTTTTCTAAGACAGAGGTGTACCTGCACCATTCATCAAATCTGGAATATGCCAGATCACTTAAATGGTACTTTAAATATAAAAAACTTTATTTAAGGAAGAGAGAGACAGGATCTGGTGGGACTTCAAAATTAAAAGAGCAGATGGAATCTTTTGCACTGATTAACTTTAACTGATCACCAGGGAAGGTAAAATTACCAAGTTTGGTCTTAAAAAAAAAAAAGTTTAAATTCTTTGTTGCCTCTTACTACTACACTGACCATCTTACTTCCTGGAGGCTCCAAGCATTACTGAGCTGCTTGCTATATCCAGCCATTAGCACACTTTCCACTAGTCCTGATATGGGTATGACACTGAATTTTTACCTTTGTCCCAACACAGGTGGGTTGGAAATTATATTACCTAAATTTCTCACCACTGGTTACTAGAGGCTGTTGTTCTAGTTGTGGCTGCAGCTAGCAGGAGATTTGTCTCCTGCCGTTGACCACTGAAAATGCTTCCTGTATGCAGGAGGCAGGCTTCCCAGCTTCTTCCCTAGCATAAGAGAACATGTATAGAGGAAGTGTTGTGGGGCACTGTGGAAACCTCAATAGATTTAGGATGCTTCCACAAATTAATGGAATTCTTCCTGCACTGGTTTTTATATGTACTCACATTTATATTTTATGCACGGCACCTATGAATTTTATCCTTTGAACATGAACTAATGTGGACTGTTTGTGGGTGACCAATAGAGTCCCAAGGAGTGACACATGGCTTATAGTACAGTGATGTTGTGTTGGACCTGAGGCTTGGAGTTGCCTTTGACCAACCAGTCGTTGAGGTACAGGTAAATCTGGATACCCCAACGCCTGAGGTAGGCCGCAACTACTGCCATGCACTTGGTAAACATCCTTGGTGCTGTAGCCAGGCCAAACAGAAGGACCACAATCAAGTAGTGGGCCAAACCAACCGTAAAACAGAGAAAGCATGTGTGTCCTGGAAAGATCACTATGTGAAAGTATGCAACTTTCAGGTCAAGGGCGGCATACCGGTCTCCTAGATCCAGGGAGAGGATAACAGATGCCAGGGAGACCATGTGAAACTTTAGCTTCTTTAGGTATCTGTTGAAGTCTTGCAGGTCCAGGATGGGACACAGACCACCCTTGGCCTTTGGGATTAGAAAATAATGGAAATAGAAACCCTTGTTCCAGTAAAGAGGCAGGACTTCCTCCACTGCCCCCAGCTGTAAGACCCCTGAACCACCTGCTCGAGAAGACTCTTGTGAGAAGAGTCCCTAAAGATGGAAAGGGGTGGCGGGGGGGAAGAGTGGAAATAAATTGGAGGGTGTAGCTGTGTGCCACCATACTGAGGACCCAGCAGTCCGAAGTTATCACTGACCATGCTGGGAGGAAAGGTGGTTGCCAAAAATTGGGAAAAATCAGATCCAGGGAATAGACTGGTAGGTCGCCCTTGGGCGTATCATCAAAATGACTTTTTAGCTCCTTACTTGGAGTGGGTCCAGCCTGACTGTGCAGAGGCGGGTGGCTCATGTGCAGCCTATAGCCCTTGGGGATTTTGTGTGGCGGGTCCTGCCGGGGCTGGCTTCCTTGCCCCTGGGGCAGTTGCAGTTTGAACCGCTTACATGCCGGGACCGGAATGTAGAACCCCAGGGTCTTTAGGGTTGTTTGGGAGTCCTTCACCCATGTAATTTGTTGTCTGCCTGCTCTGCAAACGGGGCCTAGACATCGAAGGGGAGGTCCTGAATCAACTGCTGAGCCTTGGAGGACAAACCAGAGAGGAGCAGCCAGGATGCTCGCCACAGGTAGATGGCAGATGCTATGCTGCAGGCGGCGGAGTCTGCTGCGTCAGACGCCACTTGAAGGGCCGCCCTGGCAGCGGCCATGCCCTTACTGAAGATTGCCTGGAATTCTTTACGGGAACCTTCTGGGAGGACATTCTCGCACTTGCTTGCGGTTTGCAGCATATTAAAGTCACAGCAGCCAAGGAGGGCCCGGTGGTTGGCCACTCTCAGCTGTAAGCTAGACGAGGAATAAATTTTCCATCCGAACAAGTCCAGTCTCTTAGAGTCTTTATTTTTGGGGGTAGCTCCGGGGAGCCCCTGGCATTCCCTGTGGTTAACTGCCTCGACCACCAGGGAATTTTTGGCAGGATGAGAGTAAAGGTACTCATGCCCCTTAGTTGGGACAAAGTACTTACCTTCTACCTGTTTGGAAATGGGGGGCAGAGAGGAGGGGGTTTGCCACAAGGCGTTGGATATCTTCAATACCCCTTTTGGGGTCCTATAAAGGTAGCCAGCCAGCCAGGCAGCGGCATAGACAGCAGCAGCGGCACAGCAGCTGGCAAACAGAGCTGTAAACAGGGGAGTTTCAGTGGGAGTTCTGTTGGAGGAGCAGGTGGTTGTATTTTGTGTATTGTATTTTGTAGTTTGGTAGGGGCAGTGTGCTGGGAGAGAAGCTGAGCCCTGATTAGGGGGTGGGTCTTCTCTGCTTAGGGATCCTATAAAGGTAGCCAGCCAAGCAGGCACCGGCACAGACTACTGCAGTGGCACAGCAGCCAGCAAACAGAGCTGTAAACAGGGGAGTTTCAGTGGGAGTTTGTGGGGGAGACTTAGAGACTTAGGCAGAGGAACTGACAGCCTAGTGAAGGGAGTGGGTGGTGGTCTGCCGGTGTTCTGGTGCCTGCTGGGGGTTTGTTTTGGTTTGTGTTTCTTGGACTAACAGGTTTTAGGTGGGAAGGCTATGACCGATAGAGAGGCTGCAGTGAAAGACACAATGCGGATGTCTGGATGTGGAAGCTGCGGCATGTACATGATCCTGGAGGAGGTACCTGAAGAGAGATTCATCTGCATGAAGTGCCGCCTGATAGAGCTGATGAAAGAAAAGATCCGAGGACTGGAGAGGCAGGTGGAAACTCTGGTTGAGTTTAGAAGGGGATTCGAGCGGATGATGGAGCAAAGACATGAGGAGGCTGAAGGGATAAGCTCAGGCTTGCAGATGGAAGCAGGACCAAAGCATTCTGAGGGGAGACTGCTGGGTGAAGAAAGTGGACGATGGAAGCATGTGACTAAGAGAACCAGGCAGAGGAAAAGACGGGCCAGTGAAGGAGAAATAGAGCTCAGGAACAGGTTTGCAGAGTTGGAAAATGAAGGAGGGGCACAGCAGGTGGTCACTGAAGGCGAGAGGGCAAGGAAAAAGAGAAGAGCAGCTAGTCCTACAGGAAGTAGGGAGTTCGCCTGGAGAGAGCCTACTGAGGCCCCCCCTCGCAGGTTCCTCTGAGTAGCCTCTGCCACAAGTAAGGAAGCTCTTAGAAGGAAGAGACTATGGATGCTGAGCGATCCGCTGTTGTGACCTGCACAGGATGCACCATGTTTGTCTTCCTTCCACAGGATAGAAGTGACTTTGTCTGTACAAAGTGAAAGCTGATCTTCATATTGGAAGAGAAGATTCAAGGTCTGGAGAAACGAATATCAACCCTGCGTTCCATAAAAGAAAATGAGGATTTCCTGGATAGACGTCAGGATCAGCTTCAGCGGGCACAATGTTCTGAAGATTCAGAGCAGGCTACGCAGCGGGGACAGAAGGCCAGCGAAGATAATTGGCGGCATGTGACTTCCAGAAGAGGAAAGAGTACCAGAAACGTCCATGTACCAGAAACACAGATGCAGGTGAGCAACCGTTTTCATGTTCTCTCCGCAGGTACTAGTGCAGAAAGTGGAGTGGATGATACATCTGAGGGAACAGAGCAGAAGGAGACTCCACTGATTGGAAGGCATGAGATGCGCCGTCCTAGGGATGGGGGTTCCACGACCACCACTCCCAAGAGGAGGAGGAGGAGGATGGTGGTGGTCGGGGACTCTCTCCTCAGGGGGACTGAGTCATCTATCTGTTGCCCTGACCGGGAAAACCGAGAGGTGTGCTGCTTGCCAGGGGCTAGGATTCATGATGTGACGGAGAGACTGCCGAGACTCATCAAGCCCTTGGATCGCTACCCCTTCCTGCTTCTCCACGTGGGCACCAATGATACTGCCAAGAATGACCTTGAGCGTATCACTGCAGACTACGTGGCTCTGGGAAGAAGGATAAAGGAGTTTGAGGCGCAAGTGGTGTTCTTGTCTATCCTCCCTGTGGCAGGAAAAGGCCAGGGTAGAGACCGTCGAATAGTGGAAAACAACGAATGGCTACGCAGATGGTGTCGGGGAGAAGGGTTTGGATTCTTTGACCATGGGATGGTCTTCCAAGAAGGATTGCTAGGCAGAGACGGGCTCCACCTCACGAAGAGAGGGAAGAGCATCTCTGCAAGCAGGCTGGCTAACCTAGTGAGGAGGGCTTTAAACTAGGTTCACCGGGGGAAGGAGACCAAAGCCCTGAGGTAAGTGGGGAAGTGGGATATCGGGAGAAAGCACAAGTAGGTGAGTGCAAGAGGGGAGGGCTCCAGCCCCATACTGGGACACCAGGACAATCAGTGAGTTATCTTACATGCCTATACACAAATGCAAGAAGCCTGGGGAACAAGCAGGGAGAACTAGAAGTCCTGGCACAGTCAAGGAATTATGATGTAATTGGAATAACAGAGACTTGGTGGGATGACTCACATGATTGGAGTACTGTCATGGATGGATATAAACTGTTCAGGAAGGATAGGAAGGGCAGAAAAGGTGGAGGAGTTGAGTTGTATGTAAGAGAGCAGTATGACTGCTCAGAGCTCCAGTATGAAACTGCAGAAAAACCTGAGAGTCTGTGGATTAAATTTAGAAGTATGAACAACAAGGGTGATGTCGTGGTGGGAGTCTGCTACAGACCACCAGACCAGGGGGATGAAGTGGATGAGGCTTTCTTCCAGCAACTAACAGAAGTTGCTAGATCACAGGCCCTGGTTCTCATGGGTGACTTTAATCACCCCGATATCTGCTGGGAGAGCAATACAGCAGTGCACAGACAATCCAGGAAGTTTCTGGAAAGTGTAGGGGACAATTTCCTGGTGCAAGTGCTGGAGGAACCAACTAGGGGAAAAGCTCTTCTTGACCTGCTGCTCACAAACAGGGAAGAAATAGTAGAGGAAGCAATAGTGGATGGGAACCTGGGAGGCAGTGACCATGAGATGGTCGAGTTCAGAATCCTGACACAAGGAAGAAAGGAGAGCAGTAGAACAGAGACCCTGGACTTCAGAAAAGCAGACTTCGACTCCCTCAGGGAACTGATGGGCAAGGTCCCCTGGGAGAATAACATGACGGGGAAAGGAGTCGAGGAAAGCTGGCTGTATTTTAAAGAATCCTTATTGAGGTTGCAGGAACAAACCATCCCGACGTGTAGGAAGAAAAGTAAATATGGCAGGCGACCAGCTTGGCTTAACAGTGAAATCCTTGCTCGTCTTAAACACAAAAAAACAGCTTACAAGAAGTGGAAGATTGGACAAATAACCAGGGAGGAGTATAAAAGTATTGCTCAGGCATGCAGGAGTGAAATTAGGAAGGCCAAATCACACTTGGAGTTGCAGCTAGCCAGAGATGTTGGGAGTAACAAGAAGGGTTTCTTCAGGTATGTTAGCAACAAGAAGAAAGTCAAGGAAAGTGTGGGCCCCTTGCTGAATGAGGGAGGGAACCTAGTGACAGAGGATGTGGAGAACGCTAGTGAACTCAATGCTTTTTTTGCCTCTGTCTTCACAGACAAGGTCAGCTCCCAGACAGCTGCACTCTGCAGCACGGTATGGGGAGGAGGTGACCAGCTCTCTGTGGAGAAAGAAGTAGTTCGGGACTATTTAGAAAAGCTGGACAAGCACAAGTCCATGGGGCCGGATGCGCTGCATCCGAGGGTGCTAAAGGAGTTGGCCGATGAGACTGCAGAGCCATTGGCCATTATCTTTGAAAAATCATGGTGATCGGGGGAGGTCCCGGATGACTGGAAAAAAGCTAGTGTAGTGCCCATCTTTAAAAAAGGGAAGAAGGAAGATCCAGGGAACTACAGGCCAGTCAGTCTCACCTCAGTCCCTGGAAAAATCATGGAACAGGTCCTCAAGGAATCAATTCTGAACCACTTAAAGGAGGGGAAAGTGATCAGGAACAGTCAGCATGGATTCACCAAGGGCAAGTCATGCCTGACTAACCTAATTGCCTTCTATGATGAGATAACAGGCTCTGTGGATGAGGGGAAAGCAGTGGATGTGCTATTTCTGGACTTTAGCAAAGCTTTTGATATAGTCTCCCACAGTATTCTTGCCAGCAAGTTAAAGAAGTCTGGGCTGGATGAATGGACGGTAAGGTGGATAGAGAACTGGCTAGATGGTCGGGCTCAACGGGTAGTGATCAATGGTTCCATGTCTAGTTGGCAGCCGGTATCAAGTGGAGTGCCCCAAGGGTCGGTGCTGGGGCCGGTTTTGTTCAATATCTTCATTAACGATCTGGAGGATGGTGTGGACTGCACCCTTAGCAAGTTTGCAGATGACACTAAACTGGGAGGAGTGATTGATACGCTGGAGGGTAGGGATAGAATACAGAGGGACCTAGACAAATTAGAGGATTGGGCCAAAAGAAATATGATGAGGTTCAACAAGGACAAGTGCAGAGTCCTGCACTTAGGACGGAAGAATCCCATGCACTGCTACAGACTAGGGACCGAATGGCTGGGCAGCAGTTCTGCAGAAAAGGACCTAGGGATTACGGTGGACGTAAAGCTGAATATGAGTCAACAGTGTGCCCTTGTTGCCAAGAAGGCTAATGGCATTTTGGGTTGTATAAGTAGGGGCATTTCCAGCAGATCGAGGGATGTGATCATTCCCCTCTATTCAGCACTGGTGAGGCCTCATTTGGAGTACTGTGTCCAGTTTTGGGCCCCACACTACAAGAAGGATGTGGATAAATTGGAGAGAGTCCAGCGGAGGGCAACAAAAATGATTAGGGGGCTGGAGCACATCACTTACGAGGAGAGGCTGAGGGAATTGAGATTGTTTAGACTGCAGAAGAGAAGAATGAGGGGGGATTTGATAGCTGCTTTCAACTACCTGAAAGGGGGTTCCAAAGCGGATGGATCTAGACTGTTCTCAGTGGTAGAAGATGACAGAACAAGGAGTAATGGTCTCAAGGACATTAGGAAAAACTTTTTCACTAGTACAGTGGTGAAGAACTGGAATGGGTTACCTAGGGAGGTGGTAGAATCTCCTTCCTTAGAGGTTTTTAAGGTCAGGCTTGACAAAGCCCTGGCTGGGATGATTTAGTTGGGTTTGGTCCTGCTTTGAGCAAGGGGTTGGACTAGATGACCTCCTGAGGTCCCTTCCAAGCCTGAGATTCTATGATTCTATGAAGCAGGGAAGAGTCAATGGAGACAACACCAAATATGAGCCCCAGGAGGATACGGAATGGGTTGCAGAGGATTGCAAGAGTGAATAGGAATCAAGAGGACTTGCAGCCAGTGGGAGCAGGGGATAGACCAGAGAATCACACTGTCACCAGGAAAAGGCAGATCTACGTGATTGGGAACTCCTTACTGAGAAGAATAGACAGGCCTGTAACTAGAGCTGATCCGGAGAACAGAAGGGTGTGCTGTCTGCCGGGTGCCAAGATACGGGATGTGGACCTGAGGCTGAAAAGGATCCTAATGGGAGCAGGAAAGAATCTGTTGATTGTCCTTCACGTGGGAACGAATGATACAGCTAGATTCTCGCTGGAACGTATCAAGGGAGGCTATGCCAGACTGGGGAAAATGCTTAAGGAAATCAAGGCTCAGGTGATCTTCAATGGGATTTTGCCTGTTCCTAGAGAAGGGCAACAAAGGTGTGACAAGATTATGGCGATCAACAGATGGCTCAGGCAGTGGTGCTATAAGGAGGGCTTTGGGATGTACGGCCACTGGGAAGCATTCATGACAGAGGACTGTTCTCTCAGGATGGACTTCACCTGAGTAAGGAGGGAAATAGACTTCTAGGATGGAGGATGGCACAACTGATTGAGAGAGCTTTAAACTAGGAGTTTGGGGGAGATGGTTGGAAGATGTCCAGGTAATCTCCACGCCAGAATTTAACACTGAAAGGGAAGAAAACAAAGTAAGAGAGGATACAGCTGTGGGCAGGAGAATGGACATAAAGAGGAAGGGTAGTGTAGATACCAGTCTAATAGGTGATACTGGTGGTAGAATGTCTGTGCCTAACCGGGTAAAGAATGTCAGTGAAGCCAAATGGCAAAAATTAAGATGTCTGTACACTAATGCGAGAAGCCTAGGTAACAAGATGGAGGAACTAGAGCTACTGGTGCAGGAAGTGAAACTGGCTATTATAGGGATAACAGAAACATGGTGGAATAGTAGTCATGACTGGAGTACAGGTATTCAAGGGTATGTGCTGTTTAGAAAAGACAGAAATAAAGGCAAAGGTGGTGGAGTAGCATTGTATATCAATGATGAGGTTAACTGTAAAGAAATAAGAAGTGATGGAATAGATAAGACAGTCTGTCTGGGCAAAAATCACATTGGGAAAGAAAGCTACTAGAGCCTCCCTGAGATAGTGCTTGGGGTGTGCTACAGATCACCTGGATCTGATTTGGATATGGATAGAGACCTCTTTAATGTTTTTAATGAAGTAAACACTAATGGGAATTGTGTGATCATGGGAGACTTTAACTTCCCAGATATAGACTGGAGGACAAGTGCTAGTAACAATAATAGGGCTCAGATTTTTCTGGATGTGATAGCTGATGGATTTCTTCACCAAGTAGTTGAAGAACCAACAAGAGGGGATGCCATTTTAGATTTGGTTTTGGTGAGTAGTGAGGACCTCATAGAAGAAATGGTTGTAGGGGACAACCTTGGTTCGAGTGATCATGAGCTAATTAAGTTCAAACTAGATGGAAGGATAAACAAACATAGATCTGGGACTGGGTTTTTTATTTCAAAGGGGCTAACTTTAAAGAATTAAGGAAATTAGTTAGGGAAGTGGACTGGACTGAAGAACTTGGGGATCTAAAGGCGGAGGAGGCCTGGAATTACTTCAAGTCAAAGTTGCAGAAACTATCAGAACCCTGCATCCCAAGAAAGGGGAAAAAATCATAGGCAGGAGTTGTAGACCAAGCTGGATGAGCAAGCATCTCAGAGAGGTGATTAAGAAAAAGCAGAAAGCCGACAAGGAGTGGAAGATGGGTGGGATCAGCAAGGAAAGCTACCTTATTGAGGTCAGAACATGTAGGAATGAAGTGAGAAAGGCTAAAAGCCATGTAGAGTTGGACCTTGCAAAGGGAATTAAAACCTATTGTAAAAGGTTCTATAGCCATATAAATAAGAAGAAAACAAAGAAAGAAGAAGTGGGACCGCTAAACACTGAGGATGGAATGGAGGTTAAGGATAATCTAGGCATGGCCCAATATCTAAATAAATACTTTGCCTCAGTCTTTAATGAGGCTAATGAGGAGCTTAGGGATAATGGTAGGATGACAAATGGGAATGAGGATATGGAGGTAGATATTACCACATCCGAGGTAGAAGCCAAACTTGAACAGCTTAATGGGAAGAAATCAGGGGGGCCAGATAATCTTCATCCAAGAATATTAAAGGAACTGGCACATGAAATTGCAACCCCATTAGCAAGAATTTTTAATGAATCAGTAAACTCAGGGGTTGTACCATATGACTGGAGAATTGCTAACATAGTTCCTATTTTTAAGAAAGGGGAAAAAAGTGATCCGAGTAATTACAGGCCTGTTAGTTTGACATCTGTAGTATGTAAGGTCTTGGAAAAAATTTTGAAGGAGAAAGTAGTTAAGGACACTGAGGTCAATGGTAATTGGGACAAAATACAACATGGTTTTACAAAAGGCCAAACCAACCTGATCTCCTTCTTTGAGAAGGTAACAGATTTTTTAGACAAAGGAAACGCAGTGGATCTAATTTACCTCGATTTCAGTAAGGCATTTGACATGGTTCCACATGGGGAATTATTAGTTAAATTGGAAAAGATGGGGATCAATGTGAAAATTGAAAGGTGGATAAGGAACTGGTTAAAGGGGAGACTACAACAGGTCATACTGAAAGGTGAACTGTCAGGAGGTTACTAGTGGAGTACCTCGGGGATCAGTTTTGGGGCCAATCTTATTTAACCTTTTTATTACTGACCTTGGCACAAAAAGTGGGAATGTGCTAATATAGTTTGCGGATGACACAATGCTGGGAGGTATTGCCAACACAGAGAAGAACCAGGATATACAGGAAGATCTGGATGACCTTGTAAACTGGAGTAATACTAATATGATGAAATTTATTAGTGAAAAGTGCAAGGTCATGGATTTAGGGATTAATAACAAGAATTTTAGTTATAAACTGGGGACACATCAGTTGGAAGTAACAGAGAAGGAGAAGGACCTCGGAGTATTGGTTGATCACAGGATGACTACGAGCTGCCAATGTGATATGGCCGTTAAAGCTAATGCAGTTTTAGGATGCATCAGGCGAGGTATTTCCAGCAAAGATAAGGAGGTGTTAGTACCGTTATACAAGGCATTGGTGAGACCTCATCTGGAATACTGAGTGCAGTTCTGGTCTCCCATGTTTAAGAAGGATGAATTCAAACTGGAACAGGTTCAGAGACGGGCTACTAGGATGATCCGAGAAATGGAAAACCTGTCTTATGAAAGGAGACTCAAAGAGCTTGGCTTGTTTAGCCTAACCAAAAGAAGGTTATGGGGGGATATGATTGCTCTTTATAAATATATCAGAAGGATAAATATTAGGGAGGGAGAGGAATTATTTAAGCTTAATACCAATGTGGACACAAGAACAAATGGATATAAACTGGACACTAGGAAGTTTAGACTTGAAATTAGACGAAGGCTTCTAACCATTAGAGGAGTGAAGTTCTGGAACAGCCTTCCAAGGGGAGTAGTGAAGGCAAAAGACATATCTGGCTTTAAGACTAAGCTTGATAAGTTTATGGAGAGGATGGTATGATGGGGTAGCCTAATTTTGGCAATTAATTTGGCAATTGATCTTTGATTACACTGCTCTACAGCTAAAATGCTTCTGAAATAAATTTTGTCAAACGTTACTAATTCTGGGTCACTGAGAACGAAAATGATGCTTAAAATTGTTGATTGGCTCTAGTTTTTCTGTTTAGCCAAAGTGAGCAGAGATGCCTCATACTTGTGTGAACAGTGCAGATAACTTCTGCTATGTTTGTGGTGAAGTGACTTTTGCATCACAAAAGTGCAGTATAACCACTATGATTAAGAAAGCCAATCACCTTTATTTTGGCTGCAAAATTGGAGATCAGGACAAGAGATGGGCCCCACATATATGCTGCAATACTTGTGCAACAAATCTTCGCCAGTGGTTGAGCAGGAAAAGGAAATCTATGCCTTTTGCAGTGCCAATGATTTGGAGAGAGCCAACAGATCATACCAGCAATTGTTACTTCTGCATGGTGCCTCCAGTTGGGAAAGGTGTGTCAAAGAAGAAAAAGTGGACTGTGCATTATCCAAACATTCCATCAGCTATACACCCAGTACCCCACGGAGAAGGACTGCCGGTTCCTGATGCACCAGAATCATTCTCACTTGAGTCAGACGAGGAAGAGGAAGAGGATGAAACTTCTGGTCCTGAACCAGCAATGTCACAGGACCCACATTTTCTCCCATCTTCCTCCTCTGAACCACACCTCATAACACAAGGTGAACTGAATGACCTTGTCAGGGATTTGGAACTACCCAAGAGTAAGGCAGAGCTGTTGGGCTCCAGACTACAGCAGTGGAATCTCCTGGCAGGTGATGTTAGGGTTTCCACGTTCCGTGACCGTCAAAAGGATCGTCCCATTCTTCTTCATGGAAGGTGATCTTGTAGCCTGCAACAAGATCGATGGTGTGATGGCAGCCCTCAACATCGTTCACGATCCAGATGAGTGGAGACTGTTCATTGAATTGTACAGAGACTGTACAGAGAATTCTTTCCTGGGTGCTGGCTGGTGAGTCTTGCCCACATGCTCAGGGTTTAACTGATAGCCATATTTGGGGTCGGGAAGGAATTTTCCTCCAGGGCAGACTGGCAGAGGCCCTGGAGGTTTTTCGCCTTCCTCTGCAGCATGGGGCACAGGTCACTTGCTGGAGGATTCTCTGCAGCTTGAGGTCTTCAAACCACAATTTGAGGACTTCAATAACTAAGACATAGGTTAGGGGTTTGTTATAGAAGTGGATGGGTGAGATTGTGTGGCCTGCATTGTGCAGGAGGTCAGACTAGATGATCATAATGGTCCCTTCTGACCTTAAAGTCTATGAGTCTATGAGTGAAGGGGAAGGGCCATCCTAGCAGGGCCTGTGGAGGAGAGGACATCGAACAGGAGTACACTTGCTCCTCCATCTCTTCCACCTCCAGGCCAAGGTTGGACATGACCCTCTTCAACAGCTCCTGGAGTGCCTTAGCGTCATCCTGAGGAACCAGGTGAGGGGGTTCTGTGATGGCCTCGTCCAGTGATGAGGAGGTGGCGGTGGTGGCTGGTACTGCGGGTTCCACAGCACCCACTGGTGGTCCAGCAGGCTGTTTCCCTTCATCCACATAGACTTGCGAGGTCTTATCCCCTGGGGCCTCAAGCACTGGAGGGAGTTTGGTCATCGAGGCCATAGGCCTGTGCAAGGCTCTAAACACCGAGAGGGCAGGCTGGGAGGGCTGGGTGAACCCCCATGGTTTCCAGGGGTACCACAGGGCCAGCCACTGGGCCTAGGCCATAGGGAAGGCTTCGGTACCGACGATGCAGGCAGGCACCGAGGATCTAGGAAGCTGCTCTGCTGATACGGAGCCTTGCTCCATACTGGAGCCATATCCGTAGCAACTGCTATCCGATGACCTGGATACACTGAAGCAGCAACTCCGTGCATGGCGATAATCGCAGTTGCATCTAGAGGAGGACCAGTCCGAGCGGAACATGTGCCTCCATGGGGACCTCGGTGACCAGCGGCACTCGACGGAGCAGCAACGGGAGACCAACGATCCATGCCTTGCACTTTGAGACCAGTACCGGGATGAGGAGTGGGACCTGGAGGTATCACGGGCTGGGAAGGATCTCCCCGAATACGGTGACATCTGTCTCGGGGATCGTTGGCGGGACCCGCGGCTACGGTCCTCCAATCATTCACGGAATCTGTAATGGTGTTCCAGTGACACAAATGGCCAGTCTTGCCATTCCTGCTTAGGAGCGCGTGCCTCTGTGGGTCTGTGCCAGGTAACCGGCGAGGTCTGCCTCGAATCCCACTGCCAGTGCCCAAGGTCCGGTGACCAAAGAGAACTCTGATGCGTCTGCCTCCTTAACTCCGAGACACGACGGCTTCAAGCGGGTGAGTGGTTGCGGGATGTCCCCCACAATGGGGAATGGTACCATTGGGGCAAGGGGTGGACGGAAAGGTCCCAAGGAGGGCTTAGGTCTCGACACCTCCGAGGCCGATGTGGGCTGCACTGGGAGTGTCAGGATCTCCTGCACAGTCTGGAGTGCTTCAGTTGTCAACAGCACCTGAAGCTGATGAAGGCCAGGCTTCCAGGCAAGGAATGGGGTGGGCTGCATCTCACAACATGAGCTGAAGTCTGACTTCCTGATAGGGGAGATGAGCCGCCCACTGCAGCTCTTAGCTCATCCCCAGACCTGTCCTTCCCCTTGCGGGGAGTAGGAGACCATCCCCTGCCGGCCTTCTTCAGCTTCTTGGCCGGGGCTGTGGATCAGTGCCAGCTCGTTGATGGCACTGGCGGGGCACTATGCCCCGATGCCGCGGTGCTAGGTGCTGAGTCAGACCTTTGCTCCGGGGCCAGAGTGAGTGCCGGTTCCATCAGGAGCACTTTGAGTCTGATCTCACACTCTCTCTCAGTCCTGGGTTTAAAGGACTTGCAGATTCGACACATCACTTATGTGCCCTTCACCAAGGCACCTGAGACAGCTACTATGACGGTTGCTCATGGGCCTGGGCTGTTTGCAGCGATCGCAGGGCTTAAAGCCTGGGGACTGGGGCATGCCCCGTCCCCAGCTAAGTGCCCAACGGGACTAACAAAACTCATAACTACTGCTATGGGCTAACTAACTCAGCTATGAACCATGTACACTAACTTGACAAGACCTCTAGTTTGTACGAACGAAGCCTAAGCAACGCTAATAAGAGCGGCGAATGTTCCATGCACCATCACTGGCGGCAAGAAGGAACTGACGGTGGAGGGGAGCCAGCAGCGCCCCTTATACCATGCCATGTTGGCTCTACTCCAGAGGGCACCAGAGCCGCTCCCCTATGGATACTGCTGAGGGAAAAACTTCCGGCACTGGTGCATGTGGTGAGCACACATTCCTAATGTGGAATGGACATGAGCAAGCACTCGAACAAGAACTAGAGGCTGTGATATTAAGTGCTGATCCTGAGTTGGACCAAGTAAGCTGGCATGCACATTGCCTCCTTCGGAACAGCAGACCTGAAATTACTCTGTGTGTGTGTGTAGTGGATATGGGGCTGATCACTACAGAAGGAATGCTTCAAAATGCTCTGGGGCTGAAGTGTACCTACCGTTAACTGGCAAGGCAAAGTAAGGGATGACACAGCTCTGAAAAGATTGTTTGGGTGGTTAACTGACTGGAAGTGACAGGCAGTGGATACCCAGTTAAGCACAAGCAAGTCTCTCTCTCTTGTTTGAGGCAAGAGGATAGCAAGGTGACTTGCAATCCTGGGTATCCCAAAGACTATCACACTGAGGTAGCTGGGGGATGGGTGGAAAGGCATGCATACCTTAGATCAGGGGTAGGCAACCTATGGCACATGTGCCAAAGGCAGCACGTGAGCTGATTTTCAGTGGCACTCACACAGCCCGGGTCCTGGCCACCAGTCCGGGGGCTCTGCATTTTAATTTAATTGTAAATGAAACTTCAAATTTTTAAAAACCTTCTTTACTTTACATACAATAGTTTAGTTATATATTATAGACTTATAGAAAGAGACCTTCTAAAAATGTTAAAATGTATTACCGGCATGCGAAACCTTAAATTAGAGTGAATGAAGACTCAACACACCACTTCTGAAAGGTTGCTGGCCCCTGCCTTATATGGTCTGTTCATGATAATAAAACGGGTCTCTGGATTCCCAGTCTAACGCCGCTCTGGAGCACTATAGATACAATTTCTTGTTCATCTATGAGGCAAACAGATCCCAGGATGGCATTTCCCACTGAGAAAAGATGTCATTCAGGATGGAATTGATTATCTCCTACTCATGGTCTGTGGAAAAAACTCCCTGCTGAGATTTCCTGAGAATTCTGTGCACCTGAAAGCATGATGCAGATACTGATGCACCAGTTCCATATTCTGACTGCCTCCATACAGAGAGGAATGAGATTTTGCTCCACACTGTTGTATTTATCAGGATATAACAAAACCCTTTAAGTGGGAAGGAACCTACTGTACACTGGGCAGACTGCTCTCAGCTCCAGGAGGTCAATATGCATGCTGGCCTCCCAAAGAGACATGTGCCTCGGGCAGTGTGACACTCCATGTAGGCTCCCCATCCTATGAGGATGCACCTGTGATTATGGTTGCGTCCCATGCAGGTGGAAGGAAACACACACCTGATCCATTTTTGTCCACCGTTGTCACCTTGGTATTTATATTCTGTCTGGAGAGTAAACAGATCAGAGCCAGGCCTGCAGGCAACAGAGATGAATCCTGGCTAATGGCGTTACATAGGTATACACAGCCATGTCTGTCTTTCACTACTAGGAAAAACGGACCATGGTCTGATTGTTAGGTATCTTATCAGGCTGCGTGGGGCCTGGAATCTGTTGACAGGAAGATAGATGTTTGCTGGCATTGAGTTCAGGGAACTCCTATAAAGTCTCTGGCTTTTGTGGGAATCAAACTGAGCTTTTCCTCGTTCATACACCCCAAGGATGCCACAAAAATGAAGGAAGAATAGTATCATTGACTGGACCTCCTGGCTAGATATGCTCATCAGGAACCAATTATCCAGATATGGAAAAAACGACGTAGCCATTCAGAGAAGAACTTTGTGAAGACTCTGGTGCTGTTGCCAATCTGAATAGGAACACACTGACCAGGTACTGCTCCTGTCCTACCCAGAATTTGAGAAACCTCATTGAGAGCATGTGGGAAGCAACTTCACAGGCACGGACCAACTGACACAAATCTCTAGTCTCAGGAACTTGCAAACCCATGTGCAGAATATACGTAAGGACAAGTACTTTTAGAAACTGTCATTTCTCTACCACTCTAAGGAATCAATAGCAGCATTCCAAGTAGCTACCAAAATTAAGGAGGCAGTCTCATCCAGTCCAGGAATCACCTATGAACTTTTGAACCACAGGGGAATACCACAGCTATTCTTAAACCTTGGTCATATAAACTATAAAAATAAAGCCAATAACTTTGTTGCTAAAAATACCTTTGAGAGCACACTTTCTTATCCAGGGACTCAACGTATACATAGACCTCTTGGGCAATGGAGGACGTTTGTTTTCTTGTCACAGTAACAATTCCTTTAGAGGACTGAGGCTAATCAGACCTCTACCATATTCCTGAAGTAATATTTTGACAGCCAGAATCCCAAATATTAAGTGAAAAATTGATGAAAATGAAAAGCCTATTCTATACACTATGAGGCCTCTATCCCTAATCTAGAGAGAATAGATTAAAAATGTTAATTATCTAGCAGTTTATTTAAAAAAAATATATAGAAAGATTTGGAGGCCTCCAAGATTTTGTATCTAAGAAGAGTTATGAGCAAAGAAATCAGTTTTTGCTGTTATGTGAGTAGCTGACTTGAAGGCTGACCTTGTTAATTTATGCAGTGAATAAAAGGTTTAGCATATTCAGTGAAGAACAACAAGTTTCAATCTAGATTTATGAGTGTTGTGCCTCACTACAGTTTTTGTTGAAGGGATCATGGCCCTGAGACCTTCCCTTTTCCCCCCAATAATGCTAATAACTAAGAGTTATTTTTAAAAAGTGACTTAAAAGTCCCAGGCAAAATAGTTAACATTTTAGGGAGGCTCCACTATAAAAGGCAATGGGGACTGTGAAGTAATCAAGAAGGATCCAGATCCAATAGGCTAAAGTGGTCAACCTCAAAACAGAAGGGTGAAGGAAGGCAGGCTCATGTGGGAAGTAACTGAAGAATTAGGACAATGGATGCCGAGGGTGTAGCAGTATTAAATTATTTACACTTTGATTACTTCAGTTGCCTGAATATAAAACAAAAGCAGAGTCACTAAAACAGAATTCTCTTCACTTAAGTGACAGCTTCTAGACAAATATATAGGCCAAAAGCACTGGATTCTGTTTAACGTAACTGTTGACTAACACTGAAATTGACGAGTCTGGCCGGCCAGCAACCAACCCCTTTTCTCTCTCAATGACAATCCACTGATACATTCCTACCTGGAACAGACTGTATTCAGAATTATTTTTCATTAAGAATGGTTCATGGCACTTAGCATTCTCCTCTCACCAACAATTTCTGTGGACATTTTTGTTATGTTTGATTTGTTCAGTCTATATATCCTAGATATCAGAGCAAAAAATTATTTCTTAAAACGGTCTTATCCAGCTCATTAGAACAATTCACATGTCATTTAAAATATTTGATTTTCATATTTAAAAAGAACAATGAAATCAAGTTTTTAACTCTAGTAATTTTTTTTCCCTTTAGAATTTACTAGAGGATTCCCCCTCCAATTCAATTTCTTTTGACTCTTACACCCAGTGGCTAACATGACCATTTGGACTTCATTCTGAGTTACTACTACCCTGGCTAGCCTGTCTTCATCATTTCCAAATATTGGTCAGCGTTTAGGGAGAATTAATAAAGTTTTGAAGAAGAAGAAGAAAAAAAAACAAACAGCCTACTCACTGGGATGGTTGGAATTTTCAATACTGGTTGTGCCGGTAAAGCCTCTGACTCTGGCTGGTTCCAGTGCCTAGCATTATACACAGCTTTTGTTGGAGACTGAAAAATAAAATAATTGCTTGTTATATCTTAATAGAAATGTAGCACTATCAGTGAATACTTTACCAACAAAAAGAAATCTCATTTCTTAACATTTTATACCTGTTAATACTTTTTAAAAAAAACTAAATGATGTTTCAAAATTAACTTACCTCTTTTCCTCATCTTCTCATTGCAACTTCACAGGAATTTTACTTTAAATTAAGTTCCTTTTCAATACAAATTACCTGACACGGCTTTAAGCTGATTTGACCCTGACCATTCTAATTTTAAGAATGATAGGTAACATTCATTTCATGTTTTCAGGTGTAAAACCATGAATTTATGAAGAATATAACATACATATTTCAAAGTGAATATCCTTCTGATGATGTCTACATTAAAGCTTCTTTTAAATTAAAATAATTTTCAGCATTCCTACTGACTTATATTAGCCAAACTTATCTGTTATACATTATCAGCAGACATATACACTGAAGATTTAATAAAAAATGTAAAGCCAACATACTTTGATCTGGTCATTTATCTTAAATTGATGCATTTCGTTTGAGAATTTCTCTTATCCCATTGATACAGCCACGTGTTAAAATAGTTAGCAGAATTCTTTCTAACTGCTGCCCATACATGTGTCAGGACAAACCAAAAAAGAGATATATAAAAATGAAATTTTCCTCAGTAGTTTAATGAAAAAAGCTTAACACATGAAATAGCAGTTAAGGATAAATATACTAATATGATTTATTTTACATACGCCTGGAAATCTGATTCATAAACATAATTCAAGCAGTAAACTATATATTATAGTTTTCCGTTAGATAAGCCCCCACTAATCATGTGAAGTAGCTTTTTCCTCTTGTATTAAAACTATTTTTAACATTTAAAAATGACCAAAAAGGGAAGCCGTGCACAAGAAAAAAAAAAAGTCTTGTGCCCAAAAAGTAATGTAAACCTATGCCTAAAAACCCTATTCTTATTGGACTATGCATGCTCTCTTTGAAGGTGTAGTAAACATGACATTATGTACATTGGTAGGTTTCCTACTATCATAAATTTAAAGATTTTTGGGGAGGTCAGGAACAATCATAGAATATTAGGGTTGGAAGGGACCTCAGGAGGTCATATAGCCCAACTGCGTGCTCAAAGCAGGACCAATCCCCAGACAGATTTTTGCCCCAAATCCCTAAATGGCCCCCACAAGGATTGAACTCACAACGCTGGGTTTAGAAGGCCAATGCTCAGAAGTGGAATTTCTACTGTGTGTCATGTACAACAATTAGCTGCATTACTGTTAAACATTTGTATAGCACTACAATTTTTCACTGCTCTTTAGAGAAGAGAAAGATGGCTCCTGCCCCACAGAGCTTACAATCAATACAAATGAAACACAAAAAGATGACAGCAAAAGAAAAAAAAAGAATTAAGGAAAAAAAGAGGAACAATAGCTGAAACTAGGGCTCCAATTATGTGATTAAAGGTATGTCTACACTGCAATTAGACACACACGGCTGACCCATGCCAGCTGATTCAGGCTCACGGGGCTCAGCCTGCAAGGTTATTTAATTGTGATGTAGGGTGCAGGAGGGGTTTGGAGTCCGGCCCAGCACTGCTTCCCTGGAGTGGCTCCAGGGTGGCAGCAGTGCACACCAGAGCCAGGGCAGGTTCCCTGCCTGCCTGCCCTGGCCTGCGCCACTCCGGGGGTGGCAATCCCACGGGCCGGATCCAAACCCCTGAGGGGCCAGATCCAAACAATAAGCTATAGTTTGCCCATCCCTGTATTAGACCCTGGTAAACTGAACTTTCAAATCCTGGAATTTAATATCTAGGGAAATGGAGCCCAATAACAAACACCTACTGCTTTATACTGACCAAAACTAGTCTTTCTAAAGACCCAATAAAATTCATTCACAGTTTCTTATTTTTAAGATCACAATCAAATATCAGTGTGTTAAAAGTAGCCCCATTTAAATAAATATATTTCTGTATACTAAAAAAATTGGACATTTTCTGGAGATTTGTTTTCTTTTTTTTAAGTTAAAGTGAAGTGGGTACTCATACAAAATAAGAGATTATTTGGTGCTTGCCAGGAGATGTGGAAGATTTTCCTTCACCTCTAACTCAATCCTGACATGTAATCCTCTGTATTTCCAATTCTGCATTTCTAAAATTTGGATTACTAATCAAGCCACGAGGATGTCTTAACAGTGATGTAGAGTAGTCCACAAGTAACCACAATACGGCCAAACTGTCATTTGTGTCTGAAGGCATGTGAGACAGAGTTTCCTAGATTCAAATCTACAGACCTGCTTTAAGAAAAACACACACACACACTCTTCAGTACAGAATGTACTTAGGGTCAGTTTAATCTTAGAATTGGAGAAGGAAAGTGCACGACTCTGCATAAAACTTTTCAGGAGTGGTCTTAATTTACAGGACAACGGCACTGAACATAAACATATTAAGAAACACTCTGATTACCCAAATGAAGTTTCTTCAAGTATTTGTATAAAACTCTGTTAATGCCTTTCCATTAATGAAACCTAGTGACAAAAGTTACAAATTGTAGAAAGGACTATTATAAAATGGCTACCCTAAAGCAAAAGAAACGATTGATTTAAATGGTCTCCCATCAAGGAGTCTGAACTTGAACTGAAAGATGTATTGGGAAAATTTTCCCATCATGGACCATTGCTGCCTCTTAAACTACCTCCCACCTCAACTTCTAAATAATCCCATTTGTAATGACATACCTTCCCTGTGGTAACTCTAGTACTTCATTAATCTGCGCATTTATCAAACTAATTTCTTCACCCCCAGATCCCTTCAGTTCCTGGTCCAGATTACTGTGTGCCATGTTAGTGCTACACAGTTCAGCAGAAGCAGAGATCCAAGTACATTCACTCCTGCTTAGCTTCAACTCTCCTCTCCAGAGCCCCATTTTCATGTGAAATATTTTTTGTCAGCTGTTGATTCCAGTTCTGCTGGTGCTTTAGATCCTCTTAACCCTTATATAACTGAAGCAATCCTAGTGGAAGCTACTATGTTTTTTCCCCCTTAGCCACTGCTTCTACAGGGATATGGGCTCTTCCTTGTAACAGAGCAAGGATAACCGAAGAATCAGCTGTGAAGAAGTTATGAGTGATCACTAAGTGACCAGTAAGTACCAGGCCGACTACTATTTTGGAAATTTGTTTTATGTTAGTCTATGGCAAAACTGGAGTTGAGAAACAGACCATTTAAATATGAACAATGTTGCTATGGTGAGCCTATTTTAAAAGGACTGATCAAGGAAAGAAAAAGCTCACCTGCTCAAACAGTTCAAAATCCCAGATTTCTCAGAAAAGTTTTGTTACAACACTTTTTTTTTTTTGGTAATTTGTGAATGTGTTCTAATTTCCCCCCAAAATAGAACACACAACCTTTATAACAATTCCGTAGGGATTAACAGGCTCACAAAGTGATTAACCTATCATTTTTTCAATTTTCTTACACAAAGGATACTACAAAACCTATTGATATCTAAAATGAGTTAAAGTGATAGCCTTGTAATATATTTCCTATCTCACTGATTTCATCTGCATTTCTGCCTGAATTTGTCTCATGTATAAAAACTAGATTGGGATTTTGGGGGATATAAAATAATGACCTAGAGTGAGATTTATAAAGAAAGCTTAGTGTTGCGTAACGGGGGAAATTCACTGTTTCACTGTCATTTTTGCAAAGTTATACATTGTAAGATATAGTTAGCTGTATCTTTTGCTGAAGAGCAGAGTGGAGAGATCTTCACTCTCTTTCTTCATCCATTAAATGTGTAAAGCTCTGCTTATAAAAATGACAGCTGCTGTTTTCATGCAGAGGGGGAGGGATAGCTCAGTGGTTTGAGCATTGGCCTGCTAAACCCAGGGTTGTGAGTTGAATCCTTGAGGCGGCCACTTAGGGATCTGGGGCAAAAATCAGTACTTGGTCCTGCTAGTGAAGACAGAGGGCTGGACTCAATGACCTTTCAAGGTCCCTTCCAGTTCTAGGAGATATATCTATCTCCAATTATTATTATATATTATTTATTAGCTGTTTGAAACTATGCCTCAGTGAGGATGTGAAGAACATAATATTCTGGGGGGCGAGGGTGTCTGGTTTTTTGGATGGGTTGGCACGCAAAAGCAAAACTAATACCAATGATTTCATAATATGCACAGTTGTGGCTGTCATTTTGAAAAGATCATTTCCTAATAGCATATACCAGGGGTCAGCAACCTTTCAGAAGCGGTGTGCCGAGTCTTCATTATTCACTCTAATTTATGGTTTTGGGTGCCAGTAATACATTTTAATGTTTTTTAGAAAGTCTCTCGCTCTAAGTCTATATATTATATAACTAAATTAGTGTTGTATTGTAAAATAAACAAGGTTTTGAAAATGTTTAAGAAGCTTCATTTAAAATGAAATTAAAATGTTGATCTTACGCTGCCGGCCCGCTCAGCCCACTGCTGGTCTGGGGTTCTGTTCACCTAGGCCGGCAGCGGGCTGAGCAAGGCCTGTGGCTGGGACCCCGGCTGGCAAGGGTCTGTCAGCCAGAACCCAAGACCAGCAGCAGGCTGTGCGGGGCTGGGACCCAGAGGGCTGGGTATGTGGGAGGCTGTAGGTGTCAGGGCAGAGGGGGGCCTGGGTATGGGTGGGGGTGCCAGTGTCAGGGCTAGGGTGGGGGTGGGGTGAAGGAGTCAAGCAGAGGGCTGGGTGTGTATGAGGGAGGTACAGGGCTCAGGGTGTGGTATGTGTGTGGGGCTCAGGGCTGGGTGACTGCCTCCCTAAGAACTCCCAACCCTTCTGCTCCTTGTCCCCTGACTACCCCGTCCTGGGACCCCTGCCCCCAACTGCTGCCCAGGACCCCACCCGCTATCTAAGCCTCCTTGTTCCTTGTCCTCGGACTGGACCCTATCCCCTACCTGTCCCCTGACTGCTCCGACCCTTATCCACACCCCAGTCAGACCCCCGGGACTTCCATGCCTATCCAACCACTCCCTGCCCCTGACAGGACCCCCAGAACTCCCAACCCATCCAACCCCCCTGACTCCCTGCCTGCGCCAACCCCTCTCCACACCCCTGCCTCCTGACAGGACCCCCAGACCTCTCAACTCATACAACCCTCCCAGCTCCTTGTCCCCTGACCACCCCCTCCAGAGACCCCTCACCCTAACTGCCCCCCTCAGGACCCTCCTTGCTCCCGGTCCCCTGACTGCCCTGACCCCTATCCACCCCCTGCCCCCTATCCACCCCCTTCCCCCTCACAAACCCCAGGACTCCCATGCCCCATCCAACCCCCCTGCTTCCTGACTGCCCCCTCCAGAGACCCCCACCCCTAACACCTCACCTCCCCATCCAACCCACCCTGCTCCCTGTCCCCTGACTGCCCCCACCCCTTATCCAACGCCCCCCCAACCCTGGGCCCTTTACCTTGAGGCTCCACGCAGAGCCAGACACGCTGCCCCGCCAGAGAGCACAGTCCCAGCCCTCAGAGTGCTGCGCGCGGCGGCAGCAGAGCTCCAGTTGAGCAGGGAGCATGTCTGTCTCCCCGCGGAGCCAAATGCTGCCCCGCGGGAGCGCGCAGCCCCAACCCCGCAGAGCGCTGCACGTAGCAGCAGGGCTCCAGGAGAGGGGCTGGCAGCTTGCTGCGCTCGGCCGGCGCTCCGGCCCCAGAGCACGAACCCCACGGCTTGCCGTGCCGGGAGAGTGGGGCCATTTGCCCACCCCATGCGCACAGCTATGCTTCTGCTCCCTGCTCCCACGGGGGGAGCAGAAGGCAGAGGAGAGCGGGCGAGGCTGGGCAGGATTTTTAATGGCATGCTGGAGTCCGGACAGGCTCCAGCGTGCCATTAAAAATTGGTTTGCATGCCGTCTTTGGCACGTGTGCCATAGGTTGCCAACCCCTGGCATATACTATGGGTCATGCTTAATTTCTATCCCCCAAAAGCTTCAAAGCAGAAATTTCGAGAGCTGGCATTCTAAATATATCCTGGTGATGCATAGCCTGCCATTCACATACGTAACAGAAAATAAAAGCCAGTGGCATGAGCCATGATGAAAATGCTGGCAAAACAAAAAAGGTAGGAACTATTGGAAGACAAAAATGCCGTCCAAGATATAGGGGACAACCACTGCCATGATGTATACAATGGAGAAAAAACCATAGCATTTAATTTGCCTGTTAAAAGCAATTGATATGATTATACTAACCATTCATCAACATTTTATATTTAATATCCAAAACAAGACATTTCATAAGCTAACATGCTAAATTATTTGAAAGTCAGGATTTTATAGTGTCTATTTTCTCTCTCTCTCTCTCTTTTTTTTTTTAAACATTAAAGAGAGGTCATCTTGTGTGCATTCACCACCCTGAAGACAAAGAAGAAATTTCACAAATTTATTATGCAATATGCAAACTCATTCCCCACTTACACTGAACAGTTTTCTTTGTGAGGTGAACAAATGTTTAGTCAGTGCAGAGAAAACAAATGTCACCCGAAAGCACAAGAACAGTACACTGACACAGGATGGAAGAGTTGTGCTATAATATATGCTGTGAATTCTTCAGCCAAAATATTTCCTTTGGACTAGAATCTGCCAGCAACAGTGTAAAAACAGTTTGACTCCTAATCTCCAGGGATCAAAATGTGAATTTAATCTCACTATTTGAATTCAAGTAATAGAAAGATGTTTGACGGTCACTCTTTGGATGCCAGGTACTACTAACTGATAGCTGCTAACTCATTTGAGTAATTTAAGCTACAGTATTTATAATAAGGCCAATAAAAAAGGTTTCAAGGTAAGTTAATTCATTATTCTTTGAATAAAAACCTTTGTAATTAAAACTAATATACTGAATATTGATATTTGTCCTGAAAGTACCACATAAACTTGGTGTACTGTATATGATGATGAAGTAATGTATATGCTTCAACGTAAGGGGATGTGTAGTTCAAAGTGATCAGTACTTCATAGCTGAATGTATACACCTTGGCTGAAGTCCAGCATCATGACAAAGTTCACTCATTCTCAATTACTATCACAGCCTACTATAATCCTCAGATATCCTCAAGCAAAACCAGTTTTTCTTGAGTCAGAATTGTTAAAACATTTAACACGATCAAAGATCTTAAAGATAACTTCTCCATTACTTTGACTAAATATAAACCTTGCACTAATATCTGTTCCTATTTCTGCCATTAGTGACATGGGGCAGAGCTTTAATGATATTTTCATATAGAAAGTAATGTGAAATCAGGAGAATGTTTTCTCTAACTTTCATTCACAACTGCAGCCTATACTAAATGAAAATATATATCCATTAAATATTTTGATGCCATGAATACCAATGACACTTGCGAAGATGACCTAATGTTCTTAAAGTATCCAGTGAACATGGTATTACAGTCAAATGAAGGAAGAAAAACTAACATGTTTCCCAGTAGTTAACATTCACCTCACCATGTGCGTATCAGAACCCTAAAAGCAGTTAAAAGGGAGAGTATGTGATATGCCAGAGATACATTCCTTTGAATCAAAACAAACATTATCAGAAAAGCATTAATCCTCCAGTCCACACAGCTTGTCTGGAGGAAGGAGGAAAAAAAACAAAACCACCCACAGGAGTGCTGAAGACATGGGAAAAGGAGTGGGGGAGAGGAAGGGGAGGAAGAAACAAGTGACTCCATAAAAAGGCAACATATTGGGACAATTCCAATTACTAAGGAGGGAGGAGTCAGACTCACTTCCAGCAGGAGTCGGGCAGTGGGAGTGAAACTCCTGTGCCATCTCCTAAACTCTGGTGAGGTTATCCCACCATTCCATACTTAGTTCAGACTGCACTCTCTTTTTATTGACAGGTTTCAGAGTAGCAGCCGTGTTAGTCTGTATCCGCAAAAAGAACAGGAGTACTTGTGGCACCTTAAAGACTAACAAATTTATTGTAGCATGAGCTCACGAAAGCTCATGCTACAATAAATGTGTTAGTCTTTAAGGTGCCACAAGTACTCCTGTTCTTTCTTTTTATTGACCATTTCTTTGACTCCCTCCAACACTCCCCTCAGTTACTCTCTGAGGCCAGCATCAGGCTATCTGCTCTCCTTGTGTCTCCCCATATTCCATCTTTCAGAGTAGCAGCTGTGTTAGTCTGTATCGGCAAAAAGAATATTCCATCTTCTCGGTCTTTCCTAACAGTTCACTGCCTGTTGCCTTCCCTCATCCCCACATATATTTTATACCCAAAACCACACCACTATTTAAACTTGTGTTTAGACAAGGCCTAAGAGACGCAGTCTGTACAATGGGCACTAGGGAGAAGCCCAACTATTACTAGGGAAGCTCTATCCACATCAGAAATGTTGAGGGACTGGAAAATACTTACTTTTGTTGGAAATTACAAGGAGAAGGGAGCATAGTAGCAAGAAGGGTCAGGCCTGACTGATTTCCCAGTAAAGACTATGAACTAAACTAGAAGAGAGGGAATTTCAGTAAATGCAGGCCTCATTCCTCTCAAACACTCCCTTTTAACAACTTCTGGAGGAATTCCTGCCAGCTTTGATGCTGCATGGAATAGGACTCTCTTAGCCAATCCTGATCTACTCCCCAACTGAGGGATTATTTCTTGGCAACTGTAGTTAGGATGAAGCAGATTCCGTGACTCCAAAAGCAACAGACTAAGCGGTAAGTGAGCCAAAGTGCTCAGTGGATGGTTTTCTGGAGCCCTGAAAACACGTCTAACTGATTTGTAAGTAGTGCATTTTGTACATTCATCTGTCCTGTTAAGTAAGCCTAGACGAAGACTGGCTACGGGAACAGCAAGAAATGTTTGGCCTTCTCCTTAGTTTGTTTGCCATTTTGGCATTCTCAACTTAAGGAAAGGCCTAATGCAGTAGGGGATTTTTCCCAAAGAGTTAACCTCATGTTGCCCAAAATTATTTAACTCTGCCACAGGTAAACACTCTGTACTGCTAGTCACAAGCTCAGACTACAATTTATAGTAAGCAGATTTGAAGGCAAAAGTAGTATTTCTATTCACATTATGAGCTATGAACTGCTGGCTCCCTCTCTATGAAAGTAAAAAGTCTGGTCACATGAGTGACAAGAGCCTGCAGTGCTGAGTCTCTGGCAGCAGCATGACAATGGTCAGTCAGGCACTTGGGAAAAGAAGGCCACAACTTCACTCCCCCTCCCCCGGTACATGTCACCTTTAAATCATTTTAAATGAAAAACACTGACACTATTCAAGGGCATTAATCTTATTTTTGTCTTTGGAAGATGTATGGTGAGGCATCACCTCTCCTAACCACACACTTTCAAATGTACAGGAAAAGTTTGAGGTTTTTTTAAGATACTCATCTAAAAAGGTTAATTTTATTAATAGCTGAAAGACAGACAATCCAACCACAACATAAATCCCTTTCCACTTTACTTTACTGCCATCTTTCCCTTGTCCTGCAGGGTTTTTTTTGTTGTTGTTTTTTTTGCTAGGACTGAGGGGGTTATCATTTTCTTTGCTCCCTCTCTCCCTGTGTAATCTTTGCTTCTGTCACCCTTGTTAGCTTTCTCAGCCCCACCTCTCTCTACATCCAGAAATGCTGCAGCTAATGTCTTTGTCTACACCAAGAGTGGGAGGACAAAGACAACACTCCCCATAGGATTCCTGTAGTTTTGAGCAATAGTTGCTTATGAAGAGCGTGGGAGGGAACCAGTTCAACATATAGAGCTGGGAGGACCTCAACTCTGCCTCCACTCAGACATTGGAATGTGGGGCAAAATGGCAACACATCACACCCTGCTCACCACCAATTTAACAAGAGAAACTGGGAAAGAATACAACCTATGAGCAGAACCACTAGAACACTATCTAGTCTGTTAATAGGCCAAAGTGTTGGCCCCCACTTTCATTCTGTGACAGCTCCCAGATGTTACGCTCCAGCTCCATACATTAAAAGTGCAGCGTTACTTTCACATTACACAATCTTCAGATAGTTAATTTAAAATCTAATCAGTCAATCCTGATTAAAATCCTGTTCAATCCCAGTCCTAAAAAGAAATTAAGACGTTAAATTGTTTTTATTGTGGTTGCTTTGGGTCCATTTATACCTATAATTAAAAAAAATCAAAAAAAAATCACATGATCACAAATAGTCAAACCATTAAGTAGTCAATGTAACGGAGTTTCCTTACAGAGGCATCTGGATTAGCAAAGGATATAGACCTAGTTAAGTCAATATGATTTCTTGGTTATACCAAATTATTGTAAAGACAGCCTTCATTTTTAATCAGGCGATAGAAAAGGTGCTCATTAAATAACACAGGCTATACAGGATAGGAACTGAAAGATGACTGAATGGATCAGAAGGGCACAAGCCAATAGTTTAGCTGTGGGAAACATCTTACCAGTCTCCTAACCAACCATGACAAATACTTTCCATACAAAGTCCGAAACCCTCAATCTAATGCAGCGGTTCTCAAACTGTGGGTCAGGACCCCATTTTAATGGGGTCACCAGGACTGGCTTAGACTTGCTGGAGCCAGGGGCCGAAGCTCAAACCCGAGCTCCACCCTCCGGGCTGAAACCGAAACCCGAGCCCCACCACTCAGAGCCAAAAGCTAAAGCCCAAGGGCTTCAGCCCTGGGTGGCAGGTCTCAGGTTATAGGCCCTGACAGGTACCACGGAGGGAAAAATTCAGTGATTGTAGCACCTGCTGGTTTGCAATCCTAAGTTATAACACACACACACGGTAAAGTAAACTTTCCTACCAAACAGACTTCTTTGAAAACAGAACAGGAGTACTTGTGGCACCTTACAGACTAACGCATTTATTTGAACATAAGCTTTCGTGGGCTACAGCTCACTTCATCAGATGCATGCAGTGGAAAATACAATAGAAGATTATATATATATTATACACACACACACACACACACACACACACACACATATATATACACATACATACAGACACAGACACAGAGAGAGAACATGAAACTATGGGAGATAAAATTTCTCGATACTTTAAATGACTGCTTCATGGAGCAGCTGGTACGGGAACCCACAAGGGGAGAGGCGACTCTAGATTTAATCCTGAGTGGAGCGCAGGAGCTGGTCCAAGAGGTAACTATAGCAGGACCGCTTGCAAATAGTGACCATAATACAATAGCATTCAACATCCCTGTGGTGGGAAGAACATCTCAACTGCCCAACACTGTGGCCTTTAATTTCAAAAGGGGGAACTATACAAAAATGAGGGGGTTAGTTAGACAAAAGTTAAAAGGTACAGTGACTAAAGTGAAATCCCTGCAAGTTGCGTGGGCCCTTTTTAAAGACACCATAATAGAGGCCCAACTTCAATGTATACCCCAAATTAAGAAACACAGTAAAAGAACTAAAAAAGAGCCACCGTGGCTTAACAACCATGTAAAAGAAGCAGTGAAAGATAAAAATACTTCCTTTAAAAAGTGGAAGTCAAATCCTAGTGAGGCAAATAGAAAGGAGCACAAGCACTGCCAACTTAAGTGCAAGAGTGTAATAAGAAAAGCCAAAGAGGAGTTTGAAGAACGGCTAGCCAAAAACTCCAAAGGTACTTAAAAAACATTTTATTACATCAGAAGCAGAAAGCCTGCTAAACAACCAGTGGGGCCCCTTGACGATGAAAATACAAAAGGAGTGCTTAAAGATGATAAAGTCATTGCGGAGAAACTAAATGGATTCTTGGCTTCAGTCTTCACGGCTGAGGATGTTAGGGAGATTCCCAAACCTGAGCTGGCTTTTGTAGGTGACAAATCTGAGGAACTGTCACAGATTGAAGTATCACTAGAGGAGGTTTTGGAATTAATTGATAAACTCAACATTAACAAGTCACCGGGACCAGATGGCATTCACCCAAGAGTTCTGAAAGAACTCAAATGTGAAGTTGCGGAACTATTAACTAAGGTTTGTAACCTGTCCTTTAAATCAGCTTCGGTACCCAATGACTGGAAGTTAGCTAATGTAACGCCAATATTTAAAAAGGGCTCTAGGGGTGATCCCGGCAATTACAGACCGGTAAGTCTAACGTCGGTACTGGGCAAATTAGTTGAAACAATAGTAAAGAATAAAATTGTCAAGACACATAGAAAAACAAACTCTTGAGCAATAGTCAACATGGTTTCTGTAAAGGGAAATCGTGTCTTACTAATCTATTAGCGTTCTTTGAAGGGGTCAACAAACATGTGGACAAGGAGGATCCGGTGGACATAGTGTACTTAGATTTCCAGAAAGCCTTTGACAAGGTCCCTCACCAAAGGCTCTTATGTAAATTAAGCTGTCATGGGATAAAAGGAAAGGTCCTTTCATGGATCGAGAACTGGTTAAAGGACAGGGAACAAAGGGTAGGAATTAATGGTAAATTCTCAGAATGGAGAGGGGTAACTAGTGGTGTTCTCCAAGGGTCAGTCCTAGGACCAATCCTATTCAATTTATTCCTAAATGATCTGGAGAAAGGGGTAAACAGTGAGGTGGCAAAGTTTGCAGATGATACTAAACTACTCAAGATAGTTAAGACCAAAGCAGATTGTGAAGAACTTCAAAAAGATCTCACAAAACTAAGTGATTGGGCAACAAAATGGCAAATGAAATTTAATGTGGATAAATGTAAAGTAATGCACATTGGAAAAAAAACCCAACTATACATACAACATGATGGGGGCTAATTTAGCTACAACGAGTCAGGAAAAAGATCTTGGAGTTATCGTGGATAGTTCTCTGAAGATGTCCACGCAGTGTGCAGAGGCGGTCAAAAAAGCAAACAGGATGTTAGGAATAATTAAAAAGGGGATAGAGAATAAGACTGAGAATATATTATTGCCCTTATATAAATCCATGGTACGCCCACATCTCGAATACTGTGTACAGATGTGGTCTCCTCACCTCAAAAAAGATATTCTAGCACTAGAAAAGGTTCAGAAAAGAGCAACTAAAATGATTAGGGGTTTAGAGAGGGTCCCATATGAGGAAAGATTAAAGAGGCTAGGACTCTTCAGTTTGGAAAAGAGAAGACTAAGGGGGAACATGATAGAGGTATATAAAATCATGAGTGATGTTGAGAAAGTGGATAAGGAAAAGTTATTTACTTATTCCCATAATACAAGAACTAGGGGTCATCAAATGAAATTAATAGGCAGCAGGTTTAAAACAAATAAAAGGAAGTTCTTCTTCACACAGCGCACAGTCAACTTGTGGAACTCCTTACCTGAGGAGGTTGTGAAGGCTAGGACTATAACAATGTTTAAAAGGGAACTGGATAAATTCATGGTGGCTAAGTCCATACATGGCTATTAGCCAGGATGGGTAAGAATGGTGTCCCTAGCCTCTGTTCGTCAGAGGATGGAGATGGATGGCAGGAGAGAGATCACTTGGTCATTGCCTGTTAGGTTCACTCCCTCAGGGGCACCTGGCATTGGCCACTGTCGGTAGACAGATACTGGGCTAGATGGACCTTTGGTCTGACCCGGTACGGCCTCTCTTATGTTCTTATGGTGTTACCATACACACTAACGAGAGTGATCAGTTAAGGTGAGCTATTATCAGGAGAGAAAAAGAATCGTTTGTAGTGGTAATGAAAATGGCCCATTTCCAGCAACTGCCAAGAAGATGTGAGGAACTGTAGTGGGGGAAATGGCCCATCCACTTCCAGTCTTTATTAAAGCCTAATTTAATGGTATCCATTTGCAAATTAATTCCAATTCAGCAGTCTCTCGCTGGAGTCGGTTTCTGAAGTTCTTTTGTTGTAATATTGCAACTTTTAGGTCTGTAATCAAGTGGCCAGGGAGATTGAAGTGTTCTCCAACTGGTTTTTAAACGTTATAATTCTTGACATCTGATTTGTGTCCATTTATTCTTTTACGTAGAGACTGTCCGGTTTGGCCAATGTACATGGCAGAGGGGCATTGCTGGTACATCATGGCATATCTCATGTTGGTAGATGTGCAGGTGAACGAGCCTCTGATAGTGTGGCTGATGTGATTAGGTCCTACGATGGTATTCCCTGAATATATATGTGGGCAGAGTTGGCAACGGGCTTTGTTGCAAGGATAGGTTCCTGGGTTAGTGTTTTTGTTGTATGAGGTGTGGTTGCTGGTGAGTATTTGCTTCAGGTTTGGGGGCTGTCTGTGAGCAAGGACTGGCCTGTCTCCCAAGATCTGTGAGAGCGATGGATTGTCCTTCAGGATAGGTTGTAGACCCTTGATGATGCGCTGGAGAGGTTTTAATTGGGAGCTGAAGGTGATGGCTAGTGGCATTCTGTTACTTTCTTTGTTGGGCCTGTCCTGTAGTAGGTGACTTCTGGGTACTCTTCTGGCTCTGTCCATCTGTTTCTTCACTTCAGCAGGTAGGTATTGTAATTGTAAGAACGCTTGATAGAGATCTTGTAGGTGTTTGCCTCTATCTATCTTCTTACTGTATTTTCTACTGCATGCATCCGATGAAGTGGGCTGTAGCCCACGAAAGCTTATGCTCAAATAAATATGTTCGTCTCTAAGGTGCCACAAGTACTCCTGTTTTTTTTGCGGATACAGACTAACACGGCTACTACTCTGAGACTTCTTTGAGTCCCTTGATTTCAGGGTTGTGCTCTGATGTCCCTGCCTTTCTTGCTCATTGGCAGCAGACTCTACAAGGGATCCCAAGATGGGGTGTGTGGGTGTGTAGAGGAACTCAACCACGGGCATGTACATAATATTTTCATTCAGCCCTTTTTGAAGTGAGGGGAAGGGATGTGGAGGTCTGCCACAAAGTCATAATTGGGTCCACAATGGCCTCACTGAGGTGCAGGACTCCTTTGGAAGGGCTCGCAGGAGCCAAAATGTCAGCCAAGCTGTGGGAGGACTCTTCTACTAACTCCATCTGTACATCCAGATTTAAGGCCACCTTCTAACAACTTTTGGTGAGCCTTACAGTCATCTAGGGGAGGTGACATACAGTCATCTAGGGAAGGGGAGACCAGCACAGGCTGCAGATGCTCTTCCTCCCTTTCTGCATCAGCAGGACCCCGTTGAACCGGCTCTTTGGAGGCTGGTATTGGACTCTGTGCCAGAGTCGGGACCAAATGCCACGTGGTGGGACGGTGCTGTACGTCCTTCCGAAGCCACCGAACATGAGTGTTTGGAATGAGCCCTGGAAACTTGGAGAAAGCCCCACAGGTTCCTATAGGGCTACTGGACCAGTGCAGGTCCCCAGTGAACTCCTGGTCAACCACTTGATGGTACTCCTGTGCCTGGACCCATAGAAGAAGTGGTGAGAGTGGCTTTGGAGGACAGGAAGAGTAAGACCCGATCTCAAATTCAGAAGAGGATGAGTCTCCCTCCAGTGACTACAGGGGTGCAATTCCCAACAGTGCTGGCAATCGGTGCTTGGGCACTTGGAAGAGAACTGAGTGGAGCCTTCTTGTTCCTTGAAGACCAATTACACCAGTTTGAAGCAGATAATATACTGCAGTTTTCATATCTGGTATTTACATTGGTTGGAAGAAGCAGAGGACGCCATAATCTTGGTTTTGGAATTGCATTTAATTCTGAAGTTTAAACCAGAATTAATTTTGCTACTTAAGTTTCATTCTTCTGATGTAATACTGATCCAACACGTCGAAATTTTCTGCCACTTGCTCCGTATTTGAGGAGCATCATCATACAGGGTCAGCCTATAGTTACGCTTGTTTGCAAGTGTCAGCATAACTTTCTCTCTATGGAAAATTGCATAAGATGGATCAGTCATGAGGACAACTGGTTCAGACATGATGGCCACTAAGGCAGCAACCTTCACAGGCATATGGGAGAGTAGTCATGTTATTAAAGGTTCAAAGGGGAACTTGGTTAATGCCAAAATGACCAAATTAAGATCCCATGCCAGAGCAGGGATTCTGTTATTTGATAGAAAGTCCTAACTGGAACCTCACAAAATGTACAGCCAGTAGTCAGGAAAAAACAAAGGGTCTATTGATTGGAGGGTGGTAGGCACCACTTGCTACCGAAAGTGCACTTTCGGGGAGCCAAAAGCAGAGATGGGAGATTTTCAGGGTGATCAGAAAATCTAGAACAGTGGGACTGTCCAATTCTTTGAGGATATCCAAAGATGATGGGGCTGTCTGAGTTGACTGATTAAACTGTTGCTTGAAATCTGTCCAGAGGTACATAAGCTCTGGCTCCGAGTCCAGAGCTGCTCCAATAAATTCTATGGTCTGTGAAGGAACCAAAATGGACATCTCTGCATACACTCAGGTTCCCATTGACATTAGAAGACTGAGGAGGGATGAGATTGATGACGGTACCTCCAGATGATAATCTCCCTGTCAATAAATAGTCATCTCAGTAAAGAAAGTATATTAAGCCAGAGAGTCAGAAGCATGGACTAGCTGTTGCTAGTTCAAACAGAAGCACCCTGTACTGATGATTTGGACCTACAGTGAATACAGGGAAACCTCGCTATAACACGCCCCGCAATAACGCAAATTTGGATATAAGGCGATCATAAGGTGGCTCTGCCGCCCCAAGCCAAAAAAAAAAAAAAAAAAAGAAAAGGAAAGAAAAAAACCGCCAGAGTGCTGCTGAAGAGCCCCTGCATTTATTGCAATCCAATTTTTTGGACCCCAATCATTGTGTTTGTCTGTTACAGCTGTTCCCCTGCTGCATTCCTTTTCCCTCCTTCCTTTCTGTTTTTGCTGAGTGGCCGCCCCCCCCCCCCCCCGGCCATTAAACTAACCAAAGTCACAGCCTGGCCCTGCTCATGGAAATGGCTTGTGCAGACTGACTGGAGCCATTGCTCTGCTCAGGGAGGGGGGGCTTTTTGCTCCTTTGTCTAGCTTCTTTGTTTGGACCCGGCTCGGTGTAGGGTCCAAAAATGCAAGACCTAAAAAGGCCAAATAGCTAAGCATATGAGTCAGACCTGACCTCAAAACTTGCCCAGGCATGTTCTGTACTCACCTGCAGTTTTTCCCTGCCTTCTCTCCTCCCTGTAACAAGGGGAACCAATCAGAGTTACTGGCGGGAAACTGCCTGAGTTTGCCTTTAAAACCAGACATTTTCTGATCAGACCTCGGAGAAGGTACTTGCTTTGCCACCTGGTCTGATCAGCTAGGGGTCTTTGGGGGGCCCTCTCCCCACTCTCGTTTGTTTTTGAGTGTACCCCCGTTTTAAACTCCCCTCCCACGAACTATGAATTTGTGCCTGGAGATCTCCTGATTATTGTGAGCGAATCGAGTCCTCTCTGCGTCCTCTGATGCTGCTGCTGTTCCTGTCTCTGTGCTTGCTGCTGTCCTGGGGATTGGTAAGAACTCCCTCTTGCAAACTCCCCCTGTCCTAGCTGCTGGCCTTGTTTCCCCAGCAGACAGACCCAAGTTAACTCCGTGGTCTGTGTTCTGTAACTGCTCTGCATCTAGCTCCGCAGCGCCCTTGCTGCTAGAAATAAGCCTGTGCCGCTGTTAAGCTGTGCCTTCCTGGGCAGCTTACTTGCAGTCTTCCCACTGCTGGAACTACCCCTAGTATAAGGTGCACCCATTAGGTTAGGTTTAGCCTTTAGTCTAGATAAATTGTAATTTCATTTTGCATAGCCATGGTTAAGTTCGGTTTAGAAAATTGTTTGCATTGTACTCTGTAAGTTAGGCTTAGAGAATTGTTGTACTGTGTTTTGTTACTTGCTAATTTGTGTAGTCTTGGTTAAGTTAGATCATAGATAAGATTTTGCTGTGTTCTGTATAATTGTGGTTAAGTCTGTCTTCCCGCTGCCTGCCCCCCTACCCCCCCCGGGCTTCCCCAGTCACTTACAGCCTGCCTGCTCTGTGTCTCCCTGAGTTTAAATCTCCCTCCGCAGTGCCTCTGCCTTTGGTCCCTGCTCCACCACATTCTCTCTCTTTTAATTCCTTCCCTCACATGTTCACCCTGCTCCTACTGCTGCCAAACCTCAATTGTATTGCTGAAGTCTAACATAAAACCCCATTGGTTACCCTTTTTCTCTAAGATACACCTCACATTCTACATTTACACCACTGTGACACATCTTTACCTAGAATTGTTTGCTATTTAACATATTTTATCCATAACTGTTAGTTGGTTATATGCTGCTGAGACACACCCTTTACATAGAAATTGTTAGCTACCTGTTACATTTATACTTTAGTGTTAATTGGTTACCAACTGTATTGTACCCCACTATTGAAACCCCCTATACTGTTCACCAAAAGAAACCCCTCCCCAATTGTCTACCTTAACAAACCCCATACCCCTCACTATTGAATTTTCCCTGTTTTTGCATTTTCTTAATAAAGTTTATTTTGCACCCCACCAGTGCAGTAATTGTCCCCCAAGATCCCCTACCTGCTGGCAGGGTCAGTGTTATAGCGGGGTTTCACTGTACCAGGAATGATCTGTGAGGGGATATGAAAATGGGCATCGTTCATGGCTGGGACAAAGTACTTCTCTTCTGCCCTCTTAGGAGTAAGTGTACATGTTGCTGGAGTATGACAATGGCAGGTTCCAGGACTGCCCCATTAACAGGAGTGCCACTCTACTAAGTCCTGCACTCCATAAAATATCCAGGAGGCTGGGAGGTGTCTCTTGAATTTCCTCCAGAGGACTCTGGAGCTCATCCACAATTGTCCTTAACAGATGTTGAAACTGGTTAGAGTCATCTGTAGGAGACGGCGAGGCCAGGCAACCGCCTCTTCAGATGATGATACGCCTGTTGGAACCTGTGCTAGGACTGGATCTTGTCCTCCCTGCCTCCCTCTTCTTCCCTAGACTCTTGAATGAGCGCTAATTCTGTGTGGGCAGGGGATAGGAGGGAGGTACCATCAGTACCATCAGTGTAGAAAAGCATTTGTCAGTTGCCATCAGTGGATGGGGATGAAGAGTCTTTTCCCTGTGCACCTTGGAAGCCACTGTGTCCTTAAAAGCTTGCACTGGTATTGGTGGTGCATGGTGTTTGGGCATCCTTTGTTAGTGCTGGTGGTTGTCCCAGCCTTGGCTCACACCTGTCTTTGCTCAGTTCCAATGGTGCCAATGTGGAGGCACTCTCACTCTTTGGAGACTGCAGGTCAGTGCTGTAACCCTTATAGGCTCTAGAGCAGTGGTCCACAAACTTTTAATGTCATGCCCCTTACCGTTCCCTCCAACCCAGCTGAGGTTGGGACGACAATACCAGGAGCAGGGCTGCAGTCTGGGGCGGGGGATTGGAAGTGGGGCTGTAGCTGGGGGCCAAGGCTGGGGGGCAGAGTTGGTGCCATGTGCAGAGCTATGGCCAGGCCTTGAAGCTGGGAGTCAGGGTCGGGAGTGGAGCTGTGGCTGGGTCCTACAGCTGGGGGTTGGGGCTGGGAGCAGAGCCAGTCAGGGCCGTGACTGGGTGCAGGGCTGGTGCCATGCCTAGGAGCAGAGCAGAGCTGGGTGGTGCTCCCTCCCCAACTCCCTGTGGGGGCTGGCCCAGGCCCCACCACACCCTGTACGCACCCTATATTTTGGGTACCACTGCTCTTTTGCTTCATTGGAACCTGGTGGAAAGAGTCACCAGACTAAGGCGTCACGAAAGCAGACCTCATCTTCAAGGTGGTTCTGGAGGGTGATTTCTCTTTAGACTTTTGAGGGGGCTTTTTACCCTCACAGTGAGCTTGGAAAGGGGAGCCCTTAGCCTTTGCCTTTGCTTGCCCCTGTATCTGAGGTAGGGGTGCTGGGCAGAATGCTCTGATGCCTCTGCCTGGCGTACATAGAGTTTGCCTGGCCTACACTGGACTGGTACCTCAAAGCATACTCTACTGCAAGGGTCTCAAACACGCAGTCCATGGGGCTCTTGCGTGTGGCCCACCAAGCTCCCTGCCCCCGCCCCTCTGCCTACCTGCGGGATTGCCCCCTGTGGCATTGCGAGCCCTGTGCTGCTATCTGAAGCAGCTTGCAGCACGCCCCTTCGGGCTGGGGGGGAGAAGAGGAAGGAGACAGAGGGCTCCTGCATTGCCTCCTTCCAGGCACCGCCCCCCGCAGCTCCCATGGGCCGGGAACAGGGAACCGCAGCCAATGGGAGCTTCGTGGGAGGTACCTAGAGGAGCTGCAAGAGCAGCATACGCACAGAACCCTGAGCCCCTCCCCATCCCCCAGGGGCTGCAGGGACACGGTTCCAGCTGCTTTCTGGAATGGAGCAGCGTGGGGCGGGGGCCTGCCCTGGCCCCGGCGCATGCCGCTGCCACCCCGGAGCCGCTCTAGGTAAGCGGCACTGGGCTGGAGCCCACACCCTGCACTACAACCCCCTGCCTGGAGCCCCCTGCCACATCCCACCCCCCTGCCCTGAGGCCCCTGCCACATCCCACACCCCAACTCCCTCCCCTGAACCACCTGCCCCACCTCTCCCCTCTTGCACCCTACCCACCAACGCCCTGCCCTGAGCCCCCTGCCGCACCCTGCACACCACCTGCACCCCCTAGGGGCAGCGTTGGGGTGGGGACTTCGGGGAAGGGGTTGGATTGGGGCAGGGAAGGGGTGGAAAGAGATGGGGCAGGGGCGGGGCCTAATGGAAGGGGTGGTGGGGGCGCGGCCAGAGGCAGCGAGAGGGGTGTCAGTGATGCAGCCCTCGGTTCAATGCACTAGTCCTCATGTGGCCCTCGTGGTCATTTGAGATTGAAACTCCTGCTCTACTGGATGGTTCCCAAATTTCTGTTCCCACGCTTGCTGGGTTTGGCTGGGCAAGGAACCACAGATACTTCACTCAGTGGAGACATGAACTTTTCCAAGGAAGTACAGGCACTTCTGATGGTCACAGATGACCAGGAAGGACTGGGGGCAAGAGACAGCTCTTTAAGTCTGAAATCCTGGACATAATCTGAGTCCCATACCAGGAAGGAGGCAGTCTGAAATCAAACTAATACCTAATTAGCTTTTATTTCAGAATATTTATAAATTCAAAGTTGAAGGGGATCACTGGACACTGGAGGATTGAGCCTCAGACCATGTGGCAACTGGAGAGGTCTGTAGCACTCCTTATATTCTCAGTCCAGAGCATGAGGTGAGGAGTAACACAGGTGCAGGCCAAGAGAAACTATTAGCAAAAGTCTTCCTGTCTCAGTTGCATAAATACCCATGGTGGAATACATATAGGGACCAGTACGCGAATAACCATAATTTCTCCCTAGGGTGGCATCCCTCTACCCTTACCACTTAACAAAAAGTTGCTTCTGCAAGAATCATCACTGAAGGAGCTCCTCATAAGTGTAGTTTCCAAGTTCTAACATCACAATGTTCTCTCCACTCTAATACCAGCCACAGTGTTTCATTTATAGGCTTCTCATACAACTGTCTCAGCACTTTTCCATGCTGTTTCCTTCTTCCTGACTGCCCTCCTGCACTGTTCCACAAGTCCATGCTCCTCTCCACATTCAAGCCATTCCTCAAGTACTCACTTTGACATCTACAAGAAGCAAGCCAAACAACAGTAGACAGATAGATGGACAGTTGGTTGTAGTTTATAAACAGAGTATGCACAGGTGGCCAATCACTGTATCCATTTTCTCAACTGTTGGCATGTCCAAAATTAGACCTAATTTGAGAACAAAAGGAAAGGACTGACTATTCTGCCCATCAGCCCTTAAAGAGACTTGGATGGGTGGGACTTTGAGGCATTCTAAGAGGGGAAAGGCTGCTAGGACTCTGCTGTGCTCCCAAGACTTCATCCTTCTCCCACGGATCACAAAAGGCACTACATCATCATGAAACCTAGAGCTGAACAGGGAAGCCTGGCTTTCACTGTTGCATCAGTGTGTTCTTTTCTGCTCCACTATCTTTCCTCCTGCCCACTGTCTCACAGCTTTCCATTTGGTCCTGAGGTCAGCTGTACCATACAGCACCAACACAATGAGATGAGATGGCACATTTAGCTCTGGCTATCCTAGGGACCAGCCAGACAACGTTGCACATTCCAGACTGGAAGATAAGTCTGAATGCAGGCCAATTGCTGTCGTGACTGACTTGTCACCTCAGAGCATCCATTTGTGACTGACCTGCATCTGGAATTCTGCCATCAACCAACGCTACTTCCCAAATCTTTGCTCTCCTGTCTCTTCTCCTTGTGTCTGTTTGTCAAAACCAGGAAAAGGAGGCACTCTTCAAATCTTGGAACTAAGTAATAAAAACCATCCCTTTGCTTCCCACCAGGTCTTCCTCTCCCCTCTCGCCCCCCAAAAATGTTTTTATATATAACTCATGCTCTAGCTGATATCCTCTAGTTTAAACAAAGGACTTTGACAGAATGACTATTTAAAAAACTTAGCCAAAACATATTTCAGTTTTGAAGTACTTTATGACTTGTTTAGCTCCTTTTCTCTTGGGTATACTAACCAATAAATTTCCAAACTTTAGCATAATTGTTTTTAAGTGTGTTTGCCATGGAACACCACAAACTAATGTCTCTGTATGCCAAACCCCAAACCTGGTTTAAAACACTTTAATGTTAGACAGTTTCAGCGTTATGCTAACATCTTTGACTTTTTGGGCTTATATATTCCATCTAAATGAATATACCACCACCCCTGTTGTGTCATGATAGCTCTTAAGTACAAGAAGTGTGCCTCGTTAGTAAACCACATAGCATACCTGCAATACTACTGTATTCCAAACAAGATACACTGGACAGATTTCACTGAACTTAACTACCTAGATACCAAATACAATGTAGTTAAATTCTGAAATTCAGTGGAAAGGTAAGCACTGCTACTAAATGCAACAATTTTCATGAAGCACCACTAAATTTTCTTTTTAGATACTTTTTTTATTTGAAGCAGAGTTAATGTTTATAGCAAATGTAGCGGTACATGGTAAACACACTTCAAACCTGTCCTTCAGACTTTGCTCATCAACTTCCTAAGGTATAAATACAGGCTGAACAAAACCAAGCCATCTAGTGGACTAAATGCTGGTGACCTAAGAAGAAACATGTCTTCTGAAAAGAACCACTTCTAATCTGTTATTTTATTATACAAATAATCATTTTTGGTGTTTTTCACACTATAGTTTCAGCAAGAAAACTGGTTATCTTGACAGCACAAGTGAAATTTTACAGGTCTTTATGTGTCAGTTTGTTACTCAGGCTCAGTGCTGAGATATCTTTATATTACATTAAAGTTACATTAAAATGGAGTTAAGATTATATGTATATTTCAGTAATTTAAGGTAAAATACATTAGAGATACTGTAATTATCCTCAAAACAAGCACTAAAAGATTTTTTGTGATACCATTCAATAACCAAATTGGTAGTATTACTCTAAGGTATTACAATGCAATGGCAATAGGAAATTCATTCTAACTATAGGAGTGGGCATGTGGTGTTCTGTGGCCTGCAATGTGCAGGCAGTCAGACTAGATCAGGGATCTCAAACGCGCGGCCCATGGAGGAGTTATTTCCTGCAGCCCACCACAGGCACCATCTCCACCGGCAGTCAAGCTCCCCTCAACCCCTATCCCCAAGCACACTGTTTGGCAGCACTTAGGACTTTCCAGGAGGGAGGGAGGGAGGAGCGGGGACACGGCACGCTCAGGGGAGAAGAGGCAGGGCCGGGGTGAGGATTTGGGGAAGGGGTTGGAATAGGGGCAGGGAGGGGACAGATTTTGGGGAAGGGGGTGGAATGGGGGTGAGGAAGGGGTGGGGCCGCATGGACTAGACAAGCAGTCTGAGGTATGAAGTTCAGCATGTATAATTCTTTGCTAAGAGTAATTGGGAAGAATGTTTGTTAAAAGTGGCAACGTATTTTGTATGAATAGTTATTTTAAATAGTTCCTGCCATCACAGCTATATTGATAGACTGTTAGTGTAGATCGTCATCAGTGTTACTGACCACATAAGGAATAGTTACAGGTGTTTATATTTTATTAAAACCCGTCTTTGCATTACAGTTTTAAAAAAGTTAAAACATTGACTTTTAATAGCATACTCTATTACTCTTCATTTTTTACTATACTCTTGCATCACTGTATGAAAAAGGTTTCAGTGATGAGGCCCTCTGGCCAACGTACTAGTCCTCATGTGGCCCTTGTGGTGATTTGAGTTTGAGATCCCTGGACTAGATGATCATGATGGTCCCTTCTGACCTTAAAGTCAGAGTCTATGAGTAGTGATACTATGGTGGTTATGAAGGGAGTCAGCATAAATGGTTGTTTCCATACTTTAAAATTACGGATTTTTATTGAGTTTATTCCTTACTCTAAACTCCCTGGGGTTTATAAATACAATACATTTACAACATCCCTGTAAAGTATTCTACCCTAAATTATGGATATGTACTCAATGTACTTGCTGAGCATTTTTTTTTAATTTGAAAAAAAAATCAAGTTGTAATTAAGAAAACATACATCAACAGTAAACAAGAACCCCCAAGGGAATGTTACCATGCAGTATTTCTCATGAAGTTATAGAATACCAAATAATTTTTTTATTTAACTTTTAGGGACAAATTAACCACTATGCTCTGGCTGCTTTATACCACTATGGAGCAGTGCAAAATAGCTGTGCATGTACTCCAGCTTTCCACTCCTTCTTGCTCTCTACATTCCCTTGTATTTCCTTCTCAGTTTTACTGTCTCCTGTGCTCAATAAGGAGCTCATCTGGGGCAGTGGGTAGTCCATGAAGACAAATATTTTATTTATTAAACGTATCAGCTGTAGAATAAAATCTTTGGAGAAACTCCAGCTTCTGCCCTCTTTAAAAATAGCCACAACCCTGTTTTTCCTCTATGAGAGCAATCAAGCTACCTCCAGGAAAGACAGAGGCTCTCCTATCCTGTCAGAAATCTCAGAGGAATAGGTGAATGGAAGCAGTGAATAAGCATTTAGCTACGGAGAACATCTGCACAAATAATCTACCCTTAGCAAGGAAGGATGACTAGTAATAAATACCCCAGCCTTCTTGGTGTTGTCTAACGCCTATTTTGCTTCAGTCTTCACTAAAAGGGTTAATTGTGACCAGATGCTTAGCACAAACATGATTAATCTTAACAAGGGGGAAGGAACAGAAGACAGATTAGGGAAAGAACATGTGAAAGAATATTTAGGTAAGTTAGATGTTTTCAAAATCAGTAGAGTCTGATGGAATTCATTCTAGGGCAAACACCTAGAAGATAATAAGGTGGTAAGTAACAGTCAGCATGATTTATCAAGAACAGAGTAACAAGCCTTGTGGATGGGGGAAGCAAAAGATGTAGTATATCTTGACTTTAATAAGGCTTCTGATACAGTCTCAGGTGACCTCATAACAAACTAGAAGATAAGGTGATAAGTAACAGTTAGCATGGATTTGTCAAGAACAAATCATGTTGAATCTTGATTCTATACTTTATGAACTAGCTGAAGCAAACTTGTGGATATATGAGTGAGGTCCCAGACAACTGAAAAAACTGCAAACAAACATAGTACCCATTTTAGGAAACAAAGACGACCCAGGGGAATTATACACCAGTCAGCCTAACTTCTTAACCTGGAAAGATACTGGAACAAGTTACTGAACAATCAATTTGTAAGGATTATAGAGGATAATGTTTAAGTAATAGCTAGTATGGATGTGTCCAGAATAAAAACATGCCAAAACCTAGTTTCTTTCTTTGACAAGGTTACTAGCCTAGTGAATGGGATGGGGCAGAGGAATAGAAGATGTGATATACATTAACTTCAGTAAGGCTTTTGACAGTCCCATATGACATTCTCATAATCAAACTAGGGAAATGAGGTCTAAAAATTACTATAAAGGTCAGTGCACAACTAGTTGAAAGACTATACTCAAGGAATAGTTCTTTGAGTGCTTGCTCATATCGATTCCAATTTAGGTGTGCCAGCAGCAGCGTTAGGAGCGGCACCGCACTTGGACTCTGACCGAGATCCGTGGCACCGACGCTCCCCAGCACAGCAGCCGGCATCATCAACCCGGAACCACTCCCACTCTCCTGGCCAGAAGTGGCACTGGAAACTGGAAAAAGGCTGGCCTGGCCTACCTCCACAGAGGCAAGCCTCCTTGAAACCACCTGTGGAGGCGCGTCTCGCAGGGGAGCACCTAGGGCAGAGTCTACAACCTCGGCACTGTTGACTATGGCCCTGGGAGAGCCATCGAGTCTGGTGCCCCTGGACTACCCGGTACACAGCGTGGTCGAGATCCAGTTGCTGTCCACTCTGGATACATTTGCTGCTGCGAAGGACTTTATTGCCATGATGGCATCGGCATCCCCTCAGCTTCATGCAGTACCTGCACATGTGGCACCGTCCCGAGGCATGCCGGCCCCGATCTACCCGCCTGCACCATCTGTCAAGCCATGGAACCGATATTCTCAGCACCGCTCCCAACGCCACCTGCAGTCCGGGCACTGCTCTCTTTCATGACGCTAGTCATACTCTCGATGCTGGTCTCAGTCACATCATCGCTCTGCCCACTGGTCACCATCAAGAAGCAGATCCCAGACCCGATGCCACTGTCGACGCCGCTCATCGTCTAGATCCAGGTCTTGCTATCGTTCCAGGTCCCGGCACCACTCCCCAGAGTTGTGGCACCGTTCACCATTCCCCAGGTCTACCTGTTTGCCTCCTGCAGCAATCGGAAATGTCCAGTTTTCTGCTCCCTCCAGGGCAACTCCCCGGGCTCTCTCACACAGACACCTTCCTGCTCTCTTGGACGAGCCGTCTATTTGACGCCTTTCCCCCCGTTTCCCCTGGTGCATAGGGTTTTGCTCAAAGAATGTAGGGACAGGGTGCAAGTGATTCTGGTAGCTTCCGCGTGGCCCAGACAGCATTGGTACACCACGCTACTGGAACTCTCTGTGGACACTCCAGTCCCATTGCCTCTTCTTCCAGATTACTCAGGATCACCGTCGCCTCTGCCATCCCAATGTACGATCTTCCCACCTCACGGCATGGATGCTGCATGGCTGAACCCTACAGAACTTCGGTGTTTGGAATCTGTGCAACAAGTACTAATGGGCAGCAGGAAGCCTCCACCCAGGCCACATATACTGCTAAGTGGAAGCGGTTTTCATGCTGGTGCACTCAGCACAACACGCCTCCTCTCCAGGCATCCGTGCCTCTCATTTTGGAATATCTGGCGGCATCCTCTGTCAGAGTTCACCTTGCAGCCATCTCGGCTTTTCACTCGGGCGTTCTGTCTTCGCCTATCCCATGGTTGGCAGGTTTCTCAAGGGCCTGGACCATCTCTACCCACTGCTTCGACAGCCAGTTCCCGCATGTGACCTTAATCTGGCCCTTTCCAGACTCATGGGGTCCCCGTTTGAGCCCCGTTCGTTCCCTCCTCTACCTCTCCTGGAAAATGGCTTTCCTTGTCGCTATCATGTCAGTGCAGTGTGTCTCTGAGCTCAGAGCCCTAACCTCCAAACCATCTTACATTATCTTCCATAAAGACAGTGCAACTTCGGCCTCATCCAGACTTTCTTCTGAAGGTTGTATCGGCCTTCCGTATCAGCCAGGACATATTTCTTCCAATTTTTTTTAATCCAAAAAACACATGTCGATCGCCAGGAACAGCGGCTACACTCCCTAGATGTCCGTAGGGCCCTTGCCTTCTACGTGGAGCATACGAAACCCTTTGGGAAGATGACCCAGTTCTTCGTCACAGTGGCGGACCGGATGAAAGGCCTCATGGTTTCCTCTCAGCGGATCTCCTCATGGATCCTGGCCTGTATCCGCGCTTGCTATGATCTGGCCGGTGTATCAACCCCGCCCCTCACTGCTCGCTCCACAAGGGCCCAGGCCTCATCGGCGGCTTTTCTGGCCCAGGTGCCGATCCAGGAGATCTGCAGAGCCGCAACTTGGTCCTCAGTACACACTTGTGCTTCACACTATGCCATCGTCCGACAAGCAAGAGATAATGCGGTGTTCAGTAGAGCGATTTGACAAACCACATTGCTTCACTCCGACCCCACCGCTTAGGTAGGGTTTGGGAGTCACCTAAATTGGAATCAATATGAGCAAGCACTTGAAGAAAAAATGGTTACTCACCTTTGTAACTGTTGTTCTTCGAGATGTGCTGTTCATATCCATTCCAAACCCCCCCCCCCCTTCCCCTCTGTCGGAATAACTGGCAAGAAGGAACTGAGGAGACGCTGGGTCAGCTGGGGTATATATCAAGCGCCATGAAGGCGCCACTCCAGAGGGCTCCACGGCCGACCCACCGGGTGTTGCTAGGGTAAAAATTCTCCAACGGCTGTGCACGTGGCGCATACCCACCTAAACTGGAATGGATATGGAATGGAACATCTCAAAGAACAACAGTTACAAAGGTAAATAACCGTTTTTTATCAATGATTTGCTGTTAAACTGGAGGGAATGTATCCAGTAGGCTCAATAGGGGTCTGTTCTGAATCTGGTACTATCCAATATTTTAATTAATTACTTAGATAATGGAGCAGAGAGTATGCTTACAAAATTTGCAGATGACACCAAGATGGGAGAGGCTGCAAGCAGTGGGGGGGACAGGATTAGAATTCAAAGTGTCCTTGACAAATCGGAAGAACTGGTGTGAAATCGACAAAATGAAATTCAATGAAGACAAGCGCACAACACACTTAGGAAGGAAAACTCAAACGCACAGGTACAAAATGGGGAATAACTGTCTAGGCAGTAGTATTGCTGAAAAGAATCTGGGGACTATAGTTGAGCACACGTTGAATACAAGTCATTAATGTGTTGCAGGTGAAAAAAAGGTCTAGAGGAGAACAACGAATATGATAAAAGTTTTAGAAAACCTGACCTCTGAGGAAGGTTAAAAAACTAGGTATGCTTAGTCTTGAAAAAAAAGGAGACTGAGGCAGGGACCCGATAAATACTTTTCAAATGTGTTACAGAGTGTTATAAAGAAAATGGTGATCAATTGTTCTCCATGTTCACTGAAACTACACTGAAAATGTAGTAATAGGCTTAATCCGCAGCCAGGGAGACTTAGGTTAGATATTAGGACAAACTTTAGAACTATACAGGATAGTTAAGTACTGAAATAGGGTTACCATGTGAGATTGTGGAATCCCAGTCAGTGGAGACTTAACAACAGGTTAGACAAACACCCTAGGTCCTACCTCATGACTGGGGATGGACTAGTTGACCTCTTGAGGTTCAATTTCAGTCCAACATTTCTATTAATATAATAGGAATTCCTCAGGAAAGGGGGGGGGGGGGAGAAGAGAGCATATGCCAAAAGATCTAGGCCTTAGAAAGAGACATCTTGGACAGTCAGGAGATACAGGACCCTTCATTTAATGGAAGCTATAAACTTTCATCTATTCATACAGGTAAGTCCCATTCCAGGTGAATTTTCAAAAACCAAATACTCAATACACTGACTGGACAAGGAAAATGCACACAGCTTTGCAAAAGGATCTGGGTTTTATTAGATTCTGCTAAAAAGACAAGATTCCTACTACTAAGCATTCTGAGTAGTCACTTTTCCATGAAATTACAAATAAATTTTTTAAACACATAAATGAAACAAGATGCAAAATTCCAAGCTTCTATCCTGATTTCTGTAGCCCTGATCAGAAAAGCGTGACTAGAATTCTTTTTTTTCTTTTTAAATATACACACAATAACAGGGAAAATATATTCTCTTCTCCACACCCCAAAACCCATAACAGTGAAATTTTGCTTTAGTCTTCTGAAACAGAAGAATATCTTTAGGCAACAATCAAGCATGGAAGACTGCCACCCAAAAACTAAAAATCTTAAGCCATGAGTACATGGAAAATGGAATTATAATAGAAACAGTTTTTTACTCTTAAATATAGATTTGGCTTCCAGGTGTCAACTGTAGTATTAAAGTTGATTAAAACAGTGACACATCAATCTGGGGAAAGGGGGATGGGAGGGAGGGGGGGAAAGACCTCAAAAGAGTGCCAGAATATCCAAGTAATCAAACCATTTATTAACTGAATAGTCTTGTATGCTTTATAATAAATTTTAAGATGGTTAAATATTGCATCCATATCAAATGAGATAAGACAAAAGGTAATCAATAAGCAGCTCATGGGCCAAATCCAGACCACCAGACACTTCTGAACAGACCCTGAAACCTCTTTATTTACTTATCATTATTATAGTATTTTACTATTTTCTCTAGAGTCTGGATCTTGACAAAGAAATTTGGACTTTGACAAAAAATAACTGACTACCCGGGATAAGATATAGAGATACATATACTAACTACAAGACCCTCAACACCACGGCGTTGAATAAAATAAGAGAAAGTATTACCACTTACCCTCTTTGGCCCACTAAAAATCTTCCTGGTATTTTCCTTAGATTTATCACCTTGTTTATTTGTGGACTTCTTATTGCCTTCAGGCACACCAGATGAATCCTCTGAAAAATCCAGTAGATCTGTAAAGATAAATATAATGAAAAGATATTCTAGCAGTCAGCCACTTTCCACAAAATTCTGTTCTTGTACCTAAACTGCTACATTTTCAGGTGCTGAAATTATAGATTAGTTAATGACATTCTCAAATTTACAATTATATTTTCAAACTGCTTTGAGACTACAATGCAGCATTTAAACATTTGCCAAAAACCTGATGTTAAGAAGGTTTTAGTTTATATTTGTTATAGCATGAGAAGTCAAATTTCTACCCAAACACTGGTTCAAGACCTATACTTGAAAAGGTTAACTGATCTTGAAAGAATTTATACTGTTTTTAACTGGTTTCTAGGATAGCAGAACTAAGTTCTTTATAAAGCTAGTATTTCACAAGATAAATGGAAGTTATATTGGAAAAGAAGTGGAATAAAATCAAGATGGAAGTCAATGTTTTTAAAATACATTATCTTGTAATCGGTAAAGGTTGGAAACAAAAATGTATACTACTGGAAGTCTAATGATTGAGACCATTTCAAGCCCTCAGAGTTCATATACCAGACCTTAAAACTGACAGTGGCCTCTCACATTGACAGCTTTTTTGGCACAGGCAAGTACTGTATAGTAATCTCACACTTTAGGATCATACAAGTTTGTAAGTTAGTCATCAATCTGAAGCTTTGTAAAAAATTGCTTTAATTAAATTCATCTTTGTATAAATTTATGTTCATACCTCACTTTTGACAGGAATGCAAATATTACTCAAGTATAATGGATATCCTTTTGAATCTTAACTATTTCTAGTGGCATTTCACTTAATAGAAATAGCATTCCACTTGCTAGAAATAGGTGAGAAAGGTTTGCAGATGGAAGGAACCAGTTGACAGTGGTCTCTGGGGTTCTCTTTTCAGTACACCCGGACTCTGCTGCTCATATCCCTCTGGTACTCAAAGTTTTGGTTGTAGATCTCCAACATTAATTAAGATGGAGTTGACAGGAGAAAATAATTTTCATTTGTGTTGCAGGTCCTAAGCATAAACGCTTGGAAACTAGTCTGCATGTTCTTTGATTTGGTGCTACTCAGATGTTATCACAGACTTTATTTGGGAAGCGGAGGCAGGAACAGAACGCAAAATTAAACTCATGTTTAAATTAAAAAAATCAAAAACAAAAAAAAATGATCACGGGTTTACTCCTAGTGAGCTACCCATATTTTAGAACTGTAATACATGTAAGCATGCTGGATCAATTGCTCTATTAAGTTATTTTGGCTTTTGCACACCCACACACAACAAATATTGAACACTAGGCAATACATTTTTCACGATACAGGTATCTGAACTCACTATACCTGAAGAAACCATTAACATTTTCAGATGTTTTTTGTTACAATTTGAAAATTGTTAGGTTGATACATGCAATAGTTTCTTTAAATATAATTTTATTTGAAACAGTTTTATGCTAGAGCTTAAAGTCCTACAGTAATATAATATTCTTTCATTATAGTAAAATAATCCAAAGTATTAAAACTCAGCAGTAGCCCAAGGGAATCAATGTGCCTAACGTGCCATTAAAAAAAATGTACAATTGGCTACCAAGTGACAAATCAATCGCAGCTATAGTAATAGAAACAAAAAAGCAGGCATGAAGCCTGCAGTGCTGCTGCCGTGGCTGGCTCACTGAGCATGCACTGGATTTCATGCAGCAGGATTCCATGATAAGTTATATATTCTAATAGCATTAATTATGATCAGGGCTTCCTACCTTCTCTGTGAAATTACATAACCAGTAAATGGATCTGAAATGGTGTCAATTTCTTAGGTAATCCTACAATCAAACATCAAAAGCAAACCAAATACTGCCTAATTAGGTCATCTTAAAAATCGAAAGCAGCTTCAAACTGCATTTAATTGAACAGCAAGAAAAACCGACTCCTCTGCATTTTGAAATATGTGGGTTTTTTTCACCCCACACTTCAAGATGACTTAATTTGATAGTATTCAGGGAGCCCACCAAGCTAGTGCCTGTCACTGTCAGCAAATAAGGAAACTTTTTCTGATTTGTCCATTAAAAGTTACTGTACATGTCTGACACCACTATCTATATTCAATATCGAAACATGTGCAAGTTTAAATTAGGTCAAATTTACCCAGGGACAATTCTGGAAAAGTATCTTAGAGATTAATTTAAAAAATATGTAGGGTTTTATATATCAGAGATTGAAAGCCCGTGACCCCTCCCACCCCCACTCCCCACACACTCCCTCCAAATATCAAAAACCTAGCCATGAAACAATCTCTGAGAAAGCTGACAATGTTATGAAGGTAAAAGGTCTTGAGACGATTGGTCACCGATTTATGGAAAGTTCAGTATTTAAAAAAATCCTTAGCAACCACCCATTCAGCAAACAACAAAAAAACCCAAACATTTAGAACAAGGCGATCAGTCAAACAGCTTATTTCCTAAAGTTTCATCTTGATAGAAGGAAATTTCTTCAAAGCATCTCACGTAGAAACATATTTATAATGTATGATTTCAATTTTATGTAAGGTCTATTTTCATAGGCGGTTTCCCTCACACTTCTTTGGAGAACTGTCCCGGGGAAAAGTGTGTCTGCCTAAATCCCATGAAAATGGGTTTCTCCCTTTTTTTGGTGGTCTGCAGGACCACTGCAATTGACAAAATTTCATAAGAAAATTGGGAAACTGGAATATGGGGAAGAGAAAAAAGGATCTATAAAGGGACATGCTTACAGAATATGCAAAAATAAAAACTAAAAATACTGCTATAACAGTATTAGAATTTCCAAAACCTAAATTTTTTTCTTTTGTACGACCTTTGGGAAGGTAGAAGAAAATTAATAGAATAGGCATTATTTCCATCATTTTCCACAGCACACAGAGTTTCATTTTACTCTTAATCTCAATCTGAAATGCTCCTTGATTAAGGCCTGCCTATCCTCGTGATTAATTGAAATTCCTCTTGGTTGAGACACAATTCTTTTTGATTTTCAACCTGTGTAGCCAGTCTGTCCTGGTATTCAACATTTTCTGTGCACAGCCTTGATAGAATCACATTGTACTTTGGCCACTGAATTATAGGTTTTAAATGTAGTGGGGTTTTGGCTCTAGACGACACAAACAATTTGTTTACTTTCTTGTAGAGGAAGTTAGTCAGGTAGTATCATTGTTTTGCAATTTTGTAGGACTGCAATTGGGAGTGAAAAAGTTTTTTTCCATCCTGATGCTAGACTGCCTTTTAATCAGACTATTTTGGGCTGCAACTGAAGAACTGGACTTGAGGGAATTCTTAATTGGGAGTCAAAGCAGATACAAGATTTCAGACTTACATCAACTCTGGAGTGCCTCAGTGTTTGGAAAATGTTGCTATGGAAAACACTAGGAATTTGGAGCCTGGAAGATTTTTATCTCTTTTTTGTGTTTTTGCCATTAGGTGGACCAATTCTTCACATACACAGGTGAACAAGAGTAACATCTGGAAGGGACTTGATTCAGTGAAACATTCTGATTCACTCTGAATCCTTTGTGGACTAATATTGCCTGCTTATAGTCTTTTATACTACCTTAAATCAGATTTCCAGTGGAGTAACTCCAGAAAGTTTAAATTTGTATGACTGGATGTAAGCTTTTTTCTTCCCATCTGTCAACATTCAGAATAAATTGAAAGGAATAGCGCATTTCCACTTAGCCTGAATGTTATTCTAAGAATATTTTCTAAGGTTCTATAATTGGCACAGATTTTTGTTTGAAGTCTTACAAAAACAATGGGATATATGTTTAAGCAGATCAGGAACCAAGTTGGTGCATGGCAGAAGTGTTGCATGGGTTCTGTAGAGAGCCAGATTCCATTTTTAAATATGCTGTAAACTGAGGTATAAATTCAACACTGCTGTGAACTGAGGGCAGTATTTAAAACTCCCACTGATGCCAATGGGAGTTTTGCACCAAGATAGGGTGGAATAGAACCTTTATGCAGCAAAGGACATTTTTTCACAGTATCTTATTTTATATTAGTGGCAAAATATGTTCACCGTTAGGGCAGAAACACCAGTGGTTCTACCTTTCTTCCTCTTTCACCTTCCTGTTTATCTTCCTTACATTTTCCCCCCTGCGTTTCATTCCCTGTAACAATATTCAGTTCCCATACCCCATTGGGATTCACTCCCATCTGCTTCCCCCTACTGAAATGATCAGCAATGGGAGTGATAAAGATCACAAAGTAACACTAGGCTTTAGAGTTAATATCTTTATGAGATAACAGTGCTAAGCAGTGCAGTTCAGATTTAGTGCTTGAAGGAAAAACTAAACCTAATTCTTGTGAAATTCCAAGGGTTCTGGGACCTTATGTTGTCTCCTGCTGTGGGTTGGAGGGGAAAGATACTCCACGCCCACCCACACTTGCTAAAATGTTTGACATCTCTAGGAGATTATAGCCTGACTGCTCTGAGTTCTGGAAAATGTATATAATGTGTTAGGGTCTGCTGGATGCCAAGCTTTGTGAAATGCGCTCGGTCTCAACTGTGCTTCTCAGTCTGTCAAAGTGTCTATTTCTAAGAGAGGAGTCCTCCTTTTCAGAGGGCTGCTTAAACAGTAAGGGCACGTCTGATTGTCCATGTCTTTGGAATATTTCAGCCTATCTGCAAAAAGCTTTAAGCTTGTTCATCAGATGAGGCCACAGACTATCACAGAGACAGCCCAGTTTTCAAAAAATGACTGACACCAGGGAGTGCTCTCCAAATAATAACACAAACAATAAAACTATTTTTTGTATGTGGGGAAAAGGGAGATGCCAGCTCAGGCACAGAAACTGGGAGCAGAAGCAGGAACCCTTTGATCTCCAGTTGGAGGATCTAGTCAGATTGCTCAAACAATGGAAAAAAGTTGTTGATGCTAAGGACCTTCCCTTCCTAATCCCTCAAGTCTCTCCCCCTTATTTCTCAATGTAGCATGAGTCTGGTGGGAGGAAACAGCAAGAATATTCAAGTTTTTTGGTTCTGAGCTCAAAAGTTGAACCTAGATTCATAAATTTTAAGTCCAGTAGTAACCATTTAAATGGACCTCCTGTGTAGCACAGGCCACAGAATATTCCCCAGAACATTTTGTCTTGAGCCCAATACCTTGCAGCTGAATTAGGGCATCAGTAGAAAGACCTCTGCCTTCCAAGCATGGAGACAGAACAGTGAGAAGGTGACATTGTTGCATTATGGTTTACATACCAAGAGATGAAATCTGTTTTCAGTAGAAAGAGGAATGTTTTCCTCTGGCACAAGATTAAAATGAAGATAAACCATTTTTTTTTTTAATAACTATGGAGCAGTAGGCACCTATGACAGACAAGCAGAAGCTAAACTCCTACATTTTTGAACTAGTGAGTACTGTAATTCAAGAGACTAAGAACCTTAAGGATGTAATAATTAGGTTACATTTTAAAATTAAGTAGATTTAAGCTTAAAATTGTATCAAATCCAGAAGAATATTGCTTACCTGCATTAGTGCTCAATTGGGTGTCCTGGGAAAAATTCTCATTGCCATCAGAACTAGACTGAAATGAGGAAGATGGTGCTGTTCTATTTCGTTTTTTGTTAGGTTTCCTTTCTGTTAACTGCCAGTCATCTTCATCATCCTCACTTTCACTCAAGTCATCAAACCCAAAGTATTTAATTTTATAATTGGAGCTTCCAGAGCTTTTAGAGCCTCCTTCATCTCCCCCACCCTCATCATGGTCTTCAAACCCAAAAAACTCCAGTTTAACATCCTTTTTGGATTTTGTATTGCTAGGTCGAAACCTGGTTGTAGTCTTGGTAGTAGCAATGTCTGCTTTCTTTCTTAGACGTCCAGCCTCTCCCAAGTCAGTAGGAGCTGCTGTAGTGAATTCGTCAATACGTTCCATTGTATCCTGTATAGTAACATTACAAACTGACAAGCAAGATGGATGGAGAACAGTGTAGTCTCTAGTACGCCCAACTGTCCCTCTAAAACTGGTCCCACCACTCAAAACAGCTTTTCTTGCTGGGTTCAGACCATCATTATTTGATTCATTATTTGCTTTGGATAAAGACTGACTACTGCCATCCATTAGCTTATCAAAATTTGTGGCCCCCTGTTTTGCTTTGTTGGATCTACAATATGTCCTACAGTTGCTTGGCCTAAGAACAGTTTGCACAAGTTCTTCACTAATGGCTTCCTTTGGATTTTCCATATCTTCTTTATCAAACTCTTCATCCTTGTTCTTAATATCTGAGAAATGTTCACTATCAAAATCTAACATATACTCTCCAGTTGTGGAGTCTTCAACTTCATCCTCCCATTCATACAAATGAGTTCTTAATGGCCCCTTAGTCTGAGATATTTCTGATAGAGAGTCTGAGCTTTTCCCAATACGGGAGTCCCAAGAGTCAAGTAAGTCCTTGGTTTCTATGTTGTACCCAGAAACATCTGTGGTTTCAGCATTGGTTTCATTACTGTCTTCGGCATTCTTGTAGATGAAGTGACTGTTATTATCTTCACTAAAATTCTGTATTTTATCTACAAAATAAAAGAAAAAATATTAATAAATCATAATACAAGTAGAGCCATGTTATAACCAGCAACTCCAAGATATAAGGCCGAACTGTGACTCATCTCAGTGCAACAGAGGGAATTCTCAATGCTCACTGGCACAAAAAAAAAGTAATAGTCTCAATGAAATTATCCAAAAATTATTGATTTGTAAGAACCTAAAGCCAACTTAAGATTTAGAAAATATTTCAGAACTTAAAGATGTATACAACCTTTTCCATTTTTGTGCAGCAAAATACTTTCCCCATGGCACTGATCTAATGAGTAGTTTCCTAATAGAATAATTTTGCCAACTTCAAGGTTAGCTCTCTGCATAAGGCTCTTGTAATTAAACAGAATGTTTAAAAATCCTCTTTGTAACTACTCAACCATTTGTATAACCTAAAAGAAAGAAGGAAAATCAGTAATAAATCAAGTTAACACAGTTAACGATGAATGCTCAATCTCACTATTTTAAATTAAACTAAATTCAAACATTAGAAACAGAATTCCATTTACAGTAGAACCTGAGATTTACAAACTGACGAGTCAACCACGTATCTCATTTGGAACCGGAAGTATACAATCAGGGAGCAGCAGAGACAAAAAAAGCAAATACAGTACAGTACTGTATTAAACTACTAAAAATATAAAGGGAAAGCAACATTTTTCTTTTGCATATTAAAGTTTCAAAGCTGTATTAAGTCAATGTTCAACTGTAAACTTTTGAAACAACCACCATCATGTTTTGTTCAGAGTTATGAACAACGTCCATTCCAGAGGTGTTTGTACATCAGGTTCTACTGTAGAATCAATTTAGTTGTGCACATGAACATATTTCTATACATACACCACTGAAATATCTTATGAAGATTAATAAGGGATTAAGAGTATGGGAAAAGAACAATTCTAGAGGAATTTCTAACCATGTTACAAAAAAACACCTTCATCCGACTCCATGAAGATAAACAAGAGAAGATTCATAATTTGTTTTTAAGAAGTTTAAACTTTGATTATAGGATACTTTACCCTTGGGTATTCACCTCTATGTATCTTGAAGAGAATTTAAAATATATGAGAAGATATGTTGGATCCTAGACTTAAACTGACCAGACGACACTATTCAAAAAACACACCAGTCTTTGTCTACACCGAATGTTGAAGTGTGATAAATTTTGTATTAGTTAGCACGTATCAAACAAGATGCACTCTGAAGTGTGGACAAGCTCTATGTATGGTAGAGCCTACCACAATGAGACTCCAATCTTGGCTGGAGCCTTTAAGTGATATTGTAACGAAGTGGGAGATGAAAGAAAAATACTTTTGGTTAAAGAACTGCCAATTTATAACTATAGTAGGGCTCCTGTGGCCATAATCTTCCTAATATACTATCTCCACTCCTTTGATCAAATGCAAGCTTTCACTTTATAGTACAATAACATACACAACTGCAGTCAATTCAAATTCTGATAAAAGTGATACTTAGTATCTTAAATGCCTTTAGATTTCAAGTTCTATAGAAGAACATTCATCATTTTGTTCCCGCACTCCTCTGAGAAATGTGTTCTCTCCATTTTACATTCTGTGAAGCTGAAATGTGAGTCACCTAGAGTAGTACTGTACATGTGAACAGGATGCACTCTACGCCCCGGAACTATACATCTGAAAGCTTCCTGAGCAAGTCCACATTTTACTGAAACCCTTGTTTTCTGAAGATTTGTAGTGATTTGTAGTCACCGTTAGAAAACGATGATCGCACTATACATTCAGTATCCAACCAGCTTCTCATTCCTGCTTACTTTAATATAAAATTTACCTTAAGGAGCTGACAGTGGAGACAAAGGGGCAGCTGCAAGCAAGAGGGGGAATATTGCAAGGAGCAACAGAAAATGAGACTTAACAGGGCACAGAAGGGGAATAAAACAACAGTTTATTAAAACGTGTACGTTTTCTACTTCTGAATTAATCGGCTATTTATGGTGCACTGTTCCATATTTTGGATTTAGACCACGGGTTCTCAAACTGGGGATCGGGATCCCTCATGGGGTTGCAAGGGTATTACATGGGGGGTCATGAGCTGTCAGTCTCCACCCCAAACCCCTTTGCCTCCAGCATTTATAATTGTGTTAAGTATATATAAAAAAGTGTTTTTAATTTATAAGGGGGGACGGTCACACTCAGACTCTTCCTATCTAAAAGGGGTCACCAGTACAACAGTTTGAGAACCACCGATTTAGACCATGATAAGGGCACCTATTTGAAAAGAGTTCTGAACTGTGCAATAGTGTTAACTAACCATAACGTCATAAAAACTAAGGTAGCCTAGATTGTGATTAAACTAAACCCACCTGAATTCCTGTTACAAACCCATGATATTCAAAAAATAAAAATAAAAAACTTTTAAAATACTCTTGTAAAAACTCAGTTCAACTGGATTTTCCTTAAAAGGTTAATTTGAGCAGATTTAATATTAAAGATATACGAAATCTACAGTTTGATGTATGTGGAGCTTTTTTTGGACTTCAGGTTTTCCAATGACAAACGCAGATGCAGTAAAGGTAGGGTCAACCTTATATCTTCATACACTGCTTCCAACCACTCATCTTCAGCTTGTCTTGGCCTTCATACCTCCTTTGTAAAATATAGTCATCTAAAAAGTAATTTTTCATTTCTTTATGGTTTCAATGATATTTGCAGTATAAGATTAAGACTAAGGTATTTTCTAGAAAGGTTTGTTCTTAATTCTCAGGTTACTGATGAACTCTGATGCTCTTGGCAGATAAGTGTGTCAAAGTTTCTGGCTGTTCTGTGGGGAGGGAAGGGTTGTTTTAAGTGAAACCTTAACTTTGGTTTTAGAGATTTTCCAAAACTGAATTTTTCAATATGTTTTTCCAAGAAGAAAAGCAGTAAATCTGCTCAACCTTACTTCAACTTTAAGTAAGTTGCTTGAGAAATTCATTTTTCTTTAAAGTATTAGAAATGATAGAAAACCTCCTAGTCCTTACCTAGATGGTCTAGACCAGCATTTCTCAAACTGGGGTCTGTGGATCCCTGGGGGTTCCCGAGGGTACTTCAGGGGGCCCGCAGGCCCTGCTGATCAACTCCTATCCCTCCCTATATCTTCCAGAGGCTACTGAAGCCAAACTGGGAGATTTTTAGGTACAAAAAGTCCAGCGGTGCAGTGGGGCTAAGGCAGGCTCCCTACCTGCCCTTGCTCCATGCCACTTCCGGAAGCAACCAGTATGTCCCTGCGGCTCCTAGAGGGGGTCTCTGCACGCTGTCCCCACCCCACTGCCTGCTGGAAGGGGCAATGATTGGAGACCCCCTGACCTCTCTGCTTAGGAGCCGCTGCCAGAGAGATGTGCCAGTGGCTTCCGGGGGCCACCCAAGATAAGCACATCCCAGCCAGAGCCTGCACCCCCTCCTATACCCCAACCCCCTGCCCTAGCCCAGAGCCCACAGCCAAACTCCCTCCCAGAGCATGCACTCCCTCCTGCACCCAAACTCCCTCCCAGAGCCCACACCCACTCCTAAACCCAAACTCCCTCCGAGTCCTCACCCTACACCACAACTGCCTGCCCCAGCCTGGTAAAAGTAGTGAGTGACGGAGGAAGCTAACAGGCTACTGCCTCAAATTTTAGTACATTCCTTACAGTTAAACACAAGTAACTTCCCCCTCTTCTGGGATTTTACATACAAGGTTTTTTTAGTTTTTAGCAGAACTTTTACAATTGCTATCAATGACTCCATTAGCTCAACCGGCAGAGGTCTCTGTGGTGGATCCTAAGGTTCCACACCTGCTGATGACTCAGCTGCATATCAATGTTTCGACAGAATGAAATTTGCTATTACAGTTTGCTTTTTCAAAAGGCTAGGATACTATATACAAAAATGCCAGAATTAAGGTTGCTGTGCAACTTGTGACCATAGGCTCTGCTCTAAAGAAGTGCTGAGCACTCACTGCTACAACTGTTTGAAAAACTGTGCTTTGAACATTTAAAAAAAAAAAAACCATGCTAAATACTCTGAAAAAAATCATGTCCTAGTTTCAAATTGGTGGAAACCTGAGTTTTTGTGTCTCAGATCCTCACTGTAAAATGACAATATCACCTCATCAAACTTGAGTGTACTGGAAATAATTTAATGTTTGTGAAGCACTTGGTCATTACAGTAATGAGTGCCTCAGAAAAGCCTATGATAAAAATCAATTGTTCTGTATTCAGGAGGCGGCTTGAGTGGTGTGCAGTCTGTAAAAGCACAGAAAAGATGTGTAATTATGTTAATTAAATACCATAATAATCCATACATATACAAGGGCTGAATTATGGTTGCACAAGCAACTTTAATTTTGGCATTTTCTAACTTTCCAGTGCTTGCTTTGCAACCTTAACATTCTCTCAATTTAGGGGTTTGTCTGTGTCTGTGATAAACTCAAAAGAAATAAATGACGTGCTTGGAATTAGCAAGTCTTGTTTTAAAAAAATATTTAACATAACCCTGATTTAGCCCTCATCCACATTTAGCCCTCATCCCATGAGCATGTATGTTGCTGTGTCTCATGAACTAGTGGCCCTCAACTATGCTATTTTGGGACAGAATCATGTAGGCCCAGGTACACAGTTAGCCAAAAAAAAAAATCTCATTTAGCATAAAACGTTTTTTTCCTGTATCAAAAGAGTATGTGGGATTCAAATGAACCCCAAATATCTTCTGTTATTTTGTATTTTTAGTAATTCTATGTACACATTTACTGCTAGTGAATACATCTTGTATTGTAATAGTTAGCATATGCTAAATTGACAAATTGCAGTGACAGTGGCTGCTACATAAAACAAGGCAGAAGGTACTCCAGAGAGGTTGATTCTTTGAAGTCTGGTCCTGTTAGGTATGAACACAACTTGTTTTATTGGCCTAACATTCTTGAGGGGATTTTCTGTCTAAGTATCATGCTCCAAATATTGCAGACTCTAGAGGCACTTGAGGGGATTGTGTGTGTTGTGCAATCCAAGATGGTGAACAGGCACAATATTCTGCTTCTGTCCTTATCAAAGTGATTTGCAACTCTCAAAGCACGTCACCATATACTGAAAACATAATAGATGATAGTGACTTTGTGCCAGATCATGTCAAGAGTTGCTCTGAGAAGGAAGACTTTAATTCCGTTGATCGTTCGTCAAGTTTGTCTTCAGACAATGAGGCGTCCATGTTTAGCCCTGGTAAAAAAAAGACTGGAAGAACCATAGCTGGGAATAACTTCACTAGTATTCAGCTTGCTGAAGATTTACTCAATGAAAGTTTATTCCAACAAAAAAGCCAGATATACCCAATAAAATGCAACCTCGTCACAGCAGAGAGAAAAACTCAGTGTTTGGTTTTTCTGGGACACTCATTCTGGTTTCCTAAATTCCAAAGGAGGACAAAAATCAGTAATAATGCATTTGAAAATGCATTATGCCAAGATTGTAGGAAACAAAAACACTGCACATAATTCTCCACTACAACATTAAAAGTAGTCTTGATAACACTGTTCATCTTGCAAGGATGTATTCCTGCAGATGCAAGAGAAGTAAATGGTTCTTTTCTTCAGCATGTTTGATGTTGCTGGCATTACCACATTTCATAATTTGAGCCCTGCTTGGCATCACATTCAGTCAAGACAAAGAAGAAGCTTGTTCCCGGTCAATCAAGGAGAATGACTTTAGATGCACATATAAAGAGAAGACCCCTTTATAGCCATCTCACCATGTCCATCAAAGCAGCACTTTCATCCTTTGGCTACCATCAAAAGCCAGACACCATGGTAAGGCTTTTAATCCTGTCTCACATATCTTTCTCATAAACAAACTTGGGAAATACAACCTAGATGGAGCTACTCTAAGGTGGGTGCATAACTGGTTGGAAAACTGTTCCCAGAGAACAGTTATCAGTGGTTCACAATCAACCTGGAAGGGCAAATCGAGTGGGGTTCCACAGGGATCAGTTCTGGGTACGGTTCTGTTCAGTATCTTCATCAATGATTTAGATAATGGCATAGGGAGTACAGTTATAAGGTTTGCAGATGTAACCAAGTGGGGAGGGGTTGCAAGTGCTTTGGAGGATAGGATTAAAATTCAAAATGACCTAGACAACCCGGAGAAATGGTCTGAAGTAGATAGAATGAAATTCAGTAAAGGAAAAATGCGAAGTATTCCACTTAGGAATAGTCAAACCAGTTGCACACATAATGGGAAATGACTGCAAAATGGAGTACTGCAGAAAGGGATCTGGGGGAGGAATACATGCCAGCTGATGAGAGTGGTACAGACAGGAGAGGCAGGTACAGAGCTGAACAGATGACTGTTCTCCCAATCATGCCACTATAGCAACAAATAGCATTTTCTTAATCAGTTTCTTTCTTTGTAGATAGAACATCAAGGCCTGTCTGACATCAAGGGTTGGACGTCTTCTCTGATGAAGCAGGAAGTTTTCAAAATAATTCTATGTAAATAGATGGATTTATGTGAAACATGGAAATTATCTTATGAATGAATTTCAGGTGAAGACAAGGGAAACATTTTTGTTATGAAATATAGTATATGATGGATCAGCCATGAGTGCTCCCAGTTCGTTCACCTTTCTTACTGATCTGATGGCAACTAGAAAGGCAACCTTCATACACAGATGAGATACAGAACACTTGGCAAGCAGTTCAAAGGGTTAAGTACTGAGAGCACAAGACTGAGGTCCCATTGCCATGTTAGTTTCACCATGGGTGGAAAGGAACCTGATTGTTGCTGGGTAAGTAAAAACAGAATTAGGACTTCAACTTGAGAATGGAAGACACTGTCCATAGGGAGGGAGGGAGGCCCTTTGTGAGGCTGAATATAGGGTGGCTCTGATAAAATCTGGTATTCTCGGGGTGGGAGGAGTATCAAAATTACATTTTCTCTGTTTACAAATTCCAAAGGATGCCAAACAGCGGATCAAGGACAGAGTTGTTGACTCAACAGGTTGGCTATGCCCATTAGGAGTCAACCATCCAGGTACAGTAAGAAAGTATAGCCACTGCATCTCATCTGGGCCGCTGCTACCACCAAGAGGTGCTGTTACTAATCTAATGGAAGTACTTTGAACTGGTAGTGGTCTTGTCCCACCAGATCTGAGCAATCTTCTGTGGGACAGGTGAACGTCCTCAAAAGTAAGCATCTTTCATGATTCACAAATCATGTGCTCTCCAAAGAGAGGATTATTGATGCCAGTGTGACCATGTGGAATTCTGTTGTGCAAATAGACATTCAGCCAGTATAGGTCTCCATCCTCTTGTTTTTTTTTTTTTGGGAAGGGAGCGGGAGAATATAACCCATTCTCATGATATTGAGAATGCACTTGGTCTACTTCAACTCACTGAAGGAGTAAACCTCCCGACAGAGCATTTCTTCATGAGAGTGGTCCCTGAGCAGGGGCCAGGAGAGAAACTCGATAGTGTAGCCGAGTGGATGATCTCTAGTACTCACGTGTCTATAGTGATTGCTCTCCTGTTGTGGGCAAAAAGGATGAGGTGACCAACAAAGGTTTGGGGGTGGGGGGAAGTAGGGAATAGAATCAATAATGGTATGCAGTTCTTGAGCATCTTGTCAAAAGTAACCCCAGGTTGGTGGGTGGGGCTGAGAGGCTGTGGTTGGGATGAAGGAACCATTGCTGTAGCCAAAACTCTACATGCAGTATCAGCCATGTCCACTGCAGCTTGAATAGAAGTCTTAGCTACCAGTCTCCAAGCCCTCACAGATAAAGGCAAATAGGCCCTGTCCTTTTAGAGGGGGTTAGTCTTTTGAACAACAAGAATTTGAAGTACTTTGTGAAATCATATTTTGCTAACAGGACCTGATAGTTAACAATTATGAACTTAAGGCTTGTGGATGAAAATACCTTCCTCCCTAGAAGGTGAAGGTATTTAGCATCCTTGCCTGCAGGAGTTTCCTTGGGGTGCTGCAGCCTGAAAATCTAAGATCTGCTTGCACTCAGGAGTTTGCAGCACAGTGACTAAACAGAAACTGTCTTTTGGCAAGTACAAAATATTGCCTTTCAGCCCCTTTCAAGGTGGGGCAGCAGGAGTAACCCAAACTGTATTGGCTGGTTCCATGATGGCTTTGTTTACTGGAAGGGCCATCCCATGGGGACCAGAGGACTACAAGATGTCCAGAGGTCTATGCTGCCTATCATGGACCCCCTTGAGATGAATCTGGAACTCAGCTGCCGCCCTCAGCAAGAGCTCTTGATATTGCCTATGGTCATAAGGCATGGGCAATGACCTCATTGGGTAAGGAGAATGACATGCCATAGGTACCAGTGGACCTGGCTCAGTTTCTTCCCTCTGGTCCTCTGACAATACCAGTTGGTGTTAGTTAGAAGGGGAAGGCTGGTGGAACTTACATACAGAATTGGAGCGCATAGCATAGGGATTGCATGGGCCCCATAGGGCCAGTATGAAGGATCAACAGGATGGGGAGTAAGCCCTTGGGAAGTCATATCTGGGTGATGGATGGGTCCGAAACTTCCTGAAGTCTCAGTCCACGCTAACACCCTTATGTGATGGCACTGGCTTACCTGAAACATCGGTCTCAGACAGTAAGGAAATAGGTTCAGGTTCAATCAGCAACGCCTGCAGTACCGGTTGGTGAATGCTTCAACTTGCAGACGGGATACGGGAATATTCTCTTTTCTTAGAGGGAGTTTGCTTTCTCCGTTGTTGCGGTGTACTCTGCCCACAAGGCGTTCTTTCCGCAAGACCTCTCCCACCTAACCAATCCATAACGCCCTTTTATATCTACCGATTCCCCAACTGGAGCCTGAAATCTTCAATCCCTCCTTCCAAAAGGCCTATGCCAGCAGAAGTGCAGGTGTTTTATGACAGTCCTATATAGGTAATAGGCAGGAACACTTCCTATTTAGGTCAACTGAGATTACACAGTAGCTCAGCGTAGTTGAGGAAATAGAGTTCCAGCTTGACTCTCATCAATATTTTTGTTTGGAAACAAAGAAAAATCAGCTTCCTCATTCAACAGTGCTAGATCCAATCTGCAACAGATGTGAGTGATTCAAGTAATCTCCTATGCATGTCTGAGCAGGTCATCACAATTGACTTACGTCGTCAACATAGTTTTCTCTATAGTGTGAGCCAAATGCCGGGGTCTCCTTGTTAGGAAGGACTGCATATCAATCATCTCCCTGAATAAAAAAACAGTAGTGCATTCTTTTTCTAAATCTGTTCTACTGTCCCTTTGACTGTGAAGCCATAAATCTAGGTTTGAGAGTCATGATCAGAGGACTGTTTGCCCTTTTGAAAAAACAAAATAAAAAATACAGGCTGTCTAGTCCCCCTTGTAATGTTTGGTGAATAGCCAGTGGTACTTGGCCTTATATTTAGAAGTCGTCTGCCTTCCACAAGTGAAGCCAGGAGTGTCAGAGCTAGCATATTATAAGTCACTGACTAGGCTTCAAAGTATAAGGACTCCAAGGATGCATCTGTTGCAAATAGACAGACGAAGCTGTCTGTTTTGGCCTTTTTGCTTTACTTAGGCATCTTACTTATGAAATCCTCGACTGCCAGATGGAAGGGCACATACAGCTCATTTCTTGATTTCAAAGTAAGTAGTTATGCCCCTGATCATCCTTCACCACTGCCTGTTCTTTCATCTGTCCTACTGTTCTCTCTAAAGTGCAATTGACTAATAGAGACTAAAACAAATGAAGGAGTACAGACAGTTCTCAGCCCCCATTCTCTTACAGACTGGGAAGGTGCCCCTACTTTCATTGATGAAAAACTTAAGGAATGCAATGAAGAATCCTTTTGCTTTTTCTGGTGGTCATGTAGTGATGATATTGAAGGTGATCTAGAGCTCCTTGATTTGCGCAAGATCACTTGATTCCAGTCAAATAAAAATTGTTAATAGCATATTCAATATCAAAATACTGCTTCTGTTGTCTTGTTTCTGCATCAGGACTACTGTACAAATCAAGTGTCTGACAGGCCCAAAAATCTTGTTTAAAAACCTGCCACTTTCTTGGTTTCTATTTGCATAAGACGCAACAGTGAATTTAAACACTAAATTACCTTGAGCTTAATGAGAGTCAGAAGTAAAGAAGAAAGTATGCTTTTGCTGCCACTTGTTAAATCTTAGACACGCAAAATTAATTTCAACTTTTAACCTGTGCCTTCACTCTTCAAAGGAAGTTATAGTAACGTTACCAAGACTTCTCAAGCTCGAAGCATAAGACATTGTTCATTTCTTGGTAGGAGAGATTCCCAGATAATTTAGCAGTAAACTTACCTTCTTAGTAAGACTTAGAAAAATTTGGCTTTTAATTCAATTTCATTATTACAGTGCACAAGTGGAAAAAGCAGCAGTACCATAAATATTTCTGGATATTACAGAATGGTTCTCAAACTATGGCCTCCTCCTGCCATCACCAGTGGTCCAGAGCCCTTATTATTGGTCCACAGAACAAAGCATTGAAAGAACAGAGTAGTGAGCAACTAGTCAAATCATGAATCACAAATGCATTCAGATTAAGGTTTAAGGTTTCCTGAGGCTCTGGGCCAGAGCAAGTGAGGGGCCCTTCCCCACCCTTTCTACCTGTGACCTTGCCCTGTTCCGCCCTCTCCACCTGCGACCGCACCCACCCCTTTCTGCCCCTTCCCTGGTGCCACGCCTCTGTTCCATCCAGGGTCCCTCCTATTCTGTGCCTCCCCATTGTGGTCCTGCAACCCATTTGCTACTTTCTCCCCCTGCCCCCACACCCCAATGCGGCCCCAAGACCGGAGAAGCTCTGTCCCCCTGCAACAGCCCCAGGCCACAGCAGGCAGTGAGAGCTTCTCCAGCCCTGAGGCCATGGCAGTTAGCAAGAGCTCCTCTGCGCTTCTACCGGGGGCGGTCAGGGCACAGGGGCTTTCTTTGCCCCACCTAGCAGCTGGGGTTCTGGGGACCACAGCTGGCCAGGATCCCTGGGCATGAGCCCTATGGCTAATCCACCGCTGATCCAGATGTCAAATAAAATAAATAATAAATAATACATAATAAAAGATTCAGCCTGTACTTACAATTACAGCTGATGCTAAAGAGACTGTGGGAAACATCTACTATTTCTGAAGAAGAAAGCATGCAAAAAATGCAGGAAAAAGAACTGTATGTTTACAGGTTTCAGAGTAGCAGCCATGTTAGTCTGTATCCGCAAAAAGAACAGGAGTACTGGTGGCACCTTGGAGACTAACAAATGTATTTATTTATATGATTACAGATTCTGAGCTTCAAGAAAGAAAGACAGACAGACAGAAAGAAAAGGAAAGTCATGTAATTTCTCCTCTCAATTTTAACTGCAATTAAAGCTTTTAGGGCACATATATTAGATGAAGCCTCCCAAGTAATTTCAGATCAATGACAGTATATAATTACATAATCCATTGGCGTCTTCTGTCCAGTATTAGCACAATTTTTGGAGGGAACCATAAAATCTCCTGCAGCATCCATCTGTGACACTATTTTGCATACTCTGTTTAACTCTCTAAAGCTTAATTAGCAAAATACAAGAAAACCAATCCAAATGAATGCTAGACAGATAAAACATTTTCTCTTTTTGGCCAAGAGAGTCAGGTCTAACTCAACTTGATGGCATCTGTTAGTAAACCAATAAATTTGAATGCCACATCCAAGCAATTCCAGTGTTTCAGGTACATTCTAGGCATTAATAGACAGAACCCTCTTGATTTTTATAAAAATCAGAAAACAGAAAGGAGGACATACTTAGTCCCCAGCATCTGGTTGGCAAAGCCAGCAGCTTCAATTGCCTCTGAATTGTCTACATATCAAACAAACAACCAGTTGGCAGCTATTAGCACCTTCCAGCATAACAATACCCGTTCTCTCAGTTCTACTCTTCCTCCTAGTGAAGTATTGACCCTGAAGCATTGCACTGGAGCAGCTGTAGTGCTTTAGTGAGGACACTGAGGCCTTGGCGACACTGGCGCTTTACAGCACTGCAACTCTCTCACTCAGGGGTGTGAAGAAAAAAACAACAAAACCCTGAGCACAGCAAGTTACAGCGCTGTAAAGCGCCAGTGCAAACAGTGCCCCAGCGCTGGGAGCACGGCTCCCAGCGCTGTAAGCTAATCCCCACGGGGAGGTGGAGTACCTGCAGCGCTGGGAGAGCTCTCTCCCAGCGCTGGCGCCGCGACCACACTCACACTTCAAAGCGCTGCTGCGGGAGCGCTCCCGCAGCAGCGCTGTACAGCTGCAAGTGTAGCCATACCCTAATACACCAATGGGAGAGTGTCTCCCATTAGCATAGCTAATCCAGCTCTGTGAGAGATAGTAGCTATGCAGATAGGAGAAGCCCTCCCATCCACATAGCACTGACTATAGCAGGTGTTAGAGGTGGTATAACTGCATTGCTCAGGAGTGTAAATTTTTCAAACCTCTGAGCAACTGAGTTATAGCAATCTAAGTGTGTAGCGTATACCAAGCACGAACAACTTGTTCCCCTTCATTACAACCCAATTTCTTCACGTTGTCAAGGAGATTCAAGCTTTCTGCAAAATTTGATCGTTTCATTAAAAAAAATTCTTGATTTTAAAAAGGTAATTTCAACTGCTTCTGGAAGAGAAACTTCATCCAGAAAATAAAGTTCAACTGTCCTTGATAGTTTGCAAATCTGTTACACTGCTAAGTTAAAACTGAAAGGGAATTTTCATCCTGAATTTAGTGCAGTGCTCAAGGCAATCTTAGCTATGGAGTTGTTACCAGCATCTACATAACATTTTATAGAAATAATTGCTTTTGGGTCTATCTAAACATCTTCAAAGCAGAAAATGTCTGAAATCTAGATTCAATTCATAATGTCAGTGGAAGTTAAACAGTGCTTTCTGCTCTAGCCAGCATCACAAGAGCCAGCAAACAAAGCTGATAGCAGAGGAGTGGAAGTTTGTAAAGGAAATTTGGGGGATGGTGTGTGCGGTGCGGGGGTGGAGGGGGAAAAAGGGCTGGATTTTTTTCCTTCTTAACAGGAGCTTAGGAGAGAAGGATTGACAGCTACAGAGGCACTGCAGCAGTAGTGACCAGAAGAATGGAAGAGACAATGAAGATGACTGGATGCAGAAGCTACATGATGTCCATTCTGTTGAGTTCAGATAAGGATTTTGAGTGGATAATGGAGGGAAGAAAAGAGATGTCTGAAGCAAAAACTTGAGACTTGCAGGTGTACACTGGACAAGAGAACTATAAGGGTGGACTGCTGGATGAAGAAAGTGGCCTGAGGAAGCATATGGTAAGAACAAGACAGAGAAAGTGACCAGGTAGTGAATGAGAAATAGAAAGATCTGAGGGAGAGGTTTGTCAAGCTGGAAAATGAAGAGGAGATGTAGGCAGTAACAGAAGATGGGAGCAGGGATAGCTCAGTGGTTTGAGCATTGGCCTGCTAAACCCAGGGTTGTGAGTTCAATCCTTGATGGGGTCACTTAGGGATCTGGGGCAAAATCAGTACTTGGTCCTGCTAGTGAAGGCAGGGGGTCAATGACCTTTCAAGGTCCCTTCCAGTTCTAGGAGATAGGATATCTCCATTTATTTATTTATGGTAGAACAAGTTAAAACAAAAGAGCAGCTAGTCCTACAAGAAGCAGGGAAGAGAATGGAGGTAGCCAAAGTTCAGAGCCCTGAAAGAATAGAGGATGGACTCTCAGAAGACTACAAGAAAGAACAGAAGACAAGATGACTTGCAATCAGAAAGAACAGAAGGGGGAAGGCTTGAGAATCACATCAACACCAAGAAAAGTCTGACCTGTATGACTGAGGACTCCCAGGACTGGCAAAGCTGTCACCAGAGTTGATTCTGAGAACAGATGGGTGGTGTGTTATCTGGTGAAAGCTAATATGTAGGATGTGGGCCTGAGGCTGAAGACCTAATGGGAACAGGAAAGAATTCATAGATAGTCCTTCACGTGGAACAATGATACTGCTCGAATCTCACTAGGATGCATCAAGGAAGACTACAGCAGGCTGGGGTAGACATTTAAATGAAATGGAGGCTCAGATCTTCACTGGGATTCTACCTGTCCCTAGAACAAGGGAGCAGAGATGAGACAATATTATGAAGATCAACAGATGGCTCGGGCACTGGTGTTATAAAATGGGCTTTGGGATGTTTGACCACTTGGACGCATTCACAAACAGAGGACTGCTCTCATGGGATGGACTCAGCCTGAGCTGGGAAGGTTAACAGACTTGTGTGATGGATGTTGACAACTGATTAAAAGAGCTTTTAAACTAGGAATTCAGAAGAGATGATTGAGAGATGCTCATGTAATCTCTATGCCAGATTTGAATATTAAGCAGGAAGAAAATCAAGTAAGAGAAGATACAAAAACAGAGAAAGTAACAGAGAGTAGGCAAATGGACAACAAGAGGAAAGATAGTGCCAATATCAATGACAGTAACAATTGAGTAGGCAATAGTGGAAGTAAAATGTACCTAATCTGGCGAGAAATCTGGGTGAGGCGAAGCACAAACTAAAATGGCTGTTCATTGTGAGGAACCTGGGTAACAAAATGAAGGAATTAGAACTACTGCTGCATGAAGTGAAACCAAACAAGAACAGAAACAAAGCAGAATAGTAATCATGACTGGAATACAGGTACTGAAGGATATGTGTCGTTCCGAAATAAGACAAAAGGTAAAGGTGCTGAAACAGCATTGTATATTAATGATGAGGTAGGCTGTAAAAAAAAAAATTATCCATTTGGGTCAAAATCACTCTGGGGAAGAGTGGTAACACAGTTTCCACTGGAACAGTGCTTGAGGTCTGCTACAGACCCCCAAGATCGAAACTGAATGAGGGTTACTAAAAGAAACTACACCATCTACTCAAGAAACTCCCTGAAAAAGCACAAGAGCAAATCCGCACAGACACACCCCTAGAAACCCAAGCAGGGGTATTCTATCTGCTACCCAAGATCTATAAACCTGGAAATCCTGGACACCTCATCATCTCAGGCACTGGCACCTTGACAGCGGGATTGTCTGGCTATGTAGACTCTCTCCACAGGCCCTACACTACCAGCACTCCTAGCTATCTTTGAGACATCACTGACATCCTGAGGAAACTACAATCCATTAGTGATTTTCCTGAAAACACCATCCTAGCCACTATGGATATAGAAGCCCTCTACACCAACATTCCACACAAAGATGGACTACAAGCCGTCAGGAACAGTATCCCCGATAATGTCACGGCAAACCTGGTGGCCGAACTTTGGGACTTGGTCTTCACCCATAACTATTTCATATTTGGGGACAATGTGTACCTTCAAATCAGCGGCACTGCTATGGGTACCCACATGGCCTCACAGTATGCCAACATTTTTATGGCTGGCTTAGAACAACTCTTCCTCAGCTCTCGTTCCCTAACACCCCTACTCTACTTGCACTACATTGATATCATCATCTGGACCCATGGAAAAGAAGCCCTCGAGGAATTCCATCTTGATTTCAACAATTTCTACCCCACCATCAACCTCAGCCTGGACCAGTCCACACAAGAGATCCACTTCCTGGACACTATAGTACTAATAAATGATGGCCACATAACCACCACCCTATACCAGAAACCTACTGACCGCTATACTTATCTATATGCCTAAAGTTTTCATCCAGACCACACCACTCAATCCATTGTCTACAGCCAAGCTCTACGATACAATCACATTTGCTCCAATACCTCAGACAGAGACAAATACCTACAAGATCTCTATTAAGTGTTCTTACAACTACAATATCCACCTGCTGAAGTGAAGAAACAGACTGACAGAGCCAGAAGAGTACCCAGAAGTCACCTACTACAGGACAGGCCCAACAAAGAAAGTAACAGAACGCCACTAGCCATCACCTTCAGCCCCCAACTAAAACTTCTCCAGCGCATGATCAAGAATCTACAACCTATCCTGAAGGACTATCCATCACTCTTCTCACAGATCAAATCTTGGCAGGCAGGCCAGTCCTTGCTTACAGACAGCCCCCAAACCTGAAGCAAATACTCACTGGCAACCACGTACTACACAACAAAAACATTAACCCAGGAACCTATCCTTGCAACAAAGCCCGCTGCCAACTCTGTCCACATATCTATTCAGGAGATATCATCATGGGACCTAATCACATCAGCCACGCCATCAGGGGCTCATTCACCCGCACATCTACCAATGTGAGATATGCCATCATGTGCCAGCAATGCCCCTCTGCCTTGTACATTGGCCAAACTGGACAGTCTCTACGCAAAAGAATAAATGGACACAAATCAGACGTTAAGAATTATAACATCCAAAAACCAGTTGGAGAACACTTCAATCTCCCTGGCCACTCAATTACAGACCTGAAAGTCACAATATTACAACAAAAAACACCACAAACAGTCTCCAATTAGAGACTGCTGAATTGGAATTAATTTTCAAATTGGACACCATCAAACTAGACTTGAATAAAGACTGGGGCCTTGGCTACACTAGAGAGTTGCAGCGCTGGTGGTGGCTTTACAGCGCTGCAACTCACTCACTGTCCACACTTGCAAGGCACATACAGTGCTATATCTCCCTGGATACAGCGCTAGCTGTACTCCACCTCGGCCTGGGGAATAACGACTGCAGCGCTGGTGATGCAGCGCTGCTCCGCCAGTGTGGCCACCAAAAGCACTGTTATTGGCCTTTAGAGGTATTCGGAGGTATCCCAGAATGCCTGTTCAGCCACGCTGCTCATCAGTTTGAACTCTATTGCCCTGGCCTCAGGTGACCAAGCGTCAGACCCGCCCTTTAAATGCCCCGGGAATTTTAAAAATCCCCTTCCTGTTTGCTCAGCCAGGTGTGGAGTGCAATCAGTAAATCTTTCCAGGTGACCATGCCTCCACGCACCAAACAAGCCCCAGCATGGAGCAATGGCGAGTTGCTGGACCTCATCAGTGTTTGGGAGGAGGAAGCTGTGCAGTCCCAGCTGCGCTCCAGCCGTAGGAATTATGATACCTATGGGCAGATATCAAGGGCCATGCTGGAAAGGGGCCATGACCAGGACGCGCTGCAGTGCAGGGTTAAAGTGAAGGAGCTGCAGAGTGCCTATTGCAAAGCCCCCCCATGACCTGCTGTTTTTACAAAGAGCTGGACGCGATACTTGGGGGTGACCCCACCACCAATCCGAGGACCACGATGGACACTTCAGAGCGGTGGGGGGAGGAGGAAACAGAGAGTGAGGGTACTGGGGTGGGGAGAGACACCCCGGAGTCCCTGGAGGCATGCAGCCAGGAGCTCTTCTCAAGCCAGGAGGAAGGTAGCCAGTCGCAGCGGCCGGTACTTGGTGGAGGACAAACAGAGGAGCGGGTTCCCGGTAAGCGGCTTTTATTTTCAAGATGGAAATTTTTCAGGAGAGGAGGGAGGGTTAGGGCTGCATGCATGCCTAGATGTGGAATAGCGTGGGCAATGCGCTTGGCATAAGTTTATTGGGAGAGCCACTGTGGTCCTTGTCCCAGTCAGGCTAACGCGTCTGCGTCACTGTGCCGCAAGGGGTGGGGGAGACCATTGCAAGACACAGGCAAGCTGCATAGGGGCCAGGGCAGAATCCGCATTGCTGTAGAAGACCCTCCCACTCTTCCCAGGTGACCCGCAGCAGCAAGATATCTTCCAGGATCAACTCCTGTGGAAAATGTTGGGAGAGTGTTCAGTGTAGGGGCCCCCTGCAGCTATTTGCTTTCCCCAACGCACAGAAATCCCGAAGACAGTACAGCCCTGAAGCAATCAGTCCCCCTTACTCACCATTTCGAGGCTCCTGTGGGTTATGTGCGCTCTCTTTGGTATGGGAAAATTATGCTATTGTGAAGACTGTAAACTCCTTCACTGTGTGGGAATAACTATCTGATATAAACAATGCTGCCTCTATTAAGTGTATTTTTTTTGCCTTTCCACAAGCAACCTTGAGATCTCGGCTGCCCGTGTTATCAACAGCTCAAAGACTCCAAAACCACCGGAAGAAGCTGCGAAAAAGCAAAGAAGACATGCTGCAAACAGTTATGGATCACCTTGTCACAGAGAATCAAACACTACAGGACTGGAGGGAAAGAGAAAGCGGGATCCGCCGAAAAACGCAGCGGCCAGGAAGAAAAGCACAAAGCAGCTGATAAGCATCTATTTAAATAAATAGTACCAGGAATTGTGTGATTATGGAAGACTAACTTCCCAGATGCAGATTGGAAGACAAATGCTACTAATAATGGTAGGGACCAGACATTCCTGGACATTCTAGCCAAGAGACTTCTTCACCAAATAAACAGTCACCAAACTAACAAGAGGTGATGCAATTTTAGATTTAGTATTATTAAGTAGTGAGGACCTCATAGAAGAGCTGATTGTTGGACAACCTTGGTTCAAGTGATCACGACCTATTCATTTCAAACTAAATGGAAGGATAAACATAGATCTGCCAGTAGGGTCCCTGATTTCAAAAGTGCAAACTGAAAAAAAATTAAGGGAATTAGTTAGGGAAGTTGACCAGACTGAAGAACTCAAAGGATCTTGGCGTAGATGAGGCTTCTTGGATTTACATCAAAGTTGCAGAAACTATCTGGAGCCTGTATCACAAACAAGGGGGTGGGGGTGAATGGTAGGGAAGGGCTTGCAGACCAAACTGGTTGAACAAGCCTCTCAAACAGGTTATGAGACAGCAGAATGCCTACAAGGAACAGAAGAAGGGATCTATTAGCAAGGAAAGCTACCTCTCAACGGTCAGAAAGCGTAGGGGAAAAGTGAGAACTGTCAAAAGCCAAGCAGAGTTGGACCTAATGAAATTAAAACCAACAGTAAAAGGGTCTTTAGCTACATAAATAAAAAGCAAACAAGGGCGGGGTGGGGAGGAGAGAGAGAAGTGGCACTGCTACACACTAAGAACAGAGTGAAGATTAACGACAGCCTAGGTATGACCCAATACCTAAAATCCAATACTTTGATTCAGTTTTTTAGTAAGGGTAATGAGACGCTTGGGGCAGTGGCACAGATTTTTTATCAATCTGTAATATCTGGGGTTGCATCTTATGACTGGAGAACTGCAAACAGTAACCAAAGGAAAAACAGTGACCCAGGAAACTATAGACCTGTAAATCTGACTTCAATTATATGCAAGGTCTTAGAACAGATTTTGAAAGGGAATACTTAAAGACAGAAGTAAACAGTAATTGGGATAAAATACAATATGATTTTATAAAAGGTAGATTGTGACAGACCAACCTGATCTTTCTCTGAGAGGACAGCTGATTTTGTAGACAACAGAAAGACAGTATATGGAATCTACTTGGGTTTCAGTAAAGCAATTGATACAGTTCCACACAGGACATTTAGTTAAACTGGAGACCATAGGGTTTGACATTGCATTCCATAGGCTTTATGAAAATATGCTTGTGAACGTGAATATGATTTAACTGGAATATGCTTTATGCAAAGGTCTTTTGTAAGGTATCATTACACAGCTTATAATCTACTGAGTGTGTTCATCCTATTTGCATGTGCGTATTATTTCTATGGGTATGGCTACACTTACGGTTTGCAGCGCTGGTAGTTTGCAGCGCTGGTCATCCAGCTGTGTAGGAGCAGCGCTGGTGTGCTGGTGTGCAAATGCTACATTTGCAGCATTTGCAGCGCTGTTGGGAGTGCTGCATTATGGGCAGCTATCCCAGCATTCAAGTGCACCAACGTGCTTTTCAAAAGAGGGGGGTGGAGGGTGGTGTACTGTGACAGGGAGCGGGGAAGATAGAGTGTGGATTTTTGGAGCCAACACTGTGTGTTAGCTTCCTGGATTGGAAAAAATCACAAAATGTTCATGAGCCCTTAGTCTTAACTCTAATTGCAAACAGCCTGCCTCCAACACGGACTGCCCCCTGTTTCACTCACTCCCTGTGGTGTACTGTGACAGGGAGCGGGGAAGATAGAGAGTGGAAAAATCACAAAATGTTTGTGAACCCTAACAGCCTGCATCCAACACTGTTTCCCCTGCCTCTCATTTGATCGTTCACAGCCAGGTATAGATAGCTCCTGTTTGCTGTGATCAGTGTTTGTTTTTATAGATAAGCAGTTCAAACGGAGCTCGATCGGCTCCGTTCTGTTTCATTCACTCTGCCTGCCTGCCTCTCATTTGATTGTTTACAGCCAGGTACAGAACGGAGCTCCGATCGGAGCTCATTCACAACAAAACAAAGAGAGGCTGCATAACAAAACAAAGAGAGTAATTTATAAAAGCATTCTGGGATACACCTTATACGCTGGAGGCCAATCACAGCGCTGGTGTGTGGCCACACTTGACCAGCGCTGGAATCCTTATTCCCCATGCCGAGTGAGGTGTACGGCCAGCGCTGCAGCCAGGGAGTTGCAGCGCTGGAAGTGCCCTGCAGGTGTGGCCACTTACTAATTGCAGCACTGGTGGAGGCTTTCCAGCGCTGCAAATCGCCAGTGTAGCCATAGCCTATGTCTGAAGTTAGGAGGATAAGATATAAACGTGTATTACTGATGTAAACATATTAAGTGGAAGCCATTAAGGGTGCTTCAGAATCAATGAACTGTAAATGGCTCTGTTTACTTGCAAACCTTCCTGTGTATGTGTGGGCCAGCCCAGGAAGAATGGAGGCTAGGGTCTTACAGTGACATGTGATCATGTCACCTGATAATGAAATCCATCTTAAATGTAGTACTTTTCCATTTAGAAGGAGAGGTGGGGACCCAGAGAGAGAAAAAATTTCCGCCTTGTGTCAAAGCTATAAAAAGGGGTGGAGCAGGACAAAGGGAGGCCAGTCATGAGAAAGCACCTGTTTAACACCTAAGATATCTGCTGGAACTAACAAGGACTACACCAGAGAAAAGGATTGGGCCCAGACTAGGAAGGCATCTAGTCTGTGAAAGAAGCTTATTGGAACATCTAAGGGTGAGATTTTACCTGTCATCAGTTTCTTAATGTATTAGGCTTAGACTTCCGTGTTTTTGCTTTATTTTGCTTGGTGACTTACTTTGTTCTGTCTGTTATTACTTGAAATCACTTAAATCTCAAACTTTTGTACTGGTGACCCCTTTCACATAGCAAGCCTCTGAGTGTGACCCTCCCCCCCTTATAAATTAAAAACACTTAACACCATTATAAATGCTGGAGGCAAAGCAGGGCTTAGGGTGGAGGCTGACAGCTCCCGACCCCCAGTTTGAGAACCCCCGACTTAAATCCTACTTTTTATACTTAATAAAATCACTTTTATTAATGAACCCAGAGTAAGTGATTAATACCTGGAGGAGTAAACAGTATATACAGGGAGAACAATTTATGAGTTTATCCAGTAAAAAGCTTTATGCAGAATAAAATGGATTTACTTGGGGTTTGGATCCCATTAGGGGCTGAGCGTCTGGGTGCTGGTATTAGGTGACCTGCTGAGATGTTTTCAGTTAATTCTGCAGCTTTGCAGGTGTGGTCCAGACTCTGGGTCAGTGTTGCACCAGGCTAGCGTGTCTGACTCAGCAAGACAGGGTTCTGGAGTGCCAAGCTAGCAGGGAAAACAGGCTCAGAGGTAACCTCAGCACCGCAGGTGACAGTCCCATGGGGATCTCTGTGACTGAACCCAGGGATTAATTAATATGAGAATTGAAAGGTGGGTAAGGAACTAAGGGGAGATTACAACCGATCATGCTGAAAAGTGAACTGTCAGCCTGAAAGGAGTTTACTAGTGAAGCTCCTCAAAGACCAATCTTGGATCAAATCTTACTTAACATCTTCATTATTGACTTTGGCACGAAAAGTGGGTTTGTGCTAATTTGTGGAGAACAAAGTTTGGACGTTTTGCCAATACAACATACAAGAAGATCTGGATGATCTTGAAACCTGGAACAACAGAGATGTTCAGTAGTGCGAAGTGCCAGGTTATGCACCTAAGAAAAAAGAAGAATTTCTGCTATAAACTGGGGATTTACAATTGGAAGCGACAGAGGAGGAGAAAGACCTAGATGTACTGATTGATCACAGGATGACTCAGCTGCAAATGTGATGCGGCCATGAAAAAAATTACTGCAATCCTAGGAAGCATCAGGTGATATATTCCCAGTAGAGACAGGGAAGTGTTATTACTAGGACTGTCAAGCGATTTAATAAAAAGTTATTTGCGATGAATCACGAGATTAAATAAAAAAATTAATTGTCATTAATCACACTGTTAAACAATACTAGAACACCATTTAAATATTTTTTTGATGTTTTCTATATTTTCAAATATAAGCTCAAGACTGCAGCCCCCTGCGGAGCTGCAGGCTGGGGCTTCAGCTCCCCCACTGCCAACGCCTCCCTCCCCACTCAGAGGTCTGAGATTAACACATTAAAAATATGTTAATTTTGTTTTCACACATTAATTTACATTAATTGACAGCTCTAATTATTACCATTAGACAAGGCACTGGGGATACCTCATCTACAATACTGTATGCAATTCTAGTCTATGTTTAAGAAAGAAGAATTCAAACTGGAACAGGTGCAGAAAAGGGCTACTAGGATGATGGGAGGAATGGAGAACCCATCTTAAAAGAGAAGACTTAAGGAGCTTGGCATGTTTAACCTAACAAAACAAAGGTGAAAGAGATGACTGCACGCTGTAAATACATCAGAGGGACAAACACCAGGGAGGGAGGAGGAGGAGTTATTTAAGTTAAGAGCCATTGCTGGCACAAAAACAAATGGATACAAGCTGGCCATCAAAAAGTATAGATTTGAAATTAGATGGAAGGTTTCTAACCATCCCAGGAGTCAAGTTCTGGAACAGCATTCCAAGGGAAGTAGGTTTTGCATCCGCTAACTGGCTTCAAAACTGAGTTTGGTAAGTTTATGACGATGATGGTATGAAGAGGTTGCCTACACAAGAATGTGGCCCATCCATGACTCTGAGTAGCAAATATCTCAAATAGCCAGAGATGACGAGGGCTCTAAGTTACTACAGAGAACACTTTCCCAGTGTCTGGCTGATGGGTCTTGCCCACATGCCCTGGATATAACTGATGACAGTATTTGGGATTGGGAAGGAATTTTCGCTCACATCAGACTGCCAGAAACCCTGGGATTTGTTCATCTTCCTCTAAAGCAGGGGGCACAAGTTACTTGCTGGTTTGAACTACAGTAAATGGTGGATTCTCTGTAACTGGCAGTCTTTAAACCAAAATTTGAGAACTTCAGTAACTCAGGCAAAGGTTATGGGCCTGTTACAGGAGTGGGTGGGTGAAGTTCGGTAGTCTGTGATGCGCAGGTCAGACTAGATGATCATGATGGTCCCCTATGGACTTTAAAGCTATGAGCCTTCAAACAGAGCAACATGATTAAGGAATTTGATAATGGAATCTTACACTATAAACATGTTTTAATTATTCATTTTCCCATACTTCACTACCCTTTATTCCTCCTACTTATCCAGTTATTCTGCATTTGACAATTTTGTCAAAAGCCAAAGACATAGAAACAGTTTGCTCTTGTACTCATAAAAGGTGTGTATAAAAGAAATATCTGCTATTAAAAAGAGTTCTAAACCTAATGCATCACAGAAGTGAGGCATCTTAGATCTTAGCAAGCATTTTAATAGTTTTGAACACAAGAGCCATTCCCTTCTTTAGTTCAGATACTGCATATTTGTGACCCACATGTGGAAGGTCTATCCTGCAACATCAACATAATGTGCAGTAGTTAAGCTGCAGTATTACAGTACTGCCTAGGAATCCCAAACAAGACCAGTATCCCATTGTGCTAGGCACTGTAGAAACAGAGTAAAAAGAAGTCTGACCAAATGAGCTTATAATCTAAATACACAAGGGACAAAGGATTGAAGAGAAAGGGTTATAAGAAGAATCAATGAATGAATCAATGACTGTTTAACAAGCTTCATGATAGCGCTATGTTTTTTGTTGGTTTGTTGAAAAGCAATTAGCTAAACAAAAAAGTGTGGGTGAGGGAAAGGTGATGGTGTATGTGTTTTGGGAACAGTTAAAGCAAAACAGCCAATCAATAAAGGGGAGAAAATGTCCTGGGAAAAGAGTGGAAGAGGTACAATACAGCTACCTGTCACTCCTGCTGGTTGAGTTTCTGGGCAGTTCCTCTCAACAGTCTTTGTCCCTATGCTCACATGGCATGGGCTCTGTGTTGGGGCGGGGCGCTCTCCCATGCACAATTCGGGGTCTCAGAATGCTGGAAAGGAGGGAGGTCTCAGCTATGGTATACCCACCTGCCATACATTCTGCAGCTGCTCATCTTTGCTTCTGCTGGCTGAGTTTCAGGATGGTCCCTTGGTAACAGTGTTTTATGCCCAAGCTCACATTTCAGAGAGACTTAAATTTTTTCTACAGTCATGCTTAATTCAGGATACAAAATAAATACCAACCTTCAACCCACTTAAAAATTGTATTTTCATTTTTTTCTTCCTTATCCTCTTACAAGCATACTGCCCCATCGATCTCTCTCTAAAATCACTCTCTAGTCTAAATCCTTGGTTTGCAGCTTGCAATCCTTCTTTCAGAAAACCGGCTAAGATCTAACTTGAGAATATTTTTTTATTTTTAAAGTGAAACTGATTGTGAAGATGACCTGGAGACTAAACTTTATAGGTCAAGATAACAAAAAGCAGTTTAAGCTTCTCTAATCTACTCCAGCGTGACTCAACACACATCATGAGCAAATCATCCCTAGAAAAAACTGTTCTCAGTGATGCTGCAATCTTTAGTCTTCCTACTGAAAATGCCAACTGTCCTATGGATACTTATCTACCAGGAACAGGATTGAGGTCAACTAAGACCAAAGAGCCAGTAACCAGTCCTTACGAATCTCAATTTGAATCAAACATTTAACCTGAAAAGTCTCTACTGCTGACTCCCGAGGCATGCAAACGCCTCATTTCTGACATCATTTTAAGATATCTTCCTGACCAGCGATATTTAAATTAACAGTTTTTAAAGCAAATATCACTGTATAAATTTAACCCTAATGAGAATATTTCACACATAGGGTACACTGTCTTGGCAACACTGGGAGCTAGTGACAAGTGGAAACTTTGGAACATTTCCCACGTGTAAGTAAGCCTTCAGTAAGCACTCAATACATAGGGGCTCACAAGCTGCAAGTCAAAACTCAATTCATACATTAAGTCCTGCAAGGCAACATATTTATCTTTCAAGATCAAGTGCACAAGAACTGTGTACTCATCCATACATATCAAGGAAAATAACAGATGCACACCCTTAACTTGTAAGGCCAAAGTCCTTGGGACAGTTTATCTTTTTGAAGTGTTACCTAAAAATCCTACGGATGATTTCAGCTAAATAAATTAACATGAAACTGTTCATCACAAATTAATATTGTTGTTCGTGTACAAGCTTATCAAAAGTCAAACAAGCAGATATTTAAAGGAGTTTTGTAAAAAAAAGTGCTAAAACAGAACACTAACAAAAGGCTCCAGAATCCCAGAAAAAGTAATGGATTATCAAGCTGATCTGCAACAGTTAACTTAGTTGCACATGCTCTTGCTTCAGTGGCCAGCACACACAGATGAGCACTCCTATATGGCTTGTTGCTATAATCCATCAAAGCTCCACTATGGACATGATGGACTTGATCATCCCTAATTTTTCAGGCACGAAGACATGAAACAAATCGGTTGTCAGTATAAGAAACAGCAAACAGGCAAAACATCCACTTTTACCCTTTGAGGCATGGATAGGTTGATAGCCGATCCCAACTTCTAAAACCTTATTTTTACTGAATGAAAGAGGAGATTGTTTTTGTTTTTAAAAGGGCAAGGGAAAACCGCTTTTCTGAAGGTATCTTGTAAAGATACTCACCTCCCTAATTCAAGACAGACAAGTATCCTAAGGTTATCTGGTCTTCAAGGACAGCATTAGTGTGTTAGACTTGCAGTCATCCCTCCACCCTCCCCTTTCCTCACTTCAACTATCAGTCTGGAACAACTCTCTGAGCTTTACCCCTGCCTTTGGAACTCTCTCTTCTGAAGGGAGGTAGATGGGCCAGAGAGAACCCTACAAGAGGATATCTTCAGAGAAACAAAGTAAGCTCTCCCTCTACATACAACATCTGTGCAAGATTCTCACTTCTGTAAAATCAGTTGCTTGAGGGATAAGGGCAATGCCACATAACATACTAACTTGTTTTCTATGGGTAGACTTAAAATACCTCCCAGCAATATCAAGATTAAACAGGATGTATCCAAAAATACAATATTCCTTTCACTCCCTACCTCAGTAAGTTTAGCTAACTCACATATGGGATATTCTGAAGGAAATAAAACTTTAGGAAGCAGGATATATTAGTTTCCACTGCTTCAGAAAAGAGATTCCACGGGAATTAAGCTCTTATGGTGAGATTCCTCACTCCAAGCTCATCTAAACACCACCATTTGATAAGCATATGGAGTAAGAACCATATGGCTACACTGTATGTGTCAGATGGAAAAAATCCCAGTATTGCTCTTCAAATAGTGTGCCTTGATATGGACTTCCAATTTAAGGCTAGCCATTCTCTGAGAAATAAAGGGCAATTGGGGAGTTTTCTGAAAACTGGATTTGGTGGATCTAAACAATGTAAAGACCATGTATCCAAAGCATCCAGTAACATGATGGGGGGTGTGGGTGTGGAAGAGTTATAGGACTCACAGGGAAGACTGCACCATGCCCCAAGAACATGGATTCTTTTAAGGGCATAGCAGAGGGAATGGCGATAAAAAGCTCCTACTCTGTTTGACAAGTAAGCATAGGCATGCTCCTAGTAGAGGTTGTTTGGCTATAAATTCATAGTTTGGTGCTTGCAGAAAGATAGCTTGGGAGCCTCCAAGCTTCTTATGGTGTTGACGTTTAGCTCCTGTACATGGGCAACAAGGCTTCTGGCAATCTATCAGCCACTGATGTGAAAGCTAGTTTCCACATGAAGCCTTTCCCTTCTCCTCGTTGCAAGGGGTATTAAAGAGGCAGGACAAAAATCCAAGATGACAGTGGTTTTCACCTTGAGACCCCTCCTCTATTCCCCAAAGAGTCTCTTCCCAGGGCAAAGCAGATCCCTCAAACTTTTTCTAGATTTCTTCATGAATCCCAGAGAATGGCAGCGAGGTAGACATTTATGGTACAATGGCTTTGGCTATCAAGACACATACACAAAAGGCTCCCACACCTAATATCACAACCTCATACACAGCTTTTTGGTGATTGTCTTGGGAAGAAACTTCACCAGATCTTGACAGACTCCCCCTGCCACTTCAGAACTCTAGCTACCTTTTGCCATTTAAGGACTGGTAATCCATAATTCAAAGAATTCCAGGCATTCACTCGTAAATCCCTCCCACTAAATCAATCTTGGTACCAAAGCACATGGTTCTGAGGTTGCAATACCATGTGACTGACTGGGTTTCACTCTAGTCACTGACATGTCAATTACCAGGCTCTCAAGGCAATATATTGTCTCAATCACCTCTGAAACTAGGCAGCAGTGACAGTTATTTGAAGTGGCTTCACCAGTTTATGTAAAGTAAGGTGCAAGGGCACAGAACCTTAGCTGAATGTAGGATTCTGGCCTAGATCTTTGCTACAACACTTACAGGTTCCATCACCCACTCAAAATGTAACTAAGCCAAAATCATGTAACTGAAAACATATATTCTTTACATAGAGTTGCTGTCCTACAGCATACATTCATAACAGATGTATTTGATCAAGGACATCTCTCCAGGTTCAGAGACCTGCTGCCATTCAAACTGCTGAAACTGGTTGGCTAGCTGAGGAGACCAAGAGCATTAACTATGCCCAGAAGACAGTGGTGACATTGGCTGCACCCAGACCCACATGAAAAAGGCAAAAGATATGGATGGCAGTTTTAATACTAATACTTCATGTACTACACTATTCCGTGTAGGTTCTTATACCACCCCACCACCACCACGGTATCCAACTGCCTTAAATGGTGTGACTAACATCCATCATGTTAGGTTGTTCTCTTGCATCCTCCAGGCAGAACTGCTTGTTCAGTGTAGTCTTTTGGTTTGGTAGAGTGTTTACTTTGATGTTTAGAAGGTGTACAAGTATGTGATACCCTTTAACTCCTGTGAGCGTTTGTTCCACAGTCTCAGACTGTCCTTTGAGAAAGCTCCATCTCAGGTAAACTTTACTCTTGAGGCAAAAAGTTTTATAGGGTTTGAGGAGCTGAGTTGTCAGCCACGGTCCTCAAACTGAGCAAGTTTATTCCCAGAATGAAGTAGCACTCAACCTGGTGCAAAAGGGTGCTTCCATTACACTGAACCATCCAACTGATCTCATACAGTTCAAGATAAGCAATGAAGGCATCACTGCAGCTTTTCAAACAGCTTGGGTGAAAGACCCCCCCTCCCCAAAAAGAAATATTTTAAAAGTGCTTTTTTGCATACAGATAGATCTAGAAGAGTAAGTTTCAGCTACCTACTCCTGGCCAAAACTTACAACTTACTTGAAAAATTGTGTCACTGTACAGTATAAAAGCATCACTGACCTTAAAGTTATACACTGCATTAGGGATTCAACTCACATAAATATGTAGTACAGTAGTTCCACAGTTCTCTAAATAGGAGAGAGCATATATTGCAGAAACAGCTGAATAATTAAAGTACTCCGCAAAAAGATATTTTGTTTTTCATTTTCCTTCTTTAAAAACAATATGAGACAAAGTCACTTACAACAAATGGAGATTCTTTGAGGTATGTTGTCCCTATCTGTATTTCACTGTGAGCATGCATGTGCACCATACACCCAGAGCTGGAGAATTTTGAAAGCAATGTCCATTAGTCCACACACATGCCAAGGCTCACCTCATGCCTCCAAACTAAAGAGATAAAGGGTGGAGTGGACTGACCATCTCTCCACCGTGAATCAGAAAACCCAAAGCAGAGGGGAAGAGTGGAATACCAATAGGGACCACATATCTCAAAAAATCTCCAGTTAGTATACGGTAACTAGCTTTCTCTTCAACTGCTAGTCCCTACATGTATTCCACTATGAGTGACTAACAAGCAATACTCAAATAAGAGAAAAGGGTGCTAGGTTGGATGGTTGGATATGGCAAAGCCAAACGAAGGGCTACCATTCCAAAAGATGCATCAGCAGAGGAGTCCTGTATCAATACAGTGTCTAGCAAAAGTGTGGACTGAGATCCATGTAGTTGGCCTTACAAATATCAAGTAGGGGCACCTCTTGAAGCGATACTATAGATGTTGCTTGAACTCTTGTGGAATGATCTCTTTCCCCAAGAGGAGGGGAAAGATTAGACAGCTGATACAGCAAAATACAGCTTGAGACCCATTTTGAGAGAAGATAGCTTTGACCTCTGCTCCCTTCTGCTATGGCGACAAATACTCTAGGGGATTTCCAGATTGTTTTCATTCTCTGCAGGTAAAAGGCTAACACCCACCATGGCAAGGGAATGAAGCCTCCTTTCTTCTGAGGACATGTGAGGTTTTGGGAAGAACAGAGGTAGAGTGGATACACTGGTTCAGCTGAAACTCGGACTACTTTGGGGCTGTATATGTAATGAAACCTTGTCCACAAGGAATGTAACGTAAGGAGGATTGGCATTAAATGCCCCAAACCCACCAATCCTCCTAGCTGAGCGGAAGGAGACTAGAAATGTGACCTTCCTGGGTAAGAAAGAGACAGCAAGAAGCTAATGGCTCAAAAGGAGGCTTGGTGAGTACTGACGAAACGAGGTTCAAGTCTCATTGAGTAGGGTTTTTTGTTTATTTAAAAAAAACAAAATAAGACAAAAGGTTCTGATTAGGCCTTTCTAGAATTGGCCAGTCAGAGGGAGTGGGAAGATCAAGCAGCCCAGTGAAGACTGATGGTATGGCTGCCAAGTGGACTTGTACAGAACTAACAGGCAAACCTGCTATCATCATAGATTGTCTGTGCCTTCTGAAGAAATGTTCCTTTGATGCTCCCAGATAAAGAAATGCTTCCACTTGGCTAAGGAACATTTACTAGTGGAATCTTTCCTATACAGAAAGAGTGTCCTGTACAGCTTCAGAACATGATTGCTCCAAGGACAATGCCCATCCGAAAAACAGACTCTGAGATGAAGTGGCCATGGGTTGGGGTGCCTGATCTTGTCATTCCTCTGATTCAGAACATCGGGAAACATAGGAACAACAAGATGATATGCATAGGAGGTTCAGGGAAACAAGATTGTCAGAGCCACTTGGGGGCAATAAGAGTAACTTGTTCCATAGAATCTTGGTCAAAACTTGGGGCAGGAGTGGTAGTTGAGGGAAGGAATAGTTCAGATGATCTGACCATGGAAGAAGTAGAGCATCATCCCTATGTGGGGAGCAACGCAGGGCTCCTCTGGAACAGTATACGTTGTACTTCCCCATTTGTTTAGGAGGCAAACAAGTCCCCAGTGGGAATCCCCCATAAAGCAAAAATGTTTACCACAGAGTTACAAAGTTGCCACTCATGATCCAGTGCAAATGTCTGCTGAGAGAGTCTACCAGCATATTCTGGTTTCCTGGGAGGTAGACTGCCAACAGGGTGATTCGATTGCCGATGCACCAGTTCCACAGGGGGGCAGATCTTGCTCTTCCCTGTTTGCTGACGTAAAAGATAGTCATAATGTTGTCTGACATTATGAGGGCAGGTGATCTTGAGTGAATAGGAGAAAGGTTTTGCAACCCCTCTGAACCTCTCATAGTCCTAAAACATTGATTGCAGTGTCATTTTGGCAAGTACACAGTTTGAAGCCACACCTGTAGGCAACAAAGATGGAGTCTTGCAAAAGATGCAGCGTAAGTGCATGGGGCCACATAGCTTGAGAGGAAGACAAGTCTTGACAGGCAGTCTGGGGTTGGTTACGATGTAGTCTAGGATACACTCAGTCTCTCCGCAAGTAAGCCCTTGCCACAATGAAATTTAAGGATGCCACAATGAAGTCCAAAGTCTGTGCAGGTGTGTGAATGAATTTTTCTGTGTTTGTGCTGACCATCCAGAAAGACAATGCTACAACTCCTTTTCTATGTCAACACCTGGACTCTTGGCATTACCCAGCAACAAGGAACCAACTGTCAATGTAGGGAGAAGACTAAAACCAGGCTGCTATCCCATGGGGGAGGCAACAATGCAGAAAGGGAGTATTCTGTACTGGAAGTGGTCAAAGCCAACTGTGAACCTGACAGCGCATTGGTGAGTGGGGTGAATGTCCACATGAAAATATGTAACCTTCATGTCAAGGGCTATAAATCATGTCTTTTTCAAGGGATGAAGTTATATATGCAACCATACGAAACTTGAGTTTGTGAGTAAAGCAGTTGATCTCCAACTGCCTTTCTTTTGGAGGACTAGGAAATATGTACAGTAAAAACCCCTCCCTTGGTAATGAAGAGGAACCCACTATCATCACTCCTTGCTCTAAGAAATTCCACTTTTTAAAAATGTTCTTGGTAGAGTGGCCTCTGAAAAGGGGTGCAGAAGGGGCTTTATAAAGAGAGCTCTGTGTCAAGAGCCGTTGTCAAGTTCTTTTGTAGATTATAATTATTATTTTAAGGTTTTACTTTTTCCACACTAGAGTATTGGAAACGTAAAACTAACATTTGTCACATTAATCAATTTCCCTTTTTCATTTTCTAAAAGTTGTGCCATTTTCAGAAAAGCAAGCACAGAAAACTGTAAATTACCCCTCCTTGCACCTCTCCTAGAGTACCATCATCCTGGTGGAGGGCAGTCATTGGAACTGTCTCCTCAGTCCCATAGTATTTACCACAGAGAGAGAAAGTTTAGACCTTCATTTTCAGAAGGTTGATCACTAATTGGGGGGGGCATCAGCTTTTTGATGCTCCACTTGAAACACTCAGGGCCAGATTTTCATAGGCCACCTGCAGTTCTAACTCAAGCTCAGTGCCTCTGAAAACTAGGCCCTAGGACAGGGAAGGCAACCTTTTGCACACAGCCTGTCATACACATACAGCTAAGGGTAGCATAAAATCCCTTTTTACCCTGTAAAGGGTTAATTCCTCTTTTACTTGTAAAGGGTTAAGAAGCTTAGACAACCTGGGTGGCACCTGACCAAAAGGACCAATAAGGGGAGAAAATACTTTCAAATCTGTGGGGGAAGGTTTTTTGTCTGTGTCCCAGAGTCAACAAGGAACCAGGGGCAGGGAAAATACATCTCCCTAAGCCATATCTAAGCTAAGCATCTAATATTGCAGAAATAGTAAGTAATAACAAAGAAATGTGTTAGGTTATCTTTTGTTTTAGCTTGTGAGGTTTATCCCTGTTTTTGTAACTTTAAAGTTCTGCCTAGAGGGGAAATCCTCTGTGGTTTTGAATTTTTTGTTATTCTGTAAAGTACTTACCATCCTGATTTTACAGAGGTGAGACTTGTCTTTTCTTTAATTAAATTTTCTCTTAAGAATCCAATTGATTTTTCATTGTTCTTAAAATCCAAGGGTTTGGGTCTGTGTTCACCTGTACCAATTGGTGAGGATACTAGTCTCAAGCCTTCCCCAGGAAAAGGGGTGCAGGGCTTGGAGGAATAGGACTCCAAGTGGTCCTTTCCCTGATTCTTTGTCTAAATCACTTGGTGGTGGAAGCATATTGTTCAAGGCAAGGTGGAATTTGTGCTTTGGGAAAGTTTTTAACTTAAGCTGGTAAAAATAAGCTTAGGGGGTCTTTCATGCAGATCCCCCACATCTGTACCCCAGAGTTCAGAGTGGGGAAGGAACCCTGACATGGCCCATCAGGGTAATCTGCTGGTGGGCCGCAAGACATTTTGTTTACATTGACCATCCGCAGGCACAGCCCCCCGCAGCTCCCAGTGTCTGCGGTTTGCCGTTCCCAACCAATGGGGGCTGCAGGAAGTGGTGGCCAGCACGTCCCTGCGGCCCATGCCGCTTCCCGCAGCTCCCATTGGCTGGGAACGGTGAACCACAGCCACTGGAAGCTGCGGGCAGTTGTGCAAATGTAAACAAACTGTCTAGCGGCCTGCCAGCAGATTTATTTTTTATTTATTTACCCTGACGGGCCCGCGGGCCACAGGTTGCCCACCACTGGTTTACACAGATACATTTCAATTAATGTTACTGATTTCTGAACATAGAAGTTTTTTTTAAAGAATATATAGAACTCATAAGCGATAGCCAGCAGGTAATACTACAGCACCATTATATTTTTAAAAATAACTTGCCCTCTATTTTGAGAGAACTCCCACAGAGTAGCTGAACAACAGAAAAAAAAAAGACAAATATCTTCTATACTTTCTGTTGACGAATATTGTTTTCTGTTATCACAACTGCACCATGAAATACAAAAGTTCAATTTCCTCTTCATTTCCTTTTAATACAATGTGTGTCTTGTATTGCCCAGCTCTCTCACGGACAATACAAATTCAAAGTCATTTTATTAATAGAAAATGATATGCACAAATCCACTTATCCCAAACTGAATTTACGAAACACTTCAAGCCGAACACAGATTTAGATTACAACTGTCCATCACAGTTAACTCATGAGATTAACTAAAAAAATTAATCGCTATTAAAAAAATTAACCGTGATTAATCAGTTTTAATCACACAGTTAATAGAATACCAGTTGAAAGTTATTAAATATTTTGGATGTTTTCTACATTTTCAAAATATTGATTTCAATTACAACACAGAATACAAAGTGTACAGTTCTCACTTTATATTTTATTATAAATATTTGCACTGTAAAAAAAGAAATTGTATTTTTAATTTATCTTATACAAGTACTGTAGAGCACTGTATTATGTAAGTGCAACTTACAAATGTAGATTTTTTTTATTACATATGTACACTCAAAAACAATGTAAACTTTAGAGCCTACAAGCCCAGTCAGTCCTACTTCTTATTCAGCCAATCGCGAAGACAAACAAGTTAGTTTACATTTATGGGAGATAATGCTGTCCGCTTCTTATTTACTATGTCACCTGAAAGTGAGAATAGGCGTTCGCATGGCACTGTTGTAGCCAGTGTTACAAGGTATTCCAGGTCCTCTGGAATGGTGGTCAAAGCATGAAAGGACATCCGAATCTTTAGCACATCTGGTACACAAATAACTTGCGTCACCGACTACATCAGTGCCATGCAAAGGAAAGAATTTGGGACATCTGCTCCCCCCTTCTTATAGCTCTCTTCTTTGAGAATTATCTCCAGCTGGAGCTCAAGAGACAAAGTCGGTTTCAACGGGCACCCCAAGTCATTTGTCAATATTTAGATTTTCACCCACATCTCTTGCCTGCCAAAGAATGGCCACTTAACCTGGTTGTGTCATTTTGTTGACCTCTGGCTGAGGTGTTGACCAGCACTGTGTCTCTGGGGAACTGATTTGTGGCTGCTCCCCTAGACTTGAAACATGTCTTAGTAATACCATACAGAGGAATCTTATACCTTTACTTGCGTGGCAACACTGCATATTTTACCAGGACCATAATGATCGGCAAATTATGAGCTCCCAAATGTTACCTCACAAGCCATACTTTGTACAAAATTGATCATAGTCCTGTAAAAGGGGTGAACATAGGGGTACAGACTGTCACACCCACCATAGCCAAACTAATGTGGTAGGAGTCAAACAACCCAACCAATGACTTGTGCCATGTACAAAGTCTTAAAAAATTGTCCAAATTCTGGGAGTTGTCAGCTATAAAAGCTGTCAAATTCCCCAGCACTGTGAGTCTGGCTTGAAGGCTTTGGTTTTGTAACTCTAGTTATTCATTTGCTAATTAAGTCAACTGGAAATTCAACCACAGAGTAAACTATGACCAGGAACAAATGTTTATTTGTATTTTGCACTCCACGAACATTCCAAATATTTGTCCTATGACAAACATTGGTTCCTGCTCATGGTTCACCCTATGTGGCATTTACAACTGTGTGAATTTAAATGTGATCAAGATCTCTATTTATGGTCTGAAACATATTACTTCTTAAAGTGAAGTTCTACTCTGAAAATTTTTTACGAGTTGCACTATGGATTTTGCATATGTGGGTTTAGTTTTCACACTGAGTTTACTGTTTACAAATAAAGGATTTTTCTACTTGAACTGCCAGTCCTATTAACTCAACCTTAGGTCAAAACCTAGCTTTATTTCTGGTATCACCTTCTATAAATGCCATCCTCATTTACCTGTGCCATCAAAGTAGATTCCAAGTAATAACTGTGAAAACCTATAGCCCTCTATGGGATGTAAACAAAGACATAGTGGTTATACAGATGGCCCACTAATGAAATCATCAATTATGTTGTAGTGAGCCAGAAAAGAACCTAATTCACTCAATGCACCTGTATTTCTGCACAAGTGACAGCATAACAAGTAGTAAAGTCTTCCTTTTATTACTGAAGTCAACATAAATAACTGAATATACACTGGAAGGCAATCTGCTGAGAGGGGCCTAGATCCTATAAAATTCGAGGAGCTATGCAGAGAGTTAATCATAAGTGCTTCAATCTTCAAAGGATCAGCGCCTATGATGGTGCTAACTTTTCAGGGCACTCCTTTCTTTCAACGAGAAGCCCTATCCTCTCCCTGATACCCAAGATTAGAGGCAGAAGCCAGAGCACAGGGAATGGTAATGTCTTTCTTATGAAAGAAAGGAGGTATTGAAATAAGTGAAGGTACAGAAACTGTCAGTCATCACTTTTCAGATGTCCACTACTACGAGGACACATTCATCCATTCATTCCTTGCCTGGAGGTTAGTGGAGAACCACTATGACAGTGGTTCTCGACCTGGGGTACGCAGATCCCTGGGTGTACGTAGGAAGTCTTCCAGGAGGTAGATCAACTTATCTAGATATTTGCCTAGTTTTACAACAGGTTATATAAAAAGAACTAGTGAAATCAGTACAAACTAAAATTTCATAGTTTATACAGCTCTATACAGTTTACACTGAAATGTAAACACAATATTGAATTATTTTATAATTGCATGGTAAAAATGAGAAAGTAAGCAATTTCTCAGTAATAGTGTGCTGACACACTTTTTTGTATTTGTCTGATTTTGTAAGCAAGTACTTTAAGTAAGGTGAAACCTGGGCAATGCAAGACAAATCAGACTCCTAAAAGGGATGCAGCAGACTGGAAAGGTTGAGAGCCACTGCACTAGGACATAACTCAGGTAAGGGTGTAGGTATGTTATCAGGGCATTCTTCTGCCTGTGGTTCTTGAATGAACTGGGGCTTGTTCTACATCTCTGTCTATGCCCTTCATTACCATCGCTGACCCTCTGCTATGCAAACTATGGCCACTGGGACGTTTCCAAAAAGGAGGTGGGGGAGGAGGGAGAAAAATCAGGGTACTAGACCCACTAAGGAGAAGCCAGTTCAGACCTATCCTCAAGTAGGAAATGTCTCTCCATTAGGTGCTTGTGTTCTGCTCACTCCTGGAAAGGAAATGGCATAAGTACAAGATGAACACAACCTTCTGAGATGCAGAGGAACAGTAAGTGAAACAGCTCCTTCTCCCACTATGGATATCAGTGGCTTCTTTCCCAGGGAAGGAGGAGGAACCCACCATAGTTGGTTGTAAAGAGAATAGACCACCTACATCCAGGTCCCCGACACCTCCCAAGCCGTGGCTGGAAGTGCACAGCTAGGCATCCTGGGAAAGTAAACTGACAGAACACAAGCCACTATTACTCTGGTGAATTCTGTTTGCTACTCAATCTCTTTGCTTGATTGTTGCCCATAGACCCTTGTAAATATCAGGAAGTGACAGGCTGCCTGTAAAAAAAAAAGAGAGGCAGAAATAGATACACAACACTTGAGACCTTCAAAAGATTAGTTCTAAAGGCCAAGACTACTCTTATGGCCTACCTGAACTATCATAATAGCTAGAATATTAATTACAAGATAGCCACATAGCTATGAATAAAAAAGCTTTTAAAATAACTAGTCATTATTAAAATAAAATGATTCCCCTCATGTTTACAGGCAATGTAGTTCTGCACAGGCTACCGCTTGCTATTTCACAAAAGGAAGTTCTTAATTTCTATCAGTCTTGCTTCATATAAGAGTTCTATGGGTAATTCTGAAGTGACCAAGATCCAATTTTTACTCTTCATGGAGCTTTTTAAAATGTACCTCTTGTAAAAAGTGTGTGTGTGTTCAACTACTATGATCCAAAAACCCTTCTGTACTTCTAAAGGAATTATATTTTAAAAAAGGCTGAACTTACTGTTTAGAAAGATTTATCAATATGAAATAAAGCCTCAAAACCCCACTGTATTTTCCAATTCCAGTATATCCTTAGCACCTCTTACACCACAGACTGTGTATGTAAATTTAAAATGATGTCCGACTGAAGAAGAGTGAACAGCTTTCAGAGTGAATTTGGAAAACCCCAGTATCAAAAAGAGCTCTCTGACACAATTAATAGGTTTAAACACTGCTTCTCACTGCATTGTCAGTCTTAGTACTTCGGTATTTCCTCAAAATTTCTCTCTCTCTCTCTTTCTAAACAAAAACTACTTTATCTCCTGTCCCTGGACTTAATACAACTGATTTCAGAATCTCCAGTCCTCCTTTCACATTCTTACTCCAAACCTCAGCAACCCAGTTGAACCTTCCAAATAGAAAAGCTGCAAATTAAGTTGGACCTAAGTCAATTTAACTGGCAGCACTGAAGTTTCCACAGAGTCATGATGCTAACCAAATAGTATAAAATGCACTTCAAACAGATGTGGCAATTCTCCTCAAGATCCAATTTCGGAACTCAAAGCAACCATTTCTTCTAGCTCCCAGAAATAAAAACAACAGATTAGGAGTGATTTTAAATTAGTATTGGTTAATCCATTAGCTGCTGAACTTTCAAATCCTTGATTAATACTACATGACCTCATTAAATGAGAAATATTACATGGGGGAAAGGGGGGGGAAATCAGAATTTTAGCTATAAGACAAGATTGCATTTTTCTTTTATTTATTGAAGTATAAATACATTTTTAGCTTGGCACTAGGTGAATGATGAAAATCTCTGGATTCAGCTTTTTTCAATACACAATTAAAATTGAAAATATGACTGAGTATAGTTACTTTACAAAGATAGCTATCACAGGCAGTAAGATTTCTATAAATCTCAAAAATCAAATGCATTAAGACAAAAATTACTCATCCAACACAGAACTGCAAAGAGAATCCTAGCTAGCATACTACTGGTTGCATTCAATCCCTTCACTGGGTTATTTTCCAACTTCAAATTCAAGACCTTTATCCTCTGCTTACAAGATTCTGCATACTTAATACTCGCCTATCTCTATGCTGCATCCCTAACCACTCCCATGGTTTCTCTTCCCCTTACCTATGCATACAACACTGAGTGACCCTGTCTGTCATGCCTTCATCTCTCTTCCTTCTATTCTCCCTTAAACCCTTCTATGATGCCTTAATATTCTAGTTTTACTCCCATATATCTGTACATGTGTTTTCCTTTTTTAAAAAAATTCATCAAAACATTAAAATACACATTTAACTAACCAAATGATCTTTAGGATTTCAGTTTAACCTATTGTCTTCCTCTTCCCAATTCATCTTCCCAACATTTATTATCTCATGATGTCCTTAAGGTACAACGTAAAACAGATATGAAATACATAATGTACAGGCCCTAACAATATTTTTTATTTTCTGTAAGAAAGCCCAGAGTAACATAGAATCATAGAAGATATGGGTTGAAAGAGACCTCAGGAGGTCATCTAGTCCCCCCTGCTCAAAGCACGACCAACACCAACTAAATCATCCCAGCCAAGACTGGGTCAAGCTGGGCCTAATATCCAACCTAGACTTCCCTCACAGCAACATGAGACCATTTCTCCTTGTTCTGTCATCTGCCATCACTGAGAACAGCTGAGTTCCATTCTCTTTGGAACCCCCGCCCCCTTCAGGTAATTGAAGGCTGCTACCAAATCCCCCCCGATTCTTCTCTTCTGCAGACTAAACAAGCCCAGTTCCCTCAGCTTCTCCTTGTAAGTCATGTGCCCCAGCCCCCTGATCGTTTTCGTTGTCCTCCGCTGGACTCTCTCCAATTTGTCCACATCCTCTCTGTAGTGGGGGGAGGGGGGGGAACTGGACGCAATACTCCAGATGTGGCCTCACCAGTGCCAAATAGAGGGGAATAATCACTTCCCTTGATCTGCTGGCTATGCTCCTAATAATGCAGCCCAATATGCCATTAGCCTTCTTGGCAACAAGAGCACACTGCTGACTCATATCTAGCTTCTCATCCACTGTAATCCCCAGGTCCTTTTCTGCAGAACTGCTGCTTAGCCATGTGGCACATTAACTCCATATTATGCATAAAGGTGCCCAATTCCAGTTTATACAACAAAGCTACGCTGAGTTCTACGAAAGTTCTAATATTAACTATGAAATAAACCAAAACCAAAAACTTTTATTGACTAAAAATACACCAAAGTGAAAATAACTAATAATTTTTTGCATTATAGCAAAATATAAATCTTGCAAGACCAACTACTTCCTAAGCCACAGAGCTCCTGCATGACTTAGATTAGAACAGGGGTCTCAGCTCCCCCTGGCCCCCCCCCCGCCTACTCGTGGGACTGCCACCTGTGGCGCTGCGAGCCCCACGCTGCTCTCTGAAGCAGCTGGCAGCACGCCTCTTCAGTCCGTAGGGGGGAGGAGGGGAAAGGAGGCAGAGGGCTCCTGCATTGCCTCCTTCCAGGCACCACCCCCCACAGCTCCCACTGGCTGGGAACAGGGAACCGCGGCCAATGGGAGCTTCGTGGGAGGTACCTGGAGGAGCGGCAAGAGCAGCAGACACACAGAACCCTAAGCCCCTCCCCCGCAGCTTCAGCTCGCCATGCGGCCAGCGCTCTGGGCAGCGGAGCTACGAGCTCTTGCCAGGCAGTGAGGCTGCAAGAGCTGCTGGGTATAGAGTATTAAACTGTTCCCTGTAGGAATGTGCTACTTACAGAGCACCAGGACTGGTGATCTGAGCAGCATGGTAAGGGGGCAGGGGGTTGGATAAGGGGTCCCGGGGGCAGTCCGGGGACAGGGAGTAGGGAGCAGTTGGACAGGCATGGGAGTCCCAGTGGACCTGTCAGGCAGGTGTGTGGATAGGGGTCAGGGCAGTCAGGACAGGGAGTGCGGGGAGGAGAAGAGGGGGTCCCAGGGGCAGCGGTTAGGAGACAAGGAGCAGGGGGTTGGATGGGTCAGGGGTTCTGAAGGGGGCAGTCGGGGGCAGGAAGTGAGAGGGGGCGGGGGCCAGGCTGTTTGGGGCAGCACAGCCTTCCCCACCCAGATATAGTGTATTAAAATTGCTCCCCATGGGAATGTGCTACTTACAGCGTACTACTTAAGGCTGCCAGTCCTGGTGCTCTGCCCCCTGGAACCCTCTACCCCGTATCCAACACCCCCCCCCCCGCTCCCTGCCCCCTTACCATGCCGCTCAGAAGGCCAGGACTGGCAGCCATAAGTAATACACTCCTACGGGGAGCAATTTAATACACTACATTATCAGAACCCCAATGGGACCCGCAGCCCAAAAAGTTTGCCAACTCCTGGTTTAGGGGCTCCAGTTAAATGTTGTCCCACAACCACCTGCAATAGAAAATCTAGTAGGGACAGATACATTAGTCCTTACTGCTGTTCTGAATGTCAGAAGGACCCCCGCTGTATTCTAGAGCAGCAATAGGAAGAAGATCCAGGAAGACAGCTGACTCTTCTTGTGAGGAAAACAAAAAGGCAAAATGTCAAGGGAACAGCCTGAGAAGCTGGGACATTCCAATAAACCAGCCATTTTTTAATGTATTTATGTAATGCAAGCCATCTTGTCAAGACACTAGGGCTGCTATCGTAATCACATGACATAAGGAACATCCATAACAAGTCAAAGGAAAAATTCTAGTTGTTCTACTTACAAGTAGAGTGCTTCTAACCACTATCTGTACAGCACTGTGGAACCATATCCCGCATCCTTCTGTACTTTGGAATTTTTTTTCCCTGTATTTTTTTTTAAACAACTTAAAGCTGGCCCCCAATAGCCACACAAACTAATGAAGTCTGAATTTTAGAACACATTTTTAATATAGTTGATAAAATCCTGACAACCTGAAGCTGAAATGATTTCTTTGCCAAGTTGGTTTTTTTCTACTGTGCGTATACTGGCCTGTTACTGTAAGATACAGCTAATGGAACTAATTTTTTTTCTAGAAGCAGTGTTTAACTGTTTTGAAAACAAAGCCATAACTTCTAACACACCTATGTAGAGAAAATTAGAAAGGCCCAGGCACAAAACAAGATTAAACTAGCTAGAGATATGAAGTGCAACAAAACATTCTACAAATACATTAGAAGCAAGAGGTATACCAAGGACAGGGTAGGCCCGTTATTAAATGGGGAAGGCGAAGAAAACAATAACAGAAAATGTGGAAATGGCAGATGTGCTAAATGACTTCTGTTTCAGGTTTTCACCAAAAAGGCTGGTAGCAATTGGACATCTAAGATACTGAATGCCAGTGAGGTAGGATCAGAAAAAATATGGAAAAGAACAAATTAAAAATTACTTAGACAAGTTAGATGTCTTCAGTCACCAGGGCCTAATGAAACATATCCTAGAATACTCAAAGAGCTGACTGAGGAGATATCTGAACCATTAGCAATTATCTTCAAAAAGTCATAGAAGAATGGAGAGATTCCAGAGGTCTGGACAAGGGCAAACAGTGTCCATCTATAAAAAGGGAAATAAGGACAACCTGGGGAATTTCAGACCACTCATCTTAACTTCGATAGATAATGGAGCAAATAATTAAACAATCAATTTGCAAACAGCTAGAAGAGAATAAGGTGAGAAATAACAGCCAGCGCGGATTTATCAAGAAATCGTGTCAAACCAATCTAACAGCTTTCTTTAACAGGGTAACAAGCCTTGTAGATGGGGGGAGGTGACACGGGCGATGTGGTATATCTTGACTTAAGTAAGGTTTTTTATACTGTCTCGCATGACCTTCTCATAAACAAGCTATGGAAATACAACCTAGATGGACCTACCATAAGGGAAGTACATAACTGGTTGGAAAACCATTCCCAGAGAGTAATTATCAGTGGTTCACAGTCCAGCTGGAAGGGCATACTGAGTAGGGTCCCGCAAGGATAAGTTCTGGGTCCATTTCTGTTCAATATCTTCATCAATGATTTAGATAATGGCATAGAGTGTACACTTCTGAAGTTTGTGGATGGGGAGGGATTGCAAGTGCTTTGGAGGCTAGGATTAAAACTCAAAATTATCTGGATAAATCTAAAAAAGATATACTGGAAATGGAAAAGGTTCAGAAAGGGGCAACAAAAATTATTAGAGGTATGGATCAGCTTCTTTATGAGAGATTAATAAAATTGGGACTTTTCATCTCAGAAAAGAGACGACTACGGGGGGGGGAATATGATAGAGGTCTATAAAACATGACTGTTGTGGAGAAAGTAAATAAGAAATTGTTATTTACTCCTCATAACACAAGAACTAGGTGTCACCAAATAAAATTAACAAACATAGCTATTAGCCAAGATGGTTAGGGATGGTGTCCCTAGCCTCTGTTTGCCAGAAGCTGGGACTGGATCACTTAATGACCACCTGTTCTGTTCATTCCCTCTGGGGCACCTGGCATTGGCCACTGTTGGAAGACAGGACACTGGCTAGATGGACCTCTAGTCTGACCCAGTATGGTCGTTCTTATGTGACAAACTGTAGAAATGGTCTCAAGGAAATAGGATGACATTCAATAAAGGAGGAATGCAAATTACTCCAATTAGAAAGAAATAATCAGTTGCACACATACAAAATGAGAAAAGACTGCCCAGGAAGGAGTAGTGCAGAAAGGGATCTGGGGGTCATAGTGGATCTCAAGCTAAATATGAGTCAACAGTGTAACACTGTTGCAAACATCATTCTGGGATGTATTAGCAAGCATGTTGTAAGCAAGACATGAGAAGTAATTCTTCCACTCAACTCTGATAAGGCCTCAACTGGAGTGCAGTTCTGGGTGCAACATTTCAGGAAAGATGTGGACAAATTGGAAAGAGTCCAAAGAAGAGCAATAAAAATGGTTAAAGATCTAGAAAATATGACCTCTGAGGGAAGATAGCAAAAATGGGGTTTGTTTAGTCTAGAGAAGAAGACGACAGAGGGGACATGATAATAGTTTTCAAGTACATAAAATGTTGTAACAAGGAGGAGGGAGAAAAATTGTTCTCCTTAACCTCTGAGGATAGGACAAAAAGCAATGGGCTTAAATTGCAAGAAGTGCAGTTTGGACATTAGGAAAAAAAACCACTTTCTGTCAGGGTGGTTAAGCACTGGAATAAATTGCCTAGGGAGGTTGTGGAATCTCCATCATTGGAGATTTTTAAGAGCAGGTTAGACAAACACCTCTCAGGGATGGTCTAGATAATACTTTTCACTCATGGCAGGAGTGCAGGGGACTGGACTAGATGACCTCTAGAGGTCCCTTCCAGTTCTACAATTTTATGATTCTTAAACATAAAAGCAGCTAGGAAGCAGTCAAATATTTGGCCTTCCAAAACTTAAAATGAACTGTCTTACAATACGGGCTTTGAAAAAGGAAGAGAGTCTCAATACCAGTAGAAAAAGAATAAAAAAAAAAGCTTAGATGAACAGGAGAGTAACAGCAACTTGCTTAAGAATCTTTTCTGCAACGTTTAGCATGCAGTATTTAAGCCACTGAACAAAGCAACCATATTTGATAAAGGAGTTTACAGGATATGTTGTACAAAACAAATACTTGCCCAAGTTATGCCCATTTATTAAAAAGTAAACACATTAACCTAGCAAACAAATTTAAACACTGAATTTAAAAAACAGGTGTTTAAAATTGAGTATTGCTGTTACCCCATTCTCAGAACACTTTTGAAAGAAAAACCTACAAACGGAATGATCATAGAAGCATCAGAGTGAAATTGAGCACTAGTCAGTTTCATTTTTATAAGGACTATAGTAGCCTGAACTTGGGCTGCCAGTGGAGAAAGAAAGTGGTGTGGAGAAGACAACAGACCAAAAGAGGAAATCAACACAAAACAAGTGGAGGAGGGGATTAAAAAAGAAAATCCCAGGTGGGAATGTGGATTCTACTACAAATCTAACCACTTAGTTCTGAATAAGATGGTCCCAACCCAGAGCACCCTCCTACGCCCCAAACTCCCCCTCCACAGCCCCACCCCAAAGCCCCACACACACACCCCACAATCCCCTCCTGCACCCTGAACTCATTTCTGGCCTCACCCTGGAGCCCGCACCCCTTCCTGCACCCCAGCCCAAATTTTGTGAACATTCATGGCTCATCATACAATTTCTATTCCCAGATGTGGCCCTCGGGCCAAAAAGTTTGCCCACCCCTGGCATAGGAAGTGCAGAGAAGGAGGCAATGAACCACTAGGCAGGACTGCATGAGCTCTGAGCGATAAGTGAGGATGTTAAAAATAACTGCCTAAGTTCTAAGTTCCCAGCTACCCAGCCATCGCCTCTCTTGGGTGGAAACCCACATCTCTCTCCATTCTGAGTGGGGTATTTCTAGTCTGAACAGTTCCCTACCTTCAGTGTTATTCCCAAAAGCAGGCCTGCTTTATTTCTCTCCTTAGAGACAGTACATAGTGTAATTACCCAGTCATAAGTTACCAGACATTTCTTTCTTAGCAAGCATATTTTATTCTTAAAAGGAAAAGCAATACAAAAAAAAACTCTTTAAAATTATAAGAATCTACATGCACGCTAACAAGCTTACCAGAGATCACCCCAACTACAAAATGCCACTCTGGCACAAGCAGACCTCCAACCCCTATCCACACATTTTCATGTGGTTGCAATTCATCACACCCTTTGCTCTGAACAAGGACAAGCATGAGTAAGAGTCATTCATTTATCCAGTTTCGCTTTTTGAAGAAACCATGAAAGGTAAATAGCCAGACAATGTGTCTCTGCTCAAAGTGCAGCTTCAAAAAGAATGGACCTGAGATGGGTCATTTGTATTTTCCTCACCCCTCAACTATTTCCTAAGAAATCTACTTCACATTCATTATCCCAAAGAGTTCCTAATATGCATTTATCCTGCCTTCCTCTTAGGTCATGTCTACATGAGACACTTTAAAGAAGCACAGCTGTGCCACTATAGCAGCTGTGCCTCCACAGTATAGCCACTCTGTCAGCAGGAGAGAGAGCTCTCCTGCTGACAAAATAAATCCACCCCCAACAAGGAGTGGAAACTTTGTCAGCAGAAGAGCATCTCCTACCAGCAAAACTTTCTCCAGACCGGCACTTTTCCTCGGTAAAACTTGTGTCTGTCAGGAGTGTTTTTTCACACTCTGACTGACAAAAAGAAGTTTTACTGATGCAAGCACAGTGTCAACATAACCTTAAATAAGTTGGTACAATCCCACAATATATCACAAACATTTTCATTTTCAATACTATTAATTTCCTCAATACTTAAATCTTATTGAATCAAGTTTAATTCCATAAGTAGCGCCCTACCAATTGCACAGCTGTGAAAAATGAGTCATGGACCGTGAAATAAACCCTTCCCTGTGATATCTGATGTCCCCTTGTTTCTAAGAATGCCCCAGCCAAGAGGTCTCCTAGCTCTGGCTGGGGAGGGACAAGACTTGTCCCCCTCCCCTCTCCAGAGCAGCTGTGCAGGGGATGGACTAGACCCACCTCTGGGTGCCTCCCGCTGCTGCAGGACACTCTAGGAGTGGGCAGCAGCCCCAGAGGTTCCTGCAACTGGAGGAGGCTTGTGGATGTGGGTCCAAACTCCCCTTGTTCCTACGAGCATAGGGGGCTCCTAGCTCTGGCTAGAGAGGGTCAGGACTTATCCATCTCCTGCAAAGCTGCTATTGCAGGGAATGAGGTTGGAGATCAGACCCACCTCCATGAACCTCCTGCAGCTGCAGGAAGCTCTGAAGGCAGCACAGAAGTGCAGAAGTGAGAGTGGCAATCCCATAACCCCCTGTGATAAATGAAGGGGGTGGGGGAAGCTCCCTTTGATGGACACCCAACCAGCCAGTTGGCTCTAAAGTCCCTCTTGGTGGCTGTTCTCTACTCGCTTTACCTGTAAAGGGCTCACAAAGTTCCCCAGGTAAAAGGAAAGGAGTGGGCACCTGACCCAAAGAGCCAATGGGAGGGCTAGAACTTTTTAAAATAGGGTGGGGGGGGGGAAAACCTTCCCTTTGTGTTGTGGTTCTCCAGGAAAGAGCAAAGACACAGAGCAGTCAAGCTGTAAGCAGCTTTAAAACCGGGGCGGGGGAGAGAACCAACATCAATCATACCTCAACCCTACTTATCTGAAACTCCAAATGTGTAAGTAGATCAGAAATGTTTACAAAGACACTATTAGGGTTATTTCTGGTTATTTCTTATGGCTAATGGACTCCTCTGTGCTAACCCCAGATGCTTTTGTTTTGCTTGTAACCTTTAAGCTGAACCTCAAGAGCTATCTTGATGCTTAATTTTTGTAACTGTTTCTTCTAAGATCTAGCAAAAAGCCTAAGCTCCAAATATATTTCCTTTTTGTTTTTAATAAGTTTTACCTTTTTTAAAGAACAGGATTGGATTTGTGTCCCCCTAAGAGGTTTGTGCATATATTGTTTAATTAGCTGGTGGCAACAGCTAATTTCCTTTGTTTTCTTTCTCAGCTCTTCCCCAAAGGAGGGTGAAAGGGCTTGAGGATACCCCACAGGAAGGAATTCCCAAGTGCTCCTTCCTGGGTTCAAGGGGTTGGTTTTTTCTGCATTTGGGTGATGGCAGCGTTTACCAAGCCAAGGTCAGAGAAAAGCTGTAACCTTTGGAATGTAATACAAGCCTGGAGTGGCAAGTATTAATTTTTAAAATCCTTGCGGGCCCCCCAACCTCTGCACTCGAGGTACCAGACTGGGAATTCAGCCTTGACACTGCCCTACAACAGGTTTGCAAACAACCCTCTCCCAAATCCCCTTTTGGGTCAGGACCCCTGCAGTTACAACACCATGAAATTTCAGATTTAAGCCTCTGAAAATGTGAAAATTACCAATTTTCAAATCCTATGACCATAATGGACTGGTGAATTTGGTAAGATATTCCTTATGTATAAGGTCCTTAAATTCCTTAAAGTTTGCTCAGAAAATTGTCATAGCTGTCACTCTTATTATAAAAGAATCTCTTCAACCACTAGTGAAAGGCAGCCATCACTAGCGTGAAACTCAAAGTTACCAAACAACATCACACAACAATTTAAGGCAGAAAGTAATACTTCATTTGTTTCAACGCCTAGGAATATTTAAGAAAGGTATAATTTAGTTACCCAAATTGGAATTTACCCAATATACACATACGAAAAAATACTCCCCATCCTCTTGTGCAATGTGCTACAAAATCTTTAAGGACGATGAATGATCAGAATCTCATTTTTATCTCATCTGAAAATCTAATGTATTTCAACATATAAGAGGACATATTAATGAGCTTCATTTACAACCTTTAATAAAAATGGTCATTTCAAGATTTTTGAAAACAGGTGCCAAAAGATTTTGCAAGAATGCCAAATGTAAAAAGTTATTAATACTCTGCATGCATGTACATTTTATGGGCAATACCTATGTTGGATCTGTGCCCTACAGAAGGTGGTGATTAACTGTTATTCTATAAAGTATGTCAGGAACCCAGATAAGAACTGCTCCGTGGGATTTTATCTGATTCCAGTATAGGTTTACCTTTTGACTATCACTGAGCAGCTGTTTTTTTCTTAGTACAGATTAGTGTTTTATATCAGGTCACTTAAACTAAATCCCTACTTATAGCTTCCCCCCCAGCTAATTTTCTCCAGCGTAAGTATATTTTGACAAACTTATACCTATTACATAATAGCAACTTTTGCCTATGAGTCTTCTCTTACAATCCCTCTATTATATTTCAGCGTACTCAACTCCTAATGAACATTCCTCAAGCAGAATTAAGTCATCCCATCTTTACATCAATCGATCATAACAAGGGGATTTAACATATTAGTTGCCCTCAAAAACCTTCTAATTTGAAGGTCACTAAAGTCATAACTCAAGTAAAAAATGAGTTACATTGCAACAAATTTGTGAGCAGACAACTTTAAAGCAAGCAAAATCTAGTGTGTTAGCTCAATCAAGTCAAATATGTTTGAAGTACTCAATATTCATTAAGAAAGAGTAACATCTGAAGCCATGTTAGCTAACTGTTTTAGATTAGACATTATAACATGGTTTCAAATATGTTAGCCTGCATTTTAGGTCATCTAGACTAAAATTTAAAGATGTTACCATGTGCAAGCATCACATTACACTTTTAAATCCTAGTCTAGCCAAACCTTAAAAAGCATTAAGAGGGATTTCTAATTATTGCTCTAACACCTAACATGATTGAAAAACACCTTATTGCATATTAAGATGAGGTCTCAAGTGTGATCATAGATTAGTCACCAGCAGTAAAGCAAGTTTCTTTGCTTTAGTGTCCCAAGATGAATAAAATGAACTCTCTGGGTTTGAAAAAGTAGCCTTACATTTCAAGATTTACTTAATTAGTAATCAGTGCAACAAGAAAGTCTCTGAAGAAGTTATATTTACACTAGCTGCCGGCACGCTCACCTGCCCACTGGCTCAATGGTCTGGTTGATGTTTTCATAGTGCACTCTCTGCTTTGGATAAACGTCGATACAAACATAATGGCTGCTCAACTATCTCAGTTTCATTTGCAGTAACTGGGCAAAATAAACACTACCCCGAAAAATCAAACTGCTTCTACTGTCTTGGTTTCCTACAACTTATTTAATATCCCCATGATAAGATATTGTGTGAAGGAGCATACTCTATTGACTTAGATTTCTAAAAATACAAAATGTTGAAGGGGGTTAGCTCATTTACATAATTAATAATGGATGTGACTGGGCTTGCACTGTTTGTTGTAATTAAGTAAACAGCCAAAGTTAACAGCCAATAAAACAAGATAAATTTAGAATTTTCAGTTTATCCACAGCTCATGTTTTCAACATTAGTCTAACAAGTGGATTTTTCCCTACAGTAATAAACTTGTATTGTAAGTCCAAACTTTAATTTATTTTCTATCTATCCATTAATACTACAGCCTTACTTGCAAACTCCTGCTATGCTCATCTTAAGCCATTAAATACCATTTTGGTCTACTGCACAGCAAACAGACTGAGGTCCACTTATTTTTCTGGTCAGTTAGCTACATACCAAGACTTTTTTTTTATTATTATTATTAAACAGAAATTTAATGTGATATTCCAAGTGAAGACAATATAGCAAGGCTGCAAGGTGTCATCTTGACAGGCTTTGGTCTAGTATGGCCCACTACATTTTAAGAACCACCATTGTCCAAAACTTGAACAGGTAAAAAGAAAGTTACAGTTTTAGTAGTTTTGATATCAGCTATTTACACCAAAACTCTAAAGTAAATGGAAATGAGATCAAAGATCATTTTAAAAGCCTTTTAAAAGTGAATATAGTGCTTATCAACAGCACTCCAAAGAATTAAGTGTATTCGTCAAAAAAAAAAAAAAAAAAAAAAGCATAGGCAAGAACAGTACCTCTATGCTGCCTCAACACTGAATTGAAAACTGTTAGAAGTCAGAGGAAAGAACTTCAATCTACATGTCTCTAATTATTTGACTTGCATTGAAACTAATGTGTCAGTTATGAAGGTTTTTGTGATGTATACATCTGTGCAGAAGGAAATTCAGAGCACTCACTCATTTCACACAAGTCAATAGCCAGGACAGATGTTAATCTTATCACTCACTACCTGTCTACACTAGATTTGAACCAGCTATATAAAAACAGACTATCACCAATCCATTGCATTACTGGGTCTTCATAATATCACATATGCAAGAAACCATGTAACCACTGACCGTACTTGAGGGTAGGGGATATGTGGAAGTATACATGCATAGTGAAGGAAGAATGAACCTCACTGCTTACAACGTTAGTCTTTGTAGACTAACGCAGGCAGCAGGTTGTCCACCACTGTTTTACAGAGTGGTGGCTGGTCCCTTAACCAAATTATTACTGTAAAGCCAGGAGTCTGCTTTTTTCATTTACACTTGATAAATAAAATATACTATGCGTCTCTGTATCCACAGTTAATCTTGCATATCGAGTGCAAAAACTATTTGGTCCTATGTTTGATTACAACATTTAACCAAACCTGAGGCAAAGCAGCAATTTAAAAAACAGTTGTTGTACACAGATTACTAAAAATCACAGTATGCTTAACTGTTTAAACAATACTATTAGACTGTTTAAATATAAATTTACCTGTTAAGAGTTTAGCTCTGCTGCCCCCATCCTCTACATTTCTGTTTGTGCTCTCTTCTTTTAAACCATGAACAATATTGTCAAAAGATATGCTCTTGCTGGACACAATGTTGTCTCCGCTGATTGGCTGATTAATTCTGCTATTAGCTTCAAGTAGAGAAATGAAGTCCTCAGACTGAGCAGCTTCAATGGGTTCCAGCTGAGAGCAGCTTTTAGCCTGCGACACATTCTTTGAAGACACTGGCAGAGATTCTTCATCACTATCAAATCCAAATGGATCTTCTGTTACCTCCTCTTCGATTTTGGGTTTTTTAGGAATTTCTGAAATATCTGGTTTGACATTGGGCCTCTTCTGTCCTAATTTGGCCATAAATGTGGTTTCTCCCCATTTTGTGCTAAGGGTGGTCCGTTTGTTAGAAAAAACTTCATCAAACTTTGAGTTGCCATTTCCCCCTTTCCTGCTGTATGTCTTTCCAAATCTGGATGTCATTTTGACAGCTGTTTCATATTCTCTGTGGGAAGAGAAGGAATTAGATAAACTAGTTTCTGTATAGTGTTACTTTTTAGTGCAAGCGATTATTTTCCCACTCTTTATTAGAGCACACTGGACACTTCAGTTTTAAGATAGACACAGCATTGCCTGTTTATTTTTGACTGGCATAATTCCCTTCATTTACACATGTATTTTTTAAAGTGAATTCTGCAACATGCGTCATGCCTATCAATTTAAAACAGTCACTTACTTGTCCCCATTTATTTAGTAGAAATTCACCACCCTAAGTCTGTAAAAACGTTATCTGCTATGAATAAATATTTGGATTGTTCTATTCTCATGTCATACTCCTACATAATACCTTTATTTCCAGGGTTTAAGGTGATTATTTTTATTAAAATTAGAAAGGCTTTGTGTATTTTGTTTAACTTTAGACCATTTTCATTCAACATTTGTATGTGCAACTCATATTAGAGTAGTTAGACTCTATAATCCAGTCTGGTTTTTAAAAGGTCTTTTTTTGTCGTAAAAGAAAAGTGTTAAAATATTTCACAATTCTGTAGTTGCCTCAAATCTCATGTCATCGTAAACAGCAATGATGACTTCACTCTTCTATGCTCTTTTCACAAGGGTGAGGTAAGGTTTAGTTAGTAATATTGCTGTGATGTGTTTTGCCCCATCTGTGCATGCAAGGACAAATAGTGTTATTAACTGGAAAAAGACCACTGTCATAATCCTCAAATGTATTAAGTACAGCTTGTAAATAAGCTTTTGCACGATTCATAGCCCGGAATAAAGTATACAGTTCTAGCTAAATCCATTTCTAATACTGTTCAGGATACCCAGTGCAACAATAGCCAACCCTCAGTCTTCAACAGAAAGTTTAATTTTGATCAGATGCTTAACACAATATTAACATTAACAAGGGGGAAGGAATAAAAGCCAGAATAAGGAAAAAACATTTTGAAGAATGTTTAGGTAAATAAGATGTATTCAAGTGACAATGGCCTGACAAAATTCACCCTAGAGTACTTACACAGCTAGCTGAAGCAATCTCAGAACCATTAATGATTGTCTTTGACAACTCATGGAGGTCCCAGACAATTTAAGAAGGGCAGAGTACCTATCTTTAAAAAGGAGGAGAAGGATGATCCAGGGAATTATAGACAAGTCAGCCTAACTTCCAAACCTGCAAAGATACTGGAACAAGTTATTAAACAACCAATTTGTAAGCACCTCAAGGATAATAGGGTTATAGGTAATAGCCAATACAAATTTGTCAAGACAAAAATCATGCCAAACCAAACTAATTTCCTTCCTTGAAGGGTTACTGGCCTGGTGAATAGGAGAGAAGTAGCAGACATGATATACTTGGATTTTAGTAAGGCTTCTGCCATAGTCCCACAGGACATTCTCATATGCAAACTAGGGAAATGTGGACTTGATAAAATTACTGTAAGGTGGGTGCACAACAGATTGAAGGCCCATAGTCCTGCAGTAGTTATCAACAGTTAGGTGTCACACAGAAGATGTACCTAGTGGGGTCGCTCAGGGGTCTGACCTGGATTCTGATATTCATATTTTCAATAATTACTTGAATAATGGCATGCTCAGAGCATATGCTTATAAAATCTGAGGATGACACCAAGTTGGGAGAGGTGACAAGCATTCTGGAGGACAGGATCAGAAGTCAAAATAACCTTGACAAATTGGAGAACTGCTCTGAATTCAACAAGATGAAATCAGTAAATTCCATACAGTGCAGAGTAATCCCATAGGAAGGAAAAATCAAATGCAGAAATACAAAATAGGGAATAACTGGCCAGACGATAGTTCTAAAAAGAATCCGTTGGTTATACTGGATCATAAACTGAACATAAGCCTACAATGTGATGCAGTTGCAAGAAAGACTAATATTCTGGGGTGTATTAATAGGAACGTAAGACACAGAAGGTAACTGTCCCACTTGGCACTGGTGAGGCCATCTAACCATAAAGGATAATTAAGTCTGGAACAGGTTACCAGGAGAGGTTTTGGAATCCCATCACTGGACATTTTTAAGAACAGGTTGGACAAACACCTATGAGGGATGGTCTAGGTATAGTTGGCCCTGCCTCACCACAGGAAAATGAACTAGCTGACCTCTCAAGGTCCCTTCAAACCTAAATGTTCTTGTTGTTATAGAAATGTAAGAATAGTTGAAACAGCTCTGTTCATTGGCCATTGTGGATGTGGCTAAGTTTAAAAAACTACCATAGGTTAAATGGAAACATGTTTGAACAATTCTTTACATCTGTTTCACTGCTGCCCTTATTTTAATTTGAAGAGGAAGACGGGTTAAAAAAAGCAAAAAACCTTGTCTATATTTTAGATTATTAAAAATGTCAAACATTTATTTTCCCTATATAATCTATTTACTTTTAGATTTCCTCAGCCTGGGCACTGATAATGGATCAAGTTACATTTTGTTACAGTAAATTTCAAGTAAAGTCCATCTTCAGGTCTGCAAACAGATATGGAGTGGCAAATGCTATGGGGGATAGGACGAGACGTCTCGCTAACTTTTTAAAAAACTTATGGAAAATTTCCACTGATCTTAGGTAAAAATCTGGTCCTATAAATCCTAAATTGGGGTACAAAGTTGCCTTGAGAAGAATTTTCCTTTCTTAATAGTTTCAATGTATGGTAAAGGATTTCAAATTTGTAAGCTACCATTTATGCATACCCATATTATGGCCAGAAAAATTAATAAGTAACTTTGTGTGTGTCCTGTACCTGCAAAAATTCTACTCACCTTACTATTATTTTCTTATGAATAGCTGCATCATTTTGCTTTCTCTTAAAATTTTTCTTTTCATTTTGGTCTAAATAATTTCTCAACTTGAAATATTTGAATAAACTTGGCCACAAGACCAGACTGTCTTCCAGCCACATTGTTCTGACAGTCATCTCTAGTAAGCATCTTATTTATATTAATCGCCCTTTTCCTTACTATGGCAAGTGAAACTTGGCCCCGTCAACAAAAAAAATTTTCAGTTTTTTGTCCTGGGCATAAGACGACTAGAAATACACCATGCTAAGATTTAAGAAGTTTACACTGTTAATGTCACATCTTACAATAACATCCTCTTGAGAATTCCATCTTTACAGTAGTTAATACAGAGGATGATGACAGGATTTACAGATGTTACTCCTGAATTCTGCCCATCTTTCATTTCTGCTATTTTGCAGGATTAATTTGAAACTGACACCTCTGGCTACTGGTAGAATTAGCATGCTCTGTGATTCTCCCTCCCCCTTCACACCCAACTAGAATCTCCTGGCTGTTGAGCAGTGGCTACTCTCTAAATCTCATTTTTGTTTCTCCTACGTAAATAGTTCAATTTTCCTTTCAAGGAGTGGAGTGAACCTGAGGTGATCCTTATTTCTCCACATGTTTTAAAACAACAGAGCAAAGCTTACCAAAATGATTAGTTTTACTACCTTGCTGCTCAGGAACGAGTAACAGCAGAGGCACCTGTTCTGTGTATGGTTTCAGAGTAGCAGCCGTGTTAGTCTGCATCCGATGAAGTGGGCTGTAGCCCATAAAAGCTTATGCTCAAATAAATTTGTTAGTCTCTCAGGTGCCACAAGTACTCCTGTTCTTTGATCTGTGTCTGAAGACTCAAAGAGACAGTACAGGAACTGTTCATATTTGAAATGCCATCTTTACTACAACAAGGGTTAGAAACAAAATATTGCACTGAATTTTGCAGCAATTGATAACCTACACAGCTCCTAAACTCAGGAATTATAATTTTTTTTAATTCACCAACACGTGAGTTTTGTCAAACCTTGATTCAAAGACTTAGAGCACTTCACATTTTCAGCACTCTGCAAAAATATTGGCAAATCTAAATAATCAAAAAAACTGCTTAAAAAAACCAACAAGTTACCAAACGTCATTTAATTGCAGGCTATAAAGCCCTATCATATGGACTAACCTCCTTATATTTATAATACAATATACTGATATTTTTACAGAGGCTAAATTGTCTTATTAAGTTTTTATTAGAATTTTTGGATAAGACCATACAAGAATACAGAAATTAAAAATCTGCTGTGCTCCTTGATTATTTAAATATGAATAAGTAAACAGATGAACATCAAGTGAATATTACTACATGATCAATTTATGACCCATCTTTAAGGTTCATAATCAGATTAAAAATACTTTAAATGCATTACAGAATATTTAAAAACTAATTTAACTTTAACTTATTAATGCTGATTCTTTTTGCTTTTCCACTCAGCTTCAACAATATATTTTTAGTTTCACTTTCTGGTTTCTATGCCTTAGCACTTTCTGGCTCTCCTACTCTAGCACAATGGTGCAATGTCTGGGCACCAAACAATGCAGGCAATATAAACAAACTGTTTACTGCTATCTGTTCATTGAAACCCATTTTAGGAACCTTATTCCTCGTCATTTTAAATACTATTTTCTGAAAAGCTAACTAAGCCCTAGTCAGACCTGACTGACTATCAGTTTTAAAGGGGGAAAGCCCACTTCTCTTTACTTTTTACCCATCATTTCCCTTCCAAAATCAAAAGGAAGAAAAATAGTTTAAACACAAGACATACAAAGCTGATGAAATCCCAGGGGAGACACCATCGTCCAGTACCTCCATATAGACTCAATTTGTGATGCGGTGTCCCTCCCCTCCCTGCCCTCGCACTTCAGGCCCCTCCACCTCCATGCAGTAAGAACCGAACTAGCTGCCCAGAGTGTTTAGTGACGAAGGAGGCTCCCACCCAGCGAACAGGAAGCAGCAGGCTCCGCACCCAACCCGGATTAAGCGCCACCTGCTCCTCTGCACACCAGACAGCAGCGCCTGAAGCCAGCCTCCGCGCTACTGGGGGAGGTGGGGAAAGTTCCCTCAACTCCCCTTCCCCCCTCCCCGCAAACTTCCGGGCCCGGCTCGCAGGGAGCTGCGTTGAGGGAAAGTTGCCCCCCCCCCGGACTTCCTAGGCCGCTGGAATTTTCCACCCTCCCCCACCCCCAAGGGGCAGCCCCCGCCCGCCCCAGCGAACAGGAGACACGGGGTGGGGGGCAGCCCCGGTGGCAGGAGCAACGGGGCCTTCTCGCAGGACTGGAGGCCTCACAGGCCTAGGGAGCCGGGCAGCCGCCCCGGTCTCTCCCTGCCGCTCGGTACCTACCTCAGTCTCACCCAGGGAGGAAGGAGGCGGCGGGGGACCCCTCTCCTGCTCTCGGCACTTCCCGAACTCGCCCCCGAGAACGCGGCTACCTGGGCTTCCTCGGCCCCGAGTCTCCGCCCGCGGACACGCTCGCCAACGCGACTCCTCCGCGTCCCTCCCCCCCGCGGAGCCTCCCTCGCCGGGGTGGGGGGTGCGCGCTGGCGCTAGGAGCCCCGGCGCCGCCTCCTCCGGCGCCGCTTTCTCCGCACCAGGATTATCGCTGCTCTTTGAACAGGGCCCTGGACCATCTCTCCGCCATTTGCCCCCCGCTCCTTCCGTCACTGCGCTTCCCACACTCGGCCGCCTCCCCGCAGCCAATCGCACCCCGCCTTACTCAACCGACCCGCACGCCGCCGCGCATGCGTCCCGAAAGGGCGCTGGGACGCTACTGCGCACGCGCGTCCGGAGCATGCTGGGACCTGTAGTTTTATAGATTGCTGGGTGAGTTGGGGGACTCTCCGTCCACCCCCCACCAGTCTCCAGTGCCTTTTTCTCTTGTCGCGGGGAGAGCTGGAGGAGTGTGCAATGCTCCTATCAGTGCTGCCCGAGTCCGTCTGTGCGCATGCTGCCGCTCTGGGCATTGCATCAAGCAATAAAGGGGAGAGCGGGAGGGCGGTGTGACGCGGCAGGGCTGCTTGATGGTTGGTGACATTGCAGTATGCAAGTGTTTTGTTTGCTTGCTTGGTTGGTTTCTGGAGAGGTGGGCAACGTTTTAGTGAGACGCTGTCTGTGATTTATCCAGTCTCAAGGTGCAATGCGGTAGATACTAATCTCTAGATTGCCTGCCCATGGCAGTTATGTGGTATTCAGGATTGCAATACAAAGTTCTCAACCCTCTGGGTTGAATAACTGAAACTCATGTTCCTTCCTTCACTGAAGGCCTTTGAGTGGTTTGGAGCATCCTACTAGTGCTTCTTCTGGATCCTGCTCAAGTTTGTGAGACTGCACTAAAACAATTCAAAGCAACAAGTTCCAGTGTGCAGCTCTTCTCCACTGCCTTAGGGATTTAGACATGTTAAAAATCGTGTTTGGACTATGGGCAGGGGCAGCTCCAGGCACCAGCGCAGCAAGCGCGTGCCTGGGGCGACAAGCCGCGTGGGGTGGCCGGCCGGTGGCTCTGAGTCAGGCAGCCTTCAACAGCGTTGCTGTGGGAGGTCCCCTGGTCCTGCGGTTTCGGCAGCAATTCGGCGGCGAGTACGCTGAAGGCGAGGGACTGGCAGACCACCCACAGAGCCACCGCCTAATCCGCGTGACTGGCGGACCTCCTGCAGAAACGCTGCTGAAGGCTGCCTGACTGCCGTGCTGGGTGTGGCAAAAAACATAGAGCCACCCCTGACTACGGGTAAGTAATAATACATGCCTCTTAGATGGCCCTTTTCATCAGTAGATTTGAGAATGCTTTACAAAGGAGGTAAGTACTATCCCCATTTTACCCATGAAGAAACTGAGGCACGGGGAGGTGAAGTGACTTATCCAAGATTACCCGGCAGACCAGTGGCACAGCTGGGAATAGAGTCTCAGGCCAGTGATCTACCCAGTAGGCCAATGGTTCTCAACCAGGGGTACATGTAGGATTGCCAAGCGTCCCATTTTCAACTGGAACACCAGGTCGAAAAGGGACCTTGGTGGCTCCTGTCGGCACTGCCAACCAGGCTGTAAAAAGTCCTGTTGGGAGCCTGGGGCTAAGGCAGGCTCCCTGCCTGCCCTAGCTCTGCGCAGCTCCTGGAAGCAGCTGCCAGTTCCCTGCAGCCCCATGATGCACAGGTGGCCAGGGAGGCTCCGCAGCTCCCATTGGCCAGAAACTGTGACGAATGGGAACTGCAGGGGCAGCACCTGCAGGTGCAAAAGGAGCGCACGGATCCTCCCTGGCCACCCGTGCAGGGACCTGGTGGCCAATTCCTGGAAGCCGCAGTCAGCGCTGCTGGGACTCCGCACCCACTCCTGCACCCAAACTTCCTCCTGGAGCCCACACACATATACCCCCCCCCAACCCCAAATCTCTCATCCCCAGCCCCATCCCAGAGCCCACACCCCCAGCTGGAGCCCTCACTGCACCCCTGCCCAGAGTCCTCTCTCACACCCAAATTCCTTCCCGGAGCTCATCCCCCAAACACCCTTCCCCCTCCTGCACCCCAAACCCCTCATCCCCAACCCCACCCCAGAGCCTGCGCCCCCAGCTGGAGCCCTCACCTCCTCCCGCACCCCAACCCTCTTCCTCAGCCCAGAGCCCTCTCCTGTAACCTAAACCACTCATTTCTGGCCCCACCCAGAGCTAGGGTGACAAGATGTCCTGATTTTATAGGGACAGTTGATATTTGGGTGCTTTATCTTATATAGGCACCTCTTACCACCCATCCCTATCCCGATTTTTCACACTTGCTATCTGGTCACCCTACCCAGAGCCCATGTCCCCCTGCACCCCAACCCCCTTCCCCAGCCCGGAGCCCTCTCCCACACTCCAAACCTCTCATCTCTGGCCCCACCCCAGAGCCCGCACCCCCAGCTAGAGCCCTCACCCCCCTCCCACACCCTAACCCCCTTCCCAGCCTGATGAAAGTGAGTGAGGGTGGGGAAGAGCAAGCGACGGAGGGAGTGGGGATGGAGCAAGCGGAAGCGGAGCCTTGGGAAGGGGCAAGGGTGTTCGGTTTTGTGCGATTAGAAAGTTGGCAACCCTAGGTACGTGTACCCCTGGGGGTACACAGAGGTCTTCAAGGGGGCACATCAACTCATCTAGATATTTGCCTACTTTTAGAACAGGCTACATAAAAAGCACTAGAGAAGTCAGTACAAATTAAAATTTCATACAAACCAAATGAGAAAGCTAGCAATTTTTCGGTAATAGTGTGCTGTGACACTTTTCTATTTTTATGTCTGGTTTTTGAAAACAAGTAGTTTTTAAGTGAAACTTGGGGTATGTAAGACAAATCAGACTCCTGAAAGGGGTACAGTAGTTTGGAAAGGTTGAGAGCTGCTGCAATAGGCCACACTACCTCTTCCAAAGTTTGTGAAATGGCCTTAAACTTAGGTCATTAAAACTGAAAAAAGTAAAGTTAAGCACTGAAGTAACTTTCCACAGCATCTTGGCTTTAGTCAGTTTCCACTGTTTGCATAGGTCTTTCACACAGCAATAGGACAAAAAATCACTTTTAAAAATAGGAAATTGCAATTGCAAAATGAACAACTAGCAGGAGGACTCAGATGATGGCACTCCCAGGGCCGGCTCCAGGCACCAGCTAAAGACGCAGGTGCCTGGGGTGACCAGTACCCAGGGGCACCCCTCTGGCCGCTATTGGGGCGGCACGGGTCTTCGGCAGCAATTCGGCGGCGGGTCTCTCAGTCCCTCTTGGAGTGAAGGACCGGTTGCCGAATTGCCGCCAAAGAGTGGAGCAGCATGATTGCGCTGCCGCAGCTTTTTTTTAATTATTATTTTATTTTATTTTTTTTGCCGCTTGGGGTGGCAGAAAACCTGGAGCTGGCCCTGGGAACTTAGAAGTATCTGAACCTGACTTTAAATAATATTCTGAAGTCAACTATTTTTCAAGTTGATGGTGTCTCTTGAAGGCTGTAACAAATAGTGCAAACTTTAAGATTTTTGTTTGTCAATCTTTCTTCATTGCTCAGGCTGTTTTAGAAACAACTTAATGGCATCAATTAATAGAGCAGTTGAACCGCACATCTCTGTGCACTATGTTAAATGTATGTATGGTAGTATTTACAAGATGTGCAGCAACGTAAGATCATGTATTTGAGGCAAAGGGTTGGTTTCCCAGTCTAAGACTAAATTTAAATTCGGTTAATCTGGAGTTACAATTTAGAGTACATAACGGTCACTTAAAGGTAAATAATCTTACAATAATTTTATAGTTATCAAAAATTAGCATTAGAAACCCAGTATATTCAGAGTTAAAACTGAAGTTAAAAGAAACCCAATCTTTGAAAGTATGGAAATGCAGGGCTTGTCAACACTGCCACGTGGGGTCGATCTAAGATACGCAACTTCAGCTATGTGAATAGCATAGCCAAAGACAACGTAATTAGATCTACTTACCGTGGTGTCTTCATTGGTAAGTCGAGGGTTGATGCTCTCCCGTCGACTCCACTTGTGCTTTTCATTCTGATGGAGTACCGGAATCGATGGGAGAGCACTCAGTGGTCAATTTATTGCGTCTATACTAGATGTGATAAATTGACTCCCCCCGCTGGATCGATTGCTGCTCGCCGATCCGGTGGGTAGTGTAGACAAGCCTGCAGTTAAGGCACCCAAACAACCTTAACTCTATCTCCAGAGTGGTGACCTGAGAAAAAAATGAGACTGTCTTATCGATCCATAACAAATTCATGTAATTAATTAAAATATTGTAATGATTTACTCTTAATCATGCAGTGATTGCACAAACTCCAACTGCACGCACAACTACACACACAGTCCACAGAAGCAACACACTTTATAAAAAGTTCCCGTTAGAAAAAAAGCATGACAAAGGCCATCACTGCACATTCTTTGTCAAAACTCCCTGTGCCACTAATTCCACTAGTACCAGTAAAAACAGAGCAAAGGTATTGATGTATACGTATCTCTAAGGACTAGCTCATGATAGTAAAACACTGTAGAGCAAACGTCAGTGTGGTGACAACACATTCACTTACAAGTTGTCATATATGGACGTCTGCAGAGTGGTCTCAAAATGTAAGACTTCTGCTTTTATAACCAGCAGATTTCTAAAGTTTTTATGAGAAAAAGGACAAGAGAGGAAAAGAAAAGATGACAGTGGTATGATATTGAACTGCTACAGTGGGTTTTATAAATTTAAAATATCTACAGCCATAGCCTGTTAACTTGTGAACTTCTCAAACTCCTTAGAAAAAGTCTTCGAACCAAAACATTTTTTATAATATAGGTACCTGATCTTGCAAACCCTCAGCAGCTTGAATAAGAGTTTTCCAGATCAAGCTCTATCTATAAAGGAAATAAGGAAAGATTGGAGGCAGACAAACATTGAGTTTGGATTTAAAAATTGTCAGCAATGGAGAATCCATCACAACCCTGTATACATTGATTACTCTCATGGTTAAAAAAATTACACCTTATTTCCAGTCTGAGTTGTCTAGCTTGAGCTTCCAGCCATTGGATCATATTATACCTTTCTCAGCTAGATTGAAGATGCCATTATTAAATATTTTTGCCCCATGTAGATACTTGCAGACTGTAATCAAGTCACCCCATAACCTTTTTGTTAAGCCAAACAGATTGAGCTCTTTATCACTATAAGGCATTTAAATAAAAAAGTTGTGATCATTTTTCTGGTTAGTGATCCTGTATCAAAGCAACTAATTTATGTGCTTAAAACTCAAGGGCCTAGCGCTGACACCTGTTATATGGCGACTGGCCCTTTAAGGGGAGATGGTTCCAGCCTAGGATTGCCAACTCTGACTGAAGCAATTCTGGGAGATTTTTTCCCCCAACATGACGTTATGTCATTTTCTTAAAATATCCTATTAAAATCTCCTGGATTGCTTTCACTAGTCACTGGGAGATCAATGCTGATTCTGGGAGACTCCAGGCCAATCCTGGAGGTTTGGCAAACATAGTCCAGCCTGTCGCAACCCTATACATAGTTATGGGTCTGTATGGCCCATTGTCGGTCCACGGCCATCTTGTTCTGCTAAAAGGACAAGGCAGCCTCCATCTTGGACCAGGTTCTTGTTCCACAGGAGAGGGCAGAGACCTAATTCTGCCCAGCAACACCGTGGTGTCATGTGCAACCCTGAGGTGCGGTGTGCAACATTATAGTGCTGTGTGCATTTTCCCGCTCTTTTTGGCCTGGTCATCTAGGGGTCAGGCTAGTGCCTTGTGCAAAGATGCAGTGTGCAAATCCTGTTGGCGTGGGGGGCAACAGCTTGGAGCCTGGAGGGTGTAGGAGCCAGGGACCAATCAGATGCTGACACGAGTGAGTGAGACCCTTCGAATAAAACTAGGTTTCCCCCCAAAATTTGTGTGGAGTATCCACGTGTCAGCTGAAGGGCCTGATCAACCTTTCAGCCAGGGTCTCCTCCCGTTATAGCTAGCTCGTGTTGTGTCGTTTTGGATTCGTTGTCACTTTGGATTTATCGTTTTGGATCTATTTCTATCAGCTCATCATGCTTCTGGTGTCTGCTCTGCTGGTCAGCTGCGCCTGGAGTGCAGTATTTGCATTCTAATTTCTGACAGTTTGCTTACCTAGCTTCCTATCTTTTCCCCCTCCCTAACTCGGTACCAAGTGTGTATATAATATATGAGAGTTGAATCATTGAGCTCATAATTGCACAGTTGTCTAGTTTGTATATCTGTTCTGGGTTTTAGTAGTTAGTTAATTATAGACTGTTTTAAGTTGTGTGAGTTACTGCTCTGTCTTTGTGCGGAGTGCTTGGTGCTCGGTGCTGTCTCCACCTAAGGATTAGCTGACCAAGGGGTTTCTGTCCCCACGGTCTGAGTGAGTGGAATCTTCACAATCGCAGCTGCACCACACTCTGGGTAAAACCCTTAGTGTGAAAGCAAGGACGGTTGAGGCAGTGGCCTGTGGGCCTCTTTTCTGTGTTGCACCGGGCACCGCTCTGACGAACCCGATTTCCTCCTTGTGTAACTGGTGTGTCTGTCTACTCCGTGTGAAGCAATGAGCAGTATAGAGTTGTATTGTTAATGATTTTTGGGTGTGTTTGTATTGTTTGATAACATCCCAGCTAAGAATTGCCTCTCTCCCTCGGCCCAAGTTGTAACTCTCCCCCAAATAAACGCAGCTACTTGGCTTTAAACTTTATTCTGGTCCAGCCTGTTTTTCCTCTCCCAATACCAAAGCTGATCGAACCGCAATCTGTCTCGGACACAGCCTAGGGTGACCAGATGAGATGAAGAAAATATTGGGACACGTGGGGCGGGGGGGTCCACCAGCGAAGCAAAAAAAAAAAAAAAAAAAGCCGAGTTCTGCCAGCGGAGCAAAAAAATAAATAAATAAATAGCACCAGTGCTACCGTCAGAGCGAAATATCAGGACAAATTGCATCCCGACCAAAGATCGGTAGGGACACAGGACAGCCACCCAAATATTGGGACGGTCCCGATTTTATCAGGACTTCTGGTCACCCTAGGCCAGCCCCACCTGTCACACAAATAGCTCACCTCCCCAAGTGGAGAAAATGAGCAAACTCACATGACAGACAAGTTACGGGTGGCTAAATCAGGCCTTCTGTGGGTAGAAATAAGATAGAAAAGCCTGTGGGAAGTTAAGAAGGAGACTCTAGGTAGGAAGTGGGGTTGATATAGCAAGGAAAGATTTGAAGGGGCTGAGAAAAGATGATAGACCCTCAGGGAGGAGTGTTTGTGTGAGGTTGAGACGAGGGTGAAAGTTTTGTTTGTTTTGGAGTTGTATTACCTGGAAGGAGTAGACTTTTCTTTTATGATTTAGCTGTAGGACCAATTCACTGCCGCAGCCAAACCAAGCTGGAAGGTCCAGAGATGTAACCAGACTGAGTAGAAACTCTCCTAAAGCCAGTCTGGGCCGGTGGTGTATGACAATACCTAACCTATCATTAATTTTAGAGACTGTTGAATGAGCTTTCTTTAAATACTTTTGGTGAGAAATTAACGTTAGTTTTATAACTGTATTTGATCATTACTTGATTTAGTACTTACCAGGAGTGGAAGGAAACAGTATAGGTATAAGTATCTTATAACAAATTACTCCTTGATCTTGTAATGAGCTCTATGCAGGAAGAGGCAGCTCCCTCCAATGCAGAGTCTCCTTGACTGTCATCTGGTTCCATACAGGCCTAGCAGGTATTGTAGCATCAGGGTCTTAATTCTCTGAGATAGAAAATGTAAGGAAAATATTCAGAGTACTAGAGATGATGCTGCCTAGGAAGCTGTTGTATGTCTGAAACCAAAGGTAGTGATTCTGGAGTCTCTTAGAAAGCGGTACAGCAGAAGAATTAAAGATATAAGGAAGGTGATTGGCTATAAAATGTTTTAAAACAACCCCTTTTTTAAAGCTTCCATGTACTTGAGACCCTGTGAACTATGTCCATTTTTCAATGGCATTTCTAGTCTCTGAAATGCCACACTTTGCATTCTAAGGCATCACAGCTTCATTATCTTGGCAGGCATTCACATGACTGATGGAGGATAAGTATAGACTAAAATGTGCTGACTGCCTTTTTTTTTTTTTTAAGACATTCAGTAGATAAAGATAGGGCTAACTAATTAAAATAAGTTGTCATTACAGAATTGAAAAGTTTTTTTAAGAGTAAGGGTAAAATTTTCAAAAGCACCCAGTGACTCACTGACTTCCCCTGGGACTTAAGTGCCAAGTTTATAAAGTTACTTTGGGTAACATTTTCAGATGTGCCAATGTAACTTAGGTCTGAACATGCTAACCCATAATGTTTGCACTGTATTTGGCTAGTCTCAAATAGGTGGGTACGAGCAGAGGAAAAATATAAACTAAATCGTATCTACTTTCTTTGGCAGTGAGAGGAAAAAGGGCCAGGATTTAACATGCACCTTATTCCTTCTGCAATCAGTGGAACTCCACGGCTGAAAGTAATTGTCTCTCTTTATTGTAAGACATCTTGGCATTGAGTTTCCCCTCTACAAGGAAATGGATGGGAGGCAGGCAGCTCCTCCTGGCCCTTCCTCCATCAGAGGATCAGATGCTTTTCTTGGGAGGCCAGCAGGTGGTCTCTCTGTCACCCCCATGCTAAACTACTCCCTCTAATGGTTATCATAAAGACAGAAACTAATGAAGAGAGAAGCTCAAATGTGGTTAATCCACCCTGGCACTCTCCAAAGGTCTTCAAGCTCTGTGCCAAGATGTTTGCTCTGGGGTGCAATGTGGTCTGTACAAAAATAAAATACAGCTGTTTCCAAATGTGGAGCCATTAACATAAGCTGAAAAGAGATCTTGTTTCAGTTTAAACTTTCCTCCAAAAGAAGAGGGAGGCAGTGCTGCTCTGTTGCTGGACAACAGCAGGGAGTTTTTTGGGGGGGAAGGATGGAGACCAAATATGCTTTTGGTCGCCATCAAGGATACATGGTTTGTAGATGTGTCTAATAGTCAGAACTAGCACGTGACAGATAGCTGCCATTTCACAGGAATGACAATTTAGGAGAGAGCAGATAACTACATACAGTTGTTCCCAAACTTTCTGGCTAGTAAGCAGAGTGCAGATTTAACGAGGGTTGGATAACTAGATGTCTCCTAGTTTGCTGGCTGTGACCCCAGTAATCCTACCATATTGTCTAAAACTTCAGTATTAGTAGCATGAACAACTCCATATACACCCCCAAAAAAACCCTTCAAGGCAGGCATCCCTACTGTGGTGAAGGACAAAAAATTACTTAGGAGACATTTCTCATTATTCCCAGTTGGTCAAACCTGTCAGCCCTCATTGGTTCGGAGAGACCCTGTAGCTTCAGTCTCCCACTCCTGTCTGTGTTTTTTCCCCCTCTTTTGTCTCTCTCATCCTGGCCACTGTTCATCTCTCATATAGTCTGCAGCTTCCTGTGAACTTCCCCTCCTTCCTATGAACCTCCTATGAACTTCTCCCCAAAAGGGATTGGGAGGGGGGAAGGTTGGAAGATCCTGATGCTCTCGCTTCACTCCCAAGTTTCACTCCCAACAATCTTCAGGGTCCAGTTAGAGCTAGCTGAAAAAACAGGTAAAAAAAATTTCTATCAATTTTTTTTTAAATTATTTATTTATTTATTTTTGACCAGCTCTAGTTCCAGCATTCTATCTCTTCTGTGATCGGCATAATCCAAAACCCAGGGAAATCCTGGCCCCATTGAAGTCAATAAGAGGTCTACCATTTATTCTCTCTCTCTGAAACAGTGTTGAAAATAGAGATGCCCTGTCTATTAATGACTTTCGAAACCAGTTGGGGTCTCATTTTCAGCAACAATTCAATTTCCTGTTGTCTGCAGTTCTTAATAAGGTGTTAGTTACTTTGGTTGAAAACATGATAGAATAACAGGGTCAAGCAGAGTGATACTTAAATAGACAGCAGAATATTACCGCATGATTTGTGGATGCTGCAACCCAACATATGAAAAAGCTTGATTTCTGGGAAGAATATAGACTTCCTTAGTAAAGCAGTGACATTGTGGAGAATTCTGCATATCTTCTTCAACTAACCCCCAGGAAAAAGGACTAACTGGGATTTGAAAAGGGAGAGCTTGATACAGTTTTTGACCATGTACAGCCTGGTGTGGCTACTTCAGCATGTGAAAGAGCTGATCTGAGGCATTAACAACATAATACAGCAAAGCTTAATAATTTAATGCTTAAAGTAAAGTATCACTGACTGGAATAAAGCATGAGTTACAGGGAACACAGCATGTGGCTACATGGCTGTGATAAATAAGTGATTCAAGTCATGGCACTACTGAGTCAGATCCAGGCATCAAGCAGAGAAATATTGTGTTCCTCCACCTTCTTTCTGCATCCTGCACACTCATCTCTTGCAAACATGCCAATGGCAGCATCCTTTCCACTAAAGATGAGCCCCTGGAAATACTAGTTCTACTAGATGAGCCAACGTCAGTTGGCTAACATCTGAGGCTAACTTGCTATTGGGCATCAGATGTTTGTTCAGAACAGTCTTTTTCTAGGAGTCCAAGTCTACTGGAAAAACCAGGAGTCAAATCCTAGTGGAGAGAAGACACTGATAGTTTTGACCTCAACACACATCATTGAGGTCAACACTATACCACGTGGGGTTTACCTCAACTTACTGCAGCAGGGACACCCAGAGGATTCCGGGGGCCCGGGGTCTTCGGCGGCGGGCGGCCCTTCCGTTCTGGGACCCGCCGCCGAAGTGCCCCGAAGACCCGCGGTGGGGCCCCCCCGCCGCCGAATTACCGCCGAAGCCGGACCCACCACCGAAGTGCAGCCTGGTCTTCGGCAGAGGGGGGCCCCCGCCGCGGGTCTTCGTGGCACTTCGGCGGCGGGTCCCGGAACGGAAGCCCCCGCCGCCGAATTACTGCCGAAGACCGGGCTGCAGTTCGGCGGCGGGTCCCGCTCCGTCTTCGGCGGTAATTCGCCAGTGGGGGGTCCTTCCGCCCCGGAGCGGAAGGACCCCCCGCCGGCGAAGACCGGGAGCAGAAGAAGCTCCTGCGCCCGGCCCCGCAAGAGTTTTCCGGGCCCCCCGGAGCGAGTGAAGGACCCCGCTCCAGGGGCCCCGAAAAACTCTGGTGGGGGCCCCTGTGGGGCTCGGGGCCTGGGGCAAATTGCCCCTCTTGCCCCCCCTTCTGGGCGGCCCTGTACTGCAGTGAGATTGAAAACTACCTGCCCTGTGACTCCATTAGGATTTTAAACAGCAAGTTAGTTACCTTTCAGTGAAGACATAGGCTCCCTTAAGTGTGATCCTTCCAAGTTAGGGTTTAGGCTATTTAGCAGGGTGAAAGGGGAGGTTTCACTTTGTGTGTTGTGGAGTTAATAGAGGACTACAGTCTCTGATAGCTGTTGCTGTTTATCAGAAATAAATTTACTCTTAAAAACTCTTGGTATTCCTCTACAAGTGTGTGAGTGGGCAGGAGGAGCAGGTTTTGGCACTGCTGAAATTCAGTGTCTTCACTGAGTCAGTCCTTAATGCAAGCCTCAGAGATACATTTTCATATAAAGTTGAAAACAATATAGTGCACATGCAATAAGCAATTGTTTTTTAAATTTCTTTCTTGTAATGAGCTGGCTGCTGTGTGTACCACTGCCTTGTTCTATTTTCCACCTGCAGCAAGGGAGCTGGACAAGACGTTACTGACTGGACACTGCTGTGTGTATTCCCTGTGTTTCCTTCTCTTTTTAATTAGAATGTATGTGCGTGGCACATGCTAAACAACATAGGTCTTTGTCCCCTTTGTCCACTAACATGGGTTATGTGTGTAAATCTAGAGAGAGACATGCCATATTCATTCAATGTCTTGCTGTTTTTCATAAAATATTGTCCTTTCCTTAGTTTTTAGGAAAAAGCAAATACTGAAGAAATGCAGTGTCCACTCGCAGTTCCTGAACAATCATGTCCCAGCAATTAGAAAACATTTGACCATAACTTGACTCGATATAGTGCAACAGAATTACTGTATTTAGAGCGATAAATATGCTTCTGCAGGGGGTTTGTGTGAAGTGACAAGTCGCAATGATATAAACTATAGCTAGAAAAGCAGTCCACAAGCAGTTGAAATCTGAAGTGTTGAGGGTAGCTTGATGGCTTTGTGCCTCAGCCTCACGGCAAAATTAATCAACCAACTAGCAAATTAAGCTGATAAAATTAAAATTAAAAAATAATTGTGTCAAGATTTTCCTGCAATGATGGAAGAGGCAACAGAATAGAGCATGAACATTAGTCAGTGTCTTCATTAATGCCAAGCTAGAAAACAGGCCTAAACAAATTATGCATCCGGCTGCTTCACCCTTTATCCTAATTACAATGCCATTGCCACAAAGAAAACTGCAACCTGTGCTGCATATTGCGCAAGTGCCTAGTCGACATAGCATGTTGGTGCCAATTCTACAGTCACTGTGAATTTAACAAGGTTCACTGTGTATGATCTTACCAACAGTGTATATATTGGTCAAAGATCATCCCATTGTGTGCAGTATAAATATCCACTAATGGGTACTGGCAGAATAATTCAGAATTATATTGGAAGAAGATAGCAAAAGGTCAAAAAACAGCCTGAAAGAATGAGATCACCATGTATTGATTGGCTGCTTTGACTTTCCAAACAAGCGAACCATTACTGGAGCAAGCTGCTTTCAGAGATGAAAGAACAGACAATGCATTTGATTGGTATCCTAATGGTCTATTGTACACCTGAAATAATGCAATGGCCTGGTCACACTTCAAATTTTCTAGTGTGTCTGTAATTCTGAATACATGACACACATGGACCTACAACAATAAAGCAAAATATTGTTCACGTTATAGTTATGTATACATAAACATTTTGAAAGGGTTTGTGAGGAATGTACTGTGCAAAGAGTAAATATACTCAAACTAGTGTAACCAATTAACGTCTACTTGGTGATCTCCACCTTCTCTGAAGAACCATCATCGGATCATTCCAGGAAGTGTTTAGGATACTGAACTGCCCTTTCTCTTCTGTCCTTCTGTCTACAGTATGTTAACCTCCCTGAATGACACAACAGGTCTGTACAAAAGGACCACAAGGTTTTGCTTGGTGCTTGCTATTTGAAAATTCTGTGTGACGCATTGCTGGAACACAGGGTCACTGCCACTCTTTTGAAAGTCATAGTTAAACATCTATAGGGCAGTGAAGGAACTTAATTAGTTTGAACAAGGAAAAGGGTATTGCCCTATGTTCTTCCTCAGTGTAGGCCCCACCAGTATTCAGCAAATTGAAATTAATGTACTCCTTTTTATTTCTAGATATGATCCAAGATGTGAGACCCATCAAAAATTTCTTAAAGAAATATCTCTATGAAAAGATGTACAATTAAGTTTTCCAACTGTGGGTCATTCCATGCCCTTCTTTTCAGGGTATTTTAGTTTTATTCTTTTAAAAATAAGCAACTTCTAATCTTTGGGAAAATTAGCACCTGACATCCTTGGAAAATAGGCATTTTCTGTTTATTCCCACAACCAGATGCAGCAGAGATGCCAACAGTGGAAGCTTTACTGTCAACATGTTTTATCTGTGGCCTTCAAGGATCAGCACTCTGGGTGAGAGTGCAGCTCTCTGCTCCATTTCATATTTGGCCTCTCTGCCAGGGCCAGCTTCAGGCACCAGCCAAGCAAGCTCCTGCTTGGGGCGGCAGATTGTACGGGGTGGCATTCCACCCAATCCTAGGGCAGCAAGGCTTTTTTTTTGTTTGTTTTTGTTCGCTGCTCTGGCCGCCCTGTAGGGGGTGGCAGTGCAGAGGAGGGGAGCACCCTGCAGCAAACTCGGCAGGGCAGCCCACGTCCTTCCCTCCCCGCCGACCAGAGCGGCGCGGAGCCCTCCCGGCAGGCGGCGTGGCGGGAGGGGCCGCGTGGCGAGAGCCCCGCTGAAGCGCTGGCCACCCCCTTTCTCCCCCCCGCTCCCTCCCTCTCCCCTCCACTAGACCGGGTGTGCACTCTGCAGCACAAGGAGTCCCCCTGCACCCTGGCTCCGGCTGCCCTGTAGGGTTTTTTTGTTTTGCTTTTTTCCCCTGCTTTGCCGGCCGCACCATTGTTCCCCACCCCTGCTTTGCCACTCCAGCCGCACCGTGTTCCCACCCCGCTTTGCTGCTCCAGCCGTGCCGTTTTTGTTTTGTCCCTCCCCCCCCCCCTGCTTTGCCGCTCCAGCTGCGCCGTGTTCCCCTCCCGCCCCGCTTTGCTGCTCCGGCCATGCCACAGGTTTTTTGTTTTTTTTCCCCCCTGCTTTGCTGCTCCGGCCGCCCCCCCCCTTTTTTTTTTGCTTGGGGCAGCAAAAAAGCCAGAGCCGGCCCTGCTCTCTGCTGAAACTTTCAACCTGGGTACCAATGGACATGAAGGTTTTGGAGTGTGGTTTGTTTGTTGGAGTGTGATTTGGGAGGCTGTGAGCAGGTTTCAGGGGGCCACCAAGCAGGGCCAGCGTTACACTTGCTGGGGTCTACAGTAGAAAGCCAAAGCCCCACTGCATGGGGCTGAAGCCCAAGGCCCTGAGCCCCGCCACCCAGGGCTGAAGCCGAAGCCTGAGCAATGGAGCTTCATGGGGCCCCTGTGGCATGGGGTCCCAGGCAATTGCCCTACTTGCTAGCCCTGGCATTTATACGCAGAAAACCAGTGGATTTGTAAATCTGTTAAAACTTCCTAAACAAAGATATAGGTTGGGGTTTTTTAAAATCAGTGATTTGGAACGCCAGAGGTTCTGGTTCTTAATTTATTCTAGTGTATCTTCTGTATCTTGATATACAAAGTTGCCCAGATGTTTCCCTATAAAATAAAGGGGCAACTGGCTTGAAATGTGTGTATTTTGGTAATAATATCCTCTTCTGGCCTGCAGTGACAGCTAGTGGTAAGTAAGGAGCATAGGAGACATTTCCTGAAAATATAGAGCCTTTAATTCATGTGTCTCTGCCCTTCGGATCATTAACAAAGTTACTGTGGCAACTCAAATTGAAAATCGTTTTATAAGCTTGGATTATATTTAATGTGAATCTGTGAATTTATTCTTCAAAACAGGATGTGGGCTGTATCTGACTGCTAAGCCTATTTGAACTATATTTCTATCACTATTCTTGTTAAGTTACAAATCTTTGGCCCAGATTTTCAGGGGGGTTTAACTGGTGTAGCTCCATTGATTTCTGATAATTCCTTACCCATGTTGTTAACATAACCTTGAATCAAAAGTGAAATCATTTTGAAACTATTACATTTACTTTTTTTTAATATATTCTCATTGAGACACAGAAGGGGATTCCCAGATGCCTTTCATTAAAATTCCACCACCAAACTGAAGGAAGGGTTGTGATGATTTCCCTGTTTATGATGAAATTTGGCCCCCTCTCTGGAAACTGCTAAATTATTCTTGCTACAGTTGCCTTTATCATTCGGGTCATAAAAATACTTCGGAAGAGTGTGTGTGTGGGGGGGGAGAGAACCCACAGCAAAGTACTGGGAGTCTAGTTAAGCCAATTCTTACAGTCTACAATCATCTCTTTCTCCTGAAAAACAAAAATTCTAGTCACTGTGGTGTCATGTAGAAATGTGGCAGATGGCCCCACCTAGTGGCACAGAACAGCATGACTGCTTCTGGGAGATGTTAAGCTAAAAAAGTTAAATTGTTCCCCTTGTTAACATAATTAATTTAACAGCTAGGTCTAAACTGGTGGAACAATCAGGCAGGTTGGTATAGAGCAAATGTTTTAACAGACACATACAGAAAAGAGTAAGGGAAAGAGGACCGTGGGGGCAAAGTTATTTGGTTAAGTAGTTGCTAGTTAAAGGCCAATTCCAAATCTCCGGCATATGAAAGCAAATACTATAGCTAGACCAGAAAGAAATCTGTTCAAAAGCATTGAAGATGCAGTGGCATATTTCAGGTGATCTGTCAGTCAATGGCTAAATACTATTTTTATAACCCAGCATAATTGCTGTAGATACTTAACATGACACTACAATGGGAAAATATCAATATACTGAGGCTTAAAAATCAGTCACAGAAGATTGTCTGCATGCACCTAACTTCAGAGCTGCAACACGTCACATGACACCATGGAAATCAAATACAGCCATTTTCTATCTCCTTAGGTGCTGTGTTGTGATTTCCAATGTCAGGCCAGGGCACATTGCACTTGAGAGAAATCGCAATTAACAGAGAGTGTACCAGCCAAATCTGTCATGATGACAAATGTATGTAGAATACACATGCCAAAAAACATAATCAGTCTATAGTATCAAAGAGAAACAAAATCAGGATATACATAGTAGACTATAACTGCTCTGCTGGGTAGATTAAGCATTCTCTAAAATGGATGTTACTCTCTCGTGATGTGGATCATAAGGGAAGTATCATTTCTTTTGAACTTGGGCTCAAAAAATTCATTCACTCCTTTGCTGAGGCTCAGGGGGAAGGTTTCCCTGGTGAGTGTAGGGAGTCTAAGTGTTAGTTGTCTAGTTTTCATTTAAAAAATAAGTTAATCCCTTATGGTTGCAAAAATCGGTTTCTACATGAGAACTGGTGCTGTGTTCCTGAGTCTGCAGACTGAGAGACAGATTTGCCTAGCAGCAGAACAAAGTCAACAAGCATGTTCAGTTTCACTGCCGTTATTAGGAACCTTTGGGGCAGCAGTGAAAGTGTGAAGGATCATGTCAATTTTGTGCTGCTGCTGCTCTAGAAAGCGATGAGCAGCATCATATGTAGACCCTGGACTTATTTCACAGATGGGGAAGGAAGCCCACAAAAATCTAAGGCTGGGAGAGGAGTAAAGACCTCTTCTACCTCCTCTCTTACTGCATAGCCTTTATAACCACAGGCTGTCACTGCAGATATTTGTCCAGGCTTGCTGCCTCTGTCTACACATGTAGCATGGTCCATTGTGGCTGAACCCAGCGACTGAACCAGGGAAAATCAGAGATGAAAGCACAAGTCTCTATCACTTGAGCTAAAGAGCCAGCCTCTCTAGCTGGGATCTGTAACTGACCCTTATCCTCTGTGGGTCATGGACAACAGGTCACCAAACATTCACTGACCAAAATGTGTCTTCCTGTCACTTATCTACAAGCAGCTGTGCTCACAGATCATTACCTCATATCACCAAAAATCTCACGAGCACACATGGCTCAGTCAAGGCATACAAAGACCAATTATTCAAGGATCATGCCTAGTTAAATATACTCAAGTGTGTTCCATGCCGTATGCATGTGTGATCCTTGTAATTTTCCTGGTATGGAAAAGTTACCCAATAAATTCTAGCCCCCTTTAATTGCATGGAGAGAATAGCAATATAACATCTCCCCTTACATGTAGATTGCATTCAATCCCAGCATCAGTATAAACAGCCAAAGATATAATAGCCTTTGTCAAAGTTTAGGGCCAAAAGGGACCACCAGATCATCTAGTTTGAGCCTCTGTTTATCATAGGCCACCAACACCACCCAGCACCAGCACACTAAACTCAACAACTGAAATTAGACCAAAGAAATACAGCCCTCAAGAGACTAGACCAGGGGTCGGCAACCTTTCAGAAGTGGTGTGCCGAGTCTTCATTTATTCACTCTCATTTAAGGTTTTGCGTGTCAGTAATACATTGTAATGTTTTTAGAAGGTCTCTTTCTATAAGTCTATAATATATAACTAAACTATTGTTGTATGTAAAGTAAATAAGGTTTTTAAAATATTTAAGAAGCTTCATTTAAAATTAAATTAAAATGCAGAGCCCCCCGGACCGGTGGCCAGGACCTGGGTAGTGTGATTGCCACTGAAAATCATAGTGCCATAGGTTGCCTATCCCTGGACTAGACTATTCTATTCCACAGAGAGTGAGGAGGAGTGACTGAAGTTCACCAGTGCCTGAGGCCCCCACAGTCAAGGTGGCCACTCTCACATTTCCAGAATACCAAACATTCTGGTACTTTCAGGAACAGTGTGGGCCCACATATCAGCATGATGGTGGATGTGAGATCATGCCGCACAGGAAGTATCATCTTTAAAAGCCAGTGGGGGCAGAGTAGCATCCCCTAGCCAATACCAGAGAAAACAACATCCCATTTTTCCCTGTACCAGATGAGGGACAAACCTCTCAAAGAGACGACTGTCTGGTTTAACACCTGACCACCACCCCCCTCTACCCCTCAGGTGGGGGAGCCCTGGGCTGGCTGAAGCCCTGAGCACCCCTCCTCCAGCTGGAGGAGCCCTGGGCTGGCCACAGCCGTGCCATGCTTCCCCTCCCCGGACCCAGCCTGCCCTGAGGAAAAGCATCTGTTAGAAAATGCTTTTGATATGCCCCATGCAGGTTCCAGGGTGTCTGAGGAGGAACCTGAATGGGGCATGTAATAGGGCAGCTGCCCCACTCCAGTAGGCATGGGGTTCAAAGCAGCCCTGGAGAGGGCTGCAGCTGGGAAAATGAATGACAGTACCTGAGTGAGTAGCTGACCACAGGTGTGGCCACTTAGGGATCTGGGGCAAAAATTGGTCCTGCTAGTGAAGGCAGGGGGCTGGATTCGATGACCTTTCGAGGTCCCTTCCAGTTCTAGGAGATTGGTATATCTCCAGTTATTACCTATTACCTAGCAAACTGGATAAAGGCACAGTTTTGCCAAAAAAGTGGCGTGCAACCCATAGCGGGGTGTGGAGAAACATGGGGGTGGGAGAGCAGCAACGCCAGGGAGGGACAGCTTGGGAGAGTGGCTCAGGCTGGGCTGGCCCCGTGTGCTTGCAAGCGGTAGGGGGCCTCCGGACAACTCCACATGGAGGCTGGGGCTTGGACCAGCTGTGCATGGGGAGAGTGGGGCCTCAGGCTCGCTCATGTGGTGTCCCATTTTCCCTTTGGGAAAATTATGGTCAATCTAGGTCTTTTATCTGTGTGACTTTTTTCTCAAGTTGAAGGACAATCAAAAGGTTAATCCACTCCTCAAGAAATCTATGGGAAAATTTAGAGCTGTGTGCTTTTTAGCAAAAGACTCTGAAATTATACAACAGCCTTTATCCTTTTCAGTAACCTGGAGACTGGGTCTGTGAAAGTTTAACTGTTAACAATAGGGATGCACTTTGCCAAGTTGGGTGGGATTTTCAAGAAGTACATAGGACTTCTCTACACATGAAGTTATTCTGGAATAGTTTGTGGAAGTAGATTAAGCTAAACCATAAAAAGGCACTCTTATTCTGCAATAAAGTATGTACACAGGGAGTTAATCAGGAATAGCTATTCTGCTTTACTCCCTCTCTCATTTCAGAATAACTTTAATGTACAGACAAAGCTTTAGGAGCACAAGTCTCATTATCTTTCAATAGAATTTGTGCTTCACTTAGGTGCTTTTGATAATCCCACCTAATATTAGTAGGTAAACTGGAGCCCAAGGAACTAGGCACTGCCATAAAAACAATATCTGTAATGCATCCAGTTTACATAAAAAGGAACAGACTGTAGTTATCCTCATCTGTAATATGTAGGTAGTGGCTAAGAAATTACAGATCCCTGAATTCCTGGGTACTCCAATCAAGAAGAAGTGCTTGGAACTGTAGTCTGTGTGTCACACTTATGTAGAAAAAACAAGGGTGACCAACAGTAGTATCCAGACCTCTGTGGGCTCCATTTGGCCTGCCACTGATAAAAATAGCAAACACTGCTCTTTCCTTATGGTGGTCCTGGAAGCTAAGCTTGCTTTAATGGATGACATGGGATGATCATAATCAGGATTAAACATGCTGAGAGAGAAATATGAGTGGGATAAAAGCAGAGCTTTATGATGAGGGGCTTTTTCCCTGAAGCCCATCAGCTTAATCTACTACACCAAAAAGCTCTGTTAGACTCCTATTTAAAAAAGAAAAAAAATAACAACCCGTACCACACTCTGCCCCATGTTAAATTCACCTTCTGGTTACTAGTACATCTTATGCCTGATTTATATTGTTTGTCTACTTAGTAAACTCCAAGGGGCAAGGACTGTGTTGTTCTTTATATTCTGTATGGCACTGAGCACTCTCAGTGTTTAAGTGTTTTTATTATTGTTTATGGTTGATTTGAAGTACAGTTCTACCCCTGAAAAATGACTCTGTGAAAATCATAATGGGAGGTTCTATACTTATGGTATTTTATTGATTTCAGACCAAATTTGCTCAGTTTACAATTAAAAAGTTTTCTAAGTGTCAGCCTTGCCAACTCTGTCTGGGATCTGAAAGTCAAGCTGTTTTTCTCCTCTCTGGTTCATGTGTCATTGTCCTCAGTGATAAACATTTTGTAACTGGTACAGACATTCTGTTTGTAAATGCAGGAGTCATAGTAGACTCTAGCTCAGCCTCTCATAGCTGTGTTGGCTCTGCAGTACTAACAAGAATAAAACATAATCAAATCTTCTTTTAGTCACCAAAGAAAGCAGTCATACTCCCAGGGAACAGATCTGTTTAGCAAGAAGGTACCATTTTTATATTGTTACTCTTCTGACAACAACAGTTTGTTGGTTTAAATACTAACCTTCAACAGGTAGCTGCATATTTAGTTTAGAATCTGGTGAGGAAGCCTTTAGTGTTACTGGTGCAGATAGGAAGATGACCACCTGCACTTTGACTCCTGCTTTGCCTGAACTAGGTTGCATAGGTGGTTCATTCAATTCCATTTTAAGTCTGTTCTTTTTTTGTCCAAATGAGGTTTATCCTGAGGCCAGAAAAGTACAGTAGGTAACTAGAGACCTAATTAACATAATAAAGGCGACCTAGTGAGATACAGTAGAAAGAATTTAGCATTTACTGGGGGATTAGTGAAGTACTTGCTGATATGAAATCCTTCTCCCAGTTGTACTGGAAACTTAACAGGAACATTCTCACACGTAGCCAGTTTCTGTGCATTCTTTTTTTCAGAAATAAAACTTCCCCGCTGGTTCCAGTGTGCACCTGTATGTTGGAAAATACACATGGCTCTGACATCTTGTTCTTCAAGACAGATTTTAAATAATCAATCACAACTAGAATTAGCAGTAAAGTCACTTGTGGTGGTGAAATGCAATTTAGTGCCAAGAGTCTGCCCGTGCATGAATTAGTATTTCATTTAATTAGCCATAATAGGAAATCCCAAGATTCTCAGTTCACCCTGTCAGTTAATATTAACTACAGGTTTCAGAAAGTGTTAAAATAATAGAATGGAAATTGAATCCCACTGAGGAAACATCAGCACTTTATAAGGAATGCAAATAGAACTTGATTGGGGATTGTTGTACTGACATCGTTGGTTCACACCAATGTAGGGCTTGCCTATCAGACACTGGAAACAGTGCAACCCAATTAATTTGTAACATGTTGTTCAGTCAGCTCACAACAGCGACAGGAATGGAGGTGTTACCAAAAGAAAACAGGAAAGTAGGTAGGGACAGAAGACACAGAGATAGCATATGATGGCTGACTACCCATCCTGTTTTAAGGAACATCCTTTATTTGAGGTCCAACAGTCTGTATCCCATAAGGAGCAAATAAACACAGATAAAAAGGACCATTCGATCATGCAAAGGATCTACCTTGTGATACAAATCTCTGATTCTGTGCCATAGGTAAAATATTTTGGTGCCGTCCTTCAAAACAAGCTTTGTCTTGTCTTTTTTAAACTTATTCTTTAAGTCTTGCAACCTAGGAGTCAGTCACCCTGTACACCAGGGGTCTCAAACTCAAATGACCCCGAGGGCCGCATGAGGACTAGTGCATTGGCCCGAGGGCCGCATCACTGACACGCCCCCTTGCTGCCCCTGGCCCCACCCCCAATCCACCCCTTCCATGAGGCCCCGCCCCTGCCCTGTCTCTGTCTCAGGACTAGGGCAGAAGGGCAGGGGAAGGGCAGCCTGCCCTGGCCCTAGTGAAGGGGGGCTCTAGAACCCTGCGGCAGCAGGTGATGCCGGAAGCTGGCATAGCAGAGGAGTGGAGTCAGCGTGAGCTCCCGGGCAGGCTCCCGGGCGGTGAGGGGGCAGCAAGTGGGGGCCGGGAGACAGGGGGGGGTGGGGGGGGGGGGGGGCTGGTGGGGCCAGGGGAGAGACCCGGCCCCAAACATTGGGGAGCAGCGCGCGGGGAGCTTAGGCACAGAAAATAACTCGGGGAGGGGGGCGGGGGTGAGGGGAGTTTGGCGGTGACAGGAAGTAACTGGGGGAGCTCCAGGGCCGCCCAGAGGATTCCGGGGGCCCGGGGTCTTCGGCGGCGGGGGGCCCCTTCCGTTCCGGGACCCGCCGCCAAAGTGCCCCGAAGACCTGCGGTGCGGGGGTCCCCGCCGCGGTCTTTGGGGCAGTTAGGCGGCGGGTCCCAGAACGGAAGGCCCCCGCCGCCAAGACCGGCTGCGCTCGCGGCGGCGGGTCCCTCTTTTCCCCACCCCGGCCGGTCCCGCTTCCCACCCCGGCCCCGGCGGGTCTCGCTTCCCATCCCCCGGCCCGGCCCCGGCGGGTCCTGCGTCCCTCCCCCGGCCCGGCCCGGCGGGTCTCGCTTCCCTCCCCCCCCCCCACGGCCCGGCCCGGCCCGGCGGTCCCGCTTCCTTCCCTGGCCCGGCCCGGCCCCGGCCGGTCCCGCTTCCCTTCCCCCGGCCGCGGCGGGTCCCGCTTCCCTTCCCCCGGCCCGGCCCCGGCCCCGGCCCCGGCGGGTCCCGCTTCCCTTCCCCCGGCCCGGCCTGGCCCCGGCGGCTCCCGCTTCCTCCCACCCCCGGCTCGGCGGGTCCCGCTTCCTTCCCCGGCCCGGCCCGGCGGGTCCCGCTTCCTTCCCGGCCCGGCCCCGGCGGGTCCCGCTTCCCTTCCCCCGGCCCGGCCCCAGCGGGTCTCGCTTCCCTCCTCCACCCCCCGGCCCAGCCCGGCCCCGGCGGGTCCCGCTTCCCTTCCCCCGGCCCGGCCCGGCCCGGGCGGGTCCCGTTTCCCTCCCCCCCCGCGGGCCGCATGTTTGAGACCCCTGCTGTACACAAAGGACTGGTAATAGTATGCACTGATGTCAGGGGAACTCCTCCATCACTTACTGAGTGTGAACAGCATAGGTAGTCAGAGAGAGAGCAGGCTTCTCCAACTGGCTGACCAAGAGTTGGAAATTAGAATGTTTCTGTGAAGATTTCCTCCTGGCTGAAACTTTGATAGATTCGTGCACAAGTGGGGAGAGCTATTTCCCAAACTATAAATGACAGAAGCCTAGATAGAGTCCTTGAGTGCCGTAACCCCAGGGTCTACCCACCAAGCATTTGCTGGCTGTCAGTGAAGTGCTAGCACATCATCATCTTTGCAAAGCAGAGCCTCGCTGTCAGAACAAAACGTTTCCATAATACAATACAAAATAAAAAATAGCTGAAATTGAAACAGTGTTTCAAACATTCGGGGAGGAGTACAGAAATCAATTTTAAGAGCCCTTTAAGTTGACAAAAATGGCTTCATCGTGTGGACAGGTGCAGGGTTAAATCGATCTAACGTTGCTAAATTTGACCTAAACTCGTAGTGTAAACTAGGGCTGTTTGTTCAAATTCAGCCTCCAGATGTTGAATCTCCGAGGTCCATGCCTGAGTGAAGCTTTCACCCTTCCCTTCACAAATGTTATGGAGGGAACAGTATGCGGATATAACCGAGGGGATGTTGTCATTGGCCAGGTTCAGCTTCCTATACAGAGAGTGCCAGTGGCCCTTTAAACAGCCAAAAGCACACTCCACGGTCATTCTGCACTGGCTCAGCCTGTTGTTGAAGCACTCCTTGTTGCTGTCAAGGCTCCCTATGTAGGGTTTCGTGAGCCATTGCATTAACGGGTAAGCGGGGTCTCCAAGGATCACAATGGGCATTTTGACTTCACCTACAGTGATCTTCTGGTCTGGGGGAAAAAGTCCCATCTTGCAGCTTTCTGAACAGGCCACTGTTCCCAAAGATGTGTACATCATGCACTTTTCTGGGCCAGCCTGTGTTAATGTCAATGAAATACCCACGGTGATCCACAAGCGCCTGGAGAACCATAGAGAAATACCCCTTCCGATTAACTTACTCAAAGACTAGGTGGGCTGGTGCCAGAATTGGAATATGCATCCCATCTATCGCCCCCTCCGCAGTTAGGGGAAACCCATTTGTGCAAAGCCATCCACAATGTCCTTTACGTTATCCGGAGTCATGGTTCTTCTGAGCAGGATGCAATTAATGGCCCTGCAAACTTGCATCAACATGATTCCAATGGTAGACTTTCCCACTCAAAACTGGTTAGCGATTGATCAGTAGCTGTCTGGAGTTGCCAGCTTCCAGATTGCAATAGCCACCTGCTTCTTCACTGGCATGGCAGCTCTCAATCTCTTGTCCTTGCGCCGCAGGGTGGGGGCGAGCTCAGCACACAGTCCCATGAAAGCGGCTTTTCTTATCCAAAAGTTCTGCAGCCACTGCTCGTCATCCCAGACTTGCATGACAATGTGATCCCACCACTCAGTGCTTAGTTCCCAAGCCCAAAAGCGGCGTTCCAGGGTGGTGAGCATGTCCATGAACGCCACAAGAAATCTTGTGTTGTATGCGTTTCTCGAGTCGATATCATTGTCAGAATCCTCACTGTCAGTTTGGATTTTCAGGAGTAATTCAACTGCTAAATGTGACATGCTGGTGAGACCCATCAGCAGTTCGGGATCCATTCCCACAGACCGAAAGGGAAGACAGAGCACACAGCACAAAAAATGTTGAAAGATGGCACCAAATGTGGACAAAGCAGGGGGATTGCTGGGATGCAAACCGATGCATCACAGAGCGTAGGAACAGGACTCAGAATGCCCTGCACCCCCTTCCCACAAGCCACAGAATGGGAAGAGATGCTCTGTGGGATAGCTGCCCATAATGCACCACTCCCAATGCCGCTGCAAGTGCCGCAAATGTGGCGCAAATGTGCAGTGTGGACAGACTGCAGCGCTTTCTCTACTGCGCTCTCCAAAGGCTGGTTTAACTCAAAGTGCTCTACATCTGCAAGTGTAGTCATGCCCTTAGACTCAAACACTGGTGTTGTGACTTCTGTCAGGATACAATGAAGTTGTGTCATTGGATCACAACACAACATCAAGTCTTCAATGTCAAGTAGTGAGTAATTGCCATCATATGGTGCCAAAATTATTATCAAAATAGGAGGCAATGATTCTATCTCATCACATGAAACAAAGAACTGAGCATGGTGGCTATGCTTCCAGGGAATCCTGTATAATCTTGATAACAATCTGAACACAATAGCTGAGATTTTCAAAAGTGACTAGTGTTTCTGGGTGCCCAACTTGATATACTTTACAGGGATTTTTCGAGTGTGGGACTCAGCACTTTCTGAAAAACAGGCCCTTTTAAAATTGTCTCAAGTTGGGCACTCAGTCACCTTTGAAAATCAGCCAGTGGCAAGAATGAAGGCACACTTCTTCTTGCCACTTCACCATCGGACACTTGGCAACAAAGCCATCCTTGAAATAACAGTACTGACCTCAGTGGAGTTTACTCAGGGAAGAATTTGGCCCATAATATCACAGTGGAACTGGAACAGAGGTGAGTGCCATTCCCAGACCCACTCTTTTGCATGTCTCAGTCTGAATGGGGATGAGAATCCAATGGCAGCCGCATACTTTTCCCTGTGGGAAGAGTAGGAATTTGGGGTTGCTTCACATCTCAATAGCAGCTGCTTCTGATTGACTAAAAGGCAATGCTGAGGGGCTCTGAAGGGAGTCTCAACACATTTTCCTCAGCTGGGAGAATGGTGGCTAAAGTAATGGCTTTAAAACAGGTTAAAAAAGGGTTGTGGCACACTGAATCCTCCATGCAGAGCATTAAACACAGATATCTCCAGATTATTTCTCCCCATTAATACAGAATAAAGAAATTCTTAGGTGCAATTTTCAACATTAAGAATGGTGCTGCTTTTATATTAAAAGTTACTCAATCAGGCACTAGTGCAGGGATCGGCAACCTTTGGCATGCGGCTCACCAGGGTAAGCACCCTGCCGGGCCGGGCTGGTTTGTTTACCTGCCACATCCGCAGGTTTGGCCAATCACAGCTCCCACTGGCCGCAGTTCGCCGCTCCAGGCCAACTGGAGCCTGTGGGAGCCGCGATCGGCCGAACCTGTAGACGTGGCAGGTAAACAAACCGGCCCGGCTCACCAGGGTGCTTATTCTGGTGGGCCACATGCCAAAGGTTGCCGATCCCTGCACTAGTGACTACGGTTCTAAATTATTTTCTAAATTAACTTCAGTCTGAACTGTTAAACAATGTATTCTACTGAAAGCAGATTCCTATATGTATCTACACCCCCTCCCGCCACAAGACAAAGGTGGAAATGAAAGGAAACATCTTCCTCTTTCCTTCTTTTTCAGTGTGTCTGACAGATTCTGCTCAGGTTGGCGGATCAGTGTCTCTCAACCTTTCCAGACTACTGTACCCCTTTCAGGAATCTGATTTGTCTTGTGTACCCCCCAGTTTCACCTCATTTAAAAACGACTTGCTTACAAAATCAGACATAAAAATACAAAAGTGTCACAGCAGCCTGTTACTGAACTATTGCTTACTTTCTCATTTTTACCATAGAATTTTGAAATAAATCCATTGGAATATAAATATTGTACTTACATAACAAAAGAACATAAGCATGGCTGTATTGGGTCAGACTAAAGGTCCATCCAGCCCAGTATCCTGTCTGGCAACAGTGGCCAAAGCCAGGTGCCCCAGAGGGAGTGAACCTAACAGGTAATGATCCAGTGACCTCTCTCCTGCCATCCATCACCACCCTCTGACAAACAGAGGCTAGGGACACCATTTCTTACCCATCCTGGCTAATAGCCATTAATGGACTTAACTTCCATGAATTTATCCAGTTCTCTTTTAAACCCTGTTATAGTCCTAGCCTTCACAACTTCCTCAGGCAAGGAGTTCCACTCGTTGACTGGGCACTGTGTGAAGAACTTCCTTTTATTTGTTTTAAACCTGCTGCCCATCCATTTCATTTGGTGGCCCCTAGTTCTTATATTATGGGAACAAGTAAATAACTTTTCCTTATTCACTTTCTCCACACCACTCATGATTTTATATACCTTTATCATATTCTCCCTTAGGCCTGGTCTACACTGAGGGGGAGTGTCGAACTAAGGTATGCAAGTTCAGCTACGCGAATAGCGTAGTTGAACTCGAACTACCTTATTACGAACTACTCACCTGTCCAGACGCCGCGGGATCAAAGTCCACGGCTCCCCCGTTGACTCCGCCACCGCCATTTGCGGTGGTGGAGTTCCGGAGTCGACGGGAGCGCGTTCGGAGTTCGATATATCGCGTCTAGATGAGACGCAATATATCGAACTCCGAGAAGTCGAACGCTACCCGCCAACCCGGGCGGGTAGTATAGACATAGCCTCAGTCTCCTCTTTTCTAAGCTGAAAAGTCCTAGCCTCTTTAATCTCTCCTCATATGGGACCCATTCCAAACCCCTAATCATTTTAGTTGCCCTTCTCTGAATCTTTTCTAATGCCACTACATCTTTTTTTGAGATGAGGAGACCACACGTGTACACAGTATTCAAGATGTGGACATACCATGGATTTATATAAGGGCAATAAGATATTCTCCATCTTATTCTCTATACCTTTTTTAATGATTCCTAACATGCTGTTTGGTTTTTTGACTGCCACTGCACACTGCATGGACGTCTTCAGAGAACTATCCACGATGACTCCAAGATCTCTTTCCTGATAAGTTGTAGCTAAATTAGCCCCCATCATATTGTATGTATAGTTGGGGTTATTTTTCCCAATGTGCATTACTTTACATTTATCCACATGAAATTTCATTTGCCATTTTGTTGCCCAATCACTTAGTTTTCTGAGATCTTTTTGAAGTTCTTCACAGTCTGCTTTGGTCTTAACTATGTTGAGCAGTTTAGTATCATCTGCAAACTTTGCCACCACACTGTTTACCCCTTTCTCCAGATCATTTATAAATAAGTTGAAGAGGATTGGTCCTAGGACTGACCCTTGGGGAACACCATTAGTTACCCCTCTCCATTCTGAAAATTTACCATTTATTCTTACTCTTTGTTCCCTGTCTTTTAACCAGTTCTCAATCCATGAAAGAATCTTCCCTCTTATCCCATGACAACTTAATTTACAAAAGAGCCTTTGGTGAGGAACTTTTATATCATGGCAAATGTTTTTTCCGGGGGGGAATCAGCAACGTTATCCCTGTCATTTTCCTGAAACTCCATTTCATTACTATAACATGCAGTTTTGCACTCCTCTCTAATAGTGAGTAGCACTTACTCATGTCAGTAGCCTCATTGACTTCAATGACTAGTTGCTTCAGAAAGTGTTGCAAAATCTGGCCCATAATGTTTGCAATAACAAACTTGCTCTTTCTCAGACATCTTCTGCTTGCCTCATCTTGAAGCAATGGCTGAGGGTCTGTCTTCACTGCAGTTGGGAGCATGCCTCCAAGCCCAGGCAGAGAGAGATGTGCTAGCTCTGCTGGAGCAAACACATTAAAAATAGAAGTGTGGAAGCCCATTGTTATTGTTAGCATGGTAGCTCAAGCATAGCTAGTGCATGTCTGTCTACCCTTGTATGGCACTGATGCCACGTGGATTGTCATGTCACCAACTCTGAGTCTGCGCTGTGACTTCACTGCAAGACCTCTGTCCAGAGGAGGAAACTGACCAAAACCATATTACTGTACACCTGGTAGGGTTCAGACTGTTTCTTGTTAAAATTGTTTGTCAGGGAACAAGCCCAGTTTAATAAAGTGGGACAGGGTGACATCCCATTAATTCCTGGGGCTTGGTCTCCACACATTTATTTGTATCATGTTAATGATATCATTGCAACGCCCTAGTCTGGATGCAGTTATACAGGTATAAAGGTGCTTATATTGGTATAGTTTATTCCCCTAAGGCATTATAAGCACCTTTATACACACACATAACTTGGTCCACACTAGGGGTTTTTACTACTTTATCTTTCTCCAAAAAAAAAAAAAAAAAGCTGTGTTTAGACAAGCTCCTTGTTTTGTTCCTTTTTACTTTAGCTATGCGTGGGGTCATGGGTAGCAACAAGGCAGCTTTGGCTTAGGGTATGGCTACACTTGCAGCTGTACAGCGCTGTGAGTTAAACCTGTCTTCGTACAGCTGAGTAGGGAAAGCGCTGCAGTCTGTCCACACGGACAGCTACCAGCGTACTGTCGTGGCCACATTTGCGGCACTTGCAGTGGCACTGGGAGTGGTGCATTATGGGCAGCTATCCCACAGAGCACCTCTTCCCATTCTGGCGCCTTGGGTTGTGGGAAGGGGCGGGGGATGCGGGGCATTCTGGGTCCTGTCCCAATACCCCGTGATGGATTGCTTCGCATCCCAGCAATCCCTGTGTTTCCATCCACGTTTGGCGCCATCTTTCAATGGTTTCTGTGCAGCGCGATCTGTGTTCCAGTTTGGCCTGCGGGAAATGGAGCCTGAACTGCAGAGGAGTATGCTGACGAGTCTCACCAGCACGTCACATTTGGCAGTCGAGCTATTCCTTAGGATCCAAAGTGACAGTTAGGAGTCTGACGATGATAGCAAATCACGTAATGCATACGACATGAAATTGCTTGTGGCATTCATGGACATGCTCACCACCCTGGAACACCGCTTTTCGGCTCAGGAAACAAGCACTGAGTGGTGGGATCACATCATCCTGCAAGTCTGGGATGACGAGCAGTGGCTGCAGAACTTTCGGATGAGAAAAGCCACTTTCATGGGACTGTGTGAGGAGCTTGCCTCCACCCTGCGGCGCAAGGACATGAGATTGAGAGCTGCCCTGCCGGTGGAGAAGAGGGTGGCTATTGCAATCTGGAAGCTGGCAACTCCAGACAGCTACCGATCGGTTGCGAACCAGTTTGGAGTGGGAAAGCCGACTGTTGGAATCATGTTGATGCAAGTTTGCAGGGCCATTAATCGCATCCTGCTCAGAAGAACCATGACTCTGGGTAATGTGCAGCACATTGTGGATGGCTTTGCACAAATGGGTTTCCCTAACTGTGGAGGGGCAATAGATGGGACACATATTCCTATTCTGGCACCACCCCACCTAACATCCAAGTATGTTAATCGGAAGGGGTATTTCTCTATGGTTCTCCAGGCGTTCGTGGATCACCGTGGGCATTCAAGGTGCATGATGCACGCATCTTTCAGAACAATGGCCTGTTCAGGAAGCTGCAGGCCGGGACTTTTTTCCCAGCGAAGAAGATCACAGTAGGGGACGTTGAAATGCCCATTGTGATCCTTGGAGACCCCGCTTACCCATTAATGCCATGGCTCATGAAACCGTACACAGGGAGCCTTGACAGCAGCAAGGAACGGTTCAACTACAGGCTGAGCCGGTGCCGAATGACTGTGGAGTGTGCTTTTGGCCGTTTAAAGCGCCACTGGTGATCTCTGTATGGGAAGCTGGACTTGGCCGAAAACAGCATCCCCGTGGTTATATCCATGTGCTGTACCCTCTATAATATTTGTGAAGGGAACGGTGAAAGATTCAGTCAGGTATGGACCTCCGATGTTCAACACCTGGAGGCTGAATTTGCACAGCCAGAGAGCAGGGCTATTAGAGGGGCCCAGCACTGGGCTGCAAGGATTAGGGATGCCTTGAGGGAGCAATTTGAGGCTGAAAACCAGCAGTAATGTCTAGTTCCCTGCACGGGAGTGAAGTGCAGTGGTTACAATGTTGGTAGGAATCTGTGTATGCTAAGCTGATTTGCAGTGCCTGTTTCTTTCCTGGGGTAGGGTATCTTTTACTTTATGCAATAATAAAGAATGTTTTCAAAGCCAAAAAATTCATTTATTGAAAAGAAAATTCATTTATTGAAAGAGACACAACTGTTTGGGAATCAGAAAGGGCAAGGGGGTGGGGTGGGAAACGGTACAATCACAGATTTGCGTATGTCCTGTCTGGAGTGCTGTGCAATGAGTGCTGCGCTTCAGGATGGCTATACTGCATGCGATGGGGGTTAAGTGCAGAGGGTAAGGGTCGTAGTTCTCAGCGCTCGTTGGTGAAGATACAGGTGTTGGAGGCAGCTGGTAGCGGTAAGTACCCGGATGTTGGGGAAAGTGGGTTGGAGGTGACATAGTGGCAAAAGGGAAAGAGTTTTGGGACAAGGGCTGCAGGGCAGGCGGGCATGGTAATGCTCCACCTGCATGGCTACGAGCGCCTGGATAGAGTTCGCTTGGCGCTCCAGGATGCTTATCAGCCGCTCCGTGCTTTGCTTCCGGTGCATTGCATTTTCCTTGCAGATCCTGCTTTCGCTCTCCCTCTACTCCTGCGCTTTTTGATTCTCTGTAAGAGATATTGATGTATCACTTCATCCAGCATGTCTTCTTTGCTTTTTCGTGGTCTCTTCTGGAGTTTTTGCAGTCTCTCAGCCAGTGATAACACTGACAGCTGAGTTCTCAAGGTTGCATCTGTAAAGGCAAAATGCAACACTTAACAGAGGCAGCATTGTTTATACCAGACAGAGTAATGATTCCCCCGCACTTAAGGAGGGCACACACAGAGTCTACACAACAGCATAATTTTCCCATCCCAAAGAGAGCGCACATAACCCACAGGAGCCCCAAAATGGTGAGTAAGGGGGACTGATTGTTTCAGGGCTGTACTGTCCTCTGGGTTTCTGTGCCTTGGGAAGAGCTGCAGGGGGCACCTACACTGAACACTGTCCCAATATTTTCCACAGGAGTTTATCCTGGAAGATATCTCACTGCTCAGGGTGACCTGGGAAGCAAGGGACAGTCTTCTACTGCAATGCGGCTTCCGCCCTGGCCCCTATGCAGCTTGCCTGTGTGCAGCAATGGTCCCCCCGCGGCACAGTGGCGCGGACACGTTAGCCTGACTGGGACAAGGACCACGGTGGCTCTCCCAATAAACTTGTGCAAGCGCATTGCCCATGTTCTGGATGAGACTTTTGAAGAGATTACCGAGGCTGATTACTGCGATGTGATAGACCACATCAATGCGCTATTCTGCATCTAGGCATGCATGCATGCAGCCCTAACCCTCTTCTCCCGAAAAAATTCCTTCCCGAAAATAAAAGCCGCTTACCAAGAACCTGCTCTTCTGTTTGTCCCCCACCAAGTACCGGCCGCTGCGACTGGCTACCTTCCTCCTGGCTTGAGAAGAGCTCCTGGCTGCATGCCTCCAGGGATTCTGGGGTGTCTCCCCCCGCCCCAGCACCCTCACTCCCGCTTTCCTCCTCCTCCTCCTTCCCCTGCTCTGAAGTGTCCATGGTGGTGCTCGGAGTGGAGGTGGGGTCACCCCCAAGTATCGCGTCCAGTTCTTTGTAGAAATGGCAGGTCGTGGGGGCAGCATTGGAGCAGCGGTTTGCCTCGCGGGCTTTGTGGTAGGCATTCCACAGCTCCTTCACTTTAATCCTGCACTGCAGTGCGTCCCGGTCATGGCCTGTTTTCATCATGGCCCTTAATAGCTGCCCGAAGGTATTGTAATTCCTACAGCTGGAGTGCAGCTGGGACTGGACAGCTTCCTCCCCCCAAACACTGATGAGGTCCAGCAACTCGCCATTGCTCCATGCTGGGGCTCGTTTGGCGCGTGGAGGCATGGTCACCTGGAAAGATTCACTGATTGCACTCCACACCTGGCTGAGCAAACAGCAAGGGGATTTTTAAAATTCCTGGGGAATATAAAGGATGGGTCTGACGGTTGGTCACCTGAGGCCAGGGCAGCAGAGTTCGAACTGATGAGCAGAGTGGCTAGAACAGGCATTGTGGGATACTGCCGAATACTTCTGGAGGCCAATAAGAGCGCATTGGGTAGCCACACTGGCGCCGCAGCACAGCAGCAGCAGCACAATACTCTTTATTCCTCTTGGGGAGGTGGAGTACAAGCACCGCTGTAGCCACAGAGATACAGCGCTGTACGTGCCTTACCAGTGTGGACGGGGAGTGTTACAGCACTGTGGGTGGCTTTATTGCACTGTAACTCTCAAGTGTAGCCAAGGCCTTAGTCCACCAGCTGTTCTTCCTTTCACTGTGGGTGGAGTAACCTTTGCAAGACAAGAGGAAAATTAACATTTGTTGTTAGTAGCATTGATTCCTGTGAGACAGTTTGCCATTGACTGGAGGGCTAAACTGGAGAGCATTTGAAGGCTGATAAGCACACGAATCTCTGAAGTGAGTCACATACCAGACAGTAATATTAAAAGGAGAGTTATTTATAATACATTGCACATAACTAAAATGTAACAACTGAGGAGGCACAAATGCATTCCCTGGCTATTAAATACCATTTACTCTTTGTTAACTTGTTCTCATTATAGACAACAAAATGCAATGGCATTTTTCCACAGGATTCCCCAAAACACTGCATTTGTTCAAAATCAATTACTTTACTATAAAAGAAATGCTTCATAAGAATGACTTATGGCCTTTCTACACTACAACTTTTATAACTATGTTTGTAAGCACTTACTGTGACAGCTGACTCTAAATATGGCTTGTAACTGCACAGCATATGGCTAAAACTCACTTTGTCACTTGATCAGTTAAAGGTGTTTTGTCCTGCCAGTATCTTAGGTTGTAGCCAGTTCAGCATGCTTTTTTGAAAGATGACAGGAGCCTCTATCCATGTTTATGTAACTGCTTTGGCCAGTCCTCTTTCTTCCCAATTTCTGTTCTGAAAATTTTCCCAGAGTGCTTTGCTGCATATGCTGAACACCCACTCTTTCACAAATCAAGCATTGTTAAGGTGTCTAGTCAAAAACTCCAAAATGGAGGCACCCAAAAATCATGAGTCACTTTTGAAATCTTGGCCACTACCCCTGTCTTTTTCTCTCTAGACAAAAAACAGAATTACCCCACCTGCTGTTTCTGATCTTTACCTGCTTCAGAGCACTCGTGGTTTGTTTGATAAAAATAACTGAACAGATTCAGTGGCATGGTCATCCAATCTGGCAGCAGTTAAACTTCAAATTAAAGAGAATAAAAGAAGTAGAAAACCACTTAACCATTTTTCAGTGCATCAACTTGTAGGGGAAATGGGATGACCTTAAATGCAACAGAAAACACATTTAGGAATGCAGTTCTGTTTTATTTAACCAGAGTGTAATTTTCAAATTTCCTGTTTTTATTATTATATATGTATTTGTTTATTTTTTAGGTTTCAAATCTAACAAAAGGTTAAAAATAAAACAAAACAAAAAAAAAACAAACAAAAAAGAGCTACACCCAAATAAGCCACTCTTAAATGGAAATAAATGCGTCCACACAGTTTTTTGCACCACTTTAGAAATCACATCTCAAGTTAAATTGGTGTAACTTCCTCATGTAGACAAGTTCTAAGTTTTAAAATGAACTTAGTTAAATCAGTACAGATTTCCCATGTAGCCCGGCCTTCCTTCAGGGAGCCTCCCACTCTTCTCTCAAGAGCCAGCTCTCTCTTTTTAACTGCCCCCTCCAAACCAGCCTGAACTGGTTCACAGAGTTCTTTATATAAAAATAGAAGTATGACACAATGCAATTGCTTATCATTTTTCTCTCTCTCATTAGGATTCTTTGCAGACTGTGATTCAGATTTTCACAGAAATTTTTGGACAGATAGCTGATCATGTGTTAATTTAGGCCATTTATGCAATTCTGTTACTGATTTCTCATAGCTAAGGGCACATTCTGACTTCAGATCCATAGAGCTTTTATCCGTGCTAGGAATCTGCTGCATATTCTGCACTTGATCCTTATGTGCAAATCCCACTGAAGTCGATCTCTAGCCTACATCTGAAAAAAAAATACTCACAATAATCATCCAACGTGATAATGTAGTTTGGGACCATTACTGTCCCATTTATTATTTGCATCACAGTAACATCCCAATGATCCCATCTGATCCTTAGAGGAGATTCCAAAGCCCAATGGTTCCATCTCAGTGGTGCTCCTAGGAGGAAGTCCCACTGTGCTGACTTTAATTCTCTGCCAGGGTTCAAAGAGGAAGGCATTACCTGCTGGGTGCTAATTACTTACAGATAAGCCTTTATAGATTCACAACCTTAAATAATGGTATTGAGAAGAAGCCACCAAAGGCAATCCTGGGGAGATATAGATGTTGGTCTTCTTGATTTATTACTTCTAAAACTCCGTGGGACAGGATGCAGCTAGGGACTGTTGCTAAACTGGCACCAGTCTGGATTAGACCCAGACCCTTGCAATAAAACTACTTGGGGAGAGTGATTTATTCAAACCTACATTTTCAATTAATGTTTCTCTCTTGCTGTTCCAATCCTGGACCTGTGTCAGGACCTGAGATTGGGCTGCCTTAAGGCTTGTGACAAATCACTGCACTGCATGGACTCTGGTAGGGGGCAAACCAACAGAGGTTTATTGGGAGTGGTCCTTCCCTTCAGGGGAGATGCATTGATTGCAGTAGTTCCATTCAGACCATAAGCGGGTCCCAGGCAGAACAGAAAACACAATACCTCAGGTCAAAAAGAAACACAATAGTCCTACAACAGGCCTACCTGCCCTCAAGAAGGCACTGGCATGTAGCAGTCTTTGGTTGGCTCCGAGACCTACCCTTAGCCCAGCCTTCCTTCAGGGAGCAAGAAATCTGTTTTCCCTCCCAGTCTTCTCTCAAGAGAGCTGTCTTTCCCTTTTTAACTGCCCCCTCCAAATCTGACAGCTCTTGCAGGTGAAGTGGGGCAGGGCTGAGTGAGCTCACCGCAGCTGATTAACCCTTCCCTATCCATTGTGTGGAGTTTGTACACCCCATTACAGGGCCCTATTGTCCTAGACAAACACAAAAGTAGACACTGTCCCTGTTCCACAGAGTTTAAAATCTAATTTAGTCGATTCTGTGCGATTTTACTGTAAAGAGTAGGAGAAGATCAGTATAGAATTTATATGCTGATTATGGGATAGATCCATGGTTCTGAACTTTTCTGTACCTTGATCCCATGCCACAACAGAAAAACATTTTGAGATCCTTTCCCCATCTAGCCATAAAGAAAGGGAGGGTCCTGGACATTTTCATAATCCCTTCCCCCAGGTTGAGAACACATGCAATAGGGATTCACTGAGAATGAGCTGCTGCCCCGTGTTTGCTATTCAGTATTCTGGACTCCACTCATGTCCCAGGAATTCTCCTCACTGGGATTGTTGGAACATTCAATCTCTTTCTACTGGAGCGGTAAAAGATTATTCTGTCTGCTCCTATTCAGGGATGGCTCCAGGCCCCAGCATGCCAAGTGCGTGCTTGGGGCGGCATGCTGCAGGGGGCGCTCTGCCGGTCGCCGGGAGGGCGGCAGGCGGGCAGCCTTCGGCGGCATGCGTGCGGGAGGTCCGCCAGAGCCGCAGGACCGGCGACCGGCAGAGCGCCCCCTGCCGCATGCCGCCGTGCTTGGGGCAGCGAAATGTCTAGAGCCGCCCCTGCTCCTATTTACTTAGTTAAATAAAAATTATTTGAATTAATGATGTTACCTACTTTGAGGAAAATGTGCATATACATGAGTTATCCCTTCATAACGACTGAACATTTTCAACTTCAGTACAGTCTGCTCCTTGGGGGAAGAAAACAAAGTGTTAGCCAAATGCTTCCCTTGTAAGGAGACCTACTAGAAATGTAAGCATTGTGTTATTATACTTCGGGTCAAAGTGTTTCATTGTGAAATATTCTGTATTTTTCCACTGCTCAGAATACACTTCTTCAGCCTAGTTTAATAGCCAGTGGCAGAGCATTCAGGTGCATGGCCAAGAGATTCTACAGCATGCATTCCCCATGGAACCAAGCGGGAGAGGCAAGACCAAAATGGACTTCCACTGTTTCTCTGAGGGAAAAAGATACAGGACCAAAAGGGAAGGTGTTAGCGTCTGTATATATTTATAGGACTCTTGTACATTTTTAGTTAAAGATTATGGTAAAGAGGACGGAGTGAAGGTGAATACCAGAAAAAATGCAAAGAACAAGAGAAACATATAAATGGAGCAAAAGTCCCTTATGCCTTTTTAATGACTCTGTGGCCCACAGAGTTTTCTAGTAGGCCTTGGACACAGCAATTTTAGTTCTTTCTATATCAGAACGCCCTTCCACCTTGGCTGTGGCTGTCTTCACTGACAAAAATGTATTTTTTAACTTGGGATAAAATAATGCACATTAGTTTCCTGCTGTACAAACATAGTGGAGAGAAGGCAATAACAGAAGGGTCTTCTATGTTGTTTATAATATTAAATGTCCTTGTGCACTTACTGTGAATAGCCAACAAATTTAGTATAAAGCTTTCTGTTTGTTAGAGGAAAATATTTTCATTCTCCTGATATGACCTTTAAAAACCACTCTTTTTGTGCAAATGTGTATATAAACACATCACATTACATTTAGGAAAACATTTATGGAACGTCTTCTACACTGTGTTGTCTAAGTGACTCTGGTCTTTTTAGTATTGGGCATATACCTTTCTTTTTCACCTCATCAGTCATAATGGAAGTAAGTGTATTCCATCAAAGATTATTATGACTCAGCTAGTAAATGATGTGGTAGCATATAATTTTATAGACCTTAGCTCTGTGGAAGTCATGATTCTCCATCTTCATTTACTGTAATTTTTAAATCAATCCCCAAAATGTATATTTCCTTCATTAGTTGACACAAAGTGCCCAAGTTAAAGCCTAAACGCTAAAAGTGAAAGGCGTTTAAAAAGGCTTGTTATGAAGCTAGCAGTGCTAAAGAATTTTTGAACACAAAATTAGAGATGGGCAAAAAATCTGAATCATTCCATACAATAGTTGTTTGATTTCCACAGATTATTCTTCTGCGGATCAGATCTACTTCCTTCCACAGGAAAATAAGAAAAATAGCTTGTTTTGTGTAATATACAAATCCCTCTTATTATAAAGCTAAGTCAGTTATTCTTCCATAGGGACAGGGAGGGTACATAATGAAGGAACGTTTGAGTGAGAGACAGAAAAGGAAGAAAAAGGGCTTATCTACACGACCACGTAGTTTGCAGCAAGCTGGGGTGTAAACCACATTAGCCTGCTGTACACTAAGGGCTAGTCTACATTGGCAATGCTAAAGTGCTGCCGCGGCGGTGCTTTAACGTGGCTTGTGTGGTCACGGTGCAGTGCTGGGAGGAAGCTCTCCCAGCGCTCTAAAAACCCCATCTCCACGAGGGGTGCAGCTACCAGCGCTGGTGCACTGTCTACACTGGCGCTTTACAGCGCTGTAACTTGCTGCGCTCAAGGGTGTGTTTTTTCACACACCCCTGAGTGAGAACGTTGCAGTGCTGTGAAGTGCCAGTGTAGCCAAGCCCTAAGTGTCTGTGTGGAATCTGCTGCCATACACTAAAATTTCTCTAGTGCGTGCTTTGGTCTACTCCCCTTTGAAACTGGAGCAGATCAAAGCACACTAGAGAACTTTTAGTGCATGTTTTTTTAGAGCGCTGGGAGTCCTCTCCCCCAGTGCTATGCCACGACTACACAAGCCACGTTAAAGCGCAGTCACGGCAGCACTTTAACATAGCTAGTGAAGATGTGCCCTTAGTGCACAACAGGTTAGCCCAGTTTATACCCCAGCTTGCCAGGAACAAAATGTCCAACATGTGTAGACAAGCCCTAAGAGATACAGCTTGGGGAAAAAAGGAAGAAAAAATGAAAGGTGGGGGGTGGCAACTAACAAAAAGATAAGAATAGAATAGAGGAAAGTTTGAAGAATACAGCTATTTTCTGACTAATGAGTTATTAATTATAGCATAACAGGAAAATTCTAAGTGAATCCTAGTTTGATCTCTTAATCACCTTCCACAGATCAAGAGTTTTTTGGAGGAACACTGAGCTACATATCCTCGGCACCATCATCACAATACACTCTTGTAAGTCTGACAATAGCTATTTCCATTCAAAACACTCCTCTTTCCAAAGCTTGAGGGTTCATGCATTTTAAAATAATGGTTTGGTGCGTATAATATTATGGAGATAAAATGCCTTGTGTATACCAATCACTGAAGGAGCAGTAATGTGCAAATACGAAAAGTGGCTACAGTTACTTGATACTGTAATACACCTCTACCCCGATATAACGCTGTCCTCGGGAGCCAAAAAAATCTTACCAGTTATAGGTGAAACTGTGTTATATCGAACTTGCTTTGATCCGCCGGAGTGCACAGCCCTGCCCCCCGGAGCACTGCTTTACCGCATTATATCCGAATTCGTGTTATATCGGGTCGCGTTACATCGGGGTAGAGGTGCATATTCATCCATTGAAGTACATTCTTCTGTGGGGGAGAAATGTGCTTTCGTTGATTACAGCAAGGACAGCGGACCAGGACTCCTAGGTTCTATGCCATGCTCTGCAAATGACTCTCTGTGAACTCTGCAAATCACTTAACCTCTGTGTCTGTCTGTAAAATCAGTTCATTGATATTTACTTTCCTTACAAGAGAGACATTTCTGAGGTTTAACTAAGCTCTGATTTAGCAAAGCACTTAAACATGTCTCTAAGTCCCATTGAAATCAGTAAGATTTAGCATGGTCTTTAAATTAAGCTTGTGATTAAGCATGTTGCTGAACTGACACCCTAAGGTTTGACACATCCTTGGAGATGTGGTGAAAGTAAATTGTCAGTGGTTACATCCAGGATCACACTCACTCTTCTCCGTGCATTATTTTTACACCATGATTTTTATAAACCTTCCTGGAAACCTGCCTGGTTTTGAGAAGCCTGTTTTGTCAAGTTTTGTAAAGAGAGTGCTCTATACACAAGAAACACAGTCAACACTACTTAGACTGGGAATACGCTTGCTGCTTTATTCAATTACTTAACACAGAGTGGCCTTCCACTCACTAAATAGGAAATTTGGGAGTGGTGGAGCATGGCTCAACCCCCTAAATGTAAATAACCCAATTAACCCTTTGATGACTGCTTTACTACTCAAGTGAATTTTGCCTTATTCACAATTGCTTTTAACGTAATTTTTTTTAACAATACACACTCAGTTCTTCTGCTCCGCATAGCGAAGAAGCAGTAACATTCATGAATAGAGTGGACAGAAAAGAGAGGGACTGAAAGGAAAACCACAAAACAGTGGGAATTAGTACAGATTATTTAAATTTCCAGTCCTTCACTAAGAATGAAGAGTATCATGTATCAGTAGCAGTATCATGGGTATCTTTCAGCAACACGTGATCCGTTTCTAAATTCTTAAATTGTCACACTTTATATTCATGGAGGGCTAAAAAGGTTATACAGCAGATATGCTGCATTCTTTAGCCCTGTTTTGTGCTAACAAGTCCAAATATTCCAGAAAAAATGTTTACCTGCCTTTCATAACTATTGTTCCTCGGGATGTGTTGCTCATATCAATTCCATTCTAGGTGGCACGTGCCAATGTGCACGGCCATCAGAGATTTTTGCCTTAGCGGTACCCGTAGGGTCAGCTGTGGTGCCCTTTGGAGTGCTCTGCTCATGCCGCGGTATATCAGGTGCTGCCGGCTCTAAGCACTCTCAGTTCCTTCTTGCTGACAACTCCGACAGAGGGGCAGGAGGGTGGGTAATGGAATGGACATGAGCAACACATCTTGAAGAACAACAGTTACAAAAGATAGGTAGCTGTTTTTTCTTCTTCAAGTGCTTGCTCATGTCGATTCCATTCTAGGTGACTGTAGCAGGGTGGTCCCCCTGCTCCTGCCCTTCAGGGCTTGGAACAGCCCTGGGAGAGGGCTGTGGCTGGGGCAAGAAGCCTGGGCTGATTGGGGAAAGCAGGTTCAGCTGTGGCCAGGTCCCAATCAGGCCCAGCTGGCCCATATAAGAGGCTGTGAGCCAGAAGCCCAAACAGTCTCTCTCTGTTTGTAGAGGGAGAAGGGCCTGGCTGCAGGGAGCTAGACACAAGATACCTGAGTGAAGCAGGGCTGGGGAAAGGCAGAGGAGCTGGGAAGCTCCAGCCTGGAAAGCCCCAGGCTGCGGCCTAGCATTGGGCTAACAGGTACTGGGGGTTGCAGAGGGCAGCCCAGGGGTAGGCCAAGGCAGCAGGTCCAAACCCTCCTTGCCAGTGATGAGTAGGTTGATACTGCAGTCTGCCCAGGGTGTGGGGCTAGACAATGACTGGCAGTAGCTATATACTGAGGCAAGCTGGGGATAGAGGAGGATGGGGTTTCCCAGGGAGTGGAGACCCTGAGAGAAAGGGGGTACTGCCAGGGGGCAGCACCCCATGTAAAAGGGCACCGGGTCCAGGGAGGGACACGGGGGCCAGAGGACAGGCAGATCACTGGCCTGCATAGGGCGCTCCAGCTCTGGAATGAGCTAATTCCCAGGAGTCACCAGCAGGAGGCACTGCAGGGGTGAGTCTGCTCATCTACAGTGACTCACAAGCTGAATCAACAGAGGTGGGCTTGGAGTTTATAGTCTTACAGTTTGCAGCACTGCTCTGCCAAAGCCAGCATTGTCTCTAGCCTGCTGGTTCACCGTGTAGTGCGATGCGAACAAGTGGATAGATGACCTGGTGGTGGCTCGACAGATCTTTTGGATCGGTACCTGTGCCAGGAAGGCTGCTGCTGACACGTGCACTCTAGTCGATTGCCAGCGGGGGCACCTTTGCCAACTCATAGCAGTAGCGGTTGCAGGCCATGATCCAAGATGAGATTCTTTGGGCTGACACTGTGCAACCTTTCATCCTGTCAGCGACAGCAATGAACAACTGCGTTGACTTACCAAACGGCTTCGTTCTACCAATGTAGAAGGCCAGCGCCGTCTGACGTCCAGGGAATGCAGTCTGCGTCTTCATCCGTCGCATAAGGCTTTGAACAAAGGACTGGTATGTAAATGTTTTGACCAGTGTGGAAATGGGAGACAACCTTGGGCAGAAAAGCCAGGTGCAGACGCAGCTGGACCTTGTCCTTATCGAAGACCGTATAGGGCAGCTCTGACGTGAGTGCCCTGATCTCGGACACCCTGCAGTTATAGTGACCAAGAAGGAGACCTTCCAGGAGAGAAGCAGGAGGGAGCAGGAAGCCAAGGGTTTGAAGTGGGGACCTATGAGCCTTGACAGCACAAGATTCAGGTCCCAAGGTGGGACTGGGTTCTGGACACGTGGGTAAAGGGACTTCAGACCTTTCAGGAACCCTGACATCATGTGATACGCAAAGACCGAACAGCCTTCTTAAAACAGAGAGTGGAATGCCAAAATGGCCACCAGGAGTACCTTAATAGAAGATAGTGACAGGCCCTGGAGCTTAAGATGCAGTAAATAATTCAGGATGTCCTGCAGCAGGCCTCTTCTGCATGAATGTGTTGATCCATGGCCCAACATGCGAACTGCTTCCACTTTGCCACATAGGTAGCCCTAGTGGAAGGTCCCAGAGGCTGAGCGCCTCCCAACAAATGGCCAAAAACCTGGCGCCGCCCTGCCTGTTGATGTAATACACTGCGGCTGTATTGTCCATCAAGATCTGCACCACTTTGCCTTTCAGGTGTGGCAAGAACACCTGGCAGGCCAGGCAAACCACTCTGAGCTTCCTGACGTTGATATGAAGGGCTAGATCATTTTGTAGCCAGCAGCCCTGGGTGTTGAGTGGCCCAGGTGGGCTCCTCAGCCCAGGTCCAATGCGTCCAAGACCAGGGTGAGTGACGGAGACAGGGTCATGAAGGGAACCCACTGCAGCACCAACTTGGGATCCAGCCACTAGTCCAAGGACGACAGGATGTGGCTCGGTACTGTGACCACTCGGTCCAGGGCATGCCTGCTGGGGATATAGACTGAGGCCAGCCATGCCTACAGAGGCCACAGATAGGCATGGCTGATCTCGTATGTGCATGCAACCATGTGGCCCATCAATCTCAGGCACATGTGGGCCATGGTGAAAGGATGGCTCTTTATGTGGGCGATCAAATCCAATATGGCCTGAAAGTGTGCTTCCAGAAGGAAGGCCCTGGCCCTCGTAGAGTCGAGAACCGCTCCGATAAACTTTATGCATTGAACTGACGTTAATGTGGACTTCTCTGTGTTTATTAACAGGCCCAGATCATTGCAGATGGACTGCACCAGATCAAAGCTCTGTTGCACCTGCTCTGGAGACCTGCCCTTGATGAACCAGTTGTCGAGATATTGGAAGATCTGGACCCCTCAATGTCTCAGGTAAGCCGCTACCAGTGCCACGCATTTCTTGAACACCATGAGGGCTGAGAACAGGCCAAAGGGTAGCGCCATGAACTGGAAGTGGCACCCAGCCACTATGAAATGCAGGAAACGCCTGTGCCCCGGGAATATGGAGACATGAAAGTAAGTGTCCTTGAGTTGAGAGTGGTGTACCAGCCTCCCAGATCCAGGAAACGAATGATGGAGGCCAGGGAGACCATGTGGATCTTCAACTTCTTGAGAGACTTGTTGAGGCCATGCAGGTCCAGGATGGGTCTGAGGCCCCCTTTGGCCTTCAAATTTAGGAAGTAATGAGAGTAGAATCCTCTTCCTTCTATGTCCTGAGGAACATCCTCCACAGCCCCCAAGCCCAGGAGCTTCTCGACCTCCTGAATGAAGAGTTGCTCGTGATAAGGGTCCCTGAAGAGGGACGGGAAAGTGGGGGGGGGGCAGGAAGGAGGGGTGGCCAAGAATTGCAGGGTGTAGCCCCAAGCTACTATGTCCAGGACCCAGCGGTCCAACATAACCCACAACCAAGCCAAGTGGTAGAGAGATAGACAGCTGAGGAAAAGGCAAGTAGATTCCGGTTGACTGTCTGGAGCATCGCTCTCGGATGCACCCTCAAATGATTGCTTTTGGCCCCCTGGGTGTTTGGAGGGCCCAGGCTGGGCTGGCAAGCAGGACAAAGAAGGGTGACGATGACGAAAACTAGCGTTTCTTCTCCTTGTAGATCCCTGATGGAGTTGCCAGGATCGTGGTGGCCGGAAGGGCTTCCTGGCTGATTGCGTACATGCCCGAGTGAAGGGTAGCCCTAGTGTCCTTCAACCCGTGCAGCCTGGTATCTGTTTGATCAGAAAACAAACCCACCACCTCCATCAAAAGGGAGGTCCTGGATAGAGGCCTGCATCTCCTGGGAGAGGCCCGCTGTTTGGAGGCTGTTTGGAGCCTCCTCACTAGAGGAAGTTTTGGAATTAATTGATAAACTTAACAGTGACAAGTCACTGGGACCAGATGGCATTCACCCAAGGGTTCTGAAAGAACTCAAATGTGAAATTGCAGAATTACTAACTATGGTTTGTAACCTGTCCTTTAAATCGGCTTCTGTACCCAGTGACTGGAAGATAGCTAATGTAACGCAATATTTAAAAAGGGCTCTAGAGGTGATCCTGGCAATTACAGACCGGTAAGTCTAACATCAGTACCAGGCAAATCAGTTGCAACAATAGTAAAGAAAAAAATTGTCCGACACATAGAAGAACATAAATTGTTGGGCAAAAGTCAACATGGTTTCTGTAAAGGGAAATCGTGCCTTACTAATCTATTAGAGTTCTTTGAAGGGGTCAATAAACATGTGGAGAAGGGGATCCAGTGGACATAGTGTACTTAGATTTCCAGAAAGCCTTTGACAAGGTCCCTCCACATAAATTAAGTTGTCATGGGACAAGAGGGAAAATCCTTTCATGGATTTAGAACTGGTTAAAAGACAGGGAACAGAGAGTGAGAATAAATGGTAAATTTTCAGAATGGAGGGGGTAACTAGTGGTGTTCCCCAAGGACCAATCCTATTTAACTTATTCATAAATTATCTGGAGAAAGGGATAAACAGTGAGATAGTAAATGCTCAAGATAGTTAAGACCAAAGCAGACTGAAGAACTTCAAAAAGATATCAGAAAACTAAGTGATTGGGCAACAAAATGGCAAATGAAATTTCATGTGGATAAATGTAAAGTAATGCACATGGAGGGTGGGGGAAATAACTCCAACTATATATACACAATACGATTGGGAATAATTTAACTACAATTAATCAGGAAAAAGATCTTGGCGTCATTGTGGATAGTTCTCTGAAGATGTCCATGCAGTGTGCAGCGGCAGAAAAAAAAAAACAGGATGTTGGGAATAATTAAAAAGGGGATAGAGAATAAGATGGAGAAAATCTTATTTCCCTTATATAAATCCATGGTACGCCAACATCTTGAATACTGCATACAGATGTGGTCTCATCATCTCAAAAAAGTTATACTGGCATTAGAAAAGGTTCAGAGAAGGGCAACTAAAATGATTAGGGGTTTGGAATGGTCCCATATGAGGAGAGATTAAAGGGGCTAGGACTTTTCAGCTTAGAAAAGAGGAGAGTAAGGGGGAATATGATAGAGATATATAAAATCATGAGTGATGCGGAGAAAGTGAATAAGGAAAAGTTATTTACTTGTTCCCATAATACAAGAACTAGGGGCCACCAAATGAAGTGAATGGGTAGCAGGTTTAAAACAAAAGGAAGTTCTTCTTCACACAGCGCCCAGTCAACGAGTGGAACTCCTTGCCTGAGGAGGTTGTGAAGGCTAGGACTATAACAGGGTTTAAAAGAGAACTGGATAAATTCATGGAGGTTAAGTCCATTAATGGCTATTAGCCAGGATGGGTAAGGAATGGTGTCCCTAGCCTCTGTTTGTCAGAGGGTGGTGATGGATGGCAGGAGAGAGATCACTTGATCATTACCTGTTAGGTTCACTCCCTCTGGGGCACCTGGCATTGGCCACTGTTGGTAGACCGCACACTGGGCTGGATGGACCTTTGGTCTGACCCAGTACAGCCATTCTTATGTTAAGTGCCTAAGTCATTTTAGAAAAATGAGAATTAGCCATCTTAAGTCACTTAGGCCTTACAACTGAGCAAAGCAACGCCTAAAGAGCTGAGCCTAACCCCCTAATATAAAGATGAAAGATGCGGACTGCTTGTAACCAAGAGCAGTGTGATTAAATAGTGAAGTTATGAATGCATCCTGTTTCAGAATTTGGGTGTGGTCTTAATTAATTTTCCCCATCAGCTCTGTAGTCATCTAATAAGCTAGCACTTATCTGTGGGGAGGCCTATGATTTAAGCACCTCTTGGTGTAATAGTGTACTGACCCTTTCTGAGGGGAAAGTTAAGTTAAGCAGTAAGTCTTTCTTGCTATTATAAAGGAAGAAAAATGAATCTCACATGCAGGTCAATAATATCCAGCTATTCTCTAAAATCTGACAGTATGAAAGGTAAATGATTCCTTCTCTGCTTGACCTTGACTGTCAAATTTTAAAATGTGTGTGCTGAGCATCAACATTGTATTAGACCAGAATCCTAGGCAACGTTCTCTCTCTGTGTCTCCCTATATTAGAGCTGTCAAGCAATTAAAAAAATAACCATGCAATTAATTTAATTTCATGATTAATCGTGCTGTTAAACAATAGAATACCATTTGTTTTAAATATCTGTGGATTTTTACTACATTTTCAGTTACATTAATTTTAATTACAATTCAGAATAAAAGTGTACAGTGCTCACTTTATATTTATTTTTTATTATATTTGCACTGTAAAAATGATAAATGAAATAGTATTTTTCAATTCACCTCATACAAGTACTGAAGTGTAATCTCTTTATCGTGAAAGTGTAACTTACAAATGCAGATTATTTTTGGTTACATAACTGCACTCCAAAACAATGTAAAACTTTAGAGCCTACAAGTCCACTCAGTCCTACTTCTTATTCTCACTTTCAGGTGACATTGTAAATAAGAAGCAGGCAGCAGTATTTCCTGGCAATGTAAACAAACTTGTTTGTCTTAGCAATTGGCAGAATAAGGAGTAGGACTGAGTGGACTTGTAGGCTCTAAAGTTTTACATTGTTTTGGAGTGCAGTTATGTAACCAAAGAAAAATCTGCATTTGTAAGTTACACTTTCACGATAAAGAGATTTCACTTCAGTACTTGTATGAGGAGAATTGAAAAATACTATTTCATTTATCACTTTTACAGTGCAAATATATTAAATATAAAGTGAGCACTGTGCCCTTTCTATTCTGTGTTGTAATTGAAATCAATATTGAAAATGTAGAAAACATACAAAAACATTTAATAAATTTCAACTAGAATTCTATTAAGTGTGATTACTTACAACTTAATTTTTTAAATTGTGATTAACTCAAAAATAATTGCATGAGTTAACTGCAATTAATTGACAGCCCCACCCCCACCCAGGCATTTAAATATTCTCAGCCTACTGGCTCTGTCTGTAACACTGTGCTAATTCACTCTCTTCTCCCCCCCCCCCCCCCCCGCAGCCCAGACCAATTTTTTTCTCCCTTCTCTCCACTGCCTTTCTAATTACTGTAAGTTGCCATATAACACAAACCAACATCAGAAGGGTTAAAGTAATAGTTATAGTAAGCCTGGTATTTATCTGACTTCTGCTAATACTATCTTTTCTGTCTTGAGCAATGATGTCAGAGCTGTCTCCTTCATGGTGGTGGTGCTGAGCTTGTGTTCTAGATACCAGAGATACCACTTCTCTCCTGATGTACCATCATGACATTTGAGCTCAGCTGATAACTGAGATCCTTATGGCTCATAGTCCCCAGAGGTGAATGTCTGCAGGATGAAGGCCATTTACAGAGAGAACCCTCTATTCTACAGTTCAGTTGGGGTGGGGTGAGGATGGCTGTCATGAGATGCAAAATTAGCTATCAGGTGCATTCATATAGAGCCTTGCATCTCTTGCCCTACTGGATGTTGTCTGTTACCTCTTCAGGGCATGGACTTTGAGGGAGATTCGTAAAGGCACAGAGTAGCCTATGATTCTTAATACTCCTTTTGATTTCAAGAGACAAACACACCAGTGTCTATATTTACTCCAAGATAATCTGTTTCAATACAAAAATAAACTCCCCTCTGACCGCACACTCCTAATTGTCATTTACACACACGGGCGGCAGGTTTGTAGAAATTTTGGTGATGCCCAGAACCCACCCCCGCCCAAACTCTGCCCCCCCAAAACTCTGCCCCCCCACCTGCCCAAGGCTGTGGGAGGAGGTCTGGGGTGCAAGCTCTGGGAGAGAGTTTGGGGGGTGGTGCAGGGGTGGGGCTGGGTTTGGGGTGGGGCTGAGGATGAGAGGTTTGGAGTGTGGGAGGGGGCTCAGGGCTATGGCAGAGGGGTGGGGTGAGGGGTTCATGATGCAGGAGGGGGCTCAGGGTTGGGGCAGACAGGGTGCGGGAGGATGAAAGGTTTGGGCTGTGGGAGGGGGCTCAGAGCTAGGGCAGAGGGTTGGGGTGTGGGGTGTGGGCTGTGGGGTGGGGCTCAGGATGAGGGGTTCATGATGCAGGAGGGGGCTCAGGGTTGGGGCAGACCGGGTGCTGGGGTTTGAGGGCTGGGGCTGTGGGGTTGGGGGTGTGGGAGGGGCTCAGGGCTAGGGTAGAGGGTTGGGGTGCAGGGGGGATGAGATCTCTGGCTGGGGTTAGAGATGAGAGGTTTGGGGTGCTGGAGGAGCTCAGGGCTAAGGCAGAGGGTTGGAATACAGGGGGATGAGGGCTCTGGCTGGGGTTGGAGATGAGGCGTTTGGGGAGTTGGAGGGGCTCAGGGCTAGGGCAGAGGGTTAGGTTGCGGGGGGGGTGAAAGCTCTGGCTGGGGGCTCTGGGGTGGGGCAGGGCTGGGGATGAGTTTGGGGTGCAGGCAGGCTGCTCTAGGATAGGGTCCAGAGAGGAGGACTCACCCCAGCCCTTTACCTGCCAGCAGCAGCGAGTTCTGGGGGAGGAGCCCCCCATCAGCACACTCACCCCCACCACTGTCACTGTATGTGCTCATAGGGCCTGTAGTGGGCCAGTGTGGCTCCCCTCCTCCCCGGAGAGGGTTGAGCCCCGGACACAGGAAGGGGCGGGGCTACAGCATGGTGAGCCCGCCCCTCAGAGGGTCAGACGGCGACCCGGAAGGATAAAAGCTGGGCCTTCCAGCCCACTCAATGCCCAGCCAGCGGGGAGAGCAGACCTGTCTGAGGGAGCCCCGGGCAGCTGCCTGGACTGGCTGGAGAGCACCCTACCCCGCTACTGGGAAGACCTGCCGGAGCTTCCCCGCACCACCTATGATGAGGAGCCAGTAGGAGCTTCCCCGCTACTGTGCTGTTACCCCGAGGAACCCCCGGAGCAGGATTGGCCGGACTTCCCCAGGGAGCTACCCGATCTACCTCCCAGCCTGGGTTGTGAGGAACCCATGCAGTGGGACTTCCCAGGACCAGATGCCGTGGACCAGGTAGGACAAGAGGGGGATATTGGAAGTGGCCCGGGGGCAGCTGACCTCAGTCAGGCTACTGATCAGACAATGCCCATGTCAGTGTGTTGCGGTCAGGATCCCCACTGACCGTCAGCAGTGATGACTGCTGTCTAGGGCCCTGGGCTGGGACACAGTGGAGTGGGTGGGCCTGTGTCCCCCCTGCCACCCCACTCATGGGTGGCAGTTATCCCCCTCACCCTATTGCTCAGCCTGCCGCCAGAGGCCTGAGCCCCTGTACTGCTTACTGCTCAGCCTGCCGCCAGAGGCCTGAGCCTCCTTGTACTGTTCCCTGCTCAGTCCCTGCACCAGAGGGCTGGGGCCTTTCCCAGACTGTTGATACTGTTTGCAGCTCAGCCTTGCAGAAAAAGGCCTGAGCCCCAACTGACTCTGTCTTGGTCACCTAGCCTTAAAGGGACAGGACAGAGCCCCCGTGAGACCAGCGGCCGGTGTGGCTCCCCTCAGAGGGTTGAGCCCCGGACCCGCCTGTTACAGGGCCCCTCTCAGGTCCAGGAATCTCCCTCGTCTCCCACATGGGTGCCAGGGGGTGCTGCGTGCGCCTCCTCCACTGCTGTTGCCCCTGACTGTAGCCTCACTGGGGGTGGGGGATGGGGCTGCCTCCTTGCCCAGCATGGGGCAGGAGTGGTGACGGGGGGGCGGAGCTGTGCTGGTGGAGGGTCCTGCCAGAAAAGGGAAGGGTCTGACAGTTGATATGGCAGTCAATATGGGGGGCACTAGGACCTTGCGGCAATTGCTGCCGCAGGGAAGCAGCATGGAGATGCACGGAAGAGGCAGGGATGCTCTGCTCCCTTCGGGGCCCGGGGACGTGCATGGGGCCAGCAAGGGGGGTCCGGGGGACACTCGGGTGGGGGGCAGCAGGTGGGGCTGGGGGGGAGACCCAGCCCCAAACATTGGTGGAGCTGAGCCCCTGGGCTCTGAATATTGCTGGTGCCCAGGCACCACGTGGGTATATAACTTGCTGCCCATGTACACACACCCACCCACAAACCCATTCAGACTATCTGTACTAGTGTGGGGGTTGTCCCTCCCCCTCTGATACTGTAGTTAGGCCGTGGCCTCCCTCTGACCCAAACAGCTAGAACCCAACTCAATAGGACCCAATCCTGAAAAATCTTTCCTGAACCCCTTCTTCTGGCCTTCAATAACCCCCTAAGCTCTCCAAGTTCATCAGAAGCAAGCTCCCCACAGACCAGAGCACACCAACTCAAAGCAGCACTAGACCCTGCCAGAACAACAGATGCACAATCTGAAGACACATCTCCACTTCTACAATGATCAACACCGACCACAACACAACTTTCAAGATTCAGGGATCCGACACATGCCTATTACAACATGTGGTGTACCTCATTCAGGGTACTAAATGCCCCAGTAGCAACTAAGCAGGTGAAACTAGACAATCACTAGCTCTCAGATGACTTCACCCAGGAAAAGATAGACAAAAACACTATCACCTGTGGTCAAACCCTTTTCACAGTGACCACTCTACTGATCTCAGTCCTCATTCTGAAGGGAAACTTGCACAACCCTTTCAGCAGACGAGCCTGGGAACCAGGGCTGCCCAGAGGGGGACAAATGGGGCAATTTGCCCCAGGCCCTGGGCCCCACAGGGGCCCCCATGAGAAAATAATATTCTATAGTTTGGCAACTTTTTTTAATGGAAGGGGCCCCCGAAATTTCTTTGCCCCGGGCCCCCTGAATCCTCTGGCGGCCCTGCTGGGAACTTAAATGTAGAACTTTGCTAGACACTAAAAATCATGAATTGAATAGAGACACTGGATTTATGGCTTATCACAACAAACTGTAACCCACTAACAACCATCCCCCAAGCTGCTCTCTCCTCCTTTCCTCCCCCACCCACCGCCTTCCTTTCCTCCCTGTAACTGGAGGGGTGTTAACAGGCCACTTCACCTTGACTGGTCCCTTGAAATATGTTTGTTCAACGTAAGTAGTTAAATCTGTTCACATCTTGTATTTAGCAGGAATACATTTGGCTTTATCTACACTAGAACCTGAAAGACAAAACTTTTGTCATGTGGGGTGTGGAAAATAACACCCCCTCCCCCAAACTACAAAAGTTTTGCCAACAAAAAGCATTGTGTGAACAATGGTTTGTAACAAAGCTATCACCACTCATTTGGGATGGATGTTTTTCTTCGGCAGGAGAGCTCTCTCCTGGCGACGAACAGCGGCTACGCTGCGCGCCGCCGCTGTATAGCGGCACGACTGTAGCAGCACATCTATGTCACTAAAAGGTGCATAGTGTAAACAAAGCCTTACAGAACTGAAGAGCTCTGTGTAAGCTTTAAAGCTTGTCTCTCTCACCAACAGAAGTTGGTCCAACTGAAAAAAAAAATTACTTCCCCGCTCCTCCCTGTCTCTCTAATCTCCTTAGCCTTTGCATTCTCTCCGCAAACACCCCAGTCCCTGCACAAAGAGATGGCCTTTGAAGTATGCATGAAAGGTCAATAGATAGTGGGCTTGGTTTTCATTTACACTATGGCCCCTTTAGGTGATCTGATCCTTTGCCACCTCTCTGGCCGTGTAAAGGTGCCTTAATGCAAATAAGAATTGGACCTTCACGTCCTTTCAGACAGAAGCTGAGAAAATTCCAAAGTCAAGGGCCCCTCCTGAAGGACACCCTGTGAGCTGTTCCCTTTCCAAACCAAGGGAGCTCCAGCTCAAACGCTTCTGCTAATCTCCACTACAGCGCACACACACACCTGCATCCAATATTCCCTGCAAAAGGCAGAAAGACTCTATTTGGCCACAAATAGAAGATATGCAGATAGGGTTAGACTGGGGTACAGTTATGAAAATGTAAAGGCCAGTAGGACCATGTTGTACTTAGCATTTGTTTATTCAAAAATGCGCACAGTAGAACTGACTTCCATTGCAAAGTCTGACCCACATTATCAGTGCATCACTTTGCCCCCCTCTACGGGCTAGACTAGGTTTTTGCCTCCAAGTTAATGGACCTGGCTCATTGGCTCAGTAGTGGCTTGTACTTTTTAGACCAGCGCTCCCATGTCTAATTCCTGAATGTGATCCAGCCAAAGAAGACATTACCCATGCATGAAAATATGAAGTAAAAAGTAAATCTTTTTGAAATGATGTGTAAAATAATGCAGTGGTCCCTTTTTGGCATAGGTGAGTCATGATGCCTGTAAATCACCTACTTAGATTGTTTGGAAGTGATTTCACCAGCTTCCAAATTATTAAAAAATGCTTTAAATTTTATTTTAAAGCTTCCTGATTCTCATAGGCTTTAACACTCTCTTCTACAGATGCTTTTTGGGCAGCAGAAGTGAATCTCCTGTTTTTTCTGTCACTATAATAACTAATAAGCCTCATATTGTTGAAATAAACCCCTTACAACCTATTTGCTGACAACAGCCACTTCACAAAATGTTTCAAAATTCAGGGCACTTAAAAATGAATTGCATAAAAAAAACAAAGTATCATTCCACTACTCTGTTTCCTAAAAAAGGACTGTCTCATAACATTCAATACACCAGGGACTGCAAGTCCTCATGCAACTTCCCCTATGGTTTAAATTTTCATGAATAAAGTAGTAAATGCCATAACAGTGCAAACCAGGGAGGCAGATTAATCCGTTAAGGCAGTCCAAATAATACCTCAAGTTTAGTTCCAAGTCCCTTTTGTCAGGACCAGTTATATTCAGAAACAGAAGATGTTAACAAAGCCAACATTCTAATGAGTTAAAACACGCGGTAACAAAGACCTTTCCCAGTTACAGTCGGACGGGGGGATGGAGGAGATGCATCCTTCCTCAGTAGGTAGGCCTTTCCTGGCTTCTAGGCAGAGACCCACACTAAGGCTGCTCTGGCCATATGTCTCTACGGTCTCTGCTTAAGAGTCAGGAAGCCTTATATTTTGCTTCCTGTAGGTCACATGCTTGCTCTCAGTCATGTGCCTTGCAGCTACAAGTTTCCAGTTGTAACGAGCCGGAGGGCCATAACGGGAGCACTGGGATATGTTCATACACACTCAAGGCCTAATACCCTGTTACAAACACTTTCTACCCATTTACCGTTGGGCACGTTACTATCCAGATACTGGTACAGAACCTGGGTTTACTGGAATCTTTGGGTGGGGACTCTCCAGAAGGGTAGATCAGTCCCAGATTGTAGAATGTGTGGTGCCTCCACCTGGAGAAATGGATCTAGCCCTAAACGGGCAGCCTATTATGCACTATAGAAAGTAAACTAGATACAAAATGATTCCCCACAAGAATTTCACCTGAGGCAGGTGAATAGATATTTTTATTAACATCCTGCAAACAAGCTTACAATATGAATCAGCCATATTTGACAGACACTAGTTTCTTATGTTGCAGGAGCCAGTTATGTTACCAGCATATAGATAATGTAATGTACAGAAGCGCCCACATTTTAAAATGCTGACCATCATATGAAAGTCACAAAATAAATAGGGCATAGAGGTGGGGGGAAACCTTTAAATCTGTCCTTGACTACTTCAAAGCCAGACAAGTGAGCTCTTCAGTTTAATATATTTTATTTTCCCAAGTTTTCTTTCCTTTTAATAATGGAAATTAAATTTAATATAGCACCAGGAAATAAATCATCCAGGCTTGGTAAGAAATTGCCCCTGCAGTGGTGTAAACTGAAATCTCCCATATTATTCTGAATTTGTGTACAGTGCTTTACTATTTCCCAACAAAAGAGACTGAAGCCCACTTCAATTTCAGTGCAGCATATTTCTTTTAAGCTTCAGTAATGGGCAAAGAAAATATTCACATTATAACTGGTGAATAACATTCCCCCCCCCCCACACACACACCCTTTGTTGAAGAAGACTACACTTAGAGGAAATGTCAGCTTTTCTGTACCTGCTTTTTTGTACTAGGAATTGCTGGATGCTATGAAAAAGCAGAGAAACCTCTCAAGTCTCTGGTAAAACATGACAGGCATCTATTGTAAACAAAAAATATTTGGGGGCCATTTAAATGTTATAAATCTAGGCTAAAGAAAGAATTCTTTGCCTTAAACCTGTATGGGAAAGGGTTCTGACCCAAACAGAGGGAGTGCTGTGCAACTGAGCAGCTGTCAGTGTGATCTCTCGAACCTGAAGAATGAGAGCAGAAAGAAGACACTTGCTCTACTCAGGTCCCATTCTCACAGGACAAAGGCCGCAGGTGGTCAGGGACAGAGGTAGCCTAGGAAAGGCAGGAGAGTTTGGGAAGTGAAGTTGGACTGCTTCAGGGCCTGAGATGGGAACTAGAATTTCTCTCTCCCATTAACACTGAGGGACTGCTAAGAGACTACCCTTGGATAGGCAGATATCAAACTCCCCCACTGAACACACTAACAATTTAAGTGTGAGACTCTAGACAGATTCTAAAGTCTTGTGTACAAACTGTCACCAGAACAACATCGGTTTTAATTCACACTTTCAGTTATGCTGGTGCAATATCTGGGCATTATTTGTTGTTGTTAGTACTGTACCTTGAACTGATTTATTTTAAATTATTTTTCCCTAATTTAAATCAAAACATGAAACTTGTAATCTCACATAAGAGTGCCCATACTTTCTACCAAAACAAAAAAAGTGTGAATTAAAACTGATATTATTTTGGTGACAGTTTGTACATAAATCAGCACCTAGTCTCTGACAAGAATAATCTTTTAACTGCCTAATAACAAACCAGCATACAAATGTTCCAGTTCCCATCTTCTAATGAGTTTCATGTTGCAATTTCTGTTCCCCATGTCCAGAATCTTCCTGTCCTTGAACACCACAGCATCTCTCATCCCCAACACTTAAACCATTATTAAAGGTTACATTTTCACTAACCACAAGCAAATCTCCTCTTCAGTACCATCTGTTATCAGTGAGAAGTTTCACTGCATAAGAACAAAGCGTCCTACTGACCACCATTTACCTCCTCCCCCTTGTAATATTAGGGGTGTCAGATGATCTATGACACACTCAAGTCTTTCACATTGTGTTGGCTAGAGAAATGTCTCTGGAATCGCCTTAAGACTCAGCTCCATGGATGCAGGTGATTTTGCCACATTTTCAACTTTTCCCCATATTCAATCTAAAAAACAAACAAACTCTTTTCTTCCAACAATACAGTACGTAGAAGCAACAAATGGCATACACTTGTGTATAGCTAGGGGAAAGGATGATAGAAAAAGGGAAGAGAAAACATTTCCCAAAGCAGGGGAAATCCCTATAAAGAATTCTCAAAAGATTAGCTACTATGGTAATGGGATCCATACCATATACATATCAATCTCCCAAATAACTAGGGAAGGGGAGAGAAATTACTGCACAACATTAAAATGCAGATAAAGGAACTAGCCTAAACTCAACAATGATAACATTTTGTAAGTGCTAAGAATCATCATAAACATTATTTCTATAAGATTCCTGTTAGCTAACTCTTAGCTAAAGGAGATATATCATACTGTTGATTTAAGAATAGTGTTTTTTGTTTTGTTTTGGTTTTTTTCAGCATAAATTGTCTTGTATCCATAGACAAGTTTTTATTTTATTTTAATCCGGCATTTTATCCTGCTCTAATTAATCCACTTTGGAAGCAACAGTTCTATTACAGAATGAGTGATATTCATATGAGGTTTATATGTACACATCTCTATTTCAGATTAGCCATACAGCTTCAAGTAGTCTTCCCAGTACTATCCAATTCTGCATTGCTGCCCCTGGACCAGCCTGTCTACTTATCTGTGTGCCTTCTACAGCTCTACGGTCACTTTGAGCAGATGTCATCTCCCTGTTTAAATGACAGTCAGGTGCACCACTTTGTGTTTCCAGCTTGTGGCAAGCTCACCCTCACAGAGTCCATTGTAGCAGCCAGGCCCCATGACTCCATCTGGTCGCATGCAGAGGTCCTGGACTTCCTTATCCTCTGGAGAGAGGAACCTGACCAGTTCTGTTGTGAAGCTCTATGATCAGCTAGCAGAGAAAATGCAGATAAATGGCTACTCTCAGCAACCCAGTATCACACCAAAGCAAAAGGGCTCTGGCAGCATTACAAGAAAACAGCCCAAAAACAAGACCTCCAGTAATGTTCCTATTATCTGCCCTTACTATGAGGAGCTGGACTGGAGTTTTGCCAAGGAGGCCACCACCAAACCCCAGTATAGAGGGGATAGTTTCACCACAGGACTGTCAGGCACCCAAGTGACCACAGACCCCAGCCAGGAGGAGATCCTCCCAAACAACCAAGATCTCTTCACCAAGCACAGTCCTGAGCCAGAAACCCAAGCCAAGATGGCACCCGAGATTGGCCACTGAAACCCAGGCCAACAGCCAACCTGACAGTGCTGCAGAGGGGACTTTACTTGTAAGTATTAAAATACAACTGTATAAGAACAGTTCAACAACTTTGTCCTGGATATTGTTTGGATGCCATGTTGGGTGGATATGTGCAGTGAGCCTCTCTCCACCTGCTTAGTTTTTATTGCCTCCTTCACACCACCCAAACACCCACACTTCAGCATGCTCAAGACAGCATCCACACAAATGTCAAACTCAAAATGGTTAATTTCCCAAAATATCAAATCCCATAATCAGGACCAAATATTCCTCCCTAGCCATTCCCATGCCGCTTAATGCTCCCTCCTAGTGGACTATGCCTCTCCCTCATACCCCTCCTGCTTTGCCCCATTCCTTCCTATGCTGCTTGATGCTCCCTATCCATCCTGGTGGACTGGTCAAGATGGTGGCACTTTGGGGTTACAAAAACTGTGCACCTTGAATGGCAGATATTGCCCTGATTATTTTAGCTCCCTTTACGCTTTCAAACTCCTACTGGAATAGGAGGTAAGCTGTCCAAAGGAGGCTACACAGACATTTCAGTGCACAGAAAGAAGGCATTCAGGGCTACACAGATTAGAAGACCACACCTATTTTCAATTAAACCCTAAAAAACTGTTAAACCCCCTACAGAAAGAGTTCAGACCAATTACTCCGTCTATTTTGAAGTGCACTTTGTGCTGATCATCAAGTATTATAACAGAATTTAAGGCAAAGATAGTCCTTTATTTTGGTGTACACATAAAGCACTGCAGCCCTCTTGGGACTAAAGAGGTAGAACAAAATATAAAGAGGAGAGGGAGAAAAATTCCACAAATTGAAAATTGAATTATTTTTGGTTTTCAAAAACCAAAACAAACCATTGTTTCATTTCAACATTCCAAACCTACATTAAAATTTTCATTTCAAAGTATTGTTGAAATGAACATTGTTTAGTTTCTATACAAATTTCCATGGACTAACTAAACAGACACTGGATTTATGGTTTATTACAACCATCCCCTAACCTGTTAACCTCCTCTTTGTCCTATGACTGCAAAGGTGTTAATGGACCACTTTACCTTGAATGGTCCCTTACAATATGTGTTTACTGCTTATGCTAAACAACTTGTTCCACCTTACATTTTGCTGTATGCTGCTGGGAGTACCTTTCCCAGACCTGAAGAACAGCTCTGTGTGGCTCGAAAGCTTGTCTCTCTCACCCACAGAAGTTGGTTCATAAAAGATATTACCTCATTCACCTTGTATCTCTAATATCCTGGGACTGACACTGTTACAACTACATGGCATGCATGGAAAACCTGACCTTTTTTGGTTTAAAGATTTTTTTCCCCAGAAAAGTGTATTTTCCAACCACTGTCCTCAGAACACAGGGATGTAGGCTTTATACCTGAAAGCTCAGTTTTCAGCTGTTCTAATGTTTGTTTTTTTTAGCCTGTCCTAATACCGCCCTCAGTAAAAGTAAGCTTTCATTTTTGCCCTTGGGAACTATATCTCTGCCTTCTGACTTGGTTCTCTCTCTCTCTCTCTCCTTGCAGCATGCTAGTTTGTGACATTTTTCAGTTTCACATGAGAATGGATGTCTCTCAAGAGTGCAGTGTTTTCTCAGCCCCATTTTGCTAAAAACCAGTAGCACACTGCACCTCTCACTGATAACCATTCTAGGTTTTTTGCTGCCCCCCCCCCGTCCCAGCCCTGGGCTCCTCGACGCACCCCCCTGCTGCCCCAGCCCTGGGCTCTTCCCCCACCCCACTCCCTGCCACCCCAGCTCTGGGGTCCCTCCTTCCCCCTCACCATTGCCCCACACACACACCTCCTGCCGCCCCAGCCCTGGGCTCTCCCCCCCACACCTGCACTCTCCTTCCGCTGCAGCCCTGGGTCACTGGTAACTTGCTCCCAGGGCATGTCATTCAGCAGAAATTTTAGATGTGCATAGACCACAGACAGGATTGGTTCCCATATGGTTACAGAACTTCAGTAAAGTGGAACAATTTTCAGCTTGTGTGATTGGAGGATATCTGGATACATATTATAAGACTGTCCTACATAAATGAGGAAAAGCTGAGGTGCCTTTATTATTCTTTTGTTCCACTCTTTGTTTCTATGGGGAATTTGCCAATGCAATATTACTGTCTTCCTTTTAAACAAACAAAGAAACAAACTAACAAAAGGCAATGGCTGTTGAAAATAGCAATTCCAGTCCTAATAACCACTGGGAAGCATTTCTTGCTCAATTTTATCCTACTTTTTCTACAGCAAGTTACAGTGGATCAGTATATTTGATCTGGGAGAAATGACGTAACAGCTGCCCAAATTGTGCTTGAGCACTCCTGAATTTTGAGGTGTTCAAATCTGGAAGGCAGGTGCTGGGTGCGGGGCTGTGGCTCCACGGGCGAGCACGGCAGCATGTATGCAGCAGCATGTCTGGTGCTGCACGGAGCCAGACACACTGGTCTGAGTGGCACAGTAAGGGGTCTGGGGGGTTGGAGATGGGGTAGGGGTTCCGGGAGTCCAGAGACTGGGAGCAGGGGGGGTTGGATGGGGCGGAGGTTCTGGGGGGGCAGTCAGGAGCAGGGAGAAGGGGGGTTAGATGGGTTGGGGTTTGGGGGGACAGTCAGGGGACAGTCAGCGGTTGGATAGGCATGGGAATCCTGGGCGTTTGTCAGGGGACAGGTAGAAGGTGAGGTCCTAGGGGGAAGTTGGGGGGGGGTCTCAGGAGGGGGCAGTTGGGGACAAGGAGAAGGGAGGCTTAGATAGGGGGTGGGGTCCCGGGAGGAGGTGATCAGGGATCAGGGGGGAGTTGGATGGGTTGGGGTTTCTGTGGGAGGTAGTCGGAGGGAGTGGATGGTGGCAGGGTGGGGCTACCCTCCCTCCCCGTGGAGTGTCCTATTTTTTGAATGTTAAAATATGGTATCCCTACCCTTCACAGTGCAGCTCGCCATTCACAGCAGGCTGCAGCATGAGGTCTCAACTACCTCACTCCCTCCCCCTCTTTCCTGTTGGTAGTGGCCAAGGGAATGCTGGGAAATGTAGTTCTTTCCCTGCTCCAGGGCTGGCTCTATAGGCAGGGAGCTAACCAAGGAACTACAGCTCCCAGGGCCCCCTGTTGGTGCTCAGCTCCCATTCTGGATCTCTGCCGCCCCTGCAAATGGGCTGCCCCAAGCATGTGCTTGCTTTGCTGGTGCCTAGAGCCACCCCTGCTGATAATGAACTTGTAAGTAGGTACAAGCATGGGATATAAAATTTGAAGTAATAAGCTGATAAATTTTCTCCCTAAAGCTTCCTGGGCCAAGAAAAAAGTGAACATAATGATTAAAGAACAAACCCAGAGAGATGTCCCTCAGGATCCATAAAACTGTGAATGCGATGATCCTTTCTAGAGGAATAATTTTAGATAAAAACCCAAACCATCTTTGTTCACTAAAGTATTACTAGCTGTTTTTTCCTGTGTCTAGCATTTTTTTTCTTCTGTAAAATATTTATTTTCTTCTTTTTAGCCTATACTTTATAGGTGCTGGAAATTAGAAAAACTTGTCTTAATTTTCCATACCTGTAATTTCTATTTATAAGGGATTATTAATGAGAGAGGGATTAGATACCCTCAAACAACTCTGCCATCAAAACCCCCTCATCACAAGGTAGTCCTTTCAGGCCTTAATCTGTCTCTCTCTTTCTCTCACACACTCTCTCTCTCGGCTTCTTTCACCCCGGCTGTGCTTTTATTATATTCTGTCAGTGGGCCACAGCTTGTAGTATTATTTAAATTCTATATGCCACTTCCCCACTTACTGCTGGGGAATGGGACTGTACTAGTAGCAACCAGTCCTGCCTACCTCTACCTTCCTGTAGGCTCCCTGCTCTCTCCCAGAATGTCTGTCTTGTCTGTTTATATAATCCCAACTGCTGGGGGTTGCCTCTCCCTCCATTAGCCTCTCCACTGTAGCTCTAATCAGATAACTGATACCCTTTCATCCCCTGTCTTCCAGGTAGGTCCCAATGAGTGTACATGGGTGAGTATTAGAGTGACAGTGTGCTGAGTTAACTCCTGACTCAGCACGCCCTGTTTGCACCCATTTTATCTCTACAAAATGCTCAATCTTGTCTTTCCAACCCCTGCCTATAAGTTACTGTTATACAAATATATACAGGGATTGAGGAGACAAACTTGAGCATTTAATAGAGATAAAATGGTAGCCGTGTCAACAATTCAGTGTTGGCCTTTAGAAGAGATCACCAGTTGCCTTGATTATTATTGTTAGGTCCTGCAGGAGCCAGCCCTGAAATTCTAACTCTCTTTGAAGATATTTGCCTTGGAGTTGGGGTAAAAGATAGTGATAAATTTAAGAAGCTCAATCTATTTGGTTTAACAAAGAGATGGTTACAGAATGACTTGATCACAGTTTATAAGTACCTGCACAGGGATCAAAAATTTGAAAAGGGGCTAATCTAGTAGGCAATGGTAAAACAAGATGCAATGGCTGAAAGTTGAAGCCACGCTGGAAATAAAGAGCAAATTTTTAGCAGTAACGATAACCACTGGACCAACTTTCCAAAGGTTGTAGTGGATTCTCCATTGCTGGCCATTTTAAAATCAAGTTTGGATGTTTTTCTAGAAGAGTTGCTCTAGTTCAAACAGGAATTAATTCAGGGAAGTTCTATGATTTATGTCTATACAATAGATCAGACTAGATTTTTGCAGCGATCCTTTCTGGCCTTGTAATCTATGAATCTACTACCAGTCCGCTCCCAAACAAGGAGACAAGAGCAGGCTTAGGTTTGAATATATCCATACTTTCATGTTCTCTTATCCTAAACAACTATGAGAATTCAATGAATAATCTGTTTCAGAGGCCAATATAGGAAGAAAAGCATCCCCTTCTGACTGACATTAGAGGATCTTTTTACTGTGACTCCTTGTGGTAATGTGTTAGATGGCAGGAATTTACTCAACCTGCAGTTTAAGATGGCATGGGATTATGTTTGGATTTGCATGTCCTTAGTGCAGAACGTTCTCCTTGCTCACAATTATTTCCTAGCAGTGCTGGTGTTTAAGATTGAGCTTTGAGCATGCTTGTGGGCATACCATGTGCTCTGTATGATAGACCCAAGAGGCTTTTCCCACCTTTAGTCTCTGAACCTTTAAGAAGATTGTGTGAAATATCAAACTGCATGTACAGCTTAAGTGCTAAATGTGAAATCTGTGCGTTGTAAAATAGAATAATACAAATCTGTGAAGATCAAACAAAATAAGAGTTTCCAATCTTTTGGGGAATTCTCATTAGTCACAGAAAAGTTGCTATAATAGCTGGCTTCTGGGTCTGAGAGTGTTTGTTCATTTACAACTGTACATTGTAGGAGCACTGCATTTGCACCACTGGCTGTAAACCAGAATGAATTCTTAGGGACAGTTTTTTAAGTGGCTTGTAACTAGGTGCCTCAGTTTTTTGGTACCCAACTTTACACAGAGACATTGAGGCACCCACTGACTTCAACTGAAGATGTGGGTGTGTAGCACCTCTGAAAACCAGGTGCTAAAGTCGAAAGTTGGGGACCAAAAATTATAGGCCACTCTTAAGTAATGTCTGTGTGTGTCACTTTTTTTTCACTTTTAAACTGTGTATATTGTAATTTCATCAAGCTTCTGAATTAGACAAATTCTCCAGTCTGGAAAAGCATGGTACAACACCACTACTTCTAATAAAGCAAGTAGATGCATAATTTCTAACACTTCTGATTTACATTTGGCAGCAGCATGATCAAATGCTAGAGTTAATGTAATCCTTAGACAGCTTGTGGGGTCCCTTGTAGAGAGACCATAGATGTGGATGTTCCTTGGCATAAAAGGCCAATTGCAGCAAAGTGGAAATAAAACATTTAGTGCTTTGGTTGTAGGGAATGGAATTATGATGAAATGAAATAAAAAATGGAATTTGTGTAGTGGGGAAAGGACAGAATAACAGACAAGTTGTCTGTAAGCAGATTAACATGAGATTTGGCAACAGTCAAACCTAAAACAAATGAGGGAACTGACAGGATTTGGGCAAAGAAAATTAGAAAATGGAGTCAGAAACATCTCTGGTGATTTAGGATTTGTGACTGTGTTTGAAGATGTGGTTTATAGGTCTTATCAATTTCATCCTGTACAGAAAGATGAATGTCATACAATTCTTCTCCCCAATCACTTAGATGTACTGATTTCTACACTGTAATATACAGAACAGTAGTACATAAAACCACATGGTGTAAAAATCAGGCACCATTCAGGGTCCAAGATTCACAGGCTTTCTGCATGATGGAAGCAGCTGAATTATTGAGTTATTCACCAGAAAATGTGATGGTTTTCAGGGAGATAACTGGGAGAGCAGCACAGAATGGAAAGCAGGTGTCTGTGGGTCTTTCCTCTTGCTTTAGCATTTTCCACCCCAAACAAAAAGCTAGATAGACTTCCCTTGGAGTCAGCACTCACTGAATGTCTAGGTCCTGTATGATGAAAATCTTAAGCTCATTTTCCCCTAACCCTCTGTTTTCCTTTCATGTCACCTCACCACCTGTACCCACACTTGTTTTCTCCCTATCAGAGTCTCTTTTCACTCAGCAAAGGACAAAATGTGCTAGACATATATGTTGTAATTCCCTTGGGGGACTTGGTGACTCCCAGCCTAGGAGAGCTCTCCTTCAGGGTGGGATGCTGTGACGTTCCCCTCTGGTGTTATCTGGACTGGTGATCTGCTAAGTCACTCCAATCCTTGACTCTGGGAGCCAGCCTTACCCTGCTCTGCTCTGAGAAGCCCCACTCTTGGGCTGTTCACGCACAGCCTCTGGCATGTAAGCTGCTCCCAGCTACTTGCAACCGAATGATACTAGCCAACATCTCTGGTCCCAGACACAACCCTAAGAAACTCTGTCTTGTGGATGCTGCAAGCTTATATGAGTTCATCAGTTTAACAAAGAAATTGATATGTATCAGGCTTATTATCCCAAGGGGAGACTCTGTCATGCTTTAAACCAAACACACTGCTTCAGGTAGAATAAACAGATTTGTTAACTATAAAGATAGATTTTAAGTGATTATAAGTCAAAACATAAGTCAGATTTGGTCAAATTAAATAAAAGCAAAACACATTCTAAGCTGATCTTAACATTTTCAATGACCTTACAAACTTAGATTCTTCTCACCATAGGCTGGCTGGGTGCTCTTCAGCCAGGCTTTCCCCTTTGATCAGCGCTTCAGTCACTTGCTGTGGTGTCTGTAGATCTAGGTGGAAGAGAGAGAGAGAATGGCAAATGTCTCTCCCTTTTATCATGTCCTTTCTTCCCTCTTGGCTTTGTCTCCTCTCCCCCCCCTTTCAGTGTCAGGTGAGCATTACCTCATTGCAGTTCCAAACTGACCAAAGGAAGGTGGGTGACTCCCTCGAGAGTCTAACAGATTCTTTTATTGCTGCCTAGGCCAGCGTCTTTTGTTCCTGTGAGGCTGGGCTGGGTTTGTCCCATACCTGCCCTGATGAGGTGTGAACTGCCTCTCTGCTATTGGAGAGTTTTTGCCTGGGCTTATTTTAAGCTATGAGGATACATTTTCAGCCTCATAACTACATATGTGAAATTATAACCTATAACATTACTGTAATAGTTACTATAATATCACTATAACAACCATGCTCAGTGCATCATGAGCCTTCCAGAGACACCCAACATGACAAACTTTACATACAACAGAATCATTTTATAAAAATGAACATGGGGGTGTAGGATATTCCCCCGAGGTACAGAGTGTCGCAGATCCTGAATAGTATCTTCCTTATGTAAGCAGAGTCATGATGAGCTCTACCCTGACATCTGGTGGTGAATTGTAGCAAGTTGTGCAAAAAGAACTTCAGGGACTGATCTTGTTTGCATAGGCACACCCACCCTGCCTAGCATGAGCCCACAGCAGCTCAAATGGTCACTTTAGCTGCTGTGGGACCCCCAGTTTCTCTGTTATTGGGGCAGGAAGAATAAAGTGGTGTTAGCCTGATTATGTGAATCAAAGCCAGTGGAACTGTTTTATGACCGAGGGACTCACCATCAACTAAGTAGCACGCGCTAGACAAGGGACATGGGTTCCAAAGCCCAGTGAATTGAAAGGGAGGGAGGGGCTAGGAATAGGTATTTGTATTTTGGGGGTGGTGGCAGCTGCTACCACCATGAGGGCCTGAAACATCAATTGCATTATCTCCACTGTTAAATATCAGAGCTAATTTTGATTCTATTAGGGGTCTAGTTACAGGCTGCTGAGCTAAATTTACTTTGGGCCAATGATGCATTAGCACTGGGGCTCCCCTGCTATAAGCTGAAATCATCAAGAGCTGAAATCACTGAGTGCTGTGTTAACTGGGGGGTGGGGCTGAAGATATATTGCTAAGCAGTTGGCAGAGTGGAGCAGTTTGTAGGATGGTTGGAGGGGCTCATGAGACAGCTGGTAGAGTGGAGTGAAGCGGAGCTGAGCAGTTTGTGGGATGGCTGGAGCGGCTCAAGGGCTGGTGGAGTGGAGCGGAGCGGCTGGCAGAGTGGAGCAGTTCACAGAATGGCTGGAGCAGCTCACGGAACAGCTGATGGACTGGAGCGGCTCATAGTGAAGGCTGCAGCAGAAACCCACAGAGAGGATGGGCAGTTGGCCTCGGACCACGTAAGGTGCCCCTTAACACTCTGTGCTCCCCACATTTCCACCCAGGCTGGGAGGGTAAAACTCTGCAGATAAACTTTTGAAATCTGGGGCTGCACTGACCAGGGACAGAGACTTTTGGGTTGTTGGACTTTGGGGACTTTGGGTGATTCTTGGGTTGCTAGACTCAAGAACCAAAGGGAAAGGACACGGCCCAATTTGCTGGGGTGGGTCTTTGCTTATGGTTTGGTCTATGAACCCTAGTTGTGGTGTGTTCCCAATTTAATGCTGATGTCATTTACCTCATGTTATTAACAATTTTCTGCTACACCGAGACTCTGTGCTTGTGAGAGGGGAAGTATTGCCTCTTCGAGGTGCCAAGGGGTGTGTGTAAGATTTTCCCAGGTCACTTGGTGGGGGCTTGAGCTGGTTTTGTGTTACGTTGTTGGGAGGGGACCCCTATGTACTGAACCCAGCCCTTACTGCTATCAACTTAGCCTGGCAGAAGGGTTACACTTATATGGCCATCAGAAAAAGGTGAATGTGCAGGACTGGTGATGTGAGTGTGTGCATTGGAATAGAGAAGTGGGTTGCATGGAGTAACAGTGCAGAGAGAGCAGTTGCTGAAACATGCACCTTTGTGCCCTGATTCAGATTAGGTACAGTTGGTAGTAACTGAAGAAAAGCTATGTGAGAACTGGAATCTCAAAGTGGGCCCTTGGGAATGCAATATTCAATGTTGCCTTAAAACTATCTTCTCATGAAGGCTTTCAGAAACATCCCATGCCATCGATTTTCATTACTAATAGCACTGAAGCTAACAGCTCCCATTAGGGTCACTCAGCAGCACTGAGTGGCTGAAAGGCCTAAGGACTATGACATTGATATTTGGCTAGCCAGTATGTATTAAGACAAAGCTCCACTAAATGGGCCTAATTCTCATTTACACTAAGGCTCCTCTCCATCATTCTGGTAGTGTAAAAGGGGCCCTAAAGTGGGAATACAGTCCAATTACACACTTTTGACACTGCCACAGTGCTGTAAGGGGGCCCTAGTATAAATGAGTATTAAGCCCCGCATGTTCTTCCTGCCAAAAATGTCACAGGATAACACACACTTTCTGAAATGTGTGGTTATTTGTCACTTTCTCCATAACCAATTTTAAACCTGAGAGGTAGAAAAGGAAGTGGAGCTCACGGTGACTTTAATTAGTTTTAGCATGTATTTTTCCTGTTTGTTTTTAAATGCAGACTGACCGCTAATTGTAACCTATAGCTATACACAAACAGTTTTGCATTTGAGTTAATTTGATTCCTTACATTTCTGTCATAATTGTATGTTTGCGTGTTCTTTAATTGCAGAGGATGAAAATTTAATTCACCAACACTGTGAAGAAATTTACAACAACTATTATTCAAGTCAGCTAGTAAAATCAACCTTTCCCCTACCTTCTCTTTTTCTATTCATATTAGGATAATGTGTTGCTATTATAATACAGATTTAAATCTGTCAGAAGCAAGACGATAACATTGTTTTAAAGTGGACACCAATTTTTATAATGTAATGAAACAGAAGCCTTAATTTGAATGGGGGCAAGGGCCTAACTGGGCATGTGCAGACCCTGCAGGCTTTTATATTTAAATGGAAGCTGCTGGTGCTGCTTTTTGCTGAGCTGGAGAGGGAAAAGAAGCAATCTGAGAAACCCTGCATTTCACATAGTTCCAGAGTAGAAAAACTGACAACCTGCTCAGTACTTAAAACCAGGGAAACTGGGGTTAGTGTTTAAAATTCAGAGCAGAGCTTTTTTGTGACATCTGTTGCTTTTGGAAATTGCTTTTATTTCATCCAATGACTATTCAATCCATTCGAAGGGACATCTCTTGCCCCCCTCAGAACCTCAACTGCACCAGTACTGTGGAGTCCCTCAAGGGTGTCTGGAATGACACAGAAGCTAATGCCTACAAACTGGTGGACCTGCCTCCTGTAGCCCCAACAGTAAGTGCGGCACTAAATTGTTTTTCTGTAGCTAAAAGCTGTAGCAAATAGTTTTGCTGGCAAAAGTTGCCATTAAGGGACATGCACATCTAAGGTGTGTGTGGTCTGCTCACATTTAAAGGTAGCAATGCCCTAACAAACAACATAAAAAGAAACTTAGGAAATGCGATTTTTTTTTAAAGATTCTTGTAACAATTTTAGAAGCCACTATTGTCAGCAGGGTTACACGAGCAGAAGATGAAGTGGAGTACTTAATGTTAAAGTATGTAAAGTATATTGTAAAACTATCAAACATAGTCCGCTCCTGAATATGAAACGATTGGCTTAGCAGTTTAAACACAACCACCTCTTCTGTGATAACTGTGGGAGGGAAACCCAGGACAGTTCTATAGTAGGCTGTTGGTACCTGAATTACAAGAACTGCTATTTCGGTCACCTATAATGAAGTCTGGTTGGAGTCTTTCCATGTACTTCCATGATAAGTTCTATCAAAGCCTTTTTTTTTTTTAACATTTGTTAAATTCTAAATAGAAGGAAACTGCTTTTTTAAAAAGTTGGAGGGTGAGGAGGCTCTGTTGCACTGAGATTTCATTGAGGTTTATTCATTTGAGGAAATTAATAAAATGAGAATTTCCTCTGGTGTGTTAAAAATTCGACAACAACCAAAAAACAAAATAAAAAAAAAGAAGTAAAAAGCCCTTCATTAGTGCAGCACTCTGGTAAGTCACATTTTGAAAATGTGTCTGCAAACACTAGTAGGAATGGAAGTTCTGTTTGTTTGCTGTTTAAAGCAGCAGAGTATGACATTCTCTTCAGTAGCAATGAGTACGCAAATTATCTGGACCATTTAAAAAACATTAATAGACGGGTTCAAGCTGCAAAATTCAGTTACAGATTTTGTGAGCGCTCGTACCTGGTTTGGCCCAGTATAAAACAGGAGCTGTTTGCATAATTTGTATTCTGAATTAGGTGTTTTGGTTTAGTCCAATCTTTAATAGAGCAGAAAATATCTTCTTATTGATGTACTTGTGTAGGAAGAACAAAGTTTGATGATTACTTTTTTTGTAACAAAACTGATGTGCACAATGTTTTAGAGGCCAGTAAGTAGGTAACTTCCCTGTGCCAAGGAGCTTACAAGCTAAATTAGATGGATAATGTGAAAGAGGATAGCAGACCACAGCAGGGAAGGTGAAGAGAAATGAGAGAATACAAGGGGAAAAGGAAAACATGCTCGAGCAAGGTCATGATTTGCCAAAAAATTTCAGACTTCCTCTGCTGAAAGACCTTTAGAAATCAAACCACTTTGCTTAGATTAAGTTCCTTTATCGTTAAACTTTCAAACAGTTTTTAACTTATACACAGTTCTGCTTAACAGAATGCTGGAGGGACTGCATATGGTTGTCAGGGTTTAGACGGGAATCTGAGATGCAACACTAGTTGCTCAACAGGACAAAAATCATATAGCAGAGAGCCCCACTGCCCACTAGATATTGGGGCTTAGAAATTGGCATCATCCTGCTGAAACTATAATTGCAGTAGGATTACTTTCTTTGCTTCTGCTCCTAACCACAAAGAAAATGCCTATGAAAGCAAGCTCTGAAAACAGATCAAGGAGATGTGAGGAGTAACAAACATATGGGGCCTATTGTGATGGCAGAACCTATAGCCAACTTTCAGAATTTCTGCTTTATTTTTCTGGTATGTATAATTTGCTCCAGTATAAAATCATAACACATAATAAATCTGGATGACTAAACCACCCTAAACCACATAGGGAATTCCCCTATCTCCATTAGTATCAGCACCCAAATTTGGAGCAGGAAGAAGTGCCAGCTATGTGATGAAAACTTATTTCCAAAATCTGAGGTGTTCTTGGAGCCAGGCTATACTCTGTTAAAAATGAGCACTTCTCTGAACTAATGAATTCAGTTTGAAGCTAAATTATATCAAGAGGGCAGTGAGATCTTAGTTCTTGTTTCCTTTTTTCTTTTCTTGTTTTATCTTGTTATACATACTAAATTGAATGCCAAATTTCTCTAGTACCTCTGAGAGGAGTACTTACAGAATGCCCTGATTCTGCTCTGTTTACTTCATAAAGCCTTTCCAAATGCTCTGTATAATTCTAAACACTGTGGACCAAACCAGGTCACTTCCATAGAAAATCATGCTGTCATTTAAAAAAAAAAAAAAAAAGATATACTTCTCAGATAAAGCCATGTGCACATAACAAGGCTTAACACGTGTTAATGCAGAGAGGGATACTGAAATACATTAAAGTCCCAGGACAATGTCTTGAAGAGTCAGTTTCCCTGTAAGTGAAAATTAGATCTTGCAACATATCGCTACTATTAGGAAAGTGTGAAATGTAGAATATCATTTCTTTACACGTAGAAAATAAATTTATGAACAAACACTTGCATGTGTATGTCTGTTGCTGCAGACTTCATTCCCAACTTTATTGGGACTTTTTAATAACAAAAGTCTCCAGGATAAGACTTGTTAAATGTATGCGGTGTTTGTTTGTTTGTTTTTGTTTTTTGTTTGTTTGAACTGGAAAAGTAGAACTCTCTCTTCTGAAAATAGTTTGTAATTTATTCACTACACTTTTCCTTCTGTGTCACAGAGAAGAAAATGCCAGAGGAGAGTCAGATTTTAGAAGGGTATGTGTCCTTTCATTCATGCAATGAAATTAATTTATTCAAAAGTGAACTGAATTTTTAAAAGCTAACTTTAAAATAACAGCTTCAGAGTCCATCTTGTTAGAAAAATACATGTAAATGCAGTGCAGACTAGTGGTTAGAGCAGGGAACAGGCATCTAGGACTAATACTGTTTCTGCCAAAGACACTCACTGTGACGTGGGGGAACTCACTTAGGGCACAGTTCTGCCTGGTCTTCTGAAGGTAAGTCTCCTTCCATCCTCTTCTCACACACCTTGTGCCCATGTACAGGACTGGACAGGATCCCATTGAAGAGGGCAGGTCCCTCCCCTCCTAGTATCCTCCACAGCGGCAGCTCCAGGCACCAGTGCTCCAAGTGCATGCCTGGGGCAGCAAGCTGCGGGGGGTGCCCTGCTGGTCCCTGCGAGGGCAGCAGTCAGGCTGCCTTCGGCAGCGCGCCTGCGGGAGGTCTGCCAGTCCCATGGATTTGGCAGCAATTCAGTGGCGGTTATGCCGAAGCCGCGGGACCGACGGACCTCCTGCAGGCAAGCCGCCGAATCCATGGGACTGGGGACCTCCCGCAGGCAAGCCGCCGAATCCATGGGACTGGGGACCTCCCGCAGGCAAGCCGCCGAATCCATGGGACTGGGGACCTCCCGCAGGCAAGCCGCTGAAGGCTGCCTGACTGCCGTGCTTGCGGTGGCAAAAAAGCTAGAGCCACCCCGATCTTCCATGGGTGGTAGCTACACTGGCTGGCTGAGGTTTGCCCCTCTTCTTCCCCTGCATGAACCAACTGAGCTGGCCAGGCACGGAGGGGTGTGCACATTGCCCCCTTTTCAGGGTAGCCGACCAGCTATTGCATTCATTCCTCAAGGGTTCCTAGAGGAATTCTGCCTTAATTATAACCATTTAGGGCCACTGATATTTAATACAGAACAATAAAGTTCTATATCTTGGTGACCTCCAGCGTCTGGTCTAGAGGAGTGAGGATTTGGACAAACTTGTCTGACTATCAAGCATTTCCTTTTCTCCCAACCCCCAAAAGTATCCCAGGCCTCAGAAAAGCTTACTGCATATTAACTAAAAATATATTTACTTCTGTTTTAGATGTTGTGTTAGAGGAAACTGGCAGGTATCTATTAAGTTCACCCCTCAGGAAAAAAAATGCTGTTCCCCTTGTTTATGTTTATATATATATATATACACACACACTGTGTTTTAGGTAGTATGGGTTTGATCCTGTATTCTTTTCACACTCCAAACTTCCATGGAATTCACTAGGAGTTAAGTGTCCAAGGAATATGTGATATGCATTGACATCAGGAAACCCAGACTTATTCCTTTTGTCTAGTGCTTCCACAATGACACACTTAAAACTGCTGGAAAGAAAGGTATGCTAACACGAGGAAACTGTGGAATTCCCTGCCACAAGACTCTACTGAGGCTCGGAGCATAATGGGATTTAGAAAAGGATTACACATTTATATGGATAATAAAAATATTTTCCCTTAGGATTATCGTGTACAAGAGATAAAACATCCTTGCATCTTCAGGATATAAACCAAATGTTAACTGCTTAGGGTGAGAAGAAAACTTCTTCCATAAACTTACACCTTTCTCTGAAACTTCTGGTAATGGCCACTGCCAGAGGTAGGACAGTAGTCTTTGGCCTGATCCGGTACGACATTCTCTATATTCCATAGCAAGCAAAAGGTACCTAACAAAGCCCGCAAACCAAATGTGGTATGACTGCCAAAGCTGAAAACCTTGAACAAATTGCTGTGTTATTATCCAGGTTTTCATATACTCTTGGGTATTACTGTAAAACTAACCTTCACATTCACACACATCCCTGAAATGCAGTCTAAACCTAGATGATTTTATTCCAGAGACCTTGCATTGGTATAGCCCCTGTAATGGAGTGGGCTCCCTGCAATCTATTTCATCGATGATTTTCACTATGTCAGTGTTGGTGTTACTGAGAGATGTGTAACATTTAATTGTCTAATACAATAGGAAGGAAGCCTGCTTTGTTTCTGCAGATTTAGTACCATGCTAACCCATCCTCAGCACAATGAGCCTGTGCGTATACTGGCACCCAGTGGTACAAAGCCTCAGATGCAAGTGTCTTTATTCCCTTTGCTCTTTGTTGGCTAAAGGAAAGCTGAGGGACATTCTTCACTTGGAGGAAGCCCTTAACCTTTCAGCTCACAGTTTTACTTTCTCCATAAAACACTTGATATTCTGAGCCATGTTATATGAAACAAAAACAGACAATGCTGTTTCTAAAGGTATAATATGCAGCATGCTTTGTTGTTGTTTTTTGCCTCCACAATAACCAGGATAGTGAAGGAGTGCTCCGTAGAAGAATACGTAAGGGAGCAGTGCTATATAGAAACTCAATCTAAATGCCTCCACAGAGTTATGTAGCGTGAACTTCCTATGGCAGTCAAAGGGTAAGGTAGCTGTAACCTTGCTTTGATAAGGATCACAACAATAGTAACTGCATTTTTTTTAAGTACTAATACCTTCAGATGACAATGGGAAACAGAGACTAAACAAGGCCCATGTGCTGTGGAAACAGAATAGAGAAAAGCAATATGAATTGTCTTATTTCTTGATTGTCCCGCTGACCTGATTTCCTTAAGCAGTTTCTCTCCCTCCTCCTCCTCCCCCCGACACCCCGTGGCTTCTTTTGACCTATAATTCTATTTAGAAAATCTAGAGCCAGACTCTACTCAGTGATGCAAACATTTAGTTCCCCTACTGATGTCAATGAGATCTATATGTTAACCCAGTGCAGAATTTTGAGCGCTTAGGACGTGATTCAATGCCTTTTAAGTCAATTAAAGTCTTTCCACTCTCTTTTGATAAGGCCCTTACTTTTCAGGAAAAATTACGAAATGAAAAATGTTATAAAAGTAGGCATTATCCTCCTAAAGCATGGCAAAAATTAGATTACGGGATCTGAGCCCCAAACATTGGGAAAATTCAGATTGTAAAGTAGATCCAAATTTTGTGACTTGTCCCATCTTAAATTCGCCTCTACCAAAAATTTTTTTGCCATTTATTATTTGTAGGATTATAATACATATACTTGTTATTAAGCCTTCACATTTACTTTTGGTCCTGAGTGATTTCCTTCCTAGATTTGTTTCAAAACTTGTATTTTCCTTTAAATATCCTTTCTCTCTAACTGGACTTTACTTATTCATTTTATATGATTGCTTTTGTATTTAATCCTGGCTCATAGTTATTCATTATCTTAATTCAAATCAAAGGCATTATTGCAATTTGTTCTTTTTAACCATGACAAGTTCCCTCAGTTCTTGCACTTCTATTATCGTGACCAAGGTCTGTGTAAAAAGACAAGTACAGGCATACACCACAGAAAAATAGAGAACTTGTTTTTCATACAGAATACCTTAATCAGGTCTGTGTATTATAACAATTAAAAATGTTCCAATCTCAGTTTTACTGTGTTAGAAAAGCAGAGCTATTTTCTCCTGTAAAATAATTTGAACGCAGACCCCTATTATTGATACAGTATTTTGTGTTACTGTACTATCTGAGGGCCAAATTATGCAATCCCTACTTGGGCAAAATGCCCCTGTGTTATGTGGCTGAGTCATACTTGTAGAAACCTAAACTGAATTTCTCAACTCTTATTCAGTTAAACTGTCAACCTTAATGTAATATTAATATTTTTCCCTACATATAATCTGCCACAACCATGCCCTTCCCATCTTCCTCCTCAGACAACTTGCCATATGTTTAAATCCCATTAATGTAGAAACACCAAGGAATGTGGCTTACTGACTAGTCTAGCTGCAGGCAGGTCCTCTATAAACAAACAGTGATAATCACATTTGAAATTCCACTGGCTGTCACTTACACCAGTTTAAATTCAAACTATCCCCATTAACGCTAGCTGACCCAGCCAACCTCACAGGGCTAACTGAGAATAGAAGGTAGCCCCATTATCTGAGAATCTGGTTGACTTTCAAAATAATTGGGATGCCACTGACACTAAAGGGTACCATTGTAGCAATGAGTGCCAGGTTGTAGAAGGAAACTAGAGGGAGAGATTGTGCGATAAAATCAGGGGTCAAGAAGGAATTTTCCTCCAGGGCAGACTGGCAGAAGCCCTGGGGGGCGGTTTTGCCTTCCTCTGCAGCGTGGAGCACGGGTCACTTGCTGGAAGATTCTCTGCACCTTGAAGTCTTTAAACCATGATTTAAGGACTTCAATGGCTCAGACACAGGTTTGATACAGGAGTGGATGGGTGAAATTCTGTGGCCTGCATTGTGCAGGAGGTCAGACTAGATGATCATAATGGTCCCTTCTGACCTTAAAGTCTATGAGGGGCTGGCCTCAGCCCAACTCCAATTAAGGTTGCCAGCTGACCTCTTTTTAACCAGCCTGGCCAGTTTTTCTCTCTTGTTGCTGTACTAGGGTTTTTTCAAATTACTTGCAAGTTTCAAGTGAACCCTCCTCCCAGCACATTGCAACTGGCAATCATAGCTGCATGCACATGGAGGGATGCCAGCAGCTGCTTCCACTACAGCCCACAGGTCACATAGCATATGTCTACACTGCAATGTAAGACCAGGGTTAAGGGGACCCAGGGCTGGAGCATCTACACTGATTGTAAACCCTAGGTTAAGAATAGTCTAGCCCAGGCTTGAACCCAGGGTTCTGGCATTCACACTACAGCACATATACCTGAGTCAAATCAACCATATCCGAGATGCCCTAGTGTCCTCCCGAAATGTGGCCACTCTAGCCCTTTGACTGGGGTGCACCGTAGGAAAACTTCGCAGTCCTCCCCGCACATTACAGGAGGTTTGACCAGCCCGCCAGCACATCCTGCTGAGGAGTCATTGTGGTCTGCACGCTTTCAGTTAATGGAGCCAACAACCTGGAGTAGGCATCTTTTGAAGAACTTCTGTTGCTTGTGCGTTCATCTTGTGCCAGGAAACAACATTAAACCATTGTCAGGCAGGTGAGCTGCTGCTACCACACAAAAATACCAGTAACAAGAGAACCTTAAAGAAAAAAGTGCATGGACAAGTGCAAACAATGAAGCCATGTGCAATACAGAAACCCCCCTACTGTTGACTGTCCCCTGCATTCTCCTTTCCCCATTTGTCATGCACGTGGCACTGGGCAGGAGAGGGGGGGACTCAACTGCATGGGCCACCCAAGCTGTTTTCCAAGCTGTTTCTGGACTGCATCAGAGTACCACTGAGGGGCACAGGCCATGATGTGGGTAATGCAGCAGGAGCTGCTGCTCTTGTGGCCAGTAGTGATATGAGCCACTTAAGAAATCCTTTCTGCTAAGCTCTGTCCTCCTCCCTTAGCCACTGTTCCTGTTTCAGGAACTGTGAAGCAAGTGCCCATCCTGTGCTGAAACCCTGTCCTCAAACTGTGCAGCCAGCGTGCCTTTCCTCTGGCTGTAACTCCCTTTGTCTTTGGTACTGGACCTTTGGTATGTTGGCCCTGTCCAGAACTTCAACCATAAGTTCATCATTGAAATGCTTCCTCTTGGAACAGTCCATGAAGGTACCTTGGGACAAGCTTGCACAGAACTGTGGGTGAGCTGTGGAGATGCTACATCCAGGAGAGGTTGAGGGGCCTGGAACAGGACAAGACACAGAGGATTATAGCCTAAACATAGCCCAGAGAAGGAGCACAGACCATGTCCTTGTGAAACTTCAAGGACATAAAATGAACTTTAATAGATTCTGAGAGGGGTGCTTCAGACCACAGAAGCTCCCTGGACATGGCCTGATTAGTCACAGTGAAATAAGTGCAGAGACAATGGTAAGTTTAAAAATTCAAAGCTGTTTTCTTTTCCCCTAAAAATTACAGAACTACTTGGGGTTGGGCGGCGGGAAGGAATAGGTGGCCGTGTCACAAAAGCTTTTTCTATCATTTTAGGCCTTCCACATTTTGGAGGACTTCACAGTTCTTGTGGTGCCCAGTTGGCAAAGGGAGATGTTACTCCAAGCTGCTGGTGGGAAATCTGCAATGTATGCAACCAAAGTATTCAAACGTAAAGCACATCTATGGGTGGAGTGGGTCAGTCAGCTACTAAGGAGGCCTTGGAAAATAAGCCTTTCCCTGAAATGTGACTAACTATCTGGAGTTCCTGCTTCAGGACACGATTGCAGATATCCACACACAGGGTTGGGTCAGAGGGAATCAACAGGATGCTGCGTTAGCATCCACATGGCCTAGCCTGTTATGACTGCATGAAAACACGCAAAACTCCATAGCCATCCTCTTTACATCCCCTCCTCCCCGGCACATTTCTGGACAAAATTTCAACCCCCTGTCAAATTTGGGACAAATGATTTTGTCATCTATGGACTATATTTAACTAACATAGACTAGATTTGTAAATAGAATACACTGCCCCCTCCCCCAGTTCACTGTTTCCATGTGGTTTGTTACACTGCTGAGTGGTTACAGAGCGGCGTACATACAGGCATGGCAATGTAAGGTTACTGTTTTTAAGAAACAGGAATGCCCTAGCAAAAGTCTGTGCCTTCCCAGTAAAAATTCACTTTCAAGGTGTATTTACTGTTTGCACTTCCTGGTCACCATTTTACACTCCTCGGAGTGGCAGGGGGGAAGCCAAGGCACTGATCTACAATCCACCACTAGAGAGATACGCTGCTAGCTGGGGCTTCTAATAACTTTGGCCTTGGGTCCTTTGGGGGGCATCAAATAGCTCCTCTGAGTACAGCCCCATGATGTGCTGCTACTGCTTCTGTATCAAAGCCTCCTCTGGATCCAGTTTCAACAGTCATTGAGGCCAGTCATTTTGCTGGCCTCACTCTGCACCTGCCGCTGGCTCTCATCAGTCCCCTTGCTGGATTCTGGGGCCAGCAGAGTGCCATCCCATATGGGTAGGTTAGCATGCACCAGCATTGGCTCTATGCAGTACCCAGTCAAACTCCTAAAATGGGCATGCTGTCCGCAAGTTGCCTGAGGTGCAGGTCTTGTCCCTGGTTTTCCTGTACGCAGTCTTCAGCTGCTTAATCTGCTCCTTGCACTGGTCACCATTCCAGAAAATTTCCAATGCTGCCAGCTTCTTTGCTATTTGCTGGTATGCATGATCATTCTTGGTATTCTTACTGAAGTCCACTGTTTTGCTGGCCTCGTACCAGAGATTTACCAAAATCTGGCTGTGCTCCCACAAACAGGAAGCAGTGCGCTTTCCAAAAGACTTCTGTTCCGTCTCCACTGCAAACACAGATGGCTCTGAGGTGTTTGCAGCTTGGCAGTCAGAAGGGTTAAATGCTGACTCACCAAACTGCTGCACTACACCAAGGGGGGCTGTTTCCATTTCCCTAGAGTCGATGTCCTCTCTATCCCAAGAATCGCCAAAAGAAATTGGCCCATGGGACTGTGGGATACTTTTGGGGGGCACCCAGAGCATGAGTTCAGTGGGACTGCATCTACACTGAAGAGCAATAGGGCTGAAACGCTGGGTCCCAGTTTGATGCAGGCTTGGACCCGCAGCCCTCACAGAATCCTGTGACCCTAGATCCAAGTGCAAGAGATTTGCATGTAGACAGAAGGAGTTTTAGGTCAAGTCTGAGTCTGAGCTTACAGTGCAGTGTAGGGTATGTCTACACTGCAGTGTATGCCCAGGGTTCAAAATGAGGCTCAAGTCTAACTCCCCCTTCTAACTATCCCAAATTGCCCAAACCCAGGGTCCCAGGACTTCGCAAGGGTGGAAAGTCGAGTCTGCATCAAGCTGGGACCCAGGATTCTAGCCCTATTGCTCTGCAGTGTAGACGCGGCCCAATGGGATTCATGCTCTGAATACTCCAAAAGTATCCCAAAATCCCATGGGCCTATGTTTTTGTCCTCTGGACAGTCATGTTTGGTGGACGGTTAAGTTTTCCCCCACTTCACCAGGCACAAACTTAGACTTGCCTGGTTGTGGGTGGGCACTAGGAAATCTGGGATATGGGTGGTTGGACACAGGTACGCATAATGCAGTGTAGCCGGGGCGGGGAGGGGAGAGGCACGTATGGGAGTGGGTCCCATGGAGGGGAAGAAGAGAGGGTCAGGTGGGTGCCTGGGAGGGATGGAGTGGGGAGTTGCCTCAGAAGTGGTAACCCCATGTCCTAGCTGCCTCATCCATGGCTGGCCTCCTTTATTAGGATGTCTGCTATCAGTTAGTTCTGGCACAGATAAGGGATGTTAGGATTAGCTGGCAGCTAGTGTTGGCTGGAAGTGGGCCTCTTCCTATCACTCCCTACCCCACATCTCACTTGCCATGAGATGCATGTTGTGTGTTCTGCATTTCTGGGAAGACTGCTATCCCTGCCCCCACCACACCACACAAAGCTCTAGACAACTCAGCTTTCCATCCCTTCTCCCGCATTCTTGGTAGGAGATGCTCCAACTTCCAACTGAGCTGAAACCCTCTTCCATATCCCTCTTAGCAACATTAAACATGACAATTTAGAGACGTTTTCCAGCTGCTTCTACTAGTCTGGGCTGCTCCCGTACTGCACAGGAAAGGAACACCCCTCCCCTCTCAATTTGTTGACAATCCTGCAGATGACGGCTGGCAGGGGGAGCTCATACCTTCCTTCCTTTCTCAGGGATTTGCTTGGATCATCTGTATTTACAGCAGGGTCAGCCTACACAGCACCTCCTTTTGTCTCACAGCACCTTCTGGTCCCTTGTCTGTACCCAGATGGAGCACGGATAATGAAACAATGGTCCCATAATATAGAAGGGTCTCTTCCACCCTTCCTGGGCTTAGTTCTTTTATGCTTTCTTACAGAGCACTGATTCTCAAGGTTCCCCACTTCCAGCAGTCTGGCTCTTCACAAGGTAGATCCTTATTTCCAGACTATTTCCTGGCCACCTGCCTGGGATTTAACCTTGCCACATGCCTCTCTCATGCTGTCCTATCCCTACAGGACTAGTCACAGGAGAGAATCCCCCTCCTGCAACACTCTTCCCCAGTGGGGTTCTCCTCGCCTTTTATGACTCCTTCCCACTTGGATCTGATAATTGACCCAAGCCATCTGATCCCCAGCTGATCAAGACCAGCATGAAAAGGCTTAGTAAAGTCATGAGGCGGTCATTGATTGGTCACAGGAGAGGCTGTGATCTGGATAGTAGACATCCTGTGCTGGGCCTAGAAGTGGGTGGCTGCATGTCAGCAAGGATCTCAACTGGGCTTTATTCAGGACCAGTGCGATTCTTGCAGTTCAGTAATCATGGCATGTGATCGTATCAGCTAACTCAATTGAATTATGAGTTGTGATGACAGCACCCTCACCATCCCAAAGTTATTGTTCTGCATCTCAGAGTGGGAAAAGCTTGGTTGTAGACAAAAGAACTGAGCTGCTAATCCAGGTGAAACAGGACTGCTCTTTGCTTTTTCCAGAGATCATATTAGTGCGGTCTGAGCTACTACCAAGGCACATGCAGATCAGTGGCAGCAGAATAGGTGCAGAAAGATATTAACTGACTGAGTTTTAGCTCCTTCATCTGCAGGGTGGGGGTCTGATTCTGAATCACAAGGGCATTACCTATAATTATTATGGTCTCTTTTGACCAGGTGATGTGCGCCTCTTGGACTTGGAAGCCAATATTTTCAATCTGGATATACCATAATGGACTGAGAACTGGGGGCAAGGCTAGAGGCATCTGTGGTGGCTTGTCCTGGCATCAAGAGTTAAATTCCTTTTGGGGAGGATTAGAATTATTGCAGGGGAATGGATCTCTTGACCTCACATATGCTGAGATGCAAAATACCATTTCCTATTATTTAGACATTGACTTGTTTATGTCTGAAAGAGGTTAGGTCCCCATGTAGCACAATTTGGGATTTTCCTGCACATTAGCTAGCCTGGGACTGTGTCTTAACTATGCCCCTGAATTGTGTTGATCCATTAGGACCATAGAAAGTTACATGCTCAGGGTATGCATGCCAAAGGTGGGCAGGGTGGTGACAGTTTGGGCATCTGTCCCCTTCCATCTTCCACTGCTATCAGGTCACCATGCCTCTTAGCTGTTATCTTATTGTCTAAGTCACAAAGTTGGGGCCATGATAAAAATGGAACTTGTACCTAACACAAATGTTTAAAAAAATGTTTTTTTTCAATCCTCCATTTAACCTGTAAGGAACAGTGTTGTTCAACACTACAAGGTAATTAGGTATTGAGGGTATTAGTAATTCAGCACTGGTTATTCAATGGGCAAAACCATATTTGTACTGTATTAAAGGCTTGAATAAACAGGTGTTTATCAACTGGACTTACCATTTTCACTAAAGCTGTGTAATATTTATTTATTTATTAGAAAACTATCCAATGATTTAAGGAAATAATAGAAATCAAACCTTACCACAGGCATTGAAATTCTCATAGGGTGAAAATTACCAAGAATACACTTGCTGTTATTTACAGCATTCCTTGAGGTCAAATGCAATAGAGTCCCAGTGTACTTCTGTCAACTATTATGTATTTTGTTTTGGTTTTGTTTGCTTCTTTAGATTTTCCAATCTCTGAAACACTAAACTGGTAGTAAAAACAAAAAACGGCCTTTGACTCAAGCATTGCTGATACAACCATGCCTGGCATGTTTATTTGCAAAAGAGGAATAAAAATAAATGTAATTTGAAAGGGATTAGTTTACTCCAAAATGTTCGTTTTCATCCAACTTTTAACCTCCTTTAACCATCTCATCTCCCAGAGGAATAGCAGATGCTAGCTCATTCAGTGATATACCACTGTGCATTTATGAATTCCTGCTTGCTCTGTAGGAAATGACAGTGCAAGATGTTCCTCATGCCTTCCCTACACTGGATGTTCCAGACCATGCCCACTACACAATTGGAACTGTCATTCTGGTGGTGGGGATCACTGGAACGCTGGGTAACTTCCTGGTCATCTATGCTTTCTGCAGGTACATATACATCGTGTTTGTTCTGTGTGTCTTAAATATTTCTGTGGATAGACTTTAATACTGGTGGGATTGTGTTAAGGAAATGCGATACAGGAACACTATCATTATGATTGTACTAATGCAAACTAATGAGCTGTGCATCAAAGTAACCCAGATCCATGACCTTGTATTTCTTATCTTGCATATGAAATAGGCCTTAATGAAAGTGAGGTATAATTGGCTGCCGGTGGTTTTGATAGTGCAATTATCCCAAAACAATCTCTCAGGATTTTGTTACAACTCCCTGTGATAGTTAATTCAATCAGGCTTATCCAGGATATTGCATAAATTAAACCTTATTGAATTAAGCTGAATACATTTTTAAAGTGCAATTGTTTGTGTTATTGTGAGATTGTATGTAATTTCTCTAGGTTTATGCTAATGTAATTTCTCTGGATATCAGCCCTTTGAAGGCCTGTTACCTATTCACACTCTCTTCAAAGGTTCAAACTGGATTCTAGAGACCAGTGGACAAAGAAAGGATGTTGGGATAAATAATCTGGTGGTAAATTGACTCAGGGTTTTTTGTTCAGATCCAGCAAATGAACAGGACTTCTGGTCCACAGAGGGCCCCAATCCTTAGGGAAGGGTTGGAAGGACTTTGGCCTATTAAAGCCCCATAAGGCTGTGAGTGATGAAGTAGAAACCACATGTAAACCTTTGGGTGGGACTTCCAAGGACTTCTACTGCCAGAGGCCCTGTTGAAGGGGTGCTCTCTGGTATACTTTTAGCATGCATGTAGGTTCTTTTATTGTTTTTAATGTTTTCTCTGTAATGCTTTTATCTGAAGAACAAACTGTGCTGGCTCAGAAAGAGCGATGTGATAACTTATAACGGTGGGCAATTACATCGTTATTGGTCTATGAAGACAAAGCAAGTAGGTTTGCTTAGACAGCCTCTCTTCTGGTGGGAATAACACTGCAGCCTGGAAATACCTTGGTCAGATGGGACACAGATGCTGATCTCTACCCAAGTGAGATGATGGCTGGGGAGCCTTAAGCCTAGGGGTGCCCTTGATGGACCACAGAAAGGGAAGACAGGTGCAGTTGCCCTGAACTAAGACCCACCCCCCCCAACATTTTCGGTTACATTTCATAGACTATAAGGTCAGAAGGGGCCATTTTGTGATCCTCTAGTATGTGTCCTCTGAGGACAAAACTCGTGACCTTCAGATTATGAGACTGATACGTTGCCGACTGAGCTAGGCTGAACAAGAGCATTTATAGCAGATATTCACCCTTCTGTGGTGTTTGGGACTTAGCCTGCCCACCCAGGAAGATGCTAACATATAGCCTAAACAGGGTGGGGGAAGAGTACAGCAGCAGCTGGGAGAAGACTAAAACAGTACTGTGGTCAGGGGTGGCTCTAGGCATTTTGCCGCCCCAAGCACGGCAGGCAGGCTGCCTTCGGCGGCTTGCCTCTGGAGGGTCCGCTGGTCCCGCGGCTTCGGCGGACCTCCCACAGGCGTGCCTGCGGGAGGTCCGCAGAAGCTGCGGGACCAGCGGACCCTCCGCAGGCAAGCCGCCGAAGGCAGCCTGCCTGCCGCCCTTGCGGCGCTGGCAGAGCGCCCCCCGTGGCTTGCCGCCCGAAGCACGCCCTTGGCGTGCTGGGGCCTGGAGCTGCCCCTGACTGTGGTGTGTCCCACTCTGGAAGCAGCAGCTCAGCAGGAAATCTGGCAGCAACAGCTGTGTCTGTGGTAGGGAACAGGTGAGGGGGCTGTCTGTCATGTCTCTCCCTGGAGCTATCTAAAAATGTTGAGGCAGGTGGGAAGACTAGAGTAGAATTGCAGAGCTAGGGGTGTACTGATACTACACATGCCCACCATTGGTGCTGTATCAGTAGTTGCATAGCAATAACAAACCACCAACTGCCTAAAGGAGTTAGTTTGTAAACAGTTAATGAGTATTTTGCTGCCCCTAAAACTGCAATTGCAACAGTGCTTTAAAATTGGTGATTGTGGACTGGTGCAGGGAACATCTGCCAGTTTCTCTAGGAAAACAGAACCTCTTGAGACAGCCTTATAATGCATAAAGATTGTCAGGGGCTGGAGGGGAGTGACTGAAATGATGTGTGCCCCTGGGACAGCTCCGAGTTACACTGGGGGCAAAAAAGATTATTTGCCCTACACACTCATCCTCCTGGAATGCATCTTCTATGCTACAGCTCTCAGGAGGTGCAAAATATTATCTGGCCAATTGTGTCTGAGACTGAAAACTCAGGAAAGCAGCTGCAGCGACATTAGATAAAGTGTCACAATTTCAGGAAGAATAAAAAATCAGAATCAGAAAGTACTGATATTAAGAACTCTCAATAGCAAATATTTTGTACAAAAACACTACAGGACACTCTATTATGTTGGCGCGAATAATTTGTGGAGGTGGGGGATGTAATAAGTCTGGCAATAGGTCCCTTCAAATTCAGTGTCTGGTGCAATGAACTGCCTGTCATGGAGAGGAGTTCAGATAAAATAAAATGCTGCATGTGGTATAAAGTCAGCCTCCTTAATCCCCATATTTGTAAATTGCTGTTAATCTCATCAGCAGTTGAAAATGTCCCCTCAGCTCTGCATGACCCAGATCCAGAAAATCCATAGAGTTCATCAACTTTAATTTCCTGTTAATCATGGACACAGGGTGCAGTGGGTCAGAGTATTCAGAGAACAATGTCTTCTATTCCTGTTTCTGAGCTGGTTATCAAAACCAAGCCATATCCTCTACTAAGGCACAAAGAAGTGTAAGGAGTGCGCTATTAAAATTATGGTGGCTCATTTAGCTTCTCTCTTCAGGAAAATCAGAAGCCAGTTTGATGTAGCTTGACATATTCAACACGTTGATATTTGTGAAGCTGCCAATGCTCACAGCAAAGAGTAACATAGAGCCAAGATGGTGAAATAATATATTTTATTGGACCAACTTCTGTTGGTGAGAGAGACAAGCTTTCAAGCTATACGCAGTTCTTCTTTGGGTCATGAAGAAGAACTCTGTGTAAGCTCAATAGGTTGTCTCTCTAGCCAGCAGAAGTTGGTTCAATAAAAGGTACTGTCTGACCCACCCTGTCTCTCTAATATCCTGGGACCATCATGGCTACAATAACACTGCATACAGCAAAGAGTAATAGCATAATTACTCACAGATTAGCGCTTTGCAATGTTCCTTCTGATCTCTTCTCTGTAGGAGTAGGAGCCTTCGAACTCCAGCCAACATGTTCATCATCAATCTAGCTATTAGCGACTTCCTAATGTCCATCACACAGGCTCCAATTTTCTTCACTACCAGTCTCCACAAGCACTGGATTTTTGGCAAGAAAGGTTTGTACATATATCTCTTGAAAGATAATTTAGTTTGTTGCCATGGTAATGAATTCAAGTTAATAATTGACAGTATAAGTAGCAAAGCTATGCAATACTATAGTTACTAAAGCCGAAAGCACATATAACCTGCCCGTTTTAAAGTTTTGTTGAGCATTCAGGACTCAGTCCAAGTTTGTCAAAAGGTTTAGAACAAGCTTGGAGTTATTTATATTTTAGTGGTATAGATGAGATACAGGCTGAAATTTGATAGTTTTCAATTAGTTTGATTTCAAATTTTGGACAGGTATATGATGAGGAGTTGATAACAGATGCATAAATCAGAATTTGTTTCTATCTTTGTCCTTTAAAAACCCAGAGGAAATTAGACTAAAAACTACATTACAACCTAAATACTCTTCTTTTAAAGTCAAGCATTAAAAAGTTAAGAAATGCCAGATTTATGATTGCCTGTGTGACCTTAAGACAGCCCCTTTGTGCATGTGCATTATGATACAGTTTTTATTACGTGATCACATACTTTTTTTTCTCTAGAACATTTGTCTCATTCAGTGCAAATTTGGATGCACAAGAGGGGAAATCAAGTTTTCATGGGCAATCTTAAATCTGGTAATTCCTAACTTCTGAATGCTTGACTTTGCAACCTAAATAACTTTCTTCTAATGTAGTTTCTGTTTGTTGTAAATATATTTATATCACTAAGTCTATACTATTACTGCCAGAATTGTGAGATAGAAAAAGGTCTTCTCTAATGTTTGATAAATGAACATACTCTCTCGCTGCTCGCATTCACTCACAATCATCTCACACCTGAATTTAAAAAAGACAGGAATAAGGCCCAGGAGCATCTGCTCCCAGCATACCACTCTGCCACTGGCACTAATTAACTTGAATGTGGAATTTGTATCTTGATATTTCTGCTGCTAGAAAGCCTGACAATAAACGTAAGTTTTTACAATATAAATATAAACCAAATAGTCTCAGTGAACATGCTTCGTATTTCACTCATTGGGTCTAAACTACCAAACATCTCTTGTCAAACATGAGTTACTGTTGTTTGTGACAGAAGTGCCCAAAATGCGCTAGGTGAGCGAGAGGCATACAGGAAAACACAGTCCCTGCCCCCAAAGAGCTTACAATCTATAAAGACAAAGCCAGACAAAAGGTGCGTGAAGGGGATACAACATCAAGGAAAGTGATCTGGATAGGAAATGGGACATGGTTTGGTTTATTTAAATATGCATATGAATTATCCACTCCTGGTCTTTCCTCCCCATTGCTTGGTTTTTAATGTGTGTCAATTACCTTTTTATTTTAAACTGTCTACTTTCAGTGTCTAATCTTAGCCTATTAAACCTTGTCAAACTATCCTTTCCAATGACCCATCTGTGATTCACCACAGGCTCAAAGCTATGTACTGCTTCACTGAGCTCTCCCTTCACCCTGCCTACCCACACCAGAGATTCAGATTTAAGGTGAAATCCTGGCTCCTTATAAGTCAATGGCTAAGCTCTCAATGAGTTCAGTGGAGCCAGGATTTCACCGTCTGTGTATGAAATCAGATCATACAGCCAGTCTGATGGAGCCCACTTGTTATAAGGCCTAAGCAAATCTGTGGAATAAAGACACTTTGTGTGGGATTCACAAAAGTATTTAAGTCCCTAACTCCCATTGAAATCAATGAGAGTTAGGTACCTAAATACCTTTGTGGATCCCACCATTTGACTCTTACGTACGGGGCTACTCTTTCTCTTGCTGCAATTATATCTTGCACATATGTGGTGGGGGTGGTGAACAAGAGGTATGGTGTTGAAATGTTGGTTATTGCTGACTTGTTTATTAAATTAAGTAAATAATAACAAATGCTTGTTTCTGCAGTTCTTCATGTTACAAAACTGAAAAGACTATACACAGATGTATAAACAAACTGTCTAATCTCTAGAGCTGGCTGAATAATTAAAAGCAGACTTTTGAATATATTAACCAATATGTGCTCTCTGGGTATTGTACTATTTGTATAATTGCAGATATTAATGAAAAAGTTGGTGCATCTCAAACACTTCATGAATTTGCATGTTTTAATTCCCATTCATCATTAATTATTCTCCTATTTTAAAGATTTGTCTTTCTGTCCAACAGCAGAAGACAAACTGTGACCAGTCATGTTCCACAAATAGCAAATAATTAAAGTAAACAACTGACAACCAATCCATTGTCTGAATTATTTACTGAAACTATGCTGACCTCATCTTGGGATATGAGTTGCTCCATGGGATATGAGTGACTATAACAATACTTTTAACTAAAATAGGTCTTTCTATGGGAGTTAGAATAAAATGAAATATAAATGAGCTGCCATGGGATCTCTGAAATGCTCCCACTAGAAACTTCAGAAGTTGAAAAGTGAATGTTATATTAAGTCACTGTCTTGAGTAATAAAGGCAATGAAATCTTTGACGTTTACATCCATGGATAATATAATTAGCAAGGCCAGCCCACAGCTTGGAAAGTATATTGCTGCTCGAAAAGTGAACTTCCTGTTGCCTTAAGAGTTCTGAAAGTAATTAGGTAATGTGTTACTAGCCTTGGCCACAGGATAAATGTTCCCCCAGGAATACTGGTATAACCAGCATGGATGGTTAAATCTGTTGGTTAACCCTGTTGTACTCTCCATTGAAAGGTTGTGAGCTGTATGCCTTCTGCGGAGCCCTTTTTGGCATTACATCCATGATCACATTGATGGCAATCGCCCTGGACAGATATTTTGTGATCACACGACCACTGGCCTCCATTGTGGTGATGTCCAAGAAGAAGGCTTTGATAATCCTGCTAGGAGTCTGGCTGTACTCTTTGGCTTGGAGCCTCCCACCCTTCTTTGGATGGAGTAAGTGAGACATAATACAAGTCTATTGTCTGATACCAGGAGAAAATGGGGGGATTAAAGAATGGTCTGTTAGACACAAGGATGAATAAACAGAATTTACGTATTAGGATGAAGTTTGAAGAAATCAGTGTGAAGGAGATTGCTTCTAGCTAATGAGTCTTAAAGAGTTTAATTAGCAGAAAAGATTGCACTGCACAGATCACATTTAATTACATTGACACTTTTGCAGGGAATCTCATTAGTGCACTGTATAAAAAACATATAAAATAAAGGGCAAAAATAATGCAAAACAGGCTTCCAAAATAGTGCATAACCTTCTGCAATCAAGCAGAGTTGAACAATAAGAAGTAAAGGGGACAGATGAGCAGTTTTTAAGTTTTCAAAATGATTTTCATTGCTCACAAAAAGTGCGATATTGACAGCCTAAGGCATTCCTCTATTTATACCTTAAAGCAGTACAGTATGGGCAGTAAGAGTGCAATATTCCACATCCCTATGATGTGCCTCAACCCTATTGGGAGGGACCAATTCTAGAGGTAAGAGGGTTGTTTACTCTCTATGTCCATTTAGCCCTTGACATCTTAATGAAGGATGACAGTTAGTAGTAATTAGGTAGCTGATTTGCTTGCACACGTTAATTTTGTGTGTGTAAATTTCACATCTTGACAAACTGAAAATTTGGCCCTTACTGTTGGCTGAGATAGCAGTAGTTGTTCTGTTTCTCTGTTAGAAACTAGACTAATACCATTAACTTGTTTCACTCAAGTCACCAACTTACAATCACCATTAACCTACAGTAGGATGAACTTGAACCTACCAGTTAATCGCCTAACCTCCAACATTACCCACCCCTGGAGCAGGCCTGGTCCCCATTGGGGGGGTGAAGTAGAGTTAAATTGAGTAACACTTTATCACTTGCCTACTAAGCTGTTGGAACAGGGTCAGATATTATTATGTTATTTTTGTTGTTAAATTCTTTCTTCCCCCAAATGTGTAGCATGCATAGCTGGTAAATTCCAGCTGTTTAACATTATGGCTTTTAGCTTAATGAGAGAATTTCAAGAGAGCAATATGACAAATACTCTTAGATGAGAGAACCTTAATGTGATGAGGCAGAATAATTTCTTGAAGGGTATTATAACTGCTGTCTTATAATTAGATTCTAATAGTATCCATCATACTGAGTCTCATACAACAATTAGACATATCTGAGCATAGAACCTGGTGCAATATTTTCTAGACCTGGTTCCACACAAGCTAGCATTGAAAATGCTGGAAATTAAATTAATGATTAAAAATAATTTGGTGTTGAGTTTGCTTTATTCTTTAACTGTCTGACACAGTTTCTCTAAGGAGAATATTTCTTATTTCAGGTAGGAATGTGTGTGTTTTTTACATTTATTTCATGGCAAATTTAATTGGAATTGCACAGTAAACTTCTGTTGTCTGCAGAATTTAAGAGCAGAGGTTAGTGTAGTCAGTTTCGTTTCACTTCCAAGCAAGAGACGTGATAAATTAAGAGAAAAATTGAGACATTTTAAAGATCTTAGAAACATGGGTCTGATCCAGAGCCCAGTGAAGTTAATGGAAAGAGGCCCATTGACTAAAGTAGGCTTTGGATCAGATCTGAAGGCTGGAATGAAAAATAATCATTATTTTATTAGTCTAAAATGAGAATTTAATAGAGCTAATGAATCAAAGAGCCTATAAGGCAGTGGACTCAGTAATGGCAAGAAATGCTTTAAAACAAGAAACAGGTCCCCTTATTAACCATCTTCTCTCTACCAACAGAGCCAGGTTTGATCCTTTTCAAATCCCAGGGATATGCTGAATTCTTTCTCCACTTGCTCCTCCATCAGAATGTCCAATAAAAAACTTTTCATGGCTTAGTCTTTTTTTTCCTTTCTCTCTTCCTAGGTGCTTATGTTCCTGAGGGTTTGTTGACTTCTTGTTCCTGGGACTATGTGACCTTTACCCCATCAGTCCGTGCCTATACAATGCTCCTCTTCTGCTTTGTCTTCTTCATTCCTTTGATTGCCATCATATACAGTTATGTCTTCATCTTCAAGGCTATCAAGAATACCAATGAGTGAGTTGTCAGTAATCTAGGTTTTCATTCCTTGCTTAGGGGAGAGCCTTTGTTTTTATGGTGTGTGTGTGTGTGTGTGTGTGTGTGTGTATATATATATATATACACACACACACAAAAAAACATGCAACTCTATTTTAACAAGTTTTTTATGGAAATTGGTAAGAGACAAAACAGAATAGGAACAGACAGTGAATTTTCAACATGGCAAAAATTTTAAATGTGTATGGAGAGGGGTGGTCTCCAAGGTTTGCTATTTAGCCCACATTGTTTAATACATTTACTAATGATTCAGGAAAGGGTGTGAATAGAAAGGTGGGAAATCTAGCAGATGATACAAAACTATTTAGGTTAGTCAAGTCTAGATAAAGTGTGAGGAACTTCAGAGAGGCCTAATATGCTAAATGACTGTTCAGCACACAGGCAAATGATATTCAGTGCCAGTTTCTTTGGTTTGTTTCAGCCACTTATGCCATGTATACATGGTACAAAGTGGCTTTGAAACAGACAGAGCTATCCAGGTGGGAATTTCCTTTGCATATGGGAAGCAAAGCTATTTTAGTCACTGGTCTGCACTGATTTGGCCAATCCTGTGTCAACAGAAGGACTGTGAAAGGATTCCCCTCCAAAATGTCAACTGTCTACAAGTGATCAGGTGGAAGTTGGCTATGAACTCTGTGTTAAAGAAGGTGCAGTGATGCAAGGTGCAATGTGTTAAACCAGTGATTCTCAGCTGGAGGTCCACAGGGGAATTTCAGGGGTTCTGCCAAGCAGGTCTGCTCAGAGCCCTGTGCCCCGGCGCCCAGTTCTTGGAGTCCTGAGCCCCAGTACTCTGCGGGGCAGAAGCCCTGAGCCCAGATACCCCACAGGACTGAATCCCTGAGCTCAGGCGCCCTTAGCCCTGGCAGAAGCTGCACAAAGCCCTGAGCACCAGCAGAAGCTGCTCCTTGGGGCTGAAGCACCAAGCCCTGGTGTACCCCGGGGCTGAAGCAGTGGGGCTGAAGCTCTGAGACCCAGCGCCCTGTGAGGCTGAAGCCCCAGCACAAGCCACCCCACGGGGCTGAAGCCCCAAGCCACCACCCACCCCAATGGGCAGAAGCCCCAAGCCCTCTGGAGAGCTGGAGAGGGTTGGCATCTGGTTAAAGAGCAGTCCTTTGTTCTGTTTTATTAAGTTGTTTGCTCAATTTCTCCCATATATTTTGAATTGTAATTGTGGTTTATTTCCCTTAGGGCTGTTCAGAACATTGGTTCTGATGCTAATAAAGTATCCCAGAGACAGTATCAGAAGATGAAGAATGAATGGAAAATGGCCAAAATTGCCTTGATTGTCATCTTACTTTACGTCATTTCCTGGTCACCATATTCTGTTGTAGCTCTGGTGGCTTTTGCTGGGTAATTATGAATATATTAGCAAGAAAAAAAATCAGTGAGCCCAGAAGGTGTGAAATTCTAAAAGAAGCAAATTATGAAAGGCCAAGTAGTTGTCAACTCTAATGTTCAACAATGGGAATAGGAAACCTTCACATATTCAGGAGTAATCCTTTGTTACACATTTGGTAAACGGCACACATGCTGGTTGTAATTTTTCTCAGTTTGATTTTTCAGCACAGAAAAGCTAATTATTGGCAGTACATGAAATCATGCTAATTAATTCTAAAATGAAAGTTTCACAATGCTAAAATATTTGAACATGACCATATGGCTATTCCAGGTTGCAGATACATAGCTCGTTTTGGTTTATTTTCTCTGGGCCTGATTATCCATTCACTTACACTAGTTTGATGCTGGCATAAATCCACTGGCTGCAGTGGAATTACCCCTCACTTACAACAGTGTAAGTGAGCTCAAAATCAGACTCTATATCTGGCATTACTGGCTTTAGTTCTTTTAGTGTTGCACTGAAAAGTAACAATGGATGACCTAACCTTAAATATAATATAACCTTAAATATATTTTAAAAAATCCTGGAGTATGTTGCATTTCTTCCACCTATTTAAGTGTCAGCATTTTATACTATCTTTTTCAATAAAGACATAATGTCCATTTAAAAAAAAGTACCCATTAATTTGGACTGGTTAAGAGCAAGGGATTAGAACTCAAGACTCCTGGGTTCTATTAAGGCTCTGCCCCGATTTAATGTGTGACACTGAACAAGTCACTTAACCATCCTGTCCTCCATCTGCCTACATCTAAATAGACTGAATAACTTAAAGCACTTTGACGTCCTCAGTTCAAAGACCCTATACAAGTGCAAAATAAAATTAATACTTGCACTAACCCACCACTGCTTTACTTATAATTTTCCAGTCATCTAATGAGAAATGTGCACCTGAAACTTAACAACCAATACAGGATAAAACTGACTGTGATAGAGTTTATGAGAACCGAGGCAGGAGTTATTGGAGACATTAAGAAGCAGAAAACTGCCTTTGTCCTCTCCTTCAACCTTTTCAGTTTGGGACTGTGCCTTTTTGTTCCCCTTGGGGGGCCACTGTGGCTTCTCATGGATTAATAGACCAAGTCCCAAGGCCTTATGTTGACTTTACCTTGACAGCATTGTCACGTACAGCATAGATTAGGAGACAGACCTAGAAACTGTGGGTACAGTCTTGGAGTCACTGAGGATGGCTGGTCTGATAGAGCAACGAAATGTGCAATAGCAAAGAATGAAACCTAATATCTACAGTAAATGCTGTGAGAGGGGAAGATTTAGCTGACATGATACATGCTCAGTAGGACTGTTGCACTCCAGCCACCATAACAGAGGTGCTGTTTTTCTGGCCAGCAATGACAGAAAGTTTGTGTCACTGTTTACCTCACTGACTGCACTATTGACTAATCTTACCAAAGCATCCGTCCCCTGAAAGGTTTCTATGACCTTAAAATGGGAGACAGCATTCCAGGACATCCTGTGTTGCCAGCAAGTACTATGTTCTCCAAGGAATTCATCCTCCAGATCAATGCTCTAGGGGCAGGGCAGGACAAAAAACACACTGTGCTCTGGAAACTATCACCAGAAGTGAGTCTTAGGTTAGTGCTGGTAGGAATGCCTGCAGTCATCTGCCCCATGAAGACACTCCAATATTATCTGCTGGGGACCCATTTCCATTTGGTCACAGAACACACACTTCTCCGTTGGCTGAATGTGATGGAAAACTCCATTCTAAGGATGATAAGCTGCCACCTTACTCTGCAGCCCTGTTCCTTCTTGGTGCAGCAAAGCATTGGGGCACAACAGAAAGCCACAGGCAACTTTCCCTGGGAGAGAGGGAAATGATTCTATACAGTGTGCTGCTATTCCCACTGCTGAAGGAAAGACTCACTGAGGGCCTGGCTGATGCAAGCTGACCCTGCAATATTACTGCTATTTAAGTGTAGGTTCCACTACTTTATTTTTATCAAGACAACCTGAACAGGGCCTGACCTGGTCTGTTAAAGGGGTGGTACCAGCTAGCCACACCACAGTCAGAACTTCCACCATCTCCTCTAAACATACATGTCACGTGATGAAGACCCTGCAAATGCTCAATAAAACATAAACCCACCCTCCACTATATGATTATTCTTTGACTTTGGTTCCCAGCTTTGGGTAGGTAAAGTCGAAGTGTGGGTGGGAAGCTGATTTATCAGGCACTCTGGTGTTAGCTGCTTTTCATGCAACACCCTCTTCCCTTATTCAGCACACCTGTTAAATGCCTTACAGCTCTTTTCTGACCAATTTACACCACCATCTGGGTCATTAATGAAGTTAGCCCATACACTCCAAAGGAACAGCACTTGCTTATTCCAGGCTGAACTTGTCCCATGGTCTTTACCCTAGTGTAAACAATTTGGGATTAGCTTGTAGCCTGCTTAAGCCACAACCATGAGTAGTATGTGGTGCACAGCAGCACTTGTAAAGAGGAGCACCAAAGAGACTGTGACCCCATGAAGCACAGTCTGGCACTGATTCTTGAATAAAATGGGTATGAAATCCCATATGCTAGGTTGACGGAATGTCGGTCCTGCTCCTTGCCCCTCTTATTTCATCTTACTCTCTTGGGGGAGGAGGAAGGGAGGGAGAGCGGCAGCAGTAAAAAGCAGTCCCTTCACTCTGTAACTAATTTTTGTTTTTTTACAGTGTGCTGACTGTGCAGTAAAAAATAACAACTTTGCATTTCTTTAGGTATTCCCATCTCCTGACACCCTTTATGAACACTGTACCAGCTGTGATTGCCAAAGCTTCTGCCATCCACAACCCCATCATTTATGCCATAACTCATCCCAAATACAGGTAAGGTTGCTCTCTTCAAACACAAATAACATAGCAAAGAAAACCAAGTCTATCTCTGATAAAACTTTCACTGATTCATTGAAATCCCTTTGTATGCTAGTGCCTGTGCTCTGCCTCATCTGCGTGTTTTACCTTTATGCTGTTTTTTTACCTCTGCAAGGTGCATGAAGCCAAAAAAGAAAACAGAAAAAGCAGTTCTGAATGCCCTATAAATGTCAGTGAAGTTTGTACTCAGAACAAATTACCGAGCAGATGGGAGCTAGAGACATTTATGGAAGGGTGATAGCTGTACTCATTGATCTGATAAAGGGTAGGGACCTTCCCTGGCTTAAAAAAACAAGTTTTATGATGTTTTGCTTGAAATATTTCCTTGGGAGATGTACCCATTTGTCAATGTTGCAAATAGCAGTTTGTCAAGTTACCCAAACCAATGAGAGATGGAGTTTGGTAAATGGTTCCATTTCTTTCCTGTGTTGTGGGCTTCCTGTTCCTCCTTCATGCTTCCATTGTTCAGGCATCGAATAATTAATTGGTTATTAGTTGTAACATCCAGGTCAACCCCAGGTCAAGTTCAGATGAGGGATATGTGATGTGAACAAGCATAGCTAAGCCATGCAATATTACTTCTCTCCTTTCAAAAGCATTCTGGGAACTATGGGGTGGGGAAAAGAGCAGTGTGGTAAAAATGATCCCTCCCACCCCATCTAGAAAGAACACTTTGCTTTAGAGTTTATACCACCACACTGATACTACGTGAGCAGGAGGAAGTTAAAATAACTGCTTAAGGAGAGATTAAAATAATTCTCTATGCGGTAATTCTGCTTTCAGTTTAAAGGGCCAGGAGCTTTATTTTTATCCCAGTTAGTCTTTAATCAGATAAAACATTTTAGTAACTGGTTTCAGTGAAAAAATTACATTTTAATATTCTTATCCCTGCCCAGCAATGTCGGTAGTAAATTTTGACTCAACAGAATGCTGTAAAGCACTCATGTCTCATTTCTTTAAAATTATCTTGTAGAGCAGTTGCACACAAAGCAGTATCTGAAATTTGGGAAACTTTAACTACTGTACCCAGTAACTTTTCAGTCTATGCATCATGTGTCTGTCTGAATAAATTTAATGTTTATGGTGAGTGGCTTTTTGTGCCGGCAGCTTTATTTAGGCAGAGGGAATTGATTGGTTCTATTTTTTATCCACTAGAATGGCCATTGCAAAGTATGTGCCGTGCCTTCGACCCGTGCTAAGAGTTTCTCGTAAAGACTCCAGGTCTTGCAGCAGGTATCTCTCAACCAGACGATCCACTATTACCAGCCAGTCTGAGATAAGTGGACTGCAGAAAGGAAAGAGATGGCAATCCTCTCTCTCAGACAGTGAATCAGTAAGGAAAACCCTTCAGATATGTTTGTTTTCTAAAAGCAAGTAAATAATTTTCACATAGCATCCTTCAAAGTGATAGGTAGATTAGATGAAAAGATGCATTATGGTGCTAGGTACAAAGGCTCTCTTGGAGGGGGATAATTGTTTGGGGATAAAGCAGAATTTTAAAAAGGAAGATAAAGTTTAAAAGCAGGATGCAAATAATGTAGATATTCTTACAGGTTTGTGACACTTATGGGAGAATGGAAAGATGCACTACTAGGAAGACAAAAAGTGAATGGGATTTAGCATGTGCTGCTTCAGTGACCACAGATCTGGAACTTGGACACTTAAAAGTGAGACTGTGGTCCCCAAGTAGTGCTTGGAGGGAGGCAAGGTTGTAAAGAAAGAGCCAATGTGCTTTCTGAACATGAAATGAGCTGCATTTAGAAACAGATTATTTGGCAGATATAGGGTACGTCTACACTACGGGACTATTCCGAATTTGCATAAACCGGTTTTGTAAAACAGATTGTATAAAATCGAGTGCGCGCGGCCACACTAAACACATTAAATCGGTGGTGTGCGTCCACGGTCCGAGGCTAGCATCGACTTCTGGAGCGTTGCACTGTGGGTAGCTATTCCGTAGCTATCCCATAGTTCCCGCAGCCTCCCCCGCCCCTTGGAATTTCCGGGTTGAGATCCCAGTGCCTGATGGGGCAATAATCATTGTCGCGGGTGGTTCTGGGTAAATGTCGTCAGTCACTCCTTCCTCTGGGAAAGCAACGGCAGACAAGCATTTCGCGCCTTTTTTCCCTGGATTGCCCTGGCAGATGCCATAGCATGGCAATCATGGAGCCTGTTTTGCCTTTTCTGACTGTCACCGTATGTGTACTAGATGCCGCTGACAGAGGCGATTCAGCAGCGCTACACAGCAGCATGCTTTTGCTTTTGCATGACAGCAGAGAGCCATACTGTACCATCTACCAATCCATAATTTGGTAATAAGATGATCGTGGCTACCAGTCCTTTTGCACTGTTCCATTTGCTGCTGTCATAAGTGCCCCTGGCTGCTCTTAGCCAGGGGCGCAAAAGCCAAAATTGGGAATGACTCCCTGAGTCAATCCCTCCTTTTTGGTATCTAAAAATAGAATCAGTCCTGCCTAGAATATGGGCAAGTGTACTAGAGAACCACTGTATCAGAGAACCAGAGAGCACAGCTGCTCTGTGTCAGATCCTGCAGAAATTATGAGCTGTATTCTATTCACATTGGGTGCTTCTGCAACAACCCCACCTGTTGATTCCGTTCTTCCCTCAGCTTTCCTGGGCTACCGTAGCATTGTCCCCCCACTTGTGTGATGAAGTAATAAAGAATGCAGGAATAAGACACAGTGACTTGTTAGTGAGATATGAGTGGAAGGCAGCCTCCAGCTGCTATGATAGTCCAGACAGGACAGTAAGGAGTGTGTAGGAGAGGAGCCCAGCATCCCTCTGCTAGTTCAGGGGCACTTGAATCTTTTCTTTACACATGAAGGGTGGGGGCTGATGGAGCTCAGCCCCCTGTTGCTATGACGACGATGGTTATCAGCCATACTGCACCATCTACCAGGAAAAATTAGGACCAGGCGCCCTTGATCGACCTAACAGATGCTGGTCATCATGGTTACCAGTCCTTTTGCACTGCCCCATGTGCCAATAGGCTGATGACGAGGACAGATACCAGTCGTATTGTACCATCAGCCAGCCATAGCGTGGGGGGAGCAAGGATGTTGGTGTTGAGTGCTGCACCATTGCGTCTATCTGCAGCATTCAGTAAAGATAGGGTGACATGTAAAAGAGTCAAGACAGGATTGTTTTCCCTTTCACTTCTGGGGGTGGGAGGGGGTGCGTAAATTGCCAAGCTATGCCCTGACCCACCGCGCACACTGTTTTTGACCCTAGAAGCATTTGGAGCTCAGCCAAGAATGCAAATGCTTTTCAGAGACTGCAGGAACTGTGGGATAGCTTGAGTCCTCCAGTCCATGAGCGTCCATTTGATTCTTTGGCTTTCCGTTACGCTTGTCATGCAGCAGTGCGCTGAGTCCCTGCTATGGCATCTGTCTGGAGATATTTAAAAAATGATTTTGAATTTCGTCTTCTGTAACGGAGCGCTGATAGAACAGATTTGCCTGCCCTTACAGCGATCATGTCCGCATCGTCCATGCGGGAGCTCTTTCTTTATTTTGATTTTTAACTGCATCACCACCCGTGCTGATCAGAGCTCCACGCTGGGCAAACAGGAAATATTCAAAAGTTCGCGGGGCTTTTCCTGTCTACCTGGCCACTGCATCCGAGTTCAGATTGCTGTCCAGAGCGGTCAGTGGTGCACTGTGGGATACCGCCCGGAGGCCAATACCGTCGATCTGCGGCCACACTAACCCCAATCCGATATGGTAATACCGATATTAGCCCTACTCCTCTCGTTAGGGAGGAGTACAGAAACCGGTTTAAAGAGCCCTTTATACCGATATAAAGGGCCTCTTAGTGTGGACGGTTGTGGCGTTAAATCGGTTTTACGCTCCTAAAACCGGTTTAAACGCGTAGTGTAGACCAGGCTATAGACAGATCAACAAAATCCATCATAGAATAATTTTTCCAGAAGACCTCAAAAGCTCACTGCTGCCAAACTAAGTATTGCCAAAGGTTGTTTCTGCACGGTAACCAGAAGCAGGTCAGATTTCTGGAGTCCACATCTCTTTCTAGGTTATTAATGGCACATTAGTGTTCTATTTTCAACCATTTTTATAAGATTCCTAAAATGGAAAAATGTCATTATGTTCTATGTGAGTGTTCATGTTTTCAAGCTAATACCCTTTCAGTTGATGTAGTTAAGCTTTGAATTCTGACAGTTACTTTTAACTGTGATTTTTTTTCCAACTTTTTTTTAATGTTGTACTTCTGACTTATCAAGCCAATCAAAATTAAACCCATCAAGCTAAAAGACATTGTTCAACTTGAATGTTTTGAAATCCACTAACAGTTTCTGGCAAAACACACTTTAAATGATGTATCTTGAATTTTTTAAAAAGAAATACTCCTTCAAAACTATTAGTATGCTTTCCTGCTCCCCTTCTCTACTACCCTGCTGATATAAGGAGTTTTCAGCAAGGGAGAAATCTAAGGCCCGCATTCTGCAACCAGATTTACCCAGTCAGACACTTGCAGTCATGTAGATTGAAGCCTGGTTACTTAGGGAAAACAGTGAAACTGACAAACTGCTGTCAGATTCTCAAAGTATATAAATTTCAAAGCATCAATAACCTTAGGTCTGCTTTGGAACTATAGTAGATACAAAATTTTCAAACAGAAATGTTATCTCCCCCCAGGCTGGGTCCTTTAAATTGTTAAGTTGAACACATCATACCTCGATTTCATTAGGAATTCTGACTCATCACTAATTTAGTAGGAAGTTGAAGCTTGTCACACATACCTTCCTCTAAATACTGACATTTGAGGGGAAAGTAGGGTATGACTTTAAGACATAATTTGGCCAAATATTGTTTTTGACAACTTTTTCTTTAATTAATATGTTTGATCATCACATGCAAAACCATGAAACCAGGAGTTTCCTTTCCCCAGACATGTACAATGCAAAAAGGCAGAGCAAAAACATATTTTGTGCCCAGGCTGGTCAATCAAGTTATAATTGGCTCTAATTTAGCACCCCCACAAACAGTTAAATTCTCTATCTACAACTTACTTGCACTCAAAAGGATGCAATTTTTTTTCATGCCTTTGAAAAATCTCAAGGAAAATAATTTCCAAACAGATCTTTGCAGTAGAAAGTGGCCAACTACAGCCGTACAAGTAGAGACTGGCTTTACAAAACAAAACTAACTCATTTTATAGCCAACTGATCCAATGCAGGTGGCGATCATTACATCCATTGTATATGTAAAATGTGAAGTATAGAATGTGTGATGTTTCACTATTAGGGTAAAAACAGAACAAAACTGATGACAGAACCAAAAAAACATTGAGGCAAATTCAGCTCTGTCGGAAGCAGATGCAAATTCTGTAGAAGTCAGCGGAATCATTTCAGGGCTGACCTTCCTCTAGATGAGTCTGTATCCTTTTGATAAAAACGTATATCAAGGTTTTTATGCAATTTTGAACAATAGTGCTATGAAAAGGTCTCTTATGTGTCTACTCTTTTTTATTCTAACATGTACCCATTTAAAAGGACATTATCAAGATATTTTTAAAACCTATTTTCTCACAATTGCTTATAACAACTTCCTAGAGCTTGGGAGTGAAATCTGTGTTCTAACTAGTGTTACCCTTTATCAATATTTGGTTTGTTGTTGTAGGGCTACTCACTGCTTCTGAATGCTTGCTATATACACTTTTCTTTCTTTGTTTTCTTAAAATACACTCTCTCTTGCTCTCCCAATATAAGGAACAATTAGAGCGGATAGAAAACAAGAATTTCTGTCTTGTAAGAAAATTCTGATATTTTGACATTTTTTCCCAAAAAATCAAGTGTTTTCACGGAATGAAAAACTCCAAAACATTTTTCAGTTGTGAAATGTCAAAACATTTTGATTGACATTAATCTCTGCTTCCACCTGAGCTGCTGTGATGCCTCATGGGAGTTGTAATTCTGGGTCCCTCATACCCCAATTCTCATAGGGTGCTGCTTCCTGGCTGGACTACATTTCTCTATACCCACACCATGGAAGTTTCAAAAAAACTGACAGGAAAACGTGATCAAAATTTTTCAACCAGCACTAGAAAAATATGTAGACCAAGTTTTAGGCTTTCCAACCTTTACAGTATTGTTTGCACTATTCTAAAACCTTTTGGGTGTATGATGTTGTGTATAATCAGCTGTCTTCTTTGAAATATCATTCTTAGGGTCTTTCCCCTTTATGAATCATGTCCATGTAAAATGTAACTTCATGTTATTGGCCAGAGTAACCGGACCCAAAGGCAACCTAAAGTGCTTGTTTCCATTGTATTCATTGTAGGGCTGGACTGATACAGAAGTTGATGTCGTTAGTGTGATATCCAGACCAGTCAGTAAACAGCTTTCCTATGAAATAGGCAAATACGCTGTTGAAACCAGTGACACAAAAGCCAAATCTAAACTGAAAAGCCATGATTCTGGGATTTTTGAAAAGGTAATATATGCTGTGCACCATCCAAGCCCTCAAACAGCCAATGAGTTAACAAATCTGCATATTTTTTTCATAATTAGAATAGAGAAACAGAAAGGTAGGGCTGGAAGGAACCTCAAGAAATGATCAAGTCCAGCCCCCTGCACTGAGGTAGGACCAGGTAAACCTAGACCATCCCTCACAAGTATTTGTCTAACCTGTTCTTAAACCTCCAATGATGGCGATGACACAACTTCCCTTGGAAGCACAGGTACCAACTCCAGGGGTGCTCCCAGCATCTTCCATCTGCCACAATCAGCTGTTCACAGGTGTATAGGAGGTGCTGGGGGAGAGGGGATGGGGCAGGAAGAGGGGGGAAGGGGGCAAAATGGGGCAGGAAGAGGCAATGCAGAATGGGTGCAGTTAAGAGGTGGGGTGCGGGTGGGAGCTTGGGGGAAGGTGTAGAGTGGGGGCGGGGCCGAGTGGGGGTCCAGCACCCTGGGGAAATCACAAAGTCAACACCTCTGCTTGGAAGCCTATTCCAGATCTTAATTACTCTTATAGTTAGTTTTTCCTAATATCTAACCTAAATCTTCCTTGCTGCAGATTAAGCCCATTACTTCCTGTCCTACCTTTAGTGGACATGAAAAACAATTGATCCCCATCCTCTTTATAACAGACCTTAACATATTTGAAGATTATTAGGTTTCCCCTCACTATTTTCTCAAGATTAAACTTGATTTAACCTTTCTTCATAGGGGAAGGTTTCTAGACCGTTTATCATTTTTGTTGCTCTCCTCTGGACTCTCCAGTTTGGCCAGATTGTTCCTGCAGTGTGACACCCAGAACTGGACACAATACTCCAGCTGAGGCCTCACCAGTGCCGAGTAGAGCAGGACAATTACCTCCTGTGTCTTGCATATGACACTCCTGTAATATACCCCAGAATTATGATAGCCTTTTTTGCAACTGCATCATACTGTTGACTCATATTCAATTTGTGATTCACTATAACCCCAGTCCTTTTCAGCACTACTGCCACCTAGAACAGTGGTTTTCAAAGCCGGTCCACCGCTTGTTCAGGGAAAGCCCCTGGCGGGCCAGGCCGGTTTATTTACCTGCCGCAGCTGCAGGTTTGGCCGATTGTGGCTCCCACTGGCCGCGGTTCACCGCTCCAGGCCAATGGGGGCTGTGGGAAGCGGCGCGGGCCGAGGGATGTGCTGGCCGCCCTTCCCGCAGCCCCCATTGGCCTGGAGCGGCAAACCACGGCCAGTGGGAGCCACGATCAGGCGAACCTGCGGATGCAGCAGGTAAACAAACTGGCCCGGCCCACCAGGGGCTTTCCCTGAACAAGCGGCGGACAGGCTTTGAGAACCACTGACCTAAAAAGTTCTTCCTCAGTTTGTAGTTGTGCATTCGATTTTTTTCATTCCTAAGTATAGTACTTTGCACTTATCTTTATTTAATATCATCTTGATTTCAATAATGAGGGTTCCTACATAGTGGGGGGAAATAACCCTAAGGGTTAACTTTATGTGGTTAAGACACTTTATAGCTTGAAGTGATATGAATGTGATGAGTAATGACCTTGAGGCTGTAAAAGGTCCTCAGCTTTCTATTTTCAGCACTGGTTCATTTTCCAGTTGTCTTTGTTACATTTGCAAGAGGCAGAGGAGGCAGGATGTTTTGTTCTTTGCTTCTGATCGTCTTGTATTTCTGTTTTTAAACTGTCATTTGTTGCTTATTCATCATGTGTTCTGAAGTGTCTAAATTACTTATAATGAACACACTCTTTATGCTACATAGTCATATATTGTAACTAATTAACTGAGATGGAGGCTAGAAATACAAAATAACACTGTCCTTTGTAGTTCACTATATTTCAATCCTTCAGTTTCCTCCTCCCCTTGGCCCCCGTGCTTCTTGTATTTCACATGCCACTTGGTGTCGAATATTGTGACATGCCTGTGTGTCATGTATGAGCTTTTTGTTCTTGTTTATCTTTTAGACTTCTGAAGATGCCGATGACATTTCCATGGTGGAGCTGAATGTCAGAGAGTGCATTTCCTCTCCTGTTGTAAGTATTATTTTAGTATTTGTCAGGAGTTGAATTGAGGAAAGAAAGCGGTGATTCTTTTCTAATCTCTGAACACAGACTAAGCTCTGCCCCCCCAGTTGACTGTGCAAGATATGATCATAAGTAAGGCTGTGAGTTTGTCACAGTGGTCACAGATTCTGTGACTTCTGCAGTGGCCAGTACACCTGGCCTGGGGGCAGCTCAGGCAGCCCCTGCACCAGTCACACCGACCGCTGCTGGAGCAGTCTCAGGCCACTGCTCCCCCATCCCCCAGCAGGAGTTTGGGTGTGGGAGGGGGCAGGGGGTTGGGGCATAGGACGGGGTGAGGCGGGATCTGGGTGGTACTTACCTCAAGGGGCTTCCCAGAACATCCCTCTCGCTCAACTCTTAGAAGGAGGCATGGCCAGGCAGCTCCGCACACTGCCTCCGCCTGCAGGCATTGCCTCCGCAGCTGTCATTGACCGCAGTTCCCGGACAGTGGGAGCTGTGAAGCTGGCGCTCTGGGTGGAGGCAGCACACAGAGCTGCCTAGGAGCTGAGCGAGGGGGATGTCCCTGCAGAGCCAGGTAGGGAGCCTTCCAGCCCTGCCTCCCCCCAGCACCAGCAGGACCCCGGGCCGCGCGCTGCTTCTCACCCCGCTCCCCACAGCAGTGAGGTTCCCATCTAGGCTGTGTGCTGCTGGCCCCCCCTTAGCACCTGATTTAGTCCGGGGTAAATAGAAGTCATGGACCTCACTGGGCTCCTCACTAGTGCTTAGAAGCCCTGATCAGGATTGGATCCCCTTTGTGTTACGTTCTGTATGAACACATATTGTAGCAAGATGAGGTTCCTGCTCCAAAGAACTTAGTCTAAAATGCTAAACAACTAAGCTAATTGTAAAATAGTTTATTAATTAAATGTTAAACAGGATCACTGTTGGACTATCAATTGAAGATAAAGTATACTGTATAAGCCTTAATTATATCTTGAAACAAGTAAGATGAATGAGGAAGAAAAGAGTTCTCCTGATGAACTTAAGTGGAAATCATGACTCTAAAACTTGACTGTGCCCTTACTGCTGTCCAAGCCATAAAGTGTCAGCAAGAGTGCAAAGGAAAATGGAAGGAGGATCCTGAAGTCATAAAAATCCTAGAAAATGTTATAGAAAATATAGCCTTGTTTGTCGCTTAGATTATTTAAGCAAAAACTGAAAAAAAAATCATATCTTACAACAGTTAATGCTGTATTTGAGATCATAACTGTAGCATACTATGACAGGTTTTGCAAGGGTAGTTTTGAAACATCAGGTGCTTATCTTTTTTCCTATCCAAGATGGATCATGCTGGAGAAAGGAAATAGTATGCAAGAGATTTATTTACTTTTGTGCATTTAAGATAAGGGCATAGTAGTCCTGTTGTGTCTTTTGCTTTAATAGCAGACACTTCTTTTCCAACCCCATTAAGAAAGAAAAAATATTTCCTGACTCTTGTTTTGTAGAGGATTTGCTTTGGAGTAAGGAATTTCTTTCTACAAAAAAGTCAATATTCCACAGTCACTGAATATTTCTGTAGAAAAGAGAGCTGTTAACTTTTTGTTACTCTTTGTTTGTGTAGGCCCTGCCATCTAGAATCTATAGCCTTGAGGAAATGCAAGTAAGTGGTTCTGGGATGTGGTTGTGTGTGTGATTTTTTTTTTATATATACACTTTTATAACTTGGGAGAGCACCAACCTTTTGAGCAGTCCCATACTAATGTATTCTCATCTGATGACAATGCTGTGGCACAGCAATAATTTTTTAACACATCATCGTGGTCTGAGGGAACGAAGAACGAGACACCCCACACAAGGTAGGCTTTAAAGTTACTAAAGTGACAACACATCTGCAACAATCTGGGGACCTTGCTGTCACTGAGACGGGACCAGGGGCCCCTCCTGCCTGGCCCCGCCTGGGGTCCGCTACCGACCCCCCCCCCAGCATTGGGGCCCACGCCACCCCGCCAGGGACAGTGCAACCTTCCCCTCCCCCTACCCCTACCCCACAGTGGCATCAGTCCAGAGTAGTACCTGAGTACGCTGCTTTTTTGTATTAACCATTTGTAGGTCCGAGCCACACGAGACGAGACGACCACAGACAAATTGGCTGACAATGAGGTAAGACGGGACCACTAGCACTTCTGCTGCCCACGGGACGACTTCACCCCACAGGAGCCCAGGGCAGGGGGTCCCCGGGTCCCAGTCTCAGTGACAGCAACGCTTGTCCCTGAGATGTGTGTGTCACTTTACCTTTATTAAATATTACTCAGTGTGTGAGAGTGGTCTCTCTTGCAGAGTAGTACCGACTTGTGGGCAATAACAACATCCCATGAGTGGATTAACTCTAATCCATCTGCCCTAAATCCAGCTAGGTGGGGAAAAAAAAGAGGGTAGAATTATTGGCAGAAATCAGCATTTGAGTGTAAATCTGTGTTATCTTTAATCTGCACTGTGAATGCTAACACATGTGCCTGAAGTAGGTCTTTTCATAGTTAGTAGTAATTTTTACCATTCTCTCTACAGCTTGATGAAGATGATATTCTAACACCCTTCTTTTCTTGGTCCTTCACTAGTCTCATCCAGGATTTTCCATTGCTGAATTAATTCTATTCACCTTTCCACTGTTTCCTCTCTTACTTCATTGTTTCCTTCACTATTTGGTGTCTCATTTCAAGGCTGCCATGCTGTGGTTCACTTTGGTCTAGCTTTTATCATCTCTTACCCTGATAATGCCTCAATTGCCATCTGATTTGATTAGATTTTTGTAGGGAAGTAACCATCTATTTTCTGGTTTCAGAGTAGAGTGTAGTAGTCATGTAAAAAAAAAAAAAAAAGTAGTACTGGCACCTAAAGACTAACAAATGTATTTTATGAGAGCTGAGTGAGAGCTAGCTCTCTTCTTCTGGATATAGAAATGGAACACACAGACAGGAGATATTTATTTATACATACAGAGAACATGAAAAGAACATCTATTTTCTGGAATTCAAGTGTACTTCTAGCTTTACCGGACCCTTATACTGGCTTCTTTGCACTATTGTTCACAGAGGCATGTGCTATGATTAACCTGAACCTTCATCAGAGTACTGGAGAATGTGCCTGAAGTATCAAAGTGTTAAGGAATGTAAGCTCTGTGCTTTGATATATTAGTTTGTTTAGTAAGATATTTCTCAGAAGTGACTCCTGGGATACATCAAAAAAGTTTCTAGGTCAAATTCTTTCCCATTCATATAAGATTTGTTTTGGTTTAGCTGTGGCAATTGTCAGAGTGCTTGTCCAAATGTTTGTCACTTTCCCTTTTAGTGGACTGTTGCAATCTGATCATCTTGCAGACATCTGTGTTTTACATTTCTCTTAAATCCTTGCATGCTTAAGACAGGTGAGGGCCTGAATGGCACTGAACTACGAAAAGGAGACTCTCACTCAAGACTGTCTGCAGCCCAGATACCCAGCATTATAATAACATACAGCAATGTCCAGGGAATAGAACAGCCTTCTGAATACACCTCTGGCCTCGGGTTCCCTGAGAACAGTAGCCACAACCAGGATAAGGACTACAGTAGCCAACCAGACAGACAGTACCAGGGTGTTGCCTTAGCCAGTATCGCAGGAGGAACCACAGATCAACTGAGCGCAGAAGACCTTCCAAAACTGCTCTGATCCATGGAAAGTCACCATTCCTATAGTGACACAACACAAGATAAGCCAAGGGTAAAAAGAAGAAGCTGAACCAGCATCCGAGCTCTCTCCAGTGGTTGGTTTCTTGTTCTAGCTCTTGTGTTAGAACAAGTATATTATTTCTCCACAATCTAGATTATGACATTACTCTTTTCACTTGGATTTCTGTTCAGGAATTAGCAACTATTGCGTGAACACCACCTTCAGTCACAGTATATGCAGGCTTCATGATAAGCCTTAATTCTTTGGGGTTAAGATTCAGATAATGATCTTTGTTCAGTGCCAGATCTCAGCCGCAGTCACTGTACCAGAAAGGAACACTTTTAGAAGGTAAATTATAGAGTTGAGAGTATTTGGAGAAACTTACAGTACCTGGTAGGGAAGGTTTCTTATTTTTGTTAAAGCTCTCTAAGTAGACCATATTTAAGTGCAATATCAGTGCTCCACTCCCTTCTTAGTTCCATGCTTTTTTCTCAAACTCTTGTACGGTTTTGTTAAAAAGCAATGCATTTAAAGAACAGTTTGAGGTCTCAGATCATTCTCCTTATCTCAAAGAAGGGAAATCATTTTCAAGTGTGGCCCACACTCCCTTTCCTTCCTGTCTTCCTTCTGCATCAGTTATTAAGCGACCAGTCCAATACTGGCTGAACTCACTTGCCTCAGAACAATATGAAAGATTCTGGACACTAATGAGCTTCAGTCACCATGTTTTAAGGGTGGGGCAGCTGTAATTAAATGTCTTATTGGTAAAGAGCTGCTGCTGGCTCAGAAAGGTACTCTATTAAGAAACTCTCTTTCAAAATTAACTTAGAGCTCAGTGCACTCTGGTTCTGATTTTTCTATTATGAGGGGAAAGGAGGGTTTGGCACCCAACCCCAGGCACCCACAAAACATGGGATCCCCATTACCTCAGCATTTAATCATGCTTCTTACCTCTTCTGGACAGCAACAGTCAGGGCCTCCTCCAAACTCTAGCTATCCCTGCTACTCAATATGTGTGTGTGTGTGTGTGTGTCTGTCTCTCAGCACACAGGAGGGAAATAGCTGTCTGTAGTAATAATTTATGCTGGCCTTCCCCTGTGGATCTTTCTAGGGTGTCAGGTAAAGGGGCAGAATCCAGATGAAATCTATGGAGTCAATATTCTGAGAAGACTTAGGACTGGTCTACACTACAGAGTTACGTTGACAAAAGGCAGCTTACGTTGACCTAACTCTGTAAGCATCAACACTAAAATGTAGCTCCCACCGATGTAAATCACCCACTACATCAAATTAATAACTCCACCTCCGTGAAAGGCATAGCACTTAAGTTGATATAGGTAGGACGACCCAGGTCAATGCAGACACTGCATTACTTACATTGCCGTTGGCTGTCAGCCCCATGGCGGGGTGGTGGTGGTGGCTCCAGCTGTGAACCCTGTGTAGGGCTCACAGTTTGGGCTATCAATCCCCAGCAGCAGGGCTCCAGCTGTGAATGCCCCACAAAGCCAAGTCGGTGAAAACGCTCCTGGTGAGGATGCACACCACCACCGGGGAGAGGGGAGTGGAAATAGTGTGGACATGAAAAACCTCAGTAATTACTGCAGTGGCTATATACGTCGACCTAACTAAGGTCGACTTCATTTTGTAGTGTAGACTTGCCCTTAGGTAGGGGGAAGCATTCTGCAGAGATGGTACTTATATTTTGAGCACCACTAAGTCTGGATCTGTGAGGGCTGATTCCCCTCTGAGCACGTTGGTGGCAAAAACAAAGTGGGTCTTATTTATTTGAATGCCTCTTTTCACCAATCTGGTATCATAAAGGGCCTTAAAGTGAGTGTAAATGTAATTCCAGAGTGGTGTAAAGAAGCCTTAAGATACATAATGTAAATATAATGTAAATCACGTCCTAGTAATGTTGATTTGAAACAAACCTTTTGAGATTTGCCCATCTCTAATTATAACCTGTGTTTGTAACATGACCATAACTTCTGCAAAAGCCAAGTGTGACATCACAGATAGAACTGTGAAATCAGGCAGGGAACAAACTGCAGGAGGAAATAAACTATTCAGAAACCAAGATGTTTTCATGTAAATGAAATCAAGGAAATTAGAGATGGAAAAGATCTATCATAACTCCTTCACCATTAACCTGCCCGGGCAGGATATTGTCCCCAGATAGAGCACATAACAGATATTAAATTGATAGAACAGATACTGTTAGTTATAAAGAACAGGGAAAGAGGGTGAAAAAAGGATATTGTATCCTAACAAAAGGTGTGTTGGAAAATTCCCATCAACTATAAACAGTTCTTTAAGACCTATTGTTCACGCTATAAAAATTATTTTAAACACAGCAGGTCTGATTCACCCCTTCCTTCCCACTTGTGTAGCCATTTACTTTTGTACAAAATAGGTGTCAAATGCTACCAAATGATTATGCTCCACTCACACTGGTGGGAGTTTTGCACCCACTTCTTATAGGTGTAAATGAGGTGCAAAGCAATGGTGAAATCATGCACAGAGTCTATTAAGAAAACGTTCAAAGCTCATATACATTCTATTGTGTATTAATAAGAGGCATGAGAATGCCCTATGTGCCACTAAATCTATCCTCATCACTTCTTACGGTTTTATTCCTCTGTAACATACTTGGAGATAATACTCGGCACTGTATTGCATTGCCTGATGCTCTGGTCAAACTTTGCTTATAGAATATATAAAAGAATACCTCCATGACTGGGAAAGCCTTCTGAATCTGCAGCATGTTGTTCTCCGTTTCCTTCTGCTCAGCATGTACCAGAGATTATTCTGCATCTATAAAAAAAAAACTACAGCTGTTAGCACTTGTCTGCTTACAAAGGCATTGAAATGTGTGTGAAATGAAACAGAGTGGTCTTAGGCTCAGCTTTAATTTTGACAATCTCCTTGCTTTGGTCTAGATTTCACACAAAATTAACATTGTAAGTAAAAGCTGATATTGTCTTATTACCATTGTTTGTTATGGATTGGGATGTGATCTTTTGTTTGTTACAGTTTATCATAAGGAAAAAACTGACTTGCAATAGCATGACAAGTTGTAGAAACTTCTGAAGAAGAACAGAGGAGTTCATGTTGTGAAACAAACCCACACAGCAGAAGACAGGAACTTCACAATTACAAATGAAATTCCTGTTAACTTTACAAAACCGCTTCCACTGGGTAAATTTAAGCCAGGCTCTTCTTTGTACCTACATTCTGGATTTCTCCAGTAATTGTGGGGATTGTTTCATAATGATGAGGTTCTTTTCATGCAAATTTTATTAGGTGAATTTGCCTTTTCTTACATGTAATTTGTGGGCTAATGATCAATATTGTCATGATTTCAGTAAATAATTATATATGTGTATATATAATTGCTTAATAAAATGTGTAAACTTGATGCATAATTATGTAAAAAATCATTAGGAACCCGTGCTGAAAAATTATATGCATTTAGTATATAGTTCTAGCTGTGGACTCTATGCGTGCAAAATGAAAGCTGCCTAGTTCTTAGAGAGAGAACAGAATATATGTAAAATATATGTAAAATGTGAATTTTTGTTTGGTAACTGAGGCTGCATCATTGTGTAGCACAAAATCCATCATGCATAACTTCAAAAGGGACATTTCATTACAGCAATGATTAGTCATGTGGCAGTTTCAAACATTTTGTTCCAATCACTGTATATTTTCAGTGTTTAGAGTGAAGAACTGACAATCCAAACCATACATGCAGGAACGTGCCTTAAAAGGTGGAACATGAATTGCCTATGCATCTAATGTGGCAGCAATTGCTGTGAAACAAAGTAAAGACCAGTACTGCGAATGCTTGCAGAAGCACCTAACTATAAGCCTGTGAGCAGAACAATGGATTTCAATGTGGCTTCTTATGTGCACAAAGCTAACTACATGCATGAATATTTACATGATTCATCCCTACAACTAAACTAGGTAGAGGGGTTATACAGGACTAGGGTTCCTGTTCTCTTAGCTCAAGAACAGCAATACAGTGTGGTTTAATTTTTTAATTTTGTGAAATTTTATTCTTAGTCTAATATTTCTGATGACAAACTGGAGTATGGGGTTATTTACCTCCTAAATTATAAATCCTTCAAAATAGAGGCTCATATTGAAAGCATAAGCACTCTTGCTGCAGCCTGAACTGTAAAAAGGAAAGGCTACTGTATTTGTTTTCAACGGCATTCACTTCAGTGAAACATCTACTGCAAGAAGGAAAGATAATCTTGTAGTAAACATACAGGAGTGGGTGTCAGGATGTCTGGGTTCTATTTCTAGCTTTGCCACAGACTTCGTATATGACCATCAGCAAGTCACTTTACCTTGATGCTCTCAGTTTTTCCATATGTAAAATGGGGATAATACCTACTTCACAAGGATGGTGTGACACAACATTCACTGATCCTTTGATGGAAATGCAAATTTATCTCATTGTTTAGTTATCAATATTTCACACACACACTGCAAAAACCAGTACATATGAATAAGGGATGTGTAATAACTTTTTCCACAGACTGGGAAATTCAAACAATATTGTCAAGATTTAATTAAGTTGTCAACTCAAGATGCAATGTATGCATGTATTGTGTATACTAGAAAACATTTTAATGCTAAAATGCGGTTTAACACTATGTATCATAATTCTGTACATTGTTTGAAGTGGCTTGTGTATAATGTATTTATTGGACAAACTGTATATTAAAAATATCAGACCAAGTTCTGCTCCATTTTACATAGGTAAAAGAGAGCAAAAATTGACTGGGAAAGGGGCCAGAAACAGAGCTTAAGGTGAGTAGAAAATAATCTGAAAGTAGTTACAACAGACCAATGGGGCAAATGTTAGAGAGCAGGCACATGTTTACTTGATGGCCCACTTAACTATTATTGGCCTTTACACAGTGAAGTTCCTAGATAAACATTGTGGTTGCTCAGGACCAGGCCCTATATCTATTTAAACAATAACTTTCTGTGATATTACACTATACGGATTGTGAATTTAACTGCAGGTGCATGTGAGGGCCATGTTCTTTCTGTATTCATTTCTTTAACACGCAGTGAGCCAGAAAGCTTTGATATTTTTTGTGTGTCCAAAACACACCGAAAGCAAGGAATATGAAAAGGGAGAGGATAGAGAATGGAGTAGCAAGGATGGTAAAGCAAGAGAAAGGACAGAAGCACCGATATAAAGCAATAGCTTTTAGGAAGGTGATCACAGTAATTGGGAGGCTAACGGAAAGCTCAACCTGCTGATTTTTTAATCACTCTAAGACATAAGACACTCATTGCTTTTGGGATGATGAGGCCAATCCCAAAAACCAGCACTGTCTACTGATGCAAGGACTATAAATGAGAAAAAGAGGAGGAAATACTCAGATCGTTCACTCGTGAAATCATTAGCTTTTGAAGGGCAGCCATAATATCCAGGACCTAAGGGAAAGGTGCTACACTGACTACTATTGCGCACACAAATGTCAAGAAAAGGAGGAAACCTCATAATCCTAATGAGAAAGTGGTTACAAGCCAGAGATTCAGAAGAAAGTTAAGTTTAAATAGACTCTGCTGTGGAAGGGAATCCAGTGACATGCTAGGGACCTGCCTAGGTTTGGGTTTCACTCACAGGACCAAATACTCTTCTCAGGCATGTGCATGTAAATTGTAACTCCACTGAATTCAGTGGATTTCAACAGGGGTCACGGAAATCAGAATTTAGTCTCTGGATTGACAGGTGTTGGGTGTAGTGTGAAGTCTCAAGCCTTGACAGGTGTTGGATGTGCTGTGAAGTCTCAGGCCTTGATAGCAAGACAAGAAAAGGAGGGGTTTGACTCCTTTGACTGGTTAATGAACACCACAGCTAGATTCCATAAGCATTCCCATCCACAGTGAAAAATGGTGGCTTCAGCGCCAAGACTGAAGAGGGATGAGGGTTTTTTTGTTGTTTTTTTTTTAAAATGCTGCTTTACCACCTGTAGCAGTTGGAACATCACAGCTCCTTCACGAGGCTGTCCCAGTGGAAATGAAGCATGTGCACTTTTTTTTAATGGAGGTGTCAAGCTATCGCCATATCTGTGAATGGGATCATCTGAAATATAGGTATGGCAGGTAGTTAAATTATGATAAAACAGTCTGAGAAAAAGTCATTGTAGCTGTGCTGCTCAGTTAGTTAGCAGCGGAGCATAAATAGAAGGCAGTATTTTCTAGTAGTTAGGATGCAGGCCATTAAGGAGTTCTTGATACTATAAGTGAATCTGTCTACAACGCAGTGTGTGACTTTGAGGAAGTTAATTAGGACTCAGTCCAGCTTCCACTTCAAGCAAGGGGAGTTGGACTGGGCCCTTTACCCTGTGTGCTACTGTTTCCCATGCTGTTAAATGGGCATAAAGCTAAAGACATTTGCCTTGCACGCTATAGATCTGCTTCCCAGAAGCAGGCTATATAAGTGCCAAAGTATCAGTATGAAATCCATATTACTTACATAGAGGGTGATACATAAAGTATAACCCTTCACATGGGGGGATGCATCTCATTGTTTTTAAGTATCGGTAATATTTTCCCACTGAATTGCCCTATATTTTGTGTATATTACACCTACATCAAGACCCCTTGATTTGCCTTAAAAAAAAAAAGTGACCTACAACCATTTAAAAATATTCTTTTGTTTTAGCTGCTTTTCAGTTTGAGGAATACAAGCAATTTCCCCTACATGTGGTCACACTTGGATGCCTTTTTTTGCATGTAAATAAATGGAAGCCAGGTTTGAAATCATCCTTAAAGTGCTTTTATAAAATATTAACTCTTTGCTGTTGTCTGCTGCTGAAGTGTTTGGGCTACAGGAGTATATAGCAGCATTTTTAGAGGCTATAGATATATCCTCTCAAGAGAGCTAATGTTCGTGAATCACTAGATAAAAAACAAATCTTCCTGTGAGCTGAGAAAGAAGCAGCCCCATTGTGGTTAAGTTGCTGCCTGTGACACAATGAAGTGCAATGTGATATTCATTGTGTAGATTTCCCCTTCCAAACCCACTCCCCCAAAAAAGCGAGTTACTGGTCTTTTAGGCCCTGGATTATTATGTACAGTCAGGTAACAAATAAGTTTTATGAAGTTTTAATTACAAAAATCTTTCCTTAGAGCACTGTAGGGCCCATTCATTTCTATTGGAAGAATTAAAAAAAACGTGGAAAAAGCGATCTCATGTATTGAAGACACTCACATTACAAACTCCATTTCAATAAAACTACACCTGTTTTAATTCTACTTGCATTTACACCTGTCACTTTAAAGGGTGACTGCAAGGAGTTAAAGGAAAGGGGAACATTACAATTTGGGACACTAACACTGCATCATGGCACAATGACTGCAAACCAGAAGGGAGTTCTGAAGAGGCGTATGAAAACAAATAGCAATATGTACAGAAATCTGTCTTTTCCCTTTCCTGTTATAGACTGTTATGAGCAAAGGATCTCAGAGTTACCACTTTTCTTCTTGATTTCTCCCAGACCCTTCTACCAGATCATAACACTTTCCACATGTGTAGAAGGCCAGGGCATGTCTTTACACAGCCATGGCATGAGTTAGAATATGCCATGGCATGAGTTAGAATATGCCACGTGGCATCATTCCCTTAGTGTGGCCAGTCCACCCCCTGTAGGGGAAAGCATCCCTCCAAAGCTGAAGCTGCTTTATTTCTGCTGGGTGATGGCAAAGAAGGAAGTTGTTATATCAGGTCTTACTGTGAGCTACCTCAATTCATCCCCACTAAAGAAAAATGGTAAACAGTCTTCCTGAAGAGGCGGCAAACCCAGCAACATCCCTTCATCTTTGGAGGCCATAGCTTCACCTGCACTCAGCTGGAAAGTTTTCTCCTGCACTCCCTCCCCCAAATTGTAGCTGAACTCTCCTCCACCCTTTTTCTCTCTCACGTGTTTGGTATCACCAATATTTGGAGCATCTTTTTCCCCTCCTCACATGGGTTTGATCCTGGATTCCAGCTTAGCAGCTGGTTCCACTAAAGGAACTCCTCACGGTACCAAATACACAGGGTCATTCTCCCTTGAGAAAGTCAATGACAATACTACTACTGACAAGGAAGTTAAAGTCAGTACAGAGGACAATAAAGTAAAAACCACTAACGAAGGAATATCACTCCAAAAAACAATAGTATAACAAGGTTGGGGTGGGGTTGTCTTTATTGGCAACAGGAAAGTAGGATTGGAGGAAGGAAGGGGTTAAGGTTAATTTACAATTAATAAATATTTAGAAATAAGCTGAATTCCCTACCTCCTCACATTCACAAACTCCTTCAAACCTCAGCTCCCTCCCTAGCATCTTCCAAAACTAGATGATACAGCTGAATTTGCATGTCCTGGGATGGAGGGTTGCAGCAGTATGGCCAGTTTAAACAAAAGTCACCTTACATTTTCTTCTCTCTTTGATGGGGTAGAGTCCTCTCCTAAACCCAAAGCAGGCTCACTGGTTTCCATGGTCTCAAATGCTCCTAGCTCTCCATAGTCAGTGCCAGATCAGCAATGGATGCAGTGCTGGAGTTGCTGATCCATGCGGTTAGAGTCTCAGAGCCATGCAAATGCCCACTTTGGGGGAATTTAACAGGGACTCCCTGAGCTGTGCTGTGTCTCAGCTTCCAAAAAAAGGCTCTTTTTCTTGGGACGCTAGTCACTGCAGTGATGGAGCTGCCTAATCCATACAGCTGAAGTCACAGAATAGTGCAAAAACTCCCTTTTGGGGGAGAGGGGCATCAGCAGGAACTCCCTGAGCTACACTCTGCCTCTCCTAGTTGTTTCTTTCTTTCTTCAAATTTCCTTCTCTTTCAGCCAAGCTCAGCTGTCCCCTCTCCTGTTAACATGCTGGGGCTGTGCAGCCCTGACTTGTCATTAGTGTAGCCGACTGCCTGTCCACTTCAAGCTCCCTAATTGGCCCCAGTGGGGGTTTCTGGTTCCTTCTGTCCCCACCCTTGACTCCAAGCCTGCTGCAGGCCAGGGGGCGTGTCAGAGGCCTCTGGTAGCCATCTTGGTTGTAGTCTTTGGGCTAAGCCCCCCCTGGAGGCTGAGCCCAGAGCTGGGAATCCCCAAGTGAGAGTTACATCCCCTTTCTGGGGCCCTCAGGAGTTCCCGTGTGTGCGGGGTGGAGACTAACCTAGCCTGCTAGAAGCAGACAGAGAAGAGGACAGAGGGGGAAAAACCAAACAGGCTGCTGGCAAGCTGGGAGAGAGAGTGCCACCGGCTCTGTGGCAGAAGGTACGTCTCTGCCTTTAAGTTTCTCCCTGAGCTCCAAGGAGGTGAGACCCACGCCCCGTTCTTTAGCTTTTGGCATCCACACCTTTAATTTAACAAGAAACTAAGTGGGGAGGGATTTATCGAAAAGTCACCCACTTCTCCCTTTCTCTGCACGTGTCTCCTCAAAGCCTGGCACCACAGGTCATGCTGGTCAGCAGTGGCCGCAGCGCACCAGCGGCAGGGGGACATGGACTTTGAGCATTAGAAGTAAAGCTGCCTTTCGATTGGGAGGTTTGTTCACTAGGGGCTTCATCTTGCAGCATTCAAGTCCATAGTAGGTTTTCCATTGACTTGAATGGAAGCAGACTAAGCCCTTTCTGAGCTATGTTGTTTCCCATCTCTGACTGCCATTTGCTCCTCCATTAATTTGGGGTGAGAAATCCTGCCCAGAACTCTTATGAGAACCCATAATCTTACTGAATCTGTCTAATGGATGGCTCCCAAATTGCAGGGTGAGGGCATGAGGACCTGAAGGGGATGCACTGAAGGGCCAGTGTTAACAGGGGGCTCTGTCCAGCAGAGGAAGTGGCCAGTTCTCTGTACAGGCTCCCTACCTGTCTTGCTCCCCTACTGGCACAGTTACCAACTGGCTTCTCTGCTGGGGAGGCTGGCAGGGACTCTGCAAGCAGGGAGCAGACTGTATGCTGTGAGTATTGTCAAACAGAACCCCCTCCTGACTCCAGTCCCTGGCCATTCTGCATGGCCCCAAGGACAGAACCCCATCTGCTTCCCCTGTCAGAGTCTGCATGGGGGAAGTCTATGGGGCTATACTGATGGGTCAGGGTAAGGAGGGGTTTGTATCTGATAGGGGGCCAGTACTTACGGGTGTAGCCTTCTGCTCCCGACCCTTCACCATCACCCTTCACCACAACACTGCTCACTTCCCCTACACAGGGGGGAGTGAGACAGGCAGGGAACCAGGTCCTGGCAGTGAAGACGACCCAACCACTGCAGAAGGTTTCCTCAAGCGCTGCATAGTGAGTACCTACCCCCATGGTTAGCAGGCACTCCTCCTGCTACCAGCCACTGTGGGTACTGGGCACCCTCTGCCCTTAGAAAGAGTGGAGCACAGAATCTCTGAAAAGGGGCTCACCAAAAAAGTTTCAGAACCTGTTCTGTAGAGTATTCAGTGACATTACTTTTAGGGCTGAGTGGGCTGCCACTATGGCACTTCTAAGTCCTTCTGGCCTGAGGATTTTGAGCCCAGGTTTCCCGAGTGGTCATGAAGAGCCCAAAGTTACTTGGCTGGCCCTGCAAAAGCTTGTATTATTGGAGCCTCCAATAAACTTGTGTAATAAATTCATGTAACTTTCTTTTAGCTACTGTGAAAGAAATGGGGCAGTTGAGAGACTTTTCCTTACATGGTGTTCCTTTCACTCTTCCCTTCATTCCGCCTCCTGCACAAAACATTGCGAAGTGCAAATTACATGGGCAATTTGTTAATTCCTGTTTGCTCTTATGTGATTTATACCTTTCTCATCTGAGCATCAAGATATTGCTGATCTTCTTTCCTCTCTGCTGCACAGAAGGAAAAGCAATCTTTCTGCACACCTTTTGAATTGGAAAAGTTTACTACTTGGAAGAACAAAGCTAACTGAAGTGTTAAAGCTGTCAGTATCTTAGGCATCAACGGCTGAAGAAAATTGTGTGGTTCCTGTATTTGATGGACCAGAGGTTTTAGTCACTTAGGTTTGTCTCACCTGATCCATAGGATTTTTTTACCCTTTCATATAGTGATGGGGCTGAGCCACAAAATTTGGACCAGATTTTAAATATCCTAAAATTGAGATTGGGTTTTGAGCTGGGATTTTGCTTTTGTTCATGGCATATAAAGGATAAGTGATATGCCCAAAGTTACACAGCATGTTAGCATCTCAACCAGGATTAACATGCTGCCTCAAAAGTCCATGTCTTGCCTGGGAGGCACATTGGCATAATGGATTAGTCACTCAACCTCTGAGCCTCAGTTTCCCCCAGAGTTGTCTGATTTAAATAAAAAAACAATTTAAATAACCGATTTTAATCTTGATTTAAAGCAGCAAGCATGACATCTTGATTTAAATAATTGATTTTAATCTTGTTTTACATACGTACTTTTTAGTTATTTACCTAACAAAAAGTTTATTCCTGTTGATTGGTAACCATTAAAACATATTGATTTGCAACTTAAGTATAGTTTTTACACTATATTTTAAACATCTTTTTGCTAACTAGGAAGATATTATATATATATATATATATATATAATATATATATATATATAATATATATATTATATATATATATATAGTAAAACTATACTTATATATATATAATATATATATTATATATATATATAAGTGTAAAAACTATACTTATATATATAATATATATAATATATATATTATATATATATATATATATATATATATATATATATATATATATATATATGCAGTTATGTTGCTTAAATATTCACATTCTTGGTTTTTAGATTTTTGTATTATGTTAGAAAATGGTTAATGATACATTTCTTATTTGATTAATTTTTTATTTATGATTTGTGTCAAGCAATGTATGGATGAAAACTGGAATTCAATTAAAAAAGCACTAAAACATCATTTACAAATTTTTCATTTGTCAAATAAAACTACCTTAAAACATAAGGAAAAAAATTGATCAAACACATTTTTGCATTTAAAACTAACTGCAAAGCAAAGGTACTATTTTATGTAGTCGCTGAATTGAAGTGATTGTTTCTTATCACCATGTCCTTCAGGGTTTTAGAACTGGTAGATCTCATCCTCTCAGACCTAATTTTTATTCATAGAATTAAAAAGGAAAAGAAGCTTTCCTTCTTTTCCAACTCCCAATTAGTTTCTTAACTTTAAATGAACTAGTCATTGAACTGAACTAGTTGAATAAACAGAAATGAAAAAAATGTTCTTTCTGCACTGCCAAAAGAAACTACTGCTATCAAAAGCTGCTTTAGCACTTAAACAATCTTTGATTCCAGGTGCTAAGCCAGTGACTGACACTAGTTCAGTGGTTTAACTTTCTTTAAAAGTTTGGCAGCAAATGTAATGCTTAATTATTTTATTTTATTTTGGTATTTAATTTAATTGATTTTAATAGATTATAAACATTTAGGCCTTAACACAGGCTTTCATAATTTCAAATTTAATTGGTTTATTTTTAATAAGAAAAATGTCTTTTTTTTAATTTAAATTTAAATTAAACATTTTAAATAAAAAAGGGCTAATGATAGATATGTAGTAGATGGGAGTTATGTGAGACATAATTGGATAATGTTTGGAAAGTACTTTACAAACATGTGGGAGCAGATTTTAGGATGTTAGGCTTCTGGCCTGCACTCATTCTTTACCACATACTTGTATGTTTAGATCAGCTCAGTTGAATAGGCAGTTAAATACCATGTATGTGTGCTTCACAGTACACACTTTTGGTTGAAAGTTAATGCTGTTTCTTACTGCATGTTGCCATGGCATGCTTTCAAAGTTCAATAGATTTCATATTTCAAAACCATTTTCCCCCCAAAACTTCTGTGAGTATATATAACTCAGGGACTATGCATGTGACACACTTTAAGTTTGAAGTTTCTGCTGTTTTTTGACTTGGAAAGAATTAATAATTTAGGTTTTATATTGGTAAATATTGGTTGCTCAGCATTTTCTTATTATTTTGCTCTGTCTCATAACTGAACACTCTAGTTGAAGCAGTTTACCATGAAATGCAATGGATTTTATGTCACTGAACATTTAAAATCAAGACTGGGTGTCTTTCTATAGATATACAATAGTTTATGGACAAGTTATTGGGGCTAAATGCAGGAATTACTGAGTGAAAGTCTATTATGCAAGAGCTCAGACTAGCTGATCACAATGGTCCCTTCTAGCCTTTAAATGAATGAAAAATGGAAGATTTTGGCCAAATTATAATAGAAATCAGCTGCAGGCAGAGACATATCATGGAAAATTTCAGTACCAAAGATAAAGGTTTTAGAAAGTTATGAAGCCATGAAAATGGTTAACAATGGAAACTGTTCTGCAACATTAACTAAAGTGGGCACAATCAGCAAGTCCTATAATACACTCACATTTCCATTAGTCCTTCTTTGACAAATCAGTGTCATGTCACCTTTATTTCAAACCTCTGTAAACTATTTCAGTTTGATTTGTCATATTGTCCAAAAAAATCAGTTTGCAGCATGTTCATTAGGGCTCATGCTAGATTGTGACAGCCTGCCTGTATACAGTACTGTGACCTTTTAATCTAACCATAAGCATCCAGGAACTGTTCCAAAAGGATTTATTACAACACAGCTCCTCTATCTATAAATTGTTCAGGCAGCTCTATCTCAAACTGTTGGATTGCCTTAGGGTTTAATTCAGTGCCATGTTCTGAGGCTTAAATTCCCATAGCTAGAGCTGAGGAGCCTATATGAATGATAAAGATTTGAACCACAGCAGTTAAAAATTGTTGCTTGTACTGTATAGTCATATGCCAAAGCTATAGCTGGAAATAATGAAAGAATACAAAGAGGGTAGGGAAGATTGGCTCACAGTGCTTACAAATTAATCCCTGGTGTATAATATAACTCCACTGAAGCGATGGTGAGATTAACCCTTTGTCTAGAACTGAATGAAGTTTTTAGACTGAATTTTTTTCAACAAAAATGCAGATTTGGTTACTGAAATTAATGTGTGCCAATTTTTACTGAACTGTTTTGGTCAAAAAAAAACTTTTTAAAAGTCAAAAAATGTTTGGTTTAGACAATTTTTAAAAACTAGATGGTCTGATTTTTCAATTTAAAACAACTTTTTGTTTCAAAATTTCCTTCATTTTATTAAAACAGTAAAAAACCTCAGAATTTAAATGCAACATTTTGTTTTCCCTGAAACTATTTTTCTTTCTTTTTTTTTTTTACTTTCACTGAAAACTTTGAAAAATATAATTTTTGGTTTGACCCAAAGTGATTTTTTTCAGAATTACCAGCAAACCAAAAAAGCTGTCATCCATCCAGCTCTATTTCTGTCCATTGCACTGTAGTTAGTTAGTTTGTAGGTTAATTTCTCTCCTCTGCCACAGCACAGTAGGTATAATTAAAAACAGAATGAAAGAATACCTCCAAGTGAGGAGGAGAGTGAGAGAATTAGGTTGAATCATCATTAAGTGGCTTGGTCTTATCCTGAGAGCACCTTACTCAGTGAATACCTCTGCTAGTGTCTTCTAACTGATGCTGGGTGCCAAATGTTACCTTGTATATACAATATTCTCTGTCCAATTCCGGTTGATGAGGCACATCACAACCATAGCTGTATTAGATCTAAATTGTCAGGCATAGATTTGGTTCTAGCCATGAAAATCTGTCCCCTCCCCTATTTAATAGTAAAGTTAATCAAAATATAACAGACTTGCAGTTATTGGCCCCGCTGGTGGCTTTAAGAGGGGGAGGAACAGGATGCTATCCTACAAATATCCCATGAGAGATAGCACATGGCAGTGGCCATTTTCCAGGGTTTGCTATTATTATTTTTAAATCATTATCTCCATCCCTGACTATCGCATACCAAAAGTGTTACTTTTCAGGCACTGTGAGAAAGGCAGTTTAGCCTGGTTCATGTGTCATATCTACAATGAGATCCAAAATTCTTGGAAAAAGTCTGGGTAATTCTTCCCATCCCCGGAAAATGTTTGCTGCAGATTATCATACTGAGTGCACTGGTGAAAGAGCAAAACATTTCTCAACTCTGGATTCTTAAAGTAAGGGCCTGTCTATACGGAGACTTAGTGTGTGGCAATCGGGGGTATAAATCTACAGCACACTAGCTTGCTGTGCACTAAGTGGTCTCATGGATCCTGCTGCCACACAGTTAAAGTTCCATTGTGTGCTTTGATATACTGCTGTTTAAGCTAGTGCACTGTAGATTCACACTTGACTTGCCACATGCTGCACTCTGTACAGATGAGCCTTCAATGTGCTGAGTGTTATGGTCCTGTAAGGTATTATACAGAGGTCACGACCAGTTTGTAATGCATGTTTTAAAAAGCCTTGGGTATTATTTTTAATGATCACATGATTTTAGTGTTCATGAAAAGTGCTCATGTCTGAGGTCCTTTCTCCACAGAAGAGGTACAGCATGGGCAGCAATAAAGCAATATTGTCAATATTACGATGTGCTTGGTCCCTCCAGCTTAAGGTTGACCTCTTTGAACTAGAGGATAGTTTACACTTCGGGCCCATGCAGTCATTCACCTCCCTGCTGAGTCTGCCAACAAGAGGGGGAGGAGCAATTAGTGCCAATTGTGATGCAGTTTGTGTGATAAGTGCTCCTGTCTACCGGGAGCCAGGCTGAGTCCAAGTCATTGCACAGAGGCCACCAAACTATCCCTTGTTAAAACTACAGCTGTCTGTCTATTAATATTTGTGCACATATGTTTGGTTACTTTCCTGCACTGAGATGGCACTTGTGAGACAACAGGGCACCAGAGAATTTTCTTATGGCTTTTGGGGTGTAATCTGGTGGTCTGAGGGCAGTTGTTAAAGCCAGAAATTTCCAGAGAGGAAACATGCTCTAGAAAGGAAGAATGATTCACAGGATAGGGTGCTAATCGCAGACATGGGCGCTTCTGGTTCAGTTCCTTCCTTCAGCACAGATTTCCTGTGTGTCCTTGAAAAAGTCACTTAGTCTCTCTGTGCCCCAGTTCCCTATCTATAAAATGGGAATAATAGTATTTGCCTACCTCATATGAAGATAGATACATTAAAGATTTGAGGCTCTTGGATACTGTGATAATAGGGTCCATATAAATACTTAAAATAGATAGAAAGTTCTAATTCCAGGTCTGATACTGACTCCCTCTGTGACCTTGGGCAGATCACTTCACCTCTCTGTCCAAGTTCCCTCATCTATAAACAGGCATAGTATTGTTTACCTCACAGAGATATTTTAAGGCTTAATTTGTTATGAGACTGCTAAGTATTATATATATTATTGTGGTTACTGATTTTTGAAAAAGGTAAAAATTTAGATGTTTCTTTCCCCTATCCTGACACACATGAATCAGTCTTTATCTTAATAAAGATAAATGTACAGATTAATCAGCCATGAATTGTGATGTGAGAATTGGAAGGTCTCTAGAGAGAGATGAAATGGAAGGGATGGACGATGCCTGTCACTGCACAGATGGCAGACATATGCCACTAATTATTTACTGCCTCTATTTATTGGGGAAGCTGGATATCTAATTTAAATTTCAGTGAATTCCTGTTTTCTGTTTACATCTGCAATTGGAGTATCAGAATGTATTTTGTAGACAACACATTGACATTTAGAGACGAACCCAGGGGAGTTTGGGTTGTAAACTGCACTTCAGTGCTTGGGTTCATTTCTACTGAGAATCCACCTTGACTTTCACTTAAATAATGGTGTCTTGATGTCATACCAGGTCTTGGGATGTAATGTCAAGGGTGCAGCTCAGTGAATTGACAGAGATTTCCAATGGAGATTACAGTATTTGACCTCCTCCTCTTTCATTTGTAAGGAAAACTCTAAGAAGTCAGTAGGTAATAGCTGTTATACAGAAATCAAGTAAAACATTAAGTTGTCATATGGGCAATATTACAAATGCATCTTTTGGAAAAGTGTATGGTGAGCAAAGATTGTTGCTAAAACTGATGCAATCCTATGGTAAAAGTGTAAAAGTAATAAATGTAGGTGTGCTGGAGTTCTTCATCTCATTTACAGCAAATCTGAATATCCTCTGAGTTTCATTTTGACTTGTTTTGCAAAATAAAATCATTTGTAAAACTCTAAAATATTAGATTCCTTCTTTTATGGGTCGGTTTGGCATTATTCGGTAACTACGCCATATGACCATTTGAGTCAGCCTATGCATTGGACACATCTGTGGTCCTGTTTTTAAAGAAATTCCTTGCATTCTTTAATCAATAGGGAAGTGAAGATTGTGAGTTGGTTTGAGTCAGTTTATTCATCATTCACAAACGGAAGAGCAGACCATTGAACCTTATACTTTCTGCACTTAGCACTGGGTAGAAGATACTGGGAATCATTATTGTTATTAAAGTGCTAAGCACTGTACATGATAACTTGGTAAAAGCCAAGCTTTTCTGTCCTTTCTAAAAACTGAATTTAATGCTTATTATGAAATGTGACCTATTGATAGCATTGGAGACTGAAAAGCTTCATTTATTAGAACTTGTATAGTATGTGCAAATGGCAGTGCACATATTGTACCTGATACCCAATCACCGCTGAGAGTGAGTCTAGATTGTTATCAGTGCTGCCCATTCAGTCCTTGTTCTCTTAGGGTGCCGGCTGATGCAATTTGTGATCCAAACACTTGACCACTAGGAAGTGGACCAAGTCATTTCACATACTTTAGAATTTTTCAACTTGTCTTTAGTTGAATCAGTGAGCAAGGACCAAAATTCTCCTATGCCATTAAACTAATCCCATGAGCCATCCAAAACATATACACGTGAGCATTTTTTACAGAGTCAGAGATGAGTTATGAGTAAAGACCATTCAGACGGGTAAGACAGTCCAACCACTTCTCAAACATGTCTACCTCAAGACTGGCTACCAGGGCAAATTTGCAGCCACCTGTCCTTGCAGAGCCACCAATGACCTCTGCCACAGAACTGCATGTTGCTAAAAGTCGGTTGTAGAATTTTACATTTGGGATCCTACATCTAATCTTTAATGCACTCATCACCTGTATTCATAATTAAAAAGCACAAATTTAATCTGATAGGACCATGTTTTCCCGACCATTCACCGTTTATGCTATTTTACATGGACAGTTCTTGCTATTTTTCCAGGAGAGCCACTTGTGGTCACCCTGCAGCTTTTGTTGTTGAGGAAGGAATTGTGTGACATGATGGGGGAAGATAGAACTCCAGGGATGGCAAGGCATGTATTCACCCTGATCTTTACTAGCATGGGATTCCATTGCAAAAGGTCTACCAGTGAGAATGCCTGGCCTCTGACAGTTTTATCCTCAGCTTCATCAGGCATTACATTCCCCGTGATTACAACTGTTTTGGTGGATCACACAGAGCAAGAGAGAGCTCCACCCACTGAGGACTTTAAAGATTGGCACCAGTGTACCACTGAAGCTGAAGCCAGTGCAGAGCCCCAGGGTTATGTGTAATTTATATGGTTGTCAGGATCAGACCCAAATAAAGGGTCAGATTCTACCCTCATTATTCCTATGCAATCCTATTGAAGGAAATGGAATTGGAATGGCATGGGTGAAAATAAGGACCTAATCTTGTCCAGACTATTTTCACTTCTTCTCTTGTCCAGCGTTGGGAAGTTTGTTGGCACACAAAGGAAGTGGGTTAACATTAACCAAACCTTCTTGAACCCCAAATACAGGTTCATTTGAGAGAGGTGCAAAAATTTGGATATATTCTTATTTTATTTGGACTTTTCTTGTCCCTCAAAAAAGGAGAAGCAAATATAAACTAAAGCAGTGGAATTTTCAAAAGCACTCAAAAATGGCCTCCCTCTGCTCCCATTAAAGTTAAAAATTTCTATCGACTTCAGTGGGGATAGAATCAGGCCAATGCTGAGCTCTTCTGAAAATCTCACTTAACATGTTCCTAATCATTCAAATCGTGATGCCAAAATTGTTATAACTTTCCTCTTACAAAGGTCTCTGAGAATGATGCACTCAAAAATCTTAGTGGAAATTGAAGGATGCCGTCAATAAGATTAACAATGAAAATTAAAGTTAATTTCATAATTGGATTGTGTACATAGGGTACATGTTTGCTTATAGCCGGCATGCATTTTCCTCAGCCAAAACTATTGGAGTGTCAGTCCTGCTCTATTTCTGCATGTAGCAGAGAATTCCTTCTGCCTGTACCTCCCCTTTCCCCCCTGAATCTCAAACTCACAGAGGTTTCATAGAATTGGTACATTTCATTTCATCAGCTGGAAACAACTACTGTGGCAGGTATATGTCTATTTGTCAATTCTTACTCATGCGAGTAGTTACATTTAAGCCAGTGTGGGGCTACTCACATGAATAACAGTTGCAGTTTGGATTTAAGGGTAACATGATCAGCACCTGCTGACTACCCAAGTCAACTGTCCCTATTTATTTTTGGGTGAAATGTTTATTTTGTTCCCAAAAAAGTTCTCCCAATGAAATGGAGTGAAAATATGTGTTCCAGTTCCCCCACCCCAAACTGTAGATTCTGAATGTTGGCCAGTATGTGGCCAAAAGGTAAAAACTAACCAAGTTTAAAGCAAACAAACTCTCTAAAAACATTTTAAAAGAAATGTGGCACTGTGGCTTTAAGAGATCCACCTTAAGCAAGCTCACCCCCCCCCCCCTTAGCCTGAGTGGACTACGTCACTGGGGATGCAAGGATCAGATAAATCTGCAGCTGGAGCAACAGGAAAGCCACGAGAGTACCAGAGGACATCTGCAGAGCTACTCCCAGGTAGAAGTGACTAGCACGTCTCTATCTAAGCATTGCCAACTGTCTAGCTACACTAATTCTTTTCCTAGTAACCAAGGGCTTTTCCTTACTACTTTGCACTTACTGCATGTTGTTTCTATCTCTTGCTGATAGTTTTCTTCCTTTTCCTTTCAGAATGGAGCATGCTAATTTTATTTACTGAGGCTGCTGTCATGTTTGCATTTCATGCATATGCCTGTTGGGGTATTTAATCAGTCTGATGTGCTAGCTGGGATTTACTTCAGACCATTTGTTCACTAATCACATAGGATCAGCTGTTCGGTTCTCCCCCCCCCCCCCCTCCGCCTCCAAAGCACACAGGTCACCCAGTATTCAACAGAGGTTGTTAGCAGCCAGCACATCATTCCTTTCTCCCTCCTTCCCCTCAACAAACCAAAAACTACTTTTAAGCCTCATTCTACATTTTATCATTTTATTTTTCTAATTAGTTGTATGCTAGGGGATGTGTTTGTGATACACTTGGAATAATCCATTTGTATTTGCCAAACTATCTTTAAATTGCTTCTGAGCTAGTCTCAAAAAATGTTTTTAAACCTATATTCTACAGCTAGTTAGCAAAATATATTCTATTATTTGTTAATATGACCCATCTTGAGGTTTTATTCATGAAAGCAATAAGCTGATACAATTTAAATTAATGTACATTAACAAAAAATCTGCAGTCTTTTGTCCACTTTTTTGGGGTGCCAATGTTAGTTTAAAAGTCAATTTGTTTTAAAGCATCTCCAGCAGCAGCATACTTTCTATACATCCCTCTGTGAAGATCTGCGCCATTTAAATAGTGCGTAACTTCTATATTGCATGATATTCATGGGTTAAATGATATAGCTATAGGTATGTGAATTAAAGCTGGATGTACATACTGAGAACCCAGGATCCAAACTGATAGTACTATTTCAAACCTTTTTCTAATGCTAAATGATGCAAGAAAATAAATATACGTGCTGATTATGCATACGTAGTTTCTCTGTGATACACATCTGCTCTTTTCATGTTATTTGAGGCATTAGATCTAACAAAGCTTGGCGCTCCAATTAATCAAAGATTTATGCTGGCATCAAGTAGAAATGCATTACAATGTCATAACACTAACATGGCTGAATGTAACATTCCCAAACTGCTGACCATTTAAGCAACTGTGGCTGGACTTTATTATGAGGAAAGCCTAACAGTTTCTAACTGCTTTCCTTTTTCTGCAACAACAACAACAAAAAAAACCCTCAGAAAAAACACTGGAATTGGAACAGCATAGAAAAACATAAGGTGAAAACTCCAAGTCTGCCCAGAGATTGGGTATAGTACACCCTAGCCAATGGAAGGCTGTTGCCATATGCACAAGTAGCATATATAATTTGTAAATTAGCTGTGTGCAAAGTGGGTTGCCATGTATTTTTATAAAATATCCTTAGACAGTAACATTTTTCTTTATTGGTAGACATTACCAAAAACGAAAAAGGCTTTGGTGTTCAGCATGTAAAAGCTGGTGGGCAAGTTGTTTGAATATTGGTCTGAATTGATCATTTTGGGATCTGACCATCAAAATAAAATTTGTTCAGTTTATCTGCCTCTGAAGGTGAAATAGTTTAAAGGCCTCGTGTCACCAAATCATAGTGGAATACATTATGAATGATTGCAAATGAATGTACAGATTATACTCTTCCTAGATATAAGACCAATCTTGTTATGGCTCAGGTGCCCTTGACTCCGTTTGTTTTGAAACCCATGGGAGTAGATGGTGCTCAAACTCAGTATTTGGTCCCATATATTCTCATTTTATTAAACTGTTTAGAGTAAATCCTAGTAAAACATTTTCCAAAAGACCAGGCCTAAGAAAGTATTGTCTCTACACTGGGAGGGGAGAGGGGTTGTGGAAATCAATCTAAGTTATGCAACTTTAGCTACATGAATAACATAGCTGAAGTCGACATACTTAGATCTACTTACTGCATTATCTTCACTGTGGTAAGTCGAGGGTTGACGCTCCCCCGTTGATTCCGCCTGTGCCTCTCACTCCGGCGGAGTACTGGAGTCAATGGGAGAGCGCTCAGTGGTTGATTTATCGCATCTAGACTAGACTAGACATGATAAATCGACCCCTGCTGGATCGATTGCTGCCTGTCTATCCAGCAGGTAATGTAGACAAGCCCTTAGTACTGTAGCATTTGGTAGAGTACTCTTACGTGAAGATCTTACTGCTTCCTGGTTTTGGACAGAAGGCCAGGTAGTTAGCTCTTCATGTAGCATTTCCATTTCCAGAGTCTCCCAAAACAAGGAAGTATCCAGAGGCATAGAAATTAAAACTAAGAACCATCCAAGGTATGTTTGAATATGAAGTAAGCTTTGTGTCCTGGGTCTACTAGTGGATTGCAGTTCACATCACAAGTGGCCATCACAGCTGGCCCAAATTGGGAAGCTTGATGGAATTCTCAATACAGAAGTTGTGACTTAACTACCCACTCTCACCTGTAGTAGTGGGTCATCTGAGTGAGGAACAAAGCATATTGGTAGGGCCATGGAGGTAGACTCACATGACTGCTGCCATGTGGTACACGTTCTCTGGATAAGTAAGGGTCCCCAGGACTGTCACTCTGACACTCCTCATGAAGTGTTTGTTTGTTTTATTTATTTTTAAAACTCCTCTGGATCTCCAAGGAGGTTCAGGTTTTTATCATTATTCTTTTGATGAAGTTTGAGTCAGTTACTTTATCTGGACCATTTTCACTTCCCTTAATACTGAGGCCCCAGTTATAAACACGTTAATCTTACGCATTTGATTATCTAGCATTATATAGGCAAACCTCAGCTTGATAGAGGTTCAGGGGACTTTAAGAGTGTCTAAACTCCACAGGCCTAATGCTAAGCTCTATTGAGGTTCCTGAACCCCACTTAGGAGCTTGGCAAGTACTATAGCCTGAAATACCACTCCTACGGGATCTGATCTGCACTAACTGCAGCCATGGGAAACATAACTAACCTTTGGTTAAACCAAAGGTTTGGAATATCTGGGATTACTGTAACAGAACATCATACTTAAAACAGGAATATTAGTATACTGGATTGATTTCCCCCAAATAGATGTGTGGGTGAGTGCAACTAACCTAATCACTTGCTTTAATGATTGGATGTATTAAATATTATTGTCCTCATTTGACAAATAATACTGAGGCAAAGAGACATTGAAGGCTTAATTTGAAGACATTCAGTTTACCAAGGGGATTATCAAACTAGAAACAGTAGCTTCTCTGAAGCCCAATTGGTACATTATCTTAAGCAGACCACATGAAAGCTCACTGAGGCCACGATCTTTCAAACTGCTCCACGTACACTATGTTCTGCATAGGCACAGAGCTCATTACAGGATCGGAGCCTAAGTCAAGTGTCAACCAACCTACCTCTGATGTAAATCTCGTGGAGATTCTTAATCTTATAGATCAGTGGTTTTCAAACTTTTTGCTGGTGACCCAGTTAAAGAAAATTGTTGATGCCTGCAACCCAACAGAACTGGGAAAGAGGGTCTTGGAGTGTGGGAGGGGCTGGGGGGGTTGGAGTGTGGGAGGGGATCAGGGCTCTGGGCTGGGGGTACAGGCTCTAGGGTGGAGCCAGGGATGAGGCGTTTGGCATGCAGGATGGGGCTTTGGGTTTTGGGGGAGCTCAGGGCTGGGGCAGGGGATTGGGAGGCGGAGTTGGGCTGTGGGCTTACCTTGGGTGGCTCCTAGTCAGCGATGCAGCAGGGCTGCTAGGACAGGCAGGAAGCCTACCTTGGCACCGCGGACAGTGCTGCGTCCCAGAAGTGGCCAGCAGCAGGTCCAGCTCCTAGTCAGAGGCGTACACGCTGCTCTCGCCCACAGGCACTGCCCCCCCCAGCTCCTATTTGTCAGGAACCGGCCAATGGGAGTGCAGAGCCAGTGCTCGGGGAGGGAGCAGCGCACGGAGCCCTGTGGCCCCCCTGCCTAGGAGCCGGACCTGCTGCTGGCTGCTTCCAGGGCGCAGCACCGTGTCGGAAAAGGTAGGGACTAGCCTGCCTTAGCTGGGCAGCATCGCTGACGGGACTTTTAATGGCATGGTTGGCGGTGCTGACCAGAGCTGTCGCGACCCAGTGTCTTACAGTCTGTGACCCAGTACTGAATCACGACCAACAGTTTGAAAACCACTGTTATAGATGTTACAATTTTGTTATCACAGTAATGTTCAGGGTACAAATTCACTACTGCATATGAAATATACAGGATGAGCAATGTGACCAAGTTGAAGTAATCATAGAAACCTTATCACTTGGAATTTCTGTGACTTGATTAGTGCTCACTTCCTCAATCTTAACTCTGCATTGATGCTAGGTTTTTGTCTTTCCATTTAGTTGATAGTAATGTACTTCCAAGCATTCAGTCATCACTTTCCTCAAGCTCTTTCTTTATAGTACAACAACGTAGTATCCTAGCATTTACAAATTGTTTCCTCTACTCTAATGAATGTGCCATTAATTGTCAAACCATCGCCCGGTTCTATTCTGAGCCATTACTTTGAGGTAGCCATTCTCCCCCTTGCACGTGAGATACATTAGTGTCCATGTTAGAATATCATTGTTACCTTTATGGTTGCATCTCCTCTGTGACATGAATTTACAGCTGTTTTTATCAATTAACTGCTGGCCAACACTGGTGGGACTTGCTGAACTCTGGATAATCCTTCATTTTGATATGGGAAGAGAAAATTTAATTCTATTCCCTGATATTTTTTTTTGAATGTTGCTAAGTCTGTGACCTTCTCGTCTAATTAAACATAGTTACTATCTACATATGTCTCATTTTTAGGGGAAGTCTAAGCTGAAGAATGTGGGAGAGGAGGTCACCATTAAAGATAGTAAATGCCACCTTCTTGGGCAAAATAAAAGACTTTGAGAAAGATGCTCTTTATAGTGATATAAAGGAATATTAAGAAACTAAAACAGGCTGTAATTAAGTCGTCAGAGGTTTTTGACAAGAACAAGGCTGTTATGTAGAATAGTTTATTACATCATCAGGTTTCCTAAAGTGCTTTACTAAGTTCTAAGTTAATGTGATGAGGTATAAAAACCCAACACTAGGACGGAAGGGGTTAAAGGACAGTACTGGGCCCAACTAGCACTGTCCCTCCAACCCTGCAGAGCATGCTCCAGTTGGAGATGGGGTTGAAAAGGGAGCAACCAAGCTCTGAAGGCTGCAGAGGAGTACACACCTATCCTGAAGGCTCTTGCCAAAAGGGGCTAAAGATGCCTCCCTGAAGTGCCAGGACTGTGCAATGAGCCTGGTTGGGATTGATGGTTTGGTTACATTTTCATTTCTTTTTCCTTATCTGGGACCAGAAGTGGAGGGAAGTAGTGATAGGAAGTGACCCAGGGAGGGTAGCTCTGAGGTTGCCCTCTTTTCTCCCCCCCCCCCCCCCCGGAGGTCAAATGCTGCTGACCTTCTTAGGACCTTGGGTAAGAGCCTGGTGGAGTGGTGGGCCTGGGCTCCCCTATCATTGCCCCAGTGAGTGGATGCTAACCACTAGGCCTCACAGCCCACTGAGGACCCTATTACAGTTACATACTAGTGGTAATGACTTGCTGCTGGGATGGTACACAATGCAGCAACCTAGTTGTCTCTCTCTGCCCCAAATTTTCCCTATGGGCTTATGGGTCTGATTTTCCTCCTCCCTGCCCTGTCGATGTGTTGAGCACCTGCATTTCCCATTGACTCCAGCAGTCGCTGGGTCTTTGAAAATCAGACACCATATGATCAGCACAGAGGGTGGCGGAATTTATTTCATTTGGAGTGACACTCATGACTGCATATAACTGGCTGTCACACCACTAGTCCTCTGCTCAAGATGCAAGAATATGCACAAAACAAGCACCATCTGTACTGCAGGACTTCACAGTAAACCTGGTAATATGACTATAGCATGAAGAGCTCTGGCTGCTATAGCAGCTCACTATGTGGCACAAGGCTTAAATGGAGGAATGGCAAGGAGAAGGGAACAAGAGGGGTAGGTTAGGCTTAGTTAGTGGGGAGGGAAAAGGACACAGTAAAGGGGGGGCAGGGAAATGAGCATTCTGTAATCTCTTCTCTCCAATGCTGCTATTGGTACAGTGACTGTGTGGGCAAACATGGAAACATAATTCACGCTGCCTTGGGCATTAGATCCTGTTGTACTGAAAGGGAATGTTGTCCAGGGCAGAAGAGGTATTCCTTATAGGCTCCCTGAAAATGCCAAGCTATCTTGAACTTTAACATGGATATGGAGAACCACCAAAGAAATAGGCATAAGTGACCTCAGTTTAACAGTGTCTGAATAAGTGGCGTCTTTTATTTCTCAAACAGTAATCTGAACAGAGGTAGCCATTCAGGGATTTTATTCAGGTATTTTCCTATCCTTTTAAAGACATTTTTGTAAACATAATTTGCTTTCTTTTATCTGATTGATTAAATAGTACAGACTTTACAGCTGTCCTCAGAGTTATGTTTCATAAACTGTAACATTAATTTAATGATTTTAATTCCTTTTCCACAGCAGTATCTAATGCAGTGAGTCAGTGACTGAGTAGTTTATGCACTTACCAGAAGGGCCGAGTGGCTAAGGCATTGGCCTTAAGATCCAATGGATGTGTATTTGTGGGGGTTCAAACCCCACTTCTGGTAGAAATGTTCTTTTGACAGAACAAGGAGTAATGGTTTCAAGTTGAAGTGGGGGAAGTTTAGGCTGGATATTAGGAAAAACTTTTTCACTAGGAGGGTGGCGAAGCACTGGAATGGGTTACCTAGGGAGGTGATGGAATCTCCTTCCTTAGAGGCTTTTAAGATCAGGCTTGACAAAGCCCTGGCTGGGATGATTTTTGGGGATTGGTCCTGCTTTGACTAGATGACCTCCTGAGGTCCCTTCAAACCCATCCTCTCATATAGTGATCCACAGAAGGAAAATGTTGAAGAACCATAGTAATGAGACACTAAGTTACTGTGTACCTGGCCTAGTGCTACATTGACATTGCTTAGATCTTGTTCACACAAATAGAATTCTAACATCAAGAGATGGAAGTGACCTAGTATGTTATCTGCTTCATACCTCTCCACATCACATGAAAACACACAGCAACAGATCTTTCTTTGAAGATCATGCTCTGAAACTTGTCACAAGTTCACAGGCGGGGAAGAAGTAGAAGGCCATAAAGTCTCACTCGTTTTTGTCACTATTCTAATAAATTAGTGTGTTAAAGTATTTGACCACTTTTGTCCATTATTTGACAATATTTGGTCAACTGATCAGTCAATTATTGTACCCCATATATATATAATATAGTACAAAAATAATATAAAGCCTGGAGCGGAAAACAGGGTTGGATTACTCCATAATTGCCTTATTCTGTACACCTACCTGAAACTCTCTGGTACAGACCACTGTTGGAGACAGAATACCAGCCAAATTGGACCATGGTCTGACCCATTATGCAGCTCTTATGATCATATATTACATACAGCAATATATTTTGGGCCCTTTGCAGCATGTTTTGGAGGTATCTACCTTGCATTTGGGTTGGAGTAAATTCTATTATTGGAGTATTATCAGTGGTAACTCAGGGCAGCATTTGGACCTTTGGTAGGAAATACAGAGGTATGATTTAAGCCAACTCCTTACGAGCACATGATTAATCCCTGTTGTACAAATTGCTCTTCTGACAAACTGCCAAAATAAGCCTGAACATGAATACTTTTCTTCTTTACCCAAGAAATACTAAATAGGACAGTGGTGGTGGTTTGCTTTCTCTAACCTCTCTACTGCATTTAGGATTTATGTTGTAGCAATAGTGACACTTGCAGACTGACCTCCTGTAGCAGGGTGGATTCCCTGCTCCGGGGTTTTAAGGGGTTTGAAAGCAGCTTGGCAGGGCTTGAGAGCTGCTACTCTCAAGCTGGGCTGATTGGGGAAGTAGCTGCAGCTGGGCCACACCCCAATCAGGCCACAGCTGGCCCCTATAAAAGGCTATGAGCCAGGAGCCCAGGCAGTCTCTCTCTGGCTATAGAGAGAGATGGGCCTGGCTGCTTAGGAGCTTGAGACTGGATACCTGAGTGCAGCAGGGCTGGGGAAGGCTGAGGAGCTGGGGAGCTCCAGCCTAGAAAGCCCCAGGCTGCGGCCTAGCAATGGGCCAACAGGTACTGTGGGTTGCAGAGGGCAACCTAGGGGTAGGCCAAGGCAGCAGGTCCAAACCCAACTTTCCCTGTGATGAGTAGGCTGATACTGCAGTCTGCCCCAGAGTGTGGGGCTAGACAATGACTGGCAGTAGCCAAATATTGAGGCAAGGTAGGGATAGAGGGTGGGGGTTCCCTGAGACAGAAGGGGAGACCCAGAGAGAGGTGGATCACCAGCCTGCAGAGGGTGCTCCAGGGCTGGACTGAGCTAACTTCAGAGAACAACCAGTAGGAGGCACTGCAGGGGTGAGTCGACCTGTTTACACCTCCCATCAACACTTATAATGAGCGGAAATCAGTTAAGTGCCTTTGATTGTCTCTAGTTTATCTGAGGACAGTTACGTTCTTTTTTTTTCACCAAAACACAAATAGGGATTACTTCAGTCATCAATCTGGGATGACAAGAAGGAACTATGTAGCTTCTTAGGAGGTGCAGCAAATGAAGAACATATTGTGCTAATTTGAAATTAAAGGGGAATATAGATAAACACAACGCAAGTACTGAAGTTGGAATGCAGACAGAATTTTGGAAATAACAAATAACCTTACTCCTGTAGAAAGTGCTATGGGACCTCTCTTCTTCAATGACCTGGACTAATTAAGTTTTCAATTTTTATGTTTCATTTGAAAGACAGCACCTGTAGCTGCATGGGTTCTGTAGTTTCTCGGAGGGAAGAGTGCCCTCTCTAACACCACGGTCCCCTGTACAGTATTACACTGCATTGTCAACACTAAGTAATTAGCCCAAGTGAGAGAGTAGTTGTTTAAACTTATGACCTTCTCATCCATAACTGATGGTGTTAATAAATGACTTGTTTTAGCACCAACAAGTGGGCCCTGCAGTGAGGTGGTGCTTAAATAAGCTGGTTTTGCGTTTTACAGAGAGTTTGGGCATGTCTACACTGCAGAGTAAGCCCAAGTCTGTGGGACTTGGCTTGTCGACAGTGTCTCCAAGCCTGTGCTGGAGTGTCTACACTGCATTGTAAACCTGGGTTTACAGTTGCTGGACTCAGGTTTCACAGCCGTGCTAACGTGTCAATACTGGACTACGCAAACCTTCTGACTCTAGTCTGCTCCTTGACCTGCATTCCCACTGCAAAATGACAGTGCTTGGACCCAAGTCACAGTGGGATCTACTTCCCCCAGCAGCGCCCTAGGACCTGAGTTCTGGCTGACCCAAGTTAGACTGATTTGTATGTGGATGGAAGTGGAGCATGGGCTCAAACTTGAGTCAGAACTTGGGTTTCATGTGCAGTGCAGACATACCCCTGGAGTCTAGCCATAGAAATGAATAAGCAGGTACAAACTGGGAGTCTCTTATAAATCTCCTCTTCCCCTTGAAGCCATGTCCACTTTGCTGCTGTGTTGATTTTAATTACCTGGGTATTGTGGGTTGGTTGTTCTGGGCAAGTAGAAGAGGTTATCTTCTCCATATGCCCAAGAGACAATTCCACCAGGGAGATGGTTTAGGATTTTAAACTAATATCCTGCCATACAACATGTCCTGTTGTCCATACAACCAATTTGTGATGCTTGTTTGCAATGTTCTTTTGCTGTTAGAAGCCATAGGTAGGAAGAAGCTTGCTAAAGTAGATAGGTTGATGCAAGGAAACATTTAACTAGTTGTTAGAACTTGGCACAGGGACTCAAATTATGTGAGCTGGGAACAGAACACAGAACTTCTCTAGATGTCAATGTCCTTCAGCAAAAAATAAGGGTAATAGTTACCTGCACCATATGGTGGTTGAGATATTTAATTTAATAATGTTTGCATACTGGCTTAATATTTTCTGACTTTTGCTAGAGAGCAAAATATTTTTTTTCTTTAAAATGTTCAAATTACTAAGAAATGAAGACAAATTATCAAACCTTCCAAAAATACACTTGGACACAGCACTGTTTTCTAGTTTGTCTTTAGCTACTCTTTTCTTAATTAACAATTCTTGTCACCTGACAGTAATATGATCAAAATGCTTTAGCTGTAGAGCTCTTTTCTAAATCAAAGGTGATTTTATGAAAAAACAATAAAAAGCCACTTCTGTTCCATGATAACAGAATAAACTATTTTTCCCTAGAAGAAGTAAAGGCTGTAGAAACAAGGGACAAGCATCTTTTCATGAATTGGTGGGTGTATGGGGCAGATATTTTTTCCAGTGCTGCAGCAAATTTTCTAGCTTACCAGGTCAATGCAGAGAAAGGAGCAGATGCTTCCCAATTCATTTACTTTGGGATATAAGGAAAGGGTCGATATAAAAAAATCTCAAAATGAAGTAAATATGAATTTACGCTCTGTGGAGCAACAATTATAAGTGGCTTTGGAAAGCAAAAGTCTTGCAGTTGTTAGCAGGATATTAATGTTTGGGTTTCTAGTGAATCCTAAACTGGGTGCTGGGGTTGCTGTTCGTAGTGGTTTTTTGTTTTTATTTAATTTATATATAAAGTAAAGTAGTTCTGAGCATGAAGAGGGACTTGGGGAGCCTAGAAAGATCTGCTAACCTCCCAGGGGGGCTATATTAGATCTCTGAGTCATGGAGTCCTTGCATAGTAAGTGTTTGGTTACAAGCCTTTTATGGGCCCCAACTCAGCTGGGATATCAGTATCTGCATTATAGCTCCTATCTATTCTTAGGTGGCACTTCAGCAGGACTGAGCAGGCAAGGCAACAAAGAAGCAATTATTGTGTTCTCAATATTTGTAAATGTCTTTTTTTCTTTATTTTTAAAAACATTTTCTTTTATTTCTCTCCCTATACCCCTTTTCTGTAGAGCCTTTTTGGTGACCTGTGTAAAAGAGTTACAAAATGTCTTACAACGTGACTCTAAATGGACCTGGACCATGGGGTTTCCGACTGCAAGGGGGAAAGGACTTCAACATGCCCTTGACCATATCCAGAGTAAGTGCTAATACACACAAAGCCTTCTTGCATTTGCTTAGGTTGGAAAGTAGCAGCAAAGGAGTTGTTAAATGCACACTCTCTAACCTGGACAAAATTAAGAGATTGGTCGGTCTGCTTAAATAGAGGCAGAAGGGACTGAAACACAGAGCATTTTAGTGGAACTAAAAAGAATAGAATGTCTTCTTTTAGCACATTTAGCCTTGCTGATTCAAGGCATAGCTGACAATGCCAAGAAATGATATCTTAGATGGACTGTATAAGAAAGATGAAGCTGCGTCTTTACTCAACAAGAGCAAAAACCTCCTTTTAAATTCATGTTTCTGTCCAGCTATAAAACAATTTAATTTTCCATAATGTTGCTTCTTTGCTATGGCCAAGGGGCCTTATCTACTTTGTTTGTAATGAGGTTTGGTGATGGAGGGAAGGAAAAGGAAGTGATCATAATCAATCAAATGAAGTTTCCAGAAAACGAGCATGTACTGCCTATAAATGTGTATAGTTTGTCAAAACAAAAGTCTGACAAAACCCAATTTTCCCCCCTCACCCCCACAAGGCGCTTCATGAGTAGTTCATCAAGCTTTAGGACCTGTGACTTTTTTTTTTCTTACTACAGAATAGTGTAGCTACATTGGCTAATAAGACAAACATCAAAGATGATTTCAGTAACTCCTGTTTTTGAGAAGAACATGTTGGTAGGTTTGGGGCTTTTGTTGGTGGGGTTTTTTTTTTTTTTTTGAATCATCTTAGATTTAAAGAGAACTTGCTGAGGTTTGTAATGGGCTTAAAATTACACAGAGTGAAGCAGAAGCTCAATGGTGCTGAAAATATTGTCTTAAATTATACAGGGACCTTCCACTTGCTGATGAAAAGCAGTGAATGATATAATTGAGTATAAATCAGTCCATTGGTTGCACTTCCACCTCTTTATTTCCTCTAAGAGTAATTTTTAAAGGCAGTCCAGGGGCATGCTCTACTTATTATCTGACCTATTTTACTAGTTTCCTAAAAGGAGAGAGGTGTTACAAAACCTCTCAACACTGAAGGCTTTGGAATTTGTAGATTAGAGAGGAAAATCTTTCCCATCAGCAACTAAGCAGTTATTTAACAGTTCTAATTCAGCAGCTGGAAATTTTGCTCCCTATTTGATTTTTGTGAATTCAGTCTCAAGTAGTATTTCAGACTATTTAGATATAGAAGCAGAAATGTATAGTCCAGATGTGTTCTGATTCCTTCACAAAATTAGCTGCAGCAGGAGTTCCAGTTGTTGTGGTGGACACAAGGTTAGTTATTTAACCACGTGTTAAAAGAATAACAAACTGATCTGCTCAGATAACCAGGTATATGGCAAATAAAAGAACTGTTTGGGGTGCCGTGCCACATACTACCAACACTCATTTGGAAAGCTAAACTTTATCTGCTCCTCCAGCATTTGAAGCTTTTAATACAAAATGTATTATGTTGACTTTTGGAAACAAAACTGATTATCTTTGTGCCTGTCATGAGTCAAAGACTTCAGCAAGTTTTTGAAATCTTGGGAAACTATCCATCTTAACCTTTATTTTATAATGCTCTGTCTTATTTGCTCTCTCTTGTGTATATGCATAGTGTGTGACTCTCTGTTCAAGGCTGAGTCTGCACTGATTTCAGGTTGCTAAATTTATATGCTCATACTCTAAGAGGAACCCTTTCTTTATCCTCTCTGCAAAGGTGTCATTGTTCTTTTTTACTGTTAGCATACTGCTTATGCTAGATTTGCTAATATCATGTAGATGTACTTGTGACATTTTAGTGCCCTTTACTGTGAGGTCCTACCAGGGGCGGCTCTACAAAGTAGGCTGCCCCAAGCAGCGCGGAGCGCTGCGCCGCCCTTCCCCAGTCCCGCGGCGGGTCCCCTCTTCCCGCGGCTCCGGCATCCTGGGGAGCTCAACCAGAGCCGCGGGAAGACGGGACCCGGGCTCCGGTGGACCTGCCGCAGGCATGCCGGCGGGAGCTCCACCGGAGCCAAATGCCGCCCTCCCCAGGATGCCGCCCCAAGCGGGCGCTTGGCCCGCTGGTGCCTAGAGCCGCCCCTGGGTCCTACATATTATTTGTAGCGCCCAGAGGCTACCAATGAAGGCTCAAGGGCCCCATTTTGCTGACACTGTATACACAGAAATGTAAAGACGGTTGTTGCCCTAAAGAACTTAAAATCTCAGGCCCTGATCACTGTGAGAGTCCTATTGACTTCAGTGGGACTCCTGAATGCATATAATTTAAGCATGACTGTAAATCTTTGCAGGATCAAGGCCCCAAAAAGTGCTTCAGCTCCTCTGAGCACCCTCAACTGCCAGTGATCAACACCTTTGAGCCCTTCATCAGGCTGACTTTTGCTTGCACTGATGATGTCAAATATGATGTGAGGCTGTTTGAAATCTTGCCCAGTGAAACATTGTTCTTGGGAATATTACTCGAACTGTGTTTTGTATCTAATATAAAATAACAGCAGATCATGGTCTGTTTCTGTACATGAAAATGTGCACCGACTTTTTCCCCCCTCAGAGAGGGGGATGGGTGGGAATAGGAATGTTTGGAAGCTACGTTATTTTTAAATTGGAACATTGTCCCATAGCTTTTGGTGATAATAGCTTAATAAACCCTGTTTTTTATATAAATATCCCCAAGCAGATCGAGACCCCCATTGTCAGCAATTTGCAGTCATAAGCGCGACAAGCTGTGAACTCAGTCATATAGCACACACAAAAATGTTATCGCAGGAATAATACTGTACTTTAAAATTATGAGCCAAGTTCTGTTCTCAGGGAACACAATGCTCCATGAATCTCCAAGTGCTGTCAGTGGAGATAACACATGATTATCTGATAACAGAATTTGACCCATAGTAGTATGTGGTGGGACCAGAACCTCCATCTTTTCCCAAAGCAGCATATGCGAGTAGGTAGAGCCCCGGATTGAGACTCAGGAGTCCTGAGTTGCATTCCCAGCTCTACTGCTGGATGACATTGGGCAAGTTACTTTACTTGTTCTTTGTGCCTCCATCTCCCTTCTGTAAAACAGGAGAAACAAAAATCTTTGTTTAAGCCCTTGGAGATCTCACTGATGAAAAATACTATATAAGAGCTTTTATTATGATTTCCCTTCCTAAGACTGGTATTTAAATTTTAAACAGTGGACAATGAAGGAGAATTGCTCCTTGCCGAAAATAAATGTTCTGATGGCTGGTTTATTTTCTAATACTTACTGAGGCACTATCATTTGTTCCCTTCTGGGAGGTCCAGGTGATCAAATCCCTGTTAAGTCTTCAACAGCTTGAGACACAGGAGTCCCAGTCAATCAGCTGAATGACAGGTGAAGACATATCTTTGTGTTTCCATGAAATGGAGCATTGTGCCTAATACCCTGTTCTTCATCTAAAAATAAGTGTCTGTGTGGTGTCAGCATTGGGGTAAGAGGGGAAAGCAAGCACAGAAGATTTAAGGTAACCCCGCAGCTTCATACTCCTTGAACTATGGAATGGAGTATTCATTAGCAAATAAAAGAGAAGTCTTTGTAGTTTCATGGGTTGTGTTTTTTTATCCCCCCACCTCACAGCTCCTTGCACCCTGGAGGGGTAACCTTGCCATGCAGCGGAATAGGCAAATGTCTAGAATAGCTTTTTGCTCTATTCTAAATTTCAGTAGATCTGAGTACCTGTCACTCCTGCTTAAATGAATGGGAGTTACAGGTGCTCAGCAACTCTGAAAGCTGTTGCCAATGGCCTGATTGTGTGAGTGACTCTGATCCTTTCTAAACTGAGGCCAGCAAAAATCCTAGTGCAGATGTAATCCATTTTCTTGTAAAGCCTGTGTGTGCTCTTCATTGACTGGTGGTGAGGAGGAAGATGCTCTGAGACAATTGCATGGACACACCTAATACTCTATTCTGCCCTGTGTAAGAGAGGGGGGCTGTGTAAATTAAACATTTTGCTGCTGGTCTGTCATGTTACCTAATAGGCTATCATCATTCCAGTACTTGGATACCATGGTTGATGCTGGGCATTCTACATTTTAAATTTTTAATACAACAACAGTCCAGAGAGAAACAAGAGGCATCTGAATTTGCTTATATTGAAACCATAGTTTAAATTTGAGTGGAGAGATATATGTATAGTGTCGTTACAAATGGTTGATCAATCTACAATATGGTATTTCTAATTCATCTACCACTGTATTGGCTGGGCACTATTTATATAATAAATTTACTGTTGCCTTCAGCGCCAACTCAGAAGCCAGAACTCTGGGGCTGGGAAAAATGGCAAAAAAATGGTTTTTGTTTTTTTTAAATGAAGACAATAGAAGGTGTAACAGGATTGTGAGCATTATGGGTAAACAGTGGGAGGAAGGAAACTGAAGAAATGGAACCTCCTCACCAATTCGTATACTTACGCTGGTAATAAGAAACAGTCTGGGACTGCTTAAACAAACCATTTTATATGGCATTGGAAGAACATGAAAGGTTGTGGGGGGGTTTTATCATGTTTGGTGGGTTGTTTTTTGTGTGTGTATTTTTTTTTTTTTTTTTTTAACCACCATCCTTCCCTCCTTACTACCTCTTCCACCCTTACCACCACAGGTATACACCATCCTTCTTGAGGAGACATTAATGTGACAGCACTTCCCCTTTGAGGGACTATAATGTATATGAGAATTCCCCTGGTGCTTTTGTTTAACTTGCTGTACATGGAGAGTCCTCACCTTGCATGGTGTACTAGTGATGAATGATGGGAGCCCCCCCCTAGTTTTCTTCACTACTGAAGGCAGTGGAGCCTTGGGACATCTTTTGAAGCATCATCCCTTCCCCACCATCAGAGTGATTTATCATTTAATCATCTGGATAGCTGAGTGCTACTGCATGTGAACTGCCTTCAAAAGGGCAAAATGTACCTGAGTAAATTGATAACACAGAAACTCTTAGAGGAGCACAGAACTCGCTGGAGGCATTAAAGGGGAAATGGCATAAATGATGAATTAGCCATGGTGCCTTAGCATAAAGACAAAGCATCTTTTGGACAGCAGATATCTGACTTCCTGTTTAGTACACTGACTTCATTCTCTATCTCTGCCTGGTCTAGTGCAGAGATATAACCTTTTGAAAGGGTAAGGGTACCATGGCCTTTTTTGGTATGGAATATGTTAATCCCATTCCAGCAATTCCTGTACTGTTTCCATGACACACCAAGGCCTATCAATCTGTTCTTTTCTCCCTCTTCAAAGATGAAGCAATCAAAAAATTTCCTCTACTCCTGCTCTTACTTACTCTAGCTAGACCCAAGAAACTTTGCTTAAATAGTAATAAATAATATTTACAAAGTTTAAGAGCATTAAGCTTTGTATACTAGGCTCTTCCCATCTCTCCTCACAGATCATTCCAACTACCACTTGCTGTATAGATATCAGGATGACTTTTTATTGGCAGGTGTACCAGATTTTCCTGTTGTTTAACTTGGGCAGTAGGGAAGCAGGTTTGCAGAAGTGTGTTTAAATAGTAGCTGTGTATATAACTTCATAACCTTGGGTTACACTGACTCATGATCAAATTCATTTAAAATTATATAATCCTATATGAAGCAGCACATCATATGTAAGTGTGCTGTGTATTCATCCATATGTGTAGCTGATAGTCGTATGACAAACGGTTAGAGTGCATTTATCATACACCTTTGACCACCTCCCCGAGTCTCTACTCACTGATCCATCTCTGCCAAGATTATTTCTAACCTTCTAAGGTGCTGTCATATTTAAAAATCAAACTTCCAGAGGAAATATCCCTTGCTTCTCCCCCAAATCTGGAATCCTCTGCAATACCTAAACCTACAGCCCAGCAGAGATAATAGCTAGTGCTAGACCACAGAGAAGCTAAAGGTCAGATATCTAGCTATCTACCAATGTTGGAAATGGGACCTTTATACTGCTGGTAAGCAGAGATTTCTCTGTTTTCCCAATTAGACACAAACAACCCTTGCTTTAGTTTCTGGAAGGTCCAAGCTGTTGGACTTTAATGTCATGCTATTTTCATAGCTAGAAAAGCTATTTTAGGCTCTTTTCTATAGAGTTTTTTAAATTGGTTTCGCTCTCTCCTAGCCCTCCAGAGTTGAACTCTCAGTTAACAGCTAGTGGAGGAATAAGGGATATCAAACAGTCCCAGTGCAATTTTTAAGACTCAAAGCATAACTAGTTACATAACTGTGTTTCTGGTTCATGTTGTTGGTGGCATGTAATGTGGTGTATACAGGGTTTATCAGCACCCCTTTGGGATGACCTGCTAAACTCACAGGTGACTTAGTGAGTAACACAGCCATCTCAAACCACTAAAAACCTTTTATGCCACATAATCATGTATTTATACTGTTTATGTATCATTATTGTGGACAGCTGGAAACAAAGGTATCATCTAGGATGGTGTGGACAAAGTACAGCCCACGGGCTGGGTCTGGCCGATCAGGGCTTTGGATCCGTCCCTCAGGACTGCCACTCCAATGGCGCTGTGGGCCCTGTGCCACTGCTGGAAGCAGCTGGCACCACGTCCCTGCGGTCCCTGAGGGAGGAGGGACAGAGGGCTTCATGCACTGCCCTTGCCTCCAGGCACCATCCCCCGCAGCTCCTACTGGCTGGGAACGGGGGAGCTTTGGGGGGTACTCACAGGGGAGGGCAGCATGCAGAGCCTTCTGCCCCCCTCCCCCAGGGGCCGTAGGGATATGGTCCCAGACGCTTCTGGGAGCGGCACGGGGCTGGGGCCAGGGCAGGCAGGGATGCTGTCTTAGCTCTGCTGCGCACCGCTGCCACCCCAGAACCATGCCAACTAAGTAGCATCAGGCCGGAGCCTGGACCCCAAACCCCTCCTATAGCCCGCACCTCTCCTGCACCCCAACCCCCTGCCTCAGCCCTACATTCATGACCCTGCATGCAATTTTCCCACCCAGATGTGGCCCTCAGGCCAAAACGTTTGCCCACCCCAATCTAGGATCTCTCAGTACACAAGGACTCCTAACTAGCATCTTTTTCCACCTTAGCCTTCTCTAATAATTATTCATACAATGCTGTATGGTGGTCCTCTTAGATCGTAAGTTGCCCTACACTCCTCCCTCCTTTTGTCTTTTTAATTGTAAGTGATTTTCAACTGCATAATGAACCTAGTATTTGACTTACTTAACAACCCCCCCCTGCCCCCGCCCGCATGCTGCAATACCATGGTGTACAAAGGAAATCTTCTGGTTTTCTCCCTTGAGGAAAGCCTTCAAAAAAAAAAAAAAAGGACACATGCATATTATTTGGTGTTAGGCTAGGGCTTTTGGAATCCATGTTGTGCTTTGAATTTCAATCCTTCCAACATCATTGTGCAATGTACTGGTTTTGTGTATGCTTTGCATGTGAGCAATATTGCCCTCTGCTGGCTGGCCCACAGAGAGTTATGGGACCAACTACAAAGGTTGGCTAAATGGACTCTCCTTTAGATCAGGTTGACTATGTGTATTTGGAGCCAAAGTACAAGGTATATATTCATTGTAATTCATGTCTATGCCTGTTGCCATAAGCTAGCAGTATGTAAAGATGTAGCAACCATGAATATAAAGTACATATCTTGCATCCATCCTTTGTTGGCCATAGTGTTTTTTTTTGTTGTTGTTGTTGAACACCCAATTTCTTGGGTCTGACCATGTTTTTAATTTCAGGCGACATATTTAGGATTGTTAAAATTTAGGCCAAAGCAAATGCGCTCTTTCCAGTACCTGTTACAATAGCTGAGGCCCTGGGCTAAATGGTGGCTGTATATAACAAAAACCTCCATAGCATTGCCCATGTTGGCACAATTATACCGGTTATGTGCCAGCAGTCTTTCCTTTGTGTTTCAGCTGCATAATGCAGCTATTCTATTTGTGTATTGAACGAGTGGGGCTGTTTCTTCATGGATACCTATTCTTGCCTTCTGTTGGATCATCAATCTGTGTCTGACATCATCTGATACCACAAAAAAAACATTGACTAGTACTGGGCAGAAAATGGTTTTCCTATCCAGTGATGATTTTTTCCAAAAACTTTCATTACTATATTAGATGAAAAGCCAAAATTGGAAAACATTTCACAAACCAGCAAAACAAAAAAATAATTCAGTTCAGGTCCATCAAAATATTTTGTTTTGCTATTTTCAAAACATTTCATTTCAATTTCTTTTTAAAAAAAATTGTTTAAATCTAAATTAGTTAATAAATCAACAGTTATGTTTACTCAAACTGAAACTTTCTGGTTCAGGCTTTTTTTTTGTGTGTGTTTTTTGAAGGAAAAAAAAAATTCTGTGTCGGGAGATTAATTGAAACTGACCCTGTTTCACAGACTCTTTCAGCTTCTGATAGGCATTTTGGGACAGAAAAATGGTTCATTGAAAAATTTCCAACAAGCTGTAATTGCTTACAATCTCCTACATTGAGATCACAAATAAAATAGAAAGGAATAAGCACTGGATTTAAATCATTATACTCAAATGGAATTTTGTACAGGGATGTTGTATAGCTACCCACCACAAATACAAACGTATTCGCATGCATTTTCCTATACCGGGCTAGTAATGCCCCCAAAGCTCAGTGTTCATTTGCAGCCTTTGACTCCCATTAAAAGATGTGGAAAGATGATGAAGAAATTGTGTGGGGGAAACCTAGCCTAACATGCTGAAAATGGACTCCTGCAAGTCTTGAGGCACTGAAAAGCTTAATTTGTGACAAAATATTTGAGATGCCATCTTTTATATGAATTAAAGGAATAATGCTAACTGAAAATGAATGATTTGTACATAAGGAGAGGACAGCGTGTGAAAGGACAGTTTCTCCTTATTGGATTATAATTAAAGTCTGCAAATTAAAAAGGTTACCCTAGGAATTAAGAATTAGATCTTGTACAGTCTTTTAAATTCTTCAGGTAGAATTTAATGTGGAAAACCTTGGTAATCTTCAATAAAAAGCATTTAGTAAGAAACTGAATAATGCCTATACACGGATGGTAATACTAGATTGAATGGCATACCATGAACAATCACACTACTGTATTTGTACAGATGCTCCCCAACTTACGCAAGCGTTCTGTTCCGGAACACCTTGCGTAACTCGAATTTTGCGTAAGTTGGAAACGTATTCCCCCCCCCCCCCCAAAAAAAAAACCCAAAACCATTTCTAGCTTACAGAACTTTTTCCGTAAGTGCGGATTTGTGTGAGTCGGGTTTGCATAACACAGGGGGTGTCGCTATTTAAATACATTAAATGATGTGAAGCTCAAGTCAACACAGTGATATATTCTTCAAAATGTGTCAAAACATGGCTAGCAGATGATAAAACAAACAAAAAAAAGTACTCTTCATTGTTACTGTCACAACTTAATGGTCCAAATCAAATGAGAACTTCTTGCAAAACAATAATAGCAAAGTCATATATCCTCTAAGCATAGCCCCAAACTCAGTCCACTGCTAGAGACAGGTATTCTTTGGGAACAGCATTCAAACATTATCCAGTTTTAAGGCCCTAGAAGAGATCTTCTTATCTTGTCATAGATTCTGAATCTTGTGGGAAAAGGAAAAACCACTTCTATGTTCTGTTGGGAGATTGTTCAGCAGCATAAATAGTCAGCACTTCATCTGTGTTAGTTTCTATATCTGGAAAAAAAAAATCCCTCACCCCCCCACCCCCAATTCCTTCCATACATGCAACTGTTTTAAAAAAAAAAAAAAACCCTCCTCCATCCTTTTTCTCTGGGATTGAGTACCACGGAAATAAGTACCCACCAACATATTAACTAATAGCTCTAAATGGCATCTTGATTTGTTTAATATAAAATTATTCCTGTTTTTCAGTGATGAGGTAGTTGGCAGTCATTTTTTCCAGGGCAGCAATGAGATCTTGCCCTTCTCCCTTCAGGAAAACCTGACAGGCCAAATGTGCTGCTGTCATAACTGTGCAAATCCATTGGCAAGGATGGAGTTACCTTCTACACCTCCCACGCACATAGCCAGGGTTGGTGGCATCTACATCAGAGGATGCCTGTACTTGAATACTATGAATAAATAGGTTTTGTTCTTTGTTCAAAATCATTCCAAACATATTGATTTGTAGCAATGGCAGCTGATGGATTAGGAAGAATTCTGCCTTTCATGATACTGGAACTGCGTCATCCTGTCTGCCTTGCTCAGAGTCCAAATGCCAGTTGCTGAGCTATTTTGGCTCCCTCGCTGCTGCTGTTGGTTGGCCATCCTTGCTGTTAATACTGACCTAAACCTTTTCTCTTAAAAGATCATCAGCTCAAAGCTGTAAATCAATTATGAGCTACCTATACCTCATTGATGTACAGCCAGTGTTGGTCAGAATTACTATGCAGCATGAAGACAAGTAATAAGTGTAAGGCACTATATAACTGGTACCTGGACCAGGCCAGTGCACCCCTCTAAGTCCTCTGTGGGGACTGACATTCTATATTTAAAGCATCCTGTAACATAGGAAGCTATTTTGAACTGGAGCTAATGCTCCATTTACTTCACACCTCTGGAATGCTTGCTTGGGACAGGGCATCCAGAACTCCCAAAATACATCTTGTAACCCCAGATTCTTGCACATCATGCCAAATCCAGAATGCTTTGGTGTTAGGGTGCATTTGGGCTGCCTTCCCTTCATCCTGGGCGGTCAGATGGAGCTGTCCTCCAACTGAGAATGTCAGCATTCCCTTCTAGCCTAGTCACAGCTGGTTCCAGAATGATAGAGAGCAGGTGGTACTGCAAGGGGTGATTTTAAAAAAAAGACAGCTAAACCAAGGGAGGATCTTTAATCAGAGCTGGATGAACTTGGTTGGACTAAGAAATAAGCTTAACATGCTTCTTGTTGAACTTTAGTTAGAAGTTGCAAGAGACAAATACTTTTCTGTTCCCTTGTCCAGTTGCCTTTGTTACAAAAGCCTTTCTGAGAGGTGATTGACTGTAGTGGCCCTCTCTGGAAGTTTTAATCTGATTTCTCCAGGTCCCTTCTAGTGTAAAGAATTATTTGGGAAAAATCTCTTGCCTAACTAAATGTGCTGTTCACAGGGGAAATGGAGGTAGAATATGATCATGTTTATCCTTTGTGTATTTTGATGACAATGTAGGTCTGGTGTGGCTTCCATAAATTTCACTGTAGGTATTCCTTTATCTTTTGTACTGGTGTGATTTAGAAAGTGAGGACTTCATATCAGACTGAAAATAGTGGCATCAAGAAAATATGCTTTTGTAAACATTAAAAAAGAACAGGAGTACTTGTGGCTTATGCTCAAATAAGTGTTAGTCTCTAAGGTGCCACAAGTACTCCTGTTCTTTTTGCGGATACAGACTAACATGGCTGCTACTCTGAAAACTAAACATTTAAAGAAACCATGTGAATGGTGATCTGTTTTCATTGATTGATTGTTCTAAAGTTAACATTTAATTTTTGCATACCACTTACAGAATTAAAATGTATACCTTGTCAGTATATTGAATTTATGGCTATAGTCAAAGCTGTGTGTTGGTAGCTCAGGGTTAGCTTGAAGACATGTAGATGGTGGGAAGGAAGTAGTTGAGGTTGAGAAGGGGAACTGATGAATGCAGTGAAGAGGGGCATTCGAATGAGTCGGGTGCTTATTTCCTGATGTTTACTTTGTGTCTGGTGAAATACATTTGAGTTAAGGGTGCTAGACTGTGTAACAGCTTATATTTGTGCGTCTTTTTTTTTCTGGGTGGGAATTTCTAATTTTTTAATTGTGTGTATCAATTGACAGCCAGCTACATGGATAGATATCAATGTTACTGTGTTTATCCTCCTTTTTTTTTATTTTTTTTTTTGTGGAGCTCTGGTGTTTCCTATCGGCCTCCTTTCCCACCCCAGCACCTCCTCCTGGCCCCAAGCATAGCTTCATCCCTCCCTTTCCTACACCCCTCAGCCTTCCACCTATAGAAACCTATTTCTCCATGCTGCCCTCTCTGCCTGCTTCTCCTATCCCTGATGCTCACCCACATCCCTATTTCCCCACCATATGAGGACAAGGAACGCCCCCTTCCTGCCGCCGGAACTGTTCTGTTAATTTAGATGGAATGTATGAGCCCCAAGAGTTAGAGGTTAATATAATCCAGTCATTGTCCAGTGTTTAAAGAAGGTCAGGGTTTGGTATACAACGACCTCACCCTGCTTAGTGCACACTATATAAAATTCATGCCAAAAGTTAGAAAATGATTCTTTCTCTCACATACACATACACACACATACACACACACACAGAGAGGGAGAGGGAGAATGAATTGAAATTACAGTTAATTATCCAATACAAAAACTTAATCAAAACCTATCAAAGTCCCTTTTCTTTTGGTGTCAATGAATATTGATTAAATTCTCTCTTCCACCAAACAGTCTTTCTTGGTGGGTAAGAAAGGGTTTAGTTCTGTAGTTAAGTTCAGTGTTGGGAATGATAATCACTTTCCTGTTTTAAGAAAAAACAGACACAGAAGGGAGGGGGAAAAAAGAGAATAGTAAAGATGAGGGAAATGCAGCTTTTATTAATAATCTCAGGATACACAGAGGCTCGTCAGTCAAGGACTGATGCTTTGGTCTGGCAGGTCAGCTATGACAGTTGTTGCTCTAGACTCCATCTCACTTCTCAGGTCAGGTTCCTCTCCTTCACTGCTCCTCAGGCTGGGCAGAGCTGGGTGTGCCATCTCATCTCGCTGTACAGGTGCTGTGCAGTACTGTTTTCGGGATCAGGTGAAAAGTTTTGAGAGCGAGGACAGGAGGAAGACCAGGGAGTGGGGCATGGGGAGCCACTACACAAACAATGACTTAATGATTGTTGGGGGAGACTCCAACTGATTTAAACGAACATTGGACTGGGTCCTAGATGATCATGAATAAATCTAGTATGTCAAATATATTTTCCTTTTTATATAGCTTGCACTTGTTATGGGCAGCACAGAAGCACTGTAAAACATAAAAATATCAAGCAAAAGTTAAGCATGCTTTTGAGAGCCTTTAAATTGGGTACTGTTCTTACTCTTTCTGATCTGGTTCTCACCCCTTTTTTCATAGGTGAAACGGGAAGGCACTGGGAATCAGTAGTATACTTGTTCAGTGCATGGGACTACTTTGTGATGACTTCATCAAATTATGTGGAAGAACATTATGATAGGATTTGTTATAATGTTTGTATAGTTTTGGGGAAGCAGTAGTTGTTTCTGCTTGAGTATTCATAGGGCAGAGCAAAAAGTGATCATTGTTCCCACAGTATTGAATACATATTTCCAATTTGATTGACAGACTGAGATGGTGGGATATCTTCCCTCTGCATATCAAGGGGCTGGCAGTGAATGAAACCAAAACTAGAACTGAGATGCTGTATTTAGCCACTGAACAGGTGCAATGCAGGCAACTGCAGTGTGAGCTTTCATCCCCTCCACTCACAATTCCTGACAGTTAATGTGTCCTAAAGGCTTACCCTGGAAAGGGGCAGGACACTCCCTTGTATAGTATTACATTGACTGACAGACAGACACACACACGTCTGAGATTATAGTGAGGGAAACCAAGGCCATATCAGAGTCTCATGCTATTTTATTACACTTGTGGGTGTCTTCTCTTTCCACTGACCTGAACTTTTGGTTAAAATACTTAATCTTAGTTTTTAGTAACTTTTCTGTATTTGTCTGCTTGCTTTATAAAACCCTTAAATGTTTGGGCAAATGAGAAATCTGAGACAGAGAAACCATTTTAAAAATCATTTAATAAAAAAGCCAACATGTTGTATCTGTCTCTTATTAAACAGACAGTACAATTCACTTAATCTGAGGTAATTTACGCAAGAGGAATTTCAAGAAATAAATTGCTTGTGCCAAAATAAGGCCTGATCCAGCTCTCATTGTCCTCAGCAGGAAGTTGTATTGTGGGCCCCAAAATAGGCATTTTTTAACTTAAACATCTACGTCCATGTTTAGGCACCCAAATTTGGAGATCTTGGCCCTAAGTCTAAAACTTGTTGCATGAGAAAGTTGTATTAGTGGGCTATAAACCTTCATTCATTAGGATATAAACCAATCTATATGTAAGCGGGGGAATGGTCCCGCTATTGTGGGGAACTTTCCTGGCTTCTGCACTACCCCGGTGAAGTGGGCTAGCGAAAGGATCTGAGTCCTTGCTCCCACTTCCTTTACCCAGAGGCCTCCCTGCCCTTGAGGACTCCCCTTGCACTCTCCTGTCTGGCAGAGTCCTCATAACCCCAGCAAGGCTGGGCCCAGGATTCCTGGGGAGCTCAACCCCCAACCCTGCTGTGGTCACCCAGGACAGGGGCTAGGGTGTCCCCACTCCGGGGTACTCTCTTTGCACTGCGCACCTCCCTGACCCACTGATCACATCATACAATTTAAAGCAAATACAAGTTATTTAATTAACAATTAAAAAAAAATAAGGAAAAATGGGAAAGGTTAAAGGAAAACACATCACGCTGCTCTGTGGCAGAGAACATCACAAACAGTGTCTCTGGAACGTCAGGGCAGTTCACAGTCTGTTCCTTGTAGGTTCCAGGCCTCCTTCTCAGGCCCTGACTGTGCTGCTGGGATGCTGCGGGTTGGACACTTGCTCTGGTGGTGGCCACACACTCTCAGGCTCTGGGTGGCAGGACCCTTCTCCCCAGTGTCACCCCTGCCCTGTCAGGGTTACGATCCCCCTCCAAGTCTGGCCTGCAGGGCCTCTTGGCTGAGGCGTCTCCCTGTGCTGGGCCCACTGCCCAGGGTCCCCCTCTCTCTCCCCAGCTGCTCACCGCACCCAGCTCCGGACTGCTCCAGCCCCAGCTCCATACTGCCTCAGCAGGGCCACTGCTCTGCCTTCAGCAACCTGGGCTGCTTCTCTGGCTCCAGTTGCTACAGCCCTGCTCCCAGGGCAGGTCTGCTCTGCAGGCTGCTTCTGTGACTCTGCTCTCAGCTCTCACTTGCTTCCTGGGCTGCTTGTCTGGCCCCTCTGGCTCTGCTTGCTGCAGCTCTCCTCCCAGGGCAGATCTGCTCTCTCTGGGCTGTGCTCTGGCTTTTTGGGCTGCAGCTCTGCTCCCAGCAGCTTAGCTTGGGCCCCTGCTCTCTCCTTAGCTCAGCCCCACTCCATCTGACTCAGATAATTCCAGCTCACACAGAGGATGGGACACCCCCCCCCCCCTCGGCCTCCTGACTCCTTGATTAGCCTGCCAGCTCTGTCAATCAGGCTGACCTGGAGCATTGGCCTCTTGCCATTGTTCCTGGGGACCGTCAGTCTCAAGCTCCTGATTTCCCATCGACCCCCTCCCTTTTTAGTGCTGGGAGCTAGCAACCAAACACCCCCATTGAATGTTAGTAAGGGGGCAACAGTCCCCTTACATATAAATTAAGGGGTCGGAAGAAACTTTCTTTGTGGTCAGGCTATTCTAAATCATCTACTCTGTTTGTGAGAGGCAGGGGCAGTTGTCTGTTTTTTACCCTTCTCTGAAGCATCTGGTTCTGGCTATTATCAGAAACAGGATACCAGAGTAGATGGACCATGGGTCTGACCAAGGTTGTCTTATCTTTAAATTAGTCAAGAATGATAAGGTTCCTTTCAGCACAATATTTTCCATGTAAACCACTCTGTTTTTTGTTAACTTTTTTTGTTTGTTTGTTATTTTTATGTTAATCAGGGACTGGAATAGAAAAGGCTGAATTTGTAGGAATGTGTCTGGGCACTTTTAGACAAAAGGCGCAACAGCAGGATATGTGTTCTCTTGTGAAATTGTTACTGTACCCTTATCTTGACACACTTGCATACTAAAATGAAATTCAATAGAAGTTAATTTTTTCATGCTTTCATTACTAATTTGTATCTTTCTGACTGCCTGTGGCTTTAATGGGTTAGGGTGACCACCTTGAAAATGTGAAAGTTGAAATGTATTTATTTAATAAACTGCAACATTGAACCCTCCAAAGCCTCCAGATTTATTATTGTAGAGGAAAGTGAGGAAATAGGAGCTCAAATAAAAGCACATCTGTTTTGGAAAACCACGAACCATGAGAATAAATGGATGATGCTGAGGGTAATATTGACTTTTGGTGTCTTTCGTATATTTTTGTTTTGGTTTTAGTTTAAAATTTTTGGTTGGCACCCAAGAAATGTCTCCCCTCCCCCCAAAAATGAAATGTAATGCATTCATTTTATCTTGTGATTTAAGTGGGTCATAGAAACTTCTCCAGCTTTGCTCTTGTATGTCTAGATGAGTCATAGATCCCCTTGATTTAAAGTATACATCCTTCTCTTATTTCTGGCTGCATTGCACATTACTCTTCATTGCTACTTTCTTTTCCTTCAGTACAAGAATAAGCAAAATATTTGGCCTGCTCCAGTGGGAAAGTTTTAGTTAGATAACACTTCATCTGTCCTGTCAACTGATGGGCTAGTGGATAGGTTGCTCGGCTGGGAGTCTGGAGACCTGGGTGCTGATCTCAGCTCTACTGCTGACCTACTCTGATCTTGAGCAAGTTGTTTCATCTGTCTCTTTTCCCTCATCTGCTGTTTCTTTCTTGACTGTATGCTCTTCAGGGCAGGTATAGTCTCTCCCTGCATGCTTACAATGCCTAGCACAATGGGGTCTCAATCTCAGATGGGACTTTTAGACCAGTGTTTCCCAAACTTGGGACACTGCTTGTGCAGGGAAAGCCCCTGGCAGGCCAGGCCGGTTTGGTTACCTGCCGCGTCCGCAGGTCCGGCCGATCGTGGCTCCCAGTGGCCGCGGTTCGCTGCTTCAGGCCAATGGGAGCTGCTGCTTCTAGTAGTTCCCATTGGCCTGGAGCAGCAAACCGTGGCCAGTGGGAGCCGCTATCAGCCAGACCTGCGGATGCGGCAGGTAACAAACCGGCCCGGCCTGCCAGGGGCTTTCCCTGCACAAGCGGCATCCCAAGTTTGGGAAACACTGTTTTTTAGACACTATTATAATGCAAATAATAACTATTTGACTCTCTCTCTTGACAGTTTCACTTTGTGAGAATTCTTCTAGTACCTTGCATGGCTTTGTATTCTAACTGGCTTACATCATGACTTTTTTCTCAATTTAATGAGACATTTTAAAAAAGTGTTCCAGTGCCCCTCCGTTTATGGAGAGCTGTATATGAACTGGACTTAAAATAGCCTGTATGAGTATTAACCTCCATTTAGCATTCTATAATCTCTGACTTATTGAAAACTATCCTCTCTTCCTTTTCCCCCATGTCTTCAAACCCCTATGTTCACCCTTTTACAGCCAATTTAATTACAGACTGTGACAAAGTCAAAGCAGATGGCTGTAAGAGAGTAGTAGAAGGTAGGTATATCAGCCCTAGAATGAGCTGAAAAGAGTTGAACTTAGGTCAACTAGGGACCCCTGAGTCCAATTAATGGTTGCCTCTGACCTTTAACCATCCCCACTCTCCTTCCAGTGAGCAAGAGGGAGGAGAGAAGGGAGTCAACCTGCAACAGGGAGAAAAGACTTCTCCTGGGTGGAAGGCTGCTCTCCTCTTTGTAGAGGAAGCAACCAAACTAACTACCTGTTTAAGGAAGGACTGGCCCTCAGAAACCAGCATGACAAGGAAACAGTCTAGAGAGGTGGCAGGGAAAGGTTTTCCCTTTTTGTATTACGAATTTGTTTCTTTGGTTTGGCTGAAGAGCACTCCTTGGGCCCACCTTGTCAAATACTGAAAAATAAAACCTGAGTGAGGAATAAAAATTCTCCAGAAGGGGACTGGCTCCCTCTAGCTTCCCACCACCAGAGGGAGAGGTGAAGGAGGTCCCTTGCCATAAAATTGAATAATCTCTTCCGCAAGAACAGGTCGTCTTCCCTTAGGCTAAAGTACATGTTGCCAAATGTATCAAAGGAGTCCATCATAGAATCATAGAACTGGAAGGGACCTCAAAAGGTCTTCTAGTCCAGTCCCCTGCACTAATGGCAGGACTACATATTATCTAGACCATCCCTGACAGGTGTTTGTCAAACCTTCTCTTAAAAATGTCCAATGATGGAGATTCCACAACCTCCCCAGGCAATTTTTTCCAGTGCTTAACTACCCTGACAGTTAGGAAGGTTTTCCTAATGTCCAACCTAAACTGCCTTTGCTGCAATTTAAGCCCATTGCTGCTTGTCCTATCCTCAGAGGTTAAGGAGAACAAATTTTCTCCCTCATCCTTGTAACAACCTTTTATGTACTTGAAAACTGTTATCATGTCCACTCTGTCTTCTCTTTTCCAGACTAAACAAACCCATTTTTTTTCAATCTTCCCTCATAGGTCATGTTTTCTAGACCTTTAATCATTTTTGTTGCTCTTCTCTGGACTTTCTCCATAGTTAATATTCTCATCATAGTTAAGATTATATTGGAGCTTTCACTGAAACATTGTGCCAACCTTGTTCCATTTTCACAAGCTTTTTGAAACTTCTGAATTCTATCAAGTATTGATATACTTAAGGAGCGTGATCAAGATTAGGCAAACACTAACATTTAAAGTGGAATAGGCATTCAGGGAGAGGGTGGTGTTAGCAAGCCAGTTGTCTGCTGCTGGAGACTTGATTTCAGATCCTAGCTTAGATTGTAAATGGAAATGACCTTGATCATTCTTACCGCATATCCTAATGTTCATAAAACCATCATCATTTGGCACAATCAAAGCATACATTTTCTATTAGGACTGGAATATTTTGTGGAGGCTTAGGTTGGGATTGAAGTATATTAATAAACATGTGGGAACCCAGGTCTGAAATAGCAGACAGTACTGCAAGTCAGGAGTATGTGGCAACAATAGAACCATATGGAGGCAGTTTAAATTCTGCTTCATTCTAGCTACTAGTAAACATCCCTTTTTAACACCAAAATCACCTGCTATTTTATTTTAAACAAAGAAGTAGAAAAAGTGAAGGAAAAATAGCCTTCTTTTCCTGTTTACTGCTCACTCACAACATCTGCATAATGGCAGAGAGTGAAGCTGATTTTTAAACACTGCACCAAATGTCATTTTTAATAGTTACTTTTATGAGTAATAGGGAAGGAACACTACTACATTTTACTCAGGTAAACTGTATATTGGTTGAGACTGAGATCAAATTACTCCCTTGTCTAAGGGGTTGCAAAACAATTGGTTTCAGTGAAATTGAATCTGCTTATGGTCCCCTAAGGGCCTGTCCAAAGCGCACCGAAGTCAGATGAGTTAAAACACAATACAAGTGGAACACTCCCATTGGCTTTATAGGGTTTTGGATTGGGCCCTAAATCTTCCTGACATGCCATGTCACAAATGTCACAGCCCTCGCACAGAACTTGATATACTCTCCTCTTTTTCTTTTATCAAGGTACAAAAATATTGACTCCAGTAAGTTAGAGGATGCTGCTATTGTTGGCACATCTTCGATGGGCACTCCTGGAATTTCATTGCAGGAGCTATGACTTCTGTTTTATTTAACATCTCACTGGCTCTTGATGACGGATAAGATCTGTTTTTAGCATTGCACTGAAGGTCAGGCAAAACTTTCCCAAATAGAGAGCGGTTGGAGATACAGGGCCAAATTCATTCCTGATATAACTCCACTGGCTCTGTAGAGTTAGCCAAAGATAAAACTGGTCCATGGAGTTTCATGAACAGGGAGACATCTTTACTGTTCAGTCACTTGGGAAGAAAGGGGATGAAGAAAGTCGTATATCATGTAAAGTTAAAATTCCTTTTGTGAGAGGAGCATTACATTATCCAGGACTAGAGGGCCATATCCTCCGCTGATTCACTCTGTGTAACTCCACTGAAGAGGTTTGTACCATTGAACACAATGGAGCTATGCTGACTTAAACCGTCTGAGTTTAGAAGCAAGAGATAGGAAGGATAGGGCTGGAACTGTTAACATGCTATTTTCAACTTTATGTATCACTTATGGATTAACTAGGGGGATATATCCTGAACTTTGCTCTTTAGGCTGTTCCCCTCCTTCCCCCCGCCCCCAAATGTTCTGGGTTAACATAATCTTTCACAAATAATTAATTTCCCCCTCATATAAGGTAAATGATAAGCTTTTAAATTGCTTATCAAGTTGGCTGGGTAGATATCTCTTTTTTTTTCTTCCACTAGTTACTGATGACCTTAATTCACATGCATGGCAGTAAAGTGATCTGGCAAATTACTTACAAAAGGTCATGAGTAATTTTGTAGAAATGAAAACATTTATATAGAATTGTATACTCATTTGGAGAGGAACTACAAAGACCACTGAAAAGGCAGGATATTATGAAGGTCTAAGAATTGAGAAGGTTAACTGGTTCTTCAGAGGAGTTTGTTAGAGGCAGAAATCATCTTCCTCCTTGTTTGCACAGATCAAGACCTTGATGGCCAATGGTCTTGTTGGTTTGGGGTATTGTGTGTGTTTTCATGTGTGGCCATGAAGGAGGGTCATCTCCTCTTATTCTCCATGATGGTGGCATTGAGTCATAGGAGATACTCTATTCACTCCAGCTTTACAGTAGTAAAGAGGCAATGCTTTCTGGACAATGACAGAGTTTCTGGCTGCAAGAAATATCTATGCAGAGGAAGGATGTCAAGACCCTGGTCTCAAGCGCCTGACTCAAACCCAGGCTCACTAGGCTTTTGGGATGCAGCCTTGGCTATCATGCCACATGGATTTACTGAATTACCAGGGAATGCAGACTTGGGTGGGCCAGGCTTAAGGGTTCTGTGATGTGCTTCCTGGTTGGTCACATGACCTTGACCCTGATTGGCTGGTGACCATATTTAAACTTTCTGCTTCTTTTCTGGCCTTGTCTGATTAACAACTTGATAGTCGCTACTTGGACCCTTCATGACCATGCCTTGCCACCTTGCCTGATTCTGTCTTGCCACCTCACCCTGCCTTGCTGCCTCCCCTAACACTGCCAGGTCCCTTGCTGTAATCTCCCCCTTGGAGTGGATCTCCAGGCTATCAGACTTCTTGCATAAATCCTGACCACTTATCTGGACTGCGCTTCAACTAGTCTGACCCCTGGAGATTGCACAGAAGAAGTACTAATGACATGTGAAGTCAATACTCTGATATTACAGTAATAGGCGCAACAGAAGGCTCTAAATAGATAAAGTGGGTCCATATGCTACCCATCTGGGTGTCCCAATTCTTTGGATATGAAATGCCAGATTCAGTTTTGATTACCAGCTTATGTGAAGGCTGGATTTGGCACAAAGATACAAGGTGGATTTCTTATAAAGAGGGTATTTATCAATCAATGTGGAATAAACACAGCACACCTCTGGATGTTTAAAAAAATAAATAAAAAAAAAATAGGCCCAGTTATTCTTTATTTATAGCTCTGCATTTATTTTAGAAAACTTATTTTTACCACAGTCTGTTATGTCTGTTTTACTCTCATTCCCACCTGAAGCTCATACTGGGTGAGTTTTTGGCTAACAGGTGACAGTTTTTCTTAGCATATAAAAGTACTCATGGTGAACATAAGTAATAAACAGCTGTTGCTGTGCTGATTTCAGGATTTCTTCAAACTCTTTCAGATATGATTCTATCACACGCATGGCTCTACTCTTCCAGATCATTCAAGACGTGTCCTTTTTAAGCCCATGCAGAACACCACCAACGGTGGGCTTGCTCCATATCCTACATTTTAATGTCAAGGCAAATTTATGCACTGCCATATGGCGCCTCCCAGGGAACATTGTTCAAATACCTTTCAGTAGCACTAAGACACCCCTGTACTTGAGGGCCTTTCAGTGAATCTGTGACAAACCCCACTTTGGAAAAATGTATAGCTTTCCCAGAATGAATCAAGAGGCAAAACTTGAGGGAAACTTGGCATCCATTTTCTGCTTGGCGTGACTTGGACTTATGCCCTTTGAGGGAGAGGGAGGGGTGTATGTATTTTTAACCAGGCAAATTGCAAATAATCCAGAATTTTTAAAGTGCCTAAGAGAATTAGGTTCCCAAATCCCATGTCACTGTAGTGCCCTTAGGTCCCTTTGAAAATCCTAGCCTATATTTTTAAATTTTGAATACAAACCATTGTACCATCACAGTTTAGGTTATACTGTATGCTTATAGCAAAAAAGTAATCCTAAAATAATGGGAAGAGACATGAATACCACCTTGCTTTATCAAGTATTCTTTGTGCTTCAGATTGCTCCTCAAAATATACCTTGCTAACATCGTCACTCTAGATTATGTATAGTGTGACCTCTACCATCTAGTTATTGATATCTTCATACTGCAGACTCTCAAATGCTTTGCCCATCATTCACACCAAACTACATAGGCACTGCATCATATGGTGTGCTCTATGACATTATGCTTGGATCTGAGATCCTGCAGTGCCTTAGTAAATAAGGACTGAAGCTTTTTTCCCCAAATGGAGTTGCTTTTGTATATTACATAAAGCTGAAAAAGGAAACAAAATTTGGTTTTCAGGAAAAAAATACAAATGTGATTGTTTCTAATACATTCTCATTTAAATTGGAAGCTTCTGTAATCTTCCTTGCTCTGTTGTAATCTGATGTTGAATGCGCTCTCTTAATCTGCAATGCAAGTGAAACAGAATCTCTCTTGAATCTTATTGCACACATTTAGTATTTTTATGGCTATCAATTACTGCATAGTTTCAAGCTGATAATACCTGCTTGTTTAAGGGGTTTCTGAACAGAAGTTTAGGGAAGTCTCTTCCCCTGATTCTATGAACCATTCTCCTGACTTGCTGCTAGCAGCATACTTGTTAGCTAGCTCATCTGTGTTGTTCTGAAAAAATGTTTCTGAATGTATTCTGAACTCTTTACTGCTCAGAGTTTGCCACTGTCCTTTTCTACTCTCCATCCGTCCAAGTTCATCATTCTACATTGTTGGCCACTGTTTTTGTTTTCTGTTTTGTTTACAGCAATCCCTTCCTAGTATTTACCTTTCATACTGTACATCAATTAGTACTGGAGGGCAAGGACTGTAGAAACCCTCTCTGCAGTTCAATTAAGTTGCTGTGGGGGATTCACACTTGATATTTGTAATGTTTGTGTAAATGGTTTAATAAAAAACATACTGGACTGCTTATGGCCAAACTGATTGTCCATATGCTTGCTCCGCTGAATCAGTGCATGATCTGGGACCGTCTAAATTTGGAAATAAAATGTGAGACTAAAGTTAAATGTATATTAACTTGAAATTTTTGGCATGAAGAGCTAAATTGAGTTTTGCCCTTAATATTTCATTTCTTGACATCAGGTTTTGAAGGTGATTAAATCAAAAGAGAAATAAGAGGTAGACTTGCCCAGCCTAGGTGCTATAATGCCACAGGAATAAACACAGTATAAGTAACGAGATCCTGTGGCTGATGCAGTGAGGGCCAGGTCTACATGCTGTGCCGTGTGCTTGTAGCATAGCATATAACCCAGCCAGTTCTTCCAAGAGAAATGAGTTTCCTGTGGCCTCAACCTTAGTGTATGTTTCTTCATGTTTCAAAACAGTGGCAAAATATGGCAGAGCTGCCAGTTGTTAATTTGGGATTGGAATACCTGGGGTGTTGCCATACAGGACTCAGATGTATGGGAACACTCTGCCATGGCTGCCCACCCTCCTTGGCTTTAGTCAGGGATATGAGTCCCTCATTTCCACACACACTAACATTCACCAGACAAGGTTCAACATTTCAAAAGGGGAAACTGGAGCCTATATAATCCAGGATAACACTAAAATGTAAATCCAAGGCACACTTTCCAAATATTATTTGAGAAGGAACCATTGATATATTGGTGGAGACTGGAGATACAGAGATTGATTCTCCACAGCCCTGCAGCTTGTGCAGTTATTTATATATGGAATTTTTGCTACAGTAAAGTTTTAATCCTGAAGCTCAGGGCTGGTCTTACCATGAGGCAAACTGAGGCGGCCACCTCAGGTGCCAGACTGGGGGCGGGGGGGTGCCACTAGGATCCAGATTGTAGAAAATTTGTGTCTGCTGCTAGTGCATATGTATTCTCTTTGCTCTAGATGCACATAGATGGTGGAGTGTTGTGCTGGAGGAAGGAGGGCACAAGAGACGTAACAGACAGGCAGGAGAAAAGGTGAGAGGGAATAACAGAAAGCAGAAGGAGCTGCAGGGAGAGATTGGAGGAGGAGCCTCTTATGTACCTCTCTAGCACCTCCAGGAGCCTGGACTGATTAACACCAGCTTCTCAGGGACCTTCCTGTTTCCTGCTGCTTCCCTGAACTCACTTGAAGAGAACAGGCAGTCAACTGAAGTAGTAGGAGCCAGTTAGGCCCTTAAGATGCTGATATCTTCCCTCACTCAGGCCCTGCTACTGTTTCCGGCTTAAAGGGCCCGAGGCGGAGCAACAGCAGGGTTTGTTGCCCGGTGTGCGTCGCACTAATTAACACACCAGGGTGGAGAAGCAAACCACATTTATTTGAGCCCAAATAAGGTGCCAGGGAGAAAAAGCATTTTTAAATTCTGCACACCCGCGCGCAGGCGGGGTCCCAGCATTTATACCCCCCTTGTTTGTGTAAGCCTTTTGTTTGGTTTTTCCCCTTACCCCTTCCTTTCCAACAGCAGTTACTTTAAACATTAAATTTTAGCGTGTTAGAAAAGTTTTCATTTGCATATTTATTTATGGCCTTTACAGCACAAACGCATGCAGATTTTTCTTTCCCTTCTCCCCGCCGCTTTTTGCTGTTTCAAACTGTCCTACAGCTGCAAGCTGAGACAGCTGACAGTTACACATTTTGCTTGCTGTCTGTTAGCATCTTAGGCTGGTTAAAATTTACAGCATGGAAGACCTTTGGTTACCACTTTGGTTTATTTAGGCCTAGGGACACCAACAATTCCCCCCTTTGAGAATACTCAACAAACTTTTGGCGAGTTTTCTCAAACTTTAAAGACAAAAAGCAATGAAGCAAGCTCTGCAGAAATATTTACAACTGCTTTTTTGAGCCTAGTTACCCCCAACCCAGGAATGAATGCATGGACAAAAGAGTGGAATGTTTATTTAACAACTAAGGGATTGGGGCACTGACTATAAATCAGGTAGGTATACCAAGTGGTTTAATTTTCCAGATGTCTCGGTGAATAATTTAGTCCCATATGCATTCTCCCCATGGACCCAGCAGGATTCGGTATGTGGGAGCCACACCTACCCTAACCGGTCCATATGCTTGGAAGGAGCACTGTGAATGTCAACACTTCCATTCAGAAAGTGTTCAAGTATGTTTTCACGACCACAGATTAGATGGTACTCCTAATGCGTCTGTAAGGGCAGTGGGCCAAGTTTTGTGCTTAAGATTACTTGAAATTCTGAATTTTTAAACATACTAGATTCCACTGCAATGCCTTTCCAGCCTCAGTGATATTTAATACCATCTCTGTCAGTAACTTCTGGGTCATAGGGTGGAAATGACATGTAACTCACCAGCTTCAGCCTGTACTTAAGATAGCTGAGCTTCAAGAATAAGGCTAGTGGCCTTTTCTAGTTGGCCCAATTTTTTATCACATTCTTGGCTTTTAAGAATCTTTCAAATGGCTGTTGTACTAGTGGCCCCTATCCCACAGGGATTTGGTCAATTTTCTTTCTTTCCAGAGGAAATAACCCAGGCCTTCTGTTGTGCTAATTTAATGGCAGCCCCTTGTGAGCAATCTGGGTATGTAGAAGTGATTTGAAAACCTGATAAGGGCAATGTTATTTAAAGTCCAATTAGGGAGGGCGATACATACTGAAGGATTTATCCAGAACACAGGGCGCAGCCTGTGGAATAAACCCCAAAATTCAATCAATACCACATTTCCAAGCATGGGTCCCACAAATTTTTTTCCTGCCAGTGTATAATTCTTTGTTTCTTTACCAGGGTTAGTTTTTAATGTCCTTTTAGTCAGGAATTCCTGGACTTTGGCAATGTTAGTGGAGTGAGTGGTTTTTTTTTTTTTTCTTTTCCGAAGCAGTTGTGGTTTAGCATTCTTGTCCTTTTTCCCTACTGTCCAGAAGCACAGTAGAACTAGAAGGAGAAATAGGCTAATTATTAGTAGGAGAATTCTCCTGGGGTGGAGGGTTTTTTTTTGCAGTGAGAATCCTGGGTCCAAGCAGTCAGTTTTTGGCACTGCACAGCGGTGTTGGTAGTTAACAGGACTAGGAAAGGGCCTTTTCAGCGTGGAGCCAAGGCAGTCTTTCGTTGATGGATCTTTATGTAGACCCAGTCTTCTGGTTCCAACGAGTGGCAAGGTTGCACAGGATTTTTCGGTAATGCTTCCTTCACCTGTGTATAAAAAGACTTAACACATTTCATTAGTGCCTGACAATACTCAAGCATTATGTTATCCATCAAATAAATGTTTATCTGAGCTAGGATTAGTGGGGGTGCAGCTGGTAGTCACATTGGGCGTCCTGTTAAAATTTTATGAGGGCTGAGTCCAGTCTTTCGATTGGGAATGGCTCTTATACTTATTAGTGCCAAAGGAAGGGCATCTGGCCACTTTAAGTGTGTCTCAGCACAAATCTTGGCCAGTTTTTGTTTTGTTTTTTTTAAATCCCGTTTTGGCGTTTCACTGTCCCAGCAAACTATGGGGGGTGAGGGCAGTGAAGGTTGTATTGGATCTGCAAAGCTGCACATAACTCCTTTACAGTCTGTCCAGTAAAATTAGTTCCATGATCACTGTTGATACTCACAGGGATGCCAAAACGTGGTACAAAATTTTTAAGCAAAATTTCACAGCAGTCCTGGCATCTGCTTTCCTGCAGGGAAAAGCTTCAACCAAATTGGTAAATACATCAACTAAAACTAATACATATTTATAACCACAACATTTAGACATTTGAATAAAATCAATCTGAATATTTACAAAAGGTCCCCAAGGAGGAGGGTGGGCTGCCCGGTGCACACCAATTTCGTTTAACTGCAGCAACCATTCCCTCCTTCCTTGGTAGTTAACCAAGTCTTAGCTGTGAGCAATGTCCTTGACTGGGGCCAGCGCCTTATTCTTAGACTGAGCATGTTAGCTATTTTTTTTCTTAGTTAACTTTTTTTTTTTCTTTTTCCATTTTTGGCTTTTTTAACCTATAAAGGAAACTTTTACTTATACACCTTTTGTTAACAATGAACACATACACATTGCTGTTATACAGTACATTAGTTTTATTATTTAATGTATGCCACATATACCCTTTTACTAAAATAACCTTATTACAGAACTTTGGAACAACAAACCAGGATAAGCACACCCACTTTGAGAAGCTCACTTAATATAACCTCTAGTCCAATAGTTTCCCACAATCCCCAGCCCTTTGGCTAGAAGTCTGAGGTAGCCAGAAGGATCCCATGTACAATATGGGGAGTGGGTTAACTTTTCATGTCCTTGCTTTTAAAGACTGTTGGTATGCAAATTTTAATAACAATTTTAATTAAAAGATTTGGCCAATGAAGTTTTTTTCTCTTACTTAAGAAAATGTATTAGACTTTAATATATCACATTTTTGATGTATCCAAACACTTTGTATTTTAAGTTGAACAGAACCAGTATCTGCATTTTAATTTAACCCTTCTGCTTGATTTTAAATCAGACCATCCCATAAAAATATTAAACACATCAATTCTGGCCACAAGACAAACACCACAAGACAGAACATAGAACACAAAACATAATTTTTACTGTTAGTAAATGCATGGTACGTTGAATGCTGTTCAGCTGGCACTAGTTTTTTTTGATTATCTGAAAGACAAAAACAGAGGTCTACGCCTTTTGGGCAATTAATCATTACTTAAAATATACAAATACTCTTGTTGATTTTAGGCAAAACAGGGGAATTACCCCATATTTTCTTGTATGTGTTTTATAGGCAGCCCAGGTTTCAGTGGCTAGTTAGATAATTTGCATTAACACAGATGCTTTCTGGCTTGCTTTTTACTTTTAACTTCTGCTTTTAAACACTGAAAGAAAACATTACCACTTACAGTGCCCTTAGAGCCTAATACAATTTTAATTACATAGCACTATATACATTTTTTAACTGATTTAACAAAATTGTTTATAGCCAAATGATTGCAATTTAATAATTTTTTTGCCTGAATTTATTTACAAACATTTTAAAGACACCAAAAACTTTTCTTTTTAGCATTTTCACAAAGTTCAACTGCTGTTTCCTTCAGCAACTACAGAGTTAACATTTTACTTTCCTTTAAATCACTTGCTTTTCCCTTAAATTACTTGCCTTCCAACAGCCACTTACCGATTCAAATCAGCATTCCAAATATCCTTCTGAGTATTTGAAATTTCCATGCTTATACTCACTTACTCCTTCTTTCCACTACACCCTCAAAAGTTTCCAACCTGTTGCCTGCCCGCCTGGGCCCGATCCTGCTTTTCTCGCTGAACCGTCCCTTTCATGGGCACAAACTTGTTTCACTACCAGTTTAGCTAGGAGGGTGGGCTTCTCAACTAGCCCCCACCCTTCTGGTCTTTTCCCTAAAACATTTTTACTTACAAGACTACCCGAGTCCTCCCTAGTAAGGCTTGCCACCTGGGCAAAAAATACATGGCCATTGGGTAAAGGCCATTTACTTAACACATAATCCAAACCCCTTTAGGGGGTCTACCCAGAGACCCACCCATTTGTCTGCTGACACTTAAACAGAAAAGAAAATTACACAGAGAGCAGAGAAAATTACAGTTTAAGCCAGATTTTTTCTACTTCTATTACATTGTCCGTTACAGCGGGCGGGACAGAAGGATTTTAATACAACCTCAGAGCTTTATTGCACAAATGGCTTCCACCCTGAGGAATTACGAACGAGAAGTTCAGTTTCGCCCACACACCTAACGCCCAAATGAACAGAGCAGAAAAACAAGAGTAACCGGTTAAACAGAACAGAACCAGATAGTGCACTAAAACCAGATAGTGTTTTCTTATTTTATTAGGGCTTACCTTTAATCATACAATTTTTATCACATAACACCCACAATACCAAACAAAGCAAACATAAAATAACAAGGGTAAAACAGATAGATGGTGTAAATTTTGCAGGCCCCCCCATTTTTAATTGCTTACCAAACTGTGACAAATTTCTGTTACCAATTTATCCCTTATGTCAGGTGATCAGGCTGACACTGCAGGAGGTTGGGGGAAGAAAACACACCATATAACCAAATTTTAAAGCTTCATTAAAAATAATAAAACAACAATGCAGAGTGTTGGGAATGCTCCCACCTCACTCAGGAAAAATATAAATGCCCCAAGCCTTAAGCCACTTTAATACTCACACATGTCTCACTGGAAAGTTAAGCTTTGCAAATGTAATTTCAATTTTGTAACTTGTACTGCCTTTGGTTTGCCTGTCTCTATTTTCCACAACCAGCTGGGGCTGAAAGCAGTTGTTCTTTGCACTTAGCATAGTCTGGGCTGGTTCTTGACCTTAAAGGGAAAAGTTGCTTTGTGTTCATCTCTGGGACAAGCTGAATTTTAAATTAACCCGTTTCTAGACAAATTGCTCACACTGTGTCAGAGGCTTTTCTTTGGTGATTAAAAACTCCTCTGAGATATATGATCTTATCTAGATTGAAGGTACCTTTTAATGGGCATTGTTTAGATGGATTTTCACGCATGTGAAGATTCCAATTCTCTAAATACCTGCAGGTTTTAGGACCACAATGTACGTACATGTACTATGCTGGGGTACCCTTAGGGGGTGAGGTAGAATGTTTAGACTGTCCCTTACCCATTTTTCACTTACACACACAGAGAGGGTGCCCTGTCCGCGCTAGCGGCTCATAAACTAAGGATCTCTCCCTACAGGACACTTACACAGGAGAGACTAACGGGGATGACCATGACTTCTCCTACACCTCCCTTTAGCAAAGAGCATCGGCTAGTCTCTGGGAGATGGCGCCGCTTACTCTGATTGCGTCCAGTGAGATGATCAGACTGTCAGTAGCCCACACGGAAAGGAAGAGGGGGGAGGGAAGATGGGTTCACACACTCCTAGACCCAGGTAGCTTCCTCGCCGGACGATGCCAGGCCGAGTCAGCCCACCGTGGGTCGGATCGCCTAAAGATCCACTAGTTACCGGGCTTGCATTAGAATAGTCCTGATCACTAGCTTTCGCTTCACAGGGTATTCTGGGCGTCTTCCGGTAACAATCACTCACACTGGTGTACACACACACGCACCCCCCCCCAGACCATTATTTCCTATTACCACGATGCATCTTATCTTGCTGCACAGTCAATAAGTTCAGATGGCATGAGCCCAACAGAGACCGATATCCTCGCGGACAGTCCTCCTCCCAGTGCAGCTCTGAGGCATATGATGGGGGATTTTTTACAAGAGCTCTCTATACAAACAGCTTCAGAAGCTACCCATTCGCTGACAAAACAGAAGTAATTGAAGGATCGTGTTGTAATTAAGTGATCCTTCTGGTGGCCACCTTTCCTGGCTCTCTAACTGATACTGAGGCCAGTCTACTGTACAGAATCTTTTCAGTTGACTTTTAGCCAATGCATCTGATTCAAACACTTTCCAATTCGTCAGAATGCATTCTAAGGGTGTACACCATGCCCTACCTATACTCTGTCCCTGCCCCATACCACAGGCTTGCCCTTGACCCACTATAGGACGCTCTGTCGTCTAGTGGGAATTACAACGGCTGGGCGTCCCCAGCCTCAGGCAAAAGTCCACACCACTGGACTGTTCCTACCTTATCCACGAGACCGGTTCCTCACTGTCGCCCGCAGCTGCTTCTCCACTATCTGAGTGCGTTGCACCGTTGTGTCCTCCAAGGTCAGCCTGACGCGTCTCTGCCGAGGCCCCCGGTAAAGGCACCGGTGCGTGCTGGGTGTCGGCTGTGACCATCGTCCACCGGCCATTGGAGGAGTCCGGGCAAGGCACAATTTTGCCTCGAGCCCACCCAGGGACGCCAAAACTGTTGCCGGCTTAAAGGGCCCGAGGCGGAGCAACAGCAGGGTTTGTTGCCCGGTGTGCGTCGCACTAATTAACACACCAGGGTGGAGAAGCAAACCACGTTTATTTGAGCCCAAATAAGGTGTCAGGGAGAAAAAGCATTTTTAAATCCTGCACACCCGCGCGCAGGCGGGGTCCCAGCATTTATACCCCCCCTTGTTTGTGTAAGCCTTTTGTTTGGTTTTCCCCCTTACCCCTTCCTTTCCAACAGCAGTTACTTTAAACATTACATTTTAGCGTGTTAGAAAAGTTTTCATTTGCATATTTATTTATGGCCTTTACAGCACAAACGCATGCAGATTTTCCTCCCCCTCCTCCCCGCCGCTTTTTGCTGTTTCAAACTGTCCTACAGCTGCAAGCTGAGACAGCTGACAGTTACACACTTTGCTTGTTGTCTGTTAGCATCTTAGGCTGGTTAAAATTTACAGCATGGAAGACCTTTGGTTACCACTTTGGTTTATTTAGGCCTAGGGACACCAACACTACCAGCCTGCTTATTTGTCCCACTATAGCTGGCACAGAACAGCAGTCATGAGTGAAAGAAGAAAACGCCCCTCTGGGGCAGCATTCAGAAAAAGAAAGAAAGCAAAGGAAGCTTTTCTATCTAAGCAGGAAGGCGCTCTCCTGAGGTACATAGATACAAATGTTCACAGTAAGCCTTCTGGCCCCAGTGGGGATGTGAGTGGTGAGGAGATGCCTGATCTTCCAGTTAGAGTGCAGGTGACCTGGCAACTACTGCAGCATCCATATCTCCATCTCAAATGGATGTAACCATGCACATTCCTGAAGAAAAGTGTAGATCAGAGAAGAGTGTGGTGGAGGCACAAGAAACAGCTGCTGCTGAGTATAGTTCCTTAAGTCTAGATGATCCAGGACTGTGGACCCACTTGAGCAGTAGCCTGAGGGACTTCCTTGTACTGCATGGGTCACAGCAAGTGAAAAACTTCATGTTCCCCAAAGACGATGAAAATAGAAGTTTCCATCCAACACATTACTGGAATGAAATCCCCAATGGTGACAAAGTGGAGTGGCCATGGCTTATTTACTCAAAAACCCAGAATGCAGCATACTGTTTTTGTTGCAAACTCTTCCAGGCTAATGTTCCAGCCACATTGGGTTCTACAGGAACAAAGGACTGGAAAAATCTGGCTAGAAATCTTGCATGCCATGAGAAGGCAGCAAATCACCAGAGAGCATACCATAGGTGGAAAGAGCTTGAGATGAGACTAAGGTTAAAGGCCACCATAGATGATCAGCAACAAGAAAAGATTGCATCAGAATCTCTTTACTGGCAAAATGTTCTGAAAAGGCTCATTGCCATTTTGAGAATGCTTGCTACCCAAAACCTAGCACTGCATGGCACTTCAGATCAGCTGTATGTGCCAAACAATGGAAACTTCCTTAAAATTGAGGAGCTGATGGCTGAGTTTGATGCTGTACTCCAGGAGCATCTAAGAAGAGTCACCACCCAAGAAATGTACACACACCACTCCTTTGAAAAACAATTCAAAATGAGATCATACAGTTACTATCAGCAAAAGCCAAACAGAAAATTGTGGCAGATCTGAAGTCAGCAAGACATTACTCTGTTATTCTGGACTGCACACCTAACATCAGCCATACAGAACAAATGGCTTTAATGGTGCATTTTGTAACAACAACAGAACCTAGTGACAATGTCCCTGTAATGGTGACTGTCAGAGAGCATTTTCTAGAATTTATTGATGATACTACAGGAGCTGGTATGACAAATGTGCTTCTTAAAAAGCTGGAAGATACGAGAATAGCTGACGTGAGAGGTCAGGGCTACAATAATGGTGCCAAAATGAGAGAGAAGAACAGAGGAGTGCAGACATGGATCCGAGAGTTAAACCCTCAAGCTTTTTTTGTCCCATGCAGTTCTCATTCACTGAACTTGGTGGTCAGTGATGCAGCATCACCTAGTGAGGCTGCTGAATTTTTTAATGTAATTCAAAGCATCTATGTATTTTTCTTTGCATCAACTCATCAATGGCAAATTTTGAAGCAACATCTGGGAACATCCTCTCTGACACTGAAACCACTGAGTGCCACATGATGGGAAAGTTGAGTGGAGGCGATAAAGCCTATCAAACACCAAATTGGGAAGATAGATGATGCCATAGTTGCCATTATGGAGGATAATGCTATGACAGGAACTGTTTGTGAGAGAACAGTGGCAGAGGGAAATGGAATCACCAGAAACATACATAACTTCAAATTTCTGTGTGGCTTAGTGTTGTGGCATGACATACTGTTTGAAATAAATGTTGTAAGCAAGAGACTCCAAGGTGTTGACGCTGATGTATTTGGAGCAATGGAACAACTGAACAAAGCAAAGTCATAACTACAGTCTTACTGGTCAGATGAGGGATTTCAAAACATTCTGAAGAGTGCACAGAAGTTGGCAGAGGAACTTCAAACTGAAGCTATTTTCCCACCCATTCAAGAATACAAGAGTCACCAAAGAAGAAAACATTTTTCACGATGAGGCACGGGATGATCCCATAAGAGACCCCAAACAACAGTTAAAAGTTGAATTATTTAACCAGGTGATTGTGCAATACAGTCAGTTGAACATTTCATGCAGCTCAAGGAACACAGCAGCATATTTGGGATGTTGTATGATATTCCAAAACTTCTCACTATACCTGAAGAAGCCCTACACCAGCAATGCAGGGCACTAGAGACCGTGTTGACACATGATGACATGCGCGATATTGATGCGAGCGATTTAGGTGATGAACTGAAAGCCCTTTCAAGATACAGTTCAGCAGGCTCAACTCCAAAGGCTGTTCTGGAATATATGTTCACAAATAAGATGACCACCCTCTTTCCAAATGCTTTTGTTGCTCAGCGCATACTTCTAACACTTCCTGTAACAGTTGCCAGTGGAGAATGCAGCTTCTCCAAGCTGAAGTTAATAAAAACGCATCTGCGCTCCACAATGACACAGGAGATGCTGGTCGGCCTAGCAACCATCTCAACAGAGCATGAGCTGGCCCAGACTGTGGACCTTCAGGAAGCAGTTAAAATCTTTGCAACCAAGAAGGCACAGAAAGCACCACTTTAATTTATTCAAACAGATAAAAATGCCAGCGTTTACTATGCAGACAAGAAAAGTTACATTTGCTGTTCAGGAGTTTGAAAGTTCAATGTTAGTTAAAATTTTTGAACAAGACATTTTAGGTTGTTAGTTCTTCTTTAGTGGAGTAGGTAGCAGAGCAGTACCATGAGAGGAGTAGAACAGGAAGAAGGCAGAACTGAGACCTTTCAAAGTTTTGGCCCAAGCGAGGGGGCATGGAGGTGTCATTTGAGCTCCCCGCCTCAGGTGCCAAAATGTTGCGGGCCGGCCCTGCTAAAGCTTCCACTCAAAACAACTATGCCCTTCCTACTGAGAAGGGAAAGGTCAGATTTGTGGTACAGGGGGAAGTCCCACAAGGAATTTATTTCCTGCACTGGGAGAATTTTTTTGCCTTTTCGAGTGTCTATATTCCTGGGGATCTTAACTCAAAACTTACTTGATAATGTATTTGCAGCCATGTTGTTTCAAAGTCCCCTAAGTCCATAGTTCAGAATTACACTATGTTTTGTCTTCTCTGGAAGGATTTAACCACTTTTGACATTTAACTTTTAGTTCTCCATTTTGGTCTTTTGTGATGACTGATTATCAGATACCTGCTAGCATAAGCACAAGACCTAATTACATGCTGATATAGTACAAACAGCACATTAACTTCTTATCACCCTTTACATAATACAGGCATGGCTCTCTATCATTTCTGAATGGCAGCCAGGAAAAGCCCAGTGCCTTTTCTCTCTGGACTATCACATTGCACATTCTTATAGGGTCATGCCTGATAAAAAGGGATAAGGAGCCTCCCAAGGGACATGACCAATATCTCATTGTCTGCAAAGCTTTAACCTCTAATTTTCTCTGGTTCCTTCACTGCAAATTCAACTAAACCAACAAGTCTTTACATAGAGGCGAGTGTGAGGAGACGTAATATGGGTATAGCTTATACGACCAGCTAGGGGATCATAATGGGTTCTGAAACTGATGCCTTAGTCTTTGAGACTGTCTTTGAGATCAACACTGTCAACTGAGGCATATTAGCACCTCAAAGTGGACATCAGAGTTAGTATCCTGATCTCCATCATATTTAGAATCTTGTCTTAAAACAACTTTTTTTCTCTTTTGCTTAAGTCTCTTAATTTTTTCTTTCCCTTTATTGCTGGACTATATTCATTTAACTTATTACCCATGTGGCTTCTTTATACCACTGCTTTCGATTTCTTATCTTGATATATTGTCGCTGTCTTGTATTTCACTCACTAAAGCAGTGAGATTTCCCCATTTATGTTTTTTAATTAATTATTTGTATTACAGAAATGCCTGGAGGCCCAACATGAGATCAGGTTGCCAGTGGGTTAGGCACTGTACATAGACAATTTCTGCCTTAAATATTCAAGACAAAAAAATTATCCCGTTTTGCACATTAAAAACTGAAACACAGATCACAGAGGTCACAAAGGAAATCTGTGGCAGAATAGGGAGATGAATTCAGGGCTCCACTCAGGTCCCAAATTAATGGTCTAATCAGTAGCATATCCTTCTTTTCTTTCCTTGTATTAGCTCATTTCTAATGTACATTGGAAGTTTCTTTCTAGTTCTGATTTTAGATAACAGCATTGCTATGATAACTGACTGACTTGCTGCTTTCTGGTACAGAGTGGTGAGATCGTACATTTGTGTGGGGCAGCAGGGATTTCTGTTGAAGTTTATGTTGGGTGGGATTTGATCAGATGTATTGAGACTACCTGGAATCATGAGGGAGCTCTTTCTTGTGGAGTTTGTGTTTGGGAAGTGGAGAACTGGCAGAATGGAGAATGGATTTCATTTAATCATGGGCTACAGTGTCAAGATGGACAGAGGGAAAGGATTTTTTTGGAGTGACTGTAATCAGCTGAGAGGACCAGATGGGACACTTCTTTGTATTGTTAGTTAACTAATATTTAGTAAAAGCCGTGGGAGTGTCCTTAGATTTCATTATGCAGTAACATGCAAAGTCCATATGCTGCTCAAATGTGGGACACTATTGTAACTTTACAGTCCTTGGGAGAGTTGTATAACTTATAAATAGGAGTCCAATGATAGGGTGTAGGCAGAGTATTCATATTACTCCATTTGTGAAGCACATGTGTCTCTCCCAGGAATCTCCCCAGCTGCATTCTTGATTTTGGTTTCTTTCCTCCCTTTGGGATATGAAGTTGTTAAATGGGTTCACGTTGACTGGTGAGAAATACTGTTCTCATGCTGCCCCTGGGCTTGCCAGATTCTCAAAATGCTGAATATCAAGGCCCTTTTAGTGAAGATTGAACATTTTTCCTGCAAATACGATTCATCAGACTGAGCAAGGTTCCCTCTGCTAGGTGTGCCTGAAAACAAGAGCGATGAAGAGAGAGAGAGTAGGGAGGATTTTAGCCAATCACTGGGTAACCCCCTGAAATATGGGGACTTGAGAAAATGGGACCTTGACGTGGCCGACCTTGACTGATGTTTTGCAGCACCAAAACCGTCAGTTTTATACACATGTAGACCTGCTGTAGAAAAATAGTTTGTAACTATTCCTGTGCCAACAGATGGATGAGTGTAGGAAAAGAACACTGCAGGTATTGCTGCTAAAATATAATGGACTGGCATGTCTGCTGTTTTTGCAGTATGATGAGTTAATCACATTAAGGCTTGTGCTGTGTTCTTCATGGTGCTTCTGCCTTACCTGCATTTTTTAATCATAATTTATAAAATTTTGTGAGTAAATTCAACTGAGGGACTGAGCACCACACAGAACTCTGCATTGGGTCTCTTGCAAGCAGAGGCTGCAGTCTGTGGTGAAGTATACCCAATGAAGAGATGTTTTTATGCTGATGAGTGTGGCATATTTTTGACTGACTCCAAGATTTGCATGGGGGTCTCAAAGGGTATATTAATCCATTCCATCACTCACAGACACTTGTAGTTTTGATTCTTTAAAAACACCTTTTACTTAATGCAACCCAAATCCCAAATATCATTTTAATTTAACAATCCAGTTTCTTGTTTGCAGGAGGTGATGGATGAAGCCCATTGTCTTGCAGAAATTTCACAAGGCACTCACTGGAGGATACAGTGGTGGTGGCTAACTGATTTTTTTTTGTTTGTTTTTTTTTGCTTATCTTTCAAAGGTGGTTTTGTGTGTGTGTGTGTGTGTGTATATCGATATAGATATCGATATCATGTGAATTCCATTTTGCAAGCATCAGAAACCCCAAATTGAAGTAACTGTCTTGGATTCAGTCATCTGCTCTATTCATTGTTCTTCAATTAATCATTTAATGCCAGATGAAGAAAGAGACATGCCATGCAGAGAAAAACAAACTGCTCCTTCCTCATCCTTTCTGTAGTGCTTTGTCAGTGGAACAATGGCTTTCTAGCTGTTACCTTCTGAGCCTTGTTGCATGTACTAGAATGGCTGATGTTGCTAAGAAGAACAATTTTTTAAAATATTGAGGCCAAATTCTGTCCTTGACTGTATGCATTTCATTGGCTTAGTAAGATATTCAGGCATGTTCATTTAAGGATTGAGGTGAAAAATAAATGGATAGAATGTCAGCTGATGTATTTGTCTCCGCTGTTGGGCCAAGGACCTCACTAAGTCAAACACTTTGAATTAACAAACTCTGGGTGGTCAGCATGTGTCTGTGCTGATTACTGTCTCTGCTTTTGGTGTTTGAGAGAGAGAGCAAGAGAAATGCATGATGTTGTTGGCATGGAAGGTATCAGAGATAAAAATGTATATTTTGAAATGGGTAAGATGTACCCTGTCAGATGACTCTCTTACACCCCCTTATATCTAACTTGATGAGTTGCAAAGTCTTTTGGATCCCAGCTATAGACAGTGCACTACAAAGTCAGTCTTCTAGAGTTTTGACTGTGCTGATCCATAATGGGCATCATTCTGAATCCAAGGCACACAGGGAAGTGAATAAACACTGCAAGGAGAAAATGAAGTTAAAGAGAGTTAATTAGCAAATGTGTGTGTGCACAGAGCAATCTCAAATATATATTGCTTGACATAGATTTCTCCCTTGGAAAACTGTAGTTAATAAAGTTTTTTTCTTTACTGTAAAACAAATGATCAGTGCTCGGGAGATACAGTGAAAAGCGTATAGACAAATTGCATTGGTAAAGGATAGTAAGGTTATGCTGAAAGTTTCCACTGTATCTGCTGCTTCACTTGTTCTACAGATACCTAGTATATTAAAATTGTAAACTACCTAAGAAATCAGAATGTACTGTTAACTGAGAGGAAAAATGGTCTCGTGGTTAAGCCACTAGACTGAGACTTGGGAGACTAAGGTTCAGTTCTTAGCTCTGCTGTAGACTTAGCCAAGCCATTTAATCACCTCGAATATCAGTTCTGTAAAATGCGTGTAATACTTCCTTTCTTGCACCCTTTACCTCTTTGACAAGACCTCTGTAAGGCCTTCAGAACAGGGACCATTCGTCTGTGTGTCTATAATGTCCAGCCCAATGGGGCCTGAATCTCGGTTGCCGCCTGCAGGTGCTATCATAATACAAATAATTAAAAGTACAGGTGAGTCGCATCATACACACATTTAACTTACGTGAATTCAACTAGATGCGCTCGGCAAAAAAAAGAAAAACAAGATACCTGTAAATAATGCGGGCGATTCCACCCAATGAGCGTATGCCCCGGAGTGAACGTGAGATGGGAGACGTGAATCTGCTGTTCCCTCAGTTGGTCTCAGTTCCCACGTGCCTCTCAGAGTGAGCATCTCGCCGCGCTGAATGTGATTCTAGAGTTTAAAGATACGTATTTTTCGTACAACATGGCCCCTAAATGCAAGCCAACTACTTCATCTGGTGCTCAACCAAAGAAACAGCAATCTGTTCCAACATTGGAGGAAAAACTGGCTGTGTTGGACTTATTGAGAAACGGTATGTTGGTCTCCAACGTGGCACGTAAATATGGCCACAACGAATCTAGCATCCGTGCCATCAAGATTCGAGAGAGAGAAATTCGTCAAGCCGTGGCATCAAGTGCTCCAATAACTGCTAAGGTGACGAACCAGGTGCACGATAAGACTTTAGTGAAGACTGAAAAGGCATTAAACTTATGGTTGGAAGACATGAACCATAAACGTGTGCCTATCAATGGCAACACATTGCAAGAAAAGGCCCTTAGCCTCTAGGCACTGGTCAAACCTCCTGCCGAAGAGGGACAGCCTTCTGATGAGAAGGAATTCAAAGCCAGTCAAGTTTGGCTTAACAGTTTTAGGAACCACTTCAACCTCAAAAACGTGCAGACTACTGGTGAAGCTGCATCTGCCAATGAGAGACAGCAAAAGCCTACCCCGAACAATTAAAGAAAATCATAGAAGAAGTTTTTAATGCTGATGAGACTGGGCTCTTCTGGAAAAAAATGCCCAGCCGCACTTACATTTCGAAATCAGAAAGACAAGTCCCTGGCTTCAAAGCAGCTAAAGACCGTGTGACTGTTGTTTTGTGGCAATGCAGCTGGGCACTTAATAAAGCCGGGCTTGCTCTACAGGGCTGCAAATCCCGTGTCCTAAAAGGCAAGAAGAAAAATCTCCTGCGTGTGTTCTGGCAATCAAATAAAAAGGCTTGGGTGACGACAGCATTATTTCTGGATTGGTTCCTCAAGTGTTTCATTCTGCACATCAAGCGGTACCTCAAAGAGAAAGGACTTGACTTTTAAAGTGTTGCTGATCATAGACTATTTCCACATCCTTATGTGCAAACCAGAGTGCTGCAGGGTGGTCAGGAGCATTGTCTTTCTCCCCCAATACCACCTCCATTCTCCAACCTCTCAACCAAGGCATGATTCACTGTTTCAAGGCCATGTACACAAGGCTTACATTCTCATGGATATGTAGCGCTATGGATGCTGATACCAATCTTAATGTGAAGGAGTGTTGGAAGTCCTACAACACTGCCGGTTGCATCACTTATATTAAACAGGCAATGGATGTAATCAAGCCTGAAACAGTCAATGCATGTTGGCAAAACCTATGGAAAGAATGTATGAATGATTTTAAAGGTTTCCTGACCATTGACAAAGAAGCGAAACGCATTATTCAGGTGGCCAGGCAAGTGGGTGGTGATGGCATCGACATCCTTGACAGGGGTGGCTTCAGGCACCAGCACACCAAGTGCGTGCCTGGGGCGGCAAGCCACGGGGGGCAGCCTGCCAGTCGCCGTGAGGGTGGTAGTCAGGCGGCCTTCGGCGGCATGCCTGTGGGAGGTCCCACGGTTTTGGCAGTAATTCGGCCGGCGGACCTCCTGCAGGCATGCCGCCAAAAGCTGCCTGACTGCCGTGCTTGGGGCGGCAAACTACATAGAGCCGCCCCTGATCCTTGAGGAAGAAATTTAAGTATGAATTGAAAGCCATAGAGAAACATTGACTAACGAAGAATTAGAGGAACTGATAAAATCGTCTACAGAAGACAAAGATGACGACGACGAACAGGAAGAGCCAGCAAGTTGGAATCTTCATAAATTTGCTGAAGTGTTCCAAGCAGTGAAACACTTGAATGATTTAATTTCTGAATACGATCCCTCTATGGAACGAAGCCTCAAAATCTCACGTAGTATTATGGACGATTTGAGACTGTATCAAGAAATGTTTGAGCAGCTCAAGAGACAACAGCAACAGTTGCTGATCACCATGTTTTTCAAGGAAAAACAACCAGCAGCAGATGAGCCTACGCAATCAATTTCTCGAGCTGAACCAGAGCCAACCACTTTCTCTACGACTCGCTCTCCATCACCCAAGCCCTCCGTCTCCTGGATCGACATCAAGCCCTGATGACCCCCTGAAATTACCCCCTGTAATTAAAAATACAATACTGTAAAATTATATTTTGCATATGTACTCTTTATCATATACTGTACATTACTGTATACATTTTACTCTACAGGTTGTAGACACACAACCATGTACAGTATACTGTACTTTATGGGTGATTTAAGGGATTTTCAAGGGTAATTTTGACTATATGCGATTTTCACCTTACGCGCTGACTTTAGAATCTAACCCCCACGTAAGATGCGACTCCACTGTAATAATAAGCTGAACAATACCTGTAAAGCTCTGTGCAACACTAATATGGAATAGTGGTTCCACTGGTTTTGAGGCACATCTTTGATTATTACTTTTTAAATGTAAGGTTTTAAAATTGAAAATTGTAAAACTTTCATGGTTGCCTGAGACTATCAGGTGTAGCTAAGTTAGACCTCTGTCCCTTTTTGGAGCACCATTGATTCAGTTTGTGTGAGACCAAAGTGCTTATCTTACTTTGCACTTCCTGTATTTTATTCTCTCCCAAACAGCACCATGAATTGATAAATCCACACTCTGATGAGGAAAAGAAGACTTTGGGTGCATATATTAATGTTGTATCTGGAGCTGGCCAGAAAAAAACACTTTAATCAAAACTGAAATGTTTCACAGAATGGAACAGATTTTTTTTACTGGAAAAAAGTTTAGGCTAACATTTGTTGACCAGCCCAGATATATGTGCTCAGACCTCCAGGGTTTTCTGACTGTTTCTTTTATCTGGGGAAAAAAAATTAATTTTAATAAATGGTATCTTTTCTGTGAGGTGTTTCCACTGGTAGTAAAAGCCAATTAAGGTGATGTAAGCAATCTAATGGATAAATGTAGGAGTGTAAGGTCATTTACGAGTAATATAAGCACTTAAGAAATCTAATGGAGTGCTTAGGTCACTTTTGAAAATAGGATCTGTTTACAACTCTTATCCTCTCCCATTGATTGCAAAAGCAGGCAGCTCAGTATGTGACAGTTCAGTGAAACGGGGGAGACTTCTTTGCTTTCCTCAGAGTCTCTTTCTGATCCACTAGTTGTGCAGAGCCTTTGCTGCCTGCGTATAGAGAAATTTCCCTTTTTCCTGATGGAATGTAAAACCTGTTGTCAGAGATGCCTGTGTAGCATAGCAGAGAGAGAATTAAGCTGTGACTCCTTAGACAAGCAGAGAACAAATGCTGGCTAAGTAGCATTACAGTGGCTTGAAACTTGAGCAGAGCTACAAAAATAACCTAGCTCCTCCATCAACAGCATCAGTACAACTCTCCTGTTCTAACTCTTGCACACAGCAATATTTCTTTCCCACCATGAGCTACAGGAATATGTAGCTAACTGAGTAAGCTGGTTAGCTGCACATGCTTTGTAGTTACAGTTGAATCTCCAAAGCTTTGGAGTTTGAATAAGTATCCTCTCCGACCAAAATGTCTCTTTATCCAAAGATTACTGGGCCTGGTTGAGCCCCTTGGTTCTGAGCTAGGATGGATATATTGTGCATTCAGGCTCCTCTCTTCAGGATGAAATGCCATCAAAACAGCTTATCTTGTTATATTTTGGAATATCTGAATCTAGTCCCCGTCAAAAACCTGGTTTACTGAGGTGCCTCAAAAGTAAGTGGCATGATGACAAAAGTGAACAATGCTTTTTGGAGCCTCACAAAGAGGTCTCTTCATGTGAAGATCCATTTGTGAGGTGGGAGGTTTATTTTATCTCTAGATTAGTTTAAATCTTAGTGTTAAAGTACTTTCTAAATGTCCTGTTTCAACACCAGGTTATGGCTTATCAGAGGTATGAAACATTCATATTAAAACCTAATTTCAGTGGCTCCCTTTCCTTTTTCCTTGACCTGTATCTTGAAGTGACAATTATTTTGAGTTGTGCTTGCAGTGTGCTCGTGCTCACACACACACCCTCCCTCCCTCTCTCTCTGCCCTCATGAGTTATTAGAGGTAGTTTAGTGGATGCTTTGTACATACTAAGCCATGGGGACTCTCAGATGGGAATAGCTTTTTCTCCTTTCCAAAGTTCTAAGAGAGTTTGTATGTTGTCCTCTAGTGCTTACCAGACAGGAGCCAAGGGTGAGGGATCTAGTTGAATTCCTCAATCCTGTCAATCCAGGTTATCTTTCTTTGTACTGACACAAAAAGAAAATATGTTGATTGTGTAGCCCCCGTCTGTTTTGGGGGCAATTTTGTCAGAGCTCACTTGGCTTTTTCCTTTGGCATATCAGAAAATTGCTAGGTGGGGTATAATGGGGATGAGGAGAGGTTGCATGCAAACAGAATTGCTGCATCTTCTCTGTGCCCTTTAATAATTCAAGTGGTGTATGAATAAATTAGTGGTGTGACTTAGTGACATTCCTCCTTTACCACTAGCTTACTCACTGGACTTTTATCCTTGAATCATCAAAAGCCTTGGAAAGAGAAATGCTAACATTCTTTGTCTTTACAGATCTTTAAAATATCTGATATCCAAGTATTTTGTTTTTTGTTTGGAAAGCCTCAGACTCTTCCTAATCCATATTAAGAATGTATACTGTACAGCATACACTAGTACAGTGAGATCTGCTGGGTCCAAAATGCACAGCATTTTGGGGAGACTTGGAGCTTAAATACTGCAAGGTCCTAGAGCCCTCAACTCCCACTGAAGTCATTGTGGAACAGGTGACAGCTCTCAGAATTTCACAGGAAGCAGTTAGCTACTTGCAGTATTAGGCTCTATCTGCATGATATGGAATTGCAATCTGATAAATGATACATAACAAGCTCACACAGAGAGAGCATTTCTACCCTGAGAAAATTGTGTATGTTGTTTGCTTGTACTTCGTCAAACAAACATTACTTGTTGTGGTAAATCAGTCCATGAGACTCAGCAATTTTAAATGAGAAAATTCAAAGATATTGTCAAGGCAGATTTGTAATGGATGTATTTAAAACGAAGAAGAGCTCTGTGTAACCTCAAAGGCTTCTCTTTCAGCAACAGAAGTTTTTTCCAATCAATGATATTACCTCACCCACCTTGTCTCTGCGATAGTCTCTCTCTTTCAGACTGTAGCCAAAAACAACAGCAGCAGCAGCAACACTGTAAAAAGTGAATAGTAGCCTCTGCAATACTCTACACTTCTCATTATTCAAGACTAAGGGAACAGATAAAGCAAAATCATTTTTTGACTAGACAGTTTTCTTTAAATTGTTTTGCTTTTCATTTTCTTTTGTCTGCCTTTTCTGTCCAGAATAAAGACAAATTTAAGTATCACTGAGGCAAGTTACCTCTCTTCTGTTTTTTGAGGTCCTGCATTCTTCTCTTTTACACAGATATACTTCTCAGTGGCTTCCCACTACATCACTGTTACAATGGGAGGGGCACCTATACACCCAAGAGCAGAATTAAAACAGAGTTTTTAACCATGAGATTTTTCATTTTAGATGACAGACATTTTCATTTATCACCAGCTGTCTACTGAACCATCTGGTGGTATATGTATCTGTTGTGACGTTGGTGTTTGTGATACATCTTTAAATTTCCAAGGACCCTGCCTGCATGCAGGGTTATCTGCCATTTTGTGAGGCAAAGATGATGCAGCATATTATAGAGATGACTCACACTGTGCTTTCTCATGGGAACTTCACTTTTATTCTTTCTTGTTTCTCTTAATTATAAAATAAATTATGCAGCTCTAAGCATGGGAAAATAGCTAGCTGACAGCAAAATCTGCTTCTTTCTACTCACAGAGGGCAGGGAGGAGCTAACCAGTATAGTACAGGGGAAATGCTTTGCACTATCCTAAGGGGTATTGGAAATATTCATGCTCCCCTGGTGCACTGGTAGCTCCAGGAGGTGCAATCCCACATGGAGCTCTTTCTGGATCAATGTGGCTTATACACAGCCTTGAACATGAGAATAATGGCCAGGATGCTGAGGTTCTCTCTTGGGCTTCCCAAAATGTGCTTTGGAACCTTTAGACTTCCACCTGTACAGTGAAACAATGAAATCATACTTCTGTGGCTGTTTTGGGTAATGCTGATCATTAATTTGGCTCCTGAGCCACGGAGGTCTGAGTATCACCGGTTTAATGTCTCCAGCCACAGACGCCAGCTTCCTCTTTGCCCCAGGGCTGCTCAACCTCCACTCCGCCCAGGGCCCTGGCCCCACTCCACCTCTTTCTGGCACTCCTGCCCCCCATCTCTTCCCACCACATTCCGCCCTCTCCCTGAAGTGTGTCCCATCCCTGCTCCTCCTGCTCCCCTAGCACCTCCTGCATGCTGCAGAACAGCTGATCGCAGCAGACAGGCGGTGCAGGGAGAGAGGGGGAGGCGCTGTGGGGGAGGAGGAGGAGCTGGCTAATTTTTTTTCCGGGGGTGCTCCAGCCCTAGAGCACCCATGGAGTGAGCACCTATGTCTCTCTGCAGGGCAGCACCTCTGAAAGTACCGCTCCTGTCATACATCTCTAACCTCCCTATTTGTAGTACACTACATGTCAGCTGCTAGCTGGGTGTGGGAGTGAAAGCTACCCACTTATGGTTCAGAAATGAGACTGCAACCTGCTGCATCAGACTGACATCAAGCATTAAACTGGTTATTGCAGGAGGTTCCACCATTGGTAGATGGTGGTGAAAAGAACCTGCTGAATTAAAAGAAATATAAATAGCTTGAGATTAAAATGATCTTAAAAAAAATAACACACCCTACAACTTTGCATACATATAATAAAAATTCTAGTTAATTGAATAATAGGACAAGACCAATAATTTATGGGAGCAAAATTTGTGCCTAGAACTTCTAGAAGCTATTTTGAGTTGCTGAATATCAAAAGTGACTTCAGGCCACTAAATCAGTGAGTACCAAATTAAAACACTTCCTATTATCTGGAGTGCCCTTTTAGGACATGAGTTCAGGCCTCCTTTTTGCTGAATGGGTCAAAAAACTGAAGTTAACTAAGACCTCTATATTTTAGTTTATTTCCTGTGAAATATATTAGAAACGGTGGTTTAAAAAGAAAATAAATTGTCTTAGCACAGTAACCAATAGTAAAAAGACATACAATCCTTAGTTTATTGCGTGTGCTTATAGTGGGAAGCAAGATAATTTTTTTCTAAATTAGGAGGTGGGGCAGGGCAAAAAACTGCACAAAACAGAATTCAAGAACACACAAAGCTGTGATAATCTATAGGGATGTCTTCAAAATTGATGAGTACACACAGCAAGGGCCTCCCTCATAAGAAGGAGGGAATAAAAAACTATCTTAAAGTGAATCCAAATTAAAAAAGGAAAACTATGAAGGAGCTTGGCAGCCCTAATCCTGCAAGTACGTATAAATATGATTAACTTTATGCATGTGAGTAGTCTGATTGAATTCAAAAGAACTACTCATTGTTTGCCGGATCATTGCCTTGATTAAGGTACCAAATTTCACTTGCCTTAAAATTATTAAAATCCATGATTGCATCAAGAGCCTATAGATTACTTTGCTCTTTAAACATTGTCATCACATCACATCACAACACAACAGACGGAGAAAGGTGCACTATTCAGTTCTCCACTTTAACTTAAACAGGACTTCATCTCTGCAAGATATTCTATAGCACATACCAGAAAAGAAAACAGCTAACCTGTTTTATACCAGAGGAGAACACATTGAACTAATCTGTCTGCCACTATTATTTATTCTTTGGGAAGGGTTGGGAGAGGAGTGGTTACCATTAGTTATGTCATGCTAAATTCAAATTCTCTTTTCCATTCTCCCTCTTAACTATGCTGTAGCTATCAATTGCATACTCCACACTGAGTAACAGGAGTTCTGTGTACTGAACATACAGAAGAGAGATCCACAGAGCACCCTGGAGAGAAGAATTTGTACTGGAGTCCATACAGTGACAACTGCCCAGAGTACCACCTCTAAGAGCAGCAAAGAGTCCTGTGGCACCTTATAGACTAACAGACGTATTGGAGCATGAGCTTTCGTGGGTGAATACCCACTTCGTCGGATGCATCCGATGTATTCACCCATAAAAGCTCATGCTCCACAGGACTCTTTGCTGCTTTTACAGATCCAGACTAACACAGCTACCCCTCTGATACTTGACACCTCTAAGAGATCACTTCAAAGCACCTCTGATACTTTTTAGCTCAACTCTGTTTATACTTTATTATAGGAAGTAGCTATGTGAGGTCCAATAGAGTATTTTGCTGATCCCTTTAATGTTTGTTGAAGGAAGGTTTTGTTGTCTTCAAAAGCCAGACTTCTGTTTTTTAAAAAAACAAAACTGGCAATAAATTGAAGATAGTGAGACCATTTAGCCAGTAAAGGCAGAGCAGTGACTGCACAAAGGAAATCCTTTGGGATTTGTTATTGGTGCATAGGAGAAAGTGATGAATTTTACTCCAGAAGTTTTCCTCTTTCTCTCCTTCACTGACCCCTGCTGATCCAGAGGTCTCTCTTTTAAACTACTGATTGCCACTTTGGGGATATTAAAGCTACCAGCTTCGTTGTGGAGGGGAGTGGGGGGAAGAAGGGGGAGGAGCGGAAATGTAACTTGTTTGGGAGATAAAGCTGCTTCCTCTCCTTCATCTGTGGACCCTTGCCTAAACTGTAGAAGGCAGAAGTGCTGTCTGCAATCGACAGCAGAAAACTTGGAGTTACATGGGACTGCTTCTATTCCTGGCTCTTGCACTGACATACTGTGTGACCTTAGTGTGTCACGTACTCTTTCAGCAGCTCAATTTCCCACCTATGAAATGGGGATAATGTTTACCTACCTCAGCCAAGTGTTGTGAGGCTTAGTGTATGGAAAGAATGTCTCTTCTGAAAGCCACTCTAAAAAGGCATAGTCGCACAATTTCCTTCTGTGTTATCATGCAGAAATTAAATCAAAAGAAACTCAAATACTCAGTTCTTCATGGAGCAGATGTATTTTATTTTCTAGCTGTCCTCAGTATCTATCCTTCCATTCATTTTCTTATAACAGAAACCATAATGGTTTCTGGCATCAAATTACATAAATCATATTTCCAAGACATTTGCTGCAATCCCAATTTCATAATATTTCTGACTATAGATAGGATCTCTTTCTTTATCCCAGAAATTGTATCTATTAGATTTCTTATTCACAGGTACCTCAGCTCATCTATAATGCTAATACTTCTTTGCTTCATAAAGCTTTGTCCAACATAGTGCCAGTTAGTGCTTGGCCTCCGCCTCTGCACAAGTGGAGGAGTCTGAAAAAATCCTTTCATCCCATTGGCCCAGCACAGGGCCAGGCACAACTGTCATCCTGGAGTTAGAACTGCTCTTCTCTGCAGGCTACCCCAATAACATCCTAAATCCTGTGTGTAATCTTCTGTCTTTTGGATTGGGAATTCCTTGAGGATTCCTTGGGAAGGGTGTATGTATCTGACTAGCTGCTTATATGGGCATTCTTATTAATATTGTAACATTAATCTCTATGCAGTATGACTGGTCCCTTTGGAGCAGAGCTGGCTGGGCTTAGATTGGAGCACACGTTGCACTCTGATAGTGTAGCAGCTGCATGCTGCCTCCCAGAGCTCCTGCTGGGGTGTAGTGTGTACACATCACACCCAATGCATCCCTGTGTTTTCAAGGCACAACCAACCCATTGTTTTACTTGCTAATCCAGTACATCATTCTCATCACTACAGAGTAGCAGCAAAATTCTCTTTAGTGCATTGAAAGCAATATCATGTTCCCTCAGCTTGCCCAATTGCTCTAAGCTGATGATCTTGGAAGTCAAAATTTTCCTCCAGGGAACTTGTGGGAGCTGGGAACCGGTCACGGTTTGTGCAAGGAAAGCTGTTCCTCCACTGATATCTCCTTTTCTGGGGAAGTAGGTGAGAGGCACAAGGTGTTTAAAAACTGTATCTATACTTGAAACTAGGAAGCCTAGCAGTCAGGGTTATGCAGCTGCCGTTGGAGTCAGTGCAGCGCGGCCTGGTGGCCAGAGTCAGGGAATTGGCCTACCACCTGTGGGTGGGTGGCAACTCTGTTGGGGGAACCAGGCCCTCCCTCTGCACTAAGTCCCAGTCCAGGGCCCTGTTGGCGACAGGAGTAGTGTCACCCAATCAGCAGGGAATCCTGACCCCCCCCCACCATGCCCCAACCCCCTGCCCCATCCCTGATCCCCCTCCTGCCCTCCGAATCCCTCAGTTCCAGCCTGGAGCACCCTCCTGCACCCCAAACCCCTCATCCCAGCCCCACCCCAGAGCCTTCACCCCCTCCTACACCCCAACCCCAATTACATGAGCATTCATGGCCCGTCATACAATTTCCATATCCAGATGTTGCCCTCAGGCCAAAAAGTTTGCGCACACCTGGCCTATAATGAGCTGGGCTGCTCCTTTTTATTTAGACCCAGCAGTTGGTGCATGCCCAGCAGGGTCTAAGGGGCAGTACTTCCACTGCCCGTAATGTGCGGTTAACATTCTCTTGTCCAGTACGGTGTATGCCCATCCCATCACAGGCTATTACAAAGGTTTTCTAAGGTATCACTCTATGGACCTTGCCCAATAATATTTTGATTAAGGGCAAAATATTCTAGTCATAGATTGCATTAATGTGCCTATGACCTAAGCAAGATTGTATTGGTCCATTCAAAATCTACTTTTATTGACAGATGAGAGGTAGAGATCAGGCCAAACCAGAACACTGAATTTGGGTCTTATTTACCTTTTACAGAGGCGTGGACCTAGATTTGGATCCAAACTTTGAAGTTTGTTTGGAGTTCGTCTCTTATTGGTAGCCTTCAAACTTTAATAGAAGTGATAAATTAACACAAATCCACTGTACTGTCCAAAAAAATATTGGAGGGCTTGTAAAAATGATGAATATTATAATCTTGCAACGGACTCTGCATGGGTAGATCCCATGTCTGTGTGGAGCTTCAGTGGGGCACTGCATGGATGTAGGGGGTCTACCTGAGCAGAGTCCATTGCAGGACCAGGGCCTAAATGAGAACATTTATACAAGTGACTATACAAACAAAAATTAACTCCCTTCCTGAGGCACCCACAATTTAAGACAGCCTGGACTAGACTACACTGGGAGAGTGTAGCAGGGTGCTGGTGCAAAAGCACATAATTACCCCTGCTCAGCCAGCTCCAATCAAGGTAAATAGATTGGGGCTGGTGAAACAGACCTGATGCCTGGCCTGGGGATTGTCTCCACCTGCGGGCCTGACAAGCCAGCAGTTATAAGGGCTGGGAGCCAGAAGAAAAGCCAGGCAGGGAAAGGTCAGCCTCCTAGCTGTGGGCTGACTGCAGGAAAAGAGGGAACTAACCCTGTAAGCCTTGTATATAGCTCAACACTGGTGGTGGCAGAACTGTGTATGTGTAAATAAAGCCACGGGTGCTGCATAACTAAAAGCCTCTCTGCACTTTATTGGGACAACCAGCGGGCTCTAGAAGAGGGGCGTGACAGAGAACCTGTCACAGAGAGCCATAGAATTGTGATAACTTGGACCATTTTGACTAATATAGATGGCTGTGGTGATGGTGTTATATTGACAAAGGTTGTCAAGAAAGTTTTAATTGGATGCAGTTGGACTGGCACACTGGGATAAGGGACATTGTTCTAGGCCTAGTGAGAGAAGCAGGGAAGGGGACACAGACTAATGGGCAAAGGAAATTAAGGGAAAGGTGAGGTTGGCATTATTTGTGGCATGAAGAGGCAAAAGGAGATAAAAGAGCAGAGATTTAGGCAGGGTCAAATTTTTTATTTTAATGAATTAACAGGAGACCAGGACTGAATTTTCAGAACAAGAGAAGAGAAGACATCAGTAGAGAGAGGCCATCCTTTCCATTTCTTTTTGCTGCATTTTTAAAAATAGAAACAGAATAGTCCCAAATGTACTTTGACACTTCAGTCTTGGCTCTGCTTTATCTCCATCAGTATGCTGGAACTTTGCCCCACAGCAATTTCTAAATGTTCTCAATGCTGGCCCTACTTGCATATTGTTGGTTCACTTGGAAGTCTATCAGGGAAGCCACTTAGCTTCTAATTATAGTGACTAGGTTTTTACTTCAAGATAAGTCTTTTATTTAAGTTATAAACCCTGACCTTTAGGATCTCATACATTTCAGCTCCACTGAGCTGAACAGTTTTCATAGCAAAGTTGCTAGTCCAGTTGTCTTTTGTTTGTAATCGGTATTTCTTCTTTGAGTGCTTGCTCATGTTGATTCCATTCTAGGTGTGAGTGCTCCCACATTCACATTCATGCCATCTTAGTTTTTTGCCTTAGCAGTATCCAGAGGGTAGGCATGAACGTGGCACTCTCTTGAGTGCCACGTTCATGCATCAGTATATCAGGCGCTGCTGGCCCTACGCCCTCTCAGTTCCTTCTAGCTAGTGGTTTTCATCTCTTCTGACTTCGAGCCTTAGGGCCTTGTAAATAGTTTGTTTATAGTAGTTAAGTGAAGTTAGAGTCCCAATGGAGACCTTGCCCCAGGTGGGGCTTGCCCCGGTTTCTGGGGTTTAAGCCCTGCTCAGACTGCAACAGTCCTACGACTGTTAGTGACCCCCATAGCACTTGCCTGAAGTGCTTGGAGGAGTCACATGTGAAGAACAAGTGTCGCATTTGCAAAAACTTTCCATCTTCTCAGAGCAGATCCCCATCCCCCACACTGTGGGAATGATCTCTGTCGCGGTACCAGTCTCCTCGGCCCTGGCACCAGTCCTATTCGAAGCGCCGGTCAGCCGACAAATGCAGGCATTGAGGGCCTCACCATGGTCACTGGAAGGGGATTTCTCTGGCATGGAGAGGGAGTTCAGCCCCTCACGGAGGCATCACAGCACAATTGGGCACCTGAGGCTGCATCGACCTTTACGATACTGCCTTGGCAACATGGCCAGTGGCCAGCGCAGTGGCCCTATTGGAGTGCATGAGGCACGCTTGTGATGCCGATGCCTCCTTCGCACCATTCATCAGCTGCTGCCTTGGAGCAAAAGTTGGCGGTACCAGGCTTGGTGTGTGACACGCACTCGGAGGTCAGGGTAGAGGAACAGGTGCCCACCCCGAAACTCCCTTCCCCTATGGGAGAGGATGCCCCAGGGCCTCCCCTGGTGTAACGGTCGTCGTCCTCATTCCTGGACAAGGTGGTGATGGGGCCCTTGAGTGCCAGCCCGCTGGACAGTTTTAAAGAGTACCAGGCTCTGTTTCAATGGGTGGCCAAGAACTTGGGCATAGAGGTAGAAGAGATGGCCGAGCTGGTGGATACCCTGTTCAATGTGCTCTTGGCATTTACCCACCCATGTTGCACTACCAGTATATGATGGGATTTGAAAATTGCCAAGACCCTCTGGCAAACCATGTCATCCATCCCTCCCACCTCCAGGAGGGCTGAGAAAAAGTACTTCGTCCCAGCCAAAGGGGTTCAAGTACTTATATACCCACTTACCTCCAGACTTGCTGGTCATCTCTGTGGCCAACAAAAAGGACAAGCAGGGGCACACCTAGTTCAACCCCCAAAAGAGGCTGTACCTTTTGGGAAGAAAAATTTATTCAACAGCTAGTCTTCAGTTCCGGGTGGTGAACCACCAGGTTCTCCTGGGCAGATACAATTTTAACTTATGGGACTCCCTCCATAAGTTCATGGAGTCCCTACCCTAGGACTTGGCCCAGGAGTTTGGCACCCTGGGTAGAGGAGGGTACTGTAGCAGCAAGGTGCTCCCTTCAAATGGTGTGGAACACGGCTGACTCGGCAGTTAGGGTGGTCGCGTTGGCGGTGTTCCCTGTGCCGGTAAATCTTCTGTTACTTTCACCCCTGGATAGGACAGCAATGACTAAAGCTTGTCTTTTTCTCCTCCCACTCCCCTGCACAGCCCAGGCTGACAAAGCATCCGAGGGGCCAGAAGTGCTCATTTTGAAGGTGTGCTCAAGAGCGATGCCCCAGTCAGCTCCCTGGATCCACCTTGTTCTTTCTTCAACTATCTTCATCCCGACCATTCAGCCTGGTCACGGGTCACCTCGGACTGTTGGGTGCTAGAGATACCCTGCAGCTACATCTCTGGCCGGATCTGCTGTCCCAGAACCATGGCAGTCTTCTACACATGAACCTGGTGGCATTGCACTTGACAACATGGCTACTCCATGGCTGAATACAGAAGAACGGGAATGCTTGGCCCGTGTCCAACAGGTCTTGCTGAGTAGCAGAAAGCCCTCCACTAGAGCGACCTACCTGGGCAAGTGGAAGAGGTTCACATGCTGGATCTTAGACTGGGGTATCTGGGCTGAGCAGGCTTCTCTGCAGGCGATCCTGGACTATCTTCTGCACCTCAAGCTTCAAGGGTTGTTCTTGTCATTGATCAAAGTCCACTTGGCCACTATTTCTGCCTTCCACCCTCCGCTCCAGGGCAGGTCGGTCTTTGCTCATGACAATGGTCCAGTTTTTGAAAGGTCTGGAGTGTCTCTACCCACAAATCAGAGATCCCGTCCCTCCTGGGGACCTGAACCTTGTGGTATCATAGCTCATGGGTCCTCCCTTCGAGCCTCTAGCTTCCTGCTCCCTTCTCCTTCTGTCCTGGAAGGTTTCTTTCCTGGTCACAATAATGGCCACCCATAGAGTCTCTGAGATCAAGGCGCTTACTTCAGAGCTGCCTATACGGTGTTCTGCAAAGGCAAGGTCCAGCTGTAGCCACACCCAGCGTTCCTGCCCAAGGTAGTTTCACAGTTTTATACTGGTCAAGACATATACTTACCAGTCTTATTTCCGAAGCTTCATAAATCGGAAGAGGAGCACATATTGCACATCCTGGACTTCAGGAGGGTGCTTTCCTTCTACATCGGCAGGACTAAGCCATTTTCCAAGTCAACGCAGTTCATTGCGGTGGCGGACAGGATGAAAAGTCGCCAAGTGTCTGCTCAGAAGATTGGATCATGGCCTGCATCCATTACTGCTATGACCTGGCAAAGGTGCCTCCACCAGTGACCGTGACTTCCCACTAGACTAGGGCATAGGCATCATCGGCAGCCTTCCTGGCACAGGTACCGATCCAAGAGATCTGTCGGGCTGCTACCTGGTTGTCCGGCCACACATTTACATCTCATTATGTTCTTACCCAGCAAGCCCGAGACGATGCTGGCTTTGGCAGAGCAGTGTTGCAAGCCACTTGGCTCTGAACTCTGAGCCCGCCTCTAAGGATACTGCTTGTGAGTCACCTAGAATGGAATCAACATGAGCAAGCATGCGAAGAAGAAAAAACAGTTACTTACCTTTTGTAACTGTTGTTCTTTGAGATGTGTTGCTCATGTCCATTCCATTACTCACACTCCTGCCCCTCTGTCGGAGATGCTGGCAGGAAGGAACTGAGAGGACGTAGGGCTGGTGGTGCCTGATATATCAGGATGCATGAGTACAGCACTCGAGGGCGCCACAGCCGACCCTACAGGTACCGGTAAGGCAAAAATCTCCAACAGCTGTGCATGTGGGCTCATGAACACCTAGAATAGAATGGACATGAGCGACACATTTAGAAGAACAAAAGTTATGAAAGGTAGGTAACCTTTTTTTTTGGTGGTGGTGGTTATGCTGGTTCTGAGTTACAGATCTAATACATTAGTTTGGATTACATTTTTATATTTATAGGCTTAGTGGGTGTCTGGAAAATGATTCTGGGAGTGCTGGAAGTGCTGTGCAATCCCTTAAAATGGACGTCAGTCCATTTAAAGAACAGTGATTATATATGGATGGGACAAACTGGTTAGAAAAAGTAAAAGTGTCTCTGAACATCGTGCTGTTTTACCTCTGCTTCAACAATGTCTCATGACTTGGGAGAATGCAACATGATTGGCAGACTCTGCTCAGAAGAGTCAAAGAGCTAGAATAACTGGGATATTGAAGGCCAAGTGAAGAGTGCATTAGCAAAGCTGTGCAGAGCCCCAAGACTGGAACACAAAAGTCTACTGCAGAGCTGTATGGAGAAATCTTGCACAGAGCATGCCCTCATTATCCTTGTCTCAGGACATGGCTACTAATCCCTTCACTTTTGTAAACAGTTAACTTTTTCAAATGAAATGGATGTTGTCAAGACTGACAGGCCACAACTTTGACCCCTTCCCCAAAGATCAATCTTACCTTTAAAATATGGTTCTACTATAGCTCGTGGCCTCACAGATGACTGTGATGGTCATAATTAGAGGTTTGTACAGAGCACTATGCAAACCCAAACCCACTCAGGAATCTTTAGTATTACAAATGCCTATCATGTGGATGGGGTTGATTTAATTAGTGGATCAGACATTCTCTGCTTGTGTAAATGAGTGCAAGTCCATTGAAATAAACAGTGTTTAATCCATTTACACTAACAGAGAATTTGGTCCTTTAATTTTAAAACGGTTATAGCCCGCTTCTATACCAGGGCTTATTTGAAAAGGTAAGGCCTTTATTTGGGGCTGGGTGAAAGGAAGTTGTGGCCCGTCAGCCCTGTTTCAGTACTCTTTATTGAGGTGTTTAGCTCTTTTTGTCCATACTATTTAAGTTCATGTTCTCTAGGTTTATTTAGTTCATAAGGTGGGTGGGAGGGCAGGGTGGAGAGGTTTGTGTTGAGTAGGAATTTCAAAGTTAGGCTAGCTTTTTCAGTAAGAGGCTTAATGTTCAGCAATGAATCTTTATTCTTGATAGGCACAAGCAGGTGCGCAGATCACTAGGAGTCCACTAGCTGAAGTGTGGAGGTGTCAGCAGCACAGCACAGTTAACATTTTTATGACAAGGGCATGCACGTTTTCTGTGGGAAGGGAGAGTGGCGTCTTATAGATGGCTAAAAATTGTTTTTAATAGCCTTTATCAGCCAGGCTCTCATCTTGGTGTCTGACTGCTTGGAAAGTACTTTCCTTTCAATGAAGAAACGAGTTAAAGGGATCACTCAAGCCATGGTGTTCAATCTGGTATCTAAAAGGAGTTCTGCTAGATTATTTGACTCTGATTGAACTGGCTGTTTGGTCTCCCTTCCATTCTGAAAAAAAAAACAGCAGTACTTGTGGCACCTTAGAGACTAACAAATTTATTTGAGCATAAGCTTTCGTGGACTAAAACCCACTTCATTGGATGTATGCAGTGAAAAATACAGTAGGAAGACACACACACACACACACACACCAACACCAACACCAACACCAACCATGAAACAATGGGTGTTACCATACGCACTGTAACGAGAGTCATCAGTTAAGGTGAGCTACAAGATCTCTATCAAGCGTTCTTACAACTACAATACCCACCTGCTGAAGTGAAGAAACAGATTGACAGAGCCAGAAGAGTACCCAGAAGTCACCTACTACAGGACAGGCCCAACAAAGAAAGTAACAGAACGCCACTAGCCATCACCTTCAGCCCCCAACTAAAACCTCTCCAGCGCATCAAGGATCTACAACCTATCCTGAAGGATGATTCTCTCTCACACAGATCATGGGAGACAGGCCGGTCCTTGCTCACAGACAGCCCTCAAACCTGAAGCAAGTACTCACCGGCAACCACACACCACACAACAAAAACACTAACCCAGGAACCTATCCTTGCAACAAAGCCCGTTGCTAACTCTGTCCACATATCTATTCAGGGGATACCATCGTAGGACCTAATCACATCAGCCACGCCATCAGGGGCTCATTCACCTGCACATCTACCAATGTGATATATGCCATCATGTGCCAGCAATGCCCCTCTGCCATGTACACTGGCCAGACCAGACAGTCTCTATGTAAAAGAATAAATGGACACAAATCAGACCTCAAGAATTATAACATTCAAAAACCAGTTGGAGAACACGTCAGTCTCCCTGGTCACTCGATTACAGACCTAAAAGTCACAATATTACAACAAAAAAAATTAAAAAAAACCAGACTCCGAGAGACTGCTGAATTGGAATTAATTTGCAGACTTGACAGCATTAAATTAGGCTTGAATAAAGACTGGGAGTGGATGGGTCATTACACAAAGTAAAACTATTTCCCCATGTTTATTCCCCCCCACACACAGTTCCTCACACCTTCTTGTCAATTGCTGGAAATGGGTCATTTTCATTACCGTTACAAACAGTTTTCTCTCTCCTGCTGATAATAGCTCACCTTAACTGATCACTGTTCTTATGAAACAATGGGTGTTACCATACATACTATGTGTTCTCTCTCTCTCTCTGTGTCTTCCTACTGTATTTTCTACTGCATGCATCCGATGAAGTGGGTTTTAGCCCACGAAAGCTTATGCTCAAATAAATTTGTTAGTCTCTAAGGTGCCACAAGTACTCCTGTTCTTTTTGCGGATACAAACTAACATGGCTGCTACTCTGAAACCTTTCCATTCTAAGTTATTCTCCCTACCTTCTATTTTATGTCTTATTATATGTGATGACATATTTTGGGGATTGAGAGGGGAGAGGGTCTTTCAGTAATTGGATTATTTGGAAAGTAAATCTAATAACTCAAATAATTTATTCTTTAAAGTGTGTGTCTGAGAGAGAAAGAGGGTGGGAGAGAGTGTGAGTGCATGTAACACAGGTCAGTGAGATGCATAGGAAAGCTGAGAATGAGAACAATTCTCTGGTGCTGTTCAATTAATGACAAACTGCAATATGAAATACACTAGATCCTGTGTTTCTTGTATGTCCCTACTTAAGAGGGAGTGGATGATGCATAAAAATCACAGGATAAGACTTTTTCCGTAGAGATTGACTTTAACTTTTTTCCCTATTCTATGAAAACAGAAAAGTACAAGAGAGAATGGATCTATATTATTAATGAAAGCTTTAAATCACATTCAGAGAGCTTTAATACATCTTTGGCTATTATTTTTTTATTCAGAGTAAACACAGCTTGCCTTGATGGCATTACAAGAATATCTCTGCTAAGGAGCTAAAAAATGTTCCCTACTCTGGTGTAAGGTTGTCAACCACAGTCTGCATGCTGGAGTTCTAGGTGATTTATTTTTTAAAGATATGCTGTGCCCAGATAATTGATTGCCTAGAACACAGGGAGTAAGGGACAGATTTTTAAAGTAATTTAGGTTCCTAAAAATGAAGAAGGGTGCCTACTGAGATTTTCAAAAGCAGCTGGTGGGCTGACATTGAAATCAATGGGATTCAGGCACCTAAGTGCTTTTGAAAATCCTACTGGGTACACTGGTCTGCATCTTTAGGCACTTAAACCTAGCTGTTTAAAGGTAAATTAAGACCTTGATTCAGTATTCTGTGGGAAGCCAGAGGAGAGAGCAGAGGGCAGGTTTGTTGTGCAGTTGGTAGCCTGTGTTGCTGAGAAATTGTGCTGCAGCATTCTGTAGTAGTTGGAGTTTGCTAAGTGCTGATGGCCTCATGCCTAGCGATATTACATTGCTGTAGTCCAGTTGGGAGGTACAAAGATGTGTGTAGGATATTTTCTGCCATGACGAGATGGCGTCTCCTAGCCAATTGAAGATGGTAGAAAGCTCTCCTATAGCAGCATCCACAAATAAAGATAAGTGTCTGTGAGGAGTCCAAGAGCGGTCCTAAACTATGGGTGGAATTGACCAATTGTGGGTGTGTACCTTCAATCAAAGGGAACTGCTCCACCATCCCAGTTCAAACCAATAAAATGGATTTTGGGAAAGTTCAATGGTAAGGGTAAGAGTGACAGCAAATTCATTAATATGTTCTGCACCAGGCGTAGTGGTGCTCGATCCTGATTAGGGCCTGTAGCAGGGGTCGGCAACCTATGGGACGTGTTCCAAAGGTGGCACGCAAGCCGATTTTTGATGGCACGTGGTGGGGTTCTGGCTGCTGCCCCGTTGCCAGCCAGGATCCTGGCTGCTGGCCCCACTCAGCGAGCTGAGTGGGGCTGGTGGCTGGAATCCCAGGCAAGTATCACACTAAATTGATAAGATCTGCATTTTAATTTTATTTTAAATGAAGCTTCTTAAATATTTTAAAAATCTTATTTACTTTAAATACAACAATAGTTTGTTTATATAATATTGACATAGAGAGAGACCTTCTACAAATGTTAAAATGTATTAGTGGCATGCAAAACCTTAAATTACAGTGAACTTGGCACACCACTTCTGAAAGCTTGCCGACCCCTGTAGGGACTCCTAATTGCAATACAAATAATAAATAACCATAAAATTTAAGGCAACTTCGGATGTGAAAACAGATGCACTTTCGAGCAACATGTGTAATAACCATCAGAATTGGATTTGTTTCTACAATAGGTGAACTTCCTGCACTCTCTCTGTGCAAGGGAGATGGTAGAACATGCCTTTCAGTGGGGAGAAATACTTTTGAATCTAACTGTGTATTTACAATGGACTAGATCTTCAGCTGGTGTAAACCAGTGTAGTTCCATTAAGTTTGCTTGGGCAAAATCCAGGCTGATGTTAAAAATATTTTAATTGCTTTAGACAACTTTTTATAAATAACCTGACAGTTATCTGAACCTGCTGAGTAACATCCATCTTGGGTTAAATGGGAATTTTCAATATATACAGAAAATGCAGGGAGATCTACCCTCCCTTAATTGAGGGTGAAGTTTAGCCCTGTTTAGAGGGGCCAACACAAGTTATATGGACCACTTAAGCCCAAAATAGTGCTTAAGAGAAATAAAGACCTTGGGTTGGACCTCTGAAGAAGATGAATTTCACCCTGTGTGTCTAGCTTCCACTAGTATAATTATTTGCAGGGATCGAGGAGAGTGAGGAATAAACCCCTCCCATAACAACTCTGGACTGGACTTGTTCTCTGAAACCATTTCACACAAAGAATAAAGTCTGTTTTTCTTTTCTCTCTCACAGATCACTCCTGGCAGCAAAGCAGCCCAGTCCCACATGAACCAGGGGGACCTTGTGGTAGCCATTGATGGAGTCAACACAGATGGCATGACCCACTTAGAGGCCCAGAACAAGATCAAATCAGCCAGCTACAACCTGAGCCTTACCCTTCAAAAGTATGTTGAGATAAGTTAATACCTGTATGAGCCGCAGAATTGTTCTGAGAAAGTGGCAGACCGAGGGAGTGATAAACATCAGAGTTTTGCCTGTTAGGTTTTCTTCAAGAATCTGTGAAGATTTGGACACAAGATTGAGATGAAAGGTCAAATTCTGCTCTGATTTACACCATGTGCAACTTTACTGAAATCAGTGGGGTTGCACAGTGTGCTAGTTTTAGTGGAATTTATCCCATTGAATATAAAATGGGTATGCTAATGCTTCCTCAGCCCCCTAGGAAATTTTTAAAAGCATGCTGTTCCAAAGCAATTCTGCTTATAATTGATTTTGTTCTTGCTTATTCCCCTGGCTGATGTCAAACTATTTTGGTTTTTGACATCATGAATGTCTGCTGCGGAAATGATCCCCTCAAATGGAGGATTATGACTTCAGATGAAGAACAAGGTGAAAAATCCCACCAGACATTTGCATCAGATCCCTTCAGTGGTGGCTAGTAGTGGCCTGATCCTTCTTTCTGTGAGGGTGGAGCCTAGCTTCCTCTGAGAGAGGTGTGGTCTGAGCACAGGACTGGGAGCCAGTACAATTGCAGGGAGGAGAATCTCCCTCACAGAGATGGGGGGGGGGAAGCTTCCTTCCCATGGAGAGCGCAGAATCACTCTCCTGATTCCTCCTGGCATTGCTTCCTTGCACTGCATAAGAGAGATTTCATTTCTGAGAGCCTTGTTCTAAAATGCAGTAACCTTCTTTGACATTGTGATTAGAGTTAATTAGAAAACTTTCTTAATACCTATTTAAAAATATTTAAAGCTGTGTAATGATAAGAGGCAAAGTAACTGCTACTTACATTGTATGGCATTTTGGAGAGAATACTTCATATAAATCACAGGAAGCAATCTTTGGGAAGGTTATGATGTGTAAATCGTAAATGTGTTCGATGTGTTATGTGCTGAGAACATAACAAAGGCTCTGTTGTGCCATTGCATAGCTGAACCAGTTAGCACCAGGAGCAGACTAACTGCTAAGGGACACAGATCCTGGATTGAGGTTTTCAAAGCAGTGCAGGGGATTCTAATAGATGATGTGTGGCTAAATTCCCTGACACTTCCATTTTTTAAGCAGATGTTCTTATTAATGCATAAAATAAGTAAATGAAAAGAAAAGGCACTAAGAAAGAGTTCCTAATGTATAGAATATCTTCAGTTTTCATGTGATATCAGTTGCTTTTTACAAGTACATTGTATTAAGTGTGGACTGGAAAAGAGGGAGTTAAATTTAATAATGAAAATAGCCTAAGAAAGTCTGAAAAAGGTTGCAGTCCATCTGTCTTGATTAATTTCTCTTCACCCCAAATCTCAATACATCAGGTAGAGGGGCATATAGAGTTATTTCTATCACTCCATGTAATGTGGACGGGTGTCTCTCTAAGGCAGTGATCCCCAACGCGGTGCCCGTGGGCGCCATGGCGGCATCTTAATGCGCCCGCGTCCTGGACCCCGGGAGAGCACCCGCCGAAATGCCGCCGAATTTCAGCAGCATTTCGGCGGGGACACCTCTCGATGACGACGCATGTCGATGGCAAGCGGCGTCATCTAGAGGCGTCGCCGCCGAAATTCGGCGGCATTTCAGCGGGTGCTCCACTGCCGCAGTGGTCCTTTGTCTGGCACCCACCAGACGAAAAGGTTGGGGACCACTGCTCTAAGGTAAGCAGGAAAGGGACTCAGCCAAAATTAATAAAGGGCCAGACCAAAGGCCTGATAGAAACCCCACTGACATCAATGGATTTCCATTGACGTCAGTGGGCTTTGGGTCAGGCACCAAACCCATAAATTGACAAGACTAATTTTATTTCATCCACAACCCCTTGGGCTTCCAAACTAATGCTATGCCCTTGTAGAACAGATCCAGGAGGGTTTATGTATCTGTACAAGTGAATTCCCATCTGGTCTTCTCATATGCTATACATGTGCAAGTGTACAACTTCTAGCCCTGCTCACTAAGGGTTTCATTATGCTGCTGTAGTGGATGTGAATGGATTTCACATAGATTTGTTTTGTGCTTTTTAGAATAGGTTTTAGACTAGTCTGGATTATTCTTTGCCTTTTGAAGGAAGGGACAAATCCTTCCAATAAAAAAGCTCTCTTCTACTGGATTCTCATGTTTCTTGCTGAGGGTTTAACTCTCTTGAATAGTAGTCATCTTTTTAGGCCTCAAGTTCATTCAGGACAATCAATGTTTCCTTTTCTTGGCATTATTGTGTACATGTATTTTTTTTTTCCAACCACCTGCAGTACTTTTTACCCTACTTTTTAATAGCAATGAAAAGTACAATAAATGTTAACCTTTTTTAAAAAATTATTTCACTAGTGTGGAAATGTAACAATATTTTGGTTTCTGTGAAAGGAGTAGATGGTCTCAGACTGCTTCAAAGAGTATCCATATCACAAACCCACCAACACAGCTGGCACCTTGGCAGTCTTAGCAGAAAAAGGATTGAATAGACATGGAAACTGTGCTAATGTCTTACAAAAACGATTTAACTAATTTGTTATAAAGAACATAAATGCATTTTATTTTCATAAGTAATAAAATAATTTTATACAAAAACGTCAGAAAATGGTTGTGAAACATGAACGTTGTCAGTATGTGATGTCCCAACTTAGTGTTCTCCATGTATCTTGGATGTGTTGAATGAAAACTATCAATTTGTTGAACACAAATAGTGACTAGAGTCTTGTATTCATATATGTGAGTTTGCTCTGCTGTTGTTCATGTGGCCATCTTGTTCCTCGTTTGACGGTTCAAGCAACAGCCAGTGTTTGTTAAAATATTTGTAAAATCCTGAAAACTTCACATTTTAGTATAAAATAGGTTTGTTTGAAAACTCTTAATAGAACTGTGATGTTCTCAAACCACTATTACTTCATTGCTATTTGTTCTACTGTTTTTTTTAATTTATGCATCCATTCACAGCTTAAAAAAACCCAGTATCACGTGACTCAGATGACCAGTCTCTCACTGTGACTAGTCAGAGCAAACAGTTTCAAAGTACCATATTGGCTGAAATGTGTTTGCATAGATTAATGTATTCATGTTAATCAGATCAGTTTGTGAACAGGAAAGAGCTAACGTTGCAGTGAGCATTTATTAATCACAAAAAAAGTCTAGCAGCTTTTTATATTCACAACATTTTACCTTTTGCAGATGCTCTTGCTCTGAATGATTTTTTTTTTCACTAAATTTCCTTTTGTTCTGTTGCCTCTTGATGTTGGCCATCAGTGAGAGATGGTGGCTCCTTCTGCTTTGTTAGATGATTTAAAAAAAAAAAGAAATGATGAACAAAGAATGTGAAATCAATGCAGACTTTTTACAGTAGAGTCTGGTACCTAAGCAGATTTACGGACACACATGCATTTAGTATCAACTGGATGTCTAACATAGTGAATGCCAGTGAAAATGAGGTATGGTCTGAGGCTAAAACAGGGAAAGAATAAGTTAAATGTTACTTAGACAAATTAGATTGTCTTCAAGTTGCCAGGGCCTGATGAAATACATCCTAGAATACTAAAGGAGCTGACTGAGGAGGTATCTGAGCCATTAGCGATTATCTTTGAAAAATCATGGGAGAGATTCCAGAGGACTAGAAAAGGGCAAATATAATGCCAATGTATAAAAAGGGGAATATAAGGACAACCTGGGGAATTACAGACAAGTCAGTTTAGCTTCCGGAATGATAATGAAGCAAATAATTAAGCAATCAATTTGAAAACACCTAGAAGATAATAAAGTGATAAGTAACTATCCGCATGGATTTGTCAAGAACAAATTGTGTCAAACCAATCTAATAGCTTTCTTTGACAGGGTAACAAACCTTGTGGATGGAGGAAAATGGTAGATGTGGTATATCTTGACTTTAGTAAGGCTTTTGATATTAGCTCACATGACCTTCTCATAAACAAACTAGGGAAATACAGCCTAGATGGAGCTATTATAAGGTGAGTGCATAACTGGTTGGAAAACCATTCCTAGAGAGTAGTTATCAATGGTTCACAGTCAAGCTGGAAGGGCATATCGAGTGGGGTCACCCAGGGATCGGTTTGGGGTCCAGTTCTGTTCAATATCTTCATCAGTGATTTTAGATAATGGTGTAGAGAATACACTTCTAAAGTTTGTGGGTGATACCAAGCTGGAAGGGGTTGCAAGTGCTTTGGAGGACAGGATTAAAATTCAAAATGAACTGGACAAACTGGAGAAATGGTCTGAAGTAAATAGAATGACATTCAATAGGAACAAGGCCAAAGTGTTCCTTCCTTAAGTGGAGTAATCAACTTCACACATACAACATGGGAACTGGCTGCCCAGGAAGTAATGCTGTGGAAAGGCATTGAGGGGTCATAATGGATCACAAGCTAAATATGAGTCAACAGTGTAACACTTACAAAAAAAAAAGTGAACTTTATTCTGGGATGTATTAGCAGGAGCGTTGTAAGCAAGACACAAGAGGTAATTCCTCCACTTTATTCCACACTGATTAGGCCTCAACTAGAGTATTGTATCCTTGTTCTGTGTGCTACATTTCAGGAAAGAAGCGCACAAATTGGACAAAGTCCAGAGAAGAGCAACCAAAATAATTAAACATGACCTATGAAGGAAGATTGAAAAAATTGGGTTTATTTAGTCTGGAGAAGAGAAGACTGAGGGAGGACATAACAGTTTTTAAGTCCATAAAAAGTTGTTGCAAGGACGAGGGAGAAAAATTGTTCTCCTTAACCTCTGAGGATAGGACGAGAAGCAATAGACTTAAATTGCAGCAAGGGAGATTTAGGTTGGACATTAGGAAAAACTTTCTAACTGTCAAGGTAGTTAAGTACTGGAATAAATTGCCTAGGGAGATGGTGGAATCTCTGTCATTGGAGAATTTTAAGAGCAAGTTAGACAAACACCTGTCAGGTAATACTTAGTCCTGCTTTGAGTGTAGAGGACCGGATTAGAAGTCCTCTCAAGATCTCTTCCAGTCCTATGATTCTATGAAGTAGGAGTCAGATACACTAAGCAAGCTTTCACTCTGCACAATCCAGGATTTAAGCAACCCTCATCCCATTGACTATGGAGTCTTTCACGACTTGCATATGTATTCCTGCTCCCCTAATCTGCCTGGTCATTTTCTGGAGGTTCCTGAATTTCATACAAGGTTGAGCACATGCATAACCGAGGTTAAGAAGGTTAATTCAGTCTTCATAAATCACCATGGAAAACTTACCCAAGTGCACATCTACTCCCCCGCTCTCTAATATGATTAATGGTGATGAAAAACTTGAGTAATTTTTAGGTAGGTGACTAAATATAACATTTGAACAAATCTTACAAGGTTGGATTAATTGCACAGGTGAGTGGAAGAATAATTTGATTGTATTTCACTTTGTTCCCTACAAGCTACCCTTTTACTACAGAAACTGATGGTTGCTTTGTCCCATCTTCTCTAAGAGGAGAATAAACTAATCTGCAAGGTGGTGGATTCTGGTATTGGTAAATGCTGAAATAGCAGGGGTTAAGCGACTGTTCCAGCATTATCCTTGCCTATTGGCAGTCACTGGAGGTAACTGCACTCCATTAGCACTCTCCTTTAGGGCTCAAGAACAGTCTTACATGTTTAAACAAACTGAATGATCATAAGAAATTCATTAAAATTCTTTCCCCCTCAGATCTTAATCAGGATTTTAAACATTTGGATAAACAAAACAGCTTAAGAGTTAGCTACTAAACTCTCCCATCAGATTTCATCAGCTCTTGGACAGTGTAATGTTTGGTTTCTACCATCCATCATTCCACTGATCCTGCAAACAGTATTACCAAATTCACAGAAAGTATTGTTTGGACTCAGCGTTGCTTTCACAAGCTGTACTCCCACCAACCTAATCAAGCTGTGGCTTTTACTAGCTGGGCTAGAGAGAGAGTAGGGTATGGAAGGAGGGTGGTCACAATGGCTTTCAGTGAAGTGTGGTACTGATGCTCAATCACTTTTAACTGAAAGCTATTATATGACTCTACTGTCAATGCATATGGACTGAACTTGCTTTGCTTTTCTTCAAATCTGTTTAAAGGCCCAAATGTCTTCATTCCACATTCTTTCCTGGAAGTGGCTATGGTCTCTTCGTGACTATACATTTTTGGGATGGGCACTTCTAACTGCCAGGTTCATAAAGGAATCCACACCTTTCCAGCTACACCACATCACTGGCGAGCTACATGGCCGAAGATCTCTGAATTTCTCTGATGCACCAACAATGTCTAGGATATATGACTTGATGTGATATACTGTGGCAAACCCTATATCCTCAAAAGTGATTCTCGCAGCCAAAGTAATTGCCAAGTGCCCTTCTTTAAGGGAGAAGGGAAAGAGATACTGACCTAGGGGAGAAAGGTGGGAACTATCTCTGAGCAGTGAGAGAAGGCAAAGAGAGTTTCCAACCAAACCAAGAACCAAAAGGAGGAGAAACCCCTATTGGATCTAGTAGCCAGCAAAGTGACCAGTGTTAATTGAAACGGCTGGAGGTTATACCTCCACATAGCCCTCTTCTAGCCATGGCTTGTTTGGAGTGAGGCTAGCTTGGAAAATCTCAATACTGTGGATATGAAATGGAAATCAGGTTTTTCCTCAAGACTTTAAAGAAAGGTGGGAATGGGGATGCATTTTAAAAAAAAATCTGATAGGTACATTAAAGGTGAGAAATCTTGGGAAATTTCTTTTTTAAAAGTATTGCTTAAATAGTTTATTTTTCTGTTGCCCTGTATTACAGTAAATGCAGGGGAAGGGAGTATCTGCATATAGAATGAGAATGTGGTGGGGCTAGCACCTTTTAGGGCTTTGGATGGAAAGACTGTATCCCTAGATTGAGATTATTTAGGACAGTAGTGCATGGTAGCAACACTGCTCTATAGAGAATGATCCTTGGTAGTGAAAATCCCAAGCTACGCCAGGAAATTAATAGTTTTGTTTTGCTCTTCAAGCACTGTTGATCAAACGGAGCTAGCTTGCTCACTTCCTCTATCTACAATACCAGAGCAGAGAGGAACTCATTTTTAACCAATGAGATATGAAATCTAGACATTTTCACTCCTAGACAATTTTTTTAAATGGCTCTTGGCTCCAAGAGCCGTGACATTTTCTTTTATAGATCTTGGCCCTGAAGGCTTCATGAGCATTGTTTATAACATGGCACCTCAGATGGAGTGTGCTGCTTCTTACTTTTACTACCACACTTACAGGCCTGGTGGTTTTTTAGTGTGGGCAGGTGGTTGTTTTTTATTTGATTAGCTAAGAAAATTGTGCATTCTGGAAACAGTTGTACAGGACATAAAATCAAACTGCAAATATCAAACCTCACACAGCGCACTCCCCTTCTCTTTTTAGATTGCCTGCTTATACCAAGGTGAATCTGAGTTCCTTCTGTCTAAATACACATAAGTGAAATATTATCATCAGGTTAGATTAATCCAAGTTGTTGTGTGTTCAGTTATCATAAATACTTTAATAAGTTGTTGTGCCAACCCTGATCAAAGCTTGCATCATTCAAGTGGATATTCATGTGCTTCCACAAATATCCCAATAATCTGTGAAGAATATTGGTATATCCAGTCTTTTTCTGGTCTGCATTTCTCATGACCAGATACTTAGTTTAAGAGGCAATTTCTTCAATGTGGCTGGAGTAATGAGATAAAAATTACAGGAACACAAAACTCCAATAAATGTATGGCATACCTAATTATCATATTTCATAGGGATTGGAAGAAGTTGGACAATTATTTTCTTGGGGAGGCTTCTGTGTATTTTCATTCAGAGTGTCCTAGCCCTATATGCCTGCATCCTAGCAGGGTTAGGTGAGGTTTACTTCATGAACCTTCAACACAGCATATAGAGTCACAATTGTCCTACATACGAGATCTGTGGGCATACATGATATTAACAGTGTTGCAGAATTGCTATGTTGGGGGGGGGGGGAGGGAGAAATCAATTTGCTCAACTTTTCTCTTGATAAAAGGGAAAAATGCTATTTGCCCCCTCTTGGCTGTGTCCCACCCTTGACCACTGAAGGATAGCACTTTGCAAGCTGCAATGTGACCTCTTCCAGGGCCTTGTACCACATGCAGCATGCCCATCCTGCCAGCTAGAGCACCACCTATCCCTGGTCTTTCTGACTGGTACAGGAACACTGAGTTCCCTAATTTTCCTTCCCCCATTCCCTGCATGGGAAGTTAAGCCTCAGCTTCATTTTCTGGCTTCCCATTCTCTCTAGTCTACCATGGAGCTCACAAACACAAGTGCAAATTATGTTACCAAAGTCTGAGAGGGTTGCAGGGAGGCAGGGTATGCAGAGGTGGAAGGATTTGGTCGTAGGTGGGATGAGATATGTGTGGGGACCTTCCAAAATAGAGTCCACCTATGCCCAACTTTCTTCTACTTCAGGAGGCAAAAGACTTTGCCTAGCAATTGAACTCTTCTTTCTCTTGTGATATAGAGAATAGGGGTGTGTGGGTGTGGAGGGGAGGGTACGGTGAGGGGAGAAATAGCTTTTTACATAGTGTATAATTAACCAGTGGAACTCAGTGCTGCAGGTTATTATTGAGGCAAATGGCTTACTAAGTTCTTAATTTTTGTAAAATAAATATGATTAGATGAATACATTTCTCACACACCTGCACTGGGCTGAACACACACAACTGAAGTTCAGTGCTCATTTTAATAGGCAGTGCTATGGAATGCTGTAATGGGACTGGAAAGTCCCTAGAGCACTAGTAAAAGGAAAATGTTACTGATTCAATTTTGTTATCCTTGTGGTTTAATTGTCATTAGTATAGTATTGGAAATGTTTTTTTAAAAAAGCCCCACAATTTTACCATCAGGCATTTAAAGTACATAATGTTGCCTGACAGCTGCTTCACTGACATAGCAGTGCAATAAGCTTGTGGCTGTATGTGCAAAACATAAACATGGGCAAAAATCTATTTACGTTCAATACAAATTGGTTTCTTTTTCAACTCCCAATAAATGCAGTGCATGAAAGTGCAGTATCTAAGCACTTCCTGGGGAATCTACACAAGGACTTGGTTCTTCTCACAAGGAATCAGGTCACCAACTTTGGAAAGGATTCACCAAATGCTTAGGTTTAGTTTGGAAAGTGCAGTAACATGAGAACACCTTGTTCTACTCACACAAGTTCTCAGATCACTTTGTAAAATGTCTGCCTCCTGATTTCCACCAAGTTTTGCTGGAGTTGAGCGAAGGTGATACAACAGTTTTATTGCAGTGTACATTTTGCAGTGCTGTGACTAGCTGTTAAATTGAATCAGACTGGAAATAATGGTCACATTTGACAGTGAGGGTCTTGACTAATATATGTTGGCATACTATATACATTAAGCACAAATAATTATAGCACTTCTGTAGTCTAAACTTGCCTATGATTTTTATATGATTCAGTTAAGTATCCGATAACCTGTTGCATTCACTGAAGTTTTTGCTTGAGCAAATAGGGAAGCTGTCAAGATCAAGACAGATGAATGTTTTACCGTAGCAATAGAAAGGGAATTATTCTCACAGGCCTGTGCTGGAATGTTCCAAAGGAAGAGAACAAGATATATGATTGTTCTATGTCTTAGTACAAGCTGGGAAATACCTCCATGGACCAGTACCTGGAATTCTGCTATCCAAAATAGAGTTAAGGAAGGAACAGAATAAGCTAGGGAACTGGGACAAACTGATGAGTTGGATTTCAGTGATGTGTAAAGAGGTGTGTAACTTGTAAAATCATTATATAAATAATACCAGCTTAAATGTGTAAGTGAATGTATAAATGCTGCACGAGACAGCTTCTATCATATAGAACCTTTGTTCCCGTACTATATTATTAGCTTATCACAGTAACCCTGATGGACATTGGTTATTTGGTCTCTTGAATATATTTCATAATGTACCAATGTATGGCTAAGCAACTGAATATACAGTTTATCAACAGAATCTGGTAAATTGCTTTTCTCTACTTGAAGAATGAATTGTTTACAACCCAGGGCTAATACTTCAGCATTTTTTTCCTTGTGTAAGCAATGGAAGTCTCCTTTGCTATCCCAGAGTTTATAGTCCCACACTGGCATCAGTGTATTGTAATGGAATATTAAGACATCTGGAAATAATGTTCATTAGTTTAGTCTTTGAGTCTGTGGAGAGTACATGAAAGGCCTATAAGCTTTTCAGAGCAGTGAGCTGATTCTGCTGTATACCTGATTATGAGGTTATACTAGAAAACAAAATGTTAGAGATCCATACATAATTCCAGCAGGTTCACTTCTAGCTAGTCATATGGCAAGGAGCACTCAGGAACCAAGCTTTGGTCCATGTCAGGATTTCATTTTTGTGTCTATCCTGAAGTTGAAGAGCCATTTTGGGATATGAATTTGAATATATTCAATATAATATATTCTAATACAGGGGTCCTCAGACTTTTGTACTAGTGACCCCCCTTATATATTAATTTTTTTTATTAATAACACCATTATAAATGCTGGAGGCAAAGTGGGGTTTAGGGTGGAGGCTGACAGCTCATGACCCCCCCATATAATAACCTTGCAACCCCCTGAGGGGTCCCAACCCCCAGTTTGAGAACCCCTGTTCTAATATAATTAAAGTAATGATAAAAGTTACTTTGTCCTAGTGCATCATAAACTTCTCATTGTCCTAGTGCATCATAAACTTTCATCCTCATAGCTCTCTCAGAGGTGTGAAGTAAGTAGTAGTCTCCTGATTTTATGGAGGGGAGAGCAGAGGCAGATTAGTTCAAGGGCATACTTCTCATGGAGAAGTATTGGAAGCTCTGCTGTGAGAGATGTCAGTTTGCTTAAGGCCACAGAGGGAGTCACTATCAAAAACGATGTTAGTACTTGAGAACTTCTGCCCTCTACTCCTGTATTCCTACCAATAGGCTGTACTTCTTTAGTACAACAAAAAAGAGATTAATGCTAGGGCTGGATCAACAGTTGGGGCAAAAATACGAATCTACTTGAATCTGATGTTAAATCTATTGAACTGAACCTGAACATCAAGAAATTTGTTCAGCAGTCAGAACCCATCTCTTGGGAGCCCGTCCATGGATTAAAAACAGAAACTCAGAGTTCTGCATGTTCGTAATTGACAGAACTCCATCCTCATCTCTTCCTGGTTCTCACTGCCCTCTGACTACCCACCACAATCGTCACACTAAGGAAGCTGGATCCCTGGAATCACTGAACTGTTCTGGAATGTGAGTGTGATGCCCAAGCCCAAGCCCTTGAGAATAGTGACAATGCTGCAGTAAATTCAGACATGGCAAGCTGGGATGTACATCATGTCATACCACAGTGCATCCTCTGCCATTGGGTGGGGAGCCTCTTCCAGTAACCCATGCCCAGCATTATGGTGGTTCATAAAAGAAAGATCTTTCTGTTTCCCCTAGGTCTCTGGCAAGGAGATGGGGTGGGGGGAGGAGGTATCTGAATCTTTGGACAAAGGAATCTGTAACTTTAATGTCAGATTGGAGTGGGCATGTAGCCTCTCAGACCATATTACTTACCTGTTCATAAGATATTCATAAACATTCATAAAGCAATGATGCCCATATTGGCTTAAATTTGATAGAATATCACTTGATAATACATTGATTATTGTAATCTTTATGGTCTATTGTAGTTCTTAAGAGTTTTATTTAAATCCTGCTAAGTATTAATATAATTTTTATATAGAAATATGCCATAGGAGATATGATACATAAGAACAAATATATAAAAAAGTTGCCTTCTCTAGAGCTGTCCACCTCAGAGTTCCATAGACACTTGTATTTAAACACGAAAATTATGGCCATCAACAAGTTAATAAAATTAAGGAAACTTTGGCTGAATATTGAGGGGGAAATGAGTCAACTGTTATATGTATTAGATATCCCATGGGATGGTCTCTCAGTGGAATTACTTCAGTCCAGTTCTTAATTATTTCAGTGATCAAAACACTGAGGAAAATATAGACTGTGTATAAAAAGTTTCCATTGATCTGTTATGGAGCCTCTTCTGCAGGTGAAGAGAGAATATTTTCTTCATTTCAGTTTATTCAGTTCACTGAGTAGTTTATTCAAGTTAAGAAATCAATTCAGAATTGAAAAAGCAGGAAAGCTTGTTTTCCTCTTTCAATCTATGAATAAACATTACATCTACTAGTTCTAAAAGCTCCAAAGACATGATGCCCAGAAACAATCTGTTGAATTCACTAACTACAGATAATACTTCCTTAGTTTATTAAATCTGCTGTTGCAGCTGAAGGACACTTACGTGTGCAGGAGTAGTGTTTTACAGACAAAGTTGCCAGCATGTGTGTTCACTCTGGGGGAACAGTCTCCAAACTGCACAGTATTGTTAAAATGTTGGAACTCTGGTAAAATAAAAGCTTCTTATGCTAGTGTAACCCTTCTGCCAGGCCAAATTGATAGCAGCAAGGGCTGGGTTCAATACATAGGGGTCCCTTCCCTACAATGTAATGCAAACCGGCTGTGTGACCTGGGAAAAATCTTACACACACACCCCTGGGTGCCTCAAAGAGGCAATATTTCCCCTCTCGCAAGCACAGAGTCTCGGTGTAGCAGAAAATGTTTAACAACATGAGATAAACAGGCAGCATTAAATTGGGGAAACACCTCAGCCAGAGTTCGTAGACCAAACCATGAGCAAAGACCCACCCCAGGAAATTGGACGGTGTCCTTTTCCCTGGGCCCTTGAGTCCAGCAACCCCAAAATCACCCCAAGACTCCAAAGTCCAATACTCCAAATGTCCCTAGAGTCCAGCAACCCAAAGATCACTCACAGTCCCAAAAGTCCCGCAACCCAAAAGTCTCTGTCCCGGGTCAGTGCAGCCCCAGAGTTCGAGAGTCTATCTGCAGAGGTTCCCCCTCCCCCCAGCCTGAGTAGAAAGGGGCACCTTGCATGGTCTGGGGCCATCTGCCCTGCCTCTCTGTGGGGCTCTGCTTCCGCCTTCTCCACGAACTGCTCCGCTCTACCAGCCACTCCACTCTGCTCCTCCAGCTGTCCCCACAAACTGCTCAGCTCCACTCGTTCTGCAGTATAGCTTCAGGCTCCCCTACTAGTTAGCCCAGTACTCAGTGCTCTCAGCTCAGTAATTTTAGCTCTTTAGTGATTTCACTTATAATAGAGGAGCCCCAGTGCTGGTGCACTATTAGCCCAAAGTGAGTTCAGCTCAGTAACCTGTATCTAGATTCTTAAGGGAATCAAAAATCAGTTCTGATATTCAACAGTGAAGAGAAGGTGTAATCTGGCTCACACAAGGCATCTACACCACCCAATACAGATTCCTGTCACCAGTTTCTCTCAATTCACTGGGTTTTGGAACCCATGTCCCTTGTCTAGTGAGTGCTATTTAGTTGATGGTGAAACCCTTTATCATAAAAGGGTTTCATAGTTCCTCATTTACTTAATCAGGGTGACAACACTTTATTCCTCCTGCCCCCAATAACAAAGAAATTGGGGCTCCCACAGCTGTGAAAGTAACCATTTTAGGCTGCCGTGGGCTATGCTATGCAGGGTGGGTGTGCCTATGCAAACACGATCAGCCTCTGAAATTCTTTTCCACACTTGCCATAATTCATCACCAGATGTCAGGATAGAGCTCATCCTGACTCTGCTTACACTAGTAATAAGCAGAGTTGTGTGGTGGCTAAAGAGGACCACTTCTAGTATGGATCTAGGGAGTGTTATTTTAATTTGCCTATGTTCCATTTCACACCTACATTTCCTGTAGTAGGAATAGATTTTTCTTCATTTTCTGCACCATTTTTATGTCATTAAAATAAAAGCAAAGTTAAAATTACTAAAGAATGTTTTATAGGCAGAACAAGCTTATAATGTAAATTACACCCTGGTGGGCTATACTGAATGAAGTAAACTTGCACCAGCTGGTTCATACTTTTAACCTAATATTAATAGTAGTTCAAATAATTACAACTACTATGGTCTTGGGAATATGTTCCTAAGTAGTTAACTCAAAAAAGAAAGCATACAAAAATGATGCAAATAAAACAAATGCTAATATAAAAAGAAAAACAAGCAGTGGAATGAAGCCTTGGCTTGCCATGAGAAATTGGACATGGCTGAGGCCTCATTTCTTGGGAGACAAGATTAGAGAGGTAAATGTATCAGCAGGCTGAAAACAGAATGTCTGTACAGCTAAGATAAGGGGGAACACCCAGAGAACCTTTGACAATGGACAGGGTAACAATGGATAAGATAAGTAATGAATGTAAAGATGAGGTTAAGAGTAAGTTGTACATGGACTGTGAATGGACAGGGCAAAATGTATCATGCAATATATAGTCAATGTAAATGTATATGAAGAAAGAGGTTTGGATATGCAGTATGCTAACCCTTTAGTCTTGGGTCTGATCAATTCAGTATTTTGCTGTATGCCAGATAAAGGAACCTGAGTGACAAGACTGGTGTTGGACTGAATTCTTGGGGAACCTCGTGTAAGATCTCAGGGGAACCCCAACAAGTTGCAGTAAACATGTATTAAATAGTCACCAACTTTTCTTTAGGAAAATAAATAAAAAGTACAAATGCAAATTACAATTAAAATCAACGATTTAAGTTACATTTTATTGAAATTGCTTTAATTTAAATCAGTCCACTCTGTATACTTTATTCTTCTTAGCCAGAGAAGAGACTGACAATTGACTCTAGAGCTTTGGAGAGCAGTTTGCATGTGGCACCACCAAGTTTCTTCCGAGTTTCTGCTGTTGCACTGTTCTGAAAACACAAAGAGCACATCCAGCCCCTAGTCTCTGCTAACAGATCAAGAATTTTCCTGCACCTTGCCAGTTTCTCACAGGCAGAAAAGATGCCCTTTCCCCACTTGGATTTCCCCTCCCCAATGTTCAATCCAATTATACACCCAACTGCCTCTGAATTAGCCCACCTTGAGAGGGTAACATATTTCATTGTTATGTGGCAGACTATAGCCAAGACAGTGTTATGCATTGCTATCCCAGGATGATAACATTTATCAGTTAAAATTAATGAGCACTTTTTCCATGGAAAAAAGAAATAAAATGTCAACACTGATCACAGCAATGAATACTTATTTTCCTTAGATGCGCAATTTATTTCAGTTACTATCTGAATGGGCTGCTATTTACACATACTGCATGGAGCATGTGCTTATTAGTTTCAGAGAAGAGCCAGGAACCATGGATAACTGCCATGGCTTTAAATGGCAATAAAATCTTCTAATACCTAAGTGGGATCTGTGCAATGAACAGGTCTCAGAGTGTACATTGCTTTGATTGTTTTGAGGGTTTTTTCTTCAAAATGTTATCTTAGAAGATAATTAAATTGTGAAGAATATTCCCTAGATAGGTTAAAGTTAATCTCCAGGTGAGTTGTTCCACAGCATTACATTGCATTCACCATGAAAAGGTCATGATGGAATTATGGGTATATTCCATTTGAGTTGATGGGCTGACACAAACATACTCCATTGACAGTTATAATAATTTGACAAACAGTTATTGATTACATTCGGCAGCAAGGAAGTTACTGTTACCCATAATGCTATTATAGATGAGATGGCCACAATATTTTAAATATAGAGCCTTTTCTCATTGATTGGTACTCTTTAGCTTACAAAATTGACTGTTAAGTGCAAATTGCACATTTGGTGCTAACTAGCAGAAGGAGCCTATTGCAGTCCACTTCAGTGATGATAACATAGCCACAACAGGAGTGCATATTTAATAATGGTGAGAAAATACTTATGTTTTCTTTCAGTTATTCAGCAAAACCTGTGCATTGTCATTTGAATCAGATGATGTTTGTCTTAAAATTCCAGAATGGTGTAAATTACAGAATGATGTATTTGACTTCTGACCCAGTAAAAGAAGTAATAGAATCAGTATTAAGGATGAAATGGTGCATTATTTAGATGAAAATAGGAACCTAGGTACTTGCCAGCATAATCAGCCAGAATAAATGGAGTTAAATGCTACTGATTTAAAAAAGAAGAATGGCAGAGAGTATTGATCCAGGCTCAGTTTTTTAAATGGTATTTCAGTGAATAAGGTTTTAAAATATAGGCATCAGACATCTATAGAATTATAGTCAACCAGCTCTTGATCTTGTAGGACACAGCAAGTGTTAAAGATAATGAGCCAAATCTCATTGTCAGTTACACTCTTGCACCCACACTGAAGTCCATGACAACTGAGTGTTTGGGAGAATCAGCACAGATAATTATTAGTATTGCACCTGTGGGAATAGGAGTTAAAATAGAGCACAAGTGAAAAGTGGGCTGCTGTTTTCAAATTAGTGCAGTCTATGCAAAGGGCAGCTGAGGGTTGGAACAGCAGCGAGCATTGCAAAGTAAGCCGAAGGTGCATTGTTTACACAGTGCTTGTTTTCATGATAACTACCTCTAGCTGCCACTCTCTCACTTTCATGAGTACTAAAAATTCACCATGAAAATAGTGAATTATTCTTTTGGTAATATAATACCAGTCTGTGTTTGGCTTTGTCAGAGCCATACACAATAGTTCCCCTTGTTTGAACATTTAGAAGAATTGATGGAGAGGAATGAAGGAAGATCTCATTCTGACAGGTTTTCTATTTTGGAAGTAGAGAAACAATTCAAAGGCCCTGGATTAACTGAAGTGCAGCTATAACATAATTATCCGCATTAGTGATCTTCTTTTGCCCCACATACGCCAAGGATAAATGCTCTAAAAGCCTCCAGAGTACATTGAAATGTCCACATTCAAAGTAGAAATTAGAATGAAACCAGATAAATATTCTGTGTAAAAAGCCACAGGATACTGAAGAACGTAATTTGTTGTTGAGATGCTTGGAGCACCCTAACCTCTGCTTCTGCAGTTAATGAGATACAGACAGAGGTATGGGGATAAATGGATTCCATCTTTGTTAGCCAATGATTAGAAATTCCTTTGGAACTGCAGCATTATAGCTTCTGTGTGTGTGCGCAATAGAAAGCTGTGTCAGTTGGATCTTACATTTTCTTGTGCCTTATGCTACCTTTTTGAACTAGGCTAGATGCTTTTAAGGTTTGATTGTAACTCCATGATTCTGGAGGCCAGGCCCCAGCTTACTTTAGATCAGAATGGGGGTTGCTATAATCTCCGATGGCTTTGGCCCCCCCAAGAGGCTATTTGCCAGCCAGGAATTGGTCGCTTGTGCAGGGACTTTCAGGAGAAAGTGTGTAGGACCCAGCTGTACAGGTTCTGTGCCTGCTGGGGAAGCTTTCCTATACTAGGAAACTGGGGAGATCTTTCTGCTTCTCATCCCTCCGATTTCTTTGAAGTACTTACAAAGCCTCACTCCTACTTATTACATCTGTTTCTTCACACATTATGATTATTTGTATGACAGTAGTGCCTGTCAGACTAGGACCCATTATTCTAGGCACTGTACAAACACTGAGCGCAAAAATAAAATAAATAAATAAATAAATGACCCAGACAAAAAGGATTTAGGATTTAACTTACTCCTCCTATTAGCTGCTGCCAGTGTGGTGGTGGTGGAGTGGGGTGGGAGGAAAGGGTGAGATGGCTATTCCCCCCCCCATGAAACTGGCCCTTCCATAGCTCACAATTTTTGTGCCATTGTTCTTGCATACGGCACTACCCCAACAGAACATCATCTCTCTATTTCCATACCCTTTATACTTTAATTGGATTCCTTCTTAATATCCATTTATAATCCTAAATAATGAATGTAGAAGTAATTTCTCTAATTATTTGGGACCCAGTTCTGCAAGCCCCCTGTATGCTGAGCTACCAAAGATTTCAGTGGAGAGTGTGTGTTTGGAGGGCATGCAGGATCAGGCTCGGCAATCCTAGACTGCTTATATTATCGTGGTTGCTCTCTGCTGTCCCACCTTAATTTCTATGATAACCTCTTCAATAGCAGCGTGACCAGAGTTCTGCACAGCATTCAAATACATCCTAGCTAGTTCATTACGCATTGCGAGAGTAAAAATCTCCATTTTATGTTTGTCTCCCTAAATTCTTGAAGCGTTGTGCTGAAGGTGGCAGAGTTTTATTCATCTGAATGTTTCTGCCAGTATTTTAAAGGAGAGATTGATGTGTCATTGTGCTCTGATCAATAATGGATCAAGGAAATGTCTATTTGTGGGAGGGTGCAAAGGGGAGAAAGATTCCCCATTCCCACTCCCAAAGAGACACATTTTTAATTAAGTTAAAATGTAGTTCACTTCTAAATACCACTCTATTCAAATTAAATTAGCATAGGTAATCAGAAAAGCCATGTAAAACTTTTGTAATAAAACTAGAAGCCTAACAAAACTCCTAATTTGGATTTAAGTTTAGCTTCAGATCAGATTCATGATGATGTCTAATCATAGGCCAATGCTTCAAGTAAACCTGGACTGATGTATGGTTGATGTATCCTTGTGTTAGAAACTAGATAAAACATGGTTGTTAGATGCAAAGTAATGAGAACCAAAGTGGAAGGGGTTTATATGATAATAGTGAAGCCACCAGGTTTTGCAACACTGTAGGAAATAAATACATGTATCAAGTGACAGTCTAGTTGGTGACTGAATGTTAAAGGTAGCTCATCTCAGACCTAATGTGATCTACATAATTCTTTTGGGAAAACTAGATGTAGAACTGGTGTAAGTTCACATAGCTTCAATGAAGTCAGTTCACATATGCCAGTTTACACCAGTTGAGGATCTGTCCCTAAAAGTTAAAAAATGAAAAAAAAGGAACATGATTCTTTAACTGTTGGAAATGTTACTGGGATGATGCTGTCTTTTCAAGAGTTACTTTCATTTCTGATAGAGACAGGGAGAGGAAGTGTTTGGAAATAGCTTGGGAATAAAGTAGGGCACAGAAAGGAATAAGAAGAGAGGGAAATATGGAGCTGGAAGATAGGCCTTTCTGGGGCTTCTTGACTAGGGATACCAAGTGTACTGCATCATGCATGATACCCTTTGTCATTTGTCAGCTTTTGCATGTCTCCCCCCAGCCCTCTTGGGCTGTTATGCAGAGATTCCCCTGCAGTTTCTTCTCTTGGCCATAGGGTTTTGGTGTGGTGGAGGGATTTCAGGTAGCTAAGCTGTCTCTCATCCTCAGCTCCTGCTGCTTGCCCTGCTGATCCAAGCCAGCATATAGGAGCTAAGAGGAGGTAGAGGCAGCAGCTATAGTTGATTGCATGAGGACCTTCCTGCCAAGATAGATGAGGAGGCTATATAGAAGGAATAAAGATGGTGGACAAAAGAAGGGGGTGGTAAGATAGAGACAGAAGAGAGGGTGAGGGATGCATGAGTAGCAGGAGAGGGAAATAGTTAAAGAGGGAACACACAAGGCAATGGGCTGATTGGGAAAAGGAATAGAAAGCCTAATGGGAACAAGAGCAGAATGGTGGGGAGGCTGCTTCAGTATTTCCTGATCCATATAGTCACTCAAACATCTCCCAAGTTTACCCCAGCAGTTCCTCCCCTCTCAGGCTTTCCCAAGCTCCCTACAGCTTCCCATAACATCTCCTTCCATCATGCAGGATGTTCTTGGCTCCCCCTGCATTCCCTCTTGTTGAAATAAGGCAGGGAAAAGACATTCCCAAATGAGTCCATTTTTATATAGTTTTATTTGGCTGGCCTCTTTTGTGGACACAATTTATGCATGAAAAAATTGTGCCCATATATCATGTGGGTGCAAACATTAACACTTGGAAGGATAACTGCCTGATTTGTAATCCAGCCAAATACATTATGATATAGATACATAATTTACAAATCAGATAGTTATCCACCCAAATGCCAATATTTGTATTCACAATGAGCTGCAGATGCAAATTGTTATTCTAGTGTTGAGTTTTATATTTTTATTGTAGGCACAGATGATACCCACAAACTGGTACTCTTGGTCCAGCTCAAAATTAACCTTGCTTACGTTTCAAATAATATATAATCTACTGTGAAATATTCAAAGAAATATGGAAGGATTTGCCTTTATGACCCCTCTTAAAGTCAGCAGGGCTTTTGTCACTAAAACTCCATGTGGTGCTTGAGAACTTTGACAATAGTGTCACTAGAATAAAACAAACTTTATGGTAAATCTTTAAAAAATACAAAGTTTCTATTTTTGGCAAAGCAAGTATATAACTCTTAGTTCACTTTAAGGCTCTGCTGACAGATTATTGGTTTTAAGATTTATAAAATGGACAGTAGGGATCAACAGGCCTAAAATTTGACCTGTTCCTCTTCTCCCTCTCTTGTTTTTTCCCCAATAAAGCCATTGATATGTTTGTTTCAAAGCGAAGAATGTCAGAAGTCTTATTCTCCTCCCTCCACTGTTTTGCAGCCTGCCAGTGGTTGCATTTCAGTGGTGCGGTATGAGTGATTTATAAAGTACCTATCCTCTTAATATCTCAAGCACTAAGGAAATGTAAGTTACAATAAATACTTCCTATTTATGCTGAAAGATTCCCCAATGCTTTATAAGATAGTGTTCACACACAATGGAGTCAGGGAAAAAACATCTGTAAGAAAACCTGTTTCAATTTCAGCCTTCCAAAAGGTTAACAAAGAAAAAGCAACAGAGACACTGATTGTCAAAATTATGAAATATACAAGGACCATTTCCTTTTAAAGGTCAGCAAGGATCATGGTACATAGTAATGGAAAAGAGCTACTAGCTATTAGATTGTCACCATTCTGCAAATACAGTATCTTGCTCCCTGTGACAGTCTACACCCCTAGGGTCAGGGCAGCAGGGTCTAGTAGCCAGAGTCTATGGGGGTGGGGCACCCACCAAGGGGTGTAGCAGCCCTAGTTGGGAGCCAGGGCCCACCCAACTCCACCAGGCCCTGACCCAGGGCCCTAACAGTGACATGGCAACTTGCCACTGACTCAGCAGGAGGGTCCTACCAAACCACACTGAGGTTTCCCAGGTGGGAGATACCACTCCATCACCCTCCCAAGGTCACTTCCTACCAGTGTCTACATTGGGGTCTCCCACAAGACATCAGATTCTCTGTGGTCAGCTGGGCCAGTCACCTCCAGTGGCTCCTCCAGTTGCCAGGGTTCAGACGGGCCCAGTGAGGGGCTATAGCTAGCCCTCTGCAGGAGCTTCCCAGAGAAGATCTTTCCTCTGCAGCCTCCAGCCCAGAATAAGCTGGGCTTCCTCCTTTTCTACTGCTAGAGCATTTGGAGCATGCCCAGTCCTGCCGGGAAGGCGGGACTTCTGTTGTCAATAATATGGGCTTAACCCTGTCTGGGCTAGTGCGGGGTAAGCAGACCCCACATCACATACCCCTTACAAAGGACACACATTAAATGGACATATTATAGCCCTATCTTGCAATCGGTTCTTATGTGGGTAGTTTTTGCTAATACATTTGGTTCCCATGGAGTCCTTTATTCATAAAAGTATGGATTTCAGCGCTGTCTTGAAGAAGGTGAATATTTAATACTGTTTAGTAGCAGAGCTGCAGCAGCTGACGTCTGGTGCACTAAACTTTACCCCAGTGGTTGGTGGTTCTCAGGTAAAAGGGTGTGACTTTACATTTACACACACAGTTACAGACTTTAGACAAAAGATGAACAAAAACTGCAAATATTCTTTTAATTCCTCTCCTGCATAAGAACATAAGAATGGCCATACTGGGTCAGACCAAAGGTCCATCCAGCCCAGTATCCTGTCTACCGCCAGTGGCCAATGCCAGGTGCCCCAGGGGGAGTGAACCTAACAGGTAATGATCAAGTGATCTCTCTCCTGCCGTCCATCACCACCCTCTGACAAACAGAGGCTAGGGACACCATTCTTTACCTATTCTGGCTAATAGCCATTAATGGACTTAACCTCCATGAATTTATCCAGTTCTCTTTTAAACCCTGTTATAGTCCTAGCCTTCACAACCTCCTCAGGCAAGGAGTTCCACTCGTTGACTGTGCGCTATGTGAAGAAGAACTTCCTTGTATTTGTTTTAAACCTGCTGCCCATTCATTTCATTTGGTGGCTCCTAGTTCTTATATTATGGGAACAAGTAAATAACTTTTCCTTATTCACTTTCTCCGCATCATACATGATTTTATATACCTCTATCATATCCCCCCTTAGTCTCCTCTTTTCCAAGCTGAAAAGTCCTAGCCTCTTTAATCTCTCCTCAGATGGGACCCGTTCCAAACCCCTAATCATTTTAGTTGCCCTTCTCTGAACCTTTTCTAATGCCAGTATATCTTTTTTGAGATGACGACCACATCTGTATGCAGTATTCAAGATGTTGGCATACCATGGATTTATATAAGGGCAATAAGATATTCTCCATCTTATTCTCTATCCCCCTTTTAATGATTCCTAACATCCTGTTTGCTTTTTTGACTGCCGCTGCACACTCCATGGATGTCTTCAGAGAACTATCCACGATGACTCCAAGATCTTTTTCCTGATTAGCTGTAGCTAAATTATCCCCCATCATATTGTATGTATAGTTGGGGTTATTTTTCCCAATGTGCATTACTTTACATTTATCCACATGAAATTTCATTTGCCGTTTTGTTGCTCAATCACTTAGTTTTGTGAGATCTTTTTGAAGTTCTTCACAGTCTGCTTTGGTCTTAACTATGTTGAGCAGTTTAGTATCATCTGCAAACTTTGCCACCTCACCTTTTACCCATTTCTCCAGATCATTTATGAATAAGTTGAATATCAGTGGTCCTAGGACTGACCCTTGGGGAACACCACTAGTTACCCCTCTCCAGCGGTGGCTCCAGGCACCAGCGCACCAAGCAGGTGCCTGGGGCGGCAAGCCATGGGGGGCACCCTGCTGGTCGCTGTGAGGGCAGCAGTCAGGCTGCCTTCAGCGGCGTGGCTGCAGGAGGTCCACTGGTCCTGCGGATTTGGTAACAATTCGGCGGTGGGTACACCAAAGCCGCGGGACCGGCGGACCTCCCACAGGCAAGCCGCCGACACCGCAGGACCGGGGACCTCCCGCAGGCGTGCTGCCAGTGATGAGCTGCCAAAATCGTAACAACCGGTTCCCTCCTCACCCCACGAGGGGTCATGACCCACCCCCCAGGACTCCTGCCCCATCCAAGCCCCCGCGTTCCTTGACGCCCCCACCCCCACCCCAGGGACCCCTGCCCCATCCACCCCCCTTCCCTGTACCCTGACTGCCCCCCGTTGCCCCATCCAACCCCTCCTCTCATTCCTGATGGCCCCCCGGAACCCCTGCCCCATCCAACCACCCCTTCTCTCTGTCCCCTGACTGCCCCGGAACCCCTACCCCGACTGCCTCCCACCACCCCATCCAACTCCTGATCCTTTCTGACTGCCCCACCGGGACCCTTGCCCCTATTCAATCCCCCTGTTCCCTGCCCGCTGATCCCCCCAACCCCTATCCACCCCCCACCCCCGAACTTCACTGCCCTCTCTCCAACACCCCCTCCCTGCCCCCTTACCGCGCTGCCAGGACGTGGCTGACGGCGCTACAGTCCGGATGCAGCCGGAGCCGGGAGCCCGGGGACGTGGGACCGGGACAGGAGTCGCGTGGCTGGAGCCCAGCGACGCGGGGATGGAGCCGGAGGGCCGCAGCCAGAGCCGGGAGCCCGGGGACGCGGGGCTGGGGCAAGAGTTGCGTGGCTGGAGCCCGGAGATGTGGGGCCGGAGGATGTGGCGGGAGCCGGGCGGCCGGAGCCGGGGAGGGCCGTGGCCAGAGCTGGAGGGCTGCGGCCAGAGCCACACAGCTGGAGCTGGAGCCAGGCAGCCAGGGCCGCCTCAGCGCCCGGACCCGCGCTGCTGGAGTCCGGCCACGTGGCACCACAGCAGGAGCTGGGCGGCTGGACCCACGGGGCCAGGCCAGGCCAGAGTTGGGGGGCCGTGTCCGAAGCCAGGCATCCGGGTAGGTGGGGTCACGGCCACCGCCATGCCCGGACCCGCACTACCGGAGCCGGGCCGCGTCGCACCACAGCAAGAGCCGGGCGGCCAGGGATGCGGGGCCGGGCAGGTCCGCAGGCCAGAGACAGGCAGGGCCGCAGCCGGAGATGGGCAGTCGGGGCTGGGCGGGGCCGTGGCCGGAACAGTCGATTCGCAGGAAGCAGGGTGGGAGGAGAAGCAGGGTGGAGCATTTATGGGAGGAGGTGGAGGCAGAGCTGAGGTGAGCTGGGGCCGCAGCAGTGAGCGCTTGTTAAATTTAAATGCCCTTTTAGAACCAGTTGTTCCACGCGGGACAACCGGTTCTAAAAGGGCTTCTAAATTTAACAACCGGTTCCCACGAACCGGTGCGAACCGGCTGCAGCTCACCACTGCGTGCTACCGAAGGCAGCCTGCCTGCCGTGCTTGGGATGGCAAAAAAGCTAGAGCTGCCCCTGCCCCTCTCCATTCTGAAAATTTACCATTTATTCCTACCCTTTGTTCCCTGTCTTTTAACCAGTTCTCAATCTATGAAAGGACCTTCCCTCTTATCCTATGACAGCTTAATTTATGTAAGAGCCTTTAGTGAGGGACCTTGTCAAATGCTTTCTGGAAATCTAAGTACACTATGTCCACTGGATCTCCCTTGTCCACATGTTTGTTGACCCCATCAAAGGACTCTAATAGATTAGTACGACATGATTTCCCTTTACAGAAACAGTGTTGACTTTTGCCCAACAATTTAGGTTCTTCTATGTGTCTGACAGTTTTATTCTTTACATTTGTTTCAACTAATTTGCCCAATTTGTTTCAACTAATTTGTACTGACGTTAGACTTACCAGTCTGTAATTGCCGGGATCACCTCTAGAGCCCTTTTTAAATATTGGCGTTATATTAGCTATCTTCCAGTCATTGAGTACAGAAGCCGATTTAAAGGACAGGTTACAAACCATAGTTAGTAGTTCCGCAATTTCACGTTTGAGTTCTTTCAGAACTCTTGGGTGAATGCCATCTGGTCCCGGTGACTTGTTACTGTTAAGTTTATCAATTAATTCCAAAACCTCCTCTAGTGACACCTCAATCTCTGACAATTCCTCAGATTTGTCACCTACAAAAGCCAGCTCAGGTTTGGGAATCTCCCTAACATCCTCAGCTGTGAAGACTGAAGCAAAGAATTCATTTAGTTTCTCCACAATGACTTTATCATCTTTAAGTGCTCCTTTTGTATCTCGATTGTCCAGGGTCCCCACTGGTTGTTTAGCAGGCTTCCTGCTTCGGATGTACTTAAAAAACATTTTGTTATTACCTTTTGAATTTTTGGGTAGCTGTTCTTCAAACTCCTTTTTGGCTTTTCTTATTACATTTTTACACTTAATTTGGCAGTGTTTATACTCCTTTCTATTTACCTCACTAGGATTTGGCTTGTACTTTTTAAAAGATGCCTTTTTATCTCCCAGTGCTTCTTTTACATGGTTAAGCCACGGTGTCTCTTTTTTAGTTCTTTTACTGTGTTTTTTAATTTGGGATATACATTGAAATTGGGCCTCTATTATGGTGTCTTTGAAAAGTGTCCGTGCAGCTTGCAGGGATTTCACTCTAGTCACTGTACCTTTTAATTTCTGTTTAACTAACCTTCTCATTTTTTCATAGTTCCCCTTTCTGAAATTAAATGCCACAGTGTTGGGCAGTTGAGGTGTTGTTCCCACCACAGGAATGTTAAATGTTATATTATGGTCACTACTTCCAAGCGGCCCTGTTATAGTTACTTCTTGGACCAGATCCTGCGCTCCATTCAGGACTAAATCAAGAATCGCCTCTCCTCTTGTGGGTTCCCATACCAGCTGCTCCAAGAAGCAGTCATTTAAAGTATTGAGAAATTTTGTTTCTGCATTTCTTCCTGAGGTGACATGTACCCAGTCAATATGGGGATCATTGAAATCCCCCACTATTATTAAGTTCTTTATTTTGATAGCCTCTCTAATCTCCCTTAGCATTTCATAGTCACTATTACTGTCCTGGTCAGATGGTCAATAATAGATCCCTATTGTAATATTCTTATTAGAGTATGGAATTACTATCCATAAAGATTCTATGGAACATGTGGATTCATTTAAGATTTTTACTTCATTTGATTCTACATTTTCTTTCACATATAGTCCCCCTCACACACACACCCCCCATGGCTTCTTCTGTCCTTCCAAGATATTTTGTACCCTGGAATGATTGTGTCCCATTGATTGTCCTCAGTCCACCAGGTTTCTGTGATGCCTATTATATCAGCATCCTCCTTTATCATGAGGCACTCTAGTTCACCCATCTTATTATTTAGACTTCTGACATTTGTGTACAAGCACTTTAAAAACTTGTCACTGTTTACTTGTCTGCCCTTTTCTGATGTGTCAGATTCTTTTTTATGTGATTGTTTCTTGTCTGATCTAGCCCCTACTTTATCCTCTTCCATCCTCTCCTCCTGACTAAAACCTAGAGAATCTCTATCAATAGACTCTCCTCTAAGAGAAGTCTCTGTCCGATCCACATGTTTCTCTGCAGCGGTCGGCTTTCCCCCATATCTTAGTTTAAAAACTGCTCTGCAACCTTTTTAATGTTAAGTGCCAGCAGTCTGGTTCCACTTTGGTTTAGGTGGAGCCCATCCCTTCTGTACAGGCTCCTCCTATCCCAAAAGTTTCCCCAGTTCCTAATAAATCACAACTCCTCCTCTCTACACCATCATCTCATCCATGCATTGATACGCTGAAGCTCTGCCTGCCTACCTGGCCCTGCACATGGAACTGGAAGCATTTCTGAGAATGCCACCATAGATGTCCTCCAGAACATCTCTCCTACCCTTCCCTATGTAATTGGTACCTACATGTACCACGACCACCGGCTCCTCCCCAGCATTACACATAAGTCTATCTAGATGCCCCGAGAGATCCGCAACCTTCGTACCAGGCAGGCTAGTCACCATACGGTTCTCCCGGTCATCACAAACCCAGCTATCTATGTTTCTAATGATTGAATCTCCCATTACTAACACCTGCCTTTTCCTAGTGACTGGAGTTCCCTCCCCCGGAAAGGTAACGTTGTGAGAGGATACCCCAACACCATCTGGAAGGAGGGTACCAACTACGGGATGGTTTCCCTCTGCTTCCGTTGACTGCTCTGCTTCCCTGGGCCTTTCATCCTCCTCAACAGCGCAGGGGCTGTCTGACCGGAGGTGGGACAAATCTACAGTGTCCCAGAAAGCCTCATCAACATACCTCTCTGCCTCCCTTAGCTCCTCCAGTTCTGCCACGCTCCAGAACCCCGAATGTGGTCCCTGAGGGCCAGGAGCTCCTTGCACCAAATGCACACATACGCCACCCGCCCACAGGGCAGGTAATCATACATGCTGCACTCAGCGCAATAATGTGCAAGATGTTCACCTTGCATTAGTTGAAACAGACTCCCAATTTACCTAAAGCAAAGGAGATGTCATGTGAGAGTAGAGATGGACAAGACCTGTTAGGTGATGGGAATAAGATTGTTCTTTCACACCGAGTATTTCTTAGTGCATTCATTTTTCCAGCACACTTTTCTGTTAGTTGTTTGCAATGTCATCAATAGCGGTTGCAAAGGAAACAGGGGATCCTTATCTCAGGATTTATAAATGAAAGGGAGGAGGAATTTTGTTTTAAGATGAATTATGCACAGGAGATGTGGAGGCCACCTTATCCAACTGTGCTGCCCAGATTCCTTTTGAGGGCCTTGTGCATAGGGTTGCCAACTCTCCATGATTGTCCTGGAGTCTCCAAGAATTAAAGATTAATCTTTAATTAAAGATTATGTCATGTGATGAAACCTCCAAGAACACGTCCAACCAAAATTGCATCCCTAGTTGTGAAGATGACATCACCCTGACTGATCTGGGAATCCTAAAAGACTTTTTTCAAAAATATAACTTAGTTGTTCACCTTCTACATTGATCTCTCAGTGATATGTCTGTGGTCCCCACGTGATCCTGATGGCAGATGTGAAAGCAAAGGATAAATGATCCAGAGCTACTGAACTCATGTTTTCAGTGCATCTCATGGAGAGAAAAACTGCAAACATGTGACTCATTCTTTCTGTGTGCTTCTGTGATAGAACAAGTAAGGAGAAACACTGTGAATAAAATAATGTTGCCATTGATGTGGTAGACCTTAGACTTCAATTCACAAGTGTACAATGGCAATTTCTTCACTTTAAAAAATAGAACAAGGCATGAACATAATTACTAGGACTTGACTATCCAACAAGAGGGGTTTGAGGAAGAAAGTGCCTCTGAATTTAGATATTCCCTGAAGGACAGTGGCCCTCTGTGAACACATGAGTTTTCATTTCCGTTGAGGAACTTCACCTCTTCTATCCACCCCTCCAACTCCAACTATGCTAAATCCAGCAAGTCTTTGTGCTCTGTGATAAATGTCAGAGCTGTAGTTGTTGAGTGCAGAGTTATCTAGATAGCTTTTTTATTTTAAAGTGGTGCTGGTGCCTTTAAAACCTTGCACAAAGTTAATGTGAAAAAAAAGTCTCAGCTGGGCAGCATTATGAATGACAAATGCAGCATATAAGTAATGTGTGGAACAGATGATATAGCATGTTAATGACATCCATTATAGTAAGGTGGCAACTAAAAGAGAATAAACGGTGAAAGTGATGGTGCAGTTTAATCAATGAATCCCTTTGCTACAATACAAATGTTTTCCAGAGGTGCCTCAAAGGGATGTGTGTGTGGTTTATGACTGCTTGCTGTATCTCTGCAATTGACATAAAATATTTGCACTGCTCACTGGGTCTGAAACAAACATTCGTAGTCCATACATGTGTACCAGATAAGATACTCAGTGGACAAGGGAGCACATAGTAATCCACGTGAGGACATAATGCTGATCTATATAATGGCAGTACAGTATTATCAGTATTATTTTTTATTCCATCTTTGGCACACTCCAGTATTTTCTTTTATATTTTTTGACCACTCTCTGTTCACTGAGCAGAAGATTTCACTGAGCTGTTCTATTCTATCTTATCTAGGTTCTTATACCATCCCTTTCTGCATAGCATCTGAACACCTTCCAGCAATTCATTAAGTGGCATAATTAATGTCTGTTGAGTGTGGTTCATTTTCTCTACCATGCTCTCTCTAGGGGGAGAATGTGTGTGTGCGTGTGCAGTGCAGAGTTTTATTTTGGTAGGGCTTTATTTTTAAATATATAAGATGCTCTGTGTTTGTTAGAGAAGGCAGGTCAAAGAAGTATGTCTTACAGATGGAGCAAAAGGTGGTGTGGTTTGTGATGGTCCTTAATTCTTCTGTTCATAATGAAGCCCACAGTCTCTCTCTGAAGAAGAGAGGAGGATTTGTAATATGGCATAAGAACATAAGAACAGCTATACTGGGTCAGACCAATGGTCCATCTAGCCCAGTGTTCTGTCTTCTGACAGTGGCCAATGCCATGTGCTTCAGAGGGAATGAAGAGAAGAGCTAATCATCAAGTGATCCATCCCCTGTTGCCCATTCCCAGCTTCTGGCAAACAGAGGCTAGGGACATCATCTTGGCTGCCTATCTTGGCTAATAGTCATTGATGGACCTATCCTCCATGAACTTATCTAGTTCTTTTTTTAACCTTGTTATAGTCTTGGCCTTCACAACATCCTCAGGCAAAGAGTTACACAGGTTGATTGTGCGTTGTCTGAAGAAGCACTACATTAATTTAAACTGTCAGTAACAAAAATCTGTTCAGGTACATGATGCCTAAGGTCAAAATTTACAAAAGTGTCCTATGATTTTGAGATGCCTCAAGTTTAGAATGTGCAGCTTAAGACACAGTGGACCTGATTATCAGAAGTGCTGAGCACTTCCAGCTTATATTGACTTCAACTAGAATTGTTGGTGCTCAGCGCCTAGACAATCAGGCTCCGTATATCTAGATCTAGGCACCCAAAAATTGAAGCTTCCCAAAGTCATCTCTCATGACACGTTTGAATATTTTGGCCTGTCAGCATTTCTAAAAATTAAAAGTTTAATTCAGATTTCCAAGATCTCTCTAAAGTAGGGTTGCCAACCCTTCAGGATTGTCCTGGAGTCTCCTGGAATTAAAATTTAATCTTTAATGAAAGATTATGCCCAGGAATACATCCAACCAAAATTGGCAATCCTACCCTAAAAGCAGGAGGGAAGATCTTGCTTATTGATGGAGACAGAATGTTGGTGGTTGACAAGAAGCTAGGCTGGATTCTACATATGGCTTTCACTCTGGATAAAAGATAATTTTTCAGTGCAATATAAAAGGTGTTTGAAAGGATCTAAAAAAATAAGAGGCAAGGTTGTTCTCATTATTAATCTTTTTTTGGAATGTTTTGATCCCCAGATCTAAACGCCCAGCTCCAGTTCCAACAGCCATACCTAAAGTTGACTCTCCCAGGCCTGTAATTCCCCATCAGAAGGTATGTAACATATTATCTCTTTAGTGCTTCTTGTTATTTGACTCTAACATAAACATAAATTGGTATCCGGTCTAATACTCTCCGAGCACCTGGAGCATTTCTGACTTTTTTTTTATTCTGTTCTCTTCTAAGCTGTAGGTAGCTAAGCCTATCAAAGCTTCCCAAAATATACAGTCATTTCCCAAAGCATTTGAGGAAAAAACCCATTAGCATATCGCTCAGCTCAGCTAAAAAAATGATTAAAACTGACAACATGTTGACTTGGCTAGATTAGATGACATTAAGGCATTTTACAAGCTTTATTGGTAGCTGTGCCTTCTTGTCAGGTCAGTTATTAAATGTCACACCAAAAAATAGAGGATAATTTAATGTAAAGATGAACAGTGAATGATGGGGAAAGTGGATGGCTCAAGTTCCATGGACTAAGTCCATCTCCTAGGATATATATGTCCAAAAGCCATCACCACTGCTCAGAGGTGAAAGTAAGCTGGTACGGGCCGGTACGGAGGACCGGTAAGAAAAGGAGACTGAGGGAGAGAGAGAGAAGCCTGCTCCCTGCATAAGAATAGTTTAAACTCAGCGTTTCCCTGATGGTTCAGCCCCCAGGGTTAGGTTTCTGGCATCCTTGTTAATTTCACTCACAGTAGCTGGGGGGAAGAGGCTGAGGGGAGGGTGTGTTTGACCATGGCAGGGGCAGTCCTTTTCTGCCCCCGGGATGAGGGGATCTCTCCAATTTTAGTATATGTGTAATATACACAACAAATACAAGCATTTGGCTGCACAGCTTAAATCCAGAGCTAATAAAAGCAGGTGGAAGGGGAAAACTGACTGTCACATTGGTTTCTCGGCTCCTCCCTCCCCCTCCTCCAGCCAGGCTGCAGACAAGGCTCTGCATTCCTCCCCTGCCACCCCCGGCAGAGAATCTCCTCTAGGCTCTAGCTTCCAGTAGGGACACTGGCTGAGATGCCTGCTGCTTCTGCCTGCAAAAGAACAGTTTAAGCTCAGTTGTTCCCTGTGCAGTTCAGTGCCCAGAGTTAGGAGCCGTTTCTGGCATCCTTGTTAATTTCACTCCCAGTTGTTGTTGGGTGTGTGTGACCATGGCAGGGGCAGTTCTTTTCTGCCCCCGGGATGAGGGGATCTCCTAAACACAATCAAAATCAGGAACCATTTCCAAGTTCAAATCTATTCCATTCCCTCCCCAGCAGAGGATCATGGTTGTGATGTCCAAACTGCTTGCAGATCCTCTTTGAAATGTTACTGTTTAAAAAAAGCAACACAAAAAACATGGAGAACATGGTGGAAAGATGTGTCATGATGATTAGGGTTTATTTTGGGCAAAGCAATTTTGCTAAAGCAACTAAAGATTCACAGGGAAAGCAAATAGCCCCCATAGACAAAACCACAAAGGGATTGGAGGGGAAAACTGAATATTCAGGGAAATTATTGTTCCTCCTTTGAAAGAAATAGTAGTTTTCATTCCAATCCACCCTCTTTATATATTGATTTAAACACCTGAAATGTCTTTAGGATATCGGGTACAATCTCTGATCTCTTTTTGTTTTGTCCTGCCTGCAGAGTGCAGAGGCTGAAATTGACAAAACTTTCTCTAAATATCTTGTATATTTCATGAAGGCTATTTCAGTTGTCCTTCATTTACCCCTGACTTCCCCTCTTCCCCCCCCTCCCCCCCCGGCTCCCTCCCTGGCTGGCTGGCTGTGGTTTTTGCCTTGGTTACTTACTCCTTGGCAGACCCAGCCCAGCGGCACCTGCTGGCTCTCTGCAGGCAGCAGCCCACAGGGGCCCGTTGCTTGGGTCGCTGCTGGTCAGTGGCAGGCTGCAGCTGCATTGTTTGTGACACATTCATACACATACACATACATACAGTCAGAGGTGAAAGTAAGCCGGTCCGACATACCGGCAAGAGCCAGTACGTCGTGCTGGACCGCATCGACTTCCACAGCGGGGATTGAAAGGGCTCTGGGCTGCCCGCGGCTGCGGGCAGCCCTGAGCCCTTTCAATCCCGGCCGTGGCTGAGATTTAAAGGGCTCAGAGCTCCCCGCCGCTGTGGGCAGCCCAGAGCCCTTTGAATCCCTGCTGCAGCTGGGGATTTAAAAGGCTCAGAGCTCTCCGCAGCTGCAGGCAGCCCACAGCCCTTTAAATCCCAGCCGCGGATCTGGCGGCTGGGCTGGGGCAGGGATTTAAAGGCCCTGGGTCTCCCAGCCACAGCTGGTTCCCCAAGGCCTTTAAATCTTGAGAGGCCATGCCCCCTCAGGACTACTGCAGTACCGGTAAGTCCTGTAAGTTACTTTTACCCCTGCCACTGCTAGAATTCACTGTCTAGTTAGCAATGTGTCTGCAGTCTCTGTAGATTGCCTAAGCACAGACATTTAGTTTCTAGGTACATGTCACCTTAAAACTGAACATTCTGTAGGTGGGGGAGTAGGTTAGATGTAGGATTATTTCTGGTGTTTGCTAAGGGTCTTTCAAAGAGCTGGGATGTGGATCCTATCCCATTTCCAAGTGTGCTAAAAGGTTTCTCACAGCTGTGGGTCAGGTTGGCTAGATCTCTTGTCTGGGAGTATGATGTGTGATTAGTAGCAACTAGGAGTGGAAATGATGTTGTTGAGGTTGCATTTCTGGCAGGATTGAAGAGGTGAGTCATGGTATTAGTCCAAGGTGATATTGGAAAGAAACTGGCAGTTGGAGGTCAGTTTAGGGTGCTTTTCCAGGTATTCTGGGAGACTTGGACAGTTGGGATGGGAATGATGATGCATGTCTTAGAGCAAGGTGACTAGGGGTCAGATGTATATCCAGAGGTTGTGAGGGAGTTCAGTCTCTCTCATGTTGGGCTAGGAGGATTACAGTAGATGCATGCCAGGTGACGTGTGGTTCATGTAGAGGGAAATTGTCAATGAGTTCAGTATCTGAAATGAGTCCTCTTTAATGGTGTATTGGGAGGGGATTATGGTTGGAGTATGAATGTCTTGAATTACTAAAGCAAAGATCTCAAATATGGTATAAAAAAGATCTTACTGATGTAAACTAGTATTTCATGTATGTTGAGGTAAGGTATGTTACAGTAAATATATTGTTAAAATAAAGTTTTGTTTAAAATAAAACTTGTTACTTTTTAAATGGGACACAGAGGTAGGTCTCTAATTCCAGTTGATCTGATGGCTACTGCAGTGGTCCATATGAAATTAGTCTGATTTCATTTCAGCTCCCAGAGAGCAAGTGGCTACATGATAAAACCATCATTGCCAAGCTGTCCTCTTACCCGTAGGGGTAGTCTTTCCGGGTCAGGGATAATGCATGCAGCTAAGGACTCTTGCATGTGCAGACGAGTTCAGTGGCTGATATAAACCATACACATTATTTCTGCTGACCCAATTGTAATTCCTGCTAATTTGCAAGCATGTATTTCTTTTCAACTTCTATCAGCAGCTGATTATATTTTATATAAGAACTCATATGAGGTGCAACTTCAGCCTATTGAAAGGCACAATCAATGTTTTTTCAGTTTGGTAGGAATGCTCCCGCATCCCTAGTGGAGCCCATTGTCTCCTCATTTTCTTCAGCTAATTCTGTGTTTTGAGCTGATGCTTTTTGTGTGAATGTCTGTGATACATGAGATCAACTGGGCTCCAGGGCTGCTGGAGGGAATGAATATTTGATTGGGGCACAGTTTACACTTTTTGCTTACCAAACAACTCAAAACAAGATTAATCATTTGCGAGTTAAATGAAGCTGTTTGTGCAGCTCTAGGCATGAAATATTGAAAGAATAGAAGGATATATCCAAGACTGAGAACATTTGTGATTAGAAGTCATTCAAAATGGAGGAAAAAGAGATGGGGACTCTTCCAGAGAATTGAACTAAAGGTTCATAAATGCTCTGTGTTCATGCAACATTAGAGTTCATAGTTAAGCATCTACAAGTGAGGAAGTATGAAATTTAAGGGTCAACACACAGCCTTAACTCTGTCCTTTTGCATATAGGCATTTTGATATAGTGTTTATTTATATGATCATATTCTGTACTATTTATGAAATATGCTATAAAATTATTACAGTAATTAATATGTCTATTATGGTAGCTCTCAGAGTTCCAGTCAGAACTGAGCCTCCTTGTGCTTATGAATAGTATATTCTACAACACTGTGAACTTGTATGTAAAATAACCTGCAATCATAGTTGGAGGAAGGATGGTCTTGTTGAATAAGGCACAGAACAGGAGATTTGTGTTTTATTCCTGATTGTGCCACAGACTGCTTGTGTGACCCTGGACAAGTCACTTAATTTCTCTGTGCCTCAGCTCACCTGTCTGTGACGTGGTGATAGTAACAACTAGCTTCTTAATATGGGTGTTGTAAGGCTAAATTAATTAATGAATGATTCTAAAAACTTGAAATCATGCTTGTAGACATTCAAAGAATTGGTATAATATTCTAATTAAAGACTGTATCCCAATTCATAGTAAGGTCAGAGTTAACATTACTTTTCATACTTCCTGACTTGAGTGCTTAACAGTGCAGTCTCAACAGTGCATTAACACAGTGCCCTGCTGTGGGTCCCCATACCCAGATTCCCCTCGAGTCCCACCTTTGTACTAGAGCAGAGTTCACACCATGGAATGAATGCATGCAAGTTAAGGTTCATTCAGTCAGCTCTTGTTCACCCTGGTCCATCCCTCCCCACTCCCACATCCCTAACCCACACAACGCCCGTAAAGAGACTTCTTTGGGGTGAGGATAAAAGTGGAGCAAGTTGACAAATTGGCACAGTGTTTTGGTACCTCCCACTCTAGAAGCCAGTGATGCCCATGTTGAGGTTCCCCTCCTGTCCCACAGGTGAAGGGGAGTGTTCTGCCCTTAGAGAAGTTAGACAAATATTAGAAAGTAAAAAAAAGGTTTTACTGAGAACAAAGAACGGGCTCAGCTAATGCTTCATAATAAACTCCTTTCACCCCCAAATGTTCTGTGTTCTCCGCTACATAATCATTTTTAAGCTTATCCATTGATGTAGTATCTCACCATTACACTGGAAAATTTGAATCCAGCTGCCTTACTTCTCCATGGAGCAAGGGATCTCAGCAAGGTGACAGCATCTTTCTCTAGGGAGGAAGCCAATGCCCAGTGTTAGAGCCTCCTCTTCTGGTCAGCAGAAAGATAGCATCAGACTTTTATAGATGAAAATGTTAGCTCATTTTTCCAGCCACAGGGATAATTTGATGGGGTGGAATTGGGGGTGGGGGGGGGGAGAAGATGAGGAACAAGGAAATGTTAGTCACTGCTGACTACTTATAATTTCATTAGATATAATGCTAAGAGATGTTCATTACTAGAAGCCTGACATTCAGATTTCAGAAGTGCAATAATTTTTTCCTTCATTGGTGTGTTCTTGCCACTAGACTGAAACAAACAGAACAATAATTTAATCTAAAATATACTCTTATGAATGAACCAAATAACAGGTACTTTATCAGTCATGAGAGGAAACAGCCAAATGGAAAATTATACTGATGCTGAAAGTCCATATCCCCATCCTTCCACTTTACTCCACAAATTGCCCCTTGTCTCCAAAAATTTCCCCAGTCTTAACTTAAAAACCTCAAATGTGACCCCCAGGTTTCCAGTGTAAACTGTAGGACATAGTTCTGTTTTCCTATGCCAGTAATCAGCTATTACAATAAATCAATACCAATATGCAGTTAAGAAACCTAGCTAGAAAATATTTGAGGAACGTAACCAAAATTCCCCCAAAAGCTAAAGGATGGCAACCCCACCAGCCTTCATTTTCTGTCCTCTTACCCACAATATTTCCTTTCCTATAACCATCTCTTTATTTAAGTTACAGTTCTGCCAAATATTATTAGGCTGCTTTTTATTGATTAAAAATGTTTCTCTCTTCTAGAGCTCACGCTAACACCACTTAATAATTTCCCCTCACAGTACCCTTCCCTATATCAGAGGTGAGGGGAAGGAGTCCTGTGTTAAATTTTCACTGATTCTAAAATGTTTTTTTTTCTAGTTAACCTACAGATCTAGCTTCATCAGATGCTGTCTGTTCCTTCTGTTGTTGTTGTATGTGCTTTACCTTGATTTTTCTGTCCTGCCAGGATGTACAGCTTTCAGAAGGAGAGCATCAATGTAATTGGTGACTCATTATCTGAGAAAGGATTGTGCATTTGTTCCTCTTTAAAAATATATATTGTAGGTGGAAATCCTGTTTTTTATTTGTTTAATGATACTTGGACGCCTCTAATAGGCAATTACCAATGGTTATTTGCACACTTTTTTTGAGGTCAGAATGTATTGACCGAAGTGTGTGATTAATTATAAATACATTCAGAAAAAATGAACAAAATATGTAAAAAGCAGTAGTTTGAAATATACTATTAAGATAATCATTTTCCATAGCCTCAGTGGCCTCACACCAGAAAGCCAACAGTGGATAATTAGACCCAGTGCGAGTAACTAATATTCATTGACAATGACATTGTTACCTACTCTGTAAATTTCAGTTTGAAGCCCAAACTCTGCTCAGGTTTACATCCTCTGCAACCCCATAGAAGCCAGTGGGGTTGCAGATTTGGGATGTCCAAATATGACCCTGCAAGCCATTATAGCCCTGTATGGGGCACAGTGTCCCCAGGGGTCACTGAGGGACTTACGCTGAGTAGCAGCTCCTTCAAAACCTTTGAAAGGTTTAGCCTTCAACTCCAGTCTGGAGCGGTGTTCTTGGCCTTTGCTGCTGCAGCGGCTACATCCTTTTTTAGATACGCTCCCCTGGAATGTGAGTCCCGGCAGCAACACTGACAGGCATTCCAATCTTGTGCTTCCAAAAATGTGGTTATTAATTATGGCTTCTACATGTCCGCATGCACAAGGGTGGAGAAGAGGTGTCCTCTCTACGGCACTGAATCAGGGTCAGCGTAAGTTAGCTGTAAGACAGGACTCTAAGCTTCTGCGATAAATTGCAAGTTGATATCACATATACACTAAGAAATCCACAAATTCCCCATTTGTCCAAATGCTTTATCTAGTGCCTCACTATACACTGGCGTGCAACAGATACAACAATGCCGGAAAATGTCTGCTGCTGTCCTGTTTCGTTCAAATCATATAAACAAACAGAAAGAAAAAATAAAGCTTACAATCTAAGTATAGTAGAAGGGTTTTTGTTCTGTTTGCCTAGCACAGTTGGATTCCATGCCTAGGGCTCCTAAGTGTTATGATAATATATATAATAATTATACTGATTGTTCATGGATACTCCATTATCAAGTGAGCTGCCAAAACATAACAGAGAAAAAAGTCTCACAAAGACACCTTCCAAGAGGAGAGTTTGAACTATTGAGCTGAGGCACCGACCAGGCTAAAAGATGAAAGGGAATGGATTTATTGGAACTAGCTTTGGTTTAATAGCAAAACAGGGGCACAAAAAATTGGGCATTATGAAGACAAAGAAATGCTGAACACTGGTGTGGTGGATTTATGAGTTAGGTTTTCCAAACCCAAATTGGAAAACCATGTTTGTAAGATCTAGACTGTCTTTTATTTCAAATTAAGGAGAAAACAAAGAGACTACATAAATTTAAAATGCCCATGAGAGTTAAAATAGAGCATCTTTCTCTTGCGCTGTAAGATCCTTCATCTTTAATCTTCTTGCAGCCGTTCCCTCTAGCAGACAGACAGACTTCTTAAAGAAAATACAAAAAAACAATATCCTAGTTATGATGCACCACAGCGAGCCAATGATTTACTCTGATGGAAATACAGGCAGTTTAGTTGGATCTAAAGGTTCCATCCTGCCAGGCACTCTGTATGGCCTGAGAAATGCTGGCTGCCCTCAACTCCCACTGACTTATGGGGAGTTACACCTGGGGTGAGTTTGCGCTGAAGGGGCAGAAGGCAATGATCTAGATCAAGAGTTCACAGACTTCATTGCACCATGATCCCCTTCTGACAGCAAAAATTACTCCATGACCCCAGGAGGGAGGACCAAAGCCTGAGTCAAAGCCCAATCCCCACCACCCTGAGTGGGATGCCCAAAACCAAAGCCCGAGTCCCACTGCCCAGGGTGGGGAGGCCAAAGCCCAAGGGCATCAGGCCCAGCAGGGAGCCTGTAACCTGACCCCCTCCACCCAGGGCTGAAGCCCTCGGGCTTTGGCCCCGGGTAGTGGGGCTCAGGCTTCAGCTTCAGCCCCCAGGTGGTGGGTCTCGGGCTTTGGCTCTGGTCCCGGGCCACAGCAAGTCTAAGCCAACCCTGGCAACCCCAGGGTCATGACCCACTTTGTGGTCCCAACCCACAGTCTGAAAACGGCTGATCTAGATCACAGCAAGCACCAGCTCAAAACTTTTGAATGGGAGGGAGCAGGGAGAGGAGGTGAGTTGTCCTTTTCATAGTTTATGGTCTAATTCTCTTACAAAATGCTGATTATTTTTTGTGTGGAATGTGTTACTGAAAATGCCATTATTTCCTGTTTTCAGTATTAACCTTATTTAATCTGTACTTTGCAGCATTAGTAGGAAACCATTTATTGACATTATATTTAACAAAACACATAATTTTCTATTATTTTCCAGAGTGGGTTTTAGAAAGTTAAGATGTGCTTCTAATGTGAGGCATCAGCAGGGGGTCTTGCATATATATGATATTGGGAGGGCTTCTTGAGACCCTCACAATATTCCATAGTGTCCTAGCTACAAAAAAATATACAAATCACGGATGTGGAATTATACTCTTAAGGTGCAATTTCATGCTCTATGCCTGTTTAACTTCCATTCATTTAAATGGAAATTATGTACATGCATAAAAGAGGAACTATACCTGTTGGTTAATACACTTTCTTGAGTTCTTTCAGCCTACTTGCTAACCATGTTGCATGGCCTTGTTAGCATGACCTGGCACCTATGAGAACAATGCAGTTTAAGGGCTTCATTAATTTTAGGACTGTTCGTGAGAAATTGAATGCTGTCATTTCAGAAACATTAGGTCTTAAATTTCTAGGTAATAGCATAGATTTTTGTACTTGTATATTATTGCCTCAAATGGGAGTGACCTCAAACCATTCAGATTTCCTTAATTATCATAGGAATGAATGGAAGATATAGTCTATCAAATGATATCTAATTACATTTTCAGCTAATAACAAGCTCTTTTGACATTACATTTTAACTTGTATGTTTCAAGTAAAAAAAAAATGCCTGAGTGTGTAGTCCCACCCTATTGAAAGAAGATCAACTGAATGTTCTCTCGAAAGGCTGGCTACTTCAGCCACTAATCTGTTTGTCTCACGTGTATGAATATATGCAGAAAGCGATAGATATAGATCTATTCTTATTGCATGTGTTCTATGATTGCTCTTTTTTTCTTTTCTTGGCCTGCATGTTTGCTACTACAGGACCCTGCTTTGGAAATCAGTGCCAGCAGAACAACCTTCAGTCCTCTAACTAACACAGCGACTGGGCCTTTGGGTAGTATTTTAGCCACCAATGGAACGTTTTCAGGCTACCTCAGCAAGCAGGAGATCAGCTGTTCAAATAGCTCTTCCTTCTTAAAGACCATTGCAGTTAGAACTTCCATGGCCTCTCTGTCTGTGACACCTGACATTTCACCTGCAAAGAGTAACCTAAGTTCAAAACTAAGCCCCGTGTTCACTGATGGCAGTAGTCCTAAACACCAGCTGAGCCCTGCAAGGCAATATAACAACCCCATTGGCCTTTACTCAGCAGAGACTCTAAAGGAAATGGCTGAAATGCATAAATTAAGTCTCAAACGAAGGGCTTCAGAAGGTGGACTTCCTAGAGGGTAGGTAACGTGGTGATTAATTCAATGTTTCAGTAAGTAAGTAAGTAACAGCTGAAGAATGAAGTATAAAACCAGTTACTATACTGTGAATTTGTCTTGTAATTATCATTAATGATGTCCTGAAAAATAGTTATTAAACCTTTCCCCACCTCAAACAGGACACATGGTGCTATTTCATAACAACTCTTGGTCTTTGGTATTCTGAATTGTATTACAGATTGGCTATTGGGTATCCTGGCATGAGGAGGAACACTGTGGTTAAGGTACCTGTGACTATACCAGCGTGTTGGTACTCTCCAATTTAATTCTCTATACTTAATCTGGTTGACCTGAATATCAGCTACAGGCCTGTATGGAAGTTGCTGTAAACGGGATCTGAAACTACACTTTCCTAAAGAGAAATTGCCTGGAGCAGCTAAGATAACAATCTTAATCTATTGCAGTGAACGTCTATAACTCCTTCCTCGGTGTAGTCACATTCCAGTGCAAATTGAGATTGAATTATTATTAGTTCGACCCCTTGGTTTGAATGTCATCCAGCTCAAATCTAAGCACTATTCCACCTGTGTGGAAAGAAATAATCAATAGTTATTATCCATCTGGTAAGATATAGAGATGATCCCACCTAGTTTGACTTCAGAATATGAAGTTGTTCAGTGCTGTACTGTATTTGTAGAGTAGATATTTTTGCCACAAGCTTGGACTACATTACAGAAACGTTGAAATAAATGACAGCCATGGGAAAGAGTTACTTTCCCACCTTTCTACTATTATTTATGATTTATTAATTTACAAACAAACCTCTATAAGTCAGTTACCCCAAAGCTGCCTTTATCTGAAGTGAAGTCATGTTTCCCAATGTGTTTTAGGAGAAACAAGGAATTTTCAGCACCCTTATCTGAATAAATCCCATGTCCGCCTTTCTGTTTGGATAATTAAGGTTTGATTAAGGAAAAGGGTATTTCAAATAACAATGCAAAAGTATAGTAACAGCTAGATAAAGGGAAAACTTCCCTGAGACACAATTTAGTCACCAAAGCTTTCTTTTAGCTCAATATATTATACAAAATGAGGGGCTGAGAGCAAGAGGAGAAAAATACAATAGGGGCCTGATTCTCCTTTGCCCAGTACCTTGCATAGTCACTTACATGAGAGCAAAGTGGATGTAAAACGCTATTATTCTGAGTTGATAGTGTTTTACACCAGGATGCACTCAGTTTGCATTAGTGTAAATGACTACACAAGATGCAAGACAGTGAACCTAGCGCTCACTAGCACCATCAAGCCCTAGCACTGTAAACTCAAAAGTGCCGTCTACATTTGGTTATAAGAGACTTAAATTTAAAGACATTTTCAGCAGAAACAGACCAAAAAAAGCTTTTGTTTTCATTTACATTTTTCATGAGGAAAACTATCATTTCTCTGCCTGATTTAGCACTCACAGCTCCTTGGTAGCACATCTTACCTCCCTTGTCTTGGCCTCTTCACATCCCTTGTTAACCTTTCTCCTTGTATTTTCCTTTAGGTAAATTTTGGGCAGATGAACTGCCTGAGTATTCCTACTATGTACTATTACAAACAAATACACACCATAGGGTTGCATCTGCCACTCATTGACATCAGTAGAAGCCTTTTCATTGATTTCAATAGGCATTGGATCAGGCCACATAATCGAAGCATTTGTCTTTAAGGAGGTAAACAAAATATGGACACTGAACCAGCTCCACAGTAATCCCCCTACCTTACAGCAATGCCTTTCTATATGTGCCACTTCTTCCCACATATATGCACAAGCACTCTTACAAAATAATTTAAGCTCCTCTTGATGCACATCTGTGACCTTCTTATGCTATGTCTAGTATACCGAAACATAGCATAAGAAGGCTTGGCAGAATTCAATTTTAATTTTTTTATAATTTGGATGGATAAAATTGATATTTATTTTTAAACATTTTTTTTCAAGTTATATTTTCACCATTGTGCAAAATTGCAGGAAATTGGGGCGGAGGTGTCAGACAATAGTTATTTAATGACCATAGGCATTGAGATTCAAAAATTTAAAGCCTTATAACCGTTAAAACACAATTTATCAACATCACGTGTCAAAATATACAAAGGAAATATCCTTAAATCAAACTCTAATAAGTTCTCAAGCAAAACTTTTCTTTCTTACATTGCTAAGCTATAAATTTGGATTATTACTAATGGAAATATTTTTTTCATCAGGGTGTGTGTGTACATCAAAACTTACTGATATTTACCAATAAAAATTGAATCTTTCCAGGTTTAAGTGTCAGACTCCCAATAACAAAGCTAAAGCTTTTATCATGGTACCCTCACCTGAGATTTCATTCTGAATTTGAATATGGTTTTGGAGTGCTTTTGTATGAGTAGCTGTAACATATTCATAAATTATAGCCAATTCTGCCTCCTTGCTTTACATATAAACAAACGGAGCAATATGGAAAATCATACAGTTAATGGATCCCTCCCCGGGAAAGAAAGAGCTGTTTTGATAGCTGTTAAGCACTCACCAAAGTACAAACAGCCCGAAATTACTCAGCACAAGTGTCTCTGTAATGGTAGCATGCTGTGAAAATTCTGTGTTCCTGGGCCGCCATGTCCACTTGTATGTTATCCATGAAGTGAGAAGCCCTGTGGACTGCAATCTAAAAAGGAATACTAGCTTTCTTGGGACCTGCTAGAGATTTAGTGCTTATGTTATCCATGATTCTCTGTTTTTCTGGGTTTGTACATTCATAAAAAGCAAAAAGAACAGAAGTACTTATGGCACCTTAGAGACTAACAAAAAGCAGTACAGTGCAAAACAGGCTCTGCAAGGTCAGCCCTGACTCTGATTGGTACTAGTCTATAAGTGATACTGTATGAAAACCTACATAGGGCAGGTAGATCCCAGGTGTATTTTATATTTAAATGTTTGGGATTTTTTTTAACTTGTATCCTATGAAACATCTAAACAGATACAGTGATGTGCTGGATGGGACTCTGGGGAACCCCTTGTTAAAATTCTGTCAGCAAGCGCAAAGGAAGATTAGAATGATTTCTGTATCTCTTACTGAATTCCCAGTCCCTTACTCCTCTTATGCACTTCTGGAACTAAGGGCTTATTACAGGGCAAGGGTGAACATTTTTTGCAGGAGTGCCTATTACAGTGTCAGCAGCAGATCTTAATGGAGTAAAGGTTCTGCAATGGGGAACATTAACACAGATTGAGAATGAGTCATCGAGTCTCATGTATGGATTCTCATACTAGCCTGTGTTATTCTGCACGTCTTTGGCTAGGACAGTAAATACCTGTCCCGCATGTTTTTGTGTGTCAGAGGGGTAGGATTACCAGCTTGTTACTCTGTGGCATCTTTGAGTGAGCAGGTTGCGTATTTCGGTACCGGCCCATATTTAGAAATAAACTAAAATGATGTGTGGGACTGAGCTGGAAAATTTTTTATCATCTCAACCCAGCATATCAAGAGAGGCTAAGCTTTACTGTAGCTGGAGGGAGTTGTGATAATCTGTTTAGGTCTGAAAAATCTTTGCCGAGATTTGAGGATATTGACCACTTCTCAGAAGACTAATGCGTGCACAGTATTTTTTCTGTCTATGAAACATAGTTTTCATGTGCATGTTCTTCATACTCTACCATCAAAGAATTGGTTGCTCTCTCTTTTAAGGGGTATTTTACAAACTCCAGTTCTACCTTAAAAATAATGTTTTCTATGCACAGACATGGTTGAGAGGATTAGAATAGCCATCAGAGTTCACTTCAGAAAATGATACTATTACACCATGTTTCACTGTAAGCGGTTGCTCAGCTGTCTTGCACATACCTAAAATGGATATAGAATCACTGATCTGCTTACAGGCTACAACTTGTTCCTAATATATCTCTACTGATTCCTGTAAAAGACAGATATATTTGGCTCATTGCATGGTTTACAGAGCTGGCAGAATATTCTCGAAGCTGAGAATCTGAGGGGCAGACACTGGGGGAAAAAAGGCATTATATGACTGTATGTCCAGACAAATGCCACAGCTTTGGCTCGCTGCACTGTTTTTTACTTGGGTGTCAGAGCTGCAGAAAAGCCTTATGTAAAGAAGAAGCTACTCCAAAGAGTCACTGAGATGAAAGCAGTGGGCCAATCAAGTCATAATGCTGCTCAGCACTGCTCTGTGGGAGACCCAGATTCACTCCCACGGCTGGAAATGTTGCAGAAGCAACTGAGAAGATGATGATGCCCAGATCTATCAAAAGTGTCTTATGTAGTCAATTAGAAAATAATGCTGTTGACTATCTCTGCATGGAATATTTGCCACTTTTTCCTTGGTCTCAGACATGATCTGCTATCCATGATCCAGAGGGATGGGGCAAGAAGGAGAGCAAAGGTGCATGTTCTCAAAGATTTGAGAAAGACTATGTGAAAATGATCATCCAGATCCCATCAGTACCGCTCTCTGCATCCATTAGCAGAGGTCATTGGGGAATCATATAAGGAGCTTCCCCTTACCAGAGGTCTGAGCTCCTTCCTTCTGTCATGCTCCCAGCTTCTGCCTGCCTGAGACCTAAATTCTGATCTCTTGTGTTGTGCTGCTTTCCAATTGCTTAGTAGGCTACAACCAATTATTGTTAATGCAGTGGAGAACGATGCTACGTGAATATTGTTTTCTCCTACATTATGTCTTGTTACTGATCTCAAAAAGACACAATATTAATGCTACAAAATTAATGCTCTCAGGCCTTGTAACAGAGTGGCTTACTCCTAAAGGACTGGAGGGCTTTGGGCTAACCAACCATGATTACCAAAAGGGCACACCTCGGTTGGTTCATGTAATTTCTTATGAAGGGCAGTGGATGGCTGCTGGGAAGGGGAAGGCTCAGGAAATAAAAAAGCTTCTGCAAGGAAGACCCTGATGCCAGGAGGGTTGGAGCCAAAGCAGAAATCTGTGGCTCTAGACCTGAGCCCAAGGCTTCAGCTAAGCAGGCCCTGGGAGTGGCCTGCAAAGACAGGAAAGGCCTCAGTCAAGAAGGTCTGGGAGTATGGTAAATTGGAGACTGTTGGGGGCTGAGCAGGCTCTAGCAAAAAGACCTAGGACGTGGGGTTTCACTACTGAAATTTAAAGTAGGAAAAGCCTGGGAGTGACCTGACAAAAGGGTAAAAATGGACTGTATTTTTGGACATTGAGTTTTACTTTGAAACTTTATTTATGTGATTAAACTTGGACCCTCAAGAAGGGGTACTGACTGGACAAGAAAAGCCTGTGTTGAGTTTAAAAAGCCCTTTGAGGGAAAAATTGTTAGCAGGGCACCACAGAGGCTTCCCTGGCCACAGGGGATTGCATGGGAGACAACTGATCCCACTACATGGCTGGTTAGCTTTTCACTTTGTCTGGTGTAAAATCAAGAGTGACCACTGAAATCAATTGATATACGCCAGTGTAAAACTAATATAAGTGAGATCAGATTCAGGTCAGTAATGTGTGAAGTAGAGGGGCTTTTTCCTTCAAATATCTGTTAATATTTTCTTTGGATATTCTTCAGCAGATCCTGCTCACTAGATTGGCTATATGGGGTCAGGCTGACAGGACTGGCATTACATACATGAATATTTAGTGTCTGGGGAGGAGGATATAATCTCTCTCACTCGTGTTATTTCAAGAGGAGTATACAGCCTGCAAATAGTTCTGCTTCCTTGCTTCTGTAACCCTCAATAACAATACTTCCAGTGATGCACAGTAATAAAAATGTTGTCAAGGATCAGCCAGAATGCCTTGGTACCGTAGTAAGTCTCTGTGGATAAACTATAATCCCTACATTTCTCCTCTCTCTTAATCCATTGTGGTTTTTTAGGCATACAGTTGCTTTCTATTCCTATTTGTAGATGGTTTGATAAAGCTTTATAAACCCTTGTTAATACGTATTGCCCTTGACACTCTAAAACTATTGTTCCTTTTGTTTGTTTGTTCTTTCTCTCTTCCCTAGGTCATAGCCAACACAGCTGCCAAGTTAGTATCAAATAGTGTGTACGTGTTATGCGGTATGTTTGGGGATTTGTTTTCTGGGGTAGCATGAGCCCATATGTTCTTGCTGTGACTTTTTGCAAGGTAAAAGCATTGAAAAAGACCAGATTGGCATGGCAGGCATCATACATGGCTACTATATCCAGAGGTGGTTCTAGTCTAACAATATTTCTGAAACTCTCCTGCTTGTTTAGAATTTCATGTTGATATCCTAACTTTGCAACTGTAACTTGGATTGGAACTTGCTTAACTCTTGAAAAGCTTTTCAGATCTTTTTAATTCCCTGAAGTCATACATGCATTTCTTCTTAATTCTTCCAGTAGTCTTCATGCTCCCGGGATTTTGTGGGCTTTGGCCACAAGCTTTTTATTATATAATTACCAGAGTGTTTTTAGCTTCAGGAGATAAATCCAAATCTTGAAGTCCAATTCCAGCCAAATTCCCATTGACCTCAACGTTTAGCTCTTGGGTTTTAAATATCTAAGATGTACATTTCTTCAGTGGGAATTCTGCCTGAATAAGGAGTTAGTATGGACTTGAGGATCTGACCCATCAGCTTTTAGGCAGGGAAATTCCCCCAACTCCCCTTCAACTTCTGAATTCCTGATTGACTTCTCTGGATTGGAAGTTGCTCGTGCCCATGCAACATTCTGGAAGTCCAGAACTCAAAATTGGGCTAAATTCAGCAGCAAAGTAAATGATGAAGCAAGTTAAATGTCAAGTTTAACTGATAAAAGGATCAGTGGAAATGATAGAGTAGTTCAACTTGAATTGGCATTTAGAGGGTGAGCAACATAAGTGTAATTTACACTGATTTGACAGCGTGTGGTGCCCACATTAAGCCCTTGATGTAGCTTGGAACAAATAGATACAACTTCCATTGAAGTCAAAGGAGCTTTTGCCCACTTACGCTTAGGACTGAATTTTTCCCTGGAGTTGTAGGGCTGACGTATCAGAAGTCAAAGTATGGGGCTCTATTTTATCTTATACTCTTCTGTTACATTTCCTGTATACTTCCAGAGTTCTGCTACCAAGCTGTGTAAATTTTGCACTCCTGCTGAATGCCTGTCAGCATTACCTATTGCAAAGACCCCAGATTTGTAGCTTTTAGTCTCTTGCTCCTGCTAGAATTGGCTCCTCACCTCTGCCAAAGGGTCCTGCACTGGGTATCCTGTATTGACATTAACATTTTCTCCCCTCCCAACAAGACACTGCAGTAGAAACTCTGCCGTTGAAAGAGACCTTTTCTGGTTCTTTCTATGGAAATGCCTATTGATTTCAATTGAAGTTTTGCCTTGCAAAGGACTGTAGGTTTGACCCCATCCTGTTAAGAGAGCAGTGAAATTGCTTCAATTCCACATTCCAACACCAAAATCAGTAATTTTTGTGCGAGCCTAAGCATCCCTGAGACCTCTAGCCCTTTTCTGGATTGATTTGTTCAAGCCAATTGTCTAGGACATATATTTTCATATTTAGGCAAACTGATGCCTTCACTGAGTCTTCCCTTCTCCTATTAATGGAAAAGAGGGAGAGCACTGAATTAATGATCTCCAGGGCCTATGAATTCCGAACTGCTCTCCGATGGCTTGATGCATTGTGGGGATAAGAGAAGCCACCTCTATAACAAAGCATGGGGATTTTCAGAAGCCAACAGTAGGCATAATGTGCAGTCTCTCTTTCTTTGTGAGTCACTCTACAAGATGGTATCAATAGAATAATGTTATCATGGTTATTAAACATGTTAATTAAGAGACATTTAAAATGGTGAAAATGTTCAAATAAATGCATGTTTTTTATTTGTACCGAATGCATAATGAAGCTTCTTAATTCCTTCAAAATGACTATGCATGTATTTCAGGGCTGTGTTTGCCATAAAGTATGTATGCATCTATATGCACCTGTCCCTGCTGCATGCTCTTCTCAAATATTGCTTCAAAAATGCACAATTATATCTCTCCTATTGGCCTCGGTTAAGGCATTTCACCAAACAAAAGGCTGTTACAGGAGTTGGAATCCATTGCTTGGGAGAGCAGATCACCTATGATAATCAGCGCAAGTCTCAAGTCAGTTGTCTACTGGGAGTCTTCACAACTTGTGGGAAGAGTTTTTCACTCCTTTGATTTTCTTCTCTCTCCTTTAATGACTGAGGGGGGCATCTTCTATTAACAAACACTCTAAAAGGCCCCATACTGTGGCCCCATCCTTCTGACCTGCCATGAATATTGCAGATTCCTTTTCTTCATTGTTGCTCGGTAAACTGAAAGAGTTACTGCTGAGCACTGTGAAGCAATCCCTACCATTCAGGGATGAGCATATAGTGTCTGAAGCACCCAAAACACTTTATTTTCTTGGTGGGCTGAGGGAGGAGGTGGGAGTGACAGATGGGAATTTAACCCTGGTGTCCCATATGGTATCCAAGAGCAGTTAATTAAATGATTGAAGATCCGATTTAAAACGTTACTTGGAAAAACTTAAGCTAAACTCTAGGAGTATAACATTGTCTACCAAGATGCTGAGAGTCATGGTTTAATGATCTAAGTTTAGGATTGACAGTGAGGAAACCTGGCATTCAAATCCTAGCTCTGACACTGATTCCCTCCATGATTTTGGGTGTGTCACTTAAACTGCCTGTGCTTCATTTTCCCTAATAAAAATCCTCAACCACATGGAGGTCACAATAGGCAACTATCTCAGGATAATGAGTGCAATTGTCCTATCAACTGTGATGTAGACAGATTTAGGACTGAGCTTGCAATAAATTTATCCTGGAGTGGTTACATATTTTGGTAACCTCCACATCTCCTCACAGAGGTGCTATAAGGATTAAATTGTTAATATCTGCAAAGGGCTGTGAAGATGAAAAGCATGAGTACTAAATATCACCATGATGAATTATGCATATAGAAAAAATGTAATTCTGCATAAGAGAGAAGCAGTTGTTTATTTCAACTCATTAAACTTTCTAGTACCTTAGAAGATCTTTCTAAAAAGATTGAAGGAATACATGGGGAGCTCTTTGGGTGTAGACATATATGTACCTACATATGTATATGTAACAGCTATATTTGCCATATTTTTTGTTTTGTGGCTGCAGGTGTCTAAAGTTTACAAAACTATCAGCCAACACAAAAACCTCATTCTATAGTCTAGCCCCTGACCACTTTCCTTGTTAATGTTATCCATTACGCTGTGTGTTCTTTCTCTCCAGCAGTCTGAACAGATGCTTTTGTGGTGAGATGTCTTAGGCACATGCACACATTCCTCTGCTGCTGCTTTTTTCTTTTTATAATTATCACCTGTTTGTCCTTATTTTCTTTTCTTTCTCCCTTTGTCTCTTCTCCAAACCTCACTCTCACATAACCCCAGCACTGAGTATGTGGAACGCTTCAACCCTAATGTCCTGAAGGACTCTGCCCTGTCTACACACAAACCCATTGAGGTGAAAGGCCCGGGTGGCAAGGCCACTATAATTCATGCCCAGTATAACACCCCGATCAGCATGTATTCCCAGGATGCTATCATGGATGCCATCGCAGGCCAGGCACAGGCCCAAGGTGGTGAACTTGCTGGGTAAGGTTTTTTCTTGTGTAAAATGGCACCTATCTGCATGATGTATGAATCCTTCCTCTCATCCTTTTTCTCTCCTTGTTTGTTTGTCTGTTTGGATTTTGCGGGGGAAGGAGTAAGTATCGTTATGCATTGCACTGAAAAATACAGATCAGTGTTTTCTTTAAATATTTTGAGGTGGAATTAACATCCTTTGAAAGATAAAAGGAGGAGGGGTGTTTAGAATAGAAAAATTCGTTTTTCAGTATTCTTCCTAGATTTGGAAGCTCTGATGACTTGGAAAAATCCCACATGGTTATACAGAGAGGTTTTTGTCTGTAAAACTAAATGGTTCTCCCTTGGTAGTAGAAGACATTCTGAGGTGAGGGATGAGCTGTAGTCATAAAAAAACAACCCCCCAAAATCCTGCTATTTGCAAATATCCGCATTATTTCAGTGGCTTTTTCATGTCAGGCCAGTTTCTGCCACAGTTACTCACACTAGGTAAATGATACTACTCACAGACTAAGGCACAGTTCAGTGAGAGTAATGGTGGTGGAATCAGGCCATTTTATATATGGTACTTGAAGCAAAAAAGGAAAGTTATTTTGACTCTCTCAATCTGTTCCATGGTTACCCTTGGTGAGAGATGCTTTGTCAGGTAAGTTAAGCCCCAGATTTGACCTATGAAAAAATTGTTAGAAATTACTGGGGGCGTATCTTGCCCTTAGCCTCTCCATTCATTTCCCTCTGATATAGTTGTGGGTTCCACACATGGAATGGGAACTAAATATACTGTACTTTTCAGCATTGAGAAACTGGAAAGTATGCAAACTTGATAGGCAAAGACATTTTTTTAAGCCTCTAAGATGGTATTACAAAAATTGAGAGTAAAAATATTATTAGTAAGGAAATTGGCAGCACTCTTTTTAAGTTGATGAGCAAACTGTTAAATTAATCTCCATGGTTTGAATATTGCTCTCAGCTACTTGGGTGTAAATCCAGAGTAATTCCACTGACTTCAGCAAAGTTCTCCTGGTTTTACATTGGTATAAGTGACAGCAGATCATAGGTTTTGTTTAATTTTTTTATTATATCCATCATCAAGCTTAGAGAAACAGATTGCTGCTAAAGCATAAGGGCTAAGGTTACTCAAGTAGAATATTGATATCAGAATGTTAATAAAGAGCAACTTTGTACATTTCACTTGGAGAAAAGGTTTGTGGAGTTGGAAATATGGGTAGTTATTGTCTTAATAATGCCTATTATAACAACCATACTTTTGGTCTAATAACTGCATTGATTACATAGCACAACAGGCAAGGAAAATGGAGGAGCATTTGTCATTGGTATAAAAAGAATGTAAGATGCATTTTTATTACTGGTTATTGTTTGATGTTTTTCAGACTGAAGCCCAATGTTATGTTATCCTACTTTGGGATTTATATTTAACGACTGCTGTTTAATTGAAACCTCTAACTTAGGATAAACAGGAGTTTGCATATTTCACAGTTGAGAAGATATTTAAGTTAAAAATGATGTTTCTGCAATACTGCATGCATCACTAAAAAGTAATAATTTCTCCCAACTGCTGATTTAAACCAGTGTGGGGTGATTATGACCCCTCTCTTTTGTTGTCTTTAGCAGACAGATAGAGGTTTGTGTATAAAGAAAGTGGTGACGACAGACAAGATACTCTGTTGATCCAAATACATACTTTTCACTTTTGCAGTGCTGCACAGTATAGCTGCTTTTCAGCAATGAGAAGGTTCATGATGGTGTGTGACAACCAGTAAAGAAAATATATAAACAGCCTCTCTAAAAAGACTGAAATTTCATCCAATATGAAGGGCCTAAAATGCATGTATGTTATAAAAAATGTTATACAACTAGATTAAATATGGTGTAATCAAGGACCCTGAGTGCTGTTTCGGAATCCTTAGCTCTGTCAATAGCACTTAATAATTCTGTTTTCGTCCAATTTAGTTTCTATCAACCTCAGAATTCTATATTATCCTATGAGGGAAATGCAATTTTTTCCTGAAAATTGTTCTTATTTCAGACTGAACTCAAAATAAGTTACAATAAAATAACTTCTTAGTTTTGTCCTGTAAAAAAATTGAATTCCAGATTGAGCTAGATTTTTTTAATAAACCTCTTTTGCCATTTTTAGGGAAAATGTAATATAATCACATTTTCTGGTTTAAGAAATGTTGTTTGTAGCCATGACTCAAAACCGGCTGTAAATTACTAATAGTCAGTTGACAAGCTCTTGGTCTTTAATATAATGGACATGTAATTCACCCTGATATTGTGAAAAAAACCTCCTAAAGCATATTCTCCATGGGCCTGATCCTGCAGTCCTCATTCATGCAGTTTCAAGTCATGCCTCAGCAAGGACTGCAAGATACAGCCTAATATATGCTGTAATTACTTTCCTTAAGAACTTGTATTACGCTTGCCAATATGCATTTTCAGATTTCAGATTTATCTAAGCAAATATTTATACAACAACCATCATAGCCCCAAAAGAAACATGCTGATTTAGTGGAAGAAATATATGCCTTTTAAGTGGTATACTTATAAACCCTTAATAAGCCTTTTGTCATCTGTAACCTTCTCATTTCTCTCTCAAACTGCAGTAAATGAAGAGTAACCCAAGTGTAGTTAACCTGGCTTCACACTGGTATAAATCCATTAAGTGGAAGGCAAATCAAGGCCTGTTTTTTTTCCAAATACAGTGGGACTTTTGTGACAACTGTTAATGTGGAAAAAGGGGTTAGGGAGAGAGGATGCATGGTGCAAACCAGAACAAATTAAGGGCCTAAACCATATGCCTGTGCAGTTTACCATTAAAGTCAATGTAGATTTGTATGGTGCAGGTACCTGCCCACGTAGGTTGCAGGATTGCGGCTTTGGTCTTGATGGATTATTTGATTTCCTTGTGGGATTCTTTAAATATTACCAAACAATTCATCTATGATATAACTCCACTGCCTTTATTGGAGTTAGATGTGGGATGCACGTGATCCCATGTTTCTCTTGTTAGACATTCTATTCTGTCTGGAATAGAAAACTTTTAATCTTTTCATGGGTATGGGAAGGAGAAATGTGTGCAGTAACTTTAACATAGTTGATATTGAGGTGATAACCAATGAGCTTATTCAGAGTGCTAACATTTGTATGTATCTCTTTGTGCTCCCTTTTATTGATCATTTCTTTTCTTTTCTCTTTATTCAATCCTTTTCTTCACTAATTTCTGATACTAACATTACTCTGTTGTGCACATCCCAATGCTCCATAATGATGGATCCCACACAATGCCTTTTGTTGGGTTTTGACCATATGACTCACAGTGAATCTCCATTGGCGTAAGTAGATCCATATTTCCAACTAGCTGAACACAATGAAAGAAGTACAGCATATGTGTGTTCTTTTAAAAAGGTTCACTTCTTTCATATATATGGATTTTAGAGGCATTTTATTGTATATGCAAAGTCATACAATACAAATCATATCTCTTTAAAACTGCCATTTAGACAGTCTCATAGTTATAAAGTTTCACTGTTGAGCATGTGAAGTCCTGGTAATTTCATAGAAGGCTCTTAAATGAGATCTGTCAAATGCAGTTCAGAACAAAGAATTTGCCATATTGGATCAGACCACTGGTCCAACATGCTTCTCCTATATGAGGCCAGTCCCTGATGCTTCACAGAAAGGAGAGACTGCCCCTTCCAGAATATCCCAGATAAGATGAAAGAATTCCACTAAGTGCAGATGGAGATGAGAATTCAACGTATTTTCTAATGGGAGGGGGAAAGTGTGTACTTATTTAAATATTCCTTAGTGTTAGAGAATTCTGACACAGGCAGTCTGAGTAATGATAAAGGGTCCAAATGATGAACACTAGAATAAAGGTAAATATAGCTGTTTAACTGGAAAGAAAACAAAAGGAAATAAACATATCTAGATAAAAAGCCAGGAGTCAGCCCTTCTGTTGTTTTACATAAGACATAGCACCAGTGAAGTCAGTGGAGCTATGCCAGTTGACATCAGCAGAAGCTTTGTTCCAATTTTTTTTCCATTTTGTATATTAAATTTTAAATTTTAGAAATTAAACAGTTACTGACATTTATTTTTATGTATCAGGCAGTTTTTTAGTGAACGGTTACTTTTTGGAAATATGTCCATGAAATAATCCTCCTCTGTTACCTCAAGTAGAAAGCTAATCTAATATGAACTAGCATTGAAGCATTTCCTTCATCTTTGGAGAGTGATTTCTGAGGGCTTGTATACACAGCATGGCAAAGTGCTCTATGGGGGTGTGATTTATAAAGCATCCTAACATGTGCTCTAACTGCCCTGTAGAGACCCTGCTGGCGTGCTCTAAAAGGTACCTAGTTTGTGTTAACATAGTCCTCTTTCAATCCTATGTTAACACAAGCTAGGTACCTTTTAAGTTACATCTACACTACAAGCTAGACATGATTATTCCCCTGCTTTTGTGCACGTATGTGCACTAGCTCACATCAGCTAGTGTAGCCATGGTAGTAGGGGCAGCAGCAGCAGAGTCACAGCTTAGCTATGCCGAGTACAAACCCACCTGAAACCAGTAGGTATACCCCTCCCCCCGAATTTCCCCAACACCCTCCTCCAGTTTTGTGAACTACTTACATGCAGTGCTGCCAATTTAGTGATTGTTTGGAAATGTGAATTGAAATTGAAACATTAATACACACTTTTAAAGCATATAAAGTGTATGATAAAATACATGTATCTAAAAAAGTATAATAGATTGAAAAGTGTGAACATTGACTAGCTTCCTTATACAGCTGATGTTTTTATGATATGTCACAGTGCATTCATTTCAGTGATGTTGGCCAATTTAATAATTTCAGATTATGATTTGTAAGCAAATTCCAAATGAGCTCTCCCTGACAACTAGTGATGAGCTTGGGGAAAAGGCTGCAGGATCAGATTGTATTTACATTCACACCTACTATATCTAGGTATCTAGCAAACAGAGCTGTGTTGCCCAAGTGATAGACTTTGGCTGGGGTTGGGTTACAAATCACTTGAATGCAGGGGGGAATGAAATAGTGCTATTCTTATTGTATGAGTAAAGGGCAGTAGAACTGTACTTAGCCTGTGCTGATTGAGGACATCAAGAGAGAGGGTGGAGACAGGTGTTTTGCTTGATGGTCTGCCTGAGTCACAAGTACTATTTGACCTGCCCCTCTCCACTGTTTAAAGACAGAGCTGATTAGGCTCCATAGATAGTCTTTTGTTTTGTTAAGTGACCACTACTGCTGATAATCAGGTCTAAGTGCTTAGACCTGCTGTGGGAGAGTGTTTCTGTGGAAGAGATGGCCCAGTCTGCACTAGCAGCGAGGTTCCCCCACTGAGAGCTCAGCTGAAATCGCTGAGAGCTGGGTGGAACCTCAAGAGACCAACTCGCAGAGGTCACAGTGGCAGGTGACAGCAGAAGGTGATGGCACCGGGCCATGGCAACAGATCAAAGGAGTGAACGGTGGCACAATGAACAACAGTGGCCAGAGCGGCTGGAGGAATGAGCAAGGTGCCTTTTTGCCCCCCACCTGGGAGGTGAACTCGTGTGAAAGCACCTCTGAACTCTGAGTCTCCACTGACCAAGGACCTCACCGGTGAGTGTAAACAAGGCTGTTAAGATGCTGGAGACACAACATAGTTCATGCAAACAAACATGGCTGTAGCATCATACTTTATATTTAAGCAAGAGATACTACATACTACAAACTAGAGGCAAATGTTAAGTGCATTGTCACTTGTTCATCCTGAAGTTGAACACTGGTTCCGAACAAGACCAGCAAATGCTCACTATCTTTCTGCAAGAAACTCAACTGACTGGCTAGAAGCATGTGGTGCAACAGTGAAAGACTCAACAGTTGAAAAAGTGAAGAACTCTCTCACCACATTCAAAACATTTGCGTATATGGCTGATGAATGCACCTTAATTGATTAGTCTCATTATAGTTGGCATGGCAACATCCATTTTTTCATGTTCTCTGTGTATATATATCTTCCTACTGTATTTTCCACTGCATGCATCTGATGAAGTGGGTTTTAGCCCACGAAAGCTTATGCCCAAATAAATTTTAGTCTCTGAGGTGCCACAAGTACTCCTCATTCTTTTTGGAAAATACAGAAGATACTCTGGGACTGCAGTTCAAATTAGTCCAACCTGGGAAAACCCGCCGGCTTTCTCGTGAGCGATCCTTGGTTGTTGTCTTAAGCCGTTGTCTTAACTGTTAGTACTGGCCTTGGAAAGTATCTACAAAGAAGGGATGGATCTAAGTAGTGAGGCTGGTGGATTACTTTTGCTACTACGTTCAGAGAAGAGGATTGCCATTCTCTCTCTTGTAAGTCTACTGTTGAAACCACTTGGGTCATTAAACAGTGCCATCCAGGCATCTGCTACAACAATAGTAGATCTTTATCCAGCAAGAGAAGCTGCATTTGGATCAATCAGAGAGCTATCCATTGAAAAAGTACTGGAAGAAGCAAAGACTTCAGTCCAGAAGTTGACCAATGAAGGCATTTATATTGAATCCTTAAGTGAAGAGGACAAGAAATGTTTATTAAGACAACTGAAAAAATACACAGACTTGATTCTTAAAAATCTACAGCAGTGACATCTAGATTCTATTCAACCTCTACACAACTTTTACAGATCTCTGTCCTATAAAACACTGACAGTTGAGTGGAGTGAGGCATTACCAGCAGTGGGGCTGCCATGTGCTCAGGACAGAATTGAGAATTTGAACACAGAGTGGAATATCATACATGAATGAATGAAGATTTGACTTCAACTTTTTTTTTATCATCACTAGTGGCTCGACCCGATCTTTGTGCTGTGTTTCCTGGGATGAAAGAAGTACGTGTACATCTCTTGCTACTCCAAGTCACAACAGCTACAGTTGAGCATTCTTTTTCATCATTGAATAGAATTTTGTGTTCTGAAAGAAGTCACCTTCTGCCTGATCATGTAAATGAACTAATGAGCATATCAATTGAAGGAATGGAAGTACCGGACACACAAGAAGCCACTAAAGATGAACGCATTGCATTCAAGAAGTTTATTAACAAAGTTGTGCAAAATTATAACAAAAAACCAAGAAGGATGTAGATGTAATGCTTCATAGAAGGCTTGAGTAGCTAACTTTAATTTGTGTGAGTTAAATCTAATAAAATGGTCATGAAACATTTTTCAGTCTTTACTATGGTGCCATACAGCCCACTTTTACCCTCCCAGTTTCACCCTTCATCGGCCCTGACCCCCCCCCTGTAAATTCAAACACCCCCCCTAATTTCGATTCCTAGGGAAAACACTGAGTGGGTACATACTCTGTGTGGCTAAGCCATGCCTCCACTGCCATTACCTGCACTACCACAGCTACACTGCTGTTTATACTTGTGCTAGCTCTCTGATACAGAGTGTGAGTATGTGTATACAATGTATTGTATTGTATTTTAGACATATCATATTGTAGGTGTAGCCTTAGGGTATGTCTGTGCTGCAGTTAGACACCTGTGGCTGGCCCGTACCAGCCGACTCGGGCTAAGGGGCTGTTTAATTGTGGTGTAGCAACATCACCAGACAGGCACCAACCCCAAGGCCAAGGCAAAAAGAAAGGCCAAGAAAATAATGGCACGGCGACGCGACCTTTGATAGCAAAAAAATGGGCTATACCTGGGACCCAACCAGAGAATGGCCCAGGAGAGAAGAGAGGATGGATCTGTGGTTGGCGGCCCATACCCCGGTTGGGGTGACGGGCATGAATGATGATGAATGATGATGTCTGGCTGCAGCCCAAGCTCTGGTACCCTTCCACCGTGATGGTCCTAGATCTCTGGCTCCAACCTGAGCCCAAACACCTACACTGCAATTAAACTGCCCTGTAAGCCCAAGTCAGCTGGCACAGGCCAGCTGTGGGTTTTTAATTGCAGTGTAGACATACCGTTAGAGCACTCCAGCAAGGTCTACTCAGGGCAGTTAGGTGCTTTACAAATTAAACCTCTGTAGAGTGCTTTGCCGTGCTGTGTAGACAAGCCTTCAGTCCAATATTAATCTGGATCAGAGTAGTGCTTCTATCCAATGAGTTCTCAGACTCAGCTCTTTAAATATTTTTTGCTCAGTGTTATAGCCTGTTGGCACAGCTTTCTTTTTGTGAAGATTCTCCCCAGTAGATTACATGCTATGCTTTAAATTTAGGCATTAAAGCAAACCTTCTACTCTTCTCTCTGATCAGATCGTCTCAAACATAAAGGCCCGGCCAGTGATTGGATTATATTCATTTGATCATATAATTGGCTTGATCCTTCAGGGTGCTGCTTGTGCCTTCTGTGATATGCTGACTGTTCTGAACTCCAGCTTACTACAGTGGAGTTGAGGCTATTCATCACCTTGACTGTTCAAGCGTGAAATAAGCATTTTGCTGCTAAATATGAAAGTAACTGTATAAGCGGTATTCTTACAGTTAGCCAAATTCTCCTTTAGTGCTCCTTTAGATTCAGTTCTCTGCAGAGAATTTGGCCCCATGTATGTAAAAGAGTAAGAAGATGCAGACTTCAGATCTCAGGAGTGTAGGTTCAGCTTGAGGAATAATACAATAGGCGATTTCTGCTATGTGAAGTCCTTGAAGCACTGTGTACACTTGTGTAGCAATGAATAACAATAAAACTATAAACTCAGTGTCTGGGGCCAATTTCTGATATAATCATTTCAGTCAATGGTGTTAAAGCTGGGGTAAGTAAGATCAGCATCAGGCCCATGTTGTTTGATGTAAGAAAATCATTCAAAGATACCAAATCAATTTATTTATACTGGAATTATTCAAATCCTCATGCCAGGACATGAAGGTAGCAGAGTGAGAATGCCTTGTCTGTGTGCCCTTTTTCCATCATTCCCGTCATTGTATTATAACTCATAATATACCAAGAACCAAGAGTTGGTGCCCATAAGATCACGTACTCATGTGTTTCATGTACATTTCAGTCAAACCTCTTTTACAAGTCATTAAAGATTTTTGTCCAAATTCACTCCAGATGTAAGCAGACGTAATTTCAGTGACTTCAGCAGAGTTACACCCAGCTAAGACCGGCACTTGAAATTAACCCTTTGAGTGTGTAAACTGAATTAAGCAACAATAACAGACTCTAGATTTTCTTTATAATGAACAAAAATGGATGGCTATTTTACAATTCCTTATAAGTCTTTGATAATTTCTGTAATTACTTTTGTTACTAATTGGAATCAAAATGCCATCCATTCAGTATTTATATGGATCAGATACCCTCCTTCATAGAAATTCAACTGTATTTTTACATCAAGGACCAAATCCTGAAGCCCTTACTTAGCTTTTACTCAACCTTTTGTTACTTGAGTAAGAACTGACTTCAGTATATGGTCCACTTGTTGAGCCATAGCTTATAATGAATAGAAAGTCACAGACACTTTACTCCTTATTCAAAGAGGTTTGATTGCCTATAGATCTTATTTTGGTGCAAATTAATTTTGCTGTGAATGTATGACCCACCTAATGATGTGAACAAAGGTATAATTTTCTATTCAATCATAGTAAAATGCCCTAAATTATTTGGGCAGATTATTTTTTGTGCACACACATGCTAGGAAAACAAACTTTAAAATGAAGAAAGGGCATAGTAGTAACTGATAAGTCTTTTTTTTATTATTATTTCCATTATCAAGTTTTCTGAAAGAGTCAGGTGCCCCATCTAAGCTTTTGGAAAGACCATAACCAGCCACAGTGTTGCTCTGGATTATACACTGCCATTCCTGCTGGCTCATATATCCCAATACTTATTTGTGGTATAATTATGATTCAAGCAAAGATAAAGGCCTGTTGCATTAAAGTCATAATTGGAAATGTTCCAATATGTTTTGCTCAACTAGATAACCTAGTTTGACTTAGAGTGAGGCACTTCATTCAGTGAGGGAAAGTTAATTCACCAGAATCCATTTCCTGTCTTTATTGTCTGCCATAAAGATATTAATATACCCTGATACATATTGCTATTCTGAAATCTCAGACCCAATCTGTACAGCTGCACAGCCACATCTGAGCTATTGGGCATTTTTATATTTATAGTTTTAATCTTTTTTTTTTTTTTTTTTTTGTAAATCCATCATAATACTAGAACAAAGCAGTGTAAGTAGGGGATTTAGCAAAATGAACCTGGCTATCTGTCCATGACCCAAATGCTAGTACTGCCACAGTAACACATAGCTGATAGTTGAAGTCAGCAGTACCATCCATGAACTGGGTTTTATTATCCAATATCCATCATTCTGCAGCTGTGAAATTTGCCATCAAACAGAGCAGTGTTTTAAGCTCCAGCAGGATCAAAATGTCAGTCTGGGGATATAAAGTTAATCATCTGTTAGCCCATAATAGGCAGCCAGTCATCCATTACAGTGAAAAAGCAAAAGATGCTGCTTACTCAGTAGAAAAATGAACATATAAAGTGTAGTTGGAAACATGAAAATGTTACCACCTAATTGGAAACCTTTACTAAATCATTTGCTACAATGTTATTTATATTTTTTATTTTCATGCTTCTCTTGGAGAGTAGTCTGAGGGGTGAGACATGGCAATTGAATGACTATAATGTAGGCTTCATTTCTTTCCTTTCTATTCACATTACAAAATTTCTTCATTAGCCCTTATACTAAGGCTGTTTCTGATATAAGGTTTGATTCACTAGTGCTTCAGTGGAAGGTGTAATTTATACCTCCCTGCATTAGCAAGGCCTACTGTTCCACATGGAAAATTCAGTTAAAGGAGGCTGATGCTGTCCTTTTCTTATCTTCTCTCAGGGTCTCCAGGGGAGTGGGGATGAGGGAAGGATGCAGCTTTAGTTTACAGCTGGAGCCACACAGGAACTCTGCTGGTGGAGACTACACAGGGGATGCTCAGAATCAGTGCTACCTTTGCAAGATGAGCTAGTCCCCCATTGTTCCCACACCTGTCAGCATTTTAGATACCATGGTGATGAGTACTATAGAAAGACATAAGGTAGACACTGAAAGTGAGGTTATAGCTTCTTTCTGTTCTTGCACTCTTCCAACTGGGCAGACGTTCCATCTCACCTCTGGGCACTGTGGCAGGGTTTACCCTGGTAGAAGCCATTTTATGGGCATAATCTAATTTATGGTCTAATAGTGAAAAAATAGTCCATTATGTTAAGAATGTTCCCCTTTTGTGTAAGAAGTGCAAAAGAATAGGAAATGTAAGCTTAGTGTACTGCTTCCTAGCATTCTGCCGGATCCTCAGAAAAGGTGGAAGGTAGCATATCCTCGGGGTTGGGGGGGGTGGAAACAGCTGCAAACACCCCCTTTAGAGATGGGTCCATAGGGGGTCATATACCCTATAGTGCTCTTTCAAACTGGCTTATATAGGGAATAGGGATCCATGGCACATTTAAATACAGTGTTTCCAAGTACCTTGTCAGGGTGGTTAAGCACTGGAATAAATTGCCTAGGGAGGTTGTGGAATCTCTATCACTGGAGATTTTTAAGAGCAGATTAGACAAACACCTCTCAGGGATGGTCTAGATAATACTTATTCCTGCCACAAGTGCAGGGGACTGGACTAGATGACCTCTTGAGGTCCCTTCCAGTCCTACGATTCTGTGATTCTGTTCTGACATGAAACACACACATCCCCATGCTATTTGCAGATACAAATCCATTGATATGGTTTATATTATGCTATGCTTAGAGCGCCAGTAATTGGCAACGCTTTTTTCTGTGGCAAATTATATTATTGTCTGCACAGTGTCATACCAGTTACTTTGGCTTTTCCCTGACTCCTCTCACATTGTCAAACCACACCCCCATTTTTGCTTTTTGTGGGTCTTCTCTAGAGAATTGTATCTTGCCAAGTAGGAAGTTTGGGCAACTGCCTGGGCTTTAGAGGAAGGTTTTATAACAGGTGGCTGCTCTGATTCCTTGCTCTTTATAGCAGGGAGCTCATTGAACAATATGGCCCTTAATTTTTAAAATAGCTATTTCTCAATTTTCATGACATCGAGCATGTCACTTTCAAAGCTCTGTAAGGCATGGATCATACAGTTACAATGTAAATCACTCACTTCAGAAATAATCTTGTATTTAGAGGAGTCCTGGAGCCAAGGTATGACATGACTGCACACATCACCATCAGTGTATGTATCTGCAGCTCTATTAATATTAAATTTAACTGCACACTATGCAAAAGTTATTTTGATGAGAAAAAACTATTAAATGACCATGTCTACTTCCGACTTGCATCATAAATCAAATTAGAGGTTAACTCAGTTGGTGCCTTAGGGTGTCTCATGAACTTTTGTAGTTTGGGCTCTAGGTATGCAAAACGGAATGGTTCTTCCTAAACAGTCTGTGCAAGGTCATCAGAGGAATCATAAACATTAGGTATAGTTTAATAATGAAGATATGAAATAACCAGAGAAGTGTCTGAGCCTTGAGTTCAAATCCAGGTTTTTTAATGTTCTGAAGTGTTTGGATTCAGCGTTTTGGTACCAGCCTCCCTCTGGAAAGAATTAAAACATCTGTATTAAATTAACTTTTTATAATCAAAATATTTTTTCTCCTTTTCAGTGTAACCATAAAATGGTCCAGTTCCACAACTGCAATAATATACTCTAGGGTCAGTTAATTAGTTCCACAACATGAGGCGCTAACTATGCACAATTATCGGGGTAACAATACTCAGTTAGTCCTGTAATCTGGACTTGCTGACCATCCTTTATTGCTTGTGGCTGTGTTGGCTTAGGGGTCATGGACAGACCGGCAAACATATTGGTTTGAATAATAATAATATGGAATGTTAAAGACAAAGTGAACTGAAATGTTCTCGATTCACATGATTTTGATCTACTGTAATTTGTTTATTTCTTAGGCAAATGGGTATTTTCAAAAACAATATTTTTGGTTTTTGTTGTTGGTTGTTTTGGAGTAGAAACTGCAACTTGAGGTGGGATGGGGGGCAACCCCAGCATGTGCTGTTTTATAATGCGCCCCTTTCTGCATTACAGTAGCCTTCCTGTTAAAGATCCTCACATAGATAGTGCCTCTCCAGTGTATCAGGCTGTGCTTAAAACACAGAACAAGTCTGAGGATGAGCTTGACGACTGGACTCGCCGTTCTGCCAATCTGCAGTCCAAGTCTTTCCGCATCCTCGCCCAGATGACGGGAACAGAGTACAGTAAGTCAAGCAGTGAATCCCCAAATTTGTTTTTAGATTTATTTTATTTTTCTTTCCTCTTTTATACACTAGCTGTTGAGTCTCAAAGATGACTCACTTCCTTCAGTAAACCTCCCCAGTGTGGGCTAAACACACAAAGCTCTGAATCTAGCTAATCAGCCATGAGTACTATTCTTTTATTGTGGTGAGTGTTAATAATAATCATTAACTAAACAAGATCCTAGAGTATCTTGGGCTACTGTAGGTTCCCCCCTCCCCAACAGTCTAATGCAGGGGTTCTCAAACTTCATTGCACCATGACCCCCTTCTGACAACAAAAATTACTACATGACTCCAGGAGGGGGTCCAAAGCCTCAGCCACACACCCCCAAGTCCTGCTGCCCAGGGGAGGGGTGGGCAAAGTCCAAGCCCCCTGGCAGGGGGATCCAAAGCCAACGCCCAAGGGATTCAGTTCCAGGCAGGGGCCTATAGACTCTGCCCCGCCTCCCAGGGCTGAAGCCCTCAGGCTTCCACTTTGGCCCCAGGTGGTGGGGATTGGGCTTCGGCCCTGGGCCTCAGCAAGTCTAACGCCAGGCCCAGCAACCCCATTAAAATGGGGTCCCAACCCACAGTTTGAGAACCGCCGATCTAATGTAATTGGTATAATCAAGTAGGAATTCTCACTTCTCAGGGGGCTAGGTTTACAAAACTGCTAATTCATATGAAAGCAGTGATCATCTTAGCATCTGTTGTAATATACTTTTATGCAGTGGGCACCCTGAAATCAGAAAATGGAATCTCATTTGTACCATACCTATGATTTTCTAGCAGCCATGTTACCTAGACACTAGATCCTGACCCAAGTCCACAGATGACACAGGAGGTAGAGGTTCTGTGTTTATTGCCCATGCAATTCTTTTTCTGACCATCAGGCACCAACTTCACATCTTATTCCTAATCTAGATAGCAGGGAGTTTGGGGTACTTCATCATGACTACCCTCATTCTATCATTGGGAGGCAGGCACCATTTACCCAATGTTTCCCCCGCATACCCTCTACATGTGAAGCTGCCACTTTTCCAAGCTCTTCCCAAGGAGCAGAAAGCCCGCTCTGGGTCCTTGTGCATAACCAAGACAAACTATGAATCAGCTGCTGGTAGATGGCTGAGAAAATAGTACAGCTGCAACCTCTTACCACTGCCCCACTTTCTAACCCTATAAATTCTACTGAAGCCAGAGTTGCTCCTGCTCACGTTATATCTCTGTATGATCTAATGGTGGAAAGCTGCAATGCTTATCCCCTTAGATTGTATTTTCTTTTATGCTTTTCTGGTAACCTGGGGTTGGATTGTGGGCCTCATCTAGTAGGTTTTTTTAATGGAATCATTTTCACTTCTGCAGTGCAAGACCCGGATGAAGAAGCCCTGAGGAGATCAAGGTAGGCAACTAGCAGCAGGCATTATGGCCTTCTCCTTACTGATAACCAATACCTAATGCGCTAAAATGGCATTAATATGAAAATACAAAACTAGATTTTTTTTCTTAAATATTCTAACACATTTACTCAACAATCACTAAAAAGAAAATGCTGTTGGCTTAGAAATCTGCAAGAAGTGCTTGATTGAAAAGGTAACAATGTGACAGTTAGGTGTAATACAGTACAAAATCCTGGAATGAGTACTCAATCTTGCAAGCTCTTTGCACATGGAATTCCCACTGACTCCAGTGGGAGTGCTGTTTGTGCTGGGCTCATAGGATCAGGCCCTATGTGACTGCATTCAATTCTGTAACTGGATGAAAATATATGATGTGGTGGTAGTGTTAAATTTAATGAGCAATTTATTTGGATGATCCTGTGATTGGCACTTGATTCAGCTAACATGATATAGTAATGTAGTTGTTTCCAATTATAGACATGGAATAATCATCACCTGAATATATTTTACGTGAAACAGAAAAGTATTATTTTTTTTTAGATAATACACAGTATGAGGATACAGGACTGCTTTTGCTACTGGAGAAAAGTACATATCCATTTTCAAATGTTCTGCCAGTAAGGATTTTACACATTCCTAGGCTCATAAACTGTAAGGCTATTATGAACAGTTATGATCATCTAATCTGACTTCTGCATAACACAAGCCATAAATTTTACCCAGTGATTTCTACATCTAGTTCAGCAACTTGTGATTGAACTAGAGTGTATGGAGTCCTAGCCTGACGTATTCTATTTACATATTCCACATCCCTATCTTGCCAAAAATATTTTAAACAGCTTGTTTAGTTTGTGATCTGTCTGGTATTTTGCCCACTCAGTGTTTAAATTGTGTTATTATGAAATGGCTTATATGCAAGGTTTTGGACTTTTGATCCTTCTGCACCTAGTAATGTAGGGTTGCAAATAATGAGTTGATGAGCAAAACAGATATCTTTTTACTTACAATATGAAAATACAAATCCAAGGGATATATTTTCAACTGGATGTATTTCCCATCCAGGTTCCACAACAGTTCATTGAAAGTTGCATACCAAGGTGCCCCCATATCAGTTTGAGACTGTGCCAGCCTTGCACTAAAGTCTGTCCTCAAATGTGCAAACACAATTCCTGTTGATCTCATTATAAGTCTCGATTCAGCAAGTGTGTACTGAAGTCCTGTTAACTTCAGTGGAACTTAAAACAAATCCTGCAGTATCCAAACAAACACTATGTACAGGAAGGACCTTCACTAGAACTACATTCTGGCTCCCATGCATCTGTTTGTGGGAAGAATGTAGACCTTCATGAGCTTTAGCTGTGGTCCATAAATAGAAGATGCATATAGAAAGGCCTGGGTGTTGAAAAAAACACTTGGAATTGGATAGATTTTTAAAAGAATAATTGGTGAATAACACATAAGTCTCTACATCAGGGATCGGAAACCTTTGGCATGTGGCCCGCCAGGATAAGCACCCTGGTGGGCCGGACCAGTTTGTTTACCTGCTGTGTCCGCAGGTTCGGCCGATTGCGGCTCCCACTGGCCGCAGTTCACTGCTCCAGGCCAATGGGGGTGGCGGGAAGCAGCGGCCAGCACATCCCGCGGCCCACACTGCTTCCCACAACCCCCATTGGCCCATTATTTGATGTAATTTAAAGTACATGATATTATCCTTTGTGTATTTTATGTTGTCAGCATTGTTCACTTCTGATGTATCATTTTCCATTATCTTTTTTAATAAGGAAATGTTAATGACACTGAATATGAGTCACTGGGGAATGTTATCCAAAGACTCTTAAAGGTGCTCATGTGCTTCTAACCAATGCTGAAGGGAATGTAATTTGAACAGTTACGCACACATTCTTCCTATCTCCCCCATCCCCATGCTTCTCTCTGCTTCTATATGCAGAGAACAACCTGTGTCCATAGATCTAGTTTTGGAAGGCATGGAAGGAGGGAGTGACATATTTACAGCATGCTCCCCTCTTCTTCTGCCCACTTACCCAATACAGCATAAACTCCTCCACAGGGTCCTAGTTATGAAAGGTCAGAGGTATAAACGGGTGCACATTATGCTAAGCTTCACCCCCAGGCTCCCAGCAGCATAAATTACTGTAGGCAGGGCCTGCAACATTGTACATTGATACTCTTACATGGTTTGAAATCCACAGTGAGGGTTTCTGGGGCAGCCAAAGGCAAAGGGATCCCCTGGAAGTACAAATACTGCAGAAGTCTTTGCAGTTCTTTAGTGATCCATTGGTTTGAGCTCTATATCAGATTGTCAGATGCCATTCCTGATGGAAAAGTTTCATGTACACACAAGTTAAACTGTCAGAATTCTCATGTAATGGAGAATTTTGGTTGAAAGTCATGCCTGCCAAGAGTGCTCTCTTCTCTCTCGTGCTTTTCCTCTGTTCTCTGTGTATCGGCTTTGTTCAGTGTGAACAATAATAAGGGTTGAGTCAAACTTAGTGGCAGCTCCATGTCTACTTTTTCTTTTAGACATTTTCAAAGAAGGAAAACACATGTAACTTTCCTATTTTTTTAATGCAAGTGTTCACCCCTAGACTTGGTGCCTATTGTCACAAATACTGGCATGTACTCTGAACAGAGCCCATAATGTGCAGGAATTTTCAGATGGCAAAACGCCTGTTTCTCTTCATATTAATGAGTGTTTTTTATGACTCTTTTGTTCAAGTTATACTGGCAGCCACATAGGCACATGTGGCAGAGGATGAAAGGCACTTTGAGGTACTTTTGATGTAAGATTACCATTTGTTATGAAACCTTTCCTTTGCATTGGGATTGTTATGAATGATTTGTTGAAAACTTGATAAGTAATTTGTCTATCGCCAGTAAAACAGACATCTCTTGAATTAATACCCTTCCATACGTGGAGCTGGAGGGATATAACTTCAAAACATTGAGGGATTTCTTAAACTTCATGATTCCTATTAAATCCAGTTGAAGTTGCACAGCTACCACCCTGCACATTGCTTTGAAAAAATACCTCTCAAAGTTGCAGCATCACAGCTAGGGGTATTCTGAATCCTTTTATTTTTATAAGCATAAAGTGGCATTTGAGAAATCATACATCAACAGAGTCCCCTAGAAGTGTTATTTGTATCATATTATGCTGTTAGGAACTGAAGAATTAAAAAAGTTTAAGTACTTGTCACCATTTACTCTGTTTGGGTTTTTATTTGTTTGTTTGTTTGTTTTTTGGGTTTTTTGGGTGGGTGGGTTGTGCTTTGTAAAGCTTGGAGAGTGAAACTAGCCTGGTCTGTTTATTTTCTTTTTCTCTAATCAGTTTCACTCTCTGGCTCTCCTGCATTAATACAATGGTTTTGTGTTTGGATATCAGCCATTCAGGAGAAATGAACTTGTCTGCTTTGAAACAAACACATGCACAACTCATGTGAACATTTTAATTTCCAATAGGTTTTGTAAAGTTCTCTTCTCTGCTCCTCCACCCCCCTTTGTTTATATTTTTAATTTAAAAAACTTGGGGTCTAAACCAGAGGACAGTATCCAGAAAAGGTCCAACCCTAAAAGAAGTAGAACACCACCTGTGAGATGCTGAGTGCCCTTCTCTCCTATTGAAGTTGATGGGAGTTGGGAATGCTTAGATATTGGAAGGAAGTGATCAGCACCACACAGATTCTGCCTCTGTGTTGTTCTGTTTTTAACTCAAATGACTGGAGATACTTATTTAAATACCAACATTTGCAGGATTTCAGGTTCTCGTTGCCTAATCTCTAACAAAAGCAAAAAAGCTATGAGGAAACATTACTCAATTTTGCAGCCGATGGTCCTTATAAGAAAAGCTATAGGCTGACCTAGATATTACAGGATAGGAATGTTTGCATTGATTTTGTCTTGTACAATGTTGACTTTCACTTCCTGCTCAGCTGGAAAAAATACTGAGAGTCTGCTGGCAGGAAAACAGTAGAATTATGCTGAGAATTTCTAGCAAAAGCAGCCCTGTCAAACAAAACCAAAACCAAGGAATACAAATTTGTGTTACATTACAGCTCAAAAATACAAATCTAAAAAGCTTTCCAAAATTTCTCTGGAAAAGGATCACCCAGCCTAGTTTGCCTTTATTTTGGGAGGTAACATAAATCCAAATAAATTGCCATTGCCCTAGTTATAAAGCAGGGGAGTGGTGGCCACATTCCCTAACCCCTTTCTTTCTCCCTTCTTTCTCTCTCTCTGTCTTTTTCTTTCTCTCTCTCTTTCTCCATGCCACAGGGAAAGGTTTGAAACGGAACGTAACAGCCCACGCTTTGCCAAATTGCGCAACTGGCATCACGGCCTATCGGCGCAAATCCTTAATGTTAAAAGTTAAAAACCCACGTGTAACAAATAAATGTGCAAGATATAAAATTACACTAAAGAATTAACTGCTTTCCTGAGTTAGAACCTGGGGGTATCATATATATACATACACAGTAAAGACATAAGATAGGGGTTTTTCTCTGAGTGCCTGCCTTTATTGTTTTCTGTTGCTAGCCTGATATTTCTCCACTCTGACAAAAAAAAAATCTACAAATGATCTTCAATGTAAAATGGATTTCTTTTTGCCTTCTGATAAAATATAACTTTAAAGTATTGATGAGGGAAAGATGTAGCCATTGTACTTTATTTAAATACAAAGAGCAACGAGAGAAATGATTGTCAGATTTTCTTGCGGGTTGAGGGGAGATATACCTTTCCAGAGAGTGTTACTGCTGTAAGAAAGTCAAATTGGAGCTAGATAGTTGGGAAGAAAAACTTACTAAGGCTAGCTGAAAGGTTCTAAATACATAGTCCTTGTAACTTCTTTCAGTATTTAAATAATGTTTCAGATAAGACCGTAGATGTGATAAGTTTATTTTTCTTGGATGTGCTATATTGTTAAGAGTCACTGCTGGCAACATTGCTTATAGTTTTCCCTTTGAAAACAGAATTTGTCTTGGGGAGAAAGATAGAGGTGGAATGAGGCAGCTGTGAGACTGTGAAGAAAAGGGGATTAGGTGACACTTTGTTAGAGATGGCCTAGAAGTAAAAAGAATATATGAGACAATTCATGTACTGAGTTTTTAAAAGCATGTTGTAAGTTTCAGGCAAAGTGCTGCTCATTCTGTATTGCTCTTATTTTGATCCCTCACTTTTTTCTGTATATAGCAGCATGCTTTATCTGAAATAAAAGGATTTTAAAAACTAAAGTAATGATGTGCCTGTTTTACACAAGTACTTTACTCTGGAAAATAAAATAAACCTTGGAAGTATATCAGAAGGAGAGGAAATGTTCTTTCCACAATAGAGAACATTGTCAATAAGCTTTTCCCAATTAAACATAATTCTTACAGATCTCAAAATGATCTGAATTAGAAGGCTCGGTGTAGACTATAAAAGGACAAGAATAGAATTGAACACACAAATTCTGAGTAACAAAAGAAAACAGGATATTTTTGTGGATTTTGCAGGGGGAATTATAATAATTGCACAAATTCCTTTGGTAGTCTGCATTCTCTGAGGTATTGCTAATATTGACTTAGTACATACCTGCTGTGTTGACACGTGGATCATTGCTGGGGGTTAGAATGAGGTAGCTTGTTTCAACAAGTATATTGCGAACATTGCAACAATAATTTTATTTTAAAATATATAATCTGTAGGAGTTGCTTTGTAAAATGCCATAACTATTTTTAAATAATCACCATGGCAATCCAATTACAAATTAAACTATATTATAAATATTTATTAATAATTTTATTTTATGGAACTGCCAAGGGCCAGATTCTGATCTCATTCACATCTGTGTAAATCCAGAGTAACTCCACTAAAGTTAATGCAGTTATTCTGGATTTTCTCAGGGTGTCAATGAGAGCAGAATCTGGTTCAAATAAGTGAAAGTCTATTTCACATAGAAGATTTATATAGCGTTTAAAATATCAATATATAATTTAGTGTATTCATTTTTTTAAAAATGATAAATATTTCAAAGCTAAAATATTTTGCATCTAGTTTAAGATTGAAGTAAATCACTTCTGAATTATTAATACCAGAGTTTAAATGTTAATAGGAATTGTATGCACTTACTATCAAAACACTGTAATGTGTTTGGTTTTATTAGTGCTGTCGGGTGCCACTGATAATGACAGGACTAATGCCCAGAATTTAAGTGCTTTGTATCTAAACATAATTCTCAGTCTTTGTAGATTTTTGAATAATCAGAAAAATGAGACATATAATGTATCATAACAGTAACTGAAAGAAGGGATTGGTCTCCTCTACTTCTTCTTAAATGCACATACAAACTGCTTAATTACCAGAGCCAGAGCCAGATTCAGGGGAGGCAACACATGCAACCAGTTAGTGAGTTGAGGGGCAGTAGAAATAGTTGTCCTCCTCTTCCCTGAAAAACATGCAGAAAACATAAACTAAATAATCTCTAAATTTATCATCATTTAATTCTTCAATTGTTTGTATAGGGCTCATGTAAAATTTTGTGGAAAAATGTAACTCTTCTAAGGTTTGAAATGCAATCCTAGAAATCAGAGATGATAAAGACATATTACTGAACACAATCCATCCCCCATTACTAATGCAAAATTATTTTATATAGCACATATTCTAATGTTTTGTTCAGTCCCATTTTAACAGACCCAAATGATGGGTCATATTCATAAAACCATTTGGAAACCAAATAAAATTATTTCTGTATTTTTTTTTCTTTTACCAATTTATTTTAAAAGGAAAATTCCTCACAAAAAATAAAATAAAAATCTGCACTTCAGTTAATGTTTAGATTGTGTCACAAACCATCCAAAGCCAGAAAAGTCAAGCTAAAGTAGTTTTATGTCATTAACAGATCTTCCGCTTTTTCCTTGTGATTGGGAATTAGGTTTCCACTGTGAAGTGGAGAAGTTAGGCCAGGAGTTGCCTTCTTACTCAGTCCCACTGCTCGAGAAAGTAATGGACAGAGAACTGATGAGATTTTGCAGGGGGCATCATAAAGCGACTAGCCTTGTGATTAAGGCCAGCTCTAGCCTGGATGGGCTCCATCACTAACTTATGCAGATTTTCTTAGTCCATAGTACCTTGCAGGAATCTGTCTGTCTTTAGGGTATACTGTAGTCTTAAACGTGATTGTTTTGTTCAGTGGAGGAATGTTGGTGACAGTGCAGCAGGCTAGCTTCAAAGGATTGTTTTGTAAAGAGCCCCCAGCCTAAATAAGAAGACAAAATGTAGCATGTGGGCAATGATATCCCAGCAATTTTGCCCAAAAAAGCCCAATGTTTATAAACATTTAATGAAGATACAGCCAAGATGGTGCCACTAAGAAATCAAAACCAAAAGGCCTTCCAGGTAAATCTGCTTGTCTGGTTATGACACAGGGAAATGCTCATTTTCTGCTGTGATCTAAGCCTGTTTGATCCCAACTAATCTGTTTCCTAAATACCCTTGCTTTGCCCTCAGCTAAGATGCTCTCTCTCTTACCCTCTTCCAGTGACTAGACTTGCAGCAGGAATACTGACTGCATGCAGTGCATGCTGGTATGGCAAGTGTGTGTTTGTAAGAAACCAGGCTTAAGAACCTAACCTCTCATGCTTCCTGCATGAATGGATGACAAGAGAGATGCTCTGGGGCTACTTTCCTTACTTGCCCCTTCTCACACCCTGCCTATGTGGGAAGGATTTTAAGCTTTTGCTGTATAGTGAATCAGTGAAGAGGTCACTTTCTCTAAAACATGGTTTCTCAGGCACTGTGTGTGAGACAAGTTGGGATTGTATTTGTTCAGTAAGGAGGGATGGGTATGTAGGGACCATTTTAGTACTGCTGGAAATTCAAATACTTCTATATTAGAACTGCGTCTGAATTCTTCATGCAAAGATAGCAGACGTGAGACATTATAGCATACTCAAACTTGGGTTCCTACAAGAGACAGTTTAATTCTCATTCAGTCAAATTCTTCCGTGATGTAGTTCAACTGACTTTATTGAGCTTGCAGTAGGGATTAATTTGACCCTTTAAATGCAATAAGTACAGTGGAGTTAAGTCAGTATATCTGCATCACTCACTGACTGGGACCTGTCACTGTAGTTTCAGCAACTACCTGGGTGTCTTGCACACAATTTTGCTTGTAAACGTGACAAGCTAGAATTTGATGTGTTAACAACCAGTACTAACTCTATGAATATATTGAATATCTGACTGTGGTGCCCTCATTGGTCAGGCACTCAGGACCTCCCCTTCCCAATGTTCTATCACAGTTTCCAGCCCCATACTTGAAAATGAATATACCCAAATCCCACTCTCAGTTGTAAGAACCTGTGTCCCGTTTAAGCTCGGAAGAGCCTTCTGACACACCCAAATCAAGACAAGCACCTTGATCCCCTTTTCTCATTTGCTAAAATCTCCAGTTGTTAGCACCCTCTGACCCTGCCCAATTGCCAAATCTTCCCACCCATGAATATGCTATGTAGACTACTGAAATCCTTTGGTGGAGCCATGTCTTATTTCACAGAGGGTCTCACAAAAACAAAGCCAGCTGTGTAACTAACTCCATCATGCAGGGTACCTAAGTAGAATCAGGAAATAATGAGAATTTCATCAGTTTTATCTTGTGCCTTCCCCTCTCTCCCTTTGACACACATAAGAGTTCCAGTGACCTAAGGATAGTGAATAACTTTGATTGTTTCTGGTTAATGTGGAAACCTGGTTGATGTCAGAGAAGGAAACTAGACCAAAGCAGGTGGCAAAGTGGCACCACAAACTGTTAGTTTTGTGGGAACAATGAATTTATGGCCACTTGTTTCCATGCCACTCCTTCTGGAAAGATGGCATGATCCAGGACAGTGTTGATGTTTATTTGTAATCTGTCCAATTAATATTCATTTAAAATTAGGAATCCATACAAGGTTAACAAAAAGAGTGAACCCATCTTCAAAACAGTCTGTAGAGGGGAGCACATGTAAGCCAACAAACCTCGTCACAGCTCTAGGTCCACCATTACCATCTGTGGATTGAACTGCATTGGAAAAGAAAAGACTGTTCTTCACCTGTCTTTGTCTTCTACATTCTCCTGTTTACCACTGACCCTTCCTGCATGGACTGTAGTTTTAGTTTAATTTTCATTTGTCTCTCAAGTGCAAGTGTTTTGTGTGTGGGTGCATGTGTGTGTCCTCCATTGATGTTGGTAGCTAACGAAGATCTCACTGTAGCAATACTGCATTTCTCTGTGGATTGTCCGAATGCTTGTGTTGCCCTCGGTATGGTAAGGGAGAATTAATTCTTGAATGTACTAAGCATTACATCAAGCATGTCTAATCCAGAGCTTTTCAAACTGTGCTCTGTAGAGAATGGGTGGTTCACAGAGCATTGGCTAGTAGTGCATGGAGAGATGCCTGATCATATAGTACTGGCTCCTCTTCATTACTCTGCTAAATTTAGCTGCTAAATTGCATTAAAGACAGCTAAAAATGTACTAAATAGTTTCCTGATATTTTCCATGTAAGTAATTGCTGTAGTTGCTATAGGAATATCATGCAATTACAAATGGAAGGGAGGAAGAGTAAGAGAATTCACAAGACAATCTCTATATTAAATGTGATCTGTGTTATGAAGGAATTTGAAAACCCCTGTTCTAATCCATACCATTCAGTTTTGGACTTAGAAATTGGGGAAATTGAAAATTATCTGAGGCAGAGCATGAAATTTAGGCCAATAGTGAGCAGAGAAGGTATAAAGTACTTTAGAACTTTTTATTCATGCCTATTTATTTTTAAAGAATTATCACTCATCACTAAGACTTATTGGAACTGATTCTTTTCCCTCTTACACTGGTGTAAATCAGGAGTCAATGGAGTCATGGTGGTGAGAGGGGAATTGAGTCCAATTATGTGTTCTCTAGATTTGAACATTGGCTCTCATTTATCTGCAGCTGTCACCAGTGTAAAACTAAGGCCCTGATCCTGCAATTGGATCCACAGTAGCAGATCTCTATGGCTCACCCAAGGCTGGAAGTAGCCACTCAAGCAGATCCAATTGCAGGATTGGGGCCTTATGCTTCTTCTATATCAGATGGGTGGATAAAGAGGAGAGCTTTCCGAAGTGAATTTCTTTGCTTCTCTGAAATGCATTCTGGGCATATTTCAAACTCCTTCTCTTATTCATACATTTGCAAGCAAAACTGCTTACTAAAGTAACCTGATAAGATATACTGAATTAGTGCACAAAACCTGCCTGATACCAAATGCTTTCAAATATAAGTTAGGACACATATACTTGCATGCAGAATATGTATATATACATCTTGGAAAGGAATTTTAGGCTGTATCTTACACTTATTATGCAATCGCATCTCTTCCAACAATTCTAGGCCTGTTACATGGCTGTGTCCTAATACTACAGCATATTTATGAATGGCACCAAAAACACACATGACAGTTGCTTTAATTTATTTCAGTCCTGGCTGTTGAGCAAATACAGAATTGATTGCTATGTTCTTCAGTTAATGTATAGTAATTTTTTCCTCTTCTGCGTTGGCTCAGTCTGCGCTAACCAGGATGCTTTCTAAGAGAGCACTATTTCCCTAAGGTAGACTTGCAAGCAGACTTACTGGCAGGATAAACTGCAATCAGTTTTAGAGTAGGTTGCTCTACTCTCTTAACTGCAGTGGCTGAGAAAGAGACACACACTGGCTTTCCTCCTCCCCCCATTTTCTGATCACTAAAGTCATAAATTAAACCAGCATGTTAATCACTGTAACTTTCAGCCTTTTGTCCTCTCCTGTTTTTTCCTTCATGTTTTGTGCTGTCTTTGTTATCAAGTTAATGAATAATTACAGTTACAATAATACAACTTCAAGAAATATAGGGATAAACATTAGCACTTCTTTGTGGTTTTGTGCTCATGGTGTCACGGGACAATCCCTGCTCAGACATAGGAACAACCACATTAGATCAGAACACAGGTTCGGTCTAGTCCAGTATCCTGTCCCTGATCGTGCCCAGTACCAGATACTTTGGAGGAAGGTACAAGAAATCCTCTGGTAGGCAATGATAAAATAACTTGCCCACAGGGAAAGTTTCTTCCTAACTTCCACCAAATATTCACAGACAATTCTCCTTGTATTGTTATTTCTGACAAGGAAATCTAACTTGCAGACAAATATATTTATGATAAAATAAGAAAACAATAAAGGATAAATAAACTATGTAAAGGAACAGAGGGGTAGCCATGTTAGTCTGGATCTGTAAAAAGCGACAAAGAGTCCTATGGCACCTTATAGACTAATCTCCAATACGTCTGTTAGTCTATAAGGTGCCCTATAAGGTGCCACAGGACTCTTTGTTGCTATATAAAGGAACAACATAGGAAATTTATTAAGGACCAGATTTTCAGCAAACATCTAGCATATTCTGTATTTCCATTTATTGATATGGGATTTATGTATGTAATGCCCATAAACATCCCGGTTATCAACGGGAAGATAGAACCTTTAATTGCTAGAAATGTAGAACCTGGTAATTTATCAATTGTACTTTTCATTTCTTTTATCTTCAAACCAGGCACCTCAGCCTGTGCTCTGGCTGGTAGGACAGAAGACTACTTAATGGTCATAGAGCAGAATACTGATAAAGGACTAGCTATAGCCCTCATATTCTCGCCCCTTTCGCATACTCTCTACTTAGGTCCAATCTCACAAGTGATGCTGAGTATCCTCAGTCCCCACTGACTTCAAAGATGGGGGATATTTTAAGATACTGGATTGGGATTCAGAACAGCTTGATTCAGTTTCTAGCCTTAGAATCATAGAATATCAGGGTTGGAAGGGACCTGAGGTGGTCATCTAGTCCAACCCCCCTGCTCAAAGCAGGACCAATCCCCAACTATTTTTTTTGCCCCAGATCCCTAAATACCCTTGCCACAGACTTTTTCAGAGGTGCTGAGCACCAACACCTCCAGTTGGAGTCTATAGGAGATGCAGGTACTCAGTACCTCTGAAAATTGGGTCCTTAATCTCTTTCCACTTTAATTCTTCCTCTGTTATACAGAAATAATACTTCCCTACTGCATAGGAATGCTGTTAGGATAAATTCAGTAATGTTTATGTAGCACTCAGATACAACTTTTAGATAATGTTTTCACCTCTTAGCTCAGAGAGCCGATACACTGATAGCACCCTAAAAGTACCTACAGAGAGAAAACATGAAGGCCTCCTACAAAGCCTTCAGCACCTTGCATAATCAGGCTTTTACTATGTATAAGATGCCTGATCTCTGAGCTTGTGACAATGACGGAAAGAGCCCTTCAGTTGAATTTAAAATGCCTGGATATGAAGAAATAGCCACTTAATCACATACCATATTGAATTAAATAGTGCTGAGATATTTAAAGGAACATTTTCAGATTTAAAATAATGTTTTTAAGTAGGAATGTCTTCACTCAAGTTGCTTATACTACTTTAGATTATTACAAATGAAAGACTTTTTAAAGAATCCTAATTCACGTTTCACCATTTACGGTATTGGGCTAGTGGACCTTTTGCATTTCATTCAACTTAACCAATGTGGACTAGTTAGTTTCCCTTTCACTGATAGGGTCTCACACTCCAGCACAGAGTTCCAGTTGCAAACACTCCAGGGGAAAGTTTAAATCCAAACTTTTTTTGTTTTTAAAAGAACTGTTCACTGGATTTTTTTTTAATCTGTAATAAGCCCACTCTTGCTCCCATTGAAGCCAGTGGAAGCCAAGGGCTTGTCTACACTTACAAGGCTGCAGCAGCACTGTTGTAGTGCTTCAGTGAAGATGCTACCCACACAAATGAGAGGGCTTCTCCTGTCAACGCAGGTAATTACCTTCTCTGAGAGGCAGTAGCTATGAAGCCCTCCCATCAACATAGCACTATCTACACCAGGAGTTAAGTCAGTATATCTGCGTCACTCAGGGGCATAGGTGATGCTTAAGGGGGAAATCTGTGTGTGTGTGTGTGTGTGTGTGTGTGTGTGTGTCAGGTGCCCCCCAGATTTCTGCCTGGCCTGCTGGGGGGGAGGGAAAGGGTCTCTGTCCTTCTCCTGCTGTGCTTGCCTCCTGGCATGCTCAGCCCCTGTCCCTGGCAGCTGGGCCCAGGCGGGGAGCGGAAGGGGTGGGACCAACCACTTCTCATGCCGCCGCTCTGGGTCACTGCTCTGTGCAGCACGGTGGCTGCCTGAGAGAGAGCCCAGCTGGGGAGCTGGCAAGAGCCACCCCCCAGCCTAAGCCCGGCTGCCAGAGACAAGGGCCAAGCGAGCCAGAGCACCCTTCCCCTGACATGTTTCTGGCTCACTCAGCCCCTGTCCCCAGCAGCCAGACCCGAGTGGGGAACAGCCCATCGTCAGCACCACCTCCCCAGCCAGGCTGTTTCTTAGGCAGCTGCTGCGCTGCACAGGACAGAGACCTCCCACTCCCCGCAGGTAACTCTTGGGGCGGGGAAAGCACGGTGGCCCCAGGCTGGGCGCAGGCCAAGGAGAGGTCACACATGGGGAGGCATGAGTGGTCTATGTTAAGGGGTGTGGATTTTCTACATCCCTGAGTGATGTAGTTATACCAACATAAGTTACTAGTGTAGATCAAGCCTCATCATACAGTTCAAAGTGCAGGAAGGCAAAATTAGAGGAACTTTAATACAGCAGCACAGGTGGGTTCTGAGTTAGGGAGCTGAGCCCAGAATAAAGATAGCAAAGCAGGAAGGAGAAGTGCAGAATAGCTCTGACCCACATTTTTTTTCTATATTCCAAAATTTATTTCTTTTATTTTCAAATCTGTCCTCTCTGTATTTGCGTGATTTTAGAGTAACAGTGAGGAATTAGTTTTGTTAATTCTGGAGAAAGTCTAACATTCTCTTTTTAGGAGTGAGTGGAAAATGTGCTTAACTTGAGTGCTGGTTTAACAATCTCTTACATTTGGTTTCTAAGAGAAAAACACAACAGTAAAATGTACTGTATGCTGTTCAGATTCTCTAAAACCCTTACTAAAGCTCTCTATAGTTCATATCCTTTTGGCATTCGACAGAAAGTAACAAGTGTGTTTTGTAAATGTGTATGGCAAACATGTATTGCATTTTGTTACCTAATTTATTAAAATTCTTAAGCTTGATAGTTTAGTCCAGGGGTCGGCAACCTACGGCCTCCGTTAAAATATATTACCGGCACGCAAAGCCTTAAATTAGAGTGTATACATGAAGACTCGGCACACCACTGCAGAAAGGTTGCTGACCCCTGGTTTAGTCGGTGGGTTTTAAAAGTCTTATTTCAGTTCACTCGGTCTGTCTTCATGATCATTTCATGCATTGTATTATCAAACATCTCCTAATTCCAACTATATACTGAACTGTGTAACTGAGACTAACAGTAGAATGGACAAATATGTTCTCTGATGCACATATGAAGCTCCTACTGAAATCTGTGGGAGTTGCCACCATTTTGTTAGAGGGGACATTATACAAGGCCCTACTATATAAAGCTGGTTCACCTGTGTGGGGGACAACAGGGACTGAAGAAAGCCCAGGTTTGAATCTCTCCCTGATAGCCCAAAACTACTCTCCACCTCTATAATCATATTTGTGTGTCAGCCTGTATAATCACAATACAAAAATAGTTTAAATCTCATTTGGTCAAATTCTTCCGTGATGTAGTTCCACTGACTTTACTGAGCTTGCAGTAGGGATGATTTTGACCCATTAAATGCAAGAAGTACAGTGGGTTTTAGAAAGCAAATTAAGTTCAGCATTCCCATAGTGGAAAGGGTTAGAGTTTGGTCCGTTTCATCTTCAAAACCCTCTGTCAATACTCTATACCAATAGCTGAGTCCAAATTCCAGTTCAGCTGAGTCAACTACAGGAGTTGTTCTCATTCACAGAGAGAAGAATAATCTCTGATGAAAATGTGTTGTGTGCGTTTGAGTTTCTTTTCCCTTTTCTCTCTGCTCTGAATCAGTTCCTTTTCTCCTGCTTTGTTCTGTGGAATTGTGTTTATTATAATTGTTCCATACTTCTCTCTCCTTTAACTATCAGAACTCCCCTGCCACCATCATTAAGCAGTGCCCTACACTTGCACAGTCAGTGAAAGAGTGAGGGTGAAGTGCTGACCCCAATGAAGTCATTGGGAGTATTGCCATTAGTTTCAATTCAGCCAGGATTTCGCCCACCTCTGCTGTAGCAGGAGAGGATGAATCAGGTTAACCATAACTGCAGTGGCCTAATGCTACTAGAAGCCTTATCCCAATTGCTTGTCTTTTGGTCTGGACTATGCATTTTTTTTTATAACCCATTTTGCTATACTGGAAATAAATCACGCTTCAGATTTTTCACGCTATGAGTTTGTTTTTTAATATTCTTGCATGACTTTGGTTGTTGGTATATTATTTTAACACTTCTTTTCTTTCCACAGACTAAATCTCTAACATATTTCCCCCCCCATCCCCTTTTTCAGCCTGGCTACTTGATATATTACATTCCAGTGAACTCACAACTTGGTCATCTATAGAGCTAGTGTTTGGTTTGTCATCACTCTAGAGAGGTGAACTGATCCAGCTTCACATTTCTTGGGGATTCAGTTTTAAGCCAGTATCTTCCATTCTGAGCACTATGACATCCTTATTAAAGGCAGACGAACTTGTTCTGCTTGATTTCTGACATTGTGGGTTTTGAAAGCTTCCCTTGGACTCATACACTTTTGAGTTTAGGAAATATTGTGAGAAGGAGAAAAAGGAGAGACAACACAAATACAATGAGCCAGACCCACAGCTGTAAATTAGAGTAGTTCATATGACTTCAGTGGCACTCCACTGATTTGCACCTGTTAAGGGTCTAGCTTAATATATTTATATATAACATACATGCACAGCAGCCCACCTTATGGAGAGACGGGAATGGCTCTTCTATCTCTACTATGCTATCCACCTTCCCTTTAGCAAAATAAAAAACAGAACCAACAACAACCAACACACACACATACCACTTCCTAGAGGGGAAACCTCCTTCACTAGCACACTTCCTCCTTGGAAAATGAAAATTCAGCAGCTGCTATCAAGGATTTCTGTTGTCCTAAGGGATTCAGTCAGGGCTGGCTCACTGTGGCTATAAGAGGAATCGTACTTTATCTTTCTATCAAGTACCTTTGAAAGCAAATGGCTTCTTAATTAGTATTGTATTATTAAAAAACCTATATCCAGATTAGAAACAGTCAAACAGTATATAATCAATGGTAATAAGTATCATATACAGAAATACTCAGTGAAACTTTTTAAATACCATAAGCAAAGTAGAAAAATGACTTGGCCTAACAAATTAGTAGATTTAAAATTTACATTGCATCTTTTTTTACTCTTAGGTGCCAGAATAAGCATCCCTATTTGAGATGACATTTAAGCATATACTGTACTTAGTACAGTTCTTAGTAGGAATGGATGTAAATCTATTCTTAAGTACTTTCCTGAATCAGGTCCTAACAGATTTTAATAAATTGAAAAATTATGTTTCAAAATTATAAGATGGAGGATTAAAGTCCTTCTAACGGTTATACACATCCTTAACTGTACTCATATAAATAGTCTCATTGACTGTGCTGAAAGTAATCTGAAGCTTATAGTTAAGCACATGTATAAGTGTTTGCAGGACCAAGGCCTAATTCTGTACCATTGAAATCTGTGGGTGTCTTGCCATTGACTTCAATGGGAATCCTTCATTTGACTTAAATAGATGTTAGACTGGGGCCTTAGTGTCTTGTCCTTCAGCTCCTGTGTGACTCACATTAAAGTAAATTGGAGTCTTATATGTGTTACAAGTTCAAAATGGCACCTCATAAAGGCACTTGCCAGCTCACCCCTCCAAGTGGCTCTGTGCCTCCTGCTATCTCTTTCCCCAGCACTAGGACCATGGAGTGGAAAGCAGGGCTGGAGTCGAATGCCTCAGATGCCTTCCCTTCCTTCGTTGTCCCCCAACATGAACTTGATACTTTTGGGGGAGGAGGAGAGTAAAGGCTTGGTAAGGAGAGGAGAAGAGGAATCTGACAAGAGTCTCTGTTGCATGTAGCCTCACTGTGTTGCTCAGCTCCAGTTGAGCCCCACACTGCGTAGGCACAATCCTAGGCTTTGTCCCTTAGGGCCTATCTGGGCAGGATGAATTGCCTCTTACACATTTTTAAGTGAGCCCAGACATGTAATGCAGCCCATCTCGTAGGAGTCCCTGTTAGCCATTAAAAAACAACAGCTTCACATAGAGCACAAACTGGTAGTGCACATCTTCTCTAAGACTGGTTACCACTTCAGAACATTGGCTACCCAGGGACAAACCAACTCTGACTATGATTGTCTTCACAAACTGGAGTTGGCACATGAGTATGTTCTACTGGGATACTAAAGGGTTATTTTTTAAACAGGGCCATTATTGAAGCCAAAGCTGTACATGAGATGATATATTGTACATACACAGAGCGGTTGATTTGTACTGTGTCGATGAGCCTCCATTTTACGAAATAGCCTACAATTAACAAAGAGAAAGCTTGTTAAAAAAAATCTCACATCTGGGTTACAGCACATTTTTTATCCAATTTTTAAAAAGAAAAAAAATTGATTCTAGGGTATTTCTCACAACAACAATAGTCATAAACATCTAGAACATAACTCTAAAAAGCTTTTGATAACCAAACATCTGTCCTCACACTGCCTTCTTTTGCTGCTATTCTCCCTTCTTCCCCCACCACTGGTACTTGCACTTGCTTTATTCATACTATATCCCCTCCTTTCACAGCGGCAAGGAAAATGTTGCTGCAGCAGCTGAAAACAGGTAACGTTTGCTGTATATTCTTTTTCCCTCAGACTTTCCACACAAAGTTTTTACCTAAAAATACATCAGATGTATGAACTCTTTGAACAGATGAATTATAATGGTGTTTCAGCTGAGATGATTTGCTAGAGATGTTCATTTTCATATAGATATTTGAAAGATTCCTGGCCAGGTGGCAGACTATACTGGAATTGTGCAAAATATACTACATTACCTTTAATTCTAGAAAACAGAAAAATAAGCAGCATTTGATCAATGTTTTTGAAGTTCAATATTGTCGTTATTCAGGAGATGGTGAACAGTCCAGAAGTTCAAGAACCATTTCCATTTTTAATCAGATCCAATGTTGTGGTCTAAGCTTCTCCACAGTTTTTTAAAATCTAAATTAGTTGAACTTCTTGGCATTTTAAAAGCAATTCTAAATCTGATTCTTGAGTTGTATTGATCATGGATTAAAAAGATACTAATCCTTCCTACATATAGTATTTCTTTGCATTTATATAGTGCTTTTCCTCCCAAAAGATCCCAATGCACTTACAAAAATCATAATCTATCTACATGTATGTCTATATTATATACATTTATGTAGATGTAGATAAAAATAATTTCAGCACCAAACACTGAAATGCAACTACTTCTAGGATGAAGCTCTGTCATTATTTATCAGAGCATAGCAACTCTTTATAAGTTCAGAACATAGAAATAAAGATTTAAGACAGTGCCTTCCTCTGATATTTTGATTACTCCACACGCAACAAGATTTTATGTCTGCTTTTAAAATAACCCGTATTTGAAAAAGTATTGCAGAGAATTAAAATCAGAGTAAGTGCGAGGATTGTCACCACTAACAACATGACCAATCGTGACTGGGATTCCCAGTAAGGAAAAAAAAATCAGCAGTTTACTGGGTCATACCAATAAGATGAAACAGAGAGGGAGGGAGTTGATATATGAAATAATTAGCAACCACATTGACATTGAATAACAGAAGCAGGGAATGAAGGGTAGTATCTATTGCTATTGCTTGTGTAGGACTGACCACACGATTACAGGGTTGTTTCATTGAAACTTAACTGCAAATCTCTCTTTGTTGGACTATCTTGAACAATTTCAGACATCTGTCTGGTTTTGGGGTCACACTATATCTACTGAGTCACTTATGTTTGGTTATGTTGTAACATGTCTTTACCTCCATTGTCTCCAGTGTCTCATTTCTGCTAGGTCTTATTTTGATACTGTGATGTCAATAATGTGGTCTCCAGTTTTAGCTGAAGGATAAAGAAGACTGTAATGAACCTGTAGATCTCTATCCTGGTTCTCAGAATGACTCCTGGCCATAGTCTTTAATACGGCATTGAAGATTGGTGTGATTTCACATGTAACTCTGCAATGATATCAAAGGAGACTTAGGGGATAAAATAAGAGGACATTAGAGATTTGCTGATGTAAATCTCTTCCCAAATAAGATGTCGGTCAGAAAACTTCTTCATCAAACAAAGAGCTAACCTGGCTTTTTTTAATGCTGAGGTTCAGCAGTTTCTCACTCTTTTTCCTTAAGGCCTTTCCCAGTGCATTGAAATACTAAGGTTCTACGTCAGAGGAGTAGACATGAGTGTTCTGAAATGATGTCCCATTTGTTAGATTACATGGTAAGCATTTGGATCTCAAAAAACTAAGTGGAACAAATAAAACACTTCTCACTTAAAGGCACTGGCTGCTTTTTTGGCTGGTACTCTTCTTTGCTCTGAAAGACCTAATATTCATTTAAGCAACTGGTAATGTGGTTAAAAATATATCTCATGCACATACACCCTTCTAATCTTTGTTACCCAGCCCTACAGGTTCTCATCATATGGCACAGTATGTGACCTCAAGTGTTTGGCATCCTCCTAAGTCACGCACCATGGATGCCAACATTGACAAAGCTAAGCCAGTGGCCTCCAAGGGTTCCGTGAGGTTTGGAACGGGTACAAGTCAAAGGGAAGCCAGTTACATCAGGACTGGTCAGAAAGCCCCTCTTACTTCATCCAATAATCAAAGGTACACTGCAACATGTAACTCCATAACTGACCTGGCTTGTGGCTTTGGTATGGTTTTGTAATAACATTCTCTAACTCTTTCATATGAAAAATCCCATTGCCTAAAAGGCAAATATCTAAGTACTATAAATTTCACCAGCTTTTAGTTCATATGCTTCCCATTGTAAGTTACTTTCTTAATGGCTTCCTCTACCAGCAGACAGGTGACAGCCACCTAGGAACCGTCTCCACAGAAACAGCAGCTGATTCTATTGAATGGATGCTGTTGGCATCTGAATAGAGCTCTTCTTTCTACTAATGCAAGTCCAAAATACATCCATGTTGTGTTCTGCTCTAACTGCAATCTCCAGCACTTCCATCATTAATATATGCTACAGTAGAAGAGATTAGTTCTTTGACTGCTCATTTTGATTTATCTTCCCTACAATTTCAATCCTTTACCCTACCAGAGATTTCTTTGGAGCACCTGAAACAAAAACAACTTTGTGCACTGCTTAAAAGAGACTAACTACTGCATTAATAACCTGTTCTTTAGTTACTATTGCAAGACTCTTAGACCCAGAATTTCATAGGGCTAGGACTCTTCTCAGGTAAAGGAGTGTAATCTGTACTTATTTTTAAGTGTTTGTGTGTGTTTGTGTATGTGTTTTAAATATGGTTGTTAATCGTTATCATCTGCTTAACCTCTGCTGAACTGTGTTCCTTCTCATGAGTGAACATCAGAATGGTAACAGAATATACATACGTGTGTGTGTATATTCATCCACATAACTTTACCATGCTGAACATTTCATTTTATAGTTTATTAAGAAAATATTGAGCTATTTAAGAACTTACATTTCCTTTGATTATCCCCTTAAAATATACAATAGTGTAAAGACTGATGGAATAGGGTGGTTAAAGGTGAACTGGAGAAGAACCAGTAAGGAAACAACAGTAAATCACTTTAAGGTACTTACTCATAAAATTATTATTCATGCTTTGATATATGGTAGCTGTTTCATTTTATAAACCATCCTTAGTCAATCAGCAGACATCTGAAGAACTGCTAGGAACCTCCTGGCTCTGCCACTGATTCTCATGGTAGTTTTTGGTTACTCTGAATTCTGCCCCAAGTTACACCCATTCAGTGGGTTGAATATATTAACTGAAGGCAGAATTCCCTTTGAATTTGTTTCTCCATTTCTAAAAAGAAGAGTTCTAAGAGTTAATGTTCATAAAGAGCTTTCAAGCTGCAGACATTGTATATGTGCTAAGTATTATTATTTCTACCCAAAAAAGAGAGAGACACTTGCTAAATTGCCACATATTTCTCCAGCTTGCTCTTTAGTGTGTTTGGAATGTGCCTTCTGTAGATACAAAAGGTGAAATCCTGGCTCTGGTGAAGTCAATGGCAAACCGCCCATTGCCTTTAGTAGGGTCAGTATTTCCAGTCTAAGATTTTATAGGGGTTAATACAACAACTGATTTCAACAGAACTACAAGCATTCATAAAACAGGGAACAACCCGTTTCTGCTGTCATTACACTGTGGTAAATCTGGAGTCATACCAGTAAAAACAGTGAAGTTACTCTGGATTCTACTGGTAAAAGTAAACAAAGTATTAGGTCCAAAGTGCAGAAGTTAAAGGCAGCAAGATCACATTGCTAATTGAGCTATTTATATATGCTTTGTGTAACTATCTTCTTGTTCTCTGGAATAATGAATGCATATCCTAGTGATCTGTAGTTGCAGGAGAAGGATTCAGTCCTCTGTGACTTTTAGATTTCTAGTGCCTAAGTAAAGAAACCTTAAAAACATGTAACATTATTGTTTGATGTCCTTATAATGTAGTCTAATGTGCTTGCGTTCAGTTTTATTAAATCTACTATAACATGCCCATCCACCTCAAACCTGCCCCCACACAGGTACATGTCCACATAAGTTCTTAGTGTTCCTTTGTTTGATTAATTATTGGGTATGTGTTTCAGCTCACATTGAAAAGATCCACTACAAAAATTGAATAACCATACCATAGGCTTATTACCCATGGAGTGAAACCCTGACCACAGTGAAGCCTGTGGCAAAATTCCCATTGACTGTAGGGGGAACAGGATTTCACCCATGGTTTTTTGTCTTGCTCATTTGTGTTAAGGAAAAACATACAGTAAATCCCATTTTGTTTGAGGCATGATTTCAGTCCATGCAAATTTGCCAGACCTAAGACATAACAGTAAAATTTAGCGTATCTCCACTTTGGTGTGATATCCATTGCAAAAAGAGGAAATGCAGCTACCACACTGCTTGCAGAGACAGTCAAATACGTTGTGTTTTCTTTTATCTGTAACATGGTATTGCATTCATAGCTCTGAAGCCAGGGTATTGTACATTTACAGTGTTATATGTTTTAAATAATACATAATATATTCGGATAGCGGCTGAGGCAGATGAATCCACAGCATGTTAAAATATGACATCAAGAACAATGAGGATTAGATCTGAGTTTTGCATATGTGTATGAAGGTTGGAAAATTTCTGTGGAAGAATTTGAAAGCCTAAATTGTAGATGTGGTGGATATTGTCACTAGTTTATTCATTCTGTAGCTAATGGTAGATACAATATAGAGAGAGAGAGATGGGGATTTTTTTTGTAAATATAAAATTGTTTCCTTTCCCTGTTTCTTTCTTTTGAATTTTGTTTCCTTCCTTTTCAAATGGGATGGTTCCAAATGACTTAGGTGTGTTTATTTCATTTGCTGACAGCTGGCTAGTAAATTCACTATTTGCCTTCTGTTTTTTACATTTGTCATTAAAACATTTCAGCACAAGACTTGGTGAGTTCCTCCTGAATGTAGCATGTGCTATTCATGCTGGGTAGGGGCTATGGTCTAATTGATAGGCGATGGCCTCGGACTCAGGAGCTTTAGGTTCAATTCCCCAGATGAGCCACAAACTTCCTGTGTAGCCTTGTGCAAATCAGTTAATCCACACTGTACTTCAATTTCCCATCTGTAAAATAGAATAACACTTCCTCACCTCACAGAGTTGTTGTGAGGATAAAATCCATTAACAATTGCGAGGTATTCAGATATCATGGTGCTGAGGGACATAGAAGTACCTAAATAAAGTGTTACAATCAATATTTTGTACACAAGAAGACTAGATGTAGTTTTGGTTTCAATAAGCCTATTTTGTCATAAGATAAGGGCAGATACGTTGCTCTGGTCTGCTCCTGCTCCACTTGTGTGACAAAGGGAGCAGAAACTAACTTCATCTCCCAAGCAGGTTTATGACTGGTATAGCAAACTTACATGCTGCCCCATCCTTTCTTTCAGCCCTGATGTTGGGGGTGGTGAGGGGCATGTCAGGGCCATGGCTTGCTACTTAAATTTTTGGTGGATGAAGAAAGTGCTGAGCAGAGAATGACTGAGCCATAATTAGCTCCCTAGTACTGCACCACCCCACACATTGCACTGAGGAGATTACACCCCAGTAGTTTCTGCTCAGTAACATCCAGAACAGAAGTAACTTGTAGCAATTCTGTTTATTCAGGCCTATGACAATATCGTACAACTGGTTTCCTTTCATCAATATAATTTTTTTAATGCTTCCACCTAATGTAATCTCTGATCCGGAAGTTAACATTATGCATAAGTGAGTGAAATTTACCCTAGCACTGACGGTTCTTGCAGGCCTCTACACAACCACCTAAGTCTCACGTGCTGGGAGTTTTTTTGCCATTAACTTCAGTGGGACCAGGATTGGGCTGTGGGATGAATTTCACCCAAATGAGAACATTATTGAACTCAGCATTAAACCTAAATTTAGTCCTAACTCAGCTACAGAAAAAGCTTAACAAATGTGCTTTTGACCTTCCATATCTGTGCTTCCCCCCCCCCCCCCCAATAATACAGCTTGCCACTCTGTTTGCAACTTTTGGGGCCAAACACAGTGGGTTTTGTGCCTTTACACAGTAAACGTACACCTTTTAAGATGCTTCTTGTTTTATTTAATTTAACTCTAATTAGTACCCCTGTTGAGCATGCGCCAGTGTCTACCAGCTCTGCCTCTGCTCCTGTGCCAGTTGCTTCAGCCAATCAGCCTGCTACTGCTACTCAAAACACATCCAGTCAGATGACACCACCATCAGCCACTCCCATCTCTGTAGTACAAGATTCCTTCTCTTCCTCTTTCCAAAGGTAATGCTTTTTTGCATTGTCTTTTTGCAAATGTCTCCCTGTTTGGTGTTTAGAAGTGCTGTGAATGTGTGTGTGTGTGTACATGGGAGTGGGGAGCAGAACTTTATTCAAGTCTGCAGAATATTGGGAAAATACGTTGCCTAGTTTTATGTATTCTGAAGTTGTTTATTGTTGGAGTGTGGAATTTTTGTTTGCAAGGAAATTGCAAGATGCAAACTAATCTCAGACAAGATTAATCAAATATCTCTGTAAGTGAGGAATATAACTTACATTTTCAAAAAAGAAAATCTGACATTAAAAATAAAACTATTTTGTCACCAGTAGTGAGGACACCAAAGTTTCATAATAATTAAAATAGCGAGTGAAAATCCTTTACATTGCATTACAGCAGTGTTAAAATTATCAAGAAATAAACAGATTAATAAATTAGGAAGCTAATATAAAGATCCATCTGGATTTTAATATACCTTAACAAAGATAACGCCCTTTAGAAGTTCAAAGAAGAAAATGCAAAATGCAGTTTAACGCTTTGAGTGATGATACACTGTGTATAGTAGGATCTTTGATATTTACTGGAGTGTGACAGACCTCAGTATTATGGGATGTGCCATGTACGGGATGTCAGTAGATCCATTCATTTGGGGGTTGACTTCTCTATAAAGGCACTAAGTTGATTTATTTCTATTTAACTGTGTTTTTTTTCTAATAAGATTTAACTATACAATTAATACAGGATTTAAAAAGGAACAAAGATAGTAATTCAGAGTCTATTCTCACTTCACTGAGCATTCATAATTGCTGTATAATACTGAGAATTATACATGTATATCTAGGGTGAACAGACTCCTCAGATTGTGGGGAAAATGGGTGAAGTTTCAATGTTGCCATTTACATCATAATAATTGTCAAAAGAATAAGAGTGAATTCATGTTGTACCTTTTTTCTTTTCTCTTTTACAGTTTTTGCTCCTAAAAGCTTTGAAAATCATTTCCCTTGCACATTTTAGCCCACTTTAAGTGGCCAGGAACAAAAAGTCTCCCCTTCAATAATATGAACTACTCTCAAATAATAGAGGCTCAAAATGTGAGCTACAGTATCTTAAAATTGCATAATTTGGTAGGAAATGTTCTTTCTGTTCTAAAGACTTTGGGGGTTTTTTACCTGCTATTCTCTCACCAAGACACTTTAAAAATATTTATGAATACTGACTTTTTTTAGCTGCTAATATCTCAGATTTCTTTCAAAATACTTTTTGTTTGACTCTGTATTTTTGTTCTGATGCCATAGAGTCAGACATCCAGCCAGCAAAAGGAGACTAAGCAAAGTACTACACCCTATTTTCATAATTATATTGATAACATCATTGCTTGAGAAGCATTTCACATACAATAATTGTTTAAATAATTTTAGCCCTCAGTATATCTTTACTTAAACTGCTGCACGATGAAAATGGAGTGTCTAATACATTCTTGAAAAGCAAATCCCTACTCCATATAGGTAAGAATATAAACAACCTTTTGGGATTGACCACAACAAAAAAGACCATAAGACCTTTGTGCTCTTTACTCTGGCATTAGCTGAATATTTAAATGCTTGTCTTGACTTCTGATTCAAATATATTGGTCCTTACAGGGTAAAAATGTATGCCATTCAAACAAGATACTTGTCTGAACCACCACCTTTCTTAGCTATCCAGAGAGTCCTGTTTTAATATTTTTTCTGTAACTTGTGCGTTTTGTCTTCTGTAGGAATGTGCTTGGTTGTGCTATACTGTAGGTCTGTAGAGTGGTCGTCTTATATCTGAACTCATACATGGCTCAGTTCTGAGATGTCACTATTGTTCTGCTTGTAACATTCTTTTGTACATGCTTTCATGCTTTTACTGTGTCCTCTTGTCACAGCCTAAACCTTTCCCTGGGTCCAAGAACATGTCACAAGCAGCTTCCACTGTTTAATCTGCTATCTCTGCTCAGTCTAGTATATTTGCAAACATCTCTCCTTTTTCCTTTTAGTTAAATTGTTTTCACTTTTCATTATTCACTCCAGTTTGGGGTCCCTAACTTCTTAAAAGATTGGCTTGGGAGAGAACATTGAGAAGTGTCAAATTTACTCAATGGAGCAGCCTGTTTGTTTTGATCTTGTCTAAATTAAAACCAAGCTAAGAGAAAACCTTGATCTTTCAAGTATTAGGTTTAAAGGACATGACTAAAAAATGTTATCAGAGCTCAGACAGCTAGTCATTGGTTAGATTCAAATTTGTTTGTTTTTGTGGTGGTTGTCTAATTAAGAGAGGTGGCAACCCCAGACTGTGTTTTACTTGGTGAAAAATTTGGCTCATAATGTGACTAGCTGACCCATTTTTAAAGGTTCATCAGACCTGCTTTTATTGTATTTTAAACAATGATTAACTAATGACAGATCACTAGTGGGAGAAGGATTAGAAATAGTTATCACTAGAAACAAAGAATGCTACCATAATGCTTTCTGCCAGGCTTTCCTAGTTGCTATGGAGCATTTACATTTAATCAAGCTGAACAGTAGAGAAGGCAATGGATTTTAAGATTTATTATTTGAGCACAATTAGATAATGATGATGATGAGAGAGACTGAGTCAGTCAGTAATGCAGTTGAGGTAATAATTATCCGTGTGTGCTTTATCTCAGCATAAAACAGACAGAAATCACCTCAAGGCATTGTTTGCAGTGAAAAGAGCACACAGGTTTGAAAGCCAAATCTGGAGAAATGTTATATATAAAAATCTGGGGAACATTATAGAAAATATAAGTGACCACACAAGCATATCTCAAACCTTTCAATATGTTGTCATTTTTCTAGCACAGGGATGGGCAAACTTTTTGGCCCGAGGACCACATCTGGGTATGGAAATTGTATGGCAGGCCATGAATGAAATTGGGGGTTGGGGTGTAGGAGAGGGTGAGGGCTCCAGCTGGGGGTGCAGGCTCTGGGGTGGGGCTAGGGATGAGGGTTGGGGGTGCAGGAGAGTGCTCCAGGCTGGGACCGAGGGGTTTGGAGGGCAGGAGGGGAATCAGGACTGGGGCATGTGGTTGGGGCACAGGAGGGGGTCAGGGGTGCAGATCTGGGTGGCACTTACCTCAAGCAGCTCCCGGAAGCAGCAGCATGTCCCCCCTCCAGCTCCTAAGTGGAGGCACAGCCAGGCAGCTCTGCGCGCTGCCCTATCTGCAGGTGCCATCCCTGCAGCTCCCATTGGCTGGGAACCCATTGGCGGGGGTGGCAATTGGGGCAGGGGCAGCATGCAGAGCCCCCTGGCTGCCCCTACGCATAGGAGCTGGAGAGGGACATGCCGCTCCTATGCGTAGGACATGCCGCTGCTTCTGGGAGCCACGGCACATGCAGGGTCGTGGGGAAAGCCCACGACCCTGCTCCCTGGCAGGAGCTCGAGGGCCAGATCAAAACATCTGAAGGGCCGGATGTGGCATCTGGGCTGTAGTTTGCCCGCCCATGCTCTAGCAACAATGCAGAATTGAAAGAGCTATGGGATGGAAAATCATTATTGGTTCTGGTATGTAAATATGCACACTAAGCACTCCATCTGATTCTATAATTCCCGTATTCAGCAAGCTAAAACAAACTAGGCAAAATTAATTCTTGGTGTAATTCCACTGACTTCAGTGGAAATACACCAGAGATAAATGTATCTCATTGGGCACTACAATTGACTTCTAATTTTCCTCATTAACGTCTGAAAACAGTGTAAGTCCTAGGTCAAATCTGCAACCATGGCCATTCCAAATAAATAAATGAAAGCAACCAGAGCTGTAAGAACTCAAGGATCATGTGGAGAAGTGAAGAACTGATTGATGTGTTAATGTGGTCCATACATTTTCACTTTACATAAAATTAATGGGGCACTGGATTAATTTAATATGTGTATATATATGGTGAAATACAGCAAAATAATTGCTAGGGGAATTCACTGAGAAGCCAGATGTTGCCAGGAGTGGAAAATCTTGCCATAATACCTTCAACATCTTGGAAGGGGTCCTCTTATTGACATTGCACCACTTCACTAAACAGTTTTACAAGTATTCAGATAAGTGTCAATTTTTAGCTTTCTATGTGTATGGCCAAGATTTTTAAAAGTGACTGGTGATTTTGGATGCCTCCATTACTTTTGGGTGTCCAACTTGAGACATCTTAAAGAGGTCTTATTTTCAAAGGGTGGATGCTCAGTGTTTTCCAAAAGAATTCTTTTACTGCATTTGCATCCGACTCTGTGCTTGGTTACACTTGTAAATGGTGCTGGGTCTATCTTGTCCGATTGAATGCTTCCCTTCCACCCAAATCTCTCTGATTTTAACTAGAATTTATTTATTTCAGAATTGGGTCTGGGATCATTGAGATTGATAAAAAAATTTAATTACCAAAGAAGATCTCTTACTTGCTCAGGGGGAAAAAAATACTACATATAGTTAGGCGTGATGATTGGCACTCAAAAGTTATTCCTTTTGAGGATGTGGTCCTAGCTGACATGTAAACTCATGGGAAATATTTCTCTCTGTTTGTAATTAAACCTTATCCATAGATGAGAACAAAATTTGTAAACAAATGTAAGTCCTGGTGCTTACTCTCGCAAGCCAGGGAATTTGCATCAAAATTTTGTTAGTCTGCATTCAAAGCCTTCCAGATTGCTACTGTGGGGATCTCTTTTAACATGGCAGCAAAAGGGATTTGCATGGGTGATTCCCCTTAGCTCTAATGGGAGTTATGGATGTAAAATCACTTGGACATGGATAAATGAAGAGACTCCTAAATGTGCAAATCCATTCAGCTTCCCATAATAAGGCAAAGAAAGCAGAAACAGATTAGAATAGTGATTGTATGGAATAATGCTCAGAAACTGCTCAGAAGCTGTTTGCAGCAAGTAGCAAATAGCAGCTTAGCCCTGGTCTACACTAGGGGGCTGTATCGATCTAAGTTACTCAACTTTAGCTATGTAAATAATGTAGCTGAAGTCATCGTACTTAGATCGACTTACCTTGGTGTCTTCACCGTGGTAAGTCTGCTGCTGCTCTCCCATCAACTCTTCCTGCACCTCTCGTGGCGCTGGAGTACAGGAGTTGATGGGAGAGTGCTCAGGGGTCGATTTATCGCATCTAGACTAGACACGATAAATCAATCCCCACTGGATTGATCGCTGCCCGCTGATCTGGCAGGTAGTGTAGACATACCCCTAGAAGCAATTGCTCATTGTTGGTCCACAGCAGAGGTAATTGGAGTGGAAACTGCACGTTGGCTCCAAAGAATAATTCCAAATATTTGTGGTCTTAGCACCTGACCCTGCCAACATTTAGCAGTGTAGTAACTTTATAAAATTTCATAATGCAAATTTCAGGTTATTCCGAGGAGCATTTATTTTATCAACCAAACTGATTATTAAGATCATTTGTTCATAAATCGAAGCTGTCTCCTTTATACCGAGCTTTTCCCTGCTGTCTGATTTGTTCAGCAATGCCACAATCCAGTGCTTCTGATATTGACATTTAACTGCCAGAGAAGTCATTATGGTGTTACAACTGCTGGGCTGTGAGGCGTCAGCCAACAGCGAGAGAGAGGTAGGATATAAAACTTCTGTTTGTGTATACAGTCACTGACAAATCCATCAGAACGAGAGGGAAAGAAATCCAGAAAAAATGTGATGGCTTAAGAAAGACTTTCTCACAACAATTTTTTATAGCAGGTTAGTGATTTCTGAAAACTGCCCACTCAGACTGACACCACAGTCCTGTCTGAGGCACAGTATCTACTAAGTAGGGATAAGACCGGGAAGGATGGATTGATCCAGGTAGGAGTTATAGGAGAACCCAGTTCCCAAGGTTCTCTGTTAATTTTTTCTTCCAACTGAGGGCTTCATTCCTTGAAAAGCAATGCAAGTCTAGTCTGTTGTCCATAAAATCCCAGAGCTGGACTCTGCAATCAGACTTAGTTGGATGAACCAGTTGCTCTTCATGAATAAAACTAAGGAAGCATCACCTGAATCTAAAATCCTGAGACACAAAAACTATCTGGTGTGTGTTTTCTTGACAGTGGTCCAAATTCTTCTCTCATTTACACCTGTGTAACTGCATTAGGCTTAGCCTGGTGTAATTGAGGGAAAAATTGACGACTGTGTGTACTAGTAAGTAGGAAGTAACTAGTAAGGTTACTTACTTCCTGTTACTTCTATGGTATATTAACTGCTCATGAGGCCAACTACAGGTTCTTCTTGGAGTGATTGTTCATGTGTATTCCACAATAGGTGTGCGTGCTCGCCACATGCACCAGTGCTGGAAGTTTTTCACCTAGCAGTACCCATAGTGGGGAGCGCCCCACCGTGTTGCCTGGAGTGGCGCCTGCCTGGCGCGGTATAAGGGGAGCTGCTTGCTCCCCCCACCCTCAGTTCCTTCTTGCCACCAGTGAAGGTGCGTTGGAACTGCTCAGCTCCAGCTTTGCTGCAGCTTGTCCCCAGAACTGTTTGTTCATTCATTAGTACCCGTAGTCAGTTAGCTATTTCAGTTAGTTTAATTAGTTAGTGAGCGCGGGCCAGGGCATGCCCCACGCCCCAGGATTTAAGTCATTCGGCTCTTGTAGGTGTTCTGTGCCAAGGAGTGACCCACATGTGGACTGTCTGCTCTGCTTGGGAGAAAGCCATATCAGCGAAAGGTGCAAGATCTGCAAGTTGTTCAGGCCCCAGACTGAAAAAGAAAGGGACATTAGGCTCCGGACCATCCTGATGGAGTCGGCGCTGGCCCCGACTCTGGCATACCACTCCGAACCAGGACCCAGCACCGTGGCGTTGGTACACAGAGACCCTGCAGTACCATCGACCAGTTGGCACCGCTCCCCTTCCATGGGGCACGCCAAGAGGACCGGAAAGACTCCCTCTTCGCAATGGCACTGAGGGAAGTCTGGGACAGAGGCTAGGCCCATTCAGGTAGCCCTCGATCCCCACCGGGCCCTAGGCCTCTGACTCATGTTGAACAGAGTAGCCCAGCCCCTTCGGAGCAGGCCTCTCTGGATGTCTGGATGCCATCTACGCCTGAAGCCCTCCAGGCAGCCAGGAATGTCACATCCATGCCGGTGCCTGAAGCTCCGCTAATGTCGGCTAATGCAAGTCGCCGCTAGGATCACCGCAGTCGCCGCCAGCCCATTACCGGTCTTGGTCGAGGGAACTTTCCCGACACCGCTCACCGCCCAGTGGCCGTTCAGGGCTCAGTCCATGTGGATCACCCTCGACGCCAGCCAGACTGTCTAGATGGGTGCTGTCCGACCGGGACTCCTAGCACCGCTCGTCTTCGCAGAGCGAATATTGACAGGACCGTGGCGGATGTCACCAATGGTCCTAATCTCGAAGGAGGTACCGAAGTCAGTCACGGCACAACCGTCGACACCATTCCCACTCGGACTCCCGCTCCAAGTCTCTGCCAAGGCACCGTAGCCCAGGGCGTCGATCGCTGGCATCTCGCCATCGCGGGTCCGCCCATCGAGGCCGTTTGCCAAGCAGCTACTACTGTCGGTGCCGTTCCTCTGCCTTGAGATCACGGCTGACATAGATCCCGGCACCGCTTCTACTCCCGGTCCAGAGGCAGCAGCGGTCATATGCCAGCCTGGCCTCTGCTCACAGCCGCCCGTCTACAGGCCAAGCTAGCCAGCCTGAACAGCCAGCCCTGCCGGTGCCTCAAAAAGTGCAGTGGCACCGAGCGTCGTGACCGCCCCAGTGGTACCAGTGGGCAATGTGGCCTCTGGTGCAGCCCCTGGTGGGATTCCCTTGGTGGCCAGGGTGTCGGAAGCACCGTCAGCCTCCATTCCTAGACCCCCAAGAAAGGAGTCGGTGAGACCCGTCTTCAGCACCGTGCCCAGAGTCCGACCAGGTGGTGGATCCTCCGGTGCCAGCCGACACCCAAAGCACCGCACTGGTCTCCCCACGCTGTCTGGAGGAGCTGATTGCGGCCCTGCCCCCCTCCGTCCCGCAGGAGGACTACCGGGCCCACCAAGACCTCTTAAAAAGGGTGGCAGTGAGCCTCCACCTCCAGGCAGAGGAGATGGAGGAGCCCTCAGACTCCCTGTTCAATGTGCTGTCCCTCTTGGCACGGGGCAGGGTGGCCTTGCTGCTCCATGAAGCATGTCCTGTGGCAAACACCAGCCTCGTTTGCTCCCATCTCTAAGAAGGCGGAACGCAAGTATTTTGTACCCCCTAAGAGGCACCAGTATTTGTATACCCACCTGGTGCCCAACTCCTTGGTGGTCGAGTCGGTCAACCACAGGGAACGGCTGGGGCAGCCAGCCCCAACCCCAAAGAACAAAACTCTCGGAGGCTGGATACTTTTGGGAGAAAAGTTTATTCGTCTTCAAGCTTCCAGCTAAGAGTAGCAAACCATCAGGCTGTCCTGGGTGGCTACGAGTTTAATCTCTGGGGATCCCTCCCCAAGTTTGAGGACTCCCTCTGGGAGCACGATAAAAAGAGGTTTAAGGAGCTTGTGGAGGAAGGGGCAGTGGCCGCAAAGGCATCCCTGCAGGCTGCTTCAGATGCAGCAGACACGGCTGCACGGTCCATGGCCTTGGTGGTGTCCATGAGACGGGCATCATGGCTCCTGGTCTCTGGGCTATCCAGCGAAGCGCAGTTGTCAATGCAGGATCTCCCTTTCGACAGGAAGACTCTGTTTGCTGAGGAAACAGACACAAGGCTGCACGGCATGGAAGACTCCCGCACGACCCTCCAGACCTTGGGCCTCTATGTTCCTGCTCCGGCAAAACCCAAGTTCAAGCCGCAGCAGGCTCCCTCCCAGGCCGCCCTCCTGAAGTACAAGGCCACCCATAAGAAGCAGTGGGACTACAGAAAACGCCTGCAAAGACAGTCTTGGCCTGCCCCCCAGCCCCGGTCCTTTAAGGGCAAGCAGGCAGATAAAACGCGTTTTTGATGGGACGCTCAGGGGTACCCCGCCAGTTCTCAGCACGGATCCACCCCCAGTAAAGCTCCCTTTTTCCAATCAGTTGTGTGCTTTCCTCCCAGAATGGTCGCAGCTCACCTTGGACCGATGGGTCCTCAACACCATCTCCCGAGGTTACACCCTTCAGTTTACCTCCTCCCCGCCCACCCCCCCATCCCTCTTGGGGGACCCATTGCACGAGGCTCTGCTCGAGCAGGAAGTCGGGCAGCTCCTGGAACTAGTAGCGATAGAGGCGGTGCCCAAGGAGTTCCTGGGCAAGGGGTATTACTCCTGGTATTTCCTTATCCCGAAGGCCAAAGGGGGGCTCAGGCCCGTCATGGACCTGCGAGGCCTGAACCAGTACATGGTGAAACTCAAGTTCCGCATGGTTTCCCTGGCCTCCATCATCCCCTCCCTGGATCCCGGGGACTGGTACTCTGCCCTCGATCTACAGGAGGCGTTCTTCCACATCCACATATTCGAAGGGCACAGGTGCTTCCTCCATTTCGTGTTGGGACAGAATCACTACCAATTCATGGTCCTCCTGTTTGGTCTGTCTGCTGTCCCCAGGGTCTTTACAAAGTGCATGTCAGTAGTAGCGGCCTACCTCAGGTGCCGCGGGGGTCCATATATTCTCCTATCTGGACGACTGGCTGGTCAATGGCACCTCCTGATCGCAGGTGAGGGATCATGTGGCACTCCTCCTGTCCACACGCACCGCCCTGGGCCTGTTGGTAAACAACACCTAGTCCACGTTAGTCCCAGTCCAACGCATAGAGTTTTCGGGGCGATCCTGGACGCAACATCAGCCAGGACCTCTCTCCTCCCAGACAGCTTCGAGACCCTGAAAGGGCTCATCAATTCGATCACAAGGTTCCTCGTGACGACAGCCAGGGCTTGCCTGCAGCTGCTAGGTCACATGTCAGCGTGCACATATGTGGTCCGCCATGCCAGACTCAGGATGAGGGCCCTCCATCTCTGGCTAGCCTCGAAGTTCTCCCAGGCCATGGACAGAATGGACAAGGTCCTCACCGTGCCAAACTCGGTGATCACCTCCCTGCGCTGGTGGTCCACCCCAAGCAACATGCTCGAAGGGGTCCCATTCAGGGACAGGGCCCTATCGTTGGAACTGTTGTCTGATGCATTGGACCTGGGCTGAGGGGCCCATGTTTTGAATTTTCAGACCCAAGTCCTGTGGTCTCTGCAAGACCTGACCCTTTATATAAATGTCAAGGAACTCAGGGTGGTGCGACTGGCATGTATGGCCTTCCGCTCACACCTGAAGGGCAAGGTAGTCAGGGTCCTCACTGACAACATGGCCTCAATGTTCTATATCAACAGGCAAGGCAGAGCCCGATCCTCTGCCCTCTGCCACAAAGCCCTCAGTCTGTGGGATTTCTGTGTAGCCCACAACATCCACCTAAAAGCCTTTCACCTGCTGGGTGCCCAGAACATGAGGGTGGATCACTTGAGCAAAGACTTTTCCTCTCAGCACGAGTGGCCTCTACACCCAGAAGTGGCCCACCAGCTCTTCTGAAGGTGGGGAACTCCCCAGGTGGACCTATTTGCGATCTGGCAGAACCAACGATGCCCCCAGTTCTGCTCCAGGGGAGCTTAGGGAAGGGCGCTATCTCCAATGCCAGCTTCTCTATGCCTTTCTCCCATTCCCTCTTATCAGCAGGGTCCTGGAGAAAATGAAGATGGACAAAGCCAAGGTCTTCCTCATTGCCCCGGAGTGGCCCAGGCAGCACTGGTACGGGACCCTCTTGGGCCTGGCGGTGGCTCCACTGTGGCCGTTGCCACTCCACCCGGACCTGCTCTGTCAGGACCAGGGCCGCCTCCTCCACCCCAACCTGGCAGCTCCTCATGGCATAGCTGCTCAGTGGCTAGATGGTGAGGAAAGGACATGCTCAGAACAGGTTCAGCGCATCCTCCTCGAAAATAGACAGCCCTCCTCTCGCCGCTCTTACATGGTGAAGTGGTCTCAGTTTTCTAGGTGGGCGGCGGACCAAGGTGTGTCCCCAATGTCTGCCGCGATCCAGCTTATCCTTGATTAACTCCTCCACCTGAAGGCCCAGGACCTGGTGCCCTCGTCAGTCAGGGTGCACCTGGCAGCATATCAGCCTTCCATCCCCTGAAGCAAAGACACACTCTGTTCTCCCGTGCTATGACCAGCCAGTTCCTTAAGGGTTTGGACTGGCTTTACCTATAATCTAAGCCCCTGGTCCCACAATGGGGCCTGAATTTGGTGCTGGCTCTTCTTACGGAGCCCCCATGTGAACCGTTAGCCCTGTGTTCCTAGTCTCACCTCTCGTGGAAGGTGGCCTTCCTGGTTGCTATCATGTTGGCCAGGTGGGTCTCGGAGCTCAGGGCCCTGACCTCTGAGCCGTCGTATACGGTCTTTCGTAAGGACAAGGTCCAGCTCCGCCCACACCCTGCGTTCCTCCTGAAGGTGGTCTCCGCCTACCACATGGGTGAGGACATTTTTCTACCAGTCCTCTGCCCCAAGCCTCACATGACTAGTGAGGAGCCCTGTCTCCACATGCTCAATGTGAGGCAGGCTCTGGCTTTCTACCTCAAGCGGACCAAGCCGTTCAGAGAGTCCTCGCAACTCTTTGTTGCCTCAGCTGAGTGCGCGAGAGGCCAACCAATTTCCAGTCAGCGGCTTTCCAGCTAGATCATTTTGTGCATCTGCTCCTGTTATGAGCTGGCGGGTGTCCCCCCACCACCCATTGTGAGGGCACACTCGACTCGGGCGCAGGCCTCGTTGGCTGCCTTCATGGTCCACATCCCTATACAGGACATTTGTAGGGCAGCCATGTGGTCTTTGGTTCACACATTCACCTTGCACTATGCAATAGTCTCTCAAACCAGGGATGACACCGGGTTCGGCAGGGCAGTACTCCGTCCCGAGAACTTGTGAGCTCCTACCCACCTCCAGAAGGTATAGCTTGGAATCACCTATTGTGGAATACACATGAGCAATCACTTGAAGAAGAAAAGACAGTTACCTTTCCATAACTGGTGTTCTTTGAGATGTGTGGCTCATGTCTATTCCACATCCCGCCCTCCTTCCCCTCTGCCGGAGTTGTCTGGCAAGAAGGAACTGAGGGTAGGGGGAGCGTGCAGCTCCCCTTATACTGCTCCAGGCAGGCGCCACTCCAGTGGTCGCTGGGAGCGCTCCCCCACTACGGGTACTGCTAGGGGAAAAACTTCCAGCACTGGTGCATGTGGCGAGCGCACACACCTATTGAAGAACACCAGTACGAAAAGGTAACTCTCTTTTCCATACAAACTGGTGCCAGCTCTTTTCCTCCAAGAAAATAATGAGAGGGATCTCATCTAAATGGAAATGAACAACAGTTTGGGAAAGGAGAAAAATAAAACCACAAATACTTTTCATGTTTCTTTTTCTGTGTTCAGTTTGTAACGTTGTCACCACTTTGTTTTTATTGCCTAACCTTAGGTAAGAAATGCATATCTACTGATTGACTTGAGCTAAAAGACAGATTTGTTGTGCATTTGCTGATTTCTATTTCTAGGTTTCTGATGCAGGGAAAGAGAGAAAGAAGACACCAAGCTTTAAAACTGTCAGTTCTCCAGTTTAAGAAATTGGTTAAAATCACTTCAGAGTTTGTTTTTATGATTATGAAACTGCCTGCCTTAATTAATAAGGACCTCTAACTGACTCTGAACAGGTTGGTGTGCGCTGATAATTGCCTGTGTCCATTCTAAATGTCTGGTCACTGGATGATAGCGCTATCCTGTATATAAGATCCTAGGAGTAGTTGCACTGCAAACAATTATCTTTTTTAACTTCAATTTTTCCTATGAATGTTTTATTATTTTGCCCTCTTCCTGATTTATTTTTAACTAACAATCAGTCCAATGAAGTTATGCTCCTAAACAGTATCATGCTCTGGAGGGAGAGCACAGGATAAATCAGAAAGCTGTAAACTCTTGGGCTCAATTAGCATTACACAATTTGCTGAGAAACTCCCAAATCAAAATGTAATAGTTTCTCTTGAAATGTCATTGACTAATTAGCTTTTTCTTTCTTTTTACATTTTGTCACATTAATGCTAGACATTTGTACGGGATACAGTGATAGGCTGCTTGTTATCCTTATGTTGTTATTTTGCTTTTTAATTTATCTACATTTGCTTGTCCGATAGTGTTTTGGAATCAACTTCACTGTCAGTATTGTCACTCTCAACAAACCAAACCAAAGCACCAGGGGCCTCTCATACTGGTGCAAATCAGCAATAAGTCCATTGACGTCCATTGACTAGGTGTATGTGAGAGGAGAATCAGGCCCACTTTGTGTACATAATGTTAACTTGTGTCAGAGATCAAAATGTTAAAAGATGACACACTGTCTTTAACTTAGGTTGCTGAGTTTTGGCAGTGTACCAGCATACGTCGTAATGAGAACACACTGATCTAAGACCCCCCCCCCCCCATTATCTCAGTGTACAAGTTCAGGGACAATAGTGGTCGTTTTTAGATTTTGTTTGTTTGTTTTTGTTGGTTTCCGATTTTGGTATCTAAATACAACAGTGTTAGTGTGTTAAATTCCTTGGGTCTAATCCTGCCATTCTTACTTAGACAAAACTCTCATTGACTTGTGTGCAGGAGGATTTTTAAAGTTTAGTGCTTAAAAAAAAGAATAAAAACTAAATGATAAAAGAAAAATATTCTCCTAGAAGACTATGATGGCAGCAGTGTTAGCTCTTTTGCATTACTTCCTATCGTGTATATGTGCACTAAAGGGGTTTTAAAATAGGGGATTATTTAAATAATAGCTGTTTAAGAACTTTTGAAAAACAGAACTTTAAAATTATAGATTGTCATGTAAAATTCCTGAATTTAGGATTTTCAGGAAGAATGAAGGTGAGGTTTCACATAATGGCTCTTTAGCTGATTATGTGTATATACTTTTCAAAAGGTAGATCATCAAGAAACTGTAACTACTCCTTTGTGTAGATCCCTGAAATCAGACTAACATTTTGTGAATCCCAGCAAAGATGCTTTTCAATTTGAAACATGATAATTGAATTTTTCTGTCATGAATACCTGTATAACAATTATTCTGACAGATTGGTAACTGTTAGATGTCTTCCACTTTCCATGGTACTTTCCATAATCTTTAGTTGCACAGTTAACTTTTTTATTAATATATTTTGGTTCAAAATGAACTGTATCCATTTGTTCCCTGAAAATGATAAGTAACCACTCTCAAAACTACAAATCACATGCTAACTATATAATATTTTAATATAATATATATAGCAACAACTAATTAGTAATTAAAGATCTAGACACCATTGTGATCACATTAATTGCATAACCAATTCAACCTTTAAATATAAACTGATTAGTGTGTTTTATTTGATTCTTTTTCCATTTCCCTTCTATCCACATCCCTTTTCATTTAGACTTAGAAAGCAATCTTAATCCTTGTTCCTCCAAATAGATATGCACAGTTACTCGTGTGCAGCCCCACTTAATTCTACATAGGCAAAAGTGTCTGCCAGCACATGTAGCTGTTTGAAGGTTGGGAACTTAATCATTAAACAAGAGCAAGCGAGTTTGCCTTGAGCACACATAAACTCCCTTACCACTTAACTACCTCTTTCTGTTTCTCAAGGACCATGATACCCTCCTCACGCTATTTAAAAACAATTGAACATTGAAAAGAATAATTATTTACATTTGCATATTCAGAATTGCAGCTTGCCACAATCAATTATCTGAGCCCAAGCCAGGGGATCCAAAGAGGGCTACACTAAGAAATTGGATATGTTAGTCTCCTGAACTCTTAATTTGCACTCAAAATGGAACAGCAAGAGGTGGCAAGGTTCTAAGGCATCATATTGTTATCAGCAGGCAAGGGGTACACTCCCAGGTCAGATCTCCCATAGATGTACAAGGTGCAGTAATGCAGCAGGTCTGGAGATTGAAGAGCTAACTGGGACTTCAGATGAACTGTATAAAATTAGTTTCCTGATAGTCACAGGTGAAGAGGACTCTGAAGGGGTAGAGCTCCATCCTAGTGGTCAGAGGGCTGAATTGTAGCTGGAGTTGGATTCTTTCTCTTTACATAGAAACCGTCTTGTTTCTTTTGTTATAAACTGTCCATTCAGGAGCATGCTAAAGATGTGTTTAAATAGGTGCCTACAATTGGACTCCTAAGTCCATATTTTGGCACCTAGATAAGAAGCCTGACTTTTCAAAAAACTAAACATCCAGCAGCTCCCATTTAAAAACAAGGCAACTTATTTAGGTGCTAAAATATGGAGCTAGGAAACCAACTTTGGGCACGCATTTTAAAAAATCTTTTTCCTAAACCTTCAGAGAAAAAATAAGTTGCTGGTAGTAATAACTTTGCTGCTGCTGTTGTAGGACGATCTAGTCCATTCCACTGGTTTAACAGAATTTTTCAACCCTAGGCCTAGTTTCTCTTAGAAGACCCTTATCCTCAACTTCTTGCACAAAATTACTCAGCTACACTGGGAGTGCGATTTCTCCATGTTGCCTAATCCAGTCAATGGATTTTTCCTGGATACTTAAAACAAACTTCCCATATGTGTGGGAGCATGGAAATTCTTAATCAGTGTTCCTAACTAATGAAATCTGATCTAAGTGAAGTAGGTCAGTTTCTTTAATGACTTCCCTTCAGTTAAAACACACTGTGTTCCTGAAGAAATATTTTCAGAGGAAGGGATTACAGAATTATTTTTTGAGCCTGTCATTAATTGTAGATAGATCATATTTTCCCCTTATTTTAAAGCCTGTAATGTTAACTTGACTTAACAGGCTATCTCACAAGGTTTAAAGCATAGTTGACTAAATACCTAGTTCAATAACATTTTAGAGATATAGGGTGAAATCTTGTCCCCATTGAAGACAGTTGCAGAACTCCTATTGATTATAACAGACTCAGGATTTCACCCGTAATATATAGCTTGCCTGTGACATGAATCTGATGGACAAGTCTGTTGTCATTCATTTTTTAACATTTTATAAAAATACATCCATCATTTCACAAGATCAAAGCTTCCATAGACTTTTAAGTGTTATCTCTGTAGGCTGATCCCTGTATTTTTATCCTTTAAAATTCCACCAACAGAAAAATGCTGTCTGGGTTGAAAATAACCAGGGAAAAGCGCAGGGTTGAAAATAATCAGGGAAAAGTTGGGGGTATTAGCTTGATGCTGTGGTTTCATTTACATTGCCATTTGTCTTTATTATGGGACAGCTGTTTGCCTCACCACAATTAAGGTGGAGCTGATCTCCCAAGTTAAGAAGTGATGTTTCAATTCCAGGTTCACATTACTAAGATTTTGTGCAACTTACTTAGGAGTATCCAGTTTTGTGGACACTGAAACAAAGCAAATGTACCTTTTTCCTTTGTGTTAGTATTTAGTGAATGTCAAAGCAAACTGTCTCTTTAATTGCAGAACTAAAATCCTACAACTAAAGAATTAACACCCGTGTATGAGCTAGTGCTTTATGAGGCATTTTAGTTGATGAATCAAATTGTCCTCACCTTATTAAGGCTGTAGTATGATTTCTAGCCCAAGTAAGATGAGCAGGATTTGGCTCAATAACAGTTAAACATTGTTTTTGTAACCCAGATGAAAAGTAGTGCATGTCATATACTTTAATGTGCCTCAGCATACTGCTTATTGAATATAGTATGTACTTCCTTTTCATAAGGAAACTCATTATAGGATAAGATGCCCTAATTATCCTGATATATTTGGTTCTCAATTTCAAATGACATTTTCTTTTGCATAAAAACACAAACTTTTGTCTTATTTTAGCTTCAACCGGCATTCTTCCACCTCCATCAGCTACCAGTCAAAAAAGAGGTATAAAATATTATGTTTTGCAGCTACTACACATTAAAAGTATTTAACACACCACTTTAATGCTACTAGTAGACTTCTAGTGAACTATTAACCTAAAAGTAATCTTAATAAAATATGTCTCCTCTCTTCTTTTCCTGATGACTAATAGTTTTCAAACGTAGTATTTAATTCATTGCCTCTCAAATGTTATTGTCTGTTACAGATCCATTCGGTTAAGATTGGGCACTTTCAATGCTTTTCAGAGATGTTATTTTACTGTTCCATTAAACCATCTTCAGTCCTCAGGATATCTTTTGTCACCTGCTTAACCACTATTTACTTTCTGCGGCAGAAATTACAGCTGGTAAATCTTTCCAAAGCTGATTTAGCTTCACTAAAACCCTTACTGATGTAGCTCAATGCTTTATTTCTCTTACAGGAGTCTTTTCCTCTCCATTGCTAAATTGCATCCTCACTTTGGTTGTCTTCGTAAACAGTTCCATAGTTAGTTATTGAACTCAGTGGTGCTGGTTTTTGTTTGTTAGGAGACAATTTTTTTATGTACTACAATTGATTTTCTCTGTAGCAGACACCAGTTTCCTAGACGTACAAGGAAATCTAAGGCAATGTTTTAAAGTGCTATAGACATTGAGAAATACACGAGAAACAAACAAGCAGTTATTTTTCTGCATGATGGTCTAAACATGAGTAACCTGACTCACATTTCCTAATGCATTTTGCAAATTTAGTGTCCTAAACAGGGTCTTTACCAATGAACCCAGGTGTTTGAGACTAGAACATACTCAGCAATGGCAGGCACACTAGAATTTCAGATATGTTTTTATAATAAATGTAATTTATAATCTCCTACACGACATAGCAAGTGTTGATCAGATTTTTAAATGTAGGTATGTTGCACTGATTTCTTGTGTAACTGTTTTCCCTTTGAATATTAAGGTTTAAAGTAATAAAAGACTTCAGATAGTATATATTTTAGCCAATCACCTTTTGAAATCATCACACAAGGCCAAATCTATCACCGAATTGTTTCCAGTAACCTCAGGATGCCACTGAAACAGAGTCCCATAAACTCTTAAATTTCAAAACATTGGTGTCAGTACTGGATTAAATGGACACTGTTTATAAGGTATTTAGGTTGGGTTTTTTTAGTCAGTCTGTCTGGAATACAGAAAAGAGCAATGATTCTGTGTGAGTTCTCACTGTTCTCCAACTGAAGTCCAGTGCAGCTGGCAGCTATTGGCATAAGACACTAAAGAGGGGACAGCAATAGGAAATAACTATAAATATGAACAGTGTAATGTGTTGTTAAGAGCATCTTTCATAGTTACAAAATTGTGGCACAATACAGCAGAGTCCACAGTAAACACAAACTCATGAGAATAGTTTGTCAAAACCAATGCCTCATATTCTCCATGCCACAATGGAACCAAATTCAGGCCACGTTTACACTTAAGTTACGTTGGCATAACTAGGACACTTAGGAATGTGTAAACACAGTAATATCAGGGGGAAAAAAGTCTTATTTCTTATTTTATTCAGAGAACTGATATAAGCTAGATGGGCAAAAGCTGTCTTTTTCCCCAGTATAAATTGTGTCTCCAATAGAAGGGTTTGCGAGGTTAGTCTTTAAGGTGCCACCGGACTCCTTGTTGTTTTTATGGCTACAGACTAACATGGCTACCCCCTGATACTGTACCCTTTTATGTTTACTGTCAAAACCTTTTTCGTGTAGACAAGGCTTCAATGGTCAGAACCCCTAAATCCTGCAGCAGATGTGGATAAGAGTCTGAACTAGGCCTTGGGGGATCCTCCCTGTGTGAGGCTCAATTAAATAGTGGGATTGAAGGAAAAAATAGGCGTTTGTAAAGCAAGCATGGCATTGAGGAAAGCAAGGGAACTGTTTAGCTGCAGCAAGGGTTTAATTACTCGTCCTGTATGGATTGTTGTGCTTGTTGCAGAGCGTAAACTTCAACATCTGCTGACTTCTGCCTCTTTTCCTTTGTTTGTTTTCCTTTTTACTCTTTCCCAATGCATGTCTTCTGTCTCATCTGATCCCTGACTCTCTGGTAGTGGTAGAATTGGGGCTTGAATAAACTGGAGAGTCTGCAGCCTATTCCCTCTTCCGCAGTACATAGAGGAACAAGGGCTCTTTACCTGCTTGGAGGCTGCTTGCCCGGCAGAGGGGAAGGAGACCTAGAGCTAAGTGATTGGAGTACCATGTACATGGCCAAGTAATCTGATAGAGCATCTGGAAGAACCATGTGAGGAATGGGATGGGCAACAGCCCTTGTTTGTAAACGCTGTTCAGCAAGCATGGTCTGGAGTAGAGCAGGGAAATCAGCTCCAGATGACCAGATTGCTTGAGTAGATATAGCTGAACATTTGCAAGCGGACAGCTGTAGATCCTTCTGGTACCACTGTAGCTCTTGGGACTCCTTCTAAGGTATCAGGAACATTCCTGAACTCTTGCACCTGAACCAGAGAAGTCACCCTGTGTTAGAGTGAGCTCTAGGGGCTGCAGAATCAAAGAACCGTGGAAGTTGTCTGAGAGCTCTTATTCTGTCAAACAATTGAAGACAAGCCACTGAAGCAAGCCACAAGCTCTGCCCTTCCCCTGGAGACACTCCTCTGCAACTGCAGTGGGAGCAGGGAAGGAGGAAACATGTATCTGGTTTCATCTGTTCCTCTCACTGATTCCCATGGCTCAGACATCTCTCCCCCAGCATCCTGTTTCCCTTTAAAAGCACCTAATAAAATAAATCCCCCAAACCCACACTTGCGCAAAATTAAGACCACAAAAAAGTATAGGTATGTACGTACTCAGGTGCATGCACACTAATCCCCATGTTAACTGATTTAAATATAAACATTAGAGGTTGGGTGTATGTACACAAGTAAGGTATTGTGTGAATGTATCTGAATTTGTGCACCCACACAGCTGCATCCACACTTGTGACAATCTGGTCTTATAGCATAAGTAAGGTAGGGCAAAATATTTGCCAAGTAAAATGTTCTTCAGTGAAATGTATCTGCTTTTGAGGTCATCAAATATTTTATATGTTTCTTAAAAACAGCATGGTCAAGGAGACGGATTGAGCATAGGCCTGGGAACCAGAAATTCTCATTCCTACTTATTTTACTGGCTGTCCTCATAAAAATTGATTTTATATCCCAGTATACTGATAGGACATTGCGATATTTAGTTAATGTATGCCTCACAAGACCTCTCTGAGGTAAGTGGATGCTGCTTCAAGTCCAGTGCTCAGTCCTCCAGACTAAATTGCATTCAACTCATTGAATTAAAGTAAAAAGTTTGCAAGTGTGAAGACCAGTAAATCCAAGCTGCAAATAATTCTGTGGTTTATGGTTATCAAACTGAGGCCTTGTCTACACTACTGGGGTAAGTCGACCTAAGTTACGCTACTCCAGTTACGTAGCTGGAGTCAACGTAGCTTAGGTTGACTTACTGCGGTGTCTACACCGTGCTGCGTCGATGGGAGACACTGTCCTGTCAACTTACCTTACTCCTCTCGTTCCAGTGGAGTACCGGAGTTGACTGGAGAGCACTCTGTGGACGATTTAGCAGGTCTTCAGTAAACCAGCTAAATCGACCCCCCCTGCATCGATCGCAGCAGTGTCGATCCCCAGTAAGTGTAGTCTTGCCTTCAGGTTTATCACCTGAACCATAAGAAAGTGCTGGAGACACAGGTGCTGGAACAATTTTTATAGAGGTGCTTAGAGTCATTGAACCAAACTATAAACCCTGTATGTGATGGAAACCACTTCAAGCCAGGGGGTGTGGCAGCACCCCTCGTTCCAGCACCTATGTGTGGAAATATACTCCTCGGGGTGATTTTTCTCATTGAAATCCCTCGCTGCTGCTATTTGGAATCTTTCAAAGAGTTTTGCACTTACCTGATCTCTCCCCTATGTTCCTGGATTGAGAATCAGAGGTTTTTGGGACCCTTCAAACTTAAACATTAGAAAAATAAATGAATACATTTATAACCTCAGCCTAGACCTGGAAAGGGGCTAGTTTCAGAGATGAGATATATTTTTCTCTCTGCTTTCTAAAGGCCAAGTGCTTGGTCCCACTGAAAAGAGGTGGGTTACCAGTTCTCACAGCACTAGTATAAATCACTGAATTTTGTTGGATTTTGCTCCCATTTAAATCAGTAGCAAAACTCCCACTGATTTCAATGAGACCAGGATAAGCCTCTTTGTAGGCCCTAGGTAAATGGACCAAGAATCTCATTTTCAGATGCCTATCCCTGACGTCTGAAATGATCAACCCCTGCTAAATGGGATCTTCCTGCAGTTAGTCACACCCAAAACTAGAAATTGATTAGGTCTCCTATTTGGCTAGTTTTCCCACCCAAAGGGATTGATTCTGTAAAGTTGCCAGTGTTAAAGATACTGACAGCAGGCTCTTTTTTCGCTCATTAAATTTGTTTTTAAAGCAGTCATTAAAATGCCAGTGATGGGGGCTGCACTGGCTGCCTTCATCGCCTATAATGGCTACAAAGTCTAATGAATCTCACATTCTTCTCTCTGTGCCATTAAGGAAGCATCCTTTGGGGTGGTATGGAAGCTGACAAATCTCTTGATTTCTTAATCTGTGGCTCTTGATGTCTGGAAAATTGCTCACAGCTTTGCTTTGCTTTTAGAGGTACGGGCCAGTCCTATTCATCAACTCCGATTTCCCAGGGTACCGCTTCTTCCTCAGGCTACAGTGAAAGTCCAGTTCCTGCTCCAAAACCAAGAGTTGTCACTACTGCTAGCATAAGGCCCTCTGTCTACCAGCCAGGTAAGGTGATTTCAAAACGGTGAAAGGGTCCATACCAATGTCCAATAGCATTTTATGCAGAAAATGCAAGGCCTTTTTACCCACAAAGGACCAAATTCTGTTGGCCATGTTAGAAATGAGTGAACTTGTTCTGCCTAATTTCAAACCCACTCTAATATTGTGACTTCTGAATTATGTTGGGTTTGTATTCTGCTTAGAAGCCACTGTCAGAAGGAAGGGACTTAGGGGAGGAGAAAGAAGAGGGTTAACAAGAAACGAAAGTGATCTAAATTTCCCAATGCGAGGCATCTGAAATGCATCTGCAAGCCACAATCTGTGCACCCAATAAGCAACAAGGGAACTTATGTGCACTTGAATGTTGATAACAGGGTTTAAGAATGCTAGACCCTCTGTGCACCTAAATGTGTTAGTGAAACAAATGAGAGATGGCTTAAGGTATGACAGTCTATTGAATTGTGTGAGTATATTTGCAAAATAGGTAAGGCCATGAATCGAGCTTCTCAAACTTTCTTTCACATGTAAGGAATGATGTATTCTTGAAAAGCACTTTGTTTGCAAATGCTTTGCTCCCCATTCCCTGCAAATCCAGTTAGTGAGGGGTATATTTGATTATAAACTTACTTAGAAAATGTGTTAACTGTTGTTTAAATGTCCTTTGTATTAATGTGTTACAAGTGGAACAAATCGACCGCAAACGTCCAAAACCAACCATGACCAAATATATGTAACCCAGATTGCACAAATTAAACAATAAGGACATAAAAATCTAAACATACTTGCCAATAAAAAATCCTATCCCTATCCATCCCAGTAACACATGCTTAATTCAATTAACAATTAAACCTATTGTAGTCTTAGCAAGTGTGCTTCAAGGATGCTTTACATCTTGCAGTCTAAGTAAAAAAGAAAAGTCTGCCAAATCTGCCTATAAATCCCAAGAGTCCAGTGTCCTCATCCATTCTAAAGTTCTGAGAGAGAAGAGAGGTATCTTAAATTAAGAGGCTAAGAGAGGCAAAAAGCTCTCATGGGAAGGTATAGATGTGACATAACCCAGCTAATAGCTGACATATTTTAGGCTATTTAAAGGAACTTTCATCATTGATCTCAACATCATTAACAATAAAGCCTTAAACTTCTACTAATTTTGTTTTTAGTTACATAGGCCAGTCCATATTCCCTCACTACTGGATAGGAATAACTCCCACTGACGCCAATTGGAGTTACTGCTGTCCCGCAAAGGAGAACAAGGACCCCCCATAATTTTTTTAAAGGAAGAGTGAATCAGTTCCCATAATAGAGATGAGAGCACAGAGATGAGGATACCTAAAACATCTCTGGGAAATCAGATGATAGATTGGTGGACCTAATCCTGCAAACCCTGAGTACTCAGGACTCCCATTAAAGTAAATGAGTTTCAGAAGCCATTGCTGGCAGGTTTGGGCCCTAAATTGGGTGTTCAGTTGGGCAGAGGGATGCCTTTATTTTCCATTGCCGTGGGCACTTCTTTTGCAATTCTGTCTTTGTGCATCATTGCCCCTAATTGCAGACTTAAAATGCACACTTTGAAAATCAGGCCCTGCATGTATCTCTGGACACAATGCACTTATTTCAAATCTTCATATTGTCTATGTGTATTATTCCCTGGATACTGAAGGAGCATAGTGTCCCCCAGAGGGCAGGAGGAATTCAGAGCCGACTTTCAGAACATTCATGATATGTTAGAGAGAAAAGAAGAAAATGTAAATTGTGATAACCCTGGCAGAAAGTACCCACCACTGGTAGGATCTTGAGAATAATCACAAAGAGATATTTTAACATCATATGAAGCAACCCCCAAAAAGGTTTCAGATGCAAGAGAGATTATATTTAACATATGTATTAGAAAATAATAGAGTTTAGACCAAAGGCAATTTATTGTAGTCACTCTACAACATATTGCTGCTACTTAATGTGGTAGCAACTGGTGACTACATTTCTGGATATACATTGACACTACAGGCAGGAGACCGTTGATCCAGCAGGTAATGTAAACAATCCCTAATTTATAGAGCCACACTCCCATTGTAGCAACTTGGTTCTCTGACTTCATTTTCTACAGTCCACCGCATGCAAGGGTGAGAAAGTGGAAACTATTAGCAGGATTTGCAGCACACTGAGGCATTGGGAGATGCCAGTCCCTTGAGGAAGATTAGGTATTTGGAGGGAGTTATTTGTTCATCATGCCCATCAGCCACTTGCAGCATTTTAGCTGGCCCCACAGTATTCCAAATCTCACCCTTGTCATAAGTTTCTTCTGCAGAAAAAAAAAGAAGCAACAAAACAGTGTGCTGCAATATTTCCCCTCCTCAGCTGCAGTGCTTGAGACTCTAGAATAAAGAAAACTAGAGATAATTGGCATTGTGAGGGCAGTCAGTAGGATGCCAGGGCATTATGTAAATAGGCAACCCAGGATTGTGACGGTCACATTGAGACATCTGTCCTCTTTGCTTCTAGTAATTTATATTACTGAAGAGCCAAAAGCCAGTACAGATCTTTTTCCTATGTGGAATGAACTTCTGATCTTAGCCCACTTCTTAGAATCAAGAAATATATGTTGCCAAAACCTTCAGCACAATTGGTTCTAATTAGCAGCTATAAATTGAATAGATATCAAATCTGAACTATTCTTTGTCCTGTAGAAGTGATCTCACTAGCTCAAAAAAGGATTACATTGGTGACAATGTGAGGAAGTTTGCACTATCAGCTGCCAGTACTAAAGCTGTACCAAGGATAAATACAAGTTCATTTCCCTGAGTTGTCAATCTGACACCTTTCCAAAGTGTGAGATTCACTTTTAAAATATCTAACTATTGTGTCTATACATACCATACGGCATTTTCTAGTTTTTGTAATTTATTTATTCAGATTCCTAGTACTCTAAACAAAAATGTGCCCATCCCAACCTCCGGGTGCCTTTGGGAGTCTATTTAAATTATGAGTATGTTAAGGCTTTGATTCATCAAGGTTCCATAAAAACCTGTCTAACTTCAAGCATGTGACTAATGCCTTTGAAGTCAATGGGACTACTCATGTTCTTAAAGTTAAGCATGTGCTTATACACTTCGCTGAATTGGGGTCTAAGAGACTATTATCAGCAATTAACCTCAGATCAAAATACCCATCAGTGTTACAGTATATGTAATCTCTCCCTAGAAAGCCAGACCCAAGAAGGTTTATACAAGCCTGCCATCAGCATGGTTGTGCAAGATGACTGAGTCTGTTTTTCAGAATGAAAGTATGAGACTAGATCCTCATCTGGCATAAATTGATACTGATTTCAATGGAATTACACCAGTTTACATCAGCTGAGGATCTGGCTTATGTGGGCCATTACTAATAAGAGGCTGTACTTCAAACGAGACAGGTGGCCACTAATCCATGCTATTCCATCAAAGCACTGTTACGATCCTAGCTGATTGCCTTGTTTGATGCCTCTGGGAAAAGCATACTTTGCACATCTCCTGGTGGTGAACAGAAATCATTTTTTCAAATATCATAACCCCTTTTTACAAGTGAGAATTGTTGTTTTCTATGAATGACACTAGGTGGCAGGAAATACCTAGCTCTCTTTCATCTGTGATTTTTTTAGACTAGGACAGTGCCTGGATTTTTTAGACTAGTACAGAGCAATCTATAGGCCAATCTTTTATTCTACAAAGCAATGAGATAATCGAGAACAGTAAAAGATAGAGGAGATCTTTCCTTTTAATTCTTTTGATCAAATAGAATTACTCACATGTGTAAAATTACTTATGTGTAAGTGTTTGCAGGATTGAGGCCTAAAGCTGTAAACTCTCCAGGGCAGGAACTGTATCTTCCTGTGTGTAAGTGTGAGGACAGTGTCAAGTGTGAGGACTGCTTCTTTGGAGCAGTGATTCTCATTTACTAGATGTTTGTACAGTACCTAGAACAACGGGGCCCTGACCATGAGGCCTCTAGGTGCTATCACAAAGTAAATGATTACTACTAATAATAAATTGTGTTTGCTACCAGAAATCTATTATGACAACTAACTATAATGATGCATCAGATCAAAAAACCTCAGGTGGTAATTGCATTTGTTAGTTTCTTTCCAGTGGTATTTTAAATTCAGAACATGCAGAAGAAGTGCATAGGTCAGTGCACAGACCAATATAGGGTCTAAGAGAGCAAAAGTGTCTGAGCCTAAATAAGCAAAGCTATGCCCTGCTATTTTGAAAGCTAGTCCTTCCCCCCCCCCCCCCCCGAGAAAATTGTCTGTTGAGCTTAACTGCAACCCTGAATGTGAGTAGGAAGGTGAGAATTGGCTGTCCTGTGGAGGCAAGGACTCAACTTCTTGTAATAGCGGTTATATGAGTAGTTTCCCCATTTCCATATATCAGAGAAAATAACCAAGCTTATCCTTTCTTTTGTGCTATTGGACAGGCACAGGGTGTTTAAAAGTTGAGTGACTGAATCATTATAAGAGTTGGTTTTTTTAACAGGATACGGGTTAGTTGGGTCAGTCTGTTGGCACATCTTGTGAATTTTACATTTTATATGTTCAATCTACTATTTCTTGTAATGGCACCAGGAGTTGGAGATCTGAAGGCTAGTGAAATAAATAAAAATCAAAGGTGAATTTGTATGTGTAGAGCTACAAAGGTCAGAGTAACATTCCAGATGAGCCAGGAAGATGTTTGAAAACTTCCTTCCTTATCAGAATGGAATCCTAAGGTTGGTGAAATCATTCCTAGCAGATAGTGATGGCACTCTGCTAAAAGTAAACACAATTATAATAATGCCAACTTGCTTTTATGGGGGGAAATATTTTGCATTGAATCCTGGCTGTCAAGATGAAATGATGAATGACTGAAAAGTTATAATTATCTTGTGAGAACTGAAAGCAAGTTATGGACATTCATGACTGTCATTTTGCACCAGTTCTCCAACCAGTGTATTTCAGTGATTGTGACATGATTCACCATGTTGCTTTATTTTTTAATGGCAAGTGGATGGGATGGAAAATCCAGAATGAGAGACCCTTCCTCATTTCAGTTCATTTTACAGAAGAGACCCTGGGAAGAGGTGAACCCAGGTCCTAGAGGTTAAAAGGAGAGCATTATAACTATTACTGATCACCACCTCTCTACTCCTACATTTAGCCCACTCAGGGTATTTTTAATTGTCTGTAGGTCTTGTTCGAGGAAGCAGTTATGTCACAGTTATACACACACATGCTGTCTGTTGAGATAAAGAAAGCTGCTAAAATGCAGGGATCCTAGTACAACTTAAGAGCGATGATGAAAAAGTGCATGGAGCATCCTTGTCTGTCTGCAAAGAGGCAACTGGCTAAATACTCCCAGGTTAAAATACAATGAGTTAGTATCTCTGAGCCTAGAAGTATAATAATCTTGATAATTTAAGCTAGTGTCAACCTAAGAGTGGTACTTTTACTGCTCACTGGGGTTCCCATTTGTTCTCTTACTGAAAAAAATTTACTAAAGGATGTTGCTATTGGAGCTTAGTGTCTGAATATCATTGAAACTTGAGATGACATTATCAGGGCTTCTGTGGCATACATTGGTCTATCATGCTTTACATGAACAAACTGACTTTTGGGGGAAAAAATCATCCATAAAACGGAGTGAGCTAGAAATCACTGTATTTAGTTATAGAGCCCCATAGGTGGGAGCCATTCGAACTCATCAATTAGAGATTAAATATTGCCTTCTAATTCTAACTGTCTTAATACCATAATAGGTAAATAGTTACAGCCCCAGGGCTTAAAGAGATTGACTATAAACTCCTTGTTCTGAGATCTTTAAACACTGTTCACAATTCCAAGATGAAAAAAAAAAGCCTAAAGCTAAGGTGGGATGCATAATTATGAAACAGTTAAATGGCTGATGCTGCAGTATAGGAAAGCTTTTTAGCGAAAATGTCTTAGAGTTCTGTTTGAACTCAGTAAAAAGAAAAAAACAGATATCATTAGTGTGATCTTAGTAGAATAATGTACATACAATTCAAGCACCTGTAATTCCCAATAATCAGTGGCTGTCAGTCTCTTACACGTGGGAGGGTGTGGGCAGAGGGAAGAGTGTTAAGCACTAAATAATCTTCTCAAAATTTTATTTTCTGTAGAGATCTGTGTTATAGTCCAAACTTCTTCCTGCCTCAGTTAAGGTACTGTTTCCCTCCACCCACCCCTGCACTACCCTGGGGTGTTCTATATTCCTCTCAGTGCCTTGAGCCCCCTTTCCCCAACATCATCTTATAAACAGTGTGGCCTACAGTATAGAGCACTGGACCGGGACTAAGCAAGCCTCTGTTCCATTCCCAGCCCCGCACTGGCCTACTGAGTGACCTTAGGCAAGTCACTTCACTGCTCTGTGCCTCAGCTCCCCCATCTGTAAAATGGGTATAAAATACTGATTTCCTTTGTAAAGCTCTTTGAGATCCACTGATGAAAAGCAGTGTGCAAGAGCTAATTATTATGACTATTATTTTATTTTAGCGCATTCTCAAAGCTCCATGCCATGCCATGGCCAACTTTGGAGCTGCCGCTGCTTGGTTACTCTTAAATTTCTCTTCTTCAAAAGTAGAGCTTGCAGCCTCTGCAGAAACCTTGGCCCTGCCAGAGTGAGAGGCTAGGATTTTTGTCACCCTTGCAGGCACTTCTAGAAAATCTTTAGCCAGTCTTATTTAAAACAAACATACACAAACTAGAAATTTGAGGAAATCTGCATAGCCCCTACTAGTACAGCAGCTGACTCCACTTAAGGATGCTGATTCCACAGTTACAGCTGTAAGTGAGGAGAGGCTGAGAGGAGGAGGAGAGAAGGACCTGAGATGTGGGGGCAGGAGGTAGACAGTGGCTGTGACTGTGTCAAGGAGCTGAGGGTGGATGCAGGGGCTGGGAAGACTAGGACTGGGATAGGCTGGAGGGGCCATGGGCAGAAAGGCTGAGCCTTTAAGAGTGGAGACGGGAAGAATGGATTCTGGTGGCTGAAGTACACTCTCCTTGGAACCTGTCATAGAATCCAGGATTCCTGAGTGGCACCATTCCTTTGCAGTCAGCAAATAGTTGTCAAATCCACTAGTAAAATGTTTGTTTTTTCCTGCTCTAGTGGCTGGCCTTTGAACAGGATGACAGCTTACTACAGCTATGAGTTATTCTGTTAACTCAAGAAGCAGAGTTCTGTACTGTGGTTCTAACTCTGCTGATGAATCACATGGCATTCAGTATAACTGCACATCATGGAATTTCTGGGGGGTTTAGTTTGCTTTTTTAAAAACCTAAGAAATTACATGCAAAAAACTACACAAGAAAAAATAATAAGATTGGAAAAACAAGCATGCAACAGTTAGGAAATGCCAGTACTAAGGTTGCCTGTTCAATAAAATATTTTATTAGGCTGCTGTTTCAAGGATCAGTGTGGCCTGTGTTAGCTATATTCATTGGTTTCTCAGGTTATAACTTAATTTACCAGGGGGTGGTATGGCATTATTAAAGAAAACTACTTGCACTGATATTGTCAATAAACAAAAGAAAGACATGGAGGAGATGAGTCTAGTTTGTTTAAGGTCTTTATTTTTGTGGGGAGAAGGGTCATTATTGATGACTATTTTACTCCCACTATAGAGGCTATCGAAGCATCAAAGTCTGTCTGAACACAGTACCAAGAATCTGCACAATGGTGACATTCTCCAAAAGCAGTTGAGTTTCAGTGAACATATAGCTGCCCTGTGGATCAGTAAAGAATGGGGAGAAGTCAGGAAGCCAGCATGCAATGCCCACAGCTGGTCTGTCAATGAGTAATAGAGGGTTTAATTGCTGCCAGTGGATCAGATCTAAATAATTCATTAGAAGAATAAGCTGAAGAACCAGAAAAAAGTCAGAGGAGGGGCCATTTCAGAAAGCTCGGAGGGCTCCAAAGCTTTTAATAGTAGGGGATGTAAAATAGGAGCCAGGAAGCAGCATGACTAAGAAGGTGAAATACTTTCCATTCCAGACAGTGAGCCCCCTGCAGCCTCTGCTCTTAAAGGTACACACTGTACTGTATTAGAGCTGCAGGCCTTGCTTGTCAAAGGATGGAGAATTTGCCCTGGCAAGTTTTCTTTTGAAAATTCAAGATTTTGTTGAAGCAAAAAAAAAAAAATCTAATCTCTAGCCAAACTACTAAGGGATATTCTACGGTGTTATAACACTTTCATAAAGAACAAAAGATTAGATATTACATGTTTATCTGACTATGGTACTGAGCTCTGCAGAGCTAAAATACTAAAGTCTCTTGCATTTTATCTTTAGTGGGGAAATTTACCAAAAAATTGTGCCAGTAATTGCTGGGAGCACCAGCATAGATAGGGCTCCGGCAGCTTCTGTCATTTTTACTGCTGTTTTAGTGAAACCCAATTCACCCTTTGCTAGAGCCCCACTTACTCTTTCTTTAATTTCTGTTCTCTACTTCACCCCCTAACATCCCTGTTCTATTAATATTCCTAAGTAGGGGAAATCTGAGAACCCCTGCCCTAGAGGTCATTACTGGGAGGGGCAGCATGGGGTCCATGAGTAGGGAGCACATGGAGATGTTCTTTTTCTCTGTTCCTCAAGTATGACTTTCCCCTGCTTCCGTCAAACCGGAAATGCTGCATGCTCCCAATAACTGCTCACTCCCCTCTAAAAATGGCTGTGAATTCCACAAACTCCCCTGCTGTTCAGTTTTTCTTCCTTAGCTCGTCAGGAGTCTGTGCTGAGTCCAGCTGGTGAGCCAGGAAGCATTGAAAACAGGAAATACTGTAGCTCAGTGGTTCTCAACCAGGGGCCCAGGGCTCCCTGTGGGACTGAAAGCAGGTTTCTGGGGGTCCGCCAAGCGTGGCTGCCATTAGATTTGCTAGGGTCCAGGACAGAAAGCAGAAGTCTCGCCAGGCGGGACTGCAGCTTGGGGCCCTGAGCCCTGTCACCTGGGGCTGAAGCCAAAGCCTGAGCAACTTAGCTTTGTGTTGCTCCTTTTGGTGTGGGGCCCCGGGCAATTTCCCTCCTTGATACCCCTTAACACCAGCCCTGGCTTTTATATGCAGAAAACAGTTGTTGTGGCACAGGTGGCCGTGGAATTTTTATAGCATCCGGGGGGGGGAAGAGGGGCACTCAGTAAGAAAAAGGTTGAGAACCCCTGCTGTAGCCGACAGAGCCAGAATGTTCTATTGTATATTCTTCGTTTAGCATTTTGTTATGGTGAAAATGACTTAGGTCTTCTGCAAAATTAACGGAACTTTGTTCACATCTGACCCTACATATGAAGCTATTATCTGTTGTAGCAAGTTTGGTATAAATCTGTGCAGTGGTTAGTCTGTAACAGGGATCCAAAGAAAGGTGAGACTTGTTGGGTCAAATTTCTTGAGTGATTTTTTTTTTTTAACATTCATGTATTATCCCAGGAGCACTTGTCAGTTCAATCAGTACCTTCCAAAATTCACATACACTTCAGTTAGTATTTTCCACTTTCTGGTGTGGTATTTTTTTAAAACGGCAATCAGTTTGACCTACACAAACTTGCTAACAGTGTGCCCATAATACATGTCATGTGAGTTAAGTTGATCCTAGCACTTACCAAATGTAAAATCAGAACTAACTAATTTTCCCTCAAACTTTGGCTTCAGATTGAGGTTTTTAATGAGCTCTACAAAACAGGCAGTGTTTGTAGGAAATTGGTTGAGTTGTTTAAAAGTAATGGGTATTTTAAGTCAGCAAAACATTTTTGAAAATTGTGTATGTGATGGGCTGCCCCCATTGGCCTCATGCGGAGTTGGTACACCCCACCACCCAGTTGTTGGGATTCCCTGTTAGATCAGGTAATTGCAGTACAGTGGGCTCCGGACCCCTGGCAGGTCCAAGAAAACAGTCAGTAGACCCCTGAGTTTCTGAGCTGGGGCAGACAACAACAGTTGGAGTTCTGGCCCTCTGGATAGGATAGAGCAATGGTCAGCCTGTAGCCCCCAGACAGGGCTAGGCAAACAAATAGTCTATGGCCCACAAGCCTCCTGGTTGGGGGAAGGCAACCAGGTTGGGGGGAAGTTCTGGCTGTCTGGGTGGGATAGAACAGCAATTAGTCTATAGCCCCCAGGTGGGCAGGACAAACACTTAGCCCATAGCCTCTGAGCCTCCTGGGACAGGCAGTTACAATTGGAGCTCTGGCCCTCTGGGCGGGGCAGACCAAACAAACAGTCTATATCCCCTGAGTCTCCTGGCTGGGGCAGACAGTAGCATTTGGGAAATCAGCCCCTTGGGTAGAGCAGAACAGCAATCAGTCTGTAGCCCCTGGACAGGGCAGAACAAATAAACAGGCTATGGTCCCTGAGTCCGCAGACTGGGCCAGAAAGCAAACAGCAGCCACACCTAGTGGTCTGTGGGGTGTGGTAAGCAGGGCCGGCTCCAGACCCCAGCGTGCCAAGCGCGCGCTTGGGGCGGTGTGACGCAGGAGGGCGGCAGGCAGCTCCGATGGACCTCCCGCAGACATGCCTGTGGACGGTCCGCTGGTCCCGCGGCTCCGGTGGACCTCCTGCAGGCATGCCTGCGGAGGGTCCGCTGGTCCCGCGGCTCCGGTGGAGCATCCGCAGGCATGCCTGCAGGAGGTCCACTAGAGCCGCGGGACCAGCAGACCCTCCGCAGGCACGTCTGCAGGAGGTCCACCGCAGCCGTGGGACCGGCAACCGCCAGAGTGCCCCCCGCAGCATGCCGCCCTGCTTGGGGCGGCGCAATTCCTAGAGCCGCCCCTGGTGGTAAGGGAACCCAGCCCCTCCCACTTCACCACATTCCAACCCAGGGCCCTATGAAACTGGGGACTTCCATACTAAGGGTTTAGGCATCAGCTTCTACTACATCCCCTTGGTGACTTCCTACCACAAGTTGCATCCTGGGCACCTCCTCATCTGGTGGCGGCTTGTCTCCGCAGTCCATGAGTCTCCTGGAGCATAGTCCATGTCCTTGGGCTCTACCACCTGGAGCATCACAGGCACCTCTGCAGTTACACATCCTTCCTCCTCCACAGCTAACCCCTACTGAGCTGGGCTGCCTCCTTTTATCTGGCTCTTCCACCTGGAGCATGCGCAGCAGGGAAAAGGGGGCATTGCTTCCTGGGCCCACAGTGATTGGTCCATCCTCGTTGGCCCAGTGCAGGATTGGTACACCTCGTCACAGTGTGCCTAACTAATTCACAGATGCATACTATGTCTCCCTTTCAGGGCCTGTCTTGGTCCTATTAAAACCATCATGAATTTTTTTACTTACTTTATTGGGAGGAAGGATTGGACCCTCTGCGTGCATCTGTAGACTTTTTTTTTTTACATGAACATGCTCATACAGTTAAAACTATGGTAAAGCAACACCTTTTAAAAAAATTAAAACAAGCAAAGGCTCTGTCCCTCAAAGAGGATCCTATGATGTGTTTCAAACTTCATTTTTTCTGCAGCAGCCAAATAGTATGTCTGGAATCCTTAAAAAACAGGAAGTGATCTGTTTCACAGTTGCTGATCTCAAACAGGTGGGGAATTTTGCTCACATCAACCCAAAAGAAAAATTCGCCTTTGGGCAGACATCAAGCATAAGAATGTTCAGTCCAATTAGGACTATTTGGAAAAAGTTATCAGGGTATGTTATCAGGGTGCTAACATGGATTGTTTTACTTACAGTTAATAATTTCTCCTCATTAGTTAGCCTCAAGCCATAAGATAATTAATAATTACCTTCTACAGCTCATTCAAAACATCTTTTACACAATTCTATGCAACATGTAGTTCCAGAAGTATCAACACAAATACGCATCTATGTAAACATCTCAAAGTAGCCATAATGCAGTCTGTAATTTCTTCAATGATAACAATAAATTAAAATTTTACTAATTTAATCCATTTAAAATAAATATTATTTTAAAAAGGCTTGAAAAGGGGGTATTTTTTTATCCTCTGGAGGTCTGCACTGTATTCTTGTTCTTGATCACTGGCTTTCCTTGTTTTCCTACTCTCTTGTTTTTTTTTCCCTTCAGGCTGTTCCAGAATACATCAATAGATTTTTTGCTTCCTTTTTTCCTTTCTAAAGTAAAGAATATGTTTGACCTTTCTACACTGTGATTGTGAGAAGTGGAAGTTTCTCGGGTGAAATCTTCAGTTGTACCTAGATTTCTGAGCCATAGGTCTATAGTTTTAAAAAGAGAACAAGATAATGGGAGGGCTTTCCAGTGAGTACAGACTCTAGATTCTGATGATTATTTGTATTAAGGCCCCACCCAAGATTAGTGCCCCATTGTGCTAGGCACTATACAAACAGATATACCTGTCAGTCCATACCTTGAAGAATTTACAATCTAAATAGCCAAAACAAAAGATGGGAGAAAGGAAGTATCATTTTCCCCATTTTATAGACCAGACCTGAGACACAGATTATGATTTATGCATGGTCACACAGGAAATCCATGACAGAGTCAGGAACTGATTTGAGATCCTGAGTCCTGGTCCAGTACCTTAATCATAGGGACATTCTTCCTCTTGTTGCTGTTGATTTTGCCTTGCTGGCCGTGTGATGTGAGTATCATGATAAATGGAAGTGGAGTCAGAGTGCCTATGTTCCCTGGAGGGGCTTTTATTGAGGTTGACCCTAGGTGAACAGGGAACAGTTGGAGTTAGGCTGGAAGCCACATGGACAAAGCAGTGCACAAGGTTTAATAAAGTTCCACTTGTTCAATTTAACCTGCATTCAGTTTTACTTTTTGTAAATTAAACAATCTGTATTTGTTTCCAGCATTGTTTTTATTGTTCTCTTTCAGCCTCTGTGTTCCGTAAGTGAGGCTATTTTCTTCACTAACCCAGGTATAAAACTTCTACAAATTACAAATAAAAGTGAGAATCTGTGGAAAAATCCACTTCTTCGGCAATCTCATGACTTAATACTTAAGCAGAAACTATTAAAACCATGGTGAGTTGTGCCTAAACGCAGACGGCTTGCTTGATCTGGCCATTTGAATCTAGCTTGCCACTGTATTTCTGAACCTAGGTTACTACAGGTCAGAGGGCAGTGATTACAACCATATACATGCACTCCCACTAAATAAAAACTAACACTGCAATGTCCTTGTAATGATCTTAATAAATTCAGTGAAAACCAGTAGATAATGGTTTCTGTGATTTATTTGGATATAAATCAAGGATTGTGGTGATATCCTGGAACTCACTCCCCCAGCTCTGATCTGTGCTAATGAGACAGACTACAATTAGAGTAATCTAAGTGTTCTGTTTATTTATGGTATGCAGTATATTTTGCTAAATGTTGTTGTTTGCAATCTTAAAAGAAAAGATCTTAAAGCATTCTTTGATTTTCTTTTGGATGTTTATAACAGCGCCAGCACCGGCACGAGCACCAGTGCATTCTTATACACCAGGCAAGGCTGATCCTTCATGCCGCCCTCCTTGGGTAACAGATGACTCCTTTACCCAGAAATTTGCACCTGGAAAAACCACCACCTCTGTTACCAAACATACCCTGCTACGGGGTGCTCCAGCACCATCTCCTGCCTCAACTTCAGCCTATTCGTCTCATTCAATACCAGCCTCTTCCCAGACTCCTACTGTAGCCCGGGGAACAATTCAAAGGGCTGAGCGTTTCCCAGCCAGCAACCGAACTCCTCTCTGCGGACACTGTAACAGCATAATTCGGTAAGGTCATTAGACTCTTACGAGAGGGATGGGGGCAGGAGAGAAAGTATCACAGAGCAACTGATTATTGCATTTTATTATACAATCTCAGCGCATGAGACACAGTTAAATAATCCAGAGGGGATGTCTGTTGTCTGCTTGATTCATTTAACATTTCCAGAGCTCATCTTTGCCATCGTGTGGTTCACTTTTTATCACTGCAAAGTTATACAAGGTCATTGTTTTGGGCACCTTTCCTACCACAAGCACTGCCTTTTTCTTACAAATTTCTGGTCCCCAAGGTATCTCCGGAAATAAAACTGGAAGGAGACTATGTAAAACTATATTGGGTTGAGGGAGTGAGATATCAGTTTGGAGACAAATGTAATTGCTGCTTTTGTGTCTGGAGAAAGATAATGCATACACTCTGTTACCAGTAATTCAGTGCATGCTTCTCTTTTCTCCTCCCCCAGTTCAATGGTGCCCATTGTTACCCTGTTGATTGCTGCCTGACTTCAATAATCTGTGCATTTTTAATGAGTGTCATTCACTAAAAAGGAACTGGTTTAGTGGTATGGGGCTACTGATTATCATTCTCCTATCTTCCCATATAGGAATACAACAGTAATACAAACAATAGTCTAATCACTAAATTTAATTACAATTAACAGTAAATCACCAACATGTTTTAATGTGGCTGTAGTATAACTAAAGGATAATCAAACAGCAAGTTGCCATTTTGACAATCTGTTGTAACATAGCAAATGCAACTTTCATTCAAATGCACATGAAAACATGAGACTTTCAAAGCTATTGTAAGGTATATGTGTATTACACCTTTCACCAACTCTCTGGAAAGTCTCCTGCTTTTTCATGTTTCCAAATGGTAATTCTCTACTCTGTGTCATACTCATTAGAATGAGGAAACTTCCCATTTGATTCCTCCACCCTTCTTTTATATTTAACACTTAAGTACTTTCAGAGATTTGTGGGGATTTTGTTTATTTTTTAATAATGCATTTTCAGTGCCCTACTCTACACAAGCAATTTACAGTTGCTGATGGGAAGTATCAGCAACACGGGAGTTCTCATAAACACTTTTACAGTTATTGAGATTTGGAAATCATGGCAGTATTTCCAACAGATGTTTTGAAATTTCAGTTATAATCATTTTTATAGGTTAATATATTAACAAATTCCTGAAATTTTCCTTTAAAAAATCTTGAAAAGAGACCTCATGTCAGCAGGTTATAGTGTCTTATTTTAAAATACATCCTCATTAGTATGGTTCATCTGTGCCATTAGATGCTTCTGCAATATAAATATAATAATGATGTTTCACAGGGGTCCTTTCCTGGTAGCCATGGGTCGTTCCTGGCACCCAGAGGAGTTCAACTGTGCTTACTGCAAGACTTCTTTAGCAGATGTGTGCTTTGTGGAGGAGCAGAACAGTGTGTACTGTGAGCGCTGTTATGAACAGTTCTTTGCACCAACCTGTGCCAGATGCCACACCAAGATCATGGGGGTAAGTCAGAACAGCACAGCCTCACGTCTAAATTGTCACTCCATTGAAATTAGAAATAGAATACTTTTGATTATAGGCAACTAATCAAGTATTAAACTCTTCCGCTTTCTTCAACAGTAATTTCCTAGCCTATTAATTATCCCAGAATAAGACACATTCTATACATTCTATGTTTCTATACTGGCTGGAGATTTGGACATTATTGTACTGTACATATCAGTCTATATGGAGGAAGTTTGTAATATTAATAACTTTTTTAAAATTGTATTTAGTTTTTTTTCACTCTTTCCTGCTCTTGCTTTGGTGACCTCCTAACATGAAAATGTATTGCTCTCATACATCTCTTGCTAAAGTTAGGCAAAGTTTGGGCTGATGCTATGCAATCTTCTTCAGACAGGGCTTAATCCGGAAAGTCCACTGACTTCAGGTCCACACAGCTACCAGTGCATCTCTGTGTGAATAACAAGACTCCTGCTCTAGAGAAATCATCACAATTAAATTTTTAAAATAAGAGTCAGACATCTGAACCCCACAAAGGCGAGAGAAGAGCCCACTTTTGTTTGTCTTATACACTCCTACTAGGCTTCATGCCTAGATACTGTGGTGACTGACACTCTATAAATACCTTAACAAGCGGATGAGGTGGTTGGAGCAGCAGCTGATGAGGATAATCTTAGCGATGGATTTGTGTACACAATTGAGAAGGAAGATGAGATATGCAGGGATGCCTAGGAGGGAGGTCTAGGTTGGATATTAGGAAAAACTATTTCACTAGGAGAGTGGTGAAGCGCTGGAATGGGTTACCTAGGGAGGTGGTGAAATCTCCATCCTTAGAGGTTTTTAAGGCCTAGCTTGACAAAGCCCTGGCTGGGATGATTTAGTTGGGATTGGTTGGACTAGATGACCTCCTGAGGTCTCTTCCAACCCTAATCTTCTATGATTCTGTGCCACAGATGTGACTAAGCATCTCTCAAAATTCTTCCATATTGGCAAACAAAGAGTACAATATTAGTTATCACCACTCTGCCTCCACTCCTGACATCTGTCTTAGTGTTGGGGAAGTCAGTGCGTTGCTTCCTGCTAGGAAGTGCATCATCAGGCACTTGAGGTGAAGTCCTAGCTCTAATCAAGCCCTGCATACTGGTGCTTTCGGGGGAGTGTTAAAACAAAGCCACTGAAATACTTACTTATCTAATTAATGGAAGAACAAGTCAGCTCTTCTCTGTGGATTTCTCTCAGTAACATAGCAAAGCTGCCAGCTGATTCTGTTTACATTTGTAAAATTTCTCAATCTGTCTTTTACTTCTTAGCACTGAGAGGTTCATAAATGGATCCAAGCCTATTTGTCAGCTATAATTGTTTTGCAAACAGTAACAGAAGTTAATAAATCTCACTGGTGATTCTGTAATGAGATGTATGGCAAATATAAATGAGGCTATGTTGTCTAGCAAGTTGGAGCAATGGACTGAAACCCTGGCAACTACTTTCATTCCCTTGTGCCTCAGTCAGCAGAGATTAAAAAACAAGTAAACTGTAAGACACTCACTTAGGGCTTGGCTACACTTACAAATTTGCAGCGCTGCAGCAGGGTGTGAAAACACACCCTCTCCAGCGCTGCAAATTGCGGCGCTGCAAAGCGCCAGTGTGGTCAAAGCCCCAGCGCTGGGAGCGCGGCTCCCAGCGCTGTCCGTTATTCCCCACAGGGAGGTGGAGTACGGACAGTGCTGGGAGAGCTCTCTCCCAGCGCTGGCGCTTTGACTACACTTAGCGCTTCAAAGCGCTGCCGCATAAAACAAGTGCCCCATAAAACAGGAAATAAGATACATTAAATCAGTGGCTCTAAACCTTTCCAGATGACTGTATCCCTTTTGGGAGTCTGATTTGTCTTGGGTACTCCCAAATTTCACCTCAGTTTAAAACTACTTGCTTGCGAAATCCGACATAAAAATACAGAAGTGTCACAGGACACTATTACTGAAAAATTGCTTACTTTCTCATTTTTACCATATAATTTTGAAATAAATCAATTAGAGTATAAATATTGTACTTACATTTCAGTGTATAATACAGGGGTCAGCAACCTTTCAGAAGTGGTGTGCCAAGTCTTCATTTATTCACTCTAATTTAAGGTTTCACGTGCCAGTAATACATTGTAATGTTTTTAGAAGGTCTCTTTCTATAAGTCTATAATATAGAACTAAACTATTGTTGTATGTAAAGTAAATAAGATTTTTAAAATGTTTAAGAAGCTTCATTTAAAATTAAATTAAAATGCAGAGCCCCCCGGACCGGTGGCCAGGACTCAGGCAGTGTGCGTGCCACTGAAAATCAGCTCGCGTGCCGCATTCGGCACCCGTGCCATAAATTTCCTACCCCTGGTATAGTATATAGAGCTGTATAAACAAGTCATTGTCTGTATGAAATTTTAGTTTGTACTGACTTCACTAGTGCTATTTGTGTAGCCTCTTGTAAAACTAGGCAAATATCTAGATGAGCTGACGTACCCCCTGGAAGACCTCTGCATACCCCCAGGGGTATGCGTACCCTGGTTGAGAAAAACTACATTAAATTAGTCATAAACCATGCAGTCTGTTGGGTATCTACTTTGGCCCAGATCCTCCGGTGGTGTAAATCAGTGTAGCTCCACTGAACTTAATAAAGCTAAATCTCAGGAGAGAGATTAAAACTTTCTTTTGTGCAGGGTTTCCCAGTGAGGAGGGAGCCATGGGTTGTGTTGATGCAGTCAACTAGCTGAATTGAGCTGTTGTTTGTTAGATGTTTGGTGATTTTGTTTTGACAATAAATCATATTAGGAGGTTTCCAATGCTCTGAATGGAGGCAGAGCTTTCCCACAGGAGTAAACATTGCTACTGAGGTTTGTTTTTTCTTATTTTAAAAATCCCTTGAGTTGTTGAGTTTTATCTTGGGCAAAAGAATTGGCTGATTTTAAAATGAGAAGCCCAGGGTATCCCAGCTTTGTATGTTTTCCTGTATGTGGGCTTAGTGTATGTGGTATTTTGCTGTTTTTGTTTTTCAGGAAGTGATGCATGCTCTAAGGCAGACTTGGCACACGACTTGCTTTGTCTGTGCTGCCTGTAAGAAACCGTTTGGGAATAGCCTCTTCCACATGGAGGATGGGGAGCCCTACTGTGAGAAAGGTATAACACACAATAGAGCCACCGTATCTTACTGGATAGTACTGCTCAATACTAGTGTCCTTCATGTTATCTGGCAGAACCACAGAAACAGGGCAATTGCCAAGCAAAATCAGGCCAATAGCCGATCTAGTCTGGTAGCTTGTCTCTGGCATCAAGCTATCTGAGTGTTTCCTAGTCTGTGTTTTCCCACAGCTTCCCTTGCCTCCTTGTGATTAGGCAGGATGTTTGTTGGGTTTTAAACCGGACAGTCCTGCTTTTGTTGCATTTGTCCCCCATCTGGTACTGAGACAAAACTGGACGTGGTTTTGGCTGTTATCAGATGACAAACATTGTAATGGAGAGTGCGCCACTCCACTTCTATCAGTGTGACCTCATGTGCACTGGGGCAGGGCGGTGTGCTCCTCAAAATGGCACCCTCTTTGTGGCATGACCTTGCACACACAGGTGCTGACTTTTGATTTTACCCGGTGCGTGCTCCACCCTGAGGCCCCATTCCCACTTGGCCCCGTTTCCCAAGGCCCCACCCTTGCTCCGCCTCTTCCTGCCCCCGCTCTGTCCCTTCCCCCAAGGCTCCCCCACACTGCTCCCTCCTCTCCACTCCCCAAGCGCTTTCTGCCAGCTGCTTGCTGACCTGCGGCCAGCCCTGAGGGCCTGTCGAACAGCTGATCAGTTACCAGCCCTGGGGCCAGAACCACTGTGGCCAGTGGGTGCTGAGCACCCATTTTTTTTCCGTGGGTGTTTGAGCCAGCACCCATGGAGTTGGCACCTATTCTTGCATACACGACACTTGCGGGGGAGGGCCCACACTATTCCCAGAAGTGCCGGAATGCCCGGTATTCCAGGAATTTGCAAGTGTCCACCTTACAAGTTGTGATGGACCAGCAGATGGGTGGATAAATAAATGGAGCTAGCCAGGTGAATGAGCTATGAGGCAGGATCAAGGCTAGACTAAATTGTGAAGTGGTCCTTCCCTCCACATGCCCTGTCTCTACTCCGTCCTGCATTCCTGGCCTCATCTCTCTCTGGTAGTGAGAAATAGAAACCTGAAGGGTCAAAGAGTACCTCCTAAGTCCTGGATTTAAGTGGAGGATAAATATAAAATGGCTTAGATTGGGGCCCCAACATGTACTCTCTTAAAATGGGAGCTTTTAACCACAACCTCAATAACCTGAATAATTTTTTGACTCTCTTGCAGCTTTTCTATTTCTGCTGTATCTTTTTTGAGATACAATAACTCCAGATTGATGTCAATATTCAAAGTTAGTATATATTAACCAAAGGATACAGTGTTGTTATATTTTCTATTTAATGCAAAAATTATGGTAGTCCAACATTAAACTTGGAATATAAATACACAGCAGGCAGGGAAAACTAAGTGGTGCTTTCACAGTGCTCATCATGTCATCCCCCCGGTCCTCGCATAGTATGTTGTATAAATTCATTTTGTGCTTATGCTTTTTCTGTAGTGTGTGTGATTATAAATCAATCTATCTATGGCTAATTTCCAAATCCTGTGGGGAACATAACTTTGAATTTCCTGAATTGTGTGTGTTTATATTCACAGCCATAATACTGCATTAAGTGGGTTTTTGCATTGAATTTCTGTGTTTCAAGTAGTAAAGGAAAGAGTGGGGAGGGGAGCTGCTCCAAAATTTCACCCTTGGAGAATTTGAGTGGGATGTAGAAAAGAATTCTTTTGGGTGTAATATGCTTGTGTTCAGCGTTTGTTCTAAATTTGCTTTTGTTTTATTTTAGATTACATTGCTTTGTTCAGCACAAAATGCCATGGCTGTGATTTTCCTGTTGAAGCAGGAGATAAATTCATTGAAGCCCTTGGACACACTTGGCATGATACCTGCTTTATTTGTGCTGTAGGTATCTACGTTAAAATCTACATTATTATTCTATAATCTTTTTTAAAATTGTGACATTATACCGGAAGAGTTTAGTGGTGGTGGTGGGAAGCAGTTGATCGGTTTTAATTGCAGATGGGGGTTGTTTTCCTTTTCCTAACCCCCACCCCCTCCCAGTTTTCATCAGAATAGCTAAATTTGATCTACACTGCTAATGCTCAGAAACACTAAGAAAACACTTGTGCTTTTTGGAAGAGTCTACAGAAGCTATGTGGGAGAGCAGTGCTTGGTATTCTTTTTAACTAAATTTGCACAAAGTGGTAAATCAGGATTTAAAATAGATCTCAGGCAATGATATTATCACCAAATTGAATGGTGTGAAATATAGTGACCAAATGTTCTGTTTATACAGTTGTGCAATTTGCATTTTCACACTGAAAGAAGTCAGTTCAGAAAAAACGATTAGTAATTAGTACAGATGTTAGAGTCATTCTGTCTGCTCTTGTGCATGTGTATACATATTACACACACACACGGTAAAATCTATATAATAATCAGCTCTTATCCCACCATCACTCATCGACTAACCCATTTCTCCTAGAACTATTAGTAATATTCCAAGTCTCTCATCAGCTACAAACAGTACATTGACATGGTCAGAAAGAACAGTGACAGCCTCACTGATTCGTTTGGGGCCATACACCTCTCTAATGAATATTAGGAAGTATAGAATTGATTGTTTCAAATGTTAAATTAACCTACCGGCTGCTGTATTTACTTCAGTGACATAATATGCTCCTTTTCTGAAATTGGGAATGTCTGAAGTTGATACATGCATTTGTGTTAGTACACAGACTATTGCTTGCACAATCCAGTAGCTATTTTCTCTTGATTCAACATCAGTTTTGTCATAAAAACATATTTAATCACTTATAAAAGACACCTTCTCTGAATATTTCCTATTCTGGTACATTTGCACTTTTAGGTAGTTTCTCACCCATTTATTTTAGTTGGCAAGACCCAAGTGTTTGTAGAGGTGACACTATCCCTTTGTTCTGTTAATGTAATTTTCACAGTTGTCCCACCCCAGTTTATCCTAATTGTTTTACTGGCATATAAAGCCAAACAGAAAAATCCATGTCAGTCTGTCTTTGCATTTTTAACATGCTCATCCCAATCTTATTAATGTGCATTGCTTTCTGTCTAGCTGCAGTAGTACATTACTGTAGTTAGCACTTCTAGTCTACATTGGCAATGCTAAAGCGCTGCCACGGCAGCGCTTTAACATGCTTTGTGTGTTCATGGTGCAGCGCTGGGAGAGAGCTTTCCCAGCACTCGAAAAAAACCACCTCAATGAGGGGTGTAGCTCCCAGTGCTGGGAGCACAGCTCTGGGGCACTGTTTATACTCGTGCTTTAAAGCTCTGCAACTTGCCACGCTCAGGGGTGTGTTTTTTCACCCCCTTGAGTGAGAAAGTTGCAGCGCTGTTAATTGCCAGTGTAGCCAGCCCATAGCTCCTAATACTGATTGCTGCCTAACTCCTTAAGTGGTCCTAGTGAAATTTATCGGACTCTCATGGAGTATGGTACCACTCATTGTGAGTCAGCGTATCAGAATCTAGTCCTTAAAAACTAAGTAGCAATAAAAATGTTACTAATAGCTACATTTCTCTTTGTGATTCCTGATTGTGTATAATCTTTACTTTTAGGTGTGCCATGTGAATTTGGAAGGTCAGCCATTTTACTCCAAGAAGGATAAGCCACTGTGCAAGAAACATGCTCATGCCATCAATGTCTAAAAGAAGACCTGGAAGCTAATGGCACTGTGAGAAAATTGGCAACTAACTGAGAAATTGCAAAAAGGATAACCCCAACTGACATTTCTCATTGAGGGGAGGGTAGGAAGGCTAGGAAGCTATTGGACACTTCTGAAGTATAACTTTAATCACTTTTATATTTGCAGAGCATTTTTTGGCATGGTCCATACAGAAAGCTGAATGAACACTCAATGGCAAATTAGTCAATCTGAGTCAAATATTACTGCAAAACTTAGAACAAAAATTAAAGAGATAAAAATTAATTTAAAAAAATGTTTTTATGTAAAAATAAGTAATAACAACACCCAGACCAGCCTTAGAGCTGAGACCATACACTAGTGTTTAAAAACAATTGAAAATCATTCTTGAAATTTGTTACAAGAAAATATTGAGTGCCAAAATATTAATTGTAAAATAATTTATAGACTCATAGCTTTAAAATTAAGATAAGTAGATCAGGATTTCCTTACCAAAAAAGAAGTATTATTCCATTCTTTATATCATAGTGCTACATCCAAGCATCAATTTTTTGAATGAACTAGAGACATCCCATAGGCCAGGGGTTCTCAACCTTTTCTTTTCTGAGGCCTTCCCCACCCAACATGCTATAAAAACCCCACAGCCCATCTGTGCCACAACAACAGTTTTTCTGCATATAAAAGCCAGGGCCGGCATTAGGGAGTAGCAAGCAGGGCAGTTGCCTGGGGCCGAACGCCACAGGGGGCCCCATGAAGCTAAGTTGCTCAAGCTTCAGCTTCAGCCCAGAGTGGCAGGGCTTGGAGCAGTGAGGCTTCTGCTTTCTGCCCTGGACCCCAGTGAGTCTAATGCCAGCCCTGCTTGATGGAGCCCCTGAAACCTGCTCATGGCCCCCTTAGGGGGCCTCACCCCCCTGGTTGAGAACTGCTGCCATAGGCTTTCCCAGACAAGAAGTTTGTCTTGAATCCTAATAGAACTACCATGCTAAGAAGGAGACAATGAGTGACTGAAAGTTTGGGAATCAGAATAAAAATTCAATGACGCTAAGTCCTTCCAACTCACCCCCAGTTAAACCTTGATCAGTGCATGTGGCCTTGTGCACGCACAATGAATTATTTCATTTTCTAATCAGAGTGGAAAAGGGGAACTGGCTTTCTCTAATTTTTGCTTATATGGAATGGGCAGGGGGGTGGTTGGAGAGGATCCATGTTGTGTTTCTAGTCAAAGCTGATTGATCTTTCCATTTGTCCTGTGAATGGAAAACATCTAGTTACTGTTTGTTTAACACTGCAGACCCAGCCTCCATTTAGCACAGCTAGGAAGAGTAGGAGTGGCAAATAGCCTGGGAAGGTTCTCTACTCAATCCCAAATCCTTGGAAAAGGGGCGCCCTTTTTCCTTCCTATTAAGACTGATAAAACACTTCATAGAGCAGCACCAAATCACAGGCACGTGCTCTTATTACTGTGATTATTTTCTGTAAATGCAACACATCCCAAGTGTGGTTGTGGTTGCTGTTGTAAGAAGATACACTTCTACCCCGATATAACGCTGTCCTCAGGAGCCAAAAATCTTACTGCGTTATAGGTGAAACCGCGTTATATCGAACTTGCTTTATTCTGCCGGAGTGCGCAGCCTTCCCCTCCCCCCCATCGAACACTGCTTTACCATGTTGTATCCGAATTCGTGTTATATCAGGGTAGAGGTGTACATAGGCTCTCACACATAAGACAGAGTTAATATATCACCTGTTCTAATATTTTTAAATCATCTGACACGTTCTTGCAAGTATTTATAAATGCTTATATATTGTTGTGAAAGGCAGCAACTATTTATAGTATTGACATTAGCTTTGGATTTTAAAATTTAAATATCAGCGATAGTTTTGTATCTGAGACAGTAATTTATTGCTGCTCAGCAGCGAAAGATGATCATACTTAAGGACAGAAAGTTCCATCACTCTTCAAGTTTTCAGCTATTTATTTTTGAGTGAGCATTCTGATTGTATAGTCGTTGACAGCATACAGTATTGACAATGTTAAGTCAATATTTCTCAGGCTCCAGCTACCTAATGATGTAATGTATGGGCCCTATTTTAATGCAACCAGCTCCCCAGTGTGTCTTGGATTTTTGCACAGTCTAAATATAAAAGTGGATCATTTGGTGGCTGTCTTTTCCCTCCTAAAATTCTATGTCCATTTTAGGAAACATGCCATATTTTCTTAGAGGATTAAGAGCATATCCAGTTGGTGGTGGGAGGGTCAAAATAAAAGGAACCTTTATCTCTAGTATGCAAGTTTCATATTTTCTATGCTAACTATCCTCATATATCCTGAAAAATATAGTGCCTAAGTTAAAACTGTCCTCTGGCAGCCCTGAGTTGTGTGACCTGTATTTATGCCATAGGGAATCTTGTTTTCACAGATCTTAGCATTTTCACAAGGGTCAGATTTTTACATGGATGAAGTGTATTCTTAAAAAGTTTTCCCAGCATATTAGGTACAAATATTTTGTTCTATAGTAGGCAATTCTTTTTCCATTTATTGGCCTGATCCTCAGCTGGTTTAAATCAGCATAACAGCACTGACTACTCCTGCCAAGGATCTGTGTCATTGCATTCTCCAACAGGATAAGTTACAATTAATTGAAAAAAACACACCTCATTTTCCATTCATATTTGATTTCTGTTCCCTAGACACTGATGCAGTGTTCTTGTATCTTGTTTATCACTCTTTATTACTTAGCAGTAGAATTAGTAGCAGGATCTATGGTACACCATGAATAGACAACATTGCAGCAGCTCTGTCAGTTGTTTTTTGTGTATTGCCTACTGGCAGGGGTTAGCATCTAGGATTATGTCTACACTACAAGCGCTATAGCTGCAGTGCTGCAGCTACACTGCTGTAATGCTGTAGTATAGACACTTATTTTAGCAATGGAAGGGGGTTTTCCATCACTGTAGTAAATCCACCCTTTTGAAAGGTGGTAGCTAGGTCAACAGAAGAACCTTCCGTTGACCTAGCTGCAGCTACAGTGAAGGTTAGGTTGACCTAATGTCACACAGGGCGTAACATTTTTTACAGCCCTGAGTGATATAGCTAGGTCAACCTGTTTTAGGTAGAGACCAGCCTAAGTAGTAGCATACAATAAATTTCCTGTTTTGACCTATATTGCTTCCTAATATGATCCAAAAATAAGGAATCCAGTTACCCACACTTGAAATCTATATTTAGACATCCTTTTTGCACAAACCTCAACCAGAAGCTGTGCATGGCAGTGTACTATTTTGAATCTCTTTTGTGTAAAATACTATGTAATCAACGTAAGTGTTTTGCGATGTAGAACACACTCCTAGAACAAATAAGATACATGTGCCTAACTTAGAATAGGACCCTTACATTATATATCACTACTGTAACTGCTGCAGAAAAACATGATTTTCAGGTTGAATAATGTGTATTACTGTTTATGTCTTTTAACAATTACCTGTGATTAAGTCATAAAACTTCCTAAAGTAATCTTTTCATTCTAATTCACATGAGGAATTTTGCCTAGAAGACAAAAATACTGTACCTCTGAATGGCCAAATGATAAAACTATATAAGAATTATGGTTTTTATCAAAAGATTTGCAAAAGAACCCATCTTAAATCTAATTTAAAATAGTCTTTAATCTCTATGCAACTGAAAGTTCAAAAAATAATCTTAAGACTTTTGATGTTGTTTTTTCTTTTTCTATTTAATTGCAGCACAGAAAGTAAATTAAACACTTCAGAAGAAAACTTCACTGTAACTGTTGAAATTTTCTCTCAACTTCTTAAAATAACGGTTAGTTTTTTGGTTCATCAGATTCACACAGACAGAAAGAAATTCAACCAAAATAAAAATAATAATTTAAATTTGGTCCTTCAGTGGTCAGTAACATGGGTGAAATGTTTTATTTAAGGTTATTTCTTTTTATATTTAATAATGTGAATGTCTACAGCACTAAACACACTTATTAGTGTCTAATGCTGGACAGTATAATGTTTATTTGCAATACTTGTCTCCTGGTAGTAGACATTAATTTGTTTAGTATTTATAAATGGTTACATTTGCAACTGAGTGATTTAATGCCTGCAGTGATCATGCTAGGAGTCTAGCTTTTATAATGTACTGAAATGTTGACTTTACACCACAAGTGCCCTTGGTTTTAGATTTTTTTTAAGTCTCTAGTTATTAGTTCAGAAAGAGATTGTAGTGTGATTTTTGAGGTGTGAGTGAACATATCTTGCATGGATTATCTGTGCCAATATTCTAGCAATAAAAGGGATGTGCAAATACATTTAGAGCTTTATGTTTTGGATATATTTATTAATATAGTTTTTCAGCAGTTGACAGCTTTCAGACAAGAAATACTAGTTAGGAGATAAATTTATAAACAAATTTATATTTTCTACATCAGAGCCTTAAGGTTTAAAAAATGGATTGGTTCAGCCTTCCATTGCTATATAGCAACACTGAACATGCTGGTAAGTAAATTGCACTGTGTAAAAACAAACAAGTGTGAGTACATTCAAAAGATGCAGTGCCTTGAAGTTGTAACTGGGCAAGACTTGTAAATTTACAGGCCCTACTGTGTCAACAGATATTACTTAAAATAATCTGATAAGCAAAAGGCAAATTTTGTCCTCAGTTACAAAGGTCTGAACTGATTTACATTGGTGTAATTGAGGGCAAAGTTTGGCCCCAACTAGGCAGGTTTTTATTCTTTTGTTTCTAACCAGAAATGGCTTTTAAGAATATTCAAAAAAGATCTAACCCATCTGATTTAACTCTACTGCCGTGATAGACTGGCAAATAAGAAATAAATCTTCAGATAATATTGTGGTTTATTAAAACAGGCTTTTTTGCACATTATTACCCCGCCCTCAGAATGCAGTTTTAAAATGACATAACTATAGCTAATCATTAAACCTGATTAAAACATATATAAAACAGTAAAGAGACAGACCACTTTAAATGGCATGAATTAATTCCACACCAGGAAGTGAAACTCCATACACTTTAATTTTATTTTACAACCATAACTGTTTACAACTTATGTGTGGAAAAAAATTAGAGCAAATTAAACTGAGATTAAAATTTACTGGAAAATGAGTCTACAGAATGAGCAGAAGTTACACAATTTACCTTTATATCTGAATCACTGTCTAATTATTTCTATCTTGACCTTTTCCCCTTTGCATAATTGATTCTTAATGGAAGAGAAATTGTGCCTTGTCTGCTCTAAAGATGGTCCATAGTTTCAAGTCTGGGGTTTTTCTTTGTAAATCATAAACCTTTAACTCAACCAGAGTCACTGGTGACTAACTAAGAAAGAAAAAGAGGAGTTGTGAAAAAATTGCTGCCAGCCATCCTTGGATACACAATTAAATGCTTTGTTCTCCTGGCCAAATCAAAGAGCTATGGCTGAGGTTGAGATTAGAGTTAGGCAGAAATTCCCTGCTTTAAGCCTATAAAGCATGTCTTTAGACATCTATAAAGGTGAAATCCTCACTTCTCTGAGGAAGGACTGAGAGAAAACGTTAGATACACTAACAAAGTTGTTGCATTACAGACTAAATTGTGGAGAATTCTAACATTATTTCCCCCAAATTTTTGTAGTAATGTCACATGTACGGCTCAATCCTGAAGACCGCCTTGCTATTTTGTTGACAGAAGGACTCCTTATCTTTCTCTGGCATGGGTTTAGCCCATAAAAGGAGTGTGTGTCCAATGAGCTGCGAGGATCTCAGGACACCTGCACAGGACAGGATTCTGTGTATGGAGTTATAGTACATGTAACAGCAGGAGCTGTGTTGTCAGCCCATGCTCCGCAAAATCTTCCTCTGAGGGATTTCCCAGGTGTACTGCTCTAATTGGACATTTGTCTGGACCCAAGGAAAGCATGCCACAAAGATTGGCTGCTCCCCAACTCTTCATTACATGAACCTCAGGGTCCTGGAGCCTCTGTGAAGTGGTGGGGCCTCCACGGTGTGAGGGACCAGGGAAGCATGCAGGAAAGCCATTGCTATACCCTCATTACCCTTTTGGGATCTTCTCTGGGACATTTTGATTTCCTCTGTACTGTGTTGCAGAGGAAAGAATGTGGCCCTCACTTCTTCCTCTGACAAAACTCCTCTTAATATCCATAATAGTTTTGCCCAAATAATGACTTTCAGATTGGCCTGCAGACTTTTTTAGGTAGTAATGACAACCAGAAATAAAAAATGCCTTCATAAGAGAAAATATTCTTCCAAATTTCCACAGATTTTAATTTTCAGGAAGGAATTGATTCATCTGCAGAAAAAAAGAATCATTATTAATTTGAAATTAAATATGTGACTTATAATTCTACCTTATTTTTCCCCCATCAAGAAAAGCATTTTCCAGTTTAATTACTTTAAAAAGCTCACTCTCTTTCAAAATTCAGATTCTTTTTGATTAATAGAAACAAAGTATGGAATCATTTTTTTCTTTTACTAAGTGCCATGCTTTTGTGGAAGCCATTGAAGAAAAAAACAATTGAATTACTTTAGCTAAACTGATAACTACTTTTTTAAGGAGCTGGGGGGTAGAAAGGAGGTGTCAGTTTGAACAAAGGGGATGGTTCATTGAAGGAAATATGTGGAATGGTTATAAAAAGTCCACACAATTGGCTATCCCTCTTAAAGTTTTCAGTTGTTGCAGTGTATTAAATAGCTTATTCTGGATTTTTAAGACTCAAGGAAGTTTTTTTTTTTTAAGGGTAGAGTGGGGGGAAAGAACACAAAATGCAATATCTGTTAATCCCAAGGCAGTTGAAAAAATTACAGTTCAGAAGAGCAAAGAGTCGGTATAAGGGGAAAAGATTATTTAGTGGGCTTCAACAATATTATCATCTGAACATACATTAATTGGAAAATAATTTAATCTCTTTTCCAAAGATTAAAGAGGCTAGGACTCTTCAGTTTGGAAAAGAGAAGACTAAGGGGGGACATGATAGAGGTATATAAAATCATGAGTGATGTTGAGAAAGTGTTAATAGGCAGCAGGTTTAAAACAAATAAAAGGAAGTTCTTAGAGGATGGAGATGGATGGCAGGAGAGAGATCATTTGATCATTGCCTCCTTTCTTATGTTCTTATGTTCTTAATATTTCTTTATGATTAAGATTTAGTTTAGTTTAAAGAAATCTTAAAGGATGTTATTTGTTTAATGTAAGTGTGCACATGCATATACACTGGACCCTCGCTAGAATGCGGGATTTGGGATCCATGCGCGGTACCGTGTTAACATGGGCACCACGTTATAGCGAGGACCGCGTTAAAAAGAATTGCAATTAAAGTAATTAAATTTGGGATCCATGGCCGTGACTGCGTTATATGCGAATTCGTGCTATATAGACGCGTGTTCTAGCGAGGGTCCGGTGTATATGTAAGGTAGGCATATGTGTACTACAGGAGAAATATTCAGAACTGAGGCATGGACTCTTTTATGGGGGATGCAGTTTATGCATGCAAAATATGAGCATGCATTTTTGCACTCAGAATTAATTACGTGTGGAAATCTGAGTACACAAACCTTTAACTACCTGATTTGTACTTGTGGTCAGGTAGGTAGAGATTTGTGGGTTATGATGTAGTGACTTTTTATACATTTGTGGCTGCAAAATAATTGTAGGAGCAAAAGGAGGGGCATACTTTTAAAGATTTGTCTCTATATGTAAAATATTACCTTAGGAATAAAAAAAAGTTTTCTTATAACAACAAAAGGTCGGGATATTATTTCACCATCATTATTTTCACAAGGCATTTTTTCTATTCTCAGGAAGTATTTTACTGTGTAAACTTCATCAGTGAGCACAAGGCCCTATCTGGCATGCCATACTCAGGGGAAACTTCCATTGTATTCAGTGGAAAATTTTGATGAGTCAGGAGTGCCGGTTCAAGTCCCCTGAAAAAGCAGAGATACCTAGTGGTCTGAGCATGGAACTGGAAGTGAGAGGTCTCCCTTAGTTATATAGCAGGCCAGCACAACATGCGGCCCACGTGGGCTCACTGTGTGGCCCGCGGGGGGGTGGGGAGGGCGGTGTAAGTAGGTAAGCGGCGGATGATGGAGGGGGGCTGAGGAGGTGGGTGGGCAGGGGCCAGGGGGGGGTAGGTGAGCCGGTGGCTGGCCCCAGCTCACCTCCGCTCCGCCTCCTCCCCTGAATGCTCTGCCTCACTTCTCCCCCTCCCCCCTGCTTCCCGCAAATCAGCTGTTTGCGCGGGAAGCCTGGGAGGGCAGTGAAGCGGTGCGGCAGCTTCGCGCTCAGGCCCAGGGAGGCGGAGACAGAGCGGAGGTGAGCTTGGGCGGGGGGACGCAAGGAGGGCCGCCCGCGCCACAGCAGGTAACCCAGGTGGGGTGCGCAGGGGAACTGCTCCCCGCCCCAGCTTACCTCCGCTCCAGGGCGAGCGGGGGGGCAGGTGAGCTGGGGGAGTGGGGATCTGAGGAAGCGAGTGGGTGGGCATTGGTGGAGGGGGCAGGTGAGCTGCAGGGGTGGGGGCTGAGGAGGCGGGGCGGGCGGGCAGGCATTGGCGGGGGCAGGTGAGGTGGCTGACCTGTTAAGATCTTATTCTACTTCTGCTATAACATTATCAATTGTTTTTGCAGGGCGGGCGGTGCTGAGGGGGGTTGTGTTTTGGGGGTGCTGGGCAGCGCTGGGGGGGGGTAGTTTCAGTGGCACTGGGGAGGGAGTTGGCAGGGCCGGGGAGGGTTCGGCCCTCAGCTGTTTTCTTTGGAGTAATATGGCCCACGCCACTTTACGAGTTGTACAGGCCTGTTATATAGTCTTGGCTCTGCCCTCATTGCGTGGCCTTAGATCACTTAATCTCATTGTGTGTATTTTCCTATCTGTAAAATGGGGATAATGCTACTTACTTTGCACACTATTAATAAAAAGTATTAGCAAGTGAATGTTAGAAAAGAACTTTGAAGTGGAAAAGTGGTTATGCAAGTACTTAATATTTACTCATATGAGAGTACCCTTGGCATGACTTATCTAAAACATTTTTACTTCTTGTATTTCCTACAAATGTAGTTATATTTGTTACATTTTAATACTCATTAAAATATATCTTACCAGAGAAGACCCTTACAGCAGGCTGTCCAACTTGTTCTGATTAAAAATGTAAGGAATCCCTTGAAAGGAAACTGAAATTATCTTTAATAAACAAATACAAACAACCATGTATGACCCTAAATAGTTTAGAAAATACATGAGCTTATATGAAAATATTTTTAAACAAAATATTTTAAAATAGTCTCCTCATTTATCTGCCAGCACCTGAGTTCAGGTTTTGCTTGCAACAGCTAATACCATCAGATGTACCTATTGCAGAATAACATATTAAGGTTCCTGCTCTTTAAATGTGATACTATTAGCTCCTTAAGGAGACACACACAAGCCTGAACCAAAGTCATGGCAGGTTAAAACAAACAAACACCCATGGATTCCATTAAGCTCGATTCAGCTACTCTGACCAGTACTGTTCAGTGTAAGGGCCAGGGTCGGCGCTTCCATTAGGCGACCCTAGGCGGTCGCCTAGGGCGCCAGGATTCGGGGGGCGGCATTTTGTGCGCTTCCCACGGGGCAAATGGGAGCTTCCGGTTCCACTCCCATCGCGCCGCCGAAGAAGGACCTTCTGCCGACGTTCCGCGGAAAACAGCAGCAGGCAGTTGAGCAGCTCAATGACTGCTGCTGTCGCCTGCGGCATTTTGGCGGAGGGTCCTTCTTCGTTGGCGCAATGGGAGTGGAACCAGAAGCTCCCGCGTGCCCCGTGGGGAGTGCACAAAATGCCACCCCCCGAATTCTGCCAAGGGCGCCAGAAACTCTGGCGTCGCTCCTGGTAAGGGCAGAAAATTCACACTATTACTGATTTTGAAATTTGAACAGATATTGTAGCTCTTAGTTTAATAAACATTTCAGTTTATTTTTAGTAGTGTCAGTATTGTCTAATAATATAACATAAGGGGCAAAGAGTACGTACAGTGATTCTCCATTGCCTTGTATCACATGCCTAGTGAAGTGCCAGTGTTCCAAAGAAACACTGCCACTTAGGCCAGTTCTATACTATAAACTATGCTAAGTTCCAGGAACTTAAAACTGAAGACCTGCCATCAGAGAGGGCATCCTGGGGAAATAGTCAAATAAAAATATAAATACGAGAGTCAAAAATGCAAAAGAAAATAGCTTTTTGAGATGATAGTTAGCCATCCATTTCGGCCCATCCTTTTTCATCACAGGATAATTCACTGTAAATGATTTAATGGTGAAAGGTTCAGTAAAAGCCTTTAGTAAGGAAATAGGAGCAGTGTATCAGGATATCCTTTTTCCGCACTAGAGTACCCAATACTTTCAATTTTATATACAGCGGAAGTAATTAATTGTTACAGAAAGAAGCACAGCTGTGTTTCCTGATGGCCATACATGCAACAGCCACTATTGTTTAAGGTTCTGAGAATGTGTGTTGAAAATTGCTCAACTGCCTTGAGATTTTTGTTGTTCTCTGAATTTAATTTCTAGTATAAGCTTTTGAATTTGTTATGGAATGTTAATACTATTGTTAACATTGTTAATACTGTTCTCTTAGGGCCAAATCCTGCATCCTTTAATCAGGCAAAATTTCTTTGAACTTCAGTGGGAGTTTTACCTGAGTAAGAATTAAAGACTAAATCCTGAGAAGTGCTGAGAACCTGTCAACTCTCATTGAAGGCAATGGAAATTGCAAATACTCACCGTCAGTCAGGATTTACTCTCAAATAAGGATTGCAGGATTTGGCTCTTAGTCGTGTGTCTTTTGAACTTGTTCAGATTTAATTTCCAAGTGTGTGCAGGTGCATGTGTTGGATTGAAAGCCTGAGAGAATAAGGTTATATTTTTTTGCCTTCAATAATTTTTTATTATGCATTTCAAATGCACAACATGACTATTGTATTTCTCCTAAAAATTACTTGGCTGAACTGCAAGCATTGTCACTTTTCTTTTTTTTAATGCAGGTGAGCTGTACCATTTTGTTTGTACTATTTTTGGTAGTATTATAGAGTGCACGTTGTAGAATGCATGACAGCAAATGATTTCCCAGCACTAGAGAGAGCAAATTGTGAAGAACTATAAATCTCTTGGAATATGCAAAGCACTATGTACTGTACTTCTACATGTATGAACAAAGAGATGGTCAGATCACTTAGGTGCATATATAACTGTAGTAATACATTTATGGTTACGGATATGTTTACAATGATAAAGATCAAATAACATTTAAGGGCTTGATTCATTAAAAATTCTGTGCTTCACCTGGACTCTGATCTGTTTCATTTCAACAAGCATGCAACAAATTGCATGTGTGAAGTTTACATCTTTTCAATCTAGTAAGTCTCTATCTTCTTAAATATTTCTACACTAGGTAACTCACCTATTGCTCACCTTGGTTGTCAGCAACAGATCACCCAGAACTAGAGTTAAAAACAATTTTACTGCGAGAGCAGTTGAGGACACAGTCATTTTCAGCATATATATCATGACAAGAGACCACACTTTTTGTAACGGTGCTGAAAAATTCTTCTGGCCCTTGCACAGTAGCAATTAAACCATTTTTAACATTGGTTCAGGGAGACCTGTTACTGACAAATATAGTCAGCAACAAGTGACTTTCTTGGTGTAAAAGAGGCTTACAGGAATGAAGGTTTACTATTGTCAGCAACAGTAGATGGGGGATTAATATGTTTTGCTGATGCACTCAAGGAGTATGCGGTCTTCTACAAGAGACTTACAGGTACCGTAACAAGAGGTGAAGTGAATGTGCAATCAGAAACAGATCTTAGGCAGTTAAAAGTTTACTCATTCTGGGTCAAATTTTGCTCTAGTTTTTACTGACTGTAAACCCAAAAGAACTCCCATTAAGTTCAAGCAAGTTACTCTGGATTTAACACAATGCTGTATGGTTAACTACATGCTCATTATCATTATAATGTGTAGTATTTTAAGTATGATCTGTATAACAGTGGGTGAGGCCATGATTATACAGATCGCTGCTTCTCTAAATTTGGATTTACTATATATTAATCCTTGAATTGTATTAGCTCACTTGATAGACAAACATATTTTCCTTTAAAATTGTGCTTTTATGTTACATTAATAAAAAGATGTAATTTGCAAGACAATATATTCACAAAAGAAACAACTTTGGTCCAGCGTATGAAGAAATACTACACATAGCAAAAAATAGTCCTAAGCATAACTGCACTCACTACACACAGCTACAAACCCCTTACCTATTTTTTTCACCAGGAAAAGGAGCTAACTTAATTAAAACAGACTTGTAGAGCATCTCCTTAATAAAGTGGTAATAATTCAGAAGACCACCTACTTTAAAATTAGTGCTGGAGTCCAGCTGTAAAGAGTTTATTCTCCCCTCAGTGCATACAAAGAACTTACAATAATGCAAGTGCATTTTATTACTGAAGAAAGAACATACCACTAATTCTGTGAACCTGAAACTAACAACTGTTGGTATTAGATGAATACTTGAGTGAAGCCTTAGTACCAGCTGGGTTCATACATGTTTTTCCTTACCTATAACTCATTTGATGTGTGACTTATGTGGTGGTAGAGAACAGAGCCAAACAGGGCTAGATAGTGCCAGTTAGGCATATCCCATAGCAAAGGACACCATGGAGCTACACTCACTAAGGGATAGTAATGGGAGATTTTCTGCTACAGGGAGGCAAAATGCCTCCCAGAGCCCCTGGGCACACAGGGGCAATGCTCCCACTACTCTACTCTTTTGTGGGGTACAGCTTACTCCACCAGCTCTGTTGGTGCATATCTGGGCAAAAAGCCATGCTTTTGTCTCCTTCTCCTCTCCTTCCCTTTGAGGCGTCATTTGCCACCCAACAGTAATGGAGAGGGAGTATTCTCTCCATTCCTTATGTCTTCTGTGCATGGGTCAGAAAGAATCTGGCCCACGAAAACTAACATACCAATGAAGTAACATGTAAACACACCTGCTAACTAAGCAATGCAAGGGTATCTTTCCCTTTCAGTCTCCCTATGCTAAGCACACCAGGCTGTTACGACTCATGACATGTTTCTTCCTATCCTATTCCACCTGTGTTGTACTTTTAGTTCCATTGCAGACTTGTCTGGAATTAAGCTTGGCTAGTGATGTTTCAGATACCTCTTACCATATGAATATGCTTGCTTTTTTATTAGTCATGCTTCAATAGTAGTAAACTTTGAAAAACACCTTTACTCATGACTTTCAGCCCAGTTTCTTGATTTAATTATACTGCTCTCATAATAATATTTATTCTAATCATTGGTAGTTCTAAGTAGTGGACAATGCAATGAATTTATAATTGAGATGTGCTTTCAAATAAAATAATTCAGAAAAAGACAAGTTACTAGACAGGGTCAATTTAATGTCATTTTTAAGTAGAAAAACACCTGAGTGTGGAGTAATATTAAGGTAGAACATGGGGTATTTATTTTCATAATAATATATGTTTGCAATCATAAAGATCAAATAAAATGGAAGGGCTTGATTAGTTAAAAATTCTGTGCTTCATCTGTACAGCATTCTGATCTGTTTCACTTCAACAAGCATGCAACAAAATTGCCTCCTTAAAGTTTACATCTCTTCAGGCTACTAAGCCTTCATATTCTTAAACCTTTCTATGCTAGATAAGTCACCTGTTCCTCACCATGCTTGTTGGCAACAGGTCGCCCTGAACCAGTTTCGGAGTGTCTGGAGTATGTACCACACTGCATACTTTGGAGGTATGAAGGGAAGAAGGATATACAAATATACGCTGCTCATACAGTTGACCTTATCTCTCAATATGTATTTCTTTTTCTTGAAGATTTTTTCATATTTAAGATTTTCTGGGCCCAAAGTGATTCCAAGAACTGACAAAAAATTCCTGGAGAGGAAATGACAGAGAAAACATCTGGAAGTGTATCTAGTCTATAAATTTATCGAAAAACCAGAACATTTTCTACACAGCTTCCTTAATCTCTGCAACATGACTGTCCACCTTGAGCTGGTCCTACTGTATTTCACCTGGGGTCCCCACATACCTCAGGGCCAAGTGTAGGGTACCCATATGTTCCTGCTCTCTGAGCCTGTCTCAGTATTTCTGAGATTCTGTTATCAAAATAAATACCCATTTTATTAAAGAGCGAGGTTTCCCAGGTTTTGCGCACTCCTACAGTCTTGAGTCACTAGCAAGGTGAGTTTATGCTATTGATAACTGGTGGGCTGCATGCATATATGCCTCATTGACCAGATCCTATTCATGGTGCTCACTACCAAGTGCCTGGTTTAAATAGATAGATCATCCTCAGCCAGACTTATCATATACTAACAATCTGCCCCAAACAGAAATGTGCAAAAATATCCCATTTCAGGCCCGATTTTTCACTCCTCACTCGGGCAAAGCCTCCAAGATAATCTCTCAAATTTAGCTTGGTAAGAATTGCAAGATTGGGTCTTTTATGGAGTACATAATTAAAACATTTGCAAGTGACAGCTCTGATATTTCTCACCTTATATTTATTACATCCTGCTCCTTTTGAATTGCTATAAACTCTTGTCTACATGCAAACCCTCTTTTTAAACATATTACTTTGGACCTATAAATAATGGGCCAGACTCTCACATCACTTATGTGGGTTTTACACAATTGTACCTCCATTAACTTCGCTGGCATTATTTATGATTTACACCAGTGTGAAATCAGAGTCATGGTTATTGGCTCTTTCCAATCCTTTGCTTTCCATCTGATTTTTTTTTACTCATGGCCATCACAAACCCAGCCATTTGAGTAACTTTCTGTGCAAAGGCGTCTGACACTCATTTAGACCTAGATTTACCTCCATCTCATGCAACCCTGACATTATTCTAATGCTATTTTCTTATAGTGTGTTACATTTTTTATTAAATTTAGTATTTATGAAAGATGCCACATTACCTGAGCCCTCTCTTTATTCAGAGAATAGATACAATGTGGGCAATGGCAACACAAACTTAATCCCCAACAGAACACGTGCTTCAGTCCTGACTGGGAGGAAATACTTCAAGCATATTCAGTACAAGACTATTCCAATGAGCGCCCTAAAAGATACCCTTTGCAATTGCAGTTTTTGCGATGTATAAATCTGTCCAATAGGAACTGGATGAAAACCAGTTATACATTTCTCATACAGCATCAAACGGATGTTCAATGTTCAGCTTTTGGTCATTAGGAACCTATATTGGATTTGAATCAACCTCTGCATGAAAGGCTCAATATCACATTACCTCACAGCTTATTACTTTACAGAGATATTGTTATGTCTGCTGCCTTAAAGTTAGCTCTAGCAGTTGTGCTTTGGGTTGTGAGAACAAATGCCTGTCACATTCTTCTGTACTGTCTGTTTTGTTATTCTGAGCAGATAGGCAGAGTGGAGGAACTGCATACATGTCAATAATTTCAAAGAAAAAGGGTACCTGGGTTTCTCGGGGTTCTATACTGCCCAGTGTAGAAGCTGTGATTTTTGTCTGTGCTGTAGGCTGTTTTCATTTTGGATGCTGACACATTTTTTCTGGCACAGGGACAAAAGGCAGGATGTTTCTGAAAATCTAAGAAAAGAAGGTTTGCATTTCTACTGTGCCTATCACCACAGTATTTAGTCACTTAGACACATTTTTAAAATGTGCATTTAATTGTGTTCATGTAAAAAAAAAGCTGCAAAGGCATTAGGTTTTAAATGATACTTTCCTCTTTATTTTCTAGACTAGGTTAACATGATACAAGTACTCACCCCACAGTTCTGATTCAATCAGGGTCTAAAATATACATGAACTGTGCTGTAAAGCCTGAGCTATTATCTCAGATCCAGAGGTAGTAAGTAGTTTGAAGCTGAAGTGCAGAAGGTATATAAATTCTATCTAATACCAACAAATGGAATAGAGCTAGATTGTGAAGTGGACGCCACACCATGAATGCTTGTGTTTACTCCAAAGCATTTGTGAGAGGCCATCTGCCACCCCTAAGTGTCTTCACCACACTTTGCAATCAGCTGCTCCCTGGAATGAGTTTGTCTGGGTAGGCATCCGTCCTGCCAGCAGCAAATGCTGTGTCCCAAGCAGTGCTCCATTCAGTTGCAAAGGGAAACTGAGTAGTTCTGTGGAATTTTAGTTTTCCTTTGCAGTAGGCTATGCATATAAAGCTCTTGAAATAAACAGAAACTGAATACTTCTAATCACTTTTCTTCTGCAACATGAAGGTGCAAATCCTGTCCCTTCTCTGCAAGAGCACAAGGCCCTGCCCACAGTGGAACTGGTGTAGTTCTGGGGTGTGTGGCATAGAATGCTTGGAGTCCAGGTGGGCAGTGTGCCCCTCTACACGTCACACAGTGCAACACCACCAAGACTCCTTCTGAGTGGTTGTACCAGTGGTTGGGAAGCACTGATTGAAGACAGACAGCACCTTGCTAATAATGAGGAGCTGAGAAACTCAATGCAAAGCATGGCCTTTGGCAAATTCACAAGTAAGGAATGCATCTCACTAGGGAGGTGAAAGGGATAAGGTGTCACAGTCTTAGCTGGCTTAGTTATTTGGAGAATTATCTGGGCAAGATAAGAACGTAAGAATGGATGAACTGGGTCAGACCAAAGGTCCATCCAGCCCAGTATCCTGTCTACCACCAGTGACCAATGCCAGGTGCCCCAGAGGGAGTGAACCTAACAGGTAATGATCAAGTGATCTCTCTCCTGCCGTCCATCACCACCCTCTGACAAACAGAGGCTAGGGACACCATTCCTTACCCATCCTGGCTATAGCCATTAATGGACTTAACCTCCATGAATTTATCCAATTCTTTTAAACCCTATTATAATCCTAGCCTTCACAACCTCCTCAGGCAAGGAGTTCCACAAGTTGGCTGTGTGATGTGTGAAGAAGAACTTACTTGTATTTGTTTTAAACCTGCTGCCACTTAATTTAATTTGGTGGCCCCTAGTTCTTATATTATGGGAACAAGTAAATAACTTTTCCTTATTCACTTTCTCCACATCACTCATGATTTTATATACCTCTATCATATCCCCCTTAGTCTCCTCTTTTCCAAGATGAAAAGTCCTAGCCTCTTTAATCTCTCCTCATATGGGACCTATTCCAAACCGCTAATAATTTTAGTTGCCCTTCTCTAAACTATAAAAGTTGTTCTCCTTCATCCTATACATAAAGGTTACAACAATATCCTGCCACTTTTCTTGTAACCTTTCCAGAATTCAAACTTTCCTTCTCTCATAGCTAAAACTCTTGTCCAGATTACCATCTTGCTACTATAACCACCTCCTCTTGGCCACTCTAACATGCATGTTGCTCCCTTTGAATCCATCCAAAGCACAGCTGCTAACATAACCTTCAGAGCTCTTTGAAACCTTGGATTGACTCCGTTTTCTGCTGCATAAAGTCCAAGCTTATTCTCTTCCTTCAAAGCCACTGATAATTCTTTCTAATGCTGCTCTCACTTCCCAACATGTCACTACCTTTGCTCTGCTAAGGACGTTGGCCTCACACAGCCATTTGACCACCTTCTCTTGCTGAAACACCCTCCTGCACTCCCTTCTTTTGGAGGCACCACAAGAGATCATCCTAATGGGTTCTGGTTTGGGCAGTTGTGGAGAGTTGAAGTGATTTATTTAAAACAGTGCATGTCAATATCAACAGGCCCTGCTAGTAACCTTGGGAGTGAGTGGGTGGTGGTGGCAGAGTATGGGTGGGCAACACAGAGGAAGCACCAGGGAGGGGATTTAGGAGGGAGCAAGGGTAGTTTGTGCTCCTGGCTGAGGGAGCAGAAAGGCCCAGGCTCCTGTCAGTTCATCCCCAGGAACTCCCTGGGGTAACCCTTTGGCGATCTTCAAGCACGGACTTCAGGGACGGTGAGTGGGTGATCTGCCTCCAAGCGTTTGGCGCTGGTGATTCCCAGAGCTCAGGTTGTGCGGGGGAGGGCTTGGTGAGCTCGAGCGCTCGGGTTGCGGGGGAGGGGTTGGCGGTCTCCCAGCGCTCGGGTTTGGGGATCTCCTGGGCGGGGGCATTTATGGTCTTTGCACCGTCGGGGCGGCGGTTGGTGACCTCCGAACGCTCGGGTCCTGGGGGAGGGGGCACTGGCGGTCTCCTCCGAGCGCTCGCGTGTCAGGGGGCGGGGAGGAAGCCTTCGGGAATCTCCGCCGAGCAGCGCTCGGCTCCCCTCGGGAGGCGCTGGTAGCAGTTGGAGGTTGGCGGCGCGTGAGGGCGGTGGTGTCCCAGGGGCGCTCGCCCCGAGTGAGCCAGTCTGGCCGCGGCGGTTGCGCGCTCCGCCTCCTCCCCCCCCTCCGTGGTGCTGGCTGGTGTCGCTGGCTGCAGTGATTGGAGTCCTGCTCCCCCCTCCCGCGCGCAGGGGGCTCTGGCTGGGCGTCGGGATTGCGAGCTGTGGCGGCGGAGCCTGCGCCGTGTCCCCTCTCCTCGCGCCCCCGCCTCCACCCCCACCGTCTAGCCGGGCCGTGTGAGGCCAGGAGCCGCTCGCAGGGTGACACGGGGAGCGACCCCCAGCGAAGAGAATGACGGAGCCCTGCGACGGGTGAGTGCGGGGAGTCCCGGGGGGCCGAGAGGCCCAGCGCGCCTTCGCGGGGCCGGCTTCTCCCGCGGACCTCCCTCCGCCTCTGGCTGTCGGGGAAAAGCCCCCCCGGGATGCACTGATGGGGGGCACGTTGTGCTGCCCCGGGCCGGGGGAGGGACGTGCACGCTGGTCGCTAGCTATCGCCGAGACCCCCGTCCTACGGGGGTGCGCTGCGGGGCTGGGCCCTAGTCGCGCTTCACGGCCGTAGCCACCTCTGCCGCCGGAGCCCTGGGTGCCGCAGCCACCCTGCACGTCGTGCCCCCTTCTCCTGCGGGAACAGCCCCCCGGCACCGCTCGTTCTCGCTGTTTTCACCCCGCGCCGGGCGCTGCCTGAGCGGGATAACGCGACTCGCGACAGTAACGTTATTTCCAACGCTCCTCTGCGCCCCGCTCCCGGGGTGCTGGCGCCGCTCGGCAAAGCAGGCCCTAGCCCTGCAAGTGTGCGCATTGTGGGTGGGCCCTGGCAGTGACGCAGAGGGCCCATGGAAGTCAGTGGGGCTCTGTATGGGCACAGCGCTCGGTCAGTGCGGGGCCCCTTGCAAGATTGGAGCTTTATGTGTTTCTCTACTACAGTGGCTCCCCCCCAACCCCCATTTTGGTAATGTAGTTTCAGGCTGGGTGGTATACAATCTATACTGGTGCAAGAAGAGTCTCATAATCACTGGCATTACTTAGGTTAGTAAGGGCTTTCATGAAGGGCCTTTAATTTCTACCGTTGTGAGATGTTTTTAAACAAAGTTATGTTGCATTCTTTCTATTAAATCTGTAATAATTCAACAGTTAAACATTAAAGCATCTGATAGTTTTTGTACTTGAGGAAAATGGTCTGTTAGGTTTTAGGTTGCATATCTGCGTAACTGACTACAAAATCTAGAAAAAGCGGTTTGGCTAAACAAGCGGTCCCTAACCTTTTTCATCTGGCGGGCACCAGGCGAAGGACCGTGGCGGCGGTCGAGCATCCGCCAAAATGCTGCTGGAATTCGGCGGCATTTCAGCGGATGCTCGACTTGGCAAGCGGTGTCATCCAGAGGTGTCGCTGCCGAAATAGCTGCTGAATTTCAGCAGCATTTCGGCGGATGCTCGACCGCCGGCCAGGACGTGGGGCATTGGCGCACGCGGGCACTGAGTTGGGGACCACTGGGCTAAACAGTAACACTTCAGAATTCTTAAAATGTTTAGACTAGATTCTGTACGAAGAAACAGTATTGCAGAATCTAAATCCAACAGTTTCACCTCTTCTACAAGTGAGAGGTTGATTATGTTTTCATATTAATTTTTTGCAGAAGATGAAAAATCTGTTTTGAGAATACATATTTAAGGTGATAACTTTTCAGTGATCACCCAAGAAAAAAACTTACGAGATAAGGACTGTCATTGGATATAGCACTGCACAGCAGTGCTGCATGTCCAGAGATTATTAATAGAGTTAATATCAAAGTATGCACTTCTAACTCTGTAATTAAAACTTGGTGGAAATATGTTCACCTTTTTTAATCAGGGTAACATTTTTGACATAGTTGTTTAACAGATGCATATTTTATATTACAAATATTTAAGATCTATGATAGGGGTTGAGTTTTTGTTTAGCGACTGTGAAGTATTGCACTACAAGCAAGAACCTGCACCTGTGGGTGTAGATCATAGTAGGTGCTATTTGACATTCATTTAACATAAAAGATTAATGTATTTGGTAAAGCTAGAGTCTTATGACTTTCATAAGGAAAATTTACCTCCCTTACTGTTTCTAAATTGTGACACCAAAACATTTTTTTTTAATTTTTAGATTGATTTTTCAGTGATAAAATATGATCAAGTATTTTAAACTCTAATTACAAGGTATTTCAAATGATTTTGCAATAAAAGCCTCTATATAAAACTAAATTCTAATCTTCTTGACATTGTCTCTGCAGATATAGCTACATGAACCACAAAAATACTGACTGCAGTAAAACCTTTAAGGGGGACATGTGCTTGTTCCTTGGTTCCAGTGTAATCTGGAATCAAGAGTATAAAAATGTATATACTCTAATGTATTCTCTTGGTTCTTCTTTTTCCTCCAGTTGGTATGGATATGGAACCAACTGTTCTTAAACCATTTTCTGGTAGGTTTAGGCTTTGTGGTTGTTCGTTTTCATAAGGGTTTTTTGGGTAGTTACTGCAAATGTTCGGTCAGATTTGTTCTGTGTTGTGTTGAGATTTTGTTCTTGGCCATGGCAGATGTGAAGAGGTGTGTATTTGTTTTTTTGTTTTGTGTTTTAATTACCCCAGTAAAATGTCCACTATAGATGAATGTTGCTTCTGCTTAAAAGTGTTGGGAAATGGATGTGAAGAGGCTTTTGAATGAGAGCAGGAGACTAGAACCTGCCTACTGGAGTTTTTGAGATGAGTTCTCTGGAGCATGGTTTGAAGAATATTATTTTGGGTTTAGATTTAATACAAAAAACCCTTTGCAGTTATATTTCTAATTTTTTTTGTGAAGCAAGGTAAAGGCTGTGCAGGTGTGTAGTGTTAAAATATGTTCAGTGAAGGATTTGTTATGCATGCATATTAACTTATATTTTAAAAAATTAAATATTGAGAAACTATGTGTAGAGAACATTAACACTTTTTACACCCCCCCCTTTTTTTTTAAAGTGTTACCCTGTGGTAGATTAGTGAAGTCAGTTTTACCCTTTGTATCTCTTAGCTTGATATATGAAAATTTCCATGGTTTTTTAAGCTGCAGAAGGCCAGAGATGTTGGCTCCACAGCAAGAGCAGTGGTGCAGTTCTCCTGCATGAAAGGAGGAGAAGGCAGAATCCAAGGCTTTGTGCATACATTGCATGTGCCAATCCTATTTCTGTCAAGAGAAACAGACCCTACTTCACCAACCTCCTTGGAAAAAAATCCATCCTCAACCCCACTTCTCTTCATGGCTGGCATCTTTGATGAATGAAACAGTCTGTTTCCCAATAGCAGATAACCAGCTATGAGTCAATCCAGCTGTAGGGCTGTATACAATACCTTTATGGTATGACTCACTGAAAGGGACTGATAGGGCAGGATTTTTTTAAATATGTAAATCTTACAGGCATTCTTGTGTAAAGTTGCAAATAGGGAATTCTCCCTTACTGTTGATTTCTGGGAATGCACCCCACCATCTCCCAAACACATGAGGCACTTCTTTGATAAGGAGGAACTCAGTCTTCAAGCCAGTGGGCATTTCTTTCTTTATCTGACCTCTGAAAATAAGCAATAATGAGGAAGAACTCAGTAACGTCAAGCCAAATCTCTTGACTTTTTTTTTTTTAGTGGTGCAGATGGATAGCCCAATCTATGGTAGAATATTTGGAGATTGAGAGTATGCTCAGAGCCTCACTTCCTCCAGTGTTATTCCTAAAAGACAGGATACTGTATATGGCAAACAGACTGGTTTAATTTGCAAGGCAGAGTAATTGCCCCCTAGATGCAAATCTTCTATGGGCTGATAACTTGGAGGTTTTTTTGTTTTGTTTTGTTTTTAAGCAGATTATCCCCATAAAATCTTGATGCTTTGTTTCTTCTTTAGTTACCTTACCTAACATCTGCACTCCTCGCTGGTGACATCAGGTTTCTGTGTTCCTCTACAATGTCATTGTTGTGCTTCGGAAATGAAAGACACAATTTTGTCAATTTTTGTTTCATGATCTTTTGCTTAGAAGCTAAGGTAAAGTCTTCATAGCTGTTAATATTCCCAGAAGTGATTAAAATAATTTGAGTTTGAACATGTAAATCATACTATTTCTGGAAAAGATATTTAATTAAAAACAAAAATAACATAAAAATTGAGACATATCTGATATTAACCATATTTAAAAAATGAAAAGTAATATTGGGGTGAGAGATACATAATTCTTGGTGAGGATAAGGAAATGAATTGAAAAACTAAATTGAGTCAGTTAATTTCCAATGGGGGAAAAAAATAGACCATATTCAGGAACTTGAAACGGTAAAACAATAACGGGGTTTCATGGCAATTCTGTCTAGGAACAGTACACCATTTTCTAGTAAATGGATAAATATAAGATATATTCCTATTAAGGACCCAGTACAGCAATAATTATTCAATATTTTATGCTTGCTCTTCATCAGCCTGAAGTTAAACAAAAAAAATAGTTGGCCTGCCATTGAGGAAGAACAGAACTGAGGAGCTGGTTTCCAATTTGACAGAATGTGGACATCTCATGCAAACAAGTTTTCCAGCATCTTACTGGGTTTATCTTTCTTCCTTAATGGGGCCACACAGTTTGAAATATTAACTCTAATAATGGAGCTGGACCTCTGGTGATGAAAAAAGAGTGTCTGATTTAAAACTGGAAAACCAAGGGTGATCCTTAGACTCCTTTTCTCCTGACTTTTGAGAGAGGCTCCCTCCTTGTTGATATTGAGGTACTAAGAGATTACTTCCTCCCTCTCTTGTCTCTTGCATTTCAGTTTATCAAGCTGTGTAGTTCAAAAGACTGGCATATATTGAGGCTCATTGGACTATGGGCATAATGTTGGGAATTTGTATAATTCATAGTGGTTAATGTGAGAAGATCGGGGAATCTTATTAATTGATATTTACATTACTATAGTTGGGCTGGGCAGAATTCAATTTTTTTTTTATAATTCTGACGTTTATTTTTTAGCTTTTTTATTTGTATCTATTTAATGTTTCACAGTTATGGGAAATTATGGCAGGATCAGACAGTAATTATTTAATCACAGTAGATGTTGAGATTCAAAAAGTTAAAGCTCTTTAAGAGTTGATACAAATTTTCAGCATCACATGTCAGAATGCACAAAATAAATATCCTTAAATCAAACTCTAATAATTTCTCAAGCAACATTTTTCTTTCTTTGCCTATCCATAAATTGATTATTATTGATGGACATTTTTTTTTGGCGGCATGTGTGTTGAAATCAATGTTTATGGACATTTACCAATAAAAATGTAATCTTTCAAAGCCTAACTATAGTTGTTAGATCAGGAAAGGGCAAACTTTTTGGCTTGAGGGCTGCATCGGGTTTCCAAAATTGTATGGAGGGCCAGCTAGGGAGGCTGTGCCTCCCCAAACAGCCAGGCATGGCCCGGACCCTGCCCCCTATCCGACTCTCCTGCTTCTCGCCCTGATAGCCCTCTCCTTCCCGGGACTACTGCCCCTGCCACACCATCCAACACCTCCTCTCCTTCCTGACTGCCCCCCGACCCCTGCCCCCATTCCACCCCCCTGTTCCCTGCCCTCAGACTGCCCTGACCCTGACCCCCTCCCCCCCCCCGAACTCTGTTGTCCCCTATCCAATCCCCTGAGCCCCCTTACCATGCTGCCTGGAGCACAGGTGGCTGGTAGCCATGCTGCCCGGCTGGAACCAGCCATGCCACCATGCAGCACATAGCATCAGGTGCAGCTACGCTGCCCCAGGAGCTCGTAGCCCTGCCACCCACAGCATTGCCCTGGTGATGTGGTGAGCTGAGGCTGCAGGGGAGAGGAAACATCGGGGGAGGGGCCGGGAGCTAGCCTCCCGGGCCGGGAGCTCAAGGACCGGGCCGGATGTGGCCCGCGGACTGTAGTTTGCCCATCTCTGTGTTAGATGTACCAGCCCTGATCAGAGCCCCATTGTGCTAGGGTCTGCCCAAACATTGTGGGGGATACAATTCCAATCTCTAAGATTGGAAATCTTATAAACATATATATCTGGCCTTAACAGGCATGTATTCAGTGGTATTTGTGCAATTTAAAAAAAAATAACAATGGATACATAACAAAATAAATACTTACATGAATATCATTGAGGGGAAACATTTTGTCAGATAAGAACCACTAAAAACAATTAAATATCCTAGAGAGGAATAATGTATAGAATGCATTTCAGCACTACACAACTGCATCCTCTGATGCTCTTTCCTGTGTAAGCCTAGCAAAAAGTCTTTCCTGTTGTGGAGAGGGAAGTAATACCCTTTAAATGTAATTGTAATATGCCGCCATCTGATTCAAGCTCTGCTATAGAAAGAAAAAACAAAAACAAATGTCAATATATGCCTAATAATTTCAGGCAACTACCTGACTGTCTGTTTAGCAGTAAATATGGGAAATTAAGTAGAGGCCATTTTTAAATTTCTCAGTACAAACTCAAATACTTGTATTGGGTATAATAATCCCTGTATGTCGTTTAAACATTTAATAATCCTTGCCAAAGCTTCACTAGAAAGCACTGGTATAGAAGATAAAGGTAGTTCCAGCTACTATTCATAAATCTACTCCCACAGCTCATCACCTTTTTGAAAATGTGATAACTATTATATTGTGACTGATAAAATGCAAGCATTATTTTAGCAAGAAAAACAAATGACACTATGAAATGTAGCAAAGTACAAACCTAAATAACACATGGCAGTGTTGGCTTTTTTTCCTCTTGATGTGTATTTCATGTCTGTCAGAGCAGAGAGAATTTTATATCTCATATTACACCCATAACCTGTGTGGTCCTGAATCATGAACCACAATTTTTCTTGTGGAAAGTAACTAGTTCAGGCTCTCTTCAGAGGCTCTGAGTTCTGCTGTTTAAGGGTCTGATCCAAAACTTATTGAAGACAGTGAACAAACTTACTGATTTCACTGGGTTTTGGATTAGACCCTAACTTCCTCTGCTTTTGTGACAAAGGAGGAACATGATACCTTCAGGGGTTAATATTTGTTCGACTGAATACTTTATATTTTCCAATGCCCCTTTTCTCTTCCCTGTTACACTCCTAAGACTTTAATTTGGGATAATCTCACAATTTAGCATTTACAGGCTGCCAATAGGACTTTGCAAACTGACCACTGCCTTTGTTGTTTTCACTCTTCTGAGAACTCAGAATATGCAGGTGCTGCAGAGATGCAGGCACTGTCCTGTGCTGCTGTGTGTATGCGGCAAGAAACCTTTGAGGTAGAGAACACTTCTCATTGCTTCCTAGTGATCCTGCCTGCTCATGGGAAAGAATAGAAGTTCCAAAAGGAGATGTGAAAAACTTTCTTAAAGCAGTAGGGACTTTTGGGTCAGAGAGATGGAAGTAAAAGTGAAAATATTTAACTGAAACAAGGGAGAAGTGGAGTGTGATAGAAATGAATGGTGTATGTATGGTTGGGGCTTGAAGATGTACCTTTTTCATTGGCTTTTTGTTTATCTCAGTTCACTGAAGGTGGGGTGGATTTGATTTAAATCATGATTTAAATCACTAGTCAGGAAGACTCGATTTAATCATGGATTTCTGCATAAAAGTGCATTCTTGTTGGTTGTTACCAACCTGAAGATCCTGCATGTTCAGACATGTTCCTTTCATATCTTCAATGCAGCTTCCTCCTGAGAAGGAACACTTCTCAAGATGTTGTTGTTTTATGCTGGCAGTCAGGCCTTGCATTTCTTTGTTGCACTGTTTGCATTTTGCGCTCATGCCTGTCTTACCCACCGATAGAGGAACTTCATTAAAATATCCCCAAACTGGGTCTCTTTTACGGCCTGCTGCCATTATAGAGTTTCTCTTCTAGTGAGTGAATGGTATGGTAGATCTCAAATCTATGAAGGTTACACTCAGAAAGACCTCAAGACTTCTGGAATATGCTGCTCAAACAGTTTCACTTTTGTTTCTACTGCCTGTCCCTCCCTTCTCATGTTTATCTCCAGACTTCTTCTCCTTGTCCAGATCTATTCCACCACCACCAATCTTCTATTCCTTGAACTTTTTTAAACTTTTCACTTTTAGAGAGAGGTAAGGGATTGACTTTGTGTACACGAATTTATAGAGGGACAATAGGGTTGAGGTCTGTTATTTTTCACCTCTATATATTTATTTAAAAACATTTTTGCTCTTAACAAGCATGTCATCTCTGGAGACACAAATCCACAGTTTGAGAACTGCGAATCTAAGCAGTTTGGTATCTTCTCTAATGGTATTTTCTAGACTTGAGCACTGAGTTCCATTGAGTAGATAGAAAGATTAACCTAAATAGTCTATATAGAAGCCCCTGGAATCCCATAAGATTGGGTCCCTAATCCATGAACTATTGGAATTCATTTACAAAACTTTTCTTAAACATGACAGGAATATACTGTCTCACACTATAGAATTAGTATTTATAATCCCTATTCCATGATGAGATATCTTTGAGCTATTATGTATCTTAATTAAAACTATCTTTTAGATAGGTTTTTTCCTCAGATTTTTTTGATAAAATGCTTTTTGATTAAAAAAAATCCAATTTTAAAAAAAAGTTGATTTTTATCCACCCTGCATAAAGGTACCCCTTTTCTCCCTTTAATAGGAAGTGCTGGTCTTTTGATACTCCTTGGATGGGGACCCAAAAGCCTTGCTGCATCCCCACAGAACCAGGCAGTGACCTAAGGATTTGAGGATTAATTCCTAGTTGGTTTGGGGGACTGCTTAGCAAGGTTCTGTTGGCTGATAGTTAATTAGGGTGTAGTCAGCCTGGTTAGGCTCAACAAACCAAAAGAAGGGTGTGTTATGCTCAGACTTCCTCTGTACTAGGGAAATTTAGCAAAAGCCCCCTCAAACGGTTTGATTAGGTGCACAGGTAGAAACCCTGCTTATAGGGAAGGCTCTGTTGGTTACCTGCATTCTTACCATTATGTCAGTTAAACTTTTAAAATCTTGTTTATGAAGTTCTCTTCTGCTGGAGACAAAACAGAAATGTATGTGAGTAAATAAGAATGGAAAAAGATTCTTGTTTTACTTTTGTGTTGCATTTGTTGTGAGTTTAGTGATAATGTACTTTATTTTTAAATTGTGTATATATTGGTTCAGTAAAATGTAAATTGTTCAGTAAAGCAAAATGTTCCAATTAAAAAATCTTATTCTTTTTGGTACATTTTTTTTAATGGTTTTACTCATTTCAAAGGTTACATTTATGTTTTCTCTGAGCAAGTTTAACTGCCGTGGTGCAGTTAAAAAAAATTGCGGAAAGCTCCCAAACCTTGTTTACATTAGGGGTTCCTCTGATGGAGCTGAACAAGTGATAGTACTAGTGAGAATTTTTTTCTAAAATCACCTAATGAGGGCTGGGCCTGAGAGTAGATGAGCCTTATTTAGACACAACTGCATCAGTTTAAAAACTCTGTTAGAGTGATTCAGAACTGTTGTGTGAACACTTAAATAGATTTAATAATCTGGTTTATATCTGTGTAGCTTGAATAGATTGTTTACTAAATTACGTTAATCAATATAAGATACAGGCTTAAATTAATCTAAAAGTAGCAACACTTGGGTTTGCATCAATTCAACTAAAAACACATCTTTAGTTAAACCAGTGAAAGTTTGTGTGTAGACAAGGCCACAGATTAAGATATAGTGCTACCCAGAAGCTAGGGCAGGGAGCTCTGATGAAATATAGGAACAGTCCCTTATGGTTTGTGTTTTTGAGTTTACTACTCTTAAAACTGCATGGAAGGAATGTAGTTAGAGACTTGCCAGTTCAGGTTGAACCACGAACCCTGAAATAAAACCCTACCCAGACAGGACAGTTTTTGCTTAGACCTGAGCCTCTGTTGAACTGTCTGATTTTGTTTTGCCCCTGGAGGTGCTACACCCTCCCACATCTCTTAAAATGTACAACTTCTTTGAATATAAAGATGTTTTTAATTTAGAGAATTATTTTGGCATAATGAACTAAAACAAGGGGAGAAACTGAGGGGAGGTCAAAAAACAGATGGAAATAGAAAATGTGAAAATGTCTAGTAAAAAGAAAATAGAAATAATGGAATCTAAATTCTGAAGTTATACATCTGCTCAGCAGCTGTGCATTCCTTATCCAGAGGTTCTGCTACAGAAATAGCATTTGAAATTTTGAGAAGATGGTTTACTAATGATATAGAGTAAATGTTATTTACAATGATGATATATATTACTTAAAATCTGTGTGGAGGAGGGGAATTAAGGTGAGATCTGAATTCCCCCTCAGACATTTACAGCTGACTGACCTCTCCTCCGTTATTTTAATAGAATTATATAATTCTGTGACTTAATTCCCCATGGGTTTCTTTTAATTTAATCTTGTTTTTAATTTGTGGGATGATATTTAAATTAACAGAAATACATGGAATAATTTATCATTAGACACATGGGAGGAATTTTGTTATACTGGATCAAACTAGTGCTCCACCTACTCCAATATTGTCTCCCATTGTGGTTAGCACCAGATGCTTCTGCGGAAGGTATGAGAAACCCTGCAGGAGGCAGCTGTGGATAACTTGTCCCCTGGTAAGTTTTGTCCTAACCTCCAATAGTTAAAAATTGGTTGAAGCCTTAATACATATTGTGTAAACTTTAGAACTGTTGTTTGTGTACATCTATAATATTTAATGAGTCGTCATACTGCGGCTGTATCTCATTCTAACTTGTATAAAATCACCACAGTAATAGAAATAGAATACGATGCAATATTTTAAATATTTTTTTCTTCATCCCAGAATTGCACTATTTTGCTTTGTGTTCACTAATAGTTTCCAAATTCACTTTACTCTAGTACCTTATAATCTTTAAGAATTTTATTTTTAGCTTATTAAAAGTACTTTGAAGACTAGTGAATAAAATCTTGTGAAAATTGAAATTCAAAAATTGGGAGATGTAATTTTCTACTTGCCTTTCCGTATAGACTTTTTTATCTTTCTGAGGAACTCATTGTTTATCCCAGAAACTTAAAAGATAAGATAGAACATCATCCTCAAATATATGACCCCAAGACCATTTTTAGTACCATTGTAGTTGATTTGTGTTGGTAAATAGTGCATGAGTTAATGTTAAGAGCCAGTGAGGTGCTTGGCTCTATAGAAGACACATGACCAAAGACAATCCCTGCTTCAAAGAATTTAGACATCATTTTTAAATTTGTGAGGTTACAGATTCTTGGAATGTATTGGAGACAATTTTTTTATTTCAGAAGGTGAAGAAAACTGCTTGGGGGAGGCAGTTCTAGATTTGATTTTGACAAATAGGGAGGAACTGGTTGAGAATTGGAAAGTGGAAGGTCATGGGTGAAAGTGATCATGAAATGGTAGAGTTCATGATTCTAAGGAATGGTAGGAGGGAGAACAGCACAGTAAAGACAATGGATTTAAAGAACGCAGGCTTTAGCAAACTCAGGGAGTTGGTAGGTAAAATCCCATGGGAAGCAACTCTAAGGGGAAAAACAACTGAAGACAGTTGGTAGTTTTTCAAAGAGACATTAAGGGTACAAGTGCAAACTATCTCACAGCGTAGGAAAGAGAGGAAGTATGGCAAGAGACCATCCTGGCTTAACCAGGAGGTCTTCAATGATCTAAAACTCAAAAAAGAGTCCTACAAAAAGTGGAAACTTGGTAAAATTACAAAGGATGAATATAAACAAATACTACAAGTATGTAGGGACAAAATTAGAAAAGCCAAGGCACAAAATGAGAGCAAACTAGCTAGGGACGTAAAAGGAAACAAGAAAACATTCTACAAATACATTAGAAGCAAGAGGAAGACAAAGGACAGAATAGGCCCATTACTCAATGGGGGAAGGGGGGAGACGAGCAGAAAATGTGGAAATGGCAGAGGTGCTTAATGACTTCTTTGTTTTGGTTTTCACCAAGAAGGTTGCTGGCGATTGGACGTCTAACATAGTGAATGCCAGTGAAAATGAGGTAGGATCAGAGTCTTAAACAAGTTAGAGGTCTTCAACTCACCAGGGCCTGATGAAATACATCCTAGAATACTCAAGGAGCTGACTGAGGAGATATCTGAGCCATTAGCAATTATCTTTGAAAAGTCATGGAAGGCAGGAGACATTCCAGAAGATTGGAAAAGGGCATATATAGTGCCCATCTATAAAAAGGGAAATAAGGACAACTTGGGGAATTACAGACCAGTCAGCTTAACTTCTGTACCCAGAAAGATAATGAAGCAAATAATGAAGCAATCAATTTGCAAACACCTAGAAGATAAGGCCATAAGTAACGGTCAGCATGGATTTGTCAAGATCAAATAGTATCAAACCAACCTGGTAGCTTTCTTTGATAGAGTAACAAGCCTTGTAGATGGGAGGAGGTGGTAGATGTGGTATATCTTGAATTTAGTAAGGCTTTTGATACTGTCTCACATGACCTTCTCATAAACAAACTCGAGAAATGCAACCTAGATGAAGCTACTATAAGGTGGGTGCATGACTGGTTGGAAAATCATTCCCGGAGAGTAGTTATCAATGGTTCACAGTCATGTTGGAAGGGCATAACGAGTCATGTCCCGCAGGGATCGGTTCTGTTCAATATCTTCATCAATGATTTAGATAATGGCAGGGAGAGTACATTTACAAAGTTTGTGGATGATACCAAGCTGGGAGGAGTTGCAAGTGCTTTGGAGGATAGGATTAAAATTCAAAATGATCTGAACAAACTGGAGAAATGGTCTGAAGTAAATAGGATGAAATTCAATAAGGACTAATACAAAGTACTCCACTTAGGAAGGAATAATCAATCAGTTGCACACGTAGAAAATGGGAAGTGACTGCCTATATAGGAGTACTGCAGAAAGGGATCTGGGGGTCATAGTGGATCACAAGCTAAATATGAGTCATCAGTGTAATTCTGTTACAAAAAAAGCAAACATCAGTCTGGGATGTATTAGCGGGAGTATTGTAAGCAAGATACAAGAAGTAATTCTTCCTCTCTACTCTGCTCTGATTAGGCCTCAACTGGTGTATTGTGTCTAGTCCTGGGCGCCACATTTCAGGAATGATATGGACAAATTGGAGAAAGTTCAGAGAAGAGCGACAAAAATGATTAAAGGTCTAGAAAACATGATCTATGAGGGAAGATTGAAAAAATTGGGTTTGTTTAGTCTGGAGAAGAGAAGACTGAGAGGGGACATAATAACTGTTTTCAAGTACATAAAAGGTTGTTACAAGGAGGAGGGAGAAACATTGTTCTTCTTAACCTCTGAGGATATGGACAAGAAGCAATGGGCTTAAATTGCAGCAAGGGAGGTTTAAGTTGGACATTTTAGGAAAAACTTCCTAACTATCAGAGTGGTTAAGCACTAGAATAAATTCCCCAGGGAGGTTGTGGAATCTCCATCATTGAGGATTTTTAAGAGCAGGTTTGGACAAACAGCTGTCAGAGATGGTCTAGATAATACCTAGTCCTGCCTTGAGTGCAGGGGACTGGACTAGATAACCTCTCAAGGTCCCTTCCAGTTCTATGATTTTATGAGTATTCTATAGGTAACTGAAAAAATGGCCTTGTTTCCAGAGGCACTGAGCACCTTCAGGTACCATGAAAGCTAACAGGAGTTTAATAAATCAATGATTGCCAAAAGGAGGAGGACACAGGGAGGAAATACATTTTCAACGTATTCTCAAACACGGGAAATAAATTCATTTTTAAGATATCAGAAAGTACCCCATATTGTCAATAGTTTCAAAATGACCATTATTAAATCTTTTTATTTAATATTAAATATTTTCAAAGCAAATAGTCAAGGGGAATGCATATTGAAATTGAATGTAAGTTATATTTGATTGATTTTGCTTTGAAATTGTATGCTGTTACTCCTCTTATCCAGAAGGATCCCAGGGTGCTTTACAAATTAATAGGTAGGGGTTGAAAAACTTACCTGATACTAGGAAAGGTTAAAAATGCATGTGCTACCATATACCTGTGATGTTAGGAATAAACCATTTGTGTATTATATTTAATCACAACATTTGTTGCAATCAACTTTTATTTTTTAAAATACAACTAACAACATCGCTTGCCTCTATACCTTCTTTCCGTATCAGGTACCTCGTTTTTTTTTCTGTTTTCCTTCTTTTCTTACATTGTCTTCACTCTTCCTGTACCCCCTTTGGTTTCTTTAGATTAGGAAAAGATAAAAGGTAAGAATAGGTCAGGTTTAGCTAACATGACCAAGTCCTTAGTGTAGACTCAGGTTAACAACATTTACCTCAGTATAGTTGTTTGAGGTCGACCCTGTGATAGGGAAAAAGTTGGGATTAGTCTGTGTTACTAACATCAAGCAAGCTGCATGCACTTTTCCTAATCTAAGAAAAATCACAGATATTTCTCCCTGCATAATTCTCTCCTACATCTTTGGCCTTTCGTTACATCTCCTTTCCAAATCTGACTTTCAGAATACTGGATTTCTTTTCTGATTTATCCTGCCAATCTCTCTCTCATCCTCCCTCACACCCACCTCCTTCCTCATAGGGTTTATAAACTTTTTTTTTTTGGCCTAGGTAGTGTATAGTCAAAGGACTACATGTACTAGCCAGAACTTCATATGACAAGTGGTAGTCCTACTAATGTCCAAGGGAAACTTTCAAATATGAACTAACTCCACCTCCAACTTTTAGAAAAGCAAAGAAAGTGGGGATTCTTGTCACATTACTGTTCTTGTATCTAGGGCTGGGGTGGGCAAACTTTTTGGCCTGAAGGCTACATCTGGGTATAAAAATTGTATAGTGGGTCACGAATGCTCACGAAATTGGGGGATTGGGTGTAGGAGGGGGTGCAGGCTCTGGCTGGGTTTGGGGCTGGTGATTTTGGGGTGCAGGAGGGTGCTCCAGGCTGTCACCGAGGGGTTCAGAGGGCAGGAGGGGGATATGGGCTGGGGCAGGGGTCTGGGGCACAGTGGGGGGGAGGGGCTCAGGGGTGCAGGCTCTGGGTGGCGCTTACCTCAAGTAGGTCCCGGAAGCAGCAGCATGTCCCCACTTTGGCTCCTACGTGGAGGCGCGGCCAGGCGGCTCTGTGCGCTGCCCCATCTGCAGGCGCCACCCCCGCAGCTCCCAGAAGCTGCAGCATGCCCCCCTATGGCTCCTACATGGAGGTGTGGTGCTGCTCCTGCAGCTCCCACTGACTGCGGTTTATGGCCAATGGCAGCTGCGGGGGGCGGGCGGGCTTGGGGCGGATGCAGCATGCGGAGAGCCCTCTGGCTGCCCCTATGTGTAGGAGCTGGAGGGGGAACATGCCGCTGCTTCTGGGACTCGTGCGGCAAGCCCCCAACCCCACTCCCTGTATGGAGCGCTGGAGTAGGACACGCCTCTGACCCTGCTCCCCGGCAGAAGCTCAAGGGCCAGATTAAAAGGCCTGACGTGCTGGATGCATCCTGCGGGCCATAGTTTGCCGACCCCTGATCTAGGGGCTCCATCTTTTTTTTTTTTTAAATCAGCTCCGCCCCCCCCTCCCACCCCGCTCCAAATTAAAAAGTCAGTATACTGCTGGAAGAGAGCACTCTCTCTCTTCTTCCATCCCACCTCCAAGCCACCTTGACTGCAGCCTTTTGTTTGTTTACTACTTAACAGTCTCCCAACTTATTTCCCCCAGCCCTGCTTTTTGGCTGATGTGAGGGGTGTTTTAATTGCTCTACCCCTCAGCATCCTCTTTTTTAGTCATCCTACATAATAAATAACCCCAATGCCTGCTACAAAAAGTGCCAGCAAAGTAGCACTAGAATGAAACTGACACAATTGTCATTGTTGCTGAGGTCTACAAAACTCTTAATAGCAACTATGAAAACAGTAAAGACTGCAGTCAATTTGCACTCTGCTTCAGTTGGCAAAGCCCCGGAGCAATAGTGGAGGCTCTGAGGAGCTCTTTTTGGAGACTTAGGAAGAACTTATGTACCTGTTCATGTTTTTAATGTTATCTTTGAAACCATAAGCCTATAATCATAAAAATTGAAAGCTTCGATTCTACCAAACTTGATGATACTCATGGTACTACTTACTGTGAGTGGATTTTTTCAGATCCAGTTGTTTATTGTATCACTTCACACTGAGATGTGATGCTTTTAGACCAGTTTAAGATGTTAAGTGAAGAATACTGTGTCCTTAGTGAAACAGGGGAATTGAAAGATATAGTGTAATAATGCTATTCACTTATGCTACCTTCCATTCAAGGATCTCATAGTGATATGAACACCCATGGAGTTAGCCTTTCATGATCCATGTGAAGGAGCTGAATAATATTACCCCAATTTTACAGATGAAGAAAAGGCAAAGTAAAATTAAGTAATTTGTCATGGGGTGATTAAGGAGTCTGTACCAGTGTCATGAATGAACTCGGATGTCTGATTTGTGTTACACCTTTGTCCTCCTTCCTCACAGCTACCAAGGCAGATGAACACCCTTTCTCTTAAAATGTCTGTGGGATCGTTAATTACTCTGTATGAACTTTGATTTTGTTTCTCATCTTAAAGGCTACTCTTTGAGCTGGATACTGCTCCTTTACCAAAGGCGCAGAAGGACTGTTGAGTGATGCTGCAGAGAGAACAATGCCATCTGCTAAATCAGTAACGCTTCCTGCGGAATCCTGGTTTTTCTTGGAGTATTATCATTCAGATACAGACTCAACTTTAGTCTGCTTAGCATAGGACCATTTTAGGGCTTCTTTTTTAAAATTGAGGAATTGCTATTTCAGTGTAAAATAAAAAAAATTTAACCTTTAGTGGTAATCTGTATTAAGTATTCTCTCAAAATGGAGGACATGAGCAGCAACATTTTCTTTTTTCTATCATCTTTTTGTTTTGAAGCAGGTTGAAATCTTGGAAAACATTCTTCCATCTCTGAATTCCGTTGTTTGTTTTCAGCTGAATTATAGCAACTACAATCTAAGGACTTGCAAATACTGCCCTGCAGTTCAGACTGCGGGCGTCCAAATAGCAGTGCATATGAATGTGCTGTGCTGTAACTTCTGTGGGTGCGAACTAAAAGGTACCTACTGAAGTATACTGACTTTTTAATGTAATCACGTTTGAAGAGGATTACATTAATGTAAACTAGTGAACTTTTAGACCCACAATGTCCTTACAGAGGAGTTACAGCGCAGCACTTCGATATGCACTGCTATTTGTACTTCCATAGTCTAGACTGAGGGTCATAAAAACATAAGAACGGCCATACTGGGATCATACCAAAGGTCCATCTAACCCAGTAGGTCCAATCTTCCGACAATGGCCAATGCCAGGTGCCCCAGAGGGAATGAACAGAACAGGTAATTTTTTGAACCCTGTTATAGTCTTGGCCTTCCTCTGGCAAAGAGTTCCATAGGTTGACTGTGCAATGTGTGAAGAAATACTTCTTTTTTTTTTTTTTTTAACCTGCTGCCTATTAATTTCATTTGGTGACCTCTAGTTCTTGTATTATGGGAAGGAGTAAATAACATTTCCTTATTTACTCTCTCCACACCAGTCATGATTTTTATAGACCTCAGTCATCTCTCCCCTTAGTTGTCTCTTTTCCAAGCTGAAAAGTCCTGGTTTTGTTAATCTCTCCTCATGCAGAAGCCGTTCCATACCCCTAATCATTTTTGTGGCCCTTTTCTGAACCTTTTCCAATTCCAATAAATCTTTTTGGAGATGGGGCGACCACATCTGAATGCAGTATTCAAGATGTGGGCATACCATAGATTTATATAGTGGCAGTATGATATTTTCTGTCTTATTAGCTATCCCTTAATGATTCCCAACTTTCTCTTCGCTTTTTTGACTGCCGCTGCACATTGAGTGGGTGTTTCCACAATGACTCCAAGATCCCTTTCTTGAGTAGTAACAGCTAATTTAGACCCCATCGTTTTGTATGTATAGTTGTATGGTCAGTGTAGACGATATGGTATGGTCAGAGTAGACATGACCTATGACATTAGTTGGAGCAAAGAGAATTGGTGTTTATTGAAGGCTTCGGAGACATGCTGCGTGTACTGGTGTCTTTGGGACTCAGCTGTATAGTAAGGTCTGTAGCTGTCTGCTACACAGCTTCAAAAAAAAACAAACCAAAAAACAAAAGTAAGTGGCAGAGAAGATCCTGGGATATAACAGTGTCTCAGAGGTGAGGGATGTTAAGATTGGAAAGATTCACTAAGCCTGGAACATGAAGAGTTCCTCCTATGATAAGCATAATTCAAGTGAAGACAAGTTTTGACTGGCAGTGTGATTACTTGATCTAAGGGATGAGTTGGAGTAAAAATTGGAGAAAACTGAACAGTTGCTGATGAAGAGGTTGATGGAGAGATGGTTCTTTAAGTGTGTGATGAAACTTGTTTGCTCCAAAAAGAAAAAATTAGAAATGAGAGAATCAAGTGAGGTCCAAAAACAAAAAATAGGTGATTTTTCAACATTCCTGCTGGGGTAGAATGGGCTGATTAAAGTTGTTTTTATTATAGATCCTGCTGATGACTTCTGTTTACCAGTATTGAGATGCTATGTCAAAAGACAGTATGATTGCACCTCTGTTGTGACTTATCCTTGGCTGACTTTGGGGACAGAGATTGATGAAATATCTTTAAACTTGTTTGGATTTGGGACAGAAAAGTACCCTGGTCAGATAAAAGGATTTTACAGTTGTCCAAAAATCTTTTCCAGTTGAAGATTGGATGCTTACTTTGTGTATTATGCAAAATTGGGTGGTGGTGGTGGGTATCCAAAGTAGGTATTTGGAAAAGATATGTCACTTACCTCTTAACCCCCCCCCCCCCCCAATCAAAAGAATTGGAACAGTTAAGATGTAGAGGATTGGCTTTTGTTGCAGCTGGACATACGGAATTAAATGCAAGCTTAGCAATATAATTGTGTGAGGAGTAATCTAAAAATACAATGCCGAAATGTGTGGAAAGGTCAGAGGAACAATGATGAAGCCACATGTTTGCATGTGTATGTAACCTCTTACAGACCCCTCAATAATAATGGAAAACAGATTCTCTGTGAAGTGCTTTTTACAAATGTACTTCCAGTGAATTCCTGAGAATGCTGCTGGATCTGCAGAACACCAGCTTTTTGCATAGAATCTTAATTTCAGAGAGATGTTAGTTTGATATTGTCCAGAATCGCCTCTGAGAGAGGAGGAAAACATTTGAGCTTTGTGGTACTGCATTTTCCAGTACACAAGCACTGTTGGGATTCAGTGTTAACTTTTTTCTCACCTTTATATTATAAGCCAGTTAAAATATCTTTAAAAAGAACATTTTGATTTGATATTTTAATGTATTAAATAAATGTATACATCTAAGTGGATTTTACTGTCCATTATTGCCCTGATCGTACAAACACTTATACATATGAGTAACTTTATGCCTGTGAGTACTTCCACTGAGTTCACTTATAGGTCAGTGGGACTAATTGTGCATATTGTTTACAGCATCATGGCCTAAAATTGTACTCATTTAAACTTTTTTACAATGATAAAACTCATGAATCTTTTCCCCTCAAACTGAGGAATGTTCAAAGGGACTCTGTTAAGATAAAATCACATCTGTCTGACAGTTGTTTAGCTGTTAGCATAAGAAAGCACCCAAGAGTACTATAACTGAAGGAAATTAAAGAAAATATTGTTTCAATTTTTAACTTAGAGTTTTAGAGCAGTGTGTGTATAACAATGTCACTGTTCCCCTGGTGCAGCTAGTCATTCAGTTTCCCCCGTGTTTTCATACAGCAGCTTGGTAGAAAAACAAAACACAATTTTTTTTTAAAGGACTATACAAAGGTATAACAGCAACAAATTGGCAAGGGTTTTACTGTAAACAAGGGCTCTTGATCATGTATAGTACTGGACACCACTTTTAATTCATTTGTTGAAATTAATTTTAAGTTGACGTCACTTTGCAAAATGTGGAAATACCCAAGTCAGCTACCAGATTGAGGCAATTCAACCTAACAAATTGATAGTACTTCTGGAGTATAATCTGCAAAAAGCACTCCATAGTGAGCCTATTTATTGTGCTTCTCCAGCATCACCATCTTTGTAATGCTGCTTCTGAGAGTTAGAGACCATGCTGTACTTGTATTGCAGTGATTTAATGTAATCATTGCTGACATTAAATGTGTATTGTCACTGAAGCAGCAAAAGGCATTCTTGAATGTTTCATGAAGCGTTACAGCCATAGTTGCTTACTGCTGCTCTGAAAAAAGAAGGGCATTAGCAGAGAAGTTTCTGTAAATTGTGTATAGATTGTTTTATAGCACAAGGGGTCTCTGACCTAGTTGAAGCCTCTACGTGCTTTTTGTATAGTTCTGCCAATGTTTTGTTGTTTTCTTTAATTACTAAAGTTAATATCTTGTGAAAGATGTTCGAGTGAGAGCCATGGAGACTATTTTGCTTGTCCAAAGTGCAAGTATATCACAAGGAAGTGGTGTGCACTGCTCCACTTTACCCTAGACTCAAGAGACAACATCTAGGAATCAGAGAGTAGTGGAGGTTCTTTGTTAATTTAATCTTTGGCCTTTGCCAAGGCTATAAGAAGGATGCCAATGGTAGTATTGTGATATGAACACCTCCCGAAAAAAAGAGAACTGAGACCACAAACTCATTTTACAGAAGCCAATGAACAGGTGTCGGATAGTCATTACCATCTGTAACTGGATTGCTTGGTGGATTGAGCCTTAGTTTTATATACCTGGTATATACCAGTCTTGATCCCTAATAGGTTCTCAATTAATTTATTGAGATATAGAAATGCAATTACTGTATTAGGTAACATTTCTGATTGACTCTGTGTTTTTATTATTGAGACTAAATGTTTTGAAATTGGCAAGTAGTTCATAATAAGGTGTTTGCTTCTGGAATTTTGTTTAAAAATACACAGTAAAAATATTTTACATTAGGAGGAAGAAGGTGGTTACTGCAGGATCTGTACCTACTTATTAGACTGGTTGTATGGATTAACATTGCATATATTTTTCAGAACTTATGCATTACAGTATGCATGGTAATGTGGTGCATTAATGTCAATCAGTCTTCATAAATTTTAATCCAGTGAAGTGAATATGCAATTAGTATTTTTTAAAGAAAAAATAATGGATTTTAGATACTTATAACTGTTTTCCTAGGTTGATATTAATATAGGGACACAGTTTACTACAGAAAATATAGTGTCAGTAGATAATTTATGTCCTTTCCTTGAATACTATGTACAGTTTTGGTCACCTAATGTCAAAAAAGCAGAAACAGATGAATTCCAAAAAGGAATATGTAAAAGCCATAAGAAGGATTCCATAAGAGGAGAGACTTTAAAAGTCTATAGTTACGCAATTTGGAAATATGAAAAGGCGATAATAGTGTATTAAATAATGAATGATGTGGACAAGGTCACTCAAATTATTCGGTGTACCTTTTTCCATAATAGAGCAAGTGGTTACTCAAACACTATTAGAAATTCTATGCACATATAGCTAGGCTTGGAAGGATTAGGTTTGTATTGGTAAATGATGATTTCACCGTATACACACAAGTTGACAAAAAGGTATTTCCATTGATGATGATAGAAATTTATAGAAAGGCAAAGTAAGAAAAATCTGCTCTAGAAATTATTAGAATTTGATTTAAGTATATTTGCTTTGTATTTTTTTTTAACAATTGTAAAGGTTTAACTTTTTAAATCTTAATATCTGCTGTCATTAAATAGTCTGCCCCTCCCATAATTTTCCACACAATTTAAATTTAAGAAAATGAAAGAAAAGCTTAAAACCTACAATTTTGTGCATCTGAGAAAATTGAAATAGACAAATTTAAATACTTAATTTTGACAGATAATATCCATGTTCATTTTTATCAAAAAATAAAAATTGAATTTTGCCAAACCTACATATAAATAAGCTGTGGAATTCATTGCTGCACGTTATTGAGGCACATAGAGCATCTTAAGAGTCTTTTAAAAAGTCTGATATTTATTGGAATAATAGTATTTTGCAAATGTGCGTTGTTGGGTGACTGAGAGGCATATTTTTAATTATCCAGTATTGTATACTAAAAGCCTTTTTATTTCTGTATAAATCCAAAGAAATAATAACTTATGTATTGTGAGTTCTTAGGTGGGCCCCCATTACTGTAGTATCTGAGGAGTTGCAACCTTCAGTGTATTTATCCCCACAAGATTTTCTTTGTCCTATAAAGGATGTTTTCCTCATTAGCTCTTCGGGGCAAGGATCATCTTTTTTGGGGGAGGGGAGGAAAACAAACTTGGATCACCGGCTCTGTGGTAATACAAATAAATAACTTCATAGATGGGGGAAACTGATGCAGAGAGAGACTAAGGCAGGGGTTCTCAGAACAAAATTGTTGGTGGTCTGAGAATGCAGCTACCAACTCTTGCTGATGGCTGCTCTCACACTTTTTCCTAAAGCACTTAATTAGCTGTAGGAAAACAAAATAAATATGCACATATACATGTCCAAATCATTGCTAGCTAGTAATTCTGTTGTGAAAAGTGATATTTACAAACATACAGACTTACTTAGCCCTGGCAAGCCTGGGGACAAATTAAACCCTGGAGGGGGAGGCAGTGCAGGTCAGGGGAGATGGGGGTGGAGGACTGGGGGAAGCAGCGGGGGGCTGAAGTCTGAAGCCCTGCTGCCAGAGCCTGAAGCCTAGTGACTGGAGGACAGGACCCAGGGCCGGGCCATGTGGCCGGAGCCTGGGGTCTGCTGCCACGCAGTCTGAGCCAGGGGCTGGAGCCTGAAGCCCTGTATCCAGAACCTGCTGCCCCACAACCCCAGGGCTGAAGCCCAAAGCCTGAGCCCCACTGCCTCATGGAACGTGGGGAACTTGCAGGCTGTTTGTTCTTACAGCATTGTGCCCCAGATGTCTCCAGACGGGGGCAAAGCCCAATCCATGTTGGTGGCCCCAGCAACCAACACCAAGGCAGTACATCCAGGAGCAATGGGAAAGAGGAGGGAGAGCTACTTTGCCCCATTTCCCCCCCCCCCTCCCATCACATCCCAGGAGGCTGTGGCCACAAGAAAAGCCTCTGGTGGCTGCATTTGAGAAACGTTGCACTAAAGGTTTGTCTATGCTGCTGAGCCAGGTCAGCTGACTTGGGCTCCAAATGCTCAGATTGTGGAGTTGTAAAATTGTAGAGTAAATGCTGTGAGATGGGGGCAGGGAGGGTCTCAGCGTCTGGACTACCATTGTAATTCAAGGTCACACAGGAGCAAGGAATTGAAACTGTGGTTCCTGCATCCCAGGCTAGTGTCTTAAGCACTGGATCACTCTTATTCTCCTAACCTAGTTTTTTTACGTAGTAAATAAATAATATGACAGACGTGATGCTGGACTAGATAAACCACTGATCTGTACCAGTATGGTAGTATGATCATTTTATTTCAGTCAGCCTTATGATATCTAAAAATGCAAAAATTGTTCTAAATGTACTGTAAGAAAAGATTTTTTCCAGCAATTATTTTTGAAGTGGTTTTTTTTTTTAAATATATTACCCTTCCTTCTACCATCAGAATGATCACTGGCTGATACTTTTTTAATCTTAGTTTCTCAAAACTATTGAATAGTGTTTGCTTAATTAACTGAAACTTGTTTTCAGTATGGTAAAGGTATTAGCCCTCTTCTATGTGGCTGAATTTCAACCAAATTTATTTTGAATGATGACATTCCAAAAATCTTGTTGCATAAAATCAGTTTTGCGTGACAGCCATCAGCGAAAAAGAAGTTGTATTGACAAAGCTGCTAATTTGTGTAATTTTTATAAGACTGATATAAATCTAAGCTGTCCTTTAATTTTTATTTTTCGATGAGTATTTTTTGTGTGCATGTGTATAAGCAAGGGTTGAAACCCAGAGTATATAAAACACTGGTACAATAAATAAACTGTGTGCTTATTGCTTGAAAAATTGATCAGTTTAATACCTATATCATTCTCTTAACTTGAGTAAATGACATGGTTTTGATATGGTTAACGGATTTCTAACTTGATTTTATAATCATTGGGGTCTTGAAATCCGCATTGTTTCTTTTACACTGAATATTCTCCACATTTATTTATTGCATGTTTCTAAGTAACTTCTATTGTCTTAACTTTTACTAATCTTAGAAATTAAATGGGTTATAACTCAGTGTGGAGGTGAATCAAAGTACTGAGACCTCCATAGCTGTAGTAAAACTGTTTTTTTTTTTAATCCAGTGGCTTTTATTTTGCAAGCAGACTTGTTAATAGTAAATAGTTATACAGCTATAAATGACATATCCAAATATAATGTAGACTCAATTCCTGTGAATCTTTAAACAAAAAAGGGTTTTCGGTCTTATTTCAGAAGAACATATAGATAGATATGCTCCCTGCTATGCAGTGCTGCGATGCCATTTTAAGAGGTTAAATTACTTTCTAAATGTTGCTGTGAAGGAGGAGGCAAGGGAAGAGATCAAGTTACTCATTCTGCATTCCAGAGCCTACCACTACACTTGAGGGCTGGAGACATGCTGGCGAGGCTAGAATACGCAATTGCCAGCCGTCTTTCGCCCTGCCCCCACTTAGAGGAGAGACACCAAAAGAGATTTTCTTTAAAAGGGGCCTGAAAAGGGGGAAACCGTGTTTTTTCCCCAGATATTTTTAAGCACAGTTACTTGACATTATGACTATTCCAACCTCTGTAGATGTAACAAAGACACAACTTTTTGTAATTTATTTGAGACATTTTACCTTATTTGGATTTTAAGTTACATTGGCTGATCGCTTTTTATTCCAATTAACTTAAAAAGGCCTCCTTACTATTTGGGAAGGAACTTGCCCTTGAAATAAATTATTTTAGATGCCAGAAAATCTCTCTCATCAGTTGCTGTGGTATTTAATTTTGTGTTTGGTTCTAAAAATACTAGATTTTGTCAGAAATATTGTTTTGCTTAGAATAATAACATTTTTGAGGAGAGTTATAAAGTTCATTAACTCAAAAGTGTGTATTTATTTCCATCTCTGTTTCTTTTAAAATTCACTATAATACACTTTTTTAATTAGACAGTTACTTAAATTATTAGAATTTGTTACTCCTTTAAGTAGGTTCTTATTGACATAGCGCATTTGTGTATGTATATGTGAAAGATATTGTGCTACTTTGTGTGTTTTCCTGAAACCTATCACAAATAACAATTAGAAATATAACAGACTTGAAAATACATTATTTTTAAATATTCTATCATTATTTGATATTTGCATTACAGTAGTATCTCTAGAGGTTCCCATCAATGATTGGGCCTGCTTGGAACTAACTACATGCCCATATGTCAAAAAGACTGTGCCCCAAAAATCTACATGCAAAAATATATCGATACGATTTCTTATATGTGCGTGTAAGAAGTCTCGCGTTGACTTGGGAACACTGCTGTATGGAAAAAGGAAGGACTAACTTAGGCCTCAATTCTGGAACTCTTAAACACCAGCATAAATTTACCATCATAAGTAATCCAGTTGACTTAAATTGGGCTATTTAAATGAGTAAGAATTTGCAGAGTCATGGTCTTATGGGAAGGCATTAATTTGAAACCTAGTCAATTAAAAAAAAAGTTAAAAGTAATTCTGGGTAATACACATGCTTCAGACTCACCCTGCCAATTACATTTTCCTATCTTTTAAGCTGTCTTTCTCTACCTTGCTGTTACATGAGAGACCCACAAAACCAAGATATATTATAACCCCTGCCCTGCATCAGAGTTTGCTGTCATGCACCCCTGTACTTGTATGGTGTCCCATTGAACTTTATAGGACTCTGCACAGTAGTCCTTTCTAATGGATCTCATTACTGGGCTGCAGCCTAAATGACAGAATGTACACAAAGCACATGAACCAACTGAGAAAATAGAAAACTATTTTTCTGATCATTCAGTTATAGTACTTAATTTTTTTATATACTAGGCACAACTTTTAGGCAGTGGGATTTTTTTAAAGTTCATGGTGTACGATTTACTTGGAGCAAAAGAGGTGAAATTACTTTATCCCAGTGATGAGTAGCAATTCACTCTACAGTTATTACTTCAATTAGTCAGAGGGGATTACCTGAGAATACTTTCTCCTGAGAAAACTGCTTTATCCAGGAGTTGCTAGTGCTTAATCCATAAAATGCTCCTGTTCCAAGGGACCAAACTGATTCACTGATACTAATCCACTGAATCAAGTCTTTACTCTTTTGTCTTCCTACCTCCTCCCCTCCAACAAAGCATTATTGCACATTGCATCATCCTGAATAACCAAAAAGCTAGTATGGACAAGTGAAAATTTAATTTCTTACTGTGCACTGCATCAGTCGCAAATCAGAACTTAAATTTCCTAGATATACTGAGTGATTAGCATGCCTGATCAGAGACTGCCAATGAAAACTGGCTTTCTACTTCAGTTTCTTTGTAAAGACCTCTGAATAGTAGAAGAAATACATGACTTGGTCACCTTGTCTGCAAGTTGACTATATTCCTTCTCTTCTCTCTGCACAGCCAGTTGTGCTCCATACTGCATTTCAAAAAGTGCCCAAGGCTGGTTATGTGTTTTTATTCTGAAATGTAGCTGCCACTCAGTGATATTTAAAAGAAAACTAAGGTGGAAGGTTAACTTTTATTTTTTAGTTTCTGCTCAACCATATAGGTATCTTAATGCATGAACTGTTTTCCAGTGCAGTTCAAATCTGACTCCTTCTGTATGGAACTAGGGCTTGGGGGGGGGGGGGGGGGAAATCTACCAGTGGGAACTAAGAACTAATCTGACAAGCCAAGACAAATTGGACTGATACTGAACCTTATCCCCTCTGGCTGGTCTCCTTTTTGTTGGGTACCCAGAACCACTTGGACTCAAAGCCTATGGTCTCCCAGTGGCTGAACTCTACAATCACATTAAATCCAGCCCACCCACCAAAACAACAAATCAATTAATGCTGCCCTTACAAAATACACGTAGTCAATAATGCTGACTCCCGCAACAAATAATGAAGGGCAGCCCTGTCTGTAAATCATCTCATCTTGAGCCTCTTTCCTCCCCCATCCCCAAAATTAAAGCTGGACACTTTGTTCCTTAAATAAATCACTTTAATTTGACAGCAGCAGTACACTCCCAGAAAAAAAGACAACCCTAATAGAGGCATAAAAGCTCTTAAACCCATCAGAGCTTGTGATTCTTATGCAGAGCCTTAAAGGAGATGTTGCCAAAGAATGATTCCAGTAGGAGGAGCAGCTTTGAAGGACCCCAATGATAGTAAGATCGAAGACTACCAATAAAGATCCTGTGAATCCTCAAAGTTTTTGCTTCAAACTTCGGTTTGTCCAGCCTTTCCCAAGGAGCTGTTAGATGGCTTCTGTCGAGCTTTTGTAGCCATGGACAAGTCATCTCACGTAACTGACCCCTTTCTTGGGGCGTGATCTATACTTAAAAATTAGATTGACCTAGTTATGTTGCTGTGAAAATTTTTTCACCCTGAGCACCATATTTACGTTGGCCTGACCCCTGGTGTAGATGATAATTCTTCCATGAACCTACAGCTGCTGCCTCTCACAGAGATGGGTTAACTGCATCAATGGAAAAACTTCTTCTGTCCATGTAGGGAATCTGTACATATGGTGTGACAGTGGCACAACAGCATCACTATGCTGTTGTAGATGCTGTAGTGTAGACATGCACTGGATTAGGCACTGATACGAGATTCTTCAACTGTGGTGATCTGGATCACATCTCTAGCCATGGCCTCCCCAGTGCTGTGTCTACAGAAGAGGGTTTTTCAAACTTTTGAAAGCTGAGCCCCCACTTCAGGAAAATGAAACTAATCACTTCCCCCAGAAATCCTACCATATTTAAAGACCTACACAATTTATACATCTTTGGCCCACCTATTCCTCCCCCCACTCAGTCTCACCCCAGAGAACACTTGCATAGATAGTCACATTATGATACTTCCTCCTTTAAGTGCATTGTTGAGCAGTGAAATAGCTAACAATGTTGACATTAAAATAGCATCCACAGGCCTGTCTACACTAGGAAATTAGGTCCGTATAACTATGTCGCTCAGGGATGTGAAAAAGACACGTACAATTTTCGACAGGAGAATTCGTCTGTCATCCTAGTTACACCTCGGGGAGGTGATTAACTATGCTGGTAGGAGAAGCCCTCCTGTCGGCTTTGGCGCTCCAGTGAAGACACTACCTAAGTGGCGCTGCTGCACTTTTTAAACTCTAGACATGCCCATAGAAATGAATGTGGTAGTTGACACCTCGGAGCTATTATTCATACTGTCTGCAAAGGCATCTCAGCATTGGCTACTCACTTCATATTTTGAAGGTTTTCTTTTTAACCATAACAGATGATTTAAAAATCATAGCGGAGACTCTAGAGAATAACTTTAGAGGTTTACCTCCCAAGTGGATTGATTTAAATCACCGATTTTTAATCATGATTTCCATGAACACAGAGGAATCCTTGATTTTAATTGTGTTTTGCATTTGTACTTTATTTTCCTCAAGAAAGGTTGAATGTCAGTGGTTAGTAACCATTAAAGCATGTTTATTTGCAACTAATTATAGCCTTTACATTAAATTTGGTGATTCTTTTTGCTATTCAGGAGGATACACTACATCTATATACATTTACTTAAGCAATTAAATATCTTAAGTGTATGCAGATTCTTAATTTTTACATTTTTATTAAGTTAGAAAATTATGAATGAGATCTTTTATTTACAAAGTGATTAATTCTTGTGATTTGTGTCAACTTGTATTTGGACAGAAATTTAAATTCAACGAAAATAAAAAAAAACACAGCATTTTAATTTTTTTATTAATTAAAATTGCCTAAAATATGTTGGATACATAAGAACAAAAACTTAGCAAAAAGTTTATCAGAATATGTTTTGCATTTAAAACTGATTTATTAAACAAAGGAAGGTTATCTCTAGTTAGTGAATTGAGCTGATTATTTCTGGTCACTATGCGCTTCAGAATTTTATAGCTAGAAGATCTCATCCGCTCACACACTGTTTTTATTCATAGATTGGAAGAGGAAAAACAAGCATTCCAGCTTTTTTTCAAATCCCAATTGATTTCTTACCTTTGAATGAACTAGTCATTGAACTGAACTAGTTGAATAAACTGAAATGAAGAAAATATTCTCTCTGCACTTACAGAAGAGAGACTACTGCTGTCAAAAGCTGGTTTAGCACTTAAGCAAACTCCAGGTGCTTAGCCAGTGCCTTCCATCAGTTGAGCATTTGACTTTCTTTAAAACTTGGCTGCAAATATGTGTTGCTTACTATTGTTTTTTGTATTTAAAGGAATTAATAGATTATAATACATTTGGGACTTAACATAGGTTGTCAGTTGCAAACCTAAATTTTAAAAGCTTTATTTTTTATAATAAAACTATTTTTATCCACTCTGCTACCTGTACACCTCTGCTACTCCAGTTAGCGTTTGTGTCTCTCCAATGGAGCATGCCCCAACACTAGGAAATGCTGGTGTAGGAGAATCCTGTGGCTGGAACAGAGAGTCGCTATCAGTATTTTGAGGCCAGATTGAGACCACCTTTTCTTTTAAAGGTAGTGGACATATCCATCAGTTTGTATCCATTTCTGAAACCTGAATCTCTCGTCAAGACAGGACACTCATAATTCAGGATACGTTGGGGTCTTGATGGACTGTAATGTGACCTGAGCTCTGGTTTCCTTAAGGTCCGCATCAGAGTGCCAAGAGCTGTGAGATCTTTTCCTGCCACTAACACCACATGTCCTGGCTCTTTAAAGCTGTTCTTGCAGAGACCCCCTGTCAGGACAGCAATAGAACAATTCACTGCTACAAGCCATCCTCAAATCTCCTAATAATTTGGTGTCCAGTTAGAGCTGTTGTGGGTGTTGCTTAGCACCTTTGAAAAATCTGGTCACTTATTTAGATGTCTAAATCTGGCTGTATGAACCTACCTTTAGCTGGGGTTGCCAACTTTCTGTTTGCAGAAAACCGAATACCCTTGCCCTGCTCCGAGGCCAAGCCTTGCCCCACCCCTTCTCTGAGGCCCCGTCCCTCGCTCTCTCCACCCCCCTCCTTCCTCCGTCACTTGCTCTCCCCCACCCTTGGTCACTCGCTCATTTTCACCACCCTGGGGCAGGGGAGCGGGGTATGGGAACGGGTGAGGGCTCTGTCTCAGGGTGTGGACTCTCAGGTGGGGCCGGAGATGAGGGGTTTGGGGTGAAGGAGAGGGCTCTAGGCTGGGGCAGGAGGTTGGGGTGTGGGAGGGGCTCCGTGCTCTGAGCTGGGGGTGCAGGTTCCGAGTGGGGCCAGAAATGAGGGGTTCAAGGTATAGGTGGGGGCTCCAGGCTGGGGCAAGAGATTAGGGTGTGTGGGGGGTACAGACTAGCTGGGGGTGCAGACTCTGGGGTGGGGCTGGAGATTGGTTTGGGGTTCAGGAGGGGGCTCCGGGCTGGGGCCAAGGGGTTTGGAGTGCGGGAGGGGGCTCAAAGCTGGGCAGGGGGTGGTGCACAGGAGAGGGTTTAGGGTGTGGGCTCCAGGCGGTGCTTATGTTGGGCGGCTCCCGGAAGTGGTGACATCTCCCTCTGACTCCTAGATGCAGGAGTAGCCAGGTGGCTCTGTGCACTGTCCCTGCCTAAGGGCGTTGCCCCCACCGGTCCTATTGGCCGTGGTTCCCGGCCAATGGGAGCTGTAAGAGCTCAGGGTCGGGGCTGCTTTTGTTCCTAATAGCCAGAGGGAGATGCTGGCAACTTCATGGGAGCCAAGTAGGTGCCCTGCCTCCCCCGCTGCGGCTAGCCAACCAGACTTTTAACTGCCCGGTCAGTGGTGCTGACTGGAGCCTCCAGGGTCCCTTTCTAACAGGGCATTCTGATCGAAAACCGGGTGCCTGACAACCCTCCTTTTAGCTTCCATTTTAAATTTTAAATCTTTAGTTCTGCATTCACAATGTCACTTTTAACAAACTGATTTTTTTCTCTTACATTTTCTTGTACTATATAATTCGAAGTTACATAGTAAAAGAAATTTCAGTATTTGAACTGGAAAAGAAAACAATATGAAAAATGTTGAATTTTGTATAGAGTGCAATGGAACAATGGAGAGACTCTTTAAAAAATGTTAAAAGACCTTAATTCTTCTGTCGGTGCTAGAATTAGCAGTGGTTCACAAACTTGGGAAACGATTTAGCAGGGAAGTAGCAACTCTTAATGTATTTTGTGTAACTCAGAAATGATATGATTTTTCTTTAAATGTGTAAGTCCTTCAGTGGGACTTAAAATAGCAAAAAATGTTTAACTTCTAGCTAAATAAACTGCAAGTGAAAATTTTCCTCCATTTTGGCAGATAAAATTTGAAACAATTATATGTGGAACTAGTTATCAGTGAGCAATTATTTCTAAGTGCATAATTGACATAATTTAAAACTAATAGAAAGATTTTTTGAAGGTGATAGGTCTGTGCATGCTGGGGTTTTTTAAATCTAAGAAAAGAGAGAATTATAGCACTCCCTTAATAATAGTAAATTGTACCAGGTTCTGAATGGGTGTTCTGGATGTCTCCAAGTGCTGTATGAATAATTTATTACAGAAGGGATTATTGATTCAGTTGGAGTTTCTTGGATTTGTTACCCAAGATAAATGTATTGAATATTTTCACTCAACCTCATACCCCTCCCCCCCCAAATAAAAATCTTATTTTAAATGTTGAAATCCAGCAGATTTTACTTTCATACCATTTTAAAAACTAAAGCTGTAACTTGTCAGAGAAACAAAAAAACTCAAAAGCAGAGTTATTGCACTTGGGAAGACTCCAGATATCCTCGATTCAAAACCTAAATCCACTTAATATTTCACTTGTTGCTTACCCTGTTTCCTAAATATCAAAGCTATTTTTATTTAAACCAGGTCTTCTTTCAGCCCATCTTCTCCCTCTTTATATCATCCTGCAATTAAGACAATACTTAAAATGCCATCGTTTCCATGCTGTGCAAGTATAAATACATGATTGTAACTTTAAAGGAACTTTATCACACTTTGCCAGGTAAGGTGAACACTGTGGTAACATCTGGGAATAGAGAAAATATTTCTCTATTAGTTCAGTTTGTTTACTTTGTGTGTGTTACAGCACTGTGTACATATTTTATTATATTCCATTAGTTTACCTGTTGTTTCCCCTCCCCCCCCCCCCCAACAAGAGAGAACACTTTTAAAATTCTGAAACTTAAGCCACAAAAATGTTCAGGGAGTACTCTGGAAGTTAAGTACTTAAAACTACTTTTCAGCTTTGTTTAAAACAGGGGTCTGCAACCTTTCAGAAGTAGGGTGCCGAGTCTTCATTTATTCACTCTAATTTAAGGTTTCGCATGCCAGTAATACCTTTTAACGTTTTTAGAAGGTCTCTTTCTGTAAGTCTATAATATATAACTAAACTATTGTTGTATGTAAAGTAAATAAGGTTTTTAAAATGTTTATGAAGCTTCATTTAAAATTAAATTAAATTAAAATGCAGAGCTCCCTGGACCGGTGGCCAGGATCCGGGTAGTGTGAGTGCCACTGAAAATCAGCTCGTGTGCCGACTTCGGCATGCATGCCATAGATTGCCTACCCATGGTTTAAAAAAAAAAATGTAGTGGTCCATACCTTGTCACTTTATTTCTGCTTGATTGTAAAGTTAAAGCTGAGCTGTGAGATAGGAAATTCTTCCTCACATGTAACTATAGCATTATTGAAGATAGCAGCCAAGTACATGTACTTGTAGAATTTTTTCCTGAATTTAGTTTGGTATGAAAACTAGTTAATAAGCCTTTCCTTCTTGATAAGGAGAGTAGGACAAATTTAAATTTCTCGGCCTCATGGCCAAGAGGGGTGAAAACATTATCTACTAATGTTAACTTATTTGAATTTTGGTTATCTTTTTCTTTTGGCATGTAAATCTGGGTTTTAATACTGTCTGGGAAATGGATGTATTGTTGCAGAGGGTAACAGTAATAAAAATGTGAGAAGTGCTCTTCCTCCGCTCCTCATTTGTGTCATCCATCCTTAAAAATTTGCTGCTGCACACACTGATATAAAAACCATGATTAGAATTTGCGGTCAGTAATGATTACACTGTGTCAGATGAAGGAAACGACCCGACTCATTAAGCAGATAACACACTGGCATAGTGATCAGAACCTTTGTTTCCAATAGTGACTGGATTCTCCACAAACTACCCAAGCTTCACAGTTGTTTCCAGTGGCTTGGAAAGCACTTGAATCTGTCTTTTTAAGACAGCTCAGTATGCTGACAGTGCTGTATGAATAACTAATAGAGTCTGGCACAAAGAACTGATCCCCAAAATGAAATATCTGACAATTCTTAAATATTAAGAAAATAGAGATGGGATAGAAGAGAATATCTGAATTGGGAATGGCCAAATCTTTTTTGAACTCTGTGCGGAAATAATCCTTTATAAATCATCAGTAATCTCCAGTTTTTGGATTAGGTTAGAGTTCAAATGATTAGAGTAATGTATGTAAATTACTTTCTGTTTCCAACACAGCTGGGTCCCTTAACATTCAAGAAAAAATAAAAACAGTGTCAGCTAGCCTAGTGAGTGATTTAACATTATTTAGTTAGAACAAGTCTTGCATTCTTTCTAGAAATGTTGTGGGCATTTTTGTAAAACAACAGCATGGAGAAATGTGGGGCTACTAGAATATTAGAGGAAAGTTGTTCTTTGCAATTACTTTTTTATGTATCATATAATAAGCCATTTGCTATTCAGGATGCCATTGCTATGTTTGGAGCACTTGCATCTAAAACGTGGAAGCTGGACTGAAGAGTTTCGCCACCAGTGTGCTCACTCTGTGTAAACTAGAAATTAGGTTCCACTGTTCCGGTTGTGTCCTTTGTGTAGCAGTGAGGAGTTGTTGAAGCCAGTTCTCTCCTGAGAGCCTTTCCTTTTTTCTTTCTCCAAAATTTTCTGCTCCTTCAGTTGTGAAGAGCCTTTCCTTAAACACTGAGATTTTCTCTTTTTCCAGCCTAAGGTCCTGGTGGAAGAAATCTTTGGTCTTCCTCTTGTCCATTGTCTGGGCACAGAGTAGCTCTCCTAACCCGCTGCCCCCAACCCATCTGCTCAGGGATTCTGGTCTGACAGGGGAGAGGAAGTCAGATCAACCTTTTAGCACTTTGCACATAGTAGGTTTAATGCTTCTAGCTTTCCAAGAGCATCTTCTCAATCAACCTCTTGTCATATGCTCAGGAGGAAATTTTCAAAGGCACATAACGGGAATTAGCATCCAACTGCCATTGCTTTTTCAGTATCTGGAAAAAAAAATCTCCACACCAGTTAATGTAGTTAATCTTTGGTGTATTAATAAGCAAGGAGAAATCAGAAGCAAGTTTCTGGCTTGTGAAGAATTTCTGTTGAACTGGCAGAAAAAGAACCTATTACTGAAATTTATATTATTGTAAAAGCCACACACTGAGTTCATCCACTCTTCTTCTGACAGAATGCCCCCTGACAAGGACCCTTTCTTAAATTAATTTCTCCATCCCCCACATATCTCTCTTGAGTTTTGTGAAAGACCAATATGAATGAAGTTTTCCCTGGTCCTTGTCCCACCAAATGGCCTGGAGGTTGTGGTAATTTGACAGGATGAGAAGCTGCATCATGTCACTGCTAGATCTTTCATCAATTTGAGAAAACCTATTATAGGGTTTTTAATGGTGCCTCATCCAATTTTCACATATAGTCCTGGTTTATGAGAGACTCTGAGGTATTACAGAACCTAATAGAGTTATTGGGTGCAACCTGAGATCCAGACCTATACCTATGCCATCATGTGCCAGCAGTGCCCCTCTGCCATGTACAGTGGCCAAACCGGATAGTCTTTACGCAATAGAATACAGTGGAGTCGCACCTTATGCAGGGGTTAGGTTCTAAAGTCAGCGCGTAAGGCGAAAATCGCGTATAGTCAAAATTATCCTTGAAAATCCTTTAAATCTCCCATAAAGTGCAGTATACTGTACTTGGTTTTGTGTATACAACCCTGTGCAGTAATATGTATAATGTATACAGTAATGTACAGTATATAATAAAGAGTACATAAGCAAAATATAATTTTACAGTACTGTATTTTTAATTACAGGGGGTAATTAAAGGGGGTCGTCAGGGCTTGATGTCAGTCCAGGAGATGGAGGTGACGGAGAGTTTGGGTGATGAAGAGCGAGTCATAGACGAAGTGGTTGGCTCTGGTTCAGCTTGAGAAGTTGATTGCGTAGGCTCATCTGCTGCTGGTTGTTTTTCCTTGAAAAACATGGTGCTTGGCACTGTCGCTGTTGTCTCTTGAGCTGCTCAAACATTTCTTGATACGGTCTCAAATAGTCCATAATACTACGTGTGATTTTTGAGGCTTCGTTCCATAGAGGGATCGTATTCAGAAATTAAATCATTCAAGTGTTTAGCTGCTTGGAACACTTCAGCAAATTTATGAAGATTACAACTTGATGGCTCTTCCTGTTCGTTGTCGTCATCTTTGTCTTCTGTAGATGATTTTATCAGTTCCTCTAACTCTTCATTAATCAGTGTTTCTCTATGACTGTCAATTCATTCTTCAATTTCTTCCTCAAGGATGTCGATGAAGCCATCACCACCCACTTGCCTGGCCACCTGAATAATGTGTTTCGCTTCTTTGTCAATGGTCGGGAAACCCTTAAAATCATTCACACATTCTTTCAATAGGTTTCGCCAACATGCATTGACTGTTTCAGGCTTGATTACATCCATTCCCTGTTTAATATAACTGATGCAATCGGCAATGTTGAAGGACTTCCAACACTACATCACATTAAGATTGGGATCAGCATCCATAGCGCTACGTATCTGTGAGAATGCAATCCTTGTGTACATGGCCTTCAAACAGCGAATCATGCCTTGGTCGAGAGGATGGAGGTAGTGTTGGGGGGGAGAAAGATGACTTCAACATCATTATGTGCAAACTGAAGTGCCGCAGAGTGGCCAGGAGCATTGTTTATGATCAGCAACATTTTAAAGTCAAGTCCTTTCTCTTTGAGGTACCGCTTGACGTGCAGAATGAAACACTTGTGGAACCAATCCAGAAATAATGCTGCCGTCACCCAAGCCTTTTTATTTGATTGCCAGAACACAGGCAGGAGATTTTTCTTCTTGTCTTTTAGGGCACGGGGATTTGCAGCCCTGTAGAGCAAGCCTGGCTTTATTAAATGCCCAGCTGCATTGCCACAAAACAACACAGTCACACGGTCTTTAGCTGCTTTGAAGCCAGGGGCTTGTCTTTCTGATTTTGAAATGTAAGTGTGGTTGGGCATTGTAACATTCAAAAACCAGTAGGAGAACACTTCAGTCTCCCTGGACACTCAATAACAGACTTAAAAGTGGCAATTCTTCAACAAAAAAACCTTCAAAAACAGACTCCCGTGAGAAACTGCAGAACTGGAATTAATTTGCAAACTAGACACCATCAAATTAGGCCTGAATAAAGCCTAGGAGTGGATGGGTCACTACAAAAAGTAATTTTCCCTCTGCTGATACTCACACCTTCTTGTCAACTGCTGGAAATGGGCCACCTTTATTTCATTGGCATCGTTAGCACTACAAAAGTAATTTTCCTTCCCTTTGTATTCACCCCTTCTTGTCAACTGTTGAGAATAGGCCACTTCCACCTTAATTAAATTGGCTCATTAGCACTGTCGTCTGTCCATACCCCCCCTCCCTTAAGGCAACTCCCATCTTTTCGTGTGTTAGAGTATATATTCTTCTTGCTGTATTTTTCACTCCATGCATCTGATGAAGTGGGGTTTAGCCCACGAAAGTTTATGCCCAAATAAATTTGTTAATCTCTAAGGTGCCACAAGGACTCCTCATTATTTCAGTTTTTTCAGGTTGTTTAAAAACAAAACCAAACCCCAAATATTAGGCATAAACCTGTTCTTAACTGGTTCTGCTTAGATTTGCTCCCTTTGAATCTCTCCATTCCATGTTACTCTTCAGGGTTTTGATTTAAGTGTGGTTCTTCTGTGAAAAGTGACTTCATAAAAAAGATATTGTTTTATTCAGCAGATCTGCTGCTTGAGCATATTCAGTCACTTCTTGCTTTAATAACTCTTTAACCTCTGTAGAGTCAGCATACCTAAAAGCAGCTAGACTTTATTCTTCCTTGTACATCAGGAAAAAATGTTTACTAGGTTGAAATCACTTTCGCTTCTGCAAACCCTCTGAAGGCAGTGGGACTGCATCAGTGTAACTGGAGCCATAAGCCCTCTTGGAGACTTATGTACATCATAACTAGTAATAGATGGTAACCCATCTTGACTCTTATCCAGGGTTGAATTTGGAGAGTTGGCAGGTATTAAAAAACAGTCTGTTTTTCTGGTAACAGAGTACACTTCGAGTATTAATTGTAAGCCAATAAATATGGAACTCCATTTCTTCACATCTAGTCACTTTAAAAGTGACCTTCAGATGGGAGAGAGGGTGTTGGCAGGGTTTGTTTTTTTGTGTGGTGCTTTATGATTAATTAGGAAGGGCCTATGGTTTGTTTTATTTATTTATTTTTGTTTTAATTTTAAAATATCAAGGTTACTCTTTCTTGGCTTTGTTGGGGGACTTGGGTGTCTTGTATATTGAGTAATGCTTGGTGGGAAATGGTTTTCCTGTCCTGTAAATATTTTCAAGAATTTGAAAAAAAAATTCGGTTCCTTTCATAGGCAGATGTGTGCATGTGTGAAAATAGAGGGGAATAGCCAGTAGCCCAGTAATTAGGTTTCCCACCTGGAATATGGGAGATCTGGGTTCAAGTCCTTACTCCAAATTGAGCAGAGCATGAATTTAAACCCACTTCTCCTTCCTCCCACCTGGCGAGTGCCCTAAACACCTAGCTATTGCTGTTCTGGAATGTGTGTATCTTGATTGTTTTGACCAGAAATTCCTTCCTGGACCTGAAGAATATTTTTTGATTAAACTTTAATCAATCCAAGTATTTTCCTGCTAACAGTTTCAACAAATCCTACACAGACGGAAAAACTCCTGCTGTCAGCGTACTGCATGGAAAATCCCTGACCAGCTCTAGTTGTGAGATGTCTCAACCTTTAACTCCATGCCTTTTCCCAATTGCTGATTCCATGATTTTAAGTTAGAAGTACAAATAAACAAAAGACAGGCATTAGAACAGTCTGAATAAAATCTCTTCTCTTTTCAGTCATGTTTAACTGTGTGGCATCTTTGGTGTAAGAAATTTACCTGATGTCCATTGTTTTTCAGAAGAAAAACATGGAGGATGAGACTTTAATTTGTAATATTTTATAAAAGAAAAACTTAATTTTCACCCCCTTTGCTAGTTAACTTTCAAGGCACTTTTTTGTGTCCTTAACCTCTGCTTATAGAATCAGTGAGGGTAGTACCCTGTCATAAGAACATAAGAACGGCCATACCGGGTCAGACCAAAGGTCCATCTAGCCCAGTATCTGTCTGCCGACAGTGGCCAATGTCAGGTGCCCCAGAGGGAGTGAACCTAACAGGCAATGTTCAAGTGATCTCTCTCCTGCCATCCATCTCCATCCTCTGACAAACAGAGGCTAGAGACACCATTCCTTACCCATCCTGGCTAATAGCCATTTATGGACTTAACCACCATTAATTTATCCAGTTCTCTTTTAAACGCTGTTATAGTCCTAGCCTTCACAACCTCCTCAGATAAGGAGTTCCACAAGTTGACTGTGCGCTGCATGAAGAACTTCCTTTTATTTGTTTTAAACCTGCTGCCTATTAATTTCATTTGGTGACCCCTAGTCCTTGTTTTATGGGAATAAGTAAATAACTTTTCCTTATCCACTCTCTCCACATCACTCATGATTTTATATACCTCTATCATATCCCCCCTTAGTCTCCTCTTTTCCAAGCTGAAGAGTCCTAGGCTCTTTAATCTTTCCTCATATGGGACCCTCTCCAAACCCCTAATCATTTTAGTTGCCCTTTTCTGAACCTTTTATAGTGCCAGTATATCTTTTTTGAGGTGAGGAGACCACATCTGTATGCAGTATTCGAGATGTGGGCGTACCATGGATTTATATAAGGGCAATAATATATTCTCAGTCTTATTCTCTATCCCCTTTTTAATGATTCCTAACATCCTGTTTGCTTTTTTGACTGCCTCTGCACACTGCGTGGACATCTTCAGAGAACTGTCCACGATGACTCCAAGATCTTTTTCCTGAATTGTTGTAGCTAAATTAGCCCCTATCATGTTGTATGTATAGTTGGGGTTATTTTTTCCAATGTGCATTACTTTACATTTATCCACATGAAATTTCATTTGCCATTTTGTTGCCCAATCACTTAGTTTTGTGAGATCTTTTTGAAGTTCTCGATCATCAAGGGACCTCACTGGTTGTTTAGCAGGCTTCCTTCTTCTGATGTACTTAAAAACATTTTGTTATTACCTTTGGAGTTTTTGGCTAGTGGTTCTTCAAACTCCTCTTTGGCTTTTCTTATTATACTCTTGCACTTAATTTGGCAGTGTTTATGCTCCTTTCTATTTGCCTCACTAAGATTTGACTTCCACTTTTTAAAGGAAGTCTTTTTATCTCTCACTGCTTCTTTTACATGGTTGTTAAGCCACGGTGACTCTTTTTTAGTTCTTTTACTGTGTTTCTTAATTTGGAGTATACATTGAAGTTGGGCCTCTATTATGGTGTCTTTAAAAAGCGCCCATGCAGCTTGCAGGGATTTCACTGTAGTCACTGTACCTTTTAACTTCTGTTTAACTAACCCCCTCATTTTTGCATAGTTTCCCCCTTTTGAAATTAAATGCCACAGTGTTGGGCTGTTGAGGTGTTCTTCCCACCACAGGGATGTTGAATGCTATTGTATTATGGTCACTATTTGCAAGCGGTCCTGCTATAGTTACCTCTTGGACCAGCTCCTGCGCTCCACTCAGGATTAAATGTAGAGTTGCCTCTCCTCTTGTGGGTTCTCGTACCAGCTGCTCCATGAAGCAGTCATTTAAAGTATCGAGAAATTTTATCTCTGCATTTCATCCTGAAGTGAAATGTTCCCAGTCAATATGGGGATAATTGAAAGCCCCCACTATTATTGGGTTCTTAATTTTGATAGCCTCTCTAATTTCTCTTAGCATTTCATCATCATCTGGATTCTCCTCCATTGTCCACAGGTGCAAGTGAATTTGAGCACTGTCCATAACATTAAATTCCTTTCACAGGAATCTGATGATTAGCCTTCTACCGTTTGTCCCAAACTGCTCTTCAGCAGGAGAACTTGACACTCCCTGTATGTTATCAAGGCCCTGAAATTCTTGCCTCCAGAGGGACCCAAGGAAAGTTGGATGGCTTTCCGTTTTGTAATAGTGAAGTGGATATGATATGCTTATACATTAAGGTGGCCTACTTGGTGCAGGATCACTTTTAACTTTAGGGTTAACTGTTAAAGCATGGCAGCAATTTGGCCCAAGGAACAGACAGTGAGAAGTGTCAGTCATCTGAAAAATGGTACACGTGTTCGCTTTTCACTACGAAGTAAATGCAGGTGAGCCCTTAAAGGTTGCATTTTGTCACAGAGTATGCCAGGACTAATAAGCTTAGGTTTTTTGCCCCTAAACATTTCTATCTAAATGTTTGAGTACTAATTATATATAAAATATACAATATACTATTTTGTGCAGACTAAAAGAGAAAATCAGTTTTGTTTAACCAGTAAGTTTGAATATCTGAGGACTGCAAGCTTTATCTGGGCGGCTATGTGTTTTCTCTTCCTGTGTATATTTAATAGTTTGCTATGTGATCGGTAGTTTATCAGTAGTTTGGGATTAGGTTGTTCTTCAGAAAACAGTGTTAAATCCTAATAGTGGATTAGTCTGTCAAAATCACTTGTGGAGGTGCAGCATTTATGTAGATTTTTTTTTAAACCTGGTAAGACCAAATTTGTTCAGTGATTGTGCACAGTCAATATATGTGTACCCAATGCCCTCAATTTGGAGACTTTTTCCAGAAGTACTAGTAGATGGCACATGCACTCCTGCTGTCCTCATGTGCCAAGTTGGGGGCATTAAAAGGGTGTCTGCCCTCTCTCTTTCAATTCCTTCTGACTGCCCATTGCAAGAGTTGGAGCTCTCTGTCACTTTTTAGCCTCGGTTTGCCAGATTTTCAAAAAATGTATAGTTGTGTATGTAGTTAGTTTAGTTGTAGTATAAGCTAATATAGTTAGTTTTGTTTCTATAATTTCAAGAAACTGGGTATTTAGGATGAAAAAATCCCCAGGGCTTAAGCACTGTGCCATGGGCAGGACCATTATTGTCCCTTTCACAAATAAATTAAGCAGCTTTTATGCCTTACTGAGGGACATGTGAGGAACAAATGCTCTATTTGTACCCTCTTCCCCATCCGAGCTAAGAAACAGAGGGATTTCTACCTCCAAGTCTATCCTATGGAGGAGGCAATGTGTTCGTCTTTGGAACTGGACCCTGATTGTGAGAGCACTGATTCTGCATCAGTGAAGAGTGCCCCTTTGGCTGCTCCAGATTCTAAGTACAAATCTGGAGGAAAAACACCATTCTTCATCATCCCTAGTAGTTTCCTCAAAGCACTCATCTGACTCAGAGAGGTGATCAATATCCCACTCTTCACTTCATAAGAAAGCTTTTAGAAAGTCCTCTGGTGCCAAGTCAAGTTCTAGTTCCAGGCATGGATACTCACTTGTGCTGTCTGAGGTGATGTCTTAGACTCTTCCTGGACCATCAACACCAGCATCTTCACTATTACTGGGTTCCTCTTCTCTGGCACCGTTGGCACTGCCAGTGCAGACAATTTAATGCTTACCTCCAATTTCGGTGCCATTGACTCTGCAAGTGTTCTTTGCCTTCCATGACTGGACTCTCCACTGTTGCACTGTCCAAGGGTCTGCATTGTTGGCACCGTTTGTCATTTTTCGGCATGATTCCATTTCTTTCTCTGACTTATTTGTTTCTGCCCCCAGTAATAGCTTCATTGGATCTGAATTACTCTTTGGTGTTCTGACTGCCTCTTGCACTTAAATTGGTCCCTTTAGGTGCTGCTTCTTTGTTGGTGCTATTGGGTCAGCAGCAGGCATCTCTAACACCAAGACCTCCTTGAACACCGATGGGGATTGCACCTCCTTTTATCTAAGACAGCTACATCTCTTCTTTGGATTTGGACCACAAAGGGTCAATATGTTCATTGAGGTCTTTTGGGTCACCTTATATATCTCATTCTAGCGATAGTAAATCTAAGGGTCAAGACTGGCATTCTTATAAGGAAGCTTCAATATAGTTCCCATCACCATGGGCAATTCAAAGACTGGACTACTGCCATTGGCCTTATTGGGCATCTTGTACTGCTCTAAAAGAGTCTAGAACTCCATTGAAGCCCCATTCTAGGGGAAAGACCCCTTCTTCCATACTAGAAACCACCAGAGAAGTTTCTTTTATGATCCCTCAGTGTCCTCTCTGGAACCTATTAAGGAAGTGTAGATAATAGAAAGGAAACCCTAGATGTTCCTCCTTATACCTCATCATGCTCTCTCGATGAGGCCATCATCCTGGAATCAATCTCTCCCTCTCCCCTAGGAGTGCAGACAGCACCTTTAGAAGATAACCTAGACAAACTTTTGTATACCCTATACACAGACCCCTGCCTGGGAAGGGTTACCTTTCCTAATAATGAAGCTTTGCTTGATCTGGCCAGAATTCTCTGGCAGACTCTCTAGCCTTCATTCCACATACTGCCAAATGGGCAGACAGATGCTACCACGTTCCTTAGCAAAACTTCTATTGTTTCTGTACCCAGATGATTCTGGACTCCCTGGTGGTTTTGACTGCTACAGAGTGTTCTGGCCACTCCACAGGACAAGGAGTTTGAGAGATTGGATTTATATGGCAGGTAGGCCTTATTCCAATGTTAGCCTTCGGATGAGGCTGGCTAATTATCAGGCACTGTTACTTAAAACACTTTTATTAGTTGGGCACCAATTTCCAAATTTGCCAACACAATTGCCATAAGAGTACAGAGAATAGTTCTTATCAATAGCTTTGTAAGAATGCCTTGTGCTCAAACATCAGTCTGAGTGGCAGTCAATGCCACTGACATCGCTTCACACTCTATAGTTACTGCCATCTCCGTGAGAAGCTCTTCTTTGCTATAAGCCTTTGGCTTCCTGTGAGAGCTACAAAATACAACTGAGGATTTACTCTTTAAGGCATCCAGATGCTTAAAAAATGAATGTAGCCATGCACACTTTAAAAGGCTCTCATGTTCACTAGCAGTCTACACCCCAGTAACAGAGGAAACAGTTTAAATCCCAATTGTACTACAGAACTTCTCCGCAGAAGATGCTTACACTGCCAAAAGACGGTCTAAGCTTTGTAAACATCACCAGTTGGCATCATCCACAGCAGGCCATTCTCACCAGACCTCTTCAGCTTTGAAGCAGTCATTTTAGACTGTTCGATTGAGGACAGCACACCAACCACATCTCACCTCCCTCCTTTTGAGAAGTCCCTATCTCTCTTACAATGCTTAGAAAGAGATTTCAATGGTCAAATTGGGTACTCGACACTGTAAAGGAGGGATACGTCATCTAGTTTGCTTCCCTTCCCTTCCCCAATCCACCTTCCCTTTCCCTTTTCAGCAACCCCTTTCATGAGACTATTGCTTGAGGAAATGAGTCTCTTGGAATTGGCAGCAATAGAGGCAGTTTCCTGCCAACACACAGAGAGAGAAGGTTTCTATTCCCAGTATTTCCTGTTACCCTAGAAAATTGGTGATCTTTGTCCCATTTTGCACCTCAGAAAACTAAAATGATTGCTTCCATTATCCCTTCCCTAGAGATTGGAGATTGATATGTCACCCTTTATCTGCAGGATTCTTATTTCCACATGGCAAGATATCCTGGGAACAGGAAGTACTTTCAATTCATTCACTACCAGTACACGCTGGTTCCCTTGAGATGATCATCAGCCCTGCAAGCATTCACCAAATGCACATTCATAGCAGCAGCACATTTGTGCTGTGATGGCATCCAGATATTTCTTTACCTGGATGATTGGCTAGTTCAGGGAAAATCAAGCACCCAAGTCCAAAACACTATCCTTGTCATTAGACAGCTCTTCTGTTGTCTGGGCCTGAAATTAAATAACAAATCAAAGTCAAAACTGACACAACAAATAACCTTCATAGGAGCAGACGACAGTGCCACAATTGCTTACCTCTTTGCAGACTCATCAGTCCATGGTGTGTCTATCCAAAAGCCTCAAATCCAATCCAAGGGAAACAGTTCATTCCTGTCTGCAACTACAGGATCACATGGCATTGTGTGCATATGTGACTCCATATGCCACCTAAAAAACCTCTTGCAGGCCTGGCTCCACTCAGTATATCGACTGAGTAGGCATTGACTGGGTGTACTGATTTGTGTACTTGCAAGAATGCTTCAGTCTCTGGGCTGGAGGTTGGACCTTGTGAATGTATGCAAAAAGGTTCCCTTTCTGTTTCCGAACCAGATGTGTCTCTTGTAACAGAAACATCCATCAAAGGGTTGGGAACCAATCTCAGTCAACTTTAGGTGCAAGCTCTTTGGTCCCCTCAGGAAGTTTTGCTTCATGTAAATGTGTTGGAGCTTTGAGTTGTTATTTGCCGGACCTGCGAGATGGTTCCTCATGGTGGGCATGAACAAGTGCTTCACGTTCTCACAGACTAAATCACTGATGTGTTTTATTTCAACGTTCAAGTGTAAGATTGTTTCAACTGTGACAAGAAGCATCCCACCTGGGAAATCTCTGTATTGGAAACAATGGCTTTCTAAAAGCCTTTCATCTTCCAAAGATGAGGAACACCAATGCAGATTCCCTGAGTGGCCATTAGCATGAGCAGGTCAATTAGGAAGGATGGTAGTACTTCACTTATATGCAACCAACCTGAACAACAATGCAGGAGGTTTTGCTCCAGGGCTGGTCACAGGCCAGGTTTCGCAACAAATGCCTTTCTTTTTCCCTGGTCAAACCATCTGCTCTGTGTGTTCCCTTCAGTCCCTCTAATTCCAAGAGTGCTCAGGAAACTGAAAAGAGAGAAGGTAACCTTAATCCTTATGGTGCCAAGATAGTACTGGGTCATGACCCTCCATCAGCTTTACATCCAGTCTCCCATAATTTTACACCTAGTTGAGGATCTCTCCTGCCTCAAAACCATGGTAAGTCTCTGTATCCCAACCTCCAAGCTTTCCATCTCACCGCATGGATGATCTTTGGTCAAGTACTCACGAGAGATTGAGCTCAAGTGATGTTCAAGCCATCTTGGTAATCAGCCAGCAGGATTCCACTAGAACCACATATAGAGCAAAATTGAAAAGGCTTCAACCAGATTAAGAACCTTATCAATTATCACCAAATCACATGGAGTTTAGACACATACTGGACTACTTATTGTATCTGAAATTCTCCTGCCTTTCAGTTACTTCAGTGAGAGTCTACTTGGCTTCCATCTCTGCAGTACATCTACCAGTGGATGGCTTTTCTATCTTTTTTTCAATGCATGGTTTCCAGATTTCTAAAGAGCATCAATAATGTCCACCATCCTCTGTGTGACTGTGGTACCTTCCTGGAATCTAAATCTTGTCCTGTTGAGGTTAATGGGTTACTCTTTGAACTTCAGGCAACACCTTCTCTTCTACTACTATCTACAAAGACCGCATTCTTAGTCACAGTCACTTCTGCAAGGAGCATTTTGGAGTTTCAGGCTTTGTTAGCAGACCCTTCTTTTACAGTCTTCCATAAAAACAAAGTTTCTCTCAGACTGCAACCTAAGTTTATTCCAAAGGTAGTCTCAGTTTTCCACCTGACTCAAACCATCTGCCTTCCAGTATTTTTCCCGAAATCACTCTTCCAAAGTAGAAGAAAAATTCCACACCGTAGATGTTCGCAGAGCGTTGACATTTTATCTGGACCACTCAAAGTCTTTCAGATCCTCTCCCAGACTCTTTGTAGCCTATGCTGAGAGACTCAGCAGTCAACCAGTAACAACTCAGTCTATTTCACACTGGATTTCTGACCATAGTAAACTGTGCTATGACCTTGCTAAAATCTCTACTCCACTAAGGATAACAGCTGACTCCACCAGGGCTCAGTCCACTTCATCTGCTTTCCTGAGCAGCATCCCTGTAGTGGGTATCTGCAAAGCAGCAGTGTTGTCATTTGTACATAACTTTTCCAGAGATTATGCCATTACTCAAGCACCCTGAGCAGACACTAATTTCAGTAAGGAGGAGTTAGGCTTTTTTCAAATAATCCAAAGTCCCACCACCTGTAAGGAAACTGCTGGTGAGCCACCTATAGAAGAATGTCTCTGTGCACAGTCACGCAAAGGAGCAAAGATAATTACTTACCTGTACTAATTGTAGATCTTTGAGAGATGTTTTGCACGTGTAATTCCTTGAACATCCCACCACTTCAGGTATTAGATACGTAGTGGTACAGAGGAGTGGAGAGGGAGGAGGCAGATTTTTATGCTCTCAGCTCCTGCACAACAATGACATGGGGCGGGGGGTGCATGCACCACCTAGTGGTACTGCTAGCAGAAGTCTCCATGTTGAGTGTATTGGGCCTACAGTGGAATATATATGTTCACAACACATCTGGAAGAACAGTTACTGTTCAGGTAAGTAACCATTTTTTATTTTCCATTTGTATGTTCTCCTAAATCAGAGGTTCTCCAACTAGGGGGCAAACCCTCTGGAAGGTGTGTGTGGAGGGGTGCAGAATGTATTCTGGGGAGCCATGACAAGCTTTGGAGGGAAAAAAACCTTACTGTACACATTTTACCCCAGCAATGAATAACTGGCAAAGATGATTCCTCTAGATGCATCAGGTCCTCAGATGGTGCTGTGCATTTGACTCTAAATGGCACTGTGCATTTTGATAGATTTCTGTCAAGCTCGAATAGCATTATACAAAACCATTGCAATCTGTATGTTAATCCATTTGCTACAATGTGGTGTGCACATTTAATTGTAAGTATCAACTGCAATAGCAATTTTGCTTTTGCTCTTATTACAGTGGATCATTGGCTATGTTTGAATAATGCCTTACTGTTTTTAATATTTAGAGAGAGTTGCATGTTGATTTTTTTTATCAATATATGTACTTGTGTGGCGGGAGGGGAGGTGGCTAAAGTGCTACGGACACAAAGAAGGGGGGAATGATCAAATAAGTTTGAGAATCACTGTCCTAAATCAATCCATGCAAACCCATAGGTGCCCAAAGGTTTCTTATTGAAGGGCTATTGGGCACAGTCTGTCTTAGCTATCAAATTGTGGTATTCTAGGGAAAGAAAGATTTTTTTTTTTCAATAGAGTATGGTATTGAAGGGAGGAAAGTGATCTGCTTAAATAATTGCAAAGATTATTTTAAAAACAGTGTTCCATACAAACTTCATAGATCATGCTGAAAACTGTTAAAACTGAACAGTATGGAAAATTGTGCTGATTCCTTTTTCTTGTATTACTTTCCTCTATTCACCATGTTACTTGCTTGACAGTTTTTAATAGAATCCAGATGTTTTTCAGCATGGAATGGAGCAGAGGGTAGCTGTGTGTTTGAATTCCTCTTGTATTTTTCCTTGGTTGCAACATGAGCTTGTTCAGTTATTGAATTAGGGAAAAAACACCCTTTTTTTTTTTTATTTGAATTTTTGACAAGAAATTGTGTAGAACAGTTCTTCTCAAAGCCGGTGAGCCGCTTGTTTAGAGAGAGCCCCTGACGGTCCAGGCTGGTTTGTTTACCTGCTACGTCCACAGGTTTGGCTGATCGTGGCTCCCACTGGCCGTGGTTTGCTGCTCTAGGCCAGTGGGGGCTGCGGGAAGCAGCGCGGGCCTAGGAATGTGCTGGCTGCGGCTTCCCACCACCCCCATTGGCCTGGAGCGGCAAACCGTGGCCAGTGGGAGCCACGATCGGCCGAACCTGAGGATGCAGCAGGTAAAGAAACCGGCCCGGACTGCCAGGGGCTTTCCCTGAACAAGCGGCGGCCCGACTTTGAGAAGCACTGGTGTAGAAGGAGATGACAATTGCATAGTTCAGATATTTCACTATTTAAGACATATTTGTTACTATTTAATCCTCTCATTACTCTATCTGAAGATGTAAACCACATGATCCAGTAAGAAAAATGTATGCCTCAAAACTGTACTGATATTTAAAAAATTTTTTCCATAAGTTTTATTATTTTTTTTAAAGTAACTTGACATCATTATTAGTTATTAATCAGCAAGACATCATGGAGGAAAAAGGACATCTTGTTATGATTACTCAATCTTGATAGTCTAAAAGGCCTCCATCAATGTACTTCTCTTTGAAAAATGGATCTCTACACCCATGTGGATCTCTACTGAAATCAGAGGGGCTCCATGCACACCCAGGGATTCAGCTTGCTCTGGCTCTCCTGACAAAAATGGGGCCTATTACTTTGTATAGTTTTCTATTCACATGGGTCCCTTCTGGCCTTAAAAATCTATGAACATCTGTTTTCGACAACAGTCCATAACTTTTGGTTGAACCACGGTATATCTTTTAGAAAGACATCTATTGAGGACCTGAAGCAATGGAGAGTTCACCACAACCCTTGGTAAATTGTTCCAATAACTAATTATCCTGTATTGTTAAGTGTGCACCATATTTCTGATCTGAATTTATATAGCTTCAGCTTTCAGCATTGGATCTTATTATACATTTGTCTGCTAGATTGAATAAATTGTATAAAATCTTCTCTCTGTGTAGGTACTTAAAAGACCATAATCAAGTCATTTCTTAACTTTCTCTTTGTTTGGCTAAATAGCTTGAGCTTCTTAAGTCTCTCATGGTAAGGCGATTTTTCAGACAACAAATCATTCTTGTATCTCTCTTCTGAACTCTCTTCAAATTTTCAACATCCTCTCTTCCCTGTCCCCCCAGTGTGGACACCATAACTGGCCACAGTATTCCAGTAGTGGTCTGTTCAATGCTGGTAATAGTGTTTTTACCACTTGATATTTCCCTGTTAATGAATCCAAAAATTGTGTTTATCCCTCTTAACCAAAAAAGCTCCCATTGAAATATTGTGGGTATCCACTATGACCTGTTAGATGTTTTCAGAATTGCTGCTTTCCAGGATTCAGTCTCTGATCCTATAAGAATGTCTACATTCTTTGTTCCTAGATGTATGACCTTGCATTTGATCATATTAAAACATATCTTGGATGTTTGCATCCAGTTTACCGAGTGATACAGCTTAGTCTATATAAGTGACCTGTCCCCATCATTTACCACTTTACCAGTTTGTCATCTGCCAATTTTACTATCCTAGATTTTGTAATCTCTTTCCTGATCATTGATAAAGATAAGTCAAAAATGGATCATTGCAAGATCCCACTAAAAAACCCACCCTCATTTAATGATTCTCTATTAATAAATACATTTTTGAAACCTTTCAGCCAGTTTTTAATCCCTATGATAAACATTACATAGATTTTTGTATAATTCTGATTTTTAATCAATATATCATGTGGTATGAAGTCAAACTATTAGGGTAAACACACATTTAAACATCTCACCTAGCAGTTAAGCAGCATATGTTGCTCCATGGTGTCCTAATCCAGTCCAGGGAATTTGACTTGAGGATTTGGAGTCTTAGCCTGTAATTAGTTTAGTTCTACAATGGATCTTTCCAAGGATCCATGTAAGACACTTTATGCATAGAGATAAGCTAAAGCTCTGTTTCCCTATCCATGAAGATATAGGTGGGAATGACCAGACACAAAATACCTGTGAACATGCATAAATTATACAGATTGCCCAAATAGTTTTATATCTTGTAGGGTACTCTATCCTTGACAATGCTGTGAGTTTTTGATATCCCCTTCCTGAGGTTGTTTATCTCTCAAGGATCTGTTATTGGAAACCAAGGGTGAATCTAAAAGGAATTGTGGTTTGATGACCAAAGGGATTACAATCAATACAGCAGTGGTATATTGCATGATATCCCTGTGTGTATAACTTTTAGACTTAGGGGTTTGAATGGCTGAGAGATTTTGAATGGTTCAGTCTCTAGACTGGATTAGTGTTCTCTGTGATTTCCTTTATGATGTGGGATTGACAGTTGGACTTAACAAATTCCTCATTGCCACTCAGGTTAAATGTCTCAGGAACTGTCCTGATTGTGCCCTTTAGGACTTTAAAGAATAGAAAAATGTCTAAGGCAACAGTGTTTCTAAAAGTAGACCTAAGTAGTACAAACTTTCCAAACCAGCCAAAGACTTTGATTTCATGACCTCAAATCTGCTCCTCTTCCACTGGGAAATAGGCTGTTTCTTTTCTGTTTTTCCTGTGATGAAAAATTACAAGTTGTTGGATTCTGTCAATCTCTACAAGATATTAAAAATATTTATTTTTTTCTGCTGAGTGTTTTATATCCGTGTACAAGAACTTGACATAAGTACTCTCCTTTTTTCCCCAACAGCATGGATCCCTCTATTCTATCTCTCCATTTTTGAAGGGATACTTTTGAGGGCACATCCATCAAAGTATTGCACACATTGCCAGGAGAGTGGAGTTAAAAAGTCAAAAGACAGTCTAAACACAGCAACCACCACCAAAAATGAGAACTTTGTTGCGATCTACTACAATGAGCAGTATTACATCAAGCCATGTTTTTAAAGGGACTCAGAATTGCAGACCCTGTCAGTCTTAGGCATCAATCTGCATACCTGACAAAAATAGTATCTGACTTTTATCTGTCAGTTATCATTGCCTGTGATTTTCCCTAAACCCCATAGCTGTCCTGTGAAGGAGAGGTTAGGCACCTTGGATGTCTGAAGAGCGAATATCTACTACTTAGGCCTAAACTGTTTAAGAAATCAAAGATATTGTTTGTGGTCTCCAAAAAATAATCCGAATGTCGAATCATCTCTACTCAAAGGTTGTCTACATTGATAAGACAATGCCTCAGTTATGTTACGAACTTACTGTGGGACTGAACATCACAGGGCCCATACAGTTAGCTGTATGGCAGTCTCAGTACTTGTGTCTACAGCAGGGGTAGGCAACCTATGGCACGGGTGCTGAAGGCAGCATGCGAGCTGATTTTCAGTGGCACTCACACTGCCTGGGTCCTGGCCACTGGTCCGGAGGGCTCTGCATTTTATTTAATTTTAAATGAATCTTCTTAAACATTTTAAAAACCTTATTCACCTTACATACAACAATAGTTTAGTTATATATTATAGACTTATAGAAAGAGACCTTCTAAGAACGTTACAATGTATTACTGGCACATGAAACCTTAAATTAGAGTGGATGAATGAAGACTCGGCACGCCACTTCTGAAAGGTTGCCAACCCCTGGTCTACAGTACGACTATATCTGAAATCTGTAGGGTTGCTACATGGAACATTAGTTTACACATTCAGGAATCACTAGTCTCTTGACACTGTTTGAAGAGCTTTTTGTTAGAATGCTTCGGTCACTGTAGAACTAGCAGTATTTCTCTGTATTTTAGGTCAGCTAAGAAAACTATTAGTAGAAATTAGTATGTTTTCCATGTTAGAAAATAAATATTTTAGGAGGAAAAAAAATAAGCAAAAAAGTTAAATGTTATTTTCACTTTATTAAACTTTATCCTTAATATTTAAGCAAGGCAGAAGTTAATCTTAACAGTTGAACAAGTTCTGCTTTAAGCAGTTGTCCGATAAAGTCAATAAGGATCCTCCATCTTTCAAGAGACTGTATTCTTGGATCTTGTAACAGTTGGCATGTAAAGGACTGTAATTTTTAAAAAGATAGTTTAGGAAATGCAGCAAAAATATTGAACTATTTTCGTAGAACTGTGGAAAAGTCAAATAAACATTTGTGTCAGCATGGCTTCTCTGAATTATTGATAAGTACATGCCATCCATTTCTGTTTGTGAGTCAAAACCATTGACTCTGGTTTAAAGTATTTTCTTCGATATTCTTTGTTCTATGTTAATTCAACTGTAACTTAATGAATGTAGGTACTACTTTATCTGAACCCTGGAATAATGGTTAAGTAGATGACATGATTAACAAAAGTAGCAGTACATTAAAATCTTGGAGATTAAAAATGAAAAATAAGTCAGAAATATAAAAAATTCAGATGAAAAGAAAGCTTAATTTCAACAATGAATTAAACAAGACTAAGCAAAGCTCACAGATACCTACATGGGAAAATGTAGGGTTTATTTCCAGAATAAAAGGACATTAGTACTTGTACACCAATTAGTGAATCCAGCTAGATCCAGACTGTGTATGTAACTACTTGGGAAGAAAGTAGAAAGCAACAGCATCTTAAGCTGAGACAAGACACCTCCTGACCAGATCTGATAAAAGGCCAAATCATTAAAGCTGAGAAGTGTTGGAAGAGCCTGACAATTCAGCTGAACTTGATGCAATCAGTTGTTGTATCCTAGTAGTTAATCAGATTAACTTGTGACCATTTATCATAAGCTCATAGTAACAGCCATGATAAAAATATGCTTTCTGTGCAAATGAACCCTTTGATTTCAATGAGATACTAGTTCAGCTAAGCCATTCAGCCTTAATTTTGGTTACTAATGACCTTTTTTATAAAGTGGTGGAGTGGGGATCTAATGTCTTCAATATTGTTTGGAAATTACATGGCAGACGTAAGATTGGTTGGGTTCCAAAACTGTACATTTCCATACCTTAATGTGTTTTGATTTCTTAAGTTTTTGAACGTAACTGAATTTCCTTGGCTAGTAATGCATGTTTTTGGGATAACTAACACATTACTGAATTTTTATCCATACATTACTGATATATACTTCATTTTAACTCCAGTTTAATTCAGATTTTTATCTAGGAATTTACTTACATAGCTTGTGAGAAGTAATTTGACTAGTTTATTTTGCAATGCAACGGTTAACTTATGGTTTATTATTTGATTTCCAGCTGTTTACCATTTAGTAATGAAGCAGAGTCTAGTTTGCCATCTTCACCCAATCCTGAATCCAGTTCTGAGCAAACAAGTAAATTTGGACTTTGTAATGCTGCTGGCAACCTTATCAGACGTTGAATAAAATCTTGTTTAGATGAAATTTGAGGTTGTTTAAATAGTTTTGCCAAAAAAAGTCACATGGTAATTGTATGGAAAAAGCCAGTTTTATGATATTAGGCTTACAGCAGCTTTGTGGTATTTCTTTTGCTTTTCCCATGTAGTGTTTTGTAATGTAACTGCTCAGTTAATGTGAACTTTGACCTCATTCTGTTCTTAATTTGTTATGCCTAATAATGCACTTTGATTTCATTAGATTTTGTTGAAGGTTCACTGAATTATCCAGTTGCTGAATGAAGTCAGCTCTTTTAGTAAATCCTTTTGATTTATAGTCTTGTTAGGATATTTTATTTGATTTCAGCTAATTTAGTTTTTAAATTCACATCCTCCTCCCTCACCTTCTTTTGGTATTTAAGTTGTTTTTCCAGGTTCTGTACATTGACTTCTTTATACCTTCACTTTGTAATGAATAACTGCCTCGATGGATGAATTTATGGTTACAAAGTGGAGGAGAATGGAAGTATGAAAATAACTTTATTTTTATTTTGATAGTTATTGTTTTGCATTTAAAATGAAGATGCCAAATTCTTGGTATGTTCAAAATTTCACCCAACTTTTCCCTACCTTTTTCAATTTGATATGTGACATTTAAGTTTGGTCCCTTTTGTGTTACAGCACCAGTGAGATCTTTAGCTTCTGGGGTTTTCTTCCCCCCAGTTTACCACAGTCTCCAGGCAAATGTACAGGCAACATAAAGCAGCAGTTAACAAAACACAAAATTGACAATAAACAGAGAAACTTTCTCTTGCCTGCAAATGATTACCCACATAAAATTCATGTTTATCCATGCTCTATTTGTGTTATCTGAGCACACTATTGGTAGTCTTCCAGCACCTCAGGAAAAAAACGAATCCATTATTAATTATTAGAATTTTAGTATTCATACTTAAAATGGAAATAAACTCATTCATATCAATTCAAATTATTTTTATAACTGAAGTTAAATATAGGTCACTCAGTGGCGCTTCTTAGAAGCTGATTGGGGAAGGAAGGAAATAAAAGCTGGTGTGTAATACAGGCAGCATACTCACAGTAATCAACAATTAAGCTTAAGTGCTGGGTCGTTCTCCAGTGAGCTAGGAGGTTTTGCAGAAGGTTGTCTAAAAAGTGGGATTTTGGAATGGGCCTTGTAGTTTGGTGAGTAATGGGAAGAGGGAGAGTTGTCTAAGGCAGAAGAAAAATTTGGTTTTAATTGAGTTGAAGATTCATTTGGATGAACTGCAAGGTTGCTATATGGTTGTTAGGGGATTGTTAGGCATATGATCCAGGAAATGTGAGTAAAGAATTTTACAAGAATTAATGATGATAGCTGCTTAAAGAGGTTGGGAATATTACCAAGAGTACTCAGATATAGCACTAACTTTGTTCAAAATCAGTTATTTTTTCCCCTTTAACAGTGATCTTTTTTTTAAAGCTATGGCATGAACTAGAGTATTGGATAAATGGGACGTGACATCTAAGATTTATGGCTGTCGCAGTAGAATAGCAAGGAAATCACAGCATCTCCTTTCTGTTTACAGTAGCATGCTGTGGAGTACTACAGCAGTATAGCTATTGAAGATGTTTCAGAAATAGGGAAAGGAGACTTGAGTTCACTTTGTAGGTTTTATAAACTTGTGAAGAAAACCAAGGTTTGCTAAATGCAGAGCAAGGGTCAGTTTTTCTTCCTTTCGACCATGGAAGATTTAACAGAGTCCAGTGTCTGCCCGTCTGCTCAACAGAGACAGTTGTTTTTATGAACTCATGCTATCGGATATTCAGGACAGTTTCAGGTTGCCCATTATACGCAAATTTATTGTTTATTGCCAAGACTAGTAAACATCACCCTGATAAAAACAATGCTTATAAATGGATGTGGGGACGGAGTTTTTTGACCTTCTTGTAATGTGAGAGATCATTGTGGTGTTAGGGGAGAAAGAGGGAAGAAAACCAGACAAAAGAAGCTTTGCCTTTCTAACGAAGCCATGTGCTTTGATACATCCCTATTCTGGTATTGCAGAGCTCAACAATTCAAAAATGAATCAGGCTCCAAAAAATCATGAGATTGGCTGAAGTATCATCTCTTTAAAAATGATAAATATGAGGATCTTTTTATTTGCCTTCTGTTATTTGATCCTTTAGAAGACACTCGTGTCATGTTTTCAAGCTTTTCTCCGTAACCATGAGGGCTAGACATTTTAAATGAAAGCCGAGATTCTCATGTTTCCAGAAATAGGGTCAAGACTTGTAATAAAATTGCCAGAGTTGGCAACGCTGCTGCTGAGGACAGTATTTGAGCACATGGTTAAAGTTTGCATGTGCTTAAATGCTTCTTGAATAAGGATTATTTCCTGAATCGCTGCCCAGTTGATGAAACTGAATATTTGGTTATTTGAATCCAATATATTTTTGTGAGTGAACCTTCTTGATGATGGGTTTGAGCCTGCTTTTGGTTCCCTTGGTCTCCTCTAACTGGTGGAGCTTGTTTACACAGAAAATTACTGCTCGGCAACCTATTGTGTTAATCTACAGTGGATCAGCTTGCTATGGAGTAATGTCTCATGTGGACACTGCTGCAGCGCAGTGAGAGTTCTGGAGCGCAGCTCAACATGCTACATAGCAGTACACTAAGCTACACTCTGGGGCCATCTCTGCGCTATAGTAGCGTCCATGCAAGATTGCTGCTCAAGAAGCTGGTGCTGTAGATTCACATCCTGGCTTGCAGCATGGTAACTTGCTATGTAGACAAGTGCCAGTAAACTTCTTCCAGCTCTTACGCATAGAGCCCTGCCAATCTGCGCATAGCCGCATCATACCTGTGAATAACCACAGACCATGTTTATGGTTCATGGATTGGATGCAGATACAAATTTTGTATCTACACGGGGCTTTACATATGCACTCTGTCAGCTCCTCTACTTGCTTTTCCATCTTGGAAGCAGTCATGTCAGTGCTTATCTCCAATAAACCTGTTAGTTTCTCAGAGTCTGGTTTTCTGAAGGAAAACACATTAAAATTAATGTGTAATTGCACATTGAAAGCTCAGAGAAAGAATAATTGCCCCCAAGTTAAAAAAAAAATCTTTATATATATAGCGCCTTAAGACAGTCTGATTCCTTAAAGTGGAGGGAAAAAAATGATTATGAATCAGTTAAGTCATTAATATTTTTATTTGTAAGTCTATAATTTGACTAGAATACAAATAAATTCCAAATGCTTTTGGGGTATCCTTAATGTGTTATTTTACTAGTATGTTAAGGCTTTAAAAGAATATATTAGAAATATGGCCGCTCTAGAGGTTCTCTCTGGAAAGCAATAGACAGCAACAAGTAGTAGACTGCAGTTAAGCACCATAATTGTAGACATATCCAGGAGCGGCTCCAGGCACCAGCGCTCCAAGTGCATGCCTGGGGCGGCAAGCTGCGGGGGGTGCTCTGCCGGTCGCCGCTAGGGCGGCAGGCAGGGTGCCTTCGGCGGCTTGCCTGCGGAGGGTCCACTGGTCCCACGGCTTCGGTGGACCTCCCGCAGGCGTGCCTGCGGAGGGTCTGCAGCTTCGGTGGACCAGCGGACCCTCCGTGCTTGGGGCGGCAAAATGTCTAGAGCCGCCCCTGGATATATCTGCAATAATCAGTTCATGTTATGTATTGTAAACCATTGCAGTAATTTCTCTGTTACTGACAAAGTATTGCTACAGACTCAAAGGCAAATCCTCTTCCTGTCTTACAGATTAATAGAAATATGCATTGCTATAATATCATATTGGAATTGATGAAGTGGAAATACAGATGAAGACAGTCTGAAGAAGATTTTACATAAAATATAGTCTCATCCAACTCCCCAACTGAGGTAAGGTGAAACCAAAAAGTCCCTAACCCACCTAACAGTTGTAAGAGTAATAAGTGCATTGTTAAACCTTATTTATTTATTTATTTTAAGGAACATAAACATTTTCACACAACCATATTCCCCATTAAATGTAATATTGGATATGGAGTACTATACCCACTTTCCTTCTGTGCCTCTGTTGCAACTCTGAAAAATGAACCAAATTAAAAAATATTAACCCACTTACAGTTTTCCTTCCTTGGAAAACAAAAATTGCATTATCACATCAGACTAAAAGTTCATCTAGTCTGGTATGATATCTCTGATGGTGATCAGTACCAGATGCCTCAGTAGAAGGTCCATAGCATCTATAACACTGTAGGATACCATGTCTGTGGGGCAAGTTTCTTCCTATACCCTGACATAATAATTGATTAGCATGAAAATGTATAAGACTTATAAATGTTTCTCCTAGCTGGTGTTACTGTAGTTATTCTTACTAGCCACGTCTAATTTTTTTCTTTAATCCTACTAAGTTTTTGGCCATTGAGTCATTGAGTTCCACAGGTTAATTATGCATGCTGTAAATAGTTTTTTTTTCTTTATTCAGTTTCAGATATGCTGCTTTTTAATTTCATTGGGTTTTTTAAATTGTATTTTGAGGGGTTAAGCGGAAGTAGCCAGATGACCACCTCTGTTCTATTACTTTACATACCTCTATCCTTTCACCTCGTATGCATCTCCTCAATAAACTACCTCGTCCTAATTTTCTTATTTTCTCACTGTATGGAACTCTTTACAAGCCTGTTGTCGTTTCTGTTGCTCTGTATAGCCATTTTTCTGTTTCTGTTATGTAATTTGTGAGATGGCATGACCAGTGCTGACTCACTTTTGATTCAAAGTAAGGGAGGACTAAGAATTTATTTAGTGGCACTGTAACATTATAAGTTTCTTTCTTAATACAGTCTAACTTTCTGTTTTTTTTTATCACTGCTGGACACTGAGTAGATGATTTCATTGAACTGATCACAGTGATGAGTAGGCCTTCTTTCTGAATGAGTAGAATTAGAACATTATTTGTATTTATTTTCATGGAACTTCATCTGAAATTATCACCTAAAAACCGAATGGCTGTGATAGATCCATGTATACCATAATCACTACATTATAAACCATTGTAATTATGAAAGTTTATTAGTCTTGGTGCAAAATGTTCTTGCTCATGTTTACCACTATTGATAATATAAACAAATGATATTTTGTTTGCCCCCCCCCCCAAATTAAAAAAAAAAAAAGCTGACGTGAGTAGTTTCTTTTGTTGAAAGGATACATTTGTCCATGTTACAGATCTGAGGTAAGAAGAAATACATATGAAAAGCATAGTTCTATATTTAGTATTTCCTGCCCTTTAGTTTTTCTCACTGAGACAACTTATGCTGCCTTTATGGGGGTATTTTATAAAGCTGGCCTTTATGGGGGTATTTTATAAAGCTGGCAGCTGCTCCTCTGGTGGCTCTATTGATGCCTGACAATGAGGCTCAGAATGGGCAATTTACCACCGCCTCATGGACAAAAATCTTTGAGATAAAGTCTTTGGCTAGAAAGTTGAGACCTCAAATAATTCAATTATTTTATATAACTTAGAAATATAGCCAAGAATGGGAATCTAATAAAATGATACTTTCAAAGAAGAATTGTAAGTGATTTCTCCCTTTTTTGATTTTGAGCAATAGATCAGGAGAAAATAGCCGAACATCCTGGCATGTTTCAGGACTCTATCCTGAAGCCTTAAAAAAAAAAAAAAAAAAAGTATTGACTCTACTTAATGCTTCTATTGGTTTTTAGTAGCTTCACTGTTGCTTACTAAGACAGTGTTGGCAGGAGCTGAGGCAGTGCCTGAACTTCTAGAAGGTGCTGTCATGGCACCTTGGCCCTTTCTCTCTTCCCATCTCAACAGGAACAACAATGATCAGGACTCCCTTTGGAGATTTATGACATCAGACTTCTTCACTTCCCTCAAAGGGATACTCCTGAGGGCATTCTGTGCCAAAAAATTTTACATTTCTGCGCCAAAAAATTAAAAATTCTGTGTACAGTATTTTAAAATTCTGCAAAATTCATTGTTTTATTTATCAATAAATAAATGCAGAGGCTCCAGCATGGCAGTAGGGAGCACAAGCCACTGGCTGTACAAAGGTGAGAGATCATCCTGCAGCCTCCCCATCCTCCACCCCCAGGACACAGACTTAGTGCTGAGGCTGCACCTGACTCTGACACACCACAAGGCCTGGGCCTGCCCTGCCCCTCTGTACCAGGTGCACCTGGTGTGGGCAGGCAGGCTCATCCAAGCAGGATCCAAGTGTGAAGGGCTCGATGTGGGGAGATCCAGGTGTGTGGTGATTCTGTGTGGGACAGTCTAGGTGTGGGGGGATCTACATGCATAGAGGCTCATGGGGGGGCAGTGTCCAGATGCACAGGCAATGGGACTCTGCAGGGTTTTCCGGGTGAGGTTGGTTAGGGCTCAGCAGAGGAGTCTGGGTGTGGGAGTCTTGGGAGGGGTGTCTAGGTGCTGGGGAAGTGGGGCTTCGTGGGGTGGGGGTCTGGGTGCAGCTAGTTGGGGGTCTGGATGTGGGGACTCAGGGTGATGCAGAGGGTTGTGCATCAGGGTGAGGGTTTGAGTTCAGGGAGCTCAGTGGGGGTGTAGGGGTGGGAGTCCAGAGGCAGGTGATCTGGGTGCAAGGCATCTCCAGATGCAGTGGTTGAGGTTCAGTGGGGTGGGGTTTGGGTATGGAGGGCTGGGGGGTTTTGGATGTACCAGGTGAAGCTTGGCAGGGGTGTCTAGGTAAGGGAGATCCAGATGCGCAGTGGTTGAGTGGATGAGCGAGCAGCTCCCTTTACAGTGACCCATCCTCCCACAGCTGAGGAGCGATAGGGGCAGGAAGTGGGGGAGGATGCTGACCTTCCTGCAGCTGGGAGAGGTTTCTGGGGGTGGGTCTGACAGCCTCAGCCATTCCTTGCAGGGGAAGAGGAAGTCCCATCCTCTCCTGCTTGCAGTCCAGCTGGGACTAGCAGCTGATCCCAGCTCATAGTAGGAGCACCTGGATGGGGTGTCCCCAGCCCTGAGGTGATTTACCTCTCTGCCAGCTGCTCTGGGTGCCTGAAACAATGTACTTGTGCTGCTAGGGAGTAGTCCATGACTGCTCTTGCAGCTTCCCTTTGCTTCCCTGTCAGAAAGTCATTTTTCTGCAAGGAAGCAAAGAAATTTGCGGGGGACATGAATTCTGCACACAAGCAATGGTGCAAAATTCCCCCAGGAGTAAAGGGAGAGAGAATATTTCTGATGTCACATTCCTCTCACAAACCCACCTGGCATATTGTTTGTATGTCTCCTTTCTAGCAACACTCCCTCTGCTACTTAGTGCAGCATCTGCTTCCATTACCAACACTGAGACCAGTACCAGATTGGGTCAAATAGACTTGTCACAGCCTGGCAACTGGTACAACCCACCTCCCATCCAGCGAAGTACACTTCATAACCTGTTTTGTCATGTAGTTCAGATTGAAAAGAATCTGAAGGGACAGTTAGCACAGACTTGGAAAGCCTGATACAAGATACCTTCGACTGATTCACTGCTCAACATCAGGACCTTTTAACAAGTGAGAAATGGATGCAACAAAGCCACAAGAACTGAAGCTCATGCTGAATAATGCAAGATGAGTGGTCAACAACTAGCAAATAGTATTTATCACGAAGTAGCCAGCATCACCAAACCTGTCTGGGTGATGCCAGGAGCCAAATGTTAGCCGACCCTCATCATGGTATTGAGCTCATCACAGATCTTAAACTTTTTCCTCTAATTTTAAAACCAAAATCCTATCTTGGATAATACAAGTCACATTAATTTATTCCTCTTGCAATTGAAACCAGAGCCAAAGGTAACATAAATTTCATGCTCATTTACAGACCACCAAAGACTAAAAGGGTTCATAAAGGAGATCATGGACACTACTTATGAGTACCTGAATGGCTCTCCGTATGAGACCCTGGTCTCTAGATTACCATTGCTTCCCAGTACTACAAGATTCTCTGCCTTTTTCTATGCCCTCCCCCTTTGGAGGACTGTAGACGGGCCGGACTCACCCCTGCGGCGCCTCCTGCTGGTCGTCCTCGGGAATTAGCTCAATTTCCAGCCTGGAGCGCCCTCTGCAGGCCAGTGATCGGCCTGTCCTCTGGCCCCGAGTCCCTCCCTGGACCCCGGTGCCTCTGTTAACTGGGTCTCCTCCCAGGGGAACCCCCACCCCACTTTGCCTCAGTACTGGCTACTGCCCAGTCTCCATCTAGCCCCTGGTCACTGGGGCAGACTGCAGTATCAGCCACTCATCATCAGCAAAGGGGTTTGGACCTGCTGCCTTTACCTACCCCTGGGCTGCCCCCTGCAACCCCCAGTACCTCTTGGCCTAATGCTAGGTGGCAGCCTGGGGCTTTCCAGGCAGAAGCTCCTCTGCCTTTCCCCCAGCCCTGCTCCACTCGAGGTACCTGGTCTAGCTCCCTGCGGCCAGGCCCTTCTCCCTCTACAGCCAGAGAGAGACTGTCTGGGCTCCTGGCTCACTGCCTCTTATAGGGGCCAGCTGGGCCTGATTGGGACCTGGCCACAGCTAAGCCTGCTTTCTCCCAATCAGCCCAGGCTTCTTGCCCCAGCTACAGCCCTCTCCTGGGCTGTTTTAAGCCCCGAAGGGCAGGAGTGGGTAGCCACCCCACTACAAGGACATTGAGGAGGATGAAGGAGACATTTAATAAGTCTCCTTTTTATCAGTGCACGGTTCCCCGCCACATCTGTACAGGAACCCATACTTTAACAAGGATGCTTGTCCATGAACAGAGATGGTGGGATTAGTCCAGGGTGCCATCCCCTCTCCTGTGTGGGCCCCCCAATCACCATGCTGGGATCCTTGGTCAGCATATTGGTTGCAGTTTACCAGACTTCCAGCTCCATTGCAATAAGCAGCTAAGGATACATGGTCTCCTCTGCCAAACCCCCAACACAAGGAGACCTTTGAAAAACAGGAAACTAGGGTGGATAAGGGGGCCACCCCTCAAAAACCTATTTCATCCTTGTCCGAGGACCAGACTGTCATGCCTCCACCACCATTGATGACCACTGATTTTCACCAATTCCAGGACCTTGTGAAAAGGGTGACTGATGCTCTTCAGATACCTCTTGAGGAAGTAAAAGACTCACAACATAAGCTCCTCTATATTCTGCAGACGGCAACTCCGGGTTGCAAAACACTTTAATAACGTGCTCCTCAATCCAGCCAAGATGATGTGGCAAACTCCTGCCACCATCTCACCATCTTGAAAATGGGTGGATAAGAAATATGTTCCTCCCAGGGACTCAGAATTTTTGTTTCTCCCCAGTTCCCTGGTAGTTGATGCTGTAAATGAGAGGAGTAAGCAGCATTACTTTAGGTCTGCCTCTTATGATAAGGACCAGAAAGAGGTTAGATCTTTTTGGCAGCAATGTTACCCGGGGTTATTTAAGCCAAAAACTATGGTAACTAATCTCTGTGTTCAGGCCATATCAGGAAATAAATCAGTGGGGAACATAGCACCTCTGTCTGATAAATGATTGGCGCACACAAGAGTGCTTCCACCCAAAAATCCTTGTTCCCCTTCCAGGGGTCCAGAACACCTCAGCAGATCATTCCAGGCTCACGAGTGATTGGTTCGCCCGGACGTCATCCACTCTGTCTTCCTGAAGTGGGGCTTTCCCCTGATAGACCTATTCGCCTCCCGCGAGAATCCAAAATACCAGGTGTTCTGCTCTCTCCAAGGGCGCTCTCCGGGTTCCCTGGCGGATGCCTTCCGAATTCAGTGGAAGGATCACCTGTGCTACACCTTTCCTCCATTCCCGCTAGTCCACAGAGTCCTAATCAAGCTGCGCAGGGACAGAGCCCGTCTGATTCTGGTCGCCCCGGCGTAGCCCAGACAGCCCTGGTATACCACTCTCATAGAGCTGTCGGTAGACACCCAGATTCCACTTCCGCTGTGGCCAGACCTGATCACTCAGGATCACGGACGACTCTGTCATCCCGACCTGCACTCTGTCCTCAAAGTGTGGTTGCTGCATGGCTAAATCAGTCTGAGCTGTGCTGTTCTCACTCGGTCCAGCAGATCCTTTTGGGTAGTAGGAAGCCCTCTACCAGGTCCACGTACTTAGCCAAGTGGAAGTGTTTTTCCTGCTGGTGCATCTGGAATCATACAACCCCCCCTTCAGGCGTCAGTACCTGTCATCTTGGACTACCTCCTATCCTTAAAGCAGCAGGGCTTGGCAATATCTTCCATCAGGATGCACCTGGCAGCTATTTCGACTTTCCACCCGGGCAAAAATGGGCACTCGGTCTTCTCCTATCCTATGGTCAGCAGATTTCTCAAGGAGAAGTGGGAGCGCCTGTTCCCACTAATTCAACAACCGGTCCCTATGTGGGATCTTAACCTGGTCCTATCCAGATTCCTGGATGCCCCGTTCGACCCAATGACCAGCTGCTTGCTCCTGTACCTTTCCTGGAAGACAGCCCTGCTTGTAGCTATCACCTCGGCGAGGCATGTGTCTGAGCTCCGGGCACTCACATCGAAACCACCATATACGGTGTTCCACAAAGATAAGGTACAGTTGCGACCCCACCCGGCCTTCCTCCCTAAGATGGTGTCTGCCTTCCATGTCAACCAGGACATATCCCTCCCTGTCTTCTACCCGAGGCCGCACGCCTCTTGACGGGAGCAACAGCTGCACTTAGGTAAAACATTTAATAAAAAAACAAAAAAATTTATTAAAAACATAAAAACTTGTAACAATTATTAAAAAATTCTTACACACTTACACACTACTTATTTTATATACACACACATATTCATTTACTATAGATGTTCTGTATACGTTTTATATAGTTGTTCATCATATATTACTGGCCCTGTTATGTGTTCATTGTTATGTTCATCAGAGTGTCAACCATTTATGGCAGAGAGTCTGTGTCTGGCCAGATGTCTCAGAAGCTGTCAGAAGAGAACCAACCAGAGACTCAAAAGTCCTCAGTCTTTAGGCCAGTTGTTTCAGATTTAGAGTCCAGTTTTCTGTTGCTGAGTTTTGCTGTTGTTTATTTGCTAATTCTCATGCTGTCAGTTTTTGAGTTGCTTTTTAGGTGTTTCTTTTGGTCCTAGGTGGGTTGTGTGTGGTTTCTGTTTTTTGGGTTTTGGCTTTCCTTCCTTTGGTCACATCATTGATCCTTTTTCATGAACATTCATCTGTTCATTCACATCTTCTTTCCATCTTCTTACACTACATCCATTCACTTATTCACATCACTCTTCTTTCACTCACTCATTTCTGGGTACCTTTTTCTTTTTACAAATTTTCTCTTATCAAAGCACTTTAATACTCTAGAGAGAACTATAAGGGTAAGTTTTTCTAAACTACTTTATAAGCTACACTGTCTTTTTAATCTTAGAGATAATTTTTGTACATATTTAAGTTTTTTATGCTTTAACACTTACACAGCTGGTCACACTTTTTACATACATAAATGCTTTTTTAATCAACAATTTATTTTTACATAATAATATAATTAATAATATATAAATAAAAATAAAAAATATATAAATTTTTCATATATATAAATCATTAAATATATAACTTCCTTAATATATACATAATCATTATATACATATACTATACATATATATGGGTTAAGGTGTAACATATTTATGTAACCTGTTTTGTACAATAAGGTAATTCCACATTCCAATTGTTACTTCCAAATTTACAACTTTAAGCACATTTTAAACATTACAAATATACAATACATTCCAAATAATAAAACAATATTCATCTTTTACTTTAATTTACTATAATAATTGCAGTTTGTAATTTGACACATTTAATTTGATTTATTTGCTGTTTGAATGGTACTGCCTTCCTTGATCTATTGTTATTACATTATTTGTTGTTATGTTGTTTATTACATAATAATTACACCAAACAAACCATAAACTATGATTACAACAAAAATTGTACAAATAATTATAATAAGAATAGATATAAACAAACCACATACAAAACTATAATTATATATATACACAAATACATAAATAAATTAATACCAAATACATAATACCACAAAAACAAACAATAAAGCATTGACACAATAGACAAAACACAACAAAAAATTATTAAGTTAGCAAATTTCTTATTAACACACAAGAAATATAACATTAGCACACTAACACCATGCAATTTTACAAGGACAGATTTAATTAAACTAACATTTATTAATTTTTTATTTTTTAAATAGATTTTTTTTTTTAACACAGTTTTTGGGTTTTTTTTTTTTTACTATGCCAATTTTTGGCCCCTGATGATGGGTTTAGGTACAGGTTATGGGGCCCCAAGAACTAGACTCAGACTTGGGGAGAAAGAAACCAGAGTGTAAGAGAAAAAGAAATTATTAATAAAACAGGCAAAAACTTAAAAAATAACAAAAAAATAATAACAAACAAACAAAAAAACAAAATAAAACAAATAAAAGTTTTTTTTTTTTTTTTGGACACAAGTGGGTTTTTGATAAGATGATGAGTGAATTGAAGAGAGAAGAAGTATGTTTTTTTTTAGAGAGACAGATTTTTTTTTTTTTTTTTTTTTTTTTTTTTTTTTTTCACAGACAGGACAGGACACACACACAGAACACACAACACAACACATAACCAGAAACACACACAACCACTTTACACAGACACTCACCAACTGGTTATTTATAACTTTTCAGCTGGTACCTAGCCTCCTGATGTTTTGGTTTTAGAGCCTGAAAAGAAAATAGCTTAAAAAAGCAAATTAAAAATAAACATGGGCTTTAGTACCCTGTCTCTGTTGCACCACAGTGTACTAAGTGCAAAAAAAAAAAAAAAAATGTAAAAAAAAAATAAAAAAAAAAAAAAAAAAACAAATTTTGCTTAATTTCTCCACTTTGCCTGAGCCTGACTGGCTGGGCAGCTGCACTGTTGGGCACTGTTGTTCTGGTGGGAATTTTTCCAAAGTTTTAACCCTTTCCCCCTTCCCATGGGGTTCCCTTTTCTTCCCTTGGGGGGTCCCAAATTTTTCTTTTTTCTTTTTGTTTTTTTCTTTTTTGTCTTAAGTTTTGCCACCTTAAGAGGGTTTAACTTTTTTCTCTGCCTAACTTTCTTACTACTTTTTTTGTTTTTTGGGGTTTTTTTTCTTTTTTTTTTTTTTTTTTTTTTTTTTTTTTTTTTTTTTTTTTTTTTTTTTTTTTTTTGTTTACAAAAACCCAAAACAACAAAAAACAAAAACAAAAACCAAATAACTAAAATAAACAAACCAATTAATATAAAAGCTATTCTTATGGTTGTTCCTAAATTCTTTTTTTTTTTGTTTTTTTCCCATTTTTTTTTTATTTTTTCAGGGTTCCATTTTTTTCCCCTTTTCCCTTTTTTTTTTTCATTTTTTTTTTTTTTTTTATTTTTTTTTTCTATCTTTAGAGATCTGCCCTTGCTACAGTGAGCTAGCTGTTATACATTTACTAGCCTGCCTGCCCTCAGACACTGCCCTACAGCATTTCTTTTGCATGCATTTAGGGTTATATATGAGCATATATCAGGTAATCTATCCTCAGTCAGCAATAGTGCAGATATATTGCACTGTGCTTATGGTCCATATCTTTATCTTAAAAGGGAATATCTCTTAAGAAAAATCTCTTATCCTTTTAGAAAAAAGTGAGGTTTCTTTTACTTTACTTTTTTTTTTTTCCTTTCTTTTTTTTTTTTTTTTTTTTTAACATTTGTATTTTTTGTTGTGTGATGCTTGTCCCTGTCCTAGTCCTATATATATATATATATTATATATATATATATATATATATTATATTCTACCACCTACAGCCAGTTTACTTTTTAATTTTTTTTTTTTTTTTTTTTTCCTACTACCCACAAGGGTTTTTTTTTTTATTTGTTTGTTTTTTTTTACTACCTTTGATGTTTTGTTTTGTTTTTTTTTTTTTTTTTGTTATTTTTTTTTTACAGTTTTCACAGCCAAATTTTAGGTAGTTAAGTTAGATAGAATGTGCTACTGTGTGCCACACAGAATGAGAGAACAATAAATGTAAGGCAAAACAAATATCCAATAACCTTCTCGCTCTAATCCACCAACCAATGTACCAATATAATATAAAAACCAGCAATATCTTATTAAGGATATAAGGCAAAGAATGCCATATTATTGTAAATAACAAAAACAAAAAAAAACAATGTTTCTTTTTTACTTGTTTACTACTTATTCCTTATACACACACACACATACACATTCACACAATCATTCATTCAGGTTCTTATAAGATGTTTGTTATAGTTACTCAGGTTTGTGTCATGCATGTTTTAGTGGCTGGCCAGTGGTGATGAGGATGGAGCAAGTCTGTGTCAGATGCATCTGATGTGCTGGAGCTGGCTGGCACAGCTCAGAGAGAAAAGTCCAGTTCAGTGAGTCCAGTTTTGTTTAGAATTTTATTATTCCTATGTCAGTTCATGAGCATTTTTTTTTGCTGTTGCTAAATCATTCAGGTGGTGGCTGGCTCCATGTTATTAGATGTTTTTTTTTTCCTTTGTTTGGTGTTTGGTGTGTGGGGTGTTGCTCTCTCATGGGGTCATCTGGTTTGATCCACTTGGACCTTCTTCTCTGACACATTGAATTTCTTCTTTGTGACTCTGAACCATTCATCATACATCATTCTCTATCATCATATCACATCTATTTCTGTCTCTTTACCTTTGGGGTGTTTTTTGTTTATTTTTATGTGAGACTTTTGTCAAAGTAAGATAAAAAGAGAATGAAGATGAAAAAAGGGGGGTCTCTCTCTACACTACAACAGCTACTGTTTGTTGTTTTACTTTTAGATTAATTATTATTAATTATTTTTTTTTTAAAAAGTTTTTCTTTGAGCAGGCTTCACAACACACACGCTGGTGGCTTGCAGTAGAATCACACAAATACTTTTTTTTAACATAAACCTTTTATAAGTATATTAATAAACAAAAAAATAAAAAATCATTTCTCATATAAACCATGTGTAATATAAACCTTCTTTAATATCCCTACACACTCCCTAGATGTTCACAGGGCCCTGGCCTTCTACATCGAGTGAACTAAACCCTTCAGGAAAACGTCACAGCTGTTTGTTGCTGTGGCAGACTGGATGAAGGGCCTTCCGGTCTCCTTCCAGCGCATCTCGTCCTGGATCACATCATGCATCTGTGCATGCTATGACTTGGCTGGTGTCCCATCTATGTACCTTACTGCCCACTCCACGTGGGCTCAGGCTTCATCCTCTGCTTTCTTGGTGCATGTGCCCTTTCAGGAGATATGTAGGGCAGCGACTTGGTCATCGGTGCATACCTTTGCCCACTATGCGATGGGGTGATGCTGCATTTGGTTCAGTGGTCCTTCATTCCACGACATCTCACTCCGACCCCACCGCTTAGGTAAGGCTTGGGAGTCACCTAATTGGAATCGATATGAGCAAGCACTTGAAGAAGAAAAGACGGCTACTCACCTTTGTAACTGTTGTTCTTCTAGATGTGTTGCTCATATCCATTCCAAATCCGCCATCCTTCCCCACTGTCAGAGTAGCCGGCAAGAAGGAACTGAGGGGGCCGGGGGTCAGCCGGGGCATATATCCGACGCCATAAGGGCGCCACTCCAGGGGACGCCTCAGCTGACCCACTGGGTGTTGCTAGGGTAAAAATCTTCCCACGATCGTGCATGCGGCGTGCGCACACCTAATTGGAATGGATATGAGCAACACACCTCAAAGAACAACAATTGCAAAGTTACAACCAGTTACAAAAGTGAGTAACCATCTTTTTCTCACAGTTTTATCCTCAGCACAGAGTTAGTAAAATCTAAGCTCCCTAATTGTTGATTCCCCATAAAAAGTGTTCCATGGAAATAAGTGATCCCATGTCCTCTCACAAAATTCCCAACTAAGGCAGTGTCTGGTATACTTGAGGCTTCGGCTACACTAGAGATCTTACAGCGGCACAGCTGCACCAATGCTCTCTAATTTAGTCACTTTAACCTGACGGGAGAGACCTCTTCTGTCAGCTTAACTAGTCCAGCCCCATGAGCATTAGTAGCTATGTTGGCCGGAGAAGTTTTCCCACTGACATACCGCTGGCCACACCAGCGCTTATGTCAGTGTAACTTATGTCTCGCAAGGGTGGTTTATTCACCCCCCTGAGTGACATAATTTATGCTGGCATAAGCTGTAGTGTAGACATAGTCTAAATCTGTGTTCTTCCTTCCATCTATCTCACTCTCAGGGAAACCAGACTGACATTTCTTACACAGTAGTAGAGTTTTAAAAAGCCCTTAATTGCTACCTGAATATGACTAATTGTTTTATTTTATTGGGATAAATCTATAGGTCAGTCCCTAAGCACAAAGGTGTCTAAATTACGCTATGAATATGTATTTATGATTTTATGGATGTATAGTCAGTTCTTTACTAATTCCAGTGCAACTTCAACAATATGCTTTAAATCTTTTTTTCCATCTTGGAGGTATAAAAGGCTGTTCGTTGAAACAAGAAGACTTTAGCTGCTGAAAGTTGGATATGAAGATGGGAGAATTGAGAGTTTGGTCCACCTGAGAGGAGGTAGTTGCATGAATTACTGTAAGAGAATCATAGAGTGAACATCCAGGGTTTTGATAGTGGGGATGGACAGGAAGCAGCGTGATTTTAGACCTGTTGAGAGCCTTAATATGAAGAGAGGAAAGGAAGGAGTCGGATAATCACAAGGATGCAATCTTGAGTGAATGAGGATATAAAGGAGTTGCTAATGGTGAAGAGGTTTAGAAGGCAAGATAAATTCATTTTTTGCTATGTTTAGTTCAAGGCAGTTGGGGGATATCCGTGAGAGGAGAACCAAGGCAAGAAGTCTTGTATGCCCCGATGGATGATGGGGAGATGTTGTTAGTAGAGAGTTGTATCTGAATTATTGACATAGAAATGACACTGAGAGAGCAGGTGAAGTCACTGAAGGGCAAGTGTGTGAAGACAGAACAGCAGGAAAATGACTGTCATGTAATATTGGACTGTCAACTGTCACAGGCTACAGAGAACTCAAGGACAATAAGTGAAATATCCCATCCTCTTGTGGCTTGGGTGATAAAGTCTTGGTGATGTGACCATGCTAGTGCACATAAATCAGGATGCATTCCATTGGCAACCACTTTCAGATCAAGTGTATGTTAAAGGGATACTGTGAACTTAAAAATCATACTTCCATTTTACTAATATAACTAATACATACAGTTATAATTGGATTTTCTCTGTTTCAGTTTGTTTTAGTCTTTGGACAGCACTTTTTTGTATACTCTGTGTACCCAGTTCAATTATTCAATCTCTCCAGCTATTTGTTTTTTCACATAAGCAATGGAGGAAAACAAAACAAAAAACAAAACAGGAAAATGTGAATGTAAAATCACAAAAAATGGAGGGAAATTTAGGGACAGGTGTAGTAATTGAAAATAATTATTTTTTAAAAATGTACTGGATTTCTTGTTGATCTGTGCCCCCTTTTTACTTTAGTTCACACGTATTGTTTTAGAAAATATAGTTTTTCTCATTTCTCATTTTTTATTAAATAGTTCTGCTGCAAGTAACCAACTTTATGCTTGTTTGAAGCCTTAATACAGGAAATACAATGTATATTTTTTTAAAATGGCCAAACCCTTATGAACGTATAATATTTTAATCTTAATATATTGTTTCTCTCCAGACATTGCTATTCATTTGTGTCTGTTAACACTTTTATACAAGGACGCAAGAGGCTGTTACTGTTGAAATGTAAACATTACCTTTGAACCCTGCCTTACAGAAAGATTATTGTTATGTTTAGAAACGGCTTTGAGGCTGTATTTGTTGAAACTACATTGTTTGAACCAGGATGGATTTGATTTAAATCATGATTTTGTATGCGATTTATTTTATTTTGTTTTATTTTATTTTCATTTTTATCCAGCCTGGTTTGAACTAAGGGAAGTATGTTATTTTCTGTAACATTGTTTCTGCAGTTGTTTAACCAAGCAGATTTACAATACAAAATGTAAGAGTTCCATATTTAACTTTGTGTGCCTTACACTGCATTTTGAAGTCGGCAGTGCTGTTGTTAAATAATTTTTGGAGCACTTTGCATATGTGCAGTATGCTTCAGGTGGCACGTGACCACCAGCATTCATCACTGAATTTGGTCCACTGGTTGGATCATTAGCTTTCTCAGCCCAGACCAGGTACTGATGAGGAGGATGTCTTGAATGCTGATTCATGCCCACCTTTGGAGCCCTGACACACTAACTCTGAGCACAGAGTGGCACATCTAAAATCTGAGCCTTGTTCCCATAGCGTTAGTGTATGCAATTTTGTTACATGCTTTAGCCTTGATATTTTCATTTAGTGCAGAACGAACGTTAAATTCTCCATATTAATTATTAATTATGGAAGCAGTGTTAATATATTCTGGTTTAGCAGCCAACTGCTTGTGAAAATAATTCTTCTTCGAGTGCTTGTTCATGTCAATTCCATTCTAGGTGTGTGCGCGCCCACTTGCACAGTCATCTGAGATTTTTGCCTTAGCGGTATCCATAGGGTTGTCTGTAGCACCCCCTTGAGTGCCGTGCTAACGTGTCGGTATATTAGGCACTGCCAACACTACGCCCTCTCAGTTCCTTGATACCACCCATGGTATCCACCGTGCTCACGGTTGGTCGGAGTGCCTTGTCTTGCATCGCAAGAGCATTAGCGGTTCTTTACAGCCCATTGTCTGTCTGTCTTTGTACAGTATGTAGTTTGTAGGTACTTAGTTAGCCATTAAGTTAAGTGTTAGGTTAGTTTGTTAGTTAAGAGTCCTTGCTCTCCCGGCTTCAAACCATGCTCTTCATGCAGCAGGCCGGTGCCTAGTAGCGACCCCCACGACAGCTGGTTGAAGTGCTTAGGGGGAGTCCCATAGAAAGGACAAGTGCAGAATCTTGCACTTTCGCCCTAGAACCCAAAAGGAGCGGGATATCCACCTGAGGCCCCTCTTCATGGAGGCTGTGCTTTGTCCTGGTTCAGAGCCCTCCCCCTCAGACCCTATGCTAAGCAACTCGGCATTGATGCGAAACGCTCCGCCCGGTACCATTCCCTCCTGCCAATGCTGAAGAAGCGGCAGAAGAAGAAGAGCCCCCTGGAACCAGAAGGGAAAGGGACCTCAGGCAAAGGGCCTATGTCAGGCCATGTGCCCACCCTGGAGCTTCATGGGGGTACCACTGAGGTTGGACCCCCAGCCCGGCCAGGGATCTGCCTACGACTCCCGGGAGCATCAGGGAGCCCCAGCTTTTCCTAGGGCCTGAAGCAGCCCCGGCAGGTAAAGAACAAGTAGCCCGACTGGCACTGCAAACATCGCGCCAGGCACCAGACTCAGCTAATGCCCCAACACCTAAGGGCAAACCGATCACGCCACGATGCAGGTCACCTTTGCCCAGATGATCTCCCAGACGTCGGTCCCCACTGAAGTGGGATTGCTCCCTGTTGTGGCACCAGTCTCGATCTCCCCAGTATCACTTGTCACGCAGGCACCGACCCTCGCCCTCATCTCGCCAGTTACCAACTAGAGTCAGTCATCAGGCTCAGGCCTTGACAGCTCCGCCTTGACAGCTCACTGGAAGGACAGTGTTCGGAGTTGGACTGGGAGTTTAGCCCCTCTTCAAGGAGGGGTGATTCGCAGCCGACCCGCAAAACCAGCATGGCACCTGCAGCGACGGCATGGCAGCAGGGATAGTGGCCCACTCAATGGCCATACTGGAACCTATGGGGCGTGCCCGTAATGCCAGTCCCATATTCCTACCAGTCTTCTCTGGCCACCTCTGACAAAGTGCCCCCCAGCACCAGAGTTGGAACATGGTACCAAATCCAATGCAGGGGCAGCACATCAGACTCCGGCACCTAAGGAGCCATTCCTGGAGAAGGAAGGGGGACCCGCCCCTCCCCAGGCGGTGCAGTCATCATTGTCATGTCCGGCCGAAGCGGTGGCAGGTCCCTCCCAAACGGGCAGTCCCCCCGACGACTTCAGGGAACACCAGGCCCTGCTTAAAATGATGGCTACCAGCTTAAACTTAAAAATTGAGGCAGTCATGGAGGAGTCAGCCAACCTCTTTAATATTATATCCTCCTCCACCCCGGCCCGGGTCATGCTACCTATCCACCCAGGGGTTCTTAAGATTGCCAAATCGCTGTGGCAGACCCCCTCTTCGATTCCACCTACTTGTAAAAAGGCGGAAGGGAAGTATTATGTCCCTGCAAAAGGGTTCAAATATCTGTATACACACCCTTCAGCAACATCACTGGTCATGTCCGCTGTTAATGAAAGGGACAGACACGGCCAAGTCATTTGCACTCCAAAAAAAAAAAGATGCCAAAAGACTGGACTTATTTGGCAGAAAGATTCATTGACTGGCAAGCCTGAAATTCCAGGTGTCTGTCTACCAGACACTGTTAGGCAGGTACAGTTTTAACCTGTGGGACTCTCTTAACAAATTCTTGCTCTCCCGCAGGACTGAGCCTAGGAGTTTGCTGCTTTAGTGGACAAAGGCACAGCAGTGGCAAGGGAGGCCCTTCAAATGGCCTGGGTCACTACTGACTCAGCGGCCAGGGTTGTTGCCTCCACGGTGGCCATGAGGCGCAGTTCCTGGTTGTAGTCCTCCAGGTTACCCCGTTTGAGGGTGTGAGGCTCTTCTCTAAGCTCATGGACTCGATGATCCATGGCCTTAAAGACTCGTTTCTATACTCCTCAGCAGGCCAGGAAGCCGTTCTGCCTTCCGGCTCTTCCACCTCTACAGTCTAGGTCCTGGGGGACTCCCTGGCTGGTCACCTACTGGAGAAAGGATAGAAACATCAGGTCTAATTGGCGACACCCATCATCTTCCCAATTGTCTGCTCAGCGTGGCCCTTCCAGGAACCAAAGAGGCCAGAAGTAATCATTTTGAGGGTGCACTCGAGGCCAACGGCCCAGTCATTTCCCACCTCCCACTCTCCTCGATCATCTCCACCCCTTCCAGTTGGCCTGGTCTTGGCTGACCTCAGACTGTTGGATGTTCAAAGTAATATCCTCAGGTTACACCAGGGGTCGACAACCTGCAGCACATGTGCCAAAGACAGCACACAAGCCAATTTTTAGTGGCAATCTGCTGCCAGCCAGAGTCCCGGCCGCTGGCTCCACTTAGCCCTCTGCCTGCCTGTATGAATGGAACCCTTGACCGGCAGCGGGTTGAGCGGGGCTGGTGGCCAGGACCCTGGCTGGCAGGAGCCAGTGGCTGGAACCCCAGACCGGCTCAGCCTGCTGACAGTCTGGGGTTCCAGCCGCTGGGCCCTTGCCAGCCGGGGTCCTGGCTGCCAGCCCAGCTCAGATCGCAGCCAGCCTGGGATACTAGCCGCCAACCCTGCTCAGCCCGCAGCCAGTCTGGGGTTCTGGCCACCGGCCCCGTGCCAGCCAGGGTCCTGGCCACCGGTCCTTCTCATCCCGCTGCCGGCCTGGGGTACCAGCCGCCGGTCCCACTCACCTCGCTGCACTATTATTTACTTTACATACAATAATAGTTTAGTTATATAATATAGACTTAGAGAGAGAGACCTTCTAAGAACGTTAAAATGAATTACTGGCACTCAAAACCTTAAATTACAGTGAATAAATGAAGACTTGGTACCCCACCTTTGAAGGTTGCTGACCCCTGAGTTACACCCTGCAATTCGTAGCCAATCCTCCCTCCCATCTCCCTTCTTGTCCCTCTTCATGACCCTTCTTATGATCAACTCCTCGTCCAAGAAGTTGAGAACCTCCTGCACCTTAGGGTGGTAGAGGAGGTCTTTCAAGACATGAAAGGAAAGGGGTTCTACTCCTGTTACTTTCTAATCCCGAAAGCAAAAGAGAGCCTCAGACCCATTTTGGATCTGTATTGTCCCAACAAATCTCTCAAAAAGTTGAAGTTTCGCATGGTATCCATGGCCTCCATTATCTCTTTCCTAGATCCAGAAGACAGGTACGCGTCCTTCAAGTCAAGACCGGGGTATTTCCATTTTCCCAGGGCACAGGTACGTCCCTTGCATCTATCAAGGTCCATTTGGCCACTATTTCGGCCTTCCATCTTCCGTTCTAGGGTAGGTCAGTTTTCTCCCGGGACATAACTGCCAGGTTCCTCAAGAGCCATGAGGCCTCTACCCACACGTCAGGGACCCCATTCCTCCGTGGAACCTGAATCTTGTGCTATCGTGACTCACGGGACCCCTTTTTGAGCCTATGGCTTCCTGCTCTCTCTTTCTCCTGTCCTGGAACATTGCATTCTTGGTTGAGATAACATATGCCCGCTGGATCTCTAAGATTAGGGTGGTCACCTCAGAACCGCCCTATGTGGTCCTTTACAAAGACAAGGTCCAGCTGCAGCCGCACCCGGCTTTCCTGTCCAATGTGGTCTCGGTTTCATGTGGGCCAAGATATTTATTTATTCGGCTTTGGAAAAAAAGACAGATAAGTCGGAGGAGGAGCATAAGTTGCATTCCCTAGATGTCAGGAGGGCACTAGCCTTCTACATTGAAAGGACCAAGCCATTCCGCAAGTTGACACAATTGTTCATTGCAGTGGCTGACAGGATGAAAGGTCATCCAGTGTCCGCTCAAAGAATTTCTTCTTGGATCACCGTCTGCATTCACTGCTGTTACGATCTGGCAAAGGTGCCTCCTCCGGTGATCGTAACCACCCACTCAACTAGGGTGCAGGCCTCTTTGGCAGCTTTCCTGTCCCAGGTCCCTATTCAGGACATTCGTAGGGAGGCCCACCTGTCCGTCCATCAACAGATAGACGTCCCACTACGCGATCATCCAGCAGGTCTGGGATGCTGCTGCTTTGGTAGATCAGTACTGCAAGCCTCTAGATTGTGAACGCTGAGCCCACCTCCGAGGATAGTGCTTGTGAGGCACCTAGAATGAAATCGACATGAGCAACCACTGGAAGAAGAAAAAACGGTTACTTTTTCGTAACTGTTGTTCTTCGAGATGTGTTCCTCATGCCCATTAGCCACCCTCCTCTCCATCTGTTGGAGTTGCCGGCAAGAAGGAACTGAGAGGACAGAGAGTCCACAGTGCCTAATATACCAACGGATGAGTGTGCGGCACTCAAGGGGGTGCTACAGCCAACTCTATGGATACCGCTAAGGCAAAAATCTCCGACGACTGTGCACATTGGCACGCACACACCTAGAATGGAATGGACATGAGCAACATATCTCTAAGAACAACAGTTACAAAAAGGTAGGTAACTGTTTTTTGTACACTTCAGCTTGTCATGTGCTGTAGTAGTGATGATTATCACTTTTTGATATTGAGAATATCAAAATAGTTTACAAGTTGTATATCAGACAGTGGACCCAGCTAATTATAAGGTATTTTTGGTGGTAGCTGGAATTTTATTTTGCATCCGAGCTTGCCTCTTCATTCTACCTGTGCTTATTGAAGCCTAATCAATCTACTTGTATGTACCAAAGGGTACAAAAGAATAGTTGTGAGGCTGTACATAAGGTACCAACATTATCCAAATACACATGATGAAAATGTATGATTTTTTTTTTCAGGCCAGGGAAGTGATTAGTATTTCTGGGGAAATCAGATTAATTGTAGTTAAAATTTCATTCATTAAACTTCTGCTTGTATAAAGATAACCTGTTGATTTAAACACCTGTTGAGTTTATGTAAAAAATATTTTATCTGTAATTATTTCATTAACACTTAGTGTTCAGATATAACTTTTTTCTTTGTAGCTTTTATTGACTAAGAGGGGAGCTCCTAGTTTTTCCTTTATACTTCCTGTTGGCTCTCAAAGGCTACTTTGGACTACCCGTGCTTCTAGCCAAGAAATATTGGAGGCAACTCAGTCCAGAGACTATCCAATTCTGTTTTGTCAGCTGGTCATAAAAACTCACTTAAGAGGGACTGTAAATTTAGTTCCTTCCCTGGAGGCTGAGCATGGTGTTTCCACAAGACTCTCAGTTTATGCTGGCCTGAGAAGCAACAGATCAAGCTTAGGCCCCTAATTCTGGCAGTGCCTGCTTATAGTGAGGTAGAGTGGCCTCTGGACTTGAGAGGGAGGGACCAAACCCAGCCCACTCTCCTCGCAGGAAGTGTAAAGGGAGAGCCCTGTAGCTCAGTTGAGGCTGCAATAGAGAAGGAAGTGGACCTCTTCCAGGGAGCTGAATCTTCTGTGGGACCCTGGACCCAGCAGCCAAGCAGACCAGTGCCCTACTGAGCGAAGAGACAGAGGACCCCGAAGAGTGGCTGAAGTGGCCGCTGCCTGTCTGCGAGGTGGCAAGACAGAACCTCAGCTCAACAGAGCAATGCTAACTACGTGGGGTAGAAAGTAGCCCAGGGGAACCAGACATTGGGCAGGTTGTGGTGCTGGGAAGTAAGGCAGTGGATTTTGGTTTCCCTGCCAACCCAGTGGTGGGACTGCCTGCCACTAACATGGTCCTTGGCTGGGACCCAGTGTACTAAGGTGGGCTCAGGTCCCCCTGCTATCTTAGCGGCTCCCCATATCTGGGGATTGGCAACACACTCACCCCAGGCCTGAATGCCTGTTAGTTGCCCCAGCCAGGAGGCTGCAACCCTAGATTGTTGATTGCTGTCTGCCTTAGCCAGGAGACTTTAGGCTAAAAACTGGTTACTGCTCTTTTCCACCCTGGCGCCAAACTCTCGACCGTTAACTGTTGTTTGCTCCAGCCAAGAGGCTGAGAGCTATAGACTGCTCGTTGGCTGTCCCCAGCCAGCGGGCCCTGAGACCGAACATTATTGCCTGATGCAGTGAGGTGGAGTTGCCTCCCTTCCCACTTGAGATCAAGGGAACGCTACACTGCACCTCTCCCAACTTGGCAGCATTTCACACTGTGATCAGATGAATCAGCCTAAGATTTTGGTTTTACTTCTGCTAATAGCATTTGCTTGAAGCATATGCAGAAAAGTAATTAGATTTCTATCTGCACCATTGAAAGTGGGAAGTGCTGAATAACACCAATTTAAATGATTGTTAATTTTACTAGGTAAAATCACAGGGCTGTACTAGGTAAAATCACAGGGCTGAGACCATCTTGTTTACAAAACGTTGGGTTTGATACATTAACTTGAACCAAATCATACTAGGTTCAGCAATGATGAACAGTATCTATGTTGATTCTGATTGTTTTAAACTGTCAATAACAAGTTACTTGCCTGTTGCTCTTTATGAAAAAGGCTAAACTTTTGTCTCAGATATTTTTAGTGTAAGTCAGGGACAGGTCATGGGCAATAATGAAAAATTCACTGAAGCCTATGGCCTGTCCTTGACTTTTACTAAAAATACCCATGACAAAATCGGTAGTCTGGGTCGCTGCGGAGGGGGACACGCGGGCTGGGAGCTCCAGGGTTCCCCTCTGCTGACAGCTCCAAGCTGCAGGGGTCCCTCTTGCTGCCTGCAGCTGGTGGGAGCTCCAGGGGTCTTGCAGTGGATGACAGTGGGTGGGGGGAGAGGTCCCCTCCTGCCGACCACAGGGGCAGGGAGTGGTGGATCTCCGCTGCCTACAGTGGTGGCCAGGAGCAATGGGCGTTCTCCCTGAGGCTGTCGCCCACAGGGGCAGGGAGCAGCAGGGATTCCCTCTGATGCCTGCGTGGGTTGGGAGCTGCAGGGTCCCCCATGCCTACCACGGCAGCCAGGAGTGGCGGATTCCCCATGCAGCCCATGGTGGCCAAGAGCAGTGGGGCTCTCCTCTGCCGCCCATGGTGGTCGAGAGCTGTGGCTCCCTGCCTCCACAGGCAACGGGACCCTGCAGATCTCAGCCTGCGCTGGCTGAAGACGCGGAGGTCTTTGGAAGCCACGGATTCCATGACTAAATCGCAGCCTTATTTATGGAGTAACCTTGCCATACCCTTCTTAATGGTAGGCCCTGTGTTAATACTATTGCTAGAATTTGGAAAAGGGCCCTTGGCATCATTCGTTGAACACTGGAGGAAGAGCAAATAAATAAGCAGTCAAGAGACTCCCACATTTAACCTGTTGGCACAGGTGTTTGCCAACATTTTATTTTATTTAACTTATTTTTTTTTTGGACAAAATAACTCTTGGGTTGTTTACTGTTTAAAATTAATGTTGCTCCAAGTATTTGAGAGTTCTTTTTTTTATTTTTTTGCAGAGGGCAAATGGATTAGGACTCTGTAGGGTATCTCCCCCGACCCATCTTCCTCTAGACATCGTTTCTGTTCCTGGGTTGAGTGTGCAATGCCTTCTGATTTGAAAGTATATTTCTGTATGAAGGAACATAAATCCACACCGTGTAGAGGTCAAGCATAGCAGATTATTACGTACAGCGCTGACAGAGTGTCCCTTTGCTTATTAGGGTCAGAGACACTGTCAATCGATTGATTACAATAGAATATATGGATTTTCCATGGGTGGGGGAAAGTGACGGGGTAGGCAGTTCCACACCCCGGGATAGGCTTTGCAGCAAGACAAGATAGCACATTAGCCAGTGGTTAAAAGGTTACATAATGTCTCTGACCATGGTCTCAAGTTAATGAGTTAACATTTAATTAATACTCTGATAAATATATTAATATAAAGTATGTATATGTTGAATTCTGATCTGGAGTCCATAGGAATGAAGCAACTCCTCTGATTGTCCTACAGCTACATTCCTAGGGTTTAAAGCAGGGGTCGGCAGCCTTTCAGAAGCGGTGTGCCGAGTCTTCATTTATTCACTCTAATTAAGGTTTCATGTGCCAGTAATACATGTTAACATTTTTAGAAAGCCTCTTTCTATAAGTCTATAATATATAACTAAACTATTCTTGTATGTAAAGTAAATAAGGCTTTTTAAAATGTTTACGAAGCTTCATTTACAATTAAATTAAAATGCAGAGCCCCCTGGAACAGTAGCCAGGACCCGGGCAGTGTGAGTGCCAATGAAAATCAGCTCGTGTGCCGCCTTTGGCACGCGTGCCATAGGTTGCCTACCCCTGGTTTAAAGCAAAGAAACAGTGAAAGTATATATGTGTTTTAAGGCAGGCATTGGTCCCTGGGAAAGGGAGATGGGAGGATGCCATATATTATACTGACGTGCCAACCTTTCATAAACTTAAGGTTGGATATGTGGGAAGAACTTCTCCCTACTGAAGAAACTAACACAATAGGAACAGCGATTCCTTGTTCAATATGCAACTCTGAATTAGACACAATTATTCAGGACTCAGCTCCAACACCTGGCAATTTGCTGGCTAGGTTTATTTTAGCAAAGCAAGGTTATCTGTTTACCCCAGCTTTCTCTTAGCCGATCACTGTTTGCTAGGCCTCTGGTCTCTTCACCAAACTCTGGACTTTGGGTCTGGAAAAGAGCTGGCACAATCCATATACCAGGTTGTTATATAAAATGCACATGGATTTTAACCCTTCACTGTAATACAACACTAAGTAAAATCATGCTACGTAGGTGACCATGGAAAATGAAGGTTCTGTAACAATAATATCAAGTTGAAACTCTTAACCTTTTGGCAATTACCAATATATGCAAACAAGTATTTTTGACCGTTGTCAGATTCAGTTATTTGTTAAGATTTTAATTTTTAACGACCTTGAATAGGAAAAGGTTATTTAAGTAGGGGGAAGGAGAGGAGGGATTGTGAAAATAAAATCCTTCTTTTGTTTTCTTTTAGGGGGTGTAAGGTGTTCTGGAGGGGGAGATTGCTCGCTGAGGGGGAAGGCAGTATTCTTATGCTAATCCAGGTTCTGGATAAGGAGCAGAGTAGCCATGCAAACAATGGAAGTGGAGCCAGAAAGTCTGCTATGTAGTCTAGCACGCCTTGAAAAGCATGTCAGACAGGGCGCCTGGGGCTGCTTAGGGGGAAGGGCCCAAGGAAAGGGGAGAGCTTTACTCCAAGTTATTTTATAGAACTGGCAGCTGGCCAGAAGAGTAGAAGAACCTTACTGCATAGAAAACAAGAATTAAGATGGGGGCTGAGATGAGAGGGAGAAAGAGTGCCTGTAGTCTTATTTTCCAGCATTTATATTAAAAGCATTGATTTGGCTGTGTTTTGCTGCTGTTGAATATTTTTTTCTTCATTCATGCCAAACTTGAAATTTGTTTTTTTAAATAGTAACTATATTTATTTTAAAAGAAATTATGTAGATTTTAACACAATTGCCCCTTCTAAGTCACAAGTTAACTTATACTACCCTCATGTGGGCAAAATGTTAATATAAAAAAAATGTTTGCAGCTAAAATGCCAGTTTTGATTTAGCTACATAACTTTTGAAAAAATGTGAGACTACTCATATTTGTTTTCTTAATCAAGCTCAACATTTAAAGAGATGAATTTTGTTTCCCTGTATTTATCATGAAGTGACATATATGGACAAATGACAGTCAAACAATATCAATTTAAGAGATTATCTTTTGTCATTTTTCTGAAATGCTCCTCTTGAATTATTGGATTTATATAATACTGTCTACTTTGAGAGCAAAAATACTTACCTGAATGTTTTGTTGTATGGCTGTGTTTTGTGACTGTTTTATTGCTGTCACAGTAATAGACTGATGTCAGTTCATCTAAATACAGGAACTCTGACCATGTAATTTTTAATTTTTTGCAGTGACTGTTTTACAAAACCTTTTTCTTTCTGTGATCAAATGCTTTAAGCGTGCTAAAGCACTCACTAGGTGTGCTGTATGAAGATGAAAGCAATGTTGTGTTCACTTAATTAATTTGAATATATTCTATATTCTTGCTAAAATAAAATGTGTGTTTTTTAAGTGCCCGTCCTGACTTCAGTGGGACTACCTATGTATATAAAGGTATGTAAGTCTGTGCAGCATCAAGGCCTTAGTTCTCTTCCTCAGTGTATGTTGGTATGCCTGTTGCTCAGATCAAAAATGTGTGAAAAATCTAGTAGACTGTATGATATGGTCAAATTATGTTGATGCACATTTACCAGAACAGCGATGACATCTGAATGAAATTTATTTATATTTAAATAGTTTCTCATTTTCTTTTGTTATTGTCAATGAATGCAAGCTTAATAAAAGCAGGTGAATGGCATTCTGTTACATTAACTAATATTTGTTCTGGTTTAGTTTGCACAATTTTAATTGCATTTTCAGTTTGGATTTGTATTAAATCTGGGGATATGCCTGTATTTTGTTCACATTCACATCTACTGAGTTATTTGATATTAGGAAACCTGCAAAAAAAACCTGTTTGTTAAACTATCATCTGTACAACATGCTTAGGTATTGGCTGGTCATAGTATTCCTTACTAGTTTATGCTAGGAGGAATTACTGTCAGTTATGCTAGGAAGGAGCATGGATGTCAGCTCACCTATTATCCCAGCTAGTGAGAGATGCTGCCCTTAATAGCAACCAATAATAGAGTTAAAAGGAGGAAAATCATGGGTCAAGATGAATAAAAGTTGTATAGTAAATGAGGGTTATTACTCAAATTAGAAAATGTAGGCTATCTGTAGCACAATAGGATATGCATAAATATCTCATGGCACTGGGAAAACATTTTGCTGAATTTCACTACTGTAGTATTTTGGCAGAAATTCTAAGGCAATTATTTAATTGGAATCCCTGAATAACAGTCAGATGGGCCTGCAGGAATGAAGGGAGAGTGGTGTTCCCAACTAACAGAATTGTGCAGGACACAGTATAAAGCAGCTATGCTGTAATTTCTTCATGAGTTAGGTATGAAACAATCAGCTCTGTCATAATTAAATTCTTTTGTAAGAAACTGTAGTAAGGGGAGGGGGGACATAACCTTTTCATTTGTGAAATGTTTTCTTGGGTGGAACAAAGTCCCGTTAATTAATTGTTGTTAAAATATGCAAGATACTGTTGGGTACCTCCCTCTAGTTATTTAAAAATAAGGCCTGGTCTACACTCTGGAGGGGGGGTGTCGAACTAAGGTACGCAAGTTCAGCTACGTGAATAGCGTAGCTGAACTCGAACTACCTTAGTTCGAACTACTCACCCGTCCAGACGCCGTGGGATCGAAGTCCGCGGCTCCCCCGTCAACTCCGCCACTGCCGTTCGCGGTGGTGGAGTTCCGGAGTCGACGGGAGCGCGTTCGGAGTTCGAACTATCGCGTCTAGATTAGACGCGATAGTTCGAACTCCGAGAAGTCGAACTCTACGCGTCGACCCAGCAGGTAAGTATAGACCTATCCTAAGAAATCTTCAGACTTTTCCATTGATTATAAACTCTGCTGCTTCAGATACCAGAATTGTCAGACACGTATTCTTCTGTATGAGCAGAAATGCTACTGCAGTACCTGGAAGTGAATGTGTGTTATTCATGACTCTTAAAAGTGAGCTACAAGTGTTTATAAACATCCCACAAATAAGACTTCAGCGTTCTTTTCATTTCCTGGTATTGTGGCTGACAATATAATATGAAGAGAGACAGGATGGGTGAGGTAAGATATTTTATTAAACCAACTTCTGCTGGTGAAAGAGATAAGCTACACAGAGATCTGAAGAAGCTTTTCTTTTTCACCAATGGAAGTTGATTCAATAAAAGACATTACTTCATCCATCTTGTTTCTCCAATATCCTGAGACCAGCACTGCTACAATACACTGCAAATTCAATGTGTAAACAGATACACACTGAATCTATCATTTTAAACGTTATAGGAGTTTGCATTGACAAATATGTCTGTCAGTCACTTGGCTTTTAAACCTATACTAATATTAAGAGTATTAAATTGAAGTAGCAAAACCAGTTCTAATAAATCCGAATTATTCGGGTTAGGTCATGTAACAAATGGAGACACATTCTGAGCAGGTATAAATTGGCATAGTTCCCATTGACTTCATTGGACCAAAGTTTATTTACTCCAGGTGAGAATCTGTCCCATAGATTTTAGTTTCTTCAGATTTTTAAATTATAGTGACAATTTATTGTGGTTCATTTACTGAAACCAGAAAGCAGTGGTTTTCAGTCATGGGTGCATGTACCCCGGTAGGTATGAAGAGGTCTTCCAGAGGGTACATCAGCTCATCTAGATATTTGTTTTACAACAGGCTACATAAAAAGCACTAGCAAAGTCAGTACAAACTAAAATTTCATACATACAATGACCTGTTTATACTGCTCTGTATACTATACCCTGAAATGTAAGTACAATATTTGTATTCCAATTGATTGATTTATAATTGTTTGGTAAAAATAAGAAAGTAAGCAATTTTTCTGTAATAGTATCCTGTGACACTTCTGTATTTGTATGTTTGATTTTGTAAGCAAATAGTTTTTAGTGAAGTGTAGCTTGGGGGTACACAAGACAAATCAGACTCCTGAAATGGGTACAGTAGTCTAGAAAGGTTGAGAGCCACTGCCATAAAGTGACAATCCACTTAAAAACCTCTCTTGCCTGAATATTTTTATCTTATTGTTATTTCGTACATTTGACAGCACTTAAGTGAAGTTAGCTTCACTGTTTCAGTACGGTGTATCTTTTCCTGTTTGTCCACATTTTTCGTAGAGACAGTACTCTAGCTGAGGCCTTACTAGTATTGAGTAGAACACAACAGTTACCTCCCATTTCTTACATATTACACCCAGAAAGATATTAGCCTTTTTTCACAACTTCATGACACTTGGCTCATGTTCAATTTGTGATGTACTATAACCCCCAGATTCTTTTCTGCAGTACCAGTGCCTAGACAGTCATTCCCCATTTTGTAGCTGTGCGTTTGATTTTTCCTTCCTACATGTAGTACTTTGCACTGGATTTAATTTCATTTTGTTGACATCAGAACAATTCTCCAATTTGTCAAGGTCCTTTGAATTGCAGTCCCTCCCAGTTTGGTGTTATCCATACATTTTATAAGCATGCTCTTCAAGTATGCCATTATCCAACTCATTAATAAAAATATTGAACCGTACTGGATCCAGGACAAACCCCATCCTTTCAGCTGGATAGCTAACCGTTGATAACTGCACTCTGAATACAGTTCAACCAGAGTTGCACTCGTCTTGTAGTAATTTAATCTAAACCACGTTTCCCTAGTTAGCTTGCAATAATGTCTTGTGGGACTGTCTAAAGCCATAATAAAATCAAAGTATATCACATCTGCTGCTTCCCCCCGTCCGGTAGGCTAATAACCCAGTCAAAGATGGAAATTAGGGTGACTTGGCATGATTTGTTCTTGACAAATCCATGTTTGCTTTTCATGATAATGCTATAAATTCTCTAGGTGCTTACAAATTGATTGTTTAATAATATATTCCAGTTATCTTTCCAGGTGTTACAGTTACGCTGACTAGTCTGTAATTTCTTGGGTCCTCCTTTTCCCTGTTTTAAAATAGAGATACTATGCTTGCCCTTCACCCTTCCACCATGAGTTCTCAAAGATCATCATTGATGGTTCTGAGATTGCTTCAACTCATTCCTTAAGTACTCTAGGGTGAATTTTGACAGGCTCTGGTAACTTAACTTATCTAAATATTCTTTAACTTGTTCCTTCCCCATTTAGCTTGTCTTCCTTCCCCCTTGTTGTTAATATAAATGGTGTTAAATGTCTGTGTCCGAATTAGATTGCGGTTCGTTAAAGCTTGGTATTGAGTGAGGAAAAACAGGCAAGACTGGAATCATAGTGAAAAGCCAAGTGGCTACGTTTATTTAGGGGATAATTACAACTTGGGCTGGGGGAGTAGGCAACTTTGGCTGGGATGGTATCAAAAGTACAAACACACCCCAAAACACAGTAATAACACACTTTATACTGCTCACCACACCACACCAAATAGGCAGACACACCAATTACACAAGATGGGAATCGGGTTCGTCAGAGCGGTACCCGGTGCAACACAGAGAAAGAGACCCACGGGCCACTGCCTCAGCCACCCTTGCTTTCACACTAAGGGTAACCCAGAGTGTGGTGCGGCTGCAGCTGGGCAGATTCCATTCATTCAGACCGCGGGGACAGGAACCCTTTGGTCAGCTAATCTCCAGGTGGAGACAGCTCCCAGATTCATTCACTCCGGACAAAGACAGAGCAGTGATTCAAACACATAAAACAGTTTGCAATTAACAATTAAATAACAAGTAGAACAATTATACAAGCTAGCTAAGCAATTGTGCAATTCTGAGCTCACTAATACAATCCTGATATCCTGAGTAGATATTTGGTACCAAGTTAGGGAGGGGAAAAAATAAGAGGCTAGGTAAGCTAACTGTCAGATATCAAAAAGCAAATACTGCACTCCAGGCGCAGCTGACCAGCAGAACAGACACCAGAAGCATGACGAGCTGACAGGGATCAGGTCCAAACGACAATGAATCCAAACGATACGACATGAGTGCACTTTACCGGGAGGAGACCCTGGCCGAACGAGTGATCAGGTCCTTCAGCTAACACGCGGATGCTCCACACAGACTTTGGGGGGAAACCTAGTTTTATAGAGGGGTCTCACTCCCTCGTGTCAGCATCTGATTGGCTCCCTGGTCCCTCCTCCCTTCAGGTTTCGAGCTGTTGCCACCCCATGTCGGAAGGATTTGCACACGGCACACTGGAGTTGACAAGTAAACAAACCTGACCCCTAGATGACTGGGTCCAAAAAGAGCGGGAAAGTGAGTCGCTGGGCAGAATTATCCTGACCTCCAGACGACCGACCCAAAAAAACAGGTGGCAGAATCAGGCCTTCATACACAGAACTAGCCTGACCTTTAGATGGCCCAGCAACAGAAAAAGAAAAGGGAAAAAAAACCAAAAACACAGGAGAGCACATCTGACTTGGTTGTGGATTCCACCTACTACAGCAGTTTTTACCAGCCAGTGTTGCTGGGCAGGATTGAGTCTCTGCCCTCTCTTATACAACAAGAAACAAATCTGGTCCAAGATGGAGGCTGCCCTGTCCTTTTAGCAGGACAAGATGGCCGTGGACCGACAATTGGCCATACAGAGCCATAACTATGAATCGGATTGTGACAGTCTGGTCATAGTTAACCTTTGGGGTGAAGACTGAAGCAAAATAGGCATTCAAAACTTCAGCCTTCTTGTCCTTTATTAGCTCTCCTTATCCACTAAATGATGGAGCTACACTTTGCTTTGTCTTTCTCTTGCTTCTAATGTGTTTATAGAACCTCTCCTTTATTGCCTTTTACGTCCTTGCAAGGTGTAGCTAGTTTTGTGCATTAGCTTTTCTGATTTTGTCCCTACCTGCTTGTGCTGATCTTCATACTCACCTTTAGCAATATGTCCGCTTGTACGGTTTCATTTGGGGTTTTAGGTCATCAAAATGCTCCTCTTGCAGCCTTATTGATTTTCATACATAGTATCTTTCCTTAGGATTGGTAAGTTTCTTGTTGTGCCTTTGATATTGTCTCTTTGAGAAACTACCAACACTCTTGAACTCCTTTTTCCCTTAGATTTTCTTCCCATGGGACCTTTATTGTCTACTTTTTTGAAATCTGTTGTCCTTGCTCTGTTGCTCTCATTCCTTCCTTTCCTTAAAACTCAAGTTGCCTTCCACCTTTTGGTTTGCAACTAATTCCTCCCGATTAGTCAAATTAAGTCTATAATGGCTGTCACCTGTGTTATTTGCCGGAGAAAAAAGGAAAACTTGAAAACTTTGTGGAATAGTGAACTTCTTGGTTTGAGTTTTAAGGTTTTTTAAAAATCATTACGAGTTGTGGCCAGACCAACATTCATGAATCAATTTGTGTTGTAACAGATTAGAAGATTCAACCCAACGACTGAAATTCTATGTCATTATCAAAATCAGATATTTTATGGAGAAATTCCATCTTTGGCTAACCATATACTGATATTTATTTGGACTGAGGCAATGCACTTTTTCAGGGACCTGTAAAATAAAATAAAAGAAAAAACTGGATTATGTTGTTTTTGGCACCATTTTCAGTGATGCCCCCCCTTAATTTTCCTTCCAATTTTACATGCAATTATGAAATGACTAATGTAATGGCGTAAATCTTCTAAACACACATTTTATACATACACACACACACACACACACACACACACACACACACACACACACACACACACACACATATATATAGTTTTTAATGTATCACTCACCACCACTGGTGTCTGAACACAGAAAATAGTACCATGGTAGTGGGAGGATGTTCTTCTCCATCTCTCCTGTGGCACGTGCACAGACTGCAGTGATTTTGAATGGGTTGTGGCACTACTGGATTCACTGCCTATGCCACAGGCTGTATGCTGTCTCTAACTGCCCCTCATAGACCCTGCTGGACTGTGGTAATGTACTCTAGGTACTTAGAGTGCATCAAGAGTCCACACAGCACAGTTAGAGCATAATATACAGCTTGTGGCTTGGGCAGTAAATCCCTGCTGTGGCTTGCCTCCCATCAACCCCCTAGTGCACAGTTTGCAGCGTGTGGAGAAGCTGTGGGGGGAGGAGGGGCAGGAGGAGGAGAGAGTGAATGTGTCAGAGCAGGGAGAAGAGGCAGAGGATCGTCCTGGGAAGAAGGTCCAGGCCCGAGGCAGCATAGGAGGGCAGCTTTCCTAGGTCTGACTCTCCTCTTCTCCCTATTTGAGAGTGAGGGGCACATTGAGGGAGGGAGGGGTCCAGGGATGGAGGTTGCTGTAAACAGGTAGGGGAGGGGACAGCAGGGGAGAGGTTTCAGTTTCTCTGGGGGAAGTGGAGGGGAGCAGAGAGAGGCCCAGGCAACCTCCCTAGTTCCTCCCCCCCTTTTTTTCCCCATTAACATCCCTGAAAGTCTTACTGCAAGGTTGGCATCTTTGCCTTTAGATGTAAAAATTTGTTGTTTTTTTTTTTTAATAGAGAATAGGTGAATATTCACCTAATTTTTCTGGGGCTTTTTGTAGGGATCAAACATGGCCAACCCATGTATTTTTAAAGGTATTGAACTGTGTCTACACTAGACGCAAGGTTGTGTTTAAGATTAACGCTTTCTCAAGCACACCCTATTTTCCTAATCTGGAAAAGTACTTTGTAGACAAGTGGAGAACAGGTAGTCTTGACACCTATTTTAAATTAAAGACATGATGTATACTTAAGAAGACAAGTTCAAATGAAGGATAAGAAAACTCTCAAGACTCATTTGTGACATATCTTGACCTCAAGAAGACCAGATTTAACATTAACGTTTCAAAAAAATTGGAATTAAGTAGTAACAAATTCTTATGTATATATCAGAAAGAAACAAAAATAGATCTCACACACACCCCTTGAATTTTATTAGCATGTCACTTTTCAGATCAGTCTTTTAAGTGGCAACATGCATGTCACAAATCAGAATAGTTTCAGAAGTTATGGAATAATTACACAGCTCATCTTTAAATATTTTGTTGCATACGGGTTTATTTTAAAAAAATTAAGATAGGAACGATCCAGCTACAAAGTATTTTTAGTGCTATAAGAACAAAAATACAGAAATATTTTGGGAAAGGGAAAGGAGGGTAAGAATGGTTTTGAAAATTTCATAAGGATAATATCTCACTTCTATAATGAAAACAGCACCCCAAAATTAGAAATAAACAGTACTAAACTTCCGATGTTGTTGTTTTCCATGCTGGGCAAAAGTAACTTATAATGAAGTTTTTACAGAGGTGTGTAATTACTGTATTTCCTGTTTGCATGGGGGATATTTTTAAATTATTAGAATATATAAACTCTTTTTGGTATAGGAATAAAATTAATCGTATATTAGATGAAACCACACAATAAAGCTTCTTTTAATTCTACGTTGAAGTTCTATTTTGAAGTAATGATTTGTGCAAATTATGCAGTAAGTGAACTTGCTCAAAGTGTCACACACCTGTCTCAATGGGTGGGGAAACTTGATGGGGCCAGTGGCAAAGAGGGACAAGCCCATAAGCGAAGGAGGGACACACTCTGTGAGGGGCACCATTGTAGCTGCTCCTCCCCTCCCCTGGGAGGCTCTGACACAAGTTTGAAGGGAGAAGTGCTGACTGGCCAACATCCCCCAGCTCTTGGAGCACGGGCCATGTGATGTGGAACCACTGTTGGGTCCGTTCCAGCAGTGAGAACTATACAGGGTCAGACATATGAAGCCCCATTGACACCAATAGATCATTAGAATGACTCCATTTTCTCAACTGTAGTTTATTTAAGAAACTTATTTAAGGTGGAATACTAGTAGAGGTGGTGTGGCATGTTTTTACAAAATACGGTAATTTTTATGACACTTGACTTCAGCAGTCTTCTATGAAATCTTTGCTAAGAAGTGGAGTGGGACCACATTTTTGTGTGGCAGATTACAGCACCGTTGGGTTAGCAGAGTGCAGGATAGTAAGACCCTACTGTGCGTATTATACCTTGCATACCTCCATAAAGAAATAACACTTTAAAAAATAATTAAACAGTACATATCAGGTTATCCTGCTTACTAGAACTTGAGAACAAATCATGGCTCATTTTACCCTTCTGCATTAAATAGAAACTCAGCCGACTCTTTCATTTTAAAGTATTTTATTAAGAGTTGAAATTTCTAGACTTCTTCTTTCTTCTGAAAATTTAACAACACAGAAAGTGACAACATTCTTATTTAATATTGCTATATTGATGTTTCATAATTACAAAGTTGCTTCCTTACTGATTCCAGACACTAATGTTTAATTTAAAAATGAATTATTTCAAAGAATGAATATTTTTGTTTTTATGTTGCTTAAAACTTTCACTAAAGATAGTAATTAGTGTTTTATAGTTTGTTTTCAGAATGTTTGCATAGTGTATTATGTAAAGAGTACACACCAACATTTGTCATTACTTTTTAAATATGGAAGTGTGTCCTCAAAGCCTTATTAATAATAAGAAGAAATATCATTGCATAGCATGTTTCAGTTAGGGACTTCTCCAGTGTTTTAAGGCTTTGTGGCTCATTAGCCACAAATATATTCTTCCTCTGCAGCAATTCTGTGTGTTTCTTGTGATGAAGCCTTTTTGTTACTTCATAAGAAGTCACAGATGTGTGAAAAGTAGGCCACAGGTCAAAGGCTGCATGCCCCCTACCCGTACAAATTGAAAGTGACAGACACCTCCCTGCTCTGCCACTAATTTGCCTCCATGTTAAATGCCTCTGAAGCACTAATTAAAATGAAAACTACTTGGGTCCTACCAACAAACTGATTGAGTTATTTATGGTGGAAGTGGTCACCAACAGTAATTGCAGTACATCCTTGAACAAATACAAATTTTTGCATTCAAGAATAGCGCCAGGCTGACAGGGGTCATGGGGTTCAAGCCCACTGAAACGAGGCCAAAGAAAGGCAAAATCAGTGTTCTGTTCATCTTAATACAAAATCTCCTTTGTCTCAGTTAACTGCTTAGGTGTCCGAGTTGCTTTTTAGTCTTTTGAGACCTAATTATGCTTCCTTTAATTAATCACTGTAAAAACTTCATTAGGGAAGAATGTGACTACGACTGCTGAATTTTAATTAACCATAATACTTGTCTACTGTAGTCCTGAAAAGGTGATTTTTAAGTTTGACTGTCTTTCCTATTTCTTTTCAGTGAATGAACAGATTATAATTTTTTTAAACTTTATAGCCAAGTGCACATCCATGTAGCAGCCGTGATTTTTCAGTGGAGGCTTGCTGTCTGCACAAAACTGCTCATGGGAAGCCAGAAAGATACTAATGTTCTAAGATGGGTCTAGAGGGCATATTAATAATTGATTTAACTGGTGTTGCATGGTGGAATGCAGCATCTTTTTCAGAAAGTTTTATAATGCTTTGGCTCTCAAAAAGAGGGCACAGATACTATACTTTGTTAGATCTTTCTTAGAGCCTGAATGTAGAATTAAACTCACTAAATATATTTTTAAGTAGTCTTGTACAGTACGCCTAACTTGTTATAGTAGTAAAAATAAATGGTTAATTTGACTTCTTTGCCATGTAATTATATTTTTCATTGACCTGCTGGCTGCTCTTCAAGCTTTTTCTGAAGTGTGATTTTGTTGCAGTAGAGACCTGGCAAATTATAGATAAAAGTTCTTGCTCACTGTTCAGTACTATAACAGGAATAAATTATAATAGGTTTAGATATAACAATTTTTAAACAGACTTTACATACTAATGTATTCAACAGCATGATACCTATATGTGAACCTGAATTACACAGTCATCTGTTGTGGGCTAATAATCTTGATACACATTTTAGAATGTTATTTTGAGCCACATGTTGTATTCCCAAGTATTTTGTTATATATTTTGAACAGTAAATCTTATGATAATTAAAACTAGCATTTATGTTGGGGCTAATCTTAATGTATTCAGTAGGCTAGTTATGTTCTGTCCACTGAAAACATTTTCTCCATTTTTCCCCCTTTTTTTTTAATGTTTCAGAAGGCTTGGAGGAATTTTAAACTTTTGCTAAACACCTTAATTTCACTTTCTTTCAGGAGACAAGTTGGAATATTTATTAAATCATCACTGCTGTCAACCACCAAATCTCATCAGGCTTCACTGAACAAACCAAGTTTAAAATTTGTCAAGCAGCAGGGCCAGTTGCTAAGGGTGACAGTGCACGGGAAGGATTAAAAGTGAACAATGACTCAACTGAAAGTATGCGTGAGATTACTGGGAGCCTATCTGTTCATCAGTCTTCATGTTCAAGGTAAATTCATATTTGTTTAAATAATCTCATTGTTTTTTAATAATCTTTCATTTGGAGTGGCTGTTAAATTCCAGTGGTTTATGATATGGGTCCTGTTCAAATATCTGAATGTACAGTACTGTTCTTTTACAAGAGTAAAGTTTGTGCGGCTAATCAGTTGCACGTTTGTGTTAGAAGATTGTGAGGGAGTAAATTTAGTGACAAGTGTATAAACTGATTTAAATGTTAGATCTTTTCTATCTTTCTCAGTGTGCATGAGTGGGTCTCACTAATGGTGATTGGTATCATGTCTGCATAAAAGGGATGATTTTATTTATATTTCCTTACGCAAATGTGGATAACTTGTATTTTCTTTGTGGGTCTGATATCATAGGTATGTATAGAAGTTACTATGAACAAGTGATCAGTCAGCCTCAAAGGGTACAAAGAAGTACCCAGAATTGCAGATGACTATCCAAGCTACAAATTATGAAAGTGTGAAAATCATGTTCTGAACATATACAGTAGTGTTTTGCTAAGTTTATTACATATGCGCATCACTACTTACCCTAAAAGTTTCAAATTAGTACTTCCAAGTGTTTTGGGAAACTAGGGTGTGGTAGTAAATGGGATCTTCCTGCTGCTTTCCTGGCGGAAAAAGCTTCTTAGCCTAAGGGAACATATAAATGACTGAGAACCAGGAGGGCTGCTTCTGCTCGATTCTCAGCACTTCACAACTCTTATTTTGAGTGGTCTGTTATTACAACCTTGATGGCTCAGTGTGGAAGTTGCAGTTTAGCATAGAAATATTTATTGAGTGGTAGTTTATGGCCTTGTTGTAGCGGGGAAACTGCTTTTCATTTGTGCAAACTGTGAGATTTTGGAAATCAAGTGCTATGCATGTACATCAGTGTTTCTATTATCTTTAAGAGCACAACTAAGAGATGATGTGCTATATGTGCATCCACTAATGGGCAAGGAGAAATCTTCTGGTGAGAGGAGGAGACCTATAGCATCAGTTTCTTCAGAATCTGAGCTTTCATTCAAAATCAAAAACCTGGAAAATTATAGTTTTATGGTTGCAGAGGCATTCACAAGCATACACAGGGCATACCAGAGTAGAGTTCTTTCCTAAGTCTACAGACAGCTCCAGTACCTCTGCATTGATCATAGCTTTGCCAAACAACTGTGCAGTTAACAGGACTGTAGATGATTTGACTGCTATTATTTAGTGCATATATGTAAACAGGTTTACAGCTTCTTGCCAGGCACACATCAATCACTGCTTGATGTCATATGGATGGCTCAGTTTTATTTTTAGATGTCACTTGAGCTGCTTTTTCCTCAAGAGTAAGAGCCCTCCGAAGATGGAATTAGATGTAAAGGGAAAATTATTTATTTTGTAGTTTCAAGTGATGGGTCTTCTCTGTAACTTGAAGTCTTCAAATCATGATTTGAGGACTTCAGTGACTCAGCCAGAGGTTAGGGGTCTATTATAGGAGTGAGTGGGTGAGTTTCTGTGGCCTGCAGTGTGCAGAAAGTCAGACTAGATGGCCGGTGCGTGTGCCCTGGATGCCCCCGTGCCGTCTCACCTGAAGGCATCAAGGGCAGAGAGGTCTCTGCTGTCCCTCAGTTTCTTCTTTGCTGGTGAGAGAGATCCCCTGTCTGATTCTCTGCACACATTGTGACTTTGCTACTCTTTTATATAGTTAGGTTAATATAGGTTTTTAAGGGTTTTTTTTTATTAGTGGTAGGCACGCACCTCAGGTTCTTCACAGTCATATTGTTGTGATGTGATTATGACATAATTATGATGTATTTTATGCAAGGTACATCATGTAGGGTGTTGTCGGAGAGGTTGTGATTTGCTGAATGTGCTTGTCCTATTTGTATGCATGTATCACTTTTGTATCTGAGGTTATGAATATTAACTATGTATCTGTATTTCAGGTGTAGTTGCACTTGGGTGGTGCCCACTGGACAGGATGCTTTTGATCTGGATGGTGGGTGGGGAAGGAAGGGCCTGTTCTGGGCAGTGAGCCATTGGGAAAAAACAGAGGGCCTTGTGGGGAGCCTTCCCTCCCACGGGGGGAGCCTTCCTGAGGGCGCTAAAGACGGCCGCTGAGTGATGGCTGCTGTGACTCTGCAGGGACATGTGATGAGACCATGTGTCTCTGGACTCCATCTTGAGATGTCATTGTTTTTTCCATGGACCAGTCTGGTAACCAAGGGGAATCGGGGGAAAGGCATATTTCAGTTCCCTCCTCCCTCCCCCCTGCTCTGTTCCCAACCTTGCCGGGCTCCCCCCTCACCTCCTGCCTGGCCCCATGGGCTTCCCCCAGCTCACTCACAGGTCATATCACATGGAGAGAAAGTTTCTCTCCTAGCCCTGGCCTGGCCCTGTGGGGCCCTGCCCCTGCCAGAGACCGAGTGGTGCTGGCAGAGAGGGTGGGAGGGACTCACCGTGGCTCCAGGCGGTGATTGGGTTGGGCTGCCAGTGATGGTCTGCGCTGCTCCAGGCTCCTGGGAGGGGTGGGGAGTGGACCCGGAGCCCTCAGCCAGCTGACTGAGGAGTGAGTGGGCAGAGGGGAGGGGCCAGTAGAGCGGGGTCGGGGAGAAGCCTGCCGACCCAGCGCTGGAGAGGGGCCAGAGAGGAGTCCGTGCTGCGGCCAAGTGAAGTCCCTCCACAGCCAGCAAGGGGGAGCCCCTTGTGGGCCATCCCCTCCCCCGGCTACAGCACCCTAGGCGTGGGCCAGCCTTGCTCAGCACTGTCTACCAGTACTGCTGTGGTGACAGGTTATCTCTTCAGCTCCAGTGGTAGAGGAGACTCAAGTTCACTCTAGAATTATAGATAGGGTATCCCCACCATTAGAGCAGTACTCATTTTCTTCCTCCCTTTCAGAATTCAGTTACAGGGTGTCCTCTACCTGTGCACCTTGTTCCCATTCATGACTCCTTACTTGTCTGACTAGACTAGGGAATCCAGGAGTTGCCACTAGGGTGACCAGATGACTAAGGTGAAATATCGGGATGCGCCGGGGGGGTGGGGGGAGGTTGGAGAAAAAAAAAAAAAAAAGCCGCCGGAGCCCCCACACACACCAGCTCGCCTCGTCTTCATCTCCCCCCGTAGGGGAAGGTGCCCAGCTGGTGCAATCCCGCCCACTTAGACAGCAGCATTTCAGGCAGGCGGCAGCTCTGCCTTGCACACAGCACCCCGGGATTAGGAAGCGAATGGCTGGGGCGTGCTCAGTCTGTGGCCGCTGTGACCCCACTGAGTTGCTCCGCGCGTGGGGCGAGTCTGTCCCCACGTACAAGAACGGCCTGTAGTGCCGACCCACCCGCAGCCCGTCCCTGTGCTGCAGCCCCGGGGGGTTCAGGGCAGGGCACACGGCACGCAATGGCTGGGCAAAGGGGCCGGGGGACACGGGAGCCCTCGAGGAATGGGGGCCGCCAGCTGCCCCAGGGCAGGGGGCCGGTGGGCGGCAGCTCTGCCCCTCAGGCATGGGGTCTGGGTGTGGCACTGGTGCCCCAGCCAGGCGCCCCACGGCCTCTCCCACCACGCGGCTCGGGACACTGGACAAACAAGCAATTTTGTTCTCCCCAAATGCCCGCCCTGGCCCTACCTTCTTCATGGCTGCGCCACGCACGCTGGTGTCACCCCCTCCCTCCAGCGCTTGCGCTGCCATACAGCTGATAAGTGCAAGCCTGGGAGGGAGGAGGAATGCGGCGTGCTTGGGGAAGAGGTGGGGCCAGGGCAGGGATTTGGGGAGGGATCTAATGGGGCAGTGAGGGGGCGGGGCCAGGGTAGGGATTTGGGGAGAGATCCACTGAAGATTTTAAAAAAGGTGCTGTAGTATTTTGTCATTCATTCTCCTATGGTTATAAAAATGTGCCCTCTGCTGAAATTTTGCACAGAAGAACATCATTCTATTTTTATTTGCCTATTAAAAATTAAGTTTGGCTATTTAAATTTTAAAACAAAATTTAAGAAATAAGTTCACAGTTTAACTCTTATCTGCTAATCCTTGCTCCAGAAGAACAGGGCAGCTATCTATATGAATGTCTTCAGAGGTCACATGCCTGGTACACGAGATGTCACTGGAAGGGGAATGTTATTCTAAATTTGTCAGGCTTGAGAAAGCAATGAAGTGATTAAGACACTTTCTTTACACTCCAAGAAGCTGAAGATATTTTTAAAAGGGAAAGTGCTGACATATATGCACGTTACCTAAAATATTCTAAAGCAAAATCTGCATAACGGTGTATGTTAAATCATTGCTGTCCTCAACCTTGGTATTAGGTAGAAAACTGGTAGATTTCAGTTTTGTAGTAGCAGATGCTTTTCAGAGTCTGTGTCCCTATGTACAAAAATAATCTTTAAATGAAAGTAACTTCATAAAAAAGTCAGTCTAGCTGTTGTTCACAGGGAAGGTTTTTCCAGAGTATTATTCCTGTTCAGAGCAACAGGAAAGAAAAAATTAAAAACAACAAGAAAGGGATCCTTTTTATTCTTAGTAGTTAGATTATTAGATTCTAAGCGTTTGTCTACAATTGACCAGCATAGCTATATCAGAATGATTCTACCATAGTTACACTGGTATAACTCCCTATGTGGATACACTGTTCTGAAATAAAGATGATTTGGCCAAACCAGCTGTTTAAACTGTGTAAGCTTGAATCTTTTATACTACCATAATTTAAGACTGATGTGCTGACACAGTTCCTGATGCTTCTTTGACTATCAGGAGTAAAGGGTATCCTGAAAGTTTCTGAAGTATTTTGTGTCAAGTTTCCCTCTACACAACATCTTGCCTTGTCAATTTTTTCTGTCTTGTAACTGTGTAGCGGGTCTTTAGTATGGTGTCATTGATTTCTTTCAAAGATATATTTGATGCTAAAGTTCCTGAGGATCAGAAATAGTTATTTCTGTGCCAGACCACTCTCTTGTTAGGTGAATCCTTCTTCCTTGCCAGAAAGCTCATGTTTGCATACTTCCCAAAGCCCAGGTCCCAGAATACACATTACTAAACTGTGATATTTTCTCTCTGTTAGGATGCATACAGGCAAGCTTTGAACTTCCCATATCTCTATAGACAGTAAAATAAATAAATGGCAACTCGTGCTGAATTATGAACTTTATGAAATCATAAATATGTAATGAAGTTGTTTTGTGTGAACTGTTACACTAAACATGCCTTTTTAAAAAGTCAAATTATTTACCAGCAATACATTGGTAAGCAACTCTTTGCAAACAGATGTACCTTTAAAGGAGTGTTTTGGAGGTCTCCTAGACTGTCCGTAGTAGCTATTAAAACTGAAGCTCAGTTTCTTTTCTAAGCCTGATTTACAACTCATTTTTCTTCTCCACCCCCTAACTTCACCAAAATCAAACTATTCCACTTCTCATTTTGCATGATACATTTTTCCCATAGTAAAATTTCTCTGACAGGTTTGGGGTGGGGTTACAAATTTCTTTAAAGATACAGTCTTCCAAGATTCTCACTTCTGGGTCTTACCTGACTGGCAGAACTACCACAGCTGTTAAAGAATGTTGTCCCCTAAGGCTGTGATAGTAGGATAGGGCAGAAGCAAGGTCCCCTACTGTGGTGTAGTACAGTGGTTCTCAAACTAGGGCTGTCACTTGTTCAGGGAAAGCTCCTGGCGAGCTGGGCCGGTTTGTTTACCTGCCGCGTCCGCAGGTTCGTCCGATTGCGGCTCCCACTGGCTGCGGTTCGCCGCTCCAGACCAATGGGGGGGCTGCAGGAAGCAGCGTGAGCCGAGGGACTTGCTGGCTGCCCTTCCTGCAGCCCCCATTGTCCTGGAGTAGCGAACCATGGCCAGTGGGAGGCGCGATCGGCTGAACCTGCGGACGCCGCAGGTAAACAAACAGGCCCAACCCGGCCCACCCAGAGCTTTCCCTGAACAAGCGACGGCCCTAGTTTGAGAACCACTGGTGTAGTGTCCACAGAGTCCACATGGTATAAATGCTGCCATCTGATCATTCCAGTCATTTCCTTCTTGGTAGTGGAGAGTGAAAAAACTCCCTTTCACAGAGCTTCTTCATTACTCCAGCACTTCTTGTAGTAATGCCTTTATGGGAGAAAAACTGACTGCGCAACAGCTTCAACCCACTTACATGTGGCAGAACTGTTGGTTACAGACAGACGCAGGGTGGATTTGATTTAAATCACTAGTCAGAAAGACTCGATTTAATCATGGATTTCTACATAAAAGTGCATTCTTGTTGGTTGTTATAACCTTAATACATATTCTTCACAACTCAGAGATAGATGTAGGTTTAATTCTTCTTTGAGTGCTTGCTCATATCGATTCCAGTTAGGTGTGCGCACGCTGCGTGCACAATCGTTGGAGAATTTTTACCCTAGCAACACCTGATGGGTCGGCTGTGGAGCCTCCTGGAGTGGCGCCTTCATGGCGCTGGATATATACCCCAGCCAACCCAGTGCCCCCTCAGTTCCTTCTTACCACCCGTGACGGTCGTTGGAACTATGGAGTGCGGCATTGCTGTCCTCCACTCTCCCTAGCTTTTACTTTCCAGTTTGGATAATTGTTCTAGTTCTTGTAGTTTTATAGTTATATAGTTAGTGAATGAGCTAAGATCAAGTGTAGTAGTCTTGATAGTTGTAGAATTGGTTTGTTAATAAGTTAGCGGGTTGGAAGGGGTTCCTTCCCCTTCCTCCCTGCGCGCCGCCTGGGCTCATGCCCAAGGATATGGGGTTTAAACCATGCTCAGCCTGTTCAAAGCCTATGCCCACAGGATACCCCCCACGACTCCTGTTTAAAGTGCCTTGGGGAGTCTCACCAGGCCAAAAAGTGTAAGATCTGTAGGGCTTTCAGGCCTCGAACCAAAAAGGAGCGGGACTATAGACTCAAGCAGTTCCTTATGGAGACGTCTCTCAGCCCGGATCCTCCTTTGGCGTGCCTCGGTGTGTAGTGCTCCAGCGGTAACTTCGAGTATTGCACCGCAGGGAGACTCGAATAGAGACCCATGGCACCGGTCCTCGCCAGCACCGCATCCAGCGTAGGCACCTTGGCACTGTTCCCTGCCACTGGGACATGAGACCTCGGAAGCCGGAGGGGGCTGCCTATCAACAACAGGCACTAGCACCCCCTTTGTCAACTTCGGACTCGTGTTCTGCACTAGAGTGACCGAAGGTGCAGGCGCCTTTATCGGCACCGTTGACTCTGGCACTGAGGGAAGAGCTGTTGAGTCCGGCGCGTACTGGCTCCCCGGTGCGCATCGTGGTTGAGCCCCGACTTCCATCAATGCAGGAGACATTTGCTATGGCAAGGGACCTCATTGCCCTTACGGAACCGGCACCAGCTCAGGCTCTAGCACCGCATCCCATCTGTGTGGTACAGTCTAAGGGCAAGCCAGCCCTAATATGTCCACCATCTCCGAGTGTGGACACTCGGCACCGCTCCTGATCTCAGAGCAGGTCCCAGCACCGCTCGCAGTCCCAGCACCGTTCTCTATCACGGCACCAGTCGTACTCATGGCCCAGATCTTACTCCCGGCACCGTTCCGCCTTGAGGCACCGCTCCAGACCTCGGTACCGTTCAGACTCCCGACACCGCTCCTGGAACCAGTCAAAGTGCTGATCCTGTTCGAGAAGTCGCTCCCGGAACCGCTCCTGCAGGCGGTCTTCATCGCGATCCAGGGCTGGATCCTGGTACCAGCATGGCCATCAGCACCATTCTAGATCCCGGTACCACTCCCTGGCACTGCTCGGCACCATTTCCAACAGAGTCGGCGCAGGTATGCGCCGCACCGTTCTGGCCCTCTCGCTCATCGCAGTCGGACAACGCATCCCACTTGCCTATCCCGCACCACCAAGCAGAGAGTAACCTGGATCAATGGCGGGATGAAGCTCAAGACCCTAGCCAGGAACCTGCACAGTGGTCCTTCTATGTCCCATGGGAGTATCACCAAGCCCAAGGTGTTCCATCCGCAGCCTCCTGATCAGCCCATGCAGAGCCCCGAGTACCAGAGGCCACCGTCAGTCGTCCCCCTCCGGGGGGTATGGAGGCATCTGCACCCACCCCAAAACAGGCTCCAGACCCCAGCACAGCGGATCCTGAGCATCCTCACAACTGGATCTACCACAGGATCCGTTAGCCCCTGTAGCATCTTCCTCATCTTCTCCAGATGAGGCGGTGGCGGGACAACAACCTCAGGTCCCACTCCGATAGACCTACATGCTCACCAAGACCTTCTACGTAGGGTGGCACGTAACATGGACTTCCAAGCGGAGGAGATAGTGGAGTTGGAGGACCCAGTGGTGGACATCCTTTCAGCTGATGCCTCATCACAGGTAGCATTGCCCATTATCCGCACCATACAGGCCAACACCAAGACAATATGGCAGACCCCTGCCTCTATCCCACTTATGGCCAGAGGAGTAGAGAAAAAATACTTTGTTCCCTCTAAGGAGTATGACTACCTGTATACTAATCCTCAGCCGTGTTCACTGGTGGTGTCCTCAGTGAACGCAAGGGAACGGCATGGTCAACAAGCTGCAGCGCCCAAATCTAAGGACGCCAAGCGCCTTGATTTGTTTGGACGCAAAATGTACTCAGCGAGGGACCTTCAGCTCAGAGTCACAAACCAGCAAACACTTTTGAGCCATTAAGATTATAACTCGTGGAACTCCATGGGTAAATTCAAGGAGCTGATTCCATGAGATTCCAGGGATGAGTTTGGGGCTTTAGTAGTAGAAGAGGGCAAAAAGGTTGCTAAGACCTCCTTACAGGCCTCCCTTCATGTGGCTGACTGTGACTAGGACCCTTGCGTTGGGAATCACTATGCGATGCACCTCCTGGCTTCAGGTATCTGGCTTACCGCCAGAGGTGCAACAAACCTGCAGGACCTACCATTTGATGGGCAGGGCCTATTCTCAGAGAAAACGGACTCTAGATTACAGCACCTAAAAGACTCCAGAACCATCATGCGCTCCCTGGGGATGCATGTCCTGGGTACCCAGTGCAAGCCCTTTAGACCACAGCCTCAAAGGTTCAACACCCCCCCTGCCTCCCGTCCAAGGCATGACTTTTACAGAAGACATGGTTGAGGTGGCAGAAAGAGATCCACCGGCCACCAGCCCGGTCAGAACCAAGGCCCTCCTAAACCATTGTCGGGGCCTAGACAAAATTTTTGAAGGTGTGCCTGAGGACGGCGTACCACTCTCTCTCCAGGATCCTTTCCTTCCATTTTGAGATCGTCTCTCCCATTTCCACCATGCTTGGTCCCTTATAACTTCAGACCGAAGGGTTCTTCAGACGGTGGAAAGGGGATATTCTCTCCAATTTTCTTTCCCTCCCCCACATCCTCCCTCACCATCCCTTTTCAGGGACCCCTCTCACAAGCAACTCCTTACACAGGAGGTCTTAACTCTCCTTTCCATGGGAGCGCTCGAGGAGGTTCCATCGGAACTAAGGGGCAGAGGGTTCTACTCCCGCTACTTCCTAATCCCCAAGGCAAAGTGGGGGCTATGGCCCATTCTGGATCTGCGTGGACTCAACAAATTTATGGTAAAGTTGAAGTTCTGCATGATTTTCTTGGGGACCAGTATCCCTTCTCTAGATCCTGGAGACTGGTACACTGCCCTCGACATGAAGGATGCATACTTTCTTCTTCGAGTGCTGTCCCTGTGGGTGCTCCACTCTAGGTGACGGTGCGTCCCGGCGCTGTCGATCGGAGATTTTTCGGTAGCAGTGCCTGGTTGGGGCGCACGCACCCAGATGGTATCTCCCGTGCAGTTGGAATCTTCCAGGGTGCGTGCGCCCCACACCCTCCTCAGTTCCTTATCAACCGTCCTCGGCTGAAGACGGGACTTGGAGCACTGCTGCCTTCTCTTCCCTGGTATCTATAGGAAACAGTAACAAAGAACATAGAAATAATTATTAATTACTTCCCAGTTGTTTCCCTTCCTTTAGTGTAGTTACATAGTTAGTTACTTAGTTAAAAAAAAAAAAGTCACTTCAGACTTGTCTCTCACTGAGACACTCTCCCCTGCCATTTCTAATTTACAATGCCAGGGGCTTCAGGTTTCAAGAGGTGTGTTTTCTGTCAGGACTCCATACCAAGGTTGGATGGGCACTCACATTGTGTGAAGTGCCTCGCGGAAGCCTACATCCCCGCAAAGTGCCTCCACTGTATGAGCCTCGAGTCAAGGGCTCCGCACGACAGGGACCTGCGGCTTAAAATGCTTCTCATGGAAAAATCCCCGCAGCCGCTTTCGGAGATGGGGAAAGTTAAACCCACTCCCACATCCTCCCCAGCCAGATCTGAACTGGTGGGGAGCGTTGCTTCACCCTCCCTGGAGCGGAGGCAAGAAGCAGAGCAGTCTCATAGGAGAGACTTTAACAAGGGTAAGGGGTCTCCTGCAGATCCCTACCCTCTGTGCTGACACGCCAAAGGTAGGCGCCTCAGCCCTGCATCACGCCTCAGCAACGGCTCCCACAGACCGTAGAGGCGGAGATTCAACCTCCCGGACACAGAAGGATTCCGCGGCATCGAAGCCGGCTGCGCTCTGCCCCAGTGCCGACAAGGACGTCGGCACCGCAAGCCTAAGCGCTAAAAATAGCCGCGAACCCGGCTGCGCGCTCTGCCCCGGTGCCGACAAAGCTGTCGGCACCGCAAGCCTCAGGGCTTAAAAAAAAAAACGCAGCCGCGAAGCCGGCTGCGCGCTCTGTCCTGGTGCCGACAAGGACGTCGGCACTGCAAGCCTAAGCGCTAAAAATAGCCGCGAAGCCGGCTGCGCACTCTGCCCTGGTACTGACAAGGACGTCGGCACCGCAAGCCTAAGCGCTAAAAATAGCCGCGAAGCCGGCTGCGCGCTCTGCCCAGGTGCCGACAAAGCCGTGGGCACCGCAAGCCTCAGGACGGAAGGGTAAAAATAAAAAAAAAAGAAGAAGCCGCGGTGCCCATTGCGCGCTCTGCCCCGGTGCCGGGATGAACGTCGGCACCGAGCCTGCCTTCCGCCCCCACACCAGCAGCAGACCCCCTGCAGGGTACCTCCAACGACCCACTGCACCGCTCACACTTTCACTTTCGCTTCTTAACATGACACCGCACAGTCCCACCACCTGAACTGGCTACCTTCATTGAGAGTGAACCTGATCTACAAGGGCAAGCAGAATTCTCTGCACCTCCCTCTCCTCCCCCACTGGAGCCTTTTCCACCTCAGGCTGGGGTCCGCAGCCACCAGCCTCAGTTTCCCTACTTCGCTCTCTATAAATGAGGCACTCTTGGAACTAGCTGATACACTCTGGCAAACTCCAACTTCTTTATTACCAACCTGCAGAAAAGCTGAACGTAGATACTATGTTCCTGCTAAGGACGCTGACCTTCCTATTTTCTTACAACTCAACTCTTTCATTATCGATGCAGTCGCACAAACAACGAAACAGCCACAATATCGGTCCACCCCACAAGACAAGGACCTTAAACGCCTTGACGTCTTGTGTCACAAGGTTTACACATCCTCCACTCTACAATTCTGGATTGCAAACTACCTTGCACTCCTTGCCAGGCATGACTTTGATAACTACAATAAACTTTTGAATTCGCCTCTTACATTCCAGAGGACAGGAGAGCGGACTTTGACTCAATTCTGAGCGAGTGCCAATTGATTTCCAGAACAGCCCTACAAGCCTCTTTAGACACGGCAGACAGAGCAGCCCATACAACTGTACCGGCTGTGGTTATGCGCAGATCTTCATGGCTTTCTGCATCTGGCATCCCTAAAGACCTGCAGAACAAAGTGGAGGACCTCCCCTTTGATAAATATAAACTGTTTTCTTAAAAAAAAAAACAAAAAAAAAACACCTGATGAACTACTTCATACAATGAAAGATTCTAGAGCGACACTGCGCACCCTGGGCATTCACCCATCTCTTACCAGGGGTCAACGATACCAACCCTACCAAAGACCAAGGTTGGTCCAGGGTCTGTGCGACCACTCTTTGATTCCACAGCCTAATTGCCCATCTTGCCACCACCTCCAGAGTTTCCAACATGCCTGTCAGCAAATTACACAGGACCGCTGAGTCCTCGAGATAGTTCAGTCCGGTTACTCTAGCCTATTCATATCCTATCCTCCTCCCCTTCCCCGTCCCTCTTCAGGGATCCCTCTCATGAGCACCTGCTTCGCGCAGAAGTGGCTCACCTTCTACAGCTAGGCGCAGTGGAGCCTGTGCCGATGCAACATCCAGGGAAAGATTTCTACTCCCATTACTTCCTGACCCAGAAAAAGACTGGGGGCTGGAGGCCTATAGTAGACTTAGGCCAACTGAACAAATTCGCGAGGATACAAAAATTCAAAATGGTCACACGGGGCACATTAATTCCTGCACTGGATCAAGGGGACTGATTTACAGCCCTCGACCTACAGTACGTCTGTTTTCATACATCAATTCATCCAGCTCACAGACGCTTTCTACGCTTCACAATCGGTCACAACCATTTCCAATACAGAGTTCTTCCTTTCGGCCTCTCCACAGTGCCGAGAGTCTTTTCCAAAACTCTAGTTGTGGTCGTGGCTCACCTCCACAAACACGGGGTCACGCTGTTCCCCCTACCTGGACGATTGCCTCATCAAGAGCAACTCCTATGGCGAGACACTCCAAGCTACTCTTTCACTATCGCCCTCTTTCACAGCCTAGGCCTCCAAATAAACACCCAAAATCCACCTTGACACCTACGCAACAGATTGAGTTCATCGGAGCTCATCTCAACTCAATCCAGAGCAGAGCCTTGCTCCCATATCATAGATTCCTCGCTATCACACAGCTCAAATGCACGCTCTCTATTCATCCAAGGACACAGGCAAGGCTCTGCTACAGTTCCTTGGTCATATGGCAGCCACCACCTTCATAGTCCAGTACGCCAGGCTGCACATGAGATGTCTTCAGGGCTGGCTCAATTCCAATTTCAAACCCAACAGACACACCTTAGGGATGCTGTTAATTCCTCCTCCCAACGTTCTAGCTTCCCTACAGTGGTGGACAAGACCAGAGAACCTCTGCACTAAGGTTTCCTTCCAGAAAGGATCCCCAGCACTCATGCTCACCATGGACGCTTCCCTAATCAGTTGCGGAGCGCATTTAGTGGGACACAAGGCACAAGGCCAGTGGTCTGCATTAGAGGCGCACCTACACATAAATCTCTTATTGCTCAGAGCTGTGAGATGAGCGTGCCTTCATTTTCTTCCCCTCATAAAGAACAATACCTGCGAGTCTTAACAGACAACATAGCATGTATTTACTACATCAACAGACAAGGGGGAACACGCTCACATTCCCTTTGCATGGAAGCCATCCGACTAAGGAATTGGTGTATATAGCATCAAATACAGATCACTGCTTCCTGCCTACCAGACTGCCACAACACTACTGCCGACGCACTCGGCAGGCACTTCTCGACAGAACACAAATGGGAACTGCACCCCACAATACTTCAACAGCTCTTCTCCCTCTGGGGCATCCCGTCAGTAGACCTCTTTGTCACAACCCAGAACCGAAAATGTCCCCAGTTTTGCTCCAGAGTGGGACTCGGAACTGCATCCCCAGGAGACGCATTCCTTATCCCGTGGAACAACTCTCTCCTGTACGTCTTCCACCAATCCCTCTGCTACACAGGGTTCTTCGAAAGATTGTGGACCACAAGGACCGGGTCATACTTATTGCCCCGGCTTGCCTGAGACAGACGTGGTATCCCTACCTACTCTGCATGTCCTCCCGGCACCCACGGGCTCTCCCCAACAGGCCAGATCTCCTTTTCCAGAACGGACTGGCTCTTCACCCTAAGCTCCACCTCACAGCGTGGTTCCTTCATGGCTCCAAACCCATGAACTAGCCTGTTCTGAGCAAGTCTGACATGTCTGCCTACACAGTAGGAAAGACTCCACTCATAAAACCTACCTGCAGAAGTGGAAGCATTTCGCCCTCTGGTGCTCACGTAATCATTTAGCGCCCAATACAGTGACCCTCCCTATCATTCTAGACTACCTCTTGGAACTAAAACAAGACGGACATTCATTCAGCTCCATCAAAGTGCACCTGGTGGCACTTACCACCTTCCATGACCTCTTAGCAGGTTATTCACTCTTTACCCACACAACCATAAAACGATTTCTCACAGGCCTGCAAAACCTCTACCCTGAAATTCACCCAATGGCTGCTTCATGGAATCTTAACCTTGTTCTACACGCTCTCATGAAACCTCCATTCGAGCCCTTGGCTACCTCCTCTCATCTCCATATGTCCAGGAAGGTGCTTCTTAGTTGCCATAACATCGGCAAGGAGAGTAGGTGAAATGAGTGCCCTGATGGCCCACTCTCCCTACACCATCTTCTCCAAAGACAAAGTCACTTTGGGACCACATCCTAAATTTCTTTCTAAAGTGGTATCTACCTTCCACCTCAGCCAACCTATATATTTACCTGCTTTCTATCCCGAACCTCACAAGACTCCACAAGAGGCAACCCTGCATACTCTTGATGTCAGGCGAGCAATTGCCTTTCATTTAGACAGGACTAAACCATTTCACAAGTCTCCACGACTCTTCATTTCCATTACCGAAAAAATCAAAGGGTATGGCTATCTCTAAACAACATCTGTCCAAGTGGATCTCTGTCATCAGATCCTATTACCGTGCGAAGAATCTTCAACCGCCTGACGACATTAGAACTCATTCCACTAGAGCCATGTCGGCATCCATTGCCTTCTTACACAACGTTCCCATTCCTGATATCTGCAAAGCGGCTACGGGGTCATCTGAACACACGTTTGCAAAACACTATGCTCTAACGCAAGACACCACGGCAGACGCAAAAGTAGGTCATACAGTACTATCTTCAGTACTCCCTGCCGTATCTCCAAAGTCCCACCAACCGTAGTGGGTACTGCTACACATTCACCTAGAGTGGAGCACCCACAGGGACAGCACTCGAAGAAGAAGAGAAAGTTACTCACCTTGCAGTAACTGAGGTTCTTCGAGATGTGTGTCCCTGTGGGTGCTCCATTCCCCACCCTCCTCCCCTCTACTTTGGAGTACTGATATACTCTCCACGGTAGAGAAGGAACTGAGGAGGGTGTGGGGCGCACGCACCCTGGAAGATTCCAGCTGCACGGGCATGGGCGCCGACTTATATGGGCTCCTGGGGCTTTAGCCCCAGGAATATTCACAGACAGGGGCTCTGCTCCAGCAATATTTGGAGCTAGGTTTCTCCACTGCTGTGCGCTGCCAGCAGCCCAGAGCCTTTTAAATCCCAGCCGCGGCAGGGAATCAGAGGGCTCTGGGCTGCCTGCCGCGGCGGGGAGCCCAGAGCCCTCTGATTCCCGGCCGCGACTGGGATTTAAAAGGCTCTGGGTTGCCCGCGGTTGCACGCAGCCCAGAGCCCTCTGATTCCCGGCCGCGGCTGGGATTTAAAAGGCTCTGGGCTACCCGCCGCAGCAGGCAGCGCAGAGCCCTCTGATTCCCGGCGGGCTGGGATTTAAAAGGCTCTGGGCTGCCCACCGCAGCAGACAGCCCAGAGCCCTCTGATTCCCGGCTGCGGCTGGGATTTAAAGGGCTCTGCGCTCCCCGCGGTTGCAGGCAGCCCAGGGCCCTTTAAATCCCAGCCGTGGCTGAGCATTAAAGTGCTCTGGGCTGCCCGCCGCCGCGGGGCGCCCCGAGCCCTCTGATTCCCGGCCGCGGCTGGGATTTAACGGGCTCTGGGCTGCCTGCAACCGCGGGGAGCGCAGAGCCATTTAAATCTCAGCCGCGGCTGGGATTTAAAGGGCTCTGGGCTGCCTGCAACTGCGGGGAGCGCAGAGCCTTTTAAATCCCAGCCGCGGCTGGGTTTTAAAGGGCTCTGGGCTGCCTGCAACCGCGGGGAGCGCAGAGCCTTTTAAATCCCAGCCGCGGCTGTGTTTTAAAGGGCTCTGGGGTGCCTGCAACCGTGGGGAGCCCAGAGCCTTTTAAATCCCAGCCGCGGCTGGGTTTTAAAGGGCTCTGGGCTGCCTGCCATTCCTAATATCTGATTTATGTCAATTCATCCTTTTCAGTGGAGACTGTCCAGTTTGGCCGATGTACATAGCAGAGGGACATTGCTGGCATATGATGGCGTATATTACATTGGTGGACGTGCAGGTGAATGAGCCGGTGATGGTGTGGCTGATCTGGTTAGGTCCTGTGATTGTGTCGCTGGCATAGATATGTGGGCAGAGTTGGCATTGAGGTTTGTTGCATGGATAGGTTCCTGAGTTAGAATTACTGTGGTGCAGTATGCAGTTACTGGTGAGAATATGCTTCAGGTTGTCTGTGGGCGAGGACTGGCCTGCCACCCAAGGCCTGTGAAAGTGTGGGATCATTGTCCAGGATGGGTTGTAGATCCCTGATGATGCGTTGGAGGGGCTTTAGCTGGGGACTGTATGTGATGGCTAGTGGAGTCCTGTTGGTTTCTTTCTTGGGTTTGTCCTGCAGTAGGAGGCTTCTGGGTACACGTCTGGCTCTGTTGATCTGTTTCCTTATTTCCTCGAGGCTTCTGGGTACACGTCTGGCTCTGTTGATCTGGTTCCTTATTTCCTCATTTACCAAAGGTAATTGAAGCAGATATTTATGAAGTCATAGGGAGGTAAACTATCTCCAATTCAACAGGTTAATCGTTAACATTTGGAGGATTTTCTTGCCATGCTGTATTAGGAGGAGAACATCACCTGACAGACATTTAAATTGTTTTGTGCAACTTAAACAACAACATTATGTATTCTGAATTTTTTTCTTCAACAGCAAACATATAATATTTTAACAAAACAAGCATATGAATTTTTGAATTTAGTTAAACATTCAAGTTTTTTAAAATCAGGTTTGGTTTTGTTAAAATTGTTTTTAACTAAAATAGTTAAATGAAATATTTTAGATCTATTCCGCCCCCAACAATCCTCTATTCATTGAACTTTCTGAAACTTTGCACTTTTAGAGAGAGGTAAGACATTGACTCTGTGTACACAAATTTGCAGAGGGACAATAGGATTGAGGTCTGTTATTTCTCACCTCTATATAGTATTTGTTTATTTAAAAACAGTTTAGCTGTTAACAAGCATGTTATCTCTTGAGACACAAGTCCACAGGTTGAGAACTACAAAACTAAGCATCTCTGATGACCTCTTCTAGACTGAACACTGAGTCCCATCGGGTAGATAGAAAGATTAACCTAAATAATCTGTACAGAAGCCCCTGGAACCCCATAAGATTGGGTCCCTAATCCATGAACTACTGGAACTCATTTACAAAACTTTTCTTAAACATTACATGAATATATTGTCTCATACTATAGAATTAGAATTTATAATACCTATTCCATGATGAGATATCTTTGAGCTATAATGTATCTTAATTAAAACTATTGTTAGATAAGTTTTTCCACAAAAAGCATTTTATAAAAAAAAAAATCCAATTTAAATTTAAAAAATCAATGATTTTTTTTAATCGGATTTTATCCACCCAGGTTTTCAAATGATACCTCACAGCGCATAACTTGTACAAAATTTATCATATGATACAGTGTATGACAACAGGACTTGGTGGTGATGGGGACTTCAACTACCCAGACATCTGTTGGGAAAATAATACAGCAGGACACAGATTATCCAACAAGTTCTTGGAATGCATTGGTACATATTTTTTTATTTCAGAAGGTGGGGAAAGCAACTGGGGAGAGGCTCTTCTAATTTGATTTTGACAAATAGGGAGGAACTGGTTGAGAATTTGAAAGTAGAAGGCAGCTTGGGTGAAAGTGATTATGAAACGATAGATTTTATGATTGTAAGGAATGGTAGGATGGAAAACTGCACAATAAAGGTAATGGATTTCAAGAAGGCAGACTTTAGCAAACTCAGGGAGTTGGTAGGTAAGATCTCATGGGGAGCAAGTCTAAGATAACAAAAAGGTTCAAGAGAGCTGGCAGTTTTTCAAAGAGACATCATTAAATGCACAAGAGCAAACTATTCCAGTGCGTAGGGAAGGTAGGAAGTATGGCAAGAGACCACGCTGGCTTAACCAGTAGATCTTCAATGATCTGAAACTTAAAAAAGAGTCCTACAAAAAGTGGAAACTATATTCATCCTTTGTAATTTGACCTAAACAACCACAAGCATGTAGGGACAAAATTAGAAAGGCCAAGGCACAAAACAAGATTAAACTAGCTAGAGAGACAAACGGCAACAAGAAAACATTCTACAAATACATTAGAAGCATAAGGAAAACCAAGAACAGGGTAGGCCCGTTACTGAATGGCGGGGGCCCAATAACAGAAATGTGGAAATGGCAGGAGTGCTAAATGACTTTATTTCAGGTCTTACCAAATAGTTTAGTAGTGATTGGATGTCTGCCATAGTGAACACCAGTGAAAATGAAGTAGGATCTGAGGCTCAAATAGGGAAAGAATAAGTTAAAAATTACTTAGATAAGATAGATGTTTTCAAGTCTCCAGGGCCTGATTGAATACATCCTAGAATACTCAAAGAGATGACTGAGGAGATATTTGAGCCATTAATGATTATGTTCGAGAAGTCATGGAAGATGGGAGAGCTTCCAGAGGACTGAAGCAGGGCAAATATAGTGCCAATCTGTAAGAAGGGGAATAAGGACAACCTGGGAAATTAGGGTATGTCTATGCTACCTACCAGATCGGCAGGTAGTGATCGATCTATCGGGGATCGATGTATTGCATCTCATCTAGACGCTCCCCGAACGTGCTCCCCATCAACTCCGGAACTCCACCAGGGCGAGAGGCGGAAACGGAGTTGACGGGAGAGCGGTGGCTGTCGATCCTGTGCCCCAGGAATGCAAAATAAGTCAATCTAAGTCGATCTAAGATACGTTGACTTCAGCTACGCTATTCTCGTAGCTGAAGTTGCGTATCTTAGATTGGTATCCTCCTCCACCCCCACCCCCAGACCCCCAGTGTAGATCAGGCCTTAGAAACCAGTCAGCTTAACTTCAGTACCCGGAAAGATAATGGAGCAAATAATCAAGCTATCAGTTTGTAAACACCTGGAAGATAAGGCGATAAGTAAGAGTTAGCATGGATTTGTCAAGAACAAATTGTGTCAAACCAACTTAATAGCTTTCTTTGGCAGAGTAACGAGCCCTGTGAATGGGGGGAAGTGGTAGATGTGATATATCTTGACAGTAGTAATGCTTTTGATGCTATCTCATATGACCTCATAAACAAAGTAGGGAAATACAACTTAGATGGAGCTACTGTAAGGTGGGGTGCATACTCCCAGAGAGTAGTTATGAGTGGGTTCACAATCAAGCTGGAAGGGCAGATCGACTGGGGTCCCACAGGTATTGGTCTTGGGTCTGGTTCTGTTCAAGAACTTCATCAATGATTTAGATAATGTCATAAAGAGTACTCTGATAAAGTTTGCTGACAATACCAAGCTGGAAGTGGTTGCAAGTGCATTGGAGGATAGGATTAAAATTCAAAATGATATGTACAAACTGGAGAAATGGTCTGAAGTAAATAGGAGTCAGGTTAATACGAACAAATGCAAAGCACTCCACTTAGGAAGGAACAATCATTTGCACACACATAAAATGGGAAATGACTGCCTAGGAAGAAATATTGCAGAAAGGTATCTGGGGGTTTTAGTGGATCACAATTTTAAGTATGAGTCAACAGTATAACACTGTTGCAAGCAAAAGTGAACATCATTCTGGGATGTATTAGCAGGATTGTTGTAATCAAGACGTGAGAAGTAATTCTTCTCCTCTACTCCATGCTGATAAGGCCTCAGCCGGAGTACTGTGGACAAATTGGAGAAGTCTAGAGGAGAGCAACAAAAATGATGAAAGGTCTAGAAAACATGACCTATGAGGAAAGATTGGAAAAATTGGGTTTGTTTAGTTTGGAGAAGAGAAGACGGGAGGAAGAGGGGAACATAACAGTTTTCAAGTACATAAAAGATTGTTACAAGGAGGAGCAAGAAAAATTGTTCTTGTTAACCTCTGAGGATAGGACAAGAAACAGTGGGCTTAAATTGCAGCAAGGAAGGTTTTGGTTGGACATTAGGAAAAGCTTCCTAGTCAAGTACTTAAGCATTGGAACAAATTGCCTGGGGAGGTTGTAGAATCTCCATGATTGGGGGTTTTTAAGAACAGGTTAGACAAACACCTGTAAAGAATTATCTAGTTCTGCCTTGAGTGCGGGTGACTGGACTTGATGACTTCATGAGGTCCCTTCCAGTCCTACACTTCTTTGTTTCTACGATTCATTTAGTTAGTGGATTTAGCAGACTGCATCTGCATCTTTCATGTCATGAACTACCAGGGTTTTTTGGACAAAGAGTTGGTTGAACTTTGGAAAAAGGATTTTTGCATGGTTGAGTCCCTTTCTTGGGACAGATGCTAGGGGCTATAAAACTTAGTTTGAGGATGTGGACCTGACTTAATGTTATATGTGAGCAACCTTTGAATGAGTGATGTGGGGAGCTAGTCATTTCCTCCACAGTGGATGTCTGCCTTTGTAGTTGGCTGCAGGCCTCTACATTCCATCAGCAGATCCAGTAAAAATGACAGTAAAAAGGGAAGGGTAGTATTCCAGTGAAAATATTGCTTGCTGTTGTTTGGACCAGGAGAAGAGAAGTAAAGATTACAAGCTGAGGTAAGTGTTCCTGTTGTAAGACATTGCATGTATGAGAAAGTAGCATCAGTTTTAAGTTAAACCAGCAGGGAAAGTCTGTGTGGACACTTTTATTTTGCTTTTTTAAATGTGACTTATTTCGGTTTATATGGACCTGGTTCATAATTTTCTTAAATTAAACTGAATTATGCCTACTTTAAAGTAAAGTGAATGTCCACATTGCCTCTTGCACCAGTTTAACTAAGATTGTTTAAAATCACACCTTCAGTTTTTATTCTAGAAGCTCAGATTTCTGCAACTTCCAGAAGGTATTTATTATATAAGAAACTGTTTTACTTTTAGTTCTCTACATTTACAAAACTGCTTTTGATTTTATCTAATATGAAGTGGGATTTAGCTATTCTATTCTGGGGAATTTCCTGACTGGCGCTCTTGAAGGAAACTTGCTCTCCAGTCTCTGTCAAGGCGGGCAGTGAAAGGTAAAAACGATGGTCGATGTACAGGGAATGGACATAAAGAAGGCTGCAACCTTTGTTCTGGAATACTGTCATGTAGGTACCATCGTGTGAAGAAAAGGGATAAATAATCAGAGGATACAAGAAAGAATCATGGATACTTTTTGCATGTGTCTTAATAAATTCGGAATTTGATGTTTTTAATCTTGTACTCTGTGCATGTATAATTTCAAATTGTCTTGGTTCCCTGTCAGTCTTCGGTGTCTCTGCTGAGCTGCCAACAAAGGTACCATTTATTATGGTAGTTTTTTTACATGAGATCTAAGAGTAGCAAACCATTTCTGAATGCCTCTCAAAAGTAGGTAGATGGCAGTGACGTTCATTTATTTAGGGAATGGTATTTTTATTTGATCAATGATCCAGAACCAGCTGTTGGAATGGGTTGGTCATGAAAGTGTTTATGTTAATGCACATAAGGGTCTGTCTTCATTGCAGAGTTAACCATGCTCTTTTCCTGGTTTTAACCTGCTGTCCATACACAAGCCTTTTACTTGTGTTTGGGAGCACTATAAGTCCAGGTTAGCTTACCCAGCTGGGATATAGCCTAGGCTCCACTTTAACTCTGCCTGGAACCTGCCCACTTTGCAGTGAGTACTCAGGTTAACTCACTTGACTTCTGATAATCTTCTAGTGTCTTCCGCCAGTTTCCTACTGAAAAACAGAGTTGTTCTCCCACAGCTGACTGGGAAAGAATCAGAGCATCTGCACACAAGGAACCATGACAGACAGACAGCTGAGTAACACAGTTATAGCTTTGCAATGGGGATGCTCACACTTGAGCTAAGATAACCTGGGTGCGATCACCCAACCTAACTCTGCAGTGAAGACATACCCTAAGTCTGTGGTCTCCACCCTTTTTAAGCACAAGATCACTTTTTGAATTTAAGTGCAACCCAGGATCTACCCTTCCCCGAGGCCCTTCCCCACGCATTCTATCCCCCCTCCCTCTGTTGCTTGCTCTCCCCCACCGTCATTCACTTTCACGGGGCAGAGGGTTGGGGGTGCAGGCTCTGGGCTGGGGCCGAGGGGTTCAGAGTGTGGGAGGGGGATCCAGGCTGAGCCTGGGGCAGGGGGTTGGGGTGCAAGCTCTGGGAAGGAGTTTGGGTGCAGAAAGGGGCTCAGCGATGGGGCAGGGGGTTGGGGTGCAGGAGGGGGCTCGGGGTGCAGGAGGGAGTACAGGGTACTGGCTCTGGGAGCGGGCTCAGGGCTTGGATAGGGGGTTGGCATGTAGGAGAGGGTTTGGGGTGCAGGAGGGGATACAGGGTGATGGCTCCAGGAGGCTCAGGACTAGGGCAGGGGGTTGGGGTGCAGGAGGGCTGCAGGCTCCTGCTTGGTGGCGCTTACCTCAGGCGGTGGCACAGCAGGGTAAGGCAGGCTCCCTGCCTGCCCCTGCCCAGTGCTGCTCCTGGAAGCTGCCGGCATGTCCTTGTGGCCCCTGGGGGGAGGCGGGCATGGCTCCACGTGCTGCCCCTCCCTGCAGGCACTGCCAACGCAGCTCCCATTGGCCACAGTTCCCCGTTCCCTGCCAATGTGAGATGCGGGGGCAGTGCCTACAGGCAGGAACAGTGCGTAGAGACCTCCTCCTCCCTCGCCCTCAATGTGGGGACATGTTGGCCGCTTCCGGGAGCAGCGCGGGGTCAGGGCAGGCAGGGAGCCTGCCTCAACCTCGCCGGACTTTTAGTGGAGGGAGACTGCAGTACACTGCCAGAGGCTCGGTGATCGACTGGTTGATCATGATCTACCAGTTGGTGACCCACTGCCCTAAGTGTTTCCAGGCCTAGCAGATCATAGGGTGGTGGACTGAAAAAATTAGGTATCACTTAACATTCAGTAGCAAACTTTTTTCAGTTCTGTAAAATGTCTTAGTTCTACAAAGCTGGAAACGAAACTAAGATTTGTACCTCTGCTGAGATTTCCTCTTTCAGTGAAGACTAAAAGGAGGAGCTACCTAATCTGTTCTCTAAATTGATCAGAGTTATGTAGTGTCTCTTAAGTACTTTGTTTCCACATTCATTATATCAGCAGTAATCTGGTACTGAAATGACATTTCAGACTTGTTAAGAAAGGTACTACAGCAGAGTTAAATAGAAGGGAAAGAGATTGGAGGTGTCAGTGCTGAATAAATTCAGGATACTTGCCACATAAATCATAGTACCTGGTGCATACTTAATTCTAACATGCTGCATAGCACACTGAGCCTTGAGCATAACGATCATTTATATTTACAAGCACCTTTCTTAGTCATATTTTTATTTGAAATATTTCTAACATAAGAACATTGGTGAGACTAGTCGAATATTAATATTATAGTGTAAGACATGGGAACTTTTTGCCATTGTCTTCGGGGTTTGTTTTTTATTATTAACGTCTGAACTAGACACACTTTCTTTAATTATTTGAAAGGAAATAGTTGCAGCTGGAAAATACACTCAGTATGCTATACTAATCTGGTGGTGAAGTCTGCAAGTCTGTGTGATGAGAAAAATGAGATCAAGTTTCACAAGTATTTCATCTCACATGTGGCTCTGTAAAGTATAAGGACTAATCTAGCATATAATTTTAAGAGGATAAAATATAATGTTAGAACGATGTCCTTATTACTATGAAGTTAGTTCTTGGTGGATTTGACAGGGAATCATATCAATCTGTGAAATAGGCCATTTTAACTGACTTTTCTGTTCAAGACTTACATTTGAAGACAAAATAAATGTGTACAGTATAGTGAAAGCCATTCTTGCATCCGAAGAAGTGGGTATTCACCCACGAAAGCTCATGCTGCAAAACGTCTGTTAGTCTATAAGGTGCCACAGGATTCTTTGCTGCTACTGCTTTTTGAGAGGACATATTTCTGTCCACTGAGTTGTAACTGGATTTTTCTAAAGATGCCATTATGACATTCCAGGGTGCAATCCAGACCAGTGAGGGGGTGTGTCACCCTTGCCTTGCAACCTTGCTTTGCTGCTGTAACTCCTAACCTGGACCCCTCACAAACAGCCAGGCAGCATGTGGGTCACACCCTGAATGTCTGTGTATAGTGCAGTGTGCCAGCACACTCCATTCACATTCTGGTTTCCACCAACCCTGGTTGCCACTTGCAGGGTGACCCCAACACACTTCCAAAAGGTATTAAAATCAGAAATGGTTACAAGAGAAAAAAAGATAAAATGTTTCCTAGTACTAAAACTTAAACTAGAATTGGTTCAAGATGAAGTCCTTTAACATGTTCCCAGTAACATTGCTGACCAAATTCTCAGGCCAGGATCTGCCTCCAAAGGCTGTGGCTTTTGTCATCTTAGGTGAAAGAGAGAGATAGATAGGAAGAGATACCTTGGAGTGTTTTTGTCCCTCACTTTTATAGTTCAGTCCATCTTTGAAATGTATTTTCCTGAGGGTTACCCCTAGATAAAGTTCATTCCCACTGGGAGGTCAGAGACAAGGAGTCTGGTGGTGGGAGGTTCCATGCTGCTGTTTGCTTAAATGCAGCTCAATCTGTTCCTTCCCCGCTTCTTTGCATAATCACTCCTTTGACAGGTGATTGCCCATCAGCTTTGATGATACCTGAGCAGGGGCATCAGCTTGTCCTTTGAGAAACAGGTTTACCTACTCCCCATTCTTGTCTGGTAAACACACTTCAGTCATGATTTACATATAATGTTGTTACCTTCATTTCACCATGATATTTTTGACCAGCAAGTTATTAGCTTTCAAATGATACCTGGCAAAGCACATGCTGTTCAAAGATTATTGTAGTGTTGTGTAGGGTGTGAATACAGGGGTGCATTCAGTCACAGTCATATATGCTGGACTTCCTTTCCAGCATCTTAAGCTTCCAACCAAAACTGTTGCAAACTCCCACAGCAAAAATGCTAGGTTCACTGGATCAGGACGTGATGTTTGCAAACCTCAGTTCACCCTCTGAGGACACGTGAGCCATGGACATTAGTAGAGGGTGAGAGATTCATAGATTATAAAGCCAGACAGAACCACTGTGATCATCTAGTCTTATCTCCTGCATAACACAGACTGTAGAACTGTCCAGAATTTAATTCCTGTTTGAACAACAGCATTACTTTGATAAAAACATCTAATTTTGATTTAAAAATTGTCAGTGATGGAGAATCCTCCACAACCATTTGGTTAATTACACTTTGAACCTTGTTGTGTTTTTGTCTGCTAGATTGAAGAGCCTGTTATCAAATTTGTTCCCCAGATAGATAGATATAGACTGTGATCCAATTACCCTTTAGCCTTCTCTTTGTTAAACTAAATAGATTGAGCTACTTGAGTTCTTTGCTCTAAAGAATATTTTTCAATCCTTTAATCATTTTCTTGGCTCTTCTCTGAAGCCTCTCCAATTTTATCAATGTCCTTCTTGATTTGTGGGCACCAGAACTGAGCACAGTATTCCAGTAGCAGTCACACCACTACTATATAAAGGGGTAATAGATCCTCTTTACTCCTACTCAAGAATCCCTTGCTTATACATTTAAGGATCACATTGGCCCCTTTGTATGAATAGGGATATTTCCTAATGGGGACGTTAATGTGGGTAGCATAGGTGTGGGCGGGAAGTGGAAGGGAAGCAGAGAGAGTCTGTCGACCAGTGAAGTACAAGAGGTATGCCTGCTGAGGTAGCTGCTAGCTCCACTCCTGATGCTCCACGATGGTGGGAGGTCAGCTCGATCTGTTTAGAAGAGCATATATGGAAAAAATCTCTTTATGTTTTTACACAGGGCAAAATCTAGACAGCATGCCCCATGGCACAGGAATGAAGACAAATCCTGACCAGAAGAAACAGGCAAATGGAGTAACATTGGCTCCAGAGGACACCTTACCTTTTCTACAGTGCTACTGTTCAGGACATTGTCCCGATGATGCTATTAATAATACATGCATGTAAGTAGTGTGCACAAGATATAGAAGTTTGGGAAAGTTGGGTTCTCTCTCTAATGCTATTGTTAGGGCTTTGTCAAGCTATTTGATTAGATTTACTTGTTTCTATAGAATCTTTTCCCTAAAAGGATACAAAACTGCTCTCAGGATAGTATGTGCATGTGTCATTTCTCCCACCACAGAAATGGAACCATTTTGGGAGTGGTAACAACCAGTCCTTTTATGCCAACAACACGGTCTTTAGGGCAAAATTATAAAAAACTTATCCAATTGAAGCTACAATAGGTAATACATAGTCAAAATGTAAATCTCTCTGTAATGTTTCATGTACATTTTCTTGTATATTGATACAACTAGTGCTCAAAATGTCATATTACCCCTTGTTATGTAATCACTCAATTCATGTTTTTTCATATTACATATGCATCAATAGCACTAATAAGGGTAGATTGGAAAGAGAAAATCCCAAAGAGAGCCACTGAATCAAAGGTCTAGAAGAGTTTGTGAGGAAGAACAGAGATAGTCTTTTAACTTCAATAGGTTTAAGTTCCATTAAGATAGTTTTTTGCATTAATTACACATCTGGTGAATTGAAGAAAATGTTTTAGTAAACAGAATATAAAGTATAAATATTTAATGTTAATGTTTGGTAATAATGGCTGTGATTCTTGTCAAATAAAATGATGTTGGCAGATCTCAGGCCGTAGTTCCTTTTTTCAGGTTCACTTGGCCTTTATGCAAGTTAGGCTGAACAGCAACAGCCCTAATTTGCACTACTGGCATGACAGTGAAGGAAGTGGCTGTAACAGGGATGTTGCTCCCCTCTTGATCTTACCCATGTCCTACCACCAAACCATGTTCCTTCCATCCACTAATGCTGAGTGGGGAGTCTGGCACAAAGTGACAGTGCTGCCTTCTCCAGCTTTCTGCTAGTGTAGAGCTCCTGTGTAGACGAAGAATTCTCCACTAGCTATTTCCAGCCAGCTTAAGGTCACTTTGCTCTGCTTATACACACAGTGGCATTATCACCTAGAGAATCAGCCCAGTGCTCCCCCCAGCTATTAATATATATCTCTAAATGCACTGAAGAAGTCTGGTGGTGATAGGCCACAAGAGCAAAGCTTAAATAGTTGTTCATGTCACCAGAGTCCCAAGATGGGACTTGAACTTACTTAGGTTTTTGTGGTTGAACTTACTTAGGTTTTTGTGGTTGTTTTAAGTAATAATTTAAAAATTGTTTTGCAGTTTCCCATCTTTTCTTCTCCTTTATTTCACTCTTCCTTACGCCATCTGTGTTTCTTCTCCTTAATACCCATTTTTATAAATGTGTCACAGGCTTCCCATATTTTAGGAAGTCACCATATACTAAAAATCCAGCCAGGAATATTGTGGTCAAGAGAATCTAGGTAATATTTTTTACTCTTCCACAGCCTTTCTTTGTCCCATTGGGCAAGTCATCTAGCTTCTCTAAGACTCACTCTCCTTATTTCTAAAATTGAAAGAATAATCCTCATCTGTATTGTATAGGAATTGTGGTGTTAAAATCATTGTTTGTAAAATTCCTTGAGGGCCTTGCACAGAAGCTGCAAAGTATTATTAGTCATCACTGTGTTATTAAATGTATTAAGATATAAATAGTAGGGGACATGTCCGTATAGCTACAGCCTCTTGTATCTGAAACAATTTATCTAGATCTTTGAGGGAATTGCATATCTTTAGAACAAATGATACACAACTTTCAGTTTTATAACTTTTAAATTTAGAAGACACTAAACTAGAGGCAAGGATTATGATTTTGGTTTTAAATTCCTTTATACTATCAGAAATTTTGTTGCTTTTTATCGCCCTCTGGTGTTGGTTTTTAATATAATTCTTACAGCATTTTTCTTTCACTGGTCTATAACCAGCACATATGAAACTATTATCAAATTCTCCAGTAGTAGCAATAGTATATAACAGCACTTATGCATTCTATTTGAGCAGTATGTTTATGGTAAAATACTCAAAAATATACAGATTCTACCTTCTATCCCCATTGTGCACAAGCAAATCTGTAAAATTTAAATGTGAATTGTCTTTTTGTTAAAGCATAAACTATTGAGATCCAAAGCTATTAATTCAGTAGATATACTTAAATTGCAAGTGCTTTTAAAAAGTTAACAGATTTTTTTTCTGCCTGTTGAGACCTGTGTTGAGGAAGTTATATTCCCTGTACTGCTTAAAAGCCAGTCATATAGCAGTGCTATGCATAGAGCTCCCATTTATGCGTTATGTTAGTGATTTTTATCAGCTTCTACATGGACAGATAACCCTGAATTTGGGTCTTTGTAGGTAAATAAATGGGTGAGGCAGATAACGTAATTCAAAGTCCACCGTGTACAGCAAGGACCACAGGCGCTTCGATTTTTGGTCTCAAATCCTATGCTTCAGCCACACTTCAGTTCAGAATAGTAAACCATCATGCACTCATGGCCCAATACGACTATGTAAATTGCAACAAATTTAATTCCTTAATTGACCACCAATCAGAGGAATATCTTGACCAGTTTAAGGCCATTGCACAAGATGGTTAACTCCTGGCAAAGACATTGCTCCGGGCCTCCTTGGACACTTCGGATACTGCAGCATAGTCTCTATGCACTGCTATGGTCATTAGAACAGCTTCTTCGCTGGAGCTGTCGGGCTTCCCAAGAGAGGTTCAGAGAACCGTAGAAGACCTCTACTTTGATGGTTGCAAGCTCTCTGCAGACTTGACTGATAGATCTCTCCACGCTTGAACTCAAGAGCCACACTGCAATCCCTAGGGATTTATACCCCTATAAATAAGAGGGGAATTAGTAGATCTCAGATGGCATGAAGCACCTACCCAATCCCATATTCAGTGTATCATGGACCGTCTGAACCCTGGTCTAAGAGACCAAGATACTTAAAAAAAAAAAAAAAAAAATCCTCCTTCAGCTACATTTAATCAGTCATCCACATCCTCCAAGCGATAGTTTTTCTGGCTTGGTCAAGAGTAGCAACCATCCAGTCAACAAGGTTTTACAGCTACAATATTTTACCATTCTCTCTCCCTTTAGATGCCACCTCTCCCGTTTTCAGGCTGCAGGGGAGAATATAACATCTGACAAATGGGTTTTGGAAACCATAACATCTGGTTACACTATCCATTTCAAATCTATCTCTCCTACCCTTTCCCCCTCCCTGTCCCTCGTCAGGGACCCCTCTCACAATCAATAGCTGGTGCAAGAGATGGCCTCACTTCTCCATTTAGGAGCAATAGATTTAGCATAGGGAAAGGGGATTCTGTTCAAAGTACTCCCTGATTCCCAAAAAGAATGGAGGCTGGAGGTTTCAGACTTTGGGTTTCTAAACAGATACGTAAAATAGCAGAAATTCAGGATGGTGACCCCTGCAGCAGTAATTCTCTCGTTAGAGTTAGGAGACTGGTTTGCAACGCTTGACTTACAAGATGCATATTTTCATGTCACTCTTCACCCTTCACACAAGAGGTTTCTTGACCAATACAGGATGCTCTCTTTTGGCCCATCTCCAGCCCTAAGGATATTCTCAAAGATTCTGGCGGTAGTTGCTACATTGTTTGGTTATAATCCTTTTCCCATACCTTGATGAGTGGTTGATCAGGGCACATCATGTCAGGAAGTGTAGGCATCATTAAAGATAATGTGTTCCGTTTCAAAGCCGGGACCTTCAAATCAACCTCAAAAAGTCTGCTTTGACTCCACTACAGAGTCTAGACTTCATAAGAGCTCCTCTATGTGCAGTGACAGGCAGAGCATATGTCCCTTATGACAGATTTCCCATACTAGTGAATTTCATCTCAAAGATTCAGGGCAGTCCCCAAATAACAGTAAGAGATTGTGTTCAATTGCTGGGGTGGATATCAGCTTGAATCTTTGTAGTGCAACATGCCAGATCACATTTCCAAGGTCAAAGGGATGGCTTTGAACGGGTTACATACCAAGCAAGCATGGGCTAGGCAGTTGGTGGAAGGACATGACCATCCCACCTGCTTGCCTTGAGATGCAACCATTGTTACTGTCGGTTCCTCCAGAGGTACAGGATCTGGCTTTTTTTCTTGGCTGAGGCAGAGGCTCCGCAGGAGTCTCTGCAGCATTGGACAGAAATATCTTGGATAGGAATCCAGAAGATCAGGGTTCCATCTTCCAACCAAACACCATTTGCCAAGAGATAGGTGGTGTCCTATGCCATGGGGTCCCTCCTCTACCAGTTCATCTGTCCAACAGGCAATATTGGGGACCGGAAGACCTACCTTAAACGACACTCAGGATCGATGCAGGAATCCTATTTGCCATCACTTGGACACACATAACCGGCCCTGTCAGAATATTCAGAGAGGAAAGGTGAGCTGGATCCACCAGTCCCAACTGTTCCGGAAGTAACCTTGTTGTCTTCGCTGGATGAGGTGGTTAGTCTATCTTCTCTATCTCTTCCACACCTCTTTAAGCAATATTAAGAGGTCATGCACAGTGTCACTGCAGAATTACAGATTCAGCTTGAGGAAGTCTACAGTTTACTGTACGTTCTTCAGCCTTCCAGTCCCAGTTGAGTTGCCCTCCTCATCAATGAGGCCTTCATGAACCCAGCGCACTGCTGCTGCTTGTGCTCTCACTTCTAAGATGGCTGAGAAGGGGGGTAGTATTTTTGTTCTCTCACTCACTGCCTAATTCTTTGCTGATGCAGGTGGCTGCAGAGAAGTCCAAGCCACAGCACCCAAAGGCTACTCCCTCTGTTAAGGGACACAAGCAGCTTGACCTTCTAGGAGAAAAGGTCTTCTCTTCCACCTCCCTCCAGTTGAGGATCTCAAATTATCAGGATCTCTTAGCCATGTTTATCCAATGGGAAATGCTGGCCTGGGACCTTTTTGCCTCAGGGGTGAACAGAAAGCTCCAGAACAGTCCTGGGCAAGAGCTTGATGGGAGATGCCCTGCTGGCATCATGGAAGGATCGCCTGGGGTATGTCGTCCTTCCCATTACATTGATACTAAAAGTTCTGTGGAAGATACATCAAGACCGAGCTTGAGTCATCCTTATTGTGCCTAACTGGTTGAGAGAGTTCTGGTTTATGATCTGCTGACACACTCAGTTCAACCATCAATTAATGTTCCCACATTGGCGGACCTTCTGACACAGCATAGGGGAAGGTTCAAGCACACAAATCTGGGACCCGTTGCAGCTCAGAGCCTGGTATTTGAATGGGCATCAGAAATAGAGCTCTCATGTTCCAAAAGGGTGCAGTGCATCCTTAACCAAACCAGAAGAGACTCTACAAGGAGCTGTTACTCAGCAAAATGGAAGCATTTTTCCTAATGAGTTCATCAATGGAACTTGTCTCCAGAATTCACCGGGATCCCTGCTGTCTTAGAGTGTTTACTTATCTTTAAGTCTTCAGGTCCCATGGTCAATTCTCTGTGAGTGTCATTAGCAATGATCAGAACTTTCCATCCTCTGGTGGATAACCACACAATCTTCACTCATCCTGTTGCAACTAACATTTCTGAAGGGGATTCTCAGCCCTTTACACCAGTGGTGAAGTTTGCATCTCAATGGGAGCTTAGTTTTGTTCTAGTCTCTCTCATTAACCCTTCCTCCCCTCCTAAGCCACTAGTCACATGCTCAGAAGTCCATCTCTCCATGAAAGTGGCCTTTCTTATAGCTATAATGTCAGCCAGAAGAGTCAGTGAGCTGGGAGTAGTCATGGTGGACCTGCCATATGCTACGTTCTGTAAAGAAAAGATCTTGTTACGCCCCACTCAAGGTTCATCCCTAAAGTAGATTGAGTTCCTTATGAGTCAGGTAATCCATTTACCCATATTTTTTTCCAAAACCACGTGCCTCGGATGGAGAGAGACAGCTGTGGTTTAGACATCTGACGGATTTTGTCCTTTTATCTGAGAACAAGGGACACCAGAAGGATACCTAAACTATTTATTTCCTTAGCAGAATGATCAAGGGATCAAGCTGTATCGGCACAGAGACTTTCAAAATGAATTACACGTTGTATTACCCTTTGTTACCAATTAGCTCGTGTTCTTCCTCTGTTGGGTGGTACGGGTTCATTCCACCAAAGGGCAAGCTACTTTGGCTGCATCTCTGAGAGACGTACCCTTCCTAGAGATATGTACGGCAGCTACTTGGAGCTCTTTACATACCTTCATGAGTCATTACGCTCTGGTCCAGTCGTTCGCTGCAGATGTAGCTGCAAGGACAGCAGTACTACAGTCAGCTATCACTTCTGCATCCTCGCACCCACCCCTTGTTTGACTAGTGCTTGTTAATCTCCCATGTGTGGAATATACATAGGGACCATCAGTCGAAGAAGAAATGGAGGTTACTTACCTGTAACTGAAGGTTCTTCGAGATGTATGGTCTCTATCTGTATTCTAATACCCACTCTCCTTCCACTCTCCTGCAGATTGTTTGGACTGTGATAGGAATGAGCAATTAGATAGGCATTGGCCCGCACCACCTTTTCTGCCCTTGTTTCACAGCACAAGGAGAGCTATAGTGCATGTACAGGCCAATGGACATTGCTTGTAAAAAATTTTGGACTCAGGGCCACGATGTCCATGCATATCGTATGTGTGGAATACAGATTAGGGACCGCACATCTCCAAGAACCTCCACTTCCAGGTAAGTAACCTCAGTTTCTACCCGAAGGGTTGGAGAATTGAGGCTTTAATGGCTGACCCGCCTTTTACAGTATTCACAACAGAAAGTGTGTTGCTACTGGCCCATCAAATATTTTTACCTAAGGTGTCCTCAGAATTGTATATTAATCAAACCATTCATCTCCTGTTTTTTCACCCCCCCTAAAACCACATTGGTCTAGTCAAGAAACCATATTCCATATCCTAGATGTCAAGAGGACATTAGCATTTACCTAGATAAGATGAAACCAATTAGATGATCTCCTAGGCTATTTGTATCTATCATGGACAGAAACAGGGACTTGGTAATTTCTAAACAGAGATTATCAAAGTGGATCTTCAGTTTTATTAAGATTTGTTACAACCCCCTTCGAGAATGATGGCACATTCACAAAAGTACTGTTTGCATCTTTATTAAGGATATGCCAGTTGTAGACATCTGTAAAGCGGAAACTGGGTCCTCTGTTCATACTTTTTCTAATCCTTATCCCTTGCTGCCAAGGGCAAGATCAGAGGCAGATGTAGGCTCTTCTGTATTGAACTTTGCTCTGAACCTTCCACTTTCTAAGGGGGGAACTGCTCAGGAATCACCTGAAATGGAGAACCCACAGGGACACTACTTGAAGAAGGAGAAGCAGTTACTCACCTTGTGCAGTAACTGGAGTTCTTCAAGCTGTGTCCCCCCTGTGGTGCTGCACTACACACCTTGCTTCCCCTGTGGGGGACACATCTCAAAGAGCTTCAGTTACTGCACACAGTGAGTAACCTCTCCATCTTTATGGGCAAGTCATTTCTGGCAGAGGTAATTTAACATTTTTGCAAGAAAAGAGTAAACCTCATATCTCATAATGCTAAAGAGTTCAGATTAGTAGGTAATCTGAACAATCTGATCCTTTTAAAAAAGGCATGTATCTTCTTGGAAAATAATGGATTGTTCAGTTTTTGTTATTGAAGGTTAGGAACCTTTTACTAGCTTCTAAACTTGAGGTTTATATTGAAAAAATATGTATCTTGACCAGTGTCTTCATATTGGTACCCTCTGATTTTAGTTCAGACAAAAAACAACTCCTCTGTGTACTTCATTTCCTTTAGCCTCACCCACACTCTGGTGATCAGTTTATATTAGGAGAAGAAACACTGTAGGGTGCACATACTAATTTTCATAAATAGGTTGATTGCCAGTTAACTTTGCACAGCAATTGGTGAATTGAAATGATGTGTTTTTCCAGAACTAACGGGCATTGCTTTGCCATTGTTGAAGAAGATGAACATGGAGAACCCATGCTTGCTTCAGGTTGCATGAAGTATGAAGGTTCAGATTTTCAGTGCAAGGTACAAACAAAGTTCATTTATTTTTAAAATTGTCCATAAAGGGAACATGATGGAGATTATGCAGTGTAGCTGTGAGCAGTTAAATCTATGCAGATCACAACCACTACAGTAGGGACTTTGGCTATTGCCCTTTACTACGGTGGATGATGCTATGCTGTTGACAAATCAAGACCCCAGTCCTGCAGTTGACTGCACACACACATCCTATCTGTTTTAGGATTGGCAGCAAAGTAAGCACATGAAACACACATTAAAGGGGGCAGAAGAGAAGAGGAGTGAGCTGAAAATTTTGTTTTGTCTATGGGGGTGAAAAAGGAAATAGTCTGTGGGCCAACATTTTCAAAGGTGACTAGTATCTTTGGGAGCCTCTGTTTCAGGGGTGGCCAACCTGAGCCTGAGAAGGAGCCAGAATTTACCAGCATACATTGCCAAAGAGCCACAGTAATATGTCAGCAGCCCCCCCCCCCATGAGCTCTTCTCCCCCTCCCCCGTGTCTCCCGCCCACTGGCAGCCCCGCCAATCAGCGCCTCGCCCTCCCTGTACCTCCCAATCAGCTGTTTTGTGGCATGCAGGAGGCTTGGCAGGGGGAGGAGAAGGAGTGAGGGCACTGCAGGCTCGGGGAGACATCTTTAAAGGGGCCTGATTTTTCCAAAAGTCCTGAGCAACCATGTTCTGAAAATAAGGACTCTTTAAAGAGTCTTGGAATGGACACACAAACTCACTAGTCTCTTGAGTTGTGGTGTGTAATATATAATTTAAATATAATTTTTGAAAAGCTAACTTCTGCCATGTTAATGCTGTATTGGGTCTGAAGAAAATTCCTTTGTCACTCAACTGTTATTTTGAAATATGTGATATTTACATTAAATTTTATATTGTGCAGCTAATTACTGGATACAATATATATATACACGTGTGCATGTGATATGCAGGGCTGAGCATGGGCATGCTCCAGAGCTTAATAGGACTTCCCTGCAGTTTCAGCTTAGGGGTTCTGTTATCCATACCAGGTCTGGGCACTTGAACTGAGATCTGGGTGACTCTTTCTTTCCCCTATGCTGTCAATGACTGCTTCCGCGCACCCCCTCCCCTCCAAGCTCCCGGAGGAGGAAGCTAGCTGATCTGAATACAAAGTGGAAACAAGAGTCAGACCTTGGAGGGGATGTGGAGTTGGAGATTGGGAACAAGTTGGGCTGGGCAATTGGACTGGGTCTGGGAGCCAGTGATGGGGACTCTAACTGGTTTGGCAAAAAGGCTGGGACTGCGACTTGGAAGGGAGATGGGTTATTGTGGGGGGAAAGGGGTGAGAATGGGAGGCCTTAGGTGAGGAGTAGTCAGGGAATGGCCCAATTAAAGTTGCACGGGCAACCTTATTTCTGGCATTTTCTAATTTTTGAATGCTTAACCTATCTTCCATAATGTTTTAACATAGTTTTGGGGTGGGGGTGTAAAAATATGAATATCTAAAGATCAGTGGTAGTTGTGCCCAATAATCTACCAGTGAGAAGTCTACATGTGTCCAGTCTCCCTCATAATACAGACAGATTGCAAGCAGTGGAATTGTAGCATGCAAATTAGCTGTAGAGCGCAGATGGCAATTGGTTATGTCACCTCTGATGTCATAGTGGCCCTACTAAAATGTTAACTGAGCTGTTGACCTAACCATGTCTGTGTCTTATATAATCACAACAATCAGATACACTAATCATTAATAATTTAGCTAAATTACAACCTAATTTCTTAAATATAGGCCATGCACAAGATTTCAGTTAGACTTTTCAAACTTTCAAATTATTATTCCATTACTACTACCAGTTGGGACAAATTAAAAACTGGCATAGGTGCTAAATGTATTAAAACCCATTTTAAGATCAATTTTAGCTTGTTAATTATCAGAAATTAATTCTGTAGTCAGAGTATATGCCATAAATTTGGGAGAGGATACGTGATATATTTTTCATACATAACCAAGGGTTGAATCCCTGTTTTATGTGCAAAACAGAACTCAGTCTTAACTATGTAATCTCTACAGTACTGCACATCTATACCATCTGTAATGTCCTTCTTCTTTGGCCATTTCAGAACTTTTGAGTTATTTTCTCTTGTTCTCCATTTATAGGATTCCCCAAAAGCACAGCTACGTCGGACAATTGAATGCTGTCGAACTGATTTCTGCAATCGGGATCTACAGCCCACACTACCGCCACTTGGTAGTACAGGTAAACTGCTGTTTTATCAGTTTATACAGACTAATCTGGAATGGGTTTATCCTTCCTGACCAACTGACATAATATTAGGAGAAAGTGTAGGACTGGAGTATTGCCCTTGCCTCTGTTTCTTTCCTCATTACTTCCTTTGGTCCGAATGTCTTTGCTAAATCCTACACTTGCCAACTCCATCTCCCCCCTTGACCTGACCTTCACACTGCATTTTCCTCTTTCAAACTTCTCCATTTCAGATGTTCCTCTACCCAGCAATCATCATTTTAATTTTAACAACTTCTGCATTATCTATTTTCCATGTCCCATTTTCTTTCATTCATACCTATTCCAGAATTTTCAGAGCATCTGCTGCCTCCTCATACCTGCCTTACTCTGACTATGTGGTCACTGTCCTTTTGTTCCACACTTTACTTCCCTGGTGCATCATTTTATTCCAGGGGTGGGCAAACTATGGGCCGCATACAGCCCCTCAGGGCTTTGGATACGGCCTGTGGGATTGCCCCCTGTGGCGCCATGGGCCCTGCACCGCTCTCAGAAACAGCCCTCGGGCAGGGGGGCAGGGGGCTCCACGTGTGTTGCCCTTGCCTCCAGGCACTGCCTCCCGCAGTTCCCATTGGCCGGGAATGGGAAACCTTGGGCAATGGGAGCTTTGGGGGAGGTACTTGGAGGGCAGCGCATGCAGAGCCCTCCGCCCTCCCTCCCCCAGGGGCCGCAGCGCTTCCTGGAGCAGCGCGGGGCCAGAGCAAGCAGGCAGGGAGCCTGCCCTGGCCCTCGTGCACACCGCTGCCACCCCGGAGCTGCTTTAGGTAAGCGGCACCAGGCCGGAGCTCGAACCCTCCTGCACCCTACCCCCCAACTCTCTGCCTTAAGTCCCTTGCCTGCACCTCACACCCCTCATGCACCCCAACTCCCTGCCCTGAGCCCCCTGCCGCACCCCACACCCCTCCTGCACCCGAACCCCTGCCCTGAGCCCCCTCCTGCATGCCGCACCCTTCCTGCACCCAACCCCCTTCCCTGAGCCCCCTCATACACCCCGCACGCCTCCTCTGCCCCAGTCCCTTGTCCTGAGCCCCTTCCTGCACACACCCGCCCCACACACACCCCGCACTGCCTCCTGCACCCCAACCCCCTGCCCTGGCCCAGCATACAATTTCCCCACCCAGATGTGGCCCTCAACCCCAAAAATTTGCCCACCCCTGTTTTATCCTATCATCAGTCTGCAGCCTAGTTTTTTCCATAACTTTTGCTGCTACTTTTGCAGTGCTGACTATCTCTGAAAGAAGTCTCAGGACCTCATCCAACTGTCTCTACTGTAAATTTTCTTCCTCCTGCTCTGCTCCTAACTGAACTATTATATCTTTGTTCATTTCTTCAGTGCCAGAAATTCCTTTTCATCTTAGACCCTTTGCTCAAACTCTTTTCAGTCTCTCACTGCCCTGGGTCTTTCTAATTTTTTAAAGACAAAATTGACAGGATTCATCAAAAGGTCTCTTACTCCATAATCACTTTGTTTTTGGATTATGTCTGCCTTTGCAACTGTGTTCACCACCAAGTTCTCTCAGCTTTCATCCACTTCTGGAACCCTAAATATTTACTAAATATCCTAAACTTTGTATAATAGTGATATTATACAAAGAGCCTCATTTGTGGCTCAAACTCATTTCCACTTCACAGATAGCTTTGTACCTTAGCTGGCTGCTATGTTTTTGTTTTGTTTTGTACTTTTAGAATTTGGCAAAAAAACCTTCCCTTCCAAAAGTCCTCTCAACTCCAGTCTTTTCTGCCATATGATCAGCAGTGGTATTGAGATTCAAGTGGTACATAAGGCCCTGCAGTGACTATGGAGTGTGCCCTAATCCCTTCTGTAGTAAGCATTTCTGACCCATTTTCCACCTGGAATTTTCACTCTCCTGAGGGAGAAAGGGGAGAACCTACAATATCTAGCTAGTGAAGTAGTGTGTTACTAAATGGAACAGGAATTATTTTTGGTTTACGTATCCACTTTTATAAAAGCACCTACCCTGTGCTACAGGCACAGAACAAGACTTGTATATGTTAAAAAAGTCAACAAGACTATGATTGTAAATGGACGTCCCAGTCCTTTAAAATATATCACATTCCTACTTTTCCCTGGTCTCCAGCTTTATTTAACTCCCTTACTTTCATTTGAAATAGCTTGGGAAAACAGGTGAGTCTTAGAACCCTGTGAAAATCATATGATCTGTTAAGTTTCTGATCTCTCGCATATAGCCTTAGACATTAGATCCTGTTTACATTTTCTATTTTAGTGAATTTAGAGTTGTGAAGGTACTAAAATAGACATTTCTGGAAACTGTGTTCTTGTGTTTATTCACAGAACAAATATAGCATGGATAGTAACTGTGGAAGTTTTGGCCACTATGCTGTCAGGGGAAAGGAAACTGAATTATACGGATGTGAATATAGTTCAATTTCAGTTAAATATTGACTTCTGTAATAAGACAGCCTTGAAGGATTGTGACGGGTGCTCTTGAGATATGGGCATGGTACTACTAGGACTTGTTTTGAGACTACCAAACTGTGATATGTAGACCACCCAACAGCCATCAAGTGGGAACATTTGATAGCTATCAACCTGGACTAGATTTAAATAAATAATCTAGAGATGGAAGTCTCTATATCCCATTGTCAATTTTGTGAATCAGCCAGTCTCACAGGAGAGACTGGATATATTGGCAAGATTCTGGAACTATCTTTCACTGTTTATAAGTGCCACAAGAACTTCAAATTCTGCCTCAACAACCACTGAAGATAGATAGAAGTACTTCAGTCTCATGTCTCCTCTGAAATTTTGCCTACTCTACAGTACATTAAATCCTTTAAAGAAAGTTCAGCAGTGCTAAGGAACAGTAATTTACCCATTGCATGGGACGTGGGACAGTCAGATGTACAAAGTCGTTGATAGAAGAATATGTGAGGTTACCAGTAAGGTTTTGCGTTTGTATGAGTGGGTTTTTTTTTAAGCTGGAGTATATATTACTTTTGGTATCTGTTGGAAGTGAAAGCCTTCAGGAGCATTGGAGTGAGTTACCACCGGCATTGTAGGCAATATTAAGATAGCAAGGCATTTTATATAAGTATGTATAAAAAATGTGTGGCATACCCACAGTATTGTCAGTGTTGCTACAGAGAATAAAATCTGATGCTTTGCAATTCTTTACCCGTGCTGCCCCTTTTGGAAGGATCCCTGATATTGCTGAATGTAGCTGTAGCTCCAAATGAAAAATAATATTTCATGGGGAAGAAGTTTACAAAATTGGCAATTACAAAACACATAATCTATGAGAAAGTGACTGATAAATAGAATATTTTATTTATACTAGAATCTAATTACTGGCAACTTTTTAAGAAATAAGTATTGTAACTGTTTTATTTTTTTAAACAGATGGACTTTTTGATGGCAGCGTTCGTTGGATGGCAATGCTGATTTTTATGGCAGTCTGCATCATTGTTATGATCATCTTACTTAGCTGCTTTTGTTACAAGTAAGGAGAAGTACTTCCTTTCACACTAGTATTTTTTCCTATATGATGATATACACAATGACTTACTCTAGAGATGTGTTTAATTAGAGAGATTTTAAAAAAAATAGATCCAAGAGGAAACCAGTTAAATGTAACTTTATATCTCTATGGACAGTAGTTTATGATGTTAGGTAAAAATGTGGACATTAATGTATTGTATGGAATTTCATAGAATTTGATGTTTTATTCCAGCCATCTATGAAAACTGTACAGGTTTTAAAAACAAGGTATTATTTTGGCACTGCAAAATTCCATAAACAAGAATATGTTAGCGCATTTGCCCAGTTGGATATTCAGCCACTGCTGTTTTTATTTTTGTGCTACTTCTGAGTTTTACCTTCTGCATTATTCTGTCCTAGGAACATATTAAAGATTCAAATAAGCCACAGGAATAAAACTTTTTACAGTCTTTCTGCATTTTTTTTTTTAAAATAGGAGCTATATTTGTCCTGCATAATCTGAATTGAAAACAAAACATTCTGCATTTTTGTCACTTGTCATTCTCTGTTTTCCCATTGCACAGGGATGCACAGTTGACCCTAATATTCTTTAACTCTAAACCATAAATTTAAACCACTAATGTAGTGGAAACGGTCTAGTATTTATATCTCACACATATGTACATTGAGATGGTGCAGGAAGGTTTTATTAATATTTTCATGGCTATTTGGTATCCGGTTTCTGTCAAAATGAAACCTGGATGGGAGTATGAAATCCTATTGATAGTAAAGAGTGTGTACGAGTGTTGGTAAAATGACTAAATTTTCATAGAACAGCCGCAACCAGAAGAAAACTTGTCTTATATTTATGGTATTCTTTGTCATCTGGAGTCCCACAGGACTTCACAAACTTATCAAATTATATTCTTTCTACAAAATTCTGTGCAAAATATTACCTATAAATGTGTATATTGAAAGAAGCAGGGCTCAGTTAGGAGTCCTGCACCACTCAGTGCTCAAAATTATGCAGGGTAGGTTTTTCTGCTTCTCTCTGGCAAATAGTGTAGTATGATGGAATATGATTTGTGAAGTTGTATATATGATATATGACGGCAATATATAAGATCTATTGATGTATGTATTGGATGATGCAGTGCTCATACCAGCAGTACAAAAGGAAAGTTAGGTTGGCTGGATGTATTATGTGTGCGAAGCTGCATTTTAACTGCATTTCCCAGTTTTTTCCCCCCAGAACACAAACATTTTGAAGGTGTTGGGGGGGGGGGGGGTTATGTGTGGAGCGATCTTAACTGAGCATTTTCTGTTTTTCTGACAGTTATTTTGGATTTTGAAGCCTTATGTTCCGGGAGCATGTAGGGAGTGGAAAGCCTGGTTGTAGGGCAGTAACCTTAACTCTAACTTTACAAAGCTGTTTGTACATGAATTTTTAAAGTAGATTTCCCCCTCCCTGTTTTTCTCTAGAGGAGTTGCTCAAGATGTGCTCAGGCACCACAATTGTGCATGTGATCTTGAAACCTAAATAGAAATTAGATCTTGTAGTGCTTCCTCTGTGCCCTTGGCCTAGAAATTCTCTTGGGGATAAACTAGGGATTTAAATAATACTGTGGTAATAGGACCTAATGGAATCTGGGTTGCAAGTCGCTTCACTCAATTTCTCTGTTGTTTTGCCCACTTGGACGTTAGCGAAATAGACAAAATCTTAAGTAGTTAGGACACTTTCCTTTCATTTATGAGTTCCAGGAGGGGAAGCAGCAAAGAGCAGAATAGAACAGAACAAAAACAGACTGTAATCCTCATATTCAATGTGGGTGCTTCCAGGAACAAGGTTTATTGTGTACTAGCTGGGTTTTAGTTCATAATTGAAGGCATTGACATATCAGAGAAGTTTAATATAAAAAAATCATGGCTTCATTATAATTGCATATAAAATAAATCTCAGCTTTCCTGTTTGCTATTTTTATTATATTTGTTTTGTTGGAAAGAAAAATAGGAGAAAAATTATAGGTATTTTTAAACAGTTACTACAGAACAGTCATTTGCAGCTCCAGCATCACTGACCAAAAGATATCTCAACCATTATGCAGATGAACTGAGTTCACTTGTATTCTGTAATCCTATTGGCAAAAATACTGCAAATATTGATAGAAAGTCCTAATTTGCTCTAACTGAAGTTAATATAGCCCAAATGTTGACTTGAAAATGTTATATGACCACTTGATAAATTGTAAATCAGTATGTCTACGTGAGTCTCAAGTGTCTTTTGTACACAATTTAAATATTCTTCAATTTGTCATCTAAAAAGGACATGACCATGTAATAAATATTGCTTGTTTTTAAAAACATATATTTAGCTTTTTTCTTTTTATAGGTCAAGATGTTTAATAAACTGTAACATTATATTTAAAAGTATTAATGTGTATTTTTTTTTCTTTTGCAGACATTACTGTAGATGGGCAGCAAAGAGACGTTGTTATAATCGTGATCTGGAGCAAGATGAAGCATTTATTCCAGCTGGGGAGTCATTAAAGGATCTTATTGACCAGTCACAGAGTTCTGGCAGTGGATCAGGACTACCTCTGTTGGTAAGCCAAAGTCTTAGATTTACTTTACTGCTCTCCTGAATGCCAGAATGGTAAAACTACATTTAAACATATTTTTATTCTTGAAGTATATTAAAAGTCCATATTTGCATATTCTTACAATTAAGAAACACATATATACAAATAGACATTTTAACCTCCCATACAGTTACCTATTAGAATTATAATATATGACAAAGATAAAATAAATCTGAGTCCATTTCACTTTTTCACTCTTGTGTGGAGTAGTGAAGAATATACAGCTAAGAAACTATTTTTAATGTTTTAAACACGTTGTCTTGCATAGATAAGATTGACATTTGTATCACTAATTCACTCAAAGAAATTCCCACAGCTACATTGTACTCTGTTAGTTAAGTTTGTGGTTTATAAATTAATTTTCAAAACTTACATCTTTGACTAATTCAATATACCAGTCCTACATCCTCCCATTTTTCTGTGATGCCTGTAACATTTGTTTTATCAGTGACTCTGATATATCTTTGTTCTGATACGTCTTTGTAAATCCATGTGTCATCACTAGGGCCCTACCAAATTCACAGTCTATTTTGGTCAATTTCACGGTGATAGGAATTTAAAAATTATAATTGTCATGATTTCAGCTACTTAAATCTGAAATGTCATGGTGTTGTAATTGTAGGGGTCCTGACCCAAAAAAGGAGTTGGGGAGTGAGGTTGCAAGGTTATTGTTGGAGAGTGTTGCGGTACTGCTACCCTTACTTCTACGCTGCTGCTGGTAGCGGCACAGCCCTCAGAGCTGGGCAGCTGGAAAGTGATGGCTGCTGGCCAGGAGCCCAGCTCTGAAGGCAGAGCTGCCACCAGCAGCAGCGCAGAAGTAAGACTGGCTGTATGGTATTGCCACCCTTACTTCTGCACTGCTGCTGGCGGGCGCTGCCTTCAGAGCTGGTCGCCCGGCCAACAGCCACCACTCTCGGGCTGCCCAGCTCTGAAGGCAGCGTAGAAATAGGGGTGGCAATAAAGTGACACTCCTGCCACCCTTCAACCAAAATAACTTTGCGACCCCCCTGAAACTTTCTTTTGGGTCAGAACCCCCAATTTGAGAAATGCTGGTCTCACCTGTGAAATCTGTGTAATATAAGGTAAAAGCGTACAAAAGACCAGATTTCACGATCCATGACAAGTTTTTCATAGCAATGAATTTGGTAGGGCCCTAGTCATCACTACACTGATCATATATGCATTTCACTCAACTTCACCTCTGAAGACCTTGGTCTTTGCTTTTTACTCACTCTATATTGCAGATATCCCAGATTTCCAGCAGAAAGCTCCTGCCTGCTTTCTCCCATATACAAAGACACATAACATCACCCCATTCACAAATCCCAGTAGCTCCTCATTTGTTTTAGAATCCAACTCCAGAATTACCCTCAGGTTTTTTTAAAGTCTCCATGCACTTCAAGCAGCTAACTTCATAGATCTTTTATTTCTATGAGTATGTGTCAGTGTGGATCCCACTGTAGGTTTGCATGTGCCCTGTGCATGTGAGGTTAGATGATTTTTTTTTTAATAGCCATGTCCATCCAGGCTGAACATGCACCCTGTGCTGCCTCATGTTCCCTGCAAGAGTATACAGGGCAGAGTTGCTGCAGCCCTCTGTCAGTTCCCTCTTACCACCCGTTGCAGCAAGACAGAACCCTGTCAACTTGCTTTTTTTTTGTGATCTTCAAACTAATCACCTTGACTGGTTATATGAAGAAATCTCTCTTTAGTCTCATCTTCATTTATTTTTTAATTTTGAATGTTCCTAAAAACAAAACAAAAAGAACAAACCTACATCCCCTCCTGTACAGTGGGGCAAGGTGCCTCATGCCAACTGCCATGGCAGACTCTAAACCCACAGGGTTTAAATCCTGCCCAACCTGCAATGGACTCATTGCCTTGGTTGATGAGCATAACAGCAGCCTTTCCCATCTCAAGGAGAGTCCCATCACTGATTAGTATTTAGTGCGCATATCCTTTTTAAGGACTCAAAAGTAGAAGGACGCACGGCTGAAACTACACCTACTCAAGCAATTAATGAGCATCACCTCAGATCCAGACAAGACATCCTCTTCCAAAGAAGATGTCTTTAGTGGGTGCCATCCAAGGAAGCACCACATTCCAGTGGCCAGCAGCAAAAGAAAAAAAAAACATGAAAATGGACACCTGTTGCCCCAGCATTGAAACCTTTGGCACCAGCTACTGCTACACCAGAACCAATAACTCTTTTGGCACTAATAGCAACATGCTTGGCACCAATGCCTCTGGCACTAATAGTGTTCACACCAGTTCACCAACACAAGAGCGTGACCAAAAGGCAGAGCCAACTGGAGATCAAACACTGAGAAGTATTGCTCAGGGAGATGTGATGAGACATCAGTCTTCCATGGACAGTGTCTGAGTCCTCTGCTAAGGGAGTAGCATAGAGTAAACTGGCACCTGCATCAATTTCAGGACTAAGACCTGCCCTTACAGTGCAATCAAGATCCTCTCTGGGGACATCATTAGTGCCAGCATAGCACCGGGGCTGAAACGTTACCCCATGGCACCCCCATTTGAAGAGTATTTCTTTTCTTCTCCATTCCCAGATTTTTCCTTCATGTTGAGCAGCAATGCCTCTTCTCTACTTCCTGAGAGTAAACCTAGAGCTGATACCAGAAATCCATCTTGCAGGGCACAACACCACAAAAGAGACATGGGTGGCATTGGGCTAACCGGCTATAAATGGGCCTCAGTACCCTTATGCCATGCCACCTTAGCCTTACTGGTACTAGAGCCTGACCCAGTACCCAGGAGCTGTACAATACTAGGAATCCTCAATCTCCGCCTAAAGAGTAGTCATTCTCACCTGATGAGGCAGTTATACCAGCTCCTGCCTTGACAGTTGATGACTTTTAAGCATCTCCAAGCTCCTTTGGTGGAGATCCCGGATGTCAAAATGACAGTCATACAAGAGAAATCCTGTCAACTTTTTGACATTTTGACCGCATCAGATCTGGCAAGAATTGTTCTCCCCATAAATGAGGGCATGCGATAGCCAAGGGTTTCTGGCAAACCCCTGCTACCATCCAGTCCATTGCAGAACAGGTGAACTGTAGGACTATCAGGTGCATCTAAAAAATTCAAATACTTTTATTCCCATCCAAACCCAGGATCATTGGTAGTTGCAGTAATTCAGGAAAAATCAAAATCAACAAAAGGCATGCCTAAGAACAAGGATATTCAGGTACAAAGCTTACTTGTCCACTTTAGTGTAACTCCATGTGTCCAGCAACCAGACTTTCACCAGATACAATTTCCTGAAGTGGGAAAGGTTTGGTTCCCTTCCTGGTGAAAGTACTGCAGGACTCTGGAGTGTATATAGATCTCAAAGAAGGTCAAATGTTTACCAGTACAGCCCTAAAGGCAGCCTGGGGTACCTCCAGCACGGCCTTAAGGTTGATGACCATGGCTGTAACCAGGAGGCTATTTGCATCTGCCATGGGGAAGTTGAGGACAGCATACAAGACCTCTTTTTCAATGGTATGGAACTCTTCAACAAAAGAACTCAGGAAGCACTGTGATTCTTGAGGGATTCAAGGGCCCCTCTCAACACAGTAGGCTTACCCATATTCTCAGGACAGATAGCCAGAGTACCTATCATGGAAACGATTGTGAAACTCAAGGAGACTCCAGTCATCTGCCTCCTCTGTCACACACTCTGTCCCATCATCCAAACAGTAGATTTGATGGGAAAGTCAGGAGCCAGTCTTCAGTCTTGGATATAGTAGCCCTTGGCTAGCCCCTTTATTTTTCACACCTTCTTCCCACCCACTCTCCTTCCCTGTCCCTCTCCAGGGATCCTTCACATGAGAGTCTATTACAAAGAGAAATGGCCTTGTTCCTTCATTGAAGGGCTGGTCTATATTACCATGGTAAATCGATCTAAGTTACACTATTTCAGTTACGTGAGTAACGTAACTGAAGTCGACATAGCTAGATCTACTCACCACAGTGTTTTACACTGCACTGTGTTGATGGGAGATGCTCTCCTGCTGACTTCCTTTACACTTCTTGGGGAGGTGGAGTACACAAATTGATAGGAGAGTTCTCTCCCATTGATTTAGCATATCTTCACAAGACCCGCTAAATCTGTACCGCTGCATCGATCGCAGCAGTGCCAATTTAGCTAGTAGTGTAGACATGCCTAAGATCCATAGACGATTCTCAAGAGTATAGGGAAAGAGGCTTCTAGCCATGATATTTCATTATGTCAAGGAAGAAGGGTCTTCATCTTATTTTAAACCTGAAGAGACTGAACAGCTACAAACACCGCCTCAGTTTCAGGATGGTATCACTTGCCTCTGTTATTCCATTTCTTCAGGCTCAAGCATGGTTTGTGGCTTTCAAATTGCAAGGTGTATACCTCCATATATCTATCCACCCAGCCTGCAGGAAGTACTCAAAATTCAAAGTGGGACTATATTATTACCTGTACAAGATAAAGCTGCTTGGGCCCTCTACAGCACTGGCCCACCTGAGAATGCAAGGCTTTCATGTCTCTCCCTGCCTGGATCACTGGTTGATGAGAGGCAGATTATGGCAGGAGTCAGTGAACGTGACACTGCCTGATAGACTTTACCTGTTGCCCCTCCAACTCTGTGTAAGAACCTACAAGAGTAGAACCTGGCACCATGGGGTTCCAGACTACCAACACTTCAACATCACCACTGGAAGCTCAGACCGGGTTTCTGCTGGGGGATCCTGTGACACTAGACACTGCAGGAAGTACTGTCCAGTGGGGCCTGAGTGGCTGCTCCAAAAGTCCACTGATTGGCCAGTGCTGGTATATATACCAGAAAGCCATCACAGGGAGCTGTCTGAGTAACAATGCATTGTTTCTTCATTGTTTCCACTCAGACCTTGCCTTGCTGTGAAACCCAGACTCTGGCTCCTGACCCTTGCTTAATCCCGAGTCTACTACTTGCCTCCTGTCTACAACTCAGTGCCTGACTGTGACTTCTGGCATCCCCGCCCTGCTTGGCCCCAGCTCCACTATTTGTCTCCTGACTGCAGCTTGATAACTGACCTGTGCACACAGGCCGCCCATGGCCCTGACTGTTTTTAGACCCTTTTTGCTCCCCATACCGCATCCAACCCCATAGAAGATGAATGAGGTGGGCCACCCTCTGACCAGAGGTTCCTTGAGGATCCGGGACCTGCAGGACCAAGTCACCTGTCCGCAGGTAGAGAATCTTGCGCTACAGACCCAAACTACGCAGTTTGTAACCAAGGCACAATGGGCACAGTCACTAAGTCCAGGTGAAGCAGCTTGCTGCCAAAGCACAGACCTCATGCAAACAGCTAGCAAGCAGCTATACTCCGCTGCTCTTCCTGCTCTACCTCCAAACTTATCCCACAGACTAGTCAGCCTTCTCACTGACAGTGTTTGATTGGGCTTCCCCCCTATTGGAGCAGAACAGCCCAGTGCTGTCCAACTGGGATGCCTTCGTGCAAGCCTTCTTGACCATTGTTGAGGACCCATATCACGTCTGCTCTGCAGGTGCTGCCCCCCAGAAGGTTTGTCAGAGGCAAGAGCTGGCCACCACCTACACCACTTACTTCAGATGGCTTTCTGCTGATGTTGAATGGTATGAGGCAACCTTGTTTACACCAGTTCCAGTGAGGACTCAATGAAGTGGTAAAAGAAGATTTAGCCCACGTTGAAAACCCCACCCGCCTAGAGGCCCTTATTGACCTTGCCTTGTGCATCTCCTCTCGGCTGCGCAAGTGGAAGGAGGAGAGAAGGGGCTGCCTGATGCCCCCACATTTATCTAGTGTGCAAAAACCTGTAGAACTGAGTCCTGAACTCATGCAGGTCAACCTGGGTCACTGATTTCTGACCCTGGAGGAGAAAGAACATCAATGGCAGTTGAATCTCTGTTTTTACTGTGGGGTGCCAGGTCACACACTTGCCTACTGTTCTGCTTGGAAAATGGACCAGCCCAGGCCCGGTAGGGGGATACAACATCGGCATCACCAGAGCTCTGTGCTCTGGAATCACCCTGAAACCCTTGAGTAGAACCTGACCCTGGAACCATGGCATCTCCTTGCATTTCCAGTTGCCACTGTAACTGGGGGGGCTTGGAATTGGTGAGATGGATTCCCCTGCAACTGACACTTTGGGACTGCTGCCAACTTTATAGACCTTAAGGCATCCCAAACACTCCAGATCTCTTTCCAGCCAAAATCTACGCCAGACCTGGTGGAGATGATTTATGGGCTGCTCCTGTCATCAGGACCGGTGATCCAAGAGGGGGAGGGATAGCTCAATGGTTTGAGCATTGGCCTGCTAAACCCAGGGTTGTGAGTTCAATCCTTGAGGAGGCCACTTAGGGATCTGGGGCAAAAATTGGTCCTGTTAGTGAAGGCAGGGGGCTGAACTTGATGACCTTTCAAGGTCCCTTCCAGTTCTAGGAGATTGGTATATCTCCAATTATTACCTATATTACAAGAGACCATCCCCTTACAGGCCATAGTGGAGTGGCACTGGGAAATAATATGTTTAGATGTGAGCCACTCTCCATTCTTTTCAGTAATTCTTGGCATTCTTTTGTTGGGGCAGCATGACCCTTGTATTTCCCAGTGGTGGAGGAACATAAGCTTCTCCTCCAAATATTGCCAGAAAGCTTGCCTCCATTAAATTCACCAAGCCCCAGGATACCCGAGCTCTAGGTCCCAGCATCAGATAAGACTCTTGGAAGTGAGACCCCGGACAGTGGGAGCTAACCAGAAGGGGGCAGATCTAGACCAGACCCCTGACAAATATTAAGACTACCTGGATGTGTTTGAAGGGAAAAACACAGATTCACTGCCCCCACAATGGGGACTATGAGTGTCCAATAGACCTACAACTCAGGGCAGAGGTGTCCTAAAGTTGCATGTACACCATTTCTGAACCAGAGCTCAAGGCACTACAAAGGTATAGCCAGGAAAATCTTTCAAAGAGCATCATTCAGCAACCCATCTCTCCAGCAGGAGCACCAGTCCTTCTTATGCGAAAAAAGGATGGGTCACTATCATAGAAATCAGAGATGGCCAAACTGCGCCTTGTGAGCCACATGTGGCTCTTTTACCGTTAAAGTACAACTTACATAGCCCCCTTCCCAACCCTCCCATTCTTTGCCTACTGGACGGGCGGGGAGAGGGGAAGCTTGGTGGTTTTGCCCTGCAAGTGGGATGGTGGGGCTTGGGGCTTCTGCTCAGCAGGGAGGGGTGTCTTTGGGCTTCAGCCCCATGGGGCACGCCTACCAGGACTTGAGGCTTTAGCAGGAATGGGGCTGAAGCCCCGGCAGGTGCCTCCCGCATGGCTGAAGCCCTAAAACCCCTCTCCCTGTGGGGCTGAAACCCCAAGCTCCACCAACCCACCTCTCATGGGGCTGAAGCCCTGGCAGGTGCACCCCGACTCTTGAACTTCTGAAGATTGTCCTGTGTGGCTTGGAGGGTCAGTAAGTTTGACCACCCTGATAGAATCATAGGCTAATAAGGGACCACAAGTGTCATCTAGTTTAACCTCTGCAGCATTGCAGGATTTGTTGTATCTAAACCATCCAAGACAGATAGTTCTTCTTCCAGTGATCGCTTATGCCCATTCCATTGTTGGTGTGTGTGTTCACCACATGCACCGGTGCTGGAAGATTTTCCCCCAGTGGTATCCGTAGGGGACCGGCTCTGGCGCCCGCTGGAGTGGTACGCGTATGCACTGGTATAAGGGGCGCCGCCGGTTCCTCCTCCCTCAGTTCCTTCTTATCACCAATGACAGTGCTGGAACATCTCCTTGTCTCAGGAAACTTTCCTTCTCATCTGTGCCTAGTTGTGAATCTCTTGTATATAGTTCTTAGAAAGTTTGTATAGTTTATTAGTTCCCTTAGTGCATAGGTTAGAAATAGTCCCCTACCTGACTTAGCCTAGGGATGGGGCATGCCCCGATCCCCAGGCTTCAAGCCTTGTGACTGCTGCAAAAACTTATGCCAGTCAGTGATCCCCATCAAAATTGTCTGAAGTGTTTGGGGGAGAGACGCGTGAGTGACAATTTGTAAAAGTTTCAAGCTGTGACCAAAAAGGAGCATGGCATTTGACTTAGAGTGCTCCTTATGGAGTTGGCCCTTGCACCTGCCTCAGAGCCAGCTATGTCGGACTCCGCTCCAAGCACCGCAGCATTGGTGTGAAGTGCGACCAGCACTGATCCCCATCCCCAGTACCAGCTAAAAAGCAAAGAAAGGCCGGGAGAGGGCATTCTCCTACATCCCATAAACTGAAGGAGAGAGCCGGGGGAGAGCAAAGACCCGCACGAGGCAGCTCCTCCCCTTCAGACAGTGTCCAGTCTCCAGCATCTCTTGGGCTGTTGAGCCCCCTTAGATTCCCACTCACCACCCCGGGAAGTGGCAGAGGCACTTGGCACCTAGAAGTGCCATCCACGCCAGAGGCCTTTCAGGCCACATTGTCCCTGCTGGTGCCGCTTACGTCGGTTAGTGAGATTCCCCATTCAAGGAGTAAACCCGCTCTGGGACCTTTCCAGCAGTCCCCATTGGTGCAGCACCACTCCCCAATGTAGGGGGTGCCCCGCCAACGCTCACCTGAGCAGTGCCGCCAGCCCCTGGGTATGGGTCGGCTTACCTGTCAGAGTTCCCAGCATCGTTCCCTGGACTCTAGGCAGCATTCCCCAGGATCCTAGCATCGATCATGGCTGATCACCAGACCTGTGGAGGTGCATTGCCAGTCCACAGAGTCCCAGCACCAGTCCCCAGAGCAGCCGAATCGATCTTCAAACTTTCGGCACCACTCTGGAGAGTCAAGATGTCAGTCTCCGGAGTCCTGTCACTGGTTTCTAATTTGCCACTATGGATCCCCACGGGTACTTGAATGATCTCCTGAGCTAAGACCTTGATCCTCTCACTCCCAGTCCACGGAGCTGCATCAGTCTCAAAGCATGAAGTATCGATCACTGTGGTACTGTTATCATTCCGCTGAATGCCGCTGCTAGTCACAGGAGGTGCAGTACTGAGACCCTATACAGGTCACCGGTGGAGACCCGCAGAGAGGTCTGACGGGAACGGGGCAGACAGTTGGGGCATCAATACTGTCCTGGTTCCGCTGGCGAGTCTCTCCCTCTTCAGGCTCAGAGAGTGAAGAGAAGGATCTGCCTGCAGGCCAAGGCCACCCACCGGGGCATCAGCATTCCCATTGGGGCCACCGGTGGCCGCATGGCCCCAGGTTCAGTGGCTCCCTGGCAACTATGGAACCCCTGGGAGTTTCCCCAACCATCGCAGGGACATCTGAGGAACGGTTGATGACAGTCTCCTGCCTGCTCCCCTGGCGGAGGCTACTGAGTTAGCAGACCCGCCTATACCCGCCTCCTCATCCTCTTCGCCTGATAAGGCAATAGCAGGACCTTCCTACATAGGTTCACCAGGAGCTTATAAAGACGGTGGCATCTAACCTGGGTTTGGAGGCCGAGCAGTTGGCAGAACCCTCTGACCCCCTGTTTGATGTTTTAAGTGCAGCAGCCCCCTCCAAAGTGGCATTATCCATCCATGAAAGAGTGATAAAGCTGTTCAAGGCCTTCTGGCAAACCCCCAAATCACTGCCACCCATGTAGGGTGAGGGAAAGTATTACGTCCCTGCCAAGGAATTTGAATACCTGTATATATACCCTGCTCCAAGCTCACTGGTGGTATTGGCAGCCAATGAACGTGATAGACAGGGCCAACCGGGATTGACCCCTAAGAGTAAGGGGGTGAAGAGGCTTGATCTCTTTGGCAGAAAAATTTATTCTTCTTCGAGTGCTTTCTCATATCGATTCCAATTAGGTGTGCGCGCACCGCGTGCACGTTCGTCGGAAGATTTTTACCCTAGCAACACTCGGTGGGTCGGCTGGGCACCCCCTGGAGTGGCGCCGCTATGGCACCGGATATATACCCCTGCCGACCTATCCGCCCCTCAGTTCCTTCTTACCGCCCATGTCGGTTGTTGGAACAGTAGAGCGCGGTTTAGCTGACCTCCACTTCCCTAGCTACTCGTAGTTCTCTCGTTAATTCTTGTATATATAGTTCAGATTTATATAGTTGTAGTTAACTTTGTTTGTTTGTAGTATAGTTACTGTATATAGTTCAGAGGGGTTCGGGGATTATCCCCTTCCCCACACCCGGTGCCGGGGCCTATGCCTGGTTCACCGGTTTTCAAACCGTGCACGGCCTGCCACAAGCCGATGCCAACAAAAGATCCCCACGACTCCTGTCTTAAGTGCCTCGGGGAATCTCACCTAACAGATAAGTGCCGCATTTGTAAGGCCTTTAAGCCGAGAACAAAAAAGGAGCGGGACTTTCGTCTCAAGCAGCTCCTGATGGAGGCAGCTCTTACTCCTCCGCCCTCGGCACCGAGCGCTGGACAGTCTTCAAGAAGCGCTCCCTCGGCACCGGATCGTGCCGGTACTGCCAAGGCCTCTCGGTACCAGCCGTCGCCGGCACCGACGTCCGCTCGGCACTGATCCCTCTCCCCGAGGGTGAAGAGGCACAAAACTCCTGCTGCGTCCGAGCCGCCTGCTCCGCAGCCCGAGCGCTATGCTAAGTTGGACCGCCCGGCACCGATACCTGCTATGGCACCGACAATATCGGCACCGTCGATTCCGGCCGTGCAAGAGCTGTCGAGTCCGGTGCCTGAAAGCTCCCCGGTGCAAGCCATGGTTGAGCTCACTATTCCATCCACGCCAGAGACATTTTCCACGGCGAGGGAGTTGATTGCAATGACAGCATCTATGCTGCCTCAACCCCTGGCACCACCGGTGCGGGTTATATAGTCGATCGGCAAGCCTGCCTTGATCAGACCACCCTCCGTCAGCACCGCAGAGCGGCACCGTTCACGATCGCGGTCCCACAGATATTCTCAGTCCCGTCGCCAATCCAGGTCCCGACGCCCCTCGCAGTCCCGGCACCATTCTCCATTTCGGTACTGGTCATACTCGCGGCACCGGTCAGCGTCCCGTTCGCTGGCCCGGTACACTCGGCACTGATCCAGCTCCCAGCACCGCTCCAGGCACCGTGACTCTCGTAGCCACTCCCGACGTTGAGCCTCGAGATCTCGGTCGACCTCCTGGCACTGCTCTGGTCGCAGGTCCCTTTCTCGCTCCCGGTACCGGTATGCCTCCCGGTACCTATCCCCGGTGCCGCGTCGAGCGATGTCAGCTAGAGAGGGAGACTCTGCCCAGGGCTTTTCAGCTCCTCCATGGCCATCCAGACATGCATCAGTGTCGTCCCACACAGGCAGTTCATACGCGCAGGACTGAGATTCGGATGTGCCCACCAGAGTCTTCCAGGAGCCCCAGGCCCAGGACCCTGGCCCCCATCAGTGGTCATTCTGGACAACTTGGGTGTACCACCAGGCCAAAGGCGTACCTGTGATCCCATCTCGCTCCGTTCTGTCAGAGCACTGGGTGCCAGAGGCAACAGTTAGCCGTCCCCCTCAGACCGGTACGGAGGAAGCCCCGGTTCAGCCACCGGACTCCCAGATCCCACTGGAACAGGAGGTTGTCCAGGAGCGCGAGCCCACACAGGACCCGCTTGTCCCCGGCCTTTCTTCTTCCTCCTCCCCAGATGAGGCGGTGGCAGGAACGTACTCCTCGGGCCCTCCTCCAATCGACTTGAGGGCCCATCAGGACCTCCTGAGACGGGTGGCACTCAATATGAACCTCCAAGTGGAGGAAGCCTCAGAGATAGAGGATCCGGTCGTAGACATTCTGTCAGCTGACGCCCCCACTAGAGTGGCCCTACCGTTCATTCGGATGATCCAGGCCAATGCGGATACCATCTGGCAGTCTCCAGCCATTATCCCGCCCACGGGCAGGGGAGTCGAACGCAAGTACATGGTACCCTCCAGGGGGTTCGAGTACCTATATGTACATCCCCCCTGCTCCCTGGTCATCCAGTCCGTCAATGAGAGGGAACGCCATGGCCAGCAGGCACCAGCCCCTAAATCAAAGGAGGCTGGGCGAATGGACTTACTGGGCCATAAGGTGTACTCGGCAGGGGCCCTGCAACTCCGCATAGCAAAGCAGCAAGCCCTGCTTAGCCGCTACAATTACGACACCTGGGCGGTGGTGGGCAAATTTACGGAGTCGGTTCTTCAGGACTCCCGTCAAGAGTTTGCTGCCCTCCTGGAAGAAGGTAAGAAAGTGGCGAGAACTTCCCTCCAGGACTTGTTGGATGCAGCTGACTTCGCTGCCAGGACTCTGGCCTCGGGTGTTGCCATGAGGCGCATTTCATGGCTCCAGTTATCGAGCCTTCCCCCGCAGCTGCAGCATACTATACAGGACTTGCCCTTCGATGGCAAAGGCCTGTTCTCTGAAAAAACTGACCCTAGGCTGCAAAGCCTAAAGGACAGCAGGGTCACTATGCACTCTCTCGGCATGCACACGCTGGTGACTCAGCGCCGACCTTTCCGTCCCCAGCCTCACCGCCCTTACCCTGTGCCTAGACAAAGACAGGTCTTTGCCAGCAGGCGTGGCCGAGGCGGTCGTAGGTGTCAGTCAGGACCCCCAGGGAGCCAAAATCAGGGTCCCTCTAAACCACCAGTGGGGCCAAAGCCTAACTTTTGAAGGCACGCCCGAGGATGGCGTACCAGTTATTACCCAGGATCCGTTCCCTCCCTTTTACAACCGCCTCTCCTTTTTCCTCCCGGTGTGGTCCCATCTAACCTCAGATCGTTGAGTCCTACGCACGGTGGAACTTGGGTACCGCCTCCAGTTTATTTCGTCCCCCACCTCCCACCCTCCATCCTCGTCCCTCTTTAGGGACCCCTCTCACGAGCAATTCCTCTTGCAAGAGGTGCAGACGCTCCTCACCATCGGAGCTATAGAGGAGGTACCAAAGGACGAAAGGGAAAAGGGGTTCTACTCCCACTATTTCCTAATCCCCAAGGCGAAGGGAGGTCTCAGACTATCCTAGACCTGCGGGAACTCAACAAGTTCATGATAAAGCTGAAGTTCCACATGGTATCCATGGGGACCGTCATCTCATCCTTGGATCCCGGAGACTGGTATGCCGCCCTCGATATGAAGGGCGCGTATTTTCACGTCGTCATTTATCCTCCACACAGAAGGCACCTCCGGTTTGTGGCCAACCGTCGTCATTTCCAGTTTATGGTCCTTCCGTTTGGCATCTCTACAGCCCCAAGAGTATTCAAAGTGCATGGCTCTAGTCGCCGCCTCCCTCCGCCACCGTCGGATACACGTTTTTCCGTATCTAGACGATTGGCTCATTCGAGGGACCTCCGAGGCCCAAGTTACCAGTCATGTGGGCATCGTCAAGGACCTATTCCTGCGTCTAGGTCTGATGATCAATATAGAGAAATCCACTCTGATTCCCACACAGAGACTAGAATTCATTGGGGCCATCCTGGACTCCAATCTCGCCAGAGCCTGCTTACCTCAGCCTCGGTTTCAGGCGATGGTAACAATTATACAAGGTCTACGGACCTTCCCGACAACTTTGACTTGCACTTAGCCTAGGTCTCCTGGGTCACATGGCTGCCTGCACATTCGTAACCAAACATGCCAGGCTTCGCCTCCGTCCACTCCAATCGTGGCTCACCTCGGTGTACCACCCAGGCAGAGACAGCATAGACATGATCGTCTCGATCCCCCTGAGCATCCTAGGCTCCCTCGACTGGTGGTCGACGCCCTCCCTGGTGTGTGCAGGGATGCCGTTCCATCCACCTCACCCCTCGGTGTCCCTCATGATGGACGCCTCATCTCTCGGCTGGGGTGCTCCCCTTGGTCAGTTTTGCACTCAGGGCCTTTGGTCAGCTCAAGAGCTGGCCTTGCACATCAATGTCCGAGAGCTGAGAGCAGTCCGCCTTGCGTGCCAGGCGTTTCAGCAGCACCTACAAGGCTGTTGTGTCTCAATGTTCACAGGCAACACAACGGCCATGTATTACATAAACAAGCAGGGAGGAACACGGTCCTCCCCTCTTTGCAGGAAGCTATCCAGCTCTGGGACTTCTGCATAGCCCAATCGATAGACCTGGTAGCGTCCTTTCTCCCAGGGGTCCGGAACACTCTGGCGGATCGCCCCAGCAGATCCTTCCTGTCTCACGAGTGGTCAATTCGTCCAGACGTTATCCATTCCGTTTTCTGAAAGTGGGGCTTTCCCCGCATAGACCGCTTCGCTTCTCGCGAGAACAGGAAGTGCCAGACGTTCTGCTCATTCCAAAGCCTCTCCCCGGGCTCAATCTTGGATGCTTTTCTGATGCCGTGGACGAGCCATCTGCTGTATGCTTTTCCACCGTTCCCGCTGGTTCACAGGGTCCTGCTAAAACTCCGCAGGGACAGAGCTCACTGGATTATGATTGCTCCAGCGTGGCCCAGGCAGCACTGGTACACCATGTACCATGTCGATAGCCAACCCGATTCCCCTGCCTCTTTGCCCAGACCTCATAACGCAGGATCACGGCAGACTTCACCACCCAGACCTGCAATCCCTGCACCTCACAGCATGGCTGCTGCGTGGCTAAACCGATCCGAGTTACGTTGCTCTGCCTCGGTACTACAGGTTCTCCTGGGTGGTAGGAAACCTTCCACTCGGTTAACATATCTGGCCAAGTGGAAGCGTTTCTCCTGCTGGTGTGAAATGCACAATGTTACTCCCACCGAGGTCCCGATCCATTCCATCTTGGACTACCTCTGGTCTCAAACAGCAGGGCCTGGCAGTGTCATCATTGAGGGTATACTTGGCAGCCATCTCTACCTTCCACCCAGGGGAGAGTGGCCGCTCCGTATTCTCGCACCCTATGGTTTCTAGGTTCCTCAAGGGCTGGGAGCGCTTATAGCCCCAAGTTCGCCGTCCCTCCCAAACCTGGGTCTTCAACCTGGTTCTAACCAGACTTATGACTGCCCAGTTCGAGCCACTGGCAACCTGCTCGCTGCTATACCTGTCCTGGAAGACAGTTTTCCTTGTAGCCATTGCATCGGTCAGACGAGTCTCCGAGCTTCAGGCTCTCTCGGTGGACCCACCGTATACTGTGTTTCACAAGGACAAGGTGCAGTTGTGACCACATCCGGCCTTCCTCCCTAAGGTGGTGTCGGCCTTTCATATCACCCAGGATATCTTCCTTCCGGTCTTCTTTCCAAAGCCACACTCATCGTGAAGGGAGCAACAATTGCCCTCCCTAGACGTCCGTAGGGCACTCGCATTTTATATCGAGCGGACAAAGCCCTTTCGTAACGCCCCAACTCTTCATCATACTGGCAGACCGAACAAAGGGCCTACCTGTCTCCTCCCAGAGGATTTCATCTTGGGTGATGTTATGCATCCACACCTCCTGTGACTTGGCCCATGTTCCATCGAGCCACCTCACTGCACATTCCACCAGGGCTCAGGCTTCTTCTGCTGCCTTCCTGGCTCAGCTGCAGGAGATATGTCGTGCAGCTACCTGGTCCTCGGTCCACACCTTTGCCTCACATTATGCACTGGTCCAACAGTCCAGAGATGATGCAGCCTTTGGCTCAGCAGTTTTGCATTCTGCAACATCTCACTCCGACCCCAGCGCCTACGTAAGGCTTGGGAATCACCTAATTGGAATCGATATGAGCAAGCACTTGAAGAAGAAAAGACGGTTACTCACCTTCGTAACTGTTGTTCTTCGAGATGTGTTGCTCATATCCATTCCGAACCCACCCTCCTTCCCCACTGTCGGTGTAGCCGGCAAGAAGGAACTGAGGGGCAGATGGGTCGGCAGGGGTATATATCCGGCGCCATAGCGGCGCTACTCCAGGGTGCGCCCAGCCGACCCACCGAGTGTTGCTAGGGTAAAAATCTTCCGACGAACGTGCATGCGGCGTGCGCACACCTAATTGGAATGAATATGAGCAACACATCTCGAAGAACAACAGTTACAAAGGTGAGTAACCGTCTTTTCTATGGCCAGCCTCCAGTTGAGAGTTGCCAACCATTAGGCCATTATTTTAACATTTGGCAGTCTATGCCCAAGTTTGCAGACTCACTGCCAGAATTCCTGGCTATTCTGGATGAGGGCAGAGCTGTGGCCAGGGCAGCCCTCCAAGCGGCTTCAAATACAGCAGAGTCGGTGGCCTGGACCACGGCTTTAGCCATTTCCAGGAGGCGGGCTCTGATGGGTTGGATCACAGAAACCCCCTTGGGAGCTGCCAACTGATATGCCAGGACTACCTCTGCTCCTGTTTTCCTTGCCAGCTCAGGACTCCAGCACCCCATCTTGCCGAGCCAGACACTCCCGTCTGCTCCAACAAAGACGCTGGGTCTGAATTACTTGCCCCAAAGCTGCAGGTTTACCTGAAAACAGCTCACAAAAGTCTTTAGCATTCAGATGCCCAACTCCCAATGGGGTCTAAACCCAAATAAATCTGTTTTACCCTGTATAAAGCTTATGCAGGGTAAACTCATGAATTGTTCGCCCTCTATAACACTGATAGAAAGATATGCACAGTTGTTTGCTCCCCCAGGTATTAATACATACTCTGAGTAAATTAATAAGTAAAAAGTGATTTTATTAAATACAGAAAGTAGGATTTAAGTGGTTCCAAATAGTAACTAGTAATAGACTAAACAAAGTAAGTCACCAAACAAAATAAAATAAAATGTGCAAATCTATGTCTAATCAAACTGAATACAGATAATCTCACACTCAGAGATGCTTCAGTGAGGTTTTTTGTTTGTTTGTTTTGTTTTTCTCATACTGGACACCTTCCAGGTCTGGGCACAATTCTTTCCCCTGGTACAGCTCTTGTTCCACCTTAGGTGGTAGCTAGGGGATTCTTCATGATTGCTCTCCTCTCTCCCTTTGTTCTCTTCCAGCCCTTTATATATCTTTTGTGTAAGGTGGGAATCCTTTTGTCCTTCTCTGAGTTCCCACCCCCTCCTTCTCAATGGAAAGACACCAGGTTAAAGATGGATTCCAGTTCAGGTGACATGATCACATGTCACTGCAAGACTTCATTACCACTTGCCAGCACACACGTATACAGGAAGACTTACAGGTAAAACACACCCATCTGCAGACAATGGTCCTAGTTAATGGGAGTTATCAAGATTCCAAACCACCATTAATGGCCCACACTTTACATAATTACAATAGGCCCTCAGAGTTATATTTCATATTTCTAGTTTCAGATACAAGAGTGGTACATTTATACAAATAGGATGATTACACTCAGTAGATTATAAGATTTGTAATGATACCTTACAAGAGACCTTTTGCATGAAGCATATCTCAGTTACATTATATTCACTTATTATTAATTTTTTATAAAACCATATAGACTGCACAATGTCACACATGCGTCCTGGTTTCAGTCATAGGGCCTGTCGGTGGAAGTTCAGCAGTCCATCCAGAACTTCCCCTTCAATGGCCTGGCACTGTTCGTGGAACAAACAGACAGCAGTTACATGGCCTGAAAGACTCAAGGGCTACCTCTTGCTCGCTGGGCCTTTACATGCCAGCGCCTGTGAGAAAGTGGTTCAAGCCACAGCAGTCCCACAGGTTTGGGGGCAATCCCAAACAGCCTTTCCGCAAAAAGGGCAAGGACTACAAGCACCGGCAAGGCCAACACCCGGCCTTCTCAGCTCACTCAAGCTCTGCTTGCCACCAGCTGGGTACTAAGCAGGCATTTTGAGTGTGCACTCAAGGGCGACCTTGCAGCCTATGTCCTGGATCCAGCACCCCTGCTTTCTTGCAACCGCTTGTCTCCCTTCCTCCCTGCCTGGGCTCTATAACATTGGACCAGTGGGTCCTCTGCACAGTAGCGGGGGGGTATACCCTCCAGTTTATTTCTACACCCCCCCCCCCCCACACACACACACACACACACTCCCCGTACCTCTTCAGGGACCCTTCTCATGAGCATCTGCTAGCTCAGGAGCTGCAGGGCCTTGTTCAGGAGGGAGCCGTGGAGGAAGTCCCTCAGCACTTGAGGGGGAAAGGGTTTTACTCCTGCTATTTTTTTTTATCCCAAAGGCCCAGAGGGGTCTACACCCCATCCTGTGTGGCCTTAAGTATCTCAAGAAGTTGAAGTCCCGCGTGGTCTCCCTGGCCTCCATCATTCCTTCCCTGGATCTGGGAGACTGGTACATTGCCCTCGACCTGAAAGAGGCTTACTTTCATACATCAATATTTCACTGACACAGTTCTTATGTTTCATAGTTGGGACTGCCCACAACCATTTTGCAATGTTCCCTTTTGGCCTAGCAATGGTGCCTAGGGTGTTTACGAAGTGCATGTCGGTGGTGGCAGCCTGTCTCAGATATTGGAGTATCTAGATCTACCCTAACCTCTGTGACTGCCTCATCAAGGGCCACTCCAGGGTCCAGGTCTGGTGCAGCATCGAGATGTTGCGAGCCACTTGTCAAGTTCTGGGCCTGTTCATAAATGAATAAAATCAACATTGGTCCCAGTCCAAAGGATAGAGTTTATTGGAGTGATACTCGATACTACCCGAGCCAGAGCATTCCTAACAGAGGCCAGATTAAGGTCAATGTCAGATCTGATTGCCAGTGTCACTGCCCATCTGCTCACCACGGCCCGGGTCTGTCTCACATCATTGGGCCATATGACAGCATGCACGTACGTTGTCCAACCTGCAAGACTCAGGCTGTATCCCCTCCAGATGTGGCCGGAGTCGGACTACTTCCTAGACAAGGTCATCACAGTCCCTCCGCGGATACTTACCTCTCGGCAGTGGTGGTCCAACCTGATTCTAGTATTGGAAGATGTGTCGTTCACGAGCCTGTGACCTATGGTCTCCCTGATTTCAGATGCATCCAACCTTGGTTGGGGAGTGCATCTCAGTACACTGAGGACTCAAGGGTTATGTTCTTGAAAGGAGCTTGTGTTGCATATAAACGTCAGGGAGCTCAAAGCTGTCCACCTGGCTTGCGGCGACTTCCTTCCCCAACTGTCTGGCCGGGTGGTGAAGGTGTTGACAGTCAACCCAGCCTCCATGTTCTGTGTCAACAGGCTGGGGGAAGCTCGATCATCAGTGCTGTGCCAGAGGCCCTCCATCCTTGGGACTTCTGCATCCAGCATGCAGTCCATCTGGAAGTCTCCCCAGTGTCCAGAACATGCTGGAGGATTGCCTCACCAGGTCCTCCTTCTCTCATCACAAGTGAGGTTGTCAGAATGCTCTTCCAGAAATGAGGAGCTCCCCAAGTGGACCTGTTCACCACCAGACAGAACAGAAAGCGTCATCAGTTTTGTTCTCTCCAAGACCTCGGCAGAGGCTCACTATCTGATGTCTTTCTCCTGTCCTGGTCAGAGGACCCGATGTATGCCTTCCCAACAACTCCGTTTATAAGCAAAGTCTTCTCAAAAATCAAGAGGGACAAGTCACAGGTCATTATAATCATCTCAGCATTGGTTCGGCATGCTTAGAGACCTGGTTGTTGCAGCCCTGTGGCCACTTACCAGCTGTTCGGACCTACTCTTGCAGGATCACAGTCGACTCCTGCATCTGGACCTCGCCTCTCGCTGCCTCACAGCTTGGATGCTGCGTGGCTGAATCTAGAGGAACAAGTCTGGTCTAGTCGGGTACGGCAGGTTCTCTTGGAGAAGCAGAAAGCCCTCCACCAGAGCAACTTACCTGGCAAAATGGAAACATTTCTCTTGCTGGGCATCAGAACGGAATATCTCCCCGGCCCAGTCATCTCTGCAGGCCATACTGGATTACCTGCTTCACCTAAAGCACCAACGGCTCATCTTCTCTTCTATCAAGGTGCACCTGACTGCCGTATCAGCCGTATGCATCCAGGGTAGATCGGTGTTCTCGCATGAGATGTCACTCAAGTTCTTGAAAGGCCTTGAAAGACTCTTTCTGCCAATCTGGGATCCAGTTCCCCAGTGGGACCTTAATCTGGTCCTCTCCAGGCTCACGGTTCCACCCTTTGAGCCTATGGCTTCTTGTTCCCTTTCTCACTTGTCATGGAAGATTGCATTCCTTGTAGCTATTACCTAAGCGAGACGTGTCTCTAAAATTAAAGCCCTCACTTTGGAGCCCCCGTACACTGTATTCTCCAAGGACATGGTCCAGGTCCAGCTGCAGCCCCATCCGGCCTTCCTGCCAAAGGTGGTGTCACATTTCCATGTGAACCAGGATAATTTCCTCCTGGTGTTTTGTCCAAAGCCTCACATGACCAATGATGAGACGTGGCTGCACACTCTGGATGTCAGGCATGCCCTGGCTTTCTACCTGGAGCACACCAAGCCCTTTCTGGTGTCCTCTCAGAGGATTTCGATTTGGCTCACCACCTGCATCCGTACTTGTTATGAGTTAGCACAGGCTGTGCCTCCACCGATACTGAAGGCTCACTTGACGAGGGCTCAGGCCTCTTTGGCTGAGTTCCTGGCACACGTCCCTATCCAGGACATCTGCAGGGCCACAATGTGGTCTTCGGTTCACAACGCATTATGCCATCACCCAGCAAGCCAGAGATGACACTGGATTTGGCAGAGCTGTGTTGCAATCGACATGTCCATGAATTCCTACCTGCCACCAATGGTACTGCTTGGGAGTCACCTACAACGGAAGGGACATGAGCAAGCACTTGAAGAAGAAAAGAGAGTTACCTGTTTTTGTAACGTGTTCTTCGACATGTTTTGCTCATGTCCATTCCAGGACCCGCCCTCCTTCCCCTCTGTCAGAGTTTTGGCAAGAAGGAACTGAGGGAGTGGGGAACCGGCGGTGCCCCTTATACCGCGGCATAGGCACACCACTCCAGAGGACGCCAGAGCCAATCCCCTATAGATACCACTGAGTGAAAAACTTCTAGCACCAGTGCATGTGGCAAGCACACACACCTACAATGGAATGGACATGAGCAACACATCTCAAAGAACAAGAGTTACAAAAGGTAAACGTCTTTTACTTACCCTACAGTAACTGGTTCTTCAAGGTGTGGTCAATGCAGATCCCATGAGTCCATCCCTGCTTGTCAGAGTTCTCTGCTTCCGTGGACTCGAATTGCAAGGGAATTGAGGGAGCATCACAGCCACTCCCCCTTATACCCTTGCATGAGAGCACAAGGAGAGGCACAGGCACATGTGCAACCCTGATGGATGTTGTTACTAAAATAAAATATCCAATCTCACATGCATGGGGTGCATGCACACCTGCAGTGGGATCAGAGCTGATTACAACTTCTTGAAGAGCCACCGTTACTTGTAAGTTACTGTTCTTTTTCCTTTCATCAATCTAGTATTAATTCTCCTCTCTCTTACTGCTACAAAGTCAGGCCATAGGTTGGTACAAGAGCTGTTTTTTTGTGTTTTTCAACCTCATCAGTTCTCCGTCTCATTTATTATCTCACCTGAAAACACCCATTTCTTCCTTTGCCTGTGTGTATACTTCTTAATTTCTGAACTGTGCTATTTATCTGTAAATATTTAATTCCATATACTTTTTTGAGCTGCAGTTAGTATGAAAGACACTATAAAAACAAACACACACACACACAAATGTAAAAGAGTTAGTCTTTCTCTTCCACATAATGAACCAGAACTAGAAAGCATGAGAAGAGGGATTATTTTGTAGAAAACCTGCTGAGGCCAATAAAATATAAAGAAATGTTCTGTCCTCCAGCAGGCCTTCGGATGAAATACCTTAGACTTGGATAATACTATTCCAGTTGTAAGATTTTTCTCTTCAGCTTTATTCATGATATTTAATAAAATAGGCTTGCATACTGCACACTGGCATACTTTAAATTGGTTATGAACAACTGTCATAACTGCATAAACTTGCTGATTCAACAGTGAATTGAGGCATGCCTTTTAGCATAATTATTGTAGTAGCTCAGCAAAAAGGTTTATCCAGTGAGACAGGTGGCTGTAATCCTATACAAATTAGAAGAATTTAGCTCAGTCTAATTTAAACAAAAATCAAATGTATTTTCTTCTCTGAGTATTTTATTTATTGATTTTTATACACATCCACTCTCCCAATCAAGGCAGCAATGATTAGTTAGAAGAAGGAGTAGCTGGAAAGAATCTAGAATAGACCTTTGAAATGGAACCATTGTTAAGGCAAGCAAAGTTTTAAGACTGGCAACCATCTTGACAATCACTTGCTGATTTTCACTTGCTGATTTTTTTTTTCTTGTTTAGGTTCAGCGCACTATTGCCAAACAGATTCAGATGGTGCGGCAAGTTGGGAAAGGGCGATATGGTGAGGTGTGGATGGGTAAATGGCGAGGCGAAAAAGTGGCAGTCAAAGTATTTTTTACCACTGAGGAAGCCAGTTGGTTCAGAGAAACTGAGATTTACCAGACTGTTCTAATGCGTCATGAAAACATACTTGGTAAGTAAGCAGTTTGTAATTTGAATGGGTAGTGGAGGACTTGTATTTCAAAGAATTGTAGTTGTTTCATGAAGAGTGTGGAGACATTCCTTTATGAAATCACTGCAGGAATGTAGCATAGCATATAATAATAAAAATGCTATAATTATATGCAGACTATGGATCTTGCTTATTTTTAATATTACAAATAACAGAGCTTGACTTTTCTTCTTTTTGCTTGAGGATCAACATTGTGACATCACATGAGGTTGAAACCTAAACTCTAGCACTCCTGGTCCTCAAATAAGAAGTGATGGGTGTGTAAGGGGCTGTTGAGTCTTACTATAAAATGAGTCTTAAGCTTTTTCATTTCCTGAAAAGTCTTCCAAGTAATGAATTATGTGATTTCTATGTAACACTAAATGCTAACTTTGTTTATGCATTGAACAGGTTTTATAGCCGCTGATATTAAAGGCACAGGCTCCTGGACACAACTTTACTTGATTACAGATTACCATGAAAATGGATCCTTGTATGACTTCCTGAAATGTGCCACACTTGACAACAGGGCTTTGCTCAAACTGGCTTATTCTGCTGCATGTGGTCTGTGCCATCTACACACAGAAATTTATGGGACACAAGGCAAGCCTGCTATTGCACACAGGGACCTGAAGAGTAAAAATATCTTGATAAAGAAAAATGGAAGCTGCTGTATTGCTGACCTGGGTCTTGCAGTCAAATTTAACAGGTAGATGATCAAAGCCTATTAGCAGTTGGTATCTTTTGCATGTATGTTGAAAGGCATCAAAGATCAAGTTGAAATGAGTGTTAATTCACTGATTGGTTGTTTTGCAGTTAAACAGTAAAATTGTATGGTGTTTATTTATTGTTTTGAGAGTCAAATTCTCTTCTTTACTTTGGATGTGGGGTGAATATTGAGGTGGAAGATCAAATGGTCTCAAAGATTGTTAGGATGGAGAGCTAAGAGTTCAAGTTGTTCCCCTCTCCACAAGAAGGAGAGAAAAGGAAACAAATCCACTGCCAGAATCAAAAACTTCATCTTTCCCTGGAGCATCTCTATAATGCTTTCATGTATTTTCAGTATAAGATCCGTGACTCAATGAAAATTTGAGCAACATAAAATGAATTGAATAGTAAAATATATTACCTACAAAATTACTGTTCTTCGAGTGCTTGCTCATATCGATTCCAATTAGGTGTACGCGCGCCGCATGCACGTTCAGCGGAAGATTTTTACCCTAGCAACACTCGGTGGGTTGGCTGGGCGCCCCCTGGAGTGGCGCCGCTATGGCGCCGGATATATACCCCTGCCGACCCGACCGACCCTCAGTTCCTTCTTACCGCCCGTGTAGGTCGTTGGAACAGTGGAGCGCAGCTTAGCTGACCTCCACCTCCCTAGCTATTCGCTCATTTCTCATAGTTATTGTGTATATAGTTCAATATTTTATATTTCTAGTTAGTTTTATTAGTTTTAGTAGTAGTTAGTGTATATAGTTAAGAGGGATCAGGGCTTAGCCCCTTCCTCTCACCCGGTACCGGGGCCCATGCCCGGTTCACCAGGCTTTAAACCGTGCACGACCTGTCATAGGCCGATGCCCACAGGAAACTCTCACGACTCTTGTCTCAAGTGCTTGGACGAATCCCACCTCGCAGACAAGTGCCGCATCTGTAAAGCATTCAAGCCCCAGACGAAAAAGGAGCGGGACATTCGACTCAAGCAGCTCCTGATGGAGGCAGCTCTCACTCCTCCATCTTCGGCACCGACCACGGCACCGGGGACGAGTGCCTCTTCCACACCAGAGCGCACTGGCACCATGAAGGCTCCTCGACACCGGCCATCACCAGCCCAGGCTCCTGCCCGGCACCGCTCACTCTCCCCAAGGGTCAAGAAGCATAAGACTCCTGCGGCCTGCGTACCTGCGCCGCAGTCGGAGCTCTCATCTAAGTCGGACCGCCCGGCGCCGTCAACTGCCACGGCACTGACACCTGCTGCACCGTTGATTCTGGTCTCGCACAAGCCGTTGAGTCGGTGCCTACCAGCTCCCCGGCGCACGCCGTGGTTGAGCTTATTGTGCCCTCCACGCCGGAGACGTTCTCTACGGCAAGGGAGTTGATTGCCTTGACGGACCCCAGGCTGCCTCAACCCCCGGCACCGCCGGTGCGGGCTGTTCACTCAATAGGCAAGCCTGCCCTGCTGAGACCACTCTTGCCCGACACCACCGAACATCGTTGGTCACGATCCAGATCCTGCAGACGTTCTTGGTCCCGTCATCGATCCCGGTCTCAGCGCCGCTCGCAGTCCCGGTACCGGTCATACTTGCGGCACCGGTCAAGATCCCGATCTCTGACCCGATACTCTCGGCACCGATCACGGCGCCATACCTCTCGCAGCCAATCAAGACGTAGGGATTCGAGACTCCGGTCGACCTCCCGGCATTGCGCCGGTAGCAGGTCCCGATCTCCTTCCCGGTACCAGTACGACTCCCAGTACCGTTCTCCGGTGCCGCGTGGAGACGGATCAACTAGATGCAGAGGCCCTCCCCAAACGGTCTCAGCTCCTCCATGGCCGTCACAGCATGCATCCGTTTCATCCCATGCGGACAGTGCCTCCTATGGAGATTTGGATACTTACAGCAGGGCCACCCAAGGAGCCCACGGCCCGGACCAAGGACCGCAACAATGGTCCTTTTGGACGCCTTGGGCATATCACCAAGCCCAAGGTGAACCCACTGTGACATCACGCTCCGTTACTTCAGAACACCGCGTGCCAGAAGCCACGGTCAGCAGATCTCCCCCTGCTGGTACGGAGGAAGCTCCTGCCCCCACACCGGACCCCCAGGCTCCCCCGGCTCCGGATGTCCACTAGGATCAGGAGTCACTTCAGGACCCGCTTGTCCCGGGACTTTCTTCCTCCTCTTCACCAGACGAGGCGGTAGCGGGGACATCATCATCAGGCCTACCTCCCATTGACCTCAGGTCACGCCAGGACCGCCTGTGGCGTGTCGCCGAAAATATCAACTTGCCAGTAGAGGAGGTTCCAGAGGTTGAGGACCCGGTGATAGATATATTATCGGTGGAGGCACCAACCCGAGTAGCCCTACCCTTCATTCGTTCGATCCAAGCTAGAGCAGATACCATCTGGCAATCCCCGGCAACTATCCCGCCGACAGCCAGAGGGGTCGAACGGAAGTACATGGTGCCCTCCAAGGGGTATGAGTACTTATATGTGCACCCCCCTCCTTGTTCATTGATTGTACAGTCCGTTAATGAACGGGAACGCCACGGCCAACAAGCCCCTGCCCCAAAATCAAAGGAGGCCAGGCGAATGGATTTGTTGGGACGAAAAATCTATTCCGCGGGAGGCCTCCAACTCAGGGTAGTGAACCAACAAGCCCTGCTTAGTAGGTATAATTACAATACCTGCTTAGTAGGTATAATTACAATACCTGGGAGGCAGTAGGGAAATTTACAGAGCTGCTCCCACAGGACTCCCGCCAGGAATATACAGCATTGTTGGAGGAAGGCAAAAAAGTAGCGCGGACCTCTCTACAGGCCTCGCTAGACGCCGCTGATTCGGCAGCTAGAACAGTTGCCTCTGGCATCGCCATGCGACGTATCTCATGGCTTCAGGTGTCAGGCTTGCCACCTGAACTTCAGTACACTATACAAGACTTACCATTTGATGGCCAGGGCCTATTCTCACAAAAGACAGACCCCAGGCTACAGAGTCTGAAAGACAATCGCGTAATCATGCGTTCACTCGGAATGCATACGCCACAGACTCAAAGAAGGTCCTTCTGCTCCCAACCTCAGCACCCCTACCCCCAGCCTAGGCCAAGACAGGACTTTGTCAGACAATGAGGTCGTACCAACCGCAGACGACAGTCTGGACCTCAAGGGGGTAACAATACCGGTCCCACCAAGCCATCTACAGGACCCAAATCAAACTTTTGAGGGTGTGCCCGAGAGCGGTGTACCAATTGTCTCCCTGGATCCTTTTCAGTTCTACAACCACCTTTCCCCATTCATCCTTGCGTGGTCCCAACTAACCTCAGATCATTGGGTCCTTCGCACGGTGGAGTGTGGATACCACCTGCAGTTTATTTCACCCCCTCCCTCCCAACCCCCTTCCTTGTCCCTCCTCAGGGACCCCTCTCACGAGCAACTCCTCCTACAAGAGGTCCATAGGCTCCTTGCGATTGGAGCTATAGAGGAGGTACCGGAGCAATCAAGGGGCAAGGGGTTTTATTCCCGATATTTCCTAATCCCCAAGGCGAAAGGTGGCCTTCGGCCTATCCTAGACCTGCGAGGACTGAAACAAGTTCATGAAAAAGTTCGTTCCGCATGGTATCCCTGGGAACTATCAGCCCTTCCCTGGATCCCGGAGATTGGTACGCCGCTCTCGATATGAAGGACGTGTATTTCCACATTGCAGTTTACCCTCCACACAGACGATATCTGCGGTTTGTGGTGAACCGCCAACACTTTCAGTTCACAGTCCTTCCCTTTGGCCTCTCCACGGCCCCTCGGGTTTTCACAAAGTGCATGGCGGCAGTCGCAGCCTCCCTCCATCGTCATCGAATATATGTCTTCCCATACCTCAATGACTGGCTTATTCGAGGGACCTCCGAGGCACAAGTCACCAGGCATGTGCACATCATCAAGGACTTATTCATGCGTCTAGGCCTGATGATCAATCTGGAGAAATCTACTCTAGTGCCTACGCAAAGAATAGAGTTCATTGGGGCCACTCTAGACTCCACTCTTGCAACGGCCAGTTTGCCTTTACCTCGTTTTCAGGCAATCGTATCGCTTATACAAACACTTCAAAACTTCCCGACAACCTCGGCCCGTACTTGCCTCGGCCTCCTCAGCCATTTGGCAGCATGCACATTTGTGACAAAGCACGCCAGACTGCGCGTGCGTCCCCATCAAACTTGGTTCGCCTCAACCTACTGCCCAGGCAGGGACGCCATAGACATGGTACTCACCATCCCACCGAGCATCTTAGGCTCCCTCGACTGGTGGCGGATGCAGTCCCGGGTGTGTGCAGGCCTGCCGTTCCATCCACCACAGCCCTCCGCGTCTTTGACAATGGACGCGTCATCTCTTGGCTGGGGTGCTCACCTAGGGCACCTTCGCACTCAAGGCCTTTGGTCATCTCGGGAGTTGGCGTTACACATAAATGTCCGAGAACTGAGAGCAGTCCGCCTGGCGTGTCAAGCGTTCCAGAGCCATCTGCAAGGTCGTTGTGTCTCAGTCTTCACAGACAACACAACGGCCATATATTATATAAACAAGCAGGGCGGGACACAATCCTCCCCACTTTGTCAGGAGGCAATTCAACTATGGGACTTTTGCATAGCCCACTCAATAGACCTGGTAGCGTCCTTTCTCCCAGGAGTCCGGAACACTCTGGCAGATCAACTGAGCAGATCCTTCCTGTCTCACGAGTGGTCCATCCGTCCAGACGTTCTCCATTCTGTCTTCCGGCAGTGGGGGTTTCCCCACATAGACCTCTTTGCCTCCCGAGAGAACAGGAAATGCCAGGTGTTCTGCTCCCTGTGAGGTCGCTCTCCGGGCTCCCTCTTGGACGCATTCCTAATTCCGTGGAACGGGCACCTATTTTATGCCTTCCCGTCGTTTCCACTCGTCCACAGAGTCCTCCTCAAGCTCCGCAGGGACAGAACCCACCTAATCCTGATCGCTCCAGTGTGGCCGAGACAGGATTGGTACACCCTGTTGCTCGACCTCTCCGTGGCAGACCCGATCCCCTGGCCACTCTGCCCGGACCTCATATATCAGGACTTCGGCAGGCTTCACCACCCGGACCTGCAGTCCCTTCATCTGACAGCATGGCTGCTCTCTGGTTAAGCCAATCTGAGTTGCGTTGTTCCACCGCAGTACAAGAAGTGCTATTGGGAAGCAGAAAACCTTCCACGCGAATGACATATCTCGCCAAGTGGAAGCGCTTCTCCCATTGGTGCGCTCAGTGTAGATTTCTCCCTGGTCATGTATCTATCCCCACTATCTTGGACTACTTATGGTCCCTCAAGGAACAGGACCTGGCGATCTCATCTATAAGGGTACATCTTGCAGCTATTTCTGCCTTCCACCCGGGCGAGGCTGGCAATTCAGTCTTTTCTCACCCCATAGTTTCCAGGTTGCTTAGAGGCTTGGAGCGGCTGTACCCTCATGTCAGACGCCCAACCCCTACCTGGGATTTAAACCTGGTGTTAGCTAAGCTCATGGGTCCCACCTTTGAGCCTTTAGCCACATGTTCGCTGCTATACCTTTCCTGGAAGACAGCCTTCCTCGTCGCTATCACCTCGGCTAGACGAGTCTCGGAACTCCACGCTTTGACCGTGGATCCCCCGTATACGGTATTCCATAAGGACAAGGTACAGCTCTGACCGCACCCGGCATTCCTCCCTAAGGTGGTCTCTGCCTTCCACATTAATCAAGACGTCTTCCTCCCAGTTTTTTTCCTGAAGCCGCACTCATCGAGTCGGCAACAACAACTGCATACTTTGGATGTCCATAGGGCTCTCACCTTTTATATTGAGAGAACCAAACCCTTCCGACGTTCACCTCTGCTCTTTGTAGCGGTCGCAGACCGGATGAAAGGCATGCCGGTCTCCTCCCAACGAATTTCTTCTTGGGTGACATCCTGTATCCGGGCATGCTATGACTTGGCGCATGTTCCGGCTGGACATCTCACTGCCCATTCTACTCGGTCTCAAGCCTCATCTGCCGCCTTTCTGGCCCATGTACCCATCCAGGAAATTTGTTGTGCGGCTACCTGGTCTTCCATCCACACCTTTGTGTCACACTACGCAATGGTCCAACAGTGTAGAGACGATGCCGCCTTTGGCTCAGCGGTCCTACATTCCGCAACCTCTCGCTCCGACCCCACCGCCTAGGTAAGGCTTGGGAATCACCTAATTGGAATCGATATGAGCAAGCACTCAAAGAAGAAAAGACGGTTACTCACCTTTGTAACTGTTGTTCTTCGAGATGTGTTGCTCCTATCCATTCCAAACCCGCCCTCCTTCCCCACTGTCGGAGTAGCCAGCAAGAAGGAACTGAGGGTCGGTCGGGTCGGCGGGGGTATATATCCGGCGCCATAGCGGCACCACTCCAGGGGGCCGAGTGTTGCTAGGGTAAAAATCTTCCGACGAACGTGCACGCGGCGTGCGCACACCTAATTGGAATGGATATGAGCAACACATCTCGAAGAACAACAGTTACAAAGGTGAGTAACTGTCTTTTTTGACTGTAATTATTTAAAAAATATGAAAAATTACTACAAAAACAATTGCTAATGTCTGAAGCAGCCACAAAATTTCACTTTCCCACACTAATGCCAAAGAAACTGCAAGCCCTTGTCCAAGAATTTGGGTTCAGACATGGTAATTTCTAGTATAGTTTTTAGTGGGTGTGTGGATAGTATGGTGGTAGAACATTATAAATGCAGGTAATTTTGTAGAAATAGGTTGTTTTTTTGTTTGTTTGTTTGTTTTGTAAAGCTCATTGTAACATGCTCAAAATGTTCCTATTAGAAATAAGGGTATTTTAGGTCTAATATAGGGGTAAAAACTGTACATGTAAAGCTTATAGTGGAATGCATGGGCTACCAATGTCTTGAAGTGGATATCAAATCCTAGAACACAAGAAAACTTCAGCATGAGTATTGATGTGTAGAATTGTGGATATTAGTAATGCATTTTGAGTCTTGAACATTTGGAATTGTCTGCTTAGTCATGTGTGCAGTTTTGGTGGGGGGGTTTTGGGCTTTTTTTTTTTTTATTATTTTTTTTTTGCAAAGCAGTCACATGAACCTTCATGTTGGGTATTTTATAATCTTTTTTTATTTAATCTGTCTAAAAGAAGCATAATATATTATAAGCTGTAATATTGGAAGGAGGATTTGAGAAAGAGATTATTGATTTAATTATAGTTCATAATTTTACTTTGACGATAATAATTGCATCTTTTTACATGACAGCAGTTCCTTTGTACTGCTCCACAGTTCATTTAACCTTAATTATTTACATTTAGTGATACGAATGAAGTTGATGTCCCTTTGAATACTAGAGTGGGAACAAAACGTTACATGGCACCAGAAGTCCTAGATGAAAGCCTAAATAAAAATCATTTCCAACCATATATCATGGCTGACATCTACAGTTTTGGCTTGATCATTTGGGAAATGGCTCGGCGTTGTGTCACAGGAGGTAAGCCTTTAAATCTTGTGTTTCAAAATTATTTACAAAACTAAGTTTTCAAAAGAATTTACCCAATACCTCTAATCCAAGGACTAAGCCTTCTGAAGAGAATGAAAAATATTTGAGTCCTACCACTTGCCCTGTGTCTCAAGGGCAGGCACCCTGCATTTTAAAAGAACAAAACAGCTGTGTGATTCACTTAATTGTAACACTGTCAATCAACTGTCTTCTTCATACACTTTTTATAACATAACTTACTATTTCTTCTTCGAGTGATTGCTCCTATGCATTCCAGTTAGGTGTGCGCGCGCCACGTGCACGGCTCGTCAGAAGATTTTTACCCTAGCAACACTCGGTGGGTCGGCTGGGTGCCCCCTGGAGTGGCGCCGCTATAGCGCTAGATATATACCCCAGCCGACTCGTCCGCTCCTCAGTTCCTTCTTACCGCCCGTGACGGTCGCTGGAACAGTGGAGTGCTTAGTTGACCTCCACAGCCCTAGGTTCTCACCGTTCCCTCTCTCCCTCGAGGAAACGTAAGCCAGCACAGACGTCCTCCAAGGTCTCTGCACCAGGACCTATCGCCCAACCACCGGCTCCGGCACCGGCACCCCCAGCACCGACTCCGGCAGCGCATAAACCATGCGCTGTATCATTGACTCCGGCACCGAAAGGGCCGTCGAGTCCGGTACCTCCTTGCTCCCCGGTGCATACTGTGGTCGAGCTCGCTCTCCCGTCGACTCCGGAAACCTTTTAGACGGCGAGAGAGCTGATAGCGTTGACGGAGCCAACGCATACTCAACCCCCGGCACCGCCGGTGCGGGTTAAGTCAGTTGGCAAGCCGGCTATCATGCGGCCTCCTTCCCCTGACAGGCAGGACAGACGCTACTCTAGGTCCCGGTCCCGGTCCCGGAGGCGTTCCTGTTCTCGCTGCTCCAGATCTCGGCACTGTTCGCAGTCCCGGTACCGCTCTCCATCGCGGTACCAGTCGTACTCGCGGAGACGATCCCGGTCCCGGTCTCCTGACAGACGCTATCGGCACCGATCTGGCTCTTGGTACCGTTCCCGGCACCGGTCCTCCTGTAGCCGCTCCCACCGCTCATTCCCGGCACCGCGAAGACCGGCATCGTTCCCCGGCACCGTCCAGGGACAGACCGGCAGCGTCGACGGCACAGTCACAAAGTCTCTCGGCACCGCCGTGGCCTTCGAGACAGCTGTCCGTCTCCTCACAGGCAGACAGCGCAGTTGGTCAGCGCACAGAGCCTCAAGGGCAAGACCAGGGTCGTTCTCAATGGGGCTTCTGGACTCCATGGGCCTACCATGAGACTCAAGGAGTGCCTTTTTCCACTCAGCACTCCAGGGCATCCGACCACAGAGCACCTGAGGCTACGGTCAGCAGACCTCCTCCCACAGCCGTGGTAGAGGAGCCGCTGGCATCCACGGATGCGGAGCATCTCCCTGTCACTGAGGCCCCGCAGCAGCTCGATGAGCCCCCACCGGACACGCTGCTCCCGGGCCTATCATCCTCTTCCTCGCCGGATGAGGCCGTGGCTGGGGCGTCCTCCTCGGGCCCTCCACCAATCGATCTACGGGCCCATCAGGACTTGCTACGACGGGTGGCCCAAAACATAAACCTGCCAGTGGAGGAGGTGGCAGAGGATGATGACCCCGTCGTCAGCATAATCGGAGCAGATGTGCCTCTTCATGTGGCCCTGCCCTTCATCCGCACTATCCAGCGGAATGCGGACACTGTCTGGCAGTCACCAGCGTCCATCCCGCGTCCATCCCGCTCGGGGGGTGGAGAGAAAATACTCGGTCCCATCCAAGGGATACGAGTATCTCTACACGCACCCAGCTCCATGCTGGTTGGTGGTCCAGTCCGTTAACGACCGTGAGCGACATGGCCAGCCGGCGCCAGCGCCCAAGTCCAAAGAAGCGCGGCGTATGGACCTTTTGGGCCTTAAAGTCTATTCAGCTGGAGGTCTCCAGTTGAGAGTCGCCAACCAGCTGGCTCTCCTCAGTAGGTACACCTATAACACCCTGGTGTCCCTCTCGAAGTTCTCTGAGCTTGTGCCATCCGACTCCCGGCCTGAGTTCACGGCCCTTGTTGAGGAGGGTAAAAAGGCATCCCGCTCGGCCCTCCAAGCCTCTCTGGACTCTGCAGATTCAGGAGCCAGGACTTTGGCCTCTGGAGTGACCATGCGGAGAATTTTGTGGCTTCAGGCCTCCACGCTGCCCCCGGAGGTCCAACACACCATCCAGGACTTGCCGTTTGATGGCCAGGGTCTCTTTTCTGAAAAGACAGACTCACGACTGCAGACCCTCAAGGATGGTCGAATCACCATTCGCTCCCTGGGCATGTACACGCCTGTTACCCAGTGGATATCCTTCCGGCCACAGCCGTACCGCCCGTTCAACCAGCCCAGACCACGGCCCAATAATAGGCGCAGGGGCAGAGTGAACCGGCGCAGGCAGTCGGGCAATCAGGGAAACCAGTCCCAACCACCCTCTAAGCCTACCTCGGGACCCAAACAAAACTTTTGATGGGACGCCCAAGGACGGCCCACCAGTTTCTTTACCGGATCCTTCCCCTTTGTTTTTCAACCGTCTCTCCCAATTCCTACCGGCGTGGTCCCAGATAACAACCGATGACTGGGTACTTCGCACGGTGGAGTCTGGTTACCGCCTCCAGTTTATTTCGCCCCCTCCCTCCCACCCACCATACCCGTCCCTCTTCAGGGACCCCTCTCACGAGCAATTCCTCTTGCAAGATGTCGAGACTCTGTTGAGTTTGGGTGCCATAGAGGAGGTGCCGGAAGGCATGCGGGGCAGGGGATTTTATTCCCGATATTTCCTAATCCCCAAGGCGAAGGGAGGTCTGCGACCAATCCTCGACCTCTGAGAGCTCAACAGATTTCTGGTCAAGCTCAAGTTCCGCATGGTAACCCTGGGGACCATTATTCCCTTCTTGGATCCGGGAGACTGGTTTGCCACCCTCGACATGAAGGACGCTTATTTCCATATTTCCATTTACCCTCCTCATCGTCGCTACCTGCGCTTTGTCGTCAACCACCAGCACTACCAGTTTACGGTGCTCCCCTTCAGCCTCTCCACGGCACCGAGGGTCTTCACCAAGTGCATGGCGGTGGTCGCCGCGACCCTTCGGCGTCGCCGGATACATGTTTACCCATATCTCGACGACTGGCTGGTCCGCGGAACGTCCCAGCAGCTCGTAGCTCAGCAAATGGCCAAGATCCTAGGCCTGTTCCAACACCTAGGCCTTATGATCAACACCAAGAAGTCTACCTTGGCTCCAACGCGGAGGACAGAATTCATCGGCGCGGTCCTGGACTCCAATCTTGCCAGGGCCTGCCTCCCTCTGCCTCGACACCAGGCCATGGCTTCCATCATCCGAAGCCTGCAATCCTTCCCGATGACAACGGTGCGCACCTGCCTCAGCCTCCTAGGCCACATGGCAGCGTGCACTTTCGTGACCCCATACGCGAAACTCCGCCTTCGCACCTTTCAAACGTGGTTGGCGTCGGTTTACCACCCACACAGGGACTCAATAGACACGGTGGTCACGATTCCGCAACCAGTCCTCCTTTCGCTCAACTGGTGGTTGGACCCAGGGGTGGTGTGTGCCGGGGTTCCGTTCCGCCCCCCTCAACCCTCTATTACTTTAACTACGGACGTCTTGGCCATGGGGTGGGGTGCGCACCTCGGCGGCCTACACACCCAGGGCCTTTGGTCACCCCGCGAGCTGACCCTCCACATCAACGTCCAGGAACTGCAAGCGGTTCGCTTGGCGTGCCAGACCTTTCGCTCCCAACTCCAAGGTCGCTGCGTGTCCGTTCTCACAGACAACACGACAGCGATGTTCTACATCAACAAGCAGGGCGGAGCACGTTCCTCCCGGCTTTGCACGGAAGCGATGCAACTGTGGGACTTTTGCATAGCCCACTCCATCCATCTAGTAGCATTGTTTCTCCCGGGAGTGCAGAACACACTGGCAGACCGCCTCAGCAGGTCTTTTCTCTCCCACGAGTGATCGCTTCGTCCCGATGTGGTGCACACAATTTTCCAGAGGTGGGGTTTTCCCCGGATAGACCTTTTTGCCTCCAGAGAGAACAGGAAATGCCATCTGTTCTGCTCTTACCAGGGCAGCTCCCAGGGCTCCCTCTCAGATGCATTCCTCCTCCCGTGGAAGGATCGCCTGCTGTATGCCTTCCCTCCCTTCCCCCTCGTACACCGGGTACTGCTCAAGCTCCGGAGGGACAGGGCCCACTTCATTCTCATTGCTCCGGCGTGGCCGAGACAGCACTGGTACACCCTGCTGTTCGACCTCTCAGTAGCGGATCCTATTCCCCTCCCGCTATGGCCGGACCTCATAACGCAGGACTTCAGCAGGCTTCGCCACCCGGACTTGCAGTCCCTCCACCTGACGGCTTGGCTCCTGCATGGCTAACCCGAGCAGAGCGGGACTGTTCCGCTGCAGTGCAGCAGGTGCTGCTAGAGAGCAGAAAACCTTCCACTCGGTCGACCTACCTCGCTAAGTGGAAGCATTTCACGCTCTGGTGCAGTCAGAAAGGTCTCAACCCTCTCCTGATCCCTGTTCCCAAGATCCTGGACTATCTCTGGTCCCTCAAAGAGCAAGGCCTCGCGATCTCCTCCTTGAAAGTGCACCTGGCGGCAATTTCCGCCTTTAGGCCCAGCATAGGGGAACATTCCATCTTCTCCAATCACATGGTTTCCCGTTTTCTAAAGGGACTAGAACGCTTATACCCTCCGGTACGGCACCCAGCTCCTACCTGGGATTTGAACTTGGTCTTAGCCAAGCTTATGGGAGCCCTCTTTGAACCCTTGGCCACGTGTTCCCTTCTCTACTTGTCCTGGAAAACGGCCTTCCTCGTCGCTATTACTTCAGTGAGACGAGTCTCTGAGCTTCGTGCCCTAACGGCTGACCCGCCGTATACTATCTTCCATAAGGACAAAGTGCAGCTTCGGCCACACCCCGCCTTCCTGCCTAAGGTGGTGTCGGCTTTCCATGTGAACCAGGACATCTTCCTCCCGGTCTTCTTCCCGAAGCCGCACGCATCCCGTAGGGAACAACAGCTTCATAACCTCGACGTGCATAGGGCCCTCGCTTTTTACATAGACCGAACGAAGCCTTTCCGCCATTCGCCCCAGCTCTTTGTGGCGGTAGCAGATCGCATGAAGGGCATGCCAGTCTCTTCCCAGCGGATTTCGGCCTGGGTGACGTCATGTATCAAGACATGCTACGACCTCGCTCAGGTTCCGGCTGGTCATCTCTCCGCTCACTCTACAAGAGCGCAAGCCTCTTCTGCCGCCTCTCTGGCCCATGTCCCCATTCAGGACATCTGTCGGGTGGCGACCTGGTCTTCCGTTCACACCTTTGCTTCCCACTACGCATTGGTGCAACAGTTCAGAGACGATGCAGCCTTTGGCTCAGCAGTCTTACACTCTGCCACGTCTCACTCCGACCCCACCGCCTAGGTAAGGCTTGGGAATCACCTAACTGGAATGCATAGGAGCAATCACTCGAAGAAGAAAAGACGGTTACTCACCGTTGTAACTGTTGTTCTTCGAGATGTGTTGCTCCTATCCATTCCAGACCCGCCCTCCTTCCCCACTGTCGGAGTAGCCGGCAAGAAGGAACTGAGGAGCGGACGGGTCGGCTGGGGTATATATCTAGCGCTATAGCGGCGCCACTCCAGGGGGCGCCCAGCCGACCCACCGAGTGTTGCTAGGGTAAAAATCTTCCGACGAGCCGTGCACGCGGCGCGCGCACACCTAACTGGAATGGATAGGAGCAACACATCTCGAAGAACAACAGTTACAACGGTGAGTAACCGTCTTTTCTCTCTTGCTTTTTTATACCTTCATACTGTGCCTGGTTTCATTCTACTCTTCCTCTTCTTTCCTATGATAGATGACTGTGTATCTTTTTTCCTGCATTGTTTTCAATATCTATTTCCCCTTTTTTTGGTCTTATTCCTGTGCCTCCTTACCTATCTCTTTTCCTACATTGTGTTCTCTATCTCCATCCCATATTTTCTGTCTTCAACTTCTTCCCAAATTTGCACTCTCTTTTTTCAGGAATTTGTAAGTTCTTCTTCAAGTGATGTCCTTGTGGGTGCTCCACTTTAGGTGTTTGAGTGCCCCTGCACTTGTAATCGGAGATCTGTGGTAGCAGTGCCTGGTTGGGTTGCACATGTGCAGTCCCCGTCTCATGCTGCCATAAGCAGTTAACTGGCGCTGTGTGACCAACCTCTTCCCCCCCCCCCCCCCCCGCTTCCTTTACCAGCTTTGGCTTGAGTCGGAGCATTCAGCAGTGCCTCATAGCTTAGTATTTTACCCCTTTTCCATTAGTTCTTTGACTAGCTAATTTGCCTTCCCACTTTTTCTCCTTTTTTCTTCCAAAAAAAAAAAAAAGTTTATTTCGTTCCCTCAGTAGAAGCTAGTATTTTGTTTCACTGCTAGAGTAGTTTCCTGAGGAAACTACAATCCATCAGTGATCTTCCAGAAAACACCATTCTGGCCACTATGGATGTGGAAGCCCTCTACACTAACATTCCACACAAAGATGGACTACAAGCCATCAGGAACAGTATCCCCGATAATATCACGGCTAACCTGGTGGCTGAACTTTGTGATTTTGGCCTCACCCACAACTATTTCACATTTGGGGACAATATATATCTTCAAGTCAGTGGCACTGCTATGGGTACCCGCATGGCCCCTCAGTATGCCAACATCTTTATGGCTGACTTAGAACAGCGCTTCCTTAACTCTCGTTCCCTAACGCCCCTACTCTACTTGCGCTACATTGATGACATCTTCATCATCTGGACTCATGGAAAAGAAGCCCTCAAGGAATTCCACCGAGATTTTAACAATTTCCATCCCACCATCAACCTCAGCCTAGACCAATCCACACAAGCGGTCCATTTCCTAGACACTACTGTGCTAATAAACGATGGTCACATAAATACCACCCTATACCGGAAACCCACTGACCGCTATACTTACTTACATGCCTCCAGGTTCCATCCCGGACACACCACACGATCCATTGTCTACAGCCAAGCTCTTAGATACAACCGTATTTGCTCCAATCCCTCAGACAGAGATAAACACCTACAAGATCTCTATCAAGCATTCTTAAACCTATAATACCCACCTGCTGAAGTGAAAAAACAGATTGACAGAGCCAGAAGAGTACCCAGAAGCCACCTACTACAGGACAGGCCTAAAAAAGAAAATAACAGAACACCACTAGCCATCACCTACAGCCCCCAACTAAAACCTCTCCAGCGCATCATCAAAGATTTACAACCTATCCTTAGAGATGATCCCTCACTCTCACAGATCTTGGGAGACAAGCCAGTCCTCGCTTATAGACAGCCTCCCAACCTGAAGCAAATACTCACCAGCAACCGCACACCATACAACATAAACACTAACCCAGGAACCTATCCTTGCAACAAAGCCCGATGCCAGCTCTGTCCACATATCCATTCAAGTGACACCATCATAGGACCTAATCACATCAGACACGCCATCAGGGGCTCATACACCTGCACATCTACCAACGTGATATATGCCATCATGTGCCAGCAATGTCCCTCTGCCATGTACATTGGCCAAACCAGACAGTCTCTACGCAAAAGAATAAATGGACACAAATCTGATATCAGGAATCATAACATTCAAAAACCAGTGGGAGAACACTTCAACCTCTCTAACCACTCAGTGACAGACTTGAAGGTGGCAATTTTGCAACAAAAAAACTTCAAAAACAGACTCCAAAGAGAAACTGCTGTACTTGAATTAATATGCAAACTAGATACTATTAACTGTGGCCTAAACAAAGACTGGGAATGGTTGGGTCATTACACCAATTGACTCTATTTCCCTATGTTAAGTTCTCCTCACACCTTCTATGGGCCATCTTAATTATCACTTCAAAAAGTTTTTTTTCCTCCTGCTAACGATAGCTCATCTCAATTGATTAGACTCTGCCTGTTGGTATGCATACTTCCACCTTTTCATGTTCTCTGTATGTATAAATATCCCCTGTCTGTGTGTTCCATTCTATGCTACTCTGAAACCTGCTAGAGTAGTGTTAGTTCTCCCCTCATGGAGAAGGGGGAAATACTCCCTTCAGGGGCATGCCCGGTTCACCGGGCTTCAAACGCTGCCTCACCTGCAGGCTTTCAATACCTATTTCAGATGGACACTCTGTGTGGTCACTTTTTAGGAGAAGCACATGTATCTGAAAAGTGCCTACATTGTCACAAACTGTCAGTCTGGACCAGGAAAGCCAGAGACTTACAACTTAAACTGCTGCTAATGGAGAAGTCCTCTCCACCCGGCGTCGGAGCCAGAAACACGGATACCTCTGGGATACACTTCTCCAACTGCAGCCTCTGACAGGGGCTCGTCTTTGCCTGTTACTCACGAGACAGACCACCCAGATAAAAAGGTGGCAAAGAAACATGCGCTGTCCCCACCGGCTCGGGAACCGAGCAAGAAACAGTGTTCCCCAGACCAGGATGGTAGGACCCTCTGGTACCATGGGTATTGTGAGAGCTAACGGCTTCAAGACATCTAGTTCCAATGCAGTCACCAAGGGGAAACAGAAAACCCATGCCTCGGCACCAGTGGAGCCATCCCAACACTCCGCACCGGGCACATCAAAGCAACTGCAGCCTATGGTGCCATCTCCTGTCAGTATAGTGCAACTGACAAGTGCATCCTTGCAGACAACAGCTCCACATCAGCCAGTATCCACCATTACCTCATCAGTGGCCCTGGGGCTGTCAGCACCACAACAGTTCTTCCTTCCCAGAGACCTTATGGTGTCTTCAACACCTGACTCTCCCATTCTTGGCACCAAGATCACCACAGCACCGTCGGTACCAAGCCATCCCACCACTCCACCACCATCTGCTCCCCCATTTTCTAGTGAAGATGAGGACAAGGGAGAGACACATCCTTCGCAGCACTCTTCTCCCACCCGCCAAATGATCAAACCAGCCCCACCACACAAGAGGTACTGTACCAGGGGCCAAAGAACAATAGCGGTACAGACACCCTTGGATGGCTCCTATGCCCTTCCCTCCACAGTGGCAATATTGGGCCCCATAGATATCCCTCACACCACCTCAAACCTCCTACCCCACATAGGGAAGGTACATGGCACTCACCTGTGCTGTCCGCACTGGGATCATTTGAGCCCCCTGAAAAGATGACGGGCAAACAGGAAGAAATTTCTGACCCAGGATGTCAAACCAATAACCCATTTTTCTTCCTCCTTCCCGGATGACATCATCATGCCTCCTCCCCCCATGAATGATGTAATCATGGAACCTGTCAAGCATGTCTGGCAGACCGCTGCAACAATCGCTCCAACCTGCAAGAGGTCCGACATGAAATATTATATCCCTGCAAAGGGAAGAGAGTTTCTTCTTCGTGTGATTGCTCATGTGCATTCCAATAGGTGTGCGTGCGTGGTTTTTCCTCAGCGATACCCATCTGGTCGACTGTGGTGTATATAGGTCCCTGCCAACTTGCCGCCTGCTCAGTTCCTTCTTACTGCCAGTGACAGTCATTGGAACAGCTCAGTCTCTTGCATTCACAAGTGCCTACCTAGTGGTGCCCTTTTCTTAGTTGCATATAGTTGTTAGTTCATTTTATATTAGTTGTAGATTAGTTGGACTTACTTCAGGGAGCTTCCCCCTCGTCCTAGTTTCCTCAGGTGCCAGGGCATGCCTTGGTCGCAGGGGTTTAAGGCATGTGAGAGGTGCATAAAACCTATGCCCATAGGCGATCTGCATGCTGCCTGTCTCAAGTGTTTAGAAGAGGGACATCAGACAGATAAGTGCCCCATTTGCAGGAGCTTCAGACCCAGAACTAAGAGAGAGTGGGACTATTATTTGAAGCTCCTCCTGATGGAGGTGGCCCTCCACCCGCAGCTGGAAGTGGCACCGGCATCCTTGGTGCGCAGCGCTCTGGCCTAATTGCGGGATGTCCCAGTTCTGAGGAAGGACTCTTCCAAGGAGCACCAGTGCCGCTCCCCAACCTGTAAGACCAGTGCCACCAAGTGGCAACGTTCACAGTCCCCGGTGCTGCATAAGAAAAAGGTGGTGGACAGGGGTCATTCCCCCTTCAAGAAGCCGCGAGGGGACACAAGCGGGATGCATCCTCCGGCGGGACACCCACAGTCTGGGCCTCAAGACCTGGCACCATTGACTCCGGCCCCAACGGGAGGCCCGTTGAGTCCGGTGCTGATGGATTCCCCAACTTGGGAGGATTTAGAGGAGGAGCTCGACCTTTCCTCCACGTCGGACACCTATGAGGCAGCACAAGACCTCATTGCCATGATGGTGCAGTCCCCGTCCCCGCAAGCCCAGGCACTGTAGGTGGCACCAGCGGTGGCACTGGCTGTAAAGTCTAGCTCAGCACCATATGTGGCTCCAGCACCTTTTGCAGCTCTGATGGCGGCATCACCTCTGGTTCATCATCATGGTAAGCCTATGATGTTACGGCGCTGCTCACCATCTCTCTGGCACCACTCCCTGGTGCCATCCGGCTCTGCCGCCCGTGGTCGGGCACATACTACTAGTCTGAGTCAGACACTGAGTCTTCTGTCTCTCAACACAGCCACTACTGGTCCCAGCACCGCAGACCAGTGGAATCATTGACACCGGCAATTGCCTGGCCACTCCAGTGGCAGGGCCCAGTCCAGTGGCCCTTTTGGATCCCTTCGACCTACCATCAGGGTCAGGGCTCCAGGCTGGCATCGGTGGCATCTGCACCCCGTGCTGCCCCCTTGGCAATGTCGCTGGCTCACTACACCCCCAGGGCTCCTGAGGACCCCATACGAGACAGGGACACTCGGCGGTCATGCTCAGGCGCAGCACCCGATCCAGCGCCATCAGTGACACTAGAGCCACTTCCAGTCACGGGAGGCTACAAGGTACCTGACCTAACCACCAGAGAGCCGGAAGGACAGGAAGACCCTGTCCCACGGGCTGCCTCCTCTTCCTCACCAGACAAGGCAGTGGTGGGCACCACCACCACCCTGCCAGCAATGGACACCAAGGGTCACCAGGACCTCCTTAGGAGGGTGGCCCTAAACCTTAATCTCCAGGCAGAGGAGGTCATGGAGGAGTCTGACCCAATGGTGGACAAACTTACCCCTTGAGAGTCCTTCTAGGGTGGCCTTGCCCCTCATAAGAACGATCCAAAACACCACTAAGGTGCTTTGGCAAACTCCAGCCTGTATACCACCCACTGCTAAAGGGGTGGAAAGATGATATTTTGTGCTGCAGAAAGTGTACGAACACCTTTTCACGCACCCCCCAGCTAGGGACTTTGGTAGTTGATGTGGCAGACCACAAAGAGCGGCAAGGGCTGCCGGGTCCCACGCCTAAGTCACAGGATGCTAAGAAGCTTGACCTTTTCGGCCAAAAAGTCTACTCGACTGGGGGGCTCCAGCTTCAAACCGCCAGCCAGCAAGCGGTACTCAGCTGCTATGCTTTCAGCTCTTGGAGCTTGTTGACAAAAGTTCCAGGAGTTACTCCTGGCTGACTCACGCAAGGAGTTTAGCGCGCTCCTTGAGGAGGGCAGGGTGGTCTCTAGAACCTCCCTCCAGGCCACACTGGATGTGGCGGACTCTGCAGCTCGGACAGTTGCCACCGCCATCACAATGAGGTGCAGTGCGTGGCTCCAGGTCTCAGGGATACTACCCGAGGTCCAGAACACTATGCAGGACCTCCCCTTTGACTGTGCAGGCCTGTTCGCCCAAAATACAGACTCTCACTTGCACAGCCTTAAGGACTCGCGGGCGTCTTTGAAATCTTTGGGGATCCATACCCTGGCACCTCAGAGAAAGCTTTTAAGCTTCAGCCCCCGTCCCACTTCTATTCTGGGCCTCCGAGACTCGCCAAGGAGACAGGGCAGAAACAATAGAGGCGCCCACCACAGTCCTCCTCAGGCCAAGGCCAGGGTTCAGCCCCCTGGCCCGAAGCCAAACTTTTGAAGATGCACCTGAGGACGGAGCATTGGTTTCAGTCTCGGATCCTCCCCCCCCCCCCCGCCTTTGTGAATCAACTCTCCCGCTGCTACCATGCTTGGTCCCAGATCACGTCAGATCGTTGGGTCCTCAGCATGGTAGGGGTGGGATGTTCTATCTAATTGTGTTCCCTCCCACCCTTCCTTCCCCGTCCCTCTTCAGAGACCCTTCTCACGAGCAACTCCTCTTGCAGGAGGTGCAATTGCTCCTCGTTCTAGGGGCGACGGAGGTTCCTCAGGAGTTCAGGGGCAAGGTGTTCTACTCCCACTATTTCCTCATTCCCAAGTCCAAGGTGGGCTCCAGCCTATCCTGGACCTGCAAGATCTCAACACATTCGTAAGGAAGGTGAAGTTTCACATGATCTCTTTGGCTACCATCATTCCTTCCCTGGATCCGGGGGACTGGTATACCACCATCGACTTGACAGATGCATACTTCCATATATCTGTTAACCTGGCCCACAGACGATTCCTGAGATTCATGGTCAGTAGCCAGCACTATCAGTTCAGGGTGCTCCCGTTCATGCTCTCGGTGGCCCCTGGGTATTCACCAAGTGTATGGCAGTCGTGGCAGCCTTCCTCCACAAAAGTCAGGTGCAAGTATTCCCATACCTAGAAGACTGGCTTATCAAGGCCGAGTCCCAAGCATGGGCTGCAGAGCATGTGTCCCTGGCCTGGGCCACATGCTGAGCCTCATATTGAACGTGCCTAAATCCACACTGGCCCCAATGCAGAGAATAGAATTCATAGGGGCTCTCTTGGAATCCATGCAAGCCAGGGCATTCCTGCTGGAGCTGCACTTTCAAGCACTCACGGACATTATCAAGCACCTTCACCGGTTTCCCACAACCATGGCCAGAGATTGCATGAAACTATTGGGGCATATGGCATCCTGCACATACGTGATTCAGCACGCCAGGTTATGCCTTCGGTCCCTCCAGGCATGGTTGGCACAGGGACCTGCTGGACATGATAGTTATCCTCCCCCGTCACATCCATTGGTGGCAGCAACCACAAGTTGTGCGGGAGTACCCTTTGCCAAACCCCATCCTATGCTATTGGGGAGCGCACCTGGCAATATCAGGACCCAAGGCCTATGGTCCCATACAGAACTATCGCTGCATATCAATGTAAGGGAGCTGAGGGTGGTTCGTCTGGCATGCCAAGCGTTCCAGGCCTGCCTGCAGGGCACGTGTGTCAGTGCTGAGGGACAACACTGCAGTGATGTTCTATATAACCAAAAAGGGTGGTGCTCACTCCTCTCCCCTGTGCCAGGAAGCCCTCGAGCTGTGGGATTTTTGCATTATCCACTCGATACACCTTGAGGCGTCGCACCCTCCGGGGGCACAAAACGAGCTAGCCGACTGCCTTAGCCGTTGGTTTCACGGCCATGAACGGTCCCTCCGGCTGGACATTGCACGCTCAATTTTCCAGAAGTGGAGCTCTCCCCACATAGACCTGTTTGTGACACGGAGCAACAGGAAGTGCCAGAAGTTCTGCTTCTTCCTGAACCACAGCCCAGGCTCCATCACGGATGCCTTTCACCTTTCATGGACGGGTCACCTGCTGTGCATGTTTCTGCCCTTCCCTCTCAGACACAGAGTCCTCAAGACTCGCCCGGACAGGGCTTCCTTGATCCTCATAGCACCAGCGTGGCCCTGCCAGCACTAGTTCACCAGGCTGTTGAACCTCTCAGTGGACAGACCAGTGGTGGTTCGTGTCTGTCTGACCCTAATCACACAGGACCACGGCCATCTGCAGCACCCCATTCTGCAGTCCCTCCACCTCATGGTATGGAAACTGAACCCTCTTGAGCTTCAGTGTTTGGACCCAGTGAGGAAGGTCTTTCTGGGAAAACCCTCCACTCGTACCACGTACTTGGCAAAGTGAAAGCATTTTTCCATTTGGTCTCGGCAAAGGGGAACTGAATCACAGCTAGCTCCAATTCCCCTGTTATACCTTAAGCAGCAAAGGTTAGCAGTATCATCTCTCAGGGTACACCTTGCTGCCATCTGTGTCTTTCACCCAGGGGCAGTGGGTGGGTCAGTGTTCGATAATCCCCTGGTGGGCAGGTTTCTCAAGGTCTTAGACAGATTTTATCCCCAGGTACAACAGCCCGTTCCCCAGTGGAACCTCAACCTTGTCCTGTCCGCACTCATGGGGCCACCTTTCAAGTCCATGGCAACCTGCCCTCTGTCATACCTTTCCTGGATAGTGGCCTTTCTGGTGGCCATAACCTCGGCCATAGGTGCCAACTTCTCCTGGCGTCGGTGGGTGCTCAACCCCCAGCCCTGCCCCGACTCTGCCCCTGCCCTGCCCCCTTTCCAACTCCTTCCCCAAAGTCCATGCCCCAACTCTGCCCCCTCCCTGCCCCATTGGACTCCTTCCCCAAACCCCCTCCCTGGCCCCGCCTCTTCCCTACCTTCTCCCCTGAGTGCGCCACGTTCCTGTTCCTCCCCCCCTCCCTCTCACAGCTTGTTACGCCACAAAACAGCTGTTTCACTGCGGCAAGCACTGGAGAAGCGGAGACACGGTGTGCTCAGGGGAGGAGGCAGAGGTGAGCTGGGGAAGGGGGTGGGATGAGAAGCTTTTTTCCCCGTGGATGCTCCAGCTCCGGAGCACCCACGGAGTCAGTGCCTATGACCTCGGCCAGAAGGGTATCCGAGCTCAGAGCGCTGACTTCCGAACCACCATATACGGTCTTTTATAAAGACACGGTGCAGCTACGCCCTCATCCTGCATTTCTGCCTAAGGCTGTCTCCCAGGTTCATGTGAACAAGACATATTTTTACCTGTGTTCTTTCCTAAACCTCATGCCAGTAACAGGGAGCACATGTTCCATTCCCTGGATGTTAGGCATACCCTAGCATTCTACATTGAGCACACAAAGCCTTTTGTAAGTCACTACAGCTCTTTATTGCAATCACAGAAAGGATGAGGAGGCTCCAGATCTCGTCCCAGCGCATTTCATCATGGATCATGTCCTGTATCAGGACTTGCTACGACCTGGCTAAAATTCCACCCCTTCTGCTTACGGCGCATTCCACCAGAGTGCAGGCATCATCTACAGCATTCCTGGCGCAGGTCCCTATCCAGGACATTTGCAAGATAGCAACGTCGTCTTCCATCCACACCTTCACGTCACACTACGCCGTTACCCAGCAGGCGAGGGACAATGTAGCCTTTGGCAGGGCAGTCCTGCAGTCAGCAACCAGGTGAATTCCGACCCTTCCCCCCGGGGGAACTGGTTGGAAGTTACCTATTGGAATCCTTCGAAGAAGAAAAAATGGTTACCTACCTCTCTTAACTGTTGTTCTTCAGGGTGTGTTGCTCATGTCCATTCCAAATCCCGGCCACCTCCCTTCTGTCGGGGTATTCCAGTAAGAAGGAACTGAGCAGGCAGCGGGTCAGCAGGAACCTATATACACCCGCCTGTGGGGGTCTCCACAGCCAACCTGACGGGAACTGCTAGCGGAAAAACCTTCCTACGATCGTGCACACGGCGCACACACATCTATTGGAATGGACATGAGCAACACATCTCGAAGAACAACAGTTACGAGAGGTAGGTAACCACTTTTTCTTTTTTCACATCCCACACTAAGGTCCCTGGTAGTGGATGCTGTTAATGAAAGGGGCAAACAATCATACGTAATTAGCCAAATACAGCCACACAAATTATGGCACACTATCAGATTTTATTGAATTTCTCCCTGAGGGGGAAAAAAAAGCAATTTGTTGCACTCATTTCCGAGGACCAACTGATCATCAGGGTGGCATCGCAAGCTGCCCTAGACTCTGCAGATAGAGCAGCACGATCCACAGCCACCATGATCGTAATGAGGAGGGCATCCTGGCTGCATCTCTCTGGCTTCCCCAAAGAAGTGCAAGCAACAATGGAGGACCTGCCATTCAAGGGAGTCTCTGAAGTCCCTGGGTATCTATACTCCTAGGATAAATAGAAGACAAGGAAGGTATTATAACCCACAGAGCTTCCGGTCCACTCAATTTGCACAGACACACAGGAAATACAAGCCACAAGCCCAGAAACAGTGACCCCCACCCCACCCCCCAGGAGACTATAACTGTCAAATCAGTCTACTGCGTCTCATCGACATTGGTCGAGGACCCGAGACCCCCACAACTTTCAACACTGGAAACTAATACCATCTCCCAGCCATTTGAAAACCGTTTAACTCCCCTATTACCCAGTTTGGCAATCTCTCACTACAGACAGATGGGTGCTGGAGATAATTGAAATTGGATACTCCATACCTACCCACCCTTCCCGTCCCTGTTCAGGGACCCCTCTCACAAAGATCTGTTGCTACAGGAGGTAACCCACCTCATCCGGCGAGGAGCAGTAGAACCAGTACCAACAAAATACAAAGGGACGGGTTTCTGCTTAAATTACTACCTCTGACACACAAAACAAACAGGAGGATGGAGACCCATTCTCGATCTCTGACGGCTCAACAAAATTCGTCAGAAACCAGCACTTCAAGATGGTGACGCTGGCCAACATTATCCCAGTGTCAGAAAGAAGGGACTGGCTTTCAGCCCTTGACCTCCAGGAAGCATACTTCCACATAATGATTCACCCATCACATTGGAGGTTTCTCCGATTCATTCTCGGACCAGATCACTTCCAGTACAAGGTCCTGTCCTTCGGTCTGTCCATTTCTCCCCAAGTCTTCTCAAAGGTACTCGCGGTAGTCGCTGCGCTCCTCTGCAAAAAAGGAATCGTGATATTTCCATATCTGGATGATTGCCTACTATAAACAGCAAATTGACCAGCAGCAATGGAGGCTACCCAACAAACAATAGGCCTCTTTCCGCAATTAGGTCTCCAAAAAAATCCAAATAAATAGAAATTAACCCTTAGTGAATGAATCTGATTGCCACATCACTCAACAGCCGCCAGGTAACTGCCAGGACTTGTTTGGAATTACTGGGTCACATGACCGCATCGACCTTCATTGCTCAACATGCGACATATGCAACATATGCGAACCCTACAAGCTTGGCTCTGTACAACTTATTGCTCACGAAGACACAGTATAAACAAACGCCTCACAATGCCAAGCAAAGTAAAAGACTCTCTGTCTTGGTGAACGCAACCACACAATGTATGCCTGAGAGTGCCCAAGCCCCTCCTACATTGACTATTACGACGGATGCGTCCCTCATAGGTTGGGGAGCACATCTGAACTCACATTCTGCTCAAGGTCATTGGTCCCGAACAGAAGCCTGGCATCACATAAACCTGCTAGAACTTAGAGCTGTTCGCAATGCATGCACCACCTTCCTACTCATGTTCAGAAACAAGACCATACAAATACTCACGGACAATTTGGCATGCATGTTCTACAGAAACAGACAAGGGGGGGTTCATGTTCATATTCCCTGTGTGCAGAGGCCATGTGACTTTGGCACTGGTGCATCCAGCACAACATCCACATTATAGCAGCGTACCTGCCCAGATGTCAAAACACTACGGGCAAGTGCACTCAGCAGGAATTTTTCTCAGGACCACAAATTGGAACTTGACACCAGGGTTCTCCACAACATAGTCAAATAATGGGGATTCCCCACAGTAGACCTCTTTGCAATGGAGTACAACTCCAAATGCCAGTTGTTTTGCTCCAGGGCTGGCATGGCCCATCACTCTTTGGGAGATGCATTTCTCATCAAATGGAGGACGCTTCCCACCTATATGCCTCCTCCCCCGCCCCTCCATTCCCTTTATGGCATGAGTGCCTCCCAAGATCAAAGCAAACAAGACCACAGTAATAGTGAGAGCCCCTGCATGGCTTGTCAAACATCGTTCCTCTACATTCTCAGAATGTCAGTGTGCAGACCTCAAACCCTTCCTCTCCTACCTTGTCTCCTGTCCCAGGACTCGAGATGAACTCTGCACCCGAACCAGGAGACACTCCATCTCAAAACGTGGTTGCTCCATGGCTCCAGGGACCTGAAATGACATGCTCCAAAGAAGTACAGAACATTTTAATAAGTACTCACTGACCAATATACCTGCTGCACACACCTACACAAATGGAGACACTTTGATTCGTGGTGTCACACGAAGCAGACCACATCAGTATCTGCCCTCTTACCTTTGATTCTGGATTACCTACATGAATTTAAGAGATCAGACCTATGTATTAGCTCAATCAGAGTACATCTCTCAGCCATAGCAGCTTTCCACCATAAGATACCACCAAACATTTTCTGAAAAGCCTCAACACTTCCATGCCGCTATGGGACCTCAACTTAGTTCTCTGGGGCATCACCAGATACCCAATTTGAGCCACTAGCCACTTGCTCACTTCTCCACCTGTCAATGAAGGTGGCCTTTCTAGTCGCCATTACATCTGCAAGACGAGTGGGGGAATTAGGGGCCCTCATGGCTGATTCATCCTACACAGTATTTTCCGAAGACAAAATCACTCTGACCGCATCCAAAGTTCTTACCTAAGGTTGCCTCCTCATTCCACCTCAACCGACCCATCTACTTACCAACGTTCTATCCTAAGCCACATAAGGATAGGTGAGAATGCACACTTCACATCCTCAGTGTTCGCAGGGCCCTGGCTTTTTACACAGAGAGAACAAGGTCATTCCGCAAGTCCCAAAATTATTCGTTTCAGTCCTGGAACAATCAAAAGGAGATGCCATATCCAAACACAGGATCTCCAAATGGATTTCAGAATGCATCAAACTGTGTTACCAGCCACAGGACCTGCAACCCCCTATGGGGATTTGCATGCGTTTTACCTGGGCAGTGTCAACTTTGATCGCTTTTCTGAACAGTGTTCCCATTCTGGCCTATGTAGACTTGTGACATGGGCCTCTACCCATACATTTATGCAGCACAACGCATTAGAGCAGCCTGCAGCATCTGATGCATTATTTGGAGACTCTGTATTATCCTCTGCCACAACGTCAACTCCAAAGTCCCTCCCTTCCACTGGAGGGCACTGCTCTAAAGTCACCTAAAGTGGAGCACCCACAGGGACGTCACTCAAAGAAGAGAGAGTTACTCACCTTGTGCCGTAACTGAGGTTCTTTGAGATATATGTCCCTGTGGGTGATCCACTACCCTCCCTCTGCCCCTCTACTTCAGAGTTTCACGCTCATGCGCTGCAGTAGAGAAGGAACAGAGAGGAGGTTGGTCGCACAGCGCCAATTAACTGCTTGAGGCAGCGCAAGATGGGGACTGTGCATGTGCAACCCAACCAGGCACTGCTACCACAAATCTCCGATTACAAGCACAGGGATGCTCAAGCACATAAAGTGGATGGGACACATCTCGAAGAACCTCAGTTATTGTACAAGGTGAGTAACCCTCTCATCCTAATTTAGACTGCATCTTCTTGGGACAGTGATCTGTCTTTATATGTTCAGTGAAGTACACTTCTTGGATGTGGTAAACTAGGTGAAATAGGAAGATTACAGGCAGTCTTGGAATAAAGTGGAAGATATGCATGTATGCACTCCTCTGTTGTAGGGAGTAGCTCTGTAGTATGTAATAGGATAGATAGCTCCAAACATTAAGTGGGACTACAGGTAATTAAGTCAGCATTTAGTCCTAAATGTCCACCATCAACTATAAATTTTCAGCAAGTGATATTATGTACAATTCTGTGTTACCTGTAGTTTTCAACCACTGATGAGTTTAAGTTGCTGACAAGAGAATTTTGTGTTAATTTAAGCTTCCTTGGCTAGTTAGGAGTTTAGATTAGGAGCAGATTTATGGATTTAGTTTGTTCTTGCATATATATTACCCTGATCTTTCACATACATTTCAGGTATTGTTGAAGAGTACCAGTTGCCATATTATGACATGGTGCCGAATGATCCATCTTATGAAGATATGAGAGAGGTGGTGTGCGTCAAGCGCCTACGCCCAGTGGTATCTAACAGATGGAATAGCGATGAAGTAAGTACACCAAAAGGGAGAAATGGGAGGAGTTTAGCTTTAGCCCCTAATATATAATAAGAGTATTTTAGTCTTTCCCAAAAGTTTTCTGAAATGGAAGTAGAGTAGGCCACAAAATTGGACATTCTAATGTTTTGAAATATCTCTGACCACAATAAAAATACTAATGTGTGAGAACAACTGGTAGCGCTTTTACATGCCTGATCTTTTTATATACCCATCTGGATGGGAAGGAGAAATACCTCACCAGCAACCAACTGCATGGTCACATTCTCACCCCAAACCAATCTAGAGCTAGGCTTTAATATTTTCCTGTGTTTTTGAATGGCCCTACAATTAAACATGTCATTTTAATGCAATTTATCACACTAAACCTCAGTATATTTTTTTCTGTCATACTGGATATATCAGACATTTTCAACACTGTGGAATATGAGATGATACTACTGTGTTTGTAGACCTGAGGAGAGGATGGAGTAGATCATTAGTGGCCCCATTGCTTTTTCATGGAGAGATCTCATTGGTAGTGCTGCACAGTTCTTCAGGTGTCCTGTGCATGTTCCCACTAATGGGATGCACTGACCGTTCAGCCTGACCAATAGAACTCTAGCTAGAAGTGTTTGTTAGCATGTTCATGTGCCTCCCTCATCTCTCAACGGGGTCAGGGCCGGTGCTGCCAGCTTGCCCCCCCAGGGTTGGGGGTCCCACATATGCGGCCCACAAGGATAAATAAGTTGAGAACCACTGATGTAGATCCATATACAGCTCTGATTACTTACATATTCTATCTTACTTCTTATTAGGGCTGTCAAGTGATTAAAAAAAGTAATCACAGTTGATCACGCGATTAAAAAAATTAAGTGCGATTAATCATGCTGTTAAACAATAATAGAATACCATTTATTTAAATATTTTGGATATTTTCTACAGCACAGAATACAAAGTGTACAGTGCAAACTTCATATTTATTGTTATTAGAAATATTTGCACTGTAAAAAACAAAAGAAATAGTATTTTTCAATTCACCTAATACAAGTACTGTAGTGCAGTCTCTTTACCATGAAAGTTGAACCTACAAATGTAGAATTATGTACTAAAAAACCCTGCATTCAAAAACAAAGCAACATAAAACTTTAGAATGTGTCCACTCAGTTCTACTTCTTGTTCAGCCAATCGCTCAGACAAGCAAGTTTGTTTACGTTTGCAGAAGATAACGCTGCCTCTTTGTTGTTTACCATGTCACTTGAAAGTGAGAACAGGCATTTGCATGGTACTGTTGTAGCTGGCATCGCAAGATAGTTACATGTCAGATGCATTAAAGATTCATATATCCCTTGATGCTTCAGCCACCATTCCAGAGGATATGCATCCATGCTGATGATGGGTTCTGCTCAATAACAATCCAAAGCAGTGCAGACCAACGCATGTTCATTTTCATCATCTGAGTTAGATGCCACCAGCAGAAGATTGATTTTCTTTTTTGGTGGTTCGAATTCTGTAGACACTTCCAATTCTTAAATCTTAGCTTGAATTCTGTAGCTATCTTTAGAAATTTCACATTGGTATCTTCTTTGCATTTTGTCAAATTTGCTGTGAAAGTGTTCTTAAAATGAACATTGTGTGCTGGATCATCATCTGAAACTGCTATAATATGAAATATATGGCAGAATGTGGGTGAAACAGAACAGGAGACATACAATTCTCCCCCAAGGAGTTCAGTTACAAATTTAATTAACGCATTATTTTTGTAACAACCGTCGCCAGCATGGAAGCATGTCCTCTGGAACGATGGCTGAAGTATGGTGAGGCATATGAATCTTTAGCACATGTGGCAAGTAAATACCTTGCAGTGCCAGGTACAACAGTATCATGAGAACGCCTGTTCTCACGTTCAGATGACATAATTAAAAAGTGGGCAGCATTATCTCCCATAAATGTAAACAAACTTGATTCTCTTAGCAATTGGCTGAACAAGAAGTAGGACTCAGTGGACTTGTAGGCTCTAAAGTTTTACATTGTTTTTGAGTGCAGTTATGTAACAAAAATCAACATTTTTAAGTTGCAGTATCATGATAAAGAGATTGCACTACAGTACTTGTATGAGGTGAATTGAAAAATACTATTTCTTTTGTTTATCATTTTTACAGTGCAAATATTTGTTATAAAAATAATATAAAGTGAGCACTATACACTGGGGGGAGGGATAGCTCAGTGGTTTGAACATTGGCCTGTTAAACCCAGGGTTGTGAGTTCAATCCTTGAGGGGGCCACTTAGGGATCTGGGGCAAAATCAGTACTTGGTCCTGCTAGTGAAGGCAGGGGGCTGGACTCAATGACCTTTCAGGGTCCCTTCCAGTTCTATGAGATAGACATATCTCCATTTATTATTATTATTTGTATTCTGTGTTGTAATTGAAATTGATATATTTGAAAATGTAGAAATACATCCAAAATATTTAATAAATTTCATTTGGCATTCTATTGTTTAACAGCACGATAAATCACAATTTTTTCATTGCGATTTTTTTTAGTTAATTGCATGAATTTACTGCGATTAATCAACAGCCCTATTTAAAAGTGTTGGTCTCTGTTTGTCACCAGTCAAGGTTCATCTTGCAGCAATTTCAGTTTACTATGTCCCTGTGGATGGTAAATTAGTTTTTACTCATGATGTAAAGATTCTTGAAAGGTCTTAATAATCTTTATCCACCAGTTGGATATCCTATACCATCTTCAAATTTAAACATAGTACCTACACAGTTAATGAAACATTCATTTGATGCTGATCTCTTTATCTATTAAGACAGTCATCTTGATAGCTATCTCTTCTGCAAGGCGCATAAGTGAATTACAAGTGATGATAATGCTGTACCCGTCATTTACTGTCTTTCATAAGGATAACGGAATTCTCTGTACACACCCAAGAGTCTTATATTTTTCTATAAATCTATCAGCTTTTTTTCCCCGAGCCTCACACTCAAGATGAGGAGACTAGATTTCATGTGCTAGACGTTAGAAGGGCTTTAGTTTTCATTTAAATAGAACTAAGCATTTTCAGCAGTCTCCCAATTTCTTTATTTCTTATGAAAAGAGGAATAATGGGAGGAGAGGTCACTGTACAAACTCTTTCAAGATGGGTTAGGTTATGTATTGAAGTTTATAAGCTGATGAATTCCTGTCTTCCTGAAGGAATTAGAGCTCATTCTACTAGATCAGAAGCAGTGTCTGTTGCATTCGCTAGACATATTCCTTTAATAGAAACATAAAGAGTAACAATGTGGTGTACAATCCACACTTTTACTAGGAACTACTCCTTAGACTTAAAACCTAGATCAGATGCAAAATTTGGCAATGCAATTCTCATTTTACTGGGATTCCATGGTCCCACCATCCTGGGTCAGAGTTGCCATAGTTAGACTGTCCTGTGAGTGGGAATATGCAGATGATAGTCAAAGAAGAAATGAAGATTACTTACTTGTAACTGGAGTTGTTCGACATGGACTCTCCATATTCTCACACTCTGCACACCTTTCCTCTCTGCTTTGAAGTCCTCCTGTCAGAGGACCTGAGGCCATGGGAAAAGGACCTGAGGCAGCTGGCCGCCATACCCCTTTTATATCCTTGCCATGGAAGGTTTAATGTTCACTGATGGGAGGGCTGAGGGACAGAAATGAGTGTTCCAGAGAACACTGCTGGCTAGAGTTCTACCGTTCAGGCTGTGCTGGTCAGAGCATCCCATGAGTGGGAATATGCATAGTCCATCTCAAAGAACTCTGGATACAAGTAAGTAACCTTCATTTTCCTTTTTACTCAGAGAGATCTCATATAGAGTATCATTAGGTTTTGCATTGTTCCTGTTTTCATTGTGTACCTGAGCTCCATTAGGAGAATTAGTGGTATTCTAGGGTCAGTATACCAGAAAAAGGTGAAATAATAATGGGATTAAAATGCCCATTTATTAAGGGTAACTGTAGCTCAGGCTGCATAATTTCCAATGTTTAGTTTGAAGGTAGTGCTAGTTCAGATATGCTGCTATATATTGAAGCCCCAAGCACTGGCAGGCAAGTCACATGGGACTGAAGCCCCAAGACCACCCCTCCCCACTGGGCAGAAGCCAGAGGAGATGCGTATGTGCGGGGGTGGCACATGGGTTTACATGCTCCCCCAGATTTTTGCTATGGTTTGCAGGCTCCGCTTGGGCATATGAAGTCATCGGGTTCCCTCTGCACGGCAGCTGCTGGAGCCGGCAAGCTGGGAGCTGTAGGCATGGGGAGTGGCAGTGGCAAACAGCTGGGAACTGCAGGGAGAGCCTCTGCTTTTGCTGCCTCCTCTCCCCATGGCGCTAAAGCAGCGGCCCCTTCCTACAGTTCCCAGGTGTTTGCTGTTGCCTCTCCACATGGAGCTAGCACCTGGGCTCTAATGGAAGGGGCCACTGAAAGTAAGAGGGAGGGCATGCTGCATAATTCAAGATGTTGCGGGGAGGCGGGAGGGGCTTGAAATTGTGACACACACACACCCCATACTCTCAGCAGGCACCAGTCATTTCTGGCAGAAGCCCCTAGCCCCACCACTTTGCTGCAGTGCAGAACACACAGCCCAATTTTGGTGGGCTCCTTCAGCCACACTTTAACGGTAAAAGAGCCACATGCGTCTCACGAGGTGCAGTTTGGCCATCCCTGTTACATTAATTTGCTGTTTAAGAGGCACAAAAAACTGTGTTCAAAATTTTGCATTTATTTTCAGTGTGCTTGAAATTGAGTAAACCTTTTAAGGTAGGGTTCCAAAGACTGTTGGCAGCCTTCAAATGTTCACTAGTCTTGTCACACATTCTCCCAAATTGGTGTGAATTACCTTACACTGTGATCAAGATTAGAAAATGCATATATTTTATTATCAATTCAGCATTACTATGTAATAAACATTCTCCCATGAGGTGCAGGGTTTTTTATCATTCTATGTAACTATGGGTTAAACAGGAATATTTGGTCTTTAAATGGATACTATTGAGGCTAGTGGATAAATAATATGATCTACCTGCTTGAAATAACAGCTATATGCATGCTATAGTACTTCTTTTCCCACCCTGTCAGAGATTATCTTTTTCTTTTGGAAATGCCCTGATTTCTCCCATTTGACCATTTGTCATGCCAACCTTCCCTCTGGTCAGAAACAATGGGTACACTGTATGACACCTCATTACTCTGCTATGGGATGTTAGCCTGACCCACTGAAACTTTATAGTCCTCTTCCATTTTTTAATTCAGGCAGTAAATAGAAATGTAAATGAATCCCTCGGCTCTTATAAAACAAAAGAAAGAGCACCAGTTTGATGTTGTGTTGTAACTAAGGCACACTTTCTAAATCAAATCAGTGTTGGAGATACCCATGTTACTTTATTCAGGGGAAATAATTGTCAAAGTATAGTGTAAATAAATTAACAAAATATTAAAAAGAATTAACCTTTTTGGCTTACTAGTTTCACCAGTGTCCTCCTTAAAACTTGTGCCATTTCAACTGTCAGTCATTATTGTTTACAATACTATCCTTTTTGTTCTTTAATTTTCAGTGTTTAAGAGCAGTGTTGAAGTTAATGTCTGAATGCTGGGCCCACAATCCTGCCTCTAGACTTACAGCCTTGAGGATCAAGAAGACACTTGCCAAGATGGTGGAATCACAAGATGTAAAGATTTGACAGAATAACATAGTACTGAGGAGCAGAGTTGGACTCCTAGAACTTTTCACCCTGATAAGGGTGGGAACTAAGTGGGAAGAGGAAGCAACTGAGATTCAGTCCACTTCCTCATCTCACTTTTACAGGCTGCTAATATTAAATCTTTCAGTACTTTGTAGAATATAATGCTGAGAGTCTCTGTACACTACATGCTACATATATGGACAGCCTTGTTTTAAATATGTGTATCATTTTTGTTTTAAGCTGCATTGAGACTTCAGTCACACTTAGTGAGTCTCCAGTGAAACTCTGGGTACTAAATTGCTTTCTGTGAAAGCCTTAAGAAGCTAAATGGATTCAACAAAGATGGAGAAATATAAGCTTTTTGCCTTCTACCTGATAAAAACCTAGTTGGCTTATACCAAGTCTTTTTGAAATAGCCTGTAGGTTAGGAATCTGTTTGAGATGCTACTCAGTTTTACAGTTCCTATGCCTTTTATGGGTCTTTTATGTGTGTGCCAGGATTCTTTGGCTGCCATTTGGGATAGATGATAATTTAAATTCACAGAAAGACTTATGGTCAGGGTCCCATATGTTCCCTGATTACACAGTTTCAGGATTTGCCACAGAATTCACCCCTCGACACAGAATTGTGCTCCAGAATCTCAATTCTCATGTTGAAATAATTACATTTCTGTGCTGTTTTGGTTGCAAAGAGAACCTCAGAAATGTGAACAGTGTAAACCAATGTCCATATGAGGGCCTGTCTACACGGTGGAGTAATGCGCACACTAGAGGGGTGTGATTTCTAAAGTATACTGACTGATCCATGTAGACTCTGCTGGCACACACTACAAGTTTCCTAGGGTGCTTAATGTACATGCTGCTTGTTAACATGCACTAGGAAACATTTTAGTGTATGCCAGCAGGGTTGTTGCAGGCCAGTAAGCGTGCAGCACATGAGTGCACTTTAGAAATCACGTTTCTCTAGTGTGCATTGCCTCGCTGTGGAGACAGGCCCTGAGTCTGCAAAGAGCCTGAAACAGTGACTGAGAGGTGTGATCTGCCTCAATCATCTCACTTGTGGCCCAGTATGCTCCATGATTGTGTGGTTGTGGAATTTGGCTTTTTTCAGGGTACCACAGAAGTCATCATTTTTGCTGTAGACTTCACCATTTTGCAGCAACCACACCTTTGGCTTTCTGTTTTGTGTCTCTACCCTGCTGGGACCTGTCTGCAGCTGCTTCATGCTTTGCATCTTTCCCCATGAGAGGGAATTAAATGGATTGCACTGCATGCTCCTTTCACTATTCTACAGAACCAGGCAGGAAGGGAGGTCTGAGAGCCACAGCTGGAGTCCAGTTTGCAGCTAGGGCCCACTCCCAGAAGTGCAGGCTGGGCAGCTAGGAAACTGAGAGAATACAGTGTCATCCAAGGCCTGGGGAACTGAAATGAACCGCTGAAGCTGACTGGCATGCATGAGGCAGGCAAAGGAGATTCTGAGCTAGATCACCCTGACAGCATCGTTACTGCTGGCGATCTAAGAGCTGGGCCATCTAGAGGACACATTGAAAAAACATAATCAAATACTATCATTCCTGAAAATCATCATTGACTAATTGTAAATCAGTGAGTATTTTCAACTGAATCGGACGTGTGTTGTTGGGTATGGGAGAAATGGGATTGAAAGGTGTTTTAATGGAGGTACAATAAATTAACATTGCTGCAGGATTTGGTATGGGGTTCCTGTATAATATGCAGTGCTGTGCATACGATTCTGTACTGCAGCAGCTAGCTACTTACATGAAAGCCATTTGGCTTGCACAGGAAATTAAATTTCTGCTCCTTTTTTTTGTTGACCAAGACAGGTTGATATAAAAGGCCAAAAAACCTAAAATGATTACTGTAAAGTCGGGCCATTAGTTATATTCCATTACTTTTGTCATTGTTAGTTTGAAGTCAGAAAAAGCACCATAACTCAAATTTAAACTCTCAATGCTTTGAATCTTCTGGAGATTAAAAACACAGTATTGGAACAGTTCAGTTAAACCTAATTTAAGTGCCTCTAACCTTGTACTGTAAACCTTGTTCTAGATCATTTTAAAAAGGGAAGGTATTTATATAGTGTGTAATGTGCTCTATTTTAAAACACCTGGTCATAGGTACATGTGTGCACACATGCTATAGCCCAGATTTGGAGGGGGGGAATTAGGAATAATGTTGAAATTGTTCAGACGTAGCAATTTCATATTAAGATTTTTGATAAATTATCTGTCATCTTAAAATGGGTACATGGAGACTGCTTTGATATTGTGTTAAAATGTCTTTTGAAAATACAATAGAAAATATAGCTTAATGAAGTTCCAATATGCATTTGTGAACAACTGCACATAACTATCTACTATTGGGTTTTTTCACTTCTGTTCCATAGTTTGCAAAAAAAAGTAAGTGGTCAGGCAAAAGACTGCAGTATTTTTTATTTTCTGTTGTGATGTACAGCCTTTATTTAACAATGCTACATATTTTATAGAAAACTAGTTATCTCAAGGGACATTTCTTTTTAAAAATAAAGTCATTACTTTTTGTTCATTAAAGCCTTTAAGTATTAATATGTATTCTGGTTGAACAATTCATGGGTGTGTCAAGTATAATTTTAACTTATTTGAAGACAGTGGTAGACAATAGTGTGCCACAATTCTTATGAAAAAAAGGGCTTTAAAATTTTTTTCCATCCACTGCCAAGAAAGATATAAGATGAGGCTGAAGTTGTTAAGCATGTCTTTGTGCATTAGTTTGCTTAGTACTCCTGAGGGAATTCTGTGCCAAAAAATGAAAAATTCTGCACACAATATTTTAAAGTTCTGCAAAATTCTGCATATTTTATTTGTTAATATAACTCAATATAATCACACTGGTTTCAATTATTTTGGAAATTTATTTAAAACTACAATACAATGGATGGAGAATGGGAGAGGGGAGCATTGCAGGAAATCCCCAAGCCCCCTCTGTCTAGTAGTAATGTAGCTAGTATTTACCCTTTACTTCTAGTTATTAATCAACAAATATATGCAGTCATATGCTCAGTGTCATATCATAGGCAATTGAAGAGCAAGTGAGGGCTCAGACTCACAGTTTATATTGGCTACTGACCATCTCCAGGAAGGTCAGTAGAAAACAGTTCATGGAGATCATTTTGATGGGAACATTTTTCAGTCAAAAAATTTAGACCAGTTCTGATCACTAAAGCACCATAAGCATTTATAAGGCCATACTGTCCTTTACAATAAGGCTTCTTTACACCACTTTGGGAATATAAAGGAGCCTTAATTTTTTTACACCTGTTTTATACTCCTGGGGAATTTACTAAGAACAATGGGAACAATTCACTAAGCAAGCAGGCTGCTACATTCTACTCTGCCTGTGGGGACAGAGCCTGCTCCACATCTACCTTCTCAGAAACACCCCCAAAGCCCTGCCCCTTCACACTGAGCTATCCGCAATAGCGTCGAGAGGGACAAAGTGTCTCTTTCTCTCTCACACATGACTGCCCAGCCCTCTCGCCCCGGCTTATGTCTGATTTACGAATCTACCGGCTTCTCTGGGCACTCAGACTAACCTGCCTGCACTGCTGGGGAGGGGTGTGTGACCGCTCTTGCAATTTCCCTTTGCTTTCCCGTCGGAAGTCATTTTTCTGTGGGGAAGCAAAGAAATCTTTAGGGGCCATGAATTCTGTGCATGTGCAGTGACGCAGAATTCCCCCAAGAGTAGCACAGGTAGTTAGAAAATATTTGGAATGAGTAATGAAATCAATAATTTAGAATAAGCTGCTTCCACCCACCCATCACCCTGGGTTTTTAACAATAAAGAAAATGTTTATGCACATGTCCCATAAGCTTGCTCTTTCAGAACATGGAGGTTTTTTTAATTTAATCCATTCCTATATTGCAGTGGTTCCCAAAGTTGTTCCGCCGCTTGTGCAGGGAAAGCCCGTGGCGGGCCTGGCCGGTTTGTTTGCCTTCCGTGTCCACAGGTTTGGCCTATCGCGGCTCCCAGTGGCCGCAGTTCACTGCTCCAGGAATCAATTTCTGTTGAATCTGCAGACGCGGCAGGCAAACAAACCGGCCTGGCCCGCCAGGGGCTTTCCCTGCACAAGCGGCGGAATAAGTTTGGGAACCACTGCTATATTGGAATATTTGTATTCATCTCATAAAGTGCCATTTGAATTATACATCTTTATTAGCTATGATTTATTTGCTGACACTTAATCTTGATGTGTTTTTCTGAAGTCTTTAAGGAAAACAGTTGGTGGTAGTCTAAATAAATCAACAGAAATGTAAAAATGAAACACCATTTTTAATTATTCATTGATTTCCCCCCACCCCAAATATTTATTGCTGAAGTTTTTGCAAGGCAAAATGTTGGTGATACTGAAGGTATGTCTACATTGCAATTAGATACCTGTGGCTGGCCCATGCCAGATGACTTGCGCTCCCGGGGCTCAGGCTAAGGGGCTGTTTAATTGCAGTATAGAGGTTTGTGCTTGGGCTGCAGTCTGAGCTCAGGGACCCTCCTACCTCGCAGGGTTCTAGAGCCCAGGTGCCAGCCTGAGCCTGAATGTCTACACTGTAGTTAAACAGCTCCTCAGCCTGAGTCAGCTGGTATGAGCCAGCCATGGGTTTTTAATTGTAGTTTAGACATACTCTGAGTAAATACCATAACACTTTAAAAGGCTTTACAAAAAACACTTTTACATAAAGTAAATCCACTGAGCTGGGTTTTCTGTTGGGCAGATGGAGGGGGGGGGTGAAGAGGTGGAGAGGGACTTGCACCTAAATTCTAAAAAGTGGTTTCCTAGTTGAGCTCCAAAATCTATTTTTAGGCACCTCAATAAATGGCCTGATATTCTCAAATCCTGAGTATACAGTAACTTTCATTGGCTCAATTGAGAGCCAGTAGGTGCTCAGTACTTCTGAAAATCAGTAAATTAAAGCTCTGATTCAGTAAAGCATTTAAGCATGTGCTTAAGTCCTGTGTGAAGTAACTTCCAAAATCAGGGCCTAAATATGTGCTTACACTCATAGCTTAGATATCCATTTCTTAACATCTTGACATTAATCTTAGCAAATTTATTAATTAAAATATTTTTATACTTAATGCAGACTTAAGTCAAGTTGCATTGCCTTATAAGGATTCCAAAGCCTTTTAAAGGAGTATTAGACTCCTTCATCCTAAGTGAGTGATCATCTCATTTTGTTGGTCAAACTTACTTCAGTAATTATTTGTCAACCAGTTTTTTTTTTTTAAAAAGGGGGGGGGGCGGGGAGGACAGGGGGAGAGGATGCCTGGCAAATATCTGTTAAATGTAATGTGTAGAGTATGCCTTGTGAACATGGCCTGTGCATTGGAACCGATTAAGCATTGCATATGGTGATTTGTCTTGTCTAGCAGGTTCTATCTTGCTTTAGGTGGATGGAAAGTAACTTGCATCTTTGAGATAATTGAGGCCATTGTATTCAGTGAGAGTAAGGAAACATTTACGTTCCCGGTTAACTTGTAAATTCCTAAAGGAATACAATGTTTCTAGGAATGAATGCAGACTTGCATTTTGGGTTTTACTGTTTGCTTAGCTTAGAATTTTCCTTTAAGAATGAGTATCTTGAAAACCCAAATTAGATAAGTGATATACAACTTCCGTAGGCCTCTAATCAGCTTTTAAGCAGGGGCGGCTCTAGAGCCCAGCGGGGCAAGCACCCGCCTGGGGCGGCCCTTTCCCAGAGGGGCGGCTGGCTGGGCCGGCGGACCTGCCGCAGTCATGCCTGCGGACGGTTCGCTGGTCCCGCGGCTCGGCTGACCTCCCGCAGGCATGACTGCGGCAGCTCAACCGGAGCCGCCGGACCAGCGAACCGCCCGCAGCTGCGGGAGGTCCAGCTGAGCCGTGCGACCAGCGGACCCTCCGCAGTCATGCCCGCAGGAGGTCCGCTGCTTCCGCGGCTCGGGGGCGCCTCCCGGGCATGATTGCTTGGGGCGGCCAAATTTGTAGAGCCGCCCCTGCTTTTAAGGTAGATATTTTTGAAAGTACGTGACTTTAAAATCTTGGAAAACTGGCAGTTTCATTTCTATGTACCATATTTTCCTTAATTATTTCATTTACATTTTTAAATTATATTATCTTTAAGTGTTGATATTAAAATGCATAATGAATCTTTAACTGTTACCTCCTCAGTAAGCCTAGAATCAAATTTAAGAACGTCATCTAAATGACCACTGAATGTGCTATAAAATTAATTCTTTGGATACAAATCAGCTATATTGTCTTCACATACTATATTTTAAATTAAATTAACAGACTAAAACCATTTGAAGAGTAAAAATGTCACTTAAGTTTAAAATTAAAAAACTTTTTGGTTACTGTAATAATGTTTAAAGGGAAGTAATTGTCTTTTATTTTGGTTAGATAGGAAATGATTTAGCAGTTCTCTATTGTTGTGACAGTGCTTCTGTAAGAAGTCAGAGGACACAATCCTGCTTCCACTGGCTGTACCTCATGTAGGGGTGATATAACGGTATATAATACAGAGCTTTATGGCGTTCACAGTATAGTATCCATGGTTTAATAGTTATCACAAAGGTGAAGTGAACACTATTTTACTTAATTTGTTAAACAAATCTCATGTAATTGTTGCCTTGTTCTATATTATCCTTGAATGCAATTAAGTCCACATACTGTAGTGATGTTTGTGCTCTGACCTACCCATGCCCAACATGAAATGTATTATATTGTATACAAAAATAACATTGTAGTTAACTTAGAGAAGATGTAAATAAAAATGAGAGAAGGCTAAAACAAGCAGAATGATTACATTCTTGTGTTTGTTATATGCCAAAAGTGTAGAATAATCTTTTAAAATGTAACACACTAATGTACCTTGTACAGCATCTGATTTAAAAGGTGCCTTAAGTTTACCATGAATGCTTTTTTCTGTACACAGATTATGTCCAATGTATCATTTTTAAGTAAATAACCTTATTTTAGTACATATTAGTAATGTGTTTTGTATTTACTATAAGACTTCTTCATGAGTATGTACTACCTTGGAAACCATTAATACATAACCAAGTGCTTCTCTGCTTTTAAAATACTGTATTTGGTTCAGTCTTTAAATCATTGGATAAGTTAACAATGGTTATTAACAGCTTTAATCATCTTCCTTAGTGATGCTCAGAGTTGCATGGTTAACTACCGTCAGTCATCCAGTGCCTTAAATGTGGGCACAATACTAAAATCAGTATTGGAAGAAAAACTAAGCCAGCTTTTAATAAACTGCTTTGCTTGATCATTTGATCTTTATTTGTGTTTGGGGATAGACCTTTTAGGCATATGTTGCCTATAGAGGTAAAAATCTATTTGTCATTCTATTTGTGAATCTATTTGAATTCACACAAACTCTTATTGCCAGTACAAATAATTGGGGCTGTCGATTAATCACAGTTAACTCACACAATTAACTCAAAAAAATTAACTGTAATTACAAAAATTAATCACGATTAATCACACTGTTAAACAATAGAATACCAATTGAAATTTATTAAATATTTTTGGATGTTTTTCTACATTTTCAAATATATTGATTTCTACTACAACACAGAATACAAAGTGTACAGTGCTCACTTTATATTATTTTTATTACAAATATTTGCACTGTAAAAATGATAAAAGCAATAGTATTTTTCAATTCACTTCATACAAGTACTGTAGTGCAATCTCTATTGTGAAAGTGTAACTTACAAATGTAGATTTTTTTTTTGTTACATGACTGCACTCAAAAACAAAACAATGTAAATCTTTAGAGTCTACAAGTCCACTCAGTCATACTTCTTGTTCAGCCAAGACAGACAAGTTTGTTTACATTTACGGGAGATAATGCTTTCTGCTTATTTACAATGTCACCTGAAAGTGAGAATGGGTGTTCGCATGGCACTGTTGTAGCCAGCGTTGCAAGGTATTTACGTACCAGATATGCTAAACATTCATATGCCCTGTCATGCTTTAGCCACCATTCCGGAGGACATTCTTCCATCCTGCTGATGTTCATTAAAAAAAAATAGCGGGTTAATTAAATTTGTGACTTAACTCCTTGGGGGAGAATTGTATGTCCCCTGCTCTGTTTTACCCGCATTCTGCCATATATTTTATGTTAAAGTAGTCTCGGATGATGACCCAGCACATGTTGTTTGATTTAGGAACACTGTCACTGCAGATTTGACAAAATGCAAAGGTACCAATGTGAGATTTCTAAAAATAGCTACAGCACTTGACCGGTTTAAGCATCTGTAGTGCCTTCAAAAATCTGATAGGGATGAGGTGTTGAGCATGCTTTTAGAAGTCTTAAAAGAGCAACACTCCAATGCGGAAACTACAGAACCCGAACCACCAAAACAGAAAATCGATCTTCTGCTGGTGGCATCTGACTCATGATGATGAAAATGAACATGCATCAATCCGCTCTGCTTTGGATCATTATCGAGCAGAACCCGTCATCAGTGTAGATGCATCTCCTCTGGAATGGTGGTTGAAGCATGAAGGGACATATGAATCTTTAGTGCATTTGGTATGTAAATATCTTGTGACACCGGCTACAACAGTGCCATGCAAACGCCTGTTCTCACTTTCAGGTGACGTTGTAAACAAGAAGTGGGCACCATTATCTCCTGCAAATCGTAACCAAACTTGTTTGAGCAATTGGCTGAAGCAGGACTGAGTGGACTTGTAGGCTCTAAAGTTTTACATTGTTTTATTTTTGAATGCAGTTATTTTTTTTGTACATAATTCTACATTTGTAAGTCCCACTTCCATGATAAAGAGTGCACTACAGTACTTATATTAGGTGAATTGAAAATACAATTTCTTTTGTTTTTTACAGTGCAAATATTTGTAATAAACAATAAATATAAAGTGAGCACTGTACACTTTGTATTCTGTGTTGTAATTTCGATTAATATATTTGAAAATGTAGAAAACATGCAAAAATATTTAAATAAATGGTATTCTATTATTTTTTAACCACACAATTAATCGCAATTAATTTTTTTAATCGCTTGACAGCCCTACAAATAATATTAATTAGAAAACCAATTATAATTTTGTATTTTTACTTGAGTGACGTTATCGTAGTAAACTCTTGTCCTATGGGTTCCAAAAGTGGCCAGTGGTATATAATACTTAAAGCTGAGTCCTTCTGGACATTTTCATCAATCCAAGGAGCAACAGTTTATATCTCAGATAGAATTGTCCTTTTTAACAGCTAATATTTATGGTACCTTGAAATATAGAATCATAGACATGTAGGGCTGGAAAGGGCCTAGATATGTTGCCAATATCTTTGATTTTTAATAAGCTGCAGCTACTGTAGTGTGGTTGATACTTAAGCTGTTCTGTTTTACCACATGGCATTAATGTTGGCGGCTAGGGCGAGATTGTGTTTTGTTTGTGAATAGTATTGAAAGGCACAATGAAGAGGCTGGGTTTTAGTGAAATTTTTGATGAATGATTTTAATTTTGTTTTGATTAATCAATTATAACTCCCCCCCCCATGGTATTTGGCCTTTTGGCCACATTGTGGTATTATATTTTAAAGTTTTGAGACTCCTTTTGGAAAAATGTTTGTTTTCTCCATAACTGATATAACCTAATGAATGTTAATTTCTCCCCTTACTAATATTATCCCTTGCCAATAATAGATACAGAACTCTTACATTTTTGGTATAAGTTTTTTGGCCACCCTTAGAATTTTAATATAATTAAACTTGTTACTGTCAGCAAAAATTTGCTTTAATACTTAATTTTAAAAAAGCATGTGAGGCACTGTGAAGCTTGGCAACCATGGACAATAATGTCTCTGAAAAATTTATTGTACATGTGGAGAAATACACTTTGAATAACTCATGTGAAATTGTGACTCAACTGAAGTCATTGGCGAAGCTCCCATTGACTTCAATGAGGCCAGGATTTTACCTGGATTCTCTAAGCCATATCACTGCTGGAGATGATGAGTGGGATAGAAAGGAGACTTGAATCTACTTCCTTAAAAGTGTCTGGGTCACCTGATTTAAATGGCCTAACTGAAAGATACCAGCCCTGTCATTGATGCTTTTGTCTCCCTTTGTACTTTCTCACCCCCTCTTGGTTTTCTTGTACTCTTTCCTCCCCCCAGTTCAAAATATTCACACAGTATTTTGCACAAAAATGAGATTACTTTACTTGTCAAAGGCACAGAATAAATGGTGTATTTTCAGTCTTCAGTGTATTGGAGACAGCAGTACAGAGAGATGCTTACAAACCCACCAGTGAGTTAATTTATAAACAGTTAAAACTGCTAACGTTCTGGCTTGCCTTATTCCAAGAGACATGCAGAGGCAATGGTGCAAAGGAGTGCTTTCATGTGATTATTATACGTGTTGCCAACTGGTACAACCTATCTTCACTGCAAAGGGGCACAGTCAGCTATGAAATTAAGGTTTGAAGAGCAATACATGGACCTGTTTTTAATAATTCTGTAGTCTAATGCTTACAACTAGAGCTGGTCAAAATTTTTCCGATGGAACAATTTACCATCAGAAAATGCTGATTTGACTACATCTGTGTTTTGTCAGAATTTTTGAAACATTTTGTTTTTATCAATTTGAAATGTTGCACTTTGATTTCATCATTTTGATTTATATATTATATTTATAATTTATAATGTAAAAGCCAAAACATTTTGACCTTATCAAAATGAAGTATTATATGTAAAAATCAGAGATTTAACTTTTCATCCCAATTCAGGGTGAAACTAAATTTTGAAATCTTGGAATTTCCCTTAACTCTAACTTACCTTGGGCTGAGATACTGCGTTCAATGCGTTAACTCATCACACAGAAGAAACTTAATAAAATCTCATTTCTCTGAATTCTGTATGATGCTTTAAGTAATCAAAAAACAAATATGTCTAGAAAGGAACATGGAGGTAAATCTAAGAGTGCTATGTTAAAAACACACAACAGAATGTACATGCTAACAAATCATAGATCAGGCAGTAATTGATGGTCCACTGTATCTGTGGGAAGATGTTGACTAATGAGCAATGGCACACTTCAAGTTTTAAATATTAGAAATCCACCCATAGTTGTTCCAGGTGGGCTACGTTTCACTATAGAGCCCTGCAGCAGTTCAAACCACACACTCTCCCCCTTCTTCAGCTCTGCCATAGCAAAAGTGGTCTCAGAGCTTCCAGTTGTCTCCTTCTGACTACTTGACAGAGTCATTCTGTGCCCACGGCCAAAAACCAGCTGCCCTAGTGCAGGTCCGGCACTAAACTTCACATTGATAACAAACATGTAGACACCATTTTGAGGTGCTTTGAAGTAGCCCTGTTCGGGGAAATAGCTGTTACCATAATTAAGGTATGTTTCATTAAAACTCAGTGCTTTTACTTCATCCCATTCTTCGCAGAATCCAACGTAGAATGCCACGGATGAATCTAGAACAACATGGGGAGAGGAACAGTTTTAATTCCTGCAATTCTTTCTGCACTTGCTCCCCACAGATAGGTAGTGGAATAAAGCTTGTAATTATGATTGGCACATATTTATTTGTGTTAACTTGTATTATTAAATGAAAATATTTGAAATAAGATTGTGCTCACAATAGGAATCAAAATGGGTCAACAGTAATATATCCATATCTGCTTCCTTTGGGTCTTAGGAGTCATCTCTGTTTGATTTAATGAGGCGCCATGTTCATAGTGGATAGGGCACTGGACTAGTGGGTCACAAGATCTAGGTTATATTCTTGGCTCTGCTGTGTGACTTTGGGCGCAAGTCACTTTACCTCTCTGCACCTCTGCTTCCCCTCCTACTCTTTGTCTCTGTTTCAACTGTGTGCTCATTGTGTGTCTATACCAGGGGTCTCAAACTCAAATGACCACAAGAGCCACATGAGGACTAGTTCACTGGCCCAAGGGCCACATCACTTACACACACCCCTCGCTGCCCCCGGCCCTGCCCCCACTCCACCCCTTTCATGAGTCCCTGCCCCCATTCCAATCCCTTCCCCGAAGTCCCCACCCCAACTCCACCCCCTCCCTGCCCCCAGAGGGGGCATGAGGGGTGTGGCGGAGGCTCAGGGCAGGGAGTGCAGGAGGTGTGCAGGGTGCGGCGGGGGCTCAGGGCAGGGAGTTGGGGTGTGGGGTACAGGAGGGAGTGCGGGGTGTGGCAGAGGGTTGGGGTTCAGGCAGGGGGCTTGGTGCAGAAGGGGTGTGGGATACAGCAGGGGGCTCAGGGTAGAGGATTGTGGTGCGGGGTGCAGCAGGGAGCTCGCACAAGGAGATGGGTGCAGCAGGGGTCTCAGGACGGGGTTGGGGACAGAAGGGTGTGGGATGCAGCAGAGGGCTTAGAGTAGGGGGTTGGGGTGTAGAAGGGATGTGGGATGCAGCAGGGGGCTGGGGGGCAGAAGGGTGTGGGATGTAGCAGAGGGCTCGGTAGGGGGTTGGGGTGTGGGGTACAGGAGGGAGTGCGGGGTGTGGCAGAGGGTTGGGGTTCAGGCAGGGGGCTCGGTGCCGAAGGGGTGTGGGATGCAGCAGGGGGCTCAGGGCAGGGGGCTGGGGGGCAGGGGGCAGGAGGGCTCCAGGCCAGAGCCCGAAGCCGCTTACCTAGAGCGGCTCTGGGGAGGCAGTGTTGCACACCGGGGCCAGGGCAGGCAGCCTGCCCTAGCCCCGCCAAGCAGCTGGAACCATGTCCCTGCAGCCCCTGGGGGAGGAGGGACGCAGGGCTCCGCGCGCTGCTTGCCGTGCCTCCAGGTACCTCCCCTGAAGCTCCCATTGACCACGGTTCCCTATTCCCGGACAATGGGAGCTGCGAGGGGAGGTGCTTGGAAGCAGGGCAGCACACAGAGCCCTCTGCTTCACACACACACACAGCCGCAGGGACGTGATGCCAGCCGCTTCAGGGAGCGTCGCAGGGCTCAAGGGGGGCAATCCGCTGTAGTTTGCTCACCCCTGGCCTGGAGGTAGGCCAGGGGGAGGGGGAGCGCTTGGCAGGCCGCAGGAAATAGCCCCGTGGACCGTGTGTTTGAGACCCCTGTTTTAAGTCCTTTACTGGAAAAGATTATCAAATTAAAGCAAGGAGTTTGTATTACCTTTGTATAGGGCAGTGGCGAGACCATTTCTGGAATACAGTCTCCAGTTCTGGTGTCCACACTTTAAAAAGGATGTTTTAAAAAATTGAAAAATATTCAGAAAAGACACAAGAATAATCTGAGGTCTGGAAAACGTGCTTTACGGTAAAAGGCTTCAGAAGCACAATCTATGTAGTTTATCAAAAAGGTTTAAAAAATGATTTGAAGGTGGTCTGAGTACATAAACAGGGAAAAGATTTCTGATAGTGATCTTTAGTGTAGCAAATAAAGGAATAACAAGATTAAATGGATGGAAGCCGAATTCAGACTGGAAATAAGGTACAGTAACTCCTCACTTAAAGTCGTCCCGGTTAACATTGTTCCGTTGCTAATCAATTAGGGAACATGCTCGTTTAAAGTTGTGCAATGCTCCCTTCTAACGTTGTTTGGCAGCCGCCTGCTTTGTCTACTGCTTGCAGGAATAGCAGGCCGTTGCAGCTAGCTGGTGGGGGCTTGGAACCAGGGTGGACCAGCAGCCTCCCTATCAGCTTCCCGCTCCCCTAAGTTCCCTGTGCTGCTTCCACCCAGCAGGCTAGCAATTGCAGCTGTCCTTCCCCCCCCACTGCCATGTGCTGCTCCTGCCCTCTGCCTTGGAGCTGCTCCCCGAGACTCCTGCTTGCTGTGCGGGGGGTGGAGGGAAGGAAGAGGGGGGCTAATGTCAGGGTGTCCCCCTCCCCACCCGCTCCTCCACCCTTCTTGCCCCATCTTCCATAGAGCAGGGGGACACGCCAGGGCTCAGGACAGAGGGAGCTTGCAGCAGCTGGTCTCAGCAAGCTGATCTAATTAACAAGGCAGTGTATTTAAAGGGAGGAAATGCGCATCTCTCTCTCACACACATACCCCCTCCCTCCATTCCTGCTGCCTTGCAGAGTGAGAGAGTTAACCCTTGAGGGCTCAGACAATTGTTAGTTCATCATTTAGCAGTAAGGGAAATATCCCACCCTCTGACTCCTCCACCTCAACCAAGCTTCACAATCATCATCACTGTGTACCAGTATTAAATTGTTCATTTAAAACTTATACTGTGTGTGTGTGTGTGTATATATATATATATATATGTGTGTGTGTATGTGTGTATATATATATATATATATATATATATATAGTCTTTTGTCTGGTGAAAAAAATTTCCCTGGAACCTAACCCCCTCGTTTACATTAATTCTTATGGGAAAACTGGATTCGCTTAATATCATTTTGCTTAAAGTCACATTTTTCAGGAACATAACTACAATGTTAAGTGAGGAGTTACTGTACACATTTTTAACAGTGAGGGCAATTAAACATTAGAATAATTTACCTAGGGATGTGACGGACTCTCCATCCAGATTTGGATGCCTTTTTAAAGGATATATCTAGCTCAATCAAAAGTTACTGGGCTTGATTGATGAACTACTGGATGAAATTCTATGGTCTATGCTATGCAAAAGGTTAGACTAAATTATCAGAAATGGTCCCTTCTGGGCTCTGTCTATGAATCTATAAAGAAATTCTTCTTACCAGCAGAGGGCACTGCAGTAAAGCATGATAGAAAGGAACCTACAGAATCAGTGCCAAAAGCAGTCAGTAAACAACACATTTTAAGTGATGAGAATCTAAAGTCCCATTCAGAGCTTGTTTACATGGGGAGAAACAGGTAAGTTTTGGTGAATCAACTAAAGGTATTAAGTTAAAACACATAAAGTGCAGCATATTAAACCCCTGTGTGGATGCTCTCACTTAAGAGTAAAGTGGCTTTAATTCCCTGTAAATAATCTTTGAAGGATTAAGTTATAGCAAACTAAAGCCACTTTACTTTAGTTGATTCACCTTAACTTTCCTGAGTGTCCCATGTATGCAAATCTGAAGTCCTTACTCAGGAAAGCAAGAGATCTTTCAGTGAGATAAGTTACAGAACAGGCTTTTAATTCCTTATTGAGTTGCTCCCATTCTTGACATTAAAAAAAAACAAAAACGTGCTTGATGAGTCATTTGAGGTTCTCAGTGGAAAAATAAACAGGCTTCCATTAAACGATTCTTCCTGCTGCACGTCAAAACCTGTTCTCAGTTACATATCTTATTCTGAGGAACACATTGCATGAGTGTGAGCAAGGTAAATAATGCAGCTAAAATGTAAGAACAGAAGTGTAACTGGGGTCAAAAATGGAACAGTGCAGGTAAAAGACAGCTATCATTTGTTGTATGCAGTGTAGTTGTAGCCATGTCAGTCCCAGGATATTAGAGAGACAAGGTGGGTGAGGGCATATCTTCTATTTTATTTAATATCTTTTATCTATCATTTGTATCCGTTTTATTTTAATTTAGATCTTAATGCCAATTTGCAGTTGGGATGTAACAGAGCATTCAATTTGCTGAAGTCCTGGCATTTGAAAAAGAAATGTGCATTTATGTACTTGCACAGATAGCTGCACATATTTTATTTAAACAATAGTATAATAAAGTGTCACCTACATTTTGCTCTCATTGGGAAAGTGATTAAATCAATAACCTTGGAAATTATGAGGCTGACTGCACCAAGGTACAGCACCAGTGTGAGTTAAATAAGAAAAGTGCTGTGTCTCCTGTTCTGTCCTGCTGGTGAACATTAAAGTTCACCTGAAATTACTGATCCGTGTAACCTCTTTGCTTATTCAATATAACTGCATTTTTACAACATTCTTAACTGGGCTGGCCTGAAAGTCTGGCTGGTGAACACACGCAACACTCTACAACTCTGGCAGGTAGGATTAGTATGTGCCATTCTTGTGGTGCCCCAGATGAGCTGGCTGTGGGGATACATGGTTAACTATCATGGTGAAGCAGGTTTGTAGTAAAGAGGAATTGGTAATCCATGATGAAGTGCTAGGTAGAAACCTGTGTATGAATCTCTAACATGGACAAGGAATATGCTTCCTTTGGACCCAAGCTTCCCCACTTTGCTCACTCAAGTTACCCAATTACGTTAACACGCCTGTTCCTGTTAGCAAGGTGAATAGGGTTTGGCCCTATTTGTTCCTCCCAGACTCAAATAACGATGGAGACTGAGCCAATGCTTGGAGACCCAGCAGCCTCATCCTGACTCAGAACAAAAAAACATTTCAGTCATCACCAGCAATTGCAAGCAAAACGTGGAGCTTTTAATGTTAAGGGCCAGTTACCCAGCTGTTGTAAATCTGTAACTCCACTGACTGCAATAGAGCTGCGCCACTTTATACCAGCCAAGGAGCCAAATGCAATATCAAATCTTTGATTGCATTGAGACACCGACCAGCTCTCACATTATATATACACCTCTACCCCAATATAACACGACCCGATATAACACAAATTTGGATATAACGCAGTAAAGCAGTGCTCCGGGGGGGGGGAGGGGGGGCAGGGCTGCGCACTCCGGTGGATCAAAGCAAGTTCGATATAATGCGGTTTCACCTATAACACGGTAAGATTTTTTGGCTCCCGAGGACAGCGTTATATTGGGGTAGAGGTGTACCATACACCTGAAGCATGCTATGAGGCTCAGAAACAAGCTACAGGATTGGGAGGGGGAGAACCTACCTTTTTCCAAAAGCTCAGCCTCTATTTTATTTCTTCCATTTATAGTTTGCATGTGTTCTCTGTTCTCATCAGTCTGTTTCTTGTCTCTCCTTTTTTGCTTCTCATGACCTTTTTGCTGCCTTCTCATCTTTTTGGTCATCATTGACTGAATCTTTGTAATGTCCAGACTTATGTTTGAGGCAACTAATTCTTCACTACTTCCAAACAGTTTTTGAAAAATCTGTAGATGGTCCTCAAAACTCTGTTTGATGGTTACTAAATCTGCCCTCAGAATCTCCACTGAAATGCTGAGTGGTTCCACTAGATTTATAACAGTATGATTGCAGCAGTTATTGTTATCGTCCCTCCATGACTGATGCCTCTTGATGTCCATACTTAGATGTTTGATCTCTTTTTTTAGAGTCATGATATCATTATATACTGAATTATCCACGATGTCATCCCTGGAAGCCTCTTGGTTAGGCTCCATATGTTCTACATTGCTGTGTGGGCTCTTGACTTCCTCCAGAGTGTTTTTTGTTTGCTTTTTATGTTCAGGATGTTTAGGGACATTCTGAGCATCATGATTACTCTCACGACCCATCTCCAGGAAATTAAATCTCTTTGTAATGGATTCTAAAGTTACATTTTGCTCTTTGAGTTTATCTGAGGTGTGTCTGAGAGCTTCTTGCAGTTGAGCTACTGATGATATTAAGGTGTTAGGGTTTTCTTCAGACAAGACCTCCATAATGTCTGCTCCCAACAAGGCCTCTAGTGCTGTTTCATGCCGCATTGCATCTTCCAAAAGAGAATTGAAAGAGCTATTGAGATACTTGATGTGGCCATGAATTTCCTCATCTTTCTTCTTCAGGAAGCCAATATCTTCTGACAAAATCTTAATCTGTGATTTAAGATGAGACATGCTGTCCATCAGTTGTCTGCTTTGCTCTTGTTGATAACCAAGAGACTGGTGGATAGAATTAAAAGCCGTGGACAGCTCTTCAATTTCACTCCTCAAGAGATCCTTGGAAGATGTCTCTAGGTGTTGCACTTCCTTTAAGTTTAGCTGGGTATTCTCTAGGGAACGGGTGATATTCTTTTGATGATCTTCTAGTATGTCAATATCAGAAGATATTTTCTCGCAATTGCACTCTCTCATGTACTTCAATAGATCCCAGTGGCTTTCTTGAAGATTTGAGAGGGTATAGTTGAGCTCTAATATCTGCCTTTCCAGAGCTTCTTTGTTCTCTTCTATAATAAGTGATTTCTCCATTAAGGCTACTCTAAACTCCTCTGATTCGTGCTTTGACTTGGATTTTAAGTCCTGAACCCATGTATCTAAAACATTAATATCCTCAAAGGCCACATCTAACTCCATGTACAGTTTTTTAAGCTGCTTTGCATGCCCTATCACGGTCTCGTTGAGTTGCCTGATGGATAGCCAGGTAGCTTCATCTTTGTTGCCACAGTATAAAGAGAGTTCTGTTAAGTTTCTGTTCAAAGTCTCAAGTTCATCTTCAAGGTTTTCTTGCTCTTGTTTTATGTCTGTAATGTTACTGTTCAAAGCTAATAAATGGGACTGCTGTATCTTATGATACCTCTTGAGCTTCATATCAGTATCTGCCTTGATCATGGTGAGATTGTAATGAATGGTAGTCTGCTGCATGTGTAGATGATTGCCTATTTCCCTTTTCAGCTGGTCCACTCTCACTACATTTTCTTGAACTTTCGATTCAAACTTAGTTCCTAGCTCCTGGAATTCCTTCTTGGGCACGGTGCTTTCTTGGAATTTCTCTATGCTTTTTTTGTTGGCCTCCACATCCTTGGACAAGTTTATTACCATGCTGGAGAGGTTCTGTAAGCTTTTATTGAAGTTTGCCCACATTGGGTTAAAATGTTCCTTCAGGAAACTCTCCACATGAGGGAACAGCATTTGCTGAAGGAGCCTTTCAGGCAGTTCTGTAACACAAAATGAAATTGTACAACACAAAATCTAAGAAATGTTCCTATAAAACTAAAGGGGATAATTTAAATGATGTTTTGGGAAAATAAACCTTTCCAAGCTTGGGCTAGATTTGGACAAGTCCCTCCAGGTTACTGGCTAAGTATTTTTCTGTGGTGACGGGCACAATATCCCCCAAAAATCTAAACTTTCCTTTGAAAGAGAATTAAGCTTCTAATACTTATGGTTAAGGCTGTGAGTCTGTCACAGAGGTCTTTGTTCTGTGACTTTCTGGGACCCCTGCAGTGGCTAGTGCAGCAGACTGGTGAGCAGTGAGCAGCTCAGGCAGCCCCTGGGCCAGCTGCACTGCACTGACCACTGCAGGGTCAATCTCGGGCCACCATGCCCCCCCAGCAGCAGCTGGAGTTTGGGTGTGGGAGGGGGCTCAGGGCTGGGGCAGGAGGTTGGGGCGTGGAATGGGGTGAGGACTCTGGGTGGCACTTACGTCAGGGGGGCTCCTTGGAAGTGGTGACATGTCCCACTTGGGGCGGGGGCAGTGTGTGGAGCCCCCTGGCTGTGCCTCCACTTAGGAGCTGAGGGACATGTCAACACTTCCAGGGAATGGCATGGAGCTGGGTTGGGAGCCTGCTAGCCCTACCAATCCCGACCCCCAGTACCAGCGGGGGTCCCTGACCACCCTCCCCCCAGAGCACCCACGGCACCCCTGGGCCTCCTGCTGCCCCAGAGCACCCTAGTTTTAGTTAGGGGTATATAGTACAAGTCATGGACAGGTCATAGGCCATGAATTTTACTAAAAATACCCGTGACTAAAACATAGCTGCACTATGGTCGGAAAAATAATCTTCCAATTTAAACTGAGCATAAGTCAATACAGTGTTGTCTTTGAGCCTGCAGCCACTTTGAAACAATAACTCTGAGAGGTGTGAAATGCCCCTGTTCATCTAAGAAGCATGTTAACTCTGAATTTATTATGATAATTTCTCAACTGGCCATTTTAGCAACACCCCCCACAAGTTAATATGTGTATCCCACAGTCCCATAATGCCTTCCCCTCTGATACCTACCATGCAACTGTGTCAAATACAAAATTATTCAACACACTGAAATCTGAAAATTTAGGGACAGCATAAACTAAAATGACTTTAATAACAAACACAAGGAATACTCAAACTTAAATATTACACTGGGCCAGGGCAGCATCTGCAAAGTAACCTATAACAGTATGTGATATCTTCTGTACTTGATGGTAACCAACTCAAACACTGATCCTTTCTCATTAAGGAACCAGATTCTAAGAACCCATGGCTCACTAGTAGGTATGTATGGAGTACAGGCTGGTTTGGAGAATTCAGACATTCACTCTTATGTAACTTCCACCAATCTGGAATTCAGTATAATGTGTACACAATGACTGTGCAAAAATTTATACAGTAAAGGGAGGAAGGTGAAGGGTGCAAAGGGAAAATAAATTAACTAGTAAATGTAAGGAGCCTGCTTTCTCTTACACATTGAATTGCTTTTCCTGATACCCCTTCTTCAGCCATTGTGGCATGTAAATTACACTAAGTTATGCCAAATAAATTCAAATTAAACTATGCTGTGGTTTACACCCACTTTACACCCCAATCTGTCACAGTAATTTGGCTCAGAGACTTCCAGCATATCTGGATTTGGCCCGCTCTAAGCATGTCTATTTTTAAATCAGATGTGTGATTGCAGCATATGTAGCTATACCTTAGTGACCTTTGATCTAGCTAGCACAAGTACCAATAACAATGAAACTGTGGCAGCCCAGACAAACCCGCCTGCGACATTGGGTCTGTATTCAAGCATCTAGCCTGTGCCACCAAAGTTTCACTGCTATAGTTTGAGATAGTTCAAGCAAAGCTAACACAAGTAGGTTTCCACATGCTGCAATCATATCTCTGCAGTGTAGATATACCCTAAAAATTGAAGTAAAGCCCTACAGAATATACCAGGTTCTAGTTCTAGATTTTCTGTCTGGTATATATGAATCTACAATGCCAGCTTGAACACTGATGTGTCTGTGCCAATCCTCTCACCAGATTTACTCTGGTTCAGTTTTGACGTCATGGTAGTAATGTTGTTTTCAAGTAGTTTCTGTAAATCTCCGGCTGACTGATGAATATCGTTCTGAAGATCTTCCAGAAGTGCCTTGTGATTCTCAATGGTTTTCATAATTTCTTCTGCCTGCAGTGATGTCGACACTAATTGCAAAATGACAGAAAGTGATCAGCCACACAATATCCAGCAATCAACAGTGTGAAAGGGGCACCCCAACCTGGTGCAGGCTCTGTACCAAATCCTATATTTCTTACTCACTGAGTAAAGATTTAATTCATCCTTGAGTCTTCCAGTGACTCTATATACAAAAGGCTTTGGGGGACATGACATTATAAGCTCTAGTAAATGTGTAGTCCCAGTTATTTCAATGGGAGTATTATGACGACAGCCTTCCGCCATACCATGAGCATCTCTTGCAGAATGAGAGCTTTCAAGTCAGTTGGCTAAAGTTACAGCTACACTGCAACCGGAAGGTGTGATTCCCAGCTCAGGCAGATGTATGTGGTCAAGCTAGCACACTAAAATAACAGTATGGCCACAGCTTCACAGGCAGCAGCTCTGTCTAGTTGCCCATGCTGTCACAGCCATGCTGCTATTTTAACATACTAGTTCAGGCAGGGCTAGCACGACTGTCTATCCAAGCTGGGAATCACACCACCTAACTGCAGTGCCAGATGTGCCCTAAGCAAAGTTGGTCTACCTACAATCACACACCATTGGCTTGTAGAGTTGGTTGGGAATTTTTTGACAAAACAGTTTTTCATTGGGAATGTTTCTCAGGTCTGAGATACAATTTTTGGTCAAAACTAGAGGTGGATGGGGGATAAGAAAGCAGAAGAGCCACTAAGCCAGGGATTTGAACCTGGGTCTTCCACATCCGAGCTTAGAACCCTAACCATCAGGCTACTGGCTATTCAAGGATGTGGTTGGGGAGGTTGTTTTGTTTTTCTCCCCCCAAAAATATCAAAAGGTCTTTGTTTCATCCCAATGCAGAACAGGAACGTCTTTAAAATCTTGAAAATTTTCATGGGATGGGAGAAAATATTTCCAATCCAGCTCTATTTGCCTTCACTTTCATTAAAAATATTTTATACTCTCAACTCGCCTTGCAGCAGAGATTTATGCAAGCTGAGCTCAGTGTCTGGGAGAGGATAGCGTCTTCCAAGGCTGTAACATTGCCCTAAAGTCAGCTGTTAGGAGCTATTTAATAGCACTTAAAAACTGTACCATTTCCCAGAGGCACAAGGACCCAGTACATTTTGTCAGACTGACAGGACAGAATGCTGAGGTATGGATCTAACGCACTAAGTCCATAGTAATGCCATCAGAACCTTGGGGGGGTCTATTTTATTAATGACTCTAAAATACCATTTTGAGTGGGTTGTTTTTCTGATAAGTATTCTGAGCGATAGGTTTCCACTTCTTGACAATGGTAGAATTCACCTTGGAGGATGAGCAATTTCATGTTGAAATCTCCAAAACGGTGAAAGAATTAACACTTTGTATTAGTTGGTATTCTCACCTTGTTCAGAGCCTGTTTGATATAAAGTTGTAGAGTGGTTACTTTAATTTCCCTGGGTATTCTTGTATTACAAGTAAGTCTAGGGAAGCCAGAGACCAAAAAGACAGCTAGTACTTCAGGACAGGTAGGTATTTGTACAGCATCAAAGTCCATGGGAGCTGCCAGGTGTTCAGTACATTTTTTTAAAATCAGGATACTTATTTAGGTGCCTACCTATTGGCAAAGGAGTCTAACGAGGCACCCAATTTTGAAAATCTGGGTCACTTTGTCTTCAGCTTGGCAGGATCCTGTGTCAAACTTAGAGGCACTCAAAAAGGGATTCCTTACACCGAAGGGTCAGGAAGCATCTTATACAGTAACTCCTCACTTAAAGTCGTCCCGGTTAACGTTGTTACGTTGCTGATCAATTAGAGAACCTGCTCGTTTAAAGTTGTGCAATGCTCCATTATAACGTTGTTGGCAACCGCCTGCTTTGTCCACTGCTGGCAGAAAGAGCAGCCCATTGGAGCTAGTGGTGGGTCTTGGAACCAGGGTGGACCAGCAGCCCCCCCATCAGCTCCCCGCTCCCCTAAGTTCCCTATGCAACAGCCGTCCAACAGTTCAGCTGTCCCTCCCCCCACTGCCATGTGCTGCTCCTGCCCTCTGCCTTGGAGCTGCTCCTGGGAGCCTCCTGCTTGACAGGGCTCAGGATGGAGGGAGCCTGCTGGCAGCAGCTGCTGTCTCAACTTGCTGTTCTACTTAAAAGGGCAGTGTACTTAGACTGGGGTCAGCATACTTAAAGGAGCTATGCATGTCTCTCACTCACACACGGTGTGTGTCTCTGTCTCTCTCTGCCATGCTGTCTCCCCTTCCTCCATTTGTGCAGCATTGTAGAGTATGAGGCTACATTAACAACAATGAGGCATTCCCTGGGAAATATCCCACCCTCTTCCACCTTCTGACTCCACCACCTCAACCAAGCTTCACAATCATCATTGCTATGTACAGAATTAAATTAAATTGTTTAAAACTTATACTGTGTGTATGTATATATGTCTTTTGTCTGGTGAAAAAAATTTCCCTGGAACCCAACCCCCCCCCATTTACATTAATTCTTATGCAGAAATTGGATTCGCTTAACATCGTTTTGCTTAAAGTAGCATTTTTCAGGCACATAACTACAATGTTAAGCGAGGAGTTACTGTACTAAACAAATGATCTCTTCTTCCACGATCATTTGTAGAAATGTTATACAAGATTAACACAAACAAGATATATACACTTAAAGACTTCTCACTAACTGAAGGGTAAAGGCCTTCCCAAAGCAAGCAAATTCACTATATAGACAGCTATTGTCCACATAGAACATGTATACAGCAGCTGAAAAGTCCTTCCGCTCATCGTATACATCTGTTTTTACGAGGTTAAAGAGATTAATTGAAGCAGTGAGTTAAGTTCAAGAACATACTTTTGCTTGATGAGAACTCTGCTCCATTTTCCAGTCCTTCTGTATGATTAGCGGGCACTGGAACAAAATTGGGATCTGCAATTGAGATTTGATAAATTGCATATTAATGGCACAGCCTGCTTTCCCCTCTTTTGTGAATTGTTTCACACAAGTCAACTACTCAAAACAGAAGGGATCTCTTTTCATTTTATACATATAGAGGCTGATCTTCAGCTGGTGTAAATTATGACAGCACTGCTAAAGGCAATGAAGCTATGTCAATTTACATGTTAAGGACCTCCACCTTGTTTTCTGTGTTAATTAAATTCCACCTCCACCATGAAGCATTCCAGATATTAAACCATTCTGTCTACCCTCTTGCCCAGTTACTGCACTCATTATTGCAATATCACACATCAATCTGTATTGCTTTTTAATTGCTTGTAAATTTAAGACCAGTCTGACCACACCCATATAAGTAAAGACTCCAAGGTCAGACCTTTGGATTACAAGTTCCTCAAGGCAGTGAACCTTTTCCTGGACTGGAACAGTTACCTATTTTACAGTGCCACACGCTTTAGCATTTCTTAAATAATAATAAAACCTCAGTGGATTTTCTATTCATGCTGATTTATTGACCTTTAAGAAATGAGCTAGGAAGGACTGTACACTGTTAACATTTAGTTTAAAAACTTAGGTTGAAAATTGGACCTGTCTTATACATTTTAACAGTTTGGGAGGGAATGTCTGTGTATTCTATGTATATTTAAAATTTTTAAATGCCTACAAATTACTAGTATTTTTGTGGCTTCCACCAAAATCTCTGAAAATTCCTTTTTATGACTCTACAGTTAGCAACAATGTGCAGGGATTTTGAGTTATCGGCCATAATACTGTTGTGCAAATGGGAAATTAAAGGGAGGGTAGCCATGTTTAATCTCTTCTCCGTAACAGTCATTTACCAAACAAAATGCTCTACATTTGATGGTATTTCTTCTAAGAGTATAAATTAAAGAATGGCGGGTAGTAGTATATGTTTCAAAATATGCAGTGCTTTACAGATCTGCCCTCCAAAAAAAAAAAAAGCCAACTCCACAAAGGGAAAAAGAGAAACTCCCTTTTAAATTACAGAACACATAGACGAGTGAGATAAGGATTCACCTACCTTGACTTGTTCTCACTGTGGCCGTCTTAATTACAAAGAGAAATTGTCTAATAATGTTGTAGCTTGGGTTTCCTGCTCCTCTTCTGAGCATGATCAATAAGCATTTTTGTATGCAGTGTTGTTGTAGCCATGTTGGTCCCAGGATATTAGAGAGACAAGGTGGGGTGAGGTAATATTACCTAACCCACCATGCATTACTGTGTCAACCAGGCAGCTGCCAGTTTCCCCTATTCTGTGGAGCGCAGCGAGTATAGGATCCACTAACCTTGTTTGGAATTGAATACATCATGATTTCTCTAGTAACTGATCTGCTGCTGTAAACTGTCCTAGTCACCAGCCTTCACTTGGAATTTAGTCCTGGCAGAGTAGACTTCTACCTCAGTTGAGCCCACAGCAATGTGGCAAACAGACCTTTCATCATGTGTGTTGAGCATGACAGCAGGCTTCTAGATGACTGCTTGCAGCCATTACAGCTACTAATAATGTCAAAGTAGCAGCAGATTCAGAGAATAGAAGTCCCGAGAAGATGAGCCATGTTGGTGACCTCACATCATAGCCCTGGTCTACACTGGGGTGCGGGGGGGGGGGAGGGGGGTGTCGATCTAAGTTACGCAACTTCAGCTACATGAATAACGTAACTGAAGTTGACGTACTTAGATCGACTTACCGTGGTGTCTTCACCGTGGTGAGTTGACTGCTGCCACTCCCCCGTTGACTCTGCCTGCGACACTGGAGTACAGGAGTCCACGGGAGAGCGCTCGGCGGTTGATTTATCGCATCTAGACTAGATGCGATAAATCAATCCCCCCGGATCAATCGCTGCCTGCCAATCCAGCAAGTAGTATAAACATACCCTTAGACACAAGAACAGATGAGTAACAGTCTTTTTAAAAAAATACAGAAATCTAAAATGGAATGAAAGCCTTAAGAGAAGGTCTAATGCAGAAAATAAAGTCCTGTTGCTCAGCTTAGATCTCTTGTTCCTAGTTATTTAAAAAAGATACAGTCTCCCTGCCCCTCCCAAACCACCATGGTTGGTGTCTAGTCTTAATGCTCACATTCACTTTTGAACTTTCCTTACCACGTTGTTCACAGTTCTCGCCAATATAACCAGGGCAGCATTTCCAGTGCAAAGAGTTTAAAACCTTCTGCCTCACACGATACACTGGCTTCAAAGTTGCCCTATACCTGGAAAATGAAAAACATGAGACTAAGGACCTGATCCTCAATTGGTATAAATCTCCACCAGCTGAGAATCTGGTCCTAATACTGTACTAGCTGGCTAGTACAAAAAAATAAATCAGATAACATGCATCTATGCTGCTCAGCAGAGCATTCTGACTGTCCATGTCATAAAAGCGCTCTTTTCCACCTCAGTAAAATGTGATTTGATTTTCATACTTTTTTTAGACCTCTCGCTACATGCCTCTTGCAGAAAAGAAGTATCACTGTGATAGTTATAAAGGAGTCCAGTGTTAGCAACTGAGTGTTAGTTTCCATAGTGTCTTGCAAATGTAAAACCAGTCACACTCAGAGGTGGAGGTTACCATTCTTTAATTAGCAGAGCTCCAACAACTTGTTCCAGTCTGTACAATAGAACCTCAGAGTTTGGAACACCTCAGGAATGAAGGTTGTTCGTAACTCTGCCAAAACATTATGGCTGTTCTTTCAAAAGTTTACAACTGAACATTAACTTAATACAGATTTGAAACTTTACTCTGCAGAAGAACAATGCTGCTTTCCCTTAATTGTTTTTAGTAGTTTATGTTTAACACAGTACTGTACAGTATTTGCTCCCCCCCCACTTTTTTTTTTGTTTGTTTCTGCTACTACCTGATTGTGTACTTCCAATTACAAATGAGGTGTGTGGTTGACTGGTCAGTTTGTGGTGTTGGTAACTCTGCAGTTCTACTGTAATTGCTTCCACAAGTGTTGGAGTTAGACTAAATTCCAGAAGTGTTGTGGTCTCCTGTTACTGAATGGTGGCCTTAAAGGGACACACAATTGCAGTTTTGTTATTGGTGTATCTATCAGAAACACCACAGATGGGTTATACGTTCAGGCCCAAATTTCACTCAAAATCCAAATGCCAACTGGAATATCTTTTGTGACTTTTAAAACCAAATTATAATAGAAACGAGTTTATTTTTAAACAGACATTCTACTGCAGTTTGCAACATAGTGCTAGTACCAGAGACATTTAAAACTGTCTTGAAATAGGCTACAAACAAAAACAAAATTGGAAAATCTGATTTCATTGTTCAGAGCAATGGACAAATTAATGCATGAATAGGTGACAAATAAGATTTAAAAATATATATTTTTAATAAATTAATAATGGGTAAGAATGCGTGGGTGGATATTAAATGTATTATTTTTAATCAGAAAGTCTCTCTTTCAGCCAGTGTTTCCCAACCACTATCAAATGTACCTGTATTGGTACCTCAAGCTCTTGCCACTGTTCCTTGCACAGACATTATCTTCTCTGGGAATAGTACCCAGTGCTATCTTAGGCACTAAACCTGCAGACACTTACACTGTGCTTAATTTTATGCATTGTGAGTAGTCCCATTGAAGTCAATGGAGACACATTGCATAGAAATATGCATGTCTGCCATTAAGGATCAGAGTCGTAATGATCTCTGACTTCAGCCTTTCTTATCTCTGACTTCAACCTTTCTTTTAATGTGTTTACGCACAGATCAATTGAATGCTTCAGTTCAGTTAGTGACTCCCTTAGTAAATATATCACAGTTAAGGACTCTTCCCTCAGTTAAAGATGCCTAAGCTAAGTTTAGATTACACACAAGCACATATGATTTAGGAGTACAAGTCTCAGTTGGGTTTGAATGGGACTTGTGCTTCTACGGGTGTGTCTTCTCTGCAAAACAAAGTACATTCTAAGGGCTTGGCTACACTTACAAATTTGCAGCGCTGCAGCAGGGTGTGAAAACACACCCTCTCCAGCGCTGCAAATTGCGGCGCTGCAAAGCGCCAGTGTGGTCAAAGCCCCAGCGCTGGGAGCGCGGCTCCCAGCGCTGTACGTTATTCCCCACAGGGAGGTGGAGTACGGACAGCGCTGGGAGAGCTTTCTCCCAGCGCTGGCGCTTTGACTACACTTAGCGCTTCAAAGCTAACACAGGTTGAAATAGCAGTGAACACAAGGCAACTTGGCTTTTAATTTCAGTTAACAGCTTGTGTGAAAGCCTAGAGAGGAGCCTGCCGATGAATTTGAGCTGCTAGCCTGAGTAGATGCTGAGTTGCCAAGTCTTCACTGTTAACTTGCGCTTGCCAATGTGTGTTAAGGTAAGAACACATTTTCTTTTGCAGTGAATACACACGCTAAGTCGCTTAAGAACTTTTTAAAATCTCACCCTGAATATGTGAAAGAAAAAGGTTTAGCTGCCTCCATTGGTTTTACTGAAGCGAACAAAGAAGCAGATAATGGGAAAATTAAACAAATATTCCTTGGGTTCTCTAATTTTATGAGGTATATAAAAAGGCAGGATGTTTGGGCTGCTTGTTTTATTTTACTGTAACACATTTTCCTAACCCATCACATAGACCATGTCACCCTTCTCTTTGATTCCTCCACTGGCTTCCCCCTTTTCTATCACATCAAACAAACTGCTTTTTTCACTTTCAAGGCCCTTCACAGTCAAACCCCACCCTACCTATCAACGGTTGATGCTCACTGCCAATTGGCCTATGATGCCAGCCCCCACTACCCACTTTTTCAATTTTCAAACAAACACCTTCATGGTTGCTCCTGTGCAGCCCCTCATGCTTGGGAGCACTCCCCGTAAACACTGGCAAAGCAACCTCATTGCCATCCTTCAAGCCCCTCCTCAGAACTCTCATTTCTGTGACTCGTACAAAAAACTTGACCGTGATGAGGCTTCTGGTGTGCAGAGAATGGCCAATATTGCCTCACTGTTTACTTGAACTCTCTCATCTATCTGTACACATCTGTTGCCTCTTGGCTGATACTTGGCACAGGTATCATCTTTTTGTTTTGTGTTTGTACAGTGCCTAACACAACATGGTTCTGGGCCACTACTATAATACAAATAATAATACCACTAAAGATACTTACATGATTTTCTGGCAGTCTGGGGCTCCATTTGAACAAGGCTGCTGTGATTTAATCACATATTTCTCTTTCTTGCAGGCAGCTGTGTACGTGACCAGCTGGGACTTCATGGAGGAACACCAATTCCTGGGAGAGGAAAGCACAGGGAAGGAACTTAAAATGAAAGATTTAAAAAAATCCCTATTAACAGCAATGCAAGGGAAGTGTGACATTCAGAGGGGCCTCCTTTTCAATCTGAATGATGACAAGGGAAAATGGAAATGTCCACAAAGCTTTTCTTTGTAGTTAATTTGCTTTGGTCTGGGATGGTAATGTTTATTAGTGTTCACTACAGAGGAGGATTTTGGGACATTATCATGACCTTGCGCCATGTTTGCAACCTTCTCAATTTTGGTTTCAGTTTGCAGGCTCAGAGGAAAGAGTGACTTTATTAAATACAGAAAGTGATCATCCTATTTGTATAAATGTACCACTCTTGTATCTGAAACTAGAAATATGAAATATAACTCTGAGGGCCTATTGTAATTATGCAAAGTGGGGGCCATTAATGGTGGTTTGGAATCTTGATGTCCCATTAACAAGGACAATTGACTGCAGATGGCTCTGTTTTACCTGTAAGTCTTCCTGTATACGTGTGTGCTGGAAAGTGGGTAATGAAGTCTTACAGTAACATTTGATCATGTCACCTGAACTGGAATCCATCTTTAACCTGGTGTCTTTCTATTGAGAAGGGGGAGGGAAAGACCCAGAGGGACAAAGGATTCCCACCTTATGCAAAAGATATATAAGTGGGTGGAACAGAGTAAAGAGAGAGCCATCATGAGGGATCTCCTAGCTACCACCTGAGCTGGAACAAGGGCTGTACCAGGGGAAAGGATTGTGCCCAGACTAGGAAGGCATCCAGTCTGTGAAAGAAACATATTGAAACATCTTTCAGGGTGAGATATTATCTGCACTCAATTGTATTACTGTATTAGGCTTAGATTTGGATGTTTTATTTTATTTTGCTTGGTAACTCACTTTGTTCTGTCTGCTACTGCTTAGAACCACTTAAATCCTACTTTCTATATTTAATAAAATCACTTTTTACTTATTAATTAACTCAGAGTATGTATTAATACCTGGGGGGGAGGGGGAACAGCTGTGCATCTCTCTCTATTACTGTTACAGAAGGCGAACAATTTATGAATTTACCCTGTATAAGCTTTATACAGGGTAAAACGGATTTATTTGGGTTTTAGACCCCATTGGGAGTTGGGCATCTGCGTGTTAAAGGCAGGAACACTTCTGTAAGTTGCTTTCAGTTAAGTATACAGCTGTTTGGGGCAAATAATTCAGACACTGGGTCTGTGTTGGAGCAGACGGGAATGTCTGGCTCAGCAAGACGGGGTGCTGGGGTCCCGAGCTGGCAGGGAAAGCAGGGGCAGAAGTAGTCTTGGCACATCAGTTGGCAGCTCCCAAGGGGGTTTCTGTGATTCAACCTGTCACAGTACGATCCACATTTTTGTTCCTAGACATATACATTTACATTTAGCCATATTAAAACATATTGTTTACTTGCACCCAGCTAACCCTGCTATCCAGATCACTCTGTAGCAGTGATTTGTCCCCTTCATTATTTACCACTCCCCCAATTCTTTGTATCATCAGCGAACATTACCGGTGATGATTTTCTTCAGATCATTAATAATTTTTTTAAAATTAATAAAAACTAGTGTAGGTCCTTCGGGACCCCTCTAGAAACATACCTGTTTAATGATGATTCCCCATTTACAATTACTTTCTGAGACCAGCTTTTAATCCATTTAATATGTGCCATGTTAATTTTATATCGTTCTAGTTTTTTAATTAAAATGTCATGCAGTTCCAGGTCAAATTCCTTACAGAAGTCTAACTATACTACATCAGCACTATTACTTTTATCAACCAAACTTGTAATGTAATAAAAAAAACTGAGTTAGGTTGAGAGGATCTATTGTCCATAAGCCCATGTTGATTAGCTTTTAATTACTTTACCCTCCTTTAATTCTTTATTAATCGAGTCCCATATTAGCTGCTCCATTATCTTGCCCAGGATCGATGTCAGACTGACAGGTCTATAATTACTCACATCAGTCCGTTGACCTTTTTCAAATATTGGCACAACATTAGCTTTTTTCCCATCTTCTGGAACTTCCCTGGTGTTCCAATACTTGTTGAAAGTCAACAGTAATGGTCCAGCAAGCTCCTCACCCAGCTCTTTTAAAACTTTTGGATGCAAGTTATCCAGACCTGATGATTTAAAAATGTCTGACTTTAGTAGCTGCGGTTTAACATCCTCCTGAGACACTAGTGGAATGAAAGAGTGTCATATGATATAACTACTTTATCTGTCTTTTTCCTATATACAGAACGAAAAAATGTATTGACTATTTCTGCATTAGTACTGATAATTCTACTATTACCAATGCCATTTTTAGGATTCTTTTTGTTCCTAATATACTTTTAAAAAGTTGTTCTTGTAGTCCTTAACTCTTCCGGCTGGAGAGTTCTCCTTGTGTCCCTTTGCTTCCCTTATCAATTTTCTATAATTCCTAGCTTCTGATTTATTACTATCAACTTCCCCTTTCTTCCATTTGTTATATATTATATTTTTATTTTTTTATAGCTGCCTTTACTTCCCCTCTAAACTTGGTCAGTTTTTTAACCAACATGGCCTTCTTCCTTGATGATGGGATTGCAGCTTTTGAGGCATCTAGTAAATTGTTTTTAAACAAGTCTCAGTTATCACTCACATTTTCAGATTAAATTCTTCCTCCTAGCTGATCTTGCTCATAATTATTTTCAGCTTTGTGAAATTGGCCTTTTTAATGCACCGAGTATATATATCACTGGCCTGGACTTTATTCTGTTCGAACTTTATAAATGTGATCAAGTCATGATCACTTGTATCTAAGTTACCATTCATTTTTAGTTCTGTAATGAGTTCTTCTTTATATGTCAAGACAAGGACTAATAGAGAATTCCTGTTTGGACGCAACATTTCGCTCATGTGAGTAAGAGTGTATAGGATAGAACCATATAACTGTGGCACTATAGCTTATCTTAAGCCCGGAAAGGTGCTACTGTTCCCTTCATACAATGTGGTGTTTTGATATAAAACTACTTTCCCATAAGAAACCAACTAGTTACTAAAAACAAGAATAAAATAAAGCCCCGTACAATGCAGTAAATGTCAGATGGGCTGTTTGGCAAGGTCAGGAGACTCTTATGCTCCATTATTTCAATGGAGCTTGCATTAAAAGAGTACATTGTTTGTCTAGGGGATAAGGCTGTGTCTGATAAAGAACAGCAGAACTTTATAGAGTATATTTTTAAATGGGAACACAGGAACTAAAGCTTTGATTAGTGTCATATATGGGAAAAGTTTGCCTCAGAGACTCAACTGCAGAAACAATGGGGAACCATGTCAAGCACTAAAGCAAAGACTGACATCACCAGCCAGGAGAGCAGCTTAGCAATTAGTGGGAGGGAAGGAAGCCAGCACAGAAGTGGAAATGCTATGGGGAACACAGCTGAATGAAAAAGGTTTAGACTGCACTGTTAGGAAAATTCACCAAACCACAGCCTTTGGGTTTGTCAGGGTATGCAGAGCATTTTCTGTTCCCTGAGTCTAACACTCTTAGAAAGAAATGTGATTGCTTTTGAGACTTCTGCTATCCCTGATACTAAACAAAATTCTTTGTTTCTTGGAAATCAACATATTCTAGTGGCCCCTGGAATTGAGGAATCCTGCAGTGCTCTGAAAGCTGAGTGGAGATTCAGGGTATGGCTACATAGCAAAGAAAAACCCACACTGGCCAGTGCCAGCTGATGGGCTCGCGGGGATTGGGCTGTGAGGCTGTTTCACAGTATTGCCAACCCCAACAGTTCAAAAACCGTAAGACTCAAAAAAAATCATGAGATTAGTCTAAAAATCACAAGATTCTTATAAAAGCTTAAATCATGATTTCTTTTATCCTACCTTCTGATTTTTGATTCCCCCTGCCTACTCCCGGTGTATGTGTGATTAGCACAGTACTGCCTACTCTTGCATATTTATAGAAAGGAAGAGGATTTTGGCTTCTCCTGCAGGAGCTCTCACAATAATGCAAAGAGCTCTTATCTTTATGCAATTATGGAGCAGGGCCTGCATTTATTGCCAGTATCTCTTTCCCTCCCAGGCCATGGCAGTCACCTGTTCCCATAGCTGTGAAAGTTTGTGCAGCTCCATGTAGGACATTTTGCACCAATATGAAAAAGTCACTAGTCTCCCCTAAATGATCCCCTGCCACTGTTTGGAGGTGGTGGAGGAACAACCACATGAGGAACATTAAAGACTCGCTCACTGATGAGGAACATCATGCATGGAGCTGCACAAAACTTTACTTCCCCCCAAAAGTCAATGAATGCCCCTTTTGTGGCTCAACTATTGCCTCATATCCTGCTGCTCTCCTGCAGGAAGCCCTCAATCAAGATTGAGGGATGCACAGGAAGATGATGGAACCTTAACTCTACCTTGCTCCTGGTCAGAAGCCGCAGCAGTGCCCAGAGCAGGAAGGAAAACCCTGGGGAAATGAGGAGATGCTGGTGGAAGCTAAGCAATCTGGGCAGCACTTCTCCAAGCAGCTGATGAGAGAGGCAGTACAAAGTCATGGCAGAGGAGGTGTACTGAAGTGGCTCCCCAAAACAATGTGCACCCCAGGGCAGTGGGAAGAGGTGGGTCCTGGGGCTGACAGATTTTTAACTAAAATTAAGCCTCACTCATCTTGATAAAAAATCCTGACATCTGAGTGTTCTATCGCAAGAGCATGAGTGAGGCTTAATTTTAGTTAAAAATTGCATCTCTCATGATTAATTCATGAGAGTTGGCATGTCTAGTTTTATTGTTGTGTAGGCTTCGGCTGGAGCCCGTGCTATAGCACTCAGTGTTGTGGGAGGGAGGACCTAGGACTTGTCTACACTTAAAATGCTGCAGTGGCACAGCTTCACCTCTGTAGCATTTCAGTGAAAATACTACCTATGCCAACAAGAGGGCTTCTCCTGTCAGCATTGGTTCTCCACCTCCCTAAGAGACAGTAGCTAGGTCAATGGGAGAATTCTCCCAGGGCCGCCCAGAGGATTCCGGGGGCCCAGGGTCTTCGGCGGCGGGGGGCCCCGCTTCGGCGGTAAATCAGCGGCGGGGGGTCCTTCCGTTCCGGGACCCGCCGCCAGAGTGCCCCAAAGACCCACGGCGGGGACCCCCCGCCGCCAAATTACTGCCGAGGCGCTGCCCCTGCCGCGGGTCTTCGGGGCACTTTGGCGGCGGGTCCCGGAACGGAAGGACCCCCCCCCGCCACCGCCGAGTTACCGCCGAAGACCCGGCTGCACTCCGGCGGCGGGTCCCGCTTCGGCGGTAATTTGGCAGCGGGGGGGTCCTTCTGTCCCGGAGAGGAAGGAACCCCCCCCCCCGCCAGCGAAGACCGGGATAGAAGAAGCTCCGGGGGCCCGGGGCCGCGAGAATTTTCCGGGGCCCCGGAGCGAGTGAAGGACCCTGCTCCAGGGGCCCCAAAAAACTCTCGTGGGGGGCCCTTGCTGGGCCCGGGGCCTGGGGCAAATTGCCCCTCTTGCCCCCCCCTCTGGGCGGCCCTGAATTCTCCTGTCAACCTAGTGCTCTCTATGCTGGGGGTTAGGTCAGTTTAACTGCATCACTCAGGGTGTGGATTTTTCAGACCCCTAAGTGACACAAGTTATACCGATACAATTTGAAAGTGTAGATCATGCCATAGAAATGTCTGCCTTTCACTTGACTACACCATGGGACAAATCCTGAAGTCTTTAGCCTGTCCTTACTCACTGAAGGCCAGATTCTCAGCTGAAGTCCATCAGGGTAGTTCAGCTGAAGTCAACAGAGCGATGCCAATTTACTCCAGGATCATCATCTGGCTCTAACAGTTTTGACTGATAAAGGATGACATAAAAACTGAAAGAGGCTTGAAATCAATAGGAACTGGGCACCTAAATACCTTTGCGGATTCAGGCCTTACTGCTGAAATCAGAGCTGAAAGCCTGGGACCGGTCCTGTGTGCTTTGCAAGTCAGAACTGGAAGAGACTTTCCCTCTCAGAGCCTCACTACATTCTTCTGAGCTAACAATGCAACTTTGCTTGACTGCCAACTCTAACTAGTATTGGAGCCATTCTGTGTGAAGTCTGCCAGGTTCAGGCAGGCGTGTGCAATCTCTTGGAAACCTGCATTTAAAACAGGACTCTTTTGCGCTAGTGCTTTTGTTCTTTCCCAGTGAAAACAATCCACACCCCAGGAGTCATCATCTGTGCTGATTTGTTTACCCCTCCCAGATACTGCTTCAAAACAACAAGTTCCTTATGAGTTGTTAATCTAAAACAATGCATGCATGGGGAGGCATGAGGGGAGTAACTGACTGCACATATATCTATTCAAAACTGTCCAGATTCAGTAGGTAACCTCATAGTTTATACTATGAGGTTACCTACTGAAAAGCCTGCCCCCTGCATAAGAATAGTTTAAACTCAGCTATTCCCTAACCCCGAGGGAATAGCTGAGTTTAAACTATTCTTATGCAGGGGGCAGGCTTTTCCCTCCCTCAGCCAGTCTCCTTTTCTTACCGGTCCTCCGTACCGGCCTGTACCTGCTTACTTTCACCTCTGGGTATGAAGGCACGTCGGCCAAGTTTACTGTCGAAGAGAAACACAGTCTCCAGCTTTCCCTGGCATAGAAGTCCACGGTGCTGCTAAGGTGCTGCTAGCTAGTACATATGTGCTCCCTGACAATGGACTCAGCTCAGTCAGTGGCGGGACTTTCCACTGCCCCCTAGGCTGGACAAAGACACCACCCCAGGGATGCATTCTTATACACAGATACAAACAAGTTACACATCACTCCTGAGGTATTGAGGTGCAACCCCTCTACGTAGCAAAGTACAGATTCAGTAGGTATTCCAGTTATCAGTCTGAAACTCTGATAATCAGATCACAGAACAGACCTAATGAGCAGACAGTTCCAAATCACCTGCGCTGCAGATGTCCTCTATGAGCTATTAGACCAGCACAGAAGAGCCAGAGCTCAGTGCACTACAGCCTTGACTCCTGCTGGTTGCTCCCCTGCTTCAGCCTGACCAAAACCACTCCCTTTACCAGGGGCTGGGAGAAGGCCTATATTGGTAGATATGTAGCAGCAGTGAACACCCTCTATACCAGAGGTATGTTTAACCCCACTTTAAACTGTTCAAGTGGAGTAAAGGAGAATTGGGGTCAGTAATAGGTAAGGCCTGCTGCTTATTTTGGACAGTTATCAGCATTAAAGCTGGATGAATAGGAATTAAAATAGTTTGGCAGCTGCTAAATAGAATTTCTCTTTGACTGCATTCACGCCCTTCTGTTCACTTCTCCATTCTTTGTAGTTAACCTTAATTTAGGCATTTCCTGACTTTCGAGTGCTTTCCAGTGGAACCTGAAGGTTACATGGGTGTCATGTTTTGTATTTAATCACCATATCTTTTCTTGTTGTCCTGTTCCATAAAGTTTACAACGCATCTTTCACCAGAGGGTCATTTTTCAAGTTGGTATTGAAGTGCACTATAGACAGATGAGCAAGCAGTTTAGCCTTTTATTGCAATTATCTAGCTCTTTTCAACAGTTTCCTTTCAAGGTATGGTATGGGTTAAGAAAAATTCCCAGGTTTCATTAGGATCAAGGATAAAAGTTTATTTCTGATATTAAAGGAGGAACTTAGAGGTCTATAAGCAGGGGCGGCTCTATCTTTTTTGCCACCCCAAGCACGGCAGTCAGGCAGCCTTTGGCGGCTTGCCTGCGGGGGGTCCCCGGTCCCGCAGATTCGGCGGCTTGCCTGCGGGGAGGTCCCCGGTCCTGCGGATTCGGCGGCTTGCCTGCGGGGGGTCCCCGGTCCCGCGGATTCGGCGGCTTGCCTGCGGGGGGTCCCCGGTCCCGCGGATTAGGCGTACCTGCTGCCGAATTGCCGCTGAATCCATAGGACCGGCGGACCTCCTGCAGGCAAGCAGCCAAAGGCTGCCTGACTGCCACCCTCGCAGGGACCGGCAGGGCGCCCCCCACAGCTTGACGCCCCAGGCACGTGCGTGGAGCGCTGGTGCCTTGAGCCGACGCTGTCTGTAAGAGCCTGAGCCAAAGCTCACAGAAGACAATGGGAGTCTTTCTATTGACTTCACTGGCTATGGATTAGGCCCTAAACATTCCCAGAATAACTTTCAAAGTGAGCCAAATTGTTTCCTTATTCAGCTTGTTTATGGGATCACAAAAACCTTGTGTTCTACATCTACTTTTTTTTTCTCCTCTGGGCTTCCTGTGAAACTGTGTCTAGGTTTATTCATTGGATAGACTAATTCTATTGTTGGTCTAATGCCCTCTGCTTTTCATTCCCTCTTGAACAATTTCACTTTGATTAAAGTTACTGCCTGGCAAATGGGCAGGAATAAGACTTTTTGTTGATGGAATAAGTGGAAAAGGCTTCTCTCCAGCATGGTGGAAAGCAATGTTTGGTTCACATCTGCAGGCTAAGGCATTGCCTTCTGCACTCACCAACAACCCAGTGCCACAAATAGTTGAATATTTTAGTTGTTTTTCATGTTTTACAGTCTGTGCTGAACCCAAGCACTGGGCCAAATTAATCCCTGGTGAACTGCACTGACAGAGTTACACCAGGAATAAATGTGACCCATTATCTGTTATTACTCCATTAGATACAGCTTCTCAGCTACTCTCTCAATTCTGCTTGCTGAATGGCTTCTCAAAACATATGTGCCCATCTTTTAGTTTACTTTAATCCAAGTGTCCTGCTTTTTCCACATAACCATTAGTCTCTTCCTTCAGCAGCAAATCAAGGTGTGTCTTGGGCTCCCTATCCTGCAAACATTTAGTTTTGTCTTTACTAGGAAAAAAAGTGTATTCTTCACCCATGTGAACTCACTTGAGGTAAAACCCTAGTGAAGACAAGGTGGTTTGTAGTTTTAACACAAGTTAACAGATCAAGGTAAACACGTGGTTCCCCTGTAGTCTTTAATTTGACCTGCTAACACATGTGAAGAACGGAGGTTACTTACCTGTAACTGGAATTTCTTTAAGATGCGGTCTCTATCTGTATTCCACCTGTGGGAATGCATGTGAGCCATGCGCCCAAGACCAGAAATTCTAACAAGCAATGTCTGTTGGCCTACACATGCTCAGTAGTTCTTCTTGTTCTAGACTGAAGGCTTAAGAAGCAGCATGAGCTGACACTTCTCCAGTTCCTCTTCTTACCGCGGATCCAGTAAGATGCAAACTGAGGGGAAGAAGGGCAGGTAGTAGATTGCAGGTAGGGACCACACATCTCGAAGGACTTCCAGTTATAGGTAAGTAACCTCCATTTCTTCTTCACATGCTGATTCCTATATGTACTCCATGTGTGGGTGACTGACGAGCAGTATTCAGAGTGGAGAGGGGTGTGAGGATGCTGGCAGCAAAGATGTATCAGCAGCAGAGGCCTGAATGGATGGATATGCACTAATTGGCAGCATGTGATGATGCACCCACAAATCTGTTTAGAGATTCTCTCACAGGATAATGCTTGTCTTCGCGACTCTTCTGCTATGGTGAGAAATAGCCTTGGTGGTGATCTGATAGGTGTGGTCCTTTACAAGTAGAACAAAGTGTAACCCAGGGTGCCCAGGGTAGCCCTCACTGGACATGGCAAGTTTGGCTGCAAAAGGGAAAGCAGATACTCCCAAGACTGGTGGGTAATCCTGAAGTTAAACTCTCCAACCAGTCACAAACTGTGCTTTTGACCCCCCCACACTCTTTATCAAGAAACAAAACAAAAAAAAGAAATCACACAGCCCCCTTTATTACATTCCAGTTCTCTGGCTCCCAATTAGCGCATAGGTCCAGTACAGTGAGAAGTTATTTTAAAACTCTGCTCACATTTGCAAAATGTTCTTCTGATCCCAAAGGGCCAGCCACATTTCCAGGTCAATATAAGTTTGGGTCTTACCCAAAATACCACATTGCCAGCCAATCCTTTAGTATCTAAAACTAAAGGTTTATTATAAAGAATGAAGAAAGAACAAGACAAGCTGTTAAATGATAAAGCAGTCACATACATACAAAGATTCAAAGTCCATGTATCAGGTTCTTAGCAGTATTGGTGAGTTTGCTAGCTTGAAAGTCTCTCTGGAGTACATCCACAGCTTGGATGGGTCATTCAGTCCTTTGTTCAGAGCTTCAGTTTGTAGCAAAGTTCTCCCAGAGGTAAGAAGTAGGACTGAAGACAAAATGAAGATGATGCAGTTGCATTTTATATTCCTTTTGCCATGTGGCTTGTACTTCCTTTGTTCCAAACACAAGCTGTCCAGCACATGGCATGGAAAAATCTTACAGTTCTGTCTATAGACATGCCCCTACATGGCTTGCTGGCTCAAAAGGTGTAGTCCTTGTTCCTTTCAATGGGTTCATTGTATAGTTGATGTCCCTTGATGGGCCATCAAGCAGGCCTAGTGCTGATGCCAATCTGTCTGGGAGTGTCACACAGAAACACAGCACAAGTTTGGAAATATAGCTATACCCTACATATATAACTCATAATACAAAGGTGAGACAAACATATCAATAAGATTATCATACTTGGCAAATTATAACATTTTTGCAGCTATCTTACATGTCATATTTGGCACAACTCATTTCAATTTTACAATATTCATAATATCCTAAAGTGTCCCCCAGATTCCATACAGCAGCATCACAAGGCACATCTGACATTGAGTGAATGAATGCTTTTCCTTTTCGCAGAAGCATGGAGTTTTGTGAAGAAAGTATATATGGATAGTTTGGTTGATATGTAATTAATTCAGAAATAACCTTGGGGAGGGATTGAGGATGGAGTCAAAGGGAGATCTTTTCCTTGTGAAAAATAGTATATGGTAGGTCTGCTATGAGGGTGGCCATCTTGCTTATTCTTGTGGAGGAAGTAATAGCAACTAAAAATACAACTTTCATGGGTAAGTGGGACATGGAACATGTTGCTAATGATTCAAATGCTGGTCAATATTGAGATCCCTTTGAGGTGTAGATTTGTCCACTGGCAGAAAAGTCCGAAGTGTTTCACGAATCTCACTGTTCTTGGGTGAGTGAAAATGGAATGTCTGTCTAGCCGGAGGAAGGAAGGCATTGATGGCTGCGAGATGGACCTGCAGTGAACTAATGGAAATACCTGATTTTTTTTTTTAATGACATGAAATAATCTAAAACACTGGGATATCTGGAGAAGGCTGATTATGCTGAGCCCAGGAACAGAAATGTCTCCATTAAGCTAGGTAGCAGGTCCTACTTGAGTCTTTCCTACTTTAAGTAACAATAGTTTGGATGGGTGCCAAACAAGAGCATTCTGGTTCGGATGCCCATGCAAACATCAGGCCATGAGGTGGAGTGAGTGTGGGTTGGGATATCTGATTTTGCCCCCTTCCTACGTTAAGAGATCTGGGAATGGGGAGATCCTGGCAGGAAGATGGACTGACATTCTCAGAAGTTCTGGGAACCAAAACTTTCTGGGCTGCTTGGGTGCTAAGAGAATGACTTAGATCTGCCACGACAGGGCCATTCTCAAGACTTGTAGTACTAGATGAATGGGAGGAAAGGCATAACTGAATTGGTTTGTCCACAACAACAAGAAAGCATCATCCCGAGAGACGTGACCCATAGCTCCTCTGGAACAATACAGAGGAAGTTTTCTGTTGTTTGGAACACACAAAGATCCCATTGAGGAGTTCCCCACTGAGCAAATATATTGCTCAGGACAGAGCTTTGCACCTCCCACTAGTAGTCTGTAGACTGGTGTCTGATGAGGTTGTGTGCTAAAGAGTTTTGAGCACCTGAAAGGTATTCAGCTTGGATAGTGATGCGGTTTCTGATGCACCAGTTCCAAAGCCTGACTGCTTCCAGACAAGGGAGAAGAGATCTTGCTCCACCCTGTTTGTTTATGTAAATCAATATCTACGGTGATACTGTGGGACATTACTTGCATATGGAATGAATGTATAAGCAGAAGAAAAGTCCTGAATGCCATCAGGACTGCACTCAGTTCCACTAGATTGATGTGCAGTCTGGCTTCCTATGGGTACCTTATATGGCATGGTAGTTCAGGTCAGCACCCCAACCCCAAAGGAGTCTATTATGATGGTGGCACTAGGGGTGGGAATGTTGAAGAGGATGCCCATTCTCACTTGTTCTGGATTCCACAAACAAATTAGAGCGGTAATGACTCTGGTGGGAATGGTCACTCTTGTGTTGATATGATCCTGGTCTGCTGAGTAGACCTATTGGAGCCAGACCTGTAGGCATCATAGATCAAGACTGGCAAATGTTGTCACATAAGTGCACGTGGCCTAGAAAAGAGAGGCACATCTTCATTGTAGTCTTTGGTCTGCAAGTAATCTGTAATATCAGATTGCTCATTACCTGAATTCTTTACTTGGGGAGGAAAGCTCTTGTTGAAATGGAATCCAGTGTCACTCCGATAAAGGTTATAGTCTGTGTGGGTGTTAAAACTGACTTCTTTGTTAACACAGACATCCAGCACTGCTAGAAGATGGAACAGGAACAAAGTCAGTGACCTGACTTCTTGGCTGGAGCGACCTACTAGGAGCCAGTCACCGAAAGACAGGGAAACTGTATAACCTTGACATCTCATTTGGGCTACTACCACACAGGAAAAGTTTGTGAATACTCTGAGAGCTGCTGCTACTCCACAGGACGGGACTCTGAACTGGAAGTGTTCTTGATCCACCAGAAATAGAAAGAACTTTCTGTGGGACAGAAGAATATCAACATGAAAATAGGCATCCTTCATGTCAAGAACCACGAACCACATCCCTCCTGTGGGAAGGGGATTGTCTGTGCTAATGTGACCATCCTGAATTTTGACTTTCGAATAAAGTTGTCAAAAGTCCAAAACAGGTCTCCACACTCTATTTTTTGGAGAGACTAAGAAATAGGGGAATAGAACCCTCTCCCTTGATACTGAGGGTGACACTTGTTCTATTGCCCGTCATTGGAGGAGGGAGCCTGCCTTCTGTTAAGAATCACCTCGTGAGGGTGGTCCGTGAAGGGGCACTGGGAAGGGGATTTGTTGGACAGAGGGAGAGAAACTCTATGGAGTATCCTTGATGGATAATTTCTAAGATTCAACTGTCTGTCATGACAGAGTCAATTGTAGGTGAAAAATGAGAGACTGGCCACAAAGATAAGGGGAGTTGAGATGCGTGGCATCAATAGCAGTGGGTGGATCTTGACCAAGACGTCAAAAGTGGCCCTTAGTGGCTGGCTGGGAATGGTTAGAAGATATGGTAGCAGAGGGTGCTGAAAATTGAAGCCCTGAACCATCTAAAGTTTACATGGAGGCTTGACTGGATAGTTGTGGTAGAACATCTGTGGAAGGGATGGCGTTGGCTTATACTCCTGCCTCTAGTGCTTCCTCCTCAGGGTCAGAGTATACATTCCCAGGATGTGTACAGTCACCCTCAGGTCTTTCAAAGAGTGTAGGGATTCAACTGTTTTCTTGTCATATAAATTCAACTTGTTGAGCGGTAGGTCCTGTTTGGTGTTCTGGACCAACTTGGGGAGTCTCAAAGAGTGAAGTCCAGACGCCTCATAACTATATCAGTGGCAAAGAGTCAGGATGCTGTGTCTGCTGCAACTATTGCAGCTGGAAGGGATGTCTTTGCCATTAACTTGCACTCTTCTATGAAAGACTGAAATTTGGCTCTGTCCTTAGGGGGAAGCTTGTCTTTAAAGTCAGCCAGCCTGGAAAAATTGCTAAACTCATATATTTTGCTAACAAGGCCTGATAGTTAGCAATAAAGAATTGCAGGCTTGTAAAGAAAAAGACCTTTCCTCCAAAGCAGTCCAACCTCTTTGAGCCCCTGTCAGCCAGGGTGGTCTTGGGATGTTGTAATCTTGTTCTCTTCATGGCTGCTTGTACCACCAGCAAATCAGGCAGTGGGTGGGAGAAAAGAAATTCAGCCCTTTTGGTGGGGATGAAATAACATCTCTCAGTCCTTTTAGGTGTAGGGGCATGTAAGGCTGGGATGTGCCAGACCACTCTGACTGGCTCCATGATGGCCTGATTAAACAGGAGTGCCACCTTGCTTGGACCTGTAAGCTGCAGAATATCCAAGGGCCAGTATTGCGAGTCCTGGACCTTCTCCATTGGTATCTGGAGATCACTGGCCATTCTCTGCAGTAGCTTCTGGTACTACCTATGGTCATCTGGTAGAGGTTGTGAGGATGGAGTGATGGCTTTTTCTGGAGATGAGGACAAGATTCCCATTGGTACCTATGATCCAGAACAATATCCTCTTCATACTCTGATGGATCCAGTGGGTGCCAAGTAAGAGAGTGTGGTATGACTCAGGGATGGATCTGGGGTGTCTACCATGGGGCTCCTTCAGGCTCCTTTAACACCATAAGGAGGGTTCAACCAGTAGGGAGGGGGAAATCTACTGGTTGGGGGTGGCAGGGCATCAAGTATCAGCAGTCTCTGGGGAAGTCATATCTGGATGGATGGCATCCAGATTTCCTCTGTCTGTCAGGGCTCAGCAGGAGGCTCTGTCAGGGCTCACCAGGAGATGACAGAACGGCTGGTGTGCCTAACTCCTTCAAGCCCAAGAAGTGCTCTGTCTCCACTGGGGGGCCAACGGTACTGGAGGGTGCAGAGGGGATGGTTCTTGTCACCTAAGCATTGTCATACTCCAGCGTGGCAATGTCCCTTGGGAGGACCGGCTTGGAGAGGAGAAGAGACTGAGGGTAAGGGAAGAAGATATTCTCAAGTGTAGTGTGTGTCCATATTCAGGGCATTTTGACGGTTGGAACCATTGGTTCCCATGTGTCCTGAGAGGCTGTAGTTGGGTGGTCCTCTGAAAGATGGACCAGCCCCAGCAAAGAATCAGGTCCAGCACTCCTGGATGTAGTTGGTGGATGTCAATCCTTGGGCTTCAGAGCCGGTACCACGGACTGAAGCAATGTATCCTAGTTTTTTGCACGTTTCACCCTTCAGCTTGGAGGTTTTCAGCAATCCTGATCTCTTGGGATCTGTATGTGAAGGCTCACCTGACATGGACAAACTTGGGGAGCAATTTCATCTTTTATGGATAGATCTGGACAGGGATCTGTCCTTGTGACCATGAAAGTGCATCCTAATCTAATAGAAGCCCTGAAAGAAGAGTCCTTGAGCTTAGCAGCTGTATACTTTGTAAGTTCGTACTTGCAGGGGTGCTGCTTGTCTGTTGGGGCCAATGTACAGGGAAGTCTCCCTGGCACACATAAGAGTGCAGTCTCGTAGCCTTGTCCATAAGGTGTTTCCTTAATCAAAGCTCACAAGCTTCGCATGTCTGCAATGGAAATGAGCGACAGATGCCTCACTTTGCAGAAATATGCAACTCACCCAAGCAATAGAGACAGGGTTGGTGATCATTGCTCATGGAGAAGGAGTGAGGGCAGAAGACACAGTTCTTGAACCCTGGGATTCTGGGCATAGTCCTAGACTGTGGGGAGGGAGTTCCAGTAAGGGGGGGAAACAAGCTATACGGACTATACTATAAAACTCTAAATATATTAATATACAACTATAAAATTATTTACACTATTACTTACAGGCTACCAAAAGAGAAAATTTGGAGAAATCTGTGGACTCAGGGATTTCAACTGAAGCCATGCAATGGTAAGAAGGAACTGGTGGGGCGTTGGCCCGCACTGCCTCTGATGCCCTTGATTTGGAGCACGAGGAGAACTGCTGTCCATGTGTGACCAGAGAACGCTGCCTGTTAGAATTTTCGGACTCAGGCACATGACTCACATGCACACACACATGTGGAATGTACGTAGGGAAGACCAGCACTGGAAGAACTCCAAACTGTGTGAGGATTTTATCTCTGATTAGTTACTACGAGTTAGCTAACGTGAGTTCAGACCACACTTTTTTTCCTACTGGAGACACACAATTTGGTTATGTCTTCATGGCCAAAAAAGGTAGGTTTTTTTTTTTTATAGCATTAGCTATCCTGCCATGCAATCCTAGTGCAGACAGCATAGGCAGTTTTTACTGCAGTGTGGCTAGGCAAAGACAGTACTATACCCCATGCCCCGGTTTGACCTTGTCCAGACTACACTGCAGTAAAAACTATAGACTTATCTCCACCAGGATTTGACTGTACGACAGTGAATGTACATTTGTTATGACACTGTAAAAACACATTTTCTTATGGCAGTGAAAACCTAGCCTTACACACACAGGCAACATGTAGGCCCCAGTCCTGCAATGCTGCTGAGTTCAGAGAGATCACTTGCATGTGTAAAATGACCAAAGCATAAGTGATTGCAGGACTGGGGTCTTAGACTCATTACCAGAGTCTGATATCCTTTCTCAAGAAAAATTCTCATTTAAGTCAATGAGAGTTTTGCCTGAACAAAGCCAGCAGAACCGAACTCTGAATTGCCTTTTCCATGCATTTTATTACCCCTTTGTGTGCACAGGTTTTAGCTGAGTTGTCCATTCACACCTGTTTCTTAATGATTATATTCTCCCCAGAGTCCATCTCCTTAATTATTTTGCAAACTCTAGTGTTTTCTACCTGAGCAGAATAGGGAATTTGTCAGACTCTTAACATTTTTTTTCCCCACAAGAGCACAAAAGAGGGCAGCTACATAATGGTTGCCACTGTCAGTGTTCAGGTGAAAAATAGGGGGCTTGCTTCCTGTCTGATTTACACCAGTGGATCTCCATTGACTTAAATGGAGTTACTCGTGGTTTACACCAGTGTGAAAGAGGAATCAGACTTGGTCCAAAAAAAATTCATGTAGTATTCGGTCTTTGGTCTCTGTGCAAAACCCCCATTGACATGAATGAGATATCTGTGAGCAGAATATAGGTAGAATATTGCATTAAATTCATCCAAGCAAGGAGAAATCATGTCCGTTTATGTAACCCACATTTTTTTCATCTCCCAGCGTTGCACAAAGTAAAGTGCTGTGAACTTTTTAAGAAGATGCAGAGTGTCTTAGCGGGAACAGGGCTTGCCATGATAAACACTGATTTTTCTTATAAGCAGTAATTAGCATGCAAATACCGTGTGCTCTTTTACCACATGAATTAATCTTCCTGCCCTTTGGGCATGTAGCTGAAAGGTTAGCAGAAGGACAGAATGCTCATTGAAGGAGGTAAGTAATGATGTATGAATCATGATGTTAGTGACTATGTCCTATGGAATGTCTTAGCCACTAATCTGTGGTTCAAGCTGTTTGTGAACCAGCCCCATTTGAAAGGTTTGGCCATTTCAATACTTAAATTTAGAAGCTTTACTGTAAACAGGGCTCAGGAAAAAAGGCAAATTAGGCTACATTTTATTTTGAGAAAAACCCAAGCCTTTCCTTGCAACAGTGTTCTACATTGGATTTTTATCTTTTCCTAAAGTGTCCACGATCATTATTTCCCAATTCACATTATCCTCACTGCAAAGCAAATGATCCAGTCACGTCAAAGGCTAAATAATTTGGATTTTATCTTTAGAAATCATGAGACAAATTCATCTCTGGAGTAACGACATTGCTTGAGTCTCAGGGCTTGTCTGCATTTCTCAATAGCAATTGGTGGCTGGCAATCAGAGGCGCTACACTGGTGCTGAAGTGCAGATGAAAGCAAGCTGGGGTTTGCATTGATTGAGCTAATCAAGGTTCCCCCTAGCACAGCGCATGCACACTGAGGCTTGCCTGTGTCTGCATTTTGGGGTGAGCACCAGTGCAGCTACACTGATTGTAGCTACCAAAATTCATGGTCCATTTTGGTCAATTTCACAGTCATAGAATTTTAAAAATCCTAAATTTCATGATTTCAGCTATTTAAATCTGAAATTTCACAGTGTTGTAATTGTAGGACTCCTGACCTGAAAAGGAGTTGGGATGGGGTTGTAAGGTTATTGGAGGGGAGGGGGTTGTGGTACTGCTACCCTTACTTCTGTGGGCACTGCCTTCAGAGCTGGGCAGCTGCTGGCCAGGATCCCAGCTCTGAAGGCAGAGCCACCGCCAGCAGCAGCACAGAAGTAAAGATGGCATGGCATGGTATTGCCACCCTTACTACTGCATTCCTGCTTGCAGAGCTGGCCCCTCAGTTACCACTCTCCAACTACGCAGCTCTGAAGGCAGCAGTGCAGAAGTAAGGATGGCATGATACGGTATTGCCATCCTTCCTTCTGCACTGCTGCTGCTCGTGGGGCACTGCCTTCAGAGCTGGGCGCCCGGCCAACAGCCACTGCTCTCTGGCCACCTAGTTCTGAAAGCAGCGTCAAAGTAAGGTGGTCAATACCATGACCCCCCTCCCCAAAATAACCTTGTGATGTCCCCTGCCATTCCCTTTTGGGTCAGGACCCCCAATTTGAGAAACGCTGGTCACCCCTGTGAAATCTGTCTAGTATAGGGTAAAAGCACACAAAAGACCAGATTTCATGGGGGGAGACCAGCTTTTATGGTCCATGATGCACTTTTCATGGCCTCGAATTTGATAGGTCCCTACTGATTATTAGCCACCGAATGCTAAATAAGTGCTGTTTCTGAGTGCATAAAGAGCTGCAGATTAATTTTAATAATGGTGCTGACAATGGTTTGACCTGTCAGCGCTTGCAGTTAAACCATTTTCAGCACTAATTGAAGGAAGCCCTTGCTGTCCTCTGATTTCAGCAAGGGGCTAATTTTCTGCGTTTGATAGGAATCTCTGCCTCAGTTTACCCATCTGCAAAATTGGTATAAAACATGTGACAGATTGACAATATCCTGGACAAACCTTATGGAATTAATAAACCAGGGGCCTCCTCTCCTGTTTGAGCTTCACCAACATCTGACAGCCAGGGGCGGCTCTAGAAATCGGGCTGCCCCAAGCAGCGTGGAGCGCTGCGCCGCCCTTCCCCGGTCCCGCGGTGGGTCCCCTCTTCCCGCGGCTCCGGTTGAGCTCCTGCTGGCATGCCTGCGGCAGGTCCACCGGAGCCCGGGACGAGCGGACCTGCCGCAGTCATGCCTGCGGGAGCTCAACCGGAGCCGCGGGAAGACGGGACCCGCCGCAGTCATGCCTGCGGCAGGTCCGCTCGTCCCGGGCTCCGGTGGACCTGCGGCAGGCATGCCGGCGGGAGCTCCACCGGAGCCAAATGCCGCCCCCCCGGGAAACGGCCGCCCCAAGCGCCTGCTTGGCGCGCTGGTGTCTAGAGCCGCCCCTGCTGACAGCTGTGACTGGCTAGCCTCCTCCAGGGTAGAAAAGAGCTCCTGGCTACGTGCGTCTCTGACCTCTGAGTCATCCTCTGCCTTTGGTTCCCCCTCCCCCCCCCCCCCCCATCCAAGATTTCCTCCTCCTGGCTCAGTCCACATTTGACTGGCATGTGAACCGCCAAGTATTCGCAGTGGTCTTTGTTGTGGAGGTGGGGTTGTCACCAAGTATTGTGTCCAGCTCTTTCTAGAACTGGCAGCTTGTGGGCGCAGCATTGGAGCAGTGGTTTGCCTCCTGCGCCTTGTGTTAGGCATTCCGCAGCTCCTTCACTTTGACCCTGCACTGCAGTGTGTCCTGGTCGTGGCCCCTTTCTGTCACGCATCGTGAAATCTGTCCGTAGGTATCATCATTCCTACAGTGGGAATGCAGCTGGGGTTGGACAGCCTCCTCTCCCCAAATGCTGATGAGGTCCAGCAGCTCGGCATTGCTCCAAGCGGGGGATCGCCTGGTGTATGGAGCAGGCATGGCCACCTGGAAAGATGTGCTGATACCACTGTACGCATCACCGAGCAAACAGGAAGGGGACTTTCAAAATTCCAAAGGAATTTATGGGTGGAATAACTGTTGGTCACGTGAGGGTAGGGCAGTAGAGTTCAAACCGATGACCAGAGAAGCGAGAACAGGCATTGTGGGACGACACCTGGAGGCCAATTGCAGCATTGTAATCAATCACTGTCTACACTGGCACTGCAGTGCTGTAGCCCTGACACAGAAAGCTGCAGTCCTCTCATCAGGGTGTTTTTTTTACAGTGCTACAACTGTGCAGTTTCTGCACACTAAGTGGCTTGGCAGTGTGTACACCTCGGGAGTTACAACACAGAAAGCTGCTTTACTGCACAGAAACTTGCCAGTGTAGACAGGGTCTAAGCTATTGCTAAGCAGACAGTGGATGCTCCATTTGTTTGCACAGTCACCACCCTACCAGCATCTGAGCACTTGAGCACCATATAATACCTACAGGGGTGGCTCTAGACATTTTGCTGCCCTAAGCATGGAGGATCCGCTGGTCCCGCGGCACGCCTGCGGGAGGTCCGCCGAAGCCGCGGGACCAGCAGACCCTCCACAGGCAAGGCGTCAAAGGCAGCCTGCCTGCCGCCCTAGCGGCTACCGGCAGAGCGCCCCCCGCACTTGCCGCCCCAGGCACGCGCTTGGAGTGCTGGTGCCTGGAGCCGCCCCTGAATACCTAATTGTATTTCATCCAAGCTAATCTTATTTCAGGCAGATGTTGTCTGTGTTCAATGTGAACTCTCCACATATGAGAAGCTAGGAGTTTTCAGGGGTCAGCCAATTCCTAAGAAAGTCCCTGTTTTACTTTTATAGCAATAAACTAGTCAACATGAAACAAGGCTTGATTCAATTGACGAGTGTTTTCCTGTAAAAGCAGACAAGGCAAATAAACTATTGAGCTAGGGCATTGTTCTGACTTCCCCCTGAAAAAGAGTGATGGGGATTTTGTGTGTTTTTTTATCTGCTCCCAACACTTTGAAGAGTCACTGCACTCTTATTTTGTCACCCAAACAGAGTAATCCGTATGTGGAGCTGCTGGCTTTTGACCTTCCCCACAGCAGACTTAGGAGCAGTGTTGAAGGAACGGTAGGATGTGTGCTATTGTGAGATAATGACACACCTGGGGTGATTCTGGGAAGCCTTCATATAATCAAGAAAAAGTTATATCTAAAAATGATGTGCCTAGGCCCTGATGTGTGTTACTGCAATTACCAAATAATTGGGGGGAAGGGTTTTTTCCCAAGTTTTTGCTTTTGCTATATTTTAAGAATTGCTGTGAAAATGTGTTCACTAAAATAAAAACAATGTAGAAAACTGTAACAGATTAAGATTATCTGTGTGAGAGCTATATGGCCAAACCATTCTCCTGTGCCCAGGGCCACCCGGGGGGGGGGGGTAAGTGGGGCAATTTGCCCCAGGCCCCGGGCTCCGCAGGAGCCCCCACGAGCATGGTTGAGGCTCCCTCCTCTCCCGGAGCCTCAGACCATCCAGCAGCGTCCCGGACAGCTCCAGCGGGGCCCCTGAGCCCCGCCCCGCTCAGAGCCGCATGGTGAGGGGGCGGGGCTGCGAGCTTCAGGCTGTGCGGAGGGAGCTGAGCTCAGCCTGGAGCTCCCAGCCCCGCCCCCTGACCACGCGGCTCTGAGCGGGGAGGGGCTCGGGCCCCGCCGGAGACACGCTGCCTCTGTCGAGCGAAGCTCCTGGATGCGCTGAGGCTCCGGGTGAGGGGGGAGCCAGGAGTAAGGGGGTCAGGGCTGGGGGGGTTGGCTAAGGGGCAGGAAGGGGGCAGAGATTGGGGGGCGGTCAGGGGACAGGGATGGGAGGGTTAGATCGTGGGCATTCCAGGGGTCTGTCAGGACTCAGTGAGGGGGTGATAGGGGTTGGGGCAGTCAGGGGACAGGGAGCAGGGGTGAGGTCCTGGGGTGGTAGTGATGGGGGGGTCTCTGGGGGATGGTGAGGGGGCAAGGAGCAGGAGGGGTTGGGGATTCTGAGGGGGGTAGGCAGTTGGGGGGCACAGCCTTCCCTACCCTAAAGCTCATTCAGCAGTTTGAGGCTTGCAGAAGAGCCAAGCTGTGAGCTTTTCCATTAGGGCTACCATCCCTTTCACTTCTCAAATGCCAAATTATAGTCTATATTTAATTTCAGTGCCATAGGGAGATTCATGTCAGGGGAGGGTAGCTTCATTTAAAATTAGCCACTGGGGGAGGGATCACATGAGAAAAGCAATATTCTTCCAAACCCTACCAAGAGAGACCCCCCCCCTGGATTCCCTGAGGCTCCAGAGGGGTTAATTCAGTGGTTCTCAAACTTTTGTACTGGTGACCCCTTTCACATAGCAAACCTGTGAGTGTGACCCATCTCCCTTATAAATTAAAACTTTTTTATATATTTAACACTATTATAAATGCTGGCGGCAAAGCAGGGTTTGAGGTGGAGGCTGACAGCTCGCGGCCCCCAGTAATAACCTCGTGACCCCCTGAGGGGTCCTGACCCCCAGTTTGAGAACCCCTGGGGTAATTTAATTTTAACACCCTATGTCCATTCACATGCATGTGCTATTTTGAGCATTTCAGTTTTCACAACATAGACTTATCCCAGATTTGGAACAAGCTCAAATGCTCAGTTTGTAGAGTATGTACATAAGCTATACTAAAGACAAATCCACAGTAACCGTCTCCAGTTTGTGAGGGACCCCATGGAGCCAGTCTCTAGGAAACAGATAAATGCATGGAGGTTAAGTCCATTAATGGCTATTAGCCAGGATGGGTAAGGAATGGTGTCCCTAGCCGCTGTTTGTCAGAGGGTGGAGATGGATGGCAGGAGAGAGATCACTTGATCATTACCTGTTAGGTTTACTCCCTCTGGGGCACTTGGCATTGGCCATTGTCGGTAGACAGGATACTGGGCTGGATGGACCTTTGGTTTGACCCAGTATGGCTGTTCTTATATTTTAACCTAAATGAACTCAAAGTTATGGAGACAGATATGAGTCAAGGAAGCCAGCAGAGTATCAGAAACCTGGAAAAATCTCTGACTGGATGGGTTCAGGCGTTTGGTCACAAGCTGAGGTGGTTCAAAAAGTTTTGGGTTTTTTTTTTTTAAGCAGAATTTTTTTTATTGTTTCTTTAAACAATCAAACACAGCAAGCAGCAGATATTTGGCCACACACTTCTGAAACCCCAAACCATATTCAGGTTATGGCAGACTAATTTCAGCTTTTCAATTAAAAAAACCACAACAAATTTTGAAGGAAAGCAGACGTTGTCCGTGATTTTTTTTCTGCTTTTTAAAAACCCCTAGTTTTCGATCCAGAAACAGTTTTGCCGGCACATATTTGTCCAACCCTTTTAATGAGCTTTAGTGCCTTTTAGCACTAGCTGATGCTGAGAACCAGTGATACCTTGTAAAGAAGTTTTTCTCAAAACTGGATTTGTGCCGAGATGCAGAAGGTTTATTTTTCCCAGGGCCGCCCATGGGGGGGAACAAAGGGGCAATTTGTGCTGGGCCCCGCAGGGGCCCCCACGAGAATATAGTATTGTAATTTTTTTTTTAATGGAAGGGGCCCCTGAAATTGCTTTGCCCCAGGCCCCCTGAATCCTCTGGGTGGCCCTGCCTGTGCCTGGCTGAAGATCCAGCACAGCAGCCAGATCTTACCTCTAATGGCACCAATTATAGCTTCTATAACTGGCTCATAGAACATTAACTTAAATGCTTGGTTTGTTTTTGAACCAAAAGGAGAACAGATCACTCACTGAGACTAAATGGAATCTGAGTGGGCAGGTTTACTTCTCTGAGTTTTAGCCCCATGAAGGCCATTGGGACTTTAGCTATAATTCTGCTCAATCATTTGAACATTCAGGGGAGTGGATGTATAGCCTAGTGATTTTAAACCATGACTGATTTGAGGAATAAACTCTTAGTAAGCATTGTGTGGTAGCTCTACCCAATGAAAATGAGCTGAAGCTATATGCTATGTGGATGATACAACAGCGTGCATTATAAAGGCACAGCATTTGCTCTTCAGCTGGATCTTTGAAAGTAAGAGAAATCTTTGGCAAGGATCTAGAAATCCTACTGGGGCAAATAAATCTGCTTTTCTTTTCAAATGCTGCATCACAGTGTCCCTGGCCTTGTATGCTCTTCACCCCACATCTATACAAACAGGAGCACCGCCAGCTTTTTTGGCGCCCTAGGTGACGGAAGGTCCCGCCCCCGACATGGCACCCCCGACAGAGGTGGCAGAAGGTCCCAACCCCGAAATACCGCCGACGACCGGGGTGGCCAAAGATCCGGTCACCCCGGTCGTCACTCCCCCAAATGTTAGCGCCCTAGGCGACCACCTAGGTCACCTAATGGGTTGTGCCGGCCCTGCATACAAAGAATGGTATTCCTGCCTGTTTGGCAGGTCCAGCCTAAAGGTCAGTGAAAACACCCATATTCCTCCTGCACTTCACCACATACCACAAGCACAATCCTTTCTTGAGCTCTCCATGGAATGATGCAACTCAGCACCAGGCCCTGTATAGGGCTGTGGTTATATGCTGCAATCTACCTGCAAACTGCTCCAAATTAGGCAAAGACTCTTCCAAGGTGGCTTGTTTGTTTAAGCTGGGCTTGAATAGTCCACAGAATGTGTCAGCCCTGTAGTGGTTAACAGTGTGCCACCACTGCCATCCTATTTGCTAGATGTGTTGGCCTTTTCATTAGGCACTAATCTGAGACTGCCAGTTGGCTATCAACAAAAATAGCTAACACCTGGGTGCTGACATACCGCAACCTTAAAAGCCCCTCTTTGACTTTGGCTCCAATGCTGGGCTATTTTTGGAGCTTCCTTGTATCCGGTCACATCCTCAGGCTGCTCTCTAAGAGACCATCTCCAGAAGCAAGAAGGCTGATTAAAATAGCAGATTCTTCCTCACCATTAGGCCATCTGCTGTACAGTTAGAGTGAGTAGTACAAACATTCCTATGAGCTACTATGGGAAAATAACCAATGATGGAGTTTTTTGGTTAGATATATGTGCAATCTAGAATGTGTGTTTTCTATCCTCCTCTCAAACTCACATCTAACTTGATGAAGGCTGGTGAGGAGAGACTCACGAGACTGCTCAATTTAACTCTCTTATGTCCCTGTCCTCGCCATTTATCCTGCTAGGAAAATGGGCAAGTATGATCCACTGAGGTCAGCTACCTGGGAGATATTTGGGTCTCACGACCAAGAAGGGCTCTCCGTGATTGGCCAGCTCATAGAGAGCAGAGCTGCTCAAAATATTTCAATATAAATGATTTTCTTGTTCAATTTTTTGTGGAAACACTGCTCACTGTGAATTTTTTTGATATTTTTATTTTATACAATATTTTTCATGTTTTCCTTTTTCTTTTTTTTTCTGACCTCTTCCTTTTTTCCCCTCATATTGTCCTTGTTTTACTCTTCCCCTTCCCAGAAATTTTGGAAAACTGATTTCCTTTTTCAAAATGACTGGGAGGAGAGAAGGAAAGAAGAAAATAAAAAACAAAATATAAATATATAAATTTTAAAATATTAAAGTTGGTTCAAAATGAAAATAACTTTAGGATATTGACATTTTTCATAAAATTGTTGACCATCTCATAGAGAGAGCATTCCTGGCTACAGGTGACACCTACAGCAGGGGGTTCTCAAAGTGGGGGTTGACACCTTTCAAGGGGTCACAAGGTTATTACTTGGGGGTCGTGAGCTGTCAGCTTCCACCCCAAATCCTGTTTCGTCTCCAGCATTTATAACAGGTTAAATATTTTTAAAAAGTGTGCTTAATTTATAAGGGGGGAATGTCTCACTCAGAAGCTTGCTGTGTGGAAGGGGTCACCAATATAAAAGTTTGAGACTCACACAGGGCCGCCCAGAGGGGGGGGCAAGAGGGGCAATTTGCCCCAGGCCCCGAGCCCCACAGGGACCCCCACCAGAGTTTTTCGGGGGCCCTGGAGAGGGGTCCTTCACTCCCTCTGGGGGGCCCGGAAAACTCTTGCGGGGCCGGGCGCAGGAGCTTCTTCTGCTCCCAGTCTTCGCCGGCGGGGGGTCCTTCTGCTCCGGGGCGGAAGGACCCCCCGCCGGTGAATTACCGTCGAAGACGGAGCGGGACCCGCCGCCGAAGTTCAGCTCGGTCTTCGGCGGTAATTTGGCAGCGGGGGGGCCCTTCCCTTCCAGGACCCGCCGCCGAAGTGCCCTGAAGACCCGCGGCGGGGGCCCCCCTCCGGCGAATTACCGCCGAAGACCGGGCTGCACTTCGGCGGCGGGTCCAGCTTCAGCGGTAATTCGGCGGCGGAGGGGGGGGGCGCTGCGGGTCTTCGGGGCACTTCGGTGGCGGGTCCCAGAACGGAAGGGCCCCCCGCCACCGAAGACCCCGGGCCCCTGGAATCCTCTGGGCGGCCCTGGAATCACAGACCTACAGAATTGTTCAATCAGTTTTCTGTGTTCATACAGCCACTAATCCTACACCACAGGTTACTTGCACATAGAAAATGACTTATAGGCCAAGAGGATTAAAAACCACAGGCTTTCTGGAGTGCATTGATAAATTATATGCGCACCCATTGAAATGATAACCTGTTACTACCCACTTCTTACTCTATTCTGCGGCTTTGTTTACTCATTGGTTATCCACAAAAGAGTCTGGTCACAAGCACCTGATCCGAAGGCTGAGCACTAACTTTTATGAGTTCTATTCTTCTTGAACTCTTTCTGTTAGAATAGTCTTGTTATTCTGAGGGCATCTTATTGCTGAGGTGACACATCCATGCAGCTGATGAGCTGCAATGAAACACCTCATCTTAGGTGTAGAGCCATCACCAGGCATCTGTTCTCTCTGTCTGGTTATTTTAGGCTTTTTTAATGTATCAGTCACTGTGGTATCTAGTTAAATTCAAACAGATGCTGTGAACAAAATAATGCTCTATTTGTTTTAAGGGGACTTCTGGCTTATTTTGCAAAGCCTGCTGCCTGTTAAACATGCATGGAAAATAGCAGGGTATGGGAAATGATCATTTTTGTAGGGTTGAGAGGATATAATCGGTAGAGATACTACAGAGTTACCTTCTGTTTCTTTAGCAGGATTCTGAAATGACAGTGTGCTCTCATTTCAAGGGTAAACCTAAGTCTGATGGACAAGAACTTGGTAGTGAGCCATGTTTTACCTCACTCACTGTAGCTAATTGTATGGTGTTTTATCTCCATCCTACCACTTACTCGCCCCCTAATGCTTCATTCTATTCATACTCTGGTGGACGTAGAAGCCCAACTTTTCAAAGTCAAATATGGTCAACAGGTCACAGACCTTTACAAATGCTTAACTTGTTGCCTGCAATTTGTGTGCATGCTTAACTGGATGCCTGAGCATGTGAATACAAGATTTCTATGTGCATTTGGGGTATCTGCATGTGTATTCCCATGCAGATACCCCAAATGCACAGTCCTTACTTTGATAATCTGGACCAGAATCTACAACTTGGATTGTGAACCTCATGAATGGAGACCAGCATAAACTGTCTCCCTCCACAGAGTGATTTCCTCCCTCCACTGCCAGCTTTGGAAATGGTTTTCTCCAAGCAAAGCATAAATCTCTGCATATATCTGGGTGTCTCCTTCCCATGTATTAGAGATGCCATCAGCCAATAAACATCACTGCTGTAACCTGTATTATGTTGGAGAGCAGGACTGGCACTATGACTCAACTCACCATAAAACCTCATTCTTAAAGGTCCCCTGAGAAGGAAGTGTTACTTTCCAAAATGAAGCTGGAAATGAGGAATGTATGGTGCTACGCACGTGGTTACACAGGCAGAAAAGGAAGAATCCCATTATGCCAATAATTTTATCATGGCAGATCTTTCTGGCTGTAAAGCTCTTGTTAAACTTCAGTCCTTATCAAGAAGCCTGAAGTGTTTTTGAAATACGATTTCACCACTGTCCAGCCTTATGGTCCAGTGAGTATTGTCTTGCACATGGGGAAAAAAAGGTATCCTTTTTGGCTTGCTTCCCTGTGCTAGAATGGGTCGGTGAGTGTTTTAAAGGCATTATGCTAAGTATTGTGCAGTGTGTCTCATTATTCAACAGTGTGTCTCATTATTCAACAGTACCTCTTCTGGACAATAAACAACTGACACCAACAAGCTCAAAAGAAAGTCTGAAAAATAATGGCTGTGACAGACTGTGGAGAGGACTTAACTATGCATCTAGGTAAGGCTTTGAAACAAGTCAGTTTCTAATTTTGTTTGTTTGTGTCAGAGGGAAGCATAGCATTAACAAGGTTTTGTTTTTGATTGCTTGCTGTGTAGATTGATTTTTGCTATTTTGCTTTCCACAAAGGCATTCGGAGAAATTAATAATAAAAAAGTGTCAGTACATCCTAAAGCATGGAGCTGTGAATAGCACTCACTGTGCTGCTGACCCAGATTGGACTCTGCAGTACCAGTCAGTGATTCAAAAACAGAAGTCTAGGTAGGAGATTGAATTAATCTTTTATAGCAGAGACCTACTTACATGTCCTGGAAAATTTTGAAAAATATTCTGCTTGAACAGAGTTCTGCCAAAACACATACTTCCCACACACAGATTGGCTTTCTTTCCCCAGTATATTGTCACAAACAATATTTACCTATGGATCATTGTTGTTTTTGGTTCATCTCCTCTTGATACTTATTTATGATCTAATGTCCTAATTCTCTCTTTCTGGTGACATCCCAATCATTCTGCTCCCCTCTGTCCATTCTCAAGGCCATAAATTATGGCCACTCATTGATAACTTGGGATGGGATCCCTTTAGAGCAGGAGCGGGCAAACCTTTTTTTTTTTTTTTGCCCTGAGGGCCGCATCAGGTTTCGGAAATTGTATGGAGGGCCAGTTAGGGGAGGCTATGCCTCCCCAGGACCCCTGCCCCATCCACACACACTCCGCTCCCTGTCCCCTGACTGCCCCCTGCCACCTCATCCACCCCGCCTCCTGACTAACCCCCGGGACCCCTGCACTCATTCAACCTCCCTGCCCTCTGACCTCCCCGACCCTTATCCACACCCCTGCCCCCTGACCACCACCCTGAACTCCCCTACCCTCTATCCAAGCCTCCCTGCTCCCTGTCCTCAACTGCCCCCAGAACCCCTGCCCCTGACTGCCCCCCGCCACCCCATCCAACCCCCCTTCCTTCCTGACTAACCCCTGGAACCCCTGCCCCCATTCAACCCCCCTGATCCTTGCCCTATGACCACCCTGACCCCTATCCACACCCTGAACTCCCCTGCCCTCTATCCAACCCCACCCCCGCTCCCTGCCCCTTACCGTGCTGCCTGGAGCACTGGTGGCTGGCGGCGCTACAGCTGTGCCTCCCGGCTGGAGCCAACCATGCCACAGCACAGCACAGAGCACTGGGTCAGGCCGGGCTCTGCAGCTGTGCTGCGCGGCTGCCCAGAGCATTGCACCAGCAGCACGGCGTGCTGAGACTGCAGGGGAAGGGGAACAGCGGGGCTGGGGGCTAGCCTCCTGGGCCAGGAGCTCAGGGGCCGGGCAGGAGGGTCCCGCAGGCCACCATAGTTTGCCCACCTCTGCTTTAGAGGACACCTGATCATATGCTGCAGAACAATTCATTCAAATTCTGAAACACTGCTTGGTTTCATCACATTCACACCCCTTATTATTCAGTATGGCCCTGATTCAGCAAGGTATTTACGTACATTCTTAAAGTTGAGGCATGTGCTTATGTACCTTACTAAATGGGGGCCTATCTGCAAACATTTACATGGGCATATTTTTGTTCACACCAGTGCCTGGAGAATGGCTGTTTGTACCAATACCTGTATCCACATGTGAACAAGGATATATTCTGCGTGACTAGAATTAGACATTTGTTCATTATTCTCTATTCATTCATTACTATTTCCTGTCCTCTTCTTAAAATGTGTTACCCAATGAGGGAGCAGAAATAATACTATGTGATTTAGGTGACCAGCCACACACCACAAACAATGAATAGTGCATAGTCAAAATGAACACTTTTCACCCACATTCTATTCAGTCAGTACTTCCATGCAACAAATAAATGCATGTGCATAAATCAGGATTGGATTGGGAAGAGGAAAAATGGATAAATTAATGAGTTTATTTAATTCAACCACCTTTACTTCAAAACTATTACTTGTCTGTATTACAGTAGCAGCTTAAGGCCCAAACCAATATCGGGACAGCATTGTGCTAAGTGCTGTATATGCACATGGTAAGCACACTCAGCCTTCCTATTTTGGGATGAGGAACAGAGCCTAAGTCTTCCATGGTTTCATCCTCTACAGAGTATTTATTTTGCTTTTCATTTGGCAGCTGTAACATCTAACCCCCCCGCCATTCAGACATGATATAAACTGAGAATCTGATCCATTCTTTATAGGAGACTCTCTCTCTCTCTCCCAAGCAGGAGCCCAGTGCCATTATATGCAGGAGTAAATATCTTTCTTACCCATTTCTGGACTGTGGGGTTCCAGCGTCTGAATCCTCTCTTTCTCCTTGATGTGAAGTTATGGTGCTTGAAAGATGGTCCGGGGTCTCCTCCTTGAGCTTCTCCATCTCCCAATCCTCCTGTGACACGGGGAACAATTGAGGATATGTAGATGTCCCATAAATTGATGTCTTTGAATTGTGGAAAGAGCCATCTTCGTATCCATGATTTCTTGAATGTGTGACCAGCTCCACCAGTCCTACTGAGACACAGAGGAGCAAAAGCTTCACTATCATTATGGCTTTTCCTAACCAGCCACACCTGCCTCTCATTCTCTTCCCTGAAGCTCAGACTGAATTACTTCTGGAATGCCCTCATAATATTTTTTAAGTTAAAACTTGGAAGAGGAAAAAAAAGTCTTGTAACAAAGAGCGGAAAAAGCTTTCAACCCTCCCAGTGACTGTGGAAATGTCAGAGGCCATCAAACAATGTGAGGCTGGGTTCCTGTGGGGAGCTCAAAAGACAGAGAGGGGAGAAAAGAAGTGGGGGAAGGGTCATCATAGTTTATTCAAGGAACGTCTGATTTTGGCTGCCTTCTAAACTTGTTGGTGAACAGGAATTTAGTCTTTATCAGCTGCCTTCTCCCTGGGGCACAGGAAAAGGATGTTAGCTTTAAAGGAAAGGAAAAGAAAGAAAAGAAAATATTGAGCGATGTAGCAGATTTCCACTGTGGTGTTCCCAAGCCCAAGAATATGTCACAAACCAACCTGCTATAGAATCTGCTCACACGTTACTGCTATGATTTAAAGGCTGGAAGGCACTGGTTATACTTTTTAGCATAGTTATAGTACATATTACAAGCTATTACTGTGCCCACCCCTGGGTTGGGTAGTACTCTGAGTGCAGTGAGACGAGAGCTTGGGTAAATAGATATTAGGGGATTTGTAGAGATTTCTTTCCATAGTTTGGATGGGATTTTCAACAATATTCAGTGTTAGTTTAACAACAGGCATTTTACACCAGAGTTATGCCAATGTTGAACACTTCTGAAAATCCCAGTCTGGGTACCTTCTCTTTCCACTTCCTTTGAGTGTGGACCCTATATGATATGTTGCTATGTAATACAGTTACCAGTATTTGCCAACAGCTAACACACAGTAGTAACTGAGATCCTGCCACATTTCACCCTACTTAGAAAAGGAAACATCTGTGACATCTTGAATATCACTGTATCATAATTGTTGGCAAATGTTGATTTTAATGGCCATCACTGTGTGGTTTCTGTTATTAGTCTATAGGGTGCCTCTCTTGCCTCACTGTCTTGCCGTATGTAACTCTCTAATGTATTTGAGGATAGAGTTTATAGGAAAGATGCTTCATAAATTAAAAGAGATTGGTGCTCTGGTGCATATTTGGATGCACAATTGTTAGATCAGGCACTGAATTCATACGCAGTGTGAATGGAGGATACACATGCAAGAATGCTGCATGTCCTTCAGAATGTGAAATGTAAATGTGCTCGAACTATTCCAAAGCAGCTTAAAGGTAGGGAGAGTAGGGTCCTAACTCTACCCGTAGCCTTTCTGATGGCACTGGAAGGGTTCACGATTGAAATTAGTGAAGTTGCACCCACTTGGGGCTGAATTTGGGCCTCTCTCTCTTTTTGACTTCCTTTCTACTTGACAACAGTAACCAGATGAAGAAGGAAATACCAGTTTCTGCCTAATGTCAGTTAGTAGACTTGAGCACTATGTCCAGCCAACAGCAACTGAGCAACCAAAAGGTAAGTGGTGCAAAACAGACTTGAGGAAAATCTCTCTCCAGGGAGAGAATGTATGCCCACTATAGTCACCTCTCCAGAGACATGAAACAACAAGATACGGTTCTGGATCTGCAACTCTAAAAGTAATGAGCATCTTCCTTCTGTTTCCTTCCTGTCTTTCTGTTGTATTTCATATTTGAGTGCATCCCATTACGATACACATTACTCTCAATGTGCGATTATTTCATGAGATATGATCCAGATACAAACGTACTTGTATTACAAGTAACTGTCAGTGTTCAAGTTACTTTGTATACCTTTGACCTATTCATTATGTTTGTGTATCAGCTGAATTCCTTCACAGACAAAAAACTGAAACAAACATGAAGAGTCTTAAAAACAAAGCTACTATAGTAACATGGGTTCTAAAGGAGGACTTTTGGGCTACAGATAATAATGACTGTTCCAATCAATACCTACTTCCAAACCCCATTAAGCTTATCTTCCATCACATATCTTTCCATTCAATCTTGTATCATCTATTCAGCCCTTATCCTCAGTCAGATTAGACATATCCCACATAGAGTATAGGGCAGTATTTCTGTGTCCTATGACTGTTTTTGGAGTGTCTAGTCCTCACCTCTCTTTTGGGTATTAGAATTTATTTTATGCGGCTTTTAAAATATGCTGCTTAGAAATGAAGCAGCCAAAATATACAGATTACACAGCCATTTGCACATTAATAATGAAACACATTTTTTTTAATACTAATGAAAAGTGCAGTCTCCAGGATAATCAATATTTTAGCAATTGTCTATCTATGGGCCTAGTACAGCAAGGACAGCTGCAAAGTAGAAAGGGTCTGTATAAATTATGAAAAGGTGCCCCCTTACTAAACAAAACTTAATATTAATCCCATCTTAGTACTGACTGTCCTGATTTTGGGCCTCTAGGTAACATACTCACCTGCTACTCCCTATTTCCAGCAACTAACCCATTGGTTAACTGGCTGTCAATTTTATTCTCTCCCTACTCCAGGGGAGCAGATAAGAGCCCCCATTTTGGAACATCATATTTGCAAACTTTGCTTACACTGACCTGATGTTTCAGAAGCAGCCCAGTGGAACCAGGTATAGGGGCTGAAGAGTAGTTCAATCTCCATATCTATTCATTCCTTGGGTTTGCTGATCAGTCTGCCACCGAGGGCCGCCATTGTGAAGATGGGCTTTATGATAAGGACACCTGTCCACCTAGAGCTGGACTGATATCAACTAATTTCACAAAGGCCACCTAACATCCATTGAATGGCTCTTGGTCACTACCCAACTGAGCCAGACTGAACTGTCATCCTACCTGAAGTGTTAGCTTTAACCACATTTTATAGAATGTGTGTATCACTGATGGGGAGAGAGAGAGAAAGGGTATGTGATAAAAATCTGATTTAAAATGCACTTTGCAAAATTATTTGGAAATAGGTTTTACTCCACAAATGTATTTCAGGGCAATGTTCTGAAGCACATCAGCAAGCAACTTGATAACTAGAGCAATATGGAATCTTTTGGTGAGCTGCAGGACTATTTTTCAGGGGTTCCTGGCACCTCTCATATGAGCCTCTCCACCAAGGTTTCACTGCAATGGCATCTCCATTTCAGGAATTGACTTTCAGTTGGTGATCAATGTTTGCTCTTCCCTGTTTGGTCCTGATCATTAGCAACATTTCCTGTGCTCTTACCACCTAAAATGCTTCAATCAGTACAGAATTTCAGGTTAGGAGCAACTATTGCATACAGCTACACCAGACTTAACTATACAACCATTCATTCTGCACATAGCTTTCATAATTGCTCTTACCATGCTTGCTAATTACTACATCTATTTGTGTTTATTCAAGATCTTCCTCCCTCCCAGACTACCTTGCACCTGTAATGAGGACATAATGTTCCATAATCATATCAGAAGTACTTGTCTAGTTCTTCGGCATTGGGTGAATCCCCTTGGAACTGGGTAAGATCTATGATGAAACATCTCACTTTGGCCACTTTTTTACTCCTCAGACTGGGAAACCATTACTACAGGCCAGTATGAGGTGTGTGTCTCACCACCAACAGAGGCAAACAGGACCTCTGTCTAAGAGCTTGTCTACATGGGAAAATTGATCAAAGTAGCTATTGTGGAATAAGCTGTTCCATATTACCTCCCTCAGTTCTCTAGGTAAAAAGTCACTTTATTACAGAATAATGAGTGTGCTTATGAAGTGCACTTATTATTCCACAATAAAGTGACATTTATTCCAGAATAAAGCATCCACATGGGGCACTATTCTGGGCTTTGTAACTATTCTGGGCTTTTCCCTGTGTAGAAAAGTTCTTAAATTAATTTTTCATACTACAGTTTCCCATTCTTTGCCTTCTGCAAGGAAACAAGAAAATGGATTTAATTGATCCATTTAAGATTCAAATTCAGTATATTCTGCTCAATAAATTGTGGTTATAAACATGAATGGTTTAAACATTAAAAAAAAATGGATAGCCTTTTAAAAAACTCAGAAACCAGGAATGGTTTTAAAGAGCATTTGTTGCTGCAGAAACCCATGTTCTGGCTTTAGATGTCTGCACATAGCCTGAATAATTGAAGTTAATTTTATGTTCATTGGGAGGGATGGGGCATTAACAGAATAAATATTCATCAGATATGGATTTCCATGCCTGGAAAACACGGCCTTGTTCTCTTTCTGTCTTATCATCACGCACACATGCGTGCACACTCTTGATGCAATGACCTCTAGAAATGAGTAAACTGTTAACCTGCGCAGGTGGGCACCTACAGAGAACAACTGAGGAGTGCAACTTCTTTGTTGCTCAGAATGGGGACGTATTCCTTCAGCAAGTCTTGCAGCACGGGAAACCATGACATTGCAAATTCTTGAAGCTGCATTCTCACTTTGGTTTTATTGCTGAATTTCTCTTACAAATTTTGGAGGAAAGGTAGTATGAAGATCAATGAATGTTGCACTAACAACATTTCACTACTTGCATGTATGCCCTATATACTGCATAGTAGCTGGACCATATATTACTCATTGCATGGGAAGGAAGAACTGATTTATTAATTAGCTGTGCAAAAAGAACATCAAATTTTAAACTGATTGCTAAAAGGTCAAATAGGATTCTTTCCCATGTAGATATGACCATTATGCAATTCTTTCCCACTTTTTTTCTAAGGCATCTAGAATTGGCTGCATCAGAGACAGGATCTCATCTAGCAATCTAATGCAGATCAATGGTGTGTGATCCAGTATAACAAAACCTATATTCTGTTTACAAAAAGCTGCCTGGCCAAACGGCATTTGTCAGCCACAAATGCATGTGATTCTCTTTCCATGCCCATACTCCAAAAATGTCACACGCCATTGAACTATTTAGACACATTGTGACAAAAGAGATTTCACACTAAAATCCCATCCCATTGTTGGGTCTCTGTCACTCAATGCATTGGGGGAAGGGATAACTGAGTGGTTTGAGCATTGGCCTACTAAACCCAGGGTTGTGAGTTCAATTCTTGAGGGGGCTATTTAGGGAACTGGGGTAAAAATCTGTCTGGGGATTAGTCTTGCTTTGAGCAGGGGGTTGGATTAGATGATATCCTGAGGTCCCTTCTAACCCTGATGTTCTATAAGAGCCAGACAGCAAAGAAGGTTATTTACTGTAACTGGAGGTTCTTTGAGATGTGTGCATGCCATGTGCCTGAGTCTGGAAATTCTTCCAAGCGGTGTCGATTGACCAATAAATGCACAGTGTCTTCCCGAATGCTTCAGTACAAGGGGCAGAATGGGTCAATGCCTCTCCAGTTCCTCATCTTACCGCAATGCAATAGGGTCCAAAGCTGAGGGGAAGGTGGGCAGGTAGTGGAATATAGATAGGGATTTTAAAGAGCTTCCAGTTACAGTAAGTAATGGTCATTTCTTCTTTAAGTGCTGGTCTCCATGTGTATTCCACATGTGGGCAACTCTCAAGCAGTGTTAAGTCTGGAGAAGAGTGTGAGGAAGTTGGCAACAGTGATGCTTTTTAATGCTGTTCCTACTGATGCATCTGCAGCAGCTGCTTGAGTCAGGGTGTAGTGTCCCATAAATGTGCAGACAGAGGCCAAGTTGCCACTTTGCAAATGTCCTGAAGCGAGATGCCCAATCAGGGTGCCATTGAGGCCTGTCAGGGAGTGGGGGTGTGGATAGGGGTCAGGGGTGTGGATATGGGACAGGGAGCAGGGGCGGTTGGATGGGGGTGGAGTCCCAGGAGGTGGTTAGAGGCAGGGATCCCAGGAGACAAGGAGCAGCAGGGGGTTGGATGGGTCAGGGGTTCTGCGGGGGGGGAGGTCAGAGGGCAGGAAGTGGAAGGGGGGCAGATAGGGGGTGGGGGCCAGGCTACCCAGCCCTCCATACAGTTTCCCTAGCCGGCCCTCCATACAGTTTCAGAACCCTGGTGTGGCCCTCAGGCCAAAAAGTTTGCCCATCCCTGCCTTATGTCAACCTAACTGAGTAGTGTAGATCAGCCCTCAGTCCTCACTTTAGCCCTTAGTAAGGGCTTTCAATGACAAGCTTCACGTTTACTGCCTACTTTGAGTAGGTTAAACTACTTAAGATTGCTGCAGGGCTTCCAGCTCTGTGCTTTTGCCAGGTATAGAGTGCAAGTACTAAATCTTGAAACCTATTCTTTCTGTCCTTTCTCTATGAAATACAGAATCATAGAAATGTAAGGCTGGAAGGAACCTTGAGAGGTCATATAGTCCAGGCCCCTGTGCTAAGCCAGGACCAAGAATACCTAGACTATCCCTGACAGGTTTGTCTAACCTGTTCTTAAAAATCTCCAATGATGAGATTCCACATATTCCAGTGCTTAATGATCCTTATAGTTAAATTTCCCCTCCCCCACCCCAAAAGACCATAAGAACGGCCATACTGGGTCAGACCAAAGGTCCATCTAGCCCGGGGTGGGCAAACTTTTTGGCCCGAGGGCCACATCCGGGTTGCGAAACGGTATGGAGGGCTGGGTAGGGAAGGCTGTGCCTCCCTAAATAGCCTGGCTTCCCTCCCCCAGCTGCCCCCTTCCACTTCCTGCATTCTGACTGCCCCCCCCCCCGCTCCCTGTCCCCTAAAAGCCCCCTGGGACTCCACCCCCTATTCAACCCCCTCATCCCCTGAACATTCCCTCCCGGGACCCCCTCCCCAGCCCCTTTTGGAATGTGTGCTGTCAGCACGGTGAGCTGAGGCTGCAGGGGAGGGGAGACAGCAGGAGAGGAGCTGGGGCCGGCCAGGAGCTTGGGGGCTGGGCAGGACAGCTGCGCGGGCTGTGGCCAATCCCAGGTGCTCCGGAGGGAATGAAGAGAAGAGCTAATAATCAAGTGATCCATCCCCTGTTGCCAGAAGCCGGGAATGGGCAAACGGATGCTAGGGACATCATCCCTGCCCATCCTGCTAATAGCCTCTGATGGACCTATCCTCCATGACCTTATCTAGTTCTTTTTTGAATCCTATTATAGCCTTGGCCTACACAACATCCTCTGGCAAAGAGTTCTACAGGTTGACTGTGCGCTGTGTGAAAAAATACTTTGTTTTCTTTGTTTTAAACCTGCTGCCTATTCATTTCATTTGGTGATTCCCTAGTTCTTGTGTTATGAGAAGGAGTAAATAACACTTCCTTATTTACTTTCTCCATACCAGTCATGCTTTTATGGACTTCAGCATAACCCCCTCTTAGTCGTCTCTTTTCCAAGCTGAGAAGTCCCAGTCTTATCAATCTCTCCTCGTATGGAAGCTGTTCCATACCCCTAATAATTTTTGTTGCCCTTTTCTGAACCTTTTTCAATTCCAATATATCTTTTTTGAGATGGGGCAACCACATCTGCACGCAGTATTCAAGATGTGGGTGATCCATGGATTTATACAGAAGCAATGTGATATTTTTTTGTCGTCTTATCTATTCCTTTCTTAATGATTCCCAACATTCTGTTCACTTTTTTGACTGCCGCTGCACATTGAGTGGATGTTTTCAGAGAACTATCTACAATGACTCCAAGATCTCTTTCTTGAGTGAGAACATCTAATTTAGACGCCATCATTTTGTATGTATAGTTGGGATTGTGTTTTCCAATGTGCATTACCTTTGCATTTGTCAGCACTGAATTTCATCTGCCATTCTGTTGCCCAGTCACTCAGTTTTGTGAGATCCTTTTGTAGCTCTTCGCAGTCTGCCTGGAACTTAACTATCTTGAGTAGTTTTGTATCATCTGCAAATTTTGCCACCTCACTGTTTACCTCTTTTTCTAGCTCATTTATGAATATGTTGAATAGGACTGGTTCCAGTACAGACCCCTGGGGGGCACCACTATTTACCTCTCTCCATTCTGAAAACTGACCATTTATTTCTACCCTTTGTTTCCTATCTTTTAACCACTTACCAATCCATGAAAGGACCTTCCCTCTTATCCCATGACAGCTTACTTTGCTTAAGAGCCTTTGGTGAGGGACCTTGTCAAAGGATTTCTGAAAATCTAAATCTGTGAAAGGGGAAAAAACAATGCAGCAGTCTAGCTGTAAGAGAGAATTATGTGTGTGTTTGTCTGTGATTTTGTGTCTGTCAAGATTTAGCTGTAGAGTCCCTCTACAGTCATTCTATATCGAAACCTTACACATGAGTGACTTATAGACCATTACAACTCCTAAGATTGCACAGTATTCTTTCCTTAACATAGTTAGGCCTCTCAATTTAGCAGATACAGCCAGCAGCACTGAATATTCAGGGAATAGTATTTTATAACATTTTATTTCCTGTGTAACCTAATAGCAGAATAATAAATATGATTTGGTACCCGGCTTCCATGAGACCAGCTGCTCAACACTTTTGATTGTGCTAGAAAATGGTATAACAGTTGCTGTCAAATCTAGTTTCTTTGAATTATGATTTGTCAGCAAGACAATAGCTAACTTGGGGCACTTAGAACCCGATTCAGCAAAGCACTTAAACATGTACCTAGCTTTAACCACACGAGTAGCCCCATTTCAACTCAATGAGATTACTCACACACTTAATATTAAGCACACACTTTAGGGTTTTGCTGAACTGAGCCTTAACTTTGGAGGGGCTTTCTATGTAGCCTAAAAGATTTTCCACAATCCAATGTCAGATCAAAGGTTTGATTTCCCCAACAGTTCTCACTATGCACACATTTGATATGAGTGATGATGCCTGCGTAAAAATGTTGCATCATTTTGCAGCAGCTGAACTGAGCAGCGTCTACAACAACACAAAAAGGTGAGTAGAAAATGGGATTCCACCCGCCACCCAACAAGGGTGTGTGTGAGTTTTCAGAAGTGAATAATTGTAAGATGATGTGCAGCCAAACATAAATCACATAGCATGCCTTGTGGGGCTAACTTCAAACTCCACAAATACAATCATCTGCTTTTTAACTGTGAATTAAGCTTTTGTAAATGGATTTTGTTCCCTCTTTCTGCTGGTGTTGGCTACATAGGGATGTTTGTGATACCCCTGTATTAGGGATGGGTTCTGGTAACTGCTAGCAAAAGACACCTGACCCTGTTTGTTTTGTTAGGAATACCAGCTATACCTATTTTTCAGCTTTGAGGAGCCTGCAGTAGTTCTTCCCATTTGCTCTCTCCACCATATCCTTGGAGATTTATGCTTTTAAAACACCAATTCCCTAGAGCTTTGTTGCTAAAAACCTCCCTCTCCAAATGAGAGCATCTGCAGAGTGTCCTTGAGTGAGAGCACTGCAGCAGATCTTAAAAGCTTTAATCATCTGGACATATTCCAAAAAGTCCCTCTACCTACCTCCTTCTTTTCCCTCCCACCTTTCTTCCTATCCAAAACCTTGCCATGCAGATCTATGTCATTAATATTTCAGCATCAGCTATTCACAGGCATTGGGTACATTGCAGTGCATCTCATCAATAAGAGCTGGCAAAGGCTGTGTAGTTCACCACACTGCCTTCATCCAGCAGAGGAATAAGAGCAAAAGATAGCAAGAGACTAAGACGCAGAGAGACAGTGAACAGCCACAGAAGGGTAAGATTGCATAGTACAGTCAGTGTTCACTGAGGTGCTTTTCACCATCTTCCTTGAATCAGATCTTGCAGCTAGTACCCAAGCAAGCAAGCAAGAATGGATGTCTTTAAGAAAGGTTTCTCCATTGCTAAAGAAGGTGTGGTGGCTGCAGCAGAAAAGACCAAACAGGGAGTGACTGAGGCTGCAGAGAAGACCAAAGAGGGTGTGATGTATGTAGGTAAGAGACAACTATTTTTAATACACAATTGAGCATGAAATGTGACATAAATTATCTTCCAAAAAGCATGAAGTACTGGATAGTGGTTAAAACATGGGACTGAAAGGCAGGAGATCTGCATCCCATCCCCACCTCTGCCACAGTCTCACTTGTAATCTTGGGGTGTCAAAACCTTCCATGCCTCAGTTTCCCCATCTGCAAAATAGATATTGATACTTACCTACTTCCCAGGGTCGGGGGGAGGGAGGCAGGATTGCTACATATGAATTAATGCAATGTTCAGAAAGTACTTTGAGATCCTCTGATGGAAGGTACATATTACAATTATTATTCCCTCTTTGCTTTCAGGGTAAGTCACTCACTCCCCAAACATTTGTCTACTAGCATAGTGACTGAGGTTATTAAGGGCATACACAGTGATTCTGCTTATTAAGTTAGGCTAGTAGGAATCACCTATTTTCCCACCCTCATGTCATTTTATTCAGAGATCCTCCTCCTTATGCTCTATAACCCTTTACATTCTCCATGCAAAAATCCTTTAACTGTCTCTTTGCAAAGCAAGTATCAGTGTTGTCCAATGGCTAGGTGCTGGATCGTGACACAAGTTGTTCCCTTCCTGGAAACATCTGTTATATAATGAATCCTCTCCATTTCCATAAACCCTACAGTAATCATTTCAAAGCTGCCCTTGAAACCTGGTATCAGCACTGTCTGATGGAGGTGTATGCATGATACTGGCGGACAAAACCACTGGGTTGATATACACTGTGTTTGTAGTCTTACACTCTTATCCCCTGTTATTCTCCGAAGGGAGGATTGCTATTGTATGTGCTGGCTGTGGGTAAGCTGTGATTTTTAAATAGAAAAGGTTCTTGATTCCATTAACAGTGCCTTATACACAGAGTATCACCATGTTAAAAACCTTACCGTAGTTACAGATCTGCATTTTCAAAATTCAGTGGAATCAGAAACCCCATTCGTAGCAAATCTTCATCCCCAGATTTAGACAATTACTGATGTAGTACAGCTAATCCTGCCATTATCTAGCAATATATAACCAATTCACATTTTAATCTGAAGCTGAACCACAATCGAAAGTTTGATTACAGAATCTCTAAAAATAAGTAAATAAAAATGATAAATACACCATGACAACCAGCTGTCAAATGTGGGGATTGCTATTGTACCCAATTTCTTCTTCCTAGGTGATCAGAGCAAGATCAGACCAGAATATTTAGCATTTTTATAAATATTTTCCCAAATATCTTCCCAGGCCTTTGTCTCATGACTGTGCAAAAATGAAAAGCAAATCAAAGTGCGGAATGCTCTGCCATGATCTTATGTATTTAACCATTTCAAAAACTTTTTGAAAGCCTTCTTTTAAACCTAAATAGCTGAATGAAGAGTCTGTTTAGACACTAACTTTGAGGAGCATGGATATTTTTTTAACTACATCAGGCATTTAAACATTTTAGTCAGCAGAGCATCACACAATGCATTATAAAATGCTCTCCGCCTTTTTTTTATAATGCATTGTGTGATACTTTGCTCATTAAGGGCCTGATCCTCCATGGCGGTGAGTGCATACTGGATGCTAGAGCATGCTTAGTCCTTAGTCCAGGATTTCACAGAATGAGGATGCTAAAATCCAGATAATTAAGATCTCTCAGAATTTGGTTTAAATGAGCAAAAGAGATAGATGCCAGTTATGTGCGTGTGTACCACCCATTATCATTGCAGGGGCCAGAACCTGTTTGCTGCGCTACACTCCCTAGCTATATCCCCATGAAAGGCTAATCAAAATGCCCAATTAAATTAAAATGCTCTTTCAGTACTCTTTCCCTCTTTACATAACCTACTACAGTTAGGTTGCTGTTAAGACACTGCATGAAGGAATTTGAAATCTGAATCTGCTGTGTAGTTGGAACCACTCAGAGATGTGAAAGTCTTTTCTGGCTGTCAGAAAAAGGACAGTAGTGGGTGGGATGGATGTCTTGTTTTGAGTCAACGTCTTACATAACTCTGCTAATGAATTGAAAGCTAGCATTTCACTGCACTGATGGGATCTCTGAGTCCTCCTGAGGATTCCAGTTGACCAGACATCAGTACCAATATTGATGAGTCACTGCAGCGTGAGATAAAATGGCTAGTTCTGTGACATCTACTGCAGCATACAGCTTCCTGAACCCTACAGGGTCATCATAGTTCCGCTGGTATCTTTGCTCTCTGGGCCAGAAAGTTTCAATTCACAACCCATGTCAATGCCTGGGGATGGGGATTCCACTATCCTGTGCTAACACTGCAATGCAGTTTGAGGCTGTGGGGCTGCACCGGTAAGAGATGCTGCCATGACAGTCAGCCATTCAAATGGGGTTCTCTCTGCCTATGGATGTGGTTACCCAGGTGGGAAAGAAAGATCTCACGGCACTTTGGTTATGGCACTGGGCTTCTTTTCCAATTCCCTCACTCAGTCAAAACAAGTTCTCCTGTCCATGCTACTGCTGTCGTTGAGAACATAATGGCTGCTGTGGATTCTCGTAGTTACTGCATGATCAGCAGCAACACTGGGCCAAATTCTTAGTTGATGTAAATAGGTATAAACTCCAGTGAAGTCAATGGAACTATATCAACTTACACTAGCAGAGAATCTGATGCAATATTGAGTTGTAAGCCACACAGCAGTACAAGCAATATAGAAAGATCATAATCACAAAATTATATTCAGTATCAAAGAAATACTAGATAATCCAATCCAGTAGTTCTCAATAAAGAATGCGGTTCTGGCATCCCCAAAACATCTGGCCTCATGCATCAGTCACAAGACACCCAAGGCACTGACCTTTGCAGATGAAAAGACCAGATCTAATACCTTGTATAGGAGCTGTACACACCCTGTCATGTGTTGTTCTTGTCTGAATGCATGCCTGTCAGTGCACAGTGCTTCACTATCACTATAGTGTACCTAGTTAGAATACAAAACTTCTGATTGGTGTGTCATTTCCCAATGGTAAATTTTCTATATCCTATACATTTCTTATTCCTTTTTGTAGCAGGGGCAGGGAAGGTATGAACCTGTAACTATGCACACAACCTGCAAGCAAAGATTAAAAAGTAACAGTGCAACTTGACAGCTTCAACTGAATGCTTATCAGTTCAACAGATGTCGCTTGCTGGCAAGGGTATGTGCTGGAAGATTAGATTTCATAGAGTGCATTATGAGAGCTGAAGTCTGAGTCATTGGGTGTGGTCCTGAGTGCATTTAAAAAAAATGAAAAGAACCTAACAAGCTGTGTACAAGCTGCAGCACCAGGGGCTTTTTGCTGCTGTTGCTTCTGCTTCGGTCTTTAATTGCATTCAGATATTTTTGTTTTGCGAGGTTCCCTCTTCTTAGGAGTTATTTTCCATTAGAAAAAAGAAAAAAAAATTATAGCTATTTGTGAAGAGTCCTGGGAAAAAACAAATGTAATGATTGAGATAAGAGTAACTCCTTACAATTCTTGTTTTGGTGTATGTGTTCGCTGGAGTAATGCAAAGATAATGAATATATGAATTCAGCTAATTAAAACAGCTGATTTCCTTGATTTTTGGATATTTAAGAAGTTACATTTTTAGAAGCATTAAAGCAGAGCTATGTTTGAATGGCTGTGACTGGTGAATTGTAGAATAAATAAGCATTAAGCAGTGCTCTTTTGGAATGGTACAGCCTGATGCATTGGGTACCTGTAGGAATAATGAACATTAAAGCAAGATTATATTAAAATAGAACTTGGTGCACTGGGCAGATATTAGGACCTCAATTTATTATTGTGGCCATGTATGCAATGCAGACCTGTTCTGCTCACTGCTGTTTGCTGTTACATGATTATAGAGAGTATCACAACCACAGTGCAATATTCTCTGGTTTTCAAATACTGATATATCCTGCATAGTATCGTTAATCCATTCTGCTACACTAATCAAAAATGTATTCTCCTCTACATGACTGTACAGTCATTTGAGGGTGAAGTAGAATGTTAGGTTGTGAAGTAGCAGGGCATCTTCCTTATAGTCGAGTCTAGATGACATTAACAAAAATTAAAAAAATAAAGATCTATTATGTTTGTATATAGTGTTATAACCATGTCAGTCCCAGAGAGACAAGGTGGGTGAGGTAATATCTTATATTAGACCAACTTCTGTTGGTGACACAAGCGTCTGAGCGACACAGAGCTCTGTTATGTTTAACAGCACATTACAAATGTCAATTAGACAGGACAGAACTGGGCTGGGTTAGTTGTTATCACAGTAGTACACTTGTTCTGCCTTCCTTCTAGGCTTGTAATGAGTGCTAGGCATGGTCTGCAATTAATTTTCCGCACCTCACCCCACCCACACATAATTATTGAATCAGTGCTGCTGTAGCTCACAGCCTGGGTGTGCCTGCATCACTCTTTACAGTGTGTTGTAACTGGACCATAAAAACGGTCCATTTTTCTGACATGAGTATGAAAAAGTAAAGAGAAGATTTGTGGATTTAAATGATTTTTAATAAGATGGAAACAATGAAAAACGGTTTTTAGGGAAAATTCATTATTAAAGTCAATGGAGTTACAATAGGGATGGTTTTTAACATGAAATTGAATCTAGTTATTGCGGAGGCTTCCAACCACTAGGGCAGTAGTTTTCAACCTGTGGTCCGCAGACCCCTGAGGGCCCCTCAGGCTATGTCTAAGATTTCCAAAGGGGTCTGCACCTTCAGTTGACATTTTTTAGGGGTCTGCAAATGAAAAAGGTTGAAAACCTCAGCACTAGGGGATGTCTAGATGCAGCTGGGAGTGTGCTTCCCAGCCCAGGCAGGCAGACACATGCTAGCTCTGCTCAAGCTAGTGCACTAAAAATAGCAGTCTGGACATTGCTGCATGGATGGCATACTGGGCTCGCACCTCAAACTCATAACCAGGGGCCTGGGCAGGCTTGAACACAGGTGGCTAGCTAGTGCCACTGCCCATGCTGCAACGGCCTAGGGCGACCAGACAGCAAATGGGAAAAATTGGGATGGGGGTGGGGGGTTAATAGGACCCTATATAAGAAAAAGACACAAAAATCAGGACCATCCCTATAAAATTGGGACATCTGGTCACTCTACAACGGCCACACTACTATTTTTGGTGCACTAGCTTGAGCAGAGGTAGCACGTTTGCTTACCCGGGCTAAGAGGCATGCGCCAAGCTTCAGTTTAAACATACTGTAAGTGATCTGACGTACTGTGCATCCTGCAGTACACAGATACAATGAGGTCTGTTGAGCAAGTAGAGTCAGGCTTAAAGGAAAACCGCAATGATTTGTTGTTGTTCCTTAGGGGCCAGTCCCCTCAACTCCCATTGACTTCAATACCTCACAGCATAGGGCTGCTAAATACATTATATATTCTTTACTATGGAAATAAATATTTTTTAGAAATACCTGCGCTGTCCTGATCACCGTGACAGTGACTGGCAGCCTGTCTCTCTCTGAGCCCAATCGTGTACTCCTTACGTATTAAAAACTTCCACTGACTGTATGAAATCAGGGCCTTAACAAGTGCTGAGCCTGGACCTCCTGCTGGGAAGTAGGGGAAGAGACAGGAATTGTAGCTCAGTGTTTGAAAGCGTGAAAAAAGCAGCCTTTTGGCATTTCTTTATGGTAAGTTCTCTTTTGGTTTCTTTTACATAATTGGTTAATCTAACATGGGTTTAACTGCACTATTAAATCAACCAGTTTTTCATTTTAAAGATATTATTTCAGGGTGTAAAAGGTGAAGGTTAATTGTCTAGACACCTCTGAATAATACACATGCCAGTAAAACTAACTGGAGCTACCCAGCTCCCAACCGAAAAGCTCCCATGGACTTCAGTGAGAGTAGGTTTTGGCCCTTATTGAGAACTACTCAAGGACCCTGCAGCTTAGGACCACACCCTATCAGAACTCAAGAGCTCTTCCCATAGGGGGTGATGTTGATGGAGCCTGTGTTTCCTTTCATAGGTACCAAAACCAAGGAGGGAGTTGTGCACAGCGTGAGTTCAGGTAAGAGCACAGTCCCTACAGATTTGTGTAAATCAATAGTGCACTGTTGTAAATATGGATAAGAATATAATTCCGACTGATATAAAGCAAAAGGAGTTTTCTTTTACATTTTAGAAGCCAAAGTACCATGATTCGCAGAATGATTCGTTGGTGATAGAAATGCTCTGCATGCTGGGACTCCTAAACAAAGTAACGCAGGAAAGGCATCACAGAGGCTTCGATATTCTGCTCAGCGTGTCAGAGAGTATGAGTGTTCTGCTGCGGGATGGGTCAAGGATGCTTGTCACTGGGCAATGTTGTAGGTTGTGGCACTCTTCAGTGCTAGAAGCAGGCCAAAAGGGTTTAATCAGTAGATCTAGTCAGAAAAATTCCAACAAAACATTTTTTCAACAAACTTTGTAGAATCATTGAAATAAAAACATTCTGTGAAGACAGTTTGATTTTTGACAACGTTAATTTGGAAACCTGCTTGGTTTTCTCCCAGCTCACCTACCCAACTCCTTGGCAGCCTGCCTGGCAGGCTGTCTTAGAGTTTATGACCCCACTGCATCCAGGGTCCCTGGCTCCATAGCTGCTGACCAGATGGACTGCACTCTTACTTTCACTGCGAATTTTGAAATTTTTGGTTTTCGTTCTAATTTGGAACAAAACCAAATTTTGAAATCTTCTGTGAAACAGAATTACCTTTCTCCAGCCAGCTCTATTAATCATCTAGAAGGGGCTTATAGGGAGGGTTTAGCTAGATGGAAAGGGGTTACAGAAGGGCAGTCCAGTTTGACAGTCTACAATGGGCAAGATGACTTTTTTTTGGTGCTACTGCTTCTTGGTGTAGGTTTGTTTTGCAATCTGCCCCTTCTCTAAAGGTTGCCAGGTTGCAATACCCATCTATTCTTGAGGTAATCAGCATGTGTGAGAATTAGCCCCAATGCACTGTAAAGTTAAACTGTTAGCATGTAGCCTGCATACATAAAGTCCAAATAGCACCGGGCAAAATATTGCTGTGTTACCCTGCTGCAAATGTTGGGCCCCATCCATTTCACTGATCCAAGCTAGCTCTGTAGACTCTTAATTATGATGTTATCCAGTTAAACAAAGATGGATTTTGAACTTACTTCACTGACTCTACTTTTTCTTGAACATTTAGTTGCTGAGAAAACCAAAGAGCAGGCCAATGTGGTGGGTGAAGCGGTTGTGGCCAGCGTGAACACAGTGGCAAGACAGACTGTAGAAGGAGCAGAGACCATTGTAACCACTACTGGGATTGTAAAAAAGGTATGTTCGTTTTTTCAGAGACCTACAGGAAATAAGAGGCTCGTTTTGCATTATACTTCTTCGAACACCTGGGAATGTTTCTGAGGCTCAGTTTATTATTTACAGTTGAGATCACCTATGTATTTACTCAGACAACCCTGCTGTGATATCAGATATAATGCTATGTTTAATGTGATGGTTTTAATAGAGGTATAATGAGTTAATACCGCCTCATATTTTGCTATGTAATACAAGTTAGTACAGGCACGTTGTTCATCTGCACATTGCTCAGAGCCCTTGTATTCTAGGCAGCCAAAGTCATTAGTCACTTCTGAAAAATCTTCATCTATATGCCTAGAGACTCAGGTGATCAATACTTAGCCATATCACCCTTCTGCGTAAAGTATCTATTTCCCCATAAAACTATCTATATTTCTTTAGAGAGAAAGCTGAGGACTAAAGTTCTGATCACAGGATTGGGAGCCAGGAACTCCTGAGTTTCAACCCCAGTTGTGATATTTGTTCCCGTTATGGCTTAATGCAAACCAGACAAGCTCTCTGCATTAATTTCCCCCTTTTTTTAAAGTAGACCCAATAATATTTTCCAATGTCACAAGGGTGTTTTGAGAATGAGTCAGTTCATATTTGTAAAAAAGTACAGGCCTTGGAACAAAATGTTCATGATAATCCGAACTACTACAGGTTTTAGAATTATTCAAGGCCCTCTCAGCCATAGAGGAGAGTTGGGGTTACCACCACTTTATAAACTAAAAGTCTAGTGTGTGTTCTGATGTTGTGGTTGTTGAACATCCAGTGAGATGGTCTGACACAGTGCATTCTGTGCTGAATCTCGACATCTGTGTTTGCCCTCTGTGAGAGATGGTTGCCAAGATAGGCAAAGTATTCTACATTTTCCAGTTCTTCTTTAGCAATATAGATCTTCCTTGCTGGGTCTGATTGACCAGGGACTGGTTGATGGAGAACTTTTGTTTTGCCGATGTTCAGAGTTACCCATAGGCTTTTAAAAGCTTCAGAGAAGCAATTAAGGGCTGTTTGAAGATCCTCCTTTGAGTGTGCAACTACAGCACAATCATCTGCGTATTGCAGTTCAGTTATTGTTGTCGATATTACTTTAGTTCTGGCATGGAGACGAGAAAGGTTGAAGAGGTTGCTGTCAATCTGATATTGGATGCCAATGCCTTGTAGTAAACAGTCTTGGATTAATGTTTTCATAGCTACTAAGAAAATGGAGAAAAGGGGGGGGGTGCCAGTACACAGCCTTGTTTTATGCCAGTTCGGATGACAAAGGGCTCAGGGATAGAGCCACTGCACAAGATAGAGGCAGTCATCTGGTCATGGAAAAAAGTCTTACAATAGTGACAAATTTGCTTGGGTAACCAAACTTTGACATGATTTTCCACAGAGACTCATGATTGACAGAGTCGAAGGCTTTGGTCAGATCGATAAAGGCCATATCCAGGTCCTGGTGGTGTTATTGACATTTTTCCTGAATCTCTCTGGCTGTGAAAATCATGTCAGTTGTGCCTCATGATGGTCTGAAGCCACACCGGGACTCTGGAAGTACTTCCTCTGCAAGAGGGAGCAGGTGATTCAGTAAGATTCTAGCAAGAATCTTCCCAGCGTTGGAGAGGAGGGCAAGGCCTCGATAGTTGCCACAGATGGCCCAGTCTCCCTTTTTGAAAATGGTGATGATGTTAGCAGGGATGTCTTTGGTGCACCAGATTTTGAGGAGTAGCTGGTGAAGCTTGCTAGTCAGTGTTCTCCTCCCACTTTCAGTATTTCAGCTGGTATGCCATCAGGACCTGGTGCTTTATTGTTCTTCATTTGTTTCATTGCTTTGCAGACCTCCTCAGGTGATGGTGAGTTGGCAAGAGTTTCCCAGATTGGGTCCTGAGGGATGGAGTCGATGGTATCGACAGTCACAGTTGATTCTTGATTTAGAAGCTTTTGGTAGTGTTCCTTCCAGCGCTCTTTGATGGATTCGGTATCTTTAAGAAGTGTACTACCAACTTTGGATCTCAGAGGTGTACGACCACATGAGCTTGGTCCTTACAGGGTCTCTGTCTCACAAAAAAAGCTTTGCATATCATGTTTGTCAGCGAATGTTCGGATTTCTTTTGCCTTGTCCTTCCACCATTTGTTTTTGATTTCTTGGATCCTCCTTTGAACTTCAGCTTTGAACTGATGGAAAGAGCTCTGCTTCTGACTGGATAGTGGTTGGTTTTGCCAGACGCAGAAAGCTTTTCTTTTCTGGTCCAAAAGGACTGTAATCTCGGTGGTGTTGTCAAACCAGTCCTGATGGCAGCAGGTAGCAAGGCCAATGGATTCCTTGCAAACTTCATGGATGGTCTGTTTTAGGACTTCCCAGTCTTCTTTGACACTTGTGCTGTCATTTTCAGGTGTGCAGATGGCCAGTTTTTCACTGAGGAGATTGGAAGTTCTCTTGGTGCACTGAGGATTGAAGTCTTTGGATGTTGTATTGCCATCTGTGTGATTTGGATTGCTTTCTATGTTTTGGTGCAATCCTGATGGACATGATTGACCTCACCAGGCAGTGATCAGTCCAGAAATCATTGGCTCTTCTCATGACATGGGTGATTTGGACATCTCTTAGATCCTGTGTTCTTACAGTGACATAGTCTAGGAGGTGCCACTGCTTTGAGTGGGGGTGTTGCCAAGTTGTTTTGTATTTGTTGCTTTGTCTGAAGATTGTGCTTGTGATCACGAGGTTGTGCTCTGCACATTTCTGAGTAGAAGGATTCCACTGGAATTGGTCTTGCCCACTCCTTCCTTACCAATGGTGCTACTCCATATGTTAGAATCTCCGCCAACTCTTACGTTAAAATCCTTAAAAAGGATTATCTTATCTGTTTTTGGAATGGATGACAAAATTTTATCAAGGTCAGTGTAGAAGGATTCTTTCTGTTCTTCACTGATGTTAGTGGCAAATGACTTATTGACCAGTTGGATGCGGAGAGTCATAAAGCGCTCATTGATGCCTACAGGGAGTTCAGTCAGGTGGTTGACTAGGAGGTTTTTGATTGCAAAGCCAACAGCATGTATTCGCCTGTTGCTTGCTGGTTTTCCTTTCCAGAAGGAAGTGTAACTGCCGCCCTCTTTCCTCAAGAGGCCTCCATCTGCAGGTCTTGTTTCACTTACAGCAGCAATGTCAACGTTGTACCTTGAGAGTTCTCAGGCAACAATTCCTGTTCTGCATTTGGGTCTTTCGCTTTTTGATTTGTCTACTAAGGTACGGACATTCCAAGTTGCAAGAAACATTTCTGTTTTTCGACAGGATTGCAAGTGATCTCTCTGGACATGGTTATCCAGTCAGGTATGGTAGGATAGCCTATGTTTGGGGCATCTTTTCTAGTCCCTTCCCTGTATGGGGTGAGCAGAGGGGTTCCTAAAAAGGCCTGCTCAGTCATGACCACTGCTGCCAAAAATGCCCCTCTATCCCAGTCCAGGGGCACATGATGACCATCTTGCGGTCACCGCCTGCATGTTGGTCTGTGACTAGGGATTCCTGGTGATCACTTCTCCTATCTTCAGTGCCACTCACCCATAGCCACAGGACTTTTATGGGAAGGGATGGAGGAAAAGTTCTTCCTGTGAAAGAAGCCTGAGTGTGAGTAGTTCAATGTGGGGAGCTGATGCGCACTGACAGCCACACAAATCTTGGCAGAAGAGGCACCTATGTCCGGTTGCAACGAGGTGCAAGATGACCGGGGTTTCTCCTCCGTTGTGGCCTTTGTCCACCTTCGCAGGTGTTGAGAGGTGATCCTGCTTCATCTGCCTGTTTGGCCATTGAGGTCTTATACTGGGTTGTGTTGTGCTGGGCTGCCTGGTACCTTGCCTTTGACCTTACCGCCGTGGGACTGACCCTACCAGGAGTACAGGACTCCAGATGGCATTACTCTTAGAGTCTTAAGTATATGCAAGCTTCTCCACCATCAGGGCCGGCTCCAGACCCCAGCGCACCAAGCACGTGCTTGGGGCAGCGTGCCGCGGGAGGGCTGCAGGCGGCTCCAGTGGACCTCCCGCAGGCATGCCTGTGGAGGGTCCGCTGGTCCCACGGCTCTGGTGGACCTCCCGCAGGTGTGCCTGCGGAGGGTCCGCTGGTCCCGCGGGACCCGCGATCGCCAGAGCGCCCCCCACGGCGTGCCACCCTGCTTGGGGCGGCGCAATTCCTAGAGCCGCCCCTGTCCACCATGTCAAGGTAGAAGCCCAAGATCACATCCATTTTTTACCAGGTATAAAGGATGCATGAAAGGTTGGCACATGTATATTTGCATCTCCAACACTCATTTTGTGTTGCCAATTTAGCCTTAAACATTCTGGAGTCTAGCATGCCTGTTTAATATCTTGTTCTGAAAGAATCACAAGGATAAAGAACATGAAGTATCTTTCACATTAAGCCAGATATTCTCCCAGGTTTCTACGGGGACAGTAAGGCTTTTTCCCATTTTTCTTTGAGACTAAAATTGAGAGGGGTAATGCAAAGCATTTTTCTATCCAAATTGTCTTAAGCATGGAGTTGGCCTTGATCCTGAGGCACAGGTTATTCCACAATGGTACAAGAAGAGAATTAGTATGATTGGATGTTGTAATCATCTTATCCCGTTGCAGGATTCCCTGGCAGATGCAAAGACTGGATTTTTCCTTAAGGGTGTGGGTAGCCTCTCAAGGTATATAAAAGAGAGGGCATTGTTATGCTTTTTTCAATCTCAAACTAGGCCAGTGTGTATACAAAGCTACTGAAGGGGAACCAGCTTACATTAGGGGCGCATTTGGAATGCTAGATAATATAGATACAGTAGAACCTCTGAGTTACGAACACCTCAAGAATGGAAGTTGTTCGTAACTCTGAACAAAACATTATAGTTGTTCTTTCAAAAGTTTACACCTGAACATAAACTTAGTACAGCTTTGAAACTTTACTATGCAGAAGAAAAATGCTGCTTTCCCTTTATTTTTTAGTAGTTTACAGTAGAGTACTACTGTATTTGCTTCCGGTTCCAAATGAGGTGTGTGGTTGACTGGTCAGCTTGTAACTCTGGTGTTTGTAACTCTGAGGTTCTACTGAACAAATCTGATAACCCCATGCCTCTAGTTACCCAGGATTTTTTTAAAGGGTTTTGTGTGACAAGCGAGGCTTTTTCTATTTCATATAAATTATATATATATATATCTATATATATAATTTAAATATCCTATTTGTATGGAATAAAAAACAACCTTGCTTGTTATGATAAGCCTATTTATTTGAGCAAAAAGTAAGTGAGACACCTTGAAAGGCAACAGGCTAATTATATAAGTCAATCTTGGGCAGATACTCATTTTGGCTATTTCTGTTCTCCCCAGAAAGGTTAGAGGGAAGAGACGCCACCTCTCTACAGTCTTGGGAATTTCTTTTAATGTATAGTCCATATTTATAGAAACAATTTTGGGAAGATTAGGACAAATTTTAACACTTCCGTAAGTTATTTCCTGACATATTTGAAATGGAAAATGATGAATCTTAGATGAATCTGGTCTTTTGGATAGATCTATTGCTTGTGATTTATTCTAGTTAATGCAAAAACCAGCGATATTTCCAAAAATATCAACGACATTCAATAATGATGGGATTGATCAGGATAGATTCTTCAATAGTACAAAAATGTCATTAGCATATAAATTGATTTTGAATTTTCCTGTTTATAGTCACACCTTCAATAGCTGAGTGTTGACACATACATTGACAGTGATTTGAGACATTAAAAAGGCGGGACCAGCCCTGTTGTGTCCCTTTTTCTAGTTGAAATGTGGGAGAAATAATTCTATTAGCTGATAGTGAAGTGAGGATCGCTGTTTATTTTAAGATTAAATGTAGTATGATAATATATCAAAACAGCTTTAAGATTTGCTTCCCTACTTTTTGGATCTATCCTTTTTGCCTCCAACAACTTTCCAAGATGGAGGAATATTTTCTTATAAAAACACAACGCCTGTGCCTACTCCCACTAAGTCCAAATGTAAATTCCCATGGATTCTAGTGGAAGCAAATTGGGCCACATTCTGGTGAGACTACCTGGTGTCTAGGTGGTGGTGGAAGGCACTTTGGTCTAAACAAATGTAGGAGTGTTACTGTTATACAACTATTTACACCTCATTATGGCTTTCAGCCTCTTTGAAAGCCAGATCTCTGTTTTAGAACTATGAAAACAGCCATAAACGATTCTTGCAGATCATCTTCTACTTCACGTGTCTCTCAAACATAATTAAGCCAACCCAAGAAAGAGACAGTATGTACACATCTTAACTGGGACAGTACTTATTTGTCAACACTAGAGGCCAGGGTTAATTCAGATCCATTCTGAGTCCACACTCAAGAGTTATTTGACCCATAAAAGCCACAAGAAAATCTTCCCCTTGTTTTCCAATTTATGCCAATTTTGACAACAACTAAACATCTGTTAATGAGGGCCGTGTGACCCACATTATGCATTGATTAAGACAGATTTAAACAAGAAAGCTTTTGTTCTCAGATACAATGTGGAAGCTTTAGTTGGTTCCAGTCTTTGAATCATGAGCAGGGGCAGCTCCAGGCCCCAGCATGCCAAGCGCGTGCTTGGGACAACAAGCCACGGGGGGTGCTCTACCGGCCCCACGAGGGCGGCAGGCAGGCTGCCTTCGGCGGCTTGCCTGCAGAGGGTCCGCTGGACCCTCAGCTTCAGCGGACCCTCCGCAGGCAAGCCGTCGTGCTTGGGGCGGCAAAATGCCTAGGGCCGCCCCTGATCATGAGCATGTGGAAGAACAGAAAAACTCCCTGCAGGAAGGAAAAATTGTTTATTAGGCAAGATACTTTCACAATGTGAAAGCAAAGAGCAACCATAGTGCTATACTCTAGCCCTATGGACAGGGCCGAGTCCAGACCCCAGCGCGCTAAGCGCGTGCTTGGGGTGGCGTGCCGCAGGAGGGCGGCAGGCGGCTCTGGTGGACCTCCCGCAGGTGTGCCTGTGGAGGGTCCGCTGGTCCCGCGGCTCTGGTGGACCTCCCACAGGTGTGCCTGCGGAGGGTCCGCTGGTCCCGCGGCTCCGGTGGACCTCCCACAGGTGTGCCTGCGGAGGGTCCGCTGGTCCCGCGGCTCCGGTGGACCTCCCACAGGTGTGCCTGTGGAGGGTCCGCTGGTCCCGCGGCTCCGGTGGACCTCCCACAGGTGTGCCTGTGGAGGGTCCGCTGGTCCCGCGGCTCCGGTGGACCTCCCACAGGTGTGCCTGCGGAGGGTCCGCTGGTCCTGCGGCTCCGGTGGAGCATCCGCAGGCACGTCTGCAGGAGGTCCACCGGAGCTGCGGGACCGGCGACCGCCAGAGCGCCCCCCGCGGCGTGCTGCCTTGCTTGGGGCGGCTCAATTCCTAGAGCCGCCCCTGCCTATGGAACCTAATATTTGGGAGTTCTTTGATAACTTGGTAGCTTTCTTTGTTCCCACTCCTTAGTGAGCTGCAATCAGCTGAGTCAATCGTTATTCAAACTAGACTCAGAAAAATTAATTACTGGTAGTTACAATCAAATAGAATTAAAACTTAGTGAGACTGGACAAAATTGTTCTAATCTTGTCAGACATTTAGGGCTAGATCCACAAAGGGACTTAGATGCCTAAGTCCAATATTTATGCGCCACTGAAATCCTCAAAACCCACACTCATCAGCTACCACCTAACCCTATAGGTGCCTAAAGTCCCCTGCATACTTAAATTTCTGCTGGTGTGCACATTCACACTGCCTAAATCCTGATGCAACCAAGCAGCGAGACACCCAGCTCACACCTAAGCCCCAGCGAGATTCTCAAACTAGGCATTCCCTGACTGGCTTTGTCTGGTGGGTGTGCTCAGAGCACAACTAACCCCCATAAAAGACAGTTGAGGAAGAGGAGGAGGAAGTGGTGCTGCCTCCCCCTTCTGTGTAACAGACAAGCAATTAGAACACTCTCTTTTGGGATGTGAAAGACCTGGTTCAAATCCCCACTGCCTGATTTGGAGGAGGGACTTAAAGCTATGTCTCCCACCAGCTCTAATAATTAATCTATAGGATACTCTGGGGTGGGTCTCTCCCACTCTCTGTTGAAACTATTCCACTTTGTATAGAACATGTAAATATTCACTGAGCAGGGAGAGTGGGACCCAGGATCCTCAGGTGAGTGTACTAACCAGTAGGCTATAGAGTCATTCTCCCCCTCTCTCTGGACTTATAGCCTAAGCCCTGCCCCTTGCTTCAAATAACGTGGGTGATCAGTACCACAGAAATACTGTAGGTGGAAGGACAGAAAACAGGGAGGCATAAGTGAAACAAAAAAGGAGCCAGCAGTAGAGAAGTTCAGAAGAAACTTCTTTATCAGCAGAATAACTAATGTGTGAAATAGATGTTACCAACAGCAACAGCCTGCAATGTATTGAAAAATACGCTGGAGAGATACTAAGAGGAACAAACATATAGCATCTCAGTGCTGGACTGCTTGATGCTCCTTCAATCCTGAAAGTGTCAATGAGCACCTAAACCCCTGAAGTTCGAGGGACTTGGTCTGGGCAGTCTTGCTCCATTCCTTCCCTCCCCCTTTTAGTTCTTACGGTCGATGCTAAAATCCTGATTCTGTTGTCCATTACATCCACATAACCCTCCTGACTTCAGTGGGATTGGCACAAGTAAATGAGACCCGTATTTAGCTCTAACTGACATGCCTTGCATTATTAAATAGTGCCTGTCTGACAGCATCTTAAAGGAAAGATCAAGACCATCCAAATACCAATATATAGAACATGTAGTTCTGTAATCTGTGTGCTGTTTAAAAAGGAGAAAGCGATTAATGTTACGAATAAACCCTGCTCATCTACCTTTAGCATGCCGGAGTCTATGCAAGGCTCCTATTCAGTGATGTTCTGGGCAAGAAATTGTGTAATTCCAGGGTTTGGCTTGGTTCTATTCTGTGTAGGCTTTTATACTGTGCTCATCACTGTAGTGTCCAAGCACATTCTGGTAGCTCATTAAGCAACATGACTAACATCTGTCACATATTGTTTCTTCTCATGTGCTGAATGTTCTACAGTGCTATTGAATTTGGGAAGTATTTCTCCCTGTCAGTTCAGATCTCTCTCTGTGGGACATATTGCTCCTGAGTAAGGTCTATTAGCATTGTTATCAGCCTCAGGGAGTGTGTGTTGGCATTTAAACTATGTGCTGCCAACTAGCTTCAATGGGAAATACAAAACTAACATCCACAAGAGAACTTTGAATACATAAGGCTAAATTCTGCTCCTGGCTACATCCATGCAGTCAATGGGATTCAGTGGGTGCAGCTAAGCATAGCATTTGACCTTTAGCAGTTTGTAGCACCTGCTCCTCTGAGCTGTCTCATTAATTTGATAGCTACTAACAAACAAAGGGCCACATCCAGGGCCGGCTCCAGGCACCAGCTCAGGAAGCAGGTGTTTGGGGCAGCCAATTGGAAGGGGTGGCACGTCCAGGTCTTCGGCGGCAATTCAGTAGTGGGTCCCTCAGTCCCTCTCAGAGCAAAGTACCTGCCATCGAGGAATGAAGCGGCGTGGTAGAGCAGCTGCCGCCAAAGTACCGTCTATCGCGGCTTTTTTTTTTTTTCTCCTTTGCCGCTTGGGCAAACCCTGAGCTGGCCCTGGCCACATCCCATAAGATGCTGAGCTGCTTATACTTCCAGTGTTATCAATGGAGAAAATGTGACTGAAATAACTTTGGACTCAAGTAGCTGAGCAGCTCCTGGGTGTTGCTGAATATCCTCAGTTATCGTTGATATCACTGAGTCGGTCTTTTTCATTTCTCTGCTCTCCTTTACTTAGTCTCCACTAAGTAAGGGTCAATAAATCTCTTACTTTTCTGTATTATTCAGGAGCTTTTCTAAATACAAAGTTAAAAAAAAGCATTTTTTTGGTGTGCAGGTCATGTTTAATGCAAAGGTTTTGTGAATGAGGCCTATCAATATTGTACATCCCTCATCACTCCCTTGGGTGGATTTCAGTGGTTTTTTTTAGAACATTGACCTCCACTAAGTATCCTTGTCTGACAGCAGGGATGAACTTTTCATCAGCATGACTCTGCACAAAGCTTGCTGCATTGCAGACACTCACGTGATCAAAAGCAAGCAAGTATACGTACACATATACGTTCTTGTTAAATGTCCCTCCAGGGTTGGAAGAATTTCCCAGTAGCTAATATTTCACTACTGTTGTTCTCCTCTCCCCCTTTCATCCATTTTTCTTGTCAGGTGTAATATGTCTAGTTGTCAGTTCGTGGCTCTGTGATTTTAAAATGGTCTTGTTCCTCTTTTATGTCATTTCACAAATTATTCTGGTAATTTTCAATTATTTGCAACCACTCTGTGCATTAAACTTAATGTTGGATCCCATAATTATTTTATCTGTTTGATCTAACACATCTGTAATGTACTGATACATTAGGCATTTCCTTTCTTAAAGATTACACATTTTGAAAATGAATAGGGAGGAGAATCAGAAATACTTCACAAAAATGAGCCAAAATCTGCTCTCCAAAACAACTCTCATTGTCATTAATGAGGTTGCACTGGGAGAATTAAGAGCAGAATTTGATCAAATATCTGTTCGTTAAGTATATTCAGTTAGGGTGAAATTCAACCATCATAAAAGCATGTAAGACTCTATAAAAGGCCTCTGATGGGGCGGAACTGCCGTTTGCATCAAGGGCATGTTATGGAGGCAGGACAAGGAATTCAAGTACATCACAATTAGACTGAATACACAACTAGAACGCTTCACCTTTGTATATATGCTTCATGATAGTCTAAGAACTTATCTTGTGCTATTTGTCAATATAGTGTGGAAAATTAAGTTCGTACTAAAAGTAAAATTAAACTTTAACTGGGAGAGATTGCACATATGTAGTATTTTCTATATCTCTCATTAAATGTCTGGTTTAATAAATTAATGTCTATCATACCATAAACAGCATAAGATATACAGGATGTGCAATATGGCTGAGTGAGTGTTTCTGGTGAAACTTTAATTTTGCATGTTAAATAGTAATACTCTGAGAAATCACATGAGAAAAGATTGCATCATAGGAACCCATTTGGCAGTCTTTATTCACAAGAGCAGTCCCATTGAAGCCAATGGGAGTTTGGCTGGCTGTGGAGTGAGTGAAAACTGAGTAAGCACATCAAGAGTTGGCCCTATAAAAGTAAATTGCATATTAAAAGCTAGAAAAGCTATGCACTGTAATCTGTGTGCTGTATGCAGGTGTTTTCTGCTCATTTCTGATTGCTCTTTTAGTGAGAAATGTCTGCATCATTTAGGGTGCATTCAGCCTGAACCATTCCAATTGAGTAAGTCTGCAGAATTTATCAACATATCTAACCTCTAAATTCATGAGAGGAGCCATTCTCTTCCAGGAGAGTGGTTTGGAGTTATCTCCAAGAAGTATCACCTATGCTTCAGAACCTGAAGATATTAACTCCATAGTGGGCTGAGTCTCTCCATACCCCCTGCAAGTTGGTGTACCCTTATTATTTATTAAACTTGCCGCAGACCAGGTCACCAATGTACCTCTTCAGGTTCACAGCTTTAAACAAAAACAAAACAAAGCAATCCTGCTTTCCACTGAATTTGCTGCCTCTCCAGCTACAGAAAGCAATGTATCATCAATTATTATTAAGGCTCACGAAGGTGTCTGGTTTTATGGAGGGGACAGTATCACCATTTAAAATTTAACCAGTTTTGCATTAAAAACCCAAATTTTCTCCAATTCCAACAAAATTCCATTTTATACGAGTGATCTCTAGTCAGAGGAGAATTTAGGGCAAATTTTGATGTCAGAAAATAGGTATCAATTTTAAGACTTAGTCACTTTCTCAGGCAGAGTTCCATTTCAGAGGGATTTCAAATGCTCAGCACCTCTCAGGATTGGGCCCATAGTGAAATGAACCATAAAGACAGCAGGAAATTCTTATTGTATCTGAATCATACAATGGAGACTTTAGCCTCTTTGCTGTCCAAAGGACATTTGACATACGAATATCAAAATGACATGGGTATGCCCCAATGCTTGAATATACACTCTGAGATTTTAAGAATATTCAGTAGGTACTATCTGATAATCCATGTCCCCTGAATTACACCAGCTATGGTGTCCAAGGAGTTAAAAAACTCCCTAGCTGAAGTTAATTGACCAAAGATATTTGCTTTAAAAGCCAGCAAGTGTTCCATCTACCAATCAAAGCCATTATAAGGTAGCATGAAGCTTTTGTGCCTTTATTACTTTACTTATAACTTGTAGCCCAGCACAGATCCCACCACTCTATGGCACAAGCACTACTACAAAACTCTGCTACATAAAGTTCTAAACACAAAATAAATAACATTAAACTCACCTGTAAAATAAAGGCCACGTATAAAAATGTCAAATTTTAAAATGGAAGAGACAAGCTCCATTAAAAGTGAATGTAAGCGTTCTTTTACTTCTCTTGAGAAACAGGGAAACATAAAGAGAATATCTTTGGACTTCATTATTTGCCAGCTGAGCCAAATTGATGATGCAATTAATGGAAAAACCTCTTGGTAATGCATGAGAAAATCTGTCACTTACCAGTCAAAATGAAATGTAAATGATATCGACAACAGGAAATTAATTGTTTCAACATTTTTTGTATATCCTTAGGCAAGGTCTGAAAGAGGCAAGAGATGTATATTCTCCCTTTAAACATCCCCTGGGGAATATGCCTAAAAGACACAGAGGTTTCATTAACTTTTCTGTGGTGTCTCCTCCATGTTGTGGAATCCCTCTTTTTGAGAGGCCCCAGAGCCAGCAGAGAAAATCTCTGCGTCTTGACTCCATTGGAGCTGCATTGTCTGGGAGCCAGAGATGTAGAGGTGAAAGGCCTATTGAGGGTATTGGAACCAATCTAGAGCTGCAAAGCCTTCATTCAGTTATCCCTGTTCTTTGGGAGATCCTCTCTCTCACTCTCTTGAAAGAGAATATAACAGTAAAACATATATATAACACCCATATTGTATGAGGTGAAAGGACAGTCTTATGGCCAAAAAGCTGAGGACTAAGAGTTGGGAGATCTTGGTTCTTTTCCCAGTTAATACACAGACTTGCTCAATGACTTCGCACAAGTCTGTGTGCCTCAGTTTTCCCATTTTTTATGTCACTGGAGTGAGATTTATTTTGTTAATATTTTTAAAGGGCTTTGAAATCCTTAGATGAAAGTTGCATATAAGTACAATATATATGACGATTTAAAATACATTAAAAATGCCCTCTGCTTTGCATTTAAGGTATAATGTGCTGTACAAACATTAGCTAATTAATCACTGTAACACTTTTGTGCAGTAGGGATATATTATTACCCCTATCACATTTAACACAGTGTGAAATCCTGGCTGCATTGAAATCAATAGCAAAATTCTCATTGACTTTAATAGAGAAAGGATTTTAACCTACACATCTTGTCCAATGTCACACAGCAAGTGTGTGGTACAGCTGGGATTGGTACCCACCAATTGGTAGCTCTTTGTTCTATAAGCAGACTTCTGTAGATCACATGGCTGACTTTAAAAAGAGCCTTAAATTAGGTTTATCAGCTAGCAGCCTTAACTCCCAGCCAACAAATGCAGTCTGCAATCTGGCATCCCTGTCTCCTCCAATATTCTCTATCCTGGACAGGCAAACTGGAGGGAAGTAATGGGAAAACGACGGTGAGGTGAAAACCTTAACACAACCTGATACTTCTTCATCCTGTAATTGTGTTGGTTCCTGCCATGTTGTTTTAGAAAAATTCTCAAGACACTTGTTTCCTGTCCTTTCTAAAAACAGATTGATGAGGCAGTAACATTATTCTTTAATGGAGTCTTAGCTAAAACCACATTTTAGAGGACCAGTAACCAGTAAAATAGATGAATATGGATTCTTACATCCACTTGTTACACTCAGACACTGTTTCCTGCAAATGACCTCAGGGCAGGAAGTCAGTTTTTTTTGTTTGTTTGTTTTTAAATTATTTGTAGTAGAGTCAAAAAAGCTACAACCCTCTTCATGAGAAGAGCAGACAGCCTGAGTCCCCTACAAGAGAGGTTTCTGACTGCAGTAAGTTGCCCTTTTTACTTGTTCACACACTAACACAAATGGCCTCTGTTTGTTTCTCTGATACTAGGCACTAGGTCTAACTCCCAGGCTGTCTCCAGAGCCGTTATTTCACCTCCACAAATCAGCATGGATTCTATTAACCCATTGAAAGCCACACATGGGGAGCCTGGACTACTGCTGAACCTATTGCAACTGATTTTGTGTAACAAAAAGAAAGTAACAATCGGTATGAATTAAACAAGGCACATGATACAACTAAAAATAGGCAAGAAAGAAAAGAAAATACTGGTCCTAAACAGTTTTAAAATAGTATGAAACACTTTGAAAATACAGTTTCAGGCTATTTATACTTTTTGTATATTGTTCATAGAATATCAGGGTTGGAAGGGACCTCAGGAGGTCATCTAGTCCAACTTACTGCTCACAGCAGGACCAATCCCCAGACAGATTTCTACCCCAGTTCCCTAAATGGCCCCCTCAAGGATTGAACTCACAACCCTGGGTTAAGCAGGCCAATGCTATAACCACTGAACTATTCCCCCTGTTATAAAATGTACTGCTGTTTATTTTTTTATATGGTGCCAAACACATGTCAATTGCTTTACAAACACAGATCCCAGATCTGCCTGTGTGCATCCAATTGCAGGGTTGGGATCAGAAGTTTGGCCTCTATCTGACACTCTACAAATATTGACACTCTACAGGTCTGTGATGGGTTAGATCACAGAATGTCCCCCCTTGGGAGCTGCCACCTGATGTGCCAAGACTACCTCTGCTCCTGCTTTCCCTGCCAGCTCGGGACCCCAGCACCCTGTCTTGCTGAGCCAGACACTCCCGTCTGCTCCAACAGAGAACCAGGGTCTGAATTACTTGCCCCAAAGCTGCAGACTTAACTGAAAGCAGCTTACAGAAGTGTTCTTTTCTATAACATTCAGATGTCCAACTCCCAATAGGGTCAAAACCCAAATAAATCCGTTTTACCCTGTATAAAGCTTATGCAGGGTAAACTTATAAATTGTTCGCCCTCTATAACACTGATAGAGAGATTCCCCCCCCCCAAGTATTAATACATACTCTGGATTAATGTATAAGTAAAAAGTGATTTTATTAAATATAGAAAGTAGGATTTAAGTGGTTCCAAGTAGTAACAGACAGAACAAAGTGAATTACTAAGTAAAATAAAATAGAACACACAAGTCTATGTCTCAGGGCTTGGCTACACTTGCAAGTTGCAGCGCTGGTAGAGGCTTTCCAGCACTGCAATTACACCCTGTCCACACCTGCAGGGCACAACCAGCGCTGCAACTCCCTGGCTGCAGCGCTGGCTATACACCTGGCCAGGTTGGGGTGTAGCGATTGCAGCGCTGGTGATCCAGCGCTGCTCATCAAGTGTGGACACACACCAGCGCTTTTATTGGCCTCCGGGGAATAAGGAGATATCCCAGAATGCTTTTAACTAAAATTACTCCCTTTGTTTTGTTATGCAGCCTGTCTTTGTTTTGTTGTGAACCTCCGGAGCTCCGTTTCTACCGGAGCTGCTTATCAGCTCCTGTTTGCTGTGATCAATCTGTGAACAATCAGATGAGATCCTCCTCCCTGTTGTGAACAGCTCTGTGGAGCTCCTCCTTTGCCGCTGCTGCTATCTAAAAAACAAACATAGCTCCTGTTTGCTGTGATCATCTGTACCTGGCTGTAAACAATCAAATGAGAGGCAGGCAGGGAAACAGCGGGGAGTCGTGCAGGCTGTTTGCAATTAAGAGTTAAGACTAAGGGGTCAGAAAAATGTTCTGATTTTTCAAGTCAGGAAGCTAAACACACAGTGTTGGCTCCAAAAATCCCCTCTCTCTTTCCCCCCGCTCCCTGTCACACTAGACCCCACTCCACCCCCCTCTTTTGAAAAGCACGTTGTGGCCACTTGAATGCTGGGATAGCTGCCCATAATGCATCACTCCCAACAGCGCTGGAAATGCTGCAAATGTGGCCACACACCAGCGCTGCAAACCGTAAGTGTAGCCAAGCCCTAAGAAACTTAATACAAATAACACCTCACCAGTTCTAGTAAGCTTCCTTTTACAGACTAGTCTCCTGCTACTCTAGGTCCAGCAATCACTCACACCCCCTGTAGGTATTGTCCTGTGTTCCAGTTTCTTTCAGGTATCTGGGGGAGGGGGGGGGAAGAGGCTCTCTCTTTAGCCAGCTGAAGGCAAAATGGAGGGATCTCCCATGGGCTTAAATAGACTTTCTCTTGTGGGTGGAGACCCCCTCCTCTTTCCTATGCAAAGTCCAGCTCCAAGATGGAGTTCTGAAGTCACCTGGGCAAGTCACATGTCCATGCATGACTCACAGTTTTTACAGGCAGAAGCCATTGCCCACATGGTATCTTGAATGGTTCCAGGAAGACTTCTTATGTGGACTGGAGCATTCCAAGATGCATTGTTCCTTAAGTGCTTCCTGATTGGGTTCAGTGTGTGACATATTCCTTTACTTCCCACTTCCATAAATAGGTGCTAATCACACACTGCAGGGAGAATGCTACCCACTAAAAGGATGAGCATAAAGGAGGAGTGAGCCTCATAACAAATATATAGCTTGATTTTCCATTTCCTCAATGGAGCCTTGCACCAACTTTGAAATGGATTCTGGCAGCAAAATAAGAATTTATAATATTTAATCCTTTGTCAAATAGATACATAGATGTGAATTTCTTCATATGAAGCCACTTGAGCATTTTGGGAGCTATCAGATGAACATTATCCTCCCTATGGAATGAGTGGCTAATGTGAGGTAGATAATCTGGGGAAAATCAATGTAGAATCTCCCTTCCTGCAAGTGAAAATGAAATTCATCTATACCTGCTATGTTTCCAACGTTCAAAGAGCCAATGTTCCATTTTAGATTAAAGAAAACTACTTAACAAAAAAGGACAAAGTCTCCAAGAAGGAGAAAGTAGGGTGTGTCTCATTCTGTAAGAACTTCCAGTTCAAATCCTTTCACAGCCCTGCTCTCCAGCAGGCACAGACTTTATACACTTCAAGGTGCAAATACAGAAAACTGAATCAGAGCTGTATATGCCATAGGGCAAACCTGTTATTTTCTCCACATATGAAATATTTGACTCCTTTTTGCAAAGTCTGTTTGAGTAGCCTCTTTAAAATTAAATGGCTGATATACCATGCTGCAACAAGGGTAAATGTATTGTGTATATCCTGCAGGATGAGTTATCTCACCCAGAGCACCCTACAGAACCAGCTGCTGCAGAAGAAGAGCCCCCAGCAGAAGCCTTAAAAGCCAGTGGAGAGGTAAAGTCCAGACTCAAACCAGCTAACCCTAGAATCCTTAGCTGGTCCAGGGTTTTTCTCACGATCTATCATATGTACATTTTATGTACCTTTTTGTTCTCATTAAAATGAAAGACTAACATAGCTAAGCATAGGTAAGCAAGTGATGTGCAAGCCTCCTTAAAAAGGTCTCCTAATGCACCTTTAACCTTACCTGCACCACCCTAGGAGTTATATTTCTGGATCTTCCCCACACCCACCATTCTATCCGTGCACCTCAATGCTGCTGCACAAAGGACTTATACTCTAGTCCTGGGTCTCTCTGACTCAATGCTGCAGGATTCAGTGGTTTTATGACAAACTTGAATGGAGATTAGGCTAAGAATCACCAAACTAAATTTCACTAGGAACGTGAGCTAGAATAGGAATGTGTATGATTCTCAAAGGGGAAAGGATAACTCACTAACCTTCTGTATCACCTATAGTCCCCGTCTTCTTATGGCCTATTTTTTACTGTGACGATCAACCTTGGTAATCTGTGTTTTCCTGTTATATACATTCTGTTTGAAATATTACTCCATTTTCTTGTCTTGCTTCTCTTGCAGGGTGAAAATAAGTGAATTCATCAATTTCAGGACTACTAGTGTGAACGTGACAGTTCCAGGAGTACACACTGAAATGTTAGTAGACACCATAGTAGGGAAATCATCCTTCCCATAGGCTAACTACTTTCAGCGCTATAGCCTTTCACTTGCCTCGCTAACATATCATACAATATATGTATGCCAGACTCTTGATTCTATGTATATGGCAACTGTTCACTACCATCTGTCTCTCTAAGCATCTCTAGCTCCTTTGTGGCTTTTTACCTTCCCATCTTTGAGTGTTCTGACTGTCTGGTTTGTTAGCAAATGACATATTGTGGTTAAAATTACTGGTCAATGTCTTATCTCCATTTGCATCAGCACTTGGAATCCCTAGGTATGACGACAATGATTTTTTTTTTAAACTACAAAATAAAAGTGTTTGAACTACTTTTTCCTTCGTCTTGTCAGTCCTTTTATATGTAAAAGTTGTTTTAAGCATTAATGGTCTTGAGCTGAGTTTCAAAGCTGAAAACATTTCCAGTAGTGCGCACTTGGTGCTCTACGAATTAACTGTCAAAAGGAGAAATAATCCAGTAGTCTGCTCCACATGTCACCAATGAAATGAGGGGGGATGGTCTGAAATCCTTAGAAGTACCCCTGACTGGGCAAGGGTGTGAGGACTGAAATCATTAAAGGAAAAATCCCTTCAAACGGGAACGGAGAAGAGCACTTGAAATCCACAGCAGGAATCACACCTTGAAATGTGGCTCAGTGTGGTCTGAAATGTTCAGGGAGAAATTCTCCCGGGAATAGAGGATGAGGAGTGTTGAAAATTTCAGAGGTGTTTACTTCCAGAATAATACAGAAATAATTAATAATAATACCTGTCTCTTAGCTAGAGTTTTTCATCTGTAGATCTCAAAGCACTTTACAAAGGTGGTCAGTAACATAGGGTCTGAAATCCTCAGAGAGGATAAATGTTTCTGAAACTCCCTCTGATAACCACAAAATATAACATAAAAGTAACTACAGGTAAGCACAGCACATGGATGCAGTAGGCATTCTGTTATAGGTATAATACCTCCATGCAGCCAGTCAAATAATATTTGGATACTTGATTTCTACTGGAATGATGCTGGAATACATGCTAACTCTGGAAATGTGAGCTATTTACTCCACACAGCTTACAGGCTCTTTTTGAGCTGCTACTAATTAACAGTACAGCTCTGCAGTTGCTACATTAATGAAGAATGGCTCAACCTCTTCCTTATGGTTAATGATGCAGATAGGTGGAGATTTTCCCTTGTGAATATAACCTTGCTACAGCTCAATGTAAGACCAACTAGAGGAGAGAGGGTTCAGACAGAAATAGCAAAAAGCATGTTGGGCCTATTTCTGTATTCAAGTCCTGTGTTCTTTATTCCACCACCACCATAACCTGAAAAATTTCACTTGATCTAATAGGTTTGTGTGTATATAATGGACAGATAGAATAAAATTAAGTAACTGATATGCACCAACCCAGTGGATTAAAAACTGCTCTGCTGTTGTCATAAACAGGCAGGATTATTGTAAACTGAGTCATCCTGATGTCAGAGGCGCATCATAAACACATTAAGGAGAACTACCAGCGTAATGAGAACACATAGGCAAGTATGTGTTACAACAGAAAGCCAGTCATTGGATAGCAAATGCTCTCAAAGGTGCCGAAGACACAATGGAAGAGGAAATCCTTTGGCCTGGATTTAAATTATTCCAACTGAAAGTGAATGAGAGAAAATTGGTCCAGAGTTATCTTCCTAGCAGCAGAAAATGTGGCAATTGATAGATGTTAAGGTCAGAAAGGACCATTATGTGCATCTAATCACACCTCCTGTATAACTCAGGCCCTAGAATGTCACCAAGTGGTTCCTTCAGCCAGCCAGCCATAAAATGTGACTGATCCAGAGCACATCTTTTGGAATGACATCCACATATATTAGAGCCAGCTAACTAACAGAAAATCTTTCTTCTGCAGTGACGTGGGATTAAGGGACATGGAGGAAAAGACATGGAGGCTGTGACTAAAGTTAGAGCAGTGAGGCCAGGATAACTGGGATTAGGTCCCAGGACTGGCTATCAGAAGACCTGCCATATTCTATTCCTGGTTTTGGGACCATGAGCGAGGCACTGCACCGCTGGGTGCCTCAGTTTCCCCCAACTATCAAATAGAGCTAATTAAGGTTTTGTTTGTTTTCCCCATTTTACAGGGTAGGAAACCAAGACACAGTTGGGACTTGTCTACACTACAGGTCTGTAGTGCATTTGTAAGCTGCTGACCCCCCACATGTTGTTCAGAGCCTATGGACAACACAGCTCCTAAAGGTGTGTTTGTTCTGTGCTTATCCCCTATGTACCAGCAGGGCTGGATGGCCTTTTCTCACTGTGCTGTGGGGAGCAGGTCCTGGGTACTAAGGGTCTGAAGAAGCTCTCAAGGACTAATTTTTTTAAAATATTTTTTATCAATGACTTGGGAGAAAACATACAATCACTGGGTGACAAAATACTGGCAGAATGGTAATTACTGATGAGGAGAGGGCAGTGATACAGAGCAATCTGGCTCATTTGGCAAGCTGGGCCCATTCAAAGAAAACAAGTTTGACCAGAGCCAAATGCAAGGTCCTATACCTAGCAACAAGGCACGCCGGCCACACCTACAGAATGGAGAAGTGTATCCAGGAAAGCAGTGACTCTGAAAAGGATTTAGGGGCCATAGTGGAGAAGCCACTCAACATGAGCTCCCAGTGTGATGCTGTGGTGAACAGGGCTAAAGCCATCATTAGAGGTCAGAGCAGAGCCATGAGTAGGATAGGCAGGTGACACAGCATCAGTGAGATTGATATTGGAATACTGCATCCAGTTTTGGTGTCCTCATTTGAAAAAGATGTTGAGAAATTGAAGTTGGGGCAACAAAGAGCTGAGGTTCTGAGGGCTGGAGAAAAATGCCTTCTAGTGAGTTATTGAAAGAGCTCAACCTGTTTAGCTTATCAGAAGTCGAGTGAAAGGTGACTTCATTGAAATGTTGAAGTGCCTTCATGGAGAGAAAATATTGGGTATTAAAGAGCTCTTTAATCTAGCAGAGAAAGGCATAACAAGACCCAATGGCTGGAAGGTGAAAAGAGACAAATTCATATGACAAATAAGGCACAAATATTCAAAAGAGAAGATGATTCACCACAGAAACAAGCTACCAAGGGAAGTGATGGAATTTCCATCTCTTGATGTCGTTTAATGAAGACTAGATGCCTTTCTGGAATGTGTTTGCTCATAAAGTAGCTACTGTGGTATACTGGAGGCTTGTGATATGCAGGGGGTCAGATTAGATGCTCTAATGGTCTCTTCTGGCCATAAAATCTACCAATTTCTGAAAAACTGAGTGTAGCATTGGGAGCAGCCTCTGATGTTTTACTGTCTAGCTCGCTTGCTTCCTAGAAGGAACACTGATTGAGTGGGGTCATCCACAGGGAGTAGCTCAAACCTCCAACGTGTCTGGCACTGCAGGGGAAGGGTGGGTGTGGCAGTGACATCACAAAGGCCTTTTGCAGAACCTCAGCCTATTGGTCAAAGGTGGTGGGGAGGTGGTGACCTCACAGAGAGATGCTGACATCAGCCAGGCAGGACAGGGGCGCAGGGCCAGGGAAACCTTGGAGACCCCTGTGGCTTTACTTCAGCAAGTCTCCTTCTCAAGGTGTCTCTTTGAGGACTGAGAGAGTATTGGGGTTCACGTACTTGAGCATGAGGAGAAACCTCTTTCGAGTTTTCTCCTTTCTTTTTACTGATTTTACTCAAAAACAGATATCCTTGTTTAGAAGGTAAGAGCCTCTGAGAGGTCTGGAACCTCTTCAGTCTGATCCATCCGGTGCCAGCTGAATTCTAGGCATGGAAAACACTAGCTTAAGGTGGCAGAATTTTATTCCCCACCTAGGATTTTGTTCCTTAGAATTACTGGGGACATTAGAGTTTGTCCTTTTTGTTTTACCCTTTTCTCCATCCCTCCCTCCTTTCTCTTCCTCTCTTACTTATTTTGTCCTTTCCCCTGTTCCCCTCCCACCACCAGGAGGTAGGGGTGTGCATGGGTGCGTGCGTGTGTGTGTGTCAGTCAGTCAGAGGGAGTCAGTCAAAAATGTGGGGCTGAAATAGTGCTTGGACACTGATCCCCACTGGTGAGAACCCTCAGTCTCTACCCTGATTGGCTGAGCAGGGGGTTATTGACAGAGAGGAAACTCAGGTCATTGTCATTCTCTTTTAAGACCAAGTAAATAAGTCATAACCAGTCATATGTTTGATGAATTTTGCTGCTTCTCTGCATTAATTGTCTCTGAGCAGTTCATGATTCACGCTAACATTCCAGTTCTCCTAAAACACTTGCTGAATAATTACTATGAACTGTTGTTGGTTTGGCGTTCATTTGAGAGCACTTTATTAAGGTCATTCAATGTATGAAATTCAAGATCCGATGGTTAGTTTGAAAGTCAGGGCTCTTGGGTCATATTCCCAACTCTGCCACTGACTTGCTGTGTGACCTAAGACAAGTCAATTCTCCTTTCTCAGCCTTAGCCTCTCCCTCTTTCAAGTAGGGATAACCATCTGCTCCTACCTACCTCACAGTGGGGGAGCAATGCATAATATGAGGTGTCCTATCATGTTTACTCAGATCAGATTATGACATAATAGAATAGCTGAAATATTCTATTTTATTTGTATTTTATTTTTAAATTGTTAAGAGCAGCAACTACTTAACTCAGACTGAAGCATCTTATCTAATTTTTGAGATCTAAGTGTCTCCTCTTTGTGTGCGACGAGACAATTTAACACACTGTGACAAACAGGAGATGCTTATGTTTTCCAACAAAATATTTTTGCAAAGAATTTTCATCCCACTCGTTATGATTTCAAGAAACAAACTGATTTATTCTGAATGGGATTTTCTGACAGAAACAGTTTCAATGAAATTTCTCCACCATCTCAATTCCTGGGCTTTATCCCTGCCTCTGGGGAATTTATTGTCTGTTAGAACAGGAGTCAGGACTGGCAGCTTCTCTTTCCACCTCTGTCCCCGCCTTGCTGTGTAGGCCCTTGGGTAGGTCACTTCCCTTTCTATGTACCTCAGGCTCCCCATCTGTCCAATGGGAACAGGGACAATTCGTGAACTCTGGGCAGTTGTGATCCTGGGTGAGATAAGGGGCGTTAAAGCCCTTTGTGAAGGAGAAAGGGGAGTTTCACGGTGTTGAGCACCAAGGAATTCTAAACTGTCTTGTCTGCGGAAACAAGAAATGGTCGGGACCAAGTTTTAACCGTTGTCTTTTTTAAAGCCCATTGAGGGGTGTGAGTCCCACTCTTTTAGGTACCTGGAGTTCTTTGCCAGGAGGAGAGAATAGGTTCCTGCCTCCATTTTGGTGGCCTTAACAAACCAGGTGCTGTGCCCCAGTTCTCGTCTGAGACCCCTGAAAAAGAACATCTTCCCATCCATTAACAAGACAGTACCTATGTTTAAAAGGGGAACAAAGAGAACCCTGGAACTTAGAGACTAGCTAGCCACACTGCCATACCTGGAAAGAAACTGGAACACATTATTAAACAATCAGTTTGTCAGAACCTACAGGAAAATTTGGTTTTTAAGACTAGTGAGCATGGATTTGTCAAGAACAAATCATTCTAAACCAATCCTATTTCCTTCTTTGAGAGGGTTATAGGCTTAGTGGAGGTGGGTATACAGAAGATGTGATCTATCTTGGTGTTAATAAGGCTTTTGAGACAGTCCCATAGGACATTCTCACAAGCAAACTAGGGAAATGTGGTTTAGATGCAATTAGTATAATGTGGGTGCACAGCTGGTTGAAACCCCATACTCCAAGAATCTTTCTCCATGTTTGGCTGTCCAACTGAGAGGGTGAACCTAGTGGATACAGCAGGGATCAGTCCAGGGTCCGGTACTATTCAATATTTTCATTAATGATTTGGAAAATAGAGTGGAGAGTATGCTTCTAAAATTTGCAGATGACACCAAGCACTTTGGTGCACAGGATTGGAATTCAAAATGCCCTTAACAAATTGGAGAATTGGTCTTCTTGAGCCAAACTCCATGGGTGGGCCCCTCTCTACAGACGGGGCTGTAGTGAAACCCCAGAGCCAAACACTCCTCCTCCTGGGCAGTGCACTCTGACCTTTAATGGTCAGATGCTGCTTAGCACTGTCAGAGCAGCTTTCGCTGGGGGATTTCTCCCAGCACTTTCCAATAGTGGGAAAGTATTAAATCCCCATTTGACTGCTGGGGACAGAGCCATAGAGGGGGAGCAACTTGCCCAAAGTCCCAGAGCTCAATAGGAAAACCAGCAATGGAACTCAGGAGTCCTGACTCCCAATCCCCTAGTCCAGTCACTACAGCAGAGCACACTCCCTCTCAAAGGCAGGGGGACTGGACATGAGTGCCTGGTTGTAATTGCCAGCTGTGGGAGGGAGTGTGCAGCAGTGGTTAGTGAAGGGGGCTGGAAATAAGGACTGCTGGGTCCCATTCATGGCTCTGACACTTGGTGTGACCCTAAGCCAGTAGCTTCCCCTCCCCATGCCTGTTTCTCATCAGTAGGGTTGGGGTCGCAGTCCCTACAGCCCAGGGGGGTTGGGAGGCTCCAGCAAGCTGTGTAAAGTGCCAGGATGTCAGGAGCTGGTAGGTGCTGCCACCCCTGCACTAGAGCAGTGTTCTGCACCCCCTGTTGCTGGCTGAGTTTCTCTGTCTCTTGGCAATAAGACAGACTCTTGTTTTCACAGCCAGTCGATTGCCCATTGTCATCACCCTGCCTGCTGGCTGGGCAGGATAACTCCTCAGGTCACCACCCTTTCCATCCTGCCTTGGACTTGGAGAGTGAGAAGGAGGGGAGGGACCGCTGGTGTCCCTGAACATCTGCCACCCATCACTCCATCACCTAGAGCAAGTGAGTGGCATTAGGGTTCCTCTGTGGTGGCCCCTGTCCATCTGGGGAGAGGCAGAAAGAGGGGGAGAGAATCTCTCCTAAAGGAGATTGGATCTGTAAACCGCTCCTAGGAGCCCCTTGCTCTCAGACTGGGGAGGGGCTTCTCCAGAGCCATCTCCAATGTGTTTGAAAAGGTCCCAGCAATGGGGCTCCTAGCCCTTCACTTGTGGGAGACTACTCCCTGAGGATGTTCAGGAAGAAGGGTCTGTAGGTGGCCCCAGAGCCTGATGGAAGCAGCTGCCATCTTCCCCAGGATCAGAGCAGCCCCTCCACCCCACAGGTGGGGAAGGAGCTCCCGGCTGGGCCAGGAGGTGGAAGTGCCCAGCCTTCTGGCAGAGGAAACCCGCTCCCGGCGCAGGCGCTGAGATGGGAGAGGCACCAGCCAGGCTGAAATGGAGCTGGGCCAGGATGCGGCTGGGCAGGCAGGACCCAGCCCAGCAGTGGAACTGGGCAGGGTGGTTCTGGGGCTTGTTGTGTGGAAAGCACCGGCTGCAGGAGCCCAGCCCTGATTCCCAGCAGGAGGCATCACCCTGCCCGGTCACTGAGGACCTTCCAGCCTCCCCAGGGCAGGAGGTGGAGGATCCCTGTCCCAGCACCAGCAGCTTGGCCCGCTCCCCATGGGACAGCAGCAGCGCCTGGGACTCGGGCAGCAGCAAAGCTGATGGGCGCTGCTGCTTTGTTCCAGGTGAGGAGCCAAGCTGGGCTCAGGGAGGGGTGAGGAGGGGGCTGTGAACACACTAGGCCCAGGCACTTGACCAGTGCTATGGGGGCGGGTTCCCCAGCCCAGGTGTCTGGCCTGAGCCCACTGAGCAGTGAACCCCACTGACACTAGCTGCTGCCACTTTAGTCCTTGATGCTCCAGTTGGGGGGAGGGGCAAGCATGGATTAGCATTAGATAAGATGCTTCAGTCTGAGTTAAGTAGTTGCTGCTCCCAGGGAGTGTGTGTGGGTGGTCTTTTGCTATGGGCTCCTGAAGGAGCTGGGGGCTGAAGGCATCACTGAGAGGGAGAAGTGTGGGGCCTGATCTGCCCTGGGTCCTGGACATGGGAAGGGGGCACATTGCCCCACCATGCCCCTGACCTTCCCCCGAATGGCAGCAGACGTCACCCTGTCCCTTTCTCTCCCTGGTGCAGGGACCCCCAGGGACTCAGAGGACGAGGAGGAATGGGTGGATGTGGCCACAGAGGAGGCTGCTCTCAAGAACATCCGAGAGCAGCTCCAGGGCCGAGAAAAGGTACAAACATTCCCCAGCTGTGCTGGAACCAAGATTGTCCTGCCCCTTCTCAACACCCTGACCCCCTGTAGAAGGTCTTGTCTCTGATGATCCACCAGCCCTAATGGAGACCTTTCTCTTCCATGATCTGGGACACCAAAGATGGGGATGTTTGTCACACACCAGCTGGAGTCTCCTCCCCCCTGGCACTGTCCCAGTTCTTGACCCTGCTTGTGTAGGAGTCATGGGTGGGTCGCCACTATCTCTCATTCAGGCCTGAGTCCTGCAGCTGGTGGGGTGGGGCAGGAAGGTCCCTGGCTAATTGGCTCTCTCTCCACTAACCCCACTCCTGGTGGGTGCAGGATGAGGCCCAGCAGCTCATGTTCCTGCATGCCATCCTGCATGTCTTGCTGCACAGCAGAGATGGCAGGACACATTGGAGCTGCACTGCTGCAAAGTGGCTTTGGTGGAGAGGATTGTGGTGATCGAGACATGGCACCCAGCAGCTGGAGGGTGGACAGAGACATGGGAGGGGCGGGGGTCTCCCTGGATCAATGGATGGCTGGTGCTGGATGGGCAGCTGAGGGCAGGGATTGCTGGGGCTGAAGATTGGGGAGAAGAGACAGGAGAAATTCTGAGATTGGTCACTAGTAGGCAGAAATTGGAAGAGTGGGAGGCAGGTGGGGGGATCCTGCTGGCTGTGTGGGGCACTGGCTGTGTAATCTCCTCACTGGGAAGTGTCAGTGAGGCCCAAATCTCACACACTCCTTTGGGTCTCACAGGAGCTCATTGAGGAACTGCCTGATAACTCTCCATCCGGCGCCATCCTCGCTAACTCCTTGATTGCTGTGGGCAACCTCGGGTACCAAGACCCTCCCACCTGGTTCTCCTAACCACGGTGCTGCTCAGGCCCCGTGCTGGGAGTCACTGCCCCTCCCATTCCCAGGTCACCTCCCAAGAGTGGCTCCTCTGACAGAGGTGGTAGGAAAATTCACTCTCTCCTGGTTGGGCTGTTCTTTTCACTCTAGTAACATTGCAGTGGCTTTGGGGAGAGACTCACTCCCAGGATCAGATACAGGAGGGGCAGCAGGGTCCAGGGAATGGGCACTATTCCTACCCTGCCACTGTCTGTCCCTGGCTCTGTGCCTCAGTTTCCATTCTCGCCAGCCTGTGCCTATTTCCCTGCAGTTTCACGTCCATGTTGGTGACAGTCCCACCCCCACACTGCACAGTCTAATACTGGCTCCTCTCTCTTGCCAGCACCATGACACCTGCCCTGGAGCCAGAGCGGGAGACCCACCTCCTTTGAGCTGCCCTGCATGCTATCTTCACCTTGGGCATGGAGAAGGACCATGGATTGAAGAGCCAGCTGTCATCCTGCCATGAAGTCTTGCTAATTACCTGCAGTGGGATGTGAATGAGAGAAGCCAGGAGGTGTGTTTGGGGGTCTCACCAGTGCTTCCCAGAGACCCCTCTTCCCATCCTGTGGCAGGTGTAGCCCTAGTTTCCCTAACTCTGACCCATGGCTCTCCCTTGCTTTGCAGGAGCTGCATAGGGTCTTGCCAGACCTCCCGCTCCTTTTTTGTCTGAGGCTTGAATGCCTTACAAATGCGGCACTTATCCAATTGATGGGATTCCCCCAGGCACTTCAGACAGGAGTCGCGGGGGTCTCCCGTAGGCATCAGCTTGAGGCAGGTCGAGCAGGGTTTGAAACTCGGAGACCTAGGCATGGGCCTAGGGAAGGAGGGAAGGGGAGGAGCCCTTTACATCCAATTACTATATACACTAACTACAAAAACTACTATTAACTACAACAAGAAACTACTAACTACTACACTATAACAACTATCTATAGGTATAAATGAGCAAAGAGCTAGGGAAGTGGAAATCAGCTATGCCACGCTCCACAGCTCCAATGACCATCACGGGCGATAAGAAGGAACTGAGGAAGTGCTGGGTTGGCAGGGGCATATATCTGGCGTCATAAGGGCACCACTCCAGGGGGCACCTCAGCCGACCACCGAGTGTTGCTACGGTAAAAATCTTCCGACAACTGTGCTCGCGGCGCGCGCACACCTAATTGGAATCGATATGAGCAAGCTCTCGAAGAAGAACTATAGGCATTTCAACATACCCAATAGTTATTTTCTGGTCTGGAAAGTAAGTCCCTTGCTGCAGCTGTTCAGCCAGACCAGAGTTCCTGAAGATGCGAGCGTCATGTATCTTTCCTGGCCATCCCACGTTGATGTTGGTGAAACGTCCCTTGTAATCCACCACTGCGTGCAGCACCATTGAAAAGTACCCCTTGTGGTTTATATACTGGCTGCCTTGTAGGTCCGGTCCCAAGATAGGGTAATGCATTCCATCTCTTGCCCCACAACAGTTAGGGAATCCCATTGCAGCAAAGCCACCCACTATGACCTGCACATTTCCCAGAGTCACTACCCTCGGTAGCAGCAGCTCAGTGATTGCGTTGGCTACTTGGATCACGGCAGCCCCCACAGTAGATTTGCCCACTCCAAATTTATTCCTGACTGACCGGTAGCTGTCTGGTGTTGCAAGCTTCCAGAGGGCTATTGCCACTCGCGTCTCAACTGTGAGGGCTGCTTTTATCTTGGCATTCTTGTGCTTCAGGGCAGGGGAAAGCAAATCACAAAGTTCTATGAAAGTGCCCTTACGCATGCAAAAGTTTCGCAGCCACTGGGAATCATCCCAGACCTGCAACGCTATGCCGTCCCACCAGTCTGTGCTTGTTTCCCGGGCCCAGAGTCGGCATTCCACGGCATGAACCTGCCTCATTACCACCATGATGTCCAAATTGCCAGGGCCCATGCTTTGAGAGAAGTCTGTGTCCATGTCCTCATCACTCTCGTCCAGGGCTGGTGCAACTATTTAGGCAAACTAGGTGGCGCCTAAAAGCCCGCTCAGGTGAGGAGGTGGAGTGGAGGTAAGCTGGGGCGGCGGGGCGGGAGGGCCGCCCGCAGTAACAGTGTGGGGCGCACAGGGGAACTGCTCCCTGCCCCAGATCATCTCCACTCTGCCTCCTCTGCTGAGCACACAGCCCCTGCTCTAAGTCTCCTCCAATCAGCTCCACAAGCCTGGGAGGGGAGGAGAATTAGAGCAGCGCCAGCGTGCTCAGCAGAGGAGAACTGGGGGGGGCTTCCCGGGTGGCATTAGCTTCCGCGGGGTGCTCCTGGGCTGTGTTAGCTGCTGTGGAGGGGGCGAGGTAACTTCCGTGGGGCTCTCTGGGTGGGGTTAGCTGCCGTGGGGGGAGGCAGTGTTAGCTTCTGCGGGGTGGGGGCTCCCGGCCCGGGTTAGCTGCCGTGGAAGGGGGCTTTCAAGGGGGTAGCTGCTGTGAGGGGGCTCCTTGGGTGGGGGTGGGGGTTAGCTGCCACAGCGAGTAGGGTTAGTTGCCGTGCGGGGTGGGGGGGAGCCTCTTCAGGTGGGAGGGGCGGATGGGCGTGGTTAGCTGCCACGGGCGGGAGGTGGGTGGGGTTAGCTGGGGGAAGTGGCACAAGGTGGAAGTTTCACCTAGGGTGCGAAACTTCCTTGCACCGGCCCTGCTCTTGTCACTGCGCTGCCGTCGCCTCCTCGCCTGCTTTTGCAGGTTCTGGTTCTGCATATACTGCAGGATAATGCATGTGGTCGGAAGACCAGTTTTTTTGACCTATTGCAACCGTCTGCGGCCAGATCAGGAAAGCAGAGTGGCAGCGGACACAGTGGTTGGAATGCCAGATTTCCCAACCTATTGCACTGTCTGCGGCCAGAGCAGGAGAGCAGAGGTGCAGCGGAAGCGGTCGTTCGATGACGATGGCTAGCAGTCCTACTGCACCGTCTGCTGAAAGCAGTATGGTGTTCACATGGAAAAAAAAGCGCAAAACGATTGTCTGCCGTTGCTTTCATGGAGGGAGGCGCGACTGACAACATGTACCCAAAACCACCCGCAACAATGTTTTTGCCCCATCAGGCATTCAGAGCTCAACCCAGAATTCCAATGGGCGGTGGAGACGGTGGGAACTGTGGGATAGCTACCCACAGTGCAACGCTCTGAAAGTCGATGCTGGCCTCGGTACTATGGATGCACTGTGCTGACTTAATGCACTTAAAAAATCGACTTCTATAAATTCGACCTAATTTCGTAGTCTAGACGTACCCTTAAATAGCCTGGGACCTACCCATGAGAGACCATACTGCCACAGCTCAAGTCACCTAAGGCACCTGAGCTGAAGCCCCATTCCTATGAGAAAGAGGGAGCAACTTGCAGGGTTTCTCCATTAGGGCTCCAACCCTTTAAAACTTATTTCCCACCCAGGTCTATAACAATGTGAGTTTGTTAGCCTCTGGGGTCAACCGCATGGCCCCACTTTTCTCCCTTGCCCAGGAGATGAGAGCTGGGCAGTGGTAGTGTGAGACTCTACTGGGGATTGCACAAGGAGGCTGATTACTTGTTGTTATGTCTATGTTGTTGCTGGATTATTTGATTTGATCATGGTACCTGATGGTTCTGTTTTTTTATTATTATTTATTTTTTAAAAGATTATCAAGGGACCCAGAGCATTCAATGTGTACTCGTTTATTGTAGTATGTAAAAATCCAAATAACTAAATCATTGAGAAAAAGAAAATCAGCCAGAAACTAGAAAAACTTCCTGGGGAGAAAATAATTAAAATGCTAATAGCCTTGACTGGGAGAAAGGATGGCTGCTGTTTGAAATGAAAATGAGTGGTGCCAAGAGTTCACAAGTTCAAAACAGTTCTTTGAAATGACCAAATAGGCTGAAGGAAACTGAAAAGGAGACGGATCTTCATTATGGGCCTAATTCTGAAACCCTTAATCATCTTGAGTACTAACCTTACTCTGCCATTGAACGCACTCATCGAAGTGGGACTACTCTTAGAGTAAGGTGCTAATCAAGGTATCAAAATCTAGACCAAAGCGTTTTGTGAACTGCAAAGTACTCTCTGGTGATAAAGATGATCCCACATTCCACACTGCTAAATGGACCACTAATACCTGACTCTTCCAAGAAAATAGTAATTTATATGGATAAATGTTCTCTGCACACAGGATTAGTGGTGGAACAAAAACTTTAAAGGCTAACAGAAAGCCATAAAACACAGGAGACTAAGGCCAGGTCTACACTAGAAACTTTTACCCATATAGTAATGTCAACTGGAGGTGTGGATTTTTTCTATGACATTTCTATATCAGCAAAAGCCCTAGTCTAGATGCAGTTATATCAGAAAAAATACTTTTAACAGTATAGCTTTTTTCATTCAGAGAACGGGTATAATCTATACCACCAAAACACCCTTTTGCCAATATAAATTGAGTCTACACTAGGACTGTATAGCTAGTTATACTGGCGACCATCTTCCAGTGTAGACAAAGCCTTAAATAAACCATGAAGAGGAGGTTACTTAACTTATAGTAACTGGAGGTTCTTTGAGATGTGTGGTCCCTATCTGTACTCTGCTTGCAAGAATTCTCCAATTCTGGACACACAGTGTCCATTGGTCCATGCATGTATCCTTGCCTTCCTCATGCTTCCAACTGATGGCATAAAGGGTGGAGCAGATTCACCCACTTTCCAGTTCCTTTTTTACCACAATCTAGTAAAGATCCAAAGCAGAGGGGAAGGAGGGTGGGTAGTAACATCCAGTTAAAATAAGGTAAGTAACCTCCTTTTTTTTCTTCAGGTGCTGACTCCTATATGCATTCCTATGTGCATTCCATTGTGGATGACTGGCAAGCAGTACTCAAGTGGGTGCGAGGATGCAGATGGCAGAGGCATCTGGAGAACCACTGTCCTAAAGGAAGAGTCAGTGGAGTTCTGCAACAGAGCATAATGTCTCGCAAACATAAGTTTTCTCTCTTGCAAGTAGAAGGCATGAGTGTGACATACATTGAGGGAGTGAAGTGTCTCTTCTTCAGAAGCATGCGGTTTCAGAAAAAATACAGGTAAGTGAATTGATTGATTCATGTGAAATTCTGAAACTACTTTGGAGTATTTTGGATGTAATTGTAAAGAGACTTTGTTTTTTTATGGAATATAGCATATGGCAGTTCTGCCTTTAGAGCTCCCAACTCAGGCACACATCTGGCTGAGGTGATGGCCACAAGGATTGCAACTTTCATTTATATGTGAGACATGGAACATGTAGCTAATGGTTCAAAGGGAGGATTAGTGAGTGCTAAAAATACAAGGTTTAAGTCCCAATGAGGAGTTGGTTTCCTTACAGGTGGGAAAGTTCTGATTAAGCCCGTTGAGAATCTGCTAGTCAACGGGTGACTGAAAACTGAATAATCATCTGATGGTGGATGGCACACACTGATTGCTGTCAGGTGGACTTGTGTAGAACTCAGAAAGCCCAGCTGTTTTGAGAGAAAGAAGATATTTCCTCACATTTTGGACTATCTGCTGACACAAGAGATGCATTTTTCTGCTGTGCCCAGATGGAAAAACACTTCCACTTGGCTGAATAGCATTTCCTAGTAGAATGTTTTCTGCTATTATTAAGGATGGTTTGTATGGCTTCAGAGCAGGAATGTTCTAATGTTGATGCCCATCCAAAAACCAAGTCATGAGGTGAAACGCTCCAAGGATGGGATGCTTGATCTTGCCCTTCTACTGGCTCAAGAGCTCAGGGATGTACTGGATGTTGATCGGAGGTTCAGATGGCAGTCATAGGAGATTTGGGCACCAAAACTGTATGGGCCAGTTGGCAGTGATGAGGATGACATGTGCCCTGTCCCAGTGAATTTTCCATAGGACCTGAGGTAGGAGCAGTAAGGGAGGAAAGGCATAGCTCAGCTGCTCTGAACAGGGGAGCAAAGAATCTCCCTGAGAATGTAGTCTGAGAGCTACTCTGAAGCAGTATATGTTGCTTTTGATGTTCGTTTGGGAAAAGAACAGATCCTGGTTGCGGGTTCCCCACTGAGTGAAGATGCTGTTTACAACTTATGAAGCATATAGTCTGCATCGGAGTGAGGAGAGACTTTTCCAGATAGTCAAGACGGGGAAAACAGTGAAACTGTTCTGTCTGAAATGAGACCCTACTACTACAAAGGTCTTGGTAGAGACCCGGGGGGCAGAAGTGAGACCGAATGGGAGTACCCTGTATTGAAAGTGGTCAGGGCCCACAATGAATTTGATAAAAGGCCTGTGGTCAAGGTAAATATCCATGTGAAAGTGTCCTTCATATCAAAGAACTGTAAAGCATGTCTTTTTCTATTATTAATAGGATTATTGATACCAGAATGACCATACAAAATCTCAGCTTAAACATATAAGAGTTAAGATTTCAGAGATTGAAGATAGGTCTCCAACCTCCCATCATTTTGGGAACTTGGAAGTACACAGAGTAAAAACCTTTCCCTTGGTGTTGAAAAGGTATGCGCTCTATTGCTCCTCCCTGGAAGAGGGATTCCACTTCCTGCCTGAGAATCCCCTCATGATGGTCCCTGAAGAGGGACAGGGATAGGCATTTTGGAGGAGGTAGATATGTAAACGTGATATCATAGCCGTTATGGATGATATCTAATACCCACCTGTCTGTTTGTATGGCACTCCAGTTGTGGAAAAAGAATGCTACATGACCTTTGTAAGGGTATGTGGGATTGGGTAGTGGTGTCATCATAAACAGTTTTCAGCTCTCAAACTCCCATCAAAAACATCTTTTTGCAAGGAAACAGGATTGAGATAATGCTGTAGACATGGCAGGTGCAGGGAAAAGAGATTTCTGTACTCTTTGTCTCTTACAAGGAGCGTCATAAGACTGATGGTGAAAAAACTGTTCAGATGCTGGTCTAGGTTAGTAAGGTTGCCTGTGATACTTCCTTTTTGGGGCAGATGTATATACTCCCAGGGAGTGGTGGGTGGCCCTGGAGCCCTTTAAAGTATGTAAGGACTCATCCATCTTTTCATTGAAAAGATGGGTTTCATCAAAGGGTAGGTCCTCCATGGTGTTTTGGACCTCACTGGGAAACCCTGAGGAGTGCAATCATGACTCAGAGCACATCACAATGGCCATTGCCATCAATCAGGATGATGCATCTGATGCATCAATCACTGATTGGAGTGAGGTTCTGGCCACTAGCTTACCCTCTTCAATAAGAGCCTTCAAGTGAATGTCTACACAATTTATTAATTTGGAATCATTGAGGTAGTCGTACTTAGTCAACAGTGCTTAATATTTTGGTATAGGAAATTGAAGGCTAGTAGACGTGAAAACCTTTCTTCCCATGAAGTCTACACATTTAGTCTCCTTGTCAGAAGGACTGGATTTAAGATACTGTTGTCTAGATCACTCCATGGCAGTCTGGTCAACCAGAGAGTTCAGTGCAGGGTGTGTAAAGAGAAAGTCTACTCTCTTAGCTGGAACAAAACAGGGTTTCTCTGCCCTCTTAGGTATTAGGGTATATGTGGCTGCTGTATGGCAGACTGCTTTAGCAGGTTCCAGAATAGCTTCATTAACTGGAAGTGCTATTTGATTGAAGCCAGTGGTTTGTAGGATATCCAGGAGTACGTGTCAAGGATCCTGTACCTCCTGTAGGGAGAAATGGAGTTCCTCTGCCACACTTCACAATAAATCCTGAAGCTGTTTATGATCTGGAGGGGACAGAGTTGCCATGGTGACGCCTTTGTGAGTCTTGTTGGTACCAGTGGAACTGTTTAGCATTCCTCCTCTTGCATGGAGTCAGGAGGCTCTGGCTGTTCCCTTAGAGGCTGTTCCCTGGCAAATTGCATAGGTTCTGTATATCTGGCACATCAGAACGATGTTGTGGAGGTCCCCATGGCATGGGATATCAGCGGTCCAGAGGCAGAGGTTGGTACCAGGAGGCTCTGGATCTCCTGTCTGAATTAACGTTTTTGCAGAGGAGGAGACAATGAGTCCTCTGGCAATTTGGATCCTATCAAGTAAAAGAAGAAAGGGTCCAGATCAATGGCAACAGTGATGGTTCAGACAGAGGAAAGGCATAACCAACAGATAGAAGAGGGGATAGGTTTCTATCAAAAGTAATCACTCGGTGGAGTCACAGTCTCCCTAGTGGAAGAAGGTCCCTGATGATGAAACTAGGGCTTGGGAAGAGTAAAGACATCCTCTGGTGCACTATTAGTCTTTCACCTTCCTGGAGTGCAAGGGGTCTGATGGGGCAGGAGTAGGAAGAGGGTTCCATGTGGCCAGAGTATGAGACAGTGATGGTACCATTGGCAGTAAAAGCTCGGATTGTGCCAGAACCAATGGATCTCGACTTTTTGACTTGTATGTTACCAGTGGAGTGGATGTCGCTTATATGGGGTCTGGTACTGGTAGAACCCTGGATTTATGGACTTTAGAGTTGTGGCCCTGGGATTTAGGGCATACTAAGCCTTTAGAGGTTGAATGGTCAGATTTGCTTGAGTTAGGCAGAGTTGCTTCAGATGCAGACTTCAAGGGAAGACCTGCTCTTCTGCTTGTGCGAGCATTCTCTGCCTTCCTGATGGGAGGTCTTTGGGTATGGATTCCCCTGCAGCCGGAGCCAAGGCTTTGCGCCCCCACAATTTTGGCTGGTGCCAGAGCCACTGCTGCGTGCCCCTGCCCTGTGACTTTGGTCAGAGCTGAAGCCTGGGCTGTGTGTCCTCCCCTTCCTGTGGCTGAAGCAGGGGCTGGAGCCGGATTGTGCTCCCCTCCATTGGCGGTGGGGCTGGGACTGTCTGTCCCCACCATCAGGCTTCAGCTGTCATTCCTCCCTCCCCAGCCTTTTCTCCCCTGTTATTTTTAGTAAAAGTCATGAACACATAACAGCTCCCATTAATTTTTGTTGATTGTATGCAATCTGGCAGTGACTTTTACTAAAAATAACGGTGACAAAAAATCTTAACCATACTCATAGGTATGGCCAGGGAAAGAATGGCAGATATTACACCTAGCCACAACATGTGCCTCCTTGAGACAGTATAAACTGTTATGGTGGTTGTCACTGACTGAGAAAGAGCAGGAAACACAGTTTTTTGAAGCCTGGAGTTCTGGGCATAGTCCAAAACCTGTAGAGGTACGGGGGTGAGGTGTTTCCCCAAGGCAGGGAATCTATCTAACTAGAAAACTCTGCTAAAAATTATAAAACTATTAAAAACTTACTAACTATACAGAACTATTTACAAAAGGCACCAAGGCAAACTTTGAAATATTTACAGATTGAAGAAATCGAAGGAAAGCTCTGTACACTGGAGGATCTAACCCAGGCCACGTGGCAGTAAGAAGGAACTGGAGAAGCAGTCAGTTCGTTCCACCCTTTATACCTTCGTTGGAAGCACAAGAAAGGCAAGGGTGCACATGTGGACCAATGGCTGCTGCTCGTAAGAATTCTCCGATTCTAGGAGTATGGAGCATACACTCACATCCACAGTGGAATACACATAGGGACCAGCACTCAAAGAACCACAGGCATCTGGAGGATATTTGGGAGACACAAACTCTACCTTTGAAATCCAGCTAGACATACAACCAGATTGTTAGGTTCACTTTAGGGCCTATGTCCATTAGAACTCTCATCTTTTAAGGATATTCCAAGGGATTTATAACAGCCAAATATGGGGCTAAGGTAACAAAGTGCTTCAAACTGTAACATCACTTATAAGGACATTTTCTTTGTGTTTTTAGCCTACTTCCAACAGGTAGAAGTTAACCACAGCACCTACAGCATGAAAGAAAAAAAGAAAATAAGGGGAAAAAAGAGACCCGTTGGAATAAAAACCTAGCCTTCCAAAAATCCATTCTAAAGCTTACTTCAGTAATTTTCAATGTCCTTCCATTGCACTTTTATGTTTTGCTGAGAAAGTTCAAATATTTTGTTTAGAAATTTTTATATATATATATAAAAAAAAGGTGATGAAAGAATTAATTCTTCTGTTGTAAAAACCCTAGATGGACACACCCTCCCTTTGGGAAAAGTAAATAATTCACAATTTTACTGCACACTGTCAGCTCTCATTCATTAGACTCAAACTCTAAGACGTCCAGCAGCTCCACCCATTGAAACAATTTGCCCAGTGGGCATCTGGAGGAGCCTTGGCACATGTATAAAATCAGCACAAGTTAGAACAACCCTGGCATAGTGTATAGCAAATTGCTTCACTTTTTTAAACTGAAGCAGAAGATTTTAAAAGCTTTTAAAAGCAACCATGTCTGGTAAGGGCTTCCAAGGTTTTAAACAACACGCAGAAGGGGAGGTCCAGGATGCTGGTAAGAAACATTAAATATAATTTCTATGTCTGTTGTTCTGAAAAAACCAAGGGCTAGTTTCTGCTCTCACTTACACCAGTCTAAATCTAGAGTTACTCCACTGACTTCAGTAGAATTACTTTGGATTTAAACTGGTGTAAATGAGAGCAGAATATGGGCCTAGATCTGTTTTTGTAATTTTGTCAATCTCATAATCTCAAAAACAACATAATATTTTGGTGTTTTATTTGATAGTACAGTGAGAATCCAAGCACTTTATATATGGGATTAGCCAATCAATATCCATTATTATTTGATATTGATTTTTTTACTACTTCTAAAGGGAAAAAATACTGATTTTACTGCTTAGAAGAAGCAGGGAGGAGGGATAGCTCAGTGGTTAGAGCATTAGCCTGCTAAACCCGGGTTGTGAGTTCAATCCTTGAGGGAGCCACTTAGGGATCTGGGGCAAAATCAGTACTTGGTCCTGCTAGTGAAGGGCAGGGTCCCTTCCAGCTCTATGAGATAGGTGTATATCTCTATATATTATATTAACTCATACTGACAGCATGGGAGACTAGTGTCTTCTGTTCAGACAAAATAACTGGAACTTAGGGTTTGGTCCTGAAGCAGTGGTTTTGCCACTGACTTCAGTGAAAACAGAATCAGAACCATGGGCTCTAGTTAGACAAGCTTCCCTGTTAAAGAGCCTTAGCCATGATTTGGAGAACACCACCTTCAGGATTAAGAACCCGACCCTGGAATGAGCTCCATGTGGACAGCCCCCCTCACCAGCATGGAATTTACTGCAGGATAGGGTTTTAAGAAGATGGCTCAGTCTTTATGCCTGTTGAATAACAACTTATTTTAAAACTTCATATTTTGCAAGCAACTAATTACTTTTTATTCTGAACCGTTACAAATACTTCATTTTTCTTGTTTTTTTTTAAATAGTTACTGCCTATGAGCAGTGTAACCTTTTTTCATACACTGTTCTCTAAACTGACCTCTGTTGAAGAAATTAGATTTAACCTGTGGTGGGTGTGTTTGCAACCTGGAGTGAATAACAATGCTTTGCAGAAATCAATTTTAGTATTTATACTGACTAAAAATATAGACTATTTATAATAAATATAATATAATACTTTGGTTTTACTCTCTACTATGAGCTTTCAGATTTCTCTAGCTTTAAGCAAAAACCTTTATACTTTTTATCATAGGGGATGTTTGATGTATTGCAATAACTATAACTATATTATGACTATTATTGTGCATCAGAAGTTTATATTTCAACTTAGCATAGAACAATTTTCTTTGTAAATTAATATATCCAGTCTATATATGGCTGCTTATACCCCTTAAAATATGTTTGCTGTAGATTTATTTACCCTCTGCTGAAGCTTCTACAGTTTGTCATGAGGTCACATGACCTCCTTAGCCCAGAGCAGATCTTCAGCAGGTAGAGACAGCACTGTTGGATACAATCCAAGGCTCTAATCCTGCAAATACTTACGTATGTAGTTTAAGCATGTGAGTAATCCTACTAACTATAAAGGAATTATTCTCGTGCTTAAAGTTAAGCATATCTGTAAGTGTTTGCACAGCTGTGGACAAATTTTAATATACAAACAAAACCCAGTTTATTTTGGTATCTACAGGTTTTATATTTCCATACTTGGGGAGTCCAGTTTCCAGAGATGCTGATTTTGAACATCTCATTTCAGATGCTGCTCTAACCACACTCAAAAATGTGTAAAATTAACATATCCCAACCTCTTTAACTGCTCAGTTGCTAGCAATCCAGTTAAACAGCATCAGTTTAAGCCATTGTTCAAATATTACTTCCAAATTCATTCTAAAATCCAGGCTGTGATGCTCAGTTTCTTTCTTAATATATGTGATATTCCTTTTATGGCCTGAAAACAGGTACAGAAACAGGGTATATAAACTGAAGTTGTCCTTCAGGGTATAAACACCTTCTCTTGCATTTACTCTCATCCTTCTTTCCTTACTCCATCTATCTATGTTAAACCAAATGTGCAGATGACTGAAAATTGGATTACCTGGGGAGGGTCTCCCCAGGAGGGCGACAGGAACTCCCCTCTCTCAGCTCCTAGCTCCACATGCTGCCTCCGCCCGTAGGCACCAATGGGAGCTGCAGAACCTGGGCTTGAGGTGGAGCGGAGGCAGCACATGGAGCTAGGAGCTGGAGGTCACCATTTCCCAGGAGTCAGGTAGGGAACCTGCCCCAGCCCTGCCAACCCTCGGCCCCTCCCACCCCCCAAGCCGCCCCCTGGGCCACAACACTTCCCCAAAAGCACCTGCAGCGCCCCAAGCACTCGCAGTGCCCTCCCAGGTCACCCCCGCCGAGCACCCCTGGTGGTCCCGCCCCAGGCCATCCCTACTGAGCCCGCCCCAAGTTTTAGTTAGGGATACATAGTAAAAGTCATGGACAGGTCACGGGCTGTGAATATTTGTTTACTGCCCATGACCTGTCCATGACTTTTACTTAAAAATACCCAGGACTAAAACATAGCCTTAATCATGATACACTGACCAGAATTTTTCAATACAATTTAACTCCAAATCAGTGTGGATCAGACAGAGGTGCAGGGCACTTCAGCAGGAGATTTCTATTGCTGTATGTATAGATGTTCAGCTCAGAAGAGATTAGGAAGTAAATGTTAACAACCCAGATGACAAAACATCTTCAAAACAAGAAAAGGAAATACATAAATAAAAAACCAGCATCATGGAATTAGCAATACGCAGCTAAACGCCACTGCTAATCACATCATTCTCTCTCTCTCTCTCTCTCTCTTCCTACATTTTGTCGTCTTATCTATCACTAACATGCCCAGAACACTGTGATTGCTATATAATAGCATAGCGCACTTCGCTGGCAGCATGCCAGACAGCTTATGTACCTCATACAGATACCCATCAGCAATCTGCATAGCCTCAGCCTATTCTCTATTAATAATCTTCTGATATACTCCCACCATGGTCTACAGCAGGGGTCGTTAACCTTTCAGAAGTGGTGTGCCGAGTCTTCATTTATTCACTCTAATTTAAGATTTCACGTGCCAGCAATACATTTTAATGTTTGTAGAAGGTTTCTTTCTACAAGTCTATAATATATAACTAAACTATTGTTGTATGTAAAGTAAATAAGGGTTTTAAAATGTTTAAAAAGCTTCATTTAAAATTAAATTAAAATGCAGAGCCGCCCAGACTGGCGACCAGGACCCAGGCAGTGCGAGTGCCGCTGAAAATCAGCTCGTGTGCTGCCTTCGGCACTTGTGCCATAGGTTTCCTACCCCTGGTCTACAGCCTGTTAAACATGCAGCAGAGCCAATGGTCATAAGCACTTCATGGGCTGTGCTGTGGAGCGTATGGGAAGAGAGAAGAGGAGAACGTAATCTTTAACAGATTAAATGCATTGTTTTTCCTAATTACAGCAAATGCGCTGGGAAAGTCTGCACAGCAGGTAGTGAACCAGGCTACAGATGCAGGTCAGAAAGGTATGAGAAATGATATTACGTTCAATGAGGGCAAAACTGGGTATGACGGGAAAGCTAGCAAAAGACAAAGCCATCTTTAAAAAAAAAAATACAATGTACTCAGGGCCAAATCCTAATGTTCTTACTCGGTTTTCACTTGGTGCTTTCTCGGGCAAAGCTCCCATTGATTTTAGTGCGAGTTTGACTTTACAAAAGGATTTACTAAAATGTGGGTAAGGATTTCAGGGTTTGTATATGTATTTACTCTTGTTGTAGCCAGGCCAGTCCCGGGATATTAGAGAGACAAGGTGGGGCCAACTTCTGTTAGTGAGAGAGACCTGAAGAAGAGCTCTGTGTAAGCTCCAGGGCCGGCTCCAGACCCCAGCGCGCCAAGCGCGCGCTTGGGGCGACGTCCTGCGGGAGGGTGGCAGGCAGCTCCGGCGGACCTCCCGCAGACATGCCTGCGGAAGGTCCGCTGGTACCGCGGCGCTGGTGGACCTCCCGCAGACGTGCCTGCGGAGAGGCCGCTGGTCCCGCGGCTCTGGTGGAGCATCCGCAGGCATGCCTGCGGGAGGTCCACCGGAGCCGCGGGACCAGCGACCGCCAGAGCACCCCCCGCGGCGTGCTGCCCTGCTTGGGGCGGCGGAAATCCTAGAGCCGCCCCTGGTAAGCTCGAAAGCTTGTCTCTCTCACCAGCAGAAGTTGTTCCAATAGAAGATATCACCTCTTCCACCTTGTCTCTTTGTGTATTTACTAGCAGATTCACTACAATTTCTCATTGATTCTCTAGTTCTATAGCTCACAGTGAATTTAGTATTGTGTTCAAAGTTCATCATTGATCACAGTGAGGGTTCTGGCAGTAGTGCAGTCAAAACTTTGTCCATCTTTCCTAGAAGCTAAGTAAGCATGTGGTGTATCTTGATTTTTCCAGCTCTAAGGGCAGGAGGCCATAATGATCCCAAGCCCAGCTCCACTACATGGAAGCTCAAGGAGCTGCAGATCCAGCAATGATGTCAATCATTAAATGGTGCTGGCAGCCCTATGGCTGTTGTGAGGGGTCTATCTGTGTTTCCTTTCTGGTGATGAGAATTGCCAGAGAAAAAAACAGAAAAGGTCACTAAATCAGTTTCTAAGAATGATGGAACATTAGCAACTTTGGAGCCTAAATGTGCACTTATTTGAAAACCAGAAGCAAATGGTAATATCGTGTTCTCTCCCTCTAGAGCAGGGCCTCTCACACTGCTGGTTGTGACACCCAGGGAGTGGGGTTGTAGCAAAATTGCCAAAATATGGCAGCTGCTAGGACCCAGGCAAGAGAACTAAAGGGACACCAGGAGAAGCTCCACTCCTTCTTGCTGCTGCCATCCCCTTCCTGGCCATTCCAGTTCCACTACAGCTTCCCATTCCTCCCGCTTCCCCTCACTATACACAACATTCTCTGCTTCAGGGAAACACTGCTTAAAAATGGCGAGAAACCAGTGATTTTGTTCCTCTCTCAGTGTGCAGCTCCTTGCATAACTAAACTGTGATTTGCTGAACTTATGCAAGCTAGGGAAGGGCGGGGCCAGGAGGAAGCACCTCCCTACATTTCTTACCCCACTGACCAACACTGCTCGCCCTTTCATCAGTACCCAACATCCACCCATACCTCCAGTAGCCACTAAAACACCTCTCATCCCACAAAGTAGCATCCACCCACTCATCCAGACAGCACCTCCACCATTCTTAACCGGCAGCCCCCCAACATCCATCAGTTCCAGCACCAGTATATATATCCCACCACCACCACCCCAATCTGCACTAGCAGAGAGAAACTCGTCTTTAGAAAATGTAAGCAGCTGGTATCTGGTGTAGTGAACATGAATCATTTGGTGTAAAGTACAAAGTTTGGTGTAACAACAATAGGGATATTTGAGTCAGTTTCTCACTTCCCCATTCCATGATAAATATGAAACAACATACATTTGAATGTATTGACTTTGCTTTTATGTTAGCTGCTTCTCTATCTTTCTCAGCTATTGATCAGGCTTGCAAGACTGCCCAAGAAGGTGTAGAAAAAACAACTGGACAAGCATCAGAAGCCGTGTCTGGCCTTGGGAAAAAAATTGGACTTAAGAAATGATGATAATTTAAACAAAGAGTGTGAGATGTTGTAATATCAATGTTTGCACTGCAATTCAGTAATCATTTGTGTAGAAATATGAAAGCTGTTTGAGATTTGGATCATTTACTGTGCTTAGCTTTATGCCATATGCAGAATGCTCACTCACTAAATAGTTTTTTTAAAAAAACTTGTACGCTCTAGTCATAATCTCCCATTCAACATGAATCATAAAAGTTTCAGCAGTGACTAAAGTATTGTCTGTCTCATACAGTGATGTAAAGGTTGTTGATACATTAGTTCAATGTACCTAAAAATTTAAATGATGAAACTATTAATACTCCTGCCATCACATAGGTAATAAACAGCAGAAGATTCACCTATGGCATTCATGGGTTTTTTTCCCAGCCAGAGCTAAGTTGTTGTTACATTTCAAGCCAAATGTTCATTTATTCTAAAATTTTAAAATAATGGATAAGGGAATAAGAAAAACATATGATCAAATTTCTTTCACAAAGGAAAAACAACATATCACCTATAAATACACTAGTTAATTATATAGAGCTCTCCACCAAAGGATCTCAAAATGTTTTACAAACCTCTCTGATCCTGATCCAAAATCCATTGAGCGGGTTAAGTATCAAACTCATTTTACAGATAGGCTGAGTCAAACAGAGGCTGAATTGTCTACGGCCACAGAGGAACTCAGTGAAAAGGTCTGGAACAGAATAGAAGACTCTTGGTACCTAGTTCTCTGTTCTAACACAGCCTGCCTCATTTATTGTTATATTGTGCACTTGTCATAGTGCCTGGTCCTACTGCCATTGGAGTCAATGGCAAACCTCCCAATGACTTCAATGGGCGCGAGCAGGATCAGACGGGTATTTTCCAGGCACACTATATAACAACTTCAGAAACACATACCAACAGTCACTTCTAGTGATGCATCACCAAGGCTGAAATAACTCTCTCAACCTCAACTCTTGCCTATCCCTAAAGTACCCACTCAGAAAAACCCTGACTAAATATACCACCTTTTAAACATGCCTTAAAACTAATTAAGTTTAGTTTGTCTCACACCATGGAGAAGTGAATTCTAGACCAATGGGCCCTCCACCAGTCTAACCTCACCCATTTAGTGTACAAATCTAGGAAATGTCAGCTTGAAAATCTGCTGATCTTAACAGTTGATCAAGACCATGCGAAGGGATGCAATCGTCAAGGTTACCCTGACCAAAACCTTAAAGCACTTTGTAGGCTAAAATTATTACCTTGAACTGATCTCCGAAATATACTGGAAACTAATGCAGTCAATACACTCCTGGCATAATGTACAGTATGCATGAAACATTGTTAAAGAGGTGAGCACCTGCATTCCATGTGAGGTAAAGTTTTTGAATGGTCTTCCAGGGCAAGCCCAAATACATTACATCAGAGTAATCCAATCTGGAGGTTACAAAAGCATGGATGTCTGGTATGATGTCCAAATCCAAGAGGAAAGGAGACAATATTCTCACTTGGCAGACAGTACCGGGTTTACCATGGCGCCGGGCCCACAATCAGAAGGAGCCCCGGCCAGCGCCATCCCCCAGCTGACTGAGCCAGCCAGGAAAGCTGCCCCCACCCCTGCTCCGCCTCTTCCCCAAAGCCCCCGCACCCACTCCACCGCTTCCCCAAAGCCCCCGCCCTTCCTCTGCCCCAGCTCCACCCCAACTCCACCCCTTCCTCTGAGCTACATCCCAGGGGACTGCAGCAGGGGTTGGGCCCGCCCTGCACTAGAAGTGGAGCAACCGGGCCCCATCCCGCTCCGCGCCACTGGTGAGTGCAGGGGGGGAGGTTTCCCCCCCTACCCCCCAAGTCCAGGAGCCAGGGGATCAGAGTGGAGTGGGTCAGGTCACTCCACTTCCTGCTGCCCTGTGAGTGGGGTCGAGTCCACTCTGCAATCACCAGGCGGCAGAATGTGGAGCAACCTGGCCCCAACCCGCTCCGCTTCTCTGGCTCGTGCTGGGGGTGGTGGTTTCCCCGCAGGCCTGGGGAGGAGATTGGGGAAGCGGCATGGGATGGGGATGAGAAGAGGGCTGGGGGAAAGAGGCAGTGGGGATGAAGGGGGTGGGGTGGGGAGGAGATGGGGCAGTGAGGAAGGGGCATGGGATGGGGGAAGCTGGGGTGGCGGGGCAAAGCTGTAGCACGGCTTCCCCTTGGTAGAAGCTGGGGCTCCCCTGTTAAGCAGGCCCATCCAACCCTCACCCTGACAAGCCCCACCTCCCCTGCATCTGTACCACCCCGATGAGCCCCCCCACCCACTGAGCCCCAACCACCTGCACCTGGACCCCCACCCAAATGAACCCCACCTCCCCTGCACCTAGACCCCCACCATGCTGAGCCCCAAACACCTTCAGCTTGATTCCCTGCACAGTCCCATTTACCCTGCACCTGGAACCCCGCAATGAGCTTCTGTGTATCCAGATCTCCCACTGCCACCCACACCCAGATTGCCCCACAGAAACCTCTCTTACCTCAACCTGGAGCCACCCACACTAAGTCCCTCTGCACTTGGAGCCTGCTGCCAGGCTGAGCCTGCTCACCCAAACAGGGTGGCAGACAGGTAGGCGGGGCCCCAGGGTGTTTCTGGGGCAGGCCTGGCCCTTGCACTGTGTCAACACTGTCTGCAGGGTAATCTCCCACTTCCATGCAACCAGTGGCCTGTGCTCCCCACTGCCATGTTGGAGCCTCCACATTTATTTATTGACAAATAACATTTGGGCACAAGGGTGGGGCACTGGGCGCAGGAGGTTTGGGGGGGCCTACCCTCAAGGGGAAGGGGCATACTGGCAGCACAGGGCTGGACAGGCCAATGTGCATCTGGCAGCTGCAGGTTTGTAAACAGTGCCCCCTGTTTATGAATGTGCTGTGCCTCATTGCCCCAAGCCCACCTTTCACTCTGGAGACTGACCATCCTGCCGCCCCTGCACCTTGCCCCATGGGGGCCAACAAATATGTTTGGCGCCAGGCCCACAAAGTTAATCCAGGCCTGTTGGCAGACACAGATCATAAGGAGCATTCTTGTCTGCAGCTGCTTTCTGGCCAACCGGGAACAAGCTGGACTGGAATAGAACCGCAGGTTAGTGCTCCTTTTCAACAAAAGAAAATGATATCCTCTGAATCAAAGGGACCAATAAATGCTCTTTCTTTCGCCTCTGAGTAGTTGCTTGGTCACCAACATCATCTCTATTTTATACAGTTTGAGACGTACCCAGCCAGCTCTCAATCAAGACTTAGTCTTGGCCACACACAGGGAAAGCCGAGTGACCATAGTATCTGGGTCTGATGAAATTGCATGTAGCTGTTGGCACAGCAGTGCAGAGTGACTCACTGTCTCCCCCAGTGGCACATACCTACTGACCAGGAGGCATGACAGAATAGATCTTTATGCATAGGGCCCTGCCAAATTCGCGGTTCATTTTGATGAATTTCACGGTCATAGGATTTTTAAAATTGTAACTTTCATAATTTTCAGCTATTTAAAGCTGAAATTTCACAGTGTTATAATTGTAGGGGTCCTGACCCAAAAAAGAGTTTTTTGGGGGGAAGGGGGAGGGAGGAGCAAGGTTATTGTAGGGATGTTGTGGTACTGCTGCCCTTACTTTTGTGCTGCTACTGGCGCTGCTTTCAGAGCTGGGCAACTGGAGAGCAGCGGCTGCTGGCCAGGAGCCAAGTTCTGAAGGCAAAGCCACCACCAGCAGCAGTGCAGTAGTAAAGATGGCATAGTATAGTATTGCCATCCTTACTTCTGCACTGATGCCTGAAGAGCTGGGCCCTCGGCAAGCAGCCACCACTCTCCAGCTGCCCAGCTCTGTAGGCAGCATCGCAGAAGTAAGGATGGCACAGTATGGTATTGCCACCCTTACTTCTGCACTACTGTTGGCAGTGTGCTGCCTTCAGAACTGGGCGCACGGCCACCAGCCGCTGCTCTCCAGCCGCCCAGCTCTGAAGGCAGCGCAGAAGGAAGGGTGGCAATACCGCGATACCCCTCCCCACACAACTTCCTTTTGGGGCAAGACCCCCCAATTTGAGAAACGCTGGTCTCCCCCATTAAATCTATATTGTATAGGGTAAAAACCAGATTTCATGGTCCGTGATGTGTTTTTCATGGCCGTGAATTTGGTAAGGCCCTATTTTATGCATATTAGGGTACGTCTACACTACGGGATTATTCCAATTTTACATAAACTGGTTTTGTAAAACAGAGTGTACAAAGTCGAGTGCACGCGGCCACACTAAGCACATTAATTCGGCGGTGTGCGTCCATGGTCCGAGGCTAGCGTCGATTTCTGGAGCGTTGCACTGTGGGTAGCTATTCCGTAGCTATCCCATAGTTCCCGCAGTCCCCCCCCCCCGCCCTTGGAATTCTGGGTTGAGATCCCAGTGCCTGATGGGGCAAAAATCATTGTCGTGGGTGGTTCTGGGTAAATGTCGTCAGTCATTCCTTCCTCCGGGAAAGCAACGGCAGACAAGCATTTCGCGCCCTTTTTCCCTGGATTGCCCTGGCAGATGCCATAGCATGGCAACCATGGAGCCTGTTTTGCCTTCTGTCACTGTCACCGTATGTGTACTGGATGCCGCTGACAGAGGCGATACAGCAGCGCTACACAGCAGCATTCATTTGCTTTTGTATGATAGCAGAGATTGTTATCAGTTGTTCTGTACCGTCTGCTGCTATTGTAAATTGGCAATGAGATGACGGTTATGTGTCGTTCTGTATGTCTGCTGCTGTCATGGGTGCTCCTGGCTGAGATCGGCCAGGGGTGCAAAGACAAAAATGGGAATGATTCCCCAAGTCAATCTCTCCTTTATGGTATCTAAAAATAGAATCAGTCCTGCCTAGAATATGGGGCAAGTGTACTAGAGAACCAGTGTATCAGAGAACCAGAGAGCACAGCTGCTCTGTGTCAGACCCCACAGAAATGATGAGCTACATGCCATTCACGGGGGGTGCCCCTGCAACAACCCCACCCGTTGCTTCCCTCCTTCCCCAACCTTCCTGGGCTACCGTGGCAGTGTCCCCCACATTTGTGTCATGAAGTAATAAAAAATGCAGGAATAAGAAACAGTGACTTGTTAGTGAAATAAAATGAGGGGAAGGCAGCCTCCAGCTGCTATGATAGTCCAGGCAGGACATTAAGCAGTGTCGGGGAGAGGAGCCCAGCATCCCGCTGCTATGATAATCCAGGCAGTACAGAAGCTTTTCTTTACACATGAAAGGAAGGGGGCTGATGAAGCTCAGCCCCCAGTTGCTATGATGAGGACGGTTATCAGCCGTTCTGTACCATCTACTAGGAATGACTGGGAATCATTCCTATTTTTACCCAGGCGCCCCCGGCCAGCCTCACCTGAGGCCAGCCAGGAGCACTCACGGGCTGATGACAAGAACGGATACCAGTCCTTCTGTACCGTACCATCGGGGAGAGGGGAAAGGATGCTGCTGTTTAGCTCTCCAGCACCCCGTCTACCAGCAGCATGCAGTAGACATAGGGTGACATTGAAAAAAGGCGAGAAACAATTTTTTTCCCTTTTCTTTCGGGGGGAGTGTGTGTGAAGGATGTAAATTGACAACATACACCCTGAAACACTCAGGAAAATGTTTTTGACCCTTTAGGCACTTGGAGCCCAGCCAAGAATGCAAATGCTTTTCAGAGACTGCGGGATAGCTGGAGTCCTCAGTACCCCCCTCCTTCCCTCCATGAGCGTCCATTTGATTCTTTGGCTTTCCGTTATGCTTGTCACACAGCACTGTGCTGAGTCCCTGCTGTGGCCTCTGGAGATTTTTTTCAAGTGCTTTGTCATTTTGTCTTCCGTAACGGAGCTGTGATAGAACAGATTTGCCTCCCCATACAGCGATCAGATCCAGTATGTCCCGTACGGTCCATGCTGGAGCTCTTTTTGGATTTGGGACTGCATCGCCACCCGTGCTGATCAGAGCGCCACGCTGGGCAAACAGGAAATGAAATTCAAAAGTTCGTGGGGCTTTTCCTGTCTACCTGGCCAGTGCATCCGAGTTCAGATTGCTGTCCAGAGCAGTCACAATGGTGCACTGTGGGATACCGCCCGGAGTCCAATACTGTCGATTTGCGACCACACTAAACCTAATCTGATATGGTAATACCGATTTCAGCGCTACTCCTCTCGTCGGGGAGGAGTACAGAAACTGGTTTAAAGAGCCCTTTATATCGATATAAAGGGCCTCGTTGTGTGGACGGGTGCAGCGTTAAAGCGGTTTAACGCTGCTAAAATCGGTTTAAACACGTAGTGTAGACCAGGCCTTAGTAACTGTTAACAGGATCTAAGAAGAGTGACTCACTACTGAAACCTCTGGAGAAAGCTGTTATCTCCAATCTGCACGAGGCTTGTGTGCAATAAGAGTATGTTTACACTGCAATGTAAACTCAGGGTTTGAACTAAGGCTCAAGCCTAACACCCCCTTCTGCCTACATAAAAATTGCGCTAATCCAAGACACAGACCCAGGGTATAGAGGGTCCAAGCCTGACTCAAGCCAAGATCCAGAGTTCAAGCCCTATTGCCAGCAGCGTAGGCACAATCCCACTGGTCTCATGCTCTGTAAATCTGCCAAAAGTATCCCACAATCCCATGAACTGACTTTTTTGTCCTCTGAACAATGACGTTTGGTGGACAGTCAAGTTTTCTCACACTGCACCACATTTTGGGAAGGCAATAGGAAGTCTGGGATATGGGTGGTTAGACACGGGCCCGCATGATGCAGTGAAGCTCCAGGGTTCAACAGTTTCTAATCTGGGGTTACAAGTGAGTGTAGATGCTCAAACCCTATATTAACAAACCCAGGGTCTGCTAACTTGGGTTATACTAACCTTGGGCTTACTCTGCTGTTAGAGATACCCTAAGAGCCCTGCATGGGTAATCATGTATAGCAGTGGTTTTCAAACTGTGGGTCACAACCCAGTTCTGGGTCACAGAATGGAAAGGACTGGGTCATGACAGCTCTGGTCAGCATCGCCAACCGGGCTGTTAAAAGTCCTGTTGGTGATGCTGCCTGGCTAAGGCGGGCTAGTCCCAACCTGTTCTGACACCGTGCTGCACTCCAGAAGCGGCCAGCAGCAGGTCCGGCTCCTAGGCAGGGGGGACATGGGGCTCCATGCGCTGCCCCCACCCCAAGCAACGGCTCCGCATTGCCATTGGCCAGTTCCCAGCCAATCGGAGTTGGGGGAGGGTGGCGGTGCCTGTGGACGAGAGCCGTGCAGAGGTGCTTGCACGCCTTGCCAAGGAGCCGGGCCTGCTGCTGGCTGCTTTTGGGACGCAGCATGGTCTGCGGTGCCAGGTCAGGCAGGAAGCTTGCCGCTGCACCCTTGCTGTGTCACTGACCGGGAGCTGCCCAAGATAAGCCCATGCCCCAATCCCCTACCCCAGCCCTTAACCCCCCCCAAAACTGAGCCCCTTCCTGCACACCAAGCCCCTCACCCTCAGCCCTGACCCCCTCTCGCACCCCAACCCTCTGCCACAGCCCTGAGCCCCCCCAAACCCAGAGCCCCCTCCTGTACCCCAAACATCTCATTCCCAGCCCCATCCCAGAGCCTGCACCCCCCAGCCCAGAGCCCTGACCCCCTCCTGCAACCCAAGCCCGAGCTCCGTCCCACACCCTGAACCCCTCATTCCTGGCCCCACCCCACAGCCCTCACCCCCGCACTCCAACCCTCTGCCCCAGCCCTGAACCTCTCCCACACCCCAAACCCCTCATGCCCCGCTCCACTGGGTCATGGGCATCAATAATTTTCTTCAACTGGGTCGCCAGGAAAAAAAAAAGTTTGAAAACCACTGATGTATAGTACATAGTCTGTGAATAAACAGGGAATTGTCATGCATTGCACAGAGAGTGCCACTGCAATGTCCACTGTTAAAGCTTCAAAACCTAAATATTTACCCAATCCAAGTCCACAGTGGAACCATTACACTGCTGTACTCTGTTACTGGGCAATGCACAGTATTCTTAATTATTTAGTACTTTTCATGGTTACTTCCCTGATGGTAAAAGATCCAGAGAGTTTATCCGAGAAGCTTGGAATTTTGATCTCTAGAGGGTTGCTGTCACCATCTTTATGATCCCAGGAGTGGTTCTGGGTGCCAGTACTCATTCACATAGAATTGCCACAAAGTATTTCTGGAATCACATTCACAACGAGACTGAACAGATGTATTTTACTCTGCTACAGCCAATAATCATCTTACATGAGTGCTGATATTCTTACTGCTGTGCTCTCGGTAAAGACAGAGACTTCATGTTCACTTGACAGGTTATTTATGTTTTCTTATTACAATTCCAGACTGTGTCTTCAAAGTATCACCTGCTTTCTTTTCAAGTTTGTTTCATGTTTCAGACGGCTATAAAAAATGATGGGACCAAATTCTCAGCTGGTGTAAATCAATATAATTCCATGGACTTCTATGGAGCTGTGTCGATTTACATCAACAGAGGGGCTGGCCCATAATATCTAGTAGCAGCAATACTAGGTATGGCAGAGGTGTCTGGTGAGCCAGGGTGAAGACTAGCAAGTCACTGTTGGAAGCTTTTAGCAAGCCAGGGTTATGACCTGTAGGTTGCTGTCCAGACTCTGTGAGGTTGGGAAATGACTAACAAATCATCTGCTTAGCACATCAAATGCCCTTTGTGATAAAATAAGCAAGCCCAAACTGAGGCACAAAGGTAGGGATATGGGAGAGGATGGGATGGCCACATAAGCATAAATGCTGTTTGAGAAGGAGGTAGGGAGAGGAAATGTGCCTTTGTTCAACTGACCCACAAACACCAACCAGCAGATCCTGGCCTCCCAATTCCTACATCACAGACATGACAATGATCTCTGACTACTGTCAGGATACCAGTACTGAACCCAGGCCCACCAACTCTGTAGGCAGCATTAATTAAGGCACTAAACTGCTTTCCCCCACCAACAGCTTTAGTGCTAAAGGCCTAAAGAGCCAGAGCAGCCACGCCTCAGGCCCCTGATTGGATGGACAGGAAGCACTCTCATTCGGTACCCGGATTATATAAAGACCCCAACAGGAAGAGGCAACTGTCTGAGCAATGGAACATTGGCTGCTGGTTGTTGCCTTGTCTGACCTTGCCTCCTTAAGTCACTGACCCAGCCTCTTGGATTGGATCTTCCAGCTATTGACACCTGCAAGAACTCTGACCATTGCCTCAGATTGCTCCTGATACCAGTTGACCTCCCAACTAACTGATTACACGTGCGCACTTGACTAGTGCTCTGGACTGCCCCTTAGCCCACCTGGGTCACCAAGCATTACAACTAGAGGCATAGTTTGGGGGGGCATTGCCCCCCCCAAACAGAGGCAAGGCATGGGGGGTGCACATGGGGTCATGTGTGACTGCCTCCCCCCCAATTTCTGCAAGTGCCACGATGCTCTGCTCAGCCTTCTGGGGGTGAGGTGGGGTGGATCTGTCCTTCCCGTGCTGTGCCCCACCCACCCCCAGCACATTTCCAGCTTGCTCAGCCCCTCTCCCTGGCAGCCAGGCCCCAGCAGGGAGCAGAAGGGATGAGACAGAGCTTCTTCTCCTGCTGATGGTAGCCACTCTAGGTTGCTCTCTTTGCAGCTGGACACTGCCTCCTGCTGGGTCTTAGTGCCTGTTGTCATTGCCTTCTACCGGTGCCTGCATGGCCACTATCTGGTTTCCTGTACAACAGTGAGTACCTGTGAAGGGGGGGGGGGGGAGTGGAGCAAGGGGGACTGGGGAAATGGGGGAAGAGATGGGGCATGGGGGCAATGGGGAAGGGAATGGGGATGGGATGGGGAAGAGAAGGGGATAGGGGAATGGTGCGGGGTGGGGGGGGGGGCGGGGAAGGAGCCCAACATGCAGCATCCCCTTGGCAGCAGCTGCAGCCCCAGCAGGAAGACAGCTGCAGCAGCACCGCAAGGCACCAGAGCGGTGGCATGGCCACCGCTCCTGTGCTCAGGTCACCACAGAGGATAGCAGCAGCAGCTGAGGCTCCCCTGTTAAGCCAGCCCAGAGCCCACCCCTCTCCACCAGCATCAGCAGCCTCGGTATCACTCCAGAAAGGGAGGAGAAAGCCAGTGAGCTTGGGGAACTGGCTTCACTGCGCGCATGCACACTTTCTCCCCACCCCGCACATAGCAGTCAAACGATGCCTATGATTACAACTACAGACTTCATATCCTTCACCACAGACCACATGCCTCATGACCTCTGGAACCCCAAATCTTGACACAGCATCCCAGACCAGAGTGGAACTGAATGGGTACTTCTCCCCCTAGACTCCAATGATTTGCACCACTATGTATTGTGATGAATGTTCTATTCCTAGTTATCTTGGAGCTCAAACTCTTTGACTCTTGACTACAGAGCCCCTTACAGATTCCTTCCCCTACTGCAAGCAGTACATTTAATTAGTTTGCCCTCTGAATCTGGGAGAGAATCTGATAAAACAAACTCATCTCTGTCTCTGCCTTCCCTGCTCTTTCCAACCTAATGCAGCCCCTACCCTGCAAAAGGGAAAGTGAGGAAAATGCAATGGAGGTGGCCCTCCTCTTTTCCCAAATAATCTAGGGGAGAATCACCTTTGTGCATGAATCTCTGGGGTAAGAGCTGGCCCATGATTTTAACTTTCAAAGTATCAGAAGTGAGTTTGAGCAGTTTATTTTAGTATCTCACTTTCTAAAAAGTCACCACAAATTCATCATGTCAGCTAAGGGAGGCTTAGAATATTAAATAATGCAGTTTTTTATATGCAATAAAAACATATATTTTTAAAACAGCTTTCCAGCTTCAAAACAAAAACAAATCCACAAAGTTTCTTGCACTCTAGTCACAATTATTTGTCATCTTGTAGTTTCTGTTTCCAGCCACAGCGTGGAGCAATTGTCTGTGAATACAATTATATTGGTATCTTCATTTATGTGGTTGGTAACTGTTACTCAGGTTTCCTCTGTAATTATAGCACTGTGTTTTGTGCAAACACAAAGTAACATGAAATAAAATGAAAAACATTAAATGAAAAATATCCCCTTTTCAATTACTGTTCTCCCTCACTTTATCCCCCTTGGTCCTCATGTGAGGGAAGTGTGAAGACGCATTCTACATGAGTGACATGATTGTGGGGTGGAAGCATGTGGGTATGCCCAGAGGTGGGTAGGTGGCATCAGTACCAGTTCCCAGGCTAGGTGAGAGGGATGCAGCTAGTAAGCTAGACAGCCAGGCACAGACTCCACCATCCAGAGCCAGAAATAGAAACTAATAGGGAGCTTGGGTTCTGCTGAGGAGGGGGAACATACAAGGGGGTTTGGGGAGGGGTCCCTGAGACTAATGAAGAAGCTGAGGTTCAATGGGAAAGGGTCAGTTACATGAATAAAATTTCTCAAATATAATAAAAACAAAATATTTTAAGGATAAAACAGTAACATTAAATTCCCCCAAAATAAAATTATAAAAAATAAAAATGTCACAGGGCTCTAGCTGTAATTTGTAATTTTTTATCACAAAACACAGTGATTTTGTTTGGTATGTATAGTGACATTGCATCACATTGGATAGGATATAGGAAAGAGAATGGGAGCAAGTAAATAAATGTATCTGAAAAGAATCAATGTCCTCAGAGAGACCTATGGCCAGTCTAACCAAAGAGAGAGTGAGTGTGTGTGTGTACATGTGCACCTCTTCCCCAACAATGTGGGAACTGTATTGGAACACCCCTTTTGCTCCCTACTATTACTCCTACCCACACCCCCTATTAATGAAGAGCTAAGAGAAGACAGGGCACCAGGTCAAAATTTGTTCTGGGTCTCCATGTGCCCTTTTTACTATACAGCATGTGCAAACTTCTCTGAATATATCTGGTGAACATGTGGAAGGTGGTTGCATATGTGCACTGGCACGGCTTGGTGAGACCACAGCCTTTACCCTGCTGTTTGCCCTCAGTTAATTAATTGCCAGGTTTTCCTAGTATTGCAACCTCTTGCAATTATATCATGTCTCACATATTTTAATGTATTATTACAAGTCCAGGTACTGGAAACATGATAGCATGAGGGAATCTCAACTCTGTCTTTTTTTTCCCCTTCTTTTTTTAAGTAAGTTTTCAGTCCTCTTGGGTGCAGAGAAAAACTTCCAAACATGAAATGAGTGCAACCTTAAAGGTTCAAAAGTCAGAAGGCAAATGCAAAGAAACCACCTTCTTTTTTCATGATTTTGGGAGGCTGACCTCATGATATTTGATTACTTGGGGTTGGAAATACTGTTTCCCCCAAAGCATTGTTTCCCATAACTATGCAGAAGGGACAGTGGATGGGGAAGTCTTGTCTGTTTGTGGTCATAGTGGGGGATGGAATTTGTAGGAGAAACTGGAAAGCTGGCATTCCTACTGGGGGCAGTATTTAAGGTTGTGGTGCATTCTCTGAGGTGTAGAGTGATTCTACTAGCGGTGAGCTGTATATCTTTGGCTGGAAGAGCAGAAGCAATAAGTTCCATGGTGTGGACAAAAGATCCTGGGATATGATTGAGAAGGTAACTTCTGAGGCTCGTGTACTTGAGGAAGTCAAACACTCACTTAAACTAAGGGACTATGCAGGACATGCAGACAGCATTTTTTAAGTGGATGCTCAGGTACACAACTATCATAATAGAAAAAAAAAGAGCCAAAAGGAAAAGACTATCACTTCAAATGATCTCTGTGCATAAGATTTGAGCATGACAAATAGGACAACAATCTTATGTTCTGTTTGCTTCTAGTACAATCCATAGACCAAATACACCACTAATGTAAGTGGGTGAAGCTACAATGATTTAAAAGGATTTGAACTTCCCTACATTAATGGTAAATTTGGCCCTATGCTTCTAACTTGACAGCTCAATTGTGCTGAACTCTAGGGGTGGGGAAGAGGTAGCAAAGGTGTAAAAAACTTTCCCCCCTTGTGCACCCACTAAGCTAGGACTGGTACCAGCTCTAACAACCTCAAAGTGGTTAGAGAGAAATGAGTGGGCACCTCAGCACCATCCATTTTGCAATAGCCAGAAAGTCAGTGCAAGGGAAAGTGTACATGGTAGCACAGTGGACACACTCCACCTCTCTTCCAGTAAGCGTTCTGTCTGACAGAAGCACAGTGCCTCCTGAAACTCTCACTGGCATGGCGCATCTCCACATTGCTACATCACCTCTTACTGGAAACTGTGGCTTAAAGAGCAGTTCTAATCCGAAAACTGACTGTAAAAATGACACCTTCTTACTCAGAAAATCAACTTCAGCAATGTATTCAGTCAGAGCTCTATTAAATACTAACTGAGCCTTAGCTAAATGAACCCATTAATAGTTTTCTTTTGCTGGGATATAGGGAAGTGTTTTTAATCAAGTTAAAAAACATACTTTCTGATCAGTTACCTTTTTCAGCAGTTCTGCTTGAGATGCAAAGCCAGTTGTCATTTGCAGCTTGTGCATGTCTACTCAGTATACAACTCATCCTCCAGCATTCTTATTGGTGATGTACAGTTAATTTTGTCTCCAATCTCCTCTCCCTGCCCACAATACCATGAGACCCCCAATTCCATGAAGCTCCCAGCTCCAAAATTTATGTTCCTTCTTCAATACTGTACTCATTTCCCCTTCTCCCCACAGACTCCACAAACTGCATATATTTCCCTCCTTTTCCCATACACCCCTCTTCTTCTTATTTCCCCCTCCCAAGTTTCTATTTCTTTCTCCTCTCCCAAACCCATTTTCTCCTCCTCTTGTTTAAAGCCATTACACCCCTCAGCTATTTGCCCTTCCAAGGTGCCTCTGTCCTCAAGATCTCTCAAAAATTTACAGCCATAACAACCCCCATACAGCTGTCCCTAAGACACAATTTCTCTCCCATTCAACCCCTCTTCTTTGTCCCAGTTACCCCATCATTCCTTTTCTGGACCACTCTTTCCTAACTCCACTCTGCATCCCAACCTCACCCCGCCCCTTTCTACAATCCTCAGTACCAGTCCCTCACACACTGCACCTCTTCCTCTCCATGGTACCTAGCTCCCCTTCTCTCTTTCCAGCTCTCAACTCTTTTGTCCCCAAAACTTTTCCCTCGCCAAGATATCTTCCTGCCACCCACTCTAGCTCTCCCCATATGTTGTAGACAAGGCCCTTCCCAAAAGTCCTATGTGTCCTCTCCCAGGCTCTCCTATATCTGTTCCCCTTACCAAGGTGTATGGTCTCCCCTCAGCAAGGTCCCCATCCCCCTCTCAACTATTGCTCCATCCCTCGCATTGTAAGGCTCTTTCTACCCACTTCCCCCAATTCCTCTCCCAAGGTGATGCCAGGTCTTTGCTGCACCCACAAGACTCCCTAGCTGCCCCCATCCGACTCTAGCAGGGGTGGCTCTAGGTATTTTGCCACCCCAAGCACGGCAGGCAGGCTGCCTTCGGCAGCTTGCCTGCGGGAGGTCCCCGGTCCCGCGGATTCGGCGGAAGCCTGCGGGAGGTCTGCCAAAGCTGCGGGACCAGCAGAGCGCCCCCGTGGCTTGCCCCCCACAGGTACGCACTTGGCATGCTGGTGCCTGAAGTCGCCCCTGTTGCCCAGAGCCCACGAGCCAGGAGGTGAGCGAGGCCAGGCCGTGGCGGAGCACGAAGCTTGCTGCAGAGCCGGGCACAGCCGCCCTGCCGGCAAGAGGCTCGTGCGTGCCGAGCCCGACGGGCCGTAGGCAGGGGACGGCCTCACGCGCAGACTCCCAGAGCTACCGTTAGCGAGCGGGCTCCAGTTACACATCCAGCCCACCCTGCGAGCGGGCGGGAAGCCCAGGACTCTCCACACGGCTCCCTGGGTAGCGTTTCCTAGCCCCGCCCCTCTCCCGAGCCCGGAATGCTGCTGCCCGCCCCAGCACATGCCTGCTCCGAGGGCGATGGACAGCGGGCAGGGAGAGGCGTTGGTGGGAGGGACCCCTCCACGCCTGCCGGATATGGGCCACAAGCGGCAGGTCCGAGGCCAGCTACAGGAGCGGCTGCTGCTGCTGCAGGCTTCGTGCCATCAGCTGAGAAGCTTCCTGATTGGCTGCTCGCCCCGCCCTCCCGCCTCTTGGGGTTGTGAGCAATTAGGATGGTACCTGTGGGCCCCCCCCTTGCAACACCCGATCTGGGTAGGGGTGAGGAGCCCTTGGAGCTGTCCCCAGCCAGAGCGAATGAAGAGCCCCAGGAGAGGCGGAGGTGGGGGCAGTATCGCAGACCTGGGGGGGGGGGTGTCAGTGTTCATTGTGGGGCAGGGGGTGGGCAGATGTGGGGGAGAGAGCTCTTTCAGCAGAGGTCTCAATCACCTTATCCAATAAATCTGGGGGGCATGGGCAACACTAATTGCCAAATACCTGAGGGTGGACAGGGAGACATTCCAAAATCAGAAGACAGATCAAAGAAAAACACAGTATAGTCTTTAAAAAACTCATGATTTTTAATCATTTAAAGGGGCTCAATTTATGATTTTTGATTTCTTGAGGTTGGCGCTGAGGATGCATAGCACAAACTTGGACTGCCACATCATCCTACTAGAGAAGCGAAGCTGGAGTCACATGTTGTGCATCTCTGCCTTGATTGCCATTCAGAGTAATCACTGAGTGTGCAAAGTCATCTGTGGAGTTATAGCAGGAAGCTCAGTAAGATCTTGCTAGTCTAAGGGCATGGCTACACTTGCAGATGTAGAGCGCTGTGAGTTAAACCCGCCTTCGTAGAGTGCAGTAGGGAAAGCGCTGCAGTTTGTCCACACTGACAGCTTCAAGTGCTCTGGCGTGGCCACATTTGTGACACTTGCGGCAGCATTGGGAGCGGTGTATTATGGGCAGCTATCCCAGCATGCAAGTGACCGCAATGTGCTTTTCAAATGACGGGCGTGGGGTGTGACAGGGAGTGTGTTGTGTGTATGTGGGGGGAGAGAGAGTGGGTTTTTGGGGTGCTGAGAGTGTGTCAGAATGCTGTCTTGTAAATTCAGACCCCTCTCCCCCACCAACCTCTCTCTCTCTCTCACTCAAAGCAAACAGTAAATGTTTGCTTTTTTTCGGAGCTGATAAGCAGTCGGCTTCTCTGAAACAGAGCTTTGAAAGGGCATGTCTGCATTCCTGCAGCTGATTTCACAATAATGACTAGAGTGGCCACTTGACCTAAGGGGATTATGGGACGTTTCCGGAGGCTGATCACAGTGCAGTAACGCAACACCTTGTTCACACTGGCGCTGCGGTGCTCCAGCGGGGACGCTGCAAACGTTATTCCACTTGCTGAGGTGGAGTACCAGCAGCGCTGTAGCTGTGGAGTCAGAGCGTGCCTTGCCAGTGTGGACGGGGAGTGAGCTAGAGTGTCCAGGGCTGCTTTATTGTGCTGTAACTTGCAAGTGTAGCCAGTGAGCCTGTTCATGCGGCTGTAGGGTGACCAGATGTCCCGATAAAATCGTGACTGTCTCGATTTTTAGACGTTTGTCCCATGTCCTGATCGATGTTTGGTCAGGATGCAATTTGTCCCGATATTTCGCACTCCTGTTTTTTGTTTTGTTTTGTTCCACCGGCAGGACTCCGCTTTTTTTTTTTCTCCCCCTCTCTCTCTCTGCCAGCGGGACTCTGGGACTCCACGCTTTTTTTTTTGCTGTGCCGGTGGGACTCCGTTTTTTTTCTTTCTTCCCCCGCTCCCCCACTGGCGGGACTCCGGGACTCTGTTATTTTTTTTCTCTTTTTTTTTTGCTGTGCCGACGGGACTCTGCTTTTTTATTTTTAATTTTTGCTCTGCCAGCGGGACTGCCCCCCCATGTGTCCCGATATGTTTTTCATCCCATCTGGTCACCCTATGCCGCTGTATTATGGAAGCATGTTAGTGCCTCTATAGTGAAGGTTGTGTCAAGTTTTTGCATTTGATGGGATATAAATACCTCTTGTCATTCAAACTGACTGATTTGTTTTAAAAAAGCAGCAAGTGGAAGCTACTTTTTGAGGATTTGGATGAAATTTTAAAGCCATTCTGGGCAATGACAAATAGTACTTGGTAAGGAAATAAATGTGCTAAACTCTCCCACTTCTAAAACAGAGCTAAGTATATCTCCCCTATTTTTTAACTATTTTCTAAACAAATCTACTGTGTACATTCACACCAAACTTGAAATAGAATTGAAATTTGATTTGCATATGTAATGTAAATATGGCAATTTTCTCAGTAATTTGGTGAAACTGGAGTTATGTCAGAAATGTTTTTAATCTGTAGAGAGCTAGGCCATGAAATGCAGGTAAAAATCTGGAGTTTCAGCACATCCTTCTACTTTTCTTACCACATACCTGACCAATGTAGAGGAGACTGGGAGGCAGGGTGTGAGAGTCAACATGTGGAGGGAAGCAGGGAAACAGTTGCAGGTGTAGGGAGGGCAAGGCACACAATTGCTGCTCCATTGCGTCCCATCTTCATTGCCCTCCATAGTTGGAGAGGGTCAGCCTTCCCAGTAGTGCTCCCACTTCAAACTTGCAAAGCTCATCAGAGTATGTGGGCTTTTGTGAAAGCATTGGAAATGGTATGGTTGAAGGAGGCAGGGATATGGGGAGAATGGCCAGTGGGATTGGCTTGGTAGCAGAACTCTTCCAATAATAAAGCTTCAATGTACAATGTGTCATTTGTGCAACAGCTTCTTATCAACCTCAGTAGCCTTAGAGTTGAACAGCTGTTCAAGTGAAAAGGGAATGAGTGGCTAACTGTGGGGGATTGTGGGAATGATCTGAGACTTGTGGAATCGCTTTTTGGTATCTCCAGTGGGTAGAATTTGGTTTGTGGGTGGAGTTTAGGATAATATGTAGTATACAGGAACAGGGTAGTACTTCTTTAAATTGTTTAAATCCCTAAGAGAGCTCACTGGCTTTTATATTTTTAGAGTTGCCAGAACCCAACCAGAGCAACAGTGCATATATGTAGTTAGGCCATGTATGTTGTCTAAATTCCACAAATATGGTTATTTGGTGGGCCCCACCATGCTGTGTGATTCTTTCATATTATATTTTTTGTGTGAATAGCAAAAGACCCAACAGAATAGTACTACTACTTTTTCTCCCATTTGACCTTTGCTCCATATAATAGCCCAGAAGTAGATGTGCTATTAAAAATAACACACAAAACAATTAATCTGCTACTGTTTACAGTCTAGTTAGGAGCTCAGATTTTAAAAATCCATTTTTCCCATTTCAGAACAACTTCAACTGCAAAGGCTTTAAAAGCAGCAGAAACTATGGCACAGGCTGCAGCCAAGTGCTAGTTTAAGTCCATAATAGAGATTTAAAGATCCTGGTGCCATTCAGACACTTTGAATGGAAAACAATTTAAAAAAAACCAACGTTTTTAAGAAACACACTTATACTTAGATTTTTTTAAATGTCTTAGTTATTTTTCTTAATGTTGAAAATTCTCATTTTGTGAGTGTAATAACAGATGCTGAATTATACTGGCATATCTGTCTTTGGCTTTATAATTTGTTATATACTTGAAGCGTGCCAATCCACACAAACCCTGCTGTTATCACATATACATATAGGCCCAGATCCCCAAAGGTGTATAGTTAGGCACCTATATACCTTTTAGTATCTAAGCCTATATATATCTATATAATAGTGTATATGTATATAACACACACACACACAAAATGTGAAATGGGTTGTATAGCAGCCATGAAAGAGTTAATAGATGGAGCAATTACCCCTCCAGTAGCAGCTACAAAATGGCTAGCTACAGCTTAGGTAGGGAAGGATGATTGCCAGAGAGTTACCTCAAAAAAAGGCCCCAGCAACAGACAGGGAGAAACCTGCCAGAGGGGTAAGACTTCCAGGCAGAGGTGAAAGTAAGCTGGTACGTGCGGGTACGGAGGACCGGTAAGAAAAGGAGACTGACTGAGGGAGGGAAAGAGAAGCCTGCTCCCTGCATGAGAATAGTTTAAACTCAGCTGTTCCCTGATGGTTCAGCCCCCAGGGCTAGGTTTCTGGCCTCCTTGTTAATTTCACTCACAGTAGCTGGGAGGAGGGGGTCGTGGGGAGGGTGTGTTTGACCATGGCAGGGGCAGTCCCTGTCTGCCCCCTGGGATGAGGGGATCTCTCCTACTAATATACACAACAAATACAAGCATTTGGCTGCACAGCTTAAATCCTGAACTAATAAAAGCAGGTGGAAGGGGAAAACTCACTGTCACATTGGTTTCTTGTCTCCTCCCTTCCCCTCCCCTCCCCCTCCTCCAGCCAGGCTGCAGACAAGGCTCTGAATTCCTCCCCATTCCCCCCAGCAGGGGTTTTCCTCTAGGCTCTAGCTTGCAGTAGACTGGCTGAGATGCCTGCTATTGCTGCCTGCAAAAGAACAGTTTAAACTCGGCTGTTCCCTGTGCAGTTCAGTGCTCAGAGTTAGGAGCCGTTTCTGGCATCCTTGTTAATTTCACTCCCAGTTGTTGTTGGGTGTGTGTGACCATGGCAGGGGCAGTTCTTTTCTGCCCCCCGGATGAGGGGATCTCCTAAACACAAACCATCCCCAACAGTGGGGAGGTGCAATTCTCTGAGCATAAAAGGACAAGGACTGCTGAGTTACATGTTAGAGATGAAGACCTAATTTAAGGTCATTGGACATTTGGTTCTGTCTGAACTTTGGTTACACCAGAAAGGGCAAGACTATGAGCAACCCAGCCAGAGGACTGATTCTCCAGAAGGGGTAGATCACTGCAGCCATTGAGAGCATCTCATAGCAGGAGACACTTGATGCAGAGGGACTGCCATGCTGCTTTCTGCATCAAGGAGGTGTGCTGACCAGTGAACGATGCTGTAACATTACATAATTTGAATTTTGTGATTTCAAAGTACAGTTTTCCAGATACAGTCTGCAAAATATCAGCTGAGTAGCAGGGAAAACAGTTTCATTACTATTAAATCTGTTGTACTGTGAGATAGTCACTCAAGAACAGTACTGAACATTTGTTTGATGAAGACATTTTAAAAGCTATACTTATTGAAGCACTAGAAAATAAACTATAAGGAACAGCCCTTCACTGGCCATTGGGGAATGAGATATAAAGTAGATTATCTATGGACTTTTCCATTTCTAGATTCTATTGAAGTAGTTCATTACTTACTGTTAACATTCTAGTTGGCAAGTTTTGGGATTTGCTTGTTTCATTGGTCAGTTGTGAACAGGAACTGGAGCAGCAGCAGCCTAGGACATGGAAATTGTTATTTCCTGAAACCATTGCCAATTATCCATGGTTAAATTATTTGGAAGTAACTATAGACACATTTTTTCCACTGTATTAATATGGACTGAATCCACAAGGGTCAAATTCTGCTTTTAGTTATACCAGAGTAAATCCAGATGTAGCCTTATATATAGTTGTGTTACTTTAACCAATTACCCACCCCAAGATGAGGGTTTACAGCTACTTTAATCTGTGCACATTCATACCCCAAATTGACTACTGTAGAGAGGTTATCAATAGAAGGGGGACCCCATAGTGCACACAGGGACAACACAGTGTTCTTTTTATAGAAATTACTTTTATTATCCAACCAAACAACAATAATCACACACTGCAGTCTGGTAAAGGAGACAGAGATCACTACAGAATGCATAGTATTTTCACTACTCACAGCATGCCTTGCAAAAAAACCCTCAAGTGTTAGTCATCCTCCTCCTCACCATCGTCATCACCACCAGTGGTTGTTATCCTGGCATCTCCCTGAAGGCACACAGGCTGGAATACAGCTTTTATAATGTGTTATACTGATGCCCACTGAGATTCATACATATTTCTGAAGGCTTTAAAAAACCCTTTTCCTTATTTGAATTTCCACCCCCCACTACTTTTGAGAAGTCCTGTTTTTCATAGGCTAACTCATTAATTCCCCTTATACTCATTAACATTTACATTGCCTTATCACCATAGTAACAGGTGGTTACCTTAAGGAAGTCTCTAACACAGGGGTCTCAAACTCAAATGACCATGAGGGCCACATGAGGACTAGTACATTGGCCTGAGGGCCGCATTACTGACACCTCCCCCCGCCGCCCTCGGCCCCGCTCCCACTCCACCCCTTCCATGAGGCCCTGCTCCTGCCCTGCCTCTTCCCACCCCTTCCCTGCCCCCATTCCAACCCCTTCCCTGAAATCCCCAGGGGGTGCAGGAGCAGTGTGGGGTGTGGCAGGGGCTCAGGGCAGGGAGTTGGGGTGTGGGGTGCAGGAGGAATGAGGGGTGCAGGAGGGGTACAGGGTGCAGGAGGGGTGCGGCAGGGGGCTTAGGGCAGGGAGTTGGGGTGTGGGGTGCAGGAGGGGTGAGGAGTGTGGCAGGGGGTCAGGGCAGTGGGTTGGGGTGCAGGAGAGGTGCGGCGGGGGCTCAGGGCAGTGGGTTGGGGTGCAGGAGAGGTGCGGCAGGGGGCTCAGAAGGGGGTTGGGGTGCAGCAGGGGGCTCAGGGAAGGGGCTCAGGGCGCAGAGTACAGCAGGGGGTCAGAGTGCAGCAGGGGGCTCAGGGCAGGGGGATCGACTGCAGGAGAGGCTCGGGGGGTGGGCTCTGGCCCGGTGTGCACCGGGGGCAGGGCAGGCTCCCTGCCTGTCTGCCCTGCCCCCGCTCTGCTCCAGGAAGCAGCTGGAACGTGGGGGAAGAGAGGCACAGGGGTGTATGTGTTGATGTTGCTTCAGGCACCGCCCCCAGCACCTCCTATTGGCCGGGAACGGGGAACCACGGCCAGTGGGAGCTGCTGGGGGCAGTGCCTGAAGCAACATCAACACACACACCCCTGCGCCTCTCTTCCCCCACGTTCTTGCCACTTCCTGGAGTGGCGTGGGGGCAGGGCGGGCACGCAGGCAGGGAGCCTGCTTTGCCCCCGGTGCGCGCCAGGCCGGAGCCATTCTAGGTAAAGGCGGGGGGGGGGGGGTTCAGACCCCTGCTCTAACATTACATCCCAGCTACCAGGAGTTCTTCCATGGTGTCTACTGACCTCTCATGGACATTATTATCCAATCTAAGTAGTTATTTTCAAAACATCAGCATAACACAAACGTAGACACAAGCTCAGCAAGTTTATTAATTTACTTGTGCTAACTTACTTATCCTGGGTCTTAAGGCTTAATTTGGCTAAGCTAAATAACTAACAAGCATGAGGCCTGTAGGCCACTTTACAACATTAATTAATACTTATATTTTACCTCTATAACCTAAATATACCAGATAAAAGATAATTCCTCCATAGTTAATGGACAGGTAACCCAGGTAACTGCAGGCAAAATTTAGCCCTGAGTCTGTAAATGAGGAGTATACCAGAGTGGTTTATTTTAACTTTGAAACCTAGACCGCTTATGGACTTAAGTCTAGGTGTGTCTCATTTAAAATAAAGACAGACAACCAAGATATTAGTTTTGAAAAAACAAACAAACAAAAACCCACAATAGATTGTGCTCAGTAGAAATTCACTGATGAGAGTTGAAGGTAATTTGGTGTGGAATATAACAAACAAAATATTTTTAAATTGGGATTTTCCAGTCACTAATAAACTTCAGTGACTGGAAGAAAAGGAGAGAAAAAAGCTTAAGGAACAGCTGATGCAGTGTGTGTCTTTGGTTTGGTTTTGGCTTTGTTTTTGGGGGACTTGTGAGAGAGACATAGGGAACCCCTTCCTCCTCTAATCCACCTTTAGGATAGCAAGGTGAAGGATATTTAGCACTTCAGTGAATGCAGAAGGTGGGAATAGCTGCCCTGGCCACTAGCACTTCAAGACTCAAAATACGCATAATCTACTGTCTGTGGGTGTGACCAGTTCCCCAGCCAGATAGCTCATATACCTTGGCTCGTGTGATATCCTTCCTGTTCAGGACACTCAGAACTGTACTGTGTTACCACTCTGCTTCAGTTAGAGTGAGCTTAAGCTGTGTGTCAGTTCACTGACGCAACAGCTTGTGTGCCTTGCCAGCAAGCTCTTCAGGGCTCTACCAATCTAAACCTTGTCTTGCAGGTAACAATCAGTGAACCCCACTTCCTGAGTTCCCCAGAGTCTCTTTGTAGTGTGCAGTCCCTCTCACTGGATGCTCACAGAAGTTACTAAGTTTGCTGCAGACAGAGACAGTATACACACCAGCCTGTTAGGTTAGCTGAAGATGCACCCTACGCTATTAATACACTGCACTGAGGTGGTTGTGTAATAAACTAATTTTTGTTTTATTAATAAAGAATAGAGATTTAAGTGATACTAAGCAAGAATAAAAGTCAGGTGTGGTTACAAACAACAACAAACATGCTTTCTGCTGACTAAAGCTGGTGTATCTAGCCATGAACACTTCATCCTTACCCAGGTGGGGTGTGTGTCAGGATCATGTAAAGGTGGGCAGGGTTCAGGATGGAGCTCATGCATTCTGTTCAATTCTTGACTAGTGCACCAGCCCCTATGAGATCACTGCAGCTGGCATACTTAAAACAGCCCTTAAGCTGCTCTAAAATATGCTATGGACCATTTTGCACATACACGCCCTAAGCTCTTCCCTGACCACTCCATAGCTTTGCAGAGTCTGAGCTTGATGCAGCTCAGAACTGAGCCCAGAGCTCAGGAGGTGGTGGGGGGGAAAGGTTGGAAAAAACAATGTAATCAATAGTTTAATTAAATTAGTATGATAGAACTGAGTTACTTGGCTCCAGAATGGATATCCTCTCTCTGATGAGATTATCCATGTATGACCATTTGGGTAATAAAATTGTGTTTTATGTTTTCTTACACTGAATTTGTCATATTTACAATGCCTTAGCTGGATAGGGAAAAATCCTTTGTAAGTGAACACTTTTCCAAGTCAGCCTTTGAAACGCCTGCCTGGTGTTGGGCCAGTATTTATTTAGCTTTTTAGCTCTGTATTCTTGAGACTTTTTTTTTTTTTTTTTAGCATTTTCTGCTGTTACTGTGTAGCCTCAGAGGCACTGAGCCTGCTTCAGGCTCCTCCAGCGACCTTCACTTGGAAAATGTCTTATAAGACCAGCTGTGGAATGTATTTTGTCTACTAGCTTCTCACTGGGAAGCAAAGCTTTTATTCTAGGGCTATTCTGGATTAAATCCACACCTGCTCCTTGGGGAGAGGAAAACACTAATTCTAAACATCCCTCCCCTTTGATATCTTAGGTATTAGTCACTCAGTGAAGTCTTGGGCCTCTTGTGTTCCAATTGTGCAGTTTGCCCTATGGCTATTGGGAGGAGCTCTGCTTTGTCTATTAAAAAACCAAAACCCAGCACATTTGAGAACAGTGTAACAGAATCAAATTTAGGGTTTCACTTGTTCATCCTTTTACTGAGGGAAAAGACACACAACTGACTTGTTGTTTGGGATTGGAAAGAACCTAGCCAGGGAAGTAATACAACAGGCAGGGAGTGTTGTACAGGGCACAGGTAAAGAATAGTCACTCTCCCTCTTTGTGTGTGCATGTCTCTATGTTCTAGTTTAAAAGTTTGATAAAGTAATTGATTTAACAAGGGTGGTCCTGCAGCTAATGCCCAAGACTGGGACCAGAAAAGACAGTTACCTTTTCCGTGACTGGTGTTCTTCAAGATGTGTTCTCATGTCTATTCCACAATAGGTGTGCGTGCTCACCACGTGCACTGGTGCTGGAAGTTTTTCCCCTAGCAGTACCCATAGGGGAGTGCCTCTAGTGAACCCTGGAGTGGCTCCTCCATGGCTGTGTGCCCCCCCCACCCTCAGTTCCTTCTTACCAGACAACTCCGCCAGAGGGGAAGGAGGGCGGGATGTGGAATAGACATGAGCAACTCATCTCAAAGAACACGTTACGGAAAAGGTAACTGTCTTTTCTTCTTTGAGTGATTGCTCATGTGTTTTCCACAATAGGAGTTCATAGACTCTCGGGACGGAGCACAGCTGTGCCAAACCTGGTGTCTTCCCTGGTCTGGGAGATGATCACATATGTGAGGTGAACATGTGAACTGAAGACCATGTGGCAGCCCTATAAATGTCATGAATGGAGACAAGGGCTAAAAAGTCAGCTGATGAGACCTGTGCCCTAGTCTGTGCCATCACAATTGACGGCGGGGGGATACCCACCAAGTCGTAACAGGTACAGATGCATGAGGTGATCCAGTTGGAGAGCCGCTGTGTGGAGATCGACCGACCCCTCATGCGTTCGGCCAAGGCAATGAACAGCTGCGAAGACTTCCTGAACGGCTTAGTCCACCCCAGGTAAAAGGCCAAAGCCCGTCTAACATCCAGCATGTGGAGGTGGCCCTCATCACTGGACACATGGGACTTGGGACAGAGGACCCGCAGGAAAATGTCCTGACAAATGTGGTAGGCGGAGACCACTTTCGGGAGGAACAAAGGATGTAGGCAGAGCTGGACTTTATCCTTATGGAACAGCATGTACGGGGGCTTGGAGGTCAGGGCCCTGAGTTCCGAGACCCGTCTAGCAGACGTGATTGCCACCAGGAAGGCTACCTTCCATGAGAGGTGTGACCAGGAGCATGTAGCTAATGGCTCAAAGGAGGGACCCGTCAATCGGGCCAACACCAAGTTTAGGTCTCACTGTGGGCTTAATGTATGGGAAGAGATGATCCAATCCCTTAAGGAATCGGCCGGTCATAGCATGGGAGAAGACTGTGTGCTCCTGCCCCGGTGGATGGAAGGCCCATATGGCCACCAAGTGCACCTTGACGGACAAGGGCTAAGGTGCAGAAGATAGTCTAAAATGAGCTGGATAGGGGCAGCCATGGGGGAAACGCCCACTCAGCCGCCCATTGGGAAAACCGAGACCACTTTGCCAACTAGGCTCGACGCATGGAGAGTGGCCTGCTTTCCAAGAGGATGCACTGAACCCACTCCGAGCACGTCCTTTCCTCTCAGCCTAACCATTGAGCAGCCACGCCCTGAGGTGGAGTGCTGCTAGGTTGGGGTGGAGGAGATGACCCTGGTCCTGGGACAGCAGGTCCGGGTGGGACAGCAACAGTCATGGCAGGGCGACTGCCAGGCTCACGAGGGTCCCATACCAATGCTGCCTGGGCCATGCCAGGGCAATCAGGAAGACCTGGGCCCTGTCCATCTTTATCTTTTCCAGGACCTTGCCGATCAGCGGGATTGGGGGGGGGGGGCATAGAGAAACTGGCCTGACCAGGATAGGAGGAAGGCATCAGAGATAGCACCCATTCCCAGCCCCCCCAGAGCAGAACCGGGGATACCGGCAGTTCTGCCGAGTTGCGAACAGGTCCACCTGTTGAGTCCCTCACTCTTGGAAAAGTCTGTGCACCACCTCTGGGTGTAGAGATCACTCGTGCTGAGAGAAGTCTCAGCTCAGGCGATCCGCTCGTGAATTCTGGGCGCCTGGTAGGTGGTAGGCCTGTAGGCAAACGTCGTGGGCTATATAGAAGTCCCACAGCCTGAGGGTTTCCTGGCAGAGGAGTGGGCCCCGCCTTGCCTGTTGATGTAGAACATCAAGGCCATGTTGTCCATGAGAACCCTGACCACTCCGCCCTCCAGGTGTGAGCGGAAGGCCCCACACGCCAGGCGGACTGCCCTGAGTTCCTTGACGTTTATGTGCTGGGCAAGGTCCTGTGCAGACCACAGACCTTGTGTCTGAACATCCCTCACATGGGCTCCTCACCCAAGGTCCGAAGTGTTGGACACCAGCTCCACTGATTGGGGGCCTGCCCCTGAACAGGATCCCGCAGAGCATGTTCCCTGGGGAGAACCACCATTGTAGGGAGGCGATCACTGGCTCGGGCACAGTGAGGACCTTGTCCATCCTGTCTCTGGCCTGGGAGAACACAGAGGCCAACCAGAGCTGGAGGGGCCTCATACTGAGTCTGGCATGGCAAACCACATATGTGCAAGCCAACATGTGACCCAGGAGCTGGAGACACGCTCTGGCTGTCATCACAGGAAACCTTGTGACTGTGTTGATGAGCCCTTTCAGGGTCTCAAATCTGTCCGGTGGGAGGGAGGCCCTGGCCAACGTGGCATCCAGGACTGCCCCGATAAACTCTATGTGCTAATGTGGACTTGGTGTCATTCACCAAGAGGCCCAGAGTGGCGCATGTGGACAGGAGGAGCACCACGTGATTCTGCACCTGTGACCGGGAGCTGCCCTTGACCAGCCAGTTGTCCAGATAGGAGAAGATGTGGACCCCACAATGTCTGGGGTAGGTCGCCACCACAGACATGCACTTTATGAATACCCTGGGAGCAGTGGACAGGCCAAAAGGGAGGACTGTAAATTGATAGTGTTCCTGCCCAACCGTGAAACGGAGGAAGTGCCTGTGCCCCTCAAATATATGGATGTGGAAGTATGTGTCCTGCAGCTTGACAGCAGCGTACCAGTCCCCAGGATCCAGGAAGGGCATGATGGAGGCCAGAGAGACTATGCGGAACTTGAGCTTTACCATGTACTGGTTCAGGCCTCACAGATCCAGGATGGGCCTGAGCCCCCCTTTGGCCTTTAGGATAAGAAAATAGTGGGAGTAGTACCCCTTGCGTTTAAATTCCGCTAGCACCACTTCCACTACTCCTAAGCCAAGGAGCCGCCCCACCTCCTGCTCAAGCAGGGTCTCGTGACGGGGGTCCCCCAGGAGGGACGGAGGCGGAGGGTGGTTGGGCAGGGTAGAGGTAAATTAGAGGGTGTAGCCTCAAGGGGTGGTGTTGAGGACTCATTGGCCTGAGGTCAGCCACAACCACTCTGGGAGTAAAGCACACAACCGGTTGGAGAAAGGAACCTTTTTTGCGGGTGGATCCCTGGTATCCTGTCAAAACTGACGTTTCCCTGCCTATTTACTCTTGAAGGACCCAGGCTGGGGGGCAGACCGGGACTGCCTCTGTGGGAGTTTCTTACAGTCCAGTGACTTTTTATAAGGGGGCTCATATATTTCAAGTGGGTAGCCTGGGTGGGAGCCTGCTGTGGGTTATGTAAGAGTATTACCTTCATAATGTAACTGATCTCTGACTCAGAGCTAGGATCCTTTCAAATACGTTAGAACAGTGGTTTTCAAACTTTTTTGTCTGGGTACTGGGTCACAACCTGCAGTTTGAAAACCACTGCACTAAAACCTATGTTTCTTGCATAACCATGCACTACTCTGCTGTCCGAGCATAAGGCCAGTACTGTTCAGAGACGCCAGAGGTGGAAGAGTCTTTTAAGGGCATCTAACCCACCCCTTTCCAGCACAGGATTGATCCCTAGAATGTAGTACACTATAATCCTCACAACACTACATTTTCCTGACAGACCATTACTCCTAGTTGTCTCATCATCTACCTTAAATAATTAGTCTTTCCTTGAGATTCTTAAATTGTCCTTATCCGTTAAATACATTAACTGCCTATGGGACTGCAGCTGGATTAATTTTCAATATAGCTCTTCTAGTAACAATGCTTATCAAGGAGACAGTGAGAACTGAAGTAAAAAAATACGTAACAGTCATAGTAGACTTCTGAAGGAAGATTCTGAAGTGGTAAAGTCTTCCCTTCCTTCAAATGGCTGATTTGAGAAGAATCTTCATATTTGTCTTGCCCTGATAAATGAATACTGGCTTCCCATGAAATTTACCTGAGTTTGTATTTCTTTCATAAGCTACACCTGAAGTAGCTATCATTTTAGAGCAAACAGGACAGAACCAGGTGGGTATAATGGTTATAGATCACTTGCTTCAGTTTCTCCTATGCTTTCCTGTCTCCAGTGGGAAAAGTTAACAGACATTTGATTTGCCCACATGCCCCTAGATTTACCCTCCACCCCACCCCATTTTGAAAGTGGCTAAAGTGTGCAAAGCTGCTCAGGAAGCTGGTGACAATGCTGTACAGAGTGTACCAAATCAGGCATCTGCCTGGGGCAAAAACTTTGGACAGTGAAGATAAGAGAATGTACCAGCATTATTGCTTTTGAAATCTCATGTTTTTAGTATATGCTTTTAAAAAATAATACCCAAGATCTAGACAATTGTACTAATCTTTTGGTAGTTTTATTTTGTAAGATGTTTACAATTTTATAATCCTATTAAAGATGAATTGACAAACTGCCCTAAGGGTTTAAGCTTTTATCTAGCCATTTTTTAGAACAGTTTGACTGTTTTTCACTGTTAAAGTAAAAAGTAACATTATGAAAATCATGTTTTGAGTTTCTAGAAAGACAACTGCTAGTGGGCTAGATACGAGGAAGTGTGGTCCAATGCTTCGGGCACTAGCCTAGGACTTGAGACCTGGGTTCAATTCCCTGCTCCGCCACAGAATTCATGTGTGATTTTTGGGCAAGTCACTTAGCCTCTCACTGCTGCTGTTTCTGGTCTGTGAAATAAGGATTGTACTACTTCCCTACCTCAGAGGGGTTGTAAAGACAGAACCATTAAAAAAAAATCTTGAAGCCCTCATTCCATAGTGATTGAGGGGATGGTTTTGAGTACCAATACCTACCTATTTATAGCTCTACCAGAAAGGTTCAGTTCCCTTAAACCACACAGAGGGAAGATGACAGACACCAGGTATATGGGAACAGGAACAATGAAGACAGGTTAACTAGGCAATAGCCTTGGAGGCCTTTGAACCAGGAAGAAGAGCTTGAACCTAATGCAGAAAGAGACCCAGTGCAGGGAGTCACAGCAATCTAAGATGTTGAAAGATGTGGTTATAGCACTTAACTAGTAGTAAGGTACCAACAGTTAACCTCCCTCCCAAAATTAACTGTTAATTGCTTATTTGAGATCCTGGATGAGGTCACACCAGGAAGCATCACTGTTCCATAGCTGTACTTCTGGAAGTGGTAGTAGTGAAAGCTAATTGGGCCTTAATGGTTGTTCACTCCTGAGATTGTTTTCAAAGGTGGTACTCATTACTGAAACAGGATAATGCAAGGAGACAGAGTCAAGTTCTAACTTTCCCTGGGACAGAGGGTTTCTAAGGGTGTGGTAGAGAGCACATATTTATTTATGCCCGGTTGGATAAGCAGAAGCATTACTTGCTGCTCCTTCTGGAACCAAACTACCTACACAAAGTACTTGGGCAAAGAGCATTACTGGCACCTTGTGGGGAGGCTGATTCCAGGCCTTAAGCTTGTTCACCCCCATGACTGCTTCTGCTGAAGAGGCTACAATGGAAAACAGCCCCCATCCAACATAAACCTTAATTACCCATTCTCCCCAAAAATAGCTATTTAAATACACGTTATTCAACTCTGCACATGGCACTATATAGGTGAAGCTGCTTGGACATTGAGGAAAGAAATCTGATCAATGAAAGCATGAGTCAAAACAGAGCCATGATCTTGGGAATGGCGATGAAGTGTATGCAGGAACCTTGCCTCAGCAATTTGACCCTCTAAACACTGAAGGTTTTTTGTTTGTTTTTGCACTTTTTGCAAGAGAAATTCACAACTAGGTGGGAGACTTAACTAAAGCAATAGCTAGCGTATTCTTATTTGAATAATTTGCACTAAAGGGCTGATACAAAAGTGGTGTGCCAGAGAAGTGACAAAATTTTAAAAGTTTGATAAAAATTAGTTCAAATTAAATGTGAGTGCAGCATGCAACTAAACAGATCTAGTATTTCATATTTATCAATTTTTCTTTATTGCTACAGAATGGTTGGCTGATAGGTTAGGAAAAAAAACTGCATCAAAGTAGAATTAGGCTTGCAATGCTTATAAATAAACTCAGTAATTCTGCAACCTGCCTCTTATTTATTAGGCCAACTATTAAGAGGCATGATTCAGAATATGTTTGTTAAATGTATAAAGTAGGGAAGGTATAGTAGCACTATACAAATGAGTAACAATACAACTCATTTTCCTCTAACTTTAATTAAAAAGTAATTTTCTTATCACAACGATTAACTGTGGCTGACAACATCCGTGGCATAGCCTTTGCATATGCTTGCTAGGCATTGCAAGTGTCTGATGGTTACAGCTTCCTCAGGGAAATTTTAATCCTATTTTGGCAGCTCTTTGAATGTATGATGTTTTCACGCTTAAAAATAAAAGGTAAAGTTATAAACAACTCCACACTACTATTCCAGTTTATCAGAGTTTTACAAAACTTGTCACACTGGAGAAGTTACACCATAAACTGTCTTCATAACCAAGACTGAGCCTAGGGAGTAGAACTCCACGAATTCACAGAGCTGTTCTTTGGTAAGCTTCTTATAGTTACTCACCCTGTATGAAGGCAGTATCAGTTTCATTGAATAGCATTAGATAGCTTTCTGTAATTCAAGGAGACATTAGGTATCTGCCTAAAGCACAAGACATTGTAGCCTATTAGTCTAATAAACCTGAATTCGTTATGCAGGTAATAGCTGTAGAAGGTAGTTTTGATTAGACAGTACTTCAGACTAAGCCCTATGCATGAAGGATGTCTTTATACTGTACCTAGGACAAGGCCCGATTCTACTGTGCTCCACTGTAGCAGGGCTTTTTTGTGTATGTAATATTAAGGGGCTCATTACTGGCAGCCTCTCACATTTACATTGCAGACTCAACCCCAGTCTGCACGGGTAGCCAAATTATAGTCTATGATATTGGTGCCCTCAGGCTACTTCCCAGAAGACAGGTGTCCAACATTACAAATATTACTCATTAGTAGGCTCAGGATATAGGGCAAGAATTGAAAAAGCATGAAGAATGTTGTCCCAGCAGGATAAGATAGAAGCACATCTTTGTGAGGAATCTTTCATGTGTCATAACTTGGGGCATGTTGGGTGCAGTGGTCAAGTAGAATTTCAAGCTGCAGGGTTGTCATTCCAGGGTCTTTCACAAGGATCTTTCAACCTGTCACCCTGACTTTTGAACGACTGGTCATTTAAAAAACGCTGGAATGTTACAAGATCAAGGTTTAAAACTCCCTCTACAGCCCTAGCTGCAAAGTACCTTCCAGCAGGTACTACTGCAAGTGTCACTATTTGTTTGGCTATGGGATTGACTGCTGTGCGCGCAAGAAGAGGAACAGTGGCTACCTTGGTCACCTCTACCTTAACATGCTCTTATATGCTTAACAGCTTCTCCCTAATGCCTCATCTTCAAACCCAGTCTACACATTTGACACAACGTAGACGAGTCTCTTTCTGAAGCACTCAGTGATGTTGGCCAGGTTTATCAGTCTGAACAGAGTTCATATAACTGTTAAATTTATATTTAAATAACCAATCATTGCCATGGTGGAACTGAGATTAGGTGTGACCTGTGGAAGCCAAAACATCCCATACCTGCAAGTGGCTGACAGCAACTTAGGGAAATTTTAGGAAGAGACTGCATCTCAGTACAGTCTTCCAATGGATGCTACCTTCAAGAGCAGGGACAATGCCCTGAACAGCCTGGCTATACATGATTTTCCAAAATAAGATGCTAGGTGCCAGTTCAGCAACAACTGCTGATAGTGGCAGTTCAAAACCTAGCTAGTCTATCCCCTGCTACTGACACCATCCTGGGGCTGAACTGTTCCTGATCCAGTTAAGCTGGAAAGAATGATGGGTGCCTGAGCAACTAACAAGTCTGCCAGAGGCAGTCTGGACTCTCTGCTGCTCAGAACAGTACAGCTGAATGACTTGCCTATTGCTTTGGAGACAAGAGATATTCTTGGGTTAAACCTAAGTACACCTGTAAATACAGCTACTCAAGAGTGTGCCCAGCTGCTCTGACTGCATAACATCTCAGGAGTCTTCCTCTCAAGTGATTTATTTCCCATAAGTCTTTTGTAAGCCAACTAGCTTAGTTTAAAAACAAACCTACATCCTTAAAGTGATAGCCGTTCTGTTCCTCTCTACATTTATCATAGTGTATGCATACCAGAAAAAAGGTTCTTTGCCACATGTCAAAATATAATTTCCACATCTTACAATTTTATATAAGCCTCCAACTCAAATGCTATTGTAAATCACAGTAATAATTCATTTGTTAAATGTGCATCAAGTTGGCTACAACTGAACCCAACTGCTCTAATTTCAGGGCTAGATCCTTGGGTCCAGTCAAGCTATACTCAATGCATGACCTGAGAAGAGGTGGCAGAAATGGCATAGTGCTATTATTCCACTCACCCAATAGCTGGGGATTGCTGGAATATTAGGTCCTCTGACCAAGACCCTGGGAGCAGATGGTGTAGAACCAACAGCAACAGCTTTTGCCATCCAGAGATTCCTTTATGTGAGAGGAATTCTCAACTGGCAGCTCAGAATAGCTATTCCACAGTAACTCCCTGTGTGGACAATTATTCTGCACTCAAGAGTGCCTTTGGGTGGTTTAGCTTAATCCACTTTGGAAGTGGAGTAGTGCAGAATAGCTATTGTTTTATATTCACTCCTATCTTATTTTGCAATAGCTGCCCTGTATGGACAAGCCCTATACCAGCTTTCCATGACCTTTGTGCATGGCTCCAACAGTGCAAGAGCACAGGACCCAGGCTCTGGCTTTATCTTTAAAAGCAGCAGTGCCAGAGCATAACAAAGACAAGGAAGATATTAGTCATTTGCCCCATGAAAGCACCAAGGAATTTTAAGCACAAGTACCCTTACCGTTCTCTTTTACATTATCCAGGCCATAAAAGATTCTGAATCCACTACAATTAGAACAGATGGGGTTACAAAAAGTGACGTTCACCCATTTTCAACATAACTGATAAGACTAAGGTTACTATTATTGATGTTGCAAACTTGTTTAGAAGTTGATGCTACTTAAAATTTGTCAGGAGTACATGACCTTAGTCTTATTTTAGCACTTCATGGAGACTTGCATAAAAAGCTGTATTGAAAAGTCACCTCCCAGAAGTTCACTTTTGTTCTCTAGCTTTTGGATACAGACTTTAGCCAGCACTACAGACTTACCTAACTTTTACTTTAGGTCTAAAAAAACCAAACCAAACCCAAAATGTTCTAAGCACTTTTTAAACAATCCAGTATCAATAAGCTATGCTGGCATGTGCATTACTTAACTACTACTGCACTTCTTGGACAGCTGAAAGAACTCTATTCTGGCCTTTGGTCTCACCACACCCGAAGAGGTAAGACTAAGTGCCTCACCATGTTGTAGTTTATTGCTTCATATTTCTTCTATGAAGGCACCTAATTTCTTCTTGGAACTCAAAGACATGGAAAGCAAAAGGCTGAGATGATTAACAGTTTCATAAGTTGTGCTGGGTAAATAAGTAATTTTGTTTGGGGGTGGAGGGGAGGGAAGGTATAAAAATCTTTTTATTTGTCCTGGGAATCAGAAGGACTAGGGTATTACCGGTAGTGATGAGTTGAATAAATGTGACACATTTCAGAGATTCTGTGACACATTTCAGAGATTTCACTGTTTAGTAACTGCTACACAACAAAGCTATTACTATGTAAAGTGATTGTGGAAAACAGTAATACACCAGTATAGCAGGTTTGGAAAGGTCAACATTTTAATAACTGCTTTTCTCACCCTATTATGTCTTGCAGTTACATAGTAGTTAGAAAAAGCATGAGTTCCTCAGAGGGATTAGGTTTGGTTTTTTTTTTAAAAAATTCTTCATTACATAAATAACATCTGGCACTTCAATGGGACTCCATTGGACAAAGGCCTTGACAAAAAACTCAAAGCTATGTTTGATATAATACTATATCAAGGCCCATTTTGTTACAATTGAATATGTTCAGAATATGCAAGCTTTCCCAATAAAGAAAAAAAAATGTTAATGTGGGTTAAGACATTGCATAAGGTCTACAGCAGCAGTCTAGCTCCTTTGTAGTTAGGCTAACGGTTTCAGGGTTAGACTCCACTTCTAATTGTTCATTGAGGCAACTTAATGTTCAGAAAAAAGCCTCTGGAAATAAGATGAGTGAACATAATTAATGTTAAAAAAAGTTAGCGTTCACTGGACTACATATATATCAAATTCAGATAATCTTTAAAAACCTATAATTGAGTGGTTATGTAGAGTGACTTGATTAAAACATAACCAGATATATGTTTGCTAGATATTTGTACACAATGATACCGTTTCAGCTTATAAAAATTCTAGCTCCTGTCACCCCTCTAATGTATCTCATAATGCTTGAGTCAAGTTCAGGTTCAATTAGTGATTAAAGGCAGTCCTATAGGAGAAGCACAGTTTATAAAAGAGAAAAACATTGCCTAAAAAAACCTCAGGCCTGGAGTTCTGCAACAAATAGAAGTTAGAGAGTCCTATCAAAATTACTCCCTGCAGGAGGCCCATTCTGCCTTTGACAATGCCACAGCATTGATCATACAAGGCCTTACTGAAAGTGCCAAAGCCAAAATTACATCATTAAACAAAAGTGCACGAAGTAATAGGATGAGCTAACTGCTCATCTAGTACAGTATATTATCTGAAATTTGATAGGTTGCCCATGTAACATGACTGCTGATCCATTCAGGAAGTGTACCTTTTTATTTTAAAGGTGAAATACCCAGAATGGCCCCCACAAGTGCAGATGAATTGGTTATCTTTAGATACATACTTGTATTCAATGCCTAATCCATGGATTTTTCTTTATTATTTAAAAAAAGATTTGTTTGGACTGCAACTAATTCAGAATAGTACCCACTATAATGTCAGAGGAAAGAGGAATTTTTGTGGTTACATGTAAACTTGTGATAAGCTTCTCAAAAAGAGGGTACACAATGGCAGGAAGAGTAAGGGTATCAATGAGGATCGGTAATGACCCATTTATGTAAAAGTCAAACCAGCCTCATTGTACACCTTGAAGACTTTCTCAATTGCATTGACGTAGGCAGCTGTTCTCAGGTCCAGACCCAGGTTGTACTTCATGGCAGTGCGCATGATTTGCTAAAGTGAAATGAAAGAAAGCAGAAGTTATTTATGATTGCTTGAAAAGCCTTTCCATGTACACTATTTTCAAGGAATTTCAGAGAGTGGCTAAGGCTCAGTACAGAGAGATCCTAGTATTCAGGTTACAGCCCAGCATCCATGAGGCTTAAGTCTTTCCTAGATTTCCAAGGTGCCACTTATCATCCAAGACCCTATCCCCTCCATGTATGTAAAATCTTCACAAAAGCCATGGAGTATCCAGTAGACTTCATGCCCCCTTTTGCAGTATTTTCCATTGGAGGGACAGTCTGGTCTACATATATGTGGTGATATTAAGTATAGCTTTGAAAATATTTCTGCCCCAACAGATTTCTAGAACATAAAAAGATAAATGATGGGGCTCTCCAATGGCTAAACTTTTTACCAAAAAATAGGCTTGCTAAATCCACACAAGTTGACTAACTTTGTTTTCAGTTTCTGGATGGCCTACAACATCCAATTAAAGGTATCCACACAAACATCTATTCAAAGGAGCATCATACATGCAGTGACTACCATTATTGTCAATAGCTGTCTTCTATTTAAGTGCAAGGAAATAGTGCTGTCCACTGATACCACTACATGCTGACTTAGTTTGCTTTTGTGACAGTTATGTTTATGTTCCCTTGCTACAACTCTACATGTTAATGCAATACTTACTCTGGCGGAACGCTCCATGGTGTAGGCCAATCCAGAGTGGACAATGTCTTTTTCAGATGCACCCTGAAAGGGAATGAATGCAATCCGGGTTCAATAGGACATGAATGAATAAGCAGTATTATTGATTTTCTCTTAGTACATCAGACTAAGATGCTGGGTTGCAATAATTAGTCAGCCTGCTTTCACTGCAGATTTCTTCTAATTTTTAATATTTTTAATACCTGGTAAAAGGAGACCAATATGTGAACACTGCTAATTCAGTGGGTAATCTTACAGACAGTAAACTCTAGCATATGGTATGTGAAATGTTTAGAGGTTCAATAAAAAGAGAAGATAGACTCTAGATATCAAGCCCGCAGAGAATAAAATGCCCAGTAGTGGCTTAGTGTTTCTACAGAGAACTACAATTTCTTACTTCTACATTTATAAATTCAATGAAGATATATTCTGGAATAAGGAAGATTCTTTTTTTACAAAAGACTTCTAGGATAAAACGATGCTCCATTACAGTGGTATAGATCCCAAAGTGACATGCATCACTGAATGAGTAGGTCAGGACTTATGCAAGTACGAGCAAGCTATTTGGTCCCTGTTTCTCAATACATTTCTTATAGAGAATACAGGAATACTTTAAAAATACTGAAGTGGGATGACTAACACCTCAATTTTTAATATCCCTATTTCCAGGGCAGCCACAAGACTGGTACATTAGGATTGGATATCATTCTAAGAGAATTTCTGTTTGAGATACAGCATATATGATATTAATGCAACAGTTACTGTCTGAAGATCTATGGCCTGTGTTGCGAAGGTGGTCAAAACATCACCACAATGGTCCCTTCTGGCCTTAAACGCTACAAAATCAGTATACTAGGCTTCTGACTCAGTCTAACATGACCTTTCATGAGTATTTAGCTCATTATTGAGAAACACTCTGCCTCTGAAGTACCTATTTGCAATTCCTCTTCCTTTCAAAATGATACAAAACAGTAACATTATTTGTCCATTGCCCCCCTCAAAAATCTTAATTACATTTTCATATAGTTATGTATGTGTAAGAAAGGGAGAGTTATTCAGAATACTGGAGTTGGTGATCACTTCATATAAACAGCAACAATTCTGAGTAACATTTTTGGAACATATCACTGAAATATAAGAGGTAGGCACATGAGAAACATGTTCAGTAAATCAACCTATTTATAGAGTGTCACCATAGAAGAGGCTTAGATTTTGTACCTCTGCAAAAGGAGGAAGGTTATTGCATTATAAACAGTGACTGGTATTACAAAGCAACCATCTGATTAACAATGCAAGACCAAATGACTTGTATGTACACACTAAATTTCAGTTTTAGAAGAACTTTAGAGCTAGAAATGTTCTGTGGAGTTAGGTGCAAGATACCAATTGGACATAGCTAGCCTGCTTGCCATACTACTGGGCATTTCAGATCAGCCTGTTAGGTCATGTAACTAACCACACACTAATGCCTTATGGCAAAAACATATGCCTAACAGCAAAATAATGGATTTTATTTACAATTATAATACTAGAATACAACTGGAATTACAAAGATTAAAAGCATCACAGCAGCTACTTACTGATATCCTATCCTGGAATTCTGCTGTAGGCACAACTGGAATAGTTCCACCATGTTTCCCAAACTTTCTTTCCAAGCTCTCCTGGACAGACACTGGAAGGGAAAGGAAAACAAGACAAGTTAAATTTCAGCAGCGATAAAAAATATTTTCACTGGAAAGTTATTCTAAGAGTTTCAGCACTCATTACTTCAACCAGGGAGCATAAACTGAGCTGTGCTAGGTAAGCTTTTAGAGAACTGAAACAAAGTTTGAGTCCAACTGCTTTGATATACAAAGGCCTCAAATTAGAAACCTCAAAGTCCCAAATACTTTCTTTGCTGCAAGGCAATTTGGAAGTTGGGATGGTGAAGTAGAGATGGTGGTGGTAGGGCTGCAGCCTAAACTCAACCAGCTGATATGTCACCATCCCAGTCCTCTATAAATGACCACCCTGAAGAGTATAGACCAGGGGTCTCAAACATGCGGCCCGCGGAGCTCTTCCCTGCGGCCCGCGGAGCTCCCCAGGGCCGCCCAGAGGGGGCGGCAAAGGGGGCAATTTGCCCCGGGCCCCGGACTCCGCAGGGGCCCCCAAGAGAAAAGCGGAGGCTCCCGCCTCCGCCCCTCTCCTGGAGCCTCGGCACATAGAGCGCCGAGTCTCCGTCCGAGCGCCTGAGCCCCGCCCCGATCCGAGCCGCGTGGGGAGGGGGCGGGGCTGGGAGCTCTGGGCTGCGCGCGGCGCGCGGCGGGGCGCCCCCACCCCCGCCCCCACACCACGCGGCTCTGAGCGGGACGAAGCTCAGGCCTCGCCGGAGACGCGCTCGGGTAAGCGGGGGGAGCAGGAGCCGCCGGGGCCAGGCCGGGGCCTGGGTGGGAAGCGGGACCCGCCGGGGCCGGGGCCGGGCTGTGGGGAAAGGAAGCGAGACCGCCGGCCCGGGCCGGGGGGTGGGGGAGGGAAGCGAGACCCGCCGGGGCTGGGCCGGGCCGGGGGAGGGAAGCGGGACCGGCCGGGGCCGGGGTGGGAAGCGGGACCGGCCGGGGCCGGGAAAAGAGGGACCCGCCGCCGCCGAAGCGCAGCCCGGTCTTCGGCGGTGGGGGGCCCCTTCTGTTCCGGGACCCGCCGCCTAAGTGCCCCGCCGCCAAGCCACCAAACAGCTGTTGGTGGCGCTTAGCACTTTCCAGGAGGGAGGGGGGAGCCGCGGGGAGCCGCGCGCTTAGGGGAGGAGGTGGAGAAGAGACAGGGCAGGGGCGGGGCCTCATGGAAGGGGTGGATTGGGGGTGGGGCCAGGGGCAGCAAGGGGGCGTGTCAGTGATGCGGCCCTCGGGCCAATGCACTAGTCCTCATGCGGCCCTCGGGGTCATTTGAGTTTGAAATCCCTGGTATAGACCAATACTTCTAATGTAGAAACTTCAGGCACTGAGTTTCAGAGAGTAAAGTGAACAAACCTTTCCCCTTTGTAGCTCAAATTTAAGAAGGACAGCACTTACTAACAAAGCTTAAGAAGTTTTAAAAGCTTTTTAAGTTCTAAAGGAATTCAAAATGTCTGCACATTGGACACTGTCTCTTATGCAAGTTTCTGCATTTATACTGGTAGAGATTCCTAACCAACTCTGCATACCATGTTTCAGATAAACACAATTTTAAGGCACTGTTCTAAATGCTAAGAAGGACCCACTACTAGAGCAATGCCACAGCAGATAGCCTCTTCACATAGTTTACCCTATGTTTAAAAAAATATTCCTTATCTAAATTTTGTCAACTCCATTAAGTTCTGAAAAGCTAAGGCATTTATTACTGGTATTTAGTTTTATGATGAAGTGTTATTTAAGCCTGGTAACAAGTCTTACAGTTCTTCTACTCCACGAAGCTTATTTTTCCCATAAGATCAGCATTCTGGTCAGGAAATGGGAAGTCCAGACAATGGCCTCCAAGTCAGGAGCCAAGGGGGCCACAAGCCAAGTTTCAAGAACAGCTGTGCCAATTATATTATTGCACTTCACAAAAGTCCTACTTTGCTGTATAGCTGCTCAGTGGCATAATGCAGTGATCTTCAAAGTTGTAACTTCTTGATTATATTAGCCAATGTTGATTACAACATTGAAGGTTTTTGGATTTTGTTTTTACACTGAAGAGAACTGAATATTTTCTTTCATAAGGGATTTGAATTAGTATTTGTAAGGCATTTTGACAATATCAAAAGCTAAGTATCACTTCATGAAGACTGTTCGTTTTCTACAATGTTTTCCCAAGTATTACCCAATTCATCAGTTACTCATCACACTAGGTGCATTTGTAAGCTCTCTCACTATCCAGCACACACTAGGAGCAGATTTAAAGAGAAGTTAAATTTAGAACATCTTTGTATTTGATTTCTTCCATGTTTGGCATAGGAAGATATCAAATATAACCTTGGTTTACTACATAGTTGGTAAAGAGTTCCTTTCTGGTTCAATTTATCTGTTGAGGAGCTAATAAAAAGTAGAAGTAATGCTTACTCAGCAAGTGGTAGTTCGAATCCCTTTCATATTTGAAAGTCAAGCGACCATAGCTGACGTGGTTCAGGTTTTTCAGCCACTCAAAGTAAGACACAGTGACACCACCAGCATTTAAATATAGATCCTGCACAGAAACAACATTAATAGAAAGCTTTCTGAATGATAAGCCTATGATAAGACAACTTACTCTTGTATTTTTAGAAGGCAAATTAAAATGCAAAAACTTGGAAATCCCTTTTAAACGTAACAGGCAGCACAGAGAATAATATAATAGGTTTATTTCTAGAGCACAGAAGACAATCTCCAAAATTTTCCATACTTGGCTGCCTAACTTTAGGTACCCAGAGAGGCAACTCTGATTTTCAAAAACCCTTCCACTGACTTCAATAAAAGTTAGACATCCAAGTATGAAAAATTTGGCCACTGCATTTAGATTCTTCCTCTACTCTGCTCACTGCAGTGGGCAGTTAAAGCATCAATTCCCAGAAAGGAAAACCAAGGCTTTAGGGATTTGTGTCAGTATTTGATAGGAATAATTGTAAATTGTTTTTCTTTTGAAAATGTCACTCCCATGCAATAGTTGAATTTAAGTAAGCGAACATGGTTGTAATGAGAGATCTGGGATTTGAGGATAGTTACCTCGCAAGTCTTGAGTGAAGTTAGAACACCCATTTTCAAGATGAGAAGCACAGAAAGGAGGGCATTGTAGGAATGTCTTTCATAGGAAAATAATTCTGAACACTTAAGTGATTCTTAAAGAATATTAATGCTAAGGTTGATCCTGTGATCAGGAAAAAGAATGCATTTGCAGACAGACAGACAACTTTCCATTAGTGTTGGCAAAATAATCTTACAGGAATGACCATGATATTCCGCTCCAAAAAGATTTTATCGGCCTCAGGGGTTGTAGGTCCATTGGCACCCTCAGCAATAATCTAGGGAAAGAACCATGACAATAATTACTGACATGCAGAGGCATATATTTATATTCACACCAATAACTGGAGTAAATATGGAGAAAGGCATTTGCCATACTGTTTCAATATTTAGTTTAACTCTTCTTACTTTTGCTTTGACCTTGTGAGCATTGGATTTAGTCAACTGTTTCTCACTGGCAGCAGGGATGAGAATGTCACAATCTGATTCCAAGATGTTGCCATCATATGGCTGTGCCTTGGGGAAGCCGACAATTGTCCCATGTTGCTGTTTGAGGGGAAGAGAAGTGTGATTATCAGTTATTTTCAGTATCACTATTGCACAACAATCTTCACTTACTCTTTTGTACTAAAATGGGAAAGACTGTTGCTTTGACAGCCATGCATCCTTCTTTGAAGAATGTCTTTGCATGGGTCTGTACAACACCTTGCACAATATGTCTACTGCACTGTGTGTTTAAAACTAACACACATGCCCTCTTTCCCCTCCTACAAATACTACAGCAAGTGCCATAAAAAAATCCAAATACCATCAAATTTTCAATTAAACCTTAAATACCTCTAAACAGACACTGTACAATTCTAATAGGTTTGTATAAGCACTTTACTCCATTTGAGACAGGTAAAATCACTTCATTTACTTGCACTTTAGAGAAACAGAATGCAAGTTTACCATACTAGAAGAGTGAGAAAAAAAAGAGGTCTGCTTCCTGGCTTGTTCCCCAATCTTGAATTAAAAACCATGTCAATTCAAACACCTACTAATCCATCTCAGTAAGTAAAACAGATATAAAGGAACAGCATGTTAAAAAAAAAAAAGACATTATAATATGTGGTTGCCACTCCTATTTACATTGGCAGCCAAGGATCATCCCACTAAAACTGCTGGATAAAAAGTTGAGACTTAATGCAGTTCACATTAAAATTAATTCAAGATCAGACAGTGTGTCAATTATTTTAAATGCCTGAAATACATTCCTATTTGTTAGATTCTACAATCTGTTTACAGTAGATCTGTGGGATAAGAATGAAGATTAAGGGTATGCTCACCCTAAGATCAAAAATACACTCTAAAAACAGAGGTGAATCCCATGCAGCATCCATGGAAGATCCTTACATATATTTTCAAAATATCAGTCTAGATTTTAAGTATATCAGAACACCTACAAATAATCACTACTGCTCCAGTACACAAATTACTATTTTATATTAAAATAAAAAGTGCCTTTTCTGTCTTAAGCACTACATCTCTTGACTCTAATATACTCCCGGGGGGGGGGGGGAATTCTGCACCACTATGCACACCCAGAATTCATATCCCCTGCAGATTTTTTTCCTCCACAGAAAATAGATTCTGTCAGGGAGGTGCTGCAATTACACCTTTGCCCACCAGCACCTGCTGTGATGCTAGAAGAGAAGGCAGCAGGCTCAGGGCCAGAGCAGCCAGCTGCAGAGAGGGGGCAGTGGCTGCCTTCCTCACAGCACCCTGTCTGTGGGGCCAGGCGAAGAGACACTGGATATAAGCAGTACCAGGTTTACCATGGCACCGGGCCCGGAGTCAGAAGGGGCTCCAGCCACCCAGATATATTTGGAAGCTAGCAATTAAAGCCACAATTTACAAGACCATATTCAATTTCCTCAAAACAAACTTCATCTCTTTTCTTGAGCATGGAAGTTGCTCAAAATACTTGTATCTGTCCATACAACAGATGATACAGAGGCAGCAGCAATGCAAGCTCGCTCATAGTACTACACTAGTAAGTCTAAACAAGCAGTTCTCATCCTGTTCCAAACCAGGACCCTTTCCTTCTCACCTTTTGCAATCTCGCTGGGACACTGCTGCTATTTAGCACTGGGTGGGGAGATCGTGACCCCCCATATTAAGAATTATCTAAACCAGGATAATTTAGTTTGTTTGGATGCAATCCTTTGCCTTTTTGCAGAGACTCAAGCCCACAACTGTGCCTCTGAGTGGCGATGGGCAATGTAGGGAAACGAACAGACCAGCACCACTCAGGCTATTAAAGCCATGAAACCAATTAGTATTAGTCACTTTGGTCTGCATTCAAGCTAGTGAAAATGGAATACTAAAAACACAGTTGCCAACCCTGAACATTATAAATTGCTTATCAGACAGAGCATTGCCGATCACAACTTCTAAAATATTCTGCACGATTAACACCAGCCTCTAGTCATCTCCAGTATCTTCAGAGTTTATACAGGGAGCAATACATAAGTCTCATACCAATTTGTAATCTTCTAGTTCTTTTGGGTCAATCCCATCAGGATTCCAGATGTTACCATCAATCTCTCCAACACCAACACATTTAGCACCAAAACGATGAAGATATCTCATAGAATGCAAGCCCACATTACCAAATCCCTGTAAATAAAAATGGGGAGAATAGAAGGAAGGAAGAATAGTTAAATCATGTGAAATGAGCCCACAACTCTTAAAACATTTGATCCTTACAGGTCTATATCTGCTTTTCACCTTTTTGTATCATATGTTGGCATGGAGTGATATGGGATGGGGACATATTTGTATATGTTAACCACACTGGCCTGATGCTCTAGAGAGAGTATTAATGTTATAATGTACTTTGCAAGATCACGACAGAACTTACACATCATTCCAATATTTTTCTTCTAAAAAGTAGCATGCAAGATTCCACTGAGATTCATTCAAGCTGCATACACTTGCAAGAATGCTACGAGTTAAGTGATATGAAGAAGGCATTAATTTCATGAGAGAAAAACTAGCCAAGATGAAGCCCTCTCCTATTCCTAAACTCTGCTTTTCCATGCTTTTTGTGCTTCCAGTTCCTGAACATCTGTAGCAGAGTGCTCGTGGTAATTTTGGGGATCGTAAAATTTCAAAGACTAAAACTCCAGTTGAAATTTGTCATAAATTACTATTAATTTTTTATTGCATTAGTGTATTGTAAGTTCTTTCCTGAGGATAAACAGCTTTAAAGCTATTTAGTCACGTAATGTTTCATAATTACATTTGCCTTAATCACATATTTTCTGAATGTGCACATAACTGAATGTTATATAGAATTCCGTGGACTTTTAAATGACAATTCCAGAATTTGCTTGACACTTGTGTTCCTCTTGTCACTAAATATATGGGATGTCCGCAAAATTTAAAGCCTTTAAGAGTGGCTCAATATAATTTTATTTATTAACAAAATATAACTTAGTTGTTTTCTCATGTTGACTCTTTAATGGAGCCCTGCCCTTCTGATAATCCATTTTATTGTCTCTAAAGCAGTCTTCCACAAAAACTATTGTTTTAAATTACAAGATCTTATACTCTGCACTTCAATAGTAGCCTAACTATACATCAGACTACTTTACAAATGTGAAGTAAACCTTAGCTCCCTGGGATGTTATGCAGGTTTCCATATTTTACAGGTAAGGAAGCAGGGATTAAGTGGTTTGCCCACAGTCACACAGGAAGTCTTTGGCAAAACTGGGAATAAGATTAACTCCAGGGAAGAGTGAATATGAAACTCCTCAATTTATTGCTTTCAAAGTATTTTGCATAGTTCCCCTTTTACATCAGAAGCGAGTTTTGATACAAGAATTAAGTTCTATTTATGTATGGAGTTTGTCTTCAGTGCTGTGTCCTCATTTTTTATTGATTAGTCTTCAACTGTTTTGCCAAGTTTTCAGTTTGCTTGTTCAGTTTTAGACTCTTATATTTAGGTACTGCCAATATGTGAATTCCAAAGGTTAGGGATGTTGCTGTGCTATTGTGTTTCTACGTAGGGTACGGAGGTTTGTCTCAGGCCACTGGTTAACTGGCACAGGACAGTAGGTTGCGATTAGATGATGTTGTGGATTCATTACTAAAAATGTAGCAATCAGTCCTCTGCCATTTCTAACACTAGCCACATTGATATGAGAACAGTTCCAAATAAAGCATTCTGGCCCATCATCCAGATTCAGCATTTAATAGCTCACTAATTATGTATTTATCCAACCTGGTGAACAGGACACATTTCAAAAAACCCTTGAAGGATATAATTATGCATGTTAAGTAGTATTAGAAATCCATTTCTCAGTCTAGTCTTTCTTCTCGCCCACTACTCATGTCCTAAGACATGTAGGAGCATAGTCTGAATTAAGGGTCTTTTGAGGTCTCACAAAAGCCAAAAAAAAGTTCCGAACTAAAACTAAAAATCTAGGTCATTACATTGACCTAAATATATCTAACTGTTTGTTTCATAATACCACAGATCAGATCCGATTCAAATTTTTCTGAGTTTTGAATTTTTCTCTTTAGGATCCAAAAATAAGGTAACTAAAGGGCTCGTGTTTCCATTATATGGAAGTAATTACAGAATTTAGTTTTTGCAGAAAGTGGTGTCACGTTACACATGAAATGTGTAATATCCCTTAGTTTAAAAGCTCCAAGAACTTGGAAAAGATGTTTAGAGCTGTAAGAGTATGTCTACATAGCAAAGAAAAACCTGCAGCTGGCTCGTGCCAGCTGACTCGAGCTCATGGGGCTCGGGTTGTGCAGCTCTATCATTGCCTTGTAGACTTCCAGGCTCAGGCTGGAGCCTGAGCTTTGGGAACCTCCCACACTGCAGTGTTTAGAGGCCAAGCCTATAAGTCTACACAGCAATAGAATCACAGGACTGGAAGGGACCTCAAGAGGTCTTCTAGTCCAGTCCCCTGCACTCAAGACAGGACTATGTCTTATCTAGACCATCCCTGACAAGTGTCCCTGCACTTAAAAATCTCCATTGATGGAGATTTCACAACCACCCTGGGCAATTTATTCCAGTGCTTAACTACCCTGACAGTTATGAAGTTTTCCTAATGTCCAACCTAAACCGCCCTTGCTGCAATTTAAGCCCATTAACTTCTGAGAATAGGACAAGAAGCAAAGAACAATTTTTCTCCCTCCTCCTTGTAGCAACCTTTTATATACTTGAAAACTGTTATGTCCCCCAAGTCTTCTCTTCTGCAAACTACACAAAGTCCAATTTTTTCAATCTTCCCTCATAGGTCATGTTTTCTAGACCTTTAATAATTTTTGTTGCTCTTCTCTGGATTTTCTCCAATTTATCCACACCTTTCCTGAACTGTGGCACCCAGAAGTGGACATAATACTCTAGTTGAAACCTAATCAGCATGGAGTAGAGCAGAAGAATTACTTGTGTCTTGCTTACAACACTCCTGCTAATACATCCCAGAATGAGGTTTGCTTTTTTTTTTTTGTGCAGCAGTGCTAGACTGACTCATATTTAGTTTGACTCATTATGACCCCCAGATCCCTTTCCGCAGTACTCCTTCCTAGGCAGTCATTTCCCATTTTGTAAGTATGCAACTGATTGTTCCTTCTTAAGTGAAGCACTTTGCATTTGTCCTTATTAAATTTCACCCTAGTTATTTCAGACTATTTCTCCAGTTTGTCCAGATCATTTTGAATTTTAATCCTATCCTCCAAAGGAGTGGTTCTCAACCAGGGGCACAAACTAAAATTTCATACAGACAATAAACTTGTTTATACTGATCTATATGCTATACACTGAAATGTAAGTATAAAATAAATCAACTGGAACATAAATATTGAAATTCTATGGTAAAAATGAGAAAGTAAGCAATTTTTCAGTAATATCATGCTGTGACACTTTTGTATGTTTATGTCTGATGTTATAAGCAAGTAGTTTAAGTGAGGTGTAACTTGGGGGTACAGAAGACCACTCCTGAAAGGGGTACAGTAGTCTCAAAAGGTTGAGAGCCACTGCTCCAAAGCACTTGCAATCCCTCCCAACTTGGTATCATCTGCAAACTTGGTAAGTGTACTCACCCTGCCATTATCTAAATTACTGATGAATATATTGAACAGAACTGGACCCAGAACTGATCCCTGCGGGACCCCACTTGATTTTGCCCTTCCAGATTGACTATGACCACTGAACTACTCTCTGGGAATGATTTTCCACCCAGTTATGCAGCCACCTTAGAACAGGTCCATCTAGGCTGAATTTCCCTAGTTTGTTTAGGAAACAGCCCCAAGACCAGTGAGCCTAAGCTGGCTGACATGGGCCAGCCGCAAGTTTTTCCTTTCCTGTATAGACATACTCTTAGTCTATAAATACAACATTGTTCTTAGAAAATGGCTGGAGTTTTGGCTGTGTGCCTATGTACATAATTTTAAAAAAAAAGCAAAATAAAGGATGATTTGTCTGAAAAGTGCTTCTGAAGTTTAAGTTGATTGCAAGGCTAATCTCTACAATTATAAAACCTTAACAGGTTTACCACTTTAATAGTGATTTTAAAATCACTAACTACATTTCCAACTTTCTTCACCAAAACAATTGCATTTCTAGACAAATTACCTGGACCACGAATGTCTTATCCCCAAATCCTGGAGTCATTCCTAGAAGGCTCATATATGAAGCTTCATTGATGAAGTTTTCAATTCCATGGAAGAGACCACGACCAGTGGCAGAGATACGTCCGTGGATACCACCTTGGCTAATAGGTTTACCAGTGACGCAAGCATGGGCATTGATATCCTGCAAGACAGTTTAGAATTCTATAAATTGCATCAATCTTTCCAAGAAGAGGATCAGTCAAACAACAGCTGAGGTATAATGTGTATGTGAGGTTCAAAAACATTAACTGATTTCTTTCCCTGATGTACTTACATTATAGCTTTTACTGACAGCAATAACGAAGATATGAATCACCTTTTTAAGCTTACCTCTCCAAACTCCCTTGCTTAGTTTACCATAAAGCATCCTAGAAAAATTCTACCCTGCCATACAATGCAGTGTAATTATATAACCACAGTACTTGAGATACTGTGCAATTTTCTGAAGTGTTATAATTTGCACAATTCAGCTCTATGCTTACATTAATTTACAGCGGTATGTTTAGATGAGGGGCCCAGAGAGAAGCTGCCATCTGACTAGCCACAAAAAGGCAGTGAGTTATATGCCTTCTAGTGGTAAGTAATCACTCTACAATTGTGATAACCATCATTATTCTTGACAAATTAATCTTTTAAACCAACATAAAAAGCTTAGACATATCCTATGGGCAGTTTAAAGGTGATTAAACAGTTTTAGCTGTAAATAGTCACAACAGGAAACATGAATATAATTATTTGAAAGCATGCAGCAGAGGCGTACTAACAACTTTAGAAGTGAGTATGCAATGATCTGGCTGAGATGCTCATAAGAAATTTACCCCCAAGTAACAGGTTTTATCCACATATGTTATGAACTAGTCTTTCCTACTGTCTGAACAGAGGGGCCACAGTTGCCTTTGCACTGTAGGCTATCCTCTTGAGGTCATGTGTAAAAATAGTAGATAAATATCTTTTCCTACATGGAAATGCACTCACATGCCACCAAATCCCCATCTTTTACGCAGTCCCAAACTAAATAAAACTTCTACCTAGTTGCCTTACATGTGCTTGATACCCAAAGTAAACCCTACTCCTTAAAACTCTGATGAAGATTAACATATAGGAGTCTCAGTATCCTTCATTTTCCAACAGTGAGGTCCATCTTATTAAAAACTTTATTCCAAAATCTAAATGCAAGTGTTTCCTTCAGAAAGTAGTCTGCTCCCTCTAGTGGTAAGTCAACTGTAACCATTTACCAGGGATATGACCATCTTGACCAACTCAAAGTATTACCAAGTTTCCAATCAGTTACATTTAAAAAAAAAAATCTAAACTAGTCACACAGAAGAAATAAGTAGTTTATGAGCACATAGCTGATGAACACAGCTTCTTTCCACAATTCCCTCCATTAGAGAGGCCAATGCCTTAGAAAATACATGGGAACAGCAAAAGAAAGGAAAGAGTTTATCAGCTCACTAATGTGAATTTCAGAGCCGAGAAATTTAGTCACATTTCTTAATTCAGTGATCAAGAAACTTATTGTGGGTTTTCCGGACAAGTTAATATGGTACCAATTAAAGACGTAATTGGTTTGGCAGGAAAGGCCCACTATTCTTAAAGCCATCTGCATTCAGATAGCAATGTTGTTTAAATCTCTGCTTCAATATTTAGTATCAGTAGAAACTGCTGAGTGAGATTCCTAACGATTAAAATCATCATCATCATCTTCCTATTACACCTCTGGCATTTAGGGCAGTGGCGAAGCCCCTCCACTCCTATTTGTTTCTGGCAAGTCTTTCAATAGTTCCCCAGCTCTGCCCCAGGTTTTTCAGCTTGGTTTCCAGAGCTCTTCACCATGTTGTTTTCGGGCGGCCTAGTTTTGCTTGCCTTCAGGTGTCCATCTTATTGCTACTCTGGTGATGGAATCAGTTTCCATCTGAAGCACATAACCAATCCATCTCTAACACCTCCTGGCAATGATGATACTCAGATCCTCTTGGCTGCACTGTGTCAATAGATCTTGGTTTGAGACATTAAATGGCCACTCTTCTCATCCCTTGAGGACCTGGGCTTAGAGCGATATCATCTGCAATCACATACCCAACACCATATACAAGAAAAAACAGCTTGACTCAACACATTCAGCCAGCAAATTGGACTAAAAATCAACTGCAGTAAGACAGATTATATGACCTTTAATATTGCCTCACCATCAGCAGTAGGGATAGAGGATTATGTTCTCACCAATGTAGAAACATTCACATACTTGGGTAGCATCATTAGCTAGGACAGTGAGACAAGCCAGGACATCCGGAACAAAAAAAAAAAAATCAATAAAGCCAGGAACACCTTCAGGAGCTTAAATACAGTCTGGAAATCATCAAAATACAACACCAAAACCAAACTCAAGATTTATCAGAGCTGTGTACTTTCAACACTACTTTATAGTATAGAATGCTGGGGAATGAGAAAGTATGACATGTCCAAACGTTCTTCATTCCATACAATGTGCCTCAGACAAATCCTCCGTATCTTTTGGCCCAGAACAATCTCAAGATCTACTGACACAGTGCACCCAAAGATTAAAATAGCACTGTTTAGTTTAAACAAATGAGTGCAAGAGTTTTATGGTAAGTTTCAGTTAGAGCAAAAAAGACCCACCATAAATAATTTTCAAGCTTTTTTACAAATATTTATTATTGGTCATGTCAAAACTTGGTTAGTGGCCCTGCCAGACATCCCAACTTAAATAAAAAGCCCTCCCTCTCTCTTAACCCTTCTCCCAAGCCTCTCCTGCACTTGTGGCTCTTTCCTGTCAATTCTGAACCAGGATTCCCTATCCTCCACTTCTCTCAACTGGTTTCCGCTTGCCAGGAAGAGGAAACAGAATCCTACTCACACAGCCCTGAAGAGCCAAAGCAGCTGTGTATGTAGTCCATCAATTCGACGATGACGTTTTCATGCTCTTTCTTGTTGTGGATTCTGGAGTGACTCTGAAGTCAAAAGCATGACACGCATGCTTGTGACGAGATTGGGCAGATAAAGTCATTGATGATCATCTTGGTAGCTATAGCGGTAGAATGACACTTTTCCCTTGCAGCTAAAAATTGATTATTTCTGTCCTGTTCAAAGAATTGAAAAGCTCGGAGTGTTGTGTGTTGCCATGCTGATCTATTTAACACAGCCTTCTCAAGATCATCCGGTTTTATTGCACTGAAGTGTATGCTGTTCTTGATGCTGCTTTGTAGCACTTTCTGGGGCGGCCTTGATTCTGGTGTCCTTATGCCAATTCTCCATAGAAATTTTTTATGGGGAGTAGATATTCAGGCATCCTAAAGATGTGTCCAACCCAGCATAGTTGGGCTTTTATCAGCATAGCCTTGATGCTTATGGTATTTGACTTTTGGAGAACCTCCAGGTTGGTAATTTTGTCCTGCCAGAAGATCCCCATAATGGTGTGCAGAGACCACATATGGAAGGCCTCTAGCGGTTTGATATACCATTTTTGTATGGTGTCCAGGTCTCACAGCCATAGAAGAGAGATGCGAGCATAAAGGAATTAAAGTTTTGTTTTTGTTGAGAGGGTTACGGTGTGGGATTTCAGGACTTTGTTACGTAACTTTCCTAATGACTGAAGCTCTTCGTATCCTCTTTGGGATTTCTTGATAAAGAGATCCATCATGGGAGCAGCGAACAGCAGAGAGGCAAACAGAAGGAGTTTGCCTAGGATCTGTCTGAGCAGAGGTACGCTAAGTGCTGCATTAGGGGGACTGCGCTGGTGAGTATCTGAGTGTCTGTTGAGGGGACAGTTTGGCAGTTTGATCGTGTGCTTGACTGTTTGATTGCTTGCTTGTTTGTTTGAACAGTGTGAATTGGGAGTGCTTCGTTCCAGCTAGGCTTGACTGTTATAAAAAGGCAGTCAGCTGCGAACCAGCTGAGCAGCAAACAGCAGGGAGGCAGACAGAAGGAGTTTGCCTGGGAGTTCTCCTGGAGAGAGCCTACTGAGGCCCCCCCCTCGCAGGTTCCTCTGAGTAGCGTCTGCCACAAGTAAGGAAGCCCGTAGAAGGAAGAAACTATGGATGCTGAGCGATCCGCTGTTGTGACCTGCACAGGATGTGCCATGTTTGTACTCCTTCCACAAGATAGAAGCGACTTTGTCTGTACAAAGTGCAAGCTGATCTCCATATTGGAAGAGAAGATTCAAGGTCTGGAGAAACGAATATCAACCCTGCACTCCATAAAAGAAAATGAGGATTTCCTGGATAGACGTCAGGATCAGCTTCAGCGGGCACAATCTTCCGAAGATTCAGAGTAGGCTACGCAGCAGGGACAGAAGACCAGCGAGGATAATTGGCGGCATGTCACTTCCAGAAGAGGAAAGAGTACCAGAAATGTCCACATACCAGAAACACAGATGCAGGTGAGCAACCATTTTCATGTTCTCTCCACAGGTACTAGTGCAGAGAGTGGAGTGGATGATACATCTGAGGGAACAGAGCAGAAGGAGACTCCACTGATTGGAAGGCATGAGATGCGCCGTCCTAGGGATGGGGGGTTCCACGACCACCACTCCCAAGAGGAGGAGGAGGGTGGTGGTGGTCGGGGACTCTCTCCTCAGGGGGACTGAGTCATCTATCTGCCGCCCTGACCGGGAAAACCGAGAGGTGTGCTGCTTGCCAGGGGCTAGGATTCATGATGTGACGGAGAGACTGCCGAGACTCATCAAGCCCTCGGATCGCTACCCCTTCCTGCTTCTCCACGTGGGCACCAATGATACTGCCAAGAATGACCTTGAGCGTATCACTGCAGACTACGTGGCTCTGGGAAGAAGGATAAAGGAGTTTGAGGCGCAAGTGGTGTTCTCGTCTATCCTCCCTGTGGCAGGAAAAGGCCAGGGTAGAGACCGTCGAATCGTGGAAATCAACGAATGGCTACGCAGATGGTGTCGGAGAGAAGGGTTTGGATTCTTTGACCATGGGATGGTCTTTCAAGAAGGATTGCTAGGCAGAGATGGGCTCCACCTCATGAAGAGAGGGAAGAGCATCTTTGCAAGCAGGCTGGCTAACCTAGTGAGGAGGGCTTTAAAACTAGGTTCACCGGGGGAAGGAGACCAAAACCCCGAGGGAAGTGGGGAAGTGGGATATCGGGAGAAAGCACAAGTAGGTGAGTGCAAGAGGGGAGGACTCCTGCCCCATACTGGGACACCAGGACGATCAGGGAGTTATCTTACATGCCTATACACAAATGCAAGAAGCCTGGGGAACAAGCAGGGAGAACTAGAAGTCCTGGCACAGTCAAGGAATTATGATGTAATTGGAATAACAGAGACTTGGTGGGATAACTCACATGATTGGAGTACTGTCATGGGATGGATATAAACTGTTCAGGAAGGATAGGCAGAAAAGGTGGGGGAGTTGCGTTGTATGTAAGAGAGCAGCATGACTGCTCAGAGCTCCAGTATGAAACTGCAGAAAAACCCAAGAGTCTCTGGATTAAATTTAGAAGTATGAACAACAGGGGTAATGTCGTGGTGGGAGTCTGCTACAGACCACCAGACCAGGGGGATGAGGTGGATGAGGCTTTCTTCCAGCAACTAACAGAAGTTGCTAGATCACAGGCCTTGGTTCTCATGGGTGACTTTAATCACCCTGATATCTGCTGGGAGAGCAATACAGCAGTGCACAGACAATCCAGGAAGTTTCTGGAAAGGGGACAATTTCCTGGTGCAAGTGCTGGAGGAACCAACTAGGGGAAAAGCTCTTCTTGACCTGCTGCTCACAAACGGAGAAGAAATAGTAGAGGAAGCAATAGTGGATGGGAACCTGGGAGGCAGTGACCATGAAATAGTCAAGTTCAGGATCCTGACACAAGGAAGAAAGGAGAGCAGTAGAACAGAGACCCTGGACTTCAGAAAAGCAGACTTCGACTCCCTCAGGGAACTGATGGGCAAGGTCCCCTGGGGGAATAACATGATGGGGAAAGGAGTCGAGGAAAGCTGGCTGTATTTTAAAGAATCCTTATTGAGGTTGCAGGAACAAACCATCCCGATGTGTAGGAAGAAAAGTAAATATGGCAGGCGACCAGCTTGGCTTAACAGTGAAATCCTTGCTCGTCTTAAACACAAAAAAACAAGCTTACAAGAAGTGGAAGATTGGACATATACCCAGGGAGGAGTATAAAAGTATTGCTCAGGCATGCAGGAGTGAAATTAGGAAGGCCAAATCACACTTGGAGTTGCAGCTAGCCGGAGATGTTAGGAGTAACAAGAAGGGTTTCTTCAGGTATGTTAGCAACAAGAAGAAAGTCAAGGAAAGTGTGGGCCCCTTGCTGAATGAGGGAAGGAACCTAGTGACAGAGGATGTGGAGAAAGCTAGTGTACTCAATGCTTTTTTTGCCTCTGTCTTCACAGACAAGGTCAGCTCCCAGACAGCTGCACTCTGCCGCACGGTATGGGGAGGAGGTGACCAGCTCTCTGTGGAGAAAGTAGTAGTTCGGGACTATTTAGAAAAGCTGGACGAGCACAAGTCCATGGGGCCGGATGCACTGCATCCGAGGGTGCTAAAGGAGTTGGCCGATGAGATTGCAGAGCCATTGGCCATTATCTTTGAAAAATCATGGCCATCGGGGGAGGTCCCGGATGACTGGAAAAAAGCTAATGTAGTGCCCACCTTTAAAAAAAGGGAAGAAAGAAGATCTAGGGAACTATAGGCCAGTCAGTCTCACCTCAGTCCCTGGAAAAATCATGGAACAGGTCCTCTAGGAATCAATTCTGAACCACTTAAAGGAGGGGAAAGTGATCAGGAACAGTCAGCATGGATTCACCAAGGGCAAATCGTGCCTGACTAACCTAATTGCTTTCTATGATGAGATAACCGGCTCTGTGGATGAGGGGAAAGCAGTGGATGTGCTATTTCTGGACTTTAGCAAAGCTTTTGATACAGTCTCCCACAGTATTCTTGCCAGCAAGTTAAAGAAGTCTAGGCTGGATGAATGGACGGTAAGGTGGATAGAAAACTGGCTAGATGGTCAGGCTCAACGGGTAGTGATCAATGGTTCCATGTCTAGTTGGCAGCCGGTATCAAGTGGAGTGCCCCAAGGGTCGGTGCTGGGGCCGGTTTTGTTCAATATCTTCATTAACGATCTGGTGGATGGTGTGGACTGCACCCTTAGCAAGTTTGCAGATGACACTAAACTGGGAGGAGTGGTTGATACGCTGGAGGGTAGGGATAGGATACAGGGGGACCTAGACAAATTAGAGGATTGGGCCAAAAGAAATATGATGAGGTTCAACAAGGACAAGTGCAGAGTCCTGCACTTAGGACGGAAGAATCCCATGCACTGCTACAGACTAGGGACCGAATGGCTGGGCAGCAGTTCTGCAGAAAAGGACCTAGGGGTTACGGTGGACGAAAAGCTGAATATGAGTCGACAGTGTGCCCTTGTTACCAAGAAGGCTAATGGCATTTTGGGTTGTATAAGTAGGGGCATTTCCAGCAGATCAAGGGATGTGATCATTCCCCTCTATTCAGCACTGGTGAGGCCTCATTTGGAGTACTGTGTCCAGTTTTGGGCCCCACACTACAAGAAGGATGTGGATAAATTGGAGAGAGTCCAGCGGAGGGCAACAAAAATGATTAGGGGGCTGGAGCACATGACTTATGAGGAGAGGCTGAGGGAACTGAGATTGTTTAGCCTGCAGAAGAGAAGAATGAGGGGGGATTTGATAGCTGCTTTCAACTACCTGAAAGGGGGTTCCAAAGAGGATGGATCTAGAGACTGTTCTCAGTGGTAGAAGATGACAGAACAAGGAGTAATGGTCTCAAGTTGCAGAGGGGGAGGTTTAGGTTGGACATTAGGAAAAGCTTTTTCACTAGTAGGGTGGTGAACAACTGGAATGGGTTACCTAGTGAGGTGGTGGAATCTCCTTCCTTAGAGGTTTTTAAGGTCAGGCTTGACAAAGCCCTGGATGGGATGATTTAGTTGGGTTTGGTCCTGCTTTGAGCAGGGGGTTGGACTAGATGACCTCCTGAGGTCCCTTCCAACCCTGAGATTCTATGATTCTATGTTGCTGCCAAGACAGGTAAAACTGTCAACTTGCTTTAGTTGGTTTCCACTAATGGATACGCTAGGGGATATGACACAAGAGTGATGAACAGAATTGGTGCAACACCACAGTTTTCTCCAGATTTATGGTGAGGCCAAACAATTTTGATGCTTCAGCAAAGCGATCTACGATGCACTGGAGATCTTCCTGTGTGTGTGCTAGGAGGGCACAATCATCAACAAAAAGTGCTTCTCTTAGTAGTAGTTCTGTTACAAGACTTAAAGCAAAAACAAAAGTAAGATTGAAGACTGAGCTGTCACGACTGTATCTGATGTATATGCCTCTGAGCCCATCTGTAGCATGGTTTGAGAACTTGGGTGAAGAAGAGGTTCAACAGTTCAGGGGCAAGGACACAGCCTGTTTGACTCCATTTGAAATGGGAAAGGAGTCAGTGAGATAGCCATTAAAAAGTACCTGACCTCACATCGCCTCAAGAAATAAACGAATAGTAAAAAGGTTCTATAGCCATATAAGTAAGAAGAAAACAAAGAAAGAAGACGTGGGACCGCTAAACACTGAGGATGGAGTGGAGGTTAAGGATAATCTAGGCATGGCCCAATATCTAAACAAATACTTTGCCTCAGTCTTTAATGAGGCTAATGAGGAGCTTGAGGATAATGGTAGGATGACAAATAGGAATGAGGATATGGAGGTAGATATTACCACATCCGAGGTAGAAGCCAAACTCGAACAGCTTAATGGGACGAAATCAGGGGACCCCGATAATCTTCATCCAAGAATATTAAAGGAACTGGAACATGAAATTGCAAGCCCATTAGCAAGAATTTTTAATGAATCTATAACTCAGAGGTTGTACTGTATGACTGGAGAATTGCTAACATAGTTCCTATCTTTAAGAAAGGGAAACAAAGTGATCTGGGCAACTACAGGCCTGTCAGTTTGACATCTGTAGTACGCAAGGTCTTGGGAAAAAAAATTTGAAGGATAAAGTAGTCAAGGACATTGAGGTCAATGGTAATTGGGACAAAATATAACATGGTTTTACAAAAGGTAGATCATACCAAACCAACCTGATCTTTGAGAAGGTAACAGATTTTTTAGACAAAGGAAATGCAGTGGATCTAATTTACCTCAATTTCAGTAAGGCATTTGATACAGTTCCACATGGGGAATTATTAGCTAAACTGGAAAAGATGGGGATCAATATGAAAATTGAAAGGCGGTTAAGGAACTGGTTAAAGGGGAGACTACAACGGGTCTACTGAAAGGTGAATTGTCAGGCTGGAGGGAGGTTACTAGTGAAGTTCCTCAGGGATCGGTTTGGGGACCAATCTTATTTAATCTTTTTATTACTGACCTTGGCACAAAAAAAGTGGGAATGTGCTAATAAAGTTTGTGGATGACACAAAGCTGGGAGGTATTGCCAATATAGAGAAGGACTGGGATATCATACAGGAAGATCTGGATGACCTTGTAAACTGGAGTAATAGTAATAGGATGAAATTTAATAGTGAAAAGTGCAAGGTCATGCATTTAGGGATTAACAACAAGAACTACTGTTATAAGCTGGGGAGGCATCAGTTGGAAGTAACAGAGGAGGAGAAGGACCTCGGAGTATTGGTTGATCACAGGAGGACTATGAGCCGTCAATGTGATATGGCCTTGAAAAAAGCTAATGTGGTCTTGGGATGCATCAGGCGAGGTATTTCCAGTAGAGATAAGAAGGTGTTAGTACCATTATACAAGGCACTGGTGAGACTTCATCTGGAATACTGTGCGCAGTTCTGGTCTCCCATGTTTAAGAAGGATGAATTCAAACTGGAACAGGTTCAGAGAAGGCTACTAGGATGATCCGAGGAATGGAAAACCTGTCATATGAAAGGAGACTCAAAGAGCTTGGCTTGTTTAGCCTAACCAAAAGAAGGCTGAGGGGAGATATGATTGTTCTCTATAAATATATCAGAGGAATAAATACCAGGGAGGGAGACGAATTATTTAAGCTCTGTACCAATGTGGACACAAGAACAAATGGATATAAACTGGCTATTAGACAAAGGTTTCTAACCATCAGAGGAGTGAAGTTCTGGAACAGCCTTCCAAGGGGAGTAGGGGGGCAAAAGACATATCTGGCTTCAAGACTAAGCTTGATAAGTTTATGGAGAGGATGGTATAATGGGATAGCCTAATTTTGGCAATTAATTCGTCTTTGACTACGAGCGGTAAATATGCCCAATGGCTTGTGATGGGATGTTAGATGGCGTGGGATCTGAGCTACTACAGAGAATTCTTTCCTGGGTGTCTGGCTGGTGAGTCTTGCCCACATGCTTAGGGTTTAGCTGATTGCCATATTTGGGATTGGGAAGGAATTTTCCTTCAGGGCAGATTGGCAGAAGCCCTGGGTTGGTTTTTTTTTGCCTTCCTCTACAGTGTGGGGCACAGGTCACTTGCTGGAAGGTTCTCTGCACCTTGACGTCTTTAAACCATGATTTGAGGACTTCAGTGACTCAGACACAGGTTTGATACAGGAGTGGGTGGATGAGATTCTGTGGCCTGCATTGTGCAGGAGGTCAGACTAGATGATCATAATGGTCCCTTCTGACCTTAAAGTCTATGATTCTATCTTTACCAGTTTTGGTGGACAACCAAGTTTGCTGAGGATCATCCATAATCCCTCTCTATTGACTGTACCAAATGCTTTTGTCAGTTGAATGAAAACACTGAACAGAATCATGTTTTGTTTGATAACTTTTTCTTGTATTTGCCGGATACTGAAAATCATGTCTATGGTGCTATGACCAGATCTGAATCTGCACTGAGTCTCAGGTGGATTGGCTTCTGAGACAGATGAAATAAGTCAGGATCAGGAGGCCACAAGCAAAGATTTTTCCAGTGACAGATTACCGTGGGATCTCTCTCCTGTTATCACAGACAATTTTGCTGCCTTTATTTTTAAATAAAGGAATAACTGTGGCATCTTTCAAGTTTTGTGGCGTTTCTTTACTGTCCCAGATGTCAGTAAGGATCTTCTGGGGAGTTACCACCATTTTTGGACCCGCAGATTTATATATTTCTGCCGGTAGCTACCAAGAGTAGAAGTCGTATCTTCCAACTTTAGTGACCAAAACTTAATGCAGAGTATGTCTGAGTAAGAAGGTGCCTGAGTAAGAAGGTGCCATGCTTAGATCTACATTTTTTAGTTATTAGTTTTTGCTTTCAACTCTAAATTCATCTTACTAAAGTTTGTTTGTGTATAGCTTACACCTCTGCAGAACCTGGCAAAACAAGTTGGGTTTATGGAGTGGGAAAGGGAAGCAAGGAAACTCTCAGTGCTGTAGAGTTTACTACTTTCCTGTGCAGTGGTTCAGCTCTTTGATTAATGTTTATTTTTCCATTTAAGAATTACAAAGATGATACTGCAAGAACCTTTCATAAATGGACAGAAGGTATTGAAAAGTACAGAGAAACTTAATTTTTACAGCACACAAGTCTTAAGTCATTGCCTTGAGTTCTCAGGAGCACATAACGGACAGGTTGTTGGGTTATAATGAAATATGTATTTTTGTACTGTGTTTTACTGTGCTGGCAGTATACTATTTATGGTGTCTAGCTTTTAGTTTCCTTGAGGACTTGGATTTTGTAATTTATGAGAGGGCAATATATCATCACTTAGCAACCTGAACTACTTTTTGAAGCCAAGTACTCTTCTGGATTTTATTATTTTTTACAAAGTAAGTTTCATGCATGTAGTACAAGTACAGGAAATTATTCATAACACTTATTTCCATAGCTAACTCAAACAGGCAGAGTGCTGTGTAAGAGCAATTTACCTTACTGATTTATGACATTATTCAAAGTCTTTCCCCACAAGGTTGTTATTTTCCCCCATGAATAATTGATGATGCTTGAGAGACGGGGCCTGTTGGATCTAGAATACCACACCCAATGTCAAAGATAACAACAAGTTGTAAATGCTTTGCCAAGAGGCACGTGGTCTCAGGAAAACACAGTCATCCCTTAAACATGCATTCTATGCCAGAGAAGAACAAGCATTAACAGGTTTATAGCACTATGAATGAAAGTATGAAATAAAAAATAAGCTATGCCCTAAAGAACTATTTTAAATGACTGCAGAAACCAAGAAAGAAAGATTTTTCATTCAGAAGTAGCAGAGGTTGAGCTAGTTTTGAGCTAGTTATGTGATAGCACATTAAACAGTCTTTGCTATAGCTTCAAAGAGTATATTAGTATGCTCAGCACATCAAAGAAATTGTGAACCTGTATAAAATCTTTGAGATCCAGTGATGCATGCCCCCGAGGGGAAACTCGGGAGCTCAGAGGGCACAAACAGTATAGCCTTTTAAAAACTAGGCCAGGGATCGGCAACGTTTGGCACTTGGCCCGCCAGTGTAAGCCTCCTGGTGGGCCAGGCTGGTTTGTTTACCTGCCGCATCCTCAGGTTTGGCCGATTGTGGCTCCCACTAGCCGTGGTTTGCCACTGCAGGCCAATGGTGGTTGTGGGAAGCCGCGGCCAGCACATCCCACGTCCTATGCTGCTTCCTGCAGCCCCCATTGCCTGGAGCGGCGAACTGTGGCCAGTGGGAGCCGCAATCGGCCAAACCTGCAGACGCGGAAGTAAACAAACCGGCCCGGCCCACCAGGGGGCTTACCCTGGCAGGCCGCATGCCAAACGTTGCCAATCCCTGAACTAGACCAATACAGCAGAACCTCAATGATACGAACACCAGAGTTACAAACTGACCAATCAACCACACGCCTCATTTGGAACTGGAAGTACACAATCAGGCAGCAGCAGAGACAAAAAAAAAAATCCAATCAAACAAGCAAATACAAGATAGTATTCTTTTAAATAGAAACTAATAAAAAATAAAGGGAAACCACATTTTTCTTCTGGATAGTAAAGTTTCAAAGCTATATTAAATCAATGTTCAGTTGTTAACTTCTGAAAGAACGACCATAATGTTTTGTTCAGAGTTAGGAACATTTGAGAGTTACAAACAACCTCAATTCCCAAGGTGTTCATAATTCTGAGGTTCTCCTGTATTTTTTTGTTTTTGTTTGGCTGGACTGTTTAAAGGACACACTTAAAGAGCCACCAATAAGTACCTTATATACAGTCTGGTGCTGAAACATCAGAAAAAACCCCCCAAAAAACACTCAATTTGAGTACTTGTCTAACCAACAATTATGTTTTCAGACAGTGAGAGCTAGTCGCTAAAAATCTAACTATTGACTATGCAGGGACAAAGCAGCCTTGCAAAATCATAAGCAGGATTTCATCATTAAGGGTGCGATTTAGTCACGGATGTCACGGAATCTGTGACTTCCAAGGACCTCTGGGATTTCAGCCAGTGCTGGCTGGAAGCTGCAGGGAGTTGGAGTAGCCCCACCGCTTCTGGCCGCCATGGGTGGCAGGGGGGACCCCGCCATCACGGGCGGCAAGAGGGACCCTGGAGCTCCCAGCTGCTGTGAGAGGTGGGGGGACCCCCGCAGATTTGAGCCACGAGCAGAGGGGGGCCCTGGAGCTCCCAGCCCCTCCCTCCCCGCAGCTGTCCAGGCTACCCCATTTTGTCATGGGTATTTTTAGTAAAAGTCAAGGACAGGTCACGGGATTCTGTGAATTTTTCATTATTGCCCATGACCTGTCTGTGACTTATTAAAAATATCCATGATAAAAAACATGGTCTTAATCATAATAACTGGAAGGCATAAAATTCAAGTTTTTCTGCTTTTGCTTTGTGCGTATCCAAACACATCATTGTTCTCTTGCTCTATTCTAGTTTTGAAATCTAGATTAATTCTTTCCTTAGTAATCTGAAAACATCTTGATGCTTCTGTAGCACCTGTGGTATATAGAGGATTAACTGTGTGTGATCAACAGAGTATTAACACAATACACACATTTCAACAATCACAGCATTTCTCCAGCTTGACAGTGTCACTTCAACAGGCCCTGCAGCCATGTCTCAAACACTCAGGCACTTTAACAATTAAGACTAGCCATTCATAATTGTCAATACACCTCTACCCCGATAACGCTGTCCTTGGGAGCCAAAAAAATCTTACTGCATTATAGGTGAAACCTCGTTATATCGAACTTGCTTTGATCCGCCAGAGCGCGCAGCTCCGCCCCCCCACCCCGAAGCACTGCTTTACCACGTTATATCCAAATTCATGTTATATCGGGTCGTGTTATATCGGGGTAGAGGTGTATATAGATGAACAATTTCAGAGAAATCACTGCAATAACTGATGCAAAAACCTGAGATACTGTACTTTAAAAACATTTGATAAATGGTAAAACTTTATTAACACCTTAAAGAGCTAAATATATGGGCTTTGAACAGAAACACTTTCTTCATTGTACAGAGATGGAGTATTTAATACTGTATTAAATTAAATACTGTATGTAACAAAAATAGTGTTAAACTAACAAACTAGTTTGGCTAAATTGTCAAAAAGGACTGAAAGTCTGATTTTAAAACGCAAGCCAATTCTGAATTTTGTCCATCATTAATCACCCACCTTATTGTGCTTTCATATGGTTCTAGAACATTGTAAAATACAGTACCTCCTCACTTAAAGTTATGTTCTTGAAAAATGCAACTAAGCAAAACGATATAAAGCAAATCCAATTTCCCTATAAGAATTAATGTAAATAGGAGCAAAGAGTCCTGTGGCACCTTATAGACTAACAGACGTATTGGAGCATGAGCTTTCATGGGTGAATACCCACTTCGACGGATGCATGTAGTGGAAATTTCCAGGGGCAGGTATATAGAAATTTCCACTGCTTGCATCCGTCGAAGTGGGTATTCACCCACGAAAGCTCATGCTCCAATACGTCTGTTAGTCTATAAGGTGCCACAGGATTCTTTGCTGCTTTTACAGATCCAGACTAACACGACTACCCCTCTGATGAATGAAAATAGGGAGGGGTTAGGTTCCAGGTAATTTTTTTTTCACCAGACAAGACATTATATACATATATAGTATATATTTTAAACAAGTTCTCATCAGAGGATTGTCTGGGGACCTGCTCATGAGCTCCCTGAGCTTGTCCTAAAACAACCGTGTTGATAGCAGATGGGATATTTCCCAGAGAATCTCTTGCTGCTAAATGATGAACTAGCACTTGGCTGAGCTCTCAAGGGTTAACACACTGTTGTTAATGTAGTCTCACACTCCACAAGGCAGCACCAAGGAGAGAGACAGTAGATGCAGGGCAGCGGCTGCAAACACTTCCCTGGGGAAACTGAATGTGATGATTAACCCACGCTATCCCTCTGGAGCACACCACTCCCTCCTCTGGATGGTGCATGCATGGCTGCACAAGCCCCAACTTTCTAAAGTCCCAGGGTGGGGTGGGGGCGGTGCTCAACTCCTGGCTCTGCCCCAGGCCTGCTCCCATTCCAGCCCTTCCCCTGAGCGCATCCTTGCTCCTGCCCCCCAGGGCCCCTGAATGCCCATGAAACATCCAATTGCTGCAGGTGGGAGGCATCGGCAGGGAGGGGGAGGCTGCGCTTTGCAGCCTCCCCCTCAGAGCCTCCTGAATATCTGTGAAACAGCTGATTGCTGTGGATGGGCGGCACGGGGTGGGAGGAGGGAGTTTCTGACCCTTGGGGCCAGTGGGGGGCAGGAGGCGCTGGAAAGGAGCTGATGGAGGGCTGCCGGCCCACCCTGGTTCCAAGCCTCCATGGCCAAACAACGTTATAAGGAAACATTGTGCAACTTTAAATGAGTATGTTCTCTAATAGGTCAGGGATGTAACAACGAAACAATGTTAACTGGGACGACATTAAGTGAGGAGTTACTGTATTAACAAGCATGGTCAGACTTACCAGGGGCTAACGACCTATCTCCCTGAAAAAAAAACAAAAAAAACCCTGCAAACAAGTTAAATACTGCTGTGAAAAGAGGAGGACATTGGACCAACAGCTTAATGAAGTTTGAATATGACCATACTATTTGTTCCATTATATGCAACACATGAAAACATGTCAAATGACTGCTGAAGCTGCTTCTTTTTTGGAAATTGGTCATATCAACTAAAAACTTTTACATTGTGATGTCTGAAGAGGAAGTCTTCATGCTCTTTTTTCATAAAGATGACCTAAAACCCCATGATTAAAGTGCTATAGTTACATACACAATTAAATAAAATTAGAGGACTAGTCAACAAGGCAATAAATCTCTGGCATAATGTTGGCTGGGTTTCTGCAAAGAGCAAGGAAGCTCTTCTACTTTGAAGCATTTGCTCAGAACTTACATAGTGTCCTATGGTATTGGCGTAGGTATCTGCAATCCAGGACATCTCCCTCTCACCTGTGCTCATATCGGGGGCAGGCACATCAATACCAGGCCCTATTAGCAAGAGTAAAAACAAGTCTCAAGGATTAAATACAAATATTTATCTTCAAATTCTCTATCTCCTCCCCTTGGTGACAGCTGGGATTGGTTGAGATGACCTAATTTCATATTTAAACCTCAGTTATTCAAGGAAGAACAGACCATACGTTTAACAACTGTGGATTTTAGACACCATATCGTGTTTTAGTAACCTGGCAAAACCCCTTTAAACTATCAAAATCATTGACTATCTGGTCCACATTTTATTTAATCAAAAATGTAGTTAGTGATAAAACAACACATTAAAAGTGTTTGTGCTTTTGCTTTATTTATCTAGTATATTTCATGTAGACCATAGTAGAAAGGAAGAAGAGAAAAAGCTACACATATACAACTTACACATTCAGTTTCCCCAGGGAAACATAAAAGACGGTTACTCACCGTTGTAACTGTTGTTCTTCGAGATGTGTTGCTCCTATCCATTCCAGTTAGGTGTGCGCGCGCTGCATGCACGGCTCTTCGGAAGATTTTTACCCTAACAACTCCGGCGGATCGGCTGGGCACCCCCTGGAGTGGCGCCACTATAGCGCTAGATATATACCCCAGCCGACCCGTCCGCTCCTCAGTTCCTTCTTGCCGGCTACTCCGACACTGGGGAAGGAGGGCGGGTCTGGAATGGATAGGAGCAACACATCTCGAAGAACAACAGTTACAACGGTGAGTAACCGTCTTTTCTTCTTCAAGTGATTGCTCCTATGCATTCCAGTTAGGTGATTCCCAAGCCTTACCTAGGCGGTGGGGTCGGAGTGAGACGTGGCAGAGTGTAAGACTGCTGAGCCGAAGGCTGCATCGTCTCTAGATTGTTGCACCAACGCGTAGTGGGAAGCGAAGGTGTGGACAGAAGACCAGGTGGCCGCTCTACAGATGTCCTGGATGGGGACATGGGCCAGGAAGGCGGCAGACGAGGCTTGCACTCTCGTAGAGTGAGCGGTGAGGCGGCTAGCTGGCACACGAGCAAGCTCGTAACATGTCCAGATACATGATGTTACCCAGGAGGAAATCCTCTGAGAGGAGACCGGCTTGCCTTTCATGTGATCAGCAACCGCTACGAATAGCTGGGGCGAACGCCGGAAGGGTTTCGTTCGCTCTATGTAAAATGCGAGGGCCCTGTGGACGTCAAGGGTGTGAAGCTGTTGTTCACGACTTGAGGCGTGCGGCTTTGGGAAAAAGACCGGGAGGAAAACGTCCTGGTTCAAATGGAAGGCCGACACCACCTTAGGGAGGAAGGCCGGGTGTGGCCGAAGCTGCACCTTGTCTCCATGGAAGATAGCATACAGTGGACCAGCCGTTAGGGCACGAAGCTCGGAAACTCGTCTCGCTGAAGTTATAGCGACGAGAAAAGCCGTTTTCCATGACAGATAGAGCAGGGAACATGTGGCCAAGGGCTCGAAGGGGGCTCCCATAAGCTTGGCTAGAACTAGGTTCAAATCCCAGGACGGGGTAGGACGCCGTATCGGCGGGTACAGGCGATCTAGACCCTTAAGGAAGCGGGAAACCATCTGATTGGAAAAGATGGACCGTTCTCCTACGGCCGGTCGAAAGGCGGACATGGCCGCTAGGTGTACTTTCAAGGAGGAGACCGCGAGTCCTTGCTCCTTAAGGGACCAGAGGTAGTCCAGGATCGTAGGAATAGGGACCACGAAAGGATTAAGGCCTCTCTGATCGCACCAGAGTGCGAAACGCTTCCATTTCGCGAGGTAGGTTGAGCGAGTGGAAGGCTTCCTGCTTTCCATCAGGACTTGCTGCACCGCAGCCGAACAATCACGCTCCGCGCGGGTCAGCCACGTAGGCACCAAGCTGTAAGATGGAGGGACTGCAGGTCCGGGTGGCGGAGCCTGCCGAAGTCCTGCGTTATCAGGTCCGGCCATAATGGGAGGGGAATGGGATCCCGTACGGAGAGCTCGAGCAGCAGGGTGTACCAGTGCTGTCTCGGCCAGGCCGGAGCGATGAGTATGAGGCAGGCCCTGTCCCTCCAGAACTTGAGTAGCACGCGGTGCATGAGGGGAAACGGAGGGAAAGCATATAACAGGTGACCCGTCCAGGGGCGCAGGAATGCGTCCGATAGGGAGCCGTGGGAGCGACCCTGGTAAGAGCAGAACTAACTAAACTAATTATTTTAAATAACTATATACACTAAATACAACAAGAACCAGAGATAAGCTAGGGATGTGGAGGTCAAAGGAGCACTCCACTGTTCCAACGGCTGTCACAGGCGGTAAGAAGGAACTGAGGAGCGGACGGGTCGGCTGGGGTATACATCTAGCACTATAGCGGCGCCACTCCAGGGGGCGCCCAGCCGACCCACCGGAGTTGCTAGGGTAAAAATCTTCCGAAGAGCTGTGCACGCGGCGCGCGCACACCTAACTGGAATGCATAGGAGCAATCACTCGAAGAAGAAAAGCTGTATACTTCAATTTAATTCTTCTTTACATCAGTGTTCTGAGTTTGGGTAAATTTTCTTGCTTGCAAATACTGGATAGCAATATTTAGAACAGCCTGTCTAGTTTACTGATAGAGTTTTTCCTCTACTAATTTCTTATTCATTGTATCAGAGGTTACCTCTTAAGAATGGAAGAGACAAGGCATTTTTCCATGAAGAACATTGCTGGAGGCATCCCTATGTACCGCCCTACCAGTAATTATATGTACTCTTCCGGGTAACTGCTTATGGACTGTGCTAAGCCAAACTATTTGAAACAAACAAGATTTAGATATCTTTGGCCGCAATTTAAACAAACCAAGCCCCCCCCTTTAATTTTCCAAAATTTCAAACAAATTACACACCTCAATAAAAATGAAACAAACAAAAAAACCAAATAAAGACATTCTATCTAACCATTTCAATTGTCAATGCAGCTTAGCTACCACTAAGTGGTGGCAATACACAAATCATTTATCATTTTGATAAATATATTTGTATGGATGCTGACAGACTCTCATGCATTCTAGGATACAGATACTTCTGCCCACGTAGACAGCAATAAAATGGAAGATACATGAATATGCTTGCTGGGACATCTACTGGGACTTGTTTTTCTTAAGAGGTCAGGAATGAAAGAAAAACGTGCCTTATTCCTCTCCTGCTCCTATGAAACCAAGAGCTCTTTGCCTGCAGATGTTCCAGCATCCGTTCAACTGGGAACTCTCTTCAAGTAGATAGGCTTAGGTGTTCAAAAGAGATTGAATGAAATGGGTCACCTATAAATGACCCCACACAGGCTATGGGTTCACTTCATTTCTTTTGAAACCATCTCTGTGGTTCCTATGGGGTGGATCTTCCATTTACTTCCTCTGATATCAGCCAAAAGCCTTGATTTTGAGACTACAGGAAACAGGGTAGTAGTGAACAGTTCAATCTAAAAGACCATACATAACCAACCATATTTCAAGTGTGACAACATTGTGTGTTCTGAGCTAACCATAAAATAAGCATAGTGCTACACTTATCACCTAAACTATTTTAAACTTTCATAGAAAATGTACTGCAACTTGAGAGTAAACAGGAAATTTAATTCTTTCTAAATGGCAGTCATTACCTTAATATGTACAAGACAGAACTGGCATAAATCCTTTATTGCTAGGTACTCAGCAATTTGACATTAGCTGAAGCATGTTTGTATCACAGAGCCTACATCATACTAAAGATACCAAACATCTTCTTAAAAGCAGAAATTCAAATAACGATGTGCATCAATCTCACATTAGACCAGAAGACGTTAATAAAAGCCTTTGAGCTTAATTTGCCTTACCCTGCTACACCCACAGAAGATGTCAAGCATGGAGGGAGAAGTTAAAAGGGCTGAACCCAGCTCAGTTGGGAGCTGACCAGGGAGGAGAGCAGATGGCTGGCTGTCACTCAGTAAGAGAATTCTGCAGCAAGAGAACTGATTTGGACTGTTGGCAGGCAGAGCCCCCCTGAAGGTAGGCCTGTAACAGGGATCTCAAGACAGTTGGGAAGGTAAGTAGGAGCAAGTGAGTCCCCTCAGAATTCTCTATTCTGCGGAAGGGGCTGCAAGAAGACTCCTGCAAGGTCACGGAACCAGAGAGAACTCCTACAGCAGAACCAGATGGGTGGTGGAAAGCACTAAAAAGCTCTGCAGTGAGCCAATGGAAAAGGCTTAGAGAAAGAGGCACTGACATACTGTGAACCCAGGAAGAGGCTATGGCAAAGACCCAAGACAGGGCAAGTAGGAAGTGGTGCAGGGATATAGCAAGGGATCTGTGTAGTCAGGCCCTGATTGCTTAGAAGAGTCCCTGGACCAGAACCCAGTAGAGAGGGAGGGCCAGAGTTCCCCTACCCACTGAGGAAGGTGGAACAGAAACCCTCTGACCAGGGGTAAAGACTACTGAAAACCCCTGATATCCAGAGTAAAGATCAACAAGTCCTAAGTTGGACTGAAGGCCCAATGTGAGATTGATGAACTCTTGTCTTACTCTGCAAGGCGGGGGCACTATATCTGACCCCATCAGAGGCCAAGTCTTAAGAAATGTAACACAACAGGGCTGGAGCATCATGTTTACAGGATACTATCTAGTCTACATTGCTAACACACAAGAAATTAGATTCCCACATTACAAGTTTACTAGTATCAGAGGCATAGCTACAGGTGAGCCATGGCCTACCCTCTTAACATCCAGACCCAGCCAAATATGAGCAAGGATGTAGTGCTGCCACAGCGGCCTGAAGCGTCACTTGGGCACCTGAAATTCAGGATGGAGCTATGTGCCTGTCCTTCAGAAAGCTACGCTCCGGCAGCTCTGCCTTGCCATTTTCTGAGCTGCCTCACACGTGTACCCACATCGGCAGGTGAAGCCCTGTGTCTAGGGACACCAGAGCTAGAAAGAGGGCATGGCGTACGGGGAGAAGCTGAGCTAGCACAGTCTCATTGCTCGTCCATCCAAAAGTCAGGGCCCACCCAAATTTCCACTCCTAGCTATGCCACTGACTAGTATCACTGTACTTACATACCAATAAATCCCTTCTTTGCCAGCTCCATAGTAAATCTTCTTGTGATCTTTTCCAATTCATTATCCTATTAAGAAAATATAGTAAGTGCCAAAGGACTCACTAGGATTTGGTATAAGTGTTCAAAGTCAGCCTAAAATTTCCCACAAACATCATAGTTTTTTTTTTTTTTAAATAAAAAGCTGTTCATGCGTTTACACATCAATTTCCATAGTATCTGCTTGGTAACGCCCTTTTTTTGTACCGTCAGTATAGTAGGTGAATTGCTTAGGGAGATCTCATTTTCTTTATGTATATTTTCAATTATTCAAAAGAAATCATGAATGCATCAGGGAAACACAGGTAAGGACACTGGTCCAATATTTCAGTGTTTAAGAAAAACTTGTAAAAACAACCATTTTCCTAGCAAATAAATGTAATATAAATTAGCTATATAGTAGATGACAGCAATCAGTCCTGATTATTGCATAATTAATGCAAAGTTTCAGTAATTCATACAAATATTAAGTTTATTTAAATTTGACATTTCATGTAGTGGCTATTCTAGTTCTATAACATCTGATCACTGGACAACATGGCTGCAATTGGCTCACTTTAAAAAGTAGTAAGCGAATCACCCACATTATACAATATTTAAGACTTTCAAAATGTGTCAACCTTATTGCTAGAGAAAGTATATGGTACACTAAGTGCAAAATTATTCTGAGAAGAAAGGTAATGTTTGGGATTAAGCTTTCTCCATGAATAGCATCATTTGAAGAAAAAAAAATAAATCTAAAGGCAGCAACTAGCCTGCAGCCTAAATTTCATGAAAAGACTTTACAAATTAAATGATAAGAGAATTTGACCTTTTACACAGAGAGTTCTTAAATATCAAATTGTTTTGATGCACTTTTCCCTGCCAGTTGTACACACTGTATTTCTGGGGGAATTCTGCACCAAAAAATTAAAAATTCTGCTAAATTCTGAAATTTTATTTGTCAAAACACCACAATAGAATCACTCCAGTTTAAATTATTTTGGTAATTTATTTGAAAATGCCTGTCAACAAGTATGTCAACAATACACACAACAAAAAAGATTTCCCCAGGCATAGACATTTAAAGAAACCCCTATGACAGCCCAGTTCCAGTTGGGGAGTGCTGGAGGGGGCTGCATGGGGACCCCCAGAGCTCCCCCTCCCCACCCGAGTCCAGGGACAGGGCATCCCTCTACCCCAGAGCCCAGCCATGGGGCACACCCTGGCCCAGACACCTACACACCTCCAGAGCCTTTACTCCCCTCAGCTTCTTTACTGTCCTGCCAGGGGAGGTGGTGTGGTGCAACCTTGCCCTTCCTCACTCTTTGCCAGAGCTAGATCTCCCGGGCCCTCTCCTGTCCCCGGGAGAATGAGGATTGGGCCTGGCACCACTGGGCTGGGCATGCTGCTCATTGCCAACAGGGCTCTGCAGAGTCCAGAAGCCCCTAGTGGCAGCCAGCAGCCCCAGTTCTGCGGGGGGAAAACATGGAATTCTGTGCAAATTCTCCCAGGAGTAACACAGAGACTTCATTAAATCCAGGGGTGGGCAAACTTTTTGGCCTGAGAGCCACATCTGGGTGGGGAAATTGCATGCAGGGCCACGAATAGGAAGGAAGAATCCCATGCATCGCTACAGGCTGGGGATCGACTCGCTAAGCAGCCGTTCTGCAGAAAAGGACCTGGGGATTACAGTGGATGAGAAGCTCGATGAGTCAGCAGTGTGCCCTTGCTGCCAAGAAGGCCAACAGCATATTGGGCTGTATTAGTAGGAGCATTACCAGCAGATCGAGGGAACTGATCATTCCCCTCTATTTGGCACTCTATTCGGCACCTGGAGTATTGCGTCCAGTTTTGGCCCTCCCACTACAGAAAGGAAGTGGACAAATTAGAAAGTCCAGCAGAAGGCAATGAAAATAATTAGGGGGCTGGGGCATATGACTTATGAGGAAAGGCTGAGGGAACTGGAGTTATTTAGTCTTGCAGAAGAGTGAGGGGGGGATTTGATAGCAGCCTTCAACTACCTGAAAGGGGGTTCCAAAGAGGATGGAGCTAGGCCGGGGTAAGCAACCTATGGCACGTGAGCTGATTTTCAGTGGCACTCACACTGCCCGGGTCCTGGCCACTGGTCTGGGGGGCTCTGCATTTTAATTTAATTTTAAATGAAGTTTCTTACACATTTTAAAAACCTTATTTACTTTACATACAACAATAATTTAGTTATCTATTATAGACTTATAGAAAGATCTTCTAAAAGAATTAAAATGTATTACTGGCACATGAAATCTTAAATTAGAGTGAATAAATGAAGACTCGGCACACCGCTTCTGAAAGGTTGCTGACCCCGAGCTAGGCTGTTCAGTGGTGGCAGATGACAGAACAAGCAGCAATGGTCTCAAGTTGCAGTAGGGGAGGTCTAGGCTGGGTATTAGGAAACACTATTTCACTGGGAGAGGGTGGGGTGTGTGAGAAGCACTGGAAAGGATTAGCTAAGGAGGTGGTGGAATCTCCATCCTTAGAGGTTTCTAAGGCTTGCCTTGACAAAGCCCTGACTGGGATGATTTAGTTGGTGTTGGTCCCGCTTTAAACGGGGGATTGGACTAGATGACCTCCTGAGGTCTCTTCCAACCCTAATATTCTATGATTTTAGGATAACGTAGGGCTGGGAGTTGGGGTGCGGGAAGGAGTGTGGTGTGCAGGAAGGGGCTCAGAGCAGGGGGTTAGGGGCTCGGGGTGCAGGAGAGGGCTAAGGGCAGGGGGTTGGAGTGCAGGAGGGGGTCAGAGTGCAGGAGGGGGTCGGGCTCTGGCCTGGTGCCGCTTACCTTGAGCGGCTCTGGGGTGGCAGTGGCACGCAGCGGGGCTAAGGCAGGTTCCCTGCCTGCCTGCCCTAACCCCACGCGGCTCCCGGAAGTGGCCAGCACCACGTCCCTGCGACCTCGGGGGAGGGGGAGTGCAGAGGACTCTGCGTGCTACCCTTGCCTGTGGGTACCTCCCCGAAGCTTCCATTGGCCATGGTTCCCCATTCCTGGCTAATGGGAGCTGCAGGGAGCAGTGCCTGCCGTTGAGGGCAGCGCGCAGAGCCCTCTGCCCCCACACGGGCCACAGGGTCGTGATGCCAGCAGTTTCCAGGAGCGATGCGGGACCCGGGGAGGCAGAGAGCTTGCCTTAGTCCCGCTGTGCCACGGGGCTAGCAATCCCGCAGGCCAGATCTGGCCCATGGGCCATAGTTTGCCCACCTCTGATTTAATCTCTTCTAAGGAAAAAATTTGTGGATTTCTACTGAGCTTTCAATGCTGTCGTACAAAAGAGCTTTCAAACTCTTCCCATTTACACAATATATGTATATAATTTAGACTTACGGTATAGTTCTTTGTATTGATCTTAACACCAGCCTTTGCACCGCCAAATGGCACATCTGAAAAAATTTTAAAGGAAAAGGGTTTCATTTTTCAAGATAAAGGTAGAACAGAAATGACAAGATCTTTAAATTATGTAAAAAAGGGGTAGCTTCTATAACTTTGTGTAAAAATGCATATTTGAAAGTTATCAGTCACTAAACCCTCACTGTCAACTGCGAAGCTGACTCTGCCACATCCACAGCACAATTTCACTAATATGTTCACTAAAAATCTACATTCTGTTCATACAAGGGGCAGTCTTTTCAGATCAGCTTGAAGAGGGTCTTCTAAAACACAGGAAGTCTAAGATCTATTTAAAAATCTATTTCCTTCAAGTTTTGCCATTTATTAAGGACAATTTTGTTAAAATACAATCTTAGATCTCCCTTACAGTCCCATCTACTCAATCATGAAATAAGTCCTTATGGTCAAGTGGGATGTTGCCATGTGGTACTAACATATTAAGCATGGGATAATTTTACTGAGAGATGAAGCACAGTAGAAGAGCTGAATGCCGAGAACAAAGTACTATTTAAAAACATGTAGCTTCAATAATAGCAAAGGAAATACAGCACTATAGTTACTGGGTAAGCATTCAAAACCACTTGTTGCAGATTTTAACAGGTTAGATTTTAGTAAAAGGAGATTAGTATCTAAAAACAACAAAATTCAGTCCTTCAGCTATTTCACAGTGACTTAAATCAATGCTAATTCAAATGACAATTATTATCTGTACTTGACAAACTAGTATCACTTACCAACCACAGCACATTTGTATGTCATTAGAGAGGCCAAAGCTTTCACCTCATCCACGCTAACATCTGTGCTGTAACGAATACCTGAAAAACATACAGGAAAACAAACAAGAAGAATGAAGTGAGTTTGCAATTAGTATTTGCAAATTGCAAGCAGCAACTCTAGGACACCAGCCCACTACATGCAAGTGGGCAATCTCTCTCTCAGCTTGTCAAGACTGAAGCAAGAGATGATGTACAACAGCCTCAAAATAACAAAAGCAGTGTAGGAAATAAAATGCAAATCATTAACCTCAAGTTAGTTGTTTCTGGTAGTTTTCAATAGTAGAAATGAAAGGGACTCTTAATGTATATGGTTAACTTGGGACAAATGGTGTGCCTTCAAACAAGGGGCAATTGAGAGGTATTAAAGGAGAGGGACAGCTTTCCTGTAGTAAAGGTTTAAAGCTTGACTGTTCTAAGTGTCTAAAATACATAAAGTTAATCAGATTGCCTTGAAATTTGGTGCGTGTCATGGAGGTACAGGGTAGAGTCAGTGTTCGAAGTTTGGGTCCATTTGACTATGAGGTTCTAGAAATACAGCTCCCACAGAAAGAGAACAACTTTTCTTTATGCTGATGCATTCTGGCAACTTTTTTTCTTTTTTTGCTCACGGATAGATATCAACTTGCACAGCATACCACCAAAAGCTATTCTTTCCCCTACCTATCATTACATCCACAGACTGTTCTCAGACCCCACCTCACAACTGAAAATGCCCTGCTACTGACTCAACCTACACAATTCTGTACTGTAACGATGCAGATTGGAACCTCAAGGTACACATCCACCTCTTTCCTTTGATAAAGCACACAAGGGAATCATATCCAGATGTCATTGAATCATAATCACAACTCTACAATGCTCCTCAAACTAATCCCCAGATTTCCTCATCACAATCACAACTCTTCCAATTTACTCCTTTACCATTCTGTACAGCTAGGGCAGTGAATGCAGCGTGAGTGCATGCAGATAACTCTCAATGGCTATTGCCAGCTTGGGGGGAGTGGCGGGGGGCACAGAGCTAAGGTTTACCCTACTCTGTACTTCCTGGTGTTCAGAAGCTTTAGTTTTGCTGAACTCAACATTCTGGAAGAACATGAGCTATCACTGGGCAACCTTAACTCTGTGTTAACAAAGCTTGCCATTTAAGAATCAGTGGCTTCCAGAATTAATCATTCAGCAACATAATGCTAAGGCTTGCCAGCATCCCTCTAACCCTAAGCGTTGCAACTCATTCACTTTCTAGAAAATGAAGTGGTTTGTCACTGGGCATGGAGACTTTTACAATAAAAAAAAATCTTGAATATGACCTTGCAGGTATGATAATGCAAAACAGCTTTTGTAAAATTTGAAGGGCTTGTAATATTTTGTATCTTTCCGACTTAGAGGCAGTTCAAAACAAACTGGAAGCTAATTTCACAAAGGTTGGGAGTATAAATTGTGTCTAAGAACTTTTATCTTTTTCTGATTACTGAAGCTGAAAACAGTGTGTCAAATGTCAGAAATTGGTTTTAAATTCTTTTTATATTTAATTTACATGGCAGCGTCATACTGCATTACCTAGTTGCAGCTGCAAAGTAGGTAATTTTTTTTTTTTAAGTCAACCCTATCTGGGTACATAAATAGAACTCTAGATCAGGCCTGCACAACTCGTAAAGCGGCGAGGGCCACATTCCTCCAAAGAAAACAGCTGAGGGCCGAAACCTCCCGGCCCCACAGAAATACCCCACCCCAGGGCCGCCCACCCCTGCAGAAGCAAACCCTCCTTCCCCAGCGCTGCCCCACCAAAACAGCTGTGGGCCAAAAAGGAAGGTTGGGGGTGGGCAGGTGATACTTGATTTAAAAATCAACCAGGGGCTCCCAGCTGAAGAGGTGGCTGGGAGCCCTCAGGGGCAAATTAAAGGGCCCGGGGCTCCAGCGGCTGGGGGAACCCAGCAGGGCCGGCACTAGGTTTTTTGCTGCCCCAACCAAAATAAAATTTGGCTGCCCCCCGTCCCAGCCCTGGGCTCCCCCGTGTACCCCCCTGCTGCCCCAGTCCTGGTCTCTCCCCCCACCCACACCCCCTGCCGCCCCAGCGCTGGGCTTCCCCCCTTTCCTCCCCACCAGTGCCCTTCCCCCACCCCGCTGCTGCCCCAGCCCTGGGCTCCCCCCACACCAGTGCCCCCCCACACACACACACCTCCTGCCGCCCCAGCCCTAGGTCACTGGTAACTCTCTCCCAGGGTGGGTCATTCAGCAGGAATTTTGGATGTGCACAAAACACAGACAGGATTGGTTCCCATATGGTTACAGAGCTGCAGTAAAGTGGAACAATTTTCAGCTTGTGTGATTGGAGGATATCTGGATGCATACTATAAAAGTGTCCTCCATAAATGAGAAAAAGTCAAGGTGCCTTTATTATTCTTTTGTTCCACTCTTTCTTTCTATGGGGAATTTGCCAATGCAATAACACTGTCTTCCTTTTAAACAAACAAAAAGGCAATGGCTGTTGAAAATAGCAATTCCAGTCCTAATAAGCATTTCTTGCTCAATTTTATCCTACTTTTTCTACAGCAAGTTACAGTGGATCAGTATATTTGATTTGGGAGAAATGAAGTAACAGCTGCCCAAACTGAGCTTGAGCACTCCTGAATTTTGAGGTGGTGTTCAAATCTGGAAGGCAGGTGCTGGGGGGAGGTGGGGGGGAGGGCTGTGGGCTCCGCGGGGGAGCATGGCAGCAACGTGTCTGGAGCTGCATGGAGCCAGACACGCTGGTCTGAGTGGCACGGCAACGGGGCTGGGGGTTGAAGAAGGGGTAGAGGGTTCCAGGGGGCAGTCAGGGTACAGGCAGCAATTGGATAGGCATGGGAGTCTCAGGGGTTCATCAGGGGACAGGTAGGGGGTGAAGTCCTGAGGGGAAGTTGGGGGTCTCAGGAGGGGGCAGTTGGGGACAAGGAGAAGGGAGGCTTAGATAGGGGCTAGGGTCCCAAGAGGCAGTTGGGGCAGGAGTCTCGGGAGGGGGCAATCGGGGGACAAGGACCAGCGGCATTTAGATAGGGGGTGGGGGTCCTGGGGGGTAGTTAGGGCAGGGGTCCGTGGAGGGGGCAATCAGCGGCCTCAGGCCAGGATTCAAAGGGCTCTGGGTTCCCCACGGCTGTGGGCAGCCCAGAGCCCTTTGAATCCTGGCCGCGGCTGGGATTTAAAAGGCTCTGGGCTGCCCGCAGAGCGTCGTGTGCGGGGGATTCAGAATCCCCCTGCGGGTCGCACAGTGAAGCTCCGCAGGCCGCATGTTGTGTAGGCCTGCTCTAGATGCTCATACTTGCAGTTTAGAATATGAACTTAGTGCCCACAAAAGCCAAGGGATAACAGCACAAGGTTGCAACCAAAAGTAGCTACTATGCAAGTTTCTCCCACAGCTCTACAGAGTCTAAATTCTAACCTACAATGATTCTCTCCCCTAGTCGTATGATTTTTAAGCATAGGCTGTAAATTGTGACAAACTGGGGAGGGGGAAGGTTGTAGCAGGGACAGAGTGTACACCAGAAACTAGAAAAAGACTCCACAGATTTCCTATTATCCAAAGGAGAACACAAATCCAGGTCCTCAGACGTGAAAAGCATTATCCAAAGTAACCCCCTGAGCTCCTATGAAAGCCATTAATGAATGCACTGGAAATGATCCCAAGTCTACAAAGAAACTGAGTGTAGCTCAAAAGTCTGCAGCCAAATTTCTGCCTTCCTATGTGAACATATTTTTCAATAAGTCTAACAAGAGTTAAAGGGCTGAATGCTTCCCTCAGAACAGGCATATGATTTTAGTTTTTATCTGACAGTGAATTAAAAAAAAAAAAAAAAAAAAAAGACTTAGGTTTTTCATTGCAAATTCATTACATAAATGGTTAGTGTTGAGACTAGATATACCACAAACTGTTAAAGGAAATTTTAAGTTTTAAAAAAGGTACAATGCATTAGAATAGTAATGTTTAAACTCTGAAATGCAGTTTACATGTTCTCCCCAATCTTGCTCTAACAACTCAAGGGAAGCGGAACTAACTACCTTCCTGAAAATACTTCATCTGGAATGTACACTACATACGGCACAGCTTGTTCTGACTTAGAACAACATTCCATTTTTGTTCAGTTTTTCCTGACACACCCATCTTTCTAAGGCATGCTTGCCACTCAGTGTCAAACTAGAAGTGGCTGAAGCACCATCTACACTAAGTAGAAGCCAACTTTTCTGTAACCAGGGTATGATATGTTCATTTGACTTAGTTACAGACATGGTTGACTTCTGTCCACACAGCAGCTGTTTCAACTATATGTCAAACAACATTTCTACAGAGCTTTCTACCAGTCCAAGTCCATTTGGCCATGCAGCAGAAGACCAACTTTGATGCAGTGGACAGACCCAGCCTCAAACTCGTTTATGAATGGATGTATCCAAAATTTGAAAAGAGACAGTCTATGCTTGCTGAACACTGATGCAATTATTTTTCTCAGTTCAAACAGGGTTTAAGCCAATATTTACCAGTGTCCTGTCCTAAACTAGTATTTCCTGGGAAATTGCCAGCCCTTTGCAGGAGGATGCACAAAGATAAGGCTTGATTTCTAGTATGCTAAGGACTTCATTGAAATCTAGTTTGACAACTTCCTAGTTTAGCAAAAGACTCAGTGCAAATTAGATTGGGAAACAGCATTGCTATGCATCTGGAAATCCTTTCTGCACTGTGTTCCCATCTCTGAAAACTTGTGCACATTTTTCACATTAGAATAAAGAACAAAGCTTGAAGCAATCCAACAGTTTATGGCATTCCAAAACATTTTAGAAACACAAAGAAGACTACCACATACAAGCTGCACACCAAAATTGTCATTTTAAAAATCCTAGCATGGCCCACACAATGTCTTTTGAACCAGTAACTTTTAAAGACAGTTAGACAAAGTTATCTTTTGTAATGAAAGCCTTAAGTTATAGCATGACTCACAGCCATGGAAAATACTTTCCACTGGAAAAGACCCAGAAAGTCTTGTTTATAAGAGAAGGATTTTCTTTCCCCACCACACCCAAAAAAAGTTATGCCAAGCCACAGTACAGCAAGTTATTAGTTTCTTGTTCTTTTTCTTTATGTTGTTTAAATTGCTTCAAATTCCAACCTACTTTGCTATTTAATTGCTGAAGAATAGGGAAAGACGTTCATATCGCAGGGTCTCAGCTTTTAAACCCGAACACATACAATTTTCATTACTGGTCAGTAGTACATTAGAAGAATAAAGGACTGATTCCCCCAACCTGTGATTATGATGTAGAGAGACAGGCCAGAGGCAAGCCAGTCAGCTGAATCACCTTTAGTCTGAATTGTTAGAGAGGTTAAAAATTACATCATACTAGAAATATTTAACTGTATAATACATCAGGAAAAGCCTATACCAGCAGAAGGAAAGGAAAAAGTAGTAAAGATCATAAGTAGCATGTTGCCAAATACAATAATTCATTAAATATCACCTACCTCACCAGTCTACCATTCTAGAATTTTTTTTAGACAGAAGAATAGAATACAGGAGGTTTCAATAGTGCCAATGTACATTGGCACTATAAGTTAATTCCACAGGATAGTGCGTAAAAGAGTACTATCACTACAGTTACCCAGCTAAAGCAGGGGTGGGCAAACTATGGCCCCCGGGCCGAATCGAGCCCATCAGGGCTTTGGATCTGGCCCGCAGGATTGCCACCTCCATGGCGTCGCGGGGCTGAGGCAGGGTCCCCTGTCTGCCCCGGCTCCGCGCTGCTCCCAGAAGTGGCCAGCACCAGGTCCCTGCAGAGTGGGGGGGGGTGGGGGGGGGCAGAGGGCTTCGTGCTGCCCTCGCCTGCAGGCACTGCCCCCCACAGCTCCCATTGGCGCGGTTTCCCATTCCCGGCCAATGGGAGCTTCGGGGGAGGTACCCGCAGACAAGAGCAGCGCGTGGAGCTCTCTTCCCCCACCAGGGGCTGCAGGGACATGGTGCTGGCTGCTTCCAGGAGCGGCATGGGGCCAGGGCAGGCAGGGAGCCTGCCCTTAGCCCCGCTGCGTGCCACTGCCACCCCGGAGCTGCTCAAGGTAAGCGGCGCCGGGCTGCAGCCTGCACCCCGATTCCCTCCTGCACCCCAACCCCCTGCCCTGAGCCCCCTGCCACACCCCTCTTTCACCCCAACCTATTGCCCTGAGCCCCCTCGTATATCCCACACCCCTCCTGTGCCCCCAACCCCTTGCCCTAAGCCCCTCCCTGAACACCGCACCCCCCTCCCACACCCAGCCCTGCATTCATGGCCCAGCATGCAATTTCCCCACCCAGATGTGGCCCTCGGGCCAAAAAGTTTGCCCATCGATCTAAAGCCATCAAAGTTGAATGTGTACTCAACAATTACCCCTCCAACATAGAACAGGACAGAAGTTCAATAATTTTTGGATCGGAAAGAGTAAGTGGAGGTTTTTCTTTTTTCCCCTCGTGTATTCAAAAAAGGAAGCCAGAGAAACCTTCTCTACTGGAGATACTAAGGCCTAAATCAGATCACACTCTGGCAGATCCCTAGAACATATTTTTAATGTTTGACAAACTCAGATTTCAAAACAGACTTGCACATCTCTCACTGTGTCCAAGTATCACCCTCTAAGGGTCATGGATGATACATTCGCAGATGCTAAAGCCACAAGGGATCATTAGATCACCTAGTCTGATCTCCTATAGATCGCAGACCATTAAATTTCACCCAGTTAACCTCTGTACTAAGTTTGAAAGCTTTTATTTGACTACAGCATAGCTTCCAGAAAGAATGCTTAAACACCAACAAGCAGTATAGCAAGATGAAATGGAAACTTTAGATCTGAATTACTTCTCTTTACAAGTTCTGAATCAGTTTAGATATTTTTGTTAAAAGGATGTGTCAAAGTAGAAGCTATTTATAAGCATAAGAACATCTTTTGGATTCGAATGTCAATGGAGTCTGCAGGGGTGCTCTTATCTACAAATCATACTCCAGATGTACAGCAGGAGTATTCAGCCTAACCAGTTTAAATAGGTATTACAGAAATGAAGACAACTGTCATAAAACAGGTACCAGCAGGTACCCCATGAAATACCTTGATTTTTTAAGTGAAAAAATTAAATCAACTTGTCTTCTAATCCAAGACCTGAATGTGTACAAGTTTTAATGTTAGGCATATTAATATGCCTTGGCTTCCGAAAGAAACTGACAGTATGTTACTTTTAGACACTACAGAATGACCGAGTTTCAAATGCAAATTAGATTTCCAGGCATACTGAGAACCTAGTGATGCTTAATAAAAATGTACCCATTTGCAAGTGGATACATTCAGAATGTTTCTAGACCCTTTGAGTTTAGTTATCCCACAGCATGATCTCTACATTAGATACTCCAACCTCTACAGAATATAAAGTAGTCCTTCCATTTAAGGAGCAAATAAAGGTTCTCTAGTCACCATAGTAACATTTCATAGCAAAACATCCCAGACCACTACTCCCACTGAATTAAGCTTCTTACAGAACTCAGCAAGTTTGAGTAAGAGTTCATCACAACGTGGAAGTTTAGGGTTTTGTTTTCTACTTTGAATTTCATCTCTTAAAAAAATACACCCCACAACAGAGAATCAAGATTGGAAGGAGATACAAGCTTCAGGCATTTTTAAAAGGTCATAATTTACCACCACCACCCCTTTTTTTTTTTTTTAAGTGTACAAAAATGTACATGTTCTGTACACCTCTCTATATGCAAAACATATAAGTATCAGAAAATAAGTTTTTTCATGGCAGGGACTATCCTACTCTGATTGTACAGCACTTGCCAGAATGGGGTCCCAGATGCCAACTGGGATTTATAAGAGCTACAGCAATCAGATATTAATTGTAATCCCCCATTAGCAACAGCTCTTTTGATGCTGCAACCATCAGTTTAAATCAGCTTTCATTGATATAAAGTAATTCTGCTATAGATACTCATTTTAGACATGAGATCCGCTGGTAACATTTTCACATGGGTTAAGTTTGGAAAGAGTTACGGTAGTTGGTTTTTGTACTAAAGGATTAGTCCATATTATGGATTTATTAACCTTCAATTGCATATATAAAAGTGCCACAACCACCAGCTTTCATATGCAACAGTAGGAATAGAACTCTTAACTGCCTGCTCCAACATCATTCACAGGCCTCTTCAGAATGCGTTGTCATTTTTCCACATGTGAAAGTTAACCAAGAGGTGCACAATGAATACCAAGACTCGTGGTTAGTGTTTATTAGTCAGCTGGAAATGGGGGTGAGCAGTAAAGTGGCAAACTTGCAGATGGAAAAAAAATAGGTTATTTTAGTGAAACTCTAGAGGGACCTAACAAAGCTAGGTGAGTGGGTAATACAATGCAGGATAATATTCATCGTTGACAAATGCAAAGTAACTTGCATTGGAATAAATAAATTTAACTACTCATGCTCATTCCTGGGTTCTAAATTAACCACCCAGGAAAGAGACCAGAGTAAACTACATTAAACGGAAATTTAAAAAAAAAAAAAAAAAAAAAAAAAGGAATAAAATCTCTTATTCCCAGGGAGTAGCCAACCACTAAACTAACAAGGAAAACCCTCTCTGTGGGTGGATTAGTCTACGGTTGTCTATAATAGTGATTCTTCCATTTTACTTTGACACATCTACTAAAGGTCATTGTTAGAGCAGATAACTATACAGGTCTGTCGCATCTTACGCGCATTTAACATGCACGAATTCAGCTTTACGCAGTTAGCAAAAACAAAAACAAAAAACAAAAAAAGAGAGAAAAACAACAATTTAAATACTGTTCCTGTAGTGCAGGCGATTCCGCCTGCCATTACACTCAATGTAATTTTGACTATACGCGGTTTTTGCTTTACGCGCTGACTGTGGAACGTAACCCCAGCATAAGATGAGACAGACCTGTATGGACCACCAGTTTATTTCTCTGTGACAACTCCTGCATTCCTAGCAGAAACAGCTCTGATACTTCAGACCTACTTATCTGCATGTATATTCCCTCTTTGGATGGCTTATTTCTTCCAGGAGAGCAGTGAAACAAGACTGTGTTTATTAATAAGCAGTGCTTGTTGTTCAAGTGCACAGAACATTAAAGTACATCATTCCCTACCAGCAACCAGAGAAGTCAACAGTAGCTCTTCAAATCTGATATTTAAATGTATACCCACAATTGCATCTGTTCTAGCACGCCTAGTTTCAACAAAAGGGGAATGCTAAACCTAAATGATAATGCTAAGACCTAATGCTAAAATAAGGAACCATTATGTAAAGAACAGATTTAAATTTTATTAGGGAATATTTAAAATAAATGATAAAAAGTGTTTGAAGAGTCAGTTATTGTGTCATTGGGGGTAACATACAGGTTGTGGGGGGGATGTTAGCGTTTTGGTGTTAGGCAGCATATACATATACACAGTCTGTCAAATATACACACAAACTTAGCCATTGGTAGAAGTTGTATTACAATAACACGGCTCATTTCCACAAATTTTTTCCATAAAAGTGTCCATAACTTGAAAATGAAGTTGTATTAGCTTTCAGCATTCATTTTAGGTTGCAAGTGTCATATGGTGTGCAAAATCCCATCTACTGTATGGCCCCTGGTGACAGCTAGTAGCGTGAGCTGCACTAGAACTAGTTGACAATTTTAAGGTCCTTGTGGTAAGGGCCTGTAACTTTTTAAGGCCTGGTCTACATAGTTTTTGCACTGGTATAATTATTTGAGTTGCGGTTATTAAAAAAATAGTTATACCAGTACAACCCCTCTTTCTACTGACATAAATACGTCTTAGACTAGTGCAACTTATTCCCCTTCCCATACATGAATAAGATATTCTGGTAGAGGCACCTTTTATATCAATATACTGGAGGATGGGTTTGTACACTCAAACTGTAAGGGTATAGTTAAAGTAGTACAATGTGTATATTTATAGATTCACAGATAAGGCCAAAAGGGACCACTGTGATTATCTAGTTTGATCTTCTGTACACCATAGGACTTTCCTAAATTAACTCCTGTTTGAGTTACAGCATCTCTCCTGGAAAAGCATCCACCTGAGTGACATAGCTTACATCAGCCTAACACACAGTGTCTACACCGTGCTACGTCGGCTGGAGATGCTCTCCCACCAACTTATCTTCCGCCTCTTGGCGAGGTGGAGTACTGAAGTCAACGGGAGAACACTCTACCATCAATTTATCGCATTTTCACCAGACCCAGTAAATCGACGCTGCTGCATCAATCACAGTGGCACCGATTTAGCGTGCCAGCGTAGACAATCCCTTAGAGAAATCAGGCCTTGTCTAAATAAAGCCTGTATAATAGAGCGCTGCCAGCAGCAGAGAGCCAATATTGTGTCCATCTAGTGTCCAATCGTAGAACCCCTGTTGGGGGAAGAGGACAGCAGTAGAATGGGGAAGATAACTGTAGAGGAATGAGTTATTAGGGTAAGAGACACTCACATGCAGATACAGGACAGGAGAGAAGGTGAAATCTACTAGCTAGAGGAGAACAGAAAATAGAAGAGATAGAGACTAGAACGTTTCTCAGCAGAAGTAAGTTCCCCTTGGCAGTCAGTCAGCTAAGCTGCTCCACAAAGAAATGCAGATTCATCATCCACAAGTTGCAGGAGCAATCATTTAAGGCAGTCATTTGTCTCTAAAATAAGGAATAAGGACTGGGCTATGAATATTTGACCACTGTCATGTGACATTCCATTTCAACAGGTTATTGAAAATCCCTAACATCACGGGACTGCAATCGGTCTGACCAGAGATGCAAAATGTGTATGGAAACCAGAACCCTTAGCTCTCAGATACACTGGAACTAAAATATATGCTTGTTGCATCAGTTTTAGACTATTTCAGGTGGCCAATGTGGACAGGGGCCAAGCTGTTTCAGACCATATGGTCAATTTGGATTCATGAACAGTGGACTCCTAAATAGTTACCATAAACAAGTTTTCAGTAATTTTTTTAAAAGTGTACAGTTTTAGCCCCAATGTAAACGGGGCCCTATGAACATCAGTGAATCCATTCCTTACTACCAAGTAGCTGAGAACCCCACAGCAAATGTTAATATAAAAGAATGCCTTTATTGACCTTAAGCTTTCAACCCCCATTAACTCTAGGAAACCTACCTGTTGACAATTGCTCTCAACTGGCTCATGCGAAAACGCCTTAACTAAACAGTTTTGTCCCAGCTATGCTATCAGTTACACAATTTTTAGACTGTTAAATAAGATTATAGATTTTAGTTAGAAAACAGCTAGTCTAGTCTACTTTGCCTTAAAGTCAGTTGTGTTCTGCTGCCTCCCATTTCCTGTACCCTATTTGGATTGTTTTAGTTCTCTAGGCAGCTGTCACTATGATGAGCAACAGCAGCTGTGGTTTCCTGTTAACTCCAGCTCTTAGCACGCAAGTCACCATATAAGCAAAGAAAGGGAAAATGATTCTTAGTAGCATTTTAGCTATCATTAAGCATCTATCCAGCTTTAGAAAGAAAAAAAAAAAAAAAAGAACTTTGGGTAACCAGTAATTAACATAATAAGATCCAGAAGTTACACCACAGAAAAAAGGGAGGAAAGAAGGACCCCTTACTTCTACAAATTCTCAGAGAAGTCTTATTTTTCCTGGTCATTTAATTACTAGAAACTGGGATGTGTAAGATGTACAAAAGAATGATCTAGGCTATCTCAAGCAGAATATTTCAATGGACAGATAACTTGATAAATTAATGGCATTTTTTGAAGTGTTCCTAGAGCTTATAGAGGAGAGGCACCAAAATGTAAAGAAAAAGATTTATGCTGCTGGGTTCCATATGTTTGAAACCCCCAACATATATAATTAGTATCCTCTTGACTACTTACTCTCTTATAATAGAACTGCCATGAATGCTCGAGCAAAAATGTCATTTTAGGTGCTCTTTAATTGTTTCTGATGGCAAGTGCTTCTAATTATAAATTGCTTGTTTTTCTGAAGGGTCTCAAAACACTTCCCTTCATGTACCAGTGAAATGAAGTAGCTGCTCCTTCCCTGAACTATTATTGTGTAGGGTATGCTACTGGTAGTGAATTATAGTATTCAAATGAATCAGATCATTTTTTTGTTTTTAAGCCTTTCAAAAGAGCCACCAAACAAGTTCTTACATATATCACCAACACCTTAGACTACTGAATCTAGAAGTATTAAAAAACTTATTTAACTATTTATGCTGCTTACTCCTTACATTTCATTGATTGGACAGACCAAGTCAGTTTCACTTTTGGGTGAAAGACTTAGCAAATACTGCAGGGATATGTGAGCAAAGCCCACTTCCCACTGGAATACCCAATTATGAAAACGTTTCTATAGGTCTTAGATTTTGTAAATGCATACAGTATTTATAATTTTTAAATTTTGAGGTAACCAAGTTTGACAGGGTTATTGCATAACTACTGAATCCAACAGATAGAATATTCTAGAATATTCTACTTTAGGTATTAAAGTAAACTGACCTAAGTATGAATTTTAAACGCAAATACATACAGGCATTAAAGACAGTAAATCACCATAAATGAATTATGGAACTTCTATGAAGGAGATGGCAACAAGTGCAAAAAGAACCCTGATCTAATGGAATAACGTATTGTATTATGTACCTAAGATCTTAGAGCCTTTTGTCTATAATCTTCAGACAATATTTAATACTGATCCTTTTCAAAAGAAGCTCTTATCTTTCAGTTTAGTACCCGGTATGACCTGGATTTTCCTCAGTTACATTTTACCAAATAAAGATATAAACCCAAATTAGATTCCTATAAGTATTTGCTGAAACTCATAAATAACCCAATGATACTGGAGTTTAATGTACAATGCTTCTGCTAATTATTGATGCTCATGTACTTACTAACAGTAAGTTACATAGAGGTCCAAAACACCTGTTCAAGAATGTTTATTTGGCAATACATTTGGTAAATCTTTAAATAGGAAAGGTTCCCATTGTGCCCCCACAGCGAAACCCTTCCTTTCACCAGCGCTCAAAATTTGGGTTCACCAGCTGCAAATGAAAGTTCTGTTTTGGTGATCGAACAGATCTACGAGCTGTGTGTCAGCTAGTACCATTAAAGCCTTCCCAAGAGCACTACTTGCCACTTCTCTCCTTTCAACAACTTCTGTCACAGATGCCTTAATTTCCCTACCTGGTTCTTGGTGCTGCTGACTGTGGTCCAGACTATCTTCTGGCCTCCACCGCCTGGAAAAACCATAGCCAGCAATTTTCACATTTGGCAAACTGTTGCAATATTAATTTTTGAGCTCTGCTTTCACACACTTATCTTTTGACTCCAGTTTAGTTTATGCAGACATCTAAATGTATAATAAAAGCACTGAGTGTGTTTTACGCACACAAGCAAGTCCCTAAAAATTCACTTACTGGAATAAGAAAGCTTCTCTGGTTACTAGAAGGGCCTAAGTAATCAATTTCTGCAGAATGCATGTTTTCTGATTACAAAGATAACTTTCCAAATGTTATCCAATACAGTACACCATCTTCCTGACGCTCCAGACAGTTTCAAAGCTGCTACTGCTACTCAGAATTTTGCTGAGCATCAGCATATTAGCAATGAACAGTAAAGAATCATGTCCATTTCATTACACTGCTGCATGTGAAAGCCAGAAGTGGCAAAAGAGGCAGAGACTGGAGGACTCAAAACTAGGAGTAGTGGAGACCTGCCATCTCTTCAGGACATGAAGGCAGCCCTGAGAGAAATTGAGTGAGAAAGGACAAACAGAAAATTCTTTCACCTTTCTAGCAGTGAAGTGATGGAGCTTGACGTTTAAGAGATAGACTATACTTTCATAAAAGTTGAAGCACTCAAAGAAGGGTTATGGGGTAGCACCAATGTAGAAATATCAGCATCATCCCATTATTTTTCTACAACTATCAGGAAATTGATTTTTATTTATTTAATAACCAGGGTTTCTTTCTGCCCTATCCCTTGCTGGTGCATATCCCCACCCTAGTCTATCATAGCTACCTGCACAGTGGGTTTAGTCCTCCAGCTACCTGATGCATAGCAAGTGTACAAGTCCCATCTCTATGATCTGTTTAAATATGATTTCGTGTACTTGAAGTCATCTGATGAACTATCACTTCCCAGCTACTGTATGCTATTAATCTGGTCTCCCAATAGGTAAATTACCAGTGTTCAGCCTAGATCAAATATGAAACATCCTATACAGCATAAATTTGATCTGTATTACATTAATCTTCAGGTAACAACTTTCTTCCCTCCTTCCCCCAAACCCATCTCCTGTTATTCAAACAGTGAACAACATGTTCAGAGTTGGGCCACTGACACCAGAAGGGATGGAATGTTGGAACTTGACAGTTCCACAGCAATTGGAAGTGACAGCTGAAGGGAGGATCTAAAGAAAGAAGAACACTTGCCCCACTGAGGAGAAAAGAGATGGGAAAGCGCACAGGAAGCTAGGGAACCGTGAGAGCAATGATGTTAGGAATGGGAAAGGAAGGAGAAAGAAAATAAATGAAGAAACCAAGGGAGCCAGGAAAGAGACAGAGAAAGATCCTTGGTCTCACTGAACTGAGGGGAATGAGGCATTTCAACTATCTGGTCCACTGGGAGTAACGGAAATACTCCAGAGAGTGAAACATTTGTTTAAGGCACTGAGTTGAAAAAAGAACAAAAACAAAAACTGGGTTTAAAACCTGACAGAATTACTATCAGAACTCAGATATTTAATGGTCTAGAACGGGGGTGGACAAACATTTTGGCCCGGAGGCCACATCTGGGTATGGAAATTGTATGGCGGGCCATGAATGCTCACAAAATTGGGGTTGGGGTGCAGAATGGGGTGAGGGCTCTTGCTGGTGGTGCAGGCTCTGGGGTGGGGCCAGAAATGAGGAGTTCAGGGTGTGGGAGGAGCTCTGGGGTGGAGCAAGAGGTTAGGGTGTGGGGTCCAGCTGGAGATGCGGGTTCTGGGCTGGGGGTGAGGGGTTTGGGATGTAGGAGGGTGCTCAAGGCTGGGATCAAGGGGTTCAGCGTGTGGGAGGGGGCTCTGGGCTGGGGCAGGTGAGTGGGGCACAGATGTGTGTGAGGGCCCAGGGTGGGGATGAGGTGCTTGGGGTGCAGGAAGGTGCTCCAGGCTGGGATTGAGGGGATTCAGTGAGCGGGAGGGGGATCAGGATTGGGGCAGGGGCGTTGGGTGCAGGCTCCAAGCAGCTTTTACCTCAACAACTCCCAGATGCAGAAGCATGTCCCCCCTCCAGCTTCTAGGTGGGGGTGCGATCAGGCGGCTCTGCACGCAGCCCTGTCCACAGGCGCCGCCCCTACAGCGCCCACTGGCTGCAGTTCCTAGCCAAAGGGTGCTGCGGGGGCAGTGCTTGGGACGGAGGGAGCGTGCGGACCCCCTGGTTGTCCCTACATATATGAGCTGGAGGGAGGACATGCTGCTGTTTCTAGGAGCAGCGGCACATGCGTGCAGAGCGACGCCCGACCCCACTCCCTGGTTGGAGCGTGGCAATCCCCAAACCCCGCTCCCCAGCAGGAGCTCGAGGGCCAGATTAAATCAGCTGGTGGGCTGGATGTGGCCCGCAGGCCATAGTTTGCCCACTCCTGGTATGGAAGGTTCAGGCTAAAAAGGTCAGTTACCATAGTAGGAGACATCCCAACAGTCAACCCTCTTTACATTTACTTGCAGAATAAATTGCTACAGAACATTATTAACATTGATGTTAAAAGACATTTTCTGGATAATACTGCTAATGAGTTTACAGTAAAAATCATTATGTTCGTAACAACAGCATTTAATAAGTCACCTGAAGTTTTTTAGGTGAATCTGAAATTGGACTATAAAAATTAAATGTTACTATGGTGAGTGCAGAAATGTGGCTCTGACCAACAACAGCAGTAACACAAAGAACGGCTTTCTGCACAACTGCAGTATCATGGATAAGATAACTTATAGAGCAGAAGGACAGAGAAGCAATTACAGGAGAAAGCAGCATACTTGCCATCTGTACACCAGGGCAAGTCTACACTACAAAATTAAGTCGACCTAAGTTACGTCAACATACAGTCACTGAAATAATTAAATCACTTTTGCATCGCCACACTACACTCGTTGTCAGCAGTGTGTCCATCCTCTCAAAGAGCGCTTGCACCGATTTAACTGTCACTGTGGGGCACTGTCGGACAGCTTCTGAAAGGCAGCAGCAGTCACTATAAGCAATGCAGAGTCTACTGCAGGCGTAGGCAACCTATGGCACGTGTGCCGCAAGCAGCACGCGAGCTGATTTTCAGTGGCACTCACACTGCCTGAGTCCTGGCCACCGGTCGGGGGGGGGGGGGGCTCTGCATTTTAATTTAATTTTAAATGAAGCTTCTTAAACATCTGAAAAACCTTATTTACTTTACATACAACAGTAGTTTAGTTATATATTATAGACTTGTAGAAAGAGACGTAAAAACGTTAAAATGCATTACTGGCACGCGAAACCTTAAATCAGAGTGAATAAATGAAGACTCAGCACACCACTTCTGAAAGGTTGCCGACCCCTGGTCTACTGCACCAACTTAAGTGCTATGCCACTTGCAGAGGTAGAGTTATTAAGTTGGTGTAGTGAGAGCTACATTTTAGAGTAGATACTTACAGAGTTAGGTTGACAAAAGCTGTTTTATGTCAGCCTAACTCTGTAGTGTAGGCCAGTGGTTTTCAAACTTTTTTTCTGGCCACCCAGTTGAAGAAAATTATTGATGCCTGCAACCAAACAGAGCTGGGGATGAGGGGTTTGGGGCATGGGAGTAGCTCAGGGCTGGGGCAGAGGGTTGGATTGAGGGTGAGGGCTGCAAGGTGGGGCCAGGAATGAGAGGTTCAGGGTGTGGGTGGGGGCTCTGGGCTGTGGCAGGGGGTTGGGATGCAGGAGATCAGGGCTTTGCGCTGGGGGTGCAGGCTCTGGGGTAGGGACAGGGATAAAGGGTTTGGGGGTGCAGGAAGGGACTTGTGGGGCTCAGGGCTGGGGCAGGGAATTGGGGTACAGGCTTACTTTGGGCAGCTCCCGGTCAGTGGCACAGCAGGGGTGCTAAGGCAGGCTTCCTGGCTGTACTGGCACCACGGACCGTGCTGCGCCCCGGAAGCAGCCAGCAGCAGGTCTGGCTCCTAGGCGGAGGTGCGCAAGCAGCTCCACGTGGCTCTCATCCACAGACACACCCCTTCCCCCCAGCTCCCATTGACTTGTTCCCGGCCAATGGGAGTGGGGAGCCAGTGCTCGGGCCAGGGGCAACGCATGGAGCCTCGTGCTCCCCCCTCCCCAACCTAGGAGCCAGACCTGCTGCTGGCCACTTTTGGGGCACAGTGCGGTGTCAGAACAGGTAGGGACTAGCCTGCCTTAGCCAGGCAGCGCCACCAACTTTTAACGGCCCAGTCAGCGGTGCAGACCAGAGCTGCGGCAACCCAGTGCCTTGGATTCCACGACCCAGCACTGGGTTGTGATCACCAGTGGTTTTCAAACTGCCATAGGCCAGGCCCCAGACAAGGTTGTGGCAATAGTTGGGGACACTGACTCCACACAGATAAAGCCATTGCCCGTATGAGAGGAGCTTTGAGTTTGATGTTCTCATTTCTTACTCCCAGGTCATCAGAAATGCACATCTTGAAACAGAGTCAAAGGAAAATGTATTTTAAAATGCCCACATCATTTTAGAGAGACAAGGTGGGTAAGATAATATCCTATTGCCCTGGTCTACACTACGAACTCATGTTTGTATAACTAGGTCACTCAGGGGTATGGAGTACTTCCTTCAGCGCTCTAAGTGTAGATAAGCCCTTATTTGATCAACGTTTGTTGGTGAAAAAAAAAAAAAAAAAGAGCTTTTCTTCAGTTCTGGGAAAGGTATTGAGTGTCACACCTATTACAAGGTGGAACAGGTTTTTTAGCATAAGTAAATAAATTCTAAGGGATGTTCAAGTTTAAGTGGCCCATTAACCCCTCTGCAAACATAGGCAAAAGAGGGGTTAGTGGGTTACAGACTGTTGTAAGAAAACACAAATCCAGTGTCTTTATTAAGACCAGTTTTTAGTATCCAGCAAAGTTATGAATTTAAGCGTCCATGCTCATCTTTTGAAGCTGTTGTGCACATTTCCTTTGAGGATGAAGACTGGGTGGGTCCCGAAGCCTGGGCTCCACCCCAAGCCTGAATGTCTACACCAGTGGTCCCCAATGCGGTGCCCGCAGGGGCATCTTAATGCACCCACGTCCTGGCCCCCGGGAGAGCACCCGCCAAAACGCCGTCGAATTTCAGCGGCATTTCGGCGGGGACGCCTCTCGCTGACGCCGCTTGCCATCGACAAGTGACATCATTGAGAGGCATCACTCCCGAATTTCGGCGGGGACGCCTCTTGCTGATGTCGCTTGTCGACAGCAAGCGGCGTCATCAAGAGGCATTGCCGCCAAAATGCTGCCGAAATTCAGCAGCATTTCGGCGGGTGCTTCACCGCAGTGGTCCTTCGGCTGGCGAGTTGGGGACCACTGGTCTACACCGTAAGTAAAGTGCCCTGTAGCCTAAGCCATGTGAGCCCAAGGCACCTGACACATAGGTGTCAAACTGCAGCGTTGATGGAGTTAAAAACTATGCAAACAGTCCAACTGGCAGACAAAAAAACCAACAAACAAAAAACCCCACAACTCTAAAGTACATTACTGTACCAAAAACCAGAAGAAAAGTGCCTCAGTCTTTCAAGAGGAAGTTAAGGAATCCGAATCCTAAGCATAAATCCAATAGTCAGACCTAGACAGCACCTATACTTAATTCTTTATAAGATGAGTAAGTGTTCTTAACACTCCCCCAATCTTTTTCTAGCAACCATAAAGAGGAGGTCCATTATGACAACATGCAGGGGTGCATTCTGTACAATTACGATTTCAGGTGTCTGGCAAAGGCATGGTGTTTAGTTTGAAGTCCTATACTCTGAGATCATTACAGGCATGTAACTGTTTTTAAAGATTATGTGCCTAACAGAGCGCACAGCGCTGACTGATCCAGGCTGGAAGCCAGGTTGTCTAACTCTATCTTTCAAGGGGATATAGTACTGGTTGAGTCCTTAATGATGGTTGGGAGTCTTGCTTCATAGGCTCACAGCCCTGGAAGTATTAGGGATGCATGGTTGCCTGTACTGGGCCAATCCTCTCAATTCCCTTATAAAGGTGTGACTTCTTTTCCTAGAAGACCGCTAGTTTTTGGCTTTTTCTGTACATCTACCTAGAAACTTGACCAACTGGCTATTTTCCTGCTCTGGGCTGGAGGGGGATTTTGTATTAAATCAAAGTATGTATTAGAAACAGCCCTTACATTATAATGTTCTCAAGTTATTTTTTGTTTTCCCCCCAACTTTTCAATTCATAATTAAACTATGCAAGTGTACATAGTGCCTCAGATTTCACCATTCATGTTGTTAAAGTTTGAGATTTGCTGAGAACTTCTCTGGGTAAATCTGAATTGTTCAGAACATTCCCTGGGGTGAGAATGATCATTCTTTGCAAGACAAAACTGCATTGTTTTGGATCCCTGACATTAGTATATAACCTTGGGATGTCACGATCAAAACTCCTAAACACACTAGAAAAGTTGTTGAAAGCACCCTAGCATTTTAGGGGTTAAGTGATCATTTAAATATTAACAAGAACTGACATCCCTCTACTTCCCACCTTCTTAGGAATATTGGAAATATGGTACTAAAATTGTTTTCCCTTGTAGAAGGTGTTTATCAAGCTCTAAGTGCCCCATAGATGTAAGCCAAGTTCCTCCTCTTCCACACATTGAAGTTTTGTTACAATGCAAGCTGAAAATAGGAAAGTATGTGCTTCAAAGGACTTGCAATTGAATTTATGTAAATACATGTATATTTACACACTTTTTATTTTGGCAGGCATGTGGCTAGGTTGGGACAGAGATGGAAGTTGACCTCTCTTGCAGAGAATGCATGGATGGATGTAGGGGGTCAGTGGCAAGGAGCTCCCCACCGGCCTTGGAAGGGCTGCAGGGCTAGCACTGTTGGATATGCAATATTGGGAACATGGACTGCCTTTTAGAGGTGCAATGTTGGCTGTGTATGTGTTTCCTATCTTTTGCAGGGAGCCAACACTAGCTGAGAAAAAGAAAAATGTTTCTGTCATACTCCTTTCACAAGGTACAGTTCCAGCTGTGAAGTATAGGAGGGAATCTCATTACTCTTACAGTGGATATATTGCTGGCTGTGTTTGGAGCAGGTGATAACCAAGCAGGAATTATAGCTCCCATGCTGCTGAAAGTAGATGAGAACTCTCCCTAGTTCTGGGTAAGCAGTGATCCCCAATAACTGCCCTTCCCTCCTTGGCTGGTGCAGTGAAAGCTCTCACTCCTGTCTCACTCTACTTTAATCACTTGTTTGTTGGGTGTAGTGCTGGCTGTATATGAATGGGATATAAAGAGATTCTCCTGCTGGGGTGTCCCCTTTCCTGCAGGTAGTGCAGTGCTGGGTTAGTTTATATAGGTGCAGTACTGGCACGGCATGAGGAGTGCTGGGGATCTATGAGGAGGTCTCACCAACCTTGCAGGGGGTACCCCAGGTATGTATGGCTCTGTCTATACATGGATCTCATGCGTGGGTCTCAATTTTCAGGTTGTCAGGGTGCTAGAGATCTGTATACCAGGGTAGAGGGGCTCTCCCGTCCCTTGCAGGAGGTGCAGTGCCGCTGTCGGAATGGTATGGGGGGGTGCGGAGGTGGCTGTGTGTGCGCGCACACAGGGGTGCGGAGCTGGTTGTGTGTATGGTGATGGTGGGGTGCGGAGCTCACCCCCCGGGCAGGGGGTACGGTGCTGGCTGTGTGTATGGTGATGGTGGGGTGCGGAGCTCACCCCCCGGGCAGGGGGTGCGGTGCTGGCTGTGTGTATGGTGATGGTGGGGTGCGGAGCTCACCCCCCGGGCAGGGGGTGCGGTGCTGGCTGTGTGCGCGCACACAGGGGTGCGGAGCTCACCCCCCGGGCAGGGGGTGCGGAGCTGGCTGTGTGTATGGTGATGGTGGGGTGCGGAGCTCACCCCCCGGGCAGGGGGTGCGGTGCTGGCTGTGTGTGCGCGCGCACAGGGGTGCGGAGCTCACCTCCCTTGCAGGGGGTGCGGAGCTAGCTGTGTGTATGGTGATGGTGGGGTGCGGAGCTCACCCCCCGGGCAGGGGGTGCGGTGCTGGCTGTGTGTGCGCGCGCACAGGGGTGCGGAGCTCACCCCCCGGGCAGGGGGTGCAGAGGTGGCTGTGTGTGTGCGCGCACAGGGGTGCGGAGCTGGCTGTGTGTATGGTGATGGTAGGGTGCGGAGCTCGCCCCCTGGGCAGGGGATGCGGTGCTGGCTGTGTGTACGCGCGCAGACACAGGGGTGCGGAGCTCACCCCCCGGGCAGGGGGTGCGGTGCTGGCTGTGTGTACGCGCGCAGACACAGGGGTGCGGAGCTCACCCCCCGGGCAGGGGGTGCGGTGCTGGCTGTGTGTGTGCGCGCACAGGGGTGCGGAGCTGGCTGTGTGTATGGTGATGGTGGGGTGCGGAGCTCGCCCCCCGGGCAGGGGGTGCGGTGCTGGCTGTGTGTATGCGCGCAGACACAGGGGTGCGGAGCTCACCCCCCGGGCAGGGGGTGCGGAGGTGGCTGTGTGTGTGCGCGCACAGGGGTGCGGAGCTCACCTCCCTTGCAGGGGGTGCGGAGGTGGCTGTGTGTGTGCGCGCACAGGGGTGCGGAGCTCACCTCCCTTGCAGGGGGTGCGGTGCTGGCTGTGCTGCGCCCGGTATCCCTCGATCACCTCCCACTCTCCGTTGTCGCGTTTGATGGGGAAGGAGACGCTGAGCACGTGGTTGCAGGGCTTGATGATGCGGAGGATGCCGCGGACGCGGTGGCGCCGCTCCTCGGGGCTCTCCCGCGAGCGCAGCCCCTCCACCAGCTTGTCCTCCACGATGCCGGCGCCGCGGTCGAAGAAGCCCTCCACCATCTTGAAGAAGTTGGGGTCGTCCTCCTGCTCCGCCTCGCTGTAGCGCCGCCGCGGCGGGAGCCCCCCGCAGGGGCCGCCCCACAGGGCTGCCGCTACCGCCGCGCTGGGCTCCGTGCCCGCCAGCACCGAGCCGGCCCCGGCGCGGGACGCGAGCAGCTCCCCTAGGTAACGGTACATGGTGGCAGCTGCAGCGGGGCCGGGAGGCAGAGTCGGGGCTGCTCTGGCGCTGCGCGGCCGATAGCACAACAGAGGCGGCCTGGCTCCGGCGCCGCCTTTAAATGGCCCCGCGGGGCGAGGCCGGAGGGGCGGCTCGGGTCAGACAACACCTCCCTGCCGCGCGTGCGCACACGCCGCGCCCGGAACCCCGCCGCCCTCTTGGCTCCGCCGCGAGGAGCTGGGCGCGGTGCCGGGCCTCAGCCCGTCTCCCGGAAGGCCCGAGGTGGGTGTGTGGCGCGCATGCGTGTCGGGATCTAGCCTCCGTCCGTCGTCGCTCTCGGTCCAGGGTGCTGGTGGGGGAGCGGGAACCTAAAGTGCTTCCGCCCGTGCGGGGGGCTCGGGAGGGTGCGGAGCGGTCGCTCCTCCCGACTGCAGGCGCGGGCAGCCCCGTGGGAGGCTGCGCCTGGGCAGGGGGCCCTGTACAGTAGAGCCGGTCATCCTTCCCCTTCCGCTGCGGGGAGCGGCAGAGCCCCTGACCTCCCTTTCGTTCCCCGGAGCCCGTTACACCCTCCTTTCCGGTTCGCTCTGCCCACAGCCCCCCAACCGCCCGCCCAGCCCCGAGCGATGGGCACATTGGCTATCCCGGCTGAGCGAGCTTTAGCCCAGTGGCTCTCAACCTTTCCAGACTACTATACCCCTTGCAGGAGTCTGCTTTGGCTTGCGTACCCAGTTTTACCTCTGAAAAAGTACTTGCTTACAAAATCAGACATAAAAATAGAAACGTGTCATAGCCCACTATTACTAAAAATTGCTTGTTCTAATTTTTTACCATATAATTTGGAAATAAATTAATTGAAATTTAAATATTGTATTTACATTTCAGTGTATAGTATATAGATCAGTATAAACAAGTCATATGAAATGTTAGTTTGTACTGCCTTTGCTAGTGCTTTTTATGTAGCCTGTTGTAAAACTAGGCAAATACCTAGGTGAGTTGATGTACCCCCTGGAAGCCCTCTAAATAGCCCCGGGGTATAGTACCCTTGGTTGAGAATCATTGCTTTAACCTACAGTGGTGAGGAGCTTTGCTGCATTGCTTATCTGGGGTACAGGGACCCTCTGCCCTAAGTAACACAGGGCTCAAAATGCAACCATTTGTACCTCCTTTAGCTTTGGGTATTCTCTCTCCTGCCTGTCTGGCCTGGGGTTGTCACCCAGGTGACACAGAGAGCCCTGTTCTCTGACCCTCTCAGAGCAATGTTCTTGTAGGTTTTAATGGGAGCCAAGATTAGAGCAGACATGCATAGCCAGGGAGGAGAACTGCTCAAGTGATCCATTGGTCAGTGTGTGTTATGTCCCCTTCTGGACCCAAGCCATAGGATGTGAATCTGATCGTGGTGAAAAACAGTGTACTAACTTTCTTAACAGAGTTAGACAATAGCAGTCTTATTATCTTTTATTCAAGGATGTCATTTCAGAAGAAAAACTGCTGGTGTATAGAATATATGTGATTATATTATATCCTGCAAAGTCTTGGGGTGACAGGGAAGGAAGTAGAGCATATAGATCTATGAAAACTTCCCCCAAGAGGGGCAACAGCTGCTTCCCGATACATATCAAATGATGCCGCTGGTTTTCTGAAAGACTCTCTGGGAAAATATCCATTCTAAATAGGAGCAAGGAGGGAAAGCAAGAGTGGAAATATTTATTGTTGAATACAATTTCAGGCTTCCTAACCTGTACAGGATATTTTTTCATTTGTTCTTTATTTACTGAATGAATAAAAGTACTGTTTAGTGCAAATCATGCTAATTTTGGCCAGAGCATACAACCCCCTTGCCAAGCAAACACGCTGCCCTCCGAAGAGTGGGAACAGGGACATGTGTCTATCTAGGGTAGATTGGTCTATCTGTATCAGGGGTAGGCAAACTATGGCACGTGTGCCAAAGGCAGCACGTGAGCTGATTTTCAGTGGCACTCACACTGCCTGGGTCCTGGCCATTGGTCCGGGGGTTCTGCATTTTATTTAATTTTAAATGAAGCTTCTTAAACATTTAAAAATCTTATTTACTTTATATACAACAATAGTTATATATTATAGACTTATAAAAAGAGACCTTCTAAAAACATTAAAAGCGAAACCTTAAACTAGAGTGACTAAATGAAGACTCAGCACACTACTTCTGAAAGGTTGCTGACCCCTCATCTAGATAGATATCCTAATCTCAAAATTCTTCAGGCATGTACAAGATACACCTCTACCCCGATATAACGCGACCAGATAGAACGTGGGTTCGCATACCACACAGTAAAGCTCTGACACACTGCTCTGAGCAGCGTGTTAAGGGTGTCGGGCCAGGCTGGGGATGAGGGGTTTGATAAGGGGCAGAGGGTCCCCCCCCCCAGGGCCTGGGGGGCAGGAGCTGTGGGAGGGCACTTTTGGGGGCCCCACAGTCCTAGAGTGGCCCAGGGGCTTAGCGGAGGGCCGGGAGCAGCCCTCTCTGCTTCCCTCGCCCCGGCCCCAGCCGTGTCACTCAGGGGAGGGGGCTTGGGGGAAGGGATCCCCCCGCACTCACCAGCAGCGGCGGAAGTGGAGCAGCCCAGCCCCAGCCCGCTCCACTCCGCCAGCTCCCAGCTGCAGTACTCTGCTTCCTGCCACAGGTGAGTACGGGGGAGCGTCCTTTCCCCAGCTTCCCCACACTCACCGGCGGTGGGAAGCGGAGCAACCCAGCCCCAGCCAGCTCCACTCTGCCAGCTCCCAGCCGTGGCGCTCCGCTTCCCGCCGCAGGTGAGTGCAGGACCTTTCCCCAGCTGCCCCCCAGCGACACGGCTGGGGCCGGGGCAAGGAAAGCGGAGCAGGCTGGGGCTGCGTCGCTTTGCTTCCCGCCGCAGGTGAGTGCGGGGGAACATCCTTTCCCCAACCTCTCCGCACTCACCGATGGCAGGAAGCGGAACACCGTGGCTGGGAGCTGGGAGGGTGAAGTGGACTGGGGCCGGGCTGCTCCGCTTCCCGCCGCTGCCGGTGAGTGCCTGTCAGGGGCGGGGAGGGGTTGATAGGGGTCAGAGCAGTGAGGGGACAGTGGGGTTGGGTAGCAGGTGGGATCCTGGGGGTGATTAGGGATGGGGTCTCTGGAGGGGGTGGTCAGGGAGCAAGGGGTGGGGCAAAGCAAGTTTGATATAACGCGTTCTCACCTATAACACGGTGAGATTTTTTTTTGACTCCCGAGGACCACGTTATTTCGGGGTAGAGGCGTATATGTTATACATGAATCAACCTACAATCAGTAGGGTGGGAAAACTTGAAAAAACAGGCCAACTGAAGTTAAATAAACCTAGCTTTTGACAGGGAGAGAGTTTGACTTCTCCTATATTGGAAACAAATTTCAGGACATAGTCTGAAATAAGATTTCCTGGAGGCCAAATCCAAGCAATAATGCTTTGCAAACTGTGTGGAGAGACCATCTAGCTCAGGGGTTCTCAAACTAGGGTTCGGAACCCTCAGGGGGTTCCCAGGTTATTACATGGGGGGTCGTGAGCTGTCAGACTCAACTCCAAACCCTGCTTTCCCTCCAGCATTTATAATGGTGTTTAAATATATTTAAAAGTTTTTAATTTAAAAAGGAGGTCGTACTCAGAGGCTTGCTATGTGAAAGGGGTCACCAATACAAAAGTTTGAGGACCACTGATCTAGCTCCTGTGCAGATGTCTGTGATGGAAATACCTCAGGGTTTGTCCTCCTTGCAATTAAGTTGATTTTTCCCCCTAATTTGAGTCACATCCACACAAAATGAGTAAAGGTCTCAAAAACATGACCTATGGGGGAAGATTGAAAAAATTGGGTTTGTTTAGTCTGGAAAAGAGAAGACTGAGAGGGGACATAACCGTTTTCAAGTACATAAAAGGTTGTTACAAGGAGGCAGGAGAAAAATTGTTCTTCTTAACCTCTGAGGATATGGACAAGAAGCAATGGGCTTAAATTGCAGCAAGGGAGGTTTAGGTTGGACATTAGGAAAAACTTCGCAACTGTCAGGGGTGGTTAAACATTGGTATAAATTGCCTACGGAGGTTGTGGAATCTCTATCAATGGAGATTTTTACGAGCAGGTTAGACCGGTCAGGGATAGATAATACTAATGATTCTAAAACTCCTTATTTTGAGTGTGGGGGTGCTTTTAACTTTAGTTGGCCCATCAAGGGGTATAGATAAAGCTCAAGTTAGCATGACTTGCCACCTGCTAACACAACCAGTTTGTGCATCTCAAAGTGTTTTGTGATGAGGCAGCTTTTGCTCAAAATAGGGTAACTCGAGAAGAGTTAGGTATAGATAACTTGATTTAACTTGCAATCATACCCTAAGGCAGACTGTGGTGGCTACAGTGTCCCAGTCTGAAGAAACTTTGAGTCATATAATATGAGGAGCAATCAGACATCGGTTTAGTCCTCTGGGTTGCAGCATTTTCCAATGAGTTGATTTCAAAAGAAAAACCCACTTGTCTTTCTCCCTGGAGCTAATGACTGCCTTACTGATAAGAATTTACTCATTGGGTGGAGTTATTTGCATCAGCTCAAACCTCTCAGTGCAGTGAAACTCCAAGAGTCTCACTCACATTATTGGGGCTTTTCCGACTGCCAGGAAACCTTTAAGTTCTGCCATTTCAACCTTTCTCTGTGAGAAGCATCACCCAGAACATGTTTGCTGTAAGAATTTCAGGAGAGACAGAAAGAATGGCTTTCCTCTGTGTATCCAGTTGTGTTGACATCCTTATGCCTGTTTTTCAAGTATTATATTTGGGAACATCTGGGCCCAATTTTGCCTTCAGATAAATATATGTAACTTTCATTGAAGTAAATGAAAGTTGTGTGTTCTAATCAGAAGGCAGAATTGAGCTCGGAGTGTGTGGCTGCCCAATACTGCAGTTGGTGAAGATATCATTTGTTAGCGTCAGAAGTAGGAGGTAATATCACTAGGAGCCTGTCTATGTGGACACTTAATTTGCAGCAAACCAGAGTGTAAATCTACCTTGTGTTAGCGTGCACTAAGTGCCCATATGGCTCTGCTGCTGCACACAAAAGTTCTGTAGTGCTCTTTGCTCTACTGTGCTTTGAAACGGATGATTAAAGCGCACTAGAGAACTTACAGTGCATGGCAGCAGGGTCAACGCAGGCGCTTAGTGCAAGGTAGATTTATGCCCCAATTTGCTGCAAACTAAGCTGTCACCTAGACAAGCCCTAAGTGACAAGCTGAACTATAGAACAGTCATGAAAAAGGGATTTCAAAAAAAATACACAAAACCGCCTGTGTACCCGTCTCAAGAAGTTATATGGGTAACCTGCAGTTAGTCAACATCAGTATATTTGATGCTTTTTATTGTGGGGTCAAAGACAGAAAGGTCTTTGCAAAAATCAATATTTTTTTGTTAATTTTTGCAGTTTTGAACAGGAAAGACTGTTATACATGCAGTGGAAAAAAGTCCAAATGATATAAAACAAAAGTACTATGTACAAGTGCAGTCCCATATCACACAGTATACACTTATGCAATTGTATTACAAGCATTTTTACAAAGGAGTTTTTACACGTACATAATAGATCAGCATTTCTCAAACTGGAGTCCGTGAGGGTACTCCAGCGGGTCCTTGGGCCCTGCTGATCAACTTCTTCTGCTCCCTCCCAGTGCCTCCTGTAGGTCGGGGAACAGCTGTTCAGCGGCGTGCAGGAGGTGCTGGGAGGGAGAGAGAGGAGTGCGGACAGGGTGTGCTTGGAGGTGGAGTGAGAGTGGGGCCTTGGGGGAAGGAGTGGAGTGGGGGGCGGGGCCTGGGGCTGAGCAAGGGACCTGGGGGTCTGTGAAAATTTTGTAAATCAAAATGGGGGTCCTCCGGTTGCTAAAATTTGAGAACTGCTGTAATAGATCAGTGAATAAAGGAAACTGAATATATAGAATCCCAGTCTCTGTTTTATATTGTCACTACATGATAAATACCCCTAATTGTCAGAGATAAGAAGTAGGGAAAACCACTGAAGAGAGAATATTTGTGTGTTATATCATTATGTATTTTGGTAGTTCTTAAAGGCCAACCAAGAATGGGACCCTTTTATTCTAGGTGCTGTGCAGCCACAGAGTAGTACATAGTCCAGGCACTGAAGAGCTTACAATCTAAATAGACAAGACAGGCACAGGATGTGGGAATGGGTATAACACACAAGCACAGTGAACAATGTGATGTTAGCAAATTACATTAGGTCTATGATTTTTTTGTGTAGGGGCTTACTTAGGAGGGGATAAACTAAAGGGGGAGGGGAGGAGACAGCAGGGGTTAAAATTATCATGTCCAGAGTCTGAAGATTCCTATTAGTAAAACAGAGGGAAGCAAAAGCAAGAAATGTTTCTTTTTAGGAAGAACTGGTTATGCAGATATTGTCAAGCCTGCTTTAGAGACTCAGCCTCTCAATATATTTACATTATTAGAATTGCTCAATTACTTCGATATATTAATATGGAGATAGATACTGTCAAGGCTGATTCCCCACTCTGGCACTTTGAGTGCAGAAGGTGGGGGCCTGCAAGGATTAAAAAATTAATACCGGCCACTCCAGGCTGATATTAAACTCCCAAGGTCACAGTTTCTCTCTGACCTTGGATGGGTAAATGCTGCCACCACCCAAGTGAAAAAGAACCCCTTGGGACCCAGGAAGACTCACTTGGGAATTCCTTCCTGTGGGGTACTCAGAAGCCCTTTCACTTGCCCCCCGGGAAGAGCTGAGAAAGAAAACAAAGGAAATTAGCTGTTGCCCCCAGCTAATTAAACAACATGCACAAACCTCTTAGGGACACACAAATCCAAGCCTGTTTTTAAAAAAGGAAATTTTATTAAAAACAAAAAGAAAATACATCTGAAAACTCAGGCTATTGCTAGATTTTAAAAGAAACAATTACAAAAATTAAGCATCAAGATAGGTCTCTTGAGATTCATCTGAAAGGTTACAAGCAAAACAAAAGCACCTGGGGTTAGCACAGAGGAGTCCACAAGCCAATAAGAAATAAAAAACAACAACAAAAACACCGTAATCGCTGTGACATTGTAGTCTATATGATTTTATAAAAATATGCTAATGAGTGAATATAATGTAACTGGAATATGCTTCATGCAAAAGGTCTCTTGTAAGGTATCATTACAAAGCTTATAATCTACTGAGTGTGATCATCCTATTTGTATAAATGTACCACTCTTATATCTGAAACTAGAAACATGAAATATAACTCTGAGGGCCTATTGTAATTATGCAAAGTGGGGGCCATTAATGGTGGTTTGGAATATTGATGACTCCCATTAACCAGGACAATTGACTGCAGATGGCTGTTTCACCTGTAAGTCTTCCTGTATACATGTGTGCTGGCAAGTGGGCAATGAAGTCTTGCAGTGACATGTGATCATGTCACCTGAACTGGAATCCATCTTTAACCTGGTGTCTTTCCATTGAGAAGGAGGGGGTGAGAACCCAGAGAGGGACAAAGGATTCCCGCCTTATGCAAAAGATATATAAAGGGGTGGAACAAAACAAAGCATGAGGAGCCATCATGAAGAATTCCCTAGCTACCACCTGAGCTAGAACAAGAGCTGTACCAGGGGAAAGAATTCTGCCCAGGCCTGGAAGCAATGGCGTAGCCAGGTTCTAAGAGCAGGGGGAGCAAACATTAAAAAGGCGCCCCCCTTGGCTCCTCCTCTGGCCACACCCCCTTGGCTCCTCCTCCGTCTGCTCCGCGCCCCCCCTCCCGCCCGGCTGGCTCCTCCGTCCGCTCCGCGCCCCCCTCCCCATGGCTCCTCCGGCTGTGCTGTGCCGCCCCCACGCCCCCCCCCCCATGGCTCCAGCCATGCCGCCCACCCCCATGGCTCCTCCGGCCGCGCTGTGGCTATGCTGTGCCCCCCCCTTCAAGCCTGGGGTGCGGCAGCCCCCCCCCCCCCAGTTCCAGCCCTGTGTGTGTGCAGGGAACAGAGGGGGTTACAGGCTGGATCGGGGTTACAGGGCCTGGCTCTGCTCAGGGGTTCTGACCCTCATGCCTGGATGGGAACACAGCTCCTAGCGGGTCCGAGCCCCTTGGGCAGTTTGGGGGAGTCTCTGTGCTCCAGGCTGAGCGCTGGCCGCCCTGAACTCATCCCCCGCTTGCCCGGCTCAGGCCGGGCGGCAAAGAGCCAGAGGCTCCCGCCTAGGCTGACATCCCCGCACGCCTCTGTTCTTCCCTGGGGCCCGCCCCCTTCCCCTCATGCACCCCGGAGGAGCGAGAGAGTCGCCAGCTCCATTCGCCTGTCTCCTTCACCTTCCTCGCCCGCCTCCACTCCCCATGGCTCCTCCGGCTGTGCCGCCCCCACCCCCATGGCTCCTCCGGCTGTGCCGCCCCCACCCCCATGGCTCCTCCGGCTTTACTGCCCCCCCTTGCCTGCAGGAGCCCAGCGTTGGCCCAGCAGGCGAAGCTTCAGAGCAGAGCATGGGCCCTGCCCGCTGGCGCCATGGTAACCCCTAACTAAGGCGCCGCTTTTGGAAAATGTGCTGAGGGGAAGCGACTGCGCCCCCTGCACCACCCTAGCTATGCTACTGCCTGGAAGGTGTCCTGTCTGAGGAAAAAACTTACTGAAGCATCTCTGAGGGTGAGATTATCTCTATTCAGTTTGATTAGACATAGATTTGCACGTTTTATTTTATTTTGCTTGGTGATTTACTTTGTTCTGTTTATTACTACTTGGAACCACTTAAATCCTACTTTCTGTATTCAATAAAATCAGTTTTTACTTATTAATTTAACTCAGGGTATGTATTAATACCTGGGGGAGCAAACAACTGTGCATATCTCTCTATCAGTGTTATAGAGGGTGAACAATTTATGAATTTACCCTGTATAAGCTTTATATAGGGTAAAATGGATTTATTTGGGTTTAGACCCCATGGGAGTTGGGCATCTGAGTGTTAAAGACAAGAACACTTCTGTTAGCTGCTTTCAGGTAAGCCTGCAGCTTTGGGGCAATTAATTCAGACCCTGGGTCTTTGTTGGAGCAGACGGGAGTGTCTGGCTCAGCAAGACAGGGTGCTGGGGTCCTGAGTTGGCAGGGAAAGCAGGGGCAGAGGTAGTCTTGGCACATCAGGTGGCAGCTCCCAAGGAGGGTTCTGTGATGCAACCCATGACAATTGCATCTTCCTAGTCATTCCCTGATTTACTTACATATTTGGGGTTTCAGATAAGTAGTTTGAGGTATGATTTGATGCTTTTTCTTATGTGGTTTTAAAGCTGCTTACAGCATTGTTGCTCTGTGTCTCCGCTCTCCAGAGGACAACAAAAAGCAGACAAAGGGAAGGTTTTTTTCCCTATTTTAAAAAGTTCTAGCCCTCCCATTGGCTCTTTTGCTCAGGTGCCCACTCCTTTCCTTTTACCTGTGGGCTTGTTAACCCTTTACAGGTAAAGCAAGTAGAGAAGAGCTACTAAGAGGAATTGTTTAGCTAACTGGCTGGCTGGGTGCCCATAAAAGGGAGCTATACCCCTCCTTCATTTATCACAGATACTAATGAGAATTTCATAATAGTTTCAGAGAAGTGAGGAAATGCAAAGCATAGCATCATTTCTGTGGCCTCAGTAGGGAAACATTTGGTTTCCATCATAAAACACTGAAACAATAGCTGTTCCACTGCTGAAACACTGAGTTTAAAATGTGTGTGTAAAAGAATATGAACTAAGAAGCAGGTATAGAGAAAATAATAATAATTAGCACTTAGTGCTTATCAACCAATTCTCATAGACCTCTGAGATATAGGAAATAGTATTCCTATATTACAGATAGGAAAACTGAAGCAGGGGTTAAGTGGAAAATGTGACAACTATTTGACATGCTCAAGAGCTCAGAAAGGCCTACATCAGAGTTAGAACTGTAAAGAACTGTAAAACTACTCAGATCACTAGAATATACCTCTCTGAAAGTGTTCCTTACCTATTTATCAGCTGCATGCATTGACCGGGATATGTTTATGATATATTACTTCATATGTTAGGGATTCAGAATGGTAAAACACAATGCAAGACTGAAAATGAATATCCTTTTTCACCAGTTTCAGTAGCACATCTTTTTATGAAATAACAGCATGAGCAGAGCCCTTCTGCTTTGATAAAGGTGAATGTCTAGTATTACTGAATTCCAACAAAATATTCAACAAGTTACACTTGGAACTCTTTTTAAAAAAAAGTAAATCAGAAATTATCTTTTATTTTTGTAATATCTGAATACAATCACATGTGAGAGAAGAATAATTGTGTATGTTTATAATATATATAAACACTTCACCGGCATAATTGACTTCCACTACACTCCTGTGAGGTTGATTATGAGGTGGACGCAGAGGTTAAGTGACTTGCACAATGACACAGAGCAGGTCTTCGGTAAGAGTTAAGATTAAAATTCAAGAGTTCTTGTGTCTTGGTTCCTATCAGCTAGACTGCATATCTTCTCTCTATTCCAGTCAAATCTCTGTCTTTCTTGTGTTAAGGAGTAAGCAGTAATTAAGGGAGCTATTTCTCATTGTCTAAGAATGTTGCTCAGTATGCATATATGTCTGTTAATAGTTTATTGGGACTTGTAGATATGAAAACAATAATTCTAATAATGAAAGATACACTATGTTCTTTGTTTAGAGTAACACATGGAGGACATTAGAAGACTCTCCTTTCAGTTAAACTGGTAAAAGATCACTAGGATGGTTTTAAAGGTAATTTTTTATATTTTTGTGTGCAACTAGAAATTTCAGTAAATTTCAATTAATTTCATATTGAAATTGAATTATTTTTCTCCCAGTCATTTAAACACCCAGAAGTACAATGGTAAACAAGCGTATGTACTGCAGGAAACTATCTGCATGGGTGATGGACTTATTTAGCTCTAATTTATGGGACATTGTTATATACTTGTTCATTACAACCTAAGAATTGGGAAAACATTCTGAATTTGGAAAAAGTAGAACAGACAACTTTTTCTGTGCCAACTATTTTTGAAATAGCTTTTACTTCCAACTTTAAATATTGCGGCCTATTTCATTTTAGATGTAATATAAACACTCTTATTTATTTTGTGCTTATCTGAATTGAAAAGATCCATGTTTTTAAGATATGCATGTTATTTTAGCAGATTTATTACAAATAAGTATATTGGCTAAAATTATTGTTCAAGGTGTACTAAGAAAATCAGTTCAAAGCCAGGAGCCCAGTAGACTTCGTTGACAGAATATTACTCAAGAGCTTATATAATTCTACTATCTGAAATTACACAGTAATGACCACTGGGTATCCTTGTTTGCTGTTCCTTAAACTGTGATTAGCTCACGCAGAAGGAAAAAATCCCTAATAATTTTACAGAGTTAAAACTAGAACTGGTCAGAAAAAATTAGAAATATTTTTTTCTTCAGAATTTGTTTATTTGTTGAAATCAACACATTCTGCAGGACTGTCAGTTTTGACAGAATTCCTCTAGAAGCTTGGGGGGGTTCCATCAGTTTTCTGCCAGTTCACCAACTTGATTCCTCTTCTGCCCACCTGCTAGGCTTCCCAGCAGCCCACTTTGTGGGCTGCCCCCAGCTCCTAGGCTTGTGGCTTCTGAACAGCCTTGGTTCCCAGGACTTCTAGGCTTCCTGGCTGCAGGAGCTACGCTGGAGTTGGAACACCCAACCAGGCAGACTGCCCTGGAGTCAGCCCTCTAAGGGCTTCCATGGTCCCTGGTTTTTGGCAACCTGTCAGGCAGACTCCCCCAGAACCCAGGCTCCCAGTAGAACTGATTATAGAATGATAATTCCAGTTTGCAGAAAATTTTCAAAATTTTGAATTGGATTGAAACCACTTTTTGGAATCTCAAAATTCTCCTCTGTTGGCAGTTCACATCGGCTGCTTAGAAGTGGGCCTGGTCTTTATTTCGATGGGAGACCTCCAAAGAAAATCCAACTCCTGCAGAAGATAATATTGATGATCTGTTAAGTGATGTTCTTCAAATCAATTCTAATTGCAGTGCAAACAAGACATAAAACTTGTCTTGGCCAAATGTGCCCATTAAAGATCACACAATACTTTAAACAAGTGATGGGGATATTATCCCCTTAGCCTTTGTATCCTGTTCGAACTCCAGTCTGAGTAATTACATTCTACCTACCTAAATTTCAGCTGCAGTTTCAATCAGTTAAAGTACTTTTCTTTATTTCCTATCTTAACCTGTTATGTAGAGTTCACTTAGGCATTTAATCCTTGTGGTAAGTGAAATGATACCTTTATGTGTTTGTAAAGCACTTTTGCAATGTGCAAAATTCTAATTGAGGTCAGTGGAAGTTCTGTGTTTGGAGCAAATGTGTGAAATAAATGCAGAATATGCCATTGAGATCTGCATTGTAGATAATAAATTTGCATTGTATATAGAAGGTAGCTGTTTTGTGTATAACTTAGACATTTGAGGTCCTTGGGATGAAAAGTCCAGTCTAAACTTCAGTTGTAGCGGTCTTTATTTTTAAAAGAAGCAAGGACGCTTGAAGGCAAAAAATTGTTTTAGGATTTTGGGGGCAGAGGTTGAGTGTATAAAACAAATAGCATCTTAGGCATGTAGAACAGTCACAGAAAATGTCACCCAGTAAGTATCTGAGCTAAAGACATTGGTTATGTCAGACAAAATCAAATAAATCTGTTATTGAAACCCTAGATATGTACATTTTTAGCTAAAAATATTGATTGCTGCCTCTGGTTGTTTATATTATAAAATCAGATAAATGGGCAGTTTTTAACTTGAGGATTATGATCTGTCTAAAGATGGAGTTTCTCTACTGAGCGAGGGGGAAAAAAAATCTTGTTTACTGTATTTAACTGAATGTTGCAGCTGGTTCCCGTATGAGCCACTAAGCCTTATAAGCTCCAAGAATTCATTTTCTCTCATCAGAAATGTTCAGTGTATTAGAAAATCATTCCACTCAGTGTTCTTGTCACTTAGTATTCTGATGGTGTGTTTATTCCGTACAATTTTTTTCCCCCAGTCTCTTCTCCTTCACCCACTCTTGTAATTGTCCTGAATTTTTAATTATTATTTTTTTTGGGTTACTCTGGGTTATTGAATATCAACTAATTCTACATCATCTGGTATTTTGCAGACTGAATTGGTGTTCAAATAGTGCTCTTTCCAGTGTAATAACTCCAGAGAAGTGAACATTTGGAAGAATAATCAGATTTTTTTCATACTTATTAATACCTCTTGATACAGCCATTAATATAGGTACTAATATATATGACAACAAATGTTATTGGATTATATAAAGACATAGCTGTCATTTTTTGCAGCTTCATGTGCTGACATTACATGCCAATTATTGAATGAACTAATTTTAATATTTACAAATAATTTGCATACATGTAATCTTAAACAATTTTTAGAGTTCATGCTTATGAAAAGTATCAGCCTCAATTCAGCCTTGAGTGTGTAGGCATTAAGATTCAATTACATAGTATTTTCTCCCATATGGATCATCAACAGGGATTAAACCCAGGGTTTTCAGCTCAATAATACAAACTTTTTCCACTTGAGCTGTAGGAGTAGTTGATGAAACAAGTTATTATCAGGGTAGACTGATTTTTAAATCAAAACAATTTAAATCACTGTTTAATTGTGATTTAAATCAACAAGCAGGAAACATTGATTTAATTCATCCGTTTTAATTGTGTGTTTCAATAGTACTTTTTAATTATTTTCCGAAAGAAAGATTAATTCTCATCCGTGTCCAGTAAAGCAGTGGTTTTCAAACTTTTTTTTCTGGGCACCCAGTTGAAGAAAATTGTTGATGCCTGTGACCCAACAGAGCTAGGTGTGAGGGGTTTGGGAAGGGCTCAGGGCTGGGGTAGAGGATTGGGGTGCCGGGGTGAGGGCTGCGAGGTGGGGCCAGGAATGAGGGGTTCAGGGTGTGGGAGGGGGCTCTGGGATGGGGCAGAGGTTTGGGGTGCAGGAGGGTGTCAGGGCTGTGGTCTGGGGGTGCAGGTTCTGGAGGAGGGGCAAGGAGAAGGGGTTGGAGGTGCAGGAGGGGCTCTGGGTTTGGGGATGGGCTCAAGGTGGTGTTGAAACAGGTAGGTACTAGCTTGCCTTAGCTGGGCAGCACCGCTGATGGGACTTTTAACGTCCCGGTCGGCGGTGCTGACCAGAGTGACCCAGTGCCTGACATGCTGCGACCCAGTACTTGGTTGTGACCGAAGTTTGAAAAACGCAGCAGTAAAGCATGTTGATCTGCAACTAAATATAGACTTTCCACTAATTTTGCTGCTTCCTTTTACTCACGAGGAGGTGTACTATATCTATACATGTTTGTTTAAGCAATTATGTAGCATAACTTAAATTTTTTCAGATTCTTAATTTTTACATATTTTATGTTAGAAAATGGTGATCAACTCATTTCTTATTTACCTGATGATTATTAATATTTTACTTGCGATTTGCATCGAGTTCTATTTGGATGGATATTCAAATACAACACAATTTGAATTGTTTTATTAAATAAAACTACATTAAATGTACTGGATACATAAGAAAAAAATTAGCAAACGTGTCTTACTGATCTTACTAATTGATTAAAGAAGAAAGTGTTGTCTGTAGTTAGCAAACTGAATGATTGTTTCGGAGTCAACATATCCTTCCAGATTCTAGAATTATTAGATCTTATTCTCTCACACCTAGTTGTTGTTCCTAGAGTGGAAGAGGAAAACAAACTTTCCTGCTTTTTCAGCTCTCAGTTGGTTTCTTAATTTTGAATGAACTAGTCATTGAACTGAACTAGTTAAATAAACTGAAATGAAGAAAATATTCTCTCTGCACTTGGAGAAGAGGCTTCTGCTGTCAAAAGCTGGTTTAGCAAGTCAACAAACTCTGCTCCAGGTGCTTAGCCAGTGGACTTCTACCAATTCAGTAGTATGATTCTCTTTAAAACTTGGCAACAAACATGTTTAATATTTTTTTTTGTATTTAATTTAAATGATTTTAATAGATTATAATAAGTTTAGGCCTTAACATAGGTTGCTAATTTCAAAATTAGGGCTTGGCTACACTCGAAACTCCAAAGCGCTGCCGCGGGAGCGCTCCCGCGGCAGCGCTTTGAAATGCGAGTGTGATCGCAGCGCCAGAGCTGAGAGAGAGCTCTCCCAGCGCTGCAGGTACTCCACCTCCCCGAGGGGATTAGCTTACAGCGCTGGGAGCCGCGCTCCCAGCGCTGGGGCACTGTTTACACTGGCGCATTACAGCGCTGTAACTTGCTGCGCTCAGGGGGGTGTTTTTTCACACCCCTGAGCGAGAAAGTTGCAGTGCTGTAAAGCACCAGTGTAGCCAAGGCGTTAATTTACAGTAGGTTAATTTAATAAATATGGGTATCTGATTTAAATAATAAAAATAAATTTTTTATTATTGTTTTTAAATCATCAATTTTTTTTTATCCACCCTAGTTATTATCCTTGATAGGGACTGACCCATAGGAGGGACACAACACACATTTGGCCAGTACACTGTGTAATTATACCTGAGATAGCACTGAAATATTGGGGATCAGGATTCCCAGATTCTATTCCTGACTCTGGGAGCAGTGTCTGTTGGTTAGAGGCAAAATAGCTAAGGACATAATTTTGCATATTCATTCTGAAAGGTAGTGTAGCTAAGTGGCAGAGCAGTGATCTGTCGTATTAGAGACCTCAGATTTGTTCCTAACTATTCCTGAAGTAATCTTGCAAAACTTTTCTCAGTCATGTGTAAAAATGGGTGAATGATAATTGCTTTCCCTAAGATGGCAGTGTCACAGGTCTGTTTGAGGTCTCCCTGTTGGACACTCACCAGACTGCTGTGAGGGGATCCAAATGCAGAATCCCACATGCCCCTCACTTGCTGAGGCTGGGCACTCTTCCTGGCTTTGGCCTCTAGGCACACGCCATGATATTGACCTCTTATCTGACACCTCTCTTGGTCAGGCCTGGATTAACAATTGTGCACTATGTACACTTGCACAGGGCCTCCATCTCAGGGGGGGTCCTTGACCAGCAGAAAACAAAATAAATGCACCCCATGCACCAGATTGCAATGGCCGTCTCTCAGATTTGGCCTGGCTGCCCCTCTGTCATGGTATGGGGCTGTGTGAGTGAGGGGCACGCAATGAGAGTGAGTGGAACTGGACATCTGGGATCAGGAGGATCCACCCTAGCCTGGAACGGAAGCAGTACCAATGAGTGGCCGGGAAGGTCAAGGGACTGGTGGTGAGTTGTTGGTGGGCTATGAGGTAAGTGGGGACTCTTGGGGGTGAGAGGTTGGGGATGAGTGGAAGATTTTGCGGGGGAAGGACCAATGCACCTGAGGTATTGGGGATTGCAGTGAGCCAGATGTATGTCAGGGCTTCTGGGATGTGTGTAGGGATTATCAGAATAAGTGAGGGTTTTGTTGAAGAATTATTGGCATATCTGTGGGGTGCGAGGGGCATTCAGGAGTCTACATGGGGCTGGGGAGAGGGGCATTGTAGGGTATGTGGTGGGTGGGGTACATAAGGGGCAGCGGCACTTTTAAGGAAGGTTGGTGAGTGGACATCTTCCATAGTGCACAGGGCCCCAAAACTCATTAATCTGGGCCCAATCTTGGTAGTGGGGACTCTGCTCTTGATCCATTTGGACAGGCCCTGAAACTAGTGCCCTCTGTCCCAAGAAGCTCTTGCACATGCCCCAGAATTGCACCAAAGGGGTATGAAGAAGTCCGCTCAAATATTAACAGTGTAGGAGCTGCAACTAGTCCTCATGGTCTTCTGGTTTGAAGTCCAGTGCATGTTCCCCTAAGCTATTAGATATTTTGTGATGAAGTCTCTATCTCATTTATTCCTCTGTCTTCCTCTCCTACCATGAAAATGTCTGACATTTTATTCGTTAATTTTTGGGTTTTTTTTTCCTCACTGTCTTCAGTACAATATGCTGTACCATATGGAGCCTTCCATCTGTGGAAAGTAGCATATATAACAAATATACAATGCAGCAATATAGTTTGTCACAATTTAAAAAAACACATTAAACATTGCTTCAGTATAAAGAGAATCTGCTTTGGTTATAATTTTCATCCAAAACTTCAAGTAAATGACAACTTTCCATTCATCAATTAGGTCAGCAGTTAAGGGCCACATTTCTGGGCTGCTTTGTGGCCCATTATGCCAATCTAGTTAGGGCATGTCAAGGGCAGGAGCAGTACTCTGTCTATTCTGGGCTGCCAAATGGCTCCCTAGGGATCTATCACAGGCAACTCTAACTGTAAGTTAGAGCCACCTCTGCAGATATTAATTTTTATTTGGGAAATGTGTGGTATTATGTTTATGATATTTCTTTATATGCAGCATGGACAATTTAACATTACTGTGGAACCTTCACCTAAGGCTACCCCTTAAAACTGTTCAGATTGAAGCTGGTGTAGAATGCAGTGCTTTGTTTATTGAGTGGGTCATCATCCTGGGAACATAGGACAGCAGTGCTCTTGGATCTGCTTTGGTTGCCCATTGATCTCCAAGTGGAGTTTTGAGATATTGTTTATAATCCATAAAGCCCTAAATGGGTTGGGACCACCAGCCTGCCTAAGGAATCAATTTCTCTCCATATCCTTCTGCCACAGCTGTAGTCACCAAAGGTTCCTGAGCTGGAATCTTCTCATTAAAAAAGACAGAGGGGCTAGCTAGCAGAACATTTCCTGTGAGGGCTTCTGAACTTGCTCCGTCCATTTCTGATCTGAAATAGCCCAAATTTGGCGACCATCCAGGCACACTGAAAGAGACTTGTATGTATCTGGGCTTTGGAGGAAAGCTGAGATGCGCTTTCCTCAGCACTGAATGGCTGGAAAGGACTTTTTGTAGGTGGCTGGCCGAAGTTTTTTGTTTTGTTTTGGGTTTTTTTGACATTATGAACTAAAATTGTATTGTATTCCAGTAATTTGACAACTTTGGACTGCTCCAAAGCATCTGAAACAGGGTACCAATCTTATTTTACATCTTTAGCAGTGGGGTGGCATGTTTGGCAAGATGCCATTTTGCATGGAATAATTAATATCTTCTGTAAAAGACTGTAATATGACCTGCAAAATTTTACACTAATTGCAATGGTTCTTTTATTGCTACATATCTTTTGCTAATGTGTTTCAGACCAAGTGTCACTAAGAGCAGTTTCCCATGCTTTTAAAATGTTTCTTATTCTGCTGTGGGAGCCAAATAATACTGAATGGAGTCTGATAACTGCCTTATGCATAAAAATAATCTTGATTGCACTATGAAGTAGTGATGCGTATGTTTGTCTTTTGTCACCATATGTTTGCATTGTTGCTGTTCGTGATGACTTAAGACTGTTAACTGCTTACTTCATCTGTGATAGAACAGATATAAAAGCTCTTCATGTGCACATCTCTTGTTTAGATAGTCTGCAGACATGCAAAAACAGTATTCTAAGATATGTTTAGGTACTTTGTTGCTCTAAATGTTACTAATAGGCCTTGCAAGTTAATGCATTTGCAAAAGAAAACGCATCACAAAGCAAATATATTTCCTTCCTACTTTCAGATGAGTAGAACTTGAGAGGGCTTTCTTTGGAGTACATAGGCCTGATCCTGTGCCCATCTGAGTCAATGGGAGTCTTTATCCACTTGCTTCAGTGGGCTTTGAATCAAGCTGTATCAGCACAGCCCCGCACCAACTCTGAGAGATTATTTATCGCAAGAAGAAGACTCTTCCTTTCCTAGGGTTGCCAACTTTCTAATAGCAGAAAACCGAACATCCTTGCTCTGCCCCTTCTCTGAGCCCGCCCTCTGCTCACTCCATCCCCCTCCCTCCATCGCTCGCACTCCCCCACCATCGCTCACTTGCTCATTTCTTTATTTTTCTGGATCATACCTGAGACCTTAATCCTGCAAACGCTAATCACTTCCAATCGATTAACAGCTCTGTCCCTTTCTCAAATTCATTGGGGTTAATTACATGGTTAAAGTTGCCTATGTGCTTAAGTGTTTGCAGATTGGGGCCTAAGTGCATCTTTGTTGGAAATCACTGTAATTGATCTGTTCTGCTTGGAGATAGTTAGTGGTATGGTTTTGATGGTATGTCAGGTAGCAGGGTGGATTTGATTTAAATCACAAGTCAGGAAGACTCAATTTAATCATGGATGTCTATATAAAAGTGCATTCTTGTTTGTTCTTATAATCTTAATACATACTCTTCACAACTCAGAGATAGATGTAGGTTTCATTTTTAGAAGGTACACACTATACATTTTTAAAGTGATTTATTTTGAAAACTTTTCAAATTAGTTTTGCTGCTATATCAGAAAATGAATGATTGTTTGGTTATTTAATTTACCAAAGGTAATTGAAGCAGATATTTATGAAGTCATTAGGAGGTGAACTATCTCCAGTTCAACAGGTTAATCATTAATATTTGGAGAATTTTCTTGCATTCTGCATTAGGAAAAGAACATCACCAGACAGACATTAAAATTTTTATTCAACTAAAACAACAACGTTATGTATTCTGGATTTTTCTTCAACACCAAACATATAATAATTAAACAAAACAAGCATTTGAATTAGTTAAACACTCAAGTTTTTTAAAATCAGGCTTGTTTTTATTAAAATTGGTTTTAAATAAAATAGTTAAATAAAATATTTAAAAAACCAAAACCCTAAATCGACTATGTCAGCCAGGTCAACATGAGAAACTTAAAATATTGGCTTCTGCAGCTAACTCGGTCGTCTTCACCTTCATTTTCCTATTTGTTCATAATCTGGAAAAGAAAAACAAGCTTTCCTGCTTTTTCAGGTCCCAAACGACTTCACAATTTGTAATGAATTAGTCCAAAGGAAGAAAATATTCTTTCTACACCAGCAGAAGAAGCAACTGCTGTTAAAAGTTAGATTATCACTTCAACAGTCTCTGAGTCCAAATGCTTAAGTGACTTCCCCCAGTTCACTGGTGTGACTTTCTTTAAAACATCATCAGCAAACATACGGTATATTTCTTTAATGGTTCACCCTTAGGTCTGAAGTTTATTATAGTTGGCATTATGGAGGGATGATTGCTAGATGTCCATGTCATAGCCAACTCCTCTTCTTCAGCAGTTAAGGTTTGACCCTGGTACCAAGTATTGAAAATATTTGCAAGAAAATGAGCTGAAGATAGTGCTTGTCCTATTCATATTTTTAATGCTTGTAATTGAACTCTGTAATTGCATATTTCTCTTTTTAAGATCTCACTCAGTGCCTTCCTAATTTCAATAGCATCAGCAATAAAACAGCTATTTCCCTGCATTTTGTTCAAGGCTACAGAAATAGGCTTCAGGGTACTCAGCATGTGTACAACATTTCTCTTAAGCCCAATGTTGAGAACTTTGGCTGTGACCGTGACATCTATTTTTTTCACGATTTTGTTCACAAACTGTCATCAGATTCAGCCAGTTCTTGATATAGTGCTCAAAACAGTCCACTATTGAGTTCCATCGCATGTCTTGTGGAAGAGTTAGCTTGATTTCTCCTATTACTTTCAGAGCAGCTGCCGCAAAGTGGTCGTTACGGAAGTGTAACAGGGTGGTACTCACCCCTGCAGCGCCTCCTACTGGTTACTCCGGGAATTAGCTCTTCTTCCAGTCCGGAGCGCCCCCTGCAGGCTGGTGATCCACCTGTTTTGCTCTTGGCCCCGTGTCCCTCCCTGGACCCGGTGCCCCTTTAACTATAACTGGGTCTCCTCCTCCCAGGGGAGCCCCCACCCTACTATCCACACTTTGCCTCAGTAGTGGCCGCTGACAGTCATGGTCTAGCTCCACACCCTGGGGCAGACTGCAGCATCGGCCCACTCATCACAGGCAAAAGGGGTTTGGACCTGCTGCTTTACCTACTCCTGGGATGTCCCTTGCAACCCCCAGTACCTCTTGCCCTTTCCTAGGCCGCAGCCTGGGGCTTTCCAGGCTGGAGCTTCCCTGGCTCCTCAGCCCTTCCCCAGCCCTGCTTCACCATAGGTACCTTTTCAACCTCAAAGCAGCCGGGCCCATCTCCCTCTGAAAACAGAGAGAGACTGACTGCTCCTGGCTTCCCTGCCTTCTTAAAAGCCCTGTTCAGTTTGGGGCGTGGCCTCCAGCTGCAGCCACTTCCCCAATCAGCCCAGCCAAAAAGCCCCTTCCCAGGGCTGTTTTAAAGCCCCAAAGGGCAGGAGCGGGTAGCCACCCCGCTACAGGAAGTATTTTGCAATTTCAACAACATTCACCTTTATTTCTGAAACACTGAAGTCTTTGGTAGGAGGTGCATCAAATGAGCACTGCAACCATATGTTATTAGCTTGGGACTCTCATCACTCTCTTCTAAATAATTTCTTCTCATCTTGGATACGTTTGCAGCATTGTCTGTGACCAAACTGCATTCTAGGCTTTGAATTTTTTTTCACAGTCTGTTATAGCTTTTACTGCTACTTCTTGTAAGTATTCTGCTGTGTGTGCATTTCCTGATGTAATCAATTGTTTCTGTAAGGAAGATATTCCTTCTTCTGTTGTCACACAAGCACATACAACAGGATCATTGTGGACATTGCTTCATCTATCAAAACTCAGGTTAGCAATTTTACCCTCTAGACCTTTTGCACACTGCTCGATTTCTCTCTCATATACTTTATCCAGCAATTTGCCTGCAACATCTGCTGTGTTGGGTGTACTGTATCCCGGTCTTAATGACAGAACCATGTTAATGAAGAGTGGGTTCTCAATCATACGGAAAGGAGAGTTTGTTGCATAAACAAACTGGGCAATTTTTTCATCAATTACCTCTTTTTGTAATCTGCTGGTTCTTATCAAAAACGTATCTATGGTTTTTTCTGGATGATGGAGATTTTTTTTTCCTTTTTGCTACAGATGATATACTGTGGCTATGTGACATACATGATGTGACTGAAACACTATCATTGGCAGATAACTCTGAAACTATAGAAAATGATGGTGATCTTGAAGGTGGATCGTCTTCAGAATCGTGTATGTTGAGGGTGGATTCTCCTAAACAAAATAAGTCAATGCAGTTGTTTAATTATTATTACCATACTGTTCATTTAGTATTACTCATTGCATTCATTGACACTCAGTACTACTTTAAAGGTGAAATTGTAAAAGGAAAATCTGCCTATTTCAGCTATTTATTTTTTATCAGAATGCGTCTAAAATGATAGTACCATAGAGTAACAACTATATTTTTTGCTCAAACATGAGAATTCAAGAATAGTCCGGAAAGAAGACAGGCAGTCCTTAAGAAAGAAGTATGAAATAAAAAAGTTTGCTAACCTGAAGATCCTGCATGTTCAGACATGTTCCTTTCATCATCTTCAACGCAGCTTCCTCCTGAGAAGGAACACGTCTCATGATGTTGTTGTTTCATTTTTGTAACCAGGCCTTGCATTTCTTTGTTGCACTATTTGCATTTTGTGTGCATGGCTGTCTTACCCACAGGTAAAGGAACTTTTATTAAATATTCCCAAACTGGGTTTCTTTTATGGCCTGGTGCCATTATAGGTTTTCCCTTCTAGTGAGATAATGCTATGGTAGATCTCAAATCAATGAAGGCTACACTCAGAAAGACCTCAAGAGTTCTGGAATATGCTGCTCAAAGAGTTTCACTTTTGTTTCTACTGCCTGTCCCTTCCTTCTCATGTTTATCTCCAGACTTCTTCCCCTTGTTCAGATCTATTCCATCACCAACAATCTTCTATTCATTGAACTTTTTGAAACTTTTTACTTTTGAGAGAGGTAAGGGATTTACTCTGTGTACACAAATTTGCAGAGGGACAATAGGTTGAGGTCTGTTATTTCTCACCTCTATTTATTTATTTATTTATTTATTTTATTTAAAACATTTTTGCTGTTAACAAGCATGTTATCTCTGGAGAGACAAATCCACAGTTTGAGAACTGCAAAACTAAGCATCTCTGATAGTGCTCAGTCTAGAACAGGGGTGGGCAAACTTTTTGGCCCGAGGGCCACATCGTGGCTGCGCAACTGTATGGAGGGCCAGGTAGGGAAGGCTGTGCCAACCCAAACAGCCTGGCCCCCACCCCTATCCGGTCCCTCCCACTTCCTGCCCCCTGACTCCCCCCTCAGAACCTCCAACCCATCTAACCCCCCCCTGCTCCTTGTCCCCTGACCACTCCCTCCTGGGACCCCCGCCCCCATCCAACCCCCTACTCCCTTCCCCCTGACAGCCCCCCGGGACTCCCACCCCCCCATCCAACCGCCCTCTGCTCGTCATCCCCTGACCACCCCCTCCCAGGAACCCCGGGAACCTAACTGTCCCCTGGGATCCCACCCACAAATACAACCTCCCCACTGCTCCCCGTCCCCTGATTGCCCTCCCAACTCCTATCCACATTCCCACCCCCCTGACAATCCCCCCAGGACTCCCACTCCCAACCCTCCCTGTTACCCATCCCCTGACCGCCCCCCCAGAACCTCTGCCCCATCCAACCGCCCCCTCCTCCCTGACTTCCCCCCACTCCCTTACCAACCCCCCCGTCCCCTTACCAGCAGCAGAAGCTCACAGCTGCCGCACCCGGCCAGAGCCAGTGCGCTCCTCACGCTGCCCAGCAGGAGCGGCAGGCCAAAGCACGGCTGGCATAGCTGCGGGAGAAGGGGGACAGCGGGGGAGGGGCCAGGGACTAGGCTCCCCTGCCGGGAGCTCAGGGGCCGGGCAGGACGGTCCCGTGGGCTGGATGTGGTCCACAGGCCATAGTTTGCCCATGTCTGGTCTAGAAGATATCGAGTCCCATTGGGTAGATGGAAAGATTAACCTAAATAATCTATACAGAAGCCCCTGGAACCTCATAAAATTGGGTCCCTAATCCCTGAACTATTGGAACTCATTTACAAAACTTTTCTTAGACATTACATGAATATATTGTCTCATACTATAGAATTAGAATTTATAATCCGTATTCTATGATGAGATATCTTTGAGCTATAATGTATCTTAATTAAAACTATCTTTAGATAGGTTTTTCCTCAAAAAGCATTTTATCCAAAAAATCCAAATTAAATTAAAAAATCCGATTTTTTTCCCCAAAAAATCATTGATTTTTATCCACCTTGTTTATAATTATATGGTAAAAATGAGAAAGTAAGCAATTTTTCAGTAATAGTGGGGTGTGACACTTGTATTTTTATGTCTGATTTTGTAAGCAAGTAGTTTTTAAGTGAGATAAAACCTGAGGGTACGCAAGCCAAATCTGACTCCTGAAAGAGGCACAGTAGTCTGGAAAGGTTGAGAACCATTGTACTAGGTTATTAATAGATTTCATTACTTTATTGGAAACAGTTTATGTAAAGATGGGTTTCCATTTTGTCACTGATGCACTTTGAGACTTTTTTTTTATAAACTGTGATTTATTATGAGCAAAGAAAATTGAAATGTATGTATTTTATCCACACAGTACTGTAGCAAGTTAAACCAATAAATAAAAGTTGGTATATCTTCATAAAAGTTGCTTTTGTTCTACTGATAGCCTCTAGGAATCAGGGATTTTCAAACATCAGGATTATTTCTTGATATTATGCTTGGAACTGTACAGAACATTGCAGAAGACAGTGTCTTAGAGGCAAATGTAAGATAGCAGATCACATTTTTTTTTGTATAGGGTTTTTATAGACTGCCCAGGGTCGAAGAGTAGATATCTGGAGCTCAGACCACTGGGTTCTGTAATCCTCAAGTGACCAAGAGTATTCCCTCTGGAGTGGGCAGCTAGAGAGGGACTTAGTTCACACCTCTTGTGCTCTATGAAGATGATAGTGATCTATCATGGTTTTTGTGGTCATAAGAATGGCCGTACTGGGTCAGACCAAAGGTCCAGCTAGCCCAGTATGCTGTCTTCCGACAGTGGCCAATGCCAGATGCTTCAGAGGGAATGAATAGAACAGGTAACATCAAGTGGTCCATCCCTTGTCACCATCCCTGCCCATTCTGAGGCTTTTCAGAAACTGCTTGAAGAGGAAGAGATCATTTAAAGGGTTTGTCTGCACTAGAAAGGGTTTGGCAGTATAGTTATACCAGCAAATCCTCTAAATCGGGAGACAGCTTATACCAGCAAAAGATATATTTTGTTGGTGTAACTTATACCAGTTCCCCCAAACAAAATAAGCTATGCTAGCAAAACGACATATTTTGACAGTATCACCGCCACTACACTAGGGCTTTTGCTGAGATAACTGTGTCAGATAGGGGTGTGATTTTTGTCAAACACCCAACTTTCATAGCTATGCCAGTAAAACTTTTAATTGTGGACCAGGTCAAAGATGTCAGCGGTCTGCAATTCAGGAAGTTGACAAGCAGCTTTTTTCATTAACGGAGAGACATATAATCAACCCATTGTGCATTTGTTTCAATACCATTTGCTTCACTGCCTTAGAGCAGTGGTTCTCAACCAGGGGTCCGGGCCCCCCTGGGGGGCCACGAGCAGGCTTCAAGGGGTCTGCCAAGCAGGGCCAGTGTTAGACTCACTGGGGCCCAGAGCAGAAAGCCAAAGCCCCACTGCATGAGTCTGAAGCCCGGAGCTCCATCATCTGGGGTTGAAGTTGCAGCCTGAGCAGTGTAGCTTCATGGGGCCCTCCTGTGATGTGGGGCCCCAGGCAATTGTCCTGTTTGCTAACCCCTAATGCCCACCCTGGCTTTTGTATGCAGAAAAAACAGTTGTGGCACACATGGGCCATAGAGTTTTTATAGCATGTTGAGGAGGGTTTCAGAAAGAAAAAGTTTGAGAACCCCTGCCTTAGAGCACACAGTTTAAAGGTAGAAGAAGAGGGAGAAGAAGTGGGGCAAACTACATCTAAAATATAAAAAGGCACCTTTGGTGCAGTCATCTATGTTTGATAGTTACTCAGTCACCTGTTTTCTGTTAAAGCTTAACTAGTTTGCCGAACTAATATCTATCCATACTACTGAAAGCTAAAAGATCATGTATCTTCTATTCTGAAGGACACCAAAACTCCCTTCTTCAAAACTGAGGTTTTGGAAAATTGTGTATCTCGTCATAATGTGCACTTGATGTGTGTGAGAAAAGAGTACCTTGATACTTTTTTCTTGAAGACCTGATACCAAAGCACAGTCAAAGCCTTGAATATTTCATCCTTTTTGTGTGTTTCATTTGTTTTACCTGACTTTTTACCTTTATCTCTCATTCTCTGAAAGGTCACTGTTCTAAAGGACTTTTAACTTCTGTTATTTGTAATGGTCGCTGTATGCTCATGTCTCTTTAATTGTGTGTGCTGTATGTATTGCAAAACAAAAATCAATAATGTTTGTTTCTTTTCAAAAGGAAAAATCCTGCAAGGGATACTACAAAAATCAGCAAAGGCATTATTCAGCTACGGCAAAGTAACTTCTCCTTTTATTCTAATTTTTAAAGACAAAAGGAAGGCATCTCAGTTGTCTGAATAGAAAGAATATTCAGATGTTTGAATATTCAAAACTTGCCTCCTTATTACTATACAATAGCCTTTAAAATTAATGTCTATTATAGTTAACTTTAACTGAAAATATCCAAATGTAAGCTATTTTCAGGGAATAACTAGTCAAAATCGATTAGCCCATTGTAGGCGAAAACAAAATGCAGAGCAGAAATTGAGAAACTCCTGGTCCTGATCCTGCCGACACTTACATGCTTAACTTCAAGCACCTGAGTAGTCCCATTGAACTACTTCCCATTCAGTAAGCTATTGTAATGGTAAAATCACTGTATGAAGAAGAAATAAAGGAGTATCTCACAGCTTTAAACTCTAGGCTCCGTTTTCTGAACTGACTGTTGTTTTAGAACAGGGGTGGGCGAACTTTGGTCCACGGGCCGCATCCGGCCCATCAGACCTTGAAATCCAGACCTCAAGCTCCTGCCGGGGAGCAGGGTCAGGGTCTTCCCCTGCTATTCATGTGCTATGGCTTCGGGCAGCTTCCGGAAGCAGCACTATGTTCCTCCCTCCGGCTCCTACGCATAGGGGCAGCCAGGGGGCTCTGCTCGCTGCCCTCACTCCAAGCATCGCCCCCGCAGCTCTCACTAGCCAGGAACCGCAGCCGATGGGAGCTGCAGCAGTGGCATCTGGGGACAGGGCAGCATGCAGAGCCGTCTGGTCGTGTATTCACTTAGGAGCTGGAGGGAGGACATGCCGTTGCTACCGGGAGTGGAGGGGGCGGCACCTGTGGACAGGGCAGTGCACAGAACCGCCTGGCCGCACCTCTGCGTAGGAGCTGGAGGGGGGACATGCTGCTGCTTCTGGGAGCTGCTTGAGGTAAGCGCTGCCCAGAGCCTGCACCCCTGACCTCCTCCTGTGCCCCAGCCGCTTGCAAGGGCGGCTTTAGGCATTTTGCCGCCCCAAGCACGGCAGGCAGGCTGCCTTCGGCGGCTTGCCTGTGGAGGGTCCGCTGGTCCCTGCGGGAGGTCCGCCAAAGCCGTGGGACCAGCGGACCCTCCGCAGGCATGCCGCCGAAGGCAGCCTGCCTGCCGCCCTCGCAGCGCCGGCAGAGCGCCCCCCGCAGCTTGCCGCCCCAAGCACGCGCTTGACGTGCTGGGGCCTGGAGCCGCCCCTGGCCCCTTACCCCAGCCCTGATCCGCTCCTGCCCTCAGAACCCTTTGGTCCCAGCCCAGAGCACCTTCCTGCACCTGAAACTCCTCAGCCCAGAGCCCACACCCCCACCTGGAGCCCAAACCCCCCTGCACCCGAACCCCCAGCCCAGAGCCCCCTCCCACACTCCAAACCCCTCAGCCCCAGCCCAGAGCCCCCCCCCATCTTGAACCCCTCATTTCTGGCCTCACTCTGGAACCTGCACTCCCAGCCCAGAGCCTGTACCCCCTCCCACACCCCAACCCCTGCCTCAGCTCGGAGCTGCCTCCCATACTCTGAACCCCTCTGCTATACCCCAGCCTGCAGCCCCCTCCTACACTCCAAACTCCTCATCCCTGGCCCCACCCCAGACAAGCCATGACATTGGGATAAGGAAAAAAGGAGGACGAGGATGACAAAAAGAAGTCATGCAGTTCTCTTGTGCGTGCATGGCCCTTTTTTTTTTTTTTTATTCCTTACCATCTCTCACTATGGCTGCTACTCCAACAGACCATCTGAAATCATCTTATTTTTCTGGACCCCCACTTAGTGGTGGGACTGGATTCTCTTCCAAGCGCTGCCCATATGAGACATGACTTAGTATATTGTGCAGCTGTTCAATATGATCACGTATATGATCTTACCTGGCATTCTTGTGCATGTCTCTCCATGTGAGGGCTCAGTGTCCCTGCTGGGCTCCTGGGCTTGGCTTTTTACTGATTTGGGGGGGACAAAGAATGGTGATACACTCCCTAGCTTACCTCACTTGTGGTGCCAACATGAGCGGTCACTGTAGATCTTCATAACATGATCCTTCCTCTCCTTTCTTATTTGAATTAATGAGCAGTTTCCAATGTTGATATTTAAAGGATTATCATTGGCATCTGAATGCTTATTAAAATGAATGGGGCAGATGTGACAGTCTGTGCAGATTACATCATTCAGCATTTCCCATGCTGCAAATGCAGGGAAAAGTCAGTGCATTGGTTACACTTGTTTCATGTTTTTGAGGCTATCTCAGCAGTCACAACGCTAGAGACTTTTTTTTTTTAAATGCTTTGATTCTGGAGAACATTAAAAAGGTGCCAATATGTCATGCACCTGTGTACCAGTGCAATCCAAGCCCTGATCCCACTGAGACAAATCCCATAGTCATCTCTGACCCCTTCATTCCCATTGTGATTTTCCTTGTAGCTGACACATTACCTGACCAACCTTATATTCTTTAGCCACCTAGGGCAGATTATTTTTCACCACAGACTCTAAACCCTACTTTGAACTGAACTTGAAAGTGAGATAAACGAGATTATTAGTAAGAAGACTTTGCACTGCAAGGCCAATGGAACTTTAGTTCAGTCTTATCTTTGTTTAAACTGAAGATGTGAAAGGCCTGGAAGTAATAGTGAAATGAACAAAAAATAAAAGCACTGCCACCGTTTACAACTGCAGGGGAAATTCTAATTTATTAATTTATTTATAAGGCACTAAACATACAGGGCCATATCCTCAGCTGGGTTCAATCTGCATAGCTCCTTTTAAATATAATGGAACTACTCAAGTAACTGTCATCCTGAGTAAAGGGGTTCACAATCTGGCTCTTACCTATTGCCATCACAGAATATCAAACCAAAGATTCAAGTGCAATAACATATTGGCATTTTCACAAAATTTATCGAATGAGAACAATTAAGCTTTATACACTACATGAATCTATTCCTATTATCTCTTTTGGTACATTTCCACCAGCCTTTTATTTACCAATTGAACATATGAGTGACCACACTGGGTCAGACCAAAGGTCCATCTATCCCAGTATCCTGTCTTCCGACAGTGGCAAATGCCAGGTGCCCCAAAGGGAATGAACAGAACAGGTAATCATCAAATGATCCATCATCCCCTGTCGCCCATTCCCAGCTTCTGGAAAACAGAGGCTAGGGATATCATTCTGTGTTATAGATATATATTGAAACTATCATCTGAGGTGGAATTGTAGTCATTTTTTTTTCTAAATAGGGAAATAATCCTTCTGAATCAATATTGGAGCTGTGATTTTTTTTTCCAGAGACTTAAAGGGAGTTAGGCACCTTACTCACATTACATTTCAGCTTGAGTCAGACCCCTTTGAAGGTTTCAGTCTTATGTGTGATGATTAATGTACTAGCTTTAGTGGATGCAGAGACACACAGGTAACTTGTAAATTCATTTAATGGTGTTTAGCATCTATCTGTTTAAAACTATAGACATTTAAAACTGCCTTGAATATTGTGTTAGGCAGATCACACATTTTTTCAAATGCTAATAAATGACATTGGCATAGTGGGTTAAAATGAGAATATGTCTTATTGTGTGGGCTGGAGAAAAACTTATTAATGTGCTCTGCCAGATTTGATATGATTTAGTTGCAGTGTATTGCAAATGCAAAACTTGCTGATGCAGCTAGTTGTGTTTTAATAGATCATTGACCCGTCAATCAGACTCTGACCACTTCAGCGATAAGAAGCTATGTTTTCATTGGTCTCTGAGTACAGCACCCTTCTGCAAATTGAGAAATGGTGTAATCATTAATAGGAGTAATGGATGTGAGCATTCAGGTTTCAGCTAGTATCTCTGAGTTTCAAGTCCTATTATCTTTGTGTGATTAACTCTTTTTAAGCTATGTGTGCATGACCAAATGTGTTGTAAATAGGCATTAGTTCTATGACAGTGGTATGTCAGCAGGTACTCAGGTGGCTTTTTGATCATTTTAAAGGTCTGCAGTCTTAATAAGAAATTCTGATTTGTTTCTTTTTTTCAGACTTGTTTCTTTGAGTGCAAAACATGTAAAGACAGAGAAAGCACCGCGGTAATGAAACTTATTGAAGTAAATAAGTGATAGAACTACCTACCAAAGAGAGCTGTTTTAAAGGGCCATCACCCACACTCAGATTTATAGAGATATTTTTCCAGAACCTCATTAAAATATTACATATTTTTCCATATGAATACTGATTATGAAGAGCTATTCAGTGTTGTCAAAGTTCAGTGCATTTGACCTAGTAAATCACTTGGGTATTGCCAAAGCATATTGCTTTATTGTGGCATCACCAGATGAATCGGGGAGTAGACCAAAGGCTGATAATGCTTCCTCTTAACCTTCCAAAGTTCAAAAGAACATAAGAAAAATCGCAGTGCAGAAAGCTTGAAATGAGGGGAATTAATTTCTTTACCTTGCACAATAATTTCTGTAACCTCTCCTCCTTAATTTTGTGTTTGTGATGTAATTTATTTACTGCAGAAAAAGTATGCGGATACAAGGTTCATGTAGTATAGAGGTAGATGTTAGTGTAAATTGAGGCTAAAAAGTTATGCTTTCATACAGGAGAATACCTGAAATGCATGTAGATATTTTGCTTTATCAGCAAAGATGAGAGAAAAAGAAATGGAGAAGAAATATGACAGTTTAATGAGAAGTTGCTAAAGCATTCCATCCAGTTAATGAGAGTTTGCCAGCCCATATTGGAGATTTCTGATGTTTTGAAAACTGCTCTGTCATTTAATAAGAACCAGACATCTTAAAATCAATGCTATATGTTTACATTGCTGTATGCAGAATGTATGCAAAATTTATTCTGAATACATTTTCATGTACCAAAAAATTGTTTCAAAATAGATGACTTGCTAAGTAAATGACGTCTTCATGCAAATAACATTTTGTTTCTACATTAAAAGTTGACAAAAATCATTGGATTGCAGTTTCATTTAATCCACTTCAGGGAAAGTATTTAATGTAATGTCACAAGGTGCCCCCAGGCCTAGTACCTGTACGGTATTACACCCTGCCAACATTCCGAGTATACTTCACTTCTTTTATCTCAGGTATCCCAAACCCTATAAATACACACTTATGAACAGCAAGTACAATTACTTAAAACAAAACATGGAGCTATTTAACCCACAGCAAACAAAAAAGGAAAAAATCATATTGTTATAAACCTCATCCTCCCTTCCCCATGTTTATTTTTATCATTTATTTTGTTATGTCTAAATTGTAAGGTTTTTGGGGATAAGAACCATGTCTCCTTTTTCCCCCTAAAGTTCTATGGGTATGTGTACACTACCAACCGGATCGATCCAGTGGGGGTTGATTTATTGCGCCTAGTGTAGATGCGATAAATCGACCCCCGAGCCTTCTCCCGTCGACTCCTGTACTCCACCGCCACGAGAGGCACAGGCAGAGTTGACGGGGGAGCGGCAGCAGTCGACTCACTGCAGTGAAGACACCGTGGTGAGTAGGTTTAAGTATGTCGACTTCAGCTACTTTATTCACGTAGCTGAAGTTGCGCAACTTAGATCAATCCCCCCCCTGCCCCCTCTCCCCCCTCTGTGTAGACCAGGCCTTAGACAACACTATGCAAAATCAAGAGAGAATGTTTCATCCAGTTGAATTTTCAGGGGAAATTTAGATTTAGATAGGTAGAGTGTAATTACCTACGTTAGAATTTGGTAAAATCCATGCTATGGAACCTTTAAAGACATGTCTGCCAGGACTTCAGTTTTACATCTAATCTAAAAAACCAATATATACTGGGATAAACGGCCATAAATACAGTTCATGTTCTCATGTATTAACAGAAAGGAGCTAACTTTCAGCTTCTTTAGTTTTACCTTTTGCAGTTTTATTCTCATATGTTGATGCAGTTTTTTATGGAAACTAAAGATAGTAGTGCCTGGGAATTAAAAACAAATCTAGTTCCCATGTTTTTAATCATAGCCAAACTTACAAAATAAAAGAACTGCATATGTTTGACTGTAATTCTCCACCAATGTTTTTCCTTCAACAGTACAGTTAATTGATCAAGTCTGTGTGATTGTTGTTGAGCACAATCATCTTGCAGACAGAGTATGCATGAAACATGGTATTCAGCACACTGCTGGAAATAGTGTAAAACAACACCACATTTCTAAGATATATTTCTTTTTTATACTTGAAATTAATGCTGAAAATTATGTATTTATCCCTTTAATTAAAATGATGTTTCTGTTTCTCAGCTAAACACTGCAGGAAGCTGCACTAGACTGCCATGTGAATCCCTACAAAGTATTTACAGAAAACAGCAGCTGGCTTTTCTTTTTAACTATGATGACTTTACATTTTGGTGACATTTTTAAATGACAGTTTACCTCCAGATATGAATATGTGGTGAGATACGTCTTGCAGGGTTGATTTGTAAACAAGTCACTCTCTAAGCACAGTACCTGATCTAATAATCCCATCTCTCCAGAGACCAGATTGTCCCACTGGTGTCCTCATCAAGATTTGTCAAGAACTGGTGGACACACAATTGTTCGGTGGACACTATCTCAAAATCACAATCCTCTGGCCTATTTTTTCCTAGAAGCTTATCCTGCGGGAGGGTGAAACAGGTAAGAGACCTGAATAAGAGAACTTTGAATGAAATGTGTATGAATCAATCTTTTTCTCTTGAGTATTGGAACTACAGTACAGTCTTTTCACCAAACAGAGGTATACAGTTTAGTTTCCACAGATATGACAGGAACATGTTTATATATTTCCTACATACAAAAATTTTACAAAGATTTCAAAGACTTTGCACTTCAGGGACATACATTTTTGAGGCACAGCCTTTCTTTCCTTCTGTCTGCCTTTGATCCCATAAGGATTTAAAGGTTGTTTTCATCCTACTCTACAAGATATTAAATTTGTTATATTTAGAAGTCATCCTACTTAATGCTGCATCCAAAGATTAGGTTATAATCACAAGATAACTGATATCCCTTTTTGTCTCCTTAATGTTTCCTTGGTCTCTTTCAAGCTGAATTTACAGCTTGTCTACATCAGAAAATTATTCTGGAATAAGATAGTAATAGTTATTCCGTGAAAACTTCTCCATGTAAACAAGCCCTAAGTCTTTTTTCAGGCTGCTCCATCTGCTTGGAACAACCTCCCTTTTCCCATGTGACAAGCATCTGCACCTTCTCCCAACTTTCCTTGGAAACCCATTTTGTTAGGCTTCCTTTCCATCACCAATCACCTGTGATTATATTTGATTCCACCCTCTTGCCTTGTCTTTTAATTGTTTGTTTTGCAGCAGGACATTTTACATTGAAAACTCTCAGAGTAAAGGACTTATCTAAGTTTGTGTTATTGTAAAATATTCATCTCATCTATGACAATAAAGTAATTAATAAAATAAAAGAATCCTGGGGGCTGATAACACAGGAATAGCCTATACAAGAGCTAAAAATTAAATTACTTCTTAATTTTTTTCATACAGGTATCTAGAGCCAAGATACCTTAAGTGGAAATAAAAGTTCCAGGAAATAATAGTTTCACTATCACATCCTCCCTCCCCCCCTCCCCCCCCCAAATATGCAGGTCTTAAATCCCTGAAAATTCTAGGGCCAGATGGGTTAAATACTAGAAAGGACGCTAGAAATGGAAGCCTAAAGAGATCATTTTAAGACATCCTTGGGGGCACTGAATGAAGTAAAGACATAACTCAATCTTTAAGAGGCTAAGGAGGAGCTAGGACATTGTCAACAGAAAATCTGACCTCAGTGGTAGATAAGATGATAGAGATATTCCTAAGGAAAGTGATCGTATAACATTTGAAGAAATTACATGATCAAATAGAAATCAGCAAGGTTTTCTAAAGTGTAAATTGTGTCTGACAAATCTGGTAGCTTTTTTGGGGGGTGGGGGGTGGGGAGGTGTTCTTAAGGCTTACTTGTCACTGCACACCACACTGGCTAACATACTTTATATATAAAAGAAGCAAGTACAGCAGAGAAGACCCAGATTTTGAGTCAGTCAGAAGTTGGTGAAGTGACCTGAAGCTGATAATAAGTGCAAAACATTTGGGGTCAGCAAGGAGAAAAATAACAAGTGGAGTGCCATATGAATCTATACTGGGAGTACACATGCTGCACACACAGTGAATGACCTATAGGGCATGATCTGGTATCTCAGATTGCAGACAGAACTAAACTGAGTAGACCAACTGATATACAGGAAAGTATCTGATCAAAGAAGACTTAAAGAGAGGAAAATTACTGTAATTTTTACAGCAAGTGTGAGCTGTTCTACATTCCTAAGTGACTCCATCTCCTATCTCAAAGTGACCATACCTTGAATTCCACTATGAGCACCCTGGCACTGATGTGCTATAGCTGTTTTTACAGATTCTCATGAATGTTTTTCCCCAGATACGGTGTCCTAGGGATGCATGAGCTCATAAATAAGGTAGAGGGACTCGAGGCTTCATTTGCTTCCCAGTTTGGACAAGAACACTTTGTCATAACTAAGAAGGCACTGCTATTTAGCAAACACACTTATCCTAAAGGAAATGGCTGGAAATACTATTTTCAACATGTCTAATTTGAAGTGTGGGAGGGAAGACCATGTATAGGGGGCTTGGAATATCCTACTCTAAGGAAGTATCTGCAAAATGTCTGACATTCAGCGAAATCTGGCCCTGTCCAAAGGCAAAGGATCTGCTCTTCAGAAGTATTTTTATGAGACCCACGGATAAGTCATTTTTGTAAGGGATGATTTAGCAGGGTTCAAAGGAAAGAGCTTATTAGAAGCAGGAAAATCATTTCAATCTCCCTTTCATTTTGGAGGTAGAATTCTAACAAGAGCCTCCTGGAAGTCCAGATACCTCTCTCTAGCTCAGTGATTGTCAAACTTTTGTACTGGTGACCCCTTTTACATAGCAAGCCTTTGAGTATGACCCACCCCCTTATAAATTAAAAATACTTTTTAATATATTTAACACCATTATAAATGCTGGAGGCAAAGTGGGGTTTAAGGTGGAGGCTGACAGCTCGTGACCCCTCCACATAATAACCTCACGACCTCCTGAGGGGTCCCGACCCCCAGTTTGAGAACCCCTGGTTGCTTATCTCTGCACCCTGTTGTCTTGGCTGGTACAATATGATGCTAATACATCAAGACTCCTGCTATTTGGGTCAGGAACTGGGGGCCTTGGAAAGCTGGTGCTTTTAATACTAAGGGAAAGGAATAACATTTTTCAACAGAAACACCCTAGTAAATGGTATTGGAAATACAAATCATAAAAGAAGATGCTGGTCTTCATTTTGACAGGATAGGTACTGCAGAAGGGAGGCATGAGCGTGCTGCGATATTTTAAAGAGGATTAAAAGTATACAGGAAAAACTACAGCCTGCAACACAAAGGTGAAAATAATGAAAAGAAATGTATGGGCTAATACCTGGGACGTAGTAGTCATGGACCATAAAAAGAGAATGAAGCTGTTACTCTGTGAACAAGCACAGTATAAATGGTGTTAATTGATTACAGTTAACTGAAGCAATTAATGCAAAACAAATTAACTAGATTAAAAAATTTAGTCACAATTAATCACAGTTTGAATCGTACTGTTAAACAATAATAGAATACCATTTTAAATTTATCCTAAATATGGTTGGATTTTTTATATTTTCAAATATATTGATTTCAATTACAAAACAGAATACAAAATGTACAGTGCTCACTTTATGCTATTATTTTATTACAAATATTTGCACTGTAAAAGAGATAAAAGAAATAGTATTTTTCAATTCACCTCATACAAGTACTATAATGCAATCTCTACCATGAAAGTGCAACTTACAAATGTAGAATTAATTTTTATATAATTGCGCTCAAAAACAAAACAATGTAAAACTTTAGAGCCTACAAGTCCACTCAGTTCTACTTCTTGTTCAGCCAATCACTAAGATAAACAAGTTTGTACATTTATAGGCGATAATGCTGCCCGCTTCTTATTTACAATGCCACCTGAAAGTGAGAACAGGCATTTGCATGGTACTGTTGTAGCTGGTGTTGCCAGGAATTTACGTGCCCGATATGCTAAATATTTGTATGTTCCTTCAACCACCGTTCCAGAGGACATGCTTCCATGCTGATAATGATCATTAAAAAATAACGTGTTAATTAAATTTGTGACTGAACTCCTTGGAGGAGAATTGTATGTATCCTGCTCTATGGCTTTACCCGCATTCTGTCATATATTTCACGTTATGGCAGTCTCGGATGATGATGCAGCATATGTTGTTAGATTTAAGAACACTTTCACTGCAGATTTGACAAAACGCAAAGAAGGTACCAATATGCAATTTCTAAAGATAGCTGCAGCACTCGATCCAAGGTTTAAGAATCTGAAGTGCCTTCCAATATCTCTGAGGGATGAGGTGTGGAACATGCTGTCAGAAGTCTTAAGAGAGCAACACTCTGATGTGGAACTACAGAACCCAAACCATCAAAAAAGAAAATCAACCTTCTGTGGTGGCATCTGACTCAGATGATGAAAATGAAGGTGCGTTGGTCCACACTGCTTTGGATCACTATTAAGTAGAACCCACCTGTTCTCAGTTTTAGGTGACGTAAATAAGCAGGCAGAATTGTCTCCCATAAATGTAAAAAACTTGTTTGTCTTAGTGATTGGCTGAACAAGAAGTAGGACTGAATGGACTTCTAGGCTCTAAAGTTTTACACTGTTTTATTTTTGAATGCTGTTACATTAAAAACTACGATCAGAGAACATTATTAAGGTTGAAAAGTCAAGCACTAAAAAGTTAGGGAACTCTAGAACTGAGGTTGCCTTTGCAGCCTTAATTCAGCCTCTTTATGTGTATGCATTATAATAAAGTCTTTAACTATATAATCACATACTATTTTTTTCCAGCTTCTGAAATAGCACAAGTCTCCGTGTCACAGAACTATTATACGGCCTTTCTCTGTTTCCTTTTATGAATTTTGTGAATGTGAAGTTTGTCATAGGGTTTGGCGACCCCTAATGGGCAATTAAGAAACTGACTGTATTAAATAAATGAAACTGATAAAGAAAGAAAATCTTTTTTTTTTCATCGCAGTGTTTAAATGTTTTCCTCTCTTTTATCTGCAGCTGGATCAAATTTCTGAACTTCCTTCATGTGATTTTATGCTTGCGGCTTCAACAAGATTCACAGTTCCATGACTTCCAAAACATTTAGACAGAAATAAGCAGATGTCTACACTTTCCTGAAATTCCATATTAGTCAGCTATCTTTGGGCAGTATCAGGATTACAGTATTATTCCAGCATACAGTTCAGTTTGAAGACTCATAGCATAGATGAAAAATCTGAGAGTCCTTTTTTACACACTGTTTGTTTAAGATGGACACACTGTTGTTAATTTGGAGAAAAGACTAGTAACTTCCTAGGCAGTGTTTCATTACTTACATGAATAACAGCTGCTACTGAAACAATTACTCAGATATAGTGTGGTTTTTTTTTAGTGTGTATTGAAAAAGTATTAGAAATTCTGCAATAACATTACCTGCTTTGATAAAATAGTCATATAAGCAATGTCATTTTTATGTTAAAGTAGCAAGCTTTTCAATTTGAAAGTAATTTTTAAAACCAGATTTAACCCTTTTAATTACTTATTTATTTGAGAATTCCTCCTCTTCCCCTCCCTCTCCCCCCCATAACATGAAATCAACTGGTAATCATGCAGTAAGAAATTTCTGATATAGGTATTTATTTCTGCCAATATAAAATGAAAGTATAAATAACCAGTTCATGTTAAATTGTTTTAAGTAGTAGATTATGATGATATTTTAATCTTCACAGAAATAAAGGAGGTTTAGCTTCCTGGGAATTTGTTCAGGACTGTTCAGTTTTTCTTTGTTTGCACAGAAAATTTACATATGTTTCATAGTGACACGTATCAAAATGAAAAATGTAGCATAATTATCACTGTAGTTCTATATACAGCTGTATATAACTTGTTCCAATTTCTCTATATTATCAATCTGTGACTATTCAAAAATATTAAATGGTGGTATTTATAGCTTTAGCCAGTTAATTTATAAAACACTATATTTATCTGTATGAATTAATTATTTGAAAATTTAACATGACTGCCAGGAAAATAAGTTAATGAAGTTTTGTGGCATTTTATGTTAAAATTTGAAATTTTGTATTGCGCAAAATTATATTTTCTCAAAAAAAAATACAAAAAGCATGTCTGGAAGATCCCAAATCCATATTTTTTTGGGAGCACCCATCATTCCAACCTCACTGAAGATGTCAGAGGAACAGAGTTTTTCGGTAGCCACTACTGAAACATGGAAAGAACTCCACCTTTCATCTGACAAACATGCCTTCCATCTTTTTGCTGGAAAATGCAAAAGCATGGATCATGTGGAACATCCGGCACCAGACCCTAGAGACCCAACTGTTCACACAAAATATCATTTCTCTGTGAACTCTGAAAAGGGGAGGTTTGGAGTGGCAGAAGATTATTTAACATCATGTGTACCTGTAGTTGGAGGGATGGAAACTCATGGCAGTACATGGAAGAGGACTGGTGATGTAGCTTCCTATGGTTATCAAATATCTGGAGATAGAGACACATGCAAAAATATGAGTCAAGTTGAATATCAACAGCTTCCTCATATATTTACAAAAACAGATGGACAGTGTACAAAAACCTCAAATGACTGTTTTCCAAACCTCTCTGAAAAAGGTGTCAGCCATCTGGAAGATAAGTGCTGTGATATTTCTGATTTGGTTTCCAGTACTAAAAAAATTAGCATAGATTTAAGGTCTATGGGAAAAGAAGATGTTCCATCAGACAATCATAGTGTCCATCATGAACATCTTAGTCAGTACCTGGAAATGTTTTTTCCCAAAATAGCAAAGGAGTCAAATACAAAAAAAACACTGCGTGATTGTTCAGACTTTGCGATATCAACAGACACTGAATTTCTTAGTATAATGACATCAAGTCAAGTTGCCATTCTTGCACAAAAGCACTTTAAAGAACAGAATAAAATGCAGAAGGAAGCCATGAAACTAAAGGGAATAGAAGCAGGAAAAAAATATAGAGAAAATAAAGTAGTTTTAAATGAATCTTTCCAGACTAATTTTGTTGTCGGAGAATGCTCTAATGTGGCAGAGACTGACCAGCAACAAGAGTCTGCAAACTCCCTTGAACTTTTCAGTTCGGAGAGTGCTGGGAACATTATCTGTCTTGAGTCTACAAGAAGGGAAACAAGTTCTCAGGAAAATGCAGAGGACTCTCAAGAACTTGTCAGTGTTGCTGATGAACAACTGCTGAATGAGATCCATATTGAACCATTGAGCACAGGACTATTGTGCTCCCAACTAGATAATTATTATAAAAGCTCTTCTAAAAGAGCCCGAACATCTGAAGATGCCCTAAGTATTTCTTACTCTACACTTAAAACTCAGCAGACATCAAAGAGAGCTAAATTGGTTTGTTCTCCAACCAGTCCTGAAACAAAAGTGGCTCAAGAGATGTTGTCAAAGTATTGGAAACTTCAGAAGAATCCATTGCTACTTAAAAACTGCTGCTGCAAGAGCCAGAAGTACAGTGTTTTGGTCACAGTAGTACATCCTTGTCATGTCAAAGAAATACAAATAAAGTCAAGACCAAAATCTTCCTCTAAAGTTCCCATAGCAACTATTGTAGTTATTGACCAGTCAGAAATAGAGAGGAAGGTTGTGCTGTGGCGGGCTGCTGCATTTTGGTCACTCACAGTGTTTCCTGGAGATATTGTACTACTTACAGGTAAAAACTCCATTTTTAATGTTTGCTCTTTAAAAATTTACCCTTTTAAAACGTTTTCTATATCTGACGTAGAATAATTTATGAAGAGAGACTTGCAATCATTAGTTTATTCACTGAAAATTATCTAAATTATCCTGCCACTTAAAAAGCAACAAATTGTGATTTATGGGAGCGGGAACTTTACATTAATATACAATACATATTGATTCTTTGATCTCCAGCATGCACCATGTAGAAGAGCAATATATTGACCTTGAGATATTGCAGTAGGTCAAGTCAAGTATATTCTGTGTATGTAATCTATTTAGCCAATTAGCATTTATAAAGCAGCTATCACTGGCATCTAGTTGCTGCACGTACATCATAGAAACATTGGGATCTCTCCAGAAGGAACAAGGTGTTCAGCGTTTTGCATTTTCATTTAATAGTTCTGCTTTTGAGATCCTTATTTGGATTTCTTCTGTTGTAGTTCTTTATCACTGGTAGTCATGTACCAAATGGTTATAACTGTTTTGGCAAATCCCAGAAAGAGAAGCAGTCCTTGTCAGTTTTGGCCTATGCCATTAAGGGCTTTGTACATCAATATTATAAACTTGAATTGGATATTCAATGGATGGGGAGCCACTGTAGGTTGCAGAGCATTGGCTAAAATGCTCTGTTTGGTTCATCCAGCTCAGGACAAGTTAATTAAGATTGATGACCGCTCCTTATTATACTTGCTATCTCATGGAACTCTTTAGTTACACTAGGGATCAAATTCATCCCTGGTGTAAGAAGATGCAACCCAGGGGGAGCTACATCTGCTTAAGATATGGCTGGATTTGGCCAAAATAAAGCAAAAAAAGGAAGGAGGATGTGGAACTTTAGAACCGTCATCTTCCCCATCCAATCAACTTTACAATACATTTAAAAGAGATTCCAGGATGTTGTATCTACCCAGCCTGTCCCATTTCATATGGTATGATAACAGTCCTAAACTGTTTCTATACCTGAAAGTGTGAAAGTAATCCAGAATCTTTCAAGATCTGAACAAAATCCTCACTGCTATAGCGTTTCATAATCTGACCATTTATTCCTTGAAGGTGATCTAGAATTATTCCTATGATCAAATCCCACAAGCACTAATGCTGGGGTATTTTTATCTGGTTATCCCTACTTTTATGTAGGCTCTTATACTGTGCCAAAGACTGATATCTGAACGTCTAAGAATTCAACATGAGAAATTGTGATTTCCCCACCCCGACATTTCAACAAAATTGTTTCTAATATTGATAGTCTCCATTATCTCTTGCTTGTTGTGCCTTTTTCAGTCAAAGTTTTGAATGTTTAAAATCTGTTCGTTGTATAGTTTTAACTTTTTTTACTATTGCTTAGGTACTGTGGCATTATGTGTTATAGAAAAACTGAAAGTAAAGAGAGCTCCCCCTGCCTCTTTCCTCTTTTTGTTTACCTTATCTCAGACTCCATCCAAAGTATTTTTAAGACAGCCTACCACTGCTTGCCTCAGACAGGCTATATGAGTCAATAAGAAACTGTTAGTCTACCTGCCTTGCTGTTTGGAAATCATACTAGATAAATGTAATTCCCTTGTATAATGTGTCTTTATGAGATACTTGGTGTTGGACTATTAAATATCATACAGTAGAGGATGACTACCATTGAGAGGACTTGATAAAGCAGTGCTTTTATTGGTTCTCTGTGAATTCTGAAAATTATTCATTTTAAAATTAAACTGTTGTAAAAAAAATAGCCTCTTCTAAAAACACTCTTCAGCCACAAGCTAGTGCTCCAGTCCTGCCAGCTGCTCTGCATGGGCTATGCAGAGTTCCAGTGAAGTAAATAGAGTTCTGCATATGCATAGGTTTCTGCCTGCATAGAACAACTTTGCAGGCTCAGGTCCTAGGAATATATTTAAAGCCAAAATAACAGCTTGGCTGCATCTTTCAAGGTCAGCCCTAGATCACTGTTTATATAGCACATAAAAGGAAAGTAGCCTACCTGAGTAGTGGAGAGGCCACTGGCAAGACAGGAACAGCAGGCAGGCCATAATGCATTGGAAAAGACCAAGGAAACAGATGGAGCAACTTAAACATTAGAGTAGTGAAATAAGATTCCAAATTCAGATTCAGAGCTAAAGTCACTTTAAAGATTTCCAGTGCTGAAGTACAACCTGTATATACATCAACCATTAACGTGCTGTGGATTGATGTTTGCTTTCTTTGTTGCAGATGTCACTGTGTATGAGAACCATTGGTATGGAGAAATGATGCTGCAGTCAACATTTACCAGTCAGTTATTTAATCTGGGGAGCTGCTCAGCTATCGATCCCAAAGAATGTGAGACTGCAATATGTGCATAAGGGAGTCTTTATAGTTTATCTAATTCTCAACTTCACTAGATTCGAATTCAAAGAAGAGAATTGTTTACAAATCATGTATTTTCTAAATTTTATTTTAAAAGAAAATTGGCTGTTTAAAAAATAATCTTTTTATTGTTGTTTGGATTTTCCCTGCAAAGGTAAACATCTAAAGTGTGCAGAACACTAGAAAGTGATCTGTAAAGAGCAATCCTGGACTGTTAGTCAGATGGACTATGTGACACAATTGAGTGTTCATCATACAAAGCAAACATTTACAAAACTATCTGAATTCTCTGTACTTAGAATAAGAAATAACTGCCATATTTCAGATACAGCTCTTTAGTAAATGCTGACTTTTTAATGAGGACCACTTTATATGATTCTGTACCCATGTAAGAGCTGTTTTTGTTTTCTTACTAATTTTGGGTGCATTTAAAGCAACACACATGTTGTTGTGCTGAAATTCTGTCAAATAATAAAGTATGGTTAGTTTGTTTTTTTTTAAATGGCAAATAAAAAAGTTTTAATTTAAAGTCTGAATCAAATAATGAACTGTTTATGATGATATTTCCAGGTTCTGCCCTGGTTCAGAATTATTTTTTTCAGTTCAAACACTCACTAGTCAGATTATAATATATTTCTTGGCCAAAAAAAAGAAAAAGGGTCAGATTTTTTTCTTTTCCTTTTCTTTTCTTTTTTTTTTAAGTTTCCCATGTTGTAGCTGTTGATGTTCTCCAAGATTTATTGGCATATGTGTCTTCAAAATTTGCCTACTTCAGAGATCTCCCACACAGACAACCGCAGAAGTTGGATCGCATACAGCATGTCCAGCTAGACCAACTTCAGCCAGATACATTGGTGCATTCAGTACTAAAACTTGTCAGCATCACTATACTAACAGGTAAGTGGACTTGTTTGTTAGAGCTTAACTGACAGAAGTTCATGATTATGTTGCAAGCCCAGATACCTTGCCAATATGCTAAAAGGTAGTTAAATCCTGCTCCACAAACCAGCATTTTTAAATGACAGTAAATTTTAGAGAATTTTTTTCTAACTTTTTAAAAATCACCAGTTAAATTTTAGAAGATGTTTGCTTTTTCCCACCCTATACCTCCATATTCTGCTCTGGTCACCCCAGAGTGGCCAGGCTTTGCTTTCAGTCAGAACTGTGTTCCAGCACAAAAGATGATTGTTGTATCAATGAAAGTTGTTCTCCCTTCTGAATACAATTCAGCATGAAATCCCCAATAGCTGATTGTTGGTGGGGTGGGGAGGAACCTGAAAACTGCTAGTTGACTGGGAATGGGGTTCACCCCAGGAGCCCATCAATGCCAACTGGTAGAAGCAGGGGCGGCTCTAGGAATTTGGTCGCCCCAAGCAGTCATGCCTGCGGGAGGTGCACCGGAGCCGCGGGACCAGCGGACCTCCCGCAGGCATGACTGCGGAGGGTCCGTTGGTCCCGCGACTCCAGTGGACCTCCCGCAGCTGCGGAGGGTTCGCTGGTCCCGCGGCTCCAGTGGAGCATCCGCAGGCATGCCTGCGGGGGGTCCACCCAAGCCGCGGGACCAGCGAACCGTCCACAGTCATGCCTGCGGGAGGTCCGCTGGACCCGCGGCTCCGGTGGACCTCCCGCAGGCATGACTGCGGAAGGTCCGCCGGACCCGCCTGCCGCCCTGCCGGCAAAATGCCGCCCCAAGCGCGCGCTTGGCGCGCTGGGGTCTGGAGCCGGCCCTGGGTAGAAGGCACATCATACCATAACTCACATCAGGCCTGACACACTCGTTGCCCAAACTCATTGTTGTCATAATCTATATCTAAAAGGTGTCATGAAGGTATCATATGCACTTTGGTAACATGCTGGTCATTAATATTACTGCATGACATATATACAGGTAGTATATAAAGAATTATAGATGTATGCTGGAAACATTCTTATAAAGGAGTTTGGCAGGCAGTGTATAATCCCAGCCTGTCATAAACAAAAGAATGTTGTTTTGTCTGCTTGATTGTGTCGCCAGTGTAAATTGAGCAAGATGCGACCAGAAACAATGGAAGAACGTTTACGTAGAAGGTAAACAAAGCCATCAAACTAGCAAATGGGTGAGATGACCACTTAATGATCATGATGGGGGATGGAGGGTGTACCCTCAGGAAGCTGTCCTGACTCTTGAAACAGAGACAGTGGAATTACGGAAATTATAAGCAAAAACAGAAAGCCATTTTGTTGTCATCACCAGAGAAACACGAGAGGCCAGAGCTCTTGAAATCTGAGAAAGGTGGATCTTTCAGCTAAGGGGGTTGAAGTCTCTGGAAATTGACTGTAGGTGATAAACCTACTTGGACATGGATCGTAACTTGCTGAAGTTAGGTTTTAGTCACTAGAAAGCATGTTTTGTTTGTAACCTTTTCAATCTTTTTCACTTTTACTTGAAATCACTCAAAACTGTGTTCTTTGTTAATAAACTTATTCCTGTTTCATTACAAAACCATCTCAGTGCTGGTGTATTGAAGTGTAAGTCTTCTGGTAACCGAAGAGGCTTTTCTGTGCTCTGTCTCTTTGGAGGCAGAGATCTTAATAACTTCTGTGAAAGTCTAGTGGACATTGCAGGAAGCTGTCTCCGGGGAAATTGGAAACTGGTGTTCGCTAAGTGTTACCTGCAAGGCAGTATTTGGACTGGCAGAATCCCGAGGAGTTTGCTGGCCAGGCTGACTTGCTGGTGTGGCAGGGAGCTAACACATAACTTAGCAGCAGCAAAACTCACTCTTGCTGAGGCAGAGCAGTAACACAGTAGCTCCCAGTTCTGGGTGACCTGAGCAAGACATAACAGGGTCAAGTGTGAGCATGGCTTTACAGAGGGAGAGGGAAGCTGATAGCTTTTTGCCTAGAGCAGAGAAGATAGCCTTTGTTTTCTCTAAGGGGTCCTAGTCTGGGATCACTGGCATGAGCTGGCTCCTTCTTTCAGTGAAAGCAGTAGTAGGGTCCCTTTCACCTGTTTCTCCTACTTCCCCACACTGTTACCTGTAACTGTCAATATTGTCTTTATTCTCCTAGAGATTGAACTTTCTAAAGGTGGAATTCTCCATGATGGATGCTTGCATATACTGTACCTACATCTCAACAGTTATATTTTGAATATAATTTGCTATTGGAGAACTATATTAAGTATTTGTGAGAAACACTGAATGTCGGTTTAAAGCCCTAAACTATCTCAGAATACTGAAAGAACTGGCACATGAGATTGCTAATCTCATAGCAAGGATTTTTAATAATTCTCTCTGTGGGGAGATAATACCATATGACTGAGGAATAGCTAACATCATTCCTATATTTAAGAAAGGGAGGGGGGGAAAGTGATCCCAGCAATTACTACCTAGTTCAGACTAACAGATCTATATGCAAGGCTTTAGAACAAATTGTGAGGGGAAAGGATAATTACATTAATTGAGGTAAATGGTAAAGGAGATATAATTTAACATGGATTTATCATAGGTAGCTCATGCCAGAACTGTTCGTTCTTTCTTTGAGAAAATAACTGATTTTTTAGACAAGGGAAATGCAGTAGATCTAATAATGTACTTGGACTTCCTTAAAGCTCTTGACACAGTATGAGAAATGACTAGTTAAATCAGAGAAGGTGGGAATTAGTACTGTACAAGAATTGTAGGATGGATAAGGAACTGGCTAAAGGGGAGAAGGCAACGGGTTGTGGTAAAAGGTGAAAGGTAAAAGAATTGGAGGGAGATTACTAGTAGAGTTCCCCAAGGATCAGTCTAGGGCCCAATCTTACTAATTATTTTATCAGTGACCTTGATATTAAAAGAGTGTACTAATGAAATTTACTGATGATACAAAGTTGGGAGTGATCATCAATACAGAGGCGGATCAGAATATTATACAGGAAGATCTGGATAACCTTGAAGACTGGAGTGACTGTAATGGGATGAAATTCAATAGTACAAAGTGCGGTGTCATGCTGTTAGGGTCTAATAATAAGAATTTCTGCTACATGTGTGGGCTAATCATCCGGAAGTGATGGAGAAGGTGGGAGAATGGTGCGTATGGGTTGATTACAGAATGACTGAACCACCAATGTGGTGCAGCTGCAAAAAAAGTAAATGCAGACCTGGGATTATCAGGCAAGGTATTTCTAGTAGAGAGAAAGAGAAATATTAATTAAAAAAATTATATAAGGCACTGTTAAGACCTCATTTTGAATACTTTGTACAATTCTGGTTGTCCATGTTCAAGAAAGATGAATTCAAACTTGAATAGTGCTGAGAAGAGCTATTAGGATGATTAGGGGAATGGAAGGCCTATCTTAGAGGATACTAGATGAGTTTGGCTTGTTCAACCTATCAAAAAGAAGGGGAGTAAACAGTAGGGAGGGAGGGTGAAGATCTATTTAAGCAAAAGGGCAGTGTTGGCACAAGAACAAATAGGTATAAACTGGCTATGAACAAATTCAGTCTGGAAATTAGAAGGAGGAGAACTATCAGGAGTGAGGTTCTGGAAGAGCATCCCATAGGAGTGTGGGGGAAAGCAACTTCATTTTGAGAGAGCTGGACAAATTTCTGAGTGTGATTTTATGACTAGTTTTGTTTTGTGATGGTTGGGTGCAGTGATAGCCCTGGAGCTCACTTCCAGTTTATGTCTTATGTTCCTAAAATCCCGTGCTTCAGGGCTTTAGCCAGCCACCTGCAGGGATCCCCCTACCCCCTTCCTCCAGTATATTTTGTTTTGTTTTGTTCTCTTTCATCTGAAGTATTAGAGATGGCAGTGGGCCACTGGAATAGGTGGGACCAGTGTTCTGATGTGTAACCAGACATTCTCACCCTTACGTGTTTCAGTTCCCGGTTTCTGCTCAGATGCTCAGCATCTAACTGATCACATGTAAGGGGTTGGGAAGGAATTTTCCCCCAGGTCAGATTGACAGTGACATTGAGGGTTTCTGGCCTTCCTCTGCAGTTTGTGTGGGGGGTGGAGGGGTAGGGAGGGGTATCACTTGCCAGGATTATCTGGATATACCCCTCTACCCCAATATAACGCGACTCACTATAACACGAATTCGGATATAACACAGTAAAGCAGTGCTCCCGGGGGGACGGGGCTGGGTGCTCCGGCAGATCAAAGCAAGTTCGATATAATGCGGTAAGATTTTTTGACTCCTGAGGACAGCGTTATATCGGGGTAGAGGTGTATTTCACTTAATCAGTGCATTGCCATTATGGTGGCCTCGGGCATTGGTGCTCCTTGGTCCTTCCTATTCTCTCCCTGTGGCACGTAATAGTTTAGTTTTCTGTGGACTGTAATATTTGGGTAATTGGGTTTAATGTGTGGGTACTGGTTGGTGTTGATGACCTGTGATATACAGCAGGCCAGGCTAGATGATCTGGTGATCCTGTCTGCCCTAAAACTCTAGGACTCTAAGTGACTTCAGGAATGAAGAGATGAACAGGGCTCTTGTAATAATACGTTCAAGATTTACCACTGTTATCCCTTTCAGTCTGTTTGTACACACAGCAATAATTCCTGTTTTGAGTGAAAAGTAATAAAAAATGTTTCTCTTTGAGAAAGCAGCTAAACTATTACAGCATATTTTTTTTTAACTTTGACTTAAAGCTTGATCCTGAGACATGCTGAATGCCCTCTTATCCCATTGATGTCAATCCGAGGGTGCTCAGTGCCTATCAAGATCATTGCCATAAATGTTTGGGGCAATATTTTAAAAAGTCTTAGTACTCAGCCTCTACCATTAAAGCACCTAAATAGTGGCTCTATTTTCAAAAGTGCATCTCACCTGTTGTTCTCAATGGAAGTCTCCTATTTCTCTGACTCACAAAGTACTTGAGCCAGTGTTGCAAGGAGTTGACTTCTTGACAAACTCCTGTGCACTGTGCTGCACAGTAACAGACTCCCTGCATTCCAGGTCACACCATTTGGCCCGGCCACCCCTCCATCCAGATGGAGGGGTGGCTGGGCCAAATTTGAGTGGTGGTGTGACCCTGAGCACCACGTCACAATGCCGCTCACTGAAATTTGGCCTGGTTGCAACCCCATTTGTACAGAGTTGGGTCCAATTTCAGTGCCATTGTGACCAAAAAACTGAAGTAATGCTCTGGCAGCAGCTGTACTGGTATAGTATGGAACCACTGCTTAAAAGTGGTCAGGCCATTCCCCCAACCCTCCATGGCTCTGACTTATGGAACTTGAGCAAGTGCAAAAAATGTGAGAGTAGGGGAAAACATCTGCTGCCCCCTCCCCACTCCTCCCTAATTGGTGCTGTGAGTTCACAGGTATTTTCAGCCAGTGCGTAGGCAGGGTTTGTTTTCATGGATTTGATTCCATATTCACAGCAGGGCCAACTGGAGCATTTTTGCTAGTCCTGCAAAATATACCATTCACCTTACTGCCCAAACTCTCCCCCCTCCAAAAAGACTCCGGTCCCCCCCTTGCAATAATAAATATTAACTGACTCTTGTCTACCATGATCACTTGCTGGAGGATTCTCTGCAGCTTGAGGTCTTCAAACCACAATTTGAGGACTTCAGGAACTCAGACATAGGTTAGGGGTTTGTTACAGGAGTGGATGGATGGCATTGTGCAGGAGGTCAGACTAAATTATCATAATGGTCCCTTCTGACCTTAAAGTCTAGAGTCTATGTACATTTTAAATAAGTATTTCTGTAAAATCACAGTGATATCATTTAAAACCTTTTCAGAGTCTGTGTACAGTTACAAAGGAGAAAAGCAAAGAAAAATTATTCTAACTGTGGAACAGATCAGAGATCAGCACTTTCTGATGGTATTATGGGGACCAGGGGCAGCCTGGTGTCCTCAACTTCAAAGGAAAAAGGGTAAGTATAAATAAACTCTTTGTATGTATTATCCAGGTGAATGATTAATATATGTAATCTGCAGTCATAGTAAAGGTCAAGAGAAGAGCGAGAAAAGGTAGCATGAGAATATGTTTTGCATGATGCTGTTAACTGTGTTAAAACATTCATTTAGTAAATATTTTTATTCAATGGGTAAATGTCTCTCAGTCCTATTGTGACAATGTACTTGAGGTTTTTAGAAGTTTTAACAATTCCCACCACTCTACACTATCTTTTGTTATGCAAGTTGGCTCAGAAACTTCAGCTTGCTTCGTCCACTTATTCTGGAACACCAGTGAGAGTTTTAAATTGCTGTTTAAGGGTTTAGCAGTGATTTCATAATGCTTTATCTATTTTTTCATGTATCAGAATCTCACAGGGCTTTACAGATGTTAGTCTAGCTTTGACTTAGAGGTTGATCCTGAGAAATCCTGAATGCCCTCTTATCCCATTGATATCAATCTGAGGATGCTCAGTGCCTATCAAGATTATTGTCATAAATGTTGAGGCAAGATTTTAAAAAGACATCACTTCAGTGAGGTGCAATATTACATGCATTTTTACAAATGGGGAAACTGAAATACATAAAAGTTAAGAAACTTGCCCAAGTCACATGGTGAATCTGTAGTCGAGCTGGAAATAGATCCTGGAAATTCTGACTACTGCTTCTCCTGCTCTAACCTCTGGAGCACACGCTCTTTCAAAACTCAAGTAGCTGCAGGTAGAACTAAAGCAATAAGACACAAAAAATAATAATGGGAAGAGAATAGACTACCAGCAGAAGTTGATCATTAAGCTGATGAAACCTTCATGACCTTTATTTTTTGGTATTTTGTAATAAGAAGGGAATAGGACATGTGAATACTGTCCAAGAGAAATAAAGAATTTATGGGAGATTAACATGAGGTGAAATCCTGGACCCATTGGAGGCAATGGCAAAACTCCTGTAAGTTCCTTACAGAACTGAGAAAGGTGAAGTATTAACTGTTAAATAATATGGGAGATCATTGAAAAGTTTCTTGACACTACACTATGTGCTGCAGCAAGTTAAATAGTTACAACGGATAATCAAGCCATAAGATACTATGCTATAATAAAGACTTTGTTGTTTGGTCCCTTCAGTGGACGATAGCAGGAAATTCTAATAACATATAACCATGTATAGGATTATTATAATGGTTTTAACTGTGCCAGAGAGCTTGTAATTTATTCTCCAGTTAGTGTTCTATGAATCTAGCAATTCACATATTTTAATCATTAAAAGACTATATCTAAAATGCAAGATAAAAGACTGATTTCTCAACTGTCCAAATACCCATCACTGATAGACAAGCCATGAACATTTGATCCCAGCAAGACAGCCAAGAAAAGTCCACGTCATGCCAAACAAGTGTATAGGTCACAACAAGTAATTGGCATGATTGGGTCACAGGAAGAGACCACATGATGGTCATTCTTGCTAGGAGACAAAAACAGCTAGGCATGTGATGGCCATGTGTACTAAAAGGTTAAACTTTACATAGTAGTCTTGATAAGTAGGGATGAAGAATTGCAGTTTTTTTTATACTTCCCTGGAAAGACAGAAGGATATTTAGTGATATTAATAACTCTATCTTGAAATATCAAAGCAAATTCTTTTAACAAAGAGGTACAGTTATTTTCACCTCTCACTGAAGTTGTAAAGAAAACACTCATACTCTGCCACTAAAAACTGTTCCAGTTCTATAGACTTTCTTTGTAATAGCATTAGGTAGTACAGACTCTATTATCTATATTACTCTGATCTGGCTGAGGTTACCAAACATGATGGCTTGAATGATGAAATACTTTTCTGTAGGCCAACAGCCTTTGGAGAGCAGAGCAGGCCTAGTAACATGGGGTGAAATCCTGGACCCATTGAAGGCAATGGCTAATTCCCATTAAGGACAGGATTTCACCCATGAAGATTTTACAACTAAAAATGTATTCCTTGTGTTCCTAAAAAATGAATTTGCGACGCATACTAGATAAGGTTGTGTCAAAATATTGCAGTCCAGACTAATGTATGTAAGCACCTCATCCTAAGTAGCAATATGCAGTTTGTCAAAATCGTAGCACAAGTAGAGAATTTACTGCTGATACAAAATAAGCTTTTATGAGGCCAAAGAAATAAATGTAACGTTAAAAAAAAAAAAGGCAGTACTCTCTGCTGTCAAGTTGACTGAATGTCTTCTATGCTTTAAAGAAGGACATGAAAATTAATATCTGAGAGCAGTAGTTATTACAACAATTATTTTTATACTGCCCTGGAAAGAATACAGCAAGAGCTACTAGGATGATCCCAGCATTTAGGAAAAGTGAAGGTCTCTCTATTAGAGAAAAACCAATGTGGGTTAACTGAAGCAATAGAGAAAATTATTATGAAGGAGTTTGGAAAAATGAAAAAGATCAATGCTCACACTAGTGAGGAGTATTAAAAACCATAGAGAACAATCTAAAAATTGAGAATACCGACAGAATTGTTTTTCCCCAAAGAGTAGTAGCACTGGGGACTGTACAAGTTGCCAGATGAGGTCATAAAAGAAAATAGTTTAAAAGATATAAGAGCTAGATAGACTAGGCTAGAGAGACAGTGACCAAGCACACAGCGAATGGTGAAATGAGCATGGCGGATCTGATCGAAAGCCCGTGGAAGTCTGTGGAAAGTCTCTCATTAACTTTAATGGATTTACAGTCTTCTGTGCTTGTTGAGCCAATTTCAGGCAGCTTTTTTATCAATTCCTTTTTTGGAGCGGGAGGGGGTAGTGTATTTTCTCAACCATAGTAAGGTGATTTTTTAAAAAAATCAATTTAACATATGAAAATTGCTTTCTCTAGAAACAGCTTTTCAGATGATTGACTGAAAAGAAATTAAATTATATGGCAGTCATGTTAAGGATCCACGTGATATTTTTCAAGACACCTAAAATACAATTCTGCATAATTGTGGAATCTGCATTAACCTGCTCTAACCCAATGTACATAGTGATAAGACAGGAATTTCTTCAGCTTGATCCAGAAAAAGAGTGAAAAGGCAAACACAAAGTGGCTTGCTTCAGCCAGAGGAATGCAGTCTGTAGCATTACTTCTGGGCAGTATAGTTTGTCCAAGGCCTTGCCTACACTATAGGGGAAATTTGATCTAAGCTGCGCGATTTGAGTTATGTGAATAGCATAATTCAAATCGATGTAGCTTAGACCTACTTGCCACAGGATCCACACTGTGTGATGTCAACAGGAGACGCTCTCCCATTGACTCCCCCTACTCTTCTCAATCCAGTGGAGTACATGAGTTGACGGGAGAGCGATCTGTGGTTGATTTTAATGGGTCTAGTGAAGACCCACTAAATCAACCACTGATGCATCGATCTCCGCTCCTCAATCCCCTGGTAAGTGTAGACCCTGAGGGCTGTTCTACACTACACAGGTTGACAATGGCAGTTTATATAATATATAAACTTATCTCATAGAGCCGTGAAGGGTGAAAAGGTCCAAGAGCTCCCTTCCTGCCCAACAGGACCAAGTGATTTTTTCCTCCAGATTGCCTCCCTCCCTAAGTTTGACTTCAAGGCTCTTTTTTTAGCTGGTCCCTTCAAGGATTTGACCTCCCCCCCCCCCCCCCCTCCCCCTTCCCCCCATTATGTTATGTTATGTCCCTCCCCCCTCCACTACACAGCCCCCTCCCACCTGCCTGCCCCACATCCACCTCTCACAGACTCCACCTTCACAAGAGGCATAAGTTGTATGTTGGTGTAGGGTAGCATGAGAATGTGTGTGTGTGTATACTGTGTACTCTGTTGTGTCTGTCTTGTCAACAGGTGGCAGGGTAGACAAGATTGAAAAGAAACCCCGCTGGCTGGCTGGCTGCTGCTTCTGGCTCTGGCTCTGGCTGGGGTGCAGGGGGGGATCTCCCCCTCTCCCTAGCTGCTCCCAGCCCGCCTGGACTGGGGGCCCTCCCCTTGGCACTCCTCCCTCTCATAAAGGAGAGGAGAAGGGCAGCTGCAGCTGGACCCTCACCCCAAAAAAAAAAGCCCCCCAGCAGCCTCCTCCTGCCCCGGGAAATGTGGGAGAGAAAAGCTCTGGGCAGCTTCCTGGAGGAGGAGGGAAGGGAGCCAGCAGGAGCAGGAGCTCTGAGCCTCAGGAGGCTCTGAGCTCCTCCCCTCCACTGCCCCTCTTAGATTGGTGGAAACACCACCACACCACCAACCACACCACCCAAACCAGGACATCATCACATGCAGTAATTACTGCAGAGGTTGTAAGTTGACCTAATTTTTTATTTTATATATATATATATATATATATATATATATATATATATATATATACATAATATATATATATATACACACTCTACCTCCACCTAAAAAAACAAAAAAATGGGAAAAGCCAAAAATGAATGTTATGGCTGAAACCGGGATAGGGGGGGGGGGGGGCGGGGGCGGGGGGGGGCCCCAGGCCCTGGCCTCCGCATCGCCAGTGCGCCGCGCTGCCGCCAGGAGCAGCAGATAGGCAGGGGCAGTGATTGAAAGAGGGCTGGCCGCAGCTGGCAGCCTGAAACTCCTTTAAATCTCTTTTAAATGCGACTGCTGCCTCCTAGTAGCGGGCAGCGGCAGGGCTCCAGCGAAGTTAAGGTCCTGGGGGCTCGCGCAGGCCGGAGCCCGACCCTAAAGTGTGGGCCCCCCCCGCTGCACGCTGCTTATACGCGAACCCGTGTTATATCGGGTCGCATTATAGCAGAGTAGAGGTGTATATATAATGAGTCTCCAAATTAACCCCATCCTTGTGTATCTTAGTCTGAGGTAAATACGTCCTCTCATACACTTTGAATGTTATGGCATCCAAAAAGAGACGCTACATTGTCTTCACATACTAAATAGTATGTAATTATGTGATCAGACACAGGCAACCTTGATTGGCATTCCTAATTTTTGTGTGTGACTTTACAACCTTAAGATTCTTTAATATCATCTTTTTTGTTTAAGGTAGTTTCCTTCATTTAAAAAAAAACAAAACTTTAAAAATTGAAAAAACAAAAATGTCTTCTATAGAGTCCCATATGAGTCATTAGCAAGGTTGGGACTTTTATATCCACAGTATAGTCCTCTACCGCTTGAGCTAACAGTGTAATGAGTAGTAGTAGAGGATGTTATCTTCTGTGTGAACCAGTCATTAGGGTGGGCTGGAGACACAAACTTTGCCCCTGGTTTTCATAGCTAATTGCTAGGCAGAAAAGGAACGCTGAGATTCAGGAATAATGTATTCAGTTTCAAAATCTGTAAGAGAGTATGCTTTAGTAGTATCATAGGCAGTTCTGCTCCTGTCATCTCCTTTCCTCTCAGACGTCCTGTGCCCCCTTCTGCTCCTATCCCACCACCTCAGCCCAACTCCTGCCTCTCCACTCTTACCCTCTTGCTTGACTCTTGCCCCTATCTATCCTATCAGCGTCTCCTGCCTCTGTCCCCTATCACTTCTACTTCTAACCTCTGAATTCCTGTTTTCATCTTGTAAGTAACTGAAAACAGGGTCTTCTATTGGAAAGTGTCGGGCAACCTTAACTATAGGTGGCATTACAAGCACCACCTATAATATAATTGTAATCCCCATATTGACAGTTTCCCTCCTTTCTCCAAGAACAGGTGTTTCTCATCTAAGAAAACAAGTGAATAACTGAAATTTGTAGGCTAAGCCATTTTGGAGATCTGATAAGCTGAAAAAACTTAGGAAAAGTCAGTGCCAGGGAATTGTTAAAGAAATATAAAAATTTTAAAGCTCCTTTTTTGATTTCCCCCCCTCCAAACTTTCCCTTGCATGAGATATGTGAAATTTCACATGGATTGGTTTCTTTTGAGAAATTTGGGTCAAGGGTTGAAAATTGAGTTCACTCTAACCCGCAAATATGAGCTTCACCCTCAACTATGGAGTGGCTAGCACTGCTCCATAAAACAGTTTATATTTTAGGGGTTTCAGAGTGGTAGCTGTGTTAGTCTGCATGCATCCGATGAAGTGGGTTTTAGCCCATGAAAGCTTATGCCCAAATAAATTTGTTAGCCTCTAAGGTTCCACAAGTACTCCTCATTTTAGGGGCTGTATTCTTCACTCAATGACATGCATTTCTCCCACAGAATAGAGGAGCAGATTTAAACGCCATCTGAATGAAATACCTACACAAAAAGGATAGTCACCCCATTGTTTTAAATTTTTGGTTGAAAAGTAGTGTAACACTAAGAGGGCACTGAACTTCATGCCTCAGTTATGCAATGGAGCTTCATCATGTGATTGTGTTTCAAGAATATGCACAAGCATGTGGTTTACTGATCCCTGAAGCAGATAGTGTAGTATTTCTGTATTTTAATGCCTTCATCATTTGCTGTGTGTGATCTGTAATTGTGCAAGTCAGTAAAATGAAATGTCCTGAACAAAGTACAGAGTTTTGGAAAATGGATCAATGTTTGGACAATGGCAAAATGACTTTTATCAGTGATATATCCGCTATAATTCTCCTACTAATATAATTTCCTTCTTCAAGTTCCAGGATTCAACTCCATAACCGCATTCCAGTAAACTAATTCTGGACAACAGTTGGGTTTAGTAGTGTGTATTGACAGTTGGGCCCTTTTTATAAGTCATAAAGGGAGAAAAAATCCACCTCTGAACAGTTGCTTTATTGTAAGTTTAAGGATTGCTGTTTCATAGTTAGAGCTAAATTCACCACACCAAACCCCCTTCCCTCCCCCAACAATTGATTTCTTTATGGCTGTTCTACTCTCCCAGCATGCACTGAGCTTCTTTCAATAGGAGTTCCAGGCACAAAGAGAAGCCAGAATAGCTTTGAAGAGACCCATTTTGGGGACTGGAGAGGAGAATTTAGCTTAGTGTTTTTAAGTCATCTTTCTCGTAATTAACCCTTTCAACATTTAGCACATTTTTCCCTTTGTTTTCCCAAACACAGATAGGAGCTTTTTATAACAAACCAAAATATAAAAAAAGTTTAGTTATTGTATAGGTAACTCCTAAGGAATAGTAGTATTCATAATACAAGGTGTTCTGAAAAAGAAAAGAAATTATTACAATACTATTTCACTGCATTAAATAAGAATGTTTTATGGTCTCATGACTGTCCTGTGTCAGAGAGCAACAGCATTGCCAAAGACAAGCATTCACTATAATCAGCCAGCACTCCACACCCAGTTATTAGATTGCCTTAAAAAACATGAGATTTTTAAAAGGATAAAATCGGGGTTCATTTTACTTTCTGGGTTTGCTTTTTGGATACACTTGGATCATGTCTTAAAAATTTTATATGGAACCATGAAGACTAAAAAGCTTACATTTTTTAGTGAAACCTGAGAGTCTGATGCAATCAATTTGATCCAGGAACTGAGTTTTTAAGAAAAATGCCAGCTGTCATGAGACTTATGATACAGTTGCAATAGCAGACAACACTGAGCACATCATTCTGTTTTATTAAGGAATCCCGTAGATGTTTGCAGCTTTCTACAAGTATTAACCATAGCATGGAAGTTAACTCAATTTCTTGGGTCTTTATTTGTTCTTGCTTTATTTTTCAGATCACATATGGGAATTTAAATATTTACTTGCCCAACGTAGTTCTATTTCAGGTGACATTGAACTGCACACAACTCCATGGTCATCCTGTGAGTGTCTGTTTGATGATGATAAAAGGGTAGTTGAATTTAAAGAGAAGTTTCAAAAAAGTGAAAAGTCTCTCATGAAAATGACAAATCTGTCAACACACTTGGAGGAAAAATGTTCAGGTGAGATTGTAATCCATAGCTCTTTGTTAACTACCTATTTAAATGAGAGACACATTGATAAGCAGGAAAACTGATTATATTTATGACCGTTCACAGTGTTTTCATTAAAACCAGACACACACAGTTGGCTGTAGGCCTGAAATTGTGTGTCTTGGAAGCAGTTGCTCAGTATCCCAGCCAAAGTGTGAATGCAGCCTTCATTCAGAAGGCATAGGGATGACCTGTGAAGGGGAGCAGAATAAAAATAGCTTGGATTAAATGTGTTAATATTGCCATCTACTCTCCACTGTAACATTTTTTTATTGTGAGGATAATTACCCATTGGAAAAGCTTTCCAAGGAATGTGATAAATTGTCCATCACATGAAGTCTTTAATCAAGTTTGAAATCTGTCTAAAAGATATGCAGTGGTTCAATAAAAATTACTGGGGCAGGTGTAGGAACTACTAGATGAGGTTTTTTGGCCTTTATTAAGCAATTATAGTCCTTTTGCACTTTAAAAGCTATGTAAACCCCTGGAGCAGAACAAAACAGACATTTTCTCTCAGAGCATAGGATGGACACCTCTGTCTGTGTATAGTCATTCAACAAAACTGCTGGAAGAACATTGTTGAGGATACAAAGTCAAGTGTTTAGAAGATAGGAAATGAAAGAGTTATAGTTTCCTGTGCACTCGACTGTGTGTGCATTATGATATAGCTTTTAATTATATAGCTACATACTGTGTTTTCCGCAAGACTCCTCTCTGGTTCAGTGCACAGTCTGGATAAGGCGCCTGTTCAGTATTTTTTTTTTTTTTTATCCACATCAATAACCAATTGTTTTCCACTGGTTGTAATTGTGATCAGTTTTAACAGTACAGCCATTTTTGGGAACTTAAGTAATGAAAATAGGTAGTTTTTGCTAGTATATTTTTTGTAATCACATTTTGAACAAATCTAACACCTTTGAAGTTTGAATCACAGACTTAAAATTTGGCAGAGGCATAGTCCTGAGGTTGATGAGGCGTCTTTTGCTATACCCATGACAATCTATCCAGATTTGGTTAAGTTATAAGCTGTGGAAAATCACCATTTACACATACACAGTAGGACTTGTTTAACATTTATCCTTTTATTTTCTGAATGTTCCAGCTGCACTTCTCATGCTCCTGGGCTCCACTGAGTCTTGGTCATTGTGTCCATGTGATACACACAGAGCTAGAACTCCAGGTGGAACAAAGGCAAAACAAATGCTCCTGCTCCCGCTCCCCTCTGTCAAACTGTCCTTTGATGCTATAAACTTTTGGTGTATCATAGCATCCTGTTTCCCCATTGTCTGTTGTTGTACTTGCCATAGAAAGTTTTATGTTTCCAGGTTTATTTACCAAGACACCTCTGTATATGAGAAATGTTTGAATAATCCCTGGCACTGTTATAATCAGAGAACATCTTAGCTATTATGATGTATTGCCTGTCTGATCTCTAAGTCTGTTTTTGGGTGGGGGGAGTTGTTTTTTTAATTATTGGCATCTATCACAGTAATATTTAAGCACATAGGTCATTACTTTCAGATTTATTTTTCTTTATCATAATGATTTAATCACTGAGGAAATCATTCTTTGTAAAGAATGTGCAGTTCCAAAAAGATGAAGTAAATCTCAGGCTATTGTTATTTATACACAGTGTTTGTTTTGAATCAGTTGAGCCATATCTTCTTGTTACTGCTTTCTATGATATTATAAAATACTAAGATGGCACAAAATTTGATCTAATCCTTTTGTTTTTGTAGGAGTGATTCAATTGAAAGCCCATGTCTTAGACTTGAAGTTTACCATTGCTACTCCCCAGTACAGGCAACTCATCTTAGATGCTGACACTTCATTAGAATGTATTTTGGCTTCTCTTCCTATGATCATCTATTCAGGTTGTGCAAAATGTGGGTTGGAACTACACACTGATGAGAACAAGATCTACAAGCAGTGCCTTAGTTGCTTACCATTTAACAAAGTGAGAAAGTTCTACAGGTAAATCAAATAAGAAACTAAGACCAGTAAAACAATGTTTAGCATTAAAGAGAGAGATTTAAAATATGTTGAATAACCATAATAAATTTCATGTAAATTTGGCTTCACATACATTAACATTGTGAATGGAAATATGTTTTAATCCTTACTATACTGTATGTGTGCTCTTTAAGAAATAGCATTTTCTGGTGGTCAGAGCATATTTCTGGGACTCAGAAGGCAGTTCTGTTCCTGGCTTTGCCACTGACTTTTTGTGTGATATAGGATGAGTCTTATAACTTCATTTTGCCTTAACTTCCCCACCAGCAAAATGAGATGATAATACTTTTCTTCTTCTTCAGAAACAATATTAGTTTTACTACATTTGTGTTTGTAAAGTACATTGGATGGAAAATTTTACAGAATGCAAAGTATCCTTATGTTATATTATTTTCATCATTACTTAAAGGTAATATTCCATCTTTAAATAATCCATCATAATTTGTTAACTCGCATTTAATGTGATGAGGGGATAGTAGTGATGTTTGGGGGTTACTATAACACTGGACAGGGATCAAGGAGGATCCTGGTCCTAGCGCTTATGTGAGAACCCAAGAAATCCATTTGACCATATAATGCCTCAGCCTAGCTTTCAAATTTGGTGAAAGCAGAACTTCATCCCAAAATGAGATATGCCATCTAATTTAAACTAAGGGGGACAAAAGGATCTTTCCAATTGATTGCATAGGAAAGAACAAGCATACTGTAATGAACAGCAGATGGCAGCATGTGCAAGCCCTCGGATTTATAACAGGTTAAAGCAAACTTAAGCCTCATCATTTGATTTAACAACATAATTATTAAATGTAGAGATCATTATTTGTTTTAAATAATTTATTATTTCAAACACCTACTTACCTTTACCTTGTTTGCAAAGTGGATTAAGCATAGCGTGCCTATAGTACAGGTGAATTCTGAGGCAATGAGCATAAAGTCTGGCATATAATTTACTTTTACATATAACTCCTTATTTTCCTAAATTATCCTAACTTGCTTTATAAAGAGATAGAATAGGGAGTGTGGTGATTGAGTACCTGCAAATAAAGCAGTCATTTCTCACTCAGTAATAGCTCATACAGCAATTAACATAGGAGTCCCTTTTATTGACTAAGGTAATATTAGCTTGGTCCTTGGAATTATTATCCCCTACTCAAAAATACCAGGGGATTAGTTTTTGTATTATTAGAGATTTTAGTAACTATTATTTTGTTCTTTTCTGTGTGCTGACTGTGTGCTTAGGACTGTATTAAATAATCATAGATGTCAGCATAATCCCCTTCCACAAAGAAAGCATACAACCAGAATTAGTCATGGACAATACAATGTGAACATACATGGGTACAGTCCTGCCTACTAATGTGAGCTACACAAGTGGGGAACAGACACTGCACACCATAGCATCTGGCTAGAGGGGGCCAGAGAGTCTAGCCAGTCCCAAACTGTCAGACTGTACCCCTAGAGCTGTAGTGTGCCAGCCCCTGCAATTAGGTAGGTCCCTCCCGTAGCACTCAAGGTGGGTGCTGCCCTGGTACAAATACAGATAAGGATTTGGCATTATTTCTTTAATAAAAGACATCACAAGAATACCGAACCCAAACTAGTCCAAACCTTTGAGAAAAATAAATAAATTACCAGCTGCATAAGTTAAAATCCATATGAAGCAGCCATCAGTCAGTCAACCTACCTTATAATAAAGCCAAGCCTACCTGTCTACTGTAGGTACAGAAGAAAACAAGTGTGCACATGACCAGTCCTGGAATAGGTCTGAGGCACATGGGAGGAGATTGCTTCTGTAAGATGTTAATAATGCTCATTTTGTTCTTGTACAGTTCCCTAGACCTTCAATTTATATATCTTAGAATTGCTAGTAGGGGATTTTCAGAAGAGGCCCTTAACTCTGGAATTTGCTTCCCACCTTTTCTGTAACCCAGGCCAAATATTATGACTTGCAGGGCACATCGCAAAGCTTATCTGTTTACTCAGTCTTTTCCTATGAGCATGAATTAAATGAAAAAGATTTGGTTTTGTCCAGCAGGGAGAGATTTCTTTTAACGTTGTTGGCATTTTATCAGAGGAAATTTTTTTTTATATTTTTTTTTTCAACTTGTTGTAAGAGCATGAAAGAAATATGGTTGGTCCATGATATAAATAAAATAAATAAAGTGCCCATGCCATGGAAATTTTAACTTCCTATTTTCAAGACGAGCCTAAAAGACATATGTTTAACCTCTCACCCAAGGCTGGCTCAAATGATGGTGAGACAATCTCCTAGAGTTGCATTGTATATCAGTTCCTGAGTCTGAGCCTTTATGTGGAGCTTGAACCCATAACTTTTATAAAGAGTAGTGTGTATCTAATGTTTTCACATTGACATTCTGGTCTTCGGTGTTCTAGTAAAACATCGTGCATATTTTAATAGCAATTCCAAGTTGCGTGTTGTAACACTACTTAGTGCAGTCTAACGAGATGTCTCTTTCCCCAGCTTCACCAGAGAGACATCTCATATGAGATACAATTTATTAACAAAACATGTTGTTCTCATTCTATTTCCCTATTTTTGTAAGAGCATGAAATGTCAAAATTGGTTCAATTTAAAATAGTTAATATTAGTGATTGAGATCAAGTAACATTTCTTTCTCCTCAGCCCACTGAATTATGTCTCCCATGACTTCTTCCGAAGGTTATTTAAAGCTGTTTGCATGAGAGTGTTGTAAATTCAGCATGATTGGTGGTTCCAGAAACAGAACTGCTCCTTGCACCTTTTTTGGGAGTCAAATTTTTATAATCTGCATGTTGTTGTACTTTGTTACACGAAGAGCTCTAATATGGATCATCTGTGACCTTTAAACAGGTCTCTTTTTAACTAATTCATATTCATAATCTTAATCACTTTCACTAATTTTTAGGGCATAATTAGGAATAAGATATAATATCTCATAGTACGTTTGCTTGTGTTTCTGGTGTCTCACAAAGCAAGGGAAATGTCCAACTTGAAATAGCATCTGATTTTGATTCAGTAGCAGCACAAAAATTACAGCTGATGAGCTGTTTTAATATCTTAACAAATACATCATTATCCCTGGAATTATAAAATATTTTGACTGTCTTAGCTAGATTTTTTTCCTTTTAAATGTTTTATCTTTATTTATGAAATGCAACCGTGATCTGCGTACGCCCAGGTTTATTAACCTTGCAGGCATATTGTAAAGCTCATATTTCCCCCCTGTTGACTTAGGCTGTACATGGCCTGGACTGAGGTGGCTATTATGGTGTTTATATAGAAATGTTTGTTTAGATTTTTAATTGAAGGACCAAGAGCCCAGAGCACTGAATGGGTACCTACAGTTGTATTTTAAAAATTCAAATAAATAAATAGTAAAAATAAACCACATTCCTTCTGGGCTATGGTTACAATGGCCCAGAAAAAAATATTGTCAACTAAGGGAGATTGAAAAGAATAGTAAACTTTTCATACAATCATGCCTCTTTTGGATTTCAAAGGTCACAATGCTATTTCTTTTCTTCCTCTTTCCATGTTTTTATCCCAGATATCTACCCTTTTGCATCCCCTCCTTATACTTTCTTTATGGAGGAGAAGGATGTAATAGTGTTTCCTTCAAGTGACACACAGCTGTATTTTCTTTATCTATAGCTAACAGCACTTTGTTAGTTAGAAAAAACATAGTAGTGCCAGTAATAATGAGCAAACAGATTCCCAGTGCACAGGGAATTACACACACAATGCCTGTTTTAGTTCAAGGCGCTTATATGCTTTAGTCCTCAGGGGTTTCTTTAAGTGAACAGCATCATACTGTTTTGGCCCAGCAAACTTGTATATGTTGTATATTGCTGTGGAGAGCTGGAATTGTGGCAGCATTTAAGGATTAGAGAGTATGGAATGAAAATACCCAGTTTCCCAGTACCTGCCTATCTGTACCAGTAGTTAATTTTAGGGGTATTTTTAGATAGCGTGTTTGACTTGATAGAGGTGGCTATATATACTCTCTCCATGGTCACCAAATTGTAGCTGGATATCTAGTTTGCAATGGGTTAAAGTAGCCATATTAGAAAATATAGTACTTGTGCATAAGAGATTAATTACAGATCAGTATTTTTTGTGGTATGCTACTGTAAATAAAAACTGACATAGGCTATGTCTACACTACAAGCTAGGAGTGCGATTCCCCTGCTCACGTACACATACTTTCACTTATTCTCATTGTGCTGGCCATGCTGAGTACATAATCACCTAAAACCAGTGGGTATGAATTCGGTGTGGCTAAGCTGGTCCTCTGCCGCCACCCGTGCTACTGTGATTACATTGCTATTTATATTTGCGTTAGCTCTCATCAAGCTAGCTGAAGTACTGGTATGTGTATGTGAGCAGGGGAATCCCACACATAATTCATAGTCATAGTCATTGTGTCAGGCACCAAACTGAAGGTTGAACTGAGAGTGACAGATATTTGAAAAAAGTTACTACTAGGTATTACAACAAGATGTTGATTTTTATTAACTATGTAAGACCCTTTGAGTGAAGTTAGATGACATTAGGAAGAAAGTCTGAATTAAGAACCTGAGACCAGGCAGCATCCCAGAATAAGCATAACCAAGCAAATATAAATCTTTTCCAAATGCCTCATTTGATCCACTACAGGCTTTTCTGCAATCTGTTTTGTACTGTGGATTGCAAAAGTTTTAAGTTTTTGTCCAGAGCTAGTCTAAACAGAAATCTACCTAAGTTTGTTAACCCACATGCCCTGAGAATCCCCAAAATGATGAGGCAGCAAGACTCACCCCACAAAGTGTTAAGGATACATGCAGAAGACAATATTTTGTATTTTAGAGGTCTAAAATGAAATCATTTCTGGCATTTATCTCTGATGTGAAGGTTTTTTGCAGTTAAGCAGTTTCTCCAGGAGATTATTTGAGTTTATTAGGAAATCCAGTGAACAGTTACTTATTTCCATATTTTTGGAGGAAATAAACTATATTGGTTGAATGCTCACAATTTTGTAGAAGATGAAAAATCCAAGTCTAAATCTGATGCAAAACAGAATCACCTCTTTTTTGTTACTTTTGCCTTGGATAGTGCTTTACTTTCGTTATCTTAAAAAAGTATCCCCAGTTAGGTTTTTCTCATCTTTTGTGATTTAAAAACAAACAAACTGGATATAAATCCAGCTTCTCTGCAGTCTTCTTAACCCCTTTGATTTATCACTTTACATTCTCAGGGTCCCACAGACCCTTGCTTCTTACTTACGATGCACTAAATTATTTTTTTGTTTATCTTTATATCTCTAGGTATTTATTCACATTTCTTCTGAATTGACATCTTAGCTAACAAAGTTTATGTTCCTTTCTTTTAGCTGATTATATGAACTTTGATTTCCTAACTCTTCCCTTCAGGCAATTTTAACTAACTTCCTCATTTTTTAAAAAGACTTGAAGTACCAGGTCTTGGTATGTTCCCCTGAAAAGGTATCTAAATTAATTATATTGCAGTCAAGTTGTGGGAGTGGCATTTCTGGAAGCCACTAATAATTACTTACACTTATATATGACACCTTATATATGTCCAAGGATCACAAAGTGAGATCTAAACTATCTACACTGAAATGTAACCACCTCTTCTGAAGTAAAACATTGCATCTGTTCAACAATTCTCCATAACAGCTCAGGGAATTGAGTATATAGCCTCCAGTTAAAACTACTAAGAGAATTTTGAGAAAGCAGTATAGCAGTACCCAAATTAGAATTTAGCCAGGACACCATCATTATTAAAAGTGCCACCAGATCTTTGAAGACCACATGTGGTCAGAGCCTTGATTTTTATCTATCTATTTCAGTAGCACAGAGCTAATATCACCAGCACCACTTTCTGTAACGCCTCACTAACTTCTTAGAGGTCTCCTATCTTAACTATTTACCAGGACTGTCTATGTTTAGATAATAAGATCTGATCCAAAGAAATGTGGCTACGACCTTAAGTGTTTAGGGGATAGCAGATGATGTGTCAAAGAATTTGCTCATAGAGAAGATGTCACAGCCACAATCAACTTATCTATGTGCTGCAGATATGTTGAACATTAAGTATTAAAAGGTATTGCAATTTGGTGCATTTTCTCCTTATATTACCTGCTCAATTATATAAATAGTGATAGCAGCTAAACATACCCCAAATAGGATGCAACACATTGGAGCTATGGAAATCTGCCATTCTTACCTTGTACCTCATCTGTGGTTGCAGATCTCTTCTATGGAAGTGACTCCTTCCCTTTCTCTTATCTCCCTCATGCCATCCTAGTGGGGTGGCCCCTGAGATGTGGGCATATCCACTGTAAAGACCCAGACTTGGAATGATTTTGTGCCTGTCTTTTATTCATTTATTTATTTAGATTTAAAATTATTAAAAATGCACTTATCCAAGGCTCTGGATGCCTATCACAATTAATGATACAATACAGTGAAACTCCAGCAGCATTAAAGTGTTCATTCCAATAAGGAGTCAAACAGACCCCTAAAAAACATAGGGTTAAAGTTCAAATTTATTATTGATTTGACTGAATTATCGACATTATCTGTCTAATATTTTCCTGAACAAAAAAAGCTGTATATATTTCTTTGTTAGCATTATACTTATTATCTGCATGTAATAGCTGGTGTCATTATAGATTAATTATGCCTTTGGCTATTTCTCAAATGTCTTTTATAGTGAATCCTGCAATGTCCTTAGTTCTTGTCAATGTTTGTTGGGAACTCTACTAGAGATAGATGCAATTGGTCAGTCCTTGTGTAGTCTTATGGGCTTTGGACTTGCTTATTAGAGTGATGAACTCTTAGTTTTGCTGTGAACACATGGACTTCCAAGAATCAGTTCTTGATGATTATCCTGTTGACATCGGTAAGTTACATTGTGATGTCAGCACCAAAAAGGAGACATAATGTGGGACAAAGATCCAAAATGTGAGCAATTAAAATATATTAGAAAAGGGAAAACATTGATTTCATATGATTGATTGGGAGAGTGAGGATCAGTCTCTAACTGTGGGATTGTTATTTTCTGTTTCTTTAGATCTGATGATAAAGCTTTCTGTGGCTGACGTTATTTATTTCAAATAATTAATTTGAAAGTTAAAGAGAAAGTGAAAGTTAATAGAAAAAAATAATTTTTAAAGATTTTTAAATTGTCATGGGCTCCAAGAGTAATATAATCAAAAACTGATAAAACTATAAATTAATTAGAACTTAGTGTTCTATTTTAATTATTTATAATTTTTATTTATTTCTGAAATAGAAACATATGACTCTTTCTCTTTGATATTTCAATTTATTCTTAATTGATTAGAAATTTCAGCAGGGGGTCTGAAGCGACTGCTAAGCTGCCAACAGGTTCTGCTAGCTTAATTGCTTGCATACAGAGAGTACGCTGATTAGGATGAACCACTGGTCAAGGGTCTGGAGTTAAAAGCAGAAATGTCCTTCACTCCTGAAATGCCATAGCTTTAGGTACTTGAGTATATTTGTTTTTGCTATAATTTAATTGTAAATCATGTGGCAGGATTGGTGGGCACACTTGTGCACTATTATGCACGTGCTCTCTCTCATACACACACACATCTTTGATCTGCTCATTCTTGGCGTTAGAGAATTTAGCATTTCATCCTCTACTAAAAATACCTACAGCTTTTTTTTTTTTTTTAACCTCCAGAAGAAAACTGTTATGACTATATCTTTGCCAACTTACTTTGGAAACAAATGCCCTTTCTGTTTGTGGAGGTCAGGCCAAATGTTATCATTACTAAGGTACAATTTTCCTTTACTTAATGGAAGTTGTGCTTGCTAAAGATGGCAGTTTTTGGCCCAGAGTGAATAACTCATGTTAATACATTAATCGAAACAGAAAGTTGAAATGCCAAAGGCTGTAGTGCATTCTCTGAGTGATGAAGGGAAATAGTTCTGTGATTCAGTGGGAAATGACTATCAGTTCTCCTGACATCTTCTTAAGGAATCTTAATCTCAAGATTAAGTTTTTGAGCTTGAAGAATGAGTTAGATGCTCAGCCTGGTGCAAATCAGTAGACCCCTACAAATCTGTGGATACTTGCTTTATATCCATGGTTATCCGCAGACCATGTTTGTGGATCGCGGATTGGATGCAGATACAAATTTTGTATCCGCGCAGGGCTCTACAAATCAGCCGAGCTCCATGGCTTCATCATCTGAGGGTGTGGCCCTAAACATGTTGTATGGGGCAATTTTCATTTTCTTTTAAACTAAAGCACAGATTACAAAAAGCATAAATCTATCCCTATTTTCTAAAATCACAGCTTGGTTGATAATTCTGTGGCATCATCATGCACAGCCATTAGAGAATCCATTAAACTATCAGGCACAGATTCCCGATCTGCGGGTTGGCAGAAATTGAGAGCATAAAAGAGATTTACCAGATCAATAATATTAGGTAAATAAAGGCAATATTATATTTAATTACTTTGACCATAAATTTTGTTTCTGCTGCAAAAATAAAACCATTTCAAATTCAAGCATTTATGGGAATCTGTTTTCTGATTTAGACCAGCCCTGATGACTGCAGAAGACAAAGGATGTGAGATTTGTATTCAAGTAGTGTCAGAATTGATGGAGAAAATCTTCCTTAATATTCCTGCAGACTGGCTGAACAGATTCATAGGTACTGTACCATACATCATTTGTTAGAAAAACAATCAACTGCAGCACAGAACCAGAAACACTAAACTGAAACAAAGTTATAGTTACTGCCCACACACACCAGAGGTCAGGACATTGATCTGGTTTGGCACGATGGTTCTGATGTTTTATGTAACATGTAGCTTTAAAAGAATTGCATATGTCTCATGTTCCACTGTGGATTTGTCAGACATTTATACTTAATTTCCAAATATTATTAGTCTGGAGTTAAGTTTATAAACATTGATCAGTTGTTCAGAATCCTGAAGGCAAATGTAGTAGTTGTCACAAAAGACAAATGTGAGACATCTAGGAAGTTCAGAATAGAATTTAGGTAACAGGAGGTATTTTGAAATGATGATTTATAACTAAGGCTACATTTTAGTCACGGATATTTTTAGTAAAAGTCACGGACAGGTCATGGGCAGTAAACAAAAATTCACAGCCCGTGACCTGTCTGTGACTTTTACTAAAAATACCAGTGAATAAAACTTGTTGGGGGCTCCCTGGGGACCCCAATGGTGCTGGGAGAGGGCAGCCTGGCTGCTTGGGCGGAGCTGGCAGCACCATGCGGCTCAGGACCTGTGCTGGTGCTGGGGGATTCCCAGCCAATGGGAGTTTCAAAGCCAGCACTCTGGGCGGAGGCAGCCCATAGAGCTGCCTGGTCACGCCTCTGTCTAGCAGCTGAGCAAGGGGGATATTGCCACTTCCGGGGAGTTGCCCAGGTAAGCACTGCCCAAAGCCCACCTCACTCTGTCCGGTGCCCCAACCCCCTGTCCCCTCCCACACGCAAACTCTGCTGCTGGGGCGGAGGGCATGGAGGCCCGAGACTGCTCCAGCAGCGGACAGTGCTCCTGGTGCAGGGGCTGCTTTAGCTGCCCCTGAGCTAGACACATGGAATCCGTGACTTCCGTGACCTCTGTAGAAAAACTCACAGCCTTACTTATAACATTACATAGCTCAATACAGTTACTAGCTAGGGGTGTGTGTGTGTGTGTGTGTGTAATGTATGTATATGGATTTTCATCTCAGTTTTTAAAAATAACTGCCATAGTTTCAGAATGTATATAATTGCAAATGTTGTTGGTGTCTTGCTGAGAATTCCCATGTTGCTGACATATCCTCAAAATAGACTTCCTGCTTGGGAGCTTCTATAGGGTAAGTCACAGGAACTGTAGTTTAGCTTATGAATGACAGGCTCAGCAAATCAGAAGGTGTTCAACACTCTTCTAAGAAAAGGTATACTTTTTAAATTACTAAATCAATTATTCAGCTTTGTTATTCAAATGCTGAGCCGTATTTCCTGTGTTTTATCCCTTCCAGGGAGGAGATCTAATCTGAAGATGTGACACTACAATGGCAGCTTTTTGGGGCTTGGGGGAAGAACTTAAGTGTAGATGTTAGCATGATAACAATGAAGCATAACTGGTTTACTGTCTTTTGCAGTGCCTCCCTCAGATACTACCTATGGCATGATAGTGGCAGACCTGTGCCACTCGCTGCTAGCAGACACTGAAGCATCCTATCTGTTGGACATTAGAAGCCATTTTGTGCTGGATGAAAACAGCTATCCTTTGCAACAGGATTTCTTTCTGCTGGATTTCCATCCTGATCTCTGAAGCCCTGTCCTCACAGTGACTGATTAACAGAGACCTTATGAACAAGTAGATTGCAAAAAAAGAGAAGAAAAATTAATTATCTCATAGGAGGAAGCTGTAAAAAAACAGTGAAAAAGGTTTTTATCTTTACTTTGTACCAAAGGCTAAAAATGAAAATCCACCAATTGTATATATTGCTTCTGTAGTATTTTATGAATTGTCATATAGTGATTTTATATCTATATTTTAAAGATTTTGCATATATCTTTATTTAAAAAATGATTTCACCAATGTTTTCTCCTAATCTTCCTCTTTTCTTAGCCCCTTCAGAAAAGTCTTCTGGTGTTGATAGACAGTGAAGTCTTATGAACATTGGCAGAGGAGAAGGAAGCCATTATTCTGTAGTATGGTCTTAGTTGTAAGATACTCTGTTTTCGTTATTTCTTATGCCTTTTCTTTGGTTCCCCTCCTCTCTCCTGCGGATAGCAGAGTCTTCTTCATTTTCTCCCAGCAATATAGTCTTGCCTTTGACCCACCAGAACACTTCCTCACTCAAGAATCCCAATTTCTGAGCTCACCATACAAATTGTGTAGCTAGAGACTGATCTTCACACACAAGTCACACTGGTTTAACTAAAACTGATATTAAAAACCTGTTGAGTTAAACTGCTGCAAACTCCTTTGTGGACCCTCTTAAATTGATTTAATCCTGGTATATATTGATTTATCTTAAGTTGGCAAGAAATTGATTGAAGCCAAATCAATATAAGCCAGATTTCTATCTCATTAACAGTATCCATGCAGGGTTTTGCACCAATTTAAATAGATTTAAAAACACATCTTCAGTTAAATTTTGGCTCACCTTTGCATTCAGACTGGGACTAAAGCGAATATATAGAAATCATGAGTTGACTCCCATCTGGTCCACAGTTTCACTGCTGAAGGGGCTGATAGAGCCAGTCTGTGTGTGGATAGTTCTGTGAGTGGCCTTAACAATTTTCCCATGTTTAGTATTTAAGAGAAACCTTGTCTGAGCACAGGATTGGTAACGAGCAACTCCTGAGTTGTAATTCTGAGTTTGTCATTTGCTACTTCTGGTTTCTTGTACCAGTCATTTAACCCTCTACCTTGTTTGTACCTTCAGCTCTAAAATGGGATGACCTCTCAGGAATGTCTTGAGGATCAGTTAATGTTGGTAAACCACTGAGAGCGCAAAAAGTGCTGCCCAGTCTTATCCAAGTATAGACCTTTTCCATCTTTGTTTTGCTGTAGTCATCTCCCCTCTATATCAAGCCCATTTTAGTTGGTTCTTATCTCATTGTGTTATTGTGTTCATATTGAGTTTGAAAAGTTTACAATGCAAATAAACTATGAAGCATCTTATGATACAAAAGTAGGCTGAAATTCTAATCATTCCTTACCTCTGATCTGGTGCTTGCAGATCTGCCCATCATAGTTTTATTTGTTACTTCAACATCTGTTACCACAAATCAAATAAATTCCTTCACGCACAACTATATATGCATTTGGAAATTTCATCTTCCTGGACATGCATGAGGGTGGTTCTGCAGAGCAAAAGCATTTGTGTATCTCTTGGATAGTAACATGGTTGTAACAAAATAGGGAATAAAGATTGTTATACTAAAACTGTAATATTTAATAAATGAAAATCAAGAGAGTTCTGCTAAACTTAAGCGGATACATAAAGCAACAAGCAACAACCTGCTTATTAAGCCATGTGTCTAGGCTGAGCACATCACATCGGTGCTCTGCATCGCTGCCTATACAGCTGCCTGTAATAACCTGGATTTGCTGACCTTCAGGGCATACTACAAGGTATAACCATTAGCTTTTCTGTGGAAGGAGCAGTGTAAAGGGAGCTGAGGTTGGGTTGGGGGAGGAGAAGTTCTGTTGTGAACTGAATTTTTTTTTTTTAGGAGCAGTTGAAGGGGTTAGCTGCTTGTTTCAGCTGTTGTTGTTATTTTATTTTATTTATTAAGACCAAGGTGTGAAAAGTGCTAGATAGATGCCTTTTTGAGTACTTTTTATACATTAAAATAATAAACTATGCTTTCCTCTTTGCTGATTTGTATTGGCAATACATGCTTGTCATATCTTGTTCTGGGTTAGTTTTTCATGGCAGTTAAGCAATTGTCACCTTGTGCCACTGATAAAAAAACAAATTAGCATTTAAATGAAGATCATTAGTTAACATGTACCATCCTATGTTTTCTTAACAGTTAAGGATGGAGTTGGGGGTGAGGGAGGTATTTTATGCTGTCGCTGTCTAAAGACCTCAGATATAGCCTGGAGAGAGAGGTAAATGTTTGTATTATAACTTCGTTACTCTTTGACTTGGTCTATACACAGTATTTGTACCGGTATAACTATTTCTGTCAGGGGCCTGATTTTTTACCAAGATAGCTACATCAGTATAATATCTAGTGGACACTGTTTTATCAGTATAAAGGTGACTTATACTGGATGTAGCTTATTCTCCTTCCCCTATGTGAATAGGTATACTGGTATAAATCACCTTTACATCAATATAACTGGGTGTAGATTAGGCAAAGTCTTTTTGTGACCCAAAAGATTTTGCATCATATAAGGCACTGGTTCTCAACTAGGGGTCTGCGGCCCCCTGAGGGTGGGTCATGAGCAGGTTTCAGAGGGTCTGCCAAGGACTAGACTTCAGCCCCGGGCAGTGGAGCTTGGGCTCAGGCTTCAACCCTGGGCGGTGGGGCTTGGAGGGAGCATCATCACCATCCCCTGACTCACCTCAGCGGGCGACCCAGCCTGTCTGGGTTAGGGGGACACAACCAAAAATTGCAGTGTCACTGCAGAAGGGAGAGCTCTCCCTGCTATCAGAAGGTGTTGCCTCATAGCCATTGACTCCGTGAGCAGGCAGCAGCTGGCCAAGAAGATACACCACTGCTCTTCCCTGCTGCATCAGCTCTACAGGGAGAAGGGCCAAATGGAAGGCAGAAAACTGTGTGTGGGAGGGGGGAGAGCATGTGGCGTGGGTCAGCTCAGGTTTTTAATTGCAGTGTAGAAATACCCTGAGGCCTGGGCTACACTAGCAGGGGGGGAGTTCAAATTAAGATACGCAGCTTCAGCTATGCTATTTGCGTAGCTGAAGTCGAAGTATCTTAGTTCGACTTAACTGGTCGTCCTCATGGCAGCAAGTTGACTGCCGTGGCTCCCCCGTCGACTCCACTTACTCCTCCTGACGAGGTGGAGTACGGACGTCGATTAGCGGATCAATTTATCGTGTCCAGATGAGACGCGATAAATTGATCCCCGATACATCGAACACTACCCACCGATCCGGCAGGTAGTATAGACATACCCTTAGTCTCTAGCCTCTGTAAACCTTAGAGGTTTTCAAGTCCATGGTCATGCCCTTTTTTGTCTTATTAAGTGCTTCCTTGCCCATACTTCAGTGCATTGCCATTTGTCCTTTTGCTCTGTGACACAATTTTTTTTTAGTAATTCACAAATCAAGGAGTTTCTGGGATTTGAAGTCCAAGGACCATTGGAGTTGTAGGCCTGAGAGCAAGGCCTGATGGAAAAGGAAATGGAACAGGCAAGACACTTTTCTCAGGATGAGGAGATATCTGGGGAGAGTCAGAGCTGCGGGCAGGTATCTCCAGTGACTGGGGTGTGGTCAAGAACTATGGTGGGACTTCTGCTGAGAAGGAGTTGGAGAAAGCTGTGGAAAGGCTGAGTTGGAGGCCCAAGAGGCAAGCAAGCACAGGAAGTAATGTGGAGGGAAGAGTGAAATGAACCTTTTGAGGCTGACAAGGACATTTGCTTCATAGCTTAGGGCCTCAAGGCTGGAGATGATGGTAGAAGAGAGAAGATGGGTTCCCCACATCTTAGTAGCCCACCGTGAAGTGGTATGCTGAGACTCCTCCAAACAAAGAGTCAAGGACTGTTTGTGACAGCAAGAAGGGCGAACCCCTGATACAAAGGGAGATGTTTGTGGTCACACAGATTTGGAGAGCATTGTAGCCAAGGAAGGTGTTTGTGTAGCCCTCCATGAATGGTGGCAGTTTATACTTACTTTATTCTAAACTTTTATTTATCCCAGAAGAGGAGGATATTTTAGTTAGTTTTGAAGGCTAAGTTACTCTACAAGCAGAGTGAAACAGAGGCATAGAAGGGGGAAATGAGGCAGTGATAGCCATACACATCATGGTATGGCTATTAGTAAGGGCTGGTAGTTTCTTCTCAGGTGTAAGGTGAATCTGGCAGTACTGGGAATGGGAGAAGCTGCAGAACAAAAATTTAATTTGACTTGTTCTCTCTCACTGTGTCTTTGCAGGTCTTGATCTCATTTATCATCAATCTCACTCCCAGTAAGCATGACTCCACTGAGCTCCCATGGACTGTTGTGGAATTGGTTGGACCTTTTAAACCGCTCAACACTGTTTCCAGGAAAAATTAATTTCCTAATGAGTCAAACTGTCAGATGCAATAGAGAAAATGTTTATAATCTAGTGATACAATTGAGCTGAGATGATACTGAACAGACACAATTTTCTTTGCTGTCTGATGTAAATAGTTGCTTACAAATGAGAAACATACTGTTCTTCAAGTACCTGTCACTGGGACCTCAAGTGTGCCACACTAGAAGGTTTTTTATTTAATACAAGTATCTGTAGGGGCCACGAGTATGCCCTGTGCCTTCTCTTGCTCCCATATGAGGGCATAAAGGGCAGCAAGAGTCCAACCCACTAGGTCTTAGCTTAGGCTAAACCTTTTTAAAATCTTCCATATTCTTCAGTATATTTGACTACATGAACTGATCCAAACTGTCTGTCTCGCCCAAACTCTGCTGATCTGATGCTTCCTTCAACCACACCCCTGTACAGGGTTCCTTATCATGCTAAACTCAAAACCTGAAGGTTTCAAGCCTTGTCCATTCTGTGATGGACTAATTCCCCTGAAGGATGGACACAGTAGGTGTCTCTTTTGCCTTGGAGGACCCATGTATGCTGAGTAGATGCTCAGTTTGTTTGTCCTTCTCTGCTAGAACATGCAAGCTGTGAGACAAGAGGCTAAAACTCCATATTCTGGAACAATCCCTGAAAGTCTCATCAGACCTTAATTAACAAGCTCCAGAATCCTATCAGTGGGTAAAACATCTTAACCCAGCAGGCAACACCTAAGACAGCACCTAGGAAAGATTTGGTACTGCCAATGGATGGTGTTGATGCCTGCAGCACCAAGCTCACCTCAACATCAGTGTCAAAGCCAGCATTGACACCTCCAATATTGAAGCCAGGCACTGAGAGGCTGCTCCAAATATCAAGGAGCCTGAGAAAGGAGCTCAATGTCCTCCCATATATTCAAACACAGCAAAAACTCTGGAAAAGACTCTGCTAAGCTTCATGTGGTGTCAAGGACTGGGGAGGAGGAGGAGGAGTCTGTGACACAGCAGTCTCTGCTGGTACCATTCCTGGCTCCAGTGATGCACCCCTCAGTGTCAACCCTAGCCTTGGTGGAGGGGACTGGGCCTGAATGTGAGCCACCGTTGGTACCAAGATACCTAATGGCACTGGTACTGACTCCGGCACCAAGAGTGCCTTATGTGTTGGCACCACCTCAGAAGAGGTTTGCTCCTCACTGTCACCAGAGCATACATTTTTCCCCATCATCAAATAGAGAATCCTGTCCCCTGAGATTTGCGATCGCACGACCGAGACCAACTTCATCTCTATCATCCTGTCAAGACTGTCACCAGACTGGCCAACCCCCATTGAATCAAACTGTACTCCTACAGCATGTCACCAGGGCCCTACTGGGTAGTGAAGGCCCACCATCACAGGCATCAAGAAGCTGGTCTCCTCCATTGCCATCAGTGCCCCACTGAAGATTCTCTGCTCTTTGTCACTGGATGAGGCAGTGTACTTGGCAGCAATATTAGCACTGGATGACTTTTAAAGTATCCCAAGAGCTCCTTGTGGTGATTGACAAGATTAACTCAAGACTGATATGTTTGTCATACTGAAGAAATCCCACAAGCTGTTCAACATCCTGTCAACTTCTGGTGTAGCCAGGATTGCCCTTCCCATTGATGAGACTCCTTGACCCAGTCAAAGCTATGTGGCAAATGCCACTCACAGTAACACCAACAGCAAAGCAAGTGAAAAAGCACAAGGTTCCCCCTATGGGGTTTGAGTACTTCTGCACTTACCCCAACCCGAGCTCCATATTCATGTCTGCCATACAAGAGAAGTCAACATTGAGCAGAACAACACCTAAGGACAAGGACTCTAAAAGACTTGGGAGGAAGGGTTGCATTCTGCTTTACTGCAGCAGCATTTGGCTAACCACCAGGCTGTGCTGGCCAACTACAGTGTTCTCACATGGGACAGGGTGACACCTTTCCTCATGACAGCAGAGAGAAGCTTAAGGATATAATTAAGGACGGTTAGTGGATGGCCAAAATAGACTTGCAGAGAGGTTATAACCACCACAGTGACCATGCACAGAGCCCTGTGGCTGCAAGCATTAGGCATACTGAGAGAGTTACAGGCCACAGTTGAGGATTTGTTCTTTGAAGTCTCAGAGTTCTTTAGTTTTAAAAGAAAGATGGCATTCTGCACTCACTGAAGGACTCTGTTCACATCCCTGTTCCATACCACAAGTTGTCACGTCTTCAGCAATAGCTGTGAGAGTTCATAGAATATCACACCAAGAAGAGCCCAAGTCGCAGCAGCCTTCCTCTTACTGTGGAACACACCCTGCTCCTTCAACACGGCAACAGATTTTACAAGACCCTCAAGAGCTACATCAGACCCAATCTACAGAGCATAATCTTCAGAAGCTACCTTTTCCCATTCCTCTATGTGTCATCTGCCATGACATCAGACAGGTGGATACTAGAGATTATTGCGCAAGGCTACCTCATCCCTCTTCAGGGAATCTTCTTACAAGAGCTTGCTACAAACAGAATTGTTCTTGTTGCTTTGTCTAGAAGCCATTGAGGAGTTCCCAGTAGAGTTGAGGGAAAGAGGCTTCCATTCCCAGGATATTTTTCTCATTCCAGAGAAGAAAGGGTGTCTTCATTCTATCCTAGACCTGATCATATTCAATAAATATATATGCCATCTCAGGTTCAGGATGATAACACTTGCCTCCATCATTACATGTCTCCAAGCTCAAGACAGGTTTGTGGCTCTGGCTCTTGACTTGCAGGATGAATATTTCCACATAGCCATCCACCTGGCCCACAGGAAGTACCTAAAATACACAGTGTGGCCCAACCATTATAGAGCTCTATCATTCAGACTTTCAGCAGTACTCAGTGTGTTCATGAAATGCTTGGCAATATTGGAAATGTGTTTAAGAAGACAGGAAATCCACATCCACCTATTCCTGGACACCTCGCTGATTAGGGAGGGTCCCAACAGGAGACTGCAACAGCTTTGCAATACATCCTTCCTCTGTTCTCTCAACTAGGACTCCTGGTGAACTATGAGAAGGGATGCCATTCTTGGTCCCTTCCCTGATAACTCTTACCATGAACATTTGAAGGACAGATTGGGGTGCCCACCTGAACTATCAGCGATGCAAAGACACGTCTCAGGACAACCTGAAATCTCACATAACAGCCTTAGCTCCAGGATGTTCATACTGGGCTGCATAATATTCCTGCCAGTTCTATGTAACTCCACGGTGCAAATCCTGATGGACACACATCTGTAATGTGCTCTGTAAACAAGCAAGGAGGTGCTCAATCATCCCTTCTTTGCCAGGTGGCCATTAAGCTGTGGATATGCAGTTATCAACCAGGGATAGCCCCACTAGCTCTACATGTTCCATGGTTACCAACAACCTAGCAGACTTCATGAGTAGACAATGATGACCAACCACATGTGTCACTGCAGAAATCTACCCTAGACCCAATATTCTGTCAGTGGGGGCCTCCATCATAGACTTATTTGTCACAGAGGTCAACACCAAGTATGTTTGTACTTCTGCTCCAGAGGACACGTGAGCCTGGGCTCCCTACCAGACACCTTTTTTCTTCGATAATCTCAAAGATTCCTTCCCCCCCAAGTCCCCAGCTCTCCAGGATAATATCCAAGATCAGACAAGACAAGGCCTCAGTCGTAATTATAGTCCCATACTGGCCAAGACAGTTTTGGCTTGTTACAGTGTTATAGATGTCTGGGTGACCTCCCACTCATCTTTAACCTTGTCCAGACATGCTATCTCATAATCAAGATCAGATACCACACCTAGGCCCACAGTTGCACCTGATGGCTAGGATGTCAGCTGGTTCAGCACTACCGACAGAGACTGCTCCCTACAAGTTAAGGAGATTCTTATCCTTTGTGCCCCACATGGAGGAGGCAGAGAGTGGATGTGCAGTCCCAACAGACACTACTATTAAAGAATCTTGCACTCATGAGGTGTGTGTACACCTTCAGTGGTTATCCACACCTATTACATCTCAAAGAACCACAGTCTCTGTAAGGTAAGTAACACTCAAGTGTTATGCTTAAGGCAATGGAGTTAATCCACACTTACACTGCTATGAAATCAGAATCGGGCACTAGTAGAATAAGCTTTAGACTATGCAGGGACAGTAGGCCTGTCTGCAAAGCCTCACATGGAGTTCTTTTCAGACATCTTTTGCTGCTGTTTTCTTTTGCTGTATTTAAATCTGAAGTACTTTCTATCTCTCTCTTCTGTTCATAAACCCTGAATATGGATCTATTAGGACCTTAGCAAACTTCAAGGTCTGTTCCTTCTGCACTGAGATGAGAATATAATGTTATGTACAGCAATTGGTCATCAGAGACAAGTGAAACAGCACTATTCTAAGCTTTGCATACACAATCACCATAACTCACTGTTACAAAAGAAACAGTTGCTGAGAAATTATTGTGTTGTGTTTCAGCTCTGGCCTATGGGGCACTCATAGGTACACATCTCTGACTCTAAAAACTCTCTTGATTGTCCTTTCCATCACAACCTATGATTTACGGTAATGCTTCACAGTGCAAGGTGAATGTTGCAGAGGGCCTGACCCAATCTGGCTTTGAGCCCTGCCACTGCCTCAGTTTCTTCCCTTGAGCTCTTCAGTTACTGCACTTAGGTTCTCATTTGTCAAACAGTACCCCCTGGGGTCCCGTTTATTAACATATCACAGTTCAATGTAAATTTAAATCAAAACCAGCCTTTTTTCAGCTCAACAGTTCTTAAAGCCCCTTGCTAGACTCAATGGTTCCTAGGACTTTTCTTCCTGTCCCCCAAAGCAAGAAGCTCCAGCCAGGCCTTTCCATCTGGCTGGTGTGGAAAGACCCATCCCAGGGTCCCCTTAACCCTGGGTCTCCTGCAGGAGCCTTCCTGCTCCTTGCAGGTCTCTTGTCCTCTGGTTGAGAAGGCCCCTCTTATAAGAAGCATCACCTATTATCTGAGGATCTGACCTCCAAGCAAACACCCAATGCCTAGCTTCAAAAAGCCATCATCTGGGAAGGCAGTTTAGACCTGGTATGGATGAGTGTAAGCCTGGGGTGGGCAAACTACAGCTCGCAGGCCGGATCCAGCCTGTCAGGGCTTTGGATCCAGCCCACGTAATTGCCACCTCCATGGTACCTCAGGGCTAAGACAGGTTCCATGCCTGCTCTGGCCCCGCACCACTCCCAGAAGCAGCCAGCACCACGTCCCTGTGGCCCCTGGGGGAGAAATGGGGGGGTATTGGGCCCACAGGTGAGGGGAACACGTGGAGCCCTCTGATTCCCGCCCCCCCCCCCGGGCTGCTGGGACATGGTGCTGGCCCCTTCTGGGAGCAGCGCGGGGCCAAGGCAGGCAGGGAGCCTGCCTTAGCCCCACTGCGTGCTGCTGCCACCCCAGAGCCCACCCCCCAAGCCCCTCCTGCACCCCACACCCCAACCCTCTGCCCTGAGCCCTCTGCTGCACCCCTCCTTCATCCCAACCCCTGCCCTGAGCCCCCTCCCGCACTCTGCACCCCAACCCCTACCCTGAGCCCCTGCTGTACCCTCCTGAACTCCAACCTTCTGCCCTGACCCCCTCCACTCTGCACCCCCCTGCACCCTAACCCTCTGCCCTGAGCCCCTTGCTGCACCCTCCTGAACCCAACCCTCTGCCCTGAGCCCCCCCGCACTCTGCACCCCCTCCTGCATCCCAATCCCCTGCCCTGAGCCTCCTTGTACATCCAGCAGCCCTCCTGCACCACACTCCCTTGCCATGAGCCTCTTCCTGCACACCGCACCCCCTCCCACATCCCCTCCCGCACCCCATCCCTCTGCCCCAGCCCTACATTCATGACCCTGCGTGCAATTTCCCCACCCAGATGTGGCCATGGGGCCAAAAAGTTTGCCCATCCCTGGTGTAAGCGCCAAACCCCTTAAAGGGTTATCTCATCCTATGACATATGTAATTTACATTGTGGAGCTGTGTTGATATGTCTAGAGAATGACTCAAAATAAGTACGCAGCTCTACATGCTAACTGCAGAACAATTGTTGAATAAGCAATTCTCATTTGGGGGCATAGTGATAGGAAATACTGTGAAAGATGTTGCATCTTATACAAACTTAACTCATAGCTTCTGTTTCTTCTTTTCTATCTACTTTTAGGATCTGGATTAATTGTTTCATTAACTTACATTCAACTGTGAATATTTGTGCTTTCCATATTTAGGAAGTGAGGAGATTCCAGCCAGGAAAGTGATTGAGGACTGGTAAGTATTGCTGTTCGTTCCTTATCTTCACTCCATCATAGACCTCTCTCAAGGACAATAAAAGACCAGTGGGCTAAACCTCAGCTGGTGTGACTTGCAATTGCACCACCGACTTCAAGTCAATGGAGTTATGACATTTTACACGAGCTAAGGATCTGCCCCCAGTTCTGTCATGCCTCTTTTTTGTGGCTTTGTATTCGAGCAACAGCATCCTCTAGTGAGGAATCAGATGTGACCTTTCCAACTCCTGTTACTCAGGTTAGCCTTGAACAGCAATTCCAACACCCATGACAACAGCCCAAGTGCAAGGTTACTGATGAGTATCCTTTAATCCCCACAGATCCATTTCTCCATCACTTCATTTAGAATCGGTGAATAGCAAACCTTGGTTGTCCCAGCACTCGTCATTCTATAATGTATAAGAAGCATGAATAAAGGAGACAGCACTGGTGCAATGTATTCTTTTTTTATTACATACAGGATACTCTGTGGCAAGAAAGAGGTGGACGTGCTGTCAACTTGAAAAGTGCAAGCAAAGAAACAAAAATCCTTTGTTTCCTAGCCTAGCAGCATTTATATTAACAGATATAGTACATTACAAATTTAAACTACATAAACACACACCATCTAGTAAAACCTAACTAACTGAAACACATTATTGTTCACCTTCATTTACAGCCAAATTAGTTAGGTTTTACTAACTTAAGGGGGGGATGCACAAAGAGTAATTTTAGTGTCTGTTACAATTTTACTATAACAATATAGTTAGCACACTGTCATATATCGTTTTCCTCCTCAAATCAGACTTGCTGCATATTAGACTGTTTTTAAACAGCTTTTGGGGAATAAAATTGGGAAACCAGATCTATTCAAAGTTCTGGGTAAAGGTAATAATTGGAGATATACCAATCTCCTAGAACTGGAAGGGACCTTGAAAGGTCATTGAGTCCAGCCCCCTGCCTTCACTAGCAGGACCAATTTTTGCCCCAAATTCCTAGGTGGCCTTCTCAAGGATTGAACTCACAACCCTGGGTTTAGCAGGCCAATGCTCAAACCACTAAGCTATCCCTCCCCCCATGGGGACTTAACAGTACTGATTCAAGACAGACATAGTGTGGTCAGGTCCTTTACAAGTTTCTTTACATAACCAGTCCAATATGTCTTCATCCCTGATTCACCAATATTGGACCTCTCTTGTACACACGCTGCTATTCATAACAAACTATGAGATGAGGATCCCACATGACTTCTCACAATTAGATTGAAGCCCCCAATATATTTCACTTGAGAGCTCAGGCAGATTTGAATCTTCTGTACTATTGCCCATTTCAGACATTCATGCTACCACCTTCAGACAGCAGCAATGTTTTCAAAAGGAAAAGTGCTCTGGTTCTCAAGAGAGCTCTACTTTTGACATATTAGGTTAATTAACACTGTATCCGGTTTGAAAGGAAGCCTGTTTTATCTCAACTGCAAAGATTATAATGCTGATTGAAACATATCATACTAAATGCTGCATTAGAAGGCAGTTTGTTGGTCTGGTTTATGATTTTAGATTAGGATGTAAAAAGTACTGTGTTCAAGTCCTAGGTGAGCCATCAAGAAGTGAGGCTGTCCTGTTACTTTTATTCTAATTAAAATATAATTGATCCACTTTACTTAATAAAGAAATGAAGGAATCACCACCACCACCACAGTTTCATTCTGCCAGAGTTGAAGCTAACAACAAGGCTGTAATATGATCAGAATTTTAGCCAACATTTTCAATACTTTTACCTTGTCTTCAATGTCACCAGAAGGTGTGATTTTGAGTCAATAGCAGACATTCAACTAAACTGTTGATAGAAGTATAGTGTTATTTTGAGATTCACAGAAATATGTTACGGGTGCTGGGTCATTATAAACCAGATTCAAATTTACACTAATTTGAAATATAAAGCAGTAGTCCTGGATAATTCAAATATTTACAGTGCTTACTGTATTCAGCTGACATATATATTTTGGGCCTGATTGACCCCATTATGTTACTCCAGGAGGTCTATGCCTGTGGCACTCCATTAATTTCAGTAAAGCTTCACTAGTCTAGAACTGAAGTAGTGTTGTGGTAAATCAGGCCCAGTATCCTTAAGGACCATTTGTAGCTTGTTTGGGGTTCAGTCCAAATGAGGAAATGAGTGGCCAAGATTAGCAGTTCAAATAACTGGTCACGGGATTAGGGTACTCATGTTTGTCTTTCTGCTTTGTGTGATCTACTGTATGTTGACCAAACAGTACTGGAAAAACATTTTGGAGGGAGAGGGAAGACTCTGTTTCAGCCACGGAGAGACTGACTTTTCTGTATGTTTAGTGGAGGATAAATTTTAAGTTGGCTGGTTGCAGAGGTTAAATGGTGGGAAAGTTTTCTGTGCGTGTCTTTGGATTCAGAAAAAAATATGAGAGCTACATTTTAAAGGAGTCCTTGTCTTTCAGGTGCTGTTCAGAGGGAGAGATGCTGCTCAATTAGGTGTTGCAGCAGAGAGCGTGCCATCGTTTAATCAACTCCTTGGGCTTGCTGATCATTTCATTCCAGTGTTCCAGCTCTTTGCCCCTCGTGTACATGAAGGGCCCAACCACTACACGACCCAGTAGGTGGGTTTCTGAATAGAAAAAAAGAATGTGGTTAGTGGCCAGCACCCTTACTATGTTCTGGATGGATCCTTACCTAGGAGTGGAACAACATTTCTTTTACTGTATGTATAATAAGAGAGAATATTTTTTAAATCAAAATTTCCAAAGTGTGTGCTGTAGATCTGGGGATATAGTGTTCTCTCAGTACACACACATTAAAGATGATCACCCCCACCACTGCAGAGTTCCCACCAGTGACTCAACTGTTGGGAGATATTGCAGGTGGCGCACATCCAGTCAGATCAGCTTCGGCCTGTTCTGTCACTTACAGTTTACTGCCAGTCAGAGCTACTGTTTTGGGCAGACCGATCTTTATCTCCTCAAAACCTTCCACCTAGAGATTTATTTCAAAGATGTGCCCTGCTGTGGTCACCACCAACTTGGCTAGGATTCAGACCAATGTTGAAAGATGAAAAGCTTTTGGCTCATGGAGGAAGCATATTTAGTTAGTGGAGCATCTGACTAGGAGTCAGAAGATCTGGATTCTGTTTCTGGCTCTGCCAATGACTCTGTGACAGTGGGCAAATCACTTAACTTTTCCAAGCCTCAATTACCCATATGTAAAATGGGGATGATCATCTGAACCTGCCTCACAGAAATGTATTAATGTGTGTAAAGCACTTTTAAGATCCTCACATAAAAACTGTTATACATTTATATCTTAATCACAATGCAGGCCATTACCAATCCCCCAATGTCAGTCCATTCACCTAAACATTTTATATGGTAACCCCATGAAAGCTTTTGTGTTTCAATACTGAATTCATGCTTGGGCTAGAGAAAGAGCAGAATGCAGCTGCTAATATACAGAAATTGACTAGATTGCAGCAGTTCTGGTGCTGATTTAAAGTTTCAGTTAATCTCAAACCTTTGAAACAGGATTCCCTCCTTCCCAACCCGAATTTCAAATGACAGGCTGTTGTATGTCTAGATTACTTCCTTACTGATGTTGCTGTAAAGCAAGTATTGGATTTATGAATATGTGTATGGAGAATTTCCAGATGTTATTCTAATATCACATTCAATATCTAATATCAAGGAACATTCCAGATATATCCAGTCTCTGAAAAACATGTAAGGAACATACCCAAACAGACTAGTGAATGGCTCTAAAATGATTGTTGTTCATTTTCCTCATTGTGAGACTCAAAAATGTACATGATTAGAAGACTATAGAATGAATGACATCTAACATATGAATTGTATTTAAAATCATTTTTTTAATGTCAGCTCTTTTAATCTTTCTTCTGGTGGTTTAGTCATCTAAACAACAGCTTCTGAAATACCTGGCTGCCCATTAGCTCCTGATGGTTATCAGTGCAGGTTACTGTGACACTCCTGTGTTTAGAATTATCAAGAGTAAGCCTTGCCTTGCTGCAAATGTACAAGAACCTAGGAAGAGCTTTAGTATATCTCAGATATAGTAAATTCTGTTTCTTACTGTCTCCCTCAGCACTCTGGAGCACAGACAGGCTCAGGCTTGCTGTATCCAGCTCCGTCTGGTCTGCCTTGAAGCTGAAGGTTTCGTTATAGACTGGATTGGGAGATCCCAGAACAGCTGTTGTCTTTTTACATTTAATGAATTTATTGTGGTTCATTAGAGACACTTTGATATACACACCTGAGGTGAAAAAAAAATTCCAAGGAGAAGAAAACATGTCAGGGGCACTTGAGAGAAAAGGATAAAGATAATTCAAAACAATTTCATGATTTCAGAAACTATATTTAAAACAAATTAGGTCATAAAACTAATTAGATGAAAGCCTGATGACACATGCAGAAAGATGGCAGTATGCACTGACATTATCTAGCAAGTACACTGACTGTTTAGCTCCTCAGTCAGGAAGGCAGAATCCATGTTCCAGACAGTACTTAAGCAGGTAGTTAAGTCTCATTGACTTTTTATACTCCTTTGAGTAAATTTGGGTAAATCTGTGGAAGGTATTGGCAGTTGGGAAATAAAGAGGTGGCTGGGGGCTGTTTAAAATTGTCTCTGTGTTTGGTTGATTATTTCTTCTAAGAGACCTTGCCAAATAGAAGAAGAAGGGTGAGATAGGGGAAGAACAGCAAGAAAAAGTCTGCTTCCTGTCTGGACTGACCCTGCTCCTCAATGTTGTTCAGCCAACATTTGAAAATAAGAGCCAAAGCAGCCTCTAAATCAGGGGTCGGCAACCTTTCAGAAGTGGTGTGCCGAGTCTTCATTTATTCACTCTAATTTAAGGTTTCGCGTGCCAGTAATACATTTTAACGTTTTTAGAAGATCTTTCTATAAGTCTATAATATAGAACTAAACTATTGTTGTACATAAAGTAAATAAGGCTTTTAAAATGTTTAAGAAGCTTCATTTAAAATTAAATTAAAATGCAGAGCCCCCCGGAATGGTGGCCAGGGCCCGGGCAGTGTGCCACTGAAAATCAGCTCATGTGCCGCCTTCGGCACGTGTGCCATAGGTTGCCTACCCCTGCTCTAAATGATTCCATTTTCTCTCTTCATCTTCAGTATTCACTGGCAAGCATAGAAAAAGGTTGATCTTAGTGGCTAAACAGTAATGTTTTCCTGAGGGAGAAATAAGAGCTCCCCTCCCCTGCTGCAACTGTTTCTTACTCCCTGCCATTCAGGGAGAAGACAGCAGAAAAAAAATCCAGGCCCACCATCATTTCCAGTCTTTTGTTGCAAAACTAATTAAAATTATGCTCAGGCTGGTCCTGAACAGTCTGATTCACTGGGGAATGGTATGGGGAGCCCAATCATCTTCAGAGTAAGAACATAATCCCACTCTCATTTAGTAGTTTTTGAAGATAAACTCTAGAAATTGCCATTTTGAGTCAAACCCAAGATCCGTGTAGTCCAATATCCAGTCTCTGAGGAAGGGGCAAAAACGCAGCAATAGGCAAATGTAAGAGAATCCCCCCCACCCACACACACACACCCGGCATAGATCTTCTCCTGGTCTCTATGGTTAGGGATTGACTTAAACCCTGAAGCACAAGGTTGAATATCCCTTCCAAAATGTTGTTATAATTAATTATGATAACTGGATATATAATTGAATATTTTTGATTTCCATATAAATATCCAATCTCTTTTTTAATCTTGGTAAATTGGTTTTGAGTTAATGTAATTTCTCAGTTCCTTTTACCTCAGATCTTGGTTTTGCATGAATAATGTTCTTTGATCAGAAGAACAATTGTTTTGGTATCATTGTGGATTATCTGTATAGCTAGAGAACCAGCTTTTGAAAGGACATCTGGAAGTTCAAGTAAATTATAGATGATGTTTTAGATGCTTTGTGACCCACTGTAGCTAGTACATGAGATTTTCATCTATAGGGACCTGAGTTCAACTTAAATCTCAGGTGACTTACTGATCCTGCTCCCCTTCAAATCAATGGAAATCAGTGGGTCCCAACAGGAGTTTGGAGATTAACATTTTAGTCCTGGTTTATCCACCATCACAAACTTAGTTAGTCAGCAGTTTCTGCTCAAGAGAGACCATGGATTTATCAGAGTAGTGGCTTTTCACACAACAGCTGAGGTATGTTGATTGTGGTATGCCTTGGCTTAAAGAAGTTAGCCCGTAAACTGCCTGCACTAAGCCTGGAGCTAGCCACTCCTCATTTTCACAAGCATTACAGTCACTCAAGTTTTAGTCAACCAGTAAACATTCCCTTATTGGCCTATACCTGGCTATAGAATACAAAGCCCTTGCTCCCAAGATCAGCTCTTTGGGGAAGGGACCTTTTCTTTGTTCTGTGTTTGTACAGCACCTAGCACACTGGGGTCCTGGTCCATGATTGAGGATCCTAAGTGCTATAATAATACACATCATCATAATTAACAACAATCAGTATGGAAACAGAGAGCCTATAAACTGTAAATTTAAGAGCCTTCTCATTCAAGTTCTTCCCTTTAGGATTTGCCAGAGAATCTGCAGTCACTTTAAGTCAGCTGTAGCAGTGAGCATTATCAAAGGAAATAAGGGCTGTTTGTTTAAAGGTCTTTAAATATTAGCCATTTATCCTGGGGAATTGCTTATTGACAGCATTTCCTTCCTTCCTTCCTTTCTTCCTCCTGGAGAGCTTCCACAGCCCTGTCAATGCACTGATTACTACAATAATGTGCAAGAGCCTGGCATCAAATTAACACAGCAGCTCAATGGCCAATGTGATGAAAGAAATTTAATCCGACTCTCACTGCTGCACAATTTAAAGTCTTGCACTTTGGGCCGGAGCGGAGATGAGATGTGAGAGGAGAACACGCACACACACACACACTCACTCACACTCTCTCTCTCTCTCTCAGAAGCCCTGCCTTAACCTTTTCCAACCTCAGGACCCTACATTCACCTCATTTGCAATTTATCTCCTGGAAGGCCGTTGTATAAATATCCTTATCTTAGCTATCTGTTCGCTTTCTAATGCCCATTTATAATAGTTGCTTTCTGCCTGTCCATTATTTACCTCTTAGTACAGAGGCATTACTTGTTAGGTCATGACTTTGCTTACTTGAAAGATGGGTATTTTCAGTGCTACTACTGTACAACTCCTCTTACAACATTCCTGGCCTAAACAAGGAAAATTCATCTCTTGTGACGTTATAAAAATTTTTGAGAGAGCATTTATTCTGGGGTTAATAGCATGAGTCCCGCTGTCTGGATGTTTATAGATATCTTGTACAAAGACAGTTCATCTCCATCAATGAGACTGTCATTCTATGCTCTTTATAATTACAGCTACTGAAGATCTCTATAGAGAAAATTAAACTGTACTCAACTCTAAGAGAAAATCTTTTACATTGATATGGCTCCTTTTATCCCCAATCACTTCACAAATCACTAGAGACAGATACTGTTGGATTCAGAGATGTATTTGAATATCCACCAGTTCAGGGTGTTTGGATCTGTGGGTTTTGGGGCCAATCTCTACGTACATCAACTCTGAAATGCAGCCCCCACCCCCACTGAAGGACAGCAACCAGCTGATATTCACCACATAAAAGGATGTTGGGAGAGTAAAGCTTGGCCAAGGACACCAGGGCAAACTATTTGCATCCACAGTTAATTGCAGGCACAATCCCACAGGCCTCCTTATTTGTAGACACAATATTATGCCTCACACAAATGGAGGCCCGGTTGAGACCTATTTTTAAGGTTAGGCCCTATTTATCTAGATGTGCCAAACAGAAGCTTTGATTCACATTGGATCTACAGACTGGAAAAAATGGCTATCTTTAATTAATGAGCCTGTGTGATTTTAGCACATAGAGATTTCAAATTACTAAAAAGAAAAGGTATGATCTGACCTAACGCTAAGAGAATTTCAGTATCTTGCTAGCTATTACCTGAGCAGCAAACATCTACTAACAGGCTATATTAGTGCTGTTACACAAATATGCATTTTAAAACTATATACATTTTTCATGCTTTGAAAGTTCAATGGTGACTGTATACTTGTCCAAAGCCATGTTTCCTGCCTCCTCTATCTGCTGTCCTTTTTCTGGCCATCAGTATTTGTCTTGAGCAATGGACATGTTCAAAAGATTTCCTTGCATATTGAGCCCTAGTCTGCTTTCAGTCCACATGCTGAAATCCCAGGGACATCTCTAAAATGGCCCAACAGAATTAGGCCAGAATTATACCTTCCAAAAATCATTTGCTTCTGGGCTGAACATTAACTTCAGAAATACAGGGTTTGTCCAGGACATGCTCTCTCAACTGTAACAGCAGATTCACTGGTGCAATGCTCTACCTGCAGCTTCCTCAGGTTGTAATGGAGGCAAAGCAGAAAGCAGGACATAACAGGATTTGATAAGCGTCTTGCCTTCCTTTCGTTTCCCTCCTCTCTGCAAACCAGGTTCCCACCCAATGAATATGCAAACAGCAAATATTCAAATCTAGTTAGCACAGGAACACAACACAGTTTGCTTCTGTGCAGAAATTAAATCTCCCTGATGTTTGGTCGTTCAGTGGGTCACTTAACGTAAACACTGTGAAGATGGGCCAGGAAGAAGCAAACCAGAGCAGGAATCCAGGGGTAGTAACAGAGGAAGGTAATACTCACTGGCAGCATCTCTCTCATCCTGGAATTTTAATCCCTTCGCTCTCAGCACCACTACAGTGAGACGGCCCAGGTAGTCATTGTAGCTGAGAGAAAACTGGATATCGCCGTACTCTGAAGGAGGCTTTGGAAGCGGAAGGTCACTATTAAAATGCATTTAAAAGGCTTTCTTTTCAGTCAGATATATTGGAAAACAGTGATTTCTGCCACTTTAGGAATGGGACATGAATTCTAGCATCTCTGTATTTCACTGCTAGGGGTAATTGAAAGGAACAATCGGACACCAGTATAATTGCCTACATAGTGATTATTGCTCTATGGTTCTTTGCAGGAGATTTTGGCTTTATCCCTCCCAGTAAAATCTGCTGCCCTTATTCACATAAATAGTTATTTACATCAGTGAACAGGATTTGACCCTTCTTTCTGGATCCTAGTCTCAGCTGTGCCTCCTATCCACCCAACACTATCAAGGTGTCATTTCCCACCCTGCCACCCTTATACACTCACTCTCTGCGCCTTCCCCCCACCCAAGGCAGGAAGCCATCTTCTCCTCCTCCCAGTTCCCCAGCACCAGCAGGAGTAATACTGTAACTCTGCATTGTAACAGGATGAAGTATTCTTAGAATTGTCACTAACCAAGTTTCTGGCTTTTCTGGGTTTACATAAATGGTGGTCAAACCGTCTTGATGTGCTATGAAAGTATTACCCACTAAGTCATATTAACACACATGAAAAAGGGTTTCCCTGAAAGCCTGCCAGCAGCTTTCCTGCATTCCCATCCCCCCTCCTCATTTGGGATACAGCATTGTTCATCCTGCTTTGTGCTGGGCCTTTCTTGTGTCCCCATTAATTCATAACACAAGCAAACAGCAGCAGGTGTTTTTTCATTTAGCTTTTACGCCTCAACCTAGACATTGGGGAGATAGCTGTGTGCAGATGCAGCCGTTACATTCCTGTGCTAAACACTGTGATGGGAAGCATTAAGTGTTATAGTCCTGCACGTGACACTTCCCTCCCCCATGGTGCATGTTAGGACCCTTGGTAAACTCTAATCCCCTAGCTTTTAACAAAAACAATCCCATATTTGATCTTGCCTTCCTCTGCCTCATCTGTGCCCATGTGCAGGTACTACATATGTGCTGTAAAACTCCCTGGTCTCCCCAATAGGCCCATCATGATGTGAAAGCTCAAAAATACAAAAGAGTGGTATTTATCTAATGAATGTACCCTTTAATTAGTTGCCTACCTCCAGGTTTTCTGTTTCCAAATCTCTCCAAATTACTAGTTTGCTGTCACCAGTTAATGTCTCATTTTTCAAAGGAAAAATCACTTGGCCTAGGAGATGGTGCTTTTTCTGTTTATCGACATGGTAGACTGAGAATTTCAGAGTCCGTTGATACAATGTCTTACTAGAAACCTATACAAAAGTAGGCAGAACATTTCAATATAACAATATAATTTATTACATAGCTCTGCAACTTATCATTACCATACATGTGATGCATATATCTCTGAAATATTTTAGGGCATGTAATTTCTGTACTTAAAATAGGATATATATTTATATTTCTTATTAGCAAAATAGCTATGATAATCTGCATCCCAGTATGCCCACTGCTGCTTCTGGCTTTTGAGGTTGTATTTTCTGTGTATAAATGCACTGAGAACTATGATAAACATAGACAAAGAGTCCTGTGGTACCTTATAGACTAACGGATGTATTGGAGCATGAGCTTTCGTGCGTGAATACCCACTTCGTCAGACGCATGTCAGATGCATGATGACCGAAAACTTATGCTCCAATATGTCTGTTAGTCTATAAGGTGCCCCAGGACTCTTTTTCACTTTTTACAGATACAGACTAACATGGCTACCCCTCTGATACTATGATAAACATAATATATTATAAAAAATCAGAAATGAAGATGCCAGTATCTATGCTACTTGGGGCAAAATGGTGCAAACCAAATAGTGTAGCTGAAATATCAAATAAGATTTGTTTGACTTAGCTTGTACATTTGTTGGGGTATGGGACCATCTCTTTTGTGTTTTTTAAACACACACCCATGATTGGCCCTGGCAGCACAAATAATAATAATAAACTGCCTCACAGCTAGAGAGCATTGTGACAATGTATGTGCTGGGAAAGGTCCGCCATGAGATGACACAGACCTCCAGGCTGCACAACCTAGTGATCTTGTTTCCCTGACATCCAGAGTGACACATCAGATGTACCATTCCAGTTAAAAGGCAAGTACCTGAAAAATAAAATTTTCATCAAACTGAGGGTTGAGTGTTTTGCGTTTGGTTTTGGACTGAAGGTAACGTCTTTCATCAGGCAGCAGATAAATTTTCACAAAGGGACTGCAGGAATCTGTAGGAGGCTGCAGTTTTCTAGCTTTAATCAAGGAGACGAGAAGCCTTTCAGCCTCTTGCTCATATTGCACTGAGAACCAAAGACGGCCAATGTTGCACTCAGGGAAGTCTGTCTCGCTCTTGTCTTCAGGGAACTTGTACAGCTCTGGGTTGATAGACCCTATGACATAAGCTCCAGCTTTGCAAAATAAAAAACAAAACCAAGCAAGTTAACCTCAGACTACAGCAGTGTTTCTTACAGCTACTGCCTCTTTAGGGAAATCATGTAAAGCTCTTCTTTATTCACAGTTTATCTCTGTCTATAAATTCTGCATTTGAATTCCTTTTCCCTCAAAGGTTGAGGAGAGTTTGTAGACTCATCTCTTTTCTTCTTAATATTGTTATGGAGGCTTCTGTAGTGACTCTGCTGTGGACAACTGGGGGAATGTAGCTGATGTTTGTTCCAGCCCTCCAGAGTGCAGCATATGCTCCCTTCTGCAACTGGCCACGTCCGCCCCTTGTGGGAGATGCTAGAACTGATCAGATACTAGCCCTGACCAGGTTTCAGAGTAGCAGCCGTGTTAGACACTAGCCCCAAGCAGCCCTGGTGTTGTCCCTATTTCGAAGATTCAAGGGAAGACTTGCTTCTTGTGCTCTACCCTCTGCCTTGTACAACAGTGTAAGGGGTGGCCCCAGTCTGGCCCAATTCCTATCTAAACATACAGTATAGTGTTTGGGGCTATTACTGAAGAATACCATAGTGTATCTACACTTTGTGATATTATATATTTAGATAAGCAATATCACTCCAGAGTGTGGCCAGATAACAATTGTAGGGTATAATATTTGCACCTCAAATGTGTTGCACAGTACTCAAGCTTCCTTTCCAATAATCTGTCCCACCTTTGCAGTGTCATCATACCCAAGGAGTGAAAAGAACACCGGGGCCCAGACTCCGGAGTCACGTAGGGGTCACTGTCCTCTTGAACCTGCTCTCCATTTGTCAGGTTAATCCAGTCTCGCCCATGAAATTTTGGTGGAATGATGAATGGAACGCTTCTAGTTCTGCTCAGAACAACAACAAACAACTCTTCCAGTTTAACTAAGAAAACCAAACTCCATCAGAGAATAATACATTTAGTTTAGTTTTGCAAAAATTGTTTGTAGGTGCATTAGTCTTTAGATGGAAGTGATTGATAATGCAATACCCCTTGTTTAACCAATATAAAAGTTATAGAACGTTATTTATTTGTATGAAGATAGCACCTAGAGGTTCCAGGGATTTGTGGCCCTCAATATGGTGGGCATCTTACATACAATAAACTGTCAGTCAGATCCCCTCTCCTTCTCTTTAATTAATGTTTCAAAGAAAAAAAGAATCAATTGAACTTTTTTGTTTGGAGATTGAGCACATCAGAATTTGAGAACCAACAAAGTTATCCATGGTCCACGTAAGTTTCATTTTGTTAAATTATATTCCATCATATACATCAGAAATAAAGTATTACTGAACTGAGGTTATAGTAACAGTCACTTACTCTAAAGGAATGAATCATACAGTATTTTACCTTTCCTACATGATTGATTTCCTCCCCTCTCCCTGCTTCATTTTGGGTTCCTGTCATACATCGTGTCCCACATTTGGGCCTTTGGCAGGTAGAGAAGTATGTAGCTTTATAAACAGTAGCCCATAGGAAGAAAAAGATGTCTATTTACCTTATGCTTTTTGGTTGAATTACAGAAGATGGCTGGGTTAAAGTCTGATCCTCCAGACTGGCATCTGGATGTGTTGGTGTGACTGAATTCGTGAGTTCCTCATAGGAAGGTAGGAGGCATATCTTCTTCCAAAGCAGGTACACTGCTATTCCAATAAGGATCAGTAAAAGAATTCCTCCTATTACACCTCCAGCCACAGCAGCTACCTGTTCTGGTTACAGGAAAGCATACAAAGTGGGATCATCAGTACATATAGGGTTTTTTGGACCGGAATATTTAAATTTAAGAAAATGCTCCTAGGACTAAGAACTTACAGTTTTTTTGGTTTGCCGAAAGATTTAATGAGAATGGATTTGCTTATTTCACTGTCGGTTATATTGGCTGAAACTTTGGAAATAGAATTTGACCCTCAAGAGTTTTCTTGGGGGGCCAGTCTGAGACTGGAATGAACTCCTCCAGAAACTAAGGACCATCAGAAACCTTCACCATCTTCCACTCCAGCTGCAAAGCACATTTCTTTGACCTGCCTTCTCTAACATAAATATATAGCAACTTACAGTTAACAAAAACCTACCAAAACAAAACACTCCCCTGGATAGAGGATGGAAGACCCTACCACCACCTGATAAATCAGGCCTGCATAACATGCGGCCCGCGGAGCCTCACTGTGCGGCCCGCGGGGGGATTCTGAATCCCCCGCACACGGTGCTCTGGGGGCAGCCCAGAGCCCTTTAAATCCCAGCCGCGGCGGGCAATCAAAGGGCTCTGCACTGCCCGCAGTCACAGGGAGCGCAGAGCCCTTTAAATCCCAGCCGTGGCCGGGAGTCAGAGGGCTCTGGGCTGCCCGCAGCCGCGGGGAGCCCAGAGCCCTTTAAATCCCAGCTGCGGCAGGGAATCAAAGGGCTCTGCGCTGCTCGCAGTGGCAGCGGGCAATCAAAGGGCTCTGCGCTGCCCGCAGTGGAGGGCAGCCCAGAGCCCTTTGAATCCCGGCCCGCTGCTGCTGATTGTCCCCTCCACGGACCCCTGCCCTAACTGCCCTCCAGGATCCCCACCCCCTATCTAAATGCCGCTGCTCCTTGTCCCCCGATTGCCTCCTCTTGAGACCCCTGCCCCTATCTAAGCCTCCCTTCTCCTTGTCCCCAACTGCCCCCTCCTGAGATCCCCCCAACTTCCCCTCAGGACCTCACCCCCAGCTGTCTCCTGATGAACCCCTGAGACTCCCAGGTCTATCCCACTGCTGCCTGTCCCCTGACTGCCCCCCCAAACCTCCGCCCCATCCAACCCCTGCTCCGTGTCCCTTGACTGCCCCCCGGAACCCCCTACCCCTTCTCCAACCCCCAACCCCCTTACCGTGCCACTCAGACCAGCGTGTCTGGCTCCATGCAGCTCCAGACATGTTGCTGCCATGCTCCCCCGCGGAGCCCACAACCCCCACCCTCCCGCCCCAGCACCTGCCTTCCAGGTTTGAACACCTCAAAATTCAGGAGTGCTCAAACTCAGTTTGGGCAGCTGTTACTTCATTTTTCCCAAATCAAATATACTGATCCACTGTAACTTGCTGTAGAAAAAGTAGGATAAAATTGAGCAAGAAATGCTTATTAGCACTGGAATTGCTATTTTCAACAGCCATTGCCTTTTTGTTTGTTTAAAAGGAAGACAGTGATATTGCATTGGCAAATTCCCCATAGAAAGAAAGAGTGGAACAAAAGAATAATAAAGGCACCTCAACTTTCCCTCATTTATGGAGGACAGTCTTATAATATGCATCCAGATATCCTCCAATCACACAAGCTGAAAATTGTTCCACTTTACTGCAGCTCTGTAACCATATGGGAACCAATCCTGTCTGTGTTTTGTGCACATCCAAAATTCCTGCTGAATGACCCACCCTGGGAGCGAGTTACCAGTGACCCAGGGCTGAGGCGGCAGGAGGTGTTGGGGGGGGCATTGGTGGGAGGGGGAGACCAGGGCTGGGGCAGCAGCGGGGGGGGGGGGGGGGACTGGGGGGGGGGAAGGGGGGAGCCCAGCGCTGGGGCGGCAGGGGGTATGGGTGAGGGGAGAGCCCAGGACTGGGGCAGCAGGGGGACTACAGGGGGGTACAGGGGGGAGCCCAGGGCTGGGACGGGGGGCAGCCAAATTTTTTTTTGGTTGGGCAGCAAAAAACCTAGTGCCAGCCCTGCCGGGTTCCCCCAGCCACCGGAGCCCCAGGCCCTTTAATTTGCCTCTGAGGGCTCCCAGCCACCTCTTCAGCTGGGATCCCCTGGTTGATTTAAAATCAAGTATCACCTGCCCACCCCCAACCTTCCTTTTTGGCCCACAGCTGTTTTGGTGGGGCGGCACTGGGGAAGGAGATTTGTTTCTGCAGGGCTGGGCGGCGCTGGGGCAGGGTGTTTCCGCGGGACCAGGAGGTGCTGGGGGGCGGGGGCGTGTTTCCGTGGGGCCGGGAGGTTTCGGCCCTCAGCTGTTTTCTTTGGAGGAATGTGGCCCTCGCCGCTTTACGAGTTGTGCAGGCCTGTGATAGATTTTAGTTACATCTCTTAATACTCTACTGGAAGGTGATCAGATACTATGGTGATGAGCATGGAATAAGAACCTGCATAGAATATAAGTAAATGCCAAAGCGTTCTTATTTTTATTCCAATACTATGAGAGATTTTGTAGTACTCTCATTACAGGAAAAACAGGCTAGACAGTGTAGGGTGAAATACCGGGCAGCACATTATACCATTACTTTGATTTGATTCCTTTTACTTCAATGTTCAGCTGAGACAGTGTGTCCAAATGAAGAAAAAAGCAAAACATAGTTTAAAAACGAAACAAAGCAAAGAACCTTTAGTACAAAGGAAGTTTAGAAACAACAAAACAGAATTAGAGGATATGTATGTTTTCTGATCTGGAAAGATCAACTCAGGCACATCATCTAAAAGTTGTATCCCGAATCCTGATTTCTTAAGATGAAAATGAAACCTTGAGGGAGCAGTTTTATAGCCAGCAAAAATGGAAGATAATGTATCAAAATATCAAAGATGCCTTTAATTAAAGATGAATATGCAGAGATTCCTTGATGAGGATCTCTTATTCAGTAAAGAACAAGAGTTGGATATTGATAATGGACCCAATTCATTGGTACCCCAGGGCTACTTTACACCATCTCTGCTGGAATACAGAAGCCATAAAGAGACCATAAGGCCCATCACCACCCCACCCCCTCCCGGACCAGGAACTCCATTGGAAATCAGAGTCACCATAGCTAATGGTATGCCACTCCAAGCAGGAGTCTTTGGTGCAAGTGGTATGCCATCTAGATTCCTAGTGGGGAAGGATGCATTCCTACACCTGGCTGTTCCTGGCTGCTGGAACAGTCCAGGGCGATTGGGAGCATTGCAAGATAACCCCTCAGGCTGCTCTAACTTGAGCTGGGGACTAAAATGTCAGTCCTCAGCCCCAGAATAGAGGGAAGTGCTGAGGTGGTGTAAAGCCACTTCCTTCAGTGTGGCCTCTTGCTCTTCTTACACATAGGAACAAGAGCCCCCTAAATCTTTTAGCGAGCATGGTCAATGGGGCTTCTCATCCCCTCCCTTGTATAGCATTCCAAGGGCATAAAAGAGGGAGTGGCCACAACACTGCAGTTCCTTCTGATCACTGAAGGTGTGGTGAGCTCTGAATGTGCTTGGTGTCCTATATGAGGCTTCCTTGCATTTCCTTTTCTTATGACTCACTTTTTGTAAGTGATTAATTCCACCCATGGAGTCACTTCCCTCTTAACTGCATCTGTTGTGTCCCTCTACTTTCTCCAGGCCTCCCCTTTGGCTTTTAACTCTCTCTTCTTTTGAAGGTCCAGAAAACCTCCCTTTACTGCTTTAAACCCCCTCCTTAAAACACATTTTTTTCTGCAAAGACTTTCAATGCTGATCATTGCAAAATTTCTCAAGTTCATGCTATCCCCTGGTGATATGTTTTGGGGTCACATGGGCTGGAGATGGAGCCACAAAGTCTAGATCTGGAGCTGAACTTTCCCGGAGTTTGGTGGTATTTTAAACCAGGCTTCTCTCTGGTTTCTGAATTATTCTGGCTGTATTTGAAGTTCTGAACTAGATTCTAAACTCTTTTTGTGATGGGAGGAAGAGGAATCCTGTATTATTTGTACAGCATCAAGCACAGTCTGCTTTCAGTAAATAATACTGGATAAAATATTTGTTCAGATTTTGAAGTGACCAAATAGTAAGAAGTGAATAAATGGTTCTCTAGTAGTGCTACCTCCGATTATACTTCACACATACATGTTATTTATGAATTCCCTGCTCTTCTTTTTCTCCTCCTGAGGTGTGGTAGGGGATCTGTATTTAATCAGCAGCCTGCATGGCAATACAAGCAAAAACTATTCATTCAAAGATTTTTAGGACCAGAAAGGAACATTAGATCATCTAGTCTGATCTCTGTGTGATTAAATAGAGGTTGTGACCATACTTCTTTTTTGTTTCTTTATTTTTTAATCTGCTTTTATATCTTCCCCCTCTTCTCAACAAACATATGGACTTTTCAGAACAATGAATGTCATCTTTTTCTTGTAATCTGTAGATAGTGTGTCTAGAAACCAAAACATATCCAGCCTATGACTATAATAATCACCCTGGGAAACAGGAAACTCGTTTGCCTGTTTGCTGTGGATTAATATTATTCTTGAAAGTCTGGGTGTGCTAAACTGGTAACCTAATTTCTTAACTGTTGCATAACTTTGAAGTTTGGGGAAACTGGCAACTCAGAAATTCACTCTTGAGCAAAGAACTTCTGTAGATGCGCATTACCTGTTAGTCTTAGAGAGCATACTCATAAACTTCCACTGAAACACTCATGTAGGTAAAACTGGCAAATGTACAAATCTTTATCCATTGCTTTTTGAAGAGCAGAGTGAGAAGTGTCTGATGAAGGTAAGTCTTTTAGCTAAATTCCAAGATGAAATGAGCACTGGTAAAAATGAAATAGTTCCACAGGTGTAATATCTGCACTGCAAATGTTTGTATGCTTCATGGTTTTATTCTCCATTCTGATATACGTATATTAAAGAAAGGCAAGCATTTCAAGGGCCATAAAAGCTTAACCCACTTATCTTCTTTGCCATTTCTTTGTTTTCAATGTATTTCCTTCTCTCCATTTCCAAGCACTTACTCCTTTTCCAACTATCCTGTGTTCTGCTTACGTAGCCTGCCCACGCAGCCTTATCCACACAACCATCAGTGACAATAAACCAACAGGTAGTGTGGTGTAACTACAACAGCCATCCATGGAATGCACTGAAGTAAATCCAAAGAGAATGAGCTCTTAACATTTGCGAAAATTCAGTGCGATTAATTTGTTCACTGTTGAATCAAATCATTAAACATTTCTGACCCACTTGCCCCACCCATTGACAGCAAATCCATCTTTTATTCCTATTTGGGTAAATCCACGGGAATTTTATGGGGTTCAACAGAGCTTCTTAGACTTCACACTCCTGTATCTAAAGTAGAATTTGGCTTATTGTCTTTTTAAGCAGTTTGCCTTATCTGATTAAACCAACAGCACTAGGCAATAGATAAGGAGGATACAGTGCAGCATAAATCAGAAAGACAGCCATTAAGATAGGTGTGATTGGTTGTGAAGAAGAAAAATGTTTGTATGATTAAATAACTACCTATGTTCGTGAGAAATTGTTGTATTGTATGTATAATATAGAGCATAGGAGTTAGAGATGGAAAGAACTAGTTAAAACATTCAGCTAATCTCCTCCAACCTCTGGCTTTGCAAGGATGAGCTATCAATATGTGTAAGATACTACCCTTGATTTTAGCACACACAATATTTTGATGGGTGGATTTTCTGTCTCCCTCAGGCTTAGAGTCTCTTGTTTAAGTAACTGTGTATATAAGCTTTCTCCTCCTACCACTCCCCATCCTTCCCACCACTCTCTGGTAAATCTGCAGCCTGAGAAATGACCATACTGATACCATACCAAATGAATTCTATTGTGGTTATATAGTCAGGCAGCACTGCCTCACAAATTTTAATTCATACACAAGTCTCAGATCTGCAATGTATTTTCTCTTCATTCTCATTATAGTTTACACATTTGTCTTAGCATAAACCCTTATGACAGAAAATTGCAGAGTGTTTTCTGAAAAATCTATCAGCTTTTACATTTCCTTATTGGCTTGCTCTCTCTGCCTTACATGCATTACATACAACAGAATCTAAGCAATTATTTGATAGGAAAGCAATTACCAAGGACATATAATAAAAATCAAGTTGGAGACCTGAGAATTAGAGGGATGGTGCTTCATACCTGGGGTTCTGGAGGAGAACTGAATAACTGTATAGTGGTTCATGTTCACATATGTTACTAGAGATGGGTTGGAGCTGCAAAGTTCTGCTTTGGATCCATAACTAAACTTTCCTAAAGTGTTTATTATTTAAGGAGCATGTTAGCAGGATGGAGCAGGTCACTCCCCCAGCACAAAAGCAACCTGGAGATTTCAGCAACTCAGTAAGTTTAGAAAGTGGTTTGTCAGAGGATCAGTGTGGAAAGGGGCTGGATTTTTGAAGAGAAGGGAAATTTCAGTTCAGACTGAGTTCACAGGAACCTAGATCAGAGAAGAGCAAGGATGAGCTTGATGCAGGCATGGGGGTGCTGGAGGGGACCTAGCCATGTATTGACATGCCCCCTCTCCTGGCTGATGAACAACTGATAATGGTTTGGTATCCAGTCCCCTGAGACATTAGGGAGGGGGAAGGTGAAAGGGGGAGAACAGCTGTGTCTGTGTACCCCCCTCCCCATACCAGGCATCACTCTCTTCTTGGTGCTTGGGCAGGTAAGTGTCCAGTGCCAGCACTGACCTCCCCAGGGACAGGGCTGCTGGAACTAGGGGTGCTGCTGCACCCTCTGGCTTGAAGTGGTTTCCATCACATACAGGGTTTACAGTTTAGTTCAATGGCTCTCAGCAGCCCACTGCACACATTTGTTCCAAGGACACTGGCCCTAGGCAGAGATCTGAGCCCCAAGTTACACCTGACTGGCTCCCCTTGGATTGCACCCCATTCCCCACGCCCCCCTGGTCAGGGGATGCCCTGGGCCCCTACAGACCAACCCCGGCACTTACCAGACATGGGTCCTGGGGCCTGGGCTGCTGGGCTGGATCCTTTGTCCCTCAAATTCACAGGCTCTCCCCCATCTCCCCCAGTCCCCGGCAGGGCGATCAGCTCCTTGTCTCAGTCTGCCCTTCCCGCGGCGGGGTGCACGGGCTCCCCGCCCCCCAGCAGCACTAGCACGGCCCCAAGTTCTCAGGTGCCAGCTGGTGACCTTTTTCCCACGTGCATCTTGTGTTCCCAGGCAGTAGCCGGAGATTAGGGAGCGGGAAGCAGCGAGTCCTTGGCCAACTGGCCGCTGCTTCCCTCGCTCCTGCTGCCCAGCCTGCTCCTCCTCTAGTCACAGATGAGCTGCTCGGTATTTAAAGGGCTGCAGGGATCTGCCTGCTACTGGAGGCTGGGCAGGGACAATGGAGCAGGCTCTGCAATCAGCCCCTCCTGCCCACCCACCCCGGAGGGTTATAGCATCCGTACACTAAAAGCACCAACACCAAGCCGCTTCCTTCATTGGCTTCCTGGTCCTTGAAGCTGCGCTCTTCGGCTGGAGGGGTTAGTGGGAGGGGAGGTTCCTGGTTCCTGCCTTCTGCTGGGAAAGTCGCACCGGGCTTTATCAGAGCGATATTTGTTCAGCTAAGAAAACAGCCCTAGTCCGAGTGTATTTAAGTGTGCAGGTATCTAGTGTTGTTAGAGCATGTTATTGAAAAGGAGTTTTCTGCCTGCAGAGTGATGCCCTCTGCACTGAAAGACCTTGGAAGTGCTCGTGCTAAACGGAGCTTAGTTGAATAGGGATCAAACTTCAGGGCAGGGACTGTGGCAAGCCTGACACTCGAACCAAGGGTTGTCTCTAGTGGGAGGCGGACTCCAGCGGTTCCAGCGCCAGCCTGAGAGGCAGGGGAGTGAGATTCTGCCACTGACTCGCTGTGGGCATAGTGCTTCACCTCTTTGCTTCAGTTTCCTCCTTATTAAAATGGGAGTTAAGGATCTTTGCAAAGGACGGTAGGAATTATTGTGTCTGAGTGCTATAGATGTGCAAAGTATTGTGCAAGAATTATTAACGATTTATACATTTCTTAGTGTAAACCTTGATAGGCTGGTTCACTTGTTTTAAGTCCCATAAAGAACAATGAATTTATTGTAGCGTATTTAACAAAGTTGAAGGTGAATTAAGTCTTCTCCTTATCCACTGGGCAGGCATGGCAAAGACAGCAGGAGAGCAAACGTTCTCATGACGCCCCCCACCTATATGCCTCAGACATGTCCTGAAGGGGCTCCCTGCAGGCTGTTGAGAGCAGAGTTCTGTTCTCATTTAACATCTACATCAGGGGTAGGCAACCTATGGCACGTGTGCCGAAGGCGGCACGCGAGCTGATTTTCAGTGGCACTCACACTGCCCGGGTCCTGGCCACCGATCGAGGGGGCTCTGCATTTTAATTTAATTTTAAATTAAGCTTCCTAAACATTTTAAAAACCTTATTTACTTTACATACCACCATAGTTTAGTTATATATTATAGACATAGAAAGAGACCTTCTAAAAACATTAAAATGTATTACTGGCATGTGAAACCTTAAATTAGAGTGAATAAATGAAGACCACTTCTGAAAGGTTGCCGACCCCTGATCTACATACATGGGCTAAAAGCGAGAGTAAGCTGCATGTTAATGAAATCTACGGTTGATAATAAATCTGGAGGAGTTCTGAATACCAGTGGGAAGAAAGAAATAGTACAAAGGGGATAGATTGGAAGCATGAGCATAAATTTAAAAAAATAGGATTCATGTTGGAAAAAGTCAAGTACCTCATCTAGAGGAAAAATAACTGAAACATGGATATTCATTGGGGAGGGAGATAAAGGTGGAAAAAAGCAAGGTTGAAAGAAATCCAGGGGTGATCAGTGGTGTCAAATAAGACTCAGGCCTCCAATTAATTTCAGATAGATGAAACAGCCTAGCTTTCCTGCCACTGCCACTGGATTTGGACTGGCAACTTCTACCTCCTTATTAAAGGTGAACTCAGTGGTGTAGTGATTAAAATAAAGAAGTGTGTAAACTCTATATTTCCCAATGCAGAAGTGGGTAAACTCTGTTTACCTGTGTTTACCATCAACTACACTACTGGGTGGAATGTAATGGTTTATAGATTGTAAGCTCTCCGGGGCAGGGATTGTGAGTGGGCTATTCAAAAGAATCTAAATAAGGACTATAAATCTCACTGAAAGTCAATGAGACTTGTGCTCCTAATTCACTTAGGCACTTTTGAAAATCCCACGCCATGCCTTCATATTTGTTTGTGCAGTGACTAGCACAAGGGTGAAGAAGACAACCCTGACTGGGATCTCTGGACACCACTATAATTTTCATAATGACAATTATGGGCAGGGCTGGTAGCACCATCTATTATAAAGGTTTCCCGTTATAAGACCCCATTTTCACTTGCTGATATCTTTGTCAACCTTTAATCATTTGGGGTGACTTTTTTCAGGCTAGGTGTCTTCCACAGCGAAAATGGTCCAGCTGTTTCTAGTAACAAGGCTATGGAAAAACACATTGTTTTGCCATGTCAGAAACTTTCCGCAATCTTTTCTTTTGAAACACTTTTAGTGCCCCATGCTTTGGAACAGGAATTTGAAATTTAGCAGTGGGGGAGGGCTCTCTGTCAGGCCTTTTGTCATCTCTGAAAATCCACCCAAATTTGACCAAGTTATAGTAAAATTGGAGATTGTTCATGCTCAGTAGAGACTTTTTAGATTTTAGCAGCTAAAATATCTGAATATTCCTGTGGAAAAATAGTATGTGAACATATAATTAAATATTGTATCATAATGCATATACACGCAGGGGGAGATTAAGGTAACACAGGTAACCTTAACTCTGGAATTTTTGTGGCTTGACTTTGCAGCCTTAATACTGTTCTTTTCATGTTGATTTTGTGTGTAATAAATATACACAGACTCCAATTCATTAACAAAATATATGTGTGAACTTAAAAATTATAAAGGAGTATATCTGAAGACAAAATTCAATTCTTCTTTCATTTACCTGTCAAGACATGGAATTCAAGATTCTGTCTTTCTCCTACAGCAGTGAATGCCATTACTAATAAAACTTTAAGCACTGTAAGGAATGCAGCTCCCTTCTTTTTTACATCTTTGAGTGACATTGGCTGTTTTAAGAGAACTCCTGAACTCAGACTATGGTAACTACCAAGACTTTCAGTCTAATTTTAGACTGTATTTGTACTTTTGGCATGTGTCCTGTTCATAACTTGGGCTCTCTGACGGGGTGTGCATACTCCACACCAGGCAGGAAAGGGTTAATCACACAATATGGGGGGAGGAAGTCCCACCCCTCAGATTCTCTGGGCATGCTCCAACTGCTATGCTAGTATAAAGGAGAGCAGCCCAGCTCACTTTGGGGCTGACCACCAAGGAGGAAGGACGCTTAGTGGAGGCTTCAGCCCAGGAGCCATTACAGCCCTTGCCTGCAGGTGCCAGAGATTCCAAGACACAGACTGAAGACCTGTTGCCTACAGCTGACTGACTAGAGTCGGAGTCCCAGGGAGTTACCTGTGCCGTGGAGACCCTGATGTCATATGGACTGCAGTTTCAGGAAGCCTGGTAGGAATTGACCTAGGGAGGTGGTCTCTCTCACCTGTGTAAGGTCTGCGTGTTGCAGTTGGAGTCCCTGCTGACCCAGTAGCGGACCACCCTGCCGCTGTTAGGGCCCTTGGTTGGGACTCAAGGGAGTCGAGTGGGCCCAGGTCTCCCTATCCTAGCCACCACCCCTTTGGTGATGGCCACTGGATCTGACCACTAGGCCACACTGCCCTGCACTTGAGGATCACCATATTGACCCTGGTCTCTTGGCCACACTGCCCTGCACTTGAGGATTGCTATATAAACTCTGTCTGTTAGGCCATGCAGCCCTTTACTCAAAGGCTGCTCTATTGACTCTGGCCATTAGGTGACACTGCCCAGTGCTCACAGCAGCCATAGTCTCTTGAGCCAATAGGCCACGCAGCCCAGAACCCAAGGGCCGCTGCTTTGACTATCGCCATTGGGCCGCATTGTAACTGCTGTATCAGCGCACCCATGATCCACCCCAAACAGGGTTGGGGTGTACATACAGTGCCACACACTCTCATATACTTTTTTAAAAACTGTCTTATTAATACTTATAGAAGTTAATAGGGATCTAATGAAATTAAATCTGGTTCAATTAAAATTTACTCTAAAATCCTATTAGACTTCATTAGAATAAAATCCTTTCTATAGAATATTTGAATCCAGCTTCATAACACTTAAAATTTCCTGCTGTAGTTTTTAGCTAGATTGGCTTAACACTCTAATTATTTTGTATAGGAATTTTCCAGTGGGGAAAGAGCATTTCAGGTCCCCTTTAAATATAAAGCCATTTATCTCTCATGTATATTTCATTTCCACCTTCTCATGTGTTGCTAGTTACTTAATGTGTTTATTTTCCAACAGTGATTTTCTCTCTCTGTCAGTTGTTTCTGCTATATTTATTTCTACAGTGGATTCATAATAATTCTGGATTTGGGCTAGAGACTCCCCCCTTTATGAGCAGACTTCTTGCTGTTTACCTGGAAGGGATGTGGAATGCCATCACCACAGTATTGTGCCCCTTTCCTTGTACACTTGTAGAAGCCTTTCTGGTGAGCATTGCAGGGTCGAGACTCCTCAACGTTTGGAATTGTGTGGGGATTGCAGAGGACTGACAACCTCCCATGCCACTGTCCCCTCCTCAGCCAACAGAAATATTAGCTGATATCCTAATGGGAGTTACTGCTGGTTGAAGCATTGGACTGCTTCATGGACTCTTGGACTGCTACAATCCTCCGTGGACTGCTACTGAGCAGTTACAGAGATCCCAGTCAGTGCAACATGGTTCCTACTGGAACCATGCTGCCAGTGTGGGGATAGGACCAGCATAGGTGCCTAGGGATGGGCAGTCATCCCTGCTTTCATGGAGTGGGTTCTTTCTCTGCATACCCCACTATATTAGTAGGTTTAATTCCCTCCATACTTTGTGTCTGTCTCATACCTTTCTGTCTTCTTTTTTTTTCCTCTTTTCATTTTACCTTTTAGCAAATAACCATTACCAAAACAACTTGTCATCAAGGGCAGGTATGTGTGCTTTGCTATGTTTTTGTATCCTTGATTGCTATATATTCGTATTTATGTGTACAATGTGGTCTTGAGGCAAAAAACAAAAAATCCCAAGCCAATCGCAATGTGTATTCATAAAACAAGATCCAGGTGATGTCAGCAAATCTGATATATCAATGGGGTGATATCAAGTTTTCTTCCTAACAGAAAAAGGGATTCTGGTTTATTAGGAACTGGAGAATCTTTGGGGAAAGGAGGAGTCTATACAGGATGGATGATCTCCACCTAAACCAAGATGGAACCAGATTGTTGGCATGTAAAATTAAAAAGGTTGTAGAGGAGTTTTTAAACTAAGGGCAGAGGGAAAGCCAACAGATGTGGAGGAGAACTCACTTCGGACAGAGACATCATTTAGGGGAGGATTAATTAAAGGGGATACACTATATCCTAGAAAAGAGAAGTTGATAAAGTACAGTAGGAACTGAAAATGAAAGTCACATTCAATTACATCACATGACAGTAAACAACTGAATATTGACAAATTTTATAAGTGCTTGGAAATGCATCCTATCTTCAGCCTTAACTATAGTGTCTACTATGAGGCTATAATACAATGGGAAACAATCGCTTGAGGGAATAAGCTTATTTAAAACCCTTATCACCACATCCAATCTTTATCAGAAAAGAGTCCATTTATGCCAAAAATTACATTTTGGAAAGCAATTTAATATATCCTTGTTCCTCACTGCACCCTTCCTTATGGATCAATATTGTACTATTAAGCCTTCCCTTATATATTTAGAATAAGAGGTGTTTACTGCTATTTTTCATACCAGTGTTTCTGATATATATGGTCACCTGTTATGTAATAGCATTCACAAACATCATAAATATAGACAAAGAATTTTATTGACTCTGGATCTTTATCATCTGTGTAGGAAAGGGGTGTAGTCACAGCCACACAGATGATGTTGAACTGCCAGTGACGGAGTCTCATGTTCCTGTGCCACCTGAGGTATGCATGAAAATATCACCACGTTCACCTTTTTCAGCTGTTACCTCTTGAATGAGTTCATCCTAAGAAATGATTCTAAACACTTTTCGGTGTGATGTCTTCTCTAATCAACATGAATTATACCATTGAGATAAATTATGGAGGCAGTGGGCACAGCTCCATAGAGAAGGTTGAGTTGAATTCTGTAGATACTATATATCAATGTGATGTCTAATTTAGGATTCTGTAGACCCCATATGGTATAAATGTAACGTTAGTATATTACCTTCCTCACTACCCTAGCTTCACCTTGTAAGTAAAGAGACCCCCTCACCACATCTTTCGAACCAGCCAAGCCATCTAAGCACACTGCAACCTGCCAAGGCTAGAACTTAAAAAAAAAAAAAAATTGCAACAAAACCCAGAACTTTGCAACATTCACCACGTTGAGTGTTTCTTTGCAAACTAATCATTAAAGGCTTTATGCAACTTTTTGTAGGAAGCAGACTGTTAACTCCCTTCTGTCTTGGCCAAATTACAATTTGGGTAATTGCACTCAGCTTTCTTTAATTGCCTCTGTTGTTTCAATTAGGTAAAGTAGTTTTCTTCAATTCCTGTTGTAATCAGCCCTTGTGGTATTGCATTAAATAGCTACTGAAATCCACATCCGAGGAAGTTGCAATTCAGTGAAGTGTAAAGCTCCACCTGTGTGTGTGTGTGATGCATTTTGTGAACATTGAGGATGAAAAGCACTAGAATATTTTAGCATAAGTTTACTTTTCTGTTACAGTATATACAGCTTGCTATACCTATGCAGCTTATACATTACAAAACATATGACCATAGCCAGTCAATATGGTGAATTTTAACTAATCCCATGTTTCTCCAGGATTTTAAGACAAAGTAGGAGTGGCCAAAATGTGGTTGTTTGAGAAATTTTCTTGACCTTCAAGAATTCAAAAATGTTAATTCTCATGATTAAATGAGAAAAAGTTCTAACAGTCAGTAGTACTGTGTACTTGTATTGTTACTACTTGTTTGTATTTTGGTAACACCTAAAGAGCCTAGTTAGGACCTCATTGCACAGGGCACTATACACAAACAGAAGAGAAGATGGTTCCCTTCCTAATGACCTTGGTAATCTACACTCAAACAGATAAGCAGCAAAAAAGTAATGTATCAAAAGTTTCAGCACAGTATCCCCCACTTTCCACTTACATAGATACCCCCTCCTGTCAGCCAGCTGACAGTCAAATTCCTTCACAGCCCTTATTTACCACAAAGGCCCTGTTCTCAGCCTGTAGTAAAACATTTGGCCTCACTGTGCTTGGAGAAGGTAAATTAAACAAACCAACACATATACTGCCTGCCAAAAGCATCTGAAGGTGTGTTCCAGGCCACTTCCGCCTCCTGGCAGAAGAAAGCTCCACTACTACTCCATGGGAAAGGGGGCAGATGTCTATAGGGTGTCTCTCTGCCCCCCCATCCTCTGTGTCTGGCTGTGGCCCTATCTACTTCCACCTAGAATCTGGAAGTTATTTTTCTCTCTGTCTTAAAGCACAGCATTGGGTTTAACCACAGGAAACTGCCCATCCGCTCCTTTTCACACTTGCCCAGAAATCCTGTTAGCATACCCAGGAAACTAGAAATGCCTCCGGGGAGAGTTCAGTACAGAGGGCTAAATTCTGCCTCTCAAACAGGCAGACAACCCCCATTTATTTCAGTGAGAGTAATATATATGTGTCAAAGATAGAATTTGGCCCATTGTTTCTCTCTGGTTGGCTGATTTGAACATTCTTCTGGATTAAAGTTGCCAATGCTCTGTTTCCAAATTCATGCTGGAGTATTTAATGACTTGCATTGATGACCTATGGTAGGATGAAAAATAAAGAGGTTTGAAAACGGAAGTTTCTCCTTATTTAAAAAAAAAAAGGAGCAAAATGTAACTCTAATTATTAGCCTTGCAAGCTGTTGGGGCAGGGATAGTGTTTTGCAGATGTTCTGTAGGGTTCCTAGCACATTCTTAGGTGCTGTAAAAATAATAAATAATATTTCTGCTGCAAAGATCAAGGTCTAGCTTCTAATAGCAAAATCTAAGAGTTTAAAGGCATGAATATCTCATTTTCATCTACAAATGGCTGTACCTGCTGTTGTTGTTCAAGGTAACAATTGAAATTAATTTGTTATAGCAAATTGACAGGAGGGAAACATTTTTCTCCTTTTTTTTCATGATGTTTACAATGTTTACATTCAAAATCATGTCAGACTGGAAGATTTAAAAAAAAAAAGGGGGGTTTTTCTTTTCTTTGCATTCTGGTATTTGAAACTTCCTTGCAAATTCAGGTCATTTTTTTTCAAGCTTTTCTTTGCAAAAATGAGAATTAGAAATGTCCCCCCAACCTTTAACAAAAGAAAAAGTTGAGATTCTAATGAAATAACATGACACCAGGAGCTGAGGAAATACCAATTATTGTAAAACTCACAAAATTGTGAGAGTTAACAACACAGTGGTTACTTCGTGCAACTGACACTGCTTCATATCTAGGCAGTTTCAGGGTTTTGTTAATGGTGAGTTGCTCTTCCTGTCTCATGCACTAGAATGATGACATCACTCTCGTGCTGCTCTGGCGAAGGCTCACCTATAACAGCTGTAAGTGAATAGGAAGAAGGCAGGCATGTACACAGAGAAATGTGGTAGAAGAGAGCTTGGACATGTTTGGTGGCCTTGCTCTCAGACTTGTCCCAAAGATCGTTCTGAACATCAGTAGGGGAGCTGGAAAAGGATTAGAATTATTTTTAAGGATTTTTATAAGAAGTCAAAACATTTAAAGGTCACACTATTAGAAAACAGTTTTCTTAAACAAGTCAGTTTAAAAAATACCCTTCAACTTGTCAATGTCTCTGTAAAGGGACACCATCAACTTAGGTTACACTTATGTCTGAATAGCTTTGCCTATATTGTTGTTACAATTTACACCAAAGAGAAAATTTGTCTCTATTTTGTTTTTCAGTTTCTGCTTCATGCTTGTGCTTTCAGTTCAGCTTTGTGTATTTGACAACATTGTGTTTATATTCAGACTCTCCGTTTCCCCTGTATAATCACTTTCCCCTATTGTGTCATCACAGCAATAGGGGGGAGAGACCTATTTATAAAATATATGGTTGTAAAAACACAAAATGGGTAGAAGGATCTAAGACACACAAAGCTATTTTTAGATACTACCTATCTCTTATACACCTCTACCCCGATATAACCTGAATTCAGATATAGCGCGGTAAAGCAGCACACCGGGGAAGGGGGGGGGGGGGGCTGCATACTCCGGCGGATCAAAGCAAGTTCGATATAACGCGATTTCAACTATAATGCAGTAAGATTTTTTTTGGCTCCTGAGGACAGCATTATATCAGGGTAGAGATGTAATAGATTTTAGACAGACACTGTCAACTTGAAAGCTAATCAAACACCTACTATATTTCATTTATAATTTTAGAATTATTACTGACACCTTTTAAAAGAAATGTCAATCTAAGTAAAAACTGGTCTCAACCAGAGAATAAATACAAACCACAGGACTTACTGAAATAGCAAAGTATTTTAATATACTTCCTCTCTTCTCCTGCCTCCCACAGTTCATGAGTTTTGACTTTCACATAATTAGCACACTAAGCTAAAATAATGAGCTCAAGAAAAAGGTAGATTTTTTTCCAATTAAAAATGGTACTGACTAAGACAGGTTTTGTTGAAGCTAGTGAATCATCCAGAGAGTTGTCCAATTAACAGGCTCTTGGGGGGTGGAACAGTGATTTGCACACTGAGTACAATAAATAGATTACTATGCCAAGAGAGACAGCCTAAGTGTAATTATAAATGAATGAAATAATACAAATACTTTAATGTTTCTATAGTATTTTCATTCCAGAGTTTCCAAGCATTGCACCATTACTTGTATTTAAGCATCACAACAGCAGTGTGAAGTAGTTATTCCTATTTTATAGATTGGTTGACCATCTGAGTTACTCCAGATTTATAGTAGTGTAACTGAGATAAGAATCTCAAACTGCTACTGGCCTTATATGGGCATTTACGACTTAACTTCACTAGGCTTCAGATACTGGAATGTGCTAGAAAAGAGAGTTTTTATGAGACAAAGACAAAGATTTGCAAAATATTCCTCAGTGGAACTTATTCCAGGAGGCAGCAGCTCCTCACACTTCAAAATGAAGGCTGATAAATAGGGAAAGCTGGGAAATCCTAAAGGGGGTGAGCCTGTCAGCCTTGTTTTTTGCCAGTTTTATTGCTGAATTTGACTTATCTCTAAGTACTTGTAAGCCTCTCAGATCTGAATCCAGAACACACTCCAAACAAAATTACACAGAGGGACAAATCCTGCCAACAGTGACAGAAGGGAAGAGATAGGCAGGAACAAGGTGAATGAAAGAAAAAACACTCTGATATTTCAGTGGTAGACACCAATATACGAGGGACCTTGATAGACAGAAAGAATAAGAAGAGAGGAAAAGGAGAGCATGAGGCTGCAAGAGGAAGGATTATAGGGGCAGGAGGCCCTGCTTTGACATCTTGTCTGAAGCCCTGGGAATGCTAGCTGTGGCAGGCTGGTAGAATGTTTTGTCCACCTGCACAGGCCCTGGCACTTGGCTGTATCAGTCCCTGTTAGTCTTCTTCTGCAGGAGTGCACAGATATTGCCACAGCTGGCACAGAGTGGATAGATTTGTAATACCCTTTCCATTTCTAGCTAGGCACTAGTATGCCCCCCTCTAAATCCATCACAGACAGTAATTCATTTATTTTCTCTAATTAGATCCCTCTAGAGATTTATTGCAAACCTTTTCAGTGTAACTGTAATGTGCCTCCTGATGTGAAAGTGTAACTCAGTGAAGTGTTAAAATGGGGGCAGAATTTGGCTCACATGTCATCGCTGCTGCTGACTTGAAGTTTTTTTAATCTCTTCACCTTTCTCATATATAATCTTATCATAAAACTTACAGGAACAATAGTAACAAGGAGTCCGGTGGCACCTTAAAGAAGCTTATGCCCAAATAAATCTATTAGTCTTTAAGGTGCCTCCGGACTCCTCCTTGATTTTTGGATACAGACTAATGGCTACTCCTCTGATACTAGGAACAATAGTGCCACCTACTGGCAGCCTCTAATATTGCTCAGCAATGTGAATTAATGCAGTAAACAGTTCTGTTAAAGATGACCCAAAATATATTTATAAAAACTTGAGCCTGGGGCCTTTATTTCGCTTTGTATGATGTATAAAGAAGGCCTGAAAAGAATTTTTGAAATTCCTTCTTTTTTAAATTGGAAGTTTCAGAGATGCCAATCCTGGTTTTGCTGGAGGATTTATTGGGTTTGAAACATATTATTCAGGTGCTTCTCTGGTCAGTTTAGATTGTATTTAATGAAGAACTCCAGCAGTCAGGGCCAGCTCCAGGAACCAGCGAAGGAAGCAGGTGCCTGGGGCAGCCATTAGAAAAGGGCGGCAGTCAGTCCGTTGTTGGGGCGGCATGTCCGGATCAGCGGCAGCAGCAGCTCAATCAGCCCGCTTCAGTCTTCGATGGCAATTCGGCAGTGGGTCCTTCACTCCCTGTGTTCCTCTTCGGCGGCACCTCAATCAGATTTTTTTTTCCGCTGCTTGGGGTGGCAAAAAAGCTGGAGCTGGCCTTGCCAGCAGTTGCTGCTATATTTAGTAGAGATGTGCAAAATATTGTTTGGGTTTTTTTTTAAAGTTCTGAGTTTAATTACAGGCCTCCAAATCAGGGAAGATGTGTCACAAGCATTGCAGATGTATGCAAATGCAGGGTGAGCATTGTGAACTGAAGCCGTGTATGCTTATTTATAAGATTGGTTGTGGGTACCATCAAAATTATTTTTATAAACTTCATCACTTTGGAAAACAGCTGATGTTTAGTTTGGCTGAGTGAACTGAGATATTTCTGAACTGGCTTTCACATTTTTCCTGTAAGCTGACAACTGGCTTGCAAGAGATGAAGCTGAGTATTCAGGCAATCATGGCTGAAATCAGGACTATACCATTGAAGGACATCTTGAACTTGCATTTATGTTTTTTGGTTTTTTTTGGAATAATTATGAGAGTTTCAAGACTTTGTAGCTTCTCTGTTCAAATCTTGATTGAATACTGGACATTTTAAAATCAATTACTTTGAAGTAGATATAATCATAAAATTCCTTTACTGAATTTGGGTATCTGGTTTCACTTGTCCCCATTTGTATTTCCTTGGAACCTTTTCTCTTCCTTGGAAGCTCAGGCATACTCACTATCTCCAACTTTAAACTTTTCTGATGGGTTTGCTCCCAGAATAAGCACCCACTGTATGGCTTGCCTCATATGCCCAGAATCCAAGATCTGTGTGGCCTGCCTCTGGGCTTTTCTGCTCAGTGACAACAATGATATCTGCCTCTATTATATCAGAGAAGCTCATAACATAGAATATCAGGGTTGGAAGGGACCTCAGGAGGTCATCTAGTCCAACCCCCTGCTCAAAGCAGGACCAATCCCCAACTATTTTTTTTGCCCCAAATCCCTAAATGGCCCTCTCAAGGATTGAACTCACAACCCTAGGTTTAGTAGGCCAATGCTCAAACCACTGAACTATCCCTCCTCCCCGGTGCAATATTTGCTGGTCTTTTCCTAGCCAAACCCCTCAAGCCCATGAGTACAGGCTTAGAAGGTTTCTGATGGACTATGCAATGAGGCCTCAGTCCGATCCTGGCTTATCAGACCCACCTGTACGATGGGCAGAGGCACCAAGAAGATCACCTCCCAGCATGGTGGTCTCTGGTCTGGGGACTAAAGATTCTTTCAAACAAAAACATAGGGAAGGTAAGAGCAAACACTCTCACAAGAAACATGAGAAATGCCCCTCCAAGTCCTCCTCTAAAAGAAGCCATCCTCTCCCACATGCTCTAAGGCCTGGTCTACACTAAGAAGGGGGTTCGAATTAGGGTACGCAAATTCAGCTACGTGAATAGCGTAGCTGAATTCGAAGTACCCTAGTTCGACCTACTCACCCGTCCAGACGCGGCGGGGTCGAACTCCACGGCTCCCCCGTTGACTCCGCCAACTCCTTCTGCCGAGGTGGAGTACCGGAGTCGACCGCGGCGCTTCTGGAGTTCGAACTATCGCGTCTAGATCAGACGCGATAGTTCGAACTCCAAAAAGTCGAACTCTCCGCGTCGAACCGGCAGGTAAGTGTAGACGTACCCTAAGTTGTGTGGACTCTGATGCAAGAGTGTCTGGAGTTCACAATGAGCACAGTACCAGTTTCCTGCCACTGAAAGGTAGGAGTGCCCTGAAACAATCCCTAGCCAAAGGCACGGTACTATCCTTGGTACTAGGGTGACCAGATGTCCCATACACTATCAGTACCAACATAGCAAGAGGAGGAGTCATTGGTTCTGAAGCCTTTATCTCTGGCACCACCAAGGGAGAGAAAATCCCAGTCCACTCTCCAGTATCAGGGCTTAAATACACTGCCCTGGAGGACATTGGTGATTCCAGATCTGTGTAGTAATGTGGTTGGATCCAGTCCTAACCAGGGATGGCCCTAGACCATTAGTTCTCCACTTACCAATACTATCAACCAGTTGAGGCATAATAAGGCCAACAGTACTGATAGCACTACCCATTGACATAGAAGCCTCCTTTTCCTTTGAGTCCAGAATCAGTGGGAGATTTTCACCACCCCTCTAAGACGGGGAGGTCAGCTCCCAGAACTTATGGGCACCTTCCCTTTCTCTTACAAGGGACTCCCACCTTGAGATCAGTTGTACCCCATTTTGCCTACAACCTTTGCAATGGCCTTACTAGGATCCATATATGCAACATCCCACATCTATATGGTCACACCAGGAGTCAAGACAAGTTTACACACACAGGGAAGAACCTCAACCCTCTCAGGAACAAACTGAGGAAGAGCAACAACCTGACCAGCCAGAACCACTCACCCTGGCAAGGTCATCATCATTTTTCCCGGATGAGTTGGTTGCACCAGCCTCACAGTCACCACCTGATGGCTACAGGCAGTTCCGGGACTTCCTGAGGAGAATCACAGATATACTTCCGCCAGGAGGCTCAGGAGTGTAAGACACCCCTAATAAGTTACTGGATATCCTCCAGGGAGCTGGTCCTAGTAAGATGGCACTGCCAATTAATGAAGTCATCTTAGAACTAGCCAAGATGATCTGGGGTACTCCAGCCATTTGTGCTCCCACTCTGAAGAGAATGAAAGAAATATTTCATGCCATCTAAGGGGGCAGAATACTTATTCTCACACCCACTCCAAATTCTTTAGTGGTGCAGGTTGTCACCAAAAGGAACAAGCAACACCACCCCAGGCCTATGCTCACTGACAAGAAGGCCAAACGTTCACATTCCTTTGGGAGAAAGAACTTCACTTTGTTGAGCTTGCCATTCCACATAATGAATTACCAAGCTTTAATATTGTAATATGATTGTATTCATTACAGTAAGTCCTTGGACTTCACCAATAAACTCCCTCAAGAAAGATTTTAGTTCCAACAATTATTGATTAAATAAATTTCTAGCTAGATCAGCCTTCTAGGCCTCAGAGGATACAGCAGATACAGCCTCCCACTTGATGGCAACTTCCATAGTCATGAGATGGCCTTTGTGGCACCAATCCTCCAAATTTCCCTTAGAAGTAATCCACTCTGGAGAATCTCCTTTTGAGGGAAATAACATATTCAGTGAACAGACAGATGAATCATTATATTCCCTCAAAGACTCTAGCAACCCTTTGCTCAGTAGGTATCCATGCCCTCGCACTATGGAGGAAATATCCCAAGACTCAGCTCTACAGAGTATGATCAGCTCTTCAACCATTCTACTATGAAAGGGCTTATGGGCTGCGCCAGAGAATTCAGCATAGTAAACATAATGCTCCCCTTCATTCTCCTTCCACCCCCAGTCTCCCACCAAGAAATCCTTTTGATAGGACTTTGGAGAGGTGCAAATTAGCCACCTTGCCACATTTTCCTCTTCAGGACTCCTGCACCCCATATGGTGGCTTCCTAACTCATTTTCCCAGGCTTGGCACCATATAACATCAGACAGATGGATTCTGGAGATAATTATCATTGGTTATATGATAGATTCCTCCCCTCCAAAAAAACCCAACAACAACAACAAAAAACCTTCCCCATCCCATTGGGGACCCTTCTCACAAAAGCATGTTCGGACAAGAAATGGACTCCCTGCTCCATCTGGGAGCCATGGAATCGGCACTTCCAAAGCACACGGGGAAAGGATTTTACTCAAGATATTTCCTCATCCTCAAGAAGAAAGGAGGCTGGTGGCCCATACTGTATCTCAGATAGCTGAATGTCTTCATCCACCCCCAGAGGTTCAGAATGATCATCCTGGCCTCTATAATCATAGAACTGGAAGGGACCTCGAGAGGTCATCTAGTCCAGTCTCCTGCACTCAAGATAGGACTAAGTATTATCTAAACCATCCCTGACAGGTAATCCCCTCACTAAACAAGGAGGACTGGTTCACAGCTCTAGATTTAAAGGACACTTACTTATTTCCACAAAGACATTCACCCTGCACTCAAGAGATTCTTGAGATTTACCGTGGGCCACTACCAATACAGGCACCAAGCATAGTGATAGCTCACCTGCATCATCAGGAGTCATCCGTGTTCCCCTTCCTAACAACTAGTTGCTTATGGGGAAGACATATCACAAAGCATGGACAACAACTCAGTCCCTACTCAGACTCCTACACTCCTTAGGGCTTCATTTTAATTCTCACACAGACTATTGACTTTATTGGTGCAATTGTAGATTTAATCAAAGCCAAAGCATGCCTAGTTCAGGACAGATTCCAGGATATGAAGGACCACTTCACTTAGCCTTGACTGAGCCCTTGGGCGATTTGTTCTAACCTGTCTCATCCTCCTGGTTCACAGGACCTTATGTATCTGTGTTGCACTTTTCAGGAGATTTTCCCTTCTATGTCTACAGGCTTAATTAAGGACAGTCAACATGCCAAACAAGCAACTCTGGACAAACTGATCTCCTCTTCTTCCCCCAAGAGTTCTGAGTTCCCTTTCCTGGTTGGATAACAGGAAGATGGTGTGTGTGTGTGGGGGGGGGTTCCTTTGTCCCTTCCCCACCCACATAAAGACTGAATATAAATGTCTACCTACTAGGAAGGAGAGCCCATTAGGACAAACATGTAGCTCAGGGCACCTGGACCCATCAAGCATCCCAGTTGTACATAAACCTGTCCAGAGATGCATGCAGCACACAAAGCCTGCAAATCATTTTGGACTTTGCACCCTCAAGTCATGTTGGACAACCTGACAACAATTTACTATATTAACAAATGAGGGGGAACAAGGGCCACCCCTCTTTGCAGAGAGGCAGTCAATCTCAGAAAAGATAGGAGGAGTAGGAAAAGGCCAACATGGTTCCTGCAGGCATTCTTTAATTACCTGAAAATAAAAAAGGAAATCCACAAAAAGTGGCAAAGTGGACAAATTACTAAGGAAGAGTACAGAAAAAAAAAAAGAACAAGCAAGTAGGGAGAAAATCAGAAACAGCACAAAATGAGTTATTTTTATTGCGGGACATAAAAGGCAGTAAGAAGAGTTTCTTTAAATATATTAGGAGCAAGAGAAAGATGAAGGAAAGTGTAGTTCCTCTACTTAGTGGTGAAGAGCTAATAACTGAAATCATCAAGAAGTCTGAGGTGTTTGATACCTATTTTTCTTCAATCGTAACTAAAAAAGGTTAATGGTGACCAAATACTCAACCCAATTAATATTAAAAACAAGGGAGAAGAAACACAAGTCAACCAGGGAAAGAACAAGCTAAAGTATGTTTAGATAAGTTAGGTGTATTCAAGTTGGCAGGGCCTGATGACATTCACCCTAACATACTTAAGGAACTAGCTGAAGCAATCTTGGAATCATTAGCAATTGTTTTTAAGAACTCGTGGAGGATGGGTGAGGTCCCAGGGGACTGAAGAAGGTCAAACACAGTACCTATCTTTAAAAAGAGGAAAAAGGAGGATCCAGGGAACTGCTCTACAGCCAAAATGCTTCTGAAATAAGTGTAGTCCAACGTTATTAATTCTGGGTCACTGAGAACGAAAATGATGCTTAAAATTGTTGATTGGCTCTAGTTTTCAAGATATGCAATTGGGTCAGTATATACGACCCTTGACTTGGGAATAGCAGAGGATAAGTGAGTTATAAAGGGAAGGGATCTCAATTTAAACCAGAAATGACTAAAATACATCTTTGACTGGATCTATGAATAAATCTATGACAGGGTTTGGACAGTACTTGCTTTTTAGGCAAAACAATGCATGATGCAATCTGAAGCTGGTATTGCTCATACATGATATGAATTGCATCATGTTATTCCTAGAAGTCATGGATGATGCAATCATAACGAAGCTTACATCACTCTGCTGAACAAATTGCCCTATATCAGCTCTAGAAATCATACAGTGTCGTGCTCTCTTATTTGTCAGTGTTTGATTTTGCAAAGGGACACATTTCTGTTTAGCCAAAGTGAGCAGAGATGCCTCGTACTTGTGTGAACAGTGCAGATAACTTCTGCTATGTTTGTGGTGAAGTGACTTTTGCATCACAAAAGCGCAGTATAACCACTATGGTTAAGAAAGCCTATCACCTTTATTTTGGCTGCAAAATTGGAGATCAGGACTAGAGGTGGGCCACACACATATGCTGCAACACTTGTGCAACAAATCTTCGCCAGTGGTTGAACAGGAAAAGGAAATCTATGCCTTTTGCAGTGCCAATGATTTGGAGAGAGCCAACAGATCATACCAGCAATTGTTACTTCTGCATGGTGCCTCCAGTTGGGAAAGGTGTGTCAAAGAAGAAAAAGTGGACTGTGCATTATCCAAACATTCCATCAGCTATACGCCCAGTACCCCACGGAGAAGGACTGCCGGTTCCTGATGCACCAGAATCATTCTCACTTGAGTCAGACGAGGAAGAGGAAGAGGATGAAACTTCTGGTCCTGAACCAGCAATGTCACAGGACCCACATTTTCTCCCATCCTCCTCCTCTGAACCACACCTCATAACACAAGGTGAACTGAATGACCTTGTCAGGGATTTGGAACTACCCAAGAGTAAGGCAGAGCTGTTGGGCTCCAGACTACAGCAGTGGAATCTCCTGGCAGGTGATGTTAGGGTTTCCATGTTCCGTGACCGTCAAAAGGATCTTGTCCCATTCTTCTTCATGGAAGGTGATCTTGTAGCCTGCAACAACATTGATGGTGTGATGGCAGCCCTCAACATCGTTCACGATCCAGATGAGTGGAGACTGTTCATTGATTCATCGAAGACAAGTCTTAAAGCTGTTTTACTGCATAATGGCAAAGTTTTGCCATCAATTCCAGTTGGTCATGCAGTCCATATGAAGGAAACCTATGACAACATGAAACAACTTTTGAGGTGCATAAACTATGACCAACATCAGTGGGAGCTTTGTGGCGATTTGAAGGTTGTTGCTCTCTTGCTTGGTCTGCAGACTGGATACACAAAGTACTGCTGTTTTCTCTGCGAATGGGATAGTCGTGCAAGAGATTCCCACTACATCAAGAAAGATTGGCCACTCCGACAGTCATTGGAGCCTGGGAGGAAAAGTGTTCAGCATCCACCACTTGTTGAATCAAGGAAGATTTTGTTACCACCCTTACACATCAAGCTGGGTCTGATGAAGAACTTTGTCAAGGCCATTGACAAAACACAAGCAGCTTTCAAGTACCTGCGTGGAAAATTTCCAAGGTTAAGTGAAGCTAAGATAAAGGAAGGTGTCTTTGTTGGTCCTCAGATTTGTGAACTTCTTCGAGATGATGGATTTGACCATGCACTGCGTGGCAAGGAAAAGACGGCATGGAAAGCCTTCCAGTTAGTGGCAATAAATTTTCTCGGAAACAACAAGGCAGACAACTACAGGTTGTTGGTGGAAAACCTCCTCAAGGCATACAAAAGCCTTGGTTGCAATATGTCACTAAAGATACATTTTTTGCACTCTCATCTAGATTTTTTTCCACCGAACTGCGGAGCAGTGAGCGACGAGCACGGCGAGCGATTTCACCAGGACATTGCAACAATGGAGAAACGCTATCAGGGCAAATGGAGCCCATCAATGCTTGCAGACTATTGCTGGACAGTGACAAGAGATGCTCCATTTAATGAATACAAGAGACAAGCCAAGAAGCGCCGAGTAGACACTGAATAGGACTAAACTATGTACATAATAGTTTTTTGCCTTTTGTTTCATAATAAATTTTATTTATATAACCCTTTTGCTGATTTGTAAAGTGTTACATAAACAGGACAGGTGAAATATTATCATGTAAAGCAACCATAAACACATGAAAAGACCTAGGTTTACAATTTATGATTAAAACTCTACTATCTACACAATATACATAGACATAAAATGTAAAAACTTAAATATCTTAGAAACAGTAGCCAATCAGTTGTTTTAATTGTCATATTTGAATTCAGCACATCAAAATACATAATAAATAGCACATTTTATCTCCGAAGCAGACGACTTCTCAAAAATTGTAGACCAGTGTTATAGACCAATCATCTTAAGTTCAGTACCAGGAAAGATACTGGGATAAATTATTAAATAATCAGTTTGTAAGCACCAAGAGGATAATAGGGTTATAAGAAATAGCCAGCATAGATTTGTCAAGAGCCAATCATGCTAAACCAACCTAATTTCCTTCTTTGACACAGTACTAGCCTAGTGGATGGGGGAAAGCAGTGGACATGGTGTATCTTGATTTTAGTAAGGCTTTTGACAGAGTCCCACATGACATGCTCATAAGCAAACTAGGGAAATATAGTCTAGATGAAGTTATGATAAAATGGGTGCAGAACTGGTTGAAAGACTGTACTCAAAAAGTAATTATCAATGGTTCACTGCTAAATAGTGGGAATGTATCTAGTGGGGTCCCAGATGAGTCAGTCTTGTCTGGTACTATACAATATTATCATTAATGACTTGAAGAGTGGAGAGTATGTCTATAAAAGTTGTCAATGACACCAACTTGGGAAGGGGCTGCAAGCACTTTGGAGGATAGGATTAGAATTCAAAGTAACCTTGACAAATTGAAAATTGGTTTGAAATCAACAAGATATTCAATAAAGACAAGTGCAAAGAGCTACTAAGTTAGGAAGGAAAAATCAAATGTACAACTACAAAATGGGGAATAACTGGCTAGGTGGTAGTATTGCTGAACAGCATTTGGGGGTTATAGTGGGTCACAAATTGATGCAGTTGCAAAAAAGGCTAATGTTATCCTGGGATGTATTAATGGGAGTGCTGTATGTAAGACATGTGAGGTAATTGTCCCACTTTACTCAGCACTGATGAGGCCTCGGCTGGAGTTTGGTGTCCAGGTCTGGACACCACACTTTAGGAAAGATGTGGATGAACTGCAGAGAGTCCCGAGGAGAGCAACAAAAATGATAAAAGTTTTAGAAAACTGGACCTGTAAGAAAAGGTTTAAAAAATTGGGCCTGTTTAGTCTTGAGAAAAGAAGACTGAAGGGAACAGACTTCCCAGGGAGATTGTAGAATCCCCTTGAATGTGACTTCCTGACTGGCTGTGCCCACAGGACCATTCCGTCATTTTGTGAGTCTGTATGCAAGTGTGCGCCCCATGCGATTTGGTTGAATAGAATACTGGGAGTGTTCAAAATTATAATTAAATAAAATGCTAAATACTAACAAATGCAGTGAGCCAAGTTCTGCCCAGTTACACCCATAACTGGCACTGGTGCAACCCCTGGGAATCACTGTGGCTGCATGGGTATACGTGGGGGCAGAATTCAGCCCAGTGAGTCTTTGTTACTAGGAACATATACCAGCAGAATAAGGTGTTGATGGCCTGATTTTCATCAGTCTGAAGACTGAGAGGTATGAGTATTTGTGCATCACTTTACCCATTCATTACTTCAACTGTGCATGAATCAAAACATCCTTCTGTGTGCACAATTGCCAGATTTCCAATTGCTGTCACACGCATTTGTGTAAAACATAGGAGTGTAATTGTCCATACAAAGATGCATGTGGTCATTAGGTCTCAGATCTATGAAAATCAAACCCTGGAAGTCAAAACACTTTTCATGTATCCAAATATTTATTTCATTTGAGCTGATGATTCCTTTCCCTTTGTGAAACTGCTGTGTGATTACAGGCCAGTTGCAGTTCTCTGGCTCCCTCTGCTGGATTTTGGCTACATAATTTGCTGAATTGTCTCAGAGTTGAAGAAATGATTAATTTGCTGTGCCCATTTATTATCTCTGCCAGAATAAATGATCCAATAAAATAATAAAATCCCCTTTCAGGAGTCTGATTTTGTTTTGCGTACCCCAAGTTTCACCTCACTTCAAAACTACTTGCTTACAAAATCAGTCATAAAAATACAAAAGTGTCACAGCACCCTATTACTGAAAAATTGCTTACTTTCTCATTTTCTGTATGAAATTTTAGTTTGTACTGACTTCATTAGTGCTTTTTATGTAGCCTGTTGAAAAACTAGGTAAATATCTAGATGACTTGAAGTACGCCTGGAAGACCTCTGCATACCCCCAGAGGTACACATGCTCCTGGTTGAGAACCACTGTATTAAACCAAACCTAATAACTAAAGGCCTGATCCAAAGTCTTTCCACTGATTTCAATGGATTTTGGACTCAGCCCTAGATCCTTAACTAAAGAGCTTGCAAACTAAATGAAATACAAACAGTGAAGATGACCACCAGAGAGTGCCATGTGGACGTGTCACTCCTTCACAAAACAGGTGTGTTGTCAAAAGATATTTTATAATTTTAACTTTAACATTTTGAAACAAAGGAAGCATTTAAATAATGTGAGCAGAGTGTATTATTCACAAGCACACATCAGAACTCTGAGGCAAAGGGCTTCTATGCTGATAAGACAGAAATAACATACTAGGCACAACTGTCATATTAATTTATTGCTCCCTGGGTATTGCTGGCTTCACTATAGCTGGTATATATACCCCTTTGATTATAACTGAAAGCAATACATTCTTCACCAAGGTAGAAAGTGATAGATGCTCTGTTAACAGACTGAAACCTGGTGTAATTTTACTGCCATAAATATATCTCTAGTCCAGCATATGGTAAGAATAGTTGTTGAATACTTTTAATTGTTACAGTGTAATTGGGCCCTTCCTACACAGAAATCTTTTAAAACAATGATTCTTTTATAATTAAAATTTAGGGGCTCTTCATTGCCAAGTTTTACATAGGGAAGTCCTTTTTCTTTCCATTGATATAAAGATAGCAATGAAAAGTTTTCCTTGCAGAGGAAGTTGTATGGGGGCCAATAAGTTGTGTGTCTCAGTGCCTGGGCACCTCAAAAAATGGACAAGAAACTGTCACTCTCTGCCCCTTCCTGGGCACACAACTTGTTCAACACTGGTGTCTCTGGTTGCTAGTACAGCCAGTCTTCCCCTCTAATCTTCCCCTCAGCCTGTCTGTGTACATTCGGTGATCCAGACTGCTTTTCCTAACTCTGCTTCGAGGGCCAGGCACGACTCTTCAAAACCCACTGATTGTGCTGCTGGCATCTAGGTTTCAGAAAATACTAAACTTTCATTTAACCAAAGTAAAATTAACAGCAGCATTCAGTACCCTTTTAATTCTTACTCCCAGAGGGAAAGCCTAATTTTGTAAGAGCCTGGCAGTGCTCTCCTGCCTGATCACAGCTCTCTGAACCCCTGTGCGATCCTGCTCCTCAGGAACCAACTGATGACCCTTCAGATTCAACCTCCCCTAAATTCCAAACAGTCTGGGTAGAACTTCCATTCAGGAGTCCAAGTTCTGTGTCTCCGTACACCCAGCAGTGTGTTCTTTTGGCCTTCATTCAACAACTTACCCCAACATACAGTTTTGCTTAACACTTATTCTAAAACAATATCTTATGCCATACAGTTTCATCTTAGCATATAGACCTTTCTCCACAAGTACCTATGGGGTTAATATATAAACACTGGGGAGAAAGGAACTCAGAGAATTTAAATGTGTGGCTCTGCCATGGTGGAATAAAGAAACAGGCTCACTAATTGAACCCATTATGTACTCTGCCATGAAAGCCCTGAGATTACAAACAAAGCACAGAGGAATCTTTCCAAACAAATTTAGACAGTCCGTTACCAAATGCAGAATACACTGGGGCTGAGTCATATTGGCAGGACAATGTGGGGAAGATTGTATTGATACTTATTTCTCTGTACAGAACCTGTTGTGTGTGTAAAGTGAAGATCTGAGATTATGCATCTGTTAATCTTTTATTTCATCTTTCATGAGTATTAAAGTAACTTAAAAAATGTACTGGATTGATAAAGATCTTGGACCAAATTCTGCTCCCTTGAGTCCAGTGGGATTGCAAAGAGGCAACTAATGAAAGAATTTGGTCCACAGTTCCCACTGAATGAAGTATCCACAGGTATCTCATAGAAAGCTTTTTAATTAGATATAATTTTCCATCTTTTTTCCTTCTTACTGCCTGTGATGGTTAGCCGGAATGCTTGTATCTCTTGCTTCGGCAAGTGTCTCTCTCTTAGCAGTCTTTGATCTTTGAACTTCGTGTATATAGTTAGATAGTAGTTAACAATTAGTATAGTGTAGTTCGGTATATATTTCATTTGGGCGTATCCCCCTAACCCCCCTTTTTTTGTTTCCCCGGTACCGGGGCATGCCTCGGTCCCCGGCTTTAAGCCCTGTGTGGCATGTGGCAAGTCTATGCCCAGGAGTGACCCTCACATTTCCTGTCAGAAGCATTTGGGGGAAAGCCACCAAAAAGAGCACTGCAAGATCTGCAGGGGATTCCGTCCGAGGACTCAGAATGCGAGGGATCAGCGCCTCAGATCCTTCTGATGGAGGCTGCTCTCCGTCCACAATTGGACCCTGGATTGGCAGAGCCGACACCGAGCACCTCGTCCTTGGTGCGCGGTGCACAGTGCAGCAACACTGGCGGCACATGAGTCAGCCCTGAGGAAGGACTCCGCCAGAGACCCTCGGCACCCTATAGGCTCCGCTCATAGGGGCTCCATGCATGTCAGTGGGTGGCACCATTCCCAATCCCCGGTTTCCTGCATCCCCTACATCCAGACCGACACACAAGGAGCTGGCTACCGTGAGACCCACATTGGGTCATGTGAGTTCGGCTCCATTGACTAGGTTCTCGTCGAGTCTGGGCCCACAACACTCCCCTATCTGGGAGAGCCACGATCTACAGTTGCCATCCATGCCGGAGGCATTTGAGGCGGCCAAGGATCTCATCGCCCTCATGGCACTGCCTTCCCCTCCAAGGCGGGACAGGTGTCCTACATTGGTCTCAGCAGCACCTGTGAGACCCTTGGTGCCATCCGGGGCAAGACTGGGATGAGGCCACACTGGTCACCGTCCCCTTGGCAATGGTCGCCAATGCCCTCCACCAGTGCTCACATAGGGGAGCCACACCGGTCCCCGAGTTCCTGGCACCAGTCTCCTGCACTGATGGGCACTGCTTCTCCGTGGTCTTCCTACACAGAGTTCTCGTAGTCAGAAGTGGAGTCCTACCAGTCTAGGAGAAGCAGAAGATCCAGGTCGGCCAGGTGCGGACTGCAGCCTTATCCGGGACCATGGCCTGTTCAGTGGCAGGCTCCTGCCCAGTGGCCATTCTGGACCCCCTGGACATTCCACCAGGGCCAGGGTCAGAGTAAGAGGTCCTACTCCAGGTCTGCATTGGTGGCCTTGGCATCATATGTACCTCTGGCATATTAGCAGGACCAAGCAATTGCGCCAGCACCAACCATGCCAGCACCGACCACACTGGCCCCGGCACCGATAGCATCAGCATCGACTGTGCCAGCTGTGGCACTGACCACACTGGAAGATCGGGTGCTGCGAGATCCCCTTGGTGCCGAGGGTAAGGAACAGTGCCTGCTCCCAGCTAGGGCTTCATCCTTGCCTGATGAGGTGGTGGTGGGAACATCGACGGCCCTTTCCCTTCAGGACAGCGGAGTGCTCCAGCAACTACTGAGGAGGGTGGTGCAGAATCTGGGGATCCAGGTGGAGGAGGTCATTGAGATCAGATCCCATGGTGGACATCCTTGTCCTCTCTGGTCCCTCCCGTATTGCTCTGCCACTTATCAAAACTATTAATGATGCCACCAAAACATTGTGGCAGACTCCCACCTCCTTACTACCAATGGCAAAGAGGAATGAACGAAAATACTTCGTTCCCTCTACGGGGTTCGAGCACCTCTATACTCATCCTCTGCCAGACTCCTTTGTGGTAGCCGCGGTAAATTAGCAGGAGTGCCAAGGCTACTGGGGCCCTCCCCCAAAAAAGTGAGGCTAAAAAGCTGGACCTCTTTGAGAGGAAAATCTACTTCACTGGAGGGCTCCAGCTCCGAATATCCAACCATCAGGCCATCCTTAGCAGGTATAATTACAACTCCTGCAGAGTGATGGCAAAACCTACAGAGCTGTTGCCAGAGGACTCCAGGGTAGTTTTCCTCCTTAGTAGAGGAGGGTAAGCTCATTGCCCAAGCTTCACCACAAGCTGCCCTTGATGTGGTGGATGTGGCCACCCATACTGTGGCCTTGGGGATAGCCATGGGAAAAAGCTCCTGGCTACAGGTCTCAGGGCTCCCATATGAGGTACAACAAACTATTCAAGACCTCCCCTTCGAGGGTTTGGTCCTCTTTTCAGAAACAACTGACTCACAACTTCATAGCCTTAAGGACTTGAGGGTCACTCTCAAGCCCCTTGGCCTTCACACTCTGGCTACCGAACGGAAACATTTTAAGCCCCTTCGTCAGGCCAGGGTTCTGGTCAAGAGAAACAGTTCTCTGGCCAGAAGTAGAACTTTTGAAGGTGCACCTAGGAGTGATGCATCAGTGTGAACTGTGGATCCATCCTGCCTCACTTTCTTGTGCTAACTGTCCCTTTCTACCCTGGGTACCCCGCATGGTAGAAAGGGGATATTCCCTGCAGTTCTCCCTCTCTTCCACCCCCCTTCCCCATCCCTCTTCAGGGAGGCTTCTCACAAGCAACATCTCGTGTAGGAGGTGCACACAACCAACCCTCTTGCTGGTGACGCATGCATCCATGTTGGGGTGGGGTGCCCACCTGGGAGACCTCAGGACTCAGGGCCTCTGGTCCCAAGCAGAGCTCTCACTTCACATCAACGTCAGAGAGCTGAGAGCAGTCCATCTGGCATGCCAGACATTCCAAGTTCATTTGGAAAGGAAATGTGTATTGGTCATGACGGATAATACAACAGCAATGTTTTATATAAACAGACGGGTTGCACGCTCCTCTCCCCTGTGCCAGGAAGCCCTCAGACTGGGATTTTTGCATATATCACTCAATAAACATGGAGGCGTCATACCTCTCTGGAATACAAAACGAGTTGGTGGACTATCTCAGCAGGTCTTTTCACGGCCACGAATGGTCCCTACGCCCGTATGTCATGATTACCATCTTCCAACAGTGGGGTTTCCCCAGATAGACTTGTTCACCACGTAACACAACAGGAAGTGCCTATAATTCTGCTCCTTCCTGAATCACAGCCCGGGCTCCATCACAGATGTGTTCCTCCTTCCCTGGAAGGGACATCTCTTATACACATTTCCTCCCATACCTCTCATTCACAAGGTGCTCCTCAAAGTTCAAAAGGATAAGGCTTTGGTGATATTTATAGCTCCAGCCTGGCTCCGCCAGCACTGGTACACATCTCTCCTGGAAATGTCTGTGGACAACCCAATCACCTTACCACTCTTCCCAGATGTGATAACTCAGGATCACTGCCATCTCCAGGACCTGGACCTCTAGTTGCTTCACCTCATGGCATGGAAGCTCCATGGTTGAACCCAATGGAGCTCGCCTGTTTGAGTCCAGTCAGGGAAGTCCTCCTGGATAGTAGGAAACCCTTCACTAGGGCTACCTACCTAGCCAAATGGAAAAGATTTACGATTTGGTCATCCCAATATCTCTTGTCTCCAACGCATTCGTCAATACCCATGATATTAGACTACCTACTCCATTTCAAACAGCAAGGGCTTTCCATATAATCAATAAAGGCAAAGGTGGCAACTTTTCCCAGTGCTGGTGGGTGCTTGACCCCCCCTGACTCCACCCCTGCCCCACCTCCTCCCATCCCACCCCAACCCCATTCCAACCCCTTCCCCAAAGTCCCCGCCCCAACTCCACCCCCTCCCTGCCCCATTGGACCCCTTCCCCAAATCCCTGCCTTGGCCCCGCCTCTTCCCCAAGCATGCTGTGTTCCCCCTCCTTCCCCCCATCTAGTGCTTGCTGCCACGAAACAGCTGTTTCATGGCGGGAGCTAGGGGGAGAAGTGGGGAAGGCACGCTCAAGGGAGGAGGCGTAGTGGAGGTGAGCTGGGGTGGGGTGGGGAGCTGCCGGTGGGTGCAGAGCACCCACCAATTTTTTGCCAATGGGTGTTCCATCCCCGGAGCATGCATGGAGTCGGTGCCTATGAATAAAGGTGCAGCTCGCCACCATCTCTGCCTTCCACCCAAGTGTGGAGGGCCAGTGGGTCTTTGCCAACTCCTTGGTGAGTCATTTCCTAAAAAGATCCCGGCCTGGGACCTTAACTTTCCAGGTTAATGGGGCCACCCTTTGAATGCTTAGTGACATGTTCTTTGCTGTACCTCTCATATAAGGTGGCATTCCTGGTAGAGATAACGTTGGCCAGGAGGTTGTCTGAGCTCAAGGCCCTAACATCTGAGCCTCCTTACACCGTGTTCTTTAAGGACAAAGTCCAACTCAGACCACATCCCGCTTTTCTCCCTAAGGTTGTCTCCCAGTTCCATGTTAACCAGTTTTCTACCCTAAGTATCACGCAAGCAGCAGGGAGCAAAAACTTCATTCATTGGATGTTCAGGCATTAGCCTTCTATATCAAGCTCACAAAACAGTTTCAAAAGTCCATTCAGCTGTTTGTCGTAGTAGCAGACAGAATGAAGGGGCTTCCAGTCTCCTCCCAAAGGAATTTGTCATGGATCACATCCTGTATCTGGGCATGCTATGATCTGGCGAAGATACCAGCGCCTCTGCTTACAGCACACTCCACAAGGGTGCAGGCATCATCAGCGGCATTCCTTGCCCCTTGTTCCAACCCAAGAGATCTGCAGAGCTGCGACTTGGTCATCTATACATACTTTTACCTTGCATTACACTATTGTAGGCCAAAAGCATAATGGGGAAAAATGATCTCAAGTAAATTGTACTTCTTTTGGCTTATTTTGCTTTATACTCCATTTTGCTGGCTTTGAATTAGTAAAAAGAAATTGTAGCCTTGAATTAGTAAGAAGAAATTGTTCTGAGTTTAGCCTTTGCTAATTATGTTAATGATTGTTCTTAGAAGAATAGAGGTTTTATGGCTGTAATTATTGCATTAATTACTTTTTGGTGTGTGAGTGAAGAATGTATGGTATACTGATTAACTGAGAAGAGACAGCTGGGCCAGATGCTCAAGAGGAGAGTGGAGGAGTCAAGAGGCACCAATTTTATTATCAGAATCACCTGGATGGCAGATTGCTGACTCTAAAGCAAAGGCATATGCCCCAGGGACAAGATAAGAAACAGCTGCAGATCCTCCCGGTAACAATTCAAATAATGCTGATTTAAGAACAACCTTGAATACCTCGTGATTGACAGCTCCAGTGTGACACAGCAAGGTCCATAGGCTTGTATGGAAACTTATTACTAGAAAAGAAGGGTGTATTGCCATGGGACTTTGGGTTCATTCTGCATCAACATCGGAGCTTTGAACACGTTCGACAGAGATCCAGCTCCCCTCCCTCGTTCTGCAGTTTCAGCTGGCCACTGGAACTGACCAAGCAACACTAAAGACTAGTAACTATAAGATCCAACTGCAGAACCGTGTGTGTGTGTGTGTGTGAGAAAGCATATACTGATTTTAATACTTAAATTGTACCCTTAATAAACACAGCATATTGCCTTATCCCCTTTAAAAAGATCCCGTGTGCTTCTTATAAGCATAACACTATTATCCAGCAGGCTACAGACGATGCAGCTTTTGGGAGGGCGGTGCTTCAGACAGCGAACCTTTGAGCTCCGACCCTGCCTCCAAAACCTAGGCTTGGTAATCACCTAATTGGAATTGACATGAGCAATCACTCGAAGAAAAATGGTTACCTACCTTCTCAAACTGTTGTTGTTCGAGATGTGTTGCTCATGTCCATTACAATACCTACCTTGCTACTCCCCTATCAGAGCAATCCGGCAAAAAGAAACTGAAGTGGCGGCAGGTCAGCAGGGCCCTATTTTCAGCATGATGAAGGCATGACCCCAAGGGGCGCCTGGGCCGACCTGATGGCTAGGGGGAATGCTGGGGAAAAAACTTCCAGCTGCTGTACACATGGCATGCGCACACCTAATTGGAATGGACATGAACAACACATCTCGAAGAACGCCAGTTACGTAAATTAAGGTAAGTAACCCTTTTTTTCTGTTTCTTGGATCATTACATTTTTTTCTTCAAACCTATTGTTTTCCAAGGTGAAAGGAGTAGAGCCTCCCGCAAGATTTGATGTTGCCATCTATTTAGTTTATTTGGCAAAGGAGAAAAGAGAAGGGGGGGAAGGGGTTTATGCTCCTGGAATCTGAGTCATTATGTCCATGAGTAGAGGTTACATAAACCTGATAGATTAGAACAAGATTTAGTTGCATAAACACCATTATTGGACTTCAATCTGTCACAGAGTCAACCCTGCAGATTATTGCAGAGAGAGCCAGCATGGAGCTCAGATTCCATCCTACTGAACTATCTTTGGCAGGGTATGAGCCTGATGTATCACTATATTCCTTGCTCTGGTTTTTGTTCAAACCGTCTGTACTATTTTATAGCTCTAATTTCTCCAACTCATATCTAACATATACTACCATTACTCTGCCTTTGCAAACGTGAACTGCTACCCAGACATACTGGCTGTATAGCATTTATTCTGTATTTCATCCGAGAAGGGGCCATTCCTCTAAATGCACTGTTGGCTAAATTATTTGGAAATATTCCATGTCAAAGAAGTAAACAGAACCCTCATTAGGGCTGCGCACATATATATTTTTCAAAGCACACTATTATACTAAATAGTAATTCAAGGCTGCAGTTCTTACACCAAGTTAAGGTTAGCTAGACCCATACCTCTTTTTCTTTTAAATCATTATCCCACATTTTACAGATTGGAGCTGAGGCACAGAAAGACTAAGCCCAAAAATGTCAAGTGTCCACTTCCCAGGGGAAGATTGAGGGCAACATTCTCTTCTCATTTACATTGGAGCAACCTCCTTGAATTCAGTGAAGTTGCATCAGTGTAGCTGAGAGGAGAATTTGACCCTGTGTTTTTGGAGCTGAAGAACATGGGTCTGGAGGTGTTTTTCCTTCCAGGGTGAAAAATATTTTTGGTACCCCACAAGCAGCCAAATAAAAACAAACAAACAAAAAGAAACTAGTAGAGTGATTTGGCAACTTCCCTGATCACCTGTCTTTGAGGTCAGTCCTGTACCTAGGGCCTGATTTTTCAGAGTATTTAGCATATTCATAGTATGTTATATGTTCAGAGCATAACTCCAATTGACTTCAGTTGCACCTGTGAGTGCTCTGTACTTCTGCAACTCATGTCCCAGTGTATTAATCTGGGCATGCAGAAAAATGAAGACTAAACAATTAGCAGCCACCTATGAAAAGTTTGGTTTAAATGGCTTCCCCAGCATTACACAGGAACTTTGTGGAAGAGGCCAGAATAGAATATGATGCTCCAGAATGGCAGTCAACTTCTTCGTCCAGGAGACTATCCTTTTTTCTTTCTGCAGTCCCCTGCCTCATTCACTACACACCTTCCAACTTCTGCACCAAACAAGGCAGGGGTCCTATAGACCAGGGGTCAGCAACCTTTCAGAAGTGGTGTGCTGAGTCTTCATTTGTTCACTCTAATTTAAGGTTTTGCGTGCCAGTAATACATTTTAACGTTTTTAGAAGGTCTCTTTCTATAAGTCTATAATATATAACTAAACTATTGTTGTATATAAAGTAAATAAGGTTTTTAAAATGTTTAAGAAGCTTAATTTAAAATTAAATTAAAATGCAGAGCCTCCCGGACCGGTGGCCAGGACCCAGGCAGTGTGTGTGCCACTGAAAATCAGCTTGTGTGCTGCCTTCGGCATGCGTGCCATAGGTTGCCTACCCCTGCTATAGACAATAGCGTTGTATACTATAGAACTCTGATTCCCATCCAAACTGTTGAGTAAATAAGGCCGGGGTCGTGTGGAAAAAATAGTATGCACTCATGTAACAAAAGAGTATATAATAGTACATTGGGAAATAGGCACTGAATTAAGGTTGCACAGGCATCTTTAAATCTGGCATGTCCTTATTTTTATGCTTGATTTCACAACCTTATTTTTATTTTTGGTAGGATTTTTTAATTTAATTTCCTCAGTTTTTTTTAAACATGAACTGAAATTCCATCCATTTTGGAACCAAATTAACCTCCAGCTTGGGTCATCAGGAAGGTTCAGACCTTTAGCTCCACAGCACAGACCTCCATCACTTGAGATAGCTGCCTACTATTGCCACCAATTCCTGAGTTGTCTTCTGTGGAGCAGCCACTACAGGGGAGGATGAGACATATACACGCTTTTCCTGTGGGTTTCACACCTAATTGCTAGACAGCAGAGCAATGCTGCGACTCAGGAATCCTGGTTTCAGTTCTAGGTTCTGGAAGGAAGTGTTCTCTAGTGGTTATAGACCTTTCTGCTCCTGTTCATCTAGCCTGCCCCATCCCATGCTGCTCTTATGCCCACCTACTCCTGTCCTGTTACCTTCAGGTACTATCCACTGCCCCCAGCTTCTGTCAGCATATCCCTGTCCCCCACCTACTTCTCACCTCTCTGCATTTAAATCAGGCTGCATCCTCCTCCTCCTCCTCCATGCTGCTTGCCTCCTCCATGCAGCAGGGGGAGCACTGAAAGCACAGGAGACAGTTTCCCTAGTCTGTTCTGGTGCCTGACACTACAGCAGCACGTGGAAAATGCAGGGGATTCATGGATTCCAAGCCCAGAAGGGACCATTGTGATCATCTTGACGGATCTCCTGTATAACTCAGGCTGTAGGACTTCCCTGAATTAATTCCTGCTTGAACTAGAGCAGATCTTTGAGAAGATCTTTTAGAAAAACATTGTCTTGTTTTAAAAATTGATGGTGATGGAGAATCCACCAAGACACCTCTTCAATGGTTAATTACTCTATTAAAATTGCCAGCTTATTTCCAATCTGAATTTGCTGAGCTTCATCTTTCATCCATTGGACTTTGTTGTACTTTTGAATGCTAGACTGAAGAGCCTATTATCAAATATTTTTCCCACATAAGTAATTATAATCTGTGATCAAATCACCCCTTACCCTTCTCTTTGTTAAGCTAAATAGATTGAGCTCCTTGAGTCTATCATTGTAAGACATGTTTTCTAATCTTTTAATCATTCTTGTGGGTCTTCTCTGACCCCGCTCCAATTTCAACATTCTTCTTGAATTGTGAACACCAGAACTGGACATGGTATTCCAGTAGTGATAGCAGAAGTGCTAAGTACAGAAGTAATATTACACTGCTCTACAGCCAAAATGCTTCTGAAATAAATGTAGTCAAACTTTACTAATGCTGGGTCACTGAGAACGAAAATGATGCTTAAAATTGTTGATTGGCTCTAGTTTTCAAGATATGCTATTGGGTCAGTATATACGACCCTTGACTTGGGAATAGCGGAGGTTAAGTGAGTTATAAAGGGAAGGGATCTCAATTTAAAACAGAAATGACTAATATACATCTTTGACTGGATCTATGAATAAATCTATGACTGGGTTTGGACAGTACTTGCTTTTTAGGCAAAACAATGAATGATGCAATCTGAAGCTGGTATTGCTCATACATGATATGAATTGCATCATGTTATTCCTAGAAGTCCTGGATGATGCAATCATAACGAAGCTTACATCACTCTGCTGAACAAATTGCCCTATATCAGCTCTAGAAATCATACAGTGTCGTGCTCTCTTATTTGTCAGTGTTTGATTTTGCAAAGGGACACATTTCTGTTTAGCCAAAGTGAGCAGAGATGCCTCGTACTTGTGTGAACAGTGCAGATAACTTCTGCTATGTTTGTGGTGAAGTGACTTTTGCATCACAAAAGTGCAGTATAACCACTATGGTTAAGAAAGCCTATCACCTTTATTTTGGCTGCAAAATTAGAGATCGGGACAAGAGGTGGGCCACACACACATGCTGCAACACTTGTGCAACAAATCTTCGCCAGTGGTTGAACAGGAAAGGAAATCTATGCCTTTTGCAGTGCCAATGATTTGGAGAGAGCCAACAGATCATACCAGCAATTGTTACTTCTGCATGGTGCCTCCAGTTGGGAAAGGTGTGTCAAAGAAGAAAAAGTGGACTGTGCATTATCCAAACATTCCATCAGCTATACACCCAGTACCCCACGGAGAAGGACTGCCGGTTCCTGATGCACCAGAATCATTCTCACTTGAGTCAGACGAGGAAGAGGATGAAACTTCTGGTCCTGAACCAGCAATGTCACAGGACCCACATTTTCTCCCATCCTCCTCCTCTGAACCACACCTCATAACACAAGGTGAACTGAATGACCTTGTCAGGGATTTGGAACTACACAAGAGTAAGGCAGAGCTGTTGGGCTCCAGACTACAGCAGTGTAATCTCCTGGCAGGTGATGTTAGGGTTTCCATGTTCCGTGACCGTCAAAAGGATCTTGTCCCATTCTTCTTCATGGAAGGTGATCTTGTAGCCTGCAACAACATTGATGGTGTGATGGCAGCCCTCAACATCGTTCACGATCCAGATGAGTGGAGACTGTTCATTGATTCATCGAAGACGAGTCTTAAAGCTGTTTTACTGCATAATGGCAAAGTTTTGCCATCAATTCCAGTTGGTCATGGAGTCCATATGAAGGAAACCTATGACAACATGAAACAACTTTTAAGGTGCATGAACTATAACCAGCATCAGTGGGAGCTTTGTGGCGATTTGAAGGTTGTTGCTCTCTTGCTTGGTCTGCAGACTGGATACACAAAGTACTGCTGTTTTCTCTGCGAATGGGATAGTCGTGCAAGAGATTCCCACTACATCAAGAAAGATTGGCCACTCCGACAGTCATTGGAGCCTGGGAGGAAAAGTGTTCAGCATCCACCACTTGTTGAATCAAGGAAGATTTTGTTACCACCCTTACACATCAAGCTGGGTCTGATGAAGAACTTTGTCAAGGCCATTGACAAAACACAAGCAGCTTTCAAGTACCTGCATGGAAAATTTCCAAGGTTAAGTGAAGCTAAGATAAAGGAAGGTGTCTTTGTTGGTCCTCAGATTTGTGAACTTCTTCGAGATGATGCATTTGACCATGCACTGCGTGGCAAGGAAAAGACGGCATGGAAAGCCTTCCAGTTAGTGGCAATAAATTTTCTCGGAAACAACAAGGCAGACAACTACAGGTTGTTGGTGGAAAACCTCCTCAAGGCATACAAAAGCCTTGGTTGCAACATGTCACTAAAGATACATTTTTTGCACTCTCATCTAGATTTTTTCCACCGAACTGCGGAGCAGTGAGCGACGAGCATGGCGAGTGATTTCACCAGGACATTGCAACAATGGAGAAACGCTATCAGGGCAAATGGAGCCCATCAATGCTTGCAGACTATTGCTGGACAGTGACAAGAGATGCTCCATTTAATGAATACAAGAGACAAGTAGACACTGAATAGGACTAAACTATGTACATAATAGTTTTTTGCCTTTTGTTTCATAATAAATTTTATTTATATAACCCTTTTGCTGATTTTTAAAGTGTTACATAAACAGGACAGGTGAAATATTATCATGTAAAGCAACCATAAACACATGAAAAGACCTAGGTTTACAATTTATGATTAAAACTCTACTATCTACACAATATACATAGACATAAAATGTAAAAACTTAAATATCTTAGAAACAGTAGCCAATCAGTTGTTTTAATTGTCATATTTGAATTCAGCACATCAAAATACATAATAAATAGCACATTTTATCTCCGAAGCAGTCTTTATAACAAACTGTAATTTTTCAGAAGCTATAATATGGCCACGTTTGGGTGGAATTTCACAGGACCAGCATTTCTGACAACAAGGTAACCCTCCCTCCCAGCCACATTTCATGTCCCTGCTCCAAAACATGGAGATGCTAGGGTTTCTCAATGAAACCATTGTACAAATTCAAATTATTTTAACATGGGCAAGACACCGTGTTTTCCCCTTACCTTGTTCTAGAACATGGCTGAATTGTGTTTGCTGAAACTTAATAATAACAATAATATAAGGAGCCTGAGGCACACACCAAGCATGGCAAATTTCAGCCTGAAAAGTTAAATTTTGGCAAAGCTATAAGTAATTAAAAACATGGTCTTACCATGAAAAATGTTAGGCAACCTTAACTAGAGGCATTGCTAGGAGTGCTACCTTTGAGACAAATTCAGTTATTAGTCACATGCATACAGCTCTTATTGACTTCAAGATGAGTCTTGTTTACACATACATGGGCAGAATTTGGCCATCTGCTGTTAAAAGAGAAAAATGAAGACATGCATGTAGACATGGGAGTTTTATTTCAGTCAGCCATGCCCACTGTACTCACAAAGCACTTAATACTGCTTTCCACCTCCCTCCTCATTGCTTATGACAGCAGCATCACTGCACAACCTTTTCCTTATGCCTTTCTCCCTTTGGTAGTTAGGGCCTAATCCAACTCCTATTGAAGTCAGTGGGAGTTTTGCCATTTACGTCATTGAGATCAGGAGCAGGTCCCTGGAGTCAATGTCTTTCCAACACACTCTGTGAATATGATGGGAAATATACCCCTTACTCTTACCTCCAAAATCATACTTAACGGCTCTATTATTATTAATTATTATTATTTTATGCAGTGGGGTCCAGAGACAAAAAACATTTCCTGACTCACAACTTTAAGAAAAGAAATTCAAGAGATTTATGATGTGCATTAATGTGTGTTATTGAAAGAAGCCCAATCCCCGTTTTGCAGGGATGTCTTGGTGTACATGACGTAAATAATGAAGAATTTTTAAGGTGCTCTTGAGATGTGTAATTTTTATTTTCATTTTTTAGATGAGAGTTTTCCAAATTGTGCTCTTTTGAGCACTGACTGGTCACATGGTGCTGACTAACCTGGTTTCCACTTGAGAGAAACAAAACAGATGGAAGGGGGGCAATGAAATGAAGAGCAGAAGTAGACACTGTGATTAACGTCTCAAAAAGGACAAAATACTTATTGCACTAAAGGCGGCTTAAAAATACCTAAATATTGTAATATTGTCCTAATATTTTTCAATGCAAACTATTGCTGTGTTTGCCACAGGAACATTATGCAATTGTGGATGGGAGGGCAGACAGTCTGGCGATGGTGCATGGGAGGGGAAGAGATCTGGGTGACGGTGAAATGAGGGAGGAGATGGCCATGAGACAATCTCTCGATTAAGATGTGCTTCACACTAGGAAATATTTGGTTTGTACAAAAACTTGATTAAAAAGAAAAGGTAAACAAGAGCATGTTGTAATCAACCGTTTTCCCATTTGCTTGGTGAAAAATCAGCTGCGCTTCCTTGTAATTTGCTAAATCTTTGAAATGTTTACCCTAAAAGATTAACTGAATCAGCAGCCCCACTGCATAGGCTGAATAGAAGCAGAACTGGTCTGCTTAGCTGGAAAAGCTGCTTTTAAATCCAAGGTGATAGAGGAAGAAGGTGACATGGCTCAAAAATACCAGTCTCCACAGTACTAAAAAGCCTGAAGGCTTTCAGAAAGATTAATTTCCCAAAGAAAAGAACACCACACCCATGCTGCTCCTTGAAAGAAGTGATGATAATACTGTTATAACATTATTCCCAGGGAAGCTGAATCTATAAAGCCTGCCAGAATTCAGTAATGACTTTATGGAACCAACAGATGAAAAAAAGACCACAGGAATCATCTACCTTCTTTGTTCACAGAAAAATAAAATTATAGAATAGAGGCTTAGTTCATAGACTGTACTTGAAACAATTAGGCCATCTAACCAGCAGTCTTCTTCTCCCAGATGGAAGAAATGAAAAAGTAACTGTGCTGCTGCATTTTAGGTGAAAATGCCCAAAATGAGTCTGACAAACTGTTCTGTGCTATCACGCTTCAGAGCTAAACGCACTAAATCTTGCAAGGCATAAATGCAAACAAATCTTTGCACGTTACAAATTAGTTTTCTTTTACTATTGACCTTCCTTATACTGGATCTGTTTGAGTGCTTATGGAGTAAGCCCATTACTGCTTTTCAACCACAGAGTGATTACAGATCATAATTGTTCATATGTATCATAATCAGACAAATTCAAGTAGTAAGACACGTAAGTCTTTTGCAGTCTTGGGTCGTTATAAATCAGATGCTGTTATAATCAAGACACCGATGGCTTGGATGATTTTAACCATCCCAAGAGTGCAAATACCACCTTGAAATGCACTTCTCAGTGCTCTTGTTGTTGGTGTAAAATGAAATTACCACACAGAAATGAAGAGAGGGGGCTGGGTGGCCAACCCTCCAGGATTGTCCTGGAGTCACCAGGAATTAAAGATTAATCTTTAATTAAATATTATGCCATGTGATAAAACCTCCAGGAATTCATCCCACCAAAATTGGCAACCCTAGAGAGGTCAGAACTGCATATTTTCTTCTAGATGTTGTAAACATGAGTGTGAACTCACTGGCATCAAGTCAGAAAGCTCCAATTTTATTCCACATGCTAAAATTATTTCATATTTTACTAATCAGATGCATGTTTGTGCTGAAATGGCAGATGTGCTACAAAGAGAGAAATCAGTAGCGTCTCAGATTCTTAATGAAACATAATACTGGGAGCAGTAGGAGGTTTGGTGTAGATGCAGTGTGGTCCAGGCCTGTGTACTGAGAGACACTGGAGCACAGCTGTTCTGTCACATGTCACAACATCATGACACTACACCAGGGGTGGACAAATTATGGCCGATGGGCCAGATGCAGGGGGAGGGGATAGCTCAGTGGTTTGAGCATTGGCCTGGTAAACCCAGGGTTATGAGTTCAATCCTTGAGGGGGCCACTTAGGGATCTGGGGCAAAATCAGTACTTGGTCCTGCTAGTGAAGGCAGGGGGCTGGACTCAATGACCTTTCAAGGTCCCCTCCAGTTCTAGGAGATAGGCTATCTCCATTAATATTTAAATTTAAAAACTTTAAATCCCACTCCTGCTGGGGAGCGGGGTCTGGGGCTTGTTCTGCTCTGGTGCTCCAGCCAGGGAGCAGGATTGGGGGCCACTCCACAGAGCTCCTGGAAGCAGCAGCATTGCCCTTCTCCAGCTCCTACGCGTGGGGCAGCCAGGGGGCTCCGCTCTGCATGCTGCCTCCACCCCAAGTGCTGCCCCACAACCAATGGGAGCTGCAGGGACAGTGCCTGTGGACGGCCACATCTCCATGTAGGAGCCGTAGAAGGGACATGCCGCTGCTTCCGGGAGCCACTTGAGGTAAGAGCTGCCCAGAGTCTGCACCCCTGAGCCCCAACCCTCTGCTCCAGCTCTGATCCCCCTCTCACTCTCCAAACCCCTCAGTCCCAGCCCAGAGCACCCTCCTACACCCCAAAATCTTCATCCCCTGCCCCACCCCAGAGCCCCCACCCCAGCCTGGAACCCCCTCCCACACTCTGAACTCCTCATTTCTGCCCCCAAGCCCAAGAGCACTCACCTCTCCCACACCCCAACCCCAATTTTGTGTGCATTCATGATCCACCATACAATTTCTATTCCCAGATGTGGCCCTCGGGCCAAAAAGTTTGCTCACTCCTGCACTACTCCACCATCATGATGCTGTGATGCAAATGATTAACCTGAGGCCTTTATAGGCTTAGTGCATCCCTGCTGGGAAGTCTGAAAAGTAAAACAAGACTCAGGGAACTCCTGGATATGAGAGAGTGGGCCAGAGCTGCAGATTTGTTTTAAAATTAAGCCTTGTATATTATACTGGGCAGTTCATGCATGGTCTAGGGGATGCTAACATGGCTAAAATTCTATTGTTTGGTTTTGATGATGTCACATTTTTTTACACATCAGTATGACGCTTTGGGGTTCATCCAGGCCATTAAGGGGTTCAGTCAACACCTGCCTTGAACTCTGCATGCCAAGAATGCTATGCTCACAGTCCTGACACCAACAACCAGCATACAAGTCACACCCTGGCTCCCTCCGCTCAGTTACTCTTTGCAATGGGGACCTCAACAACTCTTCTTGCCCTGAGTTCTCTCCCCAAAATGTGTTTCTGCAGCGCACAGCCCCTCTTACTGTAGCACTCACAAAACATTATCATCTTTGCTGCTTCTCTAAAGAGACAGCACACAGCAGCCTGTTAATTTAACTGGGGTTAACACACCCTTCCCTTCCATCACAGGACTGAGTTGGATTGTAGTAAAAATAAAACAAGTTTATTAACAAAAGGACATAGGCTAAAGTGGTACCAAGTAGAAGTAATAGGCATCGAAATGGTTACAAACAAAGAAAATATGGTACTTAGACTGAAACTCAACTTAATAAACTAGAATATTTTGTTTAAAAATGTTTTCACTATAGTCATTCTTCCAGCATGGCTGGCTAGTCCTTAGCCAGAATCCAAACACAGCTCAGTTTCTTTGTCCCCTTAGCTGAAGGACAACTTTAGGGTTCTCTCCCCCTCTCTTTATAGTCCAGGAAACCTTTGAAATGTATTCTACTGAAGTGTATCTTTTCCCTGCTGGATGTAGCGCCATAAGGCTTCTCACGCACTTGTGATTTTTACAGTGCAAATGATGATCTTCCTGCAGTTTCCAATACAAATGAATAGTGCACTGTCCTTGGCCACAGCTGGCTTGAGATGTCGGCCCTTTTCCTTTGTCTGGAAAAACCTGTTTATCAGTTTCCCCTGAGATGCCTGGTTTAACCACATTTTGGTCACAAATGGCCAGCACATCTATATAATTCTATGTAAGTTAACTATACGTACATCATGCAAGAATATTAATGACCAGTGAGTTATTAGTTTTCCAATGCTATATTACATGCCACCTTTTGGATAAATATTGACAACAGTATGTGAGGTGTACTGAGCTGTTCAGGCCACCTGAGACTCGCTGCTACTTATCAGGGAGCTTTATGCCAGCTGGCACTGCGGTGCTCTAAGGGTCGCAGTCAGACCCCCACAATGAATAGACTTACAGTACTATCAGAGCTGGCCTATTTATATCTTCCTAATTAGTCATTCTTGTCTACAAGTGGACACCACCTCCTTAAGTAGAAAATTAATATAAACTCAAATGAATTCTACCATTAAAATTATTGCTAAGCATGAAACATAGTCTTGTAATTGAACAAAAAATTAATCATGAATTTGTTTGTAACATTATCTGACAAATGGAATAGATTTATTTGTAAAATTCCTATGTCAAAAAAGTTTCTTTAAATATAAGTATTTTATATGTCAGATTTGAAGTCCCTGTTGGATCTACAAATTCAAATGATCCCAAATTTTCAAAGTTAGAAGCGCACAATTATTTGCACATGCTACAAATGCCTGCTGTAGGGGGCGAGGAGCTTGGGGTGTAGGAGGGTGCTCCGGGCTGGGACCGAGGGGTTTGGAGGGTGGGAGGGGGTTCAGGGCTGGGTCAGAGGGTTGGGGTGCAGAAAGGGGTGCAGGCTCTGGGGTGGGACTGGGGATGAGGGGTTTGGGGTACAGAAGGGTGCTCTGGGCTGGGATCAAGGGGTTTGGAGGGGGATCAAGGCTGGAGCAGGGGGTTAGGGCTCAGGGGTGCAGACTCCAGGCAGCGCTTACCTCAAGCGGCTCTTGGAAGCAGCGGCATGTCCCTTCTACGGCTATGCATGCATACCTCATTTGTACAAACATAGGCAATTTTTGCATGCAAAAATTCATTGTTTGCAAATAACTGCATAAGTCAAACTTTGCAAATCTGGGCTCTGAATAGCTCATATTGTGCTCATGAATAAAGGATGTTAGATTTGACTAGGAGTTAGCCAGTGTTCAGATGGGAGAGCTTCTAACTAGGGTGACCAGAGTCCCAATTTTATAGGGACAGTCCGATATTTGGGGCTTTTTTTAATATGGGCTCCTATTACCACCACCACCACCCTCTCCCAATCCCGATTTTTCACACTTGCTATCTGGTCACCCTACTTCTAACTGGTGTTATGTGTAATAACATTTTACTTTGATTTCTAAGATAGAGGTGCATCAGGTTGTGTTGTGTTAAGTTGTGTCATGATGGCTGAGATTGCTTTAGATTTATTCATAGTACAATCTAATCCTTTAAAAACTTACAGTATAAATTCTTAAATATGGACATCTTGGATTTGATCCAAATTGCCTGTGGCAGATGGAATTCAAGGAAATGAACAATGTAACCTACAAAATGGCATATCTTCCTGGAGGGCTACATTAGTTTCATAGAATACAACAGATTGTAAAAATACATTAGGGAAAAGGCAGCTTCTTGGTGCTGGCTACAGGCAGCCTGGTTGCAGGTGCAACTTCACTAGTTTAAATGGAATAGAATCATGTGACAGCAAGTAAAAGCCATCCTGTACCATCTTTAGGAGAGCCTGCAGCCATGATACTCCACACCCCTGTGGCTCCCATAAGGGGAGAGCCTGTCTTGCTACACAGCAGAGGTGGGGCTTCTGTGAGTGAAATCCAAGCTGAGTTTTCCCCTTCAACTGAGAGAGGTGCTTCCAGCTGAGCCTAGTTAGGCTGGGGAGGTAGAAAGTACTGGCTTGAAGCCAGGATGGGGGTGTTCTAGAATCAGAAGAGCTGCTCTGTTTGTTTATATTGGTTTTGTGTTTGCAGATAGTTCTGGAGTTGGAGTTTAAGGATTTTAGCTGCACTCAGTATTGCCATCCACATGTGTTCAAACAGTCTGAGTCAGGCCCCACAAAATGATGAGACTGGTTTTAAATCATTACATTTTTGAAAACATGTTGGGTTATTTTTACCTTCTGCCCTCTGAACCTTCAGGAGTTAAATTTTGAAGCTTTTGTTCACTGCACTAAGGGCTAGAAACTTACTTTACAAACCAACCCATGCCACTGAGATTCTTATGTCATAAAATTATTCCAGGAACTTGGGCTCTAAGAAAAACTCCAAATATCCTGAGAGCTGGCAAATGTGCAAGAATTTTATTTCACAAGAACTCTGTAAAAATAAACCAGAAACCCTGGAGAGATTGAATTTAAGCAAAACACAATCCTGTGAAGTTTCTCTCCACCTGCGCAGACCTTGTGTTTTGCCCAAACCCTGCCACAAACTCACGCTAGGTTTGGATATAGCCCAAAGCATCTGAGGAATCCAGAGACCCATGATTAAAAGTTTTTTGTTGTTTTTTTTAAATAGCACCCCAGTCGTGGACCAGGACCCCGTGGTGCTAGGCGCTGTAGAAACAGAGAACAAAAAGATGGTCCCTGTCCAAAGGTTCTCTGATCTAAGTAAGTATATAATCTTTTATATTCCATTCTCCTTCCACTGTGAACTATTTTAACAAAGATACATTGAATAAACTGCCCCAAATTGGATTTTAAAATGATTTTTGTTCTCATTCAATGTAAAAGTAAAGAGGCATATGTGACCAACAATAAATTGTTGTGTGTGCCAATAAGGGTACCTCTCAAAGGTGTGACTGGCCACTATAAAGCCTAACCACCCCTTTAATCCCATAATACCTCAAAATAGTCTCTTTGCCCCTCTTTATGGCAGTGACATAGGCTCAGGGATATTTTTTGGTTTTGGGTCTCTTCTCTCAGAGCACATATCACCCCATCAGTCAGTGAGTTTTCTTCCTTCTCATTTATTTTCTGCTGCTGAATAGCTGAGGACCATGGAGATTGTCGTGGAGACTGAGGTAGAAGAGAGCATTTTGACACTGAAGGAAATATAATTATTTAAAAAAAAAATTCAGAAGTTGCCAGAATCCTTTAGTATCCAAAATAATCTGTATTTTGCTACTTTGAATGCAAACAGTCAACAGTTTTGGGTATCAGTGTTCCTGAGCAAATCCAAAACAAAAACTAGAAGGCCAAATACCCCTTCCTGCAGAGGCCCTGAGAGGAAAGAAATGCTTTAAGATCTGCCTCACAGAGTTTTCTGTATATTGTTCACTCTAAGGTTTGGGAGATTGTAGAGTTTGGAAGGGGCGATTGCTCTCAGCCTCACAGAGCATGGAGAGTAGGGGTTTGCAGAAGCCAGGGTGTCACCGAGTTCCCCCATACCTGCCTAATAGCACCCATAGAATGCTGCTGGTATACCCACAGTTACCAAGGAACAGTGCCTTTGAGTACAGCCTCTCCACCTCTGCCCCTTTGGCACCTTGGCTGAGGGTCTCTTGCTGGGGGCAAGGAGTGAAGGGGAAAGTTTAGTGGCAGTGGCATGCCCTGGCCCCTCCCCCACCCATACAGACAAGAGAAGAACTGCCCACAGAGCATCCCTGCCCTCCCCCTTGGCACGCTGAAGGGGACATTCTGGACCATGCTGGTTTGGTGAGCTTCGGCCTCATCACATCCCTGAGGTGAGCCCCAGCAGCTGGCTCTAAATACCTGTTCTGGTTTATTGCTCCAATAAACATTGCAGATAAAAATGCTTTACAGAAGCCAAAAGGTTATTGCGTAATAAAGCAAAATTATTAACCCTTGACATGCAGCACAACAGCAGGTACTGCCCTACAACTTCACAGCCTGAGGTCAATTCCTATGTGTGGGGAGAGAATTTGCCTGGAAGGACACAGATAATCACCTTATTTTGGCAGTAAAGCCCAGCTTTGAAGGCTCAAAGAGAGCTTCCCCTCTTCCCCCCCGCCATATTCATGTCTTTCCGGGGAAGGGGAAGCATCAGAAACTGAGTCTGCTCCCCCCCTCTCCCAGCCAGACTGAGATAAGAGTGGTGATGAGGGTTTTATATGAGAGCTTAGATATAAAAAGAGCTTATGATGTCAATATGAAACAGGAAAGAAATTAACACATTCATGACCAGGACAAACTAAACAGGCCACCGAGTTTTGTTTTTGCTGTTGTGAGACTTGATTTCCTTCTCCCTCCTCCACTTGTTTTCTCAACCTGCCACCTCAAGTACCCTCCACCAGAAACCTTCCCACCTTTCTTCCTCCCACATATCCAGCCAGTCTTGTGGATGAGGAGGGAGAGAGGGGATAGGCCACAACAAAACAGAAGCCACCTAATTACACAGGGAAAATAAAAAATGCAGGGACAGTAAATGCTGGCTAAACAGTAAAAGGCCTGGGACGATACCAGGCAAAGAAACCTGGACAGTGTCCACTTCTTGCACTATCTTGTTTTTCCTAGAGATACACCACCTTCCCCTCTTATCACAGAGACCTCACACAATCTCCTTCCCTTCACTGCTTCAAATTCCCTCACCAGAGACATCTCCCACCTACTTGCCTTGCTTTATCCTTTCTTTCTTCATCCACCACCAGAGTACTCCCTTCCCATTGCCTTGTTACACTCAGTTGGGCTGAACAGTAAGAGACCCATCCACCATACTGATTCTTGTTTCTCCATCTGTTTCTCTTCCTGCCCCCTCCACCCAACCTGCTGCCAAAACACCCCTTCCCCAATATTGCACATTCCACCAGGCTATCTTGAATTTCCCCTTATTTACTGGTGCTTCTTAGTAGTGGGTTTGGAGCAGGTCTGCATTGCCTAGAGTCTAGACAACAGAGAGAGCAGTAGGCTTGATGGCTGCTTTCTGAAATCACCAGAGAGGGCAGTCTTTGACCCGAGTGTCAAAAAAACAGCTTCAGATAAGGGGAAGCCTTTTGCAGGTGAGAGGCCTTTGTGAAGAGGAGAGAATGAGAGAGAGAGAGAGAGAGAGCTAGCTCCAGGAGTTTGGCTAAGTATCTCAAGTTCAGCATGTTTATCCAAAACACCCCCCAGACTTCTAGGATTGAATGTCTTTGTGGGTATTTGCAATGTTGACACTGGGATGTGCGTTCTTGTATTAGTTTTACAGCTGATTTTGTGCGGCTTTTGCATGCATTTTTACAGTATGGAGCTAGGTTTTATAAGTGTTCTCTTACCATATGTGTTTCACAATATTGAGTCTGAGTGTTGTGCATTTTCTTAAATGAATATTGACTGGATGGTTGGATATTGTTCACTTATGTATTTTTGCAATATCAAGGGCTGGGTTTTGTGGTTTTTCTTATGGACTCTTGCGAGCTAGAGGCTACGCTTCATGTGCCTGGTTATATTTTGGCAGTTCCAATGCTGATAAATGTCTACTTTTAAACCACTTTGGTTCAATGAAGATTTTTCCACAAAGTGAAAATGACCTCTAGAAAATAAGTTTGTGATAGAAAAATCATTTTGATTTGTGCCCATTTTGTCCACTGCTGACTAGTTTATTCACTGTGTTGGCCATGGTCGGGCCCTATTTTTGTCATTCTTTTTGAGCCCCTGATAATTACAAGATTCAAATTAAACTAAAATTCACCAGACCTCTTTTCCCCAATTTCTTAGGGGAGTTAGCCCTAGGGGTGGGAGGAGCACTAGCCAGAATGTCCACTGGGCCAGCTGGATATTCCTTCTCCTCCTCCTCCTCCTATTCAACCCTACTCCTCTGAATTTACTAGGAGATTCCTGTTTCTAATCCATGCATGCAAAGCTGCTGTGTATTTCCTTCTTTACAGCCTTTAGAGACACGAAAGCAGCAGGTGTTTCCAAATCATATTTTCCAGCCTGTGTGAGAATAGGGAGCAATAATGCCCCAGATAGCAGCAATCCCTCTGTGCCCGGGTACTCACACTTTGCTCTCACAACCATCACTGTAATCACTCCTCCCCCTCCCACCTTATTCTCCTCTCTTCCCTCCCCACCTTATTTCCCCCCCCCCCGCTCCTCCTCTTCTTTTGTGACCCCCCCACCATCTGCTCCTCCTTCTGACCCCCCCCCCTCCATGCTTCCTTATCCTTTGCTGAGTTGCTAGCTCTGCACAGGCCCAGTCTCTCTAATCAGATGAAGCAGCAGGATTATCTCTCTCCCTCCCTCCCAGGCTCCATTTTGTTTCTTCTTTAGTCATGGGGGGTGGGGAGAGAGGGGGCAGGAAGAGGCGTCACCTGTAGAGGCAAAGGAAACTGCATCCCTTAATCCCTTCTCCATTTGTTTTGATGGTCTTCACTCCCCATTCCTCTCTCCCCCCTGCACGCACCTTGTTACCAACAGGAGGAGGAGCAATCTGAGTTTCCAGAGGAAACCTAAACTCTCATGGCTTTGGTTTTCTCATTTAATTACTGAGCATCTTTTGAAATCACCCCCCAGGTAACCTGGACTGGCAAACTGGATGTAAAACCTCTCTGAGTAGGGGGAAGGTAAGGACCACAGGAGGAACATGTTCTCTTATCTTCTATTACAATGAGATCTTTTCATTTTAAAGGCATGTCTTGGAGAATAACAAAGCAAATTGTATGGAAGTGAGAGGAGCTGCAAAGAGACAGACCCAGAGTTCTGTGAGTATTGTGCTGTGGGCTGATGATAGCTGGACTCTGGGAGGGAGAAGTAAAATCCAGTGATTACAACTGAAATAGTAATTAATCTTCAGAGTTTTATTTTTTCCTAAAAAGAGAGGAGGACCTCTCAAAGGTGGCATTTGTTTTGAGTTTTAAACAGATCTCATCCAGCTCTGCAAAAGGTGATTCTCTTTCCATGTTAAATGCCTGAAAGATCTTACTAAAATGTGTGTCTGTTTGTCCTTTAATCTCTGTGTGTGCTATGGTATTTTGTAGAGATTTTAGAAGAAAATAAATATATTAGGTGTTTCTCCCCCCAACCCTTTGGGTTGTAGGGATGCTCAGCTGCTGTATCCAACTCTGTTGTGTGTGTTTTGCTGTTTTGGTACCAAAAAGGCTCTGCTAAAAGGAAGAGGAGATAAGTCGTATAGTGGTTTTACTAACTCTTAGTTCTTGCGTGTTTTTGCTGTAATATTCCATCAGAGAACAACATTCCCAGCACTGTAACACGTGGTCATCGCATACATTTTTGATGCTGTCAGCAAATTAGCACACAACAGCAAATGCAACCTGAAAAATATCACTGCTCCACACTTGCATTATACCATTGTTCTAAATGATGTTATAGGCTTTATTTTCTCTGTTGCTGCCCTAGGTAAAGGATCCATCACTGCTTCAGTGGTATCTTTTGTCTTCAGCTGTTTAGAATCACTGACTAAAAATTTGCTCTGAGCTGTAACCTGGTTTGCAAAAGTCTCAACCCAGGTACAAATTGATTTAACAAAACTCAGATGGGGGGCAGTTATTTTGCTGTGTTGAAGTCCAAGACTGCAATAGGGAATTGTTTTGTGTGCATCATCTAGCTCATAAATTCCCATGTTAAAATTAAAAATTTGTACTCTGTGCATTTTATGGATTAGGGGAAAGAGATGAAGAGAAACAAGCAGGTTATTTTTATTTAGAGGATTGTACACATGAAATAGTGACTGGGAAGAGAGAGTCATTGTATAAGAACTTATTTTTTTAAAACATGGAGAGGTACACGAACAAGGCAGAACATATACTGTAAATACAAAAATAACTATTTGTCAATAATCTATGTATTAAACAAAGTAATCATTTGATGCAAAACACCAGTTGCTCTATTGTGCCTACCTGCAAAGGTGATGGTTAAGGTCCTGAGCCTGTGAACACTTAGGCATAAACTTAACTTTAAGAACTTGTGTAATCCCATTGGATGTTAATCACGTGACTAAACATTTTCAGGATTAGGGCAACAGTTTGCCCAATGGTCAAAGACCTCTGAAATAAAACAAAACAGGATTTAAGAAGTGTCTTTTTAATTTTTATTGTTTATGTTCTGGCTTTTGTTGACTTTTTTAAGCCATAGTGCTCTGTGTGTTCTTTTCATTAAGATGTATTTTGTTACTACTCTCAGGGGAATTGTAGCTAAGATTTAATTTCTTATTTGATAATTGCCTACAAATGCTTAAACATTAAGAGCAATCACTTGTACATAATGTCCTTGGGTTTTTTATTTGTGCTTGTTAATAAGATTATTCATTCTTTAGATAATAGTGCCAGGTTAAAGCATCAGAAACATATTTACTCTTTTTACAGTAAGCTAAGTTTTTGTTTTCAAATAATCAAAATCAATTTGAAAAATAAAAGCTGGGTGGGGGCGGGGGAAGTGGGGCATGTAGGCAATATAAATAATCTTCCTTATCACTCTGTACAGTTTAAAGCTTAATTTTGCCTCTGTCAGCAGCTATGATAAAATAGCACAAATCAGGTGTAGCTTTAAAATGTCCAGATGGGCAGAGGCATTTGGTGCATTAATGAGATGATGTTACACCTGTCTGCATGCTGGGTTAGTTCTGTGCAGAACAGCAAAGGGTTTCCTCCTCTTTCCCTTTCTGATAACTCCTTTTTTTTTTACATAAACAAGTTGCATTCTCAGCTGCCATTCCCTGTAGTTAAAATCTTAAAAACAAATCTCTTATATCACAACATGTAAAGCATCACTTAAATCCTCTACAGCAGGGAGATTCCAGAGATAAAACTAAAACTTTAGTTTAAGGCCGCCTTCTTGTGCTTGAACATTACAAAATGTTCAATAATACACGGCATGAGAGATCACTCAATCCAAAGAGACATCTTCCAGTAATTACAAACAACATGGTGAATTGAAGATACTACATTAAGTCTTAACTCTGTTTTGTTTTCCCCTGGTTTTTATTGGTTTAAGGGGTACCTTTGAATTAAACATTGTATTTTTATTTGTGGTTTGTTTTGTTTTGATTTTTTGCTTATTGTCACAAGATCAGTGTAATTGTAAGAAGTTAGAGGAAAAACTATTTCTCTTTTTCATTTTGCTTGGTGCATTTGACAACAGTATGTGTATAGTCAGTTTTATTTTTCCTTATACAATCAGTTTCCTCTTTTGTGTGAGTGCTTTGCACAGCAGTAAGGGACGCTAAAATAGAAAAAGACGTGATTGTAAAACTACGAAAATTGGCAGGTGGACTTTGAAGAGCAGAAATGTGGACTTAGATATTATACTGATGGCCACTCTAGAAAACCATACGATAATAAATAATGCCTGACACTGCCTCCAACTTCATATTTTTAAATTTGATTTGAGTTCATGTGGACAGTCTCCCTTGAAGTTAGATATTGAGTACATATGGAGTAGTTGCATGTGATCATCGAGGCTGTGGTTTAAAATTTTGGCATATAATAGACTGAAACATGTCACTAATCTTATGTAGCTGTCCTAATATAGATTCACAGTGTACGCTGCTGGTTCTTTTGAAGCTATTATGATGTATACCAAAAAGGTGTATGTATAAATCTTGCATACATTATAGCAAATCTGTGCCAGTTATGTGAAAGGGGCTTTTGTTTTTTCCTGGTAGCTCAGCTGTTTTACTTAATTTGCAAATTCTGAAAGGTTTGAATCCCCAATGAACACTAAATATTATTTTTGTTTTTTACAAGAGTCATTTCAGTGACAAGCTATATTTTTAAAAAGAAAATCTAAACCCAACAACCAATTATTTTACACTTCTGTGACCTCAACTGTTTTTGAGAATGGGGGAGGGATATGTTGAAGGGGCAGTGGAGTGGAACAATGTTAAATCATGCTCTGGCTGAGACCATTGATGCCATAATTCTTAAGGATGAGTTAAAATGACTAAATTAACCTAATATTGAAACACTATTGGGTGCAGCTCTAAGCAAAGAATTACCGAGGAAGAATGTTTTCAGTTTGTTTTTAAATTGCTAGATCTTAGAAAAATTCCATTCAGAAAGAGCTCCTTCAGCAACAGAAACATCTGTTAATTAAACAGAAGCCATGTTGTGAACCTGTTTTAAGTAATCCCTTACTCAATTAGGAAATGGGACTAGGGACAAGCTAAGTGTAAATGAGGTTGACACCAGCAGACATCTCAGCCTGAGCAATGCTATGAGCATACTCGTTAACTATTAGTGCTTTGGTTTAAAGCGCAGTTCTGCATTGAAAAGGGACTGTAAAAATAGCACCTTCTTACTCAACCAGTATGTTTCTTTGTGTGTATTTAAAGTCACATCTGCTGAGACAGATGGCATTACTCCTGTTTGTGCTGTAGCACTAACAGCACAGAGGAATGAGCTGGAATCTCTTTCTCCTTGTGCAAAATGTTTAACAATTAAACTCCAGTGACTCTACACCTGTGTAATCAACTGAATGGAATGGGGTGGAATGGAGGTAAATAAGGCCTTAATTTGGCCTACAGAATCTTTTACTATCAGTAACGCATGGTAGTGAAAGAACCTAGCTTGCCCATGTTTAATTGGCAGGGATCACATCTTTTTACTTATCCGCTAAGCAAATTTTGACCTGGAAATCAGTGATGATAAATGTGCAATCCCCCCATGATATTTTTTTGTTACTTTTAAAACCCTACTCTAAAAGATATCTTTGCTCATCACTTTCTGCAAAACATGTGTCACAGTACATTCACCTTACTGTACTTAATCTTTAATGTATTTTTTAAATTCTGTCAGAGGAAAAGACTTTTCCTATTTGTGGCCTTCTCCCCGTTCTTTAGTTCTTAAAACACTTGCTTTCAAAAAGAGGTTTTGATACCTGACGCACAATGTTATGGTATCCTGAAAGTTGTCTTGCTGAATTATTTGGACTATGATCACACTGAAGTCCATAATATAATGGAAGTAACAGACTATATGGTTTTGGGGTGTTACTGCCAAATTGGGAAGACACACTTAGACTTTACTGTTTTTGTGCGTGTTGACTTGATCTTAATGTAGAATGTAGGGGGGGAAGTCCTCTGGTTAATGCATTATCTAGTGGCTGTGGTCTTAACCCTTTTCAACAAGTGGTGCAAGTTCTACCAACAAAAGAAAAAAAATTAACTTATGATGTTAATAACCCATGTATAGATTATCCCATTTTAGGGTTAGGGGTAAGAAGCAACATAAAATCATGAATGGCAAACATGCCATTGTCCAAATGTTGGACAAATGCCCAAAATTAAGGAAACAAGAAAATACTAGTTCAAATATCTTAAAAGCCAAAGAATTGAGATAGTGGAATAGACTAGTTTTCCTCTGGAACGGTATCTTGTCTCCAGCAGTGCTTAATAGCAGATGCTTCAGAGGGTCACCTATAGTTATTTGATAATAAAGGTGGGCAAGGTATCTTCTTTTACCCAAGCTGATGTTAATTTTGAAATGTTTAATCTTCATGAGCTGGAATTAATTTCTTTAGGGCTCATAACACTTTCTATCATTATGCTTCATAATTTGCTTTTCTGATGTTAACAACAGATGGCAATAAAGAAGTGGGGGATTCTGTAACTGGCTGAACAATCAATTGACATAAGCCATTGTCTTCAGATCAGCCAAGCAGTGGGGAAGCACACCTGTTCCCACAGAATGGGAGATATATTTATTCCTAAAATACAGTAGCTTTTCCTCAGAATTTCTTAGACATCCTGTGAACAATGCTGATACCATGTTTGCAAACTATGGTCTCCAGTTGTTGCCACACCTTGTCGTTCAGGCTTTTTCAGTGCTCTTGATTGATTGCAGGCCGTCTTTTGTAGGATCTTGTGAGGATGGACACTCTTCCATCCCACAGCTCCAGCTAAATGCTCCAGTACAAACATTTTTTCATCCCTTCTTCTCTCTGTCCCAGGAGAACAGATTAATTGTTCTTGTCTCTGAAAATGGTCCACAGTAACTGCCCAAATAAATCTAATTACAAGAATTCAATGTAATCATAAGTAAGAGGTATAAAATACCTACTCTGTTTGGATATGTACCCCGTCTGATGGGGTCAAATTGTTGTAGTTATAGCTGAGTTAAGCCAAGTAGTAAAACCTTTATGTTCTTAGGAGCTCAAATGAGCCTTAGGGCTTCTCTACATTACAAAATTATGTCAACTTAACTTAGCTTAAGTCAACATACAGCCACTGCACTAATTATAGCGGGTGGTTCAAGTCCACACATGCTCCTTCTGTCGGTGGTGCGTATCCTCGCCAGGAGCGCTCCCACCAACTGAAGGTGGACACTGACAGCTTGGGCTGTCAGCGCCAGGGAGGGGTGGAGGTGTAGGGCTCCAGCTGTCAGCCCCACTCAGGGCTGACAGCCAACAGGTGATGTAAGTAACACAGTGTCTACATGGACCCTGCGTTGCCCTAACTACATTGACCTAAGCACTCTAGTGGAGCCTCTAGTGGAGCTGGAATTATTGTATTGATGTAGTGGGTGACTTGCATCTTGCAGCATAGACACTTACATAGTTAGGTCAACGTAAGTCTCTGAGGCTGCTGGGATTTATTTCTTGGACTTTAGTTGTGCCTCTCTGTGTTGGATCTTGTAGTTTATATTGTAGGCTCACTTTGGTGTTTAGATATGAATATCCTGCATCATCCCATTCTAGCCACAAGTCATCATCTTTGGCAACACCGATGATACTTTCTCACTCCCAATATCTCTGAGTGAGGTTATCGCCTGTTTCTGTGCTAATATGATAGCTATTGCACCCAATATATAATGAAACAAAATTTCTAGATGGAAAGTCTTTCTGTCCTGTTCCCCTTCCTCTCCATTCCACTTCATGTGACCCACAACATTTCAGAGGAACGAACCCTTTGAATGATACTGCATATCAATTGGGTACACTAAACTATATTTACATAACTATTCTTATTACTTCTTTTCAAACCAGTTTAACATTCTCTTGTACAGATGCACGCTCACTTCTCCCCTCTGGGCAGAGATTGCTCAGTCTCTGCCAGTGCAGAAAGGTACTGCTACTGCCATGCTATCGGTACTCGTGAAGAGTTTAGCATACTAGAATAAAAGCCAGTGAGTGAGTGAATCTCTATAAGTAAGTCTCCAGATTCTGATGATATTTCACAGCTCTGTTCTTATGGACATAAATTCAGCATGACTCAAATTATGATAAACTATTACATCATAGGTTACCCCTTGTACCAGTGTGTGTGTTCATGATGAACCCTTGCATACTTGAGCAGGAGTGCTACATGTCACCAAGTGAGGATGTAGCTATGAAAGAGAGTGCAAGCAGCATAAAACTGACCTATATTCAAATATAATTATGACCCACGGCAAATAGATCCTGTCTCTGGTTTATTTGCTGGAACAAGATTATTCCAGCACAGATAAAAGTTGTTTTGTATTTTTTTTTAAAGTCAGTCCCAGCAGTAGGTAAAGTGTTTATTCTGTGGCATCTGTTGGGAAAGGCATTTGAAGACAACTATTACAGTTTTTATACTGGTTTTTATACTGGCACTTTCTTATTGGAGAAATTGTCATCTATGATAAAACAATATTACTGTTCAGCTAATCCTTGCTTTACCTATTTGAAATCCTTTGGATTAACCACTCTGACCTGACATTGGGAGTCTGAGGAAGGGGGTGGTTTGCACTGATGCTAGTAAGGAGTGAATAGAATTTAACCATTTCTGATAAGAGAGTTTTCTGTGAATGTGGCAGAAAGTTCATTATAAGGAAGAAACTACTGAATTATTTCAAGCAAAGTACTTTTTTAAAAAAGGTAAAAATACTTGTCTCCTAACATCCTTCATCCAAGTATTTCAAAGTGTTTTGCAAGCATAAATTAAGCCTTGCGAAACCCCTGTGATGTATTTATCTTATCCCCATGTTACAGATAAGTAAGCTGAGTCTCACAGAGAGTGGGTGACTTGTTCAAGGCCACACCGTGAGTCAGTGATCCAGACATGGATAGTCCTGGCCACCATTTCCTTTCTCTAATCACTGTACAATCCTCATCCCTTTTCATAATTTTAAAATCTATTTTCTTTTTTGCTCCATGTTGCTGCTTTAGAGTATGTAAGCAGAGTCAGGATGAGCTCTACTCTGACATCTGGTGGTGAATTATGGTGAGTGCAGAACAGAATTTCAGGGGCTGATCGTGTTTGCATAGGCACACCCACCACGCCTAGCATAGCCCACGGCACCCTAAAATGGTTACTTTGACAGCTGTGGGATCCCCAATTTCTTTGTTATTGGGGCAGGAGGAATGAAGTGTTGTCACCCTGATTATGTGAATGAGGAACTATGAAACTGCTTTATGATAGAGAGTTTCACCATCAATTAAGTAGCACTCGCTAGACAAGGGACATGGGTGCCAAAACCTAGTGAATTGAGAGAGGTTGGGGACAGGTGTGCCTGCCAGTATGGGCCCCCTTTTGAGGGCCTAGCATACCAATTGCACATATCTCTCTCTCTCTCTCTCTTCCCCCCCCCTCCCCTCCCCTCCCCTTCCCTCCCCCCACTGTTGAATAGCAGAGCTAATTTTGATTCTATTAGGAACCTAGCTAGAGGCTGCTGAACTGAATTCACTTTGGACCAATGGTGCACCAGCACTGAGGCTCCCCTACTACAAGCTGAAATCACTTAAAAGAGCTGAAATCACTGAGTGCTGTGTTAACTACTGGGGGAGCCTGAAGATATATTGCTAAGTGGCTGGCAGAGCAGTTTGCAGAACGGTTAGAGTGGCGAGCGCAGCAGAGTGGAGCTGAGCCGTTTGTGGGGACAGCTGGAGTAGTTCATGGGACGGCTGGTGGAGCGGAGCAGTGTGTGGGACGGTTGGAGCAGCCCACAGAACAGCAACTGGAGCAGAGCGGAGCAGTTTGCGGGGATGGCTGGAGGAGCGGAGCAGAGCTGTTTGTGGTGAAGGCTGCAGCAGATCTCCACGGAGAGGCGGGGCAGTCGACCTTGGCCCACGTAAGGTGCCCCTTTACACCCTGTGTGCTCTCCATTTCTGCCCAGGCTGAGGGGGTAAAAACTCTGCAGATGAACTTTTGAACTCTAGGGTAGCACTGACCAGGGACAGAGACGTTTGGGTTGATAGACTTTGGGGTGATTTGGACTTAAGACCCTGAGGGGGAAAGGACATTGCCAAACATACTTGGAGGTGGGTTTTTTTGCTTATGGTTTGTGTTTATAATCCTGTTTGTGGTGTTTCTCCAACGTAATGCTGCATTGTTTCCCTCCTTTATTAAACGGATTTTGCTACACTTGGACTCCGTGCTTGCGAGTGGGGAAGTATTGCCTCCTAGAGGTGCCCGGGGGGGTGGTATGTAATTGTCCCAGGTCACTAGGTGGGGGATCGAGCCGGTTTTGCATTGTGTTATGGAAACGGAACCCCTGGATACTGAACCCGGCCCTTGTTGCTGCCAACTCAGAGGGGCAGAAGGGTTACAAGTAACTTTTGGAACCTCAAAGTCTAAATGGGTTGCCTTCCTGAATCTTTCTTACTGCGCACAGTTACTTGTTGACAGAGGCTTGCTCATGAATGCTGGAAACCTGCCATTTCCTCCTCCTCTTTTCTTGTAGACCATTGAAGACTGCGGTATAGGAGTTAGAGAGGGAAAATGTAAGAGCCAGAGAGAGAGAACCTAATGGAGTATTTAGTCCATCTGCCTCCTATAATACTGATGACACTGGGTTTGTGAAAGAGACAGAACTGTTTTCATCCGTAAGAGGATAAACAGAGCTTCTCCACTGACCTATTTGGTGGGGCATCTTTCAAGCATGTGAGCATTGGCTTCCCTGGCTGTCTGGTGAAATTCTGGGGTCACCACCTATCTCTTTCTTTTATATTTCCAGTGTCATTGCTGCCACCAGCCATTGCAATTTATAAAAACAACTGTCGTCCTTCTGCCCAGCATGATATCATGTGAGCCTCTCCAAGGGTTACTGTCACTGGACTGTGTGCCAAAGAGCTCTAAATGTATAGAACGCCAGGCACACACTTGTCCCTTAGTTTGCTACCTTATCACTGTCATGTTCAAGCTCAACTAGCCAAAGAAATGCTAGTCCTGAAGTTAATGTTGAACTTGGGACTTTGATAGATCATGACATTTGGCCAGATCAAATTTATTTCTTTCCATTTTTACTGTTGCTGTTAAACTTCCAAGCTAGCAGCAAAACAAAAAACAAAACAAACAGAAAAATAAACAACCCTGCAAGATTATCAGAGTATTTTAAAGCAAGCATAATATTAATTTACAAGTGCATCTAAATGTTTCAGTCATCTAACCTCTTGGAGTGGAGTGGGCTAGGTATGCAAGACATGAGGTGGTTGTGTGCAGCCTTTTGTAAACAAATTATATTAGTTTGGCTTCCTGCTTTCTTCATTACACTATCAGCAGCACATCGTGACTTTTATTATTGTTTATTTCTATTGGTTTCCCATGTGCATGGAGCAGCCCTGCAGACAATCTCAAAACATAGGTCCCTAACTCAGAGTTTGCAAGTCCCCAATCCTGCAGAGACTGAGATGGGTGGATCGTTGTGTCTGCACAGAGTTAAGTTGAAGTCAGTAGGTGCAGGGGTTGATCTGTGTGGTTCTCTTTTTGGGACTGGGGTCTATGGCCCTGACCTTGCAGTGGGGTTACCCAGGTGGAGCTCATCAGAGGATTATATTTTTGGTGGCTGACTTTGAATCTCAGTTGGATTTTACATTGCACCCAGTGTTAAGGAGTTGTGATTTTTTTTAAAAATCAGTCTGCATGGTGGTTGAGAAGCCAGGTATTGGTCGCTGTCGTGTTTGTGCATTAAAGAGTTGAAGTCCTTAAGAAACAGCAAAATGCTATACCCACAAGGGCTATTGTGTGCTAACATTTAACTGGATATCAGTAGCAAGATATTCTTACTTAAATAAATGTGGCAATTAGATTAAGTCTCTGCTTTGTGTAACTTTAGTCTATTGTTTAGACAGGCTAGGGACTGTATGTTAATATGTAAATTCTGTAGACAGCAGAGCTTTCACTGTGAGTATAGTACTAGGTCATCTCACTCTCACAATATTTCATGTTTTTCTTAAAGCCTCATCTACTGAAATCAGCTTATTACACGAACATCTAGCTTTCATTTTAAAAAAGTTGTTAGCCTTCATGGTTGCAGAGAAAAGCTTGAAAACATGAACCCTAAATGCTCTAAAGGCAGGAGGCAAATAAAAAGAACGCAACTTTTATTGGATTTCAGAATAATCAGATTTAAAATATATCATGATTTCTTGAGACCTGACTCATGATTTTTGAACACGTAGGGTTGGCAATGCTCCAGGGTGTAGTGTGTGTGGGAATGTATCTATGCATGTGGGGGGTGGGGGTGGCATAAAGGGCAGAATGTATTGGTCATATCCATGTGTAGTTAATCCCCAGGTGAGTACTACAGGCCATCCCTAGATTCATGAGCAGAGGTCAGGCAAGGTGGTCAAATGTCTGTACACTAATTTATCACATGAATACCATCTCCATTTGTGTGGTTTTGCTTTGGGCACATAAACTATGGACATGGGGAACCTGTCTTCCTGATTTGATTGCATATTTTTATTAACTCAGTAAATATAGAAACCGATCCATTTTTTCCACAAAATAACTATTTTCATGTTACGTCATTGCAAGGTAAAACTATAAGCAGGGTTTCCCTGATATGTCATTGTTTTGGGGAGTTAGTCAGAGGAGAGAGAGCCTTGCTGGAACCTTGAGTATTCCCAGACACTTCCTCACTTGATATAGAATGACTCAGGCACTCCTGCTTCTTCCTTTGACTCCCTGTCAATGGGTAAGCAAGATGTCCGTCTGACATTCCACACCTTCGCCAGGCTGAGGAACAGGAGGCTAGTGTTGGAAATCATACCAAGCTTGCTTGGAGTTAACCATTGTATAGCTGATAAGAAGTAACAGATGCTGCTGATAAGCTTACTTATATGTTACTTACTAGGCTTTAGTATTGCACTCATCAAGTGCCTTTATAACATTCTTGCTCTGTGCAAAGAACTCTAATGAGGGGCACACTTGTTTTTTCTTGCACTCCCATAATGATCACAGTGGAAAAACAGTCAAAATAGATAGGAACATAGTAAATGTACCAGATCATACTGGTTGGCCCGTCTGGCCTATTATCCTGCCTCAGACAATGGCAAGTAGTAGCTGCATTGGAGGAAGGTGCAAGAAATGCTGGGATAAGCAGCTATGGAATAAACTGCCTGGGGAACATTTCTTCCTAACTGTCATTAGAGGCTGGCTTATGCCTCAAAACATGAAGGGTTTTCTGTCCTTCCCAAACTCTTGTTTTGTGGATTTAGTTTTTTAGTGTCTTTGCTATTGTTAATTCTGGATGATATGGTTGATTGATCAAAACAGTGACCATCAGTTGCAGAACTGGCCATGTGCCCATTCTGCAGAACTACAGGGCAAAGTGATAGTTGAGATAACTGAGAATGATGAACTCGTATTACAAATTAGCACAGCTGAAAATAATCCTACTTATTGAAATGCATACTCAGTATGTGTTCATTACATGCATGTGACATTGTCCACTCCACTTGATGACCTATGTCTGATAATCAGGGGCATTATTAAGAAGAGCCAAAGCATTTAAAAGAGAGGGACTACCAGCTTACAGCTTTGGCTAGGCACAGTCGGTGCAAAGTGCCATATGGTATGTGAAAGCATAAATTATGATTGTTTTTAAAAGTTCTTAAATATTTAAAAATTGGGGTCTCTAGCCCAGTTCTGCAACCATCTCAGGTACCTATGTGTCCTGGTTGCTTACAGAACTCGGGAAAGCCTTGCCAAAGAAAATTCTTGTATGAGATCATCTGTGATCCAGAGACTCCTTAAATTCCTCACCAGTGTCTCCTCTCTTTAATTTCCCCTGCCCAAGAGACCCTTGTCCCAGGCACCTGAGCCTCTAAGCTTTTTACTATAGCTAATCCTGTTTTCTCAATGCCTTTTGGGGGTCTTGATCCTCTGGCAGTAATGGATGCTAATCATTACAGCTAATGACCAGTTTCTTTTGAGAGGGGAAATTGCTACCAGGCCTCGTAATATTAGAATGTAAATCCTCAGATAGAGCTTCCTTATCTTGTGTAAGGCAACTGTAAATATTAGTATGGTGAAAAATGGGCAAACTTTTATTATATGATTTCAGAATACGATAAATCAATTCATACAAATTTATTTTCATTATCTCCTTATTTTAATTGCTTAATCCGCCCAGCTCTAAAATAAGGGAATGTCAGATATTTGAAAAAGGGAATCTCTTTAGACATTTAAGTATCGTAGTTTTCTATCATGGAAACAGAACTTTGTAATGAAGATGCACTCTGCACTTCTAATATTGATGTACGGTATTTTTCCCCCTCACCCCCCCATGCAGTCTGTAACTGATCACAACTGCTGCCACTTGGATTGCAATGAAAGTTCTTGAGTGTTTGCCATATGATATCATTAATAACAATTGTAGCTTCTCTCAGGCAATTCTTCCTGAGCAGTATGTCAGGGAATTTGCAGGTTACAGTCAGGGTGTCTGTAATAGGCTTAGACAGATTTAAGAACCTAGATATAGCAGCCTTCTACTGGAATAAATCTTATAAGTAAATTAAAATCACACTGCCCTCGTGGTATAAAACATACATACATCTGTCCTGGTGTTAAAGAAGAGTTCGGTGCCCTGAAGTTGTAGTGCTGTGCATGATCTACTGACAGACTTTATGAAGCCTTTCATAATATATTTTAATAAATGCTGACACAAAATTGAATCAAGATTTTAAAAACTAACTAGTAATTTTTAGGTGCCCAAGTTGAGACACCTTAACAGTGCCTGATTTTCAGAAATTCCTGAGCACCCAACTTCTAAAAATAGGCCCCTTTAAGTTGTCTCCAGTTGAGGACCCAAAATTGTTCATCATTTTGAAAATCTTGGCCTAGATCTATTATAGAACTCTTTCTTTTCATTTCCCAGGTATATAGTCTCCATTTGTGGCAAGGGTGGTTCTAATTTTAACAGATTTACTCTGTAATCAGGGGCTGATTTTGAAGGCATGGAGCAAAATTTTACAAGAATCCATTGCTGTAAGGCAGTGGTTCCCAAACTTGTTTCCGCCGCTTGTGCAAGGAAAGCCCCTGGTGGGCTGGGCTGGTTTGTTTACCAGCCGCATCTGCAGGTTTGGTCCATCGCGGCTCTCAGTGGCCACAGTTGCCCGTCCCAGGCCAATAGGAGCTGCTGGAAGTGGTGTGGGCCGAGGGACGTACTGGCTGCCGCTTCCAGAGCTCCCTTTGTCCTGGAGCAGCGAACAGCAGCCACTGGGAGCCGCGATCAGCCGAACCTGCAGAAGCGGCAGGTAAACAAATCGGCCCGGTCTGCCAGGGGCTTTCCCTGCACAAGCTGCGGAACAAGTTTGGGAACCATTGCTGTAAGGTCTTCATTAAATACCACTTTCCTGACTGATTTTAAGAATAGACGGAAGAGAGGAATGCGCATTACCAGCATATGCCCATAACCAATGCTGTCTGGATTTGTTATAATAGGGTTGTAGGCTCTGCCATCATTCTTTAATTATGTGCATTATCGCCAGTTTTTCTGTTGAACATTAAATTTATGTAGAATAAATAATCCATAAAAAGTTGTTGATATAGAATATGGAAAGTAATCACTAGGGATACTGGAAACGTGCAGGAATTTTTACGAGATTGTGTTGAATCTGTAATGCACGCTCTCCTTGCCTCCTGCCAAATTCTACAGAGAATTCATAATGTATCTCAGGGGTCGGCAACCTTTCAGAAGTGCTGTGCCAAGTCTTCATTTATTCACTCTAATATAAGGTTTTGCGTGCCAGTAATACATTTTAACGTTTTTAGAAGGTCTCTTTCTATAAGTCTATAATATAACTAAATTATTCTTGTATGTAAAGTAAATAAGGTTTTTTAAATGTTTAAGAAGCTTCATTTAAAATTTAAATTAAAATGCAGAGCCCCCCAGACTGGTGGCCAGGACCCGGATAGTGTGAGTGCCACTGAAAATCAGCTCACGTGCCGCCTTCGGCACACGTGCCATAGGTTGCCTACCCCGATGTATCTATTTAATCTGGTTTTGAGAACTTAATGTTAGTAGCACACTTTTCCAATTTACAGAGAAACAATGAGTTTAAAAATGAGCACAGCTAACTATCAGTCACTACGGGCAGGGCCAGCTCTAGGTTTTTTGCTGCCCCAAGCAAAAAAGTTTTGGCTGCCCCCCACCCCAGCCCTGGGCTCCCCCCCGCAGTCCCCTGCTGCCCCAGCCCTGGACTCCCCCACCCACCCGCACCCCCTGCCACCCCAGTGCTGGGCTCCCTCTTTTCCCCCCCACCAGTGTCCTTCCCCACCCGCACTCCCCTGCTGTCCCAGCACTGGGCTCTCCCCCGCAACCTGCACTCTTCCTGCTGTCCCAGCCCTGGGTCACTGGTAACTCGCTCCCAGGGCAGGTCATTCAGCAGGAATTTTGGATGTGCACAGAACACAGACAGGATTGGCTCCCATATGGTTACAGAGCTGCAGTAAAGTGGAACAATTTTCAGCTTGTGTGATTGGAGGATATCTGGATGCATATTATAAGACTGTCCTACATAAATGAGGAAAAGTTGAGGTGCCTTTATTATTCTTTTGTTCCACTCTTTGTTTCTATGGGGAATTTGCCAATGCAATATCACTGTCTTCCTTTTAAACAAATAAAAGTTTGTTTGTTTTTTAAAGGGCAATAGCTGTTGAAAATAGCAATTCCAGTCCTAAAAACCACTGGGAAGCATTTCTTGCTTCTTCATTTCTTATCCTACTTTTTCTACAGCAAGTTACAGTGGATCAGTATATTTGATTTGGGAGAAATTAAGTAACAGCTGCCCAATTTCTGCTTCCATGGCTCAGAAGTGGAAATCCTCCTACATGCCTGGCACTGTATCTAAAGCTGCCAAAGTCCCCTAGCAGAGCCTCCCCTCCCTTACTTTTCATTTTAAATTCTAGTGGGATCCACGTACCTCCCTTGCTAGGCTTCAGATAGAGAGGGGCACTGTCCATTTAGTCCACCCTATTCCTTCTTTGTGGGCTGCAAAGTCTAATGCAGTCTGGAGAAGTCTTCTGAAGGGGATATCTGGGGCAAAGCCTTCTATTCCTTGGGCACACTTGTTCCCCATTCACAGTGCTACCCCTTTTGACTCGCAGCATGGCTCAGCTACCTCACTCCCTACCCCTCCCTTTCCTGTTGATAGCTGCCAAGGGATTGCTGGGAAATGTTCTTTCCCTGCTCCAGGGCTGGCTCTATAGGCAGGGAGCTAGGCAAGGAACTACAGCTCCCAGGGTCCCGTGGCTTCTCAGCTCCCATGCTGGATCCCCAGCTGCTCCATGGCTCCGCTTCTGCAGGGTTGTGGGAGGGGAGGAAGTGAGTTAAAAAAAAAAAGGGGGGGGGTGGCCAAAATGCCATCCCCTGGAAATGTGCCGCCCCAAGCACCTGCTTGTTTTGCTGGTGCCTAGAGCCAGCCCTGACTACGAGGGTGAAATAACTAGCTAAATAAAGCTGCTGCGGATTTCTAGATAACAGAGTTGTAAAATAATAGATTGATTCTGCCCTAAGATTAAAATACAGTCAGTTATATAACTTTTATGGCACTTTCACTTGTTTCACAAGGCTCCCTTCACCTACTGGAGGAAATGCAAACACCCATACAGCTCTAGTCATCATACCCTTTCCATATATACTAGTATCAAACCTTTATATTGCAACATATTTTCTGTACAAGTCACAATGTACAAAAAAAAATTTTTTTTTCTGTTCTGTCCTATTTATCACATCTCTCCATCCATAAAAAGAGGCTCTCTTAGTATTAGATATCCAGCTGTATGGTATCTTGGAATAATTAAGGAAGGGACTTTCCAAAGGGCACAATGTTGACCTAACTCTTGTCTCTGGAAGTTGTGATAAAAATCTCCGCTTTGGTGGCAGGAACGTTTAGGCCAACACTGAGCTCTTTTAAAACTCCCATCGCAAAACAAAATACAATAAAGGCAGCTTAGAAATGATCTAAAATAGCTTTTCTATGTATGTTGTGTTCTAAAAAGTCCAGTATCTTGTGTGTGTTTTTTCCCAAGCCCCCAGACAAATCTCATTCTATTAGCAAAGAAAGATTCTTGGCTTTCTGTTGGTGGAAAGTTCCTGGTTCTAACCCTGATAGCTTGTTCTCAGAGTGGGTCAATATTTGAAAGACAGATAAGTGTCTTTATACTGATGACAATAGAGAGTTGTATGTTGTGTCTTTGAGTACTTCTGTTTCAAATGTGTTCTGTTAACATGTTAACCCCAACCCCCACTTGGCATCTGTACCTGGGCTCAGAGTCAAAACCGGGCATTTTGTATCTCGTGCATTATCACCATAATAAAGGTGCTGCGATCAAATTAAATGTTTAGTAACACTGAGACAGCCCTACTCACTTCAGTAGGGTTTCACAGATGTAATTGATTATAACTTAGAAAACAATAGTGTTTTAAATGGAAAAGAATGTTCGGTTCTTTTAGCTACGTCGGCTCTGCAATGTCAATGAGGGCTGGTCTACACTACGGGGGGAAATCGATCTAAGATACGCAACTTCAGCTACGTGAATAACGTAGCTGAAGTCGAAGTATCTTAGATCGAATTACCTACCGTCCTCATGGCGTGGGATCGACGTCCGCGGCTCTCCATGTCGACTCCGCTACCTCCGTTCGGGTTGGTGGAGTTCTGGAGTCGACCGGAGTTTATTCGGGGATCGATATATCGCGTCTAGATGAGACGCGATATATCGATCCCCGAGAAATCGATTGCTACCAGCCGATACGGCGGGTAGTGAAGACGTAGTGTGAGAGTAAAGAGAGCAGTCAGAGCTTAGCACATGAGTTGTGTGTATTGGCAGTCAAATTTTTTGAGTAAGATGGTGAGGTTTATGTATAGTCATTCTTCAGAGTAAATTGCACTTTAAACCTTTACTCTAGAACTGAATTTGACTTGTTTAGTATCAATGTAATTTGGAGGAGTAAATCCATATTTTGGTAGGGGAGGGGACAATGAAAAGTTTTAGGGACAGATTTTATTTTTAAAAAGTTACAAGTTTAGAATGCCATGGACTTCATGATAAGATTTGGAATATTTTCTGACCGAGATGGACTAGGGGACAAAGTGCAGGTGAGGCAATCAAATGTGCATGATGAATGCAATTTATCCCAAGGTTATCACTATCATAGATGAAGTGTGTGTGAAGAGAGAGAGAGCAAGATATATATTCAGTCTTAATACTGTTTAGAAACTTAGTACAAAATATTTGGATCTCCATAATCAAATGTTTCAGTGTGAAATGCAGAGAACATGGATCAAAAGTGGTACAATTTCTGGAGATTACTGCCATCTGGTGAGAATTGTGTGTGTCACCCATTTTTGTGGCAGGAAATGGTAGACATAGTGCATTGGCACAGAGGGTAGTAGAATTCTGTTTCATGGAAAGTTCTGCAAAATTCAATGGGTCAGGTAATCATTCAAATTCCTTTTCACAGATAAAAGAGATTATTTATTTAATTTGTGTAATGTGAAGTTTCATGCCAGTTGGGGCTGTTGCACAGACTTGGTACAGGAATGATGGGATTGCAAAGCCAAGTAACTGAAAATAATCATTTTTCTTTGGGCTGGAGAGTATTTTTCAGGGTTACATACTAAAATCAAATCAAATCCAGACCTGAAATCAGCGACTGTAACTAACCTGTGTGTACATGGGCGGCAGGTTATATATTTGTGTGGGGCCCGGGCCCCAGCAATATTCAGGGCTGGGCGCCCTGCTCCAGCAATAGTTGGAGCTGGGTCTCTTCCCGCCCCCCGGTCCTGCCTGGATCGGCCCCGGCCACCGCAGGTCTCCCCCCGCCGCCGCGACCCTGCCTGGAGCAGGTCCCAGCCCCCGCCTGCCACCCCCCCTCCGCGTGTTCCCCCCCCTCCGCCGCGTTGTGTTGCGTCCCTGCCTGACAGAACGCAGCGCGCCTCTCCCCTGCCTGCTGCCCGGAGGGCTCCCAGCAGATTTGCTGTCTGCTGCCGCAGGGTCCTAGTGCCTGCCCTCCGCCAGTACTGGCAAGGCAGGCTGCCCTTACCCTGAGCCTCTCCAACCCCAAACCCTCAGCCCCAGCCAGAGCCCTCATTCCCCCCGCACCCTAATCCTCTGCCCCAGCCCTGAGCGTCCCCACATCATGAACCCCTCATCCACAGCCCTCACCCCACACTCCAAACCTCTGCCCTAGCCCTGAGCCCCCTCCTGCATCATGAACCCCTCATCCACAGCCCTCACCCACAGCCCAACCCTCTTCCCTAGCCCTGAGCCCCCTCGCATCATGAACCCCTCATCCACAGCCCTCACCCCACAGCCCAACCCTCTTCCCTAGCCCTGAGCCCCCTCCTGCATCATGTACCCCTCATCCTCAGCCCCACAGTCCTCACCCTGCACTCCTCCTATCCCCAAACTCCCTCCCCCTTCCCATACACCCCTTCCCAACCCCAAACTCCATCCCAAAGCCTGCACCCTTCACCCCCTCCTGCACACCCACCCCCTGCCCCAGCCCAGAGCCTGCACCCAGCACCCTTCCTGCACCCTAATCCCCAGCCCAGGATCTGCACCCCAGACCTCCCCCGCCAAGCCCCCTCCCAGAGCCTTAGGCAGGTGGGGGCGGAGTTGGGGGGGCGGAGTTGGGGGCGGGTTCTGGGCCCCACCAAAATTTTTACAAACTTGCCACCCATGTGTGTGTATATACTGTATAGAGCATTAGACATCGTGTTATGTACATATTCAATTAGTTAGAAGGATGCTGTTGGGTTGACTTAAAGCCCAAAATCTAGAGTGTATTTTTAAAGGAATAATTTCCATTGCTTAAAGTGTATTCCAGTAAAATTGGTTTTATTTTGTCTGGACCTAAATATTTTCCTGCAGCATTTAGCCATTCAAATAGTGCTACGCAGTGTTACTTCATGAGAACCAGAAAGTGAAAATAAGTCTTTTTAATTATACAATGAGTAAGATAAAAAAAATAAACAGCATCAGTGGTTTAAGATTTTAAAAAAAAAACTTTCACTTTTATCATCTAACGTGTGATTAGTGGCACACACAAATCTATTATTAGTTCAGATTTTAATTTAAAAGTGCCATGGCAATAAGTGGATGAAACATAGGGTAAATCAGATTTTGGGTGGGCTTTCTAAATCATGAACTTAGCACTAGGGAAAATAAATTTTCCTTTAGGTCCAAATCTTGCAAACAGTAACTCACATGTTTAGCATCACCACTGTGTGTAGAATCAGTGATGTCCCAGTGCAAGCGTTTATACAATTCCAGCTTAATTTCTCTTTTAGTTCCTCTACAATGTGCACAATAATACCTCCCTATCTCACAGGGCTTTTGTGAGGTGTCCAGATATCATAGTGACAAGTATCACAGAAGAGCCTATTAAAGTCTTTAACATGCAATATATGAATTGAGACACAGCAGTTTTTCAAGGGAGAAGAGAGCTCACTACTCAAAGAGCTATTAAGCTCTGATGCTAAAACTTTTGTGCTATTTATAAACAGACAAGAGTTGAGAAACTGATTTGTTGTCCGTTACGCAGTTATGAGGATGCTAATAGGCACTTGGATGCTAGGATGATGGAGCTATAAAAGCAACTAGATCAACAAATCTTGTATGTCATATATTTTCTCTTTATTGACTTTTTGACGTTGGGCATGTGCAGGGAGTGCAGAGTTGGGACCCACTGATGCAGTGTTGTCTTCCCAGATTTACAGACAAACAGCACCTGCTGCTCCTCATAGCTTTCCAAAGCCATAGCAAGCTGAAAATTGCTCTTACTAATTTTCACTCCTACTACTAGAACCCCCTGTGGGAGGTAGGAAAACTGACAAGAATCAGGTCAATTTCATGCTATTAATGCTTGTGAAAACTCTGAAGAGCTGCTGAAGCAAGCACTGGGTAAGAAAATGGGAAAGAGCAGTACCATGGGAAGAATCTCTTCCTCTTCCCCACCAGTTTAGGGGGCACTTGTTGGTTTCTCACCTGCATGTTGCCCCTGGACAGTGACCCTATAAGTGAGGGACAAGGAAAAGATAATGTGTAGTGAAGCCAGGAAAGGAGGGAGCTATAACAAAAGCAATTGAGGGGTAGTAATAAGTAGGGCTTGTTTAATAGTATTGAGTAAATTGACGTGGAAAAAATGGCAAAATTAAGACGGATACACGCATGGGATTAAGTGGTAGCCCTCAAATTTTATTAAACTTTTAGCACAAGGGAGTACTACCCATACTTGCCTATGCTAGGCATTTAATGGGTTTCATTGTAGGTGTTACAGGGCTCCTTACCATATAACCCATAACTGGTGCTAGGGTTACAGGGCTCCTTAATGTATAACCCACAATATTGGGTAAGCTCTCCTCAGCCTACCCACCAGGACTCTCTCTGAATCCTACCTAGCACCCTTCCCTCCACGAGGGGGACAGAGGGTGTAGCAGGATTGGGGACCTCGGCCCATGAGGGCCACAAAGTCTCACCCTATCATATGAGCCCAAGGCCCATCATCAAAATTCCAGGTCTTTTACCTCTGAGAACTGTTCATTTTATTCTCTCAACCACACTGAAAACTGGCTGCAAGTTGTGACGAGTAAGTAACACCACCCCAGTACCTCAGTTAGGTAACATGTGTGTTCCTACTTAACCCCCTGTTGCTTGCAGGTGCTGTGAAGAAGACAAAAAACTCCCTGGTCCTCCACCAGTTTGACCCATGGGAGAAAAAAATTCCTTCCTGACCCCACGAACGATTGGCTAGACCTGCAGTATGTCAGGCCACGTTTCCATTCCTAGTTTGGGTGGGTAGGGTGGGCTGCTGGAATGGAACTGAAAGAGGTTCCACATGGCCCCTCTGCTGGGCTCAGGAGCGCCGCCAGCTTTTTTGGCACCCTAGGCAGTGGAAGGTCCCGCCCCCAAAATGATGCCCCCGACAGAGGTGCTTCTCTGTGTCGCTACTGGGACTGTCCCCCCATCAATTTCCCCCCACCTGTTGATGCAGGTGGGTGGCATTTTTTAATGGATCTCACTGGTATTCATCCAGCTTTGTAACAGCTCAAATAATTCTTGATGTATATATTTGACATGTGTAAAAACTCATTGACAAATATATTTTACTGTTATTTGGTCAGCCCAAGTGATAAATTATGTTTTAAAAAAATTAACCTGAAAATTGATTGACAAGGTTATAGTTAAGCAATAGCAATGAAACACAAATATTTAATTTATTTAAATTACAGATGCACATGGCTTTGGGGTGCATGGGGATGCAGGCATTTTGTACTTTGCCTAGTAGGATTATCCTGGAGCTAGTAGGTGTCAGGTAATTGATTCAAACCATGGAAGAAAGACAAAGTTTTGTCTTCATCAAAATTATCACTTGCAAAATGAATAATACTAAAAAGTCTATGTAGAAAGATTATTGCTGGTATTGTGCATATGTAATACCACTTGCTTTGAAAACTTGATCCAGATGGCAACATGGTTTTATAGATTGTTTTGCATTGTATCCATTTACGTTCTGTTTTCAAAATTGTAATTGAAAACATATGCATGAAATATTTTTTAAAAATTGAGGAATTAATTTAGGCATAGTAATTTCTCAGTAAATCTCAATTAGTAAAATTCACAAAATGTAATATCCTTATACTAAATTTACTAATGCATTAAATAGGTCACAACTTTAATCATAAGTCATAGCAAAACACACAAATTTGTTGCTTTCAAGTAAAGTAGTTCAGTGGAATTAGTGAAAGCATCCTAGATCCCCTCATGCAGCCATCTGAAGCTAAGCCAAAAATAGTAGATGTTAATTCCATTTCTATCCTAATCCTTTCTGTGCTTGTCTAACAGATTTTGTATATACCCATAACATATCTACCTCAAATGGCATCCTTTCTTGTTCATGTATCCAAGTGCAGACGTCTTCAGGTTCTCGAACTAAAATCTTTCACATAAAGTCAATGTAAATAATCTAACTATCTTTAAATAGAATGAACCTCACAGGTGTTTTGTTTAATTTAAAATAAAACAAAGCAATTCCTTCACCCGACACACTGAAAGAAAGGGACTTCAGATCTTCAAGTTCCCCAGCTTTAACTCTGCCTTTATCCCTACCCGTGCTCTATATGTGTATCCAAGTTTCTGATCCGCTTCGTCACAAAATGTAAATGTGCCCCATTGACTACGTAAATTACTTTAGCAGTGATCCACATTTTATACATACCATTCTCATGACACCAGTATGGCTTTTGTGAAGATATACATTTTGGTATAATTGCTGGGATGTGTGCCCACCCCTTTCCCCTCTTCAAAAGGAGAATTTGTAGGTACACTGCACGTAACCCAGTATGTGGAAGAGAATCTCTCTGGTGTATATTGGAAGGATGAATGGTATATAGAGTGGTGCCTCTATGCCATAAGGACACAGTGTATGGGGAGATGATGATGGGTTTTTCTGGACTTTGGAGGTTCAAGTCTGCAGCATTTTGTAGGCTAGTCACTAGAATGCAGAGTTTTGGAGGGAAGGTGAGTGTGCGTGATCTGAATTACATACCTGCCAATCCTTTGTGATGCAAAGCCTTTTCTTTTTAAGTTTGTGTAAAGTACTGCCTGATGGCATGACAGACCCATCCCCAGGAGTGCCATTTAATTAGTTCTGCACGTACCTCCCTGCCCCATGTCTACACTTCAGGAGGCTCTGAGATGAAAGGGCTGGGTGCTTCAGTGGTGCTCCCAGCCTTTTGTGTATGGGTTAGTGACAGAGGGAAGGAGGAGGAGGCAGCTCCTCAGCATATGCAGCAGCATTAACTGGCTGTACTTCCCCATTATCTTGCTTACTGAGAATGCAACCGTACCAGTTAATGTGCGATTTCTCTGTAGAATGACTGGGTTTCCCCCATCCGCCTACAGGAGGGTCAGAAACCCATAGTGTTGGCAGGTCTGATTGTTAGAAGGAAAGATGGAGGGTAGTAGAGGGAAGATTAAGAAGCAGGAGTGAGCATCCCTTGCCCCCACTTGGGAATAAAGGTATATCATAGTGTAAGTCACACAACAGTGTACTGTTCACTTGCCATGTGACCATGGGAAAGTCTCTTCACATCACGGATCCTCAGTTCCTCATTTTACAAATGGAAATAATGATGTTTTTTCTCTTTTGTAAGGTGCTTTGAGATCTATGGGTGAACGGGCCTTGTAAGAGCTAAGTATTAATTACCAACTCACACTCTATATGAGCCAGAATTAAGATAGGTATGTCTATGGACTGAAAGAGACCTCGGGCTCTGGACAATATTTGGTGGGTGGGTGATTTGTCATGGATTATTACAAAGGACTGAGGAGAATAGGATCTACAGGTAGAAAAAGGGTGTGGAATTGCGGGGAAAGATGAGGATGTTTGTGGAAACTTTCCTTTGAATTTCCTGATATTGGTGGGGCTGGGGGGAGCATGTTTGTAAAGTATGTTGCTCTAATAGAGGTTTGTTCATCTTGTTGGAAGGTATATCTTTTACCATCCTTAACTCTATCCTAAAGTTATTGTTAGGGAGTTTCCCTTTTTGTATAATCATTTTTAATTTTTTTATTCACGGAATAATAAAGTGACTGTTTCCATTATTTTGAGGTCCTGGGTACCAAGAGCAATATTTATCCTGTATCAGAATCGAATATACATGTATCTGAACAATAACCAAATTTAGAATGCTAACTCAGTAAAGCAATAATTTATTTGCTCTTCATAGAGTGAAATAACCACAGATGTGAGATTGGCTTCCTAATCCACTGGTGTTCAGTTACTCAGTGTAGCTGTGTTTAAAATTATCTGTACGTGTGGATAGCATCAAGGGAGACAAACACGATTTTATAAAATAGTTGTTCCTTTTTGGAATTCTATTGAAAACTTAATCGTTGAAGTTTTCAGCTGATGTTGTTATGGCAATAGATCATAAGTTCATGTAAAAGTGTTTCTGCCATATTAGTGATTCTGCACCTGAATCTGACATTCAAATCCCCCCTCAGGCTCTGTTGCACTGTTTACTGTAATGTAAAAAGTTTTGTTAATACTTTGATGTGTTAACAGATCTTTACCTCCCAAATCTTACAAGTTTCATGAGGTGTGTCCCTGGAAAAATTCCTGTAGACTTCAATGGGAGTAGGATCAGCCCTATATCTCTACCTTCTCTTTGCTGTATTGGAGACTTCCTCTCATCTGAGACTTATAGATCTTGTGGCTGAAGAAATGGCAATTGTGAAATATTGGTTAGCACAGGGGCGGGCAAAGTTTTTGGGCTGAGGGCCACATCTGGGTGGGGAAATTGTATGCGGGGCAGGGGGTTGGGGATGGGAGGGAGTGTAGGGTGTGGGAGGGGGGTGTGGTGTGCAGGAAAGGGCTCAGGGCAAGGGATTGGGGCAGAGGAGGGGTGCAGGGTGTATGAGGTGGCTCAGGGAAGGGGGTTGGGGTGCAGGAGGTGTGCAGAGTGCAGGAGGAAGCTCAGGGCAAGGGTGTAGGAGGGGTGCAGATTGTGGGAAGGGGCTCAGGGCAGTGGGGTGGGGTGCAGGAGGGATGCGGGGTGAGGCAGGGGGCTCAGGGCAGGGGGTTGGGGTGCACAGGGTGTAGCAGGGAGCTCAGGGCATGCTGTTGGGGTGCAGGATGCATGAGGGGGTTCAGGGCAGGGGGTTGGGGTGCAGGAAGGGTGTGGGGTGTGGCAAGGGGCTCAGGGCAGGGGGTTGGGGTGCAGGAGGGGTACAAGGTGCAGGCAGGGGGCTTAGGCCAGGGAGTTTGGGGGGTGGGTACAGGAGGGGTTCGGGCTCCGGTCTGATGCCACTTACCTCAAGCAGCTCTGGGATGGCAGCGGCGCACACTGGGGCCAGGGCAGGCTCCCTGCATGCCTGCCCTGTCCCCAGCCCCGCGACGCTCCAGGAAGCTCTGCGGCCCCTGGGAAAAGGGGGGCGGAGGGCTCTGCATGCACTGCCCTTGCCACGCCTCCAGATACCTCCCCCGAAGCTCCCATTGGCTGCAGTTCCCCGTTCGCAGCCAATAGGAGCTGTGGGGGGGGTGCCTGGAGGCAAGAGCAATGCATGGAGCCCTCTGCCCCCCCCGTCCGGGGGCCGCAGGGACGTGGTGCTGTCAGCGTCGCGGGCCAGATACAAAGCCCTGATACGGCCCGTGGGTCGTAGTTGCTCACCCCTGGGTTAGCATCATTGGTGTCTTAGGGTCTTTACAGATGTGTAGGAAGACAAAATCCCTGCCCTAACAGTTTAAATCTAAAGCCCTCACCTTGCAATCAGTTATGCCCATGCATACAGTTGTACTCTGGCATTTACTCTTATTCACTTCATTTAGAGTACATTTGGAAAGATATGCGAGCTGGTGTATCTGTACACAGGACTGGGCCCATGTGTGCACTGTGAGAGAGCTGGACCAGTGAAATGTGTTAAAAAAACGAGGTCTCATTCTTATTGCTTGCTTCACTTCTCAAGTGCTCTCTGAATGGGATTTTCTAAACACTTTCAGTTATGGGGTAGCAGTAGAGTTGTACAGAATGAGTTATTCATACTGACAGCAAGTGGTTGTTGTCCGTCATTGCCTTCTGACTGTGCACTCCAGTACCTATCACATGTTGCTTTTGTAGCAGATTTGTCATTGGGAACATCATGTTGCTGTCACAGATGATCAGAGTAAGAAGGGTATAGCACTGGGGTTAGGTAGAGGCAGTTACCTGAGCACTTTACATCTCTGTGGAACCAGGACTCCAGGGGTTCATGGCCCCTGCAGCCCTTGCCACCCCCCATCTAGCAGCACTGGTTAATGCCCTCAGTAATCTGGTGTATGAGCTTTTCTCTGAAGTTGGGAGACTAACCGTTGGGTGTGGGAGAGAAGGGTGACTGAGTAGGGGCTACGCAACAGGCAGGTCTCACAGTCCCAGATAGCAGGGACAGAGGAGCATGGACTCCATAATTGATCAGCAGACTTCCTCAACTGTTGTTCCATCCTTGGACAGCAGCAGAGAGAGTGGGGGACCCTTTGGGGCTCCAGTAGTGTCCCAGCCCCATGTGTTTCCGGCTGCATCATCTGAGGGGACAGTTTACATTTATTAATATTATATATATGAAAGGAATTAATCCTGCTAATTAGTGGGACATTAGTCTGTATAGAATTGGGGGATACAAGCAAACAAAATATGAAAATAAATGATAGGCAATTATTTATTTGATTACAGGACACCGAGAAGAACAGTTAGAATAGCCCAACTCTGCAGTTGTGCTAGCTGCTGTGTGCATACACTGGGGCAGTCCCTTCCCCAAACATCTTAAAATTGACATTTAAAAGATCTTGTAAACCCCCAATATGTAAATGATTGGGAACCATGTAAGCACATGAACTTATTCCTGTTACTCTCCTCCTCCTCTGCCAGCCAGAAGAAAGGTGGCTGTATTAGGTGCCCTCGCCTTCTCTTCAGGGATTGGGCCATTTCCTGAGAGATGAGCAGAGTATTTTGATCTATTTACAGGGTATTTTTGTTCTTGTGCGATGAATTTATCAGCTACATCTAGCCTTCTTGTCCCAAGAACTAAAGTTCTTCTTTGAAATGCATTCTAATGGCATGAATCATGTATTTGTGAATGATTTCAAAGCCAGAATATGCAGTGTTCATTTGCTTAAAAGTTCTTAAAAACATTGGGACTTACATAGTCACAAAGGTTAAGGCCAGAAGGGAATGCCAGATCATCTAGTCCGACCTCCTGGACATCACAGGCCGTTAATCCCCACCCAGTTACCCAGTATGGAGCCCAAAAACCTGGATTAGACTCAGTATTACAGCCCTCAGGAGACTAAAATACTGTATGCTACAGTAAAGAATAGGAGAAGCCATGGTGCACAAATGCCCGAGAGGCTGCTGCAATGGCAACCAATTGATTTGGTGAGCTGCACCCTGATTATCCTAGGAAGCAACCAATGCCCCATGCTACAGAGAAAGATGAAACCCCCTCCAGATTTCTGCCAATCTGATCTGGGGTAGAGTTCCTCCCCGACCCCAAAAATGGTGACCAGTACAAGTCTGAGCTAACTAGAAAAGATCCACCAGCCAACATCCGAATGAGAGAATTCTCAGTACCATCTCCAAGTTCCAGCCTGCCCTTTTCAGTGTCCCATCTCCAGCCATGGCCCTTTTTGATGCTTCAGAGGATGGGCGGGGAAACAAACTTGAAATACATTGGGTGGGAGAAAATATTTCCTTCTGGACCTCTACTGACAATCCCCTGAAGCCCTGAGGCATGAAATTTAGGAACACTTTCATCTGTACTTCTATATAAGAAAATTACTTTGAGTTGGCCACTTAAATGCATGCTAATAAATTAAATGCTGCAGCTTGATTTTAACTATGTGTTGGTTGGGTAGAAGATTTTTAAAAATGAAAAATGGAGTCTGTTCTTTTGAATACATTCTGCTGTTGCAGAAAGCTGTTCAAATAATTTCACTTCAATTATACATCAAAGTGTCTGGTGAGAGAAAGGAAGGTGAATAGGCCAAATAGTCAATGCAAGATGTTGCAACAGCAGGAGAATAGAATAAATGATATTAAAAAGAAAGCCACTGGAAGAAGCTACTTAGGGGCCTGTTAAATCTGGTTAAAAACAAGACTGTTACTATTACAGTTTCTCCTAAATGAGGAAATATTAACATAAATATAAACATTTGTAGGGGTCATAGAGGCAAATAATTCTATACCAGGCAGTAGAAGCAAGTATGTTCTTAACAGAAGTTAGCTAGTTCTCTTGTCAAAGACAGAAGTTGTAAATGAGTATTTTTCACCTTGCTGTTGGATATTAGCTTCAACAATTAATATGAACTTCTGGGTTCTTAAGGCAATTTGCAAAAGGAAACCCTGGTCTGAGCTGCAGAAATCTTCTGGTTTTAGAGGGGTAGCCATGTGAGTCTGTATCAGCAAAAACAACAAGGCGTCTTTTATCAGAGGGGTAGCCGTGTTAATCTGGATCTGTAAAAGCAGCAAAGAGTCCTGTGGCACCTTATAGACTAACAAACGTTTTGGAGCATGAGCTTTTGTGGGTGAATACCCACTTCGTTGGATGCATCCTTGTGGCACCTTAGAGACTAACACATTCATTTGGGCATAAGCTTTTGTGGGCTAAAACCCACTTCATCAGATGCATGGAGTGAAAAATACAGTAGGCAGGTATAAATATACAGCATATGAACAGATGGGAGTTGCCTTACCACGTGATGGGGAGTGTGGGGGTGTCTGTTAATGAGGCCAGTTCAATCAGGGTGGATGTGGCCCATCCCCAGCAGTTGACAAGAAGGGGTGAACTTCTTGTCAGCTGTTGGGAATGGGCCTCATCCAACCTTATTGAATTGGCCTTGTTAGAGCTCTTCTGCTAACTCACCTGGTGGATCCTATAACTGCAACCTTGAAGTTTAAATGGCCATGACTGTCTCTCTGTGGTAGGACAGATAGCAGGGGAAACCCAGCAGTAATCTGAATTGTGGTTGGGTGGGTGGGTGTATGTGTGTTAAGGTAACCGCAAGGAAAGGGATAAATTTAGACTATATGCAGTGTGTGTTTGTGTGTACTGCTAGCAGCAAAATAGTCTCCTCTTTCACTTTTTTTAAACAATATATAAATAAGGCTTGAAAGGATGTTCTGCTTGTTTGGGGGAGGGGGGAGAGAGAATTGATTTTTTTTCCAATTTAGAAACTTAAATACAATTTATGCTTTAAGACTCGATGACTGGATAATTTGTGAAAATTATGACATCACATGGAACTAAAAGCTGAACAGCTGTGAGAGGAAAGAATTTTTAGTCAGACTGTTGAAAACATTTTTGTTTTTTGTTTGTGACACCAGGTGTTTAACTTAGGTTCCTAATAACTTTTCTCCTGAGTGTTCATCTTTGTTTAAAAACCTGCCTCCCCTTCAGTTAAGTTGTGGGCGGTCACAGTGCCTGTCTCTGGACACCGGAAAAAGTGTTTTTCAGTAAACTCAGGAGAGACTTGACATTGTTGATACTTACTTATAATGTGTAAAAACTCTTTCTGTATCTTGAAGTACAAACCCAATTTGGGGAAAAAATCCTTTGTATAACAATCTTAATGGTAAAAACAAGCTGATCCACTTGAGGATAAAGAAAGATGTTGTATTTTGATCTCTGGAGGCACATGCTCTTGACTATAAAAAGCAAGGGAAGCCTAAGCAGTGGATCCATAGGGATGATGAGTATTTCCTGATCTTGAGTATCGCTACTTACATATTCCTTCTTGAATTGGTTTTTAAAGTCTCTTTCCTTCCTGCAGGTCTCTTATTTGCCATGGCAGCCAACAGCCACCGGGTCCAAACCCATTCCCATCAGGAAACACTAAATTCTGTTTGCCACCGTCCCCTGAATCTAAACAGCCACCCTCTATCTAAGAGCTCCTCAAGTCTGGCATGCATTGGGCAAGTGAGTTCTGATGAAAGACAGAGCAACAAGCAAGATCTCAAGAAGAGTCTCAGTAGTACTGTCTGCCAAACACAGGTGAGCGAGAATTATGTGGGAAGTACCCCTAGTTCTGAATGGTCTTCCACACAGTCTGGAATGGTGGAAAGTTCATCGGCTGTCAGAACGACAAGTGATCAGTCACCAGGTGATAATGTGCAGAACAGAGCTACGACAACAAACCACTTCCTGACTGTTGACCAGACTCCAATATCCCTGGAAGGAAAGGACACTAAGATGCATGTCAAGAGTAGCACTGTTGAGAACATTTCTTCAGTCTGTGATACACACCAGCAAAGTATGAATAGAATGGAAGGACTGGAAGCTGCAGTCCAAAGAAGCCATTCTGACCTAACATGCAGTTGCAAGCAGCAGAGTTCTGTTGCCCACATGGAAACCAGTGCCACGCACTCTATTATAAGTTCTTCTAGCAGTAGTTCTGATACATCAGTGCATAACACGTCTTTCCAAAGACCGAGATATGGCTCTGGAACATATGAAAATACTCCTAACTATCAAAACTGGGTGACTCAGATTCCCATGTCACATAGAGACCAAAAAGTGCCCACAAACAGCTTTGACAGTGGTGGTATAACACATAACACTACCATTTATACAGATCCTGGAACATTTCACACTGCTGTTCTAGGACCACACACGCCAGGAAGTGGTTTCCCAAACAGGACAATGTGCAGTCAATCAATTGGGCTTAGTCAAGGTGGCATGACTTACAATAATGTGTCAAGCAGTATATACTCTCCCACAGTGATGACAATTCACAACAGCACTGCCCTACCCTGCAGTGCAAGGCAGGACTCTGCTATGAAGATAGACGGCACTGTTTCTGCCTATTGCCATTCTTTGCCAATACCATCTCTTCAACTCGTTCCAAGGTTGGTATGCTCAGTTAGTGAATTGGGAAGAGAACAGGTAACTCCTGGATACTGTCAGTCCTTGCCTACTTCAGATATGATGATCTTTCCTAAACTGGTGTCATCTGTTAGTGAATCAGGTCTGGATGCAAAGCGAATCCTGAAATGCTGTAGTGTTCCTGGGGAGCATCTGTCACATGCTCAGCACTGCGTTCAACAGAGCAGAGCTCAACAGGAAATGAAGCCTTCTTACATTGTGTTGCATGACCAGCAATGTGCAGACATGATGATGAAGACTAAAGACACATGGACTATGACCTCTATGAATGACTTAACCAAAGAACTGAAATCTCCTCTGGAGTGCAAAGATGCAGAGGTACAAACCATTTCAACAATGGAATGCAAGTCTGTGGCCACAAGCCCATCTGTTGTAGCTGAAGGTCACCCTCATGTGTTCCCAGAGGTTAATTTAGAATATGACCAAGAGGCCCCAAAGTCTCCAGTACGTGAAGTGAGATGGGATGATGAAGGGATGACATGGGAAGTATATGGGGCAGCCGTGGACCCAGAAGTTCTTGGGTTAGCCATTCAAAAACATCTTGAAATTCAAATAGAACAATTCCAGACAGAGCCTATAGAGCTCTCTAGGAAAAGTACTGAGGAGTCACCTCCAGCTAAAGAGGCAAAGAAAAAGCCATTTAGAACAATGATGCACTCTCTGAGACACCCAAGCTGCTGTGCCCGTTCCAATACTGTTGTGGAGTGAACATAGCTACATGACTGCAACATTTAAACTGTCTTGTAAATAAACATTGAATCTTAAGACTTAATGCAGCTAGTGTGGACAATCCAGTCACTTTAGAATAGGGTGGGAAACTGTGAGTTGACATAAAATAAGAAACTCCAAGGAAATCTATTACCTGAGAACTCAACAAGAAACTCCAAGGAGATCCCGAGAAAGCAGAAGTGTTGTATATTTGTAGCTCCTTGACTTTTTTGTTTACTATAGTACTCCTCAGTCCTTGTGTATTAGATGGGAATAATATTACAAACAATGATAGACTTTTTTTCTAAAAGACAGATCTTTTAAGGTCATGTTATTGTACTTTGTACTTTAATAATTTACAGTTAGGAAAACTTTTTAAAAATACAACTTACATTCTTTAGTGAAAATCCTATTACATTGAAACTGTTTGGGGAAATAGTATGCTGTTTTAAAAAATATATAATTTAATTGCATTTTAGACTTTACAGAGCCATAAATACCACTTTAGTAATATATAAAGGGCATAATATTAATTACACTGTAATTGCTATATAGTTAATAAGAGTGATCTGTAATATAAATGTGCAGAGTAACTTCAATTCTGCTAGTCTGACTTCATTCTATACATCACACATGTCACAGACAATGTATAGATAGAAGACACTACTGCTACATCACTTAAATTAGTCTATATACACCTCTACCCCGATATAATGCGACCTGATATAACACGAATTCGGATATAACGCGGTAAAGCAGCACTCCAGGGGGACGGGGCTGCGCGCAGATCAAAGCAAGTTTACTATAATGCGGTTTCATCTATAATGCGGTAAGATTTTTTGGCTCCCGAGGACAGTGTAGAGGTGTAGTTATAATGAATTACATAAGTATCCAAAGGACTTAGTGCTTGCAATGTAACTAAGACATAAATGTACAATATTGCCAAAGATACCTAATGAATCATGAATGAATCATGTAATGTGAATTTTATCCTGAATAACTCTTTCTTACAAACACATGACACAAAAAAGTATCTCAGGCTAGTCTGTCATACTGTGTCTATATTACAGATTATAAGTGGTCAGTTTGGTTTCCTGACATTAAATGTAATTTTTAGTGGTTTCTGGATGTGCATCTACATTGAATTGTGATTTTTTTTTTAAATTGCAGAAGTGATAAATATATAGTCACAGGGATGCCCATTTGGATGTGAACAGTACACTAGTGCAGGGGCCATCCTGAGCAACATGCCCTCCACCAACCTCGTATCCTCCTTTGGCTGGAGTGAAACGTGTTCCCAAAGTCAGGTTGCTGTTCATTTGCTTTTAATGTAATGCAACTTAAACTATAAGGTTAAAATTTCCAGCTGATTGATTTGCCGTGTGAACTGTAGGATCCTCTCTTCCCAAAATTTGTGTGTGTGTACACAAGAATTTTGGGAAATCATTTGAAAATAATGGGATAGTTCTGATCACTGTAATTTTTTTTCAAAATAATTGTAATAAGTCTTAAAATAGTATTGATATTGATTAGAAGGGAATTATAAGCAGAAGAAGAGACCAATTAGGCTCAATGTCTCTTAAACTATGGTAGGCTGCTATACAGTGTAGAAGCTAGTACTACAACTACTAGGTTATATAAACTGCTGCAGTGAATAAACCTATAGTACAGTATTGGCACAGATTTGCTACTACAATATCCGATTATCACTGTAGGAGAAAAATAAACAGCAAATGAAGGGGAAGGACAGCAAGGCAATCAGGTCAATGTCTTGTTAATCAAAAAAACCAGATGCTCCCTTATTTTGGTCTTTAGGCTTCTAATTGAGTCACTGTGGCTTGTTAACAAATATACTGTGTGCCTCTGCAGATTTCCTTTGCTTTTGGAAAGGATTAAAATAGAAGAGATTTTCAATGGGGATTTAGGAGAACTAAAATATTCATCTGAATATTAACTCTGTGGATGAAATATGACAACTGCCTCTTTTTTTAAAGGCATCATAGCACAAAATTTTGGGTTCACTTTGGATGTGGCCTTCGGACAGTTACTTTTGATATTTTGATCTAAATGCCTGTCAGGTAACACATTAATTGAATCTTTTCAGTTTTTGACCACTGTACAAAATCATTGTTGTGAATGTTCATGGAACTGGGGTTATATTTATCAGACACAGAACTGTAGTTTTTGACTTCTGAGTTCTAATGACTTGGAATGTCTAATGACTTGGAATGCTGTAGATTCAGGCTTGTCTGTATTTAAAATTTAACTAACAGCTTTTGAAAGAGAATTGGCACCAAATTTATGTTCCAAAAACCAGAAGATGGTATTCTGGATAACAATTGGTGCTGACCTGTCTAGATGCTGGGGAGAAGGGCATGTTGGAACTATCAAGATAGCCCCTAGTCACAAAGTAATAGTGGCTAATTAATAAATTTTAGAGAATGGTAAACTTAGCACTGGAAGGATCAGCTAGTATCTGAACACATGGATTCTGGATGGCTCACAGCTTGCTTAAAGTGTAAGTTACAAAGCTGTTCCCTTCTAGGTCACTGGTTCAGATCTAGCCCAAATTGGTGTTGACTGAGAATAGGTATTACCTGTTGTGGGTGTTTATTAGGTAGTGTGTGTGAAATGAGTTATCTTAGTCCAGTTACTAATAAACAAGTATCAATATAATTAAATCTGCTGTTTCCAGTCTTGGAGAAGAGGCCAAGAACTGAATTAGCCCCTCTCTCACCTATTGAAAGTGGCCCCTGAAGATCAGTATTAGAGATGCATTGGGCTGGGCAGTGAAGAAGAATGTTGCAAAATAACCATCTGTGCTGTACCTGTTCTTGGTTGGAATTCTTTGATCTCCAAGCCTTTCATGAGCACTAACCAGGCTCCAGTTTTTTTGAGAGACAACAAATAACACTAGCACTTGCTAAAATCATAAAAATAAAAAATATGCTGGTTGATTTTTTTAAATCTGGCCCTGGGATTATAAACCATATACTTTGATCTTGGTGCACTAGGATCTGCATGTGTAACTTCCAGGACTCCAAGATGAAAATTTTCATCCCCAGAGGCTCCACTTGCCTTCATGTGAAAGAATGCAAACTGGCAATGAATTCAATAGAACCTGGTATTCTGCCTCCTAGTGTGGCTAATGGCTGGTGCTTCAGAGGAAAAGAATCCCTACTCCCTATAAGGCAACTAGCCAGTTGTTCAAAGCCGTATGTGTTTGGGGAGGCATTTCTTCCTGCCCTTCTTATAATCTGAAGCAATAAGAAAGAATCACTTCTGTGGTGACAGGCCCAAGTACAAAACATCTTACTCAGACAATTATTTAGCTTTTTTGTAAATCCAAGGAAATAGTGATCTGCCAGTAAGCGTGGTGAGGTAAGGGGTCCTTGGTGGGACAGAAGGTTGTTCCTTGTTAAAATTAGAACACTCATGTAGTTCTTTGTCGGAAAAACAGTTTTGGGGAGGGTGCAGCTAAGATTTACTTAGCCATGGTCTCCACTATGAGTTTAGGTCGAATTTAGCAGCGTTAGATTGATTTAACCCTGAACCCGTCCGCACGACAAAGCCATTTTTGTCGACTTAAAGGGCTCTTAAAATTGATTTCTGTACTCCTCCCCGACGAGGGGATTAGCACATCGACATCGCTGGGTTGAATTTGGGGTAGTGTTGACGCAACTCAACGGTATTGGCCCCCGGGAGCTATTCCAGAGTGCTCCATTGTGACCACTCTGGACAGCACTCTCATGGTCACCTGTGCTGATCAGCTTGCCACGCTGCCCAAACAGGAAATGAAATTCAAAAGTTTGTGGGGCTTTTCCTGTCTACCTGGCCAGTGCATCTGAGGTGAGAGTTCTGTTCTCTGAAGGAGAAATAAAAAGCAGGAAACATTAATAGGAGTTACAAACCTAGAGCCAGATTCATGGCTGGTGTAAATTGGCATAGCTCCGATGAAGTCAGTGCACCTTCAGGCACTTGAAGTCCAATATGTACTTTGGACAGGTCTACACTTTGAAAACAACTGAGTTCTGAGATGCATTAACAGTGCAACGCTCCGAAAGTCAGCGCTAGCCTCGGTACTGTGAATGCACTCCGCCGACTTAATGAGCTTAGTGGGGACACGCATAATCGACTGTATAAAATCGCTTCCTAAAAAATCAGCTTCTATAAATTCAACCCAATTTTGTAGTACAGACACACCCTCAGTCTTACTACAAGATTGGGAGCCAGAAATTCCCGAGTTCTAGTCTTAGAAGAGACCCTTACATTCTCTGTGACTTGGGCAAGACGCTGCTCTCATGAGTTTTCCCAGCTGTGAAGGTAATACTTGTAACTGTTCCTTGCAGCCATGTTGAGGTGATTAATTCATAGTTTCAAAGCTCTTTGAAAATGAAAAATCCTATATTAGTGTTAAGTAGAATTGTTAATTGGAAAAAAGGGATAGGAGAAGAATGGTTTATTAGATGGAAGTAAACCCTTACAGTGTGGGCTAAATAACCATACAGAACTCTTCATAACACCAGTCATTTATGTCCTGCTTTCTTGGGTAGGAAGATAGAGATGATGGGGTTTTATTTGGTTTATAAATTACATTTTTTTTCACTTTCTTCAGTAAAATAGTTTTGAAATGAAGGGATCAGTTAAAAACCAATGTCTGACCCACATCTTTTCAAAGTCTCACCCCCCTAGTAGTTCATGTTGCTAAATCCATCTAGCCATTTGAGGATAAGAAACTGGTGATTGTAAGTGCCTCTGGGCAGAGTCCTTGTTTTTTCAATATGCCTGTAACTACCGCACACCCTTGTATCACTACAGACAATGAAAATCAGGGGCGGCTCTACCTTTTTGGCCGCCCCAAGCAGTCATGCGCGGGAGGCGCCCCGGAGCCGCGGGAGCAGCGGACCTCCCGCGGGCATGACTGCAGAGGGACCGCTGGTCCCGCGTGGCTTGGCTGGACCTCCCGCGGCTGCGGACGGTTCGCCGGTCCGGCTGCTCCGCTTGAGCTGCCGCAGTCATGCCTGCGGGAGGTCCAGCCGAGCCGCGGGACGAGCGCCCCCTCCGCAGTCTTGCCTGCGGCAGGTCCAGTCGTCCCGGGGCTCCGGTGGACCTCCCGCAGGCATGACTGCGGCAGGTCCGCCGGCCCAGCCTGCCGCCCCCCCCCCGGCAGCAGGGGACGGGCCGCTCCTCGGCTCGCAGCGGCGGGATGAGCTGGGGCCCCAGCCTTTTGCCGCCCCCTAGATTTTTGCCGCCCTAGGCACCAGCTTGTTTTGCTGGTGCCTAGAGCCGCCTCTGATGAAAATGAGTAGTGTTGTCTAGCCCCTGTGTTGAATTGGAGATTCTAAATAGGCTAGCTCTGCAATGGGACAGAAAGGTAACAGGATGTGTGTTCATTTTGCATGGAGAGTGTAATTTGTAGATGAACAAGATCTATGTGTTTTTCTCATTTGGAAAGATGAAATGTCAGTCTTGCAGCTAAAGACACTGGTTGTTTTAAGAATGAATGTTCTCCTCACCATCACCACTACTTTATAAAATGAGAGATTCTGCCTCCTGGCCTAGAGCGATTGCAACTGCCATTGGGGAGTACTGTACAACTGGTTCATTTCCTCTTCCTGTCACCCCGTTTCAGGTCTGACATGGGCTTGCAGAACTGAAGCCCCTCTTAGGAAAAGAAAGCCCCAAAGAATAACAGGATTTAATTAAGAAAAGAAAAACTTACGTTGAATATCAGAAAAATCTTTCTTATGGTTAGAGCTGTTAGACTGTGGAATATCCTCTCTGGGAAAGTGCTGGATGTCCAATCTCGTCACACATTTAACTCTTGTCTGTATCAGATCAAGAAACGCACTCAAAGGCTTTGCTGCAGTTGTTCAAATGTATAGTTTCTGCCTCTCTAAAGCTCTAGAAATGCTGGGTCGTGAGCTTACAGTCATCACATGCAGAAGGGTCAATGCATTCAGATAGCAGAGTACTAAGCTGCAGTCTGTAAGTCTTTAGAAGCATTAATCCCAACTAATATGTGACCTAAACAGATGCCATCTATTTTATTATCAGCCTTCCATATATGACAGAATACATTGCTCAAACAACATTTCAAGGGAATTTTAAAAAGAAAGGGAATAAACACGAATGAGGAAATGATGCCAACAAATCTTAACCCTCTTCCAACCACATACTGTTTTCTTACAGGCAAAAAAGCAACCCCAGCAACAATTAACCACATGGTGTTGCAAGCTGTTCAGCCTCATAAGAAGAGATTTTGTCCCCTATGTGGTTAAAGGTAGCATCTTTTAATGAATCTGGGTCAAGAGCTTTCAATGAATTAAAGTGTGTTTGTGTTACTTCATAGAAAATAGGTTCCCTAGCCCCATCTGCTGCTCAGTGGTTGGATCTGCCACTCATTTTTATCAAGTAATAAAAATTCAATGGCTTCCTTAATTTGAGCTTGTAAATCATTAATCATAAAGTGGATGTTGGACCAAAATGTCCTAAACATACAACAGTACCTTGCAGAAACACCCATTTTGTTTGTACCTTCCAGTGTAAAACTGCTGATGAGAACCACCCTCCCAAAGCCAGGCATAACAAGAATGCTAACCACAGGCAGAACCATCCAGACCTTGGTGTTTTGATCTGTCCTGCATTGTTTTACTGTATTTATCATGAAAGTAACAACAAACAGTGGCGTTTATGGTCCTGTCCCTCCAGTGTCATGTTCAGTAATGACACTTGTGCTGCAGTACAAAAATTCAGTCTCTCTTCTTTACTCGTCTGATCAAGTTCTTGGCAATGATTATAGACAGTTTGCTTATGCTGCTGTTAGTGCTTTCTTTAGCACAAGCATCTTCACTCCAGAATGCACATCATCCCAAATTCCTGAACATCGGTAAGTTGACACTACATAATCTCTGTTTTTTCAAAAAACTATTAAACAGGCTAATGCCATTAGCCAGTGGATTTTAATTCAGCAGATCCTGTGCACACGCTTAAACTTGTTTGATAAGCTCGTTCCTTTCCTGCTTAATAGTGCTCTCTGTTGCCAAATGTTCGCCTTTCTCCAGATCTGCAAGATATCTACTATAAATATGACTTTATTAGTGCCATAACACTGTTGACTGTTAATGATACCAAACCCTAATGGCTGCTCTCTAGAAACTGGCAAAAAACCAACCATCATATAATAATAATAATAATTAATTAATACCATGAGGTGAAATGGGCACCTCGGGTCAAATTAGAAGGAGCTATTTGGGTTCCATGGGGATTTTGGTTTGGTCAAGTGTTCAGCAACCCCACCTAAAAGCCCAAATAAGTCATTTTCTTCTGCTCCTAGGTCAGAAGTTGCCATTTCTGTTAATATTTTGAAAGCCCCGTTTTAAAAGGGAAGTCTTGGAGACTCCAGTGGCGGCACTGACACCTGGCAAGATTGTCTGAGGGATGCACCTGATTTACACAATGGAACCAATTGTGTGACTAGAGATTGGAGGATCAGGCTCCTGATGTAGGGTGGGCTATTTTTAAACACCCAACTTTGTACTTTTAATTCACATTGCTTCAACCTGTCAAGGGCATTTGTCCCTATTTCTGGGTGCATCCATGCTAAATATGAAGTTTCTGAGAGATGCAGTTTGAGGTATCTGAGTGCAAATTCAAAAGAATGTGTCCAATTAATGATATGTGTAACAAAACCAGTAAAACATCTAAAAATAAGATATCTCCAAAGTAGTCAAACAGAAAGTGATCACACATTCCAGAGAAACAATCATCTGTAAATTAAGAAGCAAAAGGAATTGTGGCCCAAAAGCAAAGTAGTCATAGACATTTGAAAATAGCAGGTGTGGGTGTATAAACTAATAAGCTCCCACAATAAACTCTTGCATGTATTTATTGATCTATTTGAAGTTTTAAAATCCACTAACTTTTTTACTATTCCTATACATGCATGCATAATTGTACAAAAAAGAGTAATATGAATACGAGGCTGGTGAATACAGCACATTGTTAATAATTGTCCTTTTACCCCATTTTTCCAAATTCTCTGCATGTTTGAGTTGTATGCTCCATTTCAGAATCAGCCTACTACTGTTAGAATATGATCTTGCAGACTTCCTTTATTTATCTGTATATTTTAGATTGGCCAACAAACTGTGGTGTTCCATATTTTCAACCAAACACAGTGGAGAGGATTATATCGGGCAACGAAGTAAGGCCACATTCGTGGCCTTGGCAAGTCTCATTACAGGTAACAATGACCTTTAGACAGAGGACCAAACCTAGCTGTTCTTCGTCAATACAACATTTTTATTGAAGTCAATAATACATTTAAGAGTGTGTGTGCAACCAAGCAAGCAAATGTAACTTGTGTCGCTATATTGTGCCACATGCTTCTCCTATTGAAGTCAATGGTAAAATGTATGTATAGATAAAGTATACTTTTCACATAGCTTTTAATAAAGGAATTGTGGTCTAAGAACTATTTATATAATATAAGGAGTTTCTTATGGTTGTAAAATATTTGTGAGCTACAGTAGGTAGCCATCAAACCTGAATTGAAGTATACTTTCCAAAAAGCACATTTAATTTAGGTTTTAGCCACCCCAATCCCCCTCAAACCAACTAGTGAATTTTCTTTTCTCTCTTTAACGGCCCTGTATATTTAATAGTAGGAAGACTGGCCACTTTCAAAATAAATTTTAAAACCAAGAATTGTATAGCAGCTTCATGGGAAAATAATTCCCTAGAAAATAATGAAGACTTGGTTACAGACGCAGGCAAAAAGGATGAAATAGGAAGACGAGGGTTGGAGGGTATATCTGTATGACATTGGTGAAAATACAGAACTTCAAGACAGCAACACATTTTCATCATTAGTAATATCATCTGTTTTGTATCTAAACAAAGTAGATTGGTATGTGACTGAATTCTTCTCATTTATCCTGATAGAGTTTTTTAAACTGGTTTCTCCAGAACCTCTAACTCAGATAGTCCTCTACTTTCCACTACTGATACATTTTTCTTGGCCATCAAAGTATATTTCTGCAGGAGAAATCTCGGTCAGGGAAGAGAATGGGATGTATATATAAAGAATCAATAACTGAAGTGTGGCTGACATCTGATAATTTGGACGTGGAAATGGATAACATGCACGGGCAAATTAAGTTAAAAGTAACATAATATCCTATGGTTTAAATAAAATGAGAGATAATTGGCTGTGTTAGGATTCACAAACAAAACACAAAGGAGTCTTCAGTGCAAGATTCTTCCATCCTTGTCTTCCACATTAATGTTGTTACCCTCCATGTGTTTACTGCAATGTTGGAAGAGGAACCAATAGGGAGATGCAAAGAGGAGGGAGATATGATGAGAACAACAAACAAGGTAAATGATCCTTGCAACAATGTTTTGAATAGACTTGAGGGGTGGGGCAATAGGGCTGGCCTCAATGCTAGAAAAGACCAAATTACAGTAGTAAAACATAATAATGAGGGCTTGGCAGTCTGGACATACAAATATCTCCATAATTATTGCTTATTAGTTAACAGTGGTTTTCACTACCCCATCTTTATTCCACAATGGCATTAGCAGACAGGTCTTTCTTAACAATTCTTTAGTATCATTTTACGCGCAGAAAAAAGAATGCTGGGATAAATAGATTTCTTCCACAACAGCTAGTAACACATATTGCTCAGTAGAGGGCACTGTTACACCACCATTAGTTCATCCATTCCTTTCATATGCCCAAGAATGAAACCTCCTCTGACATAAATTTCTATTATTTTCTAACTTTATTTTTCTTTCTAGGTTTGGACTAGAACAAATAGCAAATTTATTCATGTTTGTGGAGGGACTCTCATTCACAAAAGCTGGGTTCTCACTGCTGCCCACTGCTTCCAGAAGTGAGTTTTACATTTGCAGTTTTTGCTTGAGTTCTTGGAGGTTATGGAATATATTTTTGTAAACTTATTACCACTAAAAGGAGAATTAAGTGCAGAATTAGATGTATTCTGTACTTCAGCCATTGTGACTCAGAGCCACCATGAAAAGAGACACATCAGAAAGATTGATAGAAATTGATCAGAGGAAATTGTGCACAACAGTGGGGTGGTTTTGCACACAATATTTTAAAATTCTGCAAATTTTATTTGTCAAAATAACACTACATAATCATGCCAGTTTCAATTATTTTGATAATTTATTTCAAAATACCTGTCAGCAGGTATGTCTGTAACAATACAGACACACAAAAATTCCCCCACGAGTAAAGAAACCCTATGACAACCCAGTTCCTGTTTCTGTCCCCTTCCCCACCCACCCACCAGAGCCCAGCTGATGGGATGGGGGCGGTAATCCACAACCCCTCCCCCTCAGAGCATAGCCACAGCTCCCCCTGCCAATACATCCAAACCCCCTCCTCCCCAGAGCCCAGCTGTGTGTCCCCCTAGCCCAGACACCTGCCTCCCTACCCCCTAGAGCCCAGGGATCCAGAGGGAGAAACAGCCTGATGCTCTGTCCCAGGTTTTCATGGAGTTTCCTGCGCACCGCCCTCTCCATCCCTCAGGGCATGCTGGGAACTGCAATTGCCAGGTACCTTCTAGCAGTGTCTTCTATGTATGAGCTGGGCTCTGCCTGGTCCAGCAGCCCCTAGTGGTGGCTAGCAGCACTGCAGCCCATTTCTGTGGGGCAAAGGAAATTCTGTGCACACGTTAATTTCTGCAAAATTCGGCATTGCGCAGTGGGGCAGAATTCCCTCAGGAATATAAACTGGGGAACATAACCTAGAAATTAGGGTGTTAATAGCAAAAGAAAAATTCATCAAAATGCAAAAGATTATAACCATGGGGTATTGCTTAGGAAAATATTTTGAAAGAAAGCATATAAATGAGGTCAAAAGAACTTCTAGTTTTATTACTTGGATTGAGAAATATACCATTGCAAGAAGGAATAAAATCAAGCAAATATATGGGTTTACCCAGTTCTTAAAATGTCTTGCTTTCTGCGATCAATATTCCACACTTGTTTTTGAACAAACAAAAAACCACTATTATTCTTTCATATAATGATACAGAACAGTTATTTTCTGTACTTGGTAAACTTTCTTTGTATTTAGTGTTCCTTTTCTTGTACCATGCATGATAATCTGTGAATGTGTCACACATTTGGTAACTCCCCTTTTAAAATAATTGTAATGTAGTTTTTAGTTTATACAGTATAGAGAAACTATGCAGGTGAAATACAGTGTAAAACAAGTAACAATAGAAACTAATGCAATTGATCTTGTTCAACAATAAGTAATTCCAACTATTCAATAAGTCTAATTAAGAAAACTTCAAACTTTCTGAAAAATATCTGGCCAACTTCCTTGCCAGTTTGTAATTTGGCGTAAGATTAAAATTCACCCTATTGCGAAGACCCTGTGTAAAGCTCGTCATGCCACTTAAGCTGCACAGTGGCAAAGCTTGACAGATTCAGTAGCTAGAAATCCCATGTAAAGCTACAAGTCCTATGTCCTGCCCATAATTAGAGCAGTGAGAGAATGAATTCCATTCTCCCCGATCCTCATTTAGGCCTCAGCTCAGCAAGGTACTTAAGCATGTATCTATCTTTAAGCACAGGAATAGTCCCAAAAAATACTTTGCTGGATCAGAGCCGAAGTTTCTGGTATAAAGCACATTTACTCAGGAGAAATGCATTTTACCCCAAAGAAATGTATAAAATTCATTCCTTTTTCCCAGTCAACTAGAAATGGTACTGAATCTTTGATGCAAAACCTTGTTATACATTCATGTGCGATGTCCAAAGGTGAAGGACAAATGCACTAACCTGCTTTTTATTGTTGTATTTTATAGATATACCCCCTAAGCATCTATAATATGTTTATTCCCACTGTATATGGAGGCCTGCTATAAATAATGATGTATTGGTTCCTCCTGCAGTGAAGAGTCAAACTGTATCTTTGCTGCTGTTAATACTAGGCAAGCTGCTCTTTACATTTATGGTGTCAGCAGAACCCTTTAAACTAATTTCTAATCTACTTTTATGGCAGGATCTCATTTTTCATCATAAATACACCTTCACTCATTTCAGCAGGCTACCATTTTGCACTTCTAAACAATGTAATTTTAAACTCACAACATTTGATATAACTGTCATGCAAGTTTGGGGTAAACAGCCATCTGGTCAATTATGTGAGTGTGGGGAGTATTGCACATAATAATCAGGTGGAAAAAACTCATTAAAAAGAGGGCATTAGGTTCAACATAATGAGACCATATGTTATTTTAATTTTTTAGAGGAAAGGTAGAAGATGCAGCAAATTGGCGAATTCTCCTGGGCAAGCATAACCTTAATCGTACCGAATCCACAGAGCGCGTCTACAGGGTGAAGCGAATTTATCGGCATGAGCGTTTCCGCTACCCTCATCTAAACGAGCTGGATTATGACATTGCCTTGGTCAAGCCTGTAGAAGACATTATAACAAACCATTTTATTCGCTATGCCTGCCTGCCCAAGAGAGACAGCACTCTACGTCCAGGACAATTCTGTTGGGTGACGGGATGGGGGGACACAAGAGGTACTTCTGAGTGCTTCTCATAGCATGAGTTCAGAGGTTAGACTTCATCAGTCTGTGGAAGGTGCATGCTTGTCAGAGACCAACTTTTAGCCAGTTACTCTATGAAATTCCAATTATATAGAGAAGGATTCTTTTAAAAGCACCTAACAATATAGGCAGGTTGCCTTCCTATGTGCTGAGGCACAAGAAAACCAAATAGCTTCCATTGCTTCTGAAGTGCAAGTACCTAGTATAACAGCACTTCTTGAAACAGGTGACTGACTTATTCTTTTAAATGTTATAACCATAGCACCTAGGAGTCCCAGTCAAGGACAAGAACCCTAGCTACTGTATAAACACAGAACAGGCCCTGCCCCAAAGAGCGTACGTGGCATATGGTAACAGTTAGTGCCCGTGCTACCACATGTCTGAATACTTGCACAGCTAAATCTTTCAACAACCATTCAGATTTATTTCTGAGGTTCTTCCCTGTTTTCATGTTAATGTACGTATGTATTTATTTATTTTATATGTGGGAAGCACATTTGAGGTTCCAATCTGGTTAAGCACTGTACAAACATCTGTGATGCAGTCCTTGCCCCAAAAAGCTTATATTCTAACTAATGCCCACGAAAAGTGCCAGACTCTTTAGTCCCGGAGACTGATGTCTTCTTATCTGCAAAACAGATAACATGGACAGCAGCACTGCAAACCTCCCTCTACTGCCCTGCCAACATACCATGACCTGCCCAGGGATGAAGGAATAGTTGGATCCTTTTTCCCAGCTGCAAACTGTGACAATAGATTGTGGGGAAATGCAGTTTCATAGTTGACTATACTTGTGGAATAGACACACACACCTTTGACTATTTAAAACAAACAAACAAAAAATCAGAATTAACAAATCAGAAAAAAAAGTAGAATGGTAGGAATCTTTTCATCTGGAACGTGGTAGACCCAAGTTCTTGTAACTTGTACATGAATACTGTTAAATTGCATTCCATGTCACTTGAAATGTTCATATTTAGAACGGAAATGTTTTTCATGTTCCCTTTTCTCATCTATTTTATCTATTTAAGGTGGGAAAGAAAACCTGGCTTTGTCTGAGGTTTTGAACCAGGCCAAGTTACCAGTCATAGATTACAGTACATGTCGCCTAAAGAAGTTCTGGGGAGACAGAGTTCGGCAGTCAATGCTCTGTGCTGGATTCAGGGACACTGGGGAGCCTCCTGCTGCTTGTCAGGTATGAAAATCAGCTGTTAATTCCAACTATGAATGAAAACATCAGGCTGTTCAGTACAGGATAGGTAACGTAGTTTGTAGCTTTCTAAAAAATGGCCTGTTGCTGCCCCTGTCTTTAAAGAGAAGTGTGTGTGGCCTGTGAAGATTATACATCTCCATATGCAAGGGTCCACACTGCATGCTAGGATATGTAGTTTCAAGGGGCGTACTCCCATGTTCAGGATAAAGGCTGTTTATTATTGGTTTTTTTTTTACCTGTTAAATACACTTATTTACTGAGGAGACATTACAACTGTTTTCTCAAAAGAAAATTGGCATCATTAAATCAGTAGCAAGCTTCTCTGTTAAAAGCAATTAAGATGATTAAACATAGTACTTAGTAGGACAAAGTTCGGACATTCCTTATCCAATTGGAGAGAGAGAGTTTTAAAGCAGTGGCATAGGATTGCCAGAGGCCTCAAATTACAGGAAGTAGCCCTGATTTTAAGCATTAGTCCTGTATCCTGATCTCAATAGTAGCAAAGGGCGGCGGGGGGGAGGAGTGGGAGTGAGAATCGGGAAGAGATTATTTTAAGCCTATTGCAGTATATGGAAAAATGTTCGTAGCTGTACATATCCTTAGAGAAAAGGTTGCTAAAAATGCCCAAAACTGCTGCAAAGGAATCTCTTGTCAAAAGCTTGTGTATTATCACTTTTTGATTAGTCTAATTAAAGGTATTTAACTTTTCCATCTCTTTGTATTATAATGAGTGAAAGATATGTACCAATTCCAAGGTAATTTCTAGGAATATATTATTTCATATATTTTATGATGATTTTTGGTCAGGCATTATTCAAGGGGAATTAAAAACTTATTTTATTTTTGGATGTGGACAGACTTGGGGAGTGTTAATTTTTAGTGCTTGTGAAAAGTGACTGATTGGTAGCCCTGGATCCTGAAGTTCTTTGTACTTCCCACAGATCAGCTACAGCACAAGCAGCTGTAGTGGAAACTTCCCTACACAGTACTGTCAACATGCCCTTTACCCTCTCTGGATGCATCCTTTCAAGAATTACTAAAGTAATTGTCTCATTGACTTATGCCGGGGGTGGGCAAACTAAGGCCCATGGGCCGGATGTGGCCCATCAGAGCTTTGGATCCGGCCCGCGGGATTGCCACCCCCGTGGCACTGCGGGATTGCCACCCCCGTGGCACCGCAGGCCCCACACCGCTCCCGGAAGCAACTGGCACCATGTCCCTGCAGCCCCTGGGGAAGGGGGGGCAGAGGGCTCTGCACGCTGCCCTTTCCTGTGGGTACCTCCCCTGAAGCTCCTGCGGCCAATGGGAGCTTCAGCGGAGGTACCCACAGGCGGGGACAGCGCATGGAGTCCTCTGCCTCCCCCTTCCCCCAGGGGCTGCAGGGACATGGTGCCATCTGCTTCCGGGAGCAGCGCAGGGCCAAGGCAGGCAGGCAGGGAGCCTGCCCTGGCCCCGATGAACGCTGCTGCTACCCCAGAGTTGCTCCAGGTAAGCGGCACCGGGGCGGAACCTGAACCCCTCCTGCACCCCAACTCCCTGCCCTGAGCCCCTTGCCGCACTCTGCCTGCACCCCAACCCCCTGCAGCACCTCGCACCCCTGCTGCACCCCAACCCCCTGCCCTGAGCACCCTGCTGCACCCCGCACCCTTCCTGCACCCCAACACCATGCCTTTAGCCCCTTCCTACACTCCTCCCTGCACCCCTGCCCTGAGCCCCCTTGTACACCCCGCACCCTTCCTCTTCCCCCAACCCCCTTCCCTGAGCCCGCTCGTACACTCCGCACCCCTCCTCTGCCCCAATCCTTTGCCCTGAGCCCCTTCCTGCACACACTGCACCCCCTCCCACACCCTGCACTCCCTCCTGCCCCCCAAACCCCTACCCCAGCCCTACATTCATGGCCCTGCATGTAATTTACCCACCCAGACGTGGCCCTTGGGCCAAAAAGTTTACCCACCCCTGGCCTATGCAGTCCTTGACCTCTCTGCTATGACTGCCCAACCATAGGGCATATTAGTGTCAGCTGAAATGGTTTTTGTGATCTGTACATTTTTCTAGTAGGAATCGGATCAAGACCACTAATTCACTTCATGTGGGCCACTGAACACTCATCAGATGTTAGTAATGACCAACCTAGCCTTGATCCAGACCTATGGTTTAAGAGATGAAACACACTGTATACTGTTACTACATCTTTGAATCATCCACTTTCTTAATCCAATAAATGATTAGACAGCTTTAAAGAACAAGGAGCTGACTCAGTCTGCATCTAATATCCTTATGTGCTTGGCAGAAAATGCTGTTCCTGTGGCCCATGTGCAGTTTAGGTAATCCTAAAGAGGACTCTAACTGACAGCTAAATCTCATCAAGAGTATCCTGCTAAAACAGGGCTTCTCAAACTGGGGGATGGGACCCCTCAGGGGGTTGCAAGGTTATTACATGTAGGGTCACGAGCTGTCAGCCTCCACCCCAAACCCTGCTTTGCCTCCAGCATTTATAATGGTGTTAAATATATAAAAAAGTGTTTTTCATGTATAAGGGGGGTCGCACCCAGAGGCTTTCTATGTGAAAGGGATCACCAGTACAAAAGTCTGAGAACCCTTGTGCTAAAACATGGTGCTTTCCTCACTTCTTGTAAGTGGAGACCTTACTGCAAGATGCCTCAGAGCTAAGAACTCCAGGGGAGCTCTACATCCTTTTCTATATCTTAATGACACCCATTAAAAATAGATCTAGGAGTGTTTTATGCATTATGTAGCATGCAAAAACTCTGATTTGTTCTGTTTGTTAATAGAGCTATTAAAGAGCACAAAGTCATTGGCATATATAGCAATTTCCTGCAATTCCAAGTCCCATCTAATGGTTGTTTCTTTCAGGGGGACTCAGGTGGACCACTGGTTTGCCATATTAGAAGAGAAAAGTGGGAAGTCCATGGTGTAGTTAGCTTTGGGCCTATTGGATGCAAAGTGGAGAACAAACCCAGTGTCTTCACGCGGACTTCTGCTTATATTTCCTGGATTGAAGCAACCAGAATCCGGGACTTCTTTTTGTAAAGACATGAAGTACAACTTAAGTGGGAAAAAAATAAAAATCTTTTAAATAAATTAATGGCTTCATTTCTAATTTTGAGGTTAATTAGGCTCTTTGCAGAGGGCAAGATAGATGAATCTGCTGTAGTCTTCACTTGTTTCCCCTTTCCTGAGAACCAGATCACTAGGTTAAATTTTCAGTGGTGTACAGTTCTGCTAGTTGTCTTTCACAGACACTTTGCCTTCTCATCTTGTGTCTTTCCTTTCTCAGTCCCCCATCTTCTTTCTGACATTTTTTCTTCCTAGACCACAAACTCTAATTCTCCATGCCTCTATTCTCTTCTGCAAGTGCTGATCAAAAGGAATAGGCTGTACACCAGACAATACTGAAGGCTGCACTAGGCAACAACAAATCATGGGACATCCTTAAAAAAGAAATTCAGGATACTTAACAGTTCAGTGTCCCTTGTCAGGTGATTTGTTCAGTGATTAAGTAAAGGAGCCCTGTGTCTATTATGGGGATTTGATGAGCTACCATATTGCAATTTTCTTAATTAAGAAACTTGAAAAACATTTCTCCTTCCATAATATATGGGGCATAGGCTTGAAGTTGCTTGGGGGGTGGGGGGAGGGGAGAGGGGGGAGAGAGAGAGATCCTTCTAAAATAATTAAAAGATGGGGAGAGGTGAATGGAGATTTTGGAGGTTGGGGAGAAAGCAGGAAGACAATGGAGTTGTTTCTGCAAAGTGCTTGGTCTCCAGTTCTGGGTGTAGCTTTGATTTTTAAATTAAAACATTAATCTTCATATAGTCTCATCCAGTAAGCAAATTAACATCACTACAGTGAAAAGGGAGTGGTGAGATATTATTCACGCCTTTATCTATGCCAGTGGTCCCCAACGCGGTGCCCACAGGCGCCATGGCACTCGCCAGGGCATTTATGTGCGCCTGCCTAGTGCCCAGCAGGGGAGAGAAGCTGTGGCCCCATGCCTGCCGGGGACAGAGAACTCCGGGGCTGCAGGCTGCGGGTGCCGGTGTTCTCTGTCCCTGGCAGGCGCGGGGCTGTGGCTTCTCTCCAGCTTCTCCGGGGCTGCAGGCTGCGAGTGCCGGTGTTCTCTGTCCCTGGCAGGCGCGGGGCTGTGGCTTCTCTCCAGCTTCTCCGGGGCTGCAGGCTGCAGGTGTCTGTGTTCTCTGTCCCTGGCAGGTGTGGGGCCGTGGCTTAAGCCGGAGAGAAGCCATGGCCCCACGCCTGCTGGGGACAGAACTCTGGGGCTGCAGGCTGCGGGCGCTGGTGTTTTCTGTCCCCGGCAGGTGCATGGCCTGCCTAGTGCCCAGCATGGGAGAGAAGCCGGCGCCCACACCTGCTGGGGACAGAGAACTCCGGAGCTGCAGGCTGCGAGTGCTGGTGTTCTCGGTCCCCGGCAGGCGCAGGGCCGCGGCTTAAGCCGGAGAGAAGCCATGGCCCCGTGCCTGCCAGCGACAGAGAACTCCAGGGCTGCAGGCTTCATTTTATGTTAAAGAATAATAAATATATTTGGACCAGCAGTTCAACAATGTTTTACTTTTTTAAATAAATAAGATAAAAACTGTTTGATATTTATTTTGTAAAAACTCCTTAATTTTTCTGACAGGTAGATAAAAAAGAGCAAATTCACATGGTATGGTGAAAGAGTAATTGCCGAATAATTTAATTAATACCTTTTACATGTAAAATTACCTTTATCTTATGGATTCATATATTATGTCATAATAAATATAATTTTTTGTATTATTTAATGTACAAATACAAAATAAACCTTGAAAAATTGTTGGTGCCTGGCACACTCTTCTGAAAACATGAATGTGCTACTGGCCACAAAAAGGTTGTGACCACTGGGGTAAAGAGTGAGGTGGTTTGCAAAAGTTTGGACGATACTAAACTGCTCAAGATAGTTAAGACCAAAGCAGACTGTGAAGAACTTCAAAAAGATCTCATGAAACTAAGTGATAGGGCAACAAAATGGCAAATGAAATTTAATGTGGAAAAATGTAAAGTAATGAACATTGGAAAAAATAATAGCTACACTATGATGGGGGCTATTTAGCTACAACTAATCAGGAAAGAGATCTTGGGGTCATCATGGATAGTTCTCTGAAGATGTCCACGCAGTGTGCTGCGGCAGTCAAAAAAGCAAACAGGATGTTAGGAATCATTAAAAGAGAAAAGACGGAGAATAACTTATTGCCCTTATACAAATCCATGGTACGCAAATCTTGACTACTGTGTACGGATGTGGTCGTCTCATCTCAAAAAAGATATACTGGCATTAGAAAAGGTTCAGAGACAGGCAACTAAAATGATTAGGGGTTTGGAACAGGTCCCATATGAAGAGAGATTAAAGAGAGTAGGACTTTTCAGCTTGGAAAAGAGGAGACTAAGGGGGGATATGATAGAAGTATATAAAATCATGAGTGGTGTGGAGAAAGTGAATAAGGAAAAGTTATTTACTTGTTCCCATAATATAAGAATTAGTGGGCACCAAATGAAATTAAGGGGCAGCAGGTTTAAAACAAATAAAAGTAAATTCTTCTTCACACATCGCACAGCCAACTTGTGGAACTCCTTGCCTGAGGAGGTTGTGAAGGCTAGGACTATAACAGGGTTTAAAAGAGAACTGGATAAATTAATGGAGACTAAGTCCATTAATGGCAGGATGGGTAAGGAATGGTGTCTCTAGCCTCTGTTCGTCAGAGGATGGAGATGGATGGCAGGAGAGCGATCACTGGATCATTGCCTGTTCGGTTCACTCCCTCTGGGGCACCTGGCATTGGCCACTGGCAGTAGACAGGATACTGGGCTGGACGGACCTTTGTACGGCCGTTCTTATGCCCATCACTGAGCCGCGTGCCCTAGGGCAGCTCTGGGCTGAGGAGAGCGGCTTCCCCAGGCTTGTTAGCTCCTCTGTGCCATGCCCTGGCCTCACGGTGCTCAGCAGCACCAGCTCCTGTCACCGCCCTGCAGCAGGCAACCCCGCCCCCCGCCGGGCGGGGGGGGCCTCCGTCCTCGGCCAGTGCCCCTCTCCCATTGCCTCCCCCTCGCTAAACGGGGCGGGAGGGACAGGGGTTTTGAGCATGCGCAGACGCAGTTCTAGCGCCGCAGGAAACGGGCTGGCAAGATGCCCGCGCGTGTAGCGGCGCCTCTCGGCCGCTACGGGGCAGCACATGCTCACTGCTCCTCGCGAGGCTTCATGACGGGCACAGTTCTCGCGAGAGTAGCCGCTCGCTCCCCTCTCCCGTTTTGCGTTGAGCCTCCAGCCCGTGAGGTCAAACCGCTGCGTCTCTGGGACCCCCCCACGCCCCAGCCGGTAAGTGCGGAGCGCACCGGGACACGGCACCCCCCCCTGCGTCACCCGCTGGGGAAACCCCGCCGGCTGGTGCCCGCCCGGAGCCGGGGTTCCGCCTCGCGCCCCAGCCGGCCGGGCTCAGCCCCCGTGTGCGCCGGCGGGGGCCGCAGCGCCGCTCCGGCCTGGGCATACGGGGCTTTCCCCGCCGGTAATGCGCGCGGGCGGCCGCTGCGGGCCGCGCTACCCCCGGGGCTGCGACACGGCGGGTGACAGTGACCCCTGTCACGCGTGGGGCAGCCGTGCAGACAGGCGGGGCGGAGAGGTGCTGCCAGGTGCAGAGAGGGGAGTGGGGGCAGAGGGTGCGGGAGGCCTTGAGGACAGCGCCTAGAGCTGGGCTTTCTCTGCTTGAAGAGCACATGCTGGGGGTTACCACAAGCTACATCAGTGGTTCTCAGCCTCTCCAGGCTACTGTACCCCTTTCAGGAGTCTGATTTGTCTTGCATACCCCCAAGTTTCGCTCCACTTAAAAATTACTTGCTTACAAAATCAGACATTGAAAACACAAAGGTATCACAGCAGACTATTACTGAAAAATTGGTTACTTTCTTATTAAAAGCAGCAGAGAGACCTGTGGCACCATATAGACTAACAGCATGCGCTTTCATGGGTGAATACCCACTTGGTCGGATGCACTTTCTTATTACTTTCTTATTGTTACCATCTAGTTATAAAATCAACAAAATATAAATATTGTACTTGAATTTCAATGTATGTAGAGCAGTATAAACAAGTCTGTATGAAGTTTTAGTTTGTACCGACTTTGCTGGTGCTTTTTACGTAGCCTATTGTAAAACTAGGCAAATACCTAGCTGAGTTGATGTACCTCTGGTTGAGAACCACTGATCTGCATAATAGGAGTTTGTCAGTTTTGTACCCACATCATTGCAAATATAAGTAAGTCCAATGATTGCAAATATGACTTTTTTTTTAAAGGTAGCTTTTGCCAAACAAGCTAAACAAAACAATTCTCTATTTGATGCACTAATAAACAATAATAAACAAAGTGATGGGTGCACAGCCTTGTTGGTTTAATAATTTATCTTACCGTTTATTATGGGTGGCACTGAACCTCAGTAAATTAAGCAATTTTGAAACTGTGATTTTCTTTGTGTTCAAATAGTGGAATATTTCCTGCATCCTGACCTACACAATCATATATTCTGTATCACATATTCTTGGTAAATATATTTGAGCATGATCAAAAATATTTTTTGGCTTGCTTTTGTTAATTAGATGTAGGGCAAAATTTTCAAAAGCACCTAAGGCTCTGTTTACACCACAGCATAGCTGTGTCAGTAGGTATGCCATCACAACCCTGTTCTGTAGTGTGGAGACATGCTATGCTGACCAAAGGGGTTTTCTGTTGGTGTAGGCTCCTCAAGAGATGGTGACTGGGTCCATGGACATCTGTTAACATAGCAGTCTATGTCTGGGGGTTAGGAAAGCATAGCTATGTGTTCAGGTGTGTGGTTTTTTCACACACCCGACAGCTATTTTGAACTTTTAAGTGTAGGCCAAGCTTGAGTCACTGGGACTTGAGCATTTTGGAAATTACCAGTAGTGATTCTAAATTTGCTTTTTAATACAGTGCCGTAGGTGGACATAGTGTTCTGCAAAGAATTTAACTCCAGGCTAGGTAAGACATAGTATGGAAGATGTGGTTTTTGAAGGGGGAGAGGGAGGTTACAGTGAAAACAAATGTGAGGGTTTCCAGGGTCTGAGGGGTAGCATCGGAGAAGGCAGAGAGGTGCTTATGGAAATATAGTACCAAGAGAAGCATAATTGGCACAGCAGGGCTGGAGTAGGGAGTGGTACAAAAGAAGATGAATATGGAAGCAGTCTTAAGAGGAAGAACATTTGGATTTTCCTTGTAAGGTCACTTACAATGGTAATATGTTAAATTCCAATAATTTTTAACTATATCTTGAATGTCTCTCCCCATTGCCAGGTTAAGGATTATGCTTAACTTCCACCTAAATAGTTAGTTTTTATTTCAAGTCCTAGTGTGTCCATCCTTGTCACATTTCCTGCATTGTGACAACCCACCATGCATCATGTTGTGAAACTCCCCAAAGTTACTTCTTTTGACGTACTGCATGTTTTTTTCCTCTGATAGTCTTTTTTATATATTCTAAAAGTATAAAATATAGGCATTGTTAATATATGGCATGGTTTTTTTCAAGGGAATGTGCCTCACATTCCATACTTCATTGGGATTATAGAATAGCCGTGAAGTAATGGAATGACTTGTGGATATCATTTTGGAACAGAGACTGCTATAATAGGGATGGACATAGGGGGACTCTACGAAGAGCTTTCATTTAATGGGCACTCAGAAGCAGTGCAAAGGCTTGGGGGAGTTGGGGTAACGGAGGAGCTGAGGGAGAGGGAAGTAATTGTTGGGAAGGAACCTGAGAATGAACTTGGAGGGTTGTTAGGTGTGGGTAGAAGTATGGAACAGGTTCTTTTTAGTTTGTTGGGGGAAGGGATTGTTAGGGAGCCTCTTCCATGCAGACCCTGGCTGATCCCTAACCTCTCATTCAGTGAGCCACCCTCTTTCCCCAACCCCATGTGTTCCTGCACCCCCACTCAGCCATCCTTTTCTGCCCATCTCCATGTGTCCCTGCACCCCCACTCTCATTCAGTCCCTACCCCCCACTCCCATTCAGCCCCTGCCCCAGTCTGTCCCCCCACTAGCCCTTCTGAACCCCAGTCTGTGACACCCCAGCAGTTCCATGTTCCCCACGCTGTCTGTCCCCCCCATATCCTGTGCCTCCTGACCTGGCCCTACAGGCAGGTGCTGTGAGGAATGCAGCCTCTGCTCTTCCCTATCCGCAACCGGGAGCAGCTGTTCTCTGTTCTGGTGACTGGGCAACAAAATGGTAGATGAAATTCAGTGTTGATAAATGCAAAGTAATGCACATTGGAAAACATAATCCCAACTATATGTATAAAATAGTGGGGTCTAAATTAGCTGTTACCACTCAAGAAAAGGAGAGATTGGAGTTATTGTGGATAGTTGTCTGAAAACATCCACTCAGTATGCAGAGGCAGTCAAAAAAAATGTTGGGGATCATTAAGAAAGGGATAGCTAATAAGACAAGATATCATATTGCCTCTATATAAATCCATGGTAGGCCCACATCTTGAATACTGTGTGCAGATGTGGTTTCCCCATCTCAAAAATGATACATTGGAAATGGAAAAGATTCAGAAAAGGGCAACAGAAATAATTAGGGGTATGGAACAGCTTCCATATGGGGAGAGATGAATAAGACTGGGACTTTTCAGCTTGGAAAAGAGACAACTAAGGGGGGATATGATAGAGGTATATAAAATCATCACTAGTGTGGAGAAAGTAAATAAGGAAATGTCATTTATTCCTTCTCCTAACACAAGAACTAGGGGTTACCAAATGAAATTAACAGGCAGCAGATTTAAAACAAATAAAAGCTAGTATTTCTTCATATAATGCACAGTCAACCCATGGAACTCTTTGCCAGAGGATATTGTGAAGGCCAAGACTATAACAGGGTTCAAAAAAGAACAAGATAAATTCATAGAGGATAGGTCCCTCAATGACTGTTAGCCAGGATGGGTAGGGATGGTGTCCCTAGCCTTTGTTTGCCAGAAGCTGGGAATGGACGACAGAGGATGGATCACTTGATGAGTACCTGTTCTGTTCGTTTCCCTCTGAAGCACCTGGCATTGGCCACTGTCGGAAGATGGACCTTTGGTCTAACCCGTATGACAGTTCTTATGTGGCCAAAAGGTGTAACTGCAACACTTCTTGGCAGAATGAATTTTCTGCTGAGAAAAAAATTAATTCTGAGTGGCACATGAATTCTGCATGTGTGAAGTGATGCAGAATTCTCCCAGGAGTAAGACATGCCTACAATAATGCTGCATGCTAATAATAAGTATAAACAACAGTTACCCCTCGGGGTGGGGGGAGGGGTTTGCTGAAAAAGGTTTACTTTTAATGTAAATGCCATAAAACCACAATCAGGCTTTAAGAAGGGTACTGAACTTTTGTGTCCCAACTACATTACAGACTTCCAACACTTAAAAGAACCATTTCAAACATCTAGAACACATTTAAAACACTTTCCACACTAGTGTTTGTAATGTTTTTCAAGTGTGTTACTCAAGTATTACTGCATTAACTCTGAGCAAATCTTATAACTGGTTCAGTCTGAACTATTCCAGTGTTACTGTGGATGGAAGTGCAGCAACACAAGTTCACTTGATACAATTCCAAAATGGCATGGGTAGATAAAGAGCACGTCTAATCTCCAGTTTTGCAAAGTGCATTATGTGAAGCATTTTTTGTTGTTCATTAAGGTAGTAATTCCAGATTCCTCTCTTGTTTTGCACCTACTGCAGCTTCTGTAACTATGTATGGCTTCTGTTTTATAAGGTACAGCATACAACAAAGACCTGTGTTTTGGAGAAGGGGAATGCTGACACCAAATTTTATTAAATGCATGCTATTTTAGATTGAAAAATGCTTATAATAGGGATTACACTTTACATTTTGCTACAGCACTTCTCCGTCTGTTAAGAGGATTTGTGGGGCCTGCATTCTGGGATAGGTACTTTAGGAGAACCATGATTCATTGGTACTATAATGGGAAATGTCTCAGTCTTTTAATATAGACAACCGTTAGCAACCTAAACAGTTTACAACAGTAGCTCATTTGGATCATTATGGTGACCAGTTAGCGACAATCATAGTCAACAAGAAGTCATTTTACTAATATAGATAGACTCTGTCAAGAATAATTTTTTTGTCTCCAAAAGTTCTCTTAACTTGGTAATTAATGTTTACAAATTACCAGTTTTATGGGTGTTTCTGACCCAATCTGCATTTGAAATGTATGACAACAATCTATATAAGCAGTAATTCAGATGATGCTGTTGCCGATGAAAAGCTTGTACATTATTCTGTTGTCTCCCTCTCCCCCCCCCCCCCGGCATGTGATCTTTTTCATTAAACCAAAAGTATTCTTTAGTCCCTGAGCATTTGGACCAAAAAATAGAAATGCAAGAGCTGAGGAATATAGAAAATAATCTTTTAGGGAGGTGGGGGAAAGGTCTCAGTTTGAGCACTGAAAATTCTGACATACAGTAACTCTTCACTTAGCATTGTAGTTATGTTCCTGAAAAAATGCTACTTTATGCAAAACGATGTTAAGCAAATCCAATTTCCCCATAAGAATTAATGTAAATGGGGGGAGAGGAGGGTTAGGTTCCAGGGAAATTTTTTTGCCAGACAAAAGACATTATATACAGTATAAGTTTTAAACAATTTTAAACAAACAGTTTAATATTGTACACAGCAACGAATGATAGTGAATCTTGGTTGAGGTGGTGGAGTAAGAGAGTGAAATATTTCCCAGGGAATGCCTTGCTGCTAAATGATGAACTAGTGCTTGGCTGAGCTCTCCTGCTGCTAGAGTAAACTCCCTCCCAGCTGGAGCGCACCACTCCCTCCTCCTGACAGAACATGCATGGCTGCACAGGTGCTGACTTTCCAAAGTGCTGGGGAGGTTGTGCATGAGTGTGAGAGAGAGAGTTGCATTGCCCCTTTAAGCATGCTGACCCTACTTTAAGTACGTTGCCCTTTTAAGCAGCTCATCCTGTTCAGACAGGAAGCAACAGCTAGCTCCCTCCTTTCTGTTACTGAGCGGTGTCCCCCTCCTCCATTTTGTGGAGTGGGGGTTCGGGGGGGGGGAGCAGGTGGACACCCTGATATCAGCATCCCTCTCCCCTCCTCCCCCAACAAGCAGGAAGCTCCTGGGAGCAGCTCCAAGACAGAGGGCAGAGCAGGAGCAGCATGGCAGTGTGGGGAGGGCCACCTGAACTCCTGCTGGGCAGCTGCTGAGCCACATACTTTACAGGGAATTTAGGGGAGCTGATGGGGGAGGAGGACTGCTGGCCTCCCCTGGTTCTAATCCCCACAAGGAGGGGCTGCTCTTACAGAGAATCCTGCAAGCAGTGGACAAAGCAGGCAGCTGGCAAAAAAAAATAGAAATGCAAGAGCTGAGGAATATAGAAAATAATCTTTTAGGGAGGTGGGGGAAAGGTCTCAGTTTGAGCACTGAAAATTCTGACATACAGTAACTCTTCACTTAGCATGTTATAAGGGAGCCTTGTGTAACTTTAACCAAGCTTGTTCCCTAATAGATCAGCAAGGTAACAAGGTTAACCGCAACAGTTGTGAGGAGTTACTGTATCACCTTGAGGCCCTGCATTATGGTCTTCATTTTGTAGCTGACAAGTTTTAACTCTATTGGTTAGTCATGCAGAGGAGTTCTTAGTAAAACCCTCTTTTTCTGAAGCCTTTAACAGAGTGTTCTGGTGCTAGGAAACAAAATAATTACTTAGTGTTAACATCAATTTACAAAAATAGTAATAGATGCTATATCTGCCCCCAATCCTGCCTTGCCAATTTTTGTGGCACATTTTCCTATTACTTTTTTTCCTCTGCCCACTTGCTGTGTGAAAGACCCAGGGAATCAATGAAAACTGACAGTAGTGAAAAGCCTACAGGTGACTATTGTTGTTTACAGCTTTTTATGCCTTGTATCCCAACAAGTAAAAGAGGCTACCAACCACATGCTCACTGAGTATATTTTATGTATCTTTTTAGTATGTAACACACATTGTCACATCCAATGAAGGGATGTGTAACAAAATAGTGGGATGTATTACAGCACTTTCTGGTTTTGTGGTTTAAACTGACAAGTGGATACTAAAATGCATTTGCTAGGAAAGAATCTTATTAAACCTAGAATGAGCTAATGACCACCTGTACTGCTCAGTAGAGCCTAATATAAGCATTTCAGATACTTTCCTAGCTAATGTGGACTGCTTTTTAAATAGTCCAAGGTAGTTTTTGAATACTCCCTATGACAACATGAAATTTTAATCTTTTGATACAAGAATTAATTCCTGTCAAAACATGCAATAGAAATGTGATAACATTGCCATTTTCTGTGATACTGGACCTTAATAGGAAGTTGATTTTCTAAATTTATTTGGTCCTTCTTGGGGATAATAATTTATAATACTTCCCCATTTCACAGTGGTGGTGTGAGGATAAGTACGTTAAACTTTGAGATTTATTGATGAAAAGCACTATACAAGAGCTAGATATTATTATTGTGTTTAAGTAGGAGCCATTACAGTGGAGTAGTGTGTTGGTTAAGTGGGTATTACCTGGAGGCAGCCAGTACCAGTACATTGCTAACTGCACTTACTGCTCAAAGAATTATTTTTTTTAATCCCAAAAGGTCTCTTGTCCTGGAGGAGTATTTGCAGAACATCAGATGTCTTTAATACAACAAGAAGAGAGTAATTTATATGAGATTTGTTCCCTGTTTGGAAAAATCTTAATTTAGCACATCTCAAATCCATCTGAGAACTAATGATAGAAAAATTTGTTACATTTTGAATTATTCACTTGGAAGGGTGAAGTAGATATTTACCCATACATTTAAAATTCTGACTCAAAAGATTCCTCTGTCTCCTGGATGTATTTTTTTTTAGTCCTATATTTATATTCTGAAAGCAATAGATTATTTGTTTTGTAAATAATTGTCAGTATTTACTAAGATTATCCAAAGGAATCATTACTGTAAAGAACAATGAGAGAGAGAGAGAGAGTATTTCCATAGCTTAGGTATGTAGGCTTCTGGCTAATGCTAGTTAGCTGTGTGTGTATATTATGTGTTTTATAAAATTGTTCCAGGAACTGCACCCAAGAAAGCACTTCAGTATAACTCTTTTTTTACAAAATGGGTTGGAATTATAGGGAGGGTCTTTTATGTACCAATTAACCAGATTTGCCATACACTCTAGGCACTTGAATTCTTTTTATCAGTTTAAGGGGGGAGGGATAGCTCAGTGGTTTGAGCACTGGCCTGCTAAACCCAGGGTTGTGAGTTCAATCCTTGAGGGGGCCACTTAGGGATCTGGGGCAAAAATATTGGTCCTGCTAGTGAAGGCAGGGGGCTGGACTCGACTCGACTCAATGACCTTTCAAGGTCCCTTCCAGTTCTAGGAGATTGGTATAAAAAAAACCCTATTCTAAATAATTATCAAAGATGGGTGTTAATCATACACTAAAACATAGAATTTTCTAATTATGCATTTTACACTCACTCCCTGAAATGAGCAAGGATAATATCAAAACATCTTAAAAAATTAATCCCATTCAGATGACAGTCAGTTACTTCAGTGGTTTGAAAAGAATCATTGTAAACTAGGCACATATTAAAATAATTGGACCAAGTCTTGTGCATACTATGTCTCAGTATGGTGTGTGCATTATTAACTAGTGCACAGTATCCTAAAAGCAAAGTTGTCCTAGGAGGAACTTACTTCATGGGTTTGTTATTTCAGAGTAATTGGTTGCCTTTGGAACAGTACATGAATGGTATGAGAATAATAGCTGTCATAAGGTCCCAGATCTCAAGCCAATTATTTTTGTCCTTGCTGAGTAGAATAGTAAGATTTTGATGTGGACAGATTGTCTCTTATGTAAAGTGTGGAAGATTTGGTTACAGATCTTTCTGAGAAAATGGATCCATGTTTGTTAGCCAAACCACATACACAGATTGCATGCTTGGCCCTAAGCAACTGTGTGCAGGTTTGGCAAACAAAATTCCATCTTTTAATTTCCAAAAGGGGATTGTTTGGAGACCACTATGTGCCATACTTGCAGTTTTCTAAGACCCCCAGTGTTGCCTTTCCGCTTTGCATTGTCCTGTTGGACAGAGGTTAGAAGACTAAAGTCTGTAAGTGTAAGGTGTGTCACCAAGGTTGGGAGCAGGCATCATGTGTTCAGCAGCAGAGCTGTGTTCTTTCTGTGCAGCAACCATGCAAAGTAAAGAGCCTAACAGATTCCACTTCTCTAGAAGCTTATTTTAATAAACCTTTTATTAAATCTTAAAAAACACAAAACCCTCCCCGAGTCCCCAGCTCTCTCAGTATTACCAATCCGGCTTTTTCTCCCAGCTTTATGCTGTAGCCTCCCTCGGGTTTCTGTGCATGAGCGTTCCGGCCGGTCAGAGCTCTGTGTAGCCACGGTTGTTTCCAGGCGTTTCTCTGACTAGTGCACCCATAAACCCCGCCTCTCTGTGGAGACGTGCAAGACTGAGTATCGGCTGTGGCTGCCCTGGCCACGTGGGGCTCGAGGGCTGGGCTTAGGAAGTAAGCTGCGCTGTCAGATTCCAAAACCTACTCAGTGCTCACAGCTGATAAATTTGCGGGGGCCACACAAGGCTGCGACAACCTGGGCTTGTCGCACGGGAAGACAAGGCGAACAGTAAACAGGAGGACAAGCAGGCTTGGCTTTCAGACTGCAGGGGTGTGACATAAACTCAACGGTATGGGTGTATGTTTTAAAGATTTGCATAAAATATTTACCACAGGGACTTGTGATCGCATGAATTTCTGTTAGTATGTTGTGTTTGTTATATTCAGAATAGAATGATAATGAGAAGATTAAACAGTTTGGGACCAGTCACTTAGACACAAGCAAAGTCTTCGGTTTCCAGACTTTTTTTTTATCAGAAAATGTAATTGCATTCTTTTGTATGAAGAATTCATGTGTTCCTGCCTCTGCACTAGAAACTGTTCTGTGCATTCCTGAACAGATATTTGGAACAAGATTGCAATTTTGTTTAAAAGAGGTTTTGTGTGACTCCTAGAAAGCTGTATGAATCAGTGGATGCTGAAAGAGAAAACACTAAAAGCTTGTTAATAACCAGAGTCACTGCTGAACTGTTTCCATCACTGGATAGAAATGCAGGAAGAAGAAAGTGCAGTTTTAACTAATGTCTGCTTTCGTTGTACAAATTGTAAGATGTACAGACTGTTTTCCCTGATCATTTTCGGTTTCACATCAACAGTCTTCTATACATATATTTAAAGACATTGCAATTAGTATTTTTAATCTAGAAAGTTTTGAAACATAAAATGTGTAAAACAACTCAATGGCTTTGTACCTATGATATACAATTGAGACCGTGACAAATATATTCCATATACTATTACTAAAGTGGCCTGAGTTTGCTGTAGCTTAAGCTAGGGAGTTTTTGGCTAGGAACATTTATGAAGGGTGACATTGGATCCTTAACAGCTACTTGGAGCAGAAAGAGCTTAAGCTACAGTGAACTAAGGCCACTTTACTTTTGAATGAGAGCATGGGGGGAGGGAGTGATATGTGCTTTAATTTATGTGCATTACCGTCACAACTTTGGTAACTTTGATTTAACTTTCCTAAGTGTCCCATGGAGACAAGCCCTCAAATACCAGCATAATTAATTGAGCGCTTCATTCTTTAGAATTAACTGCATTTATTGTATGAGAATGTTAAAAACTGAGGCTCTTACTGCTTCAAGGAGGTGTGAAAGATCCAGTGGCACTCATTGTGAATGTCCTTGACCAGAAATTCCCTATAACTCTACATTTTTGGTAAACTATTTGGGTCTTCACAGTTTGTAATATACCCATAATATTGTTTTGATGGGTTGTAGCTTGGTAGAGTAGAAATAAATTGAGTGACATTGAATTGAAAGTGACATGAATTGAATTGAAAGCTGTAGCATAGGCAGGCCTCCTGTATTTTACCACCATGGTAAAATTGACACTGAATGCCAACCATGAAACTGACAAGTCTATTGTCAATTTTACTCTTCTAAAATGTGTAAGTTGCAAAATGTTGTAACTTGTAATGGTTTTGCATTCAGTAGATGTGCAAAACCAGTGTAATTTTCACTCTCTTCAAGCTCACTATTATTTATACAAACTATAACACTGCAAAATTAACTTCAAAAAAATCACTCTATCTTCTGAAAAATTGTGACTGCTATTGTCACAATTGGTAAGTAAGATTACTGTAACTGGTTAGTAGGTGCAATTAACAGCATGTAATATATAACCAGTGTCATTGTTTTGTTGGTCAGTTATGCTTCCATCTTATGCAGTAGCACAGAGATTCTCAAACTGGGGGTTGGGACCCCTCAGAGGAGCGTGAGGTTACCACATGGGGGGTCGCGAGCTGTCACCCTCCACCCCAAACCCTGCTTTGCCTCCAGCATTTATAATGGTGTTAAATATATAAAAGTGTTTTTAATGCATAAGGGGGTCGCAATCAGAGGCTTGCTGTGTGAAAGGGGTCACCAGTACAAAAGTCTGAGAACCCCTGTAGTAGCATCATTGCTCTTATGTAGTGCCTGGGGAGTGGGCTCACATGCACAATCTTTTCCAGGCTCTGCGAGAGGGAGTTTACCCTAGCAGCAGGAAGGATCATTCAAGAAAGGAAAGGGAAGAGAATCAACCATATTAGTTTGTTCTTGGCTCACCCAAAAGGTGCTGCTTAATATTAGCAGGGGAGCAGAAAACTGTTCAAAAAGAAACTTAGAAAGAGAAGTCAGGACATATTTAGAGGAGGCTGCATCAGAATTTTTTTTTAATTAGTTATAAAAAAATAAAATTTAGCAGTGTCCTCTGAACTTTAAAATTAAAAGGCTTCTCTTGGACTGAAAATCACTGTAGCAAGAAGAAGGATTACAGAAGTTTTACAAATTGAACATGTAAATGATTGCTTTAATATTAGAATTAAACATAATATTCAAGCAAAAATAGAGACAAGGTAGGTTGGCCGTCTGCATCCTGAGTAATTTGGTTGAGACTTACGTAAATTTAAAAAAAAGAATTAAAGTACTCTTCTAGTTCTAGCTTGAATATGATTATATGTTTCTCAAGAGGAGGAGATACTGGATGCAATTACTTCACAACTCATGGTGTGATCTTTGATATTACATACAAAATGTTGCTTCTACCCTTTTCCATGGGGAGAAAACCAAACACACCATACAACACCACCCTGTAGAATGTATACATTTGTGTTTGGGTTTTGTTTTGTTTATTCGGCCTTTCATTCACGGTGGTTATCTGCATTTTCATGTGATATTATTACTAAATAATAATATCACATTATTTATTTTCACAGATTTAAAATATATTTACAGTGAAACTTGCATTCTGCAGCACTGACTGAAATCCCCAGAGGAACTGAAATTCTTGGGTAATAAGTGCCCACTCCCACCAGGCAAAAATACTGTGATACAATTTCTGTAAATGTGGTACAGATCTTCATGCATTGCAGAATTCTAATAATGTTAACCTTCTGCCTTGCTTACAAAATGTTTGTGTAGAACTTTCTGCAGAAAGATAGTATCTCGTTCACTTGAGGATATTTTGAAACTGACCAGCCTGTACACATGCAGTTTGTGGATGACTTCTAGAAGTTTTGAGTAAAATTCACTAAGGAGTCTGAGGGCTAGTCTACACTGGCAACGCTAAAGTGCTGCCACAGCAGTGCTTTAACATGGCTTGTGTGGTTGTGGCACACTAAAAAACTCTAAAAAACCCACCTCCACAAGGAGCGTAGCTACCAGCACTGGGAGCGCGACTCCCTGCACTGGTGCACTGTCTACACTAGCGCTTTACAGTGCTGAAGCTTGCTGCGCTCGCGGGGGGCGGGGTTTCACGCCCTTGAGTGAGAAAGTTGCAGCGCTGTAAATTGCCAGTGTAAACAAGTTCTGAGCTTGTGTAACATTACTCATTCAGACCTCTTGATAGTGGGACTTCCTTATACGTGTATCGTCTTATCAAAGAGAGTCTGATGGTGTAACTTACATGTATTAGGAAGTCGAATAAAATGTATTGCTAGATTATTTTATAGTTTCATTCTATTGTAAGAAAATTTGCATTGGTGTAAAGGTCTTGGGTTTTCTTATTTACATCTATGTAAGACCCTTTGTGTTTTGGGGGATAGGAAGAGGAAACTAGTTTTATTTAAAAAAAAGTGTATTGGAAGAATTGTAGTTCAGTCTTTCAACCAAACAGAATTCTCACTGTGGTAACTGTTGTGAGTGGGGGGAGGGGAATCATACCTTTCAGAGTAGTTCTGTGCCTCATTTAGGGTTTGTCCTGACTAGCAAAAAGGTAGGATGTAGTTGGGCTTAGCTAACATTTCCTACCTAAACTCAGCCTAGACTGGACCACTTTTTGTGATCAAGAGAAGCCCAGAGATACTGCACTCTTCTGATAGTCTTTTGAAATGAATCTCATGTTTTATAGCACAGCTCTGAAGAATCTGTTAGCGCTTGTTCTAAATTAGGCCTCTCAGAGTACAGCATTGTCTACAAATTCCCTAATGCTGCAAACATAGGTTCAGCTCCACCAGTGACAGACAGTTTCCTCCTCCTATCCCCAGAAAAGCAAATGGTCCTTACATAAAGACATAAAGTGTGTCACCCAGAACTGGACACAATATTCCAGCTGAAGCCTCATCGGTGCCAAGTAGAGTGCACAGTTACCTTCTGTGTCTTGCATACAACACTCCTGTTAGTACACTCCAGAGTTACATTAGCCTTTTTTGCAACAGCATCATGTTGGCTTATATTTAAGGCTATGATTTGGTCACGGAAGTCACAGAATTTGTGATTTCCATAGACCTCCGTGACTATAGCCTGCAGCCACTGGGAGCTGCAGGGTACCCCCACCTCCCGTGGTGGCCGAGAGTCCCCAGTCAGCTCCCCAGCTACCGAGAATCCCCCATCAGCTCCACAGCCACCGCGGGCAGCAAGGGAGATCCCCGGCAGCTCCCTAGTTCCCATGGATGCAGGGGACCCGTGCAGCTCTCTAGCTGTTGTAAGCGGCAGGGGATCCCAGCCGCCACAAGTGGGAGTCCCTTCCAGGGCAGGGTGCTGGACGCTCCTCCCTCGCCCTTCTTGTCATGGACATTTTTAGTAAAAGTCAGGGACAGGTCACGGTTTCCATGAATTTTTGTTAATTGCCCATGACCTGTCCCTACCTTTTACTAAAAATGTCCATGACAAAATTGTAACCTTGCTCATATTTAACTTGTGATCCTCTATAACCCCCAGATCTTTTTCTTTTCTGCCTAGCCAGTCATTCCCCATTTTGTATCTGCATTTAATATTTCCTTCCTAAGTATAGCATTTATTGAATTTTGTCTGGTTCATTTCAGACTAATTCTCCAATTTGTCAAGGTCCTTCCAGATTCCGGTCTTCTGAAGTGCTTGTGAACCCTCTCACTTCGGTGTCATCTGTACATTTTAAAAGCATACTCTCCACTCCATTATCTAAATTAATGAAAGTATTGAATATTATCGGACTGAGGATAGACCCCTGCGGGTCCCCAATAGATAAGTCCTCCCAGTTTTAATTATTCCTTGAGGATGGTCTTTCAGTTAGTTATGTACCCATCTTATAGTAATTTTATCTAGACCACATTTCTCTAGCTATCTTATTAGAATATCATATGTGACTGTGTCAGAAGCTTAACTACAGTCAAGCTTTATCAAGTGTACAGCTTTGCCCCTACCTGCTAGCCCAGTAACCCTGTCAAAAGAAGGAAATTAGGTTGGTTTGACATGACTTGTTCTTGACAAATCCATGCTGGCTATTCCTTATAACGCTGTTATCCTCTAGTTGTTTACAAATTGATTATTTAATAATTTGTTTGAGTTCTTTCCAGGTACCAAAGTTAGGCTGATGGGTTTGTAAGCCCCCAGTCCTCTTTGTTCCCCTTTTTAAAGATAGGTAATATATTTTCCCTTCTCCAGACCTCTCTCATCCTCTGTCTTCCTTAGCTAGAAAAAGTTTAAAAGCAATGGAAAACAGAAATCTAATGAGGAAATTTTCAGCGTGTTGATATTTAGCAGCACAGTATATCTTCTTTTTATATTGGTAGTGTGGATAAATTACTATGCTGAAAAATTACCCAGAAGAATCACAAGACCTTGATGTGACCTCCTCATTAATATTTTTCCAGACAACTTGTTTTCTGTAGCACATCAGATATTGCAAATTGCTGTGTACCAAAAGTAAACAGAGAAGACAACCAAGGCAAAGATGGTTATATTCAGACATTCTGTCCACAAAGTTACTGGACATTACTTTCTTACACCTGTTTTGTTTTGTTTTGTTTTTGGTCTCTTGACCTTTAGAAAAGTTACATTTCAAATGTGTTTTCAGTAACAGATTAATATTACTGAGGCTGCAGATGACTATTCAGATTATGCCCTCCTCATTCTTATCCTTTCAGGGACTTCTGGAAGTATTTAAGTTTCACTGTTGTTAAAACAAAATTTCCTTGTGGTTTAGGAACACTGTCAAGAATGATCCCACCGCAGGATAGGAGTGGAAGCTCCTGCAGTAAGGAGTCCCTTGTAAAGTGCCTTCAAGCTAAGAAAGACTTGGAGACAGCTATTGCTGGAGTTGTCAAGGCTGAACAACAAATTGAAGTCAACTGGAGAGAGGTATTTAAAATATACTTTTAAAAAGTCTAACATTTTGCCAGTCTTTGACCTCAGTTTTGATTGGTAGTTCTGCAAGATACTTGGTCTTCTGAAACAATAAGCAGTCTGTCCTAGAAGCACCATTATTAAGGCTACGATTTAGTCATTGGTATTTTTAGTAAAAGTCATGGACAGATCACAGGCATGAAAAATTCATGGCCCGTGACCTGTTTATGCTATAAATACCCCTGACTAAATCTGGGGAGTGGGAGAGAGCCTTGGGAAGTGGGCCAGCAGCACCCATTCCAGCCGCACAGGGCCCTGCTTGGGTGGTCCTAGGGGCCAGCTGCCCAGCGCTTACTGCGGGGCTGCCCAAGCAGCTGGCTGCAGAGCTGCTCCAGCAGCGGCTGGTGTAGCTGGTCCTGGAGCCACCTGAGTGGCTGGCCCTGGAGCCAGCTGCTTGGGCAGCCCAGGGGTCAGCCACACTGGCTGCTGCAGAAGTGACGGAGGTCATGCAGGTTGCAGAAAGTCATGGAATCCATGACAGACACAAAGCCCTAACCATTATCTCACTGTTACTCAACTATTATCCTTACAAAACATAAGCATCTGAGTATTACTAACCTCACCAGGCAAAATAAAAAGTGCAGTTTCTCAACATCCAATCTCACTAGCATATGTTTTGTGTTAGTCTCTGGGTTTTATTAATAGTTTCTTATTTGTAATGGGATTTTTTAGTGATTCACTATTTATGCGGCTGGAAATAACTTCTTTAAACTGAAAGATATAAAGGTGATACAAATAATATGTAGTAGTACAGCTGTTTTAATAAACTGATAATCCTTTGCGTTTGGGTACTCCTTCAATGGGAATGGTCTTTGAACTTTGAAGTGGGGTAACTGGTAAGTATGTTGAGTATAAGCCCACATCTTTGATGAATAAATGTGCAATGACATCAAATACAAACCATTTTGTAATCTTAGATTAAATGTATTTTATGGAGTGAGAAGAAGGTGGTTGGAAGCCAATGTCTGTGTCACAATACATTTCCCCCCCCTTCTCCCCTATCCCCACTGCCTCTGCCTGCCTGTTAGACATAGTGATGCCCAGATTCTGACGAGGGACTCTGGGTGTTACTGTAGTATGCATAAATGACAAATATTACTATTTAATATTATTTGTCTGTGGAATTGGGTAGCCACATTTGACTTTTGTGAAAGTTTGTTAATAATAATTGAAACTGCATTTGTCCTAAAGAATACTCAGACTTGTGTACAATAGCTTTCTTAACCCAGCAAGTTATGTGTGAATTATATGTTGTGATGTGTGAAGGTTGGTGATGTGAACAAAGAAATTTCAGTTATGGTTTGAGGTGATTACGATTAATACAAAAATATTAGTATTTAATTTCAGTGGGTGGGTTTCCTCTCCCCTCCCCCCAAAAAACAAACAAAAAAAACCACACAACACATTGGGCATGCTCTGGTTTGAACTACTCAGCAAACATTCCAGAAATACTAAATGCAGCTGGTATTTATCTTGCAGGTCAAAGCTCAGATTCACAGCTGCATAAGTCGTCATATGGAATGTCTGCGCAGTCGTGAAGTTTGGCTGCTTGAACAGGTAGATCTCATTCAGCAGCTCAAAGAGGAGACCTTGCAACAGCAAACATACCAACTCTACTGGGTAAGATTTGTGTGTTTAACTCAATTTAGCTATATTGGCCCTTTCAAATACACTGGTCTTGCTAGTGTGTATTCATGGTAGAGTACAAATCTTGAACAGGTATATTCTGTGTCAAGTATAAGAGTATGAATTTGAACATGTGATGCCTTTACTGGAGCTAAGGCAATAATAATGTTTTATTTTTCATATAGTTGCTGGGACAGTTCAATTGTCTTATCCATCAACTGGAACACCCCCATACTAATGACCTAGTCAATCAGATTTCTGTGTGCCTGGAGAGGTAAAAATATTACATAATGTGAATAAATTAAGAGTGCTATTCATTTTGACTTTACATTGAATTTAAACTGTTTTCTGGTCATAATGTCTGTAGACCATCTCTTCTACATAGTTAGCTTTTATGACGTATGTATAATACTTTACTATAAGCTATTTTTGGTAATTGCTAAAAAAAAATTAATGGTGAGATTTTCAGAGCAGTCTAGGATGGAAGACAAGTATGGCTAAATACCCAGGACTGCTTTGAAAATCTCAGTGTAAGATTTTTAAATTGATCCTTTAAAGAGAAGTTAGGATACCATAAACGGTAATGCAAGCACAACTATTTGTGCAGGTTACTGCAGAGGTTAAGGTTTGATGTCATTTGATTTGGGAGGCAGAGTAAGCGGGGAGAGGAGTTTGCTCTTTTGCTGGATATTTCACTTTTTTCTGTTTTTACTACATAGAGCCTTGGATGGACACATCTCTTTATTTTTGTGTAAAAAGCTAAATAAATAATTCAAATTAGTTTAGATTTTTGGCTGTTTGCAGCAGAGCCAATTAAAAGCCTTTTATACAAATATTGGCTCAGTTTTATAAGCTTAAAGCTAGTGAAGGATTTAACTGAACTTATGGGTGAACTTTAATTTTTATTGAAGATCTCCTGAATTCTTTTAGACTAGGCAGTCTGACCCTCAAACCAGAAGAGTCTTCCAACCTGAACTTTGAGGCTGATACATCTTTCCTTCGCCAGGCCATCATGTCGTTTGGCTCAATTAAAACAATGGTGAGTACCACGGCTTTTCTAGTAGGATCACTGTTGAAAATACTTGATTCAGATATTTTTAAGGGGAGAGGGTGTCTGCAGTTCCCTCATCATTTATTCAACTGGTTTCATTTTAAATCTCTAGTTGAAATAAAATATTTGTGTATGTTTTATTACAGCTTTAGGCACATCATCTAATCATCCATTGCATATAGCAACGTTTTTTCAACATCAGAAAGTGTAGAACTTGATCAGATAGATTATGATCACATGGGAGGGATGTGATATTTATATACAGTAATAAAAAAACCCCAAGCTATTGATGATTTGCCAAGAAGTCAATTTCAAAAGTATCTCCTCAGCTACATTTGGAGTCAGTCTATATGTACAGCAGCCTCGCTAAAGTATACCTGCATTTTATTAACATACAGATATGTTTTTGGCAGAGGTTGATTGGAAGGTTAGGGTGACTGGTGGAGGATGGCGGGTATGTGTTCTTGCTTTTTGTTGTAGCAGTTAGAATTTAATGTGGGGACTTCCTTTAGCGGATGCCAGTTGTAGGCAATATTGATGAAAAAGTACATGCCCCAGCCTCTGGGAGCATTTACCTTTATAAAAGGAGAAATAATTATGCTTAATTGCTCTACAATGAAATTTGCCATAACATCTTTATTTTGAAGGCTTCCCCCTCCTCCCCCCAGCCCTTCAGTAATCTTGAAGTTACAGGGATATAAAAGGAGTTCACCAGTTGTAACTGTGCTTTTAATGCTGCTTCATTATAATATTAATGTTTAAACATTTGTTTTTTTAATTTAATGGAGTTGAGTTTTAAAAATGAGGAAAGTGATTATTGGTCATGCTTTTTTTTAAATAGCAAACTCCTGAGACAGAAAATGCCTCCCCTTGGATGTCAGTGCAGAACTGCACGCTGGCCCAACATGAACAGGTAAAATGAATATTTGTCTTCTGAAAATAGGATTTGACTAAAGATAGTATAAGCATAATCTTGCTATCTCTCAGCTTTCCTAACTGGTAATTTTTATGGCACTTGTTAAGGTATTGCAGTTTGAGTATCCAGTAACAACGTGGCAATTGAGTATGCCTGCTGGGAGGATGTTCTAGTTTCCTTTTGCCATCTTCCCTTACATCAGCTCCTTAAATATGAACTTGGGTTAATTTGTCCATGGGGGTGGAATGGGGTGGCTCCAGCTTGGCTCTTCTAGTCCAAATGCTAGAGGATAAATGGAGTTGAGTCCTAAGTGTGCCAGACAGGGATTTGGAACCATTCCAGTTGTATTGCAACAGTTCAGCTGGGAGGCACCATGCTGGGTCCAGCACAGAGATGCAGCTATGTTCAAGGTATTTTTCATGTAGCTTGAGAGACTGTACAGTCAAAAGTGCTGCAGTGATCACAGGATCCAGAATTACTGTGGGTCATACAGATTAATTGTACACACACAACTGTTTTCAATCTAGTTTCTAGATAATTAGAAACAATTGGAAAAGCAAACCACACAGCAGTAAGCTGGTTTTCTGCCACATAGATGACTGTGAGGCTTTTGTGATGATGGTTTGAGAAGGGACTTCTGTGGTTCTTCTTTTGGTACATAAATATTGGTATACATTGGACACACTGTACATTCTAAGATTCTCTGTAGATTGCCTCCACAATGAAATAGTTATTTTTATAACATGGAGACCATACATTCTTTTTTAGAAGAAACTATTGTCTGGGACTTTGGGTTCCCCACTCAGTGATTGGCTACTTGGAAGCAAGTCTGCTAGCATTTGCCAGGCTCCATATGCTCCCAGCATCAACCCTGAGGACTGGCTTATGAAAAAGCACATGCCAGAGACCAGCCAGGTATGCTCTTCACATACTAAATAAAATGTATTAAAGAGGAATGTTGTATCATGCTGCAGTTGAAATTGGAAGGGTGGGGAGCACATCCATTATACTTTTCTTGCATCTCTGCCTTACCCTTGTTACATCTTGCTTGATTCTCAAAATATTCTGAGCTGTCACTGTACAAACAGTAATTGTTTTATTTTTAGGATTTAAATTCTTCCAAAGTCTGTTATTTGGAGGAAGCCTGGGGAAATCTGAAAGATTTGGAAAACTGGCTCCTGCAGAATCAGCAAAGAGAAGAAACTTCTGAAAAAACAGATTCCCATAAGCACAAGAGCTCTTATTCCACCAGTGGCTCCTTCATTTCCACTGAAAAGATGGATCAATTGGAGTTCCTTGAGCAAGAAGAGATGGACATTTCTGACTGGCTGCTTACTCCTTCAGGCCCAGAAAATGGAAGTAGTGCCTCAGAAGAGAAATGGAAATGTGTGTTTAAACCTTTTAGGGAGGAATATAACATAAATGATTGGCTTCCCAAAGCTGACTCCTGCACTAACTGTCATGGCAGTCAGGCCAAGAGTGTAGAGATAGAAAACCTTGGAAATCTTAAGTGCCTGAATGAGCATCATGATGTGAAGAAATCACCCACGGTATCTACCAACGTCTGGCTTGTACAGCACCCCAAGACTCCATTTAAAGTGGAAGATGTGTGCAAAGCTAATGAGCCATGCACTAACTTTTCAGAGTGTGTGTGTGATGACAGCTGTGAAAAGGAAGTTCTGTGTAAGTGGCTCCTGAAGAAAGAGGGGAAGGATAAAAATGGCATGCCAGTAAGCCAGATACCAGTGGTGAACCCTGAGTCTGAGAAGCCTAAATCTGCTGTCAACATTTGGCTTCATCCCTCCAGGCAGCTCCCAGAGGAGTCAGCTACTACCACAGTGAAATTGGATAGCTCAGTGAAGGTTGTAGAGCCTCTAAAAGCATTGCTTGAGAGTCCATTGACAACCTGGCTAGCCAAATCAGTGCACAAAGCAGCAAGCACAGAAGAAAAGGCAAACGGGGAGAAAGCAGAAGTTAGCTTCAAGAGTCCCTTTCTAGACCTCCTGGCCCCATTCCACCTTCCTCTGAATGTCAACAGTTGGACGTTGTCTTCAAAGAATATAGAAAATGTCAACCAGCCTCCATTGGAAGATAAATGGCTGCTACGCAAGAAGGCACAAGTGAGCATAATCTTTAATGTTTGTTCCTAGATAATGTGTTAAGATAGTATAATTACCAGTGTTACTTCTTGCCCTGGGTTTACAGCAAACTCAAGTCTTTTTGAAAAAACTTGTCTTCTCAGTGCTCAACCACTATTTTAAGAGTGCTGAAATAAAACACATCTCAGTATTAAAATCCAACAAACTTTGTAAAGCGAATATAGCTAAGATTCATCTCATAAGAAATATTAAATGTAACTTTCTTTGATCTGACCCCTTTAAAAGATTGCAGACATGCAGGAAAACTAACTTAGATGCATTTTGGACATAATTATTAAAGACATTCCCTTTTTCAGGACTATGGCCTACCTACAGTTTGTGATCTTTTTGCCTGTATGAAACTGAACGGAGATAGAGAAAAGTGGCTGTACCAGACTCCTTTACAGGTAAGATTAATCAATTACACAAATGCATTGCTAATAAACACAGTTGTGCATTCCATAATCCTTGAAGATATCTACATTTAAACATTAAAAGCAACATATGATTTCCTTTCTATATCTGTCTTTAGCAGCTTAACCTATTCCCTCTTCTCCATTCTCACCCCTCCTGGTCCTCCATTGTTCTTTCTCTCATCCTCTTCTGCCAGGGAAGGTTGAGGGAATCATTCCCACTGTTAAGTAAATTGATATTAAATATTGAATCTTTGTATGGTTTATGGTGAATTCCAGAACAGAAACCTACCAGTACCAAGAAACTCAGCCCCAGAAACAGTATCTTTATGTGAAGCATTTTCAACATCCCTTTTATACATGCTTCTCTCACACAGTGTTACTTTCTCTTTTACCAGAGAACAAAATAAAATAACTCTGCATTCTGAATTGTTTTGTTCTAGAAGTGAAGAACCTGAAGCATTAGAACCACGTCACCTTCCTGCTGATTGCCACACATACATATACTATGTCATTGCAGTCTGCTGAATAATTGCTTGTGTCTAACTAGTCTGCTTTAGCTAAAAGACAAACTATACTTATAGGTAACTGAGTTATGGTGCAGAAAATGCCTTTGTGTTATAAATGACTCCTGAGTGCAGGCCTGCTGAATATAAGCACACTGACATAATAGGCATTTGTAAGAGCATATCTTTCATGGGCCCATGTGAAGCTTCTTTTATGGGTTATCACTTGAAGCATGTTGAAGCTCAGAGCAATTGTAAAATGAAATGTCTTTGCTGTGAAATCTGCATCTCTGGTGCTTGGAATGTACTATATAGTGTTGCAGTTTCCTTGCCCAAAAGGTTGCCTTTCATATTCTGGAACTTTATCTTGAGAAGGATTCATCTTTTTCAGATAGCTTATTCCTTAGTTGGAAGCAATTGTTTGTTAACCTTTGAAGGATGGCAGTTGTTGCTTGCATCCTGTGTACAACTCAGCCCAACGCTGTTAAATGTATTCCAGTTTTTGAAAGAAATGTACTGTTTTTGGCCCCTGACACATGATGAGAACTCTTAGATGTGTTTTTAAAGGAAGATCTTCCTGTCAAATTTTTCCTTTGAATGCGATCTTCAGCTAGTGAGAACTGAGACAGATTTGGCCCAGATCTTTTTAAATTGCTTTTGAACTGACAGTCTTTTCAGTGCTGTTAGTCTTTGTGAATCAATACACTCTGAAGCTAGTAGGTGCCCAGCATTTAATGAGGTAACAATTACAATTTTAGTAAAGCAATTTGGTGTACAAAAAATGTAATAGTGACTCAAAAATGTCTATTTTTAGACTAATTGGCAGTTAACTTATATTGTATAAACTGTTGGTAGTCATGTTTCCTTAGCTAATTCATAGACACATACAATTATAAACGGAAACCTCTCAGAATGCTTAACAAAAATGGAAGTTTGGAGGGTCGAGAGCCTCCTAATATGATGTAATCCTGTTCAGTGTTTTCCAGCTGGTGACCTGCATGGATCCCACCAAGTTTTCAATCTGTTTTAGATAGTTAAGGTAACTATCACCTTAGTATCAGAGTTGGGAAGTGGGGTCAGATTAATTTCGATCACTGGAGTAGTGGACATAGCATGAATATACCTCCTTTAATATACAACATTTTATTAAACCCTTATGAAACTGCATAAGTTGTCTGAAACCATTGGTGTACAAGGTGCAAATGGGCAGTAGGTTTTCTAGCTTGCATGAAGAATTAGCAAAGTGATTTAATATCTGCACAGTTAATTTCCCCTATTCATTTTCATTAACTTTTTTCTGATGATTTTTAGATAACGTTTTCTTAAAGTTTGTCTGGCGTAAAAATGGCCTCAGCTTTTCAGTGCAGAAAGAAAATCTTGTTTGAAGGACTGAAACTTAATACCACTTGCCTGGTGCTACACAGTATGAAAGTATTTGTGTGTACCACTATGTTCAGATAGCCTGTGAACTGATTTTTAAAAAAAATCTTGGCCCTTTGCACACTGAAAATAGACTCTATAAGGGCTTTAGATTAGCAGACCACTTAAGACCTTTTATTTTAATAGTTTGCGCTGTCTACTGAAATCAGAAAGTGTTTTTGAACTTCAGTTTTTACCGGACCATATTGCCTGTTGCTGATTGGAAAGACTACACTATGACTAACTCCAATGATAGCCTATTTTGATTAGCAGTTGAATTTAATGATGTCTGATGTGCAGCTCACCTTTTATAATCCTTTTAACCTTAGTTAATGAGTGCTAACTTCATATTCAATTCATTATGCCCTTAAAACTTTCTGGGTGTGTATTCATTTGCTTTTCACAGAACCCCAATTTAGTTAATACTAATATTTATGTAAAGTGTTGATTAGTCTTTTCCATTAAAAAACATTGCAGCCAAAAGTGGGTGTGGTGGTTTTTATTTCTTTGTGGAAAGCTGTATTTGGGAATTTTGTAAACTTTGTTCAGCTTTCTGTAATTTAGAATTATTTCACTGTTCCCTATGGCCTCCACCCTCATCATTTGAGGCTGTAAACACACACATTTGACTGATTTGCATATTGTCCTTTGATATCGGATTATCCAGTAAGCTACATGAGTGCTCTTTAATACAGAAGCTACTAAGAAGAGGCATGGCAACAAATGCCTCCTCAAGAGTACTACTGGAAGGTCCTTTCTGGTGCTGTAAGGGGGGATCTGTTCTAGGGCCCTTGCAGAGGGGAAGATGGAGTGAAGGATGGCCATAAGCAGAGCACCTGGCCACCTCAAGATCTTTTATTTCATGCAGGCATTATAACTTGTTGGCTGGTCCTGGGTGCCTCTTGAACAGCATGCTTGGCGTGGGGGAGAGGGCAACACCTCACTACCAGACCTCTTCCCCTGTCTGACAGTGAAACCAGAGAAAGCAATTCATGGCCTGGCTATTTCTCATCACTTCCCAAATTCTGGCACTTGGGCAGGGCAAAGCTTAAGGCTAGTTTTAGGTAGAAGCTTCTTTAATGCCTGGTCATCCTTTTTTTCATCCTTTACAAATGCATTTCAGAGGGTGCTCACCTCTCTGCTACTTTATCAGTTGTTTATAAAGATGGCTTTCTACTGGCCACCCACTCTAACCAGCACGCGGCAAGTAAGCTGTCTTTCATATAAGATGCAGCTCAGGATCATGAAACTCAGAACACTCCTACGGAGAAGGAGGTTACTGAGGCTTTGTCTACATGGAATTTAGTCATTGGAGTAAATGCAGTGGTGAAAAGCCCTAGCGTAGACAGGGTAAATGCTATAAGCTGCAACTTTCACTGGTATAGTCAGCCCTGCTTGTCTGATATTGGCAAATCCGCTGTATAGACAAGACCTTAGAAATCTGTTAGTTTAAAAGACATAGCTGAGGGCTACCTCTTGTGTTTATAGGTTAAATTGACTAGAGAAGCTGTGAAGCACAGTCCAATCTTCTGCTATGACCTGGCCTTTGAAAAGGGGTATCATTCTGCATCTCCTCACACTTTAGTGCAGGGAGAAGCTGGGCTGACAGTTACAAGTGCCCAGAGGCTAGGAGTTTTAGCACCTTCACTGCTTTCATGTATATACCCCTATGGTTCAGAAAAGCACTCTGCCTCCACCAGGAACTATGGGGCTGGAAATTCTAAATGTAATCTGCTGAAAGGTACTTTTGACAAGTTTGGCTGGAAGAGAGAAGTCATGTGAAAGGGAACACCAAAAGAAGTTTGTCTTGGCTGTTCCTTATAATGTATGAAGACCACCCTGCAAACCTGAAAAAGCTTTTCTTTACCCCTGAAATGTCAAGATCTTGCCAGGCTGCTTACAGTAAGTGTTCTTAAACTGATCAGAGTATGGAGAGCTGGCTGCTCATAGGATGGCAGCTCTGCATATTCCCAATTACAATGGAGAGTAAAAGTAGACAGCATGATTAGCTTCTTTCAAAAGGACAAAACAGCTTTGACAAAGAGAAGATAAACAAGGACTGCCATGACCACCTTCTACAGAGCAGGTCTCATCTGCTTTTATACCCCTGAGCCTGCCATCTGATTCTAGGCCTTTCCCCTTTCACTCTAACCAAGCTTTTGTTTTCCTCCACCTGCCTTTCCACTTACCAGCTATCTCCCACCTTTCTTTAATCTTTAAACTCATGTGAGCAGTTTAAAACCATTGCCTTGAATTATTCAGCTTGAGCTGCTATAAAACCACTTGCTCTCCACTACTCTCCTTGTCAAGTCTCAGGGCCTGTATTTTATACTAAGCCTTCACCTTTCCAGTATGTTTGATTAATTTAAATTAAATTAAACTCCCAAGCCTACTTTGCTTTAGTGGGGACACCACTTTAAGGTAGTTTGAGACTTTTTGCAGGCTAGATTTACTAGAGGAATAGATCAGTGGTTTGAGCATAGGCCTGCTCACCCCAGTGTTGTGAGTTCAATCCTTAAGGGGACCATTTAGGGATGTGGGGCAGAAATCTGTCAGGGATGGTACTTGGTCTTGCTGTGAATGCAGGAGACTGGACTCTGACCTTTCAAGGTCCCTTCAAGTTCTATGAGATAGGTAGTCTCCATATTATTTACAGTCAATCTACCCTTTAATTATGGCCTTAAGGCATTAGTGAATTTGAACATCATGTAGGCTAGTAACTGATTTTGTATCTAATGAATTACAGGTTACCTGCAAAGGAGACAAGAGGCCTTGTCTTAATTTGGGGGGGGAGGGGGGAAGGAGGATTCCAATTAACTGGCTAGAGCATAGGGTATCACAAATCAAGCAGATGAAATCTAATTGAGGGGAACTATTTTCACTTGTTTTCAAAACTCCCTGCCGCCCCCAGCTATTGAACTTGCATGCCCCTCTGCTGCTGGAGGAGTCCAGCTGTTTGTTAAAGCCTCACAACCTCTTTTGTTTTAGTTAAGATCTGTGAGCTCTGAGACTACATTTCAGTCCTGAAAAAATCTCCAGCAAAACAAGAAACTTTACATTCCTGGTATTTCTCAAGCAAAACACTCCCAAAATTTCAGATTTCCTTTTATACACCATCACAAAGGAGCAATTAGGGAGAAGCAGCAGCAGCTACTCTTCCTTTTCACTCTACTCTGTACTTATCAAGAAGGAACAACACAAAATCTAGTTTTAAGTAGCTCCAGTAGCAGAGCTCTGTGGCTCTCAGCTAGAGCCAGTTATACACTGGTATTAAACACCTGCTTGGTAGTGTGCTCTGACTGATAATTTAGGTTAATTGGTGTCAATTATAAGGCTTATTAGCTATCTAGATAAAAGCTAGTCCTAAAGACCTTTGCTATGGGGTGAAGTGAGGCTCCCTTTTCAAGGGAAAAAATCTCCTGTGAAAAGCCATATCCTTTCATCTCCTCTTGTAAAAAGAAGATAAGGTAAAGTCAAGCTAGGAGAGGCTGCTTCCTGCTTTTACGGATCTCATTGCATTGAGGTAAGAATTGGGATGCAGAACTGTTTCAACTGGGAGGGTTTTTTTAAGCTACCTCTTTCACAGGGGTTGCATAAGTGAGGGGGGAGGAAGCTTTTGAGATTCTCGTTTTGTTTTCAAACAGTACAAAGGGCTGCTTACTAATTCACAAACTCTACTTTATAAAAAAAAAATGGGTAAGCTACTACAATCTCCAAGTCACCCTTTACTGTACCTTTTCCATCCTGGTTTACTGCCATAGCATAGGGGGTTTACTTTAATCCTGAGGAAATTGACTAGGTCTCAGATGGATGTGAATCAGGGAATGGCTACAGTAAAGTTATCAGTAAAAGTAGGTAGGAGAATCACCAGAGGAAGAACTAAAAGACTGCTACCTACAGTGAATCACTTTCCACTTGCAGCAACTACTTTTTCATTCAGAGCCAACTCGCTGTGTAAGGGCTACGAGGTCTGCACCGACGTCCTGATTGTTGGGGCCCTGGGTGCCTGGGACCCTTGCAATGAACACGTGCTTCAGACCTGTGGGGTGGGCCGTCACTACGCGAGGCTCATGAGATGCCTAATGGTCTCTGACACTATTTGCTGGTCTAGAGACATCTACAGGGAGCACATCACTGGCCACCGCCAATACCAGGAGTGAGTGGGTGTGGCTTCATGCACCTGCAGGGGTGAGGAAACTTGTGAACCCCCCCTGCTGGACTCTATTCCCTGAGCCCTAAACCCACTGAACCAAACTCCACCATGTGAGGGTCGTCCCATCCCCATTATCCAGCCTGCTTATTCATGCCCATGAGTGATGTACCCCCACTGCCTCTTGACTAATCTTGATCCCACCCACCGTACACCCCACATTGGGGACATGACAGACTATATGCTGTCCAATACCAAAATGCTAATATCCCCCTACAACTTGTATGTTACCCCCCCATGACACAATAACTGACACTTCAAACACTTTATTGTTTATTTTCAAATATTCTCTAATAAACTTCTTGGCACTATGTAAGAGCACTACTGGGGTAAACAGGCTTCCTGTAGACAAACTATCTCAACAGCCAGAGGATGGGGTTAAGAGAAAGCAGAGAGTTTATTTTCGAGAGAAGGAAGTGTGTTGGAATAGAATCCTAGTCTTATATTGGGATTTGTAAATGCCTTGGATTAATATGCACTTCTGTAGCTTGGCTTACTATGGCATATACTCAACTGTAAGCACCTGATAAGTGTAGGCTGCAGCTGTTCCTGTAACAATTTTGTAACCAGTAAATGTTAATGTATACACTTAAGGAATCCACTATTCTAGTGGATACAGACTAACACGGCTGCTACTCTGAAAACTATTCTAGTTGTAAGTTCTGCACATATGAAGGATGATTCCCCTTTCCACACCAATGTTACCTCACTGATTTACTTTAGTGTAATGGAGAAGAATCGGGCCTATGCTTCTCAGCATCGGTGTAGCGAAGACTGTTCAGAGAAACTATCTTTTACTGAGAATGAAGGCTCAGATTTGTTCAAAAAGCATAAACATTATCCTGCTTGACTCCCTAGAGACATTTTTACTAGGTTGAAATGGATGGTTTAACAGAAACTGCTTTCTAAACAATGTTCTGTTTGCTTGGTTTCAATTTACTGACCAAACCAGTTTCCTCATCGTTATCTTAATTCTGGAGCACTCATCTGTTTTAATAGTGAGAAAATACTCTGCAACACCACAGATCTGTCCATTCCAGCCACAGCCTGCATGAAGAAATGAGTCTCTATAATAGAAATAAATACTACCCCCAGTCAATTACCCCTTCTTTAAAACTATCACCATACCATTTATCTAGCAGCAGGAGCCAGTTCGTTCATGGCTTTTCTATTCTATTGACTCCTATGCATTGTCCTTCTGTGACCTAATCACATTGCCCCAATCAAACAAAACCAGGGGTTGGTGTCACTATGTTGCACGGCAGACACTTGACAAAATTACTGTACTTAGTGATGGACAGTGGGGGGGGGGGTTATGGCATTGTCATTCAGCATTTCTTGAAAAATTACCATGGTCCTCAATTTTTACCACAGATGTTCCTGAACAAAACTATTTTATAATCAAACAAAACCCACTGGAATCTGGGTGTTTCTTGGCCTTATTAGGGTAACAGAGGACAACTTAGAAAAAGCACATAAGTACCATGCTTCTATTTACTGTTTGATATACCTATTAACAGTTTTCACTGTGCTTTTACCATTAACACAAGCCTTGCCTTGTGCTAACTGCTAATGACAAACTCCAGCTGAATTTACAGTGGCTTACAAAACCATTTTTATTTGTTAGAACTGCAGCAGTTAGCACTATGGACTCAAACTTTATTGGCTAGAAAGTAGCACAATCATAGTACACATAACCAAATGAACCTGGTGGCATAGCACTGTCTATGTGAGTCAAGTTAGGGGACCAGATCTTGCAGCTTATGTCCAGGGCTAGTAGAAAGTGAGATGCTGGGGAGACAATCTGTGCCTTTTGAGGAGAAGTTAATGGCCACATTGTAATCATTTGCAGACCCACCAGGTACCACTGCCTCCAGTAGTCTGCTGGCTAGAAGAGATGCACCAGTCCTGGTAAATGGTGTCAATGAACTTCCTCACAGTACAATAGCTTCCATTCAGTTTCACACTAATTGTAGATAAAATATGAAGAGACATCACCGGACAGATTTTGCAATCAATTTGATTGGTGAACTACATAAATGTCCTATAATCAGTCCTCATGACCCTGCTCAGAGGGATTGTCGTTGTACTGAGCCCTTCATATGCTCCCAGTTGTTATAGAGAGCATAGAGGCCAGTGAGCATCAAGCCTGCAAGGCCTCCTCGTGCTATTCCACGCACTCCACCTGGAAAAGAAGAATAGCATTAAATAATTCCTAGGGAAAGTAGTTAGAGCAATTGGCCAGGCATCATTTAATCTAAGAGGATCTCAAATACAATACGCTTTGCGTGACTGCATCTTTTTTCCCTTTGAAGTCTAAGCTTATTCATAAAAGCAAAGCTCTCCCAAAAAGAGTGCTTGTAGTTTTACTAGACTGGATGATAGAATCAGAAAGACCCATTATAACTTTAATTCTAAAATCAGCAAAGGTCTCATCTGCATATCAACATCCAGTCATAAATATATAGAAGATATGACCTATGGAGAGTTGTTTGCTTCAAGAGTTCTTTACCATCCATTTAAAATAAGTAATGCTAATAACAGTTGTATAGGCAGTTCTAACAGAATTAATCTCATGTTTATTCTAGCTCACCTGAAATCCTAATCCTGTCTGTCAAATAAGGTAACTAAGGGGGAAGAGGTGAGGGGACAAGCATTAAAGAGCGGAAACAGATGTGAACCTCTGTAACAGAACTTCTTTATATCTAGCCCTAGTCCTTTAATTAGAAATTGAGAGTTAAACAGGACTGCATCTAGGTTTTTAAAGTTTAGCTAATTTTGTTAATTTGGAATAAACTGGGGAAATAGGATCAGTCATCAAGCATTTGAGGGGATCATTGAATTGACTGACTTCACTCTCACTAGTATCAGGCAGTTGAGGTCAAAGAAAAAGCAATGAAAAAACAATTTATCTAGCTACCACATAGTCACACACAAATATAATAAAACCATTTTAAATTGCTCTCCTATGCCAAGTTTATTCTAAAAAAAATCTACTACTAATGGTAAAATGTGGGTTTAGCTACTCAATGGTCATAATATAATCAGATTAAGTTTTCAGTCATTTGACCTTTAGTATTTCAGTTCTATGCCCTATTCAACATCCTGCTGTTAATCACTGTCAAATGGGCAAAAGCTGAATTCTAACAGTAAAATGGAGACTTCTGCAGTTTCCAATATCCTTAACACTTCCTGGGACAGTTCTAGGAACACCCTGTACATGCAGTGGTATTAGGGACCATGACCTTAACCTGTCAGGAAAACTAAATATTGGAACCTTCCATGTTTACCAGGACCAAGCCAAGTGAGAGTTGAAGTCTGACATTTAGAAATAGATCACTTTCAGTTTTAGAGTTAGATATGAACTGCCTGCTAGATGGGAATTAGCAGAAGTACCAGGGGAATTTCACAGATTCTTCAGTCTTAAACAGAAAAAGGAACGTGTATCATGGTAATCTGTACCAATTAATCAGTTCCTCCTAGAACAACAAGGAGTCCACTGGCACCTTAAAGACTAACATGCACAAATAAAACTAAGCTGTTGTGGGTAAAAAAAATCCACTTCTTCAGACGGATGGAGTTTTCACTTATGAAAGCTTATGCCCAAATAAATGTTAGTCTGTACCACAAAAACAACGAGGAGTCCGGTAGCGCCTTAAAGGCTAACAGGGCTACCCCTTTGATACTTAGTTCCTCCCAGGTCATTAGTTGTCTCCCCCTAAACTGCTCGAGGTTTTGTAGGTTACTTTTAGTGAGACAAATTGTTAATTTCATCTAGATTGAGGCATTATTTGAGCTTTAAGATTAAGCAGAATCCCTCTGAAGCTGCTATGTCTTAAATCTATTTGCATTAGCCTAGGCATGTAATAAAATAAGGAAACAGCAGCAGGGATAACCAGTGACCCAAGCTTACTTCCAGTCCTACCTTCTAGAACTTTGCAGACAGACTAGCTGTGCTCACCTAGCTACAAGTTCTCTTGTTTGTAAGTGGGTCAAGAACTCAATTCTACCTAGGCTCCTAAATACATACTGAGCCCCCAGCAGCTCCCAATGAAGTCTTTGGGAGGTGCTGAATGCCCAGCAGCATTAAGAGTTATCCTTATTTACCTAAAATAGGATTTAGGAGTGACTCCTATTTTTGAAAATTTGTCCTGGGTACATAGCACAAGAGGAGGTAAAGAGCTGACAGGACATTTGTGCAAAGATAATCATCTCAGGGAAAAGACAACAATATTTCCCCCTCCCCCCAATCCTAGGGAAAAGCCCAAATGAAACCTTGGCTTGTAGGAAAGGATTTGCCATGGAGAATAAACAAGGGAAGGATTTAACCAGTTAGGTGTAAAGGCAGATGAAAGGACATTGCAAGGTTTCACCTATTCACATAACAAATACTACAGAAGCTAAACCAGAGTGTAACTCCTCCTCCTAAAAAATCCCATTCTCTCCATTGAGGGAGGTTGCAAGAGGGTCTGAGCTGATTTCTGACAGTAGGAAGCTATTTAAAGACAGACATTTTATCTGGTTGTTGCCATGAGTCACCTGCCATGTCTAGCTATTTTTTGTGCAGGTTTGGACTCTTCAATTCTCATGGCAACGTACTGCTTAGAGCATCTGAGGCAGAGCCAAAGTTTTCCTATGGGCAGGTCAGACAGCTGAGTAAAGAAACCCCACACAAGCTTTTACAATCCTCCAACCACCACATGCTTCAGTGCAGAGTGGGTATTTGTACGCAGCTTGGTGACTCTAAATCTTTCAGCAAGGTACAAGAGGATGTTTCAGATAAACAGCTTGTTTCATGTAATGGAAAGTGATGCATATAGTTTGTACAATGAGCCTTCCTGCAAACTCGAAAGCACATAGGAACTGGGCATACTTAAGCTCCCAGCTATTACTATTGAGTTCTGCAATTTCACTCTTACTTGTTTGGTGCAATGTGCCTCTGCTATCCAAAGCATTCACACACACAAGAGTGCAATGCTAAAGGAGTATTCTCCCACTCCGCCAAGTGGGTAGACTTGTATTTGAGTAAGACATTCAACCCTTCCTGCTCTGCTCTAGCCAGCAAACTGCAGTTTCGCTAAACAAAACTAAGTTACTGGGCAGGAAATGCTAAGTGTTCTGACTTGATGACCTTACTTGGGCATCACACCACCCCCATCCCCAGGGTGCAAACTAAGTGATAGGCTGAATTCCCACTCCTCCCCTACAATCACTTTCTGCTAGTCTTGATAGCAAGTTGTTTTGGCACACCCCACCAGACATACATAGTTATGCCATTATCTCACTCTGACATGTGCAAGGTGAGGCTGAAAGAGTCAAAAAAGGGGCTTAATTTGCTAGAATCCGATATTAAACCATATTTTTAAGGGATAGCCAAGTAACACAAGTTATTTAAGGAAACTGCCAAAGTTTCTAAGGATACGTTTCCCATACCTTAAGTTAGATGAGCTGTTGTCTGATGTATACTTCTAGCTTGATACAGCTTATCAAAGAATCCTGTCTGCTTACATGCATATTCATTCTGTCCCAGTTCGTCTTACATTTTATTGTACAGCATACTTGCAGCACTCAGAGCACAACTATCATACCAATTCACTGCCTCTTCACAAAAAGTGGAGCTGACAGAGCAGGGGGAATCATGTGCTCAAGCTGAAAGAGCTGGCCAGGCACATTTTTAGCTTACAGTTTTCACTGACTAATAGATATAGGGGTTTCAGGCAACATTAATTCCTCACCATTTCCTGAAAGTTTTAAAAAAAGGAAAACTATGGGTCAGGAGAAATGAAGAGAAGAAAATGCCAACATTGATAACTGCTGCCTATTACCTTAAAAAGTAGACATTAAAAACACTAAGCCAGAAATCTAGACATACAAAATGTCAAGTAGAACAAGGCAGAAAGTTAAATCTAAATATTTCATGGCTTCCAGCATCTGCCTCCCAAGAACTTAGAATGAGAAATTATCTTTTTTTCTTTTGCAGCCTGTAGAAGAAATAGCTCCAAAGTTTTAAAGGGCCTGATTTTCAGAGGTGATAAGCACCTTCAACTCCCACAGAATTAAAATGAAGCAGTAGTTAATTAGCATCTCTGAATCTGGCCCACTGCTTTTCATTTAAAAGAAAAAACACCCACATTTGTGTAGTTAAATGTAAGTCTATGCTAGGAAATTTTTCTAAAAGTTCACTGCTGCCCCTGGGAGTTTCCAGGGTAGCAAAGGACCGTTGGTATAGAAATTACTGAGGGAAAGCAGAGCTGAAGAAATGAACTGTTCTAGAGAAACAGCTCTGATTTCAGACTGCTGTAGCCAGATGCTAAGGCATGGTCTATACTTAAAACACAGGCTATGTACACATGATAGACCTTACAGCGGCACAGCCATAGCACTGCAGCTGTGCTGCTATAAAATCTCCCATGTAGCTGCTCTGTGTGGATTTGGAATAGTGCTGTCCGCACCAGTCCTTTTGTTGGTGAAACGCATTGGTCAGGGAGGGTTTTTTCCCCCACTCCTCCGACCAACAAGTTTTTCTGACAAAAGTGCTAGTGTAGATACAGCCTTAGGTTGACCTACTTAGATCTTTCAGGGCTGTGAACAATTTCACACCCCCATGCAATGCAGTGCAGCTAGGTTGACCTCCCTCCTCACTGTAGCTGGATTACCTACATCAATGGGAAAACCCCTTATGTCAGTCTAGGAAGCATCTACACTACAACAGCACAGCTACAACACTTGAAACTTGGAAACTTTCCTTGTTTGGTGGCTGTGGTGGAAGGGGGACTGACTTCATTTTCTAAAGAAACTAAATTTTCATTTAAAAAAACCCCAAAACCACTTTACAGCCCCTGCATGGTTGTTAGCATCATCTTCTATATATTAACCAATGTAGTGTTCTCTTCCTGAGTCTGTTAGCTCCTGTGTTTCCACGGGTGATATTCAGAACCCTGCAAGCAGCAGTGAAACTGAGAAGGTGTTCTATTTTACACTGCTGTTGCTACTTGAGAGAACTAAGATCAGGCATAAGTCAGAGGCAACTGTTTAACCCCCTGAACGGGTTGTATTTGATCCTCCTCCCTTGTGAAAAATACCTTTCCCGTCTTGTACCAGATGTGTAACATCTGTTGGTTCAGAGCATGATTAAAAGTGAATCTGTCCACAACCTAATTCAGTTGAGTTTATTCATTTAGAACACATGTCAAGGTGGCATCTAAGATGCTGACACTATAAAGAAGGCAGACCACACTGGTTGTTCATTATGTTTCTAAAGTATCTGAATGGATTTCAATTTACAGCTAGGAAGCAAAATCTGCTACAATTAATTTTATATAGGTTCTGAAGACGAGCAAGATATCACAGAGCCTGTATCTGCAGCAGGTTGCAAAATACCTCAAGGGTTTCTCCCTGAAGAAACATAATGGATTAAACAAGAGAACCTCTACTTCCTAGTAGATACAGTGTGTGTGTGGTTTGTTTGTTTTTTTTTAATTTAAGACTTGGATCAAGGAAACTGTAACAAATCATGCCCCAGTTTGTAGGGCTCGCTGTCTCATGATGTGTCTATTTACAGCTAGACTAGTTCTCCTGAACTTCTGCCCATTACAACTACAGCAAATTACTCTCTAGATCTAGCCTGGTCAGACTTTGTATTGGTAGCAATAAAGTGATTAGCCCTGTTTAATGAATTTAAGATTTGTTGACTTTCAGGGTTGTGTCCTATATTTCTAAAATGATGACTGGTTCATTTTAGCTATTAACATGTATAGTCACCTCCGTTCAGATGGACCTCCTGATTGCAACAAATTAATATATATTTATTGCAATAGATTTAGGATCCAGAGACTCTACTGAGGATCACAGCCCCATTGTACTAGGTGCTGTATGCATACATGGAAACAGCCCTTTTCCAAATGTAAGTGGTCTCCTTGCTGCCTCCCCAAAAGAAAAAGCTAAATACACTGAGGGTATGGCTACACTTACGGTTTGCAGCGCTGGTCATCCAGCTGTGCAGGGCCAGCGCTGGTGTGTGGCCACATTTGCAGCGCTGTTGGGAGTGATGCATTATGGGCAGCTATCCCAGCGTTCAAGTGGCTGCAACGTGCTTTTCAAAAGAGGGGGGTGGAGTGGGGTCTAGTGTGACAGGGAGCGGGGGGAGAGAGAGAGGGGATTTTTGGAGCCAACACTGTGTGTTTAGCTTCCTGCCTTGAAAAATCAGAACATGTTTCCGACCCCTTAGTCTTAACTCTTAATTGCAAACAGCCTGCAGCCAACACAACTCCCCGCTGTTTCATTCACTGCCTGCCTGCCTCTCATTTGATTGTTTACAGCCAGGTACAGATGATCACAGCAAACAGGAGCTCTGTTTGTTTTTTAGATAAGCAGCAGCGGCAACGGAGCTCGTTCATAACAAAACAAAGAGTAATTTATAAAAGCATTCTGGGATACACCTTATACGCTGGAGGCCAATCACAGTGCTGGTGTGTGGCCACACTTGATGACCAGCGCTGCAGCACCAGCGCTGGAATCCTTATTCCCCATGCTGAGTGAGGTGTACGGCCAGCGCTGCAGCCAGGGAGTTGCAGCACTGGAAGTGCCCTGCAGGTGTGGCCACTTACTAATTGCAGCGCTGGTGGAGGTTTTCCAGCGCTGCAACTCACCAGTGTAGCCATACCCTAAGCCATAAGGAGGGGAAAGAAAAGTCATTTACAAACTCGGCTCATGTTTTATGTTAAAGGTTACGTTTCCTGATGACTCAATTCACTGTGCAAAGAGCTTTGCTTTTATAGCTAAACAGGTAAATTTAAAACTGCCAAACTTGTTTTAAGCTTGACTGAAGTTTTCAGTGACCTTGTTTTTGAATCAAAAGAAAGGTTGCTGAATGAATGAGCCCACACAGAGTTAGGCTCAATATAAGCTTGAGTCTGAACATGTATGTGAGACGTTGCAGTCTATATGATTTTATAAAGATATGCTAATGAGTGAATATAATGTAACTGGAATAAGCTTCATGCAAAAGGTCTCTTGTAAGGCATCATTACAAAGCTTATAATCTACTGAGTGTGTTCATCTTATTTCTATACATGTATCACTCTTGTCAAACTAGAAATATGAAATATAACTCTGAGGGCCTATTGTAATTATGCAAAGTGTGGGCAATTTAATGGTGGTTTGGAATCTTGATGGCTCTGATCAACCAGGACAATTGACTGTGGATGCCTCTGTTTGCAGGCAAGCCTTCCTGTGAGTCAGGCTGGGAGGAATGAAGGCTTGGGGTCTTACAGTGACATGTGATCATGTCACCTGAACTGGAATCCATCTTTAACCTGGTGCTTTTCCAGTGAGGAGGGTGGAAACCCAGAGGGACAAAGGATTCCCACCTTATGCAAAAGATACAGAACAGAGGGGGCATCATGAGAAATCCCCTAGTTACCACCTGAGCTGGAACAAGGGCTGTACCAGGGGAAAGGACTGTGCCCAGACTAGGAAGGCATCCAGTCTGTGAAAGAAACGTATTGAAACATCTTTGAGGGTGAGATCTTATCTGTACTCCGTTGTTTTACTGTATTAGACATAGACCTGCGTGTTTATTTTATTTTGCTTAGTAATTCACTTTGTTTTGTCTGTTACTACTTGAAACCACTTAAATCCTACTTTCTGTATTTAATAAAATCTTTTAACTTATTAATTAACTCAGTATGCCGAGGGACTGCTTCTTGAAGACTAACGCTCGGTGCCGAGAGCGGAGGAGCAAGAGCTGCCTCCCTCAGGAGCTGCTTGAGACGAAAGTCCAGCTCCCCTTTTGTTCTCGGCTTAAAGGCCTTACAAATGCGGCACTTATCTGTTAGGTGAGATTCCTCAAGGCACTTAGGAGAGGATCTCTTGTCGGCATCGGCTTGTGGCCGGCCGAGCATTGTGAAAACCTATAAACCGGGCATAGTACCGGGTGCGGGGAAGGGGATAAACCCTGAACCCCTGTGAACTATACACACTAACTATACTACAAACGAATAAAGTTAACTACAACTATATAAATCTGAACTATATACAAGAATTAACGAGAGAACTACGAGTAGCTAGGGAAGTGGAGGTCAGCTAAGCCGCGCTCCACTGTTCCAACGACCGACACGGACGGTAAGAAGGAACTGAGGGTCGGTCGGGTCGGCAGGGGTATATATCCAGCGCTATAGCGGCGCCACTCCAGGGGGCGCCCAGCTGACCCACCAAGTGTTGCTAGGGTAAAAATCTTCCGACGAACGTGCATGCTGCGCGCACTCACCTGACTGGAATGGATATGAGCAACACATCTCTAAGAACAACAGTTACAACGGTGAGTAACCGTCTTATACCTGCGGAGGCAAACAGCTGTGCATCTCTATCAGTGTTATAGAGGGCGAACAATTTGAGTTTAACCTGTATAAGCTTTATACAAGGTAAAACGGATTTATTTGGGTTTAGACCCCATTGGGATCTGAGTGTTAAAGACAAGAACACTTCTGTTAGCTACTTTCAGGTAAACCTGCAGCTATTAGGGGATGTGCAACCACAGAACAAAAACACTAACCCAGGAACCTATCTTTGCAACAAAGCCTGATGCCAACTCTGTCCACATATCTAGTTAAGTGACATAATCATAGGACCTAATCGCATCAGCCACGTAATGGGCTCGTTCACCTGCACATCTACCAATGTGATATGTGCCGGCAATGCCCCTCTGCCATGTACATTAGCCAAACCAGACAGTCTCTACGCAAAAGAATAAATGGACACAAATCTGACATCAGGAATCACAACAGTCAAAAACCAGTAGGAGAACACTTCCATCTCTCTGGCCACTCAGTAACAGACCTAAAGGTGGCAATTTTGCAACAGAAAAGCTTCAAAAACAGACCAATGAGAAACTGATGAACTTGAATTAATATGCAAATTAGACACCGTCAAGTTAGGCTTGAATAGAAACTGGGAATGGCTGAGCCATCACACACATTGAATCTATTTCTCCACGTTAAGTATTTTCACACCTCTTGTCAAACTGTCTGTAATGGGCTATCTTGATTATCATTATAAAAGTTTTTTCTCTTAATTAATTAGCCTCTTCAAGTTGGTAGGACATCTCCCACCTTTTAATGTTCTCTGTATGTGTGTGTATATATATCTTCTTACTATATGTTCCATTCTATGCATCCGATGAAGTGGGCTGTAGCCCACAAAAGCTTATGCTCAAATAATTTTGGTAGTCTCTAAGGTGCCACAAGTACTGTTCTTTTTGTAGACCTGGGTCTGGGTTTGTAGCAGGCTAGCGAGTCTGGCTCAAATCAGGCAGGGCACTGAAGTCCTAAGCTGATGGGGCAGGAAAGCAGGGGCAGAAGTAGTCTTGGCATATCAGTTGGCAGCTCCCAAGGGGGGGGTTACTGTGATCTAACCCGTCACAGTATGCATCACAACATCCACTGCAGTAATTCTCACCACAACAGATCAGTTCTTATTTCTGCCTATTTATAAATGGCAACACCCAATAGATAGATTTTTTTAAACAGTGGGGCAGAAAGAGACCCACCACCTTATTGCATTTACGGACTTTTCTGCTTTGGAATGTTTATACGGAAGTGAGACTTTGAATCTGAACTCATTTAAACCACTTCTCTGCAAACTATGATGACACTGTGAAACCCAAGGAGCGGGGAGGGAAAACAGGAAGAAAGTAGTGTTGACCTGCCTTTTTCTGAGATTATAAATCAGTTTACAAGACCACTTTTGGCAGGCAACAAGTGTGTGTGTGGGGGGGGGCATGTCAATCTGACTGAGCAACATATGCTCCTTGATGAGCTAGAGCATTTTTCCAACAATTCTCCTGCTCCTTATAATACCAGTAAAAGGAACAGGAGAGGATTTCCTTTGTCTATCACTAACCGTCTACTTGGAACATTCAGTGTAAAGTGTGATCTCAAAATGTGTCCCAACAAGCTGCAAGAGTAGTGTAGCAGGTAATACTGCACTTAACTAGCTCCAGTTGTAAAAAGTCTCTAATCACAGCACTTAAGCTTCATGCAACAGCATAAACAGAAAAGCTTAGATAATTTTTTCCAGAGTGGAACCATGCACTCTTTGGCCAAAGTTCAATTCATTTTGTTGCTTAGTCATTTCTAAACATTTGCTAATCTAGACTGTGTGGAATAGCTAAATTCTGCAAAGGATTTTGTTGCAACATAGTTCCCTATTCTAATCTTGTGACATCTTTGTACATTTTTTTTATGGTGCATTTAAAACATTCATAAGGGCAAAATGTGAGATCAAGGGTTAGTTTGGGGAATCAGTTTTCTAAGTAGCAGCATAATGCACTAGATGCCAGCAATGGCCTTCCCGAGAGCTATTTCTGACCAGTTTTCCCCTCATCAAAAGCTAAGTCAATGCAGTTTTAAAAACCCAGTCAATAAGCAAGCTTCATAATGCAGACACAGAAATGTTCAATCCCGCAAGGCTACTACTGATACTGAGTCACAGTGCTATATCCATGCACTGCTGAGGGGGGGCAGAGAGAAGGGGGGGAGAGTCAGAGCTGTGTAGAGCCTAGAAAGTGAAGATGGAATTCATTCCCTTCAACAAGTGTGAATATCGCCTGTGATGTTCTCACTTAAGGAATCAAAACTTATAAACCTTGGAAAGTTTCAATCACACCTATAGTGTAGCAGTAACTACTGTACTTAACTAGCTCCAGTGGAGTTTAATATGCCTATTGTTCTTAGGGGTTTCTGCAAGTGGCATTTCATATGTAACAAAGTATAGAAAAATTGCCTGAAGTGATATATTGGTACATACAGTGCTGTGAACAGAGGCAAACCATTATCTATACTGCCATTAGTTCAGTAACTTTGGACATTAGAAGTTAAAGGAACACAACTTTTTTTCTTCCTATTTGTCTTTTAGTAAGATATACTGTATATACTTGTTCAGAAGCCAAATATTTTTGGTAAAAAAGACACATCAAAGAATGGGGGTTGGCTTATAAACAGGTCTACACCAAAATTTGATTATTTTAAAAACTCTATGGAATCACTGAATTGAATATCTGATACACTGTCATTTTGTTCACCTGGAGCATATGCAGGCATGGAGCCCCCCAGCTCCCTGTGGTGCACCAATTCCTGCAGCTCCCATTGGCTGGGAACGGCAAACTGCAGACACTGGGAGCTGAGAGGCTCTGCACCTGCAGACATTCCAGGTAAACAAGATGTCCAGGTCCGCTAGCAGCTTACCCTAACAGGCCAGGAGCCAAAGTTTGCCAACCCCTGAAATATAGGCTTGTCATATATAGGCTTGTCAAGGGTCATACAGTTTTGGGTATTTTTCTATTTTTGGGGGGTCAGCTTATAAACGGGCTAATGAATGAGTATATACTGTGTGTGTGTGTGTGTGTATATATATATCTTTATATATATATATATATATATATATATATATATATATATATATATATACACACACACACAATTTTTTTTAAAGAAAATCAGTACACTGAAGATCTACTGCAGGAACAATCTTGTCTTGGCAAGGGAAAGGCTAGCTGCCTTTACAAGTTATCTATGCCTGTGCCACCCCAAGATTGGATTAAAGCAATGCACTCTCCATGAGACGAGAGGGGCTATGGATAAAGGTATATTAAAATCATGAATCACGTGGAGAAAATGAATAAGGAAGTGTTGTTTACCCTTTCACACAACATATGAATCAGGGATCACCTGATGAAATGGATAGGTAGAGCAGGTTTAAAACAAACCAAAGGAAGTACTACTTCACACAGTGCACAGTCAACCTGTGAAAGTTGTTGCCCAGGGATGTTGTGAAGGACAAAAATATAACTGCATTCAAAAAAGAATTAGATAAATTCATGGAGGATAGGTCCATCAGTGGCTATCAGTCAGGATAGCCAGAGGTACAGCCCCATGCTCTGGGTATCTCTAAATGTCTGACTGCCAAATGCTGGGACTGGATGACAAGATGGATCACTTGATAATTGTGCTGTTCATTCCCTTTGAAGCATCTGGCATTGGTCACTGTCAGAAGACAGGATACTGGGCTAGATAAACCATTGGTCCCTCTCACTATGGTCATTTTCATGGTTTTACACTTGAAAACCAATGGGAAACTTCTGCTAGTGTAAAGTATGCCAGCCTGCTTGCTTAGTGGTGCTTCCTGCAGGAAGCATCCCATCATCTTCCAATGCTCACTGCCAAGTGTGCAATTCACAGTGGTGTTTGACTCAAAGTCCTAATGGCTTAGGAAACAAGTTGCACAAGAAACAGTATAAGGTCTCTACAAAGGGTGATGTAATTATATTCCCAAAATTTACCTCCTACAATATACTAATTGTTTACTAATGTGGTTTTATAACCCTCCTAATTACAATACCAAATTCTCTGTTGCCTTAAGGAAAAAGGCTACTTAAAATTCTTAGGTTTTCATTTTTGTAAAATTTCATTTTTCTTTTAAATGGTTTGGTTACTATTATAAACAATATGTACTTAGGGTTGTACTGTAATGGTAATGTCAACACAGATGTAACAAGCCTTGTGGATGGGGGGAGGGGGGTTGGGGGGAGATGCAAGTGGTAGATGTGGTATATCTTGATTTTTTTTTTTTTTAGTAAGTCCTTTGATACTGTCTTGTGTGATCTTCTCATAAACAAACTAGGGAAATATAGTCTAGATGGAGCTACTATAAGGTGGGTGCATAACAGGTTGGAAAACTGTTCCCAGAGAGTAATCATCAGTGGTTCACTGTCAAGCTGGACGGACATATCGAAGAGGGGTGGGGGTACCATTGATACTTATGCTGGAGCATGATACAACTGATTTAAGGAGTCCATCTTTTTTTATGAAGATGGAATCCAAAACAAGGCCTACGATAGTTGTACTGTATGTCTATCTAATAGAATTTTATAGGTCAGACCCTCCAAACACTTTGTTCCCTTAAACAATCCTTACCTCTCAGGTGGCTGAGGATACAGTCTTTGGCTTAATTTTGCCTTAACAGGCATCAGAGATTTTAGGGTTATTGCTATAACAATACATGTAATTAAGTGGTTGTGAATCTACTATATCACAGAATGTATTCTTCCACCATCAACATTCCCATACTTTTTAAATCCTAAATCATGCTCTAATTCTTAAGTGTAAGTCTACTCTGAAAAGTGATTTTAAAAACAGCACTGTGGAGATTCATATCTGTTTAAATGATTTCCAGGTTAAATTTACCCAGTTTACATAGGCAATTTCCCAGTCCTACAAACACCATATGGCTTCTTTCATTCTCACACATCAGCACTGATAGATTCTGCAAGCCAAACTATGCCTTGAGTGCCACCTGTGTAACCACATTGTCTTTAGAGGCTTTTAACAAATCTAATATATATGAAGGAATAAAGCGGCTCACATTCTTTGCTGTGTTGGTTGACACTAAAGTCCTGTGTGTGCTCAGAGTTGTAGCTGTGGAAACAACTTTGCTGAGTAAAAATATGCCCTTTTTATATAATCACCCTTCAGAGCAGAACTGCACTTTAAAAACCTAAGTTTACATTCATGCTTTACATATCTTTGGCAAAAATATTCATATCTTCTCAGTCTACCTGTGCATTTGTATAACATTCCTGTCATGGTCCCAGCAGCTACTGTGTTCAGGTCATCTTCTGCACCTCGTGTTTTCTCTATGATGACTCCAAATGCGCTGTAAAGCAATGCTGGAAGAGGAATTAAAGTTATTGGTAAAATATCAAAATATTTGCACCAAATTACCTTGCCATCCATGTTCTAGAAGAGATAATATTAACCAGGCCTTGGATTCTGGTCTCAATGCAGCTTTCAAAGCAATCTTGAGCCCACATTCATATTTTTCCATTTCTGGTGGAGTCTTTGCAACTTCCCTTTACTCCTGCTATTAATGCCTTAAGGCTACATCTTTGGCCTTTTCAGTCTTTAACATTACATCATTTCTATTCTATAAGGAGGATATCTATGTCTATCCTCATTTCAACTGCACTATAAGCTCTGTTTGTATATAATTTGTCCCTAAAGCTGAAGTGTTGCACCACCTTACACATTTAGTTAACAGGAAAGCATCAGTCTGAGGGACTGTCTCCATGCCAAAAGGGAATCTGTGAACCCATAGTAAGGGTGCATGAGCCCAAGCCAGCAAACAAACTCATCACTGGTATAATGTAACAGTATCTAGAATCTTCATATAGGGTGAAGACTAGTAAAGAACTTCATATCACTCAGAACAGTATAGATACAATACTGTTAGTTATTCTTGCTGCTCTAAAAGCCAGATTACGATACCTTTACTCACATGATTGTACTTTACTCCTCCAAAACCCGCTGCTCTTAAAATGCTACTGAATATGAGCAAGGATATTGATCTGGCCTTAAATGTGCAGTATTAGAGGAAAAAAATCTTGTTCAACAGAAGCCTTCAAAATTGATCACTCCATAAATGGACACCTATAATACTACCGAACTATCTCAGTTTAGCAGAGACTCTTGAAAATTAACATAAACAGCAAGGTGGTAGAGGAGAGAGTTGTTCCTTATTTCTCTCACACACACACACACACACACACACACACACACACACGAAGCGTGGAGCTTCCACAGCACCTAGCACAGGAGAAGCCAGAACCAACTCTCATGCCATGCCTGGTACGCCTAAGGACTATAATATGCTAACTAGGAAGGTCATGTTCTATATGAAATCTGCACACTAGAATGCATGCCAGTATAACTAAGACAAACACTGAAAGAAGATTACTCAAGAAAACAAACACAGCTGTGAAGAATCTGTTAATATATCACTCATCACACTGGAACCTTGAACTGCAACATGCAGCACCTTTTTCAGATGTGTTTTTATCTATATTTTCCAGTTTTATAATCCGGTAATAGGTAAACCTAAAAGAGAACTGCCATAATGGAAAAGATCCAAGGTTCATTTAGTCCAGTATCCTGTCTGACAGTGGCCAGTACCAGATACTGCAGGGTTCTTGTGACTTCCTCTGAAGTAGCAGATGTGGGATAATCTGCTCCCCACATTGTGTCATCCAGATTTCTAATGGTTACAGATAGGCTTAAATCCTGACGCACAAGGTTAGATATCTCTTCCAAAAATTGGTGTAAATTCTAACTCTGGATATCTGTAAAATTATCCAATCCCTTTTAGAATCTTAAATTCTTGGCATAAAATTCCATAGTTTAATTACACATTCTGTGAAAAGTAGTCCCTTTGATCAGTTTATTTGAATACCCCTTTGTTCTTGTGCAAAACAGGGAGAACAGCAGTTCCTGATCTACCTTTTCTAGGCCACTCACTTTATCAACTTTTATCATGTCCCAACTTTAGTCTTATTTCTAAGGTAAACAACCCCAATCTTTTCAATCTCTCTTCAGGCCCTTGATCGTTCTTGTTCTCCTCTGGAGTCCCTTTAGTTCTGCAATGTCCTTTTTAGGGTATGTCTACACTGCAGCTGGGAGTAAGCCCCCCAGCTGGGAGGCTAAGACAGCCTTGTGATAGCTGACTAAAAATAGCAATGTGGCCATTACTGCTCAGGCTTTCAAGTTTAGGGAGTTGTGTGGGCTTGAGAGCCTGAACTGCAGCCTGAGCCCTGTAGCTTGAGTCTATCTACCCAGGGTTGGAAGGATCACTCCAAGCTGCAGTGCAGACATATCCTAAGAGACTGGATGGCCAATACCGTACACAGTATTCCAGATGAGGGTGCACCATTGATTTATATAAAAGCATTATTTTATTATTCACCATCCCATTCCTTATGCATCCTAACACATTGTTATTTATTTATTTTTTTTAACTGCAGCTGTGCTGAAGCGGAGGTCTTCACTGAGCTTCCTACAACACCACCTAGATCCCTTTCTTAGGCTGAGACAGTTTTGCACCACACAGGGTTCTAAATTAACTAATTGATATATGTCCATCCAAAGTGCATTACTACTTTGCATTTAGCAACACTGAATTTCATTTGCTATCTACAATGTTAGAGACAGATATAAAGAAATCATTTTAGGATGTCTACTGTCCCTAATTACTCCTGTTGAGCCAGCAGGCCCACTGATTTTTGTCCAGTCTTCTTTCTTTTGATATATTAAAACAACCCCCTTTAGTTGGTTATTTTTACATCGTTAGCTATTTGGTCTTCAAAATCCATTTTGGACTTTCAAATTTCTCTCACTTAATGTTTGCTGTATTTTTCAGAGACAGAAAAAATGGTGACTAATGACTAAGCAATTGTCATAATACACATGAAAGGCTGAGAGAATAAGCTGAAGTTAATTCTACAAATGTCTCTCTGATCAGAGGACTACAGAATTTGGGTGCCCAACTTCAAACACCTGAAAGGGGCCTAGTTTTCAGGCAGTGCCAAGCACCACTCTCTGAAGAACTGGGCCTTTTAGATGTCTTAAAGTTGAGACCCAAAATCACCAGCTGTGACTGAAAAATTTAGCCACAGGCTACATCAACTCATTTAGTGTGCCAAGAAACCAAAATGTGTTTTAATTTGCTTCAAACCCTTTGTACATTGTTTAGTTTGAGATAAGTTTGACTTACCCAAGGATCCCAGAGTGTTGGCCCATAGAGCTCCTTGCCTTGTCACCATATTTAAAATTCTGAAGATTAAAAAAAAAAGTTTAATAAAACTTAAATACCTTATTTATTAATCAGATGCCCATGGGCCCCAATCGAGATGAGGATTGCATGGTACTAAGCACAATGGAATACACATTTAATTCTATATATTTAGTATGGTAATAACTATAGTATGAGAACCCAATATAAAGCCATTCTATCATCAGAGATCATGTATTTTTAATTTTTTTTTCTCTCTAGAGAGATATGTATATGACTTCCTACAAGCCCGCCTCAAGTTTAAATGATACATCCCTGATGCCAGTCCTCATGTCAGGAGACCATTTAAAACAGGTTCTTAGGTTTGACTCCTGCTGCTGTTGTTCAGTTCAAAACATTGTTTCTTTACTTAAAAATGCTGCTTTCCACTTTTGTGAAATGCAAAATGACCATCTACTAGAGCAGTGGTTTTCAAACTTTTTTTCTGTGGACCCAGTTGAATTGTTGATGCTCGTGACCCAACGGAGCTGGGGATAAGGAGTTTGGGTTGTGGGAGGGGACTCTGGGCTGGGAGCTGGGGTTTGGGAGGGGGTTCAGGGCTCTGGGCTGGGGATGAGGGGTTTGGGGTGCAGAAAGAATTACGGGTTTGGGGGGAGCCTCAGAGGGTTGGGGTGCAAGGGTGAGGGCTGCAGGGTGGGGCCAGGAATGAGGGGTTCAGGGTGTGGGAGGGGGCTCTGGGCTGGGAGTTGGGGTTCAGGGCTCTGGGCTGGGGATGAGGCATTTGGGGTGCAGAAAGGGATTACAGGTTTGGGGGGCCTGAGGGCTGGGGCAGGGTGTTGGGGTGCAGGAGAGGGACAGGGCTCTGGGCTGGTGGTGCAGGCTCTAGGGTGGGGCTGGGGATAAGGGGCTTGGGGCACAGGTAGGGGTTCCAGGTTGGGGGGGGGGGGCTCAGGGCTGGGGCACAGCCCTCCGGTGGCTCCCAGTCAGCAGTGCAGCCAGGGTGCAGAGGCAGGCTTCCTGCCTGTCCTGGCACCATGGAACGTGCTGCCCTCCGGAAACAGCCAGCAGCAGGTCCAACTCCCAGGTAGAGGCGTGCAAGCGGCTCCGCATGACTCTCACCTGCAGGCACTGCCTCCCCTGAGCTCCCATTTTCTGGTTTCTGGCCAACGGGAGTGCGGAGACGGTGCTTGGGGTGGGGGCAGCACAGGGAGCCCCATAGCCCCCCTGCTTAGAAGCCAGACTGGCTGCTTCTGGGGCACAGCGCAGTGTCGGAAAAGGTAGGCACTAGCCTGCCTTAGCTGGGCAGCATCGCTCACGGTACTTTTAACGGTTGGTGGTGCTGACCAGAGCAAGGTGACCTTGTGCCTTACGTGCCGCGACCCAGTATTGGGTCGCAACCCATGGTTTGAAAAATACTGTACTAGAGTGCTTCCAAATGAACCATAATAATCCTCTTCTAGTCACATAAGGTATATTAGGCTTTGTCTATACTAGCACTTTTGTTGGTAAAAATTTTATCAGTCAGGGATGTGGAAAAAAACAACCCACCTGCCTGAGTGAAATGAGCTTCAGTGCTATGTCACAGGAGAAGCTCTTGGTATAGTTACTGCCGCTCATTAAGAATGTTTTAATTAGCATAGAGCGGCTACTCGGGAAACCTTATAGTGATGCAGCTGTAAGGACTGTAGTGTTGACAGTCTTAGACTCCCCTAATGACTTAAGAAGTGGGGATGAGAGGAGGAAATTAGACAAGGAAGCCAATAAACTTTCCTCTTGCATTCAAGGTAGAAATGACACAGCTACAAATGAAAAATTAGCCACTCAACACTGAGTACAGTAACTCCTCGCTTAATGTTGTAGTTATGTTCCTGAAAAATGTGACTTTAAGCGAAATGATGTTAAGCGAATCCAATTTCCCCATAAGAATTAATGTAAATGAGGGGGTTAGGTTCCAGGGAATTTTTTTTTTATTATATATATATATATATACACATACATACACACACACACCTCTGCCTCTGACTAATAAGGATCCGGTAAACATTGAGCCCCAGAAAACACTATCATATCCAGCTGAAGTTACAGGAAGGATTTATGGTAGGTAGGAAATGTAATTCCCCAAGTCAGACTCTGGACAAGACACTGGAGTTAACACCGTATTCTTGCGAAAACGGCCATGATATCTTTATAATCATCAAGTTGTCGGAACCTTTGGTTAGGTTTTACATCAGTGCTGAATGATGGCAGCCTAGGCAGCATAGTGCCCTCAACTCCCTCTGGTATTTATTCATTACTGACTCAAAGACCACTACCTACTGAATCACCAGTACCAACTACTGCAGTATACTGGGTATCTCTGATCCAATTACTGACTTAAAGTGCTCACTTCTAGTTTATGAGACAATAAACCTAGTCAGGCTGACAATAACCGGATGAGAGACCTTCCAGGAAACCAGAGTGTTCCAAGAGCTGAAGCTGGTGGACCCAGCAGACAGCACTCTTCCTGCTGAGGTCAACACTGAACCAGTGCCCAGACTTTAGGCAGTATGGTGAAGACTGAAAGAAGGGTGGCTGGTTTGAACAAAAACTATTTTACCAAATAGAGGTATTTGAAATGACTCAACACTTACGTTATAGTAACAATGGATAGTGCCAGGAAATATTTGGTTAAAAGAAAATTGCAGTATATTTAGAAGATTAAAGGAAATTAATTTTACATACCGTATTTTCCAGCGTATAAGACGACCCCCTAATTTTCCAGTTAAAACATAGGTTTTGGCCTATACTCGCCGTATAAGACTACCCCCCCTTCCGAGGCTGAAGGACCCACCACCAAAGACCCAGGAGGGAACCGCCCAGTGAGTACACCCCCCACCCACGTCCTGCCCCCCCTCAGAAACCACAACCCATAACCCCCCCTGTCCTGCTCCTTGTCCCCTGACCACTCCTTCCCAAGACCCCCAACCCTAACCCCCCCCCAGGACCCCACCCCCTGCCAAACTTGCCCCGCTCCCTGTCCCCTGACTGCCCCGACTCCATCCACCACCATCCCAACAGACCCCAGGAACTCCCACGCGGTGCCTACCCAACCCCCCCTTCCCCATCCCCTGTCTGCCCCCAGAACCTCTGCCCGATCCAACCCCTCCTCCCCCGCCCCAGTCCCAGCCCTGGCCTCTTACCCCTGCCGGGGGCCAGGGTCGGAGCCGCAGCCGCAGGGCCCGGCTCCCCGGGCCTGGCCGACACTGGCGCCGCAGCCGCGGGGCCCGGCTCCCCGGGCCGACACCGGAGCCGGCGCCGGCCCCCTGGGCCGACACCGCCGCTGCGGGGCCCGGCCCCCCGGGCCCAGCCCGAGCCGCAGCTGTGGGGCCCGGCCCCCCGGGCCCAGCCCGAGCCGCAGCTGTGGGGCCCGAGCTGGGCCAGGTCCGAGCCTCACAGGCGGGACCAGCCTGAGCCCGGGGTGCTTGGCTGGCACCAGGCTGGGGCGCTCGGCTAGGGCCAGGAGAAGCCATCCCGCCCCCTCCCCCACACGCCCGGCTTACCTGCCTGCTCCTTTTTTCAGGCTTCCCGCGAACATTTGATTAGTGGGAAGCCGGGGAAGGGGAGGAGAAGGAGGGCGGAGCGTTCACGGGAGCGGTGTCATCTATTAAGCCTGCTTGGATTGGCTGAGTCAGAGAGGCGGGCTATTACAACCTTTGCCAATCCAAGCAGGCTTTGTATGCATTAATAGAATACACCAGTGAGATCCCTCCCAGGATTGGCTCAGCCGAAGCTGTTTATACCCGGCGTATAAGACGACCCCTGATTTTTGGGGGTTGTTTTTTAGTTTAAAAAGTCGTCTTATACACCGGAAAATACGGTATTCATTTGCCCCTGGAATCATGTACACTACAGAAGCTTAAGAAATTTCATATTTCATGCATGGTTCCAGACTAGCATTAAAAAGTGAAGGCAAATGCTTAGTGCACACTCAGGGAAGCACAACATGTTCCACACTGGTGGCAGCTGCCTTCAGAAGTGTGATGACAGACAGATGAAATGGCCAGTATTTTATCTCCCAGCAGCGTAACACTGTCAGGGGCATGGTACTGCCCTGGACAGCTTACTGCCACTGGAATTCAGTGTCAAACTATGAAAACATGTTTTACATGTATTTGTTTCTGAATTATCAAGCTTGTTTCCCCATTACTTTCCTTTGTAACACTACACTCACTTTTCACTGAAAGACACAGGACAACACTGAATGCTGCTAGATTTAAATGAGTTGAAAGGGTATGGAGAAGCTCATGCTGAAACTATCAGGTGTAGTACAAGAGATGCTCAAGTAATATCCATCTATCTGAAACATCAACACCCTCCATTTTCCCAACTTATCCATTTTACATCAAGTTTGAGAATTTAAAGAGTCAGGAAATTAAACAAGAATAGCAATGTTAATTGGGACACACTGCATACACGTTTTGAATAGCTGCAATGTTAAATTAAGTCTCTAGCTGTAGTACTGACTTTTAAAAATATTTACATAAATGTAAATTTAAAGTTAAGAATGTAGATTGCTTTTTCTTTTTTTTTTTTAAAGCAATCAGTTAGGTGAGCTTATCTAACTAAATATTTCTGTACAGCACTGGTGTGCCCTGACCATGTTTGGAGCCTTCACTGGTCATCTTTCTTTCATAAATAAGGTATGGTTTGATTTAAGTCTGTTATAACCAGATAACAGTATAAAGAGAGAGATTAATAAACTACAGGCAAAGAACAGATTTTATGAAAAAGCCTTCGTAGTTCATTCAAACAGTGATTGGCAGCAATTAAATTTGATTTTATTAGCATGCTTAAATTAAGCAAAGACCTTTCAGTGTAAAGTCATCAGAGGCATCAGGGTCAGTCCTGCTCCTAATTACCCTAGTGTCAAAACTTCCATCAACTTCAGCGGGAGAGGACTGTGTTGCCTGAGAAACAGACAGCAAAGAATCCTGTGGCACCTTATAGACTAACAGACGTTTTTGCAGCATGAGCTTTCGTGGGTGAATACCCACTTCATCGGATTCACCCATGAAAGCTCATGCTGCAAAACGTCTGTTAGTCTATAAGGTGCCACAGGATTCTTTGCTGCTTTTACAGATCCAGACTAACACGGCTACCCCTCTGATACGAGAAACAGACAGAAACTCCTGGCATACATTAAGTAACAGAAGATATTTCTGACATCTTTCAAAAGTTCGTTCACATTCTTTGTGATGGTGATTATTAAGGTTATGATTACCATGGAGGTCATGGATTCCATGACTTTCCAGGACGGAAGAAATCACTGAGGGAGTGGTCAGCCCATCCGAGCTGTGGCGTGGCTGGAGCAGCTACCAGAAGTCAGCCCCTGGCAGTGCTCCAACTGTTAGTTCCTCCCTCCCCTCGGGGATTTTTAGTAAAAGTAAGGGACAGGCTTCCGTGAATTTTTTTTTTTTTTATTGCCTGTGACCTGTCCCCTAAGCCTGTCCCTGACTTTTACTAAAAAGTACCTGTGACAGAATCTTAATCTTAGTGATTACTTAACAGAAAATGTAGTTTGAAGGGGATGTAACAAAATGAAACCAAGTTTCAGCTTATAAAAGAGAAATGTGAGGAGTGTCTACCCTTGCCGCTGAATATGAAAGGGTGGAACTGAGCACACTATTTCATTGGACTTGCATAAAAGGACAAACTTAGGTAGAGTCTGTGTGTCTGTTGCCCTCTGCTGGCTCAACTTGGTAGAAGTTTTTCATATGACATTTCTTAATTAAGAAAAGTAAATGGTTAATTTTCTTGCCTCAGTTTGCTCACTTTGCCTCTCTCCCCCCCAAATCTATAAAGTAAGGATCTGTTAATAAAAATCAACCATTTACATAAATTTAGAGACTTTTCTAAAACATTATGAAAATAACTTTAGATTTATACAATAGGATATTTGGTTTACACATTTTCATTTTATACACTGAAGGAAAAGAATATACAACCAATGCTCAAACATGAGCAGTCAAGACAAAAGGCATTGTATACATTTTAAACAAGCAATTTAATACAGGTTCTGTCCTATAGTTGGGAGGTGCCCATGCCTTACCCTATACAAGCATAGCCTGCTGGCACTGGAGAGGAGGCAGGCAAGGAGGCTGAAGGAGCTATAGGTGAGGAGGTAGCTTCCCCTACTCTGCAAGCACTGGGGCGGGGGGCTCAACCCTCAACCCACCATTCCCCGCCCTTCCCTCAAGCCCCCATCCTTGACTTGCCTCTTCTCCCCACCCTGACCTCCTCCCCGCTTACTTCCCATGTCCTTGCTTCTCCCTCCCTCCCTTTTAAAGGCTGCAAGCCAGCTGATTGCCCCAGCAGGAGGCGAGGGAGGGGGAGACTGCAGCTGAGTCCTGCTCCTCCCCCCTGCCTGGGGCAATCAGCTGGCTTGCCCTGTTTGGGAGACAGGGGATGGAGGGGGAGCCTGCGCGCCAAGTCCTCACGTGGGCAAGAGGTGGGGGAGGAGGGGCAGGCAGCCAAACAAGGTAAGAATGGAGCATTGCACAACTTGAAATAAACAGGTTCCCTAACTGATCAGCAAATTAACGAAACAACATTAACCGGGACGACTTAAAGTGAGGCGTTACTGTAGTTATGCCAATCCAGTTACAGGAATCTCCCTAACAATATCATTCTGGGGCGGAAAGCAGTATATGAAGCCTTTCTGTCATACAATCAGCTCAGCCTGTTTCTGGAGTTTAATCTAGAGGTTTGGAAAGAATATAGCATGTGCAACACTGTAAGGTGAGATGAGTGCTAGGGATCTCAGGAGTAACAGCACCCCAGCACAAATTCTGTGTCCTGGCCTTTCCCAAGGGAACTTCCTCCTGCCCCCACAGAAAAAGAAAATCTAGGTGGACTCAGCTTTTTGCTTTCTGTGCTGGCATGGAGCCTGATTCTATTCTGAGGCTGGTCTACACTTATATTGGGACAGCTATGTCTGTCAGGAGGGTGGAATAAAACGTATCCCTGACCAACATAATTATGCCAATAAAAATCCCTGCATCTATGCTGACTGAAGAGCACATCTGTCTACACAGACATCACTTGGAGTGGTGGTGTTCCTACACTGGAAGAAAAACTGCTCCTTTTGGCATAGGCTGTCTCTACACTTGGGCGCTATGCCAGCACAGCTATGCCAACATAGTCTCTGTAGTGTAGACATAGCTTAAGCCTCTCCATGCCTAATCCTGCAAAGGCTAGGAGTACTGAAGAAAGAGTACTCTGTTCCAGATAAGAGGAAAAACAAAAAAATGCCTCTAGGCAACTTGTAATCCCTTTGGGAGTACTTCAACTTGTAGAAATAGGTGGGTTTTCAATAAGCATCCAGGGAATGATTGTTTCACTTATTCTCTTTCCATACCCATTTGAGAAGGGTCAAACACCACCACCAAAGCTCATTTAAAAAGTAAAATCAGCATTTAACAAATTAACCAAGACATTTCACAACTCTATTAACCTAATACTATATTTACTCTTTGTACAACTTGTCCCGCAGAAGAAGCAAATGTACTTTAATTTTGTTATTGTAATATACTCAAAGTTAGCTTTGAGCCATTCTAATAATGATGGGGTGAAAGTATACATTTGTGGGTACAGTTATATACTTACTGTACATTTCTAGGTTTGGACCAGGCCATGCTGTGTGTCTCCTTCAATCCCAGCCGCAGACCATTCAGTGCACCAAATGCAGCCCCTAGTGAATCATAACACTAGCCATTACTTTATCAACAATACAGTAAATGGACAAACACATTCATTCCCAATCTTGTAAGTCTACAGACAAGAGTCAGGTAGCCATTGCATATGTAAATATATATACAGTCTGTAGGGAGAGAAAAAAAAAACACTATAGGACATCTCTTCAGTTTTACTATGTCTCATGTACTTGGGATTTAATACAGTAACATCAATCTTGCATTAAGATATACAGTAAATAGTCCCATATACCTGTCATACAACACCCTCCAATGGTAAAAAAGGCCAGCTCAAACCTTCCCCGAGTTTTGTTCGCTCCTGTAGGTAAGATAAATTCATCTGTATCCTGAAACAGAAGAAAAGGTAAGTGTTTATACATTTGTACTTTCCAAGTAGGCATAGTTTCAGACACATCTCAAATTCTCTGTTGGCTTAACCATGGTTAAAAAACAAAACAAACACTTCCACATAAATGCTGCTGAACATTACAGAGGAAAAAAGATCAGTAATACTCTTGCTTCTCACTAATTATGTTACAGAAAAGTATTCAGAAGGAATAAATTAGTTGCATATTTAAAATATTCCTTTTTTAGAATTTGTAAGTGGATGAGATTCTCTTCCTAGACTAGTATTTCCAGCTAACTCAATATGAAGTGAAAAAGCCAAGAAACTCAGTATGTATTCATTAATCATTTGTATGATGTTTATTACTTATGCCTCTGAAAGCACTTATGCATTCTCCGATTAAATGCATACCAACATAATACAGCATTCAAGTTCTACTACTTTTATAGTTACTATAAAGAATCCCTTAGAGCAGTATAAGAGACCTATTTTGAGGATGTTTAGGGGCAAGGAATACAAAGCTATTGGTGGTTAAGCATTAAAAATGTGCGAAGTTAATGTCTTGGGAGAGTGATGCACAAAGAAATCCACAAGTCTTTCCACAGAGGTGTTTCTGATTATCTTTCCAGATGAATCTGCTGTACATCAATGGCAACCAATGGTAATGCCAAAATGTGGGTGGAGGTAGGTCAATTACAGCGTTTATTTGGCTTTATCATGCAGACCTGCCAAGGTGAGATGGAAGAAGAAATCAACATGACAGCTGCTTCTCTGGAGCACGCACATCAATAATAAAAATTCAGAAGTAAGATTTTTTTTATAATTTGTTATGCAGTTTACAAGTCTAGCACAATATCTACCCTATATCCAATTAAAAGCTGAAAAAGGAAAATTCTAGTTTCACAGTTCTGTATTTTTTGAGAGTCAATATTGCATCTTCCTTGGTAACTTATATTTTCTGTGGTAAGATTTTCTTTAAGGTAGATAGTAAGTTTCCTTCTTCATTTAGTGTAGATGTAGCATCTAACAGCTTCCACTTTTGTTCTCAACACATCAGATGTGGGAGAGCAAAGCAATCAACGTCTGCATATTTTTTCTAGCAAACTCCTCCTTTGCCAAAGATAGATCATAAGGTGATCCTGGTTTGGAATTCACAATATTCCCTAAAGTATGGCTGTAGCATTTGATATTAAAATGTACTGTTTGTACAAAATCTACGGAAATTTTCTTTTGTCTTTTTCCAACATTATGACTTGTCCGAAAGAAAATGTCTTGCTTGGTTCAAAGATATCTGTACTCCAGAAGTTTAGTAATTTTACAGTTAGTTCAATCAATGGGTAGACTTGGCAAAAAAACCAAACCAGACTTTAGGCCTGGTTCATGCATAAAGTTGCACCAGTTCAACTAAAGATGTGACATTAAACTAATTTAGTTAAACTGGAGCAATTTTGTGATTGGACACTCTTACACTAATTTAAACTTGGTTTATATCCATTTAGCTTGCATCTGAAATGCATAGGTGCAAACTAAACAGATAAACCAGACAAACTGCTGTAAGCGTCCACACATAATTGCACTGGGTAACTTAATCAGTTTAATGTCACACCTCCAGTTCAACTTTTCTGTATAGATTAGTCTCTGCTATATCTGCTCAGAAAGCAACATTTAAAAAAAAAAAAAAAAAAAAACTTAACTTTCTCCTTCCCCTGTCTATTCTGTCAGAATCCAAAAAATTCTTAACTTCACTGTTCCCTAAAATCACTGGGGACATTGGATGAAATTCTAGAAAATTCTGGCAGTCATGTTATTGAGCACACTATGAATTACAAAATGAAAGATAGATACACTCATACACCATGACATCTAAATAGTATATCTGTGTGTGTTTAAGAGGCCAGAAAATTCATTTTTCCCTACTAATTTTGTCTGTAGGCTCTCATTTCTTAAGCAATTAGGCATGTTAGCTATTATTAACTTGCCATACTGATATGTAGAATATTTAACCAATTATCTTGAAACATGGTTTCAATAAACCTACCTGTAAGCTCAGAGGCTAGGCCCAGCCTACTGATTTTTAATATAATTCAGATGAAGAGGACATTAGTGGGCAGGCAGCAAGCTGCATCAGTTTGTGGCTGAATTAAGAATGGTCTAAAGAGGTAAGCAATATCCTGGCACTCATCTTTATAGTTTATAAACAAAGCATATTGTCTAGGTTTTCTGCAATATCAGATAATACTGCATTCACTTAATTTTTGTGGTATTTTAGAAAAGGTAGTCTCCATAATCCTTCAGTGTTAGTTCTGCGTTATAAGAACTGAAGAACAAAATGATACAAAAAGAGCAGAGAAGATGCAGCGTGCTAGTTTGTTAGAAAATATCCCTTGTGTACTATTGCTGTAGGAATGTTGTCCTGTAATCTCTTCCTGCAACAGCTCATAGTTAATCACATTTCAGCAAATAAAATATCTACAATGAAAGTGGAAAATTGACAAACTTTCAATCCATAGCAAAGTTAAGCTTTATTCAGAGCTTTTTAATTATTTTTTTTTAAACTGGTGCTGACCCAGTATCTATACTGACATGAAGTCAAAGGCATCCAAATTGCAGATGCCAAATAACCAATGCGCTCTCTGGGCTTTGAATTGTGATTTTTTTTCTCCCTCCATCTCCCCTTTTTGGCCATGTGAGGTGGTGGTGTTTGTTTAGTGCAGTCATTTAGGTGCTACTTTTGAGATTTCCAAGTGCTCGTTGTGCTCTCAGCATAGATATTTTAGCAAAACTATTTTATTTTGCTAGGTTTCAGAGTAGCAGCCGTGTTAGCCTGTATCCGCAAAAAGAACAGGAGTACTTGTGGCACCTTAAAGACTAACAAATTTATTTTAGCATGAGCTTTCGTGAGCTACAGCTCACTTCTTCGGATGCACAGAATGGAACACACAGACAGGAGATATTTATACATACAGAGAACATGAAAGGGTGGAAGTATGCATAACAACAGGCAGAGTCTAATCAATTGAGATGAGCTATTTTGCTGCGGTTTAGATGTTTTAACTTTGCTATCTGAATATCTAAATGAAGTATGGTCTTTTACTTCAGAGTTAGGGTAGGCTAGCTTCTACTTGTGACAAAGTGGGTTTCTTTTGTAATATTTTTATTAATCCTATGTGTATCTCAGTTTCCCCTATACTGTGCTAGCTACCCAGTGGTGGAAAGAGGACTGTTTGCTCTCAGGGCAAGCTAAGAGATGGGTATGAATATGCCTACCTGTCTGAGTTTGAATGGATCATTTAAAAAAAAAAAAAATTGGTCAGGCAGACCCTTTATCAATAGAGAATCTGGGAAGACAATGGCAAAGCCACTCACCAGGATGTTAACACCTAGCACTGAATGACCCAGAAGGAAATGGGTCTTCCCACCCCTCAACAGGAAAGCTGAGCAAAATCCCCCATCTTGAGAACAAAGGACCGAGAAGGTGTGAAGTGAGAGGATAAGATCTAGCTGCTGGAAGGAGTCTGGGCTCTCACCTGGGAACAAATCAAGGTCAGACAGAGAGAGGAAACAGAGGGCTAGTCTACATTGGCAATGCTAAAGCGCTGCTGCTCTAAAAAACACACCTCCACGAGGGGCGTAGTTCCCAGCATTGGTGCACTGTCTACACTGATGTTTTACAGCGCTGAAGCTTGCTGTATTCAGGGAGGTGTTTTTTCACACCCTTGAGCAAGAAAGTTGCAGTGCTGTAAATTGCCAGTGTAGACAAGCCCAGAGTCTGAACATGGGGTTCACTACAGGGTTGGCTAGGGCTCTGGGCCCAGATTGGACCTGGACTATGTTTTACCCTTCATTTCTCTATGCTAACCTAAGGACTTCGGGAGAGGAGAGATAGCTCAGTGGTTTGAGTATTGGCCTACTAAACCAAGGGTTGAGAGTTCAATCCTTGAGGGGGGCTACTTGGGGATCTGGGGCAAAAATCAGTACTTGGTCCTGCTAGTGAAGGCAGGGGGTCTGGACTCGACGACCTTTCGGGGTCCCTTCCAGTTCTATGAGATAGGTATATCTCCATATATATGCTGTGTTCCAGTTGACTAATAAACCCTACTGCTTTGACAATGCCATGTGAGGGTCACTGCAGATGCTTGGTGAGGTGTGTTAATCCCTGAATATGTAAGTCAAGAGTCTATTGCAGTTGGATTCACTGAACAGAGCTCACAGCATGAAACATGAGTGCTGGAGCCCCAGATGTTCAGTCTTAGGAGGCAGTGAGGCCCAGTGGCTTACTCTGGGGGAAGAATGAGCGTCCTTGGCGGGGTCTGGTATGCTGAAGGGATTCTTCCAACAGATTATTCCAAAGCTGGGGGCATAGCACAGATCCAGTGGATTCATGATGCTATTCTCTCAATAAATATTGTTTGTTAGATCAAAGCAACAGTTGTTGAGAACAAAGGAAGTCAGTGTAGAATCCTTACTTTTCAAGGGAAAGGGGAGAGAAGAAAACATTTCTTCCTTCTTTGCTGAATCTTTGCATCAACACTTTGAACTGAGTTTTCTGAGTGAGTTTCTGCAACACAATATGGACTGATAACTACTCCTGAGGGCATTCTGTGCCAAAAAATTAAAATTATGCACCAAAACAATAAATATGCACAAAACATTATTTTAAAATTCTGCAAATTTTATTTGTCAAATAAATGTGGAGGCTCCTGCATAGCACTGGGGAGCACAGGCCACTGGCTGCATAGAGGTGGGAGATCACTGTACAGCTTCCCACCCGGGACACAGACTCAGCTGTGAGGCTGCGCCCAACCCTGACACAGCGCAAGGACCGGGCCTGCCCCAGAAACACCCCAGGGCCCTGCCCCTCTGTGCCAGGTCCACCAGGTGTGAGTAGGCAGGATCCAAGTGTGGAGGGACTTAGTGTAGGGGGGGGAGGGGAAATCCACATGTGAGTTGAGAGGGTTCTGTGTGGGGCAATCTGGATGTTGGTGGCTCAGTGGGGGGATCCGGGTGCACAGGGGCATACGGGGAGGGGAGGAAAGGGGAGTTCTGGGTGCAATAGTAAAAGGGACTATGCAGGGGGGTCCAGGTGAAGGTGGTTGGGGCTCAGCAGGGGGAGGGGGGTCTGGAGGGTTCAGTGGGGGGGCCCAGACGCTGGGGGAGTGGGACTCAGTTGGGTGGGGATCCAGGTGCAGGTGGCTTGTAGAGGTGGTGCAGGGAGACTGGGGCTCTGCAGGGAGGTTCTGGGTGCAGTGAGGCTTGGCGGGAGAATCTAGGTAGGAGAGGGTCTGGATGCATGGGGACTAGGCGGATGGGGGAGCAGGTCCCCATAAGGTGATCCCTCCCCCTGCAGCTGAGGAGCGATGGCTGCAGGGAAGGGGGAGTTTTCAGAGCTTCCTGCAGCCTGGGGAGAAATCTGGAGGTGGGTCTGACCCAGCCCTGGATGCCGTACAGGGGAATAGGAATTCCCCTCCTCCCCAGCCCAGTCAGGACTAGCAGTTGAGCCCAGGGCAGGGCAGGAGCCACCAGCCGGGTCTTCCCCAGTCCCAACTCCTGCCCCACAGTGATTAACCTCTCTGCCAACTGCCCTGGGCACCCAAAACATACTGCTGGGGAGAGTTGCATGACTGCTCTTGTGGCTTCCCTGTCAGTCATTTTTCTGCAGGGAAGCAAGGAAATCTGTAGGGGACATGAATTCTGCACATCCACAGTGGCACAGAATTCCCCCAGGAGCAGATAATCAAGGCAAATCTGCCACCAGTCATGGGCCTGGCAGTAGGTATAAAGACTTCTAGGATTTTCCAAATTCAAGATGACTGACTACCCCAGATATGCCAATACAACAGACGAAGGGGATATTGTAGAGCAAGTTAAAGAGGAAGTAAGAAGTCAAGTACTATTTCTATTGGTTTATACACTACAGGTTTTTACTTTAAAAAAAAATCTTTGAATAGAATACAAGTGTTGTTTTCTCTTACTTAAATTAAGTAAGATTCACCACTGAGGTTACAGAATATTTATCATGTGTCTCCTGAAGGCTTTGCAATTCCCAAACTCACTGAATGGAAGCTCTTTTGAAGAGAGTTGTTACTTTTGCTATCTTAAGAGTGAGCACGTGTTAAACTCATGCAAAATAAAAGACTAGAATTCCCTAGATCAGAAGAGTAACACATACTGCTGTACTTGTTTAGCCAAACAGATATCCTTAAGTAGCAGTTCCCTCCCGACCCAGCAAAGCTCCTAGCTATTTTAGATGTGACAAAATCTTTATTAAGATCATACTACAAGTTATTTACACTAAACATCTGTTCAAAATTGAGGACATAAAGCAGAAGCTATCTTATTAGGAATATTTTTTGCCATATTTAATATAACTGGATGAAACTGGGAAGCAAATTAGGTTTTCTGTAATTGTTTAGTTTGTTTTTATCTTCTGATGGTCTACAGAATTTGCATATTACCTAAATCTCGGGCAGATTAAATATAATAGCGAAGCTGGGAATGGGCAACAGGGGATGGATCACTTGACGATTATTACTTGTTCTGTTCATTCCCTCTGAAGCACCTGGCATTGGCCACTGTCCAAAGACAGGATACCGGGCTTAATGGACCTTTGGTCTGACCCAGCATGGCCATTCTTATGTTAACTTTTTGCAAGATTAATTTTGCAGGCAATTTTTAGCTTAAAAATAATCCTGCTTTCTTAAAGCGATATTTAATTTAGTAATATTTTTTGTTTTAGTTGAGAAGTATGTTGTACTCAGTTGTGCATTTTGAGGCGACATCTAGTTTACACTGCCCTTGTACACTAAAATATTTGGATATTCCCAAAACATTTTTCTTAAACACTATGGTTTCATAAGTCAGCTGTGAGTTATTTTATAAGAGATACTTTTAAACTAAACTAATTCTGATGTAGGTGATCTCTCCTCTTGGGTGTAGGATCCAACAAAGGGCAATGATTAAGTGTAGTAGTGAGGGGTGAAAACATCATCAGTTTCACAACTGATACATCCTCTTGTGGGGTACTAGATCTTGACCTGGAAGGAAGCATGACTTAAGATTCTAGAAGTTCCATTTCTAATTTGGACTAATTCACACTCTGTCCCTAAACTGGATTTCTCCTCTCAGGCACTATGACATCAAGAAGTTGTACTAAGTACTGTGCTGAAACTCAGTTCTCAGATTTCAAATGATCAATAGTATAAAATTTGTATGGAAACATATTAAGTTTTAAGTTTTCTGCTTAGTTCAATTTGTTGCTGATATAGAAGAGAAACATCAGACTTCTTTACTTTAGGAAAAGCAGCTCTACACAAGGGACACAGTGACTCATTCAAGATAACTGACTTAATAGGATCAAAATAGAAACATGCTTCTTACCTGTATTAAATATCTGGGATCCACATTTAAATAAGGAGACAAAGGGCTCATTCCAGTTACTGAATGAGGAAGAAAAAGAACTGTTATTAAAATCAGTATGAGCAATATCTCCAAGACCGAGGCAGAAACGGTGACAGGAAGATGGTTGACGAAAGAGGGTAGTTATTATTTTGATCCGGTCATTTAAAATCCATGTTTCAGTTAATTAAAACTGTCAAAACTATTATTTGATATCGCTAGTATATACACATTTCTACAGTAATAATATACGGCATGACATGGAGGAGACAAACACCATGATCAAGGAAGTGATTGTTGGGAAACCTGGCTTCTATTCTCTACTCCACCATTGACATACAGTGTGACCTTAGAAAGTCACTTAACTTCTGCCTCCATTTCCCCATCTATGAAATGGGATGATGATACTTACCTACCTTTGTAAACATCTTTGTAAATCAATTTATCTACAGACTAGTACAAATTGTATAGATTATTCTTAAGTGCAAAAGTTACAAATTTATTTTATTATTTAAATCCACAGCCAGGCTGAGATGAGCAGGATGAGAATTTGTCCAAAGTCAACCTGTGGACTCCCTAAAACAAGTACTTAAATGTTTACTATAGATCCACTTGCTTAAGTCATACTTAACTGTCAAATTCATTCAACTATAAAGTTTTGTATAGGTCACCTCAAACTGAAGTTTTTCTTAAACTAAGTAGTAAGGCCCGCTTATCACACCCAGCAAGGATGTGATCATTTTCATGTTTCTGTGCCAAAAGCAACTTGTATGAATAAATACTGGCCCCCGCTCAGGCACAACGCTAGTAATAGCGGCCGGAAACCCGGAGAGCCAGTCAAAGCGGCCAGGGCCTCAGCTCACACCTCGCTTAGTGCTTTCGCTGAAGACGGATGTATCATCGCGTGCCGGCTCTGGACACCCCCCCTTCCTCCCTACACAGGCACTGGCTCCTCGGCGATTGCACAAGGCTCGGATCCGCAGAGGGCAGCTCACCCGGCCCGGTACCCGTGCGGGCCTCGTGACTGGTGCCAGCGGCTGCTCAGGGCTCGAGTCAGTCTCAGGTACCGGTGCACGGGGGCGGGGCAGGGCGCCCCCCCCGCGGGAGGGAGGGTGGGTTACTGCGGATGTTCCCGCGGTTACTGCGCCGCCAGCTTCCCCATTTCCCCCTCACTACAGCCCGCCCGTGTGCCCGGTTCTGCCCCCTGGCCTCGACTCCCGCGCGCCCCCGGGGCTAGGGGAGCTCCCGGCCGGGCGTGGCGGGAAGGGCAGGACGCCGGGCCGGGCCCGGCCGGCCGATACTCACACGGCACCCCGGCCAGGTCCGCGTGGGAATAGCCCGGGCCGCCGGCTCCTCCAGCGCCGAACAGGCCGCCAAGGCCTGAGCCCTTCGAGTTGCCACCGCCGCCCTCCATGCAGCCGCCTTTGGACAGGGCCTGGCCCTGACCGAGCCAACGAACAACCTCCCCGGCGCCCCCTCCCTCGCCCGCTGTTACTGCTGCCGTAAAGCGAGTCCTCAGCGCCGCAGCTTTCACGTCTCCTGTTCCGCTTTACGACGGGCCGGGGCATGTTGCTTTACGGTCCAAGGAGGCGGGGCGACGGAGGCGCTGTTGCTATGGGGAGAGGGGGAGACATTTTGAGGTGTGTGGCTGCGGCCCCTGCTCCCCCATTGGCCTGAGTCCAGCCCCGCGTGCGGGTCCCTGTTCCTTGTCCGCTCACTGCTCCCCGGAAGGTCTGGGGTGCCGGAGAGCCGGGCGGGCTGCTCCCGCCCCCCCACGCGCCTTCGGCAGCGGGGGGATGTGGAGGGGAAGGGCCCCTGACTTCTCTCCTCTGGGGGCTGCCTCTCCCCCGCGGTGAGCCCAGCGCCGCAGCGCGTTTGGGGGTGCGCGGAGCGGGGGGGTCTCCTAAGCATGAGTGCAGGGGCTGAGTGTGAACCCCCCAGCAAGAGAGTCAGGTTGGGCCCCCCCGCATCCCCCAGCCGCGGCTCGGAGGAAGAGCAGCCCCCTTCCTTGGACAGAAAAGGGACACTGCAGCCTTCGCCGCCTCCTCCCCCTCCCCCTCCCCCTCGGGAACGAGGGCCCAGAAGCAGCGGTAGTAGCCAAAGCTTGGCAGCCACGGTGGGGAACAAAGGTTTGTGCCACCCGCCTGCTTGTCACCTTCTTGTGTGTATCTTTCTGTGGCTGTTTTTCGTCTCCTGTTTGACTTGGTGTGGGGGGAGAAGCCTTTCCCTGAATGTGTGTGTAACTGATTCCCCGGCCCCCAATGTCCATCAGAGAAGCCAAGGTTGTACTAAGTGCACAGAGACAAGTATGTTGTTCAGTCTTCTGATTGTTTTGTTTGCTTTCATGTACTTTAAATAAACAGGGCAAATGGTGTCTTCACTAATACTCCCTACTTGTCACCATCTTGCCTATAGAAACAGTTAATTTCTCCCTTTTTTTCGTGGAGTTAGACTTGTTAAGATTTGATACTTTTTATAATCTTTCATAAAATAGTTTTGCTAGATGTATATTGAGAGCATCAGTTAACCTAGTTAGACAACTGACCACTTTTCAAATATTTAAAGTGCTATCTGCGTGATGAATTTAATGGAGAGAAATGCTTATGTTAAATTATAAGGAATTCACATGTTTAAATAGCCAAAAGTTTCTCATGTTCATCCAGATGTGGTCATCCAAATCATGTTCATCCATGGGGATTACAGGAAGTAATGACTGTCAGATTTAAACGTTGGAGGCCATTGCAGTGATGAGATTTGGTTGTTGTAGAGGTGAATGAAAAGAAAGACAGGGATATGGACAGAGTGGAAATGAAGTCAGAGGAGGGAAAGTACTGCACCCCAACAAATTACCAACTCTGTGACTTGCAGCTTGCTGAGTTTCTTGGCTGCTCTGCAGGTTTTTATTCCACCAGAACTTCAGATAGTTAGCAGGCTCCAACTAAATGCTTTATGCAGTGGATTGTATCAAGGTGAAGATTTAAGTCTTGCTGGGTTGTACCATCATACCTGGGGCTTTTTAGCAGCAATCCAGTTATAACAAATATATAGATTGTCAATAACCTTCATATGTTTTGAATTTAAAATTCTACTTCAGATTTAGAAATCAGATTTTTGTTGGAAGATTTTGGTTAATAAGAATGATTCTCTTCTACCTTTCCTTATGTGCTATTTTACCTGCATAATACTAAAATATAAAATAACAATAAAAATTGTAGCATTCAGTTACATACACTTGAAAGTACAAATTTTAAATTCTGTCCCTCCTAAAACTGGACATACATTTCAAGAAATTTTCTGGTATGAAAGGATGGGTGGGTTGCACGTTCACAAAGGAAAAAAGAAATAGATTAATCCAAATGAGCAAGTTGCATGCATTCTCTATTTTGAACTTTGGAACTACTGAGTGCATAAACTAAAGTTGTTCCAGCTCATTTTTAATACTTTCAGTATTACAAGGTCCAAGTTTCATTGTATAATGTGCACAAATTGGCTTTATCAGTCAAGTATAATATGATAGTAAAATTGTATGAAGAGCAAGGGAAGTTAAACTTAGTGGGAGTGTTGAGGATCTTGTTCCACCCCTTCTTGACTTCTCCCTCTGCCCCACACATTCTGAAAGTTCAGTGGCTAGAATGTGTCTGTCAGTGTTCACTGCTTGTGGGGTATGTGTGCATGACATAGACTGTGTCAGCATAACCCCATATAGTAGACGCAGCCTGCACTGACAGAAGAGGTTTTCCTGTTGGGGTAGGCCTCCCTCAAAATGTTAGCTGAGTTGTCAGAAACTCTCTTCTCTCAATGTAGCTGTGTCTGCTTTGGGGATTATGTCGGCATAGCTATATAATTTTCTACACCATAGCTATGTGGTTTTTTACACCCCTGATTGACAGAGCTATGCCAATATAATTTTCAAGAGTAGTTTTATTTGGAGCAGTGGTGGCAGAAGAGAAGCAAGATTGACTATCTTCATTTTGCTATGTAAAGATCCAGAGTGTGTCTTTTTCCCATATACTAAAGGCGTATGTTGGCACTAATAGCTAAAGATACAGAAGCATCTAATTTTCATGTCTGAGAAGTGAATACATCAAGAGCAGCAGTATGAGTAAGGTAATTTTCCAACCCATTCCATTGAGTTTAGCCAATTACTTTGTATTCATTGTGAATACTAAGTAGCCAATGCACTTACCCTGCTTTGCAGATAATCCTGGGATAGGGAGGAAGGGGAGGAAAGAAACCTGTGACTGTACCCTAAAAGCAAGCCTGGAGTTTATAGGGAATACAAGAGCTAATTACAGACGTGAAATCTATATCTGATGTAATATTACATCATTAGTCTGGATGATACCCGAAGCAGTTACGGTAATGAAAACTTAATTTAGATGTTTTACTTGTAGCTAATACAAAATGTAAACTTCATAGTTTTGGGTAATATTGCAATTTGTGTCATAATATACATATTATGATTTTTCAGTTTACAAACAAAGGACAATTACCACTTGGATGGAGAATAAAGGACCCAAGACAACAGAGTTAAAGAGGTAAAAGCTATAATATAAATTGCTTGAAAGATTTTTTTAATTAATGGAACAATTCTTTTAACTGTCTCTAAAGAGGATTTGGGTCAGAAGATTTATTATAACTTACTAATGTAATAATTTTATTCCAGGATAGAAGTAGGACTATTGTAGATACGGCTCTGCTTTCATTTTGGCATAACATAGAGCAGGGGTTGGCAACCTTTCAGAAGTGGGGTGCCAAGTCTTCATTTATTCACAGTAATTTAAGGTTTCACATGCCGGTAATACATTTTAACGTTTTTAGATGGTCTCTCTCTATAAGTCTATATTATATAACTAAAGTATTGTTGTATGTAAAGTAAATAATAGTGCAGTGAGGTGAGTGGGGCCGGCAGCTGGTATCCCAGGCTGGCAGCAGGCTGAATGGGGCCAGAGGCTGGGACTCCTTCTTTCTGCCGGCTCCTGCCAGCCAGAGTACTGGCTGCCTGCCCCGCTCAGCCTGCTGCCAGTCTGGGGTTCTGTTCATCCAGGCCAGCAGCAGGCTGAGCTGGGTCAGCGCCTGGGACCCCAGCTGGCAGCAGAGCGTCACTAAAAATCGGCTCGCATGCCACCAGTTGCCGATCCCTGACATAGAGCATTAATAAATCAAAGCTCTTGGTGTAATCCTGTTTTCAGCAAATACGTTTTTTGCTGTTCCTACAGCTTTTAGGATCATATTCAGTTCTGCTATAAGGTGGTGCATCTCCATTGACTGTGATCAAGTTGTAGCTGCTCACATCTGGGTTTAGTTTGGAGCATACTCTCCTTGCCGAGTATGAATGCCCAGTCTTGCTTTCATAAACTTATTCATAGGCTGGTGTGACAGCATCACTATTACAAATAAAGGCAAACTTGATGTACAGTCTTTATCATTCTGCTGGTACAAGCTATTAAGTATACTACCTAAAACATAACTAAACCCACAAAGGTTTAATTTATGTGGTGTCTGGTATGAAGTAATATCAGGCAATCTTTTCAGCAGAAAATAACTCTTCCATTCCCATAATTATCATGTCAACGGGTTTATTTTCCACAATAACAAAAAAAGCACTGGAAAAGAAAATTGACAGCCATGATGATAAAATAAACAGCAAAAGCAAGGAAATTCTGTTAAAGTGACTGATAAAGTGGTGCCCTTTGTACCTGGGTATTTCAGGGCCTCAGATTGCTGTGTGATATCATGCATCATACGTGGTGAAATACTTGACACAAAAAGATGAATTGAGGATGGAATGAGAGTCTGTAGAGCCACAGCTAGAAAGGGAATTTGGAATAATGTGAGGCCTTTAAAGGGACATGGTTAACTTGAAACCTAGTGAGCTTAAAAAATAATGAAAAAGTAGTGAATGGTCCATATACCTGTCCCACAGTCCTTCTGCCAATTTTTATGACTTCTGCTCCTATTTTAAAGACTTGCACAAAGAGGGAATGTTGAGTTTCTGCAAGCTGTTCTACCCAGGTAGAGTTCTGTTCCCACATGGAACAGCTTGCAGGATGGGGTCCTGACTTTCTCTGCAGTGGAAAATGACACATTTCCTATATATAAATGCTGTCAAATATACAAAATTAAAAAAAAAAAAAAAGCCCCCCCCACTAGTCTCTTTCAGCTATAGTCAGCATAGGTGTTACTTGTAGCAATACTATGTTAAAAATTCTGCTAGAAGGTTTTATTTTAAGTTGACAGTGTTATTTCAATATTTTGTTATTTTAAGTAGCCGTTTCTTGAGAAGTAGACAGTAATATAATCAGAAATATCAATGAGTAGAGAAACTGATGTAGGTATACAGAGTAATGGATGTGGATGTGAATATTGTAAGATGAAAGCCACCAAACTCTTTTTAGTTGTAACTAGTGTTCTTGTAGTTTCTGTGCTTTCAGTGTCAGGTCTTGAGCAGTGGCCCATTTATCCTGTTTATTTGGCTTGCTTAGTTCATAGTACACAACAGGTAATCCATTTATTCATCCATAGTATCTTCTAAGAACAGCAGAATATTATCATTTATTCAGGGGGCTGCTGACTTTCAGTAGTTTATCAAAATGTGTTTAGTCAAAGAGTTTATAAACTGTAACAATCAGTAATTTCCCTTTTTTAATCTTTTAGATGATGAAAGATTAGGGAAAAACCTAACAAAGTACAGTCTAACATTTGATCTATGTTACTTATAGACAATTCTGTAATAGAACCTTCTATTTGAAGATCTAAAGTGCTTTATAAATATTTGTTTAGTTTTACGTCTCTTTGCTGTAGATATGTGTTTTTATACAGATTTACAGATGAGCACATGTAGGCACAGAAAGGTGAAGTGACTTGCCCACTGCTGCTTGGGTGCATGCTGGGAATATAAACTAAGTCTTTTGACTCACAGGCCTGATATTTAATCAGCACATCATGTCTCTGTTCACTCTTAGTGTAATATTTAGTCTAGAACTGACTTAGCTGTAAAATAATAACACATTTAATAAATATCACTTTTTATTAAACTGCAGACTGTTTAGGACTGCCATATCCAAGAATTATTATGCATAAATGTATAAACTGGATGTATGTGGAGTAGGAGCAGAGGTATCTTTGACATTAGTGAGGAAACAACTAAATTATTATGTTCAGTTCTGGTGTCCATACTTTTAAACATGTGTAGAAAAATTGCTGAATGTTCAGAGAAAAGCTACAAAAATGATTTGAGGTCTGGGAAACATGGCTTAAACTGAGCTAGTTAAATCATATTGTATTTAGATTATCAAAAACAAGGTTAAGAGGTGAGTTGATCATGGCCTTGAATGACCTATACTGACAGAAAAGAGACCTCATTTAGGAGGGTCTTTAAGATAGCAGAAAAGGCATAACAAGATTCAGTGGCTGGAAAGTGAAGATAGAAAAATTTAATTGGAAGTAAGATGTGACATTTTGACTATGAGGATGATCAACCTCTGGAACAGATGACTAAGAGAAGTAACTAATTCATCATCTCACTTGGAACCTTTAAAGGGAGACATGTTATCTTTTTAAAAGATATACACTAGTTTAGCTGTAAGTTATTGGACTTTACTGCTGGTATCACTGGGGTAAAATTCTGTGGTTTGTCTTACATGGTTGTAGTAGTCCCTCTGGTCTTTAAATCTACAAATAAGAATTTCATTTAGCAAGAAACAGTTAAACCCAGCTTTTCAAATCTTTTCTTCCACAGTTTGCAGAGCAAAACTAATAGCACAGGAGCAGATCCCAAGATGACTTCTGTTAAAAAGGATAACTTGTGTGAGCATGATGTTAAAAAGCTAGAGAATATTTGTCCACAAAGCTATCCGACAAAATCTGTGGAAATGAGTACGAAACTTGTAAATCTGCCTCAGACTGGCAACCTGTGTAAATGGGAGGCAGAGGGGCCATGCAGAGATCAGCCATCAGAAATGGAGCCTGTTAAAGGGACCCGGTCTGGAGATCAGTTTAAAAATGCCAATATTGATCACATGCACAAAACTGGCAAGCAGGTTCACAGAGGTAGTGAAGAAAATAGTGACAATTGGACTCAAAGGAAATTATCATCAGGCAGGTCTGTGAAGATGGCAAATACAAAACATCCATCAAAAGACAGTGAAACAGAAGGAAAAGTGACTTCATGTAATCCACAGCAGCTAAAGAGCTGCAATCCTGTCCATGTAGTCTGTGTGACTAGTGAGCAAGATGAGGTGGATGTAGTTCCCGAAAGCCCACTTTCAGATGTTTGCAGTGATACCTGTGTATCTGATATCGGAGGTCCAGGAAAACCGAACAAATATCAAAGTAGTTCAGGAGATTCGCATGCTTTTGAGAAAGAAAGTGAACCGGAGTCACCAATGGATGTAGATAATTCCAAGAATAGCTGCCAGGGCTCAGAAGCTGATGAAGAAACAAGTCCATTTCTTGATGAGCAAGAGGATGTTGACACATCAAAAGCTGCTAGCAAATCTTCCAGGTTTCAGCGGGGGAATGCTGACCCAGAGTTGAGAAGGTCACCGTTTTCTTCCAAATGTTGTGAAGGTGCTCGATATAACCTCCATTTTGAGGGGACGGATGACTCTGTCAAAGAGGATGAATTGCATACAAAGTCATATGGGATCTCTCCCGCTCTTTCATCAGAATGCAAAGGTGCAAAACACTGTGGGAAGAAGGACTCGAAAATCACTGCCCATTTCATGAGGATACCCAGAACAGAGGAGAAAAGGTAACCTTTGTTTGTCCTCTTCCTTCTTTCCCTTTTAAATATATTTCTCTTCAGTAATAGCACAGTAGATGTTTTATTATCCTCTAAGCAGGTTTGCAAAATTGTACATAAAAGTGAAGAAACCATTGATTTAAAAACAGCAGATGAGTTCAGAAATGTTTATATAACCTTCTTTCAAGGTTACAAAATAACAGCATGTCTTGAGCCATTTCTAGAACACAGAAGAAATATTAAGGTCAGGAATTAATACTGACCTTCTAAAGCCAGAGTAATGCAAAGTGCTTCTCTGTATATCTTGTCAAGAAATTGTTTAGAATAATTAGATTTTAATACATGGAAACACATGCTGGCACAGGACATCTTTGCCAAAGAATAGCTTTACTATTAATTGTTTAGTAAATTGTAATAGCAGGGTTCTTCTAAAATAAAAAGGTGGTACATATTTTCTTTTGATATCTCTTGACAAACGAGTACTGTGAATTGTGGAATGACTTCTGAATGTTACATATATGAGCTTGAATACAAGTGAATTTTTTCTTTCTAAAGCATTAGTATGATCATAGGACCAAATTAAATTCCTAGTGTAATTCCATTGAAGTCAATAGCTTTATAGCAAGAATGAATCTGGCCTACTGATCTATAACAATCCAATACAATTTAGTAGCTCTTATGTGCTTTTAAAGAGATCCAGTGGACCAATCCTTAAATACACTGATAATCTATTTTTGAGGTGTTTGGGTAAAGAATGTAAGCCACTGATCAAGAAGATTTCCTTCAAACTTCAATTGGTCCTTTGTCAATGATCAATATTAAAAAATATTAGATTTTTGTATGTGCATTCATCTAATGCAAAGAAGGCAGAAGCTACAAAATTCAATCAGAATACATGGGGGAAGGGTGTTTTGTTTGTTTTTCAGTGCTTACATTACTCAGCTAAAAAAAAAAACAACCTGACTTAGTTTTGCTCAAACTTACCAAAATATCCAGCTTTGGGTTGAGACCAATATGGAAAATTTCAGTCCAGGAAACATTGAGAAAGATATTCATAATTGGGAAATATAGTAGTGATGGTGCTTGCTGTTTATTTTTGTTTGTATTACTATAAAGCATAGAAGTCCTAGTCATGGATCAAGACCTCATTGTGCTAGGTGCTATAAAAATACACCAAAACACAAGCTTCCCCAAAGAGGTACACACGCTTTATAATAGATTTGTCTAGGTTATATTTCTCTAGTTTGTTTTTGAGGAGGTCATGTGAGACAGTATCAAAAGCCTTTTTAAAGTCAAGATGTATGACATCTAGTGCTTCTCCCCACCCCCATCCTCAAGGCTGCTTATCCTGTCAGAAGACTATTAGGTTGGTTTGCTGTGAATTGTTCTTGGTGAATCCATGTTGACTGTTACTTATTACCTTATTTTGTTCTAGGTGCTTACAAATTGATTGTTTGCTCCATTATCTTTCTGGACAACCAAGTTAAGTTGACTGGTCTATAATTCCTTGGGTTGTCCTTATTCCCCTTTGTATAGATACTGTATTTGCCCTTTTCCAGTTCTCTGATATCTCTCCTCTCTTCCACAAATTCTCAAAGATAACTAATGGCTGAGGGATCTCTTCAGCCAATTCCTAAGTATTCTAGGATGTATTACATCAGGCCCAGCCGACTTGAAGACATCTAGATTTTCTAAGCCCTGGGCTACACTGCAAACTTGTGTTGATATAACTGTGTTGCTCAGGGGTGCGGAAAATCCACTAAGTGCTACAACAGCGCAGCTGCACTGGTGCAGCGCTGTAAGTGTAGACAAGCCTAAGTAATTCTTAACTTATTTCTCCCCCCACCCCCTGTTTTAGCCTCCTATCCTTCCCCATTTACAATGATGTTCTCTGCTAGTCATCCAGTCACTGCTAAGGATGAAAGAACTACATTTTTTAAAAAAGTATTTGCGTTTCAGAGCCAAACTTACGAAAATTGAAATTCAGAGTGTTGGCTCTGTCTTTATTTCTCATGGTAGTGGGGTCTGAGTTGAAGTAGTAGTGGGGATCTGTGCCTCCTTATTGAAATCAGTGTGAGTTGAGGGTGTTTATTGTTCAGACTCTGGTCCCTGATAAGGCATATAGGTTACAAATTCTTCACTTTATGTGGGGACATATTCTCTCTTTTTTTTTTTTTTTTTTTAAGAAAAGTACTTGCAAAATGCAGCACTCCGGTGTTATGCTGTGGCTAAAAATATAGGAGAGCTGAAATCTTGAACAATGTTGTCTAAAATGACCTTTAATCAATTATTTTTTTCTATTAAAAAAAGAAACTGAATATGAGAGTCATGGGTATTCTGGCCATAAATCAGTGTCTTCAGAAATAGCTGCCTACTTAAAATTCTGTTGTTTGTAAAGTAACAGTTGGAGAAGTAGTAGGTTGTGAAGGCGAATGGATCTCATGCAGACGCACAGAGGCCGGGGAAGTGGCTATTTGTATAGCTTTTTTTCAAACCTTTAGGGTTATTGAACTGTTAGTAAATTATATAGAGAGACTTGTTGGAGTTTGCTGTTCAACAATTCTGGCTAAGTGGAATTGTGGCATATCCTTCTTAATGAATCTGGTCTCTACTTCAATCAATGAATTGTACTTTCATATGTTCCCAAAGTAAATGTTATTTCCACAGCTCTATAATTTTTTTAAAAGCTGTATTAGTAGCATGCCCATTTATTGGCCAGGTCTGTAGTAACTGGGTTTTTAGCTATCCTCAAGATGTGCAAATGAATACTGAGAACTTACAGTACAGAGCTGATGGTGTATTGCCATAATTATTTCGTCATATGGATCTAATTTTTTATTACCTGTAGAATTTAAAAAAATAAGAAGGAAATGGAAAACAAAGTAAACAATTGGTCTGTGAATTTGCATTCTGCAGGGTTGTGTCATAAATGTGCTATTAATTCCAATGTGTACCTTGCACTGACAACAGACATGAAAGGCAGGATGTGACTGAAAATGCTGAATTTCTAAAGTGTCTGTTTCTCCTTGACAAGTGCAGGTAACTCCCATTGGCATTAATGGAGTTGAGGGAAGAACAGATCCCTTTAACCAAAAGATTTTGTACACGGTGTTGAAATTAGATCAGAGAGGACAGTGAATGAATTTGGGCCAGATTCTGATTTCAGTTTCACCAGTGTAAATTCTGAGCAACAAAGTGGATAAACTACAAATTTGTGTTCAGAGAAGTGGTTTTTTTGCTTGACTATGACATATTCTATTATAGCTAGATATTAAGCTACATCTTTGCCAGTGGCACTGCATCTGTTCTCAATAGCAAAGAGCAGCAATTGGTAAAAATCACTTGTGCAAATAGAAGTGTAAGTTTTTAATGAAGTAGCTCTTAATTTTTTAAGCCGCAGTAACCTTGCTTCACAAGAGTATTGTATGCTATGCCTATTCTGTGGAAACAGAATACTTGACATCTTCTGACTTTTTTACTGAGTAATAATATAATTCAAGACTTTGCTTCCTGGCTTGGCTCTTTAGTATGTATCTAACAACTATGTGAACACTTTTATTATAGTGTCACTACTTCATGGTACACATTGTACTTAAGGTTGAGTCCCGGTTTCTATTTTACTCTACCTCTCAGTGTAGACAAGGCCCTTACTTTTCAAGACTTTCTCAAACTTCTGAAATTTTCTGTACTTAGTCTTTGATTCAAGTTACTAGATAATAGAAATCCATTCTTAAGGTGGCATTTGCTTATTTGTAGCAATTTCCTTGGCTAAAATCTGATAAACAGAATTTCTTGGAAGGCTAATCTAACAGAAGAAATTAGTAATATAGTTTGTCAAAATTGTTATGCTGATCTTTTGACTTCTGAAGAAAGTTCAAACTGGGATCCCCCCCCGCCCCCCCCGGCTGATAATGAATGAGTACACCAGATTTTAATGAGAACGTGGAATAAATGGCCACCCATCCATTACAACGGTTGATTTTATATGAAATAGGTTAGCACAGAAACCTCTGGATAGTCTGGTAGAGATGCTCACCTTACCGTAACAAATAAGTCTTGCACAAGGGGAATTTCCTCACAAGTTAATGTATATATTATATATAATTTATTATAGTTATAATGTTAGTAAATCTAGATTCAAACAAAGCTTCAGGATAATCTCTCTTGTATCTGTTGGACACTGAGCAGACTTCTGGGCACTGAGTTAATAAATAATGAAGTGTTCAACAAAATCAGTCTTGTTTCTGGAAATTCTTTGGTTAGTTTAGCCCCTGCCAGCTTCAAGAAATCGAGTTAAATTATTGTTCTAAATTACCTGTGTACGTCTGAAGTAATGCCAGTGTAACAGAGAACAACATTTCAGCTTGTTTCTATAATCTTCCCTTGTGCGTTAGGCCCAATTCACAATTGTCCTACAGCTTGTCTAGTCACTTATGCACATGCAAAGTGGGTGTAAATCATTACCTGTAAATGACTACATATGGAGAAAGGCAAAGCTGGATTTTGAAATGTGTAAGAGCATTTGCTGCTCCCATTAATTTTAATGTCAGCTGTGAATGCTCAAACACTTCTGAATAGCCATCTCTTCTTCTGATTGAACACTCAGTCTGTGCCTCCACTGTGATACTTTTTTTTTTGGGTATTCAGATAGGATGTTGCTTGTATGTTATACTGAGATCTATAATCACTCTGAAGTTCTACAAGTGGTGATTTGTACCAGGTCTTTACAATGTCTGCTTAAGCCATATTACACAGGTGGAATACACTCGAACTGTTTTGCTGCTGTTTGAGGACAAATATAAAGGCTGTTCAAACTACTGACTTAGAAGTCAATATGTTCCATACCCCCAGTAGTGTCTGGGGAGCTGGTGGTACGGGTAAATGTCATCTTGAGAAAGCTGTTGTCCGCTACAGTGTCCTGATGGGTTCATATGGTAAAAGTACTTTTCATCATGTATAAATAGAATATTGCATTGAACATGTACAGTTAATGATTAAACTGATACTTAGAGACTCCTGTTAATGGGGACCATAATGGGACCAAAGCCTCTGTTCCATTCCATAAAGTTTACAATATTTGGAGTAGTTTTGAGGATGGCTTTTCTGCTGTTGAATATGCAACAAAACACTATGGAAAACTGCATGTTGCTGAAAACAAGGTGTTTCTGGATTCAGCTTTTGCTGTGTTTTGGGTGCAGTTAAAAGGATTTTAGAAAAGAAACTACTTAAGTGACACAAATTTAGTTTGAAATCTAATGTTAATACATACATTTAGCTGTAGAGTTTTCCACTGTAAATAAGATGTGCTTCAATGTATTTCTTTTATTTTAACAGCAGGAAAGAACCTTGTGAATTCAAACACCAAAGGCCAGGAAGGAAGATTCCTAAATATATCCCACCTTCGCTTCCAACTAATAAGAAATGGTTTGGGACACCTATTGAAGAGATGAGGAGAATGCCTATGTGTGGGGCTCATCTTCCTCATTTGAGACCATCAACCAATCACACAGTGACCATCAGAGTATGATAATTCAAAATAATATTTGAAAACACAACCTTCTTATTAAATTGATGGCATAAGATATCTTGCCATTTATCAGTTTTGCAGCTTTACCTGATTGTGGAAACTTTTGACTTCTCATGGGAAGCTAGCTAGAGTATCTAATATGCTTAAAGATGACTTGCCTTCTGTGATACAGCGGTCTTACAATTTGGTTGAGTAGGACTACAGAAATATGATTAAGATTTTGACTCTGGCCCTTATGGGACAAACTTTTTTCTTTTAGATAGGTTTGTGCCTCACCATTTGACTTCAAGTTCTGTGAGCTGCAGCATGTATATCTGTAGCTAGAATTGGTCGATGTTTTCTGTTTTCAAAATTTCTCCATTTTGGATTCAAGGTATAAAAGATAAAAGTGAATGAGTGAAGAGGAGTCCAAAGGAATTTTAGCCTTGCATCCCATACTAACCTGGCACATACATACATACATACATACATACATATGTGTGTGTCTGTGTCTCTCTCTCTCGCTCGCTCTCTTTGAAATAATGTACAGTAAAATAATTGTTAAAGTAAAATATATGATAAACTGGCAGCATGTTACACAAGCACAGCTAAAGAAAATCGCATTCATTCTCAATAAACTGACATTTATTTGACTTACGTGTTGCTTAAAAGGCATGTGGTCTATAAGGTGTTCAACTGTTAATGCAATGTTATAACTAGAATGTACTATCATAAAAGTCAGGAATTTTAAATATGGTTCCCACTGTATCCACAACTAGTTATCACCATGTGCAATAATAGTGTGTGTTATTCATGCACATAAATATGGCTACATTTGGAACCATAATTGTATGACTTTTGTGTATGTAAATTTCCAGCCATAGAATAGCTTTCAGTGTTTTTTATTTTTAGAGGAAAAAATCCCTAGCAGGTGATCAGACATTGGAATGATTGCATATATTACATTTATTTCACAGTGCACTAAAAGTTAAAATGATGACACTTTATTTTATATTTATTTTTATATTTTAGAATGTTAGGCTAGAACAGGGGTTGGCAACCTTTCAGAAGTGGTGTGCCGAGTCTTCATTTGTTCACTCTAATTTAAGGTTTCACGTGCCAGTAATACATTTTAACATTCTTAGAAGGTCTCTTTCTATAAGTCTGTAATATATAACTAAACTATTCTTGTATGTAAAGTAAAGTAGGTTTTTAAAATGTTTAAGAAGCTTCATTTAAAATTAAATAAAATGCAGAGCACTCCGGACCAGTGGCCAGGACCCAGGCAGTGTGAGCGCCACTGAAAATCAGCTCGCATGCTGCCTTCGGCACCCATGCCATAGGTTGCCTACCCCTGTGCAAAGATGGCATGCGAGCCAATTTTTTAATGGCACACTGCTACCTGCTGGAGTTCCGACAGGCAGCAGCCTGCCATTAAAAGTCCGGTCCGGCCCCCTCTTCTCCGCGCCTCTCCCCACCCCCCAGGGGCAGGGGGCAGAAGCTTGGTCCTGCCGGCTCCCCTGCCTCTTCCCGCAGTGTGCTGGGTTCCTTCCCCTCCTCCTCCTCTCCATCCCTCCCGGCCTGCTGATCAGCTGATGGCCCTTGCAAGGGAGGGGGTCAGGAAGGAGCAAAGTCAGCCTGCTTGGAGGCAGAGAAGAAGCGGGGGCAGGGCCTTGGGGAAGGACGGGTGGAATAGGGGCATATCCCTGCCAGCCCCCTGCCCTGACCCCCCCACACACACACCCAGCCCTCTGCCCTGAGCCCTGCACACACCCCAGGCCCCTGCCCTGAGCCCTGTACCCCCCTCCCTCCTACCCGCCCAGCCCTCTGCTTGACTCCTTCCCCAAACGACCCCAGCCCTGACTCTGGCACCCTCACACATACCCGGGCCCCCATGCCTGGACACCTGCACCCCCCCTCACATGCCCCCAGCCCTCTGCCCTGACTCATGCACCCCCCACATCCCCACCCTGAGCACCAAACGGGAGCTCCTGCATCCCCACTCGCCCCACATTCCCACCTGCACCCCTCACACCAAATGGGAGCTGCCCAGGTAAGTGCTCCACACCCAAACCTCCTGCCCCAACCTCGAGCCCCCTCCCTCATTCTAGATCCTGGCCAGACCCTACACCCTGACCCCCAGCCCTGTGCTCAGTGCACTCCCACCCTCAGCTCAGTGCAGAGAGAGAGGAAGAGAGAGGGCCAGAACCAGGGAGAAGGTAGGTACCCACTGTATGTGGGCAGGGCCGGGACCCCAGACCGGCAGCGGGCTGAGCGGGTCCGGCAGCTGGGATCCCGGCTAGCAGGAGCTGGCAGATGGAACCCCTGAGCGGCAGCGGGCTGAGCAGCTCAGCCTGCTGCCGGCCCCGCACAGCCTGCTGCCGGCCTAGGTGAACAGAACCCCAGACCAGCAGTGGGTTGAGCGGGCTGGCAGCGTAAGATCAACATTTTAATTTAATTTTAAATGAAGGTTCTTAAACATTTTGATATCCTTGTTTATTTTACAATACAATAGTTTTAGTTATAGAGAGAGACCTTCTTAAAAACATTAAAATGTATTACCGGCATGCAAAACCTTAAATTAAAGTGAATAAATGAAGACTCGGTACACCGCTTCTGAAAGGTTGCCGACCCTTGATATAGTCTGACCTCCTGAATATCACAGGCCATAGAAGCTCACCCAGTAATATCAGCATTGAGAATTACAAATTTGCTATGTCTGCAGTTTTTAAAATATAGCTATGTTTGAGTTATTTGAAAGCAGAACAGTATATAATACATTTTGTAAAAGCATAAAAAAATAATTTTGAGTTTTTAATGGCTCAAAAAAGGCCAAACTAAATTGTGCAATTTTTTTTTTTAAAATCCACTTTTGGGCTCTGTATAAAAATGAATGGCTTTTCACCTGTAAAAGGTGTATACTTCCCCTGTGTGCCCCTTTTGACTGGGTATGTACAGCAGATACACCCTGCCTTAATGTTTCCAACTGTATCCATCAGTAAATCCACTGTAAAGAATCCAGACAAGGGTAAGCTGAAACAACATACATATATCCCCTTTAATAAGGTCTTGGGGAGGGAGCATTTGTAACAGAAGTTCATAGGCCCTTACTGGATGACCCTGTTACAGAATTTCCAAACTAAAAGTCCACAAAGAGATCCTCTGGCTGGGTTAGGCTAGCCCTCTGGAGAGTGAGGGAGAGACTACTATCCTTTGCAGCCTGGATGGCTTCTAGACCCATTCCTCCTGCTCAGTTTCCTGTTCCTGTTTAGATTAACAAGCCATAAGGTGGGCAGGGGCCTCCTTTATTACACCCAGGCTGTCTTGGTTGTAGACTCAAGCCTGTCTCTTAAAAGGGGAAGTATGCTCCTACAGCCCAAAAAGAAATGATTCAGAAAATGTTATATAAATACCTGAAAATGATCATCTTGTAATGAAAGTGGCTTCTCCACCAAAATGATTGTTTTGTTACTCTAATATCCTAGTGTCTTAGACTGAAAACAAGTATAACCCACACCAGCACAGTGTGGCTTTTTGTCCCCTTCTGGTGGCTAGACTGCATAGAGACGTTTAAGTCATCTACTGCTGACTTAATTGACCAGATGCTTTAGCTCAAGCAGTAGCTGCACTCTATTTTAGATCCAGAGGTCCTGGGTTCAATCCTCACAGACAGCCCAGGCAGGAGCAGTGTTACACAAACGTGTGTATCTGAGGCTATGTCTATACTCCTGCTGGCTTGATGCACCGGGGGTCGATTTAATAGGTCTGGTGAAGGACCCGCTAAATTGACGGCAGAGCACTCTCCGATTGACCCTGGTAGTCCACTTTGAACAAGAAGAGTAAAGTAAGTCGATGGAAGAGTGTCTCCCATTGACCCAGCACGGAGTAGATACCACAGTAAGTCAACCTAAGCTACGTCGACTCCAGCTATGTTATTCCCTAGCTGGAGTTGTGTAACTTAGGTTGGCTGGCTATGTGTACACTACCGAGGTAAGAGTTATGTCTAAGACTATATAATATGGGCCAATGCCTGCTCTGAGATGTTTGGGTATAGTTGCTGTTAAACTTGATGGAACGTGTGGAAAAGGATTTGTGGCCAAAATTTGGCTGTGCATTCACTTTTTATGAGGATTTCTGTTTCTTATTGTTTATGTAGGTTTCACAAGCACTTTGCATAGCATGAATTTTCTTTCTATTCTCTGTTGCAGGTAGATCTATTGAGGGAAGGAGAGGTGCCAAAACCTTTTCCAACTCATTATAAAGATTTGTGGGATAATAAACACGTTAAAATGCCCTGTTCAGAACAAAACTTATACCCCGTAGAGGATGAGGTAAGACAAAAAAATTTCCTTACAAATATGAATGAAAGTTTGGGCAATAAAACTGAGACAGATACAACAAGGAGTTGTGACCCTGCCTTCTGCTATAGTTTTAGATGTTCAGTTTGCCATACTGAATCAGAACACTGATCTATCTGGTCTGGTAGCTAAACTTCAGACAGAAGAACAGAACTCTTCTGCCAGCCAATAATTCATTTAGCCGTCTGTGTGATGAATACTGTACATGGTAGGGAAAAAGAGGGGCAGGGTGGGCATGGAAAAAAGGAGAGACATTTTTTTCCCCTCGATCCTATTGGTGATGATCATTACACCTTTCAGAATGATTGATTGGTTCAGTTATAGAGTGTCACTCAGTGTGCATGTATTCACAGTCTTCAAAGGTTTCAAGTGTATCTTTTCCTTCTTTATTATATTATTGGCTAAACCATAAATGGCCTAGTCTTGCTAGGTTTAAGATTTTTTTGATACGAGTATCATGTTACCACTTGGGAGACTTGTGATTGAGATCCCTTAATTATAGGTAAACAAATTTTTGGAGATTTACCTGTGTGGAGACCAAATTGTATTGCCTCTTGACAGCTGGTGCACACCTCTATAGCCTAAAGGCTTTTTGACTTTCTCAGCTGTGGTATTTTTGCTGCAGCTGAAAAATTAATAACTGATAAATTGGTGCTTCATAGGAAAAGGATTAATGAAAACCCTATGGCGCCACTTAGACAAGAGCATTAGCATGACTCTGAAGAGGTAAACTATCTTGTCCAGCCCTCTCATACCAGTCTCATGAAAATTGCCTGTTTCCACAGAGTAAGCACTGGAGTTTTTCCCAATATCTTTTTCTCTCTTTAGGCATATGGCCTTAATTTCAGTATGTGGAAGAATGAGCCAGACTTTCTGTACCTTAATCCCCCTATCTGTAGTAAAAGAAAATGACTGCTTTTGAAGACTGAATTGTTGAATTTAATATTCTGAGTTTCAAAAGAGATTTTTTGGGGGCTTTTATAACTCTAGCCATATTATGTCATAATCAAATATCCACTTTATCCTTACTGCTGAAACCTTTGTTCAAATCTTGGTCGTCTCTCTCTCTCCTTGCTAATTATAACTCTCCCATTTCTCCCCTCTGATTCCATATGGTCCAGATCTTTGCTAGAAATTTTGTCTCCTACTGCTTTGATAATACCACTTTTCCTTGCCTAGTATAATGAGCATAGAATACCTCTGTTTTTGTGAATTGTATTGGCTTCCCCTCTGATTCTGGGTGTGATTGACGGTGGTGTTTGTAATCTGTAAAGCCTTACATGGTTTGGGACTTGGCTCATTTAGGGACTTTCTCTTTGTCACTTTACCATTTTGGTGGTTGAGAGCATATGAGGCACTTTTGCCTACTTTTCATGGATGTGCAACCTTTGGGTCTAGAGGCAGACCGTTTCTGGTGGAGGGTCTTCAGCTATTAAGCTCACTTCCTCCAACAGTGGTCTCCTTGAATAATATTTTGGTCAACCATTTCCTGCATTAAGGACCGTTAATGCATTATTTATGGCTGATGGGGTAGCATAGGAAAGAGTGTGGTTAGTATGAAGGAGAGCACTTTATATATCATTTAACAAATGTCCTAATTTAAAAAAAAAACTCTTTAAAGCAAAATGCAGTGTGATTTGAGACATTAATTAGCAAATTACACAAGTGTACCAAGCATAAGTTCTTTCTAAAATTAGGCAAATAGAGAACCTCTTTTCCTTTTCTTCCCTCTACAATTGTACTCTGGTATACAGTCAATGACGCTGAATATTTTACTGCTACATGCTTTTTGGCTTGGGGGGGTCAAATACAATTTTATTAGCTGACGTATTTTCAGATTTCTTTGTTCATATTTTTATTTTATATTTTAAAGAATGGTGATAGGACTGCTGGAAGCCGATGGGAGCTAATCCAGACTGCACTACTTAACAAGTTCATCAGTTCACACGATTTGAAGGTAAGGCCGGCAGTCTAAAATAAAGTCAATTTAAAAATGAATTAAAAGTAGTTTCCGGTCCTATATTTGTCTAGGAGTGCCGTTGTCAATTCAGGTTTTCTTTCTTTTTTTTCTCTGCTGAGGGACAGACCCACATAAACAACTGAAGAAAGCAACCATACAGGGGGAAATGTGAAACTCATTCTGCAAAATGTGCAGTCAAATGCACAAAGTAAAGATCCTGGAAAAATAGATATTTTGTCTCTAATCACTTTGTTCCCTTCGGTGTGTTTGATAACATTAGTGTAAAGAAACATAGCAGGCAGGAATGTGGTGATTATTATTATTATTATTATTATTTTTTTTTTAATAATGGTGTCCCTTTATGTAGTGTAGTAGTAGAGTTGTTTTCCTCACTACCCGGTTAAACATGATAAATGCCTAACAGCATTATCCTTAAGTCACTTTTTGTTGTTTCCTTTTTCCTTTTTAAAGGAACTTTTGATTTAGCAATTTAAAAAGAAACAATCCTACCTGCCCATGGGTTTGAAATTTGAATACAGAATCTTAACCTACCATCTAATTGAAAGAAAGCTGGAAAAAATAGTATTTAGGTCAGATTTAGCTTGCCTTTCTTCGTTTTTCTGGTTTGTTTTGTATGAGGTAGGTCCACAACACAGATCAGGCAGTTTCCCTTTTTAATGAGGTTATTTGTTATTTATTTTAAATCCTAATAAAGACGCTAGTTCAAGTCTCTGGATGCCATAATACAATAAAATCCCAGCAGTGTTAAATAATAATTTCAACATGTCATCAGCTACCTACAAAAATCCCTTTCTTCCCCTTCATTGTTGTAGGAAGCACATCTTCAGCCCTCTCCAAAACCCCAGTCAAGAGAGGACACATGCATAGTACCAAGATGGTCCCCAAATTTGGGCTATTTTGGACCAAGCAGAGAGTAGATTCCACTTTGAGTCCTCAGTGAGGAGCATGGCATTTTTAACACTCTGACTTGCTTTTCACTCAATAGTAGCAGGCCTTGTGTAAGAGTTTGCAGATGCAAATGGAGATACTGAAAATGGTAATAGCTCACCTTAACTGATCACTCTCGTTAGTGTGTATGGTAACACCCATTGTTTCATGGTGTGTGTGTGTGTGTGTGTATATATATATAATGTATACATATACACACACACACATATCTTCCTACTGTATTTTCCACTGCATGCATCCGATGAAGTGGGCTGTAGCCCATGAAAGCTTGTGCTCAAATAAATTTGTTAGTCTCTAAGGTGCCACAAGTACTCCTGTTCTTTTTGCAGATACAGACTAACACAGCTGCTACTCTGAGACTTAAGTGGGTATTCTAAATTCTCATAAATATTTTCTCTAGTGCCTTTTCCTCAGCAAGCTTCACTGTAACTTCCCCAAACATTCTTCCTTGCACATTTGCTTCTCAAGCCCTTGATTGGAGATTTTTTCAGTAGCAGTACCCATTCAGCCTTCATGTGCGCCATATGCCTCCTTGTGCCGGACACTGAAGCTATAGATGGATTCGTGGAAAAACCGCCCTTCTTTCCGTTTTTACCTCCTTGGCCTCAGATGGAGCTCTAGCATGCACTCCTTCAATGTGCCTTGGTTATTTCAAATTCTATTTATAGCTTAAGTTTTGTGAGTGTAGGTCATTGTTAGTAGTAGTTATAGTTACTTAGTGTTAGTAGTGACGGCGTGGGTTTTTTTCCCCCCCTCTTTTCTTTTCCTTGGGGAGCCTTGTCTTTCTGGCAGGACATGCCTGGCTCTCCAGGCTTCAAATGTTGCCTTTCCTTCCAAGAGCAATACCTGTGAGCAATAGCCACTCTAAGTGTATCCGTTATTTGGGGGAGTGCAATTTCTGCCTATTCCTCAAGTTGAGGATAAGGAAGAACAAGAAGATTAAGCTCAGACTGTTAATGGTTGAGTGCTCACTTCAGTGTCTGAGTCAGGTCAGGAGATTTTCCCTTCTTCCCCCTCCCTCCCCTGTACATCTTTCTCCAGACAGATCCAGGGCCCCTTCCACCTTGGCACAGGCTCCCCTTAAGAAGTGGGTGGTGTTGGAGGCTTCTGAAAGGGCTTCTAAAAAAAGGAGTGTGGACTCTCATCTGAAAAAGCCTGCTCCAGAAAAGTCCCCTTTGAAGAGTTACAGTCTCCAAAGCCTTGATCTCTTGGCTCGGTACCATTGAATTGAAGGACTCCTCATCTGGTACCGGTGGAGTCAGAAAGCCCTGGCGCTCAAGGGAGAGACATGACTCTGACAGGGCTTTGGTACCTTCTACCATGGAGAAGGAGGGCATGCATAAACGCCATGGTCCGGTACTGTCAGGTCCAGGCCCATGTTGGCACCTACTCATTTGGCACCCTTGGTACTGAGCAAGAAATGGTGCCAGACTCCATCAGTGTCTACACTGGTATGCCTGCCATTGATGATACTGTCAGCTTTAGCTACCATGTCCATAGCTACCACATTGGTACGCGTTCCCTAATTGGTACCGCAAGAGTTCAGATATGTGAGGGACTTGCCCATAATTAGGGCCCTACCAAATTCATAGCCATGAAAAATGCATCATGGACTGGGAAATCTGGTCTCTCACCATGGTATCTGGTCTTTTGTGTGCTTTTACCCTATACTATACAGATTTCATGGGGGAGACCGGGGTTTCTCAAATTGGGGGTCCTGACCCAAAAGGAAGTTGCAGGGGGGGTGGGGTGGTTTGCAAGGTTATTTTAGGGGGGTCATGGTATTGCCACCCTTACTTCTGCACTGGGTGGCCAGAGTGGTGGCTGTTGGCCAGGTACCCAGCTCTGAAGGCAGCGCCCAGCTCTGAAGGGAACACCCTGCCAGCAGCAGCACAGAAGTAAGTGTGGCAATACCATACCCTGCCACCCTTGCTTCTGCTCTGCCGCCTTCAAAGCTGGGCGGCAGGAAAGTGGCGGCTGCTGACTGAGGGCCCAGCTCTGCAGACAGCAGCACAGAAGTAAGGGTGGCAATACCATGTGATGCCATCCATACTTCCCCGCTTCTGCAGGCAGTGACTCCTTTTTGGATCAGGATCCCTATAATTACAACACCGTGAAATTTCAGATTTAAATAAGCTGAAATTGTGAAATTTATGATATTTAAAATCTTATGACCATGAAATTGACCAAAGTGGACCGTGAATTTGGTAGGGCCTTATCCATAACATACGAGCTGGAATCCCAGTTCCTCGTGGATACTGAGTGTCTTTCAGTACTGAGACCTCAGTCTCCAGACTGCTGTTGTCCCTTGGTACCGCAGGATTCTCTATCCTTTTCTATGCTCCTCCATCGGACAATGTTGAGGAGGATGACGGGGACATCTAGTTGGTCTCTTCTATTTGAGTCCAGAGTTCCCCAACATAGCCTGTCAGGAACCTATTCTTTGACAGCCATAGAGGAGAGTGCAGCCGTCGTCAAGGGTGGTGGAACTAACCCTGTATCCCACCCCCACTCCTGTATGGGCCCCCTCGATGGGCATACTAGGATCCCTGGTCTGCTTACTGACAGCAATTCTCCAGACCATGACTGCTGTCTCAAAGGGATAGTAGGGTTGTTCAGTCCTGTCCTCTTCCTCAACCAGCCACCTCCCCAACCCAGGAAGAGAGACTTTTTAGGAACAGGAGCTGAGGGCAGATACAGAAATCACTCTCAAACACCAATTTCATCCTCTTCTCCAGGCGAAGCAGTTTTGCCTCCACCGTCTTCCATGGCCAGTGATTTTTGGCCATTTGAAGACCTCATAAAGAAGGTAGCTGACACTCTTCAAATTCCACTTGAAGAGGTCAGGGATTCACAACATGTCATAAACTGTTAGATATTCTACTGTCAACATCACCCTCCAGGTGGCATTACCTATCAGTGAGGCATTCCTGGATCCCACTAAAACTGTATGGCAAACACCTGCTCCTGTTCCACCCATGTGTAAAAGGGCAGACAAAAAAATATTATATTCCCCCTAAGGACTCTGATTTCTTTTTCTCCCACCCTCCACCAAACTCCCTAGTAGTGGATGCAGTAAACAAGTGGGGCAGGCAGCACTTCTCCATGTCTATTACACATGACAAGGACCATAAGAGACTTGATCTTTTTGGACAGAAGTCCTATTCATCAGCAATCCTGCAGTTCAGAATCATGAACTATCAGGCAGACTGTTTCAGAAACTATAATAAATTGATTGCTTTTATTTAACACATGGCATAGGAACATAGGGAGCAATTCCAGTCTATTTCAAAGGGGCAATTATTGGCCAGAACTGCTCTTCGAACATCCTTAGTTGCTGTGGACACTGCTGCCAGGTTCATCTTCATGGTGGTAGTTATGCACAGGGCATGATGGCTCCAGCTCTTGGGATTTCCAAGAGAAGTACTGAAAACTGTTGAGGCTTTCCCTTTCAATGATTGTAGGCTTTTCTTGGGGACCACAGACGAGTCCTTGCATACACTGAAGGACTCTGGAGCCATATTCCCTGGGCATATATACACACCTAGTAATAAGAGATAGTTTAGTAGGTTACAAACTGCCTGGAGATCACATCCTGATCAGTTTTCTGGATTCCATAGGTCCACCAAATCCCACAGGAAAAGACCTAAGTTTCAGAGAAAAAGGACGGCCCACCTGCGCTCCATGACCACTCAACCATCTCCTAAGCAGCAGTTTTGACAGGCTGGTTGAGGGTTGGGATCCTCCTGCATCTCTGGTTTTACAGCTGCAACTCTTTGCTCTCCACCCTTTCTTTGGGGACTGCCTTTCTGATTTCCAGCATGCCTGGAGGCGAATTACCACAGACAAGTGGGTTATAGAGGTCACAACATCACACTATATCATCCACTGTACGTGTCACCCTCCTGTCAATTCCCTTTTCCAATTCCTCTTTAGGAGCTTTTATTAAGATGGAAGGTGAACCCCTCTGTTTAGGAGCAATAGAGCCAGTCCTTGCCCCTCAGAGGGGCAAGAGGTTTTACTCTTAAGTATTTCCTCATACGAAAGAAGGATGGAGGGCAGAGACTGATCTTTGATCTAAGACTTCTAAACAAGTTTGTAAAGCCTCAGAAGTTCAGGATGGTGATTCTGGCAGCTATAATTACTTCACTGGCGAAAGGGGGATTGGTTTTCAGCCCTCGACCTACAAGATGCTTATTTTCATATAATGATACACCTTTCGCACAAGAAATATTTATGAATCACTAGAGACCAGGATTATTTCCAAAGTACGTCCGTTCAGTATCTTCTCTGCCCCAAGGCGGTTCTCCAAGGTGGTAGTGGTAGTGGCTGTTGACCTCTGATAGGAGGCAATCCTGATCTTCCAAGGGCTATTCCTATGAAGCAGTGCTGTCTTCCAGCCTCCTGGCCCTTGCTCTGTTCCAAGAGTTGGGCCTTTAGCTAAAAGTAAGGAAATCCCTGTTAATCCCCACAAGGAAGATTGTTTTTGTTTATAGGGGGTTCTGTGGATTTGTCAACAGCCAGGGCCTACCCTCCATTAGACAAGTTCATAACCTTGTCAGATTTGGTATGGACAGTTCAGGGGAGTCCTTGATCCTCTGTAAGGAACTGTCTTCAGCTCCTGCAATACATAACGGCTTGCACTTTTGTGACCAATCATGTAAGGCTATACCTCCAGTCAGAAACACCTTTGGACAGACAGGTGACTGTTCCTCTATAAGTGAGGAACTCCCTGGGTTGGTGGAAAGATCAATTCAACGTCTGCATGGGCATTCTCTTCTGTTGCCCAATTAGATCACTGACTTTAACAACAAATGCATTGCTGTTGGGATGGGGAACTCATCTCAATGCTCTCATGCCTCAGGGCAAATGGACAGCTCAGAAAACCAATCTCCACATCAATCTGTTGAAGCTAAGGGCTGTCAGGAATTCCTGCTTCTGTTTCTATTTCACAAAAGTTCAGGCTGCTGGGAAGGCTTTAAACCTTTTTTTTAAAAAACAACTTAAAAATAAAGCCTCTATGCTGTGTGATGACTAAAGAAAATGCTCAATTTTTGTGTGTTTCATGAATGACATAGCAACTATTACATTATTTTTTGTCAATTTCTAGCATGTGATTTGAGGCTGACCAATTTCTTGAAGCTGTGTAAAATTGATATTTTAAAACATTGTTCTTTGTTTAAAAAAAAGTGAGTTAAGTTAGACAAAAAGAAGTCTTAAAGTCAAATACACACACACACACACATGCACACACACAATTATAAATTAAGAACTAAGCCAGTTTTCCTTGGAATTATTTTTGGTAAGATTTATGTTTAGGCCTCGTCCTTGTTTCTCTGTTTTTAATTGTTCTGCTTAACCTTGCTATGCTTCTGATTCTCCAGTCCCCTATACAGGCAAAAGCTCCTGTCAACTACAAGGGGAGTTTTTTGCTTATATAAAGCCTGCAGGTGAGGCTCCACGATAGCAAGTTTGTTGTGTATTAAGATACTATTCTGCCAGTAGATGGTGCTGTTTCTTCAAAAAGATAACATTCAGTGAATTGTCATATGCCAACCAAGGATCTGTATTTATTATTCCAGTATGTGTGTTTTTCTTCTATAGGAGGCTATATTGAGATATAATGTTGCTTATGCCAAGAAGTGGGACTTTACTGCTCTTACTGACTTCTGTGATAAGGTAAAGAAAGTTTTACATTTTCGGTTTTGAAGTAAAGATAATTCAGTGAATTCTGGCTATATTTACTATATATCTTGTGTGTAACTTGGTTTCATTTTCCCTTCTATCAAGAATCACAAGCTGCCCATATCTATAACTGGCCCTAATGTAATATTTTGGTTGGCAATGGTAGCTACAGTGGTTAGTGCATATTAGGCTTTTGCTTCATTCTAGATTTTGCATGACTAGCTCAGACGTTTTAGAGCATTCCTGAACCTTTTACTTCCAGAAAAAAAAACCTGTGATCATCCTGCTACGCTGCCAGATTTGTTAGTAAAGTCTATTGTGTTTTTCTAAAGAAACATTATATTAAAAAGAAACTCGTTATTTTTACGTTTCTCCCCAGTGTCATTCCCTGACACACAGACTGGTTGTAAGTCTAGCAGTATATTTTTCTTTTAAGGTATGGGAGGTCTTGATTTCAAACTTTAGACAAACCCTTGTGAAGCTGGGGCAATTGCTCTATCTTAAAATTTCCCCTCTGGCAAGAGGATGGGGGGAAAGAGCTACATGTGACAGATGCTAGTAACATTGCTTAATGCACTTCTGCAAAGTGCTCAGATGCCATGTTGATGAAGGCAGTACAAGAACTTAAATATACTACAAAGAAAGGGTTTGTATCTTGAGTTTGAGAGCTCCAGAAAAGACAGATTCTGAGTTGGAAGGAGAGGAAGAAATGTATTTGGAAAATACACAAGACTACCTTTGTTTTGGTGATAAAAATAATGGATGGGTCTCCAGCCAGGGGCTTCTCCAGTAGGTAATTCAGGTATGGTTGAAATTTAATTTGATTTGTATTGAATATTATAATAAAAAATAAAAATTCTTCTTTATAAAACTTTTAATATAGAATCATAGAATATCAGGGTTGGAAGGGACCTCAGGAGGTCATCTAGTCCAACCTCCTGCTCAAAGCATGACTAATCCTCAGATTTTTGCCCCAGATCCCCAAATGGCCCCCTCAAGGATTGAACTCACAAGCCTGGGTTTAGCAGGACAATGCTCAAACCAATGAGCTATCCCTCTCCCCCAGGTTGGATTTGTTGGGAACTTTTTGGTAGTCGTTACAAAGATATGCCAGAAAATTTGAAATGTGCCTGCTTTACTATAAAATATAGAAGAAAATGTATTTTCTTTTGTTGATCGATTTTTTGCACGTGCACAAGCAAAAATTTCAGAGGAGAAACAGTAAGTATCCAAAAGTAGCTGTGCATTTAAACAATTGGTGTTTAGTAGTTTTCTTTATAATTCATGTTTCCTTTTTTGTAAATTCATGCAGTACGTATGTGTAAAATTGTTTGGTCAACTTGATCTGTGTGGTAAAGCAGACTGTTCTTTGTAATACCTCTCTTTATACTCATAGGGACAGCTGGATTGGAGTGGGATTTGGTTCTGGGACAACATGGCCGTGGCAGTGCTGCAGGAGGGCAGCTATAAAAACTGCTTATTGTTTCATAGGGAGCCCTCCTTGTCTCGTTTGTCTGGAATAGGTGCTGAATCAGTCTGTCTTCAGGCCTCTCTGGAGCTGCCTGCTCCTAGTCCTAGTTCATCAGCTTTTGGGGCTGCATTGGCTAGCTTTCACGCCACTAGCTTAGCAGTGACTGTGGGTATTTTTTTGCACCCTTGTTCCTGGTGGGCTTTCCACCACTCAGGGCTTGCAACCTTGGCAGTACCACCAGAAATTAATCTGGGCTGTTGAAGATGCTCTCTATAATATTGCCAAATCATATAAGTTGTTATATTTATTGAATTATAAAATAGGGGTGGGAAAAACCCTGACATAGGGCAACTCCGCTGGCCTCAGTTTCCCTCCTTTGGAATCACCTGCAACTCCATACAAGCTTTCTTTACTCACTAATATCCTAATTGGGGCCAGTTTATTACCAAATCTAGTGCAAGTTAGTGCATAACAAAAGGCTTAAAACATCATCTATTACTTGCCCATGGTGTATATCGGGGGTAGGCAACATATGGCACGGGTGCCGAAGGTGACACACAAGCTGATTTTCAGTGGCACTAACTCTGCCTGGGTCCTGGCCACCGGTCTGGGGGGGCTCTGCATTTTAATTTAATTTTAAATGAAGCTTCTTAAACATTTTAAAAACCTTATTTACTTTTACATACAACAATAGTTCAGTTATAGAAAGAGATCTTCTAAAAACGTTAAAATGTATTACTGGCACGCGAAACCTTAAATCAGAGTGAATAAATGAAGACTTGGCACAACACTTCTGAAAGGTTGCCGACCCCTGGTGTATATAGTTCTTTAAAAATTCCATGACTTCTAGTCCATTGATTTGGCACATACCACACTTGAGTTTGTTCTACCACACCTGGGTCTTTCATTAGTTTTCTACTGACGTGCTGCCAGGACAGCTATCCCAGCCCTTCCAGCAGGAATGTAACCCTGTTCTTCCGAGTGAAGAACACCACCGCCCCCTCTACAAAGCCTCTCTGCTGGAAGTTGATCGTCATCCGGGAAGCATCCATGACTTCCCCTGTTCCATTAACCTCTCATTTCAGACGGGCCATCGGATAAGCTCCTCTGCTGCTTATTTCCCATCATCCCTCTTTGGCCCTCAACTCCAGCTTGGGAGTCAGCCGGCAACTCCCTCTGCTATGTTTCTTGTCTTCATCCCTCTCCAGCCCTTTGGACCTGGCTGTCTGGCTTGGGGAGGTCAGCTGGCAAACCCTTCTGCTGTTTTCTGGCCATGGTTCTCCTGTTTTAAAGTCAGCAGGCAACTCCCTCTCCTGCTCTCAGCCATTAGCCCTAGCTCTTCATCCTAAGTGGTCAGTCATCAAACCCCCTTATGTCTCTCCTGTCAGCCTTCCCCCAGAAACCTATAGCTTCCTTCAGGGAATTCCTACAGTCTCCTGGTCTCTGGCAGCTCTCAGCTGCCCTTTTTCTCACTGACTCCTTCACTGTCCTTGTCTCTACCCAAATATATGGCCCACGTGCCTTCCTTTAAGCCCAGCTGGGGTCAACTGACCAGTCACAGATGACCTGGCCTTTTCCAGTATCACCCTGTTTCAATCCCCAGTGTTTTTTATCAAAAGTACTATTGAAGAATACACTTGAATGTTTGAAACTGTTACTGCACAGCTACAGTTGTTTCTGATCTTGTCATAATGCATGCAAGTGATGCTGTGGGAGTTAAAAAAAACTGTGGATGATCAGACTGAGAGATCATCGGCCAGAGACAGTAAGCTGCTACTGGAGGAGATAGGAACAATAGGGAAATAAGCTACAGAGGGCTTTAATCCCTCCAAAGATCAGAAGGCAGTTTGTCACACAGTAACAGTGATTTATTTGTGAGCTTCCCAGAGACATTGAGGAAAGCTGTACCAAAGTTTGAGCTGCAGACCAGACTTGAATAGTGTGTGTTGGTATATTAAACAAAGAAAAATAAAAATCACATTATACAAGAAGGGAATAAATCTATACCCTGGTTTAGAAATTAAATGTCTAGAGCTAGGGAACAGGGAAATTTCCCCCTCCAAACTTTATAACTTCCCCATTCCTTTAATAACTAAATCATTTCATAGAAATGCATGTATTCATGTATGTTAAAATGTTGAATTCCCCCAAAAACGTAGGTGAGTGAGGTAAAATAGTTTACTGGACCAATTTCTTGTGGTTAAAGATTCAAGCTTTTGAGCTTACAAGTTGAAGAATAGCTCTGAGTAAGCTCAAAAGTGTATCTCTTTCACTATGAGAGGTTGGTCCAGTAAATTAGATTACCTCATCCACTTCATCTCTCTAATATCCGGGGACCAAAACAGCTACAACAACACTGCAAACAAAAAACCTATATATTTTAGATAGAGAAATTATTTTAAATCAGTTTTGGAATAAGGAACGTGAAAACTTTGAAAGGTTCCATAAATTATCAAAACCTCTTCTTTTGCTTACTTTGCAGTACCAGAGCACATGAGCTATTGAATGAAAAGCTGAGCTTCTGTGGGCACTCAGTGGAGATGATTGCAGATTGACCTAAACATGCTAGCTAGAGTGAAGTGCAGAGTTTGAACCTATGGACTTTGGGAGCTAGCACTTAGTTTTACTGATGACTGATGCTTTCTCCTATTTACTGAGTCCATTTGAGAGGATGGGATGAAAATAAAACTAGCTGTAGTAATAAAAGTCCAGAGGGTGGCAAGTCACTTGACTAAGAAGAAGAAATAATTTGCTGAACAGTGGTCACAGAAAAGTATAAAATTGTGATTTTGTAATTAGAGCTGGAGACTGAGACAAGAACCTTTGTTTTCATTCACAGCCACTGCTTACTTTCTGTGTGTGTTTAACCAAGTCATGTACAGTCTGATTTGCAGAAGAGCTGAGCCTCCACAATTCTAACTGCATTCCACTATTGTCTTCTGGATTGGCCTATCTGCTGTAATGGCACATTGGGGCCCGTTTGTATCTGGGTGTAACCTGTAGACCATATCTGTATATAACAAATATTTAACAATATTATTCCAAAGAATGTTGGCATTGCAATCTCCCGATGCATCTTGTGTGTGCTCGGTGCACCTCATCCACTAGTTTGTTTCATGCTATCATATATAATCTCCTTGTCTTGTGCATCTGCTTGTGATTTTCTTAATTGAGTTATATAGTCAAAATACAGGGTCATTCTTTAAATTTTTAAATATAAAATCCAAATTAATTTTCGTTGTAGCAACAATACTTAAGACAGTTATTAAACCTTTGGATGAGTGTTTTGAAATATTAAATCCCTTTTGGCTTTTTAAACTGGTTTAGAAACAGATTCCTGTATGTGACCCAGTGTCTCTTATCATTCTCGTGTGGGAAAGTTTCAAAGTTCTAGTTTGCCAAAAGTATTGCTAATGCCAAAGGCTGAGTGATATAAGGAGGGCAAGGTCTAAAGGGACTTCCCCTATTGGCTGTCAGAATGATAGGTGGTCCATTGACATTTTATAATTCTGTCAGCTTAACCTGTATACAGCTACTTAATTTTTGGAGATCATTTGTTGCAGTTAAGTAACAGTAAAAGAGGGGGATGATAGTTACTTTGTAGAAAAGTGCATGGGAGCACAATATGTAGACTGAAATGCGTTTAAGTGATCAGATCTATGTGGCTTGGTGGTGCTCTCATAAAAAATACCCAAGTATTTTTTAACTGACTATTCTTGGTCTCTTGCATGATTAAAGGGCTAAATTACGCAGTCTAGTTGTGGGCCTTGGACAGGAGCAAGAGCTTACGACTTGGTGGCCCTAAGCAGATGGATACGATTCTGCGAGATATGTGTGTGCCTTTATTGAGAATATATAAAATACATTTATAAGAATGTTAAGGTTGCAAAGTCAAGCACTTGAAAGTTAAGAAATGGCAGAACTTAAGTTCCTTATGCAACTTTAAATTGACCCCATAGTGTGTATTCGTTTTCATAGACTGGGCCAACATCATATTGAAAGTCTGACAGAAGTAGCAGAGTCCCAACTCAGCTGTGTCCCAGTCCACTGCCTTAAACACAAGAGAACATCTTTTTTTCTCTACTTGAAACTTTCTGCCTCATTCATTGTCCATTCTGTGCACTGAATGACTCAGGGGCCCTGTAAAACAAATTATAATTTGAGTTTATAATACATATATACATGCATACAATGGAGGTAGTTTAAGTTTGCAGAGGCAACCTTAATTCTGGGATTTAGGCCATTGACAACTGATGTCTTGAAAGGCATTTATTAGCCTGTTTATTAGCCTGGCATTGCTAAACATATTTTGCTGGTTAGTAAGGTTTAACAGAGAGAGAGAATTTTTTTTTTCAATCTTTCAAACTATGGAATATGGTGGGTTTTATTTTATTTTTTCTATTGAATCAATCTTTGACAGAGGTAGTGTCTGTTCTGCCATATTCACTTAGTCTTTTAATCTCTTTTCTTTTTTGAATTTCTGGTATTCTTTTGCTCACATCTGTTTGGATGGAAGGATTTTTCTTAAAAGGTATTAAGGAATATTACTAAGTATTAATTTTTCTAAACCAAAAAAGTTGAGATTATATAGTTTCTGGATGTAGGAATACATGTTTACATGGACTAGATATTGCAGTTAACCCTCATACTTCCTCAGTTATACTTGCGGGATTTGACTTAGAGTATAATTTGAATCCTTCAAGATAGGGAGTGTCTTATACTTTAAACATTTGTTACACAGTTGTAAAACCAATAACAAAAAATATAAGTATCTACATTATTTAAGAATCCTGGCAACCAGCACTAAGAGGAACTTGCTTAAATGCAGAAAAACAAGGACATTTGTAGGAAGTAAGCCTCCTATAATTAGAACTAGTGGCATGAAGTTAGATAACTCCCCAAGTTACCTCCTTAGAGACATAAATAAGTCTTGAGGATGTAAAATAGCTATTTTATTCTACATAAGCAGCAGTTTTATTTGTGGTTTATTGTGGCTTGTATGTCAACTGAGCTGTTTTGTATCCCGGTCTGTGGTGTAGGATCAGTATACTAGGCTTATTATCTGATCCTGATAGCTAGTTTAATATTATAAATATAGATGCCCTTTAGGGAGGGGTGGATTAATTTAAAAAATAAAAATACTGCCCTCCAGCCTTCCAAGCTCTGCAGTTTCATGTGTTGTTAAGAAGTGAAAAGGGATTAGGGAGGAAGTATTTATCCAGATAAAACAATGATGACTGTGGGTTGTAATAGATTTAATCATATTTCTATCAGAATAAAGTAAAGGTGAACATATAAACTGCAATTTATCATTCTGTCTAGGATTAGAAAATTGAAAATGGTGCTGAGCTGAAGTGGCAATATTTAGTGTTTTTTGCATTTTAAGTGCTAATGTTGGTCTTCCTCTCTGCCAGCTGCTGAAAACAGCAGAAACTAATATGCTTTGTTTTATGGCTCTCCTGTGTAGCGTTCCACTAAATTAAATCCAAAACACTTGCCTAATAACTTATATTCTCAATGAATCAATATGCTTAATGTGGCAATTTTTCACAGGAATACGTGACAATACATTACAGAATGAAGGTCGCCTGTGCTAATGCATTCAGGGTGCTTTTGGAAGCTTGTGTTTTAAGACAGACCTTTTGATTTTACCACTTATTGCATGCCTAGTACATTTGAAAGTGAAATTTACAATGTTGAAATAATGCTCTATATCAGACAGATTCTAAAAAACAGTTAACCTGAATTAACATTGTCTGATTCCAAATAGAGGGTTTTCTTCCTCACAGCGTTCCTGGATTTACCTTATTTGGATTTCTAAGAAAAAATGTAATGTGTTTTGGATTTATCTTTAAAACCTTTAAAACAAATCTTGAGCATAACACACTTTTCCTAATCTATGTATTGGATTCTTTTTGGGAGGCTGCAGTTCTAAAATAAATTTTTGTGGTTTGAGGTGAGGGAAAGTAGAACCCATGTTAAAGTATAAATTTGGTCTGAGGAGAAAGTGGTATGGTAGGAATTACATTTCCTCTATGTCCTGACTGATCCACAAGGGATGTTCCTGTCTAATGGAATTGTTTGCAGTATCATACAGCTAAAAGGAGCAGTAGAGTGAGGGGCAAAGAAAAAAGACAAGGTAGAAAGCAAGTCATAAATAGTGAATTGTTGAAGGTGAAATTAGAATGATTTTTTACTCATGTTTTTTGTAAGAAGTCAAAAATGCTTTTGAGAGGCACAGCACTAATTGCACATGTAAGCATGAAAGACTGAAATACTAACCTCAGAAGTTATGTAGATTTGTTTCTTGTTAATTATTTTGGACTGAAGCATAAAACATCTGTTATGTTATGGCTGGAATTATATGACCATCTGGAAAAGTGTGTAGGTAAGATGTTTTTCCAACCCATCAAGAATAAAGGTGCCTTCATTTTTGTACTTTATTTTCAGATTATTTTATAAAAGCCCTGGCTAATTTTAAAAGACACACAAAGATGCTTGTGTGGTATGAATCCCTGAATATTTCTATCTTATTTATTTCTCTTAATGGAAGATGACTTGCAGAGTAAGAGTTAACACTTAATTACAATTTGTAGCCATATGTAAAGCTCTGAGAAACACTGATTTGATAGCAGAAACAAAAATAAATTTGCATATGTATATACTTTTGCATATATCTCTTGACAGTGAGTAGGACTAGCAAGGGGAACAATATACTGTTGAATTCACCTATGTGCACTGGAAGGAGATACTTAGTGCTGCCTTTCATGTGTCACTGGGGGATCCAATGTTTATTTTCCCCAGGTAAATCCATTGGGACATCTGTTTCCTTAATATCTGTTTCCGTTTTGCTTGGATGTTCTAGCTCAGGTGAATTATTTTTTTTTCTTTTAATAAACTGGATGTCAAATTTGATTATTTTTTTTAAAGCAATCATTTAGCAGCACCTAGGCGCTATTGTTTATAAGATAATGAATGTGTGATCAAGCTGCTTATAAACCTCATAGTTGACTTTAGATAATTAAAGTGTGGTAACATATCTTTCAAGCATAAAAAGGTCACTATATAATGAATCCATGCAATATTTTGACATACCTATTCACTGTTTCAGTATTTTTGCTTAGATAAATATCCTTATTGTGTCTCTTGTGATGACTACTTGAACATTTCATGCCTAAGGTCCTGTTTGATGCTTCTCTTCCTGTACTATAGTATCACAGTTGAAATCAGTGATAGCGGTACAGCTTCCTTATTGTAAATGGGAGAGGGATTCTATCTGGGAACTCTAGCAGTCTTCCACTCTGTGGAGCCATCCCAAATATATTAAGCTTCTGGGCATGCTGCAAAGTCTGCCTTTTTTCCCTCATCAAGTGTTTGAGTGGGCAAAGGATTGGATTTATTTTATTATCCCAATTTCTGTTAAGGTGGGATGCTCAGTCCATTATTATTATTTTATTGGTGTTCTGTATACTTATGCAATAGGCTCCTGTGAGGACACTTATAAATTTAAATAAACTTAGCTGAGATTTGGATTTCATGATCAGAGGAAATTTGACCTATTAATTGTTTTAAGTTATTTCACTTTCCCAAAAAGACAGGTGTAAGTAATGTTTGCCCAGCACTTCTGTAAATTTTAAGTGCATAATATAAGAGCTAATTATTGTCATTAAAAATTGTTTAATTTTCTCTTAAGGTTCTTTATTTGATTAATAGTTTTAAGTACAAAAAGTGGTGTTTTTTGTTTTCTTTGAAAGACTATTTTCTAAACTATCAGGATGAAATGTATGTCATCAAAGCCTAAAACAAGTAATGCAGATCAGTCAATCAGCACACATTGACATAAAGCCTATACAACATTCTGAGCCCCTAATCCCGGAGAAGGTTCTGCTAGTGTGGGAAGAATCCCAGTGCCTTTAATGGACTGACTGGGACTATAGAATAGCAGGACTGGGGCTACAGAATACTATTTTATGCCTATGTGTGACAATTAACTGATATACAGTACAGACATGCTAATAAAAAGACTGAATTTTTACATGTATGCTTGGAGCGCTGTTTATATTGTTTGCGAGTAAAGCTGTGGAAGAAAGTTATCAAACTTATAATCATGCTTAAGATTTTTTTTTTGGTATCTCTTGAAATGTGCCTTTCCAGGTGTGTGTTCTGCAAGTTTTATGGTCTCTTAGACTTATTACAGCCTCAGGGATGACTGCAAACCAGATATTTTGAATGTAGTCAATATTGCAGATATATTACATACTTTTACAAGATTCCACCTGATTGTTTTTTTTTGTGCTTTGGCATCTCAGATTTAAAATTTAATGGAAATTCTCACTCTTTCTGGACTCCTTCCCAGCATGACTCATAGGGTTTTTTAATCAGTACAGCCTGCATTATTTTACAGCTCAGTCTAATTTAATTAAACAGGACTGTTTAAACCACAAGGGAGCTAATCAGAGCCATTAGATAAGATGAGCTAGACCTAACGAAGCATGACATTTACATTTTGTGTGTGTTTTATTAAAACAGTTGAGGCATTTTATTTGAGACTGCTATATATTACTTGTACTCGTCTAAAAAATCTGAACTGTGATACGAGCTGAAGAAGTGACAACTTGATATTTAAGTGCTCTTGGTACCTTTTCATTCCTTGGATCTTCACTCCTTGAGTGTCATGCTTTTTAAGGCAGGCGGCGCCCATGGAGCTGCATGATGGTGTATGTGTCTTCTTTGGACACACACTATGTTCATAGGTTAAGTACAGATACAGGTTGCGCTTTCAGTGCATCTGTGTAATTCATATTTGTTTTGAAGGGAGTTACTGTTTACAAAGGAGGAGATTTAGTGCTTTCCCCCTTCCCTCTTTTGCACAAAGCCTACTGGCTGTGTGGGAGGACTAAGCAGTGTTGGATTATTTTATTTTTTGGGCAGGGGACAACCTAGAAACTATCTCTGTGGCTGTTCTGCTCCACCCTGGAGGCTGGAATAGCAATTGTTGCCTTTCCGTGTTCCTGTGTTAGAAATCCAGGGTCTTACAGCCACCGACTCCTTAAAAGTGCAGTGTAGTGACCTTTTTCTGTGGCTTACCTCTGATTGTTCAATGCCATGTTAGTCTGTTTGGAGCCAGCACAGAGTCAAGTCTGTGTTATTGTACACGCCTCCCAAATGCCACTTTCTTTTGCCTATGTACCAAAATACTTTTGCTGTGTGGAGGGCCGTACATGTATGTACTGTCTGCCCAGTGGTGTGTTTCATTTGAACTGTTCAAATACAGAACTTTAGAAGTACAAGTTTTAACATGTTGGACAGTACTCCACTAGCCCAGACCAGCCCTTACTTGTGAACTCTGTCACTAAACCCATAGCATTCAACTGGAAAATATATCAGCTAGAAGAAACAAACACCCTTTTTCCATAATATTAATTAAACACATCCATATGCACATCAAACCATTTGTGTTAGCCATTTCTCCTAGAATTATTCCCCTGCATCCTGGCAGGATCAATTTAATTATCCCTTAACTACCCTGATGGATGGGTAGTGTACAGTCTAGTTTTGATTATCCCCAGTGATAGTAATTCCACAGCCTTTCTTGGCAGCTTATTCACTGTCTGGTTTTGATATACTGCCATGCTTTAATACACACTGAGCATGTTTCATTAGGTTTATATAGTACAAACTATTTTGCTTTGTCATATTGATCACACTATTTACGAACTTGATCCTTATAGTTTAAATGTTTTAACCTCCTACAGCATCTTTGAACTACATCTAAGACAAAACAAAGATGAATATTTTGTAGTTTCTAGCCACCAGAAAGTAAAAAGTCATTAATTGACTGACTTTTATATGCAGTTAATTCAGTTTTGTTATGTACAGCTCTTAAATTGTGGTTTCAGGGGCATTACTGTAAGGCCTGTAAGCCTGACTTCAGTACTGGGCAAGTTGGTTGAAACTATAATAAAGAACAATATTGTCAGACATATAGATGAACATAATTTGTTGAGGAAGAGTCAACATGGTTTTAGTAAAGGGAAATCATGCCTCACCAATCTACTAGAATTATTTGAGGGGGTCAACAAGCATGTGGACCAAGGGGATCCAGTGGATATAGTGTACTTAGATTTTCAGAAAGCCCTTGACGAGGTCCTTCACGAAAGGCTCTTACGCAAAGTAAGCTGCCACTGGATAAGAGGGAAGGTGCTCTCATGGATTGGTAACTGGTTAAAAGATAGGAAACGAAGGGTAGGTATAAATGGCCAGTTTTCAGAATGGAGAGAGGTAAATAGTGGTGTCTCCTAGGGGTCTGTCCTGGGACCAGTCCTATTCAACATATTCTTAAATGATCTGGGAAAAGGGGTAAACAGTGAGGTGGCAAAATTTGCAGATGATACAAAATTCCTAAAGATAGTCAAGACCTAGGCAGACTATGAAGAGCCACAAAAGGATCTCTCAAAACTGGGTGACTAGGCAACAAAATGGCACATGAAATTTAATGTTGATAAATGCAAAGTAATGCTTATTGGAAAGCATAATCTCAACTATACATACAAAATGATGGGGTCTAAATTATCTGTTACCACTCAAGAAAGAGATCTTGGAGTCATTATGGATAGTTCTCTGAAAACATCCACTCAATGTGTAGCGGCAGTCAAAAAAAGTGAACAGAATGCTGGGAATCATTAAGAAAGGGATAGATAATCGGACAGAACATATCATGTTGCCTCTCTATAAATCCATGGTAGGCCCACATCTTGAATACTATGTGCAGATGTGGTCACCCCATCTCAAAAAAGATATATTGGAATTGGAAAAGGTTCAGAAAAGGGCAACAAAAATTATTAGGGGCATGGAATGGCTTCCATATGAGGAGAGATTAATAAGACTGGGACTTTTCAGCTTGGAAAAGAGACAGCTGGGGAAGATATGATTGAGATCTATAAAATCATGACACGTGTAGAGAAAGTAGATGAGAGAAGTAGTAAACAACACTTCCTTAACACAAGAACTGGGGGTCACCAAATGAAATTAGTAGGCAGCAGGTTTAAAACACATAAAAGGAAGTATTTCTTCACACAACGCACAGTCAACCTGTGGAACTCCTTGACAGAGGATGTTGTGAAGGCCAACCATAACAGGGGTTCAAAAAAGAACTAGATAAATTCATAGAGGATAGGTCCATCAATGTCTATTAGCCAGGATGGGCAGGAATGGAGTCCCTAGCCTCTGTTTGCCAGAAGCTGGGAATGAGCGACGGGATGAATCACTTGATGATTACCTGTTCTGTTCATTCCCTCTGGGACACTGGCCACTGTTGGAAGACAGGATACTGGGCTAGATGGACCTTTGGTCTGACCCAGTAGGCCCATTTTTATGTTCTTAACTTGTGTATTTTTTGCCATATCACTAGCTAAGAAAAACTGGTTTAAAGCCAAATAAATTGCATATTTCGCATATTGAGTGTCTGCAGGTGTTCAGAATGAGACTGTTTTTTTGTTTTTAGAGCTGGCTAGAGGATGGTTATTCCATTTTGTGGCAACTTTCAAGGCTTTGACATTTGATTTATGTTCCACATCAAAAGAAAACCTTTTGAATGTCGTCCCCCTCTCTCCCCCACCCCCCTGGAGTTGCATTGAATTTTCCAAATTTGGCTTGAAACATGAGCTTTTGGATTTGGAAGTGAGTGGGGAAGAGGGGACTGGTGATTAGGGAACTGGCCTGGGATGTGGGAGACTCAGATTCAAGTTACTTATTTGCCTGATTCAGAGGAGAGTTTTTTATTCCAAATCACTCTGGGATCTCCCAGGTCTCAAGCCAGTCCCCTACCCACCAGGCTATAGCTGTCAGTCTCCCTCTCTCAGCTATCCTGACAAAAACTTTGTTGAAACTGATAAGTCTCTGTGATTGTTGTAGCCGTGTCGGTACCAGGATATTAGAGAGACAAGGTGAGTGAGGTAATATGACCTGAAGAAGAGTCTGTGTAAGCTCGAACGCTTGTCTCTCTCACCAACAAAAGTTGGTCCAATAAAATATATTCCTTCATCCACCTAGTGTCTCAAGTCTCCTTGAAACATTTTGGTTTTGACAAAATATTCCAAGTAACTTGAGTGTTTTTTTCCAACACAAGAGGGAGCTCATACACTGTTTTAGGAATAGTCTCTTTCAGGATGCAATTTAATAATGTGAATGCAAAACTCACATTCCAGAAATAAGGAACATTATCTTAAAACATTTTGTAAGAAACTAAGTTAAAATGAAAAGTTATGTTTTTTTAAACGTTTAAGTAGTATTGCACAGAATTCCTGCTAAGGCAAGATGGCTCACTTGTCCCTTATGAATGCTACCTGGGATTGATATCTGGTAGGTGGACAATTGTGTTGACGTGTATGGAATTGATACACAGTTTTCTCTTGTTTTATAACAGTGGCTGATAACTTCGTGTGTGATTTGTTTGCATGTCATTGCTAACATTGTCATCTAGATCATGAAATTCTTGGTGCTTGAAAATCATGCTGGGCTCTAATCAGATGGCAAGGAATAGAAATGGAAAAGTTCCAAAGTGATAGGAAAGAGTAGGCAATGCAAGTAAGGGTGAAGAGTAGGCGGTGGAAAGGGGGGATGTTGCTGGGGTTGGGGCTGTCGCAGCTCCAAGGTGAGATGATGATAACCTAATTGTGGTGGGGCTTGACTATATGACAACAGATCAGTGGGTTTTATTTTATAAACAGTGCTCTGTTTATTTTTTGTAACTTTTTTCCCTTTCCTTTGGTGTATATTTACCATCCCATTTCAAATTGTCATTCTTTGAGTGGGCAAGGGATTGCATGAGCCAAATCCCAAGATCTGTGAAAGGCTCCACCTCCAATTGCTTCTGCTTTGTCTCAGGAAGTTAATTCCAAGGACAAAGAGGGTTATATCTTCTAAAGACATCCTTTGTTACTTCCTACAATTTTTTAACTTTTTGAGCTTAAGCATAGTGCTGATGCTGCTTTGTGAATTGCTCTTTTGTTGCCTGTGGCTGCGCTGTTCTTTGAAGAGTTGGAGAAACTTTTGAATTTTAAATAGACATGGCACCGTTGTACAAATTGTTAGAGTGACCAGTGCAAAAACAAAATCCAGCTTGCAAATTTAGTTTTGGTTATATAGAATGTAGCAGAGATTTAAACGAGGAGGGCCAAATTGGCGCTCCATTGATTTAACAAATTAGAGGCTTTCTCCAGCTTCAGAACCCAGTCTTCAGTAAAATCATTGGAACTCTGCCAGAGTAACCAGCAGAAGAGTTGGCACAGAGTTTGTTGTAAGTTCTCGTTACACTGATTGTGCAGGGGAGTTGTCAAGCTCAAAGGCTTCTGGTCTCTGTATAAAACTGAGCAACCATAGCAGCAGTATTTAAACTAACAGTAAAGCCGCCGGTGAAGCAACTCAGGGCTGGAGTCGGAATCGGCATCAGCTTCCTTCCTTGAGAAGGAAGTCTACAGGTTTTAATTTTGATTTTTAGTGGTAGAAAATAAATGTCACCACTGCTAAAATTTGCTGCAGACTAAATCAACTGCTAAGTAATTTAAGTAATGTACTTGCCTATTATACTTAAATGAAAGGAAGGAATCAAAACCAAAAGACTCAGTGATCATATCTTGCTTTATCACCTACTGCAGAGTGGGGCGGGGTGTGAAACACCAGTTGTCTGCTGTGGTCTTGTCATTCTATACATGCAGGCAATGAGTATATGTACTTCAGGACCCTCCAAATGTCTTGTTCAGGGGTTGGCAACCTTTCAGAAGTGGTGTGCTGAGTCTTCATTTATTCACTCTAATTTAAGGTTTCGCATGCCACTAATACATTTTAATGTTTTTAGAAGGTCTTTTTCTATAAGTCTATAATATATAACTAAACTATTGTTGTATGTAAAGTAAATAAGGTTTTTAAAATGTTTAACAAGCTTAATTTAAAATTAAATTAAAATGCAGAGGCCCCCGGACCGGTGGTCAGGATCCAGGCAGTGTGAGTGCCACTGAAAATCAGCTTGTGTGCTGCCTTTGGCACGTGTGCCATAGGTTGCCTGCCCCTGGTCTAGTTGCACTGAGTAAGCACACTTAATGGATTGATGTTTGTGTTACATCATTCAGTAAAAAAAAGGGCTAAATGTTCATATTTAAACATGCCATTAAAGGACAAATTGTAACCTTTGTAGGTTATTCCTACATAGGGGCTTGTAAATAGAAAGTCTGGACTCATGAAGTTCCTGTCTGATTTTCTGAGGAGAAAAGAGATGAGAAGTGGGAACTGGCCAGCAGACAGACTGAGGTGAGGAGCAGAAGTGGTGGTGATACTATTCTAAGCTCATCCACAAAAATGAAACTTTTCCTGTGTGAGTAATCTAAATGAGTGTAGCTCAGACTCCTTGAGCATGGTTCCCCTTCGTGGGGCTTGTACATGTTTTGGTGGGCTCCTTCTTGATGTTGCAGAAGGGAAGTGGTGGGTTCACCCCAATGCCCCTTTTAGAACCAAAATGATGTCACTCAAGAAATGGAGAAGACCTGTGATCTACCCTCTCCTTTCTTATGAGGAATGAAATAATTTAAATGTCAACATGGTTTACTATCACTGGGCATCTGAGCTGAGATGAGTGGGCAGCTCACACCTCTCTTGTTCCAGGCTCTCTACAGCTCACATCTGTGCATCAGCTATACTCAGTTCAATTTTTTAAAGCTTTCTTAGCAACTATAAAAGCTAGAAACCTTTATTTAAAAAAAAAAAAAAAGAAGCTGAGATTTTGCTGCTACTCATGTTTTTCAGAGAGATGCAATATGGTGTATGGGCACATACCAGCTGTTTCCAAGCCCTGGATTTGGTTATGCAGATTAGGAAGGGAAGATTTCTGTGCCTGATGCCAAGAGTCTCAGGAAATTTGTTCAAGACCAGGTGCCCTCCATTCTTGTTCTCAGTTTCCATTTAAACACAGTTCCTTTAGGAGGGACTCCCAACCCTCCTCTTTCATAGGATTTCCCTTTTTTGTGAGGGGGAAGTTGCATAAATAAATGTTGACTCATTCATCACTCACTTGGGTATTTCTTATGAGGCTGGGGACAGTGACATTGCCCAAGATATGGGCTAACCTTCTGGCCCATCCCTTCCCAGCTGCAGAGCTCAATCTTTGGAGTCAAGGGAAAGGAGAATCATGCCATAAAACCAATATTCCCTCTTTCCTGACCCTGTGCAGCTCGGATGTATTTTTTTTTTTTGGCTTTAAGATGCTAAAATATGCTGTTCTTGACTGATCCTAAAAATAAATTAATAAGGTCTGCACCATTATATAATTTCTGGTAGAATCTATAGAAAACTGTGTGTCAGCTATCAGACTAAAACAATATGGCATAATTTGTCAAAGGTTAATAGAAATAGGTAAATCTTTAAATAGCTATAGCAGCAGAAGCAAATAACCTGTCCTGTTGGTCGTTCAGATTGAAGAAAGAATTAGTTCTTTTTTTCTTTTAATCCTCACCTGCTCATCTTTTAGTTCTGGCAACTGGATCCTTATGAAAAGTATGGATCTGTCATGGTGTAATGTTCCTTATTTTCTTTCTCTACATACAGATCTGTGTCTTTGAATTTTCACTAGAACATCATTGCATACATCCTGTTTTCAAGAATTAAAATTAATTGCTTTATTGTAAATACTGGACATGTGTTTTTTCTTAATATTTGTTTCTTCTTTATTATTAGCAGTTTTAATTATAGCATATGTTGTATCATACTAGCAAACATTTTGCATTTACACAGATCTCAATATCTAAATTTTGGCTTTGCAATACTTATGCAGATATGTGCACAAAGTACTTGCTTACAACAAGCTTGTAGAAAGATTTCTTTTAGTTTTCTGTGTAGACTCCATGTAAGTTCAAGTTCATTGTGGTGGAACCCACTGCAAAGAGCCTCTGATTCCATTATTCAGTATTTTGCACTCCAGAATTATTTACAAATGTAAAATGTGGCATAATTTTATCATTGAGGTAGATCTTTGCAAAGTCACACTTTTTGGGAAACCTGTTCCTGAGTTGGCTAATTTAGTGACGAAACACACACACAATCCAAGATAATGCATTAGTAAATTTACTTGGTTCATTTATTTGATACAGGATAGTTTCATTTGATTTATGCTGCTACATAATGTACTAGTACATGTGACAGTATATTTTGTAGAAGTGCTGATGTTTAAGTAGTAATATTTTAAACAACTAGTAGCCATCACTCCATCAACTCTTTTAGAAGTAAGGAGCAAATCTTGTGTGCGAATAATGATGGTATGCAGACTAGCAAAGGTCAAATTAGCCTGGCTCTTCTGTTAGAGGAATGGTCTGGTCATAAATATCGGTGAGCTGCTTCCTCCTTTATATGGATGAAATTAATACAGTCCTGTCCAGATAATAACAATACTTCTATAAAAACAACAAGGAGTCTGATGGCACCTTAAAGACTAACAAATTTATTTGGGCATAAATCTGTTAGTCTTTAAGGTGCCACTGGACTCCTTTTTTTGTGGATACAGACTAACACGGCAACCCCCTGATACTGAATACTTCTATAGTCTTCCACTGGAAGATTACAAAGAGCCTCACAAACCTTAAATAATTAATCCCCCCCCCCATCTCATTTATCCTTATACAAGTGTTAAATTCCTCACTTTACAGATGATGAAATGGAGACTCAAGTTAAACAACAAACCTAAAGGTCACATGGTCATTCAGTACCAGAGTCTAGTTAGAACCTAGAACTTCTGACAGCATTCCTATTCTCTAGACTATACTCTAGTTTTGAAAGATGTACGTCTTAAGAACACAACTAATATTCAGTACATTTCTCTTGCAAGAATGATTTAAGTGTCTGTTTACTAGCGCATGTGTGTATAATATATAGTTCATGCTGTTACTTTTCTGTATAACTACAGGCCTTCACATAGGGAAGACTGGAACAGTCCTGATATGTTTTTTGTTTGAACCAACTGCTTAAATAAATGAGTGCTGTAATCAATGAAACCAGACTAAAGGAAAATCTGAAGTACAGGCTTGTACTGATGACTGGGTTTTTGATAAGTTATCTTCGTAATTGGCTGGACAGTGCTAGCAGAAGTAAGCACTGTTGAGTGAGGTCAGCACTACAAATGTAGGCTTCTAAAGCAAGAAACATGTCCTAAGGTCTGAAATAACCTATCCATTGCTCCAGTCTGGATTTCATTTTAGTCCAGATGTTTTGAAAAAATTTCATTACATCAGATTAAAAAAGGGTAATCTAAACTGAAATGGTTTTGTGAATGTGCGATGGAGGGTTTTCTGTTCAGAGTAGCAGAAATGATTTTTTTCCCCATACTGAAAAAATATAAACATCTCTAATATATGAAGAACTGAAAAAAGTTACCTCAAATATTGAAGTGCATTTATCTGAAATGTACAGATTTAAAATGTAGAGGCTAAACATTTTAGACAATAGCAGCAAGGATTGAATTACAGACATATAGGTGATTTTTCCATATCTATCTGATTATTTTAAAATGGTATATGCAGGCACCATGGTAATGAGCATGGCATAGAAATAGATTTGCCTTAGGTTGGGTGTGGAGGAAATTAGGCTATTCATTTGTATCAGATGTGGAGTTTTATAATTATGTTGTGTGTGCATAAAGTTTGTACATATGCATTGAGCCATATGGACAGGTGTATTTTAGATTTTTAAAATGCAGTGAAACTATGCAAGAGCCTGCTTCTATTAGATATCTGATTAATTTGAAGGTACCTTATATATGCAACTTTCATTTGAAAGACACCTCTGCTCATCAGTCAGATTTTTGTCAGCCCTTTTGAGTGGTTGCTTTAGGCAGATTTTACTGTAATCATTAGGTTGTATGAAAACTGTGCCATTATCCCCAGCAATTCCTTGTCACAAATGAGTGAGCTACATGCTCTTTCATCAGAACATTCCTCTTCTTGCTTTATTTCATAGTGTCTCCAGATAATAGGTGTCAGGAGTAGTTGTGCCACTGAAAAACTTTCAAAGGTAAAATCTTTCAAAACTTTGAAGTGCAGTGCTACCCTGAAAAGTGGCTGTGGGAAAAATGGCCGTGCCGTTTACAGATATTTCAGTCTGTCTTCAAAGTCCTATATGCTTAGCCTTGTAACTGAAGATTTTTCATTGCTTTTTTTACTCCTGCTGTTTTTATCTTAGAAAGTGAGTTGGATTCTATTCCTTATAGTATCCTCATCAACAGAATTGCTGTCTACTTACTGAAGGCAGTGAGTTTGCACCAGGTGTTAGAGGTTCTGATTAGGCAAATAGCATCTTTATTACTGGAGGTATTGTTCAAGAAGGGCTCTCTGTCATGTTAGGTGTGCAGTGCTGGCAGCTGGGAACACTGATTCAAAAATGGACCATGTCAATAGTGAAAGAAATTTGTTAATATAGATTGCCTTTTTCGTGGCATCCACAAATCAAGTCTGTGGTGTCAAGCCTGTTCTTGGTACATTTCTGAAAAACTACACCATTACAATGCTTTCTAACACCCTTTCAAAACATTTTATTTTATTGGGTTCCACCCACCCCCATGAGAGAAGAATAGAGAATAACGACAAAAGAGCAAAGAAGTTAAAGAAAGGGAGGAGGGGAAGCAAAAAAGTGATACATTGGTTTCTATTTTGTAGAGATTAATCAAAGATTCTAAAAAGTTAGAGCAAATCTTTTCAAATGTCTCTGAGGTGTGAGGTAGTTGTTTGGTTTCAAGCACTGCTCTGGAGAACCAAGCTTTCTGTGAGATGGAGATTTTCCAAGATGAAGGGATACATCGCTAAACTCGGTGCTGGGAAGTAATTTTTAAGGAGGTATCTATTATCATATTAATCTTCCTACTTGCTTCTAGCCAAAAGTTTCAGCTGCAAAACTTTTGAGCCAGGCTGCAGGAAACCCATTTTTCCAGCCGGAGTCTGTTTTGGCAAGGCCTGTCCACATTAACCTATATGGGGACCAGTATCAATGAAATATAATTCTCTGCTGGATAGAGTTTTTAATGTTTTGCATGGCACTTCCCCATTGGCTAGTGTTCAAGGATATACACAAATCTTTGTTCTTGGCATGGTGCAGGCAATTAAATTAGGGAGGGTCTTTAGGGTCTGTAAGTTATAGAATCATAGAACTGGAAGGGACCTCAAGAGGTCATCTAGTCCAGTCCCCTGCACTCAAGGCAGGGCAAAGTATTAAATACATAATGGACTCCAGTTGGTTGGGTGAACTTACTAAGCTCTCACCACATCAACAACAATTCTGAAGTCTCTGGTCCTTCCAAGCGCATCAGGGTCAAATGTCCTTCAAGAGATGCTTAAGTTGCAGGTAATGTCATGCAGCTGGACTAAATAGATTGCAGTGTTGGAGTTCTTGGAATAGGAGAAACTGATCTCTGCGATCAATTGAGACACCCAAATTATCCTTTTATCCATCCACTCTACCCATTAATGGTTTCTTGTCAGTTTTCAACACTGGTTGACCCAAGTACAGCATGAACGTGTGAGAAGAAATAGAATTTAATATTTCTAGCGAAACTGGCCCACGCTTGTCTGGTAGCCAATATTATTGCTGAGATTCTACAGTCAAAAGGGTAATAGGTTGAACCTACTATTCCTGCCAGTGGGAGAGGATGTATCACAGCTTTTTTTTTTTTTGGCAGTTTCAGCAGTACATGTATCAAATATTTGAGTAGAAATGGAATCATAGAACATTAGGGTTGGAAGGGACCTCAGGAGATCATCTAGTCCAACCCCCTGCTCAAAGCAGGACCAATCCCCAAATGGCTCCCTCAAGGATTGAGCTCACAACCCTGGGTTTAGCAGGCCAATGCTCAAACCACTGAGCTATCCCTGCCCCCCAAGCTGACTTCTAGAGATGATCTGCTCAGGTGAGGGTTGGAGCACATTCGATGGTCAGTGTTGGGAAGCTTGCATTGTTGCTGCTGCTCATGCGGCAACTCATTTCGGATAATGACTTTGGACTCCATGATTTCAATCCAGTATCTTTCAAATGTAGTACATAATTACTTGGCCTTCACTCATAGAGGTCTGCTGGTGCTCATAAAATTGAGTTCTACTCTCGTAATTTCATGATGACAGAAAAGCTTCTTGAGTAAATTTAGTATCCACTCATGGGCCATATATTAAAGAAATAAGTCATTAAACATTTTAAGGATAATGGAACCAAAATCAGTGGGGTGGGGGGAATATAGACTGAATATCAAAGTGCCTGATGATGAAATCTGTTAGGCTTTTGACTAGTCTCAAAGTAAGTGTTGGAAGCCCCATCATTTGGACAAAGGAAAGTACTGATATGAACAATCCTTCATAGCTAGGGAGATGGCCGGTCATTTCACAGAATTGACCTTCAGATGTCAATGACTTTCAGTCATTACTGATGTAGACCAGTTACTGAGATGTAAAAAGTATAGGATATCATTCCCCACACCCAGGCTGATGATGATAATCCTGTCCATACCCATGAGGGAAATGGTATCTTTCCAGTACTGTGGCAAAATAAACTGTTTTTTAAAGGACGTTAAAATGAGTCCTAAAAATAAATTTAATGCTCTTTTTATAATTATTTCTCATTAACCATTTAGACTTTATTTAAAAATTTTAAAATACTGTAAAAAATGAAGCTGCAGTTGTCAAGGTTGATACACCTGAGAGAGCATTTCAGGGTTCAGTTGGCAGGAGACATGTATGAGCCTTCAAAAAAAATTAAACAAAAAGGAATTAACTTCTCTTGTAACCTGTCTTCCTTTTTCTTTTCAAAGTGTCAGTTTGTGGTTTTGATAAATGTCAGAAACATTTTTTTCTGAAATAAAATTCTCTGCATAATCCTGTGTTGTGATTTTTCTCATCCCTCCAAAGATTACTTTGTCCTTCCTATGGTTTCTCATCAGAAAAGTATCTGAGTAATGGGATGAATTTGACAGCTGAGTGTGTTTCCTACTTAATTAGTTTCATGTGATAACTTAAAAAGGGAGAGGAGGGAGTTCATTTGTTTGGCTGTTTTTTTGTTTTGTTTTCCTATAGTGTTGGAAGTTCATTAGGCTTTTATTTTTATTCTTACTTTAAGTGTTGTTGAACACTTACTGTATTTTTGCTGCCAGGCTGTAGGCTTTCTTGTCATGCTTTCTACACTGTTTTGGGTACAGACAATGATTAATAGTTTGTTTTACATGATATCAAGAATATATATATGTATATGTATTAGAGAACTGCACCCTCATATCTGTGTATCGGTCTCTGAGACAAACCATTGATAAAATGTGTAAGTGTGTGCTGGCACAATCATCATCTCCCGATCAAGAAGCCAGGATTATATGATACTGACAGCAGTTTGCGTTAAATCACTGTTTATAAAGTGTCTTAAGGATCTCTTCTCAGTCAGACCAGGAACAGATTAGATTAATACGTAGTTTATAAAAACATACTGAGAAGAGTGTGTCTGATTTTTAGTTCTTACAAATAAACTTATAGGCACAAGTACTTTTAGGAATCCCCAGTGTTTTGAATCACTTCTGTTTTAGCATTTATCATCTACCTCTTGGGGAATCCTGAATGGTTATCGATGAGGGTATTCTTCTTTCTGGTAAAATATTTATATATGATAGAAAATTGTTGTTTTGTTTATATTGTGGTAGCATGTAGGAGTGTCAATCATGGACTGGACCCAAGTGTGTTAGGTGCTGTACAAACACACAACAAAAAGATGGTCCATGCCCCAAAGGGGTTACAGTCTAAGTAAGGCCCAACTTGAACTGCAGGATGATTGTCAAAAAATTGCAGCCGAATTGTGGACAAACCGTGGAAAATTGCAGAAGAGTCCATTATTACTTTTCCTTGATTTTTGCACTGTTGGCTGCCTGGGGCTCCCATTGTCTGCCTCTTGGGTCTGAGAGCAGGGGCTCTCACTGTCAAAATTGCGGTGGAAGTCTAATATTGCGAATCTGCCATTTCTGCTATATTGAAAGTTAAGTAGGGCCTGAAGTACACCTCTACCTTGATATAACACTGTCCTCGGGAGCCAAAAAATCTTACCATGTTATAGATGAAACTGTGCTATATCGAACTTGCTTTGATCCACCAGAGTGCACAGGCCCACCCCCCGGAACACTGTTTTACCGTGTTATATCTGAGGTCTTGTTATATTGAGGTAGAGGTGTATAAGACAAAAGACAACAGATAGGGGAAGCACAAGAAAATAAGGAGACAGTATTGGTTAATATGATAGGCAGTTCTCATAGGACTCCAGTTTCCTAACCATTCTCAAGTTTTTTTTGTAGGCTTCACTGCAAAGGATAGTTTTAAAGATGTATTTTAAGGAGGACAATGAGGTAGCTTTACAGATGTATACAAGGAACTCTTCCAAAGTACAGGAAAGGTACTCTTTTGGAAGCTTAATGAATACATGTTGAAGGTTGGCATCATTGGCTGAAGGGAGGCGAAAGTCAGCATCTCAGTAATGTATGAGACATGATAGGTAACTTTGGGAATAGTGCTTGAAAATGAAGACAAGCAGCTTATATTCTAGCTGATGGAGAAAGGGGAACTCGTGAAGGGATGCAAAGTGGAGTGACATGGTCGAAGCGATGAGCTAAGAAAATGATCTTTGCAGCAGCATTTTGAATGGATTGTGACAAATTAAAATCTGTAAATTAAATGCTTATTGCCCCTTCCACAATGGGAAAGATATGTATTACTTTTAATTATTATTGCTCTGCTTTATTTTCTTTTCCATGCCCTTATCCCTTCAATACACAAAAAGGGACTGAATTTTATTAATGTGACCTAATATTCAAGTGACCTCTCTGCACTTTCTCTTCTTATGGGGGTAAAATTCATATTAAACTTCTTTAACCCAGTATTTCAGTCTGCTTTTACTTTGTAAATACACGAATAAAGTCTGCTTCATTCATATTTTTTGTTCATTCTTGGAACTACATTATTGATTCAAAATCTGTCTGATGCTGGCTTCAGAATGTCTGCGTGGCTACTGAGTTATTTACATATTTTATTTATTTAAAGAGACTTAAAATCCAGAAATTAATATTGTATTGATTTTATTAGGCACTAGGAATATTGAGAGTATTTTGTTTAGGGGGAAATATTATAGTCTGCTAAATTTAAACATAAAACTCCTTAAGCTGAATGTAGTAGACATAATATTAAAATGTCACATAAAATCAACAATACTTTTTTCAGCGGTAGGGTGGTTACCACCTCCATCTATATTGCATTTACTGTTACAATAGTTAGCTAAACTGCTTAGCTGGAAAGGCAGGTCATGACAGTAACTAGTATTGTGGAAACTGATTCCAAATACGAAAAAATATGTTTTAAAACAGGAAAAATGTTTTCTTGCAAACAATACCACTGCAGTTTGAGGAGCAGAAAAGAGTAAAATGGCCAAAATACATTACAGTTGGGAAACACAGATTTCATCAGGTCTGAAGGAAGCATTCATTTTGTTACTGAAGTGTTGTTCAGTCAGTCAGCATCCTGTCACAGCAAGTTAATATGGGAAAGAGAAAACAACTAAGTAGAAAATGTTAAGCTATTGCTGTCTCTGCATGTTGTTTTTGCCTTTTTGTCTTAATTATTCTACCTTCTTATGTGATGGATAGAGTTGTCTAAGTGCGTGTTTCGTTTGTTTGGTTTGATGGGCTGTCAGATTTAGATTTAAACTTCCTACCATCACTACCACCACATGCTACCTCTGCCTCTTCTCATTTGGGCTGTCAGGCACATTTGTTGTTATATCTGGAGGAGCAGTTTATATTGACAAGCAGTCATTACTTATGGCAGTGTTTAGTCAAGCTTCTTTTGCTGCAGTATAAATGTTCATTTTGCTAAATTGCAAGTCAAGTATGCTTGGCCAGGAGCTCTTACCTCTGCTACAACTCATTGAACCATTTGCATCACTAAGTCATAGTTATTTAGTCAACCACTCAGGTACAAACCTTGATGAAATTACCAAATTATATTTGGCAAATAGCAGCCGATGTTTTGTAAATAATAATCCCTAGAGCTTTCCTGAGAAATAAAACCCTCCTAAAAAAATCTTAAACTTTAAATATTCCTTCAAAATTTTTGGTGATAGGTTAAAATATACTGTAGATTTCTTTCAGTTCTTTATATAACTTAGTTTCAAATTCAGTTGCCCAAAAGATGCTGCAAAGGGTATGTACATATTAAAAAAGTAAGGATCTAACTGGTCAACTATAGATTTTTATTGCTAATGTTCTTTATTTCCCTCTATCAAGAAAAATGTTGGCAACAATTTTTATGCTTCTGTACCTTAAGTTAGAAAAAGAGAAATAATATAAATGTATCCACAAATGAGCATGGCTTAATGTTCCAAAATTTGGGCATCTGCACTCATGAAGAATAGATTTTCATCATTTGAATCTGATCACAATATTATTATAATTAACGTATTGTATCACTTTTTCTCATTGCCACTGTCAGAGTGAGTGGATCTGTAAGGAGGTTAGAGTACATCTACACCTGAGCCTGCCCTACCCCATGTCCCCAGGTGGAAGAAACGAATAAAGTCATGTGACAATCAGATGACTAGGAGCTGGGTGCACTGGGAGATATAAAGGCAGCATCTCAGTGAGAGGAGAAGAGATCCAAGTGGAGAGGAATCTTGGGAGTCTGTGCTCTATAAAGAATTAGGAGGGCAGTCAGGAAGGCTGGTAGTATAGAAGAAACCCTGGGAAAGAGAAGCAAGACAGGTAGTGGTTGTGGGGGACAATCAGTCCAATTATTTAGTGTTCCCCAGGCCAGGAAACCATAGAGGGTGGGTGTCAGTTCCACTTGTACTGCCACTCTATTTGCACTCTCACCCTTCAATGTCCCCTTTATATAAGTGGGAAGACCGGACTGAATAGAGCCCAGGATGTCTTGTTGCTGACCCTGGGAAGGAAGGGCTGGAATTGAGGTGATGAGAAGACAGACCCTCGGGAAGGAATGGCTGTGCCTAGGGACCAGGGTGGAAGACTTTTGGGTGTGTTTGGACTTTGAGAGCCCAGAAGGGGTTCTTGTGACTTGGTCAGAGGGTTAAGTCACCTCAGCAGTGGAATTGTGCTGATGGCCAAGAGAATTATTGGTAAAACTAGGAGAGAAACTGAGTCATGGTAGTTGCAGTGCACTCTATTTGCACTCTCACCCTTCAAGGGGGTTTGCTGTTGGTCTGCATCCTGCAACAGTCCCATTAGCATGTTTTATTTCCTCTTGAAAACTTGATGGTTTAGTTAAGAAGTGTTATTGAGAAGATCTAGTGTGGGCTGGGGAAAAAGGGGAAATACCCCCTTCATCACCACCCCCCCTTTTTTCTAGGTAAAAAGCACGGTGCATCCATAATGAAAACTATTTAGGGAACTCTGCCTTGTAAAAAGGAGAGGGCTGAAAGCATTGATGACCCCTAGAGAAAAAAGTGGGAGATCCTTGGTATGCTTGTGGATTTAGCACCCAGCCTTATAGTCCTTACTCCGCTAAATGAGTTCCGTTAAAATAATCAGTGGACTTATTCACCTGTGTAGGTGCTGCAGGATTAGGCCTTTAGGTCCTGATACTGGTAACACTTATTCCATGCTTAACTTCATGCACTTGAGTAGTCCCAGTGAAAGTACTCCTGTGCATAAATGTCGGTTCTTCACCCCATGATTTGTACAGGGAGGATTCCTAATCAAACTTATAGGTAGGTAAGAGAGACTGAGGAAGATACTCTTGTGGGGGCATAAGGAAGGAAAAGAAAGGGAGAAAGGAAAGCAGAATTTCAGAGTTTAAAATGTGCACTTATATTCATTTTAATTATGCATTTGCCATCAGACTTGTGAAGTTGCTGACCTTGGTTCTGGTTTCAGAAAGGAAATGTGTCAAACTATCATTACATTTTTTGCAAAGGAGCATAAACAAAAGGTTGAAGTGTTGACAGCTATGACAAAGTTCAGTACCATAGTGTGTCACCAGATAAGTGATACTGTATAGTTTGTGGCAGTCAGCAAAGCATGGCGGCCACTATTCATGTGTCAGTTTTAAAAGACAGGAAGTGTTACCCAAAGGAGGGAGAATAACAGAATTTGACAGCTTGGTAGACACTTAAGGTTAAATGTCTTCTTTTGAATAGATTTAATTTATATATGTATTCATTTTATTTTATGGGTTGATGTCTGAAATTCCAGGCTTGCAACACTTTTTTGTTTATCTCATTACTTGGGGGTGTTTGTGCTGTGGGAGAACAAGCATATATCTTTAAAACTTACTGCTAAAATTGAAGGGTACTATATTTTAGATGTTATCTTTGATATCCAGGTGTTTTACTGTACAAAAATGCAAATGTACATGCAGCCAACAGCCAGCCACTGCAGTGAAATAAGTGCCTTATTCAATTTTTATTACTAAGTGTCCCATTTCTGAAAATATACTGTATTGTTAATAGATTATGATGTATAGCTTGGACTCAGTTGCTCCACTGCAGCCAGATTTCCTTCAGATTTCTCCGACTTGCTACTTTCTTTGCAAAACAAGAGCTTTAATTCAGGGTGTTAAATGGAAATTTAAAACTCTACATAATAGTCTCTCTCTCTCTCTCTCTCTTTTCTTTCTTTCTTTCCCCATGACCATCTTATTATAAGATTCCAGGATTTTCATTCTGTTTGTGTCTCACTCTGAAGCCTAGAATGTCTGAGTCAGTGCAAAGCAAAGGAAAAAGCTTCAAGGATGGTTGAGCGTTCTTTTTGTCTAGTATATTATCAGGCTCAATCATTACTGGAATTCATGGACTTTTATGTCCAATTTTTAAGTTTTTGAGCCGTTTTTGGCTTTTTTACACTTTACAAATTTACACCTGAATGACAGCACGGACTTTCACCTAGTTATAAATAATAAACTAGAACCACACTATGTATGTATTAAGGTTATATTATCCTCCTTTCTTTCACATATTCAGTTTGTTCTGTAAGTTCCTTTAATTTCCCAAGCACTTATATTCATTCCTTTGTATCTCCTGTACATGAAGGAGTGAGGGAGACTCTAAAATAACAGTTGCTGTAGAAATAAAACTTCTGCTTTCAGTTTTCTCCAAATTAAGGGGAAAACAAGCCACAAAGGTGAAGAACTGAAGCAGTATATGGTGGACCAGTGGAAGCTAAAGGATCTCCTTTGTAAGAAATCTATTGGCAAAGTTTCAAAGAGACTGATTGTGTAGTGAAATCATATAATGGACACTTGAAGCAGGAAAAGCACTGAATATATGACTAAAAAGAAATATTTTCTTTGTAACTTTTGATTGTTTAATCTCTGAACTCTTATGCATGTCTAAAGTAAATAACACTCATCAGTGTTTTTCATATTAAGTCCACTATCTATTATACATATTTTTGGTGTGTACAATATATAAAATATTTAGAAAGCAATTCTCATGTTATAAATTGACTGCTTGGCTTCAAAACTATACAATACTAGATCTCCAGTTTTTGGGGATCATTGTCGGTGAAGGTAATGCTCTTAATTGCCCATTGGAGGGACCCAACCATCTTGCTCTTCAGATTCCTTCAGCGCCTTGTGTTAAACTAGAATAAAATGTACATGGATGGAGTGGCTGATCAAAAAAGGCAGAGAATAACTATCAGATATATTCAGACCTGCCTCTTCCCCTCAAAGATTGTAGGCCACATCCTCAGCTGCTGTAAATTAGTGTAGCTCTATTAACTTCAGTTGAGCTTTACCAGTTTATACCAACTGGGGAATTGTTTATCTTGAGTGAAAAGTTCCTGGGATTTCCCTCTTCCCCTCCTCCCCCTTTTAAGCTTCCACACAGTCTAGCCAATGTTAGTTTTTCTCTGCTGAAGCTTTTGCCTCCTGGAACATATACCTTCCAACATTTCAAGTGGCTAAAGCGGGATGCAGCACCATTCAGGTTTGGTCCATCCACGTAGGGATGGAAGGACAGACTGGCAAGATTTGATTGATGTTGCAACCTAGCATATGGGGTTGCAACACCAATCACATTTAGTGGAGAAGCAGAGATGGAGAAGCAGACAGGCCAAATGTGAGTAGTGCTGTGAGACCCTGTGTGCCAGGTCACACTACCACCACTGGGTTTGGGGCCCCTCTCAAAGGGGGGTCCAGGGCAAACTTCATCCCCTGGGCAGCCCTGAATGGAGGAAATGTTCACTTCAACCAGGACAGAGGGTTTTGGGATCAAAGCAGGACCGTCCAGCTAAACCCAGGACAGTGGAGAGGTCTTGGAACATCCTTCCTGTTTCTCTCTCTCTCTCTCTCAGCAATTCTTCATTTCATTTTAAATTACAGCTAGAAACATCTCTTCTCCTTTGCCTATACATCTTAGGTCTCTCTATCCTTTGGCTCTTATTTCTTAGTAACTTTATTATTTAACTCCATAAAGTGTTTTTGGATAACCATTTTCTTGTCTTTTATTACATTAGAGAGCAATTAGTGGCTAATTGGATTCTATGTTCACCTTGTCATTGACTTCTTAATTTGTCTTGGACAGTCATTTAACCTCTCCTTTCATCATACATATAAGTGGGTGGATAATGGTTACCTACTCTGTACCTTACAGATTATTGAGAAAGATAATTAGTTTGTAAAGTTAATTGAAAACTTTGGATGACACATGCTGTTGGAATGCAGAGATTATTAAACAAAATAGTTTTTAAGATTAACTTGCCTAATGTTAGCTATTTTCCAATGTGAAAAGTGGACCTGTGTAGTCTTTATCTTGTTAATATCAATTATATTTTTGGTGCCAAAGAAATCTTTCTTTTTGTAGGTGCTCGAAGATGCAGAGTCTCAGCATTTGTTCCAGTCCATCTTGCCTGATATGGTGAAGCTAGCACTGTGTCTCCCTAGTATCTGCACTCAGGTAAGTAAGCGCAGATAGGTACACCCACAGGGCAGATTAATTTCATATAAATTATAACTAATGACTGGGGTCAAAATGCCATAGCCATGTTATGTTTCTATTGAAAGCTGTGGTGGTTCTGTCACATTTAGATGAGGCCTAGGGAGCAGGAAGGACAACACACATCCATAATGGTACAAAAGAATATTAAAAACCCACTGTCCCATTTCTGAACCTTAATTTAAGCCATCAATCAAAATTCTGTATATACTGGAATGTCTTGTTCTTCTTTCTAATGACATGGCCATGAAATTTTTAAACTTTGAATTAATTCCCCCTGTTCAAAATATATTTAGTGGATTTATACCCTTTTGGCTTTGAAACCACTTTGAAAGCTATTTTAATCATATGTGAATAATGCTTCTGATAAGGCTTTCCTCTTTTACTTATAAAAATACATGATTATATTTACACCTCCACAGTATCTGTGAATATACTGTTCTCAATAATGATCATGAATGTTTTACTTTATTGTAATATGGCCAAATCCTGCAGGCACTTCTTAGTTGGTATAATGCTTACTGCAGGGAATAGTCACCTCAAACTCAATAGGACTGTTCATGTGAGTAAAGATTATTTAGATGAGTAAGCATTTGCAGGATAGAGCCTCTTATTTGTAAGCATGACTGTCTCAACTTTTTAAACAGGTTTTTCAAAAGTAAGGGGGTTGTATTGGAATAGAAAAGCATTGTCCTGCTTAGTTATGCTAAAGAGGATGTTTACAGAGGACACAATTTTAGAAAATTGAAATATTTTCTGATCTTTTTACCAGTCATTTGGCTGGAAGAACTTTTCTGACAACTACAAAGCTTTTAAAAGTGAGTACAGCATGAAAAGGACACCAAGATGATTAAATTATGCATATTTTAAAGGAGTTTTACTTCCTTGAAATGTTTCTATTTGAGAGATGAGTTATTGACCGTTGTACACTATCTGTAGGTCACTCTTTGAGTTTAGATGTAGCTGAACTTAAGATGCAGTAGTGAAATCTATTTTATACAGCGAAATGACTTAATCTACAACAGCAGTATAGTTTACCTAAATAAACTGAATTCTGTGAAACAGGATTTTTCAACCTTTTTTCCTCCACTTTTTCTTCTGTGATATCATAATCCAGTCTTACAAAGCCCTAATATAGATTGATAGATGAATATATGGAGAAAGAAAAACCTGTGGCCAAAAGAGAGATCTAAATTCAGTGATTATAAATTTAATAACTTCACATTTTATAAAAATATATCAAAACATTCTTAATGAAGATTTCATTTACTACATGTCTCTTAGGGTTGTATGTCCAATAATTCTACTTATTGCACCTGTTCACACAGGAAATTTATTTTCACAGGTAGTGCTAAAATATAATGAGTCAGCTCCACTGAAGCTGTTCTTGTTTCATTTGTGGAGAACCAGAAGCAGAGATGGCAATTGTTTAATTGGGAGGGAGGAGCTAGAAGAAGGGATGAACAAATGTATTTTCATTTGATTATTTTTTAAATGATTATTACAATAGCTATTAGCCCATTACTTAAATAATTTTAATATATTTTGTAATATTGTATCAGATATAAAAGTGGTTCTTAAAATAAAATCACTTGAGTGTTATGGGGAAAAAAATCAAGGAAAATTTTCAGACTTCTTTTAATGCACAGTTAAATTTTTCATGCTGTCAACTATGATTAAAGGATAGCAGGGTCTGCTAGTTTGATTTCAGTTTCTAAAATCTAAAAAGCATTAATTTCATCCTGGTTTTCAGATATATAATTGCTTTTGCTCGTATGAAAATGTGGCTTTGCAAAATCTGCGTCTCCTGAAGTCAAGTTACCAAACCAAAATGGTAGATGAGGGCCAATTTAGTTTCCTAATATTATAGTAGACATGCCAATAGATTAGTAAAAATACAAAATGGTCAATTTACTGGAGATGAGTGGGAATCTGTACCCCTTTTTGGAGGTCTCCTTAGAAACTAAGAATGATAGCTAAGGACTTAATGCAGAGATTATTGATCTGCTAATACATTAGTGAAAATGCTGCATACATCTGAGGGTTTGCTTTCTCTTGTGTTGTCTAAAGTGATACATCTCTGATACTTTTTATTCTAACACATTCTATTCTGCCAATACACAGTTTCTCCTCTTCAACAAAACTTTTCCAGACATTTTTATAGCTCTGTAGCAGTATTTCCTAGTTAATTCTGAATAATTACTCTAAATCAGAAATGTCAAAAACATAGCCCTGGCCTGGATTCAGAGAGAGGTAGAGGGGTGTGTGTGTGTGTGTGTGTGTGAGAGAGAGAGAGGGCATTTTCACATCCTGCAGAATCTGAACTTCTACTGGGGAAGAGGAAAGTTGGCTTCTCATTGTTAGAAAGCAGACATTGAAAACATGGATCGCTTTGCACAGAACTTGAAACAATAGCTTGGAGAAGTGTAAACTCTGTCACCCCCATTCATCTAATTGATTGGTTAACTCTCATATCTAGTGATGATGCTTTAAATGTGATCATTACTTAATTTCTGATCATTTTCATGGACTGAATTGGGAAGAGGTTGGGAGCGAAGCTCATGGGAGATGAGAACTGGAAATTAACACAAGGAGGGAAAGTGCATTGAAGAAAAGAGGAAAGACATGAGGAGGGAGAAAAATAGAGAAGGAAGAAACACAAAGCAAAAATGGGTGTGGTTCTAATGTACAGCATATTTTTTTTCACTGGTGTAGAATTTAATGATAAAATAATGAACAGTAATAACTAAAAGCTTAGTTTTTATATAAATGCTATAGTCCACCTTTGAGCTTTGTGTAAACTTCTGATTGCACTGTGCAGACTGGATGCTCATTTTGCAGTAGGTTTACTTATCAAGAGGAGACAACCTCCCTCAACCCTTCCCCCACCAAACAAATGAAAACACCCAATTCCCACTTACTGCAGCTCCATATTGCCAAAGAATTTAGGGAGAGGGAAGCCAATATAAATCTCTCTGTCCTTCAGTCTCTGCAGTGGCTCCAATATGCTTAACCTGGTTCTCTCCTTTTACCCACTCAAGCCTTCTGGAATTCCTACAGCCCTCCCAGTAAAATGGCTGTCCCGCGTAGCTGCCAGCTGGGGTGAAAACCAGCTTCCTGCACTTACCACCCCCCACACTTCCAACTATCTCCCTCTCACTGTAGGTGTGTTGCTTGCAGGGAGTGGGGAAAGAAGATACCCTTTCAGAGATGCTTCCATTAAGTATGTGTTTGTATTGCAGCCACAAGGTGTGGTGGCAGTTCAGGTAGACATACCCATGCTAACTTTAATCTAGTTAGTTTGGGTCCTGGAGTAGTGAAGCCACAACAGTGTGCACTTCAGTACAGGCTAACCCTGTGAGTAATTACCCAAGGTTCTTGGGCTCATACAGCTCATGCTGAAGCATGTGCTGTCATGTCTTCATTGCTCCAGGACTCAAGCTAGCTATATTAAAGCTAGCTTGGCAGGGCCGGCTCCAGACCCCAGCGCGCCAAGCATGCGCTTGGGGTGGCATTTTGCCGGCAGGGCGGCAGGCGGCTCTGGCAGACCTTCCGCAGTCATGCCTGCGGGAGGTCCACCGGAGCTGCGGGACCAGCGGAACCTCCGCAGGCATGTCTGCAAGAGGTCCACCGGAGCCGCGGGACCGGCGATCGCCAGAGCGCGCCCCGCGGCGCGCCGCCCTACTTGGGGCGGCAGGATTCCTAGAGCCACCCCTGTAGCTTGGGTATGTGTCTACTGAAATTGCAGTCGCACCCTGTGACTGCAGTATAGACATACCCTAAATCTGTAGCTGCTGTCTGGGTGAGGGTAGCATTTCTATAAAGGGGCAGAAACCTGCTCCCCGCTCCGGGTCTTGTAGAGCACTCATAGATGCAGCGCATGATGATTATAAAACCAAATACTGAATATTCTTTGTAGTGTATGATCCCTGTTAATTTGTTGGCAGAACTCCCAAATGGAGCTGCCAGCAAGGAGAGTCTGCTTTGGGCTATAGCCCCTTTTAAGTCTCTTCTTTAGCTGACATCCATGAGGCGCTCTCCTGTTCACTATAGAACATTTTGTGGAGGGGAGAATTTATAGAATATGCTTAGTGCATCTGTTAACATTACTCCCATGAGTTTAAAAGCCATATTTGGTCTTCAGATAAGAAGGATGGACCATCTTCAGTGGCCACAGATGTTTCACAGCCATTACTAATGAGCAAATGCCTTGTCAGAATAGTGAGCAGACTCAAAGACCCAGTGAACAGTAGAAAATTAGGTTGATTTAACTACCTAGGCTGGGGTGTGAAAAATCCACACTCCTGAGTGGCGTTGTTAAGATGACCTACAGCAACAGAAGAATTCTTCTGGCAACCTCATTACTGCGTCTCAGGGAGGTAGATTACCTACACTGATAGAAGAACCCTTCCTGTCGGAGTAGGTAATGTCTACACTGATGTGTTACAGTGTGCAGCTTTGCCACTGTAGTGTTTTATGTGTGGACAACCCCAAAGGCTAGTTTTGCCTGATATGAGCTTATAGATAGGGAGGGGGAAAATATTCTTTATAAGACACTGTTCTTTATTAGTCTTTACTTAAGACTTTCTGGTTTTTCATGGATAACTTTGAAAGTTGGTGGCTCATATTTTCAGTATTTCTTTTCATTTTCTGGCCCCTAAACTTTTTTATTTTGGCCTTCATTAGGGGTATTTTAATAATAAAAAAAAGTTGTTCCACTCTGGCTAATTATGATTCCCTTAAAGTATTAAATCTTTAATTATGGTGTCCTGGTCTTCATAACATTCATTATGTAGACTTGTAAATTCTTTGGAGAGAGGCATCTTCAACCTGAGGACGTTGCATGGAATTGTGAGATTAAGGTGGATTGAATATGGTGGTAACAAATGGTGTCGATAAAGGTTTACTCACACAAGTTACAAATGTGGACAGTTTGTAAGTAGGCTCTGTACAACCTTCTTGATTCATTTTTGCCAGTGCATGTCATTCCTGATCTCATCCCAGGCCTATTCACAGCTCTGCTAATGCACTTTAGTCTTGTCCTGTAAATGTATTGCTAAGTTTGGTCCTTTTTTATATAATGGAGTGCTTTTTGTGCTGTGGACAGATGCCCATGTAGAATGAGATTCTCCAAATTGGTTTCCACCTGTGATCAAATAAGATTTGAACAGTGATTCCTCACAGGAGCGAAAATGGTGAATTAAGTTCCACCCAAATCCTCCACTCCATCCAACATCTTCCTCCTCAGGCATATCATAAAGAGACAGAAGTTCTAATTTATACACTGCGCATATTTTATAGGGTGGGGAGAAAGAAAGAAAGCTTTCAAATTGATAAGCCAGTAATAAAATAAATATATAATAATAATGGTGCTTGTTGTGTTTGTTCTTTAATTCAAATTATATTCGAGTCTTCTAGTTATCCAAAACTAGAAATTGGATGAGGGAGTCAAAATAAATGGTTGAGTAATTAAATATTTTATAGTTAATGTGACATTTGTCCCCTCATTTTACAGCTGTAAATGGGTAATTGCTGTAATCATGCATTTTCTTTAAATTGTGCAACAGCATTGTGACAATATGCTGAGGTTCCCAGAATTGAGAGTTAGTGTTAACCCTCTCAGCCTCAGCAGGTGAGAGTTTAGCTATTGTTAAGAAGTGTGACAACTCCCTGACACACCAGCTTGTCAGCCTTCCCAACAAACTTCCCCAGAGACATCTCCCTGCAATATCCAGTCTCCTTAGTGAGCAAACAGAAGTTAAATTTGTTGCTCCTTTAAGGAGACAATATACTGCAGCCGGTTAGCTTAAGCGGGTTTAACACTCCCTTCCCTTTAAACAGTGCACTGAATTGTTTTATAGTAAAGGTAGAGCAAATTTATTTAACAAAAAGGGCAGAGGATTGAATGATGCCAAGTATAAGGAATAAAGATGAAAGGTTACAAACAAACAAACAAAAGTAAAAATACACTAAGACTAAAACCTGATTCAACAAACTACTCTCTCTTGTTCAAAGAAGTGTTTCTCAAGGCTTTTTTTTCCAGCATGGCTGACCAGACTCTCTGGCCAGGACCCTTCATAGATCTCAAAGTGATCAGTTCCTTTGTCCCTTCAAGTGAAGGATGCCAAAAATGGCCTTTTCTCTCTGCTTATATCTTTACAAAGTTCATTGACTGTGCTTCAAGAGAGAGGCAGGCTTCCTGGGGTGCAATCTTTATCCCCCATTGAGATTGTTAAATGGTTCTCTTTCTCCCCTTGCTCTCCTGATGGCTTTGGCCTTGGCTACACTGGCACTTTACAGCGCTGCAACTTTCTCGCTCAGGGGTGTGAAAAAACATCCCCCTGAGCGCAGCAAGTTACAGCGCTGTAAAGCGCCAGTGTAAACAGTGCCCCAGCGCTGGGAGTGCAGCTCCCAGCACTGTAAGCTAATCCCCAGGGGGAGGTGCAGTACGTGCAGCGCTGGGAGAGCTCTCCCCCAGCGCTGGCACCGCGACCACACGCTCACTTCAAAGCGCTGCCGCGGGAGCACTTTGGAGTTTCGAGTGTAGCCAAGCTCTTTGTTTATCTTGCATGTCAATGTGCTTTTCTTTGTCTTTGGTCACATCTTGCCTACTTTTCAGCGGGGAGACATTCAAGCAATCAGAATCGTATTCCTTTGGGACAGTTGTAGCTTAAGCATTGTTTGCCAAATACATTTTAAGAACATAATTCTGGAACATATTTATTACCCTTTGTATACACCTCTTACATACACCATGCAATGATTTTTGGGACAAGTATGTTACCAGTTTGTATAGATATCTTACATAACACCTTTTGGATACAAATCATGACACCAATGTGTGGGGTACAGAGAGTATGTCAGGCCTGACGAGTTGCTGAGACAGAGTAATAAACTACCCACAAGAATAATTTTAGAATCCAGCTGCTGGAATAACTAAAATATAATATATCTTACTTGATTTTAAGATTGCCCGGTTATTACTACATTCCGTCTGTTTCCACCTCTGGAGCCTGTTTTTTCTCTGATAAGTTGTGCTTTGTTGGCCTTATTGTTACTGATTAGAAATCTGCTATTTGTCAAACAAGCTTGTTCCCAATCATCTTAGTTGAACAACCCTTGACTTTAATGGTGCTGCTGATTTAAGGACCAACCAATGGCCCTAAATTACTCTTGCTCTAATTTAGCAAATGTAATTTTGTGCTCCTGGTTTTTTTTTGTGGTTTTTTTTTTTGAATTGCTAAACTAATTATTTCTCTCTCTTTTTTTTTTGTTCATTCCCTTCTGATAGCCAATACCTTTACTGAAACAAAAGATGAATCACTCCATCACAATGTCACAGGAGCAGATCGCTAGTTTTCTAGCCAATGCTTTTTTCTGCACTTTTCCACGACGCAATGCAAAGATGAAGTCTGAGTATTCTAGTTATCCAGACATTAACTTCAACAGGTATGGCATTTTTGAATAAATGGAGCAGATGACCCTTCAAGGAAAATATTGTAGTCACTTAAGGGAGAATCCTGTTTTTCTTTCACATCATTAAAAGGCAATTAACACCAATTCAGTAGTTGGTTTCTTGCTTCTAAAATTATAAGGAAAAAACAGGAAACAATTTAATCACATTATCCATGGGAAATATGAGGGTCTTGTGGATGAAAAGTTAATGCTTGAGAACAAGGCTGACCTACCCCAATCTATTCACAAACTCGCACTGGTTTAATTAAATGAGTGCAACCCCCTGTGTGGACACTTATTTCCATTTATGAAAATTTATAAGCTTAATGAAAAGTGCTATATAAGAGCTAGGTATAATTATTGTTATTAAAGAGTGCCTTACTACTTTTTAGCTTCAACCTGTTCCTAATAGACTTAAGTGAAACTGAAATAAATCTGGCTTAAACTGAGTGTGTCCACACAGCCTTTTATGCACTGGTTTAGCTACATCAGTTAAAATTGCACCTTAAGCTAAAATGAGTGGAATTCTGAGTGTAGACAAGCCTTTATTCTCCCCTTCATGGGCTCAAACTTGCACTGAAATAATTAAATTGATTTTAATTCACACCTTTTGTTAAATATTATATTGGTCTATGCCATGTTGTCTGCCTCTAATGCCTGCCTGTCCCTCATTTTTCTCTTTAAACTCTCTGCCCATCAACCAATATAAATTCCTACATTGTTTCATCACCACTTTTTAAATCAAAGTATCTCAGACCTTCTGCTCAGGACATGCACTAAAACAAACAAATCCCTTTATTTACATAGGACAGAACGTTGCCTTTACTCGCATGCATGCAAGGCTACTGATGCTATGCTGGGGAAAGGAAGAGAACATACAGTGTCCCTGAAAAGTGGAACTGTCTTTGTTCTCAGGGCTTATCCAAGTCCCTGTTGATTTTTACAAGAAACATGTTTTGTCATGGTTTTTGTAAACACTTGCAAATGTTGACCACTGGAGCTGGTGCAATTAACATCAGACTGGCTGAACAGATATCCCGCCACCATCCCCACTAGTTCTCTTACATAGTGGAACCATGGGTATGCAATCCTTCATAAGTCCTTGGGCTACTCCTCCATTGCATTAGAGTCCAATCCACATGGAGTTACTGTCTCACTCTTACGCCAGGCAGTGCTGTGAGTGACATGACTACAGAAAGATCAGCTGTACTGCAGCCATTTGCTTGCAGTTGTAGTCATATCCTAGGCCACCATAAACTCTTCTTCCTATCTCCCTTGCACCGGTAAAGAATAGACTGGGGAAGGGCACCTGGTGTGGAGGGAAGACAAGCAGCTGACAGTGCATAAGGGGAGAGTGGATAAATATTGCAGAGACAGAGAAAGATTAATAAGGTAAGAGCTGGAGAGGAAAGGATGCAAAAAGCAGATTGAAGGATGGAGGCATTCAACAATGAGCAGTGGGAGAAACTGACCAAGAGGAGTAACACTGTTTCCTACCTCACCTTTAACTGTAATGTGGCCCCATTTGTATTTTGAAAAGGGGGAGAGGTGAGGAAGAAAAGGGTAGAATCCCACCCTCAATGCCAATGTCATCTTCTCTCCACATTTCCTGGTTTTTGAAGGTAGGAAGGAAAGGGCAATAAAATAAATGTCCGTAGCCATTAGTGGTATTGCATGCTTGTAATTAGGACAGAATTTGTCCCATTACATTCTCTAAGATTTGAAAATACAAACAAGCATTCATGAGCTGGCAGCATATGCACAAAATGTACTGGGCAGTGTCCAAAATCATAATTGGTGATTGTTATAACAATGCACTCACTCCACTACTGAGGAATATCAGGGGCCTTTTTCCTAATGTGGTGTGATAAAGGTCCTCCTCTACCTTGGTGGGTCCTGCACTTGTTGGCGGATTTTGCTAGCCTCAGAGATCTTCCTGTGTTGGATCAGGAGTTGGAAGGTTTTCGGGGGAACCCCGGGCCCGCCCTCTACCCCAGATTCCAGCCCATGGACTGCAGCTGTGTAGAGTGCCTTCTGGAACAGCTACAGGACAGCTACAATTCCCTGGGCTACTTCCCCATGGCCTCCTCCCAACACCTTCTTTGTCCTCACCACAGGGCCTTCCTCCTGATGTCTGTTAATGCTTGTACTCCTCAGTCCTCCAGCAGCGTGTCCTCTCACTCCCAGCTCCTTATGCACACACCACTAACTGGAGTGAGAGCCTTTTTATACCAGGTGTCCTGATTAGCCTGCCTGCCTTAATTAGTTCTAGAAAGTTCCTGAGTGTTCTGGAATAGTCCCTGTTATATTACCCAGGGAAAAGGGACCTGCTTAACTTGGAGCTAATGTATCTACCTTCGACCCCTCTCTTGTCGCCATCTGGCCTGACCCTGTCACAGTGGTTAGAGAAGGATATATTAGAAGTTGTTCTGCTGCAGCAACCCTGCTTTCGCACAGCAATATGCTATGGCATCGAGACTTAAACTGTGTGGAAACCACTACATTTTATTTTCTATATAACTGAATGAATTACTTCCATTGCCCGTAGAAATTCATCTACTATACTTCTTTAATGAAGCAGAATAATTGTGTGCATATTAGCAAATTTTTGTGATTTTTTTCTTTAACAAATGCCTTATTCCATAATTAAACTGGCTTTCCGTCTTCTCAACATTTGCATAATACACATTTTTCTTCCTACCAAATATTTAAATAACAAAATTTGCAACTTAAGGTAAAAAATATACGTACATAAGAAATTTCTTAATCAAATGTCTTCTATTATTAATTTGTTTTATTCTACAAAGAAATGGCTAGGTATGCACATGCTCAGTCTTTTTGGAAAGGACTATAGAATCATGAGCCAAATATAGGTATTTTTCAACCCTGTTAATTTTAGGGCCTGATGCTATGATTTGCTATTCAATCTTGTATCTCACTGGAGTCTATGGGAGTTGATGGTGCTCTGCACCTCACTGTATCCATCCCTCATCGTTAACAATGATGGCCTTTTGTTTCAAAGTAAAAATGATCTCATAGTTGTGTGGATTTCGCTTTTATGTCAAATTGCAGAATGAACCATGCCCCTTTCACCTCTATTCATTTTAAACACATTTTAAAATTGGTACTTCATAGATGGTTAAACTGAGAAAGGTCTTAAGTCTAATTTAAAACACTTTAAATCTGCTGTCAGAAAATGTCCCCCTTTTCCACTCTAGGGCTTGGCCATTTCAGGTAATAAAATGAAATGGTACATTTGGTATGTACATATTAAATAAAAATTGTCACTGTTTGCCTACTGTGATTTGACAAGACTATCAATCTGTTTTATCAAACAAGCCATACTTGGTACAAGAGATTGAGAACATACCATTTATATTATTTCCTGTAAACCATCTCTAATGTGCCACTGCTTGTGCTGATGAAGGCAAGTTTCCCGAGTGCTTTTGTGCATGCTGACAACTTCGTGGCCATCTGGAAGGGAGACCGCTTATACGTCAGCGTAACTAACATAAGCCATTTTACACTTTGCCCTTTCCAATCCAACTCTTGCTATTGTCACTTAAAATAAATATATGTGTGTTAGTACATCTTTGACTTTGTGGTGCTTAATTTTATAGTACATTGTAACATTTTCATATACATTTAGATTGTACTTCCTCCTACAAACTGAGAGGCCATTAAGTAGTAATATAATAAAGTAAAACACTTGCCAATGTGATTAAATACATCCCTTTTAAACCTGGCAAGGATGTGCCTTTGTGGGTTTTTAAAGTCGTTAATAGTATAATATATAAATTAGAAGTATATCTGATAAAATGGAATTGTCTCTAAGACTCTTTTAGGATTACGATGCTAAAATGTTGCCTTAGAATTGTAATTAGGACAATGTCTATGCCGCTTCCTTTTAAAACGTTTAAAAATATTGTAAGCAGTATTTTAGAAGGGAAAGAGAGATGAAGTTGACATGGAAAAATGCATTTTAACTTGTCTGAATTAAAGAGAGACAATTGGGGAATTTAGGTGTTATGGTTGAAATGCCAATCCTATCTCCATCACAAAATAAATAGTTATTAAGTTTGTTACTGTGTGACACCCTTGTTGATAGACGCTGCAGAGAGGTCAAGCGCTAGCTGTGCTTAGAGACTAAACAGCATTTTTCAGTCCTAGAGGTGATCCTTCTAGAACATAGTTGAGGCACATAGTTGGGGTAGCTGAAGAAACTTACACTGCTCCTGCTTATGGGGTATCTGTTCTGCGAATAGATAGATAAGCCCTGGACAAAACTCAGATTCTCTATCTAGCACAGGGTAAGCAAACTTTTTGGCCTGAGAGCCACATCTGGGTGGGGAAATTGCACGCAGGGCTGAGGCAAGAGGTTGGGGTGTGGGAGGGAGGGAGTGTGGTGTGTATGTGAGGTGCCAGAAGAGGCTCAGGGCAAGGGATTGGGGTGCAAGGAGAGATGCGGAGTGCAGGAGGGGGATAAGGGGGGGTTGGGGCTCAGGGCAGGGGGCTGGGGTGCAGGAGGAGGTGCAGGAGGGGGTTGGGGTGCAGGAGGAGATGCAGGAGGGGGTTCCGGTCTGGGGGTTGGGGCTCAGTGAAGGGGTTGAGGTGCGGGGTGCAGGAGGGGTTCGGGGTGTGGGCTCCAGCCTGGTGCCGCTTACCTGGAGTGGCTCCGGGGTGGCAGCGGCACCGCACTGATAAGGCAGGCTCCCTGCCTGCTGGGGCCCTGCGCCGCTGCTCCTGGAAGCGGCTGGCACTATGTCCCTGGGGCAGAGGGCATCATGCAGAGCCCTATGTCCCCCCAACCACCATGACTATCCCCCAGGGGCCACAGGGACGTGGTGCTGGCCACTTCTGGGAGCGGCACCATGGGAGTGGCAATCCTGTGGGCTGGATCCAAAGCCCTGAGAGGCCGGATCTGGCCCATGGGCTGTTGTTTGCTCACCCCTGATCTAGCATCTTTTGGGGAACAAAATATTCCTCCTCGTTCACTCCCTTGTAAAATAAAGAAATAAAACATGTATGGCTGAACCTTTTGTTCTTCAATTTCACTACTTTTGTGTGAGGATTGTAGATGAGAATGGTCTCTGTCACAAGGGTTTGTAGTGATTGTGATACTGTTGAGTTTGCCTGTTTTTCCTATTGAGTTATCAGACTTGCCTCTTAAATTCCTACACTTTGGGAAGCCCCTTAATTTTAATTAATAACTGCCCAAATATAATGGAGTTTGAAGCAGGTTATGAAGGTAAAATATGCTTTCTTCTCAAATTAGTTTTCCAGATAACTGTGAGAGGGATTGAGTGGCTTGTCAAGAGCTCAAACACTTTACTTATGTGGCTCTGATCTGCTAGCAGCTGTTGACTCTTAGCTATGGTATGCTGCTACAGTAGCTCCTTTCCCATTTTCCTGTAATAAGAGACTAAGCACATTAAAAGCGCATGGCCCCCAGTCATAAATAGGCTTAGCTCAGATCATAGGCTTGTTTCATATTTTAAAGCAGTACATACACAGAATAAGCCTAGAGATTTTTTGACACACAAGTAAGAGGGTAAAGTGAAGTTATATAAAAAATGCATCTAAATTATGGTGCATTTCTTCAATAGTGACAATACAAAATACTGACACCGCCAATATGTATCCTAAATTTAACTCCAGCCATGTCAGGCAGGATCTTTAAGCTAATTATTTTAGTGAATGGAAATAGGAAAAAATTTACACTAGTTAAGATATATGCATCTTTTATGGATTTTTTTAATATAGGAAAGGAAATGGACAAACTGTACAGACACTTATACAGGGGAACTGAAATCTGATTTAGCAATAATGCAATTGTCTCTTACCATAAACAACATCAATTTCATAGCATTGAGTATTCTCTGTGGAGTAAATTATCCAGTGTATTTGAAGTGATCTGGTTAGGGAATAGGAATATATATTGTTTCTATAAAAAGTGGCTCCAGTTACCTCCTAACCATCAACATTTCATTGCAAAGAACTGAATATTGCTTTTAAATATTTTTTTTTGCCCCTTTAGGATGGTGGTTGTGTAGTCTATTAATCTTCACTATGGATGAAAATGTTTATTATTAAATGTGTAATTTTCTGTACAACTTACAAATATACATGTGAATTTGGGTTATAAAATGTCTAAATTTCAAAATGAAAAGTCTTATATTCTTTATAATAAAATCTAAGACTATATTGATCAGTTCTTTATTATATTATTTATAATGATCAGTAGAGCAAACTAATATTTGGGTAACGGGAATTTGGTTTAATGCTTAAAGCATAAAAGCTGAGTTCTGGGTTCTGTTCCTGGTTTTCCTATTACCTAGAGTATGTCAACACAGCAGCTAGACACCTGCAGCTGGCCCATACTTGGTGACTTGGGCTTGTGAGACTTGGGCTGCGGGGCTGTTTCACTGCTTTGTAGACTTCCAGGCATGGGTTGGAGCCTGGGCTCTAGGGTCCTGCATTGTGGGAGGGTCCCAGAGCTCGGACTCCAGCCCAAGCCTAGAAGTCTATAAAGCACTGAAGCACCTCTGCAACCCAAGCCCCGTCAGCCCGAGTCTGCTGGCCTGGGCGAGCCGCAGGTTTTTCTTTTCTGTGTAGACATACCTTTTAGTCCAGAATTTTCAAGTATCTACTTATTTTGAAAGCCTCCATTTTCAGGTGCCTAACTTATGACCTAGAGCCTGACTTTCAGTTACTGAGCTCCCACAGTTCCCTCTGACTTCAGCAAGAGCAAGATTTGCTCTTTAGTGTAAATTTGAGGGTCTTAAGACTAAAAAAAAAAAAAAAAAAGATCCCCAGTAACTTTAAAAAAAGAAGTTGCTATTATTTTCTTTGATCCAGTTTACTTACCCAACATGGGAGAAACCCGGAAATAAGAAATGCCTCTTCGTTGGGGGTATAGTAAGGGAGGGCAGTGTTTGCAATTGGACTGACCAATAAAAATTACATTGCTCTATGTATATATGTTCATACAAACCTTAGTGGAAAAAAATCTTTGTTTTAAAGGTAAATTTCTAATTATGCATCAGATTGTTCAGTGCTCTGGTTTTGTCTGTTTTGTTGACAGTATTTTACACCTGACACAGTTAATAGTCTGCAGTAAGTAAGAGAAGAAATTGCCTGTGAGGTTAAATTGTTGAAGTATAGTATGTTTCTTCTCTTTGAGGCTAAGGGGAATCCCAAACCTCTAAGCTACTTTCTGTGTAAAGAGAGGAATAGAAGACAGGTTTTAATGTAGAAAGGTGGGATTTACTTCATTAACTTGAAAAAAAATACAGCAGCACCAAATCTATTTATTTCACAGTGCCTTGTGTGTTTGACTTGTATAAGTCTGCTCTGAGGTTTTTCCTCACTAGAAAACATAATAGCTCATTAGATAATTGCATTTCCTCTTGCATTACCACAAGAGTGATAATTTGCAGTCTGCTTGATACCCATCATTACAGGTGATAATTCTGAGAAAACCTGTCTTGTTAGAGATCACTTAGTTGGGTACAGTTTTGACACTGTAAAAGAACATTCTCCTCATTAATCCATTTGATGAGACCTGTTTTTCCACAAAAACCTTGTATTGGTGATTTACTAAAACCTGTATCAGCTTGTACATTAATACTACTGAAAATTTTACTCTTTAAGAAACTTAGGAGCCTGATTTTTTCAATGAGAGTTAGGTTCACAAGTCACTTGGATGCTTTTTAAAAATATTTTATTCAGCAACATTATTTTGTAGTTACCATTTTTAAGTGTTTACTGTGACTCTAGAACTTACACATATGCTAGCAAATGTGGCTGTGTTTTATCTTTTTTATCGGAAATTAGAATTTCCAATTCTAAATTTCTTTACATTTCTAAAGATCTCTGTAGACTGCCATCCTATGCTCTGTAGTTGACACTTAACTTCAGAGCTGTCCACCATACTGTTGTCCACAAAAGCATTAGTAGAATGTTGTGGAGACCGATGATGGGAATATAAATAACAGTAGCAAACACTTTTATTGAAGCTGTCTGTTCTTCATGATGGCTTTGACCAATAACTGATTCCAGCACAATTTCATTTTACAGAACTTGATCAATATCTGTGATGGAACACAAAATATGTTAAAATGTAAATAGAAAATATTTGTTTAGACAATAAGGGTTTATTTTTTTAAGGGTGACTAGAATGAGAATACTCTACTAATCAACTGCTTTTATTATTAGCCTGAAACTTTTCAAATGTAGTTGCTGCACTTATATAAAGAAACATTGCAATCTGCAAATACTCTGTAGAGAGATTCTCCTGACTTTCCCAAACATTTGATACAAAAACCTTACAACTGTATGTGGTCTTGGACTGTGGTTCTCAAGCTGGGGTCCAAGGCCCCCTAGGGGGCTGCGAGCAGGTTTCATGGGGGCCACCCAGCAGGGCCCAGGGCAGAAAGCTAAAGCCCTGCCGCATGGGTTTGAAGCCCAGACCCTGAGCCCTGCCACCCGAGGCTGAAGTCTGAGCAATGTAGCTTTGCGGTGGCTCCTGTGGCATCAGGCCCCAGGCGATGCCCTGCTTGCTACCCCCTAACGCCGGCCCTGACTTTTATGTGAAGAAAACCTGTGATTGTGACACAGGTGGGCCGTGGAGTTTTTATGGCATGTTGCGGGGGGCCTCAGGAAGAAAAAGTTTAAGAACCCCTGGTCTTGGAGATGAATGGGATTAAAGTTGCTTGGAGTACATTTGAATGAAAAGGTCAGATAATACTACTGATGTGACAGAATACTTATTGAAAGGTTTCAGGCAAATGTTTATAGCAATGCAAATTGAAGTCTAATAAATTTTTAATGAGTGAAAGAAAAGATGGTTTTGAAAAGAGAAAACACTTCTGTTTTTCTTAAGCAATTCTATGGTGCGGGGAAGAACCTGAAGTCAAGTTGCATGGTTCAAAGAAATAGGCAATGATGGTTGAAAGCAAGTGCTTCTATAATCACTAGTTAGCCTAGTCTATAAATTTAGTGTTTTCTCATTTGACCCCTGGTTTTTCTCTTAGGGCCTGGTGAAGTGGAGTGGAGTGTCCACATCTCCCACTGACACCAGTAGGATCTGAGTGTGCTTAGCATAGTAAAGGATAAGGCCTTTAATACCTATGTAGACTTAAGTGTCATTGTAGCCATGTTGGTCCCAGGGTATTAGAGAGACAAGGTGGATGAGGTATTATCTTTTATTGGACCAACTGTTGGTGAAAGAGAGAAGCTTTTGAAACACACAGAAGAAGAGCTCTATATGGCTTGAAAGTTTGTGTCTCTCACCAACAGAAGTTGGTCCAATAAAAGGTATTACCTAACCCACCTTGTATCTCTATGTAGACTTAAATCACTCTTCACGAAGTACATACAAGCATAATAGTTTACCTCCTAAGCAGATCCACCCAATAAGATGGACTATGAAAATTAATATCTTATTATTTGGGGTTCAAGTAATTGGTCAGCCTATGCATTCAAATGAACTTTTGCTTAAAGATGTGTTGTATCCTTCTGGTATTTTTGAAATGGAAAAGTGAATATTCCTTATGTGCATGGCTGCTTTCTTTGTGCCAATAACATATTCTCAAGGATGAAATGGATCTTTATGCAGATGGCCAGCTCCATTTAAGTTCTATATTTTAAATCTCATTTTAAACTATTTTAAGGGCTTAAGTAGGACTTTAGTGGTACATACCCTGTGTGCTGCCCCGCTGGACAGGAATAAATGTCATCATCCACTGTGAGAGCATGTTAAAATCCAGGAAACAGCATGAGTAATCTGATTTCATGTTCAACTGCATCAGCAGAGATCAATTTTTTTTCATGATGAATAAGGTTGACTGCAGAATTTAAATTGCACTGTCTGATAACATGGAACCATAACTGGTGTGTTTGGATACATGTAAATCTCATGGAATTACAATCAATGCCATGTATCTGTGAATTGGAAATTTTATATTGAGATTTTATGTTTGAGCCATTCTTGCCATAAAATGCAAATCTTTAATTATGAAGGTAATTAACCTCTGGAACAATTTACCAAGGGATGTGGTCGGGGGTGAAAGTAACTTAAAGGACTTACTGGTACACTGGAGTCCTGGGCAGGGGGCGGGGCCTAAACTGGAAGGGGTGTGGCCTCAACTGCAAGAGGTGGGGCCTTTAAATCACGCCTGGAGCTACCAACTGCAGAGGTGGCTGGGAGCCCTGGAGCTTGGGCAGCAATTTAAAGGGCCATGGGCTCCCTGCAGCAGCCAGAGCCCCAGGCCCTTTAAATTGCTGCCTGAGCCCCGCTACCAGAGCCCCCAGGGTAGCAATGGCGGCCTGGGGCTCTGGTGGTGATTTAAAGGACCCAGGGCTCCCGGCCACCGCTACTGCAGTGGAGCACCGGGCCCTTTAAATCACCAACATATACACATGTCTTTTGACTGGTGAAAAAAAATTCCCTGGAACCTAACCACCGCTATTTACATTAATTCTTATGGGGAAATTGGATTCGCTTAACATCGTTTCACTTAAAGTAGCATTTTTCAGGAACATAACTACAACATTAAGCTAGGAGTTACTGTATTCACTTATGTCTGAGTCATAGCTGCCTATACTTCATACATATATTTACTCCTGTAATACAGCAGTGAGATGGAGAGCTGATTTTCTTTCTTAACTAGCATGTTGCCAAGTTAGTTTCCAGTTACAGAATCTCTCTTGCTGGTGATGGTGAAGGAACCAGAAAGAACGCAGCCCAAACTAACTGGGTGAGGCCTTCAGAAAAGCCATTAAGCACGTTCTTAAGTACTTCCTTGAACTGGGGCTGCAGTTTGCAGACCTAACAGTTGGGGTGTGGGAGAAGTTTACTTGTAAACAAATTGTAAAGTTGTAAATTCAATCTCGTGATGTCATTTTTAAAGTTTCAGTCAAATCAAAATTTTAAGCAAAGTGTAAAATTAAAGACAGTTTTTTAAAATATTCTTTGTTTCTAACCATATAATATTGAAATTGTTTATTTTAAATACTCCTCACCACTGTCACTATCCCGCCACATACTCTGTCATATTATATATTTTTGTGGCGCACTAATATATTGGAACTAGAGCTGTCGATTAATCACAGTTAACTCACGCGATTAACAAAAAATTAATCCTGATTAATTGCAATTTTAATCTCACTGTTAAAAGAATACCAATTGAAATGTATTAAATATTTTGGATGTTTTTCTACATTTTCATATATATTCTGTTATATGTTGTAATTGAAATCAAAGTGTATATTATTTTTTATTATAAATATTTGCACTTTAAAAATGATAAACAAAAGAAATAGTATTTTTCGATTCACCTCAGACAAGTACTGTCTTTGTCGTGAAAGTGCAACTTACAAATGTAATTTTTTTTTGTAACATAACTGCACTTGGAAACAAAATAATGTAAAACTTCAGAGCCTGCAAGTCCACTCAGTCCTACTTCTTGTTCAGTCAATTGCTTTGACAAACAAATTTACATTTATGGATGATAATGCTGCCCTCTTATTTACAATGTCACCAGAAAGTGAGAACAGGCATTTGCCTGGCACTTTTGTAGCCGGCATTGCAAGGTATTTATGTGCCAGATATGCTAAACATTTGTATGCCCTTTCATGCTTAGGCCACCATTCCAGTGGACATGTTTCCATGTTGATGATGATAGTTTAAAAAAAAAAAGTGTTAATTAAATTTGTGACTGAACTCTTTGGGGGAGAATTGTATGTCCCCTGCTCTGTTTTACCTGCATTCTGCTGTATATTTCATGTTATTGCAGTCTTGGATGATGACCCACCACATGTTGTCCATTTTAAGAACACTTTCACTGCAGATTTGAGAAAACGAAAAGAAGCTACCAGTGTGAGATTTCTAAAGATAGCTATAGCACATGACCCAAGATTTAAGAATCTGAAGTGCCTTCCAAAAGCTGAGAGGGACAAGGTGTGGAGCATGCTTTCAGAAGTTTTAAAAGAGCAACACTACGATGCGGAAACTACAGAACTGAACCACCAAAAAAGAAAATCAACCTTTTTTTTTTTTCCAGTGCAAATACTTGTAATAAAAAATAAATGTAAAGTGAGCACTGTACACTTTGTGTTCTGTGTTGTAATTGAAATCAGTATATTTGAAAATGTAGAAAACATCCAGAAATATTTAAATAAATGGTATTCTATTATTGTTTAACAGTGTGATTAATCATGATTAATTTTTTTATTTGTGTGATTAATTGTGATTAATTTTTTTAATTGCTTGATTGCCCTAGTTGGAACATAACCACTGTAATTTTTTATGTTTTTTCTTATCAAGTATAGGATTTATATTCAGAACATAAACACTGAAAACAGTTGAAGATTAAATCAGAAAGAATATTTTGTTTGGCTGCTAATGTTAACTGAATATCTTGTTATATTTCTCCCACAAGTCTGCTTACTTTTATTATTGACCTTCACTCCTGCCTGTTCTTTGGTTCCCCAGAATACCTTAATATCTATATAAAGGGCTTCAATTTGATTAGCATTGCTGCTTTTGCTTAGAAGCTAGAAGGTCAAAGATAAATTGTAGATTGCCTCAGTGGTCAGCTCAGCAGACTTTTTGCATCTGTCTCCTTACTAAATTGAAGTATCTGTGTGGCAGTTTGACAGAACTCTTGCACAAAGCAAAAGTGGCTTACTGGATGAAAATATGCAGTTGCAAGTAATTTATCAATTACTTCAATTTAAAATGGGGCTTGCAGTGCTTTGAGTTTGATTTACAGTGCAGTTTAGTTGGATGAAATCTTAAAATTTGTATTAATGGTTTCTTCCCTTGGATTCTTATATTGATAAATTGATAATCTACATTCCACTCAGGGAATTGCTTTTTTGTGATCTTGTCGTCATAAAGAGCTCAAGAAAAATTCCAGTTAATATGCATCATGCTGTAACTAAACCTATTCTTTTTAAAACTACAAAACTTTGTACTTGGAATAAATGTTTTCATAATGTTGCATATTGACCAATTCACTTAAAGCTTCATGTTAGCAAGTACAGGTGTTAATGAGACCTCACCATTAAATTAATATTTGATATTTCTGGTTCCATGTAGAGACAGTTGATTCTCGAGGTTGTTGCACAAATGTATATTAATGTTTCCCCAGTGTCCTAGTAACTTCTATTAATGCTTTGTCTCCATGTTGGAGATTTGAAAGATACTTAATTGTATGATGCATACGCACTTGAGACATGATTTGTTCATGTGTTTGGACTTAGTAGGAATGTTGCATTTATTTAGATAAAATATGTGTGTGTTTTTAGTCCATCTCCTATTCCCTGCCTTCAGGGGGAAAAAAAAGGCTCTGCTCTTGCAATTGAAAACTTGGCTCTGGAATAGGTTCACTTTCTCAGACAGAGAACAGAAGTCTAGGGTCTGATTATTTTTTTTCAGAGGTTCTAAGCACCTAAAACTCAGATTGAAGCCAGTGGGAAAATGTGGATCTCTGCACCTCTGAAAATAGGGCCTTTGGCTTGTCATGTGTGGAAGGTGGCTGACCTTACAGCCCTTTTGAGCACTTTGCAGACTAGTCTGGTGTGGGAAGAAAAAGTAGGTGGATTTAAATTAAGTTTTTGGAAACTAATAATCTGAGACTGTTTAGTGTATGTTAAGATTTGGGTGTACATATTAATATAGATGTAATTTGAGATTTAGCTCTCCAATAAATTTTTGGGCAGGATTTTCACAAGCATTCATCATTGTCCTAATTCTGCTCCAATTGAAGTTCATTGTAAAACTCCCACCAACTTCAGTGGAAGCTTGGTTAGGGCAATGGTGTGTGCTTATAGGGAAGGCCTAAAAGGTTGTTCGTACATTTGTTTGGGGTTTTTTTCATGAAGATTTCATGCTTGCTTTTGATATTATAATCCAGCTAGTTCTGTAGTCATTCAAGGAGCTCTCCGGCAATGTAATTTCTTTTCAAATGTGAAACACTTTAAAACCCCAACAATCTTTCAGATCTTCATTTATCACAATGTCGCCAAAAAAAAAATAAAGGCATACGCGTCCTTCCCTCCCCCCTTCCTCCCATCTGCATGCAGGTCAACTTTAATGCAGTTTGGAAGTCTTCTAAATTGATCATTTAATCTCTTTGGACACTGGAAAAAAAAATGAACTAAACTGCATACTGAGATTACATTTGGATGCATTTTCATAAACTGATAAATGTAAGGGTTTAGGGCAGAGGTTGGCATCCTATGGCATGTGTGCCAAAGGCAGCATACGAGCTGATTTTCTGTGGCACTCACACTGCCCGGGTTCTGGCCACTGGTCCGGGGGGCTCTGCATTTTAATTTAATTTTAAATGAAGCTTCTTAAACATTTTAAAAACCTTATTTACTTTACATACAACAATAGTTTAGTTATATATTATAGACTTATAGAAAGAGACCTTCTAAAAACATTAAAATGTATTGCTGGCATGTGACACCTTTAATTAGAGTGAATAAATGGACTCGGCACACCACTTCTGAAAGGTTGCCAACCCCTGGTTTAGGGACTTATCCGAGGACCACTATAATCAATAGGAACCTTTTCACTCACTTCCATGGCCTTTGAATCAGGCCCTGAGTTTCTAGAGATGTTTATGAGCCTCAGATTAATAGAAGTTTCCTGTCCTAACTGTCTCAACATTGCAAAGAACCAAAATGTTTCTCTCATTCTATGTTTTGTATTGCTAAGTGATTTAAAGAAGTATGGCTGCTATACCATATTTTAGATCTGTACTGACAAACTCACTAATTATTAATAAGCCTACGTGCAGATTATGAAATGAATCATAGCATATTCATACAGTATTTTCACTCATTGGTTTTTTTTTCCCCCACTTAAATTGCCGCTCCAAAACTTCATTTTGTGAACCTCTTTGATTTGAACCAGCATTAATTGTGATGAATTCAGAATTATTCTGATTGGAGTGGGCATGGATTTGGAGCTAGTGTCAGGGTTACATCTTTCTTCAGAAGTAAGTATGGGACCATTGTCTTAGGGGAGATGCACTGATTTACATTCTCATCTAACTGGCCTTTGCCGTGAAATCCTTTTTTCCACTTATCGCCATGGAAAAAAGCTCTAATAATGAAGGCTTTATCTTAAATATAAACAATTAGATTGGAAACGGTCAAAGAAAAAATATTTTATATAAATGACCTTCTTGATTGCAAATATAACTCTCCATTGTTTTAAGAATGCAAAAAATACTGGAACTGGGAGAAGGAAAATTGGAAATCAGTTAATAGATTCTAAGGCCAAAAGGGTCTATCTGATGATTAGCTAGTCTCTCATGTTTAGGAAATCCACCCAAATACTTCTGAAAAGATGCTCTGCGTTGGCCCAATCTTTACTCCATTGAAATCAATGATAAAAATCCCATTTACTTCAGTGGGAAAGTTAGACCAACACTAAGGACTGCTATTCCAGTTCTTGGCTTTTTCTATACAGGAGCTGTCTGTTATGAGGGAATCATTGTTGGCTTTGTGAGGTGGACAGCCATCCATTGAACATTTTGGTTGAGATTAACAAATTTATTTGCAACCTAAACGTTATTTCAATTTAAATTGAAGCAGAAAAAGGCTAGTGTGTGCATTATTAGTCCTGTGTATAAACTGTCTCAGATAAAGGGCACAAACATTAAAATAAAGTCACAAGTTTTTAGAGGAAAAACCTTTAACACATACATAATTTATTTTTATTTTGCTGCTTTGATTTGCTGCTTCAACTTGCCTCCTTAGCTCTGCAAGCTCTGTACTTTATTAGTGCCTGCGGTAACCCCATCTTAAAATGGGGGGCAGAGGGTACACGTAAAATTTGTTTTCCTGAAGTCCTTGTTTACAGATTCCCCCCTGCCCCCAAGATTAGTGAAACCAGGACTAGAGACTAACCTTCCCTTCTCTTCCCCCATCCCAATTAATTTTTTTATTGAATAACAATTTCCCAGTAAAATTCATCTGTTCACCTTGAATACGCCCTCTTCACATAGTTCTTATGTAAGTCGTCTTTTCTAAATATGAAAAAATCGAACCCATTTCAATACTAGAAGGCTGAATTCACCTAAAGCTTTCTGCTTTTGAAGCAGGGTTGTCTTTGCGCTACATGGAAGTAGATGAATAACATTCTGTCACTTTGCATTCCCATTCCCAGCCAATTTTGCTATACTTTAAGAATGGTTTTCAGAAATGAGATCTTAAGCCCCAAGGGCTTCTACTGTATCCGACATCTTTCAGTGAACTTCTTACTCAAGGCATATTGCTTCCAAAGCCCCCTATGTTCTTCCCTCCAGACAAATTGCATTATGTGTTACCAATAACAATGCCATGTCATTTTATAGGAAACCAAATTAAGTGCAGGTTATTGGAATACAAGTGCAGGTTATTGGAAGCTAGATGATACAGTAAAAATGGTATTTTGATTAACACTGAAAGAATGCATTCACTTAATGGCTAAAAGTAAGGAAGTTTCTTTTTATAACTTACATTTTCATAAATGGATTTCTATATGTCAGTAGTAGCCCTTTAGGTAATTTAAAGTGGAGCTTTTCTTGTTTTTGTTTTGTTTTTTAATCCAGAAGAAAGGGTAGCTGGTGTTGTCTTCCCCATGCAATGAAATTTCTGAAGAACAATGTTACATTATTTTCGTTCCTAACATGATTATTACAAGTGTAAGCAGATAAAATTCAGTTTTGTCTGGAGGAGTTGGATGGCTTAGGGTGTTTGGATTTGGATTTGCAGCTTTTCACTTCTTGGTTCCTAGTGCCAGTCCAGTCCAGATCAGTCAGAAAACAAAAACAAGACCTCTTTAGTATCTGCTAGTCCAGGCAGCTGGTATGTAATGAGTTAGTAGTTTCAGCTGCAATTCCCAGAGGACAGGTTTCTTTTTTTTAACATTACAAAATCCCTATAAACAGGACTAATTGGTGTTCTTGTTGGCAATCTCATCAGAGAGACCAAGCATGGAATAGATATAGCAAGCAAATGAATTTTTCACCCCAGACGTGATCTCTACAATTCAAAGTTCAAAAGTATTAGTGGTATAACATAGAGAAGCTTGCATTCCTGCTACCCATGCTAGCTCTTCTGTAGATAGATTCTAGTTTCCACGATTGTCAGTCTGGTACCTTTCATGAGCACTAAGTTCATGAAAGAATTTTGAAATTAATGAACAAAGTAATAACAATATCAGTGTAAACTTCTCTCACACTTTCCCATCAATATTTGTCAATCCTGAGCTTAGAGAAAAGAAGGTGGACTCCATCATTTGTGCGGCTTTTAAATTCTGTGTTTTAAGTTCAAGGGAAAGTGTGTGCTAATATTGGTCCCAGTCCTGCTGTTGGATCTGTATGGGTAGACCACTGTGTTTGTGTGGAATCAGATTGACTCCAGTGGGATTCTGCACAAGCCCTGGGTCCACCCATGAGGCTCCAGATGCAGAATGATATATTGGAAACTTCTGGTTTTTAAGTTCTCAAAAAAAAAAATCCCCACATTTATGGTCTCTCAAAATATTTCGGTGAGTTCATTCATCTCTAATTTAAAATATTGAGTTTGTGTTGGGTTTGCCATTTTTTTAATTTGTAGATGTACATGAGCTCAGATCTGTCTCTTTATGAAATGGTGTATTTAGTCTTGTAGGGATGAGGTTGTTGGCCAACACATGCTTTACCAGCTTTTCTGTGGAACAGACGTTGGCCTTGGTGCCAGTTTTTAGTTAGCAGTAAGGAACCACAGAGATGGCAGATTCTGGTTGCCAGAAGCAAATAAGGAGAAGTTTATTTTAGTCCTTTCTTTCATTTTGTGGTCCATGGTCGCACAAGGGGGCATTTGAGGAGTGGGAGGCAGTGGGATATGTGGTTCTAATTAACCCAGGTTAGGGAATGAGTGAGTCATGCATAGATGAGTAGCTAGTTTGGCAGTTGAGGATAACTTACTTTTTATTTATTATCATATTAGTGATTTGTTATCCACAACTGTCCTCTTACAAGCTGTTATAAACTTACCAATGCTAGAGCAATTGGGGTAGTTTATGTATATTGTATTGCGTTTTGAAGGAACTAACCATGGCTAGGTTGAGGAGTAGTTGTAGATGATCTGTATGTTACAAACCAAATAGGATGAAAAAGAAAAGTAGTGAAACATATTCCCTTTGTCACATTGACCACTTAGTATTTTGTATGCCTTTTCCTCACTTGTCATCTGCCTTTTGTCGTTTTAGGACCCAATCCTGCAAACAAACATGTAACTTTTCTCACCTGACTAGTCCTTCTGAAATCTATGGGGAATACTGCTCTAGGATCAGTGCCTTTCACTGTAAACTGTTTGGGGCAGGGACTGTCTTCCTGTATGTCTCTACAACTCCTGGCATATTTTGGGTGCTTTTGCAATATAAATAATAATGTAATGAAGGATAAGTAGGGGAAAAACAGGAAAATATGTTTATAGGTTTTTTAACAGATTTCTCTGAACTTCTAGTTCTAAGGGCACCTATTTCTAAGGAAACTGATAACATATTAAAAGGTTTAGTGTCTTGGAGAACTGAAGATTACAAGGAGATCTGAAGCTTTAGTTGTGTACCATTATCTCATTAAGGATTTTTTCCCTTTAAAATAAGGATGGTAGTATTCTTGCATTTAATTAATCAAAATAATTTGTTGTTTGAGCCACTTAATACTAGTGGGATTAAATTAACCCCACTCTGGAGGGCCAGTGCAAGGCTATCTGCACCACTTAAACCCTGTAGAGGTTCCCCAAGGCTGTCCACTGGCTGAGCAACCATGCAAGTGTGCCTCGTGCCCCCAAGGTGCTACTGAAAAGGTCTCTGCACTCAGCGTGCATAGACCAGCATGTTAAATGCAACACTGAGGGCAGGCCAGGGGAAGGCTGTATATCCACAGCCCATACAAATGCTGTGGAAGGTCTGTGGTTTTGAGCTTGTAGATGAGAATAATGGCTGTGGAAGGGCCTTGGAACCTGACAGTTGTTGGATGGTTTTTTTCCCTCAGTCTCTCTACTTCATCTGCTTAAAGCTAACGTATTTGGGCTTTATGCAGGCAAAGTGGATTTTAATTAGAGTATGTAAGTACTACTAATAGATAAAGAGAGAAAATTATGTAACTAACCTCTGATTTACAGTCCTTTTTGATCAGAGAAATCACATTTGTTTTCCATGTTACTTTTCAACTTAAATGAGCGTGACACTTTTATCTTATTAAACATCTAGAGAAGCCTCTATTATTTTCAAAATCCAATCAGATCACTGTTATTAAACAGCTTAATTATTACTCTGTGTGCCATTGAAACTAATTCAATCACTTTTATATCTTTCTTTTTATTCAGATTGTTTGAAGGGCGGTCGCCAAGGAAGCCTGAAAAGCTTAAAACCCTTTTCTGCTACTTTAGAAGAGTCACAGAAAAAAGTATATCCTCTTATTAGTTCATTTCTTTTGAATGCTGTGAAAAATGCTGCTTAGTCTGAGCTGCAAAGCAAAAACATAAAGAATGTATAATAAATGGAAAAATATATAGCAATACAATGTTATGGTGAAGGTTTTGAACAAAAGTCAAGAAATTGAAAATACTGGTTCCCACAGGAACCGTAGCTTTGCCCTGAGGTATAGAATATATTAAGTGTTGAATTATTATGTAAGATGCTAACTTCCATGCACATGCGCGTGCACTTTCTCTCTCACACACACACACTTTAACACTGTGTGTATGTGTATGTGAGAGGATGCAGTGTAGTTGTAGCCGTGTCGATTCCAGGATATTAGAAAGACAAAGTAGATGAGGTAATAATTTTTATTGGACAAAATTCTGTTGGTAAGAAAGACAAGCTTTTGAGCTACACAGAGCTCTTCTTCAGCTAGGAGTACCTTTCCCACACCTGAAGAACAGCTCTGTGTGGCTCAAAAGCTTGTCTCTCTCACCAACAGAAGTTGGTCCAATAAAAGATTTTTACCTAAGCCACTTTGTTTCTCTAATATGCGAGAGCACGGCAGTTAGCAGAATATTCAGTAATTAAAATATATGTATTATCTTAACTATTCTATATGCTGCTAACTGCCATTCTCTTTCTTGTCCATAAAAAGAGAGAGAGGGAGAGCACTCACGCAGATAGCAGCAGTTAGAAGCATATAAATACACACTGACTATCAAAATAATGGTTTCCAGGGAACTATAACTTTGAATTTACTGGCTTAAGTGCGTCCAAAATCTCAGCTCTGATATTGCAATAACGCAGCTTTTTTCATTTTTTCCCCAAACACTTCCATCCCCAAAAGCTCATAAGAGAGCTGACCCACGTTTAAAATAAACCCACTAAATGAGCAACCCAGCAAGATGTTGGGCTCCCCCAACTCCCGTGGAACTTAATTGGTTTTTAAGGCATTCAGCCACGTGTCAGGATGATGCTCAGAGTGCATTTGTGTAGGTGGACACTCCAGTAAGATTATATAAGCTATCTTAGATTCAAGTTAATATACCAAGTGTTCTTAATTGAAGCTTCTTACATTATCATGGGGTTGCATATTCACATAAACTTGTAAAATACATATATGTGGCTGAGCACTCATTGTAATAAACATATACCTATGATGCTCTAGTTGTATGCATAATCATTAAGGGCCAAGATTTAATCACGGGCATTTTTAGTAAAAGTCATGGACAGGTGAAGGGCAAAAAAACAAAATCACGGCCTGTGACCTGTCCGTGACTTATACTGTAAATACCTCTGATTGAATCTTAGAGGGAGAGGAAAGCCCTGGGCAGCCAGTGGCAGCTCTGGCCACTGCTGGGGGAGGGAGGGAAGTCCCAGGCAGCTAGTGGTAGCTCCAGCTGCCCCAGGATCACTGCCAGGAGCCCCTTAGCTGTGGCTGCTCCCACCGCCCTCAGGACTGCTGCTCAGGTGGTTCCCGGGGCCAGCCACATCAGCCACTGCCTGGGCCCACCAGAGCAACGTCTGGTGCAGCTGCCTGCAGGGCCATCTGAGCAGCTGGCTGCAGAGCTGCTCCAGCAGCGGACAGTGTAGCTGTCCCCAAGGCCGCCCAAGCAACTGGCCCCAGGGGTCAGTCACACCAGCTACTGCAGAAGTCACGGAGGTCTCAGGAAGTCATGGAATCCCTGACTTCTGCTACCTGCATGACAAACATGGAGCCTTAGTAATCATTCATATAATATATATCTTAATTATATCTGAAGTATCATATCTCGGTCTGCTGTTAAAGATTTTCTGATGGCATACTCCATATAAACATCATGATGTTTTCTACTCTTAAAACTTTATTTTAGAAAATCATTTGTTCTAACATGTAACAAATACTAATTTTCCTTCATAGCTAACTCATACCAAGTCAGAAGCGTTTGGTTTTTTAAAAAGACATTTTTAAGGTATTCGGGTGCAAAATGGCGTTTAAAAAACTACTCCCATACTTGGGCCTAAAAAAGGTTCCTGTTTTATCTGACTCAGTCATTCTTTTGACTTATTCTTCCACCATGCAAACTAGTAGAACCACATCCTATCCTTAATATACCCACCAAAGTCTCATTGATGTAAATAGTTATCCACAAAGGTAAAGAGTAGAATGTGACCCATGCATGTAACTTTGTGTATAGCTTATTGCATTTTTACATGTGAGTGAAAAGATATTTACATGCAAACTGAATTACAGCAACCTCATACTTCTAAGTTATACAGCTGCTCCACCTCTTTATATACTTAAAATCAGTTGGGATTATGTTCTATGTAACTGGTGAATTGGAATTTTTTACTCTATAATTCCAAATCATATTTAATGAGATTCTCAAATGTTCTTCCTTGTAGTTACTTGTAATTAGTAACTTGTATTGCACTTTCAAACAGACCCTGTTCCCCCCCCCCTTTCTTTTTTTTCTCTGTGTAATGAATTAAGACTGAAGTAATTTAGCTCTGGAAATGAGTGGAAATTAAATGTTTAATTCCCCAGCCCTTTTATTATAAATAGTAATTGAGTTCCCTGTAATAGAATACAATGGAGTATATGTAAACCAAAGCTTAGTACTTACTCAAAGTGTGTGCTTAATTTGTGAAACGTCACTTCCATAATATCACAAAACCCTTGTGGGGAAACACTTGATTAATACAAGACCTTCTCTCTAAAAAATTAAGCTAACCTTTTTTTGTAAAAGTCTTTATAACCTCATAAAATTTCTAAGAGTATTACAGGAATATTTAACACTTTCTGAGGAATATGTTATGCTTTGCAAAAAAGTAAGAGTTCTTGGAGAATAGAAGTTTTAAAATATGTTTTTATTAAGATGACACCGCCATTGTCTCTAATAGTTTCTAATGTCTCTCACTCTAAGAATGCTTTTCCATAGAAAAGAGGGAATAATAATAATAATCAAAGAATAGATTGAGTAAAATGAGTTTCTTCCAAATATTCAAAAACTGATTTTTTGTTGCTGCAACTAAAACACATTTTTAGTGAAACAAAAGGAAGTCACATAAATAGAGGTCATCTCTTATAATATGCGTCTATTAGTGACACATCTTTTTTTCTATTGAGGGCTGGAGTCCTCCAGGAATCTTCCCATTTCCTCTCTCAACTGCTTCAAGAGATAATTAACTTCCTTCCTTTGGAATCCATCGGTGCTTCATGTTAATTAGCCAAGGTTCTTGGTTGAAAACATAGGATGCTGCCCTACTACTTGCATGTAGTGCTTCTTGACCTGCTGACTGAAGCCTGCTCAGGGTCTGAAGTCTGATTTTTGCCTATGGCAACACATTCTACTCTCACCTGAGCTACCAAGGCAATGTGATGATGATTAAAGCTTAAGTGAAATATCTGAGAAACAACATGCTTTCCTTCCTTGGTCTGATATTGAAAAGAAACACTTTCATGTGCTCAAATTGGGAATGGTCATTAATCATACCCCCAACTTATGACACATGTCATACCCCCACTTTCTCTTTTTATCAGCCAGCAGAAGTAAATAGATGTAAAAAGAAGTGGGGGCAAGGAGGTGTAAGTTTGATCATCACATATATTTCCTTCAGTTTGAACACTGGCACTGTCAGTGAGGAAATCAAACTTCAGTTTTCCTTTTAGGAGAAACAAACATTTATTTTAACCAGCATTTTTATTTTAAATTGGTTTTTAATATTCCTGAGTAAGAACTACATGTGTTGTAGCCTTAGTCTCTGAATGATTTTAAGTGGTAAGCTTTTAAAACTTGAAACATACAGCTAATAATGTATGTTTTACTGATTTTTGTTGTTGTTTTTTTAAATAGAACCGACCGGATTAGTGACGTTTACAAGACAAAGTCTTCAAGACCTTCCAGACTGGGAAAGGTAAGTTAAACACATCTCTCAGTGTGAGAAATTGCTTTACTTGGTTGTGATGACTTAAGGCCTTATGCAACTCCCAATAAAGTCATAGACTCCTAGTGACTTCATTGGGAGTTGGGTCAGGCACTTAATCATTACAAGGGACACTATTTTGTATGGATCTTTGTTATTTTTATTCATCAAGTTTGGGGAAAATGTCAGCTGAACTGATGCAAAAGCAATTTTAGGGCGGGAGGTTATTACTCTTTGGGGGGGTAGTTGTTTCAAACTTCTGTAGAAGTTGATAATTTTGTCAAAAGTGCTAAAATTTTGTCAAATAAATTTCTGACTTGAGCATAATTATGTACTTGTTACCTCATTTCATTTTGTTTGTTCATGATTTAAATGAATATTTAAACAGTTATATTTGCAAGTATATATGTGGGGATGAGGGAAGCCTGGGTGTGATGGTTCATCTGAAGCAGCAATGACAGGAACTCGAATGCAATATGGCTGACAGCCAGCATGCAAAATTTGATTTGTTAGCTTTTTCATTGGCTAGTGTCATGTCATCAGCAAACAGTCCAAGTAAGATGGTGGCTGCTTGTCTGGGAATGTGAAGTTTTAGATTTAAGCGAAGTTTTTGGATGTTGGAGTGTTGGGGCTGGGAAGAGAGGCAAGAAATTGGGGAATTGGGTGTGTAACCCTAGAATCAAAATCTGTAGATTTAGGATTATAGATATAAATACTAGTTAAGATTTAACATTACATGTTAAATTTGTATCCAAAACTGTAAATAGCACAGTGTAGACTTACTGGCTATTCCATGTTCTTTCTTTTTTTAGACTTACTTTAATAATTGGTGTTTATTAAAAAAGAAAAATCTTATAACTGTAGTAGTTACAATAGTTACTACCCCTAAAATGTGCTAAAATAACTAGTGTGTACATTCACTTTTTTGATTTACTTGCTATACAATGCATATTAACTATAATCTGAAAAATGCACCCTTGTTAGACACATAGTAGAATGAAAGGTCTGATACTGTGTCTTGCAAATAGCATGTCACGGATTTCTTGTTAGTTTTACCAGTTCTCAAATATACTAGAGTTAGTATATGATAAATGGATGCCCAAGCCCTAAAGGGTGTACAACAAAAGTTATTTTAGAAGGTAATCCCATTGAAAGTAGTTACTCAGGGTAGGAGCTGACATTGCATTCCCTTGGCATTTACTGCTTGAGTAATTTTGTGCTGTCTCTTGCAAAGAGATTGATTTCTTGAGGTGATGGTGGCACAGTGAATTGTAAGGAAAAAGCACTCAGCTTGCTCTGGTTTCAGGATAAATATGCAATGATTACCGAGAAAGACTTTGAGGTATGGCAAAGGAGAATTAAGTCACCATTTAAAAAAGATGAGTCTATTCAGAATGCAGAATCCTTGAATTGCAAAAGTAAACAGGTACATATGTGCTGGGCAGAAAAGATGCTGTCATTTTGGGGTCCAAAACATTTTTAAAAAATCTATTAGTGTTAGTCTCAGAGTACATCAATTCATGCATGTTTAGTAATAAGAGAGTACACATGCTTCTCCTACCAGAAAACTGCACACCCTTACAATTGTATATGTCAAAGGCCAGATCATCAGCTGGTGTAAATCAGTTTACCTCCATTGGCATTGACTGGTGCTTTGCCAATGTACTCAGATGAGGATCTGACCCCAAATTATTTTTCCTAATCTTTCTAAATGTTCTGTAAAATGATTTTGTCATATTACCGTAGTGCTTCTTTGCTCTATCTGTGTAACTACGTATTTCATACCCCTAAATAGTAATTGTATGCTATTAAAGGTTTTAAAATTGGTGATTGAGAATATAGACATGTTTCACATTAACCTCAGTGGGAGCTGAGTGGCTAATTTTTTTTTTTTAACAGAAAGGTGAAACATAATTTTATTTCTTGTTTACTGAAGTGAAGAATCTAAGCCATCACTGATATGAATGTACTTCAGTTTATGTACTAGCTTCTCAAACAGAATATTCTGTTTCTTAATAGCCTGATTAAGTAGAGAGTAGATTTATGTCCCCTGTAAATCTCTTTATGGATGATTGTAACTAATATAGCTTAGTTTAAACCTCTCCTTATTTATTTATATATATATATATATATTTTAATTCCACTGTATTATGGTTAAATGTCAGTGACTTTCTTCAATAAGTCAAAAGATTTAATACCGTTAATAAAAGTATATGGTAGATTAGAATATTCTTTCCACAACACTGGTGATCAATCCATAAAATTAAGTGATTATTTTAATTTTACAATTCTCGATGGAAATTAATGATAAAAAATGATCATTCTGATCAAAATAAGTCCAAGTTTGTGAAAACCCAAAGAATAGTTACGGGCTGTAGTTCAGCAGAAATAAAATGGCAGCGAGCAACAGGATTTTTCAACACCAGCAAATCTTTATCAGCATAAATCAAAATAAGTTACTTTTAGCATAAACAAAACAAAAAAAAGATACCCCCCCAGGTGGGGTTCACTCAGGCTATGGCTATACTCCATCTTAGATTGACATAAATTATGTTGCTCAGGGGTGTGAGTTAACCACACATGCGCACACACACCAAATGACATAATTTATGCTGATTTAAGTGTTGGTGTGGACAGTGCTATGTCTATGGGAGAAGCATTCTTGCCAACAGAACTATGACTACTCACAGAGACTGGAGTAATTAAACTGATGGGAAAGCTCTCTCCCATCACCTTAGAGCAGCTACACATTGTTTATCGCAGCTGCTGTAAGCTCTCTAGTGTAGCCATAGCCTCAGTACCTGGGTGTGGAGTCCTGCTTTCCAACAGACATTCCTCTCTTCTGTCTTTCCAGCATTCCTGCTTATATAGCTGTTCACTTGAGTTACTGTGTAACAGAAAGGAAAAGGGAAGCTGGAGTTAATCCTTTGTGTCCTGGGGCACAGGTGGTGCCCCTGCACTCAGCGACATCCAGGAGTATCAGAATTCTAGGCCCAGATCTGCTATTCTCTTGTTCTGTGGCCTTGGGCGAGGAACCTAACTTCCGTTTCACCACCTATAAAATGGGAATAATAAAATCCAATTCATCGAGTGGTAGTGAGGATTGACTGATGTGATCATAGGAAGCGGATATCATTGGATGGAAAGTACTATGTAAAAGCAGAGTATTTATTTTCTTCACCTCCCACTTCCCTAACTCATATCTGACTTTTGTCACATTGTGCCAAATTCTGCTCTAAGGCTATGGCTATACTTGCACTTCAAAGCGCTACCGCGGCAGCGCTTTGAAGCGCTAAGTGTAGTCAAAGTGTCAGCGCTGGGAGAGAGCTCTCCCAGCGCTGTCCGTACTCCACCTCCCTGTGGGGAATAACGTACAGCGCTGGGGCTTTGACCACACTGGCGCTTTGCAGCGCCGCAATTTGCAGCGCTGGAGAGGATGTGTTTTCACACCCTGCTGCAGCGCTGCAAATTTGCAAGTGTAGCCATGGCCTAAGTTATCCTGGTCTTAGTTGTATATCTGGCGTATCCCTTTGGAAAGCAAACAAAGCTTTTCATTGAAGTCAATGGAGTTACTTTGGATTTACACTAATATAACTGAGAACATAATTTTGTTCATTTATTTTTTTTGCAGATTTTTATAATGGAGGCTTTTACATTTGGTGATGTAGTTAATTGATTCTCTGTAAGATAACACTGTATCTATATATATATTTTTAAAATTGTAGATCTCATAAAAAACTGACCAGATTGTATGTCACATACGAGGGCACTATAGAAAGCAATGGACGTGGTATGCTACAGGTAAGTGTCTAATAAAAAATATGGCTTTATGCTGTGCTTTTGATGACTGGGCAGTTTAGCAAAGCAATTCATATAGCTCCTTGTTTTTTATTTTTTTTGTTTTTAAGTAGTGATATCAAGCCGGATAAAAGAAACAACAAAACTGATAATTTTGAAAGCCTTAGTAGTGTCAATATTCCCTGGCTCACCTTGTTTTTCACGTGTCCCTGTTTCCAAAACCATTTGACAGAAAATCACAAGACCTGGACAGCTTCAGGTCCTTCAATTCAGACATGGGTTGAAGATTGACAGGAGAGGAGTTTCCAGGGTATGATCTTGACAGGATGTCACAGTTTTCAGTTTATTTTTTTAAAAGCTGTTGCTGTGCCCCATCTGGTGACCAGTTCAGTAGTTCAAGAGGCTCTTTCTGCTGCCAGCAGTTGTTTTGGTCTGAGAGCCAGTCAGCTAAAACTGATTGATAAGGAGAATGTCTCCTCCATATCCATAAAGAAATATTTAGTTTTGTTTGAAGGGGTGACAAGTTTAGCTTTTAGAGTTTAGTATAAAAGTTTGTGTTCTGTCCCTTTGATCAGCTTACATTATCCTGTCATTTGAAGTTGCTTTTAGTTCTTGCAATCCCATTTGAAAAGGGGAAATACAGTCCTTGTCTAGGGGAGAAATAGATCCATAAAGTTTGTAGCTGGAACTACAAGGTTGCTGGATAATATCTGGGAATGTGTTTAACGGGGGAGCTCCATGTGGTTTGGAGTCCTCCACAGAATTTTCCATGGGGAGTGACCCTTTAAAAAGGTCCTGTCATCTCCTGCTTACCAGCACTAGTGGCCAGATGGTGTCTGGAAAGTCTGTCCTGCTCCTGTGGAGCAGCGCTTGGGAGGTGGTGCCTTTATCGCCTCAGAGGCTACAGGGTTGTCAGCTGTTCCATGCTGATACACACCTGACACCTGCAGTGATGCATTCCTGCAGAGTTTAGGAAACCCTCCAGGCCCCAGTGGCCTCCCAGGAGGAAGGGGGCATCATTACATGTGTTGTCTGAGCGCATTATGAAAACATAAGAACGGCCATACTGGGTCAGTATCCTGTCTTCCAACAGTGGCCAATGCCAGGTGCCCCAGATGGAATGAACAGAACAGGTTATAATCAAGTGATCCATCCCCTGTCGCCCACTCCCAGCTTGTGGCTAACAGAGCTAGGGACACCATGCCTGCCCATCCTGGCTAATATCCTGTGTGTGTGTGTGTGTGTGTGTGTGTGTGTGTGTGTGTGTGTGTGTGTGTACACACTGTTTACTGTATATAAAATCTTGCGTGCATATACGTACATATATACACATACATACACACACACATAAAAATATAATAAACAGGAATCAATAATGCAAAGTAGAAAAGGGGAGATGAAATATATAAATATAAAAAGGTATGTGCCCAGGGTTACTCTTTCTATGGGACAGCAAATATTAAGAGTGCACAGAAGATAATGGTTTGATAGGTTAACAAATGCACAACAGGATGGTTCCCAAACATTTATACTTCTACAAATTCCCGGTGTAACCATATGAACTTATGAGTATTTCCTTATCTCTCCTCACCTTGCTCCTATTTTTTTGTGTCTTGTCTTGAATTTAAACTGTTAGGCTCTTCACAGTAGGGAGAGACCATGTTCTACCTTTTTGCTTGTACAGTAGCTAGAATAGTGGGCCCCTGATCCTGACTGGGGGTCTTTGGGTGCTACCACAGTATGCACATAATACTATTATTCTTCAAATTATCAATAATAGTAGTAAGTAACTAGTTATTCCAGGCAGCTCTAAGATATTGTAGTTGATACCCAGTAGGCATTAGTGCTGCTCCATTATTAGCCACAAGCAGAGACACAATACCGGACCCAATGATGTGACCCAGCATGGCATATCCTATGTCTCAAGTGAGAGCATCACCACAAGTAGATTGCTGATATTTTAACATGAGGAAAATTCTTCTCCTTGAAGCCCTTCGTACCTTCATTAAATCCGAGCATCCAGAATCTGCATGGAGATGATAAACTTAAAAACTACACAGAAATATTAATTTTTCTTCCTTCTCCTTAGTCACCCATCCCGTAACCCCAGGAGGGAGGAGGAAATTATGGCTGATACTTTTATAATGCCTTTTTATGTATTGTATAAATTTACATTAAACTCAGCTAAAACAAATATACCCTGAAGGGTGGTGATATTCCTTTTTTCTAGCTGTTTAGCTTTTTAAGTCTGAATAAACAGAACAGGTAATCCCTCTGCTTGGATTAAGAACGCTGACAAAACATTTTGGAGAATTTTCATCTGAGTTTTATATACCACAGTCACTTTTAGCAACACCTCAATCACTAAATGTCTATTTTGGCTAGTTGTTTCAGAGCCTTGCCTTTTAGATGTTAAAAATCATTTTAGACTTGACATTTCATACGAGTTTGTGGTCCAAGGGGATTTATTTCTTCTGCCACTCTCTCATTTTGGTTGAACTCTTATTATCTATTATGAATTCAGTTATCTTAAGAGAGATGTGGAAAAATATAATGGCATTTGAAAGATTAGGATGGAATAGCATCTTTTTTTTTTTTTTTAATAAAAAATCCCAAAATATATGCTGGTCACTAATTTGTAATGTAGACTCATAGACTTTAAGGCCAGGGGGACCATCATGATCATTCAGTCTGACCTGCACACTGCAGGCCACAGAACTTCACCCACCCACACCTGTAATAGATTCATAAGCTGTGGCTGAGTTACTGAAGTCCTCAAATCATGATTTAAGGACTTCAAGCCACAGAGAACCACCATTTGCTGTAGTTTAAACCTGCAAGTGACCTATGCCCCATGCTGCAGAGGAAGGTGAAAAAAACCCAGGGTCTCTGCCAATCTGACGTGGGGGGAAATTCCTTGCTGACCCCAAATAGTGGCAAGACCCACCAGCCAGACACCTGGGATAGAATTCTCTATAGTAACTCAGATCCTTCCCCATCTAGTGTCCCATCTCTGGCCTTCGGGGATATTTGCTACTGGCAGTTGCAGATGGGTCACATGCCATTGTAGGCAGTCTCATCATACCATCCCCTCCATAAACTTATCAAGCTCAGTCTTGAAGCCAGTTAGGTTTTTTGCCCCTACTGCTGTTCCAGAACTTCACTCCTCTGATGGTTAGAAATCTTATCTAATTTCAAGCCTAAACTTGTTGATTGCCAGTTTGTATCCATTTGTTCTTGTACCCACATTGGCCATTAAATAACTCCTCTCCTCCCTAGTATTTATCTCCCGATTGTATTTATAGAGAGCAATCATATCACCCCTCAGCCTTCTTTTGGTTAGGCCAATTAAGTCGAGCTCCCTGAGTCTCATCTTATATAGGCAGTACCTCCCAACTTTTTGTTGTCTGCAAATTTTATTATCACATTCCCACTTTTTGCACTAAAGTCATTAATGAAAATGTTAAATAAGATTAATCTCAAAACCAATCCCTTAGGAATTCCACTAGTAACCTCCCTCAGCCTGACAATTCACCTTTCAGCATGACCCATGCTAGTCTCCCTTTTAACCAGTTCCTTATCCACCTTTCAGTTCTTATTAATCCCCATTTTATTGAATTTAACTAATAATTTCCCATGTGGAACTGTATAAAATGTTTTACTGAAATCCAGGTAGATTAGATCTACTGCATTTCCTTTGTCTAAAAAATCAGTTACCTTCTCAAAAAAAGAGATCAGGTTGGTCTGGCATGATCTACCTTTTATAAAATCATGTTGTATTTTATCCCAATTACTGTTTATCTCTATGTCCTTAGCTACTTTCTCTTTCAAATTTTGTTCCAGGACCTTGCATACAATTGAAGTCAAACTAACAGTCCTGTAGTTTCCCAGATCACTATTTTTCCCTTTCTTAAAAATAGGTAATATATTACCCATTCTCCATTTGTAGGGTTTGACCCCTGAGTTTACGGATTCATTAAAAATCCTTGCAATCGGGCTTGCAATTTCCATGCCAGTTCCTTTAATATTCTTGAATGGAGATTATCTGGGCCCTCTGATTTGGTCCCATTAAGCTGTTTGAGTTTGACTTCTACCTCGGATGTGATAAATTCTTCTTCCAAATCAACATTTCTATTAGCCACTCTGCCACTACCTCTAAACTCCTCATTATCCTTATTAAAAACTGAGGCAAAGTGTTCGTTTAGGTGTTGAACCATGACTACATTATCTTTAATCTCCACCCCATCCTCAGTGTTTAGCAGTCTGACTTCTTTCCTTGTTTTCTTTTTATTTATACGGCTGTAGAGCCTTACTATTGGTTTTAATTTCCTTTGTAAGGTCTAACTCTGCTAGGCATTTGGCAGTTCTCACTTTATCCGTATACTTTCTGACCTCCAAAAGGTAGCTTTCCTTTCTGATCCATCCTATCTTCCATTCCATATTGGCTTTTGGCTTTCTGCTTTCTCTTAGTAACCTGTTTGAGATGCTTGCTCATCCAGTTTGGTCTGCAACCCTTCCCTATGATTTTTTTCCCCCTTGCTTGGATGTAGACTTCAGATAGCTTCTGCAACCTTGACTTAAAATAAATCCAAGCCTCCTCCACATTCACGTCCATGAGTTCTTCAATTCAGTCCACTTCCCTAACTAATTCCCTTAATTTTTGAAAGTTTGCCCTTTTGAAATCAAGGACCGTAGTTGTAGATCTGTTTTTGTTTATCTTTCCGTTTAGTTTAAACTGAATTAGCTTATGATTGCTCGAACCAAGGTTGTCCCTTATAACCAGTTCTTCTATGAGATCTTCACTACTCACCAATACTAAATCTAAAATGGCATCACCTCTTGTTCGTTTGGTGACTATTTGGTGGATAAATCTGTTGGCTGTCACATCCAGGAGAATCTAGACCCTACCATTATTATAGCACTTGTTCTTCAGTCTATATCTGGGAAATTAAAGTCTCCCATAATCACACAATTCCCAATAATATTTATTCATTAAAAATATTAATGATGTCTCTATCCATATCCCCATCCAATCCTAAGAGGTCCATAGCATATCCCAAGCACAAACCCAGAGGAACCTCTGGTAACCTTTTTCCCCCAAAGTGCTTTTGACCTAAATAGATTCTATTTTATCCATTCCATCACTTGTAATTTCTTTACAGTCTACCTCATGATTTATATACAGTTGTTAGTCCATCACCTTTATTTCTGTGGATGGAGGCTTTTTTAAAGTGAAATACATGCTACTTCTGCAAAAAACCAAGAACTTAAAGCTTATCTATTTCAAACAGTGTGTCAGTCTGTTTTGAACAAAAAGTCTCATCCCATTCAGGTGTCCTCAGCCATAGTTCACAGTGAATCTCAGTAGGCAGAGAACTGCTGGTACAAATGCATTACCAATCTATAAATGGTTTAGGACATGCAGCTGATGGCCAAATGTTTAATAATGTGTATTTTTTCTAACTCCTGTAAAATACAGAATGGGAAAATTGTAAAGGGATGTAAAAATGGAAACAACTATATTTTACTCCAATAAATGTTTGGAAAGAAAGTGTTCCTTTTAAGGATCTTGGGCTGAGAGCATTTAGTCAAATAATAACCCCCCACCCCACATGATCTACTAACTGCTTTCTGCTTCTTAGGTGAAGAAGGTAACTGGGGGGCGGGGCATAAAGGAGCAACAACCTCTTTCCTGTCAGCCAGCTGGACAAGCCACCTTTGCAATTAAACAGGGGCAACTCACTTTCTTTGTCAAGCCGGACAGAGGTCCCCACCACTTAATATGCAGTGAGGGCAAGGTGGCTCAGTCCTGCTAGCTGCATTTCTAAATGCAAGTGGGCAAACAAAACAAAGGCCGAACAGAAAGATGAATCTCACGCTGCATTTATTTACCTTATTAAAGAAAGGATGTAAAGATGTTTGCCTATTCTGTAATCATCTAGGACATTTTTTCTACTAGGTTGATTTTGCAAATCGTTTTGTTGGAGGTGGTGTCACTGGTGCAGGACTGGTACAAGAAGAAATTCGGTTTTTAATCAATCCAGAGCTGATAGTGTCTCGGCTCATCACTGAAGTCCTGGACCACAATGAATGTCTTATAATCACAGGTTAGTCTTTGTTAACTCTGTGCAAAAAGTTTCAAATACTTATCTTCCTATTATATATGGAATCAATGTGGTGCCAAGAGATTTCAATTGACATCTCCAACATCATAGAAGCTCAAGCACTGTCAACAGTCATATACATACCCTGATTTATTCATGCCATTTTTCTTTTAGATCACAAATTTTAAGTGTCCTGTGTATTTATCTCCTAGTCTTCACACTCACTGCAATGCTGTTTGTTGATATTTTTCTTTGTGCACAGTTCTCAAATGAGTAATTATTGTGATAAGAGATTAATGGTCTAATTATGTTCCAGTGTGAGTTTATGCTAAAAATCCCCCTGACTTCAAATAACTCAGGAACAGGCTTTACAGTAAAAGCAAACCTCTTTTGAATCTAATGGTCTGATTGTAAATTCCTCTTAGGGTCTGCTGTAACTGTGGGTTTCTTGAACTAAAATACTAAGATTTGATATTGAAGTTAGTAGTTATGAAGGTTATTGGAGATGTCTACCCTGCACAGTTATGTACAGAATATTCACTATGCTCACAAAGTTCCATCTTAGTAAATCACGAGCCCAGTGTAAAACTTGAAATGGCTTCTTTTGGAGGTAGTCTCTTTTTTGGTTATGTTAGTATTGTGGTCAAGAATAGAGTGGCTCTTATCAGGATGGTTCCATTATTAGCATATCTAGGAGATCCATAGGATTCAACATGTGAGTCAACAGTGTGCCCTTGTTGCCAAGAAGGCTAACAACATTTTGGGCTGTATAAGTAGGGGCATTGCCAGCAGATCGAGGGATGTGATCATTCCCCTCTATTCGGCATTGGTGAGGCCTCATCTGGAGTACTGTCCAGTTTTGGGCCCCACACTACAAGAAGGATATGGAAAAATTGGATAGAGTCCAGCGGAGGGCGACAAAAATGATTAGGGGGCTGGAGCACATGACTTATGAGGAGAGACTGAGGGAACTGGGATTATTTAGTCTGCAGAAGAGAAGAATGAGGGGGGATTTGATAGCTGCTTTCAGCTACCTGAAAGGGGGTTCCAAAGAGGATGGACCTAGACTGTTCTCAGTGGTACCAGATGACAGAGTAATGGTCTTAAGTTGCAGTGGGGGAGGTTTAGGTTGGATATTAGGAAAAACTTTTTCACTAGGAGGGTGGTGAAGCACTGGAATGGGTTACCTAGGGAGGTGGTGGAATCTCCTTCCTTAGAGATTTTCAAGGTCAGACTGAGATGATTTAGTTGGGAATTGGTCCTGCTTTGAGCAGGGGGTTGGACTAGATCAGGGGTCGCGAGGGTATGACATGGGGGGGTCGCAAGCTGTCAGCCTCCACCCCAAATGCCACTTTGCATCCAGCATTTTTAATGCTTTTAAATATATAGAAAAGTGTTTTTAATTTATAAGGGGGGTCACACTCAGAGGCTAGCAATGTGAGGAGGGTCACCAGTACAAAAGTTTGAGAACCACTGGACTAGATGACCTCTTGTGGTCCCTTCCAACCCTGGTATTCTATGATTGATATGCAGATTGTTAACAACTTGTGTGTTTTGCGTATTAAGCCTTTATATTTTTAGTGAAATTGTGAAATTCACCCTGAAGGAGTCCAAAGCACTTCACGGTCTTTAAAAGCACTCCACTCACTTCATCTGTTGTTTGAAGTGCTGCTACATCTGGGCTGGAAAATTACAGCTGTTTTAATGTTTGCAGAGTTGTTTTAATAGCACACAGCAATGTATGCAACAATTTAGGAAAGGGCTTTAAGAGTTAACTGTTTTTCTCGATTAAATATACCTGTGAAGAACACAATATGAATACATAAATAGATCTAAAACTATACAGGAATATAGTTTCCCAAATGTGTATTGGCCAAGATATCAGGGATAAAAGGAGAATATTTATACTTAAGTTATTAATTTAGGGTCTTGGCTCTTACTGAAGTCCATGGAACGGCTCCCATTGACATCACAGGGAGGTGGACCAGGCCTTAGATGTGGACTAAATATTATGGAACTTTTATTATTACTGGTAGGAAAGACCAAACTATCTACAGCATGCAATATTTTTCCCTACTACTATTTCTTTTTCTGTGGCCTAATCTCAGATTTCTTCATCTGTCACTGTATGAGACAAAGAGCAGTGGAAACAAAATGAACTAATAGTTTGCAGTGTTTTTGATTTTTTTAAAATTTGAATGTGGATTTGAAAATATTTCAGTTAGGTTTATATTTCAAGTTGAAGTTTAAAAATGGTACCATAGTGCACGTGTTTTTAAAAAAAACACATTATGTATTTCCAGGGAAAAAGGCCAGTATGCATCATAGAATATTTTTGTGAATGAGCTACTAAAAAAGTGGCCAACAGCAGGCTGACAAGAGAAATAAAACTCATTTATTACACACAGGTCTCTGGAGACTCCTAAACAGTCTCCACGGCTATTTTTAAGATTTAACTAAAGAGCACTGCAAAGAAGCGTCAGTAAGTAAAAGCCACAATCAGTCACCATTAGCAAATACTTCTATTTTGTCAAAAAACAGTTTTCCAATTCCTTCCTGGAATCAGCTACATTTAACCTGATTAAAGTGGGAGATTGAAAACTCAGTCTGAAGAAAGAAATTGGCTTATAGTCACCACAAAAAGAAAAAAAATCAATCAACACAAAGAGCAGAGCAAGACAAGGCAATCCAAGAAGTCCCTCTCAGACTGTTGATTTTGCAAGTTATTTAGACAGAATATGCTCAGGGTCTGCACAGTGCCTGGAATATGTTGTTTTGAGGCTGTTTACAGAAATGTGCAATCAGTTACACCTTTTAGAATTTGGAGTTTACTGTTACTCATGTTAATACAGTTTCTAGCACCAAACCAGGATGGATTGCATGAGGTTTCTGAGCCCCAAAGAGTTGAAGGGAGGCGGAGCTGAGGCTTTGAGCTATGTAGGGTTTCCGGCAATAATGATGTGCTCAGCTGATGGCTTGAGTAATCTGCATCACTGGAAAGGTAGACTGAGAGATCAGGAGTAGAAGATGAGTCTGTCGGGGATCTGGGGATGAGGAAGGAAGGTAGAATCTCTTTTGGGCAAAGAGGAAATCAAAGTTGGTGTGAGGGGGCTACAGTTTAATGGAACCCAGCTTCCCTTTAATTTTAATTCAGACCAGAGGTTAAACAGTGATAAAAATTTTTATCAGTTTATAATACATCTGAACACATATTTGATAAAACCCTTTGAAAGAATACTTAAAGAAAGAATGTACTCATACAAAAGATAGTTTAGTACAATATCTATTTTTCAGGTTCTGTTGTACTCTGAAGCTTTGTTTTGTTACTCATTTTAAATTTGATTATTTTATTTATTTATATATATATATATATATAATATAGTTGTATCAGTAGGCAAATATCTTCAGGAATATAGTTCATGTGCCATAACATATTTGCTGTAAGGTGATATGAGTTTCAGGTTCTCAGTCAAATGCCTTGTGTTAGGCACTAACAAGATTAAAGCACTGAATTACTTCCTCTCCGGAAAGGGTTACCTCTTCCAGGTTAAGGTTACTAAAAGAGATTGTAAAGAAAGAGTCCTCCCAAGAGAAGTCTACATTTCTGGATACAGTAAACAAAATTTTGGGTCAGCTAGCCATTCACCTTCAAAAATGCAAGCATTTGTTGCTAGGGTCAAACAAGCGTGACTTTTTCATTCAGCCAGTATTCTCCTAATTTTTTTTTCAATCCACTTTACTTTATTATAGTGCCTTCTAATTAATATCTGTGATGTTCTGCTCCCTTAATGGAAATGGCCATTTCATCATCCTCATTTGATCCCTGGCTTTCTTCCATCTTGGTTCTTAGGCAAGTCTGCACTGTATGCCACTATCTTCCTGATAAATTACATTTTTTCTATGATGCATCTTGACGCAGTGGCCTAATGGATGTAACCGTGCTACTCAAATTTGCAGAAGAGTCTGAGAAATTGGAAAGAAATTAAATTTGTTCTGATTGTGCAACATCTGGTTGAGATCATCACTGTAATGAATATGAAATTGGTCATGCAAACAAAGTAGTTCTTCAACACACAGAGAATTGTCTGCCTGCAGAAATGTTAGAGAGAATGCTAGAGATTCCGGTGAGATATTTCTACTATATTTTCTTGTTTAGATTATATATCACGATTGCCGCTAACAGACTGGTTTCTACTCAGATTGTGAACAAGTCCTGATACTCTGAATTCAGCGTTTTTACCATTTGAGACCAAGTATGTTCAACCAAAGTAAAAACAAGCAGCAGAATAAGCAGCCTTACTGGTTACGAGTGGTACTAACCTTCCCTCAGAGGGTATGATGTTTCATCCTCTTCCATTCAGACACAATGGGAAAAACAGGTGGGGCAGTGCCCTTTTCCTCCTCCCCTATAGCTCAGTAATTTAATTTACATGGCTAGATCTTAAGAATAGTAAGATCCTGAGTCCTTATGTTGTTTCTAGTAACATACACAGTTCTTTAGAGGCTCTAGCATATGGCAAGCAGAGTTTTCCTCGACTGCTGTAATTCATAGAAGTGCTAAAGAAGATATATTCTTTGCTACTTTATTGTATCTGCTTTTTCTCCTTTTATAAGTACCACCTTCATCTTATTTTGTAGCGTGTCCTCTGAATCTTGGCACTCTGCCTACATGTTTTGTTTCTTTCTTTGCTCTGGTTCTCCTGGTTGTTTTCTGCTTTGTAAATGGCAAATTATCCTCCTGCATTTCTCTACTTATTGTTTTTCCCTAGTGTTCTGCAGTGTGCTATTGTGTATACTTTCATTTGAATTCAGATGTTGGAAATGCTAATCAATTAACATGAAAAATAGGGCAGAAGGTAAAGTAGCCTCTGAAATTCTCCAGAAATGGTGCAGATCAGATTCTTTTTCCAACCTCAGCTTGGAAGCCTGAGAGTCACAGGCAAGACTACTGCCTGTCAAGTACACCTGTACCCCAATATAACGCTGTCCTCGGGAACCAAAAAACCTTACCGCGTTATAGGTGAAACCACGTTATATCGAACTTGCTTTGATCCACTGGAGTGCGCAGCACTTCCCCCCCCCCCCCCCCCGGAGAACTGCTTTACCACTTTATATCCGAATTCGTGTTATATCGGGATCGTGTTATATTGGGGTAGAGGTATAATAATTTTTGTCTATCTTTCCAGAGTTTCATTTATGAAAATCAATGGTTTTCATTAATGCTGGGTTTCTGGGACATGAGTTTAAGTTTTGTGTGATTTCTGTGAGCCTCTTGATGATTAATTCATCTCTTCATACTTTGGTCATCAGAAGTTGCATTTTCATAAAAAAGCAAATGAAAATGACCCTTAAAAAAACAAAACTAATACTTCTACACTCATTAAACCATATGGTATAGTTTCTCATTCCTGATAACCCAAGTGCTTTCCTTCTAACTGCTATACCTGAAGGGGACATTTTCTTCTCAAAGTTGAAGGTTTCCCAGGCTATACTGACAGAGAGCTGTCAGCTCTCATTTGCTTTTCTTGTTGTTTGCGCAGACATTTTTCCCAGGTATATCAATAAATATTTTAAGCAAGTCAAGAACAGCCTGTATTGAAAGCTGATAGTCTGTATGTTTCAAAATAAGGTTTGTCTTTTGTATTTAATACTTTATAAACTGTACACAGCTATGTCTTTTCTGTGTGCATTTGTGTGTATATGAATGACTGAATGCACTGTCTATGCCAGTTTCACTTGCGTTTGTGACTCTTAGCATTTTTAATAGTAAGCGTACTCTTAGGATATGTCTACTCTTCAGTGTAAGCCTAGGGTTAATGGGACTTGAGTTAGCTGACCTGTGGGAGAAACTCCTGGGCCTGAGCATCTACACTGATTCTTAAACCTGAGTTAAGACTTTCTAACCCAGGCTTGAACCTGGGGCTCTGGCATCCACACTACAGTATGCACATCCGAGTCAAACCAATCGTATCCCAGAGTCCCTAGTGTCCTCCTGAATTGTGACTTCTCTAGCCCTTTCACCATGATGCACTATGGGAAAACTTTACTGCCTACCTTGCATGTTACAGGATGCAACAGCCTACCAACACAGCCTGCTGAGGAATGATTTTGGTCTGTATGTTCCCAGCTAAGAGCCAGTAACATGGAGGAGGTACCTTTTGAAGAACTTCTCTTGTTTGCGCTTTCACTCATGTGTCAGGAAATGGGCAAAGCTTCCGTGAGGCACTTGTGGACGTTTTGACAGCATTTTCTGACCCACCAAAGGTACCTGACTGATTCCATGATGGAGGAGGGGGAGTACCCTGGCATGGCAGACTTGCATTCCCTTATGCTGCTCAATATACTCAATAGCCGCTGATGCCCCCTATGTAGACTGCTGCTTCTAGCGCAGGGCCATAAGCACAGACTGTAGGGATCACATTGTCATGCAGACCTGGGATGACGAGCAATGGGTCCAGAGCTTTCACATGAAGAAAGCAACATTCTTGGAGATTTGTGAGTGGCTTGCCCCGCTCCAGCATAAAGAGACATGAATGAGGTCACCCTGGCCAGTCCAGAAGAAGGTCTCTATAACTATCTGGAAGCTGGCTACCCCAGACTGCTATAGGTCTGTTTCCAACCAGTTTGGTGTTGGAAAGTTGACTGTGGGTAAAGTGGTGATGGTGGTTTCTGAGGCAATCTGGCATGTGGTTTACCCCAAGATGGCAGGCATTAAAGATATTCCTGAAGTAATTGCTAGCTTTGAGACTATTGGGTCTTCCTAACTGCGCCAGGGCCATTGATGGGACTCATGTACCCATTGTTTGTCCTTGTCAAGGGGCACATCAGTACATAAACCAGAAAGGGGACTATTCCATTGTTATGCAGGCACTGGTGGACCACAGAAGCTGATTTATGAATGTCAATGTGGTTGCACTGGAAACGTTCATGATGCCTGAGTTTTTCACCAATTGGGAGTCTATGTTGATGGACAGTCTGGGACACTGTTTTCACCAAATGACATTGTCATAAATGTGGTTACTGTCCCCACCATTATTCTGGGGGACCTCACGCACCCTCTTTTTCCATGGCTTATGAAATCATACCCTGATTTCAGAGGCCTTGGCAAAACAGTGTGCATCAGGCAGATTAAAATTCTATTGGAGGTGTCTACAGTGTCATCAGTACAGTCCTCATTACTGTGGCTTGCTGTGCTCTTTACAATCTTTGTGAAGCCAGAGGTGAGCCATGTCTCCCTGAATGGAGCTATGACAGCGAGGGGTCACTGAATCCATATACTCAGCCAGAAAGGGCTCCTTCCACAGCTGGAGCTGGAGGCACCCAGGCGACAGAAGTCAGGGGTGCTTTGTGCTCCCACATTATGGACTTGCATGGCCCAACGGAAGAGAGGAGCTACTACCTCTAAGTGTGTGTTTGTGGGTGGGAAAGGGGCTAATTAGTTTGAGGGGAGGGGTTCAGTGCTTGGCAGGATTGTGGGCTTGATTGCCATACAATGTACTTATGAATAGAGCCCTGTGCGGATACAAAATTTGTATCTGAATCTGATCCGTGATTCACAAAAATGATGCACAGATAGCCACATCCACGGAGGCGGATATCTGAGGATATAAAGCAGATATCTGCAGACTTGCAGGGCTTTAGATATAAAATGTGGATCCGCGTCCATCCATCTGCAGATATAAAGCAGATATCTGCGGATTTGCTGGGCTCTGTTTATGTGGGGCTTTATGGATGGATCACAGTCTAGGTCAGGGGTGGGCAAACTACAGCCCGGGGGTCATATCTGGACTTCCAGACGTTTTAATCCAGCCCTTAAGCTCCCGCTGGGGAGTGGGGTTGGGGGCTTGTCCCGCTCCACATGGCTCACGGAAGCAGCGGCATGACCCCCCTCTGGCTCCTACACATAGGGGCAGCTAAGGGGATCCGGACGCTGCCCCTGCCACAGTCGCCGCTCCTGCAGCTCCCGGGAACCACAGCCAATGGGAGCTGCAGGGGTGGGGCCTGCTGATGGGGCAGCACGCAGAGCCGCCTGGCTGCACCTTTGTGTATAAGCTGGAGGGGGGACATGCCACTGCTTGAGGTAAGCACCGCCCAAAGCCTGCACCCCTGACCCCCTCCCATGCCTCGACCCCCTCCCATGCCTCAACCCCCTGCCCAAGCCCTGATCCCCCTTCCACCCTCCGAACCCCTCGGTCCCAGACCAGAGCACTCTTGTGCACCCCTAACCCCTCATGCCCAGCCCCACCCCAGCCCCCACAGCCCCCCAGCACCCCAGCCCCCAATTTCATGAGCATTCATGGCCCACCATACAATTTTCATACCCAGATGTGGCCCATGGCCAAAACGTTTGCGCACCCCTGGTCTAGGTTCATATAAGGAAGTACTCAAGTGTGAATTGCTGTACCTAACTGCATAGAGGACTACAGTTTGCTTAGTAATCTCATTTTCTGTGGCTTTATTATAGGAGGGGCTAGTAATACTGGCTATTATAAAGGTTGCCTAACATTTACCGTTAAAAGACCCAGTTCAATTGTTTATAACTTTGACAAACTTTAACCATTCAGGCTGAAATTTGCTATGCTGGGTGTCTGTCTCAGGCTGATTTTTTTGAAAAAGTTTGGCCAAAAAGATTGTCATTTTAGAGAAAGTAGCCAGGAAAAAATGTTGTTTTGCACATATTAAAAAAAAATTCTTGACCTTTTCTTGAAAGTCTGTAATACCCCCAGGCTTTGGAGCAGGTATTTGAAATTTTGCAGAGGGTTTCTTCTCTGCTATCTGGACTGCTTATTTGCCTTCCCCCCAGATGAAATGAGCATGCTCCAGACTGCGGGTCTCAGAAGGACTTTTTCTGTAATTTGCTCCCAATTGCTCTGAGCTGAGGTGGGGCCAGGCACCAGAACTGAGAGCAGGGAAACTCTCTCTGCTATGCTGTCAGTGACCCCCTGCTGGCCACCAGGCAGTGTGGAAGAGGAAGCCATTGAATGCTGGGAGCACTTTAATGTTACTAGTGAAGACATGCCCTCAGAGTGCAAGTGGGGGCAAGGGCATAGCGGAAGTAGCAGTCAGGGGTCTCAGAGGTCCAAGATGACAAACATCCAGTGCAAGGCAGCCCTAGACCAGATGTATTGATTTTAAGGTGTGCAGTCTGGATTCCCAAGGCTTCCGTTGGGGTGATGCAGATCTGCACCACTCCTGGCACAGGGCAATAACTGCTTCATTCTGGCCCTTACACCTTCATGCATTTTCTAGACTTTCTTTCAGAGAAATTTATGTTGCCCTGTGAAAATGTACTACTCTCTAAATACCATTTTCCTCCTCTTACTGTGTTTCCTTCATTAGGGGTATCATTCCAGTCTTTCAGTGAATGGTGCTTGATACGTATTCTGAATAGTGGAGTATTTTATTGTCATTATAATATGTATGCGAGTCAACTTGTTTCAGTGTCTATGTACCTGTGAACCTACTGCCCATGTAGATCCTGGTCTAAATGAATTAATCATTCATGTCATGTTAAGGAGTTGAACTATATATTAATGGGCTCTAATATGTTAAACCTTGTTTTTATATATAAGAAAAGTTTGACATGGAATTTCTGACCTTTTGAACAATATACCTTTTGAACATTGTCAGATTTTTAAAATTCGGGAAAATATTCTTGCTCGTATGAAAGAACAGTTAACTATTCTGTGCCCATCACAGAGAAAAGCGACAGATGATGCACCCTTATTTTGGTCTTCTGTGTTGATCAAGTATGACAGCTCCCTTCCTCATAATAACGCTGTCAGTGCATTACAGTAATGCTAACCAGACACTTTTCTCAGTCTTTTCTCTCTACTAAATTTTGCAAGCTAATTTTCTTTGCTTGTGTCTCAAACAAAAAAACCCTGTCGGTAAGGCATCTGATCTCTTTGTTAAATAGACATTTACCAGTAAAAACTTGAAGGAAAAATAGTTTATTGGAAAAATTCTGTTGGATTAAGTCATGTCCTTCCAGTCTTCCTCATTCTTCTCCCCAACCCCAAAAAATTAACTTGCTACTCCCAAGATCTGTATCCTTAGCCATCAGCCTGGTGTCTTTCCTGTTGAATTTCACTCTGGACTGGGGAGGTTGAGAACTGCAGGCAGTTAAATGTATGTTAGGACTTATGGACACAGGTAAAAGAGACTTGCAGTTGTGACTACCTGTGTTGGACACTTACTACTCCCTGTGGAAAAGAGATTCATGTTGATTACATAGGGTTCGGTTTGCCCCGTAATGTTCATATGTAGCTCCCATTAGTATTAACATAAGTTGCACATATATTCAGAGGAGTGAAGACTCCTTGGAGAGAGGTGATGTATTAAGAAGAGAAACATCTGCAAATTGCGTGTGTAACATGACAAATGATTTATTTTAGGTACTGAGCAATACAGTGAATATACAGGCTATGCAGAAACATACCGATGGGCGAGAAGCCATGAAGATGATACCCCAAGGTAATGCATTCAGTGTTGAGTAGCTGAGATCATTTTTACCATTAAAGCTTAGCCTATATTTCTGAAAAAAGAGTAAGGAAACTATCATGAATGTTGAACTGCAGCTCTCTGGAGCACTTTTTAGCTTCTCTTTTACAGATCTGACCAATTGGGTTTTTAAAAACTGCTAGAAAGCATGTAGGTGCTTTGTTATAGATAAGGCCCATATATTTTATGGCAGGGCAATTTACTACAGAATCTGTTATAGTTTAAGGTAATAAACTAATTATTCATTAATTTAAAGCTGTTATGGTTCCAAAGAAAACCTTTCAAAGAGGAACCAAGTGCAAACTGTAACAGTATTGTCTTCCTTAGACTGTACAGTTTGCAACTGTAGTTCTGAGAGGCATAAACTGCATCTATTCAGAAAGGGTGCTAACTCTAAAATCTGATGAGTTTATTTTACTGTTTCACTGCTGAGCAGTACCTTGTTGAGTGCCAAAAGCCACAGCTACCTATGACTCCATTTTATATTCGCATAACTTCTACAATGTAGTTACGAGTCTGCAGTACAAAAATATCTGTAACACATTGAAAGGGCTTTTTTATGGCCTTCATCACCATATCATCAGTGCTTCACAGACATAATGAATGTATTTTCACATCACTGTGAGGTAAGGTGGTGCTATTGTCTCCGCCATGTTTGCGTTTCAGAACAGGTAATTGTAGCTTAGCTTACTGAAAGAGTTAACCTGCTGAATGAGTTATAAAGCTTTGAGTCACATTTCAATTCTTGGAATTGTTTCTTTGACAATATATTATTGACTACACATTATTGACTACACAAAATTTTGCTGTCCTCCTTTTCCCAATGTAGGGATGAATGGCAGAGGCGCTGCACTGAAATTGTTGCTATCGATGCATTTCACTTCAGACGTTTCCTTGATCAGTTTGTTCCTGAGAAAATTAGAAGAGAACTCAACAAGGCCAGTAACTTCTAAGGCCCATTATTTACAGCCATTTCATTAATGTTGGAGTTATGCTTTCCCATAGTTCTTGCAACATCAGCAATTCCTTTGAAGGGGACATCTTGTTTAATTACAGTATCGTTTCATAATAGGTATCCTTCATATTTTGCAGTAGTAAGATTAAAGTTTAAGCATGCCAGATAGAATGCTTGTTGGTAAATGGTTTCTGTCTTGGCATACATTTTTTAATTTTCTAAATGGAAACTAATAGGTCTGTCCAAATCTTCCCAATAACGTTTTTCAAAAATTCTAAGGCCAGAACTAAAAAGTTACCACTACCAATATTTCCTGCAATTTATATTTAAGATTGGTTAGCTGTAATGAATCTAGTCTGCCCTATGATTTTAAAGAAACAAAAAAAAGTACAGTACCTCATATTTCTATAGATTGATGGTTAACAATACTGATATTGTTTCCTTCTCTTTCCCCACCTCCCCCACCCCTGCCCGCAGTTTCTAATTCATGACCAGATTCTGGAGTAATTTTTCCTCTTCTAAATGAGTATCCAACTTAAGTTTCTATTTTCAATCAGACACTGGAGAGGGAAGTCTCTTGCTTTATTATGGATCAGATCCTAGCCCCATCTAGAAACCAAGTAAACATTGAATTCTGATGATACTCTGCATTCTTGGTATACCTTTCCTGCTACAGGTATCTTTAAAAAAAAAAAGTTGCAGCTAAATAAACAAGGCAGGTTTTTCATTAATTTCTATGCCTTGTAATTTAATCTTTAGCAGGTGTACATATGTACTGTATAGGTCCTACTGTGAAAGGTACTGGGAAACCTCAGTTTCCATTTTACATCAGTGGGAATTGAAGCATTCAGCACCTTTCAGGATCAGGTCCTATTGTGGATATGTAAGTAAATTCAAGCAAGTATAGGAAGCTTTTCATTAATCTTCCAACTGAAAAGGAAATACCACTTTTAAGGTAATTTTTCCAAAAATGATGTACACAGATCAAGACTAATTTTAGTTTAAAAACCTGTGTTTCTTGTATAAAGTAACATACATCACATCATTCCATCACTGATGGTAATGAAGTAAGCCCTGAAAAAGACAGTAAATGAATTTAGTAAACTTCAGTGACAGTTTAATTGGAAAACTAAATCGCCCACCCCAATGCATTTGAGATCAGACTAAACTTATCAATCATATTGATAGATGCAAATCCTTTTATATATTAGGATAAATGCATGCATTTTCTTCTGTTTAGAACTCCTGTTAGGCAGCGGTAGTTCAACATGAACAGGTTAATCATATCTGAGGAAAATGCTAAGCCAACTGCTGAGTGACATAGATTTTACATTCCATTAAGTAAGGTAAACTCAAATGTAAGGAGGAATTCTATACTAAATCATACTAGAAATCACCATGCCGTCTGAAGACAACATATTGCTAGAGTATACAACGGTATTTGTCTACACTGGTTTTCAGTCAGTTTATCTAAACCAAGAGAGTTAATATTTTGTGTGGTGTGGAAAAAACAATAAGTGTTACAATTTCTTCTTATCTAAAATGTATCATGATGTAATTAATTAGACCATTTATTTATTTAGGCCATCAAATACCTGTTTATACAAGAATGGCACCCCATCATAGCATAGGGATCAGTATCCATTGACTCCCGCAGTTCTGTTATACTTCTCTTCTGTTATTAAGCATTAGGAAGTAATTGAGAGAGACATGTAATGGAGTGGTTTCATTTTTTAAAAGGATCCTATCTTATAATTTGGTATTGTATCTCCTTTTTAAGCTGCACTTATCTTGGTGGGACCAGATGTTAGTTGTCAGTCAGTTTTCCCAAGAGGCAGTTTGTTGGGACTGACACCTACTCGTCGTGTTGGAATTATTAATATTATTTGAAATTAATATTAATATAGGAGATCACCAAACACTAATTCAACCATAAATTTCTTTAAGTCCAAAGGACAGGTGGTATTTATACAATTGCTCAAAACATGCCTGACAGCCTAAAGATAAGCAGTCACAACAGCCAGTACAGTAACAAATTATTCATAAGCATGTGATCAGTATATTTAAAAACAGGTCAGACCCAGGGAAAACCGTCTTATCCTAGTGTGCTCCAGAATGATCAGGTAGGGTCTGACAAAGAACTTTCAGATTCATGGCTCTCTTTATACCCATCAGCTAACTTGCTAGCTGTAGTAAAAGCCCAGTTTGAAGCAATTTATCCTTGCTTTTTCCCTTCCTTTCTTGTATACTCCCATCTCCTTGCTTACCAGCAGAACAGTGGGAAGGTTTGTGCTCGTTTCTTTTGAAGAGAAAAGGTTTTAAGGTAGTTTTTCTTTGTCTTGCTACTGCAGCTTTTTATTAGTTATTTTTGAACCATACATCCTTCCTACACTACAACTACTACTACTAATTATTCTCACAGCCTTCCTTTATTTGCTGATTAAGGTCTTTTTCTGCTTACTAGCCAGAAACTATAAAGCAAATACATTATTTTTTAACCAAACTTAAGATAACTATAATATAACTGGCTGTACACCTGGTTTACTCCATCCCTGAAAAAACTGATTAATGTTGTCCGAGATCAGCTGTTTAGAATTCTAAGGCATCCATTGTGCCTGATTTCAATGTTAAGATTTGCAAATACACAATGTAAGAAATGTAATAGTAAGATAGTACACAGGGCTATTGTATTAGCATCATGATTCCCTTGAGAATAGTGCTAGTTAATAATAGTCTGTCCCTGGTGATACATTATAGCTTAATTATCCAGATACAACTTGATCTTTTTAAGTTCCAGCGGAGCATCACTTATCGTTGTATAGAAATTTGAGATATTTTATGACCAAGACAGTTCCACCCTTATATTGGCTATAAGGATCATTGTGGAGCAATGAGAGGTACTCCAGGCACTCAGCTTGCTACTTCTGGAGCGCTTCAATCTGTTGTTAGCTAGGAGAGTGAGAGAGAATATAAAGGCAGTTTCTATGTTCTCCATGTATTTTCTCTGGGTACTTCAAAAATACATGTCCCACTCCTTCCCGCAAATAAACAAACAAACACAGAAACAAAATGGCTGTCTTATTCAGATCCAGTTCTTTCAGCGGGGGAGGTTTATTTTCCACACAGCTCTGTAATGGTTTGCTAGGTGCTGTCATTTTTCACAAACCTGCTCCAGTCATTGAGCACACCAATATTTCTGACTTGAGAGAGACTTTAAAAAGCCACATGCATCTGATGGAACAGGTAATTTGTGAACTGTTGTTTAAGCTCTCTGTTGTAAACTTTGAATAATGGTGTACTGCCAAATCATAACTAATATCTGTCAGAATTTACAGACTACTTGGGGGCGAAAAACCAGATTTACTAATCCGTACTAGACAATGTGTTCAATACATTTTTATACCTTTGTAAAAATTTCATGGAGAGATTTTTCCTTTTTCTCCCCTGGGTCTTTTGTAGGAGCATCTTTCTTTATCCAAGATTTGTGAGTGACTGTCAGGTTTTTCCCCTCCTTCCCTCACTTAATATTATATAAGACCTGTATTTTAAGATGGCTTTTTGTATTTTATTCTCAGTTTCAGGGCTTTAAAGAACATGGAACAGATTAGTCCTGCTGTTACATAGTGATCTCATAATATTCCATGTGTGGATCAGTGATAGGCTTTTCAAGTTTTCACTTCACAAGCAATCTCAAAAATGCTTCATTACATTTAATTTAGTGCTGGGAAAATTTGTCTCCTTTTCTTGTAAGGTCATTCTGTTTCCTTGGCTCAGATGAGTTTCTTTTGTCTTCGATTGCTATGGTAGCTGGCAAATCACAAGTTGGTCCTTTCTTGGTCATGGTCTCTAAATTCTGATTGCTTAACTGGTGAGAAGATTTTACACCTTTATGAGAAACAATTGGGTGGTCAAAAGACCCAAACAAACAAAAACCTTAAAAATAAAAAGGACAGATTTTGTATTAACTTTACAGTACAGGTATATGAGAGAGGCACAGTAAGAGAGGATTCTACCATTTTAAACCTATAGCTAATCTAACCTTTAGTTTTGTGAAAGCCAGAAATGAAATACTTCCTTATCCTTGAAAGGTGACAATTATGCAGGGCCTAGGGCAGCAGGAGTTGCATAGGATAAAGGGGATTATGCAGAAAAACTACAAATACCTGTGCTTGGATGGAAGCCCTCTGGAACCTGAATAATAGTTTGGGAGGTGGTACTCTTCCCTCTGAGTAGATATTGAACTGAAGCCCCAGTATGGTGTGTACTAGTACTGTACTGCTTTCAGATGAGACACAAAAACTAGGCCTGACCACTATGGTAATTTAAAGAGACCATGGCATTTTCCATACAAGTAGGGTTAATCCCAGTGTCTCAGCCACATTCCGTTTAAGAAATTATTTCCCATTTACCTACATAGGCCCTCCAGTTTCAACTGAGTACAAGTATCCTCTTTCTTTGCTAAACTGTAGCATAGTGTAGCTGTTTCACCGGAAAGTTTTCAAGTGGACCAAGTGAGCTTTCAGTAAATACAGAGTACACATTACGTTTAAATATGTAAAGTGCCTTAGGATCTTATAGAATGAAAGACATTTGTTTTACAGATATTCTTGGAATTCTACCTAGGGCATGAGGGATTCCCTGCTCCTCCTCATTGCTGGGGAAATAACTAGGATTTTGTTTTCCTATCTAATTTTCACTTTAAATGTTTCCTTTGCCTATCATTGCTCATTTGCCAACAAACTAATGTGTTAACTTTCACTTTTAAGCCAGCCCGAAGATATATTGAATTTTAGGTTACCAGAAAACAGTAGAATAAAGATGCAGATTACTGTTATCTAACACTAAGCTTAAGACTATAGCATCAGAACTACTGTCAAAAACCTCCTCTGTTGATGTGCCTTTTGTCTGCCTGCAGGCATACTGTGGCTTCGCTCGACCTGCTGTTCCCCCTCAGCATCTTTCAGCAGTAGCCACAGGAAACTGGGGATGCGGTGCCTTTGGTGGCGATTCCAGATTGAAAGGTAAATAGCAATGCTTTAAGGACAGAATAAATCAAATGTCAGGTTGGAGTAAGCTTTCTATTTTAGGTGCTTGGACACTTTGGTTTAGAAGGAAATAAGTTTGTATTCCTCCCTCTTTAAAAGTCCCGAAAATTCAAATGCGTTTTCATAGCAAACTGCTGCTAGCCAAGGGCTGGAGTAGTACTAAAACCATCTGTACTAATCCAAAAAGGAACATGCTTGTTCTTCAATTCATGTATTTTGCACTTTATAGTGGGAGGAGGGTGTAATTCTATTTTGACAGGAAAGGTCAAATGGAATGAGCACGGGAATGGGAGCCAAGAATTTGAGTTTTAAATGGTTGCTGCCACTGGCACACTCTGTGGCTTTGGGTCAAACCTCTCTGGGCCAAACTTTGAGCCCGATCTTAAGTGGATCTTAATTTATGGACCCACAAAACTGACTTAATTACCTAGTTGTACTCACAAATCAGGTACAGTGCTTAGATACCTAAATGACCTAAAATGCAGGTGCAAATCATTTTGGATGCAAAATAGTGCCTGCAGTTATCTGCAAGCACAGTTTGCAGCAACAGTTTGCCTCGGCCTCCGTTTCTTCCATCTGTTACAAGTTATTCTCATTCTTTTCTTGCTTATCCAGTGTATGTTTGCACCGATTTTTATAGGAAAAGCATTAGTGGCCCCTGCCTTAAGCAGGCTCCTAATCTGAGCAAAAGAGGGTCGATACCGTCCCATCTACCCCACGTGACGGTTAATGTCTATATAGCACTCTGAAGATGTAAAATGTTAAGTATGATATTGGAGATTGTTGGCTGATAAGAATGAGTTGCATTCTAGGAGAACTTATGCCCCATTTTCTCCCCTACCACTTTGAGGGTACCAATTGCCAGTGCGACGTCTTTGACATCATCTTCACAGAAAGACAGGAAACCTAGCTTCCTTTGAAGCTTCTATAAATGCCTCCTGATCTCTGCCTTCCTAAAAGGCAACGTGTATTCTTGGGACCTGCAGTCTCTTAAATTTCTCCTTCCTTGCAACCAAATCCCTCAATTTCTCTTGCCCTGTCCTTAATCAAGGCACTCAGCCTGTAGCAGACCCCAAAATCCTGGCTTAATTTGGGACTGCTTCCACTTTGTGGGTACTTGTAAATCAAGCACTCGTTTGGATTCTGGATTAGTAAATCCCCATATCTAGTTCTGCATAGTTATAATTTAACATAATTTAAATCTAAACAGAAATTGGCATATTTTGCTGCTTATTGTCAGATGTTTGGGGTGAAAAAATATTTTCAAAAGTTAGCTTTATAACTATGGCCTAGTGGTTATGTTCGAAGCTAAATGTAAGCATCATGCTCTTCAGGCTGCCAGCTTCATTAGTTTTCTTTCCAAATGTGTGTTACTTAGTGAGAGCCTATTTTTCACTCCGTGCTCATTGATTTCATGACAACTGTTTTTTGTTTTCCATTAAATAAAATAGATTATCAGGTTCAGGCCATCAATACGAAGAGCCAAATCTGCTGCAATCTGTGATCATCTTTGATGGACAATTCAAGTTAGGGAGTTTTAATAAATGTTTTAATTTGAGTAAGAGCTCTTTTTAGCCTGAAATGCAATATCCCAGTGTAATCCCAAAATGTCTGGGTTTCTGCTAGAAATAATGATTGCTTGACTAAGGCATGATTGGACCAACAGTGGACATGAACTTTACAATTGATGGTCCTTCACTGAAAATACCTTTCTTCTAGTCACGCAGAGGTCCAGTGTGGGGATGGCTAAGCAGAACTGTCCCAGCAGATTTGTTGAGAAGAGAGGCATTACCTTTATATTAAAAAAAAAAAATTAAAATAAAATAAAAAAATTCAGTGTTTTAGTAGATGCAAATTAGAGGAGGACATTAGAGAGAGTGAGAGTATAAGGGCATGGCAGAATTATAAGTGTGTGTGTTTAAACAAATATAAATTATGTTATGAAGCATAAATAAGCTTTTCTTCAGTTACAATATATGCACAGAAGTTTAATTTTATTTGACTTTTGTTCACTAATGCTGTAGCCTATTGATGTTAGAAAATGTTTATAACCTGATCTCCAGTAAGCAAAGTGCTATAATTATCTCTAGTCTGGCAAGAGAAAACTAGCCACTTTCTCTACCTATTGATGGAATTTGCCTTACTTTCTGTATCCCTCTATGATTTTTCAGAGCTGAGATTCTCTATTTAGTACCACTTGAAAGCAAGTTTTGCTGCTGCTACTGTGTTGAGAATACAGATCAGAATATACACATGTATCCTCTAATCCCAGGGTTCTCAAACTTCATTGTACCGCGACCTCCTTCTGACAACAAAAATTACTTCACCACCCTCACAACCTGAGCCCGCCCAAGCCCCACTGCCCTGAGGGGGTGGGCAAAGCCTGAGCCCACCACTCTGGGGAAGAGGGGAGGCAAAGCTGAAGCTCAAGGGCTTTAGCCCCAGGCAGGGGGCCCCAGCAAGTCTAAGCCAGCCCGGGCAACCCCATTCAAAGGGAGTCATGACCCACTTGGTGTCCTGCCCCAGGGTTTAAGAACCGCTGCTCTAATCTTACGCTATGCTTCCATCAGATATCATAAACTTTGGGGCTGATCCACTGAAATTGGTGGAAAGACATCAGTTAGAGTTGGATGAGGCTCTAACCAGGGTTTGGCTGTGTCAGTACTTGGTTGGTAGAATTAGGGAACAGCTAGGTGATGCACAAGAGGTATTATGATTCAGTATGTGACTTTTTTTTCCCCCTGAGTCGGTGCTGATATGATACTTGAAGGGTTAAAACAGCCTTTTTTAATAAAAAATGGGGCAAAACTAAGAACTTGACCAACTTCTGGTCATTTAAAATCCCATGATTCTCTTCATGAGAATTGAAGTGGTAATTCCTGGCCAAATTCAGACTACTTATTACATTCTGTTTGAGATATGAATTTCACAGATGATAAAAAAGGCAAAATAATCTTCATCTCCAAATGTTCTACCAAGAGATTCTGCAGATGTTTCAGGACAACTTGGTTATTCTATATTTTTTTAAAAACAAAATAGTACATTTGTTCTAGAAGCCTTAATCACACTCCAGCATGATTGAGTGTCACGCATTAAAGAAAAGCTATTGTACTGAAAATATAGTCTGAATCAAGGTCACAGTGAATAACCTGAGAATGCAACAAACTGCAGTATAAAGAAAGAAAATTATCCCGATTATAAATAGAGGAATGCTATGTTGGCTAAATAAGACTTTTTGAAGTAGATTTCAGCTTGTTTGTGACGTTTTTCAATGATCTTAAACTATGAGCATAGATATTTTGAATATTTAAAAGGTGAGCTTATCTAGCTGTGTACACATATGTGGTAATATCTGTCTGTCTATCAGCTAGAGATACAACTGAGCTACAAAATTTGGATCTACATCTAAATCGTCCCAAAGATTGGGGTGCTTGGAGGCAAGGTTTTGATTTGGATTAATTTCTACTTTGTATCAAATGTGATCAGCCTGAGGAGGGGCTATAACTGATTTAAAGTCACCACAGAATTGACTGTTCATAGAAATGCCCCTTTTTTGTCTCCTTCAAAAAATTCTGCTTTAATATTGTGAAGTAGGCTTTGTTTATCTTTCTGAACTGCACTGTGTGGCACATAATGCTAAGATTCTTTCTCACAGAGGATTTGCATGCTTCCATTCTCTAATTTTCTTTTGTTCATTTTATGTACTGTATGTAATGGAAAGGGTTAAGGATATGCATACAATTATCCTGTGGATCTCTGACTTACTATAGTCATCAGCATTGTTCCCATGTCCTCTACATTTCTTCGCACAAGAGCTGTTTGGCCTCTACACTCGTTTCTATAGTTCCATGAAGTAGATCTGCCCTTAATTCTGTAGATTCCTACTGGAACACTTTATCCAGGCCACCTTAGTTTTTTCTTTAGAAAAATCTAATAGAAAATCATAATCCTGTATTGCAGTACTGCCGAAAGGTTCCACTTAGGATTCATGGTTCCATTGTGCTAGTTTGAGGGGAATAATCTGAAGGGATGCTTCTTGGATAGAAAGGAATTCTTTCTTGATTGTTTTAAAATACTTAACCAGTTTTCCAGTATGTTCCAGTTAAAAGGAAAGAGCAAGGTCTCAGATAACTAAAATAAATGCTAAATGTTCAGTACCTTCATAGTGTTATGAAAATGTATTTTAAATGGGGTATGTTACTTGTGATTACATGAGAGACAAGGTACTTCTCAACTACCCAGATCAGTGTTTTTATAAAAAGTTCTCTAACCTGAAAAAATCTGTTCAAAAAAGTAAAGTGATAAACTAAAGGGAGGTTTTTTCCATTAGCTTCAAAGGACATTGGATCAGGCCCTAGCAGAAGTAAGAGAAGGGAAAGGGAAGGCTTGCATGGTGGGACATCTGACTGAAGCCACCGCTGTTTATCCCTTGTTTTCATGAGTGCCAATTTACAGATTTTTAGCAATTAAAATTAAAAACTCGGGTGGAAAGCAATTTACAGAGTACCTTCTCATGCTCCTAGTGCAACGTGAAGTTGCATAGTTCATTTGGCCTAAATGTGAAGATTCATTAGATTCAGTTCTCCTATGCAGGTTAGTTCATTAGGCCCTTTATAAAACAGAACTACTGAAGTGTTTCCAAATCCATAGGCTGTTGGTTAAGTATTTAAATTATAATATCATCCCCAAATTGAGATTGATCGTGTATGTGATGAGTGTAATGAAAAATTTAGTTATGGATTTAAAAGTGCCCTTTGATTAAAAAGCATAATATGTTAAATTTGTCTGTATTAAATAAAATGGGAAAGATTCTTCCTCCTAGCTGAACAATGAATACCTTACTAGTGTGCTTTGCCCTGCCAGGTGTGAATGCAAGGATAATTCCCTATGTCATATTTTTGTTTAAAATAAAATTCTTCATTACCTTCCACCTGGTGAGCATAGAGTGGATAATATCGCTGACGGACATTGTAAATGGAAAGATTAGCATTCAGACAAGTATATGTCCAGAGATAAGAAATAATGGTAACCCTCCATACATTCAGCAGTTGATAGAGATCCATCCTTTGGAACATTGTAGGCTGATTGAACTAAACATGTGATTAAATAATATGTAAAGTGCCTATCATGCTAAGTAAGGTTTCTTAACATGAATACTTACATAATTTTACTCTTCGGAAGGAAGTAGTCTCCCTATTCTTTGCAGATGATACTAAACTTCTTTGCAGATGATACTAAACTTCTCAAGATAGTTAAGACCAAAGCAGATTGTGAAGAACTTCAAAAAGATCTCACAAAACTAAGTGATTGGGCAACAAAATGGCAAATGAAATTTAATGTGGATAAATGTAAAGTAATGCACATTGGAAAAAATAACCCCAACTATACATACAACGTATGTTGTACGTTGGGGGGCTAATTTAGCTACAACAAGTCAGGAAAAAGATCTTGGCGTCATCGTGGATAGTTCTCTGAAGATGTCCACGCAGTGTGCAGAGGCGGTCAAAAAAGCAAACAGGATGTTAGGAATCATTAAAAAGGGGATAGAGAATAAGACTGAGAATATATTATTGCCCTTATATAAATCCATGGTATGCCCACATCTCGAATACTGTGTACAGATGTGGTCTCCTCACCTCAAAAAAGATATTCTAGCACTAGAAAAGGTTCAGAAAAGGGCAACTAAAATGATTAGGGGTTTAAAGAGGGTCCCATACGAGGAAAGATTAAAGAGGCTAGGACTCTTCAGCTTGGAAAAGAGAAGACTAAGGGGGGACATGATAGAGGTGTATAAAATCATGAGTGATGTTGAGAAAGTGGATAAGGAAAAGTTATTTACTTATTCCCATAATACAAGAACTAGGGGTCACCAAATGAAATTAATAGGCAGCAGGTTTAAAACAAATAAAAGGGAAGTTCTTCTTCACTCAGCGCACAGTCAACTTGTGGAACTCCTTACCTGAGGAGGTTGTGAAGGCTAGGACTATAACAGTGTTTAAAAGGGGACTGGATAAATTCATGGTGGCTAAGTCCATAAATGGCTATTAGCCAGAGTGGGTAAGAATGGTGTCCCTAGCCTCTGTTCGTCAGAGGATGGAGATGGATGGCAGGAGAGAGATCACTTGATCATTGCCTGTTAGATTCACTCCCTCTGGGGCACCTGGCATTGGCCACTGTCGGTAGACAGATACTGGGCTAGATGGACCTTTGGTCTGACCCGGTACGGCCTTTCTTATGTTCTTATTTTCCATATGAAAAATCCTGCTCTGAGCTTCAGTTTCTGGTTGTATTTTGTTTTAAGTGGAATTATGCTTGCAATTTTACAAAAAGTGGGCTTTAAGATCTTCAGATGAAGAATACTATATGGTGTGATTATTAGTGGTGAAAGCTCCCAACCTTAAATTTAGACCACAAATTACTCTACTTCTATAATATATTTACCTCTGGTGGTTTTTTTTAAATTATTTATTTATTTATTTATGTGCTGCAGCCTTAATACAAATCCTTGCAGCTGCGGAGGCTGGGCGAGATGTGGTTTATTTTACCTTTGGAGATGCTGAGCTGATGAGAGATATTTACAACATGTACACCTTTCTCACTGAGAAGGGCCAAACTGTCGGTAAGTGTAAAACAATCTCTCTTCCCTGTGAAATACAAAGAGGAATAAATCCATCTCCATTGTGAAAGCTGAACAGTAAGAAATGTAAACACCAGGATCTTAAAAGTGCTGAATTTAAGTAAAGGAAACCTCAACATTATAGGTCTATGCGAGAAGCTATTCCTGAAAAAGTGGTAGATAATAAACATGTGCCATCATAGAAGTTAGTTTATGGTAGCTGATGGCCTGCCAGAGCTCTAAATAGAATTTGAAATGCTTTTCTGTCTTTAAAAAAAAAAAATAGGGCCCACATTTTTGTTCCTCGTACTGTTCTGGTATGGTATTATGAGCCCTATCCCAGAAGCCCTGATACAGCTAAATAGCCAGATTTGACATCATTGGGACTCAATGGCAGTACACGAGAAGCTACATTCATTGCCCTGCTGATAGTAGTGTCTCTAACTTCTTTGTGGGAAACAGAACTCTAAATTTAGGTCTTTCCAAATCACTTCAAAAAATAATCCATTCGGTAACAGTTTTGTTTAAATTTATAAAGTGTATATACATACAGTTACTGTGAAATTCACCACTCCTTGCTCAGAGCTCAGGTAATTTTGTGCAAGGAGTGGTGCAAGCAATGGATTTCGTGCAAGGAACTGAGAAGTTGAGGAGGCCCCAAACCTAGCTCGCAAACCACAGGTTATGGCACAGTCCCTCTTGGTCTGCACTTCCAGCCTAACACTGAAATAAGAGCTGCTGCCCCTTCACTTCCCCTAAACCAGAGGTCTCAAACTCAAATGGCCACGAGGGCCACATGAGGGCTAGTTCATTTGCCAGAGGGCCGCATCACTGACCCTGCGTCCGGCCCTGCCCCCACTCCACCTCTTCCATGAGGCCCCGCCTCTTCCCACCCCTTCCCTGCCCCCATTCCAACCCCTTTCCTAAAGTCCCCACCCCAACTGCACCCCCTCCCTGCCCCCAGAGGGTGCATGAGGGGTGTGGCGGGGGCTCAGGGCAGGGAGTTTAGGTGCAGGAGGGGTATGGGATGCGGCAGGGGGCTCAGGGCATGGGGTTGGGGTGCAGCAGGGGGGTTGAGGTGCAGGCAGGGGGCTCAGGGCAGGGAGCTGGGGTGCAGGCAGGGGGCTCAGGGCAGGGGATTGGGGTACAGAAGGGGTGTGGGATGCAGCAGGGGGCTCAGGGCAGGGGGTTGGGGTGCAGGCAGGGGGCTCAGGGCAGGGAGTTGGGGGGCGGGGTACAGGAGGGCTTTGGGCTCCAGGGTGGCAGCAGCGCACACCGGGGCTGCCGGCCCCGGCCCCGGCCCCACTCCAGGAAGCTGCTGGAACCATGTCCCTGCTGCCCCTGGGGGAGGGGGGGACGCAGGGCTCCGCATGCTGCTTGCCGCGCCTCCAGGTACCTCCCCCGCAGCTCTCACTGGCCGCGGTTCCCTGTTCCCGGCCAATGGGAGCTGTGGGGGGGAGGGGAGGTGGCGGTGCCTGGAAGCCTGGGGAACACACGGACAGAGCCCTCTGCTTTCCCCCACCCCCGCCGCAGGGACGTGATGCCAGCCGCTTCAGGGAGCGGCACAGGGCCTGAGGGGGACAATCCTGCAGCTGTAGTTTGCCCACCCCTCACCTGGAAGTAGGCCAGGGGGGTGGGTGCAGGCCGCAGGAAATAGCCCTGCGGGCCACGTGTTTGAGACCCCTGCCCTAAACAATGTTCCTTGCCATTGAAATCCATGTAAATGCAGCTCCTCTGGCCTGTACCCAGTACACAGGTGTTGGGTGTGAATATAGACATACTTATAGTATGAGGCAGTAATTTTAGAAATGTGCATTGGTTTTATTTCTTTTCATTTTCAAGGGGATGTTTACAGGCTGTTGTTCAGATATTATAATGAAGAATGCAGAAGCTGTTCTACTCCAGGACCAGATGTGAAGCTTTACCCTTTCATATATAATACCCTTGAATCCTATGCAGATTCCACCGATGAAGATGAGAAAGGATTGTGCTTTGATGACTAAAATAAAAATTTATGAGGATTGAATTGCTGGGTGTAAAATATGGACCGGCTTAACTTAATATCAATGTATATAATACTGCATTTGTAATCCTATAAACTCTCCTAACCTAAAACCAAACTTTGAGGTGAGATTTTCTGTTTATACAATGTAAACCCCATTCATCCACATATATAAAGGGTTGTTTTGTAAATCCTATTTGCATGTCTTCTTGTTCATTGGCAGATTTTGGTCTATTTACCCTTTGGAACCAACAAATACCAGTTTTTATGTGAAAACTCTCTTTAAGAAAACCTATTAAAATATACCAATTTCCAACATAAAGTGATTACTAGTAAACCCACAGCCATGTAACTCATGGGCATGATGTTAGGAAAGCCTGTAATTATCCATTTTATTGGAAATTCTAACAGTTCCAGTCCATCCCTGAAACTGCCATGGTACTTTTTGCCTTTAATTTTCACTTCTTAATTTCTGCAGCTTTAAAAACTTCACAATTTTAAATGTTTTAAATAAAAAGTAAAAGTTTAAAAACTGCAAGAATTATGGGGAAGCAAAAATTAAAGCAGCACCCACAACTACTCTTCTGGTATTGGCACTCGAGGAGAGCAGAATAACAGGAAGTTAGACTGGGAAGGGAAAAGAGGGGCTGAGTTATAAGGAAAAAAGAGAAACAATATTAAAACTAGAGGAAGCAGAGAGAACAATTTCAGATCGTTTACTTACATTCTTAAAAATCTATAGTAGAACCCAAGTATTATATAAAACAGTGAACAAGTTCTTAAACATGATGATGTATCTAAAATTACTCAAGTTTTGCTGCAGTAATTTGTAATATTGCTGGAATTCAGCTATTTGTTACATTTACAACAGCATCTCAATGATCCCCTACCTAGAATATATACAGATATATAAACATAGGTGTGTATAAATATGCACACAATAGAAATGAAACAAGGATATGATAATTACTTAGGCATCAGTGGGCAAATCTTTCCATCCTACCAAAAATAAATAAATAAATTAAATAAAAACAGCAACTATTTGGGGGGGGGGGGGCGCGCACCTTTTGAAATATGGAAGAGATAACAGAGTGGAGGTATGTTGTAAGAAGTAGTGTAGAAACTGTGCTATTACCATCTTCATGAGTCCAAAATGAATACTGCTGCTGTACATTAAAGAAATGTACAAATGAGTTTCAAGGCTTTAGGAACATAACTGTAGCATAACATCCCAGGAATGTATACTGGCCAAACTCTATTGATTTCAGTGGAAGTTTTGCCTCTGGTAAGCAGTCTGCAATTTAGTCCCAAGTTGGAAAGTATGGCCTTCTCTCCATTAGGCTTTTTTTGTCCAATCTCATTATTGTAGCTGCTGCTACCAATTAAGCTCCACAGGTGGTAGTAATACTGAAAGCTGTAGAGTAGATAAAGCACTGTTGGCCACCAACATTTTCAGCATGATGTCTGGTAGATCTCCTCAGAGTGGGCTTAGACAACATGGTGCTTAAATACTGGTGCGCATTCAGAGTCCAGCCTACATTAAAGCTCCTGCTGCTCCTCATACTGTTGGAGCTGAACTAGTGGGGAATTTGGGACTTGAAAAAAGATTAGTGCAGAGGCTCTGTAAAAACATCTTCACAGTTATGCTAATGGTTCAATGAGGAAACATCAGCATTCCTTGTAATTTAATACATTATGGCACAGGTGATTTAACCCTGCAGTTCCCAACTGTTGTACTTTCTGTCCATCCAAATCCATTGAAGAGCAAATTGAAAAAGAAATCTTGATAAAGAGACTTGGAATTGCATTTCAGCACCTTTATTTTGTTTATACCTGTGGCTTTAGAGCTAAAGGAAATGTGTCTCTTCCGGGAATTGCTCAGATTCTGACTATAAAATGTTAATGCTCATAGTGAACTCTTATTCCATGCATTTTGTTCTAAGGATCATGTTTTGGGATTTGACTTCAGATGCATTGCTGATAATAAAGACAGCCTGATCATACATGTGTACAGAAAATTGAAGCTAAATGTCAAATCATGTTCACATTACTACTTACAGCAAAGGTAAACAGGATTTGGCCTAAACAACTGAAAGAAAATATAGCAGCAAGTTCTGTAGTTGGGCATAACTTCCCACTTTTTAAAATAAATAAGTCTTAATGAAAACAAGCATTGTGTTCATCTTGGGGGGGGGGGGGTGGGAGAATCAGTTTTGTAGAACAAACGCTACCAAATGAATGTCTTGTCATTACAAGAAAGCCTACTTCAGCCATGAAAATGGAGAATATTTGTAACTATCGGATGATTTTCTCAAGTTCATTTTCTGACTGTGTATTCAATTCAGAGAATAAGATGTTTCCAGGACAATCCATTTGATCACATCTATGATGATTTTTTTTCCTTAAAAGCCTGGAGAATTAAGTAATTGTGGAGCAGAGAGAGCAAACCTATTCAAGCTCAGTTCTTTAATGTATGTTCCTCCATATTTTTTTTAAATATAGTTAATAAACTATTGTCTGCTTTTTCACATGTCCATACAGAATTCATTTAATTTATATATAGTCATCTGAAAAATTTGAAGTAATATCTCCTGTATCCTTACGTACTTGGTCTTTGCAAGTGCCCTCACAGTATTCCCCTTCAATGTAATGTTGAGTGCAGCATAAAGATTATATTTACTTGTACCGATTTGAAGTAACATAGCACACGGTTAAGAAGTTATTAAGAGCATTATATTCCCAGGATCTTTCTAATCTGAGAGAAAACTAAACTGTCCAGGATGTTCCATCAAAGCCAAAAGGATAATTTTAGGTCAGTGTAATATTCACTCTACATCTTAATTTCTTTCCTTCCCAATCAGTATTGTCCATACTTCCTGGAGCAAGCTATCTAGTCAGAGGCCCTTCTGGTGCTGAATTCAAAATATTGAGAAATGGAGAGTGCTGATGGACTAATGTTGCAGTCAGGGAAGCTAGAATTGTTCTCTTCTAGAAACCTGTTTGTGGAATGCTCTATTCTCTTCATTCTTATAGGGTGTTTGCTACATGTTTTCAAATAAACAGAAGTATTAAACTTCCTACCCCAACAATTGTTTTATACTGTGTTTTAGCTGCAAAACAGAATGATCAGTATGTAACAATGGTGGGCAGTCTATTAGATTGGAGTGTGGTTGTATAATCCGGTTAGGGGGACGGAGTGCCTCTGTTCACTTTACAGCTCTTACACCTAAATTCCTCAGTCAGGAGGTGCTTTTATCCAGTTATGTGTACCAATAGCTGAATATATTAATTTACAGATTGCTGAAATATTCTTGACACATTCTTAAATTTGCAGTTGATGCATCATATTTTGATTTTTCTGGATGCTAATGTTTACATGATTTTTGTAGGAATAAAATATTAAAAAAAAAATCTGATGATCAGAACTTTGTCCTCTTCATTATTTATGATCTTGATGTATCATGTTAGGTAAATCTGAGATGGATTGAGGTTTCCAGTATGTTTACATTGTATAATATTGGCTATGTAGAACTATTTACCAGGTAGTGTAACATACTTAAATTAAATTGTAGCAAAGAGTAGTCCAGCTAAACCTTCTTTGCCTGTTGTGTACTGTTGCTAAGCAGTGTTGAACAATTGCTGCATTTTTTAAAAAGATGATTACTATACATTTCAAGGATGAGCTAAGTGATTTTTGTATAGGCGTCTAACTGAATAAATAGTGTGTGTTAGTGTGCAAGTGCACATACAGTTGGGTATTAAATTCTTTAATTTCTATTGGCAAGCAATTAACAGTATTATGGTATTCACAACATTGCTTTAAAACGAGTGTAGGAAATACTACAGTAGCATTAATTTAAAAAAACTGAAAAAATGTAAATAGCAAATGCTGTGTGTCCTATGTTTGCCCAATGAATTTGTAAAAGCACTTTGAGATTCCCACTAGATGAAAGCTGTGAGAACTATATGGTTATTGTAAAGTCATCTTTTAAATGAATTTTAAAATCAATTTTCTTCAGTAGAGAAGTATATATATTCTCATCAAGGCTCAGTGTTTGATATAAAATGGTTTAGACTCTAATCTAGCAGGCAACAACCATCCCTGCAGATCTTGTCTGTCTATCTAGAACTTGTTTTAAGATCTGCATCAATCAAGCCCAAATGTATTACTATTACATGTAGCTGTTCATCTGTGTCTTACCCCAATGAATCAGTCTGGAATGAGGTCCAGTACATATAGGGAGGTTATTTCCTTATAGATGTAGCAATGGAATCTTAGTTTTTATTCCTTGCTTTTAAGAAGTGCTATGGGCAGAAATAGGAATGTGATTCCAAATTAAAGCAGGAAGTAGCCAGCAAATCACAGCATCTGAAAAAGTGTTTGCTTATGTAGGTGATGAGGGACCAAAGATTAAGCTTGCTGAAAGTGAATGACAATTTGCCTTTTAATTGAATGGTAAAATATTTTGCTGTAGCTTGTCTTCAGCCTGTCACATATGAACTTGGATTCCTATTTTGCATGTGTAAATATTCATGCAGAGTTGATCTTTTAAAACCAGATAACATCAAAGGCAGGTTGAAGTGGCTGCCCCTCAGTGCAGCTCCTACATAGTCAGGATGCTATCAGTGGTTGCTCCTCTCTAGAATTGCCCCCTACTTCCTTGTTTATTTATGACCTTTTTAAAAAAGTAAATGCCATAGCCGGCAGCCATGTGTATCAAATGTAACTCAAAGAAATTCACCCTTTCATTCATCATACTTTTATTAAAGGAAACATCTGCTGTCTCCGATGGTAGCACTATTTGCATGATGACACAGCTAACCTGCAGTGCAGTGGCAAACACTAACATGGAAAATCCACTGGTAGCTGAAAACTTTTGTATTTTTCTTTGGATGCACTGCTATTTTTAAAAAGAGCCTATTCATAACCATGCAGGATGCCCAATTGAGAGCCCTCCACCTTCTCTCACCAGTTACCACTTGTATCAATTCCCCCATACTGTGGTCTCAGTTTATCATTCTTGTTTTCTTTGGACACTTATTTTTTCTGCAGATGGCCACTAAAGCATATTATTGCTTGCGAATGTCAAATATCATTTACTCCAGCTTTCTAACTGCAGCATACATGGGGAGATCACCTGGAGCTGATTGGGGTTGGCCATCCAACTAAAAAGCAGAATGGATTACTAGATTGATAGCTGCTGCAGCCCCATGGGCCCTAGACAGTCCATGACTAGCTGGGAGAAATATGCTGTAAATTCAGAAGGGCATGTACGAATGAGAGAAGGAACTCTTCCACTCTGCTCCTGCAACATCTTGAGACCTAAAGTAGCCACCACGCCCTGGCACAGAGTGGTGTAATGCTATGGTACCCTGGGGCAGCAGCTGTGGGAAGTAAGGTCAGCTAATTCTTAATAGAAATTAAGATTCAGAGAAAGGAATTTATGGAAATAACACTGGGGACTAACCTGAGTTGCAGAGCTTCTTTCCTATGGATTTAATCAGGTTTTGACTCTTGCTTGAATGCAAGCCTCCAGTTTCCCAGTCAATGTATCTGTCATTATTCATAGGAACCTCAGGCAAACAGATTTCACAACTGCCAACGTTTACGCTCCAAGTGTTTTTCCATTTCACAGAGCTTTGCTTAGGCTTTGGAATGGAGTTCTGTAGATGTTGGGATACCAACAAGCTGCAATAAACACTTTCATGTTTCCCAGCTTAATGTTTTTATCACCCCAAAACAGGCAAGCTCTAATACTTGCTATGAATATCTCTAGTAAAATGTTTCAAAAATGTTTATTACAGCATTTTCCACCTGATACTATCTGGCATGTTTTTACATGGTCTTGTTTTGTGATTAAAGGTATTTCATACTCGTTTATCATTGATTAAGTGAGTGTGACCTGGAAGCTATGTAGGAGGTGTCTCATTGATAACTCTATTACAGTAAGACATCAGTTCCTGGTTAACTCAGCTGTCAGCTGGAGATACAAAACTATGTGGTTCTGATAAGTGACACTGGGTACACAGTTAAAGGAAGCCACAGTATATTCTAAGCATACTTGATACGGTATTGTGACAGGCCCTTGGACACACAACGATCATTAACATCTGTGGCTGCTTGCTGTCAGTGGGGATAAATCTATTCCAAAAGCTAAACAAGAATTGCCACAAGTGGTTAGCAGTACTAGGTATATGGTCTACAGCTGATGAGTTGTAATTCCATCTAGTAGAGGGCAGTGGTTCCTATATACAATAACCATTTCATTGTAGTATCTTTTGCTGACCTGAATTTACTACCTGGCTCTCTTTAAAGTTGTCTATAATCTCTAAATCTTACTATGTGTTTTAGAAATCCCACCTGTCCTACCTACCAAAGGATTTAATTTCAAAAACAGTTTATGAAAAAAGAATGATGAAGCTGGTCTAATCTACAAAACTACAAAACTCCTGCCCCAGTATTGTCCCTACCATGGATGGAACAAATGAAAGGGAAAACTGGACTGTAAAATAGGAGATTTGTTATCTAGTGATTTGTCTCCTTTCAGGCTCACCATTCGAACAATTGAGTTTTTAGAGCAGTGGAACCACAAGGGAGGGCTCCCATAACTACGCACAAAGATAGAAAAGAAGAGCCTGAATGACAAAGGTGACTGAGGCACTACAGTGTGTGGCACCCTTCTACCACAGGTGGCATCTTCTGAAGCCTGTACACTTCACCTGTAGTGCTTCACCTGTACACTTCACCTGTAGATGTCCACATAGCCACTTTGTTGATTTATTTGTATTATCAGTGGTGAATTTCTCTATCTTGTTCTCAGTTTGCTTCCCAGCAGGAGGCCCTGTCTAATGAACTAAAAACGCTACTACTGAAGAGATGCCATCTACTGTTTGCAACTTTTTAGCATTGTGCCACTTACCAAAGGATCACCAAAAATGGCATCCTGCACTGACAGACAAAAATGCCCCCTTCATTGGCTGGAGACCATGAAATAGAGAGAGGTAACGTAATTGTCAAAAAGTGCTCATTTCCCAAGAGTCAGCACACAGCAGCATCTGAGATACTGCCATTTTCCACTATATTTAAAATAGACAAACGGGGTGGGAATCATTAGCTCGGCACTGCTAATATATAACTATAACTAGGTAGGGTGTTATAACTAATCACTTTCTCTTAATATTTCCTTAAAGTGTTACCTTTTTTATGTCTTGCCTGAATGTAGCAGGGAAAATTTTGTCTAAGGGTATGTCTACACAACAGCTGGGGGGTGTAATTCCCAGCTTGGGTAGACATATATGCAGTAGCTCTCCTGGAACTAGCATGCTAAAAAGAGCAGTGTGCTCACAGCAGCACAGACAGTGGCTCAGGCTAAGTGCTTAAGTAAATACCCAAAGATCTGGGCAGGATTGTACTCAGGCTGCTAGCTGAGCTGCTGCTTGTGTTGCTGTGGCCGGATTGCCTGTTTTAGCACAGTAGCTTGAGCAGAGTTAATGTGTGTATGTCTACTGGAGCTGGGAATTACACTTCCAAGCAAAGGTGTGGACATACCCTAAAAGTCTGATACTTGCTATCCATTAACCTTTAAGGCCACCAGGAATTCTAATTCACACAAGGAACAACTGTTTTACATCAGAATTAGGGGTGAGAAATTGAAACCACCTCCAAATCAAGGTTGTGTCCTTGTATAGGAGAAGGAGCATCTGGCCATCCAGCGACAGTTGTCCACCCAGAATCGTTATCTCCAAGCCAGGGCCATGCCAAAGAAGCGGAAAAGAGAAAGCTTGAATCTTCTCCATAGGTTCCACATACTTCCTCACCTTTCTTTTCCACTCCTTTCCTGGGCCTGGAAAATTTAGATTTCTTGTCTTTTTTTTAAAGTTTGTCAAATTATTAGTAATACAATAAAAAGGTTTTCATGTGTTGCTGTAATGAAGTGAGTATAGAGTTATGAACCAGAGTGACACCATCAATATGTCTAGATTTTAGCATGGGAATATACTGTAGCTGTATTCTCTGTGTATGTGTGTTTAGATTTCTCTCATCTGTCTTCCATCTTTTGGTTTATTTCCAGAAAACCCTCTCCTTTATTAGCTAACATTCAGGTCTTTCAGAATTAAGTTGATGTGTTGCTGGTCTGTCTCCACTCCAGGAAGGATTAAATTCAAAGCCCAAAGTCTATTCAGACCTTTCTTTCAAGGCACAGTTTATTCTTCAAACACAAAACTCAAAAAGTAACACAAACAAAGGTATTTCCCTGACTAAAATCAGCAGCATGGGCTTAAAGGCCTTTCCTCCTACATCTCACCCCACTGCTCCACAGTTTGCCTATCACAGGATGCTTCCCACAGCTCCCCCTTTAACTGAGTTCTTTCAGCTCTTTATAGAAATCACCCAATCCCTTCCTGGATGGGTTTTATAATCCCCTCTAGAAGGCCCAAATACCTGTTCTTAAAGGGAGTCTGTCACTGAATGGGAGGATTGGGCTCCTAGCCCTTAAAGGGGCAGACCACCCTATTAGTGGGGATACACTTTAGACAAGCTTTTTTTTGCATTGTTGCCCATTTGCTAAGCTATCCCTTCTCCACAAGGTGGTCTTAATGTCAAAGAACAATACAGCAAAGTTTATATCCAACATATAGTGGCCTCCTTTGTAGGCCTCTTGAAGTGTTTGTATGAGCACTCTTGAGATTAACAGGCATATTTCTACTCTACCGTGGCATTATCAGTTCTTGAATCAAAATGGCTCAGTTTACAGTTAAAAAATATGGCCTTTTTCTCATTGTTACATCTACAAACACAAGCCTGAGCTCTGACCTGGAGATGCTCATTTTAGGACCCATGGGGGCAGTTAGTAGTTGAAAGCCATCTTAATGCTTCCCTACTCCTGAAACTAGTGGGGGAGGGTTTGGCCCCCACCACAAGTGAGAGGAGTCTCTGTGCCAACTATGTCTACTTTAATCCATACTAGGATTCCTCCATGGTGCCCTTATTAGGGCTGCTTTGTTTGCTTGGCCTTACTTGAGTGGCACAGGCTGTTACTGAAACAGAGTTCTTTTACCCTGAATGTTTTCACCTGTAATAAACATTCCTCAGGCTGAATTAGGCCCTTAGTGACATCTGTCTCGCTCTCACTGTCTTTAATAGCTTTGCAGAGGTGTAAGAAAACAATTCTACTGATATACTAACTAGATGAGAAATCAGATTGTTCCCTCTTACCTGTATTGGCTCTGTAGGGCTAGTAAGAGTAAAAAGCAGCATAAACTTTTTTTTTCCTCTGGAGTCAGCTGGCCAGATTCTAATCTGTTGAGTAAAATTGTGTTATTTTCACATAGTTTCTTTTCAGGTTAAAACTGCACTTTGAACCAGAAATACAATAAATTTATTTGAATCATCAGGACATCCTGACATCCTAGATACAAATACAAATTTACTATAAATCCCAGTTTGACCAATTCTAATTCTGCTAATACTCAAGTATCAGAGGGGTAGCCGTGTTAGTCTGGATCTGTAAAAGCAGCAAAGAGTCCTGTGGCACCTTATAGACTAACAGACGTATTGGAGCATGAGCTTTCGTGGGTGAATACATCGGATTTATCTGACGAAGTGGGTATTCACCCACGAAAGCTCATGCTCCAATACGTCTGTTAGTCTATAAGGTGCCACAGGACTCTTTGCTGCTTCTGCTAATACTGTTCAGGGAAAGATTTGAGACTTACATTTCCAAAATTAAATGGTGAGAAAACTGCTTTGGAAGGCTGCATTCTGTAATTAAATGACACAATTTTCCTTATTGTACTAGGAATTGATTGAGTTTAAGCAAAAATGTCATTGAAATAAATTAGGGTAATTGTATATGTTTCACATTTTTTCTTAAAAAAAAAAAAAAAAGGGCCCTGAACAAATTGTATTTTCAAATCCTGTGCTAACTCTATCTTAGAAATGCCTACATTGTAAGTAATTATCCTGTTGAAGTTTTAAGTCATTATTTCCACAGTTGCCTGAGGAACTTTACAGAGGAACAGTATTAATAAGATGCCAGGAGTAAGAGTTTCTTAACTTCATCTCTGTCATGAAACAGAAGTTGTATAAACAAAATGGCATTTTCATTCATAATTACTTGACCTTCTGCAGATCCGGGTCAAGAATGAGGGAGAGTTTGATTTTATGTTCAACTTAAATGGAAAACTTTAAATTCAAGGTGGAAAGGCAAAAATCCAACATCCACTGTGAATCGAGCATGCCAAACTCTGTAATCAAAAAGGGTATCTACTTATAGTTTTCTCACTGAGCAGGTCTCAGCAGAGAAGTCTTCAAAGCTTACAATGGAAATTTCTCATGGAAATGTCAGATTGCAACTTATTTTAATGAGAGGGAAGGAAGTGTGGTCCAGAGGTTAGAGACGGGGACAGGGAATAAATATTTTGCATTCTTTTCCTGTACATTTCTACTTCTAACTTACAATGCTACTTTGGGTATTTTGTATTTAATCTTTCTGTATCTGTTTCTCTATGTATAAAATTGGGTTAATCACACTTATCTGCCCCCAATAAAGTGTTTAGAGCTGAGGCTTTATTCATGAATGTTTACATACTTTGCAGTTTTAAAGAAAAGCATTACTATTATTTATTAGTAAATGGAGTGAATCCTTATGCTTGGGTGAGAAGAGTGCTACAGCCACTCATTTTCCCTCCTCGCTGCCTTCTTAGTTGGAATGTCCAATGTAGGGCAGCAGGATTTTTTGCATCTCTTTCTCCCCCTCAATTGTGTTGAAAATGGGTTTATCTAACAAGGAAATTGGAAAGACTCTCAACTCTGCTAGTTCAGAAGAACAAACAGACTGGGCTGGTCTCTTCCACTTAGCTGGCAAGTTGTGAAACAAAACTGATGTGCAAGGAGGTGCTGTGAATTTGGGGGTTCTCTCTCTATTCTTTGCAATATCCTGCTGGGAGTTTGAAAAAAAAATCTCTAATGAAGGGTTCTTTTGAGATTTTGTAAACACTGTATTTTGCTGTGTTTCTACTGTGGTCAACCTTACAAGCTTATGTTTTTCCTCCAATTTCACAAGGTTGCTACTTTGTCCATGTGACAGTCTGTACCCTCATGTTCATCCTTTTTTACAAAAGGTATGATAAATCTTGTACAAAGTATGCCTTGTGAGGTATCATGTGAAAACTCATAATTTTCTGATCATTATTGTCATTGCAAAATGTGTACCAACATATGTAAAGTTATGAAATTCTACTGTATAAGGCATGTTCCACATCTGGGGAAACAGTTTCAGACCAGTTCCCCAGAGACAAAAGGCTAGCTAATACCTCAGCCAGGTGTCAACATCATAAAGTAAATTATCAGCTAGTTAAGTGGTGATTCTTTGGCAGGAAGAAAGATGTGAGCAAAAAAAATTTACATCTTGACAAAGGAACAGACTTGATGTTGCCTGAACCCCAGCTTGAGATGGTTCTCAAAGATGAGGAAAAGATATAAAAATAAGGAATAGAGGCCCCCTAGCACTTCTCTTCCCTCATCTCTACTCATGGCATCAACAACGTTGGAAAGACAAAGGAAGCATCACTGAACAGGAGTTGTCCTGACAGAAGGAATCCTGCCAAACTGCTGTGAACATATGGTGAGAGAAATCCTTTTGGTTTAAGTTCACATAGCCCTGGTCTATACTACGAGTTTAGATCAAATTTAGCAGCGTTAGATCGATTTAACCCTGCACCCGTCCACATGACAAAGCCATTTTTGTCAACTTAAAGGGCTCTTAAAATCAATTTCTGTACTCCTCCCCGACAAGGGGATTAGCGATGAAATCGAGCTTGCTAGGTCAAATTTGGGGTAGTGTGGACGCAATTCGATGGTATTGGCCTCCGGGAGCTATCCCAGAGTTCTCTATTGTGACCGCTCTGGACATCACTCACAACTCAGATGCACTGGCCAGGTAGACAGGAAAAGTCCCGCAAACTTTTGAATTTCATTTCCTGTTTGGCCAGCGTGGTGAGCTGATCAGCACAGGTGACTATGCAGAGCTCATCAGCACAGGTAACCAGCCAGAATCACAAAAGAGCTCCAGCATGGACCGAAGAGGAGGTACTGAATCTGATAGCTGTATAGGGAGAGGAATCCATGCTAGTTGAACTCCATTCCAAAATACGAAATGCCAAAACATTTGACAAAGTCTCCAAGGGCACGATGGAGAGAGGCCACAATAGGGACTCACCACAGTGCCGCGTGAAAGTTAAGGAGCTCAGACAAGCCTACCAAAGAAGCAAACGGAAGGTCCGGGGCAGGGCCGCAGACATGTCACTTCTACACTGAGCTGCATGCAATTCTAGGGGGTGCCTCTACAACTACCCCACCCCTGTGCGTGGACTCCACCAATGGATTCTCACGCAACAGGGATGCAGATTTTGGGGACAAGGAAGATAGTTTCTCCACTTGCTTGCTGTGCGCTGTTTTCCCCGACAGACAGGAACTGTTTATCACCCTGAAGCCAGTACCCTCCCAACCCACCCAAGGCGTGCTCCCGGACCTTGAAGGTGGAGAAGGGACCTCTGGTGAGTGTACCTTTGTAAATATAATACATGGTTTAAAAGCAAGGTGTTTAATGATTAATTTGCCCTGAAGACTTGGGATGCATTCGCACCCAGTACAGCTGCTGGAAAAGTCCATTAACGTGTATGGGGATGGAGCAGAAATTCTCCAGGGACATCTTAATGAAGCTCTCCTGTACTCCAAAGCCTTTGTAAAAGGTTTCTGGGGAGGGCGGCCTTATTCCGTTCTCCATGATAGGACACTTTACCACGCCAGGCCAGTAGCACATAGTCTGGAATCACTGCATAACAAATCATGGCAGCGTATGGTCCCGGTGTTTGCTGGCATTCAAGCAACATCCATTCTTTATCTCTCTGTGTTACCCTCAGGAGATTGATATCATTCATGATCACCTGGTTGAAATAGGGAAATTTCATTAAGGGGACATTCAGAGGTGGGCGTTCCTGCTGGGCTGTTTGCCTGTGGCTGAACAGAAATCATCCCCACTGTTAGACATGCAGTGGGGGGATGGAGGGAAGTGATCATCCCAGAGAATTGGGTAGGGGGGGGTTAGTTGGGTTTGTGCTGCACGCTAACCTGAAAACTGCCGCCCCTCCTTTTAAATGGCCAACCCATTTTAAATGGCCAACCCAACGGGTGCTTAGTATTCCCACATATTATGAAGGTTAAAGAAGCCAAAAGACTGTGGCTTACCATGTCTGCCTGCAAGCCAAATTCTGTTGCCCGCTGGCCCTGCGTGTGTAATCTCTCACACCAAACTGGCAGGCCCTCAACATGCTATGTAATGTTAACAGCTTGGTTCACCATGAAAGAGTCTACCTATTGTTCTCTAAAATGTGGTTTTTAAATACTACTCATCCTTTTTTTCCTCCTACAGCTGCAAATGTTTCAACACTCCCCGTATCATCTCCGTCCCAGAGGCTAGCAAAGATTAGAAGGCAAAAAAAACGCACTCACAATGAAATGTTCTGAGCTCATGCAGTCCTCCCATACTGAAAGAGCCCAGCAGAATGCATGGAGGCAAACACTGTCAGAATGCAGGAAAGCACAAAATGAACATGAGGACAGGTGGCGGGATCAAGATGATAGGTGGCATCAGCATGATGAGAGGAGGCAGGAAGCAATGCTCAGGCTACTGGAGGATCAAACTGATATTCTCCAGCATATTGTTGAGGTGCAGGAAAGGCAGCAGGAGCAGAGACCGCCCTCTTCCCCAAATTCCATATCCTCCTCACCCAGACACCCACAAACGCAGTGGGGGGACCTCTGGGCACCCAACCACTCCACCCCAGAGGACTGCCCAAGCAACAGAAAGATGGCATTCAATAAGTTTTGAAGTGCAGTGTGACCTTGTCCTTCCCTCCTCCCCTCCTCCACCACCCCTCCCGGGCTACCTTTGCAGTTATCCCCCCCATTTGTGTGACGAATTAATAAAGAATCCATGAATTTGAAACAACACTAACTTTATTGCCTCTGCAAGTGGTGATCAACGGTGGGAAAGGAGGGCAGTTGGATTACAGGGAAGTAGAATGAACCAAGGGGGTGGGTTTTCATCAAGGAGAAACAAACAGAACTTTCACACTGTAGCCTGGCCAGTCATGAAACTGGTTTTCAAAGCTTCTCTGATGTGCAGCACGGCCCTGCTGTGCTCTTCTAACTGCCCTGGTGTCTGGCTGCATGTAATCAGTGGCCAGGCGATTTGCATCAACCTCCCACCCCGCCATAAACATCTCCCCCTTACTCTCACAGATATTGTGGAGTACATAGCAAGCAGTAATAACGATAGGAATATTGGTTTTGCTGAGGTCTAACTGAGTCAGTAAACTGCACCAGCATGCTTTTAAACATCTAAATGCACATTCTACCACCATTCTGCACTTGCTCAGCCTATAGTTGAACAGCTCCTGACTACTGTCCAGGGTGCCTGCGTATGGCTTCATGAGCATTAAGGGGTAGGCTGGATCCCCAAGGTTAACTATAGGCATTTCAACATCTCCAAAGGTTATTTTCTGGTCTGGAAAGTAAGTCCCTTGCTGCAGCCATTCACACTAGGGCCGACTCCAGGCACCAGCTCAGCAAGCAGGTGCTTGGGGCGGCCAACGGAGAGGGGCGGGCCGTCCGGCTCTTCGGCGGCAGGTCCCTCAGTCTCTCTCAGAGCTAAGGACCTGCCGCTGAAGAATGACGTGGCAGCGGTAGAGGTGCCGCAGATTGCGATCGCGGCTTTTTTTTCTTTTCTTTTCTTTTCTTTCTTTTTTTTTTTTGCGTGCTGCCTGGGGCGGCAAAAACCCTGGAGCCGGCCATGCTCAGGAGCAACCCAAAGCAACTAGGGATTACCAGGGAATTAGGACCTAAAAGTTTTTTAAAATAATAAAATGTCCGTGGGGACCCTGATTGCAGGTCTGTACTTAAACAGATTCAACCTCTGTGTCATTCCAAGACAACATAACCTGTGCAACCTTGAGAGTATTACAAGTTACACACAACACTAAGATGCAGCAAAGGCTGATAGCGTGTATCAGTAATTTAGAATAAACTATATTAGAAGGAATTTGTAACTTCCCCCAGGGGTGGTTCTAGACATTTCGCCGCCCCAAGCACGACGGCATGCCACGGGGGGCGCTCTGCGGGTCACCGGTCCGGCGGCTTCGGTGGACCTCCTGCAGGGGGGCCTGCAGACGGTCCGCTGGTCCCATGGCTCCACCAAAGCCGCGGGACCAGCGGACCCTCCGTAGGCATGCCTGCGGGAGGTCCACGGGACCAGCGGACCCTCCGCAGGCAAGCCGCCAAAGGCGGCCTGCCTGCCGCCCTCCCGGCGACCGGCAGAGCGCCCCCCGTGGCATGCTGCCCCAAGCACGTGCTTGGCATGCTGGGGCCTGGAGCCGCCCCTGAATACCCCAAAAGAAAGCATTGGAAACCAGGAAACTGACAGTTATGGTAAAACTAAAAAGGAATACAAGGCACTAGGACATTTCCTAACATATTGGAATTGATTGGGTGTGATTTTCAAAACTTGCCATGTTAGATAAATACAGACTATCAAGGCTGATTTCCCACTCTGGCACTTAGAATGCAGAAGGTGGGGGCCCACAAGGACTCTAAAAAGTAATACTGGCCACTCCAGGCTTGTATTAAATTCCCAAGGTTACAGGTTTTTTCTGACCTTGGATTGGTAGATGCTGCCACCACCCAGGTGCAAAACCCCTCTGAGAATCCAGGAAGGTGCACTTGTGAATTCTTCCCTGTGGGATACCCTCAAGCCCTTTCACCCCCCCACTCCTGGGAAGAGCTGAGAAGAAACCAAAGGAAATCAGCTGTTGCCACCAGATAATTAAATAACATGCACAAACCTCTTAGGACACAAAAGCCGAATCCTGTTCTTAAAAAAAGGGAAAATTTATTAAAAACAAAAAGAAAAAAACATCTGGAAACACAGGCTATTACTAGATTTTTTAAAAGAAAAAAACACTTACAAGGCTTAATGATCAAGAATAACTTTCTTGAGGTCCAGTTTAAAGGTTCCAAGCAAAACAAAAGCATTTGGAGTTAGCACAGAAGTCCACAAGCCATATATAAATAAAAGGGATAAACCTAATCACGTCTTCCAAAACATTTTCTGATCTACTTACATATCTTGGCTATTAAATGAGTAGCTTCTAGGAATAATCCTGATGATTGTTTCATACCTGGCCCCAAGCTTCTTACAGCATAGTTTTTTCCTATTTCCTCGCTCTGGAAGAACAACAACAGACAGACAAAAGGGGAGTCTTGTTTCAATTTTAAAAAGTTCTAGCCTTCCCATCGGCTCTCCTGGCCGGGTGCCCACTCATTTCTTTAAACCCTTTACAGGTAAAACAAGTAGAGAACAGCTACTAAGAGGGATTTTATAGCTAACTGGCTGGCTGGCTGGGCCCATAAACGGAGCTCCCCCCCCCCCACACACACACACACTTTCATTTATCACACAGACAGAGAAATGCCATCACACTGAGTGCACGGCCTCGCTTCCCTCAGCCAGCTAGATAATGAGGGTTATCATATGGCCGGGTTTTCCAAGACATGATCTCTCTTTTGATTCTCTGCCATCTGTCCAGGTGGATTTTTCAAATAAGAGGAAATGTCCGGGAAAACTGTCACTATACCCCAATTGGTCCCTCCCCTGCATCCACAGCTGCTGGATCCTGCCCACCCCAGCCCACCAGGTAAGCGTAGCCGCCAAGCGCCTCTCAGACGGGCCACCTGTCCCACCGCAGGGCTTGAGAGCCTGGCTAGAAGGGGTGACAGGGCCAGGCCTCAGCTCCCCACCCTTGGGAGGAGGAGACTCCTACAGGAAGGCGCTGACAGATGGGCTGGTGCTGCGTCTCAGGTCTGCGCCAGCCCCCTGCCACCATGAGAGGAAGCGACACTGCCCCCCACCTTCAGTATGTACCCCCACCCCAGTTACCTCCTACAGCACCCCCAAATAACCCTCCCAGTACACACACCCCTCCAGCTCCCCCCAAACACCACCAAATACTCCTTCCAGCACCACCTAATATCCCCTCCAGACCCTCACAATACTCCCCTCAGGTACACACACACCCCTCCAGCTACCCCCAAACACCACCTCCTGCACCCCCCAAATATCCCCTCCAGCACCCACCAAATACACCCTCCCAGTACACATATACCCCTCCAACATCTCCCAAAATACCCTCCTGCACCCCCAATAGCCCCTCCTGCACTCTCCAAATACCCCCACTAGCACCCCCAAATACCCCTTCCAGCACCCTCATCTCCCTTCTCAGGATACAACTCCCCCCTTACACACCCCAAATACTCTCCAGCAGCTCCCAAATACCATCTCCCAGTACACACACCCCCTCCAGCACCCCGAAAAACCCCTCGAGCTCCCCCGCCCCGCAGCAGTGTCCTCTGTTCGGGAACTTGAAATGCAGGTGGGGTCCCCCTAGGCACAGCTGAATGGTCAAGGCCGGTGTTTCTGTTCTCCCTCATGAGTGACCGCGCCGGGGCCCGGCTCTGGAAGGCTCAATGGGCTCCGATCCCAGCTGGGTCCCCAGAGGCAGTTCCAGGCGGGCGGGGTGAGTCCCCGCACAGCCTGGGCAGAGGCGGCGTTGCCCTTTTCTCTCCCCTCATTCCGAAGGCTTGGCCCGGAGCCGTGACACAAGGTTGTGTGAGCTGGGTACACGCTGGGAAAAGCCCTGAGTGGGGGGACTCAGGCTGGTGCCGAGAGGGGAGCAGAGCCCGCAGGCCCCCAGCCTGGCTCTCTCTCTCCCTCCCCTCTCCACCTAGTACCTTGTGTATCCCGCTGCGGCTGGGCTGAATCTCGCCCCAGGGGGCCCAGCCGAGGGACACCCCGTCTCTCTCTCTCGCTCTCCCGGGGGTCTCTCGCGGAGTCAGGGTCACCGTCCACTGACGGAAGAGGTGCCTGGAGGTTGCGGGGAGTCTCGCTTGCTCAAGTGGAGATGACCCCGTCTAAGGCAGAGTGGCGCCTGCCGACATTCCCCGCTCCGGCGGGGTCTGTCCACCAGCTACCTCGTCCCTGGAGCGCAGGGTCTCGCCTCTGCCCACACGGAGGGAGCCCTCATTGCTCAGTGTATAACAGGGGGGTCGCATAGCCTCTTGTACAACACGAGCAAGAGCTTTGTGTCCAGCAAGTATAAATGGGAGTGGTTCCCCCCGGGCTTTGTCTGTGGGTCCAGAAGCCCGGGAGGGCGCCGCCCCTCACTCCCAGGCTGGGGTGGCCGCATGGCCGGAGTGAGACTGCTGTCTAGCCCTGTCCCCGTAGGGGACAGGACAGAGAGAGAGGGGGGCACACACCAACGCTCCTCACCTATCATATAGGAGCACAAGTCCCAGGGACTCTCGCCCTGGGTTTTAAATTTAAACTTTTTTTTTTTTTACTTTTTTCCCTCTTTTTTGTGTGTGTGTTTTCTCTTAATATTTATATTTTTTACCTTTTTATTATATTTTACTTGTATGGCCTGTTTTATTTTATTGTCGTTTATATATATATTAAGTTTTATTTCATTTCTTGTTTTTATTGTATTTTCCAATTTTTATTACTTTAATTTTTTCAGTTTTTATTATTTTACTTTTGTCTGTTAATATTTTTGTATTTTATTTATTACTATTTTAAATTTATTTGCACTTTCTATAAATGTATTATTTTTTCTATTTTTTATTCTACTTTATGTGAATTGTAGATGCATAGGAAATCACCTAGCATGGGCCACCTAATTCAGCTCTCCTTTCCTTGACCTCAAAGGGATAATTGTGATCTATTATGTCTTAATGGCCACTAGCCACCAGAGGAGACACTGGATACAAATATAATAAATAAATAAATAAAATAAAGACAAATAAAAACAAAATAAAGACTCAACGGAAACTTTGTGGGCTAAATATCTTCAAACACCTCTGACAAATGCTGCATTTAATAAATCCCTTTGCAGATCAGTTGCAACCGCCAAGGAAAAGTCATTCTTCTTCGAGTGATTGCTCCTATGCATTCCAGTCAGGTGTGCGCGCCGCGCGTGCACGGCTCTTCGGAACTTTTTTACCCTAGCAACTCCGGCAGGCCGGCTGGCGCCCCCTGGAGTGGCGCCGCTATGGTGCGTGCCTGTTATATACCCCAGCCGGCCCGTCCGCTCCTCAGTTCCTTCTTACCGCCCGTGACGGCCAGTTGGAACTGTGGAGTGCTCTCTGTCCTCCACTACCCTAGCTCTCGCTACTGTTCTCTGCTCTACCTCTCCTGGAAGACAGCCTTCCTCGTCGCACTTACATCAGCGAGACGAGTCTCTGAGCTCCGTGCTCTAACGGTTGGTCCACCTTACACCGTCTTCCATCGAGACAAGGTGCAGCTTCGACCACATCCGGCCTTCCTCCCTAAGGTGGTGTCGGCCTTCCACCTCAACCAGGATATTTTCCTCCCGGTTTTCTTCCCGAAGCCGCACGCCTCACTTCGTGAGCAACAGCTGCACACCCTGGACGTCCGCAGGGCACTTGCCTTTTACATCGAGCGGACGAAACCCTTCCGACGATCGACGCAGCTGTTTATCGCAGTCGCCGACCGCATGAAGGGCGAGCCGGTCTCCTCACAAAGGATTTCCTCCTGGGTGACGGCATGTATCCGGACATGCTACGAGCTTGCTCGCGTGCCACCATGCCGCCTCACTGCTCACTCGACGAGAGCGCACGCCTCGTACGCTGCCTTCCTGGCCCATGTTCCCATCAGGGGCGGCTCTAGACCCCAGCGCGCCAAGCAGGCGCTTGGGGCGGCCGTTTCCCGGGGGGGGGGCGGCATTTGGCTCCGGTTGAGCTCCCGCCGGCATGCCTGCGGCAGGTCCACCGGAGCCCGGAACAAGCGGACCTGCCGCAGGCATGACTGCGGCGGGTCCCGTCTTCCCGCGGCTCCAGTTGAGCTCCCGCAGGCATGACTGCGGCAGGTCCGCTGGTCCCGGGCTCCGGTGGACCTGCCGCAGGCATGCCGGCAGGAGCTCAACCGGAGCCGCGGGAAGAGGGGACCCGCCGCGGGACCGGGGAAGGGCGGCGCAGCGCTCCGCGCTGCTTGGGGCAGCCTACTTTCTAGAGCCGCCCCTGGTTCCCATCCAGGACATCTGTCAAGCGGCCACCTGGTCTTCGGTCCACACCTTCGCCTCCCACTACGTGTTGGTGCAGCAGTCTCGAGACGACGCAGCCTTCGGCTCCGCGATATTACACTCCGCCATGTCTCACTCCGACCCCACCGCCTAGGTAAGGCTTGGGAATCACCTGACTGGAATGCATAGGAGCAATCACTCAAAGAAGAAAAGACGGTTACTCACCGTAGTAACTGTTGTTCTTCGAGTAGTAACTGTTGTTCTTTGAGATGTGTTGCTCCTATCCATTCCAGACCCGCCCTCCTTCCCCACTGTCGGAGTAGCCGGCAAGAAGGAACTGAGGAGCGGACGGGCCAGCTGGGGTATATAACAGGCGCCATAGCGGCGCCACTCCAGGGGGCGCCAACTGGCCCGCCGGAGTTGCTAGGGTAAAAAAGTTCCGAAGAGCCGTGCACGCGCGGCACGCACACCTGACTGGAATGGATAGGAGCAACACATCTCGAAGAACAACAGTTACTACGGTGAGTAACCGTCTTTTTCAGTGCACAGCCATTTATGGATAAAAGCAAAATTTTGAAGGAATTGGGAAGCGGGAAACACGCTATCGTTTTACAGAATCAAATGGAAAAAGCACAGAGGAAAATTGTGAAGAATTGGTGTTAATTGCAAGAAACACATCCAATGTTTGTTGGAAGGGCTAGAGAGCAAGGTGTGCAGTATCCTTGCTGCATTATTCACTGTAACCTTGGGGGGGGGGAATCTACTTTTTGAAGTCCTCTGTACAGAAACAAGAAAGAAACAAGAAAGAAAGATTTCTGAAAAGCAAAGGGGACTGTTGCTTTGTGTTTAGAGAAAGGGCTACCTCTTCAGCTATAAGTCTCCATAGCTCCACTGAAGTCTTTGTGCCTACCTCAGCTTATACCAGGTGCGAGTTCTTTGGGCCCCAGCCCTGTAAAACCAATGAGTGATTTCCCTTCTCCTCATAGAACCCAGACTTCATTTCTATTGCACAGCTCAGCACAGTGATGTGATCAACTCCATGAGGATACCTGGGACATGAAGGAAGTGTGGGCGTGATTAACTACTGTGTTACTCCAAAGGAGACTCACTAGGACCAAAGTAAATTAATGTAAGGTTACATTAAGGCCTCTACGGCTACAGCACAGTAAGGCTTAGATAGATAGAATTAGATAAGATAGAGGGGGTGTATGGGGATAGATAGATAGATAACAGGAGAGGGTGGGTATATGGATAGATAGATAGATAAACTGACATTCGTTGCCTCATATAAGTCAGTAAAAATACATTTGTTAGTCTATAAGATGCCACAGAACGTTTTGCCACTTTTACAGATCCAGACTAACATGGCTACCCCTCTGATATAAGGGCATATTAGTAATTAATAATTATGATATTATGCTGTGAGCTTTTTTAAACCAGTCTGAATCCAGAGATATCTATTGCTGAGTTACCCCAATGTACATCAATGTATGTGACCCTATAGGTGAGGACATGAGCACTACTTCTGACTAACACTTCCCATTATTAAGACCATGTTTCCATTTGCTTATAACTTTGCTACATTTTTATGCCAGGTGTCTAGCCTCAAGCTGTTTTTTTTTAATTTTCAGCCAAAAATGATTTATGCATTTCCAGTAACGAGGGTAAAGAAAGGCACATCGCTTTGCCCATGTTAAAAAATTCTGGTAACCTTTTTGTTGAGTTGGTGCCCACAGGCTGTGGCTCAAGGATTTGAAATGTGTCAGGGCTTTGATTCAGGAATGTGCCTTTTGTCTTCCTTATGAAAATCTGCCCAAATTTGGCCAAGTTATAAGCCTTTGACAAATTGCAGTTTACACACATGCTTATTAGAAACCTGCTAGAGTTCCACAACTAAAATTTCACAAAGAGTCCTTTGGAAAAATGGTGACTGATCAGGAAATTAAAGTCCCCGTATCATGATGCATACAAATAGAGGGCTGAACCTTAGTTGGAAAGCTACCTTGACTAAGCTAACACAGTTATATTCTTGTAATAATAGTGTTTTTGTGCCTGTGTATGTATATATAATTACATGCTTGGATTTCTTGTTGTTTCCTTGTTTAAATTTCTGATTACACACATCCCATGGCAAATACAGAATGGTGAAACACCCATCACAGAATTCATCCTTCTGGAATTTGGGAATCTGGATCTCCAGAAACTGCAGTTTCCTCTCTTCCTGCTCTTTGTAGTGATCTACATTTTGCCCATGGCTAGGAACCTCACCATTGTTGTGGCTGATCGGCACCTTCACACCCCCATGTACTTCTTCCTGGGGAACTTGTCCTGCTTTTGGAGCCCTGCTACAGCTCCACCATCCTGTCCAGGATGGCAGCGAGACTCTGGCATGGGGACAGAACCGTTTCCATTAGCAGCTGCATCTTGCTGTTTTACTTCTTTGGTTGCCTTGGCAGCTGGTACCAAGTGTTTCTTCTGATCCATGATGTCTTATGACTGGAATTTACACCAGGTCTTTTTCTGTGGTCCTAAGGAAATTGACCATTTCTTTTGTGATTTCACCCCATCAGGACTGGCTCTAGGCACCAGCAAAGCAAGCAACGTGCTTGGGGCGGCACATTTCCAGGGGCTTCATCCTTTTTTTTTTCTTCAGAAAAATCCACCAATGTATGAAAAAAATAATACATGAAGATCAAAAAAATCTCCAGTTGTGTGATAAGAGCGTGATGTGAAAAATGTTGTGACACGGTCATTCATAATGTGAACGTGCGTAAATGTGTAAATGGTGTTAATGGTTATTGATTACTTAAATCAGGAATCATGATTACTTGTGTGTACTGTGCCGCCCTATCGGCGCCATTCATACCAATTTCCGTGTCGCATCAGTGCCAGTGGTTATAGGGCTAATATGCTGGGACAAAAACAAAAATGACTTTCCGGTGCTGCCTACTGTCAACAAAGAGAGAAACGGCAAAAAGGATTAGAAAAAACTTATCTCGTACTTCAAATAAGTATTTTTAAAAATCGACAATCAAGGAGAAAGCTCTAAGCAATGCACTGAAAGTGATTATTCATCAACTGATGAAGACCAATCGAGCCAAAGATTACCTTTATCAACTGATAAAGACGAACAACAATCCAACCAAAGATTATCTTCGCTAACTGATAAAGATGAACAATCACAATCTATCCAAAGATTTACTTCTTCAGCTGAAGAGTCCAGAAATGAAGAACTGTTATCCAAATCTAAAACTGAAGAACAATTATTGGAAGATGGAGAGATTGACATAGGATCGGATCCAAGTACATGGCCGACAATAATTACTGATGCAATGCTAATTATTATTGTGAAAAAACGTCCTTCAAAACTAGATTCTACATTTGAATATCCATTTAATGAGTCGAATCGTCGATTTATCCAGTATGAAGAAAAAAATGAAAAATGTGGATGTAGCGGGGTAGTTACCCGCTCCAGCCCTGACAGGGTTAAAATCAGCCCTGGGAGGGGGCTGGAGGGCTGGGAGAACAGCCCAGGCTGAGTGGGAAGCAGGCTCAGCTAGGGCCACACCCCAATTAGGGCCTGGCTGGTCCTATAAAGGCTTGAGCCACTAGCTCAAGCAAACAGTCTCTCTGGCTGTAGAGGGAGATGGGCCTGGCTGCAGGGAGCTAGAGAGAGGGTACCTGAGTGGAGCAGGTCTGGGGAAAGGCAGAGGAGCTGGGGACCTCCAGCCTGGAAAGCCCAGGCTGCGGCCTAGCATTGGGCTAATAGGTACTGGGGGTTACAGAGGGCAGCCCAGGGGTAGGCAAAGGCAGCAGGTCCAAACCCAACCTTGCCAATGATGAATAGGCTGATACTGCAGTCTGCCCCAGGATGTGGGGACTAGACAATGACTGGCAGTAGCCTTATACTGAGGTGAGGTGGGTATAGTGTGTGGGGGGGGTTCCCCCAGGGAGGGGAGACCCTAAGACTGAGGGGTTACTGCCAGGGGGCAGTGCCCCAGATAACAGGGCACCAGGTCCCTGAGGGAACCGGGGGCCAAGCTGTAGCAGATCACCAGCCTGCAGGGGGCGCGCCAGGATGCTGGAAGAGCTAATTCCCTGAGACCACCAGCAGGAGGCGCCGGAGGGGTGAGTCCGCACGCTTACAGGGGACCATAAAATTAAATGAGTACACTAATAGGAAATTGTTTTATTTCACTAACTACAAATTCAAATACAAATGTTTTCATTTTTTAAATTTTAAACAGTGAAAAAGAAAAAAAATCCAAAGTGCAAAATGTGTCAAAGCCAAAAAAAAAGGGGTGGGGGGCAAAATTGTTTTTGCTTGGGGTGGTAAAAAACCTAGAGCTGGCCCTGGTTCACACAGACCAGAGTTCCTAAAGATGCGAGCGTCATGTACCTTTCCCGGCCATCCCACGTTGATGTTGGTGAAACATCCCTTGTGATCCACCAGTGCTTGCAGCACCATTGAAAAGTACCCCTTGCAGTTTATGTACTGGCTGCCTTGGTGCTCCGGTCCCAAGATAGGGATATGCGTTCCGTCTATCGCCCCACCACAGTTAGGGAATCCCATTGCAGCAAAGACATCCACTATGACCTGCTAAGTTCCCAGAGTCACTATCCTTGATAGCAGCAGCTCAGTGATAGCGTTGGCTACTAGGATCACAGCAGCCCGCACAGTAGATTTGCCCACTCCAAATTGATTCCTGACTGACTGGTATGTCTGGTGTTGCAAGCTTCCAGAGGGCTATTGCCACTCACTTGTGAACAGAGAGGGCTGCTCTCATCTTGGTATTCTTGTGCTTCAGGGCAGGGGAAAGCAAGTCACAAAGTTCCATGGAAGTGCCCTTATGCATGTAGAAATTTTGCAGCCACTGGGAATTATCCAAGACCTGCAACACTATGCAGTCCCACCAGTCTGTGTTTGTTTCCCGGGCCCAGAATTGGCGTTCCACCACATGAACCTGCCCCATTACCACCATGATGTCCAAATTGCCAGGGCCCATGCTTTGAGAGAACTCTGTTTCCATGTCCTCACCGCGCTACCGTTGCCGCCTCGCCTGCTGTTGAAGTTTCTGGTGCTGCATATACTGCAGGATAATGTGCGTGGTGTTTTACAGTGCTCATAACTGCTGCGGTGATCCAAGTGGGCTCCATGCTTGCTGACGCATGGCGTCTGCGCGGAAAAAAGGCATGAAATGATTGTCTGCTGTTGCTCTCATGGAGGGAGGGGCGACTGACAACATGGCTTACAAGGAATTAAAATCAACAAAGGGGGTGGGTTTTCATCAAGGAGAAACACACACAACTGTCACATCGAACCCTGGCCAGTCATGAAACTGGTTTTCAAAGCCTCTGTGATGCTCAGCACGCCTTGCTGTGCTCTTCTAATCGCAAACAGCCTAGTCAGCAAACAGCGCCAGAGAGCTTTTAAATGTCCACCATTCTGCACTTGCTCAGCCTATAGTTGAACTGCTCCTTACTACTAATCCAGGCTTCATGAGCCATGGGAGCAAGGGATAGGCTGGGGTAGGTGTGATCGCGTGGTGCTGCCGGCTGGGAGAGCAGCCTGAGGCAAAAGCCCTCCAGCTGGCATGATATTCCAGGCAGGACTGAATCTCCATTAGATGAAACTTAAAGAAGAGAATGACCTGGAGTGACTCACATTTATGTCCAGGCACCCCCAACCGACCTCACCGAGGTTGGCCAGGAGCACCCATGAGACGACGATGACGGTTAACAGTCATACTGCACCCTCTGCCGCCGGCAAGGCAAGGAGATGCTGCTGTGTAGCAATGCAGTACCGCGTCTGCCAGCAGCATCCAGGAGACATACTATGACAGTGAGCTGAGCGGGCTCCATGCTTGCTGTGGTATGCCGTCTGCACGGGTAACCCAGGAAAAAAGGCAAGAAACGATTGTTTGACGTTGCTTTCATGGAGGGAGGGAGGGAGAGAGAGAGGGGGGACCAGATGACATGTACCCAGAACCACCCGCGACAATGTTTTTGTCCCATCAGGCATTGGGAGCTCAACCCAGCATTCCAATGGGCGGTGGAGACGGCGGGAACTGTGGGATAGCTACTCACAGTGCAATGCTTCTAAAGTCGACGCTAGCCTCGGTACCGTGGACGCACTCCGCCGACTCAATGCGCTTAGTGGGGACACACACAATCGACTGTATCACATCGATTTCTAAAAAATTGACTTCTATTAAATCGACCTAATTTCGTAGTGTAGACATACCCATAGTTTGTTAAGTTAGATATTAGTTTGCATTTTACCTTTTATTTCTTTGTAACCAATTTTGACTTTTATCCGTCATTACACGTAATCATTAAAAATCTATCTTTCTGTAGTTAATGAACTTGTTTTATTGTTTCATCTAAGCCAGTGTGTTTTGGAATGAAGTGTTTGGGAACCTCCACTTAAGATAACAAGGTTTGTGCATATCATTTTCTATTAATAAAGTGATAGACTTTCTATCAGCTTGTATTGTCCAGAAGGAAAGAAGTAGGCAGTACAAGACCCACATTTCTGGAGACAAGTCTGAGACTGGGAATTTGCTGGTGTCACTCTCAGGAGTGGCTGGCTAGAAGCACTCATGTAATTCAGCTAAGAGTATGTTGCATGCTACAGGCTGTGTGTGAACAGACCAGGAGTGGTTTCTCTCACAGCAAAGCAGTGTAAAAGGCACGCCAATTGGAGAGGTTAGGGGACACAGCTGTTCAACCATCTAGATTGTAATCCGGGGAATGTCACCATCCACTTCCCTCCTCTTTTGCTCATTTTCTCCATGTGTTGTCCAACTACATGCAGGATGTTTGGGGGCATGGATAGTTTTTTGGTTACATGGGTATGTTGCCCTACAGCAATCCCAGTAATAATAATTGATTGTCCCATTTCACTTGCTTCAGTGCATCTGTCATTCGTCGGTACTGCCAGCCCAAAAATTATGAGTCAGGTCCTAAAATAGCTTTAGTTTGGATTAAAAATCATGGGATTTAAAAATATAATACATTTGGGGTACTTTTTATATGCCTCATGATCTTTGAACCTGTAGGATTCACATTCTCAAGTCTTTTCCTGCAATCATCATGGCTAATTCTTGGGTAAATCAGCTGACTTCAGAATCTGGAGCTTTAAAATCCCCCTCCAAAAAGCATGAGATGTGATAAAGTCAAGAGAGTTGTCAACACTGAGACTCCCCTCTCCCAGCCCCCTCACATGTGAGCTTTAGAAACAATCAGATGATCTAGCACAATAGATGTCTGTTCTTGGAACTTTTCCATTATAATAGACAGCAGGATCCTCCAGTGGCTGCTAATGTGATGCAGGCTTTTGTCATTCCCATTCCATACTGCTCAAATTCTGTTTCCTTTCATTGACAGCCCCCATCTTTGTTTCCGCAAAACTTAAAAAGTCTGGGGAAATACCTATTAGCTTTAGACAGCTTCAAATCATTAAGTAATAAATTGAGTTTTAATTGGCCTCTGTGGTACAGTAGCAAAAGCCTTTGACAGGTCAATATAAAATTGGACCAATGAAAAGCCCATAGTCTGTGACCAAAGCTAAGTACTTATGTACCAAGGAAATTGATGGCAGAGTGCTCTGCTTTTCTGAAAATGCAGTAGGCAGTGGGGTTACTAAACTATGATTTTTAACATAATCTTCAATTTGTATCTGAGTTTTGAGCTCTAATAATGTTGACTGAATTCTTGATTGGATGTTTTGTGGATGATGTGGAAATGAATCTCTAAACATACTTCACATGTTTTCAAACACCTTACCTTAGCATCTCCCTAGGGTTCAGAGAGACACTAGCAGGCAAAGAATACAATGATTCTCATGTTACAAGAATTTATGAATATTAATTAATATTCAAAACACACTGTGGGGTGGCATTATTTGAATAGTACAGATAGAGATACTGAGACATCCACAGGTTAAGTGACTTGTCCAACTCCCACAATGAGTCAGTGTCCGCTGGGAATAGAACCACAAGCAGCCTGGCTCCCAGTGCCCTGCCTGACCACTTAGCCACATTCGATAAAATATCTTGCTTTTGAAAACCCCTGTGCAGTAACATTTTCTTCAAAAGGTGAAACTCCTGCAACCACAAAACTGAAACCTTCCCATAAAATCTAGGTTTATGTTTTGTCTTGTGCTCATGAAAGTGTTAATGTTGCTTTAAAAATATTTTTATAAGCTCCCTTTTTATATCTATGCACTCTGGTATAAGGCCTCATCACTGCTCAGGCTCTTCAGCTCTGTCTAGTCAGTGATCTCAGCTCTGTCCTGAAAGGCTCACCCTGTCTGGAAGGAAAGTCATAATTCAGTCTCCCTATTAGTTTAGGTCTAAGCCTCTAAAGCATGGAGGCTGCCAGTAGTGATAAACTGTGCCAGTTATGCTTGGTGGCTTTATAATATTGAATGAAATGTCCGCTTCAAACTCATTTTATTTAGTATGTAGGCTGATCATGATCCATACTCCCAAAACTGCATATGGAATGCTTTCTGCTCTGATCCAGATCTCCTCTTACTACAGCATCCAACAAAGTGCAATGGGAGTATAGCAGGTAAGGGGAACCGGAGGGACTGCAAAAGTGGGGGGCCCAGCACGAGCCCACAATGCCACTCACTCAAACTTGCCATAGCTGCCCTCCTGTCATGCTGCAGGGAAGATGCTCTGCCATTACCCCACATAGCTCTGGTTGAGGGCTAAATGGGGGGCCTGGGACCCCTGCCCCAGCACTGCACCCCTGCCAAGTTCATGTTCTCAAAGTGGGGGTCATGTGCCCCTCTGTTTAAAAAAAGGTGTGTGTGAGGAGGAAACCAAGCAATTACCTTTCCTCTCCTGGCTATGGCACGTATGAGCAGGATTTGCCAGGAGTAAATTTCACACTTTCCCAAACTTTCTCATAAATCCTCAGACATATTTTTTTTCAACAGCCAGCAATGATAATATGACAAACACCCTGCAAATCCATGAGCACTAAGATACATGCAGAAAATCTCTCACTATACTAAGTAGGATATGTAATTACCTTAGGAACTGCTCTAGGATTGGTGCTATGCAGTCAGAACTCAGGTTCCCTCTGACCATCTCCACCTGTCTTCCTCAGTTGCACAGCTGTATATTGAAGAGATATTTAATAATACTGCTTATTACTTATGGAGCTCTTCATGCAAGGATCTCAAAGCTCTTTACAGGGAGGGTTATGTAGCATTATCCTCATTTTACAGATGGCAAAACACAGGACACAGAGAGTCACTAGGACAGAAAAGAACCTAGGTCTTCTGAAACCTATCCAAATGTTGGGATTCACCGCACCACGCCATCTCATTTAAATAATACAATCAGCAAAGCATGAATGGGAGGGAGAGTTGGGGAAATGTGAGGGGGCTTCTATAATGAGCACAGGCCTGAGCTGGGGAGCACAGCACAATGTGGATGACAATGGCCAAGTGAACACAAGAGCAGACAGCTGCTCAGAATCTCAGATCAATCGTTCACCTTCTTTCCAAATCCCCAATACTAATTTCCTTGAAAACTATCTAATGGAATTTTGGCTGCCAGTGGATCAATGGTTAATGTGAACAATAAATGGGAAACCAGTCTTGTTCCCCTTGATAATGTAAACTCTCATAATTAAACCCATGAACCCTTATAGTTCCTCAGTATGGTAGGAAATAGAAAAATCCAGGCAATGAATGTTTAAGGGAAGTTCAGAGCCACCTATACTGTGAACAAGAATCACCTGCCAAGACTGTCACACACTTCTTCAGCATTGTGGATGCAATGTTTCCAAATGGCCACTACCAAGAAAAGAATTGATTGTTACTCAGTTTGTTACTAGAAATGACCCCTATATCCAGTCAATCTGTCATCTTAATGGATTCAATACCTAAGCACCATGTGGTTTTCAAAGCTGTTGTAAGATGTTGGATATTTTACATTAATGCTTTTGCTAAAGGTTTGTTTAGTGGGGGGCTGAGGAGGCGAAAGGGGTGAACGTGGGAGGAATGTGTTTAAAAATTATAAACCTGCTGTACAACAAGTTTGGAGAATGGCTTCAAAGGATTCCATTAAAAATAGATATGGGGCCAGAACAAAAGTAAACAGAAGAAGCTGTTTAGTTATTGCAGAATAACCCAGTAGGAGCAATGCATCTAAGAGAACTTTAACTTTGAGGCACAACATGGTGTTGATTAGTGCAAATAAAGCTCTAAGAGAAGCACCTTTCAGCAATTACAATCAGACATTGCCACTGGGGCTTCAAAAGCTTCATTAGCAAACTCCCTCCCAAAGCGAGCTAAAAATCTTAAAATTCAATTGCTCAAGAACTTTTTTGCATACTATTATTTGTGCATGGTTATTTTCTTTTAAATTAAAATTTAGGGATATAATTACACACATTCATGAAGAATAAAAAATCATAATGGCCCATCCCCGAATCCTGAAAATAAATGAAGCATGTGATATAGAATAAAAGGGTAAAAATTTCTTTCTGAATGTATGGAGTTGCATTGATGTTTTACAATCATTTAAAAGAAACTGTAAAATCTGAAAAATGAAAGTTCATTTAGACATTGTTTAGGGGAATACTGGAGAAACACTCAGTAAAGAACATAATTCCATGTTTTTGTTAGGGCTGTCTGATTAATGGCAACTTTATCTTTCTTAGGTCCTGATCTTACAACACTTAAGGATGTGTATGCATAACTTTACTTTTGTGTAGGCCCACTGAACTCTATGGGACTATTCATATGAGTAAAAGTGCACACTTACTAAAGGCTTGCATCCTGAAATTTCGAAAAGGAATAAGGAACTGTTGTGAATGGCACCAGTATTAGACATGTTTGCACCCCAAGCAGAAGCACCCAGTAACTCCACCAAAACCATTTAGGGCAAAAACTTTCTCCACTCCTGCTGTCACAGAGGTTGTTCAACTACTAGAATTTCTAGTTAAAAAGAAGTGCTCATGTATTTCCAGTTTTTTACTATCAATTGTTCATGACACACTATCAAATTTTTAAAACATTTATTTCCATACCAATTTGTAAAAAAGTTTTTGCTGTTTATTATGGAGCAACAACCAGCATGACTCTACCTATCGCATCACTGAAGGGGGTTTTCAATTATGTCAGCATATTTCTGGGAAGAGGGTTTGCTAACTTATGCTGCTTCTGTTGGCTGGCTTTGTGTAAACTGTTGGTTACTGTTTTTGATTTACCTTCTCAGTTATAAACTTGAGAGTTTTAAGATAAATAGTTACTTGGAAGGTGGAGGACATTCCCCATCAGACTATAGTTATTTTAGAAGTCAAATTTTGAACTTAAGTTACTTTATTTTATTTTATTTTAGGGATATACATGTCTTGACTTTTCTACTCTAAATGGATTAATGACTAGAGTCATGACTGCTACAGTGTGGCTCTGCATAGGAAACATATTTTCGGAACAACAGTTGCTTGATAAGTAACCTAATTTTTATAGTAATCCACTTAAGGGGGAAGGTATTTTTCAGATTTGTTATCTTCATTTTCCACAGCAAACATAATGTACTTTTAACAATGATGTTTTCAGCTGGAATGGTACAGTCCGCAAATTCAGGATGGAGAACAATTCAGTAGCTTTCTTTTTGGTGACTAGATAAAGATACCGTGAACAAACACCCCATTTAAATCTAGCCACAGATATGAGTCTAGCTACTGGCTGAAAAATGACCATACATTTGAGCAGCAAGTAGATCACACTCCACCATCGTTGTTAAATTTGCATGAGAGTCACATTGTAAGCAGTAAAGTGCCTGGACTGATTTTTGTTGGGGATCTTCTGATAACCAGGAAATCCAGATCTCCTGTAGAAATTAGCCTTTAGAAAAGAAGGTAAATTCTAGGAAGTCGGATTACCTGTATGACAGACAAAGTCAGGACTGAAGGATCCAATGTAATCAAACACATTTTTACATAATAAAAGTACCTAATTTATTAAACTCACTGTATTTCCTTACAAATACTAGAGATAATTGAAGGAATATTGGCCCAGATCCTCAAAAGTATTTAGGCTCCTTACTTGATTTCATTGAAATCAATGAAAATTAGGAATTTAAATATCTGAGTCATTATGCCTTTATACTGGATGGCAAAACTTGATAATCTATAAAACTAGTAACCTAAAGCAAACAAAAGACATTGGGGTGAACTCCTGAGCTCACTAAATCAATAGGAGTTTGGCCTTTGACTTTACTGTGGTAAGGAATGCCTACTGAACTTGGCTGTATATTTCAAAATTGCTTAGATCCTAAAGTGACTCAACTCTAGAGACACTCAAATTTACTAAACATAAGAAGGGAATGTGTTGGCTACACAGTGGAAACAATGAATATATAATTATGTCTGTTAGACTAAAAATTAAAGTTGTAGCGAAAAAAACACGGAGTTAGGATTGGGTATTTGTCACAGAAATCGCTTGCTGCTCAGTGTAATTTGGTTCTTTCTAAAATGATGGTATGAACCGCAGGGTGATAAGTATGTGTACAATCAATATATTCTCACCCTAATGTATATACACACTCCAGGCAGGGCGGGTGCAAGGATGTTTCGCACCCTAGGTGAAACTTCCACCTTGCGCCCCCACCCCAAGGGCCCTCTGGCAGCTCTCCACACCCCCTCTGCCCTAAGGCGCTCCCCCCGTGGCAGCTCTCCACCTCCCCCTGCCCTGAGGCACCCCCCCACAGCAGCTGCCCCCTCCACCCTAAGGCACCCCCCTTGCAGCAGCTCCCCCCTCCACGCTAAGGCGCCCCCCCTACAGCAGCACCCAACCCCACCACCCTAGGCGCCCCCCCTGTGGCAGCTCCCCCCTGGCCCGGGGAGCCGTGCGGCAGCTCCCCGCCCCAGCTCACCTCTGCTTCGCTTCCTCCCCAACAGCACGCTGTCACCGCTCCACTTCTCCCGCCTCCCAGGCTTGCAGCGCCAATCAGCTCTTTGATGCCGCAAGCCTGAGAGGGAGAGAAGCAGAGTGGGGCGGCGTGCTCAGGGGAGGAAGCAGAGCAGAGGTGAGTTGGGGCGGGGAGTTCCCCTGCGTGCCGCCCCCCCGCCCCTACTTGCTGCAGGCAGTCCTCCCCGCGTCCCCTTGCCCCAGCTCCCTCCGCCTAAATGCCGACAACGACCAGGGCGGCCGAACATCTGGCCACCACGGTCGCTGCTGAAGGACCTGAAATGCCGCCCCACCAAATGCTAGTGCCTTAGGTGACCACCTAGGTCGCCTAATGGATTGCACCAGCCCTGACTCCAGGGCCCTTAGTACAGGGAGAATGTTGGCTGTTGTAGCAACACAGTTTAGAATGTAATGACAGCAGAATGTGTGACATTAGGGTGGCAGGTGACAAAGGAAAGGTTTCTGCTGTGATATATTTGGGTTTTGCTGAGGGATGGCAGTCAACTTTCTGAATGAGCTGGTCGAGAAACTTAAGAGTGTGTGAGGATTTGAGACTGCATCTGGTGCGTATGAATGCCTAAACTATAGTGTCCCACCTGCATTAAGGCATGTGAGGGATTTGTCCTTCAGTTTCTGATTTCATTATGTTCCAGCTGGGTTGTCTGAGAGGAGAAATATTGGCTAAGACAATTAGCACAAACCCCAGCTCTTAAGAAAAGTGCCATGGATTCTTTAATATTTATACAGACAAGACAGGTCTTTGGTTTTTATTCTAAAGATCTATAAAGAGTAAACAGTATGGAATTCAAATGAACTACCTATGAAGAATTAAGGACTTGATAGCATTTGAACCTGTTCTTCAACCTGTCGTTTAGATCTCTAAACCAGCCTCTCCAGGGCTATTTGGTGTATTTATGAACTTAGTATTAGGCTTACTGCTGTAGTGTGTTTGCAGTTCCCATCTGGAGATGTGCCTTGCTTTAAATGAGAAAGAATATTTAACTTACTTTAGATTATATTCATAATGCAATTACATATAACAAACAAATTGAGAAATAAATATTTTTATTTATTTTTATATTTTAATTTAAAATGGAATTTCTATACTGGAGTTCAGGAAACTTTGTTAATCATTGTAGTAGAAACAGGAATATAAGAACAATAAAGTGTTTTAGAAAATAAATATCTTTCTTTCAGGAGGGGAAGTTATTAATGAGATTGTCCTTCTCAGAGTAGTCTGAATCCAGACCACCTCTAATGAGAATATTCTTTGAAGAAAAAAGCATATGGAGAAGTCATGGTGTGTTAAAAAAAGAGTTGTGTCAGGCAATTAACTACTGGAACTGCAATGGTGACCACAAGTAGTTGTCAATCTGGCAGGTACAACTGATGTACAAGAAAGCAAGTAAGGATAGTTGTGAGGAATTATAGTAGTTTATATTCTATGACGGATATTCATTTTGAGTCTGCTTTTATAGTCAAAGGAGGTGCCATCAACAGACTACTTAACTGCTCTGTTATTGGAATAATGCCAGCTACCAAGTGGCACTTCTTCCCATAGTCAATGAATAGTACACAGTGAAACAAAGAGCCAAATTATGCCTTCCCTTACACAAACACAGCTTCCAGTGAAGTCGATGGGTGCTATGGTGCATATCCAAAGACAGAATTTGAACCTAGTTTGGTCAACCAATGGAACTGAATTGGGGACGTACAGGAAAAAAAATGGATAATTGTTCATTAGAAAGCACATCTGGAAGTTACAACTAGAAACCCCTTCTCCCTCCACCTCCCTTGGATAATTGGTCTTAAGAAAAATAAATCTTTTGGGCTGAATATCTTCCACTTCTAGCCCACACAGCATGCAATTACAAATGTTAGACTGTTATCTCTAACAATAACTATTTGGCATGGCTGTCATAGAACCATAGGACTGAAAGGGACCTTGAGAGGTCTTCTAGTCCAGTCTCCTGCATTCAAGGTAGGACTAAGTATTATCCAGGGTAGACGGTCCCTGATAGGTGTTTGTCTAATCTGCTCTTAAAAATCTCCAGTGAGGAGATTCCACAACCTGCCTAGGCAATTTATTCCAGTGCTTAATCACCCTGACAGTAAGAAAATTTTCCTAATGTCCAATCCAAACTGCCCTTGCTACAATTTAAGTCCATTGCTTCTTGACCTATCCTCAAGATTGAGCTGTTGATTTTTTTAATGTCCATGGGCAAAACTCATCCTCAGTGTAACCTCATTTACTTCAGTATGGAGTTGAAACTGGGCGACTTCAAAGGACTTACACCACTTGTGAACTGGCTCCATAGCTTCTGACACTTGGGACTTGTGTGTGCTATTGTTCTGCACATGGAACCTCCATTCAAGTCAGCTAGAGCTTTATGTAGAAATCATAGCAAGATAAGTAGGTATCCTATTCAGCAGGCAAGTAGGATATATGATGAAGTAGGTCAATGGTTACACAGATTTTGAGTCATAATAAAATAGTCCAGAGGACTTCACAGGAGTTCATTAGACAGCATGGGATCAGTAACATTACAGGCACACAAAGGACCAGATTGGTGGACTTCAAATACAGGAAAAGAAGTGGAAGCATTGCAAGCAGTTCCCCAAAACTTCAAGAAAATGTCTGTGGGGGGTAGAGATAGGCAATGAAAGAAACAGGTGCCTAAAAGGAGAGAGCTATAAAGAAGCAAAGGGGAAAGCAAATGCTACAATAAGTATAAACAGGTTGTTGTGTGCCCCAAGACAAACTGAAACAATTAAATGTAGAAGCCTGATCTTACAACATAGGGCTAGATCATCTTTCTACATAAAAACCCATGAAAAAGGAAATTTGCTGCAAAAATTGTGCAGAGTTCAGAGAGCAGAATAAGCACTTTGGCCCAGATCCACAAAGATATTTAGGCTCCAAACTTCCATGGAAATCAATGGAAGTTTGGAGCCTAAATACCTTTTAGGCTCCAAACTTCCATGGAAATCAATGGAAGTTTGGAGCCTAAATACCTTTGTAGACCTGGGTCTTAGATGATGAAGATGGTATGTTTCTCTGAGCATATATACCATGCTCATCAGTCTAGTATCTAAATGTTTATTAGGCATACCTGCTTTCACGTGAAGTTAATGGGAGTTCTGTAAGGCTTTGACGACACTACATCTTTTAATTGCGTTTATAATCAGTGTAACATGATTGCCTCTAAACAAGGCTTGTGCCTGCTTGCAATAAGATTAAAACTTGGTTAGTAACTATGGCAGCTAACAGTGTTTCATTCATTGCCAGCAGAGTAGACTATCATATGGCTGTTTTCATGTAACTGGTCAGCAAATTTTTTGTTTTGCAATGACAACAGGATCTACTAACCAGTTTGGCTGGTCCACCTCCCTCCCAGATCTGTGTGGCAGAACATCACTGAGTGCATCACTTCATAAGCTGCTTCATGTGCTTAACCCCTGAGAACTCTACCCCCACTCTAAAGCTCATTTCACAAGAGTATTTTAACTTACATTAACAATACTAATAATTATTCAAAATATGACAATTGCTTGAAAATATTCATAGTTGGTAGAACTAGTAAGATAGTAATGAAGATTTATAATTTAACTGATTGTGAGGACCAAGACATTTTTTATTTCAAGGAAAAATATGTTCCTGTTTTCTAATCAGCAAAATTAGAGTGAACTATCAATTGCTGTAATAACCAAGGGACCTAATCTGATTCTGGGGTCATTTAAAATACATTACAGTAGAGAGACTCATGTAAAACCTGCCAGTGCTCCTTCCTGTCTGAGATTTTGCTTATTACTGCAGTCAAGTTGACCCTGATTAAATCATTTTTGTAACACACATTTTGCATAGAATAACTTATGATTCCCTCGCTATCCCCCTTCCCTTCTTATCCAGGTACAATTTTTTCCATTATTCCATCCAACCTCAATTTGCCCAGAAAATTATGAAGCATGTGGATATTTATGCCATGGTGTCAATTGTAAGCCGAGGTAACAATTTTAGCTGGCTTTATTGATGATTGACCTTGGTTGCATGTTATTTTGTAGTTTTATCAAGGACAATTGAAATAACAAATATACAACTTTATTATATAATCAAGGAAAGTACATAAATATTTGTAGCTTGAAGAAATCCAGTAGAGAAGAAGCCTGGAACATATTCTTCAAAAAATAATGACAGCAGGAGGAAAAATCAAAATCTTTTTGCTATACTGTCCTGTACTGTATTTTCAGGCACATAAAAGAGGGCTAATCATATAATTATAAGGACTTAGACATGTTTCCAATCATTTTGTCAAGGTCTAGAACTGTCTCATTTCAGTCCATTTCCCATACTAATATTGGATAGAAAAGCATAAATGTCCTCAAAACAGTTTATATCTCTTTTATGTAGCTTTTGGTAATTCATTCCCACTATTCCAGTAAAGACCTTGTGTATTAAATCTTCCTGCTTTCCTCTCATTTTCCAGCCATATTTCTTATCTACTCATTAGTCGCACATACACTTGTATTCTATCTTTAATGAAATATTGCTGGGTAAGGATCAAAGGACCCTTCTATGCCATCTGTTAGTTTAACAATGTTCTGTGTTTTGAATGAGGGCTGAGACCAAATTAAATATTTGGCTCTTGCCATGAGTTTTGAAGCTAACTGGTGTTGTTAAGAAGGCATATAGTGGCAACTTTATGGTTATAACAGTCCTTGTAGCCTTAGGATTTTGCTGCCTGAAGAAGCACTTTATGACCTCGTTGTTCTATGTAGATGCAAACAGGTCCATCTCTAGTAATCCCATCTTCCTTGCTAACCACCTGAAAAGCTCCAGGTTGAAACTACTTTCTCTCTAATTTATGTCTTGCCTAGTCGACTCTGCTCAAGATAGTTAAGACCAAAGCAGATTGTGAAGAACTTCAAAAAGATCTCACAAAACTAAGTGATTGGGCAACAAAATGGCAAATGAAATTGAATGTGGATAAATGTAAAGTAATGCACATTGGAAAAAATAACCCCAACTATACATACAACATGATGGGGACTAATTTAGCTACAACGAGTCAGGAAAAAGATCTTGGCGTCATCGTGGATAGTTCTCTGAAGATGTCCACGCAGTGTGCAGAGGCGGTCAAAAAAGCAAACAGGATGTTAGGAATCATTAAAAAGGGGATAGAGAATAAGACTGAGAATATATTATTGCCCTTATATAAATCCATGGTACGCCCACATCTCGAATACTGTGTATAGATGTGGTCTCCTCACCTCAAAAAAGATATTCTAGCACTAGAAAAGGTTCAGAAAAGGGCAACTAAAATGATTAGGGGTTTAGAGAGGGTCCCATACGAGGAAAGTTTAAAGAGGCTAGGACTCTTCAGCTTGGAAAAGAGAAGACTAAGGGGGGACATGATAGAGGTATATAAAATCATGAGTGATGTTGAGAAAGTGGATAAGGAAAAGTTATTTACTTATTCCCATAATACAAGAACTAGGGGTCACCAAATGAAATTAATAGGCAGCAGGTTTAAAACAAATAAAAGGAAGTTCTTCACGCAGCGCACAGTCAACTTGTGGAACTCCTTACCTGAGGAGGTTGTGAAGGCTAGGACTATAACAACGTTTAAAAGGGGACTAGATAAATTCATGGTGGCTAAGTCCATAAATGGCTATTAGCCAGGATGGGTAAGAATGGTGTCCCTAGCCTCTGTTCGTCAGAGGATGGAGATGGATGGCAGGAGAGAGATCACTTGATCATTGCCTGTTAGGTTCACTCCCTCTGGGGCACCTGGCATTGGCCACTGTCGGTAGACAGATACTGGGCTAGATGGACCTTTGGTCTGACCCGGTATGGCCTTTCTTATGTTCTATTAGAGACCCTTTAATTTGAGCTGCATGTATTGATTTTATGTTTTGTTCTATCCAACTGAGCAGCTGGGGCTCCTTCATGAGGACTGTGCTCCTGGTTTTCCTAGCTTGTTCACATATAATAATATCACGTTGTCCTTTACATGACTGTAACGGGTAATGACAGCAGAGTGTGATACATAAGCAACACTGCCTTATAAAGTTTTCAACTAGATACATTAAATATAGGAATACAGGACTGGTGGTTAGACATCTGAATTCTACTCCCAGCTCTGAAATTGATTTGCTGTTGGACCTTGGGCAATTGACCTTACTGGAATAGATGCTGCTCTTGATCGCCCCACTCTAAATCTTGATTAGCTCTACTGAAGTCTGTAGGCCTGATCCTGATCTTTCTTACAAAGTTTTTTACAGTCGCATATTCCATTAATTTAAGGGAGGTAGTCTTGATTTACAATTGGATGAGATTAGAATCAATCATATTGAGACAACTTCTTTGGCCTGCTCCTGCTTCTTTGTGCTGCTGTTGGGGAGTAAAGGGGCCAAAGAAACTCCTGGATGTTCATAGCTAAGGACTTTTCCACTGTAAGGGAGTCCCCAACCAATGTAGAGTTTGCTCTTATATCACCTCACATACAATCCCCAGCATAGGTGCAAGACAGGAGGGAAGAGGGGATGTGGCTGAAGCAAGCAATATTCTGGTAATCCTGAACTAGTGGATGGCACTTTGAAGGCTGTCAATAGCTGGCATAGCCTCTTGTCTGCTATAAACTGTGCTGGTGTAGAGCTAGCCTGAAAACCAAAGTGCACAACTGCCTCCCTTGCTGTGTCACCTTGCTCTGAAGTACCCATCAGAGAATCTGGGCCACTGACTTCAGTAAAATTACACTGTTGTGATCAGAACTACACACTGACACAACCAAGCCTTTTGTGCCTCAGGTCAGTTATCTCATTAGCAGTAGTAAATACATATATTGCTATAGTGCCCCATTAGGACCCCATTGTGCTGAGTGCTGTACAAACACAGAAAAGAGACAGTCCCTGCCTTGAAGGTCTTACAATCTAAAGCCACAGATGGACAAAGGATAGGGGATGAAACATACAAGCAAATGATGAAGAACTGGAATGGTTGATTATCAATGATGTGGTACTTACGTCTCTTCAAGGAGGCCTGGTAAGGCTTAAACCTTTGTGGGATCCTTTGATGAGAAGGGCTTGACAAGGCACTGTAATATTATTACTAGTTGTATGGATGCTAGCAAACAACACCCTAATGTTTAAGAAGTCTCCCCCACCCCACAGGTTATGGAGCAGAGTTCTGCCATAGCTGTTTTGGTGAAGAGGAGATGGCAAACCCTGAAACCCCTCAGCTGGAGAACAGTAAGTAAGCGTGAGAGCCCATCCCAAGAAAAACAGGGTTTTCCACAAGTGCTGAGACTGATGTGGGGTTACAGCAGCATCTAGGCCAGTGGGCCGTTTATAGGGGACCTTGTGGAGAAGGAGGTGAAGACACTGCCATATGGTGGAGGAGGTAGAGACAGGTCGGTAGCTTGAGGACAGTGAGGTAGGCCAGGCAGGGGGGAGAGGGAGGGAGCTGGGGGGAAGAGGATACTAGAGAGGGAACAGCTGAGAGAAGAGGGCTCACGGAGAGAAGCAGGGGAGGGAAAAGGGGGGTCCCCTGGGCCAGAGAGGGGCGTGAGTTGCAGAGGGTCCCACAAGGCAGAGGAGGAGTTGGTTGGGTTGCCACTTCTGAGATGCAAAAAAACGGGACACCCGAGATGATCCTGAGTGCCTGGAGCAGATGCAGTTTGCGGGGGGAGGGTCCCATGCGGCGGAGGGGGAGGCGATTGGCGGTGCAGGGGTCCTGTGCGGGGGAGGGGTCCCGTGGGGCGGAGGGGAAGGTGGGGGAGGGCGAGGCGGTTTGGCAGGGGGAGGGTCCCGTGCCGCCGAGGGGGAGGCGGTTGGCGGGGGAGGTTCCGTGCCGCGCGGAGGGGGAGGCGGTTGGCGGGGGAGGTCCCGTGCCGCGCGGAGGGGGAGGCGGTTGGCGGGCGAGGGACCCGTGCGGCGGAGGGGGAGGCGGTTGGCGGGCGAGGGACCCGTGCGGCGGAGGACAGGTGGGCGCTCCCAGCTCTCCCGCCTTCTTTTCTCTCTTCAGCACCGCCCTGAGGACAGCGCCAGGCGCTCGCTCGCTCCCCACGCGGCCCCTCCCACCCATCGTATGATGACCTCACCGCGCCCAGCGGACGCCGCGTATAGACTCCAAGCGCGCGGCCATCCTTCGCCCACGTGACACAGGTAATTGTCCTCTCCCCGCCCGTCCCACAGACGGGAGACTCCCCCCTCCCCTCCCGCCCCGCCCCGCCCTGTGGCGCTGAGACAGTCAGGGCCGTTCTTCTGCAGTAGCGGCCCGGCAAGTGGGGGCCGCGCCGCGCCGCCCCTAGGACCTGCCGGAGCCTCCCCGCCCCTCGCACAGGTCTGTCACCCGCCCTCCTGCCGGAGCGGCCCGGGGGAGACCGTGGGGCCCTGGGCCAAAGGGGCGCCTGTCAAGGCTCTGCACCCAGGTGGGGCAGGCGGCGGGGAGAGGGGCAGGGGCTGTGTGGATCAGCTGGGCATTGCACGTTAGAGAAGAGGCAGGTAACTCCACCTGGCTGGAGGAGAAGGATGTGCGATATCTTTGTAAAGCAGCTATTGCTTTCAATGGGCAAGGCCTGGGCATCTCGGGTATGGGTCACTCTGGGCACAGGTGGGGCCTCACGGTTTGCCCTTGGGGTGGGAAAAGGCTGGATGAAGAATAAAAATCCTCTTCTGAATTCCTTGGCCAGCAAACGCTCTTTAGGGCGTGGGGAGGCATTTTAGGGATAAGTGCTTGTTTGTTAGTGCTGCTATGCTGGTGTAATACCAAGCACAGCAGGCTTCTTACAGTAGGCGGCTTCTGGACCATGGTGGCTAAGCTGGGTGTTTATGATGATGGACTTGAGTTGTTGTGGTCTAGCCAGACACGTAATCCAAATTAATAGGGTCACCTCTGCTTTAGACAATACATATGTTTTGGACTAATGTAATTTGGCTACTACTGTGTAGTCAAGTAATCCTTGACTACTCTGTGTTGCATTGTGTGACCTCCCTATGGGTTGCAGCAGCACAAACATGAAAAAGAGTAAGTAAATTGAAAAAGACAATCTAATAGTGTTGATGGAAAATCACTTTCGTATGCAAAGAGATGGAGACTTAAGTGGTCATTCAAGATTTTCTCTAAAGTTTTTTTTAAAAAAGTGTTATTTTACTTTCATGATTAGAATACTGTATGTAATTACATAATACCATCTACTTCTATGGGAGGTAGTATGGCCTAGTGGATAGAGTACAGATTTGGGACTCAGAAGACCTGGATTCTATTCTCAGTGTGACCTGCCGGCTGACCTTTGACAAGTGACTTCACCTTCTTGTGCTTGCTTTGTCATCTGCAAAATAAAGATGCTTTGTCATCTGGGAATAAAGATGTTTACCTCCTTTGTACAGTGCTTTGAGACATACTGATGAAAAGCTCTATATAAGAGCTAGGTATTTACGATCTGGCACTTGGAATGGAAATACGTTTTTAATTGTGCCCTTAGGATTGATTTAATCCTGAATCTGTAAAGGAAGGTCTTCAGTGTATAGTTTTCCCCTTCTCTTATTCATCCAGGAGTTGTACTGAAAAGCAAAAGAGAATGGTAATGCTAATCATAACTTGATTACTAGCTTTTCAAAGTGAGGGCCTTTGAGTGAGAGGCCTGCAAGGCTGAAACAATTAGAGCAGTCTGTTTAGCCTTCATTATTATGCAAAATTTTGATACATCACTATGAATGTTTTGACAATCTGATTAGCTGTGATTATCCCATCTTGGGCAAGGTGAATAACAGACTGATAACATTGTTGTATTCAGTGGTCATGGTAGGTTGATGCATTTACATTTCACAAAGGAGACTAAGGGCTTGTCTTCACTACTGCATTACATTGAAGCAGCTGTGCCAATGTAGCATGTCTGGTGAAGACATGCTTATGTTGGCTGGAGAGTGCTCTCCAGTCAACATAATTACTCCACCTCAATGAGAGGTAGAAGCTATGTTGGTGGGAGAGCATCTTCTGCTGATATAGGGTTTGGCTACACTTGCAGGTGTGCAGCGCTGGGAGTTAAAGCTGTCTTCGTACAGCTGTGTAGGGAAAGCGCTGCAGTGTGGCCACACTGACAGCTACCAGTGCTGCAGTGTGGCCACATTTGCAGTGGTGTTGGGAGTGGTGCATTATGGGCAGCTATCCCACAGAGCACCTCTTCCCATTCTGGCGCTGTGAGTTGTGGGAAGGGGACGGAGAGTGCGGGTCATTCTGCTTCCTGTCCCAACGCCCCGTGATGCATCGCTTCACATCCCAGCAATCCCTGTTTTTTCGTACACGTTTGGCGCCATCTTGCCTCTTTCAACGGTTTCTGTGCAGCGCGATTTCTGTGGGAAATGGAGCCCGAACTGCTGAGGAGTATGCTGACGAGTCTCGCCAGCACATCATGTTTGGCAGTTGAGCTATTCCTTAAGATCCAAAGTGACAGTGAGGAGTCCGACGATGATAGCGAGTCGCGTAATGCGTACGATACGAAATTGCTTGTGGCATTCACAGACATGCTCAGCACCGTGGAATGCCGCTTTTGGGCTTGGGAAACAAGCACTGAGTGGTGGGATCACATTGTCATGGAAGTCTGGGATGACGAGCAGTGGCTGCAGAACTTTCGGATGAGAAAAGCCACTTTCATGGGACTGTGTGCTGAGCTTGCCCCCACCCTGCGGCGTAAGGACACAAGATTGAGAGCTGCCCTGCCGGTGGAGAAGCGGGTGGCTATTGCAATCTGGAAGCTGGCAACTCCAGACAGCTACCGATCGGTCGCGAACCAGTTTGGAGTGGGAAGGTTGACCATTGGAATCGTGTTGATGCAAGTTTGCAGGGCCATTAATCACATCCTGCTAAGAAGAACCGTGACTCTGGAGAATGTGCAGGACATTGTGGATGGCTTTGCCCAAATGGGTTTCCCTAACTGTGGAGGGGTGATAGATGGGACGCATATTCCTATTCTGGCACCACCCCACCTAGCATCCAAGTACGTTAATCGGAAGGGGTATTTCTCCATGGTTCTCCAGGCGCTTGTGGATTACTGTGGGCGTTTCATTGACATTAACACAGGCTGGCCTGGAAAGGTGCATGATGCACGCATCTTTCGGAACACTGGCCTGTTCAGGAAGATGCAGGCCGGGACTTTTTTCCCAGACCGGAAGATCACAGTAGGGGATGTCGAAATGCACATTGTGATCCTTGGAGACCCCGCTTACCCGTTAATGCCGTGGCTCATGAAACCGTACACAGGGAGCCTTGACAGCAGCAAGGAACGGTTCATCTACAGGCTTAGCTGGTGCCAAATGACTGTGGAGTGTGCTTTTGGCCGTTTAAAGGGGCACTGGTGATCTCTGTATGGGAAGCTGGACTTGGGGGGGAAAGCAGCATCCCCGCGGTTATATCCCCGTGCTGTACCCTCCATAATATTTGTGAAGGGAAGGATGAAAGATTCAGTCAAGCATGGACCTCCGAGGTTCAACGCCTGGATGCTGAATTTGCACAGCCAGAGAGCAGGGCTACTAGAGAGGCCCAGCACAGGGCTGCAAGGATTAGGGATGCCTTGAGGGAGGAATTTGAGGCTGAAAACCAACAGTAATGTTTGGTGCCTTGCACGGGAGTGAAGTGCAGTGGTTACAATGTTAGTAGGAATCTGTGTATGCTAAGCTGATTTGCAGTGCCTGTTTCTTTCCTGGGCTAAGGTATCTTTGACTTTCTGCAATAATAAAGACTCTTTTCAAAGCCGAGAATTCATTTATTGAAAAGAAAATAACTTTATTGACAGACACACAACATTTTGGGAACCTAAAAGGGCAGGGGGGTGGGGTGGGGAACTGTACAGTCACAGGTTTGAATATGTCCTGTCTGGAGTGCTGTGCAATGACTGCTGCACTTCAGGATGGCTATATTGCATGGTGAGGGTGGTTGAGTGCAGAGGGTAAGGGTCGTAGTTCTCAGGGCTGGTTGGTGAACATACAGGTGTTGAGGCAGCTGGTGGTGGTGGTGGTGGTGGTAAGAACCTGGATGCTGGGGAAGGGGGTTTTGAGCTGACATGGGGACACAAGGGAAAGAGCTTTGGGACAAGGGCGGCATGGGGGGGGGGACGGGCCTGGTTGTGGTCCGTCTGCATGGCTACGAGCGCCTGGATAAAGTCTGCTTGGCGCTCCAGGATGCTTATCAGCTGCTTTGTGCTTTTCTTCCTGTCCGCTGCATTTCTCTGGCGGATCCTGCTTTCCCTTTCCCTCCAGTCCTGCACTTTTTGATTCTCTGTGACAGAGTGCTGCACAACTGTTTGCAGCATGTCGTCTTTGCTTTTTCGCGGCTTCTTCCGGAGGTTTTGTAGTCTCTCAGCCGTTGATAACACGGGCAGCCGAGATCTCAAGGTTGCATCTGTAAAGGCAAAAATGCAACACTTAACAGAGGCAGCATTGTTTATACCAGACAGTTATTCCCCTGCAGTTAAGGAGGGTAACAGTCTTCACAATAGCATAATTTTCCCATCCCAAAGAGAGCGCACATAACCCACGGGAGCCCCGAAATGGTGAGTAAGGGGGACTGATTATTTCAGGGCTGTATTGTCCTCGGGGTTTCTGTGCATTGGGGAAAGCAAACAGCTGCAGGGGGCACCTACACTGAACACTATCCCAACATTTTCCACAGGAGTTTATCCTGGAAGATATCTCGCTGCTGTGGGTCACCTGGGAAGCACGGGAGAGTCTTCTACTGCAATGCGGATTCCGCCCTGGCCCCTATGCAGCTTGCCTGTGTCTTGCAATGGTCCCCCCACCCCTCGCGGCACAGTGGCGCGGACGCGTTAGTCTGACTGGGACAAGGACCACAGTGGCTCTCCCAAGAAACCTGCACAAGCGCATTGCCCACGCTCTGGCTGAAACTTTTGAAGAGATTACTGAGGCCGATTACCGCAACGTGATAGACCACATCGATGTGCTGTTCCGCATCTAGGCATGCATGCAGCCCTAACCCTCCCTCCTCTCCCGAAAAATTTCAATCCTGAAAATAAAAGCCACTTACCGGGAACCCGCTCCTCTGTTTGTCCTCCTCCAAGTACCGGCTGCTGCGACTGGCTACCTTCCTCCTGGCTTGAGAAGAGCCTCCTGGGAGTCTGGGGTTGTCTCCCCCCACCCCAGTACCCTCACTCTCGCTTTCCTCCTCCTCCCCCCCCCCCCGCTCTGAAGTGTCCATCGTGGTCCTCGGAGTGGAGGTGGGGTCACCCCCAAGTATCACGTCCAGCTCTTTGTAAAAACGGCAGGTCGTGAGGGCAGCGCCAGAGCGGCGGTTTCCCTCGTGGGCTTTGCAGTAGGCACTCTGCAGCTCCTTCACTTTAACTCTGCACTGCAGCGTGTCCCAGTCATGGCCCCATTCCAGCATGGCCCTTGATATCTGCCCATAGGTATCGTAATTCCTATGGCTGGAGCGCTGCTGGGACTGCACAGCTTCCTCCCCCCAAACACTGATGAGGTCCAGCAACTCGCCATTGCTCCATGCTGGGGCTCGTTTGCCACATGGAGCCATGGTCACCTGGAAAGATTCACTGATTGCATTCTACACCTGGCTGAGCAAACAGGAAGGGGATTTTTTAAATTCCCGGGGCATTTAAAGGGCGGGTCTGACGCTTGGTCACCTGAGGCCAGGGCAGTAGAGTTGGAACTGATGAGCAGCGTGGCTGAACAGGCATTCTGGGATACCTCTGAATACCTCTGGAGGCCAATAACAGCGCTTTTGGTGGTCACACTGACGGAGCAGCCCCTGAATGACATAAGTTGCATCGACTTAGGTGATAGTGTAGACAAGCCTTGAAGAACAAAAGTGGCTTTCTTTCTCCTTTCTTTCAACTAGTTGTTCTAACTACTCCAGGAAACTGAATGTGATGGTAGTAATTATTGTGATGCTACCAACTTTATTTTTCTCTAAAGCATACCAACTTGGCTTTGTATAGGCTTTCAAACTTAAATCCCCTAATGCTGTCTGTTTTCCTCCTCTATTTTAATGCTGGAGTGGTTTATTTTGTTTAATAAATATCAAGTTTGCTTTTCCTTCCAGTTCAGTACTCCCTTCTCATTTTTCAATCCCTGGTAGAGATTTAATTAATATTTTCCTTTTGGTTGCTCCTAACTCAGCATGCTCCCTTGCCAGTCACTGTTTTCATTTCAAGGTTGATTTAGGAGGCATTGTGAAATGGAATAATCCTAACTGCTTCTTGATTCTGTCTGTTGCCCTTTGTGCTGGTTTTTGAATGATGAGCTGAGGGCTGAGTAGGCCAGAATGCTCTGTGATCACACTTGTGGTCTCTGATTTGCTAAATGTTGATGCTGACAGCTGATGTCTGTGCTGGACAGCAGCAAACACAAGGGAGGAACCAGGAGGAAGTTAGATTTATTGAGCAAAATTAATCCTTAAGGTAAGCTTGTTGATTTTGGAGTTACATCAGAGATAGCTTTGTCCACTTCTGTTTCGTATCTCTGTAAAATGAGGTATCACTTTTTTGTTAGTCAGGGATAATATGTCTGGTAACATTTTGCCTTAATCTTTGTACCATCATAGAAAACAACTAATCTGTCTTTGAGTTTGCGGATTATATATTTAATAATTCAATTATCTCTTAAAATGGGACACTGACCCTCTTTTGAACTTTAAGCAGAACAAGTGGAAGATGGCTGGAGTCACCTTGCTTCGGTGACTGCAAGAACAAGTGGAAGATAGCTGTTTTTTTTTCTCTGCTAGAATATTTAAGGGATACAATCAACTTGAGATCTAGTCCATGTTTTTAAAAATGAGGTAAAAGTAGCTTTTGGTGTTACATCTGCTCTGAATACCCCGGTCAAGTTTTGTGCTTTTAACATCATTTAAAAATGTTTCCCTTCTGCAGTTGCAGTTGTTCTCAACTCTTTGCTATAACAACATTACCAATACTTGTAGCATAGGTAGTTGAAACATCATCCAATATATAAGTATGGTTTTTCAGTTGACAATGACTCTTCAAGGACTAATTCAGTGTTCATACTTTGTATCCCTGTATTTTTTCATGCCTTTATTTATTTATGCATGCCTGCCAGTGAGCAAAGTGATGTCGTATAAGCAAAGAGTTGTACCCACTTACCTCTTGGCTCTCTTGTTCCTGCTGTGAAGTCATATACTTCATTGTGACGTCCCAGTTCTTTCCTTGATAACATATTGACATGAGAAATAGAGGACTTTTACATTATGCTGTGGCAGATGATATGATATGCACATAATTGCTTTTAATACCATTATATTAAATAAACTATATACTAGAAAATACCACTTAGAGGTCTAAAATATATATTCTTAACTCTGCCAATATGATCCCAAATGGCTTTGGATTTTTGTATGACTATCATCTGTTTCACAAATATTTATTATTTATTGGTATTACCATAGCACCTGGGTGCTCTAGTCATGACCAGGACTCTGTTTTGCTAGGCACTGTACAAAGACAAAACAAAAAGACAGTCCCTCCCCAAAGAGCTTACAATCAAAGTATGTAACAACAAATGGAAACAGATAGACAGATGGGAGTACAAGGAAACAATGAGGCTCCCACTGAATGGGAGAGGCTAGGGGTCAGCCATGGTCTGCATGGAGGAGGTGCCCCAATTCCCTAATAATTCCCCCCCCTCCCCAAAGAACCCCCTCGCAACCTGTTCCATACTTTCCCACTCATATCCATCAACCCTCCAGGTTCACTCCCAGGCTCCTTCCCAGGAATTACTTTCCTCTCCCTCAGCTCCTCCATTACCCTCGACTCACCCAAGCCCTTGCACTGCTTCTGAGGGGTGCGGGAAATACCTTTCTGTATTGTAGTTTAAATGAATTATTACTCAAAGTTCTGTATTAATGTGCTAGTAAGAAATCTAATTGTCAAAAAATATTTCCTGAATCTTTTTTGTTGTCTGTTTTGTTACAGACATACTTGCTCACAGGTATTTTGAAATAAATTACCAAAATAATTGTAACTGGCATGTTTATATTGTGTTGACAATAAAATACGCAGAATTTTAAAATATCATGTAGAGAATTTGTAATTTTTTGGCGCAAAATCCCCCCAGGAGTGTTCTTTGCACTCATGCTTATTCTTTAATGAGGAGAAACTGTGTATCACAGTTGTAGGTCCAGAGAGCATGTAAATCCCAGGTACCTGCAGACCTCTATGTGTGAGGTGGCAGTATCTCAGAACTGTGATATCTGTTATAATGAAAGGAAAAATGATGGTGTGGAGTGCACACCGGACTAAATTGCCCTATGTCTTTCTTTAATATATGTTTGCCTGATAAGGGAATTTTGTAGCCTGTGTCTAACAATGATGCAGGGCTTTCCTTTCTTTTGATAGTTGTCAACAGAGAAATGAATGATAACTGGGAACTGTTTAAGGATATTTTACTAAATGCTCAAAAATCCATAACAGAGAGAGACTATACTGGTTTTAAAACAAAAAATCAACCTGCTTCGGGATGAAGTGACATCAGTGGAATAAAGGCGAAGTTGATAGCGCTGAATATAAATTAGAGACTAGGAATTGTAGAAAACCAATAAAGCAAGCAAAAGGACACAAGGAAAAATCAATGGCTAGCAAAGTTAAGGACAATAAGGAGGAGTGTAAGTACATTAGGAATAAAAGGAATCCTAACAATGGTATTGCTTCATTACTAGATACTGTAGAAGGCAAAAGTGTTTAATATATATTTCTGTTCTGTGTTTGGAGAAAAAGCAGGATGATGTTTTAAATGATTAAAAACTGGCTGATAGCTCTCAAAATGTAAGTGTAGGCAGGGAGTCTTCATAATCAAAACTGGTGTGTTTCTAGTGGTGTCCCTCAGGGGTCAGTTCTTGGCCCTATGCTGTTTATCATTTTTGTTAATGACCTGAAAGAACACACAAAATAATAACTGATAGAGTTTGCAGATGAGACAAAGATTGGGGGAGTCATAAGTAATGAAGAGGACAGGTCACTGATACAGAACCATCTGGATCACTTGATAAGCTGGGTGCAAGCAAACAATGTGTTTAAGTATGGTAAAAGGCAAAGTCATACATCTAGGAATAAAGAATGCAGGCCATATGTACTCTGACCTGGGAAGCAGTGACTCTGAAAAAGACTGGGGAGGGGGTCATGGAAGCTAATCAGCTGAATGTGAGTTCCCAGTGTGATGCTGTGGCCAAAGAGGCTAATGTGATATATAAACAGGGGAGTATTGAGTAGGAATAGGGAGGTTGTATTACTTCAGCATTTGGCACCGGTGCAACTGCTGCTGGAATACTGTGTCCTGTTCTTATGCCCCCAGTTCAAGAAGGATGCTGACAAATTGGAGAGGGTTCAGAGAAAAGCCATGAGAATGATTAAAAGATTGGAAAAACGTGCCTTATAGTGATATACTCAAGGAGCGCCCTCTGTTTTAGTTAATGAAAGAGAAGGTGAAGAGGTGATTTGATCCATGTATAAGTACCTAGGTGGAGAACAGAAATTTGATAATAGAGGACTCTTCAATCTTGCATGGAAAGGTTTAACAAGATCCAATAGTTGGAAGTTGAAACTAGACACATTCAGATTTGCAAAAACATTTTTAACTGTGAGGGTAATTATCCATTGGAACAGTTTACCAAGGGATGTGGTGATTTCTCCATCACAAGAAATCTTTAAATCAAGATTGGATGTTTTTTAAAAGAGAGATGCTCTAATTCAAACAAATTAATACAATGAAGTCCTATAGCTTGTGTTATGCAGAATGTCAGACTAGAGGATCACAATGGTTCCTTGTGGTAGGGTGGACTACACCCAGAGGCCCCCATCACACCCGTCCCAGGACAGGAGCAGTGGAGCAAAGTCCTCCAACTGGCCTAGAAAGACTATGCAGGAGGCTGGAAGGAGCTAGCTAATAATCAGAGGGTTGTAGGCTAGCATGAAAGTTGCTGCAGTGCAGACCAGAGTCAGCTCTTTGCTGGAGCCAGAGGAGTGCAAATGGTGTTCCTAGCTGGTGAAAGGGAACTGCAGTACCATGCACAGCTCAGTGCTAGGAGGGAGTGGGGGAGGTAGGAAGAGGTGATCCTGGTTTGCTGCAGGAGCTGAAAGGCTGGACAGAGCAGCTGCTCTGGCAGGAACCGGGGAAGCAAGTAAGGGCCTCCTGGCTGGCTGCAAATGCTAAGGCAGATAGTTGCTGGCAGGGACCAGGGACAAGGAAGGTGTTCCTGGTTGGCTGCTCGGACTTCACAAAGCAAAGGGCCGCAGAGAAGTGTCACAGGGAAATGTAGTTAGTTAAAGGGATGTGGCACATGGCTGCTACTTAAAAGGTCCCTGGGTTGGGGCCTGGAGTAGTGGGAGGGCCTGCTCCTCCCGCCCCCCAACAGCCACTGGGAAGGTAGTTATGCCCTGAGAGAAGGGCTCAGGGAGGGCAAAAACATTGCCTCCAGGGAGGAAGCCCTGGGGGTATGGCCTCAGACCAAGGCCAGGACTGTTTAAAGACTTCAGACACGCCTGACCAGAAGGGCTGCTTGTGAGGGGTACCCCATTACATTCCTTCAGGCTTTATAATCTTTGAATCTAAGCTGGAGGAAGTTGACCTGTGGCTATCTGTGTGAGTACTCTCTACAGTGGATTGCATATATGTTTGAAGAAAATTTTATTGAAGTCTGACCAAGCCCATCCGAGCCTGGTGTCTTGTACATCATAAGGGATTTCACAGCAGTTACAAGCCTCTCCTTTTTAGTGGTCCTGGAAGTGCTGCTGCCTGAACTTCAGTGAGATTAGTTGGTGTAGTTTTTGCTAAACCACCTTGCATGCTGGTGATTCCGTCAGGGGATTTTTCCTGCACTACTGTAGAGAGCCTTTTCTAATTGCACAAAATTATTTCCACTGCTTTGCTGGTTAACATATTTTGTACAGGCTGAGTACTTCTGTACTCTTTCTGGTCTGAGGTGAAGGCATTAATTTTGACCCAAAGGTTTTCACACAGTGTTACTTTTGTTAGCTCTTAAGTATTACCAAAATGCAAAAGATTTTTAAATATTGAATAGCAATTGTGCTAAAAGCATGCATCTCCTAAGAGTAAATTACTTGACCTTCATGACTTAGGATAACATCTTGGGGCTGCTTGCAGCAGAGGGAGAGACATCTGGAATCAGGAGAGGATCTGAGAGAAAGGAGGGGAGGATTTTCATGGCTAGCATTTTCATCAGATCTCTTTTGGCATGAGGAGATGATCTGCTGATTGAGCAGGAACAAAGCAGGTATTTGTGTATGTTCTCCAGATGTGCATAGGAGTAGTTCTTTCATTAACTCACACATCTGTCAACACTTGCCTTCTGAGTGCACAGGGCTGAATCTGTCTATGATAAGAAGTAGGAGCACATTTAAAATGCCCTTTTCAAATGAGTTTAGTGCTCCCAGTTTGGGCAGTGATTGGGTAGAAGCTTCTTACATGAGTCCTAAACAGTGCCTTCTGTGCACTTTCTAATAGTATGTTTAGAAATAAAAAAGTTGCCTGTGAGAATGGGAGGGAATATTTTTCTTTTCTCCAGGTGGTGGTGATTGTGATGTCTTCAGAAATATTTTCATGCCAATTATTCAAATGCACAAAGTGAAAAATATTTTCCCTCTAATCTATGTCAGTTGTAGTAAATAACTATAGTAGATAATAAAATAAAAATCAGACAGGTGATTTTTAAGTTGGTGTCCTTTTAGAATCTTTTAAGTGTATTTAAAACTTGAATATGCTTCCTTAAAAACTTTGTTTTAGTGATTTGTTTAGTTAGTGACCCAAGTAAAGAAATTCACAGCTAAAACTGACAGTATAACTAGATAATCCATACGAAGACCAGTCTCAGTGGATCAGTGTAGCTGATTACTATGCTTTGATCATCATGTTTGCAATACTTATGCACAATAGCACAAGTCAGGGATGACAAGTCGGGGTTAACTTTTTGAATATTCTTGCTTTACATAATATCATTATGTTCTTTTAGTTTTTCAGGTGTTTGTTTTAAAGTGGAAACAAAATTACCATCTTCCCCTAACATTAATGTTGGTCTTCCTGCATTTTGATTTGTCTAATAGTGTAGTTGGATTCTTGTCTAGGTTTCAAACTGTAGTTTACATTTAGGAACTCTAATTCTGAGTGAGAGCTGTGTATCCTCAATTGGCATCACTGGAAGTTTCTTGTTATATCCTTGGTGGGGCAGCCGGTTTAGGAAGAAATCACTCGAGGCCAGACAGCAGACGGCTAACAAAACTACCATTTTATTACAGACACAGAGCTCACCCAACCGGCTGAAACCGGCTGGGCTATCCCCTAATAATCTAACTCAGTTGCCATAGGAACAAAAACCATGACAACCAAATACACAACATTTCTAATGCTCAGAATTTCTCAGATGAAGATGAAAATCTTTGCGTGTGTGATTTTTTTTCCCCTCCCCCTTCCCTCAAATTCTAGGAAATTCACTTGTCCAGTTCAAGCACGCAAAGAAACTAAGTGGTCGTTGGGCATAACAGTGTACCTTCTTCACTTTTCAGGAGTGCTCATTTACACAAATCATAAATTGTTTCAAAAGCATAATCTAGGTGATCATGGACAAGCCACTCCTCACAGTAGCGTTGTCTTATTTAAACCTAAAGCCAACATGAACACTTATTCAGGTCCCTCTTAATGTTCCATGCACTCCCTCCATAACACATGGAGCTATGAATTTGTGACCAGCAGCTCCATCTTCTCCTCTCAGGTGCAAGATGTGAGAGGAAGCCCTCTAGGATAACTCTAAGGGGTTTGGTCTTTAAAAATGCCACTACAGCTGCCAATATCACCAAAGGGTGTGAGTGAACGAGCGAGTCTGTTTTCTTCATGCATCCAGGACATTGGGGTACATAGGTCAAGCAATTCCCTCTTTATAGTCATAGAAGCCCTCAGAGTCATCAGTTCCAGATTCTGTCAGCTGTTTGGGAGATGAAATGTTGGATATGGGAATGGGCAACTCCTTAGCAGCATCTTCACAGCTGTAGACAGCAGGGATATCAGAGCATAGGCTTCATCACTGATAAGTGGACTTTCCACTGTCTTCAAGCTTAAATACAAAATATCTTCAACTTTGTTAAAGAGGAAATGTATGGCATAAGGCTAGATTTCATAGTAAGATATTGTAGTGTGTTGGACATTCTTCCAATTATGTTTATTTTTGTCTTTTTAATAGACTTCGATCTTCTACCTAATGAACAAACATGAGTCATTTGAGGTTTCTTGTAGCTACCTTGAAACCTCATGGCATTCAATTTTTGGTAAAGCAAGATGTAGTCAGAAAGGTATTTCTGCAGAGCCAACGATGTGTGTCATCAGGAGCCACAGAACCATTCCTGAGTGGAAGTAATTCAAATTATGTAGAGGAAATGTACTACACGTGGCTTGAAAACCCTAAAAGTGTGCATAAGGTAAGTCTAAATGTTAACTGAAAATTCTACTGTTAAGATAAAAAGTATATAAATCTTGATTACACACTTAACTTGTTGACTATTTTGTAAAAGATCTTCTATTAAATGAAAAATATGAAACTAATTGTATGTATTGATCATTGCAAGATATGGAATTGCAGCAAAATAAAAATATAAGGAAGCCCCAAATATGGTGAACTGGTTTGAAGAATGAGATGTCTTGTGTTATGAAAATATTAACAGAAGCAGACATCTGATTTTCAGAATTTTTGTTGCAATATGATTATTTAAGCAGTTTATTGAAGAAAATTAGTTATTATTTACAGAAATTTCAAGCTTCTAATATTTGTAATAGGGTCACAACATGTCCTCTGCTGTACTTAAGTCATATGTATCCAGAGTGGTATTTTACAGCTGCCTAAAGGAGTTGAGTGCTCAGTTCTCCTTGCTGGCTTTGGAAATTCCAGCCTTAAATGTTTTGTAAAACTATCTTCTTTAAATTTCTGCCTATAGTTTGGAAAATATTTCACTCTATACATGTCTCTAAATTCCAGACACCTGCTAGATATTTCTTAATTGTTACCTCTATACTTTGTATTTTTGTTAATGAAAAATATTGTTTAGGGCTGTCGACTAATCACTGTTAACTCACATGATTAATTCAAAAAATTTAATCATGATTAATCTCAGTTTTTAATCGCACTGTTAAACAATAGAATACCCATTGAAATTTATTAAATATTTTGGATGCTTTTCTACATCTTCTTCAAATATATTGATTTCAATTACAACACAGAATACAAAGTGTACAGTGCTCACTTTATATTACTTTTATTTACAAATATTTGCACTGTAAAAATGACAAAAGAAATAGTATTTTTCAGTTCACCTCATGCAAGTACTGTAGTGCAATCTCTTTATTGTAAAAGTGCAACTTACAAATGTGTGTGTGTATATATTTATATTTTTTGGTTTACATAACTGCACTGAAAAACAATACAATGTAAAACTTTAGAGTCTACAAGTCCACTCAGTCCTACTTCTTGTTCAGCCAATTGCTAGGACAAACAAGTTAGTTTACAGTGAGAACAGGCATTCGCATGTCACTTTTGTAGCCAGCATCGCAAGTTATTTACATGTCAGATATGTTAAACATTAGTATGCCCCTTCATGCTTTGGTCACCATTCTAGAGGACATGCTTCCATGCTGATGATGCTTGTTAAAATTGTGTTTAATTACATCTGTGACTGAACTCCTTGGGAGAGAATTGTATGTCTCCTGCTCTGTTTTTTACCTGTTTTGTCAATATTTCATGTTATAGCAGTCTCAGATGATGACCCAGCACATGTTGTTGTTCATTTTAACACCACTTTCACTGCAGATTTGACAAAATGCAAGGAAGGTACTAATGTGATATTTCTAAAGATACTATAGCACTCAACCCATGGTTTAAGAATCTGAAGTGCCTTCCAAAATCTGAGAGGGACGAGGTATGGGGCATGCTTTCAGAAGTCTTAAAAGAGCAAAACTCCGATGCAGAAACTACAGAACCCTAACCACCAAAAAAGAAAATCAACCTTTTTATGGTGGCATCTGACTCATGATGATGAAAATGAACATTCATAGGTCTGCACTGCTTTGGATTGTTATTGAGCAAAACCCGTCATCAGTATGGATGCATGTTCTCTGGAATGATGGTTGAAGCATGAAGGGACATATGAATCTTTAGCACATCTGCATGTAATATCTTGCGACGACAGCTAAAACAGTGCAATGCGAACACCTGTTCTCACTTTCAGGTGACATTGTAAATAAGAAGTGGGCAGCTGGAGTGATACCACATACATCAGACTAGAAGAGTAGTAGACGTATTTTTTGTTGACAATTCTACGTTTGTAATTCACAATTCTACTTTCATGACAGAGATTGTACTATAGTATATGTATTAGGTGAACTGAAAAATATATTTTGTTTTTTACAGTGCAAATATTTGTGTAAAAAAAAAAAAAGTGAGCACTTTACACTTTGTATTCTGTGTTTTATTTGAAATCAATATATTTGAAAATGTAGAAAACAAAAAAATATTTAAATAAATGGTATTCTATTATTTAACAGCATGATTAATTGTGATTGTGATTAATTTTAATTGCTTGGTAGCCCTACATTTTTTTCTTACTCTGACATTTTCTGTCAATTATCAAAATTTTTTGTTTGTATGAGGACGCTAATTAGCTTAAAGTATTTGCCTTTATGAATTTAGTTTTTTGCATGGTTTGGAATCTTAACAATTTATTTAGTTACAGAAAATTACTCTCCTGTCTTTCTCTGTAAGAAATAGTGTAAACTGCTTATAAAGTGTTTGGTGGAACACTGCTATTGTGTTTTGTGCTTAAGAAACACTTTTATAAATGTCTTATTTAGAACTTGGTTCTACTCTGATAAATCATCTATAAATGAGTAAAATGAGGCATACAAATAATTAAAAGGGAGGCCAAAATTGGCAATTATGATTTTTCTTTTGGTTTGTCCATGTGTGAATTTAGTTCTGGTGAAAGGTGACAGCACTGGTGACACAGAACAAGTACAGCACAGACTGTGCAAACGTCCCTGTTTTACCTTACCTCTGAGCTGGAGGGCCCATCTTCAGGGCTGAGAGAGGTAGCTCAGTTTCCATGCTCTTTCTGGCCTTGGTTCTTATGAAGAAACTGTCAGCAAAGTTACCCCAACAAGTGTTGTATGGGATGGTGGGGTTTATGAATTCAGTGGATATAGTCCTGAGACCACCTCCTTTTATTCACATATGTAATTCAACACTTCTGAGGTGGTGACAATTTTGGTTATTAATGACATGGACAGTTTTAAAAGTATTAAAAGGGCTTTCATTTTTTCTCCTCTAAATTGCTGGGGCATATGGCTGTTGTTAGCATCTCTTTTAAGAAAGAAGGGAAATTGTTCACTCTTTTTATGCCTGACTGCTCCATGGAACTTACTCATCTCTTGTTTTAATTAGGCTGAAAACAAAATGTAATTTGACAAATGGTTTTCTGTGTGTTGGTGTTCAACTAATCAAAAGGAATATGTACAACATCATTCAACACAGTAAATTGATGATGTGACCTTTCACTTTTTTTTGCTAGCAGTAATTTGGAAGCCATTTTTCTGATTACCGGTATATGTTAAGGAGTGAAGATAACAATGGACGGAGTGTAGATTTCTTGTGGTAAATTGTGTGGCAACTTGTCTTTGTCTTTTTCTATCTTAAAATCTGATCCTGTACCCGTGTGAGGATGACTAACATAAGAAAAGGGCTGAAGACTATTCTCTCAAAGATTTGCAGGATAAGATCTTTAGACTTTAAGATCATCAGGACAGAGGATATGCCTTACTTTGTTTACAAAATGATGTGGAATCATACATCTTTTTCCAAGTGTTTCACAGCATTTTAACATCGCATGTCCTATTGATTTTGATGGGATTTGCATGGCTGGAAATCTGGGAGGTGGTAAGATTTTTAAGCTGATTCCACTCACTTCTTCCTGGAAACTCCTATAAATCTCCATGAATCTCTGCTCCCTACATTATTTCTTTCAGAAGGACACTAGAAGGGGTGTGTGTGTATGTATATATAATCTGAAACTGACACTCTCATTGTTGGCACTTATAGATCTCACTCTGATATGCAGATTGTTAGGAACCTTTTGGAAGATTGAAGTGAGAATAAGGATAATTTTTCCAGGGGAGTTTGAAGGGGAAAGTGTGATGGGATTTCTCTTGGAAACTTTTTTACACCTCCACGCCCCTCCTCCCTGGTTGATCCTTTTCTGAGTTGCTTTTGTTCATCGTCCTCCTCCTGAAAGTAGTATCTAAAACAGCTATGGTAATAAAATGACATGAGTTCTGAACAAGATGTCATTTCTGCTCACAGAGTGGTGTCAGGGACATAGATCATAGGGAGGAGGCTTGTCAAGGCTCAGTTATTACTATTATAAGATTAATTACAGAACTGCATGGTTTGATATTGAGTACATAATGTTTACCATGTTTTCCTGTATGCAGCCAGTCTACTGTGAGTGTGTAATTGCTTCCTTATGTTGTATGCTTGGAAATCAGTCTCTATAAAAGAGAGACTGTGCTGTATGAATGTGATACTAAAAATAAGTTCAAGGAATCATGTTCTAAGGCTTTATTGTGCCTTCGTTTCATGACAGGACAAAGTACATTTTAGTAGAACATGGAAATAGGCTTTTTAGAATAAAACTACTTCAGATTTTTCTGGAGTGATGCTAGAATATAAAATAGCAAGTAGCCTACCTTTTATGTATGTTGATATCTACTGCTCTACAGTAAGTAGTAACAAGACATTGTCATTGAATCATTTGAATTGTGTTAATATTTGTTTGAGAGTAAAAGCACATTTATTTAATAGATTTGCTGCTTTGGAAAGAAATATTGAAAATACAGGGCACAACAAAACTTATTAAAGGTTTAATTCCTTTTTATATAGCTTCATTTAATGTCATAATTCCATTGATAGTCTCTTCTTCCTATTACTATAACTTAAATAACCAGATCTGTGGTGGTACTTTTATCTTAAAGAATTTTACTCTTTCAATTTGGAATGGTTATGGAACTAGGTGGATCTCAATCCATTCAGGTGCATGGTAAGCTTTATTGATAGAGACAGACTCTGATAGACAAGAGCTCCAGAATACTGATGTCATTCTGATGTCTTTCAAGATTGATACCATACAAGTTTCTGAAGGTCTTGATGGATGCGTGTCTAGGAAAAACTAATTTTCTTTAGCTAAATGGTGCGTTTTTTCCCTCCTGTCTGATGAAATGTCAAACCTGCTCAGCAAATCGATACAGTCAAGAACGTCAATAGCAAAAGCGAACTATACCCCCATGTGCCTCATCTGCCTGTATCTTCAGATGTAACCATTCTGAAGCTATTCCTGAAGTCTTGTTGTATTGAATTTGCATAGCGAGAACAGGGACTGTGGTGTTAAACCTTAAAAACAGCTGTTAATAATTTCTGAATAGACTTCCGCACCAACAGCCTCAAAGGCCATTTGTCTAGAGCCATATTATTCCATTCCTCGTAGGTCTGCCCTGTAATATACTGTTTTTATATCTAAATGTAAAACCTTGTGAGAGACATGACAGTAAATGTTACATTTGTCCCCTCTATGACTGTAACTTTGAATTTATGAATATCGTATGTCAAATATGCTGTGAAAATTAGAAACATGAACTAATAAGCTGTTTGAAACTTCTTAATTTTAATGACCATTCAGAAAGGACACTAATAATAAGGTAGCTTAATATAGCATTTCTCACTACCTGAAACTTGAAGAGTAACTCTGTGTACTCTAATGTGTGAATCTTTAACGTTCCTTTCTGAGTAACTAATATGGAAGTACTCTTTCAGGAAACCTTTCTTAATACAAGTATGATTACAGAGTACTTTGGATGAGCAGTCCAGTCTACCAGCTCAACTCCAGTCATCTAGAATCTACTAACTATGTACTCTGAAGATCTAGTTTTGGTATCCTGCTGAAACTTTCTTGGATAAAGAGAGAGTCATCACAAACTCAAATTGGTTGTGTTGTGTCTGATTAGAAGCAATGAATTAAGTGATAATGCTTTGCTTATGTTGCTAACTTTGTTTTAAAAAAAGTTCAAATAACCCAAATACTTGTCTGGATTTTGTTGTTTAAATTGTTTGGGTAGGGTTTAGTTAGGAGGGGATTAATCAAATGGGATTGGATGCTAATTTAATCAATGGGATTTAGTGAAGTTAAGCATGTACATAAGTGTTTGCAAGATCAGGGCCTAGGTCTTTAAGATTGACATGGAATCATTTATAGGGAATTTGAATTTCAAATGGGTAGTATCCCATGAATTATAGAAATAACCTTCTACTCTGATGTATGTGGTATCATTCCAGAGATATGCACTTCCAAGACCCAAGGCGGTATGCCTTCTCAGATTTCCTACACTAGAGTCAGAATACCTTTCTTATGATATTAGTAAAATGTGGACTCGGTACTACATTGGAATAGTCATACAGTTTTGATCTGTCTAGTACCTGTCCTAGGATACAGTGAAGGCCCAGTATTCAAGCATTAAATGCAGATGTTCAACCTATCTACTTGTACCCATACCTAATTGATGGGGAAGTACAGGACCTCTTTTTCAGTGACTTCAGAATAGTTTTTATGAGAATTGAAAGGATTTCCATCTCTTGGGTTCAAATATTCCCTTATGCAGGAAAAATGTGGGGTGGGGGAGGAGGGGAGATAAGCAACTGAATCCCCACTAAAATATTTCTCTTCCCCTCAAAATGAGGTGTGTATCAAGCTGTTGGGCATTAAGTGGGAGGCTGTGTTGTAGAGAAGGAGCTTCTACCTAACCAGCAGCATCAATGAGCATCAGATGGGAAAACTCCTAATGGACTAAATATAAATCCTGAATAAATAGATGGTGACAGTCTGTGTGGCACCATTTTTGAAGATACAGGTGTTTGACAATATGCCCCTAGGTACAAGTACCCTGCTGGGCAGAACTCTATGTCCAGTGACATCTGGTTGAAAGACTAGCTCATTTCCTCTTGTTTCTCTGAATCCTGTGCATTTCAGAAAGGAACTTTTAATAATGAATTAAAACCCCAAAACTACCGAGTTAGTTGACAAAATATGACTCTGTAAGAAGTCTGAATTTCCCTAGATAAATGGGATGGCAAAGGGGGGGGAGAAGAGTGAAGGGAAATTGCAGCTCATCAATAGTGCAATTGACTGTGTGCTCTAGAAGAGTTAATGCTGAGATTACAAACCAAATTCCTCTTGTGAATGAATAAACTTCTAAAAGTAGTGGGTTATTGCTACTAGCTTAAAATTAGCATGAATACCAAATAACTTCAAGAAAAAATCATATGGGGGAGGCGGGAGGTATCCATCCTGCTTTTGCTAGCCAAAGTGATGCATTTAAAACATATCCGGTGGCTGGAGATGAAACAAAGCATTCTAAGGAATTAGAGAAGTGTTGTTTTGCTTCAAGTTTAATGGGTGTGGATGGGGGATGGAGGGAATAGAGGAGCCCAGTCTGTTTGGTTAACAAGTTGCTCTGATTTATGCCAGTTCCGGGCCATGTGTATACAGTGCAGAACTTTCAGTCACTCGGGCTCCCTGGAACAATACAGCAAAGCAACTGCATAGTAAATTGTTTGCAAATAGGTTTAAAATTAATGTAAATAAGAATAAAGAACATCAGAGACTCTAGAGCTGGGAGTCTCTTAAAACACCCGATCTAAACCACAAATAACATTTTGTCAGCTCTAGCCACTGAAATAATACCTGGTCCTAGAATTTCAGTGTTTCACAAATACTGAATATCACTAAACCCCAGTGAGGTGGGAAACAGTATTGCCATTTTACAGATGAGAATGCTCAGGCACAGAGGGATTGTATGGGTTACCCAATTTGTGTCAGACCCAAGAATAGAACCCTTCTGACACATGGGCCTGGGATGCCATATAGGGAGGGAACTTGGTTACTGTTGTGTGTGTACTTGCACCAACGGAGGCCCCCTTTCTCTCTAAGGGTACCATGAAAAGAGAAAAGCTGTACCTTGCATTTGGAGCCTCTTGGAGCATTGTGGGTTGAGGCTAGCTTGGAATATGCTCATTCAGTGCATCCTGGGTGCCCTGTCCTGTCCTCTTTCCTGTCAGCATAACCCATTTTGGGCCCCACTGGGCGGACTTTCTACCTCTGGTTACTGCACCCTTGGTTACAAAGGACAATCAAATCCATTAGCTGTAAAAGAGTTTAGAGAACATGTCTCCAACCTAGTCAATATTGTTCTGACTTTCTGTAGACCATGTGTTTGAGCTCTGGTTCCACTAGGGAAAAATGAAGTTTTTCTAACTTTTCAGGGTTTTTCTTTAAATAAAGATTAACAGTTGGCCTAGTGAGACTGCATTGCAATTAAATTCCACATCATGGCATTTACCTTCTACTGTATCTGAAAATACCATCTATTTGAAAGCAATCACAATTGTCCTTTTTGGTTTCCAGTAATGTTGAAATAGGATGATGATGTAACAACAATGAGGACAAGTTGTGTGGTAGTTCTATATCTGACAAAGGGTTTAAAATGTGATGGTTAATGTCATATTTTGCTGTAAGGGTTCAGTGCAGAAGGGTTTTTCTGATGGTGTTTTGTTTTGTTTTTTTAAGCAGTCAGGTTCTAATTAGGCATTTGTTTAATTAAATCCATTTTTGTTTTAAAATTTTAAAACAAAAATCTTGCCATAGAATTTTCCCCAGTTTGACTAGCTCAGGGGGGAAAGAGGGAAGTATTAACAATTTTTTCCAATCCAGTGATAGAAATCAGAGGTGGAACAGATTTACTAGGCAACCCCTGATGATGCAGGATTGTTTGTGTTTTGTTTTTTGTTTTTATTTTTATTTTGTCCTGTTGTTCTGCTGTCCACTTCTGTCATCATCAAAACATTTAATGATGTGCGGCAACATATGTGTTTAGATTAGAAGAGCAACACTCTCCTCTGAAACGATACAGCTCGGGAACCCGGGTGGTGGTGGAAAAAGAAGGGGATTGTTGTCTTGGTTTTTTTCCTTATTCATTGTATTACATTTAAGCCAGCATTTGTGTTGCACCTCAAGGAATTTGTATGTGTTGCCTGAGAAATAAATTTAACACCAGAGAAGGGATTAGCTCCAGGCTTGTTAATTGTAGGCGGAACTGGATATTATGACTTAAATTCAAATGGTTATGATTAATCTGGAGACATTTGAATAGGATTAGCTGATGCAAATAGGTGGATCTTTTGTTTGTGACATTTTGACTTTTGAAATGAGTATCCTTGTAAATTATGCATCACAGCCACTTGCATAACCTTGAAATCACAGCCTGAAGTCTGGTTGACCGTGTAATAGCTTGAGATGCTGAAGAAAAGAGCCTAATCCTGAACTCATTCAGACAAAACTCTAAATGTAGTCGATAAGACATCTGCTTGAGTGAACAGCTCAAGGATTGGACCTGAAGAGAAGACTACTGGAGTATCCAAAAACCCTTATAATATAATTAATGAAACCTGCCTGTTTTATTAATCAAAGCTTTCAGATTTAAATCTTATAGATGCAATAATAGAATTCTCCTGGTTATATATCTAATGTTTGCCTGCATTAACATCATAGGTAAATGGACTGGATGGATAATGTTATGCTTTTAGCAATGTTGCACTTTAGATTTCTCTAAAATAGCCAACCAACCCATCTTCCCCCTGCAAAAAAAATTATACTACTTGACTTTTTGAAATGCCCGTCTGACAGGTCATCTTTATCTGTACAGTTAGCAAGCTGGAATTTATTTTTCATTCTCCAGTGGCATAATGGACAGCTCTATAGCATAGCAGAAGTAAAATCCCTAGAAATGAAACAGCAATAATAGTTTTACATTTAGCTGGTACCATGGAGTTGCCACAGAACATGAGGGTGGGAGGGGATACACGGCAGTGTATATGTAATCTTGTCTGAAATTGCGGCACAAAATGCATGTGGCGGCCAAAGATCTGTCAAAGGGATCTCACAAAACTGGGTGATTGGGGCAACAAAATGGCAGATGAAATTCAGTGTTTGATAAATGCAAAGTAATGTATATTGCAAAACATAATGCCAACTCTACATACAAAATTATGGGGACTAAATTAGCAGTCACCACTCAAGAAAGAGATTTTGGAGTCATTGTGGATAGTTCTCTGAAAAACATGCGCTCAGTATGCAGTGGCAGTCAAAAAAGGTAATAATGTTAGGCCCTATTAGGAAAGGGATAGATAATAAGACTGTAAATATCATAATGCCACTGTATAAATCCCTGGTACACCCAAATGAATTCTGTGTGCAGTTCTTGTCACCTCATTTCAAAAAAGCTGTATTAGAAATGGGAAAAGTACAGAGGGGGACAACAAAAATTATTAGTATGGAACAGCTTCCGTATGAGGAGAGATTAAAAAGTCCAGGACTTTTCAGTTTGGAAAAGAGACAACTAAGAGGTGATATGATAGAGGTCTGTAAAATCATGAACGGTGTGGAGAAAGTGAATAAGGAAGTGTTATTTACCCCTTTGCCTAACACAAGAGCCCTAGGGGGTCACCCAATGAAATTAATAGCAGATTTAAAACAAACTTCTTTACACAACCTGTAGAACTCAATGCTTGGGGATGTTGTGAAGGCCACAAGTATAATTGGGTTAAAAAAAATTAGAAAAGTTCATGGAGGATAGGTCCATCAATGGCTATTAGCCAAGATGGTCAGGGATGCAACCCCATGCTCTGGGTGTCCCTAAACCTTTGACTGCCAGATGCTGGGACTGGACAACAGGGCATGGATTACTGCACAGTTGCCGTGTTCTGTTTATTCCCTCTGAAGCATCTGGCATTGGGCTAGATGGACCATTGGTCTGACCTAATATGGCCATTCTTATGTTGCCACATTCACTGTCACGTGGAAAGTTACTGCTTTGAATCATGGGTTTTATTTGATCTAATAAAGCAATTTTCTTCCTTCCTTCCCCTTTTCTGTTCATCCCTCTTCTCTGCAACCTTGTCCAGTCTTGGGATTTGTTTTTCCGAAATGCTAACGCTGGGGCTCCTCCTGGTCAAGCTTACCAGACACACTTACCAGATCTTTCGAAAAGCAGAGAGTTGTTGTTTCAGAGTCATGGATTGGCAAAGACACCAGGTAAAGCTGAAAAACTGGTTGAGGACCACCTGGCTGTGCAGTCATTGATCAGAGCATATCAAGTAAGTGTACTATTGCTACTTAGTATTATATGGGGGAGGGAGTTTCCTTTTAAAAGCACTTTGCAAATATTAACTGATTGCTTTCTTGTGTTTCCCCCGTCTGTGTTTTTTCCATCTGTTTTATGCCTAAATTGTAAACTCTTTGGTGCAGGTACTGTCTTTTTATACTGTTTATACAGCGTGTAGCTCGGGGACCCCATTATAGGCCTGAACCTCACTAAGTGGTACTACAATACATATTGATCCTCATAACATTTTTAAGAGACCGATAACCTCTGTTTGTTCCAGTCTGGACAACTGGGATAAAGTTAAGTGACAGTAGCACAAAGGTTGTCCATATCAGAGCAGGTACAGTTGAATTCATCTTGGTTCTTTTATTTCACGCATCACTGTGGAACTGGAGCACCTCTAGGGTTTTTCCTCTTCACCAAAGCAGCTGATCCTCCGCTCCACCTGCTCATCTAACTCCATCCAGATGGAGAACTGAGTCAGAATAAAGAAATGTTCTGAAATCCAGCTTTTTCGCTTGAGCAGATTTTTCCTGTGTAATAAGTGATAATACAATCCGTTGCATATTGTGCAGTAGCTTAAACAGTAGCTGAATTAATGTCTAATTTTTTTCATTAAGGTATGTGTAGTGAAATGAAACTCTTCATTGTTCTCCACAATATGCTTTGCTTTATCTGAATCTGTTCTCAGACAAGGGAAAGCCACTGTGATATATATATCAGTTTTACCTTCTGAGTTCTCTTTCCCTGGAAAAAAGGAAGCAGTATACTTTGAATGAGTGAGCAAATTCAGCAAAATGTGAATCCCAATCACTGTGAATACGAAAGTTGGAGAAAATAGTTTTGTGACTTGTTTAGGTTATTTCCCTTTCAGTTCATTCTATGGTGTCATTTGGTTGAGAAGTAGCATCCTTATCCCGATGCTAAATATGTTCCAAAGTGTTAAATTAATGCATACTACAGTATGGTAAATAGGTGCAAAGACCTATGTAAATAGTCCCGTCATAGAAGTCACTTAAATAAAAGTAGTCTATGCAGAAAACACGGTCAGTTTCACACCAGCCTGTTGTTCCTTCACTTATGTAAAATCTATAGCAAAATTTTGTTGATGTGGCAGCAAGAATTACGGAATGTTTGGTTGCTTTGATGCTAAAAAAAGCAATTGGAAACAAAATACCCAGAGAACACAAACGTTCCTTTATTTGGGACTATATATTTCCTGACTTAATTGATGCAATAGAGGTGTCTTTGTGTATTTTAGGGATCTCCATGACAAAATAATGAAAGGATTACTTAAAAGCATTTTGGTGATTATAGATGTATCTAATCCTCTTTATAAATTGTGTTGAAGAGATGCTATCAATTGTAAATGCTTCTCTGTCAGATAACACTGGTCTACAATTTTTGAGAAGTCGTCTGTTTCAGAGATAAAATGTGCTATTTATTATGTATTTTGATGTGCTGAATTCAAGTATGACAATTAAAACAACTGATTGGCTACTGTTTCTAAGTTATTTAAGTTTTTACATTTTATGTCTATGTATATTGTGTAGATAGTAGAGTTTTAATCATAAATTGTAAACCTAGGTCTTTTCATGTGTTTATGGTTGCTTTACATGATAATATTTCACCTGTCCTGTTTATGTAACACTTTAAAAATCAGCAAAAGGGTTATATAAACAAAATTTATTATGAAACAAAAGGCAAAAAACTATTATGTACATAGTTTAGTCCTATTCAGTGTCTACTCTGCGCTTCTTGGCTTGTCTCTTGTATTCATTAAATGGAGCATCTCTTGTCACTGTCCAGCAATAGTCTGCAAGCATTGATGGGCTCCATTTGCCCTGATAGCATTTCTCCATTGGTGCAATGTCCTGGTGAAATCGCTCGCCGTGCTCGTCGCTCACTGCTCTGCAGTTCGGTGGAAAAAAATCTAGATGAGAGTGCAAAAAATGTATCTTTAATGACATGTTGCAACCAAGGCTTTTGTATGCCTTGAGGAGGTTTTCCACCAACAACCTGTAGTTGTCTGCCTTGTTGTTTCCGAGAAAATTTATTGCCACTAACTGGAAGACTTTCCATGCCATCTTTTCCTTGCCACGCAGTGCATGGTCAAATGCATCATCTCGAAGAAGTTCACAAATCTGAGGACCAACAAAGACACCTTCCTTTATCTTAGCTTCACTTAACCTTGGAAATTTTCCACGGAGGTACTTGAAAGCTGCTTGAGTTTTGTCAATGGCCTTGACAAAGTTCTTCATCAGACCCAGCTTGATGTGTAAGGGTGGTAACAAAATCTTCCTTGATTCAACAAGTGGTGGATGCTGAACACTATTCCTTCCAGGCTCCAATGACTGTCGGAGTGGCCAATCTTTCTTGATGTAGTGGGAATCTCTTGCACGACTATCCCATTCGCAGAGAAAACAGCAGTACTTTGGTATCCAGTCTGCAGACCAAGCAAGAGAGCAACAACCTTCAAATCACCACAAAGCTGCCACTGATGTTGGTCATAGTTTATGCACCTCAAAAGTTGTTTCATGTTGTCATAGGCAGGGCCGGCTCTAGACCCCAGCGCACCAAGCGCGCGCTTGGGGTGGCATGCCGCCGGGAGGGCAGCAAGCGGCTCCGGTGGACCTCCCGCAGGCATGCCTGCAGAGGGTCCGCTGGTCCCTCGGCTCGGGTGGACCTCCCGCAGGCATGCCTGCGGATGCTCCACCGGAGCTGCAGGACCAGCGGACCCTCCGCAGGCACGTCTGCAGGAGGTCCACCGGAGCCGCGGGACCGGCGACAGCCAGTGCGCCCCCTGCGGCGTGCCGCCCTGCTTGGGGCGGCGCCAATTGCTAGAGCCGCCCCGGTCATAGGTTTCTTTTATATGGACTGCATGACCAACTAGAATTGATGGCAAAACATTTCCATTATGCAGTAAAACAGCTTTAAGTCTCATCTTCGATGAATCAGTGAACAGTCATCCACTCATCTGGATCGTGAATGATGTTGAGGGCTGCCATCACACCATCGATGTTGTTGCAGGCTACAAGATCACCTTCCATGAAGAAGAATGGGACAAGATCCTTTTGACGGTCACGGAACATGGAAACCCTAACGTCACCTGCCAGGAGATTCCACTGGTGTAGTCTGGAGCCCAACAGCTCTGCCTTACTCTTGGGTAGTTCCAAATCCCTGACAAGGTCATTCGGGGGGAGGGATAGCTCAGTGGTTTGAGCATTGGCCTGCTAAACCCAGGGTTGTGAATTCAATCCTTGAGGGGGCCACTTAGGGATCTGGGGCAAAAATTGGTCCTGCTAGTGAAGGCAGGGGGCTGGACTAGATGACCTTTCAAGGTCCCTTCCAGTTCTAGGAGATTGGTATATCTCCAATTATTAATTAAATTAAATTTAAATTTAAAGTTCACCTTGTGTTATGAGGTGTGGTTCAGAGGAGGAGGATGGGAGAAAATGTGGGTCCTGTGACATTGATGGTTCAGGACCAGAAGTTTCATCCTCTTCCTCTTCCTCGTCTGACTCAAGTGAGAATGATTCTGGTGCATCAGGAACCGGCAGTCCTTCTCCGTGGGGTACTGGGCGTATAGCTGATGGAATGTTTGGATAATGCACAGTCCACTTTTTCTTCTTTGACACACCTTTCCCAACGGGAGGTACCATGCAGAAGTAACAATTGCTGGTATGATCTGTTGGCTCTCTCCAAATCATTGGCACTGCAAAAGACATAGATTTCCTTTTCCTGTTCAACCACTGGCGAAGATTTGTTGCACAAGTGTTGCAGCATATGTGTGGGGCCCACCTCTTGTCCTGATCTCCAATTTTGCAACCAAAATAAAGGTGATAGGCTTTCTTAACCATAGTGGTTATACTGCGCTTTTGTGATGCAAAAGTCACTTCACCACAAACATAGCAGAAGTTATCTGCACTGTTCACACAAGTACGAGGCATCTCTGCTCACTTTGGCTAAACAGAAATGTGTCCCTTTGCAAAATCAAACACTGACAAATAAGAGAGCACAACACTGTATGATTTCTAGAGCTGATATAGGGCAATTTGTTCAGCAGAGTGATGTAAGCTTCGTTATGATTGCATCATCCATGACTTCTAGGAATAACATGATGCAATTCATATCATGTATGACGCAATACCAGCTTCAGATTGCATCATTCAGTGTTTTGCCTAAAAAGCAAGTACTGTCCAAACCCAGTCATAGATTTATTCATAGATCCAGTCAAAGATGTATATTAGTCATTTCTGGTTTAAATTGAGATCCCTTCCCTTTATAACTCACTTATCCTCTGCTATTCCCAAGTCAAGGGTCGTATATACTGACCCAATAGCATGTCTTGAAAACTAGAGCCCATCAACAATTTTAAGCATCATTTTCGTTCTCAGTGACCCAGAATTAGTAAAGTTTGACTACATTTATTTCAGAAGCATTTTGGCTGTAGAGCAGTGTAATTAAATATAATGGAGAAAGATCTAAAACTTGATTTCTTGGACTTGCTAGTTTTGTGCTTTTTGTAGTAGACTGCTTTGTGGCCCTTCTATTGGGAAATTCAATAAATGTACTGCTTTTTTCTAATACTGGATTCTAGATTCTGTGAAGAAGGACTTCATACAAAATGGGATAGTAATTTATGTTAATCCTTTTCCTCCCCCTCCCCGCAAAAAAACACTAAAATATTTCCAAGTAAATTTCCTGATTTCTCTCATAAGATCAACTATAAGATTCCTTATCTCTCCACAAGGCATAATAAATCTAAAGCACATGCTTCTGATAATCTGTGCTTAAATTTGTGCAAAAACTGTATATGAATATTGATGCAAATTTTCCATCTGTTACTATACATAGATGTTGACAGGGATGATATCTGTATTGATATATTTTTCTTATTTTGCTGCTGCCACACTCTGAAACCAATGTGGGGAGAGGGAGAAAGTCTTGAATCTTTGTTGTGATCACCTCAAACTTCATCCTCCTTTTTCAGAGTCATATATCCTTCAGTTCTTGATTGGGATTATGTTTACGTTTGAAGCCAAATAGGAGCTAGTGTTTATGTTCTGTAATTACACTTAAATCTTATTCATTGTTTGCCTGAAATTTTAGACACAAATAGTGGAAATCTCTCAAGAAGTTAAGTAGATTTTTACCACCTTTGGCTGAAATCTTGCAAGAAACATTATTTCAAGAATTTCAGCCATATATGAACTGAAAAATAAGACTGTTCAACTTTTGGATCCAGTGCAAAATTATTTGACCCTGAGTTTTGAATAGGAGCATTCCTGCCCCAGGCAATTTGAAGGGGCTCATATGAGGTTTTTGTGTTTTGCCCTTCTGTATTAGTTCTCTACGGGTGACAAACAATTCCATTAAAATGATTGATTAAAATGCCTTTCATTGTGATTAATTATAGAACCTTACTTAATATTTACTAAATTACAATGCTATCTTAACCATTAATTTTAATGTAGTTCATGGAAATGCCTCATCACTTTTTCTTTCTTTCCCTATAAATATAAATGGGTCTCTAAAATATGCTTTTGTACAGACTGTTCCTAGCATGACTTCCGGGAAACAATGTAGAGTTAGGGGACTTGCTGTATCTTGGACATTCCCATCAGTTGCTTTTTGCTGCACCTCTTTACCGCTCCCACTCACCATCATCTATGAGGTGTAAGTTAGTCATTTTGCCAAATTGAGGCAGGTAAAACCACTGTACCACTTATGCCTGATGTGTAAATTATATTACCACTCATGTCACTTCACAATTTACCCCAAAGACTACCACTGGAACCTGCGTCTGGTTACCCTGGGTTTAGTTTTTTGTCCTCACTGACACAGCAGATTCTAAACACAGGCTGAACTTTGGTGTGATCTCAAGAAATCAGTTGGGTTCTTTACTTTTAAAAAAAAAGTATAAGCACAATAATACAATAAAATGTACAAACAAACTGCTTCCATATCATCTTCTGTTATATCTTATTAGTTCAAACAAAGGTTTTGAAGCTACGTTGGGTGGATTGTTCGAAGTAGCCTGTCCTAGGGTCTGTAGAATGAAATATTTTCTTATGAAATGGTCTGCAAAACAAAACAGTTGGGGAAACCCTCTGATTTTGAAGGCATAGAGTCAATTAAGCTTAAATTGGTTTATTGGAATTGTTGGAATTTTCCTTAATAGGGTGAGGAGGAAACCAATATTTGACAACATTAAAACACCTTTGAAAAGAATTCCCTTCTGTGCATTCACCCTTGCACTAGTATGTAAAGTATTAACTCATTTCACAACACATTGTAAATTTGTATGCATTATTCTTCACATAGCATTCTCACAATTTTTTTCCTACTTCAATAATTTAGCTTATTTTTAGTATTAACATTAAAAACCAGGAACACTGTCAGACTTGTGATTTACATGCATCCCTAAAAATAATGTGTCTTGAAATTGTTTTGCCAAGAGTGGCAAATATTATTCAAATGATAAATCTAAGTGTAGTGCAGAAGTACTTCTTTTGACATTTACTGTCACTGAATGTAATAATTAAATATTTTTTAGCCAGATGGCTTTTTGTGAGACTTTTACTGTTATACCTCACGTGATTTATGTTATGTTGTCTTGGAATAGTTATCTGTTAGAGATTAATTAACAGAAGATAATTGAAAGTGTCAATATCCATAGAAAATTGTTTCCCTTTGCTTTTTATTACTTCCCTCTTTCCTGAGTTTGTGCAGTTGATCAGGATAAAACCTGGAAATGACAGAAAATAAAAATAATACCCAATGGAAATATATTGAGAGGCTCAATCTTGCAAGCTCTACCTACAGGGAATATTGCTTACTACCATGAGTTCAGATGAGATTACTTGCAGTAATAAGTATTAGGTTTCGGTCAGAAGTGTTTGCTGGATTGGGCCCTGAAGATAAAATCCTGGTCTTAATCAGTGAATTTTGTCACTTACTTTAGTGAGATCAGGATATTAGAATATTACCCTACCATGTGAGAGACTAGCATGACTTTGGAGATGTCATCCTAGCCCAGAGGAGGATGGATATGCTTCCATGGTGAAGGAGGGGAGGGAACGCTGTTGAGCTAGGAAATTGCTGTATCCATCTAACTGATTCAGCAGAAAGCACTGGCATCTCCTTGCTTTCAGGAAGTCAGAATCAAAGGGCAGGGAGAGAGATAGCAGAAACTGAAATTTTCAGTTTGTGTCCAAACACTATCTCATGAAAACTGGGCACAAAAGGGCACATTTTTCTTTTTTGCACCATTTTAGCTGATTACAAGAGGATTTCTCTTAATTTACTTTTAAATGGCTCTAAAAATGTACATTTCCCCCCTATTTTATTAGTGGGAGTCCTAGTCAGTTGTTTTCCTATTTAGAAAGGGTACAATGGACTTTTACCTTCTTGTTCAGTTTTCTACAAAGCCTTTAAAAGTGGCAGTCTTGCTGCACTTCATGCATTCCTTGCTTTGAAAGCCTTCTTTCACCTTTTAACTTAATCTAAAATACTACCAGAATAATAAGCAATTTAGTGTAACATGGCATCCCCGCTGGATCATCAATAGCGGAGATTGAACCTGGGACCTCTGTTCATAAAAGCATGAACCTTTACTGCCTGAGCTAAAAGACTTAGCTCTGTTAGCTCAAAGGCAGTAGCATATTCAAGAACTTCCCATGTGGTCCACTGACTAGAGAGGGACTGCATAAGCATAATTTACATTTAACTTTTAATACATTTATTGACTCCTGCATCACTGTCCTAGTGACAACTTCCCAGCACCGTTACCTCTTGTCCAAAGTCTGGGGGTGGGTTAGTCAGTAGCCAGTTGTTAATGGCTCTCATTTCAGACTGTGTCTGCTGAATTTCCACACCATTCTTTTGGGCTACCTTTTTTTTCCCTGAGAAACTCTATTGCATGCCATTGCCATAATTTTATATGCATAGGGTAGAGTTTAGGAACCTTAATATCCCACTTATTTTGTAGCGAGGGCATGTGTGTGTGTGTGTGTGTGTGTATATATTAAACATTGATATAAATAGTATTAATGTAAATGTTGATGTAGGGGAACTCTGTGCTATTCCATGGAACTAGCCCTGGAGAGTGGGACTTCTCTTGAACGACAAGGAGAAAGTGTAGTCTGTAAACTTGATTCCTGGGTGACAGGTTTAATCAGCTCTACAATATACCGAATTTCTGCTGAACCCATGAGCAAGAATCCCAGGTTTGCTTGCAAATTTCACATGGCAGTTTCCAGACTCTATGACTTGTCATATTTAATTTTAAAAATTAAACACAGCCTTGAAGCTCTCAGCCCTGATTGGTCCAACTGGTCATATAGGGATCAATTTGTCTTCCTTTTAGCTTCATTTATCATGAGCAATAATTAGAATTCTGGAATCAGAACATGTTTTTTCTATTATTTGGCTCTTTCTTGGGAAAGATGCATGAATGGGGACAAAGACTTTAAAAAAATATTTTCTCCCACACTGCTGCAACATTGAACCTGAATTCCCCCTCCCCATTTGTATCTTGTAAACTAAATCAATGTGAAGTAGCAATTGAAAAAAGAAAACGTATATGCTATATCTAGCATTTTATATTGTAATAGACAATGTTACTCTTTTGTGCTTTCAATGAACCATGTGATCATCAAATAGACTTATGAATACTGGGCACTTTGTGTATGCATATATAGCTGCTGCAGAAATGAAATGCTGAATTTTCCTTTCTGGAGTGTGGAGTTACCTCCACACTTCACATTTTTGAAAGTGTGGCTGTATGCTAAAAAGATGTACATAAAATGGCACCATTTTAATTGACAGATTCTGCTTTTTTTTCAGAATTATAGCTGTTAATGCTAGTGCCCCAAATGAGTTACTTTTACTTCTTCTGTTAATGCTGCAGAACAAACACAGCTAAACACTGATGGAGCTGAAGATTCTGTTCCATCTTGAGCATCAACAGAATTGTTTGCTCAGTTCCAATCAAATACACTTGTGTAACCATTGTGAACAATGAGGTTGCACAGGTGTCAAGAGCATAATGTGACCTGTGGAACTTTTAATACTGGTGACAATGCACAACAACTCTGGCTTGATCAATGCTAAATTTACAAGACTGGCAATTGTAGAACGCTGTTTTGTTTCTTTTCTTTGTAAACCAAGCACGTCATATGGAAAATAGACGCAAATACAAAACTCCATGATGGCATTTTAACAGAGTCACTTTGAAGAGTACAACTGCATTTTAAGAAATGTCCACAGTTGCTACCTCTTATACTAAAATTCTAGTTCAGCCCTTGGTATTATAGTTTATTTTCACTGAAGTTTAGGACACTAGTATATTGAATTAAATTGTAGTCAAGTGACTCTTAATTTATCCAGTATCAGAGGGGTAGCCGTGTTAGTCTGGATCTGTAAAAGCAACAAAGAATCCTGTGGCACCTTATAGACTAACAGACTGTTAGTCTATAAGGTGCCACAGGATTCTTTGTTGCTTTTAATTTATCCATTAATTTAAAAAAAAACAAGCTGTGTGTGGAAGTTTTATATTAGTACCTGAAAAGGGAAATGAAAAGAGTGACAAATTACTATTATAAAATATATACATAGTTCCTTAAATTTGCCCAGAGCTTTACAGAATATAGATAAATTGTAATCTCCATCAGAAATTGCTGCTTATGTACAATTCAAAAATTAAACTGAAAGGTAGCAAGATAGAGAGAACATAATTTCTTTTGTCCCCAGTGTTGAGGTCAGTGTTCATAATAGAGATTATTGGGCATATATCCAGTGACAGTACTCCTTATTTTCCGTTCATAGGGCACTACATTGTGAAATTTAATGTTAGTGGGGTATGTGTCTCCAACTAAATATATACCCCAAATAAAAACCACAAAATAGAGGACCAAAAAAAAAGCCACCATAACTAAAGAATCCAGGGGAAAATGGTGGTTAAAGGCATATTTTAAAAATTAATAGTTTGGTCTTACTGAGGGCAATAAAAAGGAGCATAAACTCTGGCAAATCAAGTGTAGAAGTACAATAAGGCAGGCTAAAAAAGAATCAGAAAAGCGACTAGCTAAGAATGCAAAAAACTAACAGCAATTTTTTTTTACATCAGAAGCAGAAAGCTTGGCAGTCAGTGGGTCCACTGGACAATTGAGGTGCTGAAGGAGCACAAAAGGAAGACAAGCCCATTGCAGAGAAGCTAAATGAATTCTTTGCATCGGTCTTCACTGTAGAGGAGCTGGGTGAGATTCTCACACCCAAGCTATTTTTTTTAGGTGACAGATATGAGGAACTGCACTAGATTGAGATATCAGTAGAGGAAGTTTTGGAATAATTTGATAAAATAAACAATAAGTCACCAGGACTAGATGGTATTCACCCAAGAGTTCTGAAGGAACTCAAATATGAAATAGCAGAACTACTAACTGTTGTATGTAACCTATCACTTAAATCAGCCTGAGTAACAGATGACTGGAGAGTAGCTAATATAACACATGTTTTTAAAAACATCTCTAGAGGCGATCCTGGTAATTACAGGCCTAACATCAGTCCTAGGCAGACTGATACTTTTATTCTTTAGTATAGTTTCAACCAGACACATAGGTGAACACGATATGGCGGGGAAGAATCAACATGGCTTTGGTAAATGAAAATTATGCCTCACCAATCTATTAGAATTTTTGAGGGTGTCAGCAAGTGTGTGGACAAAGGTAATCCAGTTGATACAGTGTACTTGGACTTTTAGAAAGCCTTCAAGTCCCTCGCCAAAAGCTCTTAAGCACAGTAAGCAGACCTGAGATAAGAGGAAAGGTCCTCTCATGGATCAGTAACTGGTTAAAAGATAGGAAATAAAGGGTAGGAATAATTGCTCAGTTTTCACAGTGGAGAGACATAAGCAGCAGGGTCCCCAAAGGAATTGTACTGGAACCTGTGCTATTCAACATATTCATAAATGTTCTGGAAAAAGGGGTGAACAGCAAAGTGTCAAAATTTGCAGACAACACAAAATTACTCAAGACAGTTAAGTAAAAAACTGACTGCAAAAAGTTACAAAGGGGATCTCACTAGACTAGGTGACTGTGCAACAAAATAGCAGATGAATTCAATGTTAAGTATAAAATATTGCGCCTTCGAAAAATAATCCAAATTATACATTAAAAAAAAGATGGGATCCAAATTAGCTGTTATCACTCACAAAAGAAACATTGGAGTTATGGTGGATAGTTCCCTGAAAACATCCACTCAGTGTGCAGCAGCAATCAAAAAAGCTAACCGAATGTAAGGAGCCCATTAGGAAAGGGATAGATAATAAGACAGAAAATATCATAATTCTGCTATATAAATCCATGGTATGCCTGCTCCTTGAATACTGTATGCAGTTCTGGTCAGCCCATCAAAAAAAATTATTAAATTGGAAAAGATGCAGAGGAGGGCAACAAAATGCTTAGGGGCATGGATCAGCTTCATACAAGGGGGAAGAAAAAATACTGGGATCGTTCATCTTAGAAAAAAAGATGACTAAGGAGGGATATGTTAGAGATCTGTAAAATCTGAATGGTAAGAAGAAAGTGAATAGGGAAGTGGTGTTTGCCCCTTCACAATAACACAAGAAGTAGGGATCACCTGATGAAAATAATGGGCAGCAGGATCTAAAACAAATATAAGGAAGTACTTCCCACAATGCACAATCAACCTGTGGAACTCATTGCCATGGAATGTTATGAAGGCCAAAAGTATAAGTGGGTTCAAAAAAGAATTAGATAAGTTAATGGAGGATAGATCCATCAATGGTTGTTAGCCAAGATGATCAGGAACACAACCCCATGCACTGGATGTCCCTAAACCTCCAATTGCCAGAAACATCTGGCACTGGCCACTGACAACAGGAAACAGAGCAATAGGAAAAGAGGACAGAATGCACAGCAGGCTGACTCTACAATTCAAATCTGCCCTTCCAAAGGGAAATGCCTGCCTCAACTGTGACAAGAGCTGTGGATCAGGGATTGGTCTAATTAGTCACCTACAGATCCACCTGTGATAACTGGCTATCATTTTATGGGTGATAATCATCCTCAAACTCTGAGGGATTGTTGACTACTACTGGGCTAGATGGACCATTGGTCTGGCCCAGTATGACTGTTCGTATGGTTTTTGTGTGTGTGATTCCATGAGCTATCTGTGTGTTGGGAGCACAAACATTGGCGAGTTTTCCCTTTTTACTGACTTGATTTATAATGATTTTTTTTGTCTTGGTGTCTCTCTTCCCTCTTCCTACCTAATGGCACCCATTTAGATCCGTGGACATCATGTGGCTCAGCTGGATCCCCTAGGAATCTTGGATGCAGACTTGGATTCATTTGTTCCATCTGATTTAATCACTACTATTGATAAACTGGGTGAGAACCTCAAACTACTTTATATAAATCAATATGTTTGGCCAGAGGCATGTCTCGTGGTACAATGTATCCTCTGGAGAGAGTCACTAGGCAAGATAATTACAACAACTGAGTATTTTGTTTTTCTTAGATAGGACAACTATTAATTAGTGAAATGTTCCTCTAACCTTGTGTATTATTTTATGATAAATCACTGTGACTTTGCTTTGATTGCGATACGTTTTATGTGAATCTAACCATTGACCACTCCTTAGGGAAATTTGAAAATAGAACATTCCCTCATTCTTGCGCTACCTATTTGTGGAAGCAGCTGTAGCTCATTGTTCCAAGCTTGGGGAGATCAAGCATGCTTTTAGAACATTAGGGAATAGAGTGCGGATTGGCTGATGAGATGGTAATATATAATGTGAATTTGGCAATTTGAATAGATATATTGCAAGAGGATGGCTAAATCATTCCAGTGAAGCTTCTCCCTTCGCAGCTGGTTGCCACTGCATGGTATTTAGTTGGAACTTTTATGGTGGAGGGGTGTGGGGGACAACAGGATTAAGAACAAGTGCATAGTAAATGAACAATTACACAATGCCCATGGTATCTTCCTACTGTATTAAAAGGATAGGAAACAATCATACACAGTGCATGGTTCTGGTCCACATCTAAAGCGACTAATAGATATAGACATTTCTATAATTGCACATCACTCTGGTTTGAGTGCTATGTGGCCGAGATCTTAATTGTCAACTGAATCAAAGTCAAAATGCATCCTATTTGTTGTCACATAAGGGCTAGTTTCTAATAATTATTATCTTTAGTCTTATGGTCTTATTATTATGACTTAGATATTTCCAAAAAACATATTGGCCTGAAGAGTGATATTATAAACATGCTAAAATCTTAATACAATAGTTCAGTGATTGGTAGTTTTTCCTGTTCCTTAATTAGTTCTGTGGAATAGCAGACTGCATTTTCATGAATGAATCTTTTTGTGAATGAGACAGGCGCTACATATTTTTAAAAACAGTTTTGATACAAGTTCTCTGAATAAATGAAGAGATGCCCAAACTAGTGTCTTACCCTCTCAATATGTATCCCATCTTCTTTTCTTAATTAGAAGAATCTGTCCAAGCTGTATCTTATAAGAAGAAAAATAGAGATTGTAAAATTTTGAACACTGATTGTAAATCTCAGTCTTGCAGTCATCACTTAACAGTGTCTTAGAGCAGTGGTTCTCAAACTTTTTAGCAACCCAAAGACCCCCATTTTGATTTACAATTTTTCACAGACCCCCGCCCCAAAGCCACTGCTCAGCCCCAGGCCATGCCCCTCCTCTTCCCTGCCTCTTTCTGCCCCCTCCCCCCGTGAGCGTGCCCCATCCCTGCTCTTCCCCTTCCCTCCCAGTGCCTCCTGCACGCCACTGAACAGCTGATCAGCGGTGTGCAGGAGGCACTGGGAGGGAGGGGGAGGAGTTGATCAGTGGGGCCGGCGGCCCTGGACATGACTCTCTGACTTGGACTCCAGCTTGAGAAATCCTGTCTTAGAGGAATAATGCAGCGTGTCCTGGTTCTCCAGGAATTGCTTTAGCTTTCTTAGATGGCATTTGTTTCAGAGATGAAGCAACATGATCAATATAGTAGCCAATGTTTTGAAAAGATAAAGAAATGTTAGAATAAAGAGCACCTGCTAAAAAAGATCTACTAACATTGGAGCCTAAAATCTATCTCCTTATTTGTCTTAAAGGTAGATACGTAAGTTGAACTTAATATCTAATCTTTCTTTTTTTGTATGGGAAAATTTGGACAGGAGATCAAATATGGTGCAAAGAGTGGATAAGCAGCATTCTAACAGATCTCTATTTTATTTTACATCTGTAATCCTCTTGGCCCTACTGCCTTTCCCAGATCTGGTGATCAGGATAGATGAGGCTCTCGGCTTCCTTCTACGATATAAAATCGATGTAGCTCTCCAGCCTATAAAGTAAAGAGATATTTACACAGTGCATTGATTCTTTCTCCCTCTCTCTTTGGATCCTTAATTTGAATGAAATGACAATGGACACTTACTGATTTTTGATGTGTTTTTAGTAATTTTATTTTCAAATACTAACATCCTGCAAATAGGGTTGATGAATTAAATCCTTGTGAGTTAAACAAGGTAGAAATAATATGTCAAGCAGCCTGAAGACAGATGAAACTTGAAATTGCATGTTTTAATCCCCCCTGCCACCTACCCTTAGTACTGTGGTGGTTTCTCTACTGTCATGAATACTGTCTGTAGTAAAAGTCCTTACTAGTTTCTTATATTGTCTCAGAAAAACAACCAACAAGCGTAACTCAAGGCCTTGGTGGAGAATATTCAGTGCCTCAACATTGTTCTTTCCCCAAATGGGAGCTGCTGTTTCGGAAAGGGGGACTGTCCCACAAATGGGGACATACTTGTGTGCGTGAGTTGGGAAGTACCTTCGTTTCCTCTAGTTGGGAAAGGGAGCTGATCTTTGTGAGGGGTGTAGGCCAATAGCAGACTTTCCTCTTCTAGCCCATCATCTCTATGGAGGAGAGCAGGGTTTCCTGGTGCTGCTGTCTTCAAGTGTGGGGGGAGAGCTGGCCATCATTGGCCTGCCCACAACACTTCTAAAGGAGAGCCATGCAGTGCACATTCCCATCTCCATGTATCTTCTTTCTTACACTTTATATCTCTCCCCCTCTCCTTTTTAATTTTTAAAGTGACTCATGTAGTTTAGGGAGAGGATAAGAAGCAGATGGCATTAAATTGGTTAGAGTGGTGTGCAGGAGGAATGCTGCTAGCCAGCGATATCCGTTAGCTCTACACTCCAAAGGCCAGTTACATAAAACCCAGTAGTATTCTAGGGCAGTGAGAGCAAACAGATAGTTCAGATTTTTTTTATTAGATCTAAATAATAGTACCCAGTTCTAGCTTTCTTAGTCATGCATGAAACAGTGTCATTAATGATTCATTCTGGGGTAGCCGAACCTTTTGTCACGTGTCCAGTCATTACAGTCAAGCTATGAGCCTAAACTGTCAAAGGATTTCTATTCTCTCTGGTTGATGCATTTTCCCTGACTTTACCTTTGCTTCCCTCTTTGAAGTTTGTGTGTGTGTGTCTGTCTGTGTGTTGCTATTGGGAGATGAAGTTTTTTTCTCTCTTGTAGTCCCTTCTGCTATCAGGAATGGCAGCAACAGGCTTGAGGGCATTTCATAAAGGCCTGCATCTGCCCTGCACAGAGTTTTGCTGTGCACTGACAAGTGCAGCGCTATCATGAAAGCTTTGTGAGGAAGCAGAACTGGATTGAGTTTAAATCCCAGAATGTCATGTAATATGTAAAGCTAACTGAGATGAGTCCCCCAAAACAGAGAGACTCCCAGTTTTCTGGGTGATATGATCATCTTGTGAGGGTGAGAGCCTTTCCTTCCAGCCCCCTTTCAGAACAGGGAAAGAGACAGGTGCTGATCTATTTAAAATGGGTCTGTCTTCAATAATGAAAAATTAAAAAGGAGAGTAGGATGGCAAAAAATCATGTCTGTCTTGCTGAAATCCATCAAGAAACCTGGTGCAATACTGGTGCAATGCATCCATCATGTGGGAGTTAGTGTTGTAGAGAACTCAAGTTCCATTTCCTCCACCAAAGCAATGATTAACACTAGTGGTGTAAGTGACCATCTGGAGAAAGAACTGGACATGACTTTAACCTCAGTGGAAAAAATATTTGCAGTACGTTTTCTTACTTCATTCTTGTGCCACTATATAAATTATAAATAAATCCTACAGTGACAGGTCTGGGTGGAAGTTACATTATGTAGAAAGCCCTTTTTTCTGCTTCATTCAGTCTAACTATCTCTAGCCCTCATGGGTCATGAGATTATTGGACTTGAAACCAATTATTGGTCCAGGGTTGAATATTGTCCATCCTGGGCCTTAGGTGCATGTAATTTATGTGTATAAATTTCGTATGCTGGATCAAGGCAGGAAATAGTTCATGCACTCTTTTTAAAACATGGTAGCTATTTGATTTTGCTTGGATGTTTGGAGTGTTAAAACAAGTCTTAAGGGGATGGATTAATGGGCAGAGTGCAGATGAGGGAGTCAAAGCTACATGTTCAATGCAGGTTATTACATGGCTCTCGCTGCCTCTCATGGCAGGTGTGTCAGTATAATCTCTGGTGTAGCTCCATAATTCCAGTGAGTTTGGCTCATTTTGTTTTTCCTCATTTGATCATCATCTTTAAGGAAATTCAGTTGGTCTGGATCAGTTTTTCAGATTTGCTTGGCCAAAGATTGTGTGTATATGTGCTCTTTAACTTGGACTCATTTATGCCCCTTATGTGCCTTTTATTAGAGAATTTTGGAAGTTGGCTGTATAATCACTTCCTTAAAAAGGGTTAGGCAGAACTCGTGGGGTGACCCAAGCAAGGAGGATGCCAAAATACCTGCAGCCCTGCAAAGGTGTTTTTGTTAAGCTTCTCCAGGGGAGCGTAATTTCTTCTAGAGCAGAAAGAGCTGAAGAAACCCCTTTCTTAGTCCTTGGGGAGGCTCCCTTATCTGAGTCTGCTCTCTTGTACAAGCAAAATAATTATGATATGCTAGGAGCTGAGGAGTAATAATATCTGTTTTATTCAATTAATATAAAATTAACAAAATATAGGTAATTTAAAATTAAAATACTTGCATCACTTTATGCTATGTGCAGTCTGCTACTCCTGATTATGGTACCTGTTAGAAATGCGAGGCACAAAAAGCAGCTGTCGCTGGGGAGGGGCTGTTGTCACAGGGATTTTGGGAAAAGAGGAGGGTTTCAACCTAAAACAGAGGTGGCAGAAATACTTAGTGTCACCTAATAATGCTTGGGATATGGAGCGTTGACCTACCAGGGAGGGGGGTGGTCTATATCTTTTGTGATGTTAATTACAGACTAGATGACTGTAGAGGTGACTTGACTGACCAGTCTCTGGTGGCTTTATGTGAGAGCTCAATACTCGGACAACGTGAAGAAGGTGCATTACATACATTGTCAGTGGCACAGATTAGTGGCTTCACGGGTGTCATGCTAGTAGCTAGCCTTATGCGGGTCAAGGAGCCATTTTGTGATTCCTTCTTGGTAAAGTGACACACATGTTGCCTTGAGGGGAGTGCAGGGTTTTTCCCCCTCTTGGGATGATTTCATTTCTCCTCTTTGTTGTTTACATTTTCTATAAAAGGAAAGCCTCAGGCACTCAGGATCCCAGCTGTATTATCTTCATTGTGAAAAATAGTCTGCACTTTAATTAAAAGTGAGAGGTCTTTATTTCCTCCAATATGAGGCACCATCAGAACCCTGATGAATTTGGCTCCCAGACACATGCATTGCATGTGAGAGATTAGTTTATGTTCTCATTCGCAGCCTACTGGGAAGAGAGATGGCAGGGAAAGCACAAAAGTCCTTCAGGGCAGTGGTTCTGAACCAGGGGTCTGGCATCCCCTGGGGGGCAGTGAGCAGGTGTCAGGGGGTCTGCCAAGCAGGGCCAGCTTAAGACTCTGGGGCCCAGGGCAAACAGCCAAATCCTCATTGCATGGGGATGAAGCCAGAGGTTCTGAGCCCCTCCACCCAGGGCTGAAGCCTGAGCAATGTAGCTTCGCAGGGGCCCCTGTGGCATGCGGCCCTGGGCAATTGCCCTTCTTGCTACCCTCAAACACAGGTCCTAGCTTTTATATGCAGAAAAACAGTTGTGACATAGGTGGGGAGTGGAGTTTTTATAGCGTGTTGGGGGGGGGGCTTCAGAAAGAGAGGTTGAGAACCCCTGCTTCAGGGAATCCAGCGCATACATGAACCTTTAGCATGACTTTGAGTACAAGTTCAATGCAGACCTTTGGCATGGCTTCTCTGAACCTCAGAAATAATGCTACTTGAAATCCTGGGCATCTTGAAAACCTATCAGGAGTGTGACATCACATGAAAAAGAAACTAGATGCTTACACTGTGAAACAGGAAGGGATGGCATGTTTATAAGTGATGGTGGCATGTAAGCGTGTGTCTGGTGGGATGTATGATATGAATATGTTAGCAGAAAAAGGAAGTTGGAGTGTGGATGATGGGATTCCTGGCTCACTGCTAAGTATTCCCCGTAGCTCGTGATAGACCAATAGGGAAACTTACGAAGAGCCTCTAATGACCACGCAAGATACTTGAATATCGTGGCCAGTAATACATATCTCCTGTATGTAGTGTCCCATGCATCAGTTCCCTTTAGGAGTTATATTTACAATACAGCTAGTTGCAAGAACACATTTTGCAAAATACTAATGCCTAAAAATACCTTCAGGTTTAAAGGAATAGGAACCTTTGAGCTTAAGCCTCACTGAAGTGATGCTGTAGTAAATATGCAGTGCTGAGGTAAAAGACACAGCTGTGCTATTTGTGCACACATCACTTCTATTACATGTTCCACTGTTTGCATGACAGCACATGAAAATCCTACTAAGTCGGAGAGTGAGTCAGCAAGGAAACAAATAAAAGTAAAGTTGGTGGCACTGCGTTCTTTGCTTTAGTGTCACAGACTCAGAAATAAATCTCCTAAGTACTAGTAAATTGAACTGATTCAATTCTGTGTGTCTTTATATGCGCCTTTTTCAAATTTAAAGTGAAAAATGAAGTGCTGTTTATCTACAGTTACCATTTTTACTTATTTTAAATGAAAAGATTACATATTGGTAATACCATGCAACAGTGTCAGTTCACTGATATTGTTAAGTAGTACACTGAGTTCCATAGTGGTTTGGCCTTTAAATTGCTTAATTCTCTTTCCCCTTCTAGAATTTGAACATTGATCCCTTTTTTCTTTCCTTGTTAACTCTTAGGTCTCTGGATATTATTCAGGCTGTCAGTCAATGAATGCTAAAGTACTTGCTTACAGTATGTGTTCAATCTGTAATGGGTTAAGATTAAGTTTCCTCGTGCAGAACCTTCACCATGTACTTTGAGCCATGCTGTGATGCTTGTTGGTCTTGTACATCCCTCATTTCTTGGAACTGCAAAAGATAGGTTAAAGATTTGCAGAAACTGATTTCTTGGCCTCGGCAGATTCAGAGATCCCTAAATCAAGGGTGGAGACGATGCATTCTTTTCACAGTACCTGGCCTCCAGAGAAACTGATTTATGTACCATCTGGTTCAAATCTGAAGTTATTTGTAGGACTTCTGTTACTAATAGCAAAGCCAGGGTCAATTTCACCTCCTAACATTAAAATGAGACTCTAAGATTTTTTCCCCCTGTGGGCTTCCAGGTCAAATGTAACATAGATAAGCTGTTTGATGGCAGGTGTAAAATACATTGAAAATCTCAGTGAATATCCCCATCTTGTAAACTAATTGGCATTCTAGTTGGCAGTCTCAAAAACCAAGGACTGAATGTGTGTTTAATGCAATTATAGCTCAGCTTCTGTTGCATCTCTGATTAAATATGTATGTTATTCCTTCAATCTGGATTTTCTTCAGTCTGTATAATTACTTCTGATTTTTGCTGCTGCTGCTATTTTTAGGCAATGGGGACAGTAATTTATTGTATTGCCCAGTGGGTTGTATAAAAGCATTCTATTGGCCAAAAGGCTACTAATTATTTTATTTATGATCTTACTTATAGACTTTCTAATTTTTACACTTTTAGGTTGTAGGAAGAGTTTCAGGGAATACAACTTTATGCACCTATCATTGTTTTCAAAAGATTATAAAGAGAGATGTTAAGAGGAGAGTTGCCAGAAGTACCTGGAATAAACTCAAATATAGTATGTATTTTTTTGTTCCCAAAAATGCATTGGGCACAAAAAAAAGTAGTAGTAAGGGAATTGTCCAGTCCCTCCCTGAAAAAGCTTCCAGTTTAAATTTAGAAATTACACCAGTGAGGATCATAAAGTAAAAATTTGTGAAGGTAGGACAAGGGTTATGGTGTGATGGGTTAACCTATGTATGCATCTTGAATCTGTTGAAAACTCTTTTTTCGTGTATTGCCACATTTCATGGCAGAAGTGAGTTAAGATGAAATTAAAAAAAAAAACCCTAAAGTAACAGGAACTTGGAACATAGTGAAGGTGCCATATTATTCCCCATGTTGAAGGTTTTCTGTCACGTGCAGCCTTCCATTGGAATATTGTACCACTTGCTTGCATAGCAGGTACCAATCAATAGATGAAATTTGCACCTTCATCTAATAAATATCTTGAAAACTCTGCCAATGTGCTTGTTAAATATGGATTTCTCCAAATGTGTGGTGTGCAGTACAATCTGGCAATTGAAAATATTTTCCCTTTTCCCCAAGGGTAAGGTGTGTTACAGCCTGCTTAAACTTTCACTGTGTATTGTCTTGACCAGGACATACTGCCGCTTTATCTTGTGCTTTTTGTCTCCCCTCCCCCTCTCACCAACTGACACTCTGTAGGGCTTTATGGTTTGCACGAATCTGACTTGGACAAGGTTTTTCGATTGCCTATAATCACCTTCATAGGAGGAGATGAGACTGCTCTTTCTTTACGAGAGATCATCAAGCGGCTGGAGGTCAGTATGGCGATTTATTTTGTGTAACTGCTTTCATCCAGATGGAAGCGAGCTGCTGTTGTCAGTTTGTATATTATGAAATTGGTCCATTCCACTTCAGTTGATAAGACACATAAGAGAACTTCACATGGCATTAAAGGTGACCCTAGAGCAGTGAGTCCCAACCTGCAGCCCAATCAGTACAGAGCTGCAGCCCATGTGTCATCTCAAGGCCATACAGATCGTATTGGATGCAGCCCACATAATACATTGTGGGGTACATATGCGGCCCTCAGTGGTGAATAGGTTGAGAACCACTGCCCTAGAGTTTCTATAAATGGTACAAGCCGTCGGGTCATTTTTCAAATGCCCCAAATAATCAGAGTAATGGAGGAGGTGGTGGTGGGCCATGCAGCATAATTCTAACATAGGGCCTATTCCTGCAAAGGGATCATGCTAGCCGATTGCTTTGCAGGATAAGGGCCCTTAAAACATTCCTGTGTGTTTTCTTTGGGTCTTTCGGAGACAAACTCCTTGTAGGCCACTAGCTTCCGTTCCATGCATTTCCCCAGGATGCATTATGAGCTTGATCCTGCAGCCTTGACATCAGTGTGACTCTTTCCTGTGTAATGACTTTGGGATAGGGCCCTAAACTCACCTCAGTATAGATTGGAAACGGCTTGTATGATAGTAGCTTTCCTCCCAACTCTTGCATAGTTATATTTTTTCTCCAATAGCTGATGTAATTATGCCGTATGAATTCAGTGAAACTCGAAATGGTTAACAAAATAATGCAGGAAGAACCCAAAATGAGAAAGGAGAACATTAGAAATGAATCAGTACAGTGCCTGATCTTTCTGGATGCTCCTATGAAGTACTGAATGCTCTCACCACTGGCTCTTCAGTACTTTGCAGGATCGGACTCATAGCACATACAGGGGCACTGTAGGGGATCCATGGGCATTTTCTACATTGCAGCCTTAGCATGTATCTTTTCAGTTTGCTTTGTGCCTGACTGTCTTATCTCCCTGCTATTTATGTGGCAATTTTAAAAGTGCCAGGCTTTTTTATCTATTTGTAAATCACATACTCATAAAACAAAACATGCTATAAAGTAAAAAAAAATCTTTTAATTGCAGAAGTTTGGATTGGCTTTGTCAACATTATCACAATCAGACTCTCTTGTATATTTGGATTTGGTGCTTTTTTTCCTGTAAAAATCTCTGTATTTGGTGCTCCTATTAACTTCTTTTATGTATAATATATCTGTCCAGTGAACATTTCCTCTAAAATAAATAATGAAAAACATAAATATACACAATGATGAACTAAGGAGTTACTTCCAAAATATGTTGATTTTTTTCCATTATTAAAGACAAAATTAGATTACTTCCCTTACCCTGTCAGTGTAGTTGGAAATCTGAAACTGATTCCTAGCCTTTTAAGAATTGACAGCTATCAGACAATTTGCATGGGGCTTCATAAATATCTTTCACTGTCTTTATTACTTGATTTCAGGTGATTGATTTTTTTTTTAAAACCCTTTCGATACATTTTGATAACCAATTTGAATTTTTTCCTGGAGCATCCAAAGCAATGACTATGATCTGTCTATAAGTTTTTTTGTTGTCAGTTAGATGAACTTCATTAATTAGTTTAGAGCATATATATTGACCTACTTTTAATGGTTATTACCAGGTGAGAAAAATCTTCCAGATTCCAAGTGACTGAAATATTAGTTTCTGTGGTGAAAGTTTGTGGGGCTTGGGAACAGGCAAATTCAGGATTTAGTAAAAGAACCAAATTGCTTACAGCCCCTAGAAAGAATTAGTACAAAAAGGAAGGAAATCACAGTTTAATACAGGGAGGTGGTGGGAATGATAATGTAAATAAACTATTTGCTTTAATTTTAAAATACCTGTCCTACTTCTCCCAGTCCATGAACTCCCAAAATTGTAAGTTTCTGGACTTCATGTTTCACCTCCTAGAATACATATTGTCAGCACGTTGGACTGGAATTCATGTTCATCAATGACGTGGAGCAATGCCAGTGGATCCGGCAGAAGTTTGAAACTCCTGGTGTCATGAAGTTTACAAATGAGGAAAAACGGACATTGTTAGCTAGGCTGGTGCGCTCCATGAGGTATGTTGGGGTTTGTCCGGCAACATTTTGTTTTCTATTTCTTTTGAGGGGAGGAAGGGATAGATCACATTCTTGGGTATTTCCATGGCTTTTGTGACACAGTTAGCAGCAGATTCACTGGTTTGTGTTGGAGGTTTGGGCAAATGTTTTAATAAACCACTCCATATAAGTAGTTTAGAGTTCTTTTCAGACAAACTATGAAAAGTGGCTTTGAATGCGGTTGCTGAGGTTTCCCAGCCAGTCTTACCTTCTAAAGTACCTGATTGTCCACGATACTCTGTGTACTTTTCCCCACTCGGGTGCCCCAAAACTGAAAAGCCATTGTAACTGGCCCTCTCAGAATTTCCCTGGTGTGAGGAGAATGCCCAGGTGGTGCGTAGAGTAGACGTTTTCAACCTGTATCGGACATAGGTGGCGTGGCCAGGTTATCCCTGCAACCAACTGATGCTCTACTGCCAGAATGGCCCCTTGGGGTCAGGACAGCCAGACATAACTTAGCGCAGTGTTTTTCAAACTATGGGTCGCAACCCAGTACTGGATCGCGTATGTAAGGCACTGGGTCACCTTGCTCTGGTCAGCACTACTGACTGGGACCTTAAAAGTACTGTTGGCAGTGCTGCCCAGCTAAGGCAGGCTAGTGCCTACCTTTTCCAACACCGTGCTGAGCCCCGGAAGCAGCTAGCAGTGGGTCCGGCTTCTAGGCAGGGGGGCCATGGGGCTCCATGTGCTGCCTCTGCCCTGAGCACCAGCTAATGGGAGCTGGGGAGGCGGTGCCTGTGGGCGAGAGTCGCACAGAGCCACTTGTGCACCTCTGCCTAGGAGACAGACCTGCTGCTGGCCGCTTCTGGGATGCAGCGCAGTCCATGGTGCCAGGACAGGTGGGAAGCCTGCCTCTGCACCCCAGCTGCACTGCTGACCGGGAGCAACCAAAGGTAAGTCCGTGCCCCAACCCTGCGCCCCAATCCCCTGCCCCAGCCCTGAGCCCCCCTCAAACCTGAACACTTTCCTGCACCCCAAACCTCCCAGCCCCACCCGAGAGCCTGAACTCCAGCCCAGAGCCCTGAGCCCCCCCAAACCCAGAGCCTGCACCCCCAGCCCAGAGCCCTGACCTCATCCTGCACCCCAAACCCCTCATCCCTGGCCCCATCCCAGAGCCTGCGCCCAGAGCCGTGACCCCCTCCTGCACCCCAACCCCCTGGCCCAGCCCAGAGCCCCTCCTATACCCCAAATCCCTCATCCTCAGCTCCGTTGCGTCATGGGCATCTACAGTTTTCTTCAACTGGGTCCCCAGAAAAAAAGTTTGAAAACTAGCTTAGCGCACTTCCCAGGTATCAGAAAGCTGTACCAGGAGAGAACAGGATTTGGAAGCATAAAGGTAACTTAAAGGCATGTCTGTTTAGCCTTTTCTGAGCTATGCCAAATTCAGCTCTACCATGGCACTCTGTCTGAACCCACAGCCTTTTTTTTCATCTCTTGTCTGTTTAGTGATCTGAATTTTAAACCAGTTGAAGGAGGCATCTAGTTCTCAGTACACCGAAATCCACATCTCAACAATCACTCCCCCCATTGGCACCCATATTGACTGTTTCTGTTGCGAGGTCATAGAGTATGAAGGCCTCCCTACCTTCTTGCATGGGGAGCAAGGCTTGCTGCCTGTTCTCTACATAGTTAACCACAGGACAGGACTTCATTTCTCAGTGCTGGCCATCTGGCATCTTTGACAAACACTGCAGTCAGCACAAGATAGTGACACTGATTTAGAGAGTGATTAATGGGAATATGTTTCTTTACTAGATTCTTTCCCCCCCCCCGCAAAAAAAAAGAGAGGGAGAGGCAGTAGAAAACTGTTACAAATGAAGTTCCAACAGAAGGTACTGAAGTTTTTGTCACTGTCTGTGGAGTTTGGCAATATTTTCAGTTGGGGAGACAGCAGTGCATCATTCTTGTCCAATTTTAAATGTTAATGAAACAGAAAGGAATTTTAGTCAGACACTTAATAGCCAGGTGAACATGGCATTTGAGTGACGGGTTGTTAAACAACTTGTCTGTATGACGTTTCCTCATTTATCTTCCTGATGCAGAAATTTACATTACCTCTGCCTGTGTAAGCTGTGGAGGGACCTGATTTTGACCAACAGGAAGGAGCCAAACACTTTACCAAATTTTGTTTTGTCTATGGAAAATCCAGAAAGAAGTATTTTAGATGAATTACTGTCCCAGCCAGCTGTGGACACAATTCCTACTGAAAAAGGTTGAAAGTGCTAAATCCATTGCTGTGCAAAATCTGCTTCATACTCTTTGAGTTTACAGTCTTGTAGCTCAGGGGGCATTATCATGCTAAGAATCATTTTTTTAAAATGTTTATTCCTTCACATGTTGCTAATATCACTTTAGATTTTAAAATTCAGTTTTAATAATCTAACATCTTCTCATTTGTTTCCTGGTAGATGTAGAAATGGCACCTAACTCAAATTTTTATTTTAGAAAATATGTCCATTGTATATTTCTGGAGACTCACACAAATGATAAACATAGGAAATGTTAGGCCCTGATTGTCCAATCTGATTCATGTGGCCAGACTCTAATGGCTGCACACCAGCTGGCGGGATCAAGGCCTTTCTAGGCATGTCTGTCTCTCTCCCTCTCTGCTTCTCATGTACAAGTCCCCATGGTGTTTAGTTTCACAGTCTGGCAGGGAGGATGTGTAAATCTAATGAAAGCTGCTACTTTAAAAAAACAAACAAATCACTCTGTGTGTGTGTGTGTGTGTGTGTAAAATATATTTGTGAAAGTTCAACCTGAATTTCAGCTAATTCAGGGAAAAATTTAGGTTATTAAAGTTTGTTTTGCATATATCTATATAATTATTGACAGATTTTTTTTTCCTTTGGTGAAATTTCAACTTTAACAACCTTGGCCTGAATTAACTGCCATTGTCCCTTGAAGGGTGTGAGGAGACTACCAAATTGATTGTTTGGGAAGTTTCTGACTTGACTGGTTCAAATATCCTGTGGACCTGGAGGTTACATCTAAGATGTCAGGCCCTAGGCAACATGTCCTTTTCTCTTCTTCAGAATATAGACTAGTCAGAATCTGATCAAAATACTAATAAAGCCGTAGAACACCCTTCTAGTGGTGGTAACCAAGTCTTATGTTTCTTTAGATGTTACAGGCAGTCCTTCAGGTGAGGTGCACTGATACCTCCTTACTATCCACATACGAGCATATTGTCCTCTTGAACTGCCACAAAGGATTTGTTTTTCCAAATGATATTTTAGAACCCAAATGTTACCAGGGGAAGGGGAAGAGAAAGCTTTTGTTCTTATTTGAGTGATTGCTCATATCCATTCCACATTAGACATGCACACACCGTGTGTACTGTGCTCAGAATTTTTTCCCGAAGTGGTATCCGTTGGGCTGTCTCTAGCTCCTTCTGGTGCTGCATGCTTATGCACTAGTATAAGGGGCACTGTCGGCTCCGCACCCTCTCAGTTCCTTCTTACCGGCCATGACAATTGCTGGAACAACTCCTTGTGCTTTGGCAAGTCATTATTTAGTGGTTTCTCTTTAGCATAGTTAATTAGTCTTCTCACATGAGATGTCCATTTGCTTCCTTAAAGGATTAGAAAGACTTTACCCTCAGATTCACAAACCAATTCTGCCATGGGACCTAAACCTGGTCCTGTCAAGACTCATGGGCCTTCCCTTTGAACCACTAGCATTGTGCTCTCTGCTGTATCTTTCCTGGAAGGTCGCTTTCCTGGTGGCGTTACCTCAGCCAGAAGGGTCTCCGAAATCAGGACCATTACGTCAGAACCACTGTACATGGTATTCTTCCAGGACATGGTTCAACAGTGCTCCCACTCGGTATTTCTTTCAAAGGTAGTCTTGTGGTTCCATAGTAACCAGGCTATTTTCCTGCCAGTTTTCTTCCCAAAACCATGCAGGAATTCAGAGGAGCAGCATCTCCACTCGTTGGATGTTGCATACCCTAGCCTTCTACACTGAGACGACCAAGCTGTTCTGTAAATCCACTCAGCTCTTCATGGTAATAGCAGATAGGATGAAAGGCCTACCTGTTTCAGCCCAGAGAATCTCATCCTGGATAATTTCCCGTATTCGTACATGCTACAAGCAGGCAGGCGTCCCAACTCCTGCCATCTTGACTGCCTACTCGATGAGAACTCAGGCCTCATCAGTGTTTCTGGCCCAAGACATCTGCAGAGCAGTGATCTGGTTGTCAGTGCGTGCCTTCTCCTCCCACTATGCCATCACCCAACAGGCTCGAGATGACAACTGGGAGAGCAGTATTGCAATCCTCATGTCCAGGAACTGCAAGCCCCGCTTCTTGGGTACTGCGTGTGAGTCACTTAACGTGGAATGGAAATGAACAATCACCCAAAGAAAAAAACGGTTACTAACCTTTCCGTAAGTGTTGTTCTTCAAGATGTGTTGCTCATATCCATTCCACAACCCACCTCCTGCCTCTCTGTCTGAGTTATCCGGCAAGAAGGAACCGAGAGGGTGAAGGGCCAGCAGTGCCCCTTATACCGGCACATAAGCATGTGGCACCAGAGGATGCTAAAGCCAGCCCAACATATACCACTGAGGGAAATTTCTGGTGACAGTGCATGCAGGGCGTGCACACCTAACATGGAATGGACATGAGCAATGCATCTTGAAGAACAACAGTTATGGAAAGGTTAGTAACTTTTTTTTCCATATTCCCATGTGTGGATGAAGGGAGACAGGAAGGAGGAGACCCTTTAATGTTATCAATTTGTGACTGTTCTATCGTATGCAAGGCTTTAATACATGGTGAACACAACTTATTAGCCTTGTCCACCTACTGCCTGCCCTCTCGTGAACATTTCCGACTTGCATTTGGTAAGGACACTAGGATAACGAGCTATTTCTAAACATATATAACCAGAATCCCCCTGACCCTGACGCAAGATGTCCCAAGTGCAAGGTGTCACTTTGAAATGTTGAAAATGCTTCCAAAGTTAGTGGCAATGTGCTCTGGTAAATACACTTGCTAACTGGAAAGGGAGGGGGAAGTTACCCTGTGCACTACTGGGTTAACATGAAGCCCCGAAAGGATGGAAAATCGCAGATACAGCTGCCATTTTAATTCACCCCATTGTCTAGAGGGCTTTTGCTCTCAAGGAGCCAGACCCTCTAATTTTTGTAAATCAATGTGGTTCCATTGATTTTAATGGTGCTATCAAATTAACATCAGTTCAGGATCTGTCCATTGTTCTTAAGGTTCTACACTGCCTTAGATCTAAACTGTTGGGTGAGCTTAGGAGAGTTTTCTGGCAACATTCCATTTCACTGCTGTTATGGCTTTTATGTTTTAGATCAGAAGGAAGGTAATCTTCAGCATTATACTTGGAGATGTGTATTAATGGACATTGTGACATTATCAGGCCTTGCATTACACTGATGATGTAACCACTAACGTTATTTCATGGAGATTTATTTTTCTTTGTGTTCAATATCTTTAGGCTTTATAAATGATCCTTTCAGCGTTTGTTAAAAGCCACTTTAACTGTGTGCAGTGCCTCTGGCCCTAACCCATTAAAAGATGGAACAACATAGAACTGTCAGTAAAGGACAGATTTTTATGTCTGTAGTTACTGATTCCTGAGGCATAGATTCCAGTGTAGCGGCTCTTGGCAAATTACCAACTGTTACATTACTTAGTCTCAGGAGCTGTGCCGCTGAATAGGGTTTCCAAGATTTCCTCTGGAATTACATGTTTTCTGCTGCAAGTTTTTATGCTGCCATTTCCCTTAATTATTTACTCATTGTTACATCCAGACGATATGGGACTTTCTTTTGTCTCCACTTGGATCTGCAGGGTGGTTTACTCTTCTGACGTTCTGCCTGCTTGTGAGGCTTTCCCCTTTGTAGTCAGGGGGAACTTCATGCATATAGGAAGTGCAGACTAGAAAAATCAAAATCTGACCTGAGATTTTTGCCGTAATTTCTATGGTTTGATTTTGTTCATCATAATATTTTCCAAGTGTCAGGATCAATTCACAAAGTGCTGGTGAGAACTTTTAAAGGTGGGTTGGAGAGAGAGAGAGAGATCCTTCCTCTTTTATAGACTTACTTTCCCCCAATAAAATTCATGCTCTGAGAAATATGAGTATGTATTTAGAAGTCTTCTCTAAAATTACAGTGGGCATCTTATGTTACTTCTCCAAATGCCCTTCAGTTGATTTTTAAAAAAAATCACCATCTGATGCATTTCCTTAACTTGTTGCTTTTTTCTCCCTCTTTTGGCAAGATTTGAAGACTTCCTTGCCCGCAAGTGGTCCTCAGAGAAGCGCTTTGGTTTGGAAGGGTGTGAAGTAATGATTCCTGCTCTTAAAACCATCATTGACAAATCCAGTGAAATGGGGGTTGAATATGTAATAATGGGGATGCCTCACAGGTAACTGTTCATTTAAAATAAAAAAGGCAAATAATGGACTCAGTTGCACAGTGTGGTATATGCTGCTTTAGGTTTCTGGCCACTTTTAGAGACTGGGAATGTGATGTTATTAGGGAGGTTGGTAAAACAGGTTAGTTATCCCAGCTAAAAGATATACTGAGTATCAGTATCACAGAATCCTAAGGGAGCTATCTCTCAGTGAGGGGCTAAAGCTTTCATCATGGGAGACTAGTCAAGTACTTGCTTTGAAATAGAAGTGAGTCTGACAGGCATTATACTTCATTCCCCACTGTGGAGAGCTTGGAATTGAGATGTGGGAAATTGGTACATCCTATCTATACTCTGGAAGGCATTACCAGGAATGGGGACACTATTGACGAATAGAAGCAGCAAAGAATCCTGTGGCACCTTATAGACTAACAGACGTTTTGCAGCATGAGCTTTCGTGGGTGAATACCCACTTGCATCCGAAGAAGTGGGTATTCACCCACGAAAGCTCATGCTGCAAAACGTCTGTTAGTCTATAAGGTGCCACAGGATTCTTTGCTGCTTCTACAGAACCAGACTAACACGGCTACCCCTCTGATACTATTGACGAATAAGATCTTAGGCAGGGGCAGAGTCATTTAAAAAGGGGAAATAAACATCCTTTTATTTAAAAAATGAGATGCACATTTGCTTGTGGGATTTCTTTGATTCCCAGGTTTCAATCTGCTACAGGTGGCAGTAGAATCAACTTTGAAAACACTTTGGTATTTGGAACATAGCTGCTGAGCCGCTGATTCTTGTTGATAGGGTAGTCAGTTTTTTCATAGGTGGGAGAAAGGGTACTTATAATTCAGGGAACCTTAAAAGAAGGGGTAGGAAAAATTAGCAAACAATATATTATATTCATCATAGTAGGAGAAAGGGTTCATAACTATTCCATGCTATTTTCTCATAACCTTGTACTAAGAGCTACTTTTCATACTCACAGAATGTTATATTAATTTCACAAAACTGTGGGGATTTTTTTTTAGCTAAAGTACAAAGATCAAGAAATGTAAAATGAAGGAGCTGTTCTGTGGTAGCAATAAGCCACTCCAGGGGTCATTAGTTGGCTACTGGTGCATTTTTTGGCCTTCTGCCTCACATGACTGAAGCAAGCAACAATAGCCAATTAATGTACAGCCCTCTGTAGCTTATTGCTATAACCATTAATTAAAATATATTTTCAAAGGGTCATATCCTGCCTGCACTTGGGTGTGCATGAGAGTAGCTCTGCAGGTGTATCCGAAGGTAAAATATGGTGCCTCCCCCCCCCCAAATAAGTAAAACTCCCCCAGTCTCTCATCTGTGATAATTGTCAAGTAACTGGTCTAGATAATAGCACTCTACTGATGGCACGTTAGGGTTGTGATAGAAACCCACAGAAGAGAAATCTCTAGCTTGCCATTAAATACCGAGGCACTATGGAGTGCCAATGGAGATGCAGTAGGGATACACTGGTGTGTGGGAGGGGTGGGGAGTGGTTGGAGGATGAAGGGGCAGTATTTTAGATGTTTAAAATACACTTTTTTTTTAATTTCCAAAATTGTATGGTAAGATTTCATCAAAGAACCTTCTATTGTTGTTTAGAGGTAGGTTGAATGTACTGGCCAATGTCATCCGAAAGGAGTTGGAGCAGATCTTCTGTCAATTTGATCCAAAACTTGAAGCAGCTGATGAGGTAACATGCAACTTTATTACTGATAGAGAATAAGTACTGAATTGTTCTGGATGTTCTTGTCCATGTAAATATGCAGTACTAGGAACTATTAAAGTGCATAATTTTGTTTTGTAAAGTGATCAGAATCAATGGGGTTTACTGGTAACTTTATTCTTTACAAAACGCTATAGCACATCTTTCAAATGCAGAAAGATTCCTAGTCATTAACTCTAAACAGTGAATTCAAGTCACAGGGTATCTCTCTAACATAATTTGTTTTAGCTCCAACCATCTTCCTCTATTTTGCAGAGACAAGCATGTTGTCAGTGCTTAGTTAATATTAAGTGTTCTGTTCTGACCCTGAGGTATTAAAACAGAAACAAATGTTTAAAATTTTAAATTATTTTCAGTAAAAATAACATGCAGTGTGACACATAACAGCTAGCCAGATTCATTTTTCAGTATGAAGTGGAAATTTCAAGTGTTGAATTGGAAGTAGTTTATATGGCTGGTGTACATGAACCTTGACTGTCTCTGTATGTTAGGGGTCTGGGGATGTAAAATATCATTTGGGAATGTACCATGAGAGGATCAACCGAGCAACAAATAAGAACATCACTCTGTCGCTTGTGGCTAACCCATCTCATTTGGAAGCAGTAAACCCTGTTGTTCAGGGGAAGACCAAAGCTGAGCAGTTTTACAGAGGGGATACAGAAGGGAAAAAGGTAAAATTACAAGCATGCTAGGATAACTTTTGGTGTGTGTGTGTGTGTTTTTCTAATAGCCCACTTTACAAAAGTTTTGAGCTGCAGAAGTGGGAGGTACTTCAAGACACCGAAACTTTTCTTTGTGTAATTGAATATGTTGGCCTTTGAACTAAACTAATAATTTTAAATTAGCACAGGGTAAAACTTCCTAATTCTCTGACTGATTACCAGGTTGATTAATTTAGTTCCTGAACTTGGAAACCTCAGATTGTAACTTTCACTCAATTGGGAATCAAACAAAGCAGTTTGAATGCAGCCAAGCATGCATGTTCTGATTTCTTACATTTTTTTAAATTTGAATTGTGGTCCTTCCTAGGAATCCCAGTCATAGACCAGGGCCTATGGTGCTGGGCATTGTAATAATACATAACAAAAAGTTAATGCCCTGAGGAACTGACAGTTACACTTCCTGTTACCTAATGCTTTTTTTCCATTCCTCCCTTATCTTAGGTCATGTCCATACTACTACATGGAGATGCTGCCTTTGCTGGACAGGGAGTGGTTTATGAAACCTTTCATCTCAGTGACCTCCCATCATACACCACAAATGGCACTATTCATGTTGTGGTCAATAACCAGGTGAAAAACAGAATTTCTTAAGCAATTTGGGTCTAATGATTTCCCATATATTCCTTTGTTTTGTTCTTGTCATGATAGATTGTATATACCAGCCCTCTTTCATTGACTAGAATGATTATACCCTGAAAATGGTCAGCACATCTGGCTGTGCTCAGCGTAGGCGACACAGATTTTGTGGAACCCAAATGAGTATGTAAAAATGATGCATTGTGTTAGATGAATTAAAGAAGAAATTACCTTCCAAAGTGAAAAGCCTATAATTACTGTCATGTAAATAACTAAGTATTAAACTAAGACTTCAGGCATTCATAACAAAAGCAAAAAGAACCCCTTTCTCCCACATATTAACAGACGCTTGTTTTTTCTTAGATTGGTTTCACCACAGATCCCCGAATGGCCCGCTCATCTCCATACCCTACAGACGTTGCCCGTGTGGTCAACGCACCCATATTCCATGTGAATGCTGATGACCCTGAAGCAGTGATGTATGTGTGCAATGTAGCTGTAGAATGGAGAAACACATTCAATAAAGACGTGGTTGTAGACTTAGTAAGTACTGGGTTAATCTTAACTCTTCACTTTACATATTTTATGCTAGTCTTTTAAAGTAAGTCAGTAATGTCAAATATGTTACTAAGTGTTTATAAACATTGCTATGCTCATTGCATTTATTGGCTTGAATGCGACTGTTAAGCAGTTTTCCCTACCTTACATTATTACTTGTATTATAATACTGCCTAGAGCAGGGGTTCTCAACCTTTTTCTTTCTGAACCCCACCCCCCACAACATGCTATAAGAACTCCATGGCCTACATGTGCCACAACTGTTTTTCTGCATATAAAAGCCAGACCCAACATTAGGGGGTAGCAAGCAGGGCAATTGCCTGGGGTCCCATGCCACAGGGGCCTCTGCGAAGCTTAGTGGCTCAGGCTTCAGTCCCAGGCGGCGCAGCTCAGGGCTTCAGGTGGTGAGGCTCCATGGCTTCATCCTGCTTGGTGGACCGCCTGAAACCTGTTTGCAGTCCCCCAGGGTCTGTGGACCTTCAGTTGAGAACCTCTGGCCTAGAGGACCCAACCAGAACCAGAGCCCTGTTGTGCTAGATGCTGTACCCAAAATAAGAGGGAGCCCTTACCCCAAAGAGACTTATGTTGATTTTAATGTCTCTTTAAGCAACAACTTTAATGCCTTAAGCCCATAAATCTCTAGAAAGCAGGAAATGTTAAGAGATTAGTTTCATGTCTCTCGTTATTGACAGATATAAATCTTCCCTGTGTAGGTTTGTTACCGAAGGAGAGGCCACAATGAAATGGATGAACCCTTGTTCACCCAGCCCCTGATGTACAAGCAGATTCACAAGCAGGTGCCAGTGCTGAAGAAGTATGCTGACAAACTTATTGCAGATGGGACTGTAACACTACAGGAGTTTGAGGTACAGTATGTCAGCAGAGCTAGAAGGCTGTTTGTGATGCTGTTCGCAGAAGGAAGTGACGGCATGCTGTTTCCTTAACTACTTTTTGCTTCACTACTTTGTTGCCTTCATTCTATGCCTTTTTCTGACTGTCTTGTTTTGTTTTACATAAAATAGAAAATAGTACTACTGGAGAAATGTGTGGCAGGAGATGAGCTTAATTTTCATTGATTACATTACATAAGGCTTAAAGATGGAGAAAAATGGATGATTGTCTCTAACTGGTGAAGCTGAGTCACTTGTGTTGATCTGCTATATACATAGCTACTGTCAACCTAGGAGGACTGGAAATGCTGTGTAGTAATTAAAATAATACATGGTACCCAGAAAAACAGGTTCTCCTCAATTCTTAGACTGATACAGTGATAAGATAGGGCTGTTAAGACTGTTTAATATTAGCTGTGTTAGTGCTTCAGGAGCCTTTGAAAATTGCAAATTAGTATGATTGAAAGAGCTTGAGTGGAGGGGAGATACAGGGAATCAGAATTCACCTCCCTGCCTTGGATCTGTGGCAACACCAATTCAGAGGTGTCTGAAATATTCATTATTATATCTACCGCATCTCTAATCATGGGAGCTTCTTGTTGGAGCATCTTATGTAATTGGCAATTGTAGGCAATATGCTGATGTTTACTCAGAATAGGATAACAAACTCATTAGTTTTGTTCCTCAGTTGTATTGAATTTGTTGCACTTGGACTTCAAAGAGATAAGTCTGAACTACCATATAAAAATTAAATCTGCATTTTTTTTACTATATCGTTATTCATACTAAACTGGCTAACTCTTTTTATATTGTACTTTTATGCTTGTGGAAGTGGACGTAGTAGTAGTAGCAGCACTGTAAAGCAAGGGATTGCATGGGGAGACTGTGGATCTGGGCCATCTGATTAACTATTAGGCACAGTTCTTGCCTGAGGCAGGATACCAGACTCCGTGATCTTTGGTTCAATCTAGAATCCTACATTCCTAAAAAGTTGGAACACAAAGGTGTGTAGGCTCTTTACTTCCACTGAAATTAATGGAGGTTGGGAGACTAAATACTTTTGTGGCTCTGAGCCAGTCTGCCCACAGTACCCAAATAATGCACAGAGACAGTTATACAGCTAAGCTACGTAGGTGCATGGGGAATTCCTTCCTGATCCCTGTAGTGACACCAGAAGCCAGTTGGATAACCTTAATCTTCATACATATGACAAATTACGTGTGCTGTTCTGATGCTGACATGGAATACCACCTGCTATTCTAGTGTTGGATCTCTCATCAGCAGAATCTGCCCAAAGAACCAAATAGCTTGGTGGTTTTGTTTTAAGAAATGGATAAATGTGTTTTAAGAGTTTTTGAGCTGAGTGAAACTCCAGTAACTCCACTGAAATCAGTGGAGTTACTCTGGGTTTACACTGGCGTAACTGAGATCAAAAACTGGAATTTTGTGTGTTGTAATGTGGATGTTTCATCACTTTGGAATGGTATGCACTTTCTATAAGCAAGTATCAGAGGGGTAGCTGTGTTAGTCTGGATCTGTAAAAAGCAACAAAGAGTCCTGTGGCACCTTAAAGACTAACAGATGTATTGGAGCATAAACTTTCATGGATGAATACCCACTTCGTCAGACGCATGTGTGTCATTTTTGTTTTTTTTATCTCTAACTCCTTGTTCTATAGGAAGAAATTGCAAAGTATGATAAAATCTGTGAAGAAGCTTATACTAGATCTAAGGATAAGAAAATTCTACACATTAAACACTGGCTTGATTCACCTTGGCCTGGTAAGTGTCCTTCAAATACCTGAATGCCAGTGAGACTGGTTGGTGCCATTTGTGCTTTCCTTTTGAACAAAAATCCTGCCACCTTTATTGAGCCCTTCGCCAGGCACTACATCCTTTTGAAGTGAAGGATTTGGTTCTTGGTTTGCATATGCTAGCAAATGAAAGGATGCCAAAACAGTTTGGCAGAGGTGCAGTTGTCAGTACATCTTTAGAAATGGATGTGGCAAAAGCAACACTTTATCACTTAGAAAAGAGCTTTTCTCAGTCTACTATTAACAGAGAAGTGATTTGTCTGTAATGTTACCTGCCTTTATTCCTTCAGAGGGAAATTCCACCTCTGTGGACCTCTATTTTCAGGCCTTAAGCAGGTCTGAAATGGTGCATGTGCCTTGTGCCTCTCTGCACATGGTTGAATTTCACTCTCAATGAGTGAAAGTAAAACAGCAAACAAAAGAGCCATATTGTGTGTGTGAGAGACCAAGAATTGTTCTGTATAGGACCTGGAAATAATCCATTCCCTAGTTTAAAAGGTGTGGAAATGGCTCTTGGCTGTTGAAAACATTAGGATATTTTAAGAGTGTTTCTTTTAACAGTAAAATTCTTATGTTTTTATTTTTATTACAGATAGTGTAGCAGTTCTCTTAATAATTAGAAGCCTCTGTTCATCCAGAATGCCTTATAATGTTTCTCCTTCCAGGGTTCTTTAATTTGAATGGAGAACCAAAGAGCATGACTTGTCCTCCAACAGGCATCCCAGAAGACATGCTGAACCACATTGGCAATGGAGCTAGCTCTGTGCCCCTTGAGGGTTTCAAAATACATGGAGGTCAGCTGGATTCTCTGCTATTTCTGAAATGTCAGACATTGCTTTCTTTGTCCTTGCTTTGTTTCTGCACATCAGTTACAGGGTAGTTGCTCTTCTGAGGTACATTGGTAAAGGGGAGGAAGGAGCTGGTGACCTGCCTTCACAATTCACATATGCCACCTTACTGACAGGTGGGAAGGTGGCAGTGAACATCCTACTGAACTATTCTCCTTCAAGAATTTAATATTCCTTTGTTATCATAGCATCTCTTTCCTAACCTCATTAAAGTAAATTCCTTTTCTCTGTGGTCTTATAATGTGGAGGGAAGTGAAAACATCTTTATAACATGCAGCTGGCTAAATCTTTCTTAGTGAAGAGGGTAAGACTGTAACTAACCAGACTAATCAAGACATCTTTTTTTTCCCAGATGTGCAATGCATGTCTTCACTTGTGCAGATGGACATGTGCTTGTATTCTTTAATGCATAGTATGAAAAGATGTCTGTACTACAAGTACAAATCTAACTTGCTTCCTGAAATGGAGGTTCTAAATCTGAGTATGTTTTTAATATACTAAAGGCACAGTTATGATTGTGGAGACCACTCCTTATGATGCTTTCCTTGTAGGTGATAATTTCCTCTTCCTACAAGGATGCAGCTTAGTCCAGTCAGACAATACTGCTTGTTTCAAGGAATCATTTTCTAGTACAACCACATGGCATATCATTGTATTATGCTTAGTGTGAGGAAGTTTGGTCAAACTTTCTTTCAGCTTGTGGGCAGACATGACACGTAGTCCAGTGACTACATTAAGTCTTGCTACTGAGAGTCAAGTGCTTTCTGAAAAAAAAATCTTAACCCTTAGCATCAAGGGGCTTAATTCTGAACTAGTAACTCTAATGATTAAAAGTTAAACATATGACTAGCTCAATGGGTAGTGGTCTGCACTAGCATGCCATGGTCTGAGCATAATTTCTTTCTCCCTGGGATGGTAGAATCTGGAGGCACTAGAAAGGTAGTATGCTCAGCCTTTGGGGAAGAATGGAACTGCCTGACACAGTAACTCCCACTCATCTTGTCCATATCAGGTGAAGGAAGTTCACCTGGGTGTGAGGGCTGTTCTTCAGCATAGGATCCTCTCTCTATAGAGGGGAATGAGATTCTCTAAGCACTCCTCAAAAAAAGAAATGTCAATATACATCTGGAAATCTCTCAATGTCAGCAGTTGCAATAGGACCTTCTGTGCGTACGTTTTCCTTCAGGAATATTAAATGTAACAAGCAGTGGTAAGGGGATCCCGAATTATGTTAGCATGTTTATTGAAGCAATTACTGTAGTAACTTTAAAAATCTGGTGCGCATTTGTGCAAGAGGCACTGGATTGCTGTGACACTTTGATTAGTTTTAAATTAATATTACTGGAAGAATAATTTTAGGTGTGGATTGTACACCTTCTAATTAAACATAGCTTTCTACTTCTCTGTGGAGTGGCATTCCTCTAAGACTATCTGTATACTATGAGTGTGATTCCCCTGCTCGTATACACACAAGCTTTTAGTCTGGATGTAGCCTTAGGCAGTAATGCTCAGACTGTGGTCCACAGAATTCTTTCAGGTGGTTCAAAAGGCAACAGAGTAGATGGAGAAGGAAAGGGGTTGAGGAGTTTGAATGGGAGGTGCTCCATGAAGATGTCTGCGTGCTTTTTGTCCAGACTAAAAGCCACTGCTCAGATTGTCTGGCAGTAGCTGTAGTAAGTGGCCAGTCTGTGGTTCTGCCTTGCACAGTTGATAGAACTTTACTGTGCAAATCTCTGACTGGGAATCCAGGTTGAGGAATGGACCTCCCCAAGTGCCCCATTATAGCGCATTAATTGTAAACCACCAGATGAGCTGTTTAAGATTTGAAGTAATTTTTGGTGACTGAATCTTGAGTTTATTGGTTGGGAGTGTTTTATGTGATTTAAAATTCCTAAAACGACATTACAGCAATGCTTTCAATTAAACATCTTCAGTGTTTGTGTTCAAGTGGCATTTAATTAACATAAATAATTTGTCTAAGTCTAACTATGATTACCAATCAGGAGGGAGATTCTGATTGTACACAGTGTAGCAGTCAGTCCTCAAATACATAATCCTTTGCTATGTTTAACATACAGATTTCTTGTAAAATCCACATCAGTACAATCTGGGTCACTTGGTGAGAAGGCATGTTATGTTTATTTGTACAGCATCAATATTGTGCTTTACAGAGAGGTCTGAAGATAAGAATCCTCTGCAAAGAGATGACAGTGTAAAAAACCAGTCAGTGTACTAATTAGAGACACGGGCTGGAAAGTTAGAAAAAGGTATGTATTTGAGTGGTGAAATAGAGCACCTGATTATCTGGAGAAGGGAATATTGTTTGTTAGGGAGGATATTGGCATTTTGGAAAAGGTATGATTTGAAGGAAAAGAGAGTTGCAAACTGGTTGACTGAGTCAGTAAAGGGGGTTTCACGTGAATGGGGCTCCCTGGAGGACAACTTGGAGACGAGGATGTGGTGAAGGAAGTAGTTAGTTAGGTAACCTGGGCAGGGACACAAGTCAGATGAAGAGACACTAGAGTGGAAGTGGAAGCAGAAGCTAAATGTACAGAATTTAAAAGATGAGGATGATTGTTGGGAATCTTGTGAAGGAATGTGAAGTGGGGCTGGAAAAGGTTGGGTAAATGGAAAGTGTAGATGAATGTTTTGGACAGATTCAAAGCAGGCTAAAAAGGAAAGACTCAAGGGGCTGGAGATGAGAAGGTTGTGGTGATTGAAATGAGATGTATCAAGGGCAAGGGTTTTTGTGATAGGAATGGGGAGAAGCAGAGAGAAGGATTTTGAAGGTGTTGCAAAGGGGGCGAATGGCAGGGTTTAGTAACAGTATCAATATGGAGGCAGAAATAGAGACCAGAGTAACATATGACACCCAGTTTGCGAGGCTTGTAGTCTCACAATTTGATTTACACTGACATAAGGAGTTTTCAGTTTTGTTCTCTGTGAAAGTCAGTGAGGGTACACCTTGTGCTTTTTTTTTTTATTTAAAATTTCTGTGCAATTGTAAAGAATGAAGAAATTACAAAATCTTTCCTGTGGAAAACAGCTGGTGCATAAACCATATGCTAACTGAAAATCCATATCCATTTCAAATTAAACAAAAGTCCATGTTGAGACAAGTCTAGTAGTGTAAAATACAAAAACCGAACCAACCCCAGTCTCCTAATTTCAATCTTCTACAAAATAGAACCAAATCTATTTAAAAAATCCTTTTGTATTGCTGCACAACGATCTTCCTGGCAAACTCTGTATCTCACCTTATTTCCATCTCACTAAACCATGGTATAAATAACTGTGTAGTTTAATACTATCAAGTGTTGGTTCTGTCAGCTATTGCCTAGGGAGCTAGCTATTTCTAGCCCCCTCTTCTTGATCTGTATTTTAAGCATGGTTGTGTGTTCTTGGATATACTAAGATCTGTGTGGGTTTTTTTAACTTGTGCTGCTGCTGGTTTGGATTTGCCAAGTACAGTGGGTCAGCATCTAACTGGGAGTAACCATTCAAACTTGACACATTTCCCTGGCTCAGCCTCTGCATTCTGAGAGATGTGGATATAATATGCATGTGGAACATTTTGTAAACTAGCCTCATTAATTCCCAACTGTTACCCCCATATAGGGCTTTCTCGGATCTTGAAAGGCCGATTGGAAATGACCAAGAACAGAGTGGTTGACTGGGCCTTGGGAGAATACATGGCTTTTGGATCTTTGCTGAAAGAAGGGATCCATGTCCGACTGAGTGGGCAGGATGTGGAAAGGGGAACTTTTAGGTAAGTACCAAGTTGGCTGCTGCCAAATACTAGTGGATTGAAAAACTGCATGGAAATACAATTTGGGGTTCTCCTATGGATTAGGATACTCTGGAAGGAATTATAGGCTTACAGTAAATGATTACATATATGTTTTGTATGCTGTGTGTATCAATCAATCAGGCGTCTGTATTTTTTTTATTTATATACTTCCATCAGGGCCGCCCAGAGGGGGGGGCAAAGGGGGCAATTTGCCCCGGGCCCTGGGCTCCGCAGGGGCCCCCAAGAGAACAGCGGAGGCTCCCGCCTCCGCCCCTCTCCTGGAGCCTCAGCGCATCAAACGCCGAGTCTCCGCCGGGGCCCCTGAGCCCCGCCCCGCTCAGAGCCGCGTGGGGAGGGGGCGGGGCTGGGAGCTCTGGGCTGAGCTCGGCTCCCTCCGCTCGGCGTGAAGCTCCCAGCCCCCCCCCCCCCCCATGTGGCTCTGAGCGGGACGGAGCTCAGGCCCCGCCGGCCACACGCTGCGGCTGTTCCGGCGAGGCGCTGAGACTCCGGGTGAGGAGGGAGCCGGGGGTAAGAGGTTGGGGGCGGGAAAGCGGGGGCCGCCGCCGAGCGCAGCCCGGTCTTCGGAGGTATTCGGCGGCGGGGCCCTTCCGTTCGGGACCCGCCGCCGTGCCCGAAGACCGCGGTGGGGCCCCGCCGCCGATTACCGCCGAAGACCGGGCTGCACTTCAGCGGTGGGTCCCGCTTCGACGGTAATTCGGCGGCGGGGGGCCCCCGCCGCGGGTCTTCGGGGCACTTCGGCGGCGGGTCCCGGAACGGAAGGGCCCCCCGCCGCCGAAGACCCGGGGCCCCCGGAATCCTCTGGGCGGCCCTGACTTCCATAGGATGGAAGGATATACAATTAGCAGCAAATGAATACTTGTTTTTATTAATATTTAATCATAGTAATTATTGCTTAACATTTATATTGCAGTAGTGCCCAGAGGACTTGTTTAGATCTGGGGCTACATTGTGCTAGGTGCTGTTAAACTTGTATGAGGGGACAGTCCTTTCCCTGAAGAGCTTAAATCAAAGATGAGTTACATACTGAGGGGAGGGGAATGGGTACAGCCCAGTGTATACAACTTTTAAATACATTTATATTTTTTCTAACTAAAGGCATGTCAGCTATCCTCGCATGCCCCAACCCCCCAAATTAAAAATCAGTAACCGGCTAATTTCTTATAGCTGTTACAGGAGAGGTAAGTAGTAAAGTGGGGTTTGACTGTGGAGAAGGTGGTGGCTGTGGTGTTGGAGGGTGTCTGTGCATTTAGGACGTTGTGGAAGAAGGCACTGATAATTATGGGGAAAACTGACAGAGGAGGCTGTGCAATAAGAAACAAATGGAAAAGCAGGGAGGGGCAGAGTTACAAATGGCCTTTTGCCTGAGGTCAAGTAACTTGAGCATGGCATAGTTAGAGCAGTGGGTGAAGAACGTTTTGGACATAGCATGGATGGTGTAGGGTTAGAGGGCTGAGTGGAGTTTAAATTGATGACAAGACATCTAGGTGAGAATGCTGGAGAGCCAGGCTGAGATTTGGGATTTGGTGGAGGGAGAGAGGCCAGGAGAATGGAAATGTAGATTGGGGAGTCCTTGACATTATTGTAGTTGTTCTCCCCAAGGACATAAAAGGCAGAGCAGGCTCAGCCATCCTTCAATTCCTTCTTACTGCCTATGGCAGCATGACAGAACCCCTGTGGTGTCCACTCTTTCTGTGCTAGTGTGAGTCGGAACTAGAGTTATGTAGTTAGGCAAGTACATGGTGTATATATAGTTAGTCACCCATTAGCAAAAATATATATAAAATAGGCTGTCAAGCGATTAAAAAAATTAATCATGATTAATCACACTGTTAAACAATAGTAGAATACCATTTATTTAAATATTTTTGGATGTTTTTTACATTTTAAAATATATTGATTTCAATTACAACACAACACAAAGAGTCCAGTGCTCACTTTATACTTTTTATTACAAATATTTGCTATAAAAACAAAATAAATAATTTTCAATTCACCTCATACAAGAACTGTAATACAGTCTCTTTATCATGAAAGTTGAACTTACAAATGTAGAATTATATACAAAAATAACTGCCCTCTAAAACAAAACAGTGTAAAACTTTAGCGCCTACAAGTCCACTCAGTCCTGTTTCTTGTTCAGTCAGTCATTCAGACAAACAAGTTTGTTTACATTTGCAGGAGATAATGCTGCCCGCTTCTTGTTTACGATTGCACCTGAAAGTGAGAACAGGTGTTCACATGGCACTGTTGTAGCCAATGTCACAAGATATTTACGTGCCTGTTGCGTTACAGATTCATATGTCCCTTCATGCTTCAACCCCCATTCCAAAGGACATGCGTCCATGCTAATGAGGGGTTCTGCTCTTTAATGATCAAAAGCAGTGCGGATCGACGCATGTTCATTTTCATCATCTGAGTCAGATGCCACCAGCAGAAGGTTGAATTTCTTTTTTGGTGGTTCGGGTTCTGTAGTTTCCATGCTGGAGTATTGTTCTTTTAAGACTTCTGAAAGCATGTGCCACACCTAGTCTCTCTCAGATTTTGGAAGGCACTTCAGATTCTTAAACTCTGGGTCAAGTGCTGTAGCTATCTTCAGAAATCTCACACTGGTACCTTTGTGTTTTGTCAAATCTGCAGTGAAAGTGTTCTTAAAACAAACAACATGTGCTGGGTCATCATCTGAGACTGCTATAACAGGAAATATATGTCAGAATGCAGGTAAAACAGAGCAGGAGACATACTATTCTCCCCCAAGGAGTTCAGTCACAAATGTAATTAATGCTTCCATGCTGATGATGCTTGTTTTAAAAAAAAAATAATGCATGTCCTCTGGAATGGTGGCCGAAGCATGAAGGGGCATACAAATGTTTAGCATAACTGGCACATAAGTACCTTGCAACACCGGCTACAACAGTCTGTTCTCACTTCCAGGTTATATTGTAAATAAGAAGAGGGCAGCATTAGCTCCCGTAAATGTAAACAAACTTTTTTGTCTGAGTGATTGGCTGAACAAGAAGTAGGACTGAGTGGACTTGTAGGCTCTAAAGTTTTACATTGTTTTGTTTTAGAGAGCAGTTACATAAAAAAAATACATTTGTAGGTTGCACTTTTACGATAAAGAGATTGCATTATGGTATGGCATTGTATTGTATGAGGTGGGGCAGGAGGGAGGGATAGCTCAGTGGTTTGAGCATTGGCCTGCTAAACCCAGGGTTGTGAGTTCAATCCTTGAGGAGGCCACTTAGGGATCTGGGGCAAAAATTGGTCCTGCTAGTGAAGGCAGGGGGCTGGACTCAATGACCTTTCAAGGTCACTTCCAGTTCTAGGAGATTGGTATATCTCCAATTATTACCTTATTACCTTTTAGGTGTATTTCTTTTGGTTATCATTTTTACAGTACAAATATTTGTAATAAAAATAATATAAAGTGAGCACTGTACACTTTGTATTCTGTGTTATTGAAATAAATATATTTGAAAATGTAGAAAAACGCACAAATATTTAATAAATTTCACTTGGTATTCTATTGTTTAACAATGTGATTAAAACTGATTAATTGCGATTAATTTTTTTGAGTTAATTGCATGAGTTAATTGTGATTAAGCAACAGATCTAATATAAAATTTAGAATTTTTCCTTAGATAAACTTCAGTTAGGCTAGATCCTATTCCCTCATACAGGGATACTAGCAAAGTGGCAGAGGCTAAATCTCCAGGTTTTGAGACCTGTCCCTCACATGATGCTTATATGCCTATTAACAATAGGCATTCCTGATGCTTCCACTGCATGGGAAAAGGACACATCCTGGAGTGGTGTTCAGTATGTCACTTTTTCTTCAAACATAGTGGCTGCTGCTCACAAGGGATCAAGACAGCAGGGACCTTCAAAGTCCATACTAAGAGAGAAGGACCCAGCAAAATTAGATGTCTCGGGCCACAAGGTGTATTCATCTGCTAGCCTCCATATGAAGGTGGTTAAATAGTCTCTCCAAATATACTGGGTTAAGTTGCCCCCTGAAGGAGTACCAGGATTAAATCTATCACGGTAGAAGAATGGTTGACTGTCCAAATGTCATTACAGGCTGCGCTGAACATGTCTGACACTGGTGTGCACTGTGGCCACTGGATTAGCCATGAGGAAGTCAACATGGCTTCAGTCCTCAAGGATGCCCAGGGAGGGCCAAGCCACTATCAAGGACCTCCAATTTGAGGGCAATGAACTATTTAACATTGAACAGATGATGCCCTCCATTCCTTCAAAGATTCAGGGATGGTTCTGAGCTCTTTGGGTCTGTGATGAAATGGAGAAACTGCCCACCAGCACGGCAGGGGTTAAAGAGAGCCTTTGGGCCCAGCTAGCCCTGCACCATTATACCTGTAGCCAATGGCAGGCCTCGAGGGGAGAGAATAAGAGAGAACGTAGCTCAGTTTGAATCTGACTGGTGAAGAGGCATGAACTAGCTGCCAACCTAGTTGAGAGGGAGGGTCACTAGCCTGCCAGCCAAGGCTGCCACCAGGGAGTAAGCACTGTCTTCCCAGCCAAGGGAGACTGTGGAGGAGCCTCAGGAGCCTCCAGCAACTGAGGTAGGTGGGTGATTGAAGCACAGAGACATTGTGGAGTTTGGCCTCACCAAACTTATGGCTGCCTCACCCAAAGGAACTTGGGACCACAGCAGGGCATTGCCTAGGGTGACCAGACAGCAAGTGTGAAAAATCAGAACAGAGGATGAAGGGTAATAGGAGCCTATATAAGAAAAGACCCCAAAATTGGAACTGTCCCTATAAAATTGGGACATCTGGTCACCCCAGCATTGCCCCAGGTCCACGAGGGGGTGCTACTGGAGGCAAGTCACTCCAGTGACTTGGACTATAGGGGCACACCCCAAACTGAAGGGACAGTGGTAAGAAGTAGCCCAGGGCAGTGGATTTAGACTCCCCTCTGAGAGGTCCCCCTGTTCAATGGTTGACTCAAATGGGACCCGGTGGAGAGTGAGGGCCTGGGTTTCCCTCCCCCCCACATAAAAGACTTTGGCACCTCGCCCAGAGGTCAGGTGCACCAACAACTAGGCTGCTTGGCCCTCCAAGCACCCGGTTACAGGGCCTCTGTGTACCAACCACAAGGAGAAAATGATCACCCCAGCAGCAGACTTTTAGACAGTGCTCCAATGTTACCATCAGCATAGAGGACCTCAGAGCCAGTGAGGGTGAGACAGATATTCCATCATGAACAACTCTCTGCTGTTTTTTCTGCTCCCCCACAGTCTAGGGCTTCCCCCTGGCTGCAGGTTTGATGCCATCATTGAGAACCTGATAGAACTACGAGAGAATTTTTTGCATTCTTGCACCTCTTCCACCACCTCTGGACAGCTGTCTCTTTTATTTTCAGAAAGGCCTTTTTAGTTTGGGCTAGGATTACCTCAGACCATTGGGTCCTGGAGATCATAAGCAAGAAGTAGCGTATTCAGTTCCAGTTCCTTCCCACCTCTCCCTAGTTTCTGCATCTCTTTTTGGGTACCCTTCTTCTGACTGTTAAAACAAGTGGACCCCTCCTACAAATTGGAGCAATGGAACCTTGGAGTTCAGGAGCAGAGATTTTTTTTTCCTATTTTTTTTTTCTTATTCAAAAAGAGAGAGGGGATTTGCAGCCCATCTGGGACCTTTGACATCTCAATCTTCATTTGACATTTCAATTTCAGGATGGTGACTTTCGCCTCCGTAATCCCCTTATTGGATCTTCAGGGCCAGTTTGCTGCTCTCATGATGCAAGATGCCTATTTTCATATATCAATCCATCTAGCCCATAGCAAAAACCTCAGATTCCTGGTAGGCACATCTCTCTACTAGAACAGGTCCTACTCTTTGGTCTTTTTAATGGCATCAAGAGTATTCAGCAGTGCTGGCAGCTCATCTAAAGAGACAAGGGATCCAAGTCTACTATTAAGTCAAGAGAGAGAAATCCACACTGACTCAGACTCAGAGCATAGCTCATAGGAGTGGTGTTAAATTCCAGGACAACAAGGCCTACTTCTCACAGCAGGGATTTCATACCATAGTAGGTCTCATCAACCAGCTCCAAGCCCACCCAAGAACATCAGTGAAACATGGCTCATATTTCTGTGACCTCATGCACTTGTTACACAGCATGCCAGACTTCACCTATGCTCTGTGCAAGAGTGGTTGAAATCTTTATCTACCTAAGAAACACCACATGCATGTGGTGGTCATGGTCCCCCAAGAAATCCTTTCCTCATTTAAACTAGTGGAAGGATCCCCTCAGATGCACAATACTGTATTCTTCTAAGCACTTCTACCTGCCAAGACTCTGGTGACAGATGTTTCCATGCAGGGGTGGGGCAGTTTACCTAGATCAGCTTCAAATTCAGGCTTGTGGTCCTCTCAAGAAATTCTCCATCATACAAATGTTTTAAAGCTCAGAGCCAGCTACCTGGCATGCAAAGCATTCCTGCCTCCTCTTCAGGGATCCACAATACAAATGCAGACAGACAATACTGTAGCTATGCACTATGTCATTAGACAAGATGGAGCAATATTATTCCCATGCTTCAAGCGGTCTCTCTCCCAGGCCTGCTGGGAGCTGGTGTGGGGCTCTTAATTACTGCATGTTTTCAGTGCCACTCCTCTCACCCCACCAGTCAACCAAACAGGCAGGAAGCAGCTGAGACAGATAGATGGTGGAATGTAGTGATACCCCCAACTCCCCATCCCCTCCACAAGCAGTCGAATTAGCTCAATACTATGATTCCCGCCGCCCCCTACCCCCACCCCCAACAATGGGGAGGCAGAATCGTGGTTTACACAGGGCCTTAGACATGAATGAATACAGAATTTGATCGCTTGACAAAATATAAGTGGTGCCCCTGTCCCGATCTGACTCTCAATGGAGTAAAATCTTAATGATGTATTTAATTGAATTCTTTGATGCAAAACCCATTGCTGGTAGTGAATGAACTAGCAGCTGCCCTATGCTTGATTGTGATTGCCTACAGTAGCTCATGATGAACCAATTTGGCCTGTTAGCCTGTTTTCTTCTGGTATGTAGCTCCACATGTCTCTGCTTAACTTCATTTAGTATCAAACCTTTGAGGTTTTCTTCTCCCCCTTGATCTTTTACTTTTTTAACGGAATCATTGGGACAAGCATTTTTTAAGAAGAGATGCTTTCAATGGATTTATCTTCCTAGCTTCAGTGTTAGGATCTGTTTTCGTAAGGTGCTCAGCACATCCAGTGAGATGCTCAGCTCCCCCAGCTCTCCTTAAATTCAGGTAGGAGTTAAGGATGCTCAGTTCTTTGTGGACTCACGGCATTAGTCAGCTCTCTTAAAGTGATTGATTAATGTAGTGGCATTCTTCCAAAGACCTGCAACAAGGCAACATCCTGACTCTCTAATATAGCTTGTGGGAGAATTTTCTTTTTAGAACAAACAGCCTGATTTCAATATATATGCAAGGAAGTACAAAACTTAGCGGCTGCATAGCCATATAGGGTATGTCTAAACTTCAACTGTCGGGTTGTGATTTCCAGTGCGGGTGCACAGACTTGGGTAGTACCCTAAAATTAGCAGTTTTGACATTGTGGCACAGGTAGCAGTTTGGATGAGCCACCTGACTCCAAGCTCACTTGACCCCCGGGTCCAAGCTTGGATGCCAGCCTGAGCTGCAATGTCCAGGCTATTTTTAGTGCGTTAGCTTGAGCATAGCTAGTGCAAGTCTGTGTACCCACACTGGAAATAGCACCTGACAGCTGCAGTGTAGACCTACCTATAAGGAACACACAAAACCACATGCCATTTAAGAGAAGTCATTCAAACTAGCTAAGTTAGCAAGAGGCTCCTACATTATCTGATTATAGCTCTGGAATTTATTAATCAGCCTTTTGGAAAATCAGGAAAAAATTAGGACTGTTACACAGTTTAAAAAAAAAAAGTAGTTGCATGTAAAAAAAAAATAGAATACCATTTATTTAAATATTTTTGGATGTTTTCTACATTTTCAAATATATTGATTTCAATTACAACACAGAATACAAAGTGTACAGTGCTCACTTTATATTTATTTTTATTACAAATATTTTCGCTGTAAAAGTGACAAAAGAAATAGTATTTTTAAATTCACCTCATACGGGTACTGTAGTGCAATCTCTATCGTGAAAGTGCAACTTACAATTGTAGATTTATTTTTTTGTTACATAACTGCACTCCATAACAAAACAGTGTAAAACTTTAGAGCCTACAAGTCCACTCAGTCCTACTTCTTTTCAGTCAATCACTCAAACAAATTTTTTTTTTACATTTGCAGGAGATAATGCTGCCCTCTTTGGGGCTTGTTTCGCTCCTCCTCCTCTTCCGGCGGCCTCTGGCTGCGTCCGCTGGCTCTCTTGACGCCTCGCGAGAGCAGTGGGCTGGGGTGCTGTCTGGTGTGTCCCCATCAGGCCCCCTCCTCCTGACCCTATGACCCCACTCTCCTGTCCCCTGTCTGTTTGTCCCCCCGCACTCTGGGTTCCCTGGGCCCTGTGTGTCTCCCCTAGGCTGGGGGGGGTGGGCAGCTGGGGGCTTCCGCCCGCCCCCTCTCCCGGATAACCCAATAGTACAATATCACCTGAAAGTGAGAACAGCGTCGCAAGATATTTACATGCCAGATGCGCTAAAGATTCCTGTTTCCATTCATGCTTCAACCACCATTCCAGAGGACATGTGTCCATGCTGATGACGGATTCTGCTCGATAATGATCCAAAGCAGTGCAGACCAAAGCATGTTCATTTTCATCATCTGAGTCAGGGGCCACCAACAGAAGACTGATTTTCTTTTTTGGTAGTTCAAGTGCTCTAGTTTCCATGTCTGAGTGTTGCTCTTTTAAGACTTCTGAAAGCATGCTCCACACCTCGTCCCTCTGATTTTGGACGGCTCTTCAGATTCTTGAACCTTGGGTTGAGTGCTGTAACTATCTTTAGGAATCTGATATTTGAACCATCTTTGTGTTTTGTCAAATCTGCAGTGAAAGTATTCTTAAATCAAACAACATATGCTGGGTCGTCATCTGAGACAACCATAACACAAAATACATGGCAGAATGCGGGCAAAACCATGGAGCAGGAGACACACACAAATTTAATTAATGCATTTTTTTTAAACAAGCATCATCACCATTGAAGCATGTTCTCTGGAATCGTGGTCAAAGCATGAAGAGGCGCATAAATGTTTAGCTGATCTGTGATGCCAGGCGAATGCCTGTTCTCACTTTCAGGTGACGTAAATACAAAGCAGACAGCAATATCACTTGTAAATGTAAACAAACTTGTTTCTCTTAGTGATTGGCTGAACAACAGGTAGGACTGAGTGGATTCGTAGGCTCTAAAGTTTTTTGCATTGTTTTGTTTTGGAGTGCCCTTATGTAACAAAAAATAAATAGATCTACATTTGTAAGTTGCACTTTCATGATAGAGATTGCACTGTAGTACTTCTATTAGGTGCATTGAAAAATACTATTTCTTTTGTCACTTTTATAGTGCAAATATTTGTAATCAAATGTAAATAAAGTGAGCACTGTACACTTTGTATTCTGTGTTGTTATTGAAATCAATATATTTGAAAATGTAGAAAAATATCCACAATATTTAATAAATTTTCAATTGGTATTCTGTTGTTTAACAGTGTGATTAAAACTGCAATTAATCACGATTAATATTTTTAATTGCAATTTTTTTGAGTTAATCGTGTGAGTTAACTGCGATTAATTGACAGCCCTAGTAAAAATGAAATAACATAAATGCTTGTGGAGTTGAACACTGAAGTCTTCCATGATCATAACTGTTTGATTTATGGTAGCCTGCTCATGTTTGCCTGCAGCAGAGTAAAAGATCTGCCAAGTGCTTTTGCTAGAGTGGAATGACTGTATATCTTAATTGCAATTGGTTAGGAACAACTGGACAACATGGAATGAAATTAGAAATTACTCCCAAAAATCAGGCTAGGTCCTAATATATCAAATGATGGTATTTAAAAAGAGGGTGGGGGGAATCCCTGTAGAAATTTGTAAGGCTTAACATGTAATATTCAGACTGATTTCAACAGGGGAATGAGGCAGAAACATTTGCTCAGCATGGGGGCACAACTAAGAGACTGTGTAGCTTTAAATAAATCTTGTTTGCTGTTCACAGATTATGTGACCTGATGTGTTATAATAAATGTGTGTCACTCCCATAATCATTAACAGGAGTTCTCAAAATTCCCATGCATTGATATTAGAACAAGTCCTTCTACAAGAGACTGAGGAATGAACATTATATCCAGACATGCCCAACCCATGTGAAAAAAAAATGCAGAAATTGGGCTTGTTTTTGGCTTAATTGGTGTGAGTTGCTTGTTGGCTAGTTCTTGGCTTGTTGCTTGTTGCTTCTTTTTTTGGATTGGCTCCCAGCAAGGGGGGAGGGCAAGCAGGGACAAGGGGGGGAGAGAGTTAGGGGTGCACAGCAGGCCCACCACAGTCCCTGACTGCACGCCGGGGGGGATCTAGTAACATAGAGTGTTGGGATTCTTGGGGATTGGCTTGTTTTGGGCTTGTTTTGAAATGGGATTAGCTTGATTTTTGTCTTATTGTGAAAGTTGGGGTGCTTATTTACCACGTGAAAGTTGGCAACTGTGATTATATCCACTGTACCCTTGCTTCAACCTGTGATTACTGTAAAAATCAAATTAAGTAACATTTGAGAGATAAGCAATTAGAAGTGCTGGAAGTACTGTACTGTCGTCATGAAAACATCAGGGCAGTTATTCATTATTGTTTTTGCTATCTTGTAGCTTCCTAAGGTGTTAGCAGTCGTGTAGTTAGCAGTACTTTCCATGACTGTTTGGTTCACACCAGGACTCAGCCATATCTTTGTGGGGCACTGGGCAACAGAGGCTAGTCAGAGATCTGGAGCAAGATACAGGAGGCTGTCCCGTATCCAGCAGCCTCCATGCAGGATCCCCATTATGTTAATTTTAACAGTCTTGTTTCTTTTCTCAGGGGACACAACCCCATTAGCTCTCACTAGTAAATACAAAGATCAGCTAAAAGTGTAGAATTTATAATGAGCCTTTTACTTCCCACCTCAGCACTCCATATTGTTTATAATTAGCAGTAGAAAGGGGGCTGGATATTGCTGCAGATAAAAGTACAGTCCCTTTCTCTTCCAGCACCTAGGAATGAGGGAGGACAGGGGGTGGAGGGAGGGAACCTGAATCTGCATCAGCATGAAAAGTTGCAGAGAGATTGGCAACATCAAGATGTGATTTTTGTGTCTGTGTATCATTCTGATGAAGAGGTTCTCCAGCTACTCTTACTCTAGTCAACATCTACTAGGGAACTTAATTGTCTTCCCAAAAAGCATGCCACATTTTAGTTTTATTTTCCCCGTGTGGGTTTGAGGGATAGGGGAAGAGAGGTAGTATCAAGAAGGTATTCCTGCCTCAGAGCTACTCTTTATTTCCTGTTTTTAGTGTTGCTCTTCAATAATCCCGCCTGTCCATGATTTTATGCTATTAATTAATTTCTATATAGATTTGAGAGCTGTTTTGCTAAGATGCATTAGAACAGAGGGGGCTACAGAAAGAGTCTGTCTCTAATTTGTTCAGCATCGGCAGCTACACAGCACATAATAGCTATTATCAGTGTAATAGCCCTCCTTACCTTAGTGGTTGTAGAGCTGAACATATTGGTGTGATTCACTCAGTTAGTCTTGCTCAGGGAGTGAATGGATTACAGTAATTACTTCAGTCATCTCTGTTTTGATAATGTTCCTTGGTGCACCATTCTAATGCTGATTAATGAAGTTCTGGAGAGCTGTAAAAGGTGGGAATGGCAGTGCAAAGTGAAGAAGAGGATGCAACTGTTCTAAGTCTTGGTCCTTAAAAATACTCAATAGGTGAGATTTTGCTGTAAAAAGACAAACCACAGTCATTTTAGGAAGAGGACTAATAGAATTTCACAGCTCGTTGTAATTTGTGAAATGGCTACCTTTTGTGCAATAGTCTCCATCTTTCATGTTGTGTGGAGTGCAGAAATACGTCAATCTAACTTCTGTACCTATTACCTAGCAACAAAACTACAGTATTCTATCTGATAGAGAAGGCATAATGCTATTTTAATAACCGAGTATTAACTGTAAAAGATCTTCTAAATTTTTATAAATATTTTTAGCAAAAACTGCAGTGATGCTGATGCATTTTCATGACTCTTTAATCCCTCCGGTGTCGAAAAACCAACTATGAATAGCCAGTGAAGGAACGTTCATTTTCATGTGAATACTTTAACCTTATGTACGGTGGTACTTCTGTGATTCAGACAGGAGCTACAATGGTGTATAGAAGGGGTAGTTCCATTGAAGTCACATTTGTCAGGAAATAGTTTCTAAGATTTAAGGTAAATTAATCCTTGGGAACATATGAAAAACTATAGCCAAATAATCATTTGTGTCTACATCTATTTGTAGCCATCGCCACCATGTACTCCATGATCAAGAAGTTGACAAGAGGACATGTGTTCCCATGAATCACCTCTGGGAACAGCAAGCCCCCTACACTGTGTGCAATAGCTCCCTTTCGGAGTATGGAGTTTTAGGTAAGTCAGAAAATGCCTGGGAAGTTTTCTTATGCAGTAAGATGTCTCAAATGAGATTTGGGAATTGATGACTGCTAATTAGGAGCAATTTTGTTTAAATTGTAAATTAAAGATGGTTGAACCTGCACATATTGAAAGGTTCTGTTCCGCTAATATTTCAGACATTCAGATTCTTATCTGAGCCTCTTAGCTCTTCCATTAGATTTCTGGTGCTTCCTGCGGTTGGTCAGGCTGGAAATGCAACAAAAACAGCTTTTTTTATATCTTAGCGCTTCTGTTCTAGTAGGAACATGCAGGGCAAGGGCGTGAAAATGAAATAGTATAACTGCTAATCAGTTTTTTCTTTTTATTGAACTACCTGAAAAATATTTTGTCAAATTTACTCTAGTAATTTTATTTATCGTTTGTCCTTCCTTGATTAAGGTGGGGTTATAAAAATTATTATTACAACTAGTAGCTGAGAGCTCTTGCTATTGCACTGGTGTGGCATAATCCACCATCTGTGCTTTCTCTGTCTCTCTCACAACCAATGCAATCGTTACATGCAAATTAGCTGCAGAATAAAGGTGGTGATTGGTTGAGTTACCTCTGATATCACTGGGGTCTAGGTCTCTTGGTATGGCATAGATACATTCCTTGATGTGGCTGTACACCTCATGGGTGTAGTTGGTAAAGTCAGAATGGCTGAGAATTTATAAACTGGATGGTAACGACCCTGAAATCCAGTGATTTATTGAATTGGGTGATATTCTAAACAAAAAGAGCTCTCAACTATGCTCGTAGCTATTTCCATCACCAAAGACGTTCTAGGCTTCAGAGAGACAAAGATAGTGACAATCCTGGATTCTTATTATATAGACCAGTGGTAGGCAAACTATGGCCGATGGCCAGATCCGGCCCTCCAGACGTTTTAATCCGGCCCTCGATCTCCCGCTGGGGAGTGGGGTTGGGGGCTTGCCCTGCTCTGCGTGGCTCCTGGAAGCAGCAGCATTTCCCCCCTCCAGCTCCTCCACGTAGGGGCAGCCAGGGGACTTTGCATGCTGCCCCCGCCCTAAGTGTGGCCCCCACAGCTCCCACTGGCCAGCAACTGCAGCCAATGGAAGCTGCAGGGGTGGAGCCTGCGGATGGGGCAGCGTGCAAAGCTGTCTGGCTGGGCCTCCACATAGGAGCCGGAGGGGGGACATGCCGCTGCTTTTGGGAGCTGCTTGAGGTAAGCGCTGCCCAGAGCCTGCATCCCTGACCCCCTCCCGTGCCCTTATCCCCTGACTCACCCTGATCCCCCTCCCGCCCTCCAAACCCCTCGGTCCAATCTTGGAGCATCTTCCTGTACCCCCAACCCCTCATCCCCAGCCCCACCCCAGAGCCCACACCCGTTAGTCGGAGTCCTCCCAGATGTGTCTGCTCCCGCATCCCAGATGTGGCCCTCGGGCCAAAAAGTTTGCCCACCCCTGATATAGACCCTAATCCAAATTGTGCCCTTCTATAATGGACCATTGTGACGTTGCACTCTATATAATTTTATGAAAATATGCTAATATAACTGGAATATGCTTCATGCAAAAGGTCTCTTGTAAGGTATCATTACAAAGCTTATAATCTACTGAGTGTGATCATCCTATTTGTATAAATGTACCACTCTTGTATCTGAAACTAGAAATATGAAATATAACTCTGAGGGCCTATTGTAATTATACAACTTGTGGGCCATTAATGGTGGTTTGGAATCTTGATGACTCCCATTAACCAGGACAATTGACTGCAGATGGCTCTGTTTTATCTGTAAGTCTTCCTGTATACCTGTGTGCTGGCAAGTGGGTAATGAAGTTTTACAGTGACATGATCCAGTCACCTGAACTGGAATCCATCTTTAACCTGGTGTCTTTCCATTGAGAAGGAGGGGTGGGAACCCAGAGAGGGACAAAGGATTCCCACCTTGTGCAAAAGATATATAAACAGAACAAAGTGGGGAGCCATCTTGAGGGATCCCCTAGCTACCACCTGAGCGGGAAAGTCTGTACCAGGGGAAAGGACTGTGCCCAGACTGGGAAGGCATCCAGTCTGTGAAAGAAATGTATTGAAACATCTTTCAGGGTGAGATATTAACTGTACTCAATTGTATTACTGCATTAGGCTTAGATTTGCGTGTTTTATATTATTTTGCTTGGTAACTCACTTTGTTCTGGCTGTTACTACTTGGAACCACTTAGATCCTACTTTCTGTATTTAATACAATCACTTTTTTACTTATTAATTAACCCAGAGTATGTGTTAATACCTTGGGGGGGGAGGGGGAGAACAGCTGTGCATAGCTCTCTCTATCAGTGTTATAGAGGGCGAACAATGTATGAGTTTACCTTGTATAAGCTTTATACAGGATAAAACAGATTTATTTGGGTTTAGACCCCATTGGGAGTTGGGCATCTGAGTGTTAAAGACAAGAACACTTCTGTTAGCTGCTTTCAGTTAAGTCTGCAGCTTTGGGGCAAGTAATTCAGACCCTGGGTCTGTGTTGGAGCAGACGGGAATGTCTGGCTCAGCAAGACAGGGTGCTGGGGTCCCAAGCTGGCAGGAAAAGCAGGGGCAGAAGTAGTCTTGACACATCAGGTAGCAGCTCCCAAGGGGGGTTCTGCGATCCAACCCGTCACAGCATGATTGGGTCCATTGTGTCTTTTCAAAAAAATGATACTAAATATGTAAAATGGACTAGAAAAGTGGTGGTTGTTTTTTAATGTTGAGACTATGATGACCTGCCTACAATATCATGCATGCAGGTCTGCTCAAACTGTAGCATCATTACACACATGCTATAAAAATGCTTCCTCCCCCCTTCTTCTCCACCACTGTTCCTGTCAGCTGCTTAAAACCTAATTGTGCATCGTGTGAGAGGAGGGAAAAAAGGGGGGTGCAAATTCAGAACTCCTACTGGAGAATAGTTGACATTGATCACTAAAGGAGCATAGAGCTGAAACACACCAGGCATCCATCTTATACAATTTTCTGTTAAATACTAATAGTAATGGTGAAGTCATACTTAAAATCTATTTTTGCAGAAGGATGTTGGGCAACATATGCAGAAATTCATCAGCAAAGATTATGGGGGAAAGAATTATGAAGCAGTCAAGAGTCCAAACTGAAATTAAAATGGTTCAGAATGTTTCATCTTCTCATGTATTGGCACTTTGAAAATACACCATCTCTACATCATAGAGCTGCGGGGTTCTTTTGAGGGTATACAGTTGCTAAAGAGGGATTTTAGCTATATAATGTGGCTTTGCAAATTTATTAACAACATTATGAGAGGCGGAGCTATGAGTAAAATCAAGGATGATGGGAATATAGATATGAAAACCTATTCCAACCTTGTGTATTGAGTGCTATTCCAAATGTACTACATAAATTGAGATCACAAATCTTTGTTAGAAATTGCATTAATCGTAGTGAATCAAATTATACTTTGGCACTGGCCAGACATTTCACCTTCAGCTGGGGGTGAATGATTACCTCTCTGACAAGCTGTAGGTGGCAAGAGGATGATATGTGAAGCACAGAATAAAACTGACACATTTAATAATATATCAGTAAGTTTTATTGACTCTGTGGATAAATAATGAACTATTACATATCTATTTCACAACTCAAATGAAAGCAAAAGGGAAAAAATGAAGAGTTAATAGATAACAGTGGCTTATAATAGATTAGTATCTGTTATGTGGATATTTGGCTGTATAAACATCTTGAGGATTGTATTTTAATGTGTGTAAGTCAGTTAGGTCTACAGTGTTAAAATTCAGACAGAACAAGGCAGTGTGGTTAGAGCACAGGCCTAGGAGCTGGAGGTTCCTGGGCTCTTATGTGTTCTTCCCCTGACTTGGTGTGTGAGCAGTGATGGGACACTTCAGTGTTCTGTGTCTTAGTTTGTCCCTCTGTAAAATGGGTATATTGATACTTACTTGAGGTGGACAAGAGGGCAGAATTTCATATGGGATAAGATTTTTTTTTGCAATCCCCTTCTATATTTTTGCTCTATTTTTTTTTAATCCTGTTCATTTTTTAATGGGTGCACTAATTCAAATTCTGCAACTAGGTGGGTGGTGATGGTGGTGGTGTTAATGTATTTAAAACAACAAATACTTAGCCAAATGTCTGCTTTTGAAAAAAGTGAACACTGAAGCTATATAGATATAGATATATAATAGCATGGCTTCTTCTCTCATCTAGGTTGAGACGCTCCATCAGATCAGGGTACTGCCTTGTATAATGTGGCCAGTCAAATCTGATGTTTCCAGGGTGTGAAAGCATCAAGTAAACAATAATTGGACTCTTTTTATACATTTTAAAAGGGCAGTAAAAAAAATTGTTTTGCGGTTCTTCTTAAATATGTGTGGATGAAGGGTACATATGAGCACAAATTAATATTACTGATATTGATATTTTAAAATAATATAATTTTAAAATCCATAGCTATGGCATTCTCCAACAATGAAGGAAACAAAATGGACAAAGCAATTTACAGTGGATGAGTGTGACAAGCCAGATTTTTTAATTAGAAATGTTTTATTAGAAATACCATCTGGTATGTGAATGGGTTAAAATTTTAATATAATTAAGTCCTCTCCCTCTTTCTTTAGCTGTAATGACTTTAATTAATTTTGTTAACATTTACCATACATCATGGTGCTTTGAAATGTTTACCTTTGCAAATTTGTATTTATGGAGAGAGATCGTTTTCAGATGAGAGCGCTCCAAATGGATGTTTACCTCTTTTATTAAGAACTTTGATCAAACATAACTTATTTATCATTCTAATCCATTTTGCCAGTAACATTTTTAAGGAAAGGTTTTTTTGAATGGATAGTTTATTAATGTAATGTCATAGCTTCTAAGTGGTCAGAAAGTTTTGTGCACAAGGAATAGATTCTTCCTCAGGAGAGAAATCAACACCTTGTTCTAGTTCATATCTACATAGTTGTATAGAGCTAGAAATAGGAACTGTTCAGTATTATCTTATCTGTTCTAAAGGTTAATATTCAAACAAAACTATTTTGTACAAGAGGGTAACACAATCACTCCTGTAAAAAACAAAACAAAAAAAACATTAATAACCAAAGACATTATATGGGACAGAAACCCAACAACAGCAGTTGCACAGACACGGGATTAATTATTCTAGTCCATATACAATACCTAGACTTATTTACTCACTTCACAAGTTGCAGTAGGACTGCAGATATTAAAGCAGATATATTGTATCTTGCTTATCATGGTATTTGCGCCCCTAAATCAAGGCCTTGTCTACGTGGGATAGTTGCCTCAATTTAACTTAAATCTCTGTGTTAAACTGATACAAATTTCTATGTGGAAACTCTCTTATTTTGGCTTAATTTACACAGGATGCTGTTTGGGTGTCAGTTGTTTCTGCAGTAAGTTTGATTATTAGAGAGTGGTGGGAAGAGGGCTTTCTATGCAGAGTAGTTAGTGACTTCTCCTTTCTGGGCTGTCCTCTTTTGAATACAAGGGGGGGGGGGGGAAATGCAAAATTTCCCAATCTGAGGATTTGCTGCTTCAAGAGGAAGATGGAAAGAGGAGCAGAGTTTATTTTGTTCTAGGGTGACCATATTTCCCAAGGGAAAATGGGACACTGGGGGGGGGGGGGGGCTAGCCTGAGGCCCCTCCCTCTCCCTGAGTGGGGGACTGACCCAAGTCCCGTCCCCCCACGAGACTGGGAGTTGCTGCTTGCCTGAGCCCTGCCTGCCCCAGCCCTCCCCATGCAAGGCTGGCATCACCACTCGTCCCCCGCACCCATCCCACCCACGCCCACGTTCCTCCATACCCAACTTTTTTGACCCGTTGGCAAGAGCAAATGGAACAAATGCTAACTTTTGCCAAAAAGGTCAGGACAGCCAGGACAGGACAAGGCTTAAAAAAGAGACTGTCTCAGCCAAAATGGGATGTGTGGTCACCCTATTTTGTTCTCCTGTTACCACTACTGCATGCACAGCCACTGTTCAACAAGAAGCTTTGGAGTGGTTGTACTGGAAGTCTCTAATACTGAGGTGTGCCTGTGAAGGAAAAAGGAGTTAAGATTGTGGATTTAATTTGTGTCTGTGTAAACATGCAAGAACTCAGAATCGTTTTGGGAATTCCCTAAATTTCTGTGGATTAGAGCTCATTAAGTAAGAATGGATTGAATAGCCCTGCATGACAATACCACAAATTGTTTCCCTGGCAGGTGAAGAAGCAGAGTGCTGGCACCTGTTCAGAGCTGTGAGCTCTGCACCAAGTTATTGCTTTCTCTGTTAGGAGCATCTGGGGTATAATAGCTCCACTAAAATGATATTCTGACAAGACTGATTTGCCTCAGTGATAAAACCAGAACAGGCTAGTTACTTTGCATTGTAAAAAACTATTTGTTTTCAGATGCAAGGTGAGAGGGATGTGTACGTTTAAGGGTTGTATTCGAAATCTGTTTTAGATTTTGTTTGTTACAGTACAGCCTAGTGGATAGGGCATTAGATGGGGATTTGGCAGGTGTGGGTTCAATTCCTGGCTCTCACTAGTCTGCTTCTTGAGTTTAAGCAAATAACTTCCCTCCCTGGGCCTCGTGTCCCCATCTGTAAAATTGAGATGATGATAATACTAACCTTTTTAAAGTACGTTGAGATCTAAAGATGAAAAGCACATATAAGAGCTAGGCATTAGCATTCTGTTAACCTGAGTGTATTGTTTTAGTTGCAGCTGGATTATTGCAATTCAATTAAAGTCTCATAAAGATAGTATTTAGCTGCAGGTTATTCAGTTTCAGCAATCGGGAAGTCTGGAAGCATAATTGAGTTGCTTATTAAGCAAGGGTTGCCAACTTTCTAATCACACAAAACTGAACACCCCTGCCCGCCCCTTCTCTGAGGCCCCGCCCCTGCCCACTCTATCCCCCCTCCCTCTGTCACTCACTCTCCCCCATCCTCACTCACTTTCACCAGGCTGGGGTGGGGGGTGAAGGCTCTGGCTGGGGGTGTAGGCTCTGGGGTGAAGCTGGGGATGAAGGGATTGGGGTGCAGGAGAGGGCTCTGGGCTGGGACGGGGTTGGGGTGTGGGGGTGGGCTCTGGGGTGGGGCTGGGGATGAGAGATTTGGGGTGCAGGAGGTGGCTGCGGGCTGGGGCCGAGGGGTTCGGAGTATGGGAGGGGGTGTGGGCTCTGGGGTGGGGCTGGGGTTGAGGGGTTTGGGGTGCAGGAGGGGGCTCCGGTCTGGGGCAGGAGGTTGGGGTGAGGGCTCTGGCTAGGGGTTTTGGCTCTGTGGTGGGACTGGGGATGAGGGATTTGGGGTGCAGGAGGGGACTCTGGGCTGAGGCAGGGGGTTGGGGTGTGGGGTCCTGACAGTGCTTACCGTGGTTCCCAGGAACTGACCACCAGGTCCCTGCAGCCCCTAGGTGCATCAGTGAGGCTCTGTGTGCTGTGGCTGCCGTCACGCCGGCAGAAGCCTTCCTTAGCCCTGGGCCCTTGCTGTGCCACCGACCGGATTTTTAACAGCCCCTTTTCAACTGGGCATTCTGATTGAAACAGGATGCCTGGCAACCCTATATTGAGCAGAAGGCCAGAATATAGTTTCACCAGTTTATCTGGACATCTTAATAGAGGAAGAGAGCAGACATAATTTACAGGCCCCTTATACACACTCAGCCTACTAATACATATTCATTTGTTACTTTAAATGTGCTTTTTTGTATACGCCTATCTTTCTTCATTCTCTTGAACCTCCAACAGGGCTCTTATTGATGATATTCTCCTTATGGGAGTATGATTCTCTCTGTTGAGCTCTGGCTGGATACTTGCTTCTTGAGTTCTAAGACTTTCCCAAGTTCTCAGGTGCCTCAGAGCCATAGAATCATAGACATCTAGGGCTGAAAGAGACCTTCAGATGTCGTCATATAGTCCAGCCCCCTTCACTGAGGCAGGACCAAGCATACTTAGACCATCCCTGAGAGGTGTTTGTCTAACCTGTTCTTTAAAACTTCCAATGAAGAAGATTCCACAACCTCCCTTCGAAGCCTGTTTCATTGCTTAGCTATCCTTATAGTTTGAAAGTTTTTTTTCCTAATATCTAACCTAAATCTCTCTTGCTTCAGATTAAGCCAATTACTTCTTGTCTTACCTTCAATAGACATGGAGAGCAATCACTCACTGTCTTCTTTTTATAACAGCCCTTAACATATTTGAAGACTTATCATATTCCTCCTCATTCTTCTTTTCTGAAGACTAAACATGCCCAGTGTTTTTAACCTTTCCTCATAGGTCTGGTTTTCTAAACCTTTTTGTTGCTCTCCTGTGGACTCTTTCTGATTTGTCCACATCTTTCCTAAAGTGTGATGACCAGAATTGGACACACTACTCCCATTGAGGCTTCATCAGAGCTGAGTAGATTGTATGCTTCATTCTGGGAAAAGAGGAAATTCCCAGACACATGATATTTGAAGACAACAGATGGATCAGCAGAGACTCCTGGACCTTCTTAGGGCTGGAGGTGGAATTCAGTATGATTTTATGGTTGACTGGGAAAGGTGAGGAAGAAAGGAAGAATATTAATCTATTGATGTAAACTTTTTTGGAAGTCTTAAAGGTTTGAATTCATCTTGTCATTTGGAATAAGGCTGGTGCTTAGGCTTTCTGAACCATTTTCTTCCTAGTGAACAATTAAAAAATCATTACAGCAATAGTATTCTAAAAGTCCACAGTACCTTTCATTGTGAATGATCCCTATGTTTCTATAGAGATAATGATCTCACCACTGATATGCAGCTCTCTCTGTGTTGGAATATGACAGTGATGTTACTAGGGCAGCACTACACCATTTTTTTATAGATGGAGAGAGAGCCAATATCATTATCCAACTAAAACTGCAGCAGGAAATTAGGTAGACAGTGAAAAAACTGAGAGCCAGGTTCTTATAGGGCCATATAATGGGACTGTTGGAGGGCATAAGGGGGCTTCCCCTACCTCTTGAGCATCCATGTTTCCATGGCTCAGAAACCAAATAGATGTTAATGATTTCACTGGCTCTCCTGGGCTGTATTCAAGTTAGTGATTTAAAAGAGAGCTTGTGTATCACAATACCCGTCCCCGGTGTTTCATTTCTTTAAATATAGCAGCAAGTCTTTCCTTACGGTTTTCCTCTTACTGACATCAGACTAAGAAGTGATGTGTGGCCATCTCAAAAACACTTGCTAGATTATTTTAATTTTCATGCCTTAGGAAACTTGAAAATCATATGAATTAAGCTGCAGCCTTACTTTTGTTTCTTGAAAGATGCAAATTTTTGTGACAGTCATGCAAACTGCTGTGGGGGAAAACACAGAATGGGTTGTGCAAGTTGACACTTTGCTTAACACCACCTCTATCCCTGCTGTACTGACAAAAGAATGATCGAGAGAGCACAGGCAACAGGAACAGAACTAATAACTTGCACTTCTACCTTGCCTTTCATCTAAGGATCTCAAAGCACTTTGCAAACACTGAAATGAATAAGCCTTACCCAGTCCCCTTGTGAGCCTGGTATAGGATACATGTGTGTTGGGATCACTTGATCTTCCCCTTAAACACAGCCACTTCTGGGGTACAGTATAACAGTGTTTAGTGGTGCACAGCTTTCAAGGCTGAATCCCCACTCTGTCACTCTGAGTGCAGGAAGTGGGGGCCCGGAAAGATTCTAAAAATTAATACTTGTCACTCCAGGCTTGTATTACACTTCCAAAGTTACAGCTTTTCTCTGACCTTGGCTTAGTAAACGCTGCCACCACCCAACTGCAAAAAAAACTCCAAAATCCCTTGAACCCAGGAAGGAACACTTGGGAATTTCTCCCTGTGGGGTACCCTCAAGGCCTTTCATTCTCTCCCCTCCCCCCCCCCCCCCCGGCCGAAGAGCTGAGAAAGAAAACAAAGGAAATTAGCTGTGCTACCAGCTAATCAAACAACATGCACAAACCTCTTAGGGCACCAAAAATCCAACCCTGTTCTTAAAAAAGGTAAATTTTATTTAAAAAAAAAAAAGGAAAAAATACATCTGGAATTTAGGCTTTTGCTAGACTTTAAAAGAGCAGTTCCAAAAATTAAGCACCCAAACTAGCTTTCTTGGGGGTTCAGCTTAAGGGTTACAAGCAAACAAAAGCATCAGGGGTTAGCACAGAGGAGATCCACACGCCAAAATAAGAAACAAACCTGATTGTGTCTAACAAAACATTCCCCCATCCAAATAATTTCTTCTAGGTATGGAAGATACCTTTTCATATCTGGTTCAAACCTTGCACAGCATTCCTGCTATCGCATTGCTGCTCGTGTCCCTGCAGCCCAAAGAACAGCAGACCAAGTAAAAGTTTTTCCCATTTTAAACAGTTTTAAGCAGCTCTTTTTGTCAGGTGCCCACTTTATTTTTCTTTACCTGGGGGACTTTTTAACCCTTTACAGGTAAAGCAAGTAAAGAACAGCTACCAAGAGGGATTTTACAGCTTATCCCCACCCCCTTAATTTGTCTCAACAGCTACATTAAATAACAGTTTAGGACAGGAAGTAAGGAAGGGTACCATATTCATTTGAAATTTCAAGATAATATTGGTATACAGAACTTAACTACCTGGGTCAAAATTTTGGCCAGGAGACAGAGTTAAGCTCCCTATACTTATTAAAAGTTGATGACCACAAGTGATCAGGACTTTAGTTTTATGTCTCATCTGAAAGTTAGACTACCCCTGTCCTAATAGAGCACAGCATATGTGCAAATAAGCCTTGAACAAATTAGCCATATTGCATATGTTCTCAACCATGTCACCCAATCAGCAGAAATAGTCTCTTAATGTTTGTTTAAAATTAGAATGGGATTCAAACCTATCTGGGGAAATCTATTTTGTAAATACCCTTTGGGAACTTGCAGTGAAGAAGGTATACAGGCTTTACGCTCTTTGAATGTTCTTAGAGACAGCAAGACCACACCGAAAAGGAGGGCTGAGGTTTAAAATATCTTTTGGAAGATAGCATTGTTGGGGGTAAGGATGAGCAGCTAGGACCATCCAAGGACATTAAGTTGAAGGGAAAAGGCCAGTCTTTCTGAGGCTTTAGCCTTCTTTTGGCAAGAAGAGAACAAGGAGCATCTGTTGGAGTCATGGATGGGCCGTTCACAGAGTTCAGCACCACAGGGACATAGTGGTTCATCAACTTTCTTTCATCAAGATGGGTCCAAACATCTGGAATAGAATTTCAATAGGAACTGTGCATAAAAAGTCACTTTCCAAAAGTGGATACAAACAATGTATATTCATGTATAAAAGGATTCATTCCCCCACCCCATAATTGACATATTCAAGTTGTTCTACACATTCATCAACATTCCAGGAGAGTATATACTGGTCCTCCCAGGTGGAAGGACAGACTTTCAGATTGCAGCAGTGGCCATTAAAAGTTTTGACATAAATATCTTTGGTTTATGTATTTCTAATTGTAACTTTCAAAAAATCAGGTGAAATATGGCAAGAGGATGTTCTTGTGATTAAAGCACTGCACTGGGACTCAGCCAATCTAGGTTCAAAACCCAACTCAGCATAAATGTCCTGTGCGACCTTGGGCAAGTCTCACTCTCTTTAACCTGTGTGATCTCAGTTCTCAATCTGTAAAGTGGAGATTCCCCCACTCCCATCCTTTGTCTGTTTTGTCAATTTAGATTTTAAACTCTTTAACAAAGGAATTGTTTTTTGGTATGTGTATGTCTAGCACCTAGCACAATGGGACCTCAAACTTGGTTTGGGCCTCTAGGTGCTTCTGTAATATCATTAATGTATCTTGCAGTCCCTTGATTTCTCTAGGACTTTATGGTCTAAAAAGAGAGAAGTAGGAAATTGATGCAGAGCAATGTAAATGGGAATATAAAAAAAACAGAATAAAAGCTAAACAAAAGGGAAAGGTTTTGTTTCAGTGGAGGTTAATCCTGCATTGGTCCTACAGGGCCAAGTTCATAGCCATGTGCTGATGACTTTAAAAATTAAATAGTCCTATACCATAAGTGCAACATACTGCTCTCATCTGGCTTTTAATTGTAGTGTGTTTGGTTTCCTTTTATTTTAAATCCTAATCTAGTTCTAGACACAGATGCGTATCAGACACTCAACTTTTTAGTGTGGCGATGTGACGAAGTGGGACTGTTCTTAATGTTTCCTCTGAATATGGTAGGGGTGCCTCAGTTTCCCCTATGCATTTCGTAAGTCTCTAGGGGGTGAGATTGTTGCAGAGCAAAGGGCCAGTGTGTGTAAACGGCCGGCACTCTGTCTCCTGGCAACTAATGGCCAGGGCTCTTCCACCCTGCAAGGAGATAGCTAAAGGTGTGGGAGAACAAAGAGATCAGGTGACCTCCTGGCCCGGGAAAGGAACAAAGCCCAGAGAGGAGAGGCTGGAGGGTGAAGCAGTTTGGAGCTGGCTGGGGATGAGGAGTGAGTGCAGATGTGGGTGTCTGGCTCGCTTCCTCCCTCCTCCCCCCAAATGGACCCAGCTGAGGGGTCCTGTTCTCTGTACCTACAAGCTCTGGTTTAGACCGTGTTCCTGTAATCTAATAAACCTCTATTTTACTGGCTGGCTAAGAGTCACGTCTGAATGCAAAGGGGGGGTGCAGGACCCTGTGGCTTCCCCGGGACCCCGCCTGGGCGGACTCGCTGTGGGAAGCGCACAGAGGGGCAGAGGATGCTGAATGCTCCAAGGTCAGACCCAGGAAAGTGGAAGCCGTGTGAGCTTGCCCTGAAGATAGTCTGCTCACAGAGAGGAGACTTCACCAGAGTCCTGACTGGCTTTGTAAGGAGCAGTTCCAGAGCATCGCCCAGGAACTCCGTGACAGGCTAAAATCCCCTTTCCTCCTCCAATGGTGTAGGTATGCTTTGCCTGATTTCTATATCACAGCACTCTGTGAAGCAATCCGCATATCCAATAAATTCCCATAGGAGAGATGCTCCTGGAGGGCCTCCAGTCACCATGGTGTAAATCACAAATGACAAGTACATGAAGCCTGTCACTGAGCACTTGCTGATGGGTTTGAAGCAGTAGCCTACTGTCTGCAGAGAATATCAAGATGCCAAGTTGGTCTCCATCAGTCAGTGTGAGCTGCAGAGTTCCTAAAATTTTTCTAATTAAAGGTATAAGAAGTTTGATCATAGCCAGAAATCGTGATTGCAAAGGTTTCTTTGTATGTTTATTTCATGTCTTCTCTATAGGTCTCGCACTTGCTTAACTAATATTGCTTGTTAAAGAAAAAATGCTCCTGGATTTTACCCATGTGCAGTGTTTTTAGGGCAAGATTTTTCAGAGGCCAAAGGGCAGTTAGGCAGCCAGTGCCCATTAACTGTTAACAGGAGTTAGGCACCTAACTGCCTTTTGTGCCTTTGAAAATCTAACCCATAAATTTTAAGTTATATCAGTTCAATCACTTACTCTTGTCCAATATTTTAGATCAACTATAGAGGAGCCAAACTAACACACCAGATTTAGAGAGAGACACAGCCTCTGAATATGAGTTGGTTTGGCTCTGCATCTTTGTTTTTTTTTAATGGGATTGTGCACTAGTAATGTGGCAGAAGTGGATGGTAGTGGGAAAGATCCAGATTTGGGAATGTCTTTAGGATTTCTAAAAAAGCAGCAAAGAATCCTGTGGCACCTTATAGACTAACAGACGTTTTGCAGCATGAGCTTTCGTGGGTGAATACCCACTTCTTCGGATGCAAGAGTGGAAATTTCCGGGGGCAGGTAAATATAAGCAAGCAAGAAGCAAGTTAGAGATAAGGAGGTTAGATCAATCAGGGAGGATGAGGCCCTGTTCTAGCAGTTGAGGTGTGAAAACCAAAGGAGGAGAAACTGGTTCTGTAGTTGGCAAGCCATTCACAGTCTTTGTTTAATCCTAAACTGATGGTGTCAAATTTGCAAATGAACTGAAGCTCAGTAGTTTCTCTTAGAAGTCTGGTCCTAAAGTTTTTTTGCTGGAGGATGGCCACCTTAAGATCTGCTATTGTGTGGCCAGGGAGGTTGAAGTGTTCTCCTACAGGTTTTTGTATATTGCCATTCCTAATATCTGATTTGTGTCCATTTATCCTTTTCCTTAGAGACTGTCCAGTTTGGCCAATGTACATAGCAGAAGGGCATTGCTGGCATATGATGGCATATATTACATTGGTGGATGTGCAGGTGAATGAACCGGTGATGGTGTGTCTGATCTGGTTAGGTTCTGTGATGGTGTTGCCATAACCATCAGGGTGAATAACCCTGGTCGGGGCTCTAAGGGTATGTTGATTTGTTCTGGTGTTAGTGTAGGGAGTGTCCTGAGTAGATGGTGCAGTTTCTTAGTGTATTCCTCAGTGGGATCTGAGAGAAGTAGCCTGTAAAATTTGGTATTGGAGAGTTGTCTGGCGGCCTCCTTTTGGTAGTCAGACCTGTTCATGATGACAACAGCACCTCCTTTATCAGCCTCTTTGATGATAATGCTATACAGCAAACAGGAAAACATCAAAGGAAAAAGGACTGTAAGCTGTCTAAACTCCTACCTGCCACATGGGGCCACAACCGTGGTACCCCTAACCCACCCAGCAATATCATCAATCTATCCAACCACACACTCAGCCCAGAAGAACAGTCTGTCCTATCTCGGGGACTCTCCTTCTGCCCTGCCACCCCCACCAACATGATACAGTTCTGCGGCGATCTGGAAGCCTACTTTCGCCGTCTCCGACTCAAAGAATACTTTCAGGACAACACTGAACAGCGCACTGATACACAGTTACCCTCCCACCAACAGCACAAGAAGAACAACTCCACATGAACTCCTCCTGAGGGTCGAAATGACAGTCTGGACCTATACACTGATTGCTTCCGCCGACGTGCACAGGCAGAAATTGTGGAAAAACAACATCGCTTGCCTCACAACCTAAGTCATGCAGAACGCAATGCCATCCACAGCCTCAGAAACCATCCTGACATTATAATCAAAGAGGCTGATAAAGGAGGTGCTGTTGTCATCATGAACAGGTCTGACTACCAAAAGGAGGCCACCAGACAACTCTCCAATACCAAATTTTACAGGCTACTTCCCTCAGATCCCACTGAGGAATACACTAAGAAACTGCACCATCTACTCAGGACACTCCCTACACTAACACCAGAACAAATCAACATACCCTTAGAGCCCCGACCAGGGTTATTCTATCTACTACCCAAGATCCACAAACCCGGAAATCCTGGATGCCCCATCATCTCGGGCATTGGAACTCTCACTGAAGGACTGTCTGGATATGTGGACTCTCTGCTCAGACCCTACGCCACCAGCACTCCCAGCTATCTCCGTGACACCACTGATTTCCTGAGGAAACTACAATGCATTGCTGACCTTCCAGAAAACACCATCCTAGCCACCATGGATGTAGAGGCTCTTTACACAAACATCCCACACACTGACGGAATACAAGCTGTCAGGAACAGTATCCCTGATGATGCCACAGCACAACTGGTTTGCTGAGCTCTGTGCCTTTATCCTCACACACAACTATTTCAAATTTGATGACAATATATATCTCCAGATCAGTGGCACCGCTATGGGCACCCGCATGGCCCCACAATATGCCAATATTTTTATGGCCGACCTGGAACAACGCTTCCTCAGCTCCCGTCCACTCACACCCCTTCTCTACCTATGCTACATTGATGACATCTTCATCATCTGGACCCATGGGAAGGAGACTCTGGAAAAATTCCACCACGATTTCAACAGCTTCCACCCCTCCATCAACCTCAGCCTGGACCAATCTACATGGGAGGTCCACTTCCTAGACACCACGGTGCTAATAAGTGATGGTCACATTAACACCACCCTATACCGAAAACCTACCGACCGCTATGCCTACCTTCATGCCTCCAGCTTCCATCCCGGACACACCACAAGATCCATTGTCTACAGCCAAGCACCAAGGTACAACCGTATCTGCTCTAACCCCGCAGACAGAGACCAACACCTAGAAAATCTCCACCAAGCATTCTCAAAACTACAGTACCCGCACGAGGAAATAAGGAAACAGATCAACAGAGCCAGACGTGTACCCAGAAGCCTCCTACTGCAAGACAAACCCAAGAAAGAAACCAACAGGACTCCACTGGCCATCACATACAGTCCCCAGCTAAAGCCCCTCCAGCGCATCATCAGGGATCTACAACCCATCCTGGACAATGATCCCACACTTTCACAGGCCTTGGGTGGCAGGCCAGTCCTCGCCCACAGACAACCTGCCAACCTGAAGCATATTCTCACCAGTAACTGCACACCGCACCATAGTAACTCTAGCTCAGGAACCAATCCATGCAACAAACCTCGATGCCAACTCTGCCCACATATCTACGCCAGCAACACCATCACAGGACCTAACCAGATCAGCCACACCATCACCGGTTCATTCACCTGCACATCCACCAATGTAATATATGCCATCATATGCCAGCAATGCCCTTCTGCTGTGTACATCGGCCAAACTGGACAGTCTCTAAGGAAAAGGATAAATGGACACAAATCGGATATTAGGAATGGCAATATACAAAAACCTGTAGGAGAACACTTCAACCTCCCTGGCCACACAATAGCAGATCTTAAGGTGGCCATCCTCTAGCAAAAAAACTTTAGGACCAGACTTCTAAGAGAAACTGCTGAGCTTCAGTTCATTTGCAAATTTGACACCATCAGTTTAGGATTAAACAAAGACTGAACGGCTTGCCAACTACAGAACCAGTTTCTCCTCCCTTGGTTTTCACACCTCAACTGCTAGAACAGGGCCTCATCCTCCCTGATTGATCTAACCTCCTTATCTCTAGCTTGCTTCTTGCTTGCTTATATTTACCTGCCCCTGGAAATTTCCACTCTTGCATCCGACGAAGTGGGCATTCACCCACGAAAGCTCATGCTGCAAAACATCTGTTAGTCTATAAGGTGCCACAGGATTCTTTGCTGCTTTTACAGAACCAGACTAACATGGCTACCTCTCTGATACTTTAGGTTTTCTGTAACTTGAGTCAGTGTGCTTGCTTTCTGCTGGGCGCATGCAGGCTACATTGTAGAATGACCTTTGTGTTGGTCTCTGTGTAACATGCAGCAAACTTTGGAAAAAACAAAAGGGGGCAAAATGAAGCAAAAAGGGGTGGGGTGGGGATTTTTTATTGATAAACTAACAAGAAAGCAGGGATCAATATAGACAGACCCCAGGAAAAAGACGCATTCTCACTTTTCAAATCTCACTATGTAATTAGGTATGCAGTGGAATTGTGTAGCTGTGTTGGTCCCAGGATATTAGAGAGACAAGGTGGATGAGGTCATATCTTTTATTGGACTAATGTCTGTTGGTGAAAGAGACAAGCTTTTGAGCTACACAGAATTTTTCCTTAGGTCAGAGACCTGAGCTCTGAGTGGCTCGAAAGCTTCTCTCTCTCCAGCAGAAGTTGGTCCAATAAAAGAGATTATCTCACCCACCTTGTCTCTTAGGGTAATTAGGTTGCAGAGAGAGTGTCTGTACAGGAACAGAATTCACACCAAACTGTCATGCTTTCAGTTGGGTTCTTCTCAGGTCTTTGTTTCTGAGCAATGGTACGTGTACATGTCCAAAGAATTTTCTAATAAAACCTTTGGACAGCAGAGACTGATTATACCAATCTGCTGCTCTATTTGGTATGTGTTGGATGGGATGGCTCTCTCATATTACACTACCATTATTTGAAGATAAATGCTTAGACTCTGTAAAACAAACAAAAATATATTAAATGCATGACTTCAGCATAAGCAAACAACTCTTACAGATGTCCTCTCTAAAGATGGTCAACCATATTCTCCGTCAGTCATAGCCCTATAAATCTATAGTAGCCCCACTGGAGTGGCCCAGCTTTGCAGTGGTAAAACAGAGGGTAGAATTTAACTTTTTGGTTTTTAATTAACACTTTAGGTGTTCAGTATTTTAAGATGCAGTTGGTTTTCATGGTTGGCTGCCAGTGGGCAAGTGCTACACAAGTACAGTTAAATGTGAAATTGTTGAAAATAACTTGGAGTAAAGTAGTACCTGGCTTGTCTGCAGGTGTGAATGGGAGCAGAGGGCGCACAGAGCCTTCAACCTCTGCATGGGACCCAGACATTAATCTAGTGCTTACACTCCTGAGGCTAGCACTGCCTGGGATACTAGTCTGCCTAAAGATAACAGGGATACAGAGTTGCTATTGGCTTCCTACCCCTTTACACATGGAGTAGAGCTGTATCAACCCAGACTAGAGCACATACTGCCCCCATCAAAGGATGCAGCAAAAGAGTCTCAGGCCCACACTTTCTGGGGCCTCTGAAGAAGCTGTGGTACACTGCCTCCAGTAGCTCCTTCTGAGGCATTGCAGCTTCACACCCTCCGTACTGTGGAACTGTGCTTTAAATGGTCAGTTTTACCCTTTGACTAAGCAGAGTGGTCTGTCCGTCATAACCACTGTCTTCACCTTGTATTGCAATTTAGCCCCATGTGGCGTCATTCTCCAGTGCTGTAGGAATATTTGTGCTCTCACTAGTCTTATGACCTGTGTAAGTGGGAGCACTGGGATTGGGGGGGGATGGGTGGATTTTCACAAATAAGCCATTAACTGTGGGACATAAGTAGGGGAAAATATCTTGAAGTTAAGATAGGTCATTAAAAGGAGATTATTATTACATGCCTTGTATTTAACTGTATTTTCATGAAGTCTGACTCTGCTTGAAATCTTGCATTTTAAAGCTGCACCACAAAGCTCTGTAGCAGATGTAAATACTCTTAACAGTTTGCAATTAATGTGTCTTAGCACAGCTGCTGAGCGTGAATTACAGTAGCTGGTTTGTATTCTAATAACTTTTTGTTTGTTTTTTGTCTTTGCCAGTCATTATCACCCCAGTCCCTGCAGTAGAACTGGGGCTTTACAGCACTGCCACAGATCTCTTCCAACAAGAGCAGGCATTTGTTCTGCATCTAAATGATGCCCACATAGCCTGTGGTGGGGATACTGTTGGGTTTGGAACATGACCGGTTTTAGGAACAGGCAAAAAGCAGTCTGGCCTGTTACATTCCAAAGTGTGCAAAATGTAATTTATACTGAATCAGATGGCTGTCAGTTTGTGTGCTTCCCACTGCATTTAACCATGAGCTTTCTGAATATCTGGGTAGAACTCAGCCCTGGAGTGTGTATTCAGAATCCATGTGTACATTTGTTTGAGTATAGAGAGGCAGTGTTGTCTAGTGGGTATAGCATGAAACCTAGAGAAACCTTGGCTCTAGTCCCAGCCGTTACTGACTTGCTGACCTGATGGCAAAGTCTTGTGGCCTTTGTGCAACTCAGTGTTCCCTGCCTACCTTGGACTTCAGTCCAGCGGAGGGAACAGTGATTGGAAGTGCCCCAGATCAGGTGCATCTTGGCTGAGATGTCCAAAAAGAAGGAAAGTAGAGACTTTGCAGCATGCTCCCGCCCTGTCTTATCCCAGTCCCATGGACCCTGTGGAGTTCTGGCTCTGCTGATTGGGAGGCGCTAGGGAGAGAGCTGCTCTCTCCTGCTTATCCTCCTGGAAACCTGCAGTGATTTTCCTGTTTGCATTAGCTTAAGCAGAGATACCCACTCCGCAGTAGATGTGCTCCCCATGCCTGCTTCCCTTACCACAGTATTGAGACAGATGTCAGTGAAGAACACAGGGGGGCATGATTCTTGAGGGAGGTGTTAGTCTCTTATCTCTGAGGAGGGAACACTTTTGCTGCATTGCCTCCAGAAACTTGTCTGAAACTTTTTATTTTCTTTGATCAGTTTTGCACACCTAAGGAATGATCCACGGATTTGCAAATCCCGTTGACTTTGTAATAATAATCTCATCTTTAGAATCTCTCGAAATGGTCTGAAAATTTAGGCATTAGCTTAAAATTACACAAGAACATGTTGGATTCTGTAACTAAGGAAAGGAAATGGGGAATGACTGATAACAGCCATATGCTTACTCAATAAATAAGCATTTCCAAACACCACATTATCTAGTCACCATTTGGTAAATAAAATGTACATTAAAAGATCATAGAAAGATCCAGTTTACAGGTGTAAAAGACCAGCCAGAGCAAATGATTCCAACCAGCACCAGTATAAATGTGCAGGCACGTTCGTAGCATTGTGCAGGCTTGCGTAATGCAGAAGGTGGACAAATAGTTTGTTGAACTGAACCCTAAATGTTAACTATAAATATATTTATAGTTACTTTTATTAAAAGGGTGGCATCTATCTAGATTTGTGTATAAAAATGTTTACTACCAGGAGGAAAAAAAGTGTTAATACCTTAGCTTTTTCATGGAAACTGAAGTTTCCACATGATGTCATTGACTGGGACTACTAACGTAAGGAAGAGTTTGCAGGATTGGATCCTATATGTATAAACAAATGTCTGCTAATCCTTCTAGCAGAAGTGGTAGTATTGAAAATACTGTTGCACTTGATGAGTAAACATTCTTGATACATATTCTGCTCTCCTTTGTTTAATTAGTTACAATAGAAAGGTGGTGTCTTAGATTATGGAAAACGGAATATAATTCTAATCAGGGTCTTTCCTTTTTTCTTTCTACCTGTTTGTTTTTAGGTTTTGAACTTGGCTTTGCCATGGCAAGTCCCAATGCTCTGGTGTGCTGGGAAGCGCAGTTTGGCGACTTCCACAACACTGCGCAGTGCATAATAGACCAGTTTATCAGCTCAGGACAGGCTAAGTGGGTTCGACACAATGGGATTGTGCTGCTTTTGCCACATGGAATGGAAGGAATGGTAAGGCTTTCACTGATTGGAACAATAAATGTGCTTTGGCATAAGGTAGTAGAATAGAAACTGTAGAACCTTTTTATTGTTCCTTTTTTGCAGCATACAAATGCAGTTTCAGGATCTTATAACTTTTATGGAAAAAAAAAAGAGAGTATTGCTGACATACGTTAGACTGTTCCTCTGTCTCAAAAATAAATGTGCTTGCAGTGACCAGTCTTGACAATTGGCCAGGAACAAGAACAAAAAGGAAAATAGCATTGATATATTTCTGAACATTCAGTCTCCCTCTCCTTATGCCCTTCTCCAAATGGGTTAATTTGCAGTGGTGTCTGGCATTGTTCCCCTACTATTTAAAAGACTTACTTGGTCAATACAACGTGTGTCAATGCAAAAAATATATTTTTTCTTTGTTAGAGCTTTGTGGTTATGAAAAATTATAACTTAAAATGAAAAGTTCCTAGAAAGAGCAAAGTATAAAGGAGGCGACCTGGGATTCTCAGGTACAGTTAAAATTTCAATAGGTTTTTACAACACTTGTTTCACTTTATTTTATGATGACCTGAAACAAACCTCAGCTTCTCAGATACATGTGTTTTACCTGTATAAACTTTACTTTTAATTTAGAACATTGTTCCAAGGGGTTTTTATGCAGCATGCAAAAAATGTTGATGATTTGGGTGACTTGGAGGAAATAAGAAATCTGCTCTTTTAGGGAGAGAACCCCTTTGAATGGCTGCCTGCTCCTCTTCTCTGTAACTCCTAGTGAGTTAGCCACGAAAGGTCTGGAACCAGATCTATATAAAATCTGCATGTAACTTTCCTCTGTTCTGAAGTAAGAGTTAGCAGTAGGATAACTTTTAGGCATCTTTTAAATTATTTTTAAAAGTGACATAAGCATTCTGCCCTGTGCTATTTGAAATAGTAACTTTCTTTTAGAATGCACTTACACTCAGTGTATTATTTAATGTATGTTTACAGTATTACAATACATGCTACAATGATACTGATGTGCTTTCCATAGCTGTAAATGTTCTCTTTCATTCACTTCAAGTGTACGTAAAGGCGTTTCTTCTTGTTCCTGTTCTGTTTCTGTACATTTAATTCCATGCAATTACACCTCTACCTCAATATAATGCGACCCGATATAACGCAATAAAGCAGTGCTCTGGGGGGGCGGGGCTGCGCACTCCGGTGGATCAAAGCAAGTTTGATATAACGCGGTAAGATTTTTTTGGCTCCCGAGGACAGCGTTATATCGAGGTAGAGGTATATAACCTTTCCTGGCACACTGCTGTTGGTTCGTCCCCATTGGGTGATTTTCTATATGGATTTTCTGTTTAGACAAGAGCACAGTCTTGACAAATATCCTGGTGAATTCAGCTTTGTTTGAGTAAGGACTGTCAGATCATGCCCAAGATGGATCCTAAGGACTCTTCAAAAACAAAAAACAAAGACTCCAGCATGAAATCTGTTAGGGACAGGATGGCTTGGGGAGGTATTGGTAATGAGATGGGAATCCTTTCACCTCTAGGTCGCTAGCTAACATACAGCCTGGCTGGTTGTGATTGAAGGACTTTGCTGACTGATAGCTCCTCGGTGGCTCATGTGCAACTAGCTAATGGATTCTGGACAGGGGGTCTGAAACCTTCCCCCCCCCCCTCCCCTCCAGTAACTGGCAGTCTTGTTAGCAGTTTCAGCAAAGAAATTAAACAGACAATGAGCGGAGTCTGGTTTGAGGATTATCACTGAAGCGCTGGGGGGAAGCTTGCATTTTTGCTGTCTCCTCTGTAGATACACTTCTGTTTCCAGTGCAGTGAATTCAGCATGTTTATTAAAAATTTTATTAAAGTAAATGTTTAAAATGAAATATACACAGGTCGAGAGGGAAGGTACTGTACATCTGGGGTCAGGCTTGGGTTATGAGGGGTTACAGATATCGTTTGCAAGGATGAAAAGATACATACATATCGCATAACCGGCATAGACCCAGATTGGGGTGCAAGGGTTTTTAAAGTGTCAGTGAATAAGTGGGCTCGGGTTCGCCACCCATGGAATGAATAAGGAGTCCAAGTCAGTATCGGTGGAGCGGATAGGTACATGGGTGGGGTGCGTCCCTTAGTCCCTCAGGGAAGGAAGTGGGTTATTTCTCTGGTCGGCTGTCTCAATTACTCAGTGTGGTATTGGTGGTGTCCGGTGATGTGTTCGGTATAAATGTCTCTGGACCACCTGATGGTGTCAGACACCATGAGCTGTCTCATGAGCTGGGTGTAGCGTCGACCAACCCCACACGCTCTCAGAACCGGCTCGTTGCAGGGGTCCCATGAGCCCAAGGCTCCCACGATCAGGGCGTGTACCTGGACTTCGTTCATTTGTAAACCATTTAAAATGTTTTTCAAATAGGAGGAGGAGGTTGCGGGGGTGTGTGTGTGTGGAGAGAATTGATTTGCAGCGCATGAATAGATGGTAACAGGAGTGGTAGTAACAATATTAGACTCACAATGTGCCAGAACTGTGTGGCTTTGTGGTTCTCATCCACTAATGAGAAGACAAGTTTGCACCACAAAACTGAGGCCAGCTTGCAAGAGACACAGATATGCTAGCTGCTCCATCTTAGTGTTCCTTTTGTGCCTAGGGAAGATACCGAGTGTTTTGTTAGGGGCTCGCTCTGCCGGTACAATAGGGAGGAGTCGAGCAGTACACATCACTTTCTCCTGTTCTTTTAGCAACAGTTTCTAAGGCTATGTCTACACTACGCACCTTTTAGAGAGACAGTCATGCCGTTACAGATGTGCCACTAAAAGGCACACAGTTTGTTGGAAGGAGAGAGCTCTCCTGCTGACAAAAAACTTCCACCCCAATGAGCGGTGGTAACCTTGTTGTCAGGAAAGCTCTCCTGCTGATAAAGCGCTGTTCACACCCGCACTTTTTGTCAGGAAAACTTTTGTCATTCAGGGGTGTTTTTTTTTTCATACTCCTGAATGAGAAAAGTTTTGTCATTCAGGTTCCAGTGTAGACAAAGCCAAAGCCATCACAGTGGTGTTCTCTGGGATTTCCCATTGTGACATCAGTGCAGTAAAAAACAGAAGGTGATGTGTAAGGGAGCAAGCCCTGGTTTGTAAGTGGAATTAACTAACATATGAGTTGGAAGGTTAAATGCAGTTATATCTCTAGGATGAGATACCTTATGGTTTTCTCTGGTATGAAAGCCCTTCTTAATCATAAATATTTGTCACGCTTACAAACGACACCCAGCATAGCAATAAATAAAACCACACACCATATTCTTTTGCTGATTGCAATTAACTCTCTCCAACCTTATTAATAAGGGAGAAGAGTGGGAGTTGGGAGACAATGGGTTCTGTTCCATTCCCTACCACTGACTTACTCTGTGACCTGTGTTTCTGTTTTCCGATTGTAAAATGGGGGGCCAGTTACACTTACCCACTTCAGTAAAGTGCCTTGAGATTTAGTGAAAAGCACTATCTGGGTGATAGATATTTTAATTATAGCATAACATAAAATTCCTATAAAAAGGTTTTATGGAGTAATTGGCTTAGCTATGCCAGTTAAACTTTACTCAACCTAACATGGGTTACCAATGATTCTCCAGGAAATTGGCCAAAGTACATATACCCATCTAGAGCATCCTGTCTTGTGTCAAACTGGTGTGCTAGTGGGAGAAGAGAGACGTTCCCTTCTCCTCCATACACACTCATGCTGCTGTAGGGTAGGACTGTAACCTAGTGCTCAAGACATAAATAATTGGAGGATCCAGCTTCTGCCTTAGCAGGTGATCCATGGTCTCAAGCGTGCAAGACCTACTGGCTTGTGAATGTGTGCTGCTCATTTTTAAAAGATCACAGATTTGCACCACACCACCTAACATCATCTTGCACCATTCTGTCCTGGATTGGCAGGAAGGCTAAGTGCCCCAAGCACTCAGTCTCTTGCACCACCTTGCACAACCACATTGAGTATTTAACCTTTAATTAATGGTAGTGACATTGGAGTTCTATGTAACCCATCTCCATCTGATCGGATGGATACTCAAGATCACAGCTCCTTTATTCAGGGGCACCACCATGTTACTCTCTTCAAAGCTCTCCCTCTTCTCTGATTGTCATTGTTTTGGCAGGGAGGGTGGGGTGAGCAGCCTATATCGAGGCTGCTCCATGATGATTAGGCTGACAGGAAGCACTTGTGCAGAGAGTGATCTAGAAAGACATCTAAACTGTTGGTTTTGTTTTAAATGATTTGATTACTAGGGTCCAGAGCATTCTTCAGCCAGGCCGGAGAGGTTTCTGCAGATGAGCAATGATGATTCCGATGCTTATCCCGTAAGTAGATTTGTCAACAGCACTGTCCTTTTTCCTGCTCTTAGTTTTTCAGAGACTTATTTTAAACCAGGTTTTGTTGGGTTTATTACTTAAGAAATCAATTTATTGCCATCAACCAGCACTTGTCTTCCCCCAACAGCTTGAATATTTTCCTGCAGGATTGGAAGTCACCTTTTAAGACCGCTAGTTGGTGTATTTTAATGTTTAGCTCAAATATTTGCTGTAACTTTCAGCTCATTTGATAAAAATAATAAAGATGACTAGTCTAGTCTGCATTTCATTTGAAAGCTGAAGTCAGATATAATTTGTCTCTGGTAGTATTATTTCTTTATGGGTGTTCCTAGGGGACAGTAACTCTTCAGTTTATATAGCTGGATGTACCACAAGTCAGTGTCTGTAACACATTTCTAAGGAAGATCAGATGGCACTAAAACCCAGTGTTCTTGTAACAGAGCAAACCATCCAGCTGGGAACTTCAGAATGCAGATGCAGTGTAAAAATATCTGCACCGAGTGTGTGTGATGTTATGTTTAGGTGATCAGTTCTCAGTGTTTTTTAATCCTATAAATGTATTTTATTACTATATTTGAATAATCTAAGTGCTTTAAAGGTTGATCAAGATATTTTTTTTCAGCTAAACTGTAATTCTAAAGATCAACTAGATATTCCCCTTCTCCAAGGTCAACTATTAAACATTGACTTAAAATTCAGCCAGTTAAAAAAAAAATAGGCTAAAGTAGTCTTGGGTGCTAGATACAGCTGCTCTGCAGCTGTATTCCAGTTTTTATGGCTTTACAGCCCCATTGTCTTCATTTTTTTAATGGTTATTTTCTCTGCTTTGTGTGTGAAAGACCCACCCAAACAGGGGAAATTGACTGATTATATATTCAGCACTGCCAAATGTATGTTGTAAGCAAACTAAAAATTATTATTTGCAATCCTGTAGTGCCCAAGAGCCACAGTTATAGACCAGGACGTGCTGTACAAACAGAGTAAATGACCAGCTCCCATCCGAAAGAGCTTACTGTCTAAATCAAAGCAAAACAGGTGGATGACAAAAAATATAGGCAGGGAGTGTTAGGATGAGTTAACAATAATTACTCCCAAAAAACATATGTTAAAAGAACATTATTAAGATTGCAGAGTCAGGCACTCAGAAGTTAGGAAATTCCAGAATGTGCATTATGATAGTCTTTCCAGCCTTCCAGTTCCCCATCCAAAGTCAGGGTCATCCCCACTACCCCCTTGTTTTCCTCACTAGCTCTCAATTAGTCACCTTGCCTAAGCTGTTGCAGCCTCTGCACCTGGCTCCCAGCCCAGTGTCCTGGCCCAAGCAGGTCCTTGCTTCCCATCTGTTCTAGTTCTCAGTCCCAGGATCCTCAGTCCCAGCCAGTCCCAATCTCCTTGCTCAGTTAATCCCAGCCTTCCCTCCTGTTCCAGCTTCCAGTCCCAGTCTTCTTTACCAATCAGTTTGAGTGTCTGCTCCCTGCATCCCCAGAATCCTTGTCTGTCAAGTCTTTTCCATCCCTCACAGTATGGCTCTTATCCCTCTCTGCATTGAAGTCTGTTTCCTCCATGCTACCTCAGCTGAACTGTGAGAGGTTGGGGGCGTGTGCACAGTTGTCAGAGATTTCCCCCTCAGCAGTACCCAGTGGGGCAGCATGAACTCCTACTGGTGCCTCATGTCACTGCACATGGGTTTGGAGATGGGGTACTAGTGAGATCACTGGCGCTCCTCTCTGGATGGAACCCTACAGAAAAGGTGCCACAACTGTAGAAGACATAAACCGTGGTCTGGGGTTGGAACCAGGACTGTGGGAGTGAGCACTTCTAATCCTGCTATTTGGGAGACTCCTGAACAGCATGATCTCCCTGGTACCGATGGGGTCAGCTCCCCGTGGTCTGAGGAAGAGGACTCTGAGATGGGATCATTTGTGACTCAACCTCAACCAGTGGGGTGCCTGCCCAACATGGTATGGGCCAATTGCCTTCACATAGCTGAGTCCCACCTCCATATCAGTGGCCCTTTTGGATCCCTCGGGGTTTCCCTCCACATTGGAGAGCCTCTCCTCTATCTTCCTGCCCCTTCTACATTGGCTAGGTGCTGGGAGCATCTGCAGGAAGGTCACCATTTTCCCTCCTCCAGTACCGATACCATGCAGGGGGAAAGTGCTCTCAGGATTCTCCTGTGGAGGAATTGGAGGAAGGACCTCCGCAACAACTCTTAGCTGCTGCTTGTCACCTGATGAGGCGGTAGTGACTGAGACTATTTTCCCCCTCTTCTCTCTCCCCCAATGATTTCAGAGTCATTAAGCCTTGTTGAGGAGGGTTGCTGCAGCTCTGGATATCCAACCAGAAGAGGTGCTGGAAAGATCTCGCAGGCTCATGGATGTTTTAGCCTCTGCAGGACCCACTGCAACAGTTCTCCCTATTAATGAGGCTATCCTGAAACCAGTCACGGTTTTATGGCAGAAGATGCCCTCTTCTCTGCCTTCCACTGCTAAAAGGGTGGAGGAAAGGGATGTCCCTATAACCACCCTCCTCAATGCTCCCTTATGTGGCTAATGAAAAAGCAAGACAGGGACCCCAAGCCTCTGCTCTGAAAGGGAAAGAAGTAAAACAGCTAGATCCATTCAGCAGGGAACTTTACTCCACAGGATTTGTACAGCTTAGTGTTGCAAACCAGCAGACTCTGCTGGGTTGCTACGATTTCAACTGGTGGGATAATGTCTTGAAGTTCAAAGACAAGCTTCTTAATGAAGCAAAGCAGGAGTTCACTGTTATATTGGAGGAGGACAAATTAGTTGCCAGAACAGCATTGCAAGCAAGCCTGGATGTGGCAAACTGCACAGCTTGAGCTATGGCTTCCTCCATTATTATGCAGTGTGCATCTTAGCTGCAGTATTCAGGTCTTCCCTTAGAGGTGCTACAAACTATTCAAGACTTCCCATATGAAGGCCCCTTGCTGTTTTCTGATAAGACAGACGAGAGGCTTCGTAGCCTTAAGGAGTCAAGGCTGACCCTTAAGTCTCTGAAGATCTATACACCAGTGGCAAAAAGAAAGCTGTTACACCCACAGCAGTTTCAGAGGTTTCAGCCCTTCCTGCCATGTGCCCAGGACAGGTCCAAAAAGCGGAACAGAAGTTACCATGTGTCGTCCTCCTCCCACCTCTTCTGTAGCTGACAGTTCTAGGCAAACTGGGTCCTCTAAGCATTCATTTTGACCAGTTGGTCAAGAGCAGTCTACCACTTACCAGAGTGCCATCTTTCCCCACCCCAATTTTTGCCAACCACCTGTCCCATTGTGAGCTTTGGTATCAGAGCTTCCCTATGCAATTTTCTTTAGGGACAAGGTTTCCTCTGACCTCACCCTAAATTCCTATCTAAAGTGGCTTCTGATTTTCAAATTAACCAAAAAGTTTATTTACACACTTCCTTTCAAAAGCCCTATTCAAGTAAAGGGGAAGAAAACTCCATACTCTAGATATTTAGAAGAGCTTTGGCTTTTTACCTGGATCAGACTAGACCATTCAGGTCTTCGTTGCAATTTCAGATGAGCAAAGGACCACCCACTATCCACCCAGAGGATCTCTGCATGGATTTCCAGCTGTATTCGTTTATGCTATTGACTGGTGGATATCGAACCTGCACGTAAAGTGGAGGTTCACTCCATCAGGTTGCAGGCGACTTTTGTAGCCTTTCTGGCTTGTGTAGCCATACTGGACATTTGTAGGGAAGCAACCTGGTCACTGCTCCATGCGTTTGCCTCTCACTATGCCGTCTCTCATCAGTCTAGAGATGATGCCCGATTTGGACAGGTGGTCCTACAATCCTTGTTCAAGTAGACTCCGAGCTCACCTAGAGTTCAAACGGCTTGTGAGTCACCTACAGTGGAATGGACCTGTGCTATCACATGAAGAAGAAAAAACTATCACCAGCCTTTCTGTAACTATTGTTCTTTGAGATGTTTTGCACATAGGCAAGCTATGACCCACCCTCCTTCTCCCCCCCCCAAGCCTTTCTGGTAGGAAGGAAGTGAGAGGGGTCGGGGCAGTGCAGTCCTTGATACCTGCAGTGGCGCAAGGCACCAGAGAGTGCTGATGTTGCTCCAGTGGGTACTGTTGAGGGGAAAATCTCCAACAACTGTGCATGAGGCGCACACGTACCTACAGTGGAATAGGCATGTGCAACGCGCTTTGAAGAACAGCAGTTATGGAAAGGTAGATAACTTTTTTCCAGTGCTCAGCTCCACTCATGCTGGGAGCAGCAGTTATAGGGAAAGTCTGGCTTTTCCCTTGTGGCTCTGGGGTAGAGCATGCTCAGTCACTATGTGGGGATGGTGCAGACTTGGCTACACTTGAGAGTTGCAGCGCTGATGGTGGCTTTACAGCGCTGTAACTCACTCCCCGTCCGCACTGGCAAGGCACATACAGCGCTGTATCTCCCTGGCTACAGCGCTGCATGTACTCCACCTCAACGAGAGGAATAAAGAGAACAGCGCTGGTGCTGCAGTGCTGGGGTGCCAGTGTAAACAGTGATTAATCTTACTACGCTGTAACTGACCTCCGGAACCTTCCCATAATGCTTTTAAGTAAAGATTACACTCTTTGTTTTGTTGTGAACTCCGGGCTTCCGGAGCTGCTTATCTAAAAAACAAACACAGCTACTGTTTGCTGTGAATGAGGCAGGAAGGGGATCCCTTTGGAATGTCCACAGCTAGTGTTTGCTTGAGGAGAGAAGCAGCACAGTGGGCGGGCGGGGGATGTGTCCATTTTGGAGCAGCTGCTTATCTGGTCTGTGAGGAAAAAAACAAAGAAGGCTATTTGCATTTAGTGAAAGAGAGGGGTGGGGGAAGGGGTCAGAACTTGCAAGGCAGGGAGCTGACACAGTGTTAGCTCCAAAAATCCACTCTCTCTCTCTCTCTCCCCCACGCTCCCTGTCACACTCCACCCCACCCCCGTCTTTTGAAAAGCACGTTGCAGCCACTTGAACGCTGGGATAGCTGTCCATAATGCACCACTCCCAATGCCACTGCAAATGTGGCCACAGCAGTGCGCTGGTAGCTGTCAGTGTGGCCACACTGCTGCGCTTTCCCTACACAGCTGTACAAAGACAGCTTTAACTCCCAGCGCTGTACAGCTGCAAGTGTAGCCATACCTGCAGTCTGGTCAGATAAGGAGTTGTGAGGGAATGGAGCACATGGTGAGGATGGAATCCTCTGACATTTTAGCTGCCAAATTGCTAATTTTGGCAGCTAAATGCAAAAGACAAGTATGTGTAAACTGATTATTTTTCTTTTCAAAAGCTTGTATCTTGGCAAATTTGGCAGATTTTTACAGGAGTAGCATCCCTTAAACAAAGGCTACCCTCCTACCAAGAAAGAAGTCCCTGCTCCACAGCATACAGGCACTAGAGCTGTTCAGAAGAAAGGTTGCCAGCATTTTTTTAACATGGGGAAAACATTTCCCCCTAGTTTCTTTCTTAGGAATGACTCAACTGTTTTGGCTGAAATTAAAATAAATAAATAACTCAATCAGCCTGAGGCAGATGCCCAGCATGGAAACATTTAGCACAAACTGTTAAAGTTTGGCAAAATTTTAAACAACTGAAAATAAGGTCTTATAAAAAGTTATGGGAAACCTTAATAATAGATGGCACTTTCAGCTGCACGGATAATAATAGGATGTTTTAGTATGGGTTAGCTGTGTGCACAATTGGTAGATGTAATAAGCTGACTAGTAGCAATCGCCATGATCACAGTTCATCACCTGCCTTCATGTTGTTAGTGGATATCTGTAGGCATCAGGGTAGAGGTAGGTTTTTATACACCCTCTAGTCTTTCTGTTAGAATAATCATACACATGATTTGTAACAATAATAGGTACAACATTTTCAGATCCAAGTGTGATTTTGTTTTCCTACTTGACTGTCCCTTTAAAGCAGTGGTTCTTAATCTTTACTGCAGCCTGCACCCCTTTGGTTCTCAAAATATGTTCTCACTCCCTTATCAAAAATCATTGAAGTAGGTCAGTTCTTTAAACCTAGATATATCATAACTATAGAATGAAAGAGAGGTTTAAATATCTTTACTGAATGCTATCTCACTAACAAATCACTGTGTCTTATTCCTGCATTCTTTATAACTTCATCACACAAGTGGGGACTGGAACAGCAAAAAGGACTGGTAGCCACAATCATCTTATTACCAATTTATGGTATGGTAGATGGTGCAATATGGCTGATAACCATCCCTGCTATCATCAATCAGGAAAAAGGCATGAAATGCTTGTCTGCAATTATATATATATATATATTAATTTTGCAGTAAAATTAAGAATACAGTAATAGTTAACATTATAAATTTTTTTAATAACTACATAGATTTGATTAAACAAAGTAGTTGTACTTACGTGCATGTCTCACACCCTCAGAAAGGGCATCTCACACTCCCAGGGGGTGTGTGCACCCCAGGTTAAGAACCACTGCTTTAAAGATACATTTTGAGCTGAAGTAAATCTTGGGAGAAAGTTTGACTTGAGAAAGAATGAGATTGAGTTGCTGGGGCACTTATCTATACAACAAAACATTAAGAAAAGAGATCTACTGATGAGGCTTTCAGGAGAGGGGACTATAGGGAGTAGGAAATGGAAGCATGATGGGAGCATGCTGGTTTTCTTGCCTTTTGGATTGTGTGTACATAGTGATTATGATCCAAAACCTGCCGAGCTCCTGATCAGGTAAGTGTGGGAGACAAATCTTGAAGCTCAAGAATGGAGAGTCTGCAGTTTTACTCACTGGTAGTGGTAAGTGCATCCAAGGTTACTATAGTTCCTTCCTTGTGCACCAAAATGCATAACATATTGGAGCCTAAAAAAGTGAATTGGGGGCAGAGTTTGGAAGAAGAGAAAGGAGGCAGCTTTTCTGATGCCTTTAATGTCTTTATTAGGAGTTCAGTGCAGAGTTTGAAGTTTCCCAGCTCTATGAATGCAACTGGATTGTGGTGAATTGTTCAACTCCAGCCAATTATTTTCATGTCCTCAGAAGACAGATCTTGCTGCCATTCAGAAAACCAGTAAGTAGCTTAATTGATACTGTTGTCTAATTATAATACTAAACCACTTGCATGCAGGGTTTTGTTTGTATATAACATATAACTGAATGGAAGATGTGTGCATTTTAGTATTTCTCAATGAAACTCAAGTTAGAGACTGAGGACGTGATTAATGAAATCTCAGCGTTGCTTTCTAGAATTGTAAGGCCTGGTTTTCAGCCTAGCTTCCTTTTGTCCACCTGTGTGCTTTTTTTTTTTTTTTTAAGCACTAATGCCTGGGTGTTGCTCAAATGGCTTTTGTAAATTCTGTCACCTGCAGACATAGGTACTAGTGCTTGAAAAGTGTGTGTGTTTGTGCACAAAAGGAGGCCACCTTCTGCAAAACAGGCTCTTATTAGCCTTATCTGCAATGATTTTTGTCACTCTTGCAGACACTTAGAGCTAACGTGCTGCTCTGATGTAAATCATGACTTGCTCTGGTGCAGGTTAGTCCACATTTCAACTGGGGTAAACTGTATAGTATGTCACAATTCATATCTTTGCATTGCATCTGCATTAGGGATTTTCTTTGGCATAGCTATACTGGTTGCTAAAACCACAATGTAGATAAGGCATTAAAGATGAAGTTGAACCTGGTCTCTCTATAATTAAGTTTTGGTGCCCTTATGGTCCGTGTAACAGAGTCGGACTCACCCCTGCGGCGCCTCCTGCTGCTCGTCCTTGGGAATTAGCTCAGTCCAGCGTCCAGAGCGCCCTCTGCAGGCTGATGATCCACCTTCCAGCTACTGGCCCCCATGTCCCTCCCAGGACCGGGGGTGCCCCTTTAACTGGGTCTCCCCCTCCCAGGGGAACCCCCACCCTACTATCCCCAGTTTGCCTAGAATTGGCCACTGCCAGTCATTCTCTAGCCCCACGTCCTGGGGCAGAGTGCAGTATCAGCCTGTTCATCACTGGCAAGGAGGGTTTGGACCTGCTGCCTTGGCCTACCCCTGGGCTGCCCACTGCAATCCCCAGTACCCTTTTAGCCCAATGCTAGGCTGCAGCCTGGGGCTTTCCAGGCCAGAGCTCCCCAGCTCCTCAGCCTTTCCCCAGCCCTGCTCCACTCAGGTACTCTGTCTCAGCTCCTAAGCAGCCAGGCCCTTCTCCTTCTGAATACAGAGAGAGACTCTCTTCCTTCTGGCTTCTCTGGCCTTCTTATAAGGCCCGGTAGCTCTGTTTGGGGCGTGGCCCCGGCTGCAGCCACTTCTCCAATCAGCCCAGCCTAAAGCCCCTTCCCAGGGCTGTTTTAAAGCCCCCAAAGGGCAGGAGCGGGTAGCCACCCCGCTACAGTCCAGTTGACAAAGGGCTTGTCTAAGCACTCATTCAGTTTGAGATTCTCATCCTCTCTAGTTCAGGTTTAAGGCCAAGTTAGCACACCTCTAATTACTTCTCCACTCTGGGAAGATTTGTGCTAAGAATGAGACCCTTTCCAAGGGCAATTGCCTTGAGTTACACCAGATCCTAATGTGACTTAAGCTTTGTTCGATGCCGTCCCATTAGCACTGAATAGCACTAGTGTTTTTAAGGAATCTCGGTGCAAGTTTCTGAAGCAATTTGGATTCTGTACAATTTGAAACCTAAAATACGCAGTTGGATGTTTATCATTAAACAGAAGTGCAAGAGGTTTTTCTGATGGTTCTCTACCATAGTCCAGCTCAAAAATTTATAATTCACACTAATTTTTTCTGTCCTCAGAGGTCAATAGTTATGTAGGCTGGGACTTTAAAAGGACCCTAAGGAGTTGGGGAATTCAGTAGTTGTTGGGTGCCTAGTTGCTCTGGGGCTTTTTGAAAATCCCAGCCATAGAGATTCCTTGTGTCTAATACATGCAGTATCCATTTGTGTGTCAAGAATAATATTGTGTATGTACAGCAAGCAGTGGATCAAGCAGCAGCTTCTGAGAGTTGTAACAATCTGTATTTTACAGCTTATTATCTTTACACCGAAGTCGCTGCTGAGACATCCTGAAGCTAAATCCAGTTTTGACGAAATGGTATCTGGTAGGTCAAGTTACAAATGTTGTGAACTCACAATCACCTGTATGCAGTCAGCGTGCCAAACTATGTATTCAGAATGCTGAGTATCCAGTCCAGAGAGAGAGCTAACTTCACCTCAAGGAGCTCGCATGCACCTCTCATTGACTGACTTCCCTAGGAGTTCCTGTGTGCAAGGGTGGGAGAGATCTGGCCTGGATTTAGAAATATAATTCCTGTGCCAAAATAATCTGCATCCAAATAATGAGAGTTCTTAGACTTCAGTTTCAATATATAATGGCATATCTCATGGCCAATTGTTCTCTTAACGGGAGGGTGGGGTGGCGGGTGGCATTCATCTCTCTGCAGGGATCTTCCCATCCTCATAAGGTTATAGGGATCCATTTTCATCACTTGTCTTTATTTAAAAAGTTGAAATGTTCTTTGTATTGCTTTTGACAACTCCATGGTTGTCAAAAGCAGGAATGGTTCTGGTTCCATTGACTTGTCACTTCCTTCCACTCTCAGTTTTGGGCCTGCCTTATCCCACTGCTAACCTAAAGGAAGATCCTAGCCAGTAAAAGCGAGGTGTTAAGTCAGCGCTTGGCAGTCTGAACCTTTGCTCTTTGTGCTGGACAGCACCAGGAGGCAGTGGTGGCAAGCCCACCGTCTCCATGCAGCCAGGGAAAAAAGGGTGTGAATTTGCCACCCAAGGAGAGATGCAGAATAGCTGAGTGATCAGGAAGTGTAAACAAAAGAGCAGGGCCCTGTGCCTAAGGCTGAGTCCTTGGACACACTGGTATTCTAGCATTGTGTTTAAAGGAAGAATTATTGGTCAGATTTTCATCTCCTTAGAGCTTAGGTTTGTAACCTTTGTGTCATTTGCACCAACCTCCATGATAATTAATGAAGCATTTGTTGCCATTTAGTATTTGCTTGGTTTCATCTTTGTTCTATTCTCTTCTTCTTGAGGAGATTGTCACCAGGAAAAGACAGTGTGTGCTTTGTATGAATGCAGTGCTGATCATCAAAGGGATTTTCCTAGATTTTACTGTGTTGTAGCCCTTAGAATTAGTCAGTCTGGAAACTTCACACTAATGAAATTCAGGATTCATTAATAATTGTGGTTTGGTTCCCTTATACGCTGTCCACTCTTAGTTTATTTCCTGGGTTCCCCGTCTATTTTACATTAGCCCACAATAGCGGCCAAAGCTCCTAGTTAATTGCTAATTCAGATGTACTTGTGTTACTGCTGTAGATGGACTTCTTTTATATCTGTGAAGGCTGAGGAGTCTAACTCTAGCTGACCCGATAAAGCACTGATTCTGAGTCGTCTTTAACGATTAACTCTGGTTCTTCATCAGACTGGATAATTCAGACATAAATCAGTTTTTCTTTCAAGCATTTATGCCTGTTTTACTCCCTAAGATGAATGACACATTTATTCTCCTGATAAGTGGGTGTGTTGTGTTGGTTCAGACTTGGAGGTCATGCTGCTATTTGCAACCTGACAGTTGGCTGATTAAAACTATATTTCTATATCAATCATAGAAGCGAGCGATGGATAAGACCTATTAGGCCATCAATAGGGAGTAATTCTAGTACATTCTAGCTTTATGTGTCCCAAGCAAAAGGGCTTCTACCTATTCTCTTGGGAGATTGTTCCACAGGGAAAATACATCCCACTGTCAGGAAGTCCTTCGTGTTAAGCAATCTAAATTTTATCCCGGTACTCAAAGCTATATACCCACGTACCGTATTAATTCTTCATTTTGGATAATTCTGTTTTAATGTCTCAAACAGAAGATCTTGATCACACAGTACAACAAAGATGCTAGTTATGTACTTGCTTACATAATAGAAGCTCCATTATAACCATCCATTCTGGCTACTTGAAGGTTTTTGCTGGTGTAATAAATATACAAACGCATCTTTTTAAAAACCTATTTTACTGGAATGAAAAGTAAATTTACGGCATATACCAAGCATTCTTGCAGGCTTTCTAGAAGGTATTTACTTAATTCTATAGCTAAGATTATTTTGGAAATAAGATTTTTTTTTTTAGGTGGCATGTTTAGTTGTTAAAAATATACCTGGGTCAGCTATGCGGCGCTATTAAACCAGCTCCTCAACACCAAAAACACAGGTTATAAATAGGTGATGTATGTTACAGACTAACAATATCCGGTAATATCCTGGACAAACCTTATTGAATTGGGTTAAACCTTATTAAATTGAGTTTTTAATATCTTTGGAGTGCATTGCATTACAAATGCAATCATCTGTGTGTTATTGAGGGACTCTGGATACTTCCATTGGAAGAGTAAATAGAAGAACAGCAGGAGGTGATTAGGTAAATTCACTCCTGTTGCAACATCCTCAGAGAAATTCCATCTCCTGGAGAGGTCTGTGTATACAAATTCAAACTGGATTGTCCAGGGACCAACAGACAAAGAAAGTATTTTTGATAAATAGCCTGGTTTTAAACTGGTTCAGGGCCACCTTTCTGGTCCAACAAATGGACAGAACCCTGGTCCAAGGTGAGCCTCAGTTCTTAGGGAAGGGTTGGAAGGACTTGTCACTAACCAGAACCCTTATCAGAGTGAGAGGGTGATCTCGGGTAAGCTTATTAGCATGTGTGTAGGTTCTGCTGTTTTTCTGAAGTGCTTTTACCTCAAGGCTTGCATCGAAAGAGCTGTGTCGTGTCTGTGACTGTGGTTAGTCACGCTGTTAACTGTCTCTGAAGAAAAAGCAAGCAGAGGTGCTTGGGTAGCCTGTCTTTCCTGGGAATAACACAGTGAAGGCAGGGAACTGTGCAGCCTGGAAATATCCTCATCAGAAGGGGGTGAGATGAGGGTTTCCACCCAAGGAAGGCAATGGCTGGGGAGCTAGAAGCATGAGAATGGGTGCCCTTGCTGGACCACTAAGGGGAAATACAGGTGCAGTTTCCCTGACCTGTGATAATGTGAGCCTAGTACCTGGGCATGACAAGACAGATACCAGTCTTGAAGTCCTCCTTCCCATTAAGTTGTGAAGAGCTGTTTATCAGAAACCCTTTAATGGACTCCCTCTTTAAACTGGATTGTATTTAAATAACCTGTGTCAAAACCTGGAGTCTGAAAAGATCTAGGAATACAGAGGATGGGATGATAGTCTCTTGTGTACAGAGCACTGTCACAATTACTCTGTGGATCACTCAAGATTGGGCCGGCCTCAGTAGAATTTCTTGACTGAATGTGACCATCACTAGAGGAATGCATTTTTACTTTAATTTTTGGTATGACTAGGTACCAGTTTCAGGCGTGTGATTCCTGAGGATGGGGCTGCAGCACATGCACCAAATGAGGTTAAGCGGGTGATTTTCTGCACAGGGAAGGTGTACTATGATCTCATTAAAGAGAGAAAGAATCAAGATTTGGAGAAACAAGTGGCTATAACTAGGCTGGAGCAGGTGAGTGCCCTGAACCTAATTGAAAACTCAGACTTTGAAACGAGTCTCAGCCAAGGACTGTGACTGAGCCAACTTCTAAATCATTAGCAGTTGCAAGACATGATGATAATGATCATGCTTAACATTTGTATAGCATGTTGTATCTTCCAAGACATTAAGTATTCCTCACAAGCACTTGTAAGCTAGGGAAGGTCTAGTTTTCCTATCTTTATTGTAGTGATAATGAGACCCAGAGAGGTTAAATGCCTTGGCTGTATAGCGAATCAGTGGTGGCAGAGCCAGGATTAGAATTTGGTAGCTTCTGGCTCCTAGCCCCATGCTCAACCTGCTAGATCAAAATGTGTCTTGAAAACAGTCATGTATGCCAAGAATGACCAAATAGTACAGCTCTCTAGTTTTCCCAAAGCATCTTTAGCAAAGGATTCAGCGCTACAGAAGACATTTTCCATGAAGACCTGTGCATAACAACTATACTACAGAGTAGCAGAAAAGTGTGCTATTATACTTGCTGTTCCCAATGGTAGTGAGTACCGTGACGTTGCAGAATGTGGTTATTTGTCTTTTAATTTAGAGTGGAGGTTACATTGTAGTTACTTATATTTACTCTGTTAGAATGAAGTGCAATAATTTACAAGAACATACAGGTACTAAGTATCTTAGTAGTAAATGGATAATAACAATTGCAGTGCCCTATATTTGCCAGGGACAACCTTGCTTTACGTGATATCTGTCCATGTAAAAGAAAGCATTGCCATTTGTTTTCAGTGTATTATCTCTTTAGATTTCTCCATTCCCCTTCGATCTGGTAAAGGAAGAGCTTGAGAAGTATCCTGGAGCTGACTTAGTGTGGTGTCAGGAAGAGCACAAGAACATTGGCTACTATGACTACGTCAAACCTCGTTTCCGCACCATTGTTAATCACACTCGGCCCATATGGTATGAAACTTACGTCTGTGTTTTCTTTGCATCACGGGCATGATCTGCCTTCCAGGCTTCATACTGGTTTGTTACTTTGAGATGGGGTGATGCATGTACGGAAAAGTCAAACTCTACAGACCTTGAAAGGTCTGATTTTGGGGGCTTCCATCGCCATTCTTCTGTTTCAACCTGGTCTTTATGTTCCCAATGTGTGGTCCACACCGAACTCTCGTGCTCTGGTTGGTCTGCACCTGCGTTGCTCACCTACTATGGTGGGTCAGTACATAAACAGTACAGCAGTACATTCTAACCATGCCTGCTATTGTAAATAGAGAGAGCCTGGTGATCATCCCAAACCAGAGTCTCTAACAGGTGACTTCATTTTTAGTTAAATAAAAATCCAAAGCAATTTATCAAGCCAGCACCCTCTTCACCACTGTCTATATTGTTTGGCCCGATCACATTTTCATGCCTTTTGTTTATCTTTTGTACTTCTGAATGTTCTGCTTTTCCCTTCTAAAAATCCCATTCCAAATTGTGCTTCTCTGGAGGAAACAACTATTGAATGGAACAATATCTGAGCCACTAAGCTTCCTTCACAATTATTTTTCCAGCCTGTTTGCTTCTATATCACTGAAGGGAGATTGGTACAAGAATGATCCAGATTCTGGTCCCTTCCTCACCAATAGCAGCCTATCTAATTAGTGAAAGCCATCCCTTCCTCCACTCACATAGACCCAGACATCAAATAGATCTGTTAGGCCAGGTCCTTAGCTAGTGAAATTGTCGAAGCTTTGTTGAAGCGGTCTGCTCTATAACCAGAAACTTGCAATATCACTTCAAATTTCCAGTGGACCTAGAACTGGAGGCATGAGAGCAAGTCTCTCATGGGCAAAAGAAAGGAGAGTTTTCCTGTCTTACACTTGCGTATTCTAAAGCTGTTGTTTAGCTGTATATTCTGTCTACATTGCATGTACGCATCCTTGTTAGTTTTAGTGTTCTGTCTCTTCTCTCCTCACTGTTGTCTACCCAATTGTCTCTTGTGTTACAAAGGTATGTTGGCCGAGAACCAGCTGCTGCTCCCGCTACGGGTAACAAGAATGCTCACCTGGTGTCGCTTCGGAGATTCCTGGACACAGTTTTCAACCTGGAGGCCTTTGAAGGAAAGATGTTCTGACTCTGAGACACCATCCACCATCTCCATGCAGCATTGTTATAAAACCCCACTTCCAAAGGAGTAAATAAAAGCACATGGGAAAACTATTGAGGATTTTGGTTTTTGGTTTTCTAAGATAAAAGGTTGTGAGTAGATCTTCCCCTCTAAAGCGCTGTAGGCAAACTGGGGAATAAATGAAGGAGTAAAGCCTTTACAAATGTCTGTAAAAGGTAATTACAAGTATGGGGGTAATAAGGCCAATGTCTGTAAAAGGTAATTACAAGTCTGAGGATAATAAGGCCAAAACAATGGAAAAAATTAAAGTGGTGAGGAGTTAGGGGAAAGTATATTAGTCTTTTGGAGTCACAGGACACCCAATTCCCACCTTAAGTTTAATTGAAGAAATTCCTTTTCTAGGCAACATAGTTATTTGATCAACCCTACATAGCTATTGTAGGCACTAACCGTGTGCTTGGCACTTGGGAGACATGATCCCTGACCTAAAGAGTTTACAGTCTCAGTAGACAGAAGGCCATTCAGACAGGAAATACCCTAGATGGCCAGCAGATTGGTTCCATCATAGAGCATGGCAGGTTTGGTATGTATAGTGACAGAGGTATGGTAGCATTGCTCTGGTGGGATAATGTTGGAATGATCTATAGAAGAAATGAGTTTCGGAGTTCTGAATGAAGAGGGGGAAATGAGGAATTTTCAGACTCACGGAGCAGCATGAAAAACCAAAGACAAGCCTGGGAGCATAAGAGAATAGTGAGGCAGGAAGGGTGGCGTGAAGACAATAAGAATAGATGGAGAGGAAAGGTGGGCTTGTGGCTAAGCTGCTGGACTGGGGTTTAGAAATATGTGGTTCAGTTCTCTGCTCTGCTACATGCTACTTGTGTGACCATGGGTCAGGCCACTTACTGTTCTGCACCTCAGTTTCCCTTCTGTAAAATGGGAATAATGACTCCCACTTTTTGTCTATCTTGTGTACTTAGCGTGTGAGCTCTTTAGGGCAGGAACTGTCTCTTTCTATGTGTATCTACATGCCTAGCACAATGGGGCTTAATCTCTTTGGGGGTTGGTAAGCATTGCTGTAGTAGATCATATATAATTAGAGCAGGGATGTGGGCACAGATGGAGTCATGCAGAGTCTTGAAGCTGAGGACAAGAAGCCTGAACATGGTGACAAGAGGAAGCAATTGGAAGGGAATTATATGATCCTAGCAGCACACAAGAAAGATGATTTTAGCAGCGGCCATTTGGATACATTGGAGGGTGGTGAGGAGGCGCAAAGCCATAGAGGGAATGATGTAGAGAGAGAACCAGCTAGGTTTTGGTGATGGCCTCTAGAGAGAAGACTTACATTTGACTCCAAGGCTGAGAGTCTTGGAGGATGGGGGTGCCCTTTACAGCAGTGGAGCAGGGAGAAAGGGGTGGGAGGGTTTAAGCAGGAGAGGTCATGGATTGGGGGCAGGTAGATTTGGGAGTCTCTGAGATAGAATTTAAGCTTTGGGGTCACATGAGTATGAGGGGTAGATGTGGGACATAATGGGACCAGGAACAGAATCTTGAGGAATGTTGGCAGTGGGAGAAGAGAGTCAGCACAAAGGGACAATTGACAGAGCAGTTGGAGAGACATGAGAGAGCACAAGGCAGTGAAGCAGAGGCTAGTAAGGGACTTTAAAGGAAATCCGCTGGTTATGCATGGATCCATTTCCGCTCCTGTGGCTGCCCACAATTCTAAGCATCATGGTAGAGAAAATAGTACAGAGTCTTTCTATGCAGGTTCTCTGCTTCTGGACAAGCCCATTCTTCCACTTTACTGCCAGAATGTGGCTTTTCTATCTCCTAGGTGCTTTCATGCCCACTTGGGGTAAGGGGAACAAAGATTTGGCCCTTTATTCACTTTTGATGGAAAGTCAGTTTTCTCTATATGGTTCCCTATTCTGTGCAATGCTAAGTCTCCTGCCTGCTTCTTTTCACTTTTGCTGAAGTAACTGTTGACAGCAGTGGAGTTACTCTTCAATTACACTGATATGAGAAGGGAATTGGGCCTTTTGTTTTTTTGAAGTTTGGTGGTTTTGCTGTTGCTCGCTGACCCAAGGCTTTTGAGTTTTTATTGACTTGTAATTGTTTCATTTTCTTAACGGCCTCCTCAGCTATGACTTCCTTGGAATCTGAAATATGGATGTAAAAACTAGCCATTTCCAACAGCCAGGCTGATCTTCTGGTAAAACAGCTAATATACAGCATGATTTCAGGCTTAGAGGAATAGAAGCTGAGACGATGTGATTGAAACATGCTGCCAGGTAGAACCTTGTGTTCTTAATGTGTGTGCTCCTTCTCGGTCTCTGTAGATACCTGAAATCATTACAAATATCCAAGAGTGAAAACGGGGGCTGTACAAAATGCTTGCAGTGAAGTTTGAAAACATTGGTGACAGTTTGATTGTGGGGGTTTTTAGGGAAAGGTCCAATTAGTCAAAACCTTCAAAAATTTTCATTGTTACCTTGAAAACAGGATCCCTTTTTTTTCTTGCAGACATTTTTAACTTGATTCAACTTGCAAATGGAGTTGCATGCTAATGTTAGCACGTTATGCAGTTTCAGCAGACAATGGGCTCATGTTCATACAAAAAATAGTCCCGTTTAGATAAATAATCCAGTTTTGAAATTCAAAATAGTATTCAGATGAAGACACACTTCATATCCCAACATGGCGTTGCAAAAAAATTATTTCTCAAAGCCTTGTGGGGAAAAAACATTTTGAAGGCACAAAATCACATGCAGTGAAATCACAAAAATGTAGACCAGCAACTTGTCAAAATAATTGCATGTGGCTCTAATTAGATAGTTGCAAAGAATGTTGCCCATCCTAATTTTATGTCCTATGCTTCAGAGTTTCACTTTTGCATTTCAAGCTGGATTGACTCATGAATGAATGAAAGAAAGAAAGAGGGCATTAAAGAGGTGAGGGGAGCAGGGAAATCAGAGCAGGGAGGAGGTGGGGGGGGAAGCGATAGATGTGAGAGAAGATCCTTCTGAACACTTAATTAACCTGTTAGGCACTCATTAGTGCAGTATAGATACCTAGATAGCTCAGAAGGAAAAACAATGTCAATTTATTTTAGATATTTGATCCCTGTGTTTTGTCTCATTCTTCTGGTACTAATAAGCCCCTGCTGCTTCTGCTGTCATAGGCACCTCTTGTGGCCAAAGAAAGGAAAACATGCTGTCCTTAGAAGACCTCGTTAAGGCCAGGGGACCAACCACCTGTTGATAGAGCCAGCCTGGCCGGCTAGAGTCAAACCCTGGGAACACCTCTGGGGAAATAGTGGCTAGTTTTACCACAAAGACCCTGCATGTTAGACCATCTGTCAGAGTGCTACTGAAAATACATTTGATCCCTACTTTGTCATGTCTTGCCCCTTCTCCTGCTCTCTCTTAGAGCATAGGATTTAGTGGTATCAGAAGCCTGGCTTCTTCTACTTTATTTCCTGCCCTGGGCCAGCAGCTCTAAGGAGGCCTACAAAGTGGGTTATCTGGAGCAGGCAGACTAACCTCAGGTGAGCTAGTTTCACATGCAGGATTTTATAATGAAAGCTGCTGATCTCCCTAGGAACACCACAACTCATCCTCTTCTCTGGCAATTATGGCTGGCTTGTCCCTCTGCTGGACTCTAGCTGTTATCTTCCAGCCCTAAAGGTCTTGCAGTGGCAGTGAATCTTCCCCTCCTTGGGCCACATGTAGCCCTCTCCTTCTGCAGGTGCAGGCAGCTCCAGAATCACCATAGTAAATATTAGAGGGCTTATTCCATCATCATCCCACTTCCCTGGTCCTTCTTGCATGAACAGAGAGCAACAATACCTCAAGTCCAAAGGTGCAAACAATTCAGTGTTTATTGGAGTGAACTTCCAGCAAGCTTAAATCCAAATTCCTTTTTCCTTATTTTCAAATCCCAACTTACTTCCTGTTTGCCCCTAATTTATATAGTAATATTCTCAGCTATACCTTAACCTAGGGTGACCAGATGTCCTGTTTTTAAAGGAACAGTCCCATTTTTGGGGACTTTTTCTTATATAGGCTCCTATTACCCCACCCCTGTCCCATTTTTTTCACAGTTGCTATCTGGTCACCCTACCTTAACCAATCATTTTACTGAAATCTATCTAACCAATTGTAGAGGGGTTCGGTTGGAGGTCACCCCTCTCCGGGGTGGCTGGGAGTCAGGCTGCCTCACTATTTAGGTCCAGTGCATTGGAGAATTAGCCTGGTGGGGCAGGAAACAGTCAAGGGCTCAGGCCCTCAGGCAGGGGCTGAGCAAATAATTCAAGAACAAAACCCAGGCTCCTGGTCCTGAGCGTCGGGGTGAGGGGGAGACTGCCACCCATGAATGGGGTGGCAGGGGGGATGCAGGCCTGCCCATTCCACTTCATCCCAGCCCGGGGCCCTAACAGCGGCAAGCAGCCTGCTGCTGTGTCAGTGGGGATCCTGGCCGCAACACACTGACATCGACTCTGGGTGTGCCGCAGCCAGACTAGGGTTGGCTGCCCCTGGGCTACTTCCTACCTCCCCCTCTAGCAGTACCTGCATCTGGTCGGCGTCTTCCACGGCATCAAGCACCATGGGCTCCTCAGGTTACTCAGCGAGCGGTAGGCTTGGCAGCTCCTCTGGGTCACTTCTCATAGGTGGGCTTACCAGCTTCTCCGGCGTCTGGTCGGCGTCCATCCTCAACTGGTATGGCCAGTCCTCAGGTCGGTCCGCAGGCTGCAGGAGTCTCCCAGGCGGGAGCTAGGGCACCAGCATCTGGCCTCTCTGGTGACCAGCCTGCTTCTGAGCCCTGGGGTTGGGCTTTTGTACTTCCTGTCCTGAGCTTTGACCTCTGGGGGGCGGGCGCAGGCTCCAGTGGCTCCGCCCACTTTGGCATCCAGAGGGCCTCGTCCCTCTCCGGGGTGGCTGGGAGCCAGGCCGCCTCACTACACCAATCCTAACATATTGTAACATAATTCTCTTAAGAACGGCCTCAGACTGTCAAAGTGAGTGAAGGCCCTTACACAAGCAGATAGTGATTTTGATTCTTTCTTTTATACCTCTATAACTAGCTAAATGATAAACATATACCTAAATTCTTAAAGTATAGGCCTTTACAGACAGGCCTGAATATCTATATCCTAACAGTAAGCTGTGCAGGGTAGGAGGCCACAGGCTGTATGGGGTACTTCACAGCCACCATATATTGGAGAGGAAGCGTGGCCTGTGATTCCACCACATGACTATACCTCCCTGTTGCTGCTACAGTCCATGGGCTGCAGTCATAGCAGCTAAGCAGTTATTCCATCATATCATGTCAAGCCACTGGGAAGCAAATTGAAGGAATTTTTCCCTCAACCCATCTTGTATTCCCTGCCCAACGCATGCTTACTCAGCCTTTGTGTACTGCAGCACTGGGGTGTGCTTGGTCCATGGGCAATAAGGTCCGCCCCTGTGTTGCTGCTGCCGTTTGGCCTGTGATGTCACTAGGATTGATGGCCCAGACTTTATCCTACTGTTTTCTTTAACTGTCCTTCAGATCTCAAAGTCCATCTCCTCAAAGTGAGCAATAGCCCTGTTAAAACTTAATTTTGCAGCTGTGAGTTTCAGCCAAGAACACAACCAGGACACTAGCTTTCTTCAGGATCACAAATGGGTGTAGACCTCCTCCGATCTGTCCCCTCTCCCTGCGAGATAGCAGGTTAGTGGAATGATCCATCTGCCAGAGCAGATGGACAGTGTGATGAAGTGCTCACCTATCCCTGGCATCCAAAACCAAGCTTAGTACATTTAAGAGCCTTAACAGTGTCCCTTTTAAATTGGGCTGCTTGTTCTTCTCTCACCTCTGAAACGTTATAGTTGATTCAGTGTTTGAAGTTTAACAATCTTTATAGGTGCTGGGAAATTACTGCAAGTTTAGACCACTCAAATTTGTCTCCTGGTCATTCCTATAGCTGAGAACATGATTAGTCTTGCACTGGATTGTGGCCACTGACTGTTATTTCAATGCTGTTATAAATGCATATTTCAGTGGCAAGAACTGGGTGCAGCTAAATAATGGTGGGACTATTTATTGTACTCTGTGTGCCATCTCAGTACAACATGAAATATTTCAGTCTTCATTTCTGTGATAGATGCACACATGGCTCTGTATTCACAAAAGTAGAAAACAAAATTAACATAGAAATAAAAGTAGTGAATGACAGGTTTCCATTTTCATTGTGTTTCAGATTGTGACATTATGGTTTAAAAAAAGAATCCATCCAAGAATGTAAAAAAATATATAAATTCTCCTATGGCTGTTTTTTGACAGTTTCTCCTTTGGGGATTGGTATTAGCATCCCATTCATAAAAGTGCTGGCATCTCTCATTTTTTCTGCTTTCTCTGTCTGTTTTCTACCTCAGTGGAGGTCATTTCACTTTAGTAAAAGGGAAGGAATTGGGCTATTTGATAGGGTAGAAAAAAGTAAAGCAGTAGATGATTTTGAACAATCTGATAAAAAATAATTGCATGACACTGAGGTTAAAATAAATAAAATATTTACCTAATAAAAAAATTAGAGCGGTTAAAGGAGTACATTACTCTGTACCAATTCAAAGCAGATTTATAAACTATCAGAGCCTTCTTTTAAACAGATGTTAGAGGCCTCTTTGGAGTAACATTTTGGTACAAAAAGGTTATTTACCTAGCGAGTCTGTACTGCTTAGACGTTAGCTGTTGGCTCCACTCACGGGACAGTAAACTTTCAAAACTCTCAGTTGAGATTCACAGTTTGCAATAAGGCATGACAATGAATAGCCAAAATCCTGCCAGTAATGCTCAAGCTCTGTTTTAATTTGTTTAATATATAATCCTGCTGCAGTGCCGGAACATGACTTCTGAATAGAAGAACGTTTGTGGACCTTGAATGAAGGCTCCTAAAAATGCGTGCTTGTGCATCAATTCCAAACTTAAGTTTCCACTGAGAGCCAGAGGGTTGGCATTTCCCACTCTTTTTAAAACAAATGAAATAAGCTAGATGGCTCCCTGAAAACTTTGAAACAGAAGGCTGTTAGTACTTGCAGTATTTGGGCTAGTATATCTGTTATGTAAAACAGAAGTGGTTAATATTTGTATAGTGCTTGGAAAGAGGTCAAGTATTATAGGCTCCATCCTGCAAATCTTGTGCATTTGAAATCCGAGTCATTATTAAGTGACATATTAAGGTGTTTCTTCACTCAATTAAGAGGGAAAAATGCAAACCACCACAGCATAAGAACGTATCCAGTGTGTCATATTTGCCAGTGAGATCTCTCACTGTGTGTATCCACAGCAGATTGCTAGGGTGAACAGCCTGTGATATGGATTTTTTGTTTCCAGTCTGTAACAAAGAAAATTAAGAGTTTGATTGTTTTTAACAGTGGTAGCTGAATGAGTCCTTTCTGCTTTGCCTTCTATGTTGTCTGCATCACCAATCTGCCATAACAAAGGAAAATCACTTTCTTAGAATGATGGGACCTTTCAAACATTGTTTGCACTCATCCTAAGGCAATGTCAGGTAACATCTATGACTGGAAAAGAAATGGCAGAGCCTGTTGATTGATGATCTATTTTAAAAACAACAAACTCCCAAAACACAGGAAAAACCCCACCCGTCTAAAAATATTTATTTTAGGGTGTGTGGTTTTTCAAGAACTATCCAGAGAAGAGACTCTAGGTAAACCCCAACAACTTTTACCTTTCTTTCTTTCTTTGAAACTAATGATATCCAAGTGTCATTCAGTAAACTAAAAGTCCCTGATTTTTCCAACTTGTTACTGGACATTTGACTAGAATGTAATCAAATAGCAAACCTAGTGTGAGACTATGTATGCACATGAAATCATGAAGGTATCCTAAATCCTTTATGTACACATTAATCCTGAAAAGAGCACACAAACCATTATAGTAGCAGGTCTGTTCAAATAGCTAGAATGTTGTATCTATAGCAGTCCCAGGATATTAGAGAGACAAGGTGGGTGAGATCATATCTTTTATTGGACCAATTTCTGCTGGTGAGAGACACAAACTTTTGAGCTTACACAGAGCTCTTTAAAAGATATTACCTTATCCACCTTGTCTCTGAAATAACTGGAGGAAGAAAAGGCTTCCTTTAGACTTGTGCTGTAAACTTTATTTACTTGAGTGATATTGCAAACATGGTGATAATCTTCACTAGAACAACACCATGCTTTGGCATTACACACACAGCTGGGTGATGCATTTGGCTCGGGTGAGGGAGAAGCAGAAGTTAACTGAATTTGTGTCAAGTCACTGAATTGTTTCATTTTGGGGGGGACCCAAAAAAGTCAAAAACATTTTGTTTTGGCATTTTTGAAACATTTCAATGTTTCAGCTCAAAATGACTTCTATGAATCTTACTTCAATTTCATTTTTTAAAGGTACAAATATCCAAAACATTTCATTTGACCTGTAGTTCAAATCACTGCACCCACCTGGAGCTTAATTGATTTAATCACTCAGGTTTTACGTATCGCTTTTTCACCTGCTTGCTGTGTGGCCATGCAGAAAACCTCTGTTTGTTTTCCCATCAGTAAAATAGTGCTACCTACCTTGTGTGAGTGTGCTGAGGTTCCTTTGTAGAGTGTTTTGAGATCCTTAGATGAAAGAATTTTGCACTTCCATAAAACCTATTAAAACTCCACTATTCTCAGTGGCACCTTTGTTGGAGGAGGCTAAGAATGACCAGTCTTCACTGGCCCTTGAAGTGGTCCCTAGGGGATATGAGGCATGGCAGCAGGCCAGGCAAGGGAAGATTGCACTGTTGCTTTCTGGGCTGCCTATTTTCTGTAGGGAAAAGGTTTTAGGTCTTGGATTCTTGATCCAGCACTTTTCACAAACACCAATTTCATTCCAAAACCAGAAAAACATGTAGACTAGTATCAGAGGGTAGCCATGTTAGCCTGTATCCACAAAAACAACGAGGAGTCCAGTGGCACCTTAAAGACTAGCAGATTTATTTGGGCATAAACTTTCATGGCTAAAAACCCCCCTTCTTCAGATGCATCATGTAGACTAGTGAAATCGCTGCAGCTGAGTCTGGTGCCTTGTGTACGTTGTTTCCCGTTCTGCCACTTCTGTAGGTTTAGTGGTAGCAGAGGCCAATTCAGGAGAGAAATTACATGTGTCTTACAATGCCTTAAATCTCAATGCCTGAAATCCCATTTTAATCAAAGGTCTTAAGTATTATTTTATCTGCCCTCAGTCATTTTATATTTCAGCATGTAGGGTGTTGCATTGCAACAGGAATCTTGATTTGATGGAGCCCATGGATTATATAAGGGTGATTCTCTTGCTAAAAAACAAGGTAACATTAAAGATCAAGGACACAGACTCGGTTAACTTTCCTTAGTCTTCAGAAAAAAAATAAGATCGGAAATCCCTTGCAGACTAAAATACAAAATGAACATATTTGTCTGCAGTGAGCGAAGAGCAGGGTTTTTTTCCACATACTGACACTGTACATTAGTTTCCCGTTTCTTATTTTAACCTTTTTGATTTTAAACACTTCCTGACACTTAGTTCAGATGAAGCATTAAATCTTGTTGTTCCATTATTTTAAAATGTGGTTTATTACCTAAAAGAGAGGATGAAAAAATGAGGGGGGGGGGGGATTTATACAGGAAAGGAAAATGTGTTTGGGTTTGTTGCTTTGCATTGAAAATGTTTTGCAGAATTTCTCAAAAGCTGTTTAATTATTGATAAAGTGCATCGGTCAATTGCTTTCTGAGCTATTTAAAAGTGATGTAGTCATTAAAGGTAAATTAAGATCTAGTCTCTTTGGTGGTGGGTTGGGGAGACAGGACCAGTTTTAATAATCATTGAAGATACCTTCTCAAATAAAACACAAACAGAATTTCTACTGCAGGGATCCTGTTAGTTCCACATCCTATTAGGTGGCCTATAAACATGTTGATTCCCTTTACTCATGTTCAGGAGTAGGAGAAATTTGTGTTCCACCAACTTTGCTCCTAGCAGAGTAGCATTCTCTTTCTCCACAGAAAAAGGGCACTTTCTAGACTCCCGTGAATGTAGGAATAACTAGCAGAACCTATAGGAATTGCTGTCTTACCTCTCAACCTTTGAACCTGCCCATCTGTGACAGAAGCAATTGAAATCTATTTTCAAATGACTGATTTGTGCAACACCTGCCAGATTAAAGAGTTTTAACTTTGTTTTCTTTACTTTGTGAATTAAGTAAATCAGTTGTTTAAAAGGGAGAAAACCCAAAATCCCATCACATGCAAACATATGCTTGCACCCCAGCACGTCACCAGTAGTGTTTAGACCCTCATCTCCACAGTGTAAGCCTCTTTCACTCAATCTACTGGGGTGGGGATCAGTCACTACTGGGGATGTGACACATTTTTTGCCAGTCTGTTATACAACTATTTGTTAAACTGTGATAGAGTGAAGAACAGTATTCCTGGGTTCTGTTCCTGGCCCTAGGGGAAGCGTGGGCTAGAGGTTAGAACAATTATAAGTCCATACATTTGGCACACAGTGTCTGAGAGGCACTGTGGATGAAACTTGGATGTGCCATAATAGAGACCTGAGTTCTGCCAGAAGTAAGCTTGTGCAGCCTCTTAACTTATGTGTAAAATGGGAAGAATGCAGCTTGCCTCCCTCCTAAAGTAGAGATGAGGACATTCTCAGTAGCCTGGCTTGTGAAGTGCATCAAAACTAAACAGTCAGTATGAAAGAGGTGAACTAAAAACCTTTGGGTCCTGGACCAGTGCACCCTCCCCCTGGGCTATAGGATAACTTATAGGGAAGATTTTAAATTTACTTGTGTCCACAGAACATCGCCTGACAGTGGTGCTGCACAACGGGGAGAATAATCCAAAATGCAACATCTGTGACACCTGAAAGGTAGGTTAACTCCATGAGTAGTGGACAGCAATCTTCTGTCATTGCAGATGGTTGAGTGAGTCTGAAAGCTGAACTCCAAATGGGTATATGCCATCATGTACCTGCTTCACACATCTTCTGCTTACAGAGACTGAGTCATGTAATTTACCTTCGTGCCCCCCCCCACCCCGTGGTGTGGTGCCCTGGGCAGTTGCCCTGCTTGCCTCCCCCTAACACCAGCCTTACACTTGCAACCTCCCACCCCAAACCCATCCCTCAACCCCCAGATTAGATCATTTTTTCTCAGATGAGTTGATGTATCCCTGGAAGCCCTTGTGTACCCCTAGGGGGTACACAGTGTCCTGGCTGAGAACCACTGCTCTAGAATATGAGGCAGAGCAAAATTTTCAGGGTGTGTTTTTCTGTTTTAATTGGTAAATGTTAGGTGTAAAACTGCTTAGAATTTGTAACGGAGTTACCCCTAACTGCTAGCCTATCTCCATGCATCTTGCTCTGGGAATGTAGCACTTGCTATATCAGATACCATCTTACCACTCCAGGTACCCCCTTGCTGTTCATTACTTGCTCTGCAGTAGTCTGTTTTATGGTAACGTGGCCTGGTGGTCAGGTCACCATTTAGTCCACCTCTTCCAGGGTTACAAAGTCCAGCAGGACAACTGTCCAAATACTGTTTCCAGACAATTTTTAACCACAGCTTAGGGTTCTATGCCACTCTACCAGTGACCGCCAGTGGAATCTAGGCCCACCTGGCATACTGGGTTCCAGCCCAGGGACCCTATAACTAGAAATCCAGGCCCCCTCTTCTTGTTTCCCTGGGCATCTTCCTACCAAGCCTCACTTTCGTCTCTTGCTTGGTTCTGGGTTTACCATGGGCACCTACTCTACCCCCTGTGGCTACTTCACCCACTTCTAGCTTCTTTTGCAGACTCCTTATTCTAAGACAGGTTCTCAGGACTTACTCTCCCCCTGGACTTCGCCTTGTTCCTGTCCCCCAGGGAGCAACTACAGACTTTCCCCTGCACCCCCGTTCTGCTCTCAGCTTCTTGTCTTTGCAGTGCTGTTCCAGCCCTTCCCCAGCTGGGCTTCAATCTTAATTAACTCTGGCCTTCCCTCTCTCAGATGATGCCAGGTGACCTAACTGGCCTAACAGGGGCGCTATTTCAGATTTTGGTGTGTGTGTGTGGGGGGGCAACTTTAACCATGATTCCAAGGACTACTTAGGTACCTGAAAACTCTAGGGTGTTTTTTGTTTGTTTGTTTGTTGTTTTTTGCAGATAACTTAGAAATTAGCTGATAGGAGCACTGTACCTAATTCCTATATTTAAAAAAAAGAGAGGATTTAATAAATATTAGACCCACTCAGCTCCTAATACTAACATGTTCTCACATCTTGTGTCAAGTCACTTAAGTAACACTGGCTAGGTTTAAAATGTTAATGTATATTTGTTACTAACTCTTGAATACAACAACTGTAGAAAAATCTAGGTGACTTTCTATCACTTGTTTGCAGTTCACCAAGCTTGAAATAGATCATTTAACTTTGGAAACATCCTACTAGGGCAAGGCCCCATGAGTATATACTGCACCTGCCTGGGGCTCTAGAGGTGTCATCTCACTACAAATAATAGACTAGAAACTGACCTTAAACAGGAGTGAAACTTACACTCTCAAGTCACTTTCACAGTATTGCCAATTCCAAATGTTCAAAAATCATGAATCCGGCTCACCAAAAATCATGATTGGCTTTAAAATAATGAAATTATGTAAAAAATAACCCCAAATTTGTTTTATTTGCCTTCTGCTTTTGAGCCTTTAGGGTGCATGGGGGTCAAATTTTGAAGCTTTCTCCGCGGCCACAAGGACTAGAAACTTCATTTTTCTTTAAGAACAAAGGCTGAAATCATCACATATCCACTTGACTCCAGGAGCTGGGGCGTTAAGGAAAACAATTATCATGAGACTCGTGACAAAATCATGAGAGTTGGCAACACTGCTTTTACTTCTGTTGGCAACACTGCTAGTTACTTCCCAGAAGGCTCTTAAACACAACACTACAGTGATTGAGTTGCAGTTCTCACAGGAGAATATTTTAAACCAAACACCAAGAAAATTCTGTATTTCAAAGTTGAGGAAAAAAAAACCTGAGACTTCTGAGGTATATCAGGGCCACTGCAGGCAGGAAAGGAAAATAAACAGGCACTGGAGCTCTGGGCAGCTCTTCCTTTAGAAAGAAAATTGGAGGGTAAAATCTTCCAGTCCTTAATCAACTAAAACATCTATTGCCACTCATAGATATAAACATCACAGTGAACATGTGATAACATGTGTGGTCAATAACTATACACGTCATAGTTAAATATCTGAGCCATCTTATCCAGAGTTACACGTCTTACTATATGCATTGGTTCAGGGACTGGATTTTCTGGCATATTCTGAACAGTGCTGAGCACACAGATGGTGCCCAGTGAATAAGGCAAATCATGACAATAATCGTCAACTTTATGGACTTTGTGGATGCAGTTTCTTTTCTTTGTTCTAGAATTGGCCTGAATACAGCTGAAACCCTAAGAATTTGAGGCATAAACACATCTGATACTTATGACACTCTCATTCCTTCCTTTTCTCAAACTCAGAACAAAAAATGACCGAACAAAATAGTTTTCAGTTAAAATGTAAAATTGCACCACAACCATTGTTCTACCTGCCATCTATTGGGAGTTAAGTGATCCCCGCTCATCTGATGCTCATTCTCCATTGTTCCTACCCTCTGTGCTGCTTTTCATGTTGTCAACGATGACATCCATCTTGGGACCATTTTCTGGAGTCTCAGAGAACTGGGTGCCTTGGGTTTGCTCCCATCTGTGAGTCCGTTTTTTGCAGCATGCAGCAAAGAGAGAGGCTGGTCTGCTGGATAGGGAGCTAGCCCTGAAAGACTTGGGTTCTACTCCCTGCAGGGACTTCCTGTCTGACCCCAGGCCAGTGCTTAAAGGACAAAATTTCAAAGCTTTTTAGGCACCCAAAGATGCAGCTAGATATCTAGTAGGGTTTACAAAGCGCCAAACCTTCTAAGTGCATTTGAAAATTTCACTGGGTGCCTAAATACCTTTGAAAATCTGGCCTTTAATCTGTGTGTGCCTCAGTGCCCCATCTGTACAATGGGGATAACAGCATTGCTCTACCTCACTGACGGGCGGGAGGAGAAATTGGTTAGACAGTGTGAGGCGCAGCCTCAGAAACTATGGTGAGGGGGCCACATAGGTAGCGTGGGAACTTCTCTGTACACTGCTAGCCCTTCCCTGGGTTTGATCCCTTCTTTTCACCTATGCCCCCAAATGCCCCCCTTTTCTGAATGGTTTCAGAGTAGCAGCCGTGTTAGTCTGTATCCGCAAAAAGAACAGGAGTACTTGTGGCACCTTAGAGACTAACATTTATTTGAGCATAAGCTTTCGTGGGCTACAACCCACTTAGCCCACGAAAGTTTATGCTCAAATAAATTTGTTAGTCTCTAAGGTGCCGCAAGTACTCCTGTTCCTTTTCTGAATGTCCTAGGCTCAGTGTTTTGCTGTATTTTTTTCTGAGACCCCTGTGTTCTCTCTAAAACAACCCCTCCTCTCTCTCCCCCCTACAGAGGGATTTCTCTTTTAGAGGCTATATCCTTAATTTATATCCTTAATTTAATCACCAGCCCTTTATTTTAATCATCCTTCATCTGTAAACAAAATACTGACTCCCTGCCCCAGGGGCACCTCTCCTCTGAAGAACTTACATTTCATACTACTGCTGTGCTGTAGTTAAGAGCTGCACCTGGAAACTTGCACACCTCCTGTATGAAACTTCTGCCCTGCCCTGCCCCCCCAATTGGTGCCCTGGCTCTTGGGCCCTCATTAACTTTATCAGGGTTGCTGTGGCATGCACACCCCAGCACAATCTATTCTGATATTCACAGGAAAGTGATACATGTGGGCAATTAAAGTTGATTGGGTAGCTGTAAAGTTTTAAGTAAATTTGAAAGTTTCCTAAATTTAATCTTCATTTCACTCCTCCTGAGTACTCTCATTCTTTCAACTGAATTATTTTGTGAGTGAATAGAGAGAGAAAAACATTAATTAAAAGGTCATTAAAGCCCATTTAATATTACGAGGTGCAATATACACACTCCAAATGTTACTGCGTATATAGATTTGGAAGTAAGGGCCATGCACCATCCCTGGCTCCATCTTCAGTAAGTTACATTATAATTGGACCTGTGAATTATATACAGAAATGAAATATGTATTAACTGGAAAAGTTTCACTTTGTAAAACATTAAGGTTGTACAGTCAAAATAAAAAAGAAAGTGCAAATAGTAAAATTCCTACAGCAATTTGTATCCTGGACTGTGGGCAGGTGGCGTATGTGTGCAGTCGGTGCAAGGAGCTCCTGGCCCTCAGAGACCACGTACGGACTTTGGAGGCCAGGGTGGAGGAACTGGAGGAGCTAAGAGAGGCAGAGAGGTATGTTGATGAGGCTTTCCGGGATACTCTAGAAGTGTCCCACCTCCGGTCAGACAGCCCCTGCACTGTTGAGGAGGAAGAAAGGCCCAGGGAAGCAGAGCAGTCAATGGGAGGAGAGGGAAACCTTCCCATAGTTGGGACCCTCCTTCCAGATGGTGCTGGGGTATCCTCTCGCACTGAGGTTACCTCCCCGGGGGAGGGAACTCCAGTTTCTAGGAAAAGGCAGGTGTTAGTAATGGGAGATTCGATCATTAGAAATGTAGATAGCTGGGTTTGTGATGATCGGGAGAACCATATGGTGACTTGCTTGCCTGGTGCGAAGATTGCCGATCTCTTGAGGCATCTAGACAGACTTATGTGTAGTGATGGGGAGGAGCCGGTGGTTGTGGTACATGTAGATACCAATGACATAGGGAAGGGAGGAGAGATGTCCTGGAAGCCAAATTTAGGCCGCTAGGGAAGAGACTGAAATCCAGGACCTCTATGGTGGCATTCTCAGAAATGCTCCCAGTTCCACGTGCAGGGCCAGGTAGGCAGGCAGAGCTTCAGAGTCTCAATGCGTGAATGAGACGATGGTGTAGAGAGGAGGGGTTTACGTTCATTAGGAACTGGGGAAACTTTTGGGATGGGGGGAGCCTATACAGGAGAGATGGGTTCCACCTAAACCAAAGTGGAACCAGACTGCTGGCACTAAACATTAAAAAGGTTGTAGAGCAGTTTTTAAACTAGGAGATGGGGGAAAGCCAACTGCTGCAGAGGAGCGTGTGGATCGGACACAGCCTTCTCTTAGGGGAGAGTCTGATGATAGAGAATCTCCAGGTTATAGTCAGGAGCAGAGGACAGAAGAAGATAATGTAAGGGCCAGATCAGATGATAAACAGTCACATAAAAAAGAATCTGGCACATCAGAAAAGGGCAGACAAATAAACAGGGACAAGTTTTGAAAGTGCTTGTACACAAATGCTAGAAGTCTAAATAATAAGATGGGTGAACTAGAGTGCCTTGTGATAAAGGAGGATATTGATATAATAGGCATCACAGAAACCTGATGGACTGAGAGCAATCAATGGGACACTATCATTCCGGGGTCCAAAATATATCGGAAGGACAGAACAGGTCGTGCAGGGGGAGGAGTGGCACTATACGTGAAAGAAAATGTAGATTCAAATGAAATAAAAATCTTAAGGGAATCCATATGTTCCATAGAATCTCTATGAATGGAGATGTCAAGCTCTAATAAAAATACAACATTAGGGATCTATTATCGACCACCTGACCAGGACAGTAATAGTGATGATGAAATGCTAAGGGAAATTAGAGAGGCTATCAAAATTAAGAACCCAATAATAGTGGGGGATTTCAATTATCCCCATATTGACTGGGAACATTTCACTTCAGGACGAAATGCAGAGATAAAATTTCTCGATACTTTAAATGACTGCTTCATGGAGCAGCTGGTACGGGAACCCACAAGGGGAGAGGCAACTCTAGATTTAATCCTGAGTGGAGCTGGTCCAAGAGGTAACTATAGTAGGACCGCTTGCAAATAGTGACCATAATATAATAACATTTAACATCCCTGTGGTGGGAAGAACATCTCAACAGCCCAACACTGTGACATTTAATTTCAAAAGGGGGAACTATACAAAAATGAGGGGGTTAGTTAAACAAAAGTTAAAAGGTACAGTGACTAAAGTGAAATCCCTGCAAGCTGCATGGGTGCTTTTTAAAGACACCATAATAGAGGCCCAACTTCAATGTATACCCCAAATTAAGAAACACAGTAAAAGAACTAAAAAAGAGCCACCGTGGCTTAACAACCATGTAAAAGAAGCAGTGAGAGATAAAAAGACTTCCTTTAAAAAGTGGAAGTCAAATCCTACTGAGGCAAATAGAAAGGAGCATAAACACTGCCAAATTAAGTGCAAGAGTGTAATAAGAAAAGCCAAAGAGGAGTTTGAAGAACGGCTAGCCAAAAACTCCAAAGGTAATAACAAAATGTTTAAGTACATCAGAAGCAGGAAGCCTGCTAAACAACCAGTGGGGCCCTTAACAATCGAAATACAAAAGGAGCGCTTAAAGACAATAAAGTAATTGCGGAGAAACTAAATGGATTCTTTGCTTCAGTCGTCACAGCTGAGGATGTTAGGGAGATTCCCAAACCTGAGCTGGCTTTTGTAGGTGACAAATCTGAGGAACTGTCACAGATTGAAGTGTCACTAGAGGAGGTTTTGGAATTAATTGATAAACTCAACATTAACAAATCACCGGGACCCAATGGCATTCACCCAAGAGTTCTGAAAGAACTCAAATGTGAAGTTGCAAACTATTAACTAAGGTTTGTAAACTGTCCTTTAAATCAGCTTCGGTACCCAATGACTGGAAGTTAGCTAATGTAACGCCAATATTTAAAAAGGGCTCTAGAGGTGATCCCAGCAATTACAGACCGGTAAGTCTAACGTCGGTACTGGGCAAATTAGTCGAAACAATAGTTGAGAATAAAATTGTCAGACACATAGAAAAACAAACTGTTGAGCAATTGTTAACATGGTTTCTGTAAAGGGAAATCATGTCTTGCTAATCTATTAGAGTTCTTTGAAGGGGTCAACAAAAATGTGGACAAGGGGGATCCAGTGGACATAGTGTACTTAGATTTCCAGAAAGCCTTTGACAAGGTCCCTCACCAAAGGCTCTTACGTAAATTAAGCTGTCATGGGATAAAAGGGAAGGTCCTTTCATGGATTGAGAACTGGTTAAAAGACAGGGAACAAAGGGTAGGAATTAATAGTAAATTCTCAGAATGGAGAGGGGTAACTAGTGGTGTTCCCCAAGGGTCAGTCCTAGGACCAATCCTATTCAATTTATTCATAAATGATCTGGAGAAAGGGGTAAACAGTGAGGTGGCAAAGTTTGCAGATGATACTAAACTACTCAAGATAGTTAAGACTAAAGCAGATTGTGAAGAACTTCAAAAAGATCTCACAAAACTAAGTGATTGGGCAACAAAATGGCAAATGAAATTTAATGTGGATAAATGTAAAGTAATGCACATTGGAAAAAATAACCCCAACTATACATACAATATGATGGGGGCTAATTTAGCTACAACGAGTCAGGAAAAAGATCTTGGAGTCATCGTGAATAGTTCTCTGACGATGTCCACGCAGTGTGCAGAGGCGGTCAAAAAAGCAAACAGGATGTTAGGAATCATTAAAAAGGGGATAGAGAATAAGACTGAGAGTATATTATTGCCCTTATATAAATCCATGGTACGTCCACATCTTGAATACTGTGTACAGATGTGGTCTCCTCACCTCAAAAAAGATATTCTAGCACTAGAAAAGGTTCAGAAAAGGGCAACTAAAATGATTAGGGGTTTGGAGAGGGTCCCATATGAGGAAAGATTAAAGAGGCTAGGTCTCTTCAGCTTGGAAAAGAGGAGACTAAGGGGGGATATGATAGAGGTATATAAAATCATGAGTGATGTTGAGAAAGTGGATAAGGAAAAGTTATTTACTTATTCCCATAATACAAGAACTAAAGGTCACCAAATTAAATTAATAGGCAGCAGGTTTAAAACAAATAAAAGGAAGTTCTTCTTCACGCAATGCACAGTCAACTTGTGGAACTCCTTACCTGAGGAGATTGTGAAGGCTAGGACCATAACAGTGTTTAAAAGAGAACTGGATAAATTCATGGTGGTGAAGTCCATAAATGGCTATTAGCCAGGATGGGTAAAGAATGGTGTCCCTAGCCTCTGTTCATCAGAGGATGGAAATGGATGGCAAGAGAGAGATCACTTGATCATTACCTGTTAGGTTCACTCCCTCTGGGGCACCTGGTATTGGCCACTGTTGGTAGACAGATACTGGGCTAGATGGACCTTTGGTCTGACCCGGTACAGCTGTTCTTATGACTGGGATCCTTCTTTGTGGGATTTGAAGGACAAGATTGTTTGAGTCTAGAGTTATAAAAATGTTTTATTTTTAAATGTCTCCTCCTGGTTATTGAAACCAAAAATAGCAACATGCTGATAGCAAAGCCTTTCATCCTGCTGTGGAGGCAAGGAAATGTTCTTTATCTTCAACCTCTCTCATACTGAAGACTTAGTCTCTATAGGTCTGCTCTTTCCAGAGACCCACACCAAAAGACCAAGCTTTTTTTTTTTTTTTTTTAAGGAACTGGTCATTTATCCCAAGTAGTAGGTGTATTTAGGTAGAGTAATACCTCTAGTTCCAGTCCAGACATGCCTCCCTGTAAACAGAAAGTGACAAGACACCCGCTTCCAGTGGAAAAGGCAAACTACACCCCAACAAAGGCCTACTTTTCCTCAGGTTCAGCAGAGCAACTGGACTTTGTTCAAGGAAAGCACAGGGCTTTTACATTCCATGTTGTCAATAAGTTGGGATATTCCTGATTTGGCACCCATGTCCTATATATGTTATCGTATATGATACACAGTTAACTAAACACCAGGAATAGTAGCAATATTAAATGCAATACTATATGTATGCAATGCGGCTACATTACCATTTCTGTAGGAACCTCAACTCTTTCATTTTGTAACTCTCTGCATTTTAAGCCTTCATCCTCAACATGCAGTAAGTTGTGTGTTTTAGTGCAAGGCAAGGATTTATCATAGATACTATGTGCAATACCCACACCGTTTACTTCCACATTGCTCATCTCCACAAGCAACCCACAGCAATACAGAGGAGACTGTGGAGATCTGAAATCCACAAAATCCTTATTAAGGCCCCCTTCAACACAACATAAGAAGTTCTTCATCTTGCATACAAGTTGTACTTGTACTTGCATGGGGAAAGAATGGTAGTCTGGGGCCTATTTCTGTTGATTATATAGTGTCAAGAGATAAATACTGATCACTCATCTATAACTTGAGGATTCTGAATCAATAGTCAGATACAAACTCTTATACCATAGGATTTGGAAGATTGTATTGTATGTCACTGCAAAGGTAATTTACACTGTATTTGCAATTATGTCTCTGATACTTTACCTACAGTAAGTCATTTCACTATCTTCCTTTACAGTTAAGTATATGTATCATTTTATTGTACACCAGCCAGATCTTTACAAGGAAACTTGATTAGTAACCCAGTTATTTTTAACATTAATTTCCAGTGTATATTATACTTTTTCCTCAGATGAGTAGCTTCGCTTCTGTTGATACTATTATTCAGAAGGATGAAATAAAATAACATGTTTTCTTGAAACAGTATAATGAATACAACTGGATAAAATGGTGGTACATAACCCCCAATGAATGGAAAGAAATGTTTAACAAACTGTTCCCAATAGGCATTTTAGAGATGCAATATTTATTACTAAACATTAATTAAGGATTTACATCAGTGCTTGAATAATTTAAAAAAAGGGAGGGGCAAACAAGGCTGATCTCTTTTGGATTTTTGTGCAGTTAAACCTTCCTGTGTTGGAGGTTCTTGGTGCTAAAATAATGTAACTTTCATTCAGTTCTCTTTTAATTAAACAATATTTACAATGTTCAGCCTGTGGTGTTGCACTGTGAACAGTTGACAGTTGCTCTTGAGTTTTATGGCACAGATGCTGGCATCAGATCAGCAATTTGGCATCTGGACTGCAGCAGAATAGCTTTTCAAAGCATGAAATATCTTATTAATATGGCTGAGTTGCATATGACTCCTGGGATATTCTCTGATGCTAACAATCAATTGTAAAGCAGTCTTTGTGTGAGTTTGTCTGTTTTTTTTCAGTGCAATATACCTGACAAATACACGTATGTGAAATACAAAAATGGTGTAAGGCTATTTCCTTATTTTTCACCTTAAGGTACCAAAGGAGTCATAAATATTTTGCAGCTTTACTAATCAAGTAGCCTTCCATAGGAATTTTTGCATGATATATGCTGTTAAATTACTCTGAGGAAATGTATTGTATTGTCAAAATCTTATTGTTGACACAATTCTAATTCTGGTTTAAGATAATTCAGAGCTGAAGCTGTGTGTTGCCTTCTGATGCTTTTAAATCAGATTCTTTTTTCTCTGATAATAGTACTGACTAATCAAATAGAGGAAGTGGCATTTTAATGCTGTTTAACGCTGTTCCAGTGGTTCCAAACAGTAGCTAGACAGATTCTTATGCAGTGTTTGGGTAACTAACTTCTCTTACAATGTGAATACTGCTATTTGAAAAATAGCTTTGCTCATTTCTGACCATCAATTCTTATTTAACAATAACCCAGAATCTTTACACTACAATATACTGAGATTTTATAATGGCAAGAGACTTCTTTTGTTATACATGGGCCAAATTCTGAAGCTCTTGCTCAGGCAAAACTTCCACTGGCTTCTGTGGAAGATCTACCTAAGCATGGATATCAGGATATGGTCCCATATAAATAAAGCTGCTCCTGCAGAGACTGTCATCAAATTCTTCGGATATTTCCCTTTCTCTTGGGTGTCACTATTGTGATCTTCATTTGTATGAGAAGAAAAGACATAGAAATTCCAGACTGGGGGTGGTTATTTTTAGGTCTTGTTTCAAAGACCATTCAATTCCTTTATTAGACATACTAATACAATACTATTTGTTTTAGTGAACCCACTACTACAAAGTTCATGAGCTCAATAAATATATTTATGCAGAGAACTGTAGTAATTTTATGGTATCTGTCTTTGTTATGAAACCCAAGAGAGAGCAAACTGAGTTTCTCTGGTATTTTCTATGCCCTATCATTAATCAGTAAGCACATGACCACCCTTACAAATTCATGATACTTCAAACTGTACTTCAAATTTCCTTGCCAGTAACATGCATATGTATATATAACATTGTATATGTTTAGTGCCTCTGCGCATACATGTATGTATGAATGGAAATATTTCCTTATCTTTAACATACGGCACAAGGTAACAAAGTTAAACATTTTTTCATTCAGTTGGCAGGTTAGTAATGCAGCTCACGATTTCTTGCATGAGCCTATTTGGAGTAATTAGCTATCTTGAATCATATATTCCTTGCCAGAACAGAAAAATCTCACTTCTGTATTGTGTGTTGTTATTTTCCAGTATAATAATAAAAAAAAATATAATTTGGAAGGGAATGCTCTCAAGATTCTAAATATAGCATCTCAGAATAACCCTAAACCATTATTAGCAATTACAGAGATACTTCAAATATGTTAGTTAAAGCACAAAAATCTTACATTTGTTCACTGGTTAAAAGCTGTGAAACTAAATTGTACTTTTCTGTTTAAACATTCCCCTATAGTATTTGCATCCAGATTATTGCAGTACTGTAGTATGTGTTTATACAGCACTTTTGATCAGAGAATCTCAAAACACTTCACAAACATTAAAGAATTAAGCCTCATAACAGCCCTATGATGTAGGTGAGGATTATCTCCATTTCAGATGGGGCAGGGGGAAAGAAAGAGGTTTAGTGCATGAGAAACAAAAGAATAAAACTGACATTCAGCCTTTTCTAGTTTCACTGCCTAGATAAGTGCAGCACAAAAAATAAATATTCAATCAACATACATGGTGAAAAGTAAATGAGACTTCTTAGTATTTTGGATTTTAATAATGTTAAGTGCTGTTAGTAACAGATAACAGACCAATTAAAGATAAAACATCCTGACAGTGTCCCTATAAGAACATGAGAATGGCTATAGTGGATCAGACCAAAGGTCCATCTATCCCAGTATCTTGTCTTCCGACAGTGGTCAGTGCTGCAGAGGGAATGAACAGAACAGGCAATCATCAAGTGATCCATCCTTTCTTCCACTCCCAGCTTCTGGCAAACAGAGGCAGCATGTTTAAGCATCCCTGCCCATCCTGGCTAATACCCATTGATGGACCTCTTACTGATTAAACACTATTCCCAGAGCTGTGCTGGCATCAGCCCTTTTTTTTTATTCTTCCAAGTAAATAACTGACTGTGGCACCTATGGGAAATGAGTGATTATCATGGGGGATACTGTAACTTCAATGTATAAAATAAGCAGAAGAGGCTTGTGAGCAAACAAGATATATTCTGCTTATCCATGTGGGGAGATATTTACTGCTTTTCACAAGGCCTATGCGACGCTTAAATCTCAATGAAATGGTGCACGTGCCTTTTGCTAGTCCTCTCCAAGGCATTGAATTCCATTAAATTACACTCTTTTACCAGTGGTAATTCTTGCCATGGCTGTGATAGAGTCCTGAGAATTCACAGCCTGAAAAAAATGAAGTGAAATAACAATAATGATACTTAGCTCTTAGATAACACTTTCCATCAGTAGACCTCAAAGCACTTTACAAAGGACGGCTGTGACATTATCCCTGTTTTACAGACTGTGAACTGAGGCACAGGGAGGTGACCTGACCTGCCCAAAGTCTCACAGCAAGTTAGATGCAGAGCCAGGAATAGAATCCATGTCTCCTGCATACCAGACCAGTGTGTTATCCATTTGGCTGCTCTTCCTGCAGAGCGTTGCTCCCTTTTTCATCCCGTCATATGTGCACTAAAACTGCTCGTGGCAGTTCTTAGATCTTGCAAAGAAAATGTGTTGCATCAAGGCATGGTTCATACAGCCACTGGAAATAATGGCCAGGACTTTGACCTAACAGTGTAAATGGTGTGTCCGCAGCATATTATGTGATGCTAGATTACACCTTTTTAAATGGGAGCTCAGGTGCACATTCAGTGTAATGCTTTATAGATAAAAACATCACACACCCATCAGAGACAGAAAAGACTCAGATTATTTGCTCTCCTAGTGTTCATTCTGCAAAAGGAATGACATGGGTACCACATAACCATAGCCCTATTGTGATCTATGCTTGCTGCAGTTGTTTTAATCCTTTATTTACCAAATGTTAAAAACTTATGAAATGTCTTTACGTTCTGTCAGAACTACAAATATGTGAAAACTGACAGTTTGGTTGTTCTCTTCTTTCCACTTGTTAAAAAATTACTGGAAAATAGTCAGATTTTTGGAAGCATGTGTAAAGTATAAAGAAAATCATGCAATACAGCATAATCATCTTATACAAGATTATCACTCTAATAGGCAAACTATTTTAGTTATATTGTGTTATTCTGCCATTAGTACCACTTGACTGCCAACTGTGCAACAGAGGTGCTGCAATCAACAAGGATCTTTGTGTGTTTTCCATTGTAAATAGTATTGAGGACAGAAGGGAGAAAGGCACTTAATGGCACAATTTCTTCAGTGATTAAGAATACTTGAGATCCATTTCAGTGATCAGAAATGTGTCTTAATGAGACAATTAGTCAAGACGTAAAGGCCGCATAGCAATTTAGTTTGGGCTCCTACTGGTACAATTTAGTGTTTCTGTGTTCCTCATGATTTGACTTTCACAATAGATGGTATGGAAGTCACTGTAGAGAGAATCTACAAATAAGATTTCCTTGTTCAGTCATCCCCCATATGGCTCTAATCGTAGGACATGCTAAACATAAAGATTTGAAATTACAGTAGTCACTTTAAAACTTTTTTAAACATTAAATCTCTTTGCTAAAATCCAGTGCAATAGGATATCCAGCTATCTAAAGACACCATGGCAACTAATTGCCACTAACTTTTGGATGGAGGGGTTGAAATCCTCAAAGTAGTACTTAAATTTGTATTTGAAACATTTTTTCCTTTTGTAACAATAAAACAGTAGAGGAGACCTCACACATGCTTGGGCAGAATTAAGCAAATCGGGCCTAAGATCTGACTAATAAGTTGTAACAAGGCTGCCTAAGAGTTTGATGGATTTAGTTTTTGTCTTACTCCTGATAGTAGTGAATCTTTTCTTAGTTTGAGGTGCTGCAGAGCAGTGATGATACTCTAACCCAGTGGTTCTCAATCTATTTACCATTGTGGGCCACATACACAGCCCGGAATGTGTTCTATGGGCCACCTCCAATATTACCTGTATGGCCCTGAAGATGTCACATGGGCCACAGCTCTGTGGTTGAGAACCATAGGTTGAGAACCACTGCTCTAACCCAAAGGAAGTTTTACCTCTATTTGAATTCAGAATTCAGACTCTTATCCCACATTCCTTCCAGACCCAAAACTCTATCCTGGCAAAAGCAGGCTCAGCTTCCACTAATGTCAATGAGAGCAGTAGCTGCTAATAGCAGAGATGAATTTGGCGACATGGCATCAATGGGAGATTTGGGTGTGCAAAGAATGCAGAATGAAACCCTCAGTAGGTTATTGGTGAGTTTTTATTTAAAAAATGTAGCTCCTGACCAACTGTTTAATAAACAACTTTGGGGTTCCTATAGATTCTTAACAGTGAGTATCTCCTGAAATCATTCACATCTGCATGTTCCTGAAGGATCACAGTATAGATCAGAGGCACTCTGTTTCAACTTTGAATTTAGTACAATATTTTGAATTATTTAATGTTTATTCAAATATGAGAGGTTCTTTGTAAGAAATTAAAAAGAGGACATGTCCTTCTGTATTGTATAAACCAGATGTGGGCAAACGTTTTGGCCCAAGAGCCACATCTGGGTGGGGAAATTCCATGCAGGGCCATGAATGTAGGGCTGGGGCAGAGGGTTGGGGTGCGGGAGAGAGTGTGGGTTGTGAGAGGGGGTGCAGTGTGCAGGAAGGGGCTCAGGGCAAGGGGTTGGGGTGGAAGAGCAGTGCAAGGTGTATGAGGGGGCTCAAGGCAAGGGGGTGGGGTGTGGGAGAGGGTATGGAATGCAGGAGGGGGCTCAGGGAAGGGGGTTGGGGTGCAGGAAGAGTGTAGGGTGCAGCAGGGGTGCAAGGTGCAGCAGGGGGCTCAGGGCAGGGGGGAGGGGTGCAGCACGGGGCTCATGGGAAGGGTGTTGGAAGCTGGAGGGATTCAGGGTACAGGCTCCGGCCCGGTGCTGCTTACCTGGAACAGCTCCAGTGTGGCAGCGGCATGCACTGGCTGGCTGCCTGCCTGCCCTGCCCCGCGCCACTCCTGGAAGTAGCCAGCACCACATCCCTGTGGCCCCTGAGGGAGGGAGGGCAGAGGGCACCACGTGCTGCCCCCGCCTGTGGGTACCTCCCCCGAAGCTCCAACTGGCTGTGGTTCCCCGTTCCTGGCCAATGGAAGCTGCTGGGGGCGGTGCCTGCAGGTGAGGACAGCGTGTGGAGCCCTCTGCCCCTGCTCCTCCCCCAAGGGGCCGCAGGGACGTGGCGCCGGCTACTTCCGGGAGTGGCGTGGGGCCTGTTGCGCCACAGAAGTGGCAATCCTGCAGGCCGGATCCAAAGCCTGGATGGACCATAGTTTGCCCACCCCCGGTATAAACTAAAAACTTTTAACTTTGTTTAGAAATAGGGCTCACTCCTTCAAGCTCTCTGCATATCTTCCATTGAGTTCAGTGGGCATTCCATATACAGAGAACTTAATGGGCCCCTAGTCTTCCATTCCTGGATATAAAATGTTCCCAAAATTAAGATTGATCTAAATTAATTATTTAAGCCAAAATTAATCAATCAAAGAGGTGCCACACAGAACTTGCTGCCCAGAGGGAGGGTTCAAGTAGTTTTAAGCCACCACTGAGCTCTCCTGATTCTGGGTTGTTCCAGGGCTGGAATGGTCTCTGGCATAACTTAATACAGCTCTTGAGGGCTGGCTATGAGCAGCTGTGCTGCCTAGAATCCCTGCAGTGCTATGTGCTGCTGCTTCGCGCTGACACATCCCTATGCTGGGGCTTGAAAACAGTCCTCTGAAGTCTTTCTCAGTTCCCCCCTCCTGTGCTGGGGGAATTATATGGGGTTTCTTAGAGCCTTTTATGCTGCTCTAGTCCCTTTACTCAGCATATACAGACCAGAGTGGGTGAGAACCTCTGTCCTTGTCTTTTGTATTCAACAGTGACCATTTCTAAGTGCAGAACACACCTTTGTCATTGGTGTAAATGTTAATTTTAATACTCAGATAAAATTATATAGAAAAGGCTATTTCTACTCCCTCTTTTACTCAGAATAAGTCAGGAAGCATCCCATTTGTTTTGTTTCAGTCTTCTGAAGGGACAATAAAGTTCCTGCTTCACACAATTTTAGCTACTGGTATGCTTAGTTCTTCCCACTTATTGAAGATGGGTTCTTAAATGCCTCTGGCATTCTTGTCTTATTAGGAAGGGACCATAGCAGGGCATACTGATGATATTATTTTGACAATGTTTCATTACTTTGCTTCAGATCCATGCTACAGTAAATGCAGTTTGGTCATTTGTAATTGAAACTATCTCCCTGCAGGTTATGGTTGATAGGAGATGTTCTATGGGGTAGCGTTTGATTATCTCGTGCTCTATAACGGTGAGCTTTTGTCTTCCTGTAGACATGTTGTTAGAAATTGTGGTTGTACCACCTAAAACTACTTTAGGGCAACTACCACTGTGCTCCTTTGTTTAAATAGTGGCACTAGGGTGCAAAGATTGACCCAAGGAGTCTTCTTTTTTTACAGGAAGGAAGTGATCAGTTTCCAGTTTATCATTTTTGAAAAATGTATCCAGGACCTGAACTGAATAAGCCATTAACAATGCCATCAAAATGATCATTTTCAAACTACTGCATTAACCTGGACAAAATTGTTAAGATGGACTTAAGGTTGACAGTTGTTTGCAGTATTGTTGTGGCCACGTTGGTCCCAACATATTAGAGAGACAAGGTTGGTGAAGTAATGTCTTTTATTGGACCAACCTCTGATGGTGAAATAGACTAATTTTCAAACTACACAGAGCTCTTCTTCACATCTGGGAAAGGTACTCAGAGTGTCACAGCTAAATACAAGGTGGAATAGATTTTTGAGCATAAGTAGTCAACACATTTTAAGGCCACTTCACCTTTGGACATAAGTTGGTCCAATAAAAGATATTATTTCACTTACCTTGTCTCCCTTAAGGCTGACAGTATGTATCAATAACTTAAGGATAAAAAAAAAACACCTGGAGTTAGAGCATTAGAGAGCCAGCAAATTCAGAATTAAAGTTTTAAGAAACACAAACATTTTAAAAGTATGCTAATAAGCAGTTAAGGTTACCCAAACAACATTAACCCTGACCTCATGATAATAACATTCTCCCATCTCCCTTCCCTTAGGACGTTTGCTAAATACTCTAGCTTTTGTCTAATTACAGAAAAGGGCAACAAAAATGATTGAGTATGGAATAGCTTCCGTATGAGGAGAGAGTAAAAAAGACTGGGACTGTTCAGCTTGGAAAAAAGACGACTGGGGGGGGGGGGGGGATATGATAGAGGTCTATAAAATGGTGTGGAGAAAGTGAATAAGGAAGTATTATTTACTCCTTCACATAACACAAAATCCAGGGATCACCCAAAGAAATTAATACACATCAGATTTAAAACAAACCAAAGGAAGTACTACTTCACAAAGGAGGCCAGAATCAGCACAACTTCTGTATGAGTGAGTATGGGATCCTAGTTTTGTGGTCACTGATAAAACTAACCATTTAATATAGACTCTGATTTTTCTTAGAGCATTATGGCTCAGAGATATAATTTAGGTGTCTTAACCACGTTTCCATACTGTCAAATGTTTTTGTTTCTTTTAAAATTAACCATAACTCTGAACTGATGGTCTTAACTTGAAAAGCTTCTCCCTAGATTTTCTTCATGGCAGAAATAGTTACACACAGTGACGAAGTAATGTGTCGAAAGAAGAGGTGGCTTAAACCTAATCTCTAGAATACCAATGTTATGGTTTTAATAAATTCTTTTAAATTACATCTGTAATATTTTTAAGATTAAATGAATATATAGTTGATTCTGTAAGAAGGTAATACATTCTTATTTATTTGACATGACCATATTTTATTTAATTATGCAGAGAAATACTAAGAGATGTGAAAATGTACAGAACAACCTTTATCCTGGCAATTCTGATGCCACTGTAATATAATCTCTTGGCCTACAGTAAACCAGTGTGAGAGAACATGTGCCTGCTAATCAATAGGCATTTAGCACTGCTATTCTGGCTTCTTCACATAGTGGATCCAATTTGCCATCACCTCCTAAAGGAGAAAGATAACACTTACAAAGGATATGCAGAGTAAATAGATTTTCATCTCATACTCCTCCTCCTTGTCATAGCATTCATATATTCCTTTAAGTTCTCTCATTCAAGTACTGGAACCCAACTCAACTCTGCCTCTTGTGTGCTATCTGACAGGATTCCCAAAAAAGTGGTTAAATCTTCAGACCACTGTAAATCCTGATGTCATGGAATTATGGTAGTATCTGGGTTTTCCCGGGATCCTACACAAGTAAAACCAGGACTGATCTTGGTGAGCTAAGTAATTTGATGACACTGGATTCAGTACTAGGAGTGGAGAACTTCAAAGAATACAGATATATTGCAGGCAATGGATGTACACTGCTGGTGATTGAGTAGATGGATAGCACTCCTCTCCATAAGCCAGTATTTAATCAGTGCACCAGCATGGAATTAAGTGTAGTTTGCAGTGACATCTTTCAAACAACAAAACTGAAATCCTTGACACATGTAATCGATAGTGATTCTATGACATTTTTGAACTGGTAGAGGTTAATTTGAACTGGCTGGAAAAATGGAAATTCCTTATGGCAAAAAAATTCATGCTTTTGGGGAAAAAAAAAGTCCCAAATTGAGGTGAAAAGTCAGACTGCCAGGAAGGCTCTTGCCAATACCACTTTCTTCCTGCAGGCAGAAAGTGAAATTGGCAAGAGCCTTCCAGGTGAGCAACCAGGGAGGTGTCATTTTGACAAAACTGGATGGGGGAAATTTCCTAGGGAAAATTTCAATTTTGCAAAAAGGGCAGTTTCTGTTAGAAAATCATGTGCTGAAAACTCCCAACCAGCTCTAATATTAATTAGTGTTCTGGCCAAATTTCAGTATAGATTATTAGATGCAGGTATACTAAATTCCACCTGCAGTTTGAGAGAGAGATGCTTCACCTTTTGTCCTAACCTGCTGTGCCCCACACCAAACGTGGCTTTACTCTGAAATGACCCCTTATATATAATCTTACCTACCTCACATAACTGTGAGGATAAATTAACTATGTATTATACTTATATGGCGCTATTACTGTTGACTCTGAGAGCCTCACAATCTTTAATGCAGAGAGACAAGGTGGGTGAAGTAATATATTTTATTGGACCAGCTTCTGTTGATGAGAGAAACAAGCCTTGAGCTAACACAGAGCTCTTCTTCAGGTCTTTAATGAAGTTCTTCTTCACAATACCCTAGTGAGATAGGAAAGTACTATTTCCTAATTTCATAGATGGGGAACTAACATACAGAGAGCTAAGTGACTTGCCCAAGGTCAAACAGCTAGTCTGTGATGGAGCAGAGATATTCATCTGGGTCATCAAGCTCCAAGCTACTGCTCTAGCCACTGAGCCATCCTTTTTCTTACTGTGCACTTTAAGATGCCTCATGTATAAGGCATTTTAGAATTTCTAAGTATTCACGTTAAAATTGACAGACATTTGACTATGCCTTAAGAAGTGCTATTATTTCAAAACTAACTTGCTTTTAAAGAGGAGATACAATGAAGAAACGCCTATACTTACCAAAGTCCAGGTCATTAACGTTGCACTGGAAAACAGTCTCTCCATTCACTACGAGTTCTACATTATTCCAATCTGGTATCTTTTCTAGAATAAGTTGGTGACCCTCTGCTTGCAACACAGCTACAAAAGGAGCAGAAAAACAGAATTGCCTTGGTTTTCCATGAACTTTTAGTATTCCTAAATTCTGGTATTCATGAGAGCAAGGATCTGATAATAAGGCACAGTGCAGGCAAGCACTGTGCAAGATTACCCACAAAATTCTACCAATTCTAATTTGTAGCTTCACCATTATTACAGTAATGGGCCTGCTTTGATTGAAAAATTCCACTCTTTCTCAATTATAGTCTTGCATTAAAAGAAAGGCAAGAAGCTCACTATGCACTTAAATATGCTATTAATTGGCATAACAGCCATGAGGAACACAATTAATTTGTAGGTAATTTCAAAAGAAATCTCCAATAAAAGGTTAAGACAATGCTATTGTGCAACTGGAGCAGCAGGCAATCAACCCTAATTGTACTGTTGACTGGCACACATAATTCATCTTGTTTCTGAAAGAGTGCGCAGAGAATTATTTCTGAATATAATTTAATATTTTGGAGATTTTCTAAAGTATTTGGAGAATCTGACCAAACATGTCCTCTGTATGTTTTTCCAAAACTCGATTTGAGATCCATTCTGAACAGACTGATCCATGTTGGCCACCTGCTTTCACAAACTAGGAGGGAACTAGCTTGTTGCAGCACATTGTACTGTGCTGGCTTAAATTCAGCAAAACTGAGGAAATAGGAGGACTGGTTATTAATACAGTCTAGCAATTCATAATTAATGTATTGTTCTGGTTTGGACCTTCATATGCTTTGTAAATGGCATCTTACGCTGTGTGTGCGTGTAGGTGCGTGTTTTTGGAAGTCTAAGCAAAATCCTGTAGCAGTTACTATCAGTAGAAAACTAAAAGAGTTTGAGCTAATATTAAGATTAAGCCTAATGCAAAACAGTCCTTTTTAGCTCAGTGTTCCAGTCAATGTTTCTTTCAGAAAAGTAGACCGAAGTATCAATTTTTTGCATCTAATTACTATTACAGTTATGACTTTTAAGTATTGGCATGTGTCCACTTCATTGTTTAATCAGCATAATTGGAGTCCACTGTGAAAATATGATTATAGAATTCTAATGTAACTTGTTGCGAAACTACAGAAAGTGGCTTAGCAAGGAGTCCACTTAATAAGGTAATGCTCCTTGAGTTTCCAGCAGTATGACAGTTTTTGGGAGAGGCTTCATTAGATACTTTTGAATGCTTTCTGGAGAGTTTTAATGGTCATCTGTGATAATTAGCTCTGTAAAGTTCATTTTTACAAAATATAAACTACTTGCAGAAGCTGGTATTCTACTTCTGTACTGTCCACTCCACCATTTATCTAATGTCCTCTGAATTAATTTCTGAAAGGCATAGAGCTCAATGAGGGACATACTCAAACAATTTCATTAGTTTAGGATCTGATTCTGCAAAATCCTTACCCAGGTGTGTTTCTTACACATTCCACTGATTTCAGTGGATGGCTTTACATTAGTAAACACAACATACACAAGTAAGAGTTTGCTGAATCAGACGCTTAATGTTCATTTTTTCTTTTGTTTTAATAAAGATATTGCATTAGAACAAATAGATATACAATTTATTATACGACAACTCATTTTAGGTGCATTTCCAGGTGTGGCTAGGCAGAGGGGTTTTTTTTTGTGTACAAGCGACTGTAAATAGAAATAACAATACTCAATATTCATGTTCGTCAGAAAAGAATTTTGCAGCTATATTAATAGAAATCTTTTTAATTACAATTCTTGTTGTTTGGGATGCTGAAATGAATATATTTTCCCATAGCTATGCATATCACCATAAAAACTCTTCTAGCCATAAACAGCTGTTCTCTACTTTTCTCAGCACTGCACTAAAAGGTTAAAAGCTTCTTTTGCTACCTTTATACTGTTTACACCTCAAGCATAATATACTGAGCACCTCCAGTTCCCAATTCAGATGTCTCAGCTACGTATTGAGGGTGAAATCCTCGCTCCACTAAAATCAATGGGAGTTTTGCTATTGATTACAGTGGAGACAGAATTTCACCCTTAGCCTCAAGGTATCCTTCTGTCTACTTTCTATTAGTTGTTGTGAGTTGTCAATGATCTGTTAAAAGGAAGACTACATAAGATTTCTTTGCTGGTTTCCAAGTACTTTATTTTACAGCTATCTCATCATGAATCTATGTAAACTATGAAAATACATAGAATTTAAGTTTATTTCACGCTTAGCAAAGCTTATGCTTTTAATGGATTTTTGTGTAACTGGAAAACTATAAGAATAAAAAACATGGAAATAAACATAACTTACCAATATCAGCTTACTTTATGAGCTAAAAAGGATTTTAAGTACTCATTCTTACTAAGTCAGACTTAAAGATCTACTCTGTTCTCCAACACAGTGGTTCTCAACCAGGGGTACACAGAGGTCTTCCGGGGGTACATCAATTCATCTAGATATTTATCTAGTTTTAAAACAGGCTACATAAAAAGCACTAGCGAAGTCAGTACAAACTAAAATTTCATGCAGCCAAAATGGGAAAGTTAATCCATTTTTCAGTAATAGGGTGCTGTGACACTTTTGTATTTTTATGGCTGATTTTGTAAGCAAGTAGTTTTTAACTGAGGTGAAACTTAGGCGTCTGATTTGTCTTGGGTACCTCTAAAGGGGTACAGTAGTCTGGAAAGGTTGAGAACCACTATATAACTTCCATTAATGGAAATTGCATGCTTAATTGCATTGATTTCAACAGAGTTACATGAGGGTTGAACTGGGTCTAATATGTGCATTAGTTGAATTAAGGTGTTATATTTTTGAGGGCCAGTTTAAATGTCAAATACATGTATTTGGTAGATCAACTGATAAATCACTGTATAAAGCAAAGGAGAGAATAATTAAAGTTATTTTTGACAGCCAGTTGTCATTAATTACATAAATGTTATGAGATGTTATAATTCAATTTATTCAAACTTTCCTAAAAAACAAAATCTGATGATTGGCGTGGTAGTTTGTAACCATTTGCACTGTGTAAAGAATAAAGCGGAAAGAAATTTTTTCCCCCTGGCATATATAGAAACATAGACTATCCTCAGCATTTACAAGCAGTGAACTGAAAATGTAAATGCTGCTGCTGTATTTTATTAATAGGGATGAAAGGAATATTCACTCTACATCTGATTTATAGATGTATACTTGTAATTTACAGGTGTTTGTATTCAAGTGAAAGCAGAGAAGAGTCCTGTGGCACCTTATAAACTAACAGACATCTGTTAGTCTATAAATCTAATAGATGTCTGTTAGTCTATAAAGTGCCACAGGACTCTTTGCTGCTTTTACAGATCCAGGACTAACACGGTTACCCCTCAGATACTTGTATTCAAGTGAGTGACCAAATAACTATAACTGCTTTCAAGTTTAGCGGAGATGAGATGTATCAGAGGGGTAGCCGTGTTAGTCTGGTTCTGTAGAAGCAGCAAAGAATCCTGTGGCACCTTATAGACTAACAGATGTTTTGCAGCATGAGCTTTCATGGGTGAATACCCACTGCTTGCATCCGAAGAAGTGGGTATTCACCCACGAAAGCTCATGCTGCAAAACATCTGTTAGTCTATAAGGTGCCACAGGATTCTTTGCTGCTTCTACGGAGATGAGATGTGGAAGGTGTGTATTTAAAACTGAGGAATAGTTACTGAAGGATGATCAACTTAAAAGTCACACTGCTTTGTGAACACTGTTTATATAGAATATGTAAAGTTAAATATAACCAAAAACTCGGAGCAGTGCGGCGGGGGCCCGTACACGGGATAGATAAGGGAGAGCAGCTGCAAGCAGGGCCGGCTCCAGCCCCCAGCGCGCGCTTGGGAGGGCGGTGCATCTCCCGCAGGCATGACTGCTTGGGGCGGCCAAATTCCTAGAGCCGCCCCTGGCTGCAAGGATCTGAACGTAAGTCGGACCGAGCACTTCAGGAGTGTGCGGAGAAGCGGCTGACGTGACAGGAAGGCCCCGCAGAGGTTTAAATGGGCGCCCGGGGCTGGCACTGCCCCGCTGGCGGCGGGGAGCTCCCGCCACCTTTGTAACCGAGGTAAACACCTAAGGCAGGCTCCGTGGGAAAGCTGCTGCACGAGGCGCAGGCAGGGGTGGGTCGCGCCCCCCCCCGGCGCAGGAGCAAGCGCTGACCACCCCCGTCAGTCCCGCCAAGTGCATGGGCCGGACTTGGGCCTCTGGCCGCCCGCGGGGAGCCGCCCACGCACCTTGCAGGCCCTGCAGGCGGAAGGGCCTGTGCTCCAACACCCCGCAGCTCCGGTAGGGGCCGAACCGGAGCGTCACCAGCGCGCGCGCGGGCATGGCGGGCGCAGAGCCCCGACCCCAGCGACAGGCGCCGCGCCGGGCGGTTGCTAAGGCAGGGAACTGCGGGTCACGTGAGTGGGGCCGCCCTGCTGGGTGGGGCGCCCGGGCTCCAGCCCCCAGCGGCGGCGTGTGGAGAACGGCGGGGACCGTAACGTGCCTCACCGAGGCCGGGCGCTGGCTGCAGCCCAGTTTCTGGCGTAGAGCAAGGGCTGGCTGGGGGCCGGGCTCGGTCTGCAGGTGACAGCGTGGCTGGCCGGCTGCGCGCGGGTCCCACACAGACACAGCCTGGCAGGCTCTGTGCATCGCACAACACAGCCTGTGGGTCACTCAAGTGCAGTCTGAAACCAGCACAGAGCCTGGCACTGTTTGTGGGACACCCCCCCCCACACACAGTTGTCAACTTTCCCTTGGTAAATAAGCACCCCGACTTTCACAATAAGCCAAAAATCGAGTTAATCCCATTTCAAAACAAGCAAATCCCGAAGAACCCAACACGCTATGTGACTAGATCTCTCCCCTCCCTCCCGCAGTCTGAGACTTTGGTGGGCCCACTGTGCACCCATGACTCTCTCCCACCCTTTCCCCTGGTTCCCGCCTCTCCTTGCCCCTGCTTGCTGGGAGCTGATAAAAAGAACCAAAAAACAACAACAGCAAAAACAAAACAACAAGCTACAAGCCAAACAAGCTAGGAGCCAAAAACTGCCAATAAGCAACTCACAAGCCAATTAAGCTAAAAACAAGCTCAATTGCAGTGGGGTTTGGCATGTCTGACCAGGTTTCACTTTCATTTGAAAAAGGGGTTTCCTGGCCTTGTGTATTTTGCAGTCATTTTCCCTTTTATAGCAAATAATCATGAATGTTCATGTTAATAACCACATGGAAGCACACTTTGAAAATACAGTTACTGAATAAATGAAGCATGCGCCTGTGTAAAGCACTGCAGTCCTGATGCCATAGGCTAAAATGTTATTTCTGAAACACACTTTTATTGTGTTTATTATGGTAGAGCATAAGGGCTGACCAAAAATGGACCCATTGTCCAATGCTAGGCACTGGACAAACACAGAGCAGTAGGCAGTCCTCATTACTGAGTAATGTCATGTTGACTATAAAGGTTATTTTGTTTTGAGACATTATTTAAAGAAATAAAAGTCTGGGATAGCAGTTGAATTCTCTGCCTAATGTTTCCTAGACAGGAAAATAAGGGCTTCCAATGGAAATACTTTCTCAACTATAACTCAAATATTTTAGGTATTTTATACTGGTATTGCTGGAATGTAGGAGCAGGATTGAAACCTATAAGGGAAGGAGTACCATGTAGTGGTTAGAATATGCAGGTCCAAGTTTTGTATTTGGCTCTGCTACTTATACGGGGAGGTGACCGTTGGCAAGTCACTTAACCTGACTGACTTAGGTCTCTTCCTTCCATACAGAACATAGGGCCTTCACTGCCTTCCATCTTTGACAGTCTCTTGATGTAATCTCAGCTTCTTCCCATGTCAATTTGATAGCTTTCTGCTTCAGTTGTGCTTTTCCATGTTATCCTTGGTCTACCTCGTCACCTCTTGCCCTGGAGATTCCAGTCCAATGCCTGTGCTATGTTATGCGGGTCTTATCTCCATATAAGTCCTAGCTATCTCTATTTTTGTTCTGTAATTTCCTGTCCCATAGGTTTTGCTCCTCCATAATTCTTCATTTGTGACTTTTTTTGGCCATCTGATATTGAAAATTTGTCTAAGGCAGTTGTTTATGGAAACTTGGAGCTTAGATAATAAGGTTTAATAAGTCTCCAAGTTTCAGTGCTGTACAGTAAGACCAACTCTTGAATGGTATTCAATATTCAAAGTTTCATTGGAAGACTAAGAGTCTGTTTCTTCAGATCCACTTTCAAGTTATGAAGGCATGTATGGCTTTCGCTGTTCTGGCTTTAATATTTTTATGTATGTATAGATCAAATAGAAATCCTGTATCATCACAGAAATGCCAATCGAATAGCAGTCACCACGTTACATTAATTGTATAGATTTCCAAAAGCCTTTGAGACAGTGGAAAGAACAGTTTTATGGAAGTTGCTAAGGCCACTATGGAATCCATCAGAAATTTGTAAACACAATTCAGTGCTTCCATGAAAACATAGCATGCCAAGTAATACATAACTGTTAACTGACTTTTTAAGCCATTTGAGGTTACTACTGTCGTCAGACAAGGATGTCTTATTTAACCCATGATCTTGGTAGTAAGTAGCTAATGAGAGAGACCATAGAATGGTTTAGGCATAAAAAATCCTGCATATTAGCAGGGGTTTAGACTAGATGATCCTTGCAATCCTTTTTAACCTTATGATTCTATGAATAACCCAGGGGCATACAATGAACGTTTACACAGAAGTTAGAAGACCTTTGTCACAGACAGGGGTGTGGGTGGCCAGGTCTAGTGGTCGGAATTGGAGGCAGAGGCCAGAAACAGTACCAAGGATCAGAGCCGCAGTCAGGAATCAGGAGTCAGAGCCCAGTGTCAGGAACAGAGCAGAACAGGAGCAAGGCATGTATAGGAGCAATCGCAGTGGCAGGCATAAGTGTTCAGCAGCCGCTGGCCTGGTGCTGCTTCTGGGCTTAAGAGCAGGCCTGGTGATGCCTCTCGGCCAGTTAGGGAGTGTGGTCAATCAGGGTGTTTAGCTGGTCCCAGGCTTGGCTGCAAGCCCTGTTTCCTGACAACCTTGACTTTGCACATTACATCAATTTGCTATCCCATATCCATAGAGACGTGCAAGCCAAAACAAATGCTTTCCAGGCCTATGCACAATTAGTAGGGTTGAAAATCAACACCGAGAAAACTAGAACCAGGGAATCAACACACAACAAGAAACACCAATCACACTTTCTGGGACTAACATAGAAGAGGTCTGATATTTCACATACCTTGGCAGCATTGAAAGTATCTCAGATGGAAAAGATGAAGACATCGTAGCATATAGTTTTAACATATTTGCTTAAGTAAGAAAAGAGACTGAAATAACTGCTGTCTGTATGATTTAAATAAACGCAATCAGGTCTTTTCTTGCAATACTTTTTATTGGACACAGATTTTTACTGTTTAAATATTCTGAGTTCATAGTACCAATATACAGTTTACTTCAATTATATATATCTCTAGATATAGACATTTGTTTCCTTAAAGCATAAAACTTAGAACAGAAAAAATTAAGATGCTATAAATACACATTTACATTTGCCATAAATTTATACTATGTTATAAAAATAAAAATGTCACTAAAATATTAATTTTGTATTCTTGTAATTCACATACCATAAAAGGTTCAGATACATTGTTATAGCCATTTCCTGCTGAACTTACATGCATAGTGTCACTAAGACTACACACAGGGGTAATGCCAGCAGTATTTTATCCCTTAAAATGCATCACCATTAAGATTTCTCCCACTTCTGTCTGTTCATTGTAGATTTTGATATTCATGAGAATCCTCTTTTTACGTGAGATATCAGTCCATAAATATCTTTGAGCACAGTCCAGCATTGGCTGAGTGGATTGGGTGAACGTGTGTATAGGCTTGGGAGGATTAGATTTTTATCAGTAAACATTGAGTTCACCTTACACACACAAACTGATGAAAAAGTATTTCCATTGATGATCAGAATCAAAATTTATATATAGGCAAAGGAAGAAAAATGCTGAGAACTTGTTAGAGTTTGATTTATGATTATTTCTTTGTATATGTTGACATTTGATGTTGACTGTTTTTTAATGGTTATATAGCTTTAACTTTTTGAATCTGTCTACTATCATTAAATAATTGTCTGACTCCCCCCATTTTCCTGCAACTCTGAAAATTTAAATAGATAAAAATGAAAAATGCTTAAAACCCATAATTTTGTGCAACCATGAAAATTTAAATTAATAGTGGAAAAATGCTTAAAATGAGCAGATATCAATCAAAATTATTTAAAAAATAATTTTGCCAAGCCTATATACAGTATATGTTTGCATATATTGCATGAAATCTTACCATCCTAAACCATTTTGCAGTTAACAGGTGGATTTCAAGTGTCATCAACATGTTTATAATAAATCATTGCCACTTGCTATATTAATGTAATTATATTGAATTCATCCTGCCAAACAATGTTCTCAAAACACTTGGTATGAGTGATCTATTCACAGCTTTGTAGTTGAATAATATGTAATAGTTTTTGGTTAGCTTTGCATAGATGCATATGCTGAGATTGTGTTTTAAAACTGCAGAACAACATTTTATTCTACTGGTCTAAAACAACTAATTTTAAATACATTAACCAAAACTAACCACACAAAGCCTTCCTGAAAGCCACACAATATTCCACTGCAACACAGTTTCATAGAACATGGAGATATGTGATTTTGTTAACTGAGAGGCTGGACCATCACTGAGAAATTGAGAACACTTTCTGGCATCACAGTTGCTATGAAGTTTTATCCAATTTGCATACATTAAGTACAAACTCTGCATTTCTTGTGCACAGAGACCATGATTCAGTAAGGTACTTCAGTACATGATTAACTTTAAGCATATGAGTAGTTAATATTAAGTATGTGCTTAAATGCTCTGCTACATCATCCATGGTGGCATATAAGGATTTAGTGATGTGAAAAGCAGATGAATAGGAAAAACAGGTCAATATATCTAAGCCCAGAATCATTAAGTAATTGGTGGTAATCAGCAATCAGTAAGTATTGGTGGCTGTTGATTTCTTATTCGAATGAAAGGATGATGCCAAAACCTTCCATTGCTAATCAGTTTGCAGCGAGGAAAATAAAAGCATCCGCAGATGAGTGATGCATACTTTTGTGGTCATTTTTTTCTGCCTGTCAATTTAGTAAATTAATATTATAAAATACTATGATGTTTTTATCTAATCTGAATTTCAATGCATAAAGTTTTATGCTGAGTACCTAATAATTAGTCTGAGCTGTTTTATGGCATTTGCTTGTGCCAAAAAAGATGTGCAAGTAATACTTTGAAATACACATTGGAAGAATTATTTTACATTTTGATAGATTTCAATCTTAAATATATCTAATCAGAAATAATCAAAACCCCATTTTCTATAAATTAGCAAATTTGGTACTTGGTTATAGTTTCAAAAAACTCAGACACAATTTTGTGATTAAAAAAATCTAGGTATTTTGGTGTCAAGTTTGTATTAAAAGTGCAGACTGCCTTCATAGTGACATAGAACAAAGCAAGATTATATTGAGACTGTTGCAAAGTAATTCTCATAGCAGCAGTATGAAAACAAAATGTAAAGTCACATTTTAAACAGCAAATTAAAAAAATAAAAAGGTTAATTGCTAGACAACATACTTGCTACATAGTTAATGTATTTTTTTGTTATATTAATTTTGGAGCAAAATCATGCCATAGCATTATTTAATACTTTAAAAATAGTCTCCCTTTTTACTATTGACTGAAGGCAGTTCTGTGCTGTAATGAAACTGCTTTTTTTAAGCAGCAAATACGCATTAAAATATGGGACCACATCCTCAGCCAGTGTAAATTAATGTAGCTGATCTACACAAGTTGAGGAATAGAACCACAGTGCTTAAGTGTAATAGAGCCCTGTATAGCCCTCATCCAGCAGAGTACCTCAGCATGTACTTAACTGGAAGTACATGAATAGTTCCAATAAAGTTAATGAGACTGCTTGTGTTTAAAGCTAAGCATGTGCATATGCACTTTACTGGGTTGGTTTCTAAACTTAATTAAATAAACTATAATTATCCTTACAGCTATCCAGTTAGTTTGGTATACAGGTCTGTCTCATCTTACGCTGGGGTTATGTTCCGCAGTCAGCGCGTAAAATGAAAATCGCGTATAGTCAAAATTACATTGAGTGTAATGGCGTGCGGAATTGCCCGCACTACAGAAACAGTATTTAAATTATTTTTCTCTTTTTTTTTGTTTTTTCTTGTTTTTGCTGACCGTGTAAAACTGAAATTATGCATGTTAAATGCGCCTAAGATGCGACAGATCTGTACTGGATTGTATCTGGTCCCATGCTCTTAAGGCTATGAATGATGAGGACAGGCATTCAGTTCAATGGGAGGAGAAAGCACAGATCTCTACTCCCTCCTGTCCAACTAAACAACCCTGGCTAAACTCCTGAGAGTGACCCTTTTGGCTAACTATGGGTCTCCTCCTGCTCCTAATTCAATTAACAGGAGTCTTTCTATTGATTACCCTGAGAGTTGGGTAGGAATCAGGATTGAAAATCTCTAGACTGAACTAGCTGTGTCTTTCAGTCAGAGAGACAGTCACTGAAACAGAGGTGGAAAGTATGGGGGTTCCCCCACTCCCAAAATAAATTGTTCCAAAAAATGTACTGGTGGTATATTGTTCTTGCCATTTAGTTAACTATATTAAATAATATTGAAGCAAATGGCTTATTTAAAGAGACATACTCAATGCAAGACTAAAATGCTCTACAGTATCTACTGTGTATGAATCACTACAATCTGCATCTAAAAACAAAACCAAAACAAACAGGATAATCAGAGGTTAGAACGAGTGAAAAGTATTCTTAAAAATGGATCATGTCTGTAACTTCTATAGTGGGGACTTCTGCATCTTGTAGATCACATTTGAGTGCCTGCTTCTCTACTCCAGGTATTTGTAACTCTTTAATTTCTTATGGTTGCATGCAGCGCTACTGTTAGTCATGTGACTGAAATTCACTCCTCTGCAGAAAACTGACAAAAGGATTTAGTGGGACAGGCACATACACTTTGTGCTGGGCCTCTATAAAGGGATGTATTTCACCCAGTAAGAGGAGGAAATAAGTCCATGAATTAATTTAGGGCAAAATTCTCCCTGCTTCACTTGACTCTGATGTACTGCTATGCACTGGGAACTCCTCTGATGCAAAGACCCCATGTAGATTATTCTTGGCTTTACTAGGAACAGATGTGTGCTTGGGGCTAGTCAAGGTCAGAATAAAGATGGATGTTAAAACTACTTTTGCATATTGATAGGAATGGTGGTACAGTATGGTTCCATATTATTGCCATCTTCAGTTCAACTAAAGAAACCAATTGTTTTGCTGACTCTAGAGCAAAAAAACCTGAAACTTAAGTGTCATAGTATTCTAGCTTTCATATTGATAAATGATAATCATACCTAAAACAAGCTGCATTTTTGTTCTACAATAAAATGTTTCTCATTATACCTTGCCTTTGAACAGTTGTATAGTTGTTAATTCATAAGGATCTGCAGAGTGGAGGAAAGGAAAGGGTGCAGGAAAATAAGTCACACAGACAGTTAGAGCTTGCGTCCATTTTGAGATTTTGCAGCTGTTTCTTGTTTAGACAGTGATTTTGTCGTAGTAGAGTTGCATTTGCTGCACAGATCTCTCATTTCCATGAGACTTTCTTCCACAGCTTTAGCCAACATGACTGAGGAGGTCTCTTTACATTCTTTAAAGCTTGAGATGCAGAATAATATATGCTCTGGCTGTGGGTTATAACATACACCATAACCACTGGGGACCACAGGCCCATAACAGCAGAACATTTCCATGGTGGTTGGAACCTGATGGTGGGGAAAGGGAAAGAGTGATTTCAAGTTTAAGCAGTGCCACTGAAATCTAGTTAACATTAAATAATTATTTTTAAAAAACCCCCAAACATTTTAAATATAGAGGATCCACTTACCAAATATGGTTGCCTTAATAGGAAGTCTGGAGCACAGAGATGGACACCAAAATCAGCACTTTGGCAGATAAAACAGCTATGTATGGCTCTAAACACTGATCTGAGTGTCCAAATGCAGATTTTGGATGTTCTATTCAGTTGACTATATTTGAAAACTGGGCTCATTGTCTGAGACTGAAATGCATATATTTCACTTAGTCTATCATTTTAAATAGACCTTTAATGGCTATTAGCTTTGCATACTGATTTCTACAGAATAACTATCAATTTCTTCAGAATGCCTATCAACAGTTATGCTGCCTAAAATTTCCCTAAGATTTCACTCAGCTTATCTCAAGGTTAATTTAAACTTCTAATGTGCAAAGTTTAATTACTTTTGCAGCTCTTAACATTTATTATCAGGAGGCCAGGAAAAAAAAGTATATTTTAATTCATTCAGCTATTAGTTGAAACAATTCTTCTGTTACAATTCAAATTTAATTGTGACATAATGCTGGATAAAACACTTCCTACTGAAGGAAATTTAAGATTTGTTAGAAATCTGTATGTTTCAGACTTTGTGTACATGAGCCTTCAAAAGTGACATTTGGCTTTTTAATGGCATAGAACAAGCCATTAGTCCTGCTAATAGAGTCATAGAATTGTCAGATAAATTTGCTGTGCAACAGCCGAAGGCCATAAAGCTATTCAGAAGCACTTTTTTGCTCATGGATGGTTTCTTGGAGAATTTATGTAGTGGTATTCTGGCTACATTCACTCATGTCTGAAAGCCCACAAACATTATGACAAGATCAAATTACTTATTAAGATTTTTATGCTTCAGCACAATATTATCAGTCCTTTTTATTGCACACTCCCAGTCCTATATAGTTGAGGTAGAGTGTCAGTAAATGAATTACTTTGTAGATTTCTTTTTTCACTAAACCTGCTACCGTACGTAGAGAAACATTTAATTGTAAATTTTGATGACCCCGCTATTATAGTTCAAAATGTTGAATCTAGGTAATATTGGTGTGGTTAATCATCTTGTTACCAGCATATACCATCTTTAAAAGTAAAAGCTCATTTGCACATCAGGAATTGCAACTGACAGTTTTTGTGAATATCTGAAGGATGATAAGGCTATAGTTAGGATACTTACACTCTACTTTCCCTAATCTGTTCGTGTTCTTACTGCCTGTACATGTTGATCAGGCAGAGCCAGTGATGGTCTTAGCCTGTGCCAACTATAGCTTGCCTTTGGGCTCCACACATATCCAACCCACCAGTCACAGGATCTGAATAGCACACCCTCATTTCTAGTTGTTGTCTTGACAAGTTTTCATGTCACCTTCTGATTAAAGCTCTTGAATGTGTTTCTCTGCTGCTGCCTTCCTCCTAATTTACTGTTCAGTAGAATTTCCCATCTGGTCTATTCCAGAGACTGTAGACTAAAGTCTTGCAACCAGGTATACGGGAAGTGTGTCACAGTCATGTAACAGCCAGTCAGTATTGTTTTAAGGGTGAAGAGGTGGGGGTAGTCACAGGTGAGGAAAGGCTGCGCAAGGCCTTGTACCTCTTAGTAGCATGCATAGGTCCTTGCAAAACCTAAGCTAGCACTAGCCTGAAATTTCAAACACAGCTGCTTTTAAAAAGAAATATTTGTTCATGCTTCTTGGCCTCTCTGTCCACAATGGAAGCACGTCTGGCTTGGTGGCTGTGCTGTCTCTGGAAAACAGAATTACTACAGGAGTTGGTGCCTTCAGAAGGGCAAGACCTAAAGTGGAAGGGAAGGAAGCACAAGGCTCTCATACAAGTTTTGTTGTTTGTTTTTTGTGTTCAAGACTAGGCTTCACAAAGTTTGTCTGTCAGTTGGGGTACAGCTTTGGGATAGAGAAGGGAAGTTATGGCTTCAGCCAATTTTTATGTGTATTTTGACAATAGAAAAATACTGACTCATGAATTTGAAACACTCACCTGACTAGTTGAGAGGATAAATCGACTGCTTGTCAAATATGTTTCATCTGTAAATATCTCTGGTAGTTCCTTGAAGTGCTCCCGTGCTGTCTCTCTGAGCCCTAGCAAGTGATTGTCTATTGCCATTCCAGTAATGGCCTAGCAAAATATAATAGAAAGCACACAGTTTTACTGATGGTATGCAGAACTACAGAACTCCCAAGTGTCGCTGTCATTTCCCTTGGTTAGACTTGGGGGATTTTGTGTGGAATAATGCCCTAAATGTATTTTAAAATTACTCATTGTATATACATTGTGGATAATCAATAATAAAAGTTCATAAGGTACTTTTAAGTGCTATGTAAGAGCCTGATCCTGAGAAGTGTTGAGCACCCACAACTCCTTCTGGGGTTATGGGTGCTCATTATCTCTGAAAATCAGGTCCTGTAAGTATTATGGGTGGGTTTTTTAAAAGAGACTAAGTAAGTTAGACATCTAATTTCCAATGGAACTCCGTTAGGCACTTGTGAAAATATTACTTCACAGTACTTTTACTGGTTTCAAGGAAATTTTCAAGGAAGCTCCAAAACCTCTCCAAATGGTAGCAGATTATTCTCAAAAATTTCACTGCTTGTGGATCTGGGTCCAGGCTGATAAGGGGCTTAGTGTCCCACAGAATTTATATCCGCAGAGATATCTAGGATTCCCAGTCACTTGAGAAGAATGGGGCCAGGCGGTGGGGATTCCCTCTGCTCCTTAGTGTTTGAAGCTACCACTGACTTAACTTCCAAAGTCCTATCCTGCCATGCATTGGCCTGGGCTGAATTCTCTTAGGGTCAGCTCTCCTCTGATTGCTCCAAAGTCCTTATCAGGAATGTGGAAGAGATAACTCTAAGAACCATAACCACTTACTTGTTCCAAACTTCCTGTGCTTTAGGAGACTAGAATTGAATTAAAAATTATTTTAAAATATCTTGGCCATAGCAGTCTAGGTTTTGGCTGTTCTGAAGTGGGTGGTTTCAGAGTAGCAGTCGTGTTAGTCTGTATCCGCAAAAAGAACAGGAGTACTTGTGGCAAATAAATTGGTTAGTCTCTAAGGTGCCACAAGTATTCCTGTTCTTTTTGCTGAAGTGGGTGGAAGGTTACTCCAGATGAAAAGATACATTTAAATCTAACTTTTTCCTTCCATTTATTCACCACAACTGCCAGTCTCGGATGCTGTCAAAAACCCTTTTGGTACATCTTCAAGTTCCTGGTGAATCAAATGGTGAATATGTAGACTTTATCTGGGACAGAAAGCTAGAGTTCGTCACTGATTAAATCGTTTGGGAAGGGCAGATCATTTAGATGTAGAACAAGAAATTAAAATAGAACCGATAGCTAAAGGGCACAGAAAGCCTCAAGGATAGGGAAGACAAGATGCTCTAAAAGGGAAGGAGAAGAGTAAGAAGGCAGCAATTTGTTTTTTCTCTCAAGGAAAGAATTATCCCAATATCTAAGATGAATGATGCAAGGGTCAGGGAGTAAATAACCTTGTCTGGCTCATGAAGGAGAACGCACCCTTTGGTCAATGGTCTGTACGCCCATCAGCACACATGGTTCAGAAACACTGGAGAAAGGATTTGCAACATAACAGTGATTACCTTGGTTTTTCCTATCAAGGGAAATTGACTTGATGATCAAAGGACATATTTTGCTATCACACAAGATTTATAAGGCTCTTAGCAATGACATTTTTGCAACATAGATCAATGCCATGTCTGAAGAGAGACCGAGACAGGCTAACGAAATAAACTGTGAGTCAACACATAGGAAAAAATTGTGCTAAATTGAATTTTAGGGCTCCAAGTTTAAGATAGCAATGTTGCTGGTAAGCCCTAACAAGGGAAAATAAAATCACACTAAAGTGCTGTTTGTGTTATGAGGTGGATGTTTTATTTTCTTCAGGGCTGGTATGTTTCAGGTTGTAACATATACAGTTAAGTCAGATTGTGTAAATCTTCACTTGAATTTTCCCATAGTTTAAGGCACATCAGTTACATTATGTTTTTATGAGAACGAGGGAATGCCCAATGATCAAAACTAGGTGGAGTACTTTTGCATCTAAAATTGAATTTCATTGTCTCTTCAAGTGCATGCTAATATTAAGCTGTCCTCAAAAAAAGCAGGGGGAGGGGGAAGCTAATGAAATATTAAGGTTGAGATTTTAAATTTCTTGTAAACTAGGAAAGCCAGAATTAAAGTTCCCAAAACAATTTTAGCTCTGCCCCATGAGTTACATAAAGGTCTAATGTTTGTAACATTTCATTAGACTGAAAATGAACTACTGCATATTTTTAGTAATTTTAGGGAAAGGCGCACCCAGAGATCTCAGTGAGATTGGGGCCCTTTTGTGCTAGGGACTGTACATACTCAGTGAGAAACAGTCCCTGTCCTGAAGTGCTTAAAATCTACATAAACAAAGACAGACCCAGAATGTGAGAAAAGAAGTGTTAATATCCCCTTTTTAGAGATGGAGAACTAAGGATCAGAAAAAAAAATCTGGCAGAACCAGGATCTGATCCTCCAATGTCGCAGTGCAGTACCTTCACCACAAACGGTCATTCCTCATCCCTTTCTTCATTCCACAGTCCGAAGAATACCTCCTTTTACATGTCCTCCCCCTCACACTCTGCACATGTTTTCGGATAAGTAGTAGTGGAGAATGCTTTCTTGTCTATTACTACTATTTAAGCAGTAATCAGCAATTATTATGCCCAGCAGTGAATTTGTTAGGCATTGGACTGAGGCAAAACTAAAGGTGGTAAATTCTCCAACAAAACTAGTTATTAACGATTATTAACATCATGAGTGACTTGAGTAAGTTATTAGTATTGTAAGTCAGCACTTTGTCTTGACGCAGCAGGTTGTGAAGTGTTACCAAGACTGAGCTGCTTCACATTTAATCAACAGAAAATGGGTTGTTTTACTAGTAAAGTGATTTCTTCACTGGGGGATCCCCTTGTTTTATTGTCAAGCACATTCAATAGTCTTTTAAAGGGAGTATCATACAATCATTCATTTGCTGTTAATAACCATGCAAGTTCTAAGTCAATGTTCAGAATACATTTCACTTTAAGGACCAGATTCTCAGCTGGAGTATATGAATGCAGCTCCATTGATGTCAATAAAACTGTGCTCGCTTATCTCAGTGGAGGACTGGGCTCTAAAGTCATAGCTGCTTCCCCTGAAGGGTAATATAAAAATACATCAGTAGCCAGCTTTAGAAAAGTAACCCCTGGTATAGTAGAGACCTTCTTGAACAAAAGCCTTGGATCTAAATCCCTGTAAACTCTGGGAGAGATGTGAATTTTGCGGTTCCCGTTCCATATGTGTGTGTGTGTGTGTAGTGTAGGTGTAGGGGGGAGGGCTACAGAAAGGCTTTGCTGATTGCTTTTATGCATGCTTGCTTTTGTTCCCTATGAGACCCTTTAACATTCACTCACCACATTATCTTAGGAGCTGGCTGGGGGTGTGATTCCCAGCTTGCGTAGACATACTTGTTCTTGGTTTCCTCAAGCTAGCACACTAAAAGTAGTAGGGTAACTATGGTAGCACAAGTAGCAGCGTGGGTTAGCCATCCTGAGTACAACCCCCCCTGGGCCCTGTGGGTACATACCTAGGGTGGCGAGCCTATGTTGCCACTGCCCGGCTAAGTGCAGCTTCACTACTATTTTTAGCCCAAAGAGAGCTACTGCGAGAATGTCTGTGTGACCTGGGAATCACACCTCTAGCTCAAATATAGATGTAGCCTTAGTGTGCCCCATTTCCTCACCCCACCGCCCCCCACCTTTCCCCAGTTGTCAGCATGGTTAATGTTTATTGATGATCAAAAAGAGAAGTTACAAAAGCACATTACATATTGCTATCACTTGGTTTCCAATGGTCTAAAGTTTTAAAGGTAAACAGACCTTTTCATGGAGTTTTTGGACACTAGAATAAATACTGTGCTGAATAAAGGAAATATAGGTGGGTGTCTCATTGTACTCCTGCATCTGCCTACCTGTCCGTATCTACCTATTGCGTCTTGTTGTATACTTATATTTTAAGTTCTTTGGGGCACGGAATGTCTTTTTGTTCTGTGTGCATATGTTTGCCCTTTGGCCCCCAGGACTGTGTTCAAAGGGAGGGGACTTTGCTGGCAAGGGGAGGGGAGAAAAGGGCAGGAGGGCCAGGCAGGCCAGGACCCAGGGACTGACAGGAAGGCCAATGCTAGCAGGCAGGCCAATCAGGACAGCAGGGCCAATCCAGCAGTCCCCGTGTGGGAGCAGAGCAGCCGGGAGGGCAGGGGAGCGAGCTGTGGAGGAAGGAGGGGCCAGGGGGGAGCAGGAGAGCCAGAGCAGGAGCAGAGCCAGAGCAGGGCCAGAGAGCAGGCCAGAGAGCCAGAGGCCAGAGAGAGGGCAGGAGGAGAGCAGCAGCAGGCCAGAGCCAGAGCAGAGCAGCCAGAGAGCCAGAGATGCAGCCAGAGGAGAGACAGACTGCAGGAGAGAGAGCCAGAGAGAGGAGAGAGAGGCACATCCTGAGGAGAGAGGGGAGGCAGAGGAGAGCCAGAGGCCAGAGGAGAGGCCGAGCTGCTGGAGCCAGTGAGCAGCCAGCAGCCCAGAGGGCAGGGGCCAGCCAGGGGGGCCAGAGTCAGGGGCAAAGCAGGGGAAGGCCAGTGGCCCCAGGGGGAGCTGCCAGGGGGGGCCACCACCCAGGGGAAAAGGGGCCCACCACCCCCAAACCCACCAGGCCCACCACAGAGGAGGCCCACTCCAACCCACCAACAGCATCCCAACCCCTGCAGCCCAGGAGGACCCACCACAGGCCTGCTGGCAGCCAGGAGTCCTGACCACATGTTGTGCTCCCACCAGAGTGATTTATTGTCCCCTGTTCTTGTTTTCACTGTTTTTGTAATGTTCCTATAATGCTTTGTTTTATTCTTTTTCTTTATATTCTTTTTTATTCTTTTATTAGTTGTTTATTGGTTTATTGGTGCCAAAATCAGATATGTAAGAGGTTGGGTGCAGAAGGGAGGTGCCCAGTGCAGGGGGCCACCCCAGTGGCTCCCCTAGGGGGCCACAGGGGGCCACAGGGGGTTGAGCCAGGGAGGAGGCCCCTCTGGGGAGAGGCCCAGAACTTGAGAGGCAGAGAGAGGCCTGACAGGCAGGGAGCAAGGGGAGTAGGGGGGGGCGAAAAAGGAAGTGAGGGAGGGGACTCAGCACCTTTCCCACTTCCACAGAACAGAGAAAGTTCCCCACAATAGTCCCACCCACTCCCATACCACAGCTTACATGACCATTGTTGGTCCCATGGTTGGTCACCACACAGGTTCCCACTGGTTTGTGGTTGAGTTCTAGTAGCACTGTCCAGGCCTGGTTGAGCACTCCCAGCACTGAGATGCTGAAGAACAAGAAGAACCAACAGAACCAGATTACAGAGATTGAGCGCACTAACCAAGCGGAGCAGAACAGACAGAGACAGACAGGAACAGAAGCTATGGACAAGGCAAGAATACAGGCAGCACAGGCAGCAGAGACCGAGGACCGTACAGGAGCTGTTAGAAGAGAGCGGAAGGAAGGTCAGTTTGGGCTATTTCCAGACAAAGACAGGAGAGCAGGAGTAGAAGAAAGAAGACCTGTGTCAAGTCATGAGGCATACACTGTGAAAAGACCACCAGTAAGGCCAAGACCAAGAAATCAGAGGCCACAGACAAAGTAGACTTCATAGAGGAAGAACAAAAGAGCAATGTGCAAAAGAAAGAAAAGGAAAGGAAGGGAAGTATTTGGAAACCCTAAAGGGGTTCTTTGCAGGAACTCTAGGAGAAAGGGAGGAATTTGAGAAAAAGAGAAAAAGCAGAGCCCCAGGAAAGAGTGGAGAGGCAGAAGAGAGAGAATGAGAGGCAGCAGAGCAGTTCCAGAGAGAGACAGTTCTGGAACAGGAGGCTGGTGTTGAGTTCAAAGCTAGACTCTGTTGATGAAAGAGATGAGAAGAGAAAGGTAGAAGAAGAGAGGAAGAAAGGGAAGAAGAGAGAGCTGGAAGTAAGCAAGAACACAGGGAAGAAGAAGAGGAAGAGACAGAGGCTGACACAGAAGGAGAAGACTAGAAGTGAGCTGCTGGGGCGTGGCTGCTAGAACAGAAAGCTGCTGGTGAGCCCAAACCCAGCTCCAGCTACAGTGCTCAGCAGAAAAACAAGCTGGTCCAGCAACTGGTCCAATGAAAGAGGTGCCCAAAGCTGAGATGCCCACCAAAGGGAAAAGAAATCCAGGACCCCAAGAGACATCCCCCCCCCAGAGAGGATGGAAAAGAAGACCCACTGAAGCAGACACTGCCAGGAGAGAGGGGAAGATGAGACAGAGACACCCAGAAGAAAGAGAACAGAGACCAGGCGAGAGAAGGAGAACAGAAGAGAAGAGTCCCAGGCCCACAGAGGGCCAGAGTGAGAGGAGTGCAGGGAGGAGGGTGGCAGAGGCCCAAGCAGTGGTGAAAATCTCCAGTGAGGAGTGCTGGTGGTGGTCATGAGAGTCTGCTGCTTTGGAGGGGCAGATGTGTCTGTAGAGACTGTAAGAGCGAGCATAGAGAGGCAGGACTAGAGTACCATGCTATACTATATACTATGTTTGGGAGAGACCACCCAGACAGGCGCCAATGTGAAATTTTACAAACAGTTTGAAGAGCTGAAGCAATTGTTTGCACAGTTTGTCGACCAGCAGGACTAACAGACTGGCGGTCAATGGCCTAAGGCCTTGATGCAGCATATGCAGCACCCGGGAATATTGAAGCAAAAATAGCATAGCAAAGATAGCAAAAAAAAAGAGGAGAAAATGCATCTTCAGGTTCCAGAAAGATGAAAAGGGGGAGGGATGGGGAGAAGAAGAAGGAGCTACTTGGAGGAGGAGAGGAGACCAGGAGGATGGTGGGACGAGCACTATCACGGGGAAGGAGGATGAAGGTGGAGTATTCGAGAGGAGCGGAGAGGAGAAGGATGCTAAGCGGAGAAGTGGGCAGAGAAAGCGGGGAGAAAGAGGAGAAAGATAACCATGAGAGGCATAGAAGATGAACACCAGTGGAGAAAAAGAAGACCATTATTCCTCCGTGGAAAGGGAAGAAGATGATGAACTGATGATGATGAGAAAAGCAGCTGCTGATGATGAGGAGAGGAGGAGTTCCTGGACTGTTTGTTAGTTTGAGTTGGTGGCACGCCAGTGGCTGAGGCCTGCATAAAGAACACATGCCAGGGCAGAGTAGAGAACATAGGATCATAATGACCATGACAGGAACCATCAAGATGACAATTCAAACTGAGAGGTGACCAATCATGAAAACCAAGTCAAAAGTCAAGTCACAACAGGAAAATAGAAAAACAAGTTGCTCCTCTCATCAAATCTAAAATGTGGGGTGTAGGTAAGGATCAGACATCCGATCGCAAGTAAGTGACCAACCATAGACACCGTAAAATCAAGGACAAACATTGTAAAAGCCCCACATGTGTAAGCAAACACACCACAAGTGCTACCCAACCCTACCCAGTCGGCCACCACACAGAGGGTCCTGACACAGACCACAACAGAGGACAGTGAGAACAGGGAGGACAGGAGACCCACAGGGGGACATTCTGAGGATAGTTGAGGAGGCTGAAGAGGAGAGGAGAACCAGGACAGAACACCAAGGAAAAAGACCCTACACAGCCAAGAAGGGGAGAGAGGGGGCAATCCCAAACCCTAACAGGAGGCCAAGAGAAACCAGAAACAGGGGACTGAAGGAGTCCTCAAAAACCCAGAAAATACAGGAATGTGGGCCAGAGGATAGGAGAGAGAGGAGAGATAAGAAAGGTGTTAGAGAACTTATGTTGTGGTTCTATGTAGAGTGTGTTTATATGTATATTGTTATAGTTGTTATTGTTGTGTATAGTAGTAGTGTTATATATAAAGTTTCTTTTAAGTAATTGTTAATTTTTTTTTTTAAATTAATATATTGTATATATATGTTGTATATATATTGTATATGTTGTTGTTGTAACTATTGTGGCTGTGGCAGAATTTGTGGCTGTGAGTGAGGGGCACTGGGGCCCCTGTACTTGTGGCTGTATTTGTGTTTTGGCTGGGGTAGCCCTGCACTGTAAAGGGGAGGGAGGGAGGGAGGGTCAGGACTATGAGCCCCTGACCCGTCCAGCCCAGGAACAGGAAGGATGGCAACCCAGCCAGGCAGGCAGGACAGCAGCAGGCAGGCCGGCTAATCAGCCAGGGGGAGTGCAGGTCCTGGACTCCAGGTGTGTGTGGGAATGTGAGGTGTGTCAGGGGAATGGGCCGGGAGAGCAAGGAGGGGGGAGAGCTGGGGGCTGGAGAGAGGAAGGCAGAGCAGGCCCAGAGCAGAGGGCCAGAGCAGCAGCCAGAGAGCCAGAGCACCAGCCAGAGAGCAGCAGCCAGAGAGGGGAGCCCAGAGAGAGCCAGAGCTGAGCACAGAGGAGGGCAGGAGGAGGAGCAGCCAGAGGAGGAGGAGAGCGAGCTGCAGGCCAGAGAGCAGAGGCACAGAGCAGAGAGCATGCTGGGAGGCAGAGAGCAGGACAGAGGAGAGAGGAGCAGAGCAACTGGGCCCAGCCAGAGGAGGGGACTGGGAGGGGCGCAGCCCAGAACCAGCCACCAGCCAGCCCCAGGGCAGGCCTGTCCAGGGGGGCCAGGCTGCTGGGGGGGCTGGCTGGCACTGGCTGCAACACCCCCACCACCCAAAGCCACAGTGTGGTCAGTGTCCCACCCACAGCATCCCACCCCACAGCCCCAGCCACAGCAGCCAGGGCCTGGGAGAGAGGGCTGGGGCCAGGCAAAGACAGCTGCAAAGTGTGTTTTGAGAGTTTGTGTTGTTGTGTGTCCTGCCACAGAGCAGGGGGTGATGTGTTTGTCTGTAACCCGTTCCCATTTATTCTTATTTCTTTCTTTTGATTGATTTCTAAATTAACTAAATAATTTTTGCTAATAAAAAGTGGGAATCAGTGGGTCCAGAGGTGCCCAGTGCAGAGAGGGGGGGGGTGTGGACACCTTAGCCCCCCCTGGCTGTGGCAGCAGGGGGGGGGAGCCCCCCCAGGAATCCTGCCCAGTCTTGTTGGGGAGACTAGAACTCTGCCAAAACAGAGAGAGTCCTCAAGCAGGGAGGGAGGCTGGGAAAAGGAAGTGGGGGGGGGGACTCAGATCCTTTCGCTAGCCCACTTCACCGGGGTACACAGAAGCCAGGAAAGTTCCCCACAATAGCGGGACCATTCCCCCGCTTACACATACACTGCCTAGCACAATAGGTTCCAGGATTGGAGCTCCTAGATGTTACTGCAATACAAATAATTAATAATAATGTTAATGAGTGTCACACAAATGCCCAGTGTCCATATGCAGAGGTCATCTACACAAGGCCATCTTCTGGGACAACACTATATAAGAACTATCATATTTAAACAGGTTATGTCCAAAGGTTATTATGTAAGCTAACGAGCACTGTCTTATGCAGACATTTAACCTTGCAATGTCAGTTTCTGGAAAGTGTTTCTTGAAGTGAGATCATAGAAGATGGATGGTAGGTCAGGTAGTCAACAAGATAGTGTGAGGCACTGGGGTCCTCCATATTCAGAAGCATCTAAAGTTTTTGAAGTTTATGTACTTAGTGATTATGTCTTCATGTTTTTGGTATAAAACTGACTGGTTTTCATCCAGGCAGAACAACATTTTACTCACCAAAACAGTATAATTAGTCTGTGCCGTGATTGCATCTTGAAATCGTTGCATCTTCTCAGATTCCTGTTGGTGGAATAGAAACATAACTATTACTGAAAATCTCTGCAGGAAATAACTTTTACTGGCAACGAGCCAACAACCAATCATCAGTACACCCAAATGCCCCCAGTTACCCCAAAATTCCTACTTTGTTGTGGGCACTCTGAATGAATGGAAGGCCACTATGGTTCAAAGTTATGCTCACTGGTATTGCCTTATTTGTTTAGGGTCAAATAGGTCATAGGACCTAATCTAAAGTCAATGGAAATCCTGGAGAGACTTTCAATTAACTTAATAGAGTTTATATCAGGTCCATAGCCAACATAATGCCTAATCTATTTTTTAATCATATTCTTATCTGATTGGCAGCAGGTATCACTTAATAAATTAAAAGCAGAATGAACTGTGAAATTACATGTATTATATTAGTGAACAGAACCAGTTTACTGAAACTAAAATCTGATCAGTAGAGATGAGATGAATGGGTGAAGAAAATTCTCAGTAACTGTATACAGGGTCAGTCAATGTAGGTCCCTGTGGGCAGTCAGTGAAGTTTGCAACAGATGAAGGTATGAGTAATTAAAATTTAAAATTTAAAAGGTACAATAATTGCATAGTTTAATCCAGCCTTGCAAAACCATCATGGAAATTTACCAGACCAGGCACTAAATCTGTTGAGCATCCTTTATCATGATGACAATGACAGTGATGTTAATGAAAAAAAGTATTGATATTTTACCAGCTGGTCAAGAAAATCATTCCCCTGAGTGAATGAGCAACTAGAATTTTCCAGGGCTGCTTTAACCTTTGTAGTTACAGTTACTTCACATCTCTGGTTACAGAACTATAAATTTTGGCTCCTGCCAAATAACAGACTTTAGATCATGGGATCAATCTTAGGCACCGTTGCTACTGCATATCAAGCGAGATGTTTCAGATTAGGGAGATCTTGAAATAGCCAAAAGTTACTGGCTTCTTTTGTGTAGTTCTAAATGAACAGGGAAGCTTCAGCTTGCATGGACAATGAATGATCTTTTGAATAAAGAATTCATTTTAGAAGCAATCCAAGGGCATCATCAGAAACCTTCACAGCACAGAATCTGTTATTTCTTCATGAGACTAGAGCCAGGCCCCAGGTCCTTCATGTAGATTACATTACAAAATGCAGTCTTTAAATCTGATTTACAGTTTCTCAAGCACTCTCTGCAATGTCAGAGGTTCTTTCCTGTGAAGATGGTGTCTAGTGTATGATATATATCTCCTGTGTTAGAGAATCAATCTGACCCAGACTCAATCTTTGGTGACTGTTCAAACTATCGTTTGAAAATCACTTTCTTTGGTATCAGAAGCAAAATATTTTCTGATTTGATTTGGACTAATGGCTACTCACAAAAAATACTTCAGAAAGTTCAAGGCTACTTAAATCAGAAGACATATGTCTTTTAGTCCAACAAAAAAACACACCCCTTTTTCCTTCCATTGGTGGAGTGTAGGTCAGCTAAGGGAATCCTGTTTCTAATTCATTTTGTAACTATAGTATATATGGGTCTAGACTGGAAAAGAATGGTCATATCTGAACAAATGTTTGTGTTCCAAAAATTATGCATGAAATATCCACAGAGTAATTCAGATGCCTGCACCTTTCCAAATGGATATTCTAACAAAATATGCGTACTTTATAATCTCCAGGAAAACCATAATTCCATTGTGCAGAACTGCATGATGTTTACAGGATTCTTTAGATGGAACAACAACATTATTATCCTCCATATTTATTATTGCTGAGGGGTGAGATAAGGATTTAGAAGGTTGGGGCACACAAAATGAGGCACAGGCTGGCAGAGGTGATTCTAGAGAAATGAGGACTGTGTTGTCACATGTGACATTCCCTTGCTCACTCACACGATGCAACACAGTTAGGATATCACTGGTGGGTACACTGTCTCAGAGCTGAGGCAGTAAAGTATTGGGAGATGATGAAGCTTTGCAAGTGCTGGAGAAGCCAGATAGTTGAATCTGAGTGAACAAAGGTAGAGATAAGAGCCACCAGCAATGGTTCAAAGGGGCAAGAGAAATCAGATAAAAAATTTGGCATGAGAACTTGGGGGTGGGAACTGATTGGGGCATCTGTCTTCTACTAGAGGTTCTGAAAGAGTGAGAGCATGCACTGGTGTGGCGCTGTCCAGGGGCAGGGACTGATGCATGGAAAAAGGACTGTTCTGGGGAAGTACCTTCAGGCTTGCCCACTCTAGACAGTAGCACTGTATCACCAGAGAGGTTACCGGCAGGCAGAGGCCATTTTCAGCGCAATAGTGAGTCCCGTGTAGGATGGGTTGGCCAGATTGGAGGAGAGCTCAGGCCAAAGTATAGTGATTACCATTAAAAAGTCATCATTTTCCTAGAGTTATCACACAGTTATGTCCTGTTCAGGAACCTCCTCAGCTTTCATGGTGTCAGTGGATTTTTAACATAGAGTTTCTGAGAGCCCAGTTCAGCACAAGATGGGTTTTGAACTCGACAGCTTACACAGGTGGAAGATGTGGTGAGGGAATGGAAACTGTCACCTCATGCAGCCTCTGCAGTTTTGTACACAGGTCTGTTCTACACTAAGATTTCTTAAATCACCATGCCTCATTGTATTGCAGTTGTTTCTGTTAAAGTTTTGATAGATACTTAGAAGCAGCTACCCTGACTATCCCGTGCTAGAAGAGACTCTGTACAAACATGTCCAAATTCTGGCAGTGACACACATACAGGCACCCACCAGAAAATCTGTGCACAGCAGAGGTGGAAGACTCCCCTACAAAACCTGCAGAGAGATATACAGAGGGGCTTTCCTGCAGACTGCAAAGGGGAGCGCCTGGGACAACAATTAGGGTAAGCCTGTTTGTGCATGTACACTCCCTGACCTGGCAATTGCATCTCGCCACACACCCACCTGCCAGTTCAAATTATTCACATTCCTGGTAAGCGGATGGAGTGTGTGCAGGAGGAATCTGCATGAGGCAGCTGAACAGTGCAGTTCCAGAAAGTGGCTATCAGTGCATTATGGAAAGCTGTTTCCTAAGCATGACCAAGACTTAAACATCTAATCTCAGAAGTTTTAGCCTGACTGGGCATATTAGATAAACACTATATATGTTTGGCAGAAGCATGGCTATAGAAACAAACAAACCAACTAACATTCAGTGTGCAGTATATGACCCTGAACTTTCCAGTTCAGTGTGAAATTCTCCAAAGAGCAGAATTTGGCTCTGCGGGTGTAAATTACAAAAGATTCTGTTAAGTAAGTTTAGACACAGATTCTGTTTCTCATGGTGTAATTATCTGTATCATGCTTTTGGGTACTCAAATAATAAAACGAATATTCATATTTAGCATGAAGCTCTGGTTCTCACAGAAATGAGTTCCTACCTGACTATAGTCTACGAGGCCTACATTTTTGTCACCCTTATCTATAGGTAAGAGAAGCATGATTTTTTGTTCTGTTTTAAATAAAAGCAAAAGAGAGAGATTAAGGTACCGGTAGAGATGACTTGTCATCAATCATTGCTTTTACAAAAGCTAAAACTTCTGGGGTTGCAGACCTAATATTGTCAACTCTTCCCTCTTCAAATCGGCGTATGGAAGCACTTTCATAGGTAGGAACAAGTCTCCTGTGGCATCTGAGAGAATGAAATAGGAAAAGCAGAGAGTAATTGTTTCAGGGAATCATAATGGCAAAAAGAAAAATAGGCTCAGTAGGTTTTATTTTTACAAGGTTGATTTTATTTGTGGGTAATATTTCATTTTAATGTTAATAGAATGATATAAGAAATTGCCAAAAGATGGATACTATGGCCCTTTCAATACAAAGAGCTGTGTACAGTTGAATATATTTTATTTATGGATTGCTAGTAAAAATTACCTGGTATGTAAAAACAAGGCTAATAAAACTAGAATTTACTGAAAGATCTCAAGAAGTGTTTTATTAGTGCCACATGATAAAATAATTGTGTGATTAATCATTTACGTACAAGATTGGAACATGTTTTATTTAACACAAGAAAAAAATGCATTGCATATTTTCTGTGTGTGTGTATGTCACAGAAAATTCAGAGGAAATGAATGCCATTTCAGATGTAGAGCCAAAGGTGAAAACCCAGATTATAAGCAGAACTGTACATGGAAATTAGCACGTTACCATCTGTTTACTGTCCGTTGTCCCCTGCTTTTGCAACCAGTGGACTTACTGCAGGGGCGGCTCTAGGAATTGTGCCGCCCCAAGCAGGGGGGCACGCCGCGAGGGGCGCTCTGGCGGTCGCCGGTCCCGCGGCTCCAGTGGACCTCCTGCAGACGTGCCTGCGGAGGGTCCGCTGGTCCCCCGGCTCCGGTGGATCTCCACCGGAGCCGGGGGACCAGCGGACCCGCCACAGGCACGTCTGCAGGAGGTCCACCGGAGTCGCCTGCCGCCCTCCCGCGGCACGCCGCCCCAAGCACGCGCTTGGCGTGCTGGGGTCTGGAGCCGGCCCTGACTAACTGGTATCCCCACTGAAAATAACCTACAAATGACTTTGGCTTTTCTACACTACAGTTGAATCAGGGGCTGTCTTATAGCTCAGTTGTCCCCCAATCTACGAGCAGAGTTGAAATCTGTATTATAGTTGAGACCCAGCATGCTCTCATAACCAGGCTATGGACAGTCCTTTGTTGTGATTATTGGATTGCAGCTAACAAAGTGGGTGAAACAAGCTTGGCATCTGGTCACGTGAAAGGCCATTTCAGGATTTAATTTAATAAGTTTAGGGATTGTTGGTATAATGGGTCTACGCTAAGAAACCCCACAAGTGGTCACTACCCTGGGACATTAATTGTCCTGACAGTCCATAAGAGAGCCTGTGACAATGGGAATGCCATGGAGATTAGTAGAGTAAAAAGAGCAACCAAGGTCAGCTCTTAGTATCAAACCCTGGGATGCCCATTTTGCCTGGGGGAAGCCCAACAACAGCTGTCCAGGGGGAAATAAACAGTAACTACTACCTTGCAGTGGAGCTCCAACCCTATGTGCTGCTGAGATCTCTTCAGAAGGTCTCTGTTGTTCCCTGTGGATGGGGAACTGAGGGCATTATCAGCAGATCCCATGCACAGATGGTGCTTACTGCACCTATCTGTTGCTTTCCAACTTCACTTTCCCTGGGCCACTTCTGGGGGGTGGGCAGCTCCTGCCACATTCCATGCCCATCCTCGCTGCTGCCCCCCTGACACAGTGAAAATGGAGGGGAGGTTGTATGGGACAGGCAGAGGAAGGGGTGGGAGAGAGGGCAGACAAAGTGAACCAGAGAGTGAGGGTGAGAAAGACAGAGAGTGAAAGGGGGACTGTGAGTGGTGGAGAGAAGGCAATAATGAATGTGGGGTATGGGATGAACAAGCAGAGAAGAAGTGGTAAAATAAGATGGAGAAGCGAGGGATGGGAGCGGAATAGCTTGTGTTCATGGGTTTTAACTATGGCTCAGTCAGTCTTTGATTCCTTGCACAGAAAAATATATTAGAAGTGATGTTGGTGTGCACTGCACAGAACCTCTGGGCCCAAACCCCATACAGGAAGGGGAGTGGCACCTGGGTCTACTATTCCTGCCAGAGTCTGTATCATTTGTTTATGTATTAGCAGCTGCAGCCTGCCTATGCCTATTGAGATAGGTTGTACTCTTTCCCCAGGACTTCCTTTATGCTAAAGAGTCTTCTCAGTCATGTGCTTACTCATTTCAAGCTTTTGGGTGACGTGATTGTGTCCTGTAATTACACACCATTATTAGAGAAGCCCAGAACTGGGTTTGTTTTCATTACATTTTATATGCTGAATCTGAGCTACAACTTGGATTATAATAGACAGGCGAGGCTGTAACCATTCTCTGATTTATCTGCAAATGACAATTTGCTTCCTTTCAGGTTTTTAAACTATAGGCCCTGTAACTTTGCAATAACTGTGGATGTTTTGCTTACTTTTCTAGCTGATTTAAATAGTTCCACTATAATTGTAAAACAAACATATAGCTTATGAGAGGGTGCTATATGTCAGAACAAAGTGACTACTATTATGGGTTTTTATCCTGTTTTTTAAGGACCCCATCCAGCAGGCCTAACCTTTTATGCCAATGGGAGTTTGTCTGGGTGCAGGACTTAGCCCTTTGTTTTACTGATTAATTGTAAATCGTGCTCACAATATATTATTCCCATGATTTGATAAACATACCTGTAAAATGCCAGCTGAAGTGCTACTTGAATGTAGGCATCTGGGCTAGTCTTTTGTTTCTTGATAAACTCTTTTCCATAGTTTTCAAATGTATAAACAATAAAATCTAGATTGTTTACTATCCTAGAAAACAAGCAGGGGCATTTGTAGTAGAGGAAAATGCAAGATTCCCATATCATGTGGTTTGCAAGCAATATTTAGAAAACATTTTTCCCATGTACCGTTCACCACATATCTCAACTAGCACCTATTGGGTAGACATTTTCAGTCTAATGTCTGGCACTTGGCAACCAGTAAATTGTTCTCAACTAACAATCTCTAATCATGCACTATTCAACGTGCAACTTTAATCTTCAGTGCTGTTTATGAGCTGTGACACTCATGTAGTTGTGCTCATTTGGGTTAAACACTTTTTTTTCCCAGCGATTCTGCTCTTGAAGGTTAAACATGCTCTTCTTTGTTCTAGATTATATATCAGTGAAGCACCTGTATTTAAATAATGGATAGATTAAAAGTCTAATGCGGGTCCTGATTTTATTATGAACTCCCATTTCAAAGAAATGTCACCTTTTGTTTATTTAGAAACAAAACAATCTTTTTTTGGTATCTGGACTGAGTTAATGCCTCTCCTATTAGATCTTAGATTTTAAACACTTTGTTACCAGTGCTGCGTTACCTAATGGGATCACAATAAGCAAAGATTTAAAATTGGTCATGTGTACATTATGTTAATTTTCTCATGAAAATTGGACAATAAGCTTAAATAAATAAATCTCTCTCAAAAAAGTTGTCAGTCAAAGTCACCATGAAAAATTCCGTGCATATCCATTGTGATCTAGAAAATCCAGCTCCAAAGAACTGGCCTTTGTAGTAACAGTGTAGATACAAGCAAATTAAATGCTTGAATTCAAATTGTCTATTCAAACCAGTTGTTTACAACTCCCCTAAATACATTTCCTCCACAGGCGTGGCTATGTCTGGGTCAGATCAAACCATATACCTGTACAAACAGAGGCCATTGTTCATATTTTATGTAAATAATGCAGTGGTTCTCAAACTTTTGTACTGGTGACCCCTTTCACATAGCAAGCCTCTGAGGGCGACCCTCCCTTATAAATTAAAAATGCGTTTTAATATATATAATACCATTATAAATGCTGGCTGCAAAGCAGGGTTTGGGGTGGAGGCTGACAGCTCGTGACCCCCCATGTAATAACCTTGCGACCCCCTGAGGGGTCCCAACCCTCAGTCTGAGAACCCCTGAAACAAGGAATGCTGTATCAAATTTATTTCCAGTGGTATTGATAGTTATCATTAGCTTCTCCTATATTTACATGAAAGGAATGTAATGATAGTGCAGTTCCTAGTGCAATGTATTAACTGTACAGCCTTAAAGGCCTGATCCTGTGAGGCACTGAGCACCTTTTGTTTTCATGGGAGTTGAGGATGATCAGCACTGGGTGGGATCGGGCTGTATAATAAATTAGTTGTTTGTTAGGTGGCTCACAACTTGAAGCAGTTCAGAAAAGTCCAGGAATCTGCCGTACCTTTGAAGTTTTTCTGCTGATGATGCTAAGTGTCCCTGAATTTCTGGAGAGCATTTCCATCTCAATCTCCTTGGAGTAGGAAGCTCACTCACTGAATCAGCTCTGACTAATTTCTTAGCGCTTTCCTTCCTGTAAACATGTCAGAGAAAATACATAAGGGACATGGTAACAACCTATTTCTTACAAATGGTGATATAGCCATTTTCTTGATAAATCATTAGTTCCTGACATGCTGGAGAAACCAAGTAAGCTCTGATATTACAGATGTTCTGTTTTGCTGGGGAAAACACACAAATGCAATGGACCTAATTTTGATGTCACTTACACCAGTGTAAAGCAAGAGTAACTCCAAAGAGCCGATCAGTATGAGTTGTCTTTAGACACATGATTTTTACTTGGGTCCATTTCCGCTTGTTGGGGCAAAGCCAAGGGTGAAAATCCCAATGATATCAAGGCAACTAGGATTTGGTCCGTTAAACAAAAGCAGAGGAAAATGAAAGTGCTAAACTGTTTCAATGCTTTCTAATGTGCAAACTGCAATTCCAGTTATAAAGAACCACAATTAACAGTGTGAAGTTGTTCTGGGGGGGCGGGGGCAGGAAACGTGACTTCACTGTGGGTTTCAAAATAGAGTTGAAGTGGGGCTAAAGCCATAGGGGTGAATTTCACTCTGAAAGAGGATCCCAGTATGTTTAGAGCAGATACTGCATTTTTTGTTTTCAGGCACATTCATTTTGTTTTACTACTTAAGAGGCCCAGTTAATGCATTTGAGTAAAAAAACACCTGGATGCTGTCCTGTTATGTTAATAATGAAAGAGGACTCACATGTGCTTGAGCAAATGTTCGGTGCACTGTACCAGGACGATCCCATCGAAAGGGGAGTGTTCACACACAGTGCCACAGACTCCATCTCTTCCCACAACAAACTAGCAAGGGAAATGCCATCGCATAAATAATAAGCATAGGATAATATACTGAGTGCACTGTGCTTTGGATAGGAAAAAGCAAATATGCTGATGGCAGCAACATAGCAGGATGACATTGTTATTTCTCTGCTGTGTTATTTGCACACGTCTGGAACCAGCTCCCTCCAGAGGTCCACTAGGACCAGAGCTGGGAGAGCTTGAGGTTAAAGTGAAAGACTTGAAAAGGAGAGGAAATCTCAGCTGCTCTCATCCTTTTTCTTGTTCTCGATTTCCTAATTTAACCTTCTCTCTTTCTTTTAGTCTGGGGTAAAGACATTTCTGGAAGGTAGACGAGATAGATCTCTTCTCAGCTGCATGGGTAAAGGTAGCATTATGAACTCTGCAAGTGATTAAGTGTTAAAAAGGACACACTATACACTGCAACACTTCCTATTCCCCAAGCAGGTCTTGCTTCCCTTGTCTGCTGTCACTCATGGGCAGGAAGCCATTCTGGTCTCAGTGCCAGTGCTTCCCAGCCTCTTGCTTGACATGCTGCCATGACCCTCGCCCCTTCACTCTGCTGATTCCCCATCTGACTACCCTGCCTTTGCTCGTGGTCTATGTCTGATACTCCAAAGGAAATGAAAACCCTCTGTGATGTACTTGGCGTACTATGGCATGCAGATGAGTATCCATCCGGACCCCTGTGGTGATCAGCCCTGACACATGAGATTTGAGTATGTCATCGTTAGTGTGTATCAGAGCAATTACATGTCAGAGTACAGTAAGATTTTACCTGCATGGGTTTGTCATACCAGCGATTGGCACCATTTTTATCATAGCCTCCCCCATGTAGAAGTTGCAAAGCCATATTTGTATCATTGAGTTCCACCCCACTTGGGCCATCCAGACACACCAAGCATATACACCGTTCAATCATATCCAGGGAGTCTCGGTTAGTAGAGTCTGTGGATAAAACATTGACACATTTACAACTGCATCTTATTATTTGCATTACAATAGCACCTAGAGGGCCCCACAGAAGGAGGTGGTGTGCAACTATAGACCATAATCTTGCAATGAGCTCCAGGTAGAAGGGCTCCTCTGTCCTGCAGAGCTCTATTGCCATCAGAACTCACTGAAGGATCAGATGTATAGAGTAGGAGGACAATTGCTACTCTAAAGAATTCAGTCTTTTGTGTTAATTTTGCAATACAACTGTCTTTCTTTTACAGTAATTCAATAGTATCAGTCTCCCAAAATTACCCACCTTACCATAACACATGGGGCAAAGTCAGGCCTTTGGTTTTCCTGAAGTAACCATGTAGGAACTCAGGTCCACTTCACTTCACTATGGACTTTTTCATCACATCATATTTGGGCAGTAAAATGACATCTGTTAGCTTTATTCCTATCACATTGCTTTTCATAAGAAATATTTAGTCCCATATGGTGAAAATTTCCATTTTGGGCTTCTTCACTCCAAGTCTTGTGTGTAATAAGAGACTGGGCTTTTGCTTGACAAAAGTTCCAAGCGGGACATGTGCAACTAGATTTTATCAAAGCAGATGTGACCCCTGAGATGTGTCTTGACAAACATTCCACAATGAAATAACTGGATCTCTTCAGCATCACCCCCTTCCTTTAAGTAGTTTTCACAGTAAAAATCCTTTTGGAACAAAGAAACATTTATTTGTTCTCTCATTTAGCCTGAAAATTCTCAACTTGGGAGCATTGAAGAAAATCTGCCTAGTCAATAAACTCAAAGTTTCTTGTAAAAAACCCCAAAACAAAACAAAAAGAGTCTCCAACTTTGCCAGCTTCATGTCAATAAAGAAGATAATTCTACAGTTCAGTGCTCAGCTGGTCTCAAATCACTGTCTAGAGGACAGAGCACTGAACTAGCAAATGAGAGACCTGGGTTCTGGTCCCAATTCTGGCATGCTGGAGGACCTTAGGCAAGTCACATCACTTCCCTGTGCCTCAGTTTCCCCATCTATAAAATAGGGATAATGATACTTATCCCCTTTTGTAAACCACTTTGAGATCTATTGCTAAAAATGACAGATAAGAGTAGGTATTATTATAATTAGAAAATGGAAAAAATATGAAGTTATGGTTGTGGGGTTTGTTTCATGAACACTTTATTGTATAATCCATGCTCTGCTTCTCCTCCATCCCTTTCTGTCTCTAACACACTTTGAGCTAAATGCACTTATTTTGGTTTTCAGTCCATGCTTCTCTCCCCCATGCTGTCTGTCTGTCTCTCTCTCTCTCACTCAAAGGTGATGTGCATAGGATTTTTTAACAATTGGGCTTGTGCTCCCTTTTTCTTCTTGGTGATGGGTAAAGGCATGAATGGTTTCTTTGTTTATTTTCTGTATGGCTTTTAACTTCAAAACATTAGGAATGTAAAGTCTAGTCTTTCCTGGGAATGCCAGTAGGAAGTGTCAGAAATGTTTGTTAGCTCTTAATCCCTTAATCGAAAAGGTAAAAGTGTGGCATCTTTAACAAATTCTGTGCTTGTATTCCAAGGTATTTTAGTCAGTGATTGCCATTAAAAGGTTGTTCTCAAAATCAAACAAAAAACAGTTTCATACACTGCTTTAAAATCCCTCTTAACAGCTTAGCTTCTGCTCTCTTGCTTCATGTGATGTCATTTACACTATCTCTTCAGTCACCGTGCAGTGAAAAGGAGAAAGAAAATGCACAGAAAAGAAAAGGCTACACGAGAGATCAGAAAGAAGACAAACAGAAAAGGACATGCAAGAAAATGAAAGTGAAGAACTATTCTGGGAGTTTGAGTGAGCAGGTGCACTCCTCCACTAGCTCAATCTAAGGGGCAGCTCCAGCAAGAAATAGTTGGGATCCACTGGTTTAAAGTGATGAAAAGGGCCAGGTTGTGAGCCCCTTGCTTGCTGCGGTGAACAGTTACAGGAGTAGTCTCACTGACCTCAGTTTACCCACAGGAGCAGACCTGTTGTTCACCAGGACAAGTAAAGGGCTCATAGTCTGGCTCATAGAATTCCTGTGTGGTCCTACACTGAGATGAACTACAGCATTCTTTAAGGTGGAAAATGCTATATAATGATTCATGTTATTTGTATACAGAATGCTCCTAATACTATGGAAACAAAATTGGTTAGTGAATTACAAAACTGTTGTCCATGTTTGCTTACTATTTGTTCAATGTTTTGCTTATGTTACCTCACAGGTTTATACATTTTATTACAGCTGCTGCCTACACACCAGCAACCCTCACTCTGACATATGGATTCAGGGCTGCGATAACCTAGGTTTTTAAACTGAATAAAATGAGACTCCCATGCTAGAAACAGCAAAGCAATGGGAAAATGCCCTTACAAATGAACCAGAACATGTCCAGAGAACCAATCAGTCAAACACTGACAAGTTTATCATGTAAGCAGAAAATGAACTGAACAAGAACTCATGTACCATGACTTGGGACGGGAAAAAAAATCTAGAAGGAATGAAAACAAGGGGCTAGCAGAGAACAAAAACTGCATGAACAATTTGTTCTTTTTACTCCCTCCTCTAACATACAGAATTGCATTTAATATGGTAAATCAATCTCTCTAGAGGAACTATTTTTTTTAATAGGAAAAGAAGGGAAGGGAGTCATGGGCCTAATTTAGACACTGTAGGTGAGACTGCAACTCTAATGACTTTAGTAGATTTGCACTTGCTTACATCAGATCTGAATGTAGACCTCTATCTTATTAGCTTTGCAATATGAACTCACAGTTAACGACTGTGTGTGTATAACAATGGTGGCTGGTGTCCAAGTGTGACACCCTATAGCTCCTTTGCACCCTCACCCTCTTAAATACCCATTTCCCATTCCCATCAGATCTGAATGCCTCACCGTCTAGTATGTTTATTCTCACAATACCCCTTTCCAGTGTAGAAAACCCATTCCTGTTGCTTTGCTCCCTTGCTCCCTCCACTGAAGAATTTTCCAGGGCTGCCCAGAGGATTCAGGGGGCCTGGGGCAAAGCAATTTCAGGGGCCCCTGCCATAAAAGAAAGTTGCAATACTATAGAATACCGTTTTCTCATGGGCCCCCTGTGTGGCCCAGGGCAAATAGCCCCACTTGCCCCTCCCCACCCGCCAGGCAGCCCTGGAATTTCCACTGGCTGACTCTGACATCTCCCATTGTAGACCATCACCTGTGCCTAGATGAGTTTGTTGCCAACTACTGTGTTTTTACTGCAAGTTTTGCAATATGGTTAGGGTACTAGGCTAGGACTTGGAGACCTGGCTTCAATTCCCTGCTCTGTCACAGCCTTCCTCTGTGGCCTTGGGCAAGTCATTTAGCCTCTCTGTGCCTCAGTTCTCCATCTTAGCAATGACTTACCATATCAGTAGCCCTTCCCTACTTCATAGGGGTGTTGTGAGGATAAATACATTAATGATTGTCATGTTCTTTGAGATGCAAAGCTCTATCTAAGTGTTAGGTATTATTATACTAGTAAAGCAACAGTTCCTGGAAACAGATGATTAGCTGAAAACTCTCAGCTTCATTTTAAAAAAAAAGTTTCTGCCCTCATGGTTGCAGAGAAAAGCCTGAAAAAGTGGTATGAGTGTACCCTACAGGCTCAGCAACCAGAAGGCAAAGAATATTATTATTATTATTATTATTTTTTAAACCTCATGCTTTTTAAGCCAATCTCATGACTTTTGAGGTCTGGCATAGTTTTTTTTTTTTTCTTGTTTGGGATTGGCAATACTGTGTTTCTGTTATCTTCCAGAAAATGGGAATAATTACATTTAAAATAACAAAATCAGGATAAGCTATACTAGCTCTTTCTGTAAGTGTTTGGAGCAACTCTCAGCTAACTGGTTTCTTACCTCTTTTGCTGAAATTCACTAATTCAGTAGCTATTGGGTTTTTTATATCTAACTATTAATCTTTATGTCCCTTCAATTCTTTTTTTCACCGTGACATCAGTACAGCAACGGATCTCCATCCACCAGTGGCAATAAAGCTGCTAAGTGTCCCAAGTCAACCCCCCAAGCTTATTTTAATGCTATTATATCTCAACATCTGCTTTGACTCACCTGGATGAAGGTGTTTGCTGAAAGTCTAGCCAAACTCCAACAGCATGAGAGTGCCATGGCCATGTTGATATTTTATTTGTTTTTAGAACATTGAGATCTATGAGACTGACAGACTCAGAGAATTGCTATTGGGATAGAAAACTTTTCATGTCAAGGTTACTGGTATGAATGTGGTGTGGGTTGATAGCTTGGGGATTTGAGAAAGTTACTGACACATCTTATGCTGTCTCTGATCTGTTGACTTGAGTTTCCAGTGCTGTGAATCTGGAATCTGACATACTTTTTTTTTTCTTATTAGAAGCACACTCTGATCAAAGGATAAGCTATTTGCTATGAGGGGGGAGCAATAAGAGGGCATGAAATATGTACACTTATATCCCTTGCATACATGCAGAAGTAAAATTTGTATTTCCTTCTAGCACAGGCTCAAAATATATGGCAAGTAGAAATTCAAGGAGCAGACCATTTGCAAAGCAGAATGAAAAGTGGATTTAAAGGAACTTTGGAAAACAGAAAAAAAAGTAGCAATGTTTTAAAGAAAATGGTCTCTTTCTACAAGTTCATACAAAAATGGCCACCATTTTGTTGTATGCAAACTTGTCCCCCCAAATGATGTGATAGCTGACTGAAGTCAATGAGAATCTTTCTGTTGATTTCAATGGGCTGTGGATCAGGTCCTTAATTACTATTTTTTCATCTAAAAAGAGCTTAGCATCTTGGTGAACTTTTGTCTCAGCAGAGGGGCTCTTTTAATAATAATTCTGAAATGCTGCCTGAACTTTGTGTTTTGATGGCTGACGCAGGTCACAATTATTGACAAAAAGAATTAACATTTATTTCACCATAGTATTTACAGAATTTCCTGCAGGTAGAATGGGAAATACCACAAATGCTGTGGTAAACTTAACTAGGCAAACCATTTTTCCCCAGTGTAACCCAGGATCGTCTTAATTCAAAATAATTGGCACTAGACTACCAATCCAATAGGGAAAAATAAAGGAGGTAGGTTTGATTTTTGGGACCAAACTGTCATAACCATGACGTGCACGAACATCTACATGACATTTACTTGTGCAAAATCTGTTTGTCATGGGTTTTGCACGTCCTTTCCTGTGCCCCCCCATACAAATGCTCCAATCTCTCACCTGAACAAGTAGGTGTCAATACTTGAAAAGTGTTTGCATGCATAACACTGCACACAGAGAAACAGAGTCCGGTTTTGTTCATTTATGTTCCAGCACTCAGTTGTGATGAACATTAGCATGAAACCTCTGAGGTTTGAAGCCTTTCAGAATCTGGCCTTTTAAATAATTTTTCCATCTAGATACCCTATTTATCATCTTAGGTGTCCTCTCTTTCTTTGCTGGTATCTAGACCAGAGAATTCTCTCAGAAATTCACTGGCATTAGCACCCTGACAGCAAGATTATTTAGTTATGTAGACTCTCTCCTCAGGCCCTATGCTACCAGCACTCCCAGCTATCTTTGAGACACCACTGACTTCCTGAGGAAACTACAATCCTTTGGTGATCTTCCAGAAAACACCATCCTGTCCACTATGGATGTAGAAGCTCTCTACACCAACATTCCACACAAAGATGGACTACAAGCCATCAGGAATAGCATCCCTGATACCATCACAGCAAACCTGGTGGCTGAAATTTGTGACTTTGTCCTCACCCATAACTATTTCAGGTTTGGGGACAATGTGTACCTTCAAATCAGCGGGACTGCTGTGGGTACCTGCATTGCCCCTCAGTATGCCAACATTTTTATGGCTGACTTCAGAACAACACTTCCTCAGCTCTCATCCCCTTATGCCCCTACTCTACTTGCACTACATTGATGACATCTTCATCATCTGGACTCATGGGAAGGAGGCCCTTGAGGAATTCCACCAAGATTTCAATGATTTCCACGCTACCATCAACCTCAGCCTGGACCAGTCCACACAAGAGGTCGACTTCCTAGGTCCACTACAGTGCTAATAAGCGATGATGACATAAACACGACCCTATACCAGAAACCTACTGACCGCTATACTTACCTACATTCCTCCAGCTTTCATCCAGACCACATCACACGATCCATTGTCTACAGCCAAGCGCTAAGATACAACCATATTTGCTCCGATCCCTCAGACAGAGACAAACACCTACAGAATCTCTATCAAACATTCTTAAAACTGCAATACCCACCCGGTGAAGTGAAGAAACAGACTGACAGAGCCAGAAGGGTATCGAGAAGTCACCTACTACAAGACAGGCCCAACAAAGAAAGTAACAGAACGCCACTAGCCGTCACCTACAGCCCTCAGCTAAAACCTCTTCAGCGCATCATCAGGGATCTACAACCTATCCTGAAGAACGATCCCTCACTCTCTCAGACCTTCGGAGACAGGCCAGTTATTGCCTACAGACAGCCCCCCAACCTGAAGCAAATACTCACCAGCAACTACACAACACACAACAAAAACACCAACCCAGGAACCAAACTCTGCTACAAACCCCAGTGCCAACTCTGTCCAGATATCTATTCAAGAGACACCACTATAGGACCTAACCACATCAGCCATACCATTCGGGGCTCGTTCACCTGCACATCTACCAATGTGATATATGCCATCATGTGCCAGCAATGCCTCTCTGCCATGTACATTGGCCAAACCAGACGTTCTCTATGCAAAAGAATAAATGGACACAAATCTGACATCATTAATCATAATATTCAAAAACCAGTAGAACACTTCAGACTCTCTGGTTACTCAATAACAGACCTAAAAGTGGCAATTCTTCAACAAAAAAACTTCAAAAACAGACTCCAACGTGAAGCTGCAGAACTGGTATTAATTTGAAAACTGGATACCATCAGATTAGGCCTGAATAAAGCCTGAGAGTGGTTGGGTCATTATAAACCCTAAACTTAATTTCCCCAATACTAATTTCTCCCTACTGTTACTTACACCTTCTTGTCAACTGTCTGTAATGGGCCACTCTCATACTACTTCAAAAATTATTTTTCTTCCCTTGGTATCCTGCTGCTAATTGATTTATCTTGTTAGACTGACCTCACACCTGGTAAAGCAACCATCCTTTCATGTATTTATACCTGCTCCTGTATTTTTCACTTCATGCATCCAATGAAGTGGGTTCTAGCCCACGAAAGCTTATGTCCAAATAAATGTTAGTCTCTAAGGTGCCACAAGGACTCCTCATTGTTTTTGCTGATACAGACTAACATGGCTACCACTTTGAAACCTGTGTTTATATAGTGATTATTTACAAAGCACATCAAGAGAAATGTTGCTTGCTGCTCAGGAATTTGGAGGAATGGAGCTCAGCGAGTGAAAGGGTACTGCAAACACAAGACTCAACAATGAAAGCAACTGAATACTTTGCCAAAAGTATTGAGCCGACTCAAAAGGAAAATCAGAATATCCGAGTATCAAATCAGAGCCAAGAACATTAGCTCTTTGGGCATTCCAACAAGCTGACACATTGCCAACCTAGTAGAATTTGCAGAAGATGACATTCCTAAACACAAATAATTTTAGTGCAGGACAATGATATCAGACTGGCACTTCCTTGATACAGATATTCTCTAGCCACAGAACAGATACCACTGCTGCAACAGAGGGTAGGCTGCAGGGAGCTGCAGAGTCAGCCGTCTTACAAAGGCAATGTTCCTGGGGATCCTGAGTGGATGAAAACACAATGAGCCAGACCCTTAGCTGTTTAAAATTGGCTTAACTTCCTTTGAAGTCAATGGAGTTACACTGATCACACCAGTTGACAATCAGGTTGAATATGAAGAAAACACTACAAGAAATGAGCCCAATAATTCTTCAGTAAGATTGATTCTAAGAAAGATAAAGAATTTTCCAATCTATACTTAACACTGTAATTTATAGGTAGAAGGTCTCCAGAAACTCCTCATTTCTATACTATGCATTCTTATAGAAAAGTTAATGCTTAAATTCCATTTTTCTTGTTTAGTTGTAATGAGGGCTGAGGGTGGGTGGATTGTGTGAAAAGCCATTATCAGTAATCTGCAAGGGAAATGGGTATCCTCCTCTGGGGACATATTTTCAAATGACAAGCTGTTTGGTAAACTCTGGTGCATTTCTAAAGCACAAATACTATTCTTCCTAATATCTCTGAGCCAGAGATAAAGGGATGATTTAGCATTTTTCAGAGAGAAAGATAAATAGGAAAATTTCTCTTACCTTGCTTCAGTCTGAACACAGTGTAAAACATGAAGTGCTAGACTATCCAACACTTGCTAAAGCCTATGGATGCATTGTACTCATTATCACAGTTTGACCATGAAGAAATAGACAAATCACAAACTCTGATGGCATGTTCAGAATTTATCAGAGGAAAGACAAAGTGTGGGATGAAATCTAGCTACATGGTATTGCCCCTAGAGTTTCACAACTGGCTCAAAATCATACTTTCTGTTTCTCTGTGTGATGATACATCTGAATGCTTACAAGAATTGAACTTCCTCATGCTAGAGGACTTCAACAATGGAGCTGAGATTTTAGCCTTCTATGTGCCTTAAGGATCACCTCCCATCAAGGACCAGTGATGATGATGAAGATGAAGAAGAGAAGGTTGGGGTTGCCGCAGCTAACCTTTCATGAGGATTGTCCTGGCCTCTGCCCACTCAGTTCTTCCATCAGATGTCAGTAAACCAATTGGAGGCAGCCTCTCTTCTTCGTTCTCTGCCATTTTGACTATCTTTCTTAACTGAGTGAACAGATCCCCTTCGCTGAGACGGCGGAAATTAATTACAACATCCAAAACAAAGAACTGCAGGGAAATGATAAAAGTCAGAAGGATCACAGACAGATTATATTGAGCTCTGTAAGAAAACATCTTGCTCAATGTGGGATGGCCTGGAGGTGTTGCAGCTCTGCACAGTGAGAATACATGGCTGAGGGAAGTGGTGTGTTAACATGCTGGGGCCTGATACTGTGCCCTCACCTGTGTTTGGGTTTGATACCAGTGTAACTCCACTGACTTCAGTTGAGTGGCTCCTGATTTACACTGGAGTGGGAGCAGAATAAGAACATAAGAATGGCCATACTGGGTCAGACCAAAGGTCCATCCAGCCCAGAATCCTGTCTACTGACAGTGACCAATGCCAGGTGTCCCAGAGAGAGTGAATCTAACAGGTAACAATCAAGTGATCTCTTTCCTGCCATCCATCTCCACCCTCTGACAAACAGAGGCTAGGGTCACCATTCCTTGCCCATCCTGGCTAATAGCCATTGATGGACTTAACTTCTATTAATTTATCTAGTTCTCTTTTAATTCCTGTTATAATTCTAGCCTTCACAAAGTTCCAAAGGTTGACTGTGCGCTGTGTGAAGAAGAACTTCCTTTTGTTTTAAACCTGCTGCCCATTAATTTCATTTGGTGCCCCCTAGTTCTTATATTATGGGAACAAGTAAATAACTTTTCCTTATTCACTTTCTCCACACGACTCATGATTGTCTAGACCTCTATGATATCCCCCCTTAGTCTCTTTTCCAAGCTGAAAAGTCCTAGCCTCTTTAATCTCTCCTCATATGGGACCCGTTCCAAACCCCTAATCATTTTAGTTGCCCTTCTCTGAACCTTTTCTAATGCCAGTATATCTTTTTTGAGACAACGAGACCACATCTGTATGCAGTATTCAAGATGTGGGCATACCATGGATTTATATAAGGGCAATAAGATATTCTCCATCTTATTCTCTATCCCTTTTTTAATGATTCCTAACATCTTGTTTGCTTTTTTGACTGCTGCTGCACACTGTGTGGACCTCTTCAGAGAACTATCCATGATGACTCCAAGATCTCTTTCCTGATTAGTTGTAGCCTAATTGTCCCCATCACATTGTATGTATAGTTGGGGTTATTTTTTCCAATGTGCATTACTTTACATTTATCCACATTAAATTTCATTTGCCATTTTGTTGCCCAATCACTTAGTTTTGTGAGATCTTTTTGAAGTTCTTCACAGTCTGGCTTACATTGTTTGAATAAGATTAAAAACACGTGAGCAATTAAAACCAGGAAGCATGTTAATAATTTCCATAGTCCCAGCTCTTTTAAAAATAGCATAGGGATATGCAATACTGTTACGTGTGGAACCCACAGAGCTTTTTATAACCCGTTTATTATGTGCTAAATTACGCTGCTTGCTCTCTAAAGTTTTGCCAGCATTCAAAAGCTGACCATTAGTAATAAGTAAACTGTAGAAGATTCAGTGATCTATTGTGGATGGATAAACAACCAGGTGTCTGGATGTTTTTCCAGATTAATCCAAACCACCCTGATAGAGAAACTGACAGGGTCAGATTAAGACCATCTGGGACCTAGATCTACCAGAACTTCCCCTCCTGCCAAAAACAAACCAAAAAACAACAACAAAAAAACCCACACCACAAAAAAGATTACCCAGATTCTTTCCCTCTGATTCCTGACTCTTATCATCCTTCTTCAGCCCCCACAAATAGACTTTCACTGCCAGTTCCTTCCCCATAGACATGTCATTCCTCACTCTTCTCACTACCCATAGGTTCCTTAATCTTCTGCCCTCCGATTATTACTCTTGATTGGCTTGTTGTTCTGTTAAGCCCACACAGGTTGGCAGGCAGGGATTCCAAGGATGCTGCCTTAATCCATCCAGAAAATTTCATGAGTGCAGGATTTCTCATGACATTGCCAGTGATTCTGAAACTTCAGCTTTTCATCTCGATTTAGAAAGAAAACAAATGTCAGAATTTTCTGTGGAAGAGAAATGCTGTTTTGTGACCAGCTCTGCTCCTTACAATACATTAAAAAAGCAAAATGTTTGCCTCTGGAATGCACCATATTCTACTAAATGTCAGGGACTTGCAAACAAATGCTGTATGGGAGGGGTACTGTACAAGGTCTCTTTTCCTCCCACCCTCACTCTAAATTATACAGGCTGAACACTATGTGGTATGCCAATATATCCAAAAGAGTTTTCTGGTGAAAATATAAACATTTCAGCAAATGCACTTCATATAAATTTTTTTGCCTGTGGTGTTGCTTCCCTGCTTGATAAGTGTTTTTATTTGAATGGAAACTAAATTAGTATTTTCCCCAGTCCCACATCTCTCCTTGCTCTAGCAGTGTATTCAGAATGTAAGCTGGGCTAGGAAGGGGAAAAAAAAACTATGGGAGCTTCTTGTTAAAATGTTGGCAGCACATCACTGATAAGAACTGGGTATGGGCTTCAGGACTGAGTCCAGTGCCATCATCTATTGTACATTCAGTGAGATCCTGGACCAATGATCGTATTACATTGTTATCAAGCAAATTTATGCATACCCGATTTCTGAAGGAAAGAGGAAAAGGTTTAAAAACAAAATGCCTACTCACCTGATAGTTACAAGCAACAATGATGTGCTCTGGTTCTGGCATTATGCTGCTTTTCTGGGCCACAAGAGTATCTTTGGTATGGCCTGGAAGACGATAGGAAGAAAAGAGTCCATAGTATTGCTTCATACAGAGAGGATGACCAGATAGCTGTCCACGAGCAAAATCAACAGGTATAGCATTGCTGGAGAGAGAGGAGAGAAACAAAGCCAGAGAAAAGTAGAAAGAGAGAGACAGAAAGAAAAAGAAATCTAATCTGTCCTTTGTTCTGTTACAATTAGATTAGGTACAATACAAATGGAATAATAAAAACAAGATTACAGTGTAAGGAAATAGATAAATTCCCATACCAAAGTTAAATACATCATTCCTGGCAGATTCATGCATATTCATTAGGCAATTTTATTTGCATTCAATGAATATGTTTTTAGAGACTCAAACAATAGCAGGGCATGCAAATCAGTGACTGCAACATATATTCATCATCTGTGAATATACAATACCCTTGTACTTTTCATCATCCAGTATAAAATCTTTCACATATGTATCCCCTGCTGATCCAAAAAAAAAAAAAAAGCCTGCTTTCCACCAAGAGTCCTGAGGTAGGAGTAGGGAGCCTGCTTAAAAGGGACCCCTAAAAACTCTGTAGGATAAATGAAAATCAGATGAACATCTGAAGCTGACATGCACCCTAGAAGGCCATGTGTGCTTTGTACTGGAAGTCCTGGCTAGAGTTGCTTAGAATGTTTAAGGGAAACATCTCCATCTCTGGAAATCAGTAGAATGGGCAGGATGGAGGGGAATCATCTGCACAGTGAGGAGTTAATTTAATCCTACCAAACAACTTTGGCCCTTAGAGTGACACATGGAGGAAGTAAATGCTGAAATTTAACAGCTGGATCCTTTTTAATTGCTAGGAGTCTGAGGGGAGATATGATTGGTCTTTATAAATATATCAGAGGGATAAATATCAGGGAGGGAGAGGAATTATTTAAACTTACTAACAACGTGGACACAAGAACAAATGGATATAAACTGGATACTAGGAAGTTTAGACTTGAAATTAGACAAAGGTTTCTAACCATTAGAGGACTGAAGTTCTGGAAAAGCCTTCCAAGGGGAGTAGTGGGGGCAAAAGACATATCCGGCTTCAAGACTAAGATTGATAAGTTTATGGAGGGGATGGTATGATGGGATAGCCTAATTTTGGCAATTAATCTTTGATTATTAGTAGGTAAATATGCCCAATGGTGTGTGATGGGATGGGATCTGAGTTACTACAGAGAATTCTTTTCTGGGTGCTGGCTAGTGAGTCTTGCCCACATGCTCAGGGTTTAACTGGTTGCCATATTTGGGGTCAGGAAGGAATTTTCCTCCAGGGCAGATTGGCAGAGGCCCTGGAGGTTTTTCGCCTTCCTCTGCAGCGTGGGGCACGGGTCACTTACTGGAGGATTCTCTGCACCTTGAGGTCTTTAAACCACGATTTGAGGACTTCAATAACTCAGACATAGGTTAGGGGATTGTTACAGGAGTGGGTGGGTGAGATTCTGTGGCCTGCGTTATGCAGGAGGTCAGACTAGATGATCATAGTGGTCCCTTCTGACCTTAAAGTCTATGAACAATACACACTAAAGTGCCTCTTTAGTGACCAGAACAAAATCTGGTTACTTTGCTGTGGAATATTTTCTTTTCTGATTATGGATTGTAGCACATTGTACTGTCAATGCAGTATAAACTAATGTAGTTGTCATTGTAGGCAGGGGCCAAAGGGAAAATGCTGGTCTTGTGGTTAAGATACTAGATCAGGAGAAAGTTCTCTAATTCCCAGGTCTGCCATAGACTTCCTGTATGACTTACTTCCTTGGAAAAGTCACAAAATCTCTCTGTGCCTCAGGTCCTCATCTGTAAAATGGAGATAATAATACTTCCTTTCTTTCCACCCTCTATCTTTGTCTTATCTATTTAGATTGTCAGCACTTTGGGCCAGAGACAGTCTCTTATGTTCTGATGTAGTACAAAGCCCAATGGATTCCCACTCTCGTTTTGGGCCTATTTTTACAAGAATAGTAAATAATAACAGTGATGATAAGACAGCCTGTGATTATAATGATTTTAGAAAGGGGACATTCTACTATATTGTTCTGACAAAAAACTTGCACTGATTTAATACATTAAGCTATATTCTTGTGTTATATTTTTGTCTGTTTAAGTTAGGCTTTGTTTGAAATACTTTAACCAGGCAACTGGGCTAGCTACATAACTAAAACTACTGTGACAAAGTTCCTCCTCTACCTTGGTGGGTCCTGTGCTTATTGGCAGATTTCCTCACCTCACAAATTCACCTTGTGGATCAGGAAACAGCCCAGAGACCTTCCCCTCTGGTAGAAACCACAGTCCAGGTCAATTCCTCCTGTGTTTGATCAGGAGTTGGGAGGTTTGGCAGGAACCCAGGCCTGCCCTCTATTCCGGGTTCCAGCCCACGGCCCTGTGGACTGCAGCTGTCTACAGTGCCTCCTGGTACAGTTGCAGAACAGCTACTACTCCCTGGACTACTTCCCCATGGCCTCCTCCCAACAGCTTCTTTGTCCTCACCACCAGACCTTCCTCCTGATGTCTAATAATGCTTGTACTTCTCAGTCCTCCAGCAGTATGCCTACTCGCTCTCAGCTTCTTTCATACCTCTTGCTCCGAGTTCTTTGCACGCACACACTTTCTCTCCTCTGGCCTGACTGGAGTGAGCCCTTTTATAGCATCAGAGGGGCCTTAATTAGAGTCAGGTGCTTAACAGCCTCACCTGACTTTTAGCAGGTTAATTGGGGTCAGGTGTTCTCATTAGCCTGGAGCTGCCCCTGCTCTGGTCACTCAAGGAACAGAAAACTGCTTATCCAGTGGCCAGTAGATCTCCCTTCGACTACTCTGCTGTTCCCAACTGGCCTGGGTCTATCACACTACATATAAGTAAAAGCTGTGTTATCTTGCACTTTATCAACCAGAAAGCTCTATTAACCGGCATTTCTGATATTTCCCAATACAAATCTTCAATCTAGTAACCAGGACTAGTATACTGCCCAGGAGGTGATGCAATTGCATATTCCGCACTCTAGTTTTATGCAAAGGAGGCAGAAGACAAGTAATCAAGCTGATACCAGGGATTTATTCAAAACACCAGCTTCCAGGGTATGTCATAGGGTCATTACACATTCAGCCCAATCTCCTACACCTTCTACATCTACAAGGATAATTGATGTTGATAATGATGATGCCAAGGCACTGCAAGATCCTGAAGTGCCTTCTGAATCATCAAAGATCAAATTATGTTCAGTATAGTTTTAGTGTTAAATGTATTTTTAGTGATCTGGGTGTCCGCCATGAGCTGTCCATAGTGATATGTAGTGTCATAAGATAACCTACAGTATAGAAAACTTTACCTGTATACACCTGAGTGCTTCAAGAAATCAACCAACCAACTCCAGTACTACTACTAGATTGGTAAGTACAGTACCTTTATACTATTTTATATTTTATTCATTTTATTGTATTCTATGTCTTTGAAAACTGGTATTCCATTGGTAAGTATAGCTCTTAGGTAACCAGAATTTTTGACTAACCGGCACCATCATTCCCCCAGATGCCAGATAACAAAGCTTTACTGTACCTTGGAAAGTTATGAACTGCTTTTGCATACTAGTTTTGTGCTGTGGAGGCCAAGAATTAATTAATATAGGTTTGAAGGGATCTTAATGTATGTTAGCTAAGCTAAGATGTGACCCTGCATGCTGTAAGATATGTGGTACAGAGAGAATTGTGTGAAGAGTCATTACGACCTTGTGAATTGCAGTCTTGTTTTCTGTTCTAGTATTGCAGACAAATAAGATAGCGAATAGGCTTATGTATAAACAAATGCAAATGTTTATCTTCAATGTCTCCAAGATTACTAACCATTGTCTGTTACAGAGGTATAAATGATTGTTATGAATTGCTTACTAATTGAGAGAGATCCGTCCGGGACAAGGGGCAACCCAGTTCCTGACACTCTCTCCCTCTTGTGTTCACTAGAGAAATTAATAAAGTATTTTGATTTTGCTGCACCCAAACAAAAAGCGAGAACTTAGTTTTTCTTCGACAATTTGGGGGCTCGTCCGGGATGGCAACGCCCACGGACACACAGACGGCTACTACGGATCGTTCCCCTTCGAACCCCATGGCGCCACAATAGAGGTAAGAGACCTTTTGAAATCTCTATTGGGGTGTCGGAGGAGGACTGTCTGTGGGGGACGTCTGTTTCTGCTGGGCTCACGCCATCTGAACTTATTGACTGTGCAGCAGGATCAAATGCAGAGTGGTATTGGGGAGAGGCCCTGATAAGGTTAGTTTATAGCAGTACTGGGAACTGCTGAATTGGCCAACAGGTAAATGCATAAGGTAATGCATAAAGTAATGCATAGGTAAATGCATTAGAATGCACCGGTGCTGAGGGGTTTTTACCGCCTCAAGAGGGGTTGTCATACCGCCTCATAGTATTGGTCCGGACCAGGTAACGATGCATCTTGGTTTAAAAAAAAAAAAAAAAAAAAAGAGATAAATAGGTTTAAAAAAGGGTTAAATAGAGGAAAAGAGGCCTTGGTGTGTGTGTGTGTGTACACCAGTGTGACTGATCGTTATCGGAAGATGCCCAGAGTACCCTGTGAAGCGGAAGCTAATGATCAGGACTGCTCTAACGCAAGCCCGGTAACTAGTGGATCTTTAGGAGATCCGACCCACGGTGGGCTGACTCAGCTTGGCATAGTCCGGCGAGGAAGCTGCCTGGGTCTAGGAGTGTGTGAACCCATCTTCCCTCCCCTTTCCCTTCTGTGTGGGCTACTGACAATCTGATCGTCTCCCTGGAAGCAATTAGAGTACGCGGCTTTATCTCCCAGAGACTAGCCGACGCTCTTTGCTGAAAGGAGGTGTAAGAGGGTCGTAGTCTTTCTTGTGAGTCTCTCCTGTATGTGAGTACCCTGTAGGGAGAGATCCTTAGATTCTGGTCCGCGAGTGCGGACAGGGAACCCCTCTGAGTTTGTGTGATTGGAACATGGGGGAGGGACAGTCTAAACTTTCCACCTTACCCCCTAAGGGTACCCCTGCATATTACATGTACGTACATTATGGTCCTCAAACCTGCAGGTATTTAAATGATTGGAATCTATACACGCGTGAAAATTCATTTACTATTGTGTTTACCTATGCAGTGATTCAAAAGATGCTAGGATTACATTGACTATCCTACGGCAGTAACAGGGCAACAATGGATATTGGAATATTAATAGTTATAATGAGGAAATATTAGTGTTGGTACCCAAAGGTGAGCAACAACAGTAGAACTTCTAGAAAAGGGAGTAAATAACTATTAAAGTGAGTCTAAGAATCCTGTGACAAGTCTTCTTTAGATCAAGGAACCCAGGTCAAAATATTAAAGATAAAATGTTACATCTTTGCTAAGCAATATGTATTCCTAGCTCTTCAGAGATGCATATCAAGCTGTCATGTAAAGATGTAGTGACAAAGTAGTTTATAACATGTCAACATCTGCATTTTTAGATATGCAGATATGGCATACAGTTCTATAGTTTATCTTAGACAAAAGCACATGTTCCTGAGCAACCAAGAATAGTTTCAGACTTTTGAAGTAAAAAAATCCAACAACTCCTTCCAATTTCTTTTCTTATAGTCAATTCACAGCTGGTGAGATTAGGGTGACCAGATGTCACAATTTTATAGGGACAGTCCCGATATTTGGGGCTTTTTCTTATATAAGCACCTATTGCCCCTCCCCCACCTCCTGTCTCGATTTTTTACACTTTCTATTTGGTCACCCTAGGTGAGACCTCAGATGGCTAAATATCGACTTTGCCTTTCCCTGGCTCAAATGAATACTGGTCAGGATGCGTGACAAGGGGGCTCTCATTATCCCATGATTGAAAATGTTCCATTCCTCCGTTATGGTGCAGTGTACTGTGCATTGGTCGTCTGCCACATTGCACTCTTTGGGTGGATGCATTTCAGTGGTACTGCTGGAATGTAGTTTGTGAAATTCTTTTCGATGAATGGTGCTATATACGTAAAATACTGTTATTAATAGTACAGTTCTCAAGGACTGCTGGAGATATTTTCCTACATTTACATTTTCCATGTACAACAGGAAAAATGGATTACAACTTTTTTGGTTAAATACCAGCAGTAGAACCTGGGTATGATTAGGCTTGTGGGGTTTATTATTTTGGGATTGGGTAGGGGATGTCTATTAACAAATTAACCATGGTGAAGAGGCAAATATCAGAAATATGGAAATTGTACAGATACTTGTGAGGGAGTTTACCAATCTGGTGGTTCTCAAGTAATACGCAGGGATGTTGGCAAACTTTGCTATGACATACCACACAACAGAAACACTAACCCAAGAACCAATCCCTGCAACAAACCCCGGTGCCAACTCTGTCCGCATATCTATTCAAGGGACACCATCATAGGACGTAACCACATCAGCCACACCATCAGGGACTTATTCACCTGCACATCTACCAATGTGATATATGCCATCATGTGCCAGCAACGCCCCTCTGCCATTTACATTGGCCATACTGGACCATCTCTACGCAAAAGAATAAATGGATACAAATCAGACATCAAGAATTGTAACATTCCAAAACCTAGGAAAGCACTTCAATCTCCCAGACACCCAGTAACAGCTTTAAAATGGCCATTCTTCAACAAAAAATCTTCAAAAACAGACTTCAGTGAGAAACTGCAGAACTGGAATTAATTTGCAAACTTGACACCATCAAATTAGACCTGAATAAAGACTGTGAGTGGTTGGGTCACTACAAAAAGTAAAAAGAACAGGAGTACTTGTGGCAACTTAGAGACTAACAAATTTATTTGAGCATAAGCTTTTGTGGGCTACAGCCCACGTCATAGGATGCATAAGGTGCCACAAGTACTCCTGTTTTGTTTTGCAGATACAGACTAACACAGCTGCTACTCTGAAACCTACAAAAAGTAATTTTCTCTCTGACAGTCACCCCTTCTTGTCAACTGTTGGGAATGGGCCACATCCATCATGATTGAATAGGCCACGTCACCACTGACCCTCCACTTGGTAAGACAACTCCCATCTTTTCATGTGCTGTATATTTATACCTACCTACTGTATTTTTCACTCCATGCATCTGATGAAGTGGGTTATAGCCCACAAAAGCTTATGCCCAAATAAATTTGTTAGTCTCTAATGTGCCACAAGGACTCTTCCTTATTTTTGCTATGACACTGCCACACATTGATCTGCAGTTGGAGAGGATGGACTCCTTAGGTAGGTCTGAAACAATCACATTAGTCAGATTTTTATGTTGTATTGTAGATTGAACTGTGTATCTGACAGATGACTGACATGACTTCTGAAGAATCCTCATCTGGCACCTCATATTGTAGTAATAAAGGAGAAGTATGCAGAGCTACCATGGAGTTGCTAAAGCTACCATACCTGAACCATTTCAATTCCTAACATTAGAGTGGTCCAATGAATTATGGCCTAATGTAGCGTGCTTTTGGACACCTCCAAGCAATCCTAACCAGAGCTCTTTATATTTGTAGTCAGTCAGTGATTCTATTCCAAAATACTTACGCATCCAGTAAAGATTTATAATCCAGCACTCCTGAAATGAGATTAGCAGCAAACCTGTAAGTAAAAAATAGAAATAACCTCACTCTTTTGTCATGCAGCAACATGGTGCCATTTCTGGGAGTTCAGTCTGAGCCCGAGAAGGCCCATAAAGATCAATTATGCTCTACACTAGTGGTTCTCAAACTTTTTTTCTGCAGACCACTTGAAAATTTCTGAAGGTCTCGGCAGACCACTTAATGATCTTTCCAAATGTTGTTTGTACTGTTAACTAACTATTGTAATGCACTTTGGATAAAAGCGCTATATTACAAAAAAATATTTTGTTCTACAAATAAAAGCACACTTCTCATATTTTAATATCAGTAGTCTTACCTTTCTAATGTGATGGATGTGCCCTCTCTCCCCCGCTGCGGCAACCCCTGAGCTGGGGCTGAGAAGGAGGGGGGTCTCTTCCCCACCCCAGCAGCCACAGAGCTGAGGCTGGGAAGGAGGGCCATCTCTCCCTGGCAACCACAGCCCTGGAGCTGGGGAAAGTTGCCTGTTTCTCTGGCCGCTGCAGCCCTGCATGTCCCAAATTCCCCCCACCCCCTCTTCTCACCCCACTGCCCCCTCCCGCTTACCCTCTATTCCCCCCCAAGCCACCTCCTCACCTTACATGTGTGTTTTCTCCAGGGTCCAGGCACCTAATTAGTGGAGCCACGCCTGCATGGCTCCATTAATTAGGTGGGTGGCCCTTCATTCTCTCGTGTGCAGCCATCCAGGCACGCACCTTTAGAGAGAACTATCCGCAGACCACCTGAATGGAGTTTGCGGACCACTGGTGGTCCACGGACCACAGTTTGAGAACCTCTGCTCTACAGCATGACAGAGTCTGCCTCTTGGCAAGAAAGGGAAAAAAACCTATGATTAATTTTAACATACACATGCAGAGGAAGAATTAATTGACTAGTGTATATAATTAGTGTTATGTATTTTTATGAGCATAGTGCCTAGTCATGGACCAGGACCCCATTGTACTAGGTGCTATACAAACACAGAACAAAATGACAGTCCCTGCCCCACAGAGTTTACAGTCATGTAGTGATAATCCTTATTTAACAATTAAACAAAATTAGACTGGATACCACAAGAGGATACTTGGAAGTAGTTGTTTACAGAACAGGATGGGGGCTGCATCCTTGATAGGAGCCTCAGCAATATAAATGCTTAAGTATATAAACGGCTGCAGGGCAGGAACATTATTTCCTCAGACCGCCCATTTGCTATGTTTCTGAATGGGATCCTCTATGTTAAAAGTGTTTGTTTGTTACGGGTCATATGCATTAGAGAAATGCAAAACTTAGTTTCATAGAAAAGAATGTGCACAGTGAATCTATTCAGTAACAAGAGGAAGCACATTTATTCTAATGTTTAGAGTAGGTTTAAAAAAAGACATGGTGCTCTGTCTATGCAAAATTTTAATATAATACAGAGCAGCTTCAAGGTTCTGGCTGTTTTTTTAAATTATAACAGCATAAATTCATATGCAATTTACTCTTTCAGTAATGTGCAGCTGCAAAGTGCTAAAAGCAAAGAGGAAATCTGCAATATTTGAAAGTAGATTTGCTTTGTATTGCTGTTTAAAAAGGGAGAAATGATTTGGCAAAGGTTGAGAACTGGAAGCTTACTTTTGAATAGCATCTGGGGATGTATATTGTGTACTTGGCTTGTATAAACTTTGTTTATTCTTTATGTTTTCATTTTTTAAAATAAATTAAGCCACCCTTATATCCATATAGGGAAATGGTCAACACCAAAAATGTTCTTTGGATGCTGGTGATTTTAGAAGCAACAGGGCTCCAGAATTCATTGGTTATATGTGCAGCAGCAGGTATAATCAGGAGTAATGCAATTACTTTTTGACATAAAGTACTTTTTGAAAACACTGTCTGTTAAAGGGACCCTTCTCCCCCCAACCCTGTTTTCTTATCTGTCAGTCAGCTCTGCTGGTTGTACATAGCCTAATTCTTAATGAGCCCCAGAAATGATTGTCTTCTAGCTCATGTTTTAATATTGTATCTCCAAGTTCTTTTCTTTGGGCTCTGCAGCAGTCTTCTCCATTAATCTGTTATCCTGATCAATGACAACAAAGCACTGACTGTTGCTTTAGAATGGATTTTATTGTATTGTTGGAGGGTGTTGATTTCTCGATACTAGTTCTTGGTAACCCAGTTGTTTCCATTGCACTTTCAGGTTGTTTTGACACGAGCAAAGTTAGTGCCCACTTTCCAGCACTCGTGCAGCCTTGGGGTACATGGTGGGAGATTGGGCAGTATACTAACTTTTGGGCTTATATTTTTCCATACTCATCAGTCCCCAGAAGATGCTAAACTGAGCACAAATGTTTTTCCCGCATGGCACAAAGACCTCAAATTAGGGTGGCTGACATGTAGGGCTCTGCTACAGCTTGCTGAGCTGTAACTGTAGCATATTGGAGACTGTTCAACTCTAAACAACATGCATGGAGTCAGGATTTCTTTTCCCAGCAAAGAGCTCTGATTTGGGAAAGTATCTGATGAGAAGTTTAAGATGCTTCACAAATCTCCCTAGTTTTAAAAGTTCCGCCAGTATATTTTGTCTAAAATGATAAATGTGATGGCAAAAATTTCTATTTAAAGTATAATTCTTAATTTAAGGTTTCTGCATGAGTGAAATTAGAAGCTGTACGGTAGGGAGCGGTTTAATGACAGGCACCCTCATTTGTTTAAACAAGCTGGTTATCTGTTTGCCAGAGCAGCATATTTAAAGGTTTTTTTTCAGAGGCAAAAGCTGTGGTCTTTAATACGTTACCTCAGCTGGTCATTCACATCCTTGAAATGTTGACGGGCAAAGATAATTGCAGGGCTGGAATTGACTGGAAGAGCCAACCGGTTGTTGAGGTACATGTCATCCAACCAGTAGTTAAACACCTAAGGGAAGGGGAGGAAACCTCTTACAACCAAGTAAAATTGTGTGTGTGTGTGTGTGTGTGTGTGTGTGTGTGTGTGTGTGTGTGTGTGTGTGTGTGTGTGTGTGTGTAGGTGGTTGGTGGCACAATGCGTCAAATGTGGGCTTTGATTAATGGGGCCATTAATCATTTTCAGTCTGGGCTCAGCGGTCTCGGCTCACTCTAAATCAGCCACAAATCCATTATCCTATCATTCAATCTATGGTAATTTACAGTGTGCACCATAAAAAAATAAACAAGTTTATTGTATTATTACCTATATATTTGTTCACAGCCAACTATTTTTAAATAAACAATGGTAAGTGTTTATTTCTTAATGACAACAACTGTATGTTCAAGGATGGGTAGAATTTAACCAATGTAGGCTTTCCTTATGCAGAGAGTTGCTACAAATGTTGGTTGATATTGCCTAGATGCTATTTTTATTATCTATCAAGCACCTTCAGTGTACTTACTGCTGTGCAGTATGTAGAGATATACATAGCACCAGCAAACTTAATAATCTAAGGCCCTGATCCTGCAGATAATAGTGGATGGGTGGAATTCTGAGCCTGAACAGAACCCTATAATAGTCAATGGGGCTTCATGCATGTGCAGCAGTCCACTTACATGCCATCGGTTGCAAGATCAGGGCCCAAATAAGACAGACAATATAGTTAAAAACGAACAACAGGACCTAAATTTTCAAAAGTGACTAGTGATTCTCGGTGCCTGAGTTTTTGGATACCTAATGTGAGAAACCTCAAAGGGACTGATTTTAAGAGGGGGATGGTACTTGGCATTATTTGATCATTGGGACTATTTGAAGTGGGGAACTCCAAAACTGGGTCATCTAAAACACCAGTCATTTGAAAATTTAGGTCCACGTGACCATGTGAAGGTCAAAATTTCAAAGCATGGGGTGTTTGCTTGTTTTTTAATTTAACAAATTTGTAGGTGGATTATGCCATTGAGAGGTGGGGAGAGAAGCACATCAACTGCTGGCATGTTGGAGTGTGATTGTTATCAGTACTTGGCCCATACAAGCACAAGTAATGACCTCCTAAGCATTTGTGTACAGAAGTTGAAAGTACAACAAAGACATTTTCATATCCCCAGCCACTATTTCATGCTATTGCTGATCACCATGTTTTGAAAGACAGAGAGTTGTTTGGAAAATCAAGTTGTCTGTCTGAATTTAGCAGACACGCTTTGAGTACAGTAAATATAAACAGAGAAATTATGCAAAACTAATTATAAATTTATGCATCTGCTGAAAAAGATTTCCTTTGAGATTTTTTTCAACATTATTGGAACAGATGCTGAAAATAACTCCTTCCCCCACATTCCCTGGAGTCTTTAGGAGAAGAGGCCAAAGCTTTATTCCTGGGAAGTTAAATTCCAAATTAAAATAACTCTAGTTTGTCTTAACAATTGAATTATTACTTTTACCAGCCAGCCTGGATGTTGTGATATTTCAGAAAAGCCTTGTATGTGGCTCATCTATAATTCTTGTACCCTTCAGGTGGGTCACATTTCTTATTTGAATGATCAGCTCACTCCTTAAATAGTTATTAGAAACCCTTTTTATTTAATAAATGTATTTTTTCTCCAACCAAGAAGATTAATTATTATTTTAGGAACAGAATAACAAAAGGAGATTTGACCATTCAGTGCAGCTTGCAGATTATATCTACGTGTAGTCTATACAGTAGGGAGAGAATTTTTACTTGGAATGTGTCGGCTTTTAAAATCCAGCTGTCGTGTCATCATTACAATCTAGGTCTGAATACAGGAACACTTTAATTGTTCAAAGGTTCATGTGGATCATATCACTAAAGCTGGGGGAAAATTCTGGCCTCACTGAAGTCAAGGGCAAAACTTCCATTGACTTTAGTGGGACCAGGATTTCACCCTCTTCCTAGATGATATGGATAAACCTTAATACATACCATTTAGTTACAATTCCTGTCACTCATTCATTATCCAATATGCTGTCACTACTGCCATTTTTCAGATTGGCCAGTAGAGACAGCTTCAGAATGGATGGCCTGTAACTGTCTGCAAAGATCAAACACAATTTATCCATAACATATTGAACTTTTCCTGCTTTAGGGAGCAGAAACCTAGATGATTTAAAGATTGAGGCCTTCAGCATGGAGCATACAATTTTTTTTCCTGCAAAGAGGGTATTTTAGGCAAACCTTTTGACACACTATACAGAAAGGCAAATAATAGTCTTCTTTAAAACCATGTTCCCCATGTATACAGCCCAGAATAATTTGATTTGCTCAGAGATCAGACAGAATTGGTACCCAATAGTACACCATGCCCACATTCCTTTTGTAGCCCCATCAATTTGTGAAAAATTTAAACTTTTTTTTTTAAACAAAAAATGTCTAGTGCCCACAGCTGCCCAGAGAGCCTTCCAAAAGGGATATAGCACTCTCTGCCTGTGTGTGCAAATAGCTTTAAATGACGGCTCTGAGAGATGTGAACGGCCCTCATTCATCCTACTGAGTTGTTGACCCTGAAGTCTAATGATGGCATTGCAAATATCTACATTTTTAACAATGTTAGTGGCTAATCATTTTAGAAACATTCCAGTTTACCCTTCTGGGATTGTGGATAGAAGATGAATCAAAGCACCAGCACATTTTAATCTAGTCTAATCTCCTGGACTTGATCCAAAAAGGTGACCTGATTTATAGCAACCTGATATAAAGGTTATTCGTGTAAATCACGTAGGACATCACAAATAACTTACAAATGAGCAGCCTCACACACAAGCCATTCTTTTTCTAATGTGCATTTGCTTACCCAGTTTCCAGTCTTCTCCCTTTTATCTAGAAGTTTTTGCTGTAAAGATTCTCCTAGGCCTCCTGCAACTCCAAATTGTTCCACTATGGCCTTGGTCTTCCTAAATTGCTCCTCTGGAATCAAGTGTTTCACGCATTGTAGGTACATGTGCAAGGTCTGTTGCAGTGGAGGCACCGGAAGCTTGGGCAGTGTCTAATCATAAAAAGATGGAACAGTAAATAATTGTATGTATTTGTAGTATTTCTTTGTTTTTGGTTGAGTTACAACAGATGGTGTGAATATTTTAGAGGAATATATAGGTTCGGATTGGATCTTGGGTTTGAGATGTTATTATCTGAGACCAAGCCCATACTCCTAGCTTTGGCCAAATGTCATTTCTATCACACATTTTTTTTGCACTAACTGCTATAGAAATAGCATAAAAATATTTTTTCTTCTTTGTATTAGAAAGATGAGCCAGATGAAGGCAATGCATAAAGAAATCTCCCAGGAAGAGTTAAAGTTCTCCTTAAGGGAAGCCTTCCTGATGGCACTGGAATCTTACCAAGTTTAACTGAAAAGATGCAGAGATTCCTTTGGAATTAGTTGGTGCTGCCCTCAACGTGCAGATTGATTGTCAGGGACAGATGCACAGAGCTTTTCTTTGAGGGTGACTAAAAGGGGAAATATTGGAGGACCACATGGCCTATTTCTCTAGAAAAGGTTTCAGCCACCTTAAAAAACTTCCCTTTTGAACCCCTTTAATTCTCCTAGGGAGATTCCTTTAGTATCTACTGTCTATGTCTGACACATCTTTCTAGTAAATCTGCATGCCATGTGCAGTGTCAATGAATTCCAATGGGATCCGTGTATATTTTACATTAGTGGTATCTCGTAGCAGTTGTGGTTTTGAACATTGTGGGTGTAACTGCGTCACTTCGGTGGAGTTGGATCAGTGATGATGTTGACCCAAGATAAGTTGGGTGTAAGATCTCTGATGAAGAGCACAGTTAGTTGTCTATGCAATAATTAACCAAAGGTGGCTCTCAAACAGCATTCCTTAGTGTTCTCATGCATTACTTTTGGACATTATCACTTTGTTTTATAGGTTGGAATTCAGCCAAACAAATATGAGCTTTCATGACAAATAAAAAGAGCAGAGAAGTATGGTGGAGGGGGCAAACAAAGCGGAGATCCATGGAAGGATGGAAAAATATGAAAGATTTTGAGTCTATCAGAAATCACAAGTGTAGTTCCCAGAGAGGTGTACGGTGTCCTCAGAGTGCTGAAATTGATTTTCACCTAGTGAAGCCATCCAAACCCACCCATTAGTATTTCTCATACAATGGGATGTTTGTGTGGATCAGTTCTTATAATAGATATTCATTCTTTTGTTTTGGCTTTCTTCTGTTTCATAAACAGGCAGTCTTCAGATTGCTTTTCCCTATTTGATGTACTAGAAATTCATTTTTAACAGGTTTGTTCCTTTACCAGGGAAAATATGTGCATGAGAGAGAGCTGTGCTCTGAGCCGAGAACATGGAACTCTGAGTTCAAATCCCAGCTCTACCACTGCCACCCAATGCTGCAGGGAAAGTCACCACTTTGTCTCCATTTCCCCATCTGTAAAATGGAGATACTACTTAGCTACCCAGGAAACATGTGATGGGATGAATTAATTGATGAAGCTGAAGGGCCAGATTAGCCTGTAATGCATCTATATACATCATAAGTGAACAAGTAATTAAGCGGTCTCATTGTGATTTTTGTCCATTTGGTGCACAATACAGGCATACAACCTCGTCTGGAATTTATTTGAGCAGTTCAGTGGTAATGGGCATGGAAATTTTTATGTCCTGGTGATGTCAGATACTCTGGTTCCATCGTGTTTTGTCCAAGTAACGTTGCTGTTAGTTTCATGTCTTTACTAAGGCCAAAAGTTTCACGCGTGATGGACTTAGCTAACTAATTTGGGGCATACTCATCTGAATTTCTGGCCTAAGCTCCCTAAATCAATGTATTAACTCTTTAATATTTTTACCCAGCTGTCTCACAGATGAGTTGTATGTGAGAAACTGATAGGTGGCCTGTACTAGTAAGAAATTAATATTGGCCATTTCAGACTTTGTTGTAAAGAATCTGCTCTATTTTTTTTGTTGGTCTCTGTTTCTCCATCTGTAGAATATGGATAATAATACATAACTACCTAGTAATGCTCACAGGGGCCTGGTGAGGATAAATTGTTTGTATTGTGAATACGAAAAGTGCTAAGACTAGTTTAAGGTCTTGATACTACACTGTTGCAAGTGATCATTGTTTTCCAAAAATCAAGAAACGAGGTTAGGAATAGTGTTTGTATTTACCACTAAGTTTCAGTGATAACACTGCTCCTATCGATAATAATTAAAAATCATCTTTCTTTAATCCAACTCTGTTTTATTTTTGTCCAAAACCAGTCACTTACTGTCACATCTTTGCTGGATGCATCTTTCTCCTTCTGTGTGGGTTTCTCTAGCACAGGCATCCTTGCATTTCTTTTGATATCTTTTACTGAGGCCAGAAATTGAAGCCACTTGGGGGCACTTACAGAGCGGCACACCTCGGTTCTGGAAATGGAAAAGATTTAAAGCCAAGTAGGTGACAGTTATTACCAAAATGTGCACAATATATAGTGTTCCCTGTGCAAACATACACTGAAGCTTAAGAATGCAAAGTTGAAGAGAAACAGAACTACAATATCTAAAGTAAACTGAATCGAATCCTTTGAGTATTACTTTGTCATTCAATTTGTTGCATTTCTCTATAAATTCATTTCTATAGAAATATCCCATGTACGTAATGGGTTCTCTTTTGCCAGTTTTGATGCGCTTTATTTTGTTAGTCTAATTTACTTCAGAGTATGTCACACCATTTCAGAGTAAGGCCTGGTCTGCAGACAGCTTCTATGTCAGTCAGGGGTGTGACTTTTTGCTAACATAGTTATACTGAGGATGCAGTTATACCAGTATATTCTATCCAAGGTACTTCCAAGGCCCCTGTTGCCACGGTATCAGAGCACCTCACACTCTTTTAATGTGTTTTTTCCTCACAACACACCTGTGAGGAAATGAAGTGTCAAATGACTTGCCTAAGGTTACAGAGAAAGTCTGTGGCAGAGCGGGAAATTGAATCTCCTGAGCCCCGGGTGAGTGCCCTAACCATTGGACCATCCTTTCTTTTACCTGTGACACTGCCTTATACCAGCATAGCTTGTTCTCCTTCCCATTCAGGAATAAACTATGCTAGTATAAGCAGATATATTGGTATAGCTGCATCCACATCAGCTGATTGGGCTGCTTTAGCTATAGTGGTATAGTTAAGGTAGTCCAACTTTTGTGTGCAGACAGGCCCAGATGCTTCCTCTCAATTCAGGTGCCACTGACATTTGCAAAGCTGCTGCTCATCAGCTGCCAAACCTTGTAAGCACCTAAGTCCCTTGGATACCTAGACTTCTGCCAGCCAGCATTTGCAAAGCTGCCTAAACACTGATGCCAGCCCCACAAGTAAAATAAATAGATGTTGATCAAGTAGATCGAGAACCTTCAATGTTTATAAAATACTTGTGACTATACAAATGCAAGGTAGTGGTATTATTGCTACAATGGAGTTTTAAAATAATTGGTAGGAGAATTTTTGTGTTTGAAAGTGAGGGGTGAATTACTGGGCATGCTGTGGAAGGCACTGTGGGTTATTTCCTTCACACAGCTCTATACAAGGGAAATTTAGGTTAGATGGTAGCAAAAACTTCCAAGCTCTCGAATGGGCTTCCAAGGGTTTTAAAACACCGGTGGATGTCCACAGGGCACTGGAATGAAACATACCAAACTCTCTTTTTGATCTGTGATGTGCTTTATCATAGATATTATGATGTGAAAGGCTGCATTAACCCACAGTACCACTCCGCTCTCTATATAGTATTACAAAAATCTCTCCAAGTATTTATGAACCATTAAGCGAACAACATAAACTCAAAAACCAAAAGAATTTAAACTTTCTGTAATGCTCACTGAAGTCTGTGGCGTATGTAGCTGTGAAACTGTGATGCCTTAGTTCTCAGTGTACTGCCTTTACATTCATAAAAAACCTACGTTCAAAGACAGAGCAGCCAGTTTGTCTTTGAAACTGCCACAGCCTGTGCTGAGGACGCACACACGTGGTGCTCTTGCAGGCAGACTTTCCTTCTTTCCTTATTGTTTCCTTTAAGTTGAAATAAATGTCATGCAATCTCAAAGTACATGTTTGTTCTTTGTCTGTGGAAAAACTTAGCAAAGGCAAAGCCCCTGGGGTGAATAAAATCATAGAATCATAGAAATGTAGGGCTCGAAGGGACCTCAGCCATCAAGTCCAATCCCCTACACTGAGGCAGTACTAAATCAATGTAAATCATCCCTGACAGTTGTTTGTCCACCCTGTTCTTAAAAACCTCCAGTGATGGGGATTCCACAACCTCCCTTGGAAGCCATCATTAGGGGCAATGTTTGTCTTCCTTGTACAACATTTAAGTGAAGTCAGGATTTGTGAGAGATGCTAGATTGACAGCATTTGTGACTGCAAGTGAGACTCTATCCATGGAAGATACAAAACAAAAGCAACTACAGTGTCAGATTTCCCATACTATTCCAAGTCCTTGTACATGATATATATTGTTTGTTCTTCATGTCCACTGAAGGAAGGACAAGAAGTAATGGGCTTAATCTGCAGCAAGAGAGTTTTAGTTTAAATATTAGTTATTTCTAATATTTAAACTAAGACTCTCTTGCTGCAGATTAAGCCCATTACTTCACTTAAATGTTGTACAAGGGAGACAAATGTTGCCCCTAATGATGGAAAATCCCAGTGAAAAGCAAGATGACTTTATAGTTAATCACTCTGATTGAAAGGAACATTGTCAAAGTTATTGGGCCAAAAATTAATTTTCATGTCTTTGATTATGGGTGGCTGAAGTACACTCCCACTGTTCCTTCAGTTAACTCCATCTTTTTCAGCAGGATGCTGACATTTGCAGGAATCATGTAGTGATTGTTCATCGTGCTTCAAAGCAGCAGCAAAAATCCACAACAGAGAAGACTGACCTCTTCTTTAGCAAATAACAGAGAAAGACTGACTCATCTAATCCACTTATTTGGGTTTGTTTGCAACTCATTATTGGAGTCAATAGATAGGATTTAGGTATCAGTTAAAATTACTTCTTGCAATTTATACTGTAGTGGTAGTTTTACACAAGCAGCTCACAACCAATCATGCTTATTCTCTTTGTTATCAAGAGTATGCACTTTGAGCTTTGCATTACTATGGCTTGTTAAATGTTTGAAAAAGCTAAAGTCAGGGCTATTTAATGCCTAATTTAAGTCTCAGCCAGTCATATGGCCATTGCTTGATATATAATGACTAGTGTGAAATCACAATTAAATCTTTTGCTCTTCTTTTTCATATTAGACTTCTTTAACTATGTCATGTGGTGGAAGGGTATATAAGTACTGGGATGAAATTATGAAGGGGAACATTTAGGCAGCATGTTAGGAGAAACTGAAGAGTGAAGACATTAAGCTTTCATCCCTTGAGACCTTTATAGCTACATTGCAAGAACTAGTACACAAGGCAGGCAGCAATCCTGGATTCGCTATGAGATAGATCAAGTTGACCCAGTAGATCTTTTGCAGTGTGTCTCAATGAGCAATGGGCCTGATCCCTCAATATGTCAAGTGCCTCCTACAAGTTCCTGATCCACTTCAACTCCCAATGACCTCAGTGGGGATTGAGGACTCTCAGCACTTTGTGAGAGACCCTCAGCATTTCTCGGCGCTGTTTTCTTGGGAGCTAACCAGGCCTCTCAAGCGTTGCGCAGCCAGGCCCAGGGTATGCCAGATGAACAACTCAAGGATCCGCGAAGTCAGCTGGGCAGGGGAAAGAAGACTTCGAGGGCTATAGCCCGTGGGTGGAATACCTTCCTCGACGGAATGAGAGCTACTGGTGTGAACCCAGCATCTAACCTTCCTCTCTGGCAGTATTGGGTGGGATCCCGACAAGCTGCGCGAGAGCGAGCGATAGAGGGAATATTGGCCGGGGGGAGGCGCGCAGAGGAGGCAGTGGAAGGTCTCCGCACCAAGGCCTCAATCCCTTGGGCAGCGCAGGGGCGGAGAGCTCCGTGCCTCGGGCTGCTGCAGAGGGCCGCGTGCTGGGCTGGGCTCCCGGGAAGGGGGCGGGGCGGGCGCCCGCATGGGGGCACTGGAAGAGGGATGGGGTGACCGCTCCGGGTTACAGGGCGGAGGGCCGCTCCCGCTGATCGGTCCGCTCTCTCTGCGCGGCGCTGAGCCCCTGGAGCCCGGATCTCTCGCTGCTCTCCCAAGCCAGCGGTTACCTTTAGCTTTCGCTTTGCCCGCAGCCGGCATTATCCTGCTTCCTTCTTCCTCTGCCCCTTCCCATCTCCGCTGGAGCCTCTCTGGCCCTGCCCCTGGCTAATCCCCTTTCCATCCATTGCGCTTCTGCGTCCATCCCTTCGCGGGTCTCACCCCTCCTTTCTAGGCGATCCCGAGGGAGGCTACAGGCTAGCAATGGGTAACCGCGGAAAGCAGATTAACTTTAGGCTTTGCGCTGGGGGGGCGAGGCGCGGAACACCCGCCTTGACTTTCTGCAGTGAATAAAAACTTATTGCGCTCCAGCTGTGCTGAAAGTAACTGGCCTAAGCTGCTGGCTCTGCCCAGTGTCTGCTGCGCGGGGAAGCCAGGTAAACTCCCGCCTGCCCCGAGTCCTTGGGAAAGAGTTTGCTATCGAGATTGGCTCTGCCACTTGAGTCCAGAACCCGCCCCTGGTCCCACCCGCGGCGGTGTTAGTGCAGCCACCTCTGGGGCTGGCACCAGGGGCTGCGCTGTGGTTTTTGCAGCCCCAAGCAGGGCAGTGAGGCGGCCTTCGGCGGCGCGCCTGCGGGTGATCTGCCGGTCCCGCCGCGGAACTGCCGCCGAAGCGGACCTCCCGCAGGTGCCTGCCTGACTGCTGCCCCCAGGGCGACCAGCACGCCGCCCCCCGGAGCTTGCCGCCGCAGCCACAGGCTTGGTGCGCTGGTGCCACCCCTGGCTGGCACCACTTGGAGGCGGATTCGTCTGATACAAACCCACCCACAAAGACACAGGTGTCCGCAAGGAAGCGCTCAGAAAGGGCGGAGCACTGAGTTATAGACCCAGCCCTGGTTCGGACACCTTGACAATCTTCCCGATCTTCCGAGCGCTTGAGCTCGGCTGGGAGGAGGCAGCCTATATAAATATTTAAAGGGACAGTAAAGATGCTGCCTGCAGCCAGCCCCTTTGAGGAGATGATTTAACGCGCTGGAATAGACAGAGATTAATGGAACTTGCCAACTACACCAACATAATAAATGGTTAGCAGCAGAGCAAATTAATAACAGCAATAAAAGTCAAATCTTCCCCTAACCGTTGCTCTGCGCTCGCGGTGTTAAATTGATTATAAACCGAGGCGTCTACAACGTGTAAAAACGGATGTAAATAGTCCCACTCCTCCCCCTCGTCTGGTTTTAGTCGCCTTTCGCCTAAATTAGCCGATTCCCCGGACATCCTGCAGAGACTGGAGCTTGGGTTTGTTCGCGGGGTGTCATTCTACGGAACAGTGCCTGCTGCAAAATGAGTCCAACGCGCGCGCACACACACCGGTGTGAGAAGGGCACATCTGTCTGGTGCAAAGGTAGGAAAAGGCACAAACTAAAGAGCCTCTGACACGCACCCCTGACGTGAGCGCGAACAACTCTTGAGTGCATCAGTGCCCGCGAGCGCTGAACGCCCCTTACCTGTTCCAGCGAGCTGATTGAAGTCGAAGTTTCAAACGCAAATGTCAGGAGCAGAGGGAAACGGGGAGGAAGGGTGGATATTTCAGGCTTCAAAACGCTTCTTGCGGGCTCAGAAGCGCTCTGGGCATCGTGGAGGCTTTAGAGCCTGCTTTTGCTCTGTCCAAGGTACTTTCACGTCTCCCTTTCCTTCTGGACACACACACTGGCGTTGGGAGAACCTCTTCGTTCAGCCTCCCCAGGTCTGCCTGTCTAACTCCTCCCTCCCTCCCTTCCTATTCGTGCAAGTCTGAGAGGCCTCCCCTAAAGCAATCCAGCCCAACCTCAAACCATCCTCCAGCTAGAGTTCAGCTTTCCTACAGGCTGGACACGAGGGGAGCATCCTCCTCTCCGGGGCCAGCGGCAGGGGTTTTGCATTGTTTGCTGCCCCTATCCCAGCAGCAGATTGTGCATTTAAAAGCAACATGGCGCTAGCCTCTCTGAGCGACTAGTGCCCGGGAGGGGGCTGTCATAAGTTACTGGGCCTCCCCCCATGGCGTGTATTTCACGCCTCTTTCCGAGTGGAAAGCTGGTGCAGGGGAGGCAGGGTCCCCCTTCTGCGCTGACTTTGATAAAGCCACATTTTCTTTCGGTCATTTGTTGCTTGGCTCGCAGATTAACCTGCCACGTGCGGCTGTCTGAGAAGGGAAAAGGGAACACACGCAAATGGGTACGCAATATACATGTGCACTGACCTCTCCTGATTCCTGATCTGCTTCCCCGACCCCATTGGGAAGCCTTAATACTCTCCAGCTCTTAAAGTAGCAGGTTAAAGGATAGCGCCTCTCCTAGGCAACGCTTCCTAGCTTTAGTTAAAAAGTTCTTTTCTTGGGCGTTCATTGTATGATTAACGGTGTTACTGGAGATAGGGGAGCGGGAGGGAAATAAACAGCTCTGACTCCAAGGAAAAATTCAGTTCCCCATTTTTTCTGCCTTTAATTCAGTTGTAATGCAAGTTCTTCCGCCTCCCCTTTCCCCCTTAAACAATAGCAGCTAATGTGAAAAACCGGGACAGGGCGTGGGGGGTAACAGGCGCGTATATAAGAAAAAGACCCCAAAATCGGGACTGTCCCTATAAAATCGGGACATCTGGTCACCCTAAGCTTCTCCTTTGACCAAGTCAGGTCTTTATTCCCCGCGTTCATTAGAATGGAGTCGTATTTTATTTCTAAATCTTTAGCCCGCTAGCTCCGGGGGTGCGGGCTTCATTCTAAGAAGCAATTGGCAGTGCATTTCGAGAGAGCTTATTAAATACCCTCTGCACCCAGTGTTTAAAGTAGTACTAGTCTGTTGACGAAGATGGTTAACCAAAGGGTTTTGAATAATAAGAATCGGAGCTCTGTAGAGAAATTATTTGATCCCCTTGCGTCATAGCTGGGCAAGTCATCGGACTCTGTTTTTTAACAAATTATCTGTCCTGAAAAAGGTAAGCACTCTCTTTTTCGGCTGGTTTAAAATGAAATCAGAATGTGGGTGTTTGGTTAGTGTGCAGTCCCTGGGTTTGTAAATATTGCTACACTGGCTAAACCTCCTTACCCGCACACACAACCAAATGATCATTTGAATCTAGTCACTCTGAAAAGAACGTAAGTTTTCAGTGACATTAACTAAAAGCCATAACAGATTTATCCTATTACCAATAGCACTGTGGAAGGATGCCAGAGAAATCCTAGTTATCTGACTCCGAGCAAAAAGATTTATTACATCCTTAAATCTTCTTCTTTTTGGCAATTGCCAAAACTGAGCTTTATTTTATAAATGTGGAACTCAACTTGGTCCTACGGTCATTATTGAGTCTTTGTTACCGAAACCGAAATGCCACTACAAAGCAGCGTTTTCATTATTTGTTCCTCTGAGCAGGGACTCTGAGGCTCCGAAAGCTGCTATCATAACGCCTTATGTCAATCAGAGACCTTGATGACCAAGTGAAATTGATGAATGGTTTGCTATGTTTCTTCTTCATTTTTCTAGGAAGCTAGAGGGAACTACACCAGTTAATATACACGCTAATAGTGGATTCTTTATTTTTTAGAAAAGAAGCCGTTTGTTTTGTCTAATAGATGGATGGACCTTTAAATAAACGATGTATTATAGTGACCTATAACCAAGGGGGACATGTACAGGAAAAATAATGTAAGCTTCGGTTTCATATTTGCGTTTGGACCAAAGGGTCTATCATTCGGATACCTTTGAATAAATCACCTTCGCCCTTTTCAGCCTGTGATACTGACATCCTTTGTGAAGCGCTTTGAGATCTATAGAAAGCGTTGTATAAGAACTAGGTATTATTGTGTATTTTATCCGCATAGATTATAATTATGTGATATAGACGGGACTACATTCTGGTAAGGTACTACATTTTCCTTACCATAAATCTACCCGCGGAAAATGCAAAATTCGGAAGCATTTGAGTATTTAAAGTCTTTATTGGAAAAGTGCTGTTTAAACAAAACAAAACGAACAAAAAAACCCAATATCTTAATACCAAGACACTGTACGCAAAGATGTTTGATGCCGTGTTTGCAGTTCAGTACACATTTTCTTTCGGAACATTTTTACATAGAATTCAAAGATTGACAGAGATTCCACCCCAGGGTTTTATCTTTATTGAATCGATCTTAAGAAATAAACGAGGTTGATGTTATAGGGAACTTCTTGACATTTGTTAGAGTAATATCCTTGCTCTCAAAACAATGAAACAAAGACCATGGACCCCTCGAACTTCATTTATTCAGATCATATTATCCTTGTAGATTTGGACTTACACATGATACAATATATTGCATTTACCAGGTAGCAGCACAACAGAAAAAAAAGATTACAGCAGATTCCCAAAGAAGAAATAATACGATGTGATTTTTGTTGCTGTTGTTAAATATGAAACCAAGTGAAAGTGTCAATACATATATACAAGCTTTAGTAAATTTAAGTCCCTGAATATGCAATCTGAATTTTATTACAGACTTCCTTAATACAGAGATATACAGTATGCCACACAGAGTTTCAACTCGAGAAAACTTTTGCACAAGAGACCCCAGCTAAAAGTTTTTGGAAGGACCACCACAGATTTATGTAAACGCATCATTCAATTAGTCTTCTTCGTGATTTTCTCCTGCCAATGTCTAAGGAAATACCAACTTACAACAAGTCGAGAAGACGAAAGCCATTACAGCATGACAACGGTTAAATTGTATATAGTGCACATTGGTACATAAACAGATGGCAATAATGTTTTCACACCCCCCACACCCATTTTAACCTTTGTTCTGCCAGTTCAGTGTAGCCTAACTGTATTCATAGTCTGAAGAGTCCTCCTCCGAGGCCCCTGTCAGCTCTCTGTGATAAGAGTCCACGCTATTTCCTTCCATCCCCCCTACTGGATGGGGGGTTTTCCCCTTGCCTTTGCGCTCCTGCATTTTGATGGTGTCATAGAGCCCTTTGGGTCCTTCCTCCAGCAGGATGTTCCTCTCGGAGTGAGAGGCTTTCATTTGGCAGACGTTTTTGAGGAGCAGGAGGACCGGGGCGTAAAGCACGTTGGCAAGCCCCATGCCCAGGTTCAGCTGCACAAAGCCTAGCGAGTGCACGATCTGGCTGGCGACTATGGGCCCCAGGGCATACGCCACGGAGTAGGAGATATCCGCTATGGCATAGACGCTGCCGTAGACGGACACGTGGCGCACGTCCACGAGGAAGGCAAGCGTGGGCAGCAGGGCCGTGTCCACCAGGGCGATCCCGAAGCAAATGCCGCACAGCGGGACGATGAGCTGCCCGAAGTTCCGGCAGGCGGGCACCGTGCACGAGCTGGCCCCGATGATGACCATGCCCAGGGCCCCATAGAACCACTGCAGGTGCGGGTACTTGGCGGCCAGTTTGACGGTGATGTAGACGCCCAGCACGTGGGGGAAGAAGGCGGGGAGCCACGTGACCCCCATCTCCCACTCGGAGGCGCCCATGTTCTTCTTCATCCACGTGGCGATGGTGGGCTCCAGGAAGGCCAGGGGGATGTTGCACGTGGTGAGGGCGCCGGCCACCACGGCGATGTAGGGGTCGATCATGAGCCTGTGGATGGGGGTGCCCACGAGCATGTTCTCCCGAGCCCGGTTGCCGAAGGGCTTGATGACGGTGAGCAGCAGCAGGCAGTCCAGCAGGCAGACGCTGGCCAGCACCAGGAAGGGCACCTCCCTGCCGGCGAACTCGTAGAGGACGCCGCCGAAAGGGGGCGCCACCAGGCTGCCGAAGGAGATGAAGGCCAGGGCGATGCCCAGGGCCCGGCTGCGCTCCGACTCCTCGGTGTACTTGTCGGCGATCATGGCGATGCCGGAGGTGTCGGCGAAGGCCGAGCCCAGCCCCTGCAGGCTGCGGGCGGCGAAGAGGGTGGCGTAGTTCTCGGCCAGGGCGAAGATGATGGTGGAGAGGAACATGACGGTGAGTCCGATCAGCAACGGGATGTCGTAGCCCACGCGGTCGATGAAGGTCCCGCTCAGCGGGTTCACCAGCAGCTGTAGGATGGCCTTGGAGGCGAAGAGCACCCCGATCTTGATGTCCTCGTTTTCCGGGGGGTACGCGGGCCCCAGCATGGCCTTGGTCCAGCTGGCGTTGGCCGCCTTGGCGTTAACCCCGCTGGCGTTGCTCCCCTGGGCCTCCCACATGGCGAGGTAGCTCGGCATGATGGGCACGATCACCATGTAGAGCATGTTATCCAGGAAGAGGGCCACGCACACGATGACCAGGATCAGCCGCCGCTGCCGGTGCACGTCCTGCATGGCTGTGCCCAGCTGCTTGGTCTTCTCGCCCATGGCATCGGACAGCTTCTCCACGGCGGACTTGGCCAGTCCGGCTCCCCCTTCGGTCGCCATCCTCCGATCCGGGGGACACCCCTTCCTGCGCCCGGCAACACAGTCGCTGCCCTCCTCAAACTTCAGCCTCTCCGCTCCGCGGGAGCTTCGCTATCTGTGCATGGGGGGCTGCTGGGGGAGAATCACTCTGAGGACAGAGAAGGCTGAAGCTCCGGTCCTTTCCTCCACACCCCCCTCCTCCGGCCTTTCCCTCTTGCCGCCTTCTTCCTTGGCGACACGGCTCCTTCCCTTCTCCTTCCAGACACACCTCCTCGCTCCAGTCCTGCCCTCCTTCCTCTCGCCCCGGCTCTGCTGTGCCCTGCGCTCTTGCTCGTCTGCTGCTCACATGCTCGGACGCCTTTCACGTCTCCAGTGAAGCCGGCAGGGCGGCTCACACTGTGGCGCGGGGTCCGGACGCGCGCTGGCAGCTGCTTCCCCTTGGCGGAGCCGCTCACTCCGCTTGGCTTTGCCCGTAGCTCACTCCCAGTCTGCAGCGACCATCCCTGCCAAGGCTGCGAGGCCAGCAGTAATAACGCCCGCAGCTCAGAAGGCCTGGGAGAGCCGGGCGCCTCCAGGTGTCAGCCCCATCGCTCGCGAGCCAGCCCGTGGCAGCTCTGCCCTCAGCCCAGCGCAGGCACGCCGGCTGTGGGGGCCACTGGCGCAAATTGACTTGCATGCTTCTCGAGTCTTACTCTTATTTTTTTCTTCCCCCAATATAATCCCGTTTCCCCTCCCCAGCCAGGGCTCTGACGCACAGTCCGCTTTGGCCCCCAAGTGGTTACTTTGCCAGCTGCGTCTCTTTATGCTAATATAACACATGGAGGAGCCGTAGCCAATTACTGAGGAGAGAGCCGCTCGCTGAGCGCAGCCCCTCGGGATGGAGTGTTCCCGGCTCAGGGACTCGCACGCTGCCCACGAGACGGGAGGCAGCACCGCGCTGCTACGCCCTGAAGCCAAGGAAGCCACAGAATCCGCAGGCAGGTTTTGGGGACGGGACCTTACAAGACGCAGCAGTAGCCCAGTTGTAAAACGAACCAGATCTAGCAGCAGGGCCGTGTAAAGTGTAAGCGAGTGTGGCTAAATCTGATCCTTCATTCACTGAGCTCCGCGAGCTAGACACGTCTCGGGGCACTTCTTGGGCAATTTAAATGAAGGATTCCGTTAGTTTTTCCAAACGCGAAGACAGAGGGGTTGCCAACCCCTTTCCCCCCCAGTTATGTGGGTAGGTTCAGACCCTCAAGGGACTGCAAGAAACAGGGCACAGACCTTATGGAGAGGAACAGATTTTGTTTTATCTTCCGTTTTATCCGTCCCTATAGAGGCCAGCGGAGACTTTCAAAGCGCGCACGCTAAAATCCCCAAGCCCAATCGCGAACATTTGGGCAGAGCGGGAGGGCTGGGCTGACACGTTCCCTTTGCTTGAGGAGTCTGACATTTCGCTGTCTAAATATACCAATTTCTAAATAATTTCTCTGACAGGGTCCTCTGTGCTTGAGGTACAGGAGAAGGAAGAAGCAGAACTTAAGACCTCACTGATCTTGTCCTTAAAATGTCAGCAGGCTTCCTCCAAACAGGGCTTACGATTGTTCATGGAGTTTTAATTAGTGCTGCTTCCCCAGAGGGGCAGCAGGTGAAATGCTCATATGGCCAGACTGAAACTGCCTTTGCTTAGGAGAGATGCTCTCGGCACGGTGCTAGGTAGCAGGGGATTAACTCTTTGACCCCTGCGCTGTGTCATCTGTAAAACGATTTTCCCCTCAGCTTTGTGCCGACTGTCAGATCGCTGCGACTTTTGTTATCTTTTTGCCGGAAGAATTAACTTGCTCTCTTAGGCGCCACATGTTGGTGTAACTTACGACAGGAGAGGGCATTGCGGTTGAGAATTGGCACATTCACACAGTTTCTACACCCTCACACGCACACCCCAACAACATACCTAAAGAGCTCGTCTTGACTCTCTGCCTTTCAAATAGGAGCGAATGATACCCCGGCAATGCTTCATGCAGGCTGTGCCTTCTCTTGATGCTCCTTTTAGTATAAGCGAGAATGGCTAAATTTGGTTATAAATTAACCATACCGCGATACGTCCCCACCCCTAGTTAGGTCCAGAAGGACATTTGGGAGGCACTTTCTGAACAATTTGTGCCATGCTTTGTAAATCCCCTCGCCGCTAGTTCTTATTAGATTGTCCTTTGTCTGAGCAATTTAGTTGTGCTGAAATGGCAAACATAGAAATACTCTACAGTCAAATAACAACTAAAAGAGGATTAACTTTCTACATTAAAAATCTGTTTCAGATTTCATTAAATCTGGCCTGAATAATAGGAGAGAATGACTGAAAAAGCGCTTGACCCTGCAACCCTTAAAACAGGTAACTTTCTGGGAGCCCATCCATGAAAGGGACACTGTCAGGGATAGTTTGAGTTTAGATTTTAATAACAAGACCTTTTAGAAAATTAATGCCAAGAGAAACAATTTCATTACTATTTTAAAATTCAGAGAAAAGTTTGTTTGGATTTTAAACATTCTCCTGCAGTGTTTACAGCATAAACACTGCAGCCTTGTGCTAATTTAGAAAACAGGGAAGCGAAATTGACTCAAAAGCAATATGAAACTGACTAGTCTGTTTTCACCACCTAAAATGAAAGAAATGCAAAAACTAAACCAACAGAATAAACGAGGAAAAATACGTTAGATGTGTACATTTCCTGCATTTTTAATTAGGGAAGTAGAGATACTAAGGCTGCAAAGTCTTTTTGAATGCTGTATATAACACATTACCAGTTTGATAAATACCCAGAAAAATGAAATTTATTCAAATATATGGATTTCAGACAAGGTTTTAAAACAAATACAATCAGAATTACTACTTCAACTATACACTCCTTGTAGCAGAGATCTTGCTCCCCATTGTGCCCTGTGGAGCTGGGAGCATACAGTAAATAAAAAAACAAACATTCCATATAGCAGAATTATGTGTAGACTAATCCAAGGAGATAGTTCTGCAAATGCTGTTTAAAATAATCAGACCTCTCAACTGAATGAAAAATGGTTTCTTCATTGATATGGAGTGCAAGGCTCCTTCATTTGCTTGCATTGCACTCTGCTGGGCTTCTGAGGCCAAAGAGAAAGTCATTCATTCTGTCAGTTGCTGTGTCTTGCACTACTCAAACAAAGCAGTCTAGATGACCAGAAAGACTCTTAATATGAGTGCCTGCATAGAGAGAGAGGTATACAGATGCAATTGTGCATATACAGAAATAGAGAAGCAAAATAAATGTAAAATGATACCCTTTCACTGTTGTTATTATTTATTTTATTTTATTTTATCCAATAAACACTAACATTAGGGATAAAGATCCCAAACAGAGACCCGAGGATGATGTAACATTAGTCAAAATGACTATTTTCAAAATGAAAAGAAAGCAGCCAGGAGGAAAACTAGTTGCTACTAAGTTACTTAAAGGCCATTGCAGTTACTCCTGGATGCACAGTCCAGGTCAGTTGTTCCCCTTGGGAACCCTGCTCTTTGGACAAAGAATTTAGACTGGAGCTTCCACAGAAATACCCAAGGGGATCAGGCTGGGGAGGAGGATTTTAAGAATGTATAAAAGCATAACTGGGGTGGGGGAGGGAGAGAAGAGAAATGAATCTAAGGATAAGAATACAAATGCTGAAGGACATTCTCCCTACTTGCGATGGATGTCACGTTTACACCAAGTGGTAATGGGTTGTGTGTGTGGTGGGGATTTGATTTTGGATTATTGCTGTACTGTAGTCAAGAGTATTGGAATCTTGGCTCTTGCTTGATGATGCACTTTATTTGATTAAAGGTTCCCTTTTAATCAAAGATATGGCCATTTCCCGTCTCTAAAATGGAATCTGGCTGGGGAAATACAGAGACTGGTTCTCTTGTCTCAGGGGAGCTGATATCTCATTTATTACCATCAAGGGTAAGCTGAATTATACTTGTAAAATGTCGCATAATAAATTTAGCTTTCTTAGTAAATCAAATCAGTTGATTCATTTATCTACGACAGATGCGTCATAGCTACGTGAACTTCATTGACTAGACAGAACTAATAGGCAGAGTATGTACCTTCAAACATGATCAAAATTGATGGCGCTACAATGAAATGAAGTAAAAAGCAGCTCCACAAGGTCAGTTTAGAAACTAATAATACACTATAAATAGAACTCTAAGGTAAGGTGAGGTGAAAACCCTTTGTCCCTAGGTTCTGTTCTTCCCAAAGCCCAAAAGACACTAATGTGCACACTGACTTTGGGTTGAAGGGGAAAATGCTGAGGAGCAGATGTCCTTCACTTGTCCTACATTGCAGTACATTAGCTCTTTGGAAAACTACCATGGATATCAAGAGAAGAAGATTCTATATTTGTAAAGGGAATGAAATGGTATGGGCTAGGATTAGTTACCTCCTTTGTTCTAAAGGTTGTAGATGAAGGGAAGGGAAGCCTGCAATGAGCATTCTGTCCTACTAGTGAGTTAAATGGCAAACTGACACTGAAGGAAGTTGGAAAAAGACTGCTTTGGTTGAAGAGTCTTTATATTCGTTTTATCATAGTTTTATTCATCGCCATCCACCTTGGCACTTACATAAGGGGTAAGAATCAGGAAAACACTGGACTTTTCATCACCTATATTTTCTATGTCTAATGACCTTTCCAGCCCTCATAGCCTTCAGATCTCCTGGGCTTTTCAGTTTCCAGATACTCGTAATTAGAAAATTGTATCTACCTCACTGATGCACTTTTTAGGATAGACCAATCCAAAATCTGTAAGACAAAATGTGATTTTTTTAAAAATCAGAACAATTAGTGGAAGTGATGTTTAGGATAATCAGATTTCCAGAGAGGAGAGAATTTAACACATTCATATAAATAAACACACAAAAGGCTAGAATACAAGTTGGATTTGATTATGACTGGGAGTGACTTGTGGCAGTACCCACAGGTTTGTAACACTCACTTCAGTAAGAAGTGAAAATCCTTAGGAATGTCTGAAAATGAAAAATTTCAACCTACATATTCTAATAGGAAAGCAGAGGCAATGACCTTGCAAAATCTGCACTCACCTCATTGAATTACTGGTGACTGGAAGAAAACACTTGTGCTTTAAATTAAGAGTTGCTTTAATGGTAATATTAGTGCAATTTTATAAATAGAGAAATTACTTTTGATAAGACAGTATTGTAAAGAACGGATCTGAGATAGTTATAAGGTGTTTAGAAATCTGCACAACAGAAAAACTTCTTGGTATAAGGAGACTAAATACAATGACTCAGAAGGTTGAGCCACTTCACATCTTCAAAAAACGAATCCCCTTAATAGCCCTAGTACTTAATGTTTGTAATAAAGAGCTCATTCTCTTAAGGACTTGGCAATACATTTTGGCACCCATCACAGAGCAAATTATGTGTTTCCTTTTCTAGATAATTTTTCACCAAGATTTGTGTGTCTATTTCTCTCAAATAAAGAAACCTCACCTATTTAGACAAATACTGTATTATTTGTCTAGACAGGACAGAGAGAAAAGGGAGGAGAATTGAAGTTAATTTTTAAGTAAACTGTTTCAAGAATCCCTTTGTATGATAAACACTGGAAGTAAAAATAGAAGGATGTATATTGTTTTTGTATGCAGAATTTAAGAGTAAATGCAAATATTTTGCGTCAGCCAATAATATTTTTTCCCTTGCATCATTGATATACCTAAAGTGTCATCCTGATCCCATTCAAGTCAATAGGAGTTTTGCCACTGACTTAATCGGAGTAATCATTTTATACCCATCTTTTGGAATGCATCCTTAGACTGGTAACTTTAATTCCCTGATAATGTTCAGGCAAAATACAGCGGAAATCAGAGAGGTAGGCTTTACACTATAGCATATTTACTATTTGCATAAAACTAGTGTTTAAATTGTATCGTTTCTCTCTGTAAATATTGTTACTGCTTAGTTGACAGTAGTAAATCATCAATTTGTTTATACTGTGTACTTCATATAGTTTGAAAACTGTTGTCATACTTCCTGAATTTTTTGCAAATAGTGTTTTGAGAGAGAGTAAAACAGGTGACAAATAGGAGACAACAGGCAATCAGAAACTCCTGGTTTATAAATTATGGTATAAGTTTGTATTAGTTTAGTGACTGTTGATGTTCTTGTTAATACTTGTGGGTAATACAATCACAGAGTTGAAATTGGAAGAGAGCAATTAGATTGTTACTCGCCCCCTGCAACAGTAGGGTTATTCTCTACAATATATTCTTGAGTATTTTGTTCACATTAGTTTAAACAGCTCAAGCTACTGGGCTTGCACCACTTCTGGGAGAAAACTCCACAGTCTAATAGGGCCCACTGCTTGAATATTCTCCTGATATTCAACCTTAAACTTCCTTTGCTCAATTTTATCCCATTAATCCTAGTTCTATTCCCTTGGATCACATTAAACAATCTCCTTCCCTTCCTGGGTTTTTACATCCTTCAAATATTTATTCTGTCAATCACAAACCATGCCTTTTACACCGCTGGCATACCCATTGATTGATCTCCTGTAGCAGTCTTCTCTTTCCTTGAGCTACACATGGCATCAGCAAGATCTCAAGGAGATCATCTGCTCATTCCCATTGTCAGGTCTCTTTCTAGGCCACACTGTCATCCTTATTCTATCAAATCTCCCTTCACTTCACTGACAAAACTTGTCAAAGAGATTCCCCAACCAGCTCTGAAAACATCAACCTCACCAAGTCCTCGTTTCTCAGCCATTCAATGCTAAAAATACAGAATCTATCCTCAAGAATAATTTGTGCAAGAACTCACCTGTCATCTGATTAACATAACAGAAAACACTTCTGACATTTCAAGAATACATATGTGTGTGTGTTTGTGTAGAAGATACATATCTAAGTTCTTTAGCTTTGAGAGGCCAAGTGAACTGAGAAAGCCACAGAATGAGGAAGAAACAGAGTTCTAATAGAAGGAATTTAATCTGGAGTAGGAGTAAGAGGCCAGCAGCTAAACAGGAGTTGAGTGAGCAGGAAGACTGGCAATGTTTTGATGGTGTGATGATTTGGGGACCCTGTCTATGCACAACTTATTAATTCTGTTAGATGTTGGGTGCTTTTTATGTGTATCTGTGTCAGACTGCAGAATCCATTTTGAACATGGGGTTTGTTTGCCTTTGAGGGCTCTCCATGTTGGACTGAAATTCCAAGGGGCAGTGACACAGGGCTAATACTACAGGGTTATTAAATCAGAATGGTTCTCTATTCAAATAAAAGCATCCTAGACAAAAGACCAGCTCCTGCCCAGGAACTGGGAGAGGTTGCCTGGCAGGGAAGTCACCTGTTGAAGTAGTGGTCTGAGGTCACCTGTTGAGGTTGATCAGGAGGTCCCATAACAGAGGCGACTGGAAGATTATAAAAGAGCAGAAGCTGCCCTGCTTTGGGTTTTTGGCCATTTTCACCAGCTCAATCAGAGGAAAGCTGCTCAAGAGCATGATGAGGCAGGGAAAACCTGCCCACCTGAACACAGATGGACTCTCAAGGGAAGGGTGACTCTCAAGGGGGGAGTGTGGTGTTGTTTTCTACATTACTGGTTTTCAAACTGTGCGAGCACCCCCCGCCCCCGGAGTGTGTGTGCAATGAGGTATCGGGGACACAGGGTGGAGGGTGGGGCTCTGATTGGCTGGGTGTTCATTCTGGGGAGCATTCAAGAACTGTCATGAAGGCTTGGTGGAGACTGCATTGGTTCTGGGCCTAGGCAATTGGACTGAGGGGTCCCCCCTGCTAAGAAGGGTGTCAGACACGAGACCTGCATTTGGAATGCATCCCTAGTGGCCCAAAAGCAGACAGACAGCATCTAAACTCTGCCCAGCCCTCGCAAGGGAAAGGGCACATGGGATTCAACATTTGGATCCCCTCACAGCAATCTGTTGAGTATCCAGGAGGGGGAGTGCGACCAGATCTGACAGATTTTATTGGAAAAACTGTGTGACTGGGAAGACTGCAAATGCTTTGATGACATTGTTTCTAACTCTCATCTCTGCTGAACGCTCAGCTTTGTTCACCTCCTAGTACTGTACTCCCACTCGGATTAAATTCCTTCTTATTAGGACTCCTTCTTCCTCCTTCAGTGCCTTTCTCAGTTCACTTGGCCTCTCAAAGAACAGACACACACACACACACACACTCACTCACTCACTCTGGAAATGTCAGGTGTGTTTTTGTTTTACAAATTGTATTTAGCATCTTGACAATCCGCTTTGCTGGCATTTTACCTGAATTTTTTCAATATGCTAGGTATTCTCACCATACTGTCTGCATAAGAAGAGTATCTAGACGAAGCTATCCAGAATGTCACATTAGGTAATTTGTGAAATGAGAGAACAATTCTGATATGAATGGCTTGTCCTCCCAAACTGAAAGGCAAATGTCCTGGAAAGGAAAATGAACAGCTTTTCCTTCCTCCATGTAACAACCTGCTATGTACTTGAAAACTGTTATCACGTTGTCATCCTGCCTCCATGGGTCACAACTGAGAATACCAAATTCAGGACAAATTGCTGAGAAATAGGGCAGACACACCCCAAAACTGGTGGTTATTCTTCTATGAGATATACCAAACCAGCACCAAAAGTAAACTTCTGTCTCACCACACTGGCTAACAAGAAATCAGAAATGCAGCCTCCTTAGGTATTCCAGTCCTGGATTGAACACCCAGACGCTAGACTTAATGAAGAGTGGTTATTTAAAGCCAATTTAATCAAACAAAAGGACCAGCCACGTACCCAGGTCAATATATAAGTCAGATCTTACCCAATAATCATGCTGTTGCCAGTCCTTTAGTATCTAAAATCTAAAGGTTTATTTATAAAAGAAAGAAAGAAAAATGAGAGTTAAAATTGGCTAAAGGAAACAAATACATACAACAATTGCAAAACATTTGGACCAGGCTTGTAGCAGTGATGGAATAAACTGCTGGCTTGTTAAGTCTCTCGTTGCTTCCAAATCAGTGGAAGGTCCTCAGTCCCTTGGTTAAAATGTGCCCAGTAGTACAAGTTTATAGGCATCTTCCATGGGCCATTATGAGTTAAGTGTTTCTTGATGGGCAATTTAACATGAATAGTCCCTTCAGGATGTGTAGGCTAAATACCTTGTGGGTATTACCACATGAGCAAACATTTGAAATACAGGTTATTTCATTAATACATTAATTCATTAATATTAATACATTATTAATATTCATAACTTCAGATAAAAAATGGTACTGTATACAAATAGCATAATCATATTCAGCAAATCATACCTCTTCCATAGACATCTTACATCACACTTTGTACAAGATTTTTTGTAATTATATAACAGTGGTAGCAACAATGCGCTACATGATCATATTTTAATCAGATAACGTCACACATGTCCCCATTCAGTCTTCTCTTCTGCAGACTAAAAAACCCAATTTTTTCAATCTTCCTTCATAGGTTATGTTTTCTAGACCTTTCATCATTTTTGTTGTTCTTCTGTCTCCAATTTGTCCACATCTTTCCTGAAATGTGGTGCCCAGAACTGGACACTGTACTCCAGTTGAGGCCTTATCAGCACAGAGTAAAACATAAGAATTACATCTTGTGTCTTGCTTACAACACTCCTGCTATTACATCCCAGAATGTTTGCTTTTTTTGCACTAGTGTTACACTGTTGACTCGTATTTAGCCTGTGATCCACTATGACCTCCAGATCCCTTTTTTCAGTACTCCTTCCTAGGCAGTCATTTCACATTTTGTATGTGTGCAACTGATGGTTCCTTTCTATGTGGAGTACTTCACATTTGTCCTTATTGAATTTCATTCTATTTACTTCAGACCATTTCTCCAGTTTGTCCAGATCGTTTTTTGCCAAGAAAGCATCACACACAGTGATTTTTATAATGTGCTACTACAAAATTACAATTAAAAACACAATTATGAATAAAACATAAATAGATGGGCCCTGATATCCCTGGGATAAACATAACAATGTTGTCTTCCATTTTTAGAGTGACAAAAATGCTTTCCTTTAAGACTCATTGGTCAAAAATGAAAGGTAAAACTAGATCATCAAGAAATAATTATACAAATCCACAAACATATGCATACTTGTGCGCAGGGCCGGCTCCAGGCACCAGCGAGCAGGTGCTTGGGGCGGCCAACGGAGAGGGGCGGCACATCCGGCTCTTCGGCGGCAGGTCCCTCAGTCCCTCTCGGAGCAAAGGACCAGCCGCTGAATTGCCGCTGAAGAATGAAGCGGTGGTAGAGCTGCCGCAGATTGCGATCGTGGCTTTTTTTAAATTTTTTTTTGCGCACTGCTTGGGGCGGCAAAAACCCTGGAACCGGCCCTGCTCAGGAGCAACCCAGGAACAACCCAAAGCAATTAGAGATTATCAGGGAATTAGGACCTAAAAGTTTTTTTTTTTAAAAAATGTCTGTGGGGACCCTGGTTGCAGGTCTGTACTTAAACAGATTCAACCTCTGTGTCATTCCAAGACAACATAACCTGTGCAACCTTGAGAGTATTACAAGTTACACACAACTCTAATGCAGTAAAGGCTGATAGCGTGTATCAGTAATTTAGAGTAAACTATATTAGAAGGAATTTGTAACTACCCCAAAAGAAAGCATTGGAAACCAGGAAACTGACAGTTAAGGTGAAACTAAAAAAGGAATACAAGGCACTAGGACATTTCCTGACATTTTGGAATTGATTGGGTGTGATTTTCAAAACTTGTTATGTTAGATAAGTACAGACAGACAGACTGTCCAGGCTGATTTCCCACTCTGGCACTTCGAATGCAGAAAGTGGGGTCCCACAAGGACTCTAAAAATTAATACTTGCCACTCCAGGCTTGTATTGAACTCCCAAGATTACAGGTTTTTTCTGACCTTGGATTGGTAAATGCTGCCACCACCCAAGTGCAAAACCCCTCTGAGAATCCAGGAAGGCGCACTTGTGAATTCTTCTCTGTGGAGTATCCTCAAGCCCTTTCACCCCTCACTCTGGGGAAGAGCTGAGAAAGAAACCAAAGGAAATCAGCTGTTGCCACCAGATAATTAAATAACATGCACAAACCTCTTAGGACACAAAAGCCCAATCCTGTTCTTAAAAAAAGGGAAATTTTATTAAAAACAAAAAGAAAACATCTGGAAACACAGGCTATTGCTAGATTTTTTTTTAAAGAAAAAAACACTTACAAGGATTAATGATCAAGAATAACTTTCTTGAGGTCCAGTTTAAAGGTTACAAGCAAAACAAAAGCATTTGGGGATAGCACAAAAGTCGACAAGCCATATATAAATAAAAGAGATGAACCTAATCGCGTCTTCCAAAACATTTTGTGATCTTCTTACATATCTTGGCTTTTAAATGAGTAGCTTCTAGGTATGATCCTGATGATTGTTTCATACCTGGCCCCAAGCTTCTTACAGCATAGTTTTTTCCTATTCCTTCTCTCTGGAAGAACAACAACAAACAGACAAAAGGGGAGTCTTGTTTCAATTTTAAAAAGTTCTAGCCCTCCCATTGGCTCTTCTGGCCGGGTGCCCACTCATTTCTTTAAACCCTTTACAGGTAAAACAAATAGAGAACAGCTACTAAGCGGGATTTTATAGCTAATTGGCTGGCTGGGTCCATAAACAGAGCTACCCCTCCCCCCAACATACACTTTCATTTATCACACAGACAAAAAAATGCCATCACACTGAGTGCACGGCCTCGCTTCCCTCAGCCAGCTAGATAATGTGAGAGTTATCATATGGCCGGGTTTTCCAAGACATGATCTCTCTTTTGATTCTCTGACATCCATCGTGGTGGATTTTTCAAATAAGAGGAAATGTCTGGGAAAACTGTCACCACCCCAGCCCGCCAGGTAAGCGTAGCCGCCAAACGCCTCTCAAACGGGCCACCTGTCCCACCGCAGGGCTTGAGAGCCTGGCTAGAAGGGGTGACGGCCAGGCCCCAGCTCCCCACCCTTGGGAGGAGGAGACTCCTACAGGGAGGCGCTGACAGATGGGCTGGTGCTGCGTCTCAGGTCTGCGCCAGCCCCCTGCCACCATCAGAGGAAGTGACACTGCCCCCCACCTTCAGTATGTACCCCCACCCCAGTAACCTCCTACAGCACCCCCAAATAACCCTCCCAGTACACACACCCCTCAGACTCCTCCCAAACACCACCTCCTGCACCCCAGAATATCCCCTCCAGCACCCACCAAATACACTCTCCCAGTACACATATACCCCAACATCTCCCAAAATACCCTCCTGCACCCCCAATAGCCCCTCCTGCACTCTCCAAATACCCCCACTAGCACCCCCAAATACCCCTTCCAGCACCCTCATCTCCCCTCTCAGGATACACACACACCCCTTACACACCCCAAATGCTCTCCAGCAGCTCCCAAATACCATCTCCCAGTACACAAACCCCTCGAGCTCCCCGCCTTCCCCACCCACCCACCCCGCAGCAATGTCCTCTGTTCGGGAACTTGAAATGCAGGTGGGGTCCCCCTAGGCACAGCTGAATGGTCAAGGCAGGTGTTTCTGTTCTCCCTCATGAGTGACCGCGCCGGGGCCCGGCTCTGGAAGGCTCAATGGGCTCCGATCCCAGCTGGGTCCCCAGAGGCAGTTCCAGGCGGGCGGGGTGAGTCCCCGCATAGCCCGGGCAGAGGCGGCGTTGCCCTTTTCTCTCCCCTCATTCCGAAGGCTTGGCCCGGAGCCGTGACACAAGGTTGTGTGAGCTGGGTACACGCTGGGAAAAGCCCTGAGTGGGGGGACTCAGGCTGGTGCCGAGAGGGGAGCAGAGCCCGCAGGCCCCCAGCCTGGCTCTCTCTCTCCCTCCCCTCTCCACCTAGTACCTTGTGTATCCCGCCGCGGCTGGGCTGAATCTCGCCCCAGGGGGCCCAGCCGAGGGACACCCCGTCTCTCTCTCTCGCTCTCCCGGGGGTCTCTCGCGGAGTCAGGGTCACCGTCCACTGACGGAAGAGGTGCCTGGAGGTTGCGGGGAGTCTCGCTTGCTCAAGTGGAGATGACCCCGTCTAAGGCAGAGTGGCGCCTGCCGACATTCCCCGCTCCGGCGGGGTCTGTCCACCAGCTACCTCGTCCCTGGAGCGCAGGGTCTCGCCTCTGCCCACACGGAGGGAGCCCTCATTGCTCAGTGTATAACAGGGGGGTCGCATAGCCTCTTGTACAACACGAGCAAGAGCTTTGTGTCCAGCAAGTATAAATGGGAGTGGTTCCCCCCGGGCTTTGTCTGTGGGTCCAGAAGCCCGGGAGGGCGCCGCCCCTCACTCCCAGGCTGGGGTGGCCGCATGGCCGGAGTGAGACTGCTGTCTAGCTCTGTCCCCGTGGGGGACAGGACAGAGAGAGAGGGGGGGCATTTAACTTTTTTTTTTATAACTTTTTTTCTCTTTTTTTTGGTGTGGTTTCTCTTAATATTTATATATTTTTAACCTTTTTATTATATTTTACTTGTATGTCCCGTTTTATTTTATTGTTGTTTATATATATTTTAAGTTTCATTTCATTTTATTTTCCCTTTTTATTGTATTTTACAATTTTTATTACTTTATTTTTTCAGTTTTTATTATTTTATTTTTGTCTGTTAATATTTTTGTATTTTATTGATTGCTATTTTAAATTTATTTGCACTTTCTATAAATATATTATTTTTTCTATTTTTTATTCTACTTTATGTGAATTGTAGATGCATAGGGAATCTCCTAGCATGGGCCCAGGGTCGGCTCCAGGCACTAGCGCATTTCAAGCTGGTGCTTGGGGCGGCAATCTGCAAGGGCCGCGACAGTCCCTGTTGTTTTGCCCCCAAGCAGCTCACCGAATTGCCGCGGCGGACGGCAGGGGCAAGTCCGTGTGCCCTTAGGACTGTTGCTTTGTGTTTAGAGAAAGGGCTACCTCTTCAGCTATAAGTCTCCATAGCTCCACTGAAGTCTTTGTGCCTACCTCAGCTTATACCAGGTGCGAATTCTTTGGGCCCCAGCCCTGTAAAACAATGAGTGATTTCCCTTTTCCTCATAGAATCCAGACTAATTTCTATTGCACAGCTCAGCACAGTGATGTGATCAACTCCATGAGGATACCTGGGACATGAACGAAGTGTGGGTGTGATTAACTACTGCGTTACTCCAAAGGAGACTCACCATGACCAAAGTAAATTTAATGTAAGTTTACAGCACAGTAAGGCTGAGATAGATAGATAAGACGGGGGTGTATGGGGATAGATAGTTGGATAGATAGATAGATGGTGGTGTATGGGGATAGATAGATAAACTGACGTTCATTGCCTCATATAAGTAAGTAAAAATATGTATGTTAGTCTATATAGATGCCACAGAACTCTTTGACGCTTTTACAGATCCAGATTAACATGGCTACCCTCTGATATAAGGGCATATTGGTAATTAATAATTATGATATTATGCTGTGAGCTTTTTTAAACCAGTCTGAATCCAGAGATATCAATTGTACGTGACCCTATAGGTGAGGACGCGACTACTTCTGACTAACACTTCCCATTATTAAGACCATGTTTTCATTTGTTTATAACTTTGCTAAATTTTTAAATGCCAGGTGTCTAGCCTCAAGCTGTATTTTTTTAAAAAATTTCAGCCAAAATGATTCATGCATTTCCAGTAATGAGGGTAGAGAAAGGCACATTGCTTTGCCCATGTTAAAAAATTTTGATAACGTTTTTGTTGAGTTGGTGCCCACAGGCTGTGGCTCGAGGATTTGAAGTGTGTCAGGGCTTTGATTCAGGAATGTGCCTTTTGTCTTCCTTATGAAAATCTGCCCAAATTTGGCCAAGTTATAAGCCTTTGACAAATTGCAGTTTACACACATGCTTATTAGAAACCTGCTAGAGTTCCACAACTAAAATTTCACAAAGAGTCCTTTGGAAAAATGGTGACTGATCAGGAAATTAAAGTCCCCGTATCATGATGCATACAAACAGAGGGCTGAACCTTAATTGGAAAGCTACCTTGATTTCTGATTACACATATCCCATGGCAAATACAGAATGGTGAAACACCCATCACAGAATTCATCCTTCTGGAATTTGGGGATCTGGATCTCCAGAAACTGCAGTTTCCTCTCTTCCTGCTCTTTGTAGTGATCTACATTTTGCCCATGGCTGGGAACCTCACCATTGTTGTGGATGATCGGCACTTTCACACCTCCATGTACTTCTTCCTGGGGAACTTGTCCTGCTTGGAGACCTGCTACAGCTCCACCATCCTGCCCAGGATGCCAGCCAGTCTCTGGCCTGGGGACAGAACCGTTTCCATTAGCAGCTGCATCTTGCCATTTTACTTCTTTGGTTGCCTTGGCGGCTGGTACCAAGTGTTTCCTCTGATCCATGATGTCTTATGACTGGAATTTACACCAGGGCTTTTATTTAGATGGCTGCAGGGTGCTGGATAAGCAGCTTTGCCATCAACAGCATCATTGTTTATTTGATTTTTCAGTTAACATTCTGTGGTCCGAAGGAAAATTGACCATTTCTTTTGTGATTTCACCCCATCAGGACCGGTTCTAGGCACCAGCAAAGCAAGCATGTGCTTGGGGTAGCACATTTCCAGGGGCTTCATTCTGGCCATCCTTTTTTTTATTTTTCCCAGAAAAATCCACCAATGTATGAAAAAAAAATACATGAAGATCAAAAAAAGTCCAGTTGTGCGATAGGAGCGTGATGTGAAAAATATTGTGTCACATTATGACATGGGTCACTCACGAGTCACACCTATCGGCGCCATGCATACCAATTTCCATGTTGCGTCAGTTATAGGGCTAATATGCTGGGACAAAAACAAAAATGACTTTCCGGTGCTGCCTACCGTCAACAAAGAGAGAAACGGCAAAAAGGATTAGAAAAAACATATCTCGTACTTCAAATAAGTATTTTAAAAAAGTTGACAATCAAGGAGAAAGCTCTAAGCAATGCATTGAAAGTGATTATTCATCAACTGATGAAGACCAAGCCAAAGAATTACCCTTTATCAACTGATAAAGATGGACAACAATCCAACCAAAGATTATCTTTGCTAACTGATAAAGATGAACAATCACAATCCATCCAAAGATTTACATCTTCAGCTGAAGAGTCCAGAAATGAAGAACTGTTATCCAAATCTAAAACTGAAGAACAATTATTGGAAGGTGGAGAGGCATAGTATTTGACTCTATGACCTACTATAGGCAAGAAATCGACAGGTTGACTATATAATGTGTGCAAAAGTATTTCCTTTTATTTGTTCTTAATTTAACTTCCCTTTTATTTGCTTAAATAACTCCCTTTTTCTTATATCACTAGATAAGGTAAAATGAGTGAGATGAGCATTTTTCACTCTGCCCTTTGTAATTTCAAGTGTCTTGGTTAAGTCTTTTCTGTCAATCCAGCTTCAGACTGGCATATGGTACAGAGAATGTGCAGTTCTCATTGGCTGATGCCCCCTTCCTAGTGATGTACAAAGGTGTCAGGTGTTCATGCTGGTTCTTTTAGATCTATCAAAGCAGCCTTTGATATTGTTGAATAGTGTTGAGTGAATAATTCATAATTAATAATACATTAGGTGAATTTATCTTCATTCTCTGCTTATGAATTGTCTGAAGTTGCTTTGCAATTGCCTCACATTCGTTATTTGAGAATTTTGTGAATCATTCTTGGTCTGTAGCTTGTTCACAAACAGTTTGCTGAAAATATTCAATATCTGAAATGTGAATTATGTGCTGCATTGGCTAGGTTTGATTGGACACAAGCCTTATATTGTTTCTGTTCCCTGTCTGAAAAAGCATTATGTTATTTTTAGATTTCTGACTTGTGTTTACAAATTAAAAATTCACTATTTGTGAACAGCCTCTTAATGTTTTCTTAAAATGTGCAGTTTCAGTTGAACATTCCTGCCATGCTCATAATTGTAGTATATAGATTACAATAGAACTGCAGGGAGCATAAAATGGATGTTGAACATATGGTGTAATGGATACCTCCTTTTACACAGAGACAAATGGAGATCAGTGCTAATGGACACCCTTGCACCCTGGTGAGATGAAGGACCGTAATGAGATCCAGTAGGTTTTCATTTCCTTCTAGCAGTGAACTTTTAATGAGTCCTCTCCTTTTCTCTGATCTACTTAAAAATGTCTCTACCACTTTCTGAAGATGGCACTTGAGAATTAAGAAGAGGAGGCAGTGATTTTGCCTTTCCACCATCTATTGCTAGGGTAAAATTCTCCTCTGCACAGTCTTGGTTCTGCTCTTCCTGTGTGGATCTCCCTTTGACTTCAATACCAAAATTTAGTACTCCTGTGCTGAAGACTTTTGTCCTATGTATCTCTTACAGAAAGTGCATTAATTGGATACCAGGATTCTGATTGCCATCCCCAGTGCTGTCATAAATCAATTCTTGTATCCTTAATCACGTTATATCAGTCTAATGGGAAAAGATGTGCAGAGACAATTAAAAGAATTAACCCAGGGAATTGGAGGTCGATACCATTGTATAATCTATCACTTAGTGTTGTGATCAGTGCAGCTGAATAGTTCCTAGAGCCAAACCCAAATCTCTCTCATGAGGAAGCTGCATTTCCAACAGCATCTGACACTGGGCCTCTGAGGCTTCCAAGTGCTCAGAGGCTGCAAAGGTTTAATTATTTTTATTATTAATTTTTATTGCTCCAAGGTGGAAATCATCTGTGTGTGAATGCATTCACCTGGGTATGTGTGTAGATCTTTCTAATACTATGTATCTCTTCCAATAAAATCAGAGCAGAGGCAGTAGGACTGAACTACGCTAATGATTTAATACTTTCTAGCTAGGCAGTTTTTCTTAATCACTGACACAAGAAGATTGCATTGCAATATTGATTATATGCTTTAATGAGTTGCCTAAATCTAACCCATATTGGGACTGTTACCAATAGAAAGTATAATTTGGAAGACTTCATATTAGAGTTATATTGTAGGACAAATTATGGCAAGTTTTAAAAAGCCAGGCAGATGTGAAAATTCTATCAAATGATGAGGTTCCAATGATACTAGAGGAGGGTTTCTTCAATTTTGTGTATCATTCCTTTGGCACATTAGGGTCAAAATGAAGATGTGTCTGTTCAATATTTATGGCCTTGATAATGTGTACCAGGGTCTCCCGGTGAAATCAGAGAGCTGCGCATCTGAGAGATGAATTACTCCTTCAGCATCCAGTAATTATTATCTGGTTCTGGCTTAGCTAAGTCCTGTAGAAGAAAGGAAAAAAAAATCGGTCCTTTCCATTTCCCTTGGGTGTGCTTCAGCTTTCCCTGGAAAGTACCAAAATATCCTCAAGGAGGCTATCTCACTGTTTGAAAAGCAGTGTAACAAAAGCAATAGCATTAGATAGAATATTAACCCCGTTTGCTTGCCCGTGGTACAATTAATTGTAGCATGCTAAGGGAAACCAAAAGAAAATCAGGCTTTGCACTGAAATTTTCTGATTAATCAGAAATAAAGCTGTCTCTGAAATCCTTTTATTTGACCTGTATGAACTAAACAAATGCATAGTAACTACGGGTGTCAAGCGATTAAAAAAAACTAATAGTGATTAATTGTGCTGTTAAACAACAATAGAATACCATTTATTTTAAGTATTTTTGGATGTTTACTACATTTTCAAATATAATTAATTTCAATTATAACACAGAATGCAAAGTGTACAGTGCTCATTTTATATTTATTTTTTATTACAAATATTTGCACTGTAAAAAACAAAAAAAATTGTACTTTTCAATTCACCTCATATAAGTACTGTAGTGTGATCTCTTTATAATGAAAGCTGAACTTACAAATGTAGACTTATGTACAAAAATAACGCATTAAAAATGAAACAATGTAAAACTTTAGAGCTTACAAGTCCACTCAGTCCTACTTCTTGGTCAGCAAATCCATCAGACAAACAAGGTTGGTTACAATTTCCAGGAGATAATGCTGCCTGCTTCTTGTTTACAATGTCACCTGAAAGTGAGAACAGGCGTTCACATGGCACTGTTGTAGCCGGCATTGCAAGATGTTTACGTGCCAGATGCGCTAAAGATTCATATAGCTCTTAATGCTTCAACCACCATTTCAGAGGACATGCTTCCATGCTGATGATGGGTTCTGCTTGATAACGATCCAAAGCAGACTGACACATGCTTGGATAATGATCCATGTGGACTGGCACATGTTCATTTTCATCATCTGAGTCAGATGCCATGAGCAGAAGGTTGTCTCTTTCACCAGCAGAAGTTTGTCCAATTAAAGATATTACCTCACCCATAATATTTGGTGGATTTCTTGCCTATAGTAGGAGTCAAATACTATGCCTCTCCACCTTCCAATAATTGTTCTTCAGTTTTAGATTTGGATAACAGTTCTTCATTTCTGGACTCTTCAGCTGAAGATGTAAATCTTTGGCTGGATTGTGATTGTTCGTCTTTATCAGTTAGCGAAGATAATCTTTATTTGGATTGTTGTCCATCTTTATCAGTTGATAAAGGGTAATTCTTTGGCTCGATTGGTCTTCAAGAACCCATCATCAGCATGGAAGCATGCAGAACAACATGCCTCTGTCATCTAAGAAATGCTTTATAAATGGCTCTTAGTACTCACAACACCCCTGTGAAGTCAGTATTAGCAGGCCTGTTTTACTAATGGAGAATGCAGTTACAGAAAAGGGAGGTGATTTGCCCAAGGTGTCAAAGTCACAGGGAGAACTAGGAATAGAACAGAGAGTCCCTGGTCTTTGCTATAACCACTGGACAATATTCCGTCCCAACCAAAGAAACCAATATTTCGTCTTTCTTATGTTTAATTAGATATTTAGCACCAGGACAAAAGTTCATAATATTAACAAACTCCACTTTAAACCACATATAGAAAATAGATTGACAGTTGACAAGATATAGTAACTGACACCTATTGTATAAGAGAGACAAGGTGGGTGAGGTAATATCTTTAATTGGACAAACTTCTGCTGGTGAAAGAGACAAGCTTTCAAGCTACACAGAGCTCTGTTTCAGGTTGGGAAACTTATTCAGAATGTCACAACTAAAAACAGGTCTCAGAGTGAGGTTATTGACTTCTGTCCTAGATCAGTAACAGGGTCCGGGACTGTAGGTCTCAAACCTGAAGAAGAGCTCTGTATAGCCTGAAAGCTTTTCTCTTTCACCATCAGAAGTTGGTCCAGTAAAAGATATTACTTCACTCATCTTATAATATCTCTAATATCCTGGGGTCACCATGGTTACAACAACACTGCAAACAATGGAATCTATTGCATATTAATACATACAGATTGTAAATAATGTTTGTGTGTGCTGCATTTAGATATATTTTCACAATATGCGCTCAAGAGATATTTGAACAGAGGAAGGCATCTGTTGGTGCAGGGAAACAAAAACCTGGGATGAGAACATGAACAATGACCCACCACTGCAATCCACAACTTTACACCCCCCTATAGAGGTAAGTAGTTGGTAAACATTTGCTTGTATTGCAGGAAGTTCCTAAATTCAGATTATGTTTTGTGGCTTTGTTCCTTTCTGCATGATTTTAAGATCTGTTTTGTGTCCCCCTTTTTAATGTGCTAGCTACATATGTGGAAAGAAAGAAATATTATATTAATAAGGAACAACATCACCTGCAGGAGAGAATAATTTAACAGACTTAGCCTTATGCTCTTGCATGCCATGTACTGCTGGGTAACGCACACTGGTTGGTAAATCCTTCCAAACATAGGGAAGTTATGAAGGCCATTCAATGCTTTGGTTCTGGACTACTATAAGAATACTGGTTATCTGGTGCAGATGATTCTGTTAGTGTGATACCTCCAGGAAAGATCTATATTCATTGACCTTTAGACTCTTACTTCCCCTAACTAGTGTAGTGTATGTTTACCACTGCAGCTTGTGTTATAAAACAAGCTGGGATAATTTACTGGCTTGCTCAACACCTGTTGAAGGATGCTTTGCCGCAGGGCATTCCTCTGCATCTGTGTCACTGTCATAGACCTGTGCCATTCTTCACCTACTTCACATGCTCTGCCCTAGAGGTCCCCATCATTTCGAATGAGAGTGACATTGCATTTCCCTATCAGACTGTCAAAATCTCTCCCTGCCACAAGAGTAATTGTGGAGCAGTGTGAGGCATTTCCTTACCTTGGGGCTAGACACACTGCCTCTGCAGCACTCCCAGTCCCTGCTATTCCCTAGGAGCAGGAGGTTAGGATTTTAAATCTGATTCCTACCCCCAGGCTTAATTTTTGTGGGCTCCTCTGTGGCGGTTGGCAGTGCTAATGGTTGGTTTGCTGCATGTTTCCATAATTGTATATGCACATCATTGGAGCCATTTTCTACTCTTCTTTGTGTAACAAAATTATAAAAAATCAACTTCATTTTATAATGGTGCTCCCTAAAAAAACAGGATGGGAAGAGTTTTGCTACATTTTAGCTATACATTTATCTCTAAGCAAGGCACCCTATCAAAATGACCTTTTTGTATACAATGATAGTTATTGGGACACCTTCTGCTCTCATTTACACCAGTGTAAAGATGGAGTAACTCCACTGTCTTCATCTGAAGCTATTCTGGAGTCCATGATTATATTCCACACTCAGGTAGCCCACAATGCTCCAGGTCTTTGTGATATGCAAGTTGTATACCTAGAAGGAAACTAACAAGTTGGACAGAAAGGGAGAAGAGAAAAAGAGAATTGTTATCATGCTTCTACTCCTGTAATGGTATGAAATAAGCATGGATTGTCATTCCTAACTTTGAATAATATTAAGGTTTTGAGCTGAAACAGGAAAAGCCAGACATTCAAATGTAATTTGATTTATATAACTTTCTTTTTTCAGGTAGTATTAAAGAAGAAGGAACAAAAGTGGTGGTAGTTATGCAGACACTTGTCTCAAAGGTCAGAATGGCTTTTTGGAGCTGTACCAACTATGTGTGTGTGTGTGTAATTATATATGTAGTGTACAAGTGTACACTTTATAATCAGTTATATGTAGCAATTTAGGAATATATTTTGCAGCCCAAGCTGAATGGTTATGTCCTGGGGAAGATCTACAGAGGGTGAAGAGGAAGAAATTCTTTCTTTCAGCCTGTTCCACAACTGCTATTGTAGCCTAGGATTTACATAGCTTCTATGTGGATTGAACCCACCCTTGTGTGGAGGGAATGATTGGCGGAGCTAGTTAGCTGTTCTTACTCTGGCCCTGCTTCTGAGGCCTGGTCTACACTAAGGGGGGGGGGCGAACTAAGGTACGACTACTTAGTTCGAAATACTCACCCGTCCAGACGCTGCGGGATCGAAGTCCGCGGCTCCCCCGTCGAATCTGCCACCGCCGTTCGCAGTGGTGGAGTTCTGGAGTCGACGGGAGCGCGTTCGGAGTTCGATATATCACGTCTAGATTAGACGCGATAAATCGAACTCTGAGAAGTCGAACGCTAGCCGCCGACCTGGACGGTAAGTATAGACGTACCCTGAAGAAATACAGAAGAAGCAAATGTGGAGATGGGCTCTGTTCTACACAGGAGATCCACACCCTGTGTATGCACTCCCAGCATCCTATTCATTCCTTTTCTCCTCATGCAGTCGAACTACTGTTCTGCTGTGTCGGGGGCCATTTTGCCTATTGATGGGGCTAAAGTGAAAGTTGAGCCATTCAAAAATGCAAGTATCTACAATTTACCAACATAAGCCTATGTTCTGGAAAACATATAGCAATTCCACTGATCTCAATGGAGTTACAATGGTGTAACACTGGAGTAATTTAGCAGTGATTCAGGCTCCTTGTCCATGTATTGTATGAAGAAGTCAGTGGATTTCCAAGAACTCAGGGCCAGGTTAAACTGTATGTGTGTGTTTAAATCTGAGATGTCAAAGCAGCTTGGAAATGCTCTCTGCATAAGTAAATATATCCTGGATTTCTCTTGTGGCATATGTGTAAGCCCACAATATTATACATTATACACAAGAAGGTGTCTGTGGGTTTTATGCCTTTACATTAGATCAAATTCCACTCTCAGTAACAACCAGGCAGCGCATATCATTTTCCAAATGTGACTGCAGCCCTAAAGTTCTATGCAAGCATGTTTGAAACATCAGATAAGTAAGGTAATAATAAAATACCTCACAACTCATTAAGGGGTCTGGAGGAGGTTATTGCTCAAATAAATACAAAGCTTTTTTTCCATATTTGGACATTTGTCAAAACACCTGGGGCCAAATTCCTTGCTGATGTGACTCCATTGAAGTCTGCAGAGAATCCGCTCCACATTTCCTAACTAGACCATTGACTGTAGTAGGGTTGTGTGGATATACCTGAGGGAAGATTTTGGTCCAAATTTTTTAGACATCCCCCATCTCTATAGCTTGTTACAACATGCAGCACAGATGGCATGCTACACATTAATTTACCATGCTTCTGTTTTGCAGATTTTTTTTTCATGCATTTCCACTTCTCCTGGGATTATTTCCTGCAAACAGGGAACATATGGCCTTCAGTAGCCTATAATGACTCTAGTGCACATTCACTAAATATGACTGTAAAAGCAACAAAGAATCCTGTGGCACCTTATAGACTAACAGACGTTTTGCAGCATGAGCTTTCGTGGGTGAATACCCACTTGCATCCGAAGAAGACTTGCAAGTCTTGCATCCGAAGAAGTGGGTATTCACCCACGAAAGCTCATGCTGCAAAACGTCTGTTAGTCTATAAGGTGCCACAGGATTCTTTGTTGCTTTTATAGATCCAGACTAACATGGCTACCCCTCTGATACTAAATATGACTGATAGCTTTATGAAATATGTAATGAAAAACATTAAAAGAGAAGCCAGTGTTTGTACAAAGAACCAAATTTCTTTCTTTCTCTCCCCTGCCGATTTAATGTCAGGAATGAAGGCCTGCAGCTGCGCCTGCCCAGTCCTCAGGCAGCCAATGCAGAACCATCTGAGGCAGTCAGGTGGCTTGCTCTTAAGCCCCAGAGCTGTAGAGGCTTAGCAGCTGCTCATTGCACTTGCCACAGGTTCTCTGTCACTAAACCCTACTTCTGCCCTGCACACAGCCTTGTTCCAGCCTAGCCCCTGTCCTGCACCGGGCCTTGTTTCAATCCTGTCCTGGCACCCAGCCCTGCTCTTGCCTTCCCTGATTCCAGGTAATTCCTGACCTTTAGCTCTGATTCTTGGTTCTGACTCTGTCTCAACCCTTGACTCTGGTGTTTGGACTTTGACCTCTAGGCCTGACTCTTACTCTGAACATTAGGCCTGACTGCCTATGGCCCAGTCTCCTGACACTTAGTCATTTGCAGACTTTTTGGGAACTCATTTTCCCTTTTAGTCTCCTATTCTTCAAAGGGTCTCTGCTGTAGTGCCCCTTCCTGTGATACTGAAGCCTTTGTAACTTCTCTTTCAGGGTGTGTCTACACGAAAGTTTGGGGTCTTGGTTGAACTTGAGCTACTAACACTCACCTGATAGTAAATGCTAGCCTAGACACTCTACAGATGTTTGGAACACAAATAGTGGTGGCTTTCTTTAGATCAAGTCTTAGTTAATTGGCAATTAATTAACTTGAATTAAAACAGGGCCACAAACGGTCACCAAATAAACCTTTTATTGGACCAGCTTCTGTTGGTGAAAGAGACAAACTTTCAAGCTATACTGAAGAAGAGCTCTCTGTAGCTTGAAAGCTTGTCTCTTTCACCAACAGAAGCTGGTCCAAAAAAATGTTACCTCCTCCACCTTATCTTGCTAGTATCATAGCATCAATATGGGTACAACCACACTGAAACCAAATAAACCCTCAGTTGGCCAGAGGTGGTCACCAGGGCCTGATGGAAAATGGTGGTTGGTTGGTCTCAGAACCTGCTAACCTCGGAGCCCATTGTCAGAAGCACAACTGCTCCCAACCTGGTTTCTAGGTGGCCCAGCAAGCCTTCCCCAATGGTTGTGCTTCCTGATTGAGCAGAGAGCCTGCAGTCTGCTATGTGAGCCTTGGAGAGGCAGCAGTGCAGTACAGTACAGTACATGCTCAACATGTACCACACCTGCAGCTGTGTTTGCCCTGGTCCCTTGTTCCAGTTTTAATCCCTGTCTGCTCCAGTCTAGTCTTTAATCCCTGCCCTGCTCCCAATCCTGACTCTGGTCGCGACCATTGGTTTGGCTTCTAGACCTTGACTTTGTTTTTGCCCCAAGCCCAGTACCTGACTCCTGGATCTATGCTCGCCACTACTCCAAACTGCCATTGGAGCCACCAGATAAGCTCATAGGCCACTCATGCACCAACAGCTTACACCCAGATCCTGATATCCGATGTATGTGGTCTCTAAACCACCCAACTGGCATTAAAAAACAAAACTTATTTCATATATCTTAGGAGAGCTCATCTGTGTAAAACTTCATTTAAAAAGTCATCCCTAAGTGCTGACCATGAAAACATGCATTGCTGATATATTCTTTTCCTTATAAACCTAAAAGGGGTTAAATAATTTTAAAAGTTAGCATTAAATGTTCTTTAACAATCTTGTGTAGTGCAATGTACATCTTTAACAATGCTGAGTTGCAGAATGTGTGGCAGATTGTAGACCCATTCAGAAGCAATAATTAATGGCCGAATTATACATTCCCTGGTTAAAGGGGGTTAGAAGAGAAAATCTGACACAAATAATCTTTCTCTTTTAAATTAAACTAATACTGGTGAGAGGTGCCAGATTGACAGCCCTGCAAACAAAGTCCTGTCTTGTTCACCAGAACAGGTGGAGCAAAGGCAGCAGAAATACAAACTTTCCTACACTGTACCCTCCCACTGCATGATCTTGGACAGTATAATTCAGGGCGATGTATGTCAGGATGGAGAGCACAGAGAAATATCCCACTGAAACTACCCTGGCTGCCATGTTGCTGGTCCACATCTAACTGCAATATAGTGGTGTACAAGCTAAGGGTGAAATCCTGGCCTCTTTGAAGTCAAAGGGATTTTTGCCACTGACTTCAATGCAGCCAGGATTTCATCCTTTTTTTTTAAATTGTAGAAATGTTTAATACCTTTTAAAATATTCATGGAGGCTTTAGATAATTTACACATACATTATTAGAAAACCTTTACATCTGCTACGAATATAATCCTGCATGCCTGAGAGTTGCTGCCTCTGCTTGGCATTCAGCATTTCCAGATAACTAATTTCTTTTAAGTGTATCATACTGTGGTGTAGCATCTGCTGCTGCTGACATGGCTCTGTTTGTTGGACCTAGGTGCAGGCTGGAATGAGTTTACAAGGTGCCCAGTGGTTCCTCACTGTACTGAAGGGGTGTGAAGTGAGCAGAAAGCAGATGTATAGCTGAAGATGAAATCAATACCCACCATCAGGTACTTAATTTCTAAATTGTGATATGGAATGGGTCTGAGAGTGCAGTAAATTCAGACATCGTCCCTGGAATGTCAAGGCAAACATGGGATTAAATTGCAGCAATGGTGGTTTAGATTGGGCATCAGGAAAAACTTCCTAGCTGTCAGGGTGGTTAAGCACTGGAATAAATTGCTTAGGGAGGTTGTGGAAACTCCATCACTGGAGATTTTTAAGAGCAGGTTAGACAAACACCTGTCAGGAATGGTTTAGAACTTAGTCCTGCCTTGAATGCAGGGGACTGGACTAGAAGAACTCTCAAGGTCCCTTCCAGTCCTATGATTCTATAGATGCTGGAGGCATCTATGAAAGGGACGTGGACTTGAGGGAAGATGAAGACATCTTTTTTTCAGCCCAACCATCAGTCATTAGCTAATTTTATCGCTCCTTTTCAAATGACAGTCTAATTTCCAGATCTCACACTGTTCAGTGACTTTTCAGTACTACTTTGTGGTGGACAGCATATTAAAGAGAGTATATAACTGATTTGTGGCAATTTAATGCCACCTTCTGGTTTGAAAATATAACAACAGAGCTACTCTTTTAATGATGTTTTGATACCTTTTACTAACTAAACAGGATCGATCAAATATAGAGGCCCATGCGTCAATAATCTGCTTCCATTAATAGGTTTCTTTTAAATATATTTTCCATAACACAACCAATTAATCTGATACTGTATATTAACTTTATAAATAAAATAATAAAAAAAATCAGCATTCAGTGATTTGCTATTGCTCTGAAAAGTAAGAGTAAAGTTTATGGAATTAAGCTTTGGACCCCTCCTACAGAAAGCTGCCAAAGTGAATTGACTCTGTCAAACAGGTGCAGCCCAATGGATCAGTGCTATTTGTTCCCTAGGTACATGATTTTAACTGTATATTAAAATTTAGTTTAGTATATTTCACGCTCACTTTGCATGTTAAAATAGCTTAAGCACCCATCGTAAAGAGCAAGAATACAGTTTTTTTGACCTTACAAGAACGCGATCATTTCAGAAAATAAGGACTTTAGATGTTGTTTCTCTTCATTATGTGTTAATCTACTGAATAAACTGTTCATCAGTAGAAACTAAGGGCAATTGCAAATTTAGTTACAACTGATTTATGATATCTTTTAGTCAGAATGTTTGAAATAAAATACAAATCTGATAGTTAGATATACGGATTAGAAAGAAAAGAGGCATTAGATGTGGATAGGATCCTCTTGGGTTTTACTCATGAGTTTTCCCCCAGCAGGGGGTGCAAATGTATTACTCATTGTGAGGGGAAATCCTGTTGTTTTTCTTCTGAACATCCTGAGTCTGATTCTCTACTGCCTTACACCGGGTGTAGTCATTTACAGGAGTGTAAAATGAATGTATTGTGATTATAATTTGCTACGTAAATGGAGTATTCTGATTTGATAGTATTTCACGCTCACTTTGCACTTACTATAGAAGGTTCAAGGCAGTGGAGAATCAGGCTCCTTCTGTTTACTACAAGCCCATTTTATTGTAACTGAAGATAAATGAGTTGAAGGTAAATAAGTGTTTTGTAGTGAAAGTATATTTTATTTTTTTGATTTGGATTTCTGAAGAGATGCTGGTTTCTTTTCATTGGCATAAACTATCTGATGCCACCTTTTAGAGTCCTCATAAAAATGTCTTTGCTGAAGTAAATAGGAATTTGATTATTGTGACACATGGGAAAGATAGATTGCCTTTCTGATTGATATAATTTGGACATTTACATGTATTGAAAGGCAGCGGGCCTGGACCAAAGTCTCAGATCCAATGTCGCACCCCATGTTTGTGGCTGGGTGGGTTTAGTGATCTTGATCCTAATTGCACAGTTGGCTCTACTTTTGTTATTGAATAAACCAAAACCGCTCTGGGCACCCCTGAATTTGTTGGGTGTTTGATATTTGAATGCATATTTTGCAGTTCATGTTCCTCCCCATTAGTGACACTGCTGTTATTATACATACTCTTACTTGGTTTGTAGATATTTTCCTCATCTGATCTATCCTGACATAAAACTCTGGACTAAACCATAGAACTGTTTAACTTAACACCTCTAAGACTTGTGATTGTGGTGGGAGTTGTATGGTTGCACCAATTAGTTTTCCTATAATGTTAAGCATTCTCACTAGATGCTATGGTAATGATAAATTGTAGCATAAAATCATTTGAAACGCTAAAAAAAAAAAAAAAAGGAACAGCATTTTTTAAATGACAAAAATAAATTCCTTTTGAAATTCTGGTATTTTTGTGTATTTCATTTGTTTAAAACATTAGGTCCAATCCTGTAATTTTTTCTCATATAGGAATTCCATTCTGCCAGAGAAAGGACTGCAGGGTTGGGTGTGGGAAGTATTTTTCTGTATTCCCATTGCTATTATTGAAAACATCTTTTTCTAAAGGTTTCCTCCTTCCTAGGACAGGATCACCTTCTACTCGATCCTGTAGTGAAGACATAACCATGTGTTTATGATGTCATAAGGTATTATCATTTTGTCCATTGTGATGTCACAGATTCAACATTTTGACTTTACTGTAGATGAACTGGAGGACTATCCTTGTTAAAATATACTACAAACACTACCTGAGGTTTAAACTAATTTAAGATCTTTAGTGAGATATATTTGTAAAGTCCTCTTTAACACAGTTTTTTTCTATTAAGAGCAAGCATGGTGGTGATGTATGATCAGAGTGTTGTATGGATATCATCAGCAGTTATCTTTATTTGCTGCCAACTTTTCAGTAGACTAGCCAGGACTTAGGTTCTCAATGAAATCCTCAGTATTTATACAAGAACACAAAACAAACAACATCTGCTCTGCCTCAGCTGCTTAGAGTAGATTAAGATGCAGTCAGGTGTCTTGCTGCAATGCTGACTATGTAAATCAGCCTTGAGTGACAGAGCATTGAACCTTGGACTTGAGTATACAGAACTATGTCCTCAATGGGGTGGCTCCAGGCACCAGCACATCAAGCGTGTGCTTGGGGCGGCAAGCTGCGGGGGGCGCTCTGCCGGTCGCCGCGAGGGCAGCAGACTAGATTGCTGAAAAAGGAGAGAGCCAGAAACTGTTGAATGAAATGGTCTGTTAGGGGGCTTTCCCTTCACCTCCTCCCCTGGTTCTTGTCATGCAGACAGAAAGCAGAAGACCGGAAGTCCAAAGTGTAGGCAATACAATGTTTATTGGAGTTAGTTTCAAGCAAGCATATCCATAGCTCTTATGCCACAGAGCCTTGTTTCCCACTGTCCCATTCACCCCCGTCCTTAGCAGGCATAGATATACCTGTAGTGCACACCCTTGATCTCTTACAATTTATGGTCATGTTCCATTTTGGGGGGACGTGAGTCTGGGGGCTTCATCCCACTTCTTTTGTATCCCATGTGAGGGGTAAGAAGTGAGGTTGCATTTCTTTGGCCCTAGTGTTTCTTATATCTCCCCCCCACCCCGAATCTCCTTGCCTTCCAGATTGGTTGCTTGATCTTACCTTGAGATAGAGTCGAAGCAGTCTTTAAGTATGTGCTCGTATATTATGCTCCCACCATACCCAGTAACACTTTAGCTGTTCTTATCTGTTTCCATTATACTAACAAACCCATCTGGCTAGGCAGAAGCCACACACAATGTCTTTGTTCTTTGTTCACACACATTAGTAAGGATATAAGTGTATCAAAAATCAAACGGGCAAACAAGACCCAAAATTCTATCTCAGGCGAATATACATGCCTGAATCCTATATTATCATCACTAACACTCCTAACATGGTCCATTGGTCCAAAAATAAAAGATATTGATAATTAATTCATTTTTAAACATTTTAATTGTCCTCTGACCAGAGTCTGAGAAAACTAGCTACCTCTGGTCTTTTGACAATGAACATTTTCTGTGGCTGTGAGTCCTCCAGGCCCCCACCTTAAATGTCAAGGATCCTCTGGATAAATCCTGAAGTCCTTTCTCAGGGTTCACTTAGTCAAATCTCACTTTGTATAAGAACTGAGAGCATGCTAAATAAGGACTTCTGGAACTGTCCAGTTTACTTTCCTGTAACTCAAGAGCCACAGGAAAAATAAAATAAATAAACAAAAAAGGCCAGCCCTGCAGTCACGGAAGGCTTGGAGGTGGCTCCCTTTAGAGATCATCAGAGCAATCTTGAGATGGAGAGAATGGTTACTACAAAGATACATAAAATGCTCCCTCCTCCCAAGTGGCTAAGCATTCTGCTATCTCAGCAGCAGCCAAGGATCGAAGGCCTACATCCAAGTTCTTCCTCCCCCATCAGGCTATTGTTGGACAGCTGGACTGGGCCTAAAGAACACTTCAATGCCACACGTTCATTTACAATCTCTAGTAATTGATTCATTGCTAGGATTTTGTAATGATAGTTTTTGTATTATGTGTCCTAGGGCCACCAGTTGCAAAGTTGGGGAAATAAAGGGAAAGCATTTGCAAGTGCTATTTGGGCATTATTTGCCAAGGGCAGGCTACTGGATGCAGCCTGGTGAGGCTTGCTTCCTGCAGTGAGAAATATCATTACAATAAAGAGTGTGAAATGGGCAGACTGGCTGTCAGAGTCCATGTCATATCTATGTTTAAATGCCCTTTGAAGGTACAAGTCTATACATGTGTATCAATGCCATTCATAGCAGTGATACGCCATGATAGGTCATGCATTGCTGAGAGATTATTGCACTTCTCAGGTGATTTATTTCTTGGTATCTCTGAGGTGGGTGATGATCATCCAGAAGTCCATTGACTGTTTTATGTCAAAGTGTTTAAATGGATCACACCATTTTCTTTACTTATTTTGAAAGTTGCAAATATGTGGTCAGGCTTTGGCATGCCATCAAAATGGTACATTTCAAAATGCTGAGAATGGCATTGGTGTTTTAAGGGGTAGTATGCTCCTGCTTTGGGACTAGTTGTGGTCTCTGATGGGTGAGTCCAGCTTTCATAAAGAGTCAAACCTCCCCCATCATGAGCAATTCATTTCCTCCTTTTCCTCAAATTGACATTGTCTGTCAGGCTGAGCAAAAATGATTATTTCCAGGATGAGATTATCCAAAGGTGGTTTGTTTTTACCCTGTTGTGACAGGATGATAACAGGTGACATTTCACTTGGAGTCATACCAACTGTATCTTTTACAAAAATGAAAGGCAACTATTATTATGAACAATGTAGTTAATTTTAATTGATTCCATCCTGTCCTATTTTTATGTATTTAAGTTTTGGGTCACTAATTGGCTGCTTAGAGAATGCTAATTTGAATGGTATTTACATATTTTATTGATTATATTTTAAAATCAATAACAGTGCCCAAAATAGGGATCATGAATGAACCATGAGGTATGTATTGTAGATCCATAGGATCATGTGTTCCCTTCTTTTTCATTGGATGGAGGAAAAGCAGAGATGCAGGTTTTGGCCAAAAGAGTCTAGGAAATCCATTAGAAGGTAAATACTGTAACATGCATTAGTTAATATCCACTAAATCCAGTGCTTACTGTTAGGATTTTCATAGTTTTTGCCTTTTAACTCAGCTTTTTTGGTAATGCTCTAGCACAATATGTGAATATGTCAGGGGGTGATACTGTAGCTTGCTAACTTTCTTCTTTGTGTGACATCTCAGACCCTTCCATGCTGGAGAAGTATGATATGGCCCTCAGAAAGGAAATACATGTTAACATGTGTGTATATATATACTACTCCTTCTACTATTTACCTATACGAATCAATTGATATCAAAGTACTTTACAAAAAAGGTAAGCATTGTTATCCCTATTTTATAGATGGGGAAACTGAGGTGCAAAGGGAGCTCTGCCATGTAATTAGAGAGAATATAAAAGGAGTGAGGCCTATAGCTATACAATAATTTATGATTAGAGCCAGCCATAGCATTTTTGGATGGGCTTTGGAAACTGTTTTTCAGTGTCCAGTCTCCGCCTGCCCAGCTTTATTCTATTTCACTGTGATCATATCACTACACAAAAATCATGGGGGAATTAGCTATATTGCTGTGTTTTCCTGTAATTAAACATATCCCTTTCTCCCCCATGAACAGAGGTCAGTTGGAGAATTCATTTGAGGACCTGTATTTTCTGGTTCAGTCAATCAAACTAATTTTGTAAAATGCTAACTATTCAGGAGTTGTCTGAGATATCTGTGTCACAAAGCATGTATACACTGCTATTCAGGTGGCCTGTAGAAAAGCTCAGTTGTTGGTGCAGTATTTAAACACTAATGGATGTGCCAGGAATCCATCTGTCACTACAGAGACTTTTACGTATTGTGGCTAAGACACATAGTTTGGATTCCCTTTCACTGGAGTTTTTGCCACAGTTCATTGTATAATTTTCTTCAGAATGGTCTTTCCACAAACTAAAGCTAGATTTAAAATCACATAACTGCTTTAGTGGACATTGGTTTTAATACACAGTGTAGATTAAACATTCATATCCCAAAACAATTTCAATAAATGGAGATAGGCAGCTGTCTGTTAGATGGAGCTATGAATGGTCAGGACAAAGGAGTTCTGTCCTGTCAGCAAGGAATTTAGTGATCTTTCTCACAGCACTGCTCGGCATTTGCTAGCCAGAATTTTGTATACGAAAAAGCCCAAGGAATAGGGAGAAATGACTTCACTGCTGGTGGAAAAGAAGACAAGCCCTAGGGGATTTTGTACATATAAATGAACATTTTAGACAACTTGAGACAGAAGGGCTGTTGCAAGGACTTGTTTTCTCTGGGCTAGGTGGTGTTAGATGAAACTCCAGTGCTGGATGATTTCTTCTGATTGTTACAGGTGATTGCAGTGTTGTTGTAGTTGTGTTGGTCCTGAGATATTAGTGAGACAAGTTAATATCTTTTACTGGATCAACTTCTGCTGGTGAAAGAGACAAGCTTTCGAGCTACACAGAGCTCTGTTTCAGGTCTGGGAAACTTATTCAGAATGTCACAACTAAAAACAAGGTGGAACAGATTGTTTAGCGTAAGTAGTTAACACATAATAAAATTAGGCTATTTCCTGGGATTAGTCCAAGTTTTTCTTTTCTTGTCTTAGTTGAAGTGTCCCCTGATGTCATGGATGCAACTTACAGAAATTTGAACTTTAGGATCAAAATACACAAGATCAATCTTCAAAAATTTAGAGCAAAATTTCTGAACCTCTTGAATCTGTTTAGAATCAGGTGGTATTTAAAACTGTAGCCAGACCCTATAGCGTCACTGAAGAGTATAAGAAGATTAAACTAACCTGAGGAAATTAGAGCATAGATAACTGCTTAACTGACTAATCTCTTGAAAAGCATCAATAAACATGGTGTAAGAAATATTAAGAAATTCTACAGAATGAAAGTAAATATAAGAACCAGGTGTCTCTGGAATACACTGAATGAAACCTAGACTATTACATTTTTTAAAATGCCCATTTTAACACTGTTTGCTACTTATAAGAGGTTTAGTATGAGACAGCTGATGCTCCAGTTTTTTTGAGCAACAAGACAAGTATTTCAGGGAACAATGTCCAGTCATTTGCTTTCAAGAAATACCATACTGTGAACAGAAAATTGTAATAATGCAGGTGATTCTGACCATTTATAAATGATAGCACTAGAATACATTCCCCATTGAACATGGTGTTTTTTCACTGTCTATCACAATGGCTCAAAATATATTTTAGAACATGCTATAAGCCATAATGTATAAGTAGGAGAGTAAGCAACGATGATGTTGATAAAGTTTCTCTGCATTGCATATTTGAGAATCCCATAGCTGTAGACCCCTGTACTAAATGGATATAGTTATTGATTAAACATAGCAGCACTTTTGGAACAGCCATTATATAGGAGAGTTAGGAGCCTGATCCTCTTCCCAGTGTGGAACTTTGCTGTTGGTTTAAAAATTGAGGGTGGGATTAGACCCTTAAGGTTTGATTCATTGCCCATTGAAGTCACTGGAAGGATTCTGTCTTTACTCATTTTGTGAAGTGTCCAGCACATCTTTGGATGCTCAGAATAAATTAATAAATAAATGGACTTGGAGATTCTTCCTGATCTTTGCTCTCTCAGTCACTTTCTTTCCTCCTTTTCGGTATCTTGCCACAGTCAAAAAGTTTTCTTCATGTTCCTCCCATGTTCCTTATTCAGGAGACTTGAAAGAAGTTTATTATCAGATCAATTAAGTTCTAGAAGCAGCCTGAGAGGCTATGTACATCATGAGGAGCTGAGCTTTTTAATTTACTTATATAACCAACCTAATTCTACTGATAATTTGGAACTGCAGTACTATTGTTTTATTTGTTCATTTATTTATTTTAGAAGGACTTTGTGGCTGAAATATCTAGATTGGGGTTCTCAAAAGATTTCAGTTGTATGGATGATAATCTTAATAGAGAGGTTTTCTGATGGATATCCTCACCCAGCCCTAGTTCCCCTCCCATTCACAATTGCATAACATCTCTGTGGCAACTCTCAGAATGGCTTACATGGAAACATAATACTAGGGATGTATTTTAATATAGTTATAGCAGTCTTCAGTGTGATAATTGCAATATGTTTTTGTGGACTTACATTTCATCTGTGTAGTAAAGAGCAGTAAAAGGAAATTCTCTGGTTGAGAAGCTAATTCTCAATTATTTATAATCTTTATGATTTATGTGTTCCAAATGCTAAGACAGAAGTAGAATACTGTTTGCTCAGTGCTCAGTTAACCTGATTTAAAATGAGCTGAATCTGAAGTTCTTCATAAATCAGCACTTGAGAAATATGTCATTAAGCAAAGAGATGACACAAAGATATGTTCCAGTTTGAGTTGTTGCAGTATTCATTCTGGTGAAGCCAGTGGGGTTACTCCCAATTCATACCAGTGTAAGTAAAATCTAGCTTGTTGTGAAAGAAGTCCACTTGGTACCGTCTTTGTTTTGTTTTATTATGGTAGTGCCTAGAGGCTAACTGAGAACAGGGTCCCATTGTGCTAGGCACTGTAAAAACAAATAAGAGACAATCCCTGCCCCAAAGAGCTAACAATCTAAATAGACAAGACCAAAACAAGGTGGAGAAAAATAGCTATAGATGGAATATCTGCTTCATTTGCTCCCTGAAGGACTTGGAATTAAATACAGAAAAGGGCAAACAGGAGCATAGGGCATCAAGACCTTGAAATAAATGGGATTATTCACATGCATCAAGGCCATAATGAGACTTATCCATTACAAATGATAATTTCCTTTGATTAGTAAAGCAAGCAGCATGAGAATTATGCGAATCCTGCAAACATCTGTCTGTGAATATTTGTTTGACTTTTGAAACAAGTGCTACATTTGCCTTCTTATATTTGTGTTCCACTAATGTTCTAGTGAATTAGTTTACTGGCAAAAATGTTTGTGGAAACAGCAAATTTTAAAGCAGTTTTTATAGATGAATTTCAAATTTGTCTTTACATGAGTAATCCAATTTTAACAGGTTTCAGAGTAGCAGCCGTGTTAGTCTGTATCCGCAAAAAAAACAGGAGTACTTGTGGCACCTTAAAGACTAACAAATTTATTTTAACATGAGCTTTCGTGAGCTAAAGCTCACTGCATCCGAAGAAGTGAGCTTTAGCTCACGAAAGCTCATGCTAAAATAAATTTGTTAGTCTTTAAGGTGCCACAAGTACTCCTGTTTTTTTTTGCCAATTTTAACAGTCTTGCTCATCCAATCAGGGAACCGAAACAGATATGGTAACTTGTGCGTCTAATGAAAATGGATCAAATTCCCAGTATTGAACATTTGGAAGAAACTCCTTGTGACTGAGTGACATGCTAAGTATTACTATCAGAAATTATTTAGCAAATGGTTTTGTTTGAATAATTAATATATTTGAGAATATAGTCATCAGTGAACTGACAGTTATCAGATTTGTTACTCATTTTTTGCCCAGCCTTAGACAAGCTGTAATAAAATGGACAGGCAAACACAATAAAATGTACTTTAATTTGCAGTCTTTGCACAATTTCCTTTCTCTTCCCATTTCTGGGCAAGTGTTGGGAGGTAATCATCTCTGTGGGGTATGAAAGCTAGGTTTGTCAAGGACAGCTTATTTATGTCTAAACAGTGCCTACAAAAAGCAAAATAAGATGCAGCAGAACTTGCAGCCTTGTAAGTTCAGTACTAAGCATTCAAGACAAACCTATACATTTCATGAATGTTGCTCCTGATTTTTATTTACATAAATCTGAGCCAAATTCTTCGAGTCCCTTTGTTGTTGTCCCTTCAGAACAGGCACAGAAATGCTGAAAACTCATATTCCAGTTGGTCAGGATGTCTGGATAATTGACTGCACAGCTGTTGGTGCAACAGCAGAGAACACAGGAAAGAGTGCACATGGATTGAGCTGTATTGAAATACACAGACTTAATAACACTGGAATGCATCCTCAGTTGCAAATCTGACTGAATACCATGAACTTTGGAGAAATGGGGCAAGATTAATCTCCTGAGTATGGTTATGCTCAGCTCAAGGCCTGAGTTTTAACACTGATTTGCTAATTCATAGCTATCTTTGTGCTCAGACAATCCTTCCATAACACTAGTATTTTAATGTTGGAAACATAAGTTTCCCTTGAAGCGATAGTCAAGTACGGTATTTAATTTCAGTTTCTTCACTAAAGTAATTTCTGTGTTTCAAACCTCCTTTGTCTCTGTAGTGTAGTGACTCTTCATGACCTAGTGATGTTATTTCTGTAGGTTATCAGTGGTTCTCAGCCTTTTCAGACTACTGTACCCCTTTCAGGAGGCTGATGTGTCTTGCGTACCCTAAGTTTCACCTCACTTAACTACTTGCTTACAAAATCAGACATAAAAATACAAAAATGTCATAGCACACTATTACTGAAAAATTGCCTTCTCATTGTTACCATATAATTATAAAATAAATCATGACCCCACAGGTTGAGAAACACTGATATAGTATATAGAGCTGTATAAACAAGTCATTGTCTATATGAAATTTTAGTTTGTACTGACTTCACTAGTGCTTTTTATGTAGCCTGTTGTAAAACTAGACAAATATCTAGATGAGTTGATGTACCCTCGGAAGACCTCTGTGTATCCCGAGAGGTATGTGTATCCCTGGTTGAGAACCACTGGTTTAAGTGGTGTGTCAGCCTTCCTTGTGAAGGAATCAAGGAGCATACAAAGAGCTGTCCTGGGTAAGCTAGTGGGAGTTAAATTCACACAGAGACTTTGATATGTGTTACATGTTCAATTTTGTATTCATTTACTAGTGCAGAAAATATAAAGAAACAGGATGACCAATCCCAATTTGTTACAGCACTTTGATCAGGATATGCAAGTGAATAAGGACAGACACGGGAATGGAGTAAAGCAGCAGGCCACAACTTTATCCAACGGAGCACCCCAGTGTTATCTTCCACCCCAGTGTTATCTTCACTGCACCATATCAGGCATTTAAGTGGGTCCACTGTGGGGTTTATAGAGCTTTCAGCATATAGCCCATAACTCAGGGTAGACTTCCCACTGTCTACCTTCAAATTCAGCTTGCTCTGCTGAATCCTCTTACCCTCCCCTGTGTGAAGGGGACAGAAGATACCAAAGAGGGACCTCAGTCTGCAGAAGTGCCTTTTCCCCACAGTCTCGAGGTCCACCAGCAAAATCCCAGGTCTCTTTTATTTCTGGGTGCAGGCCCCTTTGGACCACTGGATGCTGGCCACAAGTTGCGATGCACTAACATTTACACAAATTCCAAATATTAAATGTCTAAGTCCTATTCCTATTTAACTTAACTGTGTCTCCATGATGCTCAGAGGAAGGTGAAAAAACCTACCAGGCTGCAGCCAGTTTGGCCCCAAGGGGAAATATCCTGATGTAAGCAGAATCAGGATGAGCTCTACCCTGACATCTGGTGGTGAGTGTGGAAAAGAACTTCAGGGACTGATCTTGTTTGCATAGACACACCCACCCCGCCTAGCATGAGCCCACAACAGCCCCAAATGGTCACTTTGGCAGCTGTGAGATCCTCAGTTTCTCTGTTATTGGGGCAGGAGGAATAAAGTGTTGTTATCCTGATTATGTGAAACAAGGACAATGAAACTGTTTTATGACAGAGGGTCTCACCATCAACTAAATAGCACTCGCTAGACAAGGGACATGGGTTCCAAAACCCAGTGAACTGAGAGAGGTTGGGGGCAAGGTATGTGTGCCTAATGGTATGGGCCCCTTTTGGGGGCCTAGAACACCAATTGCACCACATTCTCCCCTCACTGTTGAATAGCAGAGCTAATTTTGATTCTATTAGGAGTCTAGTTACAGTTTGCTGTGTTGAAATCACTTTGGGCTGGTGGTGCACCAGCACTGGGGCGCCCCTACTACAAGCAGAAATCACTAAGAGCTGAAATCACTAAAGTGCTAAAATTACTGAGCTGAGATCACTGAGTGCTGTGTTAACCAGTATGGGAGCCTGAAGATATATTGCTAAGTGGCAGGCAGCGGAGCAGTTTGTGGGACGGTTGGAGTGGCCCACAGAACAAGGAGCAGAGCGAAGCGGAGCTGAGCAGTTTGCAGGGGCAGATAGAGCAGCTCACAGGATGGCTGAAGGAGCGGAGCAGAGTGGCTGGTACAGCGGAGCAGTTCGTGGTGCAGGCTGCAGCAGAACCCCACAGAGAGGCGGGGCAGTCGGCCTCGGACCACGTAAGGTGCCCCTTAACACCCCATGCGCCCCTTTCCTCCCCGCCCATTTCCACCCAGGCTGGGGGTGGGAGGTAAAACTCTGCAGATAAACTTTTGAACTCTGGGGCTGCACTGACCAGGGACAGAGACTTTTGGGTTGTTGGACTTTTGGATGATTTTTGGGTTGCTGAACTCAAGAGACTTTTGGGACTTTGGGGTGATCTTTTGGGTGGTTGGACTTAAGACCCTGAGGGGAAAAGGATACTGCCAAACTTACTTGGGGGTGGGTGTTTTGCTCATGGTTTGTGTTATGAATCCTGTTTGTGGTGTTTCCCCAACATAAGGCCACATTGTTTCTCTCCTTTATTAAAAGGATTTTGCTACACTCAGACTCCGTGCTTGTGAGAGGGGAAATATTGCCTCCTAGAGGCGCCCGGGGGGTGGTATGTAATTGTCCCAGGTCACTGGGTGGGGGCTCGAGCCGGTTTTGCATTGCGTTATTGAAATGGAACCCCTAGATACTGAACCCGGCCCTTGTTGCTGCCAACTCGGAGGGGCAGAAGGATTACACTTAAACCAGGTGATTGATCAGACCCACAGCACCCCTAAAAACAAAGTTTCTATACTATATAACTAGAGGGAGGGAGGGTTCAGCTGAAATGGAGCAAGAAGGTAAAAAAACCCAAAACAGGCAAAGGTTTAAATTAATGCTGATGGGGAGCAAAGAGTGAATTAGTTCCCATTTCTCCCCAGCTCACTAGTGGGCAACAAAGTGCCCAAAGGGAGAAGGGTCCTAACTCTGCATACACTCCCTCTTTTATTCATAAGCCAATCCAAGCAGATCTTCCACCCAGGGGGGTGACATTCTGTTAAAGTTATTTTATAGTGAGACTATTGTAACAGATTTTCTAGTGTCTGTCCCAATACATAGTCCCTTCCACTGGATGGAATCATCAAGTTTATATGTGTGTCATGGACCCCAAATTGTTAACATATAATGGAGACTTTGATCATAGCTTAAATGGTAGGGGCTTGTCCTTTTTGAGTAGGAAGAGTTGATTTCTCTCCCCACTGTCACAAGAAGATCCAGATCTCTATAGTGTGCCACATAACAACAGCTAGGAAGTCCTAGGGGGCCGTAAAGTTTTTAAAATATTCAGCACTGCCTGCTGGAGCCTGTTTGTTCATTAAACGAAACAATATAAACACCATTTTTCCAAATAAAAAGTCTGGAAATCACTTGTGGTTTTCTTAAATGCTTATTATGACTGTTCCAACACAGTTAACAAGAGTCACTTGGGTGTTAACATTATATTTAAACTGCACGGTATATTTAGCACTTATGGTGCTAGAAGGATTATATGAAAACAAATACTACATAAGTGGCCATAATCAGATCACTGTTTAGCAAAACCTGAGTGACAGAGAATGGGGTGCCAATCTGAGATTAACATTCTAATTTTAGGGTGCTAACAAGAGAGTCACCTGCAGCCACCAGGTAACTACCTAGATTTCTCAGACATGGTGTCTCATCTTGTCTCTGGCCCACTCAAAACTTTACGGTCAAATTGTAGCTTATATATTGCCTTGAAATAGTGAATTAAAAAAATAAAACCGGAGACTCTGTGTTATGTCTCTGATGAAATAACCAGATTGCGTTTCAAGAAGTCAGTTCTTTCTGCTTAAAGGCTACCAAAAGTGGAAGTTTAACAAGCAGGCTACATGACCACCTTGGGTCTATTTTATGATTGCTAGTGGCAGTTCTTCACCAACTATAGCCCTGTTCCTATAAGATATCAAACATGATTACAGCAAAAAGAAGTAAAGCTAGAGGTGCTGCCGGCTAACACAAACTTTAGGTTGCCCTTTCCGTGTGTCCTGTGCCTGTCTTAGATTGTCCTCTCCAAAAAGGACCCTCCAACTTATTTCCTTTTTACCAACTTAAAAAAAATTAAGCATATTAACGTCAAAGGCTCTCATGAATCACAGTCTTCCCAGCCTGCCAGGAGGCAGGGTGACTTCTAAAATAAGGTACAATCAGTTTCTAAACTGGTCAAATCCTCTTGCTGCATTACCAAGTAACTAGCAGCCTCAAATAAACAGGTCAATGTTATTGAATAGGGGTTGGTATATGAAACACAAGGGAATGCTCTGCAGTCTTGAGTCCCCACTGTATTACATTTTTGTAGGGTCATTTGCATCTGTGCCAAGGGGGTATAGAATGCACACATTTTGCCCAGGTGTAAATGACTATACAAGGTGCTAGGCAGTGGAGAATAAAGCCATGCAAGGATATTCTATAACTTAGAACAATGGGTATTTTTTTGGGAGCAAAAAGGGGCAAAAACCAAAAAGCAAAAAAACAAGGAAGTACTGTGAATGCAACAGTGACCTTGCAAAGGGTCAGTACATGCCACTGGATCACCAGAGTTCACTTACAAATACAGTAGCTGTACCCGTTACTATAGCTTAATTGAGTCTTATTTAATAGCAGGCAATGCTCTTGCATTTCTTATGTAACCAAAATGTTTTTTGAGCTGGAAGAATGTAAGACTGGGCCCAAATGCAAAATGGGCATTTGGAGAATACCTGAAATAAGCCCCTTTTTATTCCTGTTTGACTGTAGGCTTTTAATGAGACTTTAAAATAACAATAAAACCTTCTTAATAGGATATGTGTAGCCATGTCACAACCAGTTTCATCCTAAAATGAATCTTTCAGTTCTGTCACTTGTCTCAGTTTACAGATATTTTTTCCAACAGGAAAAACAAAATGCATCATTTGAAACAGATATGTGAGCACTTGCAGCAGAATGTCATCTTCACATGAGATTATACTTTACCTATTTCCCAAGGCTGTAACAATGGAAAGTCGATGTAATTTACTCATTTCTTGTATGGGGGGCATTGGGCCCCTGAGTTGTTGTGAGAAGTATTTAATATAGTGCTTGAAGGTGAAAAGCCCTATATGAATACTGATTTTATTAGGTAACAGCATTTTAAATTGCTTCCAGCCCATTAAAAAAAATCTTTAATTTTGTTTACAACACTATTACCCACCCTTGCTCATGAAAACTCTAAAAAGCAACCGAAAAAAGGAAAAAAAAGGTAGTTTTTTCTACTTAGTAAATGTTAGTGTGAGAGAGGCTCTATTATTGCTTGTAGTGCTGTTGTTGGTAAACTCTCAATTTCCTGATTGATTTTTTTACTTGTTGATTATTTTTGAGTTAGAAAATGTATACCCAATGCCTGTTTATTAAAAAAAGTGTGGCTAAATATTTATCAATAGCTTGAGAGACAACAATAATTCTTTCTACTGTTGGGAAGTCAAAGGAAAAAGAAGACAACTCCCAAACTTCTAAAGCTTTAATATTTCTAGATCTGGCTAAACCAGGAGGCAGAAATACTGGAAATCTCATGAAAAATGTTTTTCTCATGAGATTTCCAGTTAAATTTTGCAGACTAAAATAGCAAAATTGCTTTGAATAGACATCCTAAGGTTTGGGTACTTATCTGAGGCAAATCAAAATTCCAAATCTATTGAAATTGAGCCAGTGCTAGTCATGCAGGTCTGTGCACTGACAGAGAAGAGCACTGGAGCTGGAAGTGTAATTTCCAGCTTGGCTAGACATACATGCACTAGCTTTGATCAAGCTAGCATGCTAAAAATAGCAGTGTAGCCCTGGCGATGTGGGCTAGCTCCCTGAGTACAATCCTGTCAGAGACCCTAGGTCAGGGGCGGCTCTAGACCCCAGCGCGCCAAGCAGGCGGCGCGCGCGGGGCCGGGGGCGGCATTGGCGATGTTGAGTTTCGCGCCGCCGCATGCGGCAGGTCCACCTGCCCCAGGTCACGAGCCGGACCTGCCGCAGGCATGAGGCATGGCGAAGATCACAATTTAAAATTTTTTTTTTCTAGTCGGCTTTTTCTTGCTTCTCAAACAAAGGAGTTGTGGAAAAACATGTCACGCCTTTATTAAACTGTTAAAACTTGAGATGGCCTTTAAGCCCAATTTTCAGCTCTAGGTTACTAATGGCCATGCTGCTGGTGCATTTGCTGGCCAGTCCACTAGTAGAGGATTACATTCTATCAAAAAAAAGTCTCAGCTCCATGATTCTGGAGTCACCTGGGCAAGTCACATGTCCATGCATGACTCATTTACACATGGTATCTTGTATGTCTCCAGGAAGACTTCTTATGTGGATTGAAGCTCTTTTGTCTGTTAAATGCTTCTGGATTGAGCACTTAATTTGCACATTCCTTTCCCAAGAAGTGACCAAATGTTTTAACTAAGGCTACATAGAAATCAAGCAATTATACAGCCAATGTTCATAACTCTGAACACACAAATGGTGCCTGCATACAACTAGGATGAACATAACCAGTAGATCATAACCTTTACATAGATATGTTACATGGCATATGTAGCAAAACCCTATTCCAGTTATATCATACATACATTTATAAGCACCCCCCATAAAGCCTTATGGGGTACTCTGTCACAGAGGTAAGGAACACAAGATGAGTTCTGCCACTTGTCGAATGCCATCCTGCCCCTAAAAGATGATCACAGTACAATGCATAATATTACTTTTTAAATGCACTGAGAGCCAAATTATGAGGTCTTTACTGAGCCAAGTTCCTTTTGAAGCCAGTGTGAATTTGCCTTAGTGTGGGCTAATTAAATGCTGGGTAGACCTTAGAAATTGGCCCTAAGAAAATAAAATAAATGTTTGTTCCAGGATGGAAATACATAAGAAAAAAATGTTTCCAAAGAACAAACTCTTGAGGAAAATATACATCTTTGGCTAATGTTTTATTCTCTAGTAGTGCACCATTCTACCCTTCTGTATTCCACTACTCAACACTCTCTCCCCTCCAATAAATTGTGTATTGGAAATGGCAATTGTGACTGATAAGACTTTTCCTTCCTTAGATTAAAAAACTCTGTTACTTTCAATGTTTGGAAACTAACCAGGAGCTCTCTCTAAGAATCAGTTGGATTTGGGTCTTTATACACACAATATCTCTTTCATTCTAATGTGTCATGAAACCTTTTTTTGTAACTACATCATTCAGAGACACATCTTGTGATAACAAGCAACATCCAACTGCCAGTTCTCAGTTATACAGGCACCATGAACAACATGATGAAATACAAAACTCTTAAATACACACTACTGATCATTCACTTTAATATGAGACAGTGTCTGCTCTCAGTTATATAAGGATGATAGATTCAGGCTCTAAATTTGCAAACTTCTGTTTTATGTGAAATTAAAAAATGCAGAGGAACAAGTCATTGACACAAACATATGTTATAATTCTGGACATTGCTTTTAATCTTTTGGTTACCCAGACATACCATGTGGATAAATAGAGCACAAATTAATACTGGTAGGCCTCACTGGATAACCTAATATCCACAGTTCATTTTCTAAACTTTGATCTTAGTCCAGCAGGAAAAAAATGCTTCACAGCACACAGTTTATTTGCAATGACATATAAAATGAGACTGACAACAACCAACACAGGTTTAAGGCATCTTGTTTGACAAGCAGCTCATGACAGATTGAAAGAGAAACTCAACAGTTATCCACATGACTTTCTTTCAGTATTTCATTGCTTTTAGACCAGGCAGAGCCTTTCCAATGTGGAACCACCTTTAATTAAAGTTAGCGTACGTACATGGTTTCCTCTGCTGGTTTTGCTTTCAGTTATGTGTCTGCATTAATTTAGCTTAAAGCCATACTATGTTACTTAGTTTTGTTATCGACCTCTGCTTTCTCAATCTTCTGTCCTGTGAGGAACTGCCATATTCCTCCTCTGTAGTTCTCATTCCCCAGGGCATAGACAAAGGCATCCACTGTTGGCACTGTCTTGGCAATAATTGCAGGTATCTGTTATAAGATATATACACACAGAGAACAATTTTAATTTCATGTAAAAAATATAAGTTTCAGCAGAAATTGAAGTGATGCTACACAAGCCCATTAGATCCTCACTGCCCTGAAAAATGCTTGGTTTGACCCTTACCAAACAAGTTCCTGCTGGATTATTTTTTAAAAATGAATTTGCTGCTTGTGATGAGTTTTGAGTCAACTGAAGTTAAGTCCTTTACCCACATGACAGGTACAAGACAGACTATGAAACTACTTCAAATTGCCCAGCCACTGTTCCCTGATTAGGAGGGGACCACCTCCAAAGTGAGAAATCAGTTCAGTGTCTGTACTCTTGGGATTTTTCAGTTCAGACTGAAAACAAATGCACAATTTGTGGTAGTGAATTTTGTGATGTAGGCACCTATCCAATGTGAAGTCAGCTGAGATCACAAACTCATTTTAGGTGGGATACTGAACAATATATGGGATACTGAACTAATATATGGTAGTAACTTTTAGCTACCTGCAACTCTGGATGGATTTTAACCAGTGAGCTACAGATGAAAGGCTTCATATGTTATTGCTGAACCCCTGAGCCAGTCAGTTCCCCAAGATAAATTATTTTGATTTTGAAATAGAATGGTAAAATACTTCATGCATATATACTAAACTCCCATCCTTTTTATATGCCCTTCTCGTTTCCTACAAATGTAGAACAGAGAGAATCTAGAGAAAATGTTCATTTCCTCCAATTCCAGAACAATTTTTATTCAGAGAAGAGTCCTCTGGGAAAAATAAGCATTTTAAAAGTGGTTTTACTAAGTAATGATTCACTTAAGAAATGAATGCCCCACACTGGAAAACAATGGGGCCCAAACCAGCTCTTTTGAGTAATACCACTTGAACTTAGATGAAAAACTGACCAACCAAATAATACTCAGGCTACAGATCCAGATCCAAAATCAACTACTGAAGTAACAAGTGAAGCTTATTAATTTTTTTCAGTATCTTGTGGCAATCTCACTAATATAATTTTTAATTATTGTCATTACTATACTTAGCTGCTTTTCTTTAAAGATAGTAGATGAATAATAAACTATGTAGAAACCATTTACTTATTTATATATCCTGTGTCAAGCTATTGATTAGTGAAATGATATGCTGTAGGAGTAAGTCAGAAAAAAGCAAGGACAGTGTGAAGGCTTTTTCAACATACCATTCGGAGTTTTGGAGAGATGAAAGTCACATTTTCAACTGCAGCATAGAAGCACAAAAGGGAGTAGGGGCCCCAGCAAATGATTAGTGTCTTCACTGGTAAACTTGTATTAAACTGAAAAAACAAAACCACACGCTCATCTATTACATAGTAATATGCGGCATTAAACAGACAGGACAGATACAGTAACCTAATATTCTTTGCTCAAAATCAGTGAAGGATTTTTAAATAGAAGGCACACATGTTAGAGACTGTCCTCCTGCTCTCAGCTCTTCCATTGATGTTATTTGGATGAAATTGTGTGGAATTGGCTCCCAATGTTTTGGGCTCCCCATGCTGGGACAGCAGTAGCTATTTGCCTGTGAATGCCTAGAGAGCTGACGTAGATCATGGGGGTGACGTAACAAGGTGAAATGTGAAGTGTCCCTTGAAAGAAGCAGGGATGCTAAATAAGCAGCTATGTTAATTTCATTTCTACAGAAAACAACAGGGTTTAGGGGGCAACAGAAAGCTTTCAAAATGGACAAATCAGTGATGGGGTGAGATTTTGTAAGCATCCAAGAGGGTATTACAAATGGAATGAAGCAAATATAACAAATAATAGAAAAAATTAAATGAGATAATTGATATCAAGCCAAAACATATAGTGTTGCCATTGTGTCTATATTCTGTAGGCTTTTCTATAGTTCTCATGCCCTTAGTATTTGAGTACCTCACTATTACTCATTGAACTGTAGTTTTAATGCCTATACATTTCCTGCATCATAACTAGGATTACATAATACCATGCACTATTGTACGCCATCCTATATTAGGCAAAGACATAAGTTGTCAGACTCTTCCATAAACTCACTGGAAAAAAAATGTTGATCTTTGTTAAAGTAATATATTGCTTGTGTACATACCCTCTATCCTACACACTAGTCTGCTAGGGCGAATCTTTGCCTCAAATTTTACCTCTGTTTCTTTTTTTTAAGGAGGCCATGAGAATGAATTTAATAACTGAGGGAGCTCTGTGTGTGAATTAACCAGTCAAGTGTAAAGCTCACTGACTGTACAGTATGTGCCCAAAAAAACAAGTTACATAATCACCACATTACATCATCATAAACCTAGTACTCCAGAACATTTCTGAAGAAACAATTCCTTTGTTTCCACCTCATAAAGATTTCTGATTTATCCTAGCCAAGTGTAAGCAAGTCACATTTATAAAACCAGCCTCCCCTCCTGCCCCCACTGAGAAACTGAGTCCTCCTCATAACATTTCCTTTGCAGTGTTGTTGGTCTCAGAGAGCTTTGATGTGCTAAGACTTAGTTAAGTAAGTAAGAATGAACTTTCATGAGCAAAGCTACTCTGGATGATTATCTATATAAAATCAACAAAAACTCCCTCTATTCTATTTTAGCATGGACTTGTTTTAGTGTATAATCTGGGAAGGATTCTGTAGGGAGGGGAGGGGAGGGGTTGTTTCAAAACCTTGGGCACTGATTCTGAGGCCAGGAGGGAGAGTGTGTTTTCAGGACTTTATACCTCACATAGGTGATCTTGTTTTGGGGGGAACTTGGGGAAGCTTTCTTACCTTGAACTGTCCACTTTTCTTGAATTTCTGCTCTATAGATTGGTAAGCTGTCAGCATGATGAAAATAGGGATCACAAAATTGAAAATGGCCATAGCAAAAAGGAATGTGACGAAATTTCTGGTGGGTAGAGGAAAAAAAACCCATTAATCCTTTTCTGATGTGTTGTTTGTTGTTTATAAAATGCACTAATCAGAGTGTGCTCCAGCACACATGCAATATTTGAAATACTAATTAACAACCATTCTATATATTACCTTGCTATCAATAAAAGACTGCATAGAAAAGGAAATTTAGACCTCTTGTAATCTTTTCTCAGGCAAAAGCTTCTAAGTATTTATATATTTATATTTGTAAAAATGCAAAGAAAGAACAGTTGCTTTAGGTGCAGCAGACAGGCTTTGGGGCATGTGCTGAAGCTCAATACAATTGCACTCTGATAGACCAGGAGTGGAAGTGGATTCTGGTAAGAAGAGCTACTCAGGGAAAACACTTCACCACCTATTTCCAGCTGTTGGCTCAAGAGTTTCAGCTGATGTCAGCAAACAGATGGTATTACATAAAGATAATGATAAGAATGATAATGTAATAAATTAATTAATATTGTGATAGTGCCTAGAGTCCCCAGTCAAAGATCAGGACTTGTGCTAGGTACTACACGTGAGTAAAACAAAAAAGTCCCAGTCAGAGTGTTCAGAATCAAAGATCATGACACAATGTATTAGGTGGATAAACAGGAGAGCATGAGGGATTTTGTAACACTAGTGGTAGCACAGTCAGTATTTGGCATAGATCACATAGCAGCTGCCTAGGGTGTTGATTTTTGAGGGCGGCCTCTGACCCAGCTGCCCTCACACCTGTGAGCTATACCAATGCAGCTTTGGATCCAGCTCTTTTAAAGGTGCCAGAGCCTTTGTGACAGCAGCAGTGAGTGGGATTTGCCATACTAGTGGGTCTCTGGCCCAACTGCTTCCAGCAGAGGTTTGCTGAGATACTTCACATGGCTGGGGGTTGAGAGCAACCACACCAGCACATCTCCACCCAATTGCTCTGTCTCAGAAAGATGGTGCATCTAGGGCAGCCAGATGTCTAGTGTTGGCTCTGAAAGATAAGCGTTTGCTATAAAATTCACCTACTGCTGGTCTTGTCACCCATTTCACAGAAAGTTGAGGGAATAATCTAATGGGCCTCCTCACCTGTCTCCTTTGGTGTAGTCCAATGTGCAGCAAGTTCTTAGTGGCTCATAGTCATATTCACCCCACCCCAACAGTGGCATTGCCGACCAAAATGCAGAGAACACCCACACAAATATCACCATTGAGATAGTTGTGCTCCATTGTAGCTTACTTCCTGCAAAGTATAGAAAAACAGAATCTTAAAGCATGAAAAAGGACTTTTAATTTTCCCTTTTCAGGACTGACTTGGCAGAAGTAAGAAATGTTTTTTCCCATTGAATGCAATTATCCCGCCTTTGCTCTGATTTCTATGAAATTACTGCACCTCCAGTGGTTGAAGCCCCTCAACCTTTGCCCTCTTGCCTAAGGGCTAAATCCAGTCCCTATGCCAAGCTTAAGTAGCTAGGCTTGGCAAAAGGCAGATGCCAGTGGTGTTGCTGTAAGGAATCCCTCCAGGGCATAGAGTGACATTGGAACTACTCTGGCTATTACAGTAGCCCTGCAGTAGCTTATTTCACTCCTCCCCCTTCACTTGGCCCACACCTCCAGGACTTGCTGTGCAATGACACACAAATGGGGTGTAGCACCCCCATAAAGGATGCTCAAGTTCTATCCCTCTGCTGTGGAGCGATGAGATTTTACCCTCAGAACAGCACTTGATGGGTCAGGTACTGTCGTCAAGCTATGGATACATGAATGTCCCAAAAGCTGTGGCCAGAAGGAAAATTGCAAGGTGCAATTTGTTGTGCCTCTGTCTTGGCTCTTGCAAAAATTGTAGATCTTACAATCTCTACTTAGCCCCTTCATGGGTCATTTGCACATTGAAACATGGAAGGTCATAGTGGGTCAAGGACATGGTCTGCTCCAGATGATCTATTCTTGCTTGCCATCAACCTGTCTTTGCCAAGATTACTTTTGTTCCTGGTGTCTGTGTGGGGTTGTGTAGAGCCAATGTTGTCTAGAATCTGGGTGCAAAATCAAAGAAACTCAGGATCTGACCCAAGGTGAGTAGTAATTGCTTTCTGCCATATTTTATTGCCTGAAGCATAGGTGTAGGGACATCAGGCTGATTTCAGTGGAATTACACTGTCATAAAACTGGAATATCACAGTGATGCATCAGTTCAGGACTTCAGGAACCAGGAAACTACTCTCCTTTTTGGCATGGTCTTATCAGATATCTAGTATATCACTGTGTAACTTTATACAAAACAGGAGGTACATGTGGTGCTGTAGTTGAAATGTTCTTTTTTTTAAAAAAAAATGTTTCTCCACTAAAGAGCTTTTCATGTTTTTTGAAAACAAGTTTTAAGAATTTGGTCAGGCTAGATAACTGAAGGAAATAAAGAAGATCCCATACAAATAGAGGGGTCAGATGAAATGGGATTCCAAAAATGAGTGTTCCCCACAAAGTGTAGTTCTGTTAAGAAATGTGACTCAATAAACAAGTAGCCCAAAAAGTTATTTATAGTGGGTCAAAGATTCTAGAGCAAATTTGCTCACTTTACAAATTATATTGTTTTCTAATTGCAGACATAACCTGAAGTCATGGTTTTTTTTTTTTTTTGGTTTGTGCATCATTGCCTATAATAAAGGTTTCGTCAGATAAATTATTCTGCCCTCAGAAAGTATAATTGTTCAGCCTGGACTAGAGATGAGTCATGGGAAAATTGATAGAGGTACTTGCCCTTCATAATTTTATAGTAAAAACTGATTAGTCATGCCTTTATACCCAGTCCCATTAAAAATAAGAGGAATGGGTTAATAAATTAAATTAATGGTTGGTAAATTTAGACGACTATATAGGAAATATTTCTTCAGAGAAGGCAGGCAGTCTATGGAATTTGCTGCAGTGCAGGTCACTGAGTCAAATACTGTGGCTGCATTTAAAAAAGGCTGGATAATTTTCTTACCAAGATTACCATTTATAGTTATACTCATGCTGAGATAAGGATAATCAAATCTCATGCTACAGGGCATAAACTAATCTTCCCTGAGACTGGGAAGCAATCTTCTTCTCCCCCTTGAATGAGTAATGTACAGTTGGCCAGGAACATTATGGGATATTTGCCCCTTTGTTTGAAGAATCAGGAATTGGACACTGCCAGAGGCCTGTTTTTGGACCTAGTATCTCTTTTGGTATGGTTAATCTTGAGTTCCTATGTTTTTGTGACACATAGCATTCTGGGAGTGTAAACTGGAGATTGGGAACATTATTAAGAAAAAATATCACAGTAACCTCCAGCAATGCCTCCCAAGCCCAACCGTTAGCGCTCTGAACCATTTCTGTAGCATACTGTAGTACTTTATTTCTATCCCTTCTTTTTTTTTTTTAAAGACATGTATTGGGCAGGAAGCATTAAAACAGAGGTGGGCAAACTATGGCCCGCAGGCCCATAAGCCGGCCCGTGAGCTCCCGCTGGGGAGCGGGGTCTGGGACTTGCCCCGCTCTGGCGCTCCTGGAGGATACTGCTGAAAACTTTGGCTCTGAAGTCTTTTTGCCTCAATTTCCTCATTTGCAAGACAGAATAACCATATTACCGTATGTTACAACAGTATGTTTAATGTTTGTAAAGCACTTAGAGATACTTTGCACTGAATTGGAGCCAAGTGTGGTTCTGTTTTATTATTAAAATAAACTGCACCAGTGAAGTCTCAGCAGACAGGTTAACAACTGAATTGACATAGAGCTACCTTCTTTTTGGAGGTGATCACTTCAGAACAGAGATGCCACAATGGCAGGGCAATGTAAATAAAGCTTGCACAGCCACTGCTTGTGCTGTACCTGTTCAGGACTTAGAGAATTTGGATAGACCTGAAGAATATGATTGGCATCTTACCAGAGCATTAAATTCACTTCAGTGATGGTGTTAATTAAAGAAAACAAATTCAATATCAGTCAAGTATCAGAGGGTAGCCGTGTAGGTCTGGATCTGTAAAGGCAGCAAAGAGTCCTGTGGCACCTTATAGACTAAGAGACATATTGGAGCATGAGCTTTCGTGGGTGAATGCATGCATCCGACGAAGTGGGTATTCACTCACGAAAGCTCATGCTCCAATACGTCTGTTAGTCTATAAGGTGCCACAGGACTCTCTGCTGCATTATCAGTCAAGTTCCCTGGATCTGGTAATGCATTGAGAAAATGAATAAAACTAATTTCAGTGAAAGAATAGACAAAACCACACTCTCATATCACACTGAAACAATATTATTTCAAGTTTTGGAGATCATATGACCGCGATGGTACAAAAAAATAACTATTCAATACCGTGTAGATCAGATTATGGCTTTATGCAAAACATCTTGTCTAGTCTCTTACAATTGCCCAAAGTAGGAATAAAGGCCCTGATTGTGGAAAACAATCACATATCTAAAGGTCATGATGTGCTCAAGTGTTGTGTGAATAGAGATGCTTTCCTGAATCAGGGCCAAAATGCTACTACATCAAAAGGGTAAGTGGTAGTGCTTGCACAAAGTGCAAGACAGTAGAGATTCAGACCTACTAAAAGTAATCAAATCTTGTGCTCTGGCCTTAACTCCTTTGAGGGTCAGAAAGCATATTCTCACTGTGATGCACAGTAGGACATTGGTATGGGCAGTATGGGGAATTTTTACCATTTGTTTTAGGAATGTTGTATAAAAGAGGGTTGTCTATATATGTTACACAGAAAACTGTGTTAACAGGACATTAAAGTTGAAAAGTGAAGCACTGAAAAGTTAGGAATGCCAGATTTAAGGTGCAATATTAATTCATGCCCTTGTGCATTAGGATAGCCTTTAATTACATGATCACGTGTGACTTTTTTTCCACTGGACTATGGAATTCTTGGAAATTTTAATAACTAAATTATAAGGAATACCTACTGAGCATCTGGGAACCGAAATTTTTTCAAACTATTGTAACTTGCTCAAATTTGGGTGGATTCTAACCAGGGGCGGCTCTAGGCTCCAGCAAAACAAGCTGCAAGGGCTGGTAAAGCAAAATCTAGGCGGGGCCCCCGCGGGGGGGGGGGGGGGCGAGGCGGACCTGCCTGTGCCTCATGCCTGGGGGCGGGAGCACCCCCGACTGACGACGGACTGCGCCTGGCGCATGACTGTGGCAGCTCAAGCCGCCGGACCGACCGACCGCCCCGCCGCCGCAGGGTGCAGGCAGCCGAGCCGCGCGGGACCAGCAGCCACCTCTGCGTCATGCCCGCGGGGTCCGCCGCTGCTCTGCCGGCGCGCCTCCGCGCGCGGCATGACTGCTTGGGGTGGCCAAAAACGTAGAGCCGCCCCTGATTCTAACAGTAACCACAAAAGGTACATCCCTAGCTCAAAGACTACCCACCTGCCAAATTTTGAGTCCCTGCTCCAAAGTATGAAAGAGCTACAGCTTCTCAAAGAAAAGGTCTCCAGAATATTTTAACAAAAGAACTGTTGAAATGGCTGAACTGTTGTGACTGGTATTTTCCAAAACAATTCAGCTTGAGGCAGATACTGCACATGAAAAATTTCAACCAAACTGATTAAAGATTGCCAAAGTTATAAGCAACTGAAAATGGGGTCTTTATAATGGGAAATATCAGGCAACCTTAATAATATGTGGTGCCTATAGTTAGGGTGCCAGTAGATGATGCTCAAAAATATGTAGTAATGTTACTGGGTTTTGTAGGAACACTAAGACTTCTTGTTGTGCACTGCAAAATGGCTTCTTTACACATAGCTGTTAACAAGGTGTCCTAGGTAAAAGGTTTTTAATCCTTTGATTCTTGTTATGACTATTGTGACAAGTCACTTTAGCAAATGATTGTGAGTAATCTTTCACTGCCTGTTGCAATGCAAATGCATGGGGATTTATGTGGAAACTAGAGCTTTTTCAGGGCCTCATAGAAAAACAATGAAAGAGCTGCAAGTCTAGACAAAAGGAGAATGACAGAGCAGCTACACTGAATACAATAAGTCGGTAAGGACTGCTTTGGAATTGTTCAGCACTTGCAGCTAGCAGATGAAGACACAATAACTATCTAATCACTGAATATTGATGTAAAAATCTCATATTTGCCTCTTTTTCCTCTGATTGTTGAAGAGCAATGTAAAATTTCCTCAAATTTTATCCTTTTTTCAAAATCCCTTCTGATTTTGTCCCTTTTTCCTCTCTAACAAATATTGATAGAAAATCTTTGCAGATTTTGCCTTTTTGCTCTCTAATTCTCAAGTCCTGATATAAAATTATCTCAGGGTTTGTTTCCCCTCTTCCCTTTTTAAACTGCAATCACATATGGTTTTGAAGAGGAAAACAGTTGGCCTCAATCACTGATTTGGTGTGCTCCTCCCCACAACACTGATCAACTTTCCTATACTATCTGAGAATTAAAGTGTTTTTTTCCTTTTCAGTCGTTTGACATATTTGATAATTAGAGTAACTCGTCTCATATTTAATATTTATCAGTGATTCAAGCTCCAGATGGAGCTACCCATTCAGATGTCCACCTGAACTCCATTTCTCACTTGCCAACCTTTTCTTCATCCCCAGGCAATACCCATTCCCATCGGCAACAGAATTTTCTGGAACCTCCTCATTCCAACCTTCCCTCTCATCTCATGCTACAACTCCATCACACAGGGCTTCCTTTTTGAATGGCAAGAGAGTGGGAGATAACTTTCTCCATCACTGCTGAATTTTGATATAGAAAGCTCATATTTTGCTCCATTTCTTTCTAATTATTGAATATTGATGGGATGTCCCCTCAGAATTTGCCCCTTTTTTCTTTAGTTTTCAAATATACAGATAAAATTTCCTCAGGTTTTATCCTTCTTTTGCTAATTTTCAAATATCTATATAAATCCCCTTTGTTTCTCTTCTTTGTGCCTAATTTTAAAAAGTGATATCAAGTCCCCTCATATTTTGCCCCTGTTTTCTCTAATTATTGAATACTGATATACAACCCCACTCAGATTTTGCATTCCCCCATTCTCCCCTTTTCTTAAACAGAAGCCACTTCTGGTTTTGGAAAGAAAACAGTTGGCCTGAGTCAATACCCTAGAATGGGTCTGAAGTTATTAAACACCCCAGACCCTCCCCAGTGGTCAGCTTTTTCCTCATGAATGAGAATTACGTTTTTCCTCTTTCAGTCAATAAAAACTGACATGTTTGCAGAGTTTCACCATAGTTAAATTAATCAAGGATAGAATCTTTCACCCCTCCCTGAGCTGGTAATGTACCCAAATGAAACTGCCCACGTCTAGATGCCTAGTTGAACCCCAGTTCCTCCCACTGCTGCCCGCTCCCAACTGCCACAGAATCTTCTTGAACTTACTGGTTCCAGTCTCTCTTCCCTTTTCCTATTAAAGGCATCATCATCAAGCAGGGGCATCTGCTGCCTGTTTGAAAGGCAAGCAGATAGGAAATAACTTTCTCTGTAATCAAAATCAAATTATTTGAAATCCCTTCCATTTTCTCCCTAACTGTCAAGATAAAATTCCCTGAGTTTGCTTTTTTTTTTTTTTTTAAATTCCTTCTTAAACTGCAGTAATTTCTCTTGGGGTTTGAGAGAAAACAGTTGCTCTGAGTTGTTACTTTGCGGGGATAGAGGAAGGTGTTAAATCCCTCAAATGTCAACATTCTCCTTACATATGACAATCAAACTGTTTCCTCATTAAGTCATTAAAAATCAACATTTGCTAATTAAAGTTCCTTGATTTATACATAAAAGCTTAGAGCCTTCCTCACATATTGGGGAAAATGGTGATTCTACACTTCCAGTGTGACAGTTGCCTGGATCCTAATTTATCATTTTGCTCCAGAGGAGGCAGGATGAAGGAGAGTTCGGGGTTCAACTCCAAGGGTAACCCTATTACTCCTACATCAGTTGAAAAGCCCAACTGCATATAACAATCAGATTAATTCAGTTCTATTGCCCTTTTCACTCTAAACTTTAGCGTCCCAAAAGCAGATGATAAATGGTGTAGAATGAAACCCAGTCCCTTAATATCAAGTTTAGCGTTTCCATGACAATGACTATGACAAAGCATGCTGAGAGATGTGATTGAATCTGGACAGCCTGTAGCTCAGGCCATGTACTTTCTGGTGAGCCAAAGATGAAACTGACCACTAACTAGCCTCTAATATACCTTTGTTTATAGGCTAAAAGTAACTTTGCACCCAGGGCCGGCTCCAGCGTTTTTGCTGCCCCAAGCAGTGGAAAAAAAAAAAGGCACTATCGGCACTTCATTCTTTGGCGGCAATTCGGCGGCAGGTCCTTCCCTCCAAGAGGGACCGAGGGACCTGCTGCTGAATTGCCGTCGAAGACCCGGATGCGCTGCCCTTTCTGTTGGCCGCCCCAAGCACCTGCTTGCTGCGCTGGTGCCTGTAGCCGGCCCTGTTTGCACCCTTAGTACAGGCATGCAATGCACATGGATATCAATGGGAGTTGAAAGAACAGGAGTACTTGTGGCACCTTAGAGACTAACCAATTTATTTGATGCATCTGATGAAGTGGGCTGTAGCCCACAAAAGCTTATGCTTATGCTCAAATAAATTTGTTAGTCTCTAAGGTGCCACAAGTACTCCTGTTCTTTTTGCGAATACAGACTAACACGGCTGCTACTCTGAAACCTGCCATTATGAATGGGAGTTGAGTGTATGGATTGACAGCAGGATGTGATCTGGAGTTTTGCTGTATCAGATTTATAGAGATCAGGAACTGTGAACTACTTTTCCTCACAATCAGCATGTGAAATAGTCTTGGAACGCTGGCTTTTAAAACTACTCTGTTCTTCTTTTCCTTTTAATTTGAAATCTTCAGTAAGAGCATTGCTGTTTGGTTATCAGTAAGTAACAATTCAAGCAAAATAAAGGAATTTATTTGTGCCCTAAGGGTCCATCTGCCTTAGCTTTTAAGATAATACTGCACTGAATGAGTGGGGGGAAAAAGCTTGTGCAACACACTCCACAAAAGAATTAGCCAATACTGCAGAGTGTAAAATGTCTTTCCAAAGCTATACTTATTTTCAGTCCAACTCTCTTATCAGGTAGGGATACTGCTGTTCTGCTTCCAAACATATTTCAGTGTCCAAAGGATATTAGGATGCATGCTGCTTATGGCCTGCGCTATCCCAGGGCCTTTGTTTAGGTCTGAAAGGAAAACTTTTCATAGCCTGAGCTGAATTCTTGACAAAAGCTTCAGAACAAAATGATAGCAAACCCTTTTGCAGCTAATGTAGTGGAGTTGTCATAACAAATAGCTCATTGCAAGCTCCACATTTAGTTTTAATATTTGCTGTTTCAATCACAGAAATGCTGGATCTCAAAGACTTTGTGAATACTAAGATAGCATCTGGCATTGGGAGTGGGGAGTAGAGAGTTAGTGATTTCCCAGTTAACTAGCAGTTCACTTTTTGAAGACATTTCTTTACTAAAGGATCTCTGAAAATAGATGTGCTCAGATAATACTGTGCTATACTTTAGCACAACAAATAAAGGGCTTGATTCACCCACCATCATAACTAGGGATGCAAGGACCCTGATCACAAAATATCTTTGCGAGGGGTGTTGTGGCAGCAGAAGGTGCCAGTCATCTCCAGTCTAAGGGGGGACTCATAGCAAGTTTTTGCAATCCCAAAATGGAAAGTGCCGACTAAGTACTGTATGTGGTGTTGCAAAGTAATACGGGAGAAGCGTTGATTCAGCATACCCCATGGACAGGTTTGGCTTCCCCAGCTGCGGACATTATACAGAGCAATCTCCTGCATGCTTAAGGGGTACAGGCCAGTGTTATGGTTAGGTGGCTTGCCAAATAGTTCAGATTATGGAATTTCCACAGGAATTTCCATTTGCAATTTCTTGCTAGCCAAAAGAACTTTGAAGTCTGGGAAATGAAGATTCATATTTTCATGGGTTTTTCCCCTAGCTTTTTTATTTTTAAAAGAAAACAGGGCTTCACCTCTTCTTGAGCGCCACTCAGTGCAGAATATGAAGGTGGCTTTATCTTTGCACCCCTCTCCATTCAATAAAGGGGCTGTCTGGAGGGCAGTTTGGCTCCCAGCACAAATTACATCAACCTCTGGGTAGCTCTGTCTCCTCTGAGACCATATTGCACAAGTCTGTACACATTAAAACTGAAATCTTATGCATGCATGCACAAATTTAATGGCATCCTGGGAGATGGTCTAATTCAATGGAAATTTCCACTCACTTTACATATGCACATGAGCACAGTGCCCATAGAACTTTGGTAGATAGTTTTATAATTAAAGCTAGGTCACATCCCGTTATCTGAGCCAATTCAGAACCAGTTTTTATAAGACCACAAAAAGATATTTCTATGCTCAGAAGTATTTAGATCCCTAATGTTCATTGATATCTCTGCCAAATATTAAGTTTCCATCATTTCCAACTAAGGTGCTAGAACTAGTATAAAAAAAGTTGCAACATTTTTAGCAGGAAAACAGCATTTTCTCCACTCTGTCAATTCTTGAAAATGATACAACAATTTTTGTTGACGCTCTTGAAAAAACTTTGCTCCCTGACTAAGAGCAAATGTATTACATGTCAGTAAAAAAGGGGAAAGGTGAGAAAGCTGGAAGAAAATAACTCTTTAGAACATAAACGCCTGGGCCATCTTAATATAGGTGTCATATTCTGCATATAATACATTCTACCTATTTTTGATATGGGCCCTGATCCTGCAATTGTATGTGTGCAGAGCCTAATTGCAATCAATGGGGCATCACCCAGGCATGAAGGGTTGCTTGTGCAGATCAGATTGATATTTTATTTATGCCACATCTTAGACACATTTTAAAATAATTTTTAAATAGTTTTAAACATATATTGGTGTATATTTATATTTTTGTAATGTTTTCATACTATTGCAGTTAGAGACTTTTGCATCTAAACTAGTCCTATTTTAAAATGAAAAAATCAAAACAATGGCACTATGTAAACTGTAGAACTTACTGGTACAGTAATGGTGATATCGGTCCCAGGCAACTGCAGCAGAGGAGCTAATGCTTGCCAGTGCTGTCACAAAGCCCTGAAATCCATGAATCTGACAACCATCAGAGCCATAGGGCCAGTACCTGCAAACAAATAAGGAAACTATTCAAAATGTAATAGAAATAGGTGAAGACGTCTTTGGTGATTGAAATAATTCAGAAAAAAATACAATATATAATTGTTTTCCTGTTTTGAAATGTGTGAATACTATTACAGTGTGGTCATCATTAAACAGTCTATATTTGCCAGTAGTTACCACACAGTTGTGTCTGATATAATACATTTTGTCTCTGTATTGAAAATGGAAACCACCTGTTGTTGGTGTATTTGGTGAATTCTGACTTCATAAGCAAACAATCTACCTACCATTCAATTATACAACTTTAAAATATATATGCACTGAGTGTGGCTAACTTGTCAATATATTAATTTCAGCCCATTTAGTAAAGTTCATACAAAAAGAAATGGAAACCAGTTACAAAAGCTTTGTCATGAAGTGAAAGGAAATGCAGTAGAACCTCATTAAATGGTAATTTGCTAATTTGTACACAAAGCATAATGGTCCACCTCACAAAGATTTTTTAGGGCTACATTTTAATCTCAGTGTTCACCAATCCTGTGTTTTTGTGGGTGTAAAACTGTAGGCAGAGTTGAAGTTACCTGGTGATGTCCCTTTCTATGTACTTCTATGACCCCCTAACACCATAGTATGAGACTATGGTACTAAATATGTTTCTAACTCCATGTTTGAGTACTCAAATAGGAGTGGCCTGACTTTCAGAGATATTAAAGAACTCAGGTCCCATTTAAATTAATGGGAACTGTAAATGCTCAGCAGCTTTGCAAAGAGGCTCCTTCTATTTAGGTACATAAATATGGATTTAAGAGCCTGACTTTAGGTACCCCAGCTGGAAAATGTGGGCCTATGCCTGCAAATCAAGCACTCAACTGGCCATCCAAGTGACAGTAATTGAAGGCACAAAATCGTGTCTGCAATTATTTATGCTCACAATTTGTGGATGCAAAAAGGATTGTCGGCTTTTGCAACTATAGTTTTTAATATGGGAGTTTTAATATTGGGGATGCAAACCTTGTACCAGTTAGGAAAGAGTTAAGCAGCTGTGCTGGGCCCAGGCAGCTTCATCCCACCACACTTGCAAAGCAGTTCTAAAGGGGAGCAGGCCAGCTCAGCAAGGCAGCAGACTGTGGAGGTGAACTGACCTACATTCTGAGCTCCTGGGAAGGAGCTCCACAGGAACTTCTGTGCCCTGAGGCCTGACTGTAGTGTGGCCAATGCAAAGGGAAGAGGCTTGATATTTATAGAAGATCTGAAAATATATTTGATTTCCACTTATTTGATGTCTTTACCCATTGGAAAAGAGGGAATGGGTAGGAAGTAATCCAGGGAGGCAGCAGTGTGGCACTTTGGTAGTGCAGGACATAGCTGTCTACACTGGGCCCTGGATTGGAACCTGGTGGGGAGGGTGTGCCTGGGTTCTCCTACCAACCCCTAAGGGGTGTCAAAGGCAGAAGTGGACCCGGTAAAGGGAGTCTTGGGTAGAGAAGGGCCTGAAGGACAAGACCCCAAGATCTCAACCCGGGGGAGGCCCAGAGACAATCACCTAACCCAGAAGGCTACCCTGTTGTTGGGGTCATTGTATACCCTGAAAGGGATGGACGTGAAACATGTGACCTGGCCAGAGGACATGAGTCACAGAAGGGCCAGATCACAGCAGGACCAGAGAGGCTGTCAACAGGGGTGCCAGGAGGGAAGAGGACCTGTCGTACCCTGCCTGACCACTGGTGAGTGGACCCCTTCAGAGTCTTATTTATATAACAATAGTGCCTGGGAGCTCCAGTAATGGACCAGGACCCCACTGTGCTAGATGCTATAGAATCACGGAACAAAAAGATGGTCCCAAAGAGCTTACAATCTAACCATCGGTTCCATTACTTTTATAAGTATTGTATTACTGTATTGTGAAGTAAAATTAAAATGAAACTGAAGTTTTTTAAAGAAATGAACCATGTACATTTTTTGATACTGTCTTTTATTTTTAGGCTCCAATTCCAATTCTATTGATTTCAATGGGATTCAAGTACATACTTAAAATTAAATATGTGCTTAAGTACTGCTTGCAATAGGAATGGACTTAAAAACATATTTAAGTGCTTTCCTGAACTGTGGACCTTATTGTGCCTGCCCATTTACTTGGTTAGTTTGAAAAATTCAGTTACTCACATTAATAGAGAGGGATAAATTATAACTAAGGATCCTGTTTTCTGTGATTAAACCCCCAAATTGTCAGATTAAAAAAACTCCATAAAAATCTACATTTTTCTGAGATTAAAATGAAATGCTGAATTTCAGTTTCCTTAGCCACAATATATGTAGGTATCAGTTGCACACAATGTTTTACTGATATATGGTAGAACCCCATTTATCTGAGCTGACATTATCCAGCTCTCTATATTAACTGAACCTGGGGCTGGGGCTGACAGAGGCTGGGGCTCTGGCTGTCAGCCCTGGGTGGCCAGTCCCAGGCAGCTGGTGGTTTGGATAATACGGAGAGCTGGATAATGGAAGCTCGGATAAACAGGGTTCTACTGTATATATTTTTATTTTTTCACAAAATGTATAAACTAACGATTCTCTGTAAAAACTCAAATTCTGTGTTTTTCCATGGCAAACAGATTTCTAGGATCCCTTATTATAACATATTTATTTGAAGAATTTAGCTCTTTTCTATTTGAGTTGTTTATTGTTCATGCTTTTAAAATATGCTCATGAAATTATTTAATAGATGTTTTATGTGAACATATTTGAGAATCTGGATTGCCTGTGAGTTAGTTGCTGTGACTATTCATTTGCTGTGTAATTGATCACCTATAGTTGCATGGTATTCTGTTCCCTGATTGAATCACTAACACTTATGTAAAAGAGAGAGGCTTAACAGGTCATGGTTTGAACCTCCATGAAAACAGATTTTTTTTTACCAACTTTTTTGGAACAAAAATGCCCTTGTGCAAGTGTTTAGGGAAACCTCATAGACAGGGTCACAAATAACTTTGGAGCAAATTCGGTTATCAGTGATCTGATTGGCAGTGCTAAGAGCTACTGTTTAATTTGCACGGTGAAAACACTAAGGACCAGATCCGCAAAGGTACTTAGCCTCCTAACTTCAGTGAGTTTTAGAATCCTAAATAACTTTGTGAATCTTGGCCTAAGTACTGAATCTAATTTCATAGTTTTTAAGATAGACAAAGATGGTTAGATGGTGCAGTAGAAACGGGTTCATTAAATTAAGCTATTTAGAATTATTTGGTTTTGATGTAGTCCTCTTGAGTTAAAAAAAAAAAAAGAAAATAACATGAGAAGAAAGTGTAAGATGTAGATACCTCAGGAAGCTGGAAAAAGCAGCAATGAATGCATTGATGCATATCCCACAATCAGCCAACGCAAGATTGAGAACCAGGAAGTTACTGGGAGTTCGGAGTTCTTTGATTTTGCGAAAAGAAATGATTGTCAAGCCATTCAGACAGAACCCAAGCAGAGCTGAAAAACATCATCATTTTGGCTAGAATCAACTGAAATGGGAAACACATTGAACACCACTGTTTTCTGTAATGAGACAGAAATAATTGCTATGAAAACATATACACAATAAACAACCGGTGACCCATAAATATCGTATTGGTCAACACAAATAAGCAACAAAAGGATTTTCAAGGGGAGAAGACACGGATGACAGCTGAAGCCATGTCTCCAGCTGCACAATGGTGTCATGGGTGTGATTGCTCATATGAATCGCAAACTATTTTCATACATATTTCTGTATTTCACTCTTCCCTCTCTAGGCAGAACTTTTTTACCAGGTTCCATATAGCGATCCATGAACCAGAACAACGGAGGTCAAAGGGACAGTTTTAGGGGGACCAGCCCTTGACATACATCTTTGGGCTTATCTACAGTGATTGCCATACTTCTCTGGGCTTGTCTTTACTAAAAAATAGGTCATGTTTAACATCAGTTTTTCTCCCATAACACCTATAACATGCCTTGTATCTAAACACAAAAGTTCCTCAATTGCGTCTGTCAGCCTGACTATATTGGACTTCTCCCAAAGATTAACCTTGACAGAGCCTGAATTGTCAACTCAATCTTATTGTTGCCCATCCTCAATGGATTATATATGCCAAGTAATAATCTAATTATAAAAAAAATCACTGGTGGATGTCAAAACCAAGTTATTCTGTTTCCTAAGAGAGTGGCTTCTGGACAAACAAGACAGAGCACTTAATCAGGTTATCTTTGAAATCAATTCCCCACAAAGTTTAAAATCAGACACTGGCTGCAGTTTACTGCCCTCTCCAATTAGCCTGAATTTTTTCAACAATGATATGATTGTTTCCTCACTTGGCACCACTCATATTAAAATTTCAAATGCCTGATGCCACCAAATCTAACTCATATAATACATAGCACATCTTTATTTTTTTCTAAAGAGAAATGGAACAACACTTAAAAAAATCTGTATAGAATAACACTTTAAAACCCTTATCACCTGATTCCTTAAAATAGTAAACTTACTTGCACCAACTGTCTCGATAGTGCCATTATACAGACTAGACAGTTCTGCATTGTAAGCAATCCGTATCCTAATTTAATTGTCCTAATCAATGGTGGCATAATCTTACTAACAGTAACCCTGAAATCTATATTCAATTGCAAAAATAGATAACAGAACTATTTCAAAAAAGAAATATACCCAATGCTCTTTTTTTGCTTGATCTGTAGCAATAGCCAGGGGGAGAGGATTTGATTTCTCCTGCATCCCTCAGTTTTCCCCTCAGCAGCTTACCTTCCACCAGTAGGGCAGTGCCAATTCCAACCATCTCTAATTCAGTGAAGCCTTCGGGGAAGGGGTTTGAAGTAACCATATTTGCAATAATAAAACTAATTAGCCCAAGCTTTACGTCTTGCTAGCAAACACTCGTCAGCCTTTTTCATGGATTCCCTGTACCAGAAGCTCAAAGCAGCTTTCTTCTTAAAGGGCTAGTTCTTGTGCGCACTTACATTATGTTAAAAAAAAAAAAAAGCTTTGAGTTTTCAGTTCAAACACTGCAATCTTGTCCAATTAGCGATGTGAATGAAAACAGACGTGTTCTCCATCCTGTCTGCTAACTGAATTGGCAAACCACAGGGGGGAAGAAAAGTCTTTATAAAGATATTAACCCTTTCTTATTTAAAATTATTTAGTTTTATAATTGATTCTACACATCTAATTTTTGTTCAGGAAGACAATAACTATAAAGTAGTACTCCAATGTACATTAGTGACCTGCAAAACAACCAAGAACGCTGTCTAAAACAGTGTATAAAAATATTGAGCTGTCACAACTTCATAGAATCATAGGACTGGAAGGGACCACGAGAGATCATCTAGTCCAGTCTCCTGCACTCATGGCAGGACTAAGTATTATCTCGACCATCCCTGACAAGCGTTTGTCTAACCTGCTCTTAAAAATATCCAATGATGGAGATTCCATATCCTCCCTGGGCACAATACTCCAGTTGAGGCCTAATCAGCGCGGAGTAGAGTGGAAGAATTACTTCTTGTGTCTTGCTTACAATACTCCTGCTAATACATCCCAGAACAATGTTTGCTTTTTTTTTTTTTTTTTTTGTGCAAAAGTGTTACACTGTTGATTCGTATTTAGCATGTGATCCATTATAACCCCCAGATCCTTTCTGCAGTCTCCCCTTTTCAGTTGTGTTTACTCAAATAAATTTAATCAAATTAGGTCATAATTTTTTAAAACCCTAGCATGTGTGGTCTGTTTTCCTGAAATTCATATTTTATATGGGTTTCAGTCACCAAATGCTTGTCTCTGTGGATTGCATGGAGTAAACACATATACTCTCTTTAGGTATGTGTGTTTTATCACAGATATATGATAAAGATTGCTAAAATGAATTTGCGTTGCAATGGAGAGCTCTGACTCCTTTGCAGCATCTACCATGATAAAAGTGATTGTTATAAAATTTTTTAATGGTATGTAGGCCAAAAGTGAAACCCTAGATCTGAACCCACAGTGTTCAGATCCAACTTTAGGTAATCTGTTAAATACATATGCTTCTGAAAACTCATTGAAATGCCAGTGGTTTAACAGTTAAAACTACTGACTGGTTAATTTAGCGACCACCATAAGAGAATTAAGGCGTTATACTAGAATTGAAGAAAAATACATATAATAAATAGGGACAAGCAGGCATAGATAAAAATAAGAGCCAACCCAAGTCTTTTCCCAGAACTTGAACCAAATATTTTTGAGGTCATAAAATATTTCTTTTTTGTATATTACTTCACTTTTTTGGTTCAAAGCAGACTTCAAGACCCAGGCTCTGGAGTGTAAGCCAAAATGACAGAGAGTCTTGTCCTCTGGAGTGTGATCAGAAAGCAAAGGCTACTGTAGGCCAGAAGAAAAAGACCTGTACTCTATCCCCCATACCAGATTATAAGTAGCAGGAAGAAGCCAGTCACATGAAGCGACATGGTGCTTAGGCAAGTAACAGCCAGAGACTGGAGCTAAGAGAGGTAAATCTGGGCTGCTGGCAGATGATTTAGAGGAAAAGAGAACAGAATGTCGAAGTGGAGTAGACTGGAAGGCCAGTCAGCAGGTAGTTGGGGAAAGGCGTTTTCAGCTTGAATAGAAGGTGTTGAACAGTCATCTCCTGTGACAAGTGATTCTATACTGTCCCACTCAGCTCCAAACCCTTTCTATACCCCCAGTTGCAAGTGTCCTTACCTTACACCTACTTCTTGGTTTTCCAGTTGTGAAGAATTCATTCATGCAGTGGCCCACAAAATCTAAGGTCAGCCTTAGCATGGGGCTCTGGCTAATGGTGGCCCTAAACCCTCTGTCTCTTCAGTCCATGTTGCAGAGATGGACTCTTAAACCCTCAGCCCTTTTTCTTCTAGCAGTGGAAGCTCTCTTTACTCCCTGTGCTCCGAGCATAGGATCCTAAAGCATGAAACTCTTCTGGCCAGCTTGTGTGGGTGGATATATTTCGGATTCAAAGTCAGGGGGGCCTGGCAGGTGCGACTGTTCTCTCTTTGCTGGCACTAGGCCCTGTCAGTCCAGAGAATTGCATCTGGAATGTTGGGGTTTTTTTTCCCCTTCCCATATTCCTGAGGATGAGCTATAGAAGAAAGGCTTTTTCCTTCTTGATGGCACTTATGGAGGGTCTCCTTGAATGCTGCCAGGACCTCAGACCCAGTGCATGGTTCTAGGAGGGAGATGAGAGTGGGACCCAAAAGTGAGAAGCCTGCACAGCTGCATACTTGGCATGGGTTCAAGCTGGCCCTAAACAAGGTCCAACAGTGAGCATTTGGGGATGGCTACATGAATAGACTTTGATAGATCCCAAAATAACAATTACATTATGGTCAGAAGAAGATGTGTATGTTCTCACAAGAGCGGCCTATGGACCAACAGACCATCTTGGCTAAGTTGAGTCTGTTCTACCTGGAGCCCAATTCTTAAGAGTGTTCAAGCTTTTGAGTCTCATGCAGCTTTATTTCTGTTCCCTAGATTTACCAAAAAGCTATTAATTAAAACTACATCAAATTAGTCTGAATGTATTGACAGTTATAAGACTAAATTTTGACTTCTCTGATTATAAAATGTCCAACACATCGAACAAAATATGAATGCTAAATATTAGCTTGGTATCCTGAATCAGTTCAGCATCCCTTCCCTAAGGAAAATATAACAACACTTAAAAAATCAATAACAAAAATTGCATCCCCTTTGCCCACAGTCAATTTCTTTCTATAAAAGGCAAAATACAAGCACTGGCTGTCTCAATAATGTAGTTACATAAACAAAAGAGTTCTACATTGCAAGCAACCTCTGCCCCACCCATCGTCTTATTTTAATTATCAAAACTACTGATAATGTAGCCATAGAAACAACAGCAACCCTGAAGTCTATGTTGCTGTATTGCAAATGCTTCTCTTTGCTCAAATTTTGAATTGTATTTCGCAAATCCCATTTTTGCTAGATTTTCAAGAATAACAATGGAGAAAGGATCTGATTTCTTAACATTCCCCCCAGCTTACCTTCTACCAGCAGGGCAGTGCCAATGCCAAACACCTCTAATTCAGTGAAGCCTTCAGGCAAAGGATATGAAGTGACCATACTTTCAATAATAATGCCACCTAGTTTGGGCTCTGTACCCCACCACCTAACAGTTTATCAGCCTCTTCCCCGATTCCCCTTTTCCAGTAGCCCAAGGCAGCTTCCTTCTTAAAGAGCCAGTTCACGTGCAGACACATGCAAGTTATTATGTAAAAGCTTTGGGATTTTAGTTCAACACTGCAATCTCTACAAGAATGCCATTAATGATGTGCATAAAGCACCCCCGCTCTGCAAATCGTATTTGCAGACCATAGCAAAAGGAAAGCATTCATTGCATTTACAACAAGGTCTTTGTAGAGACAGGATTAAGAACACTGTCCAGTTAATTCTGCAACACTGAAAAAGAATTAAAGGGTCTGGAATGAAAAAAAACCCAACATGTAATATATAATTGGGAAGTGAATTGAAAAACAAAGAAACAGTTATTGAATTTCTAATTAGGGAAAAAAGAGCATACAGGGAATTTCTGGGATGTATAGTTTCCCCATAAAGTATTATTAAGAAATATGAAGTATGTATTTTTTGACAGAAATGGCTCTGAATCTAATCCTCCCTCATCCTCTGCCCCCTTGTAACATGTTTTTAAATTCTATAGGATTAAATTAAGATACTTTTTCCAGCATAGATGTGTATCTCATTGGCACAGTCCAACCTGAGGACAAGCACATGCTAAAAAGGCAATTAATCCTTATAAACTAGTGACCCAGTCCTGCAAACACTTACACATATGAGTGGTAATGGGTCTACTCACATGTTTAACTTTATGCATGTATGTAAGTGTTTACTAGAGTAGATGAACTGAGCTTTGTGGAATTTGTAAAGAGATTACCTTCCACCCAATCCTCCCCCATCCCCTGTAAAAATAAACTATCCCACCGAGCCATTCCAATAAATGCAATTGTAGGGACTGTGCTGGTGTCACCAGTTCTGTCCTTTTTATTTCCTACCTGGTATAGTTACTGATTAATATATTGCTTTGGAATGTTGTGACATATCAAATTGCAGTCAGCCACTTTGATTATTCAAGTGACACAAATAATAAGCATTTTGAGACACGTCTAACATGCCAATATTTGCCTTAAGTTCATGACATTTTTAATGCTTCACAAACACATATGGAGGTCACCATTAAAAAGTCAGTGATTTTACCATGTTATATGAGACACTGTAATTTCGCTTTGTATTTAGGGTAAGAAATAACTGATACTTGTTGAGGAATGTTGATCTTTTAAAATAGTGATCACTTTAGATGTCTTTGCATTTCTCTGTTCCCCCCTTTTTTTTATGTCATTTCTCTCTTTCTCTTCTCCTTTTCTTTTCCTTTTCTTCTGCCCTGGGTAAACCTAGCTATTCTAGTGACCTTCTATCTGTCTTAGATATTTACATAGCCTCCATTACCATAATATCTTGACACCTAACAATCTTTATAACATTCCCTTTTTATAGGGAAGTACTATAACCCCCATGGTACAGATGGGTATCTGAGGCAAAGAGACACTAAGGGTGAATTGCTTTACTTTCATTTAATGTAATTATATCCCACAAGTAAGCATCATGAATTCTCAGTGATCTTCTAACATTCGTCATTTAAAAATGCTTCACGAGTTTACCAATCTGTGTAGACTGTTGTAAGGAACAGAGAGAAAACAGATTAGAGATGCTCCTTTTGCCAGATTTCCTTGTGTCCTTCAAAGGACAAAATGTGTTTGCCAAGTTGGCATATCAACATTAATAAAATAGGTATAGCTACAATCACAGTGAAAGAGGTGCAGTGCAACAATAATAGAACACTCAAATACAGTCATGACTTTTCTCTAAGCAATCAGAGCTGATTGACATATATTTTTATATTCATGGAAGACCTTAGTTATATTGATATATTATTATTTAGCTGACTTTCTAATCCTTTCCTTTGACTCAGGTTCAGCCAACTGTCTTTGATTCATTGTATTGAAAACACGTATTAAATGCCAAACTGCACTATTTTACGAGAGACCATCTCAGAATACAAGCCTATTGGAAGTTAGTTTGGTCACACAGATGAGCCGTAACTTTGGCTCTAACTGGAAATGCTCCTAATCAATGGTTAGGAGAGAAAACAAGAAGCACATTATCTGAAGACATCTGATTTAACTTGGCCAGCTTAGCTGGTTTTCATTTTCAAACAGTGATTGGGGAAATGTTTTAGACAGCCTGTAGGCATGTGATCTCTGCAGTGGGAGCAAAGACGTAGAAGATGATACTGCAGTGCAGACTGTATTAAGGTTAACAGTGTCAACACTTTGAACATGTTTGGAGCCTCTTAATAGTCACTCTACTCGAAATAACAAGATCCTGAATGTGTGTCTAATCTAATTCCCCCCCCGGCCTCCGTCAAGACTTGTTTAGAGAAAGAAATAATAGTGAACACAAGAACTTCATGGTCTAATAGCAGAAGATGAGGCGAATGAAGCCTTTGGAATGTAGTTGCAGTTGGGAAGAACAGTAAATAGTCTTGCTGTTGAGGTGGAGTTGGAGAGCTTGCTCTCCCTGGGGGAATCTTAATGGGGAGAAAAGCAATGGTGACCATCCATGAGTAAAAATGAAAAGGATGAAGTATGAAGGACTAACACAGCCTGTCATAGAAATTCAAAGGTGCAAAAATCTTAGGTTAGCTCTCCCCACCATTTTATGGATGTGGAGCCTTTGGACCAGGGCCATGCACAGCTGGTTGGTTTCTCATTAGCCTTAAAACATATCTGCTTGCACATACGTGAACTCACGTGCTATAGAAACAAATAGTATGCTAGAATTCACAGTTCCTAATATCTCTCTTCCCCCATGTGTAGCCACCTTAGACATGGAATGGACAAAGTGGTGTGAGTAATATAAGAAGCTATGTGACCAAAACATGCATCCATCTTGAGCACCAAGCTCAAAGGAAATGTATGCTGAAGCTCTGAAATGCTCAGATTTTTCTTTTCATTTTTATACATTTATAGATTATCAAGATCTCTTAGGAACTAGACATGCAGAAATCGCTAGAGAGAGATTTTTCTCAGAACTCTAGCTGAGACAAGAAGTGGAAGTACTGCAAATCTTGTGAGGAAGCCCATTATACAGAATCAAAGGTTTTAGATAGTTCAGATCAAAATGTTGGATAGTTTGGATCAAAATGTTTGGCTGTTTTTCTGCACTGAATTTGAACTCTAAAACTTCTAGAGGTTTGCTCTACACTAATGCAAGCAGCATGGTCACTGTTTTAAGAGGCTCTAGGCCTGACAAAAGTAGACAAATCCTGCCATCAGAAAAAACTCCATGCAAAGGAAAACAATTACCAAGTTCTGGGCTGGATTAAAGCATAAGCAAGTACCTACATCCCCAGCTCCTGGAATCATCTGTTGACTTCAAAACAGCAGCTTTTATTAAAAACAATGTTTCTAGTCCATCTGGTTACAAAGAGAACCTTAACACTGTGATCTGCACATTAGCAATGCAGCGATGTTTGCTTGAGCTGTAGATTCCTGAAACAATAGCTCTTGAGAGGTTTGAAAGACTCCATTACATTCTATTTGTCAACACTGAAACCAACTGCTCTGTGCTTCCGTCACAAGCACCAACACTACTTTTGCAGAGGACTTGAAGAGGTCCTCGCTACAGCCACCCTACCATGGCTTTGATGATGTGTTGGAAGGTCCCTCCCCTTCCCCGCACTGAACACAGGGAATGTGGTCCAGGAAGGGGAAGCACAGTCTGTTTAAAGAGGAATGGTGGTGGATCTCCCAGTGGACTTCCCTTTTCTGGATAGTCCCTACCACTGGCACACCAAGGAGGGGTAGAGCCATGGTGCAGATGTGTGTGTGTATGTGTGTGTGTGTGTGAGAGAGAGAGAGAGAGAGAGGGGGTCATGACATGGGAGCATGGCCATAGTGCAGTAACAGGGCCAAGGAGGAGCCCTATATAGGGGTGTGCCTACTGCCCCAGTTTGCCTTAATCCAGCCCTGGGTAAATCAGAAGAAAAAGGGATTGATACCCATCTACATGCAGGAAGTTTAGAACAATGGGATGATACAGTGGGGCCAAAAGATGCTTAATTTTACTGGGAAGAAGTCAAGCCCAATAAAATTAGGTGGAAAATATAGGGATGTGTCCAGATTCAGAGTTATAGAGGAAAATGATTAGGTAGGAGCAAGATGTTAGTAAAGCACCCCAAAAAGGGATGCACCTGCTTCCTCCCAAAAGCTAGTGCATTTACTTGGGCCAAAATAACTGTGATCAGGTGCACAAGCAAGTAGAAGTGCCTTAGCATTGCCAGGCATGTACAGTAATCCATTCACATCCAGGTCGTCCATGACCTAGTCCCCACACTCCAAATTGGTTTATAGAGTGGGCATAATGGTGCAGATAGTTCACTCTCTGTATTCAGTAGGCTGCTTCGGGAAAAAATGAAGAAACTGGCTATGGAATTTAGAAGCGATATAATTCTGTGTTGCATTTCATAGGTTTTTGAGTGGTTCCTATAGAGCCATACAGATTTCAGTCCTGTTAAATTCAATAGGGTATTTCCATAAGGGATGTGAATAGTATGTCCATATAATCTGAAAAATATTAATTATGTAATGCATAGATATAATATTTCAGTCACATCTATTATTAGTCATTGCTGAGTAACTCTGATGTAATCATTATCAAATGTATATTTTGTTTGTTTAAATAACTCTATATGATGAACACATTATATATATATATAAATGATAGCTTTCTTGCATCAGATTTATGTATGTCTCATACAATAATTAAATATATTGTCACCTCTGCACAGAACAATAGTAGAATTCAGGGCATTACAGTACAGCTTCCTATTGGAGAAGAAATCAGTAATGTGGAGTCTTACATTCTTTACACTATAGACCAGTCCTTGGACAGAGGTGGTCACAAACAGCACACAAGCAAGCCCCTTTTCAGGAATTTGAGTCACAACACCAATGACCAGTTCCCAGGGAGCAACTCTGCCCCAAGAGTGTCTTAGAGAGATTAAGGCAGAGACTGCTGTTTTCTACAGCTCACCTGAAGACATTGCATAACAAAACAAACATACAGCATTTCTTCAAAGACTGTGTATTGATTACAGGTTAAGAAAAATAACTTTTAAGACTATATTTGAACAGTGTCATTTGGTGACTCCTGCCATAATGATTTTTTACAAAATATCTGTCCTACTGGCCCATGCATTCCATGCTTACTTTCTCTCTAGTGATCCCCCACATTTTATGTTGATAGTAGGCACTTTTCTTGGCCACATCTCTTGAGTCCCAATTCTCCCATCATAGGATCTGTATTGCTCCCCTTCAGTGAAAGATATGCTTGTAATTTAGTGTCAGGAGAACAGAATCATTGGTAATTTAGATGCTTTTGGTATCCCTCGTCTCTAAAGTGAGGCACTTCAGTTTCTCCAACCTACTTTCTGTCTGTTAGCTCTTTTCTCCTCCTGCAAATTATGAGTAACTCCCACTGAAGTCAGTGGAAGTTACATATATTCTGCTGGAGTATCAGGCCCATATTATGGGACCTTAGTTGCATTTGTTAGTTTGTTGGGAGGATTTGATAGAATTTATTTTATAAACTGTAAAATATCTTTGTGTTTCCATTTCAAGTATCTAATGTTACAGCTTTTTTAAGATTGCCTGATTTCTAGCCAAAATAGCTACTGCCGCTCACTGGGGCTGGAGTAATTAAGCCAACAGGAGAGCTTTCTTTTGTTGTCTTAGGGTATGTCTACACTACCAGAGTAGTTCGATTCTACTTAAATCGAATTTGTGGAACCGATATTACAAAGTCGAACGTGTGTATCCACACTAAGGACAGTAATTTGACTTTGTGAGTCCACACTAATGGGGCAAGCATCGACATTGGAAGCGGTGCATTGTGGGCAGCTGTCCCACAGTTCCCGCAGTCCCCGCTGCCCATTGGAATTCTGGGTCGAGCCCCCAATGCCTGCTGGGGGAAAAAATGTGTCGAGGGTGGTTTTGGGTAACTGTCGTCATTCAACCGTCACTCCCGCCCTCCCTCCCTGAAAGCGCCGGTGGGCAATCAGTTCGCGCACTTTTCTGGTGAGTGACAGCGCGGACGCCACAGCACTGTGAGCATGGAGCCCGCTGCGATCATCGCTGCAGTTATGGCCGTTGTCAACTCCTCGCACCTTATCGTCCCCCTTTTTCACAGTCAGATGCTGAGAAATCGGGCGAGGAGGCTACGGCAGCACGGTGAGGACATGAAGTCTGAGAGTGGCACAGACCTCTCACAAAGCACGGGACCCCGCGCCGTGGACATCATGGTGGCAATGGGTCATGTTCATGCTGTGGAACGGCGATTCTGGGCCCGGGAAACAAGCACGGACTGGTGGGACCGCATAGTGCTGCAGGTCTGGGATGAATCACAGTGGCTTCGAAACTTTAGGATGCGTAAGGGAACTTTCCTTGAACTGTGTGAGTTGCTGTCCCCTGCCCTGAAGCGCAAGGACACCTGGATACGAGCAGCCCTGACTGTGCAGAAGCGAGTGGCCATAGCCCTCTGGAAACTTGCAACGCCAGACAGCTACCGGTCAGTAGCGAACCACTTTGGCGTGGGCAAATCTACCGTGGGGGTTGCTGTGATGCAAGTAGCCAACGCAATCGTTGAGCTACTGCTCTCAAAGGTAGTGACCCTGGGAAATGTTCAGGTCATCATAGATGGCTTTGCCGCGATGGGATTCCCAAACTGCAGTGGGGCTATAGATGGAACTCACATCCCTATCCTGGGACCGGACCACCAGGCCAGCCAGTATATTAACTGAAAGGGCTACTTTTCAATGGTGCTGCAAGCACTGGTGGACCATAGGGGACGTTTTACCAACATCAACGTCGGATGGCCGGGCAAGGTTCATGACACGCGTGTTTTCAGGAACTCTGGTCTGTTTAGACGCCTGCAGGAAGGTATTTTCTTCCCGGACCACAAAATAACTGTTGGGGATGTGGAGATGCCTATAGTGATCCTCGGGGACCCAGCCTACCTGCTAATGCCCTGGCTCATGAAGCCCTATACAGGCGCCATGGACAGTGACAAAGAACTCTTCAACTACCGGCTGAGCAAGTGCAGAATGGTGGTGGAGTGTGCTTTTGGACGTCTCCAGGGGAGATGGAGAAGCTTACTGACTCACTCAGATCTCAGCGAAACCAATATCCCCATTGTTATTGTAGCTTGCTGTGTGCTCCACAATCTCTGTGAGAGCAAGGGGGAGACCTTTATGGCGGGATGGGAGGTTGAGGCAAATAGCCTGGCTGCTGATTACGCCCAGCCAGACAGCCGTGCGATTAGAAGAGCCCAGCGGGAAGTGCTGTGCATCCGGGAGGCTTTGAAAGCTAGGTTCCTCAGTGAGCAGGGTAACCTGTGACTATTAAGTTTGTTTACAGAGAAGCTGAACCTGCCCCCGTTTTTTTACCCAGTTAATGTTGACTATCCTCTGCAGTATGTTTCCCGCCTTCCAACACACGTTTAAAAATAAAATACATGGAACTTTGTTAATTAACACCGTTTTCTTTATTACTGATTTCGCGGGTTGAAACTGGGACGCAGACTGTGGTGGGTAGGGTGTGTAGTGATGTAAAGACGGCTTCTAAACTCAAGGAATGACAGGCTCCTGCTCCTAGAGCGGTCCGCAGTGGCGGACTGGTTGTTTCAACGGAGCCTGCCATCCCTCCTTTTTGGGACTCTTTGTGTGGGGGCTATGTGACTTTGTGGCGGGGGAGGACGGTTACAGATCCCCTGCTGCGTGGCTCTGTGATCCAGGATAAGGACCGCTGCATAAGTAGTTAGAGAGCTTACAGCAGCGCAGATAGTGTAGCCATAGCCTAAGCAAAATGCTCAAGCTGAGTTCTCTATTACAGTAGGGAGTAGTGACACTTGTAAAGACCAGGCTATGTTGTCTCATAAAATTTAATTGATGATGAAAGCAAAGTTTTTGAAAGATCCATAGTGCTTTTGTCGTCTTCTCCAATGTGCGAAACACTGATGATGTATTGTCTGTTGTATGGATAGCCAAGTAATAAAAGAGGATTGGAGTTTTTCAATACTTATTGCTGAAAAATGGGATTTTCAATACCTGCTATGCTATTTCCAGCTACTTTCAATATTGAGGAAAGATTTTTTTCCCCATTCAGCCAAATGTAATCAACTTTGGAACAGGCTTTGCCAGATGGAATCTCACCATAAAATGGAAGTCTTGGCTAGGAAATTGCTTTCTGGATAAAGAAAAAAATGTGGACCAGATATTTCAGAGGTAACATAACGGTAATTTGCCAAATTGGAGCAAAAGAGAATGCCAAAGAATCAAAATGTTCTTTTCATTTATATTCCCCTGGCTAAATGGGGTAAGCCTCAAAACATATTATATAAGAGATAAAAGCAAACATAAATATATCTTTTTAATACTCTAATGGATGCATTTATGCAATGAGAATGTAGAAATCCCTAGAGTTAAAGGTGGAGACGTTAAATGCAGGCACTGAGGGAAGAAATGACTCAAAATCAGAAAGAAGACAAAAAGGGAAACTTTATGCTCTACTAACTTTCCACAATATACTGTTAAAAATTCTTAATTTCATATATTCATAGAGGAAGAAATTCACTTCAGTGTACAGAACCTGCACAAGGCCCTCTGCACCATTTAATTCCTACCTAACATTTTTAACAAGGATCCTTTCCCTAGATTATGAAATTCATCCTAGGGTAAATTTCACTCAGATGGATCTTTATATAAAATGAACTCCTAACATTGTGTTTTAAACATCAGCTTTCTTCTCTGGTGTATAGGAAATGGTGGGACAAATTCAACCCTGGTGTAATTCTTTTGAAGCGAATGTAGTTACTCTAGTGATGAGTGTGACTCGGTATAACTTTATAGCATATTCTAAACTAAGACTAGAATTGCAGGAATGTTGCAAGTCAGCATTGGGGTGCAGTTCCTAATTATCACATGCTTTCATAAGCACATAAGAGCGGCCATACTAGGTCAGACCAATGGTCCATCTAGCCCAGTATCCCATCTACTGACTGTGGCCAATGCCAGGTGGCCCAGAGGGAATGAACAGAACAGGTAATCATCAAGGGATCCCCTGTCGCCCAGTCCCAGCTTCTGGCAAACAGAGGCTAGGGACATCATCCCTGCCCATCCTGGCTAATAGCCATTGATGAACCTGTCCTCCATGGATTTATCTAGTTCTTTTTTGAACCCTATTATAGTTTTGGCCTTCACAACATCCTCTAGCAAAGAGTTCCACAGATTGTGCGCTGTGTGAAAAAATACTTCCTTTTGTTTGTTTTAAACCTGCAGCCTATTAATTTCATTTGGTGACCTTTAGTTCTTGTGTTACGAGAAGGAGTAAATAACACTTCCTTATTTACTCTCTCCAGACCAGTCATGATTTTATAGACCTCTATCATATCCCCTTTTAGTCGTCTCTTTTCCAAGCTGAAAAGTCCCAGTCTTATTAATCTCTCCTCATATGGAAGCTGTTCCATACCCCTAATAATTTTTGTTGCCCTTTTCTGAACCCTTTCCAATTCCAATATATCTTTTTTGAGATGGGGCAACCACATCTGCACACAGTATTCAAGATGTGGGTGTACCATGTATTTATATAGAGGCAATAGGATATTTTCTGTCTTATTATCTAGGCCTTTCTTAACGATTCCCAACATTCTGTTCACTTTTTTGACTGCCGCTGCACATTGAGTGGATGTTTTCAGAGAACTATCCACAATGACTCCAAGATCTCTTTCTTGAGTGGAAACAGCTAATTTAGACTCCATCATTTTATATATATAGTTGGAATTATGTCTTCCAATGTGCATTACTTTGCATTTATCAACATTGAATTTCACCTGCCATTTTATTGCCCGGTCACCCAGTTCTGAGAGATCCTTTTGTAGCTCTTCACAATCTGCCTGGAACTTAGCTATCTTGAGTACCGTTAGTTTTGTATCATCTGCAAATTTTGCCCCGCACTGTTTACCCCTTTTTTCTCCTTCTCTCAGATTACTATTGCCTTTACATCTTTTATTTCTCTGAGGAAAGGACACTTGCATATAGGCCAATTATATAACTCTAGAGAAGGAGCAAATGAGGGGCAGATCAGTAGGAAAATCACTTACAACCAGATCTGATAGCCTTTTTTATTCTGAGTAGTACCTTACTCTGTGAATAGTCCCATTGGTTTCATTAGGACTATTCACAGAGTGAGGTAGCACCCAATGTAAGCCAGAGTATCAGAATCTGTCCCTGAGCCATTTGAGTAAATTCTTCAAAATGAAAAAAGTGTAACCCCCCAAAACTTCCAACCATCTCTCAAAACCGCAATAACCTTCCAGAAAGGCAGAAATTATACTTGAAAACAAGAGTGCTAATAATATACAAACACTATGGCATTTAGTCCAAGGGCAATTGCAGTAATATATTTACACAGAGAATATATTACCTATGCTGTACACGTCATTAATATATCCATACATTGTGTCACCGAATGCAATAAATACAGAAAAGTGCATTACACTGAAAAGCTAACATTTAAAAAATACCACATGAACAAAAAACACTCCTCATTCTCCTCCTACCTTTTATTACCCTCTCTCTTTTTTCCAATTTTCCTGAGTTCCCGATGTATAAGACTTGACTTGTAATTTCCAAGAGGTTAATGAAAACTGCCACAAGGCTATGCATATGGCCTATAAAACCTTGAAAAGAGTGTAGTGAGGTTAGTCAGAATATGAAAGCTGATGATTATCAGACTGGGATGTGGAGGAGGGGTCTCTTCTACAGAACTCAGTATGTTCCACCTGCACTTGGAAGCAAAGTGAACCATGCAGAGGGTTTAATTTTTCCAGTGTGCCTGACTACGAAAATGATGATGCAGAACAAGCACTGTTTTCTAAGCTGAGGTGACCCTGCTGAGCTTAGAGTAATACTATTAGGGTTCAAATCAGAAAAAACTGTTGCAAGTCTATAATATTGTCACATGACCATCTCTGCCATGCAGCCTAGGATGCTAGGTCCAGTTTTAACATTTTTTTTTTAATATAAAAACCCGAGTGGATTTTTTTTTTAGGGGGAAATTAAATATAAAAATGGTGATATATCCTAAATGTGTATCAAATACATAGATCATTTTGCCTTTTGTTCTTTATGCAACAACAATATGACAGATACCAGGGGCACAATTCAGCCCCATATAATCATGTTTACTAACTATACAGAAACAGGCAAGATCTAGCTAGATATATATTGCTGCCCTAAATCGTTTCTGGTGGCTTCTAAAACAGAACAGAGTAAGTACCATCTGAAGGCTTTTAAAGGAATACTACTTTATTTCTATACACTGCAAGGATTAAACTAGAAATCCATAAATTCCAGTACAAAATTATTCTCATCCATTCTAGTTTGCTATCCTTTCCTCTCTCAAATCCTTCCTTAAGACACACTTCTGCTGCAATTGCTATAAGAAATCATCCAGTTAATGATAGTTAGGTTGAAGCTAAATGGAGATAGTTAACACTTGTTCAATTTATCCTATTGCAATATAGATATTAAATAGTAAATATGTTACAGGTCATTAACTGGACTCCATGTACTCCTGAAAGTATCTAGTCTATTATTGTTGAATGATATAACCTTTCAAATGCAAGTGTCATAAGTACAGAATGCATCCAGTCATCAATATTTAGTTTAGATGCTTTCTCTTCCTCCTCTGTCCCTACCCCCAGGCTCAAACATTGTTGGTTGAAATATATAGTGTGGGGACATCTGGATTATGTCATGTCTGAGTATATCCTTTATGAGTGACACTTAGGTAGATATGTATGTGACTCTTCACATGCTGAATAAAAGTAATCAGGAACCCCAGTATCCTGGCAGAATTCTGAGATGTGTAATTCAATTCTGCCTATCGACATTTTCTTTGTACATTCAATTTGATAAGGTACAATACTCTAATTTTTCTAGCTTAAACCTCTGTGCACTGTTGCCATCTGCTGTTAGATGCTGCAATTCACCCGACAAGTGGCTGCATTTCATTGGTGAATGAAAGTGGATCTTGTGTGCAATTTGTGTATCTGTTTAACTTTTGCTTTGAGATTCTTCAGGATGAAAAGTGCTATGTATGTATAAGACCATGATCATTAATTTACATGGTTAAAAATGTCTGAAGACTTTGCTTGTTCGCAAGGAAAACAGATAATCTTTTTCCATACTTGTGGATTAGTTATTTAAATTAACAAGGGGCGTGCCTAATATTTCTCCTCTGCTATAGTTTTAACTTAACATTTTCATTGCATAAAATGAATAATTTGTATAGTGTATACAGCTGACTGGGTATATGGTGAATGAATGGTTTGTTGACCTCATGAATGGGGAATGCATGAAATTTTGCAGAGTAAGACACATGCAGGGATTATATTTGACAAGTTACCTCTGAAGGCAAAAATCAACCTATTAATCAGACATGGTGTTTTTTCCACTACAGAAATACCACAGAATGTATCATTATCACCATTTTTTCCCTCAGTAAATAGTTACGGCTAAATGGCTAAAATCTCCGGAGATGGAGTCATACAGATCTCATGCCCTTTTCTAAGGTGTGGGAGAAGTGATATTACCACTTCCAGACAGCCCATCTTCTTGACAACATGTACATTAGCTCCATCTAGAATTAATATTCTGTAAAAGGCTAGAAAGGACAGTAAGGATCCAAATCTTCAGATGTTTCTGTATATGGGGGAATCCATGCCACAAAGAGGTTACACAGGGGATTCTGCTCTAGCTGCATGAAGTTGTGATCTATAATGGCTGTTTTCTTGTCACTGCTTGCGGGAATGGGGGAAGTCTGTGGAAGAGGAGGGGCAGGGGCATGGCTAGTAGATCCATGAATATGCAGATCTAATAGCCATCCCCATTCCCACTGAAGTGCAGTAGTTATGTACACTACTTTAGTTCTCAGCGTGGTAGCCATGTTAGTCTGTATCAGCAAAAACAATGAGGCGTCCTTGTGGCACCTTAGAGACTAACACATTTATTTTGGCATAAGCTTTCATGGGCTAAAACCCGCTTCATCAGATGCATGTTTTAGCCCAAGAAATCTTATGCCCAAATACATTTGTTAGTCTCTAAGGTGCCACAAGGACTCCTCATTGTTTTTACTTTAGTTCTGAGGCTGTTGTAGAGGCCAAGGAATGGCCCTGCAGGTGATCTGAGGCCTGAGTGGAGTAGTCTGTTCCCACCTGGACCTCACAGAGCCTTACTTTGTAGAACCTGTTGTCTTGGGCTTTTCACAGAGGTCAGGGCTTGGCCCTGTAGAGTTGATTATTGATTTTTAAAGAATATAGATCAAATTATGGTCTCATGAACTATATATGTCTCTTACTCTTGGTTTCCTATGGTGTAATGATTTATGTTACTCACTGCTAACTATAACTAAAAGAAACATAATGGATAGGCTTTAATATTCCATGCCAAAGAGCATCAGAGTTTCTTTTCTTTTTTTTCCATCAATACACATCTAGAGGTCTACTTAATTACTTAAGTCCTATAGGTCTGGAGGAGATTTCTTCATCAGCATTAAGTGCAAAATCCAATTTAGAGTGACATAATGCATTAATGTGCTCTCAACATGCATCAGTGGGGAGGATTTTTCCATTTCACAAGATGTGTCTTGCCAGAAGCTTCTTGAAGATTCATTTACCTAATGAAATTGCTTTAGTGTCTGGCTTGAGTTGTCCGCTCTCAGACAGAATAGTGATAAGGCATTTTACAGCTTTTATTTATTATAAATATATGCTATTTTATTTGTATTAGACTACCTTTCTCAAGTACGGGAAAGGGGAAAGCAAAAATAAATCTATTCCAAGAGTCCAGTTAAAGAAAATTAACTCAGTAGTAAAAGGTTTGACTTTTTGATCTGTCGTGTTAGCTTTTAAAATTGTCTTTTGATTCCAAGTGAGCGAAGTCTATTGATATCCATCCACACCTGGGTTCAGAAATTCTATAAGGAAAATTAGATATTATAAAGACAAATAATTAGATTAAATTTTATGGGAAACAAAAACAATGAGGAAAATTCTACTCTAAATTACACACTCTGATTTTACTGAAGTTGCTCAGGAGTTTGTTGAGGTTGTAACTGAAAGCAGAATTTGGCCCAAAATACATACACTCAAAATCTGAACAAGAGATCCTGCTATATTCAGGATATGCAAAACAAATCCTCATACCTTTACTGAATGCAACTTTATACCTCCTGCTGGCATCTTTTCCAATGTCCCGCCTAATTTGTACCCAAGTGCTCCATTCCTGTAATTTAGGGCCCTCTATTGCTTCCACTGATGTCAATGGCATAGCTCTCATTGACTTCAGTTGGAGCAGGAGCAGGCCCAATGGAAGACAGTGTATTGCTGTACAATGTTACCATTTTATCCTCCCTAAAAATGTAACATTGAGTTTAAATAAACAAACAAACAAAAAAGTTAAAGTGTAGCTTACAATGTGGAGGGAATTAATTAGTTAACATTAATGATAAATTAAGTGATGTTTTAGTATTTGTAGCAATGGGATCAGGGACGGATTTACACCTTATGCACCCCTAGGAACAGCATCTTCAGTGCCCCCCCCCCACCTACAGCTGACCTTTGTGTTTTCTGTAAAAAATGAAATGAAAAGAAATATAAACACAGCCTCCCTGGGAAGGCATGAGACCCTCCTCCATGCACGGTGCTCCCAGCCTGAGCTGAGGTGCAGCCCACCCACATCAGGCAAGGCGCAAGGGGTGGGGACTGTACCTCTCCCCATGGTGAGCAGTCCCTGGATGTCTTCCATTCCTCCCACAGCCCAGCGCAGCAGCCCTGCTCTGGCTCTGCCCCCGCAAATGAATTGCAAGCCGGCCATGCCCCTCCCTCACTTTCCCTGGCATGGGGAAGAGGCAGTGGGGCGACCGAGATTGGGAAGGGGCTGACGCTCCCAGCACCTTCAGCAGCCACCCTGCCCGGCCATGGCTCACAGCGCCCCCAGGTGGGCAGACTCAGATGCTTACCCTGCTCCAGCCCCACATGCCGGATGGCTGTCAACCTGCACCAGGAGCTCGCCCGCCTGCGGGGGAACTGTATGTATTAACTTTTTAACTTTTAACCCACTTTTAACTTTTATGGCCCCTAAAACGCTGGCACCCGGAGGCATGGGCCTACTGTGCCTAATTGGAAATCCAGCCCTGAATGTGATGGGATAAAGCACTATATAAGCGATAAATATAATTAATATGGAGATCTAGATGTCTCCTACACTGCATTGTTGGCTGCACTGCCAACAAGCTACAGATCTGTGTTACATGAGATGGAAAAAAATGTGTTGGGTTGCATTGAAAGTTATATGCAGTTTAACTGAGGTCTGAATTGGCTCATAGTGTGTTCATATTCATAGATTCATAGATTCTAGGGCTGGAAGGGACCTCGAGAGGTCATTGAGTCCAGTCCCCTGCCCTTATGGCAGGACCAAATACTGTCTAGACCATCCCTGATAGACATTTATCTAACCTACTCTTAAATATCTCCAGAGATGGAGATTCCACAATTTCCCTAGGAAGGTTCATCCAGAGACCTCTTTTGTATCTTTTGGATACAGCGGTGTTTTTTAAACTGCTAATTGTAGACTTACTGAAGGATGGGAGCACTGACATGCCTCTCATTCCTTACTCTTCTCAGGACATGTCTACGCTACAGCCCTAAGTTGACCTATGTTAGGTCAACTTACAGTCATTGCAGTAATTACTGTGGTGGCTGATGTCCACAGTACCCTCCTTCTGTCGGTGGTGCACAGCCTCACCAAAAGTGCTTCCACTGACTAAAGAGGGTCAATGTGGAGCTGAGAGCCAGCAGCCCAGCTGGGAGTGGGGAGACTCTAGCTGCTCGGCTTTCTTGTCAATTTCACAGCTATACTGGAGATGGCCAAAAGCTGAAGCAGGTAACGTAGTGTCTAAACGGACACTACTTCGCTGTAACTACACCAACATAAGTGCTACACCTCTCAGTGTATGTCGGTGTAGTAAGGCACTTACATTGATGGGACAAGGCTGTAGTGCGTACACTGACATAATTAGGTTGACATCAGCTGCCTTATGTCAACCTAACTATGTAGTGTGGACCAGGCCTTAGTATCCTCTCTCCTTACTTATCCTTCTACTCTCCCCCCATCTACTTTGCGTCTTCTTTCATGGTGCGCACCCTCTGGGAACATTCTCCCATTCGCTATACACCAAGGCCCCTCCTTTTTCTCCATCAAATCCCTTCTTATGACCTTCCAACAGAAACTTCTTAACCATCTGTATCTCCATTTCTCCTGAGTGAAGCCATTCTTGCTCTATTAACCATATGTCAGTCTTTTTAATCTGTATTTCACCTCTTTGAGGTAGAGACTTTATTGGTTTGAAACATTTAATCTACAGTTACAATGATATACAAATAATAATAGGCAATATATGGTGGCACAATGAGCTTGGTGAGGAATATTCGATGAAAGTTTAAAATGGTGGACATTCTGGAAATCATGGAAATGTTTTATCATGAGGTTTCTCTGGTTCTCTCTTACCTTTTGCCATGCATCTGTCTCTGAAATAAATGAACATATGCCCCAAATTCAACAAGCTCTGAATAACATAACTTTTATTTGATTATTACATGGGTCTACCAAAGGGTCTTTTTTGTTTCTATTTCATCTAGAAATGTAGTCTTCCATAGTAATTAATTAGCAATTTTCTATAACTAGTATATAGCAATAGCAGCTATTTAAGGGACACTTTTTTGTCAATTATTATTTTTATAAAGTATATTTACTTTCAGCCTTTCCGCCATTCATTACTTAAATGTGTCTTAACAGAGGCAAATTTGAGGAATATGCCTTCATGAAATTAAACCCTACCTTAAAGTCAATGACTAATTTCTACAGGTTTGTTATTCAAGAAGGCTACTTTGGTGGCAACACGTTGTTTAGGTGCATGGAAAAAGAAAGACAGAGGAAAGGGTGCTATGTTTACAGAATCACTTTTCAGAGTAGAATTCCACATTTAATAAGGATTGATGTCTTACTCAGGGCCACAAGAATCAGACTGAAGGGACGAAGTTTGGGCATTAAAGTAAGCTGACCAGTGATTACACCCAGAGGGGAGGGAGATAAGGGACTCGGAGGGCTTGTCTACATGACCCAGGCAAAGTGCACTAAAGGCGTATGATTTGTAAAACACTCTAACATGTTGCACTCTAACTGCCCTTTGTAGAACCTGCTGGCATGCTCTAAAAGGCACTTAGTGTTAATGTAGTCCTCCCTCCCTTCTGGGATTTGGAGAAAGTGTTGCCTGTTTTTCCATAGTATACCTCCCTCTGGGGAGACAAGCTCATATGACTTATTTGACTCTACTGCTGTTTATGATCATTGTTTCCCATCATAGAGCTGCACTGTGTCATTTTCTTGACGCTCCCTGGACTCCAAATCATACTGATTTTTTTTTTGTTTTTCTTATGTATCTTCTTATACAGCTGCAAGTCCCCAGTGATTCTGACATAAGACATTTTGTGCAGGCATTTTTGGTTTTAGTTTCCAGTTTCCCGTTGAACAAAATGTCAGCTGGTGACAAACCATGCTTCATTGGTGCCATTCTATAATTTATCAGTGCTAAATACAAACCAGACTCTGACTCCACAGACTTTTTCAGTTGATACAATTTTCCACCAGCCTGTTGGATTGGGGATAATAGGGACTGGCAGTGATACGTCTAACCCATTCTTCACTACAAATTGCTTAAACTCATGCCCACTAGACTGTGACCCATTGTCTGACACTAGTGTGTTAGACCATGTCTAGTAAAAACAGATTTGATATGCAGATCACTTGTTTAGCTATAGTATCTTCTAGTGAGATTTGATATGCAGATCACTTGTTTAGCTGTAGTATCTTCTAGTATCTTCTGAATTATCTTCTATAATTATCTAGGACAAGTACCGGTACATAGTTTTTTCCAGACCGTGGAAACAAATCTATGCCTACTTTGCTCCACTGCCCTTTTGTCAAATGCTCTACTAGTTGTGTTTGCAACCACCAAATCTCTCCCAGGATTGTATTCTATTCAGAGACTGTACATTTGTAGCTGAAAAAATAATCTCTCTATCCTTGAGGGATAGGGAAGATCTCAACAGAGTACAGAATAAAGCTGAAAGAGCCCAACTGCCCCACAATTCATGCCTCTTCAAAAGTTTCCCTCACCTTAAGGCAGGGGTTAAAAGAGGAGCTGGGTAGGCTTATTGCTTTGGGAATCATAGCACGCATGTAAATGAATCAACAGAGTGAGTAAACACATTGGTTATTGTAGCAAAAAAGACAGAACCCTTCACTTGTATATAGACAGACATAAAAGAATGAAATAAATATGTTAAAAGGGAACATTTTCCACTACCTATCGGGGAGAAATTTTGGGTGAAATGGCTGATTCCAAATATTTTTCTTTGCTTGAGATGTCAGCAGGGCCTGGCAAACACCCCACTGCTCGTACCATTTGCTGCTCATAGGTCACTCTGTGCTAACAGTGCTTAAGGACTCTTCTTTATTCTGTGTCTGGTTCCAACTGACTGTGCATAACAACAACATAAGATTCACAGCACCTGGACCAGGCACTCTCTCTGGGAAGCTCAGCCATTAACGACGGTCCCCCATACCATACAGATATCTAAGAAACAAATAAGGGGCTGTTTGAAGTTCTTCTCGAAGAACAATAAACATTAAATATAAAAACAGCATGTGGAAAAATATCCTTTGAGCACTCCTCAGAATAACTGATTTTTGCAAGACTTGTGATCTAAATCATCACTTAGTTACTGGTGAGACAAACTTGTACAAAATCATGGCACTGTAAACGCCTACTTAATAATTAGCCCACACATCACATATATGTTACCTTGAAATTCTTATATCTTTGAATTCTTTACCCACGGTTATAATACAATTGCTAGTGATATTTCATTCTGATGAAGAACTAAAAATGAATTCTATGGTAAAAATATTCTATAGTAAAAGCATTAGTAAAGGTTCTCTGTTAGAAATAATGTCCACTGCTCTTACTGTAATTTATCCATTAAGATTCAGTAATGTGTCAGTTTTTCCTGCAAGAAATTCATAAGTTATTAATGAAGGGCTGAACTGATTACGTATCTGAAGGAAGACACAAAAGCAATTTATCCATAATAGGGAGGGTTGTCGGTGAAGAGTGTTGGCAAGTGTGGGTCTGAGGGGATGGTCCCTCTTTGAAGCATTATCCTCCACTTCGACCCTGTATGGGTTGCTGGAATAAATTCTGCAGACCCCATGTGCATCAAATTATATGGGTTCCCTCACCACATAGATAATTCCCCACCTCAGATGAGAGGGTTTGATGGCAGCAACTGGTGGGGAAGCAGTGCTTCTGTAGGAGCTGAGCAGATCTGAGGGTCAGGGAAAGCCTTGAGCACCTCTGAATGAATGGCATTCACCTTTCTCAATCTCTCAACATCCAAGAAGATCTGGAAGATATCTGAGTTTTGGGGAAAACATTCCTAGCAGGTCTTCCGGACAAATACTTCCTTCATGGCATAATCAGGTAGAAACCCTGCAAGTCAATGTTTTTTTTTTCAAATATTCATAATCGACTTAAAGTTAGAATGTGCCTAGCCCTTACTTGGTTACACAGAGGCATAAGTGGGTGTAAGGATTCACTGCTTCCTTGCAAGGGTGTGTAAGGGATGGAACTTCAGTTTCACCCCTGGCACTCAGGGGAGCACAAGGGGCTAGGCCCAGATGCTTCCCCCAGGAGCAACTGGATAGCAACTAGGCAGAGCCAAGGCTACTCCTCACTAAGAAAGCACTGAAAGGAGGAACTATAATGGCCATGCTTTCTGATCTAAGGGCCAGTGAACAAGACCAAAGGAAATCTCATTCCTGAGGGTTTTTTTCTTTTCTGATCTTAGCCCTCAGTAGAGAAGATGGAAAGTGACAGGAAATAGACTAGTGGGAAAAAGAAAAGAAATGGTCCTGTAGGAGCAGTAGAAGCCTTTTTTTGCTGAATCCAAAAACACTGAGCAGTGTGCCACAAAATAAAGAATCCTAATCTCATTTACACCAGTTTTCACAACAGTAACACCATTGTGTGAAATCCTGGCTCCACTGAAGTCAATGCAAAGCTCCCATTAGCTTCGTGGGGGCCAAGATTTTTCTGGAATTATTCCTGATTTATATCAGTGTAATTCAGCTCAGAATCAGCCCTATTACATTTATATTGCAGGATGCGAAGACTTTCATCTGACTTTTGTCAGGTAAGCCTAACTTCAGTACCAGACAAATTGGTTGAAACTGTAGTAAAGAACAGAGTTATCAGGCACATCAACGAACATGATGGGGAAGAGTCAACATGGCTTTTGTAAAGGAAAATCATGCCTCACCGATGTATTAGAATTCTTTGAGAGTGTCAAGAAACATGTGGGAAAGGGTGATCCTGTTGATAACATCTACTTTGACTTTCAGTAAACATTTGGCAAGGTCCCTCATCAAAGGCTCTTAAGCACAGTAAGCAGTCTTGGCATGGTTAGTCTTTCAGGAATGTGTTAGCACTGGGACAAACACCTGGAAAATGTATGTATTTAATATTTTATTAAAGTTCTAGCTACTGTGTCATTCTTAGTTTTATAACATTGGTCATACTGGCAAAATTAATCAATCATTAAACTGTTGGTCTTTTTTTTTTTTTTAAAGAAAAGACAAATCAATAAAACAGTTTTCCATATTTTTGTATATTCTCAGTGGCTCAGATTCCTGCAGTACTACGAACCCTTTTTTAATATCCAAGAAATCACTACAGGAAAGTGAGTTACTGGCAACATCTATTAAAGTAATATTTATGTTGTCATTGTCAGAATCACAGAAAGACTATGTTGTTCCACGCAACAATCACTGGTTTTCTATTGGAATCCAGGATTGGTGCTGCTCGCTGAGGGAAGAAATGCTTTGTCTGTGTGATTCCCGGAAGCAATAAGCACCTACATGAAAATAACTCAAGTCCCCATCCTTAATCCCCTGCCTATCCTTTTTTATCTGATGGATTCAGTGAGGGCTGGAAGATCACTGTGCGAATGAAATGGAAAGAGAGTTAACAAGATGTGACCAGTCCCTGGACAAAACAATAGAGAAAAATCTTCACTTTGTCTAGTATCTGGAAGTCATCCTCATGTGCAGGTAACAATGTGGATCACGGTGGGCTTGGTCTGCTGCTTAGTTTTTGGAGGACTGCCTTCGGCTCACTGCACTTGCCCTTCCCAATGTAGCTGCACCTTCTATAGTATCAATGAAGGAACAAAAGCAAGGTATGTTTGTTTTCTTTGTTTTTCATCTGGAAGATTTTGTGTTCACCTTTGTAAGGATGTCTGGGGAAAAAAACCCATGGCTTGTGTCATGGCTATTTGTTTGTGTGTTATTTTCCCCAATCACTTTGTACGACAGCTTTATGTGCAGAAGGATTAGCTTCTGAGCACACTATAATCTGATTTCAGAGAAAGCATTTGGTGATCTTCTCTACTAGGGTAGAAGCAATATAATTAACATGAGTATAATGGTGAAAGATGAATCAAAATGGAAAATACTGGACTTTGTATGTGCAGAAGATGTCTTTAAATTCTAGCTCACCTTGTTCTTCTTTCAGAGAGTTAATCAGGCTTGCTTAGTACAGTGCTTTCAAAAATGCACAGAGTACTGCCCTCTATTCCATTTACTTACAAATCCTTTAATCGGAGGATTTCTTTTAGAAGGAAAGAATCCCCAAACCAGAAGAAAACTCAAAGGCAGATTCCATACATTAAATGTAAAATCTGAGAATGGTTTATTTCAGTTCCACAAAATCTCAACAAAGACCAGTTCTTTATTTTTTAAATGAAATACAATTAAGATATTAGTAGAGGATGCTTTCTTTTTAAAATGTAGTAATTAAGCAATGATTTGACTTAATGGGACACAGGACAAGCTTTTATACAATATATTCACAATACAAAAAAAGAGAGACTGAGAGAAAGCAATCCCTTTTTCTTTGGAATACATATTTTTTCTAGACAGGGTTCTAATGGAGGAATTCAACAAAGAGAAATTAAAAACTGACACCTAGATTTTGAATGTCGGTAAAATTTTCCTCAAGACTGTTCAGGTGTGATAGAAGTAGCACCAGTAGCTTTCTATGTGAGAAGTACAGTGGTAACACAAATTGCCTGTAGTTATTGACAAGGAATGCAACAAAAATAATCAGTGCTATCCCAAAGAGGCCATAGTGGAATTACCTTCCAGTGACTGTTAAAAAGTGTGGTGTCTACCATTCCCTAAGGTGAATAATTGTTGTCATTTTCTCTATATTATGATTCAGTGAAAAAACAGCAGATTTCCCAATAGTAGAAGGGGTTTATCCCATAGAAAAACAGTTTAGTGCTCAATAGTATCATCTGGAAATATCATCCGTAGCATAAGTGCACATGGCTACACTGTAATAGCTTCTCATATTATTGAACCTTCTATGCCATTCACAGAAAAGAAATGCATTTCTGAGAAGAATTTTCTGTCTCCTTATTTTCTTCTTTTTGTTCTTAGTTTTTCCCCAACCCCCCAGCCCTCAGTTAAGGAGGGTTGGATGAGCCTTCTTGCAGAGCCTATCAGTTTTGGTCCGAGTCTTGACTGCACCCTGTTGCTTGACAGTCAGGTGAAGCATTTCTTTCCTCAACCTCCCGGGGTTGTGTTTGCATCTTCCATCACAGATTTAATGCCATTGTAGAAGTACTAAATGAAAGTAACTATATTGTATACCTGCCATGAATGAACAATTTTATCTAGAAGCTTGAAAACGTTTAACTCTAGGAAGCCTCATTTAGCAAGAGCAGTTTAGCTATGTTATTTATTTGCACCTATAGTAGAGGAGTAGTCACTTTCAGCTAAAAATGATCTGGTTTTATAATATTCCATTTATTAACCAGCCACAGTTATTAGGAGATGGTCCTTAGATTATCATATTACGTTTCCCTCATAGTACCTCTTCTAGCGTGTGAAGTGCAACATGCTTATTTGATTCTGCTACTTTTTATAAATTAAACTTTATTTCATGCTTTGCCCCCTTCCCCTTGTTGTCAGGTGAACTGATGTGCATTTGTATTGTATTTTCTAAGATATCTGTCTTTCTCCCTTCCTCACTGCTATCTACAATTTCATGCATTTACAAAGCCAAAGTCAAATTTTGCTTGTAGAAGGCCCAAGTAAATAAAGAGTAAGGAGTAGGATGTGGCCTTTAGAAATTAGAGATGGGAAAGAGCAATTAGGTCATCTAGTTCACTACAGCCAGTGCAGGATTTCCCCCAACAGAATAATTTCCAGTGCTTTGACTCATCTACTTTCAAAAGCTTAAAGCAAAGTGGCTTGTACCACTATTACACGGTCCAACAGATTTCACTGTAATTCAGATTTCAAAGTAGGATTTTGTTGAGTTAATTGATTTAATTTCATGAACAGGAGATTCCATACAGTGTTTAATGTGTGTTCCCCTGTTATATTCAGTTGGATGGAATAATGGGCCCAAAGAGTCAAAGCTGCTGCCATGACTCTGAAACTATCTAAAACTGAACGGTTTTAAACAAGTTTTGGGGTTTGGCAAACAGAGACCTCAGTCTGCTTAGGACTTTGGAGAGCATACTGTAAAATTCATACCAAAGGTTACAAATTTATTGATTTGAAACATACAAAAGGACAAGATTCAAAATGAGGTAAAGAACATTGAAACTGAAATTGATTATGTAAAACAAGCTTAATCGAAATGTAACAAAGTCCCTTTTTGGAGACAGTGAATATTGGTTAAAATCTTGTATTCAGTTAAACAGGACTTCTCGGTGGAGAAGAAAGGGTTTAGTTCTATTGTTCAGTCCTGAGTTGGGAATGATAGTCACTTTCCTACTTCAGACAAAAGCAACAGACACAGAAGGGAGAGTAGAGATAGGATAGTAAAGATATGGGAAATACTCAGGATACTGGGCAGCTGGTCAATCATAGACGGATGCTTTGGTTGGACAGATTAGCCATGACAGCTATTGCTCTGGATACCAGCTCACTTCTTCTGTCAGGAACATCATCTGGTTGGTCTGGACAGGTCCTCCTCCTTCACTAGTCCTTCTCAGGCTGAGCAGAGCTGGATAGGCCATCTCATCTTGCTGGACTGGTGCTGTTCAGTACAGTTGGTTTCAAAGTCAGGTGAAAAGCTGAGAGAGAGAGAGGATAGGAGGAAGATGCATGAGGGACAGAAAGGAGCACATGAGGGTGGGGGAAACAGAGTAAGATCTCACATGTACCAGATTGGGGTCTTTGCTGGTGCAGCAATAATGCCCAAGTGTCCCCACTGGAGTATCAAGATCTTGTGTCATGATAACAATCCTTCCACTGCAGCCATTGTGGTGGTAAAAAAGTTTCCCCTTTTCTGCCTCAAAGTCTCTTTTAGAAGGGCCCAAAAAAGGCAATGGGTGGAATAATCCATCCTCTCTTTATTTTGTCAACCAATTAGGCCTAATTTCCAACACACCAATTTCGGTTCATAGATTTTCAGTTCTATACTTTTCTTTTTTACCAAGTATGATCTTAACACAGTCCCTGAATTATATCAATAGGTCTTCTTATTTGGACTAATTCAGTCTTTTTGCTTCTTTTTTGCACCTTTTCCCATCAACATTGATTGTCATAGATAATTGTGACACTTTATGAACTTTCACTCACTTTTCACGGTTGAGCTCACAATTAGGGTAAATTTGTAGGATCAGTTATCACAACACCTCTGACCCCTACCTCAGAGAGGCTTGTTTAATATTTGGCTCTTTAGCCAAATATCTCCTGGCTCAACTGGTAAACTCTCTAGTGCAGGAATGTTATGGTCAAAATTTTCAGAAAGTCAATTAAAAATAAAAAGAAGAAAGACTTCATGAGCCAGATTCATACCTAACATAAATAAGTGCAACTCACTGAATTCATTTACAAAAAGATTGAATTTGATCCTATGTACCTAAATTGCTTTGATTTTTTTACGTAGCTGAGTTGTATATGTATAGAATGGTTGATAAGAAAACAAAGGGACTGAAAAAAAGAAAAGCATGTACAAATCATAGATTCGAATAAAGTAAAAAAATTTCAAACTATAGAAATGTAATTTAATATTTGTTTTTTTTCCAATCAGAACTGTGCTGTGCAATGACCCAGAGATGACACTCACCCCTGTGAACATCCCAGGAGATACATCTAAACTTCGAATAGAAAAGACGGCCATCAGGAGAGTACCAGGAGAAGCTTTCCATTCTCTCCGTAACCTGGAATACCTCTGGATGCCCTACAATTCTTTGGCTAGTGTCAGTGTGATTACCTTTAGGGGTCTCCGCCGGTTACAGGAATTGAGACTGGATGGGAATGACTTAATCTTATTTCCATGGGAAGTTCTTGCAGACATGCCCCAGCTACGGCTGCTGGATTTACACAATAATGAACTCACCTCAATACCAGCAGAAGCTGCTCGTTACATCAAGAACATCACCTACTTGGATCTGTCTAGCAATAAATTGATGACTCTTCCTCAAGAGCTTATTTCAACCTGGGCTAACCTCCAGGCAGTTCCTTACTTCCCCAATGACAATTCCAAGATCATCTTAGGTAAGAGAGTTAAGAAAAACAGTGCAAATTAGAATGCACTTGAGACGAATATCAAACATGCAACATACAAGAGCAGTACCTTAATATTGCTCATTCACTCTAGGAAGAAAGTGTGTTTTTAATGGAAATATATTGTTGTTTCTAGAGTCCCCCTGCAGGCTAAGAGATTCCCTGTTGAAAGTGAGGACAGCTACAGTTCATACACTATCTGAACAGCCATGAATTCTAGAATGACATTTTTTTGATGGGGGTGGCTTTGCACTAGAAAATCAAGTTACAGATGATTGTCTTGTGAGCCACCTCCAGTGCAGTAGCCCAGAATGAAATTCTGCAGCGAGCATACTGAGAAGTTCAGGGGCTTGGCTATGAGTGTTTTATCTCTAGATCATTTATTCAAATCCATCTCAGGGTGGCTCAAGTTGTTGCCATCTGCTGGTTGTTTGATAGGCTACATGAACTAAATTGGTGGTTTCTAGGCAGTTCCAAGTGGTTATGGGCCATATCCTCAATTAGTATAAACTGATGGAGTGACATTGACTTCATCTTACACCTGAGGATGTGACCCTTTATGTCCATATTGCATACATAACCACAATATTTGACATCAATTCACACTCTTGCTGACAACCTCATTGGAGAGGACATGAGTTACTCTTATTCCCAGTGATGGTCCCCACAGTGTGAAGAAGTTTACAATGCTGCTAATCTTCTTCTGTGGATAAATGTGGAGCTTGTTTTTCTAACACTAAGGTCACACTTAAAAGAAACCCACACATTTTTAGAAGAAAGAATCAAGTTGTGGGCTGGCCAGTTTTTAGTATCTTTTGTTAATGTTTGGTTAGCTGTTAAAATAAATGGTGTCTTCTTGGTGCATTTTGCAAAGTGCTAAATAAATTCTTAACAAAACAAAATACATGTTTGCTATTGCGTGGTCCCTTTCATGTTATGGAATGTTGGCTATAACAATATATTGCATGGATCTCTTTTTGTGGAAATTTGCACAATTATCTGTATAGTTTGCTTGTGGCAGGATCTTAAGAAATCCGTACAAAGAAATATATATGGAGATAATGGGGTAGAGTCATACTATAATTTATAGACCAACCCACTGACCCTTAAATCCCACTCCAGATTTCCCCTCTGTGCACATACACAAGTGATTATAGTGTGTGAAGTCCGTGGATTTTAGTCCAGGGATTGAGATGCACAGCTGCATCCTAAGTTTCCTTCCTGGCCATGGCTTTCTCACTGAAAGCATAAAAATCTATGAATAGCAAGGGTTCAGTAATTCCCTTTAGTTCCATAAAGCACATCATTCTGAATTCTCTTCAAAGCCTTTGGTTTTAGGATGTTATAATAAAAATATTTTTAGAAACGGCTTAGTGCTTTCTGGATATTCATGTATTTCATTGTCAGCTTTGTGATGTTCTTTTATATAAGAAGTGCTTGGATGAGGCATCAAAAATAGAATAGGGGCTTGAGGAGTAGTTTGTGATAGTGTGGTTGATCATCAATTGCTGCATTGGCTCATGTGTCACACAGATACATAGATTCAGTAAATGTGAAGCTAAGAATCTGGATCACCTTCCAGAAAAAAGCTGCAGGGGAGACGGGAAGGGCTGGGAGATGGGCAATAGTGAAGGCATTAGTAGTGTGGAGCTTAAGAGGGGAGATTGTGTGTGTGTGTGAGAGAGAGAGATATGGGGTCTGGACAACTACGCCAAAGCCCAAATATCTTTGTTTGGAAAATAGAAATACAGTAGAATTAGTTATTTGAGATTAAATTAGTGTTTCCCATTGTTAATTTGTTTGTACTTTTACTGCAAAAACATTGTCATAGTATTGACTGAACTAAACTCACATGAGCTTTGTGTCCTGAAGTGAAAAAGGAAAGTATTGCCATGAGATCAAACAAATGGCTGAACTGTGAATTTAGAAGAGAAAAAAGTGTGTATTTTATGGTCATGTCTTATTTTCACTCCCAGAGAAAGATTGTCAGTGGAAGTTATTCCTTCTGGGTTATAAAAAAGGCAAGAACTAGGAAGGCCTATGAGCAAATGAGGTGTTCCTGGTCATAGCTGGTGTATTGCAGGTATTACAATACTAAGAAGATGGGAAGGGTGGAGCAATAGTCTTATAAGAATGCTCATCTAGCCATCTTTGAACCATCATGGTCCATTCTGGGTGTTAATTCCAACACTATCCTTACTCCCATTGACTTCAAGGAAAAACCTAATCTCAGAGCAGCTGTTCAGGCCCCTTTTTCCTGTCAGCCCACACAGGGCCTGGCGCTGTGGCTGGAGAAACTGTCTCTCTGTAGGCTGTGTAGCCAGTTTCCCAGCCCCTTGGAGTAGTGCTTTTCAACACTCAGAGATGAGTGTTGTGTGCATATGGGGAAAGAGAGAGGATGAAAACGTCCCTCATTCCCACTCCAACTGCACCAAGCCTACTCATCCACCAACCACCAAACAATCCTCCCTCCCATTCAGTCTTTCCTCATTTTAGCAGCAACAGCTGCCCCCTCTCTCACATGATCTATAATCCACAAAATGGCCACAAAATCAACCCAGGGTCTAAATTCTACAGGATTGTGGGGCATGGTAGATTGTGGGGCAATTCTTATGCCATTGTTTGGGTTGTGCTTTTGCCATTGTTTGAGTTATGGTCCAAAATGGTTGAAAACCACTGCTCTGTACCATCATTATTTTATATACATCTGTCAAAGGTCCCAATCTTTTCAATCTCTAGTCTCTTCATATGGATGTTTTTTCTTGTCTAATTATTTTGTTGCCTATATTGTTACTCCCTACATTTCTACTATATTTTTTTCGAGACAGGCCTGGCCGAATTGAACATAGTATTCTGGGTGATGGCCTACCATTTATTTTCTCAGTAGCATTATGGTATCTTCATCCCATTCTTTTTGCATTCTGGCATTTTACTTGCTTTTTTTGCCCTTTAGAGTACACTGAACATGAGTTTTAGATCATTTTTTTCATTAGTCCTTTTTACTGAGTAGATAAATAGATAGTCTTCTTGTATGTTATAGGAACCAAGGAGTACATGCAGACATAGGAGGCATCTGTGGTCCATATCCAAGGGCTGAGCTGCAAGAACATGAGAAAAGCCTTTTAAAGAACCAAGCTATGACCATATTTAAAACCATACTGCAGCCTGCCCATGGGGTCTATACAGTATGGTTTGGTTAGCACAACTCAGGCAACGTCTACACTACCCGCCCGGGTCGGCGGGTAGCGTTCGACTTCTCGGAGTTCGATATATCGCGTCTCGTCTAGACGTGATATATCGAACTCCGAACGCGCTCCCGTCGACTCTGGAACTCCGCCACCGCGAACGGCGGTGGCGGAGTCGACGGGGGAGCCGCGGACTTCGATCCCGCGGCGTCTGGACGGGTGAGTAGTTCGAACTAAGGTACTATTCGCGTAGCTGAACTTGCGTACCTTAGTTCGACCCCCCCCCCCCAGTGTAGACCAGGCCTCACAGAAAAATATCTGTGTGCACGTTGGTCAGAAAAACAATAGCAGAGCTGATCTAACAACTGGATTCACTGTAGTTTAGATAGGACATTTGTATATTTCTCAGATATGGATACGTTAACCAGAGGAGAAAAGTGAAGATGTCCAGTGAGGACAAATAGAATGATCATACATCAAGAGTTTGATTTCAGGAAGGGACTGAGAATCAGAAAACGAAGTTAACTTCTGTGAATATTCCAGTTAACTTCTGTAATATTGTCTTACTTTTACTAGGTTTCTAAGCATTCTTGACTGTAAATTAACTTGCTAGAACATTTGCAGACAGCAAACTCACAATGGGTTTGGGTGCAGCCAATATAAATCTGTTTAGAAATGTGACAATGTTTATGGACTCTTTTTTTATATATTTTCCCAGCCTTGCTCCTATCCAGCATCCATTGTCTGAGTTTTAATGTATTTAGTTTAAAATTTGTAAAAAAATGTCCCACCGCTAAGGCATACCACTTTAAAAACACCTTCCCAACACTGGTAGCATGGAATGAGACAGGCAGCATTTCTTCTTCAGCAGAATGTTTTTAATATTTCTATGAGATGTCAGTTGCTCGTGATCTGAACTGCATTTATACTAAGTGTAGCATTCACAGATCTTTTATTCACTGGAAGCCTTGGTATTTCTGCAACTTTGTGTCTAAATTAGAATCTCAGTGATGTGCTACCAGCAGTGCCATTGCTTAAGTGGTATAAATGCTGGAAGTGTTAGTGTAAACAGGGTAAAACTATGTTTATTATTGTGTCATATAGACCTGCTCTGAGTAGTAGTAGATCAGATCAGGGTAAAAACACTTGTGCCCTGCCTAAACTGTTTCCACCAGTGCAATGCTTGGAAATGTCATGAAATATGTCACTGTAGGCAAGGCCAGAGCACCACTGCAGGCATAGAATCATCTGCATGCCAAAGGTCTGCTAGTAGAACGTTATGTACATCCTTCCATGACAGCTTGTTGAACTGCCGGCAGAAGAGAGGAGGTTGCCTGAGGGTATGTCTAATCTGCGGTGATCTTCCCATGGTCAGCTATGTCAAAATCTAGTGTAGCACCTGCACTGCACCCCATCATGTAGGCCTTTACTTTAGGTATTCAACTTTAGTCTCTGATTCACAAAAGTATTTAAACTCCTGCTTAAGTCGATTCTAATTCAAGATAGCACTTCAGCATGTCCTTATCTTTAGACATGTGTTTAAGTCCCATCAACATTAAAGTTAAGTATGTGCTTACGTACTTTCCCGAATTAGGGATGCGTTCTTGAATTGAACCCTTAAACATCTCAAAGTCATTATTTTTCTAACATTATCATTTTTCGAGTAATAACGTATGTTTAATTCCAAAGCAAACAAAACCCAATAACTTTATTTTAAAACCAGTTAAAGTAATTAAATGACAAGAATGTATACATCTATCACTTCTTTTGCTGCGCCCAAGAGTTTAAAAGCAAAGAAATGAACAGTTAGGGACATGAGACCTTATATTACTTACATCTTAAACAAACAAATCACTCTTTTCAAGGGTAAAGAAATACATAATTTATCACAATACAACAACTTTAACTTTGATTCATAGCTATGCATTGTTTTTATTGTGATTTTGATATTTAAATTTTTTTTCTAAGGGATTTTGTTTAAATCCACCCATGTTTCACAGTTTTTGTTATAATGTGATTTCTTTGGGCAGACAGAGGGAAATTAATCAAAATTAGACATCTTGCGAAACTGGAAAAGGAGTAAAATTAAAGTTGTTTAATCTTACTTAATTGAATCAAAATTTTCAGGAAATGTGTGATTTGCCTGTGAGATTGATAATGTGAAAGCATGAAGATCTTTCTTTCTTTTTGAGATATAAAAGGGGTTATAATCAATCATACAATGGGACTATGTTTGCATTCAATATTGAATGGTTGTTACCTTTCTATAGCAAACCACAAACACCTGCACTAGAACCTTTGTCCTACAAATCTAAAAACAGAGATCTCTACTAATTGATCTAAAGGAAAGGTTCTCTGAATTTTAAAAGGAGCCATATGTTCTTTGTACGCTACAACCAGCCAGTGGATGGGAAAGTGCTCACACATTTACTTAGTATTTGCTCCTGCTCCCACTGAAGTGACAGCAAAAATTTCTCATTCACATCATTTGAAATTAATGAGGAAGGCCTCTCTCCCAAACTATTTAAAACAAAACCGCTAATAACTGCTTGATTTCATGTCAACCATTTTCTTCAAATATAGCTGGCGTACAAGTTTCCAAAGAAATATAACTATGTGGAAAATTTGAAGGTATAGTACCCAAATAGCCAGTTTTGAGCTAGAGGGAGACAAAGAAACTTTAGGCAAAAGTCAACATTTCAAAACAGAGCAACTCAAAAACAGCAGGACAATTCTTTTTTTTCAAGCCAAAGATATAGAAGCTGACTGCAATGTTAATTAAGGAAAGGCTGTTTTCTCCTCCTAACAATCTGTTTTGATTGTATGAATAATCATACTTTGCACTGCCATAGTACTTTTTCATCCACAGATGCCAAAACAGTTTATAAAGCTGTGTTAGCGCCATGTTACCGATGGGGTAAGTAAGGCTCAGAGTGGTCCAAGCCATACCGTGAGAATTAAGACCCAGGTTTCTGGACTCCAAGGCTATATTCCATATGCAGGGCCACAAATGTCCCTAGTTGGAAGCAGACTATAAGCCAGTTACCACTTGTCCGTTAACGAATATGAAGTGAAAAGTAGCAATGGAAATGTTGACTATCATGATTTCTCTTAACAGGTTTGCAGGACAATCCTTGGGTGTGTGACTGCAGTCTGTATGAAATGGTCCATTTCCTAAACTTCCAGTCTCCTAACATAGCATTTATAGAGCCAAGACTGAAATGCTTTACCCCACGGAGTCTTGCTGGAGTCTTCTTCAGTCAAGTTGAACTAAGAAAATGTCAAAGCCCTGTTGTACATACTTCTGTAGCCAAAGTGAAGACCATACTGGGTAGCACTGTGTTACTGCGGTGTGGTACTACTGGGGTACCTATTCCTGAACTCAGCTGGAGACGAGCTGATGGTAATCAACTCAATGGCACAGGTGGGTTCTGGCTCTTTATTTCACACTGTGTGATTGGAAAGTAGGCTTGTGTTTTCTGCATACCCTGAAGCAAATATCAGCTTCAGCTCTTCTAAATAAATAGTACTACTGTATATGCCTCATGCTGAATAAGAAAATAGAATATTAGGGTTAGAAGGGACCTCAGGAGATCATCTAGTCCAACCTCCTGCTCAAAGCAGGACCAATCCCCAACTATTTTTTTTGCCCTAGATCCCTAAATGGCTCCCTCAAGGACTGAACTCACAACCCTGGGTGTAGGGGGCGGGGGGCTAATGCACTAACCACTGAGCTATCCCTCAGGAAGTTAGTAAGAGGCGAATGTTAATGTTGTAACTCTCTACAGTATTTATGGTTTTTTTTCCTGAAGCTCATACAACTAACCCATACTTCAGTGTGAATATATTAATGTTTATATAATAAACTATCATATCAAGTATGTTATGTTTTCTTTGTTCCACAACAAATGTACTGCAATAGTGGATCTCAAGCTGTTCTCTGCAAAGTACTTTTAGGTGGTTTGCACACCTATTTGCATCACAAGGGTGAAGCTAAAATAAGAGGCAGTGTAAAATTAGTTTTAATTAGATTTTAAACAGTCTTCCTAAAAAAATGAGTCGTGGGCTGGCCGGGGTTCCATTGTGTGCTGTCGCATGTCTGCAATGTTGAACTGCTATCAAAACAATTAGTAAAGCTCTGTCAGATGTTTCTTTTATGTCAATCAACCAAGATCAAATTTGCAGGTGACAGGAAGACTGGAGGAATAATAAAAGCCCTGGTAAGATAATGAAACAAATATTGAGAGGGAAAAAATCACTACAACTCTAAAGGTTATTGAAAGCATACGCAATAAGCAAGACTGCAAAGCATGTAATACAGTGTCTCATTAAGTCTCACCCTCAAAATTAAAATGACTTTCAATTGGAGTTGGGTGGGAACAAAATTTTTCATTTCTCAGAGAAATCTTCAATTTTGACTTTTTTCCATTTCAAAATGGACAGAAATTATCACGTTTCAATATTTCCTGCAAAACAACCCCCTCTCCTCAAAATTTATTTTGAGTTGGTTGAGATGTTTCACTCTGATTTTGACTTTTATTAAAAAAAGAGATAATATTGAAAAACAATTGAAAAAAATTCCTTTCAAAATGGAAAATTGATTTTTTGATTTCAAAAATGTCAAAATGCTTCTCTCCCCTCTGCCCATTTTTTTAAAATACAGTTGCATTGAAATCAACATTATTTCTGCAAACATTTCACTTTTGATGAACTGGCATTTTCCAATGGAAAAATTCAGACCAGCTCTACTTTGAATGCTTCCCCCCCTTAAAGTGGGCATTCTTCAGGATAGTCATTGTTCCCTTTAAATGCCCCCAATCATGGTGATCTTCCCTTTCACAAGAAAGGCTGGATCTGATACCATCTGAATGCAGAGTTAGTCTCTAAAGAGAACAACAAGAGGTATTCCCTTGGCATGTGGGTGGGCACAGGTCTTCCAGAACCTGGAAATGAAGGGTGAATTTCTAGACCCATTCAAGTCATATGGGGTTTTGTTATTCATGTCACTGGGGCCAGGATTTCTCCCTAAGAGTGCAAGTTCAGAAAGCTAACTGTGATCCCCTGAATGGTATTAGCTTATTGGACCAGCCTATTAAATAATTTTCTTATAAGATCTATACAAAATTAATAGATTTGTGTTGTGTCCTTCAAGTATTATGAGATTCTTCAGTGCCACAGAGACAGGGAATGGATATAATTTTTTTTCACAGCTATAGAATGACTTGTAATAGAAGTCCCTTTTTTGTGATCTTCACAAGCCATTACTCTGTTGTGCATGACGTGGTGCAGCTGCTACCAATGATAATGCCTACATATCATGCTGAAAACATGCCTCCTACATTAAAAACAAACAAACAAAAAGCCCCTCCCTGCAAAATAAAGAATGCATTCTAGAAAGCGTATGTTAAGTTTACTCTAGCTGCAGTCAAGATTGATATATTTTGTGCCACATTAAAATGGCGTTACCACCTTTCAGGGAAGAGTTGTCTGAAAAAAATACAGTACCTCTCAGTGATGGAGAACCTCATGAACACTATAATATGACAGCTTGAAATATTAACTTTTCTGAAAGAATGAAAGGAAAAACTGCTCTCATTCTAGCTGTAAGAATATTTTAGAATGGTCACAGGAAGATTGGAAATTGTTTTCTGCTGAACCTCCCCGCTCAATGAATACTTATCCCATAAGATGCAAAAGCCTTCAATTTTTTGTTTGGTTGGTTTGATTCGATTTTTATTAGCAAGATTCCTTCTCCAAAAGGCTGGATTTTAACATGATTGGATTTTTGTAAGGTGCTCAGTATGTAACATGGTATAAATATTCACTTAAATTCTACAGCAAACAGCATATTATTTCCCATCCATTTGTCTCTTGTTTATTCATTCTAGGAGCTACCATGTGAGCATCTTGAAAGACAGTCTCCTCTTGAGCAGTGATTTTCTTTCATGTGAATCATAAGTAGAAAAGTATATCGACTCTTCCAAACACAACTTTCTTCACTCTCATTCATGCACATGCTTGCAGTGTTTTATATACACAATTTTTTTAAGGATGGGGAAATCTTTCCTAGCTTGTTTTCCAATTCTGGCTTTGCTCTGAAAAAAATTCATCATAGTTTTTGGAAGATGGTGTATGGATGAACTAGATCAACTAAAGTGATCTTGACAGTAAACTAACAGCCAATATCCTTTCATTAGGTTTATTTTGATTTCATATTTTGGTTAACAAAATGATCATTCTGCTATGTATAATAGTAATTTTGCTGAATCCATCTTCTTAATATTTTACATATCCATGTTTGTTTGGGTTTTTTTCAGTGCACCAAGAAATTTCTAGTGATGGAATGAGCTGGTCTATTCTAGGCTTGCCTGTAGTCTCCTATCTGGATTCTGGAGAGTACATTTGTAAAGCAAAGAACTTCCTGGGGGCTACAGAGGCTTTCATATCCCTCATCATCACTGATTCTGAAGACACTGATGACCCTAATGCTAACTCTAAAGGAGTATGGAATGGGAAGGTGAGCGGGATGGAAGCAGCTGCTTACAATGATAAGCTGGTGGCTAGGTACGTTATCACAACCTCAACTTCACCTACATTAGGTGCCAGACCAGTCCGTGTTAACACAAAAGAGAATCTAGGGTTCCAGAATGAGGCACAGAATATGGTTAAGGAGCAGAATAGCAATCCAAGAAATCTTCTATCAAGTCTACCCCCTCGTCAACAGGAGCCAGAACGTATAGTGAGGTCTGTCAGAGTGATAGGAGACACGGATCAAAGTGTCTCATTGGCCTGGAAAGCTCCTCAGGCAAAGAACACAACCATATTCAGTGTCCTCTATGCCATTTTTGGAGAAAGGGAAATGCGCAGAATCAGTGTGGAGCCAGGTAAGACTAAGATCACCATAGACGGGCTGATGCCAAAGACCAAATACATAGTGTGTGTCTGTGTGAAAGGGCTGATCCCCAGGAAGGAGCAATGCATCATATTTTCCACAGATGAAGTTGCCAGTGCCGGTGGAACCCAAAAACTCATTAATGTGGTGGTGATCAGTGTGGCCTGTGTCATTGCTGTGCCTCTGACCCTAGTGGTCTGCTGTGGGGCATTGAAAAGGCGCTGCAAAAAATGCTTAGTGCGGAAACCCAAGGAAGTTCAGGAGTCCTATGTCACATTTGAAAGTCTGTCTCCAGGGGCCAAAACTAAAGGAGTGGAAGGAGAATACTTGACTAGACACACCCCAGATGAGTCTAACAGGCTGCTATCTGCACGATCTAGCGTGGACTCAGAAGCAATACCAAAGACAGAGGGGCAACCCAATGAGTACTTTTGCTGATATTACTAGGCTGATTGTTGGCATGTTAGACACACATGCACACACAAATGCATATGACTCTTTACCCTTTAGATCATACACCAGAATATGCTGTTGCAGGTCAATATGTCAGTAGTAATGTATCCCAACATGTTCAAGAGAGCAATGTGAGAAGACTGGTTATACTCCGCTCTTTTAGAACATTTTGCACAGTTTTGTTTGCTGAGTTGCATCTAATCAGATAGGTGCAAAAGATTTCTGATATTGTTCCTAAATTCCCCTGGGATAGCATTCCTTTGTCAAAAATGAAGTTGTCTGATTGAATATGAGAATATTAAGTAATGTTGTCAAATACATTCTTGCATATTGTTGTTTGAATATTTGGCTTGTTGTACACTAAATATTTTAATATAAACTATGTTGAATTCCTTTAGGTTGATAAACAATGAAGTTATTTCTAATGATAATAGAAATTTAACTACAAATGTTGTGAAGATTCATAGACTCATTTGGTACTCCCAAAACAATTAAAAGCTTGATGCTTAATAGATCATGAAAGCAAATACACAATTAACTATAAAATGTGATAATCATAATTTATTATTACATTAATGAATTGATTTGAGGAAAAATAGTAAAGAGTAGCAATCAAGGGAATAAATTATGTAAGTGTGATTTTGGTATTTAATACTTAATGCCACATCCCTCACAGATTTCTACATTTACCAATAACATTTTGCAATGTCAGATTAGTATTTTAGCATGGCAGATTAGTTGATGAAGTATGTGATTGACTAACATTGTTATTTGTACTTATTAGGTTTCAAATAGTGGTTTTAGACGTTTCACAAAGACGATATTCTTGCAGTAAATGGGTTTTTATATAGTGAGATTATCTACAATACAATATTTGGCAAATAATTTAATTGTACTGGGTCAGATTCTGCTCTCATTTACATTAGTGTCAAGCTGAAGTGACTTTAGTCTGGAGTAACTCCACTGAAATCAGCATAGTGACACAGGGTAAATGAATGGATAGTCTGACCCTTAAGAATCAAGGGCACAATATTTTAAATGTTCCTGACATGAGTAGCATGTACTCAGCTGAGTAGATCAAAGGATTACTCACACGAGTAAGATTTACAGGACTAGACTGCAAGAGATAAGCATTTACTTTCTCAGTTGCTTGCCATCATCATGTGTCATGTGAGTTAGCTCATCCAGCTAAAGTAAGCAGAAGCAATTGTTTTCCTCAGGTTACTGGTGGTAATAGGTGGCTACTATATTACATGATTGTGATCTTGCTGTATTGCCAAGGGTCATCACACACTGCACATCACTACTGAAGAAATAGAGTATCTAGGGAGTATAAACACTATTTTTTGGGAATATAATCATTTGGGTCAAAATATTGTTCATATATGATTGATGGGGGAAAGAAATATTTCATCATATATTTATCATGAGTGTGTTAAGTTTTTCAAACTTTATCAAACACTTTTTACACTTTGCTTTTGAATAAATAGATGTTTAAAACAATGAGTGCATTTTTTCTGTGTGATTTTTTTTTTGCTTTCTGTTGTCTCACTTGAGTCATATCAGTACAACAACTGAACTTTTAAGTATATCTTTATCTCATATAAGTGAATTATAGAAGTAAGAGATAAAAAAGACATATCATCTCATTCAGTCTATCTCATGTGGCATAAATTAGAAAAACACCAATGTTGTCATTTCAGACCACTATGCAAACTGATTGTCTACAGAACTAGTGGAATTTGAATTTAAAAGCTATGTGCCAGTTTTTTATAGGCATATAAAGATTCTAGTAGACACTTTGTGCGATTTTCAAATCAATGGGGATGAAGATCCTAACCTGTTTAGGCATTTTTGAAAATCCCACTAAGTGTCTATCTGCATCTTTAGGTGCCTAAATACCTTTGAAAAGCTGTCTCTTTTGTGTTTAAGCAAAATCTATTTCATACTAAGTTATGTATATCTCCATATATTTTATTTATCTCATAGAACTGGAAGGGACCTTGAAAGGTCATTGAGTCCAGCCCCCCTGCCTTCATTAGCAGGACCAAGTACTGATTTTTGTTTCACATCCCTAAGTGGCCCCCTTAAGAATTGAGCTCATAATCCTGTGTTTAGCAGACCAATGCTCAAACCACTGAGCTATCCTTCCCTGAGATCTAGATGTATAGGACACGTCATGAAAGTAACATGTAAATAGCTATTTGTTTTTCTTCCTGAAGAAGAAAAATAATCATATCACCATTTGATTATTTTCCTAGGATCCCTTTACTAAAAATGTTTTTGCCTGTGGCATTTGCACAAGTGCTTCCAAGATGAAATCTAACCATCCCTTACATTTCCAAAGTGGTGTCTGGTGTCTCAGTCACATAATGCCCATTGACTGTAATGGAAGTTGATGCATAGCTAAAATCCTTCTCAGGTGTTGAAAATTCACTTAAAAGAGAATAATATTTCAAGGACTGAAATTATTAATAAATATCCTAGACCCTCCCAAAAGTTCAGTTCTGTAGAGATTGTAAGTCATCTCTCCTTGTTAATTGGTGGAACTACACTTTTAAGTAGACAAGAACAATCAATAGCCACCCTAAACAACTCATCCCATGAGGGAAGAATTCATGAAGCATATCAGCTGCTGGTTGGACTTGGGAGAAGGCAGAGTATTTGTTATTTGTATTGTGGACGAGCCCCATGCCCTGTTTAGTAAACTGACTCTTATCTATGAAGAATTATCAGTATCTAAATAGAACAATTTGGGCCAATCAAATTGCACAGTGTGTAAATCAAAGTAGAGCTTGATCAATTGAGTTAATTTGGCTAGAAAATGTGCCTTTGCTCTACCTGAGTAGTGCTGACACAAGCACATGTTAAAAATGTACCTCATGCATGAAAGAAGAGTTCTTTCCAATATATTGTGATGTAAATAGTAGTGATATTTTTCTATGGAGTCAATAGACTCAATAGCTTCCCTCACAATGGAACTATTTTGGTGCATTTCTCGGTATTACATAAATAAAAGGTAATTCCAAATGTGTTACCTAATCAGGTAGGTTTACACTTCAAGCTGGAGCTGGAGATTCCAGCTCAAGGAGACATACTTGCACTAGCTCTGACCAAGCAATGCTAGCTGCCTTGACTATGTACCCATCTGAGGCACTAGGAATGTACTTGGGGGCGGCTTGCCCCTGCTACCCCTTACACTGTTGTGACTTCACTCCTATTTTTAGCATACTAATCTGATCAGAGCTAGCACAGGTATGTTTCCTCGAGCTGGAAATTACACTTCCAGATCTAGTGCAGACATACCCTTTGTGTACAACTTTGCATGTGAATTCACTTTTGCACCTAATTATTTTCATGCCAGTGCATACAAATGATGCAAGGGTAAATGCTGCTTGCTGTTACAGTAATATAAATCTGAAGTAATTGAATTCAGTGGACTTACTCTGTATTTTCAACAGTGGCAGGATTTGGCTATACTTACACTAACCTTTTTTGGGGAATTGCCGCAGCTCCAATGATGGGTGCAATGATGCGTGCAATTTTTTAGACATGGCACTGGAATTTGCATGGAGTCATTGAATCTTGCTCAGGTAAAAATAACGAGGAGTCCTTGTGGCACCTTAGAGACTCACAAATGTATTTGGGCATAAGCTTTCGTGAGCTAGAGCCTACTTCATCAGATGCATGAAGTGAAAAATACAGCAGCAGGTATAAATACATGAACGGATGGGGGTTGCTTTACCAAGTGTGAGGTCAGTCTAACACAAGGGTGGGCAAGCTACGGCCCATGGGACTGTCCTGCTCGGCCCCTGAGCTCCTGGCCCAGGAGGCTCACCCCCAGCCCCTTCCCTGCTGTCCCCCCTCCCCAAGAGCCTCAGTTGCTCACTCTGCCGCTGGTGCAATGCTCTGGGCGGCAGGGCTGTGAGCTCCTGGGGCAGCGCAGCTGCAAAGCCCGGCCTGACCTGGTCTCTGTGCTGTGTGGTGGTGGCGGCAGCGTGGCCCGGCTCCAGCTGGGCAGTGTGGCTGTAGCGCCGCCAGCCACCAGTGCTCCAGGCAGTGCGGTAAGGGGGCAGGGAGCAGGGGGGATGTATAGAGGGCAGGGGAGTTTGGGGTGGTGGTCAGGGGGGGGGGGTGTGGGTGGTGGTCAAGGGGGAAACAGGGGGATGAATGGGGGCAGGGGTCTCGGGGCAGTCAGGGAGGAGGGGAGGTTGGAAGGGGCGGCAGGGGGCAGTCAGGGGACAGGGAGAAGGGGTGGTTGGATGGGGCAGAGGTTCCGGGGGGCAGGCAACAGGAATGAGAGGAGGGGTTGGATGGGGTGGTGGGGGACCAGGGGCAGTCAGGGAACGGGGTGGGGTTGAATGGGGCAGGAGTCCCGAGGGGGGGCAGATAGGAGGTGGGGCTGGGCCATGACCCCCACCCCTAACCGGCCCTCCTTACAATTTACGAAACTTGATGCGGCCCTCAGGCCAAAAAGTTTGCCTGCCCCGGTCTAATGAGATAAATCAATTAACAGCAGGATACCGAGGGAGGAAAAATAACTTTTGAAGTGGTAAAAGAGTGGCCCATTACAGACAGTTGACAAGAAGGTGTGAGTAACAGTAGGGAGAAATTAGTATTGGGGAAATTAAGTTTAGGTTTTGTAACGACCCAACCACTCCCATTCTGGCCCAATCTGATTGTATCCAGTTTGCAAATTAATTCCAGTTCTGCAGCTTCATGTTGGAGTCTGTTTTTGAAGATTTTTTGTTGAAGAATTGCCACCGTTATGTCTGTTATTGAGTGACCATTGAGTTATTGAGTTATTGAGAGATTGAACTGTTCTCCCACTGGTTTTGAACATTATGATTCCTGATGTCAGATTTGTGACCATTTATTATTTTGCGTAGAGATGTCTGGTTTGGCCAATGTACATGGCAGAGGGGCATTGCTGGCACATGATGGCAGATATCACATTGGTAGATGTGCAGGTGATCAAGCCCTGGATGGTGTGGCTGATGTGGTTAGGTCCTATGATGGTGTCCCTTGAATAGATAGCTGGACAGAGTTGGCACCAGGGTTTGTAGCAGGGTTTGGTTCCTGGGTTGGTGTATTTATTGTGTGTTGTGTAGTTGCTGGTGAGTATTTGCTTCAGGTTGGGGGGCTGTCTGTAGGCGAGGACTGGTCTGTCTCCCAAGGTCTGTGGGAGTGAGGGATCATCCTTCAGGGTAGATTGTAGATCTTTGATGATGTGCTGGAGAGGTTTTAGTTGGGGGCTGAAGGTGACGGCTAATGGCATTATGTTACTTTCTTTGTTGGGCCTATCTTGTAGTAGGTGACTTCTCGGTACCCTTCTGGCTCTGTCAATCTGTTTCTTCACTTCACCAGGTGGGTATTGCAGTTTTAAGAATGCTTGGATAGAGATTCTGTAGGTGTTTGTCTCTCTCTGAGGGATTGGAACAAATGCAGTTGTATCTTAGAGCTTGGCTGTAGACAATGGATCGTGTGGTGTGGTCTGGATGAAAGCTGGAGGCATGTAGCGGTCAGTAGGTTTCTGGTATAAGGTGGTCTTTATGTGACCATCACTTATTAACACTGTAGTGTTTAGGAAGTGGACCTCTGGTGTGGACTGGTCCAGGCTAAGGTTGATGGTAGGGTGGAAATCGTTGAAATCTTGGTGGAATTCCTCAAGGGCCTTCTTCCCATGGGTCCAGATGATGAAGATGTCATCAATGTAGTGAAAGCAGAGTAGGGGCGTTAGGGGACAAGAGCTGAGAAAGCGTTGTTCTAAGTCAGCCATAAAAATGTTGGCATACTGTGGGGCCATGCGGGTACCCATAGCAGTCCCACTGCCTTGAAGGTATAAATTGTCCTCAAATTTGAAATAGTTGTGGGTGAGGACAAAGTCATAAAGTTCAGCCACCAGGTTTGCCATGATGGTATTGGGGATTCTATTCCGAATGGCTTGTAGTCCATCTTTGTGTGGAATGTTGGTGTAGAGAGCTTCTACATCCATAGTGGCTAGGATGGTGTTTTCTGGAAGATCACCAAAGGATTGTAGTTTTCTCAGGAAGTCAGTGGTGTCTCGAAGATAGCTGGGAGTGCTGGTAGCGTAGGGCCTGAGGAGAGAGTCTACATAGCTAGATAATCCTGCTGTCAGCGTGCCAATGCCTGAGATGATGGGGCATCCAGGATTCCCAGGTTTATGGATTTTTGGGTAGCAGGTAGAATACCCCTGCTCGGGGCTGTAGGGGTGTGTCAGTGTAGATTTGTTCCTATGCTTCTTTAGGGAGTTTCTTGAGCAGATGATGTAGTTTCTTTTGGTAGTCCTCAGTGGGGTCAGAGGGTAATGGCTTGTAGAATGTGGTGTCAGAGAGTTGTCTAGCAGCCTCTTGTAGTAAAAATGGAAGTGACCACCCAAGCCCTGTCTACACCAGCACTCTGGCTATTGCACTGCCAATGCAATTCCATTGGTAATATATAGATTTCCCAAAACAGAATAGTTGAAGGGACCATGGGGGTTCTGGGCCACTGCCGCTTCTGCGTTGTCATTGGAAGCTCAGGCTGGGTTTCTGCTGGAGGACCCTGTGAAGCTAGACACTGCAGAAAGTACCACCCAGCAGGTCTTGAGTGACAGCCCCCTGCAGCCCACTGATTGGTTCATGCTGGTATATAAACTAGGAAGCCAGCGTAGGGAGCTGTCTGAGCAATGATGCAGACTGTCTGCTTACTTCCTCTCTTGACCTTGCCTTGCTGTGAATCCCAGACTCTGGCTTCTGACCCTGCTTCACTCCCAACTCTACTACTTGCCTGCTGTCTGTAGTGCCTGACCCTGACTCCCTTGTATCCTGGTCTGGCTCAACCTCAACTCTGCTACTTGCCTGCCATCTGCAACTTGGTGCCTGGCCCTGATTTCCTGGTATCCTGACCTGGCTTGACCTCCCACCCTGATACTTGTCTCCTGGCTGCAACCTGGTAACTGGTTAGTGCACACAGGCTGCCCGCCAGCCAGCCCTGACAATGGTATAGAAAAGGCCCCTGTATATGTCTGAACCACACTTGGGTGTGTGTTTGAGGTGACAGTGCACAAAGACCGGTGGAGGGCCTTTTTAAAAATTTGTTGGGAGGAATGTCTCCAACATTTCAGTGAGTTTTTCAAAAAGAATAATAAAAATAAATCCTCTGGTACTTCCCCTGATTTGGACACATTAGCATTTAACATGCTTCCTTAGTTGGTTATTTTGAGTACTATTTTCAATAGCCCTAAAATGTTTCTGCAAATTGATTTATCCACTAATCATCATTACTGCCATCTAGAACTGAATCTACTTTGGAATTTGTCTTTGGATTCCATTTGCCTTGCTTTTGTTTCTCCTTTGTAACCTCTTTTAGAGGAGAACTTTTACAAAATCAACCTGAACCTTTCAACGTTGATTAAATCATCTTTGAGATTCCACATCTGAAATTTCTGGAGATTTTGCACAGAGGACATATACAAACTAATTATATTGACCGTTTAAAACATGTTTTGCATAATTATGACACTCTTGGGGAAGTTTTGGACTTTTTAAACACATAATAGTTATTTAAGGGATTTCAAACACTTGGGACAAAATTTTTGAGCAGTTTTTTTTAATACTTGGCTAGCAGTTTTGGAGCATTATCAACTCTATAGTTGGTGCAGCTCACATTTCTGGGCATTTTTTTCCCCTGGGACTATTCTCAGACTCTTTTTGGATCCTTTAAAAATACTTTCTGGCCCATTTAGCACTTTAGGGAAACTTATGCCTTTAAAAATTCAGTTTTATACACTCTTTGCAGCTTTCTAGGACAATTTATAAAAGGATATGGAGTCTTTTTGTAAAGTGTTGGGGTGCATTTTGGACCAATTTTAGAAGGTGGTGGATGCTATTATAAAACTTTGAAACTTTTTCTGTAATTTTCATCCTTTTAGTGGACATTTTGGACCAGTGATTGACATATATTGGATGCTTTTAAAAAGTTTTATGATACTTTTTGGTGATGTGTTTGACAAATTTCTCTCTCTGACATTTAGGATCACTTTGGGAATTGGGTTAAAAAATGATCTGGCATATGTTGAAAAATGTAAAATGGTTCAATGTGTTAAAAATTGCCTGAAAAAGAAACAAAAGTGTCAAAATAGGCCACAATGTGTAAAAGACAATCAAAAAAGATGCCCGGAAAGTATCAAAAAATGGTTAAAATAAAGTTCAAGAAATATGTCCAAAATGCCAAAGAAGGGGGGGGGGGGAAAGCTATTGTAAAGACTTGTTCAAAATTGTTCCAAAGTATATAAAAACGGGCACCCTTGCAGCATGAAAAATGCCTCCAACTATTTTTAAAATGTGTGTTTCTAACATCCTCCAAAGTGCAAGTAAATGATTAAAACAATGCCCCTAAAAAGGGCAAAATTGTTTTTTTTAAAAGAGCATCTAAAATGTACTAAAAACGTCAAGATCTAAAAGCCTTTTTTTTTAAAGTAACTAAAATTGTCTTTTAACCTCTGGAAAAATGATCCAAAATGTTTCTTTTAAGTGTTTAAATGGCCAAAAAAGTGTCATGTAAGTATAAATGAAGCTCAAGGGAAGAGTGCAAAGAAAGGCCCAAAATAGTCACAAAATGACTAAAAACTATTATATGAAAAGTCATTATTTGTTTTTAAATGCTTGAAAAATACACTAAAAAGTCAAAACAGCATCAAAGAGGTCTGAAAAAAGTGTTTAATGGGTACAATCAAATGAAAAGGTAAAAAGCTCCCTCAAAAGAACCATTTCAAAGTGCCCCCAAACTGGTCCAAAAAGGGCTAGAAACTCTCAAATAATAATATTCAGCTGTACTCTAAAAAAGTTTAAAGTGCCTGAAAATAAAGTATAAAAAGCCCTCTAAAATAGCACAAAGTGTCTCAAAATTACCTTAAAATGGTGAAAAATGATCACAAAAGTCTGCAAATTAGCTCCAAAGAGAACACACACTCTCTCTCTCTCTCTCTCTCCCTTGGATATATTTGCGTAGATTCAAATGGAACCATGCACATGTGCACCAGAGGGCAGAATTTAACTTAAAGTGAAGTGTTAGGAAACCATGTTGTATATTCACTAATTCAGTGTGAGAGGTGGGTCTCACCTCATATTATGGTGCTTGAAGAGAGTAATGAAGCCCATCCCCTTACGAATGAAACAGGGAGGATAATGCAAATTTTATGAATTGTTTTGTAATATTCTTTGACTAGTACAACTGGTCACATCTCACTGTCTATTTTGATTCTGTGGTTGTGTTGATGATCTAAGATGGAACGTATTAGCAGTGTTGTCTGACTTGGAAAGATTGCGAGTAGAGCTGCAAGTGCCAGGTGTGTACATGTGTTGATGACGTTGAACAAAGATGGGATTTTCAAAAGTGCTCCGTGTAGGCCTAAATCTGCTCAAGATCAAGTCACTGGAAACAACTGCAGTGGGAGTGAAATTAGTTCAACTCTGAGTGCTTTTGAAAATCTTCCCCCAAAGTTGTATGTTTACGTTGCATGGAAAAATTGCAGCAACTGACTGCCTTGGATCTCATGTGTCAGAACTATTCCCAGCAGCAATGTCAGAGAGATTCACTCCTGTGCGATACCAAATTCCTCTTGATATACTATTGCTCTAAATGGAGCAAACTTCTAGCAAGTTCACTCAGAACCAGAGGCCAGCAAACTTGACTGACGATGAAGAGAATTGAGCAGCTGATATGTTGCTTCACTGAGGAAAACTTTATAAAACTCAACCCGACAGAAGAGTCTGTCTTATGTCGGGGACTCTCTTTTTGCCCCACCACCCCCACGAACATGATACATTTCTGCGGCAATCTGGAAGCCTACTTTCGTCATCTCTGATTCAAAGAATACTTTCAAGATAACACTGAACAGCACACTGATAAACAGAAACCCTCCCACCAACAGCACAAGAAGAAGAACTCCACATAGACTCCTCCTGCAGCCAAATCATCAGGTTGGACGTGAGCCCTGATTTTATTAGGCATTGGTACAATGGTGAAGTTTTATGCTCTTTCCTCTCTCCTTTCACTAAAAGGAGCTGCTTTTGAGCTCTGTGGGGACTTTTTATGGTCTTTTTGAAGCTTATTTGGGGAATTTGCAGATTTTTTTGACCACTTTTCACAATATTTCCAGAAATATTATCTGAAAAGATCCTGTATCAACTATATATATATATATATATGTAATTATAATATATATAATTTTTTTTAGTCAACCCATGCTGCATTTTTGGCATTAGCTGGGATGTCACATTAATGAATAATAATAATTCACAAACAAGAAACTTCATGTAACATTAGTTAAGGTTGCTCTGATCAATAAATTAATCCATAAAAAATTAGGAAATACAAAATAAAAGATTATAGGGTTGCAAAATCAAGCAGTGTCAACTCAGGAAAACCCAACCTGACTGTTTTACCATGCAAGCTTTATTTGGACTTCTTGTATGCATTATGAAACAACCTTTAATTACATGATCCTGTATTATATTTTGCCCAGGACCTCTGTCTGGTTCATTCAGTGCACAGGACAGTCCTGCCCTGGGGATGACCAGTGGTACATGCCATCAGGAATTAACTAGTGTGGCTGGCTGCCTGCAACTATATTGAACTGACAACAGTCCTATACAAAGATTTACCATTGAGAATGTGGATATACTATTTGTTTAAGTTTGACTCTCTGGCCAACAGATCACTTCAGCTACAACATTTTATTAAGCATAAGTTTTTAAGTTTAACACTTATCCTCAAGAGTATGTATGTAGACTTTAGAGCACTTAGAAAAATTGTCTGCTAAACTTTATACTAATATCAACTTTAATTATTGAGGTGGTTCTGCTCTACTATAATGCTTACAACAGCTGGGAACATTAGTTTGAAAAGGCATCTTCTGGCCTGTTTGTGCATTAGGCTTAGCGTCGTGAGAACTAATGGGTGAAGAAATGAGACCAGAGAGATGGCAGGTTTCTTTCTTTGTTTTTAATGTATTTATTTAAATCGCTGTATTTACTTTTGGCCAAATAACCTAAAGCTGGGGATAGTTTACTAGTTACAATCGTTATTCTGAAAGTTAACAACTGCACATTTCTGAGCAGCTCACATTATGATTTGTCTGTGGCCTGACCAGAAAAAGTAGTACTGAAAAAGCAACGTGATTGCTGTTTATGGGGTTGTTAATAAATAGCTATACTCTATACATTGCTAGCACTTTCATCATGGATCTCAAATATACAGATATTAAATAAGTGAGTCCTAGTTTATGACCCTTCCCTCATGTTGGTCCACTAGGAGTTGGGGTTGATGAAGGTGTTGCAAAAGGTGCCTTCTTTCCACATCTCTCCTAAGAATATAGATATATAATATTCTTATGCCTTGCAATGGTTTATTACTTTCAAGCACTGCCACTTGAGTAGTGTGTACTTCCTTCTCTCCTCCCTTGCATGACTCAGGCTCTTCGGAGCCATAACTGAGTCCTAAGCTTCACAAGGTACAGCGAGGAAAGTGAGAGGTGTATGTGGATCGCTTAAATGCAAGTATGTCTTAAGAAGCTCTTCATAACTCACAGAAACACTGTAGTACAATAGTTGAGGACAGTATGTCCTGAAGAATACCATAGCCTGTTGAATCTGTAGGAGAATTTAGGTAGACAATATAATTGTTAGGGTTGGGATTCAGCCAGGACATAAGGGTTAACATTCCTTATGCTGCAAAACGTCTGTTAGTCTATAAGGTGCCACAGGATTCTTTGTTGCTATTCCTTATCTTGCTGCTGTGTGATCTTTAATGATGGCAAGTGGCCAGGACAATGGTTTTAATCCTCATCTGAAAGATGACATCTCAGCTGTTGCATAGCAAAAGGGCAGATCCAGTGGGCCCTCCTTTGACTGGGTCCCTACAGCCCTCTTCTCATCAACATATTCAACACCAGCACAAAGCCCTTCTTCCTAGTGCACAGGGAGCAGAGAGGGTCCCTGCATAGCTGCTTGGCCTAGCCACACCTGGGGTTAATTGGTATGAAAGGGCTTGCACTGACCATCTGCCAACATGTGAATTTCACCTGCTATGTGGGGGAGTGTATAATCCAGTTCCATGCATGATATCAATATGCTCCCACTACTCTCAAATGTTTTTATAAAGGTATTATGCTCTTAGAATATTTATAGTAATGAACTGTAGTACAGCAATTGATGCCCTGATGGTATCACCGTTTCCCTCTTCTTTAGCCCAATACCACTGAAACCCAGCATTCTGCTAGTCCAGGAGTCTGTACTGGGCTCCTCTGAGAGCTCCTCAATGCAGCCTCTTAATAGGATGGAAAGATTAATGCTGAACAGAGGACACTTGCCTTCAAGAATTGCATGTGTTGTCGCTACAGCACTCCCTGCTTAGCTACCAAATGCAGGAGACTTTTCTTATACCCTTTACTTAAGCTAGTTTAAAGTGATGCTAGAAATATTTGCAAGGAATAATGAATTTCAAATTACCATGGACAGTCTCCATTTTTCTGTAGTATAATAAATACTTGGTGAGATGAAGCTCACCAGCCTTTGGAACAGCTGCAGCTGAGGCTGAAATTGCTGTCAGCAGGGCAAAGAGAAGACTGTTTTGGATTCTATCCACACATTGGGGCAGCAACATCCAGGCTTATAAAAGTGATTTTAAAAGTAGACTTCAAGGGCCAGATCCTTTAGCTGGTGTAAATCAGTGTCATCCTGGTGGCCTTAACGGAGTGAAACGGATTTATACTAGCTGAGGCTCAGAGTCCATATTTCTCACTACTTTTTTATCTACCTTTAAATTGTGTTCCAGACTGCCACTGTCCCTAAATGCTGGAATCAATCTCAATCTAGCAGGATTGCCAAAGTGCCTATCACCATAAAGTCTATGTAAGTATGCTCAGCAAGCTGTGTCAAGTCCTGTGGTAGACTAACTTTGCAAATTACTGATCAGAAAATTTCCCACCCCCGCCCCAGTTTTCATACATGTTACTACTAAAAGAAGGATAATGGCACACGGCCAAATCCTTCTAATCTTACTTATATGAAAAGACCCATCACTACTTTCATGAGAGAGGGTGCCAGGATCTGAGACATCATTAATCTTTAGTTGTCTGGTTGTTTTTATAAAATATCTCAGCTCTTTTGCAGAGTTGTACTTGCATATTGAAATTTTTTGTCAATGTTCTCTATGCACTCATTTGAGCATTGGCCTGCTAAACCCAGGGTTGTGAGTTCAATCCTTGAGGGGGCCATTTAGGGAACTGGGGTAAAAATCTGTCTGGGGATTGGTCCTGCTTTGAACAGAGGGTTGGATTAGATGACCTCCTGAGGTCCCTTCCAATCCTAATATTCTATGATTTTAATGCTTAGATTAATATATCCAGAGAGCAATGGGCTTGTTTTGCCACTCCTGGACACAAGTTTTAAATCACTATGACTCCCCTGGAGTTATCTGATTGGCACCAGTGCACCCATTACTTATAACTGTATCATCCTTTCTCCTTAATATCAGATAGGAGTGTAGAGGCTTTGCCTCTTTTAGGGCATGATTCTGAAGACACTTAGCACTGAGCATAGCATTTACAAGGTCAATGGGACTATTCCTTGGAATTAGCACTACACCCAGTAGTAAGCATTGGCGGAATCAGGCCAAAAATATGGACTGTTATGGAAGATTTAGAGCTGTTGTTCTCATACATTAATTCCTTTCAATTATCACTGATTGATATGTAAAAATATATCATTTCAGTTGAAAAATGGCAAAGTTCTACACCACAGAGTATAACTGGGTGTACAGTGCAATGGAAGTTAAATCCTTATTATAGATTAGCTAATGACATAGCCCGACAGGAACCCTAATATAACTACATGTTAGGTTCATTCCATAAATCACTGAGCACACCCAGTGAAAAAGATGTATGTGGTTGCTCTAACAATACACTGTATAGATCTGGTCCTTCGCCCATTGAAACTGAATGCTAAACTCCACGGGACATTAAAAAGCTGCAAGATCAGACACTATGTTTACAGTGATGACAACTGCTGTGCTAGCAGAAAATACCTGAAAACCATGTATAGATTTAATCTGCCAGTGGAAAACTATAAATACCTTTCTATCCTGGTCTTGTAAGGTTATAGGTTAAGTAGGTTCACTCTAATCTCAATTTGTGACCCAGCTTCATGCTGATTGGTAGCGTGGCTAATCTCTTTTCCATTGACAATGATGCCTGCTGCAAACTGTAATAAGAACTGTGTACACTAGATGTCCTCAGGAGAACATGAATACATCATTCTGAAACCTTCAGGTGAAGGCTGACAATTATAACAACAAATTAGGGGTGAAGGTGCACAGTGAAACTGAAATGTACTAACCACGGGGAACAGGGACAGTTGGGGAGTGGGAGGTGGTTGGGGGGAGTCGGTGTGGATGTTCTGTATGAGGGATGGGGAGAAACTGGGGCAGAGCGGGAGGCTGGGGTGTCAGGGTTAGGAAGTGGGTGCTCTTCAACAGGAGTAGAAGATGGGGTGTCAGGGACAGGCGAGGGAACAGAGTGGGTGCTCTGCATGGTGAGTGAGGGGAGCTACTGAGACTTGGGAGGGAGCAGGTTGGGAAGGGGGGTCTTGGCAGACCCGCTTTCTCCATGAGAGTAGCTGCTCCTGGCCTGATCCTGAGTGCCATGGTGGCTGCTTCAGCCTCTCTGGCCCTGCTCTCACCTCCACCCCTAACAGTTGCAGAGCCCTGCCCAGCCTGAGCATATGAAACAACTCACTTAAGAACAACACATGGAGTGGGCACATAGCTCAACCCCCACAATATTACCATTGTGGAGGCATTAGCTCAGGGGTGGGCAAACTTTTTGGCCTGAGGGCCACATCTGGCTATGGAAATTGTATGGGGGGCCATCAATGCTCATGAAACTGGGGGGTTGGGATGTGGGGGGTGGGGTGAGGGCTCAGGCTACAGGGTCTGGGGTGGGGCCAGAAATGAGGAGTTCCGGTTGTGGGAAGGGGCTCTGGACTGGGGTGTGTGTGTGTGTGTGTGTGTGTGTGTGTGTGTGGTCTCCAGCTGGTGTGGGGATGAGGGGTTGGGGGTGCAGGAGGGTGCTCCAGGCTGGGGTTTGGAGGACAAGAGGGGGATCAGTGCTGGGGCAGGGAATTGGGACGTGAGAGGGGGTCAGGGATGCAGTCCCTCAGGCGGTTCCCAACCAATGGGAGCAGCGGGGGTGGCACCTGCGGAAGGGGCAGCACGCAGAGCCACCTGGCTGTGCCTCCATGTAGGAGATGGTGGGGGGCCATGCTGCTGCTTCCAGGAGCCGCGCGGAGCCACGGCATGCATGGAGTGGGACAAGCCCCCCAACCCCGTTCCCAAGCTGGAGCACCAGAGCGGTGCAAACCCCGGATTCCGCTTCCTGGCAGGAGCTCGAGGGCCGGATTAAATGTCTGAAGGGCCGGCTACGGCCCCTGGGCCATAGTTTGCCCACCCCTGCCCTGCACTAGCCCATACCCCACCCCTAGGTCTGCCACCTCTGTCCATAGCAGCACTTTAGTTTCAGAAAAAAATAGTGTAATATTCAACTTTTCCTGAAGAACTGCTACATTTAAGGACAGATTTTTTGCTCATAAGGTATAGTACTTTGTTCTGCAAATAGTCCCATTCATTTAATTGGAACGACTCACTGCTAAATCTGAGTAAAGGGGAAAAAAATCTGGCCTTTAATATAGAGTTTCTACTCAGATGATCACCATTATAATTCTAGCAACCAAGGGAGTTTAAAATTAATTAGCTAAACATTTCTGTGTGGAGAGAAACAGAAGCTGTTCGATTTTTGGCTACTTCTGAATATTTCAGAGAAAGATGTTTTGTCTAACCAGCATCATCCAGTTTAAATAGCACTCACTTCACCATTTCATTGGCCAATGGAGATATTACCCAGGAGATATTAATATTTTCACTTGGTTCTATGGATGATTTTGGAGATTTGAGGTAGAAAATTAGCCATGTTACATGTATCCCTTGTGGTGTGGTCTCAGGCAGGGCTTACTCCTGCGTCAAGAAAGATTATGGCTAATAGGATTTGGTACTTGGAAGCTGCTGGCATGTCTGGTACACACCCTGTGTTTTCTTGAAGAAGAATATGGACCCCATTCGTCGCATCATTTTTCTTCTTCTGGCCTTTTACAGGATAAATTCAGCTCTTTCTTATTGTGTTATAGGATGCTCCTGCTCCAGTGATAGCTTTGGAAGGTAAGAAATGTTGGCATCTTAATAATAATCTTCAGAAGAGTGTTTTGGAAATTCTTAGTGTGGATTGGGTAGTCTTGTGAATACTAGCCAGTAATAGATGGCCGTATGTTGTGGATAGCTGTAATATTGTTTGCGTATTACTAGTTTGAGTAAATAATAAGGTATCTGGGATATGTATTTTAAGATAGTTTTTATTGGGTTAAATTTTTCTTTTGCAGGGAGAGGGAGGTTAACCATATCTAATAATACAGTACTTATGAGACTGTCCTGTTTCCAGTTCCCACTGTACATATTAGGTAGAACAGTTTGTTACCCATAAGCACAGTGTGTTAGCTAAAGCTTTACTGATTTCCTCTCTAGGAGTTTGCTGTGCATGTCTACATCCCTGAGAAAGATACCTGGAGACATCCCTCAAGACATCAGAAAAATTAGAATAGAAAACTCTCATCTAACAGAACTGCCTCGTGGGTCATTCTCCAATGCCAGTGCCTTGGAATACCTTTGGTTGAATTTTAATAATATCACAGTTATGCACCTAAAGAGCTTAGAATACCTGAAGGATCTGACAGAGCTGAGATTGCAGGGAAACAAGTTAAGTTCAGTTCCATGGACAACATTTCAAGACACTCCAGCTTTAAAAATATTGGATCTAAAGCACAATAGACTGGATGTTCTTCCAGAGCATGCACTCAGGTATCTGCCCAACCTGACCTACTTAGACTTATCCTCAAATCAGCTTACTGTCATATCCAGGGATGTCTTCTATAATTGGCCTGTGTACCAGAAAACCCAGCAGTCTGAGAGGAAGATGGAAGCTAGTTCCAATGCTGTCCTGGCTTTACATGATAACCCATGGATCTGTGACTGTCGCCTTAGAGGATTTGTCCAGTTTATCAAATCTGTTAGCCCACCAGTTATTCTGATGAATTCTTATTTAACTTGTTCAAGCCCTAAATTTAGGGCAGGGAAGTTCTTTCATGAAGTGGAGCTCAACAGTTGCATGAAGCCAATAACCTCATCCCTTGACTCCAACCTGACTGTGCATGTGGGATTGAATGTTACTATGGTCTGCTTGGTACAGGGCAGCCCCTCCCCAGCAGTCTGGTGGACCTATGGCCTAAAACATTTAAGGGCATTTAATGGTAAGCAATGGTGTCTATTTTTTATTTACAATGTAAGGAGTGGGAGTTAGTTCCTTGCCTACTAGTGAGTCATTCATACAGCACTTAACCATTACAATTATTTGAAATAACACAGTTAGCAGGCTCGGGTCAGAAACGGCGCAGAGCAGTCATGGAGACTAAGTGCAGCAAAGCTATTTTAAGTAGGATTTCGGAGTCAATTTGGGAAGGGAGAAGCAGAGATTTTCACCAACAAGCTTCTCTCTTTTCTGTGATTATAAGTATGGTGAAAAACAGGAGACTGTGGAAAAAAAGATAGATTATCCAAGGGCAGGTGCTTACAGGCCTTTTCCTGTTCCTAACATTTCTTATGTTCTTATGGCTTTTCACACAGACAATACAGCAGCTCTGTTATCTAACTGATAAAGTAAACCTACAAGTTTTTCTACATACCAAAATATATTCCCCTGGTTCTTGCATAAAACAATAGGTCACAGAGTCCGCTTGCTCTATTCCCTTCTGGATTTTATCTCTCTTAATGAGGTCATCTCTTCTCCAAAGACTACAATCCAAAATTCATTACCATTCCTCTTTTTTCCCCCATGGCTTAGATCCTTAAGAGACTCCATCTCTTACTGACTGCCTTCAGTAGTACAATTTATGTATTTTCATAAGATCATTTTTTATAATGCATCCAATTTTCTACACAGAATTCTGAGTGGCACCACGACTCCTGACACTTAAACGAAATAGTGTTAATCATGAATCCCAGAATATTATTTGCTTTTATTTTAATGTTTTATCAGCATTGGTAATTTTCCCTTAACAAGCCACATATTACATCAATTCTATATATTCTCTCTTGTCATATATCCATAACCACTATATCTAAATAGATTAGACAGAATATTTTCAACTAGTAGCAAATGCTATTGTTAAGATTGTTTTTTAGTTTCCATCCAATCCACCTTATGTTGCTCATAATTTTCTTCAACAAATTCCTTTGAGGCTGAAATTTGCCTTGTCTGGTATAATGGACGATAGAATTTAGCCCAGCATACATGTCCAGGTCCATTAAAACACTTTCTCTTTGATTTATTATCACTTATGTAAGCCATTTGAACTGCAGAGCATGTAAGAATAAGGAGGCTTTTGCTGAGAAATAAAAATAGGAGCTCTTTGTGCTTTTCCCCCTCGATTTTTTAATGATTTCACCTGTATTTAGAAAATCTGTATGTGTGTACATCAGCAATCCAGCACATTAATGAGCAAATGTACAATAACAACCAGTAAGGCAATGGGAGAAATGCGATTAAGATACTGAATATCATCACTAGCTTCCAAGGAGCTAGGGAAACAGTGATTTCAACCAAAGAATCTGAAAATGATAAAAACATATCATGACATTTTCCTCTAATGTTAGTCTCAGCTGTGTATATATCTAAGCCTGGACAGCCTAGGTAGCAATACACTATGTCCACACCTTGGGTCATACGTAACTTTTTGCTGGCCTAGCTGTTCATCTGTATTTAATGTAGTCATAACACCTGTGTTCTGCATTTCTCATGAAGCCAGTGGGTTACCGTGTTCCTGACCTATTTCTCCCCTCCTCCTCAAAGCACACATTTGTCATGTGATGTCATACTGTTCCCATGAGATGGAACATTATTCAATGAGTTAGACTGGTTAGAAAATGGAGGGGTAGAAACAGCCTCAATATTTTCATTAAATTTTATGTCTGAGATTAGTTTTTGTTTGGGATTTTGAGTCATAATTTCCTGAGCCCTATCTACCAAGAAGTCCTTATTTCCCTCAGAGTAACTCACAGTCAGGGGATGAAGTGAATTCCTAGAGTCTCTGTGCCTATAACACAGCTGGTGGTGAGTAGTACAGCCTGACATGTCTGCTCTTGATCTCCTTTTCTCTCCAGTGTCCACTACACACATCAGTGAAGATACAATGAAATCAGAATTGGTGATTCCTTCAGCTCACCTTATGGATGAGGGCAATTACACCTGCATGGCTGCCAACTTCATTGGCAACACCTCTACTATAATCTCCCTGAAAATCCAGGCTCCCAGAATGGTAGCTTCTTCCTCATCTTTCTCTTCCTCTGTCTCAGAAGAGAATGCCTATGTTGATGTTAGGATAGCCAAACAGACGGTGTATGGAATTACGCTGGAGTGGTATGCAGTGACTGAGAATCCAGGAGAAACTTGGTACACCCTCCACTTTGGGAAGTATGACGACTCCAAGAAGGAGATGATTTATATTGGCCCGGGCACCAACACATACTCCGTCAATGACTTGCTCCCAGCTACCAAGTATGAGGTGTGTGTCACCTTAAGGAACCAGACACCCCGAAAGGGCCAATGCATTGTGTTTGTCACAGGCAGTGACATCAGTGAACTAGAGCAGAGGGAGAAGCTCATCCATATCATCATCATTGTGTGTGCCATGGTGCTGGCAGTCCCCGCTGGGATGTATGCGTGCACCACAGAAACCCGGCTTAACTGCATGGAGAAGTGCGCTGGATTCTGCCACAAGAATCGCAAAGGGCAGAAGAACCTGAGAGCAGGCAACAAAGAAAACACCTTTGACAGCTTGCCAACTGGCAGCGAGGAGGGGCTGTGTTACCGAGACTCCAGTGAAGACAAGAGAAAGCCAAGGTCTCCGGAGGACAAGGAGAAGCCCGACAAACACAAACCTAATCACAGAAATAGTGCTGATCTCTATTAGCTGATAAAAATTTTATCCCATATTAGAGTAGATCAAGTTAAATATAGAAGGGCCAACAAAAATATACATAAACCTAGGGCTCTGTGTTACATAAACACTGGGAACGTGCTATGCAGACATACAACCTTGTTTTTTGAAGGATTTTGGCAACATCTGAAACTTTAAGGAAAAATGGGGTTATTGGTAAGCAGGAGAGTAATGCATGGCATGCACGTTGCTGGCAGGGGAGCCGATATACATACTTCCAGCTACCTGGGAAATTCAATTAAATAGAGGACAGATACATGGCATTGTAATCTTTACAAATTATTCATACATGGACAACCCTTGGGGAAATTACTGAGATAAATTTATTCTAGTATTTTCATATGTATGCATATCTATCTATATCTATATATATATCCCCAGCCTATTAACTGGCCTATTAACAAAAATGGCTCCTTCAGCCCTTACTGCAGCTTAATGCTGATAGACAAAATGATACCCAATGATGAAATGAAATTCTAAGTCAGTCTCTCACTTGCATAGCTTAATTGACCACAGAGTTTCAGAAGTGGAAAAGAATTATTTTTGATCTCTCATTGTTAAATACATGCTTTTATCCTGTGCTCTTTGGAATATCCATATGTATTGCAGCATTTGGGGACAGTGAACACGAGCGCTTTCAAGATAACTTTCCTTACAACCCTGTTTCTCTTCCCTATAACTTTCCAGGACTTTGGTCTTGGTGCAAATTGATATGTTTTTGTTATTTTTTGTTAGGATAAGTTCACAGGCAAAAAAAAAGTGTTAACAGTTTTTGAGTTATCGCCATGTGAAAATAAAAACGTTTTTTTCCATTTTGAAGGAAATTTAAGAACTATTTTGCACATAGATGATTGAAAAACAGCTGCACTTTGTAACATTAAACATCACATGGAGCTAGTCCTCAAAGGGGAATAGTCTCTGATTGTCTGAAACAAAGTGTTGTTAAATATTTAGCTGTGCTATTATTGGGTTACATCAACAACTGCATTACTAGTGTACTAACTAAGCCCCAGAACCTCAAAGGTATGTATCTTCGAGGCTCTGGCTCTATGTGTCTTTAGTTAAGATCTAATCTAAAGCTGGTGCAAAAATGCCAGTTGTCTTATGTAGGAATCTTTTTAAGGTTTTCTGAAATTTCTCACATTTTTTTATGGTTTTCCAAAGAAAACCCCAAAACTTAAGTAATCTCACTTCCCACAAACATGTTCATTCCTCTTGAAAAGCCTTTTTTTTCCAACTGAAAAAACAGTTTTGATGAAAATTTTTTAGCCAGCTCTATTAAGGATCAAATCCAGCAATATTATTTAGGCAAATAATTGTGTTTTCAGCCATGACAGTTATTCAAAAGTCCAGATTGCTAAAGCTCAGGTTTCTCCCATTTTCCTTTTCCTTTTGTATGCATATACAAACCTACATGCAGCCACAAATATTATATTTGAAATACACAGGGAAATCCTGTTTCTCCTACAGAATCTCTTACTCATTTCTATTAAGACCCCTTTACACTAGTCTGGTAGTGCAATCCAGTTCACAACTTTAATTCCGAATGGATAAATAGAATTCCAACTGTGCAGCTATCCATGGTACTTGTACGGGCAGGGAATTATTAATGACATCACACTCCTTATTTCAATGCACTTACAGAAAGGGCGTCAGACACATCACAGACTACAGGAGTTTGCTGGATTGTGGAACTTCTAGAACAGTGGTTGTTCCTACTGAAGCAGCTCTGTATTCCCTGCAGAATTTTTGAAACAAAGTATGTTTTGAAAAGGGGAGAATCATTAAACTTATAAATTATGGTTATCCAGACAGTGAGGTCCAACTGTATGATCAGCCTTGCACAGAACATAGGAGGAAAAAACATCTCCTGTCCCAAGGAAATGCATTTATTAATTTGTATTGTGATAGCACATGAGAGTCCCAGTCATGCACCAGGACCTCCATTGTGCTAGGTGCTGAGTGAACACAGAACAGAAAGATGGCCCCTGCTCCAAAGAGCTTACAATCCAAGTAATGCATGTCCTTACATTTGAAAATTTAAGTTTTTCCTTGTAAGGAAAATTAGTTACACACCTTTTAACAGTGTAATTACAGCTGTGTTTCTCAGGAGTTGGAAGACCCTTGATTTTTGGCCTACACCTTGATTTGTGGCTATCTGGTCTACATGCAAATGGGTTGCTGCAAAAGTCCTCAGAAAACGAAGCAGAGCTAAAAACAGTGCTTTAGATGGATCTTAATAAGATTGGCTGAGATTCACTCTGTCATCTCCTAGGTTTTATGGTAATACTTTAGTAAAAAGAAGTAAACAATGCTTTCATAGGTTTTTTTTTTAATATGAGGCTACATTTTCTTCTCTAATGCTAATTTATGTCATAGTTGATTGTACAAATATTTGTCTATAACTGTTTAGTTCATTGACCATTACTTTCCAGTTTGTTTTAAGTGGTTTTGTAGGCTTGACAAGTAATTCTTAGTTGTAAAATATGGTTTTAAAATAAAATATTGATTTTCAGAATACCCAGAGTTTTGCCCATTCCTTGTGCATCTTTGGTCTTTTTAATATACTTGCCATATTTGAAAAGAAACCTGTATGGCCAGTGATTAAATAAGGTCATATTACATGATCTCACCAAAATTTCCTATATGTCAACTTACAACATCTATACTGCACAGCTGATGAGTGAAGGAATGTCATAGGATGGGCTGGCTATTTAAAGGGGTTGGGCTCAGCCCCCACCTCCAGTAAGGTAACATTCTCTTCAGGCGGTGACCGTTGAGGTTTCCTTTAAGAGTGAGCCTGCTTAGCTTGGTTGGAAAAGGGATTTGCAGGGAGGAAGGCTCCTACAGGAGATCCACATTAACAGTGAGCCCTGTAGGAAGGCTCTCCTATAGTAGAGCCAGATGGGTTGCAGAAAGAACTAGTAGGCTTTCTTCAGGGAAGAGGTAATGAGGCCTGGAAGAGACTGTGGGAAAGGCCCAAAGGCACGTTGATATAGGCAGTCGTCCAAGTAGTCAAACAAAGGGGTCTGGGCAGGTGGATTGCGGCTTGTGGTGGTGTCCCTAGAGTGGAACCCAGAGTAGGAAGGCCTGGGTTTCCTTAGAGCAGGTGTGAACACGTGAGGAATGAAGGCCAATGAGCGTGTCATTTGAACTGAAGACTCAATGTGAGGTGGCTGAATGATTGTTGCATTGGATTTTTCATTTACTCCCTGGAGTGAACATTATTTGGCACTGGACTCTGCCTATCTAAGAATGGGCCACTGAAGTGGCTGGAGATGGAGCAGGGAAACTGAGGCACAGAGCACGTACCAAAGTGATTTTGTCACATGGAGTTCTTTTAAAAAATGACTGGGACTGTAAATGTCTCATTGACGCATGCAATAAAATACGTCTTGAAAAGGGGATTTACTTAAAATTAATGCAAAATGAGTGCTCCTCCCTCCAGAGGGCAGAGACCAGCTAACCTCTTACAAAAGAAACATTGGCCAATACAGCTGAATATGCTAATGACCAAGTCTGTTCTGCTTGATGTTGCAGTCCTATGCTATCTAATGATGAGCTGTTCCATAAGGGTTAGCTTGTGACTTTACCTACACCGCTGTGCAGAAGAATAAGAACCTCTCCTATGCTCCTGCACAGGCTACTTGTACACTGTGCCTTGGCTCTGCCCCCAGTGTGCCAGCTGCTGTGATTTCTGCTAGTATATGCACCAGCAGACCACTATCTCCAAAAGCAGGAAGGGAATTGTGCCTCACAAAGGTGCCTCTTGGGGCTGTGCCAAAAAGTGCAATCTAGCCCTTATGTCTTGAAATTAAACCATGGATCTAACTTTCACACTTGGAAGCCTAGCTGAGGGTACCCAATTCTAATCTAGGCTACTCAACTCACTTGTAGGTGCCTTAAGTTCAAATCCTGCAGACCTAACTCAGCTGCAAAAGCCTGATCCACTTCCCATTGAAATCAGTGGAAAGACGCCCATGGACATCTGTGGCTATTGGTTCTGACCAAAAATGTTCTCCTCCCTTTCTGTGTAGGGGAGCATGGTCCTTATTCAGACAGAACTCCCAAGTCCCCATGTGTTGGGTTTAGCACTCAATGTAAACATTTTAAAAGGGAATTTTGCACTTTAAAAGTATTCTGTGACACTTTCTCAGGGTGTCCAGGACTGTTAGTCACCATGTTACACCCGCTCCCTGCCTCCAGGGAGAGAGACCCTTTCTTCTTGTAACTGGCTGTCGGCTCCCTGACACTGCCAGCCCTTCAGCAACTGAAGTGCTCTCCTCAGGGCTCTGCTCTGCCCCACTTTGCCTTGCTGGTTAACACTCGGTGTACCCCACCTCCTGAACTCCTCAGAAGCATCCCTCTGTAGTACCCAGCCCCTGTCACTGGGCACTTAGTGTAATTACCATGAAAGCGGTCCCCAAAGAGACAGTGTACACACAGCTTGACTGGTACAACTCAGGATCAGGTGTTTTATGGCAACACAGCACTGTAATCTACTAAAGTAAAACAAATCTAAGTTTATTCAAAAAGCTTAAGATTTAAGAGATGCTGAGAAAGGATAATGAGTGGAAACACAACTGGTTACATATAGAAAATAAAACATAAAATGCAATCCTACGTCTATGCTTATTAAAGGTTACCTCTTCTATTCTATAAAGATTTTCTCCTGAGGAGTCAGGCTGTGAGGGAGTTTTCAGTCAAAACCAGGATCCAAGTTTTCATGAATATTTTCCTGCCCTACAATGGGTTTCCTCAGTAAATAGGTAACAAAATGGCTTTTTGCTTCTCCTTATGTTGCTCAAACTCATTGTTTTTACCCTAGAGTCTGGATGGCACCGCACTGTTTGTTCTAGAGTATGCTGCCTCCATGTTGTTTTCACAGCTTCATGTTGATTTGAAATGCAAATGTGGCGGCCATTGTGTTTTCATGTACAATGCTTAATCTACATATGAACCTAAACGTGAATATACACCCCTTTCACTGGCAAAACCAGCTCTTTACCTCTGCTAGGGAGTAACACTCTTAAGGATGTATTTTCAGGAGATATACATGCCTTTTTAAATGTAATCAGTACATACGATATAGTCACAATAATGTTAATGGCCAGCATACTATGACAGCACTGTGTTGGGTAGCGTGAATTTGTGAGGCCTAATAAGAGCTGCTCTTACCAAGTGAACCATTGGCCAGTTAGTATTGAGGGGTTCTTACTTCGTTCATCTTGTACAATGATGTGGTAGAGTTAGCCACTGGCTGGGCATTGGTTCATAACCCTCTTGTCTGGCTAAGGCATCTGCTACTACCTTCTCTCCTCTTAATACGCAGAATTCCCATGTCATATTCTTGGAGGGTGATGCTCCGGTGTAATAGTGTGGAATTGGTACCTTTGGTTTGATGGAGAATGGTCTGTCTGGACCCTAAATTTTCTCTTAACTAGATAGGCCCTTAACTGATTGACTGCCCACACTACAGCATAACAGTCTTTTTCTTTGACTGACTAATTCTGTTCAGTGGGTGTCAGTTTCTTACTCAAGAGAGCAATGGGATGCTCTTTGTTACTTCCCACTGACTGCATTAGTACTGCCCCAAACCAATGTCTGAGGCATCAGTACACAGTTCAAACATTTTGTCAAAATTTGGCCTGGCTAGAACAGGTTTTTCTGACAGGCTTTTCTTTACCTTATCAAAACCTTCCTGACATACCTTTGTCCATACTATTTAATTTGTCTTCATTTTTTTGCACCAGTTTGTGCTAGCAATGTCACTAAAACCAGGTACAAATTGGTGGTAATATTAACCAAACCTATGAAAGACTGGGCCACTTAACAATAGGTTCTATCTTCCAGGGAGCGGGAAAAATTTGCCCACCCCCATACCAATGTCCTAAGTAAGGAACTTTGGCAGCTCCTATTTTATATTTTGATACCCTTACAGTAAGACCTGAATCTTTGAGTAGTGGTAGCACAATTCCCAAGTGTTTTTTATGATCTGACCAATCATTGCTAACTATTGCAATATATATACACTATATAAGCCTCCACAAAGTCTTGTAATGCATTTAACACTTGATTGAGAGGTGGCTCCTGCATTAATTAACTCAAAAGGTAAGAATTCAAAGTCCCTATCAGTAATGAAAGTGGATTTTCTCCATGCTTCACTGTCTGAAGGTGTTTGCCAATAGCCTTTAATCAAGGCCACAGTATGTGAGGTATTTTTGCAGTGCCTAAAGCATCTAACATGTCAACAATTCTGGGCCTAGGATAGGTGTCAAGTACCGTGACACCGTTAAGTTTTATATACTCAACACATAACTTTATAGTCTTGTCTCGCTTCAGCACCATAACAAGTGGTGAGATTTGTGAACTGTCAGACCCTTTAATTATCCCAATTTCCAGTATATTACATAATTTTTTTTACAAATTTGCTGCTGTACTTGGTCAGTGGGTCGCTAAACCCTGCTGAAGGCAGGCTCTGGGCCTACAGTGTCAATCTTATGAGCGAAACCCAGCATACTAAAGAATATCTGCTTGTGATGTTGCAGCACCACCAAAATTTCTGCCCTTTTCATCAGTTAGTTAACTCTTTGGGTGGTGGCATCTCACTGCCAAAGTCAAAGAACAGACCCTCTGTTGTTATGCTACTGTAGGACATGTAGGCTATATTAGTGCAATATTAGCGTAGGAGGTTACAGGAAATAATACAAGTACAGAGGGATATATATAGAAGATACATATTACAGACCACTTCTAAACCATTTATCATGTTCCACTTTGAGACAGGTGAAACAGTAATAAACACTGAATAAAGTCCATTAACTCATGCCTAGGTCATTAAAAAAAGAACAATTTAAAAAAAAATCCATCTTTTTAATAAATAAACCGGTTTTGTGAAACTGGACCTCTGCACACACCTATTATCACAAGTACATAGGCAGTGGTGTTCCAAATATAATTACATCATAGTAGTAATTCCATTTCTGTATCAAATTTGCTCAGTGTCTGCATCAAGCGCTGTTTTTTCCCCTAGCTGCCAGGTCTGCCTTTTAGAACTCAGCGAGCTTTTCAAAGCCCTTCACCCTCCTATTTAATCACCTGCAGAAAAGATTCTGCAACATGGAGCTTAACCTGCAAATTTTGCTGTTGACAGACAGCAGAAGAGAACCACTTTCCTATGAATGGTGCTGCAGAATTAACCCTCTCCTCCCCCAGCCTCATTTTTGTCATCAAAGAAAACTGTCTGACTTGCAGATGCACAAAGGACAACCACGATGTTGCCTTTTTTATAGTGTCCTAAAACTTAAGCTAAAAGCAGCAAAAAATAGGAAAGATTCCACTGCCAAGAGAAACAGAAAACACCGATGCCATAATCGTTGGGTACCTTTTATGGATTTTATTAATAAAAACATATGGAATACAGTGTAACTGGTAAGAACAGCTGTATTCATTGGGAAAAAAGTCTCACAATATATAATAAACAATCTTTTTTTTCCTTAAATGTTTGTTTAAGACTATTATCTTATAATTCCTGTTAAGTCTCATTTAATTAAATGGTCCTTACAGGGCTTCATCATATTAGAATGAACAATAAATACTGCCAAAAATACATCATCATGAAGACAGGGGTCCAGACAATAGTTATTAGCTTTTGGTCCTTTATGAAATGTTGTATAAACAGATTCAGAAATATAACAAATGAAATGTACAGATCATTACTTCAAGTCATCACAGACATTTGTGTACCAATACAGAGTTCTCCTCCCTGTGCGGTTCTGATGTTACCTCACTGTTCGTGGGGTCAGGGTCTGTTCTCTAGAGTAGAGCTGTGCAAACGCTGCTCACTGTTGTTTTGTAAATGGTGCCCTAAAGAAGCTGAACATTTAGGCAAAAATTGAAAAAGTGTGTGGAGATGTTAGGGTTGCAATCGGCCGGAACATGGGGCCAGATCCTCAGCTAGTGTAAACTGGCCTTGTTCATCTGAACTCAGGCTGATTTACACAAGTTGATGAACTGGTCCTTCAAGTCTAGCCAGAACCCAAAGAACAAGAGCAAACAATATACTGTTGTGCGTTGAGCCAGATAACAAAGATGAAGAAATGAAAGAACCAGGGGAAAAGTTGCCAGCAGCAACAGCAATGACAATAGCAACCAGAGCTGAATAGAAAAAAAAAAATAGGCTTGCCACCTGACTTAGTGGAGGGATGCCAGCAGAGAATTTTGCCTGTAGTGTTGTGTGCTATGAGTCTCAGTCGTCACCACTGTTTCAAGCCACTATTTATTTTAAAACATGCTCCATTTCTATAAATTTGCCTAGTGAGGAATAGCAAAAGCCAAATTAAACTCTGTTTTAAGTAAGCGTTTCAAAGTTACATTTTCCCACTCAACCATTCTTTGCACAGTTCTACTTCACAGCAAATGCTTCTTAATTGTTTTGCATAATAAAACATCCACACTGGTATCACTTGGTATGCTGTAATCCTCATTTCTAGACTTCAGTGAAGCAATCTCCCCACACCCTTCAATGTAAGAATTCAAACAGAAATAGCTCCAGTAATTAGTATACTGGTGGCTGTAAACTTTACAGGTAGATAGGCAGAAATCCTATCTTTTATTGCTGTATAAGGTATCAGAGTGGTAACTGTGTTAGTCTGTATCAGCAAAAACAATGAGGAGTCCTTGTGACACCTTAGAGACTAACAAATTTTCCTTCTTTGATATTCACTCCTTCTTGTCAACTGTTGAGACTAGGCCACTTCTACCTTAATTGAATTGGCCTCCTTAGCACAGACCCCCGACTTGGTAAGGCAACTCCCATCTTTTCATGTGCTGTAATATTTATACTGCTCACTGTATTTTTCACTCCATGCATCTGATGAAGCGGGTTTTAGCCCACGAAAGCTCATGCTCAAATAAATGTGTTAGTCTTTAAGGTGCCACAAGGACTCTGCATTGTTTTTATATAAGGTATGACTCTCCAGCCTCTATACCAGTTTTAGGTCAGTGTCGCTGTAGCGATATAATGGAATAGACTCAGGCCCAAAGTCCCAAAGTACTATGTATATCACTGTGCAATTTCTCACAGTATATTGTATACCTATCTCTAGTCCTTTGAAAATACCACTTGCCTCAACTCAAAAAGTAAAATATAAAATATTCCCTCCTTTTATCCAGAAATTAGTAGAAGTAGTAATAGTTTGGAGCCTTCACAGTGTGGATGGAACTGCTTCTCTGCCTGCCAGGCTAAACCAGGTGTTAGCCAATGGCGTCACATTGGTGGAAATGGGTGGAAATCACAGCCAAGATTTATAATATATTTGCAAGGGAACTGGTTAAATTGTCTCTAAGTGCATTTCAAAAGGGTTTTCTGTGCCACTGCTTTCTCTGGTTATCGTGCACATCTACGGCTGTGAGCTTCAGCCAAAGCATCTGACATAGTGTTTGTCTTTTCTAGACAGGTCGACACAAAGGGAATACTTTGAAAGCGAAGCTAAGTTTCATTGTACCTGCTTGAACCAAACTGTCAAACCTACAACAGAGTGACTTCAAATGGCTATTTTACAAAGGTCTGAGTCTTAGTGAGACAGGCCTCATTGTGCTGCTGAAAAGAATACATGGCTTTAAACAGGGCCTAAAAGCAGGCAGCGAAGTGTGGTTATAGGAATGGCCTACTGAAGATTACATGTTCACTTATAATTCCTGGTACTGCTGCCAAGAATCAATACATGATTGTGGGCCAAGATTTTTTACAATTATTTGAGGCTCTAGTTTAGGCAACACATTCCAATCCTTTTAGGGACTGTGGGAGCTCAGCTGCAGTCTGCAAGCCATACTGTTTTTGAGCTGATGGGGTGGGAGAGATGTGGGCAGACAGGAGGAAACATATAGAGAATCACAGTGCTCTATGACACCAGCTGTTGAGTCATTTCAGGTGTGGCATAGACATTGCCTGAGGGCAGATGGCTCATCTCACCTTCCCTGATGGAGAAAATGTGATGCAATAGGCAGTCATGCAGCGATGTCAGATGTAGAGAAAAGGGACTATATGATGGTTTAGGGATAAAGGAGTTAAGGAGGGATCCATGGACCCAGGAACTAGGTCAGACCAATTGGTCCAGCAGGTCTGTAGGTCAGCAGCAGATGCAATATAATCCAACAAAATAGTAGGTTAGAAGAGAGATGGTTATTCAGAATACTTCACCTTCTTCTGGCTTGGGGTTGCCACCCATCCTGATTTTCATGGCATAGCCCTGTATGCCTCAATGACACCAAGAGGAGTCTGAAATATCTCTGGGGCCAATGTAACATGACACTGTGATGTTTGTGTCATAGCATTAGCACACTGTGGTACAATGTCCCACATAATGACTGTGTCCGGGAGGGCAAACTTTTAAACGTGTCACCTTTGGCCTCATCCTTGGAGTTGGAAACAAGGTGCTACACTCAGTAGTACTGGCCAGCTGCTTTTTAACAAATCAACGAGGCAAAGGCACTGTTAACCTGCCTTAAGCACCTAGTTAAACTGCAGTTACAGCTGCTTTGCTGGATTGATCCAAAGCAGAAGCCAGACTGTACTTCAGTGCTCATTTCAGGAATACAGAAAAACAGCTTTACCTGCTCCCTTCTGCATTGTTAATTTCACGCATTCAGAAATGAGTAAAGAGCTTTCCTTTAACAATACTAATGAAAGAGGGTAAGCCTAGGTTAGACCCTTTATTGCCATGCTGCAAACTGCAGAAAAAAATAGGTGCTTCAGATGCAAATGAGAGTAGCTTTTTAACTGCAGCATAATTAGGACACTAATGTTTTGGGTCAAAATGGAAAGTTTATGTCACCTGACAGCCCCCTACAGCAGTCCATGATAGATGCTGAAACATGTCACACCAACACTCTATGCTAGGAAGAACACTTTCCCAAGATGTAGGAAAATGATTTTTTTTTTTAAGGACACGCTCCTGACTGATGGACCCAGCTTCCAGGAGGCTGCTTGTACTTTTCATGTCTATCTTTTTGCTCAGTTTTTACATTTCAGTCTTCCTGCTTTAATCACTTCTTGCTTCTCCCCCATTGTTGGGTGCCCTACCTGCAGGAAGCAGCATTGAATTAGCACTAGCCCCACCTCTTGCAGATGCTACAGTTTCCATATTTGGACCCATCACTAACTGTTTTTGGAATGAATGAGTGGGACTTGCCTTTGGCAGGGATGTTTGGCTGGGAAATGGAGGAAAGCATTATGTCAAAGCTGCTCTGGCAAAATCCAGTGTAAGCTGCATGAAAACGAAAAACTTCTCAAAGCCTGGCTGTTCATATCTGGGATCAAGGATACTTAAGTTCTAAGCACATCGCTTCACAAGCTGTTGCAAAATGTGGCGTACACCTAAGAGTGTAAGTATCCATTCATAATGTATTTACTCAGAGAATAACAGCTTGCCTAAATAAAAAAAATAACCTCCTATGCTGATATGCTGCTGATTCCACAAGAAGGTCAACATTTTCAAGTGTGGTGTGATTTTAAATGCCCAGTTTTAGGCACCATGGTGGCTATCTTCCAGCCCTGATAAGGACTGACATCAACTGGAGTTGGGGGTGCATAGCTCCTCTGACAATCATGTCTCTTGAAAGAACCTCAAGTTGGACATCCCCAAAATCACTGGCCCCTCCTGAAAATTATGGCCTCCATCAAGACAATTAGCACCTTGGTCATACAGTGCAGGGAGGAAACTAGTTTTTAGAAATGATCTGAATAAAATTCTAGCAACTGACACCGATATTATATATGAACTAATTCCATTGCAAAATATACTAGCATGTAATACTTGTGCAAAGTAACAGGTGATTGTAGCAGTGGGGAACTGCTTTTAGTTCCTTTTGTATTGAAAGCAATGGAAAAGCTCAATCACACCATGCACCATACACTGCATGGCTATGTGATCTCCATGAGTGGCTGTTGCAGATGCACTAGATATGGGGGTTGTTGCTGGCTATGTCTCTCTTTTCAAACTTCTGTTTGAGCTCTGACACCAGTGCATTATGGGTGCTGCTGAGGCCCCTTTTCTTCCCCGGCTTGTTTATAAACTTGGGGCTTAGGGAGCCTGACACTGTGGTCACTCTCCACTCAGTGGTATTTATCTTGGGCACTAAAACTGGGGGAGGGGGCAGGGCTGGGGCAGTAGGTGGCAGAGAGGGCACCTGGACGTTATTGTTGCTGTTCTCATTCTGCAGACTCTTTGTGTCATCCTCAATGGCAAACTTCTCGGCAGGATTGCTGGACCACTTGAATTTCAGCCACTCCATCCTGACCGTCGTGGGTTGGTGGATCTGTCTCTTTTTTATGATCCGTCTCACCGGCATGATTTTGTTGGATCTCTTATTGCGCCAAAACATGGCAGTAGAGATCATGACTGTGATCACCACCATTACGCCCATGACACCAGCTAGCACTCCTAAGGCTTTCATGGGGTTATCTTTAGTTTGCATCAAAAAGGCGGCCATTGGCCCTTTGTGAAGAGTCTGTAAAAGAGTACAAAGAGAACATGTGACTTACTCTATGGGACAGACAGAGATTCTATAATTTCATTTGTCCAAAATATGTAATTATGAGGGCTGACCAAGATAAGTTGTCTTTTTGTAAATAAATAAATAAGCAATTTGATTATTTTACCTTTGAATTTGGGTCATTTAGATTTAATATCAAACTGGACAAAAAGAAATCCCTACAGTATTGTATTGTAATGGCCAAACACTGAAGCTTACATGATGTTACTGCAATGATTTGGATCAATCCTGTGTGATACTGGAGTATTTAAGAGAATTAGCTCTGCAATATGCAGGTGAACTGTTAGGCTGTATTTTAGGATTAATTTAAAAGAAAGAACAATACTGTTGAATCCCAATACGTGGAACACAATCTTTTGAGAAGATCTGCACATGATACAGTTTATGGGACTGTTACTGAATATGGCATTAAAGATATTTTGAGGCAACTGTGTTTTTTTGATTGCAAGGTACACAATAAGTCTCTAGCAGATCTGTGTTGCATTCTGTTTTCTAGTACTCTTTTACAGACATAACAAAACTGTTTGAGGTAACAGTCCTGAGTTGACCAAGATTTTTCTTTTAAAAAAACTAAATAAGAGCTAATGTGCACTATATATGGCATATTAAGGACAAATGAATGAACAGTTCATTTTGCAGCTCAGCACACTGAGTGCTTTGGAGGTCCCCGTATAATTTTTCGGATTTTGCCCTGAGGATGAAGTCTGGATCTTTTCACACTTTTCCAATATGTGATGGTGGAGATCACCATTGTTACAGAAATGGTGGAAAGGACGCCACTCATGCAAATTCCAAATATTGTCCATGGATGCTTCTTGAGGCCTAAAATATAGGATTTTACCCTTGACTTGATCTGGAAATGTCAAAAATAAAGAGAACTTATCAACCTGTGCACCATTATATTCCAAAGAAACTGGCAATTTGTAAATTTGGGCATAGCACTCTGGAGACACATAATGCCTAATTTTAGGTAACCGTGTGTGATGTAAATCTTTATCCTACATACCAGCTAAAATAAAAATTGCCAACTGTGTGAACTAATCCTACATTTTGACCATCTTTCACCAGCTCCACAGCCAGGAGAACTGTGGTAGATGATGAATACAAAAGATTCCTATTCACTGTTTTAGAGCAGTCGGATTATTTCCCACCCCTCCATTGTTCATGTTCTTCCCTAGCATTGGCACATATTCATGGGAGGGCATCATGCAACTGGTGATTCATGTGATCTGAATGATCCCCAGCACCCCAACAACAGTTACATCTGCACGAGGGTGAGGGCTTACTGAGTGTCCTCACAGGTCTACCCAAGTAAGAGCACAGCTCCTTGGAATGAGAGTCTGAGTTGCTCATAAACATACAAGTATCTACATCATATACAAACTCATGGAACAAAAACATACCAGGCTCTCCTTAATATCATTCTACACAAGCTAGAAAGCTTCACATTGGTGAACACACAAAATGAAATCCCCTTTAAAATGATCAGGAGTGGTGGATGTGTGGGGCAAAGTATCACATAGGGAAAAACACCAAGAAAATTAGCTCACGCTTTAGTCTGTAAAAGGCCATATTAATCTGATATGGCATGCTCATGTTCTTTTAATTAAAGCCTTACCCAGCTACAGGGAAGGACAGGAAGAAAAAGCCTGGTACATCACAATAGTATATCTTCACCATACACGCTGTTCAAATATGGAACTTAAAAGAGTAATAATAATACTTGTTTGCAGTGTAGTTGTAACTGTGTTGGTCCCAAGACATTAGAGAAATGAAGTGGGCGAGGTAATATCTTTTACTGGATCAACTTCAGTGACCTGAAGAAGAGCTCTGTGTAAGCTCAAAAGCTTGTCTCTTTCCCCACCACAAGTTGGTCCAATAAAAGATATCAACTCACGCACTTTGTCTCTCTGTTAATACTACTTACCATTTGAGACTTGTGAAGGTGACTCAAGCCTAAACTGTCATTGGCAGATGTATAGGCTATGCCACTATTTCTAAAACACTTGGGCAGTACAAGAATCATCAGCACAACAGGTAGTAGGCAAAGGCAGATAACTAAAGAATAGAAATGGTTCTTAACAGCTTATTTATTCTTTTCAACGTAAACCTTGTTCCAGACTGGAGCTTTCCATTCTTCAAAATTGTTATAAACCTCTTAGCAACCTTGAAACTTTTGCCATGTTTCATTAGCCCTATAATTATTCACAGCTTCTCACTGGCTAGTTTTCTCATTGTAACTGTGAAAATCACAGCAGTAGACATCAAAGAATCTTCTCCCGTTAAAATTGGTGTTTTAACTCCTTTGATGTGCTGTGAAAGAATTGTTAAGGGCTAGCTTCCTTCCTACTTAAACTTGAGAAGACTGGGCTATTTAAACATGCAGAACAATTCACATTTGTGAAAATACTACAGAAGCTTTCGGGATTAGAATTATTTAAATTCTGTGTTGCATATATTTCATGTGTACAAGCTGAATTGAAGATCTCAAACATACAACACCATACTATTGCTTAATATTCATATCTGAAGAAATTACAGTAATATTTTTCATACTCATTCCTATGTGCTGATCTACAAAGTATTAAAAAGCTGGCCAGTTTTCATTGGCCAATTCATTTCGTTTCCAGTATAACAACTTGAGGATGTTTCATGTTTAATAATCATATCTGAGCTCGATAGGTCTGAGGCCAAAATGTTTAAACTCCAGGGCCTAAATACTTCCTGACTTTCCCCTTGGGGTTATGTAGCTCCATTCCACTCCCAAGGTTGGTTTGTATGTTAATCACACAAACGGGGCCAGAGTGCTTATGCAAATCAGGCACCCGCAACTGATTATATAAGTGGTTAAAACCCCAACTATTATAGTCATGCCATTTTGATTGGCTGAGAATTCCATGCCAGTTTATTTTTACATGTTGTTTCTTACATGTCTCCTGTAAATGTCCTGACATTAGCAAAATGTATATGTACCATATGAGAATGGCAAAATGCATAATATTTTCAATATGAAATTAGAAAAATCCATCTTCTCGTATGTACTTTAAACCATACAAATGATGAAGAATAAAACAAATACTTAGGAAAGAAAATATTTTCAATATAAGCTGAATCTGATTAAACCAGTGATGTTTTAGTTTTGGCATAAAGCAAGCTATTATAAATATAAATGCTCTAAACAGGTCCCAAATTCAGTGAGATGGGAGACAGTTCTAGGGAGTTAAATTCTGAATTTTCTAACATGAACTGTTGTGTATTGAATTTAATAATGATTTGAGATTGTCAAATAGGATCAAATGGAATTATTTAATCAAAGATTAATACTGCACTATACAGAATACAGAAAGAAGACATAACCCTGTAGATGGTGAAGAGAGGGTAGTTTGGTCCCTTTCACTGTACCTAGTGGAATACTGACAGGGTTCATTCTTAGTCTAACTCCCCAAACCTCTGTTCTTTTATAGGGTGTGAGACAAAGAAACTCCTTTTTGGAGGGAAAATACTTTCTCATTATTAATTTTTACTATGTGTTCTGTTTTCCTAGTTACTGATGGAATTTCCTTTATAATCCTCAGTTTATCTGACTGATGAGTAAAAAAGGAATCTCTAACCCAGTCATTATTACTAACTGCTGTGAAATCAACAGTTCCCCATGGTAAAACGGATGAACTATTGGAAAGGTGGGAGTGTATCAGGGATCAACAGTGAGCCCTTTCTTGTTTAACCTCATGCTGGGTACCTGCACAAGGTGCATAGCTTAGTGCATGCTGTTTACAGATGATAGATAGTCTAGAAGAGGATTCTTGATAAATAGAGATATGTGTTGGACAGACACAGGCTCAAACTAAGCAGAGGAAGAACAGAATATATGGTATGCTATTTTAATATTGTGAACACTGAAGAATTATCCATGAAACTAGCTGGGCGGACAATATCAAAGATACAAAGTTTACAAGTATCCAGAAGTATGAGTTCCAGGATCTGGGGAAACAGAGGACCAAATTAGAGCTAGGATAATAAATGCCTGGCTCAAATGGAAACAGATAAGTGGTGTAGTATGGGACAGTAGGATACAGGTGAGATTAAAAGAGAAAGTCTTTAAAATGATGGTTCGTACATTTTTAATGCATAGCACTGAATGTTGGACAATAAAGAAGAAACAAGAGCAAATGATCTATTCCATAGAAATGCAAATATTGAGATGGATGCATGGTGTAAGCAAGAAAGATCATGTAAGGAATGTGTATGTTTGAGACATGCTCAAAGTAACATCCAGAAAGGAAAAAATGAGGAATGTGTCATCTCAGATGGCTTGGTCAAGTCAAGTGGAGTCCTGACAACTATGTGGGTAAAAGATCAAGGAAAAAGACAGAGACCGACCCACGAAGAAGTGGTGGGATGTCATAAACAAAGATATGTTAGCATGAGGAATGACAGAAGATATGGCACTGAACTAGCACTTCGGAGGCAGTGGTCTCATAGAGCGGACCCCATTTGATGGGATTAACGCAAGAAAGAAGAATAAATAGCAACCTCTTCAGTGATCTTCCAGAAAACACCATCCTGGCCACTAAGGATGTAGAAGCCCTCTACAACAACATTCCACACAAAGATGGACTACAAGCTGTCAGGAACAGTATCTCCGATAATGTCACGGCTAACCTGGTGGCTGAACTTTGTCCTCACCCACAACTATTTCAGATTTGGGGACAATTTATACCTTCAAGTCAGCGGAACTGCTCTGGGTACCCGCATGGTCGCACAGTATGCCAACATTTTTATGGCTGACTTAGAACAATGCTTCCTCAGCTCTCGTCCCCTAACACTCCTACTCTACTTGCGCTACATTGATGATATCTTCATCATCTGGATCATCTACAAAAGTTTTTTTTTTCCTCCAGCTGATAATAGACCACCTTAATTCTTGCATCCGACGAAGTGGGTATTCACCCACAAAAGCTCATGCTGCAAAACGTCTGTTAGTCTATAAGGTGCCACAGGATTCTTTGCCACCTTAATTGATTACTCTCAGTATAGTTAATATGGCAACACTCATTTTTTCATGTCCTCTGTGTATATATATATCTTCTGACTGTGTTTTCCACTGCATGCATCCAATGAAGTGGGTTTTAGCCCATGAAAGCTTATGCTCAAATAAATTTGTTAGTCTCTAAGGTGCCACAAGGACGCCTCATTCTTTCTTCAGTGTATGTAATTTTTCTCCCTTTGTTGTTCCTATACTATGCAACCTTCAGTGTCATGCTACAGAATTGATTTTGACAAACACTCATAATTAATGGAACTCATTTCAAGTCATGTACTACTTAGCAAGGTTTATCTGACACTTAGTTCATCAAACTTTCATATACAGTTAAGTAAATCGGGGTAGAATTTTTTCATGTGTGGGGAATTAAATGCACACCGACACAGAGATGAGCCTGAGCAGCAAAATTTACATCTGTATCTGAACTTCCCTAAAATTTTGGGGAGTTCATATCTTGGGTTCTAGTTCAGACCCATCTCTATTTTAATGTTGGGAACATTGCATGTATCGTCTTGCTCATCATGATGAAAACTCGTCGGTGGATGAGGCATCAGTGAGCTTCAATACAATTCCTTTGCCAGTTTCCCCAGGAAATAGGACACATTCAGGATGTGGTAACTAGTTTTGGATAAAGGTGCCTAGGGTGTGTTATAAAGCACAGAGAAATAAAAGATAATGTGCTTTATGACAAATGAGTTGTTCAAGAGCAATCTCGCTGCATGCCATTTTATAATAACCACTCATCATTAAGCTATTTCCAAAGGACAATCTAAGTGGCCTTTCCCAAAGGTAAGGTCAATCCAGGTGAGAGAAATTCTGTCACATCACTGGGCATTCATTGATTGCTAGCCTCACCTTACATTTGTGGAAACTGATTTTAAGAACTTCTTTACGTATACTAATGCTATAAATAGCTAGCTATTGTGGCAGGCTCTCTCTTTCCCTGATCATCCTGGTGTTAAAAAAAAACAACAACCCTTTCTTAATTCCTATATAAAAATGTTTCCATTTTAAATTTCTACCTTATTGCACCCTGTCTTGTCTCTCATGCCTAATGTATAGGCTTATCTCCTGTACTTTTTCATATTATCCATTATATATTTGTTCTGTCATCATCATCATCATCATCTATATTTCAGAAGTCTAAATAAATGCCCAAGCTGCTGAATGCCCAAATATATCACTGATTTTAGGAGCCTAAATATGGACTTATGCCCAGTCCTGCAAATAGCTGTGTCCAAATAGCCCCATAAATTTGCAGAGTCCCAGTGAAGTTAATGGGGTTCTGTATGTATGCAGGGATCCATCCATGTGGAACACCATACAGAACTGGAGCCTTAGGCGCCTTGCTTTAGTCACTCACATTTGAAAATATTGGCCCTAGAGACTAAATTTTAAGCAGACATAATGGAAAAAAATAAAGGAAAAAAGTTGCTTCTTCAGCATATGTTTCTTAGTCTGTCGAGCAAGGATAAAGAAAAGCACTGGGCACCAATCAATACCAATTTCCATAAAACTAGACTCGGTTAAATTAAACAGCTTCTGGGTTTTTTTATTGCTGTATTATTCAAAGAGCAAAAGGTCTTTTTGATGTGCTCTACTGACGCACTTAGCCTCAAGGCATCTATCACGAAGGGCACAGCCTTGCACTAATTGCAATGGTAAATGTTAATCAGAAAAATATGCCTGTTTAATTACTCAGTGTGATTAACACTGTGAGAAACCCCTAGTTATGCTGTCAGAAAAACTCTGCATCTAGAAGGGAGTAGTTAAAAAAAAATCACTCAGCATACAGAGATGGTGTATGCACAGAGAAGAGAGAGAAAAGACACATTCACCTATAGCCTGTGTGTAGCTGGTGCATGATCCTAACAAAAGACTGTTTCCTCCATATGATTAAGATTGTATTGTCCAGACTAGATTTTAGATGCTATATGGACTCTTTTCTACCAGTTATAACCTCAGACAAAAGAGAGACAACCCAGATGGACTCTTCAGTGTGCTAACAGGACAGAAACTTAGCAGAGGTGGTCACAAATGAGAACCCATCCACAGCAGATGATGTATTTGGAAATTTGAATCTCCCCCACAGGCTGAATCTGAGAGTCTTTTTCGCAAGTAACTCTGGTCACCGCTGAAAAACTACAAGTGATGTAAGAAGCGATCAAGCACTGTGCAAGGATTTTTCTGTAGGGCGTGCTACAAGATTCATTTTGTAGCTCCTGCCTGAGTGGGCTAATTATGAAAGTTGTTATAAAAGGTTGTTACAAGGAGGAGGGAGAAAAATTGTTCTTAACCTCTGAGGATAGGACAAGAAGCAAAGGGCTTAAATTGCAGCAAGGGCAGTTTTGGTTGGACTTTAGGAAAAACTTCCTAACTGTCAGAGTGGTTAAGCACTGGAATAAATTGCCTAGGGCTGTGGTTCTCAAACTAGGGCCGCCATTTGTTCAGGGAAAGCCCCTGGCGGGCTGGGCTGGTTTGTTTACCTGCCGCGTCTGCAGGTTTGGCTGATCGCAGAGGCCCTAGTTTGAGAACCACTGGCCTAGGGAGATTGTGGAATCTCTCTCATTGGGGATTTTTAAGAACAGGTTTGACAAACATCTGTCAAGGATGGTCTAGATAATACTTAGTCATGACATGAGTGCAGGGGACTGGACTAGATGACCTCTCACAGTCCCTTCCTGTTCTATAATTCTAAGTGGAATATAGTGGACTGAAGTCCATAAATGCAATGCTTGGGAGATGGAACACTGAAAATCATTCTATCTGGAGTTGGACTGAATGGAGGAAACACAATATCAGCAGGTTGCTAGCAGGTAGGGTGACTAGATGTCCCGATTTTATAGGGACAGTCCCGATATTTGGGGCTTTGTCTTATATAGGTGCCTATTACCCCCCACCCTCTCTCCCGATTTTTCATACTTGCTGTCTGGTCAGCCTACTAGCAGGAAGTCGTTAATGTAGAAAATATAGCAGGCCCAAAGTGCATGAGCACATGCAGGGTGTAGAAATACATAGAACAACATCTCTTGGTTTCCCAGCTACTTTCCTCACCTCTGCTCGCCAACACTCCCCACTAGGGAATGCCAGGAGGGGAGAGGACACTCACATGACTTTTCTGTTGCCCCTGCATTTTGCCTGGGGAAGAAAAAGCTGGTGGCAGGTTTGCTTTTTCTCCTGGAGGAGCAGGGGGAACTGGAAGTGGCAGGTGCTCTCTCCATCCCTCTCTGCACCTCGGGAGGGGAGGTGAAACTTGCTGAGGGACCAATATTTTCCGCAGGAGGCAGGCAGGGAACTCCCAAATGGACACATTCTCTTATTAGGAACCAAAGCTGCTTCACCCACTGGCAGGAATTCTTGGAACCTTTAGATAACCAGCCAACCAGCAGCTTCCCCTGCCATTCCCTCCTCAGATTCTCTCACCTGAGTCGTCCTCCTTTTGCCAGCCAGTGACCAGAGAGAAGAATGGGGAGGTCTGGGGAGCTGACCTCCCCAAGTTCAAGAGAGGGAGATGGACAGGGGACATGGGGGAGCTCAGTTCCCAATTCACAGAAGATAGAAAGGAGGGAACTCTCCCACTACTTTTAGCAGAGCAGGGGGATTGCTCGCCAGCGCATTCCCCCTTCTTTTAATCTCGCTTAGCTTGTCTAGCTTGTTGTGCTGATGACAAGTCATAGGCCCTTGTGAGCTCACTGGCTCGGTACCTCCAATATGCTGACTGATGTCAAGGCCAGGATTTCGGTGATGTCTCTTGCTCAGCAGCTGTAGCTTGCTGGACTAATAGCCAGGAACACATTACTATGAGGTCAGTAGCTAAGTCCATCCACACTCTATGGCTAGAAATTGTGTGAAAGGATGGGTTAATGGTTATTTTACATTAGAAGAACTGGAAATGTTCTTAGAATTAATGGGTGGCTCAAAATTCAATATTACATACTTCCATGTCACCTAGTATTAAATGTGGAAGTGGAATGCTTTATTCTAATTAAGGCACAGGTTATCACCAACGATAAACTGCCACAGATAACTGCAGTTTGCTTCATGGGGTTAAGCACTTTATCCTGTGCACTGCAGAAATATTCCACAACTCAGAAACGGTCAAACATCTGACATGTTGGACCAGATTCTTCTAGGAGTGGTAGTGGTATGAATTCAGAGTATCTGAAGAGTTATTCTAGATTTACACAGGTATCTATTTACCTGTGTAAATCTATCTGTATTTACAAAGCAGAATCTGGTTCATCATTTTTAAAGAGATAGTTAAAATGAGTTTTCTCTGATGAAGCCTTTTCTCTGTCATGAGATGGATAACTATCAATGGGCTCAGAATATGTGTACAGGCACAAATCCCTTTACCTTGGGTGATTGATATCACGGGAACATGAGAGGGGAAACAGAAAAAAATGAGAAAAGGAGAGAGATGCTAATATTTAAAGGATACAGAACTTTGGCTGCATTTTGGACAAAAGCAAGAGAAGGCCAGTCACTGTTAGCATGAAGAGATTTGCATTTATGCCCTGTGGATGTGGTCCAGATAGTAAAAGGCAAGAGGTCGGTCTCTTTTGCATCAAAGCTCATTTGCACCTCTCTGACACCCCCCTTAAGGTCCCAGTACAGAGTATAAGGGGTTTATCATAAATGAAAGCACACTTCAAGCCTGATTTTAACATATAAACCAGTTGGATTGAAGGGACACTGCCAACAAATGCATAATACTGTATATTTTAAAGTCCTTTTGTTTTGATTACTAACACCACTGAGGATTATTAAAATACATAAAAACTAATTTATTTTTAAACATGCATTTGTACGTTTACTTTTTGAATTTCACTTTTGCTGAACAATGAAATTAAACTGGATAATTTATTTGTCTCCAGTCAACTTCCAATCAGTAACATTTTCTGGTTCTCATGCTCTTAAGACCATTCTGCTGCAGGCGCCTGCTTACTTTTTAGAATGCTGCTCATACTGAATTATTTTTTAAGATCAAGAAAATATTTTAGTCATAGGAAATCCACAAAGATATTCCTTAGACTGATCTCTATATATCTTAATATATATTTATAAAACTTAAATTTGGTATCTAAAAGTTCTTAGGAATAGTCCTTCAGCAGTGGCTAAGTGTGGAGCTCCTTGGAGGAGCTGGGAGAATGTTCTGAGTTCTCTGCCTTCTCAAGTACCTTCTATGCATTCACCTCTTTCTTTTACCCACACTGAGATTATGGAGGTTACTGCACCCAGAGGGCAATGCTGCTGTCACAGGGGAGAGAGATGGATTACAGTTAGTCTTTGGCCTGATTGCTCCAACAATCCCAGTTCTGATCACCTGCTCTCCAAGCCGTAGGGCAACTTTTGGTCCAATTCCCTTTCATCTCTCTTGACCAACCGTTCAGAAATGTAGTAGTCCGACTGAAGTTTGGTCTCAGGGGCACATAGATCCTTAACTGTCTGACATCAGATGAAAGGAACTAATCTCCCAGCCAGATTTTAACCCACCCCGGCCCTTTCCCCTCTCCTCCAGTCAGGATTTTCTTAGGCCTCTGAGTCCACAGAACTTGGTTGGGCCTCAGGGTTCTGGAAAGGCATTAAACGATGGAGCTACCAAAAATCTGTTGGGAAAACTGATGGCTGGCATTTTATTTTAGTTTTTTGCTATTATCAACTCTTGAAATATTAAACAGTGCTCTTTAGAAATGGTGTGAGTGGAAACTCCTCTTTGGTTCCACCCAACATCTCCCAAGGCTGGTCACTTCTGGTCAATATCTGCTTACCTCTTCTGTGATATCAATCTTCAGCACTGCCGTCGTGCTAAATGAAGGGGAGCCCCGGTCCTTGGCTTGGACTACCACAGACCATATGCAGTCTTTGTTCTTGGTGATGTTGTGAATGATATCCAGGGACCTGATATAGGACTTCAGCTTTATTTCCCCAGTGCTTTGATCTATATCAAATACATTGGCTGGATCTGCTTGCATAATGGAATAGTCTACAATGTTGTTGGGTTCTTCTGCATCTTGATCTATAGCCTGTTCAGGAGAAATGTTGAAAAGAGACATGTATTGCTGATGAATTTGGGTGAAGGGAGAATGTAAAAGTTCCTGGGCATGTATTTGCCCACTTTAAGGTTAGTCAAAGCATCTGTTGTGAGATTACTGAGATATTACTGTGTGACCTTAGACAACAAAATTAGCAATCCTTTCCATCTGAAGAATTTTTATTTTAGATTAAAGTAAACAAGAAAGAAAGTCCAAATATTATGTATCCATGGATGTGATGGTTATAAATGATTCACTTTATAATAGCAGGCATCTTGTACTAATTTAATGGGTATTTCCCTGCAGCCAGACTAGACGGAACACTTTACTCTTACAGGTGAAGTTGACAGAAAACAATTTGCCAGTGAGCTAGCTCTGTACACCACCAAACTACATTTGTTTTTGTTATTATACTTCAATATTTACTTTTGCTAACCATATGTATATTCTTGTCATCAGACTTGCTAATGTATGTTTGCTAATATATATTTTAGGCAGATTCTCATTTAACTGTACATGACATCTGCATTTTTTTTTCATATTCCACACCACAGCATTACATACACTACTTGGACACTGAAGCCCTCTCATTACAGAACCAATGTAACTACACGGACAGATGCAAGTATCCCCACACAATAGACTTGATTTCTGTTTTGAAGGGTAGCCCAGTTTCAATCCCCATGCACACTTACTCACTCCATGGCATCTGTGCCAATGGTGATGGTGATGGACTTATTTTAAAATCTAGCACTATACAGCACACTATGTGCAAACTGATAATTTAAATGATGTAACTTGGGTTTATTATTTTTACAGAATTACATTTCTTTTGATGCATTTACCCTTTTGAACAGTATGTAAAATATTATCAGTCCACGTTTTAGATCTCTGTTCTACACTGCCACACTCAACAGGCAAACTAAAATATACTAGAGGGAAACAAATGTGTTTGTTCACCCTCATCCCACATATGCACACTTTGGGGTAGGATGTTCAAAGTAGACTTTGTTTCATTCCTCACCTCTATTTTCACTGGTGATCCAATGATCATAGTCTTTTCCTGGATGTTCTCATTGAACTCTGGAGAATGGTCATTGACATCTAGCACAGTGATAAATACCTCAGCCAAGCTATACTTCCCGTCTGTGTCTTCTGCCTTCACATAGAAGTTGTACTTTGCAGTGACTTCAGCATCTAATGTGGCCCATGGCTGGGTATAAATAATTCCTGTTGATGGATGGATTAGAAATCTGGAGGAGATTCATGAAAAAACAAGCATTTTGAGTGTCACGTTGAGGACGCTCACATTCTAGTCTAGATTATTGAACTGCTGAGGTCAGATATTGGTACCCAGAAAAGATGCAAGCTCAAGTTAATTTATATCTTGTCTTGTTCGCTCTGCATAGGCTCAGTGGTGTCACACGGCTTACACCAAAGGCTAAACAGTCAATTGACAAACACATAGGCCCCCTAAAGAAGCAGTTGAGGGTTTCCTCTGACATTGGGAAAGCTTGTATGGCACAAAGCTGGCATAGCTTGTTCTATGCCACCCACTTCCCTGCCTTGCAATGCAGGGTGGTGCATCCAGGATGGGCAGGGCTTTGTTGGGGGTATGGGTTCGCACCAGACACAGAAAAGGTGCAGTACATGACACTTCACCAGATCTTTGGCCACTGCTCTAAGTTATGCTGGATGCCTCAGCCCAGGACTGAGGTAGTGGGAAGGTGGACTAGAGACAGCTTTCCTCCACATTCTTCTCAGCTGCACCGAGTGTAAACTCTGCCTAGCTGAGAACGGAGCCTATTGTACAGTACAGTTCAGTTATGGTCTAATGCAGATGAGTATTTAAAGATGTGGGTAGTGGTATAATGCTGGAATTTATGCAGCTGGGAGCCTTATACAAGGCCTCTCCTGTTCCGAAAACAGACCTAAAACCTGACAGATCCCAAATCACTGACCCTACATATTTTTGCTTGTCCTTTTTGTTTTGAAAAAACAGAATTATTATTATGTGGTGTTCTTTTATTCTTTATGTGTTAGCCCTTTCAGTTGCATTTCGTAGAAGTTTTTGTACTCATGCCATGCTCAGTGTGATGGCTTTTTCCCAAATGTGATCTCTTTGTGTAGAAACATTAGAGAACTGCATATTTATTCCGGTTTTAAGTACAATGTATTAGATCGTGTCCTGAATAAAATAAGATTGATTGATCCCAGCTGAATAGCAGAGGAAAGTGTGTTGCATACAATATTTGGCTCTTAGTTAGCGTCTCAGAATGGGTAAGCTAAATGGTTCTGCTAAGCCCCCTAAAATGTGCAGAGCGATTGTGTCCTCCAAAAACTAATCACTGTTTCATAAACTGGTACTGGGAGGTTGCAGATATTCAGAATTATCCAGGGTGAGTTCAATTCTATGCATTTTTAATTACTGAGCCACTGGCAAGAGTGACAGGCAAAAGATTGAATTTCACTTAAAGATGCCAACATCCTGTCTTTTCAAATGACCCTGTCAGTTTAGGCCCCAAATGCAGGTTTTGTAAAAATGAAAGGTTTCACATATCCTGTAATTAATGCAAAATAGAATAAAATATTTTTGTGCATTCCAATTTTGAGCTCAATATATAATTATTATAAAATTGGCATTGTTGTTATCTATGCTTATAAGTTGTTTGTATTACAATAGTACCCACAAACTCTAATGAAGAGTGAGACCCTATTGTGCTGAGTGTGGTGCAAATCCATGGAACGAGACAGTCCCTGTGCTGAAGTGCTTACAATTTAAAAAGACAAGAACTACAAAAGGTAGTTTTATTATCTCCATTTTACAGATGGGGAACTGAGGCACAGAGAGATTGAGGCCTTGTCTACACACAAAAATTGTATCACTTTAGCTATACCAATATAGTTAAAGTGGTTCAGCATCCTGGTGGGGGCTCAGCTATACTGGTATAAGGCAGAGTTATACTGTGTGATGGGGTAGACAAACCCCACCACACTGGACAACCAGGGGTTAAGGAACTGGTCTGGGCTCAGCCACCCCCACCTGGTCAGACCTGCAAGAAATGCACAGGCTGGAGGAGGAGCTTTGAAAGGGGGGCAGAACAACTCACTTGTTGTCAGACCAGGTCAAAAGAAACAGATCTTCAACCCTCAGCTCCCAAGGAAAGGCTGATTGAAGAAAGCAGGGCTGGCTCCAGTTTTTTTGCCGCCCCAAGTGGCGAAGCGAAAAAAAAAAGAAAAAAAGAAAAAGCCAATCGGTGGCACTTTGGCGGCAGCTCAATCGCCCTGCTTCATTCTGCGGTGGCAATTCGGCTGTGGGTCCTTTGCTCCCTCTCTTCCTCTTTGGCGGCACTTCGGCGACAGCTCAAAGAGGAAGAGAGGGACTGAGGGACCTGCCGCCGAAGACCCGGACGTGCCGCCTCTTTCCATTGGCTGCCCCAAGCACCTGCTTCCTTTGCTGGTGCCTGGAGCCAGCCCTGGAAGTCAGGAGCTTCTCAGACAACCACTACCTGATGGCCCCTGCCTGAGGGAAGGGAGGGATAGATCTGGATACATACTGAGATGGAGTCACTTCCCTCTGTCCTTTACTAACTCCATTTATTTGCTTTAATTCCCCCTGCTTTTTGTTCACCAACTACCCTGGAAGGGGAGAGACTTTGAAGTGACCTGACCAGAGGGCCAAGTCACAGGAAGAGGCAGGCCACCACAGAGGCAGAGCAGCCAGTGGCAGGAGACCCCAGTGGACAGAGTGCTGCTATACCACACCCCGTCATAGAATATCAGGCTTGGAAGGGACCTCAGAAAGTCATCTAGTCCAACCCCTTCCTCAAAGCAGGACCAATCCCCAGACAGATTTTTACCCCAGTTCCCTAAATGGCCCCCTCAAGGATTGAACACACAACCCTGGGTTTAGTAGGCCAATGCTCAAACCACTGAGCTATCCCTCCCCCAGACTCACCACTGGCCATGAGGAGGTGCCAGTGGTGAGTTGACCCTTTCACATACAGACATTGCCATTCCTATTTGGGAGGGGGAATATTCCAGTATAATGCACCTTTATACTAGTACAACTACATCCATGTTAGGAGATGTACCAATTTAACTGTTTTGGCAGAAACATCACAGCCCTAACTGAAACAGTTAAATTGGTACAAGAATTGCATGTAGCACAAGCCTAAGTGATGCACCTGAGCTCACGCTGGAAGTTTGTGGCAGAGCTGGAAATTCAACCCAGATTTCCTGAGTCTCAATCCAGTGCCTTAACCAAAAAAGTTCCATGTTTAGGAAAACAAAAAAACCTCAGAGCAACCTCATCTCCCTGATTAAATTCTATTTTAGCTTTAGGAGTGTGAGAATCAGAATAAATTTGCACACACTTTTTTTTCCCCACAACATATTTTTTTCCCCAAGCCTTCAGAAGTTTTTTGGCACCAGCTGTTACATTTTAAACTTAATAGGTCTGAGTGCATTGGATGGCCTTTGCTTGCTTGCTTCTACCCAATTAACAGCTTGCTTGAGGATTTAGTGAGAAGCTCAAAATAAGCCGTGATTTAGAAGCTCCTGTATGTGTGCCCTTGTTTGGATGTTTCCCAATAAACCCCTGAAATTCTGGATTTGACTGTCATAATTAGCATCCTACTCAAAGTGGGGAGCAGAGCTTTAAAACCAGGTGGAGAATGTAGAGAAGAAATAAAATTTTGCAGAAGAGGGGGATGAGAGTCTGGACAACATACGCATTTGCAAGTTCTTCTCTCCAACCTCTTAAGTCATAGGGGGGAGGGGTTCAGCAGAACCATGAGAGATGAGCAGCCATATTTGAGATGGCTAGGAGCCCGAGCCAATTATTACATTTGCAATAACTGGGGTGGGGTTGGAGAGCTGATCAAATGGGTGCTCATTTTCATCTCTCCTACAGCAGGAAGCAGGAGCTAGGTATCTATTAGAGACCCGGTGAACATCCTGTTCCCTTCCTCCGTGCCCTGCTGCTACTAGTGTTACATGCAAGCAACAGTTATAATATCCAGTGGTGCCAGCCACCAATGCTAGAAGTGCTAACAGTGTCAGACCTCAGAGAATGTTGTGGGAATTTGTAGAGATGGTTCCCATGAATTTTTGGTCTTTTCTGTACATCGGGTTGAGTGTTGAAATGGCACCGTTTTTGTAGCTAAACAGGGGTGTGTGGGGGTGTGTGTGGTCCACAGAACTTTCACAATAACCAGCACAAACAACCCTTCTTCCTGCAAAAAGTATTTTTTTAAATGACAGTTTGAACAGATGCTATGCGTTGTCACTTAGCTGCCCTATGTTTCTTTAGGGGCATGTGGGTAAAACACCATAGACTCATACAACAAGTTTTTGCCTGTTTTTTGCAGGAGAAAATATTTTAACAGAAACAACTCAGGAAAAAGACATAGGGTAAGTGCCTCACCCTCAAATAATCTCAACATGCATTAGTCTGAGATGCCAGCTGCTGTCTTAACCCTCTTATTTTGTTAGTAGTGATTTCTCCTTTTAATGTATTTCAGAGGTTAACTTTTTTACTTACAGATCAGCTCCTGTTCCATATATGGAGTATTTGACTTCTCCCCAGAGTCCCGAATCTGGGTCTGTAGCCTTAAGAAAAGAATTCAAAGGAGTCCTGATTTATTAACCTGTAGTAAAGTATATTTTCCTGTTGTGCCTAATAACAGCACTCTGAAAGCCAAACAGATTTTTCCCCCTTTAAAATATTTTGTCAGTATATTTATGGAATTTTCATTAACAAATTGCATTTGGAAGTTGGCAAAATCTTACAAAATCAAATGGTAATGAGTGATACAGCAAAGCTTTTTCATATAACCACATCCTAAGCACTCTACATGAACATAAGCAGTAAAATCTATAATGCTTATTGGGTACTCCATTCTTAGGCATTTGACATTATCTTGTAACATCCTTTCTTTCATAGGAGTAAGGAGTGTGTTGGTGCACTGACCAAACAAACAACTCATTCTCAAACTTTACTAGAGATCAGCTAAATATGAGTGCATTGTCCCTGGCCAAAACTGTCTTTTAAACAACACTGAGATTTTTTTAAAAAGACTCTCCACTGTGGTATATTTAGTTGATATTTGTACATAACATTGTTTCATTCTGGCTGGTGTTTCGATCATTCTTGTGCTTGTGGGCCCAGGTTGCGTTGCAGATATCTCTTCAGATGTTGCAACTTTGTTCTGCATTCTTATTAGTTTCTCCATGGGCTCAGGATTGGGAGAAGCAGTTGACTTGCTAGAGGGAGCTATTTCTGTTTTCTTTGGTACCTATGGGGAATTTTTTGTTACATCAGTATGTCTGTCCATCTACCTCTACATGCAGAGATATGTGATGTAGGCAGGGGCGCTGTTGAGTATATAACTGGCTCCCTCCCTTGCTTAATTTTTTTTTTTTAACATTTTCTGCAGACCACCTCAGTGTTGGACGCTGTTCTTCTTCTGACTACTACAGTGAGGAACATGATAATCTCTATGCTGTGCTGCCTTGGTGCCAGTGTGTCCTATGGTGAGCCTCTTCTTTGATGTTCTTCCCTATATAGAGTTTAGTGTTTTCACCTCTAGGATATGCAGTTAGCATATATATCAGTAGCATTTGTGTCATTTCACTGCCTCTGCGGCAAACAGACTAGTTTGGGCTCCCTTAGCATCCTGCCTCAGGCATCTACGCCTCTGGTGCCCAGCCCTATGGGATCTTGTATCACTCCCAAATTTACACGTGGCTGTCGACTGCCTCAGCTTTGTGTGACTTACTGATCTATGGGTTCTAGCTCTGACTCTAGTGGTTGTATTAAACAGATGTACAACATTCCTTTTGGGCTGGAAATGTTTCTTCAGTGCTCACAGGGTCTCTGACATTTTGCTTTTCTTCCTCTAGCAGTGTGAGATATTGGTAAATGTATAAACAAATTCTTCCCATTTCTGAACACACAAAAGCAGTTCTTACATTGGGGTCATTCTTTTCCAAATCTGGTGCTTTTTTATAGTCTTGCTTGTGAACAGCATAATTATGCATGTAGCAATCATGTCACCTTGGCAATCTATGGAAGATGGGACTAGAAATTCACTAGCAGCCATTTTCCTTTGTTTTTGTTCAACCTCAATCAAATCCAAGTCTTTCTTACAACAATGCCAGCCTCACTCAGCTACCACTGAATCTTTCAGCTGGAGTGTGGGACATTTTTGTGGATTAAAAAAAACACAAAGTAAAATAAAAATGGCACTTCAGACACATTGTCTGAAAAGGCTTTGCTGAAACAACAGCTACCTTGCTGAGCATTGTGTGCTAACATAACAATATCAGACACTGAGTGGCTCTACACATTAGAGCTTAATATACCTGCTATTCTAGGTATGGTGATAGCTGTGAGTCCACATGGCCTTGATTCCAAATGCACTTAGTTATGAGACTGCAAGAGCAGGTTTTGTTTTACTCATTGATTTAAAGATGTTCAGCAGGTGAGCAGCCAACAAACACAGGAATGACTCCGACCCATGTTGAGGTCAATGACAAAACTCCCATTGAATTCAGCATGGGAGTAGAATAGAGCTTATAAAGAATAAGAAGTTATTAGGAGGACAGAGCCACTGACATGCTTTGGCAGTTTCCATAGACAGATAGTTAGATCAGATACATCTCTGGAAGACTGAATAAAGCTTACTGTTACAGCCACTACGTTGGACCCGCCTGGGGAATTCTCTGGAATCCTGGCAATGTAATAGTCAGATGAGAACTTTGGGACGTTGTCATTGGTGTCCAAGAGACGTATCACTATATCCGCTGTTGAGCTAAATTTCTCAGGAGTGTTCACCTCTATGGCAAGAAGCTAAGAAGATAAAATAGTGAATTCTACTATTATTATCACAAGTATTTGGGAGGCATCTATCACTATGCCTAGGTGCATTTTATCCCAGTGAGAATGGAAACCAACACCACAAGAAAGAAAGCATGCTTTGTGTAACTGGGCAAATCATGCAAAAATCAAACTCATTTCTTAAAATGATAAACATTTTAAAATAAACTTCAGCTATGTCCGTGCCCACTTTGTGTTTGCTTTCCTTGAAAGTTTGAGCAATCCATCTGAATTTTTGTGGGAAGGGAATTCCAAGAATGTGCAGAAACCAAATTTTAAATCTGTATGTGTCATTATTTACAGTAGAAGTGCTTGCCTGACTGTCTGACTAATCACAGGTTCCAGCATAGCTCAGAGAGTGCGTATTGAAAATCAAATATCTGCAGAGAACTGTTCCAGATTTTTAAAAATGTCTCAAATACACTGAATTAGCTTGAATGAGGAATAAAATGACAGAAGCACGATCTGCTGGTGAACATTTTGCAGAGGCTAAATTCATCAGATTATGTGCACCACTCCAGTGTTCTGCAGCTATTCACAGAAGGTGACTTAACTTCCTTGGATGGACTCAGGATGGGAGACAGCAGCTACTAGATAAAATATCAGGGCCTGCAGAACCTGGTGTCATTGAAAAGCCTAGAACAAGAAATGCATTTTACATCTCGCCATAAATACAGCCAGGCTGGGAGTCATGTATTTAAAGCAGGATCAAATTCCAGAGGTTCCACTAATAAGAACTCCTAGCCCAAATCCCTTGAGCTTCAACCTATCTGAATCATACCTTCTGAGTGTAGATGTCCTGGTGAAGCTTAGGGGAAGAGACAGCCTTTGTGACTACCGGGCCTGAGCAATTAGGACTTTATTAGATAGCGACCAGCACCTTGAATTCCATGTTGAAATGAACTACTGCACCAGGACAGCTAGACAGAGCACTAGTCAATGTGATATGTTATCATTCTGCCCTTCTGAAAAGGCAAGCAGCTGCATGCTGCACCTGATTGAGCTGCTAAGTGGCCTTCTAGATTAGCCCACTGTAAGTTTAAATTGTAACAGTCCAGTTTGGAGGTGTCAAATGCCTGAGTTACAATGGGCTCCAGGCCTAGAGGAGTGGGCTTATTTGTCCGGTCATTTGAAAAAAAAAAAGATGTTTCTGGCCACTGTGCTGCTAACTGGGTATCCAGGAGAACTGGAGAATCTAGCAAATGCCCCAAAGGGTGAATCATTCTGAGAACTGGAAGGCAGAAGCTCTCCACTAAGCCATTGTCTTTATCAATTCCTCAGAATGTGTTCTGGTCAAACAGTTCTAGATCACTCCCTGGGTGTCGTGCTTTCCACCCACATCCTGGAGAATGGACTTGGCATGCTGCTGTATACATTAAGGGCAGACTAATGTGTCATTGATTTCTATGGTATGCTAATGGGCACAGAAACTAGCAGGGAAGGAGTTAATCACTGATTAGGGAAGGTATGACAGTTTTGATGAACTGTTGGGGATAGGCATTAGAACAGAAACCAGCCCAAATCTTGTCTAAAATGTTAACTGAAAGAACTCACTCTGGTAGTGGGGGTAGCAAGTGGCTTGAACTTGTCAAGTCTATAAGACAGCTAGTGAGTTGTTTGAAAAAAAATTGCCACATTTCAAACCTGGATATCTGATTTTCTCACCACCTTCCTTTCCCAAATGGGAATTTAGAAACAGGCTTTGCATTTTCAGCAAAATCTGTGCAGTTCATTTTAAAACTCTTGTGCAAATCATTTTATCCAAACAAAGTGAGAGATCTCATAGGGAATAAAAAAATCCTCTTCACTTGTAATTACTACTTTTGGTGTTCATTGCAATAGCATTCACCTGAATTCTTTCAATATTCATGAGCTGGTTGGTTCAATATAGAATTCAACGTATCCATGAGCTGTGCAATTTCTTTAGTAGTCTTTTAGTAACTTACCATGAATAAATCTGCACTACTTATAACTGATTTGGGCAATGCTTTATAATTGGCCATGAAGCTTCCATCTGAATACAATAATAATATGCTGTATTTCTAGAGCACCTTGAATCTAAGGAGCACCAGGTGCTTTACAAACATGACAGATGGTGGAACTGAGACACAGCAGTGAAGTGACTTGCTGAGGTCACATGGCAAATCCTGGGCAAAGAACCCAGGAAATCTGACTCCCACACTACTCCCTCTAATCATTACAGAAACTGCCTCTTTGTATACAAAACATGCAGAGCCCATTAGTACCAAACTATAACTTGGATAAAATATCTTACGAGTAACAAGGCACTGAAGGCAACGAGCTACAATAGAAAACTAATTACCCATCAGCTGGGGTCTTCCACCAGTTCCAGCAATAACATACTGTAAAGCAAGACCATGTGCCTAAGACTGAGTAGGTGAAATCCTGGATTCACTAAAATCTGTGGGGACAGGATTGCATCTAATGAGCTTATTGGCATAAGCAAAATAGTCACCCTGATGTGCATAGTCTACAGTGCTTCAGAAACATCACAAAATGAAATTTCTATACAAATGTAACAGCTAGAACTCCTTGCATTCACTGGGCCAAAGATAGCCCATGGTCCTCAGTTACACTCATTAAACACCACAGCAGTCAATGACCTGAGGGAAGAATTTGGCTTGGTGAGCTTCATTTACAGGGCTATAATAGCATTAGCATTCAGTTAGACAGCCCCAGTTGAAACCAGAAGTCAAAAACCCTCACGTATATGAACCTTTTAATTGGAGCAGGCAAGGAACATACTATACCTTAAAGGTTAACAACTGGAACTTCTCATAATCTATGGCAGCAGAGTTCTCCACTATTATGGTAACCTGAGCCTCATTCAGGACGGTTTGGGGAACAACTCGGAAAATGCCACCGGGTCCAACTAGCCGGAGGTTGAATTTAGCATTGGCCCCCTGGGAACAAAGCATAGGTATGAAAGTAAAAGCAGTACAAAGTGATGTTGCTTTGCTTTCAGCAGCAAGGCTGCATTTACTGTTGCATGGCACAGGCTCCGTTTTTATTCAGTACGTGTATAATTAGAATGTGTGTCTGACTGCTTAGAACCTTCTGTTCTCCATCTCCTGGGTAAGAGAGTGCTAAGAGGCTTACTAAAGTAATCGCTGCAGCTCTGGTCACAGGGCACACGTGGCTTTTTAAAAAAATAGATTAATTATTCCTCCAATTACAATGGAAAAACACTGCACTAGGGTGGCTAGGTGGGCAATTCATGTGAGAAAGAGGCTTTGACTAAGCTTCAAGGCTTGTGTCCCCTAAGTTGGTTGTGTTCCAAGGAACCAGGAGCACATAGATTGGAGAGTCTAGTAAGATTTATCCCTTCCATCTTCCTGACCAGGATTTTATAACAACCAAAGAAGCAAGGGTCTCCAGAGAATCCATCCTGTGCTTTGCAGTGTGATTGATGCATTGCTGGACAGGACTTAGTCAGTGCTGTAGGTATGTGTATATAGAGCAATGAAGCTTTTTATGTGCTGCACTGCTTTGTCTCATTGTTTTTGGTTTAGGAAGCTCCCTCTAACCTGCAGAGAACAGGTGACTGGAGGTAAAGGGTGACCCAGTGGTGGAACAGTGGAAAATAAGTGAAATCACTGAACAATAACCATACATAAAAGGCATCAACCTAGGGCATTCTGCCATGCACTGTGATAAAGGATCAAGCTATTGTACACCAGGACAATTCTGTCAAGTTTTATCTGAACATGGCAGGGGAATGGCAAAAGAAGGAAGGTTCATACAGATAGCCGTTTTAGCCATTAATCTGGCAGACATTTATGCATTCCTATAGAGGATGGGGCAAGATGAGCTGAATGTGATTTATTAACTAATAGCAGGTACCAATCTCTCAACAGCTGTGATTCCCAATTGTCGCCACCAGCCACAATCTCTGATTGGCTGATGCTGATGTCCCTCCAGGATGCAGTACCTTCTAGCAGTGGTGATGTAGAAACAGGACAGCCCCCACATGCTGATGTACACATGGGTGGACTAAGCCTGGGCAGTCACTGCTTCAGTAACTTGCCCATCACAAAGGGAAAAAAGCCAATGTTAATCCCCGAAGCAAATCTGAATATTTTCAAGTTCAAGCTCAGCGGCTTGTGTTGCACTGGAATCCAAACTCCCACAATTAAAGGATAGCCCACCGGCTCCTTTTTGCCTGCAGTGGAGAGTGGAGTGACACATACAAATACCAGCTGGATGTGACTGATGTGCATGGAATGAGTAAGAGCAGTGGCAATGTGGAATGCTATCTTCCCATCCAGGCAAAGATCCTCTATGCATGGGACTCCAGATGGGCTTCCACTCCATACTCCTCAGGCTTTGCAGAAATTAGAGACTGTACCCTCCAGCTCCATCCCACACCACCACTAAGCAAAGTGAGCCAAGGACTCGGTATGTAAAGTAAGAAACATTGTTTACTTTACATTTTGCCTTGAATGAGTGTGTGTGCGCAGAAGGGGAATAATTTGGCTTTAGGCCTTTAAAAGAAAAAAAAACATTGTGTGACACTGTGCAGCAGTAAACATGTTCAGAAATATATTCAATATAGGTACAAATGTTTTCTGTATATTTTATAGTCTGGTTGTAACCTACGTGACTTTTTTTTTTAAACTCCAAGTAGAGAAAAAGCCAGCATAACAGTTTTTCAGTTTGCTTCCTTCTGTTGCTGCAGCAGCAGTGACAATGACAGGACTGACTCGGCACTCATACGTAAGTAGTCGTTTATCTGCTTGCTGCAGAGCAGCAGGGGGAAGCCATTGGATTTGATAGCAATACAACAGTAACAGCACAATACTGAGTACAGTGACATAAGAGCATTGCTGTTCACAGAATACAGTTCTGGGATGTTGTCACTCCCTAAACCTCAGGCTAACTCAAATGGAGGCCAGTGGTACAGTAGCTATCTTAGGGTTTCCTATAGCAACTATTGCCATAGTATCTAAGTGCTTCTTAGGTCAGTTAGAACTACAGGGTGAAGTCCCAAGTGGGCTTCATGGAGTCTTTGTTCTTCTTCCTTGTCTGGCTATAGGATGCTCTTCTTGGGGTATAAGCTTTATCAAACCATGCACTGCAACTCATGTTAAAGAATAAAGGCCAGAAGAATGATACGTTGTAGGTTTTACTAACAGAAGCAATGAAAGGGACAAGGACTGTACTGTCTCCATAAGGCTGTGGGAGACAGCAGTAATAAAGCTACTATTTGTAAAGCATTTTGAAGTTGTAAAATGCTAAGTAGTCCTCCTATTACCTCTAGGAATTATGCAAGAATGTATTATCCTCATTTTACATATGGAGAAACTAAGTGAGAGGGGTGACGAGTCTGATGCTGATCCCATGTCATTGTAAATCATGTGCAACTCCACTGAACTCAATGGAGTTATACTACTGGTAAAACTAGTTTGAGATTCTAAATAGGGCCTAAAATGTCTAAGGACTTGCATACACTTACTGGGGGGATCGACGAGTGGCGATTGATATATCGGTGGTCAATTTAGCGGGTCTAGTGAGAAGAGTAAGTGGAGTCGATGGGAGACATAGCATAGCATAGTCCCATCAACATAGCATAGTGTGGACCCCGCAGTAAGTAGGTCTAAGCTATGTCAACTTGAGTTACGCTACTAATGTAATTCAAATTGCGTAGCTTAGATCGACTTTCCCACATAGTGTAGACAAGGCCTTAGGCCCAGCAGGAGTCAGTGTCTGAGCTGGGATTAGAACTCATGGGGTTCAAGCCAATAGACCGTACCTCTCTTTTAAGCATTCACAGCACTGTTAATGGGCAATCGTATTATAATACTAATAACCTATCCTTGCTCCTCCCCAAAATGTAGGTGCCCAGATATTACAGTGAAAGGTGCTGCAGAAAACCCTTAGAAAAGCCAGACTAGATAGATACTCTTCACAAACTCACCTGATCTGAATCGTTGACAGTAATTTTCAGGCCCCTCAGGATTTCACCCTCGGGTGGGTGCTCATACATTGTCAATTCAAACCGATTCTGGGGCCCATTTTCTCCATAGAAAGTTGGTGGGTGGTTGTTGAGGTCGACGACCCTTATAGTCACTGTGGCAAAAGCATATGCCGTCACATCACCATCTAGACTTATTTCTGATGCCTGTGATAGGTAAAAGAAAAACTGTAGTGCTTTCTTTGTGGAGAACTATCAGTTCAATTAAAATGTTTCTTTTTTCAGGCCCTGAGGCCCTGTGTGAACAAATCACATTGATATTAAGAGTAATTTTGTACATGAGTTGAGTATGCTGGATGCTTTTACATTTGTCTATATCTTTAAATTCATGTTAGAAACCTTGGTCTGAAGCTTAGGGGTGGAATCTTGGTTCTATTGAAGTCAAATCGCACTGACTTTCAGTGAGGTCAGGATTTCACTCTAAAGAGCTACAAATTTGCAGAAAGTCGTATTTGTGCCCAGACATCCAAAAGCTTAACAAAACCAATGGTCCTGCATTGGCCACAAGACCAAGTCATCAGAAAAGAGCTCCACAATCCACCTCTGTCCTAGAATGAAAACTGCTCTCTAGGGACGAATTATCTAATTGACATAAAATAAGAAATGATCTGAACTTTTGCCCAGAATGAAGGTGCAAGGTGAATAGGAACCCAAAACTCTCTGAAGTTCCAAAAAACTTGGACTTTTCCTCCAGGTTATTTTTCAGGTACCCATGCTCTTCTTGGTTCTGGCAGAGGGCATGAGTGCTGAAGCACTGTGAGAAGAACTGTGCTGTTGGAGTCTTTGGTGGGCATATGGGAAGAAGAAAGTACTAGAAATTTCCTTCTGGAGAGACTGTTCTCAAATTTATAGCCCTGCTTTGCTGACCCCATGGACAGGCAACCAAACTGAACCACCAGACTTGTTGAGGTTCACCCAATCAATACTCTCTCATTGACTGTGCCTCTGATGTTTCTTCCACTACAGAGGAAACTCTAGCTGCTGCTTTGTGTAAGAAATTGCTTACCAGTAACTGAGGAATCAAACCCTAACTGGTTATATTAATCCCTGGTGTACACCCATTTCAGTCAAAGGGTGTTCAAACCAACACCAATTATGGCCCAATATTTCAACCTTTGTTCCACTTGCATCAATTGACTGGATGGTACAGTGTGATGCAACATGATTTTAACATGAATTTCTCTAGAGGTTTTTATGTCTTAAATCTCCAAGCATGTAGAGCCAGATTCTAAGCTTGAAGTCAATAGCATCCCACCAATTTACACAAGCTAAGAATCTGGCCCTTTACTATTGTTTTTAGTATAAAATAGTTCAGCATTTATTTATCTATCTTTGGGCTAAGTCACAAGGCCCTTCTAAAGACATAATCTAGTTCTTATTCAGGAAAATTGCCATTGCTTTCTATGCATGTTTGTGTGAGGAAAAATTGATAAGGGCCTAATGATGTGACCCTGTGCCATTAAAATGTTGATCGTTAGAATCCTGTGTAAATTTAGGCGGCATGTCACATTCATATCCCGTCTCTTTAAAATTCTGTTCTCTTTTCAATTCTAACCTTGGACGTGTGTGTCAAACTTTTGTGTTAGAGACCCAGTCAAGTGGATATGGATTTAATAGCTATGATCCACTATTCAGCATCATTTATCCTAACCCTCTCAATGATGATAGATTTAATAGTAATCCACTCCAGCAGATATGGATTTAATAATTCATTAATTTCCATACTCAGTAATAAAAATTGAAAATAGAGAGTGAGCAGACAACCATCTAAGGGAAAGAAGACTGTAGAGCTGGGAATTAATTTGTGACTGTTAGATTTTATTTCCAAGAGGAAATTGGGGGCACTTTGAATATCTGGGCAAACAATGGGAAATTATGCTGATTTACATGAGGTGATGATCTGACCTTTGAACATACAAATACAACATGTAGCACTTAGGACTTGGGTCATGTTACCTGTTTTTAACACAGATTGACATTCATGGCTAGTAGATCATAGGCACAGGGAAACTATGGAGCATACCTGAATTTTTAGTTCATACACTTCTTTCTTTAGTTTACTTGGGTTTTTTATAACAGAAATAGCTCCAGTCGTATTATTTATTTCAAAAGATCCTTCACTTCCTGTCACAAGAGAGAGGGACATTTGATTATGGTGATCAGTTTCCAACTTCCTGAAAAAGAAGGGTTCTAAAAAAACATGAGCTGTAAAATGTACAGTGTTTTGTATAAAAAAGAAGTTGTAGTTCCTGTCTAGCCACTAGGTGACAATGGACTGTGAGGTAGGGCACCTAGCGCAGCCTCTGCAAGGAGTAGTAACTTACCGGCCTGAACTCACTTTGGATAGTAAGGAGGTAAAAATTTCATTGCTACCACATTTTAGGCATATACCTGGTGGTCATCAGCAGGGTGAATGTAGATGCTTGAAGTGGTGCAGTTTTTCTGTATCATGTAATGTTTAAATATTATTGAGCAAAAAAATCATACAAACGGCCATAACTCATAGAAACAATTTAATTTTTAACCCAAATTGGCAGAAAGCTTCTAAATACAATTGATAATGCAACTAGGTACTCAAAAATAGTACTGTTTTAGAAAGTTTGGGAAATATTTTGCCCCAGGTGATATTTTATGCATTTTCCCATACTTTCTTTTTGCCTTTGATTAAAACACGGCAGTCTGAGCTCATTTGTACCATGTAATACATCAAAATATTTGTCATTATTTGTGCAATGGATTGAGTTGTGAAGTTTTGCAGATTAGACTTTCTACCCCCTAATAATAAAACATACCGTATATTTCTGATATCTGCTTGCCCAGAAGCATAAGTCTAAAGCACCCACGATACAAATGTAATTATCTTTTTACAATCACTGAACACAATGATGATATATGTAAACTATTTATATAACAGCAATGACTCTTGGTAAGAGGGCTGTAGAATGTCTTGTATGACTATATCATGTGAATTACAAAGTATAATAATGTACTCTTATGTAATCCCTACATAACACTATGAACTCCTGAGTGTCTAATGAAACACCTCTTGGGCTTTATCAAACTCTGGAGCACTCCATCTAGCTCGAAAGCTTTTCTCTTTCACCAACAGAAGCTAGTCCAATAACAGACATTACCTCACCCACCTTGTCTCTCTAGTACCCTGGGAACAACATAGCTACAACAACACTGCAAAAAACCATAAATGTGCCGTCAGATAATACTTGCTCAGAGCCTTATCTTTTGTGCAGAGATGCTGATGCTTCCCACAATGCTTGTTGAGTGATTGCTTGATGCTCATGCCATATAACACTAAAGAGTCTGGCAGTCTAGTGTACTGCTCCTCCATTATCAATTAGGTTATAATATATATCTGGCTTCTCTTCCTGAAGAAGTCTATGTTCTGCTACATTTACACAACCCTATTTAGCATAATTCACATGACCATACTGAAAGTCAAGTGGAATAATCTTTACCAATATCTCAAGCTACATCGACTGGTTTTCTTCTCTTTTTGCTGCTATATAATCCATCAATAGTTGGGAGAAATCTATTAAATAGTTTTCCCAGAAGAGAAATGTATCTGAACATTTTTTTCCTTGGGTAATATAAGTATCCATGAGCTGGAAGGGTGATTAGATGCTGTTCATGATGTCTGCCTGCCAGAGCATTCTGTGTTTCCATTGTTTTCTCTGGCCTGGTCCACACTAAAAAGGGGGTTCGAATTAGGGTATGCAAATTCAGTTACGGGAATAGCGTAGCTGAATTCGAAGTACCCTAATTTGAACTACTCACCCGTCCAGACGCGGTGGGGTCGAACTCCGCGGCTCCCCCGTCGACTCCACCACCGCCGTTTGCAGTGGTGGAGTACCGGAGTCGACCGCGGCGCTTCGGGAGTTCGAACTATCGCGTCTAGATCAGACGCGATAGTTCGAACTCCGAGAAGTCGAACTCACCGCGTCGACCCGCGCGGTGAGTATGGACCTGCCCTCTGTGTGCCTTCTCTACATCTTCAAATGCTTCAATCCATTTGGAGCTTTCTCCAAGAAGCATCTCTTCTCATCTTCTGGGAGAACATCATTGTTCATGGAATCACTAGCTGCCATCCATTTCAAACCATTCATTGCCTTATTCATAAGTTTGTGAATTCTAATGTCACAGTTATATACTTTCACTCTTAGAGCATGGCTGACGACTGAAACACCACAGATTTGCTTCCACAAGGATGTCACTTGCCTGCATCAGACTGCTTGTATCACCCTTGAAATTCACTGCATGATGCATGCTTCCCATCTGAAGGTGGTCATGATCAAATTCATGTTAATTCCACCATTTAATCAACTGAGTGTTGCAGTAGATTGCTTCATGATACACACCATAGGTCAAGTTTTGGATCTGAGAGGAAAACTTACCCTGAAGCTGTTTCATCATAGTGTACACTGTAGTAACATCAGTTGCTGGTGCAGGAATCATTGGACAGTAGCCAATATTAATAAAATATAAAATAGCAGACAGGACAAACTTCTCAAATCAGTCTATTCTACAAATACTGACACATATTTTGATGTTTTACATGGCACAAATAAGCTCATGCTGTCTTGTGTCTATAGACTTTTGCTTTAACCAAAGGCAAAAGTGTAGAGGAAAATGCATAAAATATATCACCTGGGGCTAAATATTTCTCAAAGTTTCCAAAACTGTGCCATCTGTTTTCAAAGGCACAGAAGGGTTCTAAATAGTTAGTTAGCAAAAGAAAGATCAGAGAGATATGCACAATATACAGAAGGGATTCTACATCAGGGTGGAGATCGGAGCAAGGTCGACAGCATTTCTCCTTCTATGTAACACTATCCTCCAGACGCACAATAAACTCAACAAAACAGTACTTCTGTGTTAGAAAGAAGGGATAAAATGGGAATGGGATTCACCAGACACATTTTTCAACAGTGCTTTGGATACCGTTGATTTTGGGTTCCGTGCTTGCAATGCCTTAAAAAGGCGTGATTTTCACAAAGTGCTGAAATTCAGTTTCCATTAAGGTGTCTGAAGTTGGATATTCAAAATTACCAGTCACTTTTGTATGTACTGATTTCATATGCAGACAGAAATAAAAATGAGCCTTCTCAGTTTAATTAGCAAATACTTAATAATGCCTCTGCAAAAACAAAACCCTCTCTTGCTAATATCAGCTAAAGTGAGAAGTCTGACAATCTAACCAGAAAACAGTCATTCCTTCTGCAGCATATATATCTAGGGGCCTTAGATGGCTGGGCATTTAAAAACTCAACCTCTTAAAAGATGATACTGTGTAAAAAGGCCTTCTGTGGATATAGGGTCAAATTCTGACCTGAACACCCACTGAGGCTCACAGGCAGAATCTGGCTGATGGAGCTGGTAGGGCTATGTACTGATTTCAGCAAACCCACTCTTCCATGTGTCTAGGCAGAGCATCAGTTGCGCCATTTGTACTATGCTCCCTTTCTGACATGGCTAATTCACTGAGCGAAGCAGAAGGCAGCTTCTGGAAATATAATAATCACTTGAGTGCTTGCTGCCTCATCTTTGCCCCATCTCCTCTGATAAAGGTAGCCTGCTGCATGAAGAAAGCAGGTAGGAAATGAAGGCACAGGAAAAGAGCTTGACTGAAAATACTTCATTAGTCTGAAAGGGAGACTTATGCCGGATATTTCTCTCCCTGCTCTGCAGCATGTATGGAAATCTGGCCATGAATTGGGTTTTGTGGCAGAGCCCATGCACTCATGGACAGGTCCATTGTTGCTGCAAGGAAATCAAACTGAAAAGAAAAACTCAAACCTGGAAGAGTTGCCTCTTCAGAAATAAAGGCTGATTACATGAAAGCCCAGTCATTCTTCTCTCTAATTTGACTTTAATGCTCATTTTAAAATGTCCAATAATGTCTTGTTTTGTGAATATCTGCAATACCTGCAACTTCATTAAAGTTCATTAGACACCACACTGAATGATACAGACGTATGTGGCAGTAAATCATTAAGATTCATAAGCCTGAAAAGTAAAGCCTGACTGAGAAGAAGCTGAAGTCAATAGTTGTTTCAAGCAACAATACATCATGATATTGCCCAATTACCATAGGGAAACTGGTAACTCCGAGTGTGACATTATGTACATTCTGTACAACAGCATATTTTGAAGCTTAGGGTTTCCTTTTTAAAACAAAAAAGTGATTTTCAACAAAAAGTGTAATAATAATTACTATTCATAAATAATTAACAATAGCATGTATGGTTTCCTTGCATTTTGACAGCACAAACTCAAGGTGTAGAACAGGGGCCTCTCTTGATTGTGGCCAGTGTTTGCATGGGGGTGCGAGGAAGTAAGGCAGTGTTCTTCCTCCCATACCTATTCCCCCACCTCCAGGGCTTTGAGTGGCTGGAATAGTCTCCATCTCTTCCCACTCCAGAACCATGATTGGTTCCCTCCTCTCCTTTCTGCTCCCACACTTCCTGCTAGTGAAACCTCACTACAATGTACATGGAAACATGAATAAAATCTGCTGGCCTTGAAGTTGCATGGGTCTCCCAGTGTGTTCTTCTGCTGGCTACCAGTTTAGATGGGAAAGTCCCTCAGCGCAGGGATCATTTATGTCTAGTAAAGTGCCAGGCACAATGTTGGTTCTTAAACAATAAATAAGCAAAATAAATGATTCCAAGATGAGCAATGTAGCTCCATGAAGCAAACACTAAAACTCAGTGAATAATCTCTGGGCTGCTCCCAGCTAGACAAGAGCCAGGAATAGTTTCAGGTGTCTGACCCTATTTCATGAGAGGTATCTTCAGCTTTACTAGACTCTAGCATGCTACGTTCTGATTTAATGTCATGTCTAGCTTTGACATCCCTTAGGATTTCACGCCAACTCTGTCTACTCACCATTCACAAGACAGTAATGAATATTATTAGGCTTTCCTCGGTCACCGTCAAGAGCAACGACTGTTAGTACCTCAGAGTCCTAAGGAGAAATGAGGAATTACAGCTTAGGCAGTGAGAGCAAAGAGCAATGAAATTGCTAGCGAATATTAATAAAATCCACTCCAGCCAGTTCCTCCCCTATAACCAGGTGATAGGTGCTCTTGCTGTGGCTGCATGAGGACGACAGCAGGGGCCCATGCTCCTGCCAGAAAATAAGTCACAGCCTGACTTTGTATCAGGCCATTTGACTAGTTGATCTACAGGCCCTGAGTGTGCTCAGGATTAGCCTTTGGGGCAGGCATCTTCCCCCTATTAAGGGATCTGGGGCTCTTTTGCCTCTACTCTTCTACCAGTAAAACTCCCACTTGCCCATCCATGTGCTGCAGCAGAGGGACTGGTTGTTCCAGGCCATTGTGAGGCCTGTACTGCTTGTAGACGCTTTCCTGTTCTGCACTGGGAGTTGATACGGAAGGTCAGGTAAATTCTCAGTGTGAAATGCTGCATGCTGACAGGTCAGCTCGTGTGTGAGTCAAGTGACGATTAAAATGGGGGATGTCCATGCCATTGAATTTGGTGAACAGGAGATGGGAATGTCGCAGGACTGCAAGCGCTTGGCCTGGGACTATTCATTACCAAGATGGAATGTTTTCTGGCTTATGGGCTAGGCTAGCTGGTCAGGCAATATAGCTGACCAAGACCAAGTTAGTTCAGGGATTGACTGAAGGAGACCTAGGGGATGTCCTAATTATTAGTTGGAACAAGGGATAGCCTGTGCTCAGGAAATCAGCTGCAACTAGCCCTTGCTGCAAGGCCTATTTTAGGTTTTCCTTGTGATGATGATTATGATTATATTCAGTGCCATCTGTGCCATTCTTTGAGAATGGGAGCATCCCCACTGTAGCATCCTGAGCCAAGATCATGCCAATCATTTTAGTGTCAGCAAAATGTAAGGATCCACAGGAAAGGCAGAAGCAACTTTTCTGGCTTGTGGGTCACACAGTTGTGGCAAAGTGTAACTCTGGCTCACAACTGTTAATCCTTTCTGTTGCCAAAATACTGTGCTGCCTTGTCCTTTTCCCACCTGCTCTTCTGCTTTTTCTGACAGCCTTTTATGAGCAACTATGGAATCAGACAATGCTGCTCTGCTCCCCTGTGGAATGGTTACTAAACCCATGTGAGCATTTCATGGCAATGCTGAGTACATTAGCCCAAACTGAGGCAGTGAATTCTATTCTGCAATGGTTTTAAGTACTGTTGCTCTTTACTTCTCAGGGAACAGACCACCATGTTAAGTGGACAGAGCCTGGTAAAAAAGAACCAGAGATGGGCACAAGCCATACATTTGGATAAAAGCTTCTAAGTCACACTTTGGGAGTGTTCACCCTCTAGGTTTTAGTTAGGCTCATGACATTGCGAAGACTGGAGCCACTTACAAAATTCAGGTGCAGATTGGAATTCCCTGGCCATCCAAAAGTTTGAGAGAACTCAGTTTTAAGATTTTTGGTTCGTGTCCACCTCCGATTTTAAGCAGAGGAAGTCAACTCTATTTCTTCTCTCCTCTCCTCACAGAGACATTATATTCATTTAATGAGGGTATTTCATTTCCTAAAACTCCTCACTTAGTACTTGTCTTGCAAGGTCCTCTCTCAGTTCCTAATGATATCAAAGGTGTTGAAATGCCCAACACCTTGCAGGCTCAAGTCCTCTGATTTGATCCTGGAAATGCCACACAACTGTTGTAGACCTCAAATATATATGTACAGGTGACTACTCCACAGGTTTCCAGTGCTTTGAATTGCAACATCTGATTGCCACGTAATTCACCAAACAGCAGATGGTCATTTCTGTTCTCTCCAATAAAATCAAGATAGACAGCAGAAGCAACCTATGGATCCCAAGGCAATGTGATTGGTAAGTGCTATGAAACAACAAGGAACATTTGTGGCTGTCTTTAAAATTTTAACAGTCTTTCATTTTGCCTAATTAACATTGCTGTGGGATAGATGGTTACCAACATCAATAAGTTTTGCACAATTGCCTCACACAGATAGGCCTCTTGACTGAACTGGGACTGTTCCCTGAGTAAAAATACTCAACACAATGAGCCAGGGTGGCACATTCTAGGCCCCTTTGTAAATTTCAATCTACATCAATATAGAACAAGGGAACCCTGAGATAATGTTAAATAGTTGTAAATAGTGACTGGAAATATTTTCATGACAACAACTGTATACTTCGAACAATGGCAAGGTTCTGTCAGAGCAATAGCAATAACACAGTTTACCGTATGTGCTGGCAAAACCCTTCCTCAAAGAATTACTTAATTTCTTTGCTATATTTATGAACAAGATATTCAAAGAGAAAAAAGATGGATACATAGCCACAGAAAATGTCAGTGTTCTATTTCTAACTTTTTTATGCTGGAAGATGGATTTAAAGAATGGCTATTGGAAGAACTCCAGTGCAGTCCCTTGGATAGAGATAGAGCACTTTGTCCTGGGTTAAAAATGTTAACTCCAAGAACAGCACCACCCAGAAAAAAAAAAAAGGAGCAACTTCATGGAACTAAAGCTGAATGTGTAAGTAAGAGTGAAAGCAGCAAGTGCGTTTCTCTGTGTGAAGTTTGCTGTAATGGCTGAGGCCATGCTGGGAAGGACACTAGTATTTCCATCATTTTATCATCATAATAGTGTAAATTGCAGGGCTCAGACTGGATGTAATTAATACTTACTAACCCATGGTTTCCACAGTAAATACCATGTACTCTGTGCACTTGATAGATATGGGTCTTTCAAGATCGCTTGGTAACTACATAGAGTAAATTAGTGTATATCACATTTTTTATAGCCTCTTTCAATCCAAAGGATTTCAAAGTGCCTTAAAAACTACCTACAATATATACAGTAATCCCTTCCACCTCACCACCCTGCTGAAATGCAGCACTTTAGGTAAAGAACTACAGCAACTATTTAACAGCAGACAGCAATGCTAAATTATAATTTAGGACAGAATAAAGTAAAGAAAACTGCATCTACTGAAACTGCAAGGGAAATGTAGGTAGACAGACTGTAGCCACACTGCCACTAGAAGTCAGAGTCTACAACTCAGTAACTTTATGACTAATAATACCATTTGTAGTCATATGTGCTAAAAGAGGGTAAATCAAAATCTCATGCTTAAGAATGAAAGCAAGTCTGCACTGGGCTTAGGGAGGAATTTCCATCTCCTTCATATATAACAATTGGCTAGAGATATGGTTGTTTCACTTTTCTTTGAAGCATCTGGTATAAGGCACAGCTGGAAGCAGGATAGTGGACTTGACGGACTATGGCTATGACTAATACCCTTTGGACTATATGCTATGCTTCTGTTTCCATGTGCCTGAATTGTTACTCAGGATTCTTCCATATCATGGAGCACTCAGAAGCTCCAGTCTGCCTGGGCTGTGTGGCCATGGAATAGAAATGGAACCTGATGGAGATATCTCCTCAGCGGCAGCCACATACCTGCTGTGTAGCCACTGACCTCCTCTCTCCACTTGCAAATTATTTGCCCGATTGACAGTTTGGTTTCAGAGCTGTCAGCTGACTCTACCGGCTGTAAAGGCTGCTTGGCCCATTCCACCTCCGGAGCCATCATTCAGAAGAGAAGATCCCACATTATTAGCATGTCAGGGTCACCTCCTCCCTAGTGACTCCAAGGGAGACGATGTCTGGGATCGGGTAGCTTATAGGGCAGTCATAGAGTTTTCCTTGGCCCATACCCTAGCTGATGGCTCCAAAACAGACCTCTCAGATGGTAAGTACAGGTTCATTTAGGTCAAAGATCTCCACTTGCACCAATAGTCAGAAGCCTCTGCAGGACCTCTGCAGGGCTGGTTGGGTTAATGGGAATTTGAGTTCTCAAACGCTTTCAGAAGCACTGCAAGTCCCTACCATGGAGTGGCTGTTAATCATGATCCTACTTGTACAAGTAAAAAATCGCTTTGGCTTCAAAGAGAGCTGGAGCAGGCTCTCTGTGATTTTGTGATGGACACAAATAAGTACCAGCATGAGATTTACCTGACTCATTTCACTTAAGATTCAAGTCAGAGTGTGAACGTAGGTCTCCAGAATTCTAAGGCTGGTGCTGTAAACCACTGTGACACCTGGCCCCACTGGTTTGTCATGTTAAAAGGTTTCTCCATTGCTTCTGGGTCTCCTGTAGGTGAAAGTGATACTCACCGCCAGGGTGTCCTCATAGACATAGCCATAGTAGGGAGTCCCAATGAACATGGGAGGGGTGTCCTGAACATCTTCCACATTGATAGTGACTGTGGTTGTGGCTGAAAACACCTTGTTGTCTCCCCTGAGCTTCCCACCACCGTCCTACAACAGAATGCATTGTCAAGTCATTATGCTGAAATTCACCCACTGGAACTCCTGATTGGAGATTTATCAGCTCACAGAACCACACACTCCTGATTAGTGCACTCCCAAAACTAATGCATCTCCTGCAATACATACAGGGCTAGAATCATCATAACAAGAATGTGTGGAGATATTTATTCTAATCTTAGCAAGAAAATGGTCAATAACAGGTGGAAACAGATAAATAGATAGCTTTAGAGCTAATCAATGAATGCCAAGAGTTATAGAAAACTCTGCTCTGTCCTATTCCCTCTATTTGTGGTTTGTTTGGTTCCCTCTTTTATTAAGCAGACAGTACTGAATCTCCCTGGAGTAATTTTTAACATTAAAAGTTGGTTGTGCCGGTACATGGAATCACATGTTTTATTTTGCGTTTGAGCTCCTATTTATCAATGCCACCTAGGGAAGAAAATCAGTCTTTGCAGGAACCAGGTGAGTGAGAAGAAGAGGCCAAATCTGGAAGAACATCTATAACTTTTCATTCTAAATGTAGGGCATAACAAAAGACACTGCTCCAGGAAGTGCATTGCTGGGGAAGATTAAATTCTGTATGTGATCAAAGTCTCCTAAGGACTCTTGTACAAGCAGCAAAGAATCCTGTGGCACCTTATAGACTAACAGATGTTTTGCAGCATGAGCTTTCGTGGGTGAATACCCACTTCATCGGATGCAAGACTTGCATCCGAAGAAGTGGGTATTCACCCACGAAAGCTCATGCTGCAAAACGTCTGTTAGTCTATAAGGTGCCACAGGATTCTTTGCTGCTTTTACAGATCCAGACTAACACGGCTACCCCTCTGATACTAAGGACTCTTGTGACACAGTCAAAGGTGTGGAAGAGCATAAATCTGGGAATTGTTAAGTGGCCACGGTGCAATCAACTCTGTTTGTGCTACTGACACGACAGAGCCAATTAGCGAGACGACTCAGTATATGAGAAGATTTTAACCCCTTAACAATTATGCTGGCTATTAAAGCAGTGAATTGTTTTGCATCCCCACTGTAACAAGAATAAAGCACTTTTATGCAGGGATATGTCCACTCTCCCCCAATCCCAGCCACTCTGCACTATAACAAAGTCAGGTGAATTTGGACTACATTTTGCCACAAACTCCTCCCCGGATCAAGTCTGGCCCCAAAAAATTAAATGATGCCCAGGCCAACCTCTACTCACAAAACACAAGAACACTCAAAAATGTTCTTTGTGGCCTAGCAGAAGTTGTGTCACCTCATAGCACCTGCCCAAACATGTCTGTCAGAACTACAGGTCCCATATATTTCTGCAAGTCTCTGTACCTCAGGCCTGGTCTACACTAAGAAGGGGGGTCGAACTAGGGTACGCAAATTCAGCTACGTGAATAGCGTAGCTGAATTCGAAGTACCCTAATTCGACCTACTCACCCGTCCAGACGCGGCGGGGTCGAACTCTGCGGCTCCCTCGTCGACTCCGTCACCGCCGTTTGCAGTGGTGGAGTACCGGAGTCGACCGCAGCACTTTCGGAGTTCGAACTATCGCGTCTAGATCAGACGCGATAGTTCGATCTCCGAGAAGTCGAACTCACCGCGTCGACCCGGAAGGTAAGTGTAAACCTACCCTCAGACTCAATAGTTTTACAGTCTGTTATGAGTCTACAGCAGTGCCACAAGCACAGACTCCATAGGATTTATAGTAGTGGGGAGAGGAGTGGAATGTGCAGCTGCCTCTAAAGGATATGAATAACTATGGTCCATTAGTCAGCCCGTAAGAGAGGGAAGAAAATATATGGTTTTTGGAGAAGAGATGTGTCACCTCTCTTCTGCAGCATGACTATTCTCCACCTGCTGTACTGACAAAGAGCAGTGATGCACACAAACACTGCCAGTATTGCAGTTAATTACTCTACTTTATGTGCTGGTAACTCTGACTCCTAGATATTGCTTCATGCCTTCATAATGGTGGGTTCCTTACTACAGCGCACACACTACGGATTACCGCACTAGCCAGAATGAGGGTAACTCTGAAGGTATACTCCTCTGGGTCTAATTTTTCCCCATTCTTCTTTGGGCCATCCTCAGCTGTGGCTTTCCACAGTTAAAGTCCTTCCCCTCCCTGCCTCTTCTTTCAGGAAAGAGCTTGATACCTTTGCTACCACGGTGACAAAATGAGTTCTTGATTTTTCATAGTCTAGAGTGATCCCTGTTTTGATGCGAAGAACACCACTGTGTCGGTCTATGGTAAACTTATTAGTACGGATGTTCTAGAATAAAAGAAGAGGAGAAGTGGTGAAAGATTACTGGTATGGAAACAAGATTGGTATTTGGACTTTTACTTAGCTTGCTAAAGATATAGACTAGAATAATAAACAGAGGTGGGTAAACAGTCTGTAATGAATGATTCACGTGATTAATTTCACCTTGTTGTGTTCAGGAACAATTTATGAACAGATCACAATTTTCTCATTATTCAAAATAATGCAGCAATCTTAACTTAAGACATTTCCCAGCCTTTAATATTTAACTATGTAGCCATAATATTCTGTTAACAATTTATTGGATGGAATTAGTTGGGTTTTTTGTTTTAGAAAATAAAAAGATGAAAAAGAAACTAACCCACAACAAAGTTGTCCCCCTCTTCAGGACTTCAAAATTCTACTTGCTTCCAAAAAACTGGCAATTGTTCATGTACAATCCATTATCTGGAACAGTTGTCAGGATTTTCAAAGGTGATTGCTGAATTTTGGATGCCTCATCTGAAGTGTTTTAAAGAAGCCTGATTTTGATAAGGTGCTGAGCATTTACCCTCTGAAAATCAGGGCTTTTTAAGGTGTCTCATGGTGGGTACCAAACATTGAAGCACCCAAAATTCATTGGTTGTGTTGAAAATCTTGACATATTTGAGTAGACACCACTACTAGAATGTTCTATCCTGTATATTGTAAAAGGCCAACATGTGAGAGAGAGCGTGCCGCTGTTATGTGATACTTGGGAGCTCTCAGGGAGTGAGCCAATAGCTCTCATGGAGCCTTTTGCTTCAACCAATGCACACTTTAAGTGGACTTTTTGCTAGACTGATATGTTAGTCATATATACATGTATGGCACGGCCTTTCTTCGCTGCACATTTTGTGAGGTTAGTGAAAAACCCTACGCAAAATGAATTACGTATGAGATTTTCAAAGGATCATAACTTGGTCATATCAAAAGCAAATTTCAACAGGGCACTCAAAGGCTTCTCTTAACGGTAAGGCTATATTTGTGCCAAATTTCAATTTTCTACATTCATCTAACCTGGCTGCATCTAGCACTGTTCACAAAAAGTTTGCAATCATTTTTTTATAATGGGAAAATACATTTGTTCAGTGTCCTCATATTCAAAAATGACTAAACCAATTTTTCCTCAAACTAACAAAAATTACCTTCAGAAAGAGCACAAATCTAGAAAATTTCTGCCACAAAGGTGAAAGTTTTAGGAGTTAATGAGCAACACCTAACAAGGGGATAGGACAGATAGAAATATGCTGTCAAACAAAAGCATAGCCTTTGAAAATTGTCATGGTATTATAACAATGCTCTGTAAATAATGTGCCTCTTCAGTGACTGACTACGGGTGACATTAAACAATGCAACATATTGTCTGCTAGCTCTACCTCTTGCTAAGGAGAAAATGAGGGTCACTAGCATCTCAAAAGTGGAACAGAGTGGCAAACCGCAGAACAAAAATGACTGTGAAAAAAAGTAAGAGACTCAATTTCTGTGAGAGAAATGGGTTTTCACATAGTGACCTGATCTGAGGGACTTGTCAGAATTGCAGAGTAGATTTGTAAGTGGCATTGAATTTAAATAAGAGTTAGATTTCCTTTGCAGTAAGATCATTGTGTTTGCTTTTTGTGTCTTTTTTGGCTGATTACAGTACTTGGTTTAGGATGTTTTTTTCTTTCAGTTATCTCATGGTAAGACAATTAGCTTTAATTCTACATAAATATTTGCATTTTCTCAAGTAGACATTGATTCCTGCACTCACTTTTGTCTAAGTAAATACTGTAATGAATGAGTTAGTTTATGTGTACCACTTCCTCTTACTGGGGAGAATCAAAATTATTCAGTGGCAGACTAAGCTTTTAGCAACAGTAATTCAGGTTGTAGCCACCTTTTCTTTACAGGATTGTCTTGATGAGGGAACTTGGTCAACCCTTTCAAACATGCCTTTCAAATATCTGTTATTAGTTCACCCAAGGCAGTGCCCTTGTTTGTACTTCTCTTCACTGAGATAGTGCAAAAGTGATAGTTGCTACTTGCCTAGGCTCCCGATAAACAAGAATAAGTGGGGAAGAGAAAAGGAAGCAGGAAACATGAGAATGCCAGTGATGTGGCAGGAGACAGATGTTCTGTTAGAACCTTAAAACACTGCTTAAGTTAATCATGTTGCAAGTATGAGCAGGAGTAGAGCAGCAAAAATGAAAGGACATGTGAACATATCTGATGGAGGTAATAGAAAAATATTTAGCTGTATGTATTAGTTTTTTGGCACATGGACCCTACTGCACCATAAGATCACAATGCAGAACCAATCAGAGGAGAGTTCTTTCTCCGCTGACCTTCTCAGCTGTCTGACTTTTATCCAGAGTTATCGGGAGTGCAACAGAAGTTTTCTGACCCACCTGATAATTCAGCCGTGTTGTTCCCTCCTCCCAACTAAGGCCTTACTTAGTATAAAAGTTGCACAGCTTTAGTTATCTTGGCATAGTTAAAGCAGTACATCACCCGTACTGTGTATGCAGTTATATTGGTGTAAATGTACTTATACTGGTAGCTTATTATTATTATTATTAAGCTTATTCCCAGAGAGGAAGGGAAATAATTTATATGGGTATAAGCTACCTCTTTCTGATCTAACTGCATCTACACCAGAGGTTGTACCAGTAGAACTATTACAGTAAAACAAACAAACAAAAAAAAAACCCTGAGAACCAGAAGGAGTGTTGTAGCTGAAGCACTGCAGAGAACCACGTGTGGCTAGAAGCAGCTGAGGAAGACTGAGGAGGGATCAGAGAAGGCATGAGTAGGGCTGAAGATGATTGAATCCTGAATTGAAGCTGAATGCTAACAGTTCCCAGTCCACAGTCAACCACCCCAGCCTTTTCCTAGGAGGTGCATATTAATTTAGAATCTATTTATCTCATGCATTGTCTGGCATCACTCCTACTGTTATGATGACACTTCTAACAAGCTCCATGGCCTTGTTTTTATCCTCTTGGGGCCTGAGCGCCTCAGTAAATGAGACTACTTTTAAACATACATGTAATGCCAATACCTGCAAGAAGTAGGTGATACTTCCCCCGGAACCCGTGTCTTTGTCCGCTGCCTCGATCTTAAAGATACTGCTCCCAGAGGGAGTGTTCTGTGAATCAAAACAGTTACTAGAATCAGGGGGACTGGCAGAGTAATGAGAGAAAAGATGAGAGAGGCAAGAAATGAGGAATGAATGAGAGAGGGATGGAAAGCAGCAAAGGAATGAGAAACCAAAAAAAAGAAAAGCAGGTGGGAATGGGGGATTCAGAAGGTAGAAGGAAAAGCGATTGAAAGGCAGGAGAGAATGAAACACAGAATGTGATGGAGAGTGAATGGGCACATGTATGAGTGGGGATGAAAGTGAGGGAAATTATGGGATGAAAGAGGAAGAAAATATATTAAAATAAGGGAAAGATTGGGGCAGAAACAGGAAGAGAGAAATGTCTGTGTAGGGGTCAAGGAGACAGAGAAATCTTCCTCTTCTATGATGTTGCTCTTCCTCCCATTGAAGTCAGTGGTAAAATCCCCATTGACTTCAATGGGAGCAGGAGCAGGCTTCCTGTGGAAAATAGTTTGCAAATAAGCATCACAGCTTTCCCATGGAAGACCACGCGCATTCAGACAGTGGAGAACACCACAGCATGACTGCCTCACTAACCATACACTTTAGTGACACTCAAAACCTAACCAGCTAAACATTGAGTTAATCACATTAGTGATGGTATGTTACAGAAAACACATTAGCTTCTCTTCCCTGCTCCCCATTCAAACATACTTATAGCATGGAAAAAACCCTCAACCAACCTCTGGGACTTGGACTATGTAAGGTGTGTTGATAAACTCTGGACTCTCATCATTAGCATCTGTAACAAGGATTCGGACTTTTTCAGCAACCTGGAGTGGAATATGATGAACACTTATTGAAATAAACTAAATTACACCATACGCTTGTTCATTTGCATACTATGATTCCGACTGGCTAAGAAGTTAAATAGCAGTGAAAAACTGCTTTGTTGTGGAATGTCCTCAAGCTACCATCATTCAGAGGGAAAATGGTAAAAGAGAACATCATGGGCTTCTTAAAGAATTTCCCCCCCCCCACCTCTGCCCCCAAAAAAGAAAGACAATGTAAAGCTTCCCATAAGAGTATTATTTACTGATGTATATAATGACTTTCAAATTCTCAGGGCACTCTATGAACAACAGATTATGGGGCTGATTTTCAAAGTTAGTTTCACACTTACTAGACTCTTCAAGAGCTTCAAAATATACCTGATGCATGCACACAAATGAGATATCTGTGCATAGGCAAGGCTACCTAGGTGCCTAGCTGGCTATGATGTGCAGATACCTCATTTGATACCACTGGTGCATTAACTGGGTGTGTGCAAATGCATGAAGCTAACTTTGAAAATCTGGTCCCATTTATACCTAGAAAGCTCACTCTGGCATCCAACATAAAGGGTACCTCTTCTGGAATGAAATGCGGTAGCTAATATCAATTCCCAGCAATACTGCACCATTTTTTGTGAAGTAAAGATGTATACTTGATCCAGATACTTTTATTTAAGGAGATTTCTATGGCACTGCTCATTATATCTGTGCCTCCTAAACATTTATTCTCACTACACTCCTCTGAGTAAGGAAGCATTGCAGAGTATCATTATACCAGTTTTACAGAGGAGAAAATGAAAACACAGAGATTAAGGCCCAGATCCTCAAAGATATGTTGGTGCCTAACTTCCACTGAAATCAATGAGAGTTAGGCACTGAAATACCTTTGAGGATCTGGGCCTACGTGACTTGCCCAAGTTTCCCTGGATAGTTTTGTGGCACATCCAGAAATAATACCCAAGTTTTCTGACCACCAGTCCTGTGCCTTAATCATAAAACCATCCTTCCTATCTTTAAAACAAATAAAAACAACAGGGAAATGTATGGGTCTCAAGTGGAATTAGGTCAGGATATTGGTGCAGTCACTTCAATTACTCTTATGAAAATGATATCAGGCCCTTAATAATCAGACTTTCAACAACAACAAACCAACAACAAAACAAAACAAAACAAACAAACAAAAACAGCACTCTAAGCAACACTGAGCTTCTTAGTGCAATGCCACACCATGCAAGTTCAGTAGTGACTCAAAGGGAGGAACGCCAGCTACTGACTCTCCAACACTAACTCCTGCAACACTGAATTTTTCATTAGAGGTCTTCAAAAATTGACCAGGCCCAACTCTTCTTTGGGCTTGAGACCTACTATGGTGCATGCACACAAATGAGATATCTGTGTATGAAAAGATACCATGGTTTTACAGCCTACTTTGAGTCAGACTTTTGCCTTGGACCACAGAATCCAAAATCAGTTTGAAATGACTACAAGGAGTTGGATTTAGGTCTGAGTTACTGTGATTTCATCAAAGAGCATAAGTAGCATAAGACCCTCATTGGGCCATGTTTTCTTATAAAACAAGATACTGTCTGAAAGGTAGCTAATGCAGAAAGGGTGAGCTTGACAAGCTTTGGCACATGTGAATACTCACTGTACTCAGGCCATCTGAAATACTGACTATAACTTCAATCTCATCTTCTTTCTGCAAACAAAGACAATTCATTTAAACAGAGGTCCAGTATTTAGCAAAATTATTCAAGGAGGGTTTGCGTATTTAAATGGATCGCAAGAATACCCAGAGTTATAACAGTTAACACTAACAAAGGTATTGGAGAGGAAATAAAGCCTCATGTTTTGGGGCATAAGACGATTTCTAACTATTAGGGATTAGGATGAGTCTTTCATGGGGGAGGGGGGAGAAATTAGCCTGCATCGACATTTTGTGGGATTTCTTGCATTTCCCTCTGAGGCATCCAATATTGGCCACTGTTGAAGACAGAATGCTGGACTAGATGGACCATGCAATTTGATCCAGCAATTCCTATGTGTGAGCTGCTGGAAGTCAACTTTTGCATTTTTCAAGAAAATACTAACTCAAAAGGTATTGTGTGAAACTTCTGCTCATTTGGTGCACAGTAGTTTAAGGGATTTAATAAATATTGGGCAGTCTCACCTGAAAAGGATTTGCCCCCAAAACAGGTCAAATCAGGAGTTTAGAGCATCTTGGAACAAGGTTGCCTAATATGCCATGTTTGGTGGGACTTTCCTAAGCTGACAGGAAGGGCTTTCATTTAACTGGATACATGTTTCTTAACCCATTTTAGTAACTTTTATTTCTATTATTTGTAATCAGTCCCAAATGAAATATTTAAGGAAATTCAACAGCGGCAGCATGGCACTTAATTGAGGGTCTGACCCCCTAAGAAAATATGCTTGTGTGTATGTGGGAAAGAGCATATATGCTGATCAATATTCATTTTTTGTATCATAATCAATCTGTCCTTGAAAAATAATTACAGAGAACCCAACTCATCCTACATCTGGGAGAATCCTAAAGAAATTCAGATTCCATCTCCTAGAATTAGAGAACCTTAGCTGCATCAGGAACTAGACAGAAAACAGCGTAGGAATAAGCAGTGAATTTTCTACTTGGCAAGAGTTTAACAGTTGTGTACTCCAGGATTCTGTAGTAGAAGCAGTGTTATAAATGAACTGGAAAAGGAGGTGACAGGTGCAATAATATACTGTATTATATTAATATGGATAGAATTAGACTGCAGAATAAGTTTACATGATTTGGAGGCCAAATAGACTCAGATTTTATGGCCAGAAGGGACTGTCATGATCATCTAGTCTGACCTCCCCACACATTGCAGGCCACAGAACCTCACCTACCCATGTCTGTAACAGACCCATAACCTCTGACTGAGTAACTCAAGTCCTCAAATCATGACTGAAAGACTTCAAGTTACCATTTACACCAGGGTCTGAACTGACACTCTCCCTTTAAACTACTAATCAAATTAAGAACTTGAATCAATTATAGAAACATGCAGATGGGTACCATTTCATTGTACTTTACCTCTCTGTCAAGCTCCTCAATCAAGGTGACATTGCCCAAGTTTGTGTCAATGGCAAAGTAACTTCTTGACCCAGTTTCATAGGTCATTCCGTAGGTCACAGGATCTCCTTCTGGGTCGGTTCCATTCAGAGTGTACACATGTGTACCTGAAAAGATAGACTTAGTCATTCCATGAGACTTCCCAATGGTAACTTCAACCAGGATATGTTTTCATTGAACTATTCCTTATGCATTTAGTTCCTTTTTATGGTTAGTGAAGTTTTGTAAACCAGCTCCGATTTCTAGGAATGTATTCACAGAGTTACAGAGTTTAAGGTCAGAAGCAAACACCAGATCATAAGTATACAGTTCAATAGTTACGATTCTGCCTATTGGTTAAACCCAGATAATCAGTGTGGGCAACTGGTCCTCCCTTTCCAGAGATAAAGTTCAATCCTCTCCCCTCATAAAATTCATTTGGATGAAGAGTAGCTGACTAACCCTGAACCCAAGCAAGGCTGAGGTGATGCTGGTAGGAAGAAGTAAGAGCTCTGAATGATTTGTATCCTCTGTAACATTCCCCACTATTGAGGGTAACTGTCCACAGATTGTTAAACTCGTCCACACCATTGGGGTCCTCAATGCTATTGGATGCCCAGCCGGCCATGGGAGCATTAAAATACCCACTTACATCTGCAGCTGACAGGAAGACTGCTGCCCGTCCTCACAGGATAGCTATGCCTCATTGGAACAATGGAACTGTAAGTCAAATATGTGGAGCCCCATGAATGCTGAAGACAACTTCCACAAGAGCTAGACCTGGACTATGGAACTCTCCCCTGACAGATGTCAGAATGACCACAGGCTTACCCATTCTCAGAACTAAATAAATGTCAACCTCCTTTCTTCCACTTAGCTTTCCCTTCATTTAAATTCTTTACACAACACACCCAACCATCCACTCACTCACACACAAATGAATAAATCCTATAAATTAATCAGTCTAATTCGCCTACTAGATGGTCAAAAGAGATATTATTTCTATTTTTAAATACATGAGAAGACAGTGCCAGCTTGTGTGGTGAAATGACTCTTTTTACCAAACGTGACATTTCCTGAGGGAACTGCATTTTCAAAACATTGTGGGGCATTTACTGGGCAACATCCTTGAAAGTCCATTATCCTACTTTGCATTTATATAGCACCCTTTATCCCAGAATCTTAAAATACTTTTCTAGCATCAATTAACTGGGCCTGACAGGTGGTGTTATCCCCATTTTACAGGTGGGTAAACTGAGCACAAACAAGTTATGTGAATTACCCAAGATCATACGACAAGTTAGTGCCAAAGTCAGAAGTAGAACTCAGGAGTCTTGAGGTCCAGTCCAATGCTCTAACCACTAGGAAGATCATTCTTTCTAGTAAGAACCACAAACAACTCTAAAAATTATGCTCAGACCTTCTCCCTTGAAATTCTGATGGTTCAGTACACAAAACCACGCTTATGGAAACTTATATTTTACATTGTGGCAAAAGTATTGTAGCTGAGTAACTCTACCAGCTGGGTGAACAGTGAAATTTGCTTATACCACAGACAGCCCACAAAAAGTCATAGCTCCTTCTCCTAAAGGAAGGGTAGTGGCTGAGGAAGTTGTGTGGCAAGGTGATTAGAAGGAAGATCTTTTTTCCTGGCTCTGTCAGTGGCAGCATGAATGATCCAAGCACGGCCCACAGAGGTGAACTATGCTCTCCTAAAAATAAATGTGGCAGAGGTGGGCTCCAGATTTAAGGATTCACACAAGGTTAGTGTGTATTGTCTGATGAAACCACCAAGTTTTGCCTTGTTCCTGGTTTAAACCATTCAGAAACACTGAGTTTTGCAAGATTTTTACCTTAAGTTATAAAGCAGGGGTAGGCAACCTATGGCACATGTACCGAAGGCGGCATGTGAGCTGATTTTCAGTGGCACTCTCACTGCCTGGGTCCTGGCCACCGGTCTGGGAGGCTCTGCCATTTAATTTAATTTTAAATTAAGCTTTTTAAACATTTTAAAAACCTTATTTACTTTACACACAACAATAGTTTAGTTATACATTATAGACTTATAGAAAGAGACCTTCTAAAACCGTTAAAATATATTACTGGCACGCAAAACCTTAAATTAGAGTGAATAAATGAAGATTCGGCACACCACTTCTGAAAGGTTGCCGACTCCTGTTATAAAGCATCTTAAAATCATGCAGCAGTTCAATATCTTTTTGATGTCTGCACTAGAGCACATGTGGTTATTTTAGCAGCAGAGATAGACAATGCTGCTGCAGATTACTAGCTCCCTAACTACAGTTGATGTGCTGTGGATTGTGGTGCTGTCAATAGTAACTATGCATCATGAATGTTTTCTTGTATTTTCTCAGGTTTTGTAATAAAAGCTTTTCAAATATCACTTGCTCACTCTTCAGATATAGAAATTAAACCTATGAAGGCACAGTACAATGGAGCAGAGGGCTAAAGGGCTGTGGAACATCAAACAACATGGCATCTGAAGTTGACACTCAGCATATTTGGTTATCCACAAGGATAGAGGGATTATTTTAAGAGGCTATTGGAAGATTCAGTCAGACTGCAGTGCATCAGGTCTCATTTGTATGGCAATCTCTGCTATTGGAAGTACTAAAAATGTGGTGTTTTCTTAAAATAAACATTAAAATTTTGCATAGAGTAACAGAGGAACAAGAGGTATGCTGGTAGTACACACTGCCAAGATCCAGCTTAACCCATCACCAGTGAGTACGAAGAGTTTGGAAAACAGGCGCACAAAATTGCAAACCAAATCATGTTTTCCTTAGGCTTTTCCATTTAAAAACTCCCAGGAAAATTATAAATATAACTTTGTAATTCACCAAATAACTAGGAAAAGGCAGAGGAGTCAATGTTTATTTTGCTTTACTGCAAAATAAAAGGGGAAAAAGAAAAAACTTGGTCTGAGATTTTTCTCAAAAAATGGGGTGTCACAGCGAGGTGTCTATATCCTGACTTAGCTTCCTATATAAGGGAGCTGATTTTCAAAAGAGATGAACATCCAGCAGCTCCCATTGACTTCAAATGTTTTTGTTTCTGAAAATCTTTGTCTTGATGTTACACACATTTCAGGCCAGATTCTGCTCTCATTGACACAGGCATATATCTGGATTGACTCCAATGACTCCAATGTCAATGTAATCTTTTTCTCACTCTTTTTTTGTGTCATTATAACTTTCCACTTTTTAATTGCCTCACTGTTATATTTCTCACTCTCTGTCTCTTCAACCTTATATATCTCTATCCTGTCTATTTCCTCTCCAAATGCGTAACTGTTTTTCTGCCTTCCAGCTGATTTCTTCTACCTCTCTGAGACATCCTGCTGTGGGTTTCTAGCATATTTGTCTCTGGCAGCTGTTCCAATTGTATTATCTGTTTAAAAAGCTATACTGGATGTTTCAGATGCCATGAACATTAGTGATAAAAATAGCACTTGACATTTGCAATATGTGATACCTTTCACCTATGGAAAGCAAATCACTTTAATTAAGCTCAACAATACCGCCGTGCAACAAATAATACACCCATTGTACAGATGGGGAAACTAAGTCAAAAAGGCCCAAGATCTCACAGCAAGCCAGTGGCAACCTAGAAATCCTGGCTCCCAGTCTAATACACTAACTACTGTTTCAGGCAAGGATCTCCTTTTTGTTGTGTTTGTATAGCACCTCACATAATGGGACCCTGTTCCATCATCAGGACTCCTAGGAACTGCCCCAGTACACATAAATAACAATAATATCACTCCCAAGAAACACATAATCAAACAGTAGACAATGCAGCATAAGGGCTACAGAAGAAGAATTTTATGCAAGTGTGTGAGAATGTATTTCAACCTGAACTTGTGCAAATCCACCCCTTCCCACTGAACTATCCGCAGGATGGAAACTGAGTGTTCAAAAACCCAGTAAGGTTTTCATCCTTTGCAGTTTTCATCCTTTATGTGGGGAAAAGAGGATATGCATGGAGGGAACACCACTGTAAGTCAAATATTAGCCATACAATCTGGCATCTTCTTTGCAAGCCTAAGCACTAGTCATATCAAAAATCTCTTGTGGTAATTGAAGCATTTTACCTGCTGCAGTTTTTAGGGACTTACTTATAAGGGCAACAGGAAATTTCTACTGCGGAAGGTAATATGAAACACTGACATTCATGTCAAGTCTGAGATTTCTGAGGTCTCCCAATAGGAAACAATGGGGCTGATTGATCTTTATGCCCTACTGTTTCTTGAGCTGGTTTTTCGGGTATAACTGATACACTTGGTTATGTGCCATTGAAACTGAATTGTTCGATTGCAATTTCTCTTCCAGTTCAGTATCAGCTCCTAATATTGGATGAGTTATATCATGCACAAGCTCTCCATATCATTAACACCCTGGGAACACTTCCCAGCACAGTGTTAATGCCAATTAAAAAGCTATCCTAGGCACGCTGACTCCACTTGCTGAAAAAGAAGTAAATTAAAAATCCAACCAAAATCCTATCAGTGGGTACAAGCAAACAGCCCCCTCTTGTCATAAACAGAAGCAAATAGAGTATTATTCATATAGGGACAGGGGAAAATACAACAGTAACTGATAAAGCCACAATCTGGCCCTTTAGCTGCAACCTCCGGGAGGGCAGGGATCTTTGCTTAGTGTAGCACTCAGCACACAGACAGCACTCAATAAATAGCACATTAGCACTGAAGCAGCTGCCCCATTTGGATCCTTCACTTTAGGGAGCCTTAGAATAATAAAATCATAGAAATGTAGAGCTGAAAAAGACATAAAGAGTTCTTCTAGTCCAGCCTCCACTGTGCTGACCAAGGCAGGACCAAGTATACCTAGACCATCCCCGACTGGTGTTTGTCCAGCCTATTCTTAAAAACCTCCAGTGATGGGGATTCCACAACCTCCTTCGGTAACCTGTTCAGGTGCTTATAGTATCAGTACAGTTAGAAAGTTTTTCCTAATATCCAACCTAAATCTCCCTTACTGCAAACTAAGCAAATTACTTCTTGTCCTATCCTCAGTGGACATGGAGAACAATTGATCACCATCCTCTTCATAACAATCTTTTACATATTTGAAGATTGTTATCAGGTCCCCCCTCAGCCTTATCTTCTCTAAACTACACATGCCCAATTCTTTCAACCTTTCCTCATAGGTCAGGTTTTCTAAAGCTTTTACATTTTTTGTTGCTCTCCTCTGGTCTCTCCAATTTGTTCACATCTTTCTTAAGGTGTGGTACCCCAAACTGGACACAGTACTCAGCTGAGGTCTCACCAGTGCCAAGAGATAGGAGCAGTTACCTCTCGTGTCTGACATATGATACTCTTAATACACCCCAGAACGACATTTGCCTTTTTCACAACTGCATCACACTGTTGACTCACATTCAGTGTGAGATCCACTATCATCCCAGATGCTTGTCTGCAGTACTACCGCCTTGCCACTTATTCCCCATTTTGTAGTTAGCATTTGATGTTTTCTTCCTAAGTGAAGTACTTTGACAGTGTCTTTACTGAATTTCATCTAATTGATTTCAGACCAATTTTCCAATTTTTCAAGGTCATTTGAATTCTAATCCTGTCCTCCAAAGTGCTTTGCAACCCATTCCAGCTTGGTGTCATCCATAAAATATTGGTGTCATCCATGGAAATATTGAATAGCACTGGACATAGGACAGTTCACTGCAGAACCCCACTAGATATTTCCTTCCTGTTTGACAGTGAACCATTGAAATTACTCTGAGTTTTTTCAACCCATTACACATCTAGACTATCTGTTAAATTAGTAACAGAGGAATGCATTGAATTGGCCTGCTGGTAAATTTGATTTTATTTTCTCATTTTTCTTCATGGCACATCCAAGTTCTAAGCAAGACTGGAAAGGAACATACCAAAGTACTGCCAGAATAGATGTCTTCACGCTGCTTCCAACCCACTCAGACAGGAAATCTCAGACCAGAGAGGCTTGGAGAAGCACTTAAATGGTAGGGTCACCGTCTCCTGGCTTCTGGACAGCAATCCCATGTCTCCCCTTATGAGAGCTGCCCAGCATCCTCTTAAGTTTCTGAGCCTAGCTAATTGCCTATCAGAGACGCACTTCTAGCTGGGACTCTGAGACCACCTGAGATCTAAGCCAAAAAAACACCTCTCTCTCCCGCTCCTAACCATCTACCAACCTGCAGCCCCTACCTGGGGTTTAAGTGATTTGATTATTTTTGAGTGAACCCTTAGCATCAGGGTGAATTTCATCCTGTCTGAAATGGCACAAGAGTCACATTTTGCTTCATTGTATACTAATGGATTTTCAGTCCTCTTGTAGGCTTGGTCTATGTTGGGATTTTGCCTTGATTACAGTAGTCACTGGCCAGCCACTGATGTAGCTTCCCCAGAACAAACCCCAAGTGTAGACAAGAAAAGCTGGGATCTACCTGAGTGTCAGGGGTAGTATCCACTGGTGCAAATCACAGCTTTCCTGACTGCACTGGGGGGTTTACTTGGTGTGGGTACACTGGTGCTGGCCTTCGATTGCTGGAGTCAGAACAAATTCCCACTGGCTCTGCAGCTTCAGTCTGCTTATAGTGAAACTCAGGTTCACCATGGGCAGTCTCCAGCTGAGCTAATTCCACTGGAAAATGCATCACTTAACACTATAAGCTATGTGCTAGATGGTACATTTCTAGGATCATCATTCCTTCCCCTCTTCTCTGGTCGATGTTGCCACTCTCCCATTGGTGGGAAGAGCTGAAGAAGAAACTCTGATCCCTCATGTCACAGAGCCCAGGAAGGAGTAAAGAAGACTCAGACTACGTCTACACTATGGGGACTGCAGCAGCACAGCTACGGCACCATAGCTATGCAGCCACAACCTCTTAGTGTAGATACGGCCTACAGCGACGGAAAGGATTTTTCCATCACTGTAGGACCACTGACCTCTCAAGCAGTGGTAGCTAGGTTAATGGAAGCATTCTTCCGTTGACCTACCTGCATCTACACTGGAGTTTAAGTTGGCATAGCTACATTGCTCAGGGATGTGGATTTTTCACACACCTGAGCAATGTAACTATGTTAACCTAAAATTCATGATCCAACCTAAAACTTAAGTGTAGACCAGACCTCAGGCTGGTGTTGCTGGAGTCTGCCCCCACCGGGAGTGGCCCTTTGTCCTACAGCTGCAGAAACTGAAGAGAATCCATGCCATCAATCCCAAAAGGAAGAGAAGGATAATTTTTGCTACATTGGTCCTTTCCTGTTAGAGTGAAATTCCACTGGCTATATCTTCACCACCACTGAAATGCAGATGTGTCTGGAGTAGAAGTAACCAATACATAGCACTCCAAACAAGAGTGGGCTGGGGATACTTTTCCCAACCACACCATGACAAACACCTCCTGTTACAAAACATGCCAAAGAAACTTTAGGGTGAAATTTTCCAAAGCATGGTGTTGCGCCATTGATGACAATGGGAACAGAATTAGGCCCAGGCTGAGCACTTTTTAAAATCTCACTCACTTTAATTCCAACCAGAACAGATAGTGCCTACCTTATATGGGGCTCATTCAAAAGCTAGTAACTACAGCCAGACAAGAGTAAACACAAAACAGAGTTCCAGTGCTGCATTTGGGTGCATTGCTATGCTATTTTTTTTAAAACCATAACACCTTTAAGGTAGAGCTGGTTGGGAAATAGAACCTCCAAAATTTTCAATTAAAAAAAAGAGATTTTTTTACCCCAGTTAGTTAAAAAAAATCACAAAAATATTGTGACAGTAAATATTCAACCATTTCTACTTTAAACATAAAAAGGATGATAATTATTTGAAGAAAAACCTTGTGTGTGTTCTCTCTTATTTTCATTTCAATGTACAGTTAAGCTGTCATTAATAATTATCAACAACTCTGTTCTCTTCCCATAAACATCTGCCTGGGCAGACAAGAATCTCTCTTAATATCACAAATTATTTATGACCTCACAACACTCATGCTCGGATGCTCTGGGTGAATCAGGTGACCAATAGTGTGTGAGAGAAGAATAACGATTTTAAAATGCAGTTTGCATTCAAACAAGTCATTTTAAATGAAGCAAGGTCTATAAAGAGAGAAAGAATAACATTTAAGTCCATCAAAGGCAAAGCTACTAGAACATTTTGGGCATTTGTTAATGGACACTGTAACAAAATAAATTGTATGCTTTCCCATACCTTTGTAATGATTCAGGCAACAAAGGACAGCAATTTTAGAATGTATTTAAACACATTTACTGTGATACTGACCAACAGGTGTGTCTTCTGAAAGGCTGAGAAGTGCCATGTTCCCATTAGTGCTGCTGGCTCCATTATCAAAGAAGTAGGGGGCATAATTTGCCTGAGCTGCAATTAAAACAAAGCAGAATCCAAAGAAAAGCATTTCATAAACTGCAGTAACTTAAATTTCCTATCCTGCCTCTCTCTGTGTACAAAGAATGATAAGCCCTTTGGGAAATAATGTGAGTTCGTATGTAACATATCCAATTATACTCATGAACTTTTTACCTTTTAAATTATATATATGTTAAATTGCTCCCCTATGGTGTTGTACCAATAATTCACATAAATACCGCACAGCAGCATTTAAAGAATATGAGTGTAGAAAAAAAGAACTAAACAGGATATGTTTAAAGAGCCTCAAACATTCAGAAACGGCATGTTGCAAAGTAACCTTCACACGCATTCACCATTTCTGTATGCAGTTCCCATACACTCTGTGTGTATATGTCTGACACCTGGCCAATGGCTAAGTAATAACCTATCAATATTCTAAATATATTTTGAAATTACACCTACTGAATGAGCAATAAGCCATAATTAAATAGTTACTTACTTGCTGCCAGACAATAAAGTTAAAGAAAAAAAAAGAAAGCAAATTAGTTGTCATTCTAATCACTCTCAATTAAAAATCAAAATAGCCCATTTGAAACAAATTTTCAAATATGCAAACAGGAGGAGGGGGTAACGTGCACAGTGATCAGTCTCTCAGGAAACAATTTCAGGACCACATTATCCCATCAGTAAGGATTACTATAGGATATGCCATGTCCTTCTATTTGTTTATTAACAAAGAGAAAGCCGTACTCACCCAGGCAAACATGCACCAAATTGAGAAATAAAGATGGGGCGAAATGCCTTACATGCTTCATCCCACTGAAGGAAAGGCTAATTTCTTCTCTGTTTCAAAGGTGTTTTGGTTTGTTTTTTTTGTCTAAAGGGACTTGCAAAGTCTCCTTCAGACCTGTGCGGTGGTGAAATGTGCAAGAGGCAGTAACAGATGTTAAGATGTTAAGCGGATGACACGTCTTAATTTCTGAGGAATTTAAAGAAGCTCCTTCCTACCACCTAATTAGACCAATTACTTTGCAAGGAGCTGTGGGACTCATTTCTGATACAAGGTTGGGAGGAATCAACATCATTCTCACAGGATCGGTTGTTTGCACTGTGTTTAGGTTGCCTAATGAGCCATTCTTCACTGCTTGAATATAGAAGCCAGAAGGCAGGTAAAGTTGAATTTTTAAAAATATGTCTTATTCTCTAATTTACTCCTCTGCTTTTCAGAGCTAAGAGGGATTTTTATTTATTTTAGATTTTGGCTTCATTGAGAAACAAAGGGGTAGGAACTCAAAACAAATGCATGGTACATTAAGCATCTATACTTTAATATCAATACTTTAAAGGAGGACAGTCATCAATTACAACAGAAAATATCATAGACAGAAGCCAGCAATGGGGTTTTTTTTATTCATGAGATGGCCTAAAGATTTGTTTTTTAAATGTCTGGATTTCAGTTAAGTTTTTGATGCATCTTTTATAGCTGGTATATAACTTATAATTAACACCCTGAAACTTTAAAAAAAAAAGCATTCCAAAGAAAATATTAATGAAATAGGTTTTTTTCTCTTTGTTTTCTGTTTCGTACAGTTAAAAGTGTATTTCATGCTACACAAATATATATATATTCAGTAAATTCGGGGGGAAAGAAACCCACACTGGAAAATGCATATAAACAAAACATAAGAGAAACTTGGCAAATGGTAATAATTCCTAAAGGGAGATGTTTAAGCAGCCTTCTAGCTGTCAGCTTGATGCAGAATTCTTTCCCTTTAAGAATGCTCTAATGTATTTTAATGATGTTTTTGAATTTACAGAACAGCACACAAAAAACAACCCCCTCAGAAGTTAGCAAGAAATTAACACAAGTCCTTTTTCTCTTTGCCCAGGATTTTTATTTTTTTAAATAAACCACTTTGCTAATCTGGTGTGATCAAAGTTACTTTTTCTTCTGGCAGACATGAACTATATACATTGGGACTGAAAGTGAATTGGAAGTGATGGCGTTAGTGAGATCAGTCCAGTTTCCAGTGGACAGGTAGCCACGTCACCATACCCACACATCACAACTGCACTATCTAGGCACTCTTGCTAGGAGCTCTCAGTAAAGGCAGAGAATACCAACTGATCATGGAGAATGAAATAATCTCTCTCTTCCTAAAGGTAGTTCTCTCTAAAGCATACCCCATGGTCTGGATCCAAAGCACAGCATTTACGCACGTGCTTACCTTCACTAGGATTACTCACACACTTCCGTGCTTTGCTGGATGGAAGCCATTGCCGATGGGAGTAGGACTGATCCTTGGTGGGAATAATTTGCCCTGTGTTGTCCATGTCCTAGAGGGCCCAACCATGCAGCAGCTGCAGACTGGGCCCCAGTGGATGTACTCCATTTGTCAGCACTTTTGTGATCATTCCATTCATTTTACTATTATTAACTAAGCATTTGGAACAAGCTTTCTGTCCTTTCCAGCTGCCTTAGACAGGCCAAACGCCGACTCCTTACTCAGCAAGACTCCTATTGGCTTCAGTGGGACCTTTGCCTGAGCAAGGAGTGCGGGATGTGGCTCCATGAGTGGGTGAAAAGCACATGAATTATTTCTGAAACATATGAGTGCCATGGGTTCGGCCCAACTTGTCACCTGGAACTCCCAGGCTTGGTTTAATGAACAAAGGGTTAAATTGCCCCCATGTATGTTCTTCTTGCAGAAGAAACAGGAAAATCTTCAAGTTGCTACTCACAGGGCCTGATCCAAAGCCAACTGAAGTCACTGGAAAGACTCCTACAGGATCAGACAGAGTTCTTTCTATATTGCTCTGTGGATAGAGGGTAGTAAGTGTTTCCCATCCCACTCAAGGAAATGGCAGGGGATATGGTCAACAAACACATAGACTTCTGGGGACCAGTCAGAAACTACGGTCACCTCCACAGAGGCCCGAGCTGCTTCACAACCTCCTGACCCTTTCCCTTAAGCTTCTAGGCATCTGGAAACATGGATCCAGCTGGCAGCTGCTGCCCCTGATAAGGTAATAAATAATAATTGGAGATATACCAATCTCCTAGAACTGGAAGGGACCCTGAAAGGTTATTGAGTCCAGCCCCCCTGCCTTCACTAGCAGGACCAAGTACTGATTTTTGCCCCAGGTCTCTAAGTGGCCCCCTCAAGGATTGAGCTCACAATCCTGGGTTTAGCAGGTCAATGCTCAAACCACTGAGCTATCCCTTCCCCCTTGATACCACCCTCAGAGGGAGTTTCAGAACAGTGAGGAAATGAATGCTGAGAGTCAGCATGACCTTATTCTCTGATTTTCCATGGGGACAATTCCATGGACAAAACAGCTCCCTCTCTGCTCATGGAGCCTGGTCACTGCAAAGCAGCCTCTGGGGTATTCTGCAGTGTGGGAAGTAGGGGAGGATGGTGCTGAAGACACAGCCTGCCTCACTTCCTGCTTGAATCCACCAGGTTTTCACCCTCTCTGACCACAGATGTGGAGAGGACAATCTGGCCCAATATACTTTATTTTATGCATTTTCCACAATACAAAGGGCACCGCTGATTAGAGCCTGTTATCTATACAGATAGTCACATGCAGATCACCAGCCAGGGAAACAGAAGCCAGAGCAAAGATACAGAATCCAGAAGAGATACATCTTTGCACCAGAAACACACTGTCCTCGAGCATTAAACCCCAACACAGGGTTTTCTGGCCTGCAGGGGGAATCCCACTGGAACACATTGTGTTCCTGTATGGACACTCTTCCTGCAGGACAAGTGAACTGTAAGGCCTCAGCATGGTAAAAATTACATTAAAATTAGTGGAGTATTATTAGCAAAGGCTCGGTGTAAATCTAGGGTGCTGTTAAATAATGACTATCAGTGAGACAAGTTAGCTTATTAACAATAACAACAATACTAACCCAACAGTGACAGTATCGCAACATATACAAAATGGCCTACAAGCAGGAAGGGCAATGGTGCCAGCTCAGGTAGCTAGCACCAGGGGCGGCTCCAGGCCCCAGCACGCCAAGCGTGTACTTGGGGCGGCAAGCCGCAGGGAGGCGCTCTGCCGGTGCCACAAGGGCGGCAGGCGGGCTGCCTCCGGCGGTTTGCCTGCGGAAGGTCCGCTGGTCCCGCGGCTTCGGAGGACCTCCCGCAGGCATGGGACCGCAGGCAAACATGAAGAAGCATGGGACCAAACTCCCACTGAATTTCAATGGATTTGTGCCCCTAATTTCGTTTGGAAACCCTAGCCCAGGGGTAGGCAACCTATGGCATGTGTGCCAAAGGCGGCACGTGAGCTGATTTTCAGTGGCACTCACACTGCCCACGTCCTGCCCACTGGTCCGGGGGGGCTCTCCATTTTAATTTAATTTTAAATGAAATCTCTTAAACATTTTAAAAACCTTATTGACTTTACATGCAATAGTTTAGTTATATTATAGACTTATAGAAAGAGACCTAAAAATGTTCAAACGTATTACTGGCATGTGAAACATTAAATTAGAGTGAGTAAATGAAGACTAGGCACACCACTTCTGAAAAGTTGCCAAGCCCTGCCCTAGCCAATACCCTTTTTGTGTGTACACCCTCCCCTACCTACACCTGGCAGAGCTGGTTGGAAAATGTGGAATGTTTTGAAATTGATGGAAACCAGAAAAAAAAAGTCAAACATTTTTGGAAACTTTCTTCTCTCCCACCAATTATCCAACCATTTCTAATACCTACTATATTTCAGCTAACATTGCTGTGTGAGAATGTCCCATTCCAGGACCTCATGGCTAGCGCCCTGGAAGACAAACGAATAAAGCAGAGGAAACAGGATGTAACATCGGTAACAGCTGCAGTCAACACTCCTGCAGTTGAATGAAAACCTCCCTGAAGCCCCAGCCCATCTGAGCATAGTAAGTACAAATAAAAACTCTTTTTATCAGGAGAGGTACAATATTACTCTCAAGAGTCTCTCTGCAACAGCAGTTCCCATAATGGGGTATAGGGAGACTCTTTTGGATGGTTATTTGTTCACAGAAGGGAGATGTACTAGAGTTCAGAGGGCAACGAACAAGTGCCCAGATTAGTCACCATCACCACAAGAGGCACTAATTGTCACCTGCATTGGCAGTCTCAGCATAGAGGCCAAAGGCTGAATGGGCATGGAGATAAAGTATATTTTCAGCATCATAGGTGGTCACTCCACGTCAGAGCACATCACATTAGCCAGATGTTATGGAGAAGTCTGCCCATGCTGTACCTGTTCAGTGGGTAAATACAGGATTTTGCTTTCCTTGGTTGCCAATCTGGTCCCTTTCACCTGTGCTAAATTAAAGTATACACTTTAAAGAGAGACACAAACAAAAAAAGGGAGTAGAGGGTATCGGCTTTCTGCTCTGCTTCATGTGGACTAAATGTGGCCTTCAGTCTTCTGCAAGTTATTAATGCAGCCTTCACTTGGATAAGGTTTAGACACACACCTGCTTTAACCTCTGTACCTTTTTATGAGTGAAAAGATGTATATTCATATTAAATCATTCAAAATAAATAGCTTGAAACACCACCTTCTACATAAGCCTTCTCTTTCTGCACTGGATACACATGACAGATCATCTGGTGAAAACTTCCAGAGGAAAATTGCATCTTTTCTTCACTATGCGTGTTAAAGTTAATTCAGCAGGTAAGTGCGCTCTGCACTGTATTTAAAAATCTCAAGAATGAGTTGAGGCTACACCCTGCATTTCCTGTCTGGGCCATGTGAAGGGCAGAAGAAGCTCTAAAGGCCAAGCAGAGGTTCCTGGAGCCATTCTGCCTATGTGAGGCAGAATGGCACAGAGCAGCACAATCAGCAGTGCCAGTAGTTGGGAGGGAGGGGATGGAACCTGACCTTTTCCCACTGAAGCCACCAGGTTTATCAGGCATGTCCCTTCCTAGAGAATGAGAGGATAGCCATTTGGGAGTTCGGGGAGGAGGTGAGGGGAGAATGGGGGAGGATGTGCCTCCCACATCCATGCAGGACAAGGCAGAATTATGCCCTATATGGTTCGGCTTGGTGTAGCTGCAAATGTATATCAGATTGTTTTCAGAGGAATCGTGTACTGCATCTCACTAACAACTCTCACAAAACTGCATGAGTGTGTATGGTTCAAGCTGTTCTCCACATGTCTGCAGCAGGAAGTGCTAAGGTACAGTAGGTGTGACAAATTTCACTTCAGTACTTGCATGCAAGTTCCCATTTCACTACATTGCTAGACAATATTGCTCTTGATTCAGCTGAGCTGATTTAGCATACCCAGAGCTGATATGGAGTAAAAGCACAATCCACAAAAACAGCATAAAAAGTACTAGTCCAAAAAACCAACCAGCACCCAGCGTATCAATGGAGAGCTTGATATCTGAGATAGAGCAATGTCACTCTGTCCCAAGATTCAAGGCTCGGGAGTAAAATTAGGGTGGTGCAAAACTAGAATAATTTTTCAAGAATGTTTTGGGTGAACATTTTTACAATTTAATTGTGGGTGATTTTGCACCTGCTAAGTTTTGCATTTCTGCAACATTTTGCAAAATCCCCTTCCTCTCTTGAAATATGCAAAAATTGATTTTTGGACCAAAAGGAATTTCCAAAATGTTGAGGGTTTTGCTCTAAAATGGGACCATTTTTAGGTGAACTTTTAAAAAAATCCTATTCGCAAGGCAAAAATCCTGTCCAAAACCTGCATGTTTTTCACAAAAACTTACATTTTTGTAACATCACAAGAAAACAGAAACCCTTTAGAGTTAAACATTTTATAATCTGATGATTATTTTCACTGAGCCCTAAGATATATACAGCGGGGCTAATTCACCCTTGTGCTGCTGCTTGAGAGGAAGCAGTTTGTGCCTTCCCTATTCAGGAGCTTTGGGGGCAAGTATGGCTGCAGACACAGGATGGGGAAGCTAGAAGGGATGCATTAAGTCATGCTACTGCTAAGACACAGAATTGCTTGGGCAAGGGTTTATTCCCAGCCACACCCTCTCGTTCCCTTAGGGCTCTAGGATACACCAGAGAGAAAGAAAAAAAAAAGTTACTTGACTGGCAGTGAATTATGACCAAAATTTTCAGAAGTGACTAGAGATTTTGGGTGCCTCCATTTTTGGGTGTCCAACTTAAGACACCTTAAAGGGACCAGATTAAAAAAACAAAACAAAACAAACCCCCCAAAAACAAACCTGAGTCCAAAATTCAGGTGTCAACCTTCTCAAGTAGAGCAGCCAAAACTGAGGCACCCAAATTGTTAGTTACTTTGGAAATTCTTGGCTTTTTTGCTTTAGAGAAAACAGGAAAAAAACATGTTTTTGTCATGTACTGAAACTGCTTCAGGAAGGATACAGTTGATTATCTTAATCTCTGGAATTAACTAATGAAAGGGTTAGTTCCCTCAGTATATGTGAGTTTTGAAGAGTGGGGGTTTGCTATTTCTCAGTATGCAGAAGGCACTGCTTTTCTTTTTAATCATTTCCTAATTACTCTCTGTTTTGGACCATCTGTGATTTTTTTTTTACTGGCTCAACATATTGCATTTTGATCCATTTCATCACTAATAAACTGTGTATAGTTTGTAAATAAAGGCAGCAGTACGTTGAAAATTAGCAACTTGAGGTTATGGTTTGGGCTAGTCAAAACCTTCCTGCCTCTTAGGGCTGGTCAACATTTTTCCATCAAAACTGTTTTGTTTTGTTTTGAAACAGAAAAATGGGTTTTAAACTAAACAAAGATTTTGGTGAAAAGTATCCACTGCCTGTGGATAATTTCACTGCTTTGTTGAAAAAACAAATGCCTAAACTGAGAAGAGTTTTATTTTCATCTGAAAACTAAAATATTTCAATTGAAAATGATGCCACTGTACCTCATGGAAGTTGTACTTGGGGGGATTTAAGCTTCCATTCTCTTCTATGGGCCGGGCCCTCTTGCCAAACTACATCTCTCTTGATGCACCATGGCCAGGGACTATTCAGACACTCTCTCCTCCCCACACAAAGAAAGTGGAGTATTATGGGAGATGTAGTCTGGCTAAAATCTCTGGCCCATAAATGAGAATGGGAGTATTAGACCTGAACTACAACTCCCATGAAGCATGGAGGTACCATTTGAAATTGAATTTTTTTAACAGAAATATATATTTAACAGAAACGTCTACATTTTCAGTGAAAAATAAACAAACAACTATTTTCTCTAAATTTTCTGTGCAGGAAAAACTCCTTAGTTTCTCCCCAACTCTACGGACTCTTTAACAGACAGGCTCCCTGCTTTGGCCCCAGGCATCAGGAAGAATGAGGAGTGCTGTTTGGACTGGCTTGGGAAGAGGAGTGGACTGGTACCTTGTTCAGCTGTCCCACAGTCCCAGCAGGGCTGGAAGAGGGTGAGGAATTGGGGCAAATGGGAACAAGGAAGAAAAGCAGAGAAACAAACTTCAACCCTCCTTCCAGCACTGTGCGAACCTCCCTCTGGCTCCGCACACATCCCTACACTCTCACTGAACTGAATCTATGTTCGCTGGCAGAGCAAAGCTAATCTCTGGAGTCCCCTTTGGCTCATGCCCTTTCCCATTCCACCAGCTGGAGAACTGTACCTCTTCCCTGGAAGAGGATATCATGGCACTAAATCATAGACTCATAGACTTTAAGGTCAGAAGGCACCATTATGATCATCTAGTCTGACCTCCTGCACAATGCAGGCAACAGAATCTCACCCACCTACTCCTGTATCAAACCTGTGTCTGAGCCACTGAAGTCCTTAAATCATGGTTTAAAGACTTCAAGGTGCAGAGAACCTTCCAGCAAGTGACCTGTGCCCCACGCTGCAGAGGAAGGCGAAAACCCCTCAGGGCTTCTGCCAATCTGCCCTGGAGGAAAATTCCTTCCTGACCCCAAATATGGCGATCAGCTAAACCCTGAGCATGTGGGCAAGACTCACCAGCCAGATAGCCTGGAAAGAATTCTCTGTAGTAACTCAGATCCCACCCCATCTAACATCCCATCACAATCCATTGGGCATATTTACCTCTAGTAGTCAAAGATGAATTAATTGCCAAAATTAGGCTATCCCATTATACCATCCCCTCCATAAACTTATCAAGCTTAGTCTTGAAGCCAGATAATGTATTTTGCCCCCACTAATCCCCTTGGAAGGCTGTTCCAGAACTTCACTTCTCTGATGGTTAGAAATCTTCATCTAATTTCAAGTCTAAACTTTCTGATAGCCAGTTTATATCCATTTGTTCTTGTGTCCACATTGGTACTGAGCTTAAATAATTCCTCTCCCTCCCTGGTATTTATTCCTCTGATATATTTATAGAGAGCAATCATATCTCCCCTCAGCCTTCTTTTGGTTAGGCTAAACAAACCAAGCTCTTTGAATCTCATTTCATTAGATAGGTTTTCCATTCCTCGGATCATCCTAGTAGCCCTTCTCTGAACCTCTTCCACTTTGAATTCATCCTTCTTAAACATGAGAGACCAGAACTGCACACAGTATTCCAGAGGAGGTCTCACCAGTGCCTTGTATAACGGTACTAACACTTCCTTATCTCTACTGGAAATACCTCGCCTGATGCATTCCAAGACCGCATTGGCTTCTTTCACAACCATATCACATTGGCGTCTCATAGTCATCCTGTGATCAACCAATACTCCGAGGTCCTTCTCCTCCTCTGTTACTTCCAACTGATGCCTCCTCAGCTTATAACAATAGTTCTTGTTATTAATCCCTAAATGCATGACCTTGCACTTTTCACTATTAAATTTCATCCTATTACTATGACTCCAGTTTACAAGGTCATCCAGATCTTCCTGTATGATATCCTGGTCCTTCTCTTTATTGGCAATACCTCCCAGCTTTGTGTCATCCACAAACTTTATTATCACATTCTCACTTTTTGTGCCAAGGTCAGTAATAAAAAGATTAAATAAGATTGGTCCCCAAACCGATCCCTGAGGAACTCCACTAGTAACCTCCCTCCAGCGTGACAATTCACCTTTCAGTACAACCCATTGTAGTCTCCATTTAACCAGTTCCTTATCCACCTTTCAATTTTCATATTGATCCCCATCTTTTCCAATTTAGCTAATAATTCCCCATGTGGAACCATATCAAAAGCCTTACTGAAATCAAGGTAAATTAGATCCACTGCATTTCCTTTGTCTAAAAAATTTGTTACCTTCTCAAAGAAGGAGATCAGGTTAGTTTGGCATGATCTACCTTTTATAAGACCATGTTGTATTTTGTCCCAATTACCATTGACCTCAATGTCCTTGACTACTTTTTCCTTGAAAATTTTTTCCAAGGCCTTGCATACTACAGATGTCAAACTGACAGGCCTGTAGTTGTGCGGATCACTTTTTTCCCCTTTCTTAAAGATAGGAACTATGTTAGCAATTCTCCAGTTGTACGGTACAACCCCTGAGTTTACAGATTCATTAAAAATTCTTACTAATGGGCTTGCAATTTCATGTGCCAGTTCCTTTAATATTCTTGGATGAAGATTATCTGGGCCCCCTGATTTTGTCCCATTAAGCTGTTCGCGTTTGGCTTCTACCTTGGATGTGGTAATATCTACCTCCATATCCTCATTCCTATTTGTCATCCTACCATTATCCCTAAGCTCCTCATTAGCCTCATTAAAGACTGAAGCAAAGTATTTGTTTAGATATTGGGCCATGCCTAGATTATCCTTAACCTCCACTCCATCCTCAGTGTTTAGCGGTCCCACTTCTTCTTTCTTTGTTTTCTTCTTATTTATATGGCTATAGAACCTTTTACTATTGGTTTTAATTCCCTTTGCAAGGGAAAACTCTACATTGCTTTTGGCCTTTCTAATTTTATCCCTACATGTTCTGACCTGAATAAAGTAGCTTTCCTTGCTGATCACTCCCATCTTCCATTCCCTTTCTGCTTTTTCTTAATTACTTCTCTGAGATGCTTGCTCATCCAGCTTGGTCTACAACTCCTGCCTATGAATTTTTCCCCCTTTCTTGGGATGCAGGCTTCTGATAGTCTCTGCAACTTTGAGTTGAAGTAATTCCAGGCCTCCTCTGCCTTTCAATCCACAAGTTCTTCAGTCCAATCCATTTCTCTAACTAATTTCCTTAATTCTTTAAAGTTAGCCCTTTTGAAAACAAAAACCCTAGTCACGAATCTATTTTTGTGTATCCTTCCATTTAGTTTAAACTGAACTAGCTCATGATCGCTCGAACCAAGATTGTCCCCTACAACCATTCCTCACTACTCCCCAACACCAAATCTAAAATGGCATCCCCTCTTGTTGGTTCTTCAACTACTTGGTGAAGGAATCCATCAGCTATCACATCCAGCAAAATCTGAGCCCTATTATTATTACTAGCACTTGTCCTCCAGTCTATATCTGGGAAGTTAAAGTCTCCCATGATCACACAATTCCCATTAGTGTTTACTTCATTAAAAACATTAAAAAGATCTCTATCCATATCCAAATCAGATCCCAGCAGTCTATAGTACACCCCAAGCACTATCCCAGGGGAGGCTCTAGTAGCTTTCTTCCCCAATGTGATTTTTGCCCAGACAGACTCTGTCTTATCCATTCCATCCCTTCTTATTTCTTTACAGTTTACCTCATCATTGATATACAATGCTACTCCACCACCTTTGCCTTTATTTCTGTCTTTCCTAAACAGCACATACCCTTCAGTACCTGCACTCCAGTCATGACTACTATTCCACCATGTTTCTGTTATCCGTATAATATCCGGTTTCACTTCCTGCACCAGTAACTCTAGTTCCTCCATCTTGTTACCTAGGCTCCTCACATTGGTGTACAAACATCTTAATTCTTGCTGTTTGGCTTCACTCACATTCTTTACCTGATTAGGCCCAGACATTCTACCGCCAGTATCACCTATTAGAATTGTGTCTACAGTACCCTTCCTCTATATGTCCATCCTCCTACCCATGACAGTATCCTTGGTTCATACACACCAAGGGAATGGAGGTGAATGGGATAATAGGAAAGTCCTTTCTACATACTCTAGATACCCATTAATCTCATTTCATTCACTAGAGGCTGTGCTATTTTGCTGCCACCACAAGGGGGTGTGGCTACTTCCCCTAACTGCAGACATTAAGTAGAAAAAAATATTGCTGAGCCTGCTTTTTTATAGTGAGACAGATTCCAACAGCATCCCTCAAAGACATCTACCACAATTGCAAGAAAAAGGAAAGTACATAACTGACCTGGAGTACTGTGCCCCACACAATAACTATCCTGCTTGGGAGGAAAAGGCTGCCTATAGTCCAGTGGAGATCACATATAGGTCCTTCCCTGCCCCCGTTTTGTTTTAGAATAGTCCCTCCACAAGAGATGAGGTCCCTAGAAATTTGCAACATGTGTGGATTTGATTTTAAACATATGTTTTCCAGGTTATCATGTATCTTGTATATGTTCCATGGATACAGCATAAAGTAGACATGCCAGACATCCTCCCTTATTTAACCGTGACTAGCTAAAATAACAGTCAAGCAGTGCTTAATTTGTGCCAGAGTTTGCCAGGGCTGAGCCCCAGCACCTCTAAGCTTGGCAGTTCATCGCCCTAGCACCTCTCGGCTTGTTGTATAAGTTATGAAAGTAAAAAAATTCCTTGATCCCGGGCACCTCTTTCATTACAAATGAAGTACTGCTGTGAATAGAAACAAACAAAATCCATAGTCCCTCTCCTCCCACCCCACAGAGTTAATTGAACTGCCCTGTTTAGCTATTACCAAGTCTGGTGAGAAGAGATTTTAAACAGGAAAGAATTTGAGTTCCACCTGGCTGTAAAAGTGTTTATTTGCACTCAGTTAGACCAAGATGAAAGAGCAAAGAAAGGAGCCATATAACATGAGCTATATTACTTCAGTTAATCTTAAATAGAACTGTAACCAGAAAAAACACTTACAATTAAGTAAATCTTCTCACGACTTTACAGCTAAAGTTTGCAGGAGTAAATATTCACTTTATAACTTAAATATTCTCCGTATGAGGCCGAGGTACAACATGAGCACCTACAGTCAGTATTTCAGATTGCAAAATAGCTATGGGTTCCTCTTCTAATGCCTCAAACCTCACCTCATATTTCAGCTGGATCATAATCTGGAAATGCATCATACTTTCCTTCTTTGGGAACATTCTGGATGCAAGTTGCTATACTGGATTGTTGATATAGCACTACCTTAGCACATACTGTGTGCAAATACCCACTGTACTACATCAGGAACCAACAAATCCACCTAGGTAACACAGTAAATAAAGCAGAGTGATTGTCAATGAATAGAACTTACACTTGGCTCCTTAGATCTCTCTGCTTGCAGTACCCAAAATTTATTCCGATCACATCAGGGAGCACTGGTATTTCACAAACTGTGGTGCAAACAGCTCTTGTGGAGGAAGCCAGAACAGAGATCTCCCTGTTTCCAAAGTAACTAATGAACTTCAAATGGAGGACAAAACAGAGGGAGACTAGAAAAAGACAAATACTTAAGAAAAAAGATGTTGCATTTCTAGAGTCATTTTCATGCAACAATCAAATACACGTTCCAACATACTTGTGAGGCAGCTATAGGTCATGACTGGCACAAAAGGGTTAAATTTCCACCCCTTGGTAATTTTGCCAAAGTAGCAGCAATAAAAATCTCAGACCACCTGTCCACAACCTGTTCTATCTGCATAATCATTCATTCTGGGTAGGGGAGGACGGGGCAGAAGTATCTCTGCTGGCATTTCATCTCCCATGTGCTTCATCCTGATTACATTTTGCTAGCTGTTTATAGTGTTCTAGTGATAGTCTATATTCTTGCAGAAAAAGGTAATATTTGCCACTTGAGCTCAATAATGAACACCTTGCTGCAGGAGAGAGAATTTTTAGGGGCTCCTGCAAAATTCACTTACATTTTCAGCAGTCTTGTTATTTTTCAAGATAAACATCAGTGACAGAGATGGTTCCATTTATTTCGATATGACGGGGACTGGGAAACAGTGGATGGCTTCTGGAATACCCCAGGGTATTTGTTCACTTGGCAGCATGGCCAATGATGGATGTGGTACAATGGAATGCGCTATGGCTTTGGTTAAATGACTCCATTTAGGAGCATGTCCAAGGCCATGCCTGAAAGAATTGCTCTCTTTTATTGTTCTGCCTGCGTAACTATTGTTTATTATTCTGAGGGAATGGGATGTTGCTATCCAATCAACTAATAAATAAACATCTAATTTGTTTAACAGAAGTTACTACTGCTAATGTGGATTATAATATTGACAGGCCTGTCAAAGGGACATAATGAAATGCCTCCAGCTTCCATCCAGGATACACACGATCCATTGTCTACAGCCAAGCTCTAAGATACAACCATATTTGCTCCAATCCCTCAGACAGAGATAAACACCTACAAGATCTCTATCAAGCATGCTTAAAACTACAATACCCACCTGCTGAAGTGAAAAAACAGATTGACAGAGCCAGAAGAGTACCCAGAAGCCACCTACTACTGGACAGGCCCAACAAAGAAAATAACAGAACTCCACTAGCCATCACCTACAGCCCCCAACTAAAACCTCTCCAGCGCATCATCAAAGATCTACAACCTATCCTGAAAGATGATCCCTCATTCTCACAGGTCTTGGGAGACAGGCCAGTCCTCGCTTACAGACAGCCTCCCAACCTGGAGCAAATACTCACCAGCAACCGCATACCATACAACATAAACACTAACCCAGGAACCTATCCTTGCAACAAAGCCTGATGCCAGCTCTGTCCACATATCTATTCAAGTGACACCATCATAGGACCTAATCACATCAGCCACGCCATCAGGGGCTCGTTCACCTGCACATCTACCAATGTGATATATGCCATCATGTGCCAGCAATGCCCCTCTGCCATGTACATTGGTCAAACTGGACAGTCTCTACGCAAAAGAATAAATGGACACAAATCTGACATCAGGAATCATAACATTCAAAAACCAGTGGGAGAACACTTCAACCTCTCTAACCACTCAGTGACAGACTTGAAGGTGGCAATTTTGCAACAAAAAAACTTCAAAAACAGACTCCACAGAGAGACTGCTGAACTCGAATTAATATGCAAAGTAGATACAATTAACTGAGGTTTAAACAGAGACTGGGAATAGCTGGGTCATTACACTAATTGAATCTATTTCCCTATGTTAAGTTCTCCTCACACCTTCTATGGGTCATCTCAATTATCACTTCAAAGTTTTTTTTCTCCTGCTGAAGATAGCTCATCTCAATTGATTGGACTCTTCCAGTTGGTATGCATACTTCCACCTTTTCATGTTCTCTGTATGTATAAATATCTCCTGTCTGTGTGTTCCATTCTATGCATCCAAAGAAGTGAGCTGTAGCCCACGAAAGCTTATGCTGAAATAAATTTGTTAGTCGTTAAGGTGCCACAAGTACTCCTGTTCTTTTTGCGGATACAGACTAACACGGCTGCTACTCTGAAATAAGTCCAAAGAGAGAGTATCAGGTTATAGTCACAACAATCCAGTTGATCTCCGTTTTCAAGGTTCAGGGCAGGATTTTAAAAAACGCTCAGCACTGGCCAAACTTTACTCTCACAGAAGTCAAAGAGAGTTGATTTAAAAAAATGGGTCAATGGGGCTACATGCCTTAAAGTTAAGCACATGCTTATGCACTTTTGCTGGTGAGGCTTTCAGGTGAGGCTGTCATTCTGCTTTTTGTTTTCTGTCTTCCAGTCACTTAGCTAAAGATGTTTACTATCGGAATATGAAGGGTCAATACAACTTTATCTGAGGCACAGTTAAATCTGGGTTTAGTGCTTACTTGCTTACCTTTGCTATGTTTAACAATGGAGATAAGAGATCAATAATATACTCCATTTCAGCCATTCTAAACCCATAGCTAGTGTCCTCTGGAGCAATAGAAACATAACCATTACCAAAAATTAGTACATTTAAAAAAAACAAAACAAAATACAACTTTTAACGAGGGACTTTTACACTAGTAAAAATCATCCAGATACTGTTGCGGTAAACTTCATCCCATTTATGGGCTTTTGAATGGTCTCTTCCTTTTTCTTACTATTTTTCTTAATTAACAAAGATATTTGTATTATTAACACAGGCTTCTGCCTTCACATTTTCATCTCCTATGAGATCTTATAGTGATTCTGACTTTACAACACTGCAGCATTTCCATGGTGAAAACTGAAAAATCAAATGATTGAGAGTCACTGCACTTATTCAGACAGGGATCTGCCACAGTGATCAAGGGAATGGCTTAAGGGTCTAAAGAGAAAGGCCAAGATTTTCTAAAGCAATTATGGGTGCTTAACAGTATGCATATGAATAACCCATTGACTTCACTGGGACTACCCACTTATGCAAAGTTAAGAACAGGCATAAAATGTGGCTGGATCGGAGTTTCATTTGACAGGTTTAAAGGTTTCTAAAAATCTCAGTTTTCCAATTCAGTAATTGTTTTCTCATTAATCTGGAAGAAAAAACAAACAAACAGTGATCAGGTATAAAATGAATTAATTCCAGGATGTCTATATCAGCTGCAGGTGCAATGGGGTCTGAACTAACTCCCTCTCTCTCACATTCCTGCGCCTCTTTCACTGATATTCCCTTTGAAAAGGTTTAAGTTTAACTATAGTTGTGATGAACACAAGAACAGGAGAGGGATGCCTGAACTGACTATGGCCTGTGCTCTGGTAGGGGTTAATGAGAGACAAGTTTTCTGTGTGCACATATTTATTATTGCATTCAATCTTTTAACAAGTGTTTTGAATCTAGCTACTATTCAGAAGCAAAACTGTAATAGAAAGGCCTTAAAGGGGATTCCAGCAAAGGTTACCCAGGAAGCCTTTACAGGTTTCAGCAGAGCCGTAACAAGGAATTTTTGCGCCCAAGGCAAGGCCCGGCTCCAGGCTCTTCGGGGGTGGGTCCCTGAGTCCCTGTTGGCGGGAAGGACCTGCTGCTGAATTGCCGCCGAAGAATGAATGAAGCAGCGGCGGCAATTCAGCAGCAGGTCCTTCCCTTCGGCGGTAGAGATGCCGCCGAAGCACTGCCGACTGCGGTAGAGCTGCACCCGTCAGCTTTGTGAGCCTGAGGCAAGTGCCTCACTCGCCTTGCCTTGTTATGGCACTGGGTTTCAGTACCTCCTGTTCCTAATATAAGAAGTTTATTTTCATAGCCATCCATGCTTAGATGTTATTGTGAGATCAGAGCATGAGTATAAAACCACCTTAAAAACCTTCACCAGCAGGAAATGTGATCAGAGAGGAGGAGGAGCTGCTGGTTTCTCAGGGCAGCAAAGGTTGGGTGGGAATGGAATCAAGAAGAATAGAACTGCTGTCCCTGGTACCTTATATTTGTGCCCCTGCTGAAACAGGCCCTAGAGCTACCACAATAATGTACAGCTGACTGAAATAACACCTGAGTCTGTACCCCTGGAGCTATAAAACTCAGATAACCCCAGCCACACCCTTGGTAGGTACATGAAGCAATAAAGGCCAGACCATAAAGTGTCAGGAAGTGAGAGCATATAGTTGCTCTGTGCTAGTATATCCCAACTTTCTCTTAGGGCATATTTTCCTTTGTTGAGCCTAACTGGTTCATCTGAGACATGGAGATGGTTAAATGGCCAGCACTTACCTGACCTAATGCTTTATTATGAAAATAGCTACATTCTACATATGAAAAGCCAAAGCTCTTAAATCTGACTTTCGCATTTACTCAGCATACATGATTTCTGGCTGGGACTTAGAGAAATGACTCTCTTTCAATAAAAACTCACCAGAAATCAGCAATATTCCTTTCCAGCTTCTTAACAATGATTGCATTTCTTCCTTATTAAGATGAAAGGAAGCCTCCTCTTCCTGCTGCTACACAGGAAAGTTGCATGAGCAAGGTCTACAAGGAAAGACAAAAAAACAAACCAAACAACCACCACCACTGCTGGAACTTTCCAGTAGGCTCATCAAAGACGCATAGTTACCTATTCAGCTGCTGTAATACATCTACTGAGAAACATGTGAACACAGTACACAATGAAATTGGGGGGAAATGTCAAAGTTATACTTGTGGTTTATTGATGAGGAGCATGTGGTGGGGGAAATGGAAGATAATTATGGGGGAAATCTTCACTTTACAGATTAGACCTTATGCAAATATCACCCAGGAAGTCATCTTAATACTATTATTAGGCATGGAGGTGTAGGCTGGAAAGATGGTCAGTTAACAATCTCTTGGGGGGGGCTGGCAGTGTGTTGGGCTCTGACCTGTCTTGGGAGGTGAATACACTATAAGAGGAACATCTCCTCATTCAAGGTAGCCCTTTGTGTTTGCCCATGAACAGCTTTGATAAACCCTGGAGGGATTTGTGTTTAATCCTTGGCTGGGTCAGTACAATAAAAAGCCTTTGGAGGAGGAACAAAAAGCAAAAGTGAGGAGAACCTCCTGCCCACCTAATTCAGAAAAGTACAATCAAAAATAAGTTCTGATAGATTTTAATTGAGGGCCTTGGTTCCTAATGACCTTGAGTCCCCCTTTCAAAAGTGTTAGGGTAGCAAAATTTGCTGGATTGATATTGCTGAATACTGAAGCCCCTTTACTCATAGCAGACAGCCATCTTATACGTAGAGAAGGGGAAGATGGTTAACATTTAGATAAAGTTAACATTTGTATTCAGAGAGCCTAGGGCTCAGGAAATATTTGTTCCCTTCAGTGTACTCAAATACTACATTTACCACAGTTGCACATGCAAATGGTGGTTTAGCAGGCTATAATTGTCTAGTTCCATTCACAACAGCCCATTTTGCACTTGTAATTATGGAAACATGTTGTGCATCTATTTTTTCCATACAAACTAATTCCTCCTTCCTTTTCTGCAACTTTGGTCTTAAAGTTACTCATGATGGAGGAAAGACATTCAACTCCCCCATGGACATCTGCTTTGTATTTCTATAACAAGTGCTAACCAGCTCTCAGGAACATGACTAGCAGGTTGATTGACTCATCTTCAGAAATTGGAACCAGTATGTTGCAATTCCAGAATTTGTGTGTGTGGTCATGATGGGAAAGCTTGTCTCTCTCACTAAAGAATTGGTCCAATAAGATATATTACCTCACCCACATTGTCTCTGTAATATCCTGGGACCAACACAGCTACAACAACACTGCATACAGCAAGATGAGTATGTTCTCAGTTTGGCTGCTCTCAATGACACTCAGTGACCCAATTTGTTGGTTTACACTTTTGTAGGCTGGACAGATGGTGTTATGACTATAAGATGATTATCCCACAGCAAATCCCTGTCCTTAGCCATTCCCTCACAGACGGTGAGTCAAGTAGAAAATGTGACATTAATCTTCCTTCACCTGAAGGCGTTTATAAGGAAATGCATGTGAGACAAAAATAAATATTGAGGGTTGGGCTATGACTCAGGAGCTCAAACTTCAACCCTATTCCCAACCCATCTTTCTGCTTTTCCAGGAAAGAGAGAATGCTTTCACTCCTGCACCTACATGCTAGAGGGGATAGAACTCATACTTAGGGGATTTCGTCAGTGCCAATAGCTGCCAGATCAGAATCTTCAGCACCTGGAAAGACAGGACCCCTTAGTGGTGTTTATGCAGTACTATATAGATCATCAGCCAGGCAGGACACAATCAATAAAGTTGATAGCTCAGTACTAAATCTTACAGTATTTTACAGGCTCTGAATCGGAGCACAAGTGACTTTGGGGTGAAAAAGAAAACGTACCACAGGAGAGCAGTGAGAAGAAGTCATAGCATGGTGGGTGAGTTGCATGGGGAATGCTCGCTTTCCCCCACAGGCACTGGAAAGAGAGGAACTAATATTTCAGAGTTCTACAAATGAAGTATCAGTGACTCATCCAACTGTGTATATCTGGTGGGTCCAGCTGTCTGATTTGGGAGATAAGAGCTTATCAGTTAAGGTTTTTCCAATGGAATGAGGAAAAACATCCCTTCCTGGTGGGTAAACTTCCCGGATGTTTGTTGCTCAGGAAATAAGGACAATCCAGGGAATTACAAACCAGTCAGCTTAATTTCAGCACCCGCAAAGATAATGAAGCAAATAATTAAGCAATCAATTTGCAAACATCTAGAAGATCATAAGGTGATAAGCAACAATTAGCATGGATTTGTCAAGAACAAATTGTGTTAAACCAAGCTTTGTTTGATAGTGTAATAAGCCTTGTGGATGAGGGGAAGCGGTAGATGTGGTATATCTTGACTTTAGTAAGGTTTTGGTTCTGTCTCACATGATCTTCTCAAACAAACTAGCAAAATACAACTTAGATGGAGCTACTATAATGTGGGTGCATAACTGGTTGGAAAACCATTCTCAGAGAGTAGTTATCAGTGGTTCACAGTCAAGCTAGAAGGGCAAATCGAGTGGGGTTCCACAGGGATCAGTCCTGGGTCCAGTTCTGTTCAATATATTTGTAAATAATTTAGATAATAGCATAGAGTGTACACTTATCACATTTGCAGATGATACCAAGCTGCAAGGGATTGCAAGTGCTTTGGAGGATAGGATTAAAATTCAAAATGACCTGGACAAACTGGAGAAATGGTCTGAAATAGATAGCATGAAATTCAATAGAGGATAAATACAAAGTACTCCACTTTGGAAGGAACAATCACTTGCACACACACAAACTGGGAGCTGACTGCCTAGGAAGGAGTATCGCAGAAAGGGATCTGGGGGTCATAGTGGGTCACAAGCTAAATGAGTCAACAGTGTAACATTGTTGCAAAAAAAGCAAACATAATTCTGGGATGTATTAGCAGGAGTGTTATAAGCAAGACACAAGAAGTAATTCTTCCTCTCTATCCCTCGCTGATTAGACCTCAACTGGAGTCTAGTGTCCAGTTTGGGGCACCAAATTTCAGGAAAGATGTGGACAAATTGGAGAAAGTCCAGAGAAGAGCAACAAAAATGATTAACGGTCTAGAAAACATGACCTGTGAGGGAAGATTGAAAAAACTGGGTTTGTTTATTCTGGAGGAGAAGACAAGACTGAGGGGGGAACATGACAACAGTTTTCAAGTACATAAAATTTCGTTACAAGGAGGAGATAGAAAAAAATGTTCTCCTTAACCTCTGAGGATAGGACAAGGAGCAGTGGGCTTAAATTGAAGCAAGGCAGGTTTAGGCTGGACATTAGGAAAAACTTCCTACCTGTCAGGGTGGTTAAGCACTGGAATAAATTGCCTAGGGAGGTTGTGGAATCTCCATAATTGGAGATTCTTAAGAGCAGGTTAGCTAAACACCTGTCAGGGATGGTTTAGATAATATTTAGTCCTGCCATGAGTGCAGGGGAACTAGACTAGAAGACCTCTAGAGGTCCCTACCAGTCCTACGATTCTATGAGTTTTCTTAATAGTGCACCATTTAAAAATTCCCAGACTGCTGTGCTCAGCTGGTGTTGGACTGCTGTGCTCAACTGTGAGATTGTTAATATGATGTGTGCCATAGCAATGATGCATGAAGTGGAATCATAAGGAGAGCACTTAGGGCTGGATCCAATGTCCATTGACATCAGTGGGAGTCTCTCTATTGATTTCACTGTGCTCTGGGTCAAGTTCTTAGTGAGAAGTAAGATGGCAGCACTCTTGTTCTGTATCTGTACATTGGTGAACTGGATCGAGACTGCAGTGGGCTTACTGCCTGGAGCCTGTCTGTTCCTTGGTGGGCTCTTTACATTTCCTGGTACCAGCCCCATGTGGCCTGGCTGACAATGTCTTATAAAATCATAATTATTTTAAACTTAAACCTTGAAAGCAGCCAGTGTGTCTTCTGGGTGGAGTAGTTTCTCATTGTTCGCCCACAGCCTGGGATGAAGACTTCCAGGGGGTTGCCAGTTTACCAGCAGAGCAGTGTCTCCCTCCAGGAGCCCTCCCTCACTGAGAGCAGGGAGTCTTAAGTATTGCTTCCCCCATAGGGATTTGTTTTGATTGGCTGGGGGAATTAATTGGTTGATTGGGAGGGAGGGGAACCTTACTCTACCCTTCATTATAAGGCTCCTGGCCCTGGATCCTTAAAGAGACAGCTGTCTCTTCTTGTTGAGACTCAGTCTTACCTTGGTACCACTTCCTCTCTCCTTTGTCTGCTCCTCCTGTCACCAGGGATTTTGTACAGTTGGTGTTATTTGGAATGGGGTAGCCTGGCCCCCATCTCACCCCTCGAGTCTTCTGTACTTAAAAGGCCTGTTGACCAAAAAGCAGTGGGTTTTTTTTGACCCTTTTGTCCTTGTATATTTAATTTACCAGTCATTGCTCTTAATTAGTATATGAACTATAACTTGCTTATCCTTTGGTGGAGTAAGGGAGAAGAGAATGCATTTTGTTCCTTTACTCTGATGAGCATGCACAGCAATTAGAGGAAATGTTATCCATGTACAATAGTGTGGTTAAGTCAGCAGACACAGCTGTAAATGCCACCATCTTGGCCAACAGCAGGAATCAAACTGGAGACCATCAAAGCTAAAATCATGAGTCTCTACAACTTGAGCTAAAGAACTGAGCACTGAGAGGTAACAGACTTTCATCCTCTGTGGACTGAATACAGAGGGGGACAAACAACACACAATGACCAGTGGCTACATAATAATCTTCTTTTCATTCCTTCAAGTATAAGAGAAACATGATTGTATACCATTTTATTTCTTCTAATAACTGCTTTTGAAAGAAGTCAGAACCCTTCTTCCTCCTTTTCAGTAAAGACTCCTGCCTGTGTCATGATGTTTACTTTCTAATATTACCGCTCATACTACCCTCCTTCAAATTTCTGGTTATTGGACAATCCTATGGATCACTCCAGGTATCACAGAATCTCAGAGTCCAACACTTATTCATTTAAAAATATCTTTATTGTAACGTGTAGGGTACATGATTGTTCTGCTTAAACATATTTAAGCTAATACATTTGCAAGATAAGCTAGGATAGCTTTTGTTAGGGTGACCAGATGTCCTGACAGCCCCAATATTTGGGGCTTTTTCTTATACAGACTCCTATTACCCCCCACCCCTGTCCCAATTTTTCATACTTGTTATCTGGTCAGCCTAGGTTTTGTACAATATATTTATTGGCCTATTTTAAATGCAGTAAGTAAAATATTTTTAGATCTAGGTAATGCCAAACATACATAATCCAAGAGAAAAGAACGGGAAGGGAAGAACAAGTACTTGTAACTTATGCCACATGCAGATTCTAGTTGCATGCTACTAGGTAGTAAAAATACTTTAGTTTGCCCTTTCAGGATTAGAGCCTGATGCTGAAGATGTTCCTGCACTCAAGTAACTTTATTCATGCAAGTAGTCCTACTGAGTTCAGTTTGACTATAGATGTAAATAAAGTAACTCACATGTGTAAGTGTTTGCAGAGTCAGGCCCTTTAATGGGAAAAATTCCACAGAATATATTTTTCTACTATTGCTAATGTATTTTTGAACTTAAGTTTTTGTTATCCAGTTTCAAACTCTCTTTCTTCCCCTTCTCCCATCAACTGGGATTGGGTTATTGTGGAAGCATCCACCATCATCATCTGTCCCAGCGGCACTAATTTTCAAATACATTGTTTTAAAGGGCTAATTTTTTCAGAGAAACATGTCACTTGCTTTGAGATGAAAACAAATGGAGTTAAACTAATGTTAGAGACCAGAATCCCAGTACTGGTTACTACTACTAAAATCATTTCTTCATCTATAAATGTATATGGTGATTTTTAGACAATAAGTCATCCTCCTTGCCCCAAACAGCTCACAATCCAAGATACATGTGTTACATTTACTTGTATTAGAAAGATTCATTCAGCAAACTACAAAACAATGGCAAAACTGAAATTAACGTATGTGCCAATGAACTAGAACATTCAAATAGCTGATTCACATTTCTGACCTCTGAGACTAATGATATTTGGCACTTGTCTATCTCCGTTGAAAGCCAATTCTTTAGTTCCTGAGCATGGAGATAGGGAGCCTATATTACAATGAGAATATTAAACACCAAGCAAAAATGTAAATGTAAGAAATGATGGAATCCATCTAATGTCTGAACTGGGAACCACGGTACTTATAGAATTAACTGCAAAGGAGCCCTGCCAATCAGGTCTGAGTGCACTTTCTGTTGTCCTCAATTTTCCACTGTCTTGGTATCATTCTATTCCACCCTTTCAAAATGTGCTTTTGTTTATGTGCCATGAAACACTAAATTCAGGAGTACTTAGAGGAACAATTGCCCTAGAATTTCAGAAAGAACAGGGTTAAATAATTAATGTTAAGGCATTTTCTGAATATTGCTCATCAACCAAGTAATGCCATTCTCCTAGAGAGAAGGCGTCTGCATTTTAAGAGCTTGATCCAAAGCCCAATGAAGTCAGTGGAAAGCTTTCCACTGGCTTTATATCAGATCCTTAATGAATACTTCAAATTGACCTGTTTGGCCCTCTGTCGTGGTTATCAGCTTCTGCTCAAAAGGCGGAGCTCTTTCTCACATGGAAGAAATTCAGCTTTCTGGAGAGGGCCGGCACAAATTCTAAGCACTCATGCAAGACTTAAGTGTTGCCTTGATGGGCTTCATCCTGGTCCTCTGCATAGAGGCAAATTTCAGCACCCAGACATCTGTCTAAAATTGTGATCCATTTGCTGATCTAAGATAAATCATTTCCAGAAACGTGGGTTTAGGGAAAAAAACTGAATGACGAAAGGAAATACAAACTGCTCCTCCCCAACCAGCACAGATGTAGGTGCCAAAATTATGTCACACAGAGTGGTGGTGTGGAAGGCTTTCTAGCTGGATCTGTTCACTCTACCACTTGTTGGGAGAGATCCACTAATGGAATGGAGGGCTGATGTGTAACTGCAGAAAGCTTGAAGACCAGTGACAGCTCACTTCACAGAAAGGCTTTAGCACCACAGCTGGAGAGTTTTAACCTTATGCAAAGAAGAGGAGAGAATGCTATGAATGGATGAACATTAGTGACTGAAAAGCACATACACTCCTGATTTGTCTACTGAAAGGATGGTTCCCCCACAGAGGGCCCCAGACCAAATAAAAGCATTATGATATGTGGCGACAGACAGACTCCTATGGACCACAGGCCTTTTACGCGATGCTGAGGCTGTTCACTTTAACTCTGAGGAAGCGGTCCTGGTTTCCGAGGAGGCAGAGGGATTCCGTTTGGGCGATTACATGGTCTGCAGTGGCGTCTCTTTTGTTGACCAGCCATGTCTGTAAAACACAGATGGAAAGGAGAGAGAGAAGGAGGAAATGTTTAACTACAAGCATGCAGAAATGTGTACATTTTTACTAACAGAACAAATTGAAGCCTTTACCTTGTCCCAAAAAAATTCAGTCTTTGGATACCAACCTGCTAAATCAGAATAATCAACACTAGAGTCTGATCCACAGTCTACTGAAGTCACCTGAAAGTCTCCCATTGACTTGAACAGGCTTTGGATCAGGTCCTGACAGCCTAGCATTAAGAACATCAGTGATCTGAAAATATCCCATTACTATATATACTCCACAATCCAAAAGAAGAATGATTGGATATTTTAGGGGATTGATAATAGAATGCAAAGTCTTTCACCATTTGGCTGATGGAAGTGACTAATTCCCAATGGACAGATGCCCCATCATAGAAACTGCCATTGTATTTGTCATTGTTGTTGGCCGTCTCCGCAGAAAGGCAAAGGACTGGATGGGCATAGGGACAAAACGACCCCTGACTCTAACTCATGACTCACAGCAAATGAACTGGTGCATGCTGGCTCACCCCACCACACACTCCAGCCCACTTAGAATGAACTATCTGGTTGACAATATTGAATGTTTTATATTTTCCATAATTTTTATTGCCTCAGTTTTGGTATTAGAACTATATTTAGGAAATCAGGATCTTTGTTTGTTAAAATTTAATCTGAAACTGGTCGCTTATTTCCCTCCTAAAGTCATACTCTCCATTTGGATCCCCAGATCTGGTTGTCCGATGTCTCAGGCTATGTCTGCACTAAGGCCTTTGCAGACATGGTCCTATGGTAACTGTATAGACACAATGTACACTGCAATAGAAGGAGTGGATCTCTCTGAATGATGTTAGCTATGCTGACAGGAGCACTCTTATGTCGGCATAGCTGTGTCTACACTGGAGTTTTTGCTGGCATAGCCATGTCAGTCTCGGGTGTGGTTTATTTCACACCTCTGACTGACATAGCTATGCTGGTAGTTTTAAGCATAGACCAAACCTCAGATGAGTATGACTTGATCTGGGGAAAATGACTTGATCTGAGGAATCAAGGAATGTTTAAGGAACAACTATCTTGTTTTTGTTCAAAATGTCTTAAAAAGTTAAAAAAAATCACTTACTTAAAGAGAAAGCAGCAGGCAAGCTATGACACAAGATCTACCATTACCCCAGTAATTCAATATGAACACAGAAGAGATGGGCCTAGGCTGGAAAGTTCAGCTCCAGAATCATATTTGAATGCTGGTCTGACCAATTTTGACAAGACTGAGCACTAAAGTTTGTCTCTAGATCAGGATCAGAGTGGGTTCAGATCTGGTGTTTTTGTATAGGCGAACCAATAATTAAGAGGCACACATTGAGCAGTGGAGAAAGGGGAGCTGCTGATAATTATTTAGGAGGCCCATTGTGCTGGGAACTGAGCAAAACCCATACTCTGAAGAGATTACAATCTGAGTATGTGGCAAAAGACAACAGAAAGATACAGACAGACAGACAGACTACGGGGAGCACGAGGGAACAGTGAGAGATAAACAATGCGAGAAGCAGAGGTCACAGCATACCAGCTGTCAGTCTAACCATCAATGAGTTTTTGTAGGCATCATGGCAGAGGAGAAGTTTAAGGACAATGTGGTGGCTTTGTAGATTGTTATGAGGAGCTCCTTCCATGGACCTCTTTTTCCCAGCAGAGCCCTCTCCAGTGATCCATGAAATCTATGGGTATTTGCACATGGAAAACAGCAGACCTAAGAATTTGTAAAGGGGCACAATGAAAAGGCCTTCGCCTGAGGGACATTCTACTCCATTAGCACCTCCAAAAACAAATCAGAAAGAGCAAATGACAGTTTTACAAATGAAGTTTGAAATTGTTAGATCTTCACACCCTAGAAGGCATCTGAAGAACTGAGGTTTTTTACCCACGAAAGCTTATGCCCAAATAAAGCTGTTAGTCTTTAAGGTGCCACCAGACTCCTTGTTGTTTTTGTGGATACAGACTAACACGGCTACCCCCTGATACTTGACACCTTAGAAGATTTCTCAGTCAAATTAACAAAGACTGGAGATTTCAGTTCAGTGCTCTGGAGAGATAGTAGATTCAACTGGGACAAAGCATCCATTCTCGCCTATCCCAACCAAAGAATGAACTCTTCCTCTCTTTGACCTACACTGAAAAGGAGAGTAACACTGCCAAGTGTGTTCAGGCTTGCCTGGGAATGCACTGGCAATGCTGCAGGGCGTAACTGAGTCAGTATCTGGAAAAATCCTCTGGCTCCATTCTGCACGATAATTAAACCACATTTCTGAGAGAATCACATCTTCACGCTACCCAGATAAGATGGAACTGGAATTTAACCAAAGTTAAACCTTAACAAAACCTTTAACGAAAGATTAAACCTAAACAAACAAATGAACCTTAACAAAAGGTCAATTTAAGAAATGTAAACAAAAGGGTAATTTCAAAATTAATTTGAAAACATTTTAAAATTAAAAACTTTATTCTGCAATATTTACTCTTGCCCTTTATATATGTAATGATTTCTAAAGAATACAGAGATTGATCTACAAAGATCTATGCATGTGCTTCATTTATGTTAATGAGACCACTGACATGCAGAAAGGTAAGCACTGAGTATTCTCAAGAGCAGGGTCTTATTTTGGGTCAACCACCACATTCACTAACTAGTGAAATGGAGACAGATGTTTTGAAAAGCAGCTTTGAAAATGTATTTCTTCTTTAGGAAATATTTCTTTAGCTGCCAAAAATATTGTTAACTAGAACTGGGAAAATACATCAATACACGCTTTGCATGTTCGCATTTTGTGAACATCCCAACAAGTGAGCTGACTGGCAAGAATGGGTAGGTAATACAGGAAATTTTAAACAAATAAAAGAGAATGCACAAAGTGAATGCTTAATTGTAGATGTGAATACTTCCGCTGAGATCCTGACTGTGGGCTTGGCTACACTGGAGAGTTGCAGCGCTGGTGGAGGCTTTACAGCGTTGCAACTTAGTAACTGTCCACACCTGCAAGGCACATCCAGCGCTGCAACTCCCTGCCTGCAGCGCTGGCTGTACACCTGGTCTGCTTGGGGTATAACGAGTGCAGCGCTGGTAATGCAGTGCTGCTTGTCAAGTGTGGCCACACAACAGTGCTGTTATTGGCCTCCAGGGTATTAGGAGATATCCCAGAATGCTTTTAACTAAATTACTCTTTGTTTTGCTATGATGCCTCTCTTTGTTTTGTTGTGAACTCCGGGCTCCAGGAGCTGCGTATCTAAAAAACAAACACAGCTCTTGTTTGCTGTGATCAATCTGTAACTGACTGTGAACAATCAATTGAGATAACCCACTACCTTGCTGTGAATGAGGCAGGCAGGGGGATGAATGTTTGCTTGAGGAGAGAAACAGCAGGGGTGTGTGTGTGTGTAAGTGTAGCCATACCCTGTGGCTGTGTCTACACCTGTAGCTGGGGTGGGGGGTGATTCCCAGCTCAAGTAGCCATAGTTGGGCGAACTCTCATCGAGTTACTGCACTAAGCATAGCAGTGTGACTGCAACAGCACGGCAGTGGTGAGTGGTAGCATGGGCTACCCACCCCATGTATACCCTACACCTGCTATTTTTAGCATGCCAGCTCTATGAGAGCTAGTGCATGTGCTCGCACTCAAGCTGGGGATCACACCCCCAGTTCCAAATGTAGATGCAGCTTCTGACACTAAACACCAATACCCTCAAAAATACCATAGAGCTATGGTCAAGCTTTTAAAAAATGACTAATGATTTTGGGTGCTCAACTAGAGGGTGAGTGGCCAGCATTTTTCATTTTTGAAAATCTTGGTTTGTGTGTCTTACTGACCAAGATAGCTAAAATTGTGAATACCTCCATGTCTTGCTCATGCTAAACAATGTTCCTTTCCCATTTCCCTACGGAACGTGCTCTCAGTGTGTCACAGCAGGAAATGCATCTTATTAGAAATATTTCAGTTCTATCTGAATATGAGTGCACTGCTGCCCACCAGGGCCGGCTCCAGACCCCAGCGCAGCAAGCACGCGCGTGGGGCGGCCCTTTCCCGGGGGGGCGGCAGATTGGGCCGGCCGACCTGCCGCAGTCATGACTGCGGAGGGGGCGCTCGTCCCGCGGCTCGGCCGGACCTCCCACAGGCATGACTGCGGCAGCTCAAGCGGAGCCGCCGGACCTGCGAACCGTCCGCAGCCGCGGGAGGTCCAGCCGAGCCGCGCGACCAGCGGACCCTCTGCAGTCATGCCCGCGGGAGGTCCGCTGCTCCCGCGGCTCCGGGGCGCCTCCCGCGCATGACTGCTTGGGGCGGCCAAAAAGCTAGAGCTGCCCCTGCTGCCCACACAATTCTTTAACTTCCCTGCTAAGGCTGAGTTGGATATTTGTAAGCTGAAGGGTGCAGGAATAGCTGCAAGCCTAACAGAAACAAAATAAAATTATTTGATTTACAGAGATGTGCTTTATTTAATCTATAATAAAATATGCACTGAGAATTCAGTGGACATTTAAGAGGGACCTGAGCAAAGGACAAGAGAAGGACCATACAAACCACAGAATGACCTATTTGCCATTGTGGGTTATCTTTTTTTCTTATTTATAAGAAACACTGATATCGGAAAAATGTTACACCTACCTTCAAAACAATAGCAACACTTTTTGCATAGCATATACCGATACATGGTATTTACACATTAAACCAGGAATGAATTAGCCTTCTCTGATTGTTTTATTCTCTGGCCTAAAGTGGTTTCATTTCTACTCACTCTTATGCTGTGGAAAAAGGTATGCTTACATCTCATGTATATATATATTTATTTCCCTTATACACCCACTCTTTTAAAACTTGTGCCTAAGCTCAAGACTCCAACTTACTACGACAGGAGTTAGCTGGGAGATGGGGAGAAAAGGCAAAAGCTTGATAAAGGACTATGCATGGAAGAAAGAAAGGTGAACTACACATGGTGATATTGTGATGGATCCAAATTCCTGTAGAACACTGAAGGTTTGAGGATAGCTGATTATATTGAGAAGAGCACACATATCTCATACCAGTAATACTAGAGTTTTTTTTTGTTCCTCTTTCTATTGAGCTAATACTAACACTAAAACTTATCTAGCAATTAACATGTTCAAGTGGAGGCAATGTTATCCACTGGATATGGCACAGGACTGAAAATCAGAAAACATGACTTTTATTCATAGCTCAGCCTCTGATTTATTGCATGATACTGGCAAGTCACTTAACCTCTCTGTGCCCCATTTTCCCTATTTGTACAGCGAGGATAATATTGCTTACTTACCTTTGCTAAAGTGCTGTCAGATTTACAGATAAAAAGTACTATGGTGCTAGGTATTATGATTAATTTAGAAATACCAAGTAATTAATCTACCTAAAAAACTCAGATATATTATTACCTGTGCGCGTTTTTTTAATCCATCTGCAGCAGAGTTTTTGACTGTTCCGACCTATGGATGAAAAATAACATGTTACCAAAAGGATATGGAGTATATACACATGTGTATATCTGAATATAATCTATAGATACTGATTTTATTTCATTTATAGAAAATCTTTGAGCAAAGATAGCTGGAGCTTTACTGCGAAGCAGAACACGTAGTAAAAGGGTCATCAGAAGCGATGCTTCAGTGTAGAACTTGATCACCAGCAGGAAACAGGAATGGAGTTTGCTGCTCATCCATCATTGCTAGTTGATACAATTGGCTAAGTACATCACAAAGATTTTCTCTCTCTCTTGGAAAGTCAGATGTTGGCAGTCAATACAGTCAATGCATGACAAACTGCTTTAGGCAAAAAAATGATAGATTTTCAGTGCATATTGGAGAGTAGGGAGAATTGCTTTGAAGAGACCTAGCCATTTAAACCTTGTTTTTTCCTTGATCACTAGATCAGAACAGTGCATACCAAGCTCTTGTACAATAAGATTTGTTTTTAATACAGTATGCTTCATTCAAATCCATTACAGAGAGACAGTCACAAGGTGCAAAGTAGGTGAACTTGTAGGACAGGAAGTGAGTCTGAGGACTGGAGGGTGAGAGGAGAGTCTGAGAAAGGTGAAGGATCAGCAGGAGATGCCACATGTACACCCAATGTTTTCAGAAATTCTCCCATCGTTGGTCTAGGACCGGTGCTAGTTCTAACAGTTGCTTTTGCAATAAAGTGGTCTTGGGCCAGAGGAGTTCTGTGACCGCACTGATTATTGGGGAGGGCATATCCCTGCTTGCCCCCTCTTGTGCACACCACAGTGTGAACTAATCAGAAAATATATGATTATATTAGCGTTCACACGAAAGTACTGCCAAACAGGTGTTCTCTGGGAAACACAACAATAGGTTACTTAGCTGATGAAAGATTTAAACTAGCATACTACACACTATGTAACAGAGAGCAAGACAGGTGGCTCTGCAGTGCAGAGATGGCAGTATAAAACAAATGGAAAGCTCTGGTACAAGACCAAGTTCTTCAGGTCTAACTCCTTTGCAAAGTTAATTGCTCATCTCAGAGTACCAGGTGTTGGTAGTTTTAGAGACTGTGAAATCAGCCTAAAAATAGAAAATATGTAAGACTAGAAAAAAATAAAAGCATCACAGATATGGCTAGTAGGAGGTTACTGTACCTTCTGCAGAGAAAACACTGAGGCACAGGATCAAGACAGACAGCAAGCCAAAGAGTGTGAAGAGCTTCATTCTTCCAGCTAGTCAGGCAGTTTCTTTGAAGTGAGACTGAAGCAATGTTTTAGTCTGCTTTCAGATATAAACTGGTGCTTTTATAAGGTATACTAAAGGAAGAATGCTGTGCTCATAATGGGTGGGGATTTGGCCTTTGTATTTCCCTTCAGGCAACAGAAAGAACCAGCCCTTCCCAAGGTAAGAAATGACTGGCTGCCAAGAAGTCCCATTTGCATTAGAGATTGGCCTAATGTACAACACTAGGATTCTGGATTTTGAGCACAGAGCATTCAGGGGTGTCCGCATTCAGGGTTTCAGCTTTGGACCCCTCTTTTGTTGGGACTGTACCAGCTTTGTTGAACAACATTGTGTAAGCTCTGATGGATGCTTCGAGAATTGTCTGGGTGAGCTATGGATGAGAAGTATTGAGAGGTGATTAGTACTGGAAGAACTTTAAAAAAAAAATCACCCTGGTGTCTACATAAAAATTATTGTCTATAGTGCTGTCAGCTCAACAAAATACTAAGACTTCTGATCAAGCAGTGTATCTTTGAGTTTATTATTAACTTCTCGATAGTTATCATATCTGCATCATTATGTATCTGCAAATACAGCTGAGATAAAGATGTCCATCAAACTCAATAGAGTATCAAGGTCCAGAAGGCATGTACTGAGAATGTCTTTTCCAGTTTTAAGAAGGGATGAGCTGTGGAGCCGTATTCAGCTTGAGATCAGGTGGGGATTCAGGTCCGATGGCGGCAAAATCTCAAACATTATCCTTGAAAATTTTGTCCTTCAAATGGTAGAAATTTCATGAGACCAGCTCTTCTTATGAGGTTTCAGCTGCTTTAGAATCTGAAGTAGAACACTGACTCCTTCAGGACTTGGATCTGCTTGCAAATGAAACTAGAGTGGACATTTCCAACCCAGGGACTCTGTCTCTTCCCATACACATATGTTGAAATTCAAGGAGGTTCAGAATCCAGATTCTGGATTTGGCCTATCGCCAGTGTTCAAGTGTTACAGTTTCAAATCTGGCTACCTACTTATATGCATTTTAGAGCTTGCTAGTCAAATCAATGTGGAAGAACATTGATTAATGTATCTTGATATATCTAGAAAATCTAATTGTCATTGTTTGATACTGAGATTTGCCAGAGTTGCCATCACCACCAACAAAAATAAAAGAACTAACAGCACTTACTCCACATAGCAATGTTATTTTCAAAGTGCTTTACAAATATTCATGCCTCATCAATGGTGCAAATTAGACAGCCAAAACTCTACTGGTTCAGCCTGCCGTAAACTCTTCAGTTTGCATCACTGCTAAAGCCTTTCATGATGCAAGGCTTTCTACAGTTCAGTTAATGTTGTTGAGGAAGAAAAACTGGACAGCAGAGGCTTGTTGCTGCTTAACAGTGCTATATTCTCAGCTTGTCCACCGATAGCACAAGGGTACACATATAAACTTTGATCCTGCACCACTCTCATTGGGAGTCTTGCTTTTGATTTTAACAATCATAGGTTTATCCCTATACTACTTAGATCATTGGATCATGGTGGAACAAGCAAAGTCATGGCTTTTTGCAGCTCATCTTTTACTTCATAGTTCTCAATTCTCAGTACTGTCTCTCTTCTCTAGGAACTCACTTCCTTTCAAAGGACAGACCCAAACCAAAACCCAACCCACTAACCCCATTAGTCAAATCGATTTTTTTGTTTTCTTTAAACTGCATCATAAATGACAAAAGCAAAGCTATTACATTTAAACCATCAGGTGGTACTGTAGGAGGTACTCTTGATTGCAAATGTCTTCACAGTTGGTTTCAGCTACACCAACAGAAAAATGGAATAACTCCATTGACTTCAGTGAGTTGTTCTAGATTAAAGCTAATCTGAGAGCAGAAATTAGCTCATATTTTAGAGCACTGCTTTAAATCAAATAGTTTAAGAGTTGAATCTCTTCAATTTAACTTTCCCCAAATAACCCTTTCAATCACATCAGCATCTTTATGCTTTATCTGCCTGGTATAATGTAGTTCTGTTGACTTCAATTAATAAAAATACATTTTGAAAAATCCCAGCAATAACTTTAAACTTGCTCTGGCTAGCAGAGATTAAAAATATTTTTATTTGATGTCTCTTGGATGGCAGGCAGATACCATGGTGAGCTTATAACAACTGATGGGGAGACTATTTTCTAATTGTCTTTCACTCTTAGAAACCACAAAAAGAAACCCCTATATGGTTTAATGCTGAAGGTCTTATCAGCACGAGTTTGGGGTGGCTGCATTACTTATGATTGTAGTTGGGTGATTTTTTTCAGCAAATAGTAAATTCACTAAAAAAAATGCATGGGGTGGGGGAGAGCACTGAATCTATTAGTGAATGTGAGTTGAATTCAAATAAATAGTTTCAGTGGAAAAAATGAAAAAAAAATCAAATGTTCACAGGGTTTGTTTCAAAAATATCAAAATGAACCATTTCAAGACTTCATTTTGAATCAGCATTGTCTAGATGAAATGCTGATTCAAAACAACATTTTCAAAATGAAACTTTGATTTGAATTGACATTCAAAACATTTTGTTTGACCTGAACAAAATTATTTTGGCTTTTCATCTCAGCAAGAAAAAACGAAGAAATTCAGTTTCAGTTTCAAACTGATTTGTGTGCGTGCGTTTGTTTGTGCTGACCATAAGTGCTGCTGAAAAGTATTTCAAGAGAGTGTCCATTCAACCTTTATGCAGTACAATCATTCAAAACCCAGTTCAGGAAAGCACTTGCTTAATAACAGCATGGTTAACTGCTTTCCTGAATCGGAATGTTTTTCTGAACCAAAGTAAAAAAGCTGAAGTTTTAGATTTTCTAGAAAGCAACACTTGGTAAGTGACATTGCCATCAATATTATGGGAATCATTTCTTATTGCTAAATCCTCTCAGAATTAAAGAGTCAAGAAGGAAAATAAAACAAAGAAGAAAATTAAGGACCTTCGGATTCAATATGCAAATTTTCAAAACATTTTAATTCCTTCTGGTGTTCAAACTGAGCTTTGTAATATTGATAATGAGGCAAAATATGTGTTATTTCACCTTCAACAAAGACATTATGAACATGGTGAGAAAACAGGGACATTTGACATCCCAAGTACGTTAAAATCAAGCTCAGCATGCATCTCCTGCAATTAGCTCCCTGCGGGTCAAATTAAAACAAAACCAGAGGAAAGCAATAGGCGATTCTGCTGTAGTTGCAATGGAGCAGGTTTGTCATAATCTGCAGCTTCTGGAGAGAACATATAAAGATCTCTCAGTTAACTGGATATGCCAAAACTTTGTAGTGACAAAAGAGAGCAAATAGACTTGGCATTTTTCTCCAGGAAAAAATATACCAAAGATATAAAAATCATTAAGATCTGGGAAATCACTGGGCATCTGATCCTATTTCTTCTGAGGTCAGCTAAAATTTTGATACTTACTTAAATGGGGATAGAATTAAGTACTAGGAAGAGAGGCGCATTTCTCTGTGGCATTCTATTCAAATCAAGTTGAGATGATTTTCTGAAGCAGATATTTAATGAAGTAGGAAATTTAGGGATTTTTCATCTAGTTCAAACTCTTATCTCACCTTTTCTCTCGCCCGTGAAAATTACAGGCCAAGCTCATGAATAAATGTGGATTTTGCAAAACACTGGGAGACTTGGGATTTCCAAGCAGTAAAAAACAACATGGAGGAGGGAGTAATATTAGCAGTAATGGGTACTTTCAGGATGCCTGTGATAGACAAGGAAATAGAAAATATACTCCTGGCCAGGAGGTCTCAGAAGAGGAGCAACATTTTAAATCAAAGGGAAGCAGAAGTATCCTGAAGAGTACAAGAAAAAGACTGGCAAGAGAATTAGCTAGAAACAATTGAATTTAGAGAGAATTTAGCTATTACGTTGATAGATACTAAAGAAAAATTCAAGACAGACAAAGCATCAAAGTCACAAGGTATCAAAAAATAGACAGAAAAACTTGTATGAAAGAACTGGCTTGGGGAGAGCCTAGAGACAGCGGAGGAGAGCACAACACTTCCTGATGGCCTCGCAGCTTACTACAGATTGTTCTTATTTAGGGTCTGTTCCTCTTCAGTGTGGAAGAGAGGCTCTCCCCCTCTGCTTGTGGAGTGAGAAATGCATCTCTGTGGCACTGTTCAACCTGCTCCCCCAGCTCAGGAAGTCACAGAGGTTAGAGAATGAACATCACACCCCACAACTTGCTAAACTCTCCATTAACTTTTCTGTGCCCCCACTTCCCATCTGTGTTGTGAAATACCACTTCATGGGAAGATCTATATAAGAGCTAAATATCATTATCCTGTTACTTTATGTACATTTACATTATTGTTTTTAATCAAAAATAAAAGGGCACCACAATATTCACTTGAAATGTGTCTTCTTAGCAAGGGGAATAAAAACTGTTTGTGGCTTATGTACACAGAAATAAAACCCTGCAGCTGGCTAGCAATCTGCATTTCCAGGGAATCAGTGGTCAGAGGGTGGTCTGCAGCCCACATTTGGTCTTGGGACACATAATGGGTACCTTAGTATAAGAGGTTTTATTTACAGATGATGAGCATGTGGTTTTCCAGTGTAAGAATAATATAAGCATAGAGCACTTGACTTCAATGGGTTTTAGATCAGACCCACAGAGCTTTGAACATATAATAATGGCACAGTAAGCAAAGATTTTGCATAAAGAAATAAATGGAATGTAATAAGTGGATAAGAAATGCTTCGGAAATTACAGAGCACTCAGTTGGAACCGAGTGAATCACTGATATTTTTGCTTCAATTTTTTTGCTGAACCAAAAACATTTTAAAAAATGGAAATTCAACCTGAAATGGACATTTTTTGGCTTTTCCGCACTAAAACAAAAACAAATTAATTTTAGGTTGAACAAAACCTGAAACTATTTTTTTTTCTTTTTTTCATTTGAGTGTTTTTTACTCTTTAAAAAAAACACAACATAGATAAACTTTCAAAATGAAACATTGTTTTGAAATGAAAAGTCAACTGTGTCATTTAAAAAATGTTGAAATGGAACACTGACTTTTTTCACATCTTTTTTAACTGAAACTATTTTCTGAATTTGACTGTTGTTGGCATGACATAAAACTACTTATTTTAGTTTTAGATAACATAACTTGCAAGATTTGTTTCTCTAGTTCAGGGGTCCTCAAGCTGGGGGTTTGAGGTAATTACATGGGGGGTTGCGAGCTGTCAGCCGCAACCTCAAACCCCGCTCTGCCTCAAGCATTTATAATGGTGCTAAATATATAAAAAATATTTTAAATTTATTAGGGAGGTTGCACTCAGAGGTTTGCTATGTGAAAGGGGTCACCAATTCAAAAGTTTGAGAACCACTTCTCTAGTTAGTAATAGAACAGGTAGACAATAGAAAATTCACCTTATTTCTGTTGGTAGGAATTAGAAATTTGAGAATGAAAACAAGGCTCACGGTGCAGACAGCTATGCAAATTAAGTCATAGCTGAACTTAATTGGATTGGTTGAATATACTCTCAAACCAACTTAATGTGGTGTCATTGCATTGACCTAAATAGGGCTACTCTTGATTTACACCAGTGTAAGAGAGACTAAGCTTTAAGGCTTGGCTACACTTGCAAGTTAGAGCACATTAAATCAGTCCCAGGCACCCTAACTCCTGAGGTGTCTACACTGGCAAGGCACTTAGAGTGCCTGGACTCTGCAACTGGAGCACTCCTGTAATCCACCTCAACGAGAAGCACAGAGCTTGCTGTGCCCTGGCTGAAATGCCCGGGTGTCATTGTAGATGATGTGTTGCATTACTGTGCTGTGATTGGCCTCTGGAAACATCCCTTGAAGTCAAGTGGCCACTCTGGTCATTGTTTTGAACTCAGCTGCAGGCATGCGGAGAGCCCCTTTCAAAGCTCTGTTCTGACATCCGGCATGCTTATCTGCTCTGGGACACAAAGCAAACCATTACTGTAGAATGCTGCTGCAGCGGAGGCAGGCGTGTGTGCATGAGAGAGGTGGGGAATGGGGGTGCGGGCTGATGTGGGGGTTTCCCTCTGCCACTGTCTGAACTTACAAGACAGCATGCTGACACACTCTCTGCCCCCAAAACACACTGTCTCTCCCCCCACATACACACAACACACTCCCTGTCACACTCCACCACCCCCGCATTTGAAAAGCATGCTGCAGCCACTTGCACACTGGGATAGCTACCGCAATGCACCGCTCTCTGTGGCATTGCAAGAGCTGCTAATGTGGCCACATTACTGCGCTTGCAGCTGACAGTGTAAACACAAGGCAGCACTTTCCCTGCTGTTGTCTCCGAGGGTTTAACTCCCAGCACTCTACATCTGCAAGTGTAGCCATAGCCATAGTCCTCTTAGCTTTTTCCTTACACAGTGACCATATATTTCCAGTCTGAATTACTTAACATGAGAAAAAACAGTAAAACAAGAAAGAACAAAAATAATGTCACAATGAGAGCACAGCACCTCCCTTTTTGTGACGTGCTGCATCAACTCTGCCACTCTTGCCTAGATGCCTTTAAAATGTAAAGGTACAGGAGAAAAACTCATAAAAGGCATGTACACCACAAAGCCCTATAAATGTAATCTTCAAAGGATCTTTTGGAGCTTTAACCCAATTTACTAGCCATTTCCTGTATACAGAGCAAACAAAGAAAGACTGGCATTCAATAAATAAGAGGTTAAAAAATAAAAGAAATCAGACCATGTTAGTACTTGATGCTTACCAGTAAATTAGTTCCAACAGCAAACTTGGACAGTCCCAGACCTGTGTGTTTAATTAAATCATTAAACTATAAGAAATAGTGCTAGAACTGTGACTCCTTTTAACACACTGCAGGCAGCTCCCAATTTATATTCCTAAAAGGAAGAAACACCTTTTTGTAAGATGTTTATAAGAGACAATCTATCGTGGTAAGATGATGGGTGAGGTTCAGAGACACATTTAAACAAGTGAGTTTGCTTAAACATAAAAGAACTAGATTATAACTACAATCGGTGCTGAGCAGGGCAGGAAACAAGTGCTGGCTGATGCACTGGGGGAAGGAGTAGAGTCAAGGTTCCTCCCACCCATTCCCCCCCTCTGCATGCCCACAGGGAATTGAGGGAATGGCAGCTGCCTCATGATGCCTGCTTTCCAGCCTGAGTGGGGATTTTTAATTGTTCTCTCCCTTCTGACCATTTTTCCTCTGCCTTCAAACCTAGTCCTGTATTCCTCATCTTGGGGTGGGGAGAAACCAAAGTAAACACACAATGGTTGTTACTAGGCGAGGGGGGAATCAAGTTATCGGTTTTCTCCCCTTTGACTCCACAGTGCTAGAGCATGGCGTTAATATCAGTTTCTGTACTTCCTCTTCTTCAATTCATTCAGAATCAACAATCTGGGTTCTGCCCTCTCCACTCCAATAAAACTGCTCTTACAAAGGACACCAATGACCTCTTCCACGGCAAATGAAAAGCTCACTTCTCTAACCTTTATTTCTCATGATCTGTCTGTAGCTTTGACACAGTTGATTATTCTCCCTTTCCTCATCTTTCTCTTGGTTTCTGCGTATAATTCTGCTTTCTTGCTTATGCTTTGCTTAGCTGGCTGCTCCTGCAGCATGTCCTAAGCCTTAATTGTGCCCTACTTGTTAGTGTTCTCCAGAATTCTATTTGGGTTCTCTCCTCCTCTCTTTGTACCCTTTCACTCTTTGCACCCTCACGTACTTCCACCGTTTCCTCTGACACCCCTATCGAGATTATTCCTGTATCTGTTTGTCTACCACCAGCCTTTGTCCTGCTCCCCCTCTTCTCTTCCATATCCTGCCTAAGGATGGTCAAAAAAACTCAGTTGAAACTGTTTATTGACTGAAAATTGGGTTTTCAACTCAATGAAATTTTTCATGAAAAAAAGTCTGCTTTCTGAAGAAATCCTGACTTTTCATTGAAAAAAACCAAACAGCCAAAAACTTAAAAGTTTACATTTTTCAGATTTTGGCTGAAAAATGTAATTTCCGAAATGCTTTTGCATTGTCTTATGGGTAAGGCTGCGGAAGTCACAGATTCTGTGACTTTCTGGGACTTTTGGGACTTCTGCAGAGGCCAATTCGGCTGACCCCAGAGCATCCTGAGCAGCTGGGGCTGTTGCCCGCCATCCCCACAGAGCAGCAGCAGCAGCAGGGCCCCAGGCTGCCCCGCCCCCACCGAGCAGCATCAGAGGCGTCCCAGGCTGCCCCCGCCACCACTGAGCAGCAGCAGTGCCCCAGGCTGTCCCCCGCCACCACCAAGCAGCAGCGCCCCCCTGACCCCACCGAGCAGCAGTGGCAGCAATCCGCCCCCTCACCCCGAGCAGCAGAGGTGGTGCCCCGGACTGAGATTTAGTCAGGGGTATTTATAGTACAAGTCATAGACAGGTCAGGGACCGTGACTTTTTGTTTATTGCCCGACACCTGTCCATGACTTTTACTAAAAATGCCAGTGACTAAATTGTAGCCTTACTTATGGCAGTTCTAGTTTGGGTGCCCTATTCCCTCATTCTTCTGCATGTCCTGGATTCCCCAGCTAGACTACATTTCCCATGATGCACCATGACCAGAAACTCATAACATATGCAGTGGTTCAGGAAGAGAGGAGACCATGGAGAATACTGCCATCAAGTTAAGTTTTGGAGAGAGAGAGAGAGAGAGAGATTAATTCTTTCCTCCAGCAATTGTTTCCTGAAATGAAAACTTCAGCATTTTTCCCATCCGCTGGGCACACATCCTCTATTTTCCTGTCGCCATGCCCATGTTGGTGTCACTAGGCATAAATCTAGGTAACTCGGGAGGATGGAAGACCACGAGTGTCGATGAAGTCTTCTTACTGTAGGCCTATATGAATTAAAGTACCTCCATGTTAAGCGCTTCTGTTAGCCTTACTAAACTTTTGTAAACTCCTGTGCTATGTGCTGACTGCTAGCAGCTGCAAGGCCGGTTAGCACTAGATGCAGCCAATACTAGATAAAATAGGCGGAAAGCAAATGCTGTAATCAAGGTTATATGCATGAGAAAGTAGCCCACACAGTGGGAAAGTACAGAAAGAGAAAAACAAAGGGGGTATAAATACTGGGACCCCGCCTGTGGGAGATTTGAGATTGCTATTTCTCCCTTGCACCTTATTTGAGCTCAGATAAACTTGTGTTAGCTTCTCCACCCTGGTGTGTTTATTGGGGCGACACACACCGGGCAACGAACCCTGCTGTTGCCCCCCCTCGGGCACTCTGTGCCGGCAACACCCAGTTTCTCAATGTGCTGTGTTGCTTTTTGCCCTCTAATACCACCCATTCTGCCCTTTCCTCATTACTCTACTGGTAAACCCTTGCCCAGGTCTTGGCTACTTGTTGCCTGGAGTAGTAATAAATCTCTGACCTCATTTCTCCCACTCCAGTCTATTCTAAAGGGCACTGTTTAAAATATCTTTCCAATATCTGTCCAGGTCACCCACTCTGGAAGCCCCATCTAGCCATCCTAACTATTTGTGCATCAAACTTAAGTCCCTCATCCTCATGCACAAGGCTTTACATAATTTTGCTTCCCTGTATGTTTTGCTCTGACTTCCTCCTGTTCCCCCCAATCTCCTTGCTTTACTGCTCCTTTCATCTCTTTCCATCACTCTCTGCTCTCTGCCTCCTTTCTAACAGGGCATTCTCCCTATTATCATCTGCCAATGGCTCTCTCCCTATTCCAGTTCACTTCCTTCTTGAAACTCCCTTGTTCCAAGAATTCACCTACTCACCACCTCTAATTTCCCAACTCCTCTCTTTCTCACACTATTGGACTGTGCCTTGCCTTTGTTTGCCTTATTTTATATCTTCCGGACAGGAAACATACCCAACTGTTTGTAAAACTTCATGTAAGTTTATAGTGCTATAGATATGATTTTTAATTACACGTAATCCCAAATTTCTTATAAATTCCCCACCTTTCCTGCTAAGGGAATTTCACATTATAGTGTACATGCCAAGGACCATTAGAGTCTTGCCATATATTTATGGTGTAATTAAATCCGTTTCTTATTCTAGATCTTTTCATCAGAGGATGGTGCAATATCCTCAAGTTATTTCCAGTATTAGTCAATGTAATGCTCACACAAAGAGCCAAATATGGGAATGATATCTTTATCTATGAAACCAGCACAGCTCCTCCACAGCGCAGGAAGGGTGACTTCTTACACTGAAAGACTAATGTAATTTTTCTATGCAGTGAATCCTTAGCTTTATTTCTGCAGAAATTGTCAAGATGGGTGTTTATTAGCAGCAATTGTGTTTTGTTGCTGTGGAAACCTGTCATCTGAACCACAAGTTCAATTCCTATGAGACATGAGAGCTATCAGATGATCACAACTTTCATTTGTTACTACCCTGGAGTTGGATTTGCACTGATGACCTGACAATGAAAGGCTCTATATCCCATGACCAAACCCTCCAACATTCCCAACAGCTAGTCAATGATATCTTTTGTTACACAAAAGATCTATTAATCAGTTTTTCATCACACTGAGGTGCCTTTTACAAACGTCAATTGTCACCGTTGTCTTCATGTAGTATTACACATGAATACTATGGGCACATCTTCACTAGCAACGTTAAAGAGCTCAAAAAACCCCCACCTCCACGAGGGGAATAGCTACCAGTGCACTGTCTATACTGGCACTTCACAGTGCTGAAACTTGCTGTGCTCAGGGGTGTGTTTTTTCACACCCTGAGCAAGAAAGTTGCAGCACTGCAAAGTGCCAGTGTAGACAAGCCCAAGTTCTTGTGATAGGAAAGTAGTTAACTACTTACCTCAAAGAGCAGTGAATGATATGTTACCTAATTACATCTACATATCTTTTGGATCTGAAAAAAGCGATACAGAGATGTGAACATGTTCTTTGAGAAAAAGAAAAACATATTTGGCTAATCATCTCACCTCTCAGTTTAGGTACTCTGATCGAGAGCATTAATATGGAAGGGGTGATAGTTAGGGTTGCTGATAGTTAGGGTTGCTGGAGCTGCTACCTTGTCTGTTGTTTTTAGTTCTAGTTATAACACCGATCACCGTACTTTTGTTAACAAACACAAGCTTGTTGCCACAAACAGCTGTATTAATGTACCGAACAATTCTTTTGCCCCAGTGAGGTATTTTCCCTTTGTTATAATGCACAGAAGAGCTAAACTCAAACTGAAAAGCCGTTTTTCTTTAAATGAGTAATTTAACAACGTGAGACCATTCCTTTGCAATGATCAAGACACCACTTAAAATGAATGAATATGAATTTTAAATGCTTGAGCGTGTTTCAAAAGAGTGCCATGACAGTGTTTGCTTCTTGAAAGTTATGAGTTTTGCTAGCCATGATTGTATTAGCTATTGACGGTTTGACATCTACTGCTGAAAAAACTTAGAGCTTGTGGACATCATATGTAACCAACACATAGATAAATGCTACATAATGGATCTGGAAACAGAAGAACATACCTCTCATGTTGTCTTGCCAACGTGTTTCAATACTGGTTGTGAGACCAGGAGAAATCCCTGTTCATGATCCACAGGCCATTCATTTGTTGTCCCCTCTGGTGAGACTACTAACAAGAGTGCCAATTCACTCTGATTAAGGTGATAGATTTTGTGCTGTGGACGCCTGTTCACTGAGAACTAGACTGAGATCACCACTCTTGTTCCACAAGGGCAACTGAAACAGACATCAAATGAGATCAACTTTTGGCCACTACTGACTGACCTGATCTAGAGGTGAAGTGGTGACCCAGAAGTAAAGGGGTCTGTATTTCATTATCAATCCCAGTGAGTGGTCCAGCCCTGCTTTTCTAAAATAAAAAAGCTTTATCCTTACAGAACAAATGTTTCAAATAATAAAGTACAAATAAAGGTGCTTGTTAAAGCAGTATTGCTCAACTATGTGTTTTTGAAGAACTTGTAAGAGGATGGTGAGAATTTCATGAAACAGATGTACTGATAAGTAAAATTTAAGCTACAGGGGAATAATAAGGGGAATGGCCCTGAAATAAAGAAAAAAAGTCCCTTATTTATTATTCTGATCAGAAGGATAGATTTAGGCAAGGCTATGTTCCACAAGTGCCTCCGTGGAATTTCCCAAAATATAATTTTCCCCCCAAATTTCCACCTCAATTAAAAGTCTTGCTCACGAACAAAGCCAACTGACCTGCAAAAGTTGTGTCAGTGATGGGACACTGGGTGGAGTGAGCCAATGCTCTGAGGTGGTAATCAGAATTCTCTCTCAGGTGCTTGACTGGTGGGTTTAAGTGAGCTCCACATGTGGGGTCTGGAAGGAAGGTCAGATTGGCAGGGCCAGCTTGTTGTTTTTTTTAGCATAGCTCTGCAGTCTGGGACACTAGCAAAGATTACCTGGGTCTCTCTAAATAAATCAATTCCCTGCCCTTGCAGGGGCCTCAGGCATTGGTGCAGCTCGGTCCCTCCTACCCTTTGTTTGTGACACATAAAAGTTTAGTCTTCTGTGAGCTGTATTGCTTTGGTCTAATTCTGGTTGTTAGGTTTAGTGTGGGTGATGTTTGTGACCTCTGACATACAAGAAGTCAGATTAGATGATCTGATGGGTCCTTTCTGGCTTTAAACTCTAGACTACTTATGACTATCTTTAACACTTTTCTCTTTCCCCACTCAGGACAAGGACTGTCTGTTGTGTTAGTGCCACGTCTAGCACAATGGGGTCCTGCTCCACAACTGGGGCTCCTAGGTGCTACCTCAATACAAAAAACAAAACAGTAATAATAAATGGAGGACTAGAATACTCCTCAGATTACCTTTCTTTATAGGGAAAGAAAACGAGCTAAAATTCATACAAAAATAGGAGCTGTGACAGCATTAGCCTCTCACCTCTCAGGATCTAGCTTCAAATTCTGGATATCTGATCATATGCGAAAAAGAGTGCATTACAGCATGTTACCCAAACTGCCAAGCAATATGACTGGATGACTGGAAAAAGGCTAATGTAGTGCCCATCTTTAAAAAAAGGAAGAAGGAAGATCCAGGGAACTACAGGCCAGTCAGTCTCACCTCAGTCCCTGGAAAAATCATGGAACAGGTCCTCAAGGAATCAATTCTGAACCACTTAAAGGAGGGGAAAGTGATCAGGAACAGTCAGCATGGATTCACCAAGGGCAAGTCATGCCTGACTAACCTAATTGCCTTCTATGATGAGATAACCGGCTCTGTGGATGAGGGGAAAGCAGTGGATGTGCTATTTCTGGACTTTAGCAAAGCTTTTGATACAGTCTCCCACAGTATTCTTGCCAGCAAGCTAAAGAAGTATGGGCTGGATGAATGGACGGTAAGATGGACAGAAAACTGGCTAGATGGTCGGGCTCAACGGGTAGTGATCAATGGTTCCATGTCTAGTTGGCAGCCGGTATCAAGTGGGGTGCCCCAAGGGTCGGTGCTGGGGCAGGTTTTATTCAATATCTTCATTAACGATCTGGAGGATGGTGTGGACTGCACCCTTAGCAAGTTTGCAGATGACACTAAACTGGGAGGAGTCGTTGATACGCTGGAGGGTAGGGATAGGATACAGAGGGACCTAGACAAATTAGAGGATTGGGCCAAAAGAAATATGAGGAGGTTCAACAAGGACAAGTGCAGAGTCCTGCACTTAGGACGGAAGAATCCCATGCACTGCTACAGACTAGGGACCAAATGGCTGGGCAGCAGTTCTGCAGAAAAGGACCTAGGGGTTATGGTGGATGAAAAGCTGAATATGAGTCAACAGTGTGCCCTTGTTGCCAAGAAAGCTAATGGCATTTTGGGTTGTATAAGTAGGGGCATTTCCAGCAGATCGAGGGACGTGATCATTCCCCTCTATTCAGCACTGGTGAGGCCTCATCTGGAGTACTGTGTCCAGTTTTGGGCCCCACACTACAAGAAGGATGTGGATAAATTAGAGAGAGTCCAGCGGAGGGCAACAAAAATGATTAGGGGGCTGGAACACATGACTTATGAGGAGAGGCTGAGGGAACTGGGATTGTTTAGCCTGCAGAAGAGAAGAATGAGGGGGGATTTGATAGCTGCTTTCAACTACCTGAAAGGGGGTTCCAAAGAGGATGGATCTAGACTGTTCTCAGTGGTAGAAGATGACAGAACAAGGAGTAATGGTCTCAAGTTGCAGAGGGGGAGGTTTAGGTTGGATATTAGGAAAAACTTTTTCAATAGTAGGGTGGTGAAGAACTGAATGGGTTACCTAGGGAGGTGGTGGAATCTCCTTCCTTAGAGGTTTTTAAGGTCAGGCTTGACAAAGCCCTGGCTGGGATGATTTAGTTGAGTTTGGTCCTGCTTTGAGCAGGGGGTTGGACTAGATGACTTCCTGAGGTCCCTTCCAACCCTGAGATTCTATGAGATCACTGGCCCTTTCATGGGTCTACACAGGATCAGCAGGTGTGTTGCACTAACAGGATTGAGGTGTACTGCGAGGAGCGGGTGATGAGAAACTTCCCACTTTAACCCTGCCTCAAACCATTGTTAACAGTCCATCACTTTTCAAATTGATCTGAGTTTTTAATAAACTATTTACATGAAGATTAGTCAGTCTTCCTCAAAGCCCTGAAGGGTGACAGCTGCACTGTGCTTTCTCTTCAGAGAGCTAGCTCTGGGAGTGCAGCAGCTTATGAATTTAGGCAAAGAAAAAACCCAAACCCTGCTAAATTGGCAGAACCCCGGGCATATGTCATTCTCTAATTACAAGATGTAATACTTCCTGGAACAGGTAATTTCACTTCAGATAAACAGCAAGCAGGGGCCAGTTGAATTATTCTACAAGAAAAATGTGTTATAAAACCATTTAGTTTATGTCAGGAGTAAGGCACTGCAGATGTGCCTGCTCAGTACTCCTGGCACCCTACCAAGCCAGCTAGGCTGCCTGATGGAGCACCCTGCCCAACTGGCTGAGGAAGCTAGAAAGCCAATTCTTAAGCTCAGAAGCAGCTCCTCGTTGGTTGTTCAAATGCCCATGGACTCTGCCTCCCTGAGCTTGTCTATCTTGCCAAACTCTGCTCCTGTTCTGCTCTACCACAGCTCCAGCCAAGAGCCTGCCCTTCTCCTGCCCTCCTGGTAATCTCTCTCTGACTCAGGCCTGATTCCTGACTCTGACACGGTCTTGACCCTTGGCTGTGGCATTTGGTTTCCAACTCTGGTTCTGATCTTTGGCTCTGCCTCAAACCTTACTGCTGGCATTTGGACTCTGACCACTAGGCTTGACAGCATAATTCTTAGACCCATCTTCTTAAATTCAACCCAAGAAGCTTTTGCATTCTCTTACCAACTTATTGAGGAAAAAGGCAAGGAACAATACTAGATTTCTCAGACAGTGATGGAGAGTAAAGGATAACTGGTGTCTTTGTAACCATGGTTAATAAGAGAGGACAGGAAAAATGTTCACATTTAGGCTGCATGCATTTTCTTCATTGTACATAATAATGAACAATAGTAGGAACATGGCTATAAGTACCTGCATAACCAGATGGTTACCAAGATACTTCTGATCATCCCGACTACTACAGAAGGGTCAGTTCTTGTATTTATTTTTTGAGTCCCAAGCAGATTGGATCTCAAGAATTATTTATTAAATTTACTAACCAGAATAATAGGTTTTGCTTTAAGCATGGGGTGCCAATGAATGAAACCAGCAAGCTTTGCTTGTGCTTCTTTTAAACCCTTGTTAGCATTATTATAAGGCATAACATATGAAATGAGCTTTCTTATTTAGCTCTCATCTTTTAAATACTATATCTTTCATGAATATTTTTGGACTGGGATTGAATGATATAGGCACAAGACTTTTGTTCACCGCTGTCCTTTAGGAGCCAGGTATTATAGTCCTGAGCTCAGTTGGAATCTCTAGCTACTATTGTAATACAAATAATCTGTCTAGTTATAAATAAAGGGAAAATTGAAATTGCTTGTTTAAGAAAATGAGTGAAACAATACTATCATTCCCCCATTCAGAGATTGAAGGAGTGGTTAAAAATTAGTGAAATTTTTTTTGACAAAACCCTACTAGAGTGCAAAGCAAATGGAAAACTGGCAAATTGGGAGGGATAGTTTTGATATATAAACAAAACTAAGAGGGAGCTGTCAGGAGAGAGCGCAAACAGAACACAAAGAAGAGAGGAACTACAAGGTAATACATAGGCAATCAACTCTATAACATGTCTGAGCTCCAGAGAAGGAAATTCTACAAAGATATAAAAACTCTGCTTCAGAGAAACTCAGAGTAAGGCAGAGGAAAACTTTGCGCAATTGAGTACTCCAGGGGAGTTGTCCAAGTAATTCTTAATTTACCATAAATGGTTATGAGAAAGTGCTGTTCTTGCATTTTCTTACACTGTAGCCCTGATTCCAAAACTCTATTTGTTACAACGTTCAACACTTTCATTACTTCTTTTCCTCAAAATGAAACTATATCATCTGCAATTTCCTCAAAAATTGAAAACAATGAGCCAATTTAATCCCGGATGTAACTTTACCAATTCCACAGAATTGCACTCTGACTGCATCAATAATACATTTGTTGTGCAATTTCTTCAGCCTCTCCCAAAACACTAGTTAAGGTTTTTTTATTTCCAATTTTAACAAGATCATAGTCCAGCTGTTTCATCTCCCTGGCACAAATAGCGGTCTCAGCCCTCCCAACCTGTTTGGGAGAGCGCTCCCAGGTGAAGTACAGGTACATCTCAGTGTCACCAACTTTCACATTTTATCACAAGTCTTGTATTTGGTGTATTTCTTAAAGCCCCTGCTCCTGAGCTCATGTGGATACATAACAATCTCAGCTGTATTTCAAAAACAAAGTTCCAGTCATCATGCTTAGAAAGAACTTGAAAATGTGACCTGAGCATCACCTAAAAGTTAAAAGAACAGAAGATACAGAATACATTTGGGGTTCTTGTTTAACAATCACATGATTTGGAGGGTGGGTCTCACTCATTTCTGAACACGTGGGTTTGGCAATACTAGTCTCACACTCTAGTCAGGGGAGAACTTTGGGACGCTTCCATCTTTTCACTTAATCCTTGGTAGGTCTGGAACAGGCCCTGGAAAATGATGACGACCCCAGCTCAATCCAGAAGCAAATCTCTACTGCTCTTTTGACCAAACTATCCCCCAGTTGGCCAAAATGTGTAAAACTTTCAAAGTACCTAAGTGACATAGGAGCTCATGTTTCAATAGGATTTAACCTCCTAAATCAATTCGGTGCTTTTAAAAACCATGTTCCTTGTCTCTATGCACATGCATACTCTTCCCCAAATACGCCTGCATAGACAGTTTTGCTTCACTTTCTTATAGAAGTTATTTAAGTTTAGTTTTGGATTGTGAGCTGGTTTTTTTTTTTTTTGGTGTGTTTCCCTGGATCGGGGAGGATTTTGGAGATAGAAAACCTCATGTATTGCTCTTCTCCCAGCTGCATGGCTTGCGCAGAATTTATTTTTCCTGCATCCCCTCTTCTTCCATCTTGTTTCAGGTTGGCTTTATGATAAAGTTCCAAAGCTTCTTCAATCCCTTGAACTGCTGGTGCCAGTGGATTTTTATGTGGAAGAAAGACAGCTCCCTGTGTCTTACCTTTATAAGATTCTCAGCATTATTGAGAGTCTGATCTACAACAGTCATTTACTCACTAATAATCTTGCCTTCATACACAGCTACTGGTCAGAAACATTTTCTCCACTTTCTCCCCCTGCTGCAGACTATGGCATATAGCATACAGAGGAAAAGCCCTGCCCCCTTAATGAATATGCATACCACCTTTTCCTATTTACTCCACTCTCGCCATCTACTGGTCAAAACTGAAAACTGAAACCCTACACAACACTCTTGAACCTCACATGTTCTAACTTCATGAAACCCAAAAATCCTTATGGTCTCATACTAAGACTATTACTTTTACAAAGTTATTGCTGAAGACACAGCACCTCCCACTAAATCATTGGGACTACTCTGGTGAGTAACATTACTCCCCATCTCGAATCTTTGCAGGATTGGGGCTCTATGCTTCCACAGCAGAAGACCAATCAAAGTTCTGTCACCAATCAGTATTTATAACAATGCCTTGCATGGTGTCAAGATCAGGGGGTAGCTATGTTAGTCTGTATCCACCAAAAAAAAAAAAAAAAGGAATCCGGTGGCACCTTAAAGGCTAACAGATGCACCATGCATGTGAAGAAGTCAGGTTTTTTTTACCCACAAAAGCTTATGCCCAAATAAATCTGTTAGCCTTTAAGGTGCCACCGGACTCCTTGTTGTGTTTATAACAGTGTTAGTCTGTTCAGCCAAGGGATTCCTCCTCCCTCTAAGTAAATCACAAAGGGACAAATTCTTACATCCTTACTCAGATGAAACTTTCAATGAGTGCTTACCTGAGACAGGTTTGAATAATCCCTGAAGGTGCTCAGATAGAAGCATGAATAGTGGCTATAAGAATGTAGGTAGATGAGATAGATACATGGGGGTCAAGGTTTAAGCACTGGGACTTAACACACTTAAACACTGCATAACTTGGTATCAGAAATGAAAATACATTTATGTAGCTGTAAGAGCTCTTTGGGTCATCTGAGATAGCTTGAATAACCAATATGTAGGATAGGCTTGGCAGAATTCAATTTTTATTTTTTGATGAGTGGTAAAATTATTCCATTACTCAGCATTTTACACAAAACAATCTAGTTTTTCTTCAACTGTATCTGCTTTGATATTGTTGCTATTCACATGAGTTACATACTTTCTGAAACATCCATGAGCTATAGCAAAAAGCAGCTAAGGTTGTTTCCTACTAAAAATTTGAGTTGCATCAAATATTTACCAGAAATAATTGGACAAAGAAAAATATCCTTTCTGCAGAAGATTGTGTTGAGTACTACTTATGTTCCAATGTCTCAACACTCCTCATTGGTAAGGTCAAAAACAAAAGAACTATTGGTAACAAATTTATGAACTAGCTTGGATTATGCAAATAATTCCATGTGATGAGCAGTACATGAAGATTTATTGATCAAAACCCAGTGAGATACCTGTGTAAAGTACATACTAAAGAGGTCATGAAAACACGACTTGTGATTTCAGCATCACAACTTTCACTCGTACTGGACTTTTGGAATGCAGTATTGTGTAGTAGAACAAAACAGAACAAGTACATCTGCTACTTTAAGGACAGCTAGGATAGCAAAGCATCTGAATTTTCTCACTTTAAATTAAGATATTCAAGATTAATCTTATAGTGAAATAGTTGTCAGAATATGTCAAATACAGTTGTAGTTAATTTTTAATAAGTCACTAATGCTGTCTGTCTCAGTTTACCTGAGCAATGCAACTGGTATTTTGAGATGGGCAAAAGCATTTTTACTTCCCATACCAATTTTCTCAAGAGTTACCCTACCCTTCCCCACCCCTGCAGACAAACTTGTTAGTGGTTGAATATACCAACTGTAATATTTTTGTTCTTGTTAAAAGTACAGCATGTTTGTTTTCTTAATTTATGTACAGACTAGGAGTCTTCATCCAGGAGTGCAGGGTGAGATTCAATCAGAATAGTACAACAGCAAGCTCTCAAATTTTCTTTTGGCAAAGGCAGCTAGCTGTTCTCATTCTTGTCCAATAAGTAGCATACGTTGATGAAATTCTTTATCTTACTTTAGGACCTGGTGTTAGTCAAGGAGGCAAACCAATTAGAATTAGTTACGCGCATTTATTATATGAAGAGATGCAGTTTCTACACTGATTTGTCTTTTGTAAACCTATTATAGTCTCTACATCCTGGAGAGTACAGGACTGTACTGATTATGAAATCAATTGTGGAGTCACCCGTCATATATGCACCACTGCAGTTCAACTGTAATCAAATATAGTTCACAAGGGCTGCCATTAAAACATCTCTTCCAGTGGTGGTGAGGATGGGAGGGGGGCAATAAATATCTCCCTCCCCATCCAAATTAAGGCTGAAGAAGTGGATGCGGCCATATTCTCTCTCTATGTACAGGCTCAGAACTACGTACAAAGCCTCTGTAACTTCAAACTTTGCCAAAGAGGTTGCTTCCTCTTGTGTTTAACTTTGTACAACAAGGAAGTGATATTGGCTGCCATTAGGTCCAACAGTTTTCCACAAAAATCATCCTTACACCAGTGAGATTTTTACAAGCCTTGCCTATAACTGTCTTGGGATTGGACAGCCACTCATCTTTTCTCTTGGTTTTTGCTATCTTAGTTACTTCCTTTGATGTCAGTAGAACAGTTAAAATTACTCCCAGTCTGTTATAATTCCCTCCTCGGGTTATAACAAACATCTTAGTTTAAATAAAATATTTCCTAATAGAAAAAAGGACAGTTATAGAGCAATATAAAAGCCAACTGAATACACCTGCACATAGCTGTATTGATTCAATAGAATATAATAAAAGTTATGATTTATATGACAACTGTATTTGAGATTAACAAAGAAAGACTCACTAAATGGGCTACTGAATCTTCACCTGTGACAGTATGATCTATTCGTTTCCTCAATGAGGACCTAGTCCAAAGCCCATTGAAGTCAACAGAAAAGCTATTAGATCTGTCCCATAAAGATACCACTACATATGGCTGCTCTGTGGATTAAGCACACACAGGAGTCATGTAGCAAAACTTACTAAGGCCTGGTCTACACTGGGGGAGAAGGGGGCGGGAGAGAATCGATCTAAGTTATGCAACTTCAGCTACGTGAATAACGCAGCTGAAGTCGATGTACTTAGATCTACTTACTACGGTGTCATCACTGTGGTAGGTCGACTGCTGATGCTCCCCCGTCAACTCTGTCTATGCTTCTCGCTCTGGTGGAGTACCAGAGTCGACAGGAGAGTGCTCGGTGGTCGATTTATCGCATCTTCACTAAACATGATAAACCGACCCCCACTGGATCGATTGCTCCAGAGATAAATGTAGACATGCTCTAAGAGTGGTACCTACTGTAAAAGGAATTTAACAAAATTCTTCCTGACAAGCCACTGCTCTCCCCCAAAACACAGTCATCTGGAATACCAGAGACAGTTGGGCATAGTTCCTTATTATAGGTGAAGCTGGTAGTGCTGTCTAGTTAAAGGTTGCCTAGCACTTCTCAAATTTAGTGATACCAAAAGTTATACCATGTAATTCCACGGGGTGAGAAAAAACTTCTTTACACCATGAGTTAAAGATTCTAGCATTTATTCTACAGAGTTTTGTCCTTGTCTATAGTTATTTGAGAAGAAAATGCATCTAACTGATGGAAAAAATAGCATTGTGGACTCCACTGCAAACAATTATGCAGACACTCCACACAAGGAGTAGGCACTGTTCATTTAATTCTCTTATAAGAGGAACTGGGGGGAGGGGGAAGGGGAAGGAGGAAGATGAAGTTACAGTGCCCTTACTAAACTAAATAATGTACTACAGTATGAACATTATTGGAAAGGATAAATAAGAGACCAGTGAACTGTTGGTCTTGGACTTTATTGTTTCAGAAATCAGTACACAAGCATAGCACATTGTCAGCATAGCACATTGAAAGGATAAAATAAGTTTCTCAATTGCTGATTTGATCTTTGCCAGGACTGGTAACTAGACTGAGTACAGCAGCAGTTACATAGGCCTCATTTAATTTTAAGGATTTCTAGCAATAGCTTGTGCCCAATATTTGCACAGGCTTACCTGTTATCCCAGCTTATAATATTTGTATTTGCCAAACCAAGTATGGTACTAGAACAAACATATGAAACATAGTTGCAGAAATTCACCATTAATGTTAGTGGGGCATTTTTGTTAAATATGGTAAAGAAAATACGAGTTGTATGGCAGCAATTCGGGAAGAGGACTCAAAGGATTACAGGCAAAAGCACTTGAAAATATATATAGCATTTGGTTTTGGGGCCTGGAGGACAGGTCAAAAAAGCAGAATAGAGTTCACCTTCCCTTTGTTCCAGCACCATCATTAAGCAAATTTTAGAGTGGGACTGGTCACTGAGCTCAGACCTGAGAAGGCCATCACCAAAAATAACTTAGTTGATTTCAGTATAGTTGTTTTATTGGCCAACACACACATTATAGCCTAAATATTTTTTGGTAGTGGAACCAACACTTCAATAGTTTGATATTTCCAAAGTTTAACTTCTCAGTGCAAAGACATAGATATAGCTAATGAACATTAAGGATGTTGGAAACATTACAGCCACACTGAACGCTAATTTTTCAAGTATACACAGGAAAGGTGCTAAAGTTCTATTTACCCACAGGACAAATAGATGTAGTAAGAGCGCAAGCTTCTTTACCACTGCCCACCATTCCAGAAGGGTCGCATTGCCTCTCCAAGGCCTCTGTATTTCTCTGTGCTCACCCTAATTCTTTCTAAAATTTCAGCTGAGATGTTACAAGGGCACGAATTGTGATTGACTAAGTCAAATTCTAGTAGATAGGGCTCTAATTCCTTTCAGGTAGGTCACCCAAAGGCCATCAAATAGCAGCAACAGCTCTCAGACAACACCACTTTCAGTTTAAGCACAAGGTTCCATATTCCAATACTGGTCTCTTGAGTTATCTTGTGCCCCTTTCTGTACACTTGATTCCTCATTTTGGAGATCACTTTCTTTTTACTATGCAATTATAGTAGATGCAAAAAGTGATAGTTACAGAATAATATGTTGTCAAACCTTTCAGAGAAGCAGACTGATTTAGTTTTGTTTACTTAAGTTTAGAATATAATTTACTAAAATATATGGTCTTTCCCATTAAGATATCACAAATAATGTACAAGTGTTTGCACTGTAATCCAAATTTGACCTGTCCACATAAGAACTGGGAAACTTATCCTTGAGATTCATGTTGTACTGAAACACCTTAATACTGCTGAAGTGCTTCAAACTTCTGACTTCTACATGAAAGTTGCTTGTACACCAGATTAATTTTTACTAGGCATACGCACTAAGCAGAGTTTGGTGAACTATCAGATGGTTAAAAAGAAAAATCTTAATTCATTTTTTCCTACTACTTCCACCAGTGGCAAGCATGGTGGCCACCCGGATAAAGATGTTCAGTGTATCCACGTAAATACCCAGACACCTAAAAAAAAAAGAAAGCCAGTTAGTTTAATTTACTATAAGCAGTGTTATAAGCAACATTACACAATGTTAATTCAACAGATTAGGAAATTTTAAAAATAAGGCTGAGGACCTGAGTGTCTCACTCAACTTGTTTTTTAAGATGTGTATGTGAATCTCATTTTTCTGAAGTGATCTGTGTAATCATTACAAGCAGAAACTGACTAATTTGCCACTAAGACTTCAGTTATGACATATAGCTCTTATTTACATTTGTTTAAATCACATTCTGGAAACTGGAATGACAACCACATGTGTTAAGCAATAAGCTATAGATGGGTACAAGTGCATAGTAACTTGTCATGGGACATTACGCTTGTAGTTAAAAAACATATTGGAACTAGGATTTGGCCCAAAACAACTAAGCTACCATTAAGTTCAGTGGGACCAGGATTTAGAACAAAGTTGAACAATGTTGGGTAGATTCCTTCTTTCTTCCTCCCAACAGCTTACCCCTCAAATCCCTTTTCTTTTAGAGTCAGTTATTTACATAAAAGTAAATACTGAACTTACTTCAAAAAGATAACAGAAATATGCCTTTCCAACTCAAAAATATAACTGAGGAGAGAAGAGACCTTTACAAGGTGAGAAGGTTAGCCTATTATCAGATTTGGCTATTATTGAGGACAATTAATCCCTATATTACTATTAGCTACAGTGGTCATAAAAGTTTTACTAATTTACAATGACAAAGGTTATACATTATATAAACTAGGATATTTTACAGCTTACAACACAACTAAAATTGTTTTGTTTGAACAGATTAAGAATGTGAGCTGAAAGTCTTTCAGAAAGCAAGTACAAATAATTTCCCCCATCCACACAAACACTGTTAGAAAAAAAACTTACATTGGCTGAGAGATGTACTTAAAAAGGAAAAAAAGACCTCTTTTTTGGCATCATATGTAGTACTTAGTCATGCTTCTGTAGTCTTAAAAATAGGTATTTTTCAGTAATAGTTTTATCCCCATTAACTATTTTCATATTGTATTTGGAAAACAATGTGGCTATAATCTAGTGCATTTTAGTGTACAGTGAGGTTTAACATCCCAAAGTGAATTTCTCTCTTTAATAATATCTGCAGGACAGCAGGTAAATTTTCTTTATACACTACTCCATAGCTTGAAGGGACATCATCAGTTAAAATAGTCTTAAAATCAGATCAGTGTTGACAACAGGATAATACTTACGAGTTGATGGGGTCATACTTTGCTACTCCATATATGGATACTGGGTGCGTCTCTGCACGTTTGATAACTTTTTGTGTATCATACAGCAGGAACATGCCAAAGAGGATCAATCCACCATAAACTGCTACAGAATAGAGGCCTGCTCCAAATGCAGAGGTAGGAGGCAGGAACATAGATCCTGGAATAAGTGTCCAAAAAAGGTATTAAAAGCAAGCCCCTTCTTTGTGAATAAACATTGTTACAGTCTTAATTATTTGAGGAATAGCATGATTTATAATGTAGGAGCATGGAAGGACCATCCTGCAAGAGTGCTCATGTCATTCATGGTGCTTCTTATATGCCAGCTATTTTCATGGATTCTAGCATACATGTACAGCATAGTAAGAGATGTGACATTTATTCAAAATTGCAGAAGAGTACTGTATAGGACTGTTGCACGATTAAAAAAATTAAGTGTGTGATTAATCATGCTGTTAAACAACATAATACCATTTATTTAAATATTTTTGGATATTTTCTACATTTTCAAATATATTGATTTCAATTACAACCCAGAATACAAAGTGTACAGTGCTCACTTAATTTTTGATTAAATATTTGCACTGTAAAAAACCAAACAGTATTTTTCAATTCACCTAATACAAGTACTGTAGTGCAATCTCTATCATGAAAGTTGAACTTACAAATATAAAATTATATACAAAAAAATAAGTGCATTCAAAAATAAAACAAAGTCCACTCAGTCCTCCTTCTTGTTCAACCAATTGCTCAGATAAACAAGTTTGGTTATAATTTGCAGGACAAAATGCTGCCCGCTTCTTGTATACAATGTCACCTGAAAGTGAGAACAGGGGTTCACATAGCACTGTTGTAGCTAGTGTCACAAGGTATTTATGGGCCAGATGTGCTAAAGATTCACGTGTCCCTTCATGCTTCAACCACCATTCCAGAGGACATCATCCATACTTGGTGACAGATTCTGCTCAATAATGATCCAAATCAGAGTGGACCTACGTATGTTCACTTTCGTCATCTGAGTCAGATGCCATGAGGAGAAGGTTGATTTTCTTTGTTGGTGGTTCAGGTTCTAGTTTCCACATCGGTGTGCTGCTCTTTTAAGACTTCTGAAAGCATGCTCCACACCTCATCCCTCTCAGATTTTGGATGGCACTTCAGATTCTTAAACCTTGGGTCAAGTGCTGTAGCTATATTTAGAAATCTCACATTGGTATCTTTTGTGGTTTGTCAAATCTGCTGTAAAAATGTTCTTAAAACGAACATGTGCTAGGCCATCATCCAAGACTGCTATAACATGAAATATATGGCATAATACGGGTAAAACAGAACAGGAGACATACAATTCTCCCCCAAGGAGTTCAGTCACAAATGTAATTAATGCATTCAATTTTTAACTAGCACCATCAGCATGGAAGAATTTCCTGTGGAATGGTGGCCGAAGCATGAAAGGGCATATAAATGTTTAGGATACTGGCATGTAAATACCTTGCAATGCTGGCTACAAAAGTGCCTGTTCTCACTTTACCTGAAAGTTGTAAATAAGAAGCAGGCAGCAGCATCTCCCATAAATGTAAACAAACTTGTTTGTTTTAGCGATTGGCCAAACAAGAAGTTGGATCGAGTGGACCTGTAGGCTCTAAAGTTTTACACAGTTTTGTTTGAGTGCAGTTATGTAATGATAAAAATCTACATTTGTAAGTTACACTTTCAGGATAAAGAGAATGCACTACAGTACTTGTATGAGGTGAACTGAAAAATACTATTTCTTTTATCATTTTTACAGTGTAAATATTTGTAATCAAGAATAATATGAAGTGAGCACTTTGTATTCTGTGTTGTAACAGAAATCAATACATTTGAAAATGTAGAACAGGGATTGGAAATCTTTGGCATGCGGCTTGCCAGGATAAGTTTGTTTACCTGCTGCGTCCGCAGGTTTGGCCGATCGCGGCTCTCACTGGCTGCGGTTCGCTGTCCCAGGCCAATGGAGGCTGCGAGAAGCGGCATGGGCCGAGGGATGTGCTGGCCACCACTTCCTGCTGCCTCCACTGGCCTTGAGCGGAGAACAGCGGCCAGTGGGAGCCGTGATCGGCCAAACCTGCAGACGTGTCAGGTAAACAAACCGGCCTGGCCCGGCCCGCCAGAGGGCTTACCCTAGCGAGCCACGTGCCAAAGGTTGCCGATCTCTGATGTAGAAAAACATCCAAAAATATTAAATAAATTTCAATTTGTATTCTATTCAGTGCGATTCATTTTTTTTAGTTCATTGCGTGAGTTAACTGCGATTAATCAACGGCCATAATATTGTATGATCTAGAATTTTTTTAAACACTGTTCAATCACATGATTAGACTGTAGCATAATGCATAAATGCAATGGGGCACACATGCAACCCTTACTTCAACATTTTGAGACTTCTGAATTCTTAAATGTCTAGCCTTAATTTCAAGAGTTAGAACTTGTAAGTCTCTTACAAGTTTCCTTAAAGTATCTTTTCACCTAGAGGGCGAAACAAAACCCACCTAATCAGTGTTATTTTCATATGAAACTTCTATGTCAGACCATTTCACAGAGCAATTCTAGCATGTACGTTACAAAAAGAGTATACAAAAAAAATATTCAGTAGCTAATTTGAGTCACATTTAACATGGCAATTTTAATATTTATTACAAGAAGACACCATTGCAGTTTTTTGCTGTGTTACAGTTTACTGAAACTTTAACCAGATGGATTTTTATCCTAGACTTTAAAAATGCATGAAGTCCATGTCTATCAGTACTCTTCACTGAGAGTATTTATAGTGTGGTTTTAAACCAGCAAAAATGTTATTTTAAAACAGGGACATGCTGACAATTTGCTGTGGTTCCAGACTAAAAAAAACTTGCTGTCTAAGAGAAGGTTAAGGGGTGACTTGATTACATGTACCTACATAGGGAACAAATCCTTAACAATGGGCTCTTCAGTCTAGCAGAAGAAAGTATAACACAATCCAATTGCTGGAAGCTGAAGCTAGATAAATTCAGACTGGAAATGAAGTGTAAATTCAAAAACAGTGAGAGTTAACCACTGGAACAATTTACCAAGGGTCATGGAGGATTCTCCACCACTGACAATTATTAAATCAAGATTGGAAGTTTTTCCTAAAAGATATGCTCTAGAAATTATTTTGGAGAAGTTTTATGGCTTCTGCTATTATCCAGGTCAGGCTAGATGATCACTGTGGTCCCTCCTGCTTTAGAATCTATGAAGACAACTGCTCCTGCAAATACTATCTAGCCAGGTACTTTTGGGTGTACCTTTCCCAGTCAGGGCCAGTCTCACTGTATTAAAAATACTGTATAATTAGGTGAGCTCAGTTTTAGACACTTGGAAGTCAAACATCAACACAGTATTTTGTTTACCAATTGATGAAGCAAGAACAAGGCCAAGGCCTACTCCCAGTGGTCCTCCCATGTTCAGAAACTTTTCACTTGGTGCACACATGGCCACAGTTGAGAGACCGCCTACAATTCCTGCTGTGTACCAGGCAGCTCTGATTAGCAGAGGACCACCCAACAAGGTCAAGGGAGCCACCACTGCACCCATAACACCTAAGTGAAGAAAAAGACAAGCAAGTTTGGAAATTTAGTTATGTTCAATGCTGTATATATTAAATGGCTGAAGATAAATGCCCTATCCCTAGAGAGTATTTTTCAGCCACATAACTGAGTCAATAGGCCAGACTCCGTATTGATTTACACTCTGTTCAATCTTATTAAGTTCAATGGGTTTGCTCAAGGAAGAAGAGCCAATGCAGAATCTAGCAGAAAATATTCAGTACAATGTCACAAAACTTAGATCTTAGCACATTTCATCTACCGTTCATTTAATTATGAAGGACAGTTCAGAAAAATGAGCAGTCTTTATGCTGGCTGATGACAATTACAAGGCCTGTTCAAACTCAGCAACAAGTATATCTTGAACCGATAAATGCTTCAGACAGTACAGATGAACCAGTTAATACTTTTTCAGTGAGACAGGTGTGATTCTTTATCAGATTTGTAATCAAAGTTAAAAATCTGCTTGATATGAGTGAAGTTCATCAACCATATCTTCTTACACTGAAAGTCTTTCAAAAAAGTGGGTTGTCAATGCCCACCCTGACAGTGATTTGAGGGTGTGGACATTTAATATGTCACACAATACTAACCTTTCAGGTTACAAAAAACAGGAGAAGGATAAATGCTCTTCCTGATAATATACTGTGAACAGTGCAATTACAATTCCTTTACTGAGACACTTCTGTTGCCTAAGAGAAGGTGGTCTTCAGAGAACAGACCTTATTAACAAACGAGTTGCAGGAGACAAGCTGCATTATATTCAAAAGTGAATGAATATTGCACACAAGGTACATAGCAGCTAGCTGGTAGCTCATATTGGAGTGGACATAACTGATGTTGCTCTACCCCTTCCCACTGATCCATGAAAAGCCGATGGTTCACTGATGATATTGTGACAACACGGTGAGTGATTGGCTTTACTTCAATCATTTGCATGTTACTATAATTTTAAACTATTATTATAGATAAAAACTAATGGTACTTTCATTTGCACAAAAAATAGAATTCAAGTGACACCTTACTTGCTCACATCAGAACTGCAGAAATAATCTGCTATAGACTGACTCATACAACTTGATTATATAGGACTGCTGATGAGGCAGTTAGTATCAGTATGATACTTATAAAGCCATGCTAACCATAAAGCAATCATTCAGCAGGTAAGCTGAAAAGACGCTAGAAGATGCAAGTAATTTCATGTACTAATGTGGCATATATTGCAGGTTTGATCTGAACATGCATTTTCATAGAAGAAAAAAAATTACAGTTCTTTAAAGGGACACACATTTGATTAACCACATTTCCACCTAAGTGTTCTTACCATTTTAACTCATAAGATCACTATAAAAGATACAAGCAGAAACTATTTCTATTCTTTAGTTTGTTCATTTCAGTGTACTTTTTGTACTGTCAGTTTCATTGTTTTGTGGAAGGAATAAAGCCTTCCCCAGGGTCTTCAAGAATATGCTTTACCTGTATTAGCAACTCTGACAATGAAATCAAAGGCAGTAAGAAATAGAGAAACAACGTGCACGAGAGGAAGAAGGGGTAAGCCTGAGCACATTTGCTCTTTTGAAGGGTGTTTTCAAAGGGACCCCAAAGAAATAATCAACAGGGAGCAGAACACTCCTTTTGGGGTCATTCTTTAAAAATTTAAAAAATTATGTTTTTAAGGGAGCTCATAAAAGTCCTTTTTATGAAGCATCTTTCAACTTTATTTTTTAAGGAAATCTCTTCAGCAAAGGAATAGCTTTGCCTTCTCAATTACCAATGATGAGTCTAAAGTAACTGTTAAATTTTAATATAATGGAAACATTACTGTACCATTTTTTCTATTAATAATGAATGCAAATAATCGCAATCTTTCAGCAGGTGATTTGCGGAAAACAGCCTTGTGACTAGTCATGAAGACTTCCAACATAACCTGCAACATACCACTAACCAACCAGTAATTTCTATGTTCCTACTGAGCTACCGAAGTGAAGCTCAGTAAATTCACTGGTCAAGCACAGGATGGGCAGAGGAAATCACCCCAAACTTTGACCTTTGGGGGATGGGGGAGGGATAGCTCAGTGGTTTGAGCATTGGCCTGCTAAACCAAGGGTTGTGAGTTCAATCCATGAGGGGGCCACTTAGCAATCTGGGGCAAAAATTGGTCCTGCTAGTGAAGGCAGAGGGCTGGACTTGATGACCTTTCAAGGTCCCTTCCAGTTCTAGGAGATTGGTATATCTCCAATTATTACCTATCTCCAGTAAGGTCAATCAGGATTATTAACTTTTAACTCCTCAGGTACCCTCTGAATCCTATCATGAAGTCTGGTGCATTCATATATTCAGGGCTGCCATCAGGCCCTCAATTTTTACTTTACCAGCATATGGGGGGAGGGGAGAGGGAGACAGGTTCTGCTTCTATTAAGGTGAACAGGTTTGGGAAATGGTTAGATTGAATCAGAGGGCTTTGGCTGTTCTGTGGCAGCTGAGTACAATGAATAGAGGGTAAGCGTTCCTCAAGAGGAAAGGCATGCTTGCAGAATCCAGATATCCCCAGTACCATTCAATGAATATTAGCAAGAGAGAAAATGCATGGCAAATACCAAAGCCACACCAACCTTACAGAGGATCTGTTATCAATCCATTTAGTTTTAAGAGAATAAGGATGTCTAAATAGCTGAATGCTGCACAATGTACTTGGGGCAAAAGCCATCTCCAGAACTCACCCATAAGCCCCAGCCAACGTAAGAAAGATAATGAAATATTCTTTAAAGTAACAGCCACACAGAAGGTGCTGTAAACAGGAATGAAAGGAGCTAAAAGGAAGTTACAGCTCCCCCAAAGCAATAGATTTAGGAGAGTTTTGGGAGACTAAGAACTTGTTCTCCTTTAGAAGTAGGCTTATCTTCAGCAAAACCACAGACATAATATTTCATGTTAGGTAGCTGAGATACTGTCACACAGAAAATTAAATGCACCTACCTGCATGAAGCATCCAGGCAAGGTGTTTAGCACCAGGATTACCTTCATAGGATATTGACCTAACCAGCATCCCAGCACCAATCATAGCTGCAAAACTTGCACCTATTGCCTGTAATATAAAGAATTACCATACAAGAATTCAAGAGCACACTGAGATGTACAAATTTCTCTACTCTGCCTCTGAAATCTTAGTTTCTATTAATTTTACTAACCTAAAAGTCAATAGTACTTCTATGCACAATTATCTCTCAAAGATTCAAGAGTAGAAAGCTGCACACATAGTTGAGTAAAAGCACGATTCATTCAGAAGTACACAACTAAACTTCACACAATAGCCCAAATCCAGCAGTCCTTACTCTAGCAAGACCCCAATGAGGTCAATGCATTTTTTACCCAGGAAATCTGAGGACTGTAGAAGCCAAGTGGTATACCAATTGGTGTTGTGTGTCTAAAGCTGTCCAGTACAAGATATGTCAGGTAACAAAAACAAACAAACAAAAAATACACATAAGCAGCTAACTGGATGATTCCAAAGGTGTCCCCTGATGGTTCACTGTATCCCCACTTATGACCTTTCATTTACTTGAAATATTTAAGCATTGCTGCTTGTTCCTGGTACATGCTTTCTCCCCAAGCCCCCTCCAGATACCATCTGTTCTGCTCCCATTTGTTTCCAAACCATATGTCTCTCTCCTCTTGCTCAGCCTAGCTGCTTCCTGCTTGAACAGGAGTGTGTGGCCTAGCAGCTAATAGATGATTGACTGAGACCATTAGCTGCTACTTCTGGTTTGCTCTCGCCAAAATCACATCTCTATGACATGCTTAAATGGACCTTGGTGCAATTCTGTAAATAGATTAAACATGGCTGTCTGTAGCTATGCCTTCTACTTTGTCCAATTATCTACATTTACCCTTTTCAGCACACACGCTCTGCGGACACCCAGCCACCCTTTTTAATGTATGTCTCCTGCTCTCCCCGCCTCATGCACACGTTCATTAGAATTTTACTCTGGGGGGAATTCTGCACCAAAAAATTAAAAATTCTGCATATTTTATTTGTCAAATCACTCCAGTTTCAATTATTTTGGTAATTTGTTTCAAAATACCTGTCAACATGTCAGCAATACAGACAAGAGCAAAAAGATTCCCGCAAGAGTAGTGTGTTAAAGACATCCCTACAAAAACCCAGATCCAGAGTGTGTGCGCGCGCGTGCATGAGACCTGTGGGGGCCCCCCCAAAGCCCAGACACCAACATCCCCCTCCCCACAGAGCCCAGTCATGGGGCACCCCCTGGCCCAGAGCCATTACTACCCCAACTTCTTTACTGTCCTGCTTAGAGGCATTGTATAGTGTGGTCCACCCCTTCCTCACCATTTGCCAGAGTTGGCTGGATCTCCCACACCCTCTCCCATCCCTAGGAGAATGAGATTCAAAGAGCATGCAGCCTCCAGCCCCACTAGGCTAGGCGCTCTGCTCACTGTGAGCTGGGCTCTGCAGAGTCCAGCGGCCCCTAGAGGCAGCCAGAAATTCTGCATTGCGCAGTGGTACGGAATTCTCCCGGGAGTAGAATTTACACCAGCATGAACATTTGAAAATTTGGACCTAAATGTCATCACTACATTATGCACAATTAATAAATGGATTTGCAGAATCTGGTACAGATGTCATTTTAATACTAAATTTTCAGATAGTCATACACCTACAAATGCCAGTGTGCATGTTCACAGGGAGGAACAAGCAGGAGATATGCATACACAAGATTTCCAAAGGAGATGGCTGGACACCCCCAGAGCATATGTAGATGGAAATGGATAAGTTAACAAGCCTGGCCTCAGTCAGCCAAATATGTATGTTTAGTTAGGATTCTTTGATGTTCTTCATAAAGCCATCTTTTACTAGAATTAAATAATTAGCTATAGCTCCCTCTAGTGTACATAATGTGCCTTTAGCGACATTTCTGAAACAAAATGTTTCAAATAAAACCACATTCAGCACTTTGTGGAGTAAAATTAGTTTAAGATTATCACCATTCTTATTGCCAAGTTATGTATTATAAATTAGCCACAGTTTAACTATAACTAAGCTATGCATATTTTAGCTAAGAAAACTAAACCTTCAGTTCTTTCTTTGACACTTTACCACTACTTGATTTGTTATCATTAAGTGTTTAAGTTACTTTAAAATAGCTATTATGATTTACTTAGGTATTCATAATTTTACAATTTTGATTTATAACAAAAATGTTTCTTCAGAATTTTTCCAGACACCACTAGTATTTAGCTTACCTACTGAGACACACTTAAGAAGAGGAGATTGAACAGTGAGACCACTGAGCTCTAATTGCTTTCAGGTAGCAAGCTCCTGTCAGTCTGTTTTTTTTTTTTTTTTTTTTTTTTAAACACTAGAGCAGGGATAGTCAATTTTTTTTGTAAAGGTCCAAATTTCTTGGATGAGGTATAATCAAGATCCAGACTCCAGAGAAGAAAATAATTAAATAATTAAAAAACCCAACAAGTACATAAAAGATGTCAGCGCCTGTTCAAATGGCGGGTCTGGATTTGGCTTACGGTCCGACTATTGACAACCCCTGCACTAGTTCATGTAGGATGAAGTTTCTTGTCTCTTCCCCACCCCAAAAACACACACAATGACCAGAAGTTTGTAGATGCGCCTTATTCAAAGAATTATGTAACCCTGTACTGTTGGGGTTGCTTTAAGACAACTAGACACATCCCATAAAGTTTCACCTCCTAAGATTCCAAGTTCTACTTCAAAACACGGTTTTCTTAATACTAATCTTTCTGATTAAAGAGAAAGCCCATATAGCCTTACCAGCCAAGAACCCCTCATCATGAGGCTCATGAGTGCAGGAGATCTGCTGACTGCTACAGCAGACAATGCGGTCAAACCAACACTTCCTGCAAAGTACATGTAGGTAGAACGGATTCGGTCTTTCACATACTGAGGCCAAATACTGAAAGGGATGAAATTATGAACAGTTATGTTGCTATTTTTTCATGTTTTAATTGATCTCACCACTTATTCTTAGTTCTGATACAATCAAACTGTTATAAATATTTAAGACTAATGAGATCCATCTTACAGTGGCATACAACATTCACTTTAGAGACATTTGTCATGAAATATATTATGTTTTAGGTCTTAATTTGTTAACTTCTTTTCCACCATGCACAAAGTTATGTTGTTTCCATGGAACTATGCTAGTTAAGTATGGGATGACATTCTACTATAAATAATGCTAGTTTACAGTAGACCAGTTGCACATTTCCTGTGTGCGTTCCTTTCACTCCTGTCTCCATACTGTAAGTATCTTACTCTCACTATTTAAAAGGCAAGAGAGTGGTGTGAATAAGTATATTATAGGTTTTAAAACAGTCTAAAAGGAAAAACCCATAGTATATATACTAACAATTGTAAGTAATTTAATGAAATTGTCACAAGTTGCTAAGTCACCAGAGCAATGTATTATCACATGACATACATGCTATGTTTTGAGATAAGGAATACCCTAGAAATTATAACCTTAGATACGAAAAGCTTTTGTATTACTATGTTTAAAGAACAGATTCTACAAAAGGTAGAATTTCTACCAGTTAGTGACACTTAAAGATTATGCATGTTTTCTACCACATTCCATTTTACAAAGTTACTATTTTTCCCAGAAGTCTGCAGACAACTCAAAAACATCTCAGAAGTGCAAACTTTCCCCCATTCATCTTAATGGGTGGTAAATGAATGACAGTTATTTGAATGTTAACAGAGAAGGTTGTCAATTGTATTAGAAGGATTGGCACAAGATGCTAAAGTGAGATGTCACTTGAAGCACGAATGCATGGAGCTTGGAATACCACTTCTTCCCCATCTCTTTCTGTTATGAACCTAGTAAGTTTATCACAAAACTGAGCAAGATTTTCTTCTTTTAAGCTCACACATTCATAAAACTTTAACATACGATTTATTCCTTGAAGGCTTCATCATTAGCTAGGATGCTCCACCCTCACTGTAGACATGGAACAGAATTTGTTATACCGAGGGCAAACACTTTTTGTAAGTTAGTGTTTACAAGAGACAGGTAAATAGGGAACAATTATGACCTGCTTACAATGTTTACATTTTCTTACAGCTCTTGGTGAATTCAAGAAGCTATTTTTGCTTTCTGAACAGGGTCTTAGAGGAACTTTAGATAATGTGGATTTAACTAGCACTTTCACAGAAGTTAGAATATCCACCTACATTTTAACTCTTGACATTCCCCAGACAAGAACATAGATACATACCATTTGAGATGGGGCAGAGGGCACAAATACTTCAAAGTTAATAGTATTTGCAAGATAGAAGTGGGATATTTATAGCAGCAGCCAGCCAAATTGCATTTAAACCCAAAGCTTTAACAAAATTTGTTTTCAGGTTTATATATAAAAATCAATGCTTTCTACAAGAAACTAGCATTTTTCTTTTTAGTTTAAAGTCATAAAAAGTATGCATGCACAGAAGGAGACTGGTTGGGCGAGAAATTTGCATGTAAATAGGGGTGAGTTTCAACTGATCTAGCCTTGATTTGAAATAATAAGCATGATATTTTGCTCACACGGCTTTTTCAATGGCTCCAATTTCATTTGACATTCCCATTCCATAATAACATAGAGCTCCAAGACCAACAGCAGCCCCTCCGGCAACAATCCATCTTCCCATCTGGTCCACTGCACAACAGAAAAAGATATTGATATTCCTGTAAGTGTTTTGTCTTGGGATCGAGTAGAACTGTTTTCTAATTTCAGTTTAATTACGTAAACAACTGATAAGGAAGGGAAAAGCCCTCAAGATTTATAAAAACTCTTCATTCTTAATGTCCAAATAAAAACTTTACCTGTTAGTCTATCATTATTTTATAGGAACTTTTCATCCACACTGATTGTTTCTCTTCCATGCAATGAAGTTCAGAGAGGAACAAAGATGCCCCCTGAATATCAAATTCTCTTGTACTGCTACGTGTTGCAGCTTCAAACTACAGCTAGCTAGCTACGTGGATCAGTAAATAAATGTTACATATTTTAAAGTTTATCAACAGGAGGCAGCCATTTCTAAGATTATATAGTAAGTGGAATAAAAACAAAGAATAAAAAAACCCAAGAACAATCTCACCCTCCAATTGGTTAGTGATATGTGCCTATCATCTAGGTAAGTTTCTTCATTAAAAACCGGAGGGGAAAAAAAAAAAATCAGGCCTTTCAGATCTCTTACCTTTATGCCCTCCCCTCTCAATGTTGCCTTCTAAATCTGCTCTCATTGACAACAATTATAACAAATTTTTATCCATCAGAAAGACCTGAAATTGGACATTACTGACACTGCTGTAAAGGATAACTGAGTAATAAAGATAAGTAGCAGCAACTGTTGATATTTCCAGTTGCATGGTTTGTTTTTATTGGAAAAACTAATCTCTCTCAAGGAAGTTTTATGTTTTACTGGACTAGATATGCTACTCAAGAGTAACCCCTTTGTGGTCTATCTGGCAAATCCATATTTAGAAAAGCAGAGTTTTGAACTTCTTGAATACATAAAGTCAGCACATTTGGCATCTCTCGTGTACATTATGACAGCAGATTAAATTCAAAAGCATTGTACGCTTCTTACTAACTACAAACACAGGAAGACTGATCTTTCAGTATAATAATATAATATGCCTATATCTCATAGAACTGGAAGGGACCCTGAAGGGTCATCGAGTCCAGCCCCCTGCTTTCACTAGCAGGACCAAGTACTGATTTTTGCCCCAGATCCCTAAATGGCCCCCTCAAGGACTGAACTCACAACCCTGGGTTTAGCAGGCCAATGATCAAACTACTGAGCTATCCCTCCCCCCATGCTGCACAATACTAATGGTATCAAGACAAACATTCACTCTTAGAATAGAAGATGATACTTCTTTGGATGTAGAGAATGGTTAATTTCCATTTAAAAAAAAAAAAAGGACTTCAATCCTCAAGCTGATCAAATAGAGTCAATTGTCACTAACAGCCATAAATTGCCACTAAATTTATCATACTGTAAACTGGCACCAATTCCAGTGATTTCAATTGAACCATACTTGTTTACACCCGGGCTCAATTTGGCACAGTTCTCTTTAGTCACATGCAGTGATTGTTTAAGACTTTGCCAAATCAGTAGCAAAGAATTATATTTTGAAATTATACAAGCTCAAAGTAGCTGATCGGTTAACGAGCAGACCCTGGAACTAGAGCTCAGTTTATCTTCCTGCCTTTCATCACCCCACAACCCCAATCCCACACTAATACTAGAGTATCAGATGATGTGAATTCTGTCACTGAGTCACTATACAAATTTGGGAAAGTCACAACCATTTTGCCTTCGATTACCCATCTATAAAACAGAGGCAATACCTCAGGCATGTTGCAAGGCCATAGAAATATGAATCCTACACATAAAAATAGATCTCTGCTTCTTAAAAAATATGTTTAACTTTTTAAGAAACTTACTACTTGACATATGAATGACAGGGTCTTCAAGTTTAGGAATTTCCATGTATGGTTATGAATATGAACAACTCAAATTGCTCCATGGCTACTGGAGGTATTAGCAATATCAAATGTTGCAGAGAGGTGAAGAAACCCATTTTTCAGACATTTGTTTTCAAATGCATAATTGACATTTAGTCAAACTCTATAGTAAGTCATAATGATCCAGGATTTTAAAATGATTTCTTTGAACACCAACTGTAAAGCTTATTTCAAACATTCTGAATATTTGAGTAGAATGGTTATTCACCTTTAAATGCAGTTTCCATTGCTGGCTCAAAAGCTGCTTCTTTAATTTCTTGGCCAGTTCTTCCACGCCGCACACCCATTTTTGCCTTGGAGGCATACCCCTGTTATGAGCAGATAGAAAGGAAAGACAATTAAATAGATCCTAGAACAGGGGTCGGCAACCTTTCAGAAGTGGTGTGCCGAGTCTTCATTTATTCACTCTAATTTAAGGTTTTGCGTGCCAGTAATACATTTGAACGTTTTTAGAAGGTCTCTTTCTGTAAGTCTGTAATATATAACTAAACTATTGTTGTATGTAAAGTAAATAAGGTTTTAAAAATGTTTAAGAAGCTTCATTTAAAATTAAATTAAAATGCAGAGCCCCACAGACCGGTGGTCAGGATCCAGGCAGTGTGAGTGCCACTGAAAATCAGCTCGCCTTCGGCACACGTGCCATAGGTTGCCTACCCCTGTCCTAGAACAATAAATATTTACAGATTTACAAGCAGTACCTCTAGCTTAATGGCAAACTCTGTTTCAATTAATAGCAAGATAACAGTATAAGTAAAAAGGAGTTTTCTAAATATAACTGATCCCTTCTAACTCAGGTGTCATTCTCTTGAACCAATTGTGCAATACACTAACAATAATGCTGACTACACTAAATTACAGAAGTATCAATTCTATCTTAATATATGAATACTGGTCGAGCAGACAGCATGATTTTATTCCGAGAAAAAGCTCAAATACCCTTCCACCCCACCCACTGGCCCTGTAAATGGCCAGAACATACTGGTTTTTTGCTTTGCATAAATAAAGGTAAATATTTGCTGCCTATGTGCTTGTGAACAGGCCAGACTGAAAGACATGGAGACTGAATTCAAACTGATCACAGTTTTGGGTGAAGCAGTTATAGCAACACTCCAACCCTCCTCACATTGTACCATTTGAATCCTTAACTCTACTCTGAAGGGCAAGAGTAGAATTAGGGCCCATAAATTTTATGGCAGGGACAGTTTAAGAGAAAAGATTTAAGATGAATGCCAACAAACTTGAAATATAAGCAAATTGAAATTATGTTATGATTTCTATGATTCTTGGCTCTCACTAATTAAAACATCCCCTGGAAATTTGAAGCCACTGCACTCTCTTGGCTTTCTTTATTAATCTGCACATGCAGATGTGTTCCTAAATATGGGCTGTAAGCACTTAGGAGTGTTTCAACACAGATTTAGAAAAGAAAGGAGTGGTAGTCAAAGTTGACCCTAAAACTTTTTAACTATAGTTGTGAGAGCAACATATATAGCACTGATAGCTATTAGAACAGAATTTAACATCTTTTTTTTTTAAAGCAACTTACAATGATATAGTACAGAAGATGCACTGTCGCACACAATCTACAAAACAAACCCAAAACGCACAAAAAGAGGATATTTAGAATTTAGTTGAAATAACTTGGACTTTAGTGCTCATGAAAGTATCAGAATAAAAATCTGGGAGACAAAAAACACTAAGCACAAAGCAAACAATCAGACAAACTTTCCTCAACCCAGTTTTCTTTAAAACCCACTCTGCAATTTTTTTGGGGGGTGGAGGAGAATATACCCCTGTTGTAACTCCCCTGGTGATACAGACAGGTGAAATAAATTTAAAATGGAGTTGTATCAAAATCTACTCCGGCAACAATGGTAAATATGCCTGATTCCTGTCTACACTAGTGTTTCCAGTGTAGTAGAGAGAGAAGTTGGGTGAGGGAGGTAATAACTTCTATTGGTCCAATAAAAGATATTACCTCACTCACCTTGTCTCTAATATCTTGAGCCCATCACTGATAACAACACCGCAAGTTTCCAGTGTAGTGGCAGAAAAAGACTGAGAAATTGGTGCAGGCTTCTCCAAGAGATCAGTGTCAGCGGACAAGGCCTTCCCAGACACCACTTATGATGTGAAGGAGTCCAATCTGTGAAAGAAGCTTATTGGAATATCTCTTGGAGTGAGATTTCATCTGTAATCAGTTTCTTAATGCATTAGGCTTAGACTTGCGTGTTGTGTTTTATTTTGCTTGGTAACTTATTTTGTTCTGTCTGTTACTACTTGGAACCACTTAAATCCTACTTTTTATATTTAATAAAATCACTTTTGCTTATTAATTAACCCAGAGTAATTAATTAATACCTGGAGAAGCAAACAGCTGTGCCTCTCTCTCTCTAACAGTGTTATAGAGGGTGGACAATTTAATAGTTCACCTTGTATAAGCTTTATACAAAGTAAAATGGATTTATTTAGGGTTTGGATCCCATTGGGAAGTGGGTAATGGGTGCTGGAGATAGGAACACTTCTTAAGCTGTTTTCAGTTAAGTTTGCAGCTTTGGGGACACGGTTCAGACCTGGGTCTGTGTTTGCAGCAGGCTAGCATATCTGGCTCAACAAGGCAGGGTTATGAAGTCCCAAGATGGCAGGGAAAACTGGCTCAGAGGTAGTCTCAGCACATCAGGTGACAGTCCCAAGGGGGTTTCTATGATCAAACCCGTCACACCACTAACATGAGAGATCTGAAGGGGTTTACCCAGGCTTGATGAGTGTGGTTGGTGAATGATTTGCACACAGAGCAACAAGAGGAACACTTTCATCCCCAAGACAAAAGAGAGAGAATACATTTACTACTGGAGGAGGACATGAGACCTTATCGGAGAGGCATGGTCTGATGTCAGACATGGCTTAAATGAGCATGTATCAACTCATGAAAGGCTCAGTGTAGCCTTAAAGGCTAAATGCCCGATGGGCGCAAAACTCAACACACTGTTGCAATACAATATTTTGTATAAAAAAGTTCTGCATTTTCCTAAATAAGAGAGGGAACAACTGAGGAGTTGCATATACTGTAGAGTTCCTGCTTCATCTGCAGTTGCCAGAAGGAACTGAGTATGCTCTCTTTTAAGACCTTGAATCACGTGGAGTGAGAGGAGGGAGAGAAACATAAGGACAGGCAAGGTCTGAGCACATCTCCAATGATTGATGCTGTTCAAGAGTTTTGAGCATGGATGCTCAAGATGCACATGACATTTAAATAGGAATCTGTGCTGACAATTCAAGAAATACAACTCCATTCTAGTCTTCTGAGCCAAGATTTCTAACAAGCGAGTCCCAATTAGAGTAAAATATTCATTGTACATCTTTGGGCCACTGTTAAATAATCTTTTTGTTAGGCTACTGCTTCAGTAAGACGTTGAAGCGCTGTCGTCCCCTTAAGTTGGGCCTTCCATTTCAGTTACCTCACTTACATTTTCATCTGCACCAAAATGCATCTTTTAGTGAACATGGAAATGGCCTCAATGGTCTAATTTGACACCTTTTGTACAAGCAGTTCTTATCAAATTAAAAAAAAGCTACCTTACCCGGTTAGGTTGCAAGATCCACCTATTTGCTTTTATGCTGGAATTCCTCAAAGCTGGAAAGGTCTGTGTAAGTGCAGGACGGAGACTCTGGCGTGGCAGTGTCCATAAACACGCTAATCTTGCTGCCAGCATGGTTGCTGCTATTGATTCAATAATGAGTATTCCTGTAATGGCATGAGAAAATATGCTTTAGTATTTGGTTACTGTATCACAAAAAGCACAAATAAAGCAGTAAGATTATTTGCCAGTTAGGTAACAAAAAAATAAGTTTTATTTATCATCAAGTACTATTAAAAAAAAAACAAAAAACGAGCCACTACATGAGATGTTCTGGAGTTAAATATAGCCAGTACAGATACAGGTGAGTTTAACAGCACATCCTTTAGTCTAGAAAGTCAAGGATTTGATTTCCCATGCCAGAATTTTGATTCATACCACATGCTCACCAGAGAAGAGGAAAGGTTTCTCTTCTAACTTATCTGAACAATTTTGCGTGTGCTCATAACTAATGGCAGTCCAAATGTAGGTTTGAGACCTTGTGGCAACTAACTTCTGGTGTTAAGAAATAAACTAATCTCCTGCTAAACATTCACCCCACCCTGAATTCTGGAAATAGTCTTGGGTAGTGCATTCTATCATGTACGTGGACTACTAATCAAAATATCACCTTAAGTGCACTGAAGTGACGTGTAATACAACCCCACCACCAGCAAGCTCTTTTTAAATAATTTAAAAAATGCAACTAACAATCTTAATACTCCACCAAGGTCATAGATTAAAGCACCTATACAAGATAAACTTGGTTTTATTTTATTTACAACAGTTAACCTACTGTATGCTCTACTAGTACAACCAGAACTACCAACTTATTTTCATGAACACTGCTTTTTCTAGTCTTAGAAATATTTTCTTCTAATACAAAAGATATGTATGACTTTTCTCTATAAAGATTAAAACTAAGCTACCAATACACTATCACAGTTCCTTGACACTTTCATAGACACCAATTTGATTTTATTTATATGTAGCGACAAAGGGATGCATAGTACAGTTTTAATCCTCATTTCAGGCACCTAAAACAATTTTATTTGTATTTATGCACATTAGAATAAGCACAGCTATTTTTTTAGAATTCAACTGAAATTTTCTACTAGTCCTTAGAGTAAGATCTTAGGTTTCAGAGTAGCACTGTCCCAATCTTTGTGACAGACACCAGGTCTTTGTTTATACAATGCCCAGCACCGTGGAGCCCTAATCATGATTGAGGCCTCAAGCACTACCATAATATAAATATTAAATGAGTCAATTTCAAAAGGATAAAGTAAAGCAGATGTCCAAATAATTGCTAAAGAAAAAATATATTCACTTTGTTTTGTAGCTCAGTTATGAAATGCCACTGTTACAAGGAGTTTTTTTTTTTTTCAGAAACCAGTAGAGAATCTTTTGGTTTTTGTATTACTACATTCCCTGAAAGGATGATAAATTGCATCACTTATGACAAATTTTCAGAATTTTAAAGATTATTTGGGACAGGACACAGCTTTTAATTAACTTTCAAAACAGACTTGCTCTCAAAAGTCTTATGTATTAAAACCTTGAACAGAAGTTTGGCAGGTTATCAACAGAATGAAACAAATTCTAGTAATGTTGCAGATCATCTTTTATGAAAGAACATGAGACAAGAAAACAGTTTGGTCATTACTGTGTGACATCACATAGGACACAAGTTCTAATCCAGAAGGCCCCTTTACACAGAAGCCTTGCTAGTATACTTCCTAAATAGTGATGGGATCAACTAAACCTACAGACTGAGTCAAGACTCCTGGATTCTGTTCCCAAACTGCCACCAACTTGTTACGAGCAAGTCATAACCTCTTTGTATTTCAATTTATCCATCTCTCACATGGGCATAAATCTCACAGAGCATCACAATATCTTATTAGTAGCTTAAATGGTATAACATATATGGCCAGTGAAAACTTATCAAAGATATGTAAGGGTTAGGCTTTTACTGTCATTTGCCATACATGGATTGCCACTGATTGTCATTTGACAAAATAAATGTACCACACAATATTGGGATAAATCTTGGTTTCATGAGCCTCTAATTAAAGAGAAAAATACAAGTTATAACTAGAAATGTGAACCTTTAATGTGCATTAAATGACTTAGACCATCAATTACCCAAAATGATATAAACAAGAAACTGCCCAGTTTTTAGGTGGAGAGGGTTCTGAAATGATGAGGTGTACAATTTGAAAAGACAAATTCTTGTTCAACACACTCCCCCCAACCCACTTATTTGGACCACAAAACACATCCCCCCAGAAGGTTGAGTGCATATTCGGGGTGGGGCAGTAGTGCTAAAGTCACAGGGAAAAAGGGAGTGAGTTACTGTTCCATACCTGGGAAAGGGGGGGAGGGTCTCTCCCCCCAATATTATTCCTACCTCAGCATTACTCTTGTTTTAGAGAGAAGTCTCCCTCTAACTCTGGCCAAATAATTCACTGCATCCCATGGGAACTCCCTAGGCCTTTCCGTCTCCCCAGGACCCTGCACCCCACATACAGCAAGAGGGGCAGCTCCCCCAGGGCCCTCCCCCCATACAAGAGTGACAGCTCCCCTGTCAACCCCCAGGGCCCTTCGTGCTGCCCCTCCCCCACGGCGCTCCGGCACCCGGCCGGCGGGACAGGAGGCACAGCTGCCCCGCAGTCCGGTCCGATAGCGGGGCCCGAGCAGACGGGGGAAGGTCCCAGGGCCGGGCGGGAGAGCGAAGCCAACAGTCGGCGCTGATGCCCCTCACCTTCCCAGCGCCCACGCTGCGCGCCGCCACTGCGCTCTATGCCGTATCCCTGAAGTGCGAACACAAATTGTGCGTCACGAGCCAAGTCACGTGTGATGACGTTAACAGCAAAGCTGAGTGGCTCCCTCTTCTCACGTGATCTTAAAACAGGACACTGCCCTTGGCTACGCCGTGCTCAGCAGCCATATTACATTTGGGCAGCTTAGGTACCTGCCCCCATATTGAATAAGGGCAAAGAAGCCATCTTTAATTCGGCCGTGGACACTTCTGGAAAACGTCTTGCCTGGGAGCGAGGGAACCATTGACAGGATCTGGGGCGTTAGCAGCCATCTTACAAGAGGGCATGTCTCGCTATTAGCAGCCATCTTCAATGTGGTAAGTCAGCCAGCAGCGACAGCCATTTTGAATGAGGGCAAGGAGTCCTTGCTCAGGCTGAGAAGCCTGTGGCCGGTGCTGGGCCAAGTGCCCTGCCATTATCCCTCATCGTGCGGTGTGCTGAGTACTTGCGGCCACCCTCCCTCCGCTGCTGGGGAAAGCTGGAGCCCTCGGCCGCCCTCTAGAGAGCAGCAGGGTCCGGCCGCTCTGCCTGCGTCCCCCACCGCATAAGTAGGCCAGGCACCAGCCTGAGGCGGGGCGGCGGCGTGAAGAGTTTGGTGGCCGGGCCCTGGATGGCGCTGACACCCTTCATTGGCCCTGGAGGGGACACTGCTGAGCCCCTCCGCCACGCCCCGTGCAGGCAGGGAGCCAGCGCCAAGCTCCCGGAGCCCCGTGCTGCACAACGCCAGGGTCCCTTGGCACGCTCAGAACCCAGCCCCTCCGTCTGGCACCTCCCTCCGAGCCTCAACCCGCTGTCCTGCTGCCTGGCCCTCTCAGCCCGGTGCTGGCTCCTCCGACTCCCCATGACGGGAACACGGCCCTCTCCCACAGCCCCACCCCACAGGGGTGACACTCGTGGTTTACAGTTTAACGCTCTCAGGGGCATGCAGTAATTGTGAAGCAGTCAACACCCTCCCCAAGATCTGTATGCTCTGCACTTAGCAGCTGAAGCCGAGGGGAGACCAGAGCATACGGAACATCCTAAATGCAATGTCCCTCACCAGCTCACTAGTCCCTATGGAGAGTCTTGGGGTATCATCTGTTATCACCCTCACCGACCCTGCCCCTGCAGCAGCGTCCCTCATCTTAATCTAGTGAAAAATGGTTCTTTCCCCCGTCCCCCACTGTGAGTTCCTTTATAGACTCCTGCTGGGTAACCTGCTTCTTTTCTGCCTTTTGATAATTTTCCATTACTTCCAACCCCCTCCCCACCTTCTGACAAAAAGAGGAAATGTTTTCAACCAGGTAGGTACATTTGTCCCAATGTATTTTACTTTTGAGTAGACCATTGTTGAGGGCTGATCACTCACCCTATTTCTAGCCTGGCAGAGACATGTCACACCCCTGCTAACTCAGAGTGGATCCACATGCATATCTGTTTTTCGTGACACAGCAATTTTCATTATACAGTTTCATAAAATGAGCTACAGTTCAGAAGTTGTACAACCAGAACCCGTAATTTGTTACAACATACCACAAAATATGCTATCAGCTCTGTCAAAATACCTCTGTGTGTATGTGTGTTATCGGGAGGTGAATGGGTGGAGAAAAATAAAATCATAACACAAACCTGAGGGTCACCCTATGCAATTAATAGGCTGCAGGCTTAAAACAAAAGGAAGTACTTTTTCACACAACACACAGTCAATCTGTGGAGCTCAGTGCCATGGATTTGTGAAGGCCAAAAGTATCACGGGGTTCAAAAAAGAATTAGATGAGTACATGGAGGATAATGGCCATTAGCCAAGATGATCAGGGATGCAAACCTATGCTCTGGGTATCCCTAAACCTCCAACTGCCAGAATTGGGATTGGACAACAGAGGATGGACAACTCAAAATTGCCCTGTTCTGTTCATTTGCTCTGAAGCATCTGTCACTGGCCACTGAGAGAGACAATATACTGGGCTAAATGGGCCGTTGGTCTGACCCTGTATGGCTGTTCTTATGTTAATGAATTCAGTTGTTCAATGTGCAGTAAAAGCTGGGATTAGTGGCTCTGTGGTGAGAAACAAAATAATGAGATACACCTTTGGGTTTATTGATGTTTAGAGAATAAAGACTAGTGCTCCTATGAGATGTTTATTAATTGCTATGTTAGTTCTGGGTAGCTGTGTTGTTAATACAATATTAGCTAAAGTGTGGCACTGAGCCATAGCCTTCTGTTAGGGGCCACACGGAGCCAGCAGGAGTACGGAAGGCTTTGGACCCACCTATTCCTTGCCCCTTTTGCATAGTTAGTGTCAAGCCTAGCTTTGGATACATGTGCTTGCCAGGTGGGTGAATAGGAGGAAGGAGAGAATTTGGCACAGTACCAAATAAAACCTTCTGAAGAAAACCTACCCTTCATCAGAAAAAAAGATTCACTTAAGGCTGGTCTACACTACACAATTAGGCCGACATAAGGCATTTTATGTTGACCTAATTAAAGTGTTGACAGCCTTGCTCCTTTTGATGTAAGTACCCTGCTATGCTAACATAATAACTTCATCTCCATGAGAGGCATAGGGCTTATGTCAGTGTAGGTAGGGTGACACAGTGTCTGTGTAGACGCTTACATTCCCTGTTGGCTGTCTTGTCAATTTCGTGGCAGGAGTTGTGAAATTAACCAGAAAGCTGGGAGCTAGAGCCTAGCAACCTCTCCCCCCACTCTCCTGGAGAGCTGGGGGGCTGGACTCCACTCCCAGCTCAGAGCCAGGGCACAATGGATCCCACTCCAGGGAACTGCAGGACTCCACTCCCAGTGGAGAATGGGGAGGTGAGAAGCTCAAGGCAGCTTCCCCTACACCCAGTGGGGAACAGGGAAGCTTGTGGTGCAGCCAGGCTCCCAGCAGGGAGCTACCTGTGGTGCTGGGGAGCTGAGAAACTTACACTGCCCCTCTTAAATCAGTGGAAGCGCTCCTGGTGAGGTCACATGCCACTGATCCAAGGAGGGTAGTATGGACATGCATACTGCAGTGTTTGTATATTGACCTAATATAGGTGGACTTACACTTCTAGTGTAGATATACTCTTATATACAGTTTTGAAGCTCAGTTATGACATTCCACCCCAGAAATCTCTTTCCTTCCCTCCCCATCTATCCTTCCCTTCCCCCTATTTCTTTTGCTCCCTCAAACCTTCCTGGCATTCTTCTTGTCTCCACTCTTCTGCCCCTTTAGGCTGGGATTTTCAAAGAAGCCTAAACAATTTAGGTGCCCAGTTCCAATGGAAAGTCAGTGGGAGTTAATTGCTTTTGGTTCCTTTCAAAATTTCAGCCTGTGTCCTTCCCCATAAACTAAACACTAATAAGATGTGTTTCTATCACAATGCTGCTCAGTTTGTGTGTTGCATCCTTTTCTCAACCATGTTTTCCTTTTAAATTGTAAGGTTTTCAGAGCAGAAATTACTTTATGTATTGTAGCATGCCTAGGACATTGTGTATGCTACTGTAATAAAAATAATGTATCTATTAAGACCTTGTATGGAAGTTAGGGGAAAGGGTGTGGGGGAGTCTCAGTGAACCTTTGCCTTCCTTCAGTGTGCACAGACCCTGCTGCAGTGGCAATTTGGTCCAGAGTGCCCTATGAACTGTAAAATTGTTTCTCTTTTTTCCAGCAGATGGCATTAGCTGTGTGAAAATAAATACGAGGAAGGCTTTAAAAAGTTAACTTTCCCTTCAAGGAGCACAATAGTCCATCTTGTTCTCTGTGAGTTTCCCTCCATTTTGTCAGATACTGTGTTTGCTGAGGCAGGCTTTAGAATGGCAGTGAGGAGAGGTTTATTAGCTAAAAAATGCAGCCACTGAGCAGTAATAATAATAGGCATTTGATCACTCTGTGTCAGTGGTATTTTGTTTTATTAAATGTGTGTTAATAATGACAGAGGTACAGATAACAGGCAATGACCACCATATATGTCACTGTATAAGAAAGTAAGTTATTATTTATCATTTCCATACATATACAGGGCCGCCCAGAGGGGGAACACGTGGGGCAATTTGCCCCAGGCCCTGGGTCCCACAGGGGCCCCCACGAGAATATAGTATTCTATAGTATTGCAATTTTTTTTTTATGGAAGGGGCCCCCGAAATTGCTTTGCCTGAGGCCCCCTGAATCGTCTGTGCAGCCCTATACATATAGTATGCTGTTATGCATGAAATTATACAGACAAATAAAAGATACTGTAAGAGCCTTGAGAGATTTAAGTCAAACATAGGAGAACAAGGAATTTAGGTTAAACTGAATAAAATGTGAATGTTGACAGAATTATTAATGATTGGGAGATTAGCGATTGTATGTCCACATTTTATTTCCTTTTCTAATAAGAAAGTTAATACAATAAATAGATAATTTGAAGAAGCAAAGTCTGGCAAAAATCACGTGTGGCAGATTGATGGATAGCTGATCAGAACATCGAATCTTGAGGAGGGATTTGAATGAGAAGAATAAGGCTGCAATGATGAACATAATCTGGGAAGATATTCCAGGCAGAGGAGGGCAAGTCTAATAAGATTCAGGGCCTGTTTGTTATTTACTCTAAAGCCTCTTTTCACTGCTCTGGTATAACTGAAAAATCAGCCCCCTAGAGCTTTGAAGTCTGTTGAGTTAACTTCAACCCCAGAGTGCTATAGCACTGAAAAAAGTACCAGCTTCGAGTTCACTGTAAATTTTATTTATTTAGAGTTTTACAGTGCTTATTGCAGGCTCTAAACACTTTATAATTCTTGCATAAAAAGGATTCAATAGAGAAGTTTAAATTTACACTGCAGCTAATAATCATGATCTATGAAAACAACACATCTTTGCTACTAAGGCACCTGGATGACAGAAAAATACCTTTGGGACTTTCAGTGCAGTTAATCAACCAGTTCTGTCCTAAATCCTGTACTTCAAAAATGGCTTTGCTGTTTGTCAGAAAGTGCATGAATCCATGCTATAGTGGACCAAGGTGCAGAACAAATTCCACAACAGAAGTGTGTTTATGGAAACTGTTCTGCGAGCAGCCCTTCCCTTTGTAATGGAGGGAGTTCAAGCGTGTGCAGTTCACTCAGCCAAACACAACTGTGCTGGTATATATGTAACCAGGTCCCCAGCCATTTAGGGCTTTTAGATTAAAACCAACACTGCGGATTCCACCTGGAAACCTACAGGCACCAGTGTAATGTGTTCCTTTCACTTAAAGGCAGACATTTCTGCACTAACTTCAGTTAGTGCACGGCCTCAAGGTGTAGCCCCATGGAAAGTACTTTGCAGTAGTTCAGTGTTGTGGTGGTAAAAGCACAGATGAAAGATAGGGTAGCCAACTGCAGATGCTGCATTAAAAAGCAGATTTTTCTAAGTCATGATTCCTTCTCAACACTTCTTTTGGGATAACACAGCTGTTCATCACCCTCTACTTTGGACTGCATCTAAATTCTAAAGGGTCAATTTAACTGTGTATCCTTGACCTGAAATTTGAATCACCAAAATAGAAATGATTTCTGAGGAGCCAATTTACACGTGACCAATTTATGCCAATTACAGCTGATTGAAAAATGGTATTTCCTGTAAATATTTTGAAAGAAATGACAAATTTCTAAAGAAATAAACATTTTGTTTTCAAAAGATTTCACAGAAATTTTGGCTTTGACAAAAACCTGACAATTTAATTTTTCATAAACTAAAACCCCAACATTTTTCATTTTCCCATAAAAAAACCTCTACAAATTTTGAACAAAATGAGATTTTTGTGTGTGAAAATTTTAATTAAAGAAATTATATATTTCACCAATATAAGTCTTGACAGAAAAATTTCAATCAGTTTTAATGCCAATGCAGGATATGTTGGAAGAATCCAGTACACAACAGACACTGTCCATCTTGTGAAAAAAGATTAAACATGCAATTCCATCCAGTAGGCAGTGTTTACATATATCTCCTTTCTATTGCCAGAACAGAAAGCATGGACGTAGTATGGCTACTTTAATTAGTTGAGCCAGTATAATTTGACCTCAGTTCAGCCATAAGGAGTCCCCAGACAACTCTTCCATTGTATGGGGCCACTTTGGCAGGTGCTGAGCCAGCATAGTTGGCCCTACACACCTTCCCACAGAAGATCCTGGTACAGAAAGGATTTGTGCTGAGGGTGAGAGAGTTTTAGTCTGCATGATCTTATGCCCCAGTTATTTCCCAGTAGCATGACAGACCATTATGCCATTTCTGCCAGGGCACAAATTAGGTTGGTCTCAGAATGCCCTAACCAGTATTGGAGGCTGAACTAGCTGCCATGAGGCTAAGGTAGGGGAGTGTGGAAGGCTCTCTGCCTCTCTAGCACCCTCTCACAGATGAGGTGGCGCTGAAAGTGGCCCCTGCCTCGGAATTCCCTTATCTAGAGATGCTAATAATAAAAGTCCCTCTGCCTTAATTCAGAATTCTCCAACACTGTCCAAACAGTACATTCAATCTTTCAAGTCCCAACAGTCCAACAACTCACCAATTATAGCTCCAGCATCTCTCTTTAGACGCTCACCAATTATAGCTCCAACTTTTCTCATCACACCTCACCCCAGCCCCTCTAGCTGGAGTGCTTCTCCGCCCTGTTTTGTTCTCAGGTATGGTTCTAGCTCTCACTCAGAGACATCAGCAAGATCACCCTCCATCATTCCCCAGCCTTCAGTCCTTTCCAGCCCCACTGGCTTCACCTCTCCAGTCACGGCCATGCCTACACTACAAAATTTGGTCAACACAAGTTATGTCAGCATAAAGCCACTGGAATTAATATATTGCTTGTGCACAGGCATACTTGTCTCCTTGCATTGGCGTGGCACTTACTCACCAGGAATTGTTGCTATTGTTGTGTTTGTTTTGTTTCTGCACAGTGTGGTGCACCATGGGTAGGTATCCCAGTATGCAGCCCATCACCATCCAGCACACTGTCTTTTGGGAAGTTTTGACAATGCATGGTGGGGCAGAAACAAGTTGTGCAGGGGTGACTTGGAGCAGGGCGTCAATTTCCCAGTGTGCAACTGTCTCCATCCCATTATGTCTTCTATATCCCATAATTCTCATGCATTTTTCAAAAATCCTGTGAACCTGCATGGCCCTCCTCACTGTCTGCTGTCTCTGACAGAAACACAGAGCCCGCACAGCTCTGCACTATTCTCATAAGAGTTACGAGCGCAGGATGCATAATCTTCTGGTATTTGCAGAGCCAGAGGGATAATCAAATCTGTAAGGAACAGGATGATTTCTTGGAGGACAGATTGCTATGGGACATAGCGAGAACCTATTCAAATGTTGTTGGTGGCATTCATGGAACAGCTGAAGATGGTGGAGTGCTGCTTCTGGGCCCAAGAAATGAGCAGTGACTGGTGAGATCACATAGTAATGCAGGTTTGAGATGAAGAACTGTGGCTGCAGAATTTTTGGATGTGCAAAGCCACATTCCTGGATCCTTGTGCCAATCTTGCCACAGCCCTCCAGTGCAGGGACATCAGAATGAGAAATTCACTGACAGTAGAGAAGTGTGTTGCAGTAGAACTGAGAAAACTTGCAATGCCAGATTGCTACTGATTAGTGGAAAATCATTTTGGAATTGGACAATGCACTATGGGGGCCATAGTCATGCAAGTGCAGAGCCATTCATAGTCTCCTGGTACACAGGATTCTGACTCTTGACAATATGTAAGGCATAGTGGATGGATTTGCAGCAATGGGGATCCTGAATAACAGGGGAGCAATAGGTGGCACACATGTCCCATTTTGGCACCAGACCACCTTGCCACAGAGTAAATCAACAGAAATGATTACTTTTCTATGGTTATGTGAGAGTTGGTGGATCACTGGTGATGCTTCACCAACATCAATGTTGGCTGGTCAGGGAAGGTGCATGATACGCACGTCTTTAAGAACACAGGACTATCCAGAAAACTACAAGCAAGAACCTTCTTTTGCCTTCAGAGGATTATCTTGTTGAAATTCCAGTAGTGATCCTGGGGGATCCAGCCTGCCCCTTGCTCACCTGGCTCATGAAGTCATACACTGGCCACCTTGACAGCACCAATGAAAGATTCAGCTATCAGCTCAGCAGGTGCAAAATAACAGTTGAATGTACTATTGGTAGACTGGAGAGACGCTAGCATTGTTTACTTACAAGAGTGGATCTTAGTGAAAAAAAATCCTAGTGGTTATAGCTGCCTTCTGTGTCCTACATAATATCTGTGAAGCAAAGGGGAAAAGTTCCTGCCGGAGTGGAGGTGGAGTGGCCGTGTACTGAATTTGAACCACCAGGCACAAGAACTATTAGAAAAGCTCAATGTAGAGTTATATAGCTCAGGCAGGCTTTGAAAGAGCATGTTGACAGCCACAGTAATGCCATTTTCCAAAGATGGTGATGATTTTAGCTGATCTCTCATTCCTGAGAGTATTAATGGCACAGAGTGTACAGCTGCTGCTGGCATCCTGAAGCTGCCCAGGCTTGTATGCTGCACATTTGTGTAGTACAATGGTGCCTACCAAAGTTATTACTGACTGATGTGGGAAAGTGTCCTACTACAGAAGAAGAAATAAGGCTGTCAGTGCTAGGAACCTTCAGGAGAGGATTGCAGAATACCTCCATGAAGGTTTCATCGAGATCTCTCAGTACAATTCAAGGGACATCCCTGTGTAAATAAACAAACTGCTCCACATGGCCTCCCTTGCCTAACTCTGCAGGGGAATGAAAAGCAGATAAAAACACTACCTCTCTTTATTGTACCGCTACCTCTTCTAATACAAGTAAATTAATGAAAAGTCAATATCTGTGTCCTGTTAAGTTGGGGGCACCATCAGTACATCACTGTAATAGGAAATATAATTACACCCTTTCTTGAGGTTCCTTCCCCTGCATAGGGCTCGCCCATGCTCAATGGCCAGGACTGACTGGACTGTGATGGAATCTCAAACAGGTCCTGGCTCGTGGCATAGCTGGACCCCCATGACTGCACATCCTCCTTCCTTCTCCTCTTCCTCTATATTCTCTTGGTACTCGATGTTCACACTAGGGGCATGTGACCAATGTTCCCTCTAATTTTTTCCATCCATGTTCAGAATAAAATTTGTTATGTGCACCAAGGTAACGTGCAGATGTGCACCACCAGTAGAAACAAATAACCTAGATATAATATATATTTTTAAAAAGTTACCATAGGGATAATTACTCCAGCCAGGACAAGATAGGTATTTTAGAACTCACTACTCAAAGAATTAAATTTAAGTGTAAGAGAGAAATAAAGATTACGAAATGCATAGACCAGTCAGCTTAGAGGGAACACAGCCTGTGACTCAGGCACTTCACAGGGATCCACAGTGGTATGTGGGGTGGTGGTGGGGTCTCCACCAAGTATGGAATGCAGTTTTTTGTAAAAGCAGCAGGTCTGTTTGCTTCCTTGGTCTTCTGATGTGCCTGATGTAGCTCCTTTGCTTTAATGCAACACTGAAGCTGGTCCCCATCATACCCCTTCTTCTGCATCCCCCATGAAATTTGCTCAAGATGTCCACATTTCTATGGCTGGTCCATAGCTTTGCCTGCACAGCTTCATCTCCCTACAGGCCCAGGAGATCCAATATCTCCTGTCTACTCCAAGTGGTAGTGTGTCTGGAATGTGTAGCCAGCATGGGTATCTGTGCAGTTGCACACAAAAATGGAGAGCTGCTAGGTATGCTGGCCAAACAGGAAAAGGCATTTCAAAAATTCACAGGGCTTTAAAGGGAAGGAGGGGGCTTTCTGGTGTTTGTGACCCCTGGACAGTGGAGTTCACAATTGTAACCAGAGCAGTCAGTGTTGGGGATTGTGGGACAGCTGCTGGAGGACTGTTAGGGTCAAATAAGTAATGCAGTATCGACACTTGCACTATGTCGACCTCAGTACACTGACCATGGCTCAGCGTCACCCAGGGAAGCTGTGTTACTGTAACAGGGCACTCATAGCAGTGGGGGGCAAATTTAAGCATAGACACGTGAACAGCTACATCAATGCAAGGTGGCTTACATTGACCTAACTTGGTAGTGTAGACCAGGCCCAAGAGAGCCAGTAGGCATCTACCTCTGCTGCTGTCAGCCTTTAGCCCTCTCTGGCCTGGGGAAGTTTGTAGGTGAACCTGCACCTACCTTCCGCTTTCACCACTCCCAGTTGCTGTACTGCTAAACTGGGGAACTCTCACTGCTTTCTCCTTCAGGGGCATCCCCTCTCTGATGCTCTCAACCAACCTCTGCTAGTCTTCTGAGCTCTCTATTCTCTAAATAAGCAGCTGAGATCTCTCCTTCTTTGTGTTCTGGACTCTCCCTTGCCTTGGGGCTCTCTCTCATTTATGACTTCCAAGGGTAGCCTCACCCTTGTTATTATACCTAACCAGGGCACATCTATCCTGGATCAGGAGCACTGGGCCCAATTTCATTTAAGGGGCCAGGTACCCTTTTACAGGGAGGTACAAGCCACTTCTCTCAGTCCCTGTGCTGGAACCCAGCACCCACATTGGGATGAATTTCCCCCCAAGTCCTCTGTCACCAACTACACCAATTTCCCACCTACATAGTCAGTGTGTTCATATTGATGAATGGTTTGTTAAGGGTTTTTGACACTAAGCCAGATGTGTACAGATCACCAGTAATGCAATTATTTTCCAGCAAATACTGCATGAAGTATGTTTCTGTTCAGTGGTGCATGCTGCCTTGCCAGGCACCCTTAACAAGACAATAAAAAATCTTTAAAATTTAGCTCAGTGCAATAGTGGAAACAGCAAGAGCTACAACAAGCCCATAATTGCATTAACAAACAGGGTGATTATGAAGTTTGAAGTTTAAGCTCATAACTCTAGCTCTGGCACCCTCTTGCAGAAAGAAACAAGTTTATCAGTTGCTCACATGGCTGTGTTCATCACCAGAAAATAAACGAGTCTCTTCTTACTGCAATTTCTCCTTGGAGGGAGCTTGCTGTTGAAGTTTTTCAAATTAGATCTGAAGAAAAAAATCTGAACACTTTGTGGCTCTGCTGACTGTTTAGCATTCCAGACATGTCTGCTGGCATATTGCACAGGACTTGGGGACTTATCTATTGCTGCTATTTACATTATCAGCACCCATTTAATAAGAAATCCTGTTTCTATTTTAGGCTAGATTATAAATAATATACTGTGGAGATTTTGGGAAACAATACTGCGGTCTATGTCATCATGATTGCTCATAACCTGGCAAGAAAATTTCCATTTAACAGGCAGAACATCACTTCTCTTTGGCATGACATAACAAGGTTTTCAAACATAGCCTTTCATGCTGCTTGGGAATAGATTACTAATAATACCACAGTGGGCTGCTCCTAAAGTGCAGGTGGGGTCAAACTTTCTGACACAAGGATGAGGCGATCTTTACAGGCGCACTTGGTTCATTAGAAGTCAGCTAGATCTTAGATCACATTTACAAACAGAAGGTTGATTCATTATAGTGACACTTAGCTGAGCTATTAGAGTTTAGGGTCTTTAGGCATTTCTGTTACAAGCAGAAGATTTTAGGTTGACAGCCTACAAGTTTTAAATGGCATTGTGCTGAAATTGGGAGCTCAACATATCTGAGCCTGCATGAACTTTTTTTCTTTTTTATGTACAGAATACAGCTTCCACTGGGTAACGTTGGTGGCTAGGAGTGGGGGAAAGGTATATGTTGTAATGGTGGGGATGCTGTGGCTAATGCCATAAAATCACCACTTTTGGGGAGTTTTGTATGTTTTTGTTTGTCATGATATAAATAAAAGTAACACAGCAGGCAGTTCTTAGTATGGTGCAGTGCTTTTAGGTTTGTTTTGTTTTTTAGAGCTGGCTGGGAAATTAATTTTTTGTGAAGAATGTTTATATTAAAAAAACTGGGTTTTAGCAACTGAAAACTGATTTTTTATGTAAATTTAAAAATAAAAATAATTTTGGCAACAATTTCCATTATATTAAAAAGCCACTTTCCATTGAAAATCTTAGACTAGATGCATTTTTAATTATTATTAGACTGTCAAGGTATTTTCCCCCTGTTTTTATGTTCATTAGCTTCATGACATTTTTTAGACTGAACACCAATGTTCCATAATAACAATACTTTGCATTCATATAGCACTTTTCATCCTCAATCTCCAAGTATTTACAAACACTTATTTTTAAGTGTATTAAGGAAAAAGTGCCAAAAATACCTTGCTCTGTGCATTGTACATGTTCCACCAATTGAAATTAGTATAGTTACAAAAATAAAAATATAAATTCCATCCAACAAACCCTCCATTAGTTCTTTTAGGCATCGTAAATAGAGGAGCCATGTACCATGCTTTGAAAGTCAACAAGTTTGAATTCTGTCAGACCAAAAAGTGAAAAGAAATGTAGGTCTTCCATTGAGAAATCCCTGCTACTAGTTTCCTACAGTTCAACTTTAGGCACTGTCTAGCAGAAATACCCTAGCTTATGTACACCAGGAGAAGAGAAGTCTCTAAGAGAGAAGGATTCAAACTTTACAGGCTGTATAGATCAAAATCAACACATTGAATTGCCCTCAGAAATCAAATGGAAATCAATTCAATCTGTGCTGAATAGATTTAAATCCAGTGTGCTCCGTGCTTGTCATAGCTAAGTAAGAGAGTACCTGACTTCTGCACTGGCTGAAGCTTTAGTATATTCTTGAAAGGTAGCTCCATGTAGAGTAATTGCAGCACTGCAGTCCAGAGGTCACAAAGTCCTGGATAACTGTAGTGAGAACTGTGGCAGAGAGAACAACTTCCTAGCCAAATCTGAAGAGAAGGCAGCACTGCTGCCACCAGAGAATCCAAGAGTAGATCCAGATTCAGCTTACACTGTATATAATTTGTTTTAGCTTTAGCTGTGTATTGAAAATAAAATTGATGGTATGACCCCCTAAAAGGTGGCATCGAATATCAACTTTTAATTAATATTTGTTTCTTTTCAATCTGGTGTCAGTGAGAAGTGTGGGTGAGACAAACAACTATACCCTCAATGTGAACAATGTGGGGTAGATTAGTATTTTATAGATGGCAAAACATGTTACTATTGCAAGGTCACGCAGTGAGTCAGGAATAGGATCCAGGAGTCCTGACTCCCATCTTATTCTCTGATCTTTAGACACACTTTACATTACATGTTTATATATAGACATTTCTGAATGCAAAATGTAATTGATTCTGATAAGCATTTTAGTGATAATATAGTAATGTCAGACTCATTAGTGACATTACATATTCAACTTTCTAGAATTTGCAGTAAACAGCAGGAGATTGAAAGGGTCAAGACATTACTTTTCAAGCAGTCACTCTTTTTCTTAAAAAACAAAAACTACACCATCGCACCTAGGGTGACCAGATCACCCAGGTCAAATATCGGGACATGGGGGGGGGGGGGGGACCGGGACAGAGGGGAAAAAAATGGCAGCGGCGCAAAAAAAAAATAAAAATCCCCCACCCTCGATTCCTCCTCCCTCCGCTGGAGGAGGCCCGGAGACTCAGGGAGGCGGGGCTGGGGTGAGTGTGAGTCTGGCCTGGCCCCAAGCAGGCAGGACTCGGGCGCGGTACCTGGAGGGAGAGTAGGGGGCGGCCTGCAGGGCCAGGCGGCGGTTGTTCTCCCCACCTGGGCAGCGGGACTTGGGAGCAGCTGCTGCTGCAGCTCCCACTGCCGCGGGGAGGCTGGCAAGCTTGCGGCTGCGGCTCTAGCACCATTAACCCCACAGCGCGCACCAGCCCCTGGCCAGTCGCATCTGGGCTGGCTGCCCAGCTGGTGCAATCCGGAGTGGGGCAGCAGGCCCCAGCCCCTCCCGCAGGAGAACGAATGGGACTGGGCTGCCGATGCCTCCGCTGCGGGATTGCACCAGCCGGGCAGCCAGCCCAGACACGACTGGCCAGGGCTGGGCGCAGCGTGCGCGCTGCTGGGTCCCTGCAGCAGGCCGGGCTCGGGGTTGGGCCCGGGCACCAAAGCCGCAGCCGCTGAGCGCCACGTGCTTGGCGCTTCCTCCCGCGGCAGTGGGAGCTGCAGCAGCGGCTGCTCCAGTCCTGCTGCCCAGGTGGGAGAACAGCCACCGCCTGGCCGCCCCTACTCTCCCTTCAGGTACCGAGTCCTGCCTGCTCGGGGCTAGGCCAGACTCACACTCACCCCGACCCCGCGCTCCCCTGCGTCTCCTGGGCATGCCAAGGCGGGGATTTGGGGAGGGAGCCAATGGGGGAAGGAGGGGGCAGAGTCAGGGCGGGGGAGGGCGCGAGCCCTTCTGGGCTCCGGAGCCTTTGCTTGTTTGTCCAGTGTCCCGACCTAACATTGGTCGGGACGCGGGACAAACAAGCAAATATCGTGACAGTCCCGATAAAATCGGGACGTCTGGTCACCCTAATCGCACCAGACTGTGCTCATTACTCATTGAAGATATGATTTTTGTGCCCACCGTTGAGCACTTTCATGTATATTCTATCATCCTATCTGAAGACCCTTTGTGTTTGCTTGGATATTGTCTGTACTGCCAGGGCCCTACCAGAATCTTCTCTGCAGTTTTCACTCACTTTACTAAATCCAATCACTTTCTCTCACTTATTCTGGCTTCTTTGTGGTTCTTTCTCTGTCTCTCGTGGCATCATTAGGCCTTGCTTTCTTTCTATCAGCTTCTCTTGGTTGTTTTTATTCTTTCTTTGCTTTCTCCCAGACCTTCTTATGTGCTCTCTGATCTTTCCTGATAATATTCAATTTCTTCTTTTATGCCCCGCAATAGCTGCAGCTATCCCTAGCTGGCTTTAATCAACTCTTGCTTAGGAAATCAAGTAGTTTGTAATTCCTTTTAAATGGAGTCTGTGTACTTTTCTTGACCATCTTGGGGTGACCGTGTCATTAATGGGCATTTTCCTTTACAACATTTTGTGCAATTTCTTCTATTCAGTGTAGACTATGAATGCGTAACATGTGTTCTTTTAACTGTTGAATATTAATGATAAGCTTTACCAACTACTAGTAAGAGATTCAGAGCCCAATTTATTTGTAAAAGAAATTTGATCGCACCAAGTCTTATATACACTATAATTTAGTTTGCAACAGATTTGAAAAATAAGGGATGTGGCATTCATTTTTATTTTTGGGTTTAATCAGCGTTATAAATGGGTGAAGATAAAGATGAAACACAGTTTGTAAGCTTAGGAACTGATGCTCCAATTCAGCAAAGCGCTTAAGTATGTGAGTAATCCCATCGCTATTCAGAAAAGCATGTAAACGTGTTTAATGTAAAGCACATGCTTAAGTACTTTGCTGAATAGGGATGGGAGTACTCAGGTGCTTAAAGAGGAGCATATGCTCAAGTGCTTTGCTGAACAGAGGGTCTCACTTTGCATGGGTATAAACGGATATACAAAGTACTGAACATTTCTTTCACTGAAGCTTCTGTTAGAACAAATTGTGTATAAAGGGAGATTCTCTTTCTTAATCCATATTTTCAAATCTATAGCATGAATTAAATATTTATGTCCAAAGAAAAGAAATGCTAGAAATAGTTTAAACCTTTTCCATTGAAAGGGCAAAATCTATAGGAACAGCATGAGACCTCTCAACATTCAGGAAATTGCTATTCATTTCCCTTAAATACAACAAATACTCATTTCCCTAAATGCTGGTGAACTCTGTGCTGAAGGAAAAAGTGACCTGGGACTTTTTCTGAAATTGCTATTTGTACTTTCTAATTACTTTCGGCATATAGGACACCATTCTTCCGTAATGTCTTGAAAAAATAAAATACTCTTTGATATTCATTAAGCTTTGATTTAAAGTGACTGGCTTCCACATGGATGGAGTGAAGTTTTCTTCTTAGGAGGTTTATTAGTACATTAATAGATGCAAATACATTCCTAATTATTTTCATCTAATTCTCTTGGGAACAATTACACAAAGAAATGATTAATATACAAGAAAACAACAGTTTAAAATCTAAAGGGTAACTGGAGTGTGGAATATATAAAAGTCTAAACATCTCTAACAATGGAGCTTGGCAAAAATAATAAACACTGTATAAAACTACTGTAATTATTATTATTATTTATTTGTATTCTGGTCGTGCCCACAGTGTGCTAGGCAATATGTACTCACACAGGTAGAATCAGTTCATGCCCCAATGAGTTTACAGTTAAAGGTCCCAATCCTACAAATGTTTATTTAATGTTACTCATACTCATGTGCATAAAGTTAAGCACATGTGTGTCGAAATAAGATGTTTCAGTCAGTTGTTAATATCTACTGGATCTGTACTATTTCCAGAATGGTCATAAACTCAATCCTCTATGCTCCAACAAATATGTCATTCATCTTCGTCAACAACAACATGACTTTCCTTCAGGTCACTGAACTGAATATCTGGATGTGGCTTCATAAGTCTGGATAAGACTGGGTAGGTGGATCACATGGAATCACAACTGGTATAGAATATAACACACAAGTATTTTCCATCACTTGTATAATGGCTGTATGCAGAGAGACTAGTTTATTGCAAATATTTCTCCCAGCACTAATAATAATAAATAATATACAACAATAATAATATACAAAAGCCCAAATAAAATCCAAACAAAACAAGTTAGCAGCAATAATCCCCCAACAGGAGGTTTCTTCATAGGACTGCTTTGCTTATAGTTCAAACAGATAACAAACCTTTATTAAAGTGATACAGTGTTTTATTTTGCAATTTTAATAGGACACTTCCAAATTTAGCTACTTCCCAAAAATAATCACTCTAATAATTTGTATTCAGGAGAGAGTGAAAATAAAGAGTAGTACTGTAGAAACTACAAGCCAGAAACTACAAGCTTCCTCAGCAGACAGCGGACACAAATCTGCCCAAAGAGGGCAAATGGGTATTCCTTTTGCAAAGCTAAAACAGGCAAGAAATCTTCTATGGAGACAGGTATACTTGCTCTTTCTTACAAGTGCAATTTAGGTTACTGGGAGGGAATCGATGGGTATTCCCTATCTAATGCTATGGGCTTGGCTACACTTACAAATTTGCAGCGCACCCTCTGTTGCTCTGCGCTCTAGCGCCGCTGTAATACAAAGCCCCAGCGCCTGTCCTTATTTCCCACAGGGGGCCACAGTGCGGACAGGAGCGCGGAAGTTTCTCCCAGCGCTGCTGCTTTGCTACATAGCGCGCGCTTGGCGCTGCGCGCCCAGCGCTGCCGCGGCAGCGCTTTGAAATGCAAGTGTAGCCAAAGCCTATGATTCCATACATTTTAAAGGTTTCAGAGTAGCAGCCGTGTTAGTCTGTATCCGCAAAAAGAACAAGCGTACTTGTGGCACCTTAGAGACTAACAAATTTATTTGAGCATAAGCTTTTGTGGGCTACAGCCCAATTCATTGGATGCATAGAATGGAACATACAGTGAAGAGATATATATACGCATACAGAGAACATGAAAAGGTGGGAGTTGTCTTACCAACTCTAAGAGGCTAATTAATTAAGAAAAAAAACTTTTGTAGTGATAATCAAGATAGCCCATTACATACAATTTGACAAGAGGAGGTGTGAGAATACTTAACATGGATAAATAGAGTCAATGTGTGTAATGGCTCAGCCATTCCCAGTCTCTATTCAAGCCTAAATTGATAGTGTCTAATTTACATATTAATTCAAGTTCAGCAAGTTTCTCGTTGGAGTCTGTTTTTAAAGCTTTTCTGTTGCAAAATTGCCACCTTTAGATCTGTTACTGAATGGCCAGAAAGGTTGAAGTGTTCTCCTACTGGTTTTTGAATGTTATGATTCCTGATGTCAGATTTGTGTCCATTTATTCTTTTGAGTAGAGACTGTCCGGTTTGGCCAATGTACATGGCAGAGAGGCATTGCTGGCACATGATGGCATATATAAATTGGTAGATGTACAGGTGAACGAGCCCCTGATAGCGTGGCTGATGTGATTAGGTCCTATGATGATGTCACTTGAATAGATATGTGGACAGAGTTGGCATCAGGCTTTGTTGCAAGGATAGGTTCCTGGGTTAGTGTTTTTGTTCAGTGGTGTGTGGTTGCTGGTGAGTATTTGCTTCAGGTTGGTTGTCTGTAAGTGAGGACAGGTCTGTCTCCCAAGATCTGTGAGAGTGAGGGATCATATTTCAGGATAGGTTGTAGATCTTTGATGATGCGCTGGAGAGGTTTTAGTTGGGGGCTGAAGGTGACGGCTAGTGGCGTTCTGTTATTTTCTTTGCTGGGCCTGTCTTGTAGTACGTGACTTCTGGGTACTCTTCTAGCTTTGTCAATCTGTTTTTTCACTTCAGCAGGTGGGTATTGTAATTTTAAGAATGCTTGTTAGAGATCTTGTAGGTGCTTGTCTCTGTCTGAGGAATTGGAGCAAATGCGGTTGTACCTTAGAGCTTGGCTGTAGACAATGGATCGTGTGGTGTGTCCTGGATGGAAGCTGGAGGCATGTAGGTAAGTATAGTGGTCAGTAGGTTTCCGGTATAGGGTGGTATTTATGTGACCATAGCTTATTAGCACAGTAGTGTCCAGGAAATGGAACGCTTGTGTGGATTGGTCTAGGCTGAAGTTGATGGTGGGATGGAAATTCTTTTCCATGGGTCCAGATGATGAAGATGTCATCAATGTAGTGCAAGTAGAGTAGAGGCATTAGGGGACGAGAGCAAAGGAAGCATTGTTCTATGTCATCCATAAAAATGTTGGCATACTGTGGGGCCATGCGGGTACCCATAGCAGTGCTGTAGACTTCTTTAGAGAGGTGGCAGTGTGGATCTTTGTGTTTAAATAAATTGCCCTAGTGGAATTCAAGTAGACTTCATTAGCATCTTCCATCTAGAGCATAAGCTTTTGTGGGTGAATATGAATGCTCCAATACATCTGTTAGTCTATAAGGTGCCACAGGACTCTGTTGCTTTTTATAGATCCAGACTAACATGGCTACCCCTCTGATATCTTCCATCTAGTTTCTATTGGTTATTACTGGTCTTCTGGATACCATCTATAAGGCAGTGTGGGTACAGGTTTGTGCTGAAAACAATGGGATGAGGCTTATCCATGTAATACACCCTTCATTTCTCTCCCATGCAAAACAAATAAATAAAAAATGGAAGGAGCTCAAAACTGTAGAAAGCTTTAAAAGTTCAAAACCCAACAGGGGAATAGATAGCTCAGGGGGTTTGTTATATGCCTGGCTATTTGCCTGTAGATCACCCATTGACTGCAGTCCAGTTTGGTTGTGACCAAAACCGTTTACTCTCTGAAAACTTATGTCTCATGGGGTCACATGAGAAATGAGTTGATGGTATCAATCTGATTCTTAAGGGACATGTGTCTACGATAAAACTACCCTTACATCTGGCTCCAACTCGCACCTCTACCTTGTTAGTAATCTCAGAGAAATTAAGGAACAAAATGAACACAGAAATTCCTTGTCACTTTGGAGCGGTCTCTCCAGGTCAAGACTGAGGCATAATGGTGGAAATGTCTGCACTACTATGGCCCACAATGTACCTCTTCTGCAGCTAAACAGAACATATGAGTCCCTGCAATGTAAATCTGTCACATTTCACAAGCACTACATTGTTTTTTTTTTTAAGTGAGTACTCCTAAATGATTAGGGCAGACCCCAGAGAAAATAAAATTTAGAACTATTATGAGATAATTTTGGAAAAAAGGCTTTAGCAGCTATTGTAGTTTTTTACAGTCTAGAAACACTCTTGGTGATTTTCTACACATTAGTTTGGTAACCAGAGAAAAGAACTATAAACTAGATAATCACATACAGACAGTTGTTCAAAAGAGCTCAGCAATTCTGAAAACTTCATCTCTCTATGAAAGAACTGACTCTTTTGAAAATCTGGCCCCTGTATTGGTTACTATGCTTTTGAAAATGTGGCCCTGAGCTCTTTAGAAAAATCTGGCATATGATTGCTCCCAAAGCAAAATGCATGATACTGATGTGCAAAACTATGAACAAAGAGGAGACAGATTACTTTGAAAATGTTGTGATGCCTCATTGACTCAGCAAATTCACTTATACTACTGAAATATCCCAGTCCCTGTTAACAAAGCATTACTTGCCTGACTGAAGTGGCCTCATGAAGAATGCCTCAGGTGGTGCAGAATTGGAATGCTGAATCTCAGTGTGAAAAACCTCCTCTGTTCTGTAAACACAATAATTTCACCTGTGATCGTGGATGAGGACTAGCAGTATCTGACAGTGCCATATGATTTAGTTATAATTGCAGATGACTCTAAAACCACATGGTTTCGTTTTAAAAGATATTTATGGAAGAGGATCATTTCTGGAAGATTATTGCTAAATGATGGAGAACAGTTCTAATTCATTATCGTTAATTTACTACTACATAAGTAAAAATGTGCTAAGAACAGCACACTTGTTAAATTAAAGATCACTTAATGATTAAACAGCAACTGGAAATAATCTCCAGTTACAAAGTAAGCAGCAAATGGAAGTTTTCTTTAAACTCATACATATTGGGAAAAGGAGATGACAGAAGCCCTTGAAAAAATTTCTGACTATAAAAAGAAAGAAAATAGCAATAGATAGACTAGGAAGAATTTGTTTTAATAGTTAATTTGGGTAGGAGATCACAAAGCTTATTATTGCGATACAGTTATCATTGCAAAGACATTGGCCCTGATTCTCTACTCCATTTAAACGCCTAGTGTAGACCAGGCCTCAGAGTGGCAAAGCTCAGCCCATCTTACTTTAGGTTGCCAGTCCTCAAACTGACTGCTGCTAGGCGCAGCTCACACACTTCCCTACAAACTCCTCGTCCCCTCCCCAACCTGCAAGTCGGACTTGAAAAACCTCCTGAAATGTGAAGTGAGAGCCTACAATTTTAAACATCTTTTAAATACACCATACTCTGAAAAGCTGTTCAATAGCCAGTTTTTCCTAGACAGAGAATGCTTTATCGCCAGCTATCACATGTTTTGTCTTGAACTTTTTACCCACTGTTTAAAAATATTGCTGGACACAATCTTTATGAAACTGGAATTAAGACTGAGGCTAGATTAAATCAGAGAGAGATCAGTAATTTAATGGTTCAAAAATTTACAAGAGCATTATATAGCAGTTTTCAACAAACCACCATTAGAAACCCAGGAAATCAATAGTTAAGTTAAACTTAAAAGAAACCCAAACATTTGTGAGTATGGAAATGCAGAGTGAAGGCATCCAAACACCTAGCACTCATCTTCCTGTTTTTGTTCCTTTCTATACTTACATTTTATGATGCAGAGACCGGCAACCTTTGGCCCGCGGCCCGCCAAGGTAAGGCCTCTGGTGGGCTGGGCCAGTTTGTTTACCTGCCGCGTCCGCAGGTTCGGCCAATGGCAGCTCCCACTGGCTGCGGTTCGCTGCTCCAGGCCAATGGGGGCTGCGGAAAGCAGCAGCCAGCACATCCCTCGGTCTGTGCCACTTCCTGCAGCCCCCATTGGCCTGGAGCAGCGAAACGTGGCCAGTGGGAGTCGTGGTTGGCCAAACCTGTAGATGTGGCAGGTAAACAAACTGGCCCGGCCCACCGGGGGGCTTACCCTGGCAGGCCGTGTGCCAAAGGTTGCCGATCCCTGGTATGATACATTCTTTGTGGATCAAGGACTTTTTCTGAGAAGTTTGAGCTGTTTGCCATCTTCAATTTCAAAAGCCACTGCACTAGCACAACAATCATAATTCCACCATCCCCCTAACTTTTCTTCACCATCTTTTCACAGAAGAGCTTTATGAGTCTATAATGCCTGGCAGTAGTAAGTTTAAGGGCCACATTGTGCCTAGCTCTCTGAGGATGTGAAAGGATAGCGATAGTCCAAAGAGCTTTCCCCCTTTGAATCGCCATGCGAGAGCCTGCCGTAGTGGAGTTTTGCCATGTGAGTCCAAGGACTGTTTGAGACCATCACCACTAGCTAGCACTCCCTAAAAGGGCAGGCAGAGGCAAGGGTGAAATAAGCTCATAGCCTTGAAGGATGCATACATTGCACCCTCTTTAAGCATGGCAGAGTGCCTGCATTCCACAGGGGATCTGGGAGGCCTGGCTGAGAGAGTGCTTCCTGGGCTCCCACTGGAGATAGAGGAGCTGGGGGTTAATGCCTCCATTTTGCCTTTAGTTTGAAATAAAGACACTGTGAAGGGCTGGGTGGAACACTGAAAATCTGTACCACAGAACATTATCATGCAAGAAATGAGTTATAAAAACAGTCTCCAGTGCTAAGTGTGATGTTTTGTCAAGGCATTAATTGTTTCTCTTTTTGTCTAAGCACTATAATTTCATGATTTGGGCCTAGGAGGTTTGCAAATGTAGATACACTGACTCTGTGCTTAATGACACTTGCCTAATTGGTGGCATACAGGATCTTAATGATTGCCTTCAGTGTGCTATTTGTCTAATAAGGAATTTCAAATACATCTTTTTTTGTGGTCTGTATATGACCATGAAGAAGGCTGGAGTTAGTGCAATCACCATATCATTTAGAATAAGGCATTCTACTTTTTGCATTCACTGATGAGATGAAACTGTGTGTTACACATGTGTACAGCTGAATCAGAGTTTCTGTTTTTTTCACAGGGAGACAGTCTGGGTAGGTTTTACTAAAGCACTCACCATTGATCTGCTCCCATTGAAGTCAATGTGAGCCATTGTGGCTTGTAAAGTGGAAAGATATTATCAATGGTAAACAATTAACTAATCAATACTAAATATTTAAATACAATGGCCTCCCAGAAAGGCAGGGATTTAGAGTTCCTTCTTCATGGTCCCTAGCCTCCTGGCTTCACAGGCAATCCCTGAATCAGCTGCCCCACTCTCTGGTTCCCATTTTCACCCTCAGACTTTATACCTTGATTACTGTTTCCCCTCCCAGATGTGTGTCCCTGGCTACATTCTGAAGTTCACAGGATTTGTGAAGCATAATAGACCAGATAGAAAAAATCATGGAATCTATGGCTTCTGTGAACACTGAGTCCCTTAGCTTTTCCTCCCCTTCTTCAGCTCTGTTGGTATCAAGGAGGTATTATATGCAACAGCAGAAGATACAAGGTACATGTGGCTGATCTCTGTATGAAGTTTCCACCATTTGCCCAGCTGTTTGGTAGGGCCTGAAAACCCTGTTGCCACTAGCCATTCCGAAGTTGTGAGGTTGGTGAAGATTCTTCTGTCTTACTGATGTGGGGTACTGAAGATCATACCACCACGTGGCCCACTCTAGGAGTGGGGTTGCATCAGCAGCCTGCTGTTTGTGAAGAAGGCTCTTCATTTAGGCAAGACTGTTGCTGAGAGGAGGATGACGTCTGATGCTGAAGACTGAGAGGCATGGCGATGAGGGAGAGTTTTTTTCTCAGAATGAGGCATGAGCCAGGGCTCATGTTCTGGAGTCTTTTCAATATTAAAAAATACCTTCCAGAGACATTCCTTTTCTATGGAAGGGAGGTAGATAGGAGCCAGGGGAGGATGTTAATATTTGACAATGGCCTCCCAGAAAGGCAGGGATTTAGAGTTCCTTCTTCATGGTCCCTAGCCTCCTGGCTTCACAGGCAATCCCTGAATCAGCTGCCCCACTCTCAGGTTCCCATTTTCACCCTCAGACTTTATACCTTGATTACTGTTTCCCCTCCCAGATGTGTGTCCCTGGCTACATTCTGAAGTTCACAGGATTTGTGAAGCATAATAGACCAGATAGAAAAAATCATGGAATCTATGGCTTCTGTGAACACTGAGTCCCTTAGCTTTTCCTCCCCTTCTTCAGCTCTGTTGTATCAAGGAGGTATTATATGCAACAGCAGAAGATACAAGGTACATGTGGCTGATCTCTGTATGAAGTTTCCACCATTTGCCCAGCTGTTTGGTAGGGCCTGAAAACCCTGTTGCCACTAGCCATTCCGAAGTTGTGAGGTTGGTGAAGATTCTTCTGTCTTACTGATGTGGGGTACTGAAGATCATACCACCACGTGGCCCACTCTAGGAGTGGGGTTGCCTCAGCAGCCTGCTGTTTGTGAAGAAGGCTCTTCATTTAGGCAAGACTGTTGCTGAGAGGAGGATGACGTCTGATGCTGAAGACTGAGAGGCATGGCGATGAGGGAGAGTTTTTTTCTCAGAATGAGGCATGAGCCAGGGCTCATGTTCTGGAGTCTTTTCAATATTAAAAAATACCTTCCAGAGACATTCCTTTTCTATGGAAGGGAGGTAGATAGGAGCCAGGGGAGGATGTTAATATTTGACACTGTTGGTACTGCCATTGAAGTTAAGAGCAGCTATTGGAGGGGAATGCACAGGGAATAAAGGTTGTATTAGTAGTTGTCCCCTTTGGTGGGGAGTAAGGGGAAAGAAGATGCTAGCAACTCATACCATAATTGAGTTAGAAGCACTGTCTACCAGTGGCTAGGTGTACCATGGAAAAATTCAGCTGGTGAAGGAGCCTGGAAGATGGAGGTGGGCTGTGATATTTTCTGCATCTTTTCAGCAATAGTCATGGTTGTGTCCTTTTGCAGCATCCAGTTTACATCTTGAAGGCTATCTCCCCAAGGAAAAAGGTGAGAGCCAGACTTACTTTCTTTTTAAATAAATCTTAGGTTCCCATCACTCATTTGATGGACCCATCCTCTTTCAAAATTGGCCCTTTGTACTAGATCTCTCGAAGATTTTTTGAATAAGCCTCATTACAAGTTTCTAGGAGAAACACCCTTTTGAAATAAGACCTGGGGGAAAAAGTGTTAGAAGAATTTAAAAAACCTCATGATTAATACTACTTCTCTACCCCCTGAGTCCAGAATCAATCATTTTTTGGCAGAAAGTTATGAACTGACAACAAACTGCAACACTTGAAGTAGAAAAGGACCCTTTTTTGAGGATTTGAGAGGGGATAGCCATGGGAGACATTGTAGCTTATAAGCTGGAAGCATATTTATAATGGGAAGAAAGTCTCAACCTTAACTATGGAGAGATACAGTCTCTGCATAATAATGTTTTACTTAATTTATTCATAAAAATGTACCAACTTACTTCAGATCTCCATAAAATCATCTTGGTTAAAGCACAAATACTTATGGGTCTAGAGGACACGTTACATGGAAAAGAGGCACAGGCTGTTATTCACGAACACTTAACATACTCAGGTAATTTTACAGGTACTTAATATTCTTTATTCATAAACAGTAAGTTATTAAAACTCCACTCTGGACTTTGGATCCTATGAATTATTTAATATTCAGACAGGAGAGCTGAGATGTCTCTCACAAAAAAATAAACATGCAAAACTAAAAAGAGTTAAAGGAAGTCTGTAAGATACACAGTGTCTGCAGTTTTGTACAGAAAGTATCTGAACTTTCTATAACTATTCTATGAAATTTTTTTTCTGTCCTAAAATATAAACTCTTGATTTCCCACCCACCGAGCAGAACACCACAGTAGGATAATAGAAATAGTACTTTTTATTTTTACAAGTTGTGACAGGGCAGAGGGGCCCCACACTGGTGCTGCAGGGGTTAACCCTTCCTTCCTGGCAGAGGAAGCCCCGCCCCAGAAGCCCTGCTGGGCATGCTCCAACTGGAGACTAGGTATAAAAGCCTGCAAAGCTGCTCAATCTGGGCTGACCATTGGAGGAGGATGCACACACCCAGCTCCCGAGGAGGGACAGCCAACACTCCAGGATCCAGTCTAGCCGGCATGCACCCTGCGTCCCAGATGGAGGACCTGACAGAGAGGAACAGACCGGAGAACCCCCCTGCCCCCGGAGTAGATAATATGGTGTTGAGGGTAGGAAGTGACCCAGGGGGACTTTAGGGACAAGCCACTATGACAGGGTCAGGCCAGATGGCTACAAGAGAGTGGTCAAAGGTAGATACATTAGCTCCAGGTTAAGCAGGTCCCTTTTCCCTGGGTAAGATAACAGGGACTATTCCAGAACACTCAGGAACTTTCTAGAACTAGTTATGGTAGGCAGGCTAATTAGAACACCTGTCTAAAAAGGCTCTCACTCCGGTTAGTGGTGTGTGTGTAAGGAGCTGGGAGTGAAAGAATGTGCTCCTGGAGGACTGAGGAGTATAAGTGTTAACAGACATCAGGAGGAAGGTCCTGTGGTGAGGACAAAGAAGGTGTTGGGAGGAGGCCATGGGGAAGTAGCCCAGGGAATTGTCGCTGTCATGTAGCTGTTCCAGAAGGCACTCTACATAGCTGCAATCCACATGGGGCTCAGGCCCGGGTTCCCACCAAAACCTCCCAACTCCTGATCCAACACAGGAAGATCTCTGAGGCTAGCAAAATCTGCCAGTAAGTGCAGGATCCACCAAGGTAGAGGAGGAACTTTATCAGACCACATTAAAGCAGCACTGATGCTTGGCATGTTGTGGGCGTATCCCCACTGAGCCAACGGCAAGGGGAACCCCGCCACTAGGAAAGCCCTAGGTCGGTACCTGGTGGAGAGGGCGGGCCTGGGTCCCCCTACTCCTCTAGCCATTAGGCGACACTTCCCCACCTTAGAGGAGGAAAGATAGACTCTGGCCATTGAGCCATGCTGCCCTGACGCTCAGCGCAAGTTAGATGGACTCTGGCCGTTGGGCCATGCTATCCTGATGCTCGGGGCGAGTTATATAGACTCTGGCCATTGGGCCCTGCTGCCCTGATGCTCAGGGCAAGTTAGATGGACTCTGGCTGTTGGGCCACGCTGCCCTGACGCTCGGGGTGAGCGCAGGGGAACCGGCCATTAGGCCCCATCGGGATGCCCTTAAAGAGGGCAGGCTTGGAAACTTGAGCGATGAGGCTCTGGCACCCCACCCTCCCCTGCCACAAAGGGGCGCTGCAGTGCCATCACACAGGTCAACAAGTCAAATGCACATATGGGTGACCATTTCATAGAATTAATAGAGTTGAAGGCCACAGTGGACCACATAACCATCTAATCTTCCCTGCATAACACAGGCCATAGAGTCTTACCAACAGACTCTATGCATCAAGACGGTAACATTCTGTTGAGCTAGCACATATTTTTTAGAAAGAGATCCAGTTTTGATTTAATGACTTCAGATGGTGGAGAATCCACCACATCCCAAGGTAAATTGTTTCAATGGTTAATTACCTTCATTGTTAAAAATTGTGCTTTATTTCTAGGACTGCATTTGTCTAGCTTCAGTTTGTGACCATTGACTGCTAAATTGCAGAGTCCTCTACTTTACTGACCAGAATATTTTCATTGGAGAAAGGGACAACTTTTTTTTAACTGTGCATTTGCTTTGCTTTATTTGTTTTTCTTTTTGATTTATATAACCATGGGGATGGCAGATCCTTAATAAGACTGGCTGCTCAAAAATATTGCAGCAACTAGATAGTCCAGTGAAAAGTTACATGTGCAAAAATGTGAAATGAAGTAGCCTGATGTCTTAAAAATCACCTGGCAGATTATGAGAGGTGAATGACTTCCACTGAATTCATTGGAAGTCACAGCTGCTCAACATGTTTCAGGACTTAAGCCAATAGCTCTAACAGAAAAACATCAAAATAGAATGCAGTGAATCCTCAAGGAAGAGGTGGATTTGAGGCATATCAAATATGACCTTTACTTTACTTTATAGGTCAGTCATAAAAACAGGTCTAATGGCTGAAAGTGTGTCATTGTTAAATTTTCTATTTTCAGCCTGTTTCAGAGAAATGCTCCATTACACTAGAAGCTCACAAGCTGATGCTGCAGTGCTTCTCTAGCTTACTTGTTTGCTCCTCTATATTAAATAAAATGGTGATTCTTTAATCTTTTTATATTAGAAAATACAAAGAGTAATGAATGCAACAATGTATATACTAACTCTTTTGTCACAACATGTTAGATACCTACCCACACACTAATCCCCTGATGCTGGAGTGAAATTCAACCTTGGTGTAACTCCATGGATGCTAGAGATAAATTTGGCCCAGAACTCTTTTACTGGTTAATTGCATGATGCAAATGTATTGTGACAAGCAAATAAACAGAATGGATTTGACAATGTGAATCATTAAAATACCCTTCATGTGCCTTTTGGCTCTATGTGAGTGAAGAACTTTCCAGACTGGAATAATACATGATGCCTTAAAACCTGGAAACAAAGAAACCTGCAAGGTCACTGTAGGAATGGAGAATAAAATGGGACACAGCTTTGAAAATGTCTCTGAATCACTGCAGCTCACCTGTTTCCATGCAAGCTTGAGCAACAGAACATTAGTTCCGATTTTTATCAGATACTCTAAAGTGAGTTTCCCTTCTTTTTGATAACATCAGCATCACCTCACTCTTTTCAGAGGAGAATTTGCATACTTTGAAACCATTACAGTTCAGTATGTCTGAAATTCGTATGCCATAGCACATTTAATTAACTAAGTTCACAGGCTTGGTTTCTGATTTTCTATTCTGTCTCATAGTGCATGCAAATATGACACAATGAGCTATTATTATAGGGCTCCTCTAACTTAGCCATGCCGACTTCCTCACTGTGACAGTTGGTCTTGTGCTCAAGGCACAAGTATGGAAGTCAGGAGAGCTGGGGTCAGCCCTTGGATCCCCTTCTAGCTGCTTTGCACTGCTCAGGCACACAAAGCAGCCAAAACTGTCCCCTAACAGAATGGCTTTTGTAGGGGAAGCCCTGGATGGCATAAAACTGGTGTAGCCAGTTCTTGCATCCAATTCTGGGCTTTCCAGCATAGGTGGAATGCTGGGAGTCAGAGGTGGCATACCTGGAGTGTCTTATACTTTACTGATCCTCGTCTGATGGAATGGTCCCTTCAGGGACCATAATAGAATAGAACTCAGTCTGGTCTAAGTTACTCCAGGGCCAGACTGGTCCACAACTTGTCTCAGATTTAGGTGGCAGTGTGTGGAAATATGGCAGAGAGCCACCTGTACTTCCCTTCACCCCCACATCCGCCATGTGTACCAAACATACCTCAGACAAACCTGAGGATCTATCGGATGTACTCTATTCTCCATGACTTAACGAGGAGATAATGCAATCAATTTATTGAAGATAATGGTGTTTCAGTTATGATGTCAATGAGTTAAGAATTGGGACTCTAGTTTCTATTCCTGGTTCTGTCACAGACTTCCAGTGTGATGCTGAGTAACTCACCCCAGGTGGGATTTTCAAAAGCACCTCAGCGAGTTAGGAGCCCAACTCTTATTAAAGAAAAAATCAGTGAGAGCTGGACACTAACTCCTTAAGACTGCTTTTGAAAACTCCAGCCTTAATAGGTGCCTCAGTTTCCCTAGCTGTAAAAAGGGAATAATAATACTTATCCAGATCATTAAGAGAGCTAGGTGCATGTTTAAAACAAATCCAATAAAGTATTCAATTAAAATGGTGAAATTCACTAAATGTATTTAGCCTGCACTACTGATTAATGTTTTTACAGTGCTCTGAGATTCTCCAATGGCAAGGGATATCTACATGCAAACTATTAGTATGTTATAGTAAATTCCTTGGAGGGAAAATTGCTTAAGAGCATGCCACATTTCACAACAGAGACAGTATCCTTTTGCTCTAATTACATATATACTTCAGTATGTGGCACTCGTCCCTCACGGTAACCAAGACCCCAGCATAACAGGCCCAGGGGCTGCTGGAGATGCCATCTTTCAGATGAGACATAAGACCAAGGTCCTGCCCTCTTGTGATCTTTAACAATCCCATGATGCTTTTAAAAAAAAAACAACGCACATTAGTGTGTTGGCCAAATTCCAGGGTGGTCACTACATTCTGTCCCCCTAAATTTACCTCTGCAATTTTAATTTGATACAATGTTCTTTTTCTCTTCCTGTCCTATATTATTTTGAATCATTTCTGTGCATTGGGTAACAGCTGCCATCCAACATGGCCTCATTTCATCAGTGGGTGAAACGAGCCCTCTATGTGGAATGCTTTTAGATGAAGGTTGTTACAAAATGGAAGATAGGATTAGTATGATTATTACATGCCAATATTTATCTGGAGAGACTCCACTTTTGTGGCTCCCCTCTAGTATAATACTCTCATTAGACCTTGTGTTTAATTATCAAAAGAAAAAGTCCAGATCATGGGCACACCACCTCCTCTTCCACAAGGTCATAGACTTTGGGTCTGAAGGTTGGAAAGCCTGGTCAGGCGGAATGAAAGGCACTGCCTTCATCTTCAGCCCATGAGTACATGAGTTCCTGTAAGTCTTCAACATCCTTTCCCTTGTTACTACTGGGCTCAACTGTAGCATTTAGCCATAGACTTGAATAGATGAAAGGCAGAGCTGCTCTATCCCAGCAGGAGCTCAGACAGATTGTGTTATGCTGCCTTTGCACCCGTTTTGGGTCAATTTGCACTCCCAGGGCAAGCAGAGGGAGCAGGCTCTTGGCTCCCTGAGTGTAGAGACCGATTGTCTCTGCACCTTGTCCAGTCTGTACTGTTGGGGGAGGGAGGGAGAGGTAGTTCTTGTGTACTACTTCCCTGACATCCATGCATTGACCATGATCAACCTGGCTCATCGTGAGCTAGAAAGGAGGTTAATGTTAGTTGGCTGCTGGAGTAGGTTGGGTTATTAAATAACTGGTGAGCTTCTGGTTTGTTTAAGTTTATCCTGGTTCTGTATATTCCCAGCAAGACATTGCAGAAGGTTTAATCATATCGACAGAGATGCCAATATTTCTGTAAACATCTGTCTGTGCTGGCTATGGTTCACTCATTGTTTAGGGGCAGTGGGACTAACATTGTGCAGCCTCCTGTACCCCTGGGGTCCCATCACTGATGAGAGCTTGAGTCTCATCCTCAGCACTGGAGATATGGCTGAGGTGGGATTGGAAGTGGTCATATGTGCTGAGTGTGACTTGAAACAGCTGTTTCCTTGGGGGCTCTGATAAAAAGGGCAATTGATGCAGAAGGCAGGAGCTTTGGAACCATGCCCATCTGAGCTGCTGAGGAGAAGCAGCAGCAGCAGCAGCAGCAGCGATATTAGCTAACATTGAAGAAGGAAAAGCAACAATACAACGTGAGAACTCCTGGTATGCTAGGAGTGCTAGAAGTTCTGGGAGAAGCCAGAGAGCAGCAGCACTGAAAGTTGTTGGTTTTGCTGGGGATCCTGGGAAAAGTAGCCAGAATTCATGTACTATGGAGTTGCAAGATTCACAACTTCATGACTGAAGAAGAGCTCAGAGAGCAACCAGGGAGATTGTCACCTAATGTGGCCACTGCCATGAAAGAACCACCATGGTAGCCCAATCTCCATCTCCTGCAGACACAGCTCAGGAGCTGCTGCCTATAGCAGCAAGATGTTAGTGACTGTGAATTATGTGAGTGACTGTGGTGCTGTGAGGGGCACCAATCTGCCCATGGCAACAGAACCCCAGGGTATTTATGACAATTCTGCTGAGTAATAAGAATTTGAGAGGAAGTTTGGTGAGTTGCCCTTTAAAAGGGTTTATATAGAAGTCTTTTGGCACCAAGGAGAGCTAGTTTGGTTTAGGCATATAAACAGAGATGGAACTATAATCTCTCCTTAAAACGCTGTCAGAGATTCATAGCAAAGGCTGTAAGAAAAGAAAAATATACACTGGAATGCCTTGCTGGTTCACCAATAGTGGCAACTGCTGGTTAGTGAATGATAGAGCTCCCAAACAGAGGTTAAACTTTTCCACAGGCCACTCTTCCCTTGAATATTCTCTTCATTCTGGAAAATATTTAGATACAGGAGACTCTCCTTAACATGGAGCACTTCTCATAGCACTTACTACTGGAGACACGTCATGGGCCATACTCCTGAACTAGTGTAAATTGGGGTACACTAATTGGGTATCTGGCCCATATTTGAAACCAAAAATCTGAGACCCACTCCATGGGTACAAGAAGCCGAGGCAGAAGAGAAGCAGGCTATGATGCTTATAGTCTATGGCTTTGAAGTTCTTAAAATCTGTAGCACAGTGAAGATACTCTCATTCAAGCAAAGTCCTGAATTTTAACCTAAAGAAACGATCATGAGGCCAAATCCTCAGCTGATGTAATTCAGCATAGCTCCGTTGACTTCAGTTACATTTTTCCAACTGATCTTAACAGTTAATAAGCTGTTTCCAATGTTTTGTGTCGTCTTTTATCATGTCACTGATATGAGCGCTTTAAGGATTTCCAAAATTTCTGTTTGGTTGCTGCTGTTGCTTTTGTTTTTTTAAGGCATTTTCTAATTTTACATCTGCTCAACCTTAACTCCGCCTTCATGGAAGTATTTTGCCTGGGAAAATAACAAGCAGTTTGGATCCTGAACTGCCACTATTTGCTCTTTAACGGCTACATCCAGCTCCCATTAACAATGGGAGCCTTTCTTAAACAATCAGTGGGAGCTGAATCATACCTTCAGTTCTGTGGACATGCCATGAACTCTGCTCTCATCTTTCTATTAAACATTGGATAATTCCTTTATCCCTCACAGTTAATGTTTCCCAATAGTGTCAAATCAAGTATTGTCAGACTCTCCATCTTGTGGACCATTCCTTTTTACTATATCACTGTTATTGTTTACCTGGTACATTCTAGACTATGTGTGTTCTTTCTTGGCATGCTTCTGGATCTGGATCAAATTGCGACTGAAGTCTTATTTGTCAAGTATCTGTGGGGGTTTTGAGCTGCCAAGTACATTGCTGTTACAGAGCTATCCTTAGTATAACCCTCATCAAAAATCCCTGTGGTACTAGGTTTTGAGTTGGGAAACAAAAAGAATCCGACAGTTTAACAGAAAACCCAAATAAAACACGATTGGCAGAAAGTGGAGAGTAAATAATTGAAGAAACCTGTCTTGGGTAGTATTAGTTGCAAAAAAAAGACTCAAATGGGTTTTAAACTTGCATGAAGTTGCTCATAAACTGATGGCCTGAGGGACATTGATCGAAGAAAATCTCCATTCAAGGAATGGTAAGTGTGAAAGAGAAAAATTGCGAAGGTGACATCCACCCAGGATGGGTCACTTTTTCCTCTAATGAGGACATGGTAGATCTATTTTCCTTTCACAATGTAGCACAAAGGCAGAATTTCTCAACTCCAAGAGTTCACCTTAGATTTTTGTTTTTTGTTTTTACTTCGAACCATTTTTATAATCTCACTGCAACAGTGAAAGGCATCCCCGTGTATTGTAACAGGCATTTCTGGTTTTAGCCTCACATCCTAAAAATATTTTGATGGTTTACACTGAGATATTGTAAACAGGTCGGCTCACCCCTGCGGCGCCTCCTGCTGGTGACTCTGGGGAATTAGCTCAGTTTCCAGCCTGGAGCGCCCTCTGCAGGCCAGTGATCCACCTGTTCTCTGGCCCCGAGTCCCTCCATGGACCCTGGTGCCCTTTTTTCATGGAGTGCTGCCCCCCGGCAGTAACCCCTATCTCTCAGAGTCTCCCCTCTCAGGGAACCCCCACCCTCTATCCCCACCTTGCCTCAGTGTATGGCCACTGCCAGTCATTGTCTAGCCCCCACGCCCTGGGGCAGACTGCAGTATCAGCCAACTCATCACTGGCAAGGAGGGTTTGGACCTGCTGCTTTGGCCTACCCCTGGGCTGCCTCTGCAACCCCCAGTACCTGTTAGCCCTCTGCTAGGCCACAGCCTGGGGCTTTCCAGGCTGGAGTTCCCCAGCTCCTCTACCTTTCCCCAGCCCTGCTCCACTCAGGTACCCGGTCTAGCTCCCTGCAGCCAGGCCCATCTCCCTCTGAATGCAGAGAGAGAGACTCTTTGGGCTCCTGGCTCACAGCCTTTTATAGGGACCAGCTGTGGCCTGATTGGGGTGTGGCCCAGCTGCGGCCACTTCCCCAATCAGCCCAGCTTTGAGAGCAGCAGCTCTCAAGCCCTGCGGCCACTTCCCCAATCAGCCCAGCTTTGAGAGCAGCAGCTCTCAAGCCCTGCCAGGCCGCTTTTAAACCCCTCAGGGCAGGAGCGGGTACCCAACCCACTACAGATATATAGCAGGGGTGTCGAAGCCCATCATCTCTAAACTCTGATACCAAAAGGTAAAATACAACATATATGCGATTCAAGGCAATTACTGCTCCAGGTTCAAGTGTACTTGTATCATGTTGGATTAAATTAAAAAAAAAAGCACAGGATTCTAACAGATCATAATGCAAGCTATTTATGATAAAAGTAAATAGTTTTTTTTCTGGCAAATTGTTCTAGATTATATGGTTATGATTTAGGATGTTACCTTTTTTATTGTCTAGTCTATTCACTACTATAATCCAGTACAGAAATCATAGTACTCCAGAACACATGAGCCTGAATGAAAGTGAGCAGGAATTCAAGTGAATGTTCAAAGCTGAGGTTGGACAACACAGAGGTTGGACTCAAGTTCGGTTTTGGGTCCGATCTTATTCAATCTATTTATCACTGACCTTGGAACCAAAAGTAGGAGTGGGCTGATAAAGTTTGCGGATGACACGAAGTTGGGAGGTATTGCCAATTCGGAGAAGGATCGGGATATCCTCCAGGGAGATTTGGATGACCCTGTAAACTGGAGTATTAGTAATAGGATGAAATTCAATAGTGAGAAGTGTAAGGTTATGCATTTAGGGATGACTAACAGGAATTTTAGTTATAAGCTGGGGACACACCAGTTGGAAGTAATGGAAGAGGAGAAGGACCTCGGAGTCCTGGTTGATCGCAGGATGACTATGAGTCGGCAATGTGATGTGGCCGTTAAAAAAGCTAATGCGGTCTTGGGATGCATTAGGCGAGGTATTTCTAGTAGAGATAAGGAGGTGCTAGTCCCGTTATCCAAGGCGTTGGTGAGACCTCATTTGGAGTACTGTGCAGTTTTGGTCTCCCATGTTTAAGAAGGATGAATTCAAACTGGAACGGGTACAAAGAAGGGCCACTAGAATGATCCGAGGAATGGAAAGCCTGTCGTATGAAAGGAGACTTGAGGAGCTCGGTTTGTTTTCCTTAACCAAAAGAAGGTTGAGAGGAGATATGATTGCTCTCTTTAAATATATCAGAGGGATAAATACCAGGGAGGGAGAGGAATTATTTCAGCTCAGTACTAATGTGGACACGAGAACAAATGGATATAAATTGGCAGTCGGGAAGTTTAGGCTTGAAATTAGACGAAGGTTTCTAACCATCAGGGGAGTGAAATTCTGGAACAGCCTACCGAGGAAACAGTGGGGCGAAGGACCTCTCTGGCTTTAAGATTAAGCTTGATAAGTTTATGGAGGAATGGTTTGATACGATAACGTGATTTAGTCAATAGGTCAATAACGTGCGACCACTGGTAATTAGTACCGAGGGTCAATGTTGGGATATTGAAAGTCTTTTTCCTGAGTGTCTGGCTGGAGAGTCTTGCCCGCATGCTCGGGGTTCAGCTGATCGCTATATTTGGGGTCGGGAAGGAATTTTCTTCCAGGGTAGATTGGCAGTGGCCCTGGAGGTTTTTCGCCTTCCTCCGCAGCCTGGGGCAGGGGTCGTTTGCTGGAGGATTATCTGCTACTTGAAGTCTTTAAATCAGGATTTGGGGACTTCAACAGCTGAGTCAAGGGAGAGAATTTCAGGAGTGGGTGGGTCAGCTTTTGTGGCCTGCATCTTGCGGGAGGTCAGACTAGATGATCATAATGGTCCCTTCTGATCTTAAGTTCTATGATTCTATGATACTTCCTAGGGAATTGCAGGAGGCCTGAGTCCTATCATAGTGAGCTAATGAGTGGTAACATCTCAGACTTCTACAGGGATAGTAGGCTAACTCTTGCAAGCCTGCGAGGTCACTCAGACTGGATTCAGGAAAACAGACAAATCTCCTGGACCAGTGTGACAATTACTTACGCTTGGTTAACTGAGCAGAATGGGGCTAGTGTGATCCTTACTTTGAAAGGCGTGCCATGATCTCTCTTCCATGACAGTGTCTCACAGGATGATCGCAGCATCCATTCTGGACACAGGCAGATCAGATAATACAGCAATCAATGCTCCCTAGTCATAGCTGATGGAGTATGAAACCAAATCCTTCTTTGTTGCCCTTTCCTTCAATGGAAACAGCAGATCCTTCCCCACCACTGTTTTCCAACCTGTCCACTTATGTTGCCCCTCCTGATTCTGCCACACGTCAATGACTGGCCAACAAACAATGATTGGTTGATACAGCCTGAAGTCAATAGTAGGCAGGTGAGGGAGGTGCTCAACACCTTTGAAAGAAGATCAGGCCATACACTTTTTGCTAGCAAAGTTCATATTGGATTCAGCAACACTGAGTGGGAAAATGATTCACGGCACTTTTAGGACAATTCCTATTTTTACTTTTGTTTATATGACCAGTTGCAATAATTGTGTGTGGCAGTTGCACACCTACATTTATTTGGAAATCTTGCCCTTATGGCATCACACTTAGGTTCAGAGTTAATACCATTCACAACTAATGGGGCAGTTTACATCTTTCAAAATTGTTGTTTCAGTCTAAGATTGTGCTACATCAATTCACAAGCAGAAGATTTTTTCTAGGAACCCATGAAAACTAGACATTAAAAAAAAAAAAGCTTGCTCTCTGCACAACCTGTACCTTACCTGGGGAATGGATACAAGCATCAAAGAGACTCAATTCCCATGCTGGTTTGGAGCTTCACTCTTGCACAATAGAACTTATAGCCTGTTAGCAACTGAGCTGTGAGTGCTCAGGCCTAGTGGATGGAGCAAGAGTCTGACCTCCCAGTTAGAGATGAATCCAGACAGGGTGGGTCTAGAAGTAAAGCCAAGGGCCAGCACCGGGAGTCAGAAACCAAAACTTAACCAGAGTCACAGTAAGAAGTTAGAGCCAAAGGTCTGAGCCAGGAGTCCGAGGTTAGGAGCAAGCTCGGGCAAGTCTAGAGACAGTGGAGGCAGGGACTGGGCCAAGTATGGCTACAGGCTAGGAATGCATTGAGCAGCCACTGTGCTGCTGCTGCTACTAACCTTAAGTATCAGCCTGCTGACTCCTTTAGCTAATCAGGTGGTGCAGTCAATCAGCTTTGATCAGAGCCAGCTGTGCTCACTAGTTTGCCAGAAGTCTGACTCTTCTGCAGGCTAGGCCCCTGATGGATCTTTAGCTCCATGAAACACTCTTCAACCACTTGAGCTAAAGAGGAATCTGTATCAGGGGCCAATTGTACTTTAATCCTCTTTTCAGGGCAAGCAGGGCTGTTATTATTTTTTTCAGGTCATCTATTAGAAAGTTAATTTATTGGAACAATGTTCAGCTCCTAACAATACATATGATACAACAGACATTGATAACAATGCCTTTCATCCAAAGGAATGAAAAGTATTCTACAAATCTTACAAACTGATCCCCCTGCCCCAAAGACTTACCTGATTAGCATTCTGCATGCAAGCAGTTCCGCTGAAGCCAAGGGACTACTCACAGGCATAAAGTTAAGCATATGTAATCTTTGCAGGGTCAGGGCCTATATAGGTCAGTGTACAGGGATCACTCCACTCACTACTGAAATACAACAGATCTTTATTTATAGCAATATTACACAGCCACTTAGGTCAAAATGAAAAATAAAAGGGGGGGGGGGAATTGAAATTGCTGGAGGAATTAGGTAAGATGCGCAAAATTGTCTGTGTTGGAATTTGCCCACAACACTAAGACTATCATCCCTCTTCTGGCCAAAAATGTCATGGGATTTTTAATAACAATGAATAAACAGGACATTGGCCTTGTGCCAGACCTCATCAGTGAGCAAAAGGCAGAACAGCTAATGGTGGTGCATTATATGCTAGGGTAAACTGGGTTTATAATGGGCTATTTCACTTGGGAGAAACTTCAAAGGAAGCAGGAGTGGGAGAAAGACAACAATTCATTCAGGAAATCTGAAAAGAGGAGTGTTATGGGTGAGGCTAGGAGGAAGAGATAATCAGGGACACCCAACCTTTTGGTGGATCCATGACCCATTGAGCCTTAGAATCTCCACCATCCTGTAGACAGAAAACTATTTATTGAATTACACATGAAATTATGTCAAAACAACCCATTTAATCAACATGCTGGGTCTCAATATATGTGCTAATAAAGATGAAAACACAACAAACCATTTGTGGTTTTATTAGAAAAGAAAAAAGGTAAATTATGTTGTAGACAAATTAACAATGAAAGTGTTTTGAATCACATTCTCATACAGGTTGTCATCGTTTCACTGGAGATGGACTGGATCATAAAGTTTTAATTCTCTCCAAATCCATACCTAAGCTTCCAAAATACATAAGTTTCTTGACTACATTACTTGTCCCATTACAGAGAGGATTTAGATCTGGATCTGAATTTCATCAGAATTCACAGGGGTGATTGGATCCAGAGTTTCAGATTGGGCCCATCTCTTCTTTTAAATGGAGAAGGGCCAATCCCAAAGTGTTCAGAATTCCCATTCATTTCAGCTGCTGGTAAGTGCTGCTTATGTAAACTCCTCCCACATACGCAAAGAGCATGCCCTCATTTCCTCTATGTATGGCAAAGTCGTGGATGCTTTGCAGAAGTGAAAGTTTTACATTGGATGTGATATTGTGAAATCCCATTGGCTCTGGGGTACCCAGAGAAGAGATGATACATTAAAATAAAGGAGGGAAAAAGGAACTGGTCTCTTTTGTATCCCAGTCTTTTTAGTAAAGGAAGTGACTGCCTGAGAAGATTTGCAGTGCTCTGGAATTAGGACCTGTAGTGCAGTTTGGGGCAGGTATCCCAAGAGCAGTGTCTCATCCCACCATTTACTGTGGTCTCCCTCTAACCTGCTTCTCTACGCCACCATGATCTGTTGTCATATTTGTTGGGTTTTGTTCTCTAATTTAGATTGTAAGTCGAGATAGATGAAAAAACAAATCCCAGTTCCAAACACTTCAGGACTTTGGGGAAGTTCAGTTCCACATCTTTGTTTGAACTTAGTGGTGACCCCTAACATGTTCATATCCTGGAGCTTTGGGGAAATCTGGACCCAAATGTAGTTCTGAACTCTGCAATTTGGGCCCTCCTCTGATTGTAACTTAGGGACCTTTTTTATTGATCTATGCATTAAACACCATACATCTGCATGCAAATAATAAAAAATACCTTATAAAAATAAGGCTGGCAATGCACAACCTCTTTCTCCTTCCATGCTTGCAACCTACAACCTTGCTTGCCAAAAGCACAAGAAACTTGCAGAGTGCCAGCATGATTTCACACTCAGATTGGTGTGTTACATTCTTTTCAATATAAATCCAAAGGACATTCAGGTATATAAAACTTGTTCTTTATGCTCTGTCCATACACGAGGAGGAGTGCTTGGTAAGACCTCATTTAACCTGCATAAGCATCGCCTGTTAAATGATGCACATCCCTTCCCTAAAGGGAGCCATTTATCAATGTTATCTGGTAACTGCTTATTTTTAGCACTTAGTGGAAATATTGCTGTCTGTGGAGTGGGTTATAGCTCCCGATTTCCAGGGGAGTGGAATGCAGATAATCAAAGTCTGGTGGGAGAGGCCCAGCCTGTGGCACTTTCACATGCCCAAAGAAGACTTTAGATTATGCCATTTGGCACTCCAGTTTATGAGGAATGGAAGGCAAAAATTCAATCTTTAAAAGTAACAAAAAAGAGAAGTAGAGCTATGTAACAAACCCAAACTCTGCTTTGGCTCATATGTATAGTATACGTACAAAAAGGGAGGTGTTTAAATGGAGCTCAAGATAATGCTTGAACTGCAAAACTAGCATCCTTAAAACCTAAGTCTGGAAGTATGTACCCATTTTATGAATTACTTAATGACACAGTTTACTTTGATTTTAAAAGCTGGGGCGGGTGAAATGAGTGGGTCATTATTTGATCTTATTCCCATGTATCTAACTGCTTTTCAGTCAATTAAATGGCATTGCTTTATTTAGCTGACTTTTTCATACTTGCGTATACCTCAGAGCTGGCAGTTCAGCTCCTTGAGTACAGCAGGCTAGTGCCCAAAGCAGCTGTAGAGCAGTGAGTAAAGGAGAAACAAGCTTTTTTACTATGGACTCTTCCAAAGAATGCTTGCCCAAGAGCTATCTCTATTGTGGTTCTGCCCTAGGGAGACTTGTACACTCCTGTCTCTGCTTGCGAACAGCAATAAGGCAAGTAATGACACAAGCACATCAAAACAGAATGCTTTTTCGTAAGCTCTTGGGCTTGGATTTTCAAAGGCATCTAAGGGAATTAGGCACACAGCTTCTAGTGAAATGCAATGGGAAGTGGATGCCTAATAGCGCTGTTCAAATGTTTTCTGTCTAAATTTAGGTGGAAAATTAAACATTCCTTTAACACCCCAAAATGGAAGCATTGTCAGCAATGTTTTTGCCTGAAAACCAAGAAGTTTTCAGGTTTTTGATGAAGAGTCAAAATTTTCAATGGGAAAAAATACATTGTCTAACCAGCTAAGCTAATGCTTAGCTCCTTTAGGCCCATTTGAAGATGCGAGCCTAAAAGTTTGGAGATGACGCTCTGTGCACTTGTCTGTACCTTTTGTGGTCCTTTACAAGTTTGCAGAGTCAGTATAAAATATTACCATTCTGATCTGGCAGAATTTTCCACCCACTTTGCACAGGTGTAAATAACCTCACAAGATGCACGGCCCTGGAAAATCAAGTCATTTGTATTTTATTTTCACTAACCACAAAATCTTTAAAATTGCATGGCTTTTAATAATCTAAATCCCCGTCTTGTGTTCCTTTTTGTGACTTAATTCCTTTGGTAGATAAATGTCTGTCAGAGCGCAAGATGAGCCTTGAGAACTTTTAACAAAATTTGATATGAAATATGCTCAGCATTATCAGTGAGCTGGAAAACCTGCTTTGTCTTCCTCCTGGAGAACATGTACATTTTGATTTTCCTTTTAGCTTTCAAAATTATTTCTTGTCTTCTAGTCTTGATGGTTTTACTTTGTCAGCCTGGATGATGTCACCTGGATGAGAGAAGTGGACTTGGAGTGGATGACACCTAGCAAGGAGCATGGGAGAGAACAGGAGAAAATTATGGTAATTTTTCATCTCATTGTAAAGGCATGACATGGGTATTTGCATATTCTGTCTAGGAAGTAAATGGAGCTATAATCACATGACATGGCAAGAAAGGCTTGAATTCACATGTAAGGTTTAAGATTTTAAGTGTTTATAAAATAACAAATCCCTCCCACAAAGGATGGCTCAAAGGAAAACATCAAAGTAAGCAACTTGCTTGATAATTCATACTTATTCTCACATGATGGAAAAGGGAAGAATGCTGCACATGAGACATTTTAATACATACACGTATATATTGTTCACCTTGTAGTGAATTTACATATTGATTTAGTACATTGTCCCCTGAAATAAAAAGCCCCCTCCTGGTGAAATGGTGGAGTGCTGAGAATGCTCCTTTCAGAAGGTCGCCCAACACAGGCTGTTCATCTTTGGGCATCAGCATGGAAGGGAAACTGAGGTACAAAGAGACAGAACCACTATAAAAACCCCAACAACCATAAAACTAAACTCTTTTCACCCCAAACAGACAGAGTCCTTACAGTCTGCTTGACTTCTTGTGACACCAGCTGAAGAAGGCTGGAGATGCTATGTTCTTTACATTTTATAATACAACTGAAACTTTCCCTTCAGCTTGATTTAATGTCTGGATAAACTTCTGGGCATTATACCGGTGGCCCCAATTTAATATAAAATTCTATTTATGGAGATTCATGGACATGTGCGTAACTGCTTTAAAAAGGTTAATAATTTGATAGAAATCTGTAGAAATCTCCATTAGAATTAGAGATGGACCAGAACAAAAACCATTAATCTGAACAGTTGCAAACTTTGAGGGGGCTTGGATCTTGGTCTGAACTTAGTGGCTCAGGCTCACCTCTTATTACAGGAGTCTTCCATCGATTCAGAGCCTGATGAAAACCTATGGAAAACACTGAAAATAACAGATTTCTTCCATTGAGATAAACAGCTAATCTTATTCAGTAGAAGTGTGAGAAACTTTAATATAATAACCTCACCCAATATAATACCTTTCATCCCACAAGATCTCAAAGTACTTTACCATTTTAATGAAGTGATATACATGGCTCACTTCAGTCACTGCTAAACTGCAGCCATCTCTGTGGTGGACTATAAAAACTATTTAATAGTGCCCTGCAACCCTACATAAATGTTTAGGAAAGGAATTGAAGTATATGTTTTCCAGTTTAAACGTCAGGGGGAAATGTAGGTAGACAGAACATAATTATCTGAGCTGTAATATGACATGCAGATTTTATCACCCTTTCTTTTAATGACTGAATTAGTACATCTAGCATACAGTCAGGGCTTAAAATACAACCTGATCCCCACAGTTTCCTGCCTTGCAAAGTGATTTCTACTGAATAGAGCTGAATTCCCATAAAAAGACACTTTTCCTGAAGGGCAGGTGAAATGTGAAAGCTCCAGGACTGTATGTGAAATGGGTCAGTAGTCTAGGTCCTCTTTTCAGTGTCCATATCACAAAATCACTCTCTTAACTGGCTTTATTTGGCCCCTTCGTTGGCAGCCTCAGAGAAGCCAAGAACTAAATGGGCATAGAGATTAACTGCATTTGCACCCGCAGAGGGCGCTCTGGATCACAGTTAAGTTACACTGAAGCATAACTACCATTCCTGTACCTGTTGCACACTGTGTTCAAAGCTGCCACCCTGGCACCTATCACAAACAATCTCTTTTTTAAACATATCCCAGAAATGCTACTAGAAACATCCCCAGCCAGTGACTGGAACACAGCTGTAGTGCTGGCTATACCATTATGTCTTTTTTGATATTTTGGATAACATTCCTTTAAGAGGAAGGAGGAGTGTAGGCTTTCTTGGGACTGAAATTGGGTTGGGGCACAAGTGGGAGAAAGGTTGTGCTCAGAAGGGAAAGCAAGATAGGAGGGTAGCCGCTGTGTGTGGCAAAGACACTGAGTCATTTGCAAATGGTGGTTTTTATAGTTAAATGAAAGTGTATTTGTGATGAGTAAGCCTGAGGAAACCCTGATTAGGGAGGAGGCACACACTGAGTTGTCTCATGGACTCAATAGGTACAGTTTCCCCTAATATACTAGCAATGCCCTCTGGAGGCATGCAATATCAAGTCAGTTCCTCACACACATACTGTTACTTACTGCATTGTTGCTCCCTGCACAGACACATTGCTATAGCACATACGATTCCTCCAAACACCTTCCCCTACTGCAAGAACATGCAACTCCACTACATAAAATATATTTGCATTTGCAAGTATTATGTCCTGATTCAGCTGAGAGCAGGGTATTATGCAGAAGCTAATGCAGTCTCCTTCAGATGAGTACAATGCTGTGTAGCAAGCCAGTATCAATTGACACAGAGAGGGAAACCAAAGTCATAGGGATGTACAAATGAACAGTCTATGCCACTTAATGATGACACATATCTCCCAGCAAATGCCAAATGTAAGTAACCCACTGAATATAGAGCTGAGAGTGCTCATAAAATACTGACTTTATATCCTTGCTTCCAGCCCACTTCCAGTGATGTATAATGTAAACAGTATCTGCAGAAACTGGTAGGGCTGGGAGGGTGCATTGTGTGCATGTCTTGTGAAATGCGGATTCTGCTGCAATAATTTAGATGTGCTATTGTCATGAGAAGGGGAGATCTCTGTCGATGATAAGAAAACCCACAGCTTAGTCAATATGATGTGCTGTCCATGTCACACTTGCTTACTAGCTAGGAAGGGTCAGGTACTCAAAGACTTTCTAAAATTTCTGTTTAGACAAACAATCTTCAAATGGGTTAGTCTTTAACAAGAAGGTGTTCTTTTTAAGTCCATGTAAATACGTAGGTGTGACACTGGCAGACCAGTTGCCAGCTCATGCCAAAGCCCCAGGCCTCACTGAATGCTTATAAATGCATAGCTGGAAACTAGGCCAATTCACTTCTGTAGCAGTATGTAGCAAAGTGATTGTTAAATGTATGCGTGTATTTGGTGTGTAAACTTAATGAAAATGAATGGGATGTTATATACATTGTTTTCACGTATCTGTATCTCAGTATAATGCATTGGCAAACATTTACATCAAATGGGAAAGAAGCCTTGTGGAATGCACATGAAGAACTTGAACAGAAAAGTGCTAATTTCAAAGCAAGTAATCATTGTGTGTGATGATGGGAAGTCAAAGCCTCTAAGTGCATCCCTTCCTCTCCATCATCATAGGAAAAGCCCGAGTGGAGAGTGACCCTGTCAGTTTATTTTCTGTGAGAAGAAGCTATATGTGTGGATTCAGGAAAAGGTCCTTTATCTCTGAACTGTTTGACCTCTTATAGGGAAGGGTACCAGATGCAAAGTGGAGATCCTCAGAGACAATCTGGGTACCCTGAAAAGACTTTTGGGAAACTGGCAGTTTATTACATCACTGCCACCAGTTGGAATTACAAACTGTGACTCACCTGTATATATATTTTACCTTATTTAATCTCTCAATAACTCTCATTTCCTTTTCATAGCTAATAAACCTTTAGTTAATTTACAATAGAGTTAGCTACTTTGGTGTAAGATCCAGGATACCAATTGATCTGGGGTAAGTGACTGGTCTCTTGGGGCTGGGAGCAACCTGAATGTGGTGTGAATTTTGGCATACGTGACCTCTTATCACAAAATCCAGTTTGTCTGGCAAGCTAGACAGTCTAAGGCAGTGGTGGGCAACACTAGACAGTAGACAGTGATGGGCAACCCTAGACAGTCTAAGGCAGTGGTGGGCAAGACAGTCTAAGGCAGTGGCGGCTGCAGGTTGCCCACCACTGGTCTAAGGGAACTGTCTGTTTCTCCATGGTAAGACTGGTAGGAGTTCACATTTGTTACTGGCTTGGTGAAATCTAATTATAGAACACACCACCATTTAGGGATGTCTACCATGTTTTCTGACTGTCTATCCTGACGTAGGCACTCACAGTTGTGAGCTACTCCAGACAGTGTGACAATAGCTATTTATGTTTCTAAATATAAGCATGATTTTGTTGTGCTAGGTCACAGCCATCTTGACACGTGATACCATGTGACATGCCTTGAAGTAGGCTGACGTGCATAAAGATAATAGTAAAGAATGTGACCAACAGTTCAAAATTAGCCTTTGCTGCATGTTTGTCAGTTTCTCACATAAAGACCTATGTGTTTTCTTCCACGTGGCCCTTTATACATAGTAGGGCATCCCTGAGTGGATCCACAAGACAGCTATCCTGACCCCACTGAAGTCCCTCTGCTGTGCTGCCACCAGTGATTTGTATATATAAATTATCTATTGTTGTTCCCCTTCCCCTAGCCTCCATCTGCCCTTAGTCACTGAGCTCCTTGTAGGTGCTGTCCCTTCTTATTCAGAATGCACCTAGCACAACATGAATGCTATTAAGTAAATAACCACATTCTTGATGAAAGGGAATGGAGGAATGGGGGCAAGGGGACAGGATCTGCAGATGCGGGAAACCTCACCAGAAGAGGAAGATATTGGGGAGAAACAAGAGCTCATTATACTTTCTAAGGATAAAGTCACACATGAAAATCTGAATGAATCTAACTCTTTGTTATGTTTTGGCTTTGTTCTTCAAAGGCATCTCGGCTTATCAAAATGAGAACAGTGGTGTGCATACGAGACAGTGCTGCAAGTCAAAGAAACACCAGTTTATGATAAAGTAAATCCAATTTATGGAGATGTTTTAGGTGCATTGAGATAAATCATATTATTGTAGTTTATCAACAGAAGGATATACAGTGTAACAGGCTTACAACTGGCAGCAAAATTGAAAAAGTTCCTATTATCTATAGAGAATCCATTATTTTGTGTCAGCTTTGGAAAGGGCAGACAGCTATGTGCACTGAATACCAAAATAAAGTAAAAGGAGCAGAGCGAAATATTTAAATAGGGAATAGCTGATGGAGTTCAATCAAGAAACTGCTCTTACAGTTAAAGCAGCAAAGAGTCCTGTGGCACCTTATAGACTAACAGATGTATTGGAGCATGAGCTTTTGTGGGTGAATACCCACTTCATTGGATGCACGTAGTGGAAATTTCCAGGGGCAGGTAAATATATGCAAGCAAGAGGCAGGCTAGAGATAACGAGGTTAGTTCAATCAGGGAGGATGAGGCCCTCTTCTAGAAGTTGAGGTGTTGAACTAACCTCGTTATCTCTAGCCTGCTTCTTGCTTGCATATATTTACCTGCCCCTGGAAATTTCCACTACATGCATCCGACGAAGTGGGTATTCACCCATGAAAGCTCATGCTCCAGTACGTCTGTTAGCCTATAAGGTGCCACAGGACTCTTTGCTGCTTTTACAGATCCAGACTAACACGGCTACCCCTCTGATGCTCTTACAGTTGGTTGCCATGATTTCTAAGGCTTGTGTTTGTAATGGAAATGGAGGTGTGGGTGTGTTAGTCTCTTGCCTTTGAATGCCTTGATTTACGTTTTGCTGAGGTCACACATGAAATGAGTTCAGGGATGTTGGGTCAGCTAGTGTAAGCCACAGTCACTCCATTTACTTCGGTGATGCTACACCCAGTTACAACAGTTGAAAAACTGGCCCCCTTCTATTTAGTAGTCAATTTATAAACATCAAACCTCAGGAAACAGAGTTTTGTGTTGCACACTGAAAATCTTGTTTGTAATGGATCAAAACATCACTTCCCATAGCCATCTGGGGTTTCCCATGTGATTTTCCATCCAAATACATTCCATCCCAAAGTGGAATCATAAATAGCTTGCTGGCTCTTTGGTCTATGGTTTACTTACAAGTTAAGATTTTGGTTATGTGACTCCATCGATAGGTAACTAAGAAAACAGCATAGTTAAATACCATCTGTAACTACACTTGAATTGATTTTTTTAGCTGTCCTGCTTCTTGGTATCAGATTGGTTAAAAACCAAACAGTATGTCATACTGGTATCTGTAAAAGTTATACACAGAATTAGACAAGACCAAATGTCAACATATTGGAGAACATAATGTTTTGTTTGGGACAAAAGCAACTGTTCTAAAATCTGTTTATACATCTCTGTTTAAGGTTTTATTGTTCTATGTCTAGGAAAAGAAGGTTAAAATTACAAATCACGTAGTGGGATTACAAAAGAAGTAGTGTGATCTGATTAGCACATGATATATGGCAATTACATATCTTAGAGCACTTTTCATATGTAATAATCATCAAGGGATGGATGAGATCCACACAGATATCATGCCCATTCTAGTCAGAACTGGTAAACATGATAATTTGATGTTGCTTTAAAGCAAAACAAGTTGATTGCAACAGAATATGTATTGATAAGATATTAATGCTAAGCAGAAAGGGAGAAAGGACTAATTAAAAGCATTCAGTACTTATGAGGACTGTAAAAATTCATCTTGCAATTGAACAGGGACTGGATGTCCTAGAGAAAGGGCAGTGGGATATGAAGTTTTTTGTCCCACATTATATTTTCATATCTGACACAAGTGAATAGGGACCTGATGGCTGTTCAACAGTTTATGTGAAATGAAATGCTAATCTCAGTTCAGTTCCTAGTGGACAGGCATCTGCATCAAAACCTCCACCCTTATTGGCATTCTGCCAGAATCAGCAGAGAAGCTAAACTCTGAAATAGGCAGAGGATATGAACAACCCACAAACCCCTAGAGGTGGTCCCTCCAGAAAAGAATTGAGGCTTATTGGTGATGCAGTACAGGGAAAACTCGTACCTGTTCTCTGGATATAGGGCTTGAGTTTGCAGGGCTGTCAATCTGGATCCTTTTACTAGCATTATGTTCACGTGTTAAAACTATCTGTAAGCCAACAAAGCTTACCAGCACCATGGACAGCATCTTCTCCCAGGCAGTGTGACCATTAAAATGGTAATGTCGGAAAGTAAATACCGGTTTCAGCTAGTTAGGCCCTTGCCAAAATATTCTTTCAGTCTTCAGAGCATGCAGAGCATATATTATTGAAAAGCTTTGAGCAGTATGCTGTTCCAAGTTAGCAGTAATGCAAATTTAAAATTTAGAAGCTACTGGCTGGGCCCTGGACAAGAAGTAGGGGAGGAAAGGGAGAATGTCCTCCCCCACCCCCCCTTTTTTTTTGTGGAAAGTACTGTATTGAGCTATTTTTCTTTATATGATCATCCTCTCATTTCTCTGCCTTCCTTGGCCAGCATACAAGGGCAAGTTACATTTGTGAATCATCCTTGCAAAGAAATATATGTATACCAGGTAGCACTAGCAGCTATAAATGAGTATTAACTCCCTCCATATTATAAGATAATGCAATAATTTATCTCCCTTCCTGTAGGGGGTCATTGAGCATCTAGTTTCTTCCTCACAAGCCAGGGCCAGGAGTTCAGAACTCAGTAGCGCCTGGATGTTTTTGTTCCAAGAGCCAGTACTGAATGTAGAGTTGGGAAGACAGCTTGAACAACCATGCTGTAATCTTCCTAGGTAGATGAAAGGATCCCTGTGTTCCATGTGGTTATTTTAATCAATCACCTGGGATCAAAGATTGCATTGTAAACATTCAGGTTGTTCGTAAGGAGAAATGGGAAATGATAGGAGGCATCTTATTTGATTATTTCTTGGCCGAGTGCACATTGACTCAAATTCATCTGTGGGGTGAGTTCACTGAAATCAAAGGAGTGATGCCAGGGATGCATCTGGCCCTCTCTCACCATTCTTACCATATGGGACTGGATTGTAACTCTACCCCTTTCTGGGGCTGAATTAAAGGGTGTAGCTACACTGCCCAGCAGGAGGGCAGGAACCAGATTATGATATGGGTGTACACTAAAAACACTGCATTGGCGCAGCTGCGCTTTGTGTGTGTGGGTTTCTTTTGCCTCAGGCATTCCCAGTTACCTAAGTTTAGCCAGGTGGAGTAAACAGTAGAAGGCTTTTTTTTTTTTTTTGGAAAGATCTTTAACCAATTTCATTTTCAATTATTAGTTAATATCAGTCTGAAGCCTCCAGAAATACGAGTATAAATTTTGTTAGGAAATGCTTTTTTAAAGTTAAACTGTCAGTCTGTTTTCTTTAAATTGTGTTAAATGTCTAGCTAGTAAGGCTATAAACCCGGACATACATTTGTAATAAATACAATACACACCACATTTTCCAAGATTGATTGGAGTATACAATTCTCACACTTCAAATGGAGGAAGAATAAAAAGAGCCACAACAGCTTGATTAAGAAGAGCTGGATCAATTCCAGACATCTACTAATATTCTATGACCTGATGTTTAAGCACTTAATTACATGTTCAGTTTTTGACACATGAAGAGCAAAACTCAGGAAACAAGTGAGAGAGCATTCAGAAAAGAATTTGTAGCGATGCTGGGGCAATTCACCTCCTGACTGCTCAAGTTCTGCTTGTCTGGATGCGTACCTGAGACAGCCACATTTAAACACTGTCTCCCCGGTACACCTGGGAAGACAGACAAGCGAAATATTAAACAGGTACAGAATCCAAAAGCAAAGCAGCTGTTCAGTCAGCTCTTTTTTTTAAAGCTCTGCTTGTAGGACAAAACTGATGAGAATGTCTGATGATGGGGAGGGGCAGCGGGGGGGGGGGGGAACGAAGGGGAGGAAAACAAAGGAAACCTATCCAACACCAGCATAGCTAAAGGCCAAATTTATTTGTGTAGTAAAATACAGGCAAAACTGCTGCTAATATGCTAGAGATGTATAGAAATTCTTGGCTGATCTATCATCAGGGGACAAGCTGTTGTTCTGGCACCGTGAGTGCTTTTCAAACTAAAGTGGAGCTTCATATCGAACTGCCAGACTGGCACCTGCCTTTTGCTTTTTGTCAAGTGAGCATTCATCACCATCTTTATCACTCACCAACGTCTGACACACTGGAGAGGAGCAGTCTCTTTTTCAAAAAGGGATAGAGCTGCTTCATAAGACCATCATCCCCTCTCCCCCATATTACTGAGTCGAATGCAAAGTTTGTTGTATAATGGAAATAGGGAGGGGTAAAACAAAACGAAACCCAGAGCAGCATTTCCTTGCCAGTTTGGCTACGTGATCATATGGAGGACCTGTACAGCTGGCTGAGATCGAGGCTTATTGTCGCATTGAGCTGGATCATTCAAGAGGAAATCAAGGCTTCTCAGCCAGAGAAGATCATGTCTTCCCATAGCCTTTGAGAATTCCACAACCTACTTTTTTGTTGTCCTGTTTTACCCTAGTTGAGTATATGATGTTAAGACTCAGACCCACATTCATAACTACACTTAGCTTCCACTGAGCAAGAGAGGGGTCCGCCAGGGAACAAGTTTTTGGTTTCTACTTCTGGGGTGATTCCAAGCCAGCCCTGGATGCTACTCTAAGTCATGAGGGCTGGTTATGGATCCCAAGGGGCTCTCTACCAGGTGGAGATTACCAGGGCACACTGTATTCCAGACAGGATCACGCCACACCCCAACATGCTTCCTAAACAGGGGTTAGAGGTGATGTAAGAACCAGTTAGGAATCCCTCCACACCAGGGTAATCCCCAGCAGGAGAAGTCTGGCTGCTTTCTGGCCTCTTTGTGCTACCTAACTGATGCAAAGTGGGTGGGCCACACCAGAGAACCTATCCCTCTCTTTTTTGGCTGATCTGTAAAGGAATAAGCATGCAAACAACCATCAAGCATGGGATGGTTCATCACCCTGTCACTGGAGGCCAGGCCGGCCTCAATCTATGAGGAATCTCCTTTAAAAACAATATCAGAACCAAAGAGCCGAGTCAGCATTTATGGCACTGGGGCGAAGCACATTTTAGGGAGCTGGCCTATCAGCCCCTCTGCTGCTGACATTGTGGGTAGGTGCACTGTCACATGCAGAAGGGGCAGCAAGCTTAAAGACAGCTTTCTAGTTTAGCCTTCATCTGCTGGAGCATTTTGTTGGCTCTCTCCAGGATTTGTAACAGCTGTCATGGAGCTGTCACCTGCAGGCCATGGAAGGTTCCTGGCCTCTGGGAAGAGGAGGGCAAGGCAAAGGGGGTCTCAGCACAGATGGGGAGAGGCTGATGTTGCTGGGTGATCACTGTAGTGGCAGACATTCTGCATCAAGAGAGCTTGGCTTTTAAAGCGATGGCATCAGACATCTGGTTTCAGTATGTAGCTACTTAACATCTAAAACCCAAAGTGTTTCCAGTTCTTTGCTATGCACTGTTCCAGTTAAACATTTACGTCTGCTGCTCCTTCTTAGTCCTGACAGGCTGTTTCACGTTTTTAAACAGAGCATCCTGGGAGTGCTTGAAAAGACTGGATAGCCACCACCTGAAATGAAGTCTAGCTCTGCACTTCCTGTGGAGAAGTGAATGGCTCTCTCCTCCTTCCCTATCACCCCGCCCAGGGCTTTATGCTAAACACAATTACATGCAGCATTTGACAACAGAGCTGATAATTTATGTGCTACTTGAATAGAAAATGCGAAGGATAATAGGGATGAATATCAATGCATTCACAGATAACATGGACTCATTTCCTCACTTTCAATGCTTTTTGGTTGTGCTCAGGAACGAGTTGCATGAGCTAATTCCTCAGTGCATTATCTTAAAACATCCTGGGGCAGGGGTGGGGGGACCAGACTTTGCACAAGTGATTTGATTGCTGGGGATTCATTTCAAGGACATGAAAATCTCTTGATTGAGAAATGGTTGGAAACTGTCTGGTTTCACTGACCCTGAGGTTGAGGTCTAGCTTTCAGATAACAACACATTCCCATCTGATTGAGAGTTATGTGCTGCTCAGAGCGTTTTCTTATGATGTATCTAAAATAATTACAGGTGAAAGCACCTACAAAACAAAACAAGAACCATCATTGTCAGTTTTCTATTAAACAAGGAGGCTCAGTGATCTAAAAATTGCGATAGACTGCTATTCTAGTAGACACTGTCATTTCTGAAGGAACGACAGCGTGGGCAATTCATATCCCTTTGTTAAAAACTCAAATGTAGCTTTATTGTCATCCTCTTGTATTAAGCCTGTAATTTCCCCTGAGATAACTACAGTGTAAGGAACAGACTGAAATCTGAATAAACTATATATCACTTCTACAGGAAAAACTTTAATGAACAGACATACTGGCCTGGGGTTCCTCTCTGATCGCAGAGCTCTGTATTCAAACTCATGCTCATAGAGAGGGTCTCATCAAAATTTCAAGTTCAATTCAGAACTGTGCCCCTTTTGCCTTTGTTTCTGAATGGAGAGCTCTCTATGATGCTCCTCTGGCTTTCACAGGCTACTCCACTGCTCCTCAGGCCCTCAGACGTTGTACCAACCCTCTTTGAAATTAGAAGACCAGCAAAGCATCAAAGAAAAGCAGTATACAACTAGGATTAGAGGTTTCTGTTTCTTTCCAACTTCCTAAGAAGCACTGAGTCTGAGGCACTGTCCATGGTAGAATGCTAGAGTTGATGTATCCTTTATACTAATTGCTGTGGGCCAGATCTGTCAGTATGTGCAGCCCTTTGCAGTGTCCTTCTAGAGTAATCTGAGCCTACAGATGTCAGGCAGTCCAGGGAGGATCACCTCAGTCCATGGATGATCCTTTGATGACACCAGGGAATCTTATGTCACTGGGCCTCCCAGCTGTCAGCAGAGCAGGGAAATGGGATTCATGGTCAGGGGAGATGGGGATGTCCCTGCGCTACATCAATAATGGTTTGTGTTTTTGTCACGGCCATGGTCACTGAAGCCACGTGTAAGTTAAAGCAGCCCTCAGGCTGTTCTAGTACAGTGAAGGGAGGAACAGCCCCGTGCAGAGCAGGAGTATGACCAGGGAAGTGGGAAGATGACCTTTAAGCTATCTTTACATCCTTTCACTCATTTGTGCCCTGCACACTTTGTCTGCACTGCATGATTTGGCTTAATTCTCTTATATGTTGCATGCGCCTTTATGGCTTCTTTATCCTTTTAGTAGGCCTTTGGATCCTCTGCCACACTTCAGGGCTCCCCAATAGCTCTGTTTCTTTCTTTCAAGTTCCATTCTGAACTCTGAGGCCTGGTCTACACTACGCGTTTAAACCGGTTTAAGGAACGTAAAACCAATTTAACGCCACACCCGTCCACACTAAGAGGCCCTTTATATCGATATAAAGGGCTCTTTAAACCAGTTTCTGTACTCCTCCCTAACGAGAGGAGTAGCGCTAGTATCGGAATTACCATATCGGATTAGGGTTAGTGTGGCCACAGATCGACGGTATTGGCCTCCTGGTGGTATCCCACAGTGCACCACTGACCGCTCTGGACAGCAATCTGAACTCGGATGCAGTGGCCAGGTAGACAGGAAAAGCCCCGCGAACTTTTGAATATTTCCTGTTTGCCCAGCGTGGAGTTCCGATCAGCATGGGTGGCGATGCAGTCCGAAATCAAAATAAAAAAAGAGCTCCAGCATGGACCATGCGGATGTGATCGCAGTAAGGGCAGGCAAATCTGTTCTATCAGCACTCCGTTACAGAAGATTAAATTCAAAATCATTTAAAAAAAATCTCCACACAGTCGCCATAGCAGGGACTCAGTGCACTGCTGCGTGACAAGCGTAACGGAAAGCCAAAGAATCAAATGGACGCTCATGGAGGGGGGACTGGAGCGGGGACTGGAGGACTCAAGCAATCCCACAGTGCCTGCAATCTCCGAAAAGCATTTGCATTCTTGGCTGAGCTCCAAATGCTTCTAGGGTCAAACACAGTGTCTGCGGTGGTTCAGGGCATAGCTCGGCAATTTACGCACCCCCCCACCCACCCCCAGAAGTGAAAGGGAAAACAATCCTCTCTTGACTCTTTTACATGTCACCCTATCTTTACTGAATGCTGTAGATAGACGCGATGCTGCAGCAGTCAACACCAACATCCTTGCTCCCCGCCCCTGCCATGGGTGGCTGATGGTGCAATATGGCTGATATCCATCATCATCATCATCAGCCTATTGGCACATGGGGCAGTGCAAAAGGACTGGTAACCATGCCGACTAGCATTCAGTGAGGTCAATCATGGGTGCCTGTGTAAAAAGCTCCTGATTTTTCCTGGTAGATGGTGCAGTATGGCTGGTAACCGTCTTCATCATAGCAACAGGGGGCTGAGCTCCATCAGCCCCTGCCCTTCATGTGTAAAGAAAAGATTCAATTGTCCCTGGACTAGCAGTGGGATGCTGGGCTCCTCTCCTCCACACTGCTTAATGTCCTGTCTGGACTATCATAGCAGCTGGAGGCTGCCTTCCACTCATTTCTCACTAACAAGTCAGTGTGTCTTATTCCTGCATTCTTTATTACTTCATCACACAAGTGGGGGGACAATGCTACAGTAGCCCAGGAAGGCTGGGGGAAGAACGGAATCAACAGGTGGGGTTGTTGCAGGAGCACCCCCTGTGAATAGCATACAGCTCATAATTTCTGCTGGATCTGACACAGAGCAGCTGTGCTCTCTGGTTCTATGATACAGTGGTTCTCTAGTACACTTGCCCATATTCTAGGCAGGACTGATTCTATTTTTAGATATCAAAAAGGAGGGATTGACTCAGGGAGTCATTCCCAATTTTGGCTTTTGCGAGAGCCAGGGGCACTTATGACAGCAGCAAATGGTGCAGTGCAAAAGGACTGGTAACCATGATCATCTTATTACCAATTTATGGTATGGTAGATGGTACAGTATGGCTGGTAACCATCTTTGCTGTCATGCAAAAGCAAAAGCATGCTGCTGTGTAGCGCTGCTGAATCGCCTCTGTCAGCGGCATCTAGTACACATACGGTGACAGTCACAAAAGGCAAAACAGGCTCCATGATTGCCATGCTATGGCATCTGCCAGGGCAATCCAGGGAAAAAAGCCGCGAAATGCTTGTCTGCCGTTGCTTTCCCAGAGGAAGGAGTGACTGACGACATTTACCCAGAACCACCCACGACAATGATTTTTGCCCCATCAGGCACTGGGATCTCAACCCGGAAATTCCAAGGGGCGGGGGAGGCTGCGGGAACTATGGGATAGCTATGGAATAGCTACCCACAGTGCAACGCTCCAGAAGTTGACGCTAGCCTCGGACCGTGGACGCACACCACTGATTTAATGTGTTTAGTGTGGCCGCGCGCACTCGATTTTATACAATCTGGTTTGCTAAACTGGTTTATGTAAAATCGGAATAATCCCGTAGTGTAGACGTACCTTGATACTATTCAATAGTATCCTGTGCTCCCTTTTACCATGTGGGACTGGCAGCAGTAGTGCTGAATTACTGAGAGAGGTATTTATGACTCAACCAGATGCAGGCAGTCACATGAGACTGTCTCTTTACACAGGACTGCAAGCCCAATTGTGCAGTCTCAATGAATTCATATAAGACTCCATAGATTTAGGTGCACATCTAGACTGAACCTCAAAATCTTTTTAGGTTTACCTATCACTGGTTTGATGGATCCCTAGTTTTGCACGGAAAGTGGAATAAAATGAACAACTATCAGTAGAGTATCAGAGGGGTAGCTGTGTTAGTCTGGCTCTGTAAAAGCAGCAAAGAGTCCTGTGGCACCTTATAGACTAACAGACGTATTGGAGCATGAGCTTTCATGGGTGAATACCCACTTCGTCGGATGCATCAGTAGACTGATTTCAAAGGCAGAATCAATCCTTTTATTCTGAGAGATCCCTAAACTTATTCCATAGCTTCTAATTTTTACTGACTTTTTCTCTCCCCAGGACAAATTCACTGATTGTGAGATGACATTAATTTAGCTCCGAATTTCCTGACTGGTCTATGGCTATGATGAAGTGCTAAAATCTTGGGTTAATGCTGGTAAAACACAAAGAGAAACAGTATTACTGGTGCCCCACTAATGATCTCACAAAACTATTTCCCTTGGACATGCTTGCTGGGCCTTCTGCCTTGTTCCTCAGCTACGGCTGAGGCCTCATATAGGGCCAGATTCTGATTCCCTTGCTTCTGCTTAGTAGCACTTTATTGCATGAGAGTCCCTGGGGCTCATCATAACTCCATGGGAGTATTTCTATGTGAGGAAGGGTATCAGAACCTTACTTGTCTGGGCACCAAAGTTTCACAAGTAGTTCATATTTGAATTAGATTTGTATGTTTTGAACCAATGTTTTAAATCCAACATTCATAGGGTTAAAATTCCTGGAAATAAAATCCTATTTGGACTCCAATACATGGCTCAGCTCTATGAATAATACTTGGACTCTGAAGGTGTATTGATAATATAGGAAAGACGGGGTAACTATTCTGCACTCAGCAATAGCTCAACCAACACTGAATATTAAAAATTGCTTTATTGAGAAAGGTGGTTAAGACAGAAGAGACAACTCCCTATATTTTTTAGAATGTACAATGAGCTTTTTAATTTTCTCTGTGAAGGCCACTGGATGGAGGAAGAAGGAATCTCTGTTTAATGTCTCAGGCAAGGGGAGCATAACAACCTCATATCCAATACTGTACTGCAGGGTCAGCAGCTAAAATCTGTTTGGGACTTGAACGTCCAGGTCCTCTCCTTGTGGAAAAGTCTTGGAGAACAAGGTGGTGGGAGCGAGATTTCCAAAATCACAAAGTGCCATTAGGCACCCAACTCCCATTGAAAGGCAATGGAGCTGGATACCTAACTCCTACTTGTACTTTTGAAAGTCTCCCTCTATCTTTCCTAAAGGTTTTTTTAACTGTTTTATTGAGTTTAATAGACAATTATATTCCTGTTATAGAATAAGATATTTGAAAATAAAAACCTATTGAAAGTGTCTCCTACTATCCTACAAAGGTATTTTAGAATAATTTCTGTGGAACCTTACGGTTTAATCCTTGTCAAAGTTTTGGGTTATTTCAGAAGAAAAAGGTTAGAATGCTATTAGCTGATCTAGACTATCCCATAAACCAATGGTAAGTGATCAGATAATGTTTGGTTTTAGTTTTTACTGTCTTGTTATTGGGCAATTTCTACTGAAGGTGCACACATAAGGATCACTGCACCAGGAATCCTCTTCTTGCTTTAAGACTTTGGAGAGGTGCTTGTAAACATTACAGTTCCTCTGCCCTTGAGGCACACCTGAACCAAACATTTCTCATGTTAGAACAGGGGTTGGCAACCTCTGGCAAGCGGCAAGTCAGGGTAAGCACCTTGGCGGGCCGGGCCAGTTTGTCTACTTGCTGCGTCGGCAGGTTCTGTGGACCACAGCTCCCACTGGCCATGGTTTGCTGTCCCAGGCTAATAAGGGTGTCGGGAAGTGGCGAGGGCAAGGGATGTGCTGGCCGCGGCTTCCTGCCATCCCCATTGGCCTGGGACGGTGAACCGCGGCCAGTGGGAGCCGCAGTCCGCCGAACCTGCTGAAGCGGCAGGTAAACAAACTGGCCCCGCCCACCAGGGTGCTTACCCCGGCGAGCCGCGTGCCCGAGGTTGCTGACCCCTGTGTTAGAAAAAGTTCATTTAATTCTCTGCAACATACATCCTATTATTTTCAATTTACATGCTCCTTTGTGCCCCTTTTAGTTCTGGATGGGACCCTAAAATACCACAACAAAAGCTTTTTTAAACACACACACACACACACACACAGAATGGGTCAAGTTCTCAGTTAGTTGCCTTCGATAATGTTTTGCCCATTTATATTAATAGAAAATTTGGCCCTGTATTTTCAACCAATGCAGGAACAGCAATCTACATGAGATCTCCAGTCCAATTTTGAAGGAGGTTTGAAGAAATATCCAAGGTGAAACCCCTTAGCCCCACTGAAGTTAAAGGGAATTTGTCATTGACCTCAATGGGGCCAGGATTTCACCCCCAGATTTTAGGATACTGATCTGAATCAAACCAAACCGTGAATCTATTATAGATTCGCCATTCACTAGGAAATACAAGTTTGTGTTCATCTCATCCATGCCTCTCTCAAAATCATAATTACATAGGTACAGTTTTAAAATGCTATTCTGTAAATACTTTGAGCAAGATATGCTGGAATTTAAAACAAAGTAGCTGAGAAATCATGCAAAACACCGGTGTTTTCTCTCATTTTCCAGCTGCTGCATAAGCCATCAGGCAAATGAAACAAACTGCAAAGGGTTAAACAGAAATGAACCACATGTATATTAAGCACCCCAACAAGCAGTCATCTTCCCTACAGGCTGCCAATTATCTGATTCACCTTGCTGTTCAGGTGTAAGCTGTTTTGATCCAGTTTTTAACAGCTTTGCTGTTGCTGTCAGTAGCATGCTTGTAAAGCAAGTGACCCCAGAACCAGCTATGGACAAGATATACAGAAGTAAAGAATGTTTGTGGCTTTTATGAGTTAAGTAATATAGTCAGGCACGGAGCTGGTGATAGTACTTCAGTGAGGAAGATCAGAAAGCAATTATGCATGGGATGAAATTTTTTCAGCAATGATCCATCATGCTGTCTCAGGCTGCTTTATATGCAGAAAGATCATCTGCTTTAATCTCCCTAGTTCCAAAATCCAAGCAGCACATCATATATTATGCAAAGAGATACTCTGGGTGGCAGCATTGAGTTCACCATTGTGATCTTTTTTTTTTTTTAGTCTCATAGGCATCCCTTTGTAGAAAAAATCGTTAAGTCCCCATATCTCAAAGGGAGAGGTTATTGCTTATAGCTTCCCTATGTCTGTGTTCCCCTCCCACACCCACACAGAGATCCACGCAGCTCTACAATCACATACACAGTCCTGTACATCACACCTTCTTTGTGAAATGCTGCAGGCTCAGCAGGACTCTTCTCTGCAGAAAGTCAGCTGGTGTGATGCAAATTTCCCTCCTTGCAGGATTTTATAAATTCTCCCCTGGAGGGACTATCATTTTTTTCTAAGAGCCTACACTGTATGTATTCCCTCCCCCCCCCCACACACACCCTTCCAGCAGAACTCAGGAAAAGCTCTGGATTACTCACAGTTGACTGGAATGCATTTTCTGTAAGTAATCATGTACTCCCGGAGAAACTCTTGCTGAAAAGAAAGAAAGAAAGAAAGAAAGAAAGAAAGGCAGAGTCTTTGTTAGGAATTGTTCATTAAGGACTCAGCTCTCATCAAATGTTCTGTAGCTGCTGCTTAGGGAAGGTCATAGAACAGGCATCCGCTCCCAAAAGACACAGGGCCAGCTGTGTAAATGAGCATAGCTCTGGGGACTACAATGAAGCTATGCCAATTTATACTCACTGAAAATCTCACCCAGAGTCTTGTTACCTTGGAAAATCCCCCAAAAGGAAGAGCATGGCTGTGAGAGGGAAGGGGAGTGGTGCAGAGCCTTCTGAGTGGTACCTTGATTTACTTCAATGGAGTCAATCCAGATTTCCACTGGCATATTAGGAATCAGTCTGGATCTTCACTGCCTTGACTTTGTTTAGTGCAAAGTGGGTGTGAAATGCTATCACCTGTGTAGTTCTAACTTGATGGCATTTTGCACACACTTTGCACAAGGGGAAGTGACATAACAAAGGGCAAGGCCATGGAGAATCAACCCCAGGGTCTCTAAGTTGGTCTACACTAGGAACTTACACCAGTATTGCTATGTCTCTTGGGTGTGAATACTCCACACCCCTGAGAGACGCAGCTATACTGACCTAACCCCCGGTGGAGACAATGCTATGTCAATGGAAGAATTCTCCAATCGACCTTGCTACTGCCTCTCAGAGAAGTGGAATAAATACACCGACAGGAGATGCCCCCTTATCAGCATAGGTAGCATCTTCACTCAAATGCTACAGTGGGTGCCGCTGTAGTGTTTTAAGTGTAGCCATACCCTAAGTATGATGCAGTCCTCCTGCAAGCTTTCTACCAGCCTCCTTGAACAAGGACAGCCTGACTCGGTAGTTGAATGTTTGATATTCGCAGCAAGTTAAGGGCTCCGGAGAGACTGTTTATAGAAAGTGCTTGGAATATATGCTTCAATATAGATACATTTCATTTAAAACTGGAGATGGACTTTCTATCAAAAAATGTGACAGGCTATCTTAAGTGTAACTGTCATCTGCTTAGCTATAAAAGGAAGGAAAAAAATCCATCTTTCCATTGTTTCGGAGGTTTTTTTCATAACTTTCCCAGCATTTAGAGGATGAAATAATGTCATATCTATTTATGTTTGACATTTCTTAGGCATGTATCACCTTGGTATCAAAGTATTGGGGTGATATGTGATAACACTCAAAAAATACTTCAATTTCCTCTGGTTTCTTGCTCATCCTTCTTTGCCTTCATCTAAAAGAAGTTCAGATTGGCTTAGATTTTTGCATTTATCTAAATCTGAGGTACAGATGAAAATTCAGCTCCTATAATTCAGTCGTTGATAACAATCATGCCAGTATAGTTAAACCTGGAATTCATGATCAACACTGATTTAAAAGGCAAGGAATATAAATCCATTGTTTTGTTAGGCTAAAACCTATTCAGACTGTCATTTCCGTGACTCACGCTACTCATTTATTTATTTGCATATGCATTTGTATTCTCTATTCATCACTGTAGCAGCATCTGGAAGTTTTACAGTACTTTGAACTACACATAATAACAATTCCATCTGCTTATGTTGATCAACCCCACTATAGTTTGCTATGAAAAGGTGAAACTACTCACATGAGGAGTCATCCCACTGCTATATGAAAGAGACAGTTAAATGCTTCAGTCAAAAGATAGTGCAAAACCTGCTGGAACAAATGTGCATGACACTGTGCCCTGAAGCCCCCCAAATTCTGGCTATGATGAACTACCAAAGGGAGCAAGTTTCAGAGGTTTAGAGAGGATCCTAACCACGTGACACAGCATAGCAGAAAGAGAGGCAGCTTTTATTTTAGATGGAGACAGACCAGACCTCAGATACTATAGTGATGAGTGCCATTCAAGAGTAGATAAAACAGATGCAATGTTTCAATCCAGATTTGAACTTCCCCCACAAATTTGGGGGTGTTTACGTTCAAGGCTTTAGATTGGCCAGTGCAGAGACAGGAGGCCACTGGGAAGTTTGGGTTTAAAGCTGAACTATGACAATGTCTAAGGACTGGGATTTTGATTTGGGATTCCTGTCACACTTCAGGGAAACCACACCTGTTATCCCCCTCCATGGTCCAACTAACACAACCACTCTCAGGCTTTCAGCTCTCCAGCTGTCCCCTCTCTTGGGCAGAGACCTGCGTCTGTCTCTTTTCTTACTAGGGTATTTCCAGGCTGCACAGTTCCCTGCCTTCACTGTGACTTCCCCAGCAAGTCACACTGCCTAGGTAGGCCTGATTTGCCTTCTCCTCAGTGGCTGTAAACAGCGCATTTGTCCAGTTATGTTTGTACCCAGCTCTTCCTAACCAAGCACATTTACTTGTAGGGTAGAAGCATGACAAAGAAAAAAATACTTAAAACAATAGAAGAACCTATGCACATACCAATAAGCTTACTGAAAATGACCCCAGCCCCAACCAGGGCTCTGGCATGTGAACAGTCCTTCAAACCCCATCAAAGGCTTTTTTTCTGTGTTTAAAAGCTCATAAAACCTTTTGCTCAGAACAGGATCCCCAGGAACTTCCAAGGAGGGATTGTGGGGCTTCCTTTGGACAAAAAGTCCTGTCTGCTCACTGGATCAGAAAGCAGGCCTTGCGGTAGTTTAAACTCAGGCTATTTATCCAAAAGTCCTTTATTTGTCAGCTGGTCTCTAGACAATCCAGTTTGAACCAGTATATGCGAGCCTCTAGGTGGTGGTATTTCTTGGGAGGTTCTACAACCTGAGTGAATTTGCCTAGTCATCTCCTGTGACAGGTTTGGTCACAGAGACCCCCTGGTGACTGTCACCTGATGTGCTGAGATTACCTCTAAGCCCGTTTTCCCTGCCAGCGTGGGATACCAGAACCCTGCCTTGTTGGGCCAGACATGCTAGCCTGCTGCAGCACAGATCCAGGATCTGGGCCACACCCCAAATCTGCAGACTTAACTGAAAACAGCTTAGCAGGTTACCTGCCTCCAGCACCCAGAAACCCAGCTCCCAATTGGATCCAAACCATCAATAAATCTGTTTCACTCTGTATAAAGCATATACAGGGTAAACTCATAAATTGTCTGCCTTCTATAACACTGATAGAGAGATATGCACAGCTGTTTGCTCCCCCAGGTATTAATCACTTAACTCTGTGTTCATTAATAAACAAAAGTGATTTTATTAAGTGTAAAAAGTAGGATTTAAGTGGTTTCAAGTAATAACAGATAGAACAAAGTAAGTCACCAAGCAAATAAAACAAAATATGCAAGTCAAAGCCTAATACATTAAGAAACTGATTACAGGTAATATATTACCCTCAGAGATGTTCCAATAAGCTTCTTTCACAGACTAGATTCCTTCCTAATCTGGGTCCAATCCTTTCCCCTTGTACTGTCCTTGTTAGTTCCAGCAGGCATCTAAGGTGTTAAGCAGGGGCTCTCTCATGACTGGCCACCCTCTTTGTTCCGTTCCATCCCCTTTTATAGCTTTGGCACAAGGCAGGAATGTTTTGTCTCCCTGGGTCCCCACCCCTCCTTCTAAATGGAAAAGTACTAGATTTAAGATGGATTTCAGTATCATGTGACATGGTCACATGTCCTGTGAGACCTCATTCTTCATTACCCAAGGGCTGGCCCACATGTACACAGGAAGGCATGCAGGTAAATAAATCATCTACAACCAATTGTCCTACTCAATGGGAGCCATCAAGATTCTAAACCACCATTAATGGCCCACACTTCGCAGCGTTTAGAGTTATATTTCATATTTCTAGCTTCAGATACAAGAATGATACATGCATACAAATAGGATGAACACACTCAGTAGATTATAAGCTTTGTAATGATACCTTAAAGAGACCTTTTGCATAAAGCATATTCCAGTTACATCATATTCAAAAGCATATTTCCATACAGCATATTTCCATGCAACGTCACACCTCCTCACTGTTCTTAGTTTCTGGAGGAGCTGTGGTCACCCTCCCCCATGGCATTACATACAATCCCTGGCCCACAATGGCACATAAACTTAATTCAATAAGGTTTATCCAGGATATTGTAGGACATTTCCATATATGTCACACTTCCACCTAATTGTAAGGCTTCCTCTTATTACACTTTATGAAGTTAGTGGAATATGCTCCAGCACTAAGCTATACAAAATACATTTTTTTTTCATTTCACACACCCCAGGTGCTTGGTTGATATCCATGGTCTCACCACTTCTTTACTGTTGCTTGATTCACAGGTTTGGCAAAATGGCTGTTTTCATATTGAAGGCATGTTAAAAAAAAATCACACATACTTTTTTCACATTTGATGCAAAAGCTATCATCATTTGAATGATGGGCCCACTGTCAACTATTTTTTGCAAAGAGATAGTCCTGGTTTTATTGTAAAAATTCACACCACTTTCTTCTGCAAAGATAGACCTATTTTTGAGTTTATAATGACGTGAAAGTCCCACAATTTTCAAAAGATACAATTCACCCACTGCCATCTCCATATTGCTTCACTTCTTTAAAACTGATGAGTGACAGTCCAGAATTTCAAATGGAGTCCTGTATCATAGGGAAGTGGGCTGGAGTCAAAAAGTTATAATCTACAACAACACTGCATAATTACACATAGTCCATTGGTATGGTTTGTTTGTCATTCAATATGATGACAGTGGGTAGGGGACTGTGCTACAGTTTATTTTAGCTTTGTTATAAATATGCCATGATACTGGATTACATTTCCTTGTACTACAGAAATGGGAATATAGGAAGGCTAAGATGTTGCATTCAGTTGGACTGTGTTATAAATGATACATTTTAAGTTCCTTATTTTATATAGTGCAAACATGCAGGCAGGTACTTTTAAAAGGAGTCACAAGACATGAAAATGTGTAACCAGATACATCTCAAAACCCCAAGTGTCTACCCCCCCCACGCCCTCAGAGGAGCAAATCAAACATAAAACCCATCAGAAAGAGTGCAATAAAAGCATATTCTAGTGAGGAGAAAGTCACTATATCATTAAAGAAGTGAAATCCCAGCTACTATATCATGCAAATTTAAAAATTAATGCCGACTGTGGCTGGAGACTGTTGGTGCAGCGGGCTAATGCATGAGCTGTCACCTTGGGAGGGACAGATTCACAGTTTCAGCTCATCACGGCTATATTTGAGGTGGAAGTTCTTATTTAGTTCCCATGTGTACACTGAAAAACTGTAACACTAACTGGCCAGCCTGGCAATGTCTGCTTCAGAGGAACCCATGATGGCTGCAATACAGAGGGGTAACAGGTCAGGAGTGAGAATCACTGGAAAAGCTGTGTGGGTGGATTTTGCAGGCATAGTACAAGTATATATTTTGCCTCAATCCAGCCTCTTTACACTGGTTTGATACATTTAAAAGGAGGGGGGGAAAACAAACAAAAAAATTGACTATACTTCGGGGGGAATTATGTCTAAGTTCTTTCAGTGTCTGGACTAATGTGTCACCATCAGTATGGGTCAATTCCTATTGACAAGCTGTAAAAAATGTATACTCCCTTAAACAATTCATCAGTGATTAATAAGAATTAATGACCCATAGTGAGTTAATAACCCACTTAATATAAAAGGATATAGCATAGTGTTCAGTATTATAGAAAAAAAAATTGGTTACTAAACAGATTGTGATGAATGTCCAGTATCACTGGAAGAAGAAAATATAGTTATGTATTACATACACGGGGCCTGATTTTGATCTCAGGCACCTCAATTTGACACCATTAGACCTCTTACTTAGTGGAGTTACTCCTGATTTAGAGACTGGAACAAGAGAGATCAGACTCTAGCTGGGAAATACTTGAACCTAGAGTCTAACACAGAATTATTAAACCTTGTGTTTGTTTAGAGAGCTCCGCAGGTCCCAGTTGCAGTGCAATAAATAAAGCAATGAGGAGGGGTGTGTTTAACTGAATGGTTGTTTGTAAATATTATTTCTGAAATATTTACTCTGCTGCAATTAATGGAGTACAGATAAGCATATCCTGTCCCCTTACCTGCACCCTGTTGGAAGTTGTTCTTCTTAGGGTCAATTGTTTCTCCATCTTACAGTTTTTGAATATACAGAGGCAGTTGTTACCTCACATTGTGGAACTGGGCTCACACAGCACATTCCTTATGGACAGCAGGTGTGAACCTATGACCAACTGAACATGTTGGTGGAAATCTAGTTACACTTACAAAGACTTTGTTTTCTCTCTTTACTACCTAGAGTTACTTCAAACACAGAGTTCTATAACAGAATCATTTATCTTGAGATGCAATACTTTATTTGCTAGGAGGCTGGCACTCTCCTTCAGTACTAAAGCTCTGAGAATCCATCTTTATCCTGAAGAGAGAAAACATGCTATTGGTAAAGCACCACATTTCCTCACATAGGGCTAATCCAAAGCCCATTGTACCCAATGGGGAATCTCCCACTGATTGCAGCATGCTTTAGAGTGCAGCTGAGCATTGCATTTTGAGGTATAATATAAAAAAATAAATGCAGTAATCTAAATAGTAAAAATTAAAAATGTAAGAGTCGAAATATAAGAGTGATTTATGAGACCCAATATTTAAAAATTATCACCTTACTAGGACAATAAAATCCCACAACTGGATCCTCAGATTGCTAGTTAGGTGCATTAATCCCCATTTTGTGTATATCAGTGCTAATTTAATATCCAAATGTGGTCTGTGGGTGCCCTATTAAGGTGCCCAGATTTTAAAATATAGATAATTTTCTGTTTTAATTAAAGAACAGCTTAAATACAAAGGACCCCTTTTCAAAAAGGTGGGCTCTATTTGCACATGCATGAATCTATACCCACACCAATCTGTACTTTTCAAGCATGTTCTCTTGTTCACCCAGATGAAAGGATTTGCACATGCAAATTCTATTTGGACCATCACTGATGCACACAAGTGTCAGAATCTGTCATCTGCATGCACAAGTGACAATGCTTTAAAGGTACTTATACAAAGTAATGCTCATGTAACTGACCCCATTTGGGCCTTCGGCAGGTATTGAACTAAGGATCTCTCACACTGAAAATATTTCTCTCTACTTCTTGAGGTGATGGCCCAGATCCTCAAATATATATAGGTGCCCAATTCTCATTGATTTCAGAGGGAGTTAGAAGCTTAAATACCTTTGAAGACCTTAGGGTGACCAGACAGCAAGTATGAAAAATCGGAACGGGGGGGAGGGGGGGGAATAGGAGCCTATATAAGAAAAATACCCAAAAATCAGGACTGTCCCTATAAAATCGGGACATCTGGTCACCCTAGAGGACCTGGGCCTAAGCCCTCAGACTGACAGCTTAATAGACTCTTTAAAATCCTCTTATATGGCATGGTCCATGGAAGGCAACAAAGACCTGGAATCCTAGCAAGGGTTACACATGCACTGGGTAGAAGTTGGATCAGCATATAAAGGTCAATATTCAAGTTAATTATAAAATAATAATATATTGTAAAATAGTGATATGAATTGGGTAAAACCTTGTTATGGATTGGGCATAACTGCAACTTTACATTTGGGGTAAGTGTAAAGAAACCATTGTAATCAGGTGACTGAAACAGTCAGACAGCCTGCACCTTTCCCCCTCCCCTCCCACCACCCCACTTGCCCATGTCTCTGTTAAAACAAAGGCCACTCAAGGATGGGAGCTACATGGACAGAGGTTTGGAAGGGCATTATTTGGGAAAGGGTATATGTTATATACTATATATATAAAAATAAAAAGAGAAGCAGTCAACAAGCCAAGCAGACAGCAAGGGAAGTACTGATAATGTGGCCCTGAGAGAAAGCTTTTTGGGCACAGTGTGCTGGCTGGAACCATGAGGAAAGAAACTGTATCCTACGGTTTGATTCTTATTGTATTCAGGGAAACAGGTCTTTATGTATCATCTTTGTAAATAAGCAAGATTGCATCAGAGAAAAAAAAATCTAGTTCTACCATCAATTTCTCCTCCTAAATGGAACAACCTGCAACATGCTGAATTTGGCTAATTGCTTAGGTGAAAAGGGGGTAACAACAGCCTGCAACAACAGCTATTTTCAGGGTTTTCCATGTGAAATCCTACTGTTTTTGCCTTCCCCCCTGTGTACAGATGCAAATAGAAGTTTACCAAATGGTCCACGAACAAGAATAGTCTGATTATTCTACCATTGCCACTAAATGTTAGAGCAAAGCCCTGCAAAACCCCGTTTTCCACTTTCCTGTCAGGGGCAGGTTTCAATATGTACCAAACAATATAGTACAATAGAACATTTGTAAATAAAACTGACAGCACCAGAGATAAATCTACACTCTCCTGAGGCTGACATCAGTGCACAGTTGTATGCTCAAATGTATGGTACACCGACTATTCGGCTGAAAAATCTGAACCCACTGACATAATAGATAGCAGCAATCTGAGAAGAGTAGGGCTACCCACCCAGTTCTGGGATGTTTATCACTAATAATAGTCTCCATTATTGACCTAATGGCCTGAATGCCTCACTGTCCTTAACAAAGCACACTCTGAGCCAGCATCCAAATTCATCCTCTTTTTGGGGTGTAGCTTGAGTTCTCATTCTCTCATACACACAAAATCCTCTGGCAAGGAATTCCACAGGTTGACTGTGCACTGTGTGAAGAAATACTTCCTTTTGTTTGTCTTAAACCTGCTGCCTATGAATTTCATTGGATGAATCCTAGTTCTTGTGTTATGAGAAGGAGTAAATTACACTTCCTTATTTACTTTCTCCACACCAGTCATGATTTTATAGACCTCTATCATATCCCACCTTAGTTTTCTCTTTTTCAGGCTGAAGAGTGCCAGTCTTATCAATCTCTCCTCATATGGAAGGTGATCCATACCCCTAATCATTTTTGTTGCCCCTTTCTGTACCTTTTCTAATTCCAGTGTATGTTTTTTGAGATGGGTGATCAGATCTGCACGCAGTATTCAAGATATGGGTGTACCATGGATTAATATAGAGGCAATATGATATTTTCTATATTATTATCTATCCCTTTCCTAATGATTCCTAACATTCTGTTCGCTTTTTTGACTGCTACTGCACATTGAGTAGATGTTTTCAGAGAACTAGCCATAAGGACTCCGAGGTCTCTTTTTCGAGTGATAACAGCTAATTTAGACCCCATCATTTTATATGTATAGTTGGGATTATGTTTTCCAATGTGCATTACTTTACATTTATTAACATTGAATTTCATCTGCCATTTTGTTGCCCAGTCATCCAGTTTTGTGAGGTCCCTTTGTAACTCTTTGCAGTCTGCTTTGGACTTAACTATCTTGGGTAGTTTTGTATCCTCTGCAAATTTTACCACCTCACTGTATACCCCTTTTTCCAGATCATTTATGAATATGTTGAACAGTTCTGGTCCAATTACTATTTACCACTATTCACCTCTCTCCATTCTGAAAACTGATGACCATTTATTCCTGCCCTTTGTTTCCTATCTTTTAACCAGTTACTAATCCACGAGAGAAACTTCCCTCTTATCCTATGACAGTTTAAGGAACTTTGTTTATCAGGGCAGTACAACTAATGTGCTTCAGAGCTGTAGGAGGAGAAAGGAAGACTAAATCTGAGATAAAGTAAGGCTGATGTTATAATGGCTCTCTGACAGCATTGTTTGGAGGTTAATTATCTTTCCTAAAGAGTAGCTATTAATCTTTTTCCCCTACCATAGTATTCGGTAATGCTAATTCTCATTTTTAAGACAGGAAAATTAATAGCAGAGTAAAGGTCTAATATACCTAACTCAAAGAAGGAGTAAATTTGCCACAGTGGTACAGTAGGTACCATCAATAAAACCCCCATACCAAAAGACCACAACCTCACAGTGTTCCCAGAACATAAATATTTCTTAGGATGTACTCAGTAGCATACACCATCAAGCTTTTGTTTAATTTAAACACACATTAGCCATCTTGAATTGCTTTGCTGGAATAGGCTTTATTATATGAAATTCTGTCTTGCATTTATTGAAAGGACAACATTCTGGGCTGGTGTCTAGGGACCCTACTAAAGCTTTAAAAAAGTGACAAAAATTTTAAAGCAAAAATTGATTTTCTCTCTTTAAAAAATGTTCAAAATGTAAACTCTCAAAGTAACAGGTATTACATGAAAGCACTTGTGCCCTGGAACTGTTTTATGCCATAAAGAACTAGACATTTTAATAAGGCCACTACCTCACACCTGACTTTGAATTTGTTTTGGCTTTACACATGGAAGCCAAAGCTAATGGTCCTATCTTCAAAGAGCTGCCCTCGTTTTTTTTTAAATTAAAGGTGCTAATAAATGTAAGGACCTTGACAAGAGCCAGATGGAACAGATCCTGGAGTTTGAAGTCCTGTCTTTATCTGCAGAGCAGGCACATTGCGGATCTGAGCAGTGCAGGTGTAACCCACACACCTGTTGGGTGTGGTGTTCTGTCCCTTCTAGTGGCACCGAGACCACTTAGAGAGACACAGATAAAATGAGTCTGCTCTACAGCCTTAGCTAACAGTCAGTTGGCTTTTAGCTCATGCAGTAGAGGCTCATGCACTAAGCTCCAGAGATCCCTGCTTCAATCCTGCCCACTGACGACCGGGGTCTGTCGGTGTTACACAGGTCTCTCTGCTCTGCCCCATTCTTGTTCTATCAGGACCACCTTTAAAAATAGTGGGAGCATAGTTCAGTCTCCATGTCTATTCAAACCCCTTCACCTTCTTTCTGCGTCTGCTGATCAGGGGGATGATAACAGCCAACCAGAAAGGCAGTTTTGTGATGTGTGCACCTTCCCCATTAGAAGGTGAACACAGCACCTGACCTAACTGTTTGTAGTCCACTAAGGGTATATCTACACTGCAAATAAAAACTTGCGGCTGGCATGTTCCAGGTGACTTGGATTCCCAGGGGGTTGGGCTGTAGGGCTGTTTCATTGCCATGTAGACTTCTGGGCTCAAGCTCTGGGACCTACCAACCTTGCAGGATCTTAGAGTCCTGGCTCCAGCCAGAGCTCAGAGGTCTACATTGAAATTAACCAGCCCCTAAGCCTGAGCCCGGCAAGTCTGAGTCAGCTGCTGAAGACCACCTGTGAGTGTCTAATTGCTGGGTAGACATACTGTAAAGAACCATCAGATAACTTACTATAACTACTGACTGGGGCTGGATTTGAACCAGCAACCTGGAAGTGCAAGGGTCCATCTCACATAGTCATTCCTCTTTAAGATCCAAAGTAACCTCTGCTCCCATGCATCTGGTATTATTCCAATTTTTTCTCTGGAAAAAATTAGCAGCAGAAACGTAATACATCTGAGGCTAGGAGGTTTTATTTAGGACAAATAAATGAATCTAACCTTTTGTGTTTCCTCCTACATTAAATTTTTGGCCTGTGCCCCACACTGGAATCTGTTGAAGATTGAGAGTTATGTTCAGAACTACATTGTCATTGCGCTGTGCAGCATGATGGGTGAAATGTATGTTTTTAAAGATATGGCTGGGGGAGAAAGTTATCTTTCAAGCACCTTTGACATACTATCCACAGCTAACTGAAACCAGATTGGAATTGGTATTTGAGAACTACAAGCTGAGTGCTTTACCTTTTCAGATGCTGGAATAGCAGGAACAAAATTCCCCACAATTCATGAAGAAAATGATAGAAAAAATCAATGCTAGCTCAGTGCAGAGAAGACAGTACCATTACAAGAAAGTCATTTTCAGACTCCATTGTGAGGTTGCCCCAGAAAGGCTAGCCGCAGTGGTTGGGTGACACTCTGCCTACTGGGAGATGCTATGCCAAACATCCCTCAGGATGCATAGTCTATGGCACAATTTTATTTTAAGTGAGACATGTAGGAGGGGTAATACTTAATAATCTTCAGATTCAAGCACCTTTATCTAGATCTCAGTCTGGCTTTTCTTAACATGCAGATTACACCTCACTCCTGCCTGTGAGGTGAGTATGACTGATACTCTTTTGCAGATGCAAAAATGGAGGTACAGAGAAGCTGAGGCCAAACATTTCTGAAGTGGACACTAATTTTGTGTGCCTGCCTTTTTGGGGTGCAATCTGAGGTGCCTTTGCCTGAAGAACAACAGGAACTGTGGGTGCTCAGCACCTTTGGAAAAAAAATCAGGCTCATGACTTCTCTGAAGTGAGGCACACAACATTTGTGGCCACTTTTAGAAAACTGGGCTAAAATTTACTGGTGCCAGTTCGCACAGGGAGTTAGTGGCAGAGTTATAAATAGAGCCCACGTGTCCAGATTATAAATATCCTTTACTAGCCACTGAGTCACATTTCCTCCCACAGCTGCTGCATCAGTTCTTTCTCTGAGCCTCTCCCTCCAAAAATCACTTCCTTTGCAGAACATACTAACGTCAGAGTAGTGACTGATTCTGCCTCAGATACATCTTCCATAGAACTGCAGGATGACCTTACCCCTTCTGTGGGCTGAGCAAAGCTAATGCCCTGGTTTTCGAATTCTCTGTTCAGTGGCTTGGGGACTGACAAGCCCAGTTGCCCTTCAACCATACCACTTTAACTCTTCCAGACTTCAAACTCACCCTCTAAGGATAATGGATAGGGCCTTTCAGCCAGCGCTGCAAATGGACCTTGCATGTAGCAGCTACTGAATATTTTAAAGAAATGGGATTAAACTCAGGTTAAAATCATCCCTGAAGCAAAAGCCAATAAAGATTCCTTTCTCCCTTCCAATCTCTTATTTAATTCTTCCCTTCATTCCATATTTGCCCCCTCTGTGACTGTTTCAGGGATACTGACTGCAGTTGGCAGTATAGCCTCATTTATGGATGTGCTCCTGAACTGATGCTTTTCCCGCCTATCTTCTCTTCCCTCCTTTCTCTGGAGCAGAATGTTGAGCTATTCTACAGCTCCAGTTCAGAGTATGGCTGTTAAACAGCTGGGGAAGATGAGGCTGGTGTGGCAAACAGAGTATTGCTGAATTACTATGGAACAAGGCAGTGAGAAAACAGACCAGCTTTGAAGGGGAAAGCCATCAAGAGCTCTTGCCTGTTAACCAGACTGGCCCAGCGACAAAGTATTGGATGCCATGTACAGTAATTTGTAGGCCACATGGAGGGCAACACTTTATGCCTGGAAGCTGTCACATACCTCCCTTGGTGGACTGCAGCGTGTGTGTACCTAAGAACTGGGCACATGCCGAAGAATTTACAGGCTGCATTTCTCTGGGATTTGTTGTTTGCCTTTATTTTCTGTTAGTAAGGCAAAGCAAGAATACAGAAATGGGACTTATTCTGCAGTTCTTCCTTGTGCTCAATCTTTGAATGAAGTCCCCAGGAGTCCTGGGTTTGAAAAGGTGGCAGGATTATTGGGCCTACTCGGTTTGTAATTGACAGGGGCACCACTACATTGGAAGGAGTTTGGCTACATTCCTTTGCTGGAAAGGCAAGAGTCTTGCACCTTGTGGCATGTTAAACTAGTGACAGTCAGACCTCAGAAAGCTGGAACATTCAATCTGGATAAAACATCCTGAAGTTAGGGTGCTAGCCACGCCTGCCAAACCTTCCGTGGAGACCCAGACCCTTTCTCATGCCACTTCCTGCCTTGCAGCAGGGTAAATCTCTCTCCTTCTGGCAGCAGCACTCTGTTAGGGAAGCTTGGGGAGGCTCTTTTGTCTCTCTCCCTAATAAAACCAGGCTTAGAGAAAGATACGTGCCTTTCTCTGTGATGGATGATGCCAGCTCAGGGGAATCTCTGTGACCCATCTCGACAGAAACAGTTGGCAATGGTGGGTCTTCAGTTACGCACCTTATTACCTGGAAGTGAAGCCTGAGGTATCCACAAGCATGAACACCTGGGGCTTTCCACATTCAATCTGCCTGCCAGGTCATCACTGCCAGAGATGTCTGTGCCTATGCCCAGTACCACATCACAGGCCTCCTGAAGTCCCTACAGCATTCCCCTGTCTCCCCATCAACTACTGCATCCTGTGCCCAGCAGTCAGTCAGTAGCGAGTCCCCCGCCCCACTTCATATATTTAGGGTGTTCTATAGCCTCTGCTGATTTCTTCATTAGCCAGGGGGTAGGAAATAGGTGAAGGCAGTCAGAAGATTTCATCTCTTCTTTGGGCCTCCTGCACCATCAGACAAGACCATGGGTGGGAATCAGACATTGTACTCTAGCTGGACTGCCTGATCACACACTTCCCTACAGAGCCTCCCAACAGGCAAGCAGGACTAGTAAGTCCCTCCACTCTTAAAGTGATACCTTGCAATTCCAATACAGTCCTCAATACATCATACCATTGACATCAATGACTCTGGATCAGGCCCTTAGTGAAAAGTAAGTGATATTTAAAAAATAGTTTCCTTTTCAATAAATGGATTTTACTAGCAATGTAGAGAAGGGTTGGAGACTATCAGTGATTTTTTTATGGTGACAGTGTTTCTTTAACAGTACTGTCAACCCTAAGCATTCAAAAATCATGACTCAGTCCCCATAAAAATCATGAGACTTGCTTAAAAATAAAGATTTTTTTAAAATACTAGGTTCATTTTATTGGCTATCTGGTTTCTGGAGCCTTTAGAGTGCACTCGGGTTACGTTTTCAGGTTCTTCTATGCAACCATGAGGACTAGAAACTTACTTTTTAACAATTGTAAACTGAGATTCTCACATAATCATCCAAGAACAGGAGCTTTAAGAAAACCAATAAGTATTATGAAATGGCAATGTTTCTTTAAAACTAGAGTTCTTGGCGATGAAACTAAAGATGAGTGAATAAGTTGAATTGGATATATTTCAACTTCATTTTTAAAAATCCTCTTTCTGTACTCCTGCCCCAACCCTCCCTCATTCCAAAAAGTCTCAGTTGTAACAGTTTCTGCTTTATAGATGAATGCAGTAGGACAAGGTTCATGTTCTCTAGTAATAGCCCATTTAAAGTCTGCAACATTAATACAATTTAAACCCAACATGATCTCTGCTGACTGATGTCACAATTTCCTTCTGGCAAGAAGAAAAGGACTCTGGGGTCAGCCGGCAAAGAAATATAAAAGAAACAGAAGGAATGGGAAATACCCCAGAACTACACTGCCTAATGACAGCAAAATGAAGTCTCAGTATTTGACTTGCCATTCAGCTAGGTAAGCTTTTCAAGTATAAAAGAACAAACAAAAGGCCAACAGCCACACTCTGCTTCAGACCAGAGAATGGGCCTGGAGTCTGAAGATGCTATCTGTAGCAGTGAGCAAAAGAAAAGCACTTTAATCCCTTGCCTTGTTAGTTGGGGTGGGCTGAGATTTTCACGTTGATAGTGTCTTTTGGTCAGTAATCAATGGCTTCTGTGTATAGTACCGTGCACGAGTACCACATTAACTGTACTATGACATCGTGGTGTTGCTCCTGGTTCTTGTTCTAGATCTGAGGGCTTGTCTACACTACTGCGTGGGATCGATCTAAGATATGCAACTTCAGCTACGTGAATAGCGCAGCTAAAGTAGACGTACTTAGATCTACTTACTGCGGTGTCTTCACTGTGGTAAGTTGACAGCTAATGCTCTCCCGTTGGCTCTGCTTGCACTTCTTGTTCTGCTGGAGTACCGGAGTCGACGGGAGAGCACTCAGCGGTTGATATATCGCGTCTATACTAGATGCGATAATCGACCCCTGCTGGATCGATTGCTACCCACCAATCTGGTGGGTAGTGTAGACAAGCCTTAAGTGTCTGGTTTATTATGAGAACTGTGGGGACCCTGAAGAAGTATCTCCACTGATCTAGGCTCCTTCCACTTGCACCACAATTAGGAGCTGTGAAACAGCTTCCTTTAGAACTTTTAATTATCCTTCCTTGATTGGCCCATGAGGGTCACTACATACTAATAAGGCTGAGGATTTCTGAAGCACTACCACTGTGTAGAACTGGGCTCTAGTCCTGATCCACAGCCCATTGAAGCCAATACAAAAGTTCATATTGATTTCAATGAGCTTCCGATCAAGACTTTAATAAATGCTGAACTTTGAATCTAGCCCCTAGTAAATGCTGGACTCTGGACCCAGAGTTGATTGTACCCACAGTTTTCCAGTCATGATTAATTGCCAGTGAAAATTAGAGGCAATTTTTAAAAACCAGACTCCTGATCTGTAATGTCCGGTAGATTCTAGGGATTCAGTAGGCAAGGGAGAAGGGATTAGCTATTGTCTAGATTTTAATTGTTAGCTAACCTCATAATTCTGAGGTTGCCATTCAATTCCCAGGAAATAAGACAACCGTTATTGTGCTACACTACCGTGTTAATAGGGCAGTTTGTACTTGTTACCATCTATCACACTGCCTGGGATAAGGGTTAATGTGGTATATTTCTTGAGAGGATAAGAGAGGAGTTAATGTTCTGTATTTTTTTCTCTGCAGTCTAAATAAATCAATGTCCAGGTGAATTGCTAAGTGCATCTAAAAGCCTTGCAAGAATCACAAGAACCTCAAGGGTAATTTTTAAAATAAAATTTTAAATTTCATTTTCAGCAGTAGCTGGGTGTCTGAGGGAGGTCACTGCTAGAGAGATTTGCTAGAGAAGTCACTGACAGACATCGTTGCATTCCTCTTTTTCTCCGCTTTGGACTTTTGGGAACAACAAATATAGTATACACGGGAAAAATAATACTTTGTAATTCTATACAGCTCCTTGCATCTGAGGATCTCAAAGCACTTGACAGACTAGTTAATTCTCACGTGGGTGGTACAGGTGTCAAGTGTTACTATACTCATTTTACAGATGGACGTAATGAGGCATGGAAAGTTTAAGTGGGTTGTCTGAGGTCTTGCAGGAAGTCAGAGGCAGAAATGGAACCTGACTCCCAGTCTCTTGCTGTAATCACTAGACAACACTCTTTCTCACTATGTTATTGTTAGATTAAGAGCTAAGTCACTGTTTTTCTGATTTCCACTTCCTTAGTTTGATTACATTAACTACATTTTTTTTATGTACAGTAATTGGGTCCTGCATTGGTTTCACTCCACAGCTTAATAGCATGCCAATTAGGGAACCGAACGGTGCTCTAGCCTTCATTTTCTTTTGCTGTGTACCTTAATTAAACTAGGTTCAGTGGGAGTCTAGATAAGTGCTACATATTCTTTGGTAATTAGCAATTTATAACTGCATTAGAGGTGGCCTAAAATATTCAGGAAGAGTGCAGTTGCTAACCCAAAGTAGTTATAAGTATAAGCTATTGAAGCATTGCCTCCAGAGACTGGATCTAATCTGGTAGACCTCTCTAAAGGCCCAGATCCAGTCTGGATGAACTGCTCCTAACACAGGACCAGAGAGCAGGTACAGGTGTTTTTATGCACCAGGGTCCCTGCAGCCTCAAAGAGCTGTTACAGCAGCAGAATATATATCCAGAACACAGCAGTGCTCCATCCACAACCCTTTTCCCTTGGTCAGCCATCCTATGCTAGGGCCAGTCAAAGTGCGGCATGGAGCTCCTATACCAGCTCCACACCACTTAGGGTTTCCCCTACAGAGTGGGATTTCTGTCTATCTATCAAGGAAGATAGGTGAACAAGGAGATATGTATGGAGTTGGTTTTAAGCAGAATGTGTAAAAGTTGCATGCATGTTTGTTGGTGTCCCTCAGACTCTTGGCTAGTTGCTAACCTGGGACCCAATGTATCACTGTATTATTCTAGTATTACAGTGTAATTCAACTGATTAAAATGACAGGGATAGGACCTAAATAAAAAAGTTCCTTTCTTTTAAAAGAGGCTTGAAGCATGATTATGTATTCTTCAATGATGAGGCAATTATTTGATAGTGGACCAATCCCCCAAATCTCAAAAACCCATCTCAAAAACATTATCTATAAGCATGCAGTAACAGACTGGGAAATACTAACTAATGCTTCACTGAACTCGATGCTGTGTTTTTTCTAAATGTCAGAGCCCATCATTGTTATTTGCCCATCTGGTGGGTGCCAGATTCTTATTTAGCTGTACCCAACTTTTCTCTGTCATTTTAAATTGAAGAATTACCTTAAATCATCATCAAGGAGTAGCATACAGGTTCAAGCATGTTTTGGAAAGGCTTATCTGTTTTCTCGTAGTGATTCACTTCTGGCTGTCCTCTGACTGTCCACCTGAGAAGTGTTGGTTGGCTGTAGGGTGGGAAATAAAGCAACATTCATTTTCAAACGTTGAGTGTCTTCATCTGCCCCTTTGAATTATATCAGGTGGGTGGAGCTAACTTTTGCACTGACACTAAAGACAAGTCATACCCTTTCTGTTCTAGCCAGCTCACCTTATCTTCACTCAGGGTCTGATGCCAAAGATTAATGCCCTTAAAGAGTCCCTCTCCTAAAATATCTACAGTGCTGTTCCCTCCCGCAATCCGCTATACCACCTCACAGACTTCCTCTGTATCTCAGAATGTCATTTTTGACCTATCCTCCTCATATGGCCATTCCTATAATATACCTGCTGGCTCCTGCTGAGATAGGAGTCCAGCTTCCATTGGTGCAAAAGGTACTTCATTTCTGTGGCTATCCCAAGCTACTCCTTTCCCTGCTCAGAAAGGCTTTATGTGGTATGTTAAACACTGGCACTATTGCAGAACCCTGTGACACTTACTATTAACCTTTTTGCCATGCTGAAAATTGACCACTCCTTGTTTATGTTTCCTTCCACTGACCATAAGGAGAAGAGGGAAGGGCTCCTTACTCCCTTTTCATCTCCCTTGGACACCTGCAGAGTACAGTATGGTTCCTAGACCATAAAGTCATTGGGGGCAGAGACAATGTCTTAGTCTAGGAATATGAATTGTTTATTTGTTCATAGTGCTGAATAAGTGATTGCAAAATACTTGTATTATTTTGTGACACCTCTTGTGACACACTTGGTATTGAGCACAACTTTTCCTCAAGGATTTCAGTGCTCTTCGGAAATAAGCCTTACCATGCCTTTGTGATGTGGTGGTTATTATAGTATCATAGTCATGTTCAGATAGGTAAAGTGAGGCCCAGAGCAGCCAAGTAACTTAGCCAAGGTCACACAGTGAGCCAGCAATAGCACACAGAATAGATGCCAAATGCCTGGATCTAATCTTGCTTATACTTACTGCATGTAAATCAGGAATAATTCCACTGAAGCCAATTGAGTTACACGAATATGAATTGAGAGGAGATTCTGGCACCAGGAGTCCAGCCTTTAACTTACTTGCTTGAATCACTCACCCACATTGTTAACCCAACCCAAATTGTTGGCTTCAGCTGGTCGATAGCATCCCTTTGAGTAATTTAAAACTGGCCCTGGTGAAACACTCAGGGAACAAACCTGCTTTGTGAGAGGGACAGATAACATGTAGCCTAATAGCTCATTCCCATCTAATTTCTATGATGACATGGGAAACAAAGCAAAAGTGTATTATCTGGTGCAAAGGAAAAACAAAACACAGGCTATCCAGGAATGTGAATAGAATGCTCCAGTGAGGACAACAGACAAGTGCCTGTTGTATCCCCCTAAGCACGACCTTACTGCAAAACATCTCACTGCATATAAAGCTTGTATTCTCTATGGGTAATCAATCAGGCAGCTCCACTCCCACCTCAGTGAGGATCAGCTGCTCTCGCTTCAATATATGTCACCTCCAACAATGAATGAGAAGAGACCTCGGGAAGAATCACTCAGGGGCATGAATGCTAGGGATTTAATGGACCTGACAGCAAGCAGCTGCTCAAGTTGGATTCATATATTTTAATAGTAAGTAAAGCACAGCGTGTACTCTCCGGGAGGCATATTACCAGCCAGCCATCTAACTGAGCATGGGAGCTGGGGAAAGGAAAGAGAAACAACCAGAACGGAATACACAATGGAATAGCATTTTTTTAAAGTTTTATAATACCTCTAAAAATACTAAAGACACAAGGTGGGTGAGGTGATATCTTTTACTGGACCAGCTTCTGTTGGTGAGAGAGACAAGCTTTCAAGCTTACACAGAGCTCTTCTTCGGGTCTAAAAATACTGTCCAATATCGCTTTTCCTCCTGTTAGTTAGCCTCCGTTCTTTTGTTACCCATAGCAATTTTTGAGCCAGACACTGTGGCATGTTCAGGATGAGCTGCAAAGGAACAAGAAGTGATCTTTCTTGTGCTTCTGTATGATCTATGAAGGTGGCTTGAATTTCTCCTCCTGCCCCTCTTCAGTATGTAGGAATTGGCAGTATACCTTTAAACACTTTGTGAGCCCTCTAATGGTTCTCACTGCCTTGTATGTTTCAAAAGCCACCAAATCCCAGAAACTCTCTCTCTCTCTGTTTAATATAGATATATGCCTATCTCACAGAACTGGAAGGGACCTTGAAAGGTCCTCAAGTCCAGCCCCCTGCCTTCACTAGCAGGACCAAGTACTGATTTTGGCCCAGATCCCTAAGTGGCCCCCTCAAGTATTAATATCACAACCCTGGATTTAGCAGGCCAATGTTCAAACCACTGAGGGGTGTGTGTGTGTGTGTGTACGTACGCATGATTAGTTAGGCCTTGCATGTTGTAGTTAATGAACAGTCAGTTGGACTGTTCTGTGCCATGTGGTTCCTTTCTGCTGGACTTGTTTTTCACATTTTTTTCCAAGCTACCTAAACCATATGACAATAGCTGCAAGAAAAAATGTTGCATCACAAGCAAAACTGTTGATGTTTTGCTTTTTGCTGATTTCATAACCAAGGTGTGGGACAGACACCATCCCAGTTTTATTTGGTAAAAAAAATGTTTCTGTTAACAAAATGAAACCTATACTCCCCCCGGACAAGCATTTCATACAGAATCCCCCCACCCCCGAAACTTAGACATTAGGCTGCACTGTTGAGCAATTTAACTTGTTGCTTCACTGGAGCATCTTAATCTGGGTCTTACTTGTGTGACCAGTGGGGATTGTAAAACCCCTCTTAAAATTATTGTTATAGCACAAACATCAAATAACATATTTAATACACTCCCTCTTCCACCTGCATGTAGACTACAAAATCCAACACTTTCATATCTCTGTTCTGTGTGTGCACATCTGTGTTTTTAAATGATAAATTTTCATTTGCCTTTTATTAGCAGAAAAAGGACATAGGAGGAGGGAAAATGTGGGCCGTGGGGACTAAGAGAGAGAAGATGAAGACAGAGTGGAAAAAATAATGCCCCTCATCTTAGCTCCTGTGCTTTGAACTCACAAGCTCTTCCAGAGCCACAGAGAGAAAGAACCTTTGAAAGTAATGGTCTTGAAATTTAATTTCCTCCCAGCTATTTAAAGATGGTTAAAAATAGAAAGGTAATGAACACAAGAAAGCAACTGTCATTCAGAATGTAAAGAGGTTACTCAGACACGGCCTAATCTGAACTGATTGAAGTCTATGGGAGTCTTGGCACAAATTTCAATGGGTTTTGGATTAGGCCACCCTCTGCCCCTTTCTGCCTTTGTAGCTGCACTTTGGATTCTCCCTCTCAGTTCCTTCTTCCATGGGGCAGTCCTTCCCTTATGCAGAAGGAGGTCTAAGGCTCTACACCTGCTTCCACCCAGCATACTGCTCCAACTGAGCTACAATCCTCTAGACTTCAAGAATCAACCAGATTCAGAGCAGCCATTGCCCTAAAATGTTTTCCCCTTTAAAACACTCCAGTCCTAGTAAGGGATCCCTGGGGGAGTAAAGAGCTAGGATGAAATGGATAGTACTATACCCTCTACATCTCTCTCTCCTGATTTATAGACAAAGGAAGAGGAATAGAGGAGGAAAGGGAAAGGAAGGAAAAGGGATATAACAAGTAGAGATAATAGAAGTCACATTATATGAGAGTCTCTTAAGTACTGGATTTTTAGAATTAAAACAGAGGTACCAGTAGGACAAGAGGGGAGGAGCTGACAGCACAGGAGTGGAGCTCAAAAGAGGAAAGCAAGGCCTGAGTGAGTTCTGAGAAGGGATTTGGAGGAGAAAAGAGGGCTATTGTTCTAGGATGGGAAGCAGTGTGCAAAGGGGGATGAAGGTGAAGGAGGGAGCATGAGACAAAGGTAGTCAAAAAGTGAGAAGAGTGGGTAAACTGTAGAGGGTGTGAGATGAAGCTCTAGGTGAGGCAGATTCTTAAAAGAGGGGACAGTTACTTTGAAGAACATTATACAGAAAGAGATAGAAAGTAGTGAAGGGACTAGAAAGGAAGCATAGGAAGATAATTTCAGCTATTGAGGGTTAGATTGAAAAGGGGAAAGGGAAGTGTCCAAGTGGGGAGAGGAGACACCATAGTCCAAGGCACCAGAAGAACCTGGTGAGAGTTGTACATTTGGGGAATGTAACAGGGCAGTGTTTCTAAAGCAACTGAAGCTGGTTCCAGTTCCAACACAGTGAATTCCACAACTAAATCTTCTAAAGGAGCATCCAACTTAATCCACTAGGCAAGAGGCGCAGATAAAGCTGCTACACATAGCCTGTCAACCTCTATCTTGTATTACCTATCATGTCCTTGGAATTCAAAGCAACTTCCAAGGTCAAGTTTGGCTTTAAATATCTCACCCCACACTAGGGTGAAATCCGGGCCTCATTGAAGTCAATGGCAGTTCTGCCACTGCAATGGGGTCAGGATTCCATCCTTAGTGCACAGTCAGGTTTATAATTCTGACTACTTGATACTCATTTATGAGGTATCAGAGGGGTAGCCGTGTTAGTGGTTCTCTGTGTGTAGAGCAAGAAAAATCCTCCACCACATATAGACTACACGTTTTTTTTGCATGAGCTTTTGTGGGTGAATACCCACTTCTTCGGATGCAAGCAGTGGAAATTTCCAGGGGCAGGTGTGTATATGAGGTAGTTTATAATCTTTCTTCTGTCCCTACAGCTTACGCAAATCCATACATCTCTGCATTAATAGAATTTTCATTCCTCTATTATGTCTATTATCTTCTCTAGAGATTCTTTTGTCTCCCTGTATTATTTGCACATGATGTGAGTTGAGCTAACCTGGCATCATCAGCGATTCTGGTTTAGTCTTTTCAGTAACACATTTCTCTGCAGGAAATCCATTCCCAGGTCCATGGAGTCTTCAATTCATAAAGCTTTGTTAGTTTATGAGCCACTCTTGAAGATTTGTGCCATAACAGAGACATTTCCACTCCTCTTCATCAGCTCGTGGACTCACCCAAATGCAAGAGACAAACCTCAGGCACTGTTCTTTTAGTAAATGTCAAGTTGCATTTGAGATGCTGACGAGAAGATTGACATCAGGATATGCTAGCAGGGGAGCATGAATCAATTGTCCTTTTATTGTAACAATAGAAGACAGTTTCCATGGAACTTGGAGACATTTAAGTCAGGAACAAGAGCTTCAAGAGCACATTATTGCTGATGTCATCTGAGCATTAGGACTGTGAAAATGAAATAGACTCATAGACTCTAAGGCCAGAAGGGACCATCATGACCACCTAGTCCTTCACATTGCAGGCAACAGAAGATAACCCAGCCAGTCCTGTAATAGACCCATAACATTTGACTGAGTTACTGAAATTCTCAAAACATGATTTAAAGACTTCAAATTACAGAGAATCCACCATTTACCCTAGTTTAAACCTGCAAATGACTCGTGCTTCATGCTGCAGAGGAAGGCACCCCCCACCCCCAACCCACAGCATCTCTGCCAATCTGACCCATGGGAAAAAGCAAACAACAACAGGCTTTCAAATTAGCACTGAAACAGGCAACCTACAGTTTAAAAGATTCAGGGTATACACTGATCACATCTCGTTTAGACACCAAAGCCAGATCAGGAGCAGTAGAATAAAAATGGTTGCCTTATTTTATGTGTTTGAATTTAAGGGCAAATATAAAGACACACAAATGTAAAATGTATCTGAGAAATGCTTGCTAGTTTCACACAACTCTTGGCACTACCTCAGCTCAGGAATGATTTTAAAAAATCCTGGTGGCAAAGTTATGCTCTGACTGCATTGTAATAACAGCCATATTAGTCTAAACTGATTGTTTGAAGCCAGTTTTTAAGACAACAGTTTTCTGCAGAGTAGGAGGAGCTTGTAGATGGGAAGGAATATTGCAAAGTTTAAATGATTGCAACAGGTGCAAGTCAGTAGAAAAATCAAGCCCAGTAACTATAATGCTAGATTCTGGACATGTGGTTATATACAGGACCCACAGTGCCAATGATAGCAGAAATTAGCTTTTCTGATGCAGACACCTGCCCACTAGACGAGGCGGTAGGCATCTTGTTGTACACAAGCTACTGAACAGCCAACAGAAGGTAATTGGTCACTGTTGAAGCTAGTTGAATAGCATTAATCAAGGGCTTGATCCAAAGTCACTGAAGTCACTGGAGTCTTTTCCTTGACTTCAGTGGATTTAAGACCAGATTCCAAATAATGTAGGTCCCATTCCTGCAACTCAGTCCTTGCAGGGACCTGCCTATGTCAATCCACTTGCAAGAGTAGCAGCTAATCTGGGAGATTTCAAAACACATTCCTTAATATTTTTACTCATGATTTAGCCACTCTTATGTAGCTGGGGAATTAGTGTGTGAATATTCACACAAAAGGAATGTTGCAAAATAAGTATTCACAAATCCTTCCCCAAATCCTCCCAGCTCTAACCCCTAGTTAACTAGCTCATTTGAAACACTGATGCTAAAGAGAGATGAGAAAGGTGACTAGCCACTTTAGAGCTTCCTGCTCTGGCATCTTTCTTTGTTTTGGAAAGAAGCCTTTTGAAAATGGGACTTCAAGTCCTTGTTGCCTTTTCTCTGAATAAACTTCAAATCACCTTGAGAGTTCTGTGGCCACAAAGAACTAGTGGCCCTCGTGTCAGATTCCTGAAATTTTCAAAGAGATCATCCTGTCTAAGCAAAGAGGTCTGAGAAACGTTGGGACATTTTTATATATGCAAGTCTTGAAAAATGCTTTCATTAATATGAGTAATATGTAAATATATTATCAATTTCTTCTTTATGGCAAAATCTGCTAACCGCGTTAGCATTTGGGCTAAATGGTTGCTGTATGAATCTTTTTATAGCCAAATATAGATGCTGGAGATGGGAGCATACTTTTCCCAACAGAGATAGACTCAGACTGTTGAGGGCAGATAGAGATATGAATTCAGACTTCCCCAGAGTTCAGGAGTGTTCAGATTTGGTGTTCTACATCAGCTGAGCTCCCTTACAGAGCGAGATCTGAGCCATAAACTTGTGTCCGGATTAAGATTTGAATTTCCCAGAGTTGAGGGATTAGATATTCTAATCCAATATTCTGGTTGATTTCTACTGATCAAAACAATACATGAATAATTATATACAGCACCCAGCCACCATTTTCTACAGATTCCATTTACAATAGTCACCACAAGCTTCCTAGGGTAGAAAACAATGAGTTAAATAACTGGAAGTTTGCTTCACTTTAAATAACTTTTACAAATGTGGGATGCTTACACAAATGTTTTCTCTTTTATCTCTTTTGGTCTATGTCATCAGGGCCAAGTGTCACAAATACTGAGAAAATAGCTTTTACATCAAATCTGGGGAAGAAATACTTCCTGTCTGCCATATGGGCTGAGTTATCTAGGTAGGTGGTATCTGCACTGTTCTATACTGGTCCAGTTTGGTGTTTAAGAAGTCTATAACATTTTAACCAACTAAGGTATTGTTGGTGAATACCAATGGTGCTTGGTTGACAATACCTGGAGACTGAAGTCTTCCATTTCTTTACAGGAGAAGCACACAATGGACTCCAGGTATGAAACCTTCCCCACTGTCCTCTAGTGTGCCTCAACCTTGTATTGGAAGGACCACTGTAGCTATCAGGTAGTCACTCATCTTTCCTGCTTTCAATCCTTGATATATCTGCCAAGACTGCCAACAAGATTTCCAATTAGCATAGATTATTGCAATGGAGTTTTAAAACTTTAAGTGTTTCATAGGATTCTGCAGGCTAAGAGAAGTGTTCAATGTTATTGTTAGCAGTCAGCCAACGTGCCCTTTCTCTATTGCCATGCAGGCTGCTTTCCCACAAGTTGTTCTTAAATTCCATAACTTGTTTTGTGCCATCTAAATAACCAATCACTTATACTTCTCTCCTTGCTCATGAACAACTCATAGCCTTCCTCTCGAGCAGCAAAGTTAAGAGTGTCACTTAATGTCTTTGTCTCAGTCTCCAAATGAGATGTCCGAATGTTTTCTTCAAAACCTCAGATCACCTTTATTTTTTAACCACAGGTTCAGTGACAACTGTCTCATCCCCCCTGCATCTTGAATACACCTAGCCACATTCTCCTTGCACAGTTCTTAACAAATTAATCATTGTCCTGTCCTGTTGGCACAAGTGACTGTCAACATAGCAGATGGTGTCTAGCCCTTACAAAGCTCTGTCTCCGACTCTGCCCTCCAGCATCGTGAAACAGTGTGCATGTTGGGTGATTTTTTAAACCTGCCTCATTTTTTCACTACAGGATAACAGACTGTTGTCACAGTCCCAGGACAACACTCAACTTGACACCAGGATGACAATAAACCTTAGTTAACAGAAGCACGCAAGTGAACAGAAGTTCATCAGGATTTTCTTCAACCCTCTTGCAAAGACCTTAGTAAAGCCTCACCAGACTTTCAACCTACAAACCAAAAATGCCCTTTCAGGAACCATTACACTATACAAAAAATGTACTGAAGACTGTTGTCAGCCTGTGACACTAAGCACCCCTCTATTCACACCCTACTGGCTATTTTAATGATCTTTATACAAAATATGCCCTGTGAGGTATAATTTGAAAGCTAATAACTCAATGATCATTAATAATCTTGCATCATGTATGTATGTGGTGGATATTAAGAATTATGGACCCCTATGCAAATTAAGCATGGTGGAATCAAACAATAGAAGCCCCATTTACATAAAAATCACACGGGGATGGGAAACCCACAGGAAGAGAAGAACAGAATGAGGTTCAATGAACTTTGGAAGATATAACCAAGGACAGAAGCTGTCACTGGCATCCATCACTAGACAAGACACAAGGGAACAGCTCCCTTGCAAGCTGAGAAAGATGGATCCTTCAACCAAGGAACTGCGGCGTTGAAGTCTCTGGAAATGAAATAGGCGAAAAACCGGTATAGGCAAATATCTTTCACTCAAGAAGACAAGGGAAACCAGCGCCCGGTACTTTGTGAAGGTCCTGACTGAGGGAAAGATGGCCAAGGCTGGGAAGAAAAGTGATTGGTGAGAGAAACCATCTTGAACAATCCTGTATCTTGCTAGGTTAAATTTGAGATCTTTAGAAGCATGTTTTGTTTTGTTTGACTTGTAACTCTTTGTATCTTCATTCCCTAGAACTCACTTAATCCGATGTACATTTTGTTAATTTTTTTTCATTTTTACCACTAACCAACTCAGTGCTGCGTTTAAAGTGAAGTTAAGTTAATAACATGTGGTATGGTTTTGTGTTTTTAAAAGGAACAAACAAACCATATTATTTCTTTGAACTGCCCAGGAGAGGACTGGGCATTGCAGAGCTCATGGTTTTGGCAAAAATCATGACTCAGCGTGTGTTGGGGTCACTATGCAAGTAGTAAGCAAGGGTGGTGGAAGCCAGCATGGGGCTGTAGACAGGTTGCTGGGGTGAGAGCTGCTGAACCAGGGCTGTTTAGCACACAGACACTCAGCGTCTGCTAGCAGTCCAGGTTGGAGCTACAACAGCAAAGCCACCCAAGGTTACAGAGCACGTGGTGACACAATCCTTCACTGGTCTGAATTGTACCTCAGACTGTGACACATACTATGGATATAATGGGTATGCATTAGATTAGAATCTGAATCATAGAACGCAAAACGTACGCAATCCCCACACTTATGGAACAAAGAAATACTACCCAATTTAAAAAAGCTCTGAGGAGACGACCCACCCTGCGTCAGAGAACTGCAGCATATCACACTGACCTCAGATGCCACAACCATTGAAAGGACTGTATTGGAAAACCCATAACCAGAACTTCAGCTCAGACTGCTGAATCAATGTCAGTGATAAAAACAATGCTACCCAGGAAAGAGTCTCCTGATATAGCTTGCATCAGCAAGACTTGGTTAGGGGTTGTTGCAAATCCAATACTAACCTGTATAGTGCCAATGGGATACCTATTCAGTAACATCTCTGAGTGGTCATGGAAGTCATATTACTCATTCATTACACATACTCATGTATAAACTTGCCTCATAAATTAAGACATGTGAGTACATCCCACCTGATATGCTGATCCAGCTATGGGGACACTGCTGATCTACAGGAGTCCTCAGACATGTCCATCACCAAGTTCAGTTGCCTTCCTAGCAACTCTATTAGTTCTTCTATCAAATGGGTCCCCTCTAAACTCTGTGATCCAGACAAACATCAAAACCCAGGTAGACTCATATTTAAGACCTGTTAGCTGTTGTAATGACTGTGGGCTTCTTCTGGTCATCTGACAGCACTCATACATTAGACTAACTTCTGTTTGGGACTTGAAAATGGGGAACACATACTCAATCTTCTGTACAGGCAGGCAAATCACTTCCTTGAAATAATGGATAAAGTTGATGCCTTAGTCCTTTTTTTGGGAAGCATCCCAATCTTTCTCTCCTCCCCACCCAATTGAAGCACTAGAATTAAGCAATATGTGTAACCGCACCGACCTAATTATGTAGATGTTACACAACACCAACTGGCTTTTATGAAATCATTGCACGTGCCAGATTACCTTGCATATTACACTAATCAAGCCCAGGTATTTTATATGTATTGTTGTGTATGATGCCATTTCCTGGAAGGATTGTGGGTGGAAAGCAGTATTTTCCATGAACAATTTCAACTGAAATGAAACATTTTTCCACTTAAAAAATCACTGAAGTTTTCCAGTACTTTTCTGAAAAGTTAGAAAATAAACGGAAAAAAAAATCATTTTGACAAAAAGAACATTTTTCAATTGATTCCCCCTCCTCAAACAAAAAAAGACCAGCCCTAATTATGGATAACATTGAAATACTTCAATTTCAATGTTTTGTTTGTTTGTTTGTTTGAAATTCAGCTTAGATTCTATTTATCAGTCTTTGGGTTGGAGGATCTGAGTCTATCAGTGTTAGTTTGGATAAAGAATTTGTTTTGGGGAGAAAATTTAAATCTGTATACTCTTTACCTATGTGTAATCTGAGATATTTTCCCAATTATAATAAGTCTTTCAGTTCATTTGACTCGGTATGATTCAGTATATTTCACTTCTGTATGCAGCTTCATTTAACAGTTTATGCAGTCTTAACCACACAGCTTAGCAGATGTGCAGCATTTATTATTATGACTAATTGACACTCCTGAGATATTTACTGGTTTATTTGAAAGGTGTCATTATGTCAAGAATTAAATAAAACAGGAAGACAGGGACCAGTAACACCCGAACTCTGATTCCATAGTGCGTTCATTTCAGTTTAATATTTAATTAAGCACATTTGGGACTAGTCCAAGATTAGAAGGGCCCTGTAATAGCATGGAAGTCACCATGGTGCACCTCCTGTGGTCAGGAGTGGCACTGCTGGTGAGCTTCTGGCTCAGTTTCCTCTCACCCAGGGTATAAATGAGTCCAAGCAGGCCTTTCTAGTATCTTCGGCATCTCATTTAACAGAAAAGGACAAAACAAAGATGTAAATGAGCCCTTTAGTTCAGTTTACTCCACCAGAAACTCTGCACCTACGGTTAATCAGACCAATGTCTTGCCCTCCTAGCCCCTCTGCTCAGGGCACTCTTAGACCAAATTATCTTCCTGGAGCTTGGGCCTCTGCCATGCATTCAGCCAGCTGCCAGTCTTTTCCTGACAGTGTGTTGGTCTTTGCTGAGCCAGTCCCTAGTAGCTGCCCAGGAAGTCCCATAACCAGTTCATTCCCCTGGGCTGCTCTGGTCTCTTGCCTAGGAGCACTTTCTCTCTGGCCTGATCCTGCTCTCCAGGGAAACACCATGGGGAGCAGCTTCCTATCCAGCTCCCCTGAGAAATCTCTCTCCTCACGTACTTCATCTCTTCTGGGACTTCCCTGACTGACTCCTCATAAGCTCTTATTAGGCCAGGTGCTCCTTACCTAATTAATTGCCACCCAGTTACTTAGACACTTAACTATTCACAGGTGGATATAGATGGGCTAAGGAGAATGAGCCAATCACAAGTAGGCTGGGTGCCTGACTTCCTGAAGTCCCTATGATGGGCCTCCCTACATAAGTTGTACGTCTGAGCCCTTGCAAAAGCTACAAGATGTTTCCACTTTATGAAGTTCAGGGGGTTCCTGCAGTCACAGGGTATCTACATTCGGCCTCCGTGTTCACCCAGTCGTGTTATACAAGGGATAAATTTGGTTTCAGATCTGCAAGTGCCTAAGGCTAGGCACGTTTCAATTTCAGCATAAATATAAATCACATCTCATTCTGTTTTTAATTTGCTGCCTTAAGCATGTCAGTGATGCTTTCAAAGCTATCTGAGTGGTGTCATTTTCTTCTGATCCAGCTGCTTTTCCCCTGTAATCGGGGGCCTAAACGAACATATGGGAGCCTGATTCTGCTATCGCTTAGACTGATGCAAGTCAGGAGCAACTCCATTCAAGACCATAGAATTTTATTAGTGCAAGAGGAAAAAATTAGTCCATTGGGTCACATTTGGCAGTGTTCTACCAGAGTAAATCCTGAAATCAACGGAGTTACTGTTGATTTACACCAGCGTAACAGAGAGGCTTTCCTTATACGAATATTGGAGATGGATAAGCAATTATAAGATCCAAACACTCCTTATTTCTGGGCACACAAAACAGCTCACCATCAGAACAATGAATCCACTTCATAGGTACGAGCTTAAATTCTCAAGTGGTCATCTAGCACCCACAAAGCTGGATTTGATAGGTTGGTTTGGGAGGAATAATTTCAAGAGGCCCTTTTTTGATTTTCAAGTGTAAGAAAAGGCTGAACATTTCTCAGTGCACATCAGGCCAAGATGAAATCATCCAGGAACCGATGACAAGTTAAAGCTGTGCAAGAGAAAAAGTGCGGGTAAGTAAATGCAGTTTTCACTGTTCATTACAGGTTTTAATCCAAACTTCACAAATACTTTTGACTGGGATTGATTAAAAAGCTCCCCCTTTACAGGAGATTTCTAGTCCTTCCTCCTGCTTAGGCCAGAAATATTAATGCTGGATCATCTCGTTTGTGCCGGTGTATCTTCCAGGGAAGTCAAAGGTGGCATGATCTGTGTCCTGACTGTGCCTAGATACTACAGTAGCTGTTTCTTTGTAAATACCTCTGTTAGATATTGTCATGAAGAAATGTCATCAGAAAAACCTTGCATCTAATATTTTAGCATTTCTGCTTATGTACCCTGCTGGAACTAGGGTCTATGCAGGTGCATGTAAATACAGCATTGCCAAACCTAAGTATTCAAAATCATGAGTTAAGCCCCTCAAAATAAGATTGGCTCAAAAATCATGCTCTCTTGCTCCCCAAGGCGTGGGGGAGTGAATAAGGAAGGGCAGGGAACTGGTGGACCTTCAGCTCAGCCCTCAAAGTGCTGGCTAGCAGTGCTCCACTGGCACAAGGTTGGGAGGGGAAGGGTAATAGTTTGTTAGTAGAGGCCAGAAACAAATTTCTACTCACCACGATCAAAAGAAGGGAGGAGAGAGGAAATTGTACTCCTCTGTGCCACAGTTCTTTCTGTAGGATGCTCAGGAAGCAGCAGCAGTGCTGCAATATGCCACTCCTTAATATAGCTGTGACATTGGGTTGAAATCTGTGTCTTGCTCCCCAGACCTCACAGCCATTGGCTAATCTAGCAAGGTTTTATTTTTGCAGCATCTGCTCACCCAGGGTGAGAACATCTTTTTTTAAAAAAAAATAAAACAAAATAAAGCCAAGTGTTGCTACTCTGTGTTTTAACGTTTCTTTAAACTTGTGTCAGAGGGTGGAACTGGTGGCTCAATGGCATCACAACATGCTGACAGACAGGAGTCCCCTAGCTTCAGAAGAGACTTCTGAAAAGCTTCCAATATTCATGAAGTGTGTTGTTCAAACCTCACAATAAAAGGGCTGGCTAAAGCTGGTTGGAAAGTGAGTGGATTTCTGTGGAAAATTTTAACTTTATGCTCAAAAACACACACAATAACTTTTATCTGAAAACCTAAGGTTTTTGGCCAAAATGTTTTCAGGTTTTCGTTTTGTTTTTTCCCCCACAAAGTCAAAGTTTTCCATGTAGAGCAGACAGACACTTTCAGAAAAATATAGTTGTAACCCTTCTGCCCCTCTGAGTTGGCAGCAACAAGGGCCGGGTTCAGTATCCAGGGGTTCCGTTTCAATAACACAATGCAAAACCAGCTCGAGCCCCCACCCAGTGACCTGGGACAATTACCTACCACCCCCCCGGGCGCCTCTAGGAGGCAATACTTCCCCACTCGCAAGCACGAAGTCTGAGTGTAGCAAAATCCTTTTAATAAAGGAGGGAAACAATGTGGCATCACGTTGGAGAGACACCACAAACAGGACTATACACAAACCATAAGCAAAACCCCCCTCCAAGTACATTTGGCACTGTCCTTAGGGTCTTAAGTCCAATCACCCCAAAGTCCAACAACCCAAAAGTCTCAGTCTCCGGTCAGTGCCACCCCAGAGTTCAAAAGTTTATCTGCAGAGTTTTACCCCCCCCCCCCAGCCTGGGTGGAAATGGGGGGGGGGCACACACAGGGTGCTAGGGACACCTTACGTGGGCCAGGGCCGACTGCCCCGCTTCTCCGTGGAGTTCTGCTGCAGCCTTCACCACGACTGGCTCCACTCCACCAGCTGTGCCGCTCCTCCAGCAGACCCGTGAACCACGTCAGCCGTCCCCCACAAACCGCTCCACACTGCTCACTGTTCCATGGGCTGCTCCAACGTGCTGCAGACTGCTCCGCTCTGCCAGCTGTTTGGTGATAGATCTTCAGGCTCTCCCACCACTTAACACAGCACTCAGTGATCTTAGCTTAGTAAGCTTAGCTCTTTTAGTGATTTCAACTTGTAGTAGGAGAGCCCCACTGCCACATGGCCCAATGTGAATTCAGGTCAGCAGCCTCTAGATGGACTCCTAAAGGATTCAAAATTAGCTCTGCTCTTTAACAGTGGAGAGAGGAGGAAGTGCAATTGGTGTTCCAGGCCCTCAAAAGGGGCCCATACCATCAGGTACACACACCAGTCCCCAGCCTCTCTCCCTTCACTGGGTTTTGGAACCCCTGTCCCTTGTCTGGCAAGTACTATTTAATGTAGGTTGAGTCATTTCTGTCATAAAGCAGTCTCATAGTTCCTCATTCACATAATTAAGGTAACAGCCCCTTTTTTTCCTTCCTGCCCCAATAACAAAGAAATTGGGGATTCCACAGTGTGAAAATAACCTTCCCATGCTGCTGTGTGTTATGCTAAATGGAGTGGGTTTACCAATGCAAATGCACATTCCTAAAATTCCTTTGCCCACTCCTCATAATGTACCACCAGATGTCAGGGTAGGGCTCATCCTGACTCTGCTTACATAGTTTAGCTGAAAACTCAAATTTTCTACCAAACAGTTTTGATGGGAATTTTTTGACCAGCCCTATTGCTGGCATCAGCCTGCCAGCAGCCTCTGGCACACTGATTCGTGAAGCAAGGATGAGGGTATATCATGGCCTAGAAAGACCCTAATCATTTTCCAAACCAGGACTTTGGAACAGCGAAAGCAGAGCCAGCTCCACTTTGTGTGTCCGATTACATTTTTTCACATTGGATCCCTGCAGCATGGCCTGGCGTGAATTAGCTGACATGCTTTTTATTTTCACCCTTCAAAAGATTACTGGCCTCAACTCTTCATCCCTCCTTTTCTTACCAAGTCAGGCCCAGTGCTTGTAGCATCTTTCAACCTGAAAACAATCTGGTATATTTGTAAGCTATGGGCCTGATCATGCAAACACAATATTATTTATTATTTTTATTACCATATAGCCTCAGAGCCCTAGGCATGGACCAAGACCCCATTGTGTTAGGTGCTGTATAAACAGAACCAAAAAAATCCCAGTCCCTGACCCAAAGATCTTGAAATCCATGTGACTAGTCCCATCACACCCAATGGGGCTACCCACCTGAGTGAAATGACTCACCTTTGTGTTTGCAGTATTGGGCATTATAAATCTCCAGCCATTGCCTGTGAAGTGGTAAGTGGCAGACACTAAAACTTCATTACAGTGGGGCAGGTGCTATATTTTAGCCAGGGACAATTAGGCACAGCTCACCACTGATAAAGGGTACCACGGGGTCTGTTTGTACTATCTTTGCAGAGGAGAAAGGAAATGACCTCCATTTTTTAATGTTTAAATTTTGTATACTTTTATTTTAATTTTGAACCGGGCAGCAAACAGAAAGGGTTGGAGTAATTTTATGAGACATCTCTTATTGGGCCAGAGCCTCAAGTGATGACCAGCGTATTTCCATGGAAGTTGATACCAATTTTCATCAGCTGAAGGACTGACTGGATCTCTCTAACAAAGATTCCTGGACATCATTTTCCCCACAGGGAAGCTGGATTAGTTTACAAATGTAAGGCATTTTGATGGAGATTTTGTAACCTGTAAATGCACACTGATTTTAGAAATCTTCTTTCTGACCTTACTGAAATTTCCTATTGTGAAAAATCAATTTTCCATTCTTAAACCGGAGCGTTTAATTATCATCAGTATTGATTTAAAAGTATCTCAAAATAGCATTAAAAGCGGTGAGGCAGAAGTGAAACCTCTTGCAATAAATCCTCTCATATAGCAGAGACATTTCCGATAAAGCAGATCCTTCCTGCTCATAGGTTTTTCCTCGCAATGAGCCAAAACACTGTGTGTTAGTGAGTGATCACTACACAGCATACGTTATTGGAATGGACAGATAGCTTTAAACCAAGCTTTCACCATCTGGTTTGGCTTGTAATTACAGACACAGCAAGAGTACAAGTTCATAATGAATTATTCAAAAAAGTTAGAAGAAGAGTTTTCAAATGCATTGGTGGACTAAGCACAACCCTGACCATCCCCAATGAGCCCTGAAATGCTGCCTCATGTATTGTCTGCAGAAGGACTCTGGCTGTCCGGGATAGGATTCCACAGTGGTGGAAGCACTGCTAGGCTTTTCAGGGCTGCAGCGCACTTGTAGCCTACTAAGGAGGCTATACAGGCACCAAAGGGGACCAGAGCCAAGTCTGGCTCTCAGTTACACAGATGTAACTCCTCTGAAGTCTCACAAGTGTATTAGCTGGACTTTTCTCTGAGTGCTTCAATCACTAGTAGGTGATCCTTATCCTGGGGTTGAAGTGAGAAGCTTTCCCCTACCCCTTCCCCCAGCTGGTGCACCTGGTTGGCACAGGGCAGGCTTTACCTCCATGTAAATTCCTTGTTCAGTGAGGTATTTACTGATTATGTTTTTCTAATGACACAGCAGGAAAAAAATAAAACACCCTCTCATTATATTGAATGTTCCAATACCTACACCGGTCCCTACACTAAACAGGGGTTCACTCTATTAAAAATGAATATTAAGCATGTAGCTCTCCACTGTGTGCTTGCACGCACCTTCCTTCCCTGAGCCCCCCGCCCCCCTCGGCACCTCCATTGGATGATTTACATGGCTGGGTGTTACTTTCCTGGTTGGATGCATCAACACCAAATGGAAAAAAGCCAAAGGAAGGCTTCTTTGTGCCGGGCCGTAGCAATGAATATGTAAAATGAGCTTAGGCCAAGTCGAGCCATCTCATTCCCACATCTGCATGTTTATTGGCTTGTCAGCTCCAAACCTCGCCAAGCCCTCAGCCACAGAGCTGCTGCTGAATGCCCTGGAGATAGTTTTGAACTAAAATGAGATCTGTGCTTCTTTAACTGTTCTGGGTAGTGAGATGGAGAGACCAGTGTTAAAAAAGAATCTTCCTCCATATTCGATAAACAGACATAGGCAGTGCTCTCCATCCTTCCATATCGATATGTGTAATACTAGCCGTTTGGCTGGCTGAATGGAAAGCTTTTATTTGGGAGAGAGTGGTAATCCACAATACACAGGAGAGGGCAGTGGCACTGCAAGTTATTCAATGGAGATTACTGTTAAAATGTTAGTGCTACCCTTGAGTATTGCTAAAATGTATTTCAGGTAAAAATAAATCTCTGCTGAGGGTAATTCATATGGATACATCCACACTTATGGAAAATGCTATAGGTTAAAAACCAATAGGGGGTATAAAACTCTAAAGCTTCAGGATATAATCCAACCACGGTCAGAGGTTAGGAAGAAATTTTAAGATGACAATTGTCCGTAATAGTGTTTCTTGCAATTTCCACTGAAGCAGCTGGTAGTGGACGCACTAGGAGACAGGAATCCAGGCTTGATGAAAGACTGATCTAATCCAGCATGGCAAATGCTACTTTAGATGTACTTGCAATGCTGAAGAAAATATTAACTAATGAAGCCTTTAAGAACTACAATAGCTCCACAAAGGAATCCATTTGCAGTGTACAATGCATGTTACTGGTTCTACAAGGCCCAACAACAGTGCTACATATACTTGAGTGCCATCTTACCTGTTACCTATTTAAATAAACAGACAGCACAACCCTGTGACAGCCTTCACTAGTGTCACAGTGCTTCCTTCAACAGCTCATTTCCTTGAAATAAATGATGAACACTTTTGCACAAACTGTACTTGTTTGTAAAGCACCATGTAAATTTATCCCACCATACAAGCTATCGAAACAAGAATGAATAATAGTAATAAGACAGCAGGTTTTGTAGGATGGGGGAGACCCTCTATCTGACTTCCTTTGCAAGGAATTACCCCTTCCCTGCTGAATGCTGTGTGAGATAGTCACCCACTCAAATCATCCTGTTGTGTTTTGGATGGGAGCAGAATTGGAACTAAATGCAATGAGAGAGGTTGCTCTTACAGTGTTTGTAGCCCAAGTGGAAATCATAGTATCAGAAATCTTACAAGAAGATCTCACAAGATAGCCAGCCCAATTATTTAGCCTTAAAAGTTCTGGAAGGCTGAGAAAAGCAGTCAGGTTAATACATAATTCTCAGGGCTAAACTGGGACTCGGACTCTTTGAGATGTTCCCATTACTTGTTTGTACATGTATGTATTTTATTGTATTTGTTTTTTTCTGCAAAGAACACCATAAGTAGGACAAATCAAAGAGGAAAGAAAATCTTTTCTCAGGAGCTAAAAGCTAGGAAGGGTATTCAACTAATTATTAGTATCATATTCTTTGCCTGACAGAGCATATGTGGACAATTTGAGTCTTCATCCTGTGCAGCATACACACACTGAGTCAATGTCCACACTCCTCTTCCTGGGGTCCTTGGAGGAATAAAGCAACTCAGCAGAAAGCTCATCTTACACTTTCTCCTCCAAGTTAGGCTAGTCCTAGGGGTTTCTATGCAAGACCTCGGTCTCAGACACTAGTTCCTTCAGCAGAGAGAGCCTCCCTGGTTATCTGTGAGGAGGTTAACAAGCCACACCTTACAGAGCAGCAGGAGTTTAGCACTGATATAGGGTGGTTGAAGAGAAAGGCCCTGCCCCATCCCTCATTACACCATTTTTAAGAGCCACTGTGGTTTATTGGGTAAATACATATTTTGCTACTCTTTGAAATGATTGATATGTTTGGCTGACAGACTGAAATGCCTCCCTCGGGGCTTTGTAAGTGTATCGTGCCATCCCACCATTGAGCTCTGTTCTTCTATTCATGGAAATGATTGCATTCCTCAAAATGAACATATAAAATAAGGCATCCGGGTGTGAATTTGATCTCCCTTATATCATATAATGGTGTAACTCCAGTGACATCTGTAGAGCGACTGCTGATTTACATCAGTGTACCAAGCCAGGCCCTTTATGGTCACGGCAAGCAGTTTAAGTGCAGTTGTGTTTGTGTTTAAGTAGTCAGTAATATAGTTTAAAGGATGTCACAATTTTGAACTTTCAAGCACACAGTGCTACAATGCTAGCAGGAGACAGAAAATGATATCACAGAGTGGCTGTGTGGCGTAACTAAGCAATTGGCCCAGCAGGGGCACCCTGTTATCCAGCGCTAATCACACCCCAGGGTGCTCCATTTTGTGAACTATTGGCCATTTTAACAGTTATCAGATTTCTTTTCATTTTGGGTGTAAATAAGTTATTTCAATAAAACACTTGGATCCCTGGAAATTGTCAGTTAAAGTTAAATCCCAGTGAATGGCTCTCAAAGATTAGCATGCTCAATGCTGAACCTCTAATCAAACTGCTCCCTCAATCCAGATTACACCGTGCTGTCCACAATCTAAACTCCTCTTCTCTGCAGCCAGACCTGACACACTGCAAGGCCCCTTTACACCAGACTGGTGGTACAAAAGGGTTGTAGGCTGACCTAAGTGTAGGCTAGGGTTGTAGGCTAGGCCTAGCCAAGGATCCCGTGGTGTGGGGTGATCCTTGAACTGGTGTAAAACCACCTTTGTGCCCTTGGGAGTATTAGCTGCTCTAGGGACTGAAGTCCCCCAGCGTAAGTTAGGGGTCTATTAACTTCTCTGGAGCACATCAGAATCTCCATAGCAGTATGCAGTTCTCAAGACTCCATTTATCCCTGTATGACTCAAGGAAACCCTCTGCACTGGGACCAAACACAAAGCCCATTCCGGTGACTCTACACTGTGCCTGCACTGGGGGAATTCCCTGATGGCCCCTTGCCAGAATAGCATATAGAGGTCAGGGACAGAACCTGTCACAGGAATTTTAGAAGTGTCTTAGATAGATCTATAGATGGATGAAAAGTGCTTGTCTGTGCCCATCTCAGTTCCTGCTCAGAGGGAGGATTACTCTTATGAATCTTTACAGCAGTGACTACTGGCAGATCTGAGGGGCATTCTGTTCAGAAACACTGTCAGCTTTGCCTTATTCCCAAGGCAATGAATTAACACTCCTGCAGCATGTAAAAGAAACATTTGGGTCTATTCAGTGGCTTTCTGCCACAATCACTAGACAAATGACTCACAAGAACAAGGATATGCAATTTACCATGCTTCTCTTAGAATAGATCTGTCCCAACCAAGGGCTACATTGTGCCACCTTTATATTAAAACCAATACCTTACTCTATGAGTAGAAAGGAAGGATGGTCCTATCCTGCATGTGCTGGCCTGGGATTTAAGACACGCAGGTTCAATCCCATGCTCTACCAGACTTCTTGTGTGGCCTTGGGCAAATTCACTGAGTCTCTGTGCCTTGTTTCCTCTCCCCTTGTGCCCTTCCCCCTGAAAAATGGTGATAATAGCATTTCCCTACCTTGCAGGGGTTTAATGAGGCCCAAAACGTTGAAGATTGTGAAGTGATCAGCCACTATGGTGAGGGGGCCTAAATAAAGACCTGAGATAAGCTCACTGATTTCAACAGGGCTGCTTGCACAGAGAGCTACTACTGAACATGAGTAATGGTGGCAGAACCTCGGCCTGAATTCCTGCTGTAATAAAATGTATATGGATGTTGGAGGAATTTAGAACTACTAGTCTGGCGCTTTCTAGGGAGAACAGGTTGTTCACAATGCTATTCTGATTGATTCAAGCCAGTTTTTACTGGAAGAACACAGTCACAGATGGCCCACCTCAGCAGAGAGGCCAAGGAACAGATATGCCATGGAGACCGACCTCTCCTTTCACCCCTAAATAAACCCTCCAAGACATGTTGAGTCACTCTGGGGAGACAAAGAACTTTGGCTTAGTGTATAAGACTGTACTTTCTGGTAGTGGCTGGCCCCAGTGACTATAACAGCTTGCTACTTAGTTCAAGCTGAAAAGTTACTCCTTTGGCTCAGTTGGTAGGAGCTTTTGGTGTTGCAGGTGCCCAGCACTGTTCCCCTCTGATGAGCGTGTGTCTGTGAATGCCGTTCAGATGGGTTACGCATGCAATGCAGGGAAAGGAACTGTTAGATGCTACTGGGCTTTTTGTGTGTGTGGTCTTTTAAACAGATTTCTTTAAAAGTCAAACAACAGTGAGCACTCTTATCCTTATTCATTTCCATTTTGCGGTAGTACCAAAAATCCATGAGGATTTTGTGCTGGGCACCACTTTTACACCATAAGGAAGTCATGGCACGTGCCTCAAAGAGCTTTCAATCTAATCCAATAAAGCAAGTGAGTGTAACAACAGAAGAGAAGCAAGGAGACAGTAGGGGGGGATGGGGAGGAGAGATGGTACTATGATGACAGGCACATAGGCTAATTGTGCATAACTTGATAGCTCAGATATATGAAAGCCACACTTTTCTTTTATGACTAAACAATGACATCAGCTATTCCAGGCTGCTTCTCAACCTTACCATCACTAGCGGGCTGATTACGTGCAGAAATGGGGGTCTGGCATAACTGCCCCTTACTAAATCAAACACTGGCCTGTTGTGTGCATAAAGAGAGTTGTGGCTCCATCTCTGAACTGCCTCCTTTTGTAAGCAGTAAATTCACTGAAAAAAAAAAGAGTTTACAGGTAGATACAGCAACTCGTATGGGCAGAACAGAAGGGAATGATATACAAAACCAAAGAAAAGCACATAAAAGCAAAAGCAATAAAGATACTGATAGGCAGTTAACAGATTACTTACAGCAAAAGGAAAAAGTGAGATGTCAGCTGTGAGGGGATGGGTACAGGAAAACAGAGTTTAGTATCAGTTGAAGGTGAAAGCAAACTGAAAGGGTTCCTGAGAGGATGCTAGAGGGGACTTGACTTAGTGACATAGAAGAGGTTCCATCCAGATAAATGGAAAGTCAGATATGTTTGCAAGCAAATATCTTGTAAGTTCAGCAATAGTGAATTCATTAAGAAACAGATAAATATATTATTAGACTTCTGCAGCATTCATTCCTGCCTATTCTGTTTCTAGACCTGCTTCAACCACAAAGAGGGAACTGGACAACAAAACTCAAATAATCCTACCTGGAGATTTTATTAAAGCAGACACGTTGGAGGAGCCAGCTTAAGGAGCCTACTTTTTGTGAGCTCTCTGACTTCTTACACGTCACTGAGGTATGCTGGAGATAAAAGCATTTTTTTGTATCTTAGAAGGGACATCAGACTGTGCCAAATTTACTGGAAGGCAGATAAATTTGACGAAAAACTGAGCAGATTGCATGGAGGTTGAGAGACAAACTGTTCAAGCTGCACTAGTCAACAATTCAAAAGAGCTCTTAGCCAAGGACCTGCAAAGAGGAAGTCTTCAGCCATATCCAAGTATGTGCATTGGGAACATTTCCACCTGTCATTATTTTCAAGCAATAGACTCTGGAGAGAGAGGCATGGAGGAGAGGTTCGAGGATGAGGAATAAAACAGAGTGAAGTAGTGTAGTTGTCTAAATAGTAGACTGGGAGTCAAAATTCTTAAGTTCTAATTAAAACTTTATGACTCCCCTCTGGCACTAGGTTAGTCACTTAACCTCTCTGTATCTCATTTTCCTAATCGGTAAGCAGCACTGTTTGTCAGCCAGAGCTCAGAGGACCGCTCTTAGCTAGTCATGGCTCATGGTCATCAGGCTTGTCCACCTTGGATTATCTCTGGAAGTGGCAAAATCAGAGGCTGATCATGGGGGAAAAAAATGACCAGTCTCTGTATATGCTAAAAACACCCAAGGCATAGCCCTATCAGATGTAATTCTCAAAATACAAGATTGGGTCTCCAAACATGTGCAGAAAATTTCAGGTTGTACCCCTATCCAGGCAGACATTGAGCTAATAAGAAGCCCAAGGTTAAAGATTGTCAAGGCTCTAATAGAGGCAATGCCTTTCATGGGAACTAGGAGAATGAAACTACAGGGGAGTGTTTATTCATTCTCAGTGCAGTTATAAAGCATTGAGGGAGGGTTATTGGGATGTATCTCTTTATGGCCACCATATCATAATCTGAGAATTCCAGGAAATCATTATAGTACATGAAGTGTTGGAGTGTGGAAAAGACTGCTGGAGCTCTGCTAAGAGAGTATTCACGCTGTCCTTGTGTTTATGCTTGAAATTTACCTCCACAGGATACTACAGAAAGAGTTAGTTTTATTTGTAGTCTTGAGACACAAAAGCCCCAGCTTGTTTCTAAGTGAAGAGCTCCTCCTCCATTATTGATCACAGTGCTGTTAGAACTCACCTGAATTGCTTTAAGTGAACAAGCCAGTGCAACATCCTTCATCGTCAAACTTCCATTAGACCTGGCTGTCACAGGCACCCACTGATAAATCAGAAGCAGAGCCCTGGAAATGCCTGGGAGAGATTTTTGATTCCTCAGAAGTTACTCTAGACCCCCTTTATGGGTACACACAAATTACAGAGTGTAGATCATTAATATCCAATTTAAGAAATTCACTGGACTGCAATTGCAAAGCAGGCATGTAGATGAAAAATAAATCTATCAGCAATATATTCATTTTATAGGGCTTAAAATGGAGTGAAGAGCCAAAGTTTGTACATGCAAAACATCCTAGCCTAAAGGGGCAAGCGATCCTTTAGCTGGATACATTAATCCCTATGAAGAAACCTAACATTATCTGGCACTTTTTCGATCAAAGTAATTTGCTTATTTGGGAGACTGAAAAAACTTTCCTGATATAGCTCAGTGAAAATACAGCCTGAGGAATGTGAGGTACTGAATCCGATTGCTTGTCATGTCACTTTGCATCCTACTGGAGTAGCATTATGCCTTAAAGAACTCCCTTTGTTTTCTGTCTAAGGCTTGATGCACACAGGTACCAAGCACATAAGGAAGAGAATGTGGAAAGTGGTAGAGCAAGAACTCCTTCTCAGGTCCAGGGGATCAGGGTCCCTGAAAAGTGCCATTACCTTTCCAAGTCTGTTTTTGGGAGGCTGCTCTGCTCTAGTGTGGCATGGTTTGGTTTGGATTGTGGGAAAACTGAGCCCGCATTTGTGTTCTCACAGTATTTGATCCAGCAAGCCTGTACTGAACAAGTATCCCTGCTGTTACGTTCCAGGGGAGCTGTAGGCCCTCCCAGGGTGCTCTGTAAGAACAAGGCCCACACACACTGTGAGTTATTGGCTTTAATGAAGGTAAAGTGACACATCCGCAACGGGGACTCCAGGCGTTGCTGTCACGGAGATGGGGAACCCAGCGCCTTAGAGCTTGGCCTGGTTCGGAGTTCGAAAGCAAACACAAAGCATGCTCATTTTATACAAACAGCAGCAAACCAGCTCATACATAATGCAATAGGAACTCTCCACCCTCTGGGGCTGCCCCCCTGGCCAACAGCCTAGGGGCTTGCCACGCAGCAGTCCCAGCCGGTTACGGCAGGTTAAAACTAGCATGCCGTGTCCTACAATAACCGGAGGCTGAGAAAGCGGAACTGCCTAAGCTAAGCCGTAACAAAATCTTCCGTGGTTCCCTAGCCTCCTACACCTGCATAGCAGTAGTGTGGCTGGAGATGCCAAGTCAAACTATGCCTTAATTACATCTCATAGGGTTTCTACAGGGTGCACACCAGGGCAGAACTTGGCCTGCTGTTATTTGAATGAGAGAAGGGTGAGACCCTTCAAGGTATTATGAGATGGGAGATGTTTCTTATTTTATCTTTTGATTTCTTAGTATTTGGCTTTAATAAATTGATATTCTGACTTCTTATTTAAACGCTGTTTGACAAATACAGAGGTGGAGCTTTATGTCAAAAGAAAAACTAGAAGTCCAAGATACATGTACTTTGGAAATGTATATTAGTCTGATTTACCGAAGATATATAGATAAGACTTCCATAAAAGACTATATTATGAGACAGACTAAAGGTGGTCATCAAAAAGCCCATGAAACTTTCCATGGGTATAGGTGGTTTAGCCCCAATATGTGGATCAAATTGTAATGTAGAGACTCACACTTTGTTTACAAAGTTCTCTCTGCTATTTCAGCAGGAGATAGTATCCTTTTTCTAATTCATCTCCTAACATACTGTGTAGTGCCAGTGTTTCCTTTTAAATCCTTACTGTGTTCCAAATTAGAGGTGGCAATATGTCAGTGGTGGTAAAGTGTCTTGTGCATGTGCAATAGTAGCTTCTAATTTTGGGTACCTTGGTTGTAGCTACCTAAGGCCTTATTTCCAGAGGCATTGAATGTTCCTCCTGGAAAATTCAATGATAACTGTGGGTACTCAGCATCTTTGGAAATTAGGCTCTTCTAAGTTACCTAAAGTTGGGCATCCAAAATCTGAAGCACATAAAACTGAAAATTTGGGCTTTAACTTCCGGGCCCCATTTCCCTCTTCTGTAAATTTTGGACAATTGTTTTTGTCTGCTTTACAGACTTGCTGTGAGGTCTGTCTAAACAACAGTTATAAAGTGCAATGACAGTACAAAGTACTATTTAGGATAGTCACTAGCAGAGGTGGGAGAATAATTCTGATCCCAGATGGCTAAATAGACCACTTACAATTAAATTCAGTGGCTATTATTTGTCTAAGTTTCAGAATTTTGCTGTATGCAAGTTTATTCCTGTACACGACATTGCCATAAAATGCCACCATCTGTTCTTATTTGAGCTAGATCTCTTGGATTAGGTTATCACCACTAGTAATATAACGCCCACTCTGCAGTTGAACCAATATGGATTTATTACCTCCTATACCTCCTTTTAATCACTTTGTATCACACTCAGTGCTTTCCTCTATTTATCTTTTATTTTATGTTGGGAGCTAAGAATTAACAACAAACCAAAATCCTGCTTCTTTGTTTAAACTAGACAAATCTGCCAGCATCTGGCAGCACCATAAGATTCTGCACTAGGGAAAGATCTAGACCAGGCATATAGGTAATGTTTTAAAATGTGCTAGCTAACATGTTTTAACAATGACATAATTCAAAATGACACTTTGCACCTAGTGTAGACAAGGCAAGTTCTGTTCAAGACATGTTATCTGGTCATCAAGGCCCCTGGGATTGACTACAACCAACTAACTTGTTTTAAAACATGCTTCCTTAGTCTAGACATTACTTATCAGTGCCCTGATTGTCTTCTGAAAAGGGAAAAAGAGTCCATGTGCTAATAACTCAGAACATAGGCCACAAATTCAAGTTGTGGTGATTTCAAGAACTATAATATTTATTTTTATCTCTTCAGTTTAGTCCTTTGCTCTTTAATCAAGTATTTGAGTGAGACCTATCTAACAGTCAGTTAGAGGTCCTGAGCTGGCAAAAGTCAGCATTGTTCCTTTGCTTTCGATAGGCAGCATGGCCTAGTACAGGGGTAAGCAACCTGTGGCACGCAAGCTGATTTTCAGTGGCACTCACACTGCCCGGGTCCTGGCCACTGGTCTGGGAGGCTCTGCATTTTAATTTAATTTTAAATGAAGCTTCTTAAACATTTAAAAAACCTTATTTACTTTACATACAACAATAGTTTAGTTATATATTATAGACTTATAGAAAGAGACCTTCTAAAAACGTTCAAATGTATTACTGGCACGTGAAACCTTAAATTAGAGTGAATAAATGAAGACTCAGCACACCACTTCTGAAAGGTTGCCGACCCCTGGTCTAGTACATAGGGCACTGGACTGTGTGTCAGGCGACCTGGCTTTTGTTCCTGGGTCTGTGTGTCTTTGTTTACTCTTTGTCTGTTTTATCTATTTAGAGTGAAAGCTTTCCAGGGAAGTGATTGTCTCTCACTCTGTGTCTGTATAGCATTTAGCACAATGGAATGCTGGTCTTGGTTGGGGCTTTTAGGGGCTACTGTGGGGATAATAATAATAATAATAGGCTGCCCTGGAGCTATGCAGATTTACACCAGTGGCTGGGAAAATATAAGTTTTTTTAATAGGATAACCCCAGATTACTGATCTTCTTTCCCACTTCTTCCTTTTTAAATGCTATTTGGAAACAAATAGAAATCCTGTATATTCCTGCTTTGCATGTACACAGTCCACTACTAAACTCATCAATGATCTACCAATCAATCCACGTAGCAACTTGCTCTCTAGGTATTTATGACACATATCTCTGTGGGAGCATAACAGATTGCCCTACAGGGTGTCATTAATATCTTATTAGGAAATGGATACACACACCACAAGAGACACACTGAAGAGGTAAGAGAACCTACTAACTGTTTCACCAACAAAAAAAATCAGTTTTTTTTAAAACCAAAACCACAACATGTTTCCTATTTCTGACAGTGATTTCTCACCAGAGCTGAGCATTTCTTCTCCCTCTCAGATTTCATTGAACATGGACTCTCACAGAACAGGGCAGCTCCCCAATCTCCTATTTTTCATTCAGTGATGCAGTGGTGCTATTAGCTATGGCAGAGTAAGAGCATGAAGAATATCATTCTAGCATATCCCCAGTAAGAGTTATTTAACAGTCATATTAATGCCTGCAAGAATAAATATCAGTACCTAGCTGCCGAGCTGGAGGGCCATGCGGCAACAGCCTAGCTTGTTCTAATAGGTTAATCCTTCCTCCCAAAGGAACATGTCTTTTCTTGCCTTTTGTCTCGATTGACTATGTTTGCAATAGGGTCCTCAAAAATAATCATTTCACTGCTATATTTCACATAAACAATGCAAGAAAACTACAGACCACTGATCATTTTTCATGTGAGCAAAATGAAATCTAAACAACAGAACCATCCAAGGGAAATGACCTTGTTTGTCTTGTTCATTTCTCCTATTTTGTCTCACTTAAGGAGGATGAAAATCAAATTCTTTTTGCCTGGTTATAAATAACCAGGACCAGAAATCCCATGATGGTGACCACTGTCAGGGGAAATCTATAACAGGCCTTTTGAATTTCCCTGGTGGAGCAGGGCTCATCTAAATTGCCATCTGAGACCCTTAAAATGCAAACCCATGCCATATATCTCACACACAAAAATCAACACACTTAAACTTGTGTAGGATTAACTAAATTCCTCACTGGCCTTTTACCATTATAGGGCCAAATACCTCCCTGGTATAATTCAGTTAAAGACAATGGAACTCTATCAGGGACATCACCCTGGCACTGTCACTTTCTGGACTGTATAAAGAAAAGATGTGAATATGGGTTTATACCACACTTACCAGTGCTTATTGGTTTCATGGGCTGGTTGAAAAATAGGGATTACTTTCTGTGGAAAATTTCAACTTTTTGTCAAAAAAAATACATTTTGGGAGGTGTGTGTGTGTGTGTTGAGAGATTCAGGTTTCAGGTTACTGATTTTCTGATGAAAAACTGGAAGTGTTGAGGACAGCAGATACATTCTGTGAATGTTTTCATTCAAATAACAATCAAGTTTCCAATGAAAAGAGCTGACGGAAAATTTTCAACCAGCCCCAGGTCTAAGAGTCCAATAATCATAATACTTAGTGCTCTGCATTTTCAATTCCACCAAATTAAACCTCCTACTGCTCTGTGAAGGGGATAAATTGGTTATTATCCTAATTTTATAAAGGGAAACAGACACACAGAAGTTTACCTTCAGCAGTGATGTCAGTGGTTGCATGGTGGGTGATAGCTGGTCAGAGAAAGGATATAAGTGGTACAGAAGAAGTCCTTGCTCCAAGCTGGCATAACAAAACAAGTTAAAATTATACACTAAAGTGGCAGAAGGCAGGCATAACAGGAGGGCATAAGGTACCACCAGGCCCCACTTCTTTGTCTTTAGACCACTAGGCTGTCCTTTTAGTTGCTTTTCCTGCTACTACCCTTTAAGATGGGGCAGTCTGTGCCTTAAGGGTAGTAGTGCCTAGTGGTTAACCCATTCCCCATCATGTGGCATGGCCCTTTAAGATTTTGAAAAGACACACACACACACACACACACACACACACACACACACACACACACACACACAGAGGAAGTATTGCTGGAGAGGAAGCAGTCCTGGGAATAAGTGGTGTTTGGAAGGAAACCCCGTCACTGGGACCAAAAGTCTTGCAGAGTGTGTGGGAGAAGACTCCTCTCTCACCCAACCAATTGGGGACAATCTGGGAAAAGGGGACCAGAATAAATGCTGCCTCCTCCCTCGTAGCAGGGCAGAGATGAGCAGGAGAAGGCTGACCTGCTGAATCTGAGGATTAATTACGGGAAAAGGGGTCAACTAAGGGAGATGCTGTCTGAGGCCCTACAGCTGGCCTAAATTACAACCCAGCACCAAGGAGCAGAGCTGGGGCTCCTGTCTAAGGAAAGACAGAAAGGCAACTCATAAAGGAGGAGGAACAGGGCCCAGAGGGAAGGTGTCAGAGAAGCCCTGAAGGCCAGAAGAACCTTTTGTTTATTTGAGACTTTTTACAATGGAAGGACATTGAACTCAGAGGGACCCAGCCAGAGGGCTGAGCCCTGTGCACCCTGCGAGAGAGAAAGCCCTGGGGAAGAGGAAACTCAGGCAGGGGAGCTATAGTGTCAAACTCAGCCAGCAGAGGGTGCTACAGGGCAGTCACATCCCATGACACCACCGCTCACCTTACTGGTATACAAGCTAAAGTTTCTTACACATCCTTGCCAAGTCAGTGCAAGTTACACCACCAAGACACTTTCCTGTGACAGACAGATGCTGATAGTAGGTTTGGTACAAATTGCTCAAACACTTAGGCTCTATGCAGCCCTTTAAGGCCAAATTCTGGCCCCAGCTCTAGTCATCGGTCAGAGGGTTGGTCCCCCAGAGCACCTCTGAGGAGCATGACAGGGTTTTGAATTCACCCAACCTTTGGGGCTCAATCTCCAAGTAGCCACAGCACAGGTCTGGTTGCATAAGACTCCACCCTATGAGTCTATAGGAGTCCACCCCTTTCAGGACTATCAAAGGTCAAGAAGAAACCCAAACACAAATAGTCTAACACAAGGTCATAGCAGGACACTCTTCCTTCAGAACCACTGGTAGGCCATAACTCAGTTCAACCCACAGGCCAGTCTCTAGTAATACTCCCAAAATAATGGTTCAGCCTCCAGCCTCCTTTCTTTCTCTCAACAGGCAGCTCCTACCTTCAGTGCAGCCCTTTCCTGGAGTTCCAGAAGGCCTGTTCTGCTCTCAGGTCTACTCCTGGCTGAGCTGATTTTTTCCTTTTTCCTGTCCTGCCTCATAAAATTAGCAGGTGTGGTAGGACAGAGCTGCTGGAGCCTACAACAGTTCATTAATCCTGGACCGGTTGGTGTGGAGTTTATACACCCATTACACCATGTAAAGCATCAAATGATTTTATAAGGGTACAGTTGAGAGCAGAATCTGGTGCCATAGAACTACATGGGGATCAAGTTAGTGCACTATTTGGCCCAGAAGGATTAAGTTATTTGGGTCATACAGCAAGTCAGTGGGAGATCTAGAACTGAAACATGGGGGTCACAGAGTTCCAGTTTGAAGCTTTTCTGTTCTTGTACTGTGCTCACCACTCCAGCATCTGAGTACCTTCCAGTAGTTCCAGCACTAAGCACTGTCACTAATATCTGTCACATGTTGTTTCTTCTCTCATCCTCTCCTTACAGGGAGAAGAGTGTGCAGTGGAGTGTCTTATTTTGGTAGGGTTTGTTTTGTTTTTAAATATACGTGTTGCTATGCATTTATGCTAGAGAAGGCTGGGTCAAAGAAACACACCATACACTTAGCATGGAAGGCAGTGAGGTTTGTGATTGTCCTTATAGCTCCTGTGAGATTTTGTCTGACAGTCTCATACCAGCAGAAGCTCTGTCCCTGCACAGATGAGCTTTACCCTTACTGTAGAGAGTTCCGTTGTGCCAGAGAGTGTAGTTTTTGACCACAGTCTTCATTCTGGAGCTTTTAGATAGCTTGGGCCTGGTGTGCCTTAGGATTGAGACCTTGAACTTGATTAGAAATTCTTTAGGAAGCAGTGTTGGGAGTGGAGGACAGGTTTGAAGTGCTTGCAATAGCCTGTGTTGCTGAGGAGGTGCGCTGCAGCATTCTGTCATAGCTGGAGTTTCCTAAGTGCTGAAGGCCTCATGCCCATTGCTACAGCCCAGCTGAGTGGTGACAAAGGTGTGAATAACTGAGCAAGCCCAGTTCACTAGACCATACTACTTGCTCCACTGAAAGACTTGGGCTCTGATTCTGGGCTGAAAAGGTAGCTGTGGGAAATCTAGAGGCTACCAGGACACTCCTATACCCAGCCATTAAACAAGGGAGCAAGCTACTTCTCTGTACTTGGGAGCTCTGGGAGGGACTGACTCCTAGTCTGTACAGCACATGAACCCTGACATGGCTTTGTGCCTTCAAAGGTACAGGCAAACCCACCATTGTAACAGAAAAACATCTCAGCTTGGGCAGGAAATAAAAGCTTTATTTAAAATAAATGTTTTTCTGTTTTAAAAAATGACCCAAATATGCTGTAATTTCTGATTGCTCAAAACAATAAGCCACTGCTTTTTAAAAATTTCCTGCTTGCGTATTGTGCACTTACCTAGTCTATCATGTAATGCTTAGCCTATCTGCTTGTATTTTAGGACTGAGACTTATATTTGCCAGCTATCTAGCTGTATATGACTTTTAGTGTGTCCTGATGCATTGGAAATTTGGGGCTTAGAATTTCAATAGTGCTCATTTCCCACCTAGGTGACAAAATAAGTGTCTGGTGTCTCAAAAGACATTCAAGAGTGCTTTTGAAAATCTGGCAAACAAATCATATTTCAACCTTTTGCTTTTACTTTCTGTCATAATTATCTTAATATTCCTTTGATAGCAGGATTTGGTGGTTGAATAGATATTTACCAGTGCTGTATTTCAGAAGTCACCTTTCTGAACAGACTGCTACATTACTCTACAGTAATCTCTGCAAAACACTGCAGCGTCACTAATATATTGAGCCATTTCTGATAAAGGATTAACATGATTTTAATGCAACATTCATTTATAAAGGAGATGGCAGCATTACATCCAGATGCCATTGGTCAGTACTTGCCTCTTGCTCTGATCCAAAGCCCTTTGAAATCAAAGGAAAGGGTCCCATTCATTTCAGTTGCCATTAGACTGGACCCCTGGATTCCTGCCAAGTCCTATGCCACAGCCCTAGCAAAAAATAATGTAATATGCATGTACATTACACATACACAGCATCTAATTATGATACCATTTTTCCCCTCATTTTAACACCCTCCAGTTATTTTCCCTATGATACTACTTCTGGATTTCTTTCTTTTTTTTCATACAGTCCTTTATTGCAGAAAAAAGCTCATGCTGTGTGTGGAATACTAATAATTGCCTGAGTAATCAATCAAAACAGATGCAGACAAAAATAATCAGCATCATTTGAACATCTTTATGATGCAGCAAGGAGGTGTTTTGAGCGCTGCCTAAATGAACAGGGCAAGCTAGGAGCTGGCTGCAGAGTCTCAGGAATTACGCTAATGTGATGTGACATTTGCTTAAAGCCAAGGCTTTTCCGTTAATGAGTTTCAGAGTTCTCGCAGCAAAGTCACAGTTACTGTTCAGAAAAGTCAGGAAAACTGGGGATGGCAGGTCAAAAAATACAAATGCAATGACAGGAGAAAGGGAAGAAAAGAGAAATTAAAAATGTTACTTTCCAGGGGTTATACATGCAAAAGATTTTACATAGATATAGCTCTATATTCACAGATAGGGCTTGATCGTGCAAGGTGCTGAGCACTGTGGCCCTGATCCAGCACAGTGCTGAATTTTACACATATGTGGTCAGAGTTCCATTGACTAAGTGCTTTGCTTGATGGAGAAGTGCTCAGCACCTTGTAGTCGTGAGTCCATACAGAGTAGCAGTCCGCTCTGATGAATAGTCCAAAATTAAAATATGATTAAATAATCAATCTGCCTTTCTAAAATGTCTGACATTCTGCAGTTCTTATTTTTTCCTTGTCCTCAAACGCTAGATAGCAGCACTATCTATGCACCATTAAGCAGCTGCTGTATTTTGCCCCAGCATTGGCTGCATTTCAGTGGTGGGTGGAGAGTAACCTCTGCTTATATTTTTATAGCAGTTGGCTAAGTCTGTACGGCTTTCTGAGCTCTCCTTCAGTATTAAAATCTCCATAGAAATGTAAATGACTTAAAACAAGGGTTTTCTTAAAAAATTGCATATTGCATCTTCATAAAAAGTTTAAGGACTTAAATGGATACTGACGAGTTATTCTGTATTCTCTTTAAACTCGTTTTCCCTCCACATTGTTGTTCATGTAACTGAAATCTCCTTTCCTACTGAGGGCTGGATTCTGCCACCTTTACTCTGGTTAATGATACCTTACTACACAAGTAATGCCATTGATTTCAAAGGGTTGCTTCTGGGGTAAACTACTCTTCAGCTTCAATGATTTACCCTCCATCTCCGACATACTTGTTATACTAGGGTTGCTGGCACTGATGTTATTGTACCAGGGAAAAGAGTATTGAAATGTTTGTTGGGAACACAGAAATATTGTCAAAAAATTACACAGAGTTTGAAAACTGATCCAGAAAGAAATAGAAAAGTCACATATTGGACCTGCTAACCCTGTCGTTCTTTAATAATGACTTGTATGACAGCAATTGCCCAAGGAAGTGATAGTGCTTTGCTCTTATTGGGAAACTTTGCCTAGTTTTCTGATAACTGTACTACAGTTGGCAGAAGAGTCAAAGCCTAACAGACTAATCAAAGAAAGGAAAATATGCAAAGCAGATATAAGATGCTAGGCCCCAAATGACACGTGAAATTTTAAACAAAGCAGTTACAAAATGTGCATCTTTGCTATGTGTGGCTCCAGGGCTGGCTCTAGGCACTAGCAAACCAAGCCTGTGCTTGGGGAAGCACATTTTCAAGGGCAGCATTCTGGCCATCTTTTTTTTTTTTTTGCTTCCGGTGGCAAAAGCCTAGAGCCATCCCTGGCAGCAGCAGCAGCGCGTCTGCAAAGGGGGCGCTCAGGGGGCGCTGCGGTTTGTGCCGCAGGGGAGCAGTGCCGCACCTTGTGGCAGGGCCGGGCAGGCTTCGAACATGGGACACTTGGGCTGGGGGCCACCCCGCGGGGCACATGGAGCTGCCAGGGTACCTCCCACCCCGGCGCCGCAGCTGGAGCTGGGCGAAGCGGCTTGAGCCGCCCAGGGACTATGGCAGGGCAGTCAGAAGCAGCAGCAGCAGGGCCATAGAGGGTGGGGCGCTGCCGTGCGGGGCCTGCGTCCTGCTCTCTGGGTCTCTGCTCCCTCTGGGGCTACCCTGCATCAGCTCCTCAGCCCCTTGCTGGGACAGTCCCCTGGCTCTGCCCTTCTGGGTCCTGGCTGGTCCTGGAGGTGGGAGCCCTGGCTGGAGGGACCCTGGGCTGAGGCGCAGGCTCGGGAGCCCCGCTGCTTACCCTGACCCTGCCAGTGCTGGACTGGCTGGAGGTGATGGGGGAGCAGGTGGAGTCAGCAGTGGTGGGGGGGAGCCCTGGGCTGAGGCAGCAGGGGGTGCCGGGGTGGGGGGGAAGAGAGAGCCCAGCGCTGGGGCGGCAGAGTGTACGGGTGGGGGTGAGAGCCCAGGGCTGGGGTGGGGGGCAGCCAAAATTTTTTTTGCTTGGGATGGCAAAAAACCTAGACATACTAACTAGCTCCACATAAATTTTTACATTTGAAAAAAATCCTCACTTTCGCATTCATTGCTGGATAAAGACAAAACACAGATGTCAAGCTTATGATGAGTTAGGGCCATAGATTTACTGGAACTCCTGCTAAATTGTGAGATCATGAAACACAATTCAAGCCAAAGACAAAGGAAGCTGTATGACACACACTACACTAAATAAGCTTTTAAAATGTACTGTTACCAATGCACTCCTTTGCCTATTTGGAGATGGTCCAACAGAGAGTTTCAGATTTGGCTGCCTTGCAGAAATATGAGAGCAAATTACACTTGGGGGCCTGTCAGGGATTGTTTAGGAAATATCTGTATAACTCCTAAAGCACCTTAAACACCAGGCCTATCTGCAAGCAAGCACTCCAAGCAGGGTATTTTCTAACCACTAGGCCTCTCATTTTAGTCCACTCCTCCCTGCTGAAGCAGGAACTTAGAAGTGCCTTATCATTTAGAAAGTACTTTTGCTCTGCTTGTCAACGGAAAAAAATAATCCATTTATTTAATTAGTTATTCACACGGTACTTTGAAGACAAAGATCTATAAGTGCTAAGGGGGATCATAATTATGAAATGCAATATGAAGGCAGCACCACTTTTCACAAGTTTGAGGCTTGCCAAACACTCCTGTCCTATGTGTGTGATGCAAAGGCACATTCATTGCTAGGTGTTCATGCAGTCAAATGCATACAAACAGCAGTTCCAGTTGCACTCTTGAACATTGTAGTCTGGTTATGTGAGGGTAAGAAGCTACTGAGATCCCAATATAACCTGCTCTTCAATCCCTGGTGGATGTTCAGGTATCACTTCATTTTTAGAGATGGCCTGAGCTGCAATTGCTGATCTGATCTAGGGTTTTCCTTTGACATTTAATATAGATAGAGTAAGGGGCAGCCATCTGCAAGGTGCTGAGCACTCTGGCCCTGATCCTGCAAAGTGTTTAAGCATGAGCTTAACTTCAGTCCCCATTAGGGCTGCTCAGGTGTTTAAAGTTAAGCAGATGCTTAAATGCTTTGCAGGATCAGCATCAGTACTCAGCACCTTGCAGGATCAAGCCATAAATTCTGATCTAGAGTCAACTACATCAAAATTCAGGAGTGTTTACATCTGGAATTGATTCAGACCTGTAGGATAAATAGTCCTAAAATTAAATTAATTCTATTCACGTGTGTTTTACAGACAGTTGTCCTAAGCTATAGGGTTGCATGCATGTGTGCCACACACACACACATTCTGATTTGGTATCAATTTGTACTCAGATTGCGTTCACTTTGCAAAGGTGAAGATGCAAGACAGGAAAAATCAAACCCCCAAATGCAATCAGATTAAAAAAATAAGCAAAACAAATGCCAATTTTTTGTCAAAATTTATTTGCATATGGCACGTTCTGAGAAAGTTTCAAACCAATAAGAATAATGAATCCATACATGCCTTTGAGTAACCAAAGTGAACAGGAGCTGAGTTACTTGTCCGATCCTCAGCTCTTGATCCAAATCATTGGCACAAAGGAGCCATAACACTGCCCTAAGAGAGGAGCTTGAGATTCTGTGGGGAATGATTTTCCTTCAGTATCCTATTTTCTAATCAGAAATGAGTAAGGTGGAGTCTTTCTGCGGAATATGAATGAGGCTTGCACAATTACAGGGGACGAAAGCTTTCTGAATTTCTTTAACTGTTGTCATATGTTAGTGCAACCAACTGGTCAGTGTGCATTAGATGTCCTCCTCTGTGCTCAGCCCACACAGAATACAGGTCTGTAACAGCTCTCAGTTTGAGAATTTGGTCTTCACAGCCTGCATATCTCATCAGCTAAAAAAAAGAACAAACTCAAAAAATCTTTGTAGCTGAACTTTAAGAATAAAGCAGTGTAGTTTCCCTGTGACTGATAAGATGAAACTGTTGTGGATAAAACAGTCTGAGTTTTGGATTTTCTGAGAGCATTGCCCTAGGGGCAGAGTTAAGGTATGTTTTTGTACCTTAACTGTGAATTTCAATTCTTGCAAATGTTTGGGTTCATAACTCTTGATTTATTAGACTTATGTGTCTAATCAGTAAGTCTCGACTATCAAATACTCCCAATGAACAGATCATAATCTCTAGAGTTATTCCCCAGAAATCATTCAGTGGATAATTTCCAATACATTCAAAATGTAATTTAGAATAAATTCAAGATAACTCATGGTCAGCTTGGGCAATTTGTGACCAGAAAAAAAAAAGGGTGAAATTTGCCAGATAAATCATTCATTGGAAATAATTCCTCTAGCTCTAGTTGAGACATATTGATGAGATGGTGAGTGTAGGGCATGGGACATTTGCATGCTGCCCATATTGTACTATTCTGTGGGTGGAGGACTTCAATTTGCAATGCTGTTAATGTGACATCTTTCATGAGCACTAAATTCACTTAGAAATTAAACAGAGAAAAAAAATGGTCACAGAAGATGGCTTCTGACCATTTTTCTTAAGTGAAATCAGAAAAATGGCTCTCCAGTGTATATAAAAGAATATCCATATTATTTAATCTGAGTATGCCACATAGGGTTGGGGGTGAAAACATCTTTCCAGCAAATTTTAAGAGGCAGCAGGGAGAAATTAATGATATTTTTGATTCATGCTGAAATCCTAGTTCACTTCAGTGGTCACGGCAAGAGAATGAAATAAGAATGGATAAAACTGCACATACTGAAGAGGATCTGACCATAAAAAGATTTTGTTTATTGTCTGCATTGGGTAAATTTAACTAATGCCATGTTGGTTTTGGGTGAAAATAAATGAAAGTGGGGGGAGAGGGGGAAGGGTCCTGCAACCTGAATTAAGTAAATTACATCATAAGTGCTACTCACAGCTAGAGTCTCCTTAAATGAAATCACAATGTTGTCTCTCAGCTAGTATTGTCTCTTCCTCTAGCACAAGTCTGGTCCCTTTACCAGTCCAAATCAGACTGTGATACTTTATAAAGCTTGCAATTGAGCAATTCACCTTTGCTGGACCCAAGCACTAAGACTGAAAGTTGTTTGAGGCAGGAACTGTCTCTTACTGTGTGTTCTGGTATATACAGCACAGTGGGGAACCAGTCTTGATTAAGGCTTTTAGCTGTTATTGTAACACAAATAATAGATGATAGTTGCAATAGTTCCTCTGTGTCTTACTTCCTACAAAAAGTGCCAACAGCTATGGTAGTGTCTTTGTCCATTGTCAACAGCCCATTTCAGAAATATAGCCCCATTGATATAATATCATAGAAGTTACTCCAGACTTACACTGGTGTTACTGAGAGCAGAAATTGAGGCTCCCTTCTGCTCTCAGAAAAGGAAGAGCAAGAATAACTGATATATAGAGAGAGTCATGTCCTTTGGGTTCATAAGGAAAAGTAGCTCTTCAAAATGTAAAATGCCCTGCCTGACTACTAGAGTGAACTGGGGGAAAACCTTTTCTACTTTCGCAATAATGCATAAACACCAACTTGGGGCACATACCTCCCAGGCACTGAGCACCCTGAACTCAGTTGGTCTTTAAAACCCTTTCTTCTCTTATCCTGAACATCAGAAACACAAACATTCACTTTCCTTTCCCTTTCCCCCTTCCTTCACACACACGCTGGCCCTGCCTAGTCTAAAAAATAGGTTGTGTTTATGTTGAAAATGGGTTCATTAGGATGTCATCATAAAAGCACTTTTAAACACAACCCATATACCTAGTCTAGACATATTCCCAAGCGGACTGCTTCCAAGAAATATGTTTTGCCTTTTTGAGTCACCCAAGAATCCATGTGAAATCATAAGTCACTGGCATGTAAAACAGTTCAAAATAACTGAACCTTCATAGAAATTAATCCTAAAATTAATATTCACATTTCAGACTACCACAAAGCTGGAAGAATGATAATTTTTAAAACAGTGGAAGAACTGCCAAATATCATTAAACCATAACAAGCGCTAAACTCTCTCATTTTCCGCTTCTTGTTTCAAGCTGTTAATTCCCTTTAAAGTTAAAACATGCAGTAGTTCTTTGAAGTCCTAATAGTCATTGTTCTTAAGAATACTGCCTACTCTCTTTTCTAAATTACATTTTTATTCATTAAAAGTCAATTAGATATTGCAGTTCCCATTATTGCATTTCCAGCTCATCTGTCCAGTGAGTTCCAGATAGTGGAAACGGTTGGGATATCATGATGCTCTTTTTATTTTTGATGGCTTTTCTGTCATCTATTTATCAAGAAAAAAATCTGTTAAGCAATTGTGGGTGTCAGTAGTTGCCATTGTGGGTGTCAATAACTGTTTCCATATCATTTCACATCAATTCATGCAGTATCACTAAATCTGCAATGAGATGTGGAAATAATATTTTAAATTATAAAATATAAAATTAAGCATTTGCAACAGCATTCCACTGTTTGTGTATCACTTTGTAATGAACATAATATTATTAATACCTAGATCTTATATAATGCTTTTCACCCATCCAAGTGCTTTACAAAGGAGGTCAGTATCATGGGGAAACTGAGGCACAGGGAGGGAAGTGACTTGCCTTCAATCTCTGAGCAGACCAATGGCAGAGTTGGGAACTGAACCCAGTACTCTTGATTCCCAGCCAAGGACCCTAACCACAAAGTGCCTTATATTCTTCTTGCTTATATTGTTTTTACATTGACGACTATGGAGTTAATCTAGATTTCCAATGGGGGAAGTAGAGCTGGTTGAAAAAATGTATTTACTTTTAAAAATTTAGGAGAAAATACATTTTGTTTTGATGAAACTGGAAATTTTCCTCACTTTCTGCTTAGTCAAAAAGCCATTTTTTAATATATAAATTACAAATATATGGTATATATTACTAATAACTTATGCCTAGAACTACTCACTGATTCTGATAGTTCATATTAGGGTGACCAGATAGCAATGTGAACAATCAGAATGGGGGTGGAGGGTAATAGGCACCTGTATAAAACAAGGCCCCGAATATCAGGACTGTCCCTATAAAATCGGGACATCTGGTCACCCTAATTCATATTATTTTTCTTATTATTAAAAATAATGTCTGGCTTGGAGAGCTACCATGGAAAAAGAACCAAGCTCCACACAGACTTACACTGAATAGGGGAAATACCATTTTATCTACAAAAATAGGAGGACACATCCAGAGAAAACAACTTGAAATCACTTTCATCTGAGGACTAAAAGGATATTGGTTTCAAATTGTCAATCTTATTTTGATTCCAAGTAGCTGGACCAGCTGAGTTGTCTCCAGCTGACTGATTCCTATATGTTTTAGCAGCTGGAATTGTTTCATGCCTCTTAAGTAATGGGGAATTAGAATGGTGAGTAAGTAAAGAATTGTCATAATACCTGCCTCTTTAGAACTGGGGGAATCCCTCTAAGGCCTTGTCTACACTACAAGACTATTTTGAATCAACTTAGTTCGAATTTGTGGATTCGACCTTATGAAGTCGAATTTGTGTATCCATACTAAATACACTAATTCGAATTTCTGAGTCCACAGTAACGGGGCCAGCGTCGACTTTGGAAGCGGGGCACTGTGGGAACCTATTCCACAGTTCCCGCAGTCCCCGCTGCCCATTGGAATGCTGGGTAGAGCTCGCAATGCCTGCTGGGGGAAAAATGTGTCGAGAGTGGTTTTGGGTTACTGTCGTCATTGAACCGTCAATCACGCCCTCCCTCCCTGAAAGTGCCGGCGGGAAATCTGATCGCGCCCTTCTCTGGTCAGTTACAGCGTGGACGCCACAGCACTGCGAGCATGGAGCCCGCTGTGATCATCGCTGCACTTATTGCCGTTGTCAACTCCTCGCACCTTATCGTCCACCTCTTCCACAGCCAGCTGCTGAAAAATCGGGCGAGGAGGCTCCGGCAGCGCAGTGAGGAGAGTGGCGCAGACCTCTCAGAAAGCAGGGTACGCCGCACAGTGGAGATCATGGTGGCAATGGGTCAAGTTCATGGTGTGGAACGGCGATTCTGGGCCCGGGAAACAAGCACGGACTGGTGGGACCGCATAGTGCTGCGGGTCTGGGACGAATCACAGTGGCTGCGAAACTTCAGGATGCGTAAGGGCACTTTCCTTGAACTCTGTGACTTGCTGGCCTCTGCCCTGAAGCGCCAGGACACCTGGATGCGAGCAGCCCTGAGTGTGCAGAAGCGAGTGGCCATAGCCCTCTGGAAACTTGCCACGCCAGACAGCTACCAGTCAGTAGCGAACCACTTTGGCGTGGGCAAATCTACCGTGGGGGTTGCTGTGATTCAAGTAGCCCACGCAATCGTTGAGCAACTGCTCTCAAAGGTAGTGAACCTGGGAAACGTTCAGGTCATCATAGGCGGCCGCGCGATGGGATTCCCAAACTGCGGTGGGGCTATAGATGGGACTCACATCCCTATCCTGGCACCAGCCCACCAGGCCAGCGAGTACATTAACCGAAAGGGCTACTTTTCCATGGTGCTGCAAGGACTGGTGGACCATAGGGGACGTTTTACCAACATCAACGTCGGGTGGGCGAGCAAGGTTCATGACGCGTGTGTGTTCAGGAGCTCTGGTCTCTTTAGACTCCTCCAGGCAGGTACTTTCTTCCCGGACCACAAAATAACGGTTGGGGATGTGCAGATGCCTACAGTGATCCTCGGGGACCCAGCCTACCCGCTAATGCCCTGGCTCATGAAGCCCTATACAGGCGCCTTGGACAGAGAGAAGGAACTCTTCAACTACCGGCTGAGCAAGTGCAGAATGGTGGTGGAGTGTGCTTTCGGACGTCTCAAGGGGAGATGGCGGAGCTTACTGACTCGCTCGGACATCAGCGAAAAGAATATCCCCGTAGTTATTGCTGCTTGCTGTGTGCTGCACAATCTGTGTGAGAGCAAGGGCGAGGCCTTTTTGTCCGGATGGGAGGTTGAGGCAAATCGCCTGGCTGCAGTTTACGCTCAGCCAGACACCCGTGCCGAGAGAATATCCCAGCGGGAAGCGCTGTGTATCCGGGAGGCTTTGAAAGCAAGTTTCCTCGGAGATCAGGGTAACCTATGACTCTCCACTTGCTTTCAAGAGAAACTGACCCTGGGCCTGTGTCTGTTTGTGTCGATTTCGATCTGCGGCTACATGCCGCGTTCTCCAAGTTTCCCCCACTTCCAAAGCACGTTTTAAAGCAAAGTAATTGTTACACTCATTATTAATAAATCTTTGTTTTACTTTGCATTTCTGTTCTGGTGTTGAAACATGGACGCATACTGTGCTGGGCACGGTGTGCACTGGACAGACCGCTTCCTCCATAGAGGACTGACATCCTCCTGCTCCTACATAGGTCTCTGGGGTGGGGGACGGCTGAAAGTGGTTCTGCATGAAGGGGAGGGTTTGCAGGAAGGGGCGAGTGGCGCCTTCTTTGCATAGGGGTTTGGATGCGGGTTTGTGCGTAGGAAGGGGTGATGGGTGTGGGAGAAGGGTGAGTATCTGTCCGTGGATGAGGGCTCTTGTTGGGGCTCAGGGCAGCGGATAGGCTCGTTGATCCGTTGGAAGTGCATGGAAAGGGCAGCCTGCCTTTACATTAATGGCGTGGCAGGCGCTAGGACCCTGGACAAGCATACACATTACGGAATGACCAGGGGCAGCATACACAACACAGAATGACCCTGGTGCCTACTGACTGCAGTGTGTGTGTGCCCTGTAGTTGATCCTTTCCCCAAGTCTGTACCCTGGTACTGTAGGCTATACCGTGCAAGTATGAAACCCCTGTCCACCCCATACACTGAAAAATCCTCTGACAGGAAAGACATGACCGAAACAGTGATTAACAGCAAACATCTTTTATTAATCTAATAAACAGTGGGGGGATGAAACTTGGATTTGGGACTGGCTGAGCCTATAAGGGAAGCACTTCTACAAATTTCTAACGTGAGAAGTGCGGGGTACACGGTCGCTCTGTTCTGGTTCAGTGACAGTTCTCATGGCCCCTACCGCCCCTCCGTCTTGTACTTTTGGGTGAGGGGGGGCCAGGACTTCTTGGCGGGGGAGGGCGATTGCAGAGACACTGCAGGGGGGCCCTGTCCTCCAGCCTGCGGTCCTGCAGGACATCAACAAGGCGACGAAGCGTGTCCGTTTGTTCCTTCATGAGACCAAGCAGCGTTTGGGTGGTCTGCTGGTCTTCCTGCCGCCACCTATCCTCACGTTCCATGAGTGTGCGATGCTGCTCACATAGGGTCTCCCTCCAGTGTTTCTGCTCTGCAGCCTCTGCTCGGGAGCAGGCCATCAGTTCAGCGAACATCTCGTCCCTAGTCTTCTTCTTTTGCCGTCTAATCATTGCCAGTCTCTGCGAGGGGGATGCCGGGGCAGTCCGGGAAAGATCCGAAGCTGTGTGATGGGGAAAGTTAGTGATTTCCTTGAACAGATACATTTTTGCGGACAGTGAACACCGTCTAGTCAATTTCTATGAACAAGACCGTACCGGGCAACAAGTCTCACGTGGTCTCAAGACAAGCACGACATTTTGGGCTACGCTCTGATTGGCTGCGGCATTGCACAGGAGAGCGGAGAAGTCGGGAGAGATAGCTGAATCCGTCTAGCAGACAGTCCTGGTAAGCCTTACAGTAGATTATGCTTATCAGTTAACGGATAGCTGTGCCCTCCTGCTAAAGGCAATCTGGAAATCAGATACTATGACCCTTTTCCAGCCACTCCCGACACTGCAGGGGAAAGATCAATGTATGCTTTTCCTCTGTGGCCTACAGCAGGTGGCTGCTAAGCGAGGGGTTTTGTTATGCAAAGTATAAGTAAACCATTAAGAACAGTAACTATTCGCTAATTGCCCTAATTAGATGCAGCACTTCATGAACGAGATTACCCTGAGGCGGGTCTCTCAAGTACAGAAAGACAGGATGTTAAGGGAAGCACTTCACCGACCGGGACCCTACGCGGCCATGCTGGTTGAGGCGATGGTTCCCCTGTATCTATGGATGTCGTGGCGTGGAAGAGTGTGCTTCACCGGAGGACCAAATAAGGCACCTCTTCCTAGAAACCTCCTGCGGAGGGTATTTGAGGAACTTTTTGACGCATTTGTGGAATTGTCCATGGAGGACTATTGTTCCATCCCAATCTGTGTGGACCTACTGTTCATATAGTTTCCCGTTAAAAACTTTTAGATATAGTATTTAGATATAGAATTTCTATTTTTTGTATACATGTTTTCGTACAAATAAATGTTTTCTTGTTTATACGACTTACCGCCTGATCCTTTCCCTGACTCTGAGTCTGGGTTAATGGCCGGGGAGGGTTGGTAGGGGATCTCTGTGAGGGTGAGGAAGAGATCCTGGCTGTCAGGGAAAGCGGCATTGTGTTCGCTGTCGCCTGCGCCTTCCTCCACGGACCCTTCCTCGTCTTCCCCATCGGCGAACACCGAGTTGGAACTGTCCTGGTTCACTATGCCATCCACTGAGTCCACGGTCACTGGTGGGACAGTGGTGGCAGACCCACCGAGAATGGCATGCAGTGCCTCGTAGAAGCGGCATGTCTGGGGCTGTGCTCCGGAGCGTCCGTTTGCCGCTCTGACTTTTTGATAGCCTTGCCTCAGGTCCTTGACTTTCACGCGGCACTGCATTGCATCCCGGCTGTATCCTTTCTGTGTCATGGCTTGGGAGACCTTCTCGAAGGTCTTTGCATTACGCTTGTTGGAGCGCAGCTCCGACAGCACAGACTCCTCGCCCCACACAGCGATCAGATCCTGGACTTCCCGGTCTGTCCATGCTGGGGATCTCTTTCTATTCTTCCATTGGGCTGACTCCTCTGCTGCAGAGCTCTGCATCGTTGCAGGTGCCGCGGAGCTCGCCCCAATGTCAAAGCAAGAAATGAGATTCTAACTGTCCAGACAGGAAAAGGAATTCAAATTTTCCCGGGTCATTTCCTGTGTGGCTGCTCAGAGAATCCAAGCTCGGACTGCTGTCCAGAGCGTCAACAGAGTGGTGCAGTGTGGGATAGCTCCCGGAGCTACTAAGTTCGATTTGCATCCACACCTAGCCTAATTCGAGCTAGCAAGTGCGAATTTAGCGTTACTCCACCTGTCGGGGTGGAGTACCAAATTCGAACTAAGGAGCCCCCTAGTTCGAATTAAATGGCTTCCTGGTGTGGACGGTTGAGCGATTAGTTCGAATTAACGCTGCTAAATTCGATTAAAGGTCCTAGTGTAGACCAGGCCTAAGGCTACTTATGTATGCACTGAAGAAACAGATGCAAGTCAATGCAGGGTATTATAGATAGCCCAAAAACAATTAAGAAGATGGTATATTAAATAGCAATAATTATTAGTGCTACGAGTCAGGCTGGGCCAAAACGCTGAGAGATCAAGTTAGCATTGAAATTAATAAGTAGCATTACTGAGACTAGAACTTATGAGTCTGGAAGTCAGTTTCCACAGCAAGACGAAGGTGAGATTTTCTGAGCTTTCTCACCTCTACTGAAAATGGACCTGGGCTGGGCTGGGCTGGGCTTCAGTCAGTCACTTCACCGAGGATCCTGACAAAGGATAACTAACTCTGAAGAGCTTCTGAAAATCACAAACCTGGACTGAAGAGTGACAACCATACTGTCCCCTTTACCACTGCAGGCAAAAGAAATAGAAACCTGTAGGCCGATGTGGACAGAGGGGAAGAGAAGAATGCTACATCATCACTCTTTTCATCCCATCCCATAGAAGCCCCTTGGTAGGTTCAATCTCTGCAGCCGGGAGAGAGAGGGCAAAAGGGATGGCAACCCTTCAAAGCATCAGTTCTCCTCCAACCCCATGTTAATGGGGGATCTTCAGAATCTGATTTTAGAGGCCAAATACCTAGTGCTTCTACAGAAGAAGTGTGTGTGAGGAGGAGGAATCCTGCCCCTAAAAGACAAAATGGAGGGAAGACTGAAAGTGCAAACTCACTCATGGTGCTTCCAGACCCTAAGAGAGCATAGCAAGCATAAGGGACAACATGGTTCTCTGTCATGAACAACAAATATGTTGTGTGCTTATGAAAGTTATGCACAACCTTATGTAGGCAAGTGCATTTATGGCTAAGTGCAATTAGCTATTCCTTGTAAGTAACCATATTCCTCTGATATGTTGGTCTAATGCCCTGTATGCTACAATATTTCTCCTTTTTTGGAAGGTTTTTTTTTTAATCAGTCTTGTCCATCAAATTAATTAATTGTCCTCTGAAATTAAGCTGGCTTTGGATATCTCTTCCACTTATACAGCATTTATACATTTACTGTTTTTTTTTAGCTAAATCTATCTGAAACCCACCTTTTAATTCCCCAAACATCTTCAAATAAAAGTTAAGAAACAATCACAGTTTTCATCATTTTCGGAATCTGGCAGTCTTTGAACAGTTCCCTTATGACCTCTATACGAGTGAATCTGGTAATGTCTCTAGCAAGTTGAATCAAGTCACTTTAATTCCTGGAATATGTCTCCTGATTGGATTTCAATTTATAGGAATAAATTTTTTTGGAACTGTCAGGGTCTCCAGCTGGTTGCTGAATGCCACCTTCATGAGTTGTCCTGACAGCACCTCCGTAGGACAGCATGAAATCAGCGGGGTTGTCAGTTGTTATTTGATCTGATTTATGGTGAATGATTTCCCAAGCTGCATCTCACTTAAGTGTGAACTTTCTGGTAGTGGCATCAGTAAAGTTAGTTTCATAAGAAAACATGGTCTCATCTTCTTTCCTATGTTTATTATTATTTAAGTGCTGACAATATGCTTGGTATTGTACAACTCACAAAATGAAGACAGTCCCTTCCTAGAGGAGCTTACAGCCTTGGTCCAATATGGAATATGACATGGATTCCAAGGATTTTTTTTTAAATTGTGGAGTTTTAATGACATATAGGGGACCAAATGCTGTTAGAGTTCACTAGTGGGGTAAGGAGGAGAAGATTCCATACCTCGTGCTCAAGAGTGCGCTAGACTGGAGGATTTGCTAATGTCAAGCCAGCACAGTACTGGCATCAGAGCGCTTGGTGTCATGGCCAGGCATGTGTTTCTGCAGCAACATAATTGCAGCACATGCAAGCTGCAGGCACATCTTGCTTCTTCTTGCAGGTGCAGTAAGAGGTACCCAATGTAAATTCCCACTAGCAACTCTGACTGCCCTGAAGCTTCCTGAGCTGAGGCTCTGTGACCCTCTCTCCAGGACTGGTCCATGTGTGTAACTGATAAGTAACACTTAGAATATACCCAGACTCAATGTCAGTGATCTCTCCTCCTAGCTAACTTGCAAGCCCTGGCCATCTGCAGAGGTGCAAGGTGGGTGTCAGAATGGGACACTGGTGTCAGACTTAGAGAAAACAGTATAATAATCAACCTGAATCTTTGCCAGAACTTGAACCAAACTATTTTTAGGTTCAAAAATATTTCACTAATGACTTATCCCATTATTTTTAATTTCCATGTTCCCTCACACTTCTTAGTCAGCTCTTTATCCAAAACGAACCTTTTGAAATTCACTCATTGTATTACAAGTTTAGACCCTAATCCTGCAAGGTCTGACCCCTACCCTCAAGCAGAACTCATTGCGGGAGTGCGTCCTTAATCCATTTATTCATGTGCTCCAAACTCCTGTGAGCACCACCTTTTCACTCATTCCCATCCGTAAAGGCCCTGTGTTTTGATGACTCTCTTGAAGTTTACATTAAAACACACATGCCTACTGTCAGTTTAACAGAGATAATACCCAAGGTTAATTCCCAATCATCAGTATTTTAGTCTAAATATTTTCCCCACCAGGTTCTATTTTGAGGTGTTTAGTAGCATCTCCCAGCCTGCAATATTATTCAGCCTCTCATCATAGTGCTCAGGATTATGCACTGCAGTACAGCAACATGTGCCCAGCTGGGACTCTTGCTGAGTGTCTCGCTCTAAATATTGGCTACTCTCCCCTAGAGTACAAAGAAATGGTTTTAAATTCATTGGGCGGGGGTTTGTATATCGCTGTAACCAGCTATATTTGCAAGTCAATCTATGTGCCTAGGTTACACACTTTATTACATTTTTTATCCCACAGACAATGCGGAGAATAAATAGGGGGGTGTCTTCAGCATATACAGAATTTAGAACTTGTGTGTTCTAGCGAGATCAGCTGTTACCTGAAGCTTTCTAATTTTATTCTGCATAATGACCTTATAGCAGAGGGAACAAGATCCACTCAGAATTCCTTGTAGTATCCTTACAGATTTCATTTGCTTGTAAATTTAGGCAAGCAGCAGATGTACTAGATGCCAAAATGTTCCAGGCCACTGCCTATCTGCTAAACAATCAAAAGCACAAGCTCTGACACAGAAGTATCCGTTTTTGCCTGTGTGGCTTTAACTCCTCCAAATATACATATTGATTGATTTTTTTAAATGACAAAAATAAACAATGACTTTTCACTGTGCCATGGATAAAAACCACGGATTGGGCAGGCCACGACATTCCTGCTTTTTCTGAGAATCTATTTCATTGTTGCTAATTGGATTCATCACTCTTCTTAACATGGCTGGATGAAGTAGGCAGCTATTCAGGTTATGATTTTTAGCTCCCTCTAAAACCATCCTATCCAGCTACATCAGTGCCTTGTTTAAGATGGTCTTCCTCTCCCCCCTCTTCACTCCAAGATACTTTTAGTGTCTGGTCTCTTTTCTAGGCATGGGGAAGCTGATTTGCACAGAGGGCAGGATAGATTAGCAAGAGGTCTGTGCACGGGCACAACAGAAGCCTCCCTATCCCCTTGTACAACGGTACAAAGGCCTCCCCCAACAGCAGTTCCTGCACAAAGAGGCTGCTTGCTTCCACTCCCCTGCCAAAAAGAGGGCAGGAGGAATCAGAGCTTTAGTCCTGCCCCTCGCTACCTCTGAGGGCTGGTTCATTGCAGAAGGCAACCAGCAAATGGCTGGGACTGATTGCTCACTCTGCAAAGAGTACTGCTGCAGAGGGGTGGTGCCTGCCTGCCTCCCAATCTCTTTAGTGTTCCTCATGAGTGGTGTGGCTTCACCTGTCCCCTCAGCAGGGCAACAGGATACATGCTATGATCTAGCACCTATGGGATGAGTTCTTAGAGGAAAACAGCCAAAACACTCACACAGAAGGTATTTCTAATTTGGATTAATAGACCCCACTCTTCCCCAGAGGCACCTTGAACTAATTTTCAAACCGGATTGTTGAAAGATTTTCATAGATTGGTTTCACCCTCTTTTCCCTTTCAGGCACTGTAGGATCATTTGATTACATCATTCCTGCTTTTTGAGGCTCCCTGTCTGTTCACCATTGTACCCAATAAAGAGTCTGATACAATAGCAGCTGTAGTTGGACAGACATCCCTTATCCAGGTCAGTGCCAACAGTGTGCCCACCAATTTGGCTGTCAGGCTGGCCACAAAATTGATTAGTTTCAGACATTTTAATTCCAAATTAAGGGATACAAAAGGCCATTCCCACATGACTGTGTTGTCACCTTTAGATCCATCACTATGGATTTGGCAATGCTGACTCCATTTGCCATGCATCAACTCATAAATGTTATTTGCTGCATTTGACAGTCCTGCTCTTCCCTTTGTTTAATTCTATATTTCCAAATCCACAATTGGAGAGACACCATCCAACTATAGTTTGATTTCTCGTGATTAGAGATTTTAACCTCGTCCAGTCCTTCCTTTTTACTTAAATCTTTTACCCATCTTTTGACCATGTTAATATGAGGGAGTTTGTAACCTCCAGTTACATCTTGTCCACTTAATTCCTAAAAGTCCTTGTATATTTGCTTAGTACTCTTTTCTTCACTATTGCTATTAACCTTAGCCCAAAAGGCTAATTTCATCCTTAAATTTATAGGCCTTTCTCTGACAGCTAACTGCTATCAGAGAAAGTGTCCTAATACTTGCACCACATGTGATCCACAAAGCTTGGGTTTGGTTCAGCTCTCATTTTTTAAGTGTTGGTTTAGAAGCTGAATTGAAGGTTGGCATCCATAATCTATAACTGGTCTTATTGGTGCCCACTACAACATCATCAGCATGTTCTTATCTGCACCCCTATTGTTTCCAGCAATACTTTTAAGCATATTCACCCTATCTTTACATTTAGACTTGATATCAGGTATATGACCTTTCCAAGTTAGTTTGTTATCAAACATAACTCTTAAGAATGTCAAATGTTGAACTACTTGAACTTTCTCTGCATAGAGATATAGGGTCCATTCTTCCCCAATCTTCCTTTTTGTGACAATCATTCTCTTTGTTTTAGCAAGTGAGAACTTAAAACCCCAAGTATTTCCGCATTCTGAAATCCCTGAGTGTCTCACTGGTTCTTTCCACAACTACCTTAAATCTTCTATGTTTGGCCCATATAGTACAGTCACCTACAAAGGGGGGTAATACCTATTCCTGCCTGTACACTCTCCAGGAGTTCATTAATCATGGTGTCAAACACTGGAGCACTGATAACACTCCCCTCTGGAGTGCCATTAGTAAGTTTATAAATATTCAACAAAGCCATCCCCATCTTGACTTGTGGGTGAGAAACTTCAAACCAAATAAGAACATTTTTCCTCTTATTCCAGTAGCAGCTAGTTTATGCAGCAAGCCTGCCTTCCATAGCATGTCATGTGCATTTTCAATGCCCAAAAAGACAGCTATCATAAACTCTGTTCTGCATACTTTTTTGCAATTCCATTTCTAATCTTACAATATAATCAACTTTACATTTTCCTCTCTTGAAACTATTTTGTACACAGTTTATAATTTCATTTTTCCCCAAGTATGTTACTAATCTCTTATTTATCATTCTTTCCATAATTTTGCCCACACACAATGTGTGGGCAGTAGGTCTCCATGCATCAGGTCTTGTGTGCAATTAGTCAGGTTTTCCTATCATTATAACCACCGCTTGCTTCCATTCTGCCAGTAGTATTCCGTTTCCCCATATATTATTATATATTGTCAATAAAACCCTGAAACTCCCTTCTGACAGGTGCTTAAATCAGTGTATTACACATGCTATCTTTACATGGTGCTGTACTTGTGTCTATAGGTTTGTTGAGTTCCCTTCTGCTGAAATTTTCATTCAGTGCATCATCTTTATATTCTACCTGGCCATTGAGGAACTCACATTTGTCTTCAGCAAACTTTCTCTTTTGTTCACAAAACTCTTTACTTTGATTTGTATCACTCCTAACCTTTTGGAATGCTTTTGCTAAAATATCCACTTTCCCTTAAATTAGAGCTTTCAACTTGATCATTTACTGTAGGAACAGGTATAACTTTGTTTTTACTCCATATCTTATTAATTCTTTTAACTTGTTTATGTATCTCAGAAACCTTGGAATCTTTGTTCATTTTCCCACAATGCTTTCTCCAACTCTCTTTTTTGGCCTTTTTAAATAAGTCTTTGGGCCAGCACTTTACCTCTTGTAGACTTCATTAAGTCCTTGCTATTCATTGTACTTTTGCTTTCTTTAATGGCTGCTTTACAATCTTCATTCCATCAGGGAACCAGATTTCTGAGATTGTGGCAATTCAATAGCTTAGTTGGCTGCTACTACAACTTTCTCTCTCTTTATTATCATGAAATTCCTCTAAATCATCATACAATTGGTACTTAGATACTTATACTTACTCTTAAAGAGTCCCCAATTTGCTTTTCTAAGTTTCCAGATACCGATTCCTTCAGTGTTTTTAACATTACATTAGCCTTGATAAGTAAGTAGCATAGGGAAGTGATCACTTTCTGTGCCATCTTCTTTATAGATTTCCCAGCTGCATATATTTGCTATATTGCTTGTTGCAAATCTGTTGTTGAGATCTAAACATGAAAAGGTTCCATCCACCAAATTAACCTTAGTAGGTGGTTCAGTATTTAGCAATACCAGATAGCACATGTCAGTGAATTGTTCCAGGCATTTGCCATTTATAATCAGTTTTCCCGCTTCCCTATAATGAATTATGGATATTACTGTCTCCACAAATAGTATATGGGCCTTTAACACTCTTACTTAATGCTTCCAATTCTAGATTGCCGAGGTTTTTTTACATGGAGTGTAACATTATGGATTTGTATAAAGGTATTATTATTCTGTATGGTAATCTCAACAGTGTTGTACTCAAAACTTATGTTCTATATAGCTATTTTGATGGAACTAAGACCTTCCTTTATAAATAAACAGCCCCCTTTCTCCTCTTGTTATTTTTCTGGTCAGATCTGATTACATCATATCATGGAAGTCTGAACTAAAGTTTTCTTACTAACCATGTTTCTGTTACACATATGTCAGAATAGGTTTCCATTTCAAAAACAGTTTTCTTTAATATCAGACCATGTGTTGTCAAACTATGTATGTTCCAGAAAAAAATGGTTAGAACCATGTTATTTAAACTACATTATTACCTTCAATTAAAATGGCATGAATGCAGTCTATTGAGAGACTGCCTATATGCACTTTTTGCCACTTTTGTTACAATTTGTATTCTTTCAGTCTTCTTGCCTGTCTGTAAAATGCAATTAATCACTTCTGTCATAAATGCTACAAATTTCTCTTTGCCTTCAAGCAGTACATCTTCTGTTCCCCTTTATAGAATCTTTTCTGCCCAGAACTGCATTTTGTTAGATCAGTAGCTTTCCCCCCTCACTAATGTTTTCCTCCTTCTCCACTTTCCTCTGTGAATATCTTTTGGTACGTTCTACATAGGATATTTTATGGCTAGTTTTAGTTTTTGGCCTCTCTCTAGCTCATTGTGCCACCCTGCACCTTTTGCATGCAGCACTGTGCTTAGCCCCACAATTTGTGCATTGCTGTTCTGTTCTTTCCATACAGTTCTCATATAAGTATTCTCCTCCACATTTACCACACTTCATTTTGCCCTTACAGACAGCTGTCATGTGCCCAACCCTTTGACATTTATAACAAAAGGGCCAGGATATATGGTTTAACCCAGAAGAGCTGATATTCTATTTTATTGCACTTCTAAATGTGACTCCGACAGCTGCGGATCATTTGTGTTCTCTCCTGATTCTGCTAATCAGTCACTTAAACATTACTCAGTCTTCACCAAAAGCCTTTTTAATTTAATACTCAATCATGCTTACTGGAATCCCATAATATACCCCTCTTGCTTTTTGTCATATATTTAGATAGGGAGAATAAAAGTAATTTGCTAGCTAAAAGAGTAGCTTTAAAAAGTTTCTCAGGCTGTTCCTTATGTGTCTATTCTACAAATATATCTCCACCCTGCATTCTTTTAGCTCTTAATATACCACTGATACCTCACCTAATCCATTCTGCTGTTTTCAATGGATTAACATCTCCAGTCTTTACATCTTCAGTTAGTGATATGACAGTTATAAGCTGCCATTCCTTTCCCATCCCTATCTGCTCCCTCTTCTTCAGATAGAAATTTCTATTCTTTTTCTTTGTCCTAAACTGAAGCCATTCCTCATCCCTTACTTCTTCACTCTCATTTTCCAACATAACTTCCAGCCTCTCCCTCTCAGCCTGTAGTTCCAGCTCTGCTCAGTCGAGCCAGCCACTGCTCTAATCCAGTCTGCTCAGCTAGCTCCAGTAAGCCCTGCCCCCTTCTCCCTCTTTATACTTGGGCTTGTCCTCATTAACTACAGCAGCTGGGGATGTCTCGCCATAACTGACATTTCTTACAGCTGTGCTTTATAGACCCTATCACACTGGGCCTGGAATTGAATCTAGAATTCCTGAGTTCCACAGAACAGTGCATTACCTTCTGCGAACAGTGCCAGCTTATTTGATCCCTGTTGGTTTTGAGGAACACGCCCCCCACTCCCAGGGGGGTTTCACCTATGAAAAATGGCAGTGGCTTCCCCCTCAACAGAAGGGAGTGGCCACACAAATACCAAGATAAACTAAATGGCTGGGAAGAAATCAATCAGAAACAGCAGTGGGATGAGTTTAAAGGCTCAGAAGGAGGGATTTAGGATGGGGGCATTTGGTAGAGAACTCTAGACCCACTGCCTTGAGAAAGTGTCTAGGGAGTCAGTGAATGCCACCCACAAGTGGACTAAACATAAAAGTGTGACGGGTAGGCCCCATTGTCACAGACAGCTCCCCTCTCCCCTACCCTGCCCTCCAACTTCTCCCTCCGGGACTGATGTGAGGGATGCCAGGTTGACAGTCCTAGAGATGGAAAGCTTCTATTTATCCACAGCCTGATGTAGTGAAAGTTTCTGTGCACTGTCCTGTGTAAGGTGCTTCAACCTTAACCTTAGAAAGTCCACAGTCTCCATGTACTTTCAATGGCCTCTCTGCTGAGACTCCTAAGGATGCTAATTAGTGCTACCTATGACGCTGACTTTTTGAGATATAGACACTTGTCCACTAGGAATGGGAGTGAGACCATCACATCATTTCACATAAGCAGCTGAACCACCAGGAACTGGTTATAACTTTTCTGATTCATGAGCTGGATTTGAACCAGTGACATGAAGGTGAAAAGTTCCATATTCCATGTCTATTTCTCTGAGCTCTCCATTTGCTCACAGTCAATATTTTATATTCCCTGGGCTTGTGGAGTCTATGCAGTATTTAGTATATGTCTACATTACTTTGTGATCATAATGCATTACATGATCCTGCAGAAATAATGTAAACCTTTACCATACAAAAGATCTAATACAGTGCTTGTAAAATGCTTTTTTTATGGCATAAAAACATTATCCTGATATAATCATTCATAAAAATAATGTACCCTATTGTAGCCAGGCTAATTTATATATGCTGCACCTCATCTGAAACAATAGGTGCAGTCTAAATCTATGGGAATGCTATAAACAAAGCTGTCACCCCAAAATTGGTAGGTCATTTCTTGACATTTTGTTTAAATCTCCTTCCAAGAAAAGAAATCTTATGGGTCACAATAACATCAGTTTCAGCTTGTAGCATGGAACACTAACTACGATAATATTACTCTCACTACATGGCTTGCCCCTGCTCCCATTACAGTCAATAGGAGTTCGGCCATTGACTTCAAATAGGAACAGAATCAGGAGCATAGATTTTGAGGAGAAGAAAAATTTCTCTCCAGGCACAGTTTCATGATACTGTAATTATCCACCACCCCTTTTATGGTCTATTGTTAGCAGTGGACAAAAAAGTGTATTTAACAGTAGGACTAGTCAAAGCTTTTCCAGTGGATTTGTTTTTCAATGGGTTTTTGATTAAATGCATTTTTTCATGAAAAATATCCACTTAAAATTATTTTTAGCCAAATATTTTTCAATAAACCCCCCAATTCTCAGCTTTTTTTGTCAAAAAGTAGGATTTTCCCACAAAATCTTCCACCCCCTTAACATTCTGAGCAGCTCTAGTTAACAATTTTACTTAGCAAAATTAAAGTAGACAGTGGTGTGAATGGGTAGGTCATCATGTTGGCATGGAAACTTTCCTGAAGTATTGTTGATAGTGAAGTTTGTTTTTTTAATCACAGTATTTATCCTTTATTTAACAGCTCTACACACACACACACACACACACACACACACATCATGCACACCTCATGTGGCTGCAGGGGAACTATGCAGATTCGTGCTAGCTCAGGATTTGGCCCACAATGAAAATGTAAAAAGACATTGTCCAAAGGCCTCACTGGGGACAATGTTAGACAATCAGTTTGAATCTAAACTTCCCCACTGTAGCTCCTCTCATCCCCCTGTTCTTTTTCTTCTTTTTCTTCACCTCTTCCTCCTTCACACTCAGGCTGGCTTCTCTGATCCCAGAGAAGACGTATAGTAACTTCAGGGTTGGGTTCCCCTGCTAGATGAGCTCTTCCATTGCTCATGCTCCTTCTCTTTGCGTGTTAATATGGCATAGCAGACTTCCAGTGTCAAAGCACATGAGGAGAGAATGATCTGCAGAAGACCCACACTCAGCTGACCCCTGATGTCACTGTACATCTTGAGGGTCCAGCCAGGGAATTAGCTTGTAAGTGGGAAAGAAGAATGTCCATGATACACCACAATCTCCCCTCTTGATGAAGGATAACCATGTGCCATGGCAGCCTCATGGCTGCAGTGCATCATGGAAGCACCCAAATTCCATTAAAAAGGGAGCGAGAAGAGATAGATGGGGCTAAACAGAGTTCAGGAGGGAGAGGGTGTGACTGAAAAACAGAAACAGGTATTGGCTTGTTCCAGGAGCATTTGGTATCTGAGGGTGAACCATGGTCAGACGATTGAGGCAAACTGAGTTGTTCAGCTTCCCAGGCAATTAATATACACACTAATTAGAATGTAAATAATTAATAGTATTGTAACTAAGTAACTATAATTGGCAACCATGAAAGTCTGGCAATGCTTGAATTAACTGTCTAAGGAACAACAGTAACCAGCTTCCCCCACATGCAAACCCTAAATACACAAGGTCTATCCCCAACAGGATCCCATATAAAAAAGAAGCAGAGCTGAACAGTAGGATAGTGCAGCATAGAGAACAGCATATTATTAGGTGATCAGACAGGCCTTGCTCATGAACATCTAAAGAGACATCTGCAGCTCAAGGAAGCGTTAAACATGAAATGGGGATAGTGCTGCCACCTGGTGCACACCAGTTGAATAGCATCGAATCGACAAGAGTGTCTTCTGATAAAGCAACATGTTAATAATGATGAGACAGACACTTTTAGCCATAGAGTGGAACAAGTTTTGAAGTGCACGAACTCTGCTTCATGAAGTGATGTCTTTAATTTAATAGGAATATTTTAATAGTACAAATAGTTGGTGTACAGAGTAACGTGGCAGAGAGTTAATGAGCAAGTCAGTAAGGGATACAAAGCAGAGTCAGTTTGGTCAGGAAGAGTCAAGTTAGCATGGGGATTGCCAGGCAGAAGGGAGCTGGCTTGGTCAGTCAATGAAAGTCAGGGCAGCAGGGGAATTTCTGAGCAGCAAAGGCTTTGGTTACTAGGACCAAAAAAAAAAAAAAAAAAAAAAGCACAATTCCACAAGGCGTTGGAAAGTTCCACCATCACTGGGCAGACCTGAGGGTAGGAAAGCTCCTCTGCTCCCAGAGTTATTGCTCCTCTCTGGTTCCTTCTTGGCTGAGGAAGATTGTGACTGTCTGGTCCAGGAGGGTGGATAGTGAGGGGAATGTAATTTTGCTTACAGACACTCCCCGGGTTACGCAAACCCGACTTACACAAATCCGCACTTACGGAAAAAGTTCCGTAAGCTAGAAAGCTTTTCCCCACCCCGCCCCCCCATAATAGTTGGGTATATGTTCCCGATTTACACAAAATTCAAGTTATGCAAGGTGATCCGGACGGAATGCTTGCGTAAGTTACGGAGTGTCTGTATTGCAGCTGCTCCATATCAGACAGATAAAAGCTGCTTCTTCCATGCTCTCTCTTTACCTTTACAGGTCTGATGATGACAGCTTTCCCTTCTGTCCAGGAGGCCTCTTCCTGTGTGGCATTCATCAGTGTCTATATTCTGAGTGAAAGCTCACAGAGGTGGGAATGCGTGAGATTCAGTTCTGTTATTGGTGATCATCACAAACAATTTATATGAGAACTTGTGGCAGTGCTCTTCATACCCAGGCTCCTGTCTCTATTGAAAAGAATGACTACTTAATAAGCTATTTCCATTAGTGGTGTGAGATTAAGACTGCTTGCCACCAGGTGAATATTAATGAAGAATTTTTAAGCAAATGAGGCTCTTATTCCTTTAATTTTAATATATGATAGAATAAAACAGCCTTTCTTGTTCTCCATTTTGTTAAGCGCAAGTTTCACAGTAGATTTCTTGCCTCAGCAATTGAAAGCAGTTGATTTTATTTTGTACTATTATCCTTTTGGCACTATTTGGGGGGAAATGCTTTCCAGTAAAGAATGAATAGAAGCATTAGGATGAAATAATTAACTATACAGACAACTTCTTTGTGTTTAAATATTTCCCTGCAAAGTTTTGAACTGCATGAGAGCCAGAAAATGAAACTAGCTAGAAACAAACATTAAACTCACCAGCGAAATTTAACTCTCCAAGTGGAGTGAAATGAAGAAAGTAAACAAAGAACACTATCAGTGAAAAGTATTTTTTCTTCGGTTTTCATAATCTAAATTGTTAGTAACATGCCATAGATAAGGAAGTTTACATATAGTGGGCCAAATTCTCATAAGGTGTAAATCAGCATGGGTCCACTGACTTCAATACACTGATGTTGATTTACACTAGCTGAGAATCTGGCCTGGAATTTATATCTTCATAGTGTGTGTGACAGAGTAGGATACACCTGTATCAGATTGTGCACTCCACTTTTTATTAGGAACGTCATTTTATGTTACATGCTGAAGACGTGACTAACCCCACCCTTATTGTCATGCATTCCAGACAGATGCAGGGCCAAGGAAAGGTGATTGACAACTCATGGCAGGACTGTCACAGAGAAGCCATCAAAACTACAGTGTAGGCCAGCAGCTTTGATTGTCTCTCAACTAATGGCCCAGATCCTTGGAACAATGTTTTTTCTCATTGGCAAGTTTGACTTGAATGGAGTTTTCCAGCTGAGCATGTGGCAGAGAGACTGTACATTAAGAGGGGTGCTACTCTGAACTGGGGCCATCCATCACCAAAGAACTGATGGGCTTTCAGAGCAAGACTCTGCCTGGCCTGAAATGTGAACAGACCTCAGACACACAGAAGGGGCGAGATCAGCCTAGGGGAGGCTGCATCTCAGGACTTTTGTTATTTTCAAAGTTATGTAGCCCTCTTGTGCTTTTCAAAAGAAAAGTGACAGTCATTAAGAAATTCCTTTGCTAAGTTTGTGTTCCTTGCTTTCCTTCCATATTGCTCCTGAAGGTGTTAGACGAGAAGTCTAGAGTGACTGCCACCTAGCTGGGAGTCTGGGGGGATGCACGTAAATCAACGAAGGGGAGGATTGGCTTGGAAGGTCTGAGGCACTCGTTCCAGGGTTGAGGGCAGCTGGACTGTGAAGTCCCGTGTCCCAAGGATGGCCTTAGCCAAGAGGTCTGAGCCCAGGAGTTTGCACTAGACACCAAAACATAAAAACAGTGAATAGACCCCACCCCAGGTCAGTTGTCTTAAAAGCATGTGGGATCCAGCGGCTGGGTCTACTTACAACAGATGGGTGATTGTACTGGGCATAGTTGTAACAGTGCTCATCATCACATGCTACAAAAGATTGTGGCAAAATGCTATACTAATCTGGGTTTATTTGTATTTTTATATAGTTATATTTTAGGTAGTTTTAGTAAGTTTTCCCTCCTGGATGCTACATAAAAGGCCACCTTGGGTATAGTCAGGTCCAACCTCACTTGAATTCAAGTTCTGTTTTAGAGCTCTGAATTTGTGCCACTGTGTCTAGGCTATTTAGGGTGACAGGAAAAAAACATACTATAATTTCTTCAATGTTGAATCTAATTAAGGATCCATTTAACCTATCCCTTCCTCACAGTGTATTATTTATACAATTACATTATTCAATATTCAAAATGTAATAATAATTCATAATCAGTTAAGGCAACAGGTGGCTTCTTGCAAAACATACAAAGTCCAGAAACAATTATATTTTCTTTTAAAAGTGAGCGCACTGAGCTCTTGGCTGATTATTAGTGCTCAGAGCACAGCAATCATATTTTATTGAGGATGCTTATTGTCTCAGATAGGTGCTTGGCAAATTGCTTTGAATGTTTTCTATTGCAATTATGGACAGATTGCTTGAAGGTTGAGTCAAATAAATGGAACTGCATGGTTTGTGCTTAAATAAAAAGAAAATGTAAACAGGTTTAAAAATACTCCACCATAATAGGGCTGTAAGGAAGTTCTTAATTTGTACTGTATTTCCACTCTAATAATGTTAATTTTGAATAGGCAACAAGGAATGGAAAATGAATGAATGTTTGGAAATTGAAGAATAACTAACATTACTAGCATGTTTGACTTTCTGATATTAGTCAGTTACCAACAGCTTTCAAAATCTCAGAAGCTGAAAACAACCTTGGTGTTATTTTCTAAAATTCAACCCTTCCAACAAGCATTTGGAAGTTCCTAGGAGACATTTATGGCCCAGTCTTATTTATGTTACTATTTACTGCTTAGTCTGTTGCAATTAGCCAGGATGGTGCCCCTAGTCTCCGTTTGCCAGAAGCCGGGAATCGGTGACGGGATGGATCACTTGATGATTACCTGTTCTCTTCATTCCCTCTGAAGCACCTGGCATTGGCCACTGTTGGAAGACAGGTTACTGGGCTAGATGGACCTTTGGTATGACCCAGTGTGGCCGCTTTTATGTTCTTAATAAATGCACCCTCAAAGGTCCTGGTCCAAAGTTCATTGAAATCAGTGAAAAGGCTCCCTTTCACTTCAATGGTCTTAGGATCAGGTTCATAAAAAATAATACAAAGCAAGAACCTGTCTTTCAAGCACAATACCTCGTGCCTCACAATGCACATGAGAAGTCTGGATATCTGGTAAAAAAAAAAAAAAAGGACAGCATGACATATGTAACTGCTTTATGCAGTGTAGCCACCTCTCATGATTTTATCATAAGCATCATGATATTTGGTGGTTTTTATTTAGAGCCAAGGAATGCATGTGAACACCCAACAATATCAGCTACCATTTAATATTTTTTTTCCTAGCCCTCATGGTGTGGGGAGAAGCTTGGAAACATCAACCTTAAAAGGTTCAAATGGCAAATGAGAAGAACTCCAAATGTAGTATTATTATTTTTAAAAAATATTATGATTCTTTAAACAAATCTCCTGACTTGTTGGATGTTTCACATTGGGCATACTATTTGTGCAATGCATTTGTTGCCATATTTGAATTGTTTGATTCTGAGTTTTGACTATGTTGTATTTGTCCCTCTCTGTACAAACCAGGACTTGTCTACAGCGTGCAGAGTTGCACTGTTTTAACCATGTAGGGTTTGATTTTAAAGAGATCTTGCTCAAAAGGCTGTGCGGACACTTTTATTTCAGTTTAATTGATTAACTTTAAACTAAACCAAAATAAGCAACACTTAAATCAAAATAAAAGTGTTAACATAGGAGTTTGCAGCAGTTTAATAAACTTGGTTTGACAAAACAAGTTTGAATAACCTGTTACAAAATTTGTGTGTAAACAAGGCCTTAGAATGTAACATCCCATCCAATGTTATGACTTTCTTATAACTGAGGAACAAAACACCTGCCCTAGTTAGCAAGAAATTTGTGAAAACACGACCTAGGCATGCTTCTCAAGACTCATTGTAGTGAGCAAAACAATATACCGACTATGTATACAATACTGGGAGTGTGTACCTACCGAATATTGCTTTAATACTCATGTTTGGAAGCAAAAAAGGACAATGTTTAGCAGACATCCACATTCAAAACTGAAAGTGATTCATAGTTTCATAGATTTTAAAGTTGAACCTTATGACCTTCATCTGAATCCTCAGCAAACAGATCTCCCATGATGGAAATTACCATATTGTAGTGTACATGAATTGGGTAGTATCTCTTTAAATAGTTTGGGAGTCCTTCCGTGGGCCTCACTGTCTTCTATTGCAGGAGCCACCAGGACCTAACAGAGCAGCAGTGTATATATGTAGCTAGGCCTTGAATGTTTGTAGTTTCTCAATAACCATGTTTACCAACTGTATCCAGGTAGTTTTCTCAGGTGCATAATGTTGTGTAAAGACACAGCAATCATTATCAAGAAGGATGGGTTCTAGCCGATACCATTTTTGTCTGCTTTTGAAAGATGATGTGATATTCAGCTTGATGATTCAGTTGCAAGTCAGATGGAAATGTATTATAGAATCATAGAAATGTAGGGCTGGAAGGGACCTCAAGAGGTCATCTAGTCCATCCCCGAGTGCTGAGACAGGACCAAGTATATCTAGACAATGCCTGACAGGTGTTTGTCTAACCTCTTCTTAAAAACATCCAATGATGGGGATTCCACAACCTCCCATAGAAGCTCATTTTAGTGCTTAATTATTATCACTGTATCTTTTTATAAATGCATACAGATAAGAGTGTTTGTTTATTTGAAATAAATGTGCATGAATAAACCAATCAAAATTTGTCTATACAGAGGAGTAAAGGTAACTATTTATCCTCAAATCTTAAGTATGATGATGAAGTTACAATAAATACCTTCAGGTGGAATTCTGATTCTGCCTTGTGCATGCAAGAGAAAGGAATTCAACATGGATCCCACATAAAACATTACCTGTTAGCTCCTCATCCCATTCTTGTTTACTGCAATGCCCCTTCCAATTAGACTGTACACTGTTGAGACTGCTTCTTCCTATTTGTTTGTACAGCACAATGGGGGGTCTCAATTTCAAATGGTGCCTCTAAGCACTACTGCACTAGAAATGTAATAACACAAAATTTGCTACATTAAGAACAAAGTCATGAAAGAGGCAGCTGAACTGTCAGATAATTTGGCCATTTTACGAACGGGTATGATAGAGTGAGACTGTTAACTTCATTTTTATTTATGACCTACTTTAGGGTATGAATCCAGGTCTCTAGAACTGACAGGCTTGTGCACAAACATATGTCACTTAGCTTCCAAAACGAATATGTATGTTTATTTTCCTCTGATTTTACTTTTTTTTTTGGATTTTCAAAGCTTTTCCTACCAAGTTTGCTCCTGAATTTTTAGAGTCACTCAGGATTTCATCAAGCAAAACTTTACAGCACAATTCAACCCTTCCTTCAATTCCCAGAGCTGATCAGGAGGGAAGCTGGCCCTGCAGGTATTAACTGGCAATTTGGATTAAAATGCCTCAATTAAAGAAATTACTCCATGGATGAATGGTTACCTTGCAGGAGAGAAAAATGAATTGAAAGACCATTGAGCTGGCATATGTTTGTGACCTGCAAGAGCAACCCCCTGGGAATAATTGTGAGCAATGACAAAAAGAACCTGCTTTGGGAAAGCATCAGGATGAATGACAGGCTTATCCCTGGTGAAGTGGCAGGGATGAATTTGGCCCAAAGAGTCTTACATCCATTTCATAGACATTGTGAGAATGTGCACTGTTTCTTTATATCTGCAGAAGGAAACCAGGGCATGAGGGGAAGATTCTAGGAGAAAAAAGAGAGTAGATTTAGAGATACTTTTGTTATTCTAATAACGTTCCTTGGTTAGTGTTTGAATGATTATTTGTATTACAGCAGTGGACTAGAGGACCCAACAGACATGAGGGCCCTATCGTAACAGGCACTGTACGTACACATAGTAAGAAAAAACCCCTCTGTCAAAGAGTTTACAATTTAAATACATGGGACAGACAAAGGGTGTGAGACAAGAAATATTTCATTTCCATTACATACCGATGGGTAATCCAGGGCCATAGAGATCTAAGTGACTTGTTCAAGGTCACAAAGGGAGTCTGTGGAGTACAGAATCCAGATCTCCTGGTTCTTTTGTCCAGAGCTTTAATCACAAGTCCATTCTTCCTCTTGACTCTCTATGTGATCCGTTATCAATGTCAACATGTCACCAATATCATACAAAAACTCTTTCAAAAGAAGCTTGCAAAATACCTGCACTGACATCCATCCTTTAATGCCAAAATGAGTCCTTTCGGAAAAAGAAACACTATGCACATTGGCAATGTTGATGGAATATAGCACTATGAAAATGCTGCCCAAAATTGCAGAATTCTTTGTGGACTGTGCTGTTGATAGGTTTTCAGGTCTGCACCAATGCCATGTAAAGGAGCCTTTGTCAAGGAAAGGCTTCTGGGGGTCTGAAGTACATCATCATAAGCAACTTCCTATCCTTTGCGCCTTCTCATCTATGGTGTTGCTTAGAAACTTAGTCAACTAGATACACCTGCTTATGCCACTATTAAAGGTGGAATTTTCAGAACTGCTCAGCATTGGCTTAACTCTGCTGCCCCTGAAGTCATAGGGAGTTTTACCCTTAATTTGCTTAGGTCATACCAAACACTTTTGAAAATGTTGTGCTAAATTTGCTGTTATGTCTCTATTCCCTTCAAACAAATGGAATCTCCTATTCCTATATTTAAAGACAATCTCTTTTAAACTCCAATCTCTTCACTAGCCCCTAAAAAATTCTGGAAGAGCACCTGAAATCCCATTTGGAAGGCTTTCTGGGCTGCCCTAGGGTAAAGGAATTTCACTGGTTTCCAATGCACATTTAACTTCTACTGAATCTTTCTGATTAGCTTTCTTTTGTCAGATAATTAAGATCCTTATCAAGCTATTCAAATGATAAGGAGGTTTTAAAAGGCGTTTATTTTGTGTGTGTGGTCACCTATCCCTTGCTTTTAACAGGATCACCAAGTAGTAGTCAGACTTGAAATGCACACTTGTGGGAGTGGATAATAGGGAGAGGAGCTACTAGAGCAGAAAGAGTCTGGGAGCAGAACTATTGTGGGTGAGAAATGAGAGAGATTGGGGTTAATCTGTGGAGAGGAGAGAGTGGAGTGAGGACAGAGGAGTAATGAATTGCGAGAGAGGAAAATAATTCAGGAGAGAGACTTGGGAGACAAGGGAGGAGAAAGATGGAGGAGTGTATGAAAGGGAATAAAAAAAGCAAGATGGAAGACAGGAAGAATAGGCTTCTAGTTGAGATAATGGCCATAGATTCAGAAGAACTGGGTTCAATTCTAACTCTGCTACAGATGTGTTCTGTAAACCTTGGGCAAGTTGCTTGATCCTTCTATGCCTTGGTTACCCATTTGTAATATGGAGATAATATTTCCCTTTTCCCATTTAAGGCAGAGTGAGATATTGGTTTTAGGATTTTTTCTTCCATTGTGTATATTATCTATCTCTTCAGTAATAGCTTAATCCATTAAATAGGGTTTTAGGAAGAAACACTCTATTTGCTCTTTTTAAAGCAGAATACCAAATTGGCTTTTTTCTCACTGACCATTTTATTGCTCTGTTTATTGTTTGTAAGCTGCCTATATAATCCATACTTTATAAATAAAACACGAGCTCCAAAGGAAAGGTTTTTATCTCCTTAATGAATACAAATGTCTCTAATCCTCTTTGCAAAACTTAAAATAAAACCTGTAAATGTACTGGGTGTTGGATGATGTTTGGGTCCTTTATTAGTCACTTAATATAGTGCTGTAAAGTGTTTTGCCTTGGGTTTTAAACTTGCCACTCAAGTCATTAATTGCCTGCTAAAGGGCTCCTTATTATATTACTTTTTTTCTTTAGGATTTTACAGGGCTGGCCAATTTGAGCAAAAGTTTGAGTTCAAGTCTCTCAGAAATTATGCATCTGTGACATTTCCAGCAGAAAGTCGTGTGATACAACACACACTGTTCTTGGTAAGACTGATTAATAATATCTCCCGTAAGCATAGTACAAGTGCACTCTGAAGGATCCCAAGCTGATCACCTCCTGAGCAGCCAAATACTTAAGGCCAGACTTGTCCTCTCCCAACCCAGGGCTGGTCTGCATACGGCCAGTTCCCATGGCACAATGTAGAGCACTCAAAATGCTCTAAACTATGCTAGCTGCCTAGGGCCCCAAAGGGACAAGCCAATAGCCAGGGGTTGCCTGGATGCCCACTTTCCTCCAGCTATGCTGATCAGAGCAAGGGGGTGGTGTAGGAATTGCTATGACAGCTCTGTACCATCCAAGGTTCTCCCATGCACAGAGACTCTGCAGAGGTATGGTAAAGCAGCTTTAGAACAGATTTAGGTTGGTGATTACTGGCTCCCTTGTGAGGGAATCTTATACCATCTCAGATAGAAGACCTAAGACCTGCACAGCGTCCAGAAGTTTGTCCTGGAAGGACCTTATTGTTAATCCTTCCTAGAGTCCTTCTATTAGGATACCATAAATGACAGTATATCCCAGGTTAAATTCTGGGGAAATGCAACATTGAAATCAAGTACTGGGCTGGATCACTCTGCTCTCGTCTGCTGCCTGCCTCTTTATTGCAGGGGTGAAATAGCTGCGTCTCCAAGCATTGTGCTTTAGAACTCTGATGTCTGGGTTCTGGATGCTGTTCAGATTGATTCTGGGGCACTAGAATTGGTAGGTCCCCTCAGAAATTGTTGTGGAGTTGGGGTTTCCCAAATATTCTCCTCCATGTCACCTGTTTGGGAGTAGTCTGAATCTGAGGCATTATCCTCTTCATCTGACTTGGCCCCAGTTTCTAGGAAGGATTTGTTGCTGCCTCTCTGAACTCTGGGGGCAGACAGTTGATGGTATTTTCTGGGTGGAGATTTCCCTGCCAAAGAACAAGGGCAGACTGGTGTGGATGATACCTGCAGTACATCACTTTCTCCAGTGTTAGAGTTCATTTGTTCAGCATAGGGATCTGAATGATTTGTTTATTCATATCCCTCTGAATCTCTGAGGGAAACACATAACCAGTCCTGTCTCCCTCACCACCTACATATAGGCTGGCTCTATACCTGACAGGACTCCCTGGGATTCAATCCTTTCTGCTCAACCAGCCATCCTTTACCTGCCTGGGGCCAGGGCCTGCTTGGCTGTCAGGCCCTTGTGGTTCTTCCACATAGCTCTCCTCATTCCTATGGGTTTGTGGAGAAGTATTTGTCAAATCTCCCTATTTTTCAACAATTTGATTACTGATTTTTTTAATTTTTTTTTTTTTGCTGTATTTGACCAGCTCTACACTGTAGTTGCTGTCAGATAAAGTATTGATTAAACCAATGGTAAAATTTAACTGAAATTTTATCTGATTGATACTTTTCATTGATATTCACAGGATTCAGTTAGAAGTGTCCCAAGTGGAGACAGATTCCTGGGCAGAGTGAGAGTGAGGTTCATTTTACCACACAGATATCACACCTACTTAGGTACCTGAAACAAGGCAATATAGAACAGGAATCACTCCATGCACCATGGAAATACAACCAGCTCTCTGGTGTGAAATTCAACAGCTGTTTAATAGCAACATTACACAATAGTTTAGCGGAGGAACTGAAAACCAAGGAACAAGACCAACTTGGAAATGAAGACACTGGGGAAATTTTCAGCAACTCCGTTAGCAAAATGACAGCACATTTTAGTCCAAATGCTGATGTGAATATCAAAAATGTATGAAGTTTCAGTACATTCTCAGGATGAGTTGGGAGAAAGGATGTCCTTACTGAGTTTGTAAATGGCTTGCTTTAGTACTTTAGGGATGATGGGAATGAATCAAAACTTTCCCAGACACCATGATTACATCTATCAGTTGTTGCTAGGTCAAAGAAGAGAGCTACTATAAAACTAGGGAAAAAAGCAAATTGATGTCTTTGTCTACACAAGAGAAGTTATTGCATCAATAGCACCCCTGTCTTCAACTGATTGAAAAGCACCTTATGTCCACATCCAAAAATTCTTAGGCCTATTATTGGGAGGGGGTTGGGGGAATAACTTACTGTGCAATTTTATATAGATAAGAAATAAGGAAGCCCAAGTCCATGCATATTCAATTTTTGTGTGCCAATATGGATGATGCAACACATTGGCACAAGCGATGCACTGTCAACTCTGACAGCTGTGTCAGCAATAATAGCGCCCTCAGCAGGCAAACCTTGTCTGCTGAGTCCCCTTGTCTGCTCCCTTTATGCCTCACTCGGCGGTGTCCCCGTCTCCAGAACTGCTTATGTCCCTTTCATTATGACACTGAACTTATCCCCCAAGATGCATCCTGCAACTCTCACAATCCTGCTGTGTATCTCTGGCTGATACTGCAATCTCTATTTGTTGCTTAGAATTCCCCTTCACTACATGTACTGTTCCCCTCGAGCAATGCCTCTGCTCTGATGTCTGCAGCAGGAGGTCAGGAGATGTGGAATTGGTAACTGAACTCCTCAGGAAGAAACACCTGTCAAAGATAGCAGCTACCCCCACTGAGTCAATGTGAGACAGGCCCAATGTGGCTGAAAAAGCAAACCTTTCACTAGTGTTCCCAAAGTCTCCACTTTCATATTTCAATAAAAGTAAGTCTCTACCAGCTATGGCTGTGAAGAAAACCTCTGAGATATGAAAGAAGTGTATGGATGCAGACATAACTGTCTGAGTTTGCACAGAACCTGAAACAATAGCTCTGCAATATGAACAGACCCACTCATTTCAGTAGGCACTAACTCTGATGCCAGTGATACTTCTAATTATATATATTTGCCATTGTGAATAAATTGCTATTTTTATTTTGAAGTATTTCCAAAAAAACCACCCAAACCTTACAATTTTCATGTGTGTTTAGATACATAATCCACGTATGCCTGAAAACTGGACCAGCTGTTCCAATTTTCACTTCCAGGAGGATTCTCTTGTGGTACTTTTTCATTGGAAAATGGACCTGAGTTTTGCTATAAAAAATTTTCAGATAGTAAGTTGGCAACATTGTCAAAATTACCTACTTTTCAAGTTCAGAACAACATATAATTTTGAGTAACTTTGCATGTTGCTATGAATAGTTTGCAACCATCTAGGTATAAAACCTGACTGGGCGTGCAATATAGGTTAAATTGCATTGCCAATTTTCACTGATACTCTACATTCCCTACATCATACAATGAGACTGACATATCACTGTGCTACTACATGCAGGTCCTAGGTAATGGGCCTTCATTACCATTGCAGCATGTAATTTGAAAAGCTGCCTGAAGTCAGCAAGTTATTCTTAATTAAAGGAATGTTGACAGCTATCTTGGGGGCTGAGGGGAACATACAGTAAGTATCACCAAATGAATTATTAATCACCCAAGGAAAAGAATGAGGTCAATTCAGTCTTGAACTCCATCAGGATCCCTCCGGGCTCTGTATCAGATGCTGATAAAATGGAGTTTGAATGGTGGAGGACTAATATGACATCTGCAAAGTTAACTAAAGTGAAATTCAGCTGTCAAGATGTTATTGCAAGGACAAATTTCACATCTTGAGATGCAAACATTGCTAATTAGCCTATTGCTTTGAATTGAAGCAGTGCTTTTGTGGAATAAAACAAGCTAAAGAGTCAGTACTGGTGAAGCAAGATTTTACTCACACTGAGAATGGAGGGTAAATGAGCAAAACAAAACAAAAACTGGTGAAGGCCAAAATGGAGAATGAGCTTTTTGGTTTCTGCCTGAGCAATAAGACATTTGTGAGCAGGGGTGGCTCTAGATATTTCGCCGCCCCAAGCACGGCGTCATGCCGTGGGGAGCGCTCTGACGCTCGCCGGTCCTGTGGCTCCGGTGGACCTCCCGCAGGCGTGCCTGCGGAGAGTCCTCTGGTCCTGCGGCTTTGGTGGAGCCGCAGGACCAGTGGACCTTCTGCAAGCACGCCTGTGGGAGGTCCACCGAAGCCGCGGGACCAGCGGACCCTCCGCAGGCATGCCGCCAAAGGCACCCTGCCTGCCGCCCTCCCGGCGACCGGCAGAGCGCCCCCAAGCACGTGCTTGGTGTGCTGGGGCCTGGAGCCGCCCCTGTTTGTAAGTAAAGGTTCAGTCTTAACCTGTATTTCATCAATCTGACACAGAATTCTGAGTCCCCCCCCTTTAATTTACTGCTCTCTGCAGAGTCACAATGTAAATGTTCACCATTAACTGCCTGAGAAACAAACGGTCACATGACTGAGAAATGATATGATGCTTAAGAAAGCTAGTATGTCATGAGGACTGAAGAGTGTTTGATTACAGATTATTAGTGTGCAATCGTGGTAATCCAAAATATTTACAGATGGATCAGTCAGCAGCACGTAAATTATCTGTCTGGGTTCTTATATTGGAGCCCATCACTTTAACATCTAAGCTCCTAATATTTAAAAAGACATAATGATAATTCCTCTCTTGCTCACTTCCCAGCAGGTAGAGAAAATGCTGGAATAAAGCCTTAATAATAGCTATTTCTTGTTTGCACACAATATGTATTACGGGAAAGCTAGGTGAAAGAGGTGCACATTCTTTTGCAATTAGTTCTGACTGTGGTGAGTTTAATGATCATTCTTAGCTTGACTGGGAATGAATTCTATAATCTGGATCCAACTCCTGTTCAAGCCCTGTCTCCTGCACCCACACGTCTACTCCAGTTAGCCAATGATTTCAATGGACCATAGCCATCATAGGAGGGCATAGTTATGGAGAGAGGTGATCTCATAGATAGCTAGAACCAATTCCATGGAGGACTTGAGATATCAGGACAGAGACCTGGGATTATACTCTGTATTCAATGGCGAGCCAGTGCAGAGAACAGGGCACCACGATGATGTGGTCATGGTAACGTCTGTTTTTATGCAGAAAGGTTGTTGCATTTTGTATCAGTGGAGTTTTTTAAGGGCACTTGGCTTCATTCATGTATATGAGTTGTAATAATTAAGCCTGGAGGTCACCAGTGCATGCATCTCCATAGTTAGATCTATGTCTAGGATGGCGTGCATTCTTCAAGCTGGACTCAGATAGAAGTGAGCATGGTTTCTGCTTTTGTGGCCATTTAGTCATCCAAAAGCAGCAAGGAGTATTACTGGACCCCAGATGCCCTTTATACTGGGGGATGTTATAGAGTAGGCACATTCTTCTAAGTGCTCCCCACTTCCTACCAGCATCACCTCATCCTAGCCAAGGCTCAGCTTTAGCCAGGTGCTTCATCCTACTGCTGATTTGAGCTAGGCATTAAGAAAGCTGGGAGATGCTGCTGTTTGTATTTGCTATAAATAAGATAGAGGGCTGGAGGTCATCTATATATTGCTGGTATTGCTGCTTTGTCTCATCAGTTCCCAAAATAGCAACATGTACATGTTGGGCAATATGGAGAAGAAAATTGACACTCCAGTGGGGAGTGCTCTAGAGGAATGGGTGACCATTAAGAACCCTCTGAGTTCAATCTGAGAGGGAGGAGTTGAGCCTTTTCAGGGTATTTTGCTGTCTCTTGGAGGCGAGAGAGAGAGAGAAAAATACTCTAGGGATAACACTGATTCCCTTATTCTAACAAAGTTCCCTGTTCAGTGTTGGAAGAAAGTGCCTCTTTACCATTGTCACATGAGAGCCAGGTTGATATTGACCAAAGTTGTTAGCTAATAGCTGGTTTGGCAGGCTATACAAAAGGAGTCAGTGACCTTAATCTGAACATTATATTAAATTAAATGCCTACTTTTCCTGTTGGCAATAAGAGGTGACTGTGCCTGGAGTCCAGTCCCCACAGGCTGAATCACATTGACGAGCCAGTAAATGGCAGCTTATTCTGCTGCTGCCCTTGCTGTGCTCATTTGGGGAACACAGAATTCGAGTTTGTACAGTTGTCAATTCAGCACCTTTCAGGAGCACTAAATTCATTTGCAAGGGGAAGAATTTCAAAATATACCTGCACCCCTCCCAGCAACTTCCTCATGAGGGAGAGGAAGATTAAGAAAGTCAAAAGATGTTATAAATAAATGATTGGGAGAAAACATGACACTCAGCAGGAGAAATTTAGCCTCCTGTGCAGAAGGAATTATCAAAGTGTTAAAACACTAACCATGGAATAATGAAGCTCCCACAAGGTTGAATGAATTTGAGAGAGAAAGCAGGGCTGTAAATGAGCTCACGGCATGCTGTAAAATTCTTCCAAAAACCAAAAGCAAACACCCTCCAGTCCATAAACCCCTCTGTAACTCAAAGGAAGAGGCATCAAGTAGGATAAAGCAGTGGGAAGGAATATTTATATAGACAACATTTATCCACATAGATTTTTTTTTAAAAGAGTGGAATTAAAACACACCCTATTAAGTCTTACATATATTGGCAACCAAATGCGTAGAGAACCTAAATAATTTCCATTAAAGGGGAGGAAAATGAGCACTTCTGCCAAACAATTCCTCTGTGATCACTTAGTCACTTAGCATTTCTGTGCCTCACTTTCCCATCTGTAAAATGGGGATAATAGCAGTCCCCTCCCTCGAAGAGACTTTTGTGAAGATAAATACATTAAAGATTGTAAGGTGCACAGGTATTGCGGCAATAGGTAAGTACTAGGATAGACACATGAAGTATAGCTGCATTGCTTTCTCTCACTGAAGAGTAGTCACATTTAAATCAATGAAACTAGTCGCTCAAGAAACTGCTCAAAAACTGTCACTGAAGTGAGGATCCGGGCTTTGTAAATAGCCAATTTTGTTCTTTTTGAAAAGTACAGTGATTTTAATGTGGATTTTGATGGTTAAAGTCTCCTTTCCCCTCTCATTTGCAGAGAAAAGCCATGCCCAGGGAGGCTCCTGCATCACCACAGTCCCAGTTGAAAGGACACATCCCTCACTGAGAGTAAAATTCACCCCATACATAAGGTCTATGAATGCCTAAAGACCCCACTGAAGTCCTACTTCAAGGTTTTGTGATTATATTATTATTAATTAATATAAAGAATTATTTGTTTTGCAGTAGTGCTGATATGCCTCAGTCACAGACCAGGCCCCCATGATGCTAGCTGCTGTACAAACACAGAACAAAGAGATGGTCATAAGAACATAAGAACATAACAATATAAGAACGGCCATACCGGGTCAGACTAAAGGTCCATCTAGCCCAGTATCCTGACCGCCGACAGTGGCCAATGCCAGGTGCCCCAGAGGGAGTGAACCTAATAGGCAATGATCAAGTGATCTCTCTCCTGCCATCCATCTCCACCCTCTGACAAACAGAGGCTAGGGACACCATTCTTACCCATCCTGGTTAATAGCCATTTATGGACTTAGCCACCATGAATTTATCCAGTTCCCTTTTAAACTCTGGTCCCTGCCCCAAAGTGTTTACAGCGGTGTGTGGGCCTTGGAATTGCATCTGCTCAGCATCTCTGAAAAAACTTTTATATCTTTTTTTATTAAATGACCAAGATTGGGTATTTGGCTCTCTTTTTCCTCTTCCTTTTTGTCTACAACTGTGCTTTAGTTAACGGTATGATGCCGTGAAGCAAACAAAATGGAAAGCCTGTGTTTTCATTCAGGTTAACATTTTACTTTGACACCTGCTTTACAAAGGCAGAGAATGCTCTGTACCAAACTGTATGCAAAAACAAAGATGCTTCTAGGTGGTGCATAATATATTGCACTGGTTCCTAGGTGAAGGAATCATCAATTTGGCAGAATGACACAGCACTTAAACTGGGCTATTAACATACAAATAGGATCAGACAATGCAAATCTCCTTTCTTTCACTAGATACTATCTCCCTTTATTACCCAGCTGTCATGTTGCATAAGGAACAAGTATGTGCTTACCAGGCAATGAGACCTTATAGATAAACCCCACAAGGGGCAATTTTCTTCTTGAACTTCTTTGAAACAACCTCTTCAAACGCTACTGCCATGGACTGTGCAACAGATACCCTTATTTTGAAGTGAGAGGTAAATGTCATTTTCTTCAGATGTAACTACATCTTGGACATAGAGTGATTTACTTCTCAAATTCAGCTCTAATTAGCAGTGGACGAAAGCTGCAGCCATCTCATGGCTGCTTTAGCCTTTTTTAAATGAGTCAATTTCCTTTAGGAGAAATGCTTGTCTAACTGTAAAACTTATCACTACTATTGCTAGTCACTGGCAATCTTAGCAGAAAGACCTAGGACTGAATGAGAGTTTGAAATGCCTTTAGACACCCAGAACAGGGTGAATAAAGGGACATAAATGGAGACATATGTGGAAGCTTGTACTGTTACTTCCCATACCTTTTATTTTTCTACCCCAACCCTCAAGTCCTTACTCAGTCAATAGGCATCCTTGAGGTAGTTTTCAGAACAGCATTAGTAATGGATTATTAGAGTAATTAGTTTGTCACCTTTTGTAAGTATTAAAATCACTTAAAATAATGTCCTGGAAATAATAAAGGGCCAATTCTGATCTCACTGACATGGGTGCTACACTGGTGCAGCTCCACTGGTTTTAATGGAGTTAGCTCAAATTTACTGTGTTGAGAAATCAGAATCAGGCTCAGTGTACCTAAACAGATTCAAGGGAGCATTCTTTTATACTACCCTCACTTCTGCTGTTCCCTCTAACCCTTTGATTTCAGTCTCTTACATCTTAATCCAATACATCTCTTTATGGATTTCTAATGCACCATCACCTTGGTATCTCAGTGCCAACACTATTAAAAAACCCATGTACATTGGTGATAAACCTAGTGTTGGAGAAGATTTGTACAGCTGTAGAAATTAAGAGATAGAGATTTTAAAAAAAGACAATTTCAAAATAGCCATAGAGACTTTTGGCCACAAACTCACCGGAAAATACCAGTTAATTTGCCATGGAGTAGAGCAATTGATCTATCAACCTGAGCACAAACACTGTGTGTGTGGGCTGTCTAATGTAGCTTTGTTTCTGAAAGCACAGAGACACATCCCAAAAGAGTATCCACTAAGGAAGATGTTAGGAGGCCAAAACCACTTTGGTGTAATTTGTCAAGAAAATACTAAAAATGCTGCTTTCAAAGTGGAGCTACTTACTAATCTATTAGAACTTCATCCCTTGTCCACTTCTACGGCTCCCCATAGTAAATCCCACTGCAGTTAGGTAGTGGTGTGAGCATGGTACAGTAATTAATATTTTTTGACTTGTTTTAACAATTATTTCAGGCTTAAAAGAATCTTTCCATAAAGATCAAAACTGTACTCCAAAGTAATGGAGCATCCTAAACAGCAAATCAATCAAATTAGAGGTAAGATACACTTCCACTTTTGCTCCCTTTTAGCTCCATAGATTTGACTTAATCTAATACTTTCAGGTAGACTTTATAAGAAAAATATTAATGGGAAAATTGTGTAAATGAATTTTCCTTCAGACTGATTACTTGTTCTTGTTAAAATTGGGAAAGAAAAAACCTCAGCAAACCTTTCAATTTAATGGAGCAAGAACCACACTGCAGAAGATAATAAGTATAGCTGCAACATTTCAAATGCTTTTAGAGCTGGTAGCCCAACCATCTATTTCAGAGGTGGGCAAACTATGGCCCATGGGCCACATCCGGCCCACAGGACTGTCCTGCCCAGCCCTCAAGTTCCTGGCCCAGGAGGCTAGCCCCTGGCCCCGCCCCTGCTGTTCCCCCTCCCCCACAGCCTCAGCTTGCTCACTCTGCTGCTGGCGCAATGCTCTGGGCGGTGGGGCTGTGAGCTCCTGGGGCAGGACAGCTGCAGAACCTGGCCTGACCCAGTCTCTGTGCTGTGTGGTGGCAGCAGTGTGGCCCAGCTTCAGCTGGGTGACGCAGCAGTAGTGCCGCCAGCCACTGGTGCTCCAGGCAGTGCGGTAAGGGGGCAGGGAGCGGGGGGGGGGGGGTTGGATAGAGGGCAGGGGATTTTGGGGTGGTGGTTAGGGGGCAGGGGTGTGGATCGGGATCAGGGCAGTTGGGGCAGGAACAGGGGGTTGCATGAGGGTGGGGGTTCTGGGGAACAGTCAGGAAGGAGATGGGGTTCGATGGGATGTCAGGGGGCAGTCAGGGGTAGGGTTTCCAGGGGCAGTCAGGGGACAGGGAGAAGGGGTGGTTGGATGGGGCAGGGGTCCTGAAGGAGGTGTCAGGAATGAGAGGAGGGGTTGGATGGGGCGACGTGAGTCTGGAGGCGGTCAGAGGTCAGGGAGTGGTGGTGTGTGGATGGGGCAGAGGTCCCCGGGGGGCCGTCAGGGAACAGGGGGGTTGGATGGGGCAGGAGTCCGGGGGGGGGCACATAGGAGGTGGGGGCCGGTCCACAACCCCCTCCCCTAACCGGCCTACCATACAATTTACGAAACCTGATGTGGCCCTGAGGCCAAAAAGTTTGCCCGCCCCTGTTTTAGAGTACGACTGAGATACTGATTGTCTAAAAGCTATATGCTGATTCGGCAGTGAGCCTTTTGGAAGATGACCTGTGTGTGCATCAGAACCCATTGGGGTGTGGCTGAACCTAATCACTGGAAAAAGAATCCCTAAAACCATTAAGTGAAATGGGACTGGAAGACATTTTATGATGGAGACAGAGGAGGGGAGGAGAGAAGTGAAGAGATGCTGAGATTTAAAGTGGCTGCTAGGCACAAATTGCTGTTGAATGGGAGGAGCCCAAACTGTCCAATGAATCTAAAAAGAGACAGGAAAAGACAGTAAAATATAATAAATACATGTAATTATCTTATTATATTAATATATTAGTATGTTATCTTCCACTAGGAGTTACTTCCTACAGCAGAGTAGTGTGTACAGTAGCTAGACTATCATGTCACACACAGGAAGGGTTCCCCAGTAACACAAAGTATCACCAGCACTAAATCTTCAGGCCTGTTTCTTACAGGTATGTTTGTAAGTGAAATTTAAATCAGTGAGCCATAACATACATAGCACTAAGCCTCACACCTTGGAATGCAGCCAAGGTACCAGTAGCCCACTCATGGACAGCCTTTTGGAAATATTACTATGTCTCTTCATTAGGGCTTGGCTACACTTACAAGTTGCAGCGCTGGTGGAGGCTTTCCAGCGCTGCAATTAACACCCCGTCCACACTTGCAGGGCACAACCAGCGCTGCAACTCCCTGGTTGCAGCGCTGGCTGAAAACCCATCCCGGCAGGGGTATAAGGAGTGCAGCGCTGGTGACACCAGCGCTGCTCAGCAGGTGTGGACACTCACCAGCGCTTTACCTGTCCTCCAGGGAATAAGGAGCTATCCCAGAATTCCTGTTCAGCCACTCTGCACATCAGTTTGCACTCTACTGCTCTTGCCTCAGGTGACCCGCCCTTTAAATGCCCCGGGAAATTTAAAAATCTCCTTCCTGTTTGCTGCAGCCAGGTGTGGAGTGCAATCAGTTAATCAGTTACAGGTTACAGGTAACCATGCCTCCACGCGGCAAACGAGCCCCAGCATGGAGCACAGGTGAATTGCAGGACCTCATCAGTGTTTGGGGTGAGGCATCTGTTCAGGCACAGCTGCGCTCCGGCCGTAGGAATTACGATATCTTTGAGCAGATATCAAGGGCCATGCTGGATAGGGGCCATGAACGGGACGCACTACAATGCAGGGTGAAAGTTAAAGAGCTGCGGAGTGCCTATTACAAAGCCCGAGAGGTGAATCGACGATCCGGAGCTGCTCCCACGACCTGCCGTTTTTACAGGGAGATGGACAAGATACTTGGGGGTGACCCCACTGCCAATCCCAGGATAACGATGGACACTTCTGAGCAGGCTGGGGGACAGGAGGAGGAGGAGGCTGCGGGGGGGGGGGAGAGGAAACCACGAGTGAAGCTCCTGGGATGGGGGAAGAAACCGCAGATTCCCTGGAGGCATGCAGCCAGGAGCTCTTCTCAAGCCAGGAGGAAAGTACCCAATCGCAGCAGCCAGCAGTTGCAGAAGGACAAGCAGAGGAGCGGTGTACCGGTAAGCGGCTTTTATTTTCTGGGTGGAAATGTTTCTGGAGAGGAAGGGGGGTTATGGATGCATGCATGGCAGCGTCTAGATGTGGAATAGCCCGTTGATGTGGTCTATCACGCGGTAATCTGCTTCAGTTATCTCAGCAAAGCTTCATCCAGAGCGTGGGCAATATGCCTGCGCAGGTTTATAGGCAGAGCCACTGTGTCCCTTGTCCCAGTGACGGTGACGCGTCGCGCCACTCTTCGGCCAGTGGGGACCATTTCTGAACACAGGCACGCCGCATAGGGTCCCGGGCGGAATCCACATTGCTCTAAAAGAGCCCCGCTGTTCCCTAGTGACTGCAGTAAGGAAACATCTTCCAGGCTTAAGTCCTGTGAAAACGGGTGGGAGACTCTTTAGTGAAGAGATAGGGAGATAAGATCACCCCTGCATCTGCATCTTCACTCAACCCCTCTAGCACTCCAGATTACCCGAAGCAACCAGCTCCCCTCTCACTCAAGCCCCTCTTCTCCCTATATAAGTAAACACTCCTCACTCACCATTTCGTGGCTTCTGTTGTGTTTTCCTTTTGGGATAAAGAATGCAAGTGAGAACTTGCAAGTGAGAACTCCCTCAGTGTAACAATTCATGTCTGGAGATAGTGGATACAATGCTGCCCGTGTTAAATGTTGTCATTTCTGTGTCTACAGTGACCTTGACTACTGGACTGCCCAGATGTTCAACATCACAGAGGCTTCAAAATTTGAGAAAAAATCCCCGAAAGAGCAAAGAGGACATGCTGAAAACTGTTCTTCAGCACTCTGCTACAGAGAGAAAAGAATTGAAGGAGTGGCGAGAGAAAGAAAGCAGGACCCGCAAGAGAAATGCAGTGGCCAAGAGGAAAAGCACGGAGCGGCTGCTAAGCATCCTGGAGCGCCAAGCGGAGTCTATAGAGTCACTCGTTGCCATGCAAGCAGAGCACTACCGTGCTACTCCCCCACCCGCCCCGTCCTTTGTGCCTTGTGCCCCAATGTCAGCTCAAACCACCTTTCCCCAGCATCCAGGCTCTTACCACCACCAGCTGCCTCCAACACCTGTACGTTCCCCAACCAGCCCTGATACCTACCACCACCCTTACCCTCTGCATTCAACCCCCATCACCATGCAGTATATGAACCCTGAAGTGCAGGATTCATTAAACAGCAATCCAGACATGGCATATGCAAACTTGTGACTGTACAGTTCACCAACCCACACCCTTGCCCTCTTGTGTTAATGAAATGTTGTGTCTGTCTGTCTGTCAAGGAAGTTTTTTTCTTTTCAATAAAACAATTCTTGGCTTTGAAAACAGTCTTTATTATAGCAGATAGTGAAAGATACCTTAGCCCAGTAAAGAAAGAGGCACTGCAAATCATATTATTATTATGGATAATAGAATAACAGTGTAAGCAGTGCAATTCACTCCCATGCAAGGCAGCAAACATTACTGTTGGCTTTCAGCCTCAAATTCTTCCCTCAAGGCATCCCTAATCCTTGAAGCCCTGTGCTGGGCCTCTCTATTAGCCCTGCTCTCTGGCTGTGCATATTCAGCCTCCAGGACTTGAACCTCGGTGGTCCATGCCTCACTGAATGTTTCACCCTTCCCTTCACAAATATTATGGAGGGTACAGCAAGCGCTTATAACCGCGGGATGCTGCTTTCCCAAGTCTAGCTTCCCATACAAACATCTCCAGCGAGCCTTTAAACGCCCAAAAGCACACTCCACAGTCATTCTGCACCGGCTCAGCCTGTAGTTGAACCGGTCCTTGCTCCTGTCAAGCTTCCCTGTATAGGGTTTCATGAGCCAAGGCAGTAACGGGTATGCGGGTCTCCAAGGATCACAGTGGGCATTTCGACATCCCCTACTGTGATCTTCCTGTCTGGGAAAAAGTCCCTGCCTGCATCTTCCTGAACAGGCCACTGTTCCGAAGATGCGTGCATCATGCACCTTTCCAGGCCAGCCTGTGTAAATGTCAATGAAACGCCGCGGTGATCCACAAGCGCCTGGAGAACCATAGAGAAATACCCCTTACGATTAACGTACTCTGATGCCAGGTGGGGGGGGGCCAGAATAGGAATATGCGTCCCATCTATCGCCCCTCCACAGTTAGGGAAACCCATTTGTGCAAAGCCATCCACAATGTCCTGCACGCTCCCAGAGTCACGGTCTTTCTTAGCAGGATGCGATTAATTGCCTTGCAAACTTGCATCAAAACGATTCCCACGGTCGACTTTCCCACACCAAACTGGTTCCCGACCGACCGGTAGCTGTCTGGATTTGCCATCTTCCAGATTGCAATAGCCACCCGCTTTTCCACCATCAGGGCAGCTCTCAATCTTGTGTCCTTGCGCCGCAGAGTGGGGGCGAGCTCAGCACACAGTCCCATGAAAGTGGCTTTTCTCATACGAAAGTTCTGCAGCCACTGCTCATCATCCCAGACTTCCATGACGATGTGATCCCACCACTCAGTGCTTGTTTCCCGAGCCCAAAGCGGCGTTCAACGGTGCTGAGCATTTCCGTGAATGCCGCAAGCACTGTAGTGTCACACGCGCAGACAAATCCATATTGATATCATCGTCGGACTCCTCACTGTCACTTTGGAGCTGAAGGAATAGCTCGACTGCCAAACGTGTTGTGCTGGTGACACTCATCAGCAGAGTCCTCAGCAGATCGGGCTCCATTTGCCACAGAAATCGCGATTCACAGAGAGTAACAGAAAGACACTCACAATGGCGCCAAATGCTGCCGGAAAGAGTGAATGCTGGGATGTGAAGCGATGCACCACGGGGCGCTGGCAAACAGGAAGCGGAATGACCCGCACACTTCCTTCCCCTTCCCACAATACTCAGCGCCAAAATGGGACGAGGTGCTCTGTGGGATAGCTGCCCACAATGCACCTCTCAATACAGCGCTGGAAAGTGCTGCAAGTGTGGCCACACTGCAGCGCTGGTAGCTGTCAGTGTGGCCACACTCCAGCGCTGGCCCTTACACAGCTGCATGAGCAGCGCTGTAACTCCCAGCGCTGCAACTTGTAAGTGTAGCCAAGCCCTAACACTTTCTATACTGTTCCATTTATGTTGCCCTTAATTTTGGTGTCTAGTGCACACTGCCCCACATTTAGACTTCACTTCAGTTCATAGATAGGGTCAAGGTTCAGCTCTGCTATTATTTTCAGAACCCAGTTTTCCACTGCTAGTCTGTGTGGGGTAGGAGACTACTATGAATCAAGGAAAGCGGTGAAACAAACACATACACAAGAAAAATCAATGAACCAAATTCTGCTTGACTCACTCCCATGAGAAGTCTTATTTAAGTCAATAGATGAATAAGGTGAACAAGGTTTGGTCCCAAGTGTCATAATTTGCCCAGTGTGCTGGGCCAATTCCATCCTGTACACTTGCATTTTGCCTGCCTACAATTTCCCATTGTTTCAGCTGATGTGGTATTTTTCATCACACTATTGTATAGTGTTGCTATCTGCTATTAAACACCTGCTACATTTCTCTCTAGGGGTAGCTGCATTTCTATAGTGGATGAAGTGATTCCCCTATGTGGTATAGTTTGTAATCAGCTCATGCTCTTTCAGAATGAAAGGTGATATATAAATGTAAACAAAATTGCAGAATCTGTCTTTCACTTACTGTTGTCCCTTGTTGCAATTTGTTCTCCTACAATATATTCCATCTACATGAACAAGCATACTCCAAGACAGTTTTTATCTTGTTCCTGACATGTATTGGCATCTAAAGGATAAAATCCCATAGTTATTAATTTTTAAACAATGAAACACTGTTCCTAGTCAAACCTGTCACCCATTGTAGATCTTAATCAGTTTCAGTCCCATTATAGTCATGCCTGCTGCAGTGAAGCAAGGTTTGGAAAGAATTTGTCACCAGGGGAGAAATTATTTTCTTTTCAGAGGGATCCACCGCATTAAAAAAATTATAACAACATATGCCCTCTGATATATTTTACTGAATTCTAAATGTTTGAAGTGAACATAAACCAAATTCTGGATCGTTTTCAGGATCACATTAAACTTCTGCCTTGGAAACATTCCAATCCTGCATCGGGCTGCCAGATATGAAAAGTGTAGATACAGTGTTAGGAAGGACACAATCTTTTATCTGTTTTCCCTTCAGAAAGTGGGTTAAGTAGAATGATGCACAACTGCAGGAACATAAACAAAAATAATTAAACAAACACTGGGATTTTTTTCTTCTTGTTCTAAATCATTTTATGGTCTCGCTTTTTTAAAAAGGTAATTCATGAACATTGTTGTAGCAGATTCAGATGTAAGATTGTCCTGACTTTGTATTTTTTTTTCTGTAGTTACATTTTTCCCTTTATGTTTTCTTTGGTCACATCAAATAAAATCCTACACTAAGCCAGTTATCAGTATTTCAGTGGAGTTGCCCAGATGTTGGTTGTTTTAGTGGGACAGTTTCCCATGACAGTGATATGTGCCTTCTAAAATATAGCATGCTTTTACTTTACAGTGTTCAAATGGGAGTATCAAACTGGGTAAATTCAAGTCCCAAACACTCATTGTTGGCTTAAGGTGGAGTTTCTTCTAGCCCAGTGCTTCTCAAAGCTGGTCTGCCGCTTGTTCAGGGAAAGCCCCTGGCGGGCCGGGCCGGTTTGTTTACCTGCCGCGTCCGCAGGTTCGGCCGATTGTGGCTCTCACTGGCCGCGGTTCACCGCTCCAGCCAATGGGGGCTGCGGGAAGGGCAGCCAGCACGTCCCTTGGTCTGCGCTGCTTCCTGTAGCCCCCATTGGCCTGGCACGGCAAACCATGGCCAGTGGGAGCCACGATTGGCTGAACCTGTGGACGCGGCAGGTAAACAAACTGGCCCAGACCGCTGGGGGCTTTCCCTGAACGAGCGGTGGCCCGACTTTGAGAAACACTATTCTAGCCTATATGGACTACAAACAAAAGTCCCTTTGCGGGGACTATCCGAGCAATTTGGAATGTCTGACTACCTGACAATGGTAACAACATCCTCAGATATTAGGAATGGCAATATACAAAAACCTGTAGGAGAACACTTCAACCTCCCTGGCCACACAATAGCAGATCTTAAGGTGGCCATCCTGCAGCAAAAAAACGTCAGGACCAGACTTCAAAGAGAAACTGCTGAGCTCCAGTTCATCTGCAAATTTGACACCATCAGCTCAGGATTAAACAAAGACTGTGAATGGCTTGCCAACTACAGAACCAGTTTCTCCTCCCTTGGTTTTCACTCAACTGCTAGAACAGGGCATCCTCCCTGATTGAACTAACCTCGTTATCTCTAGCTTGCTTCTTGCTTGCCTATATAAACCTGCCCCTGGAAATTTCCACTACTTGCATCCGAAGAAGTGGGTATTCACCCACGAAAGCTCATGCTGCAAAATGTCTGTTAGTCTATAAGGTGCCACAGGATTCTTTGCTGCTTCTACAGAACCAGACTAACACGGCTACCCCTCTGATACTTAACATCATGGTTAGAGCAGTGGACAGAACGTCTGTTCCCCATTCTGCCACTGGCTTGCAACATGACATTGGGCAAATCATTTAACTTCTCTGTGCTTCTATTTCTCAACCAGTAAATGGGGAATGGTAAAATACCCATCTCCACAGAGAACTTTGAAATTCTAAGATGAAAGGTGCTATGTAAGCGCAAAGTATTATTTGTAATGGAACTTTCAAAAACTGCAGGTCAGGTATCATAGGCTTTTCCAAAAGGATGTTTTGTTCATGGCATATATCTCACAAAGAATTGCTTTGTACATTACAGGAAGTAATCAGGTTGAGACTTAAGGATTTTCCTAGGTCCAGTACAGACTTCCAGGGTTTCAAATATCCCTAGAAGTGGAAATTCTTGAAATCTGTTGGACAGGACTTTTTGTGCTACTGGAAGTCTTCTTCCTGTTTGTAATCTTATGGTCTAGCTGTACTAAGAGCTCTGCTATAGGAAATTATATTTCAAAAGGGCAGGGCAGGCAGACAAGTAACTATTTAGTCATTTGACTGAAATATTCATGTGTATTGCACATAATGTTTGGGGAACACCAGACTGGTATGGAACACAAGATTCAATCTCCATTGTTCACATGGAAGTACTTAGATAGAAAGGGAGAAACAAGGATCAGACACAACAGTCTCATAGTCAATATCAGTTGATCCTCAGCCATCATCAAATAAGACCAAAGGGATACATTACTCAGGATGCTTCATCTTTGCGTGGTCATATTTCCACCCTGTCACTGCTTCATTGTGACTAGAACTGGGCAAATGTGTTTGCAAACATATTAATCAAATCCAATTCACATTCTACCTGATCCATACTTTTGCCCCCAAAGAACTGCCATACTGAACATAGGAATTACCATACCAAATCAGTCCCTAGATCCATCAGTTCCAGTTACCAGTACCAGATGCTTCAGAAGAAGATACAAGAAGCCAACAGTAATAGTTAGAAGCTGACTTAAGTCCTGAGCATAAAGTTAAATAGCTCTTCCACATTTTTTGTTGTAATTAATTATGATAACTCAGGATGTTCTTGATATCCATATATAAATCCAGTCACATTGTGAAGCTTGTTAAATCTGTTTTTTGATCAACAACTAGCTCACATGATATTGCTTTTGTTTAATGGTTGGTTGACCAATTATTGGATGGTACTGCCTACACTGTTTATTCACACACAAGCTCCTTGATCTGAAAACATTACATAGTCCTAGATATTTGACCGAGAGATGTGGTATCCACCATGTCAGTTTGATGACTCAAAGCAGGCAGAGCATCACGAAGAGTAGCAGGACCAGTTGGAGATACATAGACGGATGCCAGAAGGATACATTTGGGCTCCTTGTGCTAGTCTAACAATTGCTGCTGGCCCGCTGTCAGTTGTTGCAGACATCGTTCCCGTGGCCTAAATTCCTCTACCATCCTCTCTTGGTCCCTCTGCAAGAGCTGGTCTCCTCTGGCAAACTCCTTCTTTCTTCTATCCAGCATGTGTCCATGCTTGGCTGCCCAATGACAACTACTTCCATTGTTTCTGCTAGCTGCCAACCAAATGACCCAGCACTTGTAAGGGCCTCTCCATCAACTCCCTTGCTGTTGCTGCTTGTTGGGCCCATGTTTCTCCTTGATCATGGTAACAACAGGGCTGATGTCTCTCTTCTCTGTCAGCACCTTCCCAGCACCTCAGTAGCTGATGGCTATCTAGGGACAGGACCATACACATGGCTATGTAGAGGAGGTTCTGTGGTGCAATTTACCACAAGCAGTGTTTGCCCCATAACTCAGTATCTGATCATACTGCAGAGACCTTGCTTCATATTTTGGGTATGGCACATGAGCGAAGTGTTTCTGGCCAAGTGACCATGAGCATCTCTGTGTTTATTCCCTGTTTTCCTCTCTATTCCTCACAGCTGCTTATGATCACGTGATATTTATAGTGGGCTAGATCCTCAGCTGGTCTAAATATATTAGCTCCATTGATGTCAGTGGGGTGTGCCAGTTTACACCATGGAGGATCTGGATCTTTGGGATATCCAGTTATTTTAAAACACCTTTCCTTGCTTCCTAACACAAAACCAGAGAATACTGTTTCAACATCCCTTATAAATGGTGCCATAGTGGAGATTTCCCAAATGGCCCAAACTAGAAGAGCTATGACTTTGTTTCTTTTCTTTGTTGACCTTATTGATTATGACTCATTGGTAATCTGATTGGTCTGAAGATAAAATACTCTTTACAAAGAAAAAATGTATGCAACCAATAGGCCTACCAGAACTTTTGGTGCAAATATTTATAATCATGCAGAAATATAGTCACACATACAAGCAGCAATAAGACACATGAATAATCCCCTCCCCAGATATCCATATGAACATAAAATGGTTATTCCAACATTTCAGTATGAGGCCAAAAGTCATTTCCCACAAATAATATACAACATGTTTGCTTACTTGAACATTTGCAGAAGTATTGGCATGATCCTTCCCACTAGTTACCCAGCTTTGTTCAACAGCAAAATCTAGCACCTGCTGTATAGGAGTCTACGTTGTCCATCTTGGAATGCTCACCAAGTTCCATTTCTAATGTCCTTCTGTTCTTCCCAGCTGCTCTCATTTTCTCTCCTAGCGCAATGCAATTCATCGCTTTCTTACACACTTGGCTGGTCTGGTTATCCTTTCCCTAGCACCAGTTTTACACCAGGCTAGCTGCACTGACTGAAGTTGAGTTATTCCTGATTTATACTCCTGTAATATTCTTATATCCAAGACAGTGACCAACTAAAAGTAACATACATGTGAATATGTACCCACACACAGCAAATTTATGTCTTGCAGGTAAAATAGAAGTAAAAGAGTTCAGCTATAATCCTGCCATATCAACCTTCCTGTTGATGTTACATTCTGTCCCTCTAGTAGCTCTTTAACTGATACCTCACGTTTCTTCAATTGCTTCTCTAGGATCTATTAAAAATAAATGTCTATCTATCTCAAAACGTGGCTTAGTTTTTAACTGATAGTGGCTATTTTAATTATCTGTTCCTTTCTTCTTAACTATCTTAATGTTTATCTTAATAAATTAACTGTTCTATTTTCCACTTACATTTTTATCACTCTGACTGATCATTATTATGCATCACTTTCTACTTGCACTTTAGCTACCTTTTCAACTTCCATCTCTACTAATTACTTGCCTGCTGAACATTATTGTTCTCAAACAGAGTCAGTTAACACTGTTTGGGTGCTGTAACTGAGAGCCAGCACTGTGCCCAGCAGCAGGGACACGATGTCTTCTCAACTTCTCATCAGACCCTTAAAGGAAAGTTTACGTGGCGTTATGGCAATGGGTGTGAATTACACACATATACACATGGGGAGAATCTCTCACCTGTACAAAATGGCTGCCCAGTTGGTCTGGCTGATGCCTGAAAATGTGAAACAAAACCAACATCTGGCCATCTTCATTTCAAATTGTTTTCATGAACAACATTTGGCTGAGCCAGTACAACTTGATTAGATGGTAGCTTGGAGGTCCTTCCAGCTCTAGACATGCAAGAGATGGAAGCAGCTGAAAATCTTCTAAAATGAACCTAATTCCCTCCTCAAAGCCCACAGAAATCCCTCAGTATGGTCTGATTAAGTTTACTGCCTGTGGGTTTGCTGGAAGATCATGCCATGGACAGCAGCTACCCTTGGTTCTGCCAGGGCCAAATTAACGTTTTGTGGGCCTGGCACCAAACTTATTTGTGGGCCGCCCATGGGGACAATGGAGCATGGCACCGGGGGGTCAGTCCCCAGAGCGAGGGGCCAGCCAGGGGCAATATGGCATGGCAGGGGCAGCCCTGCTCCGCCCAGCCCAGTGCGAGGGCACTATTTACAAACTGACAGTTGCCAGATGCACGATGGCCCACCCGACCCTGTGCTGCTAGCATGCCCCTTCCCCTGGGGGGTGGGCCCATGCTGTGCCACCCAGCCCCCCTGCCCAACACCAGAACAACCTCCCAATTCTCTATGGCCAAAGCCACCCGGACCCGCTTTGCCCAGTACCAACCCCCCCGGTCCTGCCACAAATGTGCAGCGCCCTGCACAATACCACAACTGTCCAGCACCCCATACAACCCCCCCACTCCCTAGTCCCCCAACACACAGAGATCTTCCCCGCCCCCTCACAGCGCAGCACCCACCCCAGGCCCTCCAGAGACCAACTCCCCTGTGCCCTGCCTCCCAGCCCCACTCACCAGCCCTGTTGGGAGGTGACTGTCTGCTGGGCTGAGCCGCCAGTACAGCCAGGGCTGGTCCCAGGCCAGGGAACCATTCTGGCACCTCAGGAGTGGCGAGATCAGCCAGGCCAGGACCTGCCCCACCCGGGCTCTGTCAGGACCTACTTGCCTGGAGGGGCCCAGCCAAGCTCCCCACACTACCCCTCCCCACAACTGGCTGAGATTGGCCAGGCTTCTGCATCAGTCCCAGGCAGCTCAGCTCCAGGGAGACAGGTGGGGCGCTACAGGTGGTGGGAAGCAGAGACTGCAGAGGTGCACTACTTCAAGTTCCCAGGTTAGAAACCGCACACAGTGGGAAAGTCTGCCATACTTCCTAAAGCAGAAAGCCCATTTCACCTCCTGGGTTCTAAAGAGCTCCAGTTAGCACTCTGCCCAGATAAACCCCTGAGACAACGCAGCCCTGCATCTTCCCAACAAGTGCTGGCTTTGCCTGATATGGACAATAGAGCCACCATCTAGGAGTAGTATTTTGACAAGTGTATTAGGTCTGAGATGCATATAGAATTTGTTTGTGTTGTTGTGTAAACATAAATCATATACTGTATTTCCAAAGGAGTGAATTAATAACCATCTTCTGCACGTGTGGGTGGCTGGGAAACTTAATGTAGGTGCAGAGCACTGCAAATTGACTGAGGGAAGAAAATAATGAGGGTTTAATTTTGAATTTTCAGCTTGCATCTGAAGAAATGTGATCCAAAACAATTGGCTTATTTAATTCTTCCAGATGTTACTGAGATTTTGCTCCAGCAGATGTCCCTGTGATACAGGGTACTCCACCAAAGGAGCCAGGCATCTGATCTTCATGAGAGCTACAGACAGAGATCTCTGTGTATTATTTTTTCACATATGTAGGCCCAGATTGTGACACAGGTGCAGGCTCTACACAGACATGCACAGAGGTGGGGAGAGGAGAGGATGCAAGGAGTTGTCTCCTCCTCTTGCAAAGACCACACTAGTGCTTGTCTCAGTGCTAGTTTCTGGACTTGGGGCAACACTGGGTGTGTCCACACTGCTTCCTCAGTGTGTCTTGATTTGGCAAGGTAGTTAGGCATGTGCCTAACATTAAGTATATCATTAATTCATTTGAGTGAAATGGTATTGCTCACATGCTTAAACATGGGGGCCTGAAGTGGGACCTTGGGGTCTGGAGGCACACAGCACCTCAGTGAGAAGGTGGATGATAACCATATCCCCCAGCTGCACTAGACTCCAGAAAAGCTCAGGCCTTGTCTACACTAAAGGGAAAAGCCGATCTAAGCTACGCAATTTGAGTTACATGAATAGCGTAACTCAAATTGACAGAGCTTAGATCTACTTACCGCGGGGTCCACACTATGCAACATCGATGGGAGACTCTCTCCCGTCGATTCCCCTTACTCTTCTTGATCAGGTGGAGTACAGGAGTCGACGAGAGAGCACTTGATGGTCTATTTCGCGGGTCTCCAACTAAGTTGACCACCAATGCATCAATCGCCTCAGTGTCGATCCTCCGGTAAGTGTAGACAAGCCCTCAACTGCACAGAGGTACAGACTGTACCATCCCAAAGCATGCAGCAGCCTGTGCAGTCCCCCTGCATATCACAACACTGCCCTTCTCCAACCTCTCCCTGGGTGCAATGTGGTTCTGCACTACTCCATTTCAGAAGAGTGGTAAATGCCACAATTCAGCCTATAGCTTCTATGTATGCATATGTATATGGGTCTGTATATGCACACAGAGAAACACATGTATAAATCGCATGCACACATGCATATACTTATTTCTCTAAGACGGCAGATGACTAGCTCCTTTGGCTGTGGTGCCCTTTTACCCTCAATGTATATTTATTAGGAAGGTAGCACAGAGTGGGACATAAGGATTTCTTGGTTGTAGTCTCAGTTCTACTACAAACAGGATTGGGCAGGTCAGTTAGCTCCTATGTGTCTCTGCTCACACATCTGTAACTAGTATAACAATACTTACTTGCCTCACAGGGGTGCTCTGAGGCTTAATTCACTGTAAGACATTTTGGGCCAGAGACTGTGGAAGTGTAAATCTGCATAGCTTCATAATGGAGCTATGTCATCTTCCAGCAGTTGAGGATCTGGCTCCATGAAGGTAAAGCACTTGTAGAGTGAACTATAATGGTAGTATTAAACTCACTCTGGGATCATTGAATGGAAGGTGCTATAGAAATTAAAAGAGCTGTGTTACTATTAAATGTAACATGGCTGTTTCTATGGTGTTGAGCAAGAGAACTGAAATCTTCTGCAGAACTCACTATGAGCACTGTAAAAATAATAAATTATAATAGTAGCCAAAAGAATCCTGAACAAATTTCAGCCTATTTACATTGGGAACTAGATCCTCTGCTGGTGCATATTATTGTGCTCCCATTGAAGTTGATGGAGCTATGTTGACTCATACCAGCAGATGATCTGGCCTAGAGAATAGAAAGATCCAGGAAAAAAAATTATTCCATGAATTTCAGCTGGGATTTTTGAAGAGGCCTAAAGGAGCTAGCCACTCAAATGCCAGTTAAATTCAATGGGTTTTGGGCCTCAAAGTTCCCATTTTCCTTGAAAAGTGCACCCTTTAAACAGGGAATAGATTAAAGCACTTAGTCTTACAGGCACCGGATAGTCTCCCATTTTTTAAGATGCAGCTTGTGCATGTATATGCTGTTTGCTAGGATTTGGCTATTCAATGGATTTTTTTTCTATGGGTTGACATGACCCCAAAATACTTAATTTATTTATTTAGGAGGAAACACGTTGAGACTCCAGTATATTGCTGCTGTAATTAGAGTTTTTATATTTGCAGAGACAGGAAATTATTTACTTGTCAGAGCTGTCATGCAGCACTCCCTGTGCGCTGCGATAAACACACACAAAAGAAGTTAAAGGGAAGGTTTCACTGTCTATCTCAAGCACTTCACAGCCACTGGCAAATTATAACAATCATAAGCTTTCGCTCATTTGGTATTCAGGAGTTGTCATCATCCCACCAACCTCTGATGCAGGATACAATCTGCCATTTAGCTACGATAGTGGAGAATGTGTCTCAAGACATATCAGTGAACTCTCAAGGCAAAGGGAAAGTTGGCTTATGAATATCAACATTACTGTCATATTGACCTATGCCCCCTTAACCTGAGAAGAAGAAAAAAATCTCCCCTCCAGGAATCTATTCACCATGTTTCACATTTTCCTTTTGAAAGCTTTCAAGGTAAGACATCCAATTTACTGCCATTTCTTTCTCTGCAGCCTAATAAGTGCTGATAATATTACCAGGTGGCAAGAAACTCATGAAATATTCCTATTTTGCAGCATACAGAGGAGTTGCTGCAAGGATGAAAATTTTTTAGCAGGAAGTGTCACATCTTGGGGAGACCAGGGCATTTTGGGAAGATATAAAGGAGAAAAAGCTGTGTTTGTTAAAACCAATGTACTTTATATAGCACAGAGCTCTATAGGAGACTGATCAAAGCCTGCTGCACCTGAGTCACAATGGATTCTAATTCTAAACTTGCACATTGAAGTACTTTTCTTTCAAAAATCTCACAGCACTTGGCAGACATTAGTTGATGCTTTCACAACGCTCTTGTGAGGAACGTATCAGTCCCAATTTACAAATGTGGAAACTGTAATATAGAGATGTTCAGGCGACCACTTTCAGAGGAGGGAGTGCCTAAAATTAGGTATCAGAATCCCTCTTGATCTTTTACCGAAGGTTGGACTAAACCTTTTTTGAAAGATGAAGAAGTGCACAAAATCTTCTTTTCATTATTTTTCACTCAACTCTGAATGGCCTGCCTCTTTTCATGTCTAGAAGTTGCACTGTTGGGACAAAGGCTGTCCTTGCAATATTTCTAGCCTATCCAGCATCTGGAAGTATTGGAAATCTCACAACCCTGTCAAGTAGTTTCAGAATTCAAAAGGGATTGATATGAAATTTGGGTGAAGGTTTGGGACAGTTATTTTACCCAAACTGGTTCACACAACCCAATTAGTATTAAAAAGGGGGTATGATTGCAAAGTTTATATTCAGATATGAACATCCTCAGAATTTGAGATGTTTGAATCTGAAGTTCTGGTTTGGTTCATGATACAGATATGGGACAAGCCATGAACTTTGGATCCAGAATCAAGCTTCCTTAAACATGGAGGCTGTTTTGGCTGTGAGATTTTGGTTCAGGCCCATCTCTAGTGAGTATATGCAGCGTGGTTTCGTCAGGCTGAACTGTATAGTAAATACAAAACAGATTTCATAACTCATTAAAACCTGCTAAAAAGCAATGAGAAAAGTCATGTTTTTAAAATGGAGTTTAATGAAACAAGACTGGCATCAAGTTTAGTAACAGGCTTCTCTCACCAAAAGGCCTCCTCCTGTTACTAGGCAACCACCCTGTCTATACCTGGAAAAGGGTTTTGCATTATCATTTTGAATAGGATGAAAACTGTTGTTAATAAAGTACTCAGGAAAGAACAGGTTGGATTTCAGTACGGTAGGTCATGTTCCAATCAGATTTCCACCTTGTGAAGATATTTTGAGAGACGCTTAGAATACCAGCAGAAGATGGTTTTTAATTCCATTGATTTCATGAAAGCATTTGATAGTGTCCCCACAGAAACCCTCTGGAAGACCCTGAGACATTAGGAACTCCAACGAAGGTTGTTAATTTGATAAAAGCTATGTCTGATAAGTCTGCATACTGCATCAGGACACAGAGCAGAGAAACAGAATGGTTTAAGATTGTTACTGATGTAAAGCAAGGTTGCATATGACCCCTACTTCTCTTATGCATTATCATAGACTTTTTGATGAGAAGAGCAACGGCTGCTGCCAAGGAAACTGGTATTGTTTGGGCAAGAGAGAAGCAGTTGGACCTAGATTTTGCAGATGATATATTTATACTGGATACCCATTTGGATGGAATGAAAAGATTTATGAGCATAAAAGTGGGCGTTATATCAGTATGCAGAAGACCAAGATCACAGAGATAGGAGAAAATGCTGTCAATACTGGTGGATGTATGACTGGTGGAGAAGAGTATGGAAGAGTTGATGACTTAATTTATCTTGGAAGGTCAGTATCTGCTAATGTCTAGCTCACTAAAAAAGTGAAGAAAAGAATCGGCAAAGCCTGTGGATCATTTCCTTGTTGGTCAGACACCTGGAAGAGTAAGATACATCTATACACTAAAAAGAGATTGTATAATGCTGTTGTCCTCCCAACACTACTGTACACCTCAGAAACATGGCAGATGGTGAAAGTTGGAAGTTTAATGCATTTCACCAGCTTTGTTTGAGAAGACTCTTGGGAATTCATTGGAGAGTTGTGAAACTAGTATGGAAGTGCTGCACTGCATGGGTCAGCAGACTGTGGACTCAATAATCAGACAGAGACAGCTATGGTACTTCAGCGATAGCATCAGGCTACCTCGTGGTAGAAGCACAAGATACATCTGAGAATGGATTCCACCTGGAAAAAAGAGAAGGTGCGGAGGACAAAAAATGACCTATCATGGGATGATTGAAAAAGTGGTTGCCATCATGGAGACAACTTATGATGGAGTCAAACATCTTGCTCTGGACAGACAACAGTAGGAAAAATGGGTTGCCTCATGTGCCAGAAGGCACGAGAGATTCTAATTCTAAATAAGTCAACTGTAATTCCCTCTCCTCTGTGTTAAGTTGTAACTATCATTGCATTTTGCTTATTAATTCTTTCGTAAATGGAGGAAAGTTTCTATTTCCTTTGGATGCTCATGTACTTCATAGTTCAAAAAGCAGCCCCAGGTCAGGTGCATATGGTAGTTCCTATTCAGGAGCGGCTCAGGACTGAGTGGAAGAGACTAAACCACTTAGGACTAGGCAATCAGGATAGGAAAACCACAAAAAAGTTTATTTATATGTAGATTCTTGTAACATGACTCAGAGTCAGCTCACCGTGATTACATCCACAACCCCATAAATTTCTGCAAGTGCATGTAGTCCCCTTGCAGAGTACCCCTGGGCCCAAGAGTGATACAGTCAGACTATTCTTTCCTCCTCCATGGCTCTGTGAGCCATCATAGAATCAATAGACCCTGGGGCCTTTGTGTATCTTCTCTCCTTCCCTAGGAGAGCAACTGAAAAACTGAATCTCCATAGTGTTCCTTTCCCCCAAATACAGGCCTGGTCCAGTGCACACATCTGGGTGGTCCGGTCCTAGCTATTCTGGGCCTGCAGTTGTCTTTGCATGTCTGTCAGGCTCCTGACTTAGTACTTTCTCCTCCTCCTCTCTGGCCCACTAACTTCTCCTCGTCTTCCCTGGGCCTGCCCCCACAGTCTATCTGTATCTCAGGCACCCAGGTTAATCTCTCTGGGGTCCTTTTCCTTTTTGAAATCTCTTGATGGGCTCCTTGTTTGGTGTTGCCAGGCAAATAATTTACTTCATTACTTTCCACAGCTTCTGCGTCTGGGCTGGTGGCTATGGAAGCTGGCTCTCACAGGTCCTCCAAAATGGCAGGGAAACAACATTCAGTCTGGACTCTCACATTCAAATTTGCACACCCAAATGGTATTTGCCCATGCAAATTTGGTATTTTGATACCTCTAACTAAGCAATCTGTCTAGGCAAATCCAAAACCTGAGCAGAGCAAAACTGGAGGCCAATATCATGCAGGATAAACATGCACAAATTGAGATGTGTGCATTTATAGGCCACAATGAAAATCTGTATCACAGACTTTTACAACTGACTAGTTCCAATGTTTTCTCTTCTGTGAAGAAATATTTGATTTACAAAGGAGCCACGGGGACATTGTGGAAATGAAATCTTATTTGAAGACATATTTCAGATACTGTTTTATAATATTCACCCAGCTCTAATCCAACCCAACTGGAGGAAAAATCTGTGATTTTAATACATTCTGCAATTTCTGTTAAATTGTCCAGAAATCTGCCCCTTAGAATATTTGATCCTTCTGGCATCCCAGAACCTAGTATGTGCTGTAAATCCCAAATTTCTTCCTTAATTTTGTACGTTTAATAGAATTAGTATTCATTGTATATAATCTGACTGGTTTCATACATACCCCTTGAACAAAATTAAGGAAAGCAAATCTGTGTCTTGTATTAACTTACTGTTCCAAAATGTGCATTTACTTGTCTTCTTACACTACTAAGTCTACTGAGACTTCCCACTTCTCTCCACACCAATATATTTATCCTATAAAATGTGGTATATATTAGAGCATAAAAATAATTTTTGAAATAAACCAACTAAAGAGAATAACTGCATAGGTACACTTAATAAATAATACAGTAATAAAAATAATAATGATGATGGTTATACTTAACACCTTTCTAATGTTTTTCATTAGAGGATCTCAAAACAGTCTTCAAAGGAAGTTATGTATAATTATCCTGATTTTCACTGATGGAGAAACTGGGCAACAGAGAGACTAAGTGACTTGATCAAGGTGTCACAGTTAGTCAGAACCTGGTGTAGACCTCTGGTCTCCCGATTCCCATTTCCTTGTCTTATCCATTGATCTGTACCACCATCAACCCCCTCAAAATCACATGCTTATCTAGCTATCATGGTGCACATTTCCTTCTTTTAATCAATACTCTTGATTGCAGTGAGTGACAGTTTTAGGGTGAAACCTGAAAGCTGTGGGTGGCTTTTTATCCTGCTCCTTACGTAGCTTTTTTATACATTTAAATTTATGATTTAAAGCTTATTTCACTCATTTTTAAATGTGGTCTATCACTCAGCAGGAGTATGGTGAGACTATATTTGGGTGCAAACCATATTGCCCACAATACAGTACACAAACTCTTGGACTTGTCTTCAATTGTATGACATTGTGAGACATAGAAGAAAATGGACGCAGTCATACCATTTATCAAATTTTCTTTAAAGTTCACAGTGGACTCCAACCCTCCATTCGCAGTTAACTATAGGAATTGTAAGGAGATGGGACTAAGAATAGGAAAGAACAATCCAAATTCAGGTCAACATTGAGAGAACTCCTTGGCAGATAGAAAGCAGTGTTGATAAGGTTCTCCTACATTATACTATGAGGTAGTGAAAGAGTTAACACTGAAAGTCTCACAACACCTGGGAATTCCTATGCTTTCAATCATTTCTGGATTATCTACAATAAAGTTCTTACCCCCCGCTGGAACTACCCGTGCCTCTCAGAGCAACTTGTCATGAGTATGGGGCTCAGGTAGTTGAAAGAGTGTAATGTAACTACATATGCTATAGTTTAGGGCATGGAAGTGACCAGGATTCTTCTTTTTAGGAATCTAGAAGTATTCAAATTTGCTTATGACTACATAACTAGCAAGGTGAACATATGGAGAATCATAAGATGAGCTATTCAGAGTTGAAATCCATGCACATGTTTTAATGTCATATACTGAAGATACACTTCGGGCCAGATCCTCATCTGGAGCAAATGAGAGTCATTCTACCAAAGTCAGTGAAGTTATGTTGAGGTACACCAGCTGGGGATCTGACTCTTACCTTGCAAAATAGCTAAGAGAGAGGTTGGGAGTCTAGCAAGGAAGTGTGAGATCCCTGAGGTGAATGGACAGGTGCCAAAGATATTTCCAAATGGGGAGGACATTTTTAAAAAATAAACTACAAAAGACACAATGAAGTCATTTTTAAAGTACAGGTGAGCTTGATAATAAGCATGTTTTGTGGTGCTTGTGACTACTGGAAAAATATAAATGCTAATTTTAAAATCCTCAATCCATCAGACAGTTAGTCCTTAATCTTGGTGAGCAGCTCTGCTTATTATCTTCTATTTTAGAAATATTTTGATTGATATTACCATTCTAGGGAACAAAACTGTAAATCATTTCAGCTGGTTTCAAGGCCTTTTCCTATAATTGTTATGGCACAAATGAGTTTTCATACAGAGTTTAAGAATATTACACAGAACAAAGAATCCATCTAATAATACCAAATTCTCACTGTTTTCTTAATGGAGTTTTCTGCATTGATACAGCGGTCTGTCTTTCTCAAATGCTTCAATATGGGGCACCTCCTGAAATAATGCTCCTTGTTCACTGATGTCCATTCACAGTCCTTCTGTGTATCATACATATCACTGTAATAAGTAACAATCTTGGCTGTCAGATCATACAGGGAGGGATCACTCAATGCATTTATATATGTGTATACTGAATATAGAAGCAGTCACACCGATCAAACAAAGATCAAAGGGGCTCTAATCTCCACACAACAGGTTTGATACTGCAAGGTGCTGAGCAATTCTGCAAGATGCTGAGAGCCCTTAACATTAATGACAATGGGAATCAAGGGCATGCAGCATCTTGCAGAATTGGTCCAAGTGTACTGGAAATGTTATGGGACTGATTTTCATTACTGTTAATGGGAGTCACAAATGTTGATCCCTCTTATAACATCAATAGGAAAAAGGCAACCCCTCTAGAGTTTGTACATGTGTGTGTGTTTCACATGCCTTTTAAGGACTTAATTATCCAAAACTTCCACTGATGTTGCTGGGAGTTTGGAGTGCACAAGGAATGTAGACTGTTCCATGCATTGTGGAAAGCATGTTCTCCAAATTAAAGTGGAACTTTAGAGAAAAAGTGAGGGTTATTAAAATATAGAGACATTGGGCCAGCTCCCAATGTCCTTACTCAGTCTCTATTTATGTGATTCAATGGAAGTTTTGCCTGACTAAAGACTGTATAGAGACTTCAGGATCTGGTCCTATATAGACAGGATGATAGATACAACCTCCCTCTGGATTTTGTTACAAGCCCTAAATGCACAGAGAGGGCAAATAATCTATATTCTTTTCTACCACCTATCACCGTTAAGAAGAGTAAATCTTCCTAAAAATATGTTGAAGAAAACTAAGGTAATTTTTCATGTTGTTGTAAGATTCTGACTTGGACTATTCCAATCTACAAGCTTCAGATTTTAAAAAGGTAACTATAACTCCACAACTCCGTTTCATTTATGTCAGTTGAATGCCTGATGGATGTTAAACTAGAAAGCAAAAAAGCAAATAAACTTATCTCAGAGTATGAAACCTAAAGGACACAAAGCTTTATAAAAATAAACAACGGCCCCACTTGCAGAACAGTCATTTTAAAGAAGAACTTTACCTCATTAAATTGCAGAATTTCCAAAAACAATGAAATGCAATTTTACAAAGAGCAGCAGCTTCTCTGTACTAATGAAAGAGAACCTGGAAAACTTTTCTTCCTAAGTCATTAATGTAAGCAAGTCAGCCTGTCAAGGGCTTTAATTAAAGCAGTGAGGAAAGGAAGAATCCATGGCGTCTCTTAGGAAAATCTGTATTACACAAAAACATAGTTGTGGGCGGCTAGGCCCCATTCCTGCAGAACATTAAGTGCAACTGTAACTTCGGTCACATGAATAGTTCCACTGACTTCACTCACATGAGTTGTCCTATGGGCTTCAATGGGACTGCTCACAGGATTAAAACTATGCATGAGTTTAAATGCTTTGCTGTATGGGGACCCAAGGTAAGAAACAATTAGAAAGAGATGGAGGAGGTAATTGGAAGAGAAGTGATTAGGCAAAACTGCAGAGGAAGAAGCAATTAAGGTTCCCTTTGGTATCTAAACAGAAAAGGGCCCAAGATATAAAATCCTGATCTGAATTGGATTTTGAACACAACAGAGTACAGGCAGGTTTGGATCTGATTCAGGCTGATCTCTTCTAAGTAACAGTATAACAACTTGTTTGTTCACTTGAGACAGAAAAAAAAGGGCACTGAAATGAGATGTAAAAAAATGCCGTTCAAATAAGATGCAAAGCAAGAAGTCCTGCTTGGTTCACATCAGGATATGGATAACAATCTGCAGAAACAGCTTTCTTTCCTTACAAATCAGAGAAAACCCTAATCTGTTAGCATGTCTGAGACTGTGCCAAGATGTCCTATTAAAGCTACTCCACACTGGATAAACATTGCCTGAAACATTAAGCCTCAGCCTGGAACACTGTCCTATGTGTTCCTGCTAGGGCCAGAGAGGAGAAGAACTATGCTCTTCAGGTGGCAGCATCCAAAATGAATCTGTGTGATCAGTGTAACAAATAATCCCATCTATTGACGATCAGCTCATACCATTAAAATTGTAGGCATGCTCAGGGCTTATCCTTAATTGCTTGTTGCTTCCTGATGATTCTTTGCATGAGACAAGTTAGAATGTGTGTTGCAGCATGAATCATAATTCACCATGCAGTTTATCCTCTGAGGACTGTTTTTTGTTTTTTTTTAATTCCACAACATTTCTGCTTTCACCCTCTTCAAGTGGTTTGGGGTTTTTGTTCTTTAGCATTAAAAAAAAAAAGAATTTGAGCTTCCCAAATTGGCTGGAATCATTCTTAGTACAATAGTGAAAGATAAAACATAGCTTATTTCTGCACTACTGGGAGATCTAGATTAATTCTTTCTGATCAACTAGCCTTATGTGAGAAAAGAAACAAGCACAGAAAACCTTCAAGCTTTGTGACAATGTAAAAAATACATTCAGCTGTTTTACCCACATACCACAGGATGAACACAACATTTTACATCTACCAGGATTTCAAATACAGACTATGCACCAAACACAGAAGCTGGTAGTTTCTGTGGCACCCAGTCCTCAGTAGTTCCATAGTCTCTATAGCAACCATAGTTACTGCCTCTAAGACAGCTGTGTGATAATTATGAGGCTGCTCAACCTTCCCCTTTCCCAGGGGAAAAGTCACAGACTTTGTCCAGTTTGATGCCTTTACATGACAGTATCTTCTTATTGTCCCAGTGTATATGGAGAAGTGAATGGTTCTACAGTCAGACAGGAAGGAGACATGGAAGCCCACTGAGCCAAAAGGCCACTCCAAACACACACACCTCCTGTCAGTTGAGATGGAGTGGCGGAGAGTCACCCCAATTATTCCACACTTTTCTCTGTGCAAGGGACAATTTTTTGGGGGTAAAAGGTGTGCGGATCTGGTCCTTCTCTCTCCCCATCTGTTGGAGCCATATGGGACTTACAGCCCTTTGATTAAAGCAGCATCTCTCAGCCAGGTGGATGGGCCCTTATATAGGGATTCTAGTACAGTCCAAGTGGGGCATAATACAGAAGAGGTGAAGAAAGCAACCTGACCCTGGATCCTTTAGGTGTACAGGGCTTGCAGTTTCAGGCTCCAGCCTGCAGGCTAAGGCTTCTTTGATCCTGTGGGGCTCAGTTAAGCTCCAAGGGCATATTTGATTCAGCTCCATTCAGCCACCAGTGGATCACTCACCCCAAGCACCAGGTACCCTTCTGGTTAGTGTGTTTGAGGAACAGGGTAAGGAGCCAGAAAACAACTGAGTATCAAATGAGAACAAACAAAGCAAACAAAACCCGAACAAACAACCGAACAAACAGAAAAGACAGAGACAAGTAGAAATGAGGAGCAGAGGCAGAGGAGGACAGGGCAGAGAAATGCATTGAAAAAAGGGGACAGCATTTGTGCCAGAGTACGGGATGTAAAAGAAGGAAAGGTTCCATCTACCAATCCATAGATTGATTAAAGTTTTCTTCCCTACGCCATGCTTACTAAGCCTCCCCTTCCTGTAGGCCAGGATCCATCAATTTGATATATAGTCAGTTTTTGCAACACACTGGTACATAAATTGACCTATGGTTTGGCCTTAGATGTTGTATGCCCTCTTTCCAGCAGACTGATACCCCATTGCAATCACTGTGTCTGCATTCTCTTGGTCTGAAAAGCCCTCCTATCTGGAGCAGAAAGGAAACTATCACCATTGTGGATGCAGTTAAAGTACTGGAAAGGAATATGCCAAACTATCACATAGACATTGGTCACAAGCCTGCAAAAAAATGCCTTTTGGTAGAGCAGAAGATGCAAAATACATTAGATGATCACTCCTAACTTTTTGCTTTTCTCATAGCTAGTGACAAATCACGTCTTTAATTAATGACTAGAACTCTTTCCGAATTTGCCCACAATTTGAGAACCGCTGATGTAGTATATAGAACAGTATAAACAAATAATTGTCTGTATGAAATTTTAATTTCCACTGACTTCACTAATGCTTGTTTTGTAATGTGTTGTAAACTAGGCAAATATCTAGCTGAGTTGATGTACCCCCCCCTTGAAGACCGCTACATACCCCTGGTTGAGGACCACTACTCTAAACAATTTGTAGTCAAACCTTCAAGTTCACTAACAAATCAGACATTTCCATGGAATTTGTAAACCAACCCATAGGTATGTAATAGCAGTTCTTGAAATATCTTGCCTAGAAAGGGCAAATACATCTGTGATTGAAATCGTTATGCATTCATTCTGATTTTAGCTTCATTGGACATTTTTCTATAATGTCTCTAATAAGGAGTGAGGAACACAATTAGCTTTTCATATCTACAGGTACCAATATCACCAATTAACATTTATTCTTTCTTTTTATAAACAAGCTTGCAAGGTTATACATTGGTATTTTGCCATGTTATAGTCCTCATTCATTTCCAGCCATTACCAGGAAGTCCAATCTATTCCAAGAATGATGTGGAGTAGTAGAATCTTTAAGAAGGACTGGAGTGGCTGCAAGTCAGATGCATCCTAATTAGCCTATACAATGCAAATAATAAAAAAGCCACCCAATTAAATAAATCTTCCAAAGGAAGGTTGAAACTGTCTAGCATCCCGCAATAACTCAGTGTTTCTACATTTATGCTGAGCTGCATTAGCATGAAATATAAAATACTTTGGATTCCAAACTATGAGTAGAAAATCTCTCTTGGAAAGAAAGTAGATTTTTGCATGAAGTATGGAAACCAAAGAGCGAGAGAGATGTGTTTATCAGACCCATAGGATGCTTTCTTCCAAGCATGCTGTTTACAAAATAGCTTTGCATTGTTTGGCTCTTATTATATTCAAAACAACTGCAGAGGTTTCCCTGGCAGTCCACCTGCTTCTCTTTAGAAACAGCCACCTAGGGTTCTGGGCTAGGTGATTATTTCATATATTTGGAGCCAGTTGTTGTCAGTTCCATGGTTTTCTTCTTGATGGCTGGTGATTTGTACCTGTCAACAAAATGGCATCAGCAGGTGCAGGCTGGTTGGGTGCCAGAGCTGCAGCTGGACAATGATTCCAACAGCCCATTTCATACATGCTATTTTTTTCCTCCGCCTGGTTGAGGCTTTTATACAAGGTGCAGTGAAATCAGGTGCTGCACAAGCTATAGCTCACACTGTTCTGAAAATGCACTTCATTCCTGACCTGCCACAACCCCAGTTATTGCAGTACTTTTGTTCCCACAGACCTTGGGAAACACAACATTCCTGACCCGCAACAACCTGCTATTCTAGTTCTGTGGATCTCTAGAGCAGGGAACTACTGATTACATTAGCTAGTGAGGTGGATGGTTTCCTGATGTGGACTAATATAGACTCTGGTATTAAGGACAACACATTTATTTCAATTTGTATTTCAAGCCAAGATTTGAATCCACATCTCAAGAGGATTGTGCATTAATCAAATACACTCCCCTCTCTCACTTCTCACTATTGTTAGCTCTACATACATTAGCTCTGTTATTATAGATTGGAGGCACACACATATGGATGTTCAAAGTTTAGTTCTTAGACATTTATGAGAAGATTTCAGATTCAAAATTTCCCATAAAGAATCCCCAGCACTGCCAAACCCAAGTGTTCAAAATGATGAGATTGGCTTAAAAATCAAAAGATTTTTAAAATTAATATATGTTGGGTTCTTTTTATTTGCTTTCTGGTATCTGAGCCTTTGTGGATAACATTTCCAAGCTTTTCTCTACCATCAAGAGGCTAGGGGAAAAAAAACGTGGAGAGCCTCATGTAATAACATGACTCCAGGAACTAGAATTTTAAGAAAAATACTAAATACCATGCAGAAACTCCAAAGCTTAGATTGTAGGTTGTAGGTAATATGGTTGAAAGATTGGGCCTGATTTGTGTCTTTCACCATTGTGTGCCAGTGTCTTCTCAATAGTGTATTTAACCCAATATGACTCTGTGGGTATGGGTATGGGTATAGCTATATATTTGCAGTTATTTGGATTGTATGTTTGGTATTTTTTTAAAACTTTTTTTGGTGAGATTTGGAGAGTCTCGTAGATGCTCCCAAACCAGCAGAGTCTTGAGGATGCCTGGCTTCTCTGGCACCATACCATATATCAGCAGCATGACACTGCGTGATACATCATCAGAGTCCTTATGAAAGAGAGGCCTCTCAAATTTCATAATATCTGTACTTTTTTATATTTATTAAGCTTTAAACAATTTACTGTTCACCCAGCCCTATGCTTTTGGGGCGGCTCTCCTTGGGTACTTAAAAAGCACAGAGCTTTCACACCTTGAGATGATAGATGTTGGATTTCAGACTGGAAACACTCTGAGAACCAAGATTCATTCTAGGTATTTATTTAGGTTGTTTTTACTTATTGTCAAGTTCCATGTCAGTTTGGGAAACATGGGAAAGTGCTCTTACTCCTCACATCTGGTTAGCTGATTGATTTTAATATAGAACGGTTCGTATGGACAGACTTAATATTGGGCAATCACAGCAAGGAGAGAAGGCTAAGTCTAGTAGCAGCAGGCTCACTCTTGGCGTTAGAAGATTTGAGACAGATGTTTGAGAGTAAACAAAAGGAGTTAGTGCAGTGTAGCTGACTCTTTCTGACAAGGCAGGAGATTTGATGGGGAAACCTGCACTCAAACAGAGATCTCTCTCAATGATTAAAAAATAGGAACAATAGGCAAAGTAGTTGGGATCAAAGTAAGAACTGTCTTGAGCTTCATCCAAACCAAAGTGCCCCCAAATAGAACTGGGTGAATTTTTCAGCTGAAACTTTTTTGGGGGTGTGGGGGAAGAGAATTAAAAGTGCAGATTAACTGAAATGTTTAATGAATTCACGTTAATTTCACCAAAGTGTTTGTGTCCAAGAGGGGAAAAAAACTGAACATTTCAAAACATTCTTAAAATGTTGCTTAACATTGACCCTTCTATAGCCTACTGGTTAAAGCATAGAAATTGGAGGCAGGAGATCCTACTGTGTCATAGACTTGCTGTCTAACCTAGGGGCAAATCACTGACTTCTCTGTGTCTCAGTTTTTCCATCTTTTGCCTACCTATGGGTTGTTATGGTGGTCAATTCATTGTTTATAAAGCACTTGGAGACACTACTTTGATGATAGGTGTCATAAAAATGAAATTATTCTTCTCAAGCCAGATCCTCAGATGGTGTAAATCAATTTGACTCCATTGATTTCATCTATTTATGCCAGCTGAGGACCTGCCCCATTGTTTTTTAGCACTGATTTTCACCATATGTTTGAAAAGCTTATATTTCTTTCTAAATCTTGTAGTAAAAACCCTAACAATGTCCTAAATATACAAATGGCTGTACAAGTGCACCCTGCAATGAATGTGCAATAGAGATGTTATTTACCTGATGTACATCTGTGATACATTGTCAGTGTAATTATCTGCATTGTGAGGAAACTCCTGGGTTGAGCTGTGAACTTGAAAAGTCTTGTCTGATTAGCAAGTTTGTAAAAAAAACCTCTTTCAAGCCTGCAAAACTAAGGCGGCTTTGGTTACTTCAGAATACATGGCAGCTCCTGCTTTAAGAGGATCCCACTTGGATACTGCACGAAAACTGGAGTGGGAATAAAGAAAAGTGACAAACCTGACTGGACTCCTTTTTTCCTTCTCCTTTGCCTGGTGCAGAATCTCTAATCACATTTTAAATTGTCTCTCAGTGAGTTTAGATCAAATGAAAGAGAGGTTATAATGGGATTGGCTAGTGCAAGAAAAGTGTGAGCAACTTCCTCGTCAGATTCCCTCATGTATCTCTGCCTAATCTGTCCATCACAATTCTACTCTAATTAATAATAATAATAATCTAGTAGCTTTCATATTCAAAGCAGTCGGCAGGGTCATGCTGATCAATATTGTCTCACTGTTTCCTTGGAGACCCCTGTCTGTCTGTATCCACCTGCTGCATGTTATTTTGTACTTAGTCTCAGCCCCAAAGAGTTTATAATTTATCTTTCTTTTCCTGTATTTGTACAGTGGGTGGCACAATGGGATCCTGGTTCATAACTAGGGCTTGTAAGTGCTACAATAATACATATCTTAAATATTAACTAATCCTCTGTGAGGCAGATCATTCAACCCCATTCCAAAGATGGAGAGACAGCGGCAAAGAAGTTAAGTGTCCTACACAAGGCCACAGGGAGTTTCATTGGAATGTAGAAATTCCCGACTCCATTTTTCTGTCCTCTGGACACTAAATTATATGACTCACTTGAGCATTACTAAATTTGTAAATGAATTCACTTTGTGGAAAAAACATATAAATGGGTTGTTGTCAGAGTTCAGGGAACGAGTTTATTGGCAGGAATGTTTGCCAGATAAGCACATTTTAAACGGATATTGCATAATATTTACTGAACATCGACTTCAAATGTATAATTGCTGTTAACGGGAACGCTGATTCTAAGAATTTCACAGCTAGATAAAGATAACTAATCTTAATGCAGGCTGTTAATGAACCAAAGGTGCTACTTGTGATGGCTGTTTGGTAGCTTAGGAGCAAAGTGTTGATAGCCTCACTCCATTTTCTAGTGACAATGAGCCTTCTGACTCAATAAAACACTATCATATTTCACCTTCTGTTGGTTGTCTCAACAGAGAAGTTAAAGACTGGATGGACCTAGAGGTTAGGCTATTTTGTCATCCCTAGCAGCAGTTTCTTCTTCTTATTACTATTAATTATGTGAAAAGTGTTTTGAGATACAGTCACTATTGCTAGCAAATATTAATTTTATGATTTGTGTATGTTAATCTCTCAATTCTTTAAAAGCAGCAAAGAATCCTGTGGCACCTTATAGACTAACAGACGTTTTGTAGCATGAGCTTTCGTGGGTGAATGCCCACTTCTTCGGATGCAAGTAGTGGAAATTTCCAAGGGCAGGTATATATAAGCAAGCAAGAAGCAAGCTAGAGATAATGAGGTTAGATCAATCAGGGAGGATGAGGCCCTGTTCTAGCAGTTGAGGTGTGAAAACCAAGGGAGGAGAAATTGGTTCTGTAATTGGCAAGCCATTCACAGTCTTTGTTTAATCCTGAGCTGATGGTGTTAAATTTGCAGATGAACTGGAGCTCAGCAGTTTCTCTTTGAAGTCTGGTCCTAAAGTTTTTTTGCTGCAGGATGGCCACCTTAAGATCTACTATTGTGTGGCCAGGGAGGTTGAAGTGTTCTCCTACAGGTTTTTGTATATTGCCATTCCTAATGTCTGATTTGTGTCCATTTATCCTTTTCCTTAGAGACTGTCCAGTTTGGCCGATGTACATAGCAGAGGGGCATTGCTGGCATATGATGGCATATATTACATTGGTGGACGTGCAGGTGAATGAACCGGTGATGGCGTGGCTGATCTGGTTAGGTCCTGTGATGGTGTTGCTGGTGTAGATATGTGGGCAGAGTTGGCATCGAGGTTTGTTGCATGAATTGGTTCCTGAGCTAGAGTTACTATGGTGTGGTGTGCAGTTGCTGGTGAGAATATGCTTCAGGTTGGCAGGTTGTCTGTGGGCGAGGACTGGCCTGCCACCCAAGGCCTGTGAAAGTGTGGGATCATTGTCAATTCTTTGTATGTTAACTAGTCTCCCAGAATCTTTGCAATGTTAGCAAAAATGTCTCTGAAGTCTAAGACCTCAGCATGTTGGTTCTTAAACTGAACTCAGTGTACCTTAGAGACTAACAAATTTATTTGAGCATAAGCTTTAAATTCGCGCAGATACAGACAGACATCATGGTAACGCCCATTGTTTCATGTTCTCTGTGTATGTGTGTGTGTATATATATATTTATATATACACACACACACATATATATATATATCTTCCTACTGTATTTTCCACTGCATGCATCCGATGAAGTGGGCTGTAGCCCATGAAAGCTTATGCTCAAATACATTTGTTAGTCTCTAAGGTGCCACAAGTACTCCTGTTCTCTTTGTGGATACAGACTAACATGGCTGCTACTCTGAAACCTGAACTTAGTGTGTGACAAGTGTTCAGGAATGTATATAATTAAGTACTTGGCTGTACCTAATTGTCCACAGCACACCTCTGTCTGAGACAGTCCATATGTTCAGGAAAAGGACCCCTCAAAACTAATGAAAGATGCCTGCAGAAGTACGTCTTAATGAAAAAGACTTGGTAATTGATAAGAGGTGCTTATGGCCCAGTTATGTTCTGTGATTGATATGGGGTATTTATTGTTGCAGATGTTTTCAGCAATAGATGAAATAATGACCTGCTGAAAGATGTTTTTAATTCATTCAGAACTACCGGTTGCCACAACTGTTAGTAATAATGAGCAGATTAGAAATCCCTTTATTTTATCAACCAGTAAACTAGACTACTATAAAAGAAATTCCACAAAAAGATAATTGAGATATTGAAAACAGTACACATCATGGGAAAGTAATTTCTTTGTCTTATGCCTATAAAACAGGTTTTAGAAGAGGGAGACAGGCTGGGAATGAACATTGCCTGCAGTTTTACCAGTTACAGAAGTAGGACACAGGGTACCAGCTCTTCACCAATTACAGAGTGGTAAACAGTGCTTAATTTGTGCAAGGACTCGCTAGGGCTGAGCCTCGGCACCTCTGGGCTTGCTGCATCAGTTATGAATGTAAAAAAAAAAATTGCTTGAGCCCTGGCACGTCTTTCATTTCAAATTAAGCACTGGTGGTAAAATGTACTTTCTGTATTCGATCTAGTGGTGTATTTAATTAATTAAATAATTCCATCTGAGCCTGTTATTTTGACATCTCACATTGAAATGACTGTTATTAAAGTCAAACATGCAACAGTATAATATTCCAAAGTTTGGTGCAGTATACGAGTAATGGTTGGAACATGAAACTCAAATTCCCCGTTGTATCTGTTCCACATACTGGACATTCTAGACCAATTATTTAAACAGTAGAAGCCCACTTACGTGTTCATAAAGGCAAGCCCAATACTTCCCTACATCTCTGTGCATAGTTACTGAAACTGCATGTGTTTATGTATTGAAGTATCCAGTTAGTGGTGTGCAAAACCATTACTGTTGTTTGCACCCCTTCTGACGATCTACCTCTTCCTCATTGCCTTCAGGAAACTTGCTGACACCCTCTCCTACTACTTAATTCATTTATTTACCTTATGAGTGAACCACTCATTGGTGTGGAGGTTGTAAGGGAATGGCATCAGGGCACTGGAAACAATATTGGAAATTTATATATGAGGGGATGAGGAGGCTGAGTTGTGGGAAAGAAGAGGGAAAAGGCAATGTATCATGTTTAATCTATCTCTCAACCCCCAATATCTGACAAGATATGGTACCTGTCATCACCCTTGATCACTTTACTCATAGTTGTACCCCTTTCAGCCCTCTTCATTTATCTGCTCCTTCTTAAATTGTAAGCTCTGTGGGCTAGGGAATGTATGTTCCTGTTTGGAAAGCATAGAGTCCACAGTGGGGGATAGCACTATCTAAAATATCAGTAATAATACATACTATTTGCATGTGCCAATATAGACATGCAATTGCGTGCATGTCTTAGGCCTCTTCTTTAAAAAAAAATCTAGCCTTTTTTGTGTGATCAATCTGAAAATGATGTAGCTGTTGGCCTCATAGCTAAAACTTAAATACTCGGCCACTTGAGATTCAAGTGATGTACATTTTCTAAGACAGAACATTGAGCTGTCAGCTGAAAGGGTGATGAGAGTCTCAGATAGATCCTTAGTGGCATGGCTTTCTCTGCAAATGAGTTCTCTCAAGGATGCAAGACTTAAGTGCAAAGCCAGTTTGGCTTCGGAGGCTTTCCCTACATTACCTTTCAAGTTGTAGCAAATCATTAACTGTCCCTGAAATGTTGTTACAGTTATTGGGTAGCGGCAGTTAATTTGCTAAAAGTCCATGTTCTCTGTAAGAGAAGATTTAGACATCTAAAATAAAACCATTTATCAGGCAGAGAGGGTGGGATGAGAAGGGAAAGGAGGAAAACTAAGATACTTAACATTTGTGTCTTTTTGTCAATAAATAATTTTGCCCACATAATGCCTTATGATCTTTCTAATAACACACATACTACAAATTTAATTGGAGATAGCTGAACAGATGAAAACGGCAATATTCCAAAGTTGTTGGGTGCTTTGATGTGAGAGATATTGGTGACAAGGTAGATAATTTATTGTCTGATTAAACAGATAATTTTAATTTCTTTCCATCTTTTTTTTTTTGCCTCCAGTTTATTCTGCTTTTTCTTTTCACATCCTGGCAGATGTCCCAATAGCTTTAAAGCAACAGAATAGCTGCATCCCGTTTACAATATGCCAATACTATTCTGAAGCATGCCAGGAGCTGGTGTTGTGCAGAACTCAATTGCTTCCTCCTTGAAGGATGAAGGGAACACATTTCCATGAAATTGTAGCCTTCCTTGCCAAAGCTATAGGATTATGGATACATTGTCCACATCTAAATATGGCCACCCCATTTGGGAAAGTGGACAGTTAGAGTCAGAAACTGACGTAGCAAGAAAGCAAGCAAGCAAGCGAGTTATTTTAGTCCCCCCTAGCTAAGTACTGAAAACTTTCAGCTTTTCATTATTTCTGAGCTGCAAGGGCTATTTCAAAATAAAAGGGTCATTGTTTGACAAGTTCTATCTGATTCACTTTTTTCCCTCTCAGATTCCCTTTAAGAAAGTGCAATGTGCAGAAAAATTAAACTTCAGGACTCCAGAAATTAGATGTCTCTCCCAATATACCAGCTCTTTCACTTCTTGGCTTTTTACACTGTACCATTACAGTTGCATGCTTGACAGCTTTTTCATTTTAGATATTGGATGTGTTCTTTAAAGGAAAAAATAATTATTTTATTTCAGGTGTAACTGGAAGGGAGAAAGGGCTCCAAGAATCCCCCCCCCCTCCTTCAATATATGGAGATAAGTAATCTCTATTAAATATGCCTTTTTATTTTTCTAAGGAAAAATATTATTTTTTAACTCTCAGTAAAGGATACATGGAATATTATTGTGGTAGTCTGGTTCCTGTAGGCTACCTTGCACTAAATAAGAGGGGCCAGATCCTCAGCTGGACTAGAATGGGGCTACTCCTAGACTGAACCAACTAGTGACAAAACAATTATTCATGAATATTTTAGTGAATTAGAAACTGCCTTTTGATTCACCGCCAATTTGCTTTTCACAGACATTTGTGCGACTGAAGCTTTGTTTGCACTGTTCTTCTAAAATACATTTCAGTCTGAGATTTTTTTTGTTTCAAACACAGAAGGAAATATTAGATTTCCTACTTTTGCCAATCAATTTGTTCAGAGAAGACTGCTGCTTCTTTTCAGAAGATCACTGTGGTGTACCCACAGCAGAAATGTCAGGTTGTTACAATTATGCTAATACAACGAGGAGTCCTTGTGGCACCTTAGAGACTAACACATTTATTTGGGCATAAGCTTTCATGGGCTAAAACCCACTTCATCAGATGCATGAGGTGAAAAATACAGTAGGTAGGTATAAATATACAGCACATGAAAAGATGGGAGTTGCCTTACCAAGTGCAATTCAATTAAGGTGGAAGTGGCCTCGTCAGCACTACCCCCCACTTGGTAAAGCAACTCCATGCATCTGATGAAGTGGGTTTTAGCCCATGAAAGCTTATGCCCAAATAAATTTGCTAGTCTCTTAAGTGCCACAAGGACTCCTCGTTGTTTTTGCTGATACAGACTAATACGGCTACCACTCTGAAAACTGTGCTAATGGTGTTCACGGTACCATGGTTTCTTAGGCAAATATACTGCCTGGTTCTGCAGCTGTGTGCATATTGGGATGGGAACACACAGAGGAGGAACATTGCATAAAATATAAAAATAAAGTAAGGACAATATATAAATATATATGAAATTGAGGCCACTTCCACCCACTTATTTGCATATCTCAAACTTGGAAACTAATCTTATGTGATCAGTTATAACCAAAAATATAGCATAGCTGGAAGGGGAAGAGTAAAAGAAACAGTTCAGATACATTGACTAATTGTGGTGTTAGCACAGAAGAGAACCTATATGCCATGTGCAAACTCAATTTATTGAGGTTAGTAGGCTCTCATATCTGTGGTGGCTCCCATGCTTACAGTACTAATAAAACTGGTCAATTCCAACCCCCCACAGCCTTGGAAAATTTCACATACTAAGAAAATGTGGCCATAAGCTGAAATATGTAAATTTGGAAATGTTGCTGCATTATCTCATGGGAGTTGTAGTTTGGATGCCTCATGCTACCATTCTCCCCATAGACTTGACTCCTTGGTTGGACTCTGATAATGCAGCACAGTCTTCTCTCTACAAGAGGTGAGATGGTGCATCATGGGACTCCCTGGTCTTGGTGGTGCATCATCGGAGATGTAGCCTAGCTGGGGAACTTAGCTCGTGGCCAAAATATTTTTCTTGCGGCATTCAATTTTGATGAAAAATTAAAAATTTTCATGGAAAGCAGAGTCTTTTGTGAAAAGTTGTGTTTCATCGAAAAACCATTTTTCCCAGGGGAAAAAAAATTTTTTTTGACCAGTCTTAAATATCAACTGTCAGAAGTCATATAGTCTCTAAAAACAGGGCAGCATATACTTTTCATATTGTGATTTTTCCCTGTTACAATCCTTATGGCTTCTTCATCCTCATCTTTTTCCTTTGACACAAAAGCAGATCTGCTTTGTCAATAAATTAAAGATGCTGACTGAAAAATGGAAAACAAATTGTGATCATTTAAACAAAATATTGTTTCTGTTTGGCAAAATTTTGTTATTGTTGAACTTTTCCAATCAGCTCTAATAAATTTTCCAATAACTTTACATTTTGTTTTCTTCATGAACTGATCTTGATTTTTGCTATTTATTGATCAGTATTAAGTATTTGCTGAATGCCTTGTGCCTGCATTCAGTTTTTGTTCACTATATGTGATAATCAGTCACCTAAATCACATGGTTTTCTTTCTGACCTTGACTATATGACAGGAGCTTTTTACAACAGGAGTGTAATGATGAGCAGTGAGCAACAGCTAGAAATGATAACTAATGACAAATAAATCTTGTTCACTCACAAATATCCCAGTTTTCATGTATTGACAAGTATTCATACAAAGAACAGCCAGGGCCGGCTTTAGGCACTGTGGGGCCCGATTCGAAGGAGCTGCCGCCAAAGTCCCACTGCTCTCTTCGGCAGCAGCTCAATTGCTGCTGCGGAGGAAGGTCCGTCCACCGAAATGCCACCGAAGACAGCAGCAACGATTGAGCTGCTGCCGCCGACAGTGATGGGACATTGGCGGCAGCTCCTTCGGGACGTTGTGAGGCCCTCTTAGGGGCCCGGGGCCCAATTCTGGGGAATCGGCTGAATCACCCTAAAGCCGGCAAATGTTTGGGATCAGAGAATCAGCGGGTCAAAGCCAACACGTAGAGTAAAGAATAGCTGTTGTAATTCATTGCATAAGATAACTAATTTATACAGGTCTAATAATTAAATAACCTATATACCAGTAATATAAGCTTAGTGATTACATTCAGTAAAAATATAAACAAGAAAATATCACTTAAATACCATCCTAATCTTCTAAATGCATCTGGGGAATCTCTTAAGTAGTAATTAAAGGCCTATTTCTCATTTACACTAAAGCTCCTCGATATGGCCCTGGAAGTGTAAAGGGACCTTCAAGGAGTGTAAATGTAATTTATTCCTATTATAAGGCCCATTTTCATTTGCAGAAAAGTATAAAAGTGTCAAAGGGCTTCTCTAAACATCAAGCTGGAGGTATAATTTCCAACTCAAGGAGACATACCTATGCTAGCTCTGATTGAACTAGTGCACTAAAAAAAGACTGTAGCTATGGCAGTGTGAGTGGCAGAAGGGGTTAGTTGCCTCAAGTATGTACTCATTTGAGATGCTAGGTGTGTCCTCCAGACCTAGCATCTCAGCCCTTCCTGCCTTTGGCACTGCTGCAGCTACACTATTTTTATTGCATTAGCTCTATCAGACCTAGCACAGGTACATCTCCTCAAGATGGAAATTATACTCCCTGCTCGAAGTGTAGACATGCCTTTAAGTGAGCATCAGATGTTAATGGAAAAAAGCTACTAACTGCATCCTCCTCCCTCCCATATACTTTTCTTGCATCATAACAGAATAGCAGAATTAGAAAGACCTGCAACATTTTTGTATTGCAAACTAAAAGATATTTCTGGAAAAGCATTCCTATGGGAAGAAAATGCCCATTTTACTAATGTATTAATTAAAAATTAACTAAACATTTTGGGTGTAAAAAGTTCACCTATTTAAAAGATTCAGTATTTCTAGGACTGGGTAAAAGAGTTTGGTTAAAGGAAGGACTGACCTAAGCCTTGGTCCATGACATGAACCTTTTAATTTTAAAGCTGAAACAAAACAACAAAAAAACCCCAATCTATCTGCTTTCTGTCCTGACTATTATTTTAATGTGTTTCAGCCATGTTGTGTGATGTGTTGTGCAACGGCTCATTCAAAAATAAAGTGAGTAATTCACTAGTAAGAGATCATATTTATTTCTCATTAATTCAAATAAATCTTCATCAGCCTTGACCCTGGGCAATGAGAAATCTGTTCAGTGGTTCCAGTTCCCAATCACATGACATTGGGTCAGGGATCCAAAAGGCTATATCCTTGTCACATGGGAGGGGAAGTAGTTATTGATTCCAGTGACCACTGCTAAAGTCAAGACCAGAAGGAGAAGACTGTTCCAATAGGATTTCCGCCAGTATCACAATATCTATCAGTTCTGATAGTTTTAATGAGATTCAAAGAAGCATCCCAATTTTAGGAGGCCTATCTGAATCAGACCTTTTCCAGATTTCAACTCTTTGTGCCTCATTTTCATCTCCACCACAGTCCAGCATCTGCCTTTTTGCATACACAGTGTTGCAGGCATAAAATAACAGTTTTTTCTGCTTTTATGTGTGGTAAAAAAGATAGAATTTGTGTGTTAGAGCAGTGGTTCTCAAAGCCCGTCCGCCGCTTGTTCAGGGAAAGCCCCTGGCAGGCCAGGTCTGTTTGTTTACCTGCCGCGTCTGCAGGTTCAGCCAATTGCGGCTCCCACTGGCCATGGTTTGCCGCTACAGGCCAATGGGGGCTGCGGGAAGTGGCACAGGCCGAGGGATGGAATCAATGGAAACTTCCTTAAAATTGTGGAGCTGATGACTGAGTTTGATGGTGTCCTCCAGGAGCATCTAAGAAGAGTCACCACCCAAGAAATGTACACACACCACTACCTTGGAAAAACAATTCAAAATGAGATCATACAGTTACTGGCAACAAAAGTCAAACAGAAGATTGTGGCAGATCTGAAGTCAGCAAGATATTACTCTGTTATTCTGGACTGCACACCTGACATCGGCCATATGGAACAAATGACTTTAATGGTGCGTTTTGTAACAACAACAGAATCTAGTGAAAATATCCTTGCAATGGTGACTGTCAGAGAGCATTTTCTAGAATTTATTGACATCGATGATACTACAGGCGTTGGTATGACAAATGTGCTTCTTAAAAAGCTGGAAGACACGGGAATTGCGATAGCTGACATGAGAGGTCAGGGCTACAATAATGGTGCCAACATGAGAGGAAAGAATAGAGGAGTGCAGATATGGATCCAAGAGTCAAACCCTCTAGCTTTTTTTGTCCCATGCAGTTCTCATTCATTGAACTTGGTGGTCAGTGATGCAGCATCATCTTTTAGTGAGGCTGCTGAATTTTTTAATGTAATTCAAAGCATCTATGTATTTTTCACTGCATCAACTCATCGATGGCAAATTTTGAAGCAACATCTGGGAACATCCTCTCTGACACTGAAACCACTGAGTGCCACGCGATGGAAAAGTTGAGTTGAGGCTATAAAGCCTATCAAACACCCAGCTGGAAAGATAGATGATGCCATAGTTTCCATTATGGAGGATAATGTTATGACAGGAACTGTTCGTGAGAGAACAGTGGCAGAGGGAAATGGAATCACCAGAAACATACATAACTTCAAATTTCTGTGTGGCTTAGACATAACGTTTGAAATAAATGTTGTAAGCAAGAGACTCCAAGGTGTTGACCTTGATATATCTGGAGCAATGGAACAACTGGACAAAGCAAAGTCATACCTACAGTCTTACCGGTCAGATGAGGGATTTCAAAACATTCTGAAGAGTGCACAGAAGTTGGCAGAGGAACTTCACACTGAAGCTATTTTCCCACCCATTCAAGAATACAAGAGTCACCGAAGAAGATGGCATTTTGATTATGAGGCACAGGATAATCCCATAAGAGACCCCAAACAACAATACAAAGTTGAATTCTTTAACCAGGTGCTAGATTGTGCAATACAGTCAGATGAAGAATGTTTCATGCAGCTCAAGGAACACAGCAGTATATTTGGGATGTTGTATGATATTCCAAAACTCCTCACTATACCAGAAGAAGTCCTACACCAGCAATGAAGGGCACTAGAGACACTGTTGACACATGATGACATGTGCGATATTGTGATGTACTGAAAGCCCTTTCAAGATACATTGGATCAACTCTAAAGGCTGTTCTGGAATATATGTGCACAAAGAAGATGACCAAATGCTTTTGTTGTTCTGTGCATACTTCTAACACTTCCTGTAACAGTTGCCAGTGGAGAATGCAGCTTCTCCAAACTGAAGTTAATAAAAACACATCTACACTCTACAAGGACACAGGAGAGGCTGGTAGACCTTGCAACCATCTCAATAGAGCATGAGCTGGCCCAGACTTGGACCAGGGGTCAGCCACCTTTCAGAAGTGGTGCGTCGAGTTTTAATTTTTCACTCTAATTTAAGGTTTCGTGTGCCAGTCATACATTGTAATGTTTTTAGAAGGTCTCTTTCTAGAAGTCTATAGTATATAACTAAACTGTTGTATGCAAAGCAACTAAGGTTTTTAAAGTGTTTAAGAAGCTTCATTTAAAATTAATTTAAAATGCAGATCTTATCAGTTTAATGTGATCCTTGCCTTGCTGAGTTTTCCAATGTCTGGCACGTATTTGGATACTTTAAGCTGCACACAAGCTTCTGAGTGATCAGTTGTTAACCAGCTCTGAGAGGAACAGAGGACAGATTTCATGTGTGAAAATACTTGTTCACACAGGTATGTGGATCCAAATGCTAAAAGCATTGCAAACGCAACTTTCTTCAAACAGTTACATTTCACTGGCAGGGACGTCCAGTAGGTCAGAATAGAGGCCCCAGGATCTCTCTCGGTAGCTTCAAGCGCGCTCTGCAGATCTCCAAACTTTGATGCCCACATTTCTGAGCTTTTTAATTGAATGAGCTGCATTTCAAAGTCTTCAACACCCATCCACTGAAATACAGAAAAATCCAAGTTGCTTTCGTTGAACTTTTCAGGTTTAATTAGAACAGAAAGCATTGGGTCAAATCGCTGGAAATCTTGAAATCTGTCAGAAAATTCTGATTTCTGTTCTTGCATGTACATTCTAATCTCAACGTCAAATGTAGTGCACTGTTCCATGTGGCATGATGGTGATGTAAGCAGCAAATCAGGACTTTAAAATATCCCAGTACAGTGGCGCTGGAACAGTTTTTAAGGTGGGGGTGCTGAGCTGTGCCCCCTTTTACCCCTGTCTGCACCCCTCACTGCCCCAGGCTGGGGCCAGTGGGCCACAGTGGGGGGCAACTGCAGAGCCCCAGGCTGGCGGCTGGTACCCCAGGCCGCAGCAGAGCCCCTGGGAGCAGTGGCCAGGACCCGGGCAGTGTGAGCGCCACTGAAAATCAGCTCACATACCACCTTTGGCACATATGCCATAGGTTGCCTACCCCTGCTGTGGACCTTCAACAGGAAGCAGTTCAAATCTTTGCACCCGAGAAGGCACAGAATGCACCACTTTGATTACTCAAACAGATAAAAATGCCAGTGTTTACTATGCAGACAAGAAAAGTTACATTTGCTGTTCAGGCGTTTGAAAGTTAAGTGTTACTTAAAATTTTGGAACAAGGCATTTTAAGTTGTTAATTCTCCTTTACTGGGGTAGGTAGAAGAGCAGTACCAGGAGAGGAGTAGAACAGGAAGAAGGCAAAATTGAGACCTTCCAAAGTTTTGGCCAACGTGAGGGGGTATGGGGGTGTCATTTGAGCTCCCCACTTCAGATGCCAAAATGTTGTGGGCCGGCCTTGCCTGGCACATACAGCTTGAACTCTTCGGGGCCTGTTGTTTTCCTATGGGTGACATCACTCCAGCCCCCTCACTTCCACTCAAGAATAGAGGCCCAATTATGGTGGATTTTGGCCTCTTTTTTCTGCCATGTTCCTAGCATGGGGTCCTGAGGCAGGGCTTCTTCTCTTGTTACCCCTATTCTGCAAAGCAATGATGAATTATTGGGTTTGGTGAGACTCTTCCCTGCCAGTCTTTTAGCTGAGGCTAGGTTAGCTAGCATGGCAGAGCCATTAGGCAGCCTGCCATATTCAAAAGTGGTTAGCTCTCTCTTATTGCCACAGTCCATACATTTGATCCAATTGTGTGGAGCATTCATATGCTTGAAACATACTTATCCCACATGAAGTTCTAAATAAGGAATTATTTCAGCTCAGGAGCATATAAACTAATACTTTGTAAAAAGTGAGCAAATTAAAAACAATCTCTTTCCATTAGCTACTACTATTACTTGATTCACAGTTACCTGTGGGTTATATCCACAGGAACCCTGGGTCATCACAGTGCAGTTGGTTTTATGCAGCTTTGTCTTTTTGTCTTTCTTGTTACATTGTCATTATATCTCAGCAACGATGCTGAAAAATTATTTCATGCTTTGCTCATTTCTAAAGGAATGTTCATAACAATATTTTAGCTTTGAGAGAATTAATTGACAATTTTTAAAAATGAGAAATATGACTACTTAGGTATATGTATTTGGTGGGTGGCCTAGCATGCTGTGGCTCTGTATATTAAAAGCATTCATTTGAGTAACTATATTTAATATAGACAATGACCTAAAAATGACAGCATAATATTAGAAATGTAAACAAAATTACATCGGACAATTGAAGTGCAGTTATAACCAGAGGGAGTTTAGTTCTGCTAAGTGTAAATCTCAGTGTAGCCTCAACTATGGACTGTTTCTACCAGTTCCCCCATAATAATGTGGCTTGATTGTTTTAAACCAAATTCTGATTTACCACAGTACATGTGATAATCACGTTAATGGGACAAACTCTTGGTGTAAATGGCCATGACTCCACTGGAGGCAATAAAGTTGTATTCATTTATAGCAGGAAAGAATTTTGCCCAATAATAGCACTGAACATGCCAGGGTCTACAGCTACAGTCACTACAGAATTAAAGATATTCAGGACTACATCTTCAACTGGAGTAAATAAGTATTGTTCCACTGACTTCACAGGGCAAGGATCTGACCCAGAGACTTAGCAGAGCACACTGTGAACTTCTTGTATTTTTAAAAATGCCTAATTTTAAGTCTGTATGCAGCAAATGGTTTAATGATTTTCTGTAAGTCACATGGCCATAACAGATTGAGGCTATGGACAATTATCCCTAAAGTTTTACAAAGCATTGTGTGAGATTTCAATAGCGCAATTCTCTTTAAATACAATAGGAATCACAGAGCTAAAAACCATGAACAATACTTTGAAATATTACAGATAAATTAATGTTCCAGAGCTGTTCCTTTCTCCAATACTCCACAATGCATCAAGCCAAAAACTCTTTGCCTACACTTCCACTGCAACTTTTCAGTTATTTGCCTTTCTCCCTCATTTGGAAGCAACATATTTCATTCCACTAGTTAGGTCTTAACCCAAGACTTTTTGGACACTGGTCAACATGACAAACAAAATCATCAACCGATGGCAATTTCCACTACGGGGAGATGCAGAACTAGAATCACAGCTAGTATTATGGGCTAAGGTTGACGTAGACGTATGGGGAATGTTTGAATAGCACTGACTGGTCATAAATTTTGCTAGTAGTCCTTCACTTTCAAGAGCAGTAAATTCAGCCACAGCATTTATTTAAAGCTCCCATTATTTTGGGCTAGTGTTATGAACCGTGCATTTGTCTCTAGCAACTTTTATCCTGAACTGCTTGATATGATTCTGAGCTACATCATCAAAAGCAATGGGCACTGCATGGGATGTTTGGGGATGCAGGCATGTGAAAAAAATATTACTGTTATAAATGGCAAAATAAAATACATTAACAACAGATAATATTTTTGTCATAGTCACAGAAAGTGAAAAAATGACCTATTTGGCTCAATTATTTTTGTTCTCCAATGATCTGTTTTCCTGAAAAATCCTACATAGATGCTGGGAAATATTTTTAAGTTGCCGCTATAAATAGTTTTCTAAGAAAAAACCCATACCTCTTCCCCAGCCTACAGTCTGGAGCAGAGCTCTACTCTTTTAAACATGTGATTTATCTCAAAACACTAGTGGTGATATATTAACCCTGTTGTGCAACCAAAATTCTCATCTATTCTGGCAAAGAACAAACAAACAAAGAAAGAAACAAGAGAAAACTCTTTTGGATGGTAGCTCCACTGTGACACAAACCCTATGATGCATTATTCATGCCGTATTCTAGGGATCACGCTAACAAGTGAACTACATTTCTGGTACAATATTGCTGTGCACATGCTAAGCGCAAACATTATAGTGGATGAGGGGTTCCAATTGCAGTTGAAATGCTCCTGTTTTTCTGCTGGTGTCAGAACTTTCAGCTTACAGAGGTGTGAAATCCAGGTCATTCTTACTAAGACCACAAAGGGTCCTCATCACTGCTAGACTACCAGTCAACTTCTTTTTTTCTTGCCTTGAATTAGTAGAACTGCAAACAATAACGACTATGGAGTAGGTAGTGCGGCTTCTGAACAGCTGAGATCTGGCAGGTCAGAAAAGGAAAACGATGGAGAAGCAGGGGTTATGCACCATTAAAGACAATCAGTAGATGCAGATTAGTATTCCAGTCTGGACCATTGTTTAAAGTTACAACTGATATTTAGTAACCGAAGCAGAAACTAGATTGAATTTTACAGTAAAACAACTGACTTTCAGGAAACTTCCCATTCAACAGCTAAACCATTTTACCCTAAACAGTGTCTGAAGAGTAATAAGTAAGCATAGGTAACCATAACCGTATCTAGACTACTGTAGAGTTCCACTTCAAACCAGTTTTAAGAAAGAATGCCAATATCTGTCATAATCAACTTCCTTCACTTGCTAAGTAGCCTTCTTTTCTTAGCTAACCCTGCTGAGGCGATTAGAAGGATTAAAAGATTCTCACAAAAGGACTTTCAGTTTATATGCATCACCAATTTTAATTTAAAATGGTATTTAGTGTATATATAAGAATGGAGATAGATCCTACAAACACTTAGCATGTGACTAATTTTATGTTAATGGGTCTACTCACACATTGGTAAAGTTTGGGCCTTAGACATTTTAAAAATAGTGAAACAAAGATGTACTCAGTTTAACTACCGTATTTTCCGGCGTATAAGGCAACTGGGCGTATAAGACGACCCCCTAATTTTACAGTTAAAACATAGGTTTTGGCCTATACTCGCCGTATAAGACGACCCCCCCTTCCGAGCGGGGGGAGCCCAGAGCCTTTTAAATCCCAGCCGCAGCTGGGAATCAGAGGGCTCTGGGCTGCCCGCTGCGGCGGGGAGCCCAGAGCCTTTTAAATCCCAGCCGCGGCGGGGAGTCAGAGGGCTCTGGGCTGCCCGCTGCGGCGGGAAGCCCAGAGCCTTTTAAATCCCAGCCACGGCGGGGAGTCAGAGGGCTCTGGGCTGCCCGCTGCGGCGGGGAGCCCAGAGCCCTTTAAATCCCAGCCGCGGCCGGGAGTCAGAGGGCTCTGGGCTGCCCGCTGTTTATACCCGGCGTATAAGACGACCCCTGATTTTTGGGGGTTGTTTTTTAGTATAGAAAGTCGTCTTATACGCCGGAAAATACGGTATTTTAAGAGCTGTCACAGCAAAGGGGATGCAATGGATTGAATGCAACTGATTCGATCTTGAGGTTTTGATGTTGGCAAACATTTTGAGTTTGTTAAATTATTCCCTAGTATTTCATTATAGACCATGAGTTAGTCTCTGTAAATTATATAGGTCAAATTCTTCTCTGTTGTATCAGGTAAATCATTAATTTAAATGGCATTACTTAGGATTTACCCCAGTGTAACGGAGCAGAATCTGTTGCTGTATCTTTAATTAGTTTGCTTGTGAAAATGACACTTTATAAAAATGAAGATGATGAAGCCAAGGGTATATTGTATATATGTGTGTAAACCAAAGAATATTTTTTTTACCATAATTAGAAATTTTTCTCCATTCAGAGTAACTTTAGAAGAGTGTGCAATATAGAACAATCAGTAAATTATTACCCTCTCTGAAAGTCAAAACTTTGTAGTGGAAACATTGGATATTTTTCTGTATAACTGAGTTAGTGAGTTGCTGTTTGAATAATAAAAAGCTGTCTAGCTGATCTGAAGTTATACTGTGGAAACTCCCCTCTTTTTATAACTGTACAGGGGAATGTATAAAGTGCCTCAACAGGCCTAATTCTATTATGTGTATTTTGACAGAGATGCTGTTCATAGCCATGAAAGTAAAAGCTCCATAAAATCTGAGCATTTAAATTGAATCTAAATGGGCCCAAAACAGTATAAACAAAAGCTGTTCTTGAAAATAGGCTTTCTTCTTGGTCACCTCCAGCAGCTTGTATTGGCATTCAGCTATTGATTTCTACTGACCAGCAGCCCTTAAATTAGTCAGTTTAGACTAATAATACTTATCTTCCAAGTATGAGAGACATGCTATTAAAAGGGGTACGTTGAGCCTTAGTTCTGATTCTTTGTTGCAATTATGGGATGTTCCCAGCAGCTTTAATGGAATTATTTTTAGAAATTCTTGCTTATCTGAGTTGATTGCTTTTTTTATGTGAACTTACATTGCACTGGCCTTCATGAATCAAAGGAGTTAGTGAATTCATGCCTCCACATATGGAAAATTAAGATCCCCAAGTGGAATTTGAAAATGTAATGATGTTGAGAAACTGGACAATTCAGAGAACTATTTCCCCTCCAGTAGAAGGGTTTCAACCAGATCCAGGTTGGAAGAAACTATATTAACATCTCATATTGGACACATAGGGCAAATTGCAAACGAAAGACACTGCAAGAATGGGACCAGAGGGCAAAGAGAGAGATGACCTGGAATCAGTGTGAACAGTCAGCTGTATATCTCTCAGAATGGAAGGAGGGAGGAAAGATACCATGGAATAGAAGGGAATTGAGAAAGATGGAGAAGAGAATTTGGCCACGAACCACCCGTATTAAAACTGTGTTCTTGACTCTTTCTTGAGGGGCGGGGGGAAGTTTGTCCTTTTAGATAGCTATAGCTGAATTCATTTGCCAGACTGGTGACAATGTGGTGCTGTAGTAGCATGCAAACCTTGGGAGATTATCAGCTGACTGTATTTGTGTGTATACAAATAGGAATGTAACAAGTCATCTGTTTCCAGAGGGGATGTTTCAAAGTGACCCTGTTGTCAGATGAATTTTTCATATTTTTAGCAAAAATCATCTACAGGGCAGCCTCTGTTATCCAAACTCACTTTGGTCCAGATTCTGATCTCAGTTAATGATGCAAATCTGGGACGACTTAATTAATGTCAATGGAGTTGCTCCAGAATTATATCAGTGCAATGATATTTGTCTTATCTATTGAGTGTTTTTGTTTCCCTGTTTGATGGAGACATGCTAGCCATGAGAAAGTTATTCTCAGCAGAAAAAGGAGTGATTTGGGGCAGGAATGATGCTTTCCCCCCAATTTTTATTAATGAAATGAGGCAGCAACTTTAAGATTTCAAATAATTCTTAAAGCATGTCTTCAATTTGACTTTGATTAGTGCTGTTGATCACTCACTGTCCCACAAGAAATTGTGTGAAATGTTCTGGAATGGGGAAACAATTAAAATTTGTTATAAACTGTCCTGATTTTTTTTAAAAATGTAATTTCTTTCACTTGTGTGTTTCATTTTTTGCATAGCTTTGTGGATTTCATCCCATTCTCTGGACCATCTTTTTAAAATTTTCCTCTTTCCTTTTTGATAAAGAAATGAGGCTTATGTCCTAAAGGCTTTTCAATATTCTTTTATAGCTGTAGACTTGAAATAGCCAAACTACTGGAGTTAGAATGAAGAATGTACTTAAGCCAACACTCTGGGAACATTTATGAACTCATGAACTTTCTACTCATTTGCAACCACTTGGGTTTCTTATTGAAAAAAGAATGAATGATGGCATATCAGAAGTGTAACTGGACTTGCCATTGCTATTAACGCTTGTGAATCCTGTTGCTAAATAGATACCCAAAATGAGGAAGAGGAAGAGGAGAAGAATGAACAAGACTGACAGTGAGAAAGAATGAGAGATCATCTAGTTGTCTTGCTTTCTTTTTGTTTCCTTTGCTTTTTTTTGTTTGTCTATCCAAAAACTAATTGCTCCACAGTTCATTGTGGTAGATATGGTCAATGGTTTCAATAAAGGTAATCTTTTAATTAAGCTGAAAAGTTGCATATTGGTATTTTAATGTTAACAAACTCAACTGAGGTCTTGATATCTAAATGTTCTATGTTCGCAGAATACACTAAAAGCCACTTTATGCTCTATTTGTTATCTAGCATATTATGGCCCATCAGTAAAACTTTGTCCACTGCCTTCCTAGAAGCACATTGCCAGTTGTTAGAATAAGAGTGTACACAGTCCATAGCAGCCACTTATAAGTGTGCTTCTAGCTCTTGGCCTTAACCAATAAGTTCACAACATCTAGCAAAGGGGCAAGCAATGAGAGTCAATTATGCACAAGCTATTTTGATGAGGTGGGATGCTTCCCGTTCTGCTTATTGAATTTGAAAACCTAACAGCTTTTTTTCATTTGTTTTCCTCTTAGAGGAGCCATTAAAACTGATTGCTCTGGCTGATTTACAGGAATTCAGGTTAAAACAATAAAGAATTAAGATGTTTACTAAGAGTGTAAGTGCAATTTTCTTTGCTAGTTACATCATCACAGGTGGGCACAATACTACCAAGTCTGAACCGCTCCACAGGAAAAAAAAAAAAGTCAAAACATGATGTTAATAGGCAATAAGAGAACAGTCTTGTTTTCTCAGAAAAGATAATTCCTTGAAGTAGAATGTTTGCTAGTAAATTCAACAAAATTATGTTTGAGTAACATTATGGTTGTGCTGCAATGTACTATAAACAACCAATTAAAAAAATACACTAAAAAATTGCTTGCTACTTCATAGGAAGCGCAAGCCAGACTAATCATCTATCTTGTCAGGAATCTTTTCCACTTCCATCTTAACCCCCAACTGAATGTATACCCTAAAGCAGGGCTTCTCAACCTTTTCAGATTGATAACTACTTCTTCAAAGCAAACATTTTCATGACCCTCCTTATGTTTACTCTAAATAAGCAAAAAATGCATCAGTGCTAATGGCAAGCCTCTAGAACTTATTTGTGTGTGTACTCTGAGAGGGTAGCAGGAATGCTTGACCTTGATGGATAAGGGTGTACAGGAGTGAGATTTTCTTTGCTTTAGATTGTAATAACATTTTCTGTGCCTCATAACCCCCATGATTGCCTCTTGTGATCCACCAGTTAGAAACTTTGCCCTAAAGCACAGCAATTATTATAACTTTACACCTTTAATTTAGCCAGTGTAATTACAGAGGCTATTTATATACACATCTCTGCTATTTCCTGGAAATGTATGAAACTATTTGCCTTAATCTCTTGCATCAATCACTCCAACAAGTTATACATTGTGCAAAATGTACTCCTTTGTATGTTTTAAACATATTGCCTTCCATTTTCATTGATTTTAATCTTGTTTTATGCTGCAGAAAGAGATAAATAAATCCATATTGGTGCCATTGCACCTGGATAAAGGGGTGCATATGGATTATGTCAGACACTTCTGGGAAACTCCATTGACTATACCCAATAGCATAAATTAAATGTGGATAAGTGAGGCATTTTAGCTATAAGCTTTCTAACCTTCGTTTAGTTTCAGTTGGAATTTGAATGTTACCAACTGGAGTGTTTTGGTGGATATTTTTCCTTTCTTTAACTACAATATCCAAAGCAGCCAGTACAATATTATAGAAAGTATGTAAGATATTCCCTAAACTTTTCTGAGAGCCCATAAAACACAGAAGCTGTGGTCACATTCAGTACCAACATCTGGAATTTGAAAGTTCTGATGTTTCTGGCTTTTCAGAATGCAACAAAGAATAACTAACAGACTTTCCCCCACACAATTTAAATCAGGGTTTAAGTTAATAGCTCAAAAACACTTCTGTTAAGATACTTCTACAGCTCTGATCAAACAAACAGGGTGTAAATACAGCATTCTGTGCGTGGTCATGATTTGAATCTAGAACTATGTATGAGAAAAAGAGAGAACTTTCAAGCTAAATTTCCCTCCCACAGAAGATCAGAATTTTAGTACCAACAAACCCTACTGCCTTAGATCAGAGCCTCTTAAAGTGTGGTGGGACAATTTCTTAATTCACCACAGCTGCTATCCTGATAATCCCTGCAATTAGAGCATACAGCTGTGGTCTTTCCTCTGCCAGCCCCTGAATGGTTGCTCTACACCTTATCATAGAAACTCTCTAGGTGTGTCACATCAGCACTTCCTTGCCACATCCTAAAGCATAACAACAAAACCTCAAAGGCTCAAAATCTTCATTGATATGACAAACTGTTACAGCTCCTTAAAAACTCATTCTGTACTATTTTTAAATAATAGTGCTGTTTTTAACTCAGCTGTAGTAGGAAAGTTCTTTGGAGACATGAAATTTCCCCCTCACCAATTCTAATTTGAAATTCAATTTTGTGTTGTCTTAAACATTGTTTTGGGGATTAGTGGGGTTTCTTTTACATCAGATTTGAATTTTTATTGGGAAGGTTTGAACCTCATAAAATAGATAAATCAAGGAAAGGATGGTAGAACCAGAAATGGACAAAAAAAAATTCCTGCAAATTTATTTCTTTTCTTGGTGGGGTGGCTCTTACTTCTTTGAGGCCTGACACAAAGTAAAATATCCCATTTGAGGTAGGAGAATTTGGCAGTTGAGTAGGTCAGAGATCCAATATCAAAATAGGCCATGATTCTATATTGGATCCACATGGCAAATTCCTTCAGTTGACCTTTCTATGAAGCATGAGGAAATAGATTAATAAGATCTTTATCAATGGAAAGTGTTAAAATATATAGAGGTAAGATTTTAGCCTTGCAACATTTTATAGAGTGGGTTAGGCATAGCTATAGATAACGTGCTAGAAAATCTGTAGCTAGTTTGACAAGTACTGAATAAAAAAAAATCACAGCCCACTTTACTCTCTATAAAATGCCTATTGAATAATTTCTATTGAGCTTTTATAGATTCTCTCTCTGGAGTAATGTTAAAGGACAGTTTTTAAAATGGGCATAAAATAGTGAACATGTAGGGTAACAGCTAACCCCCAGACGAGCTGTTCTGATAAATAGGGATGTTTTAAAGATATTGATAACAAGCAGGCAAATGATACTTCACAATCTGGTCTTGTATAGATACAATTTATAGTCCATTTTACAAAATGCACTGCTGAGGGAGGTGAAGCAGATTCCCTGTCCCAGCTCCGTTCCCCAACTCTATGTCCCATTGCTCTTGTATTTAAATGTACAACCTATACAATAAAATGGCAAAGGAAATACTAAAAATATTGCTGTAATGATAATGGGATAAATACTGGAAAACAATAATACCTTGCTCTCAAAGTGTTTTCCAAAGGAACCAATATCACTATCCCCATTTTACAGAGGGGAAAACTTAGGCACTGAAGGGAAGAATGACTCACCCAAGTTCACTCTGCAGGTCAATAGCAGAGCAAGGACTGGAATGCAGGTCTCATGAGACCAAGGCCAGTGCTCTGTCCACTACTGACATAAGTAACATTCACTCCAACAAGTGTGATGTGCTGTGATAGCCTGCTATTGTGTCAATATGAAACAGACTCTACTGTGTTACTGTGACAGTAAAAGATCTTGATGTGGCAATTAGATTAACTATTTTCTATATACAGTGGTAAAACTAGAGAAAAAGTAAGCAATATACAGTAATTGTAATATAAATGGGAAGCACAACAATACTTAATTTTTACATTCGAGGTTGTTCTGAAGAGTCTGACTCTATGGCAAGTGCTTATTTCACTGTTAAGAAATTTAAGGTATGTTACTTTTAAGCAATAGAGGTCTGTCAGAGTGAATCCTTGATCTACCCTTGATAGATGACATTGACAGACAGCTGGCATTTGAGGGCACTCTGAAACAGCAGCACTTTCAGAGTACAGAACAAATAAAGGAAAGCAATTATGGTCACCAAAGATACAAAGCTCTCTCTGCCTGCATCCACATTCTCTCAGCGATTCCCTCTACGCCCTCCACCTTCCACATTATTAACCATGTATTTAACAATGCAATAAAGCCTAACACAGAATTGCCAGCCATCTAAAACAGCCTGCAAACATCAGAGTGAAATCACAAGTTGCAGTAGGGAAATATACAAGAACTCAAGGCCTTTGTGATTTTTTTTTCCATTCCTTCAGCTCACGAAAATTGATTTGTGAATGAAGTGCTGATCCCTGAAGAGAGAGATTCATTTTCCAAACGGTCATGGGTAGCATATCACTAACTAAATAAACAAGCATTTTCCCCTTAAAACTCTGATGTTGCTTTCACATTATAATTGCTAAGTGATATTTATTTTCAGTGCAGCACATTATTCATAAGATACATGACCTTTAGAAAAAATAGCACATATTTTTACACCCAGTGACAAGAAATTGTACAAGTTAAGGCAACTCATGCTTAATGCAAATATATGAAAGGAGTGTCAGCCATGATTTTGTACCAGAAAACAGAGACAATGCACAACCTTGTGAAATTTCATGTCTCTGCAATTCTTGTTGGAGCTTTAAGAATGCAGTCTGCCGATCTATTGTTTTAAGTGCTGGATATCACTTCCACATACTGATTTAACATCTGACCAACTCTTAATAAATAAGTCCTTTTATGTCAAAAGCTGTGTTCCGAGTGCCTGCTATTTGGATTACCTTAAGAATGAAAGACCCTCTGTATGAAACCTATATTACTGCTATGGACAGCTTCATTCTTTTAAGCATTTTGCATAAAATGGAAAGAAAGAGCTGCTCAAGATAGCTGCCTCTTGGGATGAAACCTTTTGAAAATGTGTATTAAGATCTTCTGTGAAAGATTAAGTGAAAGATTAAGAGCTGTGAAAGATTCAGTGAAAATAGCTGAAGGAATTATGCAAGTATTTTCCCTATGACCCTTTCCCTGAAAATACTATAGGGATTCTCTCTCTCTCTCACACACACACACACACACACACACACACACACACACACACACACACACACACACACACACACACCTTTATTCACATAAAATCACATTAAAACTATTAATGTTATACAATTAAAATATATACATAAAAAGAAAGCAAAACACATCTTAAGAGAACCTTAAACATGGATCGCTAAAGTATTGTCACCACACCAACTCAACCAAAAAATGTCCAGATTATAAATCAGTTTGTAAAAGGTGTAATCAGTCCACAGCCAGGCTACAATCAGTGTGCAGAACCGCTCTCCCACATCACACGGCTTTACCCTCGCCACTCGGTTTTGGTGAGATTTCAATATGGCTAATTTTGTCCGACCCAGCAAAAAGTTATCCAGGCAGGAAGCCAGCCAAATGTGAGCACTATATCTCATGGTGAGAACAAACTGGTCTGATAGAAAACACCCCTGTATTCACACTCGACAAGCTGTTGTAATAATCTTTGTATAAGGTATGCCTTATGAGGTATCATTTGAAAACTCGTAACTTGCTGATTGGTAATATCAGGTAAAATGTGTGTTACAGCTTTATACATAAAGTTTTACATTTCCACTGTATAATGTTAAAAATATATGTTCAGACTCACATAGCACCAAACAAGTCCGGGGGGGTTGGGGGCAGAATTTGCTCCCTGGACAATGGCAGACCACAAATGGCTAGGGGGATGAAATAGAACTTGCCAATGCAGATGCAGGCTTTGTCTCCTGCTGGTTCCTTTATATCCCAGCTCCCTCCATACTATTCTGGGGTCCATATTTTTTCCAGAATCAGCAGTGGTGGGCAGGAACAGCCTCAAATGACCAGGGTTACCACACAAGAAACATGTCATGTTTTCAGAGATAGCAAACACTGTATAATCCACCCCTTTATCTGGTACTTTAAAATCAGGTTCAAGGGCTGTTCAGTGTTATACAGAACCACATACACCTGGCACTGGAGCAATATAACATGCCTTACATTTGGGTTCATGAAGCCTAACGGAATCATTCTAGCAGCAGAAACTACCTTCCCATAGCAGGAGAGATCAGACACTAACATCTCAATGTGAAGGGGGACAGGAGGTCCAGTGGAAAAAAAGTACTTTAGTAGCAGAAGTAAACAAGGGAAAAACTTGAACAGAGGACTTCTTGACCCAGAGCCCTTTCTGTACCGGATGATACCCAATCTGCTCCTGGGTCAGGAAAATTGCTAGAGTTTTACCCATTTTATATTTACACAGCCAATAACCTTATCTCCAACTCAGCAACACATCCTCCACAGTGCAGGAGACAGGAGGCACACACCGATCCCCATGCTTGTGGGTCAAACCGTTAAATCCATCTGAAGCCCCCCATGGAGAAAGCCCGCCAACCCCTCAGGGATAATCAGCCGCACATCTAAAACAAATAAAAAAACCCCATAAAGTAACAAAACACAAGTGAACAGACTAACAAGAAATCCAGCTAGTGCACCCAGCACATAACAAATGCAGCCTCACTCAGAAGCTCTCACAATCCTGAGAGAGATCTGTAATTCACAAAAATCATAGGTTCATACTAATGAATCATCCAAGCATTGGTTCGAAGAGGCTTGGATAGGTGCTGTAGATTCATGAAGCCCATTTCTAGTAATATCATTATGTGATCTGTCAGAAATGAAATTGCATGCCAGGAGATGCTGCACAAACCTATAAATAATTAGTGTTTCCATTTTCCAAAGCAAATTGATGAAACTGAAGTTTAGCTTAGTTCTACCAGACCAAGAAGTTTAGTCAAATTTGCTGGTTTAATTCAATCTACTCATTCAATTTTACTGCTTAAAGAAAAAAGAGATTTTCAGTCTCCTGCCACAGAAAGGGCAAGATTGATTTAAACCAATTAAAGAGGTTTATCGGTTTAAAAATATTAAGCTGGGCCAGGATTGGAATGTGCTTCTCTGCTCTGCCCCTAAATTTATACCTCAGCTCCAAGTCTTCAGTCTCTAGTTTCAGCTTTATCAAACAATGCCATCTTATTAATAACCGTCCTGTAAGAAGGATGCAGTACCAAGAATGGAGTCCTAGCATTTTGTACGAGCAACGTTATTCCCCAATGACATAGATTAACTAGATTATTGTTGTTCCCCGTCTCCGAACCTCTGTCCAGTTGACTTTCTTTCCTTAAACTGTAAACACTTCAGGGCAGGGACTGTCCCTTGATTGTCTGGAAAAGCACATAGCCTACAATGGATGCTGCCATAAAATAAATACTACTACTAATAATATCATCATTCTTGCGACAGTATATCAAAGAATGACAAAAACAGAGGGAGAAACCGAAGAACCTACTGGTTGGAAATACAGACTTAGATTAGCAAAATAATTGTCTTATCCATAGAACTCTAGCTGTGATTATCATTTTTATATGCAATTAAAATTATCTTTTTGTCTGCATTTGTAAGATCTTCAGGGCAGAGACCAGTTTTACTAGTACAGTGCATAGCACAACAGGGTCCAGCTATCTAGGCATGAAGATGGATAAATAATATAAATACACAAATACATCCTGAATGTTTGAGGAGATGGAGAGAGAGGCAAGGACCTTTCTGACATTTTTATGATTCTACCTGTGTGTGTTTGGATCTGAATTCATATTTCACTTTCTGCAAATATTCTGCAATATTCGTGAAAGAACTGAATCTTCCATTCCTCTCAGTAAATTCTGAAGTTGCTAGAATATTTGCAGAAAAACACAAAAGGGTCAAAGCAAATTCATTCTAAAATGCAACAAATATTTATGGGTTTCCTTCCCCTCTCCCAGTATTCACCCAACTCTAGCTGGGTCTTGCACTTCCAGTGTCTTAGGCATTGATCCTAATTTAATGGAAAGATTCTTATTGATTTCAGTGAGCATTAGATAGGACACTCAGTACAATTATTTTAGCACTTCTCATTCAGATTTTATTGAGGCTGAAGGCATTCTGTGTTTCTATGCTTCCAGTTCACTTTGAACCAGAAACTAGTGTTAGGCACCTTTGTGACCAATTGAATCACCAAATATAGGTTGGTACCTAAATTTGAAAGCTGCATTCTATGGCTGAAATTCACACTTGTGCTGAGGTCATGCACAAGGCCTCAGATTCACTGAAGTCTGATTTTATCCCTGTTTTGAGGCTTTGGTACAGTGATGAAATCCAACCTATGTGAATTAAAAAAAACAACCAAACAGATGGGAGTATGAATTTGGGTAGCACTTGGAAAATATTAATCCTGAATATATGCAAGGAAATTAAGCAAATCAGACTGCTCCTTAAGGCTGCCCCCAAGATCTTGGCAAGACCACTGACAAAGCTAGTCAGGCAGGGCGGGTAGCACTCTAGAAATATAACAGACAACAGGTAGGCCAGTTATCAATGTTGGCTAGATATTCATCTCTGGAGATAGACATGTATGTTAGGGATAGAACTGCTCAGAAAGCAAAACCATCATGCAGTGATTTTCACATGAATTCATGTGTAAGAAAAAAACTCTTGGCTTATAGTAGTCCTGTTTGTTAGGAAAGCTATTCAAAATCCACATAGATTAATCCTTTATCAATCTGAGCTGTCCACGTTTCCATTTCTAGTATGAATTTGGGTGGGAGGTAACAGATTAATGTGAAATATTCAACAACAGTAATTTGATTCTGATTTTACACAGTGATGAAGTTTGCAGATGCTTCCATATAAACCTGCAGATGAGGGCAATAGGACGTGTTTGAATGGAACAATAAGCTGCACACCGTTTTGTTGAAATCACATGTCTGGGCACTGGGGTAGGTAGTGAGACACAAAGCTGACACCTAAGGGCCTTCAGCCACACAAGGAGTGAATTATGAGGTGACAAAGTACAGTCTGGAGTGTCTTATTGTGATTATGAAATTGATCTGTGGTGTTACAAAAACAACAAGTAAACAATGATTTCAAAGTCAGTAATAAAAAGTCAAACATGTGGTCATTTATAGCAGTCCAGACAGGAATTCCCACATATCAGTAGAGCAGGCACATTCATTGTGGAAATTATCATTTAAAAAATAAACAAAAAAAGAACCAAAAAACACCCACAAGAGAAAACAAAAAGGAGTGGCTCAGGTATGGTGGGAAGGAAGAGGGTTTATTCACTTTTACTCAGCTCCTATTATTGAGCGTGGTGGAAAGTATTAGAGGGCTTTGGAAGGGTTGCGTGTGACTCACAAAGTGTGCTGAGGGAGTGCACCAATTATTCTATCCACTAGGAAGCTACCCCGCAGGTGCTCCACTCTGCAGCTGACAGCACAATTGGTGAAGTGCTTATGTCGCCACTTCATCACCTTCTCTGTTGTAGTGGCTTGGTCTGCCAGTGGACAAACTGAAAACTCCAACTGGTACAGAACACTGCACTACATCCCCTCAGGAACACAAGCTACTGTCAACATATCAGACCTGTTTTCTGCTCCCTATCGAATATTAAATCAAGCTTCAAGGTGCTCAATGGCCTAGGTCCAGGATATGTAAATATCAGCTATGGATCTGGGATGGAGAACCATGATTGTCAACTCTGCTCCTCAGGCACAACAGAAATCTCTACACTTAAGGGTAAAGCTTGTCTGTACATGTGATAGGGCTTTTTTGAAGACCTGGCCTGAAACTGTGGACTGAATTCCCATAGGGACTAAGGATTCTCAAAACCTCACCACCTTCCACTCTAAATGCAAAGAACATTTTCCCGCCTTCCTTCTATAATATAAACATATGGCAGCGTGTGTATCTATACATTTAACAAGAAATTCCAAAGCAAGACACTCCAGTAAGCATACTTCTCCCCCTGGGGAAAGGACAAGAGAGCAAATATGTGAGGGATGTTAATTACATTCCTTAATGCATGAGTGAATGGTGCTCAGATAAACAGTGAGGGACATGGTATAAGAACCTATAGATTAGAACAGACAGTGGCATTAGAGTGCAGCTGTCCCTGGTCTCAGGAGAGTGCAAGGACTGCCATGGTGGCTAGATCCTAGGGGGAGAGGAGGAAGGAGAAGATTTGAAGGCTCCTTGCAATCTTCTTCACCTTGCACGAGGGTCAGCAAAATTTATTAAGGCCCTCAAGATTTGGCCTTTTGACATTAATGGATGTTTGCCTGAGTAAAATCTCGGTCGCACTTTACATTAAGGGTACATTTAATAATAGTGTACTAAGGGTTCATACATGATGAATATATATTTTAAAATGATTAAATGGTCTTGGGAATGTGTTGCTGAGTAGTGAACTTAAAAAAGAAAGCACAGACAGGCAGGAATATGATGCAAATAAAACACATGCTAACATAAAAAAGAAAAACAAAAGCGCTGGCATATAGGCCTGGGCTGACATGAGTAATTAGGCCTGGGTGAGGCTCCTTTCTTGGGAGACTGGATCAGGGAGGTAAATAGATCAGCGGGCTGGACACAGAATGTCTGTAGTAGCTAAGAGGGAACCCTCAGGGAACCATTTACAATGGACAAGATAACAATGGATAAGATAAGCCTGGCATGTAAGATGAGATAAAGAGTAAGTCTAAAGGAGTAAGTCGCATGTGGACAGAGCAGGCTGTACAGGAATTGGTTCCTACAAAGTGACCAAGCCAATCCCAAAATGTGTGATGCAATATACAGTAAATGCAATGTAATGTGTAAATGTATATAAAGGAAAAGATTTGCTGTGTACCTTTTGGATGTGTGGTACAACGCATTATATCCACCCCCTACCTGATCAACTCAGCGTAGCTTTGCCATATGCCAGATAAAGGAACCTGAGTGATGAGACTGGATTTGGACTGAATTCTTGGAGAACAAAGTAAAAGAGGCCCAGGGGGAAACCCCAAACACCCCCTATGCTGGGATTCCATGTGTTTCCCCAGATGCCATGGGCTCTGTTTCCCCCCATTCCCCTCACTATTCTTATCTCTGTCTTCTTATCATGTTACAAACAGACCTACAGAGAAATGGAATCCAGTTGAGTATAGGTCCTCGCAAGGTTGGTCAAATAATTTCTGTTTATAACAAGCTACAGCACCTTCTACTGATGTGCTTCTAGCTCTTGATTACATACCGCTCATGCCTGCAACATGTTTGTGTAACATCTATTAATCATTTACTAATGCCTTATATGCAATTTATAAATGGATCCTGTGATGGGGTATGCAAACCTTACACTGGAACAGAATGGTTTAAGGAGCAGTTCTGGGCCCAGGTGACTCCACCCCACTACACCTGCAGAGTCTGCTCCAAATGTGCTTCAAAGAGAGCCAGATAGGATAGGGTGACAGCCTTATCTTGAGAGGTCATTGGAAAAGACATAGCAGGAATCCTCACTAAAAGGGAGGGGCCTGCAAGCAGCCACTACCCTAGGCCCTAACCGAGGCCAGGGAGGAGACCCAGGGGAGAGGTAGCTGGGAGGCTCTCTCTCTTGGGCTGAGGATTGAGAGGAGTCTGAGTCCTGAGCTGGAAACCTGACTGGAGATGGGGGCTGATCAGGGACTTCAGCCTGCCTAAAATCCAGGGTAGAAGGAGAGTATGACATACCTCAGGTATGAGGGATATGATCTACAAACTTGGACCAGTGTGAAACTGGAGCTAGCCTGCAAGGAAAGAGGCTACCTGATGAGCCCATTGGGGCTGAAGATTCATTCATGTTCTATTTTCTGAGGAAATTTAAGTGAATGATTTTGAGGCCTTTTGGGAAGCAAATGGTAGGAAGCAGCCCAGGAGGGCAGCACAAAGCACTTCTCAGTGTTTGCTGTCACTGCCTTTCATAAGGCCCCGAGTTGGAGCCCGGTGGAGTGGGAAGGCCCATTCTCCCCAACAAACTTACCTTTTTGTGAAAAGGGCCAAAACCCCTTTCCCCCTGCCTCTCCATTTGGAGAGGATAGAGACATTACAAGCTCTGAGTAAGGGGTGTGCTTGATGGGCTGATGACTCTTTCTGTTGTGGGGAAGCTGGACTGTATATATTTTATTGGACTCTGTTATCCGAGAAGGGGGCAAACTTAACTGGTGACTTGGCCAGTGGGCCGAGTTGCTATCTACCAAAAGATGGACCACCACAGCATTGGAGAAATTGTTGTTGTAGGACATCAAAGATGGGAGAGATGGGACCCAATGAAAAAACCACTAGGTGAGCCCATCACAGGCCCTTAATATAAAGTGATCAAAATCATAGTAAGGATTTCATTTCTGGACTCTTGTGCATTATTTCAATGACCCCATAAAGAGCTGAGCTATTAAACTGAGGAGTGGGGCATGTTTCTGAAAATGAAGGGAGAGTGAGTCACTGATAGTGCCAAGCTAAACAGCTGAACCTTTGTCCTGTCTTCCTAGCACTCTAGCCAGATAATGAAGGTACCACACTGGATTTGGACAGCAAAGTATCCAAGCACTTTGTCTTGAAAATCCTTAAGATGAAAAGTGATCTGATTTAATCTCGCCTTTAGTAGCTGATTGTTCCCAGTGGTCCAGCTGGAAGATGAATGTGTATATGTGCCTGGATTACAAAGCACACTCCTTCATTCTTCATTCACTTTGCCATCCTGGAAACTCACAGAATCTAAATCGTGCCCCTTCCTGACAGGGATCTGCCTCCATTAATTGAACATTGCTTCATGAAAGCTGAGACAGGTTTTCTCAATGCGCGCCCGCTGTGTCAGAAAGACAATGATGCAGCTGGGACCAAGATGGAGAAAAATCATTTAAAAAAAAGATCACTAAGCAGGAAAGATCTTTTGGGGTGTATTGAGAAGATGCTAGACCCTTAATGAGATTTTAGTCCCAGTAAATACTAACAAACCATTTTAATTTGCTAGCTACTATGTCCCCTTCAGACACTACTTCAGAAAGTCTGTAAATGAAGGCATCAGAGGGAAAACGAACAAACAGATGCTTTGCAGTGAGTCTTGAGAAGACATCAAATGAGTTTCAAGGGAATCACTTGTCAAATTGCCATATTTATTTATGGGTATCTTGTGAGGGAAACAGATGTTTAATATTTTTCACAGGTAACAGTCTCTTCACTGTGCACTGGGCAGCTTAAGGAACATGGGGATAGTTACTGAAATGGTTCTTCAGGATACAACTCAAATATAATTAACTAATTTTACATACAAAGAACTTTGTGTAGAGGGATATGATCTTTGGATCACTTTTCTCTCCTTCTACAGAAGTGGGGTCCAGCTATTCATTCCTGTCCACCGTAGTTTGCATCAGTTAACTTCTTCAAGTCAATCTTTACAAGGAAATGGTTTAGACACGAGACTTGATCCTGAGTGCACTGAAGTCAATGAAAAAGCTGCTATTGGCTTCAGTGGTAAAGATAAGACATGAATACTTTTTTCTAAATGATGAAAGCCGAGATTCTCTTTTGGGTTTCTAGTTTCTCCTGAATCATGGGGATCAATGCCATTGGCTTTGAGGGGCCCCAAATCTGGCTCTGCAATACTCTGCTAACATGGAAGTCTGTACCTAGCACTTCTTTGTGTTGCAACTCCCCGTGATCTCTCTGGCAAGAGAGGAGGAGATTATAGTAGCTGAGTGTGAGATGATGAGGGCCTGAACAGGAATCTGAGCAGTCTGAAGACAGCATTCTACACTAACTGGCCTCCTTAGGACGATGCTCCTTTTAACACCATAGAGCTCACATGGAAAAATATGTTTTTACAAATCAATTTGACACTATTCTTAGTTGACTGTTTTTAAGCATCTGAGCTGCTGTAAGTTAGAAAAGTATGTGGTAAACTTTCAGATACATCTCCAGCTAAAGGAAATGTTAGCACAGTTAAATTCCTGTAGAAATGTATATACTTTTTTTAATAAAGAGGTTTGTTACAAACGTTCTCATTGTTTTGATTAGTATGGCTTCTCATAAGCTAGGACAATTCCTTATCTTGGGGTGAAATAGCATAGCTCCGTTGAAATCAATGAAAATAAGACTATATCCATTTTAATGGACTGACACCAATTCACGAAAGCTAAAAATCTGGCATTGTGAGCTCTGCCTTCTGGTTTAGGTTCAAATGCACCTCAATGTTCAAAGTGAAAGTTATTCAAAATGGCTGCATTTGACTCACGTAATCAATACTCTGCCAATGGTGCTCCTTGGTCCTTCCTGTTCTCTTCCTGTGACATACAATAGTTTAGTATCCTGAGGGCTGTAATTCTTTGGTCTAAGTGGGGGAGGCTGGATAATGTTTAGTGGCCTGTGATATACAGCTGGTCAAACCAGATGATCTAGTGGTCCCTTCTGGCCTTAAACTCTATGACTTCATTATAGGTTGCAACCAAATATTCCATGTAGTTTCAATGCAAAAACATTGATCCAGGTTCATTTGAAACATATACAAACAGGTTGAGTTAAGTATTACAAACAAAACCAAACATTAAAACAAAACAGCTGAGTGTTATGGAGTTCCAAGTTTCAATGCAAACATTTCACACAGCTCAAACTCAAATCAAATTTTGCATTCTGATCATATAAGCTGTAATTTTATCAAAGCAAACCTCAGAGTTTTTGCCCAGTTCTACTGCAAATATATAGGTCTCTGGATTTTCTTCCTTGAAAACACACAAAATAAACATCCCTCAAATTACCACTTAACTCATTTCTCTCAAGTATTCGAACTCTGTTAAAGGTCTTCATTTGGCAATAAATCAAAGCACTCTTAGCCCAGGTCTACACTAGCAGGGGGGTCAACCTAAGATATGCATCTTCAGCTACGCAAATAGCATAGCTGAAGTCGGCGTATCTTAGGTCAACTTACCTGGCCATGAGGATGGTGGCGAGTTGACCGCTGCCGCTCCCCCATCGACTCCGCTTCCACCTCTCGTGAGCTGGAATTCTGGAGTCAACGGGGAGCGCGATCAGGGATCGATTTTATCGCGTCTATAAATCGACCCCCAATAGATCGATCACTACCCACCGATCCGGTGGGTAGCAAAGACCTGTCCTAAGGCCTGGTGTACACTGGGGGGGGTAATCGATCTAAGATACACAACTTCAGCTATGAGAATAGCGTAGCTGAAGTCGACGTATCTTAGATCAACTTGGAATCACTTACTTCGCGTCCTCACGGCGTGGGATTGATGGCAGTCGCTCCCTCTTCGACTTCCGCCTCTCACCAAGCTGGAGTTCAGCAGTCGATGGGAGAGCGATTGGGGATGGATTTATTGCGTCTACACTACACACAATAAATCGATCCCTGATAGATTGATCGCTACCCGCCGATCTGGTGGATAGTGTAGATGTACCCTTAGAAATCCCAGGATAAGAAAAATCACAGTTTCATCTTCTATTCCTTTGTCCTTAGGCACCTTACAGTTGAAAGGACTGCACAACATGATGTTTGAAAGGAAAGGAGAATTTTGCCACTTTTGGAGAGTGGAAACAACATTTTGTTAGGTTAAAATAAGTTGTGCCTTATTTTCTACTTTGGAATTCCTTTCTTTGGTATGTTTATTGTGGCATACAGATAAATGAATGATCCTCCTTAAAGAATGTTAGTCTTTGTAAAGGTGAAAAGATAAAATCTGTTAGTTTCTAGGCTGCATCTCTATCCATGACAAATTATTATGACAAGTCAGTAACAAGGAACCTGAAATCATAAGAGCTGCATTATTATGATTGGGTATCTTTACAAACGGTTGAGTCCTTTGCGCTAGGTATTATTATATTTGAGTATTAGAACTGACATCTGCACGTGCCCTACAGTGGAACCGAGAATAGCAGGATCACTGATAAAGGAATAGAGAACTTGGAGAAAAGGAAAGAAGAAAAGAGAGTGAGGCAATATGGAAAGAAGAGTATCAGAGAAAAGATGAGAGAAGAGAAGGCAAGCGAAACCACTCATAAGACAAGGAAGACATGTTACTGAGTTCCCCTTTAATGTCCCACATGAAGTGGTAGATGCTGCCACTTCATTTGTTATGCACATAGCAAAAAGAAAAATGGGACAACACCAGATTCTTCTTCCTTTGGAATAAGACTAGACCACACTTCCACCTCCCTCAGAAATCAAAAGTGAGACTTTTGTCAACTGCCAATAGTGTCTAGCATGCTGTATGAGACACAAATATAGACACAGACACAAATCCACAAAGGTATTTAGATGCCTAAACTCCAGATTTAGACACCTACAATGCAGTTTTGGCTCCTCTATGATCCACAAAACTTCCAGCGAACCCTGTAAGTGCCTAAACTCACTTGGCGCTGAAGTTTTCAGTAAAAGTTCCTTCTGTGTCTAAGTTCCTGTCTCTGGTCATGCACACTGCTGTGCTATCCAGGCATCTGACTGCCTCTGCTGCCTAAGCCCAAGAGTGATTTAAGAACCAAGAAAAGACAAGTGTTTTCTACCTGTGCAGGCCCAGATCAGTTAGGTGTGCTCAGAAACCACCTATCAGGTTGGGTCTCATTCAAACACTGGGGGCAGCAGGAGGAGAGGTGGTACTGCCTTTATAACTTTTAGCCCAGTGATTAGAGCACTCACCAGGGACAGAGACACAGGCTCAATCCACCCCACCCCATATCTCTGACTGAGGGGGAGCAAGGATTTGAATGGGGTCTCCCACCTCTCCAGAGATTGCTAACGGCTGAGCTATGGGATATTCTGATGTGGGACACAAACTCAATCTCTCCTGTTGAAGCTGTTCCACTGTGGATAAATAACAAAAGAGTGATTGGAGCAGGGAGGCTGGAGCCGGGGTCTCCCACTTCCCAGGTGGGTCCCCTAGCCACTGGACTACAGAGTCATGCTCTCTCTATCTAGCCCAATGACTATTCCACTGTGGACTAATACTTAAATGGTGGCTGTAGCAGCTTGGACACCACCCAAACACTGTCTTGTGGCCAGGGGTGCCTCTGTGAGTCCCTGCTAATCATTTCTCCCTCAAAAGGGTGCTTACATAGATTCCATACATTATTTATGAGGACAAAATCCCACTTCTTGGGGCCTACATTTATTCACAGAAAATAACTCCAAGTCCCAAATTAAAGTCCCACAAACAAATGATTCTTTTCCAGGGCCGCGATTGGCGGCACTTTAGTGGCAGCTCTACTGTGCCGCTTCATTCTTCGGCAGAAATTTGGCAGCAGATCCTTTGCTCCAAGAGGCACTGAGGGACCTGCCGCCAAATTGCCACTGAAGACCCGCACGTGCCACCCCTTTCCATTGGCCGTCCCAAGCACCTGTTTCCTGCACTGGTGCCTGGAGCAGGCTCTGTTCTTTTCCTATCCCCAGGCTGCCTTGCCTGGAGGGCTTTTGACTTCTTCCCTTGCTTGCCCAGGGTCTCTCATGCCTTAGCAGGCTACTCCCAGCCCTTCTTGGTGACTTCATCCCAAATCCCAAAACTCTGCTGGAGCCTGCTCACTCCTAGCAGTCTCTGTTCTTCCCGAGCATCTCCCCTTCACTGCAGCCATCTGCTGTTCTTTATAGGGAATGACCTGATCCCACTCAGGTGGGGCTCATCCTGTCATCTGGGTTGACTTAGCCCCAGGCTCTCCAGCCTATGGGGCAAGCCACCCTTTTATAATCATCTAAAAGCTAGGCGCTATGATGCTCAGCATTGCAACACCTATATCTCTTCTGGGAGCCCATCCTCAGTCTCTGTCCCAAGGAGTTATCTAGTTAATAATTTCAACAGATTCTTGTTGATAGGGACACACAGATATTTATTTAAAGGTTCTATTTTGCACACCTACATGATGATATTTGCTATGGAAACTCACTGAGATGGAAGCTGTCAGTCAACAAACAAATATAAATATAACAGCAATGCGGTCTGCCAGGGCATGAAGCCATCAGAAAACACAAACTAGTCCAGAATGCTACAGCATGCTCCTCAGCAACATGGACTACTTTGCACAGCAGACCTGTCCTTCACTCCCTATGCTGACTTCCCATTTCCCTTACTACTTCCCGTAGTAAGCCAAATCAAGATCTTGGTCCCTATCTTCAAGGTGCTCAATAGTCTGAATCCAGCATCTCTAAAAGACCACATAAAGCTCCAGGATGAGAACTGCACTCTTCAGATACAATACAACTTTTCTACCATAAGGGAGAAGTTCACCTGTACAAGAAACAGAACTTTTACACTATGTTACAAACTCCCACAAAAATCAAGCCCATCACAAACCTCACCATCTTCTGCTCCAAGTACAAGAAGCACTTCTTCAATCTGCTTTCTTTAGCACACACACTGCAGAGTGTACACAAACCAAAACCAAACCCCAAACCCAACCAAAACAAATACTGTGCACAAAACTGTGGTGATAAGGGTGGTAATAGAACCTATATAGAATAGACTGGATTGCTTAAGTGATGAAGATTATATCCTAAGCAGAATAAAACAAAAGCCTCCACTACTGAATTAGGAGTCTAGTTCTACAAGGTCAGGTAAGAAAAGAATTATTTGACACAGTAATTTACATAAATTATTTAGCACTATATATGAAAAATATACCAACAGTGTGCTCAGCTCATGAGGGGAGGGAGAATTTTGCACATACTGAAAATCATGAAGAACTGTAGCCGCCAACAAATAGGCACATTTGAAGGAATACAAGCTCCTCTCCAAACATTCATTCAAATAAACTGGCCACTTGAATATTCACAAAACCGCAATGGAAAAGGGGTAGGAGCACTGTTGATTTGAATTGTAAGCTGGATTTAGCAAAATGGTTGACAAACACATTCCCTTATACAAACAGCATTAATCTACCAATAGTCACAATAGTGGATTAAAAGGGAAAAAGAGAGAACCAGGAGACATAATAGCACACCTTGGAGACAGGCCACAGAAGTACATGCTGAAGCATTTTGTGAGCTGAGGCAGCAGTTCACATAGTAGCAGCATTGATCTATGTGCACCATGACACCAACTCAGCCTTTTAACACTGTTATTAACTTTCAGATGGAGCGACGAAATACCCCCAGTTCCAAAGGCAGATGTTGTAAAGCAGTATAGAGCTCACTACACTGTGAGAAGTCAAACTGCCCTCGGGGGACCAGGGAAACTAAATGAGATTTTAATGTTAATAAGTGCTGACTGACCTTTTCCATTAAGTAGCTAATACATCTCCAGTAGACAGTGTAGTACCTATGATACACTACTAATAGGGCAAGTAGACAAGCTGTCAGTCCCTTAGAATTAATTAACAGTCCCTCATTTAAACAATTAGATGGGTTTCATATTTTTGAACAATATTTTCAAGGCCATCTGTAAGCCCCTATCTGCTTTATGCCATTACAAATAAGGAACTAGAGTGGAATTAAAAAATATGGGACCAGAACCTCTGCTGATCTATATCAGTGTAGCGCACCACTGACTTCCATAGAGCTGTATTCATTTAATATATGGAGATATACCTATCTCCTAGAACTGGAAGGGACCCCAAAAGGTCATAGAGTCCAGCTGCCTGCCTTCACTAGGCAGGACCAAGTACCAATTTTGCCCCAGACTCCTAAGTGGCTCCCCTCAAGGATTGAATTTACAACACTGGGTTTAGTAGGCAAATGTTCAAACCACTGAGCTATTCCTCCCCACCTGAGACTCTGGTCTGTGGTCGATAGGTCACTACTCTCTGTGACACTCAGAATTGTGTGTTTAGACAGGAAGGATTTCTAATGGCCCGAGTCTGGGACTTGGGAGGCCTGAATTCAATTCCCTATTCTGCCACAGGCCACCTGCAACCTAGGATAAGCCACTTAATCTCTCTGTCCCTCAGCTCCTCACCTGTAAAACGGGGATGATACTTCTCTACCTCACAGGGTGTGGTGAGGTAAATATATTTTAAAAAAAGATTGTGAAGTGTTTGGATGCTATTGTAATAAGATCCAGAGAAGTACTTCAGACAGACAATGTTTAACTTTATGAGCCCTACAGTGCTCATGGAGGGAGGGGCATTTCTGAGGAGCATTCTTCAAGCTGAACAGGAAGTTTCAGTTAGATAAGTACCATATGCACTGTCCACTGTTTTTACAATTAGACTGTGAGACCCTCAGAGGAGATACTTGTCTGTGTCTTTTTGAAAATCTTGGCCATGATTATTCCATCAAAGCCATATATGCTTATTATACGAAAGATAAACCAAACTAGCATTGTCAAAAATAAAGTAGCATAAACTGTCCACCAAGCCTTCTGCCACACAGCTCTCCTATTGCACCTTATCTTTAAATTGCAGCCACCTTTCTACTTTAGTTCTGCTCCTCTGCTAAGCAAAGGTTACTCTGACTGAGCCATTGAAGTGATAATGTGATGTGCCTTACTATTCATTTAGAAATTAGTATGAAACTAGAATTCACTTTGCTGTTTTTGTGACCCAACCCATACTTGTAGAAATGAAAAGCTAGACCCCAACTTTTCAAACCCAGATGTCTTAAATTAGGTGCATAAATTAGCATACTAACATACTACAGAACCTAAGGTCCTGTATACATATGTGGTTAACACACTCCTGTTGAAAATTCAGTTTTAATAAGTTAGTTTTCAGAATATTCTTAGTTAATCGTGGTACCTGATTCCCATCCTAGTGCTTATCCATAAAAACTAATGTAACAAGAGAACCGACTTAAATTCTACCTCAAAAATCTAATTTAAATTGGCAGAAGACAAAATAGTCTGGATCCCCTGAGTCTGTGGAGTGGGCAGGTTAGTTACAAGCTGATATGTCTGTATCAAAAACAAGGACAGAAAAAGAATGAAAGAGGAGTCTGCACTGATTATGAGGGGTTCTTTCATCATAAGCAGCTTCTTTTTGAAAGGCTCTCATGCCTTGGCTCTGAGCCACACATTAAAATGGATTTTGCTGAATGGAATCATTAATGAATCAAAATGAATTCTCTTCTTTCTTATGAGATTGCAAAGGATTAGGAATGAGATTGGTCTGTGTTTGATTCTCTCACCCCAAAAAACTGCTAAATTCACTGAAATAATGCAGACCTGTGAAGCCAACTGTAGGTGTAATGCAAATAATAATTGGGAGGGGGGCAACCACCAAGACGTGAGGGGGCATTTTTGATTGAAACAATTCCCTGAAGACTTACTGCAGTTCCTTCCTTTCCATGTTCTGATGGACTGAGAACTGCTTTCCAAAGCATAGCAGTAAAATGATATATTTGTGATCAATGCATATTGTAAGCCAGATCTTCAGCTGGTCTAAATAGTAGAGCTGGTCAAAAAAATTTGAAGAAAAAGCTTTGTCAAAAAATGGTCTTAAATTTGTGAAACACTTGATTTTTCATCAAAATATAGATTTTTAATGAATTTGTGTTATTTTTATAAACATTTTATTGAAGATTTTATCAAGAACATTATTGAAACCCCCTTTTTTGCTTTTTACCCATTTTATTTATTTTCTGATTAACTCTAGTAAATAGATCATGGTCCACAGAAGCCAATGTAGCTGTGCCTATTTAAACTGGTTGTTCTGTTGTTGTTTTTTTAATGTTGCTTTAGGTGCTGAGAAAACCAGTCATCCAAGCATTTTTATCATTGTTACATGTCCTCCTCTGAACAGGCCAGTTAAACTTTTCTATTCTCTATCCTGTGGTCAGCAAAATCTGGGTGCAGAACAGAAAATAACCTTTAATCAGATGTTAATCTGCCAGGAGGACAGCATGGCCATTGTGACTTATTTCTCGGCAAGCCCCCAAATCTTCTGAATGGCTGAAATTTGTCATGGACAATGTAAATAATCCAATATTGGGGCATTTTCCCATATAAAACATTGGAAATGGAATCAAAAATTCTATCTAGCCTGTAAAAATTTTTCTCCATCAGAAGGAGGAATTCTCCCATGCCAATTAATTCCATGTCCTATATTCCTTTCTCATGCTGCATTTTGGGTTCTCTGAAACTATCGTGCCTGGACTTTGTCCAACTGGGACCATATTTACAACCTGCCAGGTGTCTGAAGTGCATATCTACTTTGCACATAACTTCACCAAGCATAGCCACCCTCTTTTTAAATATGGAAGTGGAACCTACAGAAAGTACAATTTCCTGCATGCAATACTCCATTATAATCCACATAATCTGGGTGTGTGAATCAAGGTGGATCATTGTATGTCATGACCTTTAATCTCTGGAAGCCTCTGATTCTGAGTTTGACTTAAAGAAGAGATCAGGCGCATGCCACATTGGAGGACTCTTTGGACCATATTGGAAAGATCAGCCATATAAAGACGTGGGGAACCTCCCTGGAAAGAAGGCATTTGGATTCAGCTTGAACATTCCCACTGGGAGTTTAACTTCAAACATTTGCTTCAATTAAAAAGTTCTTAAAGGAACAATAGTCTTTCTGGTATTGCCATTTTGCACTTTTATGGAATACAGCAATGAGAAAAATTTTAAATGGATTGTAATTACATTACGTACAATGCATGCATAATTACTTAATTCATTTAATTAGAGCTGTCAACTCTCCTGTTATGAATATTTCAGAACTAATGATAGGTGCAACAAAAACTGTAGTACAAAGAAATAAATTTCAGCTTGTCATTATTATGGAGTTCTAGATTTCCACTGCTTTTTCACCCAGAATAACCCACCTTAGTTCCCCCCACTTTTTTTTATGGTCACCTGCCACCCAATTAATACTCTATATGCTGCACACCTGCAATGTCTTTATCCTCTGACTACTGCTAAATTGCTTTCAACCCTCTAGTACACTTAGATTACAAAATAATTGAAGTGAGGAGCAGATATTCTAAAAGAGGACTGCTAGGGAGGAAAAGTCATGAGATAAAATCCATTGGACCTTAGCAGCAAAAAGGGAATTTTGCTTGAGTGAGAACTATAGGATTTGGATCTTAATTAGCTAGTGTAGTGGAAGTCTGGACAAAAACTGTGCCAAAAAAATAATAAATAAGACTTGCCACAAGCACATTTCAAAGAGTTACTTTGACAATAGTTACTCAACCCATTACTTTGAAAACATTGGTAATAAATGATTTAAAAAACCCACAAAAATGGCAGTCACTAGGTGCAAGTGTAGGAATTTATAGGTTTCCATCAAGTTCTCAGATGCTACAGGAGACATTTAGAGACTATGATAATAGGGCAATATAAGTACCTAGATAGAAATCATAAATATATAGATAGGCATAGTAGATTTATCAATTCTTGGAAATGTTTCACTTTTTCACTTTCACCATGGCAGAAAATGAGTGCTGTGGAAAAACTGTCTATCTTTGCTTTCTTAGGACCAGACTCTTGTCACCTTACTCTGCAATATCCTAAAACTTCTTTAAGCAAAGGAACATTATATAGACTATAAACAGGCCAGAAGTAGCCAAAGGATCCATGATGACACAAAACAGGTGGAATGATGTGATCACTAGAAATTTAAATGGTAAAAATTCTAGGTGTTTCATATATACTTTGCTATATATTTAAAATAAGATGAGAATAGGGAACATATAGGAACTATAACTCAATCTGGGTTTGCAGTACATAATACTCATTTGGAAACTGGGCACCTTTTCCTTTGAGGAATACAAGGAAAATGTCTGCAGAATCATAAGGTATATCTATTGTCTAGGTTTAATACCTAGTATCTATCTGAAGCTACATTACTTTCTGGCCCTAAATGATTGTTCTTTAGGGTGGTAAAGCTAACTGCAATTTTTGAAGAACAATGCAATCTTCAGAAATTGCATGACTTAAATGCATTAGAAACAATTACTTCATAGCCTATCACAGATGGTATCACAAGGGTATTTTACATGATAAATCAAAAGCACTCCATGGTGGAAAATGCATCGAGAATAAACTTGTCCTTTTAAAAACAACAATGAATTTCTTAAAAGATGGAGAAAGGCAAATCGGTGAGGTCGGCCGGGGGCGCCTGGGTAAAAGTAGGAATGACTCCTGGTCATTCCTAGCAGATGGTACAGAATGGCTGGTAACTGTCCTCATCATAGCAACTGGGGGCTGAGCTCCATCAGCCCCCCCTCTGTCACGTATAAAGAAAAGATTCTGTACTGCCTGGACTATCATAGCAGCGGAAGGCTGGTCTCCTCTCCCCCACTACCCTTTAATGTCCTGCCTGGACTATTATAGCAGCTGGAGGCTTCCTCCCCCTCATTTTATCTCACTAAAAAGTCTGTGTTTCTTATTCCTGCATTCTTTATTACTTCATCACACAAATGGGGGGACACTGCCACGGTAGCCCAGGAGGGTTGGGGGAGGAGGGAAGCAACGGGTGGGGTTGTTGCAGGGGCACCCCCTAAAATGGCATGCAGCTCATCATTTCTGCGGGATCTCTGGGGCTCTGACACGGAGCGGTTGTGCTCTCTGGTTCTTTAGTATACTTGCCCCATATTCTAGGCAGGACTGACTCTATTTTTAGACAAAACATAGGAAGGGAATGACCCAGGGGGTCATTCCCATTTTTGCCTATGCACCCCCGGCCGACTTCAGCGAGGCCAGCCAGGAACACCCATGATAGCAGCAGACGGTACAGAACGACTGATAACCGTCATCTCATCACCATGGCATGGTAGATGGTACAATATGACTGGTAACCATCTCTGCTATCTTGCAAAGGCAAATGAATGCTGCTGTGTAGCAGTACAGTACCGTGTCTATCAGCAGCATCCAGTACACATACGGTGACAGTGACAAAAGGCAAAACAGGCTCCATGGTTGCCATGCTATGGTGTCTGCCAGGGCAATCCAGGGAAAAAGGGTGCGAAATGATTGTCTGCAGTTGCTTTCCCGGAGGAAGGATTGAGTGACGACATTTACCCAGAATCACCCGCAACACTGTTTTTGCATTGGGATCTCAACCCAGAATTCCAATGGGCAGGGGAGACTGCGGGAACTATGGGATAGCTACGGGATAGCTACCCACAGTGCAACGCTCTGGAAATCGACACTAGCCTCAGTACATGGACGCACACCGCCGAATTAATGTGCTTAGTGTGGCCGCGTGCACTCGACTTTATACAATCTGTTTTACAAAACCGGTTTATGTAAAATTGGAATAATCCCACAGTGTAGACGTACCCTAAGAAACCTTGGATGTGAAAGACAACATGGTTATGTAAAAGAGATGTCCTAGAAACAAACAATGGCCGCAGTCCTGCAAACACTTATGCAAGTGCTTAACTTTGCTTATGTCAATAATCCCATGAAGGATAGCTGCTCTCCGACTTGAGTATGCAGAAGTGTTAGCAGGTACACTTAGTACTGAGCTAGCTACCATAAATAGTTTTGGTTTCAGTGCTGTAAACTCATGGGAAGGGCTGGTGTTCGATAATCAGTAATTCTTGTACTATGTGGTATCATTATTTAATTGGCAATGTGCTTTTAATTATCCCCCACCCTCTCCCAGAGCAACACAAGAAAGAAAATGTAATGATCCAATGTAGAAGGAAGTTTGCCTTCAATAACAGAGACTTTCCAATAAATTATTGCAATATGTATCTGAACCTACAAGAAACAAGAAATTAGCTAGTTCATAATGGCTAAGCAGAAGGTCAGTTAGGGTTAGGTCATGCAAAAACAAAAAATAATAATAATATGGAATAAGAATAAGCAGTTCATCTGGCAGCCATGATGACCATTTTGCTTGTGCAGAATATCCATGTCGCTTTGTCAGCTTAGAATGTGAACCTGTGTTCTGTATTTTGTCTACTTTCATTTTGCTTTACGCTGCTCATGGAAGATGCCACAAGAAGGTTGTACTAGTAGACATGTAGTTGAGTAGTGCACAATTAGAAGATTGGAGAGTGGACTGCAACACCTTTCTGCCCTTCCTTTTGCAGCAATTAGATGTCTGAATAATCTAGATATCAACTGTGTTACATATGAAAAGAAGAAGCCACTTTGTCCATTGTTTGTTTTTCAGATTTCAAGCTCTTCTGGATAGGGCTGTCTTTTTTGATGTTTGAAAAGCACTTGGCATACTGAGTGCTACCATAATCTACATCAGGGGTCGGCAACCTTTCAGAAGTGGTGTGCCGAGTCTTCATTTATTCACTCTCATTTAAGGTTTCGCGTACCAATAATACATTTTAATGTTTTTAGAAGGTCTCTTTCTATAAGTCTATAAACCACTGTTGTATGTTAAGTAAACAAGTTTTTTTAAATGTTTAAGCAGCTTCATTTAAAATTAAATTAAAATGCAGATCTTATCAGTTTAGTGCAGTGGTTCTTAACCTGGGATGCACGCACCCCATGGGGCAGGGCCGGTGAAAGGATATTTTGCGCCCTAGGCAAAACTTCCACCTTGCAGACCTCCCCCTCCCCCGCACATTGGTTCATTGAGGGGCAAATCCCAACAATCCTTTATAGACCCCAGGGGCCAGCCGTGCCCAGGGGCTGCTCCCCAGACCAGGTTCCCCCCTCCCCGCCCCCTGATCTACCCTGGAGGGTGCACAGCCCCACCGTGAACCCACCCCACCCCACCCCAGTGGCCCCCGCCCTGAGTCCACTCACTGGCTTTGCTGGGCTTGGGCCGCTGCAGCAGCTCAGCAGGGAGAAGCCGACTTCCGGAGGCACAGGAGAGCCAAAGTGTCCCACTTGCAGCAGCAATGAGCCCCAGCCATGGAGGAGCTGGCGCGATGCAGGGGGGCAGTAGGCCTGCAAAGGCGGCGGCTCCACTAGCAGGGAGCAGCCGTGCCCCCCCAGCCCCTCCTGCCCAGGCTGCAGCCCGGCACCCCCCCCCAGGGGCTCCTGCAGGCTGCAGTGGATGTATGTGGGTGCCAGCCCCCATGAGCCCCCCGGCTCCCCCCTCACCTAGGGTTACCATATTTCAACAGTCAAAAAAGAGGGGAGAGCCTTGCCCTAGCCCCGCCCCCATCCACTCCCTCCCACTTACCACCCCGACTGCCCAGGTCAGAACCCCCACCCCCCTCCACTCCTTGTCCCCTGACTGCCCCCTCCTGGGACCCCTGCCCCTAACTGCCCCCCAGAATCCCACCCCCTACCTGAGCCTCCCTGCTCCTTGTTCCCTGACTGTCCCCTCCTGAGACCCCCCCACCCTAACTGCCCCCCTAGGATCCTACCCCTACCTGTCCCCTGACTGCCCTGGCCCTTATCCACACCCCTGCCCCCAGACAGACCCCCGGTGACTCCCACGCCCCATCCAACCACTCCCCGCCCCCTGACAGGACCCCCTGAACTCCCGACGCATCCAACCCTCCCCCTGCTCCCTGACTGCCCCCCGGCACTCCCCTTACCATGCCCATGCCAGTCAGACGCTGGCTCCACGTGGAGGCAAAACACGCTGCCAGGCTGCTGCGTGCACAGCCCCTCCCCCATAGAGCGCTGAGGCAGTGGAGGGGGGCAGAGCTGCGGGAGAGGCAGCGGCGGCTCACACTTCCAGGAGCCGCAGAAACCGAGTGCGGTGAGGGGGGAGCCAGGGGGCGTGTCTGCCCAGGCTGTGGCCCAGTGCACACCCCCACCAGGGGCTCCTGAAGCGGATGCATGCAGGCGGCGGTCCCCGTGTGCCCCCCGGCTTCCCCTTCGCCGTGCTCGGGATCTGCAGCTCCCAGGAGTGTGAGCCGCCACCACCGCCACCCCTCCTGCAGCAGGCTCAGAGCCCCACGCCCCGGTGGCTCACACTCCCGGGAGCCGCAGAACCCGAGCGCGGTGAGGGGAGAGCTGGGGGGCGCACCTGCTGCTGGTCTGGGGTCCTAGCCACTAGCCCTGCTCAGCCTCCTACCGGCCTGGGGTTCTGTTCACTCAGCTGGCAGCGGGCTGAGCGGAGCCGGCAGCCAGGACCCTACCTGGTAGCTGTGTGCCAGGCAAAATCAGCTCACGTGCCAAAGGTGGCATGCGTGCCGCAGGTTGCTGACCTCTGATCTACATAAATAATAAGAATCATCATCATATTTAAGACACAGGAGTCAACTTTTCCACTTTATTCTGCACTGTTGAAGCCTCAGCTGGAATACTGTGGCCAGTTTTGGGCATCACTCTTTAAAAGATGTGAACAAATGGGAGAGAATCCAGAGGTGAGCAATTAAATATAAGAGGTTTAGAAAACAAGACCCAGGAGCTGAAAGAATTGGGCATGTTTAGTCTAGAGAAGAGAAGGCTGAGAGGGGACATGGTAACAATCTTCAAATATGTAAAAGATTGTCCATCCTGATCAATTGTCCACTGAGGGTAGGACAAGAAGTAATTGGCTTAGTTTGCAGCAAGGGTGAATTCAGTTGGATATTAGGAAAAACGGATCAAATGGCCAGCATCTTATCTGTCATTATCAATACTAATACTTCAGCCGTCCTGTTTTTTCCTTTTTTTAAAACTCTGTATTTCTTTGTCTTCAAAACATCTGAAACATGTTTTTCCTCTAGATGTGCTCTCCAGTGATTCAATATATTCAGATACCAAGTTTGATACATGTCACATTATCTTGAGCACATAGTAGCCTTGAGTATTTTTAAGTGAAGGAGCAATGCTTTATTAAGTGAGGATGATTCACTATTGCTAATCGGGAGAAATGAGCTTTTGTGTTCAAGAAACTCCTCCCAGGAACCTTGTTACCTGTGAATAAGCACACAATAATCTATACCTCAGCACATAAAACAGTTCAATCCACTTAATCTCACAGCAGCTCCTACCTCAGTTATGTTACATTAAAAAAAGTTTCTTCGGTTTATTTTTCCCCTAACTGGGTTGTGACTGTTAAATAAAACAATAAATAATAACAACAACCTACTTCTGTATCTGAAAATTTGACAAACTGCATTGGTACTGATTTTCATTTGTTTAGCAGCTTAAGCTTTAATGCCCTTTGATGAGACATTTTTTACTTCCAGATTTAATACTAATTTAGAAGAAATGCTGGTTTTATTCCCACCGATATCATGCCTTGTACTTGGAGTTTAGTCATGACTGCCTCTTTGCTCCCCCCCCAATATTCCACGACATTTCATAGGAGGTGCATGTTATAGTTACTGGGCAATTTTCTGGTTTCTGGAGAGGCCACTTGCTCTACTCAGTATATCAACAAATGCTGCCATAAATTTCTATTTAATTTTAGTTGTACAGTTTAACTGTTCATAATTCCTTCCTAGTAAAAATCATTAGACAGCAGCTAAATTCACATAAAGTTATCTTCCACAGCAAATTGTGTTTCTGGAAATGGAAGGAATAGACAAATGCAGTCAAAAATCATATAGAACACAAGAACATTTTTTAATTAAAACTGATATTACATTTAGTGTGCTGAGGGTTATAAAGAAAATACCTGTCACGTATCCATAAATTTCCCCATACTTTTGCAGTGCTAAAAGGACAAAGGAAGAAATATCTTTCTGTTCTTCTCCTCTTTATGAGACTTTCTTTTTTCTTTCATATGAGTCAAAAGTCTCACTTGGATTGTTTGTCTTTTTTAGTTTGGCTGCCATAGCAAAATGGCCTTCTGTACTCCTGATAGCCTTGTTCTCATTGCTCGGGGTTAGATAAATATTGCACTTGAACCTGTCTTGTAAAGCCACATTTCTTTTGTGTGTGTCTCCCTTTATACACCTTTTATTATCCTCTATGCCTCTCCTACAAAGGGATCCGTCCATGTGGGCTCAGATGCCAGTGCAGACCCCCACTGAAGGAAATGTGGGGTTAAGGGTCTGTACAGGTGTGTGTGTTTCCGGGACTGAGATTCCTACTTGCACATAAAGGAGCAGTTCAGGTCATAAAAGATTTCACATGGGAGGATTTTAGGAGTACGCACAGTGCTAATGATGAGTACTGAGGGATTAGAATGATTGTTCTGAGGGGAAAAGGATGGGGAAACTCACTGACCTTCATTTCTCTCCCCAGACCCTCAGTCCACGTAACACATCAAGGAATCCATGCAGTGCCTTTCCTGCTTGAACAAATGCTAACCCAATTCTGAAAAATTAGGTCAAACTAAATAGACACAGCTTATTGGTGAAAACAAACTGGATTCTTTTCCAGTTTGTAAATCAACAGAAGGGTAAAATTAGATCAGATTGCAGAATCTTTATTGCTGACAAAACCTGAGTCAGCAAGAATCCCTAGGACTGGCAGATTCTAGGCGGAATGAACCGATGTGAACTGGGAATCACTGAAAGACAATCAATACGGAACTGCACGATGCCGTTTTTATTCAGTCACTTTTCAGAGTAGAGTCACACTCTAAGCAATAGAAGAAAGTAGGAAAATGGCCTCCTGGGACATCTACTGTGTAGCTCGTTTCAATAAAGGGTCTCTCTAATATTTGACTATCAGTGCTCCAGCTATATCATTTTACTAATTCCTTACAAAAAAAATATCCTGTTAGCATGTCCCATAGTATTTTTACTATATTAGGACCAGATATTGCAAGTTAATGAGCATGCTCAAACTTCCCCTGAAGTCACCCTACAGGATTTTCCCCTCTGTGAACTACAGTAAAGTACCATGGAAAATGTCCACTGTAAGAACACTTCCATGCTGTATTAATGTACCAGAGATTTCTTGCCTGCTCTGGTTTATTTTAAACACTAACTCCATTCTGGTGAAGAAGGAGCCCACATACCCAAATAAAACTCTGGTTTTCTTACCATACATACCCAGAGGCAACTTTTTTAGGACTGGGAAAGAGTACTTCATCACACTGACATATGTTTTTCAGTAAAAATGTTTAATTCAGCTGTAGGACAAATATGTTTTGTAAGGAAATGAGAGACACCAGCAATTTTTTCCCCACATAAGAAAACATTTTTTCCCATTTGTGGCAAGTTTTGCACCTCTTAAGAACTGATCCCAGAGCTGCAGAATATAAATGCAGATTTTCCTTGAATAAGGTATCCATAGCACCAAATACTGTACAATGAGACTTGCATAATTGCATGCAAAATGGATAAGGTTACACTTTTCTCATGGCTGTGATGGAAGTCGGCGATAGGGTGAGCAGATGTCCTGATTTTATAGGGACAGTCCCAATATTTAGGGCTTTTTTCTTATATAGATGCCTATTACCCCCCACCCCCATCCTGATTTTTCACACTTGCTATCTGGTCACCCTAGTCGGCGATGCCATTCTTGTTATGCTAGCTTGTTTTATATATATATATATATATATATATATATATATATATATATATATTCATGATTGTTGACAATTTGGGATTATTGCATAGGGTTGGGTGGCTGAATGTGATGTTTGACAATCAAACAAACTTTACTGAAAAGTGGTTTTAAGCCCTGGACCATAGGGAAGGCTATTGCAGATGAGAAGTGATACAAAGTATCCGACTGTGGATTATTAAGGCCTGATCCAAAGATCACTAAAATCTGTGGAAATCTTCCCATTACCTTCAGTGGTCTTTTGACTAGGACCATAATGGGATCTTTGGAATTACAAAGGATAATGAGATGCTCTCCACCACCTGATAAAATATTTGGAGACCTTGGCTGGGTTTAGAAAGGTATAGAGTGACATAGAAAATCTTACGGGCCCAATTTTAAAACCCCACCAGGTAAGGGCCTTGAATAAATATACTACGCATCATGACTTGGGTGCACAACATAGGTATTTGGGCATCCAGGTAATCTAACTGGTCACTTACACATGAAGTTATCCATTTCGTATATACAAAAAATAGGGATGAAATCCTGGACTCATTGAAGTCAATGGGAATTTTACCTTTGATTTCAATACAGCCAGGGTACAATTGTGTTCCTGTTTGACAGAGCTCCTTTGCCTCTCATTAGCAATGAGTAAGTAAGGAGAGTGAGATTTTCTCCACTAGCAACCAGAGGATTAAGGAAGCCTACTGACCCAGATGAGACCATAATGCTACACCTGGAGCTAATGTCAGGCTGGCCAGGAAGGAGAGCAGAGCTCTACTATTTCCTTGATGAGGGAAGGCTGGTTGGGATGACTAGGCCCAGGTGGACTGACAAAAAGGGACTAGTTGCCCAGAGACAAGTTCAAAGTAGAGGAACTTCCCAACAAACCCACGGATGACCCTGATTTTGAAATTTGCTATCCCTTTTTGTTTTAGACTCTAACACCCCAAAAGGGGTAAGACTTGAGTGTGTCATAGCTGGAAGGGGAAGGCACCATGACCCCTAATATGGTTACAGACACTTTTTGTGCATAGTCATGTCCCCCTTTGGCTTTAAAAATTAGGACCTGTGTGACAGAATGCCAGCTTGAGTAAATTGGGATGGCTCTACTAGTTCCAACGGAGCTACCCTGATTTACAGGAGCTGATACTCTGGCCCTGCATGATCAAAACAGTTAGGATATGCCCAGTTGGATTAGGTTATTCCCTTGCTCTATCCAGATTTCCTCTGTGTTTTCTTTTTTAAATAATTTCAGTTCAGACCAAAAAGGTTCACTAATATTTTTTTATGAGTTTGTCACCAGCTCCCCAGGCTCATCCTTTCCACAGGATATCATCTTGTATTCAATTTGTTCGCTGCCACAGGACACATCAGGTGGAACGTATTTCTCTTAATGAGCCCTGAAACTCTGAAACAGCTAACACAAAACAAAATATGCTAATAAAATAAATGGCAATATATAATTTACAAAGAAAAGCTAGTGCCTGATCCAAACCTCTCTGAATTGCAGGGCTTGCCTGTACGGTAAGTTAATATGCAGCAAGCTGGGGTGTAAATTGACTGTGTGTCAGCATGCCACACACTATGTGTCCATGTGGACAGTTGCTGTGTACTAAAATTTCACTAATGGACTTTGCATAGTGCTAGGTTAAAGCATGCTGGCATGGTGTAGATTTACACCCCAGCTTGTTGTGCACTAACTTACCATATAGACATGCCACGAGAGAGTCTTTCCATTACCTTCAATGGACTTTAGAACTGACCTCAAAAGAAAGTGAAGTCCAGAGTCCAATTTATTTATTTTTGGTTTCATTATTTTAAAATATTATTTTATATAGAAATGGCCCAACCCAAACTCCAGATTCAACCTCTCTGAATGTTAGGGCTGTTTGAAATCTAAACATGGATCGGTAACCACATTTTGCAAACAATTCTTTTTAATGGGCCAAACCAGAATTTTGGCACTGAACATGCCTGAACTTTGGGATAGTGGAAATTCAGATCCACATTTTGCAGCTTGAACAGCCTCCAATTTTCTGTTGCACTGCAGATCCGTGTTTTGTGGTTGTATTTGGTATTCTGAACACCTGCAAACCTTTAATACCATATTTTATTCTGTATGTGCATGAAACTGTAGATTGCCCTGAAGGCAGTCCTCAGACCTTGGCAGTCCATTCTATTGTCTTTTAGTGAAAGGAAGCTCTTAAGTACAGAAAATAGTGGAGAAGAAGGTTTCTCATCAGAGAGAAACATGAGCAGGCTGCCAGTATAAAATTTTTCTTTATAGTTTATATGACTTAGGGGGTATGAAATAATTCATGAATTCATGAGTCAACAGTTATTTGTAGAAGAATGAGCAGGGCAGGGTAGAAATCCATTTCTAAATTTAAATGAAGTTTTATACAAAAAGTCTAATTGGAATAAATCTGCACCAGTAAAGTGCTTAAACTGCACAGCTGCCAAAGATTAATTCTCACTATTTTTCCATGTTAAATACAATTCTGAGAAATAAGTCATGCATTCTGCATGCATAAAACATAAAGCATGGGAGCATGTCAATGGGCTGCCATTTAACACAACATACCTGAAACAAAGGAAATTTATTATGCAAAACATACAGCTATCACACCAAGGATTTCCTCCTAGACTGTGATTTTAGTAGGGATCATTATTTACATTGTGACACTGACATTGTTCAAAGTATGGAATCAACTATCAGAAAGGAAATAAAGTCCACTGGAAAACTAAAATCATGCTGCCAAAAGCTAGAAATGAAAACACAGGGCTGTCTCTCATCTGAAACCTTCCCTGTTCAAGGTACAAAGGACCCACATTGTCACCATGTTAGTAACTGCCTCAACTCATCTGTTTAATCACTTCTGAACATCTCCGAGTCCCATAAAATAAGTTTCAACTACATACAGTATAGGCCGTAGGCCAGGTGACACTATCTTAGAACAAGCACAGACACATTCCAATCTCATTTTAAGTATGAGGAGCAATTTCTCCTCAGATGAATAAAGTGGCTGTTTTATGTATAGTACATTTACCAGCCTGCAGGAAAGGGGATGAGGGAAGCAATCCACATCATTGTTTGGATGAGTTAAAAAATGAAATGAACTTACAGATTTTAATACTAATAAAGCATGCTGGCCAGTCTCTCCGCGGCAGAAGTAAATCAGCATAGTTGCACTGAAGTCAGTGGGGCTACTCCAATTAACACTAGTTGAAGGTCTGGCTCATTTATAATAATAGTGTATAATAATTTTAAACCCAATCACATTTTGGAGCTAGATTGTCCCTATTTCCTCCCAGATGTGTGGGTTGGGGGGAAACAGATGAAGGAACATTTCATCCCTTCCTACCTTCAAACCCTTGAGCAGAGGCTAGCCACAATCTGGGTCCCAGTGCATCCGGTATGCCAGGATCTGGGGGGGTCTAGTACTAGGCAGCAGTGCTAGAAAGACCCTGGGGGAATGAATGTGGGTAGGGATGTAAAGAAAGAAAAGGGTGCTGATATTTGGAAGTACTATTTCTCCTTCCTGTATTCCACACATTGCCTGTCTAGTTTCACTCCACACTATTCTCCTATATCTCACTCCTGTCATATATTTTGCTCTTTTTTCTTTCAATCTTTTATTTTAGCCCCTTTTTTGATTTTCAAGTTGTTAAAAAGCACCTGGAGCAACCACATTGGTCCTTTATTTCTGATTAAACATTTTACTATGGTCTGTTGGTGACTTGAATGCTATTGGCTAGATCCTTAGCTTGGTTTCAGTCTAACCCTATATACTTCATTATTCCCTTTTCTTCTTAATTCATCTGTTCACATGACCTAATCTGCCAAGAAAACTGGAAGTTTATTGCAGTTTTAAAGACAGCTGCAAGTAGTAAAAGTTTTAAGAATATGAAAAATGGAAGCCATTCTCAGACTAAGGCCTGATCTACACTACATAGTTGGTTGACATAAGCTGCCTTATGTTGACTTAATGTCTGTGTCTACGCTGCTAGGTCCTTTCCACTGATGTAATTCACCTGCTATGTTGACTTAATTACTCCACCTCCGTGAGAGGCATAACACTTAATTTGATGTAGATATGTCAACATAGTGGCAGTGTAGACACTGTGTTGCTTACATCAACTTAACTGGCCTCCAGAAGGTGTCCCACAATGCTCTGCTGTGACTGATCTGGTCACTGTTCTCAACTCCGCTGCCCGGGAGCCAAGTACATAGGAAACAGCCCCTCCCCTGTTAAAGGACAGGGAACTTTTGAATTGCCATTTCCTGATTGTTCAGCATGGAGAGCTCACCTGCCCAGCTGATCATGCCTGCTCCACACTCCTGTCTGGAGTACACAGGAGGTGCTGGATCTTCTGGGTCTGTGGGGAGAAGAGGCTGGGCAGGCAAAGCTCCAATCCAGCCATAGAAACATAGACATATACAAGCAGATCACTCAGGGCATGGCGGAGAAGGGCTACACTAGGGACACCCAGCAGCGCTGTGTGAAAATCCAAGGAACTGCAATACCAGAAGGCAAGGGAGGCAAACTGTCACTCTGGATCAGTACCGCAGATATGCTGATTTTACAAGGAGCTGCATGTTATTCTCAGTGGCAACCCCACCATGACCCCACAAGAGCAGCATGGATACCTCTGAGGATTCGGAGCCCTGGGCCACTGCAGGCAACACTGAGTATGAGACGCCTCGACATTTTGAACAGGCTCAACTCCCTCTGCAGCCCCTGCTGAACAGCGTTCCAACATTGCTGTCCTCCCCTTCCCCCCTCCCACACGTGTTCCAGTAGGCGAGGTGGGGCAATGCAATATCCCTTCCACTCAATCCTGGGGGAGGGTGCCAAGAATAACAACTGCACATATGCTGATGTATGACAGGCAAGGCCGCTGAGCTTTTAAAGACTAGATGAATGTGTTTTCTCCCTCCCCATTTTATTACACTGTCTTTCCAAGGTTTAATTTTTTTGTCAGATTTTTATGTGTCTAAATCTGTTTGCAATAAAAGTCCATGTCTTGAAAATGAAATCAGCCAACAGCGTGCTCAGCTCATGTGGGGAGGGAAGGGACAGGGAAACTGAGGGTACGATCCCACCTCTCATTGTTTGTTTCTCAGGCCCAGAACTGGCGCTCCACTGTATTCAGCTGCTGCGTGATTGCCAACAGCAACTGGGAATTGTTCTGTTCCATGGCTTCTAGCAGGGCTTACTTGAAGGACCTACCCATGTTCCACACAGCAGTTCCTCTTGCGACAATGGAAATACTGCAGGATGAAGGCATGGTGTTTGCAATGCTCACCACAATAGTGCACAGCTGAGCAGTGTCCATGCTTCTCGGCAGATGGCATATGTATAGCCATGCCAACCTTTTGAAAATAAAAGGCACAAAATGTTATGGATTGCAGCTGAAATGATGGGAGGAAGAAAACTGCATCATGGGACATTGAAGCCATGTTCCCAGTCACTGCTGCAAGAATGTTTTGGTCCCATGAGGCATTGCAAGATCTTTCTAAAACCCCATGTAGCAAGTTGCTCTGTGGTATAGCTATCCACAGTGTTCTGCTCTCTGCATCAATGCAAGCGCTGCTAGTGAGGACACATTCCACCGACACAAGGAGTGTGTGTGGACATGCACAACCAACTTAATCACTGCAGCGACTGGATGTCAACTTAAGTTTGTAGTGTAGACATGCTGAAAGCTAAGAGCCAGAGAAGCACTGGCAACAGCAAGCTTAGTGGAATTTATATTCCTGCTGCTGTAGAAATTAGCATTTGGTTTGCCTCCTTCACCCACAGAAACCACGAATTAGAGGGTTGTAATCCTATATGGCTGTGCCCCAAATACACAGGAGGGGGAACAAATGCTAAAGATCCAGAAGGTCATCAGATAATACCTCCAGAAGGTGTTGGGAAGAGACTTATACTGTATTTGGCCTCTTTTTCAGAAGATAACACTAAGAGAGAGGGGAAGCTTAAGCTGTTACAAAGGATCTGAGTCTTTCCTGCACATAACCTGAAATCAGGTGAGTTTTGCCTACTTTCACATTCCACTACACAAAAGGTCCACACAAATCTAAATTTCAAAATAGAATCTCCAGCAATGCTCACATTATTGATGTTCTTTGTGAACGATGTACCATCATCTCACATTCAAGTGGTCCTCATGGTTTGCAGTGAAGGGCTCAGAATTAATAGATGATTACAAATGAATTACCCTTTCAAACTGAGTTTGATGCCTCCAAATTAGATTGCAGATAGGTCTGAAGAACACCACGCATACTGTAGTTTGCTTGAGGATATAAATCATATTGCCAAAATCCTTACTCTCTTCATACCCCTTAATTGAATGTGACAAAAGCCTCTTTGCTTTCTCAAATTTGACATTTGGCTTGTGGTGTTAACCCCATTTTATAACAAAAATGTGTTTCCTGCTGTAGTGAATATTAAAAACTAATTCTGCAGCTATATGTGTGACCGTGGCTGCTTGAACGTATTAAAGCTGTGGGAGAGGCTTATCCTAGGGCTATTCTTGAAATTTGGCTTTTGGCTCATACACAGCTTCTATACTGCAGTCAATGAAGATCCTGGGTTAATTAAAGAGATGTAAGTATTTAAATACTTTGGATCTGCATCTACCCATAAAGCATATGAATACTTGCTTCCCTGTAAATGTCATTCCATGACTAGTCAATCCAGAAAGAGCAACAAGGAACATCTCTCTCTTGAAGGTTAGGAAGTAGGAAAATACCCATCCTAGGTTGTTGCAGGAGGATAGGTAAACCTCAAATTTGGCGGTACTTGAATCATTATGGAGACACAAGGTAGATCTTTTAAAAACACTTCCTGGGAACCTTGGGAACTAGGGTGCAACTACTGAGTGCTTACCGAAGACAGTCAGAGAACAGTATGTTTGATAGGAAGTAGCAAATAGTTGGGCAACAGAAAAGTCTGACTTCTAATTCCTGCTCTGCCATTTACCTGGTATGTAGTTTGGACTGGCTATTTTATCTACTTATCTCAGTTTCTCCATGTATATAAACACCAACTGACCTCACAGGGGTGTTGTGATGTTTATTTAGTTTTAGTTTTGAAAACATGACACACCATGTGAGTACTCAGAATTATTACTAGTATGATCAGACTAGCTATACGCACACCTTGCACTCTTTGCAAACCTTTAGAGTCTTTTCTGGTTGTTTGAACCCTCAGTGCCCTCCTACCCCACAAAACAAAACAAACTATATAAACTAAACCACTTAGGATCACTGGCTCAAGTACAAAGGTTTCACTCGCTGGATTGTAATGTCATGTACATCCCACGACAATAAACAAAAACACATTTTTGTCTGCCTCCTGTATCTAATGGTATCCTCCTAACATCAGGCTTGTCAGAAAAGCCTATTAGGATAAGGGACTATAAATCATGACTAGCCTGGTTGAATTAGCTCTTCCCTGAAGGCTTGTAAAAGACAGAATTGTATCCACTTCTCAGAGATGCAACCTAGGAAGTATATCACAGCAGCATTATAAATCAGTGCTGAAGCATGAGGCAACATAATGACATCAGGGCAATTATCACCAGTAAAATAAGAAAGGCAGCCCTCCCCACTGGAATGGATTCAGTTGACTTGTTCTATGATGTTGATCAATGATTTTAACTAGACACCTAACAGTTAATAATATGCACCTGGCAGGCACGCATGGCCCAGGGGTCAAGACAACAGTATTTTATGGGGGAAGAGACAGCAGTTGGTAGACATTTTGCAATCTTAATTGAATTAATGTTTCTGGTTACATCCTGTGGGGAAGAATGAGGAAAAAATCTGGGAGGTACTTAACAGACAGCAGATGAATGTAAAGGAAAGAGAATATACCATGAACCAGATTCCGGGGCCCATACTTACATTGAAATCAACAGGGCTACTTGAAATCAATGAAGCTAATCATAGATTATTACTCAGGATGGGTAAATATGGTAAACAATGGCTCTTTGTGGTTTCAAGGATTGTACTCAGCCATACTAGGGCTTTACAAAGTCACCAGAAACAGAAGCTCTCTACAAGCAGGGAGTTTCATTTTCCCCAGAACTCAGTGTTATTCAGTGGAATTCACCCTGCCAGGCAGGATATCTCTTGCAAGACAGGAGGCTCTGGAAGTCTCCAGGAATTGTAAACTAGACCCATAGTTTGAACTTGATTATCCAGTGAGTAATGTCCTCCTGATTCTAATGACCTCTCTTTTTTTCCCCTCAAACAGTCCTTAACCAAGCACACAGAACAAAAGCAACAGATAACCACTGTTTTGTTGTACTCACCAGAATTTGCTTTATTCACTGTTAATCCACTGTAAAAAAAAACTAAACTGGACAGACTATGTAGACAGCCACCCCTGTGCCCACACTGCACTGTCATTATCAAGGTGCACAAACAAGCAGTAAACTAAAACATTGTTTATTCAAGCTCTATTCGGAATACAGGGGGGAAATACTATCTGACAAATGCAAAAGAGAAGAGGTTTTCAATGGATATTACAAACAAAAGAAAAAAACCCCAACCGCCCAAAAAAACCAAATAACCCACAATACATATAAACTAAACAATTTAGGATCATTTTTACTCCTGTTCAGTGGACATTGTATTCTCCCCTGAAATCAGCAGGACTATTTGCACATTTACTCAATGTAAGGATGGCAAAATCTGGCCCTTTATAGGCAGTGCCTATAAAACTAGCAGTTTAAAATGAAAGTCTAATCTATGTATTGTTAAAATAATTTAAATGTTCTGTCAAATACATAAAATACTGATTGCAGTATTATACTATCAATGATGATGATGATGCACGTGTCCATGTGCACCAACATAGAGGGAATATGTGCTTTTAACGTTTACTATCTATTGTGAGACACTGAAATTGCGCTCTGGTTTATAATATCATTATGAACATGGTTTCAATGAACCCTTGAAATTAAGCAAAAAGCTGGTCTGTCAGTAAGCCGTCATCTTAAAAAATGATGTCACCCTTAGTAGCCAGCTCCTCCCCAATCCAATTATTTACCTGGCAGGGTGGACAGAAGGACATAGCACAAGAATCTGCTTTCTTTTAAAATAGCAGAGTGATTTTGACCTTCTGACATGCAAAGAAACATGGCTTGTATGGGGATTTATTTTAGGAGGAGACCTCATATGGATGACACTACCACTATGAAATGCTCTAATAAATAATTATTGTTATCAATGCAGGAATAGTTATAGTAGAGCTGTAAATGCTGATTTTCACAATTTAATACCTTTGCAGTTTTCAGTGGCATTGGTCTGAAACCTGTCAGTCTGCCTCGTAGCATATGGCTTTAGAAGTCAAATGTATCTTTTACCTACAGACCATCACAAAATTATTTGCAGCAGGGCCAGATTCTGCATGGCGCTGACAGCCTCCTGTGAGGAGCTGAGCATTGAAGTCAATAAGATCTGAAGGTGCTCAGGTTTTTGCAAGTCCGTGGGAACTCAACCTACTCCCTTTTAAATGAGTAGCAACCTACTCCTACTTTTAAATGATTTCAGTGGGAACAGGCTCAGGTCTATAATTTATAAAAGGACAGCAAAGTGTCAACCAAAAATGGACTCTTAAATGACCATGTCTTTCTGCTATTTGTCTTCTCAGAAAGCCTGAGAACAACCCTGTTAAAACTGCTGCCCACAAGATGGTGGAACAATATGAAGCTCTGAATCCAGATTCTGACTCTACACCTGAAATGAAACATGATTCCGAATAAATACATATGTGTGTGTACTATTTGTAGTACTGGTCCAGGTGAGTCTAGGCTCACCCAATAACTAAACGCACAAACCCTCAATTAAGGGGGAGGAACCACTAAGTCCAGGCTACAATTGATTGCTGAAGACATCACAGGAGAAAACAGGAATGGTAGTGAGATTAAAGGTTGAAAAAATCAGGGAATCAGAAGGGGACACTGAGCAGAGAACCTCAGACAGTGCCCACCGCTTTTCAAAAGCATACAAGGAGTCAATGGACACTACCCAGTGGAACTCCACCTGGAGACACGATTGAACAAGGGAACAGAAATAGGCCCCACAGTCACAGAGTACCCCCAGCCTTTCACCTTTCCTCCTCCTGGAGTGATGGATGTCCACCTTGGCCAGTGCCGGGATTAGGTTGATAATGAGGTCCCGAGACTTTGTGGGGCCACGGATGGAGTGCACCAGACCAGGAAGTGTGGGGAAAAGTGCAGCCAGAACCTCAGTAAGAGGTTCTGGAATAGCTGGAAGAGGGGCACAACCTGATGCACCCTATATTAATGTGCATCAGAGTTTCCCTTTCACTGCAAAAGGGACAGGTGTCAGGGGAGTTACTGAACTGTGCCAGGTACATGCCCATGCCCACAGCTCCATGGAGCGGCCACCAATATACTACACGGGCCATGGGACCAGAATGAAGTACAGACTGGCCCACCAGTGTTCCTTGCCCTTCACTTGTGGCAATGGGGCCCTCCACTTGGTGCTGGGTTGGGATATGAGGGTTAAGAAGTGAATGGGATGAAGCTTGAGAATGTACAGATGCTTTCCTGACATGGCTTGGAGGTGGACCAGCTGGATGTCATTCATTCGACTCAGGGGGCATGTCAAGGAGACTCATGGGGTAGGATCCTGATCACTAGTTCCAGAGGGCCAGGGGTGGGTGGGGAGCACCTTCTTGCAGGACCTGGTTGAGGAAAGCAAGAGAAGCAGAAGGCAAGGCTGCCCTCACCTCCTGGAGCACACAGCAGGGTGGGCAGTCCCATGTGCTGGTGTGCGCATGTGTGTAGTGCAGGAAGAGTTGGGCGAGGAAGACAACAGGGGATTCTCAAGAGAGACTAATGTATTAGAGGCTGAGGGACACAAATAGCAGGTTGGAGTTCAATCGTAACACACTAAAGTAGATGTGTGTTTTCTTTGCTTTTGATCAAAAGCTTCTCAGAGAAGAAAAAGGAGAGTTACTGTGCTGCCCAAAATAGCCAGTTATAGGCTAAGCTGCAGCTTTTTGAAAAGTGTAGCTGCAGAGAAAATTCCCTTTGCATAATTCTAGATTGCATTTGAAATGTAAAATTTTTTGATTAAAGCGAGCAATTACTAATCTCCCACTGATATCACTGAATGTGCACCTTATTTAGGAAACCAAGGAAAGGGAGCTGGAGCTGTCTCTGATGAGATCTGGGGAAAATTCTGTCTTCACACATTTGTAGTAAATTTGCCTAAGTGGCACAAGGTGTTTTTGGTTTTCTGTGAAACCCAGGAATTCTTGTTTTGTTGTTTATTTTAGGATCGTGAAAGACTCAATGGGACTCCTCCCCCCACCCCCCCACAGATATACCAGTAATAGAGAATACTGATTCTACACATACATACATACAGAATAGACAAGAGGAAAGAGAACACAGAGAAGAAATATTTTTACAGATGGGAACTGACACACACACAGAATAAGATTTTTAGAATTCTCTAGACCTCTGTCTCACTTTTCTTTCATCTTTTCTGAGCTGAATTTTCAGATTCTGAGCTCCATTCAGATTTGCCACAAACTTCTCATCTGTTACTTCACAACTGTCTTTCCCCTGTTCTGTATCTGTTATAATATAATGTTTTTTTTAATCTATTTTTTTTTTTTTTTACTCTTCTCTTTAGTTTACTGTCTATATGTATAGCATCTGAATGGCTGACACTGACACTGGTTGTGATATATATTAATATAAAATAAAAAAAATAAAATATTTTGAATGTATATTTTTTTTTTTGAAAATCACCTCATTAACTCTTCACTCAACAAAACACTTAACTCTCACACTTTTTTTTTTTTCTCTCCTTTTAATTAAATTAATGTTTTGTTTGAAAACTCAAAACTTTTGCACACAAACACACTGAGAACACATAACATAAATTTCCATGAAGTAGATAGAAAGACAAGACAACAAGACAAAGACAAGAGGCAAGAACTAACTGACTAACCTAACTATCAAAATTAAGAGAACTCAGAGAAAAATTAGAATATATAATTAGTAAATGTATGAAAAGGCAGAAAAGGGCAGCAATAATAGGTAATGCGAACATGAACAAACAAGAACAGATACTAGTTAGAAGTAGAAAGAAACATTACAAGTTGCAAGAGCTGGCTAGGCTGGTGAGGTTGAACCTGAGGATATCAGCTTGAACACATGGCAACTGCACATCATGACATCTCTTTCATCTATCTGTATTGTAACTACTTGTTTCAGAGAAGAAGCAAGAAGCTGGAGATGAACTGAAACAGCAGAAGAAGAAAAAAAAAAAAGCAAAACATTAAAGGTTTGCAATTAAAGATCTAATCTCTACATCACTTTTTACAGCTTCAGCTGTATGGATGTTTTTGGTTTTACTGATATATATGTATGTATGAAGCTCCCTAGACCTAGAGTTGTTTTTTTTTATTTTTTTTAGGAGAGAAAAAAGAGTCTAGTTGAGTGCCAGGTTACAGACAGTGACAGACAAGGTAAAAAAAAAAAAAAAAAGACTATGTATTACTTTGTACTCAAGAGACAATGCTAATGTTGTTGTACAGACAACACAGGTGTAATGTTGATAATTTACACTACAAAGTACAAGTGGAGAGAACAAATAATAATTGTTCTCCTCCTTCCATGTAGTCCAAAACAATGAGATGCTGCTGACCTTTTTAGTATTTCATAAAAAAAAACCAACTTGTTTGAGCTTCAGGGACGTGTGTGGGATTTTGAGTGAGTGGCATGTGGAATATTGCTGCTTAAGTTAATTTACTTTATTTTGATGAGTGACAGTTGATCCTATTAGACAGTGCGTTTAACTCACTGATGTACGCATAGACTTTAAAAAAAAAAACAAACAAACTATATCAGGCTACCCACTATCTGCTGGTCCTAGGATACCTTTAGTAAACAAATCTCCTGTTTGGCATTGTCTTGTTTCAGAGTAATTGGCTCAGTAGTTACAGGGGACACACATAGGTCCAGATTTGCTGAAGCACCACAGAGGGATCATAACCTGTCTGTAATTGCCCAGCAGATATTTCCTCTGGCATAGGGAACTCACCTGCTGGCACATCCTCACGTAGCTGGGTCCTGGACCTCTGCCCCCTCCTCCCTACTATGTCAGTGTATTGGCCTCCACTGGTATAGGGTCTATTAATAACCCAGTGCCCATGATGGAATTTAAAGCTGTCTGGAAGGAGCTTTAAGTTGTACTATAGCTGGCACTGAGTGTCAGGGACCCAGAATGGACTCCCTGATGTTACATCGCTCTCCTGAACTGTCTGAATCTAGCCCATAATATTTGCTCCTTGTCATATCACTGTTGGTCTATTATGTAACGTCTTTCTAAACACTACAGCAGGAGTTTTATAAATGGAGTAAGTAAAATAAACAATAGAGTAGGGTGAATAATGGGCAAATATTCAAATTACATTTTATTTGTTTTAATCACAACATTTTCCCAGTAAATTATTTGATGATGGTTATTGCCTGATCAGCTCTAACAAACTGATACATGTAATGTACATTAGACCCTGGGATACATAAAAATATAAATTGGGAAGGTTTTCTAAAATCTGAGGACACAAGAGACTTGAAAGATAAGCAAGAAATGTCCATTCTTTACCATGATACAGAACATCGCTGATGAATTAGCTTTGGCTATAGCAGAAGATATCCCAAAAGATACTTGACATATTACTCTTTACCTCTAAGGTCCTGAAAACATCATTTGGATAGACAGATTGTTGACCCTTAAGCTCCAGGCCAAGGATTAATGCCTGCAACATTCATTTACTATAGTACACATTCCACTAAAATCTTCCCCCTGTGCACTCATATTTGTTTTGCTTACTATTTAAATGTTGCTTGACTCCATCTTCTAATATTTCACCAGGGACGGCATTAGGCCAGGATGTTGTATCTCTGAGAATTTCATGCAAGGTTGGCATATTTCTGGTCAAAGGGTGTTAGATATCCATTTAACAAATATTTTAGGAGCCTAGGAAGTGTGCTACTGCAACTTCATGGGCAGACAGTTTCTGTTTGTAACCACATCCGCTCCCTTCAGCCAACATTCTCCTTGCATAGAACAACTCTAATGCATTGAATTTCAATTTCATCAATGATGGAAAGAGTACCTCAGAGAGTAAAAACTGCTGAGGGCAACAGAGCAAATTTATCATCAAAAGCACTTTTAGCTTGTGATGACAGGCGAGCTTTGTGTTAACCATATCGCCACTGGAACAATGACGTTTGTTTTGTTAATAGTATGCAGCCAGGAATCAGCATGTCAGCATTCTTCTGGGTTTCTTTTCAGCTCCCTGGCTTTCAGAGGAGACCTTTACTCTGAGCTGAACAGAGTTTCATGTACATACTGTGTGTGTTTGTATGTGATGAAACTCCTAGCAGAGAATTGTATTAACCTTAAAATCTTAATATGCAGGCCACAAAAATAGATTTGGAATGTTCTAAATACCTCCCTGAAGTACAATAATTGGCAAATAGTTTGCAAGCAACCAATAACTGGAAATATGTTTCCATAAAACCTTTCAGGTAATTAATATATTCAAAGTCTGCTCATGAATAAATGATAATGGAAAAATGGATTACATAAACTGAATATATTATTCACTATGTAAAATTTTCCCAACTTTACTCACTGCTGATTTTTTATTGGTTAGAGTTTATTTGTGATGGTCTCCAGAACCAAACCATTCATTCTTGTGTTTTATCATATGGTTCTTTTTCTCTATTCTCTACCTATCTTTGGTCTTTAGATGGCTCCAATTACCACAGTATCTGAACACCTCACAACTTTAATGTATTTGTCCTCACAAGACCTCTGTGGGGCAGATCAATGTATTATCTCTGTTTTTATAGATGGGGAATGGAGGCACAGAGAGGTCATACAGGAAATCTGTGGCCAAGCAAAGAATGAACCCAGGTCTTCCAAAATCTAGATTAGTGCCTCACTATTGGATTCTCCTTTATCTCCCATGGGATCATCCTGCCTCTCCCTTTTCTATTTTCACTTCATAAACTTACCAACTGCTTCATTTTGTTGTACTAAAATGTACCCTCCATCTTTGAAAGCATTTGTGTGTGTTTTAATGTTCTGTAGAATTTCTTTGAAAAAGTTTTGGAGAGCACAGTTTATACCTATTCCTGTGATTCGGCAAAACAAGCCCGATGTGCTAATTAGAGCTTTGTGAACTTTACCAATTTTCATGTTGAGATTAGCTGTTTGCAAAATTAGTTTTCTACCTTGAAAACTGCCTTTAGTCTTAGCAAAAGTTCATCGCAAGGATGAAGAAAGTTTTTGCTTGAAGCCTCCTAAAAATGATTTGACCCCTCCAATAGTGCTGGTGATGAGAATGATGTCTCCCCCCTTTCTCCCCTGCACACCACTTATCCAAGGGCTAATGATCTGCAAGAGTGAAGCATGCTTCCAAGTCCTAGGAATTTGCATGCAAAATATTTTCAAGTTATTTCTTCTGAGAAATAAACACTCAAAATACACCTGCACTATTGTTTATATTAACTTGCATCTTTAGAGACAATTGCTGCCCTTTGATGCATATATGCACAGCTTCAGTAGTTTTCGGTGGAAGCCAAACACATTGTAGGGAGTACCTGACCTTAATTCCAATGTTTAAACCTTGTCCAGCCATAGTTTGTCACATGGATATTTGAAGATACAAGCTACCTAATAAAATATGGTGAGAAAGGAAGTTCTGAGAGTTTGTACTTAAGGTTCAATTTGGATTAACACCCTCAAGTTTAAAAATGGAATCCTGTGGGGTTAGTTATGACTTGGCTGTAAAGAAGGAAAACATTTAACTTGCTGTGTGAATACAATATGCCACTGTTTGGGGCAGCTGCATATAATAATTTGCTATATTGTTGGTACAGCGTGTGAAAGGCTTTTAGTGTGCTAGACTGTGGCAAGCTTTTCCCTGACATACATTTCAGGCTAGCAGGAGCTCAAATCAACTCAGCCATTCCAATTTACAACAGAAGTTTCCAAGGGCAGTAAATAGGTACAAGATTAAGGGGAAGGTCCATATTGGATGGACTACTACAAAGAAAGCTTGTTCATGAACATTCCTTTGAATTCCAAATAGCTCTTAGGTTTGACCATGTCTGTGCTATTCTCAGTCTTTGGCACAAAACTGTTTTTTATTGACACTTTCTTTGTGGAGTGGCTGCTTTTCCTGCAAATATTAGTGGTAACATGCCAATGAGACTAGTAGCCTGCAAACAAAAGTATCAGATGTTTGTGGCATACTGTCTGTTACCTTGGTGTACACGTATTTGGCATTTTAGTCCAAGAAAGCAACTACGCCACGTGACTAAGGTTAGTCACATACTGAAGTATAATGGGAAACAAGTGGTTGAAATAAGAGTTCAGGATCAACTCATAGGCTGAAAATTGTCTATCCAAACTGTTCAGCTAGTACTTATAAACAATTTCCACATTAGTGGAAATTATGATCCATTTGTGAATCATTCCCAAACAGAAAAGAGTTATATTCAGCATAAAGACTATTCACAATGAGTGCATTCAACCAGCTCTATACCACAAACATACATCACTTATTTATAATCTATGTAAAATGCTTCTGACTGCCCCCATTCACATTATCCCTTCATCTCTCCAAAAAGGAGACCTGGTACAAAGAATGATCAAGTTACTGCTGATACTTTGGGTTAACATATAGCCAAAGAAAACCTCTGAATCATTCTTGCAATCTTCAATCAGGCTTTGTCTACACTACTACTTTTATCAGTCAGGGGTGTGAAAAAAAAACACCCCCTCACCAACATAAGTTTCACCAACAAAAGTGCTGGTGTGGACATTGCTCTGTCGGCTGGAGAGGCTGTCCTGTCAACATAGCTAACGCCGCTTGTTAGGGGTTGTTTAATTATGCCATCAGGAGAGCTCTCACCTGCCAAAGAGCAGTTACACAGGAGACCTTACAGTGGCACAGCTGTACCGCTACAGCAGTAGAGCCAGTGCCAAGGTATGGTCCATCATGTAGACATAGTTTTTAAATCCAGTTCTTTGTCTTCAACAGAGCCATTCAGGAAACTTTGAAGATGGAAATGACAGCTCACTTTCAAGATTGAGTTTGTTAGTTTGCTTGGGTTTTTTGGCTTTGTTTTTACAATGGTGAGGGCTCATCTGAATTGCCTTATTCACACCTCTGAGCAACATAAGTTATACCAACGTAAGTGGTAGTGTGTACAGGCCTTTAGCTCTACTCCAGCAGCAGCCTTTCCTTGTTGTCTTCCCATTCCCTTCCTGAGGCGAGTCTTGTTGTTTCCTATTGAGTCATTTTGTTACCCCTTCCCTTTGTTGCTTGATGGTCTCCTTTCCCTTTGTTTTTTTAATTAGTTAGTTTGCTTGTTTGTCCCCACCATTATTCCCCTTTTGCTCTTTCTCTTCCTTCCCATTTGGGTGAGCAGGCTCTCTCCTCCTGTATTATAAGCACCTGAAGCAGTGCCTGCTGCTGACTAACATGAGATTTTATTATGGCAGATAATTGAAAGTTTGACAGTTCAGTGAGGTTTTCTGTATAAAGTCTCTTAAGCTAGAGAAGCTGTGAATAAGCAATCACAAAGGCAAGGCTGTCTGGTTGTTTCAGTTTTAAATGGCTTATTTAAAGAGGGTTACATAACTGAATCATCCAAAATTTGGGCCCATATCATCTCATCGATTTGTTCAGCAGAAGTGGCCTAGTAATCATAGTGCAATAAGACCCCTGGGGTCTGATTGATGCACGACAAGGTATTGGCGTGATGATAGGAAAATTTCCTCTGGTGATGACTAAGTCTGACGTTATGTCCAAGGCTGGCACAGTAGAATTGTACTAACTGTTCACAGATTAGATCGCTTATCATCTTTGGGTTATGCTGTCACTGCTGGGGAATTTACTATGTGGAGATATTGAAGACAGAGGCCCAATAACAGGCCTTGACAAAGAGAACTGCATTTACATTGATAAAAACCTTTAGGCCATCCCATCATGTAATATATTATATTTATATATATAATTGTAACTGAAAATTATTTACTTTGGAAATATATACCTATACAATATATTGAGTATGTATGTATATATGTATACATGTATATAGTAAACATAAGAGGACAAAAATTACTTAATACAGCTATGTTGCATATCCCCTGCTTACTTCTAGAATGGCAGTTTCCTTCCTATTTCACAGCGTGTATTTCTGGGAGGCAGGCAATCACATGCTACTGGGAAATGATAGTTTGGGTGCCATTGTTTCTAACATTGTATGTAGGTTGCAGCAGGTCTAGTATATAAGAGGTGCAAAATTAAATACCATATCACACTGCACCCCTCCCTACAGTGTCCTCATTGCACCATGGGAAGAAACAACACAAAGTGTAACTTTAAATAAATCAATACATTTCTGTTTTGGCTTATTTGGCAAAGGGTGGCATGATAATGGGATTGAATAATCGGACAATAATAATATGTTCCTGTTAGTGGACACAGTTCTCAGCCTGCCAAGATCCAAATATGAGACACACTATGTGTAAAAGACACAGAATATTGGGGGACACAGAATAATGAGGGAAAGAATTATTCAGGTGGGAAACTTAAGATGCTGTGGGAGAACTGATTCCTTTAGTGTAAATACTAATTCTGTAACCTCAGTCTCTGGATTATTTCTAATGTAAATAATTTTCAGTAGAAAAGTGATACCAAATTTTTCTGGATGGAGATAACTTTGGGACTCATGTGACATCGCTTGAAATGAAATAAATGAGACTGACATGTTAGTACACTCCACTTCTGCACTGGTATGTGACCAGCTTTTAAATACCATTTGCCATATTGCTGCTTGACCTTTACCACTGCCTGATCTGTGTTCGCTGGTAAATGAATTAATTTTATTTTTATAGTTGGGAATTTAATGCCTGTGAAAGAGAGATGCTAATAGCAGGTCTAATATAGTCCCTAACCAGCTAAACTAGCATGTACTTCAGTCTTGATCATTATCAGCCCTGCTTTCCTCTATCTAAACTTCTGTTTAACAGTTACTGTTAATTGTGCCAAACTGGGTACCATGTGCAAATCAGCATGTGCATTGGTGGCATGTGCAAATCAGGACTCTTGTCACAAGAGAAAATGAGTGTGATGGTCTCATCTAAATTAGGATTTGAACTCAGGCTTCTGGCACTTAACCTACAGCGAAACCCAGCTCTCTAGAGATAGGTGATGACATTTGAAAGTTACACTAAAGTGACCACAGTGAGACATCTCACAAATCAGATTAATACTTGTTCCTGTGCAGTTGTGGAGAAATCAGAAAGTGTCATTTTAGTCAAGTATTTTAGGTTTGCAGCCTTTCTCCTATGGGGGAGAGATTTATGAAAGGAGAAAATGCTTTCCCATCATAAACAGTCATGCTGTCCCATGATTCAACTCTGCCTTCTTGCAGTCACTTTCATGAATAAAACATCAGAGCATCAGTTTCTGTAATTACTCTTTTAGTTTTATTGACAAATAATTTCATATGGAAGAATTACATTAGTCTCTGAATTATTACTTTTTTTGAGAAAGTATAAGAATGCTGTAGTGAGAGACTGAGAATCAGATAGAAGGACATTTTACATTTTGCAATTGGCTATTTATGAGTACAAATTATGGTAACCACACAAGGCTAGTGTTGCTCATTAAGTTCTGTTTCTACATAAAGCGGCTATATTTGTATGGCAGCTCAGCAGCTGAGGCTTCCAATTGCTGTTTCCTGTAGGAACAGTGGTGCCTGATGTGTTGACATAATATGGCATAAAAACCACTCTATGGTGCAATATATCCCCATCAGCTCTGTGGGGCAGTGAACCCAATGAGTGTTATTTGTTTCATAAAATCATAGAACTGGAAGGGACTTCGAGAGGTCTTCTAGTCCAGCCCACGGCACTCAAGATAGAATTAAGTATTATCTAGAGCAGTGTTTCTCAACCATTGTGATACCAGGAACAAGCTTGCTGCCTTCCTAAACTCTGTCAGGGAGATCTCAGTGACCAGTGCCGGTACACAAACTGGTTGTTGAGAAACTCTAGAACATCCCTGACAGCTGTTTGTCTAAGCTGATCTTAAAATCCTCCAATGGCAGAGATTCCACAACCTCTCTAGGCAAGTTATTTTAGTGTTTAACCACCCTGACAGTTGGGAAGTTTTTCCTAATGTCCAACCTAAACCTCCCTTGCCGCAATGTAAGACAATTGCTTCTTGTCCTATCCCCAGAGGATAAAGGAGGAGAATTTTTCATCCTCTTCCTTGTAACAACCTTTTATGTATTTGAAAACAATTATCATTTCTCCCCTTAGTCTTCTCATCTCTAGAATAAACATGCCCAATTTTTTCAATCTTTCCTCATAGGTCATGTTTCTTGACCTTTAATCATTTTTGTTGCTCTCCTCTGGACTTTCTCCAATTCGTCCCACATCTTTCCTGAAATGTGGTGCCCAGAACTGGACACAATACTCCAGTTCAGGCCTAATCAGTGCGGAGTAGAGCAGAATTACTTCTTGTGTTTTGCTTACAACACTCCTGTTAATACATTGCAGAATGATGTTTACCTTTTTTGCAACAGGGTTACACTGTTGACTCATATTAGCTTGTGATCCACTATCACCCCCAGATACCTTTTCCACTCCTTCCTTGGCAGTCATTTCCCATTTGTATGTGTTCAATTGATTGTTCCTTCCTAAATTGAGCACTTTGCATTTGTCCTTATTGAATTTCATCCAATTTATTTCAGACCATTTCTCTAGTTTGTCCATATCGTTTTGAATGTTAATCCTATCCTCCAAAGCATTTGCACCCCCTCTCACCTTGGTATTGCCTACAAATGTTACACTTATAAGTTTTATGCCATTATCTAAATCATTGATGAAGATATTGAAGAGATATCGTTTGTACAGTGCCTGGTACAATAAGGCCCTAATCTGCAACAGAAATAATGAATAGATAGTGGTATTTTCCTGAAATACAAGCATATCTCACACATGTTACCGGGGGGGAGACAGGACTCACTTTGTACAGATTCAATTTCTCATGGGGCAGAATCCTATGTTACAGTGTTAGGACTTCATTTTCTTCCTACGCTCATAAAGATGGCTCAAAGGGAGGACAAGTTGACTTATTCTATAAATACTACAACTGTGCAAAAATTGATGGCCTAACCTTCCTTCCTAACTGTATAAATAATATTTGAGGCAAGGTTAAGAGTGGGCAGGTTCAAAGAACCAGGCAAAGGAACTGAAAGCCCTGAGATACGTCTGTTGGAGGTAGAGTGCCATGACACACTGTATATTGATAGTTTGTCTAGTCCTTTGTTATCAACACCGTTGCCTTCCATTTCCTCATGTCCCTGGGGACTCCTCTTTAGTATCACACTCTATTTCACGTTTTGAGATTCTTAGCTGAAAGGTGATATATAAGTACAGATTATGTACAAAACAGCTCTAAACTGGTTATATTTTGTTTAGTGTATGAAACTATGATTGGTGCAGGGTAAATGTGTACTAGTAAAATATGTTTCACTACGCCACCAAAGCAACAGTAGGAAAATATTATGGTGATCTGATTTTCCTCTCCTCATGCATACAAGTTATAAACAGCCTACTGCTCTTGTTGAAATGGTGGTTCTGAATGGTTGTTTTACTTCCTCCATTTTATCCATAACCCCTTTCACATTTCGGTTAATGATGTAAATCCACGGGAAGGTTGTATAATGGAGTAATGAGAACATTACAAAATAAATATCCGGAGCTTTATTATCATTCATTCATGGCAGTCAGAATGTGAAGACAGACCCGCTAGAATGGTATAAGGGTTCTGAGCTCAGTCTCCTCCATTACTGTCTGGAGTCAGAGAAGTCCACACTAAAGAGCCTGATAGCTTGAATGATTGGAACTTGACAATTTAAGCAAGGGTCATTCTCCCATTAATGGGAAGCCAGTTACTTCTGGTAAAGAAAGGGGACATCATTCTGATTTCTTTCAATACAAACAAACAACCAGTTTGCAGATCTGAGTTGTGGGCAGGGGAGGAAATACTGTCATGGGGAGAAATACTGTCGAAGGAGCAGAACATAGATCAATGACCAAATAAAACAAAATCATAAGAAAAAGAAAGGCCTTTTTAAAAGATCAAGCCAAAATATACCTTTAGAGTCCGTTTGAAACATTCAGCTCATAGTTAACCTTCATTCAAGTGCATACACGTTTTGGAATATTTGTAAATTGTAGGTAATTTCCCCCTCATTTTTACAAGCTTTATTTGAAGATAATAGCTATGAACATTATTTTCTTTGTTTGGGAATCTGTGTTGCTGCATTTTGTGTTTGGGCCATGCTCACAATGAGAGGTTAATATCCAGTAGGGCTAGTCACATGGAATATTTTCTATGTCTATTTGTGACTGAACTTACTCCTGGCGCAATCAAGAAGATCACTAGGAGACCTTCTCACCTGAAGAATGAGGCTGTGGTTAGCTGAACTCTCAGATCTAGAGTTTTTAACTCAAAAAAAGATATAGTTCTCTCTTTCAACAATTTTTATTACATAAAGAATTTCAGACTCAAAGCAAATGTTTCTGCCTAAGGTGGTGGGATATGAGAGAGGCCAAGGTCAGGCTTAGAATGAAAACTAGCTGACAGTCTTATCTTTGAAGACACTATTCTGTTTCCATAATACTTAGTGCATTTTCTTATGCAGTGGTAGGTCCAAAACACACTGTATGAGCCAAATTATTTGCTGTGTTACAGTCCCCTTGCCTTATCAGGTGGTGTAATGGACTCAATTGTTTTTTCAAATTCCCAGCAGACAATTGCCCTGGTGTAGTGAAATTATCTGCTGGTGCGAGTGTGCTGCAGCTGGGTCTACACATCTGCCTCGCCTTGCTACCGCCACAACTTGATTGGTGGCTTGGAGGAGGCAAGGCCTATTTGGTCTCCCTTTGCTTACAAAATCGTAAGGACCTCACTTTCAGCAGACAGGAAGGACCAGAAAAAACACAGGGATCAATACAAAATGAACAAGGAGGAGGAGTGGCTCATAGGGTCAAAATTAGGGTACTAGAAGGTGACATTGAACAGAGAACCCCACACAGTGCTCACTGCTCCCCAGAGGAATCTAAGGAGTCAGTAGACACCATGCAGAGGAACTCTGCCCTGAGTTGTGAACATGGAAGTGAATGGAAATAGGCCCTACAGTCACAAAAGATCCCCGTCCCTCCACTCCCTCCTTTTGACTGATAATTTGCCACAACCTTCACTGATGCCAACATGTTACTTTCACATGGGGTGAGGTGGCCACCCAGAGACAACAGACCCTGTGCTTTCTTGGGAGCTGGGAAAGTGGCCTCAGTCACCTTAGGCGGAATTGGCAGAGGTGGTCAACTATGTGGCTGCATCAGATGGTGGTATCATTAGTGGTAAGGAAGCTTCAGCCACTTGATCATATTCCTGGGTGTGCTGGGAAGTGGGGCGCACAGTGTTAGTTGAATGGAAGGAAAACGGGTATGTAAAGCATGGTGGTGGTCCCTGCAGAACAGGTTTGAGGCACATTGGCAGGACAGCATGGGGAAGCACGCACTAATGTTGTACTGCACATGCTATACCAGTGCTGTAAACAGAGGACTCCAGTCTCCAGGACTATCCATCTGGCCTTAAAATTCTCCACAAGCTGTTTTTTCATACGTGCACAAGAAAATAATGTTTAGAAAATTAGTTCCATTTTGTAATGTGTCAAACCCACTGTATATCTATATACTAAAGTTTTTAAACAATTAAAAAGAAACAAGCTAAGAAATAACAGAGGAGCTTTACACTGGATGTTTCTCTTCTGTACTATCATTTGTAGGGGGTCTATGAAGTCCAATAAAAGGGGGACATGCAATTTACACTATTAAGCTAAGGATTTACACGTTTCATCTGAAAATGATCTGCCTAAAGGCAGAAGGCTGTTTCTTCATGCTTGTATTTCATTTCTCCATGCAAATCTCCATTCCTCCAAAGCTTACCACATATTGGCACTCTTCTACTTGAAGAGGATGTTTTTCTGCCTGGATTATATGTAAAATGAACACCCAGCTGAGCTGTGCTTCAGAAGTTTATAGAAAGTGAAGGACATAACTGCAGTTCTACAGCCTTTATTTAACAGTCCTGGACTCCCAGAATGAAGGCACTGTGAGAGACAAGTCCTTCCCATACAATTACTTGACCATATAATTAGAAAAGTATAAGTAGTGTACAATGAAGTATGATATTGTTTTCTTGTAACTTTGACGTAATAAAAAGTTTCAAAGACGAGGCAAATCAGAATGTAAATTCCACAGTGCTGAAGGTCTGAATCCCCAAGAACAAATCTCAATTAGCCCAGATTTTCAAAATGATTTTGGGTACCTAACTTAAGACCTTAATAGGGCAAGGTATTCACAAAGCATTGAGCTCCCCCACTCTGAAAATCAGTCCCCTTTAAGGTTTCCCTAATTGGGCACCCAAACATTTTAGGAATCCCAGAACACTAGTCACTTTTTAAAAATCCTGGCTGTCTTATTTCACTGTTTACAGTAGTCACATGAGTTCAAATAACATGAAAAGCAAGAGTCAAAGAGAAGTTTATGACAAGGAAAAGAAATTACTCACCCGCTTCAGAGAGGAAGGTAGAGATGCCACAGATGTACCTGCCAACTCTCAAACATGCAGATACTATCAACTAGTAATGGGCATACCACGATAAGTTTGGTTCACATAGGGTCTGATGCTGCTAGATACCGGAGAGCCCTCTCACCATACAAAATTCAAGCCCAAATAGAGATAAAAACATCAGGTTAAAGGCTGAAATTCAGTTGCAGTTTAGACAAAGCTGAAGATTCTCACTTTATCTGAATCAGTTCATTAACCTCAACTCAGGAACAGTGATCAACCTCTAATTCCCTGGTTCTACTGGTGGCAGGGGCTGGAGCTAGGGTTCTGCCATATTCCTTGCAGTATTGGAAGCAGATGGGATAGCAAACCCCAACATCTACACTACTATTTTAGCCCCATAGCATCAGCCCCACAAGCCTGAGTCAGTTGACCTGGACTCTGAGAGCCGATACTATGGGTCTTTTTTTCCTAGTGTAGACATACCCTTTGAGGTTAGAATATGCCCTAAACCAGAAGGCTTTATATCCCTTCTGTGACCAAATACCATGATGAAATGTGTGTAGTAACATTATATGTAAGGTTATAAACATAAGATGAAACTAGGTCTGAAATATATTTAAAAAACAAGTCTGGGTAAACCAGTTTCTCTAAGACAAAGGACAAGCTGATGGCTCTAGCTAGGTGTCATCAAAGTTGATGGGCCATCACTGATCAAGCAGCCATTCTTTGGCAAGGTGGGGTGGCAGGAACAAACAGATCTGCATCTTAGCACACAACGCTATGAAACCTCTTTCGCTACCAAACTCCATCACTCCAACCTCTCAGAGGGAATGGATTTTACTGAGGGGTAACTCTCAGGAAAATGCATTTCAAAGGGGAAATGCACTATGAAGTAATGGATAAAAACACCCCAGGGTATCTCTCCCTATCCCTCTCTCTCTCTTTGACATAAGAAGTCAAAAAGAAACATGCTTTGACCTTTCAGAGCAGATCCTGGCCTGAGAATTTGGTCAGCAATGTTACCGAGAACATGTGGTAAGGGATTTCACCTTGAACTAAGTCTAGTTTATTAAGTTTTAGTACTAGGAAGCATTTCATTTTTATTTCTCTTGTAATCATTTATGATTTTAATGCCTTATGCATGTACTCACTTAAAACCTCTTTATAGTTAAATAAAATTGATTTATTTTTTAATCAAAACAAACTCAGAGTTGTGTTTAAACTCAATTGTGTGGATAACTCCATTTGAAGTAGAAAACTGTTGTATATTGATCCCCTTAGAAGGGCAATGGACCTAAAATATGTGAACTGTCCAGGAGAGGGCTGGACAGTTCAGAACATGTTTTTTGGGGAAAATTCAGGACTAGGAGTGTGTTGGGGTCTCCCTGCAAATAGTAACCAAGGCTGCTGGAAGCCCAAGTGTGGGTGGTGGTTGCTGACAGGCTGCTGGGGTCAGAGTTGCTGGACCAGGGCTGTGGTTATACACAGACATTCAAGGTGTGACCTGCATGCTGTTTGTGAGCAATCTAGGTAGGAACTACAGCAGCAAAGCATTGGGAGGCACCCAAGGTTTCAGACCAAGAATGACACAGTCCCTCAGTGGTCTGGACTGCACGCCGGAATGTTATATCTTCCAATCAGCCTTATTAAGCAATCTGATAGGCTGACGGAAATTCCAAAGGGTTTAATTTAAATCATATTGTTATTCACCAAATCCATTGCAGTTGTATTCCATTTCATTTGCTATTTTTTAATATCATGAATAAATTCCATGTCTGTGATTAACAGCACATAAGTACTTCTAAAATTCCAGACATACTTTGTCTGAACCTGAGCCACTGAATGTGTACAGCACCCAAATACAAGGATCTGGCCTAAGCAGCAGGATATGCACTAAATAACAGTTAGTAGGCCATCAGGGACTTATCTTCCTCCAGGCCACAGAGTAGCCTGAGAATATCTCCCCAGAGGCTTCTTCAACTAACATGTTACAGGGTGGGGGGGAGAGGATCTGAGCAATGGTGGGGACTAAATTTGCCGTGTGTGCAGATGAGATACTCTCTGGTGAGTTTCTGATAAACAAAGACTGCTGTATTCTCTTACTCATCATTAGAGGAGATTATTTTTTCTCCTTACAAAAATGTTCGAGGAGAGACCTAAAATGAAGATATTAGGACAATATTGAGAGAGGACAAGAGCGTGAGTTTTGTTTTAAATTGAGCTCTGTTCTGTGGGTTTGTGCCTAGAAAGGACAGAAACAGAGAAAGACCTTTTTATTTTTTCAGCTAAGCTACTGAGAAAATTCCAGTGAGGCTTTAGCAATCCACCTTTCCTCATCCATCTTTCTGTTGGGAATACTGATCAAGCAGTGGAGGCTTTGAACTGACACATGTGCATCTTTCATTTGAAACTTTACTGTGGGCTTGAAGGAATACAAAGTAAGTTACAAAAAAAAAAGAAATGGAAAAAGACACAGCAAATCTACCTTTTTCTCGGTGTCTGAACATTCATTGAACTAACAAGCATCAGTGTATGTATGAAGGATCTTTTTGCTGACTCTTAGAGTAAAGCAATTTACATTGGTTTCAGTATGAACAGAGTGTCACGCAACAGGAAAATTAGAAACACAGAAGCAATAGCATTTCCTAAAGAGAGTACAACACGTACAAAGCCAGTTTTAGAAAGAAAAGACAGAGGAAGCAAATTCAGAAGGCAGCATTCAGCATCTTAAATCAGAAGTAAGCCTGGAGCAAGCCAGAAGACTTTGAAGATCTCCACATGGAGGTCCAGAATACTGACAATTTTCAGCTGGTTGCTAGAGACTGCTCTGCATTTGATGGCAATAAGTTATACCAAATATAGTGGAAAGAGAATTACTTGTGCAATCCAGCTAGCTGAATGCAAAAAATATGTCTATTTTTTTTAAAAGAGAACTTTATTTTCTCTGCAGAATATCAAAGTCAAGGGAGTCACCCCCAGAGTTACACAGGTGTATTTGAGAGCCAAATCTGGCCTGAAAAGTTTCATGTAATAGTAGCAGGTTCAGACAGATGATACCAAAGACATAGGTTAAAGCCTCTCAGAATCCAGAAATAACATTATTTCTAGATTTTTTTAACCCAAACCTAAAGCTTGGCCTCATTCATTTAGAAATACTTCCTGTCATCAATGGATGGCAAAGCAGACAAACTAATGAACTTATGGATACACAGTAAGACATGAAACAGAAGGAAGTATAAGGATTTAGTATTGTAAGTCCATCACATATCGATAACACACTGATCCATCAGACTACTATTTAGAACTTGTTGAACCCTGAGTAATAAACTAAGGGCTGGTATTAAAAAATTCTGGAGTTGTAGAAATGCGAAAGCAGATTTTCTGCATATGTTATGGATCAGCCTGCATGTATCGATATTTTATGGGGAAAAAAATCCACCAGAAGAGTAAACAAGGCACTCAGCACAAACTTGCCTTTAGATTCATGCTGGTTGAAGCTTGTGTTTTTAGTTTGGATTGGAAAATTTGGCCAGAAATGACACGAGAACAAATTTTTACAAGATGTTCAGAACTTCCCTCTCCTCGTTGAGCTGGAAGTGATGTAAAAACAATCCATCTTGTACAGTGGCATTCTTACACTTCCTGTCTTAGCCAAAACCTGCAACTAACGGATATCATGTTAAAAAGACATTTCAGAAACTAGAAAGAATATGGTTGAGTTATAGAAAGAGGGAAATGCTCCAGAGTGTGATTCTTAAAATCACCAATCCAAACAGGCTCACCTATGCCTGTTTTAGGATGTATGTACTTTATCTACAAAGATGAAAGATGTGTTTTAAGTACAATCATCAGTAGTCTCATTATTCTGGCATTATTAGGGTATGTCTACACTTGCATGTTTTTGCATCAAAAGTTATACCACTTTTATTAAAGCGCTTTAAAAGCGCTGTTGCATGTCCACACTAGTTCCTTGTGTTGCTGGAGCACATCCACACTAGCAGCAATTGCAATGACAAAGAACAGTGCACTGCGGTAGCTATCTCACTGTGCAACTGGCCGCAGGGTGCTTTGGGAAAGGTTTGCAATGCCTCATGGGGCAGGTACAACGTCACATGATGCAGGTTTCTCAATCCCATTGCCTGCTGCTTTTCAACTGAAGTGTAGGGAGGAGAGTGTGAGACAGTAAGTGTGTGTGTGGGGGGGAGGGGAGACAGTGTGTGTTGGGGGAGAGTAAGTGTGTTGGCATGCTGTCTCGTAAATCCAGACAGCCACAGGAAACATCCAGTCCTGAGACAGGGGGAGGGGGAGACCCTAAACTTAGCCCCCGCCTCCCTCCCTCACTCTCCACAGAATAGTCTCTTACTGTCACATACACATATCCACCCCTGCCTGCCTGCGTTCCTATTGTGGGAGACAGCAGTAGCATTCCACGTTAATTATTTGCACAGCATGCCGCGGGCTGTCAGAACTGAGCTTTGAAAGGGGAGGGGTGCATGCCTGCAGGGTGGCCGAGTTCAAAAAATGAGAAGAGCAGTCACTCCAGGCATTCGTGGGACACCTTCAGAGGCCAATTACAGAGATAAAAGCAATCAAGGTGTTCACACTGGCACTACAGTGTTAAAGCCTCAGCGCAAAAAGCCTTATGAATCTAGGGTTGGTTTTATTACAGCGCTGCCACTGAGGAGTTTTGGCGCAAAAAGTGGCTTTTCAGTGTGGACTTTGCTGTTTCATCGCCAAAAAGCTGACTTTTGTCGAAAAAAACTTGCCCATGCAGACCTGGCAGGGGTGAAAGTAAAATTTAACTCTTACCAGTCCAGGGGCCAGCTCCACTCCCCAAAGGGGCAGGGCCTCGGGTGGAAGAGGTGGGGCTTTGGTGGAAGGGGCGGGTCAGCGTCTCCCAGCCAGCCCATCTGTGCTGCTTGGCTCATGCCTCCCGGGGCTCCAGTGGTGATTTAAAGGGCCCAGAGCTTCAGCTACAGCAGCAGTCCTAAAGCAGTTTCTTTCCCCATCCCACCCCACTGTCGGCAGCCCAAGGAGGGCAAAAGGGGCAATGATGTTAAAGCACTGCCATGGCAGCACTTTAAAATCAGCTGTACGGGCAGGTACCAGCAGCCAGTTTTTACCAGTATGCCATACCAGCCCCTACCGCCTTACTTTCACCTCTGAGACCAGGTCTTACTAACATTCCATACTTCTAAGCAATATCCTTCATACCAAACTGGCAATGAAATGGTTTCTTCTTTCACTCACCTCTGTCCCAAAATCTCTGAGACCCATTGTCAAGGAAGAACAATATTCAATGAGGGTGTAAATGCTACTGTTGTGATGCACAACATGCAGGGCTGTGGAGGATGAGGCTCTCAGCATAGATCTCCAAAACATCCTAGAGAGAGATTTGTCTCTATAAATCAGAACATGTTTCAAGATTCTTTTGGGAAGATAAAAAGAGCAGAATCAAAAATGTGCTCTGAATGACAGCAGGACACCAGGGACCAGATTTCCAAAAGAGCTCAGCGACAGATTTTCAAATGCTCAACAACTGGGGCCAGATTTTGAGACGATCTCAACACTCAGCATGCTGAACTCTTCTGAAAATTCTGGCCTTGGAGTTTGATTCTCCAACTATTATCATGAAGCCCATTGAAAATAGATAACAAACCTGATAGCAGATACCACACAGCCAGCTTTGATGGGTATTGAAAAGCAGCTCATCCAGTGACTCCAGTGAAATCCCTCTATAGCTACCACAAAGATCAAGTCACAAATCCAGAGTAAGATAATGGCTGGATTAAAAATGCCTTAATTATCTGGAAATATATCAAAAAGAAATTGGATACAAAGGCTTCTGTTTCCTCATTTACTAAGCAATCCAGGTACTCCAAACTTCATGTCTCAACTTTTCCACAAGACCATAACTAGATGGGAGTAAAATAAATGGAATCTCTTATATCAGATTTCCCATATTTCAGGCTTGAATATATTTGAATAACTCACTGAACCACACAAGATTAAAAGATCACATTTTTGTACATTATTTCCATAACACTATTGAGTAGGCACCCATACAGTAATCTAGGTCCAGACATGCAGATGACCTGCATATCTGAAGGACAAACTGTCATTCTCTGTGCATCTGTGAATACTGGTGGAATGGAGATGTCTGGCTAGAGAGAGTGAACATTGCCAAATTTTTTTCCACATGTAGTCATTTTTCTTTGTTTAAAGATTCAGTTCAGCTGTTCCCACCCCTTTTAATGTCACTTTCCATGAATATTAAAGCAAATGAGTTAGTTGGCATTCATGTTCACTGAAATGACAAATTTTAAGCAAATATTGCAGAATATTTATGGAAAACAGATTTTGTATTTGTAATCACAAGTATTTGCATTGGGAACCTGATTGTAACCATTCATCCAGTCAGAACATAAACATACCATGTGGCCTGAGTGTCCAATGGGACCAAGCTTGAAGTTGAATACTGAATATACTCACAATGAACACGTTACAGACGAAGAATTAAATGAAGAAATTATTTGACAAATAATTTAATTATAAAAAGATTGCTTTTTCCTGAAAATTATTTATTAGACAATTTGTGAATAGATAAATGGGTAAAATTCTTCTAATAAAGGATTTGTTATCAATTATTCACCCAGCTGGTGTTATAGCATGATGACAGAAAAATGGAAAGCAGAATTTCAGGACTCCATAGAAGATAACTCCAAATGCATACACCCCCTTGTTGGCAAGAATACCACTTACAATAATCAAAAATAATAAGCCCAAACAGACCAAAATTGTACAGACAGACTCATATTTTGGAACTGTCCACAGATTCAGACAGACTTACTGACTCACACAATTAATCGAGGTCTCAAACAAGCAGTGCTTAATTTGTGCCAGGACTTGCCAGGGCTGAGCCCTGGCACCTCTAGGCTTGGTAGTTCATAGGCCCGGCACCTCTGGATTTGCCACGTCACTTATGAAAGTAAAAACAAAAAAAAAATTGCTTGAGCCCTGGCACCTCTTTCATTACATATTAAGCTCTGCACTCAAGGAAAATAAATATTTAAAAAATCTGTAATATATCATTTTGATAAATAGACATACACAAAATCAACTCATTAGATTCTGGAATATACATTTGTATATAGTTATATTAGAAGTATGTATTAAATGTCAGTGTTCAGGGTGCTCTGCAAAAACAGCCCACCACCTGCATATACTGAACACAACAATTTGTGCCTTCCTGTCTACAAAAACTTGTTGATATACTATTGCAAAAAAGCATTGATCCAAATAGCTGTGTATGAACTCGTATGTAATGATGCCACCACAACAACCTGTGTATATTCTTATGCAGAATATACCAAATACTTCCTTTCCTACCGACATATAACAATGCTATATCTAACACCCGTCAAATAGTTAGAAAATACAAGGTGGACACCATAAGATATAAATTTAAGCTAACTGGATCATTGGGAAGACAAACATTAGGAAGCATAGATGAGTCAGAAGCTGAGCTATGATACTATTACTTTTAAATAATTACCAATTTTGCCTCCATTGCATGGCACGCAATTCAATCTCTGCATTGCTGTTCACTCCAGCACAGGAGCATATACATAGAATATACTTATAGAATTTGTACATAGAAACATAGAACATGCAAAGTCATCAGAATGCATTCTAGGTACTTTTGTAAAGCTGTATAAAAGAGGAAAGGAGGATAGAATTCCTTTGTCATAACCTAATCCGCATTTACTTTTTAGAGTGAATCACTTGTATGTGAACATTTATTGTAATGAATATTCCCAGTAACCATAACATCAAAATCTTAATTGCTGGGGGGGTCTCAGCAAAAGGGCCAAAAGTTGAGTAGACACAGAGTGAACTACCTTGTCACTCCTATCAATAGAGAAAGGCATTGGGGAAGCAGATTGAGGAACCTTCCACTACTGCTGCCCCTCTAGCGCTTGTTCTAGGGGGAAAAAAATGAGGACTTTAATTTCTTGGGTCAGCACCTTATTCCAAGCATTACATCTACCTTAATAAAGAAAAACGTGTAAAAAAAGTTAAATCTCCAGATTTCCTATGCCATTGGGGCAATAAAGTTCCATCCTTTTCCCCTCCCATAATCCTGTGCTCATGCACTAAATACATCTGACATCAATTCACTTATATGGCTTAAGCCGAATCTTGCTTACTCTATAGGTATATTTAAGGAGTGTTATGCTATTAGAGAGTAGGGACTCGTCAAAGTGGGATTAACATCTTTCCTGCAGATTTAATACTTTCAGAAATCCTTTATTATCCACGTAAATTGCCAAGTTTATGTTTACGATTCATATGGAGTGATACGATAAGTACTGTTGCTATCATTCGTTTTCTGACATAAGGGCATTTCATTCTGTTTACATGAAATATAAGGCTAAAGCTACTTACCAGACAATGTGCCTCATTTGCCCCCTGTTAAGATATATGATTAAGATTTCAAGCAAACTGGTTGTTTGAGAGGCAATTATTTTCCATCTATAGTTCCTGTTCGATTAGGAAGGTCAGACCATTGGCACATGATACATGCGTCTGATGAAGTGGATATTCACCCACGAAAGCTCATGCTCCAATACGTCTGTTAGTCTATAAGGTGCCACAGGACTCTTTTTGCTTTTTATTAGAGACCTAGACTTCCAAAGCTCTCAGAGCACAAGTCCAGTCTAGTGCTAGAATTATGCTAGAAGCCCTGGCATTTCAAGCAGTTGCCAACACATAAACACAATTCAGTTCAGCTTGAACACAGGCCCAGAACTCTCATGTATAAAATGCTTTTTCTTGAGGGTTACATTTAAAAAGTCTCCACTAGTTTGGTGGGCCTTGATTTTCAGGTGCCCACCTTTAAACTCGAGGTATCAATTCTCTAGTCCCAAACCATGTGTTTACACTAGGTGACCTCATTGTTCGAAATGGGATGGGGCTGGAGAGGCATTTTGGTATTTTTAAACAGGTAGAGTAATGCCTCACTGAAGATCAAGCCAGCAAACAAAGGACAGCCACTAAATGTGGCACCTTCCCAAATAGGGCACTGCTGCTCTTCCTGCTTTTGTTGGTGCCTTGGGTGGGGAGCCCACAAGACACCCCCATGCCTATTTATAATCCCTCTGCTCACTGGTGTGTCTGCAAAGGGAAGAAGAGAGCCAGTGAGAGGAAGGTAAAGTTTTTAGAAAGAAATGTGCAGGTTCACAGAGGGAAGAGGAGATTAAAGAACATGGAATGCCAGGGGAGAGAGAGAGAGAGAGTGTGTGTGTGTGTGTATAGAGACTCAGGAAGCTGTAGAAAAAGAACCAGGGAGGGACCAGAATGAGGGAATAGGAAAGGAAATCAAGAATGAAGATCTAGAACCAACAGATGGGTGGAATCATAGAAAGCATAAAATGTACTTAGGAGCTGATCCAAAGCCCATTGAAGTAAACGAAAATACTAGTCCTAGGTTCTTGTCATTTGGTAAAACTATGTTCCATTAAGAAAGGGTGTGATATTTCTTAGGAGCAAATCTGGCACCTCCTCCACAGCTATTCTGATCTCTATACACAGCAGAACTAGCATGCACATGAAAAAGAGCTAAACGACACATTGCTATGTAGATCCATTACCCATTGCCCACTAGGGAAATAGGAAGTAACCACAGGCTGGCACTCCATACCAGACTGCCCCAAACTCCACAGAACCCCCTGGAACAAATCTGTCTTCTCACACTTGGCATTAATGGAAAGGATTTTGCATTACAATGCTTCCAGATTTCATCAAATTAATAAAATATGCAAGGGAAGGATCCAGACACTTCTTTCCACAAACTTGCACCTAGATTTGTGGTTCATATCAAAACCTTCAGCCAATTCCATTCCAGATGTGATATATAACTCGTTTCCCTGCACTTCTCCCCAAGTTGCCATTTTAAAAATTCAGTGCAATGATGAATTCCTCCTCCAGAGGAATTCCTTCCTTGAAGAGATTAGACTCTACCAGACTTATCATAAAATGCTTGATCTTAATCAGAAGGATTAGGAATTTCTCTGACAGAGTTTTCTGTAACAAGGGCCTGCACAACATGAAGGTAAGGCATCTCACACAGCCTTAAAGGAGCACTTAGCCTTTTCCTGAGATGGTCCTTTAAAATGAAAAACTGCTGCCTCTGGAGTGATTAACTGACTACTTAATTAGATAGGGAAGCTCTGCTGATAATGTTTGACAGCACTGAACCAAATGAGTGCTTTTAAGGATTTTGTGTAAAATATGAACATTCTCAACTGCCTGAGATCCCGATAAAGCAGGGGAGGGAAAACTATGGCCCACAGGCCGGATCCAGCCCATTAGGGCTTTCAATCTGGCCTGTGGGATTGCCAGCCCTGTGGCACAGCAGGTCTTAAGGCAGGCTCCCTGCCTGCCCTGGCCCTGCGCCGCCCCCAGAAGCGGCCAGCACCATGTCCCTGTGGCCCCTGGGGGAGGAGGTGGCAGAGGGTTCCTTGCGCTGCCCTCGCCTGCAGGCACTCCCTCCCACAGCTCCTGTTGGCTGGGAATGGGGAACCGCAGCCAATGGGAGCTTTGGGGGTGGTATCCGCAGGTGAGGGCAGTGCGCGACAGAGCCACCTGCCCTGCCCCACCCCACCCCACCCCACCCCCACGAGCCACTGCCAGACATGTGGCCACTTCCAGGAGTGGATCGGCGTGGGGCCAGGGCAGGCAGGGAGCCTGCCTTAGCCCCACTATGCACTGCTGCCACCCCAGAGCCACTCAAAGTAAGTGGTGCCAGGCTGAGCTGGGCAGGCCCACACCCTTCCTGCACCCCGCACCCCAACCCCCTGCCATACCTCTCCTGCACCCCAACCCCCTGCCCTGAGCCTCCTCCTGCACTCCACACCCCCTCCCGCACCCCAACCCCCTGCTCTGAGCACCCTCCTGCACCCCAATCCCTTGTCCTGAGCCCCTTCCTGCAAACCGCACCCTCTCCCACATCCCGCACTCCCTCCCACACCCCAACCCCCTGCCCCACATTCATGGCCCTGCATGCAATTTCCCCATCCAGATGTGGCCCTTGGGCCAAAATGTTTGCCCACCCCTGCCATAGAGTATTAGGTTTACCTGCAACATGAATGGGGAAGGTGGGGTAGGAGCTGGATAGCACTTTTTAGGACAGTATTAAATGATTTAAAATGCAAGGGTTGATAAACCTTCTGCTTTTCTTTGTGTTAAGGGGGAATGTTGCATTTTTCCCAGTATCTACTGAGGCTTTTTTTATTTTTAAGGAGATTTGTTTTTTGGTTTCCTCTGGAGCCAAATCTCCTATATGAGGGGTTGGGGTTGTGGCTGTTGCGTCAAGCGTTCACTCTGAAACCTCCCGGAAGATTCAGATTCATGGTTTCAGCTTGGGCCTCTATCCAGTTCTTGTAATGTTGATTAAACAACTAGGAAGAGAGGTTTGAAATTCTTTCCTGGGCCATGGAGAAAAACAGTAGAATCAGTGAAGGGAAATTAAGTAAAACTAAAATAACCTAACACTTAAAAGCGTTGTCTCATATAGACTGAAAAACAACAGATCTTATACTTCTCTCAATTAAGGAGAGAACTATTGGTAGGTGTGATCTCATAAACAAATGTTCCATACCTGTACCAAGTAGACTCAACGTCTTGTTGATAACACGAAATACTATGTTTTCCCTTTTAGACTGCATCTTTTTGTTTGGGTGTTTTTTGTTTGGTGGGGAGAATGATCCATGCTGCTGTGGAAGGAGTTGGAAAGAAGAGTAACTGTTCTTTCAGAGGATAGTGGGTGATTCACATGGGGAATGGAAAGAGCATTTTCGAAGAGGCGGTGCGTGAGAGTGAGAGGGGGTGCACATAGGAGATGCCGATGTGGCTAGTTAAATTTCAGGGCCCTGTGGCTATTCCAGTTGGAAATACAAATTGATGGCATTTGGTATTTTCTTTCATGCAATCTTATTTACAAGGAATGTATAGAGACCTGCTTTTCTAAACACAGGTGGAGCCCAAAGGAAAATAAGCCCTTTCTTAGTTTATAGCCCCAAGCCTCTGTAGCCAACACCAGATCTGAAAGCTTTTTCTTTAGCTTTTTCCAGCATCACACCATGCTTCCAGGCTGCTGCTTGAGTTTCTTCCTGCCTCTGAGACTATCAGTTTTCAGCTTGTCTGAAAACCCACCCATATCCCCTTTTCATAATACCCAGTTGAACCTTCTGCCTACATGGTGCTAGTTTCTGGGCAGATTCTATTAGGCTTTATTTTAGGAGTGGACCCCTAAGTGTTTCTTAAAACTATCTTAAGTGGAGGGTGCATTCACACATCAGTTTTAATGTGGGCTTAACTCAGCTCAACCCAAAAGGTGGTTTCATCCAGATCAAACTTTGCCTTTCTCACTTTTCCGAGATCTTGATATAGTGGTTGTAATAGATGGACGACAGACATCTTGGCGTCATTCTCTCAAAAGATCTCCTCAATGTGCAGTGCCAGTCGGAAAAGCTAACAATGTTACATGACAGAAAATATTATAATGCCAGGGTACGTCCCCACCTTGAATGCTGCATGCAGTTCTGAACACTGCAGCTGAAAAATAATATATTAGAATCTGAAAAAGAACAGAGAAGGGCAAAACAAGTTATTAGGCATATGGAATAGATTCCATATAAGGAAAGTGTAGGAGAAAGAGAGCGCCTGAAGCACTGGGACTGGTGCAAGAATGGAGGTCTGAACCAGAGGCTGTGAACCAAAGTTAAGCCATGTATTAAAGGAAATGTTTACAATTTCACTAGATGACCATGGCAAAAGTACTGCCAGCATATCTAAAACACAGGGACTCCTAAGAAGCAGATACTGGGTATGTGTGAGAACACACTCCAGAAAATAAGCCCAGATATTACCAGATAAGAGGGTCTGCTTGAATTAATGAATAAGAATGTTTTGCCCAAGACACCTGAAGCATAATACAAGGGGAGGTAACAAGCAAATGTCATGAAACACATAAGATAATGAGAGCATTGTTTGTCTCACTCTATAAACATTGGGATGCCTTGCCGTAACCCTTTGTGTGGCCTTGGGGACAGCAGAAATTCCTGCTGCTGACTAAGCCATTCCTTGCCACTGGACACTCATGTGTTAGTGTACCTGTAACTATGGAGTCAGAGCACTAGCACTGTGTCTTGAGGGTAATAAACCAGGCTGAGTGCCTTTGTCACTGAACCATGCCAGTGGTCCTTCTTTCTGAGTAATATTATTGAGGTCTGCTGAACCAACTATCTGCACAGGGCTGGGACAGCATATGGAGAGAGCACATGCATCTAACTGACAGAGAGATTAAAAAGTTTAGAAAAGATATAATTAAGTGAGGTATGATAAAGGTCTATGCAATCATGAATGGTGTGGAGAAAATGAATAGGAAAGTGTTATTTACACCGTCATACAACACATGAACCAAGCATAACCCAATAACATTAATAGGCAGTAGGTTTAAAACAAATACAAGGAAGTACTTCTTCAACAGTACAGTCAACCTGTGGAACTCATTGCCAGGGGATGTTGTGAAGGCCAGAAGTACAACTGAATTCAATAAAGACTTAGATAAATTCAAAGGTCCATCAATTGCTATTAGCCAAAACTGCAGAGATGCAAGCCCATGCTCTGGGTATTCCTAAATTTCTGACTGCCAGAAGCTGGGACTGGATCATTCAATAAGTTACCCTGTTCTGTTTGTTCTCTTTGACATACCTGGCACCAGCCCTGTTAGAAGACAGGATCCTGGACTAGATGGACCATTAGACCCATACATCCATTCTGTACAACCAGATTAGGACCTTTTTGACTTTCTCTCTGAACTGTGTTTCTGACCTTTCCAGGTGCCATAGGTGAGTTGTTTGTGTAGGTGGCTCTTCACTTTGAGGAATGGGGCATTTATTCTGTTTCTCTTCATTGCATTCCTCTGTGCTGGTTGACATCCAGCTTTAAAGGGAACTGAATTGTCTTGGAAAATTTAATTTTGTAAACCAGAAAGAGCATTCTGGAGAATAGCTTGTACCTGGGCACTACTTCCAGATAAGCAAGAGGGACCGCAGGAGCACTGCCATTTCTCTTCAAATCTGATCTGTCTCAGCAGATCAGTCCTTTGCTTTATTTTGTTCACATCTCTGCAAATGGAAAGACCTTTCCTTCAGGTTTATTGAATATGGATAGTCAGGAGTGACCTATCTTAAATCAGGGTTTACCTCCTACTTTGTGCATCAATCACTAGCCAAAAATTCTGGGTAGTTTCACTGATGTTAATGTTTCTGGATGTGGTGAGGCTTGAATTAGCTAATCATCCACATAGTGACAACTCCACAAGTTCTCTAAATGCATTATAATATATTTAATATTATATATAATACAATTCACCATATAAGATTTCAGATCTTTCAAAGTCTTTCAAATAATTATTTGCTAAACAGAACTGATAGTAACTATATGACTTGTACCATGATTTGACCTTTGAGTTACAGAGATACAGGTTTTTGAATTAATTTGAAATCAGTGGTTGGAAAACTATTATACTCTATGTACAAACGAAGGTGAGTTGCTTTGACTTGTAGTTTGTGCCTCGTCTAGAGATGATCATCTCTAGAATAAGCTATGTTTCACTCAATGGGAAGAGAGGCTACCCACATTATTAATTAATATTAGTATTAATTTATATGACAGTCACACCTAGAGGCACCAACTGAGATTGGGGCCCATTATGCTAGGCACTGTACATACACAAAGAAAGGGGACTCTTCCTGACTATAATAGCTAATCTATTTTACTTAGAATGTAAAAGATGGGAGAATGGAAGTATTATATCCATTGTACAGGAGGGAAAATGATGCACAGAGAGGCTAAGTGGCTTGCTCAGGGTCACACAGAAGATCTGTGACTGAGCCAGGAACTGAACCCAGATCCCCTAAGTCCCTGTTCAGTACCTTAACAGTCTTTTGTAAAAGGCTAGGCCAGCTAGCTTAAAAAAAACCAAAAACCCAACAACAACCTAATTTCATAGTGTAGACATACCTGGAGTGTAGAGGAGTGGACTCACCCCTGCCGTGCCTCCTGCTAGTGTCTTCCCGGAATTAGTTCAATTCAGCTCTGGAGCGCCCTCTGCAGGCCAGCGATCCACCTGTCGTCTGTCCCCCATGTCCCTCCCTGGACCCAGTGGCCTTTTTCCTGGGGTGCTGCCCCCTGGCAGTAACCCCTCAGTCTTAGGGTCTCCCCTCCCCAGGGAACCCCCTCACCTCACTTGAGTATAAGGCTACTACCAGTCATTGTCTAGCCCCACACCCTGGGCAGATTGCAGTATCAGCCTACTCATCACTGGCAAGGAGGGTTTGGACCTGCTGCCGTGGCCTACCCCTGGGCTGCCCTCTGCAACCCCCAGTACCTTTTAGCCCAATGCTAGGCCGCAGCCTGGGGCTTTCCAGGATGGAGCTCCCCAGCTTCTCTACCCATCCCCAGCCCTGCTTCACTCCAGTACCTTGTGTCTAGCTCCCTACAGCCAGGCCCTTCTCCCTCTACAAACAGAGAGAGACTGTTTAGGCTTCTGGCTCACAGACTCTTATAGGGGCCAGCTGGGCCTGATTGGGGCATGGCCACAGCTGAGCATACTTTCCCCAATCAGCCCAGGCTTCTTGACCCAGCCACAGCCCTCTCCTGGGCTGATTTAAGCACTTCAGGGCAGGAGCAGGGGACCACCCTGCTATACTGAGATGCCACATTTACAGCCCGCTGGACAGTGGCAACCAGACTACAAATCAGGCTCTCTTCCTTGCTCTACTTTTACTCCAATAGACAATGTATGATGGACTGCAGGACATTATTAAATGTTGTTGTTCATAGTATCTTAATGTATACTATATGTAAAAGCACAGCAGATGACTTATTCAATGTACTGGTGTATCATGTTTTCTTCCATGGCCATTATAAAGTATTGTCTAACTTAATAATAAAATAGATGTACTATCATGACTAACCACAAGATCTGCACTGAAGGTACGTCTACACTACGGGATTATTCCGATTTTACATAAGCCGGTTTAGTAAAACAGATTGTACAAAATTGAGTGCACGCGGCCACACTATGCACATTAATTCGGTGGTGTGCGTCCACGGTCCGAGGCTAGCACCGATTTCTGGAGCGTTACGCTGTGGGTAGCTATTCCGTAGCTATCCCATAGTTCCCGCAGTCTCCCCCGCCCCTTGGAATTCTGGGTTGAGATCCCAGTGCCTGATGGGGCAAAAATCATTGTCGCGGGTGGTTCTGGGTAAATGTCGTCAGTCACTCCTTCCTCTGGGAAAGCAATGGCAGGCAATCATTTCGCGCCCTTTTTCCCTGGATTGCCCTGGCAGACGCCATAGCATGGCAACCGTGGAGCCTGTTTTGCCTTTTGTCACTGTCACCATATGTGTACTAGATGCCGCTGACAGAGGCGATTCAGCAGCGCTACACAGCAGCATTCATTTGCTTTTGCATGATAGCAGAGACAGTTATCAGCTGTTCTGTACCATCTACTTCCATTGTAAATTGGCAATGAGATGACGGTTACCAGTCCTTCTGTACTGTACTGTCTGCTGCTGTCATGGATGCCCCTGGCTGAGGTCAGCCGGGGGCGCAAAAGACAAAAATGGGAATGACTGCTTGAATCAATCCCTCCTTTATGGTATCTAAAAATAGAATCAGTCCTGCCTAGAATATGGGGCAAGTGTACTAGAGAACCAGTGTATCAGAGAACCAGAGAGCACAGCCGCTCCGTGTCAGATCCCGCAGAAATGATGAGCTGCATGCCATCCACGGGGGGTGCCCCTGCAACAACCCCACCTGTTGCTTCCCTCCTCCCCCAGCCTTCCTGGGCTACCGTAGCAGTGTCCCCCACATTTGTGTGATGAAGTAATAAAGAATGCAGGAATAAGAAACAGTGACTTGTTAGTGAGATAAAATGAGGGGAAGGCAGCCTCCAGCTGCTATGATAGTCCAGACAGGACAGCAGTGTGGGGGAGAGGAGCCCAGCATCCCGCTGCTATGATAGTCCAGGCAGGATATTAAGCAGTGTGGGGGAGAGGAGCCCAGCATCCCGCTGCTATGATAGTCCAGGCAGTACAGAATCTTTTCTTTACACATGAAGGGCGGGGGCTGATGGAGCTCAGCCCCCTGTTGCTATGATGAAGACGGTTACCAGCCGTTCTGTACCATCTACTGGGAATGACCGGGAGGCCAGCCAGGAGCACTCGTGGGCTGATGATGAGGATGGATACCAGTCCTTCTGTACTGTACTATCTGCCACCAGGTTGATGATGACGATGGATAGCAGTCATATTGTACCATCAGCCACCAAGGAGGGGGGGCGAGGATGCTACAGTTCACTGCCACAGCATCGCGTCTACCAGCAGCATTCAGTAGACATAGGGTGACATTTAAAAGAGTCAAGAACCGATTTTTTTCCCTTTTCCTTCTGGGGGTGGGTGGGTGTAAATTGACGAGCTATGCCCTGAACCACCACGGACAATGTGTTTGACCCTACAGGCATTGGGAGCTCAGCCAAGAATGCAAATGCTTTTCGGAGACTGCAGGAACTGTGGGATAGCTGGAGTCCTCAGTCCCCCCTCCCTCCCTCCATAAGCGTCCATTTGATTCTTTGGCTTTCCATTACGCTTGTCATGCAGCAGTGTGCTGAGCCCCTGCTGTGGCCTCTGTCTGCAGATTTTTAAAAAATGCTTTGGAATTTCGTCTTCTGTAACGGAGCTCTGATAGAACAGATTTGTCTGCCCATACAGCGATCACATCCGTATGGCCCATGCTGGAGCTCTTTTTGGATTTGGGACTGCATCGCCACCCGTGCTGATCGGAGCTTCACGCTGGGCAAGCAGGAAATGATATTCAAAAGTTCGTGGGGCTTTTCCTGTCTACCTGGCCACTGCATCCGAGTTCTGATTGCTGTCCAGAGCGGTCACAGTGGTGCACTGTGGGATACCACCGGAGGCCAATACCGTCGATTTGCGGCCACACTAACCCTAATCCAATATGGTAATACCGATATTAGAGCTATTCCTCTCGTTGGGGAGGAGTACAGAAACCGGTTTAAAGAGCCCTTTATATCGATATAAAGGGCCTCTTAGTGTGGATGGGTGTGGCGTTAAATCGGTTTAACGCTCCTAAAATCGGTTTAAACGCATAGTGTAGACCAGGCCTGAGTCACAGAAACTATTTTTATTTATTAAGATGCTCTGGATATACAGAACTTGTATTTTCTTGGTTGTTTATTATTTCACCTGCCTAGGCGTGGGAACTGCTAGTGCTTTAGTAAAAGGATGGAAAGGTTGTTGTCTAGTTACACTGTAACTTTTAAAAGCACATTTACTGAAAGGCTATTTTGTAAATTTTCCAGCAATGGTCCTCAGTGAATTAGAGCAGATAATCCATAGGCCTTGTACAGAATACCAGGGTGACTTTTATTTCCCTCCCCCAGCCATTGAAGCACACAATTGATGAACAAGGCTGCTCTAAACTGGACCATTAAACTACTCTTCACTGAGAGCAATAGGACTTGCATTTAAAGGGACTATATAATAAAAAAAGTAAACAGCTAAAAAAGAAAATAAATAGTTACAATTTACCTGGGGCCTGAAGCACCCAAGAAACCTCATTCTCAGAAATGATGATACAATACAGAAACAAGAAGTCAATAGAGCCCTGTTTATTTTCAGGCTTTTTTAGAACCACAGGGAGTGTGGGGAAAAGAGACTTTGCAAGACAACTATTAGATAGTCCCCAACTTGTTAATTGTAGCCCCATGTTGTTTCCTGTCAGTATGAGTCTTTGTGCTGCAGTGAAGTGTTAAAGCAGTTCAGAATGTTCAAGTATAAAGTCTTTTGGGTTGTGCATATGGTAAAGATTGTAAAAACAAAGAGCTAGATTCACTAGAACACTCCTGCTGCTTTGAGCTGCTCCAGTGGTTTAACCACCCAATTAAGCTAGGTTTACAGCTGCTTTGCACCAGCAGAGTGGTGATGCTGAATCTTATTAATCTTGCTCTATATCTGTTAAATTTAAAAAGGGCTTTAGGGAAATGCTAGTGATCCAGACCTGAACGTACGAAATGTGAGATCATCTGAAATCTGGATATTTATAAAAACATTTTTATATGAACCTCTGATCATTCAAATTTTCTGATGGCTCTATGCATTTGGATAATCAGGGTTTATCAGCATGGAAAAAGGGAAGGCCAAGGTTTTTTTTCAAGTTTTAAGTTGTCAGTTGATCAGGGAAGCTAAAGGTATCAGTGAAATAGCTATAGCCAGCTCAGTTTTGGACAAGAAAGAATGTCAAATATATCTGGAGCAAAAAGAATCCTAACAAGTGTATCAGTCTAGATGGAGGTGAAATTGCCAGCAAAGGAAGAGAAAAGGCAGAACTATTCAATAAATATTTATGTTCAATATCCGGAAATAAGCTGGATGATGTATTCATATTATAAAATGATAAAATACTTGCGATGCCAGTTCAACAATACCTAAAGAGGCTGTAAATTGCATTAAACAAACATACATTTTAAAAACAACAGGTCTATAAAAACTGACCTTGGAGTTTTAAAGGAGTTGGCCAAAGAGCTCTCTGGCTCACTATGTTAATTTTTAATAAATCTTGGATAATATTGTGGAAAGCCTATATTGCATGAGAATTTTAAAAGATAAAACGATTGACATCGGTAACTATAATCTAGTTAGCCTGACATCAATCTTGGGCAAAAGATTGGAACGGCTGATACAGGATGAAATCAATAAAGAATTAAAGGATGAACACATAATTAATGCCAATCAACTTAATAGGTCTTGACAAACCAATTCAATATATTTTAACGAGATTTCAATTTTGATTGATAAAAGAACTGTAGTGACACAATATTATTAGATTTCTGTAAGACTTGTCCTAGTATCACATGATGTTTTGACTAAAAAAGCAACACACAAAACTAATATGGCAGATATTAACTTGATTAAAATAGTTAACAGATATCACCACTGAATATTTTTAATCGATGAACTAGAAGAAAATATGAAATCATTGATGATAAATTCTGCAGATGACATGATGACTGATGGGGTGGCAAATAATAATGGGGATAGGCCACTGGATCACTTGGTAAGCCGGATCCAAGGGCATACATGTAGGGAAAAAAGACTGTAAGTCATGTATACAGGATGAGGGTCTGTTTAAGGAAAAGAGTGACTCTGATTATATACCAGGATCCCTAAGTCGTCTTCAGAGTCTAACTGCTTAGGTCAAGTTACTGCGGGGTCTACACCACGTGGGGGTCAATGGGAGAAACTCTCCCGTCGACTTAGCTTACTCTTCTCATCGGGGGTAGATACAGGGGTTGACTAGAGAGTGATCTGCTGTCGATTTGGCAGGTCTTCACTAGGCCCGCTAAATTGACCGCCAGTGGATCGATCTCAGTGCATCGATCCTGGCTGTAGTGTAGACATAGCCTCAGTCTTTTCATTTTATCAAAGAGAAGGGGAAGAGGTGACTTGATCTGAGTCTGTAACTACCTACAGGAGGAAAAGATATCAGATACTAAAGGGATCCCCCTTTGATTTGGCAGACAAAAAAAAAAAAACATAACAAGAGCCAATGGCTGGAAATTGAAACTAGAAAAATGCAAACTACAAATAAGATCTATTTATTTAACAGCGAAGGTAATTAACCACAGGAACTAACAAAAGATGTGGAGGATTCTCCACCTCTTGAAATCTTTAAATCAAGAATGGCTATCTTGCTAAAAGATGTGCTCCGGTTCCACTACAAGTTATTGTACTAAATTCAAGAAATTTGGTTGAAATTCTATGGCCAGTGTTATGCAGATTATCAGAATGGTTCCTCAGATCTTAACATCTAGGAATGTATAAAAGTTTTGGCAGGCATAAAACCTCTAACTATGGAAATACACATCCTCTCATTTTAAATGTTAAGGCCAACAAGCCACATGATTAACATGTCGTTATGTACTGTCTTTATATTAAGAGTCTGATCTGTGTTTAAATATAAAGCATCTCTTAATGGTGAACGTGGCTATACATAATTAAAGAGAAACATTTTTACAGTATCAGGAAAAAAATGGTACCTGGCTATGAAACTATGTCCTGAAGTTAATAAAACTCTAAGGTTAGCTATACAACATGTAGCTTGACTATCTTCAGTAATGAAGGCTGATGCATATGCTTTGTCCCCTATGTCAACTTTTCCCCTAGTAAAAGCATAGCCACTGCTAAAAAACAAACAGCATGACCCAGTTCTTTTATGGTTGCTATGCATGGGAAAATTTCTTCCCACTTTTAATTTGCATCAAGAGATGGACAAATGTCTAAATCAAAAGTTGTGATTCATACTGTACTCAGAGCTACTGGTAGATATCTCCAATGATGAACTAAAACACAATGTGAAAAACCTTAGTGAATTTAAATAGTTTACACAAGCCACTTGCTGAAGATCAAAGAATGAAGGAGTGTTAGCACTCATTCCACATTTGAACTTTCAACCTTCCTGGATGTGTAGAGTGCAAAATTAAAACACTTTCACATTATGCATAAGGCCAATGCATTTTACCCTTTACTTCAACTGTTTAAGTAAAGAGTCTCCAGTTCTAGCACTTCTTTATTGCCTTTGGAAGTAGTCCTTTAAGAATTTGTAAATGAGCACTTAAATATTTCATGTACTCATCTGCCTGTTTAATTATACCTACATGCTAAAAAGGCAGCCCGTGTAGACATACATTTTGCAATACTGTTATATAAATATTTAACTAGCTGCTGTTCCATGTATCCTTGAGAGGGGGTGAGGGGAACACACATAAAAACAGCCATTGATTTAGAGATGCAAACATGTAAAATTGACTAGAAATTTTAGTGTAGTCTGAATATTAAAGCAGATCTTCCATGCTTTGAATGTGTCCCACCTTGTATTACATAATTGTCCCTTAGTAAGATCAGCATTTTAAGAAGTTAGACTATTAAAATAGAGTGTAGCTTGGCTTAGCATCTTGTCCTGTGATCCTGGCAGATGTCACAAGATAAGCAGGTTCAGCCTGGGTTAGTACGTGGCTTCCAAGTGATTGCCGCATTTTTCTTCATTGTTTTCCATAAACAGTTGTGTCATGTCGTTGTGCTCTATTAAACAGCTACTGTGTTCTAGCCCAGAGGAGAAAAAGGCATTTCAGTGGTGGGTGGCATGACCTCAATATATTTAGCATATAGGTATGGGAACCAGTTACAAAGTTCAGATCCCAATGTGACCTTTCGAGAAAGTTTTGTGGGGTTGACTGCAGGATTTTATTTTAGGCTCACCTCTAATTGTTTCTAAATCTATTTGGTAATTTTGCAAACCTTCTACCTAAAAGGTACTGTAAAAAGCAGGCAAGGAAGATTATTTTAGGTTTAGGTTGTTACTTGCATTGCAGTAGTGCCCTAAGGAATTGAGCCAGCCAAGTGCTGATTGTCCTCAAAACTCAATGTTTCTAATGAAAGTGCTAGATGCTATAGAAACATGGAGCTAGACAGAGTTTCCGTCCCAAAGAGCTGATAGTCTAATATATCAGACACCCCCCACTTTAGACCAGGCATCTGATGTTTACCACTGTTTATCTTATCAAGTTTAATCATCAATTTCCAAAATTCCTATCAAAATGGAAAAGAGGGGAGCAGAATGTTACAGTTTAAGGGCATCATTCTTTCATCTCCTCTAATAAAGAAAAGGACAGCACAGAAAAATAAAAGGAAGCTACTCTTCAATTTAGAGTCTCTCCCTGCCCCCAGCATGGGACAAGGCCTGGTCATATATGCCTTAACCTGGGACTGGGCTGGCGTACACCTGGTCTCAAGTTAGTAGAAGCAGAAATGGGTTTTTCATGCTCCCCGTCCTTAGCTGCTCTCGTAACCCATTGAGCATACCTGAGAATCTGTCTGTTCATCTTTCTGAACAACAAGGTGGGTGACATAATATCTTTTATTGGACCAACTTCTGTTGGTGAGAGACAAGCTTTTAAGCTTATACAGAGCTCTTCTTCAGGTCTGGGAAATGTACTCAGAGTGTTAGAGCTACATACAAGGTGGCACAGATTATTTAGCACAAGTAGTTGTTACATATTTCAGGGGACCAAAGTGAAAAGGTCAGTTAAAAGCCTTCCAGTCACAGGCAGGAAAAGAATTGGGAGGGGAAAAGCAGCTTGTGGGCAGGGGTGGTTGTTAGTGGGTTATAGATTGTAATACGGCAAATATTCCATAAATGCTTTAACATGATTGTCATTCATTGCCAAAGTATCTCATGCCTGCTCAAGAGGAGATACACTGTAGTCCATCAAAATAAAATATTTTTTTAGCATCTCCAGATGAAGCAAAATGCATTGTCAGCCTAATCAGTGAAGGGGGAAGACTGCTGTGTTTGCCACCCTATGATCATTAAGAGTAGATTTGTTTATAGGTAAGAAAGTCCTATACACATAAACAACACTACTGATGATGCACAAAACCCAGAATTCAGCTCATTTCCTTTGAGCTGCCTTGATGCTTCACGGCTCAGAGAAGTAAGCAAAAATAGAAATGTATTTAGTCAGTAAAGTCAGCTGACAGGACTCTAAATACACAGAGGAAACAGGTCCAAAGAGTGAAAGGTGCTATTTCAAGTTACTTTTTCACAGTAGAACTAGATTTCAAGGGCTATCAGTCTAACACTTGCTTCCAGTGCCTCCCATTCTGGGTTTGCTTGTTTTGCCTATGGATTTTTTTACAAAAGCAGATTGGAATTCAAGTGAAAATTAATAATCCTTTTGCTACTTAAATTCACTGTCCTTGTGTTATTTAACCTTCTTTCATTGCCAGAATATTATATATATTTAGATATCAGAGCTGAAATTTACAATGCTACTCACATGCTGAAAACTGTCATATCGTAAAGAATTGCAATATACAGATACAGAGTTAGGGTTTCTTTCAATACTGGGGGGGTTTGTGCCATAATTAAATTCAGCTCAAGGTGATGGGCAACCGAAAGGGAAATGGTTTCCATGTAACTAAATCGTGCATTTCTTTATGACAGAGCTACGGTAACTAGGCACTCCAAATTAATTTCTTTATATCTTTAATTCAAATCAGTTGGCAGCAGAGTAGTTTCCATGTAAAGCACCTGACTACATGTTGTCTGGATAAGCTCTTTTAGAAGAATTGCGGTTCACATGGTTCTATTATCTCTACACAATAACAGTATAAGTTATATGAATCTCTAATAGGGGAATTTCACTGAACAAAATGATCTGTGTTTTAGGCCTGATGCAAAGACAACAGGTGTCAATAGAAAGATTCCTACTGATTTCAGACGACTTTGGATGGTTTCTTTTAAAGTGCAAAAACCCTGCTCCACCCCATTCCTCCTTGCAATAGCACCCTGGCTTCACAATGAAAGGGCAGGCTCAGTGAAGTCACACAAGGCAGTAGACATCCCTGCATGGCTCCCAGTGTTTTATACAGGGATGTATGTGGAGGCATAGAGGAAAGATCTCCAGTCCGCCCCTCTGAAGAGGGGCAACACCAGGGACATGGAGCCAGTCCCAGTTATCAGACTGGAGTAGTAGCCGAGGAGTCTCAATTACCTGTGCAAACTTCTCTGTAGGGATTGGGGAGGGGTTCTGCCAAGATGTAGCATTTCCTGGTACTAGAAAGGGCCAGATTTCTAATTAACCATTAATCTGATTCTCCCACTTTCTGAGGAAGAAGGACTATTGGTCCCCAGAGTCCTGCTGCATAGATGATATAGTAAAATGCTATAATTCTCTGGGTAATATTGGCATAAGCCACAAAATAGCATTTCAGCAAAGCAAGGTAGTAGTATTTAAGAAGCTACAGAGAAACCAAACCAGGCATCTTTTCCATCCATTTATCAAAGAGCTTGCAATTCGGGTTTCAAGGCAGATAAAACAATAAATATTGAGGAAAGAAAATTAATCTGTATCCAGAGCATTTTAATAAATAAAGCATAACAAAATCATGGCAGGTATGTGGAGTTCTGACAACTATTTTTGTTGTTGTTTGTCACTGTTTCATTTCCTCAGCTGAAATCTAAAGAGAACCTTGGAAATTACAAACTTGCAGCAATAATTCTTACAGCTATGTTTCTAAGGCTTCCTTTCAGAATATTTAATGATGTGCTCTAGAAAAGCAAACACTTTTTGCAGTGATATAGACTGAAAGACACATTAGCTGGCCTGATTGCTTGGACAGAAGTGACCAGGTGCTTTAGGGCCTGATCATTCCTTGTACTCCCAAAACACTACTTGAATGAAAGGTTGTTCAGGATTGGGCCCAAAGAAGGTCTGGAAGGTGTCATACCACCATTCTTTCCCAGAGTAAGTCATACCAGTGTCCTAGAGACCATATCTAATACCCCAGAGCAGCCTTTCTTGCTTTCTTCTTGAAACCACTGCTGCAAGCAGATACCAGTAGAGAATGTGATGCTGGTACATTTTTTTTTCTTTAATTTGAAAGGAGGTCAGTGAGCTGCAAAGAAATGGCTGTGTATGTAAATACCTACCTAGGAAGAGACTAGAAGTCATAAAAGGAAAATTGCTCTTCTGAAAGATGTGATGTGCAAACCCAATGATCAGATTCCGTTTAGTCTAGTTTTATGTAATGCCATGGAATATTGATAAGCTGATTTGAAGAGTTTAGAAGTGACTAGACTGAACTCCTTACTAGGGGTGATGGGCAGGAGTAAGCAAAATTGTTTAGCCAAAGACTGAGATGAGTAAAGTGAGAACTTTCACTTTATAACAAATCCATCTGCTGTAGACAACAGCCACCATGACTAGATAAATTAGATCCCTCCTCTCCCCCACACAGGGCCGGCTTTAGGAAGTGCGGGGCCCAGTTCGAACAGTTTTGATGGGGCCCCGGCAGGGATGACTAAAAAAAAACAAAAAAACACGTGGGGCTTGTACTCACCAGGCGGTGCTCTGAGTCTTCGGTGGCGGGTCCTTCACTCACTCCAGGTTTTCGGCGGCACTGAAGGACCTGCCGCAGAAGACCCAGAGCAAGCAAAGTACCCACCATCGAAGTGCTGCTGAAGACCCAGAGCGCCTTCGGGTGAGTAAGAATTAAAAAGGCACCTCTAGCCAGGGAAGGGATTCTCACTGGGCGCGGGGCCCTCTTAGGCATGGGGCCCGATTCGGGGGAATTGGTGGAATAGGCCTAAAGCCGGCCCTGCCCCCACACACAGTCACAATGTCTAAATAAATCACATCCACCACCCAAACACCTCTTTAGAGATCAGGGTCCATGTTTCTAAAGGCACTGGCTTCTAACTTCCTGAGCTAAGAGAAATTACTCGGGACTGGTAATAGTAGAAAATCCATGACAGTTTGTGGAACAATCACTATAGGGCATGGTCACAAGCACACACAATATCTGGGATTTTAAAAATTAATGGAAGTTGGGCACCAGCTCCTTTAGGGCTTTTGGAAAATCACAACCAAACTAATAGGTGATACTCTGCAAGTATTCATGGACCACCCATCTTCAGTCTAAGCGTGGTTTGTTTTATCCCCCATTCTTGAGGGCCTGATCCTGAAAATATGCTGGCTGAGGAACTCCCATTGACATGCAGGGTCAGACTTTAAGAACCTGATCCAAAGCCCATTAAAGCCACTGGGAGTCTATTCAGTGACTTCAATGGGCTTCATATCAGGTGAGGAGGGTTTGAACTTCCTTAGATTCTGAAATCTAGCTGGCATCTCTCCAGCCAAGAGGCTTGGAGGTCAGATTGTTGTATTTATACTCACCTAATTCCATCACATGTTAATTCAGTTTTTTACTCAACCTGATTGCATAATCCTTCTAAATCTATTCTGAGACCTACTGTGGGAAGATGGTGGGAGAAAAATATTTCCAAAGAAACCTTATTACCTTCACAAACCTCCAGCCAGAGGCAGAATTAGAGGAAGAAGCCACCTTTTTGACAGAGGAATCATAGATAAAAGGAACTGATGTCACAGTTTTGCAGGTGTTAATGCAAAACAGACTGTTGTATTGTTTAGAGAAAGAAATGTATAAAAATTAGAGGATATAAATACCGAGGAATTTTTTTCTCATAAGAATGTGTTTGGTGCAATATTATTGTCAGGATTCTATTTCCTGTAACCTTAAAACAACAACACATGTCAGCACTCTCCTTATTTATATTTTCAAAGGCAGCCTCACAAATTGTTCTGAGGAGTCAATGATTTTAATGAAATGCAATGGTCCATTCTTGCATGGGGGCATTTTCTCAGTGTTCCCAGGATAAGCAGAAAAAATAGTTCTCCTTCCATTACCCAGTCCAGAAATGGTGACAAATTAGTCTGTTAGGACAACTTTCATTAGTTCAGTTGCTGTCTAGCACAAAGTAGGATCTTTCTCTGCAAAAATCAGTCTGCCAAAAATATCTGTATTGGTCCCAGGATATTAGCGAGATAAGGTGGGTGAGTTAAAAATCTTCATTTATCAACTCAGAACTACTAACCTATGGCAGATCTACACTACTGCTTAATTTACATGGCTCAGGGTGTGAAAAAGCCGCCCCACCCCAAAGTGACGTATTGATACTTTTAAATAAAAAATTTTACCTTGTTCAATAATTATTTTGAATATTTTCAGTAAACAAAAATAGCCAATATCTTTGTTTACTGAAAACCATAAAAAGTTGGAGAATAACTGCAAACACAATTAGGATAAACATGTTAATTAAACTTTTGATTAAAAAGTCATGGACCTTTTTTAAAAAATGGAAAATGTCAATTTTTCCCTAAAACTTCTGTTTTTAAGGGGTTTTTTTGGTCAGAAAAATGAGTGAGTGAAAATGTTTTACCAGCTCTAATTACTTTTCAGCAAGAAATCTTATCTGACAATATGGACAGTGTGGTATCAGAATGTTCTGACACTAAAAAGCTCTCTAATGGGTGCGCCTCTGAAGTACTGAATCACCGACTTGACATATCTTTGGTGATGGTTAATAAGACGTAGTCATTCTTTTGTAATAGTTTATTGTTATAGATGTATTTACTGTTCTTCTGCCCCATTGTCAATTGTTTGATGATTTTGTAGTAGCGATGGAAAAGGACAGAAACAGCTTGGAGATGTCACGTAGAAAGAAGGAAGTGGGATTTAGCAACAGTCTGTATGAAAGAGGTAAAGGAAAGAAATGTCAAGGATATTGCCAAAATTTAGGTCCTGAAGAAAACAGAGGACAATGGAGATAATCTACTACTATTAATATTATTTGTGTGATCATAGCACCTAGAGTCCTAATCGTAGGCCAGGACCCCATTCTACTAGATGTTGTACAAGCACAGAACAACAGAGAGGAGGATGGGAAAAGATGAGGAGGTAGCTGAATTGAGCTGACAGGAGACTCCCCCATGTCTAGGGGGATTCTGAGATTAGGACTTTTTTCATGTTTCAACTCTAATTAATTTTTCTGATGCTTCAGAAGATTCATAGATTCATAGATTCTAGGACTGGAAGGGACCTCGAGAGGTCATCAAGTCCAGTCCCCTGCCCTCATGGCAGAAAGATAGAGAAAAGGGCCTGACATGGCCATTTGTGCAGTGTGCGGGAAAGAGACTTGTCTGACCCCTGTGGTGATCATTTTAGGCCCTGGAGCATGAGAGCCTGGAATTGGATATTGAAGTGCTCTTATCTCAGAATCCTTTACTACACACACAGTTATTGGTCAGAGATTATCTAGGCCTGTAAAATTTAGCCAATACAGCTGTTCTGTAAAAAGGAGCCATTATGTAAATGTGAGAGAGACCAGGGCCGTCCTTTGGTATATGCAGCATGGGAACAGAGTGTGTGTGTGGGGGGGTATCTGAAGGCTAGGAAAAGAGTAGGGGAGCCGAGCTTGGGGGATAGAGCCAGGCACAGGACTTCAGGGAGCAGAGGGTGGAGGAACCAGGCTGGGAAGAGAAAAGAGCAGAGGGGGGTTCTTTGTCTGGCTCAGTGAGTGAGCAGCAAATGCACTAGGGGCTCCTGGGGAGCAGGCTGATGGCCCCAGGGGAGAGCAGCTGTTCCGAGCAGCCCCATACTGTACCTGCACCTCTCCCCTCTTCTGCCCATGTGCCCTGCCCCACCGCAACTCCTTGCAATCTCTCTCCTAGTCTCCTTTTCACTCCGCCTCCCTCTTCTCTGAAGTTTAAGCCCAGATGCCCAGGATCCCCTTTGGACCATCACCTTTTCCTCTCCTCCCTTCCCCAGCAGAGATCAGCACCAGACGGGGACTGGGAGGAAGGAGAGGCACACACACAACCTGGCTGGGGAGGAGGGAAAGTTAAAGGAAAATAAAATAAGGTGGTGTTTTCTTTTCCTGCCCATTCACAATATTCCAGGTCAACAGGAGGAAACTGACACTAAAACAAAATCAGGGTTGCGGAATGCAAGGGAGGGAGTGACCTCTCAGCTGGGAAGGAAGATGGACTCACACTTAACAAGGCTGGAGTAGCTGAAAACTGTTATTTAGGGAAAAGGGACATGATTTTTTTTTCTTGTGGATCCAAGTATCTCCAGGGCTGTCTCTTAAGCTTGTAGCATTTTAAATGAGGGAGAGTTCTAAACAGGACAGAGTTGAGTGGGATTTTAAAGGTCCCTTCAAGAATGCAGCACCTTTTTCCTCGCCCGTGGGAAAGACCTTTAAAACCTCTCTTAAATAATCCAAAACAAGAGCCACTGTTCAAATGAGACTTGGCTGGTTATGGCTGTTGAAACGTTGAAAGTGCGGGTTGAGTTATACCCAGTACAATCCCACTGAGCTGCGTGTGGCAACCACGTGTGTAAATCAGGGCAGAAAAAAAGACTGGGTGCCTGAATACAACGTTTTCTTATTAAACTGAACATCCCAAGCACATCCCAGTAGAAGGAAATGATCTTTTTTAGGGAGAATGAAAAGCTATTTGGGACTTGATGGCCCAGAGCGGTGGCAGGCAAGGATGAAGGCTAGACTCAGCCACTGGTATATCAGCTATTTCTTTTTTGTCATTCAGATGGATTTTGGGTCATGGCTGACATCCCAGCCATCATGTAAAATGCTTCCCTGTGGCCTTTTGACATGCACACAGAGGTATCTCACTGCCAAGTCCCTATCCTAGGAGGGGAGGGGAGGGGGAAGGCCAGGGGTGGCTCTATGTATTTTGCCGCCCCAAGCACAGCAGTCAGGCGGCTTTCAGCAGCACGCCTGCGGGAGGTCCGCTGGTAACATGGATTTGGCGGCATGCCTGCAGGCAGGGGCGGCTCTAGGATTTGAGCTGCCCCAAGCACGGCGGCGCGCTGGGGTCTGGAGCCGGCCCTGCCTGCAGGAGGTCTGCCAGTCCCACGGCTTTGGCGTACTTGCTGCCGAATTACCGCCGAAATCGCGGGACCGGCGGACCTCCTGCAGGCATGCCACAGAAGGCAGCCTGACTGCCACCCTCACAGCAACCGGCACGCTGCCCCCTGCAGCTTGCCGCCCCAGGCACGCGCTTGGTGCCCTGGTGCCTGGAGCCACCCCTGGGGAAGGCTGCAGGGTCATCTCCCACCTCCATATAGCCAGTGGCCTATGCTTGCCACTGCCATGCTGGAGCCTCCACATTTATTTATTGACAAAATTTGCAGAATTTTAAAATATTGTGCACAGAATTTAATTTTTTGGTGCTGAATTCCCTCAGGAATATGGGGTGCTGGGCAGTTGGGGGGGCTGTGAGAGGGGCATTGGGCATAAGGGAGTCTGTGGGTGGGAGATCGCTGGGCATAGGGATCTGTGGTGGAGATCTCTGGGAGAGGGGCCACTGGGCATGGGGGTTGCTGGACATAAGGGGCTAGAGGGTACTGGGCAGGGGGCCAGTGTGGCGGGTCATGTTGGCAGTTCAGGGCTGGAGTTGGGGGTGCAGGTGGGAGAACAGTGCAGAAGTTAGGGGTGAAGGCAGCACAATTAAACTGTTTTTAATAAAGTGCATGTGGCAAGTTTTCCAATACAGTAAGTTTATGTTTGTGTTGCTAAGAGCAAGCCGGGCATAGGGGCACCAGTTTAATAATATTGTGTAGAGCCCCATAAAATCCTAAGGATGGCCCTGAGAGAGACCAAATAGTGGGATGGTATGTGGGGGGTGGGGAGAGTGACAGGACAGGCAGACAGAGCACTATGACAACAAAATACTCTGGTTCAGACTTTAAGGTCAGAAAGGACCATCATGATCATCTAGTCTAACTTCCTGCACATTGCAGGCCACAGAACTTCACCCACCCACTCCTCTAATAGATCCAAACCTCCAGCTGAGTTACTGATGTCCTGAAATCATGATTTAAAGACTTCAAGTTACAGAGAATCCACTATGCACTCTATTATCGATGACAAAGGAAAAAAGCATCTTTCAACAGAACATAAAAATTCAGGAGGAGTCACACAGATTATCTCTTGCAGGAAAGATAAATGTAGCAATGTTACAAAAAAAACCCTGATTCGTTAAAAAAAATCACACATTTAAAGAAACAATTGTAACACAGGAGGGAAAAAGAGAAGGAGAAGGTGAAGGCTGAGTTGAAGAGTGTGTTTGAAGCATTTGAAATTTGGCTTTGGTCCCCATTCAGAGCTCTCAGCTTTTATGCAGTGGAAAGGCAATGAGGTTTCTACAAGGTGAGCATTGCATTTAAAGCACTCCTACATTTATGCATTTTCTGATTATATATAGAATTAAAGCCATATCTTGAAGTGGAGATGGCGTTAGTAGGGATGAGCACTCAAATGCTGCCTCAGAAGCACATTTCAGTTGCTCCTCTGATACAGTGCAAATGCAGCCTAGTTTGGTTAATAGCAGAGGTTTGTGCACATATGTGTAGCTCCTTAGTAGAATACAATGCCACTAATTATAGAGTACTCAGTGCCATATATGTAACAGCACAGGTACTATGTGACCCTAACAATCTCTTCCTTCATCTGTGTAGCAGAAATACTCAACTAGACATTTTGGTAAAGAACTATACAGCATGGTAAGGTATGGTGCATTCTTTTGAAAAAAATCAGCAGCATTTTAAGCCAAGCTAAACCATATTTGGTGATGCTCTTGAAGATTGTATTATGTACATTTTCACCTAGTAAGATTTGTAGTCTACATCAGCCAATTCTTTAAAGATGGGAAAATTCATTATTTTTACATATCTTTTTGGGATGGGGGAGGGAGGGATTTTTTTGTACGTTTTCCTTTGCTGTTGGTGGTGAAATTTCCCCTTTGGGAAAGCTCATACAATTCTATTTATTTTTCAAATTATCGTAGCCTTTTTGTGTCTTTGTGAAAAAGAAAACTTCAGGCTCAATGCTATGCTTTGGGTGAGCATAGGTGGGAGAAAATAACTTTTGTTGATGCCTCTCAAACCTGGGGCCAGTTCAGTTCCTGGTGAAACTTAGAGCAGCCTCAGGGCTTTTCTAAGCTGTATATGTCACAGCAATGCCCAAAGGACAGTTATGTTAGTTGGAAATTGTTGGAGTACAGGGCATTTGGGCCATGCCGCCTTCTGTTGGACCTAATATATCCTATATGCCAGAGGTCAGGATAGGGCTTGGTGCAGGGCCATCTACACAGGAGTAATCTTCAAGAGACTAGTTAACCCAGTTTTGTAGACTCTTTATGCCAAGAGCAGCAGAAAAGGGTCACAGTGAGGGTAAGAATCTGGTCTATAGTTTGTATAAAACACTCTGAGAATCTTCAGGATGAAACATGCTATAAGTGAAATATTTTATTATTATAAGGAATGTCTTGAAAGAATCTCATGAATCACATTGCTGTAGTGTGCAGTGTGGTTTGCTGTCCCATATGCATCAGCTGTGATTAGAAATGCACCAATTCCTGTTCTTGGGCCAAATCTTTCAGTCTTTACTCAGAAAAAAACCCACCTCGCATTGATATCAATCTCCAGCTCAAATTTGTTTGTCTGGGAGAAGTTGCACTAGATTCTCTGGGCACACAGCCACTGTCTCTGATTGGAATTTATTATTCGTGAACAATCCAGACATCACTCCTCTGTTTTATATTTTGCATATTGGATTTCCTGGACTCTGGTGAGAGTTTTGCATTGGTAAGCAGTACAAGGTTTGGTTCCTTCTCATCTGATACATTCTCAGGGACTCTACCCAATAGAAAGTTATTTGCTTCTCATTAGCTTAGTTGAAATTCACATCTGTTATGTCTGCTTCGACATTCCCTTTTATAGGGTGACCAGATGTGTTCATTTTATAGGCACAGACCTGATATTTGGGGCTTTTTTTTAATATGGGCTCTTATTATCCCCCACCCACATCCCAATTTTTCACACTTGCTATCTGGTCACCCTACTTTTCTAGGAAGGCTGTGGTGGAGCATGTTCTTAGTATGAGTTGTTGGCTGGGTCTTGGCCAATTTATCATCTGTGATTCACAGTTATACCATTGCAAATTCATCCACAATTAATGTTTTTGTGAATATACATTAATATATCAGCCCTTGTAAGCATGCAAATGTAACATACTCCATTTAGGCATTCTATTTTGAGCCTATTCTTATAGTGTAAAGATCCAGGGATATATCCTCTCATTGCTGCATGAGAGATTTAGCACTGGGGTTAGTTGTAAAAATGTTCAAAAGGACTCCATAGAAACATCCATGGATTTATGAATTAGATGGTAAGCTCTTTGAGGCAGTGACTAGGTTTATACATGTGTTTGTTTAGTATCTAGCGCAGTGAGGCCCCAATACTGACTTACCTCTAGCCACTACATTAATGTAAAAAGTACAAACAACAACATGGCTCCCTGCTTCTGCAATTGGACTATTGATATTAACACTTTTTTTGTTTTTGCTGAACTCACTCCATACCCATATATAGCCTTATTTGGCTTATTTTTGGGAACACAATTTAAAAAATGAATCCAACATGCAGGAAGCAGACTGTTTGCATATACAATGCTCACAAATCAGAAATTCAAAATAGAGTGTCTTTACCTCAGGAGAATTTAGTTCAGCTGTTCCCATGCAAACAGATTTGGGCTCCAAAATTCACTCAGTGTTAATCCCCTGTAGCTTTGTAATGTATTCCCCCCTCTTATAAGTGACTGGTACAACCTTTATTTCAAACTAACAGAAGCAAAGATGTCAAGGTCATGCTTTTCCAGTCAGTTTGCTGAGGCAATCTAATACTGTGACTATCTCAGCCAGCTGCCAGCAGAACTGGACTTTAAATATCTTATAAGAGCATCGCTGCACATCTAGTTTAATCCTTCCCTGCAATTTAAAAGTCTAATGCAGATGACTACATGAAAGAATTTCTAATTCAATCAGCCTCACCTTGTTCATATACAGAAAAGCATTGCATTGCCTTAAAGAGGTAGAAGAAATAAGGCAATGACAAAGGGCTTTTATATCATGTTTCTCTTTTCAAAAGGAATAATAATGAATCCGGAACAGGGGCGGGAGGACACTGCAAAGCTGAAATAATAAGCAAGCAAGAGAAAGTGTCTTCAGTGAAGGAGCCTCCCCATTTGAAGAATGAGACCTGACCTGCATCTGGAAAGCAATTGTTTTCATAAGTGGTTTAGGTTTGAAGTATGGTACAGAACGATAAGGGGGTTGGGGGGGAGGAACTAAATCTATGTAGCTATTAGATTGCTTTAAACAATACTAGCAATGGGAATATGCCTAGTGATAAATTGACCATAATATACCTGCTAGATATCAAGGTAATTTCAATACAGTCCAAAGTTCAATTGAATAGCTTTTCAAACCACAACAAAACAAGTGGACGGAGAGTGAGAATGCCCTCATCTAGTCCCTTCCCATGTTCTTTCAACTTCATTGCTTTCAGAGCTCATATTAATCATGTTGCCTACAGCCATTGTGAAATGCACAATTAGGTTATGAAAATAAACAGTAAAATAATGGCTGAGCTTAATTATTCTTTAGTCTTCCCCATGCACACCACCACTTAGGGTCACAAATTAACTGTTGCTTCTCTCTGAAGAACTGATCCTGCCTAGTTAAAGAATATGGTGATTAAAAGAAGATAAAAATATATAGCCAAGAGGTTCTTTAAATTTTTGTGCTCACTTATACCTTAGAGGAAATTAAAAACTGGTGGGTTGGTGATCGTAATTTAATTACCACTAGAAAAAATCCACATCAAAATTGGTGGCAAGTGGAAACTTTATTGGCAGTCTTGGCAAAGGGGCTAAGAAACTGATTTTTCTGTTATTCATGGACTTTCATAAGTATATGCCACTCCTATAAAGTAGTCGGCACCAAACAGATAACGGATGTCTCTTGTGACACTCTAAAATCACAAATCAAAACAATATAGTACAAGATAAAATATGCAGAGTGTGGGTTGTAACCACTGTAGGCTGAATGCTTCATGGAACAGATAGGATTTTAGACATTTTGTGTAGAAGGACACATCAACAGGGAGGTTACTTCAGGCATGTGGTGTGGGATAGAAGACTCAGATGCCAGAATACTCGAAGATCAGAATGGTCCCTTCTGACCTTAAAGTCTATGAGTCTATGAGAATGGACAAAAGAGATAAATAGTGAAGATAGAAGCTAGGCATATCATAAACAGAGAGAGGGAGGGAAGCAGCACATGAGCTCATGTGTATAAACTGGAATAGGGCTAGGGAAAATTTGAAGGAGAGCATATGCTTGAACCCGATATGGAAGAAGAATGGAAGGCCAATATATAAATTCAGTGAGTAAATGAAGATGAATATGTACCTAAACTCAATAGCCCTTGAGAGATGGTTCCTCCAAAACAGGTTCTGAGGCATATTGACAATGCAGTGTAGAAGCTCCTAGTTCTACTCCAGACCCTACTCCATGGATACAGAGAGAATTTCTCCAAGGCTCAGTTCATCAGAGTGCTAAATTGTCTTTACAAATAAAAAGAGAGAGAGAGGGAACATCTTGTACTACAGACAGCTAGGAAAAGGTCCAAATAATTCTCCTATTCTCTTTCAACGTATTGGCACTTGTGTCTAAACAACCTGTGGATTTATTGTGCTTTCAACCACTGATGGAATACAGTGGCCTCAGAATATGTAATATCACCATCATGTGAAGCCTGAAGTTGAAAGATGCCATAATTGAGTGTTCATGTACAATAAAAAAGGTTCTGCAAAACTCTAAGAGCAACTTCATGAAAAAACAACTGACACAAGGTATTGATGTATATCATAAATTGGCTGGGGTCAGCAGTTTGGTCTCATTATATCTCAGTAATTCTGACATAAATTCCTGGAGGAAGAGTAATATTAATCCACAAGGTTCCCATTGGCTTAATAATTAGAAATATCTGATGTAGCCAGGAGGGCCTCAATAGCTGGGGAATTTACTATTGATTATTTCCTTTCTTGAAGGCAGGGAAGTATCAAATGGTGCCCATTCTAAAATTAATGGGAAGGGATCTTGGGGGAAGTGGGAATAAATGAATACGGTTAGAATCTTTTCTTAAGCCAAGTAAATACAGAATAAGAATTAGCTTCTCTTTACAAGATTGAATGCAGCATATATTAGAGTTTGACTAGGTTTAAAGAACAGAAAATAACATGCTCACTTGGATATACTCAGCAGAACCCAGTAAGTAGAATCCACATATTTGTATTAGCAGCTCAAGTGAAAATGTTTAAAACAATTACTGATATTGCTTGTATGAACCATTCATATAATTTCTCTAAAATAGACTGCAAAATGTCTAATAAGTCTCTTATTTGTCATCAAATATTACAAGTTTAAAAGTACTACTTTCCAGGGAGCTAAGTGCTATGTTTCCACATTTCAAGATCTGAAAAGGTCAGTTCCCCTGGGGTTAGAGGAAAAAAGAGGAAGTTGCAGATACTCAGATTGTTGTAATGAACTCTTCTTACTATGAATTCTGAGGATGTTGTCATTGTCTATTAGATATTGTCAAAGGCAAAAGAAAAAAGAAAAACCCCTACAGACAGACAAAACCTCATACCACAATCCAGGCTTTAAGATCCTCCGTGATTTGAATGCTTCACAACCATTTTGTTGCTATCACAACTATGGTATTATTTATATTACACACAAAAAAACTTTGTTAAAGGAATGTTAAGTGTGCAAAGTCAAGCACTTAAATATTAGGAAGTGCTCATGCAACCTTAATTTAGAGCTTTTGTCATTATACATTATGATACACTCTTTAGTGACATGATCACATACTATATTTTTAATGGGATCACACTACCTGCTCCACCTATAATAATGTCATAGATGTGTGTATGGAGGACTTTACCAGCAGAGAAAAAAATATGCCTTTTTCTTACACACTGGCTCTTGTAATGTAAATAGGATGTTAAACCATGCACAGTACTCTATATTGGCAAGACACCTCTCTAATCTACAGTTTGGCTCCAAGTGGCAAAGGACTTCATTAGAAATATCTTTTGTGATAGCACTGGCCTGCCTACAAAATTCCCACAGTGCTTCACTTTGAGTACTCTGGATGGAAGCCTTCCCCAATAAAAAGAATTAACATAGGGAAAACTTGTCAAAATGACATTTATGAATTCTTGTAGCTCAGACCTTATTTTGTTTTATTAACTACAAATTAGTTACAATTGCACTACCTTGTGAAAGCTCTACATTTTCAGTGGCAGTGAGGAAATAGTTTCAAAATTATGAACAATTATTGTGAAGTGATCAAGCACTGTTTATAAGTATTTGCTTTGATGGCTCATCTGTAAACTTACTTTTAAAGCTTGACCACCTAGGAAATCCCAAAGATGAATCTCAAGTTTAACTTCTTTCATGCTCTTCCACAACCATCTCTCTTGCTGTCTTATTTTTTTTAATACAAGTTTACGTTCATGGCATACAATACAATGTTATTTCATGAAAATACAAGGGCCAAGGCTCCTCCCACTTTTCGTCTCTCTGTCTGTACAGAACAGAGAAGCAGCTGCCCTGAGGGAGTTGCTTTCTCCAGTTCACTGCTAACCATGATATGGGGAGCCTTCACAGAGAACTAAGGGAGCGTTACATCCCTTTACTGATTTGGATAGGCAAGCCAGGTGATTGAGTTCGTGTGTGTGTGTGTGTGTGTGTGTGTGTGTGTGTGTGTGTGTGTGTGTGTGTGTGTGTGTGTGTGTGTGCATAAAATTTACAGTTTGCAAAACACATGATGCCCATAAATGGAAATGAAGCTTACCATGTGGCAATTTTGTCTGGCAAAATCCAAGTACAGTTTTCTCTTTTAATCCATCCCAATGAGAAAAAAAGACCTAAAACAAAACAATCAACAGCACTTGTTAAATTATGGACCAGTTTGCTTATCAAAGTTCTGTAGCTTCACTGAAGTCTTGCAGTTGTTCCTATAATATTTAAACTAGAAATTTAGTATGCCTTTTTAATTGAAATCAGTCTATTAAACGTGATAGCACTTGGAGCTTGAAAAGCCTAAATAGAAACATAGGTGGCATCAGTGGTGCATTCAGTCTCAAGCTATTCAATGTATTTATTGTGAGCCAAGTGATTTGATTTCAGCAATACAAATTTCACACTAGGTGAGAAAAGCAGCATTAGAATTCAAACTGTTTTAGAGGAATGCAAAGTTTATAGAAAACTCACATAGGGAGGCTTATGGGGATCAGCATTTCACTTTGGGATCAATGTTTTTTCTCCCACAGGGTTGCTCACTCTCGCTGGAAATATCTTTACAGTATACAGTGGCTGCATGTGAAACCAAATTCTTATTACAACCTTGAACCAATGCTGAATATTAATATTTAGCATAGAAGCAGCAGGATTATAGCTAACAAAGACAATTGATATCTGTCTGGAGTTTAATGTTGAGCTGGAAATGATTATAGACTAGGTAACTTTCTCTGTCTTCTTATGGCCAGGTACTGAAATCAACAGGACTCCTTGCGGCATCAGGTGTTACACTCAATGTGAGTCAGGGGATCAGAATCTGGCCCTTAGAATGTAATCTCTTTAGGGCAGGGAATATGGGTTTGGTTTGTGCAGCATGTAGCATAGTGGGGCCACAATACTGATTAAGGTCTTTAGGCACTAATGCAATATAAATCATAAATAAATAAGAATATTGAATTACTGTAGTCATGTGTGCAAAGAGTTTCAAACGGAATCAGTGATTTTGGGTATTCTCTCCCAGAAAAATCAAGCCCATTTCAAGTGTCTCAAGTTGGGCACCCAGAAAATAAGGTACCAATAAACACTACTCACTTTTCAAAATTGTGGCTGTGGCTACTAGTACAGGGAGCTAGCCATTTGCCCCTTCACTGAAAGTTATGGATGTTTCTTTGTCTGGAGAGCCTGGAGTTGACTTGATTATGTTGGACCCTAATCACTCAAACACAACAGTTGGAAAGGATCAAAACCACCACAAATCAATCAAATCCTTCAAAGATGTAAAAACTACAAAAACAAGTAGCAGTTTTACAAGGATTTTACAAGAAAGTTTTTGGGGAGGGGGGGTTGAAGTAGAAAAGATAGGGATGTTTATCTAGGATTGATGATTGTCTCCCTAAATAATATAACTCTCAAGACATGTGGAAGTAGGAATAGACCATTAGTGTGTGTGTGTGTGAGAGAGAGAGAGAGAGAGGAAACGGAAATAAAATACTTTAATAATGCTTTTGCCTGATCTTCATAAGAACGGCCATACTGGGTCAGACCAAAGGTCCATCAAGCCCAGTACCCTGTCTTCCAACAGTGGCAAATGCCAGGTGCCCCAGAGGGAATGAACAGAACAGGCAATCATCAAGTGATTCATCCACCATTGCCCATTCCCAGCTTCTGGCAAACAAAGGTTAGGGACACCATCCCTCCCCATCGTGGCTAATAGCCATTGATGGACCTATCCTCCATGAATTTATCTAGTTCTTTTTTTGTATCCTGTTATAATCTTGGCCTTCACAACATCCTCTGGCAAAAAGAGTTCCACAGACTGACTGTGCATTGTGTGAAGAAATACTTCCTTTTGTTTCTTTTAAACCTGCTGCCTATTAATTTCACTTGGTGACCCCTAGTTCATGTGTTATGAGAAGGAGTAAATAACACTTCCCTATTTACTTTCTCCACACAAGTCATGATTTTGTGAACTTCAGTCATATGCCCCCTTAGTCGTCTCTTTTCCAAGCTAAAAAGTCCCAGTCTTTTTAATCTCTTTGTCCTCATATGGAAGCCATTCCATACCCCTAATCAATTTTGTTGCCCTTTCCCAATTCCAATATATCTTTTTTGAGATGGGGCGACCACATCTGCACACAGTATTCAAGATGTGGTCGTACTATGGATTTATATAGAGGAAATATTATATTTTCTGTCTTATTATCTATCCCTTTCTTAATGATTCCCAACATTTCTGTTCACTTTTTTGACTGCCATCATGAACTTTGATGGCTGCATACAGTGATGAGCTGCCAAAATCTCAACAACCGGTTCCTTACTAGGTCTTCGGCGGTACTTCGGCAGCGGGTCCTTCACTCGCTCCGGGTCTTCAGCGGTACTTCAGCGGTGGGTCCTTCAGTGCTGTCGAAGACTTGGAGTGAGTGAAGGACCTGCTGCCGGAGTGCCGCCGAAGACTTGGAGCACCACCCACTGAGTAGATTCATAGACTCATAGACTTTAAGGTCAGAAGGGACCATTATGATCATCTAGTCTGACCTCCTGCACAACGCAGGCCACAGAATCTCACCCACCCACTCCTGTAACAAACCCCATACCTATGTTTGAGTTATTGAAGTCTTCAAATTGTGGTTTAAAGACCTCAAGGTGCAGAGAATCCTCCAGCAAGTGACCCGTACCCACACTGCAGAGGAAGGCGACAAGCCCCACGTGTTTTTTTATGTGTTTTTTTTAAGTCATCCCTGCCAGGCCCAATCGAAAGCAGGCCTCGCACTTCCTAAAGCTGGCCCTGCACATCGGGGTTGCAAAATTGTATCAGGGGCTGTACTCTAGAGGGACAAAAAGGGTCTAAAGTGCAGTTTGTCCAATACCCAAGGCAGATCTAACTCGGTTTGGCACCTGTACTTTCACTCTGGGGGACCTGTGACCTTAATCTTTCCTTGCAAGCATTTGTAAGTTATCCTGAGCCCAACCACCACCTCTGCCGGGGAAAAGAGATTTTCCTGCTTGCAGAACAGTGTGTGTCACCTTGCATGCCAGTCATTTCTCACTGACACTGCCTTTACATCTCACCTACTCCCTTCCCCATGCCAGCATCTTTCAGGTTTAGGATCCCTTTTGATCCTAGGCTTAGTCCTGGAAAGAGTAAGCTCTGCTTAGCCTGGATGGAACCAGGCGTGGGCATATTTCCCAATAAACAGCTTCATTATTGTTTCCTCAAGGACTCTTATCTGGGTCATTGTTTAATTTCCTGCTGGTTCTCCCATACAGCCTCCTTTGATTTAACATCACACAAGTAGCCTGAGGGGTATTTATTATACTACTACTACTACTAATAATAATCAATAATAATAATAAAAACACACCACCACTACACAACTCCCTCATTTTTCACACTGACTTATTTTTCTTTTCCTCCTGATCATGAGAGTGGCAGCATGGGTAGTGGGTGAACCACAGTCTTGGTGAGGCTAGCCCCTGCCCCACCCCACCCCTTTTGCCTGAAGCCCCCCTGCCCCAGAGCACCAGGCAGGTGCGCGCGACCCCCCAGCCCTGGAGGGCTGGGCGGCACAGCCCCAGTGCTGCTCCCCCCTGAATGCTGGGTGGCCCCACCCACTGCCAAATCCCAGCAGGCTTCCTGGAAGAGGAGCAGCCTGCCTGGGCTGGGGCCATCTAATGGCACGCAGGAGGGGGCCTCTGGGCAGAGCATGGGTGGGGCCATGCAGGGCTGTTTGGGGAGGCACAGCTTCCCCTGCCTATGCTACCCACCACCCATGAGTGGCAGCAAAGACAGTACACACGTTCTTACAAGAAAGTGGGCAAAACCAAATTTGTTATTGGTGGCACTATCCAAACACCTCTGCTATACACAAGGCTCTCCTTTAATTTCTGTTTTGCTTACACTGTCTGTTTTCAGATGTTTCCATTTACTAGTCTCAGCATGACCCCAAAGAGCATGGCAGGTGTTTGGTACATTGAGCCAACAAATATACGCCAAACCTTTGGCAACATCTGTTACCTGTGGCAGTTGAGAAGATGATGAAAACCTGGAAATTTTAATGTGGAATGATTTTCTTTAAAGGAAAACAATTATTCCAATTACTCCAAAACTAAAAGGCATGTGGTGTGGCCAAAAAGACCATGAATAGTAAGGAGGAACACCAGGCACAACAGCTCCTTCTCAGTCATAGGGGATCAAACTCAATTTGTCCCCTCCCTGTCCAGTAGCTCTCTCAAAAGTGAAAGCATTGATGTTGAAGCAATATAAAAGCAATACCAGTCTTCTGCTGCATGACAGCTAGGGGTTAGTTCAAGTCAAGAGGCATAGCATGAAATGGATGCCATGAAAAACAATTACCGAGCAAATCACCCATCTGAATAGGTTGGGAATAGAAGCCTTTCAGAGCTCATTTGTGAACTAATGTTACTATTAAAGAGGGTTTGAAGAAGAAGTGACCCCCAATTCTGTTCCTGCTGACATATTCTTTAAAAAAGAAAAGTATTCCACAGCTCTGAGGCTAGGAGCAGAAAAAAGAGCTGAAACAAAGCCAGGAGGTTAATTTCTCATCGTTATGGAAAGTGAACCGGTGGTGTATTGGTGAATTAGAACAGTAAGTCTGTCACACTACTTTGGGCAATCAATGAATAAACTAGCTCTTCTCTATTCAACTTCTCAAACTAGACACTGGCCCAGGTCAGAAACTCAGGTTCAAATACCTCCGATCCTTACGGAAGTTTGGATGTGGCTCATTCAAGCCCATCTCTGCAGTGGGAATTTACCCTCTGAGTTCGTAAAACCGAATAAGGATCATATGCTTTGGTCCTTAGTGGATACACACAACACTTCAAACATTCTGATAATACTGTTAAAGATATGTGCACAAACAGCAATTTGAAATTCTACCTTTACTCCTAAAATTAAATGGTTCCAAAATGTCTGGAAACTTCTCCCTGTGAAGGAAGTAACCCATAGAAAAACAAAACAAACAAACAAACAAACCTCAGGCATTATTATGGAATCTGGACACCATTCACAAGGTATTCTCATAGTCATGCCCTTGCAAAAGAGCCAGATAATCTGACCAATTTTTCCCTGGAATAGTTATAACACTGAACACATAAAAATCACTCTTCTGGTTGGTTAATGCATGTTTATTGCAAATGTGCACAACCATTTCAAGAAACTGCTAATTACAGACATAACATTAGATCTATTCAAAGAAGGGAGAGTAAAAGTTTAAGTTGTTCTTACACAATGTAATTGCTATCCTTTAGGAAGATTATTTACATTATCAGTCTTGCACTGACTGATGCAATACTATAGTCAAATCATACAATTATACAGCCAACAGTTTTGTAACTTTGTTTACACCTGTTCTGCATTGTACAATATACAGAATAAAAATAAATAATCTGCTTCTGCTAGTCACTGATGTCAATGAAGTTTTTACCAGTTTAAAATTAGAGAGATCAGAATCTGGCCACAAAGTATGAATGACTTCAATAAATGAAGCAAAGATCCTGGGGGGAAAATAGTATGTGATTAAAGACTGTATCCTAATGCAAGGGAGTCAAATTAAGGTTGCACATGTAACCTTAATTATGGCATGTCCTAACTTTATGAGTGCTTGGTTTTGCAACCTTAACATTTTTTAAACACAGTTGGCATAATTTCCGAGGTTTTTAAACAAGCAAACTGGAAAAGTAGAAATCCCATCATGTGGAATTATATTGACACCCACAGGGTTATCAGCAGGGTTGGAACTTTTAGACCCAGAGCACAGACCTTGATCTAATGGAGTAACTGATAGCTGTGTAGATTGTCATCTTGTAAGTGGAGCAGCAGGGATGAGGCACACTTTCCTAATGGATTTCACGTATATTTGCTGACCAGCAGAGGAATGATGAGAGTCAGGAATCTTGGGTTCCATTCCAGGTTCTGGAGGAGAGTGTAATCTAGTAGTCATAGATCCTTTCTGCCTCATCCCTTCCGAACTCTCCCTTTCCAGCCACAAACTAGCACAACAATGGTGAGGTTCCCAGCCATGGGCAAAATGTAGATCACTACAAAGAGCAGGAAGAGAGGAAACTGCAGTTTCTGGAGATCCAGATCCCCAAATTCCAGAAGGATGAATTCTGTGACTGGTGTTTCACCATTCTGTATTTGCCATGGGATGTGTGTAATCAGAAATTTAAACAAGGAAACAACAAGAAATCTAAGCATGTAATTATATATACACACATAGGCACAAAACACTATTATTACAAGAATATAACTGAGTTTGCTAAGTCAAGGTAGATTTCCAACTAAGGTTCAGCCCTCTGTTTGTATGCATCCTATACGAGGACTTTAATTTCCTGATCACTCACCATTTTTCCAAAGGACTCTTTGTGAAATTTTAGTTGTGGAACTCTAGCAGGTTTCTAATAAGCATGTGTGTAAACTGCAATTTGTCAAAGGCTTATAACTTGGCCAAATTTGGGCAGATTTTCATAAGTGTAAGCAGAGTCAGGATGAGCCCCACCCTGACATCTGGTGGTAAATTATGGGGAGTGTGGAAAGTGTTGCATTGGTATTTCGGTTATTGCAGCATGGGATGGTTATTTCATTGTTATTGGGGCAGGAGGAATGAAATGTTGTCACCCTGATTGGGTAAATGGGGAACTACAAATTTGTCTTGTGATGGGGTTTCATTGTCAGCTGGATAGCGCTTGCTAGATGGGGCACATGGGTTCCAAAACCCATTGAAAGGAGAGAGAGGCTGGGGGCCAGTATCTGTACTTGGTGGTGCAGGCTCCTTGTGTGAGCCAGAAGCACCAGTTCCACCTGTGCCTCTCTCCAATTTGGAATGTCAGAGTTAACTTTTGATTCCCTTAAGAATCTAGATGCAGGTTACTGAGCTGAATTCACTATGAGCTGAAATCACTGAAGAGCTGGACTTGCTGAGCTGAGAGCACTGTGCAGCCTGAAGCAATACTGGCAGAGCAGAGTGGAGCAGTTTGTGCAGCCACTGGGTGAGTGGAGCTGAGCAGCTCGTGAGGACGGCTGGTGGACCAGAGCAGCTGGCAGAGTGGAGCAGCCCACAGAGGCTGAGCTGTTATGACTAGTGGAAGCAGAACCCCACGAAGAGGCAGGGCAGCTGGCCACCTCTGCAAAGAGACTCTTGAACTCTGGTGACCTGGGACAGAGACTTTTTGGGGACTTTTGGGACTGTGGGTGATTTAGGGGTTGCTGGACTCAAGGGCCCAGAGAGTTTGACCTATGAACTCCAGTTGAGGTATTTTCCAAATTTCATGCTTGTTGTTGTTTATCTTATGTAATTAAACCTTTTGTGTGTAAGATTTTCCCAGGTCACTGGGTGGCAGCCTGGCAGAGGGGTTACATAAGGAAGACAAAAGGCACATTCCTGAATCAAAGCCCTGACACATTTCAAATCCTCGAGCCACAGCCTGTGGGCACCAACTCAACAAAAAGGTTACCAAAATTTTTTAACATGGGCAAAGTGATGTGCCTTTCTCTACCCTCGTTACTGGAAATGCATGAATCATTTTGGCTGAAAATTAAAAAAAAAATACAGCTTGAGGCTAGACACCTAGCATTTAAAAATTAGCAAAGTTATAAGCAAATGAAAACATGGTCTTAATAATGGGAAGTGTTAGTCAGAAGTAGTGCTTGCGTCCTCACCTATAGGGTCATGTACATTGATGTACATTAGGGGTAACTCAGCAATAGATATCTCTGGATTCAGACTGGTTTAAAAAAGCTCACAACATAACTTCATAATTATTAATTACTAATATGCCCTTATATCAGAGGGGTAGCCATGTTAGTCTGGATCTGTAAAAGCGGCAAAGAGTTCTGTGGCATCTTATAGACTAACAAATGTATTTTTACTTACTTATATGAGGCAGTGAATGTCAGTTTATCTATCTATCCTTATACCCACCCTCTCCTGCTATCTATCTATCTATTTATCTATCTATCCCCATACACCCCTTCTATCTAATCTAATCTAATCTATCTATCTCAGCCTTACTGTGCTGTAGCTGTAGAGGCCTTAATGTAACCTTATGTAAGGGGGACTGTTGCCCCCTTACTAACATTCAGTGGGGGTGTTTTGGTTGCTAGCTCCCAGCACTAAAAGGGGAGGGATCGATGGCAAATCAGGACCCTGAGACTGACAGTCCCCAGGAACAATGGCAAGAGGCCAATGCTCCACGTTAGCCTGATTGACAGGGTGGGCCGGCTAATCAGGGAGACAGAAGGCCAGTGTGGGTCCCGTCCTCCGTGTGAGCAGGAATGTGCCTGAGTCAGACAGAGTGGGGGCTGAGCTAAGGAGAAAGCAGGGGCCCAAGCTGAGCTGGAAAGCAGAGCCGAGCCAGATCCAGAGGGGCCAGAGCTGCAGCCAGAGAGCCAGAGGCACAGCCCAGAGAGAGCAGATCCTGTGCTGGGAGCAGAGCTGCAGCCAGAGAGCCGGAGGCGCAGCCCAGGAGAGCAGATCCTGTGCTGGGAGCAGAGCTGCAGCCAGAGAGCCAGGTGTGGTGAGCAACTGGGGCCAGCCAAGGGGGGAACCTTGGTAAAAGGGCCCAGCACAGAAAGACGCTCCAGCCAAGGGTCCATGCAGGCCAGGCTGGGAGGGGGATCTTAACCCGATGAGGGGCTGACGCTGGGAAGAAGGGTCCCACCACCCAAAGCCTGGAGGTGTGTGGTCACCACCATTGCAAGTGTCTAACCAGCAGCATAACTGCAGCACAGCCAGGGCCTGAGAAGGAGGCCTGGGACCTACAAGGAACAGACTGCAAAGTGCTTTAATGTCCAGAGACACTGTTTGTAATGTTCCCTGCCACAGAGCAGGGTGATGTGTTTTCCTGTAACCTTTCCCAATTTTTCTTATTCTTTTCTTTAAATTAATTGTTAAGTAAACAACTTGTATTTGCTTTAAATTGTATGGAATAATCAGTGGGTCAGGAAGGTGCCCAGTGCAGAGAGGGTACCCCAGAGTGGGGACACCTTAGCCCCTGTCCTAGGTGGCCACAGCAGGGTTGGGGGTTGAGCCCCCCAGGAATCCTGGGCCCAGTCTTGTTGGGGCTATGAGAACTCTGCCAAACAGGAGAGTCCTCAAGGGCAGGGAGGCCTCTGGGTAAAGGAAGTGGGAGCGAGGACTCAGATCCTTTCACTAGCCCACTTCACCGGGGTAGCACAGAAGCCAGGAAAGTTCCCCGCAATAGCGGACCATTCCCCCGCTTACACTTACATTAATTTACTTTGGTCCTGGTGAGTCTCTTTTGGAATAACACAATAGTTAATCACGCCCACACTTCCTTCTTGTACCAGGTATCCTCATGGAGTTGATCACATCACTGTGCTGAGCTGTGCAATAGAAATGAAGTCTGGGTTCTATGAGGAGAAGGAAAATCACTCATTGGTTTTACAGGGCTGGGGCCCAAAGAACGTGCACCTGGTAATAAGCTGAGGTAGGCACAAAGACTTCAGTGGAGCTATGGAGATTTATAGCAGAAGAGACAGCCCTTTCTCTAAACACAAAGCAACAGTCCCTTTTGCTTTTCAGAAATCTTTCTTTCTCTTTTTTCTTTCTTGTTTCTGTACAGAGGACTTCAAAAGTAGATTCCCCCCAGGTTACAGTGAATATACAGCAAGGATACTGCACCTTACTCTCTAAGCCCTTCCCACAAACATTGATGTGTTTCTTGCAATTAACACCAGGATAGCCCCATTCTTCACAATTAATTCTCTGTGCTTTTCCATTTCTTTCTGTAAAACAATAGCGTGCTTCTCAATTCCTTCAAAATTTTGCTTTTATCCATAATGGCTGTGCACTGAAACAACCTTTCCTTGGCTGTTGCAGCTGATCTGCAAAGGGATTTATTAAATGCAGCATTTGTCAGAGCTGTTTGAAGATATTTAGCCCACTTGCTTTACTCAAAGTTTCCTTTCAGTCTTTATTTTGTTTTTATTTGTCTTTATTTTATTTATTTATTTCTTATATTTCTCTTTAGCTTGTATCCAGTGTCTCCTCTGGTGGCTAGTGGCTAGTAAAAGGTAATAGATCACAATTATTCCTTTGAGGTCAAGGAAAGGAGAGCTGAATTAGGTGGCCCATGCTAGGAGATTCCCTATGCATCTACAATTCACATAAAGTAGAATAAAAAAATAGAAAAAATAATACATTTATAAGAAAATGCAAATAAATTTAAAATAGTAATAAATAAAATACAAAAATATTAACAGACAAAAATAAAATAAAAACTGAAAAATTAAAGTAATAAAAATTGTAAAATACAATAAAAAAACAATAAAAAGGGAAAATGAAATAAAACTTAAAATACAGGCGAGTCTTATCTTATGCGGGGGTTCCGTTCCGTGGTTAGCGCATAAAGCGAAAACCGCGTATAGTCAAAATTACATTGAATTGAATGGCGGGCGGAATCGCCCGCACTAGAGGTACAGTATTAAAATTGTTACTTTTCCTTTTTTTTTTTTTTGCCGACCGCGCAGAGGTGAAAGTAAGCTGGTATGGTACGGCGTACTGGCAAGAGACAGTACGCCATGCTGGACTGCATTGGCTTCTGCGGCGGGGATTTAAAGGGCTTGGGGCCCCCAAAGCCCTTTAAATCCCAGCCCGCAGCTCCGGCGGCCGGGCTGGGGTCAGCATTTAAAGGGCTTCACCGGGCTTTCTGCCGCGGCGGGGAGCCCGGAGGAGCCCTTTAAATCCCGCCTCCAGCTTTCGCAGCCAGGCTGTGGGGGCCAGCATTTAAAGGGCTCAGAGCTCCATGGTGGCTCGAGCCTTGGGCCCTTTAGTTCGCCCCAGGGGCTACCAGCCACCTCTGCAGCTGGGAGCTCCCTGGGTGATTTAAAGGCCCTGGCACTCCCAGCCACAGCTGGTGCCCCAGGGCCTTTAAATATTGAGGCCATGCCTCTTCCGGTTGAGGCCATGACCCCCCGGAGTCCGGCGTACAGCGTAAAGCTGAAATCGCGCATGTTAAATGCGCATAAGTTGCGACAGACCTGTATATATAAACGACAATAAAATAAAATGGGACATACAAGTAAAATATAATAAAAGGTAAAAAAATATATAAATATTAAGAGAAAACACACACAAAAAAAGAGAAAAAAAAGTAAAAAAAAAAATGAAATTTTAAAACCGAGGGCGAGAGTCCCTGGGACTTGTGCTCCTATATGATAGGTGAGGAGCGTTGGTGTGTGCCCCCCTCTCTCTCTGTCCTGTCCCCCATGGGGACAGGGCTAGACAGCAGTCTCACTCCGGCCATGCGGCCACCCCAGCCTGGGAGTGAGGGGCGGCGCCCTCCCGGGCTTCTGGACCCACAGACAAAGCCCGGGGGGAACCACTCCCATTTATACTTGCTGGACACAAGGCTCTTGCTCGTGTTGTACAGGAGGCTATGCGACCCCCCCTGTTATACACTGAGCAATGAGGGCTCCCTCCGTGTGGGCAGAGGCGAGACCCTGCGCTCCAGGGACGAGGTAGCTGGTGGACAGACCCCGCCGGAGCGGGGAATGTCGGCAGGCGCCACTCTGCCTTAGACGGGGTCATCTCCACTTGAGCAAGCGAGACTCCCCGCAACCTCCAGGCACCTCTTCCGTCAGCGGACGGTGACCCTGACTCCGTGAGAGACCCCCGGGAGAGCGAGAGAGAGAGACGGGGTGTCCCTCGGCTGGGCCCCCTGGGGCGAGATTCAGCCCAGCCGCGGCGGGATACACAAGGTACTAGGTGGAGAGGGGAGGGAGAGAGAGAGCCAGGCTGGGGGCCTGCGGGCTCTGCTCCCCTCTTGGCACCAGCCTGAGTCCCCCCACTCAGGGCTTTTCCCAGCGTGTACCCAGCTCACACAACCTTGTGTCATGGCTCCAGGCCACGCCTTCGGAATGAGGGGAGAGAAAAGGGCAACGCCGCCTCTGCCCGGGCTGTGTGGGGACTCACCCCGCCCGCCTAGAACTGCCTCTGGGGACCCAGCTGGGATCGGAGCCCATTGAGCCTTCCAGAGCCGGGCCCCGGCGCGGTCACTCATGAGGGAGAACAGAAACACCTGCCTTGACCATTCAGCTGTGCCTAGGGGGACCCCACCTGGATTTCAAGTTCCCGAACAGAGGACACTGCTGCGGGGTGGGTGGGTGGGGGAGGCGGGGAGCTCGAGGGGTTTGTGTACTGGGAGATGGTATTTGGGAGCTGCTGGAGAGCATTTGGGGTGTGTAAGGGGGGTGTGTGTATCCTGAGAGGGGAGATGAGGGTGCTGGAAGGGGTATTTGGGGGTGCTAGTGGGGGTATTTGGAGAGTGCAGGAGGGTATTTTGGGAGATGTTGGAGGGGTATATGTGTACTGGGAGGGTGTATTTGGTGGGTGCTGGAGGGGATATTGGGGGGTGCAGGAGGTGGTGTTTGGGGGTAGCTGGAGGGGTGTGTGTACTGGGAGGGTTATTTGGGGGTGCTGTAGGAGGTAACTGGGGTGGGGGTACATACTGAAGGTGGGTGGCAGTGTCGCTTCCTCTGATGGTGGCAGGGGGCTGGCGCAGACCTGAGACGCAGCACCAGCCCATCTGTCAGCGCCTCCCTGTAGGAGTCTCCTCCTCCCAAGGGTGGGGAGCTGAGGCCTGGCCCTGTCACCCCTTCTAGCCAGGCTCTCAAGCCCTGCGGTGGGACAGGTGGCCCGTTTGACAGGCGCTTGGCGGCTACGCTTACCTGGCGGGCTGGGGTGATGACAGTTTTCCCAGATATTTCATCTTATTTGAAAAATCCACCAGGACGGATGGCAGTGAATCAAAAGAGAAATCATGTCTTGGAAAACCCAGCCATATGATAACTCTCACATTATCTAGCTGGCTGAGGGAAGCGAGGCCGTGCACTCAGTGTGATGGCATTTCTTTGTCTGTGTGATAAATGAAAGTGTGTGTGTGTGGGGGGGGGTAGCTCTGTTTATGGACCCAGCCAGCCAGTTAGCTATAAAATCCCTCGTAGTAGCTGTTCTCTAATTGTTTTACCTGTAAAGGGTTTAAAGAAATGAGTGGGCACCCGGCCAGGAGAGTCGATGGGAGGGCTAGAACTTTTAAAAATTGAAACAGTACTCCCCTTTTGTCTGTCTGTTGTTGTTCTTGCAGAGCGAGGGAATAGGAAAAAACTATGCTGTAAGAAGCTTGGGGCCAGGTATGAAACAATCATCAGGATCATACCTAGAAGCTACTCATTTAAAAGCCAAGATATTTAAGTAGATCAGAAAATGTTTTGAAAGATGCGATTAGGTGTATCCCTTTTATTTATATATGGCTTGTGGACTTCTTTATGCTAACCCCAAAAGCTTTAAACTGGACCTCAAGAAAGTTATTCTTGATCATTAATCCTTGTAAGTGTTTTTTTCTTTAAAAAAATGTAGCAATAGTCTGTGTTTCCATATGTTTTCTTTCTTTTTCTTTTTAATAAAATTTCCCTTTTTTTAAGAACAGGATTGGGCTTGTGTGTCCTAAGAGGTTTGTGCATGTTATTTAATTATCTGGTGGCAACAGTTAATTTCCTTTGGTTTCTTTCTCAGCTCTTCCCGGGAGTGGGGGATGAAAGGGCTTGAGGGTATCCCACAGGGAAGAATTCACAAGTGCGCCTTCCTGGATTTTCAGAGGGTTTTTGGACTTGGGTGGTGGCAGCATTTACCAATCCAAAGTCAGAAAAAACCTGTAACCTTGGGAGTTTAATACAAGCCTGGAGTAGCAAGTATTAATTTTTAGAGTCCTTGTGGACCCCCACCTTCTGCATTCAAAGTGCCAGAGTGGGAAATCAGCCTTGAAAGTCTGTCTGTCTGTATTTATCTAACATGGCAAGGTTTGAAAATCACACCCAATCAATTCCAAAATGTCAGGAAATGTCCTAGTGCCTTGTATTCCTTTTTAGTTTCACCTTAACTGTCAGTTTCCTGGTTTCCAATGCTTTCTTTTGGGGTAGTTACAAATTCCTTCTAATATAGTTTACTCTAAATTACTGATACACGCTATCAGCCTTTACTACATCTTGGTGTTGTGTGTAACTTGTAATACTCTCAAGGTTGCACAGGTTATGTTGTCTTGGAATGACACAGAGGTTGAATCTGTTTAAGTATAGACCTGCAACCAGGGTCCCCACAGACATTTTATTATTTTTAAAAACGTCTAGGTCCTAAGTCCCTGGTAATCCCTAGTTGCTTTGGGCTGCTCCTGGGTTTCTCCTGAGCAGAGCCGGCTCCAGGGTTTTTGCTGCCCCAAGCAGCACGCAAAAAAAAAAAAAAGAAAAGAAAAAAGCCGTGATCGCAATCTGTGGCAGCTCTACCGCCGCTGCTTCATTCTTCAGCAGCAATTTGGCAGCAGGTCCTTCGCTCTGAGAGGGACTGAGGGACCCGCCACTGCAGAGCCGGACACGCCGCCCCTCTCTGTTGGCCGCCCCACGCACCTGCTTGTTGAGCTGGTGCCTGGAGCCGGCCCTGCCTCTGTCAAATTTCTAGTCCCTGCTCCAAAGCACAAGATCTTCTCAGTGAACTGCTTGTTATAGATATTTAACCATGGGCCAAAAGGCATTTTTCATTAACTTCCTTCTTAGAAATGGCTGAACCATTTTTCTTGAAACTTTTTTCAATAAATTCAAATTGAAGCAGGCACCCTGAATGGAAAATATCAGCCTAAATGGTTTAAGTTTGGCAAAGCATCTGAAAACAGTCTTATAATAGGTATGATCAAACAACTAGTAATGGTGCTACTAGCACCTCCTATATTAGTGTATGAATACGTCAGTAGAAACAGAGTGGGGATGCCACCTTCTCATAGCCTATTTTACACATAGATGACAGAAGGGATTTGTATTTGTCAAGGCTGATTGTTAGGTTTTTGGCAATGGTATTAGTAGGTAAAGTAAGTACTGCTGCCAGGAATAATATCCCAGACTGGACTAGTTAAGAATTTAATCTCTTAGCTGGAGTTATTGCCAGTGGCTATTAAGTTTAATTCTAATTCATGTATTTCCTGTAGCTTTGAACAATTCCAACAAAAACATTTATATTCATAATTCCCCGGTCTCTCCAATTAGGCCATGGTATTTTCTGCTTTAAGATTTATTTGTAGGGTTGACCCATGTGATAACATTTTCATAGAGACATTCATTCAATAATGGTTCCCAAACGTATGTATTTTTAGAATACAAATTAGGTTTTTTGCCTGAAATATTAGTAGCTGCTTACTGCTCTCTTCCATAAAAACAAACCAACCCTAATGCTTGTGTCACTTTATATTCTGACGATACTGGGATATAAAGATATATTTACAGTATTTGATCTCACTAGTTAAAATTACCACCAGTAGGTACATTTGCAATTGTGTTAGTAAGGATTAAAACAAAACCTTTGGAAGAGATACAAACCTTTATAATTCAGGTGTGGGAGTTCCCTATGGGAAGATTATTCTGTAACTATCTACAACAGGGTTTATTTCAGCTTCTTCTAAAGCACAACATTGGTTGCTCTAGGAAACCCAATACTGTCCCAGATGATCACCGATTTGCTCTGGTATGGTTGGTTGTGTGTATGTGGTGGGGGAAAGGTGTTGACAGATCTAAATGAAGACAGTACTGCTAATGACTCAGAAGGAAGGCTGAAATATTCACTAGCGCGGGAATATCTTCCCAATGTACATGGAACTCCTTGTTAGAAAAAAGACAAGGAAATAAGAAATATTGCTAAGATCATGGAAATGTTGCTCCATATACTGCTAGAATGCACTCTGGTTCTGGTAGCATTCTGATATACAAATAAATGTATTTCATTTTATAAATCCCCTGTGCTGTGGCAACATTACACTGAATTAATAACTAGCTAATTTCCAAAGCAATTGTTCTTCTGTAAATTCAGAAAATTGAGAACAAGCAGCACACACTGGCACTGTAAAAATGGTCAATATTTAATCAGAATGGGCCAGATCCTAATACATATTATCTTGTTTAGAATAATTTCAGATTAAAGGTTCCTAACAGCTTGCTCACTGTTTGAGGGATTTAGTCCCACACTCGCTCCCAGTTTACTGCTTGTGAAAGCTACTAATGAAGTTATAGACATGGAGGGTATGTCTACACTGCAACAAAACACCATTGGGTTGCCTGTGTAAGCTGACTCAGGATCATGCGGCTCAGGCTGTGGGGCTCTAAAATTGCAGTGAAGATGTCTGCGCTCAGGCTGGAGCCCAGGATCTGGGACTCTCCTCCCTCATGGGGTACAGGATCCTGGGCTCCACCTCAAGCCCAGACCTCTACACTGCAGTTTTAGAGCCCCACAACCAGAACCTTGCAAGGCCAAGTCAGCTGGTGTGGGCCAGCTTAGGGTGTTTAATTGCAGCACAGACATACTTGGAGAGTGCAATTTTCTCCTTAGTCACAGGACAGGGTCAGCACTGGCAGCAGCAGGGCTAGCTTCCTCACAAGCCTGGCTAGCAAACAAATTTAGGAGGGAGAAAGGGGTCATTCTCTTTCACTAACATGACATCTTTGGTCTTTGCTGAATGTTGCATTAGTGGCTATTGTGACAGAGACAAACACCACATTTCATATAGGACAAACAGCCTTTAGCTGATAACCACTTTGGATCTCTACTGACCTTGTTGGAACAGGTGACTTAAACGTGAAAGGTTCCCTCTCTCCTGTTCATATACCGAGCAACTGTTTCCTAGTTCCAAACGATTCCTTGAAGCAAATTGTCTATGGGCTATTCTTTAATTAATCATTACCTTCACTTATACAAACATATAAAGAGAATAATACCATTCCTGACTATTTAGCACTTCAGCTGTCCCTAAGTGTGCTGGATCGACTTTCCTATATATGCACCTATGCCGAAATTTGTTCAAGGAGTTGGAACCAAAGATTTCAGATATAAAAAAGGTGCTGATATGATAGTTCTTTCCTTTTTCAGAGCCTTCTGTTCACAAGGCAGGTTGTTGGAGTCAAGCACTGTGTTGTCCAGTGGCCAGACTTGTCCCCTGGGATAGTTTATGAGGCCTCATACAATAATAGGCCAGGCCTCACAGGTCATGAACATTTATTGGTACAACCTTATTGTTGCAGTCATGTAGTTTGCATTTAATTACAGACAATATTTGGATTTCTGCTTACTGTAGTGTAATAAATGTAAATGTAGATACTGACAAAGTATCTTTTTTTCCCAGGGAACTCTTTATGCTGAATTTACAAGGGTCAATTAGTGGTATACACACTTGCATGAAGGCTATTTGATGAGACCCATCGGTTATTTCATGTCACACCACATACATAAGGGATGGTGGTTTGCTGACAGTCTCTCTGAAAGTGCCTTCTTTGCACATTTCTGCAGTTGCCACACGTTTAGGTCAGCATCAATAAATAAAAGGACGAGAGATTTGGATTTTCCAAGCTACTTATAAAAGGTGGTGCTGACAAATCTCTCCCATTGGTGAACATGGACAAGGGGAGAGAATTCAGGTCAGCTGCATACTGCAGAGTGTCTTCAAGCAGCTGAAATATACGTTTTATGGGATGTACATAAAAGCCAAGGCAAACTACATTACAGTCTGCATAGTAACTGTGGGCTTCTAATGAGGCATTCCAAACAGGCGAAAGATAGAGCCAAGAGGCATCACTGTGCCATGACATTACCTTTCCTACCCTATGGCACCTGCTGTTTATGCAGAACTAAGTCTACAATTGGGAATAACCCCAACTCGGCATTTGATGGTCAACAATAAAAAGTACTGACCTCTAAGTGCAGAGAACAAGCTTTGGTTTGCACAATTGAGCTAAGCAGGAATTACTTTGATTAGAAGCAGGGGTAATCCTTGAGTGGTTCAATCAAAGTAAACCCTGACTTGCTCCTGATCATACTGATGGGTCAGCACCAGTGCAGCTAGGCCAATGGATGGACACTAACAGAAGAACTGGGGACATTGCCAAGTGCAGACAAGGTTTAAGATTAAATGTAAAGCAACTATTTAGCTTCATGCTTGGGAAGCTGTTGCTGTGCCTGTACACAGGGGAACTGAGGAATAGCTCTACAGGAAAATGCTGAATCCCTTACCTCTCAGATGCAGAGATAGCCCAAAGCAGCAGAAACACTGCAGTTCCTCTGTGAATGAACTGGGTCATACAGGTGGATATGCACAGGGTATGGCTTTAATTGCCTGGTGAAAATAGAACAGGGGAATGCCCGGTCAACCTCCAATACTCAGAGCCACAGGCCTTTGCCAACCTCTAAATAAATGCACAGGAGCCCCAAATGCTACTATAGCCCAAATAGCTGCAAAGAGTGGCTAAGCAGTTGAGTTGAGAAAATTACTTAGGGATTTAAAGTAGACGTTGGGATTGTTGGTGGAGCTTGAGTAAAGTACATAGGTGCTGGAACTTGGGGTGCTGTGGGTGTGCCCGCACACCCTGACAAAGTGGTTTCCATCATATATAGGGTTTACAGTTTGGTTCAATATCCCCAATATAAAAATTGTTCCAGCACCTCTGTTCAGATACTGCCAGTTCCAACCAAATTTCATCGCTGATGCTGAAGACAAGTTTTGTAACATAGGGTGCTATCTTAGTGCAAAAGTGTCGCATGTTTCATACTGTCCTTACAGACATATATAGCATGTTACAAAATGTACCTTTTTTCTGCCATTTAGATCTTCCTTCAGGATTTCTCCACACAGCAACAGCATCTCACACATAGGAAAACCTTTAGGCTTAGTCTTTGCTGATGTGCTTCCTACAGTACTTTTGGTTAGAGATAAAATATACACCCTTGGGACTGGACTGTAGTTCTCTTCCTGGTTCCTCCCCACTTACCTTTAAACTGAATCAACTCCAACACGGTCCTTTAACATTTTCTATATTTGTTTTTTTTGTCATTAACAAAGTAGTGACTACCCCACCACAGTCACACAACCCCCACTCTCTCTTCTTTATAGAACAGAGCAAAGATCAGCTGCATAGAAGTTATTGGGTTAATTTTCTCCAATATTCCTGTTAGGATGTTTGCACAATTCTCTTTCGCTCTCCTTCCTAGTTGGTTCTAGGTGGTATGTTAGCTGGCAAATACATGTTGCAGCAAATAGAACTTATACTGAAACCATTGGCTCCCACTCTGGTGTAGTGCAAAATCCCAGCAATCTAGAGTGGTTTTGTTGTTGTTGTTGTCTTTTTCTTTTTAATGATACCAGTTAATTTTTATTATGGTGTGTCTTACAAACTACAGACACACAGAGCCATTACTTCCCTGGCCACTGAAATGCATCTGCCTCTAGGGAACATTGAAGATAATACTGACCAGCTCAACAACGCAGAAGACGAAATCAGAATAACACATATCCGAATTGACACAGCAAGAGGGATCATAGTTTGGCAGAATGCAATTATCCAAACTGGAATTTTGCTAGGACAAAAGAGCTAAAACGTTCCAGAAAGACCACCATTTAGTATTAATGATGGGTGAAAGTAATACGTTTCAGAGAGTTAACTTTCTTATCAATGAGATGGGTTTTTTTAAATGAGCTTGTTAATTGGGTGTGTGTGTGTGTATATATATATAAATAACCATCTTTCCTGAGAAGATACTACTTCTGCAGTGTTTAGGAGGATCTGATCACTCTTTGAAACTGATTTTAATGTTAAAATGTCATTATCTATGCACATCTGGGCTATTTCATTTACTCCCTCCAGTAATTGGTGTTTTGCTAAATCACAAGTTACTGAATTAGCAAATAATGATTGTCTTAAATCAGATCACCAATGAAAGTTAAGATTAAAGAGTAGAAATTTCAAAGATCTACTGATATGAACAATAGGCTGGTGTGGTGATTTTTGTCTTCAGGCTTGGACTGAACAATTAGGCTCCCTATCTGCCATCAGATCCACATGGGCAGTCCTCTAAGCCCATGTGGAGCCATATCGACCTCTCTGAGGCTGCATAAGATATAAGATTGCACCTGTGCAAATCTAATTGCAGAATCTGGACCTTAGAATTCCTAACATTGTTATTAATATGCAATGTTTATACATAGCACCTGCCTTATGCATTGTGCTACAAAGAGAGGTCCTGTCCTAAGGAAGCTAAATGCTAAATATCACATATTGTACTTCACTCTAGCATGGCATACATATTATTTTGTAAGGGATGTTATTTTGTGTGACGTGTTGTAGCAGTTGCTCAGTCTCAGGGTATGTCTACACTACAGGATTATTCCGATTTTACATAAACCGGTTTTTTAAAACAGATTGTATAAAGTCGAGTGCACGCGGCCACACTAAGCACATTAATTCGGTGGTGTGCGTCCATGTACCGAGGCTAGCGTTGATTTCCGGAGCGTTGCACTGTGGGTAGCTATCCCGTAGCTATCCCATAGTTCCCGCAGTCTCCCCCGCCCACTGGAATTCTGGGTTGAGATCCCAATGCAAAAACAGTGTTGCGGGTGATTCTGGGTAAATGTCGTCACTCAATCCTTCCTCTATGAAAGCAATGGCAGACAATCATTTCACACCCTTTTTCCCTGGATTGCCCTGGCAGACGCCATAGCATGGCAACCGTGCAGCCCATTTAGCCTTTTGTCATGGTCAATCTATGTGTACTGGATGCTGCTGACAGATGCGGTACTACAGTGCTACACAGCACCATTCATTTGCCTTTGCAAGGTTAAAGAGATGGTTACCAGCTATAGCACCATCTGCAATTGTAAATTGGTGATGATGTTTATCAGTCCTTTTGTACCATCTGCTGCTGTCATGGGTGCTCCTGGCTGGCCTCGCTGAGGTCGGCCGGGGGTGCATGGACAAAAATGGGAATGACTCCCCAGATCATTCCCTTCTTTATGTTTTGTCTAAAAATAGAGTCAGTCTTACCTAGAATATGGGGCAAGTGTACTAGAGAACCAGAGAGCACAGCCGCTCCGGGTCGGAGCCCCAGAGATCCCGCAGAAATGATGCCATTCTAGGGGGTGCCCCTGCAACAACCCCACCCATTGCTTCCCTCCTCCCCCAACACTCCCGGGCTACGTGGCAGTGTCCCCCCATTTGTGTGATAAAGTAATAAAGAATGCAGGAATAAGAAACACTGACTTTTTAGTGAGATAAAATGAGGGGGAGGCAGCCTCCCGCTGCTATGATAGTCCAGACAGTACAGAATCTTCATTAGACATGAAATGGGGGGGGGGCTGATGGAGCTCAGCCTCCAGCTGCTATGATGAGGACTGTTACCAAGACTTTTGTACCATCTGCTGGGAATGACCGAGAGTCATTCCCATTTTTGCCCAGGTGTCCCTGGCCGACCTCACTGAGGCCAGCCAGGAGCACTCACGGGATGATGATGACGACGATGGATATCAGTCATTTTGCGCCGTCTGCCACCGGGGAGGGGAGGCGATGCTGCTGTTCAGCGCTGCAGCACCCCATCTACCAGCAGCATGCAGTAGACATAGGGTGACATTAAAAAAGGCGAGAAACGATTTTTTTCCCTTTTCTTTCGGGGGGTGAGGGGGTAGATTGATGACATATACCCTGAACCACCCGGGAAAATGTTTTTGACCCTTCAGGCATTGGGAACTCAGCCAAGAATGCAAATGCTTTTTGGAGACTGCGGGGACTGTGGGATAGCTGGAGTCCTCAGTCCCCCCTCCTTCCCTCCATGAGCGTCCATTTGATTCTTTTGCTTTCTGTTATACTTGTCACGCAGCACTGTGCTAAGTCCCTGCTGTGGCTTCTGTCTATCATAGCCTGGAGATTTTTTCAAATGATTTGGCATTTCGTCTTCTGGAACGGAGCTCTGATAGAACAGATTCGTCTCCCCATACAGCGATCAGATCCAGTATCTCCCGTACAGTCCATGCTGGAGCTCTTTTTGGATTTGGGACTGCATCGCCACCCGTGCTGATCAGAGCTCCACGCTGGGCAAACAGGAAATTAAATTCAAAAGTTCGCGAGGCTTTTCCTGTCTACCTGGCCAGTGCATCCGAGTTCAGATTGCTTTCCAGAGCGGTCACAATGGTGCACTGTGGGATACCACCCGGAGGCCAATACCGTCGAATTGCGGCCACACTAACCCTAATCTGACATGGCAATACCAATTTCAACGCTACTCCCCTCGTCAGGGAGGAGTACAGAAATGGGTTTTAAGAGCCCTTTATATCGATATAAAGGGCTTTGTTGTGTGGATGGGTGCAGGGTTAAATTGGTTTAATGCTGCTAAATTCGGTATAAACGCGTAGCGTAGACCAGGCCTTAATCACACTACAAGGACTTGAAAACATCTACTGCTTTAATCCCTTGTTTTCACATGCTCATAACTTTCTCAAACAACGCTTGATGCTAAAACTGGCTATGGGTAGTCTCGGACCAAAGGGTCACTATTATTCGATAGGCAGTATCTTTTTGGTCATCAGTTTACAAAGGTTCTAGTCCTGCAGTGCTTGGTCAGGCAAAATTCCCAGTGAAATCAATGAGTATTCAGTGAAGAACTTTAGGGAGTTGTGCCTGCATAGGTACTGGGTCTTTTGTTCTTTGCACAACATAATATGAAAGAACCATATGGGCACACAAATAACTGTTTATTAACGTATGACACACATGGTCTGGATTCCTAGGAGAGAAAGGGTGTCCAGTAGTTAGAGCTCTAGTCTAAGATTTGAGAGACCTAGGATTATGTCCCTACTTTGTTACAGATTTCCTGTGTGACCTTCGGCAAGTCACTTAACCTCCCTGTGTCAGTTCCCCATATGGAAAACAGGAATAGATGTACTTCCTCCCTCAGAGGGGTGGTGTAAGAATAAACAGGTTAAAAACTGTGAGGTGCTCAGATACTGTAATAATGGAGGCCAGATGAGTACCTTAGACATCAAGTAATATATATATATACCCAGTAAAACACCCTTTCTGCTCTTGCAGGGCTCTTGTAACTTCAGAAACAGATAGTGAGGGCCACTAGAAGGCTCACAAAGCATACTACCCAATTCCAGTACACTGCAGTAGTGGATGAATAATGAACTGCAGTACTGGACCCATGGTGAGAGGTCACAGAGTTTTCATAGCTTGGTTCTGGACAAATTCTGTTGGAAAAGTTTAGGACTGGCTTACATGCAGACTGAAAGATCTTTCCTATCTTCTGTGCTCTCATTGTCTTATCCCTACATCACTGAAGAGCAATAGTTACATCATCATAATTGTATTATACTGCTAGAAAGCTAAGAGAAAAAATAAACAGTCTTAGAAGAATATTCTTTCTACACAGGTAATTTGTTCAGCATCTGAACAGAGAGCTCTTTTTCTCAGCCGTGTAAAAGTCTGCCTTTTGGAGGCCGCACGATTCTGTCTGTAAAATGCTAAAAGCAAATTCTAAGAGTTACAAAAAATAAAATACTTTTCATAGTATCCCTAAGTGCAGAGGTCTTTCTACTTCATAATGCTCTGGTAATAGGCATAGTGGTTTTATTTGCATAAATCCCAGATCCCCTTGGACTGTAGCTTGTTTTTATTAAGCTGTTCAAATTATATTAGTTTCCTGAACTATCATGTATGGGCTGCATTTTTTTTTTATTTTTCTTCACAAACATTTGATTTTTTACCATGAAATAATCTATTTGCATAACACATTTAGACTGGGTACACACACACACACACACGAGCAGGAGATTGAGAGAATGTAAAATGTAAAAACATTTCTTCTTATAACATATTACTAGGACAGTTCAGCTGACAACCAAAGTAAAGGTAAATAGAACTGGAGTGTCTGATGTCAACTAGGGAACTAAGTGTCTCCATTGATAATGGGAAGTGCCAGTAGGACTGACAGTAGAAATATGTTTACCCCAACTCCATGGGAAACATAAAATGAGTCAACTTCAAAGCACAGTAGGGTATGGTTAAAAAAATGTTAGTGTAAACAAAAACAAACCCACCCTAAAAAAATCCAACCCCATCTTCTTACAGATGACCATTTTTAGGCTGCCCCTATGAAGGTTCATTGTGGGGAGAGAACATAAGAACAGCCATACTGGGTCAGACCAAAGGTCCTTCTAGCTCAGTATCCTGTCTTCCGCCAGTGGTCAATGCCAGGTTCCCCAGAAGGAATAAACAGAACAGGTAATTATCAAGTGATCCATCCCCTGTCACCCATTCCCAGTTTATGGCAAACAGGCTAGGGACACCATCCCTGCCCATCCTGGCTAATGGCCATTGATGGACCTATCCTCCATGAACTTATCTAGTTCTTTTTTGAACCCTGTTATAGTCTTGGCCTTCACAACATGCTCTGGCAAAGAGTTCCATAGACTAACTGTGTGTTGTGTGAAAAAAATACTTCTTTTTGTTTTAAACCTGCTGCCTATTAATTTCATTTGGTGATTGCTAGTTCTTGTGCTATGAGAATGAGTAAACAACACTTCCTTATTTACATTCTCCACACCGGTCTTGATTTTAGACCTCTATCATGCCCCCCCCCCAGTCTCTTTTCCAAGCTGAAAAGTCCCAGTCTTATTAATCTCTCCTCATAATTAATCTCTCCTCTGAGAGGACATGGAGAGTTCCCTCGTCTGTCTCTCTAGCCTTCTCATACAAGATGTAGCTATAATTTGGCTACAAATGCTGGGGAGCAGAACTGGGGACTGGTGGAAGCTAAAGCTGCTGCAAGTACCAATTACGCTAGATAAGTGTGTCTGTCTGTATAAGGCCATGGCATGGTCAGGGTCCCCTGCTGTGTGCGCCATCAACCTCCAGCAGGACTGTGGTTAGGGAATGGCAGTTTTTTTTTTAAAGGTATAGCAAATGCTTCTATTCACTGCCATCCCTAAGGGCTCATGCAAGCTAAGAAAGTCCAGAGACAGTCTAAGTCAGTGTAAGGGACCCCTTGAGGTCAATGGAAATAAATGTATGTTACACCAATTTAAGACACCCTCTCAAGTCAGACTCCCTTTGCCCTGGTCTACACTGGGGTGGGAATCGATCTAAGTTACGCAACTTCAGCTATGTGAATAACCTAACTGAAGTCAACATATTTAGATCGACTTACCGTGGTGTCTTCACTGCAGTGAGTTGACTGCTGCTGCTCCCCCGTCGACTCTGCCTGCGCCTCTCGCGAGGCTGGTGTACAGGAGTCGACGGGAGAGTGCTCGGGGGGGGGTCGATTTATCGCATCTAGACTAGACACAATAAATCGATTCCAGCTGGATCGATCACTGCCCGCCGATCCGGCGGATAGTGTAGACATAGATTCATAGGGGTAAATTCAGAAGAGACGTGCATAGTCAACCCCTCATACCACCTTAGAGAAGCTTACACCTACACTAGAGTCTACATCAGTATATATCTTTTATACAGAGAGGCTGGAAAAAGGTTTAAGACATAAATTAACATAGTCTTTACTCCACTTTAACTTACACCTCCTTAAACCTTCTTCAGCTCCTCAGCTGGTACAGGAATCCCTCATACGGCAATAAATTGCCATAGCGGCTCCTACACCAACCTCCATCCTGGCCACCAATGTAAGGATTGTGGACAGAGCTTTAACTACTGCTGTAGAAAATGCCCTTGGGACCAATGGCAGCTGGAGCAAATTAGAGGTGCTGGAGGTCAGAGCAGCACCCCGATGGGGCCAGGATGGTGGAAACATAAACATTGGTTAAAAACATCACTGCACCCGCCCTCTTCCAAACATCCCCACTTGCAGGAGTGCTGAGTTCTCTTCAACTACAGCTGAGGTTCTGGCTAAATATCTGAATTTGGCTCAGTTCCTCTCTCTATACTGTATAGGTGCTATATAGTTGCTCTCCACTCCTCTTCCAGCTCTCTACTGGCTCAGTGCCAAAATTTGGGTCTCAGCATATTACATTTCATTTAGTGGTACACAGAAGCAAGACAGTGGCACTGATATTCAGCATGTAAGCTATTTTAAAATTATACTTTAACAGTAGGAAAAATGCATAGAGAACCATAGACCTGTAGAGCAATACAGGTATTGGATATTAAGCTGGATCCTGTTCTGACTCATGTATCAACAGGATTTTTAGCCACAAGACGTTCTGATTGAAGAAGCTTTATTAATACTAATATAAAAGGCAGAGAGCACAGAGTTTACAAATCTCAAAATGATTTCTCCAAGTATCCGCACTATATATTTGATATGAAAGTGACCGACAGAATAAATTTGGAACTTAATTTTTTACGGACATGTTTCAGGATGTAACTGCCCCCTTGAAAACACTATAGGAAATCTATGATAGGCTGAATGAGGGCATCAAGAAGCTAGGTCATTTGGGCTTGTTATGGCTGAGAATATTAAGGACCCAGGTCTTTAGTTCAAATTTAACCTAGATTAAAATTATTCCATCAGACTCAGTAGCAAACAGCTGAAGGCTTTTTGGAGGCTGAAGTGAAATTATTCCAGTAATCTCAGTTCAGTTCCCAGTGGGCAGATACTCAACACATACACAAAGCAGCACACAACAATGGGCACTAATTGAAATACTTGTTGGCAGCCTCCTCTGGGAGTTCAAGGTCAGAATACAAATGGACACTGAATTATTTTCTCACTACCACAGATGGTCTGTCTCTGGGATACGGCTCAGGGCACATTGGTGGGGCAGCATGAGGAAGCTTGCATAGGCTCCATGCCTTTGGTGTGGATGAATCAAGAGTGTCAACCTCCAAAGCTATTGCTGAAAATTGACAAACACAAAATGAACGTAAAAAATAAATCTGCATTTTGGAGTCTTTCCTTTCCCTCCTGTTGCATTAATCAAGATAGAATATAGGGGCCCCAAAGAGTCAAAGGTGTGACAGCAATCTGTCACAGTCCAACATTAAATGCTGTTAAACAAGGTTGAGCGTTTGGTAGACAAAGACCTCAGCCTGCTTAGTACCATGGCAAGAAACACCCATTAAAATATTTTAAGCCCTTTATTAAGGGTACAGGAAAAAACAAAAATGCTTGCACTGTTCGGGGTTTGTGTGTGCGAATATAAGGTCTTACATAAGGCTTTCACTTTAAACATCCCTTGTTCCCTTTCCATTTAGCTGTAGAGAGATTTTAGAAGGCAAACCCCATCTGACAGTCCTTTAGGTGGTATTAAACATGGTAATAACTGTTCTTTTGGGGAAAAGAGAAAAGGTGACTGAGATGATGGGTCGGAACTGTTGGTGCTCAAGTCCTATCTTATTTCCTAGAAGATAGAGAATAAAACAAACACACTAAGAAGGGGAGAGAAAAGAATACCAAGGTTAGAAAATGCAACTTGTGTCTCTAGTGTTGACTTTCACTTGCTACCTCACTGCTGGAGAAACACAGTCACAGCACATAGCCATATTAGCCACAGAGACTTGTGCCAGCATTGGGCTGGTTAGGGCATTGTTTTTAGATGCCTTTCTGGTCACAGTCCCACAGGAGTGTTGCAAATATGAACTCTTGGTTGGTTAAGCCAGACTGAAGAGAAGGTAAAAAGGAGAAGGATAGGAGAGAGCAGAAATAAGGTGGAGGAAGGAAAAGGATGCACAAAAGGTGTATGTGAAAGTCTCACATCAAAGTTGGATTTGGGATTTAGCTGGAGCTTATGGATGTGGTAATTGTTATCTAGGGCTCCCCCACTGATTTGGTCTGGTCAGGATCCCTCTCAATATTAGGACAAAGAAGGTTCAAAAGTGTTATGGCAGAACTTGGTGGTTGTGTCAGCCATGATGAGGAAACGTGCTCCTTCCTGTTCTCCTATCTTTCAGTCTAGCAGCATTTGCACTTGTCTGTTCATCAGTTTTCCTCCAAAAGTCTCTTGTGAAAGACACCAAAAGGAAGTGATGGGTGGAATAGCCTATCCCCTCGTTATTTTGTTCACAATTAGGCCTAATTCCTGACACACCAATTTTGGATCATCGATTTCTGGTCGTACATATCTCTTGTTTTTGAGACATGATCTGGACACTGTCCTTGAATTATATCAGTAGGCCTTGTAGTTAAAACTAATTCAGTTGGTCATCCTTTTGTACCTTTTCCCAACAACATTTATAGATTATAATAATTTATAAACTTTTCCGCACTTAGGCTCACAACTAGGGTAAATGTGTAGATTCAATTGTTAAACACCCCTAAAATCCCTGCTTTACTTGTATCCTACTAAACTGAAAACAGCTATGCCAGTGGAATTCTGTATGGTGGACACAGCAGTTACATTTCCAGAGAGCCTTCTATTCATATAACCCCTGAAGCCCCAGAGATGGAATAGCAAATTAGCATTAGTATTATTTATTATTTGTTAAACAGTGGCTTTCCCCCCCGTACAAGGTATGTAAGAAAACATGGTTCTTGCCCCAATAATTTTATAATCCCAGGCCCCAAACCTGCCATCTCCTCCATGACCCCATACCCATTGTGAACACCCATTGATTTAATTGGGCATAAGTTTCTCCATGCATGGATCAATTTGCAGGATAAGGGCCTAAACAGAGAGCCAGCATTAATCAGACACTGGCATTAGTAGAATCAAAGCAAGGTTCATATTAGGGTATTCTGTCAATGTAAAATTTTCAGTGATGCTTAAGTGATTTAGAGTCTGTTCCATTTTCAAAAGCACTTTAGGCCTAATGCCCAATGACAGTCAATGACATTTGAAATTTGAAGTCAGATATGTCCCATTTTCAAAAGTGACTTAGGAGCCTATGTGCTTTTTAAAATTTTAGCCAAAAGCCTTATTTCAATACGACCCTGTCCAACCCTTTAGTCATTATTATGAACAACTCCCCTCCCATGTCCCTTGCCAAAAACTATTAAAATGAAGACTCGATTCTTTGGGGTTTTCCCAGGAAGACGAACAGCAACACAGTACTTAATATATTAATATCTAACCACTGAAATGTTAAGTTCTTGAGATTTTACTCTTCATTTTATTTTTCTTTTAAAGCTACATAAAAATGGAGATACATCATACATTTATAGGTCATGAAATAATTCAATTTTAATGCAGTCCCATTATCTACATTTATTCTGATAACTGAGACCAGCACTACTGGTTTATTGGCCTCTTGCTCATAATTTTACCTCTTGGGAATATTACATTGCTTAAGTACTCACATACTGATTGTTTTCTGTTCAGTTCTTTAACCCTAGTTATTTATTTTATTAAACTTCAAAAACTCAGGTGTGAATCCATGTTATAAAATGCCTTATTTTTGTGGGTGCTTGACGTCAGCTGGTGTAGACAAAATGAAGGAACATTAAATACAAAAACTCTATATTCTGGTCTTGAACTGAGAAAAAGCAAGCAATTTTAGCTGTTCAAATTTGCCCCAAAATACTGTGCCTCAATAAAACTCCATGTGTATAGCTTGATTTTTGTCACATCTCTCCACGGAGCCCTGGATTACACAGTGTATGCAAGGGATTTGGGTTTGTTTGTATAATTATTATTGTTAACTATCCAAGACTTGTGACACTTGGGGATTTTTGTGCATGGCTGGCTATGATGCTAAACAATTGTAAAGCTCAATTGAAAGCTGACCATTGGAGACTAATAGTGGCAAGTCTGCAAGCTGGCATAAATTGTCACAGCACCATTGAAGCAGGTGCTAAGGAGTAAAACTGCAGTAATACAAAGATGACAACCAGAGAATTTCCAGATGTTGTAATTCCCTAAGTGTCAGTGAAAGCCTCCCGACACTCACGGTTTAAAAAAAAAAAAAAAGTGGGAGAGAGGGGAATTAAAATTGCTCTGGGTACCTTTCAGTACCTGTGAATGTTGATTTTTTAAATTCTATTTTAATGACTTCTGTGCTTTTTTCATGAATCCTTAAATCTACCATAAGAAAAAAAATCATACCCTTTCTATAAAAGCAGCAAAGAATCCTGTGGAACCTTATAGACTAACAGATGTTTTGCAGCATGAGCTTTCGTGGGTGAATACCCACTTCGTCGGAAGTTCCGACGAAGTGGGTATTCACCCACGAAAGTTCATGCTACAAAACGTCTGTTAGTCTATAAGGTGCCTCAGGATTCTTTGCTGCTTTTACAGATCCAGACTAACACAGCTACCCCTCTGATACTTGATACCCTTTCTAATACATCTAGGTTCTGATGATAAAAGTACAGGACCCAAAACGTTTTAGAACAACATTTATCTATGCTACAGCTAGGAAAATACAGAAACAACATTTATATGAATAGTCACTTAAATTTCTCAGTGAATTAATTTCAGCCAAGCTAGTGTCCCTTTCTGTTCCAGGGAGCTCAGGGCAATTGAATGTTACCAACTTGAACCATCATGGAAAGTGAATTTCAAATGCACAATAATTTAAAGAAACCATGTAAGAAATTGCAATGTATAACCTAGAAATGACTGAACCCTTATTGAATCTGAAAACAGGAAACACTACGTGACTTTTCTGAGCAACCACAGTTAACCAACAGAGACACACAATACTGAATATTCACAGAGAACTATTGTGGTGAGCCATCCACAGCGTTTTTAAAAAAAAATTGAACAAACCCATCACTGATTTCTTTCAAATAATGAAACTATTCTAGGACATCATGATTTGCCCATAATTAGTCCAAGAGTGGAGAGAGACAACATTCACTGGATAAATTGTTCACTTCCAATTTCAGACTCAGCTCTAATATAGTACTCCATCATGCAGTCTGTGTATAACAGTTGTATCAAGCCGAATCTGGGGAGAGTGCTACAAGTGAGTGATGCAAGTCTTTTCACATGGGTACTACATTTACCATCCTCCTCTTTGTTTGGCTACCACACTTCTTAACTTAGGATGCCTTCCAACCTTCCTTCTGCTTTCTTTGTAGAAGGAAGGCAGGGTTACACAGATTTTTTTTTTTGCGGGGGGTGAGGAGTATGGGGCCAGGTAGGCAGTAATTAGGAAAGGGAATGTGACAGTGAAGGACCACTACCCTCCTAAGCCAAGCACAAGACCTGCAGGAAGGCAGAAATTGCCTGTCTCCCATCCAGAGGCACTATGTTTAAGGAAAAGACTCCAACAGGGATGTCAGTATCACTGCATAAGGCTCACTTTGGCACAAACAAAACCAACTGCAGCTCCCTACCAACCCCATTCAAGTTGATAGGAAACCTCCGTGGGTTCTCCTGCTACTTTGATAAGCCTTATTGGTTGCCAGTGCCCTGTCATGTAGTCTGTCCCTGGCTACAGTCAGAACAAATGGTTTACTTGCTTCTTAGAGATTGGGAGACTTGCTATAGTAGCCAAACTGCCAAGAAATCCTACTGTGATCACCCTAGTGCCAATTACTGGGAATAGACCCTGCTGTTCAGATTCCTGTAACCCACATGTACTGAGTGATGCAGGATTCAGTTAGCTCTAGCTAATATCCTGAAGACAATTAAGGGCTTTTCAACATAGGGAAGGCCTTGAAAATATAAAAGTACCCCACTGGTAAAAATTATAATTTGCAGGTCCATCTTACTGAACCAAATTTATTCAGGAATAAAAACAAAAAGGCACAGTACAATTTTCAAAAACCTCATTTTCTAAGATACAAATGACAAAGGTCAAGTTATAATCCTTTTCCAACCAAGCTTTGTAATGGAAATCCTAGCCAACCACTCATTATAGCTGCTCTCTGGATGCGGACTCATTTAAGTATAACCATGCTTCCAGGCACCTCTACAGTAACGAGAGAAGAGAATGGATTTTCTGCAAATGAGATTATAAGCATGAAAACTAGATGCTGAATCAAATAAACAGCAAAGTATTGTCTATTACAAAACCAATCACTTTTTGGAAACTTGCAGTTTTGTACAATGTGCGTGTTTGCAAAAGTAGAAGATAGCAGCTGGATGCCTTTCTGAACTGGAAAACAGACTTTCCACTAGTAAATAAATACCCATTTCTCATGGCAGTTTCCAGAAATGTTCATTTTAGCTCAACACCTTCCATGCTACAAGGAGCTTCCCACCAACCCCAAGAGGTCCCTTCTGGTTTGCTTAGCACAGGGTGGCATTATCCAGGCAAGGAAGGAATGGCTGGACAAGAGCTTAAACAAGGGCTTGTGAAAGTCATATCCTCAGAGCAGTTTCAATGAGATGGGCCTTCAAACCCAATGTGGATCAGAATCCAAATTTTACCAAAGTTTGTGTGTGTTGAGATTTGATCTGTTTATCTAATTATACAGAGATCGGTCCAAGCCATTAAGTTCAGATCTGAATGTTGAATCAAAACTTGTTCCAGGTTTAACTGAGTTCATCTATAGCAGTCTGGTTTGAGTTCATCTCACATTCCGGCATATTTTACTACATTGGAAAACAAAAATAAATTTACATTGAAAAAACGCGTATTCAGGTTGGAACGGTATCTCCCCTTTGCCAGGGTTAAAAGCCATGAAGTTTCCTCCCAGCACAACAAGACACCGGGTATATAAAGTGCTTAAAGGCATTTAAAGACTCCAACCCCCAAGGTGCAAACCTCTCCTATAAATTTGCATTACCTATCGTTTCCTTGTTTTTACTGAACTCAATAGAGCTATGTCAATTTACACCTACTGTCTGGTCAATTATCAGACAGACAGACACATAGCTTGTAATGGCAACATAAGCCTTACAACCCTCCAGAATATATTGGTTTCTTCTGCTGAACTTTCTCATGCTAGAATGTAAAACTGGGATTAGAGAGATTCAGATGCTTAGACTTTTGATATTGTGAAGGAACAGGAGATTTGTGAGAGCTTGGTACAACCCACTTGGAAAGCCAACATCCTCTTCTTTTTGAAGTTCACAAAGCATCATTAAGGGGAACATAATTAAGATTAAAACAATGAAATCTCTAAAATGAAATGCTACAGTGGTACATTTGCATAATTAAATCTAAGGGCATGTGCCACTTTTCACTTTAAGGATTTCTTTAAAACATACCCATGAAAAACTGTTCATTGAACCTTAACAAGCCAAGTTCCAGCTTTAGAGATTTCTCTTAAGAATCCCACATATTTAAATGAATGTGCGGTTTTTTTAAATATTGACAGCCATAAAGAACAAACAAATCTTTATTCATTTTCTCCCCTTTTCAATCTCTAAAAACTGACTTTGATTTTAAGAGGTTTAAATAAGGTAAGTTATTAAATCATAATGTAGATTGATTGGGATTGTAATAAAAATTAATTAGCTGAGATATTAGATTAAGGAAAATGGCTACTGTGCATTGATGGAAGCTATCTTCCATGGAATATGTATTATACAATTTCTATGCACCACAGGCAGCCCAAAATATATATTGGGAAAAAACTTTATAAAAATCCTATAAAGTATTAAAATATTACTTTATAAAGTATTAAAAAGATTTAACTGCAGGAAACTGGACGCACATTTAAAAAAAGCTGCCTGAGCATATTTACAATACATAACTGACTAGAACGGCTTAGAATGAGCCTCTCAGATAAATAGTGGAGATTTTAAAAATAATTTATGTATAAAACCCATGTTGTGGTCTGTCAGGTATATAGTACAGAACTTTTTAAAAAATCATTGGGTAAATAATGTTTTATTACCTTCCCTTTTAAAAATAAATTTAAAAGACTCTGGAAAATTAAATAAACAATCACACTTAAATCACATTGAAAGGAGCATTAGGATCAACCTTGAGACAACTACACTCAAAGAGAAATGTACTAAGCATGGGTATGTATTCCCATAATTCTTTCATAGCCTGTGTTTGAAAGGGGCTGTTTCTCCTTCGCAGCCCATCCTTTCCTAGTCATTGATCCTGCAGGGAAGTCATAATTGTGGGTTTACAACGTTCTGTTGTCATGGAATCTGTTATGGGTGGCACATATAACTCCACTGCAGGATCAACTAATGGAACTCATGTGGACTTCGAGGGCGAAGACATCAATAACTTTGGGAATTAGCAAAGACTAGAATATATGAATGGGGAAAGGATTTGTGTTTTTGGTCTGATTTGATACTTCTGCTCTCCCCAACTCCATGGCATTTTTGCCTTGGGCCAAAAATGGCTGGTTTCAGGGCCTTGCAGCAGCTTCTTTTATTGGATGAATTAATGTCATGGAGTCAGTATGAGGCAATTTGTTTACTTACAAAATATACATGTCCTTTTGTATACTGCGTACACGAGTCCTGTAGCCCTTAAACCAAGATAGTCCAGCCACAAAACAACTCCAACTCAAGCAACAGGAGCAGCTGCTATTATCACTGTCCCTGCAGGTCTCCTATCAATCTCTCTCACATGCCAAAGAACCTTCTCCTCCTGGCTGAGCTATCAGCATCCAGTTAGGAATCAAAGGATTAGTGATACATTCATTCTCAGCAGATTCACCACACTGCTTTCCTACTGATCTGTTACAGCTCAGCTCTAAGTAATGTCAAAGGACAGCCAAGTGAGTGCCACAAGATGAACAGCTAGAGATTCCCCCAGAAGTAGGTTAATTCCTCAGTGGCATAAAGCTGGCATATTTAACCCACAACGGCACAGGGACTGGGCTGGAAGAGATGAGGCAATGCCAGAAAGCACAGGGTTCTTGTAATGCTGGGCCAGTTGAGCTGTCCCTACAGGCCCTTCCAGTTGGTGTCATTTAGGATAGCCCTGCAGCTGTACATTCAAGAACTTGGTAGTCCTACTATAGTGGAAAAGGGGCTTAAAATCACTTTTGCCTCTCCGAACCTCAGTTGTGCTGAAAATCTAAGGCTCAAGCCTAAGTCTGTAAGATGGAACAAAGAACAATATTTAAAGGTAAGATTGATATTCTGAGCCCAATTCTTCTCTCATTTACTCAGCTGCCAAACCTGTTAGGCCTGCTGATTTCAGCTCATATCGCGGGATTTCCCCTCACCCCTTTTCTGGGCAACAGCATGAGTTGAGGATGTCACAGCCTGAGCGTTTTTACCAAAAGGTTTTTTTGTAAACAGAAGTATTGTCAGATTTCATTCTAGCCTAGTAGGCAAAATGAAGTTAGTCATCCTTGGCCAAGCTAAGACAAGTTTTTTTTCCCCCACCAGAATCTGAATTTCTGGCAAATAGCTTTTGTAGCTCTAAATTCCAGTTAATATGCATCTCGTGCAAATTTGAACATAGCTTTAATGCTAATATGCTTTGATTACTCATAGGGTGCAAATGGATCACAAACACTGCCCAGCCCAAAGAAGGTTAGCCCTATATGATAGTGTTGGTTTATATAGAGAGATTTCATGTTTGCACTTCACTATTACCCAAATAGGTTTCATACGTACACAGGAGCCTTAGACCTACAGCTATCTTGTCTTAAGGCTCACTGGTAACATGGAAAGAAAATGCATTACCATTTGTCCTATAACAGATTTGTTCTTTTCTAAATGGCTTTTGCATCTTTAAGGTTACTTTATTTGGATACATCTAATGCAGAACAGCAAGCTTTGACAGCTGATTTGGATAACTGAACCCACTGGAGGGCAGCCTTCCCATTCCCCCTACCTCCCTAAATAAAATTACAACAGGTGGGGAAATCCAATTTTGGAAGAGTATATGTACTCCTAACAGGGCATTATTTTACCTAGCAGCGCACTGTGTACTCGCTATCATCTGATAGAATAGTTCAGACTAGCAATCTAAACCAGAACAGAAGAGTTTAATCTTCAATAAGGCTTCCTTTGCCCAGAAGATACTCTGAGGTCTAATAGGATCCCCTCCCCCCACCCATCACTAAGTATTATGATCCTATCTCTGAGTTGCTGACATTATCAGCAGCACTTTCTTTGTCTGTGCCACTTCCTAGCAATGGGTGGAAGAAAAAAAAAACCCACAGTAAACTTAATTGATGCAAAGCTAACATGCACTTCCATCTTCAGGGGAGGGGAGAGGAAGAGAACCTACAGCCTGTATGGAATGGAAACCAGAGTGTACAGTTGAAAAGAGGTCTGAGGAGGGTTTAGATGAATGAACTCTGGTCAAGGGAAAGTTTAAAAGTAAAGAGGGATGTAAAAAGATCACAAAACCTAGTGGGGAGCAGTGCATGGGAGATGGATGGAAGTGCATTACAAAACTATAGTCATGAATGCTAAAGATGCTGCTATCTAATTTAAGTGTCTTATGACCATGACCACTGAAAACATTCTGTGATACTTTGAAGCTAGATGTGATCAAGTCATTCTGAGTGAATTATTCTTTGATTTATATTTTTCTATTCACAAGTTATCCTTGAGCATTTTACAGTTCTCATATTTGTTAGTCAAAATTACTTGCAGAATTTTTAAACACACACACAATCCTTTTTCTGTAAATTGTTCATGAGCCCTTGATTTTGAGCATCCAATATACAAAATTCAAGCTATGTTAATAGTTTGGATTAGCACATTCCATATGTCCCTTGACTGGATAGAAGCATGCCTCTTGGATTCAGGCTTCCTGTCTGAATACTCACCTTTATGAATTCATAGTGTGATTTTTGGCAAATATTCTTAACCGTTTGCATAAAACTCACTGTTTGTGCAGACATTCCTCATTCTGTAGAATATTCATGGAAAGCAAACACAAAAATGGCACAAACTCAGATGAAGCTAATTCTTTTGATTAATCCAGGGATCATCTATGAAATACTATCTGGTTTATACTCAGCCATCCAAGGTTGATGCCTGGATATAGCCAGAAGCTTCTGTGATAATGAGGGATATTATCAGTGTGGCAGTGACATAATTGCACAGCCACATTGCACAGACCCCTTCCCTCATCAGATACTATATAATGCTAGTGATTAAACACAGGGTTATTATAGTTCACTCATACTGGGATCTGGGACTTTGGCATGGGGATCATGGATACTTGTAGCATGAATTTTACAGTGTACAGGAAAAGGTATCCAAGACAATAATGTTACAACCTGAGAGTGATATTCGGGTCAAAATTTAGGATCTTGTAGGTTGTTCCAGTCTGCAGAAGAAATGAGTGAATCAGGTATTTTCTTCAGTGCAATCTTATTTACAGATAAGGTCTGTTTCCTTGAGCAGCATAAGAATCAAAAACAGCAGGAATCAGTTTCTTTGCTTGCTGTTCTAAGCCAGCCTTTCCACCCAGCACTGTATGCCAAAAACTTAATAGAGCCACGTACTATAATTTTCATGCTGTGTCTGAAGCTTCTTGCTCTGTTTCGGTGGCGCTTCTCTTGCACTCTCTCCCCTGCTTCTTTCACACCATTACCCAAACAATGAACAGATGAGCCCCTGCCCACATGATTCAAAAATCCTGAGTGGCCTAGGTTTGGGCCAGAGACCTGGGCCTGTGTTTTGGATGCTACTGCTATTGTTTCAGTCACCACATTCATCATGAAAGAAAAATCAATGGTTACACCCAACCTATAACAGTAACATTTCTAGACACATGATGGGCGAAATCTGTTTTGCATCTGTTCCCCAAAGCAGATGGCATGCGATGTTTTTTGGATAACTTGCAAGAATCCGGTGTTTTGACTATTAAGATACAGGTTCCTTCCAACACAGCCACTGTGCAAACAGGTATTGGCTGCTGTAGTAAATGTGTCTTATAAGGTATACTACCCGCAGCTATACAACTTTGTGATATGGATTACAACAGCCTAGACACTTTCCAAGATATCTTTCAATTGTTTTAGATACCATTTAGTCACACAGCATAATAGATGTACCCAGTAGGGTAATGCTGCATTAATAAATTGCATCAGACTAATAAGTGCCATATTTTTGTTGTTGATTCTCATTATTTACTAACAGCTAGTTGGGCTTGTCCTGTCTAATTTACAGTTATTTCCACACTTACTTTTCTCACACAATTTGAGGTCTTGGCACAATGATTCATTCCTGCATGTGAGTGCGGGGGGTGGGGGGTGGGGATAGGGGGAACCCTGAATCATTTGTTTTCACAAAAAGTTTTGCAAAGAGGTGTCCTTTTACATCAGATAATCTGAAGTTTTCTACCAGCCCTACTCCCAATGTTCTTTACAAATACTCCTGTCAACAATCCCTTCTCTCTGTGTAGTAATTGATGTCCACGTGCACTGGAATAACTGGTATAGCACCCAAACAGCAAAGCATGGAACCCCTCCTAAAAAGGGCTACATCATCTACTTTCTACTTAGTTACCTTTTGCTTGGAGGACCCATTCTATCAGGACACGATTGCTGACCAGTACTCATCCAGACAGCATGCGGTCATGGGCTTGTCAAAGTATCCTGGTCACACACACATTGTCAACTGGACTGACTGGTGGGGAAAGTTGTGATATTATTTCCTCAGGATTCTAAAAGGCGTTTTTTGAACACAGTGGGCTTGATTCTGCATGCACTTACAGTGAAGCAGCTCCATTAAAGTTAGTGGTATATAGTGTGAAAGCAGAAACAAGACCCATACCTCACATGGTGCTTCTGCTCAAGAAAATAAACCTGTGTTCCTCATGATGATGCTACTCTTTGCTTTCTTTGGCTACTCTTGTGTTGGCCTAATGCATTAATGAGCTCACTCACATCTGTTTCCTTAATTCCACCCCCGATCTCCCCATCTTTATATCCTATAGTAGTCCTCCCAATTCAGGTTATTAGCACAGACTGTGAGATGTCTGGGTAAATCCATGATACAGAAAGCAGATGACCTCCTCCTGCCCATGAGAGCTAAACAGCATTCCAGCTTCATCCTTCTTGTACCTCATGATTATGCCAGTGTGATAAGCACCATTTTGCCAACTCACCAAGGGGTTGGACTGGGAACCACCCAGGGCCGCCCAGAGGATTCCGGGAGCCCGGGGTCTTCGGCGGCGGGGGGCCCTTCCGTTCCTAGACCCGCCGCCGAAGTGCCCCGAAGACCCGCGGCGGGGACCCCCCGCCGCCGAATTACCGCCAAAGCGGGACCCGCCACCGAAGCGCAGCCCGGTCTTCGGCGGTAATTCAGCGGAGGGGGGCCCTGCCGTGGGTCTTCGGGGCACTTCGGTGGCGGGTCCTGGAATGGAAGGGCCCCCCGCCGCCGAATTACCGCCGAAGACCGGGCTGCACGTCGGCGGCGGGTCCCGCTCCGTCTTCGGCGGTAATTCGCCAGCAGGGGGTCCTTCCGCCCCGGAGCGGAAGGACCCCCCGCCGGCGAAGACCAGGAGCGGCAGAAGCTCCTGCGCCCGGCCGCACAAGAGTTTGCCGGCCCCCCCAGAGGGAGTGAAGGACCCCGCTCCAGGGGCCCCGAAAAACTCTGGTGGGGGCCCTCGTGGGGCTCGGGGCCTGGGGCAAATTGCCCCTCTTGCCCCCCCCCTCTGGGCGGCCCTGGAACCACCAGAGCTGAAAACATGAGTCTGTACAGCTTGAACTAAAGAGTCAGGCTCTGTAGCTGGGGGTTTGTAACAGACCCAGATGCTATGTAGATTGGGCACAGGGAGAAATACATCAGAGATTGACCAATGGACTACACCAAAAACCCAGTGTCTTTTGATTGAGCCATTACTTCCCATCCTCACCAGCTGATGCTTGGTAAGTGTGTGATGCTGTCAAGGAGTTAAGAATTGGCTGCATCTGGGTACATTATTCTGCTTCATAATGGTCCTACATGATTCTACCAGGCCAAGAAATCTCTTATGTCCTATGTCAACACTTCCAGGCATGCCTGGTGCCTCATTTCACAAGGGTCTGCTCCAGGGATACACATGAATATCATGTCTACCCCCAAACAGTAATATTTACCTCCTGCTCCTGGCTTAACTTGTAAGATACACTTTTCCACATAACATGCTTAAAATTGCATCTGGGAGAATGTTCTCCTGTTATTCACCCCTTAAGAAATCTGCTTATATCCAATCTCCTTATTGGAGTTTGGTGGATCAGCTGTTTTTTTTCCAAACTAGATTTCTTCATAGTTACTGAAGATGATGCATGCATGATTTTTGGCAATTTATTGAGCTGCTTTTTCTGCAGATGTTTCCATGCAACTGGTGCCTCCTATCACCCTGCCCACTTTTCTTTTTGTCATACTGCCTTTTCCAAACATATGTTGATTTTTGTAGATGTTAGATTTTACTTTCTGCACATTGGGAAAATATGGTACAACAGTGCTTACTTGGAGAGAGAGTTCTAAGCTGCTCTTTGGATCTTAGTCTAGCTGTAACCTGTTCCCCATGTGTTTAGCCAGCACCTAGATACCCCTATAACAGGCACCTTAGAAAAATCTAAAGTAGGCATATAAAATAGGGAGATCTCTTTTTGCAATATGTTTACTCTGCATTTTTTCTTACACAGCAGTTCTTTAGATGTTGCACAGGTATAAGTGAGAATAGAATTTGGTCCAATGAGTAGAATAGTATATTAATTTTTGTGATTAAATAAAAGATGCATAAACTGGGTTGTATTAAAATCCCTTTGAGGTGGATCAGTGTAAACTCACCTGTCAGTTAACAGGTTTGGCTTGCTTCCTTCTGATTCAGAGACACGGGACTTTGTACATAAGCAAAATTGAATCGAAGACATACCTGACTACCAACAATTTCTACTTCCCAGGGGAACATCTCCAGGGACACAAACTTTGACTAGCTACTTGGGTCAAAGGTGTGGTGTTTAGATGTGCTTGTAATTATTAGAATTGGGAGCACTGGCTGTTGGGAGTCTGAAAGGACAGGAAACAGGAAGGAGAGGGGAGGAGTTGAGGAGGCTGAGTGAGAGTTACACAGGGTGCAGCAGCAGCTTGGTACGGAGGTTTCCACTGTAAAATAAAGTCCTGTTGAAGTTGTTAGTAACTTGCCTGGTTGATACAACAAAAGGGGGCAACAATACTCTCAGTAATCACTTTAACAAGGAGACTTAAGGTGCCTTTTTCATGCATGGGTTGCTTGCAGCAGCAGAACTGTATGACTTGTAAGGAGAATCCTTTCAAGTTTTCTTTGCATTTTAAAGCTTTTTAAAGGTTGGTCAGAAAATATTGAAAAAGCCACTGAAGAACAGAAACAAAAATTGTTCCCCGCCTTCATTTTTCCAGCTATCTATAGTTATTTTCTGTCACTGCAAACGTGCTACATTCCACTATCAAAGCCAAGGGTTGGGTACATTTTAAAGTTATTCATTTAGATATTATGGTCATCTTCTCTCAAACACATCACAGAAATTTGACAAATAAATTTAATCTGCAATTAAAAAAAAAATTGGTCTCTTGTCCTCTTAGCTGCAGAACCTTTCCAATGTAGTCTATTATAAGGGATCACTCACAGAAGCAATAAAAAAATGGTTGCTTGAGGGAGTTGGTCTTCTAATTAGAATGGAGCTTATGACTTGTTGCAAACTGTTCACTATGACTAATCCTCCAAAATACGTTTGACATTTGTTCTGAAAGAAGCATAAAATAACTTTGAAAATGTCTATGGACAAGAGCATGTGTACAGCTGTGCTCATAACCACCATATTAAATGCTTAGGCAGAAAGCTTAGAAAGCTCAGCCCTTTAGCACTTGTATCACCCTTGCAAAGTTATGAAAATCTACCAGCCCATGAACAAAAAATTCACTTGCATTTGTTGTTCCTTGATAACAGAAAACCCAAGTGATATTTACTTCCCTCTTAAAGTTATAAAGATTCATGGCTTCTTGTTTAGTAGTAGTGCATGGAAGATATGACACACTATACAAATCCACTTTGCCAAACGTTGTTTGCTCATTCAGCACAGGCAGAGAAGAGTTCCATACCTTAACTGGTGAAAATGCTCTTTTTACAGTGACATACTATTCTATCTCTGACCTCATCACGATCTGCTCATCAGTTTGGGCTAGTCTATGCTTTCATGCTCCATTGTGCTGCTGATTTTAGAAGCTTTCACTTTGCCCTAGATAGTTTATCATATAGTTTTAAACCACCATTTAGCACACAGTCTTTTGTAGTTGGCCATTTTCAGCCCCTACTCGCCTCCCCTTTCCTGGTTATAATCATGCTTGATTAACTCTTGCACATTGTATTTTCTTCAGTAAAAATGTGTATTTTGCAACAGGCAGTGCAGTATTTGACATGACTTCTTGCATGAGCTATTTCACATGAAGCAAAGTGGTCATTTGAACTAGTGTGTTCTCTTTATTGCTGAAACCATGTTCCCAAAACTTCCAAATATTAGGTGTTGAAAATCTAGAAGTTCCACTTCTAGATTTTGTAAATGCCCCTCATCTTTATAATGGACTGAACTAAAATTTGAAATGCCCCAGTTGCTAAGGATTTGAAATGCCCCAGTTGCTAAGTGCTCAGAATCCTGATCCAAATTTTATGGCTAAAGCCATCTGAAACAAATCCATATCTGCAGCCGTGTAGGGGCTAAATCTCTTGTGCTGAAAGTTCAGCTTGCCAACATGAAGGTAAACTCTGATCAGAATTAATAAAATTAATTCCCTCTTTCTAATACAACTCAGTCAGCACAGTATCTTGAATCCATTAGAACAGTTTGATTTTTCAAATAGAGGAACGAGCAATATAAAATACTGAACCTACTGAAATGCTTCCTCTTTCACATTTGTTCAATATTTGGATGATCTTTGTTATAACTTTTTAAATAGACGGGGAACAATGTATATGTGTAAACATCCTCTGAATTTCCAAAGACACACTGGTTGTGTGCAGAGGAATAAGACACATGAAATGTAGTGCCAATGACTCTATATTCTGTTAAATGAATTTATTTTATAGTTTAGAAAATGACCATAATCATCATCTTCCAAGACCTCCGCTATAGTACATTCTTCCAGCTGGAAGCCCATCAAACATGGAGGCACATCTAGAGATGCCAGCTCCCTATCATTATTGACACTTGACTATGCTCCCTGGTTTCTGCATACAAAAGGAAGCCTGCACCCATAGAAAGGCAGAGTTCCACCTATGTGGCATGTTTTAAACCCTCCCCCGATTAATGGAGATTACTCTGTAGGAACACTTGGGGATGGCATCTCTACAGAGCTGCAAGGGCATGGGGCAGGCTGGGCTTCATTGAATTCTTCTCTTCGAATCAGTGAGAAAGCAGCGCCTGTTAATACTGACTGAGCCTACCAATCTCCACTACAATTCTTTCCCAGCACCTGTTCTGACCCAGATGATCATGGTGGGCTGTTCTGGATTTATAATCTATTAAATGAAAGGACAGTCAGATCCTTCCAGAGCAAAGAAATCCAAACTGAAAAGGTTAAGAAATCTGATTTTAAGTAATGTCCTATTTGATTAAGGAGGAATTGACATACATCTGGTCAATCAGTTAGTCAAGGTGTTGCTGGGCAGTAAAGGTGAAGGCAATGTTGTTCCATGATGATAGAGATATGCTGAAGTTGAAGAGGTTCCGTCTGATCTGAACCATTAACTTTGATGGCCTGATTCTCCATTGCCCTGCACCCTGTGTAATCATTTACATGAACACAAAAAGGGTGTAAAACAATCATTCTGATCTGTCCCACACTTTGCACTGGTATACAAGACTATACAAGGTAAGGACAACTAAAAATAAGGCCCTGAATCTGCACATCTGGGCAGGGAATTTCACAGCACACATTTCCTCATTGGAGTTTGGTGCTCCCTACGTCTGGTTGGGTTGGAAAAGCCAGATTGGAAATGAAAATTTGCTTCTGAGAGACTCTTTCTGGCCATCACTTTTACCCCAATGCACGCATTTGGGGGTACCACAGAATGATGGCCTGGCCTTCTGTGGATGCCCTGTGTATGCTCTTTTCCTCTGAAGTTAATGCACTGGATCAGAGGTTGGCAAACTACGGCCCGCAGGCCACATCCAGCCCGTGGGACTGTCCTGCCTGGCCCCTGAGCTCCTGGCTGGGGAGGCTAGCTCCCCCCCTCCACACACAGCCTCAGCACGCCGTGCCGCTAGTGTTCTGGCCTGCTGCTCCTCCTGGGCAGCGTGGCTGGCTCCGACATGGTAAGGGGGCAGGGAGTGGGGAGTCCTGGGGGGCAGTCAGGGGACAGGGAGCAGTTGGATGGGATGGAGGTTCTGAGGGAGGGGCCCCTCAGGGGACGGGGGTGGGGGTTGGATAGGCATGGGAGTCCCAGGGGGCCTGTCCGGGGGCAGGGGTGTGGATAGGGGTCAGGGCAGTCAGGGAGCCAGGGGGCTTGGATAGGGGGTGAGATCCTGGGCGGGGCAGTTAGGAGCAGGGGTCCCGGGAGGGGACAGCAGGAGGGGTTGGATAGGTCAGGAGTTCTGTGGGGGGCAGTCAGGGGGCAGGACGTGGGAGGGGGCAGAGGCCAGGCTGTTTGGGGAGGCACAGACTTCTCTACCTGGCCCTCCATACAGTTTTGCAACCCCGATGTGGCCTTTGGGCCAAAGAGTTTGCCCACCCCTGCACTGGATAGTGGTTGATGCATCCGATAGTAATTGATGCATCAGCCAGGGTAGCACTGGATCTTTTTTTGACCAGCAGTAAATTCAAGCCCCTGAACCATTCTGCTTCCACATCTGCTTCACAAAGGCAGATGGCCCAGGGTAGTCCCTTCAATCACTACATCTGTCTCTGTCACCTCTGACAACAAAATCCATAATAGACTTTATCCCCCACTGATGCCATGGGAGGCATACGTGTTTAGTACAGGTCAGCATCCCACGTAGATATCTAGACACAGGCTAGTCCAGTCTTTTCTGGGAAATAACTGAAAATATTATTTAAGTAGCAGCTGATGAACCAAAGAAAAATCTAGATAAACACTCTAAATAAAAAACTCTGCTCCCTACACCTTAGGTTTTGAGTAGTTTTCTTTCCTTGCTGTTTACAACACAGCCCATCTGCATATGCAGAATCCTTTCCTACTTAAAGAGATCCCTGACCCTTCCTCTTTATCTAATGCTGCAATCATTTCCATGGCAACTACTTCTGATGTCACAAATAGAAAGTTATACAAGTTCAAGCAGGGGGATCAGAGGCAGGCAGAGGGGAACGTTTAAGTAATAATCATGTGTTCATGCACCTGCAGAAAGAGGGAAAATAAAAACAATCTGTTTTGTCAGTTAAAATGTGCAATAGTTTACATTTGAAAGTGAAGTTTGTTATGAATATTTGTCAATTAAAATTTGGTACCTTTAAAGTAAATTTAGTTCCAGTAACAGAGGCCAGATTGGCAGTGCTTAAGACTGAAGTACTCTGTGCCGAAATATGGGTGGTCAAAGTAGTCATGCCAGCTTTCATAAGATATCCTAACTAGTGTGCCTAAATCTTCACCAGGTGACCATGAGGACGGAGGGGGCAGCTGAGCCTCAGTGTCTGTTCAGTCCTTGGCCTTCCTGTTAAGATCGCCCAATGGAGTGGCAGTAAGTATCTATTGTGGGGCATTAGGAAATAGTCTACTGCCCTGTGACTCAAAGCACCCTGTATTCTCCCCCTCCACACACAACTGTAATAATCTTTATACATGTAACCCTTCTGCCCCTCTGAGTTGGCAGCAACAAGGGCCGGGTTCAGTATCCAGGGGTTCTGTTTCAATAACACAATGCAAAACTGGCTCGAGCCCCCACCCAGTGACCTGGGACAATTACCTACCACCCCCCCGGGCGCCTCTAGGAAGCAATACTTCCCCACTCGCAAGCACAGAGTCCGAGTGTAGCAAAATCCTTTTAATAAAGGAGGGAAACAATGCGGCATCACATTGGAGAGACACCACAAACAGGACTATACACAAACCATAAGCAAAAAACCCACCTCCAAGTACATTTGGCACTGTCCTTTCCCCCTTAGGGTCTTAAGTCCAATCACCCCAAAGTCCAACAACCCAAGAGTCTCTGTCTCTGGTCAGTGCCACCCCAGAGTTCAAAAGTTTATCTGCCGAGTTTTACCCCCCCAGCCTGGGTGGAAATGGGGGGGGGCGCACACAGGGTGTTAAGGGACACCAGGGTCGACTGCCCCGCTTCTCCGTGGAGTTCTGCTGCAGCCTTCACCACGACTGGCTCCACTCCATCAGCTGTGCCGCTCCTCCAGCCAACCCGTGAACCGCACCAGCCATCCCCGCGAACCGCTCCACACTGCTCACTGTTCCACGGGCTGCACCAACGTGCTGCAGACTGCTCCGCTCTGCCAGCTGCTTAGCGATCGATATTCAGGCTCCCTCACTCAGTGATCTCAGCTCAGTAAGCTTAGCTCTTTTAGTGATTTCAGCTCTTAGTAGTTTCAACTTGTAGTAGAGAAGCCCCAGTGCCACCTTGGCCCCAACGTGAATTCAGGTCAGCAGCCTCCCGATGGACTCCTAAAGGATTCAAAATTAGCTCTGCCCTTTAACAGTGGAGAGAGGAGGATGTGCAATTGGTGTTCCAGGCCCTCAAAAGGGGCCCATACCATCAGGTACACACACCAGTCCCCAGCCTCTCTCTCTTCACTGGGTTTTGGAACCCATGTCCCTTGTCTAGCAAGTACTATTTAATGTAGGTTGAGTCATTTCTGTCATAAAGCAGTCTCATAGTTCCTCATTCACATAATTAAGGTAACAGCAGTTTTTTTTCCTTCCTGCCCCAATAACAAAGAAATTGGGGATTCCACAGTGTGAAAATAACTATCCCATGCTGCTGTGTGTTATGCTAAGTGGAGTGGGTTTACCAATGCAAATGCACATTCCTAAAATTCCTTTGCCCACTCCTCATAATGTACCACCAGATGTCAGGGTAGATCTCATCCTGACTCTGCTTACATACAAAATATACCTTGTGAGGTATTGTCTGAAAACTAATAACTCATTGATCAATAATGTCAGTGAAAAGTGTGTAGCAAGAAGTTATGAATTCCACCTGTATGAAGTTAATTGTTCAGAACTAGACAGCCCTGTTAAACAGGCCTAACCTTAAAAAAAAAAAAAGGTGTGTTTACCTCTCTTTACATATAAATGGTAAACCACCATCAAGACAGCAGGGGAGGAGATTGCAGAAAAACCCAACAATTTGCACTTTAGCAAATAGAAGTAGGGGGCAAAAAGAGCATGGAGCTTCCTTCACCAGACTTCATGATGCCGTCCTTACTGCTTGAATAAACTTTACTTTGAGGAGTAACCTTCAGAAGAATCCATTTCAAAGGTTCACTGAACTATAAAAGAGGGGCAGAAGACACCTAGTTCTCTCTTTCACCCAAGACAAAGGAACCTGCACCTTTGGGTCTCTAGAAGAAATTCTGAGAAGGAGTGTCAGCCACCATCTTGCTGGACGCCCAGGTGAGAAAAGCCCTCTTGAGCAAATCCTTGAACCAAGCCTTGTGAGATTAAGTTTTAGATGCATATTTTCACTTTTATTTGCTTATAACCATTTCAAACTCTTACACTTGAACTCACTCAGAATTCTATCTTTCTGTTAATTAATCTAAACCAACAGTGCTGTGTTTGTACTGAAATAAATGTCAGCCACAGTTAATGTAGCAAATTGGTGGGTTGTTCCCCCTTGAAGGGGGGGAACAGATCTTATTCCTCTGAACATTGCTGGAGAGGGTTGGACATATCAGAGCACATGTGTCTGGGCAAGTTCTGGACTGCAGATTTGTTGGGGTCACCTGCTAACATTAATCAATGTCTGATACAGAGAAAACAAGTGTGCCTCTGATAACTGCCGGCAGGCTGTTGGATTCAGAGTAGGTGAATCAGGATGTACTGAATACAGAACATGAAGTGCATGTTGACTGTGTATGTCCCAGGCAGAGAGCCATAAGTAGCTGAAGCATTTTGGGGCACTCAAGGTTAAAATACAAGTAGTGACAACCTCTTACTGGTCTGAATTGCATGTTAAGCATCAGGGGGTAACAACTTTCAGTCAGTGAAGGAATGAGCTGTATTCCCATCAGCATCCTAGAAGAGGATGAATCTACATCATACCATTTGTTTTTTGGAACGCTTATTTAAAAAAACAAAACACAAATAAATCCAGTTGTAATAATTGTTTAGATCTGAGGGTAGCATGATTTTATGGACTCTCTCTCTCCGCACTGCATATTTCCTTGTTTGAATGAATTCCACTCCTCAAGAACTAGCAATGCTGCAGAAAATGTACTGAATGAATTGCCTAGAATGTAAGTAACTGGCATCCCAAAAAGTGCAACCCTTGTATCTATGGGAGGGCAAGACTTGAGCTTCCCCTCAGTACTTTGTCAGCAACAGTCTATCCTAGCAGTGACTTTAATTCTAGGAATGATGGCCTGGGGAACGGCAAGGTGAAAGCTCAACCTTTTGACTCATTTCACCTTTCAGTTACAGGACCCCTTTTGACATTTCCCTAATTCTAGAGAATAGCAATGATATTTCTATGCAGGCTCTGAAGCTGATCAAAGCCCATTTTTACCATGCATCAGAAGTTCACTTCTCTAAGAGAGAAAGTGACACTGGAGTCCCAGAGCAGCTGCAAGAGCACATTTCAAATGTGAACTCATGTCTCAGGGAAATTCATCAAGTTCAAATCAATGTGGCCTGCATTTTATAAAGGCAACTGAATTCAGGCATAGGAAACAAATCAATGGCAAGACAACCTTGAAAAATCTGTAGCTGGAACAAACCAGAACATTGCTGGTTGAGTCAAAATTGCTAAGGTAGTAAACTGGAAAATGTTGAATGGGAGAATACAGAATTATGAATTAAAGATTTTATTGCAAGCCAAACATATGGGTCAAGAATTTTATTGGGCCACAGAAAGATTTGTTTGCATTTTTTCCCCTCTGTGCAATCACCAGTCTCAAAGACTTTTCCTGTGGGATAACATCTTTTTGTCCCTTCTGTCCTCTCTGTAAGTCAATCATACTGTATTAAGCTGACATGATTAATTATCCATGGAACACTTTTCTGGCAAATAGTCTAATTAGACACTTTTGGGCCTCTTATCACAAAGGTTATTTTAAATCATTGAATCAGCTGAGAGTAAGATTTGTGAGATGAGATTATGACTGGCTGGAATAAGCATGAAAGAAAGCTAAATCCTGAATTTGTCACATAAACCTAATTCCAAAGATGTAATCAATTTGGAAGGTATCACAAGATCAGTGTTCATTTGCCACAGTCTAAGATAATTAACCTTACAGACTACATCATACCATTTGTTTTTTGGAAAGCTTATTTAAAAAAAAAACACAAAGGCATAAAGGGCAGGGAAGGTGAGGTTGGAAAACATTAGCTGTTGCAATAGCCTTTGTTCTCTTTTTCCCTTTTTCCCGCTCTTGAAAAAGCAAAGGAAACAGAGGGTGTGTGTGTGTGTGTGTGTGTGTGTGTGTGTGTGTTAAGGCTGTTCAGTTCAATTTGATAACTTCAGATAGTTTGCCAGGACAGTGGAAGGTAACCCTGGGGAAAAAGCAATGGAGAAATGATGAAGGATGTACAATAACTTCCATTTCAGATAGTGTTAGAGAGGTCTGTTTATTCATCAGCTGGGGAATGCATGGAAACAGAACAGAAGGGGGTGTGAGCAGAATGAGCTGCTTCTGCTCACACTAAAAACAGAGCTGCCCTGGTTGGATTGTCACTTAGAATTTGACCAGTCACTTCACCAAGGTGATAATTAGGCAGGGATAATGTCAAAGATTGGCATAATGGTTCACCCCAAGATCCAGTGTTTAATGGCTTGAGAAGTCCACGGTGACAAGTTTCTGGAGAGAGCTATGATTCAATAGCTGGAATCATGAAAGCATATTACACTCCTATAGTTTCAAGATGGAAGCATTTCAGAACTGTCACTATCAAAAATGTTCATTCCACTGTGTTTTTCCAGTGTAATCATGTCACACAGGAAACCTGCAGTTCCACAGCAGAACTGTGATGACATTAAGACACCACTTTCAATTGTACACATCCCTTGAGCTAACCCATTCAACTTCCAAGTTTAACAGGTTTCTCCCATGCTCACAAATAAATGCAAAGAAAGGTTGAGTAGAGGTTAAATCAGATTCAATCTGGGAAGGATTTGGCAACTCCAATTAGAAAACAGCCTAGAGGAAGATATTAACTTTTCATTTTGACTCAGACAAAGGGGTATAATTTCCATTGTGGAATGATTTAAATTTTATTTTTAGTAGTACAAATGCAAAAATCAATGTAAACTTGTAAAATATTAAATCTGCTTAAGGCATAAACTTTGAGTAACCTATTGAATAAAGGAACTAGCACCATGGAAAGCACAGGCACCTGATGCCTTGAAATAAAGTCCTGATTACAGTCAACAACAAAAAAAGAAAACCCAGTACTAGCTGGGAACTGACTCACTCATCAGTGGATTAGAAATTGGATGGTAAGCCTTTTGCCTTTAAGTCAGTGGTGACCAAAAGTCAGTATCTGATGACTACTCAAATAGCCTTTGTGAAATAAACTGATGATCTCAGTAGACAAATGGCCAGATCACAAAAATTCAGCTAAACATCTAAAAGTGGTTCCTTCTCATCCCCCAGATTCACAGCAGACAGAAACTGGCAAGTTATTTTGATAAGCATAGAAACCACCATTCTGGATCTGACTTTGGTCTTCAGGGTTATTAATCCAGCATCTTTCACAATTATTAAAACATTATTTTTTCTTTAAATTAAAGGCAAACTGGTAGAATACAGAAAAGGGTATTTAAAAATAAGATGTTGCAACAATGAAGTATTTGTTTTCTTAGAGTTCACAGCAATGTAAACTCCTAGATGGTGTCAATGAAGGTCCACTGGTGTAAATCCATGTAAGAGATGGCTGGGAGATTGTGGTCCTCAGATTCACATGAAAATCTAATTGTCAAATTAAGCTGCCAAGACCTCAATGTACATATTACCTGAAAGTGATGGAAAGCATCAGATTCCAAAGCAATTGTTTGCCTTTCAGATACCAGCCATTGTAGAAGGTTATTTGTGGTTTGCATCTGGCTGCAAAGGATTTTTCTATAGATCAACAAGCTGGTGCTTGGCATTGTGCCGCTGCTGTAAAACATTATGGAACAGAACTCACAGCAGAACTGACTCTACTGATTGTCCTGTCACTGCAGAAATTCTCATCCTTGTTTATGCCATTAAAATAAATACTGATATGATAATTAAGAAAATATCTGTCTTAAAAGAGATTTACTTATTTTTCCAAAACAAATCTGATTTCAATATTGAGTTATAAGAATTTAAGACCAAAAGTGTTACTTATTAACACAGATTTCTTTATCCTCTCTAGAAAGCAGACCATGTCCCCCCTTTGACATCACCCTAGGGGTGTCCCTATGCCCTATATGTTATTATGACAATGACACACTCTATTATTCAAAAGAATTATATGCTCAAGAGTGCATTAAAAGCCAGCCCTGAAACTAACTTTATGCCTAATCTTGCTTCCCATCTCAGTGTGTAGCTCTCCCCTTCTTATGGGGAAGAACGATTCAATGGGCTCCACAAAGGGTGGGCAATGAATGGGCTGCAGGTAGAATGTACATTCCGACCCTACCCTGGTAGCCCTTCATTTCCACACAGCCTGCTCATCAGGAAACACAGGCTACCTTCATGTTTATTAGCATGGCCAGTATTAGGAAGTCCTGCACCAAGTGGGCTGCTAGGTGGCCAGAGAGCAGCCAAATTCTGGTTAACCTCTGCTGTGAGGTGAGCAAGATGTTTAGCTTCAGCAAGAGCACAAGAAATGATCATATCTACAAAGCTATCTCTGACCGACTGGTGGTGTTGGGAAGTGACGTGACAGAACCACGCAGAGAGTGAATTAAGTGGCTGAAGACAGACTACCACAAAGTTAAAGATGCTAATGGCACCACTGGGAACTCCCTATCTTGCCTCTTTAATGAAGAATTCTATTGAGTATTGGGAATGGGCACTGAGCCCTCAATAAAACACGACAATCTGCTGAGCAGGGATGATACCTTATAACCTCCTAGTCACAGTCACCTTCAGAGGAGAGCCAGCTGCTGGATGAAGGGCAAGAAGTGACCCTGGTGTTGCAGCTGGTAACTGCCAGAGCAGCTACAGCACAGCCTAGGTCCTCACTCAGAAGAGCTGTTTTTGAGAGCCCTGGGGAGCATCTGGCGGCAGAACTGGCACCAAAGCCGGAGCTGTTACATTTCTGCTACCATTTTTGTTAATATATGGATGGAGGGGATTTCTGGTTTATGGCCCTATTAAGTTATTAATATAAACCAGGGTTTTGGTGTGTTTCTATTCAGGGCGAGAGTCCTGCCATTCTCAAAGGTACACCTCCCCCACCCCAATGCCATGTGGGATTCAACGTGGACACTGCAAAAAGAGGAAAAAACTCTAGAAGCAGTTATCACAAAAGTTTTACAAGTCACTTGCTGATTGTTGTAAGTATGACTTGGGGTTCCGCAATTAATAGTCTTATGTACTCCATCTAATACAGCACACCTTATAAACTGGCCACGCCCACACTGTCCTGGACCACCTGTCAAATAAGTCCCAAACAATTAATTGCCTTAGGTATCAGACTTCTCATTAAAAGAAAAGAGAAATGTGCCTACAGGCCCCGCCCCTGTCCCCCAAACCTTTCTAAATTATTCAGCACACATGAACACACATGCACAGGAAAGCTGATAAGACTCTCCTCCTCAGACTGGACAAAACTGATAGCTTTCGAAGACTCAATATTTTAAATAACTTGAAGTGGAATTCAACCTATCTGCTGTATGCAGCTTCCTTTGATTTTGAGACCAATAGCTATGTCCTTGTATCTAGATCAAGGTTTGCTGTCCCATGAGCTATTTGTTATTAATGATCTGTACAGAGGTTGTGATATGCCAGTCTCTTTTTTTTGCTTTGGCTCACAGAATTTTTAAGTTTGATCAATGCAAGCTAAAAAGGTAACACTTTCCACCTGCTCTGTGAGTATACATAGGTGTGGGCGTGTATGGACCTGCTCATTGTTTCCCTCAATCCTGTATGTTTGTTCTAATGGCTGTAAAATCTTGCAAACTAGGGGAAACAGTTGTTTGCTTGGTACTCAGCCTCATTGCACACCAATTGTCTGCTGCTTGAGTGACCTTGTTTTAATTCCAGCCCTTTCTTCACCTGCTTTGTCTCATTATAATCCACACCTTTAATTACAGGTTTACTGCTTCTCATCACAGACATTGCTAACCTTGGTTATAATGCATTAAAACCCCACAGAATCAAAGCCTCTCCCAGCATTTCTGTTGCAGCCTATGATGTTAATAGCAGTGGGAATGAACTTTAACATAAATATTTGTCTCTGTGCATATATGTGTATAAAATAGCCTTTAATCTGTCAATTCATGTGATACAGAGCAGAAATAAAATTAAGAGGAAATTCATAGAAAACATGAGACCTTTCTCTTCAAACGCAGACAATGAGTTAGATTCAGCATCAGAGCTGAGGCTTCCAGGCAGGACAAAAACATAAAATCAGGGTGACTGAGCAAAGCAGAGGTCAGAGGGCCTTAAAATGAAATAATATGTAGGTGGGGTACAGGAAAAGCAGGGTGAGCAGATCTGCTCACTAAGGTCAATGACTTACATTGAAAAACTGCTTTAGAAAGGAAGGTGTGATGTGCAAGAATACAGGCCTGATATTAGGGACAATTAATCTCATTCATAAGGATGTGCATATCTTTGTCACACCTGTTCTGAGATCTTCTGTGGTGAATTTCAGCCCACAGCAAATACATCTGTTCACATGTACAACCCTGTGTATAAAAGAAGGGTGAAGGACCCTGAACTATTATTGCTCTCCAACACTGCTTAATACCCTCAGAGTCCCATCCTGAGTGATGTTATGTACCCTCATCTCCAAATGAGGTAAACTGAATTGAGAGTGCTTAGCAAAGTTAGGCTTGTTTTCAGTATTTCTCTGAAGGAATTTTAATACTTAATTATGTTACAAGGATTAATATTGCTATGGCAGGAGTCACCAGCTGCTGATGTTACACATTGTAGCAAGCTTTTTTTTGGCTATGAGCATGGTTCACTCTTGGAAGAAATGCTGTATGTTCAGTGGCACTATTTTTTTGAGATGGTGTTGCAAACAGGAGGGTTTGCTCTCTACTTTATTTAGCTAGTACGTCAATTATTGGGGCACAGTTGCTCCCTGGCATTGGTGTTATGGCTGACATTCCTGAAAGGAAGTATTGCCTGCATGGTATTTGACCACCTCAGTTCAAGGACTGGTAAAAATAAAACAAGTTACACTAAGAAAATGCCCAGATTCCACAATTTATTTCTCCTCCAACTGGAAGCTGACCTGCAAGACCCTGAAATCTATAACCACTTGGCAGAACCATGACTCAGACTTTAAGCTCAGAAGGGACCACTGTGATCATCTAGTCTGACCTCCTGCACACTGCAGGCCACAGAAGCTAACCTATCCACTCCTATAATAGACCCATAACCTCAGACTGATTTACTGAAGTTCTCAAATCATGATTCAAAGACTTCAAGTTACAGAGACTCCACCATTTACTCTAGTTTAAACCAGCAAGTAACCCATGCCCAACACTGCAGAGGAAGGTAAGAGAGTCCTAGGGTCTCTTGCTATCTGACCTGGGGGAAATTGTTTCCTGGCTACAAATATGGTGATGAGTTAGACCCTGAGCATATCCATGAGACCCTGAGCATATCCAGACACTTTGAACATAATGCACTGTAGTAACTGAGCCCTCCCCATCTAGTGTCTCATTTTTGGCTGGTGGAGATATTTGCTACTAGCAGTTGTAGATGGGCCACATGTTTTTGTAGGCAAGTTTATCAAGCTCAGTGTTGAAATAAGTTGTTTTTTGACTCACACTGCTCCCCTTGGAAGGTTGTTCCAGAATTCACTCCTCTGATGGTTAGAAACCTTCATCGAATTTCAAGCCTAAACTTATTGATGGCCAGTTTACATCCATTTGTTCTTGTGCCAACGTTGGCCCTTACATAACATCTCTTCCTCCCTGCTGTTTATCCCTCTGATTTATAGAGAGCAAAATATCTTCTCAACAACTTCATTTGGTTAAGCTAAACAAGTCAAGTTCCTTAAATCTCCTCTCACAGGTTTTCCATTCTAATCCTAATAGCCCTTACCTAAATCTGTTCCAGTTTGAATTAATCTTAAACATGAGACCAGAACTGCACATGTATTTCAGATGCTGTCTCACCAGTATCTTTTATAATGGTAATAAATAGTAATAGTAATGCTTCTCTCTACTGGAAATACCTCACCTGATGCATCCAGTTTTTGCCAACTAATATGGACTAAAAATTTTTTTTGCTATACTTTGGGGCCATAAGTTCATGAGGTTCCACTTTACTCTGTTAAATTTCATCCCATTTCTATTACTCCAGTTTTCAAGGTCATCCAAATCTTCTTGTATGATATTCCAGTCCTCCTCTGTACTGGCAGTACCGCTCAACTTTGTATCCTCCACAAATTGTTTTAGCACACTCCCACTTTGTGTGTCAAGGTTATTTAGAAAAGTGTTAAATAAAACTGATTCCAAGACCAATCACTGAGGGACCTCATTAGTAACCTCCCTCCAACTGGACACTTTACCCTTCAGTATTAACTATTTTAGTCACCCCTCTAACCAGTTCTTTACCTGCCCTTCAGTTCTCATATTAATCCACTTATCCAATTTAAATAATAATTTCCCAAGTGAAATTGTAACAAATGCCTTACTGAAATTCAGATAGATTAGATCTACTGCATTTCCTTTGTTTAAAAAAAAATGGGGGTGGCAGTTTGGAGAAGAGATCAGGTTGGTCTGCAAACCTATTGTAAACCATGTTGTATTTTATCCCATGTACCTGTATGTCCTTAACTACTTTCTCTTTCAAAATTTGTTCCAAGACCTTTCATACAGTTGAGGTCAAACTAACAGGTCTGTGGTTTCCTTGATCACTCCCCCCTCCCTTAAAAATAGTTCCTATATTAGCAGTTCTCCAGTCAAAGTGCAACCCCCAATTGTAGGGTTTCATTAAAAATGCTTGCTATTGGGCTCGCAATTTCATGTGCCAGTTCCTTTAATATTCTTGGGTAGAGATTATCTAGCCCTCCCCCAATTTGGTCCCATTAAACTGTTTGAGTTTGACTGCCACCTTAGATATGGTACTTTCTACTTTCATATCCTCATTTCCATTAGCCACCCCCCACAAGCTCAGCTCCTCATTACTCTGATCAAAAACTGAAGCAAAGTATTTGTTTAGGTGATGGGCCATACCGAGATTAACTTTAATTTCTACTGCATCTTCAGTATTTAGAGGTCCCACTTCTTTCCTTTTTAGTGATATGGAAAAATAATTTACTATTGGTTTTAATTTCCTTTGCGAAGTCCAACTTTGCTTGGCTTTTATCAGTTCTCACTTTCCCCCTAAAATTTCTGACCTCCAAGAGGTAGTTCTCTTTGCTGGCATTGAGAATAGGACTGAGTTTCCAAGGAGAGAAATTATGAACTGGAATCCCTGAGATGGAACCAAGAGCAGGAGGTGCTTGCAGAAATCAGCTCTGCCCAAGCAGCACTAAAACTGCCCAGAAGGAACTGCAAGGCCTGGTCTACACTACGCGTTTAAACCGGTTTTAGGAGCGTAAAACCGATTTAACGCCACACCCGTCCACACTAAGAGGCCCTTTATATCGGTATAAAGGGCTCTTTAAACCGGTTTCTGTACTCCTCCCTAACGAGAGGAGTAGCGCTAATATCGGTATTAACATATCGGATTGGGGTTAGTGTGGCTGCAGATCGACGGTATTGGCCTCCGGGCGGTATCCCACAGTGCACCACTGACCGCTCTGGACAGCAATCTGAACTCGGATGCAGTGGCCAGGTAGACAGGAAAAGCCCCGTGAACTTTTGAATATTTCCTGTTTGCCCAGCGTGGAGCTCCGATCAGCACGGGTGGTGATGCAGTTAAAAATCAAAATAAAGAAAGAGCTCCAGCATGGACAATGCGGACGTGATCGCTGTAAGGGCAGGCAAATCTGTTCTATCAGCGCTCCGTTACAGAAGACGAAATTCAAAATCATTTTTTAAATATCTCCAGACAGATGCCATAGCAGGGACTCAGCGCACTGCTGCGTGGCAAGCGTAACAGAAAGCCAAAGAATCAAATGGACGCTCATGGACTGGAGGACTCAAGCTATCCCACAGTTCCTGCAGTCTCTGAAAAGCATTTGCATTCTTGGCTGAGCTCCAAATGCTTCTAGGGTCAAAAACAGTGTCCGCGGTGGGTCAGGGCATAGCTAGGCAATTTACGCACCCCCACACCCACCCCCAGAAGTGAAAGGGAAAACAATCCTCTCTTGACTCTTTTACATGTCACCCTATCTTTACTGAATGCTGCAGATAGACGCGATGGTGCAGCACTCAACACCAACATCCTTGCTCCCCCCCCGCCATGGGTGGCTGATGGTACAATAAGACTGATACCCATCGTCATCATCAGTCTATTGGCACATGGGGCAGTGCAAAAGGACTGGTAACCATGCGTACTAGCATCCGTCAGGTCGATCAAGGGCGCCTGGCCCTAATTTTTCCTGGTAGATGGTACAATATGGCTGATAACCATCATCATCATAGCAACAGGGGGCTGAGCTTCATCAGCCTCCACCCTTCATGTGTAAAGAAAAGATTCAATTGCCCCTGGGACTAGCAGCAGGATGCTGGGCTCCTCTCCTCCACACTCCTTAATGTCCTATGTGGACTATCATAGCAACTGGAGGCTGCCTTCCACTCATTTCTCACTAACAAGTATTCCTGCATTCTTTATTACTTCATCACACAAGTGGGGGGACAATGCTATGGTAGCCCAGGAAGGCTGGGGAAGAATGGAATGAACAGGTGGGGTTGTTGCGGGAGCACCCCCTGTGAATAGCATACAGCTCATAATCTATGCAGGATCTGACACAGAGCAGATGTGCTCTCTGGTTCTCTGATACAGTGGTTCTCTAGTACACTTGCCCATATTCTAGGCAGGACTGATTCTATTTTTAGATACCAAAAAGGAGGGATTGACTCAGGGAGTCATTCCCAATTTTAACTTTGCGCCCCTGGCTAAGAGCAGCCAGGGGCACTTATGACAGCAGCAAATGGAACAGTGCAAAAGGACTGGTAGCCATGCCCATCTTATTACCAATTTATGGTATGGTAGATGGTACAATATGGCTGATAACCATCTCTGCTATCATGCAAAAGCAAAAGCATGCAGCTGGGTAGCACTGCTGAATCGCCTCTGTGAGCGGCATCTAGTACACATACGGTGACAGTCACAAAAGGCGAAACAGGCTCCATGATTGCCATGCTATGGCATCTTCCAGGGCAATCCAGGGAAAAAAAGGCATGAAATGCTTGTCTGCCGTTGCTTTCCCAGCGGAAGGAGTGACTGACGACATTTACCCAGAACCACCCGCGACAATTATTTTTGCTGCATCAGGCACTGGGATCTCAACCCGGAAATTCAAAGGGGGGGGGGGAGGCTGCGGGAACTATGGGATAGCTACGGAATAGCTACCCACAGTGCAATGCTCCAGAAATCGACGCTAGCCTCGGACCGTGGACGCACACCACCGATTTAATGTGTTTAGTGTGGCCGCGCACACTCGATTTTATACAATGTTTTGTTAAACCGGTTTATGTAAATTCGGAATAATCCCGTAGTGTAGACGTACCCCAAGATGTGAAGAACCTAAAGCAGGATGTAGTGGCTTCTCAGAAGGAACTAAAATGGGATTTGGAGGCCTCAGAAAACAGATAGAAATAAGAATTGGATCAACATTTAGGGTGTCAAAACCAATTTTGGTGGGGTGCCCCCCAGACCTCTTCCCCTCAGTCTCACCACTTGGGTTTCTTTATTTGGCATACAGCAAATGCCCATTCTTCTTCCTTTAATGCAATCTAATGTGTAGATTGTATATACACATTTTGGATTGGTTTAGTTACCTTGCAGGAACCAATCCCTGTATATGTACAGCAGGCTGTACACAGTCCAACTTACTCTTACCTCATCTTTACATTCCTGACTAAACGAGTTCATTGTCAATAGTTCCCCAGGTGTTCCCCCTTATCTTAGCTAATACAGACATTCTGTCTTCAGAATGATGATCCATTTACCTTCCTAATCCTGTCTCCCAAAAAATAAGGCCTCTGCCATGTCCAATTACTCATGTCAAGATATGCTTACAGCTGTAATAATGATTTCCCCTCCAATGGGAAACAGACCTGAAAGGCACCAAAATCTGCTGCCACTTAGGGTGGGGTGACAGTATGGTAGATAGAAGTTTTTTTTTTGTTTTTCCCCCCATTTAATATGTGTTTATGTACATTAAAAGGTAAAGAATAAGACAGTGGCTATATGTAAAACACAGTCAGCATAAAAAACAGTCCTGAATATTTTTGGAACAAACAGATCCTTGACTATACTTCACTTTTTGGAACAAACAGATCCTTGACTATACTTCACTCCAATAACCTAGATTGGGAAATGCTCCTGAGACAGTGAAGAAAATGTGTAGGGAGGGGTGAAAAAAATCACTAATGTTTTCTTCTCTGTCCCCATGCATTTATTTATAGTAACTTTTATAGTCTGACAGTCCAAAAGCACACTAATAACGTGTTAGTCGTTTGTGACTGAGAAGCACTCTCATGACACTGAATTCCCAGATCAGAACTAATCAGGGTACTTGATGCATTTTTTTAAAAAAACATTAACACTGTCTTTGTTCTTTTATCCAAAGACAGTACAGAATTCATGTAAATATAATCTAACTAGATGATGGGACTAATCTCAGAGATGTGCACAGGGATTTTCCCACTATGATCACTTGTTATCCTCTGTGCTTTGAGTTGGACAGTTACCTAAATAACTGTTCCATTACAGAAGAGTCCTGAGGAATTTTACAGAATAGTATTTTTTCCCTATAGAATTTTTAGTGATCTATAGAATTTGATAGCAGGGATGTTATTTTCTGTTCAATTCCATAGACTTTTAAGTGCAACTTTCATGGAGACCTGGTTGCTTCATCTTTAATACATTCTATCAAAATTTTCCATGAGAGTTTCTGAACATTTACCTTCACTGGTGATACACAGCCCAATGAAGCAATTTGTGCAGAAATTACATTTAAGTGTAGCAATTTGTGATGAGATTATATTTATTTCCTGACTCTGTGTTTGTTTGTCTTGAGATGCCTGGTATTTGACCTCTAGCAAATAGTTCTGCTTTGTCATTAGGTCATTACATGTAAATTCACCTGGACAAGCAAGATTGCACTTTATCTGAACATAGACAAAGGGGCTGAGCCTTCTCTGCCTAGCTGTAGTTGATATTCAAGAGTGGTAGCTGGACTCCTAAACCTTGTTAGAGAAAGAGGCAAGCTGAGATAAGAACTTGGATGTGAATTATGGATCTCTCCCTCAGCTTATTAAAGTGATGTCTGTTCTTGTTTGGCAACTGATGCTATTGTGTTGCTCTCTGACAGGTTTTTTTTTTTTGACTGGTGAATGAGCAGTCAGATCACAGTTTATTGTTTTGTATGGACATTGGCCATTAGTCAAAGTCAACCCACATATCCACCAAAACCCCACCCTCTTACAGGATTAAATAGAATTATTGATACAGTGTTTACAAGCAGAAACAGAGGCATTTTTAAGGCTTCGTCCCAGACTTTATCTAGACTGCTGCCATAATATTTTTATATCAAAACAATTCTTAGAGTACTTTCCGTGTGTTCCAATTAGGCAAACATTCCAAGATAATATTGTAATACTTCAGCAATGTAAGTTTTAAGAGTTAAATACATGGCCAGTATTATGTACAGGCCGCATAAACAGATGTTTAGGATGCTAAATTTTATGGCAATGCTTGAGCACCTGCTGCCTAGTTGCTTCTGCACCAATGTAGCTCTTGCAATTAAATCTGACCTGTTTCATCTGCCTGTTTAATGATGCACCTCCTCTCACATGTGCTCTAACAGCATCAGCCAGGTGAGTCCTTCCACCTACCATTAACTAACCTAACTCTTACCAGACCTGAAGATTCTAGTATATGAATACTGAATAGGAACAATTGCTTAGTTTCCTGAACTAAAGGCAAGAGAAAGAACATTTAAAATGTTATCATAAGGGACTTGATAAGAGGGAAATGCTTTTGTGTTTGCAGTGGCTTTGGGACAGATTGTATCATACTATAATACACACAATGAACCAAAGGCAAGGAAAACTTGGTGAGATTTCTCTTAACTCCTGTGTGTGAGAGTGATAGAGAGCCCACTAATGTCTGTGAAGGGGAAGAAGTTTCCCCCTCATCCCTGTGGGAAAAGCAGAAGGATACCATTGAAATGCTATAGTTCTTCTAGAATCCACTGGTGATTAGCAGCATCACAGGGCAGCCTTGTGGCTCCACATCAGCTCTAGGGCCCACTGTAGCTGTTCCCTGATAATATGGCTCCCGTGGAGCTGTGCTGCAAGGTTGTCTTGTTACCCGGGGTTCTTTCAACCCAAAGCTCTTGGTAACTTTTACTCTGTGTGAGGAGGTGTCAGGAAATAAATCAGGGGAGATATGGCCATCCGACCAATAGATGGCTGGCACAAACAGGAAAACACAAGAGTGCTTTCACTTAAAGCTAAAATTTACTAGTCTCAAGCACTTACACACGTACGCAACAAGATTAGTAAAATACCCCCCAATCCTCAATAATTTATTACTGAAGCTGAGTGTGGCTTTCGAGTGACACAGCAGCAGCTTGTCTGCTGCTGGGGAACAGAAGATGCATCCAGAGAGAGAGAGATCATTCCCAAAGAGTCCCACCACCTCAAACTTTCCCCCCTTGTTTTTGTACATTAGTAACGCAATGACATGTCCCTTAAAGAAACCTTGTTAAGTAAGCAGTTTCAAGCAAGAGGTTCCTTCTGATCATTGATTGACCAGGTGTGGGTTTTTCCAGAACTTGCAGCTTTGAGACCTCAATAGACATTCCTGGGGCATATCCTACTCTTTTAAAATGCATGTATCAGCAACTTCAACACAATTCTTATCAGGAAGGACATGGGGTCAAGCTGCCCTTTCGGTGACACCCTAAACCCCCCTCCCACCTTGGTCAAGCTGAGCTTTTCTTTTAACAGCTTGCTGACTAGGCTGTCTAATAATAAGCCATTATGGTTTCAGGCACTTTACTGGTTTGCCAAAGTCTCCCCATACAGTTTTATGCTGGAAACTGGCCCTCAAGGGGAGAGCGGAAGGGCAGCTGTATCACCATTTTACCTGCATTCCAGTTATGTGCAATGGTACTCCAATGGGGCATAATGCCATGGACATGACTAACCCACCCCTCCCCTCACACCCCAAGCAGGAGGGGCGCTGTCTGTTTGTGGAATGTCTTCACCACCACTGGCTCTATGGATGAGGATTCTACCCCACTATTACATGGGAACCTAAAAACACTCCTTAACTTGTAGGAGTATCATAATGCAGCAGAGAAGATACATCAGCTAGACGACAAAGAACAGGTAGAACTGGAGGCAGAAGGAATACATGATGTCAAATATCAACACCCTGAACCCTTCTCTGCCCTCTCTCTTTCATGGCTAAATATATATTTTATTAGAGAGTCTATAGTACAGCCTCTCCCCCCCCCACAAAAAAGCTCCCATGCTTTACAGACAAAGATACAGTGCCTGCTGTGTCACAACATCAGTTTAAATTGAGGCAAAGTAGTTAGACATTTCTTCACAAATAACTAATGCATGTTTTATGAGATATTAGTCTATCCTCCTCTCCAGCCCCACCAAGTACACCTAGTTAAGCTGAAGTTAAGGTTGTGATGTTGCCAACTCAGGATTTTCTGGTGAGTCTTGTGATAATTGGTGTTTTCCTCAAGGCTGTAGCTCTTAGAATCAGTCAAAAAGAAAAATCTCAGCTTTCATTTAAAAAATTAATACTGGCCCTCAGTTGCAAAGAGAAGCACAAAAATGTGGTGGCAGTGTATCCTAAGGGCTCAAAAGCCATAAAGCAAAATAAAATCAAAACAAAAATGGTGATACAAAATTATGACTTAAGCCATTCATGGCTTTTTTGAAAAGTTTGGGGGTAGCAATACTAATGTGGAGAACAAATATCAGTAAGTTAAGAGTAAGCAAGCTTCCAATAACATTCTAGTTTTAAAAACCCAAATATTAGAAAGCCAGGAAATTCAGAGTTAAGATGAAATTTAAGAGATCTATGGTTATTTTGAAGTATTGTAGGAAGGTAGCTGTGGAACCCAAAAACAACGTGAGAGCTGCAGAGCCTGTAAATTCTGGGTAGCACTCCAAGGTAACAGCATACACTAATTATTTTTCATAGCAAACAGAAGCTGACTTTCTAGGAAAAAAGTGAAAGTATCACAGGATCCACTGACCGCAAATAGCACCTCCTGCTTGGCCTGGGTATTAGCTCTGCCAGCTCACACTCTCCCCCCAGTGTTGTCATCTCTGATTTTATCTTGCTCTGTTGCCCTGCTCACTCCTGGGTCTGCAGCTTCCTCTGTGACTTGGCCCTCCAGCCAAGCCACTAAACTCCTACTTTTCTGGGAAATTCAGTTTCTTTCTAAGCCTGCAGTCTGGCTGGTGACTCCAACATCCTTACCACCCCACAGTGGCTAGTAAAGGGACCCAAACCTGCCTGCTACACTGGGTTCCAGTCCAGGGAACCTTCTAACAAGCAGCTACCACCTCTTGTTGCTGGTTCCCTGGGCTTCTTCCTACATATCCAGCTTTCCCCCTTTCTAGGTTTACCAGCCACCAACTCCTGCCACTCAGAGAATGACTGCAGCTTACTTCCCTGCAGCAGTCTAATTGCTAGGGCAAGCTACCTGCTTTTATACAGGCACCACCTTTTCCTGCATAGATGAGCCTGTTCCTCTAATCAGCTGCTTCCAGCCTAAATCTCCCTTGCAGCCTAATTAGCTGATTGGGCCCACCTAGCCTAATTCAGGTCTTGCAGGGCTAGTGTGGGGAGGGGAATTCTCAGCGAAGGATTTGCAAATCACCTAGGCCTGCAACCTCCCCTCACCACTATTTTATTACATATAGAATATGCTAGAGGTCTGTGCACTCAGGGAAACCTTGGGAATAACTGGGACATTGTCAGAATGCTGGTTAGTGTCCCAACACACAGGCAATCAGAACACAGCTCATGCATCTGGCCCCATAGGCTTAGGATAGATTTGGACATTGTGGTAGTAATGGGGATAACCCTTCCCATACTCCCCCCCTCCCCCCGCAAAGGAACAGTGGAAAAGGGGAACCATAGAGTTCAAGTGCTTCTCATGGCTGCAAAGCCAATCATGGCTGCAGTATTTTGGCAGAAAAGTTGCAAAGTTCTTGATACTTATATAAAAATACTGTGGTAAAGCATTCTAACTAAGGCCAGTGGTGGTGGGGATGTCCATCTGTCATTCTCATAACATGAAGATTAATGGGTATCCTCTGTGATGCTGCTTCATGGACAATTTGTAGGAGTTCATTACTACAGTCTGTGGGACTTCCTTTGGGGTTGGCTGTCCTGGCAATTCCCCAGCATTTCCTGCTACTCTAGTTCTCCACATAATACCACCCCATATTGTCTCTGTCCACAGCAACACCCCCACTCAGGGAATGGTGAACAGCCCATGGCTCAGCTTGCTCTGCTCCTTGGTTCAATTGTATATTGCTAAGAGTTTGCAGAGTGCATGTGCTCCTGATCATGTGGCTTCTCCCACTGTCTGCCTTAAACCAGCTAGTCTTTCCTGAGGAGATGCATGTCTGCCAGCAGAAAGTGGCTACCAGATTGTGTCAAAATGGTGAGAATTTTTGTGAAAAATCATAGACTTTATACTTTAAGGTCAGAAGGGATCATCTAGTCTGACCTCCTGCACAATGCAGGTCAGACACTCTGAGGAAAACACCCAACAGTCTCACCCTCAACAAATCCCTACTCTATGTCTGAGCCATTGAAGTCCTCAAATCATGGGTTTAAAGACTTCAAGGTGCAGAGAATCCTCAACAAGTGACCTGTGCCACATGCTGCAGAAGAGGGCGAAGAACCCCCAGGGCCTCTGCCAATCTGCCCTGGAGGAAAATTCCTTCCCGATCCCAAATATGGCAATCAGTTAAACCCTGAGCATGGGGGCAAGACTCACCAGCCAGCACCCAGGAAAGAATTCTCTGCAGTCACTCAGATCCCACCCCATCTAACATCCCATCACAGACCATTGGGCATATTTACCGCTAATAGTCAAAGATCAATTAATTGCCAAAATTAGGCTATCCCATCATACCATCCCCTCCATAAACTTATCAATCTTAATCTTGAAGCCAGATGTGTCTTTTGCCCCCACTGCTCCCCTTGCAAGTCTGTTCCAGAAATCAGGTCACAAATTAATTTTTTGACCAGCTCTAGTGACTATGCCCTGCCACATCCTCACACAGGAGGATGGGCAGCACAGTGTCGAGCAGAAAGATGGATCCCTCCCCCACTTCTGAGTCTCTGCTGTTCTAACAGCTCTCAACCCAGGGTATTACCACAATGAGCACTAGTGCTGAACTATGGCATACATGTATGTATTTTCTGTATTGTCTTTTCTCATGTGTTGGAGCTGGAAGGGAATTAGGGATGGAGATGCAGAATCTGGCAGTGGTGGTGATATGTGGTGGCTAAGGCAGGATAAGCATGAGTACTGTAATGTTTAAGGTTTTTATGTTTGGTGAGGGGCATTTTGCCAATTAGCATCCATCAAGTATTTTAAATGATTTTTTTAAAGCAATGTATTCTAGAGAGGACTGGTGGTACCACCTATTATTAAGGTTGCCACACACGTCCCATTATAAGATATATTTTCAGTTGCTGATAACTTTGCTAAATTTTAATTTTTGGGACTGAAATTTTCCATGCTGTGTGTTTTCCTCAGGCTGAATTTCTCTTTGAAAATTTCTGCCAAAATAGTTCAGCCATTTCCCAAAATGAGGCTCATGTTAAAAAAATTACGGAACCTTTTCTTTGAGAAGCTGTAGTGCCCCTAATGTTTCAGAGCAGGGACTTGAAATTTGGTGGGGTGGTGGGGATGGCCTTTGTGTCAGACATGTGCCTCTTTCATGGAGCCAGTCCTTAAGGTGCGGTGATGAGGAATTAAGGTTGTACAATCTTAATTCTACCCCCTTGTGCATATACATTAAGATACAATTTTAATTACACCACATATTTTTCACAGGAGTCCTGCTATCCTTTCAATCCTTTTGGTATCTGAAAAGTTGTAATTCATAAGTCAGATGTATCTGTACACGCAGTTCTTAAGCAGCCGATCAAAATGCTCTAAGAACTTTAAAGGTGCTGTTTATGAATTCTTAAATTGCCTGAAACCTCTCACCTCAGAGCCTGAGGCTGTAAAATGAAAGCAGACAGAGGGTTCTCATTCCATTTTCAGTCTTGTTACAGCTCAGGTATAATAATGAAGTAATGAGTAATTTTCTTTGAAGAATGTATTTTTTTATCTTGACTAGACAGGTTAAGGATATTTTATTTAGGTGTATAAAAAATCCTATACACCATAATTTGGCAGTTAATGGTGCTAAATGTCTGTGTGTCTAGGAAGAGAATGAAGGTGGGATTTCTTGGAGCAAAGCACTCAGAAACATAAGGAGTTGCCATATTAGAGCAGACCAATGGTCCATGTTGTCTGGTAGTATGCTGGTAGCATTGCTCTATACCTGATGATAAAAAGAAAGCAATATCTTATAATTTTTGCACTAGTTCTTGCTTATTTATGGTGCATCACATGGGCTGGGGCATTGAAGGGGAATTTTCTTGATCCCAGCTGGCAGTTCTTTTATATACTGAAGAATTCAGTTAAATTTTGATCAATATCAATTTAGGCTAGCTCATCTTAGTCTCATCTTAGACTAGCTCCAACCTAATGGGAGGCAGGAAGGGAAAGGTAAAAGTTGTTTAGTTTCACCTCATAGTTTTCTTATATACCATGCTGTCTAAGGTAGGACAGAAGTGGGGATGGGTTTACCTCCCACTTCCCTACATAACAAGTTATGCATTCCACCACTAGAGACCTAGGCTCTCAGATAAACTGCATGGACCATCTCTTAATACCTCATACCTCCTTATTGGCTCCAGGGAACCTCCAAGTGCTAGAAACCTCCCACTCTGTCCAGGGATATTCAACTACCTTTCTCACAGAGATCTCCTCATGGATGTCCTGCTGCTTCCTCAGTCCAAGCACGCTTACAACAAAACTTTTCTTCCCTGCTAGACTTTCCCACTCTACTATTCTCCCTGTCTCTAAAGCTTATGACCTTCAGGTCATTTTCAAATTCCATCCCTCACATCTAGGCGTTTGTCAAACCCTGTCACTTTTACCACTATAATGTTTCAGATACCACCCTTTCCAGCCTATTTGTATATTTGCCATTACTCTGTACTGTAACTTACTCCTCTGTCCTCCTCACCTCTCATTTCTGCCTATTCCAGCTCTTTCAGCAGCTAATGGCTTTTTTGTCTATACTGTGGTGTAGTTATGCCAGTGCAAAAAATACTCTGTAGATTCTCCGTAACGACATCACTCACCCAGTTTTGAAATCAAGTTCATTTGCAATGGTGTAAGTAACTTTTTGCACCATTGCATTTTCAAGTGCTTACTCCTTGCCCTTAACTTGCCAACCTCTGAACTTATAGTATGCTTCCTCTCATGCACAATGCTCCGACAGCTCTTTCAGTTTCTTGGAACCCTTATGCTTTACCTTTTGCTCTCTAGTTTTTTCCCATGCCATTCGCCATGTCTGGGTAAGCCTCTGCAACTTCTCTGCAAGTCTTCAGAACAGGGATTGTTTCTTCCTGTGTATTTTTTTTTAGTACCCAGCACATTGGTACACTAGTCATTATCTGGACCTGTGGATGCTGCTATAGATACAGTAACTCCTCACTTAACGTTAAGTATCAGAGGGGTAGCCGTGTTAGTCTGGATCTGTAAAAGCAGCAAAGAGTCCTGTGGCACCTTATAGACTGCCACACGTTGCAACATAACATTGTAGTTATGTTCCTGAAAAATGCGACTTTAAGTGAAACAATTTCTCCATAAAAATGAATGTAAATGGGGGAGGAGGGGAGGTTAAGTTCCAGGAAAAAATGTTTTTGCCGTACAGTACAGCACTATAGTTAGGAGGTGCCCCCGCCTTACCCCACACAGGCACAGCCCACTGGCACTGGAGACAATGAGACAGGCAAGGAGGCTGAAGGTGCTGTAGGCTAGGAGAAGCACATTGTGCAGCAGCTGCAGCAGCTTCCCCTACTCTGCAAGCACCAGGGGTGGGGGACTCAACCCTTGGCCTGCCCATGCCACCCTTCCCCCAAGCCCCCACCCTTAACCCACCTCTTCTTCTCCCTCCTCCTTTACTCCGCACACCACATCCTCACTCCTCCCACTCCCTCCCCTGCCTCCTGCCCATGACAATCAGCTGGCTGGCGGAGCGGGGAGGAGCGAGGACTTGGCGTGCAGGCTCTCCCTCCCTCCCCTGCCTCCTGAACACCGCAAGCCAGCTGATTGCCGGGGGGCAGGAGGCAGGGGAGGGAGGGGGAAGTGCGCTGCATCCTTGCCCCTCCCCCCTCCTTCCTGCCCTCAGCAATCAGCTGGCTTGCGGAGTTCAGGGGGCAGGAGGAAGAGGGGAGGAGGGAGGACTTGGCATGCAGGCTCCCCTGTCCCTCCCCTGCCTCCTGCCCAAGGCAATCAGTTGGTTTGTGGCATTCAGGAGGCAGGCGAGGGAGGGGGAGCCTGCACGCTGGGTCCTCGCTCCTCCCCCTCCCTCCCTCCTGAATGCCGCAAGCTGGGGGGGGCGGGGCGGGGACAGGACGTAGGGGATCTGATAGGGGGGCTGCCAGCTGTGGACAAAGCAGGCAACCAAACAATGTTATAGCGAAGCATTGCACAACTTTAAATGGAGCATGTTCTGTAATTGAGCAGGGATGTAAGATTGAAATAACATTAAGCGAGAGGACGTTAAGTGGGGAGTTACTAAACATTAGTAGAGTTTGATGTATTTTTTCCCCCAACACCAGTTGTCTCATGGTATGATCTCACAATAGGTATGAAATTGGCCCAGTCAATACCAATTGCAATCAATAACCTCCATGGACTACTTACCTTACAAAGATCAATGACATGTGTGCTCCATTCTAAAAGAAAAACATTAGGACATAATTCCGTGGTCAAGAGAGCAAACATAAACAAAGGAGAAATGGCATAAGAGAGGAGGAAGGGACAATACAAGCAATAGAACACAGGTAAGTGAGCTACTGTGGCTGTATTTCATTCTTACTTCATTGGATTTCTCTCTCTAGTCTACACATTGCCAACAGCTTGAGATCCAGAACAAATTATATTTCATAAAGACTATTTTTCATCAGCTACCATATCAATGGAGTCGATATAACACCCACAAGGAGCATATTTCTATTTGAAAATCACAATGAGAGGAGAATCTGTGGAAGAATGTTCACACATAATATTAATTGAATGGATCAAGGCATTCAACACACAACTCGTCCTAACGTGGCCAGAGTGTGTTATGTTCACAATTGCTGGTAACTATATTTCTTATTTGTTTGATTGGCATAAATGGCATTGGATCATTCCCCCCTCCATTCCTCAACATTTCTGATCTCACGTTACTGATCAAGCCAGGATGAAAGCAATAGCGTTTTAATGTTCATCATTACAATCCTAAACTTATTGCATAAAATATAGAAAAGGTAAACCAAAGATTTTCCTAAAGTGTTAAAGGTTGGAGATCGTACCATGTATTCCTTTTCCCAAAATCTCCTCCAACCTTAACTCAATCTAAAATATTAATGACATACATATCTAAAATGTAATTTTCAAATGTATCCCACTTTTAGGATGAAAATGAAGACTATTTAATGGCTTGCTCCAGCCATCCCTCGAATCAATGCAGATGTCTTTCTAAAAACAAAAAGTGTAGTTCAACAAGTTACTGGGTTTGATGACATTCATGTACTTAGCTCCCTCCACTGCAAGAATCACTGTGGCATATTCTTTGGCCTGTGTAATCCAGGAGGTGGGATTAGATGACCAAAAAGGTCCATTTTGGCCTTAATATCCATGAAATAAATCTTGGGACAATACAGTTGGAAAAATAATCTGTTAAATGGATGGAGATAAATTTGCCTTTCAGAAGCCTGTGTAACACTAATAAATGATGGATTAAGCTTATTTTATTATTATATATTACAGTAGTGCCTAGAAGCCCTGTTAAATATCATGGCCACATTGTGCTACACAGTGTGCAAAATGCATAGCAAGAGGCAGAGTCTGTCCTGAAGAGCTTACAATCTAAATATACAAGACAAAAGGTGGAAGGGAGAAAAGCAGCACAGAAAGGTGAAGTCACTTGCCCAAGGTGACACAGAAGGCAGAGCTGGACATAGAGGTCAGGCCAGTTCTCCACCCAGAAAACCACTCTGCCTCTCAGAAAGAACAATGGGACTCTTACACATAGTGAGATTGTAAATCCCAGGGATATGGAAGAAGATGATGTGATACTAAACTCTTTGAGGGTAATACTAGGACTTATCTGTGTCATCTTCCTATGTAAATTTGCCATATGGACCTCAGCAGGAAAAAGTTGATGACTTTGGTAAGTCTTGGTTTTAGAGAAAGTTTACTGTTTGGCAGCTGAGCAAGTGTGAAAAACTGATAGATTCAATCTAACATGCCCACCTGTTGTGCCCTGTGGAGGCAGGCGCAGCTAGAGTGGACTGCATGGAAAGCGAATGCCTGGCCAAGAATTTCCAAGATTGTTCAGGCACAGGGTGAGAGACATGATTAATAAAAAAAAAAGAAAGAGCAAAGCTCTGCGATGAAACCTGTTTACACAGCAAGAGTAGCAGCGTCTCCTGGAAACAGAATGTAGGGAACGAGTACAATTGAAAATGGCAATAAAGGAATAACTATCAGGCAAGGAAATGAGTCCTTTATGGGTGTTGCATTACTATGGTTACCCTCCTCATGACAAAATACTGTATAACTTCATTTTTATAGCACCTTTCATACCCAGCACAACTCAAGATATTTTACAGATTTATTTATTCTTACTAAGACCTAGCAGCCTCAGCCAGGTCCGGGCCTCCTTGTGCTAGGCGCTAGGTACAAATATATAGTAAATGACACTCCCTGACTCCAAAGAGCTTCCATTCTACAAGACAAGACACAACAAATGGATGAACAAACTAGTGGTGATAAGAGGGGGCAGGTAGAAAGCTGGGGTAAAAAATGATAGGTTGTTTTAGCACAGGCTAGCCATGTGCACAATTTGTAGCCAATTGCTAACAGTAATCACAACTCTGCACATGCCTAGCTTAGTTGGACACAACAAACAGCAGCCCAGGCAAACGGGGACATGCTCATGCCTTTTTAGGGGTTCACTTTCAAAGCATTCAGCTGATCTCACTTTATTCTAGTTTCACAGTGGTGTAATTGTATTGATTCCTGCAGTTACTCCTGATTTACAATACAAAGCAGTAACTGAGATCAGAATCAAGTCCTCCCCAAAACGGCCAATCAGTCAGGCTTTACATTTACTGAAATTGTGAGTTCTTTGGGGCTGCAACTGTCTTTTTGTTCTGTGTTTGTACAACGCCTATCATAATGGGGTCCTGGTCCATAATGGGACTCCTAGGTGCTACCAGAACACAAATAATACATTTTGGGGTGCAAGAACCAACCTTCATAGAAGTGCAGGCAGCTGGTTTAGATGAAAAATAATGAACCTGAACTTAATTCAAAAGTTGAACTGAACTCAAACTAAATGTTTTTTCTTCCCATTATTATTTTGTATGTCTCTTCATTTCTTGATTATAACTAGAGTAATATGCGTTAACTTGCAGCATATTATTCAGCCACAAGAAGTCCCTTTGTGTCTATAGAGTTCTAGATGGGGTGTGGTCCCTGGTGGACAAAGGACACAAATCTGGATCTCAAGGTTTGCAGAAGCCTGTTTTTGTTTGCATCAGTTTTCATAATCATTTTATATAATAAATATCACTCTGGTTTAAGATGGTTGCGATTCCATATATAACGACAACTAGAAATAGAAGCACAAAAATATCCACAGAAAGGTTGCTGTCACGTTTCCTGCCTGGAATCAGGAAGTACCAGAAATATTGCAACAAACCCTCGTCTTGTGAAATTTCAAGTTCAAATTTTGCCAACCACAGATGTTTGGATATGTCTCTGTACTTTCTACAACCAAATCTAATATACTTGCCTCTGTATCATATTAAAGTGATTCTGTGGTCTTAAAAATCATACCTCCATCTGAAAATTTAACTACTGTTGTTACAAGATTTAATACTTAAACATCCTAACTTGAAGTTACACCTATAAGGGAAAGATTAGGGGAAATATTTTTCTGTTTGTGAGAATACTGTGTATAGTTAGTTTCACTATTTCCCTTATACTGTCAGTTTCTGATTTTGTTTGAGTAGGTCTTTGAATAGCAAAAAATGAGAATTAAAAAAAAAAAGAGACGTGCTGCTAAAACTACAAAAATTGGCAAGGGCTCACGTAGCAGTTGAAAGTACTTTTAGCTCATTTTTAGAACCGACTAGATTTTGAGTCTGCAGTGTCTCTTTAGGAAAACATTGAAATATCTCATTGTAAATATTAGATTGATCTAACTCCTTCTGGTAATCTATTTATCTTTCCCCATATGGAAGTTTACTCTTTCCCCTGCCCTTTGATTCACACTGGTTTGTTATTCTAGGGCTGTTTCTGATTACTTACATGGCACTTTTTTAAGCTTTGAGAGATAGTATCAATACCCATATATATTACACAAACTGTTCAAGATAAGAACAAGTGGTTAATCAAATACTGGGCATCTCGGATTTAGAGCAAGATTGTCCTCTGTTCCTGGCTGGCCATGCAGCTGCGTAAGACATTCCTTGCATAGCCACATAGAAAGTTCCTGGGTTGTGTTCTGAGCCAAAGTCAATTATCCATCATTAAAGGGGGACTGGGGGGGAGGGTGGCAGGGGAGAATGAGCAAAGGGAAATTGTCTATGTTTAATCTAAAAAGAATCTTCCACAAATGACAGTGACTTTATTGGTGTCTTGTACATCAGTCTAAGAAGAATCTCTCCATGGGGTCAGTTGTCATCCTATTTAAATTGATCTGACTGGAAATAAAGCGCTAAAGAGAGGAATGTTCACTACTGTACATATAGTGAGTCTGTGAAGTTTACAAAAATAGATTTTGGGGATCTCTCGATTCAATATATTGTGCTTCAGAGAACTGACACGTTTTTGTGGGCTTTCTAAAACTTGTTCAAAGGAATTTTTATATGAGTTAGCTTGCTCAATTCCAGTCTCTGTTTGAGGACTCAGTGTTCTCTTCAGAGGAACTGTCATGTCTTGTGGGAAGTAAATTCAGGTGCACAATAAGTCAAAATGATTTCCTATGTATTTCTAAGAGCACCAATCACCTGGAACCCATAAGAGGAGAGGCAATTCTTGATTTAGTCCTAATGTACCTTGATTTAGTCATTACAATGTACCTATGCAAAGGAAGATGCTCCACGGGCAAGGTTCAAGGGGTTTTAGGATTACTTTGTACTGTTGACGTAGCCATGACATGGTGCAGGGTCACGATTTTCACAGAATATGAGCTCCCCAGCTGCAGCCCCCACTGACTTCCATGGAAAGTGCAGGTACTCTGCTCTTCTGAAACTTAATAAAGATACTGCACCTTATAACCATTACAATGCTACACAAAATATTACATGTGCGTTTTGGGGGTGCATTTAATATAGATATATCCTGTGCATTAGGATATATCTATATTAAATGCATCCCAAAAACACACTGTAAGCCGGGGCGTCCTTTGCTACCTCTGCCGGCGGCGGTGGGGGGGGGTCCATGGCACGCCCCTCAGGCAGGGGCGTCGGCGGGAGCCTCCTGTGGGCCCCTCTAGTAGGGGAACGCTGGCAAGTGTCCCCGGCGCACCCTCAGGCAGGGGAACGCCGGTAGCAGTCCCTAGTGTGCCCCTCTAGCAGGGGGACGCTGGCAAGTGTCCACAGCGCGCCCCTCAGGCAGGGGAACGCCGGTAGAAGTCCCTAGCGTGCCCCTCTAGCAGGGGGACGCCGGTAGAAGTCCCTAGCGTGCCCCTCTAGCAGGGGGACGCTGGCAAGTGTCCACGGCGCGCCCCTCAGGCAGGGGAACGCTGGCAAATGTCCACAGCGCGCCCCTCAGGCAGGGGGATGCTGGCAAGTGTCCACGGCGCGCCCCTCAGGCAGGGGAACGCTGGTAGAAGTCCCTAGCGTGCCCCTCTAGTAGGGGAACGCTGGTAAATGTCCAGATCCACGAACCTTAGGCTCGGTCGGATAGACCGCGGCAGGCAGCTCCGGCTCCGCAGGGGTTGCCGGGTTCTCCGCCTCCCCGGAGTCGGCAGCTCGGTCGGGCGGAAGCGGCTCGGCGTCAGCGTTTGCCTCCGTCCGTGATGCCGCCTCCCCGGAGCAAAGGGCCCTGCCCTTTGTACTCCCCGCTCTGCCCCTCCCATAGCTGGGGATGGGGCGAACCTGCCCTGGCCCCGCCCCCTCCGGCGGAGAACCCGGCGCATCCCGGTCCGCTCCTCCCCTCCCACCGCCGGGGATGGAGCGAACCCGCCCTGGCCCCGCCCTCTCCGGCGGAGAACGCGGCGCGTCCCGGTCCGACTCGGTAGGGGGCCACCCCGGCTCCCTACACACACATGTAATATTTTGTGTAGCATTGTAATGGTTATAAGGTGCAGTATCTTTATTAAGTTTCAGAAGAGCAGAGTACCTGCACTTTCCACGGAAGTCAGTGGGGGCTGCAGCTGGGGAGCTCATAGTCTCTGAAAATCCTGACCCTGCACCATGTCATGGCTACTCCAACAGTACAAACTACTCCTAAAACCCCTTGGACCTTGCCCGTGGAGCATCTTCCTTTGCATAGGTACATTGTAATGACTCCTAAAGTCACACAGCACTAGTTACAGCGGCTTTTAGGTTTCAGCTTCCATTTCTGAGACATACATTCATGGCCAACATAGAATGTAAATTATAATGATTGCTTGGGATGACTTCTAGAAAGACAAAATTAATAATTCTCATCTAAAAATAAAACAAAGCCTCTCCTCCTCCCCCCTCCTCCAGACTATGGTTAGTATAAAAGCTTCAACATTTACAGTCATTTTCTTAATCAGCCAGCCCTTCAGTAAGACAGATGCTTCTGTTTATGTCAGTCTATTATCAAGTCCTTTGGCGTTTGAATAATTCTTATGCCCATCCTGGAACATCATTAACATAAATTTCATCTATATTATTTGGTGTTCCATGATAAATAGGACAGAGTATTTTTGTTTGGTTGGTTAGTTTATCCCTCTTGGCCTCACTACACCCAGAACCTTAGGCAGTGTGTGTGTGTGTGTGTTTCTTCTCCCTGACAACCGTGGCTGTAAATTAGGAATAATTTGACCAAGCATCCATCTGAAAAAAATAAAGATAAATAAGGAAGAACTAATTCCAAAGTCTTGAGACTCTTATAGGAAATCTATTCCCGTAAATGGCTTTTGTATAACAAATGCCATAAATTCCTCAGGGCTTTCTACAGACATCAAATACATTGAACGTAAACTAGATTACCATCCCTCAAAACATTTTGAGCTAGAATGTGTATGGCGGTAACTGAAGGTGCTTGCCAGCAATGCAATCTTCTCCTCACTTCTTATCCATTCAGGTTTTCTTATTGAACCATTGCAAACAAATGCCCCAGAAAGATGTGGGAGGGACCTAACTAAACCCAAGAGACCCATATTAAATAAAAAGGTATATTGGAATGACTAGGAGGGAAATAGAAAAGCATAATTTGTCAACATTCAGCCAGCCATTTCTGAAAATTTTAGCTCTAACTTTTGAATTCACCTATCTGCGGTCAGGTGTCACCATGCTTTACCAATGCTGTTCCAAGCCTTTTCCTTAAAGATGTAGTAGGCCTGATGTTGTTCAGTCCCATACAGGTCCTATGGGAGTTATTTCTCTTTATTACGTATACAGTGATGACTGTGTAAATACAGTTATGATTATGAAATACAGTTTCATAATTAATGACACAGATTCTCACTCTCACAGTCTGATCTATACATTTGGGGCCATATTACTACCATCCTATCTATTTGTACAGTGATAGCACTCGGGATCCCCAGTCATTGATCGTGGCCCCATTGTGATAGGTATTGGACAGACACAGCAAAAAAGACAGCTGCTGTCCCAAGAAGCTTACATTTAAGGAAATATTAATGATTAATTATTATTAATACAAAAAAATTCTGGGGATTTCCAGGATGGACTTGTTTTTTTTTTTCTTCTCTCTTTTTGTTCACCAGTTTGGACATTATTCATTAAAATAAAGGTGGCATAGAACACGTAATTGATAAACTTGAGGGGAGCATTGCTGCAATGTTGTTCTGTCTTATCTGTTTCTAGGTTTCCCTACTGAAGCTAGAATCAAGAGTCTCATGATATTGTGATAACCAGAGCTGGACATTGTTGACCTGTAATTTTTTTAATGGGAATTTTTTCTCTCTGCTTCTTTCTCAGAGCTTCTCTGACTGTAAGCAGAGTGTTAACTAAATATCACATACATTCAAAATGAACTTTCAAATTTGCATGTCTGAGTGAGTTTAGAATTGGACAAAATGATTCCCTTGCTCCAGTGTGAACTCATACAACCTTCTTATTAGGATATCAACTCACAGGGAATCTGTTTTGTTGCTTTACCTTTGAAAACCTCAACCCACATTTAGTAGGAAATTAATTTTTGCTTTTCTCTCAGAGGTGGTTAGTTAAGAAAAGGAACACAAATGACACTACAGCTAACGCCTCTTTTTCTTTGTATAAAATTCTTTTTAACAAGAAAAGCTAAATAAAGTATCATGAATGGAACAGCAAATTCTGCAGCCTCAGAATACACTCAGCGATTGCAGACTCAGGCTTACAGCTTTGATGCATGTACACAGAACATTGCACAGTAAAAAGCATTAACCAAATTTCCTTTTAGAATATTTCTGCAAGTTCTACAGTTCTTTTCTATATTATATAGGTTCTTATATCTATTTGGTATGGGTTCTTAAACAAACAGCATGTAGCTTCCCAAACAAACCAAATAAATCTCCCCCTCCTCCCACCAAACAAATTATCAAATCATGGACTGCAACTCATTAATTTAGCCACTGGCAACGCTAAGCTCAGGTGGAACCTGAAAGCCTGCAAGACAGACTGCCCATGGTGGCTTGCTCCACTATTAACAGAGAGAACAGAAAGAATTACTTATCACGCACTCGCCTAATGGGGGTTATATGTTATCGTCAACAAATACAAAAAGGTGTGTTTCTGGTGTGCACCACTGAGCAGAATCTGCCAGATTTTGCTCCCCATCCAGCAATGAGCTCCTGGCACACAGAGTATGGCCCTGCTGTCCCCTTCCACGAAAATGCAACTCCATGAGCACATAACTCACTGCAGAACAGGGGGCTTGGAAATATTTTAAATAAGCCTATAGTCTAATCAATATGTTAACTGTACCAGTTCATTCCTTTTCTGAAGTCTAAGATCCTGAACTCAAGTCATAATACTGTAATATTACAATATATCTTTATATTTCAATGATTCCTGTATATGCAGTATTCAAAGTTATTTGGGATCCTGGAGATTAAAAGGCACTATAAAATATAAAGGTGTTATTTATTGTTATGTGGCTCACCATCTTAAATGAAAAGAAAATGCCGTCAGTGTTTATAATGGTATTTCATAGGAATTGCCTGGAGTATTTAACATAATTTAGAATGTAGAACTGGTTGGTAGCCAGAGGATTTGGCAAGGAAAAGCTACAACTCACAATATGGTAAATAGATTAAAAAACCCTCATAATGATACAGTTTTTAATTAGCTTCACCTGTGATGATGAAGAAAAAAGTATCCTATCAATTACCGAGCATTTTTTAATTACTGGGGAGGAGGGAATAAAACAAACCCATTCAGCTTTTCAGACAATGACAGGGAACCGGACAGAAGCAAATTAATGTGCAATTATCAAACCAGTTGAGAATGTTGCTGAGCATTTACAGAAGGTTTGCTAACTTGACTCTAATGCCAGGTTAATTTTTTTAAAGGGTCCATTGTTCAGATACAGATCCTTGGAGAGTAAGACAAGATGGCCAGCATCGCACATCCAAGGATTAAATAATGGAGGCAGGAGTAACCACAGCTCTCGCTCCTAGGGAGACCAGGTGTCTGGTTTTCAACCAGAACACCTGGTTGAAAAGGGATCCTGACAGTTTCAGTCAGCACTGCTGACCAGGCTGTGGACTGTCCGGTTGGCAGCTCCGCACAGCGGAGCTGGCAGGCTCCCGACTAGCCTCCATGTGGCTCCCAGAAAGCAGCTGGCATGTCCAGCTCCTAGGCTTAGGGATGGCCAGGGGGGCAGGGGCACATGCTGCTTCCCCTCCTCCCCCACCGCAGCTCCCATTGGCCAGGTCAAGGCAGAGGACGAACTAGTGCGACTCACTGGCACTCAGCAGGCAGCTGTTGAGGGGTTATGGCGCGTGCCTCTCCTGCTGCTGCCGGGCCTCTCCTCCTGCGGCTGGGCTCCATGATCTGTCACCCATCGCCAGCACCCAGGAGTTCGAGGTATGTATCCCTGTCTCCGAATGCTGGGAATGGGGCTGCTGGAGTGGAGGGGAGGGGAGGAGAACAAGATGAACCCAGTGCCCAGCCCGGCCACCTCAAGGAGTCGAGGGTGGGCCTGGCCCAGCAGCACTGCCCCAGTACCACCTCCGCCCTGGCAGCACTGCCCCCCAGCCCGGGATAGTCCTCCTGAGTCCGCCACTGGCCCCAGCAGCCTCGGACTCTGGGCAACTCTGCCCCAGCCCTGCACCCCCATCACTGCATCCCTCTCTGTCCCACCCCCAACCCCACACACCTCCATCCCCCTCACTGCATCCCTCCCTGCCCCAAACCCTCACACCACCATCACCCGCTTAAATTCATGTCAGTGGAACAGAAATAATAGTCACAGGGTTCTTCTGTTCCCGTCCTTGCCTTTATTAACATGTGAGGAGGGGACTAGAAATGGGGATCTCTGGAAAGAAACCAAATCCTTTGTGATGGGTTTTTGTTTTAGTGTGGGTCAGTACAGTTAGGAAAGAATCAGAAAATGATTAATGGGGAGGAAGTACTTGTTTCCCTGTATTTAGTTGTCATGGAAAAATGGAGCTTTGTGAGGATGGGCCTGGTTCATTTGGGGACTCCAAAGCACCTATCCATTTCAGGGGGTAGAAGTCTAATTAAAATACAATTCTCTGAAGTAGCCTGGCTGACTAGCAGCAGCACCATATACTGCCATAAGGAGAGTACAAGCACAAATCCAAAACTGATTATAGCTCAGTCTATTGCTACCTGGTGAAAAGCACTATGGTGATGGTAAATTGCACAGTTGGTTCTCTAGCTACCCTTCTGCCTGACTGAAGAGGCAGTATCCAATCCTGAAGAGAAAAAGCTGCTGTGACACTGGGGCCTTAAGGACTAGGGAAATTAAAAGCACAAATGTGAGGAATTAGAATGCACCTTCCTCTGCCCCTGGGTAATCTCATATCCCCACTGCACCCCCTCACAGTGCCTCCTGATGCCACAAAATAGCTGATCCACCACAGGCAGTAGGCTCTGGGAAGGAGAGGGAGGAGCTGATTGGTGGGGCCCGCTGGCAGGCAGAAGGCACTGTGGGAAGGGAGAGGTGTTGAAAGGGGGGTTGCAGGTGGGTGCTGACCACCCATCATTTTTTTCTCCGTGTGCTCCAGCCCCGGAGCACTCATGGAGTTGGCAACTATGAATAGATTTCAAGGTGCTCCTCACCAGGGTCAGTTGTAAACTTTCTGTCACCAGCTAAAGTGCTTTCTCTTTCTAAATTTAAAGGGAAAAGGGTGAGAGCTACAAATTCTTCCCAACCTTGTAGATTTAAAGGGTAGGTCACAAAAGAAAACCTGACACATGCTTGTAGCAGAACAAGCAAGGTGAAAACAGCTGCTCCAGCTACACTTTGATAGACAGCTTCAATCTGCCAGTTTGTTTTCCATCTGGAAACTCTAATCCAGAATGCTGTCAACTGCTTCTCTAAAAGGTTTTTCTTTTTCATCATTCACTACATCAGCATTGCCAAGACATCACCTCATCCAACAGAAGTCCCCTGTGAACAAACATGCTGAAGGTAGATAAGGAGATGGGAATTGAATTTCTAGCCTAAATTCCAGCTGTGATCCTTTCTAAAGTTAGGAGGGAACTAGGACAGAAGTTAGCCCACTGCTCACAAAAGGATGAAGGAACTTTACCAGAGGCAGGAGTTTAGCTTCAGATTATGGGTAACGTTCTAGCCCATCTTGCATGAGCCAAACATTGAGTGAAACAATAGGGACTCACTCCTTTTGTGACAGCTATACTATTATGGTCACCACTTTTACAAGCCTATGATAAATTTTGTACAAAGTAAGCCTTGTGAAGTATTATTTGGAAAGTCATTATCTGCTCAATATCATTATCCCATTGAAATATGTACAGCAATACTACATGTGAAGCTATGAGATTCTATTGTATGAATTATACTGAAATATGCTATAATTCTGGGTAACGCCCACAGACTCGTTTCTCAGAGACAAAGACACATTGGCACCCCAGGCTAGAGAATTGAGGGCACACAGCTATTCACCATACGTCATACCTATACAATAGCAAAGCAGAATATGGGACTACTGCTGCAGAGTCAGGGAGCCCCATTAAGGGGGTATACTCAGCCATTTTGCAGGCTTCCTGATGCCATTTCCATTAGCTGTTGGGAGGAGGTAGGGTGCATGCTATTCCTGTTTGGAGCAGCAGTAAGCAATACGATAGATCATATTCCCCAACAAGCAGAGTAGCCTAAGGTAGGACTCCTCACTTCTCTGTTTCCCCTTAACATCTCATTGTACTTCATTCAAACACAGTATTTTGCCCTATCTGTTGCTCTCAAATTTTAGCATCTGTTTCATTAACCTCACTGTACCATGCATAGTCACCAATCACCTATATTAGCGGCAGATGAAAAAAGTTGTAATATTTTATCTATATGAATGTGATCTGATTATAGCTCGATCATGTATCATTCTATAGAAATTTACCATTGCTATCACTTCAAAACTACAGTACTATTGGAGATAAAGCTATTCTGATAACTGTCTTTTTAATACTTTCCCAACCCCTAAAAAGTCCTTTCTTCTAAGGTGTTCTAGAACTAATTCATAGCGGGTAAATACCACATAAGTGTTTTGTTTATTACTTACAATTAGTCTAATTTGAGTTATTTTAGTGTTCAGGTGTGGTGGGGGATCCTAACTGCACTATAATGCAATATCTTCCCTTTCTGTGTATGAAGAAGTTCTTTGCTCTGTTTACTATGGGTGGTAGTTGTCCTCAGACCAACATTTTACTAGGTAAGGCAATTTTATTACAACTCAGTGACTGATTCATAACAGACATTCTCACTATCACATCAAACTCTTCCCTCCCAGCACTGAATGTAACAAGAAAATCAAAGGTCTCCTCCTTTCCAAATATTAAAATACACACTACAATCTCCTCAGCCCAAACCTCCATTTTCCACCAAACCTTTCCCCTTCCTCTTTTTATTCCTGTCAGGTGGGCCTAGAATGCTAATAACTCCCAGCTGCACCTGATCTTCAGCCAATTAATTGCCACTGCTTTGTTCTCTGGAACATCAAGAGAAACTGAGCTTTCCTTATGAGTTACTCAATTTTTCCTGCTTAGAAAAAAAATTGACCAAAAATGGCATAACAGCAGCTACATGGATTTCAATGCTTGATCCACAGAACAAGTACTGCTCAGAAAGCAATTCCCAATTGCAGTTCAACTTAGAATTTGAAGGATCCAATAGAGAGTTGAGAGATTATTTCAGTCTCTGTGCTCATCTAGCCCTCAACCTCTCCACTGAGCATATATGTTAACTTTTCAAACAAGCACTTTTGTGCTTTCTCCCATGCTGTCCCTCACATTTGGGAGAAACACCCCTTACACATCTGCAAAGCTACTTCATTACCCTCTTTCCAAACCCTCCTTAAAACTCTCCTTTGCCATGATGCCTACAAAAAAAACTTGACAATGGTTGGAGTCTTGGTGTGCTGAGTCCACTGCCTATCATGGTTTCCTTGTAATCCCACATCCATCTGTGTGTATCCTTTTAATATCTCATTTTACATTTAGACTAAGCTCTTTGGGGAAGGACCATCTTTTTTATCTGTGTTTTACAGTACCTAGCACAATGGTTACTGCTCCATGACTATTGCTCCTATGTACTATGATTATGTGTTATGTGACCCTTTGTCCATGTGATGGGGTATACAAATCCCACGCTGGGATGGAAGGGGTTAAAAGGACAGTACTTGGCCCAATTATCCCCGCCCCTCAACCCTGCAGAGCATGCTCCAACTGGAGACAGGGTTGAAAAGGGAACAACCCTGCTTGGAAGGTTGAGGAGGAGTATATACTTACCCTGAAGGCTCTTGTAAAAAGGGACTAGACATGTCTCCCTGAAATGCCAGTACTGTGTGCTGAGCCACGTTGGGGCTGGTAGTAAATCCCTTTGCACCCCTTGGCCACTAAGGGGTGCATACTGAGTTTCTGTTTATCTTTTTGTATTACCTGGAGTATTTATATTTTTGATTTTTTTAAAAAATCTTAATCTTTGAGGATCTGTGAGAATTCCCTTGTTTCCCTTTGTATGCTCAAAACAGATTTAAGAGCTTTCCAGCTCTTTTAACTGTCAGGCTAACAACTTCACCACTTTATTTCCTGAATTATAATCATTCCATTGTCAGAAAAGTGCTGTGTCCTTGGTTCCCCCCTCTCCACAGTAATGTTTGATTTAGTTTGGATTTATTTTTATTCTGTTTCAGCATTTTCTTCCTTCACAGAGAGACGGGGATACCTGATAATACAGCTCTATTGTCTTTATAACATTTGTGTTTGCCCTTACAATTCTCCTTTTCATTATTCCTGTCATATTTTTTTCTCTTTGCAAAATCTTTAGAAAATACTTTCCAGCATCCCAAAGCCCTCTGTTGCTATGGAAATCTTATTAACTTTAAAGAAGTTTAGCAATTCATTTAAAATATCTGCTACTATCATGTTGTCTTTCATGAATGAATATTTAAGGCTCTAAAATGCATGGCTTTCAGTTTAGTAATCTCCTTTTAACATTAATGGCTAGATCTTCAGCTGGTGAGAATCTGTCTAAGTGCATTGAAGTCAATGGAGTTGTGCCAATTTATACCAGCTGAGGTTCTGCCCATAAATCTACAGGATGATGATGATTAAGACAACTAAATATATTCCACATCAGCCTACATGATATCAGAAAATAATCAACATGACAATCTAGGGCAAATATTTACCCCCAAATATCTGCTAGCTCCTTATCTTTACATGGAGTTTTAGATTTTAGATAGATATTGCAAGTGTGAATCTAATCTACTGGGTTTCAGTTCTCATTTCCCTCCTTTTTACAATTAGGATGTCTTTCACTTCTTAATATATCTCTTATGAAAGTGGCAGCATCTATGTTATGAGCTAATTATTTCCTATGTGGCAGATCCTCAGCTGGTGTAAGTTGTAGTAGCTCCATTGACTTCAGTGGTGGGAGGATAATTTACAGCTGGCAAAAGCCAATTATATCTCATGCTCTCTGAAATGATGCACTCTAGGGCATGACTAAGTGGAAAAGCCTAAGAATATCAATACATTTAAAAGAGCAGCAATAGGACCAGAATAGAAGTTCTTGGATCCTGGTCCTAAGCCAGGTGAGAGAAGGTAATGTGGTGCATATCCCCACAGATATTTTCAGGTTATTGGTGGCTGGGGAAAGAGTTTCATTCCTCCTTAGATAGCTCATCAGGCAGTAGAGAGAAGGCTATGAATCTCCAGAAGGTCTTGCTCGATGAGAGAAGTAAAGGCCTAGGGGAAGAATCATAGCTGAGGCATGCTCAAGAGTCAAGGATAAAATTGGGAAAATAAGTCAAGGAGATTTCATGGAGGAGTTGTGAGTCTGTCTTCAAAAACTCCTAATATTTGGAGTACCTATCAGAAATTAACTTGTGACCACCTCTCTCTGTAGGTTTCTATGCCTCTCACCATAAAACTTGAGCTTCCTGCCTCACTTTAATCAAATTCCAAAACAATGAGTGTTTGCTGTGTTTTATCATCAATTACAAGTTATGCTTGATGGGGACCACAGCTTGAAAGAAAGCATTCCCAAATACCCTCTTGTGGCCTTCAAACAACCCCCCAACATCACCAAATTTCTCCTGAGAAGCAACATTCCCAGAGACCAGGACAAACCAACTGAAAGCAGCACCAGAACCTTGCAGAACAACAGATGCAAAACCTGGAGACACATCTCCACTGCTCCAATGATTAATACACCCTGCAACACATCTTTCAAGATCCATAGGCCTTATACTTGCCTATCACAGCATGTAGTGTACCTCATCCAGCACATCAAATACCCCAACAACAATTATGTGGGTGAAACCAGACAATCACTATGCTCTCAAAAGGACTCTCACAGAAAAATGATAAAAGACCAAAATACCCTGTCTCCTATGAAAGAACACTTTTCACAAAGTGATCATGCTATATCTGACCAGTTAGTTCTTCTCTTCAAAGGAAATCTGCAGAACATCTTCAAAAGTTGAGCCCAGGAACTTAAACTCATAACACTGCTGGATACTGAAGTTATGTTGACATAAGCTGTAGTGTAGATATAACTTTTGTCATTCTGGGAGGGTGAATAAACCATCTCCTTGAGCAACATAAGTTACACCAACGTAAGTACCAGTATGGACAGCCCTAAGTTGGTGGGAGAACTTTTCCCGCTGACATAGCTTCCAGCCAACATAGCTACTGCCTCTCGCGGAGGAGGTTTTATTTTCCTGAAAGGATAGCTCTCGCCCATCAGCATAGAGTATCTTCACCAGACGTGCTGCATTGGCAGAGTTGTATGTGCAGACAAGCCCTAAAAAACACTGATTTAACAGAGACACTGGTTTTATAGCCTATTATAACAACTTGTAACACACCATGATGCCTATTAACCCTGCATTGTCCTACAGCTACAGGGGTGTTAATTGACCAAGCCATTTTCAGTGGTCTCCTAAAACATGTGTGAGTCTCTTATGTTTAACAATCTGTCTCATCTTTTATTTAGCTTGGGCACTCTAGTTTCCTTCTGCAGACCTGAAGAAGAGCTCTATGAAGCGTGAAATCTAGTCCCTTCCACTATCAGATGTTGGCCTAATAAGAGATATTACATCAGTCTCCTTGTCTCTCTCAAAACAATTAGCAATGGATTAGAATTTTAGTGGGTTCTCAAACTGGGAGTCACGACCCCTCAGGGGGGTTGCGAGGTTATTATATTGGGGGTCATGAGCTGTCGGACTGCACACTAAGCCCCACTTCACCTCCAGCAAAGTTAAAATGTTGAAGCGTTTATAAATGCAAGACCCATTCCACAGTGAAGTAAGTGAAGTTTCCTTCCTGCTCTATTCATTTGATGACAGTTTCATCACCAGCAGCTTTCTGTTTGTTCCTTCTGCTCCTTTGAGTCTCTCCCATGTGTTTCATGTTTTTCATTGGTCTCTCTCTCAGATGCTCCCTTTTTCTTGAATCACAAATCTATATCTACCCTCCATGACTCACATGTGCTTTCTTTATTCCCTCATTGAGCTGCAACTAAAAATATTGTAGATTCTTTCCCTTGAGGACACTTTTAAAAATAGAAATGGGTCAGAACTGGAACCCCGGCTCCAAACATCCCCGAATTCTGCAGTCAAAGAGCCAGATCAGATTCTGTATGGAAATCTGTTGCTCACACATGCCTCTACTTTAAACAGGTTCTCCTGTAAGCAACAGAACTAACAAATCTTGAATTTCATACAACAATTTGGTGTTTACAGTTTGTTCATGCAACAAATCTATTGGTTCAGATTGTCCACAGCTGTGGTAAAAACCATGTGTGTGAGGGGGGAGGGGCTTTTGAGTGGGAATCTTACAAATATTTCCTCATGGAAGATGCATCTTAGGGGTGGGGATGAAGAGGAAGTTTGTCCCTCCTTTCCCCCTGTGGGGCCAAGCCCCAGGCTCAGCAGGTCCTCAGATATTAAAGAGAGTTCCTGGGCCTCTATACTGGCTCTGGCCCCAGGTATACATCTACCCCCAGCTCCATAGCAACATGACTTCATTCGAGCCAGAACAACAGGAATGTCCCCTGTTGTGATTCCCTGCAGGGCTGGCTTTAGGCCGATTCCCCGGAATCAAGCCCCGCGCCTAAGAGGGCCCGCACTTTAGGCGCCTTTTTAATTTTAATTTTTTTTTAACTCACCTGGCGGCAGTCCGGGTCTTCAGTGGCTCTTCGGCGGTGGGGGGTTCTTCACTGTCTCTGGGTCTTTGGCAGCATTTCAGCAGTGGGGGATCCAGAGCGAGTGAAGGACCCCCACAGCCGAAGTGCCACCGAAGACCCGGACCGCTGCTGGGTATTCAACTCAGGCCCTGCAGTTCCTAAAGCCATCCTCAGAGCACTGAACAGCTACTGGGTAAGCTTGAGAGAGTCAGCACTAGTTACAGGGCCTAGGCAATTGGACTGTGGCATCCCCACTACCGAGATGGGTGACAGGCACAGGTTCTGTGCCTGGAGAGTGCACCTAGAAGCCAGAAGGACAGTATGCAAAACTCCGCTACACCCCAATATGGGGAGTTCATGAGATGTATCATCTCCCATGGCAAGCCTAGGGAGCAAACGACTCAGAGCAGAACCAAACCAGTATGTCCCACATAGCACTGCAGGACATGATGGCTGTCTGGCCAAGGATTTTATGAAATTAGGGATATCACACAATGGAGTCATATTTAAGTACTTTTAATCCAAACCTATAAGGCTAATATATCTGAATTTTGAATAATAAGCTTTTGCCAGCATGAAGCCGATAATGCAGACATGACCTTTGCATGCATATTTTAAAGAAATGGGTATTATAATCCCAGCGCATAATAAAGAAGGACATATTCATATTTCTCAAGACTTTGCATGCTAAGAATATTAATATACATGCAGAATGTTCTGCATATCTAAAAGCCAGGCACTTTTAATTATAAATTTTATTTTTCAAAACTCATTCATTTTGCCCTATAGATTTACCCCAAAATAATGAAGCCTCAACCTGAGAATTGTGTGACTTCAGTTGTAAATTGGTCTTTGTGTTTCAGATTAACTGAAGGTGTCAGCTGAAACAAATTCTAAACATAGATACAAATGTGTGTTTTGTCATTGAATCTGTGTGCAACCCTTGGTTTGGGAGGCGAGTTGTGATGGGGGGAATTTTATCTCTAGGAACTGGATGTCACATGTTAGGGCTGTGAGGGGCAGGAGAATCCTTGCTGAAGTGGGAGATCTGCACTTTTGGAAGGATAGCATTGCCTTGGCCATGTGGAACTTGTCTTTGTGGGACAAGTGGAAGAAGAAGCAATAGTCACTTTGTATAAAGGAGCAGTACATGCCCTTCCCAGTGTTATGAGTCGTTATATAAGGGGTCAGGCAAAAGGAGAATTCTCAAAGATACAGCAGGTTAAGAATCCCTGTCAACTGGGTTTTACCCACTGAGCACTAGTGATTGGTAAAGCAAGTAGGGAAAACTTTGTTTCATTCCACGTGTGTAATTTAGGCCAGGCTCACTCATAAGTCCACTGTGGTTCACAGTGCCTAGGAACTAGAAACTACGTGAGACTTAAATAATATAAAAATTCACCACGTACCCAAAGCTGAAACACAAGATGGATGAACCCACAGAAGTCTAAACAAATGAAATGTACACAAAACAATGGAGTTTTGCACAGCTAGTCCCTGATTCCCATTTATATCAAATCCACTTTGAATGATTCTAGTAGTGTAAAGGGATCTTTAAATGAGCCTAAAATACATATATGCTATATTTAGGGTAGTGCTACACTGTCAGAGAGAGGTGTACAGTGGGTATAATGTACATAGGAATCAATGCTCTAAACCAGTGGCTCTCAACCTTTCCAGACTACCCTTTCAGGAGTCTGATTTGTCTTTTGTACTCTCAAGTTACCCCTCATTTAAAAACTACATGTTTACAAACCCAGACATAAAAATACAAAAGTGTTACACCACACTATTACTGAACAATTGCTTACTTTGGCATTTTTACCATATAATTAAAAAATAAATCAGTTGGAATATAAATATTGTACTTACATTTCAGTATATAGTATATAAAAGAGTATAAACAAGTCATTGTCTATATGCAATTTTAGTTTGTACCAACTTCGCTAGAGCTTTTTATGTAGCCTGTTGTAAAACTAGGCAAATATTAAGATGAGTTGATGTATCCCCTGGATACACCACCTCTGGGGGGGTACGCATACCCCTGGTTGAGAAACACTGCTCTAAACTATATACTTTATGGAAGCTGCTATTTGTCAGAAATATGCAACCTTTAGCTCCAATAATCAAGGCACGAGCAGTAAATGGAAATTAGGCAGAGGAAAAGTGGACAAGCTGTTGAATTTGAAATATACAGAATATGATTATTCTTACACTACTTTCAGAGAGTTGTTTTTAATTAACTGCTTTCTCCTGGAACTTGATTTTTTTACCTCCAATTCATTATGTTTAACCCAGGCTATATTAGGTTGGATGTGCAAGAAAAGCAGAGTGATATTTTATTTCCTGTGGACAGAAAATATTAGCGGAATTATTCTCCTAAAAAAACCTCAAACACTTCCTTGCTCCTTATGACTGGAACTGTCTTCCCAACTTTGGGCTTGCTTCTCCTCTCACACTAAGTATATATATATTAATGACAGGTTTCAGAGTAGCAGCTGTGTTAGACTGTATCCGCAAAAAGAACAGGAGTACTTGTGGCACCTTAGAGACTAACACATTTATTTCAGCATAAGCTTTCGTGGGCTACAGCTCACTTCTTCGGATGCATAGAATAAAACACACAGACAGAAGATATTTATACATACAGAGAACATGAAAAGATGGAAGTACGCATACCAACTGGAAGAGTCCAATCAATTGAGATGAGCTATCATCAGCAGGAGAAAAAAACCCTGAATGGTTAGAGAATCTATCCTTGCAACAAAGCCCGATGCCAGCTCTGTCCATATATCTATTCAAGTGACATCATCATAGGACCTAATCACATCAGACACGCCATCAGGGGCTCAGTCACCTGCACATCTACCAATGTGATATATGCCATCATGTGCCAGCAATGCCCCTCTGCCATGTACATTGGTCAAACTGGACAGTCTCTATGCAAAAGAATAAATGGACACAAATCTGACATCAGGAATCATAACATTCAAAAACCAGTGGGAGAACACTTCAACCTCTCTAACCACTCAGTGACAGACTTGAAGGTGGCAATTTTGCAACAAAAAAACTTCAAAAACTGACTCCAAAGAGAGACTGCTGAACTCGAATTAATATGCAAATTAGATACAATTAACTTAGGTTTAAACAGAGACTGGGAATGGTTGGGTCATTACACTAATTGAATCTATTTCCCTATGTTAAGTTCTCCTCACACCTTCTATGGGTCATCTCAATTATCACTTCAAAGGTTTTTTTTCTCCTGCTGATGATAGCTCATCTCAATTGATTGGACTCTTCCAGTTGGTATGCGTACTTCCACCTTTTCATGTTCTCTGTATGTATAAATATCTCCTGTCTGTGTGTTCCATTCTATGCATCCAAAGAAGTGAGCTGTAGCCCACGAAAGCTTATGCTGAAATAAATTTGTTAGTCTCTAAGGTGCCACAAGTACTCATATATTTTAATGCCATTGAAATCAATGGCGCTACTCCTGATTTACACTGATTTCAGTGAGCTGAATTGGGAGGAGGGATAGCTCAGTGGTTTGAGTATTGGCCTACTAAACCCACGGTTGTGAGTTTAAGTCATGAGAGGGGCCATTTGGGGATTGGTCCTGCTTTGAGCAGGGGTTGGACTAGATGACCTCCTGAGGTCCCTTCCAACCCTCATATTCTATTCTATGGTGAAAATCAGGCTCCCAGTGCCATTTGACCACAATCTACTCCTTAAAAGCATTTCTGCCATAAAGCTTTAAACACAGACAAGTTGGAGACTACAAATAAAAGCAAAATTATGGTTTCCAGTTTCCAGGCCTGGGCAAACTTTTTGGCCTGAGGGCCACATTGGGGTTCCAAAACTGTATGGAGGGGTGGGTGTAGTGTATTCAATTGCTCCCCGTAGGAATACACTACTTTAGGTGTACTACTTACAGCTGCCAGTCCCAGTGCTCTGAGTGGCATGGTAAGGGGGCGGGGAGCAGGGGGGTTGAATAAGGGGCAGGGAGTCCAGGGGGGCAGTCAGGGGACAGGAGTAGGGGGCGATTAGATGGGGCGGGAGCTCAAGGGCCAGGCAGGACAGTCCCATGGGCCATAGTTTGCCCATCTCGGATATAGGCCATCAAGTGAAAGATCTTGAAAAACACATGCACGAAATGTTAACTTCACAAAGAAGATGGAGTTCATCCCACTAGCAAAGACCTGGTGGTCAACATAGCTCTATTTGGTTTTCAGTTTCTATTAATATTTTGATTTGGTTATTTAAAAAAAATAAAAACCAACAACAAATGGTTTTTACTGAACTTCCTCAGCTGTAAGGATTTTCTGTATGGGCCATTTTCATTTAGATTTATGAGAATGATCCGACTTTTGTATTACCCTGCTGTGCAGAATGTGTATGGCTCAGCTAGCAGCAATGGTAGCTGCATGTTTGTGATGCACATTAGTTTCAATGTCCCCTTGTACAATAGTATCTGTCTCTTTCAAAAAACTTAGGGCAGACACACCTTGTGGCCAAGGAGACTGTAGAGCTATATACAAAAGGCACAAATTTTCACTGAAGCCTAGTCTACACTAGAGTTAGGTCAACGCAAGGCAGGTTACTTCAACCTAACTATCTAAGTGTCTACACTAAAATTTCACTCCTGACAACATAACTGCCAACTTAATAACTCCACCTCCATGAGAGTTGTAGAGTCAATGTCAATGTAATTAGGTCGAGGCAGTATCAGTGAGTAGACACTGCGTTGCTTACATTGGCTGTTACTGGCTTTCAGAAGCCATCCCACAATGCCCCGCACTGACAGTACAGTCAGTGCAAATGCTCCTGGTAAGGCTGTGCACTGCCGCCACAAGGAGCATAGTGTGCAAAAGCTCTCTGCTTATGTAACTTTGGTCGACATAATTTTGTAGTGTAGACATGCCCTCAGATACAGACAACTCTCAATCGGGCTTCAATTAGAGCTGTACTCGTGTATCTGAAGGCAGACAAACTGATAGTGGGTGTGTAGTTTGAGACAAGAGACAGGGCCTAATTCAGATCTCACTTATGCCAGCTCTGCTCCTGAATAATTCCACTTATTTCAATAGGATTATTCCTGATTTTCACCAGTCTGAGGACAGAATCAGGCCTACTTTCTCTTTATTCTCAGCACCAGCTGCTTAACCTGACTTCACTCATACCATTGGAGGAGGTTAAAAAGGATACTGCTTCACTTTGAGTAGTTAAGTGTGGTCCTACCAAGAAAGGTCAATAGGTTTGGGGTTTTAACAGCTTCTCTTCAGAAAATCCCAATGTATTCTCCAGTGGGTCATTACATTCCTCGTTTTTTAAATTAACATATTTTTCCCCTTATTCCTGCCTCTTCATCACCTCAGAAAGGGCAGAACCCATCACAACAGGCATTAAAAGTTATTCTCAGGGCAGGCATATACGTACAGGCTCAGAGAATAAATTAAAGAGAAATTCCCCCACAGGGAACACACTTGGTAAAGCTAGAAATGTCTACAGGATGTCACACTAAACAGTCATAGGAGAAATCAAAAGATCAACAGCCCTTGTAGTCAGCTGCCTTTCCATAACATTTTCCCAAACCAGCTTTCTCCTGTCTTTTTTATGTTACTGTATTTCTTGGGAACAACAAATCCAACAAGCTGCACCTGGCCATGGTTAATTATTTAACCAAAGGACATGGCAAAGAAGCAGGATAACTAATTCATTTGTTAGGGAGGCACTAGGGATGTTTATTTTGTTTTTAATACAAGAAAAGAGGTGTTTCCTTTAAATAATTTCTATTTCTGTCCTTTCTTTAAAAAATCCCAAAGAAAAATACAGACGAGCACAGACTGGCTGAAATAATGCTCTTTGAAATGATACAAGCCGAAAGCTCTGATGCCTACTGCATGCTTGTATATCAGTGGGCAATTCCAAGTTCTCTGTGATCCTGTCCAGAATTTAGTATTATAATTCTCCAGGTCATTTTATACAGCTTGACATCAGATGATAATTTTTCAGAATAATCCAGGCATGAATGAACCTTTTTTCAAAGCCAGAAAGGATTGTTTTGAGGGTTCTAAAAGGACATATGGCTGCCTGTGAAAATAACCTGCTGTTACTATTACCGTTCCTGTGACAGCGATTCATTGGCCACCACCAATTGCAAAAGGTTGTGTGTGTGATGTTGGCGACCTTAGGTTCTGATCCTGCAATGAGCTCCAAACGAAGGCAACCCTTCACCTATGCTTAGCCCCAGAGACTTCGGTAGGGCTCTGTTATGGTGCATGGGACAGCCCAAATGGAGTTTATTGCAAGATCAGGGCCTGAAATACTGTGGGGGCTACTAAAACACAGGTCTAAAATCATCTCTTCTTTTCAGCTTTGTTTTTCTCTCTCTCAATGAATTTATTCAGGGGAAAGGTGCTTTATGGACACCCTGGGGTGAAATCCTGGCCCCACTGAAGTCAATGACAAAGCCTCCATTGACTTAATTGGAGCCAGGATTTTATTCCAGCATATTACCATCCTCTCTTTGCACAAATACCACTTGGGCAGCATCACTGCTAGCTTTCCCCAGAAATGATCTCTCCTACATCTATATTACTTAGATTTTTGTTTAAAAATATGCATTTTCAAAGATCAAAACCTTCCAAGGTGCCTCATTCTGAAGTGTATTGCTATAAGCTTCAGACTCAACCTCTTTTTATCATCCTGTTCAGTTTGGAGGAGATGAGACTGAATTTCAGTTTCAAAGGCTAAAACAGGCGGTGTTCAATTTTGCTTCATTAGAAATTCTGTTGGGAAACCAGCCACTCTAGCAAGAAAGAGAGAGCAACAGACTGTGATGCATGTTATGTAACAGCCTGGTACCCAGGACAAAAGTCAGTGGTATGACTTCTGCTTTTCTCCCCATCCCAGCCATGTTCTGATGATCTATGTATTATTGCTCATTGTTCAGCAGTGCAATTTTGACATCAGAGATGTCTTAGCCAATGACAAAATAAACATGATCAGTATTACTCTTAGTTGTAGCCTATAGGGTTATCCTGCCTCCTTGCCTAGATATCTTTTCTCATAGATTCCTTAATTTCTTATGGGCTTGATTATTTGTTTGATTATAATAGATTTATAGGTTCATATTAGAGTATGTTTTGGCTGTAATACAAGGGACCTACAGGCCACATCCTATATGTTGTGCTAAGGCAAAGTTAGCATACATATATTTGGGACCTTTCACCTAGATACATGGTGATGAGTTAAAGCATAAGGTCCATATATGGCTGCGACTTTTAATATAGATAAAGAATGCATAGAAGCAGGTTGGCGTAGAGGGCTTCCTAAGTTCATGCCCTCTATAAACTTAACAGGTACACCACAAGGAAAGAACTGAAATAACCAGGTAGGACAGAAATAACAAATGTGAGAATGATCTCATGTCATTAATATGTATGTATATGTCATCAATACGTACAAATATAGCAGCCTATGGAGTAAGCGTACCCTAACATTTTGTGGGTGAGGCAACTAAGTTTGGACATAGAAGAAAGGCTCAAGTGCCCAAGCTCTAGAAGACCCACCATGCCAAGGAAGCTTCTAAGTTTCTAATCTTTGAGCTTCAAGTTATAAGGCTTCTTTATTTATTAGTCTGTTATTTCTTAAGTTTTAAGTCAGTTAGTTAAGTAAAATTCTTAAGTTAGCTTCTTTAGCTCTGAGCTCTTCAGATTTTCCCAAGCTCTGCACCTCCCACTCAAGAACTGAGGAACCTGGACCTGAACTCTTAGTATGCCAGAGGCGAGGCTGGTCCTTTGTCTTTTACCACCAGGTTATCAAGGGAGGGTGTGAGTATATTAATCAAAAGCTTTATAGTATAACATCACATGTATCTCTAGAACAATATTATTGCATTTGTAACTCTGATTATTTTACCATTTGAGTACTATTCCATTTATCCCAATAAAAATCTTTAAGGCTACATTTGTCTCAGTGTGAATGTCCTTGTCATACACCCTGAGGGTCCCTGTGCGAACTCTGTGTAGCCTGTTTCTGTGACAAGAACCTTATTATCTTCTGATCAGATTAATTGGCGAGCCTTTAGCCCATAATATTAACCTCCTAAAATCAGGCAACATCATGCTCCCTTCTTCCTTTTTCCCTCTCAGCTGCTGTCATATAAATAGATCATTGTTGACTGGTGGATTGTGAGATAAACCAAAGACTTGAACACCTCATTATTGAGAGATCACATTGTAAAAATGCAGTGTGTACTGAGCTTGGGATGTGGCTGCACTGGTGAAACTTGGTCCCATAATTCTCCTTTGGAGGTGGCAAAGGTGGAGATATAATATGGGCAGAGTTGTTTTGGCCACTATCTAAACCTGTCCCCATATCTACACTATGGCTTCTGCCACTGGAGCTGTACCATTGCAGAATTACATATCCATTTTTTCTTATTATAGACAAGACCTTGTCCTGTTACAGGAGCAGTTAGACTTGGCTGATCTAACCCTACAAACATCCATGTGCTTATCTTTACTCACATGAGCAGTTCCATTGAGGTCAATGAGACTACGCATGTAAGTGAAGATAAGCATTTGCGCAAGTGTTTGCAGGATCAGTTTGTACAACTTGAAATAATAAGTTGATTAAAAATCACCTTTCATGTATACGTTGATATTTACTTAACTCCATGTAATGCATATTTATCATATGCATCACACTTCTATTTTTAACAGTTCTTTCTTTCTCTTGCTTTTACTTCTTGAACACTTTGTAATACAAATACATTTAAAAAAATTCCAATCTACACACATACAGAGTGCTTTATATTGTCAAAGCTCTGTACAAACAATAGCTGATTAATAACACATAACCATAAAGATAAAATAAGGACTGGACTGCAGGACATCTTATTTCTGTAAAAGGTTACTCTTTACACTTGATTGGAAATTATGCTATGTAAATTTACTCTTAAACAAGCTTTCTATAAAGTATTCCCTGTAGCCCCTAGAGCTATCTTGGCCTTTTATTTTACTTAGTGGTAACACAAGGAACCTACAGGCCTGTATCCTGTAATACATTGGCTTAAGCAGGTTAACATAAGTGAAGCATAGGCCTATGATTCCTACCATAGATAAAATGGCCCAACAATTACCCTCGATTTTGGGGAACTGGGAATAGCTTGCTTAAGAAAGGAGTTGGTACATAATGAGACTAGGTAACCACAGGAATATTGAACTGATACTAGGGTTTGGTATTTTAGGATAAAATCGTTGGCAGATGTTTAAGCACAAACTTGCTTTAGCAACAGTTGATGTTTATGGTAATGAGCTAAAAGGTATTAACATGTTAACTTATAGGATCAAGCACCTGAGTATTATGAGGCTGAGGAAGTTAGATATAGACATGGGAGGCTGTGCATCTAAATGTAGATTCATGATAGTCTACAGGCCTTATAAATGACCAGGCCACCAAATAAGCAGTATGGCAAGTTTTCTATCATTGACCCTTCAGCTCTTCATTGTCATAATTTACCAGCGAACTACAAGCACTGGGGTTTGGACCATAGGACTCACTTTGCATGCCAGAGACAGGGCTGATTGGTTACTTCTTATCACCAGATCCCAAGCAAGTGTGAGAGTATATAAGAGTATGAGCATATACAAGGAACGATGCCAAAGATATCCCCAATATTATATTACTGCTATTTGTTTATGTGGTTTAAAGATTTCTTGTCTTTTACTCACCATGTTCATAAAAAAATGGCTAAGGCTTTGCTTTGCCCTCAGTGTTCATGTCATTGCCATACAACCCAAAAATTCCTATAAGATATAGAACTTGTTAGTTTTAATTCAGTTGTGTCTGATGCTGGGACTAGAAACCTATTACCCCCAGTTCATTAAATTAGTATTAATTAGCAACCAATACAATTATTAACTATTCAAGCATCAGGCTACATTCTCCATGAATGCATATTAACAATTTTTATGAGTTTTTCTTCATGTGCCATTTAGATAGTTTTTCTATGGAATTGTTATAAGAAAACAGCAGAATAGACAGTCTAACCCTAAGAAAGCAGTGATTTCCAGTGCTCTGTAAGTGCAGGTACACGGGAACTGTGGTTCTTGTTTTAATAATTATTTGTGTTGCAGTAACACCCTAGGAGCCCCCAGTCATGGACCAGAACCCGATTATGCTAGCACTAGGTTACACGAATGTGTGAAAGCCTCATTTTTCATGCAATGGATGAAGAACTTTATGAAAATATTGATTGCAAATAGAAATAGAAACAAGAAATAGAACAAGTTTCAACTATGGCTGGGAATAGGTTAAAAGTGAACCAACCTTCCTGTGTCTCAAAGTGCAATGTAAATACTCAGTAATCCTCCTGTCATGCATGGTGTGTGTAAAAATGTGACTAGCACAACAATAATTTCCTTAAACATACATGGCCTTGGTAAGCCATGAAATTCTAGCTATGAATTTGCCTTTATTTCTTGATGGACAAACACTCTACATTTCACCTCCTATAAATGTTGGTATGTCATGTCTCTAAGTATCCAAGAAAATACCTATCATGAGTTCTGCACTGAATCTGTGGATACGTATGTACACCTGTGTGTGTATATGTGTATCATCTTAAAGAAAAGGGAATTCTTCATTACAGTATCTCCATAGCTAAAATCTAGCTTTAACATTCCCCATTCCCACTAGCCATGTTGTTTTCCAACAAGGCTGTTAAACGCACATATCAGGATTTAAAATAAATATATTAGTCATGCACAAGCTCCACACTATACTCATGCATACAGATTTTATAGAACCTATGTGATCTGACTGCAGAACATATTTTTTGATTAATTAGACCTAAGGTTTTAATAAAGAAACAGCAGGTGAGGTAACCACAGAATTAAAACTCCCAACAGGCTTGAAGTAATAAAGTCATAAATATAAAAGAGTTCAAAATACCTCATTTTCTTTTTCGAATAACATCCTCAACAACTTACAATGCATTTTTGTCATCAGCAGAGGGCACTGTTTCTATAGCCTCACAGATACCTCTCAAGCTCTGGATTCTTTGGAGAACACACAACTTGTATTACATAACATAGGTAGATTTGTCATACTGCAATATCCAGAGATTCTGGGAAACAGACTATCCACAGAAACAGTAGAATTTTGTTCAGTTGCAGAATACCAGAGTTCATATAATTCAATTATATTGAATATATTTGATTGGTTGTTTAAGTTCAGGCATTTCCCCCACTTCTCAGAGCATCTATTAAGAAGAAAATGGGATATAACAATACTTGTCAAGCAACTCCATCAAACCTTGGACATTTTAATGATCATCTTTCTGTTCATATGAATTTACCTAAGCCAGGTTTGTACTTTCAATTGGAATTCAAGCTTCTGCATTTTGGGGCTTCTCAGAAGTAATTCAAGTTCACACACTCTTTCTTCCTGTAATTTAAACTCATTCAGTTTGATTTATCCTTAGACTTGTGTAGATTAGGTGTAACTGAAGCCAATGGAGTTACATGAGTTTAAAACCCCTGTTACTGAAAAGAGATTCAGATCTATTTTTTCCCCAGTTAGATTCATTAAAAACAAACAAACAAATAAAAACAGTGGCACTCTTTTCTAATTGAAGGGAAGCCTGTGCTATGTATTAATGATTGCGGAACAACCACAAAGTTAGGCTGACAGAAACCTAGTCCTCCAGGTATGGTGTATACTCTCTATTAATTCATTACCATTTTCTTTCCTGTCACTCTGGCTGTTTCTCCCATCATCTACAAGGCATAGTCAATGCATGTTGCATGTTTCTCTCTGAGCCCAATATACAGAGGATATGGGTCTGTTATATATAGAAAATTAAAAATGATAAATAGCTAGATAACTAGATAGATGGATGCAATTGAAAATAAAAAAAAAACTTTGGGGCTGATTTTTTTTCAGCTTTGAGAAAAATTGTAACACTTTTGAATAATTCAGATGAAAATGTCTTGCTTTCATCAAATTTTTATCATGGAGAATAAATAAATAACAAAATACAAATTTAAAAAAATCCTGACCAAAAATCTTCTTATTACAATTGGTTAAAAATATGGCAATGAACATTTAATTCTGTTTGTTATTATAATATTTTTTGTATTATAGTCATGCCTAAGGGTTTCAATCAGGTATCAGGTCTCCAATGCTTTGAGCCCTGTATGGTCAGGAAATGAAACAAAAGTCCTTGCTCCAAAAAGCTTCCAATCTAAGGTTATGACAAAATGTAACAGATGGATAGAACAGATGAAGGGGACAGAAGAGAGAAGACAAGGTAACAGTGAAATGAATATGTTTTTCAACGTAAGTGATAGGGGCAGCTGATGACTTGCCTAACTATGGTAATCTGGCAGATGTTTGTAGATATCGGGGAAGAAGTGAGTTTTAAGGTGGGATTTGAAGGAGGATAATATTTTTACTAATACTTACTAATATTTTTCAGGGAGTTTTTCCTGTGCATAAGGGGGTGTCAAGGAGAGAGAGCACCAATTAATTTGAGAAAGAAGCAGACTGGTGGGCCATAAAGACTGAGAATGGTGTTGGAGCAAAGAGAGCAGTCAATATACCAATAGGATAACAAAGGAGCTAGGTAGGGTCCAGCCAAGTCACAAAGGGCCATGAGTGCAAAGATGAGAAGCTTGTGAAAAGGGAAAAGAATGCAGTGTAGTCACTGCTCGCCACCTTCAGTGACTGCTGGCCAGGTTTCATGTGATTATCATGCATCTTCTTCCCTGCAGAACAACAGAGGGGAAGATTCAGTCCAAAATGATCACCTAGGAGCTCCTCCTTTGATCGTCTCTTAAACCTTGAAGTCTTTACACTATTTTCTTACTTAACGTCTCTATTTTGTTTATAACCTTTGATGGAATTTTTTGTTCATCAGATGCTGAATGGCTGTATTACCAGGAACATGGCAAATCATGGTCATTGGGTTAATTTCTGAGCTATATATATATATATATATATATATATATATATATATATATATATATATATATATATATATATATATAAAGATTTTTGGAAATCACTGAGGCTTGACTTTAAATAAATAAAGAAAATAAATAAAGTATTAATTATTATTATTATTAATATTCTCAGTGGATTGTTACTGTTAATACTTCCATGAGATCACCTGGGATTTTTGTCATTAGAATGCTCTACAATAGATATGTTTGTCTGTAGATATGTAGTTAGTTAGTTAAATAGATAATGTGCCAATAGATGGCACTCAGGAAGATGCAGTATTGCTCATATGTTCTCTAGGAACAATAAAAATTGTTCTGTCATGAAAATGACTTCCAGTGTACAGTTCCTTACATCAGCTCATAAGCACACAAACTATAACAGCGAGGTATGAACTAAGGGTCTAGCCTTACAAACACTTAGACATGTGCATCACTTTTCTCATGTGATTAGTCCCATTGAAGTAATTACCAATACATTAGGCCCTGATTCTGCAAACATTTGAAGTCAATGGAACTATTCACGGTAGTAAAGTTATGTTCAGGACAAAGTACAGAATCTGGCCCTAGTGCATCAATGATGTGTCTGGATGGGAAGGCAAATGTGTAGGACTTTGGAGGAGAAAGCAGAACACACTTTGTCTCCAGGGGTGAGATGGAACTCACAGATCTGTGAAAAAGCAGAGTCTTGTGGTTTGTCATTGGTGCAGCCATGCAATAGATTATCTGCCAAGAGCGGCAAAGAATGGAATGCCACTCAATTTTCTCATGTCATTCATTTTTAAAGCACTGAATAACGCCTGAAAGATGTGAAAGGTGCTGGATGAAGACAGGAGTAAATCTAAACCAATGTCCAACTAGGAAAGTTTATTTCAATTTGAAAAATTCTATATAAAGTTCTAATGAGTTTTGGTGGTGAGAACAGAAGCGAGGTTGACACACTCTGAATTTTTCTGACACTGCTTTGCAAAGGGATACAATGGCAATAGATGGAAAAGGGTCTGATTCTGCTTTCACTTACACCAGCATATCTCTATTGACTTCAGCAGAGTTATTCTGATTCATGTCAGGGTAATGGAGTTTAAAAATATCAATGGATAGATTCATATATAGTTAGAATAAAGAAAGCTGTTGTTAGTTATAACAAAAGCAATGTTTTATTTGCACTAGATCACCCAAGTTCCTGCCCAGTGCCTGGAACCTAGAGTCCATTATTACTCTAGGTACTCTGGATCTTGCAGGATCGATAACGCAGTTCTTGAAATGCCTGCAATACCCACAAGAGGAACAAAAGTGAGTATCAAGGATAGCATTTCTGAACAACTTTGGCTAGCCGACCTTTTGTTGATTTGCCACAACCTTAAACGTTTGGTTGGTTTTTGTTTTTGTTTTTTACTAGGGGTTTGTTTCGTGTAAAATTGACAAAATATGTATTTGTATTATTACAATTCTCCAAGAGATAAAAATTAGACTCTCTGATCTCTCTGGAACATAGTAAGCATTTCTCAACATTACTTAACTATATTTCTATCTGATACACGGTGCTTTGGAGGCTGGCAAATACGTACATCCAGGTGCTATGCTGGCTGTCAGCGGGAGCTAATATTCTTCAAGAAAAAAAGACATATACAGAGAATTATAAGGAAATTTGCACTTTAAAAACTGAAGACACAAATGACGGAGTTCAAACAAACTGCTCCCTGATTCATTCTGTGTGCAAAATATAATGACAATAAGGCTTGATTTATTGTGTGTTGTGCTTCTTCAGTGAAAAAAAGAGAGCAGATGGAGAACAAGAGTTCTTCTTGATATATATTTCACCATAAATTGGGCACTATTGAAATGAGGTTTTTGCATGTGATGTGAGAATAAGGTTTAAAAAAGAAAAATGCTCCGCAAAACAAACAGCATTTCAGTACTTGCTATCGTCAAGGTAATACTCTAGAATTCAGTCAAGGTCAGCACTCTGTTCCCTAGCTTAGCTAGATCAGCACTGTAACTTTCAGTCAACTAGATAAGAAAAAAAAGTGCCTTTGACCCCTGAGATCAGTAGATGGCATTTAGCAAGCAGCAAGGCATTCTCTGTGTATCACATTACAACTGCTGCACAGAGTCCTCCATACCCTGCAGCTGAATAGTCAAGTCTAATAATATATTTGACCTTTATGAATATACAAACAGGATGGCAGGAAAGATTATTTTAATCAGATCCGAATGCATATGAGAGGACAACATGCAATTAGCTGGATTATGCAATTATGCTTTTAACTAACATTTCAGCAGAAATCAACTTAGGGAGCTGGGGAAATCTTCTAAACAATTGCCAGGGAGCACATCAGCACTCAGATTGTCATGTAAATATTACATTTTATTAGGAAGACACTGCTGTCTAATAAGGGTTATAAAAATACTGGAACCCCAGACTTAATTATTTTTAGATCTTCATGACCCATGGTTGTATACCAAGAGGGGCCTTCAAAAGCTCTATTGCACTCCATAGCGTGTTAAGGTGCTCTTTGCTCCTCAAATGGGATGCATTTGCAATTATTTTTCCTAAAGGCTCAGGTAGTTTTGTTTGATTTTTTTCCCCTCCCCATATAACTGTTCAACTCAGAAGTGTGTTTAGCAGAAACTACAGGCTCTTATTTCCCAAGCAATTCTATTTGAGGAATACCTATGGAGGGAGCATAGAGGAAGCTATTTGCAGTATTACCCCGTCACCATCACTATGACCTCCCTCACCCCCACCTCCCGCCTGAATGAGAGTCTCCACATGCAGTATATGGTAGGTATCAGAATAGATTGCTAGTGGATATGCCCTAGAGTGAGCTCTGTGCATGATGAGGAACATCAAAGATGAGGGGAAATAATGAAAAAGATTATAAAGCCTGTCCAGGAATGACAAGTAAAAGGAACAATAGATCTAGTCAGCTCAACTGTGGATCCCATGACTTTCAGAGTAATTACCACCAGCCATTACTAGTAGTGAGGCATTCACAAATGGAAATCTAAGGAGGGTCTTGTTCCAGTTGGAAAGATCAATGAGTGGAAACTAAACACAGTGAAATAGGAAATACAGAGTGCTTGATCCTGGTCCCTTTGCACCACTTAAACAATGATAGGGGGATTATTTTTTAATATGGAGATATACCTATCTCCTAGAACTGGAGGGGACCTTGAAAGGTCATTGAGTCCAGTCCCCTGCCTTCACAGCAGGACTAAATACTATCCCTGACAGATTTTTGCCCCAGATCCCTCAAGGATTAAACTCACAACTCTAGGTTTAGCAGGCCCATATTTAAACCACTGAGCTATCCCTCCCCGTGTATGCAGCAATCTGTGCCTGGAGATGGCATAGCCACTGTTGCATAGGATAAGCTTAAGGAGGTAGAAGGAATGGCCAGATATCAATATTAACTGTTGAGCTCTGGCTATGTAATAGGTCCTTGGGACTATTACTTCTTATTTCAGTGGGACTATTTGTTGTGAAATATGAGTCATGGTATTAGCATAAGTAAAGGGGTCAGAATCTGGCTCCAAAGTAGGAAATAGTTTTACCTGTGTCTACCATTATTTGGAATGTTCCAGTTGATCATAAAACTAAAGATATGAGCAATCATCATACCTGGAAGAAGAGAGAGACTGATTCTTCTGCAGTATGGTTCATTGAAAACAAAAGAAACAAGAAAATTAATCTTGTCTAATGAGGAGGAAAAATTTTCATCAGCTGATGTCCTACTCTAGCCTATGTCTGCACTGTTAGTGGGAAAGAAACGTAATACCTTCTTGGGTCTTGCTAACATTTCACTGGTTTGCAGGCTGCATATTTACCCAAAGTGTTTGGCTTAGTGTGTCAGTCTACATTGCAAGTACTAAAACACCCTTTTCCTGGTATGTTGCATTGTTTAATGATAAACATTGGTGCATAAAATAAAAGACTTTTCAGGGGTATAGTTCTAGCATATTTAAGTTGAATTATCTTTTGTTTCTTGCCACTTTTCAGAGTAGCCTCAATATTCCAATGCGATATATGAGTAGAAATTTTTTCTCACTCCAGTTATGTCTTGAAACATTTCTAGCTCCTTATAAAGCTCTGTATGGTTGATACTACCCATTAACATATATGTTTATAAAACTGGCCCTTTTGCTACAGAAAAATGGCAGTTTTCATCTTGAGGTGATAACAATCCTAATGATAGGGGTCCGAGAAAGGATATTCAAATAATGCATAAACATTTTAATATGTGAAGCAAAAGGCAAAGAGGAAAGTTGTTTTTATCTTAACAGAAGAAGTGTGGAAACACCAGCTATTCACAATTAATTCTATACAAATGGAAATCTGAAATAAACCAAAGAGATTTAGAAGGATAAAATGGAGGCCTGCAGATTCAGGAAAAAAGCCACTGATGGATAAGTGTTATTGAACCAGAAAGAAATGAGGCCATAGATAGCAAGGCAAAGGATAGTATTAAGTATGATAATTTAAAATAGAATGACACACTGAGCAATGTACCCTTTGTTCTTTCTCTATTGTTACTAATTCAGGGTCAATCTTAGTAATTAAAGAGATCTCTAGTACCTAAGCTTGATTTGTATGTATTCACTAATTATTAGTACGACTCACAATAGAAAGGCACATATGTTACCAAGTCTGCTAAACTAAACCTTGCAGATGCTCGCAAATATGACAGGCTGATTTCAGTGCTGTCCGGTTCTGATAATTGCTTATCCCTTGCTAATACTTCCAGTAAGGTTATTTAAAATCCCATTTGTTCCTCTTACCACATAAAAATATGTCTGGTACATTTCAAAAATTTTCAAGCACATGATTGGATTTCTGTTGCATTACTCATCATTTTGTTATTGGTAAGTTATGTTTATATATTTTCCAGTCTGCGATTTAAGACCTTGCTTGCTCAGTCAAAAGAGCAGGGCACTGTGTTAAAATGTCAGTATATCTTTCTTAAATTTTTTTTAGGAAGCTTGTATTTTTCCCTTCTGAGCATGACCATTGAGGTTTATGAGAGTCTGGTTCATGAGAGAGCTCTAGGCCTTATAAAAGCCTGGTTCATAGGTCAACACCATGAATGCAAGGAACATAATAAATAAGACGGAAAGAACTGCAAGCATGTGAATTTAGAGAGAAATGTGATGTAAATGGGACTGCGAGAGAATTGGTCTAATCAGAAACTGGCAGAACTATTTAACGTCCAGAATACAGAGAGTGTACAAAGGGCAGATTCCAATAGAAAGGAAAGGGTATTTGTGTGTATACTGGAGGGGGAGGATCTGATGGCAGAAGAAAGAAATGGCGTATGCAGACTGACTACAGCAGCATAGCCAATTTGTACTAAAGTAGAAGATACACAATTGGAAATATTACAGCACAGCTCTATTTCAGTATAAAATCAGACCTGGAAATCTTTAGACTAGTCAAGGGGAGGGCATTAAAACATAGTCAAGGAGGATTTGAATTTCCTTCATACTGACTGGAATAAAAATTACACAATGTCATAGAAAGGATACAGTTTTCCTGAGGTTTTATTGTAGCATTTTCACTGCCACTTTCTGCTTAGTCCTAAGAAATGAATGGGAATGACAAATAGAGCACAATTTGATGAAAGCTGTCACGTTTCTACAGTTGTGTTCAAAGGGTAATAATGCTAAACTATTTGCTTTTTTCCTAAAAACAGTAGTGAAGAAATGTATGAGGGTGAGAAGAACTTTACTGAAATAAATTATTGTCCAGAGAGCATTTACATTTCACTCTAGTTATTTCTCAGTGGTGAAACAGAAGAGCAAACCAGTGTATCTCAGTAAGCTGAAGCACAGAATTTCTATAGCAATAAAAAAAAAGAAGGTTCACAATGTATGAAGTATCTTAGAAGGAGTGAGATGAATGGATGGCTTATAACTAGAGCTGTATAAAACCCTTTCAAGATAGGTTCAAAACAGGCTTGCAAATTGTTTATATCACAACCCTTTTGCAGGCCATGTAAATGGAACATGTTTGAGTTCAAATAATGAACTCAATTTTCCAATAAGATTTGAATTGTAGGTGTGCATGTACATTTGGATGGATTTGCATGGGGTTCATATGCAGTGGTTAAAACAGATCCAGTCAGGATGTGAGTGCTCACTGCTTTTGGTAGGTAATAATAGGAGATATACCAATCTTCTAGAACTGAAAAGGACCTTGAAAGGTCATTGAGTCCAGCCCCCTGCCTTCACTAGCAGGACCAATTTTTGCCCCAGATCCCTAAGTGGCCTCCTCAAGGATTGAACTCACAACCCTGGGTTTAGTGGGCTAATGCTCAAACCACTGAGCTATCCCTCCTCCCTGGGATGTCACTGTACTGAGCCAACATTGTATTATTTGACAATGGGACTGTAACGGGGTCGACACCCACCTCTTGCTAGCACCACCTCTGGTTGGGTGTATCCATAATCTTTAAACCAGTCCCAGTCCTGCTACTGGGCCATGCCCCCAGCACTTCCTCCCTGGAGGCAATGTTTTTGCCCTCTTAGTCTGTTTTGGCCTCAGTCTTCAGCTGGGCCTCCTGAAAGTTCAGTCCCCTTCTGGGGGTTTCCTGATGTTCAATTCTAGGCCCGTCCCCAGTGGCCTATGTGGGGGACCCAGGCCTGCCCTCTACTCTGAGCCCGAGCCTTCACCGATGTCTTAACCTTAGCTCAGGGCCAGTAGCCATGCAGGGGCTCTTCTTTGCTCCTCTGTCCCTATTAGTACTCAGCTGTCCATTGTGGCTGGCTGAAGTAACTGCAGCACACCATCCACGCTCCTCGAGCTCTAGTGAGGAACTACACTGTCTCTGTAGCTCCTTTTTATAGGGGCCTCCTGGGCCCTGATTAGCTGCTTCCCCTGCAGCCACTCTAGCCCGCTCGGAAGACCTCTCCACTGGTCCTTACCTGGGACAAGTGTGGAAGGTCCCTAAGGGTTCCATCAGGGGGCCTAGTCTACCATGTCACAGGGACCCAATAAAGGGAAGCAAAATGGAGGCTACTCCACAGGGTAGTGTCAAGAAGTTTTTCCTCAGATACCGAGCATTTCTTTCTTAATTTCATCCTATTAGTAGTTATACCTGAGGTACTATCCTCAACAATTCCACTCCCTCCTTGGTTTTTACATCTGTTATGTCCTTTATTTGTTGTCTCTTAGTCAAGCTACACATATTTAGTTTTTAATAAGATTTCTTATTAAGTAAGTGAATCTCTCTAGCCCCATGCTCAGTATTGTTACACTATTTTGTTCATACAGTCTTTCCCAGTAAGCATGAAAGTGGCAACCTCACTATGATAACAGAAGTTCAAACAGAGACAAAATATTCACAGCCACCTTTGAGAAAATGTTTGCCAACATACATAAAACACTGTTATGTGGCTATTGGTTGAACTAGAGGCAAGACTGATTTTGAATACACTTGTAGTCAGATGTTTCACACAGTGGTAGTTATAACCGAATATGAAGATAAGTGAATAAAAGACCCTACAATGGGCACACAGATTTTTTATTAAATTAAATGATCTGGCTAAACATATAATTACAAAATCTTTGTTATTGTTTTAATAGCTCTAGAATGGGAATGGGAATAGTACGTGTCTTCCTAAATGCAAGTGAGATATCTTCCAGTTTCTCTGTACAAACTTGTGTATCCATTGTTGAACTGTTGTCCTTCTCTCTCACAACATTCAGAGGCTGAAACCAGATATTACCTGCACCTCCTACAGCAACAATACACCACGCGGAGTATCTTCATTGCTCCATTGAACCAAAGTGGTTCTTCGCTCTAGCTGTACCAATAGGAACTATGCTTTGCTTATTCAGCTGGATGTCAGATTTTGTGCATCCTACAAGTATAACATACAAACCAGCAAATGCAGAAAGTATAAACTTTGATAACATTTTCGAATGCAGAAGGGTTCTTAAACATAATATTATGATCACCGCTACTGTGTCCCTTCTTTTAAAAAAAATGGTTTACCATCAATTTATTTTAGACTGTAGTTGATTTTGGGGGGTGGGAGAGCAGGGGAACAAGGAGTGAGGAGGCAAAGATTTTTGTAAAATGATTTGTTTTCAAGCTGTGTGAAAATAAAGACATGTGGCCCAATTGATAGGCAAATTGAAAGGAAGAAGAAGAAAAAACAAAACAAGAAACCCATACCCCTTCTGGGCTGAAACCAGTGCCAGGAAGTATGAAGTCCAATAAGAAAAAAGAAACCATTAGCTGGATATTGATTTAATCCTTTTTTAATGTGGTTCTTTTCCTGGCTAGCACTTACTTGATTTTTGGTGTAGCTATTAACTGGTTTTGATCAGCTTTCACTGTTCTTTAGGCACTGAGGGTTTTCCATACAACAAATGCTTCAAAAGACCTTTTCCCTTCAAACAAAAATCAATGGCAGCAAACCCAGGCCTTCTGAACAACCCCAAAATAACCAGTTAGTCTGCATGCCCAGTGGAGGAGAAAGTTAATTTGGGTAACAGATTTTAATGTCAGTCCTCAAAGTCCCATTATTAGCAGCAGCCAATGATTGTTTTAATACCTACACAAAGACCTTTGCCTAGAATGTCCACACAGAGCCACACTCTAAGATATTTTCATGAACAGAGCTCCTGAAGCCTGCAGGGAAAAGGAGGACACCTGCTTTAATACCATCCACTCCTGTCCCCAGACCTATGCAGAGCCAGCCCTCTGTACAGTTTGGGGTCAGTGCACAGAGATGGGTAGGGAGAACTTGTGTTTTCTATGTGCATTGTCCCTTCAACCTATGGAGAGTCTGCTGAAAAGGTAATACAATCTCAGACTGTCTTCAATGCCCCTTCTCACCAGGAAAATCCTTTCAAGGAAGGTTTTTTTCAGGCAATAGCCAGCAGGGAAAGCCCTGTTGGCACAGCTCAGGCAGCTGTGCTGATGTGGAGAATATATGCAGCAGAGAGCTGGGGGGGAACAAAGTGGCAAGCTAGGACATTGGATATCTTGGATATTTATTGTTTCAGGACTGAAGCGCCTGCTTATTCAACATGGGGACACAGTAGGGAGTGGCCCCCATGATGGAACTATTAAAAGCCTGCAAGGTTTCCTTTAAAGAGCTTTCTTATACCCAAAGTTCTATTGCCTGCTTTTATCCATTAGAAAGGGAGCTCTAGCTGCTTGTCTTAAAGTGGGGAGGATATGAATAGGATTTTATAGATGACTTTCTAGTCACTTCAGACACATTTAACCCCAGGCCTAACAAATTTTTTAGGTCAAAAAATAAAGATTTTCTAGATGTTTAATTAGTCACTTGAGAGGACTCAGACATTACAATGAAGAGAAACATGTTGACATTGTCAGTACCAGAGTCATTCATTAATTATGATGGATTAAAAATGTATATAAGGGCAACAAAGTTAAAAGAAAATGCATTCAGCACTTCACAGCAAGCCCTCCATACAGGAGAAGTGTTATGAAAATCAGCTTTCACATACAAAGGGCCACACTCTGCTCTTGCTTACACACAGGCTAGTCTAAAGAAAGGGATAAGGTTGCACTGGTTTGAGTGTGCAGGATTTGGCTCTGTGTGTTTTGATGTATTAAAAGGAAGAGAAAAAAGAAAGCAACAATGACGTATCGCAGCAGCACCTTGCGACCCCAGCTAAGGCTGGAGCTAAAGGTGGTTGGAAATGTCCTGACAGTACACTTTTCCATTGGAAACTGGCAATTTGACAGAATCAAAACATTCTGCAGGAACTTGTCGATTCCAGCAAAACTTCTGATGAAAGCCAGACAATCCCGGTTTCCTGCCAGCCTGGGCTCCCTTAGTGTCCCTGATCTCCAAGCAGACAGCTCCCCGGGGAGTCAGGCAGCCTGAAAAGGGACCTGCTTTGGGAGCTGGTTCCCTGACAGCCCAAGCAGCTGCATCCTTCCAGGCCTGTCCATTCCGCAGAACCCCAGCTTCCTGGGGAACAGGCAGCCTCAGGAGGCAGCTGTCTGGGGAATCGGGCAACTGGGAGTAAGCTGAAAAAGTCTATTTCAGTTCTCCTGAAATGGAATTTTTCAGATTTTTTTTTTTAAACTTCATTCTGTTTCAGGACAATTCTGCCCCACTCCCCCCAAAATCAAAATTTTCCACAGGAGGAAAGTACCATTTGCCAGCCATCTTTACTTGGGGATTCATTGTGTTTGGTGCTGTATGTTACTCCTGGGGGAATTCTGTGCTACTGCACAATGCAGAATTTGACAGAAATTACCATTGTGTGTGCAGAATTTCCTTTCCCCATAGAAATGGGCTGCAGTGCTGCCGGTCATCACTAGGGGCCAACGGACCTGGCAGAGCCCAGCTTGCACATAGACGTCACTGCCTTGGGGAGGGGGCGGGAGCTAGAGGGTTCCTGGAAGCTGCAGTTCCCAGCATGCCCCAAGGGAAGGAGACAGCATCAGGCTATTTCTCCCTCTGGATCCCTGAGCTAGGGGAGGGGGGCATGGCTGGGCTTGCGGAGGGTGGTGGGGGCGGGTAGAAGGGATGCAGATATCTGGGTCAGGAATGCCCCATGACTGGCCTTGCGGGGAGAAGGGGGTTTGGATGTATTGGCTGAGGGGTAGGGGCAATGTGGCTGGGCTCTGGAGGGAGGGGCTGTGGGTATCTGGTCCCCAGGCTGGGCTCGGGGGGGATAGGGCAGAGAAACTGGGTTGTCATAGGGACTTCTTTAACTCTTTAGTCCTGGGGGAATTTTTGCATGTGTATGTATTGTTACAGACATACTTGCTGACACATATTTTGAAATAAATTACCAAACTAATTGAAACTGATGTGATTATGTAGTGTTATTTTGACAAAGAAAATTTTCAGAATTTTGCAGAATTTTAAAATATTGTGTGCAGAATTGTAATTTTTTTTGTGCAGAATGCCCCCAGCAGTATGTAGGTACACGTAGTAAGAAAGTGTCCTTGTCACACAGAGTTTGCAATCTAAATAGACAAACAGAGTATTAGTGTCCTCATCTACAGATGGGAAACTCAGAGACAGCATGAGTAAGAGACTAGACTTCCTGATGACTTCATTTTATGGCAGAGTCAGAAGTTGAGCCCGCATCTCCTTAGGCTAAATGTAGTGTCTTAACCCCAAGACCACCTTTCTTCCTACCTCAGCCTAAATTCTATATGACTATAGAACTAATATATCCTATCAACATATATTATTGCATTTGTTGTTAATGCAAGTTAGGTCTGAATTAAAATGGATTAAAGTTGCCATATTTGAAAATGAGCAGGAATTGTGCCAGATTTCTCATGAACTGTAGTGTTGTATACCATAGTGTTCCCCTGTCCCACCCCTTCTTTCTTTCTAGCCTGGTTAAAAACATTAATGGGATATTTCATTTGTGTTTTGTCTTACATTTAAAAAGATCTGTTAAGTGAGGAGATGTATTTATCCACATCATACTGAGTGAAATGCTTACAGAAATAAAAAAATGTTTTTCATGAAAACTGAACCTTAACAGGGGCAAAACTCACTGCCTTCGATAGCAAAGGCAGTTAATATCTCCCTCAGGCTGCACAGAGCCTTTGATTAGTAGGGACCAAGAATTTTCAGGTGTTAAATTAGTCTTAAAAATAAAGACATCCCGTGCTGTGAATTGAAACTGACAAAGGAATATTAATTTGTGTTTTATAAAAGGGCTGCAGAGCTGAAAATGTTTATTCTGTAATTCCTATTATCTCTGCAGGCATGCGGAATTTTACAAAAATTTGACTTAATTGGCTATATTTCACTGCCATTAAGAATCAAATAAAAAAAGATCAAGGAAATTTCATCAATCTGGTATTTTTCTCTTTAGGAAGCACACCTAATGTACTGTGTTAAAATATATTAAGGTGAGAGGGACACCTTTACCTGTCATGAGTCATTTCTCCAGCACACACCCATGCTTGGAGCCCTCCACTTTTAGCACATATTATATCTGGGGGGGAAAATACAAGCAAATTCTTCCCACGTAGAACCAATTTATAACCCAACCCAGCACCATCACAAAACAGAAGAGAATAATTTCAGAGGCTACAGACTCCTGGAGAATAATATTTCTTGTTTATTCCTCTTCCTCATACTCATAAAAATCTGAATTGTAAGGAAGTGGTTTACAGTCACCTTGTACTGATAATTTGTTCACCACCAGAAAGCTAACACATCATTGTGTCTTCCCCATGGGGGCTTTTGATAGTTCAACTATTTCTGGGAGCACTTGAAATTAACTCATACATTTTGAATCCTAAAGTGCCATCTCAGTCACCTTTCCTATGCTAGTGGAGTGCTCTTCAAAGAGCCCTAACATAGACACTGTATGAAGTTGCAGTGATGCTAACTATAGCCCATACTGTCCCTTCTAGTTCCACATTCAAAGAGGAGTCTCCCGTATAGTCCTCAACCACCTCTGCACCACTATACCACTTCCCTATCTATATGGTCTAGGAGATATGAAGGAGTAGACTGATGGGTAGAGACTGGAGTGGGACTCACTGGGATGCAAGGATGTATTATCTTACCCATGGGTTGGGACAGAGCAAATCCCAGGAAGAAACGGGTGGAGAAGAAAATGATATGTCTTTAATCTGCTTCTTGCACGGGACAGGAATTCTCAACATGGATGTGGAAATGGCCGAGATAGAATCAAAGAGGAAGTAACTTGTGGTGGAGACCAGGGAAGCTGATGGTGGAGGAGGAGATGTAGGAAAGCATCGGGGAACAGGGTTTTACTAAGTAAAAAGGATTTGCATTTATGGGGATGGTTTGAATAAAGGCTGAATTACAGGTTAGGATTAGGATTTGGGGGAAAGCAAAACATCGCTCTCTCCTCATCCCTCGAGGTTGGTCATTTCATACTAGTGCTGAGATAAAGAGGGCAATAGAAAGGTCATAGAGAAACAGAAATGAAAGCAAGAGAGAACTGGGCTAGACTTCAGGATATGTGGTTATTATTTTAGGCACCAAGCCTATGCTAAAAATAATATTATGGCTACAAAGCTAAGTTAGGAAAATCAGAATTAAGATGAGCCATGTAACCTTAATTCAACCGTGGTGGCATCATATTATAACAGAGTCTTTAATTACATGAGCACATACAGTTTTTCAAATCAATCAATCAGCCTGTGGCAGACATCCAGGACAGAAAATATCAGACCAAATGGTTAAACTTTGGCAAAGCTATAAGCAATTGAAAACAGGGTCTTACAACAGAAAGTGTCAGGCAAGCTTAACTCTAACTTTGCCTATACTATTGAAGACCCAGTGTACAGTGAATCCAAAATACAACACGTCATGTGCTTAGCATCTTGCTTAGGTGTTCATTCTGGACTAACATCTTGCACCACTCTGCATTGAATGGACTAGCTGCCACTTGGGAATCCCTCAGGGGAGAATCAAAAAGTATTCATTAAATGCAAAATGCTAAACTAATGCAAAGTTAAAGCTGGCACATGCATTTAAAGAAATCAGAACATGGTTTCTAAAGCAATACTTCAGAGTTCAGTGGAGCTACTCTGAATTTACAACAGTTTAAATGAAAGAATATGGCTGAGAGTGATGAATAATTTAAATGCACTGTCCAAGGGTACTTTTACCTATTTAGTTTTTAAAAAATCTGAATAGAAAATATGGCCATGAAACAAAATTGCATAGAACACATTTATTTAACAATCTAATTATCTTCACCATTCCTCCTCCAAATGGCATGGGTTTATTTTTCTGTATTTATGTAAATGCCCTACAGCCTTCTCTAGAATTTACAGAGAAAGCCTTGGACACTATGTGTCTGGAAATTTGCACATTAAAATTCCATCCTTTCAGGTTTATATTTGCTTTTATTTAAATGGTCCATCTATATCAGGGGCAGGCAACCTATGGCACGCGTGCCAAAGGCGGCACACGAGCTGATTTTCAGTGGCACTCACACTGCCTGGGGTCCTGGCCACCAGTCCGAGGGGCTCTGCTTTTTAATTTAATTTTAAATGAAGCTTCTTAAACATTTTAAAAACCTTATTTACTTTACATACAACAATAGTTTAGTTCTATATTATAGACTTATAGAAAGAGACCTTCTAAAAACGTTAAAATGTATTACTGGCACGTGAAACCTTAAATTAGAGTGACTGAATGAAGACTCGGCACACCACTTCTGAAAGATTGCTGACTCCTGATCTATACAGATAATTTATCCTCCCCTTATGCATTTGCTATATCAAGGAGTATAGTGTTTATCTGAACTGAGAAGTCATTTGTCCTTTCTTAAGTCAGGGCCTCCCAGAGGGGGGGCAAGTGGGGCAATTTGCCCCAGGCCCCCACGAGAGTTTTTCGGGGCCCCTGGAGCGGGGTCCTTCACTCACTCCAGGGGCCCCAGAAAACTCACGGGGCCCGGGCCCCCAGAGCTTCTTCCGTTCCAGGTCTTCGGCGGCAATTCAGCAGTGGGGGGTCCTTCCGCTCTGGGACCCGCCGCCAAAGTGCCGGGTCTTCGGCGGCAATTTGGCGGCGGGGGCCCCCTGGTCCCCTGAATCCTCTGGGCGGCCCTGTATTAAGTGTAAGATGTAAGATATAAAAATAATTTTGAATTTTGGCTTGAATAATATCCCCTGAGATTTACTCAGTGGTGTTAATGGCAAGCAGAATCATTAGACAAGCTAAATTTGTTCAGTTCTATACAAATACAGTACAATATGGATCAGAAGGGATCCACCATGGAATCCTTACTATCTACTGTTACTTATTATGTGCCTGATTTTATCCACAGCTGTTCTCTGCTAAAAGCTTCTGAGTATAACCATCAAACTTAAGCCTAGTTTACACTGGAGCACAAAAACACAAGAATTGCCATGACACATCAGATTAGTCTATCTAGTCACAGTATTTTGTATTTGATAGCACTTACTGCCAGACACATCATAGGAAGGTAGAAGAAGCCCCATACTGGATGTAAATAGAATAAATTTCTTCTAATCCCCATCAGTTAGTAGTTCACTTAAGCTCTAAAGCATGAGGAGTTACAACCTTTCAAAATACATATTTTTATCATATTTTATGTGATGGTGGATGCTCTCAATGTTCATAGAAATGTCTCATTTTTTTAATCCTACTACAGGATCATTATGTTTCATGGACTTAGCATCAGTTTTGAGTAAACCTGGGCTGATTTAGGAATCATGCGACAAACTCAATGGTTTGAAAGAATGATTTGAAAGAAAACAGAATAAAACTTGGTAGTTTAGAGAAAGTTTCTCTTTGAAAGCTTGAGGTGTTTGTGAATCCAGAACTCAAGTGAAGCTCCAAGGGTGGGATCTCAGGTGAACTAAAACTTTTCAAAAGGTACATGTGTAACCAAGTTCCATGCAACTCATCACCCACTTCCACTTCACCCTAATTTTGGCATGCTCTGGTCTGTTAATCCACAACAGTAAGTACAGAATAATTTCATTAGTTTGCTAGGGAGACTTAATTCTGTGAGGATGAAAAAAATCTTCCCTCTGCAGACACCCAGCACAAGTCCTATGCAGCACTTGGGTCTCACTGAAGACCCAGTTGCTGGCCCTTTGCACAGGGGCAAATGTCACTTTAAGAGCAGAAATCTGATCTCACTTACACTGTTTTTACATCAGTGTAACTCTACTGACTCGAATACAGTTACTTCTGGTTTATACTGGTGTAACTCAGAATCAGGTCCAATCTATACAAATATATTTGTCTCAGCCCTTCCCAAATTCTGGAACAGCAGCATCAGTGCACCCTGAGGATGAATGTATTACAGCCACTTGACTCTCGGTCGCTCTCCTCAGAATCATATTTCCACCTAGCCCCACTGTGTACACTACTTGTGGCTTCTTAGCCATGCACCTGATGGTTTTCCCCCCACTGCTTTTTTTAACAGCGCCTTCATTTTTGAACTTCAAACCAGCCATTTTAGCAGACTGTGCTTTATGTAAACACCACCATTGATAGTCACCAAAATGAAGCTTCTAAGAGTAATGGGGTTTTAAAAAGAAAAGAAAATTAAGATACAAAACAAATTGAGAGGATACATGATTGCACAAAGCCTAATGGATGATTTGAGACCAGGGGGGCAGGCTAGGCCAGCCGCAGGCAGGCGCGGGCGGCCCGTGGGGCCTGGGGCTTGCTCCGTGGAGCTGGCTTGCCTGCATGCCTGCGTCCGCCGCCGGCGAGCGGACGGACCGCCGGCTGGCATGGACGGCGGTCGGCGGGTCCCGTCTTCTCCGGCTGAGCTCCCCGGTTGCGCTCGCGCGGGCGGCCGCGGCAGGTCCGCTCCGGGCCGGCTGGACCGCGCCATGCAGGAGCTCAAGAGAGCAACGGAGCCGAGGGGGAAGACCGCCGACCGGCGGAGAGAGGCGGCGCGGCGCGCGCTGCGCTTGGGCAGCCGATTTATAGAGCCGCCCCTGTTTGAGACAACAGGAATGTGACAACAGGACACTGGAATTATTCACCCTATCATTCAGACTAGGTCTCATTTTACTTCTTTAAAACTGTACTACACCTCTACCTCAATATAACTCTGTCCTCGGGAGCCAAAAAATCTTACCACGTTATAGGTGAAACCACATTATATCGAACTTGCTTTGATCCACCGGAGCGTCCCCCCTCCCCCCCCCGGAGCACTGCTTTACCGCATTATATCTGAATTTCTGTTATACCAGGTCGCATTATATCGGGGTAGAGGTGTACCAGTATTTTTAAACACTATATTATGTAGCTAAGGCATTTGATTAGGTAATTAGCATTATGTAATTTGTCAGGGCTTTTTAAAATCTGTATTGCTGTTTGTACCTGATAGAAAAGAACATTTCTGTTGTATTGGCTAATTATGGAATTAGGCAGGGTTCCTGATACTCCTGTAAGAATCCAACAGATTAGAATTTAATTAGAAGTAGAGACTCGTTGATAGTGTCTTTCTAAAGTCACTGCAAACTTTTTTAAACTTGCATGTTTTAGCAGTTGATTTTTTTTTAAATGGCTAAACTCCACTGAAACTGCTCTTCACAAGGCTGCTAAGGACCAAATCTCAGCTCCTCTCCTCCATCTTCAACCTTTTTTTTCCTTGCCTTTGACACCACTGATCATACACCTTCCCCACTTTGTTTTCCCTGGAGTATTGATCCTCCAACCTATCTGGTCATTCGGTCAGTCTCCCTTGCATTCGTTCCTCTTCCACCAGTGTGCTGCAGAGTACTGTCTGTGGCCTTTTACTCTTGCCCATGTATTCCTTCTCTCTAGATGATCTTAGCCACACATACAGCTTCTACAAATATCTCTGCCTATGTCAGTCTAGGATCAAGCAATGAGAAGTTTGCACACAACGTCACATTAACTTATGCAAGCTTTCCTCTCTGATGTTAATTTGTTCTACACAATTTGGACATTAGCGGGACACATTGAAATGTTTACAGATGGAGCCAAGAGCTAGCTACTGGAATGACTAATGCGAGGGATGTGTGAAACTTCCTCTGTTTTCACTTTTCATGGGAATTTGGTATGCATGAGGCATATGCAGTACATCTTTATTGCTGTTGGCATACTGATATAACACTGTTATTTTATACTGACAACACAGCACTTTGGTAATCTGGAATCCAGAGAGTTTGCATGCATTCAGGTCAGGATTGTAAATCCTGTCTCTCAGGAGTTTCAAGCTGAGCTGCTGACATTTCAGCATCATTTTTTCCCTACACAAAGCTGCAATTTATAGAGGGTTTAAGTCCTAAACCCAGCAAACACACCTTGGTAAATGCTAGTCTGTCATTCATTTAATTCATACGTACTCAATGAAATATATAAATATTTGCTAAACACACACAAAGGTAATAGCAAAATAAATTATAATAATAATTACAGCAAAGATCAGAGGCTCTTTTTACATACCCACAAACAGGTAGTAGGTTGGGAAAATCACAGATGAAATAGAATAATATATTCCATTATTGTTCTTGTATAGTAACACCACAATTCTTCAGCTCTTGAGTCACAGTGTAGGTCAAAAACAGTTCCTTAGAAGGACATATTCCCTCCTGAGTGCTAAACCAATGCTTTAAAAGCCTTGCTCCTCCAAAATGCTGGGAGGTATTACAGCTTTCCAAAGTGCTAACTCAGCATTGCATTGGAAAGTGGCTCTGTGCCAGCTGGATAGCATACATTTCAACAACGAACAAGGCCCTGTGTTCTTTGTAGTATGTTAGACCTAAATTATTTACCTCAGATCCCTACGTTTTGTAGCAATGCTCTCCATGACCTCTCACCTATCCTTTGCCCAGCACAGTCCAGACAGGACAGTACCCCTGTTATTTATTTAGATAGTAAATTTGGTTAAGTTTACCCTTTCCCAAATTTCATAACATTGTGCCCTTCACATGGTGTAGTGATGTATCCATGTAATACCTTGCCTTTATCATGTATCTGATCACCTCACGAAAACTTTGCCCACTAATCCATCTCCAGCAGGGTTCCCATTAAGATTACAAATCTCATATTCAAACCCCAACCTACAGACATGCAAAAGAGCTGAAACATAGGCCCCTTCTCACAAGTGTGTCAGTATATGGTACTGGAATTCTACTGCAATCTATTTAGGTTCCTATACCATCCTCATCACTACAGCATCTGAACACCTTCTGGTAGAGTATTCAGTGACGTGATTAACATCTGTCACATGTGGTTCATTCCCTCTCTCACCGTCTCCCTACAGGGAGAATTGTATGAGCTCCCTCCCCATTGGAAGCAGGAGGAGAGAGGGAACAGTCTGCAGATGCCACTGATCTGCAAGCCTTTGCAAGTTGTTTTGGGGCATAAGCACAGATCCTCTGGCTCCCCCCCTCAGCCTGCACCTAACAGACTCATACACACCAGATCCTGAGAAGTGCTGGGGAGGTAGAGGAATCCTGTCTGCTGTGACTGAGCCCTTTCCACGTTCCCATGACGTTTGAGTGGTGCAGAAAACCTTAGGGAGGTCCATCACTTGTATGAATTTCCCCCTGAGCACATAGGCTCATCTGACTATAGTAATGAATAAATAAAGCAGAAATAATAGTAAAGAGAACATAAAACAAAGCTGGACAAGTCCATTCTTGTTCATAACAACATTCTATTGTTCAGTTTGCTCCAGTGTGGAAGCCCCTTTATAAAAGTTTACCACTCTCATATATACAGTACCTGGAAATACAGCCCTAGGAAGCTTGCACAGTATTATAAACAGAAGGACCTCAGATTTGAAATTGCGATGGAGAGCAGTTTCACTATTTTACCATCCTAATTTCTGGGTATGCAGTAATGTGAGGCACTATATTGAGCAAAGCTGATAATTGTTTTTTTAGAGACATATGCTACCATCTCAAAATAAGTTGAAGAGAACATGCTGAGTAAATAGAGTCTATCATTCAAAACTCCCTTCTTTCCAGAATATTGCAAAGGGAATCCACTGGGGAAATATAAATAATACTAAAAAAAAAACCCTAACCCCAGTTCACAGGTATGAATAGTCAAGCCAGTGACAGTAAATGGTTAAAGAAATCTCTCTAATTTCTTAATAGGCATGTGAAAAGTAATGAAATATTTTACCTACTTTCCAATTAAATGTCATGCCCCTCACAGGTATTTAAAATAAATTGAAAGGACAAAAAGTGGTGGAATAATTTTGAGCAGAACTGTCAATTAGTGTTCCCCACAGAAAGTTGGTCTCTTTAGAACATCTCTGAAAGCATTCCTCTGAATATCTACCTCTTTGTTATTGTACCTCCATGTTAAATACATTTTTTCCTCTCTTCTGTGTGGGAGAAAGTTAAAAAAGATCAATATGGCATCAAAGTCAGAATACAACTGACAGCAAAACCACAAATTACCTTCACTGTCATCACGAGTGCATTTCTGTAATACTGTGGGAGTTTTGATTGTAGTGTTGGTTATTTTTTTTATGGTGGAATTGTTAGAAGTGAAGTTAGCATTCTGGAAAGGCTACCAGAAATTTGCTCTTTTAATTTAAATCAAGGCAGCAGCACAATTGTCCTTGCATTGCTTCTGCTATTGTGCCTTGATGTATTCCAGAGAGAAACACACTGGTCTAGGGGACAGTGAGGGTACTGCAGTTTCTATGCAAATCTTTGGCCTCTTCTCTAAGACTTGCAACAAGGATGACAGTTGAGATATTCAGAACTACCCACTAGGAGGTGGACTAAGATCTCAAGCTCACTCCATATAGGCTGCCAAACAGCTATCAGATGGTAAGTGTAAGGCTAGATATCACATTGTAAGAACGGGAGTGGGCTATATTAATGTGTGTGTTAAGTCCAGTGTAAAATAGCCTAGGAAGATTCTGTTTGAGCTGAGTGCGTGAGCACTCAGTAGAATTGCTGTCTTATGTCCCACCAGCATGTCTCCTGAGTGCTTACTAAGTAATGAAATTAGTCATTACCACTACTACGTAGGTCAGGGGTGGGCAAACTAGGGCCCATGAGCCGCACCACCGCTGGGTCCGGGGCGCTGGGTCCAGGGATGGACCACACGGCTCAGACCCGCTCCAGCACTCCGGCTGGGCGCTGGGACAAGGCCACACCAGGCAGCTCACCCTGCTCCGGTGCTCCGGGGTGCTGGGCAGGGCTGCACCATGTGGCTTTCAAAAGCTGTGGCCTGGCCCTGCTCTGGCTCCTACGCACTCCAATGGGAGCTGCAGGGGCAGTGCCTGCAGATGGGGCAGTGTGCAGAGCTGTCTGTGCCATGCCACTGCTTCCAGGAGCCACTTGAGGTAAGCGCCGCTCGGACACTGCACCCCCTGAGCCTGTACCCATGCCCCAATCCTCTGCCCCAGCCCTGATCCCCCTCCCACTCTCCAAACCCCTCGATCCCAGCCCAGAGCACCTTCCTGCACCCCAAACCTCTCATCCCAAGCCCCACCCCAGAGCCCGCACCCGCAGACAGAGCCTGCACCCCTTCCTGCACCCCTGCCCCAGCCCTGATCCCCCTCCTGCCCTCCAAGCCCCTCGGTCCAAGCTCAGAGCACCCTCCTCCACACTAAACTCCTCAGCCCCACCCCAGAGCCCACACCCCGTCCTGCACCCCCACCCAAATTTTGTGAGCATTCACGGCCTGCCATACAATTTCTATTCCACTATGTGGCCCTCGGGCCAAAAAGTTTTCCCACCTCTGATGTAGGCAGTATACGAACCAGAAATCTAGAAGGGAAAGGCTCAATATTCCCTTACCACATCTCTGAGCATCCAGTTCCCCACTCTATTTTCAATTTTTAGCAAATAATTTTAGTTCCAATAGCCACATTTCTTTATATAAAACTAGTCCTTTATAAATGTCATGTTGAGCTGGTATCACCATATGTTCCTATAACTATGGAAATGCAATAATTAGCACTTCATCATAATTCAAAGGTAGATGAATGAGAGAATGAATAAATTATCTACCTGTTGCCCTTTTGATTATGGTGGGTTGAAGATTTCCTGAGGTAGCAATGACAACTAGTGACTATGAGCTGCTATGAGATATGAAATACTACCTCTCAGGAGTTTCAAGCTGAGCTGCTGCTCTTTACTTCAGTGATGTGACTGCTATGCAACTAGAATGAAAGAATTTTTTATTTACAATGATCTCAAAGAACTCACCTTGTAAAATAAAAGAAATCACAAGCTCCAGTATTATACTTCTTATATATTTCTTTACTAACAGGTTATGAATTAGCAGAAGACACAGACCAATAGAAGTTACATCTTAAACGCTACCACTCCCAATTTTTGCCTGAGCAAGTGCAGCTAATAAAAGTTATAATGACCCTATAATTTAAATGAGGTATTGTAACAGCACAATTTTGTGGTCACAATTACATCTCTAATTAGGAATGTCTAATTAGGAATGTTAACCAGCTTTTATATGCCTATAGGTAGAGAAGTTCTCACCTTTTAGAGTATACAATAGCATTTTATTACTATCACCTTTTTGTCCCCCATCTCTATACTCTTCTCTTCTTAAATCACTATAATTAGCATACTAGAATACTTTCTTCCATATCTCTAGCACTTTTACATCTCAGACACCTTTCTTTTTAACATCTCCCATCTTTGTGATTCACTTCACCAATCTGCCTGTCTGAAGGTAGAGATATCCAGCTGTGTTAAGTGATTTCTCTAGTCCACGTCTCACCGTAAATCTTTGTGATGGTTAATATAAAGGCTGCTATGTAAAAATAGAGATGAGTCCAAATCCAGATCCAAACTTTACACCAGTGTCTCTTCTCACCAAAATCCCAATTCTGAATTTGGTGAAAGTTCAGATTTGGATCTTAGCCTCATAGCTCAGGTCATTCTTTACAAAAAATAAAATAGCATAACATTGTATCACATAGTAACATTGAAATGCCTAGGAAGATAACTCACTCTAAAGTCAACAAAGGCAGCAGAAACAAGTTGCCATGCACCACCATGGATTTTATCCAGTCCTTTTGTGAATACCTGACTTTTGTTTTACTGCTTGTAGTGCTGAACCCACCTTTAAGGCTGGAAGTAGCTAGGATGTCGATGGACATGTCGATATGGTCAAAAGGTTTTTTGTCCAAATGAAATTTTGATAAATAAAGGGACAACTAAAAGAATGTTCATGAGATGTTGTTTTTGTTTCTGTTTTCCAACCAGCTCTATAAAGCTCTCATGCATTAACCAGAACAGATTACAGAAAGCCAACGGGAATTAATGAGACTGTTTTACAGAGACGATATTGAGGAAACCAGATTAACTGCTACAAGACTATTCACTGATGAGTTCATAGTGTGAAGCTGTAAGCACACAAAAGACATAAGCTGACTTCAATACAGGTAAGATACAAATGATGCCTTACTGCTTTCACACACGATTATGTATGGAGAAGCATACTTTTGTGAGGTCAATCTTTTCAGTAGACACTGCCTTACATGATCGTCAGTGTTTCAGGATAATTTGCTGTTGTTCCTACCTGGATATCCAGAAAAGCAGCCAAGGTGGCCTCTACATTGTGAACACAAAAAATAAATAACTAGGAAAAGAATAGAATACTCTTTGTGAAGTCAAAAAGAGAGAGAGAGAGAGAGAGAACATATGACATTCAGGTGGTTCAAGTCAAAGACAGAGAAAGGTTTTAGTCCTGATCTTGGTGTCGGTCCATTAATTGCCTTATATTTATCTTATACTCAAAATAAATACAGATCAATAACCTATTGGACTATTCCTGAAAGCCACTATGAGTTAGGATCAGTCATTGTAACTGCAACTCTCCTTTTTGTCTTCATCACCATCTTTCTGCACTAGTTCCTGCCCATACATAACACTGTTTATTAAAAGAAACAACTTATTGAAAGAATGCAAAGGATTAAAAAACACTTAGTTTATCTTCCCCTGGTTTGTTGTCTATTAGCCAATGACAAAACACAAATATATTGAATGTTGTACAGTACCTCTACTGACAGTGCTAAATAGGTGACATGCTACAAGAGCATGAATAATAGGCTCCACTAGAAAGAAAAACCAACAACCATATACAACAGTTGAAGAATTCACTCATAATATAATAAGCATGATGATAATGCCACGTTAATCTTAATTATATGGGAACATTTACAAGTTTAGTTTCCACTGTACCATAGCTAGAAGGGCATTTTTCCCAGTGTGCTCATGCAGTAACAACTATGGTATTTTACACCACTTTATCATGGGCAGCCAATCAGAAGTTTGTGTCTCACACTTATATCACTCTTAATCCTTGTAAAATTGCCCAGCATACAGGACACTGAATTACAGGAGACAAAAAAAGGAAAACTGTATATGCCAAACTTTATGGTGAAAATATAATACATACACTTTACACTGATGCAAGCTACTCAAGTGCTTAAGTGCTTTCCTAAATAGGATAGATGTAACCAAATGCTTAAGTGCTTTCCTGAATCAGGGCCACAAAATGCACCATATGCTCCACTGGTGTAAATTGGCATGGCTAAATTGACTTCAATAGAACTATGCCAATTTATACCATTTGAGGATTTGATGCAATATTTTTAAAAAGGAAACAGGGCAAGCAACATTGATGACATTCATAAATATATTTCGATAAAATAGTAAAAGAAAAATTTGGAATAATTTTTAATAGGAACCCCCGAGTGTCTCAATGTGAATTTTCAGGAGCCCCAAACATCTCAGAATGGCTATAAAATTACATTACATAAACACATTCACACTTTAGCTCAGGCGGTAGCTAGGGGATTTCTCATGATGGCTGCCACCTTTGTTCTGTTCCACCCACTGATATATCTTTTGCATAAGGTGGGAATCCTTTGTTCCTATGGGTTCCCACCCCTCCTTCTCAACGGAAAAACACCAGGTTAAAGATGGATTCCAGTTCAGGTGACATGATCACATGTCACTGTAAGACTTCATTACCCACTTGCCAGCACACACATATACAAGAAGACTTACAAGTAAAACAGACATCTACAGTCAATAGTCCTGGTTGATGGGAGCCATCAAGATTCCAAACTACCATTAATGGCCCACACTTTGCATAATTGCAATAGCCCTCAGAGTTATATTTCATATTCCTAGTTTCAGATACAAGAATAATACATTCATACAAATAGGATGAACACACTCAGTAGATTATAAGCTTTGTAATGATACTTTACAAGAGACCTTTTGCATGAAGCATATTTTAGTTACATTATATTCACACTCGTCAGCATACTTTCGTAAAATCATATAGAGTGCAACGTCACAATTACAATCAATGTCCATTACCAGACAAATATAGTTTGAGGAAAAGACACTGCATTAAAAGATAACTTTGCACACAATTTATATGAGTTATATATGCAATACTATATATACAAAACTTGATATAAATAGTTTTGATATATATAGTTTTGAAAGGAAACACAAGGAGTGCTGAAGTTTACCGTCTGCATCCTTGACAGATGTCGTAGCAAAACCTTTCACCTGGTCTTACTTAAGTCTCAGCAGATCAAATGCATTTACAAGGATGTCAGACTTTTAAAGTTAACATTCAGAGATTGACTTTGATTTGTGGTTGGTTGCTCTCTTTCATTCTGAAACTGCCAGGCACCACTGTTGCATACCAATTGGGAGAGTGTTTGTAATTCATCATGAAGTAACTTCTAGGTCATTTAATCCAGCATCTGAAAGAGTGTAATATGAAAGCAAGGCCATTCCGACATTTGCTGGAATTTCCAATACATTTGAAATTACATTAAGAACTTTGTCTAAACAGAACTTTGTGGGCTTATCCTCTAGATTTTGCTGTACAAGGCTTTATAGTATTCTTGCACCATGTTTCAAGTCATTTTGCAATCTTTTTACCTCAGAAAGGGATATTTCTGTCTAGAGTCATGAAATCATTGAATAAACCTGCCTGGTGAGTGAGTTCTCCCTGCATAAAACTCATTAAACTGCACATCAGCCTTGTTGCAAGAAACTCTTATTCCCAAGTGGTAGTTGGCAGAGCTAATCTAACAGTCTAATGGGAATGCAAAACATCTGCAATTACATTAGTAAGACTCTAGAATTGCCAGGCCTCTCTGTCCTTGCTCTACAGGGAGTCATGTAGCCATGGGTGAATCTCAAAATGATTGGAGATTGGATTAACATAAGTCTTCAGTGGAGCTGGGTAACTAAGGCAGAATTTGACCATGCAATGATAAGGTTTATTCTCCCCTCGCCCCCGATGCTCAACCAATCCTAGTATAAAATGATCCAGTGCAAGGATCTAAATACACCTCCTCACCACCTTTCCATGGCATAGTTTCTTGCAACTGGTTAAGTCCATTATGGTGGGTGGTAGTGAGTGGCGTGCTTTCCTTTGAAGAATCATGTCTTGGCCACTGTCAGAGACAAAAATACTACCAGATGAATTACTGATATGCATCTCCTGCCTTTATGATGTGTGTGTGAGAGTAGAATTAAATAAACCAATGACTTCTTTTAAATATAACATTTCTCTTACTTGATTTTAATTATATTGATATTAGAGCTGGGTGAATAGAGTGTAAAGTGAATTATGAATGTTTGCTCTTCTTTTGGCCATTTTCACACACCACTTTTGTTGGTTTTTCATATATTTTGGTCCACAGGAGTGGTGGAGGGGGATTATTTTAGATGTGCAAATATAGGTATCCGAGCACACAGTATTCGCATGCCAACAAATGTATTTTCTCACTTATATAATTATGACTGCAGTGAAATTGCTCACTGGAGACAAGCTCGGTATACTGACTTTGTGTTTGGAAGAATGAGGAACTGGGTGAGAAATGGAGAGTTTTAAAATCACTGGCTTTAGTATACAAAGCACAGAGCTGACGAGAGGGGGGGAAGCCAGTACAAATTACTGAGGCCCGGCAGTCCGGAAGAGGGCCCGGGGCACAGCTTCCCTGGCTTCATTGGCCCTGTTTAGCTGATCCGCCCTCGCTGGGGGGCCCCGAAAATTGTTTTCCACCGGGGCCTGAACCTGCTTTCGGTGGCCCTGACAAAGCATAGTCACACTGCCTGGTGTGGGACACAGCTAAGAGTGCCAATCTCAGGCTAGATTGACAGAAAACAGGGTATGTGATAGTATATTCTATCATAAGATTTCACCAAGCCAGTAACAAATGTGTTCTTCCAAAATACGGTACTAGTTATTATGGAGCCACAGACAGCCCCCTTCAGGGCCTCTACCCTCTCATATACCACCCAGACAAACCAGACTTCTGTGATAAATGATTATTAAAACCAGAAATCACATATATTAAGTTCTTCCAGTTCCAAAGAACCAGACACCCACCACAGGTCAAAATATACTTCAGATCGTACCCGAATACCACACTGGTAGACAATCCTTTAGTAAACTAAAAACTAAAGGTTTATTAAAATAAAAAAGGAAGAGTGTTATTAAATGGTTAAAGTGAATCATGTACATTACAACTGATTTCAGAGTTTGTAAAGCAGGATAATAGCAGTGATATTAAATCTTCTAGCTTGCATTTTTCACCGACTGATTCAAGTAATTATCAAGTCATTGGAAAGCTGTCATTAGTAGCTAAAACAATGGCAGCCATGGGGTGTTTTTTTTTTTTTTAATCAGACAGTGTCCATTTGCTCTAGTATACTGAATGTACAAATGCAGCTTTGCAAATCAGCATTGTATAGTGCAGCAATAGTGAATTTGTCAATAAAATTCATTGAATCTTTATCAGATAAAACATTTCATTAATTGGTTTTGACCCCCCGTTTTCTTATAACAGTATTTTCCCAAGCTGAAATGCCAAAGACCTTCCTGCTATTACCCTTAAGTTATTTGTGAAATATTCATAATGTATCATTTTATTCAAGGTGAGCAGGCAATGAATTATTCACGGGTCCCTGCGTTCCTAGGATAATTGGAATTACCTGTTGCCAAAGTCCACTAAAAATCTACAGCCATAATGACAGAATACTTCTTATGCATATTGATACTGGGGACATGAGAGCAGGAGGAAGTGATTTCCTTTTAGATATCTCCTTGCCTGAAGCCGGTTTATGTGATGCAATGTAAGCAGAGTAAGAAAATTTAAAGCTCAGTTAATAGAGGAAAAAAGACTCATTGGTGAGTCTGATGACATCTTTCATTGGGGCAGCTAAAGATTAATGGATTTCTCTTTCATTAGTCAATGTGAACATTTAAAGTGTTCTACACACACAAGCACATGACTGAATTTTCCTTAATGTATTAAGTTGTCTGTATGATCAGTAACTGTTAATGATCCTTTTGCTCTTTTTACATTTTGCATTGACTTTGGTGTGTGGTAGTGTGAATTTAGTGTGGTGTGGTAAATTTAGTGCTGCTGAAGAATTCAGAGTTCTGGAACTCAGGGTCCTCTATCTAGCCACAAAGTATGCAAAACATAGTAAGCCAGCAGGGAAAGCTTCCTTCACACTGGCCTCTCACTGTCACTCAACCTCCATCTATCCTGTCTGTCCTGGGCTTGTCCACTGAGCCCGCCAGTAAAAATGTCTAAGGGTTGTGTGAGGGTTTATGCCCCTCGTTACCAGGCAGCACAGCCCAGTGGCCAGAGTCCATAGAATTGCTCTTGGTTACAGGGCAGCACAGCCTAGTGGCCAGAGTCCATGGAATTGCCCCTGGTTACAGTAGGCAGTAGGACCTCACTACAGGCTCAGCGGGAGGGGGGGTCCTACCGAAATATGCTAAGGCTCACCAGGGGCAAGGTACCAGTCTGTCACAACACCCCCCCCCCCGGGTCGCTTCCTACCGGCTCAGGAGTTAGGGTCTCCCACGAATCCCCAGGTTCTCTGCGGGTCTCCGGGTCCGTCACCTCCCCTGGTTCCTCCCACAGTAGGGGTTTGCGCCAGCCTGAAGAAGCCTCCGTTCCCAGCAGCTTCAAGAGTGTTGGCTGGTCCTCTGCAGGAGCTTCCCAGTTAGGTCCTTCCCCTGCGGTTGCCAGCCCAGACTAAGCTGAAGTCCCTCTTTTTATACTCCCAGAGCACTTGGAGCATGCCCAGTACGAATGGGGTGGGACTTCCTCCGTCAGAGGTACTGGTCTGACAGCGCTGGGGCTAGTGCGGGGCGGGGCTGCCCCGTCACAGGGTGACACTATGATTGCAGTTTTTGTGAAATGGGATTGGATACGATGGGAGAACTTTGTGGAGTTATAGGATTCACAAACCCTGAGATAGTTTTTGGATTATGAGCCTGTGAGTATCTTTCACTATCTCCACAATCCATCTTTTCTCTCCAAGGTAAATTCAAGTTTTAAATAAAATTTCTGAGTGTTGTCTGTGTCTTAGGAACAAAAGAAATCCTTTAATAGCTAGGCTGGTGCATTTGGATGCTCTATATACACAACACATAACCTGTATTTTTAATGCCCCCTCCCCATTTTTCACACTCTTTTCTACAAGGAAATAGCTACCAATATTGATGTTGGAGATAAACTTTCAAAACCCAATGCTCAAGTGGGCTTGAAGTTAGGCAAAACAAGAGATTCACTATTGGTAACAGCAACATCTTTTGTTCACTACCAATGCTCGCTAGATTCAAATGGTGTCTAAGAAATTAAAAGCTCTTTATTTCCAATATTCCCTTAAGTATCCACTGCTCTTTTTTGTTTGTCATGTTCTACCCACTTTCTTTTATGTTGCTATCAAATCTTTTAGATTCTGAAAGCCCAGTGCTGCACTTAGATATGTAAACATGACTTGCATTGAGACCAATGGTATTGTAAGAGAATAACTGAGAGCAGAATTTGGCCAAATAATATGTAATATTTTCCATACAATATATTTTAGTTTGCTTGTCAAAGTATATCCTGTAGGCAGCAGCTCTGTACCTGCAAATGAGTCTCGTCAGATAGGACTAATTTTTGCTTAGCTGTTGAAAAATAAAACCTACACCACACGGGAAAGCATTTCTTCAATAACTACCTATATTTAAACACAGCTTATAAGTATGGTTAATAAAAAAAGACTAGTAAAAAAAACAATCAAGAAAAACTAAACGTTTCACTGATTTCTGCTCCCACCCCCGTTTTTTCTTAAATACAGCCATTACTATTAGTGTTCTCTTACAGGAGGGCTCCCAGATTGTGTTGTTTAGAGAATATATTTGCTTCCAAATGGTGCTACTTGAGTTCTCATTCATACCAAATCTCTGGCTTTTATTACACCTTTTCCAGACCTCTTTTAGTAATCTGGATATTCTACTGGTAGCATTCAATGTTTTCTATTAAATGTCTCACAATAATATTATAGATACTCTATAGTGTATTATTATGCTCCCAACTATGTTGTACTTTCAACTCTGTAGGTTCTATTCTCTTATTTGAGCTAAACCTATATATTTTGGTAATATAAGTTATGATTTTCCAAATACAATTCCTAGGCTCTATGAAGTGAAATTCTCACTACAAGGCTTGTCCATTTGTTGCACCTAGCTTTCAATCTTTCAAAAAACAGTCAACTAAGTTGAGCTAAAAACTTATTATTTGTGAGGTCTATCTCATTTTTTCTGAGAGAGATGATGTATTGATATTGTAGTAGAGAACTCTGTAGAGTACGGAGATCCATCTCCTGAAAGTGCTAAGAGTCCTTGAGATGTTCTTGAAATGTGTAGCGGCACTCTAGAGTACTGCCCCTACATATTAAATTAGTCTAGGGAGCATGTGAATCTATTGGAAAGATGCAATCTTAGTATAAACTACACCTCTACCCCGATATAACACTGTCCTCGGGAGCCAAAAAATTCTTACTGAGTTATAGGTGAAACTGTGTTATATCGAACTTGCTTTGATCCACGTGCAGCCTCGCCCCCCCGGAGCACTGCTTTACCACGTTATATCTGAATTCATGTTATATCAGGTCACATTATATTGGGGTAGAGGTGTAGTGAGCAAATCTAGTGTATCCATAGATTCTGTCCGAAACTTTTTTTTTTCTGTGTATACAGTATTACCATGATACATCAATTTATCATCATTATTCAATATTCAAACTACAGTCTCAAGCAGGATTTGTTACTCATTGTGCTATTGTAAACACACATCATAAGAGACAAACCATGAACCGAGATGTTTACAATGTTAGGCCCAATCTATTGAAGGATTGATGAGTGGACACATGGCTGAGCTCACATAGAGTTTGTCAACATCACTAGGTCTCTGTGCATGTGGGATCTACCCACATGCTATTAAATATAGGATCAGGGTCTCAGAAAAAAAAACATGTAAAAGGTAAGGCGTGTAGGGAATTATTCCTCTCCTTTGTGTGGGTGTGAGAGGGTTGCTTATTGTTGTTATAACTAGATAAGGGAGAGAATTATTCCTAATTGCTACTTAGTCTAGCCATCACTGATTGTCTGATTTCTACTCTGAGGCCTTTAAAATGTGTTTTCTGAAGAGAGCTACATATGAAGGAGAAGAGAGAAGTGGCATTACAGATCAATTGTAAGGGAGTATTACACACACAACAGCAGTGCTGAAGAAGGCGTGGATATACCTGTTTGAGAAAATGGTGATAAAGAGGTGGATAAGGTTGGCAGCATTGTTGCTGGAGTGGAGGAGGTGTTGTGCTGGGGGAGGGGCTAGAGACAAGAGTAGGTAAATTGGGAGATGAAGAGTTATTAGAGGCCTTGAAGTTGAGGCTAAGAAGCTTAAACTTGATTCAGGGGTGACCAGCAGAGTGGGCATGTGGTCAAAGTGATAGCTCAAGATGATGGTGTTAGCAGCTCTCTTCTCCATGGATGGATGGGTTGTGTGTGTGCGTGTGCGTCAGAAAGACTGAAGAGGAGGTGGTTACAATAATCAGGGCAGATAATGACGAGGAAGATAACAGGCTGGGAGGGAAAAAAAGAGATGAACAGATTAAAAATGACATGGAGAAAGAAACAGCAAGATTTGGCCATCGCCTGGATGTGCAGAGCAAAAACAAGGGGAAAGTTGCAAAAAGCTCTGGGCTTCCATGAGAGGGAAGATTGTGGTGTGTGTCAACAGTGATAGAGAAGGAAGAGGAAAGGGGTTTAGATGAGTTCAGTTGTACATGTCAATTATTCATTATTTAAATTGATAAATAAATCACTAAATTAAAATCACTTAGGGCAATGTTATGTGGTGCTGAACATTATTGTGTCTTATTGAATATGGGCCAGATCAGAATAAGTGCAGGGCAAACCCAATATATTTCAGAGTATGAAACCACTACTATGTAATTATGATAGTTTCCTTCAGAAACTGTATAATTGAAACTAAAATACCCGTTTAACGGACCCCTAAACTTTTAAGACAATTTAAATATCGATAGAAATTTGGGATTCAGCTAAAACCAAACCCAAAAGCAGGGCTATTCATAATATTTTCTGACCTATATTCCCAGTATTCCATGTAGTTTTGTAAAATTGAGAGAACATACTTTAGGGTCCTGTGTAATATACAGATCATTCCAAGGCTTAGTGTAAGAGAGACAAGGCCATGTTGGCAGATGGTACTAAACAGGATCAAAAGCACACAGTATAAATCAGTATGTCCTTAGGCTGTTGATTTTTCTGTGAATTACAGAGGGAAACTTTATTATTATTATTAAGTTTTTGGCTCTGGGCAATTTGCCTTGAACCAGAAGTTAAAAAAATAGAACTGGTGAATCAGGACAATTTATATACTCCATTCTGCATGAAATTCATGGTAAATCTATCCTCTTCTACCTCTCCCAGTTCAAATATGAATTGAACACAAATATAATCCACACCTTGGTAGACCACTGACTGCACACAAACCTAACTGGAATTGTTTTTAGCTACTGATGCTACTGAGATTTAATTGATTGAATCCCCTTCTTTCCCCACAATAGTAATTAAGATTTTATTGCTTATCTCACATCAAATGATGGGAAATTTATTATCTCTAGAATTTTTTTTTCTTCTTCCATGCTCTTATTCTTTTGTAAATCGTTTTTGAAATATCATGGTTTTTTTTCTGTTAAATCCTTCTTAATGACTTGTCTTTATTAGTAATTTCCAGACTAAATAAACTATATAAGAGGAAGTCTGATCTTGAAGTTAAGCCACTAATCTGAGTATCAGGAGATCTGAGTTCAATTATCATCTCTGCTACATATTTCCTTGTGACCTTTGTCACTTAGTGCCACAGTTCTTCATCTGTACAATGGGACTGTGACAAGGTAGAAAGGTACTCCACAAGCCCCAGGGCATGAGGTGTTAGCTCAGACTTCTACCTGCCATATGTCCCATCAGGAGCTAGGGAATATGAAAGGTAGAGGGGACATAGCTGTGATGGTTGTTACTTATAGGAAAGGGTATGCCAAAATCTCCTTTCAGCTAGCTGAGAAGCTGGTCTGGCTCTGCAGTTGCAACCCACTATTCCAAATGACTTATTTTTGTGTGGAATCATGGTTTATAAGTCAATAAAAGGAAGTCTTGAGACAAGGGCTGAAATCTCTGCCACTGGAAAGACTGTTATTCATCTTCTCTAGTGTGTGGTTCTGCCCTCCGGCCTACATGAGAGAGTATTTCCCTTTTGTCCACATATTGCCTGGCTTGCCTGTTTAGATTAGCTCTTTAGGCAGGGATACTTCTTGTTTGTTTGTACAGCACACAACACAGTGAAGCCCCATATCTTGATTGGGACCTCTGTGTGCTACTGGAATATAAATAATAAATACAATAAATAAGAATAACTTATAGTGCCTTTCTGGACCCAAAGTGTTATATAGAATCAAATACCCATCCTTTAAATCCTTCATAAATTTGTATGTGGTAAAGGTAAAAGGGGATTCATAGTTTCAAGAAGAATGTATCAAGCTAGGTGGAGGGAAACATGGAGCTATTTGTATGGTGGGTGAAAAGCATCAATTCATGTACAGAATATCAATACAAAAGTTAATCCTCCACCCTCAGTAAACAATCTCAATTAAGAAAACATTAGCAATTATACTAAATACAAAATAATGAAAATACTAAAAATATTCAAGGCTGGATATTTTCCCCCAGCATCTCTACATGATTGAAATTTGTGACCCAAACAAATCTGCAAAAATTAAAATTCAACAATTGCAAATCTCTAAAGACAAAGCTCTACAATTGTTATCACATTTGTGTTTGTAGACTTGCTGTGCTGCTACTGTATCTTAACACTGCAGTGGGAAACTTATCAAGAAACTATTTGTCGGATTTCCCCACAGGCTCCTTCTTCAAGTGCCAGGATCACAGACTATCTAATGAAAACCTGATATTTTCACCTGACTCCCAGAGCTCTTTGAATCTGCCTTAGCATATACCTCAAAAATGACACACATTGCTGTTGCCTTTCTACAGTGAGCAGTGAAAGGAGAGAATAAAAAGTATAGGCAGAATCTGTCAATAGCTGTTTTGTGATGGAACTATGCCAGGAGGGGATTAGAATCAATATCTTCCTTTTGCAATATGCCTCTAACCAATATGTTATGTATCACCAAAACAGGGTAAGAAAGAGGAGGTAGTTTCTGCTTCGAGTCCCAATTAAGCCAAGGAATTCAGTGACAGCAGGATCTGGTTCACAATCATTGTTATCGTGTTGCCATTTCAAGGCCTATTTTGTATATTCAGTCTTTTCCATAAATCAATTAACCACTTTCACTGGAAAACTAAAAAGGGAAAATAGCAATTCCAGCACTCTCCAAAATATTTTAACCAGACACAGTGTCCAAGCTTAAGCAGTGCAGATGACAAGACAATTATTTGAGAACTGGTATCCAATATGCCCCAGACCTTCCACTGCCTAGATTTCTATCTAGGTTTGTATAAGGTCTGAGAACCTCTCACATATGCTGATGACAAAGTAAATCTCAGCAGATCTCATAAAAATGAAGAAAATGAAATTAAAATGACATTCTCCCATTAATAAAGGATTTTGTGGGTGAGTATAGAAAGGGAATGTGACTTGTATGCAAATAGTCCAGATGGAATTCTGTGGAAATAGCTTAGTGTATGAATGAATTTCATGTAAATGTTATTCCGCAGAACAATTCTTGCAAATATTATGCTTAATGTGAGACCTTTATAAACAGCTATATCATGAAAAACTTCTCCTTGAAGAAAAAATAGTGAATCAAATAATGAAATATAATAACTTGCATGCTAAATGAAACCATTGACTGTGCTTTATGTCTGAAAAATCAAATGGCTGGCTAAAACAAAAGAATATAATTGCTTTGTTATATATTTGTGTGCTTAAGAGAGCTAGGGAGATTTGGAACAATAACAACATATAGCAATATTCATTTCTCTTTCAAATTTAAAAAAAAGTTAGCGTGAATGTAGGAACCAAGAAACACTCCTGATTGACAAGAACTGAAGTCTTCCATTCATCCTCAGAACAATGAAGCACAGATGGAATAATCCAAGATGCCCATATATGTATTTCTCAGTCTTGTCCTAGAATGGAAGGACAGAGCAGTCATACTGGAGCAATATGTTGTCCATTGTGGGGATTTTAGAAATGCATAGTGTTCTGAGTGATTTCCCATCATCCCTGTCAGCTGACAGCAGGGTATTATACAGGGCTGGCACACAACATTTTGGCACCTGAGTCGGGGAGCTCAAATGACCCCCCCATTCCCCCTCGTTTGGGCAAAACTTTGAAAGATCTCAATTCTGCCTTCTTCCTGTTCTACTCCTCTCATTGTACTGCTCTGCTACCTACCCCAATAAAGGAGAACTAACAACTTAAAATGCCTTGTTCAAAAATTTTAAGTAACACAACTTTCAAACGCCTGAACAGCAAATGTAACTTTTCTCGTCTGCATAGTAAACACTGGCATTTTTATCTGTTTGAATAATCAAAGTGGTGCTTTCCGTGCCTTCTTGGTTGCAAAGATTTGAACTGCTTCCTGAAGGTCCACAGTCTGGGCCAGCTCATGCTCTGCTGAGATGGTTGCAAGGCTGACCAGCCTCTCCTGTGTCATTGTGGAGCATAGATGTGTTTTTATTAACTTCTTCTTGGAGAAGCTGCGTTCTCCACTGGCAACTGTTACAGGAAGTGTTAGAAGTATGCACAGAGCAACAAAAGCATTTGAAAAGAGGGTAGTCATCTTATTTGTGCACATATATTCTAGAACAGCCTTTGGAGTTGATCCTGCTGAAATGTATCTTCAAAGGGCTTTCAGTTCATCACCTAAATCACTCGCATCAATATCGCGCATGTCATCATGTGTCAACAATGTCTCTAGTACCCTGCATTGCTGGTGTAAGTCTTCGTCTGTTATAGTGAGGAATTTTGGAATATCATACAACATCCCAAATATACTTCTGTGTTCCTTGAGCTGCATGAAATGTTATTCAACTGACTGTATTGCACAATCTAGCACCTGGTTAAAAAATTCAACTTTGAATTGTTGTTTACGGTCTTTTATGGGCTTATGCCGTGCCTCATAATCAAAATGTCTTCTTCTTCAGTGACTCTTGTATTCTTGAATGGGTGGGAAAATAGCTTCAGTGTGAAGTTCCTCTGCCAACTTCTCTGCACTCTTCAGAATGTTTTGAAAACACTCATCTGACCGGTTAGACTGTAGGTATGACTTTGCTTTGTCCAGTTGTTCCTTTGCTCCAGGTATATCAAGGTCAACACCTTGGAGTCTCTTGCTTCCAACATTTATTTCAAACACTATGTCATGCCACAACACTAAACCACACAGAAATTTGAAGTTATGTATGTTTCTGGTGATTCCATTTCCCTCTTCCACTGTTCTCCCACGAACAGTTCCTATCATAGCATTATCCTCCATAATGGCAACAATGGCATCATCTATCTTCCCAGTTTGATGTTTGATAGGCTTTATCTCCTCCGCTTGACTTTCCCATTGTGTGGCAGTGGTTTCAGAGAGGATGTTCCCAGATGTTGCTTCAAAATTTGCCATCAATGAATTGATGCAGAGAAAAATACATAGATGCTTTGAATTATATTAAAAAATTCATCAGCCTCACTAGAAGGTGATGCCGCATCACTGACCACCAAGTTCAGTGAATGAGAACTGTATGGGACAAAAAACACTAGAGAGTTTAACTCTTGGATCCGTGTCTACACTCCTCTGTTCTTTTCCTCTCATGTTGGCACCATTATCGCAATTCCCATATCTTCCAGCTTTTTAAGAAGTACATTTGTCATACCCGCTCCTGTAGTGTCATCAATGTCAATACATTCTAGAAAATGCTCTCTGACAGTCGTCATTGCAGGGACATTTTCACTAGGTCCTGTTGTTGTTACAAAATGCACCATTAAAGTCATTTGTTCCGTATGGCTGATGTCAGGTGTGCAGTCCAAAATAACAAAGTAATATCTTGCTGACTTCAGATCTGCCACAATCTTCAACTTTTGTTGTCAGTAACTGTTTGATCTCATTTTGAATTATTTTTCCAAGATAGTGGTGTGTGTACATTTCTTGAGCGGTGACTCTTCTTAGATGCTCCTGGAGTACAGCTTACAGTCCTTTTTCCTTTGTAGAGAGGTGAAGTGAGTAATGTAGCTCTCCTGTCTTATTTTAGTGAAGTCCCTTTGTATGGAAGTTTGGTTATGGATGAGAGTCTCCAAGTTGGAGAGCTCTTTTTTGATGTTTTCCTGTTTGCTGTATAGGATGCTGATCAGGTGGTTCCTCAGTTTCTTTGATAGAGTATGGCATAATCTCTCACTGTGGTCTGTGTAGTATGTAGATAGCAGTGGATTTTTTACCTTTAGTCCATTAGGTATGATGTCCATCCGTTTACATTTGGAAAGGAAGATGATATCCGTCTGTATTTGTGCAAGTTTCTTCATGAGGTTGATAGATTTCCACTCCATATGGCTAAATGCAGTGCCTTGCATGGTGTCAAGTATCAGAGGGGTAGCCGTGTTAGTCTGGTTCTGTAAAAGCAGCAAAGAATCCTGTGGCACCTTATAGACTAACAGACGTTTTGCAGCATGAGCTTTCGTGGGTGAATACCCACTTCTTCGGATGCAAGTAGTGGAAATTTCCAGGGGCAGGTATATATAAGCAAGCAAGAAGCAAGCTAGAGATAATGAGGGATCTACATCAGGGATCTACAACCCATCCTGGACAATGATCCTTCACTTTCACAGGCCTTGGGTGGCAGGCCAGTCCTCGCCCACAGACAACCTGAAGCATATTCTCACCAGCAACTGCACACTGCACCATAGTAACTCTAGCTCAGGAACCAATCCATGCAACAAACCTCGATGCCAACTCTGCCCACATATCTACACCAGCAACACCATCACAGGACCTAACCAGATCAGCCACACCATCACCGGTTCATTCACCTGCACGTCCACCAATGTAATATATGCCATCATATGCCAGCAATGCCCCTCTGCTATGTACATCGGCCAAACTGGACAGTCTCTAAGGAAAAGGATAAATGGACACAAATCAGACATTAGGAATGGCAATATACAAAAACCTGTAGGAGAACATTTCAACTGGCCACACAATAGCAGATCTTAAGGTGGCCATCCTGCAGCAAAAAAACTTTAGAACCAGACTTCAAAGAGAAACTGCTGAGCTCCAGTTCATCTGCAAATTTGACACCATCAGCTCAGGATTAAACAAAGACTGTGAATGGCTTGCCAATTACAGAACCAGTTTCTCCTCCCTTGGTTTTCACACCTCAACTGCTAGAACAGGGCCTCATCCTCCCTGATTGATCTAACCTCGTTATCTCTAGCTTGCTTTCTTGCTTGCTTATATATACCTGCCCCTGGAAATTTCCACTACTTGCATCCGAAGAAGTGGGTATTCACCCACGAAAGCTCATGCTGCAAAACGTCTGTTAGTCTATAAGGTGCTACAGGATTCTTTGCTGCTTTTACAGAACCAGACTAACACGGCTACCCCCTCTGATACTCAGCAGCAGCTGTTTCTTGTGCCACCACCACACTCTTCTCTGATCTACACTTTTTTTCAGGAATGTGCATGGTTACATCTATTTGAGATGAAGATATGGATGCTGCAGTAGCTGCCAGGTCACCTGCACTCTAACTGAAAGATCAGGCATCTCCTCACCACTCACATCCTCACTGGGACTGGAAGGCTCATCATGAACATTTGTAGGCCTGAGTGAGGCAAGATATCAGCATCTTAAGGGCCTAACTGGCTCCTAGTACTTCAGTTGACTGCCTGTTCTCCTCAAGTGGGTTCAGGGAAGCAGCAGGAAATAGAAAGCTCCCTGAGAAGCTGGTGTTAATCAGTCCAGGCTCCTGGGAGTGCTAGAGAGGTACATAAGAGGCTCGTCCTCCTCCTCTCTCTCCCTGCAGCTCCTGCTGCTTTCTGTTATTCCCCTCACCTTTTCTCCAGCCTGCCTATTTTTATATCTGTTGTGCCCTCCTTCCTCCATCACTGCACTCCACCATCTCTGAGCATCTAGAGCAGAGAGAATACATATGCACAAGCAGCAGACACAATTTTCTACACTCTGGGTCCTAGTGGTGCCCCTCCACAGTCTGGCACCTGAGGCAGCCGCCTCAGTTCGCCTCATGGTAAGGCCAGCCCCGGTATTATAAGAAAACAAACTGAAATTACATACAGAGACACAGCTGTAGTAGAGTAAATTCTGCCTTCAGCCAAATCTGTGCCTCTCCACTGAAGTCAATATGATTGCACTAGAGTAAATAACAGAAGAATTTTGGCCCTCTATAAAATAATCACACTGGATATGTGTGATTTTCCATTATATTTAAGAAGTGCTTGTGTTTCATGTCAAATAATCATACACATGTCTGTTAAAAAGAGACTTTCCTAAAGCTTATCTACTTAAGAAATAGAAGCTGAGACTAACTCAAACTCCAGTTATACTTAGGAGTCTGACTCAATGAGTTGTTTTACCAGTAGTAGTAAAAGCATATCAATACATTCTTTTCTTGTGCTCCAGTGATTGAACAAAATTTGTAATGTTTTAGTTGTTGTAGAGCAGAGCTCTGCTGCCTTTGCTGTGAAAGGGGGCAGGGGAAGAAGAGGGGAGTGCAGAGGCAATGGGGGTGGGAGAGAGACAATTATCTGCAGCAGATCAAATAAACAGACAAGACTACTGTGGAGCAAAATTGCTGCCACACTGAATGGTCTCTACTAATTGAAGAAATCTGGATTGTGCTGGTGGAAGTTTGTTCAAATCAGAAGGCTTTCTTGTCACTGTCACATTAAATTACGTGTTTTTTCTCTTGCCATATCCTGCCCAACACATTAAACACAGAGTAGAACAACAATTTAGGAGCACACGCCCGATTAAAAACACACAATTCCATTATTTTTTCTGTACAGCAGGCGACATTAAATTCCAGAAACTAAAGATGATTGATTCAAACCGAATGAGGTACAGACTCTTTCATTCTATAGCGGTTCCGAGATACTCATTACCAGTCGGATAAAGTGTATTTACCAGAGGTCTAGGCTGGACCAATAGAGGTACAAGGACAAGCAACAGATTCAGGCAACTGGTGTTGCTAAGTGACCCACAGTAATGAAGGAAATAAAATTGGTTTCTGTTGGAGGAGAAAGAAGACAGTTGGATCCCTGCTGGGCTTGAGAAACAAATATAAGCTTCAAGTTATTATGGAGAAAACAGAGGGGAAAAAATCTTTTGGCCTGACTTGTTAAAGAAAACACCACCACTCCAACAAAATTGAGGGGAAATAGACCTCTTTAACCTCACCACTTTCACGGATAGCGGAAACTTGCTGTGTTGATGGACAGTTAGCTTAATTTATACCTTTCTAACCAAGTTCTTTTGAGGTACCCTAGGCTAAAGATGTATTGCTTAACCTCCACTAAGCCCCCCCCACCACTACACGCACATTAATTTTAATAGCATTAAGTTATGGTGGATACTTGATCAGATAAGAATATACTATACGGCGAACACTGAGAATTCAAATTTTAAAGAAAATCCCTCACATTTAAGTCACCTGTCAGTTGATGACATTTGTAAATATCTATGAAGGCCTAGATCATGTTGTGTTTTATTGCTATATTATAAAGAGATTTCATTGTTGGTTTCTGTTGGCTTACACTCACTTTTGTAGGGAGAAAATAACTGTTTCTTGATTTTCTCCAGTCCAAATATTTGTTTAAAACTAAAATGAAGCCTCTCAGAGCACTAAAGAAAAGTTGCTATACCTGTAATATAATAGCAGGGCTCTTCCGTTAATCTACCTCATTCACAGATGTTATAACCCTGCTTAAAAGCTGCTAAAGATCTGATGATGTTGTGCATGTGTGATTTATTACCTCCAACATGGATGTGAGGGAGGTGGAAGGGCTCTGTGAGGTGAGGCAACAAAGGAAATTCTGGAAGGGAATCTCTTGGGATGAGACCAGTAAGGAAACCTAGGCTGAGATTTATGTGTTGTTGTTTTGAGTTACAAATAAAGCCAGTTACCAAAGAGGGAGTGATGCTAATGGCCTGAATGCGCCAATGAGGATGGGGAGGGACTCACCACTTGTAATACTGAAATGACCTTGGTGATTTTCTGAATGGGGAATGCACGTAAACTGAATAATCAATCAGGAGGCTTCAAGACCATTGAAGATATGAGCCCCTGAAAGATAAAAGAGGAAGAAGCCTCATACTCAGTTTAATAAAAGCCTTAGTTTAATAAAAGAGACAGCACTGGCCTCAAATGAAAGAAGGAGAAAAAAAGTACAAGGTTATTCATTAGACAGGATCACAGAGGTTTTAATATTTCATTTAGAATAAATGGAAAAATTGAGTGCACTGAGCAATAAATAGTACTGGGGTCATCTTGGCTTGTTTAGTCTGGCAAAAAAAAAAAAGACTGAGAAGGGGAGGTGATTGCTCTCTATAAATACATTAAGGGGGTAAATACCAAAGAGGGTGAAGAACTATTTAAGCTAAAGGACAACATTGCCACATGAACAAATAGATAAATCTGGCCAGAAACAAATTCAGGCTGGAAATTAGAAGATTTTTAACCAGCAGAGGGGTAAGAGCTTCTGGAATAGCTTCCCAATAGAGTTATGAGAACAAACAACTTAATTAGTTTTAAGAAAGAGCTAGACAAATTTATGAGTGTGCTAGTATGACGGGGTTGCTTCTGATGGTAAAGGGGAAGGCTCAGCAGCCGTGGGTCTCATTTCTGATCTGTGTCTTATATTCCTAAAAACTCATGCATCGGGGTTTCATCAAGCCACCTACAAGGGTCAGGAAGAGATTTCCTCTCCTCCCCGAAATGTGTTCTTTTTTTGGTGGGGGATGGAGAAGGGTGTCTCTTTCCTCTGAAACATCTCTGATGGCCACAGCCAGAGCTAGGACATTGGGTTGGGCTACGATTGGTGGCATCAAACTTTCTCTCAGGTGCTTGGCTGGCTGGTCCTTGCTCACTTGTTCAGGGTGTAATCAATTACCACATTTAGGGTCAGAAAGGAATTTTCCCCATGACTAGATTTACAGTGACCTCGGGGTTTTTTTTTTTGCCTTTTACTGTTGTGTTCATGGGGTGCAGATCACTTGCTGGGATTATCTGGTTATATAATATATATAAAATTTAATCATTTCCCAGCCATTCCAGGGGTGTCAGGCAGTGGTGCATATAACAGTCTAGTCTCCTGCAGGCTGTAATACTTTGGTCTAGTTTCGGTTGTTGGGCTTTCATGTGGATGGTGAGTGGTGGTGGTGATCTGTGATAGACAAGGGCTTAGACTAGATGATCTAATGGTCTCATCTGGCCTTAATTCTATGGCTGCCTCTGTGATATCATACCATCTGTCACAAAGCAGAGGTGAAAAGGGGGATGGAAACAGCATGGTGGCAATAGGACAAAAATCATTGCTCTATGGGAATGGCTAGTGGGGGAACTTGTTGGATGGGGGAAATTTAGATTCAAGGCTCCCCAACTCTTCCTTTCTTAGGAAATGTTTTGAAGCCTCCCAGTTGCCCATTTTAGGCAGATCCTTAAATGGGAAAACTTTAGAACTTGATAATACTTTGAAATACGAACAGTTGGCTTGAGGAACAAAGGAATGTCAGCCAAGATGTTCAAAAGTGATTAGTGATCTTAGGTGCCTAGCTTGAGCCACTTTAAAGGAGTCTGGCTTTTCCCCTTTGAAAATCAGGAGTTTAGTTTGACACCCAAAAATCGAGGCACACTAAATGCTTTAATCACTATTGAAAATCTTGGCCTGTTCCTGGCACTCTAGCAATAAGCCATATCAGGCTATGTCTACACTAGCACTTTTTTTAGTACAACTTACGTTGCTCAGGGATATGAAAAAACCACACCCCTGAGCAACATAAGTTACACCACAGAAGTGCCAGTGCCAACAGCACTATGTCAGTGGGAGAGCTCTTGCCCATCGGCATAGACCAGCTACACAGGAGGTCTTACAGCTGCTCAGCAGCATCGGTACAACTGTGCCACTATCAGCTCTCAAGTGTAGACCTGGTCTAAGCGTTGTTTTAGTTTGTAGCAGGGGTTCCCAAACTTCATTGCACTGTGATCCTTTCTGACTACAAAAATTACAACACAACCCCAGGACGGGGGATCAAACCTGAGCCTGCCCAAGCCCCACTGCCCCGGGTGGTGGGGCTGAAGCCCGTGGGGAGGGAGGGCAAAACCCAAGCCCAAGGGCTTCAGACCCAGGTTGGGGTGATGGAGCTTTTATCTGAGCCCTACCACCCAGGGTTTCGCCTCCCCTCCCCCGGGGCAGTGGGGCTCTGGCTTCAGCTTCAGTCCCAGGCCCCAGCAAGTCTAACACCAGCCCTGGTGACCACATTAAAAGGCAGTTGCAACCCACTTTGGGATCCCGACCCACAGTTTGAAAACAGATGGTTTATAATGTCAGTAGAACTCCTGTTCTGGTGCTTTATTTACCTACACTGTTGCTGAAGATATTGTAATATAATAGTTTTTCCTAGTTTAATACATGTGAGTATTTTCATTCATAACATCACAAAAAATACCATGTCTTGGCACAATTCAGTGACAACGGCTGGCTCTGCTCACAGAAGGCCCAAGTCTGACTTTGCAAGGGATGTTGTTAGTTACTAATCATCAGAGTAAGCTGAGAAGCTTCCATAGTTCCTATTTATGCACAGCCCTGACACTCTAGCTCTGGTTATTATGATAGCTCCCTAGGCAGAGAGTAAATGCTAAGTTTAATCAGTTTTAAAGTGAGATTACAGTGAGCAAAAGGGGCTTCTTTAAAATGACTGTATCAGATTCCACGTTATACTTGCTTTAGGCTTGTGTAGCTCCATTCATTTCAAAGCAGAGAATCTTCCTCCCAGATTTTTTCCTTTCCCAGTGGTTGTCATAGCACATTCACTCAGTGTATTAATATTTAAATAATACTAATGTTTAGCATCTCTGTATCCTTAATTTTCAAAGTATTTTACACATACCACATTAACCAATTAATCCACAGGACAACTCAGACATAAAACACTTCTCAATTTTATAGACAGGGAGCTGCAGTAGAGAAGCTAAGTGACTTACCCAACCCCACAGAGGCAGTCAGTGTCGGAACTTGGATTAGAACTCAGGAGTTCTTGAATATTAATGCTATGCTCATACTGCTGCCTTTCAAGCCAATGCTGTTATCACTATAAAACTTTCAAAATAAGATTTAAATTTAATTAGACTGACAATTCTAGAATGCTTAAAAATCAGCAAATAACTTAAATAAATAAATCTGCAGATTATAGGCTCTTTTTGGTTTTGTGTTTGTACAGCACCTACCACAAGGTCCTGGTCCATGCATGACTGAGGCTTCTAATCACTGCCACAACACAAACAACAACAACCAATAAGTATTATTTCATACCCATTGTTCAGTAACTAACACCAATTTTCTACAAAACTAGTCTTACACCACCAGAATCTCAATTCTACCTTCTCAGTTTCAGACAAGAGATTGTGTTTCATTCCAGTCATTCGACAGTGTTTTAGTGGCCTTAGCAAACCAATCCCTGTTCTTCAATAAGGGCAAGAAAATCTGGAAGACGTATCCAATTGTAAGCAACTGGTTTAAAAATTCAGCTTGCTCTTTGGATCTATATAACTGCAGGAAATCTTGACATATGTAAAGGCAAGAGAAGTGTTGATCTAATTGTAGCTAAAATTACTTAGTTGCCATGGCAATGCCCTTCTAGGAATACAACTTTGTTTGTCTAATGTTTGAGGTTCTTCCAGGTTCTCTTCATCTTCGCAGCTGCTCCTCCAACAATGCCAAAGTTGAGATTCTTAAATGGCAAAGATATGACAGTAGCTTCAAATGATTCTTTACTAGAATTGATGGCCACAGTGATTAAGCAGCACGTTTTTCTTTTAATTTCATTTTATATCTTTGTTTGTAATAAACCTTGTTTTGCTAAAATTACCATTGTATGGGCAATTTCACCCCCATGTTCTCGAGAAGTATATAGAAACCTAGAACCTTCAAGGACAGGTAAAGAGTTCATCCTCTACTCAGCCTTGGTCAAGGGGCCTGGACTAAGGTATTCTATCCTAGTGAGTTGTATTGCCATCAGGCTGTGGTCAGTATACAAAAAGAGAGAGATCAAATGACAAAACAGGAGACAAGGATTTGAGGATGAGGCACACAGCCCTAAGTAAGAGAGGTGGGTAAGTTTCACCACCCCATGAATACCTCCAGGAGCCATTCTGCTGGAGACAACCCCCTCAAGCTCAATTCCCTCCCTTTCTTGCTGCAGATGCGTAGCAATTTAGGATACCCTCCATGCCAACTCATCTGTGCTGGCTGTCATGGTGGGGAATTGGAAGTTCTGCTCATTTCTTACCCCTTCCCACCTGCTCAGTGCCATTTATAATCCTGCACAAGCAGGAGATGAGGTCGGCCCTTAATCCTGAGTGGGAGCATAGTCTAAGTGATAATCTTTAGAGAGTAAGAATACTCACATGGCTGAGTAGGTATTGTTAATTTTAAATCAAAGAAGAGACGCTTGGCATTTACCATCCTTCTCCACACTTGAAATTCTGTTTTGTCTCCTTCAAAATCTTCAGACAATGTCCCAGGGGTCCTAAAATGTCAAAGCAACTAATTTGCATTCAGTAAGAATTCTGCATCCACTGTTGTGATGATGCCTGCCAATTCCACAGCAGATTATTGATTTTGTCCTACAAATTTAGTGGCTATTCTCCTTCAACAAGAACTTCAGATAATGACCACGAATTGAATAAAATACAGAGTTAAAAGCAGAGTTAAAATACAGAAAAGCAATTTCCACTTTCAACTGGTCGTTTGTGAACTGTATAATTGTTTATGAGCTGCAAATTTCCTGCTTAACCTGATCTTCAAAGTTTTCATCACTATGCTCAATGAGCTTCAATGTATTTCACTTCCTATACAAACAGTTACACTTGCCTTTTGCTCATACACATAAGCTCCTACAAATACTCTTCTTCCTGCTCTCCTTTTTTCTCCTGCCCCCTCTTATATTTCTTAGTTTCATGCCACAGGAATGTGTATTGAAATGGGAACCATGTTAATTCTAGCATAATCAAAGCACAGCCCAGAAATACCACTTGGTTTGGTACTTCCAGGAAAGGTAGATCTTTAAAATATCCTGTCTCATTTTAACAGTAAAAGAAAATGGAAGCTTCAAGAATTAACAATTTAGAGAGCAATTAAAAGTAATAGATGATTACTTGATGTATCTCCTTACTGATATTTTGCCATTCTGCCCATCTCCAAACCAATCTCTTTTTCGATTCAACTCTCATGGCAACCACTTTCTTGGTTATTCAGTACCATGAGATGTTTAGGATATCATGGAATGTTCTATCTTCAGAAAAAAACTAATAAATACTGTAAGCAAAATAAATACATAAAAAACCTTCTTCAGTGCATCAGAGAAATGGAGCCATCACTTACTTTCAAGTGCTGGATCCTCTACCAATCTGGCAATAGAGGGGAAAGAGAGTAAAAGGGGAGCAGGCTTCTTCAAACAGTGGCACTATATTTTTAACATGTTCTTCAAATTGTTTTAATGAGACCTCATTCTCTCTAACTGGCCACCCAGACAGCACTGGGGAGAAATTTAGAGACTGTTTCTCAACACAGGTTTTAATAATTCAGATACTTATTGGAAGTCCTAGAAATTTCTCTATAGAAGTTATCTTGAAATGAGGAAACAACCTGCCCTTTTACAATGAGTTGGTTTCTTATAGGAGTACACAGACCATCTCTACTGTACTGTTAGAAACTGGTATCCCTTTCCGCTTTATCTTTCTCCAGTGCATCATTACAGATAGCAGTTACGCCTAAAATAGGAATACAGAACAAATGTCTTATTTTTCATATGTGTAGGAGTACTATTGGCTTGGTTCTGATTGCCTTTGTCCTACATGAGTCTTGTGAAAAAGCTATAACTGCCAAAGAAGTGTAGCATTTTATTGAGAACAATTAGTTCTCTCCAAAGGGTATGTGTAATTTTGGGTATGGAAGAAGCTTTGAAGAATTAGTACTGACGTGTCTAAGCCTCTTTTGCCATTGGAAAAAAAATATTGTTGTAGTAAAGAATGAGAACAGTTCACGATAGTTTGTTATTCGTGAGCCCTTCAGAATAGTAAGATTTTTTACGAAGTGCAGAAAATTTGCTATTGTTAATTTGAAGGTTTTTTTCCTATTGTTAATTTGAAGTTTCTACTGTTTATTACAGTAGTTATTAATATATAAACACTGCATTGTTCCTTTAGGCCTATCATTCTTTACAAGCAGAAAGAATAGGAGCTGACACAACAATATGGTGATAAATTTAACTCCTGTACTCTCGTTCATATACACACAAGAATTATATTAAAAATGCAATTCTTTTTTACTTATAAGAGATGTTGAGTGCCACTAAATAAAATAAAATAAAATAAACCTGATAGGAACATATGAATTGCGATACTGGATCATACCAGTGGAACATGTAGTCCAATAACCAATCTCTGACAATGGTCAGTAACAGATGCTTCAGCTGATTTGTATTTATAGGTAGAAAACATACTGGTTCCTTGCAGGAATTTCCTAGGATTTTCCTTTACAAGTGCCCTAAGGATCAGAACCAATCAGAAATTAGGATGCTACACTGATAGTTGCAGGCAAGCATTCTTGGAGACATCTTCTGAAAGAAATATCTTGGGTCGCATCTCTGTGCAGAAAGTTAGCAACTGAATAAATAGATGGAACAGGCTATAACTCTGACTTTGGACAGGTTTATGCTTAAAACACTGCAGTGGCATGGTGGTACTCCCCCTCCCTGAGTGATGGTAGCTATGTTGACAGGAGAATTTTCCCACTGACTTAGGGCTGTCTACTCCAGGGTTAGGTCAGTTTAACTGTGGCTCAGGGGTATAGATTTTTCACACCATTGAGTAACATGGTAATATTGACCTAATTTCTTGGTGTAGGCCTCACCATTAACTATGCTAACAGTCAGACAGTTCAAAAGGATTGGCATGTGCGCAACCAGACTGCATTCCACTGTCTCATGCTGGAGAGGAGTTAGGATGATGTAAACATAGCACCAATTATAGACGCCTCGGGTATGCTCACAGCTATCAGTCAGAACTCTCAGAGCTGGAAAAAGTAACATAACTTCTGTCACTGCCATTTCAGATAGGCAAGAAAAACAAAGAAATGCCATTCTCTTGCAGTGAAAGGGAACAATGGCCAGTGGCAGGCAACTACTGACTCAGAAAGGACTAGATGAGAGTGAAATGATGTTCAAGTGTAACAAAGTACCAAGGGAACAAGGTAACTGCTGAACGTAAAGGTGGAGAGGTGCACATATACTTTTCACAAAACCATAAACAGCCATCAAGCCTGAGAGGTAAACAGAACACAGAAACAGAATAAGGATTAAAAGGGGCTAGCTGATACAGTGAAATAATGCACCAGCCCTTCCAACTTGACAAGTGCCTCCCATTCCCTCACCCAGCACTCCCAGAAACATGCTTACACTGAAAGCTGCCTCCCACTGCCAAGGGTAAAGGGGTTGCTAACATTGCCAGCAGTATTAACTTGGACTTGTGGTGTGAGCTATGGACTTTCCTCAGTGCCAGGAGGCTAGTGTGGGGCAAAGTGCAAGCTACACCCTCCCTAATGGTGCACCAAGAGCATCCAGTTAGCATGCAACTCCATGGAGGGTTTTTGCCTGCTCCTGCCTCATGCAAGCCCCAGGCCATCTCTCCAGCTGCATGGAAAACAACTCCTCCCTACTATAATGTTCATCACTCTGTTTCTGGGAGCCATAACTAAGCCTTAAGAGCAGAGAATGATAACATAGCTGTATTAGAGGCAGCTCAAAGCAACATCAGAGCAGATGCAGCCTGTTACAAAAGGGAGACATGCACTGTTCTCTCTTGTGGAGACATAACTCTCTTTTACTTATTTCTTTCTTGCCTCTTCCCTATTTGGGTTTAGTGACTTTTATAACCTTCTTCCAAAATTCATGATTGTATGCCAGTCTATCATGTAGATTGGTCTCTCTGAGATCTGCTGATATCTGGTCCATAGACTTAGTCTTTGGTCTCCCCCTTGGTCATCTTCCAACCACGATCATTAAGAGAGCCATTCAATCAATTTAGCTCTCTGGTCTCTGCTGGATAGTCCCATGCCACCATAGCCTATCCCCCCTCAACTTATCTTCATTTGGAGCAACCTGCATTCGGCCCTTTAAAATCTCATTTAATTTCCGATCATCGTCCAATCATTTGACTATCTCAACATCTTCATTTCTGTGGTGGAGAACATATTGATTTCTTGTCTAGTGACTGGCCAAGTCTCTGTTCCATACATTAAAATGGGTAGAATTACCAATTTAGACACTATACCTTTTAACTTTATTGGCATCTTTTTATCACAAAGAACTGGTGTCAGCTACCACCATTTGCACCAAGCAACTTTAATACAGTGCTAGGCATCAATCACATTTGTTGAATCTAAAATAATAAATGATTTTAGATTGAAAGTTTATATGTTTTCCTTTATCTATGAAAACATCATGAGCCCTGGAAACATTTATATCTGAAATGTTTATAATATTCTTGGCATTGAGAGATTCCGAGTTAGCAGCCTCAAAAATCACACCTTCCTCTTTCCAAAGGGAGATAGTTTCACATGGAGACTTTAGGACAGAATGTTTCTGGTATTCTTTAACAGTGGACACTCATTCCTCTTTTGTGTACTATGGCTCATTCCTAAAAACTTTCTTGGGTTTTTTTCATTACCATGTCTATAACAGTCAGTGTCAATCCTCCTCCCTTCAGCCAGTTTCAAAGTTATATCCAGTGCATGCTAGTGAATATTATATATCAAGAAACAGAGACTGGAGATGAAATTCTGTATTTGGATGTAAAGTTTTCTGAAGTCTAAGATTTCAGCCATGTAGAGGGGCTGAAGGTTGGAGATAATTATTTCTCCAGTCAGTTATTCACAGAGCTGTAACATAGTTACATAGTTCATAATGTTATTCACAGGGCTGTAACATAGATGGAAATGTAATTCAAGCGTTATTGCGGCTCTTGTTAGATGCTGTCATGCCATGCCCCTGATCAGGTCTACGAAACTGCTCTCAGAAGTGTTTAAATAAAATGAGTTTTGAATGGGAACCGAATATATTTTTTGAGCCTGTTTCGTAAGGGACAAGCCTGCCGGGGGCCCATAAGGAACTGAGCATCTCTACAGCTTGATTTAATTTAAGCAAGCTCATGCTTTGTAGCATTCAGTTGGGCCATGGGGTTTTCACAAAATGATGAGCAGCTATTTCTAGTGAAAATACAGTTTGCCAATGGGGGAAAAATATTTTTAGCCTCTTATCTCCAGGAACAAAATATATTCTGCTAGTTTGCTTTCAGAGAAAAAAATCCTGCCAGTTTTCCAACAGCTTGCTCCAGTTCTCAGTGTAACACTCACCAAACAAACTGAAAACAGCAAACTCAATTAATTCACATGTAATCTGTGACGGAGCCCTACGTTAGGCCACCTATAACACATCCCTGTGGTACTGCTGTGTTTGTGTTTATAATGGGCTCCCTTCAAACAGCTCATCAGCAGGGCTTCTCCGTTGCTGTGGAAAAAATATGGCCCATGAGGGGGAGCTACACCTTGAACCTTTACAAAATGAACACCAGGAAAGTACAAATTGGTGCTCTGGCAGATCAGCATGAGGTTTGCAACAAAGAATAGGCCAGCTGTGTACTCTCTACAGAGAAACTAGCCACTCTTTAGTATGTTTGAGTGCTGTGGATTTAAGTGCAAGTGGAAAAGGGTTGTAGCCAACTACAAAACTAATATTTGCATTAAGGTAGGAAAGAATGGTGATGTGCTAAGCAGAAACTACAACCCATATGAGAGTGAGCATTTTAAAGCCGATTGTGATTTGCAAGTATAAATCTAGCCATGGGTAATTTGAAGCTGTCCATTCCATAAAATCCCGTTCTCACTTCCATAAATACACTGTACAGTAGAAGGTACTTCAGAAAGATTGAGGTAATCCTGATTTCTAATTAGTAAAGCACACATGGCGATCTTAAAAATTAAAATGGACAAGATAGGCGAATATCAGATTGGGTCAAATTGCGGCTTCACATACACTCTTAGGCCAGATTTGATTTAATTAATGATTTTCAGACATTTTCCTCTAATGTAAGTGAGAGCAGTACAGGACCATTTTAAAATAATTCAAACATAGGGTAGTAAGCTGGAAAGAGAGTAAGTCACAAACAACAGCCAAAGCTACTAGCCAATAATTAGTTCGGCCACAAAAGCTGGTGCTACCAGCTCACTTAGGTTATGTACACTGGAAAATAAAAGTGTACACTGCAAAAAAAAAACACATGGCTTAGCTAACCTGCGAGTGAAGACTCAGGTTAGCAGTTTGAGTTCAACCCCAGGTTCCCCTAGCAAGGGAAATTTGCTTTCTTAGCCTGAATTAGGTAATCTGAGTTAAGAACACACTAGTTTTTTGGGATAGTTAGACACAGCTAGATTGTAGGCAGATCTTGTTTCAATAGTTACAGAAAAAGCTTCTTGCTATGATTAAACAGTTACATGTGATTCCATGCACATATCAGGTTAGGCTTGGTTTTGTAAGATGTAAGTGATATATGAATAAAATAGTATTATTCTCCAGTTAACATGAAGAAAAAACAGATCTAGGCAAATGCAACAAAAATGTATTCACAAATATTCTTCCAAACAAAACCTCAATTTGCTTTACCACCATGCACCATCCCTGTTGTTCACCAAAGATGTCTATGGATAATTAGAGTATTGTGGATAGTTCCCAGTCAGAATGAAGGCACTTTTAACATCTCTTTATGGGTGCATTTGGAAGGTAATGAAATATAACACTGAACTGAAATGGAGGATGGCGGGAATAATGCATTAGAAATTGCCCAGTAAATTACCATATACAAAGCAGCGAATGTAACAGATATATAAATTCAAATAGTAAATCTGCAAATTCAAGTAGCAAATCCAACAAAAACTGACAGTATATGTTTCACTGTGTGGAAATTGCTTTTTGAGGATATCCTAACTGGCTATCAAGTAAATTACATAAGGCTTGAAAGAACCCTTTGCCCTTCTCAACACACACACCACTGAAATACTAAATATCCTCCAAATAATTCTGTTAAAAATTCCTTCCCACACCATTTTTTTCAGAACTGTGTGTGTGTGTGTGTGTGTGTGTGTATTTATATATGCATGCGTGCATGTGAACTTAGACTGTCTGGTGTCACTTTATCAGTAATATCCATGTCTGATACGATCTGTATTGGAGACTTGCAAAGAGATTTTACATGTTGCCTAGAGACTTTAAAAATATGATAAATGAAAGAAGTTGAAAGTTACAGATTAGTCAGTGGTATTAAAAATGAAAGCCATCCTAAGGGATACGTTTTGGACTGAATGTTTTGCAGATTTATGTTTCTTTCCAAGCAAAAGAAAGATCCTGCAAATCCGTGACATTAAGGTGATTGGAATGTAGGCATTGACTTCCATTAGAATGACAATCAGAGATTCTTTTGTTAGAATACAAATTTTAATTTGCATTTGCTGCATGAAATGTTATTGAAACCAAACCAGATGTTACTTTTGTATTCAAAACTATGAAGACTTAGTTGAAGTAGCAGCACATGAGGAAAACAAAAAGAACAAAAAACAGATAAAGCCTCCACCACCTGACAAAATAAAAGAGCCTATATTAGGCTTTGTGCTAAGAGAAATGTGTAATGAAATTGTGAGGCATGGAAACATCTAGTTAGCTCACTGTGAGACTTGGAGACTATGTTGATTATGTCCAGTAATTATCTGTACTACAGATAGTAGAGCTGCACAGAACAGGAAACAGAGGCCACTACAGTATATGTGGGATGTTCATATGTAAATGAGCACATGTAGTTTTATTGTTTTTCAGGTAGCAATTTTGTTCCCAGTGCCTCTCCCCCCGCAATTTGGTTCAGTTAAAGAATATGATTTTAAGAACCATTTATATGTACCCAGATGGGGTGACGAGTTCTCTGCTAAAAGTTTTAGCTCTTTCAGGTGAGGGATTATGGGTAAATTCCTTCAATACAATAGGCATCTGAAAAGGGAATTATGTTCCACTTACATCTTCCAGTAGACTTCAGGCACTGCTAGAGGAACATACGGGAGAATCTTAATTCTAGCCATGAATCTGAGCTGCCAGCTTGCTTCAGATACAACTGACAGAGAAATCTTTAAGGAGAGTTTGACTTTTTCAATTTTCCTTTATAATCTTTTTAAATACAGAGAAGTTCTGGGGTGGAGGTTGCATACACTTAATCTGTTTCCTTCCTGTGATATCTGGGATAGCTGTATTCTCTCAAATGCATTATGAATAATTTTATAAAAATATAGTGTAAATAATTACATATTCCCCAAAACAGTTTACTGCACAACTAAATGGCAATTGAAGTCAACAGGTGTGTCTCTGACTTCCCCTTTGGCTTCAGTGAGAGTTTACAGTGCTCGATATCTAGGAAGATAAAGCTGCATAAACTGGTGAGCTCTCTCATTAAGCTAGGGAGGAACCAATGACATGTGTCTATTTCAGGGCCTTCTCTCAGAGCACAATTTGCTATTTACACAGGAAACTCATGCATAACACCAGAACAAAGCAATTTCCGTGCCTAATATGGCTGCAATCCCCAATTTCTTTTCCTTGCCTCTCTGAGGGAAGGAGGTCACACCCTTCTCTTAAATATCCTGCCAGGTCATGTGATAGGCTGGCAGGCCTTGACCATCTTCTGCCCTTTTAACCCTTTCACAGGTCCCAACCCTCATCAGAACAGGGAGTTGGACTTGCCATTCTTTTGACATGATTCTTGCAAGAATTCCCCTTGATACAATGAAATTTGTACTTTCCAAAGTGATGTCATTGATTTGTATGTGCTGACTGGGGTCAGAGTGCTATCAGCCCTAGAAGTATTTCTCAGCATACTCCAAGTAGAGAGGGTGCTAATAGTCTATTTCTGGCCCATCTTGAGCCAGTTCTGTCCCATGTAGTAAGACAAAAATCAATAGATTTGCTAACATTTTTTTCCACTAGCAGCAAATGCCAGAAGAGTTCAAGTTTTAAATTGAACTTGTTTATGTTTCTAGGATGATTAAGGGCTTGGCTACACTTACAAGTTGCAGCGCTGGTGGAGGCTTTCCAGCGCTGCAATTACACCCCGTCCACACTTGCAGGGCACAACCAGCGCTGCAACTCCCTGGTTGCAGCGCTGGCTGAAAACCCATCCCGGCAGGGGTATAAGGAGTGCAGCGCTGGTGATCGGGACGCACTACAATGCAGGGTGAAAGTTAAAGAGCTGCGGAGTGCCTATTACAAAGCCCGCGAGGGCAATCGCCGATCCGGAGCTTCCCCCACGACCTGCCGTTTTTACAGGGAGATGGACGCGATACTTGGGGGTGACCCCACTGCCAATCCCAGGACGACGATGGACACTTCTGAGCAGGCTGGGGGACAGGAGAAGGAGGAGGCGGAGGCGGAGGAGGCGGCGGGGGGGAGAGGAAACCGCGAGTGAAGCTCCTGGGATGGGGGAAGACACCCCAGAGTCCCTGGAGGCATGCAGCCAGGAGCTCTTCTCAAGCCAGGAGGAAAGTACCCAATCGCAGCAGCCAGCAGTTGCAGAAGGACAAGCAGAGGAGCGGGTTACCGGTAAGCGGCTTTTATTTTCTGGGTGGAAATGTTTCTGGAGAGGAAGGGGGGTTATGGCTGCATGCATGCCAGACTAGTAGATGTGGAATAGCCCGTTGATGTGGTCTATCACATAGTTGTAATCTGCCTCAGTTATCTCAGCAAAAGTTTCATCCAGAGCGTGGGCAATATGCCTGCGCAGGTTTATAGGCAGAGCCACCGTGTTCCTTGTCCCAGTCACGCTGACGCGTCCGCGCCACTGTGCTGCAAGTGGTGGGGGGACCATTTCTGAACACAGGCAAGCCGCATAGGGTCCCGAGCGGAATCCACATTGCTCTAAAAGAGCCTCCCGCTGTTCCCTAGTGACTTGTAGCAGGGAGACATCTTCCAGGATTAACTTCTGTGAAAAATGTTGGGAGACTCTTTAGTGAAGAGATAGGGAGATAGTGAAGATCACCCCTGCAGCTGCATCTTCACTCAACCCCTCTATCACTCCAGATTACCCGAAGCAACCAGCTCCCCTCTATCAATCAAGCCCCATTTCTCACTCTATAAGCACCCCTCACTCACCATTTCGTGGCTTCTGTCGTGTTATGCGTGTGGTAAAAGAATGCTAAAGTGAGAACTCCCTCAGTGTAACAATTCATGTCTGGAGATAGTGGATACAATGCTGCCCCTGTTAAATGTTGTCATTTCTGGGTTTCTACAGTGACCTTGACTACTGGACTGAGCAGATGTTCCACAGCACAAAGGCTTCAAAATTTGAGAAAAAATCCCCGAAAGAGCAAAGAGGACATGCTGAAAACTGTTCTTCATCACTCTGCTAGAGAAAGTAAGGAATTGAAGGAGTGGAGAGAGAAGGAAAGCATGATCCACCAGAGACATTGGCGTAGAAACGCTGTGGCAAAGAGGAAAAGCACAAACCAGCTGCTAGAGATCCTGTCGCGCCAAGCGGACTCTCTCCAGGCTATCGTAGCCATGCAGGCAGAGCAGTCCCGTGCTGCCCCACAGCCCCCCCGTCCCAAAGCTTTTTGCCTTGTGCCCCAATGTCAGCTCAAACCACCTTTCCCCAGCATCCAGGTTCTTACCACCACCAGCTGCCTCCAACACCTGTACGTTCACCAACCAGCCCTGATACCTACCAGCACCCTTACCCCATGCACTCAACCCCCATCACCATGCAGTATATGCACCCTGAAGTGCAGGGTTCATTAAACAGCACTCCAGACAGGACATATGCAAACTTGTGACTGTACAGTTCACCAACCCACACCCCTGCCCTCTTGTGTTCATGAAATGTTGTGTGTCTGTCTGTCTGTCAAGGAAGTTTTTTTCTTTTCAATAAAACAATTCTTGGCTTTGAAAACAGTCTTTATTATAGCAGATAGTGAAAGATACCTTAGCCCAGTAAAGAAAGAGGCACTGCAAATCATTTTAGGGATAATAGAATAACAGTGTAAACAGTGCAATTCACTCCCATGCAAGGCAGCAAACATTACTGTTGGCTTTCAGCCTCAAATTCTTCCCTCAAGGCATCCCTAATCCTTGTAGCCCTGTGCTGGGCCTCTCTATTAGCCCTGCTCTCTGGCTGTGCATATTCAGCCTCCAGGACTTGAACCTCGGTGGTCCATGCCTGACTGAATGTTTCACCCTTCCATCACAAATATTATGGAGGGTACAGCAAGCGGATATAACCGCGGGGATGCTGCTTTCCCCCAAGTCTAGCTTCCCATACAAGGATCTCCAGCGGGCTTTTAAACGCCCAAAAGCACACTCCACAGTCATTCGGCACCGGCTCAGCCTGTAGTTGAACCGGTCCTTGCTCCTGTCAAGCTTCCCTGTATAGGGTTTCATGAGCCAAGGCAGTAACGGGTAAGCAGGGTCTCCAAGGATCACAATGGGCATTTCGACGTCCCCTACTGTGATCTTCCTGTCTGGGAAAAAAGTCCCTGCCTGCATCTTCCTGAACAGGCCACTGTTCCGAAAGATTCGTGCATCATGCACCTTTCCAGGCCAGCCTGTGTAAATGTCAATGAAACGCCCGCGGTGATCCACAAGCGCCTGGAGAACCATAGAGAAATACCCCTTACGATTAACGTACTCTGATGCCAGGTGGGGGCAGAATAGGAATATCGTCCATCTATCGCCTCCACAGTTAGGGAAACCCATTTGTGCAAAGCCATCCACAATGTCCTGCACGCTCCCCAGAGTCACGGTCTTTCTTAGCAGGATGCGATTAATTGCCTTGCAAACTTGCATCAAAACGATTCCAACGGTCGACTTTCCCACTCCAAACTGGTTCCCGACCGACCGGTAGCTGTCTGGAGTTGCCAGCTTCCAGATTGCAATAGCCACCCGCTTTTCCACCGTCAGGGCAGCTCTCAATCTTGTGTCCTTGCGCCGCAGAGTGGGGGCGAGCTCAGCACATAGTCCCATGAAAGTGGCTTTTCTCATACGAAAGTTCTGCAGCCACTGCTCGTCATCCCAGACTTCCATGACGATGTGATCCCACCAGTCAGTGCTTGTTTCCCGAGCCCAAAAGCGGCTTTCAACGGTGCTGAGCATTTCCGTGAATGCCACAAGCACTTTAGTGTCACACGCGGCAGGAGAATGGATATCGATATCATCGTCAGACTCCTCACTGTCACTTTGGAGCTGAAGGAATAGCTCAACTGCCAAACGTGTTGTGCTGGCGACACTCATCAGCACAGTCCTCAGCAGCTCGGGCTCCATTTGCCACAGAAATCGCGATTCACACAGAGAGTAAAACAGAAAGACACTCACAATGGCGCCAAACGTTGCCGGAAAGAGTGAATGCTGGGATGTGAAGCGTTGGCACACAGGAAGCGGAATAACCCGCACACTTACTTCCCCTTCCCACAATACTCAGCGCCAAAATGGGACGAGGTGCTCTGTGGGATAGTTGCCCACAATGCACCTCTCAATACAGCGCTGGAAAGTGCTGCAAGTGTGGCCACACTGCAGCGCTGGTAGCTGTCAGTGTGGCCACACTCCAGCGCTGGCCCTACACAGCTGCATGACCAGCGCTGTAACTCCCAGCGCTGCAACTTGTAAGTGTAGCCAAGCCCTAAGAATAAAACTCTTTTATCTTTCTGTCATAAGAAAATAATTGTGGCCATACTTGGTCAGACCAATGGTCCATCCAGCCCAGTATCCTGTCTGCCAACAGTGGCCAATGCCAGGTGCCCCAGAGGGAGTGAACCTAACAGGTAATGATCAAGTAATCTCTCTCCTGCCATCCATCTCCACCCTCTGACAAACAGAGGCTAGGGACACCATTCCTTACCCATCCTGGCTAATAGCCATTAATGGACTTAACCTCCATGAATTTATCCAGTTCTCTTTTAAACCCTGTTATAGTCCTGGCCTTCACAACCTTCTCAGGCAAGGAGTTCCACAGGTTGACTGTGCGCTGTGTGAAGAAGAATTTCCTTTTGTTTTAAACCTGCTACCCATTAATTTCATTTGGCCCCTAGTTCTTATATTATGAGAACAAGTAAATAACTTTCTTATTCACTTTCTCCACACGACTCATGATTGTATATACCTCTATCATATCCCCCCTTAGTCTCCTCTTTTCCAAGTTGAAAAGTCCTAGCCTCTTTAATCTTTCCTCATATGGGACCCATTGCAAACCCCTAATCATTTTAGTTGCCCTTCTGTGAACCTTTTCTAATGCCAGTATATCTTTTCCGAGATGAGGAGACCACATCTGTAGGCAGTATTCAAGATGTGGGCGTACCATGGATTTATATTAGGGCAATAAGATACTCTGTCTTATTAGCTATCCCTTTTAAAATTATTCCAGTTTGCTTTTCTGACTGCCACTGCACACTGTGTGGACGTCTTCAGAGAATTATCCACGATGACTCCAAGATCTCTTTCCTGATTAGTTGTAGCTAAATTAGCCCCCATCATATTGTATCTATAGTTGGGGTTGTTTTTTCCAATGTGCATTACTTTACATTTATCCACATTAAATTTCATTTGCCATTTTGTTGCCCAATCACTTAGTTTTGTGAGATCTTTTTGAAGTTCTTCACAGTCTGCTTTGGTCTTAACTCTCTTGAGCAGTTTAGTATTGTCTGCAAACTTTGCCGCTTCACTGTTTACCCCTTTCTCTGTCAACTTTTTAATGTGCGTCCTCTACAGAATTCTGATTTTGCCTTGTTATATGATAAAATAATATTTTAACTCATATTAGGTCAAGCACACTCACTGGTAACCAAATCCAAACAGACCACCTACTGTCCTCAAAATGCATTTAAAAGCCAAATCAGCCAGTGTGTCAATAAGTAAATACAAAAGGAAAATGACACTCAAAGGGGTGGATATAACTTCTAACACAAAACTGTGCACACAAACATGAAGAGCCATCTCCGCCCCTCATATAACCCCTTTGAAGTCAAGGGAGTTTCAGTCTGATGAATTTGGCCAAAAGATGTTAAAATGAGAAAATGAAAAGATAAATAGCAAGTAGCTGAAGCTGCTAGGGGAAAACAAGCATGGAACCATGAAACTCCTGTACATTAACCCATTAAACTGTAGCTGTAAACTAAGCAACAGCAAGAGAGTTCATTCTATGTACAATATCTGTAGCTAGGAAGCTGTTATGACATTTCTTTCCCAGTCCTGCACACTGTCATTTCAGAGCAGTCTGCCTCCTGAAAGGGCAGCTGTCATTTTCTGAAGCAGAGTAGATGCGGCACACTCAAGTGGAGACACACACATGTGTCTTATGGAGACAACTGTTGTTCTTTTCTTGTTTTGTTTCCTTTGATCTAAAGTAAAAACAATTAATGCTGGGAGCACATGGTTGCTCTCTGTGTTAGGAAACGCATAGCACTAGGTACTCGAAAGTTTTTCAGAGATCTTAAAATGCAGAGACTATTTTGTTTACCACAAAGTTTGATGCATTGGGTCCTAGACCTAGAGCCACATCAAGCACTGATGTGAAGTAGATGCATTGCCTGAACCTTGGCCGCTGAAGGCATTATGCCTACCTAGGCAGGAGCAGATGTTATAATTCCAGGCAAGTTTGTTACAGCTTTAGGAAAGGGGAAGAACAGTATAGCATGCTAGCTGCTTGCCAGTGCATCCCCTCAGGCCCACTCAGTGCCCTTGGCTTCGCTAGCAGCTTCCTCCTCCACCTTGAGGTCAGGGATTATACCCAACCACATTTTGACTCGCTCCTGTGCAGAGACCTGTAGGAGATGTAGCTCTCTCAGTCTCATACCTTTCCAAGGCTCTCTGCCCAGGGGCAGTCATACTATGGCACTTTGTTTTCAAACTGTTTGTTCATGTATAACTCCATTGATTCAATAGTCTTGTGCTACCTGGTGGAGGGGCAGTGCTTGCTTCTCTGGTATTGCTTCTACCTCAGTTCTGCCAGATCTGTTTCAATCACCTGTGAATCTCTCCTGACCTTTATCCTTCCCCCCCGCCCCCCGAAAATACACCCAACTTCAGAAAGACATAGCAGTTACTGCCTTACTGCGCTTCAGAGGGCAGATACCCACCTTGCTTTCTGTGATTTCTATGGAGCCACGAAAGCTGCTCCTGTGCTTGCTAGAGTTACTACTGGCCCTCCCCTTATTGCTTTCACTTCTGTTTTTTTGATGCACAGCACAGTAAAAAAGCTCTGGGCTCCCACAATTCCCCATGCAGCTACCCACTTGATCACAATAAAAAGGGAAACCAAAATCTGTTCTCATTAAATACTTTTATAATTGCTTATTCTATATTTTTCATGTGAGGGAGGAAATATACATTACTATCCAGAAGCTTCTCTCACTAGCCTGAATGCAGTTTAAAACAATGAGCACAATGCTTTCTATTTTGTTAGACCTATTTGAGGCGCATGGACATTTCAGGCTGTAGGCTGACTCCTGAGAGACACCCGTGAAAGCAGGGGATTAGGGAGTCGGGTGACTCAGGTCATATTCTGAGCCCTGCCACTGACTCAGTATGTGACCTTGGACAAGTCAGTTAATTGATCCATGCCCTAGTTCTCTGCTGTAAGATGGAAATAACTCTATTTATCTAACTTTGAGGACTACAAAAGAAAACAGTGACAGGTATGTGACTATTGAAATTTACATGACTGGTCACACAGGCAAACAAACATTCTAGAGGAAGATGCTGTCCCTCTTCTCGTGGTAGGGAATGCCAGGATAGCAGCAGAACCATGTGCTTTCAGTGTGGCAGGTGAAACACTGTCTCAAGAGCCCAATCTGAGCGTGCCTTGAGCAGCATTATAGAGCCCAAACTAGAGGAAGGTTTTCCTTTCCCCTCAATCTGCAAGGAATTTCTCTATGCATAGCCCATTTCTCCATTGGGAGAAAGTCTGGTTAAGGTACTGAACTCGGGCTCAGGGCCATGGCTTACTGCAGACTTCCTGTCTGACCTCAGGTAAGTCCATTAATAGCTCTGTACCTCAGGTCCCCTCTGTGAAAGGGAGATAATAAAATGTCCTCTCTCCTACCCTTTGTCTGGCTCTTCTACATAGATCGTAAACTCTTTGGGGCAGGAGCTGTCTCATACTTCGCATATGTACTGCACCCCAGTACAAATGATCACCAATTTCTGTTGGGGCTTGTATGTGCTACTGTAATACAAATCATAGAGTCACAGAAATGTAAGGCTGGAAGGGACTTGAGAGGTCATCCAGTCCAGTCCCTGCAATGGGGAAGGACCAAGTAAACCTAGTGATAGGGTGTAACAGGGGACGCTCACCTCTTGAATACCTCCTGCTGCTGAGTGCTGCTCTGCAGACTTGTCCCACTCCTGGCACGCCTTGTAAGTTGACCTCACTTGGTAGATCATCAGAGGCTCAGCCCTTCAGCCAAGTCACAGTCAAAATGAACCCCTTCTGGGGTACCAAAGAATCCAGCAAAACTATGTCTGCCATCACCAGGCTCTTTAGCCCCAGCTCTGATCCCTTTTAAATTCAGCCCTTTGCTCAAGCTTCCAAATAAGACCTGTCCTCTTCTCAGGGCTTAGGTTAGGCTTATCTCCACTTTCTTGGGGTTTACACCACTTAACTGTTGACCAACAGGGGAATCCAGACCTGCCCACTACTCTGGGTTCCACCCCAGAGACCCCCATATAAACAGCAGCCACATAGCACTCATTTCAATTTGTTGCAGCTATTTCCCTGGGCCTCTTCCTGTCTGGTCCTTTTAACTTCACCCCTTACTTTAGGGTTAAAGTTCTCAGGTCTTCTCTCTTCCAGCTTAAGCAAACACAGCTAGAAGCAAACTCTGGTTATCCCTCAAGCTCCTTTGGCCAGTGAGGAGCATACATCATTGTCCCTCTTTTCCCAACCATAAACTAACCTGCTAAGGCCCTGCAGCTCCTTTTAGCTGAGCCTGCTGGGTTCTAATTGGTTCTACTTCCATGCAGCCTCTCTAGGCAGGCCTGAAGGACCCACCTTCACTGCTCTTTTCCTGGGGCAGGAAAGGCCGTGAAGAGCCTGGTATACCCCATCACATAGGGATTTCACAAACGTCCTTGGAAGTCTATTTCAGAGTTTAACTACCCTTATAGTTAGAAAGTTTTTCCTAATATCTAACCTAAATCTCTCTTGGTGCAGATTAAGCCCATGAGTTTTGTCCTACAATTGATCACAGCTCTCTTTACAATAGTCCTTTATATATTTGAAGACTTATCAAGTCTCTCCCTCAGCTTTCTTTTCTTCAGACTAAATAGTTTTTAAAACTTTTTCTCATGGGTCAAGTTTTCTAAACCTTTTGCCACATCTTTCCTGAAACATGCTGCCCAGAACTGGACACAGTACTCCATCTCAGGCCTCAGCATCAAGTAGAATGGTACAATTACCTCTCATGTCTTACATATGACACTCCTGTTAATACATCTGAAAATATTATCCTGCTTTGCAATTACATCACATTGTTGATTCATATCAAAGTATGATTCACTATAATCCCCAAATCCTTTTCAACAGTATGACCACCCACTCAGTTATTCCCCCTTTTGTAGTTGTGCATTTGTTTTTTTCCTCCCTAAGTGTAGTACTTTGCACTTATCTTTATTGAATTTAGTTGATTTTAGACCAGTTCTCCAATTTGTTAAGGTCATTTTGATATCTCATTCTGTTCTCCAAAGTGTTTGCCACACTTCACAGCTTGGTGTCATCTGCACACTTTCCATTCCATTATCCAAATCATTAATGAAACTATTAAATAGTACTGGGCCCAAGAAGATCCCTGCAGGACCCCACTAGATACACCCTCCCAGTTGGGCAAACCATTGATCATTCTGCTTTGACACAGACGTTGACTTTGTCATTTCTTGGGGGATGCTCGACCTCTGTTCCACCCCCAGCCCCACCCCCACTCCACTCCTTCCTGCCCCCGTTCTGCCCAACCCCCGCCTCTTCCCACCTCCTCCCACAAGCAGACCCTTTCCTTACTTTGTCCCCCTCCCCTCCAGTGCCTCCTGCCCACCGCTGAACAGCTGATTATGGTGGGCGAGAGGCGGTGGAGTTGACCAGAGCTCCCACAGAGTTGACGCCTATGCTCTTTGAGTATGATGTTTCAACTAGCTGTGCACCCACTTTACAGTAATTTCATCTAGACATTTCCCATAGACTCATAGACTTTAAGGTCAGAAGGGACCATTATGATCATCTAGTCTGACCTGTACAATGCAGGCCACAGAATCTCACCCACCCACTCCTGTAACAAACCCCTAACCTATGTCTGAGTTACTGAAGTCTTCAAATCGTGGTTTAAAGACCTCAAGGTGCAGAGAATCCTCCAGCAAGTGACCCAGGCCCCACACTGCAGAGGATGGCAAAAAACCTCCAGGGCCTCTGCCAATCTGCCCTGGATGAAAATTCCTTCCCGACCCCAAATATGGCAACCAGTTAAACGCTGAGCATGTGAGCAAGACTCACCAGCCAGCACCCAGGAAAGAATTCTCTGTAGTAACTCAGATCCCACCCCATCTAACATCCCATCACAGAACATTGGGCAAATTTACCTGCTAATAATCAAAGATCAATTAATTGCCAAAATTAGGCTATTCCATCATACCATCCTCTCCATAACCTTATCAAGCTTAGTCTTGAAGCCAGATATGTCTTTTGTCCCTACTATTCCCTTGGAAGGCTGTTCCAGAACTTCACTCCTGTAATGGTTAGAAACCTTCATCTAATTTCAAGTCTAAACTTCCTAATGTCCAGTTAATGGTCTCTATCCATATCCAAATCGGATCCGGCAGTCTGTAGCACACCCCAAGCACTGTCTCAGGGGAGGATCTAGTAGCTTTCTTTCCCAATGTGATTTTTGCCCAGACAGATGCTGTCTTATCCATTCCATCCCTTCTTATTTCTTTACAGTCTACCTCATCATTGATATACAATGCTACTCTACCACCTTTGCCTTTATTTCTGTCTTTCCTAAACAGCACATACCCTTCAATACTTGTACTCCAGTCAGACTACTATTCCATCATGTTTCTGTTATCCCTATAATATCTGGTTTCACTTCCTGCACCAGTAGCTCTGGTTCCTCCATTTTGTTACCTAGGCTCCTCGCATTAGTGTACAAACATCTTAATTTTTGCCGTTTGGCTTCACTGACATTCTTTACCCGATTAGGCACAGACATTCTATCACCAGTATCACCTATTAGACTGGTATCTAAACTACCCTTCCTCCTTATGTCCATTCTCATACCCACAGCTGTATCCTTTCTTGTTTTCTTTTCTTCCCTCTCAATGTTAAATTCTGGCATGGAGATTACCTGGACATCTCCCAACCATCTCTCCCCAATTCCTAGTTTAAAGCTCTCTTAATCAGTTGTGCCAGCCTCCATCCTAGAAGTCTATTTCCCTCCTTACTCAGGTGAAGTTCATCCCGAGAGAACAGTCCTCTGTCCATGAATGCTTCCCAGTGGCCATACATCCCAAAGCCCTCCTTATAGCACCACTGTCTGAGCCATCTGTTGATCACCATAATCTTGTCACACCTTTGTTGCCCTTCTCTAGGAACAGGCAGAATCCCACTGAAGATCACCTGAGGCTCAATTTCCTTAAGTGTCTTCCCCAGCCTGGCATAATCTCCCTTGATACGTTCCAGTGAGAATCTAGCCGTATCATTTGTTCCCACGTGAAGAACAATCAGTGGATTCTTTTCCGCTCCCATTAGGATCCTTTTCAGCCTCAGGTCCACATCCCATATCTTAGCACCCGGCAGACAGCACACCCGTCTGTTCTCCGGATCAGCTCTAGTTATAGGCCTGTCTATTCTTCTCAGTAAGGAGTCCCCAATCAGGTAGACCTGCCTTTTCCTGGTGACGGCGCAATTCTTCGGTCTATCCCCTGTTTCCTCTGGCTGCAAGTCCTCTTGATTTCTATTGTCCCTTGCAATCCTCTGCAACCAATCCCATATCCTCCTAGAGCTCATATTTGGTGTTGTTATCTCCATTGACTCTTCCCCTCTTCCGATAGGACTAGCTGCTCTTCTCTTCTTCATTGTCCTCTCACATTCAGCGATCACCTGTTGTGCTCCTTCATTTTTCAACTCTGCAAACCTGTTCCTGAGCTGTATTTCTCCTTCACTGGCTCATCTTTTCCTCTGCCTGGTTCTCTTAGTCACATGCTTCCACTGTCCACTTTCCTCACCCAGCAGTCTCCCCTCAGAATTCTTTGATCCTGCTTCCATCTGCAAGTCTGAGCTTTCCCCTTCAGCCTCCTCATGTCTTTGCTCCATCATCTGCTTGAACCCCCTTCTAAACTCAACCAAAGTTTCCACCTGCATCTCCAATCCTCAGATCTTTTCTTCCACCAGCTCTATCAGGTGGCACTTCATGCAGACAAAACTCCTTTCAGGTACCCCCTCCAGGATCATGTACATGCCGCAACTTCCAGATCCAGTGATCCTCATTGTGTCTTCCACTGCTGCCTCTGTATCGGTCATAGTCTTCCTACCTAAAACCTGTTAGTCCAGGAAACACAAACCAAAGCAAACCACCACCACCTACAGCAAAACAAACCCCCAACAGGCAGCAGAACACCGGCAGAACACCACCCACTCCCCTCACTAGCCTGTCTATTCCTCTGCCTAGGTTTCTTAGTCTACTCCACAAACTGCCCCTGTAAACTCCCACTGAAACTCCCTTGTTTACAGCTCTGTTTGCGGGCTCCTGTGCCACTGCAGCTGTCTAATGTCCTTTGTTTGTTTATGAGAATGTCACATAGGATTGTGTCTGAACCCTAACTAAAATCAAGATATATAAAATCTATAGCCTCCCCATCCACTAGGCCAGTTCCCCATCACAGAAGGAAATTAGGTTGGTTGGCATGATTTGTTTTTGACAAATCCATGCTGGCTATTCCTTATAACTCTATAGTCCTGTAAAAATGTGTTGCTTAATAATTTATTCCAGTATCTTTCCATGTATCAAAGTTAGGGCGACTAGTCTATAACTCCACCAGTCCTCTGTTTCCCCCTTTAAAGATAGGTACTATGTTTGCCCTTCTCCTGTCTTCTGGGATCTGACCCATCCATGAGTTCTCATAGATAATTATTAATGGTTCCATAATTGATTCAGCTAGTTCCTTAAGGTCGATTTCATGAGGTAGTAGTAGTAATAAGTAGTAACAATGATAATGAGAATCTTGGGTTAGAATTTGAGCAGAACTTCAGCAAGAGGGAGTTAATATTCTTATGGGAATTAATATTCTTACCCATAAGGCTATCATTCTTCTTTTTCTCACTGGCAGAAACTATAATATTTGAATAGTCCAGCAGTATTTGGTTCTGTATTATAATTGGAACAAACTACTTAAAATTAACTGTACAAAACAGTATCTTATACATAACCAATTTTTAGTCTAGTGGAGAAGGTGAGTATAGGAATGATTTCTCAAAGTATCATTTGCAAACTGTAGTGATTTTTTTAATTGAAATTTACATGCATATGCCACTTAGATGCAGCTCATTCCTCATTAGCTTTTGCTGAAAAACTCAATTATTGGCTTATACATACTGTATTGATTGTGGTTATGCATTTATTAATTCATGCCACGAGCGTCTAGGTTCAGTTAATATAATTAAGTCATAGTAATCATTTTTGCTCTGTATTTTAATGTTCTCAAAATTTTGATACTTTTAAATCTGTACCAATGTAGACTTTTTCTACATGAAGATGAAAATTATTTCCTTTTCCGTGTTTTCAACAAAGCTGAAATTAACATGATACTGTTTTAAAACAAGAATAGCTACTCCAATTTACACAGCTTCTTGTTACGCTGATGGGCTTATTTAGTGCCAGCATCTTCAATGAATGTCAATTTGTGGCAGGGTGAGGGACCTTCTTCTCCTGTCTGCCTGCACAAATGGTTCTGACACCCTGGGTTTGGAACCACCACTGTGCACTTTGTGTTATATCAACCACCACCCTTCTGGAGTCCCAGTCATACAGTGCAGCATCTATTTACAGGGTCAGACAATCATCATCCCCTTTTGCCAGAGTGATGAGCTCTCTCCATGCAAAGCTCTCCATTTATCCTACCTTCCTAAGTGGCTGGCTTCCTCCTTCACCTCAAACAATTCCTTCTTATGTTCTTTACAAACGACTGCATGTTAACGGGCTAATTAGGTCACTACCTTCCTAAACCCAGTCTGGCCTAGTAATCAGGCAAACCCCTGACCAGTTAGGCTGTGTCTGAGGGAACCTAATTGGTGAGGATAGTGACCAGAGTGCTGGCTCAACAGCTCTCTCTTAGCACTCTGTCACACAGCTTGGAGGATCATGTTTGGTAGCTAATACTTACCTGTGGAGCCCACACACACTTTTTTTTCATGCTTCCCAGAAGAACTGCACCCTTGATCAGGGCCAGAATTTTCAGACTTAGTATCCAGTCACATTTGGACCCGTAAATAAAAGTTGGATCAGATTTTTAAAGGGTACTGAGTATCCACAGCTCTCACTGAATTCAGTGACAGCTGTAAATAGTTTGTGATTCTGTACACTAGGCCATGTTTTAGCCTGCAAATGCATTTTGGTATCCAAGTGTAGCAACCTACATTTCAACACTTATGCCTGTATTTTTAAATATCTCTGTCATAAAGAACTATATTGCTATATAACAAATACAGTACGATTTAGAATTCAGTGGATGTATTTTCATTCATGTTATCATAATGTCCAAGTAAGGCAAATTTTAGATCTAAATTCCCTTTGAGTTGTAACAGACATCTTCCATTGAGCTTTGAGTCAGACCACATTTGTAGCTTTTACTGCACAAAGCCACTGCATTTGATATGCTATTAAGTGTTCATCAATCTAAAAATGAAGCACTAATCTTATAAATGAGGAAACTCCTGCTCACTCAGCTCTAGAGACACAAAGGTCCTGACAGCAGCAGAGCTCCTGGGCAGGATGCTGGGATTCCACACCGTTGATATAAACTGCCTTCATGCTCCCTATAGGCTCACTGCACCCTGTCACCTACAGTTGGTTTATGGGTGGGGAAAGCAGCCTGCCAATACACAGATCCACCAACCTCTCTCCCTACCCTCATAGAGCATGTATGCAAGAAACATAAGGGTTACTGAAGCTCTGAGCATACTGTAGCAGCCCCAGAGCCAGCTCTGATACCCACTGTTCAGTCTGGGGGAAGCCTCCAGGGCCCATCCCTCTTGCTAGCACTAGAATTGTAATAAGTATTGTATATTGATTTCACCTAATGTTGTTAATAACGTATCCTTAGCAAAACATTTTGCTATTGCACTGACTTGAGGAAGGATAGTACCTTGCTTAGCCAGAGACACAGGAGATCACAGAGGTGTTGTAAGAATAAATAATTATTTAATTATAAATCATAAAGAATAAATCATTAAAGACTGATCCTAGGGCAGTGGTTCTCAAACTTTTTTTTCCGTGGACCTCTTGAAAATTGCTGATGGTCTTGGCGGACCACTTAATGATCTTTCCAAATGTTGTTAGTACCATTAGCTAACTATTGTAAAGCACTTTGGATAAAAGCTCTATACAAAAATAAATAATTAACTTTTTTTGTTCTACAAATAAAAGCACACAACTCATATTTTAATATCAGTAGCCTTACATTTCTAATGCTATGGATGTGTCCTCTCCCCTGCCACAGCAGCCCCCGAGCTGAGGCTAGGAAGAAAGACCATCTCTCCCCAGCAGCCACAGCCCTGCACATCCCAAATTCTCCCCACCCCTCTTCTCACTCCATTGCCCCCTCCCACCTACCTCCTATTACCCCCAAGGCCACCACCTCACCTTATATGTGCATCTTCTCCAGGGTCCAGGCACCTAATTCGTGGAGCCACATCTGCACAGCTCCACGAATTAGGTAGGTGGCCTTTCATTCTCTTGTGTGTGGCCACCCAGGTGCGCACCTTAGAGGGAACTATCCATGGACCACCTGAATGGAGCTCGCAGACCACTGGTGGGCCACGGACCACAGTTTGAGTATCTCTGAACTAGGGTAATGGGGGACATATATATGTACCATCGATAGATGGAATTTTGTTATTGAGCCGTGAATGAAAGAAGTTCCAGTGACGCAAACAAAATTCACTTCACAGTGGCCTCTTCACTGTTGTACATTTCTCCAACATAGCTTCTCTTTGTGGTTTGTTGTTGTTGTAAATACTGTGAATGACTGCTTCTCCATGACAGTGAAGGAATGATAGCACTGATTACAGCTAGACCTACCACAGGCAAGCAGTGTTCAAGAGTCTCACAAAGCTCTGCCTATACAGCTCATCCTATATCCAAATCTGAGCAATGACTGTCATCCAGCTTCGCCAGTAGCACACTACACAATGATTTTTATGATGTAAGCAAAATATTAACTGGGAAAACAGCACAAAATTCTGATCTAAAATAGAATCAGAACTCAGCTTTCCAGTGGTGAAAGATTAATGCAGTAACCCACTGTGCTACCAAATTCATTCACCTATTTTCCATCACTGATCTGGGAAACTACCAAGCAATTGTAGTTTCTATATCTGAACTAGATTATATTTTTCTTCAACTTTATATGATCCAAAGACTTTTTTTTAATCCACGTGGATCCACTGCCAGAAGAAAGACCTGTTTCTGACTACTGCCTTCAATAGATTTTCAAAAGTCTCCTAGCTCCCTGGATTCACAATACGCAGAACATTAATCATTATTTATGCTGGATGTGATAGGAATTTCCTTGACACACATTTACTGGCAAGAATCATGCTTTCCACTAGCTCTGTCTACAAATTAATTTGCACAAGTGCATTGTGCTTAGAGCTGGTCCAGCTATTCAACACCTTTTTCTTTTCTTTTACCTTTAAGCAGAATTTGATCTTTTGTCAATTTGTTTGTTATTTGAAACTGTTCAACAAATCCTTTGTCGCAACAGCTGTCAGCCAAATGGGTGATTCAGCAACTATTTGTAGCTGCTGTGTTTTCTTCTATTTGCTACTAATTATTTGTCATCCCTGTTGTGTACCTGGTCTGCTCTGTTGAGTGTTTGTACAGTATCTAGCACAGTGAGATCCTGATCTTCAGCTGGGGCTCCTAAACACTAAGGCAATACAAATACATTATAGAACTTGTTGAGAAATCTGAAAAAAAAATTACTTTATTTTCCTCCTTTTTGTTAAAATGTGAAAATCTGAAAAAGTGCAAAGGGAGTTCTATTGCTGAATAAGAAAGTGCCATTTTTACACATTCACTTTTTTTTTTACAATAATCAGACTTCAAAGCATTTCTACTATTTGTGATAAGGTCATATTTTTATTTATTACATTCTGTATCCATACTGTTCACTCTTCTCGAGAGATAGGTGATACTTTCCCCAGAATACCTTCCTATTAGCATTTTATGGAGAAAAAAAATCCTCATTAGATTTCACTGTCCCGGAATGGTTTCCAGTGTTATTTGTTTCTCTTCTCCATTGTGGTCATGATCACCTGCCTCTCTTATCTTCTTCCCCACCTTGTCCCCCTCAGTCTTTTCATTTTTCTTTCCTTAGCTTATCCACACCTAACTACACCCCACCACATTTCTCCAAAAATAATGGAATTCAAGTGACATTTGCCACCAACATATTATTCATTCTGTCTGTGTCATACCCCTTTCCTCCACCCTGTTTCTATTTAGGGCTGGTCTACACTGGGGGTGGGATAAATCAATCTAAGATACACAACTTCAGCTCTGCTATTCGCGTATATCTTAGTTCGACTTACCTGGCTGTCCTCACGGCGGCAAGTCGACTGCCGCAGCTCCCCCGTCAACTCCGCTTACTCCTCCTGCCGAGGTGGAGTACAGGCATTGATTCGGGGATCGATTGATTACTACCCGCTGATCAGGCGGGTAGTGTAGACATGGCCTTAGATTATAAAATCTTTGGAGCAGGGACTTCTGCTACTGTGAATTTGTATGGTGCCTAGCACAATGCAGCCCCATTCTTGGTTAGTCCCTGAACACTACCACAATAAAGATGATTAATAATAATCTCAACTCAAGATGTAGTGTCAATTGCCTCCCTGCAGTTGTACCTAGTGAGTACTCTGAGGGTCACAACACACATAACCCACACCACCATACAATATACCATACAATCTGGTTTGAATAAATGAAGAATTTGAGTTAAAAAAAAAAAAAAAAAGTTGTCTGCATTTTTTTTTGCATTTCTCTCCTCCTCTCCTCCATTTCTCTGTATGTTCTGTTTTTCAGCCAGCCAGCAGCACAGCCTGTTGTTGGGTTGTTTTTTTTTTTTTTTTTTGTCACACACACACTGGGTTCTTCTGACTGCTAAGGCAGCTTGGGCTTGGCGACAGTGTCTGACAGACACAGACAGAACTGTTTCCTGTTTGCTTTAAGGTGTCAAAGAGATTAAGAGATGTTCTAATTTTTCACTTGCTTCCCATCAGGAGAGACTAAATAGAGCATGTACAAGTATTTCTTATTCCTTTACACACAGGAGATCAAGTTAAGGAGGAAAAAGCACATGTATACGTCTTTTTGCTCAATTCACACTAATTGTCATTGATCTGTAACCCGTATTTCAATAACCACTGTTTCAATATCGCAAAATAGGATGATATTTAATAGAAAAAGACAGAAAAGCCTAGAGAAACACTAAAGCCTAGAGAAACACTGCTGATGACTGTAATGCACACAAAAACATATGGCTTCCTTGACCATGTGATGCTATTCCAGGAAGAAGGATTGCTGAGCAGAGATGGGGTCCACCTATTGAGGTAGGGGAGGAGTATCTTCAGATACAGACTGGCTAACCTAGTGAGGAGGGCTTTAAACTAGGTTTAACTGGGGCAGGAGACAAAAGCCCACAGGTAAATCAAAATCATGGAGACATGGGAAAAGGGTTGGAAACTGGTGGGTGTAGTAAGAGGAGGCCCTGAGATATAAACCTTGGTATCAGAGGCCTGGTATGAGGCCTGAGGCCTAAACTAAAGTAATGGTCAATACTTTGCTAACATAAAGCAAAGTTAAGCTGTGAGCCAGAGGCAGGCCCTGCTCACAGAAGCTGGCAAGGAAAGGGCTGATGCTGCAAGAAGATACGTACCTAAAAGGTACTGAACACTAGATATCAGAACATTCACATACTTGCACATTCCACACAAATAACAAGGAACAGGCTGACCCATCCCAATGACAGGGGCAAAAGGGTAATATGATGAATAGAGTTGTTTTGTTCGAACTAACATGTACAAGGTGAGAGGTGGCACCTTACTACATAGAGGGGCTGTACCTTGCTACGTAGAGGGGTTGCACCTCATACGTCAGGAGTGATGTGTAACTTGTTTGTACCTGTGTATAAGAATGCATCCCTGGGGCTGTGTCTTTGTCCGGCCGAGGGAGCAGTGGAAAGTCCCGCCACTGACTGAGCCGGGTCCATTGCCAAGAGGCACTTTCTCGTAGTATGCCCTGAGTTAGGCTAAGAAACCTACAGGGAACTTCAGTTGTGTCCAAGGTCGCAATAAACCTAGTTGACGTGACTTTGCATCTTACTAGACTCTGTGGTTATTGGGGGTTCTCGTCGGGTCTGCTGTGTCAGCTATCTTCGAAGGGCTGGGGCAGCACACAGAAGGAACACACGCACGCAGCCTAGTGATATCAACATTGGAGAAAGCAGAGCACCACACCGGTAGCACTCTGACAACAATGGGAACATGGGTCAAATCAGTATCTTATATGTCTGTATACTAATGCAAAAGGTATGAGGGATAAACAGGGAGAACTAGAAATACTAGTGAATAAACACAACTATGACACAGTTGGCCTCACAGAGACTTGGTGGTATAATACACATGACTGGAATATTGGCATAGAAGGTACCACTTGCTCAGGAAGGCCAGGCAGGGAAAGAAGGGAAAGGAGGGAGGAGGCGTTGCCTTGTATATCAAAGATGTATATGCTTGGACTGAGATTGAGATGGAAATAGGAGACGTTGAAAGTCTCTGCGTAAGCAGAAAAGTGGTAAAAAAAAGACGGTTACTCACCGTTGTAACTGTTGTTCTTCGAGATGTGTTGCTCCTATCCATTCCAGCAACAAAGAATCCTGTGGCACCTTATAGACTAACAGACGTTCTGCAGCATGAGCTTTCGTGAGTGAATACCCACTTCTTCAGATGCAAGACTGTCTTGCATCTGAAGAAGTGGGTATTCACCCACGAAAGCTCATGCTGCAGAACGTCTGTTAGTCTATAAGGTGCCACAGGATTCTTTGTTGCTTTTACAGATCCAGACTAACACGGCTACCCCTCTGATACTTGACTATCCATTCCAGTTAGGTGTGTGCGCGCCGCGTGCACGTTCGTCAGAAGATTTTTACCCTAGCAACACTCGGTGGGTCGGCTGGGTGCCCCCTGGAGTGGTGCCGCTATGGTGCAGGATATATACCCCTGCCGACCCATCTGCCCCTCAGTTCCTTCTTGCCGGCTACTCCGACAGTGGGGAAGGAGGGCGGGTCTGGAATGGATAGGAACAACACATCTCGAAGAACAACAGTTACAACGGTGAGTAACCGTCTTTTCTTCTTCGAGTGATTGCTCCTATGCATTCCAGTTAGGTGATTCCCAAGCCTTACGTAGGCGGTGGGGTCGGAGTTAGATGTTGCAGAATGCAAAACTGCTGAGCCAAAGGCTGCATCAGCTCTGGACTCTTGGACCAATGAGGCAAAGGTGTGGACCGAGGACCAGGTAGTTGCACGACACATCTCCTGAAAGGGTATGTGAGCCAGGAAGGCAGCAGAGAAGCCTGAGCCCTGGTGTAATGTTCAGTAAGGTGGTTCTATGGACCATGGGCCAAAACACAGGAGGTGCGGATGCACAACGTCATTGAAGATGAAATCCTCTAGGAGGAGACAGGTATGCCCTTCGTCCGATGCGCGATGCAGCGAAGGTTTGGGGGCGTTACAAAAGGGCTTTGTCCGCTCGATATAGATTGCGGACGCCCTATGGACGTCTAGGGAGGGCAATTGTTGCTCTCCTTGCGATGAGTGTGGCTTCGGAAAGAAGACCAGAAGGAAGAAATCCTGGTTGATATGAGAGGCCGACACCACCTTAGGGAGGAAGGTTGGACGTGGTAACAACTGCCCTTGTCCTTGAGGAACACAGTATACCGTGGGTCCATCATGAGAGCCTGAAGCTCGGAGACTCGTCTGGCCGATAGAAAGGCTACAAGGAAAACTGTCTTCCAGGACAGGTGTCAGTGAGCATGTTGTCAGTGGCTCGAATGGGGCAATCATAAAACTGAAGACCCAGGTTTTGGCGGGGGCCAACTGGGGGGGGTATAACGCTCCAAGCCCTTGAGGAACCTATAAACTACAAGGTGTAAGAATACGGAGTGGCCACTCTCTGCTGGGTGGAAGGGAGAGATGGCTGCCAAGTGTACTCTTAAGGAGGACCGCGCCCGGTGCTGCTGTTTGAGAGACCAGAGGTAGACCAAGACGGAATGGATCAGGACCTCGGCGGGAGAAACATTGTGCATTACATAGCAGCAGGAGAAACGCTTCCACTCTGCCAGATACGTTAACTGAGTGGAAGATTTCCTACCACCCAGGAGAATCCTGTAGAACCGAGGCAGAACAATGTAACTCGGATCGGTTCAGCCACGCAGCAACCATGCTGTGAGGTGCAGGGATTACAAGTCTGGGTGGTGAAGCTTACCGTGATCCCGCGCTATGGGGTCTGGGCAAAGAGGCAGGGAAATAGGGTTGGCTACCGACAGGGGTAGCAACCTGGTGTACCAGTGCTGCCTGGGCCACACTGGAGCGATCATGATCAGGTGCGCTCTGTCCCTGCGGAGTTTCAGCAGGACCCTGTGAACCAGCTGGAACGGTGGAAAAACGTACAGCTGATGGCTCATCCGCGGCATCAGAAAACACCCCCAAGATTGAGCCCGGTGAGAGCCTTGGAATGAAGAGAACTTCTCTCTCTTTTCGTTCTCGCGAGAGCGAAGAGGGCTATGCGGGGAAAGTCCAACTCCCGAAAAACGGAATGGATAATGTCCGGAGGAAACGACCACTTGTGAGACAGGAAGGATCTGCTGAGGCGATCCGCCAGCTGAAACGCCTGGTATACAAGGCAGACTGCTCTCAGCTCTCGGACATCGATGTGCAAGGCCAGCTCTTGAGCCGACCGAAGGCCGTGAGTGCGAAACTGACCCAGGTGAGCACCCAGCCGAGAGATGGGGTGTCTGTCATGAGGGACCCCGAGGGGTGAATGGAACAGCATCCCTGGATACACCAGGGAGGGCGCTGACTCCCGGTCGAGGGAGCCTAGGATGCTCAGGGGGAACGAGACGACCATGAGTATGCTATCTCTGCCCGGGTGGTACACCAAGGTGAGCCACGATCGAAGTGGACGGAAGCGAAGCCTGGCATGTTTGGAAACAAATGTGCAGACAGCCATGTGACTCAGGAAACCTAGGCAAGCGCGAGCCAAAGTTGTCGGGAAGGTCCGTAGACCTTATACAATTGTTACCATCGCCTGAAACCGAGGCTGAGGTAAGCAGGCTCTGGCGAGACTGGAGTCCAGGATGGCCCCAATGAATTCTATTCCCTGTGTGGGAATCAGAGTGGATTATTCTATTGATCATCAGGCCTAGACACAGGAATAGGTCCGTGTCGATGCCCACATGACTGGTAACTTGGGCCCGGTGGTCCCTCGAATGAGCCAATCGTCTAGATACGGAGAACGTGTATCCGACGGTGGCGAAGAGAGGCGGCGATTACAGCCCTGCACTTGGGCTGTATAGAGGCCAACCAGGAGGGCCGTATACTGGAAACGACGGTAGGCCCCAAACCGGGGGTACCTTCTGTGTGGAAGAGAAATGGCGACGTGAAAATACGCGCCCTTCATATCGAGGGCGGCATTCCAGTCTTCGGGATCCAAGGATGGGATGACGGTCCCCATGGGTACCATGCGGAACTTATCCGCATCGTGAACTTGTTGGGGTCCCGCAGGTCTAGGATAGGTCTGAGACCTCCCTTCGCCTAGGGGATTAGGTTTCGTCCTTAGATACCGCCTGTATAGCTCCGATGAAGAGGAGCGTCCACACCTCTTGCAAGAGGAATCACTCGTGAGAGGGGTCCCTAAGAGGGACGAGGATGGGTAGGCTTTTGTCCCATTGGTGGTTAGAAGGACCGCAATTTTGGCTCCTTTGGGGTCCTGATTGACGCCTACGACCGTGTAAGTGATGCCTGCTGGCAAAGTCCTGTCTTTGTCTAGTCGCAGGGTAAGAGCGGTGAGGCTGGGGACGGAAAGGTCGGCGCTGAAGCACCGGCGTGTGCATGCCGAGAGAGAGCGCAAAGTGACCCTGCTGCCCTTTAGGCTTTGCAGCCTAGGGCCAGTTTTTTTCAGAGAACAGGCCTTTGCCATTGAAGGGCAAGTCCTGTAAGTGTGCAGCAGCTGCGAGGGAAGGCTCGATAACTGGAGTCATGAAACGTGCCTCATGGCAACACTCGAGGCCAGAGTCGTGGCAGCGGAGTCAGCTGCATCCAACGAGGCCTGGAGGGAAGCCCTCGCCAGCTTCTTCCTTTGTTCCAGGGCATCAAAGTCTTGATGGGAGTTCTGAAGAACCGACTCTGTAAATTTGCCCACCGCCACGCATAGTAGCAGCTAAGCAGGGCTTGCTAGTTTGCTACACAAAGTTGCAGGGCTCCCGCCGAGTACATCTTACGGACCAGTAAGACCATTCGCCTAGCTTCCTTGGATTTAGGGGCTGGTGCCTGCTGGCCATGGCGTTCCGTCCCATTGAGGGACTGGACGACAAGGGAGCGGGGAAGGGGGGGAGATGTACATATAGGTACTCGTACCCCCTGGAGGATACCATGTACTTGCATTTCGATCAGAGGAGGGCCCGAGGAGTATGTCCCTGCCCCTGCCTCATCAGGGGAGGAGGAAGAAGAAAGGCAAGGTACAAGCGAGTCCTGTGTGGGCTTGCGCTCCTGGACGATCTCCTGATCCGGTGGGATCTGGGAGCCCGGTGGCTGAACCGGGGCTTGCTCTGTACCGGTCGGAGGGGACCGGCTAATCGTCGCCTCTGGCACCCAGAGCTCCGACGGAATGGAGAGAGATGGGACCACCGGTACGCCTCTGGCATGGTAGTACGCCCAAGGTGACTAGAATGACCACTGATAGGTCTCCTGGAAGACTCTGGAGGGCACATCGGAAAACCGAGTACTGCGCATATGAAGTGTCCGCACCGGGCAACACTGATGCGTGGCTGGATGGCCCTGGAGGCATAGGCGGCAGGTTTGTATAATTTTTGGTGGGGCCCAAAATGGTGGTGCCCCCCCGCTCCAGCCCTGTAAGCCGACATAAAATGAAGCTACAACGCGTCAGCGCCACAAGATTACAAGGGTCAATTAAAAGTGGAAAGTCAGAAGCAGCACTTGCCTACTTCAATATACAGTATTATATTTTGTTGCACCTGTTGTGATGAAGCGGGAATGTTCTTAATATTTTCTCTGAATACTGTGTGGGTGCCTCAGTTTCCCCTGCAAGATGCCAACTGAAGGTGTTGGGGACAAAGAGATCAGGTGGCCTCCTTGTCCGGAAGAGACACAGAGGCCAGAGGAGGGAGTGTCAGTTTGGAGCTGGCTGGGGAAATGGGGAGAGACTCAGAACTTGGTTCTGGGCTCCCCAGCCCGCAAGATGGACCTGACCGAGGGGTTCTGTTTTCTGTACCAACAAGCTCTGTTTAAACTGTGTTCCCATCATCTAATAAACCTTCTGTTTTACAGTCTGGCTGAGAGTCACATCTGACTGCCGAGTTGGGGTGCAGGGACCTCTGGCTGCCCCAGGACCCCGCCTGGGCGGACTCACTGCGGAAAGTGCATGGTGAGGAAGGGCATGCTGAATGCTCTGAGGTCAGACCCAGGAAGGTGTAAGCTTCTTGCCCTGGAGACAGTCTGCTCAGAGAGGAGGCTCCCCCAGAGTCCTGACTGGCTTTGAAGGAGTGGTTCCAGAGCATCCCAGCATCTCCTTCCACCCCATGCACTTCTCAGAAGTCCACACAGGCACTAACACTCCCTCCTCTGGCCTTTGTCAAGAAGGCTAACATCATTTTGGGCTGTATAAGTAGGGGCATTGCCAGCAGATCGAGGGACATGATCATTCTCCTCTATTCAACATTGGTGAGGCCTGATCTAGAGTACTACGTGCAGTTTTGGGCCCCACATTGCAAGAAGGATGTGGAAAAATTGGAAAATCCAGTGGAGGGCAACAAAAATGATTAGGGGGCTGGAGCACATGACTTCTGAGGAGAGGCTGAGGGAACTGGGATGGTTTAGTCTGCAGAAGAGAAGAATAAGGGAGGATTTGATAGCTGCTTTCAACTACCTGATAGGGGGTTACAAAGAGGATGGATCTAGACTGTTCTCAGTGGTAGCAGAGGACAGAACAAGGAGTAATGATCTCAAGTTGCAGTGGGGGAGGTTTAGGTTGGATATTAAGAGAAACTTTTTCACTAGGAGGGTGGTGAAACCAGGGGTGGCTCTAGAAAATAGGCTGCCCCAGGCAGCGCGGTGTGCTGCGCCGCCCTTCCTCGGTCCCGCGGCGGGTCCCCTCTTCCCGCGGCTCCGGTTGAGCTCCCGCGACAGGTCCACCGGAGCCCCGGGACGAGCGGACCTGCCGCAGGCATGACTGCGGGAGCTCCACCGGAGCCGCGGGAACAGCGGACCTCCCGCGGGCACGGCTGCGGACGGTTCGCGGGTCCGGCGGCTCTGCTTGAGCTGCCGCAGTCATGCCAGGTCCGCTCGTCGGCGGCTCCGGTGGACCTCCCGCAGGCATGACTGTGGCAGGTCCACCGGCCCAGCCTGCCGCCCCCTAGATTTGGCCGCCCTAGGCAACAGCTTGGTTTGCTGGTGCCTAGAGCCGCCCCTGGGTGAAACACTGGAATGGGTTACCTAGGGAGGTGGTGGAATCTCCTTCCTTAGAGGTTTTTAAGGCCCGGCTTGACAAAGCTCTGGCTGGGATGATTTAGTTGGGAATTGGTCCTGCTTTGAGCATGAGGTTGGACCTTATGACCTCCTGAGGCCCCTTCCAACCCTGATATTCTATGATACTCTAAACTGACCACCAAATTTAAGTTGTGTGTTTTTCTGGTCAGGTGAGGACTCTGGGGCAGGGCTGGGGATAAGGAACTTGGGGTGCAGACAGGCTGCCCCAGGGCTAGGGCCAAAGAGGACTCCCCTCCACCCTCCCTGGCAGCAGCAAGCTCCAGGGGAGGGACCCCTCCTCTCCCCCGCAGTTCACTGCACATGCTCCTAGGGTCCCTCTCAGGTCCAGAAAGCCCACTCGGCTCCCCTATGGTGGGTACCGAGGGGGGAGGTTGCCATCACGTATGGCCTCCCCTGCTGCCACCCCTCACCATAGCCTCACTGGGGATGGGGCTGCCCCTTGCCCAGCATGGTGCAGGAGTGGGGACTGCAGGGTGGTAGCTGGGAAGGGGCACAGTATCACAAAATTCACCTAAGCCCCAGCTGCACAGGTCTAGGAAGCTCCCCTCCCCAGTGGTGTAGCCAGGTTCTAACATCAGGGGGAGCAAACATATCCAATTACTAAAAAAGATGCCAGCCAACATATCCAATTACTAATCAGGTAGTTCTATAACAGGCTGCCCTGACCCCATCACCCCCTGAAGCACAAGGTAGGGGTAGGCACCACCATGTTGTGCAACAAACACTTGACAAAATTACTGGATTTAGTGACGGACAATGCGGGCAGGTGGGTATTATGTCATTCAATCATTCAACCCATAAAATTGCACACATTTTGCCTCAGTGAAATTAAATATCCAGAGAATTACTGGGCCTGTGATGATGATGATGATGATGATGACCAGGGCTTGCTCACCTGTGGCTCCCCCTCCCTGTGCTGTGGAGGCACAGCCAGGCAGGTCTGCATCTGCAGGCAGGCACCCTGCCTCAGGTGCAGCTCCCATGGGCCCTGCTAGCCAATAGCCTGGGAGCCTCCCGGCCAATGGAATGGGCTGGGCTGGGCTGGGGGGCGGAAGGCAAAGGGGGAGATTGTAGGGAGCTTTGGAGGAGGGGAGGCAGTGGGGGAGGGGAGTGGGCTGGCACAAAGGGGAGGGCTCTTTGGAGAGGAGTGACAGGGGCACAGGGGTCATTGGGAGTCTCTCGAGGGGGCAGAGGATTGTGTGGGTCTCTGTGGGGCAGGGGGCTGTGATGGGCGGAGCCAGTTGCAACCTGGGTCTGCTCTTCAGGGGGTGTTGCTATAGTCCCCTCAGGAAGCCCCCCCCATCCTGTGTATTTTATACCAGCCCCGGGGTGCCCATTGCTGCTCCTTTCCCCACCCACGGCTCCATCTGTCTGCCCCACAACTCCCCCGGCTGTGTCCGTCTGTCTGTCCCCACAACCCCCCTGGCTGTGTCCTTGTGTCTGTCTGTCCCACAACCCCCGGCTGTGTCTGTCTGTCTGGCTGCCCCCCACTGTGTGTGTCTGTCCCACAACCCCCAACCCCCGGCTGTGTCTGTTTGTCCCCACCAACCCCCCCGGCTGTGTGTGTGTGTGTGTCTGGCTGCCCCTACAGCTCACAGGCTGTGTCTGTCTGTCTGTCCCCCCGTGTGTGTCTGTCCGTCCCACAACCCCCTGGCTGTGTGTGTTTGTCCCCACCAACCCCCCCTCCCCGGCTGTGTGTGTCTGGCTGCCCGCACAGCTCACAGGCTGTGTCTGTCTGTCTGTCCCCCGTGTGTCTGTCCCACAACCCCCTGGCTGTGTGTGTTTGTCCCCACCAACCGCACCCCCCCGGCTGTGTGTGTGTGTCTGGCTGCCCCCACAGCTCACAGGCTGTGTCTGTCTGTCCCCCCCCGTGTGTGTCTGTCCGTCCCACAACCCCCTGGCTGTGTGTGTTTGTCCCCACCAACCCCCCCCGCTGTGTGTGTGTGTCTGGCTGCCCCCACAGCTCACAGGCTGTGTCTGTCTGTCTGTCTGTTCCCCCGTGTGTGTCTGTCCCACAACCCCTCCGCTGTGTGTGTCTGTCCCCACCAGCCCCCCCCTCCCCGGCTGTGTGTGTCTGGCTGCCCCCACAGCTCACCGTCTGTGTCTGTCTGCTGCTCACAATGGCTGCCCAGGGCTCAGCCGCTGCCTGTGGCTCGCTCCCCCTCCCTGCTGTGGAGGCATGGCCAGGCAGCTCCGGCACCGCCCCCGGCAGCTCCCATTGGCTGGGGTTCCCGGCCAATGGGCTGGGAGTCCAGTCGCTCCTGAGGCCCCTCCCAGGAGCTGCCACGGCCGCTGCGGTGAGTGAGAGCACCGGGTGTTGCAACGGGGGGACCCCCAGCACAGGGCCTGGGGCCCAAACATTGGTGGGGCTGAGCCCAGCTCCTGGATTATTGGTGGGGCCTGGGCCCCACGGGCCCATATAACTCGCCGCCCCTGCCTGGAGGAGCTGAAAAGCCCTTGGTAGAGTCTCCCTCTCTAACTGACGTCGCTCGACACGGCACCGGGGATCGGTACCGGGAGACATACCGGTACCGAGAACGGGACCTGCCATCGGAGCTGTGCCGGGCGGTCGACTGAGAGCACGAGGCTCGATGATCAGGAGTGGCTACGGGAGTCCCGGTGCCTGGGGCAGTGCCAGGAGCTGGATCGGTGCTGAGTGTACCGGGCCGGTGAACGGAACGTTGACCGGTGCCGCGAGTACTACTGGTACTGAAATGGAGAACAGTGCCGAGACTGCGAGCGGTGTCGGGACCTCGATCGGTGACGGGACCGAGAACGTCTGCGGGACCGCGATCATGAACAGTGCTGCTCTGCGGTGCCGACGCCGGGTGGCGTGAGCAAGCCGATAGACAATATAACCCGCACCGGCGATGCCGGGGGTTAAAGCCGCGCAGGCTCTGCCCTTGCCATGAACTCCCTCGCTGTGGAAATGTTTCCAGCATGGAGGGAATAGTGAGCTTGACCACAGCTCGCACCGGGGAGGGTTCAGGTGCTGGACTCGATGGCTCTTGCGTGGCCGGAGTCTATGGTGCTGATACTGTCGGTGCCACAGCAGGTACCGGTGCCGGGCAGTGCGATGTAGTAGAGCGCTCGGGCTGCGGAGCAGGTAGCTTGGACACAGCTTAATAGCGAGCTTGACCACGGTCCGTACCGGGGAGCTTTCCAGCACCGGACTCGACGGCTCTTGCCTGGCCGGAGTTAATGGTGCGGATATTGTCAGTGCCACGGCGGACATCGGTGCCGGGCGATCCGACTGAGCATAGCGCTCGGCTGCGGAGCAGGTGGCTTGGACGCAGCAAGGATATTGTGTCTCTTCATCCTCCAGGAGAGGGATCCATGCCGAGTGGAAGCCAGCGACGGCCGGTGCCGAGAGGCCTTGGCGATACCGGCGATCCGGTGCCAAGGGAGCGCTCCCTGAAGACTAACCAGCGCTCAGCGCTGAGAGCGGAGGAGCAAGAGCTGCCTCCCTCAGGAGCTGTTTGAGACGAAAGTCCCGCTCCCCTTTGTTCTCGGATTAAAGGCCTCACAAAGGCGGCACTTCTCTGTGAGGTGAGATTCCTTGAGGCACTTAGGAGAGGATCTCTTGTCGGCATCGGCTTGTGGCCGGCCGAGCATTATAAAATCCTGTGGACCGGGCATCGGACCCGGCACCGGGTGAGGGGAAGGGGATAAACCCCGAACCCCTGTGAAATAAATACACTATACTATACTACAAACAAATAAAGTTAACTACAACTATAAACATCTGAACTATATACTTAACGAGAGAAACTACGAGTAGCTAGGGAAGTGGAGGTCAGCTAAGCCGCGCTCCACTGTTCCAACGACCAACAGGGGCGGTAAGAAGGAACTGAGGGGTGGATGGGTCGGCAGGGGTATATATCCTGCGCCATAGCGGCGCCACTCCAGGGGGCGCCCAGCCGACCCACCGAGTGTTGCTAGGGTAAAAATCTTCCGACGAACGTGCACGCGGCGCGCACACACCTAACTGGAATGCATAGGAGTAATCACTCGAAGAAGAACAAGGGTGATGTCATGTTAGGAGTCTACTGTAGGCAACCTGAGTAGAAAAAAGAGGTAGATGAGGCTTTTTTTAAACAACTAACAAAATCATCCAAAGCACAGGACTTGGTGGTGTTGGGGGACTTCAGCTACCCAGACATCTGTTGGGAAAACAACACAACAGGGCACAGGTTATCCAGCAAGTTCTTGGAATGCACAGGAGACATTTTTTTTATTTCAGAAGCTGGAGAAAGCAACTCTGGGAGAGGCTATTTTAGATTTGATTTTGACAGACAGGGAAGAACTGGCTGAGAATTTGAAAGTGGAAGGTAGCTTCAGTGAAAGTGATTATGAAATGATGAGTTCATGATTATAAGGATTGGTAGGAGGGAAAACAGCACAATAAAGGTAATGGATTTCAAGAAGGCAGCCTTTAGCAAATTCAGGGAGTTGCTAGGTAAGATCCCATGGGAAGCAAGTCTAAGGGGAAAACAGTTTGAGAGAGTTGACAGTTTTTCAGAGACATTATTAAGGGCACAAGAGAAAACTAACCAAGTCTGTAGGAAAGACAGGAAGTATGACAAGAGACCACCCTGTCTTAACTAGGAGATCTTCAATAATCTGCAACTCAAAATAGAGTACTAGAAAAACTGGAAACGAGGTCAAATTACAAAGGATGAATATAAACAAACTCAAGCATGTAGGGACAAAAATTAGAAAGACCAAGGCACGGAATGAGATTAAACTAGCTAGAGCGATAAAGAAAACATTCTACAAATTCATTAGCAGCAAGAGGAAGATCCAGGACAGGGTAGGCCCATTACTCAGTGGGGCTCTGGGAGACAATAACAGAAAATGTGGAAATGGCAGAAGTGTTAAATCACCTTTTTGTTTCAGTTCTCACCAAGGAGGTTAGTAGCGATTGGATGTCAAACATAGTGAACGCCAGTGAAAATGAGGTAGGCTCTGAGGCTAACATAGGGAAACATGTTAAAAATTATTTAGAGAACTTAGATGGCTTCAAGTCAGCAGGGCCTGATGAAATACATCCCAGAATACTCAAGGAGCTGACTGAGGAGATCTCTGAGCCATTAGCAATTATCTTCAAAAACTCATGGAAGATGGGAGAGATTCCAGAGGACTGGAAGAGGGCAAATACCGTGCCAATCTATAAAAAGGGGGATAAGGACAACCTGGGGAATTGCAGACCAGTCAACTTAACCTCAGTGCCTGGAAAGATAATGGAACAAATAATCAAGCAATCAGTTTGCAAACATCTAAAAGACAATAAGATGATAACAACCAACATGGATTTATCAAAAATCATGTCAAACCAATCTAACAGCTTTCTTTGACAGGGTGACAAGCCTTATGGTGGGGCGAAGCAGTAGATGTGATATATCTTGACTTTAATAAGGTTTTTGATACTGTCACACATGACCTTCTCATAAACACACTAGGAAAATATACTACTACTATAAAATGGGTGCATAACTGGTTAGAAAACTGTTCCCAGAGAGTAGTCACCAGTGGTTCACAGTCAGGCTGAAAGGGCATAATGAGTGGGGTCCTGCAGGGATTGGTCCTGGGTTCGGTTCTGTCCAATATCTTTATAAATTTTTTAGATACTGGCATAGAGAGTACATTTATAAAGTTTCCAGATGATACAAACTGGGAGGGCTTGCAAGTGCTTTGGAGGATAAGATGATAATTCTAAATGATCTGGACAAACTGGAAAAATGGTCTGAAGTAAATAGGATGAAATTCCACAAGGAAAAATGCAGTGTACTCCACTTAGGAAGGAACAATGAATTGCACACATAGAAAATGGGAAATGATTACCTGGGAAGGAGTACTGCAGAAAGGGATCTGGGGGTCATAGTGGATCACAAGCTAAATATGAGTCAACAATGTAACACTAGCAAAGAGTCCTGTGGCACCTTATAGACTAACAGACGTATTGGAGCATGAGCTTTCGTGGGTGAATACCCACTTCGTCAGATGCATGTGGATTTCCACTCCATACAGCTAAATGCAGTGCCTTGCATGGTGTCAAGTATCAGAGGGGTAGCCATGTTAGTCTGGATCTGTAAAAGCAGCAAAGAGTCCTGTGGCACCTTATAGACTGACGGACGTATTGGAGCATGAGCTTTCGTGGGTGAATACCCACTTCGTCTCATGCTCCAATATGTCTGTTAGTCTATAAGGTGCCACAGGACTCTTTGCTGCTTTTACAGATCCAGACTAACATGGCTACCCCTCTGATACAGTGTAACACTGTTGCAAAAAATGAAAACTTCTGCTAATACATCCCAGAAAGGAGTGCTGAAAACAAGAGATGAGAAGTAATTCTTCCACTCGACTCCACACTGATAAGGCCTCAGTTCTGGGTGCCATATTTCAGAAAACATGTGGACAAATTGGAGAAAGTCCAAAGGAGAGCAACAAAAATGATTAAAGACCTAGAAAATATTACCTATCAGGAAATATTGAAAAAAATGGGTTTGTTTAGTCTGGAGAAGAGAAGACTGGGGAGAGGGGAAGGGGAATATGATAACAGTTTTCAAGTGCATAAAGGGTTATTAGAAGGAAGAGGGGGGGAAATTGTTCTCATTAACCTCTGAGGATAGGAGAAGCAGCAATGGGCTTAAATTGCAATAAAGCAGTTTAGGTTGGACAGTAGAAAAAAATTCCTAACTGTCAGGGTAGTTAAGCACTGGAACAAATTACCTAGGGAAGTGTGGAATCTGTGTCACTGGAGGTTTTTAAAGAGCAGATTAGACAAACACCTGTCAGGAAAGGTCTAGTTATTATTTAGTCCTGCCTTGAGGGCAAGAGCCTCGACTAGATGACTATTGAGGTCCCTTCCAGTCCCACACTTTTATGATTCTATATATAAATATTGGGCATATACCTAGCACCTTTTCATTAAGAAAAAAAAATCTCAAAGTGCTATCTAAATAATAAACAAACCTTACAAAACCTCATGATTGGGTAAAATGGTATTCATTTTACAGATGGATAAGCCAAGTCCCAAAGAGTTTAAATGATTCCACACATTTTCACATACCAAAACAGTGTCAGAATTAGTAATAGAAGCCGAATGACCTAGTTTCCAGTCTCTCTGCGCTAACCATATAATCACAGTACCCCTAAGATTATATGGCAGAATCTACTTACCAATTCTGAAGTGCAGTTCAGGAGCCCTGCATCTGGTATGGATGAACTAAAACAGAAACATGGCCCTTGTGGGCTGATTTTTCTTTAACTCAGTGAATTTAATGATCATGACTGGTGCTCTGAGGGGCCTAGAGACTGAAATCCTCTGCTTATCTGCGGACAAGGTGAAATATGAGCAACATTAATTTGAACTTGCTCACACACATCCCAAACTAGAGCTGACCTGGAGGAGAGGGACCAATGAAAGATACTCCTAGCCATAGACTGGCTGTGGGACTACTTGTGACTGCCAATGACTTAATGTGAAGTATAGGGCCTCAGAACCAGCTGCTTCTACACAAAGATTAAAAAAAATGTGTGGTTATTTGATCCTTTGACTACTAAGTGTGACTATTTTGTAGGCAGCTGGAATTATCTCTAGAAGAGGCCTTGACAAGATTTTAAAATGTAGTTCACATTCATTGGCTTTCTCCTGAGACTCTCCATTTGTGGTGGTGCTGTAATGAAAATACTTGTGCAGAAGAAACTGGACTGAGACCACCAGCTCATTTCACATAGGACACCCAACCGCTATCAGATGATGATGCCTTTTACCTTAGTGTTATATCCTTGGGGCAGCCGGTGTCGGAAGCAATCACTTGAGGCCAGAGAGCAGACAGCTAACCAAAACCTCCATTTTATTTACAGAGACAGAGAGCTCACTCAGCCGGTTGAAACCGGCTGAGCTATCCCTTAATAGTCTAACTCAGTTGCCATAGTAACAAAACCCATGACAACCAAATACACAACATATTCCTCCCCCCCCCTAATAAGAACATCCCCTAAATAAAACACACACTAAACTAGAGAAGGAGGGTAGACTGCCTCCATTCCCGGCTAAACCCTGGGGATTATTTTGCCCCATAACCGTGGGTTCGCCCTAACTAAAGATCCAGCCGATGAGGAGGCCTTCTGTCTCTAGGTGGATTACGGTGAACTTCTGGTGTTGTTGCACCCGAAAGTACTAGGGGCTCAGGGTCCGCAGCACGAATAGGTGAGGAGGTGGTATCAGCTCGTGCTGGGCAAAGGGGTATCTCAGCTGCTGGCAGTAATGGAGGAGAACAGTCAGGAACAGGTGACTCATGATTCGGTGTCTCACCAGGAGGGGTGAAGTCAAACCCCTCAACTGCAGATAGGTCCTGAAGACTGGCATGACCTGGCAACAGCTGATCTACATGTCGCCGCCAGGTAAGATTCTCTGCAGTCCGGACTGTATAGGAAACAGGTCCTGTTTGAGTGATGACTGTGGCCGGGACCCATTTAGCTCTGGAAGTATAATTCTGAGCCAAAACTGGCTGCCCTGGGCTAAAGGTTCGGTCTTTTGCTCTGGGTGCCCGTCTGATGACTTGATATTGCTGCTGATGTTGCACAGTTTGTCTGGGTTCAGAAGGTTTCAGCAGATCAAAGCAAGTGCGCAGCTGTCGTCCCATCATTAGAAAGGCTGGGGAAGCCTGGGTCGTAGCATGAGGTGTGTTTCTATAGGAAAGTAAGAAGGTATCCAGACGCTTTTGAATGGAGTGTTGTCCCTTTGCTGATTTCAAAGCGTTTTCATTGTCTGCACAAATCTTTCAGCTAATCCGTTGGTGGACGGATGATATGGTGCTGACGTGATGTGGTGTATCCCATTTGCCTTCATAAAATTTTGAAACTCCTGAGAGATGAACTGCGGTCCGTTGTCGCTCACAAGTTGTTCTGGCAGACCAAAACGACTAAAGAGTCCTCGTAGTTTTTGGATAGTACTCTCTGCAGTAGTGGACTGCATTATAGAGACTTCTGGCCATTTAGAATGGGCATCTACTGCCACCAAGAACATGCTTCCTTCAAGGGGGCCAGCAAAGTCAACGTGAATACGTTGCCACGGGTTTTCAGGCCAGTCCCATGGGTGTAGGGGTGCCCACTGGGGTGCATTTCTTACACCCTGACATGACATAGAAGCTTTTGCCTTCTCTTCAATAGCACTGTCCAATCTAGGCCACCAAAAATAGCTTCGTGCAATTTCCTTCATGCGCACTATTCCACAGTGACCGGAATGTAGCTGTTCTAACATCTGTGATCTCAGGGGTGGTGGAATAATGACACACCTCCCCCACAACAAACAACCAGATTGTTCCCTACATGTCCGCCTGGACATGTCCGCCTGGACATGTAGGGAACAAGGTCGGGTGAGACCGGAGAGGTTTGTCGAGATTTTCCATGCATCACCAGGTCCATAACTTGGGATAATACTGGGTCAACGCGGGTTGCCTTCTTTATCTGAGCAGCAGTGATGGGTGTATTCTCTACCTGTTCAAAGTAGAAGATTTCCTTTTGGGCACTATCTTGATGTTTGACCGGCAAAGGCAACCTTGAGAGGCCATCTGCATTGCCGTGCAGAGTGGATTTCCGATATTTGATTTCATATGTGTGTGCAGAAAGTATCAATGCCCAACGTTGCATACGACTAGCAGCTAATGGGGGAATGCCTGTGTAGGGTCCAAAAATTGATGTCAGAGGTCGATGGTCTGTAAGAAGAGTAAACTTTCGCCCAAACAGGTACTGATGAAACTTCCTAATTCCAAAAACAATTCCTAATGCCTCACGTTCGATTTGGGCGTAGTTAGTTTCTGCTTTGCTTAGAGTGCGTGAAGCAAAAGCAATAGGTCTTTCTTCTCCCGAAGGCATAATGTGTGACACGACCGCTCCCACTCCATAAGGGGAAGCATCGCAGGCCAATTGCAGGGGTAAGGATGGATCAAAGTGCGTTAGAACTTCAGAATTTAACAATGCATCCTTAGCTTTGTTAAATGCAACATCACAGGCTTCAGTCCACTTCCAGGCCTTGTTCTGCCCAAGGAGCTCATGAAGTGGTTTTAGCAGTGTGGCTAACTGTGAGATGAACTTTCCATAATAGTTCAGTAGTCCTAGAAATGAGCGTAGCTGGCTTACATTTCGAGGTGGGGGAGCCTCCACAATAGCTTTAACTTTTGCAGGGGCCTTATGAAGACCTGCAGAATCGATGATGTGTCCCAAATATTCAACAGAGGGCTTGAAGAATTCACACTTGTCTTTGCAAACTCGTAGGCCATACTCTTCCAGTCTTTGTAGGGTAGCCTCTAAATTCTTTAAGTGATCCTCTTCATTTCTTCCAGTGACCAGGATATCATCCAGATAGCACTGAACTCCTGACAAGCCACACAAGATCTGGTCCATAGCCCTCTGGAACAGGGCGGGAGCCAATGTGATTCCGAAGGGTAGGCGACAGTATCGATAAAGCCCCTTATGAGTCACAATAGTCAACAGCTCTTGGGACTTTTCATCGATGAGCATCTGTAAATATGCTTGACTCAGATCAATCTTACTGAACTTTTGTCCCCCAGCCAGGCCTGCGAAGAGGTCATCGATGCGGGGAAGCGGGTATTGCTCTGCACACAACACTGGGTTAACAGTGACTTTAAAATCACCGCAAATCCGGAGAGAGCCATCTTTCTTCACTATTGGAATGATAGGAGTGGCCCATGAGCTATGGGTAACTGGTATTAGGACTCCATTGGTGACCAGGCGCTCCAGGTCTGCTTCAACTTTTGGCCTGATGGCATATGGCACAGTTCGGGCTTTCAGATATTTGGGTGGACTGCCAGGTTTAATGTTCAATGTCACAGTGATTCCCTTCATACTTCCCAAATCATCTCCAAAAACAGCAGCATGTTTCCTTAGTATAGGGGTTAGACTGGTTTCTTCTTTAGTCATCCGGTGCACTTCTGCCCAGTTCAGCTGAATCTTCCCAAGCCAAGACCTATCCATTAAGGCTGGGTAGTCACCTCTCACCACAAACAGTGGCAATTTAGCCGCCTGTCCATTGAGCTCCACCTTAACATCAATAGTGCCCAACATGGGCACAGCTTCACCTGTATATGTCTTCAGAACAGTTTTTGTTGCCTTAAGCGGAAGATGCTGTAGCTTTTCCTTATACACAGTCTCCGGAACCAGCGAGACAGCTGCACCGGTGTCTAGTTCCATGCGTATAGGTTTGCCCTCCAATAAGGGGGTTACCCAGTATTCATGTGAGCCCGCTGCCAAAGACAAAACATGCAGTGGCACTTCCTCTTGTGAGGAGGTGTCACCTTGATCATCCTGGGTCTGCTCTAGGGTATGCAAGGTTCCTCTTTTTGTCGGCCAGACCACAGGCCTCTTTTTCTTTTGTTTACAGGCATACTCAATGTGTCCCTTTTTGCCACAGTGTCGACACACCAGGTCCTTACACCAGCATTCTGATGCCTGGTGACCCAGCTTACCACAGTGGTAACATTCTTGACTCTGCACCGTTTGTGGGTCAGTTCTTGTGACACTTTTTGCACCCTAGGGGATGCACAGATGTATTGTGCCTCCCTTGTAGCCAGTTCCATGGAGACAGCAATATCAACAGCCTTCTGTAATGTAAGCTGAGCCTCTGTCAGTAGGCACTTCCGTATAGCTTCACTGCAGAGGCCACACACTAACCTGTCACGCAGGGCATCATTTAACATCTCTTTAAATTCACAGTGTTCTGCTAGCTTTTTTAAAATGGCTACAAATTGTACAACTGTTTCATCTTCCTTTTGGTCTCTTTTGTGGAACCTATATCTTTCAGCAATTACCAGTGGTTTTGGGGAGAAATGAGACCCCAGGATTTCCACAATGTCACTGTAAGATTTAGTCTCAGGCTTAACAGGGTGTAGTAAGCTGCAGAGAGTAGGTTTTAGCCCCTACAACAGTTAAGAATATTGGCACCTTCTTCGCTTCTGTAATGTCATTTGCAATACCAAAAAGCTCAAAACGCTCAGTATACACATGCCGCTGCTCTGTATTCTCATCAAAAGGCTCCAGGGGCCTGGTCAGAGTAGCCATGATTTTTAGTTTCACTTTCACAGTCAGTGCAACAAGCAGCTTTTTTTCTTTGTTTGGTCTTTACCTTGACTTCTACTTCCTTCTGTTACTGGAGCAGCACCAGGATCCCACCCTCATCACCAGTGTAGGAAGCAATCACTTGAGGCCAGAGACCAGACAGCTAACCAAAACCTCCATTTTATTTACAGAGACAGAGAGCTCACTCAGCCGGTTGAAACCGGCTGAGCTATCCCTTAATAGTCTAACTCAGTTGCCATAGTAACAAAACCCATGACAACCAAATACACAACACTTAGGCTGGATTCAAACCAGCCTAGAGAGGCTTACAGCGCATTATGAATAACTTGATCCATCCAGTCGCCTCCTAGCATTACTATAGAAACAGAAATGGTGTCCCACAAACTAGCAGATGTTTCATGTTATCAGTAATGGAAGAACTACTAGTTTTGAATCACTAGAGACAAGTGAAATTAAAAAGCTTTAAAAAACCCAATCCACACAATAGAGTACTTGGTTAAATTCATTGTGAAAATAGCTTTATTGTTTCATGTACATTCCACGGCTGCAACATAATTTCATATTATGTACTTTTCTCTATACTTTAATCACATTAATGATGGCACCTACCTAATCAAAATGCCAAGAAGGATTTAATAAAAGTGCAAGAGGGACCAGCAGAAAGAAAGAGAGAGAGAGAGAGAGAGAGTTAATTTATCTCCTACCAAAAATTTGCAGTGTTCAAGTAGAAACATACATTAATGAGTGAGGCAACACAAAGCAAAACTGCAAATGATGTAATGAAAATAAATCTTTTACATGACAATACAAGCATTTCCTAATGCTTGCAAATCCTAATGCTTGAACATCAGTTCCAAATTTGGCCATGAATTGGACCTTGAGACAATATCCAGGGTTTAACATCACATCATCTTTGCATTATACAGCCAAACCCTGGTCCCACTAAGTGTCACTGGGCATTATGGCATCAAACTCAAAGAGACTCGCATTTGGTCCTGTGGCATCATATGAACACAGCTATCCCTGTCTAACCTTGAGTATAGCAAAAGGTGTTTCCCTGGAACTGGAAATAGGCTTGGGTACTTGGCATCAGCAGAAGAAGGTAACATAAGAGAACATTGAATTCAGGAAGCAGCAGAATGAATGACAAAGTTGAAACTGGGAGCAGCAGGCAAAAGTGGAGAAGACAGGTCTTGTGGGTGAGAGATAAAGAGTTGAAAAGAACTCCCAATAAAAGTGCCCAGTTCTTATTCACTTGGGCACTAAGGAGACTCTTTATAGGCTAGGAGTATTTAGGTTCATGTCTCATTGCAGTTAAGGGCAGGATGCCCAACAGAGCTAATCAGATTGTTAGATGTAAATTAATTTTCTAACCAAGAAGCATGATGGGTCACAGATATTAAACAAGGATCGACAGGTCCCCAGGCAGTCCTCAGATTGCAACCACCACCTGAAGCTTGCTGGTACCAGCAGGCAGTGCGAGCCGGTGGACTCATGCAAACATACTGGCACTGCCCCTGAAGCTCCCAACTGGAACCTCCCCAATTGGCTCAGACTCATGATTTAAGCCAGGAAGCAGCACAGAAAGTTGTCTGAGCAACTAGGTGAGTCTCTGATTGGCTGCTACATTGGACCCTGCCTTCTTGCTTGATTTCTTGAGCCCTGTCTTCCAGTCCTGTTCCTGATCCCTGCTTCTATACCCCACCCTGGCTACTAACTGAGGGTCTGACCTGGGCTTGATTCCTAGGTCTGACACCAGCTTTGACCTTGTTTCTAATCTCTGGTTGCTGGGTCCTGTGCTGACCATTAGGATTCACCAGCACTCCTCTGACCACTAGACCTGACCACCTACGTCCCAATCTAGGACAGTCAGCCACTTTTTATCTTCACAGATCATTAACAGACTGAGGTATGTACAAATCCTCATCATTTGTAATTTCTCAAATAATTGATGAAAGTTAATTTTAGTCAGCTGGTTTGTTTGTGAACTGTAAACTAACTATTCATTATCCAGTATTCATAATATGTGACTGGTCAGCTAAGTTATATAGAATAATTTCTGCTTCCTGGTTGGATTATTGAACCTTTTATTATTTGTTAATGTACAATTTAATAATCAGTAAATAATTAATAATGATTATTCTGGTTTGCCCTCTGTTCATATGACTATGGCTATTGATATGAAGAATAACTGTTCCACAAAGATTCCTCGGAAGAAAAACCCAATTGCGCTGATGGGCATGAAGCATGTACAAAATGGGCAACTCTAGTAGTTTCGAATTCACGCAGATGTTTAACCATATTGTTTTGGCAATCAGTTCAAATGAGAACACTGAGCATTGCTATCAGATAGGAGAGACCAATACATTTCAATTCTCAAGGGAAAAAATCCCAAAACCATGTAAGAGTAGAATGGCAGCATCAGAAAGGTGAACTTTGTTACATTTTATAATCACCACAGAAAGACATGTAAAGTTGTCCAGAGAAACAAGTGAAGTTCACGGTTTCACAGCCTTAGTGCCTATTCCGACCACATACAAGAAGAGAAATAGAAGGTTATAATTACACCTAAATTGTAAAATATGGTTAGTGATATTTAAAGATGAGCTTTAGCTGCAACATTCTGATCTGAGTGATGTTCTCTAATAGCCTTGTTATAGGAGCAGGAGGAACAAATAGCAAATAGCCTAGTTTTAAAGTATAGCTTGATACATTTCTAAAAGGAATTATGTGATGTGGGTTCCTGTGGTAGCAGGGAAATGGAGTTGATAACCCAAGAGGTTCCTTCCAGTCCTATGTTCTACATCAGGGGTAGGCAACCTATGGCACATGTGCCGAAGGCAGCACGCGAGCTGATTTTCAGCGGCACTCACACTGCCTGAGTCCTGGCCACAGGTCCAGGGGGCTCTTCATTTTAATTTAATTTTAAATTAAGCTTCTTAAACATTTTAAAAACCTTATTTACTTTACATATAACAATAGTTTCGTTATATATTATAGACTTATGGAAAGAGACCTTCTAAACACGTTAAAATGTATTACCGGCACCCAAAGCCTTAAATTAGAGTGAATAAATGAAGACTCGGCACGCCACTTCTACAAGGTTGCTGACCCCTGTTCTACGTGGGTCAGCAACCTTGGATATGTTCCAAATCCCAATTTTTCCAATGCTTATTATTCTTTTGGATTCTGTAGGTTTTGGTTTGCCTCATTACAAACATACACACTTCCTCAAAATTGTCGGAAGCTGGGTTTTTTTGTGTGTGGGTGGGTCCCCTCTAGTGATAACCAAGCTTCAAAAATCAGAAGACTCTGTTCAATTTGCTTCTCAGTCCAGAATGTACTTAACTATCAAAATCTTCTGGTTAAATCAGGATGCAAACATTGTGAGAATATGCAACATTTCTTCTAGTCTTATATATTCCAGTGGAACTGGAAATACCAGGAAATAGCCTTTTTTCTTGGTGTATCACACTTTTCACTTCCAACAGGACCTGGAAGTATAGAAGCATCAGGAAAAATGATACTATATATGGAGAAAACAACAATCTTTGATGACAAAAACACATTAATAGTTAAAATCTGAGGTAAACATTTATAGTTTGGTAGACAGCTGTTGGAATTGTTCCCTATTCTAATTCCAATCCAGTAATGATTCATTAGAAAATTTGTCTAGTGAGACATGGCTTACTTCAGGCCCATGTACTGCACTTATTTTCTAGTTACATAAATTTCGAGATTGCCACTATACCACTGATAGTTACAGCAAGATAGAAAGATTTCTGTTTTCTTTTCTCAGAGTGTTCCAAATAAATTACATAAGAAATGAGTGGAATATTTTAATTCAATCCGTCAAGAAAATATATCAAATTTAAAAAATCCTTTGACTGTCCTACTCTTAGATTATCTCAAAGTTCCATTTTGCAAGTCAGAATTTTTATATTTTAAATCATTTATAGACTGAACAATCTCATTTTTAAAAACAAATAGGCATCCAATTTACAAATATATATACATGTGCATGAACTGGAAACAGCTCTTTCAAAGAAGACCAGGTAGAGACTGAATTTCGCTCCAATATTATTTAACATCAAGTTTAGAAATACACTACAGCTGAAATTCAGGATTTCTAGTCAAACATCTGACAATTTCCATCCTTATCAGCAGGTGGGATACTTGAAAAATGGCTGCAGTTTACTGGATCCCCAACCGTACTAACAAATTTAGGTCCTTATTGATGAAACCAGAAAGAGGAGAAATTATTTCTGTTTGACTTCTTTAGGTGTAGGATGAAAAAAAAAATCTATAAAGCTCTTTCTGCTCTTTGTTGTGAAAGAAACACTATAGCAGACTCAAATTCCATTTCAGATTATTCTCCTTGAAGTCAGAAATGAGAAAAGTACTTCTGCAGTTCCTCTCATACCAGCTTGCATGAAAGGAAAATGTAACTTTGTCAAAATAGCATTTTCTGTCTTCTCTTCACAATGTTTGCAGATGATACTAAACTGCTCAAGATAGTTAAGACCAAAGCAGACTGTGAAGAACTTGAAAAAGATCTCACAAAACTAAGTGATTGGGCAACAAAATGGCAAATGAAATTTAATGTGGATAAATGTAAAGTAATGCACATTCGAAAAAATAACCCCAAATGTACATACAATATGATGGGGGCTAATTTAGCTACAACAAATCAGGAAAAAGATGTTGCAGTTATTGTGGATAGTTCTCTGAAGATGTCCATGCAATGTGCAGAGGCGGTCAAAAAAGCAAACAGGATGTTAGGAATCATTAAAAAGGGGATAGAGAATAAGAAGGAGACTATGTTATTGCCCTTATATAAATTGATGGTCGGCCACATCTTGAATACTGCGTACAAATGTGGTCTCCTCATCTCAAAAAAGATATACTGGCACTAGAAAAGGTTCAGAGAAGGGCAACTAAAATGATTAGGGGTTTGGAATGGGTCCCATATGAAGAGAGATTAAAGAGGCTAGGACTTTTCAGCTTGTAAAAGAGGAGATTAAGGGGGGATATGATAAAGGTATATAAAATCATGAGTGATGTGGAGAAAGTAGATAAGGAAACGTTATTTACTTATTCCCATAATACAAGAACTAGGGGTCACCAAATGAAATTAATAGGCAGCAGGTTAAAACAAATAAAAGGAAGTTCTTCTTCACACAGCGCACAGTCAACCTGTGGAACTCCTTACCTGAGGAGGTTGTGAAGGCTAGGACTATAAAAGCGTTTAAAAGAGAACTGGATAAATTCATGGAGGTTAACTCCATTAATGGCTATTAGCCAGGATGGGTAAGGAATGGTGTCCCTAGCCTCTGTTTGTCAGAGGGTGGAGATGGATGGCAGGAGAGAGATCACTTGATCATTACCTGTTAGGTTCACTCCCTCTGGGGCACACAGTATTGGCCACTGTCGGTAGACAGGATACTGGGCTAGATGGACCTTTGGTCTGACCCAGTATGGCCTTTCTTATGTTCTCATGTATTCAGTTTAAGCATTTGTTCATCTTACTTTTAGCACAGTTAACTTGTGCAACAGTTTGTTTATGCAAGTATGACCTTCTACTTCTCTTCCGTCTCATTTTTGTTTGAGTGAGCAGTAGGATACTTTGATCTTCCCATGCTGTTTTATGTTTTGTTTGTTTAAATGGCCTTTCTATTTTGGAAAGCCTTGAAAAGATGCTGTCTCTCTCCATGACTGCTCAAAATGTTGTTAAACAGAAATATACCTACTTGCCTTGATGCTAAAACAATTATAAAAGCTTTTATTTACTGAAAGGAATTGGACAAAATATTAAATAGACCCTTGCTACATCTCGCCACATTTATACAAAACTGTTCTCTGATCCTGCATTCAGATACACGCTGGCTGACCCTTCTGCCTGCATGAAGCCCAATTGATGTTAATGGAGATGTCTGCATGTGCTGGATCAGGGCCAGAACACCATACGATTCACAATGGCTACATTTAATTATAGAGGTGCCCAGAAGGGATTGTTTTAGTTTTCATAGTAGGGTAATGAAATGAAGTGGAGAACCCAAAGTTGCTGGTAATACAGTAATTAACCCAGGTTCTCCATGTTTACTCACTAAAGTAGAATTTCAGATGAGATATGGTGTCATCAAGTAATTCAGTGATCCTATAAGTCCCTTCTCCTAAGCCATTCTGATATAGAAAAATACATGAAAGACACAGATTGTACCCAGTATAATTAAACATTACAAACCAATTGTCATGCTTTCCTCATTCCCCTCAATTCCGTCTAGTTGAAATATGTGATCCCTCATATTTTATTTGACACCCTGGAAAATCAGGCACTAGCTCAGCCATCAATGGGATTTCACGGGGAAAGGAAAGAAAGTTCTGCTTACAATGCTGTAAAAAAAAAATCACCTTGGCTGATGACAGAGCATACATATCCTGCCTCCGAGAGCACTCTTTTGTAAGATTATATTACATTACCCTATATAAATAATAAGCTATACCCAATATATATTGTATTATATAAAAAGACATACAGACATGCAATAAATTGAAGGGTAACTATTTTTAGGGAAGCATTCTATGATGTTGCTTTAACATCATAGAACTTTAAAAAAAGTTACTTTGTGAAATAATGCCATCAGTCTTCGAAATTATGTTAAAATCTCAGCCACTTTTCTAGTCCATTTCCTAAGGCTATACTTTAAACCAATCAAGTTGTTCTCATCTCAGTTACTGCTATACACATACATTGAAACATACCAGTGTATGTTTAGACACACAAAAGAGGAAGAGAATACTTACATTTTACTAGCTTTCACCTGGATTTTATATTGAGTTGCCTTGAACTGTTTCTGAAAGTCTTTTTTTTCCAGCGAATAGTTGATTTAATTAAATGGGAAATTAGGATTGTTAATTACTTTGAACTAACTATTATTACTGTAATATTGCTTTCACGTTCCTTTTTTTGAAAGCATGCCAATGCTACTCTGCCATTCTATGAAATTAGCTAAACAAACACTTGGAGATTAAATTTTAACCCAAAGGTCAATTGAGTGTTGTTAGGATATAGATATTCAGGCCTGTCTGCAAAGGCCTATACTTTAAAAATTTAGGTGTATTCTTATCACTTAGCTAGTTCTAGAGGTATAAAAGAAAGAATAAAAAATCATTGTCTATCTGTGTAATGGCCTTCTCTTACTGTGACAGTCCGAGGCCTGGTTCTTTGGCTAAGCAGTAGAGGTCAGCCATAAACTGGGAAGTGTATGGTCACGTCCTCACATTCCAAACTAGTCACATTGCAATAAGGTGCTATTAGGCTGTTAAGAATTCAATCCTGTTCTGATATTCCTGTCACCTCCAGAGAAAAGGAAGATCCTAGAAGATGTAAAAGGAAACTTAGTTTGATAGTATCCTGTCTGGCAAGAACTCACTTATCAATAGCTGGGTTGTGAAATCCTCATTTCTGTATTGTTCTATCATTGTAGTCTCCACTTCCCTATTGTTTGTCTGTATAATCTCTGTCTGGTTCTGTGATTGTTTCTAGTCTGCTGTATAATTTATTTTGTTGGGTGTAAACCAATTAAGGTGGTGGGATATAATTGGTTAAATAACCATGTTACAATATGTTAGGATTGGTTAGTTAAATTTCAGTAAAATGATTGGTTATGGTATAGCTAAGCAGGACTCAAGTTTTACTATATAGTCTGCAGTCAATCAGGAAGTAAGGGGGGGATGGGAACAGGGACTGGGGATGGGGCTGGGGGTATTGGGATCATGTTTTGCTAAAGAGAGGAATGGGAACAGGGAATGGGAAGAGAAACAGGGACACAGGCAAGGCTCTGTGGTGTCAGAGCTGGGAAGGGGGACACTAAGGAAGGAAACTGGAATCATGCTTGCTGGAAGTTCACCCCAATAAACATCGATTGGGGTATTGTTGCTCTCTGTTCATGTGAGAAGGACCAGGGAAGTGAGAGGGTGAAGGAATAAGCCCCCTAACAAGTATCATATTTAAAAATGCAAAATAAAATAAAATAATGTCTTCTTATTGACATAAAGTCATGGACAATACTTAGCACTGATAAACCTGGAATATATTCAACAGTGAAGATTTGTCCAATTGAAAATAATAATAATAATAATAATAATAATAATAATAAACAAGACTTTTGCACTGACCAACACATGGGGAAATGACATTGCCATACAGCATCACACCAAGTTATTCTAGTGCAGCATCCATTCTCTAACAATGGCCCATACCACAAGCTTCAGAAAGATGCAAGAATCTGCATCCAGACAGTTAAGGAATGAACTATCCCCAGAGAAAGCTTTTTTCTTACCACACCTTGATTTATACCTTAAAGCAAGTGTTTTTACATCCCTTATCAACCCTTCATTAAGCTTATAAGTCTTTATTTTGAGTTGCTTATTGTTTTGCCTGACTTTAAACATCCAGGCTGAATTTTCCCATTTTGGGTGTCTGCCTTGGGCTTGTTTTTCTTGAAAGATTTCAGCAAAAACAGTTCAGCCATTTAAAAGAATGAGGTTAGACCAAAACTACATGGTTTCTCCCATCTTAAATTCTTAATCCTTTTTCACTGAAGAGTTCTAATACCTCCATGATTGTGAGTACAGGCTTGAAATTTGGCAGGGAGTTCGACCGTTTTCTATTTTAATAGGAAAACTGATAATTTTAACCTAAAATTAAGATATGAAATTATTACCATGAATAATTGACTTGTTTGGTTTGTGTTTTGTCCAGTCACACTCTCCATTAACAAGGAAGACCTAGTGAGCGGGGTGCTGGGAGATCATTGAGTTAGTAAACTAAAATATATATGCTGAAGTATTGCTGAGAAGAATCTTATTAATCCAAAAGTACAATGTAAGTATAATATTTGGTGTTCTAGATTTACATCATTAATTTTTTCTTAAACTATTAAAGGAATTCTTGCATAAAATGTATTTCTTATAATACACAGTTGATCTGTGGAAATCACTACCACAGAATATCATTCATGCCAAGAGTCTAGTAGGAGTCAGTAATATTAAAAAGGATTACACATTTATATGGGTCTATTACACTAGACACCTCCATTAAGATTACAAAGTCAAGCACCCAAAAGTTAGGAAATATCAGAATTTTTTTGTGCAACCTTAATTCAGCTTCTGAATTCACCTACTACTTTTTCCATTTATAGTTGATGTTAGAGAGGTGCCTTTTGCTGTGAAAATCCACCCAACAAGACATGACCTTAATTTGAACCATTCTTTTTTCCATTTGATCTCTGTCTCTTTCAGTGAACAGAAAGGACTGTGTTCTGGGAATGAATTAGGGCTGAGTAATGAAATACATTATTGTCTATAGCATTCCTGCCTCATTTGTTGAGGAAGTTGGAAGGTGTGCTGTGAAGGAGCCAGGGGATTGCAGAAAGAGAAAGGACGGTCTCATCTAGACAGCTGAATGCCACCATGCAAAATTAGATTCTCTTCTGTTTCTCCCACATACTTCCTATTTGAGGCGGAGCAAGTCACCTACATGAAAACTTTTCATAGGTGGCCACTAACCATACATATTTTCCACTCCATTATCCAAATAATTAATGAAAATATTTAGTAGTACTAGACCCAGGACTGACCCCTGCAGGACCCCACTAGATACGCCTTCCCAGTTTAACAGTTTAACAGCAAACCAGTAATAACTACTTTTTAAGTATAATTTTCAACCAGTTGTACACCCACCTTATAGTATAGTATTCATCTAGACCACATTTCCCTTGTTTGCTTATGAGAACATCATGTGGGATTGTGTCAGAAGCCTTACTAAAATCAAAATCATCATGTCTACTTCTTCCCCTTATCTGCTAGGCCAGCAACCTGCAAAGAAGGAAATTAAGTTGGTTTGGCATGAATTATTACAAATCCATACTGACTATTCCTTATAACCCTATAATCCTGTACCAATTGATTGTTTAATAATTTGTTCCAGTGTCTTTTTAGGTAATGAAGCTAGGTTGATTGGTCTATAATTCCCCAGATCCTCTTTTCCCGCCTTTTAAAAGATAAGAACTATGTTTGCATTTCTTCAGTCATCTAGGTCCTCGCCCATCCTCCAAGAATTCTCAAAGATGATTGCCAATGGTTCTGAGATTGCTTCAGTTAGTTCCCTAAGTACTCTAGGATGAATTTCATCACACCCTGCTGACTTGAATACAGCTAACTTATCTAACTATTCTTTAGTCCATTTTTTGTATTGATTTCCTTGCCCCTTGTTGTTAATAAATGTGCTGAATATCTGGTCATCATTAACCTTTTTCATGAAGACTGATGCAAAAATAGGCATGAAACACCTCCACCTTCCTGATGCCATCAGTTATTAGCTATCCTTCCCCACTAAGTGCAGGAACTACACTTTCCTTTGTCTTTCTCTTGCTCCTAATGTATTTAAGGAACCCTTTCTTATTGCCTTTACATCCCTCCCCATGACCCATCTCGTAGTGAGTGGTGTTACAGTGAGACTGACAGGCTCAGTCTACGTTCCTCCTGGGACTCTGGGTGAATCCCTGTAGTGGTACTACTGCTACCTTTGGAAAGGTACAACACATTCTCCCAGCACAGAACAGAATAGTCCACAACTCCTGCTCAAGGCTCTTTAGAATAGAACCTTGTTCTTCCTCCTCCACCCCTCCTTGGGTCAGGCTAGCCCATAAACTACAATGCAAAAGACCTCCCTCCTCTCTGCTGATTACTGCATAGCAATATCAGACTTTGTATGGGCCAGACCCAGCACATGTTAAATTCATAAGGAATCTTCTCTGTGTAATAGGTGAACACCGATGAGCCTAAGTGTTGGTGTGGGGCTTGGATCCAAGACCTTACCTCTTTCAAGCAGTTAGACTATAGGATATATTCTTACAGACCCCTACCTTTAAGTCCTTATTTCATTGTTATTCAGTCCTTACCCAAACTGCCATTGACATCAGTGGGAGTTTGCCTAAGTAGAAAATGAATAAAGACATAAGCATTTAACCTACAGCTAAAAACTGGGAAAGGATTAGAGGAAAGGGTTAGGGAAAAATAAAGTATTCTTTGGACAATTGTATCTTTGTATAGTGTTCCTCAGTCTGTGGCAGATATACTACCAATTTGTGTAGGATGGAAATATGGTACCTGTAGTGAAATTAGACATCAATTCCATTGTCATTTTCAAATGAAAGAACATTTCCCTTTTATGTTTCCTTTAAATCTTTTTTGTTGTGATTTTTAAAATAAGAGGTTCAAAATATAGAAAGGGAAAAAATGAAAGGAAAAAATCCCTTTGGTCCTGCCTTCTTTCTAATCTTTTCAAGTGAACAGAGTGTATTTCCTGAGACAAAGAAAACTGCAGTCCTATTTTTTTTTATTTTTGCGGATAGTAGGTTTTTACGGGGGAGGGAAGGAAAAAAGAGCTAATTGACATAGCTGAGTTGGAAGGCTGCAATATTGGGCTGTATTTTTTTAACAAAACAAAATCTACCCGTCTAAAATCTGCCAGGAAATGTACTTAGCAGAGAGAGAACACAAGTCACTCTTTGGCTTCCCATTCGACTGCCTAGAAGTGAAAACAAAGTTATTCTGTGAACTGTAGGCCACGTCATACCACACAATACCTTCTGCATGATTGGCACCAATAAGCCTGCATTGCAGGGTTCCCTAGCAAGAGGGAACACTACCAACTAAGCCTTTGATACCTTTTTAAAACCCCTGAAAATGAGAGGATTGAAATTTTGAATGTTAATTGAATTTGCATATTGGAATGCACAACTGTCTAGAAGTCTGCCTAGTAACAGAGGCCCAGATCATACTCTCAGGATCTGTTTACATGGGAAGGGAATCTATAGCTGGGGAGGATGTGGGGCAGTAGATACCGCACCATTCATACACCAATGCTATGTGGAATCAATAGCTGTGGGATATATTAAGTGTTACATGGTCTACACTGTGGGGAACTCCTTGAGGGAGGGGAAACTGAGGCAGGGGAGAGTCACACTGCCAGATAGTTGGAGGATGGACACAAGTCCTTGGAATCATTTGGAGGCCCAGGGACATCCCTAACCTCCAGCAGAACTTGGAAGTTCTGAGATTTCTTTGGACTGAACTCTGTGTTTCTTCTGCAGGGGAAAGGACAGTGAGACTCTGAATAAAGAAGTTATTTCCTCTTACCTTCCCCTGGAAAAAATCCTGTCTCCCATAGATAGTCAAAATTTGAGGCCACTTTTGAAACTTTATGTGACTCAGTCATTTAAGTACAGAGTTGTAAGACTAGATCAAGCAAACTAGATCAGTCAAAGTTGCACTGAAGTCAAGCAGGGGTACACTCAGGCAGATCCTGTGGCAGGAGCTAGCCCAGATGGCTTGCACCTGATTTTCAGAGGTACTGAGCATTCATAGCTTCCATTAACTTCCATTGGAGATTGGATGTTAAGCATTTTCTGAAAAATCAGGCCCAGAGAGTCCCAAGTTAGTCCCAATATTGTGACCCTTATTCAGTGGTCATTTTCTTTAAAATAATTATCTCAGGATCAGCAAGACAAGTTTCAAAATTAGTGGAGCTAATTATTTGTCAAAAATTTTTAATTTATTTATGTTCTGATGTGTGTGATAACCTTTGTACTAGCTGCACTTGAGAACATGACATTTTGAATTAAGCGGGGTTTCACTGTGTTTAGCGCAAATGCCTCCCGGCAGGAAATGAAATGGCTGGTTGTATATTTACCTGCAAAATGTCATTTATATAAATCAAATGTTGTACACAAATACCTAGAAATATTGTGTTTCGGTACCAAAAAGTTCATCAGGATATTTTGTATGTTCTCTAATGCAAGGCTTGATTTTCTCATCTGGACTAACATTTCTGGGAGAGTGATGGCACTTATTGCACTGTTTTAGGCTGAAAGGAGAGAAATCAATTGCCCACATCAGTGATCTTAAGTCTTTGTGCCAAAATTATTGCTGAATGTAAATTTCCTCAGGGCTAGAAGCCAGTGAGTTTAGGAAAGCCAAGCTGGCAAGCATGCATTCAGATCTTTAAAAAAAAAAATGCGTGAAAATGCTTGAGAGCTAAAAATTAGCAGACAGAGCGGAAGTGGAATACATTAAGACAGTGGGAACAATCAAAAGTAGATGGGAAATAGAGAATTAGTATCTGTATTACAGTATTACTAAAGTACCAGCTGAGATCAGGACCCCATTATGCCAGGCACCATATAAACACATAAGAAGAAACAGTCCCTGCCTTGAAAAACTTAGTCTAAATACAGACTGCCAAAGGGAAGGAGAAAGGAAGTAGTATCCTTCACAAAGGTCCAGGTCCCCAAAGGTATTTAGGAACGTAACACTTGTTTGAGGATCAAGAGCTAGATTTTTAAAGGCTGACCCTGTGCGTGACAGTATGTATAGGCATATTTGAAAATTCCACTAGATGTAGCTGACCAGGCTGTGAGCACTCAGGCAGAGTGGGGGGAGCAAGAATTCAGCCTACCAGTTAAAGCTGCACCCAGGGTGATCAGAGGCCAGGAAACTAGCTGAGGGTCAGTAACAGAAGGACAAAGCCAAATACCAGAGCTGGAGGGTCAACCAGAGTCCTAAGCTAGAGGCAGAGACAGGGACTGAAGCTGGAAGTCCAAAGTCAGAGGGAAGCAGGGGTTGGAGCATAGCAGGAGCAGAGACCAGAAGCTAGCTGAATCAGGGATTGGAATAAGGGCAAGCACAGTTACTGACATGATAGTCATTGAACAGCAAGCAAGCTGCTGTGGTGACCTGGCTTATAAGCAAGGCTGCTAAACCAGGAGCCAATCAGGGGCTGGGGCCACTTGTCAGTTCTAAGGCAGTGCAGCTGGGCTCATTGGTTGCCTTGTGGCCAAGTTAGTTAGGGAGCAGGTCAGCAGCTGGTTGGGTCCCTGACACTAAGTACCTATCTGCATCTTTAGGCACCTAAATACCTTTAAAAATCTGGCCCTAAGTGACATGGTCACAAAATGTCAAGGTCAGACAAAAAATGTGGCAGAGCCAAGTACTAGACCCCGAGCTTTTGAGATTTAGTCCAGTACCTTACCCACAAGACCTTTATTTCTCCCCAAGACATGGGAAAAAAAACTTCACATGTTGTTGCTTTAACTGTCCCATATAGAAAATGTACTCTGGTCTGCACTGCCAGCAGATTGGCTCAATGATCTAATTTTTTTTTTCCATCACAGATGCTTATGATTCACAGAGCCAGACACAGCATTTTGGGGCAGGCCTCGAAAACAACTTTTTGGTGCTCTTCCACAAACATAACCTGGTCCTGTCCTCCACTACCACACCACTAGACACAGGGCCAGCTTGCAGATTTTGGGAAGAGTCAGCAAGATAATTCTTTGGGCTTCACTCTAAACTTGACACTTTTTACGTTAAAGAGGTGTGAGTGAAAAACTAGGATTGATCTTTTGCTCTTACCTCCCTCTGTCTACAAGCTCCTGCCTGAGAGTAAATTGGAACCAAAAGATTTCTGTCCCAATGTCTCTCTGCTGCTACGATGGAACTGGTTGTGTGGTGCCCTGGCCTTCTACGGGACTGAAATGGGTTTCAGCCCATGATGGAAGCAATATCACAAGGACAGTTGATTATTTTGGAATTGCTGAAAGATTCACATTGGAAATGCAAATTCATACTCACACACCTGTAATCTTGGCTCTAAAAGCAACAGAACAGGTTCAGATCAAGGCCACCAAATAAAATCCTCTCTCCATCACCATTTCAAAAAAAGGGGTGGTGGTGGGGAAATGTTTGGGAGTGCAAAGGCAGGTTTATAAAAGCTGTTGTATTCTTAATTTCCATTCTCTTGGGGAATCTCAGAATCCTGATACGACAGAGTTTCAATCAGATTTCCACATCAGACAAATCCATTGTTACTTTATCCAGCTGACCTGTTGAGGTACTGTCTTCTCATGGTCATTTCAGTCATGGACATCCACTGTTCTCTCTGCTCCACTTGGTTTTGCAAATATCTAGTTTGCTGCAATGAGACTAGACTTGCTTTCCATTTCATCAACTATATTGCCTCTTGGTGCTTTAAATGATGTATGTCTGCATTACTTGGCACACAGGGATGAAAACTACATATGGTGGCTCTATTTCCAATGAGAATGTTGGCCTCTCCAAGGGCTCTTTTCACTACCCTTGTGATTTAAATCAGGCACTTCTTTCCATGACATTTTGTTGCAGAATTGCTCCCATTCTTGTAGAATTGTGTTATATATGCTCTGTATCAGCAGAGTTAGTTATTTGTTTGGGATCTCATTGCATTCTGAATGCTGCAATAGCATTGTGAATACTTGCTACAAGCTTCTTAGCTTAGCCCCTGTACGATTTCTTTCTCACATCACACAGTGCTCCAATCATTAAAATGAGCAATCAAATGTATCTGGAGTAATGAATAATAAAGATTTTTTTAAATCTCAAAATATAGCTTCTTTCATTCCACAAGTTCTCAAAGCACTTTACAAATCTAACAAAACCTTACAGTACTTTAAACAATGATACCCAAATCCTGCAGTTTAACACAGGAGTGAAAAAGAGTACCTTACACAATGAAACTGGAGGTGGAATTTTCAAGGTAGGCAGAATGCAGTTGCCCAACCTGGATTTTGGCCAGGACATCAGGATTAACATATTTATTTATGCAGCAATCACATCATTGGAGGTAAAAACCTTAATTTTGCATCTCGTACAAAATGTGGCACCAACTGAAGAACAGTGTCCCTTATACCAGGCTGGGGCATTAGTTCAGCACTGACTCAGAAGCTTGTCCGACCTATTATTTTCCTTCAGTATCCCAGGGCTTGGCTACACTTACGGTTTGCAGCGCTGGTAGTTTGCAGCGCTGGTCATCCAGCTGTGTAGTAGCAGCGCTGGTGTGTGGTCACACTCACAGCTACCAGCACTGGTGTGTGGCCACATTTGCAGCATTTCCAGCGCTGTTGGGAGTGATGCATTATGGGCAGCTATCCCAGCATTCAAGTGGCCACAACGTGCTTTTCAAAAGAGGGGGGTGGAGTGGGGTCTAGTGTGACAGGGAGCGGGGGGAGAGAGAGAGGGGATTTTTGGAGCCAACACTGTGTGTTTAGCTTCCTGACTTGAAAAATCAGAACATTTTTCTGACCCCTTAGTCTTAACTCTTAATTGCAAACAGCCTGCACGACTCCCCGCTGTTTCCCTGCCTGCCTCTCATTTGATTGTTTACAGCCAGGTACAGATGATCACAGCAAACAGGAGCTATGTTTGTTTTTTAGATAGCAGCAGCGGCAACGGAGGAGCTCCACAGAGCTGTTCACAACAGGGAGGAGGATCTCATTTGATTGTTCACAGATTGATCACAGCAAACAGGAGCTGATAAGCAGCTCCGGCTCCGGAGGTTCACAACAAAACAAAGACAGGCTGCATAACAAAACAAAGGGAGTAATTTTAGTTAAAAGCATTCTGGGATATCTCCTTATTCCCCGGAGGCCAATAAAAGCGCTGGTGTGTGTCCACACTTGATGAGCAGTGCTGGATCACCAGAGCTGCAATCGCTACACCCCAACCTGGCCAGGTGTACAGCCAGCGCTGCAGCCAGGGAGTTGCAGCGCTGGTTGTGCCCTGCAGGTGTGGACGGGGTGTAATTGCAGCGCTGGAAAGCCTCTACCAGCGCTGCAACTTGCAAGTGTAGCCAAGCCCCCATTGTTGCATTACCACCAGTACAGCTTCATTTGCACTAGCAAAGGAGGGAACTCTATGGCATTGTTTCCCAAACAGTGGGTCATGGGAAAGGTATGGGGACTGGAGAGCGAGTTCACCTTCCACTCACCCCAGAGTAGTGGCCCATGGGGTTGGGCCCATCTCCCTGCCCCAGGCATTGTGACATGATGTATGGGGTCACACTGACGCTCAGGTTTCGCCCAGCCACCCTTCCTTAATGGAAGAAGATGTGATGCCCCTCGGTGATGTGCAGGAAGCTGAGCCATGCCTGAATGGTTCTGTGACCCTGTGTGTCCAGTTGCAATGCCCAGAACAAGGAGATGGGCCCAGCTCCATGGGGCAGAAACCACTGCTCTGAGGTGAGTGCGGGGTGGGCTCATTCTCCATCCCTACCCTCCTGTGGCCTCCTCTCCCTATTCGGCTGTGATTATGGTTGTGGTGTCGGGGCAGAGGGCATTGGTGTGGGCAGTCAGCGCCTCTTTGGTGGTGCAGGATGACAATACAGGCCTATGATTTTGAGCTCCTCACAAATTTGGAAGCTGGGTGGGTCAAAAAAAAAAGACAAAATGCAGTTGGGTGGGTTGTCTTAGTAAAAAGTTTTGGAACCACTGTGCTACTGTACACTACCCACAGCTAATGTTTTAATAGACGCGATCTGAACAGGATTGGATCACACAGTGGTTGAACCAAAGCCCGTAGTCTAGAGATATGCATCTACCATTGCAAGCAACAGAAGGAAATTTTAATAAATGTGTTATAAAGATGTAATCCCTGTCAGGAGAGTGTTTTTGTTTCCCTCTACTGGCTTTGCACATAAGAAGCTCAAGGGTTTGCTACAGTTGCCACCTGAATGGCTGAATCCTTTAGTTCAAGCAACAGAGGCTCGTACTTCAGTTCCCAATGTTCACAACTCACTGTTAGCCCAAATAGAGTTAGTTAAGCAGACTAGCCAATGGTTCTCAAACTGTGGGTCTGGACCCCAAAGTGGGTCACAGCCTCCTTTTAATGGCTGGCTTAGACTTGCTGGGGCCTGGGGCTGAAGCCAAAGCCCAAGTCCTGCCACCCAGGGCTAAAACCTGAGCCCCAGTGCCCATGACCAAAGCCAAAGTCTGATGGCTTGAGCCCAGGACAGTGGGGCTCAGGTTACAGGCCCCCCTGACTGGGGCTGAAGCCCTAGGCCTTCAGCTTTGGCCCCATTCCACCCGGAGCGGCAGGGGTTGGATGGGATCAGGCTTCAGTCCCCCCTGCTGGGGCTGTGTAGTAATGTTTGTTGTCAGAAGGGGGTCATGGCGCAATGAAATTTGAGAACCCCTGGACTAGGCCATGGAAAAGAGTGCCATCTACTGAATCACCAAAGCTAATTCCTGCAGCAACTAGGCAGCCTTCCATCCAGGTACAGGCCTAGGTTGATCCCATTTGGCTTTGGAACCAATAACACAAGCTGGTGTAGTTACAGGCTGACTGATGAAGGTTCAGTTTCTAGTATCAGCACTTGGTCCTCTTTGTTCCATTTTTATCTTTAAAAATAAACATTTTTAAAAGATGGTTAAATCAATCCCTTTGAAAAACAAGTAAACAATCACATACATTATGCAGTGTATTTACCTATGTAAATAACATGTAATTTTCACTATCTAAATTTTTGTTTCGTCTCCATTTCCTGCTGCAGTCTATATTTAAATTGCATATTTCCCTTTATGTACTTTGCCAGAATGTGTTTTGATATGAATATGCATAGCACTGTAAAGCGTTTGATTACTCCTGCAGTAACCTTGAAAATACCACCCTGTGCCATTGAATAGAATAGTGCAGTGGTTGTATAACCTGAAGAAATAAAAAGGAGGATTTCTGAACACAATAAATAATCATTTCACTGATTTAACAAAAAACATTTGGGTTAGACCACGTTCTCTTTTGCTTCTTCTCTGCAAGGCATGGTGGGCTTTTTTCTCTCTCTCTTTTTTGCCCCCCCAATAAGTGAATTTAGTGCTCATGAAAGATCCCAAAATTATAGACTTAGAGATTAAAGTCATCTAGCTATCAACAGAACAATTATAATACAGGCAATGGGCAGTACAAGCTCCCCCCATGTTGCACAGCCCTCTAAGATATGAGAGAATAATTCACTCTGCATTATAGCTGCGGAACTGTGACCCTAATAATCCCTCAATGCCAACTGGCAAAATGTTCACTCTTCCATAGCAGCAAGTCCTACCAGGCCTGCCATACTCACTATACCTACCACACCACTTTCACAGTATTTATCCATAAAAAATGTCATTGAGATCTTGAATGAAAGCCAGGATCACACTGGTTGTACATACATGTCACAACAATATTTATAACTACCATGTAAGAAGCTATGTATATATATTGGAAAATATGTTTTAAAATCTGTATCAAAGCAGGGTTGACAAATAGGTTGTTGCCAGACATAGGGATGTGTTTTGACCTACCTGCCTGCCTCAGTTCACATGTAAATTGAGCATAAGGAGAAGGCAAAAGAATACCATGTCATCCTTCACCAAGGAAGCAGACAGCACTTTTTGCATTAATAAAAAAAATTCTCTAACCATGTTGTTTGGAAATGCTAGGAGATTGCTTTAGGTGAGGTATACTACTTTAGACAAGGATTTAGTCTGTTAAAGTTAGGTTTAGATTCTAGGAAGCATGTTATGCTTTTTGTTTTATATGTAACCATTTCTGTTTCCATTATTATCCTTACTCCCTGTCCCTTAAATCTTTAGCTTTGATATAAAACCTATGATTGCTTTCACTATGAATATATCTCAGTGCTGTGATGTTATACAGGAGCTGATTCTCAGCTGAATCAAACAAGTTAGTGTGCACACCATTCCCCGGTTATTTCTGTGAGTGTCCAGTGATTAAAGACTGAACACAGCAGGGAGCGTTCCAGGGACTCATGGATTGGCATTTGCCTATTGTTAAGCTGCACAGAGAGAATGAGGTCTGAGGCAGTAGTGCTTGTGTTGCCAGAGACTGTTGAATTCGGGGAGTTGAGGTACAGCAGGCACAGACGAGACAGCTTCATGCTAAGGACAGGTAGGGTTATGTGCCTCACAACTCTGGGTAGCCCTAGGAAGTGTCACGGTGTCAAATGGTTTCTCCATCCAATGAATATTTGAGAGATTTAAAAAAAAAATCCCATCTTGAATCATGAACAAAGACCAAATCTCAAAAACTTCCGTGAACCAAAAATATGGAAAAAATCAGTTTGGTTTTATCAAAGTGTTTTGTTTTAATAGTTTCAAAATCTTTAATATCAATTTTGATCATTTTGTTTATTTTATATGTTTTTACTATCATTAGCTTAAATTTTGAAACAAAAATAATTTTGAACCAGAAAAGGGTGGTTTTTTTTTCAGAAACAAACCCCATTCCATGAAAAAATTCAGTTTCGACAAATTGGCATATTCCCCCCGAAATGTTTTGTCTAAAAAAACCTCGACCAGCTCTTGTCTCCATAGTGTATGTCAATCCGGGGTCTCTCTGTTGGGACAGCATACCAGGGTGCTCAGGGGAGATCAGAATCATGGTTGGAATTTGGAACAACTCAATCCACCTGCAACAACTGAAGATGCTGAGTTGGAACATGACCACATTTTATGAAAGCCAGAATGAAATGGAAATTGAAAGGCTAGTTTACTTTCCTATTCTCTTCCAAGGATGAACCCGATTCAGCTAGCTTTTAAAGTATCATTTAGAGCTTGATCCTGCACAACATGTGTGCAAAGCACAAGTTAAGATGATGTGAGCAGGACATGATGTGAACAGAACCCCACCATGCATTACCAAAAGTACTGGTGTGGGGTTACAAAATCACTTCTGCCTAGCCACTACTGCAGTGGCTCCCATAGAGGCATGATTGTATCTAATGGGCCTCTGCCAATTTATCTCAAATAGTAGGGTTATGAAGGGGTACAGCTATATTTTCTAAACCGATTCAAATCTTCAATAGGTTCAGACCGGTTTGGTTCAGCATTCGATTGAGGTTTGGACCGTTTATAGCCCAGCTGAACCATCATCCATCCCCATACGGGATTTGCCTTTCTCCTCACTGTATACCAATAAGGCTGTTTGTAACAAATACATATAAACTCTAAGCACACAGAAGAATAAGAATAACTTCATGTGCCCTCTATTGCTGCTGAAATTGGGTTTTTCCTCTCTGCTCCTGATGTTCATTGTCACTATGGTGGGAAATTGAAAATAATTAGTAGAATGAGATTACAAAATGGCAGCCTTGTTCCACACTTTTAATATTATGCTTATTACCATAGGAGCTAGAGACCAACTGAGAATGGAGCCCTGTTCAGCAAGGCATGGTTGTTTCCTGGAATCATTGCCTCTGGTATTATTTTATATAAAATAAAATTCTACAGCAAGACCCCCAAACATTGCCTAGATCCAAATCTACACTTCCGACTTTAGTGGTGCTCAGAATCTGTTCTTGAAGCTAACCCAATTTGCAAAGTTTGGATGCTGAGTTGCTTGGCTGAGAAAGGGATGGTGCTTACTGATGACTGCACTCACACAGTGGGGAACAGTATTATTTTCCCCCTCCAGGGTGTGATTTTCAAAAGGTGACCTCAACCTGTGGGCACACCACTTTGCCTAAACTTTCAGTAGTGCACTATTACCTAAGGGTAAAAGCACAAGCAAAAGTTGAGTGTAATGAAAATCAGACCATTGCTCTATGTGCACATCTAGATCCTAAAGGGCAGGTGCCAGCACTCAGAAAGAGTTCAAATTTGAACTGGACAAACTTTCTGCAGCTGTATAAAGATCAGGAACAGTTATTAAAGCTTCACCGTTATTTTGAATCTTCAATCGGGTTTTATTCTTAATGGTTCTGTTCTGCCTCTAAATAAATTTAATAAAGAAGAGGATCTAAAGCTTATTTAGGAAGCTGCCACAGTAACAATTAGTTTTAAGCTTTTCATCTTTTTTATTTTTTCACCAAGGTGCCCTAAATTGTTTGAGTTCTGAACAGCTTTGAACTAAATGACACAGATTTGCTGGCACCCTCATTATGTGAATATTGATTGCATTTCTAATTGGGACTTAGGCATCATCTTGCTGACAACATCATTGGAGGAACCTCTGTAATGAAGAGAAAGGTGATTAACACACACACCAAAAAAAACACAACAACAGCACCCCCCACCCCCGCCAAAAACTAGGAATGCTGTCTTCAGTAGGAAAGCTGTTAAGCTGATCACTGTAACAGGCGTCAAGCTGAAGTAACAGTGAATGGAGTTAAATTAGCTGAACTGATTCTATTTGTAGGGAAAATAAGCATCTCCCAGATGAACTGATGTAATTATTATTTGACCCAACTTTGAGCACCTACATTTCCTCTCCTCAACTATGTACTTAAAATTAAATATATATTAGGAACACAAGGGGTCAGATGCTCCTTTGACCTGCATCTTGTGCAGTTATTTATAACAGTGCAAAATATCTGTAAATCACCACCAGACTGATTTAGTAGCATTTTGCACCCATTTTGTACTCATGTGAATGACAACATTGATATTATGGACAGAAAAGAGACCAGAAAAATCTATAGACATTCCCACTGTTGAGTCTTACCCAAAGATATTTCCTGTTGCCGAGCACCAAATATTAAACTCATTTGAAATCATATTTACTTCTGAACATGCATTATTGTATGTATCATATCTGCTATTGTATTCTATGTACCATACTTAGCATCTGTATATAAGTATACCCCTCCTCAATTCTTCACTGCCTAGTTCTTTAATCTCTTAGCTTCCTACTTCCTTTCAACACAATACAGTATTATTTTGGAGCTATCCAGGGTCTAGAGTTAATCCGTCCCCACAGTATATGGGAAGATATGTAAGACCCAATATGCAATGGCAGGTTTTCTATCCTGTGGGAAGCAGGATGCAGTCTTTGCAGTGGTCCCTCCACCCTGTGCATCATGGTTTTCTCTCTGCCCCAGCATTCAAGGGATGTGAGGGTTGGGAGGGAAAGTTCCATGTGTTATCAGTCATTTAATGATGCATTTGAGTTGGGAGGGCATGTAAGGCAATGCTTCTCCTGACTAAATAGAAACATCAAGACTGCATGGAGATCAACTATTGAAAAGTGCTCTGTAAGAGTTGGGTGTTGATACTATATTATCTGCTCGCAGTTCACCCCAGTAAATTTTGTCCATTGAGACTGTCTTTGGAAGGGAGGACCGTGATAACAAAATGCCCATGTACTGTTTGGTTTCATGTGTGGCCTTTGAAACCTTCAGCATTATTCTGAACTGGACAATGACACAGAAAGACAGCCTCAATTCCCTCACCCACTATGTAGACAACTTTTGTTTACTGGCTCGCAGCTTGAGATATTTTTTTACTCTCCACACTCCAGGAACCTGTTTATCAACTGTCTATTTATTTATCTAACTTTCTAGGTTTTTATGTGGTACCTGTCACCATAGTGTCTGAGCACCTGGGCGTCCCACTGGCATCCAAAAAATAGAGAAATCAGCTATTACATTATTTTATCCAGTGTCTAGCCTGGATACTAGACTGAGAATCTCCAGAGTTTAGACAAGGAGAAGGGACAGCCACCCTTCTCCTCACACACATACACACACTTTCCCAGGCTACACAGAAGCTATTCAGCTAATCCTCCATCCCAGTCCCCACCTCCATCTACCTCATCATGTCTTCTCCTCCTCTGCAATGGAATCACACTGGTTCTGCTGACAAGTTTACAACCACACCCATAAGAGAGGGGGAGGGTTTATCCCTAAAACACAAGATTTCAGCAGATTCCTGAATGCATGAGGCTATTCTCCGAGCTGTTCTGTGGTTTCACAGTATTTTGTTGACATGTGTCCTTCAAATCACTTCATATTGTTATTTTGTATATGGTTCTAACTTACATATAATATTGGAAATCAACAAATCATTTTAACCTTGTGCTGTATTTTAGATACAAAGACAGCCTGCTTTTAAGTCTCCAACTGAAAGGGGAAAAAATGCATCAGCAGCAATGTTCAGAAAAGTGTGCACCCTTACTTACATAAGATGCCTAAAAGTAGTATCTGATAAAAACTGAACTTTAAGGGAACTGGAGGAAAATAATTCCAATTTCACTTGATGGTATGCCTTTTTAAAGTCAGTCCTAAGGCAACAGAGAGAAAGTGGATGCCTTCACCTCACAAAAGACCTATTGCTTTGATGAAAACAATATTCATATGGAGTATCCTTAAACCTGCCCTGGGGTTTTATAATCACTTTAACTGCAGAGAGTTTAAGAGACATGGCTCACTGCTAGTTTTGTATTATTTTCTCCACATCTTGCTGGAGAATCTCCACTAGTTTGTTGAACGCATTATTTGGATAATAGAAGAACAATATCCTAAAGCAAAGTAAGATCTTAACTATGTTCCCATATCCACCAGGAGCAAACATAATAGTCCAATTCAAACAAAACCTCTTAGAATGGCCACATCTGAACCGGGGGGGGGGGGGAAGAGCGGGGAAGCCTCAGCAGACACAAGTTTCTAGTTTGTACTGCACTTCTCAGAATTTTTATAGTTTACATGACTGAGAAGAGACTAGCTGCTTGAAGTTATAATTCATACAGAAATAGAATGTATCTGTTTATGATGTCATGCTACTTGTAGTGAGTTGCTTGCAAATATCTTTGCATTGCATAAGTCTCCATTCTTATTACTTAAAGCCAGCTCTCAGTGTCCATCTGTCCTGTGGACATTCTTTGCTCTGCCATGCAGCAGACCCACAACCTGGGTTACATGCAAGCTTCAGTGAGAACAGCTCAGAAGGTTGGAGTGAAAAAAACCAGCTTTAAGATACCTTATTATGCTCCCCAAATATGACTGGGACAATCCCTGGTATAAATAAAAGCAGCCTGAAAGGGGTCCAGCACCCAGGGATTGCTGGCGTGTAGGAATGCTCCAGACACTCCCCAAGTCTTCCCACAAATGCTAAGAAATGTTTCTTTTCTCCACCCAGTCACTTAAGTCGTTCCCTGTCTCTAAGAGCTTTTGATCCCTTATCAAGAACATTAGGAGAAGCTGCTTCTTCCCTTCCCCCCCCCAATGTCAAGAAGCTCAACACTTAAGAAGCATAAACTATGCCTAAAAACTGCTAGTTATTTCAAAAAGAGAGGTGTCTGAACTAGAGGAAGTGAGAGTCTTAACAAACAACAACATTCAAACAATGAGACAAAAAGTATCAGCACAGATAGATAACTGGCAGGTGTTAATTCCAATCGTGCCACTTAACCAAATTGAAAAACAGACAAGTTGAAAATCTAAAATGTTGCACCAGCTGTGTGTAGTAAGCAAAAAAGATTAAACTGGGAATGGGATATGAAATTCACCATACACATGGATTCATTCTGATGGGCATCCTCATTTAAGTTAGGACACTTTGAGCAACTTAGTCCGAAAGTCATACTTCTTGACAATATCTGCCTGCCCACTTGTAGTAATAGAAGAAACATCACACCTGTTTGTCAAGGACTTGTTAATGAGTCAGTAAGAAGGAAACCTGGTAAAAAGACTGTCAGCAAGAAGATGTTGCAGAGCTGCAAAGGCAGTTGGACTTCGTCATATATATGCCTAGTAGACCTACATTTTCAAAAGTGACCAGGGATTTTTGGAAGAATCTCAGAGATTTTTTCATGATGAATGTTCAAAGTTCTGAAAATCAAGCCCCTTTCAGATGATTCATATTGGCGATAGTACCTGGCCACAATACCAGATTATACCAACATAATACACATCCTCTCATATATACATTTACTCACACAGTCTTATTGAATACAGGCTCATTCACTTAGCTTCCCTGGGAGATATTAATACAAGCTCAGACACATAGAATGATAAGAGACACTGCAATAGCATTGGCCTATTACAGATGTTAGCAAACAGTTACAATGTCTTTTTCAGCATTCAGCATAGCTTCTTTGGTGATGCTGAAGATAAGAAATAGAAGAGAAAGATTTGAGATATAAACTTGAGGTGCAGGGTGTGGAAATGAAGCGGTATTGTACATTCATTGGAGAGGAGAGTCATCTTAAACTTCTTTGAATTACTTTCCAAACATAGGGAGAGAAAGCCAGTACCTTCATTCTTGCCAAAACATGCTGTGTCCTTTTCATACCCTGCAGAAAAGATGGAGTATTTCATAAGGGATAGCAGAGGAAGTTTCACAGTAACTAGCCATCTGGGTTCCAGTGCCTTGTGGCAAAAGTCCCATTGACATCATGGGAACATTGCCCAGGTGAATAGAGATTTTTTTGTTAAGAACTTGTTCTGTTAATGAAGTTTTATCTGTGTCATCCATAGCACAAGCAATTCAATGTTTATACTCAGTTTATTTCTTAACAGTTATTCAACACTCTCTTAAATGACCGTGTGGCCCTTTAGTACCATATGGATGAGAGTAGGACAAGATCAGATATTGTGATTGGACTTGGCCTCTGTGTAGTGGAAAATGAGAAGGGATTCCTGTATCCTTCCTGTTCACTTGTGGGCACAGCTGAGATCCTCTACAAATAGTATTATCATTAATAATTGTCAAGTACTGTACTGACATTAACCAATTAATTAAAAAATCCCCTTTGGATGAAGTTAAGTATTATTCAAGTGGCAAAATCAAGACAGAGGTTAAATGGTTAGAGGTAAAGATAGCTTGCTGATGGCAGAAACAACATTAAAACTAAACACAACATTCTTGGCTCCTACTCCCATGCCCAGTTCACTAGTGGTTTCAATAATCATAAGAATAAAATAGAGCATTAAGACTGTGGCTGTGCAACATATTGGTGAAATTAAATGGCATTCCCTTGGATATTTGAAAAGCACAAGCAGCCAGTCTCACATTTTTTACCAAGGAAAAGCCTTGCTGATGATTAAGCATTAACCACACAGAAACCATTATTTACCAGCAATTAACAAGTAATTTGTTTAACACTTATAATAGCAGTGGTGATCTCTAAACAATGCTTTGCTTTTTACTGCTGCAAATAATATTTAAGTAATCAAAGAGCTTTTAGTAATTTATAAGGATTTGTAATCACTTCTGGGCTGCCGCTGGAATGATTATTTACTTCTCATTCCCAACAGTCTGAATTGATGCTGGTTATGCTCAATATTCTCTATAAAGATGACTGCTCCTATTGATTTAAAAACTTTGTGCCTGTACATTATTTTGTTAAATGTGATTAGAACTTATAGAATTGAGTGCTTCTCTTGTGTTGTATCTTTGTAGAATGTTTAAACCCCTATGTCTATACTGGAAGTACTTCACTTGTTTTTTTTTTTGTATTGGATGTGTTTTCCATATTATGTCCTCATAAAGTTTTTGGTCTCTGACAGATTTACCTAATTACTTTGTTTGAATGACTTGTAGGTCAAAAGTAAAATTGAATGAAGAAATAAGATTAACTTTCAGGGCTTTGGTATGATGCTTCTAATACTGAGTACCTTAGAGCAGGAAATGGTGGTATCCTCAAATGCAATACATTTCCCAAAAGACATTTATGGCTGGTGTGACAGAAGATAAAATAATTAATGCAACACAAGAAGATTATCTGAACTATTTAATAAAAAGGAATTGAAGACAAGTTTGTTTTGCTGTAATTGGTGTAAAGAAAAGGCCACATTGTCATAACAGTGATGTAGGTGATGTCGTTAGATCCTAATGACTGTGAAAAAATGCATTCTGATAACTTGAGGGGGGGGAGAAGGGGGCTGGAGACACAAGAACAAGATGTTATATGTCTTTACTGCTCAGTCAATTTGGGAAGTTTCAAGTTAGAACCAATAATTGTTCATCCAAATTTTCAAATAATCTGAATGAGCTGGTTTCGTTGTTTTTCAAACACAAAAGCAAAAGACTTTTCTTCCACATTTCTTGTCCTTATCCAATGAAAAAGGATAAGCTCATTCATGGTTTATTACTCTAGTCTGGCTGGTTCTGCAGGTTGACAGGGTTTATTTTCATCTTTAAAAGAAGTTTGCACACATTCACATAATTCTAGACCTTCCTCTCAACTGAACCAAGGGCACATACTAGATCTCATTGAATTAATCTTCATTCTGGCCCATCAATAAATACTACCAGACCATGATGAAGAGTTTCTCTGGGTTCCATAAAGTACTGTAGGTGAAAGTACGGGTGGCTGAATCTTAGTGGATCTGCCAGTTTACTTTCTCTTGTCAATAATGGAAGGACTGATCCTGCATACAATACTGAGTGTAGTGCAATCAATAGTGACCCCTTGATTTCCTACCAATTCAGAAACTTTATGTGCATATAACTTTATCCCTGTTCAGGAAAACATGTAACTGAGTTCAGTAGGACTTAAATCATTATTTTTGAAAGAAAAAACAACAATATGGATTTAGTTTCATAAATATGATTTTAAGTCCTTATTTAAAGCCATTGGACATAGCTAGGAATCTTTCCACAGATATCAAAAGGCAAAATTCCTGGTTTAAATCACATTTAAATCAATGGGATATAATGATGTACTAAAATGATTTGCAGAATAGGAATGGACATAAGCACATGCCAAAATGTTTTGCTGAATCTAGGCCAACGTGAATAAGAAACTATGGCAATGCATAATTTTGATGCATAGAAACTTTATTCTCATAGCAGGTAAGTTAGTTTTGGAGAGCCTCTTTTACTTTTAAGAGGACTCTCCCAGTTATTACTATACATGTTTTGATTTGATAGCTGAAACTATATCTTTTACAAGGCCTGTTTTAATTTATCTCACAGTACCCAGAAATTTTAGTATTTGAACAGCTACTCCATAAATTGAGATTCATTGCCTTTTAGCAGAGCTTATGGTTAAATGCACAGACAATGGTATGTTGTACACATGCCTATTCCCATAATATACCTTCATTTATGATGGCATCACCAATCAAAATATAATATTGTGCTGGCTGATAACACAGGTGGTGAATTAATGAGCAGCGCTAGATATGAAGGAGTCAGGTGGGTCCCTCACCAGTTAATACATTACTCTCTATGTACCACCTCATGTCTCCCTTGTAGCTCCAGAAAGGTATTTCTCTTTTCCTATCTTTTTTATTATTATTATTATTATTATTTTTGCCTGCAGCTTATAGATGCTTTTGGGAACTCCTTTATCTCTTAAGTGAACTATTTACAGTCAGATGAGAGTAATCTGAAATGAAGAATTGCAATCATTTCCAGTTGTGTGACGGTATTAGCACTGTATCATACCTTTCCCATGCATCCTGCTTTTAACAGCACTGGAGATTGTTGTCAGTATCCGATATAGTAGTTTGATCCTGCAAGAAGTTGAGCACCCCGGAGCTGATCCAGCCAAGCCATTAAATATGTGTTTAATTGTGACATTAATAATACTACTCATAAGTAGGTCAGAGGACCTGACCCAAAGTCCATGGAAGTCAACAGAAGCTCAACTTCAATGGAAAAGTATTTTGCTTGATCAGGGCCAGAGTATTCAACCCATGTCAAGATTAAGTTCATGTTACCTATATCTGGTTACAACTCAGAACTGAGCAAATGGCTTAACAAATGTTCTGCTAATATTTTCTCAAATTTAATTTAAATTCACAGCATCTGGGTTCACCTATTTTGCATATGGGCTCCCTTAGCAGCAGCTCCCTCAAAACCATGGCAATTCTTCATCTTAAAAAAAAATTGCTGAGAATGACAGCAATTTTTTCTTCATCCCACTCTGCATTGGGACCAGCTGGTGCAGCTGCCAGTAGGAAGCACATGGGAATATAGCGCCTGAAGGAGCCTTGCTTATAGAGGTAAGGATGGGTTCCAGAGAGCAATGTATGCTTCCTTAAGGATCTGAGAAAACTTTGGAGCTTGGAGGGTCAAGCCTCCTGCCTGCTCTAGAGGGATTGTCTCTTGCTGTATCATTGTTCAGTGTCCAGCACAATGGTGTCTTGATCTTGGCTGGTACTTCTTTGAGCTACTGGAAAACATATAACTATTAATAAGATGTTCTAAGCCAGTTGTTAACAAAAATATAGAAGTCAAAATAAAACATTGCTTTTAAGCACATAATCTAAAACTGATCTAAATCATCTCATACCTTTCGTTGCTCAGTAGCACATCCTTGTCTTAGAGTGGTTTGATGGCACTGAATTATCAGACAGAAAACTACTTCTCTCTTCCATACCCCTAGCTCCCACAACTTTCTGCATTTTTTGTTGCATGACCCTTCGTAGCTTGACATTTCTTCTGAGAATTGCACAACAGATGATTGCTTATTTGAAGAGAAAATGGGAGTTGGTGAATTACTCTATATATTCTAAATTGTCCGATTTATGCTGGAACACTGGAGGAAAAAACTGTTATCCAACTCAGCACATTTGTTTGGCACATATATTGTAAAGAGGAATCGTGCATTAAAAAAAACAAAGTAAAAAACAAAATACAGTTTTCTGTTCTTGCTGAAGAGAAAATTTGTTTTTAAAAATTCATTAATAGTCTTTGTCGGCCATGTGTTTATTCTGCTTTAAAAACACATTCCTGAACATGTTTTAGCACTGTGCAAAATGGACCTTCCTATGAAGCTCAGGTTTGAGATAATTTTCAATTTGCATAGAATAATCTAAATTGGTTAAAGAACTAGCCAGCCATACCCATGACACACGTTGGTATGTTACATTTTTCAGATGAGGTTTTTCAAGATATCTGAAAATTAGAACTGAGCCCTAAGTCAATCAACTGCCATGAAAGCAGTAACAAAGACCCAGTAATATCATGTTGATTGGCTCCTGGATATATTGTCATTTCCTATTGAGTCAAATTTCAGATAACAAATTTGAATTTGGATGAATTTTGACATGTGTGATTTGCATAAATATGAAAATTTGGAAAAAATGTTTTTCTTTCCATCTAGCTACATAAGGTCTTAAAGGTTTCTGTTGTGAGCAGGGCAGTGGGTGAGATTTCACAATAGAGCTGAGTTTGTGAGATAGAGTGGCGAGAGTCATTGTTATTGTTTGATTTGTGGCTAAAGCCCTGTAACCCTCATTGGGCTAATTAAATGCCTGGTATATGAGAGAGAGAGAGAAGGGGTGGTGCAGTACCACTCCAAATGTATAATAAATAAAGTTACCTCCTGGCATTTAAACCTATCCAATGTGTCTGAGCCATTCACCTGCTTATCCTGGGTCAAATCACAGAGGAAGATTTGTAGGTGGATCAAGTAACCAGATAAGGGCGCAGTACAGTGATTTTATAAGGGCTACCTACTTTTGGTGAACAATGGCAACTTTGGAGAAATTCAATCAGGATTATATAGAACTGCAAGTTGTGTTCTGAATAATAAAGACAGTAATGTTTGCATCAGGCCTGTAGGTTGTGATTCCATTTTCTTTCCTGTTCACCTTGGTCTATAAAGAAAGTAATTACTGTGACCCTGGACTGATACTCTGAATTTCTTAGCGAGAATCCAAACTTCAGCTAAAATTCTGATAGTTCAGTGATATTACAATAGCCTTGGGTTACACAACGGGCATAGGGAATCTGTTAGAAACATTCTACACAAAGATACTAAAGGAGATTAATAGTGGAAATTATATATACAGATCAGGTTCACAAAAATGGAGTCTCATATTTCAGACAGTAACAGCTAATTTTAGGCAATGTCCTGTTCTCATTACCAACATTAAATAGAAAGTCCTTCCTAGCAATGGGGTCATGAAGAAAACTCATGGAATTTGAAATATTGTGAACCTCTCTAGTTACTGTTGAGGAGTTTAAATTTAAACCTATATTTTCCCCCTGCATAATTCCATTTAATGGGCAACAATGCTATTCTCATCTCAAGGGGATGCCTCTGCTATTAACTGTATTAGAGAGACCTAGTAAACTTAGAAAAGCTAAGTTGGCACAAAGTAGGTTTCCTGTATACAGTAAATCTCTATTGTCACCTCTCTGCTGAGAGGTAATAGATTTCAGGGCTTTGCTGATCAGTTTTCTGATTGAGAAGAAATCAGTAATGTGAGTCAGATATTTTCTTAGTGTAAGTTGTTTGATTTACCCTGTACACACCAGTCATTGAACTGAGTCAGTGAAACAGCATGCAGGCAATCTCATCTTTTAGAGCTCTCAGCCAAAACACTCATGTCTGATTCGCAGGAAGCAAATATGTCCCCTCCCCAAGTTAACTTAGGGTAGAGACTAAGGCAGCATGTGAACTCTTTCTGTTTGCAACTGCTAGCCCACAAAGAAAGTGCACCACAAAACAAGAAGACTACAAGGATTTTTTCAGCCACTACAGTGCTAAAAGAAAGAACCTGCAAGACTAGATGTAACAATGCTCTCTGGTGGACACCCAACATGACAATATATTTAGGTTACTCTGTTTACTTTTCCATTGGAATGTTTCTCTCCATCTCCTTTGTGATCCACAATCACAGACTGCATTTGTGTTTTAATCACCCCACTCAATACTGTATTTTTCTACTTTCTTTTTTCATTGTATTTTTTTACTGTTTTTTTCTTTTGGCATAGAAGGGAAATCCAGGGCACTATTGAGTAGAGGTAGACAGGTGTTATTACAGATGTATGGCATTAGTGAGACATTTATTGGAATACTGTGCACAAGTCTGCTGTCCACACTCCAAAAAAAAAAAAAAAAAGAGAAAGAAATAGGAGTTCAGAAAAAGTGCTACTACAATCATTCAAACTCTGGAAAATCTGCCTTACTCTGACAAATTAAAGAAACTCAATTTATTCAATTTGTCTAACAGCAGGTTAAGAAATTACTTGATTAGTCGATAGGTATACATGGAAGGATTTCTGATAGTACAGGGATCTTTAATTTAGCAGACAAAAGCATACAAAATCCAATGACTGGAAGTTGAGGCTAAACATATGAAGATTAGAAATGTGGTGCAAATGTTCAACAATACGGGTGATTTACCTGTAGAACAACTTACTTAGGGATGTGGTAGTCTCTTTAACTTGAAGTCTTTAAATCAAGAGTGGATGTCTTTCTAAAAATATGTTGTAGCTCAACCAGAAGTTCTGAGCTTGGGGCAGGAATTAGTGGGTGAAGTTATATGGTCTGTGTAATACAGATCATAGTGGTCCCTTCTGGCCTTAAAAATCTATGAATCTACTTCAAAACATAAAACTTAATAGCTGTACCTACTAATGGAATCTCCATCTGTGACTTACTTCCCTTTGTTTTTATCTTCTCAAGGATGGATCCTGCAAATCAGAATTATGTTTGATGAATAGGAAACCTAGGAACCCAAAAGAGTGAGCCTATTTACTTTCTAAGATAGGTACAAAGGAGCAGCAGACAATGCCAACGCATTGCTCCATAGCCAGGCCTTTCATTCCCACCTCTCCTGCAACCCATCTTGCATATAAGCATTTGAGGACTCTGATTTATAGACTGGATAGAATATGAATTAAATAAAGTTATTCAAGTCATGGAACATATCCTTAAAAATCATATTTTTATCTAAGGCCTTTTGCTGTAGCAACTGAGCAGGAAATGTATTTGCTGCAAATGATTTCAGTCCTGTTAATGTCCATATATAAATAGAAAACTACATAAGTGTTCAGATTTCCACCTTGTATATTACATACGTAATAGTTACAAACAATTGACTAAGTGTCCTCCTAGGCCCAGAGATCCATCCCCACGAAAGTTCAGGTCCAAAGTCATTATTCACCTTCTCTGATCCACAACTTTTTGTAAGCAAAGCATCCAGAAATATAATGTTTACCATGTATCTTTTAGATGAAAATTTTTAGCTGATTCCAGAGTTCTGTAGTTTGGGAAATGGTGGTAAAAGCAGTTGACACATGAACAATTATGAAATTCCAGGTACTTTATTTGCTAGCAAAGAAATAAATTATGACCCAGTGGATAGATAAATGCACTCCAACCTTGAAAGCATGGATTACTGATCTGAAAAATTATATGAATTTGACTATAATTGCATAGCCCCTGAAAATGGAAAATAGCAAAAATTAGTTTCAGTGCTGGATTTCAATAACTTTTGAAAATTAAAGATTAAGAAATGATGTAATTTGGGGCTAATAGATTCTTGGTTATTAGCATTTGAGAGGTGTTGGAACTCTTCTAAATTGAAAGTTATATACTTTAATCCTCTCTTGACTGATGCCTCCCCAAAACACTGTAACACTCAGTAAATAGAAATACTGTAGTAAGTCATGCTAGTGTCCCTTGGCATTGCTGGAAGCGTGGCCATAGAAAAGGGGGCATGGCACTAACATTGGGATACTTATCAAAAGTGCACATAACACATTCACAATCTCTTTGGTCTTCAAAATGGTATAAAATCCTGTGAAAATGAGACTCGAGTGTGAGCTGTCTTTAGATATTTCGTGTAGTTTTTGCTTTCAGAGATGATCAGAAATACCCAGGGCAGGATTTACACCTTACACGCCCATAGGCACAGCATCTTCAGTGCCCTCCCCCCACCCTGCCTACAGCTGACCTTTGTGTTGCACACATTTTTAGAGAGCTAAGGTGCCCCTACAATGCCAGCACCCCAGGCATGTGCCTACTGTGCCTAATTGGAAATCCAGCCCTGGAAATACCAAAAGAATAGGCTCTCTTCTGACATTTCACTATTTGCACCATTCTAGTGCTGGCCAAAACAAGGATGTGTAGTGGGGATTATGCAAAAAGCAAAGAAGAATAACTCAAAAATTAACCAAAACGCTGCAAAAAAGGGGTGGAGCCAAGAACTGAACCCAATCCCTCCCCCATCAAACAGCTTACCCACGAGACCATCCGTCCTCTGTCATTATTAAAAGGGCATTATTCCAACTTTTCCAAATATGAAGAAGGTACTGTGCTATGTAGAAAAAATTACTCTCTAGGGCAGGGGTTCTCCAACTGGGGGTCAGGACCCCTCAGGGGGTCGCGAGGTCATTACATGGGCGATTGCGAGCTATCAACATCCACCCCAAACCCCACTTGCCTCCAGCATTTATAATGGTGTTAAATATATTTAAAAGTGTGTTTAATTTATTAGGAGGGGGTCACACTCAGACGCTTGCGATGTGAAAGGAATCACCAGTAAAAAAGATTGAGACCCACTGCTCTAGGGAAACAATCCCTTAAATGTGGCCTTTTTTCATTCTTTGAGAAAAATCAAGAGACAATATACTTTCCAAACTGCTTTTTGCTGTTAAAATTCTTTTGCATTTAAACATGTACCACATGCAATGAGCACCTCATTCACCTAATGAGAAACATTTAAATTAATGAGTACACTGTTTTTATTTGCATATTCAAATAAAATTGTCACAATAAATAGCTGATGGAGGAAAAGAGAGCGGAGTTATTCCAGTACGTGTCCACTGAGATTATGGTAATATCTTATAGCCGGCACTGAAAATAAAGAACAGAATCTTTGTGGAGAGAAACAAAATACTAATGACTAAGGTTATGTCTTCACTATAGCCGATGTTGGCATAAGTTGGGTCACTCAGGGATATGAATCCCCCCCCTCCCAAGCGACATAGTTACAATGGCATAAATGCTCATGAGTGCAGTGCTATGTCAGCTGGAGAGTGTCTTCTGCTGACATACCTTCTGCTGCTTTTGGAGGTGGGTTTTTTAATGCCAATGGGAGAGTTCTTTGCCATCAGCACAGAGCATCTTCACCAGAGTCATTCTATAGTTACCTGTACTGATCAGTCAGGAGCTGCATTAGCAGGGCTCTGGAGACAGCTTAGTTAAGCAAGAGGGCATGTAGCAGTGCTAGAGAAGCAAAGCAGAGAACAAGTACCGTCACGCTGAAGAGTTTGCTGCCTAGCCATGGCAAAAGATACTGCTGCCAGAAACCTAGAGATTAGGAGGCTGAACCAGGAAATGGTTAATGCGAGATAGCAAAATATTTTTCCCTTGGATTAATCTCAATCAGTGATATGAGAATCCAAGTGACTTCATTCCCCATAAAACCAGAGCTCAAGGACAACAAGCATTAACAGTCGGCTATCACAGCACAGACCAAAAATGACCAACGGTGCTGAATCCCTAACCTACCCTTTCTTCTTCAGTTATCTTTCTAAGGCATTATAGAATCTGCCAGGAGAAAGCAAGTGTAATATGATGAAGACACTCATGTCTCAGTTTAAATCTGTACTACATGTAAAGACATGCACTTCCTATACAAGAGGTAGGTGGCACTACTATTGGAGAAGGTCAATAACCAATGTAATACGCAGAACTGGATCTTCTGAAATGCTGTAAGGTACTGTGCACGAGGAGGAGGAGTCCTAATATAGGACATTGAGTCAAGAAAAGGGTAACAAAGTAGTAGGGAGGGATCTGGGGGTTGGAGGATGGAAATGACAAATAAGAATGCAGACATTCAGCAGAGACTGATGCAAGACACCATAAAGTAGACTTTTCCTTTTTTTTAATAATTAAAAAGTGATGACAGTGTCTGATCCAAAGCCCATTAAAAACATTGGGGAGCCCTCCCACCCACCTCTGACCCCAAGCCTTTAGTTGGGTAGTTTCTTGTAAGTACCATGGAAGAAGTGGGTCTTAAGGAAGAATTTGAAGGAAGAGAAGTGATATATCCTTGCAGAAAAGCTCAAAAAGGGTGTTCTGTGCTTAGAGGGCTATAGGGAATGAAAACAGAGAAACTGGGAATTGAAGTCAACACCACTGGCAGATCAGAGAGAGAGAGTGAATGTGTTGTGTGAGAGAGAGAGAGAGAGAGAGAGAGAGAGAAACAGGTTGGGCAAGAAGTCCAAGAGATCCTAAAAACCATGTTTAAAAACCAGGCATAATTTTAACTAATTTACAGCCTAATGGGGTCCTGCCATAGTTTAACTGTTGCTCATTAAATCTAGGTAAATTGAGACAAGACAGATGGCTGCCAAGATCATGCAGAATGGGATTGCCAGAGCTGTATATATTTATATTAAAATAAATGAACATACGTTCCATTTAATTGGTAGTGTTAACCACATTTTTGTTTAGCTTTTCCTGAGCTTTGCTCTTTTAAAAAAATGAGATCAACACGTGGTTGGCATCTTGTTTCCAAGTTTGGGGGCTAAATTAGTACATTAAAGAAGTTTAGAATTAAGAATTAAAGGAACGAGCGCATGAAACAAGATCATCATCACTTTTGCTTAGTATTCATAGACTTTAATGGTCAGAAGGGACCATTATGATCATCTAGTCTGACCTCCTGCACAAAGCAGGCCACAGAATCTTACCCATCCACTTCTATAACAAACCCCTAACCTATGTCTGAGTTATTGAAGTCTTCAAATTGTGGTTTAAAGACCACAAGCTGCAGAGAATCCTTCAGCAAGTGACCCATGCCCCATGCTGCAGAGGAAGACGAAAAACCTCCAGGGCCTCTGCCAATCTGCCCCAGAGGAAAATTACTTCCCGACCCCAAATATGGTGATCAGTTAAACCCTGAGCATGTGGGCAAGACTCACCAGCCAGCACCCAGGAAAGAATTCTCTGCAGTCACTCAGATCCCACCCCATCTAACATCCCATCACAGACCACTGGGCATACTTACCTGCTGATAATCAAAGATCAATTGCCAAAATTAATTGCCAAAATTAGGCTATCCCATCATACCATCCCTTCCATAAACTTATCAAGCGTAGCCTTAAAGCCAGATATGTATTTTGCCCCCACTACTCCCCTTGGAAGGCTATTCCAGAACTTCACTCCTCTAATGGTTAGAAACCTTCATCTAATTTCAAGTCTAAACTTCCTAGTGTCCAGTTTATACCCATTTGTTCTTGTGTCCACATTGGTACTAAGCTTAAATAATTCCTCTCCCTCCCTAATATTAATCCCTCTGATATATTTAATCTGATGTATTAAAGTAGCCAGTTAAAAGTTAGCCTCATTTAGCTTCTCAGCAGAGTGGAACAGGGTTTGAATAAAACTTTCAGAAACTTTTTAATGACAATAACGAATTTTAAGCCAATATAATAAGATGACTTTTAAGAAAAATGTAATGTTTACCTATATTTTAATTACACAAAACAGTTAAATAGATGTTAAAAATTAGGTTAATAAATTTAAACACATATCAAGTTTTTAAATGGCACATTTTCTTCTCATCATGTTAGAATAAATGATGATGAACCAATGAGCCTTTACAACTTTCCAAGAGGGGGTTTTGTTGTAGAGAGGGAGGCTTAACATCTGGATAAAGGCTTGGATGATTTTCACTGAAGTCCTTTAACTCTTGGAAAATGTTGAAAAAGCATCTCCTCTGTAAAACAAAGATTAGTTTAGCTGCATGCCATGCTGAGCAATAAATGTTTTTCTTGGTTCACTCAGCACAAAACCACTTCCCTGCTCCGAAGAGTCTCCAGGCTTAAGTCTAGGTAAACAAAGATTCCCCTCCCCCTTCCCTTGAATTCAGTGTGTGCTTCAACTCCCTAGTCTGCTTCAAGATTAAATCTTTGGGTCAGATTCTGGCTGTTGTTGTGCCTCTTTTCATTGGTCCAGCAGCATAAAAGGGCTGGATTGGTCCACATGGAAATTCCCATACACAGGGCTTCCTAGTTGACCCTACCCCATCTCAGCATGTAAGTAAATAGCTATTTTAAATTCTTCCATTGAGCCATTTACTCAGAACGACAAACCCGGGTGCTCTTTCCTTACTTTCATACATGCATTTCTATAACTCTGCACTAGAGACATGTAAAGTTCAGAGGCTAGAATTCACTGTGTTATAAAACTAAGTTTTACCAGTATATTCTTTAAAATGGCCAGAGATTTTAGCAGCTCTTTAAATGGGGTAGCTCAACACTAATTCATCATACAATTAAAACGTATAGATCATGAATTCCCTCCTCACCTTACCCCACCTTTGCCATTGTGTAGATTTTGTTTCACATTTTGTAATTTTTGTATGGCAGTGGGGTTGGAGTTTGTCAAACAACAAATATTGAAATATGAAGAGATTCTAAATTAAGTAGGATATACAATGTAGTTTACATTATATAGCATTAAAAGTGTAAAAAAAACCCCACAATTTGCTCATTTAGGATATAAGGCATTGTACAGAACATTGACTACTTGAACCAAATTAACAGACTCTGTAAAGAACTAACTTATTGAAATATGAAAAAGATACAGATATATAAACAAAAGTGTCTGTAAAGCAACAAGAAAACAGCATTACTATTAGAAATAACAGACGTTTGATGAGTTGTGAAATACCCACTTCTTCGGATGCAAGTGGTTAGGTGCCACAGATACAGATATATAAACAATACAGTGAAGGACTTTAATCAAAAGTGTTAACCCAAATGCTATAGGATCTTTCAATGAGTGATGCCAATTAATCTTTTTGAAGACCTTTCCTTTATTCTCTAGCTTCAGATTTTTATAGCATGGTGCACATAGGAAAAAAAGTCACCTTATCCAAATGACACCTTTTAATATTATATGGATTACAAATCTTCATATCTAGCTTCCATTCCATTTTAATGAAAATTGTTCTTCAGAATAAGTTTTCTTCATTCCAAGACTGATAACTTTAACAAGATCCATATCTTGTACAACATAATGTCTCTTTATAGTCCTCTGTAGCTGCCATGGCTACCTCCTGTATACCTTCCCATGGCCTAGGATCATGTGAGAGTCAGTCTTCCTCAGTTTCCCCTCTTGGACTCTTCAAATAAACTGCACTTCAGGTGCCTTTAAAAAAACAACTCAGAAAATACTCTTTTTTGAGGACTGGGTTTATTAATATAAGAAACTGTAAATAAATTTCAATCCTCCACAACAAAGTCCATTCATAAGCCCACAGAACCCAAGGTTTCTCTTCATCTTCCCAGGCCTTCCTGCCTGGGATTTTGGCAGTCTTCCCCTGCTTGGACAGAGTCTCTCTGGGGCCTCCATCCCTGGAGATCTTTGCTATCCCTCCTGTGCTTGGTAAGAGTATTTCTGCCTGGAGAAATTTCCTACTCTCTTTAGACTCCTTCAGCTTCCTGAGCTTTCTCCCCTTTATTGTACCTTTCTGTTCCTTTAATACTGGAATCTTCTGATTCCTCTCCCAGGTGGGGCTCATGCTGTAAATCAAGGTCAGCTTAGTCTCAGGCTTTTCAGCCCATGAGGCAAACCACCACATCATATTCCGCAAATTAGATTAATGTACAGTTCTGATGAGAAAATGCTTTGTTTGCTTCTAAGTATCTTGGTTTCTAATAATTTGTGCATTAATTAGCATTAAATCCCAGTGCCCCTTCCTCACCTCTCTCTGAACAGATGGTGCTTTTCAGATTGAAAGGAATGATACGGTTCCCTCCACATGTGAGAAATAAGGCATGTAACATGTTGATTTGTATTAGGGGGTGGAGTGGAAATTAAAATTATTTTGATAAACAAAAACACTTTTTGCATTGGATCAACTGCAGTCATTTCTGCTATAAATCTGTCTTTAAGCAGTTTGAAATTTAGCTGTGCAGTGCTGTTTTGAAGAGCAGTGTTAGGCATTCCAACCCTGGTAGCATTCTCTGATCAAATGTGTTTTTAATCCAGTTGCTGATTTCTCAGTGGTAAGCCTGGGAAGAAGAAAAGAACTTCTGAGGTTTCATGTTTATTTTAAAAAGTTACCTGAAAACACTGATTTCATAGGTGAAGGCTGGGATTGTCAAAGGAGCCTATGGGAGCTAGGTGCCCTGTTCCCACTGAAATTACGCCTTAGAAGAACCAATCCTTCAGACATATGCATAATTGGAGTGGGGGTGGTGGTGGAGAGAGCCTGTGCTGTGCTTTTAGGAGCAGCAGCACAGAATATTAGAGCTCCTAAGGGAGGGCTGGGAAAATCAGGACCCAAAGGGATTTAGTACTACTCAGTGTGTCATTCCACTCAGGGACAACCTTAGGATGTTGGTAATTCACACACACACAGAAACCTATTGGAAACCCAGCAAGCACAAGAACAAGTTTATAAATCAGGGTGCATGCCTATGGACTGTCCAACCCATGGACAGTGTACTAATGTTATTGCCCAGTACAGAATCCAAATTGGTAGCCAGATGGCAAGGTCTTTTTGAGGTGATTTGTTATATTGGCCATATAGACTACGAGGTACTCCTGCCTGAGAGGCAAATAGACCGGTCTATATCATGTGAACCTACTCAAGCCTGGAGGACCAAGAAGGAACTATGCTAATGACTTGCCCATCAGAGCTTAGGGTGACCAGAGGTACCGATAAAAATTGGGACTGTCCCGATTTTGAGGAGTTTGTCCTGCGTCCCGACCAGAGTACGATCAGGACGCCATTTGTCCCAATATTTTGTTTCCTGGTCTTCGGCGGCAATTCAGCAGAGAGCCCTTCAGTCGCGGACGATCTTTGGCGGTATTTCAGCGGTGGGTGCTTCTGTCTTTGGCGGCAAGGCTTATTACCTGCCGCTGAAATACCACTGAAGATCGTCAGTGACTGAAGGGCTCTCTGCCGAATAGTCACCGAACTCCCGGATGGGTGAGTGTATAAAAAAAACAAACAAAAAAAACCCCTGCAGCAGTCCCGATATTTTCCCCTTAACATGTGGTCACCCTATCAGAGTTGGAATTGGGACCCCTGACACCCACCTACCAAGAACCAGCACAAGTTCAAATGAACACCAAAATCATACCCATGCAAAGAAAAGCCTTAAGTCTCACTGAAGATTTCTCCCATACATTCTTCTCTACATCCATCCAGACACTGCTGATAAATGACTACATCAAGATAGTGGGTTAAGTAGAACCTTCGACTCTTACTTCAGAAGATGTGGCAAACAGTGTGGGAGGAGTTGCAGACTATGCTAGATGAAGGGTTGTCAGAGAATCCCAGAGTGACTGGTGAAGTCTCGTTGTGCTTTCCCCAAAACCTGATGGTTTGAATCTTTTGCAGAGACTTCTGAAAAGTTAACACAATTTCAAAGTTTGACCCCATCTGATGAATTATGGCCTTCTAAGTATACCAGTAGCCTTAATGTAACAAAGGGATATTGGCTGATCCCTTGTCACCCACACCACAATAAAAAGACAGCTTTCTCAACAGTTCTCCCTTCCACTTCAAAACCCGAGACCTTCTGCTTACATAGAGTAATCACAACATTTCAGCAACTAATGGACAACTTGGTCAGATCTCATCAACTCTATGACTCTACCTATGGACGTCTGCATATAGAGCACAGACTGGAACAGCCACCTGAAAGAAAAAATGGTGCTCCAGTCCTTGGCTGAAATGGGCCTCACAGCTAGTCCTGACTTATAGAGAAGTCATCTTCCCAGGTTAACATGTGGGAGGAGCCAACTGAAACAGTAAGGTGCAGGCCTTGTCTGCATGTCCCATCCCATAGATGAAGAAACAGGTAAGATGCTTCTTGGAGCTAGCCAACTATTACTGGAGATTTGTCCAGGGTTTTGACTCCAATAAAAGCCCTAAGAAGATTCAATGGAGTGACAGGTGTGAAAGGACCTTTAAAACTTTCGAAATCTATATGTACAAGTAATCTGTCCTCTTCATTCCAGATTTTTCAAAAGAATTTGTTTTACAGACTAACGCCTCTGACAGAAGCCTGGGTGCTATCCTCTTTATAGAGGTAGATGGTGAACAACCACCAGTTCTGTACCTAAGTAGAAAAATATTTTCACAAGAGAAGACCTATTCTGTTATCAAAAAGGAGGCTCTAGTGGTCAAATATTAGATATTACTTTCTAGGTAACCACGTCAGTTACGGACCATGCCTCCCTCAGCTGGCTAGACACAATGGAAGAAACACATCCCCACATTATATGATGGTATTTAGCCCTTCAACCTTACAGGTTTAGGGTACAGCATAGGGCTGGAGATAAAAAAAAACACAGAAATTTTCATGGGAAATGGGTGAGCTAAGACCAGAAAGAGTGATCCTGTCCTCCATCTTGAGGACAGGGTATGTGATGGGACAAGTTCCAGATAGGTAGGGGTTAACAAGCTCCTATACACACCATCAGCTGACACCTGGCACACTTGTGAGGCCTGTTCCACCTGGAGAGGATTGAAGCACAGTGTGAAGTGGGTGCAATCAGAGGGAAGCAGAGCTAGAGAGCTGAGCTCCTAAAATCCATAGCATGGAGATGGCTGACTAGGAAAGGTGCTTCTCTGCCACTTGAACTTTCTAAATACTAGCGAGACCTTCATTACTTTGTTTCTTTTCTCTTTGAACCTAGGATATTCAGCTGAGCAAGATACTCATCCCTTGCTCAAAGATTACTATTCCATAAGCCTTACAAGGGTATCATGGTATACTCAGACTATTGACCTTTCCATTTTGACTATGGATAAGCCCTGGGAAGAGGGGGGAACTGGCACCAAGACTAGTAGCCAGAGGGACAATGCTGACTCTCACATCATTGGCAGCCAGAAGACGATTGGGAGTGAAATAAGCACACATCTAGATGCATTCTAGAGGCACAACCCACAACGGAAAACTACTGTAGTGTAGACTGTAACAAATTATAAATGCAAGGGTCTTCTTGGAGAGCAGGCTATCTCCCCTTTGATAAGGGATGTGAAGATCTTTCTCTAGGATATCACATAGAAATCCTATGTAGCACCTGGTTTATCAAGGACACAAAAGATGATCTAGGATCTCCTTATCACCGCTTCTTTCTCTTTCCGAAAATCTCAGGTTTAAATCTATACACAAGAATTCTAGAAATACTCATTAAAACATTTCCTTTGTAAGCACTCAAAAGTCTTCCATTTACCTTCAAGGACAATAAGTATAGTTTGGAAATGTTTTGGTTACTTCTAACCTGATGTTTCCACGTAACTGTAACTGCTTAAGATAGTCTAAGCTCATTTTGTGATGTTCATTTGCAAATGTTTTATACTTAAATGCCTTCATCTAATGTAATAACTTTCTGATGCCATTGCTGTGAGAATAGTGAGTCTTATGTATCAATGTGGAATCAAATGACCTTGCTATAACTGGTTACTAGCATAAGAAGTCATTTGAATATAAACTATTTGTATTAATTGAAAATTAGTTAGTTATCTGGCAGGACTTCTTTAGCAGACTCAAATTCAAGAACCACCTTTCCCAGAATTGTTAAGAAGAAACAATACTTTCTTTGGGACCATTTATGGTTAAAGACTATCTGTAAGGATCATTTAAGGTTAAAAATACTTTTAAAAGCCAGAATAGTTTGATATAGGAGTGTTTGGACTCATTTGAAACAGAATTCCAACTCCTATTAAACCCCAGTGGAACTAAATCTACAGCTCAGAAATTGAACTGACAAAAAAAAAAAAGAGTTAAGACCATAACTTTAAAGATGCTCTGAGAATCTCCCACCACATAGTCAAAAGAAATATGATCATGAGGTTGAAGATTTACAACCTTCCTGCATATGCATTATCAGATTGCATATTCATGAATTGAAAAAAGCTATTTAGATCACTCCATGAAGGCGTGGAGCCAAAGATAAGGTGATGGCTGCTGCTATTAGGCTCCTGAGAGAAGTGGGTGTGATGATTTGAGGAACCAATGTATGACTTATGAATTCTGGTTGATATTATGAAGTTATTTCTATCATGAATGACCCTATGTGTAGTCACCATTGCGTTAAACAGGTCCCTTCCAGGCCAGGGACAACAGTAGGCCATTAGAACTCAATGGCCACCTATTCAAGGTGAAGCAACTCGGGAGTTTGGTTGAGCTGGGAGAAGATAGTTCTTCCTATGTCTGAATGGAGTAGGGGTGGGGTGGGGGAAATGGAGAAAGAAAATTCCGCAACCAGGACAATGAGACAGAGATGATAGAGCAAGAGGTTATGAAAGAATTCACCGTGGAAAGGCTCAGAGAAATATAACAGGTTTGGGCTGGAGAGGTGAAGTCAATAAAACTATGCAAGTTTGCACCAGCTGAGGATCAGTCTCCCTTGTATTTAATTTTAAATGGATATTTATAAAGATGTTATTCATAAGACGAACAGAGAACTGAATGCTCTGCCCCTGTGATCTTTCATGGAAATACATGCTGTAGTCCAAATTGCCTGACAGTGAGTTTGTGTCCGTACGTGTGTGTATACACTCTTTAATTTAATTGATGTTTACATTCACTGAATGCCATTAAACCAAAGGAAATCATTTCATGTTGGTCTTCTTCAGCTTTCAGTGTCAAGTGTGTTTGCTTTTAGTACTGTTTTGATCATTGAATTATTAATGAATCAACATCTGTGAAAGAAAAAAACAAACTCAGTCTGAAATAGAGATTGTATTCATCCCATATGCTTTTAGGATGTGGTGGGAAAACAACTGGTTGATCTGGGGCTTTTGAAGTAGCATATACATTCTTAACAAAATTTTTCATAGTATTTGCAAAGTTCCAAATAATGTATGTCCAATTTATAATGGTCTTCTCGATTTCACAAAGTAACACAAATATTACACTGAGCAAATTAATGCAGAGATCACAACTTAATCTTTAAAAAAGATAATGAGATTAAAGTTAATGAACAAATACCTTTACATGCTAAAACTCTAATGTAGTAGAAAGAGCTATTATGAAATAAGGCCCCAATCCTGCAAGGAGTTATGCATGTTTTTAACTTCAAGTACATGAGCTGGCCCATCAACTTCAATAGGACTATTCAAATGCTTTAAGTTAGGCACATGCTTAGGTCTTTGCTGGATTGGAGCCTTAATTAATGTCATTGGAGGCCCCTCAGCATTTTGCAGGATGGACCCCCAGAGCATCAAGTATAATGACAGGCTAATGTGTCATATCAAAAATACCACATTTTTATTTAGATTGACATCAGCAAAAATCATCCTTCACTTACCTATGATGCAATGTTCATACAAACACATATATAAAAGAGGAATTCAAATCTCAAAAAAATTCAAGAATATAGATGTTTTGGAATTTAAAAAAAAGTGTCATATATAGTCAGTTTGACCCTGCTGTCCTTGAGGCTGTCAGCTGTGAAGGCAACAAACACTGGAAGCAGAAATTAATCCAAAAATCATGTACTTGAAAAACACACATCACAAGTTGCCTGTAGACCTGGATGTTCCACCATAGATGAGATATGTTTGTCAAATCTTGGAGAGACACACAGAGTTTAATATGTTTTGCATATTGATTGACTTTAAGAGAGTATTCGACTGTTAACAGAAAGGCTCTGTGGAAAGTATTCAAGTGGCACGGTTTTATCAGCAAGTTGATTAAAATACTGCAGTCTCTACGCTGTAGCTTGGCATGCCGTATGAGTCAGTGGTGAGTTGACAAAGTGGTTTGAAGTGAAAACTGGAGTTAAACAGATGCATTCTCTGTGCAATATTTTTTGCTCTATACTTAGAAAACATCTTTTCCCATTTCCCTAATAATACTGAGGAAGCTGCATGATATCAGGGCAAATTATCGATTATAGACAATATTGTAATGAAAATGGCCACTTAAGAATATAACCATGAAGCAGCAACTATGTATATACAATAGACAGAATGGGGATTAGACTGTGTGAAAAGACTAAACTAACGGTAACATCAAAAATTAAGAAACAGGTTAAACTAGTCATTAACAATGTAGAAACTGAACAAGTAGACAGTTTTTGCTATTTGGGTTCCATCATACCATTACATCAGCTATGAAGAAGACTGATAAGCGGAGAACTACTGCCAGCAGAACATTTGTGTGCCTAAATAAAAACACTTAGGGTACGTCTACACTACGGGATTATTCTGATTTTATATAAACCGGTTTAGTAAAACAGATTGTATAAAATCGAGTGCACGCGGCCACAGTAAGCACATTAAATCAGTGGAGTGCGTCCACGGTCCGAGGCTAGCATCGATTTCTGGAGTGTTGCACTGTGGGTAGCTATTCCGTAGCTATCCCATAGTTCCTGCAGTCTCCCCCGCCCTTGGAATTCTGGGTTGAGATCCCAGTGCCTGATGGGGCAAAAATCATTGTCGCGGGTGGTTCTGGGTAAATGTCGTCAGTCATTCCTTCTTCCGGGAAAGCAACGGCAGACAATCATTTCGCGCCCTTTTTCCCTGGATTGCCCTGGCAGACGCCATAGCATGGCAACCATGGAGCCTGTTTTGCCTCTTGTCACTGTCACCGTATGTGTACTAGATGCTGCTGACAGAGGCGATTCAGCAGCGCTACACAGCAGCATTCATTTGCTTTTGCATGATAGCAGAGATGGTTATCAGCCATTCTGTACCATCTACCATGCCATTGTAAATTGGCAATGAGATGACGGTTACCAGTCCTTTTGTGCTGTACCATCTGCTGCTGTTATAGGTGCCCCTGGCTGAGATCAGCCGGGGGCGCAAAAGACAAAAATGGGAATGACTCCCTGAGTCAATTCCTCCTTTATGGTATCTAAAAATAGAATCAGTCCTGCCTAGAATATGGGGCAAGTGTACTAAAGAACCAGTGTATCAGAGAACCAGAGAGCATAGCTGCTCCGTGTCAGATCCCGCAGAAATGATGAGCTGTATGCCATTCACAGGGGGTGCCCCTGCAACAACCCCACCTGTTGATTCCCTCCTCCCCCAGCCTTCCTGGGCTACCGTTGCAGTGTCCCCCATTTGTGTGATGAAGTAATAAAGAATGCAGGAATAAGAAACAGTGACTTGTTAGTGAGATAAAATGAGGAGAAGGCAGCCTCCAGCTGCTATGATAATCCAGACAGGACATTAAGCAGTGTGGGGGAGAGGAGCCCAGCATCCCGCTGCTATGATAGTCCAGGCAGAACATAATCTTTTCTTTACACATGAAGGGTGGGGGCTGATGGAGCTCAGCCCCCTGTTGCTATGATGAAGATGGTTACCAGCTGTTCTGTAGCATCTACTGGGAATGATCAGGAGTTTTTTTACCCAGGTGCCCCCAGCCGACCTCACCGGAGGCCAGCCAGGAGCACTCACGGGCTGATGATGAGGATGGATACCAGTTCTTTTGTACTGCACCATCTGCCACAAGGCTGATGATGATGCTGGATATCAGCCATATTGTACCATCAGCCACCCATGAGGGGGGGCGAGGATGCTGCCGTTGACTGCTGCAGCATCGCATCTATCAGCAGCATTCAATAAACATAGGGTGACATTTAAAAGAGTCAAGAGAGGATTTTTTTCCCTTTTACTTATGGGAGTGGGTGGGGGGGTAAATTGACGAGCTATGCCCTGAACCACCGCGGACAATGTGTTTGACACTACAGGCATTGGGAGCTCAGCCAAGAATGCAAATGCTTTTTGGAGACTGCAGGAACTGTGGGATAGCTTGAGTCCTCAGTCCCCCCTCCCTCCCTCCATGAGCGTCCATTTGATTCTTTGGCTTTCCGTTACGTTTGTCACGCAGCAGCGTGCTGAGTCCCTGCTGTGGCCTCTGTCTGGAGATTTTTTAAAAATGCTTTGGAATTTCGTCTTCTGTAACGGAGCTCTGATAGAACAGATTTGTCTGCCCATGCAGCGATCACATCCTTATGGTCCATGCTGGAGCTCTTTTTGGATTTTGATTTCGGACTGCATCGCCACCCGTGCTGATCGGAGCTCCATGCTGGGCAAACAGGAAATGATATTCAAAAGTTTGCGGGGCTTTTCCTGTCTACCTGGCCACTGCATCCGAGTTCTGATTGCTGTCCAGAGCGGTCAGTGGTGCACTGTGGGATACCGCCCGGAGGCCAATACCATCGATTTTCGGCCACACTAACCCTAATCCGATATGGTAATACTGATATTAGCACTACTCCTCTCGTTGGGGAGGAGTGCAGAAACTGGTTTAAAGAGCCCTTTATATTGATATAAAGGGCCTCTTAGTGTGGATGGGTGTGGCGTTAAATTGGTTTAACGCTCCTAAAACCGGTTTAAACGTGTAGTGTAGACCAGGCCACAGAACCTTACTCTGGTAACCATGGCAGATAAAACCAGACTATATATGATGCAGATTGTACCCATATTACTTGATGGTTGTGAAACATGGGCATTGACAAAGCATCTGAAGCAAAAACTGCAAACATTTGAACTAAGGTGCCTGCATGGTATCCTAGGCATGACAAAGCTAGACAGACTAAGAAATGACATCTTTAGAAGACTGAAAGTGCAGTAAGTGACTACAGTCAACAAAAGGTGCGAACAACAATGGTTTGACCATATTGCTAGAATGACCCCATTTGGATTGTCTAAAGTTGTTCTCTGTGAAACAGTGGCAGGAGAGAGAGGCCATGGACATCCAAGGAGAAAGTGGTATAACAGGATACATAATACCATCCAGGCAGCACCCAACAAGCTCAAATGATGGCTCAAAATAGACATGGATGGAATCGGCTCGTATCCTCGGCCCTACCCAACCTTCATGTTGGAAAAAGGAAGACATGATACAGATGGTCAGTTCCCTGTCAAGTTAGTGGAACTGGGATTTGAGCTGTGACGCTTCTTAAATTCTATGCCATTCTTTTTAGGGAAGAATCCTTGGCTAAGATATTATTGCCATAATAAATGTTTCTTGCCATTTCAGAATTTATCTCTGCAGCATAAGACTACATTTCTTAGTCTTTGAAGGGAAGTGGGCTGAAGCAACATTTGAGACATTTCATACTGAACTGAATAAATCCCTAGAAAATATACTGTAGTGAGCAATCCTGTACTGGAGGGGGATGGGCTCGATGACCTAACAGGTCATCTCCATCTATAATTTTCCTGGCTTTGTTACTTGAACCACATATTTCCTGCTGTGGCAATTTCTCTTAATAGATCTGCCCACAATGGGCCTTTGACACCTAAGAAATAAAACAATTAACACTTTTATGACACATTTTCTGACTATGACAAACCACATAACCCCAACTTGAAGTTTAATTGGATTTACTTTGCTGTTGCTTGGTTTTGTAACCCTCCTGACATTTGGCATACCAAAATGTACTGATCTCACATGTGAGAATTCTAATTAGGTTTGATCCTACAACTTTTTTATTCAAGGGTGATCTGTTTGTTACATTATAAATTATTCTCTTGTAATTGCTTGTTCTACATGTACTATTCAGAAACTGAAAGATATCTTTGTGGAGGGTTTATCTCCTAATAAAAATACACAGTGGACACCATTAAAAATCTAGGCATTTCCAACCTTCAAAAATCAAATATACTATAAATTTTGTACTATTTTCATTTTGGAATTTCAGACAAATACCCTGTCAAACTAAACAACACAAGTATCCATCTGTTAATGATGATCGTATATTGTCTTAAAAAACAAACCAAACAAAACAAAGAACCCCCACACAACTGCATTCCACAGAATGCAGATGAATTTAATCCCTGTTCACTAACAAGTAGCATTTTTTATTCATCCCTCAATACTTGAGCTTGCTAGAAATGAGTTTTTCCTTCTATACAGAAATTTATATAAAAACCTCAAACTTTTCTGTGAAAGGCAGCCATGTTAAGGGGGAAAAATTGTGTAGCTGAAAACCCAACCAGTTTAAATGGAAACATTTCAACCACACTTTCCCAGTCCTATTCAATTAATTTCAGCAGAGTTTACAAGACTGTTAATGAGAACAGAATCTATTCCTACAAGTGGCATATAACACCAAATTTAAGGGATTAAGATGTTTTTAGATGAGAGTTTGAGACTCACTTTAGTAATTATTTCAATATAACAATTAGTTTAGACAAGCCAATCTCAGATAATTCATGATTTCTAGAAATTAACTGTTTTCATGCCATAACCATGAAAGCATTGTTTGAATAGGCCATTATCTTCTAGTGATTAAGATGTTGCAACTTTTTATACCTTTTTCTAGTGCTAGTGACCTACTAGCACTAATATGCAAACCAAATACTGTGATGACCCATATTGGGCTCACTTTGAATTTGGTATAAACCTTTGCAAGTTGCCTGTGATGCACAGAATGTGGGCCTGTGCTGATTCTGATCAAATTGCTGTGAACATGTCACAAACAAACTTCACAAGATGAGTGAAAAACCAAGGCTATATTCTAGGCATGAGGCAAACGTAAGAGAAAATGGAAAAGAAATGAAGGTTACAGAAAACTATTTATTTGAAGGAGAAATAAATATACAGGCTAAGACAGCCAGAGTCATTGAAAACTGACACACTATATTTTAGGAAACCTAATTGTGCTTTCCAATGTAGAGAGTATAGAGGTTGAGAGATGAGGAAAGTTTGCTTGAATTAGTCAGTCTAGAGCAAATAGAAAACAATAGTCTTTTGATTGAATTATCAGAAAGTGAAAACCCACCACAAGAATCATTGCGTTATAGCATCTTATGAACTTTCAAGGCCAATTTTTCAACAGGCCTCAATGGTGCCCATCTAATTTGAGAGGTAACCCATTTAGCATGCTTATGACAGGGTCCACTCACCACTGGAGGTGTCTCCTCCTGGTGATTAGCTCTTCCGGATGTTGTACCTTCCTCTGATGGTGTCTTGTCTATGGCCCCTTTTGCTCTAGGAACTGCAGCCTCTGCTTTGTGACTCGGCTCTCCACCTAAGTTACTATCATGGTTTCCCTTTCTGGTGGTGGGAGGGGAGTGGGAGTATCTTCTCCCAAACAGGCTCAGGCAGTCTTCCTATACACTGCCCCACCAGTGCCACTTCCCAAGTGGCTGGCTGGGGAACCCAGGCCTGCCCTTTATTTCAGGTTCCAGCTCAGGGACTCTCTAGTTAGTAGTCAAGGTCTGTTTCACACTACACCTTTCTCCTGAGCCCTTTCCTAACCTTCAGGCTCTCCCTTTTGTTTTCTGGGTCTGCCAGTTTCACCACTCTTTTCTCTCAGGCAGAAACAGCAGCCTATGTCTCTGCAGTCACAGAACACTCTTCCCAGAGAGTGACAACAGCTTTTCCCAGCAGCCCCTTCTGTTGCCAGCTTCCTGGCTTATATAGGCCCCGCCTGTTCCTGCACAGGTGCGCTTCTTCTAATTAAGGCTTCTCTCACAGTCTTAATTCCCCCCAGCTCGCTGCCTAGTAGGGTAATTGGCCTCTCTGGCCAGCGTTAACCCTTTCAGGGAAAATGTGGGGCGGATACCCCATCACAATGCTAAGAAATAAAACTATAGATGTGCACACAAAACGGTACATTCACACAATGTACATTCCAGGTAGCACAGCTGTATAGTATATTGAAATACAAGGTCTTAAGTGACCTAAGACAAAAAAACACACACACACCTTCAGTACATATGTTGATGCTCTATAACTTTTACTTGCTACCTAGTCATTACTAGATCAATTTCAAGTTTCTGCTACTGATTTACATAGCCCACATTGAATAGGATCCTACTATCTGAGACTCTTCAGAGTACCTGAGATCATCTGATATACAACATTTAACAGATCAGCTGTAGATTTGAAGAAACAGAAAGCAACACCTTCTCAAAAGCAGATCTAAGACTCTGGAACTTGCTAAAGGACTTCAGGAAGACACTTATCTTCACCATTCTCAGGGCACATTATAAGTCGGATCTTCACCACAGTACCAAGGAAGCAAAGTAAAGAAATCTGACAATATGTTTAAGCACATGATTAGGTCAAGAGTAGATTAAAGAACTGATTGTCCTTCCAAAAATGTCTTACTCCATTTTTTGTAATCAATGTTTAGTTCTAGAATACTACAGAGACAAGCCCTTTAAAATGCTTATAATACAGGCAGAGAGAGAAAATGGATGGAATCATAAATGTTGTGGATGCAATTACAGATGTCCTTGGAGTCTGACGTATTAGAAAATTGAGGTTCCCTCTTAATGAAAATTCTCTTAATAAAATGTGCTAATCAAAGCTGCATTAATGTTATTGCAGGGACCTAGGCATATTTTTTTCAGAACTGTTATTTTTATGCCATTCAATTAAATTCCAATTTAATTTAGAGCAGCATGGATTTGCTAAAAATTGTGGATTGATTGACTGGTAGATTCTTAAAGATCACATCATGTTGTAAACTGCATTGCTTTGTCTGGGGAGAAAAAAATATAGTTATTTCTCCTGTGTGCCTAGAATACTGAAATCAGTAAAACCACACAAATGGCCAAGACTTGTAACTTGTTCCTACCAGGGGCGGCTCTATGTGTTTTGCCACCCCAAGCATGGCAATCAGGCAGTCTTCGGTGGCACACCTGCGGGCGGTCCACGGGTCACGCAAGTTCGGCAGTGTTATATCCTTGGGGGCAGCCAGTTTAGGAAGAAATCACTTGAGGCCAGAGAGCAGACAGCTAACAAAACCACCATTTTATTTACAGACCATAATACTCTAACTCAGTTGCCATAGCAACAGAAACCATGACAACCAAATACACAACATATTCCTCCCCCCCTAATAAGAACATCCCCTAAATAAAAAAAAAAACAAACACACACTAGACTAGAGAAGGAGGGTAGACTGCCTCCATTCCCGGCTAAACCCTGGGGATTATTTTGCCCCATAACCGTGGGTTCGCCCTAGCTAGAGATCCAGCCGATGAGGAGGCCTTCTGTCTCTAGGTGGATTACGGCGAACTTCTGGTGTTATTGCACCCGAAAGCACTAGGGGCTCAGGGTCCGCAGCATGAACGGGTGAGGAGGTGGTATCAGCTCGTGCTGGGCAAAGGGGTATCTCAGCCGCCGGCAGTAATGGAGGAGAACAGTCAGGAACAGGTGACTCGTGATTCGGTGCCTCACCAGAAGAGGTGAAGTCAGACCCCTCAACTGCAGATGGGTCCTGAGGACTGGCATGACCTGGCAACAGCTGATCTACATGTCGCCTCCAGGTAACATTCTCTGCAGTCCGGACTGTGTAGGAAACAGGTCCTGTTTGAGTGATGACTGTGGCTGGGACCCATTTAGCTCTGGAAGTATAATTCCGAGCCAAAATTGGCTGTCCCGGGCTAAAGGTTCGGTCTTTTGCTCTGGGTGCCCGTCTGATGACTTGATATTGCTGCTGATGTTGCACAGTTTGTTGGGGTTCAGAAGGTTTCAGCAGATCAAAGCAAGTGCGCAGCTGTCGTCCCAACATTAGAAAGGCTGGGGATGCCTGGGTCGTAGCATGAGGGGTGTTTCTGTAGGAAAGTAAGAAGATATCAAGACACTTTTGAATGGAGTGTTGTCCCCTTGCTGATTTCAAAGCGTTTTTCATTGTCTGCACAAATCTTTCAGCTAATCCGTTGGTGGACGGATGATATGGTGCTGACGTGATGTGGTGTATCCCATTTGCCTTCATAAAATTTTGAAACTCCTGAGAAACGAACTGCGGTCCGTTGTCGCTCACAAGTTGTTCTGGCAGACCAAAACGACTAAAGAGTCCTCGTAGTTTTTGGATAGTACTCTCTGCAGAAGTGGACTGCATTATAGAGACTTCTGGCCATTTAGAATGGGCATCTATTGCCACCAAGAACATGCTTCCTTCAAGGGGGCCAGCAACGTCAACGTGAATACATTGCCACGGGTTTTCAGGCCAGTCCCATGGGTGTAGGGGTGCCCACTGGGGTGCATTCCTCACACCCTGACATGACATACAAGCTTTTGCCTTCTCTTCAATAGCGCTGTCCAATCCAGGCCACCAAAAATAGCTTCGTGCAATTTCCTTCATGTGCACTATTCCACAGTGACCGGAATGTAGCTGTTCTAACATCTGTGATCTCAGTGGTGGTGGAATAATGACACATCTCCCCCACAACAAACAACCAGATTGGACCGATAACTCCATCCGTTTGGACATGTAGGGAACAAGGTCGGATGAGACCGGAGAGGTTTGTCGAGATTTTCCATGCATCACCAGGTCCATAACTTGGGACAATACTGGGTCAACGTGAGTTGCTTTCTTTATCTGAGTAGCAGTGATGGGTGTATTCTCTACCTGTTCAAAGTAGAAGATTTCCTTTTGGGCGCTATCTTGATGTTTGACCGGCAAAGGCAACCTCGAGAGGCCATCTGCATTGCCGTGCAGAGTGGATTTCCGATATTTAATTTCATATGTGTGTGCTGAAAGTAACAATGCCCAACGTTGCATACGACTAGCAGCTAATGGGGGAATGCCTGTGTAGGGTCCAAAAATTGACGTCAGAGGTCGATGGTCTGTAAGAAGAGTAAACTTTCGCCCAAAGAGGTACTGATGAAACTTCCGAATTCCAAAAACAATTCCTAATGCCTCCCGTTCGATTTGGGCGTAGTTAGTTTCTGCTTTGCTTAGAGTGAGTGAAGCAAAAGCAATAGGTCTCTCTTCTCCCGAAGGCATAATGTGTGACTCGACTGCTTCCACTCCATAAGGGGAGGCATCGCAGGCCAATTGCAGGGGTAAGGATGGATCAAAGTGCGTTAGAACTTCAGAATTTAACAATGCATCCTTAGCTTTGTTAAATGCAACATCACAGGCTTCAGTCCACTTCCAGGCCTTGATCTGCCCAAGGAGCTCGTGAAGTGGTTTTAGCAGTGTGGCTAACTGTGAGATGAACTTTCCATAATAGTTCAGTAGTCCTAGAAACGAGCGCAGCTGGCTTACATTTCGTGGTGGGGGAGCCTCCACAATAGCTTTAACTTTTGCAGGGGCCTTATGAAGACCTGCAGAATCGATGATGTGTCCCAAATATTCAACGGAGGGCTTGAAGAATTCACACTTGTCTTTGCGAACTCGTAGGCCATACTCTTCCAATCTTTGTAGGGTAGCCTCTAAATTCTTTAAGTGATCCTCTTCATTTCTTCCAGTGACCAGGATGTCATCCAGATAGCACTGAACTCCTGACAAGCCACACAAGATCTGGTCCATAGCTCTCTGGAACAGGGCGGGAGCCGATGTTATTCCGAAGGGTAGGCGACAGTATCGATAAAGCCCCTTATGAGTCACAATAGTCAACAGCTCTTGGGACTTTTCATCGACGTGCATCTGTAAATATGCTTGACTCAGATCAATCTTACTGAACTTTTGTCCCCCAGCCAGGCCTGCGAAGAGGTCATCGATGCGGGGAAGCGGGTATTGCTCTGCACACAACACTGGGTTGACAGTGACTTTAAAATCACCGCAAATCCGGAGAGAGCCATCTTTCTTCACTATTGGAATGATAGGAGTGGCCCATGAGCTATGGGTAACTGGTATTAGGACTCCATTGGTGACCAGGCGCTCCAGGTCTGCTTCCATCTTTGGCCTGATGGCATATGGCACAGTTCGGGCTTTCAGATATTTTGGTGGACTGCCAGGTTTAATGTTCAATGTCACAGTGATTCCCTTCATACTTCCCAAATCATCTCCAAAAACAGCAGCATGTTTCCTTAGTATAGGGGTTAGACTGGTTTCTTCTTTAGTCATCCGGTGCACTTCTGCCCAGTTCAGTTGAATCTTCCCAAGCCAAGACCTACCCATTAAGGCTGGGTAGTTACCTCTCACCACAAACAGTGGCAATCTAGCGGCCTGTCCATTGAGCTCCATCTTAACATCAATAGTGCCGACCATGGGCACAGCTTCTCCCGTATACGTCTTCAGAACAGTTTTTGTTGCCTTAAGCGGAAGATGCTGTAGCTTTTCTTTATACACAGTCTCAGAGACCAGCGAGACAGCTGCACCGGTGTCCAGTTCCATGCGTATAGGTTTGCCCTCCAATAAGGGGGTTACCCAGTATTCATGTGAGCCCGCTGCCAAAGACAAAACATGCAGTGGCACTTCCTCTTGTGATGAGGTGTCTCCTTGATCATCCTGGGTCTGCTCTAGAGTATGCAAGGTTCCTCTTTTTGCCGGCCAGACCACAGGCCTCTTTTTCTTTTGTTTACAGGCACACTCAATGTGTCCCTTTTTGCCACAGTGTCGACACACCAGGTCCTTACACCAGCATTCTGATGCCTGGTGTCCTGGATTACCACAGCGGTAACATTCTTGACTCTGCACAGTTTTGTGGGTCGGTTCTTGTGACACTTTTGCACCTAGGGGTGCACCAATGTATTGTGCCTCCCTTGTAGCCAGTTCCATGGAGACAGCAATATCAACAGCCTTCTGTAAGGTAAGCTGAGCCTCTGTCAGTAGGCGCTTCCGTATAGCTTCACTGTACAGACCACACACTAACCTGTCACGCAGGGCATCATGTAACATTTCTTTAAATTCACAGTGTTCTGCTAGCTTTTTTAGAATGGCTACAAATTGTACAACTGTTTCATCTTCCTTTTGGTCTCTTTTGTGGAACCTATATCTTTCAGCAATTACCAGTGGTTTTGGGGAAAAATGGGACCCCAGGATTTCCACAATGTCACTGTAAGGTTTAGGTGCTGGCTTAACAGGGTGCAGTAAGCTGTGTAGCAGGGAGTAGGTTTTAGCTCCTACAACACTTAAGAATATTGGCACCTTCTTTGCTTCTGTAATGTCATTTGCAATAAAAAAAAAGCTCAAAACGCTCAGTATACACATGCCACTGCTCTGTATTCTCATCAAAAGGCTCCAGAGGCCTGGTCAGAGTAGCCATGATTTTAGTTTCACTTTCACAGTCAGTGCAAAGAAGCAGCTTTTTTGTTTGTTTGTTCTTTACCTTGACTTCTACTTCCTTCTGTTACTGGAGCAGCACCGGAATCCCATCCTCGTCGCCACTTGTTATATCCTTGGGGGCAGCCAGTTTAGGAAGAAATCACTTGAGGCCAGAGAGCAGACAGCTAACAAAACCACCATTTTATTTACAGACCATAATACTCTAACTCAGTTGCCATAGCAACAGAAACCATGACAACCAAATACACAACAGGCAGCATTTCTGCGGGTGATCTGATGGTCCCACTCCTTCAGCACCTGCCGCCAAATTGCCGCCGAAGCCATGGGACCTGCGGACCTCCTGCAGAAATGCCGCCGAAGGCCGCCTGACTCCCGCCCTCACAACGACCGGCGCACTGCTCCCCACGGCTAGCCGCCCCAGCCACGCGCTTGCTGCGCTGGTGCCTGGAGCTGCCCCCAGTTCCTACAGCTTTTTTGCACCATTGTGTGCTCTTGAAGCAAAAACATGGTAGGCAATGGCCATAGTTCTGATTATATAATAATTCCATCTGCAACCATGGGATTATGCTGTGTCTGCATAGTACACTATATTTTCTAGGAATGTCAAGTGATTAAAAAACTGAATTATGATTAAACAATAGAATACCATTTATTTCAATTTTTGGGGATTTTTTTTAACATTTTCAAATAAATTGATTTCAATTGCAACACAGAATACAAAATGTACAGTGCTTACTGTACATTTATTTTTATTACAAATATTTGTACTGTAAAAAAACAAAATAAATAGTATTTTTCAATTCCCCCATTACAAGTACTGTAGTGCAATCTCTTTGTCATTAAAGTTGAACTTACAAATGTAGAATTATGTACCAAAAAAACCCTGTATTCAAAAATAAAACAAATGTAAAAAGCCTACAAGTCCACTCAGTCCTACTTCTTGTTCAGCAAACATAGTTCAAACAAACAAGTTTGTTTACATTTGCAGGAGATAATGCTGCCCATTTCTTATTTACAATGTCACCTGAAAATGAGAACACGCGTTTGCATGGCACTGTCATAGCCAGCGTCATAAGGTATTTATGTGCCAGACACACTAATGATTCATATTTCCCTTCATGCTTCAACCACCATTCCAGAGGATATGCGTCCATGCTGATGACAGATTCTGCTTGATAATTATTCAAAACAGTGTGGACCAATGTATGTTCATTTTCATCATCTGAGTCAGATGCCACAGGCAGAAGGTTTTCTTTTTTGTTAGTTCGAGTTCTCTAGTTTCTGCATGAGAGATTGTTGCTCTTTTAAGACTTCTGAATGCATGCTCCACACCTCATCCCTCTCAGATTTTGGAAGGCACTTCAGATTCTTAAACCTTGGGTCGAGTGCTGTAGCTATTTTTAGAAATCTCATATTGGTACCTTCTTTGCATTTTGTGAAATCTGCAGTGAAAAGTGTTCTTAAAATGAACAACATGCTGGGTCATCATCCGAGACTACTGTAACATGAAATATATGGCAGAATGTGGGTAAAAGAAATCAGGAAGCATACAATTCTCCCCCAAGGAGTTCAGTCACAAATTTAATTAACAGATTTTTTTTTAACAAGCGTCATCAGCATGGAAACGTGTCCCCTGGAATGGTGACCGAAGCATGAAGGGGCATACAATGTTTAGCATATCTGGCATGTAAATACCTTGCAATACTGGATACAAAAGTGCCATGCGAATGCCTGTTCTCACTCTCAGGTGACATTGTGAACAAGAAGTGGGCAGCATTATCTCCCGTAAATATAAACAAACTTGTTTGTTTTAGTGGTTGGCTGAACAAGAGGTTGGATGGAGTGGACTTGTAGGTTCTAAAGTTTTAAATTGTTTTGGTTTTTTAGTGTAATTATGCAACAAAAAAGATCTACATTTGTAAGTTGCACTTTCATGATAAAGAGATTGCACTACAGTACTTGTATAACATGAATTGAAAAATACTATTTCTTTTGTTTACATTTTAACAGTGCAAATATTTGTAATAAAAAATAATATAAAGTAAGCACTGTACACTTTGTATTCTGTTTTGTAATTGAAATCAATATAGTTGAAAATGTAGAAAAATATCCAAAAATATTTAATAAAGTTCTTTCGTGATTAATTTTTGGGGGTTAATCGTGTGTTAACTGTGATTAATCAACAGCCCTAATATTTTCCATAACTATGTTCTATTGCAGCAAAACGAATGTTCCTTCCAATATTGTAGAACTGAGAGAACAGATTTAATTCAAAATAAAAATAAAAAAGAACAAAAAGTAAAGCAGAGGAGATAATAGTTTAAACAACTGTGTTCTGTGTTAGTTTTGGGAAAAGCTCTGACCTCTAATGGTTAAATCAAATGGCGGTTGTGGAAACCCTCATTAAATTTCTTGAACAAACTGGAAGTGTAATATATATTGTATATAAATGCAAATAAATTAATATAGTATGAAAAATGTAATAATGTTTGTAAAGAAGTACTGTACTGTATGAGTATAAATCAATACTACATGAGAAAATAAATTCTCTAAGCTGCTTCTAACCGATATTTATTATTACATGGTGTTTCCCATTCCAAATACCATGTAAAAATGTACGCTGTAACAAATGTTTGTCACAACACAGAATAAAGCTCTTCCACTCTGGTTAAATAATTCTGAATCAGCTGTTTATTTTGAAGGGTAAAGATTTGTGTACAGATCATTTGTGAAATGGGAAATGCATATGAAAACTCAACTTTTTTCTCATTTAATGTTGTTGTCTATGCTGGTAGACTGTAACTATTACCATACATAACATGTTGCATGTTTGTGTGCCACTTAGATTCTCCCAGTGAATTATGTTATGACAGGAGTCACCAGGTGTCTCTAGCCTGGTCTACACTACACGTTTAAACCAGTTTTAGGAGCTTTAAACCGATTTAACGCCACACCCGTCCACACTAAGAGGCCCCTTATATCGATTTTAATGGCTCTTTAAATCGTTTTCTGTACTCCTCCCCGACGAGAGGAGTAGCGCTAATATCGGGATTAACATATCGGAATAGGGTTAGTGTGGCTGCAAATCGACGGTATTGGCCTCCGGGCGGTATCCCACAGTGCACCACTGTGACCGCTCTGGACAGCATTTTGAACTCTGATGCACTGGCCAGATAAACAGGAAAAGCCCCGCGAAGTTTTGAAATTCAATTCCTGCTTCCCCAGCGTGGAGAGCTCATCAGCACAGGTGACCACGCACAGCTCATCTGCACAGGTAAAAATGCAGTCTGCTGAGAATTGAAAAAGAGCCCCAGCATGGACTGCATGGGAGGTACTGGATCTGATCGCTATCTGGGGAGAGGATTCAGTGCTAACAGAACTGCGTTCAAAAAGACGAAATGAAAAAGTATTTGAAAGAATTGCAAGGTCTATGACGGATAAAGGCCACACCAGGGACTCACTGCAGTGCAGAGTGAAAGTCAAGGAGCTCAGACAAGCCTACCAGAAAACCAAAGAAGCAAACGGAAGGTCCGGGGCAGGGCCAAAAACATGCCGCTTCTACGCTGAGCTGCATGCTATTTTAGGGGGCTGCGCCACAAGTACCCCACCCCTGTCCGTGGATTCTGAGGTGGGGGTTGTAATCTCTGCCATGGCTGAGGATTTTGCGGACGGGGAAGATGATGATGAAGAAGGTGAGGAGGACGACCTTGCAGAGAGCACACAGCACTCCGTGAGCCCCAACAGCCAGGAGCTTTTTCTCACCCTGACGGAATTACCCTCCCAACCCACTACCCCAGACAATGAAGCCATGGAAGGGACCTCTGGTGAGTGTACCTTTGCAAATATCAAAGATTGTTTTTTAAGCAAACGTTTTTTAATGATTGATTTGCCCTGAGGACTTGGGATGCATTCGCTGACAGTATAGTTAATTAGAAAAGTTTGTTAACATGTCTGGGGATTGAGCGGAAATCCTCCAGGGACATCTCAATGAAGCGCTCCTGGAGGTACTCCAGAAGCCTTTGCCGAAGGTTTCTGGGCAAGGCAGCCTTGTTCCATCCACTATGGTAGGACACTTTACCACGCCATGCATGTAGCAAGTAATCAGGTATCATTGCATGGGAAAGTATAGCTGCATATGGTCCCGGTGATTGCTGGCATTCAAGAAGCATCCGTTCTTTATCTCGCTGTGTTATCCTCAGCAAAGTGATATCGTTCAGGGTAACCTGGTTGAAAATCAGGAATTTAAGTAAGGGAGATGGCCATTTTCCTACTGGGTTCATGGACTGCAGCACCTTAAAAGAAAACCCTTTCCTGCACATAGCCAAGCGGGGGGAGGGGAGGAGTGAAATGCCAATGATCTTTTTCGTGTTTGGTCAGTGGGGATCTTCCCCAAGCTACCAGACAGGCAGTGTGGGGGGGGGGAGGGGTGTTGATTAGCAGGGAGCTAGCATGGTATTAGCCATGCATTGGGGGGAGGGGTAAATCACTGCAGAAGCCGAAAGACAGTGGCTTACCATGGCCGCATGCAAGCTGAATTCTGATGCCCGGACCTGTGTCTGTGAGATCTGTAACCCCAGAGCTGCAGGCACTCAGTATTAAGATGAAAAATGCGACCTTGTAGGGAAATCACATGTGCTATGTAAGGTGAATAGTGCTGTTCACTGTGAAAGAGTATAACCATTGTTCTGTAAAATGTATCTTTTTAAATACTTCTCTCCCTCATGCAGCTGCAAATTTTTCGAGCCTCCCTACTCCATCCCAAAGGCTAGCCCAGATAAGGCGGAGGAAAAAGAAGACGCGAGATGAAATGTTCTCGGATATTATGGAAGTTACACGCAAGGAAAGAGCTCATCTGAATGAGTGGAAGGACGTGGTATCAAATTACAGGAAAGATGCCAGTGAACATGAGGACAGGAGAGACACCCGAGATGAGATGAGATGAGATGAGAGGTGGCGGCAGGAAGACCGGCAGGAAAATCAGCGGTGGCGAGATGCAACTCTGGGCCTGCTGCGTAATCAAACTGACATGTTCCGGTGTCTGGTGGAGCTTCAGAAATGGCAGCAGGATCACAGAGTGCCACTGCAGCCCCTGTATAACCACCCTCAACCCTCACCATGTTCCACATCCTCCTCACCCAGAGGTGTAAGAACGCGTGTGGGGAGGCTCCGTGCACCCGCCCACTCCACCCCCGTGGACAGCCCAACCAGAAGGCTGTCGTTACTGTGAAATTTTTTTACTGCCCTTCTCCATCCCTCCTATTCTCCTCCCAAACCACACCCTTACTTCTCTCCCTCTTTTTATAATGAATTAATAAATAAATCATGATTTTTAAAATATAGTGCCTTTATTTGCATAAGTAAGCTGTACTCGAAGGGGGAGGGGGAGTTGCTTACAGGGAATGAGTCAATCAAGGGGGGGTGGGTGTTCATCAACAAACACAGCAGTCACACTGTACCCTGGCCATTGATGAATCTCATTTTCAAAGCTTCTCTGATGCGCACCGCTTCCAGGTGTGCTCTTCTAATCTCCCTGGTGTCTGGCTGCGTGTAATCAGCGGCCAGGTGATTTGCCTCAGCCTCCCACTCCGCCATAAAGGTCTCATCCTTACTCTCACAGAGATTGTGGAGAATACAGCAAGCAGCAATAACATAGGGGACATTGGTTTGGCTGAGGTCTGAGCAAGTCAGTAATGTGCACCAGCGTGCCTTTAAACGGCCAAATGCACATTCCACCACCATTCTGCACTTGCTCAGCCTGTAATTGAACAGATCCTGACCACTGTCCAGGCTGCCTGTGTATGGCTTCATGAGCCATGGCATCAAGGAGTAGGCTGGGTCCCCCAGGATAACGACAGGCATTTCAATATCCCCAACTGTTAATTTCTGGTCTGGGAAGTAATTCCATTGCTGCAGCCGTTTAAACAGAGTAGTGCTTCTGAATATGTAAGCGTCATGAACCCTCCTTGGCCATCCCACGTGGATGTTGGTGAAACGTCCCTTGTGATCCACCAGTGCTTGCAGCACCATTGAAAAGTACCCCTTCCGGTTTACGTACTGGGTGCCCTGGTGCTCCGGTGCCAAGATAGGGATATGGGTTCCATCTATCGCCCCCCCCCCACAGTTAGGGAATCCCAGTGCAGCAAAGCCATCCACTATGGCCTGCACGTTTCCCAGAGTCACAACCTTTCGTAGCAGCAGCTTAGTGATTGCTTTGGCTACTTGCATCACAGCAGCCCCCACAGTAGATTTTCCAACTCCAAATTGATTCCCGACTGACCGGTAGCTGTCTGGCGTTGCAAGCTTCCACAGGGCTATCACCACTCGCTTCTCTACTGTGAGGGCTGCTCTCATCTTGGTATTATGGCATTTCAGGGCAGGGGCAAGCAAGTCAAAGTTCCATGAAAGTGCCCTTACGCATGCGAAAGTTTCGCAGCCACTGGGAATCGTCCCACAACTGCAACACAATGCGGTCCCACCAGTCAGTGCTTGTTTCCCGGGCCCAAAATCGGCGTTCAATGGATAGAATCTGCCCCATTACCATCAGGATCTCCAAAGCTTATGGATGAGGGGGGAAGCAGTAGATGTGGTATATCTCGACATTAGTAAATCTTTTTGTACAGTCTCGCATGACCTTCTCATAAATTAGGAAAAATGCAGCCTAGATGGAGCTACTATAAGGTGGGTGCATAACTGGTTGGAAAACCATTCCCAGAGAGTAGTAATCAGTGGTTCACAGTCATGCTGGAAGGGCATAATGAGTGGGGTCCCACAGGGATCAGTTCTGGGTCTGGTTCTGTTTAATATCTTCATCAATGATTTAGATAATGGCATAGAGAGCACACATAAAGTTTGCAGACAATACCAAGCTGGGAGGGGTTGCAAGTGCTTTGAAGGATAGCATCAAAATTCAAAACGATCTGGACAAACTAGAGAAATGGTCTGAAGTAAATAGGATGAAATTCAATAAGGACAAATGCAAAGTACTCCACTTAGGAATCAGTTGCTCACATACAAAATGGGAAAGGAGTGCCTAGGAAGGAGTACTGTGGAAAGGGATCTGGGCATCACGGTGGACCACAAGCTAAATATGAGTCAACAGTGTAACACTGTTGCAATATTATATATATATATTCTTCCGCTCTATTCCACACTGATTAGGTCTCAACTAGAGTATTGTGTCCGGTTCTGGGCACCACTTTTCAGGAAAGATGTGGACAAACTGGAGAAAGTCCAGAGAAGAGCAACAAAAATGATTAAAGGTCTAGAAAACATGACCTATGAAGGAAGATTGAAAAAAATGGGTTTGTTTAATCTGGGGACATGATAACAGTTTTCAAGTACATAAAAGGTTATTACAAGAAGGAAGGAGAAAAACTGTTCTCTTTGATCACTGAAGTAGGACAAGAAGCAATGGACTTAAATTGCAGCAAGGGAGGTTTAGATTGGACATTAGGAAAAACTTTCTACCTCTCAGGGTGGTGAAGCACCAGAATAAATTGCTTCAGGAGGTTGTAGAATCTGCATCACTGGAGATTTTTAAGGGCAGGTTAGACAAACACCTGCCAGGGATGGTCTAGATAATACTTATTTCTGCCATGAGCGCAGGGGACTGGACTAGATGACCTCTCGAGATCCCTTCTAGTCCTATGATAGTCCCTTGAATATCTGCTGTGGAAGAGGGCAGCATATTTGCCTATATTTCTTCATAGGCCTAACTACACTGGAAGTGATGTGAAGGAGGGATCTCATCTGAGAGTAATAGGAAGGTGTGACTCCCTGTATGTATAATGAGGTGGATACTTTTGTTACTGCTGCTGCAGTCTGTCAGTGAGTACTGAGATGTGGCCCTGGTTTATATAACCACGATTCTCAATCAGCACATCATTTTGTGTGATGCTGCTTATACAAAACGCACCTTCCACGTGAGGATAATTAAGGGAGAAGAGCATGGGAAGGATGCTTTTGCTCCACAATGCTACCTGGATGACACTTTCCCAGAAAATGCTTGAAAGCTTTTTTTTTTCCTGATCTGTGACACTCCTTCAAAACTAGCCTGACCTCTAGGCACATAGCTGGAAAATCAGGTGTATATTTGAATTGTTCCTGGGTCTCTCTGATACTGCTCTGGGTGATGGTTGCCCAATTACCTTTTCCAACAGCTAAAAATGGTCATTAATTTATTTTTTTTTATTTGTTTTCCCCTCCTGCTCTTCTTTAGTAACATGACATCTGCCTTCCCCTTTCCAAATCCCAACCCACAAAGAACAGTCATATTAATGATAGAAGCACTTCCATTGTGGGTAAGCTTGATGGATGTTATTCTTCTAGAATTCACTACACTTTTGCTTTCTATGAACATTCTCGTGGGGGAAGACAAGCAAACAGATGGTGGCATTTGGTGCAGGTGTACATGATCACACAACTGAGAAGCAGTCTCCTCTTTTTCAGAACATGAAGGTCCCAGGGTACTGGCTGAAATTTTGTAAGATTAGCCAGTTTTTGCAAACCAAAAAGTTTCCACTCAACATTTAAACTTATGATGATGATCTAACCAAGAATGCTAGATCCCTATGGATTTTTCAACCACTGGTACTCAGAGAATTAATAGTTATCTTTTAATATCCCAATGTATTTTGACTTGGTGGATTGGGTATAAAATATTTGTAGTGAAGTTTAAGAAAAAAATCTTTGCCAAGTAGACAATAACTCAGGGCTAGGCAATTAGCAATGGAGAAATTAAAGCAGCATGTTGGCCATTTTGCTTATCAGTTTAATGCTGCAGTACTATAGCCATTGTTGTTGATCCAGTGGTATCTTTTTATGGGCCCACTGTTTTACTGTACTGTGTACTGTAAATATTTAAACCACATAAATGTTTAATTAAAATGTTAAGTTTTAATAAGTTTTGGAAACTCATGGTATATACTGATGATTTGCTTGATAGAATTAGACTCTCTGCTACTGAAAAAGATCATTGGAAGAGCAATATCATGTGCTTTGCTATTATCCACCTTGGCACGGCTAATTTCTTCTCATATCTCTTTCTTTTAAGATTTTTTCATTGCACTTCAATCAAAAATTGTCAATGCATTTTAAATGTCTCCTGAGTGACAGCACAGTGCCTCTGGGCCAGAGGTATTCCTGATCTTTAGGAGTATATCTATGTTTAAATCTAGTCTGGAACTTGGAAATAATTCCATGATTAGATATTCTGACTATTTGTTCAAGAGCTAAAGTGGTATCTTGAGGCCAGATTCTTAGCTAGCATAAATTGGCATAGATCTATGATTTAACTAGCAGAAGCTCTGCCCCCTAGTTTAATATTAACTTGCCCTTTTCCTATGCATATTTTATATACAAATTATTTATATACATTATACAAATATTGTATAGTATGCCTGTCATAGGAATGGGGCTACCTGCACCGCTGTGCTCTTTCTGATCTCTCCGAGTGTACCTCTCACATATTAGGCCTCTTGCCCGTAAATCTCTCAACTTGGAATCTCATGAGTCTTCTGCTCTTACACTGGGACATGGCTCCACCACACCACCTATCCCAAACGCTATTAACTTGCACATCCCACTGGACTTCAGACATTTGGGAACCTCAAGTGATCTTGGCCAACAGCCTTCTTAAAACAAAGTGTCTTTATTTAGCAGATGGGATAAAGCATGAGAGAAAACAAGATTTTAAAACAACCACAAACGGCCTGCATGAATAGTTAGTCTCATCTAATCTTACACTTCACTGCAAGTTTAGTTAGACAAGCTTTTCCCTTAAGTTTTAGGAAAAGATAAGAACCAGCATACATTCCCCTAGCCAACCCAGATCCTTCACTGAGGATATGTCTTCACTGCAGAGTTTTCTCAGGTGACTACCACCAGGGTGGGAGCACCGAGATTAGCCTATCCTAAGAGTGAGAAGCCACACTGCAAAGCCCTACCCACGTTACTGTGTCCTCCCTGGAGCTGCATTCATCTGTGTGTGTTGCTAGGACTTCTGGGGGCATATCTCATGTTTATTTGTACAGCAGTAAGATAAACTGCTCCATGATTATTTCCCAGTGAATTATGGGAAAAGTTGTCTGTCTTTCTGGGCACATGGGCAGGGTGGGGTGGGGAGGAGAATGTCAGAAGACATTGGAGGATTATCAGCATTCAAGTAATTTAGTCTGCTCCCTCATTGCAAAGTGGATGGGTTACCAGCCTGAGTGAAATCAGCTCGTGGCTACTAACTTGGCTTGAAACCACCACCACATCCAGTGAGAGGTTTCTGTTTGTGGATGGGAGGGAAGCTAGAGGCAATACCCAAGAAAGACCCCAGGTTAACACTGCAATGAAGACAAACCTTGAAAGGCTCTCGCTGTAACCCACCCTATTCTGACCGTTTTGGTACTCCTCAGAAACAGGGGTACAACCATTAAGGCTACTGATTTTGGCATTGTCTCTCAAGGATCATTAAGCATAAATTGTTCAATGACTTTTAGAAAGGACCATTTTTTCCTTTTGCTACCCAGACAGACACCACGGGTGAAATGTGCAATCCCACATTTGTCATAGTGCCAGGGCTAGATAGTGATTCATTTTGGCACTTCTGTATTTGTGCCATTTTTACCACAAGTGAGCACCTCTTCTGCAGAATTAAAGTTACCCCATCTGCCAAGGAATACTGGCTGACAGTAATGTGTGTGTTTGAAGGAACTCTTCCAAAGAACTAACATCTTGGGAGTAACTTTACAGACAGCTTTCATTTACCCACACATATCATTACTTGTGAATTATCTGAAATTAATTCTGAATGTCTTTTAGGTGCAACAGAGTTTGTTGTATTTATCCATGACTTGGTCTGTCAGCATATTTCTGGATTGGGTGGGATTAATAGTCATTCCACTCATGTTCCAAGACCCAAGAATTTCTCTCGTCTCCTGGCTCAACTATTTGGATGTCCATGGTTTAGGTAACTCAACATTATTATATCTCAGTTCAAAATAAACAGCTGAACTTTGTAAGGCATCTATGCAGCTCATGGTAAAATACTCCATTTGGTCAGGTGTAGTTTTGTGAATTCAAGAGGATAACCTACTAGGCATATAATTAAACACATGCTTTGCAGGACTAGGGCTTTACAGGCCTAAATTAAGACACAAAAATGCAAAAAATTGCACCCCTTATTATTGGCTCCTGCACAGATGTATGTCAGTGTCTAAAAATTAGGCCTAAGAGAGTTGAATATACGTAGATTAGCTAAAAACAACAACTAACAGGGAACAGAATAACAGACTACTTTTCATCATAGGGTCTTAACACCAAGAATCTTAAAGTGACTATTTAGGGTGGTGCATAGATTTGTGAGAAGAAACTGGATACAATTAAGGAAGTGAAAATTTAAATGATCAGAAAAGCTTCCTGATTTCTCAGGGCAAGTGGTAGAACACTCATTACATGAGACCTTTAAAATTAGGCTGCACAAATCACTAAAAAATGAGCCAGACTGTAGAGAACAATCTTGCAGTGGGAAGGGATGGACTGGATGATCAAATATGTATTTCTCTTATCTAAAATCTATACCACGACAACTGACATCCTAAGTGCTGCACTATCCAAACTAATCCCAAGAGTTAGTAGAAGTCTTAGAAAAACAAAACAACCACCTCACTTCATGAGATTGCCAGCCCAATTTCTACAATAGATAAATGCCTCAGATAATCTTCTGAACATTTTGGAGAGGGAGAACTAACTTTAATTCAATAGCTGAACCTTTTAAGGTATACCCAGCACTAACCAGTTTATCTATAACCATTGAGTAAAGGGTGACAAAAATCAATGATAGCCAATTACAGCCCTTCTGGCACACAGAGAAATTGCCTAATTGAAAACTTTGTTCAAACGGGACATTTTAAAGCAAGATGGACAAACTTGTGCATGGTAGGATTAATCTAGATAGAGACAAGACAGCGACAGACAGACAGTACAAGTACAAGTACACACAAAAGGCTTGTAAAAGGGTAAATTTGACTAACATATAATAGTATTAAGAAGTTTTTAATTTGTTAGGAAATGCAATGGATGCTGGGCAAGTTGCTTAGCCATGACAAAGCATTTGGAGAATATCCATTATTGAAGGAATGATGATTTATCAGTTGGTCAGTAATTGAGTATGAAGAGAATTTGATTAGCGAATCAATAATTTACTGCCGATGCTGTCCATAAAACATTTCATTTTTGGTTCCTAAATGAATTTTGAAATTGCTCATGTTAATTAAATATGTTTTATGCAGTGTTGTGTAAAATTAGTAACAAACTGAACTCTGTTTTAGGGGAAAGTGCTAAGTTATTATACAAATAGCTGGAGCAAATGGCCCATATGGGATATGAACTATTTGCTTGCAAAATAAGGCTTAGAAAGTAATAAATATGGAAGCTCAGATTTACTGCAGAATCTTATGGCATTAAAATAATAAAAACCTTTGTGAGTACATTTTAAATGCACCATGAATTCAATTAGAAAGAAAAGTGACTACAACATGTTAGCAGTGAAAGAAATTTGCAAAGTCATGATATCTATTGTTCTAGAAAAATTTGAAAAGATTTTTAAACAGAAATTTAGGTGTCTCCTGTTTCAGTGTACTGGCTTCTATAAATCACCTGTTCAGATATAACTTTCCCTATGCATTGTATAGGGAACCTGGGCACCTAACTTGAGGCTGAAAATTCAGCTACATATGAAGGTTGCCTAAAAGTTAGGCATTCCAGTGCTTAGCACTGCAAAACCTAAATCTGCCTTGTAAATCTAGCCCTAAACTTATCTTCAGTTTATTACAAATTACCTTTTGGCATGAAAATACTGAGGCTTCTCGGAACAGTTTTTGGGGACTTGAGCTAGTCTATGATTGAATGCTAGCAAATGTAAGTGAAGAGAAACATACATTCTTGTACCAGCAGCTCCCAATGTAATGAGAGTGCAGGATATTAAATAAAGTAGGCCTAAACAAAGCAAAATAGAGAAGTTTGTTGTCTTTGATTAATACTACCCAATTCATCTTCAGTGACATAGATCACTGATTTACATATTATTTTGAACACTGTTCTATGTGCAAAGTTTAGTCCAAAGTAGTTCAACAAAGTAGATTAATCACAGAAGAGAATTGAGAACCATGTTTTCTGAAGTAACATGTTCTCTCTCACTCAATATTTAGGATGAAAACAGCATCAAATTAAAAGCCTTTCCCCACAGACAAAAAAGACAAACAGCTTATCTGCTTTACTGAAAGAATATGGCAGGTAGGATGTATTAGCATTGAAAAGATGGCTAATGCAATGCCTTCTGGAATATTCTACATAATACCTGTCAAACGCATATATGACATGATTATATGGTATCTTCAGACAGCTTCGTTAAGAACAGACTCAGTAAGAAGCAGACAGAGAAGAGGATATTTCCAGAGCTAGGCTTACAGTTTCTCTTTCCATTTCAAACACATTTCAGATGGAGACCTGTGTGGTGTGCAGGGCACCATGTTTACTGTGATTTGAATCAGCCATAGAATTTATCATTTATCCCAGATACAGCAGATATCCTAATTGTGATGTAGGAAAACATTTTCCTTTGCTTGTGTAGCCATTTCAGCTACCATCTTGTCTCTTTTCTCCATCGCTCCATCTACTCTGGCTTTTTAGCTATATTAAAAAACATGCTCCTGCATGGTTTTTGAATGCTAGTTTTAACACAGATTTGTCACATCCCCTGTAGCCCTACCAAACCATTTTAGAAACTTGTCAGGTGATAAATGAGTTTAAATTGGGCTTAAGCATGTTTTTATCAACACAACTGAAAGGGCCCAAATCATACTGCCTGACTCTCTGAAAGTCAGAGGATTGATGTTAAAGAGGTTATCACAAAAGATGTACAAAGGGATGAAGTGTCCTCTCAGAAATAAAAATAAATAAATAAATTTTTAAAAAAGAAAAAACATGAGTGTAGCAAACTTTGGAGAGAGGAGTTCCCATCCTAGAAGTGCAGAGTCTACTTTTTTGGGGAGGAGGGGAGATTTTTCTTTTAGTGTCTGTTCTAAATGTGTTTTCAGTCTCATGCTCTCTCTCTCTCTCTCTCTCTCTCTCTTTTTTTAATTAATTTTATTAGGCCAGGTCTACCACTTACTTTGGTATAGTTTATATTGCTCAGGGGTGTGACCAAGTGACCCTTCCAGTGACATAAATTTCACCAACCTAAATACTGATGTGGACACCGCTGTGTTAACAGGAGAGCTTCTCTCACTGACATAGTTACCACTTCTTACAGAGGTGGATTGTTTATGCCGAACGGAGAGCTCTCTTCCATTGGCATAGGGCATCTTCACCAGACACACTACAGCAGCGCAGCTGTGCCAAAGTAGCTCCGTTAGTGTAGGCTAGCCCCTAGATATTCTACTTCTATTCTCATTTCTTGCTTTTTTCATGGTGTGACGGAGTGTAGCAACCCCACACTGGTCCGCCGGGAGCGAACCAATCATTGTGAGCCCAGGCGGCCACACTCCTTTTCCCCTGCTGTGCATGCTCCAGGTAGAGAAGCCAGATAAAAGGATGCAGCCCAGTTCAGTTGGGGAAGGTGACAGAGGAGGAAGGACGTACACTGGCGGTTCCTATGACGCTCCCAGTGGTAGAGGCCGAAGACCCGGACTATGCTCCAGGAGACTTGCTGATATCAGAGACTGCTGGAGAAGCCAATCCACCACCTGCTGAGGATGCTGATGCCTGCTCTATGTCCCAGCCTAGAGGGACATAAGGCCCATAAACTGTTTGTTTCACCCCACCCAGGGGCCAGAGACTGACTGATGTTTTGCCCTGCCCAAAGGGCTAATTCCTTCAGTCATATTGCCTGCCCCAGCCAGGGGGCTGCAGGACTCCAGACTGCTTGTTTGTTTTGCCTGCCCAGGGACCCACAGATTATTTGTCTAAGTAACCCCATCAGGGGGCCGGGACCCACTCGACTGGAACCACCTGCTTAATAGGGAATCCCGACGATGGTGTGACAGAGTGTACCAACCCTGCACTGGGCCCCAACTTGACACACAGGGCCCTGTCACAAATGGCATTGCTCCTAAATGCAGGCAGCACTTTTTGAACCCCCTCCACATAGCCTGGGCTGGAGAAGGAGGCTTAACATGTCTCAGTGGCCTGTGAAGAGGAGTTTATAGTACACAGTATTGATCCAATACCCATCGACATCAAAGACATCGTTTGTTTCCACAACAGATATAAGCATTGGCAAGGAACAGAACATGTCACCTCCCACACCCCAAACAGGAACCATAGCGAGATGCCAACTTGGGACAGTACTCTTAGAAGTCAATGGAAGGACACCTATTGACTTCAATGGATATTGTATCAGGGACTAGGACTACATTTCTATGCAAACAGGATTGATGACTGATGCACTCTAATAGAGATATACCTATCTCCTAGAACTGGAAGGGACATTGAGTCCAGCCTCCTGCCTTCACTAGCAGGACCAAGTATTGATTTTGCTCCAGATCCCTAAGTGGCCCCCTCAAGGATTGAACTCACAACCCTGTGTTTAGCAGGCCAATGCACAAACCACTGAGCTATCCCTCCCCCCTAAGTCTGATCCAAAATTCATTTTAGTCAATGAAAACCTTTCAATTAACTTCAAAGGGCTTTTTGCCATTGTCCTTTGGGAACTCATCCCCCTAAGTTCTCAGAAAAAAATAGAAGGCTAGATCAAGTGGCTGACACACAAGTGCTCTCACTCTAGAAATCCATCCCTGGAGCAAAGGGAGGAGACAGCAAAGCTTCAAGAGCTGCAAATTCTCCATACATTGTTGTCAACAGTTGGAACCTGAATCACAACAGGTGATCTCCCCATTAAGCTACCCACTGTCCACACCAAAAGAGCATTTGAGACCTCTGAAATGTTTTATGGGGTTATCTGCTCTCAAAATACAACTTTAAAATATAGTGTGATAAAACTTTCACTGGCTAGTTTGGACTGTTGCTCTGCACCCAAGATTAGATTTTTAGATTTATTTGCAAAAGTTGCCCAAATACTATAGTTGACAAACCTACTCTTTGTCACAGTTCAAAAGGTGGATGCAAACTCAAACTATATATAAATATATAAACTTACCCCAGCAACATCTTTCCATCTATATATCAATAAGTATGTAGGAAAAAATTCTCCCCCTCTCCACCACACAAGATGAAGCTTACTTCTTGTGTGTAAACTGAAAACAAGGCTACATTTCCTAAAGCAGGGATTTAAAAAGAAAAAAATCAGGACATCAGATAATGGTTCATAGTCAAGGGCAGGGGAAACATTAATCATCACATCCTTAACTCCAACAGCATATAAACTTTCAAGGATGATCAGTCAATGGGCAGCACTTATGTATTACTTGGAAATCAGATTTGAAAATAGAACATCCTGAACTTCTGGCCAGGAAATGAGGTGTACAGATGTTAGAGAGTCATTTGCAAGGAGCCCAACTGTGCAACTTTTATTCACATGAGGTAGTACTCACTCACATGAATAAACACATTGACCTCACTGCAATCACGGGAATGAGTAAGTAATATTCAGTGTGAGCAATGGTTGTAGAAATGGGTGTAATGGTCTTTCTAAACAGGGAGACTGAAGAAAGGATCATTTTCTTTCATGGTTAAATTGAAAATATGGTCACAGGGAAGTATCTGGTGGGGTTCGTCTCTCTCTCTCTCTAGATATTGCTAACCCATCCCCCTTCCAGGATGACTCACTCATGGTTCTTGGAATTTCCATTAGCCTCCCTGCTGTTTCTAGTGAGCTCTATGCAAACCCAGTGTGAACTGATGTGAACGTACATAAAATCACTGAGCTTTAACTATTAATTAACAGCAAAACTGACTATGGGAAAAATTGATTCATTTGAACCCATCTTCAGGGCTTGTGAGCTTATGAGACTCTATTATGACACAAAAAAAATTACAAATCTGGTTTAAATAAGACTGGAAGGCTTTGAACAACTCTAGTCATTTCCCACCAGTAAATAAATTAGTAGAAAGCTAAGATGTCCAAGAGCTACACAAACTCATCACAGATTCACACATGTGCAATGAAACAAGTGATGACCTTTTAGGAAACGAACTGTGTACTGAAAAATAAAGAAAATCCCAAAGCTCTCAGCACCACTGCCTAGAATCAGCACTTGATTATCTTTTATATGCATTGATGTCTTTAGGGGGTGATTTTCAATTACACAAATAGGAGCTAAATGCCCATCTCCCCTGGGATGGGGACACCCAACTGTCCCTTGTGTCAGTGATAATTGTCCCTGTAAGGCTCACCTTTTGCAAGCACCCCCTGGCCAAGTGCATGTGCTTGCAGTCTCCCTTAGGTGGCTCAGTCCTCCAGCTGAGACACACGCAGTCAGTCTGTGTAATAAAAGTAAAGCAAATTCCTTCTGGGGTATGTCCTATCTCAAAGCCCTCAGTAATGTCTCTTGATTTGCAGCCCTAGCTCTGGTAGGGTTGCCAACTTTCTATTTGCACAAAACCAAACACTCTTGCCCCGCCCCCTGCCACTCCTCTGAATCCCTGCCCATGCCCTGCCCCTTCTCTGAGGCCACTCCCCCGCTCACTCCATCCCTGTCTCCCCACCCTCATTCACTCGCTCATTTTCACTGGGCTGGCTCAGGGGTTTGGGAGAGGTTGAGGGCTCTGGCTGGGGTTGCAGGCTCTTGGGTGGGGCCAGAAGTGAGGGATTCAGTGTGTGGGAGAGGGATCCAGGCTGGGGCAGGGCAGGGTTGGGGCACAGGGAGGGAGTGAAGGCTCTGGCTGAGGGTGTGGGCTCTGGGATGGGGCTGGTGATGAGAGGTTTGGAGTGCAGGAGGGTGCTCTGGGCTGGGATCAAGAAGTTTGGAGGGGGATCAGGGTTGCAGCAGGGGGTTGGAATCCAGGAAGGGGGTTTGGGTGCAGGCTCTGGGCAGTGCTTACTTCAAGCAGCTCCCAGAAGCAGCAGCATGTCCCCCTCTCTAGCTCTTATGTGGAGGTATGGCCAGGCGGCTCTGCACGCTGCCCAGTCCACAGGCGCCATTCACACAGCTCCCATTGGCTGGGAACCATGGCCAATGGGAGCTGCAGGGCAGCGCTTGGGCCAGGGGCAGTGTGAGGGACAGTGTGGTGGATATGCCAGCTGCTTCCTGGGAGCCGCACAGAGAGAAGGCTGGAAGGGAGCCTGCCAGCCCCACTACACAGTGCCACCAACCAGACAGTCAATGTCCCAGTGAGTTGTGCTGACCAGAGCCATCAGGATCCCTTTACCAGGTTTTCCACTCGAAACCGGACACCTGGTCACCCTAATCTCTGGGCTTTCTCCTCAATCAGTTCAACAGGGCCTATCTATAGTGGACCACAAGCTAAATATGAGTCAGTGTGATGCTGTTGCAAAAAAAGCAAACATGATTCTGGGATGCATAAACAGGTGTGTTGTGAGCAAGACATGACAAGTCATTCTTCCGCTCTACTCTGCACTGGTTAGGCCTCAACTGGAGTATTGTGTCCAGTTCTGGGCACCGCATTTCAAGAAAGATGTGGAGAAATTGGAGAGGGTACAGAGAAGAGCAACAAGAATGATTAAAGGTCTAGAGAACATGACCAATGAAGGAAGGCTGAAAGAATTGGGTTTGTTTAGTTTGGAAAAGAGAAGACTGAGAGGGGATATGATAGCAGTTTTCAGGTATCTAAAGGGGTGTCATAAGGAGGAGGGAGAAAACTTGTTCATCTTAGCTTCTAAGGATAGAGCAAGAAGCAATGGACTTAAACTACACCAAGGGAGGTTTAGGTTGGACATTAGGAAAAAGTTCCTAACTGTCAGGGTGGTTAAACACTGGAATAAACTGCCTAGGGAGGTTGTGGAATCTCCATCTCTGGAGATATTTAAGAGTAGGTTAGATAAATGTCTATCAGGGATGGTCTAGACAGTATTTGGTCCTGCCATGAGGGCAGGGGACTGGACTCAATGACCTCTCGAGGTCCCTTCCAGCCCTAGAATCTCAGAATCTTGGTTTGAACTGTCTCGGCCCCTTCTAGGCTCTCTCAAATTGTCCCTGTTCTTCAAGCAGTCCTGGTCCTGGTGTGGGGCACATGCCCCAGGGTTCTCTCCCTGTTTGCCTCTCTGGGCCATTTTGGCCCCAGTTCTTTAGCTGGGCCACTAAAATAGTCCAGTTCCCCTTCTGGGATGAATCAAAGTCCAGGCCACTTTCTCAGTGGGCTGGTGGGGTAGATTTGGGCCCAGCCTCTACTCCAGGTCCCAGCTCAGGGACCCAATAGATAGCAGCCATCTGCTATGTCCCTTTAAATAAACTGCATTGCTCATACAATTCCTTAGGCCACTTCCCTATGGCTCCAGCACCTTCTTCACCCTTACCTCAGGGCCTTGTCTTGATGGAGTCCCATCAGCCAGCCCAGCACACCATCCACTCTCCTCCAGTTCTATCTAGTAACTGAACTCCCTCTGGCCCTGCAGCTCTTCTTATACTAGTCTGCTAGCTGGGCCCTGATTGGCTGTGTCCCACATAGCCACTCTAGGAGGCTTAGAGGACCCTCTCCATTGCCCTTTTTGGGGTGAGGTGTAGCAGAGCCACGAGGCCTCCAGCAGGGTGCCTCAAAGTGTCTGGTATACTCCATCATAGTCACCCTATATTTTTGTGAGCACTGCTTCTCTTTTTTCTTAATAATGAGCAAATATATTTTCCATTGGCCTCACTGAATATGACAGGGTTTGAACACCTTAGGAATAACTTAGGAACTATCAAAAATGTTAAACTCTTACAGATCCTCAGTGGATTTCCCAGCTATGCAAAATTAAATACCAAGTATGTGGGGAGAGGAACTGTTATAGAAAGTTTGTTTGTTTTAAAATTCGCTTGATGTGCAGTTTTTTGGCTAATCAAAACAACTAAATTGCCTAATTTATTATATCTTTAAATTTCATTTACACCTTTCCATTTCAAGAACTTTGGGGAAAAAAATTATTGTCTGGTAACAGAAAAATGGTCAACTCTCCTGAGTTAATTGGGAGTTTGACTGATTGAGGTTTATTCTTCCAGGGGGAAATCCTGCAGCTCAAGTAAAGGACCAAAGAAAGCCCTAAAAGAACCATGAAAAGAGGTGTTCTGCTGGACAGGAGATGTAGGAGATGGGAAGCCTGTAAAGGTGGTACCTTTTTGCCCCAGAGAGCACAACTCAGGCAGGCTCAATGCACCTTAGTGCACAGAGCGCATTATGTATGGGGGTGGAGGGTGGGGTCTCATTGGGCCAGTGGATTACTTAGCAAAAGCCCACAACCCATCCAAGCATATAAGGGACACAGGGCCTATGGAGTGACAACAGCCCTGAGGCTGCAGAGTGGCTCTCCATGACTTATAGGTAACAATTCTATATTCCATTGCACCTCCTCAGTCCATAGAACATTTATTCAGCTGTGACCTCAGAAATGGTTGGTGGTTTCTCAGATAGTAGTCCACTGTCTGGAGAAACCTCAGGATGACTAGGCACTGGAGAGTTGACAGTGGGACCCAGAGGGGACTTTTCACTTCACAGTAGAAGGCACAGGCCGGTGAGCTGGTGAACAGTTTTGTGCATTAACAATTTTGCAAAGCAAAAATAAGGATTTCTGCCTACTTCTCATTATTTGGGAATTGATTCATAGAGTATAAGGAGCTTTTTGCCCACAAGGAAAGGAACAGTTTTCCATTGTGACTTATATCAGAGGGGTAGCCGTGTTAGTCTGGATCTGTAAAAGCAGCAAAGAATGCTGTGGCACCTTATAGACTAACAGACGTTTTGGAGCATGAGCTTTCGTGGGCGAATACTCACTTCGTCGGATGCAAGTAGTGGAAATTTCCAGGGGCAGGTATATATATGTGTGTATACATTGTGACTTAGTAGTTCTTTACTGGCTCTGAAGGAAGAAACTAGTAAAATGATATAATGAAGTATAGAATATGATGGATGATATGCCAAGGCAGAAAGTGAAATTAATGTATTGTGCTTTAGAATAAGAACCACAGTTGCCAACTTTCACACTGTAAATGAGCACCCCAACTTTCACAATAAGCCAAAAATCAAGCTAATACCATTTCAAAACAATACCAAAAAACAATACCAAAAAAAGCCAGTCCCTCAGAACCCCAACACTCTATGTGACTAGATCCCCCTGGTATGCAGTGTGGGACTGTGGTGGGCCCGCAGTACATCCTGACTCTTTCCCCCACTTTGCCCCTGATTGCCCCTTGCTCCTGCTTACTGGGAGCTGATTAAAAAGAAAAAAAAAAGAAAAAGAAAAAAAAAGAAGCAACAAGCTACAAGCCAAAGACTAGCTACAACAAGCAACTCACAAGCCAATTAAGTCAAAAATAAAGCCCAATTTCTGCGTTTTTTTCATGGGTTTGGCATGTCTGATAAGAACATGCATGTGGATAATCTGACCTCAGCTGTGGTTCAGGACAAGTTTTGCGTGTAGTACAAGTTTGAAACTGCTCTTGCTTATTTGTATTCAAATAAAATATATTAAATATTTCTTATCAGAAAAGGAATTTTTGAGCTACTTTGGAGTTTGGATAAGCATGAAATTCAGGACTGAGCTCAAATATTGTGCCACAACTATCTGACTGATTGAACTCATATTTGTCGCAGAGAGTGAAAAGGACCATAAACATGGCATGAGATGTGACAGCTGCCATATTGGCAGACATAGCAGGGATTGGACTAACAACCTCCAGAGCTGAAAGCTTGATATTCTATAGCTTCAGCTAAAGGAAAAGGCTCTTAAAGTGAGAGTGGTAATACATTCACATCCTCTGGTTGGATCAGGGACTGAGGGGGACATGTAAGCAGTAGGTTATACATACATAGGGCATAAAACACAAGATATGATTGAAAATAAGGCTTGTTACATTTGGAAAGGAGAAAGGCTACAAGGGGATTTGATTGAGATTTTCAAAACCGTATAATGAAAACTGATAATTCTTTCCTTTTTACTCTGCCCATTAATATGAGAAGGGGAGATATTAAGGTGTTAAAATAAAAAAAAATCAGGAAATACTATGTAATACAGAATATAGACAATGCATAGAATTGTCTCACAAAACATCTTCAAATCATAATATATCTGGATCTGATAATATATCTGGATCTGGATCTTTATCTATTTCTGATAAAAAGGATCTTAATAGGTTTATAGCCCTCCAATGCATTCTTTGAAGCACCATTCATAGTCTTTCCATAGCTCCAATTACTTCAGCAACTAAAAATGTAATCTAATGAATACAAAAACAAATAAAACAACAATTGTCTTTTTAAAATCCAGACAGCAATAAATTAATATAGAGTCAGTGACATTTAAGATCTGAAGCTTTCCCATATGTGAAATACTAGTAGTGTCAACAGTGTATTATAGGTGAAAGACAAGAAGAAAAAAGTAGCTTAGAAGAAACAACAACAGCAACATTATAATTAGTGCTACTGGCTCTTTCAAACTGAGTGCCATCCCAGTCTGCAGTATGTGTCCTGGGATATATTCTGCAGATTTAGCAGCCACAACAAATGTCAAACTATTGTACATTTCTAGTGCACCCATCATCATAGTTTCTTGGCCCCTGCATATGCATATATGACATGCACATGTTTGATTCTGCACTTGTTAACTAACCAGATTTTGTTGGCATTTACCTACAGTGTTTATAGAGAGAGATTACACTGATCTAAATGCCTATTCTACGCACGTCAGGTTAATAATCCACAGCAACCACCTTGTTTATTGCACAAAGAAAACCCCACTATGATTCTAGCAAGTCTTGAAAAGGAGGGTTGTAACAGGACTACAGAGTAACAAAAGCCACAATTGCAGCACAGCATCGACATCCAAATAAAGTCCTCATGCTTCATGCACAAAGAAAAGGAAATATCGCTTGAGCATTCAGAGCATGGGAGGCTTCCATCAACAGATACCTTACTGACATCACTGTTATCTAATGAAAGTCAGCTCACCACTGTAACAGAGGGAAAGCACTTACAGGATAATGAGAGAACCTTTACTGGGAAATAATTTGTTAAAGCTGTCTACTGCTTTAACAAACCTTGTCGTAGAGTGTCAGCACGGTTGCACTGAGAAAACACTGCTTTGCAAGGAAGATAGTGTTAGTACTGACTGATATCCCCTTCACACTTGTTCTTTTAAACATATCACCCACCATTTCCTAAATACTAAACCTCTTTAAAGCATGTTACATGAGCTTTCCTTAGAAGTAAAGTCACTGATGCGCCACTATGCTTCCAGGGCAGAAATTCACTACAGAGGAATCCACTTATAATGAATTAAGGTCTTTGTTTACAGTGAAATCCCAATGAACTTTCATCTGCTTATAATGGACTTCACTCCACTTATGGGTCTCTTGTCTTACATTTAAACTGAAAGCTCTTTGGGCAGGAACCATCTTTTTTAGTTCTGTGTTTGTACAGCACCTAGCACATGGTTAGGGCTCCAAGGCACTACATTATTACAAATAAATAATAATAATAAGAGGGCTTACACATACTCTTGCCCACAGTGGAGAAAGTCTCTGTACTGATCCTGAATAGGGTGGCATGGAAGGGACCCTAAGAAATGTCTTTCTGCTTATATGGCAAAGTGCCCCAAAATTCCCACAGAAGGAACAGAGAGCAGCTATTCTAGCCTATGGACTAAACAGAATCCACAAAGGGGCTGGAAGATAGATTATTTTTCTCCTCACAAATCCTGCCATTTTCCCCTCACAAAGCCCAATATTTTGCCTTTTCTCTAGGGAGTTAACTGAGGTCTGAATTTCTCCTCACACTCTGGCTATATCCTGTGTACATGCAGTGTGTAAATTACTGAGGTTTCCACTAAGGGTGTTTTTGTTTTTGTTTTCATTTGTGGCACATGCTGTAACTTGTGACCCAAGTTCCTTCCTGCCCTTAGCTAATATGTGTGCCAGGCTGTGTGATGTCACTGGGATAGTTGTTGTAATCCAGTCTGGTCACCTATAGAGTTTTACTTATTTTGCAATTCTTCTGAATTAAGCAGTATTCTTTTATTTCCTGGAGATTTCCAGGTGGAGACACCAGGCAGAAATCCAGAGATTATATACACTAAGGTCACAACTGTAACCCATTCTCATCTATACTTTTGGTGAAAAGGTCACTCCTCAAATAAGGCTTGGTTTCCTGACTCATTGTGTATATGTGAAGTTTGGGTTCAGTTCATAGAATCATAGAATATCAGGGTTGGAAGGGACCTCAAGAAGTCATCTAGTCCAACCCCCTGCTCAAAGCAGGACCAATCCCCAACTAAATCATCCCAGCCAGGGCTTTGTCAAGCCTGACCTTAAAAACCTCTAACAAAGGCAATTCCACTACCTCCCTAGGTAACCCATTCCAGTGCTTCACCACCCTCCTAGTGAAAAAGTTTTTCCTAATATCCAACCTAAACCTCCCCCACTGCAACTTGAGACCATTACTCCCTGTTCTGTCATCTGCTACCACTGAGAACAGTCTAGATCCATCCTCTTTGGAACCCCCCTTTCAGGTAGTTGAAAGCAGCTATCAAATCCCCCCTCAGTCTTCTCTTCTGCAGACTAAACAATCCCAGTTCCCTCAGCCTCTCCTCATCAGTCATGTGCTTCAGCCCCCTAATCATTTTTGTTGCCCTCCGCTGGACTCTTTCCAATTTTTCAATATCCTTCTTGTAGTGTGGGGCCCAAAACTGGACACAGTACTCCAGATGAGGCCTCAACAATGTTGAATAGAGGGGAATGATCACGTCCCTCGATCTGCTGGCAATGCCCCTACTTATACAGTCCAAAATGCCATTAGCCTTCTTGGCAACAAGGGCACACTGTCGACTCATATCCAGCTTCTCATCCACTGTAACCCCTAGGTCTTTTTCTACAGAACTGCTGCCTAATCATTCTGTTCTTAGTCTGTAGCAGTGCATGGGATTCTTCTGTCCTAAGTGCAGGACTCTGCACTTGTCCTTGTTGAAACTCATCCGATTTCTTTTGCCCCAATCCTCTAATTTGTCTAAGTCACTCTGTATCCTATCCCTACTCTCCAGTATATCTACCACTCTTCTTGTTTCATCTGCAAACTTGCTGAGGGTGCAGTCCACACCATCCTCCAGGTCATTAATGATCATTAAGTTTCTGTGCTGACAATGCCTGCCTCGGCCCACTGCAACAAAAGGAGAAAAGGATTAAACCTTAGAAGCAGAGCTTTGAAACACTCAGTGGTTTCAGTTCTCAGGGGTTTGCAGAAATGTTGTTTGCATTGCAGTTCAGATGCATTCACATCCCCTGAATCTGAATGAGCCTGAAAAAACTAGAAGTGAAACTCAGCTGAAACCATGAAATTTCACCTGTTTTGGGGGTCACCATTCAAAGGTGCAACCCAGGACCCCATTCTTGTGTCTAGCTCACTATCCTTCTCTGGTTTTCTTTTTTTCAAATCCTCCCTTGATCTAGACTGGATTTTGTTACCTCTCTTTTATCTTTATTTTACTCCTCTGTCTCAGTGTTTCTCCTTTATCTCTTCCACTCCATAGTCCCTAGTCTCACTGTCCTCAGAGGTATGCACTGATTTGTCTTTTAAGCCTTTGTGGCTTATTTCTATGTATGTTAACAGTTTTTCACAGTCATTTTAATGCCCCAGGAAGCTATTTATGGGGCCAATATAAAATGAGACCTAGGACTTTGTATAATATTTCTGCGCCCGGATGGTGGGAATACCATAAGAACCTAGGATCTCAAGCTAGGCTGGCAATGTAAGTGGCTCAGCACTTATTTTAATCAGCACCGCATATCAGTAATTATGGAAAGAATAGGTTAAATGCCAATTGTGAACATCAGTGGGAAACACTATCCCTTCAGGATATTGACACTGTGTTTTAGGAGGTAAGTGACTGTGGCAATTCCACAGCTGTTCTAAAGAAGCAGAGAAGAATAGATACAATATGGCAAAAAGTCAATTTGCCAAATCAAAGTGGAAGTGAAAATGATCCTATGGAGAGAATATCAAAAAAGTGTCAAAGCAGCATATTCAAACAAGCCATTTTAAATTGCCCCATTCAAAAACCATTCATTTACCCATCTTCAAAAGATAAATGAAATTATACCCTTGAAAAAGATGGCTGAACTTATTTAGAAAGAAACATATGTTGAGAAAGCTGAACAAATATTGGACAAACAATTAAAGGAACACAAAAGGAAATGAACTCACTCTAAGCATTGCATAGAGCTACGGGGTATGTGGAGGAATTCTTCCATGAAATTCAATTAGAATTGTAAATGCATTTAAGCAGTTTTGTGAAAGGGAAAATAAATGAACTCTCCTGCATTTCAAGAGTAGGAACAACAGCACTGGTTTCATAAAGACAAAAACTGACATATGTAATTTGAAGACAGCCATACACATTACCCTAAATGCAAGTGCATAAAAGGTCCACCAAGCTAACAGTCTCATCCATCTAGTATGAATCTAAGGTCATCTCAAATTACAGGACTTGTAAAATAACCAAGCAACACAACAAAATCCCCAGGAGAAGATACAAAAGGGATTGTCTACACTTAAAAGGGTTTGCCAGTACAGATATTCTTGTAGAGCAATTGAACTCATAGTCATTAAGTCTATTGCAACTCTTCATGCCTGGAAAGTTGTGGTCTTCCAGAAGAATTGAATTAGTGAGTTTAAGCAGTTTAGTAATATTTCACACATGTGGTATCACTTATTTTAACATTAACAGAGCACTTTTTACCCCAAAGTGATGGATCACTTTCACTTCATTGATAGGGAGCCACTTGTGCGGTGAAACAAACCAGCTGTAACATTGTGGCTTCAGGCCAGAAAACGAAGAATATTGCATCCAGTTCAAAGTACAGGGGGAATTTAAGCAGGAATAATCTGATTATTTACTGAAGTTCACACTTCCAGGAGCACAGTGCACTCTCAGAGGTATATGCATCACTTACTGTATTATCAGCCTGATTCTGTGGACCACCTGCATTTCCATGAAGGTCTCACATCTGAATACCAATCTGGTCCAGCAGCGCTTTGCTGATAGAGCAGAGGTGTGTATGACTATATCGCTACAGGTGCAGGCACCATTAGGAGCCACAAATACCAAAGGAATTCAGACACAAGCCTATACTATTTATCAGACTCAGCAAGGGATTGTGAGTTCAAGTAAGTCTGATAGCTGCACCGATACCACATGCAAAATTCCATGGTCAAGGTTTTATCTATGCACCAGACTGAACATAAGGCCGTCTCCTGCTGGCCTAGGGAATCACAAGCCGGAACCACAGAGAAATCATGAGTCTTTGATATGACAGGGCAGAGTTATTTTTCTGTCTGTGTTCTTATACTAGTGCCCAACATTGGCTATTTTTAACCTTTTTTTCAGCCCTGATGCTTCCAGGATTTCTGTTTTTCTCCATTTAGCCTGATATCATTTGGGTTCAACTGTCTTAAGCAAACAAAGGCCTATGTGAACACCACAAATTCACAACTGTTAATAGCAATACAAATTATCATTGTTCAAACGTTATATAAAAGGTGAAAGGCTAGAATATTAGACACTGAAGAAAGGAATACATTAATTGAATAACTACATCAAAACAGAAAAAAAATAAGTGACATAAAAATGACTTTACCATTACATTTTCACATGCATGAAAGGTGCATAATCTACTGTAATTCTCTGCATTTATATGGAAATTAAAGTAGCCTAGTAACTGAATGTATTATTGCTTTCTGCTTTAATATGCTGACCCCTGGCTCTCTGCTGCTGTGAGTTTTAGTCCCAGATGAGCCTTCAGACTCAAGATAAAGATTACAGTAATGGAACTCCCCCCTTCTCCCCCCTCCCGCCAGTATCACACTCTTTTTTAATAGTTTACGGAGACCCTGGTGTGATTGGTGACTGATTTAAACAAAGAGATGAAAACATCATGCAAACACATAGTAACAACATGGTGTTCTTCACCAAACAGGTGTCTATAATGTATATGTAGGTGGTGGTGGATGCTGGATTGGATTATGGTACTTGCAAATTTAGGAGAGATCCTTACTTATTGTTAAGGTGGGATTCAGCACACAGATTGTTGCTCAAGTGGAAATTCATAGGCAGGGCATTCATCCCCAACCAGACTGATATTCACCTCTGAACAATCATTTTCCTATAGTCTTCTGAAACAGAATTCTTTCTTGTGCCTGCCAAGAGATGGATCTAATTCTGATTCTTCTGAGTATAGTCCAGCTACTTCCATAGACAAATAAGCATTTATTTTTGCTGCAATCAAACTGCTTCTGAAATGGTCACAGGTTAGATAGAAATTTAGGCTCCTAAATCCATATTTAGCTTCCTAAATAAAGTGGCCTACTTTTTAAGGTGCTAGGCCCTTGCAAATTCCATGGAGTTTAATGGAATTTTGGGTGGTTTAGCCCCTTTGAAAACCAGGCTGCTTGTATTTAGCTGTCTAACTTTAGGTGTCCAGGTTTAAAATTTCTAGCCTTATAGAAAACAGCAATGATATCAAAGAACTTTAATCCCATCATCCTTCAGGCAGGATCTCAGACATGGAAGCTTTCTGAACTCGAACACCACATGCATCCCTGCTGCCATGGCTATTAAAATTTGATTGTGACAAGGACTGTGATGAATAGTCAGTGAAAGAAAAAGGCCACTAAATTTCATAAGGGCATAATCCAAAACCCATGGGAATCAATGGGTGCTTTTCCATAGACTTTACTGGGCTTTGGATCAGGCCCTAAGTGCTCTTAGTAGAAATAGAAAATAATGCTGAATATAAGATGAGTCATAGGTGCTTAACAACAGTGAAATGAGTAAAGCACTTAATACAGTGAAATGAGTAAAGCAAGTGTAGGATGCTGTACCCTGATAATTAAGACTGTACAAAACTTGTAGGAAGAGCCCTAGCAGAGAGATAATGAAATCAACCAAATATCTGACTGTAATTTTTCCTCTTGGGTCCACACATGGACCTCAAAAGTAACTACTGTGTGTACATATGATAGCAGAAAATTAATTTTAAATCTAGTCCTAGCCTATACTATAGTAAAGCCTAACTAAAGTGTTCTAAAAAATAAGTTTTAAATCGCCTAGAAATTCCCCAATCTTGCCAGCTCCTCCCATCTCTATTTAATCTTCTCCCTGTAAGAGTTAATTACCCAGTGAACATAAGAACGGCCGTACCTGGTCAGACCAAAGGTCCATCTAGCCCAGTATCTGTCTACCGACAGTGGCCAATGCCAGGTGCCCCAGAGGGAGTGAACCTAACAGGCAATGATCACGTGATCTCTCTCCTGCCATCCATCTCCATCCTCTGACAAACAGAGGCTAGGGACACCATTCCTTACTCATTCTGGCTAATAGCCATTTATGGACTTAACCACCATGAATTTATCCAGTTCTCTTTTAAACGCTGTTATAGTCCTAGCCTTCACAACCTCCTCAGGTAAGGAGTTCCACAAGTTGACTGTGCGCTGCATGAAGAAGAACTTCCTTTTATTTGTTTTAAACTTGCTGCCTATTAATTTCATTTGGTGACCCCCTAGTTCTTGTATTATGGGAATAAGTAAATAACTTTTCCTTATCCACTTTCTCCACATCACTCATGATTTTATATACCTCTATCATATTCCCCCTTAATCTCCTCTTTTCCAAGCTGAAGAGTCCTAGCCTCTTTAATCTTTCCTCATATGGGACCCTCTCCAAACCCCTAATCATTTTAGTTGCCCTTCTCTGAACCTTTTCTAGTGCCAGTATATCTTTTTTGAGGTGAGGAGACCACATCTGTACACAGTATTCGAGATGTGGGCATACCATGGATTTATATAAGGGCAATAATATATTCTCAGTCTTATTCTCTATCCCCTTTTTAATGATTCCTAACATCCTGTTTGCTTTTTTGACCGCCTCTGCACACTGTGTGGACATCTTCAGAGAACTGTCCACGATGACTCCAAGATCTTTTTCCTGACTCATTGTAGCTAAATTAGCCCCCATCATATTGTATGTATAGTTGGGGTTATTTTTTCCAATGTGCATTACTTTACATTTAGCCACATTAAATTTCATTTGCCATTTTGTTGTCCAATCACTTAGTTTTGTGAGATCTTGTTGAAGTTCTTCACAGTCTGCTTTGGTCTTAAGTATCTTGAGTAGTTTAGTATCATCTGCAAACTTTGCCACCTCACTCTTTACCCCTTTCTCCAGATCATTTATGAATAAATTGAATAGGATTGGTCCTAGGACTGACCCTTGGGGAACACCACTAGTTACCCCTCTCCATTCTGAGAATTTACCATTAATTCCTACTCTTTGTTCCCTGTCTTTTAACCAGTTCTCAATCCATGAAAGGACCTTCCCTTTTATCCCATGACAGCTTAATTTACGTAACAGCCTTTGGTGAGGGACCTTTTCAAAGGCTTTCTGGAAATCTAAGTACACTATGTCCACTGGATCCCCCTTGTCCACGTTTGTTGACCCCTTCAAAGAACTCTAGTAGATTAGTAAGACACGATTTCCCTTTACAGAAACCATGTTGACTATTGCTCAACAGTTTATGTTTTTCTATGTGTCTGACAAATGTATTCTTAACAATTGTTTTGACTAATTTGCCCAGTACTGACATTAGACTTACCGGTCTGTAATTGCCGGGATCACCTCTAGAGCCCTTTTAAAATATTGGCGTTACATTAGCTAACTTCCAGTCATTGGGTACCGAAGCCGATTTAAAGGACAGGTTACAAATCTTAGTTAATAGTTCCACAACTTCACATTTGAATTCTTTCAGAACTCTTGGGTGAATGCCATCTGGTCCCACTGACTTGTTAATGTTGAGTTTATCAATTAATTCCAAAACCTCCTCTAGTGACACTTTAATCTGTGACAGTTCCTCAGTTTTGTCACCTACAAAAGCCAGCTCAGGTTTGGGAATCTCCCTAACATCCTCAGCCTTGAAGACTGAAGCAAAGAATCCATTTAGATTCTCCGCAATTACTTTATCATCTTTAAGCGCTCCTTTTGTATCTCGATCATCAAGGGGCCCCACTGATTGTTTAGCAGGCTTCCTGCTTCTGATGTACTTAAAAAACATTTTGTTATTACTTTTGGAGTTTTTGGCTAGTGACTTGGTCAAATGCTCCCTTCATCCAACAAGGGAACAGAGAAAATACTATTCTATAATGTGACACCATGTGAGCAAGGTGACCAACCACACAATGAGAACGTATAATGTAATTAATAATTTGTTAAAAAACCCTAGGTTGAAATATGCTTGTATAGCACCAGTCCAGAAAAGCATGCTAGTTGTTGTAATGTCTTGCCTCTTTAAATGGTTGGGCACCACATACTCAGTGCAGAGCCTCACTTCGGTTTGTCCTTGTTTGGTATCAGAACAAGAAAGCCATGCCAGCAGATGAAGGTGTTTAAACCGCTCCTGCTGTGTTTGTGTCCTTCTCAGCTGAGTCCACATATAACAGTAGACCCTCTGCATTTAAAGTTAACCAGGTATTTAAGTTCTTTCCTGGATCAGGGCCATAGAGTCCATGAAGCACAGTTACAAATAATGAATCAATTTGGAAAACACACAGTTTGTTCAAAAGCAGTTTGGAAAAAAAAGGGGGAGGGATAATTTGGTTGAACTGATCACTATGAATAATTTTCTCAGCTTTAGTAGCAGACATTCAGAATTTCACCAAATTTACTTTTTTCCTTCTGTCCCTGATGTTTAGAAGTCTCTAGCAGATCTCTTTGAATGAATAAGGCAAAAAGGCCAGTCATAGATGCACACTGGCAGTTCGGTGAACTTTACATCTGTTCTTGGACATTCATCTTGCAAGTCTGACAAGTGGAAAACAAGCTGAACAAAGATAACTCTAATCTTCCCCGCATAAGCAATATAAAAGGCACTCTAGAAGGAACTGATGTGTGGATTATTAAATTCTTCAATTCATATCAAACCCTTTATTTAATTTTTGTAAGAGTCTACGTCCCTTATAAGCTAAGTAGCAATCTCTTTTATTATTACCTTTTACTTACAGCCAGGTTATATTGCAAGTAGACATCTCTCACACAAAACAGTGGTTTATGGATTGTAAATTAATAGCATGACATGACACCTGAGGTAACATTAGCTGCAGTGCACAGCCTATTCCTGGATAGCAAAGACCATCTCTACAGCATATTGATGGTAGTTTATTCTTCTCCACCTTTACTTGGTACTGTGAAATTAGTGGATGTTAGTGAAGTCTCTTTCCTTCTCTTGTATGTCTCTGTGATATTTAAACACTTTGGTCTTTATTTGTTGGTGCTTGTTAGCCAGGGGTAAAGCTTAATTAATAGTTAAACTTTAATATTCACATATATATTTTCAGACAGCTTAATCTATTCAGAGGGTTTTAATTTGTGAAATTTGCTCTATCTCTAGCCATCAGGGGATTTCTTTTACCTCCAATATTGCTGAAGTTTTATCTTTACTCTCCAGTAAAGTTCAAGTCTAAACAGATCTTGCCTTGTCCTCTCTTGGATAATCCAATTTGCTAGACTTGACCAGGAAACACTGAAATGAAGCATGGCTGCTCAGGTTTGCCCAAACATTTCATGATCTGGGGTCAGAGTGATGAGAAGATTTCATCAATAAGCAGCATAAAATTTTCAAATCAATATAAGACAAGAAAATTTCATGCTCTTTTTTCAAGAATGTAGAGGAATATATATTTTTTTCAGCAGAGCTCAAAATTGAAGCATAGAAAAGGAAAATTATGAGGGAAAAACTGTGTTTTTTCATCTTTTCCATAAGCTGAACAATGAAATATCTTTAAAGTAATAAATTATTAAACAAATCAATAGCTGATTATAAAAAAGTGCCTGGTGCTATTCATTCACTTTGCTGCATATCCCATCAACTACATCACTGTGCTAATCCTACAAAATATATGGCAGTGTTTGCTTGGTACAGCAAAAAGCAGGACTGAAGAGTCATAATGCGACCTGGAATCTCAGCAAATTCCCCTTAGTTTCAAAGGAGGCAAAAGTCAGGTGCCCTTGTTGCTCTTCTGAGCACAGAATTTATCAGCTGTACACAGTAATGCATGCAGCTATTTAGGAGCTGAATTGGATTTTTCTTTCTACATAGCTAATATCATATCAATTGATTACAACGGCATGTTTTCTGCTTTTCTGAAAGGTCCACAACTGAGTCTAATAAGAAAGTAATGAATTAATATAAAGTCATGTGCCTTTGCTCCATTTGATTAAATTCATTAGCTACATAGCCACTGAAGCACAGAACTCTCACTGCTCTGAAGACTGTCTCTTACCCATCTCTGTGTGGTATTGTTGTACATATGTTGTACATATGAAGTACAGGTGGCACCAGCCAGCCACTCCTATTAACTTTGATGAGAGTTACACTTGCTTAACTCAGACAAAATTTGGTCCTCTTCTCATTTGCCCGTTCTTTATCATCAAAGATACACCAGAGCAAGGAACCCCATCGTTAATTACTCCACTTCAGGGTGAAAAATAAGATTCCACTACCAAACTCACCAGCTGAAAGAATGAGCATGCCAGCACTTTCTGAACATTACCAGAGACAATCCATTGGTGATCTTCCAGAAAACACCATCCTAGCCACTATGGATGTAGAAGCCCTCTACGCCAACATTCCACACAAAGATGGAGTACAAGCCATCAGGAATAGTATCCCCGATAATGCCATGGCAAACCTGGTGGCTGAGCTTTGTGACTTTGTCCTTACCCACTACTATTTCAGATTTGGGGACAATTTATACTTTCAATTCAGCAGCACTGCTATGGATACCCGCATGGCCCCACAGCATGCCAGCATTTTTATGGCTGACTTAGAACAACTTCCTCAGCTCTCGTGCCCTAGCTCCCCATCTCTACTTGTGCTACATTGATGACATCTTCATCATGTGGACCCATGGGAAGAAGGCCCTTGAAGAATTCTACCATTTCAACAATTTCCACCCCACGATCAACCTCAGCCTAGACCAGTCCACACAAGAGATCCACTTCCTGACACTACGGTGCAAATAAGCAATGGTCACATAAACACCACCCTATACCGGAAACCTACTATAGGAAACCTACCACTATACTTACCTACATGCCTACAGCTTTCATCCAGACCACATCACACGATCCATTGTCTACAGCCAAGACCTAAGATACAACCACATTTGCTCCAATTCCTCAGACAGAGACAAACACCTACAGGATCTCTATCAAGCTTTCTTAAAACTACGATACCCACCTGGTGAAGTAAAGAAACAGATTGTTAGAGCCAAAAGGATACCCAGAAGTCACCTACTACAGGACAGGCCCAACAAAAGAAAGTAACAGAATGCCACTAGCCATCACCTACAGCCCCTAACTAAAACCTCTCCAGTGCATCATCAAGGATCTACAACCTATCTTGAAGGATAATCCCTCGCTCTCCCAGACCTTGGGAGACAGACCAGTCCTTGCTTACACACAGCTCCCCAAGCTGAAACAAATACTCACCAGCCCCTACACACTACACAACAGAAACAGTAACCCAGGAACCAATCCCTGCAACAAACCATGTTTACAACTCTGTCCACATGTCTCTTCAAGGGACACCATCATAGGACCTAACCATATCAGCCACACCATCAGGGGCTCGTTCACCTGCATGTCTACCAATGTGATATATGCCATCGTGTGCTAGCAAATGCACCTCTGCCATGTACATTGGACAAACTGGACAGTCTCTACACAAACAAATAAATGGACACAAACCAGACATGAAGAATTATAACATTCAAAAACCAGTAGGAGAGCACGTCAATCTCCCTGGACACTCACTAGCAGACTTAAAAGTGGCAATTCTTCAACAAAATAACTTCAAAACAGACTTCAGTGAGAAACTGCAGAACTGGAATTAATTTATAAACTTGACACCATCAAATTAGGCCTGAATAAAGACTGGGAGTGGCTAGTTACTACAAAAAATAATTTTCCCTCTGCTGATACTCACACCTTCTTGTCAACTGTTAAGAATGGGCCGCATCTACCATTACTGAATTGGCCTCGTTAGCACTATAAAAGTAATTTTCCCTCCGTTGATATTCACCAGTTCTTGCCATCTGTTGGAAATGGGCCACATGCACCATGATTGAATTGCTCTCATTGGCACTGACCCCCCTGCTCGGTAAGGTAACTCCCATCTTTTCATATGCTGTGTATTTATACCTGTCTACTGTATTTTCCACTCTATGCACTCTATGCATCTGATGAAGTGGGTTTTAGCCCATGAAATCTTATGTCCAAATATATTTGTTAGTCTCTTAAGGTGCCACAAGGCCTCCTTGTTGTTTTCGCTGATACAGATTATAACACGGCTTCCCCTCTGAAACCTTGTTGTTTTTTATTTAAAAAATGGTTATAGCAAAAATTAACAAAATTTGCTGACAACTCCTGCCAAGGGATGGGGATGTCACTCAGTTGCTGAGCTATGCCATGACTGCATTCTTGAGGTTGAAGGTTGCTTGACTCATACTTAGTGAATTCAGTTAAACACTTCTGTGGTTTTTAAAAGCTTTTACTTGCTGACTGTGTATCTTTATATGATGATGCAGATGTTCCAGGGAACAGTGCTTAGTTTCTGATGGTGTCATAGTGCTAAGCGAGTGGGGGAGATAGCCTCTTAACTACCATGACTGGAAGCAGAAAGGGAGGCAACTGCAAAAATTAACATGGCACCAGCTGCCTGGTGGACACTGCAAGCTGACCTGCCAGGAGGGCTTCCTGCCTCCTGAAATTAGGTCACTGAAGTTTGGAAGATATAAACAAGGACAAAAAGGCATTTTTGCATCCATCCCTTGAGAGATTAAAAGGACCAGAGCTCTTGACCTCATAGAACATTGGAACCTTCACCCAAGGGGGTTGGTGTCTCAGGGAATATAGACGAGACACCTGGTTAGGCAAAGATTGTAACTTGCATCAATTAAGTTTTAGTCTTAGAAGCATATTTTACTTGTGCTTGTTTGTAACCATTTCTATCTTAATGCCTTATCTTGGTGTCACTTAAACCTGTGACCTCTTGTTTAATAAACTTGTTTTACTTTTACTATAGGCCAATCACTTTGACTGAAATGAAACCCTTGTTAAATTAATGAGCTGATGTTTACTGTCTCTTTAAAGGAGCAGCAAACTTAACATCTGTGAATAGTCCAGGAAAGGGCTGGACACTACAGGGCAGACAGGTTTGGGGAAATTTTGTATTGAGCAGGGGTTTGGGGTCATCCTGCAAAAAGTAACTGGGCAGTGGAAGCCTGGGTATGAATTGTTTGGTGTCAGGCTCTAAGCCACGGCAGCATAGCATTTAAGGCGCCCAGAGTTGTAGGGCAGAGTCACTGGTCTGGGTTGAACCCGTAAGTATCACCGTGTTTTATCTTAAACAATATGACCATTTCCCCTAATGGTGGTAGTAGTAATCAGGGAAAGATGGTGGATATCTGCAGCTCTGAAAATTAAGACTGAGTGCATCTTCTAATGAACTTCTGCCTTTCCCCCCCATAGTATGTTCCAGAGACACACATTTTCTGCTCAGTAATTGTGCCTGTAAAGTAAACTCATTAGCAAAGAATGTGCACATAAATCCAACCCCCGAGTGTTTTTTCCCTGTGCTTAAAATAACTCTTAGTTCATCAGCTGAAGCTCAAGTGTCATTCCTGATGTCATTTACATGGGTGAATATGGATTGTAATTTCAAAGAACTAATCAGCACTTTTGATATTAGGTTGAGAGGGTCTAGGAAATCCATTATTTGTACATGCCAAAAAAGTATGGGAAGACTTCATAGAGAAAGGACTAACTCATCATCTGATGTACCTTTGCAAAACAACAAGGAAGGGACATGAACAATTAAAACGTATTTCTTGGTAATATTCCAGCCCTTTGCTGTGTATTAATTAGCAATGATTGTCGTTGTGAGTTTTGAGACATGTTTGCTTTGGTGGCTTTACAGCCTGCAATCAGAGATTATGCCATGCCTTTCAAAACTGGTTGTCTATTGACATAAATATAATACTTCTTTCAGCTTAACAATGTAAAGCTGAACATTTTCCCTTCATTTAAGCTGTGCCGTTTTCAGTTAAGACAGAAATAAATAAATAAAAAAAGAATCAAAGAGAATTATATATTCAGTAACATTCACTATTTATGTTTAACAGGTTTTTACTTCAATAAAGTTGTTTCATTTTTTGTGTTTTGTTTCATTTTCCTGACTATTACTTTTCAACCAAATGGAAAGGACAAAACAAACAAACAAATAAACAAATAAATAAATACAACACATCTGCCATAGACTTTTGAAAAAAGAAACTTCTGGGGTGTTTTTGTTTTTAGCCAGCTGCAAGTATCACAGCTGGAAGCTTCAGAAAGAAAAGGAGAGAACAAATGATTTGTAAAATAACTCAATAAAAATCTTCCATATGCATATATTCAAAAGGCTGTGACTTCTACAAATGTAGTTTTGATGTCTTCTTATCAAACTCTTCCATATAATAGCATTTGTCATAAATCATTTGATAAATCAACTTATTATTAAATTCATTTATTAGAAGAGAAAACTGATCATTGGATTTTTTTTTAGCTATTCTCCTCTGTCTACGTTTGAGAGAGACAATGTAGGCAGGGCCATATCTTGTAGGGGAGCAACTCCTGCTGGTGAAAGGTACAAGCTTCTAAGCTATACAGAGCTCTTCTTGAGATCTGGGGAAGGAAGCAGCTCCACTCACCTTATCGGTCTCATATCCTGGGACCAACATGGCTACAACATCATCTCTCTACATTTGTAATTAACTTTATTATACTCAGGTTTCATATCAAACATGCCGTACTATTTGGTGTGGACAGACAGATTCTACCCTATCACTGTTAGAGTTCCTCCTTTTTCAGTCACCCTGAGAAGAAGAATATAATGGCCAAATTATGATAGCATTAGTCTTGTCATGAGCTGTTCCAGTGAAGTTACTAGAGGTACTAATCAGTGTGATCGCGAGTGTGAAAATCTGGCCGTAAATGTTGGTTTTCTCTGGCAGACAACAAAGTCTAGTGATCATTATGGTTGTTGCCATTTGATTAATTATGGAGGTGTTGGTCATAATTCCCTAGTTACATTCTGAAACAAGCTTATATAAGTACAGATTTCTGCATTTTTCTCTCTGTGTGTACATGGCCTTTCCTTATGAAATCTCACAGAAGATTAGGGTTTTTTTTAATGCTTTTTGGATGTTTTACATACATTTGTGTAATACATTTGTAATAGTAAGTGTTTTCAATTATCCTCTGGCTGAAATTTGACAGGGTTTCACATGGTAGTTATTTTTGCTTTTGATCCTCATGGATCATTTTAAAAAGCAAATATTTAGGATAAATATAAAAACACCTTCCATATACAAGTATACTGCAGTCAAATTACACTTAGACAATTTGCTGGATAAGGAGAAAATGTCATGCTATTAATGAGAGGGGTCAATGGGCAAACATATTGGGCAAATATCCCTCCCCAAAATGCAGAGCCAAAAATTTTAAGGCCAGGAGGGAATATGATAATCATCTAGTCTGATCTCCTGCATAAGACAGGCCACAGGATCTCACCAAGTTATTACTTCATCAAGCCCATAACTTCTAGTTGAGCTACAGCCCATGTAGGGGTAACCCAAATGTATTACAAATGTCCAACAGCATCAACCTGTCATGTATTCCTGTCATCATATTAGATGAATGATGATATTGGGCTCCAAGATAAGCAATAAAAAAAAAGCGTGTTTCCCTTTTTGAGGTGATTTTTTTTTGCTTTATTCTGCACTACCTGAAAAAAATGGATGCAGTTAAGAGCTTAAACAAGAAATTAATTGCTTCCTAAAATATTCACAATGTTTTAGCAGGAATCACTCTACTTTGGGAGGCTTTTCAAAATTTAGGACGTTAATGGCATCTAGTATTTCCTAAGAGAGCAGAGAGGTGGAACACCAGACATAATGGTTATCATTTCATTTTTAGCAAGCATTTTTTTATAATTATAGCTTTCTGTAGTGATTAAAAAGCAATGCAAAAACCATGGTTGAACTCATCTGTCTTCCTACCTGAAAATTTTTGTGCTGATGAGTGTATTGCCTTATAAATTCCATTTTTAAAAATTGTTAACGTTAATACTGGCCTGTATTGAAGTCCTTAAAGTATTTTTCAGCACACCAGCTGAGTATACTCCAATTTATCCCTTCCTTAATACATTTTTCTTGTAGTCCTAAACAAAATGGATTTTCTGCTCACTGATAATCTCTGCTAATTGCAATCTAAGTGAGAATGATGTTTTTATGCAGTAGCTCTATATCTTATGAACATTTACAAATAGCCTTTAATGCTTTAAAATGCTCTTCCAATGCTCTACTTTTTATGCAAACTCTTTTCTTCGTACTGTTGAAGTGGCTAATGTATATGTGCACCATGTCCCTTTGCTGACTGGATTCAGCATTGCTCAAGACTATCATTGGCCTTGTAATGCTAGCAGAGATGGTCCATTTTCTAATATAGTTTAGAATTGCACTTTTTGGAACAGCAGGATCCCAGTTCTGTCTCCAATGCCAACAATAAATGGGCTTTAAAAGCTAATGATCATTACCGTGAATTGCTCCTAAAAAGAACTAACCTCCATTTTAGGGCATGCAGCACTGATATGGTGTGCTATCATTGTTCCGCCTTACCTGAAAGGTGAACAATGCCATTCTGCACCAGGTGCAGCTGCTTGATGGCCCGTTGGGGAACCCCCCACATACAGTACTGCAGTAAACAAGCCTAGAGTTAGCACAGGCATGGCTAGTTTGCATTCGGTGGGATCTTAGGTTTGCATTTGCTGTATTTCTTTTCCAAGGCACACTATACATTCTGAGACACAATGCTTGTCTAAACAATCTTGCACTGGAATTCATCTTCTCATGCAATTATACTAAACGGCGGTTGAAGGAATTTGTACAGGTTAACACAGTGGAAAGTTGTTAGTCATGATGATTGTTCAGTCACTTTAATTGCCCAGTGCCATGAGCTTGTATCTAGCACCAGTGGAGTAGTGACTACTAGTCTGGGGACAGTGGAAGTGGATTAAGCTGAAAAGAACTGAAGTCATTCTACTTCCAAGAGAGCATCCACAGTGTTTTAATGAGCTTTAACTAATGCATGTTAAATTTGCACCTTTTGTTAATTTGGCTCAACTTTCCTGATTGTCCGCATGGAGACATGCCCTCATGTCTAAAACATATACATCCAATGGTGTTTTTCTGGATCTACTTTCTAATTTACATATACCTAGCTCTTTAAGCTGTTCACCGCAATAGACAGAAAGATGCTTTTTACAGTGCAATAATACACCTTGGAGTTTAAATATACTCTGGTGTGACAGGGTTAATACACCACTGTGGTGCCTCCTGCTGGCTGTCCCGGGCATTAGCTCTGCTAACCAGTGCACCCTCTTCGGGTGGTGTCTCTGCACCACCACTTCTGCTACAGGACCCACGCCACTCCCAGGACTGTGGTGTCCTCTTCATAACACAACCCCCTGGCTGTGTCACACTCTGTTCTCCCTCCTTCCGGGGGAAACTGTAGTCCACTGTCCAGCCACTCAATGGTGAGTGGGGGAACTTGGGCTCACTCACAACTCTGGATCCTGGCCAAGGGACCCTGTAGACGGCCGCCACTTGCTGCATCCCCTCTGACTCCTCAGTTCATTCCCCTGGGCCACTTCCCCCAGGCCACCATCACCCTCTTCACCCTTGCATCAGTGCCACAGCCAACCAGGAGCCGTCTTTAGCATCACTGCTCTGTGCAGGGTGCTAGCACATCTTTCTCCTGTAAGGAGCCTGATCTTCCCTCCATGAGCTGCAGGCAGCTACTGAAGCTGCTCTGCTCTGCAGCTCTTCTTATATGGGCCTTCCCAGCCCTGATTGGCTGCTTCCCCCTCAGCCCTTCTCTAATTGGCAGCCTCATACACAGCCTCCCTAGGACTCTATTAACCCCTTGTGGGCCAGTGTGGGGCAGACGCCCCATCACATCTGGCATATAGTGTTTATTTGTTTTCCAAGTCCGGACTAACAATATGCACACCAGATTCTAATTGGATATCAGCAAATGCTTGGAATATGCAGGCCTGTTTGTATCTTGAACATTGTTAGCACTGACAGTCATACTTCAGGCCAACTGAACCTGTATTTTCCCACCAAGGTCCATCAAAGTCACCCACTCTCAGGCTTCCGGCTCCTAGCCATCATCTCTCTGAGATAGAGACCTATATCTCTCCCACTCCTGACCAGGGTTTTTCCAGACTGTGCAGTTCCCTGCCTACATTGTGAGTTTCACAGCAAGTCAGTTTGCTGAAGCAGGACAACTTTATTTTCTTCTCAGAGGTCATAGACAGCATAAAGGTCCACAGTTAAAAGTTACTACAAAGCCCTTTCTAAGCAAGTACATTTATGCTTAAGTTGAAAGCATCACAGAGAAAGTATGTTAAAACAATAAAACAACCTACGTACATGCTAACAAGCTTACCGGAGATCACCACCACTCCAACAAGGCTTCAGTCCTTCAAATGACAGCAAGGGTTTTATCTGTGTTTACAAGTTCACAGATATCAGAACAAGCACTCCTGTGAATATGAGAGTCACTCCTTTATATAGTTTGGCCCTTTGGTCTTGTGACCCTGGGAACAGGTACTCAGCAGATAATGACTGTCTTCTCAGGGTATAACTTCAAAGAGCTGGGATTTTGCATAACTGTTAGGGAAAATTTGCATTCACCCCACCTTCGATATTTTCCACGAAATATGCTTCACGTGTACTGTCCCAAAAGTTCATTCTTATCTGCCACGTTGTTCAGTATAATCCTTTGATCTTGCAGGGCCAAAATAATACCTAACTTTTAAATTTAATACAATGGATTCCACAGATACTTACATTTAATTCAGTGATACTTCCCAAAGATATTTCCAGGAAATTGCAATATCTGTCACAATAACAATTAATATCAAGCTTATTGTTGTTGGAAACTTTGCTCTCTCTCATCTGTTGCCCAATAATATGCACTGCTTTGTTTGGGGTATTTTTGCTCAGCTTAGTTCAGGGCTTTGCAAATAAATCAATCTATTACATTTTGCAAAGGAACGTCCTTTTTGTAGTGTAGAATTCAATGGTAATATGTCTTTCCTCCATAATATCTACAACATTTCTTATTAACTTGCTGCTATTGTTAGTCTGTGGGGTTATCTACTTCTGCACTCCTTTGTCTTAGTCATGGGGCCTAGTCTCTATTTGCATAGGCTACCCACATGGAATGAATTTCGTTTTGAATACTTTGCAGTCATTGCTTTGAGTTGTGCTTGAATTATTTGGTGATACTCAGCTACATCCATTGTTTTGTTTTGTTTTTCCTAGGGAAAATATAGTGCCTTCATTGACAAGCTTATTCTCCTAGCTTGAGCAGTGTTAGAACGGAAGATGACAATGTCTCTCACCATTTCATAGCTGTCTGCACAGCAACAATCTTTGACTAACAGCTGTAAGTCAATTTAAAACTATTCAAGTGCCTCAAGGACGCCTTGTATTTTTCCATGGAATTTGTTTATACTGAATTTGTTTATACTGAAGCTGCACCTTTCTTCTTTAAACATTGCTTTGTAGGTCAAGATAACATTTTCATAAGTTTTCTGAATCTTTCCCATGGTTATGGGAGGTTGCCAGATTCCTAGTACATTCTAGGTGCAAGAAAATCAGTCATCTCAATAGTGTTTAAGAGAGCAGTTTTTGACACCTACCATTATTTTCTGTTGTGCTCTAAACTCACTAAATGGATGAGTTTCAGAACATTCTGGGGGTATACTGTATCCCCTTTCCATCTCCTAATTCTGACCACCAAAATTAGATTGACTAAAGCAAAATAAGTCACTCTACAGCAGGAAGTGGTTCAGAAGAATTTGGTGTCAACACACCAGATAAATGCAAGTAGCATACTCTGTTATGGCAGCGTCTCCATTTTTGTTTATGTCACAGGCATGGCTCTACTGACCACATTGTCCTTTTGCTTTCTGAACTATATATCACTGAACTGCACTGTTCAGCATAGTGGATTGTTTCAATCATTGCTTGTGATCCACTATGAGTTATGAGATAGCTTACATCATTGCTGATCAGAGGCAGCTAGGAAGGGATCCGAACTTCCTGGGCATCTTCACATTTGCCCCACTGTTGTTAACATATGTATACAAAGCAGGATTTGGTTTCTTCTTAGGGTTCTCGTTATCAGAGCTGGGATCAACTGTCAAAATACATGCAAGATTGCGAACAGATGACAAGCCACTGGGAGTAGTTTGGCACTATGTTTGTTGCGTGTACTTTCAGTCCACTGTAATGGCCATCTGCCACATTGAGAATGCATTGGTTTTCCTTTTGCATGGGAGCAAAGACTTGGACCTCTTTTTTTATGACACTGAACCCTGCTCGACTCCAGCGATGCCCTCAATCTCTGTAATCCATGTAGTGTACACAGAAACTAGCAACCAGCCCACACTGAAAATGTAGCTATTTTTTTTCCTTTTTCCTGAAAAGCACATGTGCTACTGCTTGGCATCTAGGCATCAGCCAAATGTCCTGATATTCCAGAATTCCATTTGGGAAAATGTGCAGATTCCAGGAAACCCATGTTAAACTCACTCATTCTCTACCTATATACTGTATGTCCCTAATGGAACAGGTGGAATTTCTATTACAGTGTAGACTGGATGATGTAACAGTTGAATTTCTATGCTCAGATTAAGTATCTCAGTGTAAATGCTGGAAAGTCGCTGCCCCCAGTAAAGTGCACTAATGTGAAATTGTCTACATAAATGCTGGAAAAGCAGCTGCAAAAGGAATTTCCCTTTGATACTAGACATTTTCTACCTCAATGTTGGAATGGAAGATTCATTAAGACTCTCCTGTAATAGGGGAAATAACGAGCCTTACTCTTATCTCATTTACACTAGTGTAAGGCAGGAATATCTACTGGAATCAATAGAATTATGTTGGTGTGAAAGTGATGTCACATCAGAATCAGACCTATTGGTATACATTGGAATCAGACTCAGCAGAGCTCCAATACAGTAGAGCACAACAACAGTGGTGAATTCTCTGTCTCATTACAATGGCTCTAAGAGAGTCCCTCCCACCTCGCTTACATTATTGGTGAACACTGGAGCAAATAGTTCCAGTGTAATCAGATCTCCACCGGAATACTAGGAAAATATCTATATAGGAATCACAGTCTCAGTGGGAATCTCTGATAACACTGGGCAATTTTAGTTCCAACGTTGGGACCACAACACCCCTTTTCCCTCACACCGTAATACTGTGGGATCACCCATGTCTCTCTGGAAAGGCAGGTTCAAAAACACCCTCTGCAGTCCTGTGGGATGTTTTACCTCAATATTAGGAGGCTTCTCCTGCAGTTCTGAGACATTTTAAATCTAAAAGCTGGGAAATGACCCTATAATGATGGGGGAATTCATATCCAGTGCTGGAAACCCAGGCTCAGAAAGACCTCCATATAACAGGCTTTTGTATGTCCATCCTGGAAAGCCCCCTCTATTCTCCCTGGGAGTTTGATATTCAAGACTTGAATCAAAGGCTCAGAGAGGTCCTGGAGATTTTGTAACTACATGCTGAGGAGTCATCTCTGCAATATGGAGAGAGAATTTGTACTGAATGCTGGAACAGGCCACAGTGGGCATAACATAATGCTGAGGGATTTCATAACTAAAATGAAGGTCCAGGCCAAAGCAGGTACCCTGATAGTACTGGGGACACTCCTTATTGTACTGAAGGCACAATGCAATACCAGGTTCTTATATCTAATGCTTGAATCACAGCTGAAGAAAACACACTCCCCACACATGCCCCCTAACACGGGTGTGTGTGTGTGTGTTTGTGTGTAACTGAATTGGTGAATAATATGCACAAATAGGCCCTCTGTAATACTGAGGAATTTTATAGTTCAGAGTGAGCTAAGAGACTGAAATGGCTGTCCCCTGTAATATGCAAGGGTTTTGTAACTATATACAGAGAAGGCCCATATGACAGACCAACCAGGAGAACATGATGCTAGAGTCCTAAAGGCTAGCGATGCCGCATACTAAGGTTATTGAAGATAGCTTAAAAAACAAACTAAGAAAAAAAGTCCTGCCCAAGCCAGCTTTTAAAACTAAATTCCAATAGCTTCCTGCATCTTAGTGGGAGATGGCTTTGCACAACCCAAATTTGGCTCTAACAAAAGTCTGTCCCAGCTTCAATACCATTTCCCCCCTGGGAAGAAAACCTGAGCTACTCTGAGGACATCCTCCTTATGCTGGGGGATTTACTTAATTCACCACAGCTGGCTCATCCCCACTACACTGACAAGCCTACTAATTAGGTCATACAGCTGCAGCATTTCCTATATTCAGCAAGACAGAATGTTAACCCCCTCTCTTCCAATCCCTGGGCAAGGTCTGTGACTCACAGGATTTCCTGTACCACTGGGGATTGTGTGTCTAATGTTTGAATCGAACTCCCCCATCTAAATGTTTTGGGGAGGGTTCTGTAGCTAAATGTTAAGATAAGAAATTCAGGGGCCCCCTAATGAATCTGTGAATTGGTATCCATTGTTGGAATCACTGGATGGGGAAGGGTCACTTGAACAGAGAGAGGAAAAGCAGTTGCCTCTAGATCTCACTGCAAGATCATTTATTATTTGTAAAGCCCCCAAAAGCCTGCTAGTGGCTTTACAAACCAAACCAAACCAAAGGACATAGCACCTACTTCGAAGAATAAGACTGGGGAATCATTTTCACAGCTCTGTTACCTCAAGCCACATGCCTGCTCCTGCAGACTTTAGAGCAATGTATCACTGATAGTTTGTGGCTGCAGCACTTCAACAGTCCTTAGAGCCATCGAGGCAGGCAGAAGCTAGGAAAATCACTTTCATTGCACAAACACTTGTCTGGCCTGCAGTTCTTTTCCTAGCTCTTGAGGACTGTGGAATTCATCTGGGTGATTACAGAAGGTTAGAGAGGAAAAAGAGTTTTGTACTGTGAAATCCCAGAAGCTTTCATCTATTTCAGCAGACCAGACCCAGTAATTAGGGTGATCATTTTAATTCCTGGCTCTGCCACAGACTCACAGTGTGACCTTGGGCAAATGACATAGGTCCAGATTTTTAAAGGTATTTAGGTGCTTAGTGGAATTTTCAAAAGCATCAAAGCACCTAAGTGTCTCAAGCCTGGATCCACAAAGGGACTTAGGAATTGCAATACTGAGCACATAAAGATCTAACTTTAAAGCTCCTTGAAAATCACTGGGAGCCACAAAGCCTGAGTTAGGGGCTCCTTACACAATGAACAAGGAGAGAGATGCACCTAAGAATGGAATCCACAAAAGCCAGCATACTAGTCAAGGACCTGCCGAAAGTAACCAACAGGAGATGGCACAGAGTTCAGCTGCTAACTCAGGCTGCAGGGAAGCACTCGTCTCTGCTAGTGAGCCACAGCTAGGAGCCGTTCTCTTGGAGTCAGGCTCCTATGTTATTCTTGGCAAAGGAGATGGTGGTGCCTCCACCCCCCTCCTTATATATTTTAGCCCAGTGGTTAAAACATTCATACTGGATGTGTGTTTGATACTCCCCTCTGCCTGACGAAGAGAAATGATTTGAAGAGATGTTTTAAGGAGACTGCCTTAACCACTGGGCTCTGGAATATTCTGTTGTGGGGAGGTCACTATTAGTCTCTCCTGTTGAAGTTGTTTGTTCTACTTTGGATTAAATAATTATTGAACAGGGGACTAGAAGCCAAGTGTTCATTCCAGTTCAGTGCCCTAGCCACCAAGCTATAGAGCCATTCTCACTCTCTGGCTGGATATTGACTGGGGCCTGGTCCAGTAGGCATGCTCAAAGTGGGCAGCAGAGGGCATGCCCAGAAGCAGAAATTGTAGGCTCCTAGGGAACTTCTACCATGAAAATTTAGTCTCTAAGTAAGTTTAGATGCCTACAAGCTTAGGCAGCAGCCAAGCAGGAGTCTTGCAGATTGCAGTGTCACATAAATCTGGGGTTAAGGTACCAAAGAGCCTTTATCAAGCTCTTGAGCCTTAGGTGCCTAAGTCCTATTGTCCCTTCAGCTTGGTATTCCCTCATTTCCTGAACTGGGGGAGGGGATTTCACCAGGCACGTCTGATGCTTTGTCCTGGCCTGCCTTAAATTCATAACAATCCTTTTTGTAGCCAGCTTTTTCACAGTGCTAGCATTTAGCTCAACTGCTTCCCTGATGAACATGGATTCATATGGTCTTTTAAATATAACTGAATCTTCTTGGGAAAAGCACCTGGTAGCTCATGAAGCAACATAATAGTTACCTGCACAGGGATTTCACTGAGTAAAGTTTTTCCTAAGAAATACATGCACACGACCTCAAATGAAACTACACAAAAACACTGCAGGTAGAGCACAGACACTGTGCTCCTTCTGACGCTTTCATAATGAACAGCTCCAGTATCAGTTGAAGCAACACCTCCACCTCTTGATAATCAACTACCAAAATAATGATGGGTTCAATCATTTTGATGATGTTGATGACAATGATTAAATTGGCTACTTAAGGCAGCTGCCTGATTAAAATGATATTTAATCCATAATAATTCCTGATAATCTCTCTTGTTTTGTTAGTTTCATGAAAGACTATTTTTTGTAGATGCCAAAAAAAACCCCACCAATGACTAATTTCTACATCAGCTGTCCCCATTTTCCACTTCTAGTGCATGGCATGAGGTAGATTTTTGTCATCTTGAGAAATTAACTGACAGGCAAAAAAGCAAACACTTTTGTGATGTGCATCTGTTCTTGGAAAATTGTTGTTAAAAATGACTTTTCTTCTTGCATACGATACCAGTTTTACATTTTGGATCCACTATAGTACAGAAAGGGGAAGCTTTGAAATGATGGTGTTTTAAACTGAGAACCCAGTCCAATAGTCATTGAAGTCAACAGGCATTAGCTCATGTCAGGACTGAACTGAGCAATTTGGAATATCAGCTGTTTGGTAATATGATTTTTAGTGTTCAAAAACAAGTTAAAATATATTTAATAACCCTCTCTCAACCATGTACAGACATAGTTCTGACATAATGTAGATAAACAGATACAAATACTGCCATTTCTAGCATTCCCTGAATGATTGTTTGATTGTTTTTATTTAAAAGAAAATCCTTCCTCTCAGATGTTATTGCTTCATAGTGTTTGGAGACATTAGTAGAAGTGGTAAGCTTCAGCAATGGAGTACAAAACCAAATGACTTCAAGTAATACTCCAGTTGAAATTACTTGAGGCTACTGTAGCCAAATAGAAATAACAACTTCATGAGAAAAGGAGTTAATAGACCAGCTGCGGTAATAAAGTTAGCAAGAGCCTTCTAGGGGTGATGGATCTATTTAATTTATTGGGGGGAAGTTTATATTAGAGAATTTCAACTATATTGGTTCAACTAGCTCAGGTAAGAGTGAATGGCTTATTCAGTTTGAAATTGAATATTACATCTATATAGAGCTTTCTGGTTTAAGTTTACGATAAGAAGAAAATATATTGCCAAAAAATATCCAATACATGCTATGGGATTCAAAAGTAGGAAACCTTCTGTGTGAAAGGTGCTCTTTGTTTGTCCAGTCACATTGCACATCGCATAAATTATATGCTAGTTACTAGTATCAAAGTGGATTATCCCAGAGGTCTGATTCTGTACTGTGTGTCCGGGAAGCACAAGACGGAAGGTGCAGCCCAAGGGAGAAAGGAGACTGTGCCCCTTTTTAGCACCCTATGGATTCTGCACTGAGTTGAGAGCTAAATCAGCCCCAAGTGTATGAACCTGTCTACACAGCAAGTTACTGCCTAGTAAGCCAGGGTGTGAATCTAGTGTACACCAGCTTGCTATGTAGTACCATGTGGACCCTGCTACAGTGCACTGAAAGCCCTGGCATACAGAGTGCCCCCAGCTGATCTAACATATAGCAACCCAGAATCCCCATAAGGCATGTGCCATGGGCCCTCCTGGCCCCAGCACACTTCTCACACTGGGGCTTGCAAAGAAGGCAGTATAGAGCCACTTATGCTGCATAGAGGGTCAGCCCAAGACCAAATGACACCCCAGGTGAGGAGTGTCTTCAGCAACCCCCTCCATGTGTTAAACTTTTGAATACCTTACAGCACCCTGAGCCTGGTGCCTACCAAGCCCGACACCCCAGGCAGTTGCCTGCTCCTAAATCCGGCCTTGCTGTATACACTTATACTATACAGGCAGCCACTGTACCTGCATTTAGGAAATTCTCCCCTGGCCAGCTGGATCTCCTGTATAAGACACCAGTGCAGTGGACAAAAGTCTGTTCTAAGGTTTACATTTAAAAAAGAAATTTTCTCAACCTATAGTCTGTGGAAAATTTCCAGGAAGTCTGCAGCATTGCTTCCATCACTATAGCACAGTACTTTTCAAGTATGAAGATGCTATGTAATGTGCCTGCTAGTTACAGTCTGTCCTTTAGGGTCCCCGAACAAGCAAACATACCTCTGTGAACCATGAATGGATGCTTTATGTCTTTCTGCACTAGCTTTGGTATAAATCACTCACTTCTCATACTTGTGGACAGCAGCAAGACTGGAAGTGTAGCAGCAAACTAAGAGAAGCAGAAAAACTAACTACAATGAACTTGGGGGGAATTGGCGCAGTGGGAGCTTCAGGCAATGAGTGGAGATTTGTTTCTGAGAAACATATAATCCCATACTCAAGGAGAGAAATGATACAGCACAGTCATAAAAATGAAGGTGAAAGGGTGTAGCTATGCAACAGCAGCAACCATTGCAATAAAAGTGAGTTTGTGCTTATTTTAGTTCATCCAAATTGTGCTAGTATTGTTTTTATTTTCACGTAACCCAAAATCTTTAGTTACAGCCACCACCACACACACCGTTATGTCTGTCTTGCCTCCCCCCCCCCAAAAGGCATTGAAAATAAGTACGTATGGACATATTTTGTATAGTCTCACTGATAGTCCCACAAGCATTTGCTAGCAAATAATGGCAATATTTTCTATTATGGCTAATATTGCTTTAAATGTTACTTGTAGAGGGAGTTCTTTGCATTTCTTAGACGTCTGTTCCCAAATTTCTAGGTATATGTATTAAAGGCACTAAATTGCTTTCAATGCCCAAGCCAAGTTTCAGTGTCTGCACATGACTGCCCAAGAAAAGTGGCTAGAATTATTAGGCTCAAATTGTCACAGGAAGTTTTTGAAGCCGTATAACACACACACTCTAGTCTTGCTTCAGAAGGCAGTAATAATTAATGTGTTTTTAACAATGGCAAGTGCAATTCCATGAGCAAGCTCAATTTTAATCAAGTGTCAGACATGATTCTTAATAGGAATTTTATGAACCACTCTTGCTACATTTTCATTTCTTCAAACTTAAATAGCCCCATTGATGTTAACACAGCTCCTCAGCATGCCAACTGTTTTCTTGGCTGGTTTGCCTCAGGAACTGTCCATCATGTAGTAAATCACACTCAAAATAAATATCAGATTTCTGAGTTGGAAAGTGATAGGCACAAAGCTTGCCATGTGGAAATGAAATGAAAGAGAAATTCTTTCGCCAACTTGGTGCTTTTATATACAGTCTCTGAAAATGTTGAAAGCCTTAAATGGAGGCTATTACAATACTGTTCTATGTCTTCTCCCCTTCCGAGCCCACTGTACCATGCTTGGCTACTATGCAGAGGAACAAATAGAAAAGTCATTAAGGAAAATGTCAAACATGGACCAAATGGATGGAGAGGTGCCCTGAATCATTCCAGTATATCAAAAGCATTCACTGTACTTCATAACTAGCTACCTGGAAGATGGATTTTCTTGGCTTGCCATTTGACAATGTGCCCAACCCCCTTCCTGACACCTGTACCCAGAGGTGGTTCTTGGAGTTTAGAATTTTGGGGTCAGTCAAAGCTGAACAGCAAGCCTTCTTCCCCTTTCAGTGATGAGCTACTAGATCACGGGTTCATTTGGGCCACCTGTATGTAATAACCATCTCTCTGCTTCTCCCCATGGTCCAGAAATGGGCTTTCAGACTGCAGGGCTCTTTTCTACTTTATGTTGTGGCAAAGTGTTTCGCTGTTCTTTCTGCCAAAGTAAATGTGCAGCATACACAGTCCTTTAGGCAAATCTGCACGCACCTTCTTTAAGCTACATTAAGCTTTCACCCAAGCCTTTTTCTCAGCCACAGGAAAACCTCACCATGTTGCAGTAGATTTCAGCATTTGATATTTCTAAATCCCAATTTCTTATGAAATATATTGTGCTCCGCATGCATCCGACGAAGTGGGTATTCACCCACGAAAGCTCATGCTCCAATACGTCTCTTAGTCTATAAGGTGCCACAGGACTCTTTGCTGCTTATATTGTGCTCTGTAGACTAATTTTAAAATAACTCATTCTACCTGTGATGCTTGTAAACCAAGTGCCAGCTCTGGCCAAGGCTATAGATGTCAGCTAAGAACTGACAAATGCATAGCTGGAAACCAAAGCAGTTCACCTGAATGTTAGTTTTGTTCAAAATAGTTGTTAGTCTTTAAGAATGAATTTAGTGTCTTGACTCTATGAAATGCTTTTAAGTTCTTCTTGCATTAATCTCACTTGTAATGTCTGTATTTCAGGCGCTACAAAAATATGTAAGTTCTGTTTTATAACTTTGAAAATGTTTGCTCTGAATTTGTGAACCCAGGCACAAGAAGAGTGTCCCTTTCCTCATTAATGAGGCTTATGAAGATTAAACGGGCTCTTAAGGTACAACACAGTACAAAGGATTGGTGAATGGCTCTATCACACCTTGGAAATCGTACATGGGTGCTTGTCTCATTGTAGGAAGCTAAAAGGTAGAACAGGCTCATCAGAACATTTTTCATTTCTTTGCTGTTTGGACTCTTTCAAGGGCAGGAGCTAAGAAATGAACAAGCAGAGATCTCCAGGGTTGTCCTGAGTTAAGCCCTGAAAAGACATTCAGTGTTGACATTACTACTTCTCTGTGATCTTTTTGGAACCGTAGCCTGAACTCATTTGTGCACATATGTTCCCTGCTTTAATCTGTAAATAACTCTCTCATTTCTTTTTCCTAGTTAATAAATCCTTAAATAGTTTATTACAGGACTGGCTACCAGCATTGTCTTTGGTGAGAGATCTCAGATTCAAATTGATCTGGAGTAAATTACTATTCCCGTGGGACTGGAAGCAACCTGAATATTTTGTTCTTTTTGGTGTAAGTGACCATTTATCATGAAGTCCAGCTTGCTTGGGTGGCAAGATAGACTGGAGACCCCAAGGCGGACTGTCTGTGACTCACTGGTAAGACTGTTACGGTGATCTAGGAGTTCACATTTGTTACTGGGTTGGTGAAATCTAATTATAGAACATACCACCAGTTTGGAGTGTCTGCCCTGCTTTTGACAGTCTGCCCTGAGGTAGGCACTCACAGTTGTGAACTCACAGTTGTGAACCAGTTCAGACAGGGTGACACCACCTCTCCAGTATACAATCTATATGTTCAAAAGTTAAATTAAATGGTTTGTTCTATACATAACATTTTGTTTTTTTCCCCAAAATTCAAAAAAATGGTTCATTTGACCCGAAATGCTTTTTTTTCAATATTTTGATATTGAAAGCAAACTGGAGAAATCAGTTATTCATATAGCTCCAGTTGTTGTGGCCACTTTGAAGCACTCTTCAGAAATATGATCTGTGCACTTATTAAATGAGGACAATTTTGAAAGTGCCCATCTGTTCTGTCCCATGAGGCCTGGTTATAAAATTAAGTTCTGTTCTTACTGCTTTGGAGTCATCTGCGAGACTGTATAGATGGGCACCATACATTCTGGAGCAGTCAGACTACATGGTCCTTCAGTGGGAAGCTATTTTGTTAAATTAACACCTATATTAACCTCATCAAAGTTGGCCAAACATAATGAATCAGAACATTTTCTGAAATGTAGAGTGACATTGTTTCCTTTTAGCTATTGTCAGTGTGACAATGGGTTCCATTTGCAATAAATAAATAAATAAATAAAAGAATAAGAATAGAACAAGCAGAACACTTTCAGGATTCCATCCACATAGAAAGGGAAGAAATATGGGCTGGGTACTTCCCAGAAACTGGTCCAAAAGAATAATAGTTTCCTCTAATGCAAGCAAAAGTGTCCCGATTTCAGTTTACCTTATAACATTTGGATGAATTAAAATGTGTTTTACTTTGATTTTATTTCCTTGTTCATCTGCTCAAGATGCACCAATGGTCAAGTTTCTACTGTACTACAATGAAATACAAACAATTTTACACAACAGAGAAGAGTGGCTGACAAACTAAAAAGGCCATTCCAGCCAAGTGGAAAAGCTTGCTGACTAATGGCTTCTTCTCCAGGTTCTAAATAGGGAAAAAATAGTTTATTTTTAGCCCAGTTGTGCAGCCCTTAATCACCCAGGGAGCCCTTATTCTCGGTAATAAACCTCTTGAAGTCAATGGGACCGGCTGTGTGAACTGGAGTAGCAGCACCAGGCTCCTCTTAGCCCAGTGGAAATACATGGTTACATCCTAACACTCTTGCCCTATTGTTTTCCATCTTGTTCTCATCAAGATGAGCTTTATTTGAGAAAATAATTGTAGCAATTTGGGTTGATGAAAAAAACGGTTAGATCCTTTTATATCCTAATGGTATCCGCAACTCAATGGCTGAATAATTAGCACATGATGTAAAGCTAGATAGAACTTACAGACTCCAACTGTTCGTGGTTAAGGCTGGTATAAGAAATAAATGGAGGACGGCACAGAGAACCTGCACTGCAAGTTACCATGTAAAGTATTAGTAATATTTGAAGTTTTACTTTTATGTAAAGTGGTATTGTTGCCACCTGGATGATATTTCATTTCACTGTAACAGAAGAACATTTCACAGAGGGCCTTTGCTGCTCTTTGTATATTGACAATGATCTTTGAATGTATGCTGTATTTTTTTTAATCATAATTGATTTCCCTCTGAATGTGCGGCTTTGTCTGTTTTTGACTTTCCAAATGGAACTTTTATAACTCCAGATAATAGCCACAATTTAGTGAAAACTCCGAGGTCTGCAGGCTGGATTATCTTTCAGAAAAATGAATTACTTGAAAATTGACTTCATTAGTAGCAGGACTCGGCCCTTTCATTGTATGTTATGGTATATGTTGTGATGTCCAAGAGTCATGAACCTTATTGTCTCATGTTCAGACTAATCCTGGTTGATCCTTGCACTAATGCAGCTGGAATGAACAAAGCTTTTGCTTTCAGAAAGATAACATTTGTCTCCCTCTTTGTGGCCTGATTAACAAATGAAAACCCCCTGCTTTAAGAATAGAGATCACAGATAAATAGCACAATCAGGCTAGCACTACTTAAGGGAAAAGGGCTGCATTAGTTACAAAACAAAACTGATTTGCTCAAACCAAGAACAAAAATGATGATTTTTCTTTAGACTATCTGTAGATTTCTGCAATAAATAAAACCATCCTACATGCCTGAAAACCAAAAACAAAAGAGTCAAAATACATATTGATAATTAAAATCAGTTCATATTTTTTTATCCTTTAAAACCATGGACAAGAATGTACATCTCCACAAAAGTGGAGGCCAAACATAATGAATCAGAACATTTGCCGAAACGTCAAGTGACATTTTTTTCAAGGTTGTTCCTTTTAGCTATTGTCAGCGTGAGACTGGATTCCATTTGCAATTAAAAAAAACTAAACAAAAGAATAAAACAATGATCACATTGCACACTTCTTGAAACACAATCTTTGTCATAGGCACTATGATTATTCTCCCCGCTCCCCGCATAACAAAAATAGAGGAAAAAAGAAAATGGGGAAACAAAGACAGTTGAAAAGAAACAGCTTTTTCCCTTCTTTAATGTGTTTAGGCTGTGTGTTTATATCCTTTACCAAGAAAATTTCCCAGATGCTTAAACCTTAAATTGGTGTATTCATATTCATGGGATTCTTTACAAAGAAAGTACTTTATATATTTATATATATTGCTATAAAAGGCCCCCAAATTCAAGTAAATGTTCCATACTAATGTTGTTAACAATATAAATGATTTGGTAGGGTAGTTTATTATCCATAGTTCAGCTACAGGTGAACAATGGTTCAAGGCTTTCAATTGCTAAGGAGAAGACCTCACAATACTCACTCTGTGCAATATGAATGCTCAAACTTCCATATCCATATCATGCATATTTATGGAACATTTTTTGTAAGCTTAGCTCTTATAGCCTGTTGTGACATGGCAAATTTTCAATGATCAATAAGGAAAATCTATGAAATCAAGTATAGTACTACATTTCAGAGAATTCAGCTTGAAATGCAGCCTGATTCACACCACGTGATTTAAAAACTAAAGAAAAATCTGAGATACAGGGTGGGTGTTAACACAGATCTCAGTAACCAACAAAACAAATCATTCAGATTTTATTAGGATGTCTTAACATCTGTGTTCATTAAATGGTGGGTATTGAAAACCCATTTAATCAACAAACCAGGCACATCTTTTTCCCCCCACATATACCAGCTGGATATACACAGTGAAGGAACAACGTATTCCTAATCTTCATTCCATTTTATGTCATTTTCAAGTGATCGGTCTCTCAGGAGTGTGGCAGGAGATGGTTGGAAAGCAGCTTTAACAGTGGTTGGGCTGCTGAGCATGGTGTTTTGTTACTCATGTGATCCAATAAAGTAAGCTGAGAGGAGCAAGCCCTACAGGAGGGAAGGCCAATAAGAGCATGACTCAGCACATGTCATAAGATATTGAGCAGCTGACTGCTAGAGATAGTACTTGCTTAAAACCCTAGAACGTGTTTATGTCAGCAACTGGCTCTTACGTTCTCAGTATCTTCTGAATCCAGCACTTATGTAGAGCTAGTTAAAAAATGGGGAGTGGGGAGGAATGCAAAGGCTTAGAAAAAATTATGTAGGTCACATGGGGGTTCGAATTAGACTAATAATTTTTTTTAAAATGGGTAATTTGTTTCTTGAAAAAATGGTTATCAAAATGTTTATTTTTCTGAAAATTGAGTTTGCATCAAAGTGTCAATACCCATTTCTGCAACAGTCTGTGTCCTTTTTGATGAAAATTTCAATCAATATTGTCAAGAAAAAAATCACAAAAAATTTTGATCATGTGTTTTGCAAAATTTTCTTTTGAAAAAAGGTCCTATTAAAAATAAACAAATTCTTTTATTTTGAAAAGGCTTTGACCAGCTATACTCTTAAGCATCCATGAGTAGTTTCTACTACTGCATTTGCAATAGGATTAACTTAAAATCCTCCATGAAAGCAACTCAACCCCAGTACTCATTTCAGTGAGAGAGCATCTGCTGCTAAACACTGCATATTTCCTTACCCTATGAGCTGTTGATCATCCTCAGCCTTACAGGAGGTATCCAGCACATACAAGAGTGGACACCTTTGTGGATCCAGTTGCAATGCACAGGCATACCGCAAATAGTGAGTATTCAGTGCTAGCTCTTAGATTCCTTGCACCTTTACAACAGTACTCATCAACATGGCAGGATGGAGTCAAACTAAGCCAAACTGTACTCCACGTTTAAGACAGGGCAGAGTGAGAAGGGTGAATTTCTCTAAGGTTGGACCTGCAAGGAAAGACTATGAATCCCTAACCAATTTTAAACTTTCTGCCAGATTTTATGCCATGCACTGGTCTGTAAATACATAATGGAAAGAATTGTTCATGTAGATTGGTTCACATAAGACCCAATTTATTAAGAAAAGAAAAAGAAAAAAAAAGTCACACACACATAGGTTATAATAATAATATTAGAATCAGAATAAGAATTATTCTGAATTAGATAATCAGAATAATTATCTCCCTCCAGACTATCATTATTTTTGTAGCAAGTTTTCCATCAGCTTCTTTTTGGGCTGGAAATTTCAAAAAAGTCTAAGGGAGTTAGACATCTAATTACCCACAGGCTCCTTGGAAAACTCACTCTTATTCTTTAAGATCAAAAAGTAGATGGATGTGAGTATACTCACCGGCCTGTTGCTATATACCACATACAGGAATGCTACTTAGAAAACAATATGAAAATATACTTTTATTGTGTTTATTAAACACAACTTTGTATCTGAAAACCAACCTAACAGACACATCACACGCACTGGGACTGGATTTGAATTTCTAGGAGTGCTACAAAGTGAATGGGTTTTTTGTGTGTGTACACAGGCATGTTTGTATGTGAGAGAGAGATAATACAGCTCTTAGATAAGGGTAGTAAGTGCTCCTCATACAAAAGGCAGACTTGAAGCTACATTAGTTCATCAGTAACAGTTATTCTGCTAACTGCAGAACTACAATGGCCACTTTTAACAGGGCTGCAGACAGTAGCAGAAGCTGCACAAAGGCCAAGGAGAATATGGCATTAAGTATAAAAGATGAGGGTAGCTGGAATGATACTGCTGCATACAGTGCAGAAACCATCCTTATAGAAATATTGGATTATTATCATTACTTAAAATACTGTATAAAATAGCAGGTCAATTCAAACTATGAGCCAGATCCTCAGTCTAAAGCAGCATGAGTCCAAATGCCAGTTCACACCAGCTGAGGATATAGCCCTATGTTTTAGACTCTATTACTAAATTTTCAGGGAGAAAAACCTTCATAAATCTCTGTTTGGATTCTACTAGAAACATTTTTTAGCAGTAGAGGAGGAATCACAATAGTTTGGGCACTGTAAATAGCCTAAAATACACAAAAAATAACTCATGCTATTGGTATCTTAGATTGCATCTAAACATCGGGGTGAAAAGTCTTGGCCACATTCCAGCCAATCAGAATTTTGCACTTGGGCTAGGATTTACTTCTGTAAACCATCAATGTTTTCCCTGGAAGCCCCATTCACATCACTGAAGCCCCATTCACTTCAATGAAGGTACTTCTATTTACACCAGATCAGACTCAGGTCTGGGAATTCTGAACAGAATTTTTTTCGTCTATTAGCTTGTGCTCACTCTTTGTACAGGAGTGAATTTTGACTAATGTGAGAAACATTGTCTCAGTATATTCCCATATAATTCTGGAAGTACAAGATGCTGTTTTAATAATGAGCACTGTCTAGTAGAAATAAGAAAAGACCGCATTAAGGCATTTTCTCATTTCCCCACTTCTTCCTTATTACCTTTTGCTGACACTATTTATTTTGGAAAGCAATCAATATCAATTGGTTTGTCCTAAACACATTAAAATATGGTTTTAAAATGTCAGACATAAGTAGCTTCCAACTATTCATGACACCGATTGAGATAAAACTGTGTTTATTACCCTTCCAAAGCAAGGATTACTTTAAAATGGTTCTACATCTATTGTCATAGCTCCTTCATGTGTTTTGACATTCATCCCATAAAATTATTTGATTCAGTATCTGTTAGGAATCTTAACCATTGGAGGAACTTTAATAATAATGGGAGGAAAAAAGCAAGACCAGAAGTTATAAAACTCAGGTAGCTTCAGATGTGTATACTGGTCTTTGGTCTTCTGAAAGAGTTGGAAGCTATCTTACTGGTAACACTTTTAACTGTTAATGATTTCTAAACAAATATAAACACTGGTTTCTTGCTATCACACAATTAATTCCTTCATAGGCAACAATATACATGCAATCAATACATTAATTTATGGGGAGAAGACACAGAAGGACTAGTTTTCCAAGAAAATGTTCTGTCATCCAGTTAAATATGCAGCTCAGCTAGTACTGGACTGAGTTTGCAGTCCTATTCCACCACTCAAATTAGCTGGATTTCAGATTTTTTTTTAATTTAAGTGTATATTCTAGAGAACATTTCACACTTTTGGGGATAGCAGTAGTACACACAAAATTATACATTTTAGTCTAGTAAAGAATCATCAGCTCCCAAAAGTCACTTTGTTTGCTCAGAAAAGCTAACAATAGAGTATGCTTGGACCACAATTGTTCATCATGTTGAAGATCTATTCTGGTTTACTCAGACCCTTGCCAGCTTTGATTTCTGTTATTTCATGCAAATATTAATATTGGGTATCCTTGGCACAGACATAATAGGGTGTCAAACAGATGAGAGATCAAAACCTGTCAGGCCTTATGGTATCATAACTTCAGACAGAAAAATAATGGAAGACATTTTGACTCCATGATTTCTGAAATGTTAGAAACTTTATGGAATCATGAAAGAATGACACAAAGACATACTAAGAATTTGCTACCATTTAAAATCACTTAAGCCCAGCTCCTGCGAAGACTGGGAAATCCCCCCACTGAGACTACACAGAATACATAGTGTTAAGCACTTCAATCCTTGAAGGATTGGGGCTGAGGTTTACTTGTTTCTGGACTTACAATTTAAAACCTCTTGTCCCTAAGGCCAGGTTCTGAATGACATTCTTTCTTATGTGGGTAAGGTATATTCAACATTAGTAAGGGTGTCGGAATATGGCCCAATTGTCTAAATTCTGTGTTGTTTCATAGCCATTGCAACCCCATTGACTTCAGTAATGTTGCATGGGATGTAAATCAGTGAAGAACTGGGCCTGAGCTCCTTCATGTGAAAGGGAAAGAAAGAGGATGAGATAAAGCTTATATAAGGCATGATCATCCATTGTGACATGATACGTACTGTAGTTGGTGCTGATGGAAATAGAGAAGGTAAATGGCACAAAGGTCTCATTCTGATGCAATTAGATTAGATATTGCTCAAGGCTATATCAACAAACACAGAATATACATGCCATATGTGTACGGTATGTCTTATACTTAATTTATACTCTTTAATAATCAGTAAAAAAGTATTAATTATACATATAAAATATAATAATTCCCTTTATAGAAAAAAATGTAGATTTTGTTTGTTTTGATGTTTTTTACATTATTATTATTATTATTAATTTGAAAATAAAAAGTCTCACTAAAATAGTAATCTGGAGCATTAGAAATATCTCCTCCTTTGCAGGGCCTTTATGCAAAGAAAACTACTCTTCAAGTTCTATGAAGAAAATAAGTTGAAGTAGCAAAATGCTCCAAGACAATAGTCCTTTTATCTCTCTGTCTTTATAACTGATTGTGGACTTCAGAAATGATGCTTGAGTAATAAATGAAGAATCAAAGAATGGTTACCTCCAATACAATCAATACGTGTAATAACAATCAATAAAGAGTGGGGAGTTAAAAGCTTTTTTCTCTCCTCTTTGTTTAAAATTTACAAACTCAGTTATTGATAAGTTCAGGTAGATTGTGTTTTGGCAATTTCAATGCACACACAATTCTAATAGCTCATACATTTGTTAAGATTACACCATTTTAACAGTGTGCAGTATACAGGTACTACAGACTACTGTATCCTTATCCAGTGTGTATTCCATGTTACAATAATAACTTTCCACTTTCAGTTATACACATTCTAGCTAGTTTTTAAAAAACTAGAAAATAATGCTCTATAAGGTCCAATCCAATGCCCAGTCTAATTCAAGTCAACAGGACAAAGACTCATTAACTTCAATATCTGTCCAATCAGAACTTTAGAACTTTGCCACAGCTCAGTACTATTTGATGTACATTTCAGTGAATGAACTTTTCAAGTTTGCTATTTAAAATACAAAAAAAGAATATAATGTGGTTAATCTGCAAATGTCAAATCCAAACCCTGCACACCAAGGGCCAAAGATACCATATTCATTAGTGCATCTAGAGGGAACACTCATATAAATAAATTGAGCAGGATTTCACTCCCAGTTTGCCATGGTCACAGTACACACAAAGCACCAGTTACAAGCACCTAAAACATCCTACAATATGATAGGGTGAAGAGCCACCTTTAATTTTCCATGCATGGATATTTTTGATTGGGACCCAGGCTTACTCAAAAACAAACAACAAAAAAACATATATTTGGAGCTTATGTATCATTGTCCCCAAGTGTTTAAGAAAAATCCCTTGATTTCAATCAATACAAACATGAAAGCACTTATGTTTTTAAGCTGTTTTGAAGATGATGGGCCAGAAACTAATTTTCAAAATATAAAACAAAGCAAACATTTAAATTTGTACAAAACAGAATGATAAAAGCAACAAAGGAAAGGAAGAGCAGGCAACTTAAAAACCCTTTTTTCAGTCTTGTAGGTATATGTATTTAAGGGGAATTTCTGCTTTACTATGAGACCCTCTCTGGTTTTGGTATCTGCCAAGTTTTAGACCAGACTTGAACTCTTTGTTACAGCTCTGACCCTATGAGTTTGAATTCTGAATCACAATATTCATACTTTGGAAGAACTCTCCCTTAGTACATATTTGTTATCATTTCTTTAAAAATTAGGGGATCCTTTGAAATCTAGTAAACTGAATTTGTGGCAAGATGAAATATAGTATTTCTTTATCGGGCCAAATTTTACTCTTACTTACACTATCATGTTTAACTCAGAGCAGAATTTGACTCCCTATCTGATAGCTTCTGTACATCTTCTTTTAGGCCATGGTTCATCAAGGCATCTAAGTACATGCGTCACTGTGAGCATATGCTTAAGTCTCATTGGCTTCAAAATTTAAAGTTAATCCCATGTGTAAATGCTTTGCTGAACTGGGTCTCACTGGGGACTATCCAGTCCTTGTAGGGGGATAGACACAATAATTAGGGCTGTCAAGCAATTAAAAAAATTAATCAAGATTAATTGCACTGTTAAACAATAATAGAATACCATTTATTTAAATATTTTGGATGTTTTCTACATTTTCAAATATATTGATTTCAATTATAACACAAAATACAAAATATAGAGTGCTCACTTTATATTTATTTTTTATTACAAATATTTTTTGTAAAAAAAAATAGTATATTTCAATTCACCTAATACACGTACTGTTGTGCAATCTCTTTATCATGAAAGTTTAACTTACAAATGTAGAATTATGTACAAAAAATAACTGCATTCAAAAAATAAAACAATGTAACACTTTAGAGTCAATAAATCCACTCAGTCCTATTTCAGCCAATTGCTCAGACAAACAAGTTTGGTTACATTTGCAGGAGATAATGCTGCCTGCTTCTTGTTTACAATGTCCCCTAAAAGTGAGAAAAGGTGTATGGTATTCTATTATTAACAGTGCGATTAATTGCGCAATTAATTGTGAATCATTTTTTGAATCACTTGATTAATCACGATTAATGTTTTAAATTGCTTAACAGCCTTAACAAATTTCAATTGGTATTCTATTGTTTAACAGTGTGATTAATCATTTTGGACCAGATTCTCAGCTGATGTAAATTGGCATCACTCTAATGGACTTCAATGGAGCTAGATTAATACACATCAATTGAGAGTCTGGCCACCTATCTAAGATTTCCCTAATTGAGGGCCAGATTCTAATAGCCTTACTCATTTTGAATACTACCTTATCCATGAATAGACTCATTGAACTTAATGGGACTATTCAAGAAGGGAGATACTGAACATGAATTAGGATACCACAGTATAGCCCTATTGAATTATAAAGAGTTTTTTGATGGTTAATAACTTTTAAGCAATGTGAAAACGTGTGTCTATATTCACCACATTTCCCACTTCAGATTTCTGGGAGCCCCCTATGAATAAGGGGCAGGGAAGAGGTTGTTGAGTTGTTTTGAAGAAAACCTATTCAGAAGCAAGAAATGTAGGACACATAATGGCCATATTTTGTAATTGTGTTCAATAGTATTATGCTTAAGAGATGTCAGTTTCCCTTGGTCTATTTTAAACCATTTAATTAGCTATTTTCCCAGTTTGGTGAAGTGTAACAACCGGTGTGAATTTTCACACCTAACTAAACTTGATCTTTACAGGGCAGCTGTAAATTTCAATTATCTTATGAGTACATCAATGAGTTTAGAGTTTCTTCCATGGAGGATTATTATTTGGTTTCCCAGCTGAGCAACAGATGTAATTTTATTAGCAAGAACTATACTCTGCACTGACTTACACCTCTTCTAAGCAACTTGAGTTCAATGGGATGTCTGGAACAAAAATATGAGCTAGTCTTTCAGTAGTATAAGTGAAACTTCATGAAGTCTTTTCTGCAGCCTACATAATTGAAGTGTCAGAACTCAGATAAAATGTTGTTCCATCCACTATAGAGGGGAAAACACTTACATTAGAGAAACATACAATTCATATTACAGTGACCTGTTTAGATCTTCTTTAACTTTTTCCTCTTCAAACAATGGAACTTTCAATAAGTGCTGAAATGAAATTCTTAACAAATAATACACTAGTCTATCATAAGGTTAGTATTAATGTCTCTCTATTCAAACATGCTGAAACTGAATAGAACAGGTAACAAATAACAGTCACACATCCTTTGCTGAGTACAAGATAGCATCTCTAACATGAGCTGAAGATTTCTCACCATTTCAGATCTTCATCTATTATTCAATCAGACACTCCATCAGTTTTTAATACATTGCTCTTCCACTGTTTCTGCTTTTCAGGGTGTTAAACTGAGAAAGGCATTGCCTCTTTCTTCAACAGAAATCCTGCAGTGTGTTTCCAATACATTTCAAAGGGTGCATTTTCTGATTGTAAAATGTAGTTGGATTTGGGGGCAATAAGGCCAGACTTCTGTTAGTTTAAAAAGGTTTCACTTTGCAATATGTATCTTAGTTACTGATCCTGTAATTCACTGAGTGGAGGCAGCCTGCTGCACCCACATGGAGCCCTGCTGAAGTGAACAGGGCATTGCCCACACACATGAAATTGGATTGCAGGATTGGAGCTTTCATCAACAATGAGGTACATCCCTCAGGGAACTCGTTCCTTAAATCCAGCCGTATCCAAGTGGCATTTGAAGAAGGGAATCAAAACCAATGATGCTCCATCCAGGGGCATAAATCATAATTTGCTCTCATATATATTTTTACTGAAAACACACAGCAAAGATTACAGCCATAGAAAGCTTTGCAAATGAGACAATTCCATCAACTTTGCTTTTTTTAGAAAAAAGACTTCTTATGTGAATACTAATTTTTCCTTAATGCCCTAACTGGGGGAAAATAAATGGCATATGCCTTCAACTTTTTTTTTTTCTTCAGTTCACTAGAGAGAAGTTGAAATATTGCTTTATTCCGACTCAACATACAACAGCACTAGACCGATCGATTGTTCTATTTTGGAAACTCACTCTTGAGAATGGTGAACTGGAAAGTCTGGGGCACATCTAATAACTTTAGCAATTACCTTGCTGTAAAGGGAGTACGTATTTGAATACATTTTGTGTACACTGTAGATTTTGTTAATAAATCAACCAGTCTTCCGGCATTCAATAGGGAAGGCTATTTGGTAATTATTTACTATCGTTCATTAATTTTTTAAACAAATAATTTAAACAGACTGTATTTGAAAATAGTAGTTCATACGTCATTACTGAATTTAGGCCACTGTATTAGTGACACATCATGTGCTGTGGATACAGGAGAAAACAGAAAAGAAAATGTAAGAAAGCAAGTGCTTGGGACACTGAAATCAGCAAATGATCTTCCTTCTCTAAAACCTTGATTCTCCAAATGGATCTATTTGGTGGAGCCCATGTGCCCTTGCACAGCCTCATTAAATTCAAGACAGGTTTTTACAAATGCCTGGACCCACCCGTACCAAACCAACTACAGGAAAGGGGCCTTAAAAGTTCACAAGCAGAAGTCATGCTTAATTCAAATGACAGGAAAAACTGAATGTGGAAACAAATTAGGACAGCATGAACAAATATATGCTGAGTATTGATCATATTGTATCTCCCCAACTGATCTCTGAACAAACCATACTAAAAATATATTTTAAAAGTGCTCTTCTGGAGTGCTCAAAAATGTCTTCAAAGTATAACATTTTCAAAATACTGTGATTTTTGTGACAAAATAATGTGGTTTAAGTTCCCATTGGTAGAAAATTCATAACACACACACGCACACACTATCTTTTTCTTCTTCTTTTCCTTTCTCACTGAAAATCCAAACTTAAAAAGCACAGTTCACAATGAGATGGGGCTGCGCAGTGATTGTGAGCAACACCCAATCATTGCATCTCCTGCTCCGATGCCCTGATTTAACAAGATACTTAAGCACATGCTAACTTAAAGGTCATGGGTCGTCCCACTGACTTCACTAAGACTACTCGTGTACTTAAAGGAAGCCACATGCTTAAGCATCTGGCTGAATCAGTGCTTTACAGTTGCTTCAGATTTTATGTGGCTTGGAACTATACTTTAGAATTTAGATAGGAAAGACTGACTTTGTGTGTGTGTTGGTTTGTTTTAAAATTATGAATCTGGGACCAAGCTACTGGTCGAATGGAGGGCTAATTATGGGCCTGTTTTATTTGAGGTTACTCAAGAAGAACTTGCTCACCAGAGAATGAATCCCTGGTGGACAGTTCAACACAGCTCTACTTTGAAACCAAAGAGTCTAAGAATGAATTTGGCTTTTTTGAAAAATATGCATGTCCCAAGCCTTCTAACAGCCAAACAGGACAGTTTTAAAACATACTGTAACTGCAACTGAATGTGTAACTCTGAAAAAGAAAAACAACAGCCCCCCCTTCAAAAAAAACCCCAAACCAGAAAAGCTTTAGATGTATGCTTTATCCCTCCTGGAACTTTTCTTTCCCTTAAAAAAATATTTTGTTAAAAAACACTATGATATGAGGGCGATTGACTATTTGGTTTCTTCTAAGTAGATGCTTTTAAATTAATGCATATAAATAATTTGTATTTAATTTCCTTCCTTTCCTGTTTAGCAAAGCTTTGAGTGCACAGATCCTTTATCTCCCCACCCTCACTCTCCTCAAAGTCACTTGGTCAATGCCGAGTCTCTGTGTGTTTCGCTTTTTAAGATAAATTTTGCTTCTCGTTCCAATTTTGCCAGGGGACTCATGGGCAGAAAAGCTGTGTTTTCACTTGCACTGTTCTCTGATTCTGTGCTTGCCAGTTCATAGTCCTCTGACCTCCTTGCATCAGTCAGAATTCGAATCTGCTCCTGGACAGTTTCTAGCAATATTTTCACTTCCTGTTGTTCTGCTATAAGACAATTGCTGACTGGGGCACTGACATTGACAAGTTCAGCTGAATAGGAGTTTTTGCACCATTTGATTCCTGTTACTTCAGAAACATTTTGCATTTGCATGCAGGCTTCATCCAAGCCCACCGACGGGATGATGGGAACTGAGTTGGCCCTTGATGCGGAATATCCAACCAAGTCCTTCTGACCCACATTATTAAAATAGGGGGTGGTCTCTCGTGAAGGCAGTTGCATATTTATTGAAGTATTCTGAGGAGTTTTTAAACCAGTGGATGAATACCTAAAAATAATAATAAAAAAAGAATTAGCTTTTTCATTTTGCATGAGACAGACAGACAAGAGAGGTCAGTGAAAGCAATGGAAACATCTGCTGAAAAATGTATCTTCTTGAAGCAAGGAATAGTCACAAGCAGGGTGGTCTAGTGGATAGAGAACTTGACTGGAATTCAGCAGAGCTGCTTTCTATACCCACCTCTGACACTGGCCTACTTGGTGACCTTGGGCAAGTTACTTCCCTATCTTCCTCAGTTTCCCCAGGTATAAAATGAGGATAATGTTACTTACCTCCTTTGTAAAGTGGTTTGAGAGCTAAGTATTATTATTTCCTTATAATAAAATGTGTAATTTTATAATTACATTCCTAATCTGGCAAGCGGATTCCCACCTTCCTCAAGCATCAATATTTTTAAACGTGGATATTTTGGTATGAATTAGAATTTGGTATTGTTCTGAAATGTGCAGAGAAATTAACTTCAATAAACACATTCTGAGTCCAATCCTGCACTCCATACCCAGGTGTTTTTATGATCTGCACTCCCATTGACATCAGTGGGAGTTGCAGATGCTCAGTACCTCTGAAAATCAGATCACTTATTCAAGCACTCAAGGTTCAAAAGCTGGTCCTTTTTTCAGTCATATATGGCATGAGGCTGGCGATACTACACTGGGTTCTGGGAAATATTCCTCTGTTAAAAATTAGATGTCCTAGATCCTCCATTAATTCAAATTTTGATGGAATTGCATCAATTCTGCTGTCATTTTTGTGAAATTTCACCAAAATTTCCATTTTGTTTCTAAGTTGGATACTTATGAAGTTGTGCTGATGAAAACTGACTTTCAAGGTGCATCTACGCTGCACAAACCTCACGGCAGCGGGCAGCTTATGTACACTGCACACACCCCCAGTATGGGTATAAATACAATGTAGGGGGTGAGTTACTGCTTAGGCGAGTAAAGACATACCTGAACCCTGAAGATATGTATCCTATACGTCTGGCTACACCCCCAAGTAGTGCTTCCCCAATCTACACTGCTATTTTTAGTAGTGTAGTGTCCTGCTGTCTCCCCGTTCCTGAAGCCTTTCCCCATCACTTCCCCCCGCCAAAGCCATCCACTGACACATGTAGCTACACACCACAGCATGGATGCAGCTTGCTTTTTAATGTGGTGTGTAGCTATACATATCCTACATGCCGCCACCATTAGAGTGCAGTGTAAATATAGCTTCAGTTGTGGCAAATTCCTGAAAAACATCACTGAAAATATGTGCATTTTGAATCACTTTGGAAACTTAGCAACATGCCAAAATTCAGCAGCTCTCTTTTTAATAAGAAACATTAATACAACTCTGCTTGTACAATAAGTTAATATTCCTATTAGCCATGGTTATCAGGGACTATGGGTTTGATTCTGATCTCAGTTACAACATGGCAAATCAAGAGTAACTAAAGTGATATCAGAGAAAGTGAGATCAGACTCAGGCCCCACAGCTTTATTGAAAGTTCATTTTCATTTGTCACATTATCACATCACTATTTAAATATACAAGATAAAGGCAAAATATTACATGCTTAATACAAGAGTAAGGAAAATAAGATTTGACCCTAATGTAATTTAATTTTACTAGGTTTCTGAGTTCCCACTTCAAGGTCCAGATTCAGCAAAGTACTGAAGTAAAAAAGTCACCATCTTGACTTGAATAGGACTACTCCATGTACTTAAGTAACTCATGTCACTTGGGTTTAAGTACATCATTTGGTATGAGTAGTTAGAAAACTAATAAACAAGAAGAACAGATTCCCTAAAGCACATGTTCACTAGTGTTCCATTGATTGTAGTCAACTTGATTACTGCTCATTGATTTTTGTATACACAATTCAGCATATCCACCTTCGGCATGTGTTATGTTCAGTGGACCTGCAATTCTACCCTTTCTCTACACTAACACCACACTGAATTGATTTAACAATAGTGCTTTCTGGTCTGTATCCCAAAGGTTCCTGCCCAATCCCAGCAGCAGTGCATTCTGGGTGATTTTGAAAGGACTTTTGAGATACCTTGTGTATGCCCAGGGAATTATGGGAGAAAGGACCAAGCTCTGATGCTGCTTGAAGAAATGAGGTATCTTTTGTGCTTCACAGTGGAAGTATTAAAGAAAGTTGCAAAACAACTTTTGGGCAAATGATAAAGAAATACATAAAAAGAGAATGAAATTAGACATCTTCCAAGTCCATTTATCAAAATCACTTGTAGGTCGCATTTCAAAGAATCAATATTAAATATTGATCAAAGAAATACATCTGTAGAGAGGACATCTTAATAAATAAATAAAAACAAAACAAAACAAAACAGTGCAGACCTGATGGCTTCTGCCCTCTTGCTTCCTTTGCATTTGTTTACCATATAACTTTCAAATCACTATAGCCGGAGTGGTATCATCAGTTGCATTATTCATTTGTATTGATAATTCAGCCCCTAAATATACTTTCTGGGCTGCACCCTGCAAATGAAGGGAGTGAATTCTTTTAACGAATTTCACATCTAGTGATCATACACTAGCATAAGCAAGTACGAACTCAGATATTGATATGAAAATGTTAAAATTTGCCAACTCCATAATATGGACTCAGGTCATGATATTTTGAACCCCAAAATGGCAAACATGTTTAATGCTCAGCACATTTCCATGAATCCTCCTTAAGTACAAGCAGATGTCCTGATCCTGCACTGGGAATTGTGCATGTCCATCCTTGTGTTCATGTGGTTGTCAATCAAGGATCAAAGCTGGACTAAAGCATTCAATTTGTGGGTGAGTAGATGCAGGGAAATAGTAGGGAAATAAGATTTGAACAAGTGAAGCTTAACTTTCATTTGTGTAGGGGGCCGGATCCTGCTCTTGAAACAGCAAACAGAATTTTACTGATTTAATTGGGAGCAGAACTAGACCCAGAGCGATCACAGAAAATAGGACACTATTATAAAGATACAGAACAATACATTTTAAACAACTTTCCCTTAAAGAAAATAATTATTTTCTTCCTAAATAAACTCATTTTACATTTACTTTTTTGTGTTTCTGGAATGCAATTCCCTTCCTCTCCTCCCCTCCTTTGCTTAAACAAAGACACAAGAAGAAATTAATAAACAGTTAAAATAAGTAATAATAATTGTTTTATTTGTGTAATTCTTGGGGTGCTGAGTGAGAATAAAATTGAACATTTTTTCAGTATGCTACCCTCTCAGAGTCAATGGGAATTAATTAATTAATCCGGACACATTTTAAGATATATTTTATCTTATTTTAAGACAAAATAAGTTGGCAAAGCTACATTTGAAATGGGTTATCTTCAGCACAGTACAAATAACTTTACAGCAAACTAGCTCTAGATCTTCAAAGTATGGGTTTGAGCCAAAACCTCGGGAGATGAAGAATATTTCCATTGGCTTTAGTGGTCTTTGGATTAGGCATTATAAATATGCAACACAAGGCATCATTTCTCTGTGTGTATATACATGCATATTTACACACACACACAGCAGGACTCCATATACCTCATAACAGTCAATATCCTGAAACGTAAACAGCTGTCACCTAAATAACCTGCAGTCAAAATGCTGGCCACTTAATCAAAAATAAACTGTCACCCTCAGACCACAGTCAGTGTCCGGGGATGTGAATGGCCTGGAGATGCTTTGTTTGTTTACAGATCTAATTTAGAATAGGTTTCTCTACTATTTAATTAGCGAGGTGCACTAATTAATCAACTGATATTAACTCTGCTCAACAAACACTAAACTGTTGGGCCCTATTTCAAATCATGAGACCTGGCATTTCTTGAAAGCAGCAAACACTTTCCCCCAAGCAAGAAAAGACAAGAAAATTCAGAAGATGGAGTACATTTGCGTAGCCCGGTATAAGCAATTATAAAAGCTCTCCTTTGCCAAAGATGAATGTGCAATCTCTGTCTAACCTGTAGTCAGAACTGCTGATGAATGAGCCCCAGAAGATGCAGAGTACATTGTAGGGTTTGCTATGCAATCAAAAGTTCAGATATTTATCTGGAAAACTTGGGGGGGGGGACGAATACATAACAAACATTTTTGCAGGAATTGACTTCCTTGTGAGAGCACCAGTCAATTGGACAGGAAATCTCAAGGGAATAGACAGACTGTAAGATTTCTGGTATCTTTTTGGTGGATCAGAAATGGGTTTCTGTCACTGTGTTTGTACTTTTGTGTTTAGCCCAGGCTGAAACTCCAAAGAACAAGTGATTTAAAAATAAGACAAAACAAAACACTAAAAAAATCAAAACACATCACACAGAAATGTCATTTTTTAAACATAAACCATTTGCATGGTTTTGCTCCAAAAAACCAACCACCCCAGACACTTTTTTCAACCTACTGCACCATACTTTGCAAAGACTTGGTACATTGTTTTCTGAAGACTTCATTTTAATAAAATCAAATTAACAAATGAAACAGAAAGGAAATCAAAGAATCACATGTATCATCACACCTAACCCTGAACCATTATTACAATTCCTTTTTAAGGACTCTCTTCTAAGAATTCTGGTATCACATTAGCTTTCAAGATTAAAATGTAAAACTACTCTTCCCCTTCAAAAACAACAAATTTCAGCACATTCATGGAATGACTTAAAATGATTCCAGTCACTGGGGTCAATGTCTTAACAGGGTTGAAATCCATATATATATAAATACGTAAACAAACAAACACACGCACACACAGTTTATGTGTGTGTGAGTTTTTGTGCGTGTGCATGCTTTTCTGGATTTAGCCCAGTTGCTCAGCACTTAACAGGATTTCACCCTTTAAAATGTAAACCAGTACAGGCTGGTACTAGTTGATTATTCAATACAAGGATTTCTTAAGCATTTCCTCCGATGGTATCTGGGTTTCATGATAGAATTCAACACTTGAACCACACACGTATACAGATAGTAAACTGACTCTGCCTTAAATAATAAGTGTCACACACAGTAGTGCTAGTGAGAATCTGGTCCTCCCAGTCATAAGACATGTGTCAGAGACCCAAGAGGCTGCAGAGCACCATTTAAAAGGGGGAGGGCATAGATTTGCCTCCCCACTGCTGACCCTCCTCTTCCTCTCTCTGGGCTACCTCCTCCTGCCCCCCAGCAGCCTGATTCCCTTGGTCCATAAGCTCCTACTCCCACTTCTTTCAAATTTGAGTGGCATTGGGACCAGGCTCAAATGGTCAGAGCACCACTCAGGTTTGGCCTGTCATGATGGAAGGATGGTCATGCCAATTTAGAGTGAGTTATGTTACAACCCTGTGCTACTTAGACAGAAAATGTTCGGGCCCTGGGCCAAGTGGCCCCCTCAGCTCTGTGGCCTGTAAGATACCCAAGGAGTTGTCCACTGACTAAAAGATTTTAAGGGCAGGGTAGCCCTCTGTGATAATCTTTCCAGTCTGACTTCTCACATAAAACAGTCTATAGAAGGTCACCCACTAATTTTTGTGTCAAAGCCACTGACTTCTGGATGAACTAGACAACAGGATAACTTTTAGAAAGACATCCAATCTTGATTAAAAGTTGCCAAGTGACAGAGAATCCCTAACAGAGAGTTGATCAATACATTTCTTGCAAAATTCTTTGGTTTTGTCAAATCAGCATTTTCTGACCAATAAATGATTTGACAAAATCAAAAAGTTTAGCAACAACACATGGATTGCATCCACATTTTCAGTGAAAAATTATCACAACATTTTGTTTCTATAATATCAAAACAGTTGAAACAAAGTGTTTTGACTTTTCTGAATGAAATGTTTTGATAAGGACTGAATGAAATATTGCAGAATATTTCATGTTGTGAAAAATTCTGAGAATTTTACTTTTGACGTAATTTGGGACAAAAAGAAATGTCTACATCTCAGAAATTCCCAAAGGACAGAAATTACATTTTTGACCAACTGTATTCCAGTGGTTAATTTACCCTCACCATTCAAATTTTTCACCTCATTTCCACTTTGAGATTTTTTTACTAGCTTTAGTTGTCTGCCACTGAGTGTTGTCATGCCTTTGTCTGCTACATTAAAGCCTTCCCCACTAACACACTGTTACAAACCTTCACAACATGTAGGCACTTACAGACATTGATGAAGTCATGTCTTAACCTTCTCTTTGATAAATTAAATAGATTGAGCTTAAGGTTCTCACTTCCAGACCTCAAATTTTTGTGGCTCCTTTCTGAACCCTTTTCAATTTTCAACTCCAGTGGGTACTTACTTTAAAAAAGAGATCAAGTCCAACTAAAATATAATATCAACCAAAAACCATCACCGTAAACTAACAGAACCAGTTAATAAAACAGATATACTGAGATATTGATGGAAGGAATGTTGTCTTTTTAGGGATGAATGTATAAGAGAGAGTCTAGAGAAGAGGTTATGTTAATCAGACTGCTCAGATGGATAAAGCAGAAAGACTAACACACAGCACTGCTGAAGAGTCATCTACAATTTAGGAATTGTCACCAGATCACAGAGGATTTTGCCAAAGACATGCACCCAAAGAACATAAAGTAAAAGCATGAGTGCCCCAGAGCTAGCATAATGCTAGCAACATCATATGGAGGGATTCAAAATTTTAAACACACCTTAGACAAAAGAACTGGAGGCTTTGAGAACAGTGACCAAAGAAGGAAGGTGAAATTACTAGAGGCTAAATTTTGATCACATTTAGAATGGAGCAAATCTGGTTGTTGGGGTTTTTTTTCCACTGAGTTACTCCAGATTTACAACAATGTAAGGGAGATCAGAATCTGGCCCTACATTTGTACTGAATAGTGAGAATGTGGTAGGAATTCATAAAGTGTTACAGGAACTTCACCTATGAACAGAAGTGGGTTAAGAAACCGTGTAGGCTTCAAAGGGGGACCTACAGTTTTATCTGTGTTGATGCTTTAAGACTAGACTGTACCATACATTTTGGGCACAGGAAAGGAAGCAGGAGTAATAAAGGAATTATCTTTGGGATTACAAGGTTGAAAGGAGACCTGCCTTGAAATTAGACTTTTTTTAATGCATTGCTAGATTATTTTTTAACATAGTGCATTGACAATTCTTCCCAACACTACACTACAAAGGACACACAGATGTATTCTTGTCATGCTGGGCAACAAGAGACAGACTGTCATTGGTACTATTTATTATTTGTAGTGCCTCAAACCAGAAAATTGATCACCCTTTGGAGTCCATCAAGCATTTGTGCTTAGTTACAACTTTTGAATTTGTCTTTATGAGAATGGTCATTAAATGCTAGTTTACTGGCATTTCAATGTTCATATGTACATCTGTGTGATTATGGATTTCCTTATTTCCTTCTGGTTGATAGTGCGCAGAAAAATAAAAGCCTTCTGTTGCCCGAGGATGCCCAGACATAGAGGTGACATGAATTCACAGGTATCAGAGTTGGAAGTTTGAGATATTGCATGGAGAAAATAAAGTAATTAATACAGCTGGGTAGCTCTAAAGTTGTTTACCTGGTGGAAGGCAGAGTAATTCATGTACTGTAACCTTTTAAAATGGTACAACCTTCTAAGATGACTACTTCTACTAGTGCACTTTTTTCTTTCTTTCTGTTTTTTCTTTTTTGCGGTCTCCTAGTTACTCTTGCTCTGCTAAGGATATGAATTTGTCTCATAGAATCATAGAATCTTAAGGTTGAAAGAGACCTCAGGAGGTCATTTAGTCCAATCTCCTGCTCAAAGCAGGACCAACCCCAACTAAATTATCCCAGCCAGGGCTTTGTCAAGCAAGGCCTTAAAAACCTCTAAGGATGGAGATTCCACCGCCTCCCTAGGTAACCCATTCCAGTGCTTCACCACCTGCCTAGTGAAACAGTGTTTCCTAATATCCAACCTAGACTTCCCCCACTGCAACTTGAGACCATTGCTTCTTGTTCTGTCATCTGCCACAACTGAGAACAGCCTAGCTCCATCCTCTTTGGAATCCCCCTTCAGGTAGTTGAAGGCTGCTATCAAATCCCCCCTCACTCTTCTCTTCTGCAGACTAAATAACCCCAGTTCCTTCAGCCTCTCCTCGTAAGTCATGTTCCCCAGCCCCCTAATCATTTTCTTTGTCCTCCGCTGGACTCTCTCCAATTTGTCCACATCCCTTCTGTAGTGGGAGGACCAAAACGGGACACAATACTCCAGGTGTGGCTTTACCAGTACCAAATAGAGGGAAATAATCACTTCCCTCAATCTGCTGGCAATGCTCCTACTAATACAGTCTCAAATGAGGGCTGGATCTTCCAAAATCTAGTGATGGATTTTCATTAATTTGTAACAAAATTGGAATGCTCAGAGAGCTTATTTAAATAAATTTATAATGAGAGTCAAACTGCTACTGACCCATATCAGAAATCTATTTATTTGAGGTGGGGACTGTGCATTGTGTGACCCTCTGCCTCCTTTTGCCTTTGCCCTGCTCGAACAGCAGTTTCTGATTTAGCATTGTGTTGCTTTTCGAAGATGCTGCAGTGCAGCTCAACAGAAAAGTGTCTTTTCTGAGTGTTTGGAAGGCTTTGTTCTCATCATGCAATAAACATCCTGTACTTAAAGTGTCCTTTTAAGGCCACCATATCTTGAGAACCCCAGCACTATTTGAAATGTGACTGTGTGTTGAGTAGGCATCTGAATCTCTGTCAATAGGAGACCCTTAACTTTAAACCTGTGAGTTTTTATTTATTTCAACAAGAAACTATTTAGCCCAGTGAAGGGGGGACACAACTTCTTGTTCTACCTGCTAAACTGACCAGTGTGTTCATGCTTCAGAGTCACTGCTTACCCCCTGCAGGATATCCAAACAACCTCCTTCTGTCAATCTGTGCTTTTTGTGACTGCCCCAGGGATTTGCTCTGACAGTGGCATTTATATTCATGTAGTTGGGATTAAATCACCTCAAGAAAAGAGAAACCTTAGGTCTGGGACTTTGCTATTCAGACCTTCAGTAACTAAACTTTCTGAAACTTGCACCATGGGATTTCAGAATTGTCTGTCAATAAAAAGATTTCATCCTGCTGTCTTTTCCAGTGCAAATTGTGGCTATTGTTTGGATAAGACTATCTCTGTGACAGTGGCCATGGGTCCAGTTATGCTTAAAAGGGAAGCTTTGTCCTAGCATTCTAGTGTGTGCATGCAAATAACCACTAGAGCTACTACAGGCACATTGAGAGGCTGTTCATGTTTAGCTATTTTAAGGTGCGTTGTTACTTACTGACAATAGTCACCGAACAACAACTGGAAGAAAGCAGCAAAAAGTCCTGTTGCACCTTATAGACTAACAGACATATTGGAGCATGAGCTTTCGTGGGTGAATACCCACTTCGTCGGATGGAAGACAGACACTATTAGTACGTGATGGAAGAAAGACACTATTGGTACATGGCCTGACCCAAAGGTTATTGAGGTAAATTAATGCTCCCCATAGACTTTCTCAAACTCACATGCAGTACCCAACAGTAGGCAATGGAAAACAGAAAAGTATCAAAGAACATAACAAAAACCTGCAAATGTCACCCACATATCTCCATTTTGTATAGAAACATAGGAATTGCCAGATTAGATCAGACCTGAGTTCCATCTAGTTCAGTATAGCAGGGTGGTTACCCGCTCCTGCCCTAAGGGGTTTAAAAAGCGGCCTGGGAGGGCTTGAAGGCTGCAGCCCTAAAAGCTGGGCTGATTGGGGAAGCAGCCGCAGCTGGGCCACACCCTAATCAGGCCACAGCTGGTCTGTATAAAAATGCCAGGGATGCCAGGAGCAGTCTCTCTCTGCCTGTAGAAGGAGAAGGGCCTGGCAGCAGGGAGCTAGACACAGGGTACCTGAGTGGAGCAGGGCTGGGGAAAGGCAGAGGAGCTGGGGAGCTCCTGCCTGGAAAGCCCCAGGCTCTGTCCTAGCATAAGGCCAAGAGGTACTGGGGATTGCAGGGGGCAGCTCAAGGGGTAGGCAAAGGCAGCAGGTCCAAACCCCTTTGCCTATGATGAGTGGCTGATACTGTAGTTTGCCCCAGTGAACGGAGGCTAGATGGAGACTGGGCAGTAGCCAAAACTGAGGCAAAGTGGGGATAGTGGGTTGGGGGTTCCCCAGGAAGGGGAGACCCAGATTGGTGGGGGACTGTCAGGGGGCAGCACCCCAGTTAAAAGGGCACCGGGGTCCAGGGATGGACACGGGGGCCAAGAGGACAGGCGGATCACCAGCCTGCAGATGGCACTCCTGGCTGGAAAAAGAGCTAATTCCGAGGACAACCAGCAGGAGGCGCTGCAGGAGTGAGTCCACATGCCTACATTCAGTATCATGTCTCTGCAATGGCCAGCACCAACTGCTTCAGAGAAGGTGTAGGATTTCCTGCAGTAGACAGATGTGTGATAATCTTTCCCCAGGAAGATCTCATCCTCATAATCAGAGATTGGTTTACATCCTGGGCCATGTGATTTTTACATCCTTCCAAAGTTGTTATCATTAACTATTATATCTATGTTATCCATCTAACTATCCATCCCTTTTCTGAATCTTGCTAAGTTCTTGGCCTCAGAAATACCCTATGGCAATGAGTTCTATGGTCTAATTATGCATTGTTTGAAAAAAATATCTTTTATAATTTTTGAAGTTGACACCTTTTTAATTTCATTGAATGTCCCCTCATTCTTGAGTAATAAGACAGGTAGAGCACAATCTCCCAACCTACCTCTTCTAAACTATCATTATTTTACATACTTCTATTGTGCCCCCATTTTTGTCTCCTTTCTAAAGCAGACAAGCACAGTCTTTTCAGTGTCTCTTCATTTGAGAGATTTTTCTATACCCATCATCTGTCTTTTAAACCACTCTAATTCTGAAATATTATTTTGAGATGGGTTGACTAGTACTGTGTAGCACATTCCAGAAGAGACCCAAACATGATTTATATATTATCTTTATAATTTCTGTCTTATTCTCCACACTGTTCCTTATGTATCCTAACATCATTCATGTTTGCTTTTTTGACTAGCAAGTAGCACATTTTGCTGTCCACAGTGGTCTCTTTCCTGCGTGAACACAGTTCATTTAGAACTCTGCAATATTTTATCCCTCCAAATTTTATTATTTAATTTATCGTCACTCTACTTTATCTGTCATTGTGTTGCCAATTCACCTAGCTTGGCTAATTCCTTGAAGTCCCACAGTCATCTCTAAACTTGACTAACCTAAATAACTTTGTCATCTGTAACTTCTGGTACCTCACTATTCATTCCCCTTTATGTAACTCTAAAAATATATTGAAAATTGACTATTTATTCCTACACTTTGCTTCCTCTCTCAGCCCCCCTTTTTTTTTGAACCATGACAATACTTTGCCCCATGACAACTTAATTTCTTTGGCAGACTCCAGTGAGGAACATTGTCAAACCCTCTTTGAAAGCCCTAATATATTATAGAAACTGATTCTCCTTAAATATGCCATACTTTAAAGAAGTACAATAAAACTGCCTCACAATGGATATTGTATTTGTTAGCCAATGAATCCCTTAAGTAATTTAATGAGATTATTGTAATGATTTAGGTAAAAAATAAATGAAAATAATAAAACCCAAAAGACAATTAAAATAAATCTGTTTGACTGTTCTCAATAGCCCCTAGTGATAAAATTACCTGAATGTGGCTCAGAATAGGTTTCTCTCTGAACTGCCAGGATATTAAAGATTTGATACAGGTTTTTATTAGAGCTGTGGCTTGCCTAAGTGTCCATGTTGAAAATATCATCTTCCCCTCCTGCTATGCAGTATACCATATGCTACTAAGATGGTGGCCTCCAAGCCAAAGGTAAGTCCATAGTGCTACATATACATAATGCAGTCTGTCAAGTGCTCAGAAAACTTTTGGGGGTGAAAAGCACTGTATAAAAAACCATATATATATATATCTGTATATATATATATATATATATATATATATATATATATATATATATATATATATATATATATATATTCCAATAAACGCCTGTGGCCTGTGTTATCCAGAAGGTCAAAGCAGAAGGGCACAACAGCTGCTTCTGACCTTCAAAACTATAAACACATACAGAAGCCCATCTTGTCTCTTCAGTTTATTTTCTTCATTTCAGATGTTGCACACAGTTAATTTGGAAATATTGGAGGCTGATTTTATTCTAACTTACACCCATTTTATATCAGTGTAACTCCATTGATTTCAGTGCAGTTAATCTTGATTTCTAATAGTTTATGTGAAATAAGTGCCAGACCGATTACATCGCAGACATTTCCTCCTCATTCAACAAGAATTATACTTGTATAAGATCTGGAGGTTCTTTTGGAAAACTCTAGAATATTTAAATATTATGGGATTGGCTTCCAGAGGTGCTCAGCAGCTGCAACGCCAACTGACTTCAAAGGAAGCTGCACTTCTGAAAGTCAAGCCTTAAGAGTAAGTGGCACTTGCATTCAATTGCGGTATCTTTTACTGAAGATGAGTTTAAAAAAGAAAAATAACTCCAACTTTTTTTTTTGCATTTTAAAGGGCAAAGGCAACTGACAAGGTCATCTTACATCTACCCCGAATGTATTTAAGGAACCATATTTTGTAATTGTAAATAAAATATGTTTTCCTATATTTGTCCAGTACTGGTGGTGAAGACAATGCTGCGTACAACTCACTAGAATTACAGATCATGATATGAGTAAATGCGGAAAACAATATCTGTAAAAGATGACAAGCAGGCAATCACTTACAGTCTGTGCTGATCTTCATCTTCAGACTTCGAAGGGAGTAAAATAAAGCAGCCATCCAAATAAAAATATAATATCTTCAAAGGCCAATACACTAAAAATATATTTTTGCTCTTTAACATTATACATTGGAAGCATAATTGTCTCAAAACTAGCAAGTACTGTAATAGCAAAGCAGATTTTCTAGGTAAGGGATTTTTATTTATTTTATTTTGCTGCTGGTAATGCACTTGTTTGCTTCAGTTGTTTTTATTACATACCCTTGAGAAGGTATTGTGTCCTGATCTGTGATCCTTGACTCTTCTAGCTGTTGATATGCTGGTCCTGTAATTCCATTGAACCTACCCCGAGGTAAGGGTGGAGTCTTCCGAAAGGCATTCTTGTGTAGCATTCCACTTCTTTGTCCTGGACTGCAGCACGAAGAGAGACTTCTGGGGACAAGAACAAGAGTACAGTAAAAACTACCAGAGCCCCCAACATACACATTTACAGAGTGAAGATTACATAATTAATAATACATGGACTGCAGTATTATACATTTGCTGCAGTAGTTTGTGATGTCAGCAGTAGTTCTCCATGGAAATATAATGCTGTAATTCTTACTTGGCTTTTTATTCCATATTTAAATTTCATTCTCTCCTGGAAGAATAGAAATAAATGACAGGTACATTGGAAATTCTCTTGTATTTGGTCAAATGTTCTTCTATTCCATCATCATCATCATCATCATCTTGGTACTTAGCTGTTGATCTGGACCTTATGTTTTAGGCATATCTACTAACACTGCTTTATCAACCTGCACTGTACATTTTTATTAACAATAAGTTGTACCTTTTTTATTGTGGTAAGGTGCACAAAATTTGAGTAATTTAAAAACAGTTTTACATATTACAGAAAAGTGCCGCCTTTTGAAAATTATATTTATATTTTAAGGGAGCTAGGAGTTATTTCCATTTACTGCAGGAATCATAAGGGATCTGGAATCCACATAAAGTTATTTTACGTTAGAGTTGAATTCAGTTGCTGCTAATGGAAACAGATGATTAAGCCAGAATCATAACCTATTTCTATCATTAACTGTTTACAGAGGTGCATAGCATCACTGACTTATTTTACAGCTATTCTTCTTTTGCAGTATGTCATCTGCGCATTTCCTTTATTATCTATTAGTCTGTGACATAATCTTAATGATAAAGCATAGAGTCAAATATAGTAAAAATCTTAAATGAATCAAACAGTACCATAGACTCTCTATTGATAGAAATTCCATGCTTGAATAATAAGAGTACAGCAATAGAAATGTACTACCAACCACCTGACCAGGATGGTGATTGTGAAAGGCTCGAGGAGATGACAGAGGCTACAATAATAATGGGGGATTCCAACTATCTCCATATTGACTTGGTATGTGTCACCTCAGGATGGGACACAGAGATAAAATTGCTAGCATTAACAAATGCTTCTTGGAGCAGCTAGTCCTTGTAGGGGGTGAAATACCAAAGAAACCCACCACAGTAGCATTTAACTTCAAAAAGGCGAACTATACAAACATGAGAAAGGTAATTAAAATAAACAACAGTGAAGTATCTGAAAGCTGCATGATTTAAAAAAAAATCATAACTAAATATTTAGAAGAAAGAAAAAACAACAGCAGCAAGAAGACCAAAAATGCCACCATGGCTAAACAGATGAGTAAAAGAGGCAGTTAGAGATAAAAAAGCATCCTTTAAGAATGGAAAATTCTCCTGAAAAAATAGAAAGGAGCATAAACTCTGGCAAGTCAAGTGTAAAAGTATAATTAGGCAGTCCAAAGATGTCTGCAAAAAGTTACAAAGGAATCTCACAAAACTTGGTAACTGGGCAATAGATGAAATTCAATGTTGATAAATGCAAAGCAATGCACATTGAAAAACATAATACCTACTATACATGCACAATGATGGAGTCTAAACCAGTTGTCATGACTCAAGAAAGAGATTTTGAAGTCACTGTAGATAGTTCCCTGAAAACAGCTGCTCAACACATAATAACAGTCAAAAAATCTAATAAAATATTGGGAAGCATTAGGAAAAGGGAAAAAATAAGTCAGAAAATAGCATAATACCACTATATAAATCCATGGTATACCCACACCTTAAATACTGCATGCAGTCACCCCATCTCAAAAAAAGTATATTAGAATTGGGAAAGGTACAGAGGAGGGCAACAAAAATGATTAGGCATATGGAACTGCTTCCATAGGAGGAGAGATTAAAAAGACTGGGACTAGTCATCTTGGAAAAGAGGCTAAAGGGGGATAGCATAGAGATGAAGAAAGTGCATATGAAAGTGGATATGATGTGGAGAAAGTGTGATTCATTCCCTTCCCATAACACAAATGTGACACTCTGCACCCCATAGTCACTATAGTGATATAGTTATAATGTAATTATATGCATTTTATACAAAGTATGCCTTGTGAGATATCATTTAAAAAGTCTTAATCTGTTAATTTGTAGGTGCTATCATTGTACAGGAAGTTATGAAATTTTGCTGTGTATGTGCCACTGAAACATGTTGTGAGGTTGGGAACACCCACAAGCAGCCTTTCAGGTGCAATAATAAAAAGACCAAACGATGATGGCTCATTGAGGAGAATACAAAACACTCACAAGGATTACCCCAGGAACTGTGTACAATGGAAACCTCTCAGAGATAGCACGTACCCAATGGAGACTGTTTGGCTCATGTCAGAACAAAAGATTTTTCCAGCAAACTGGAAGAAGATATAAAAGGGGAAGTGATATCATCAATTGGCCTTTCTCCCCTTACAACACAACACCTGAGGAACAAAGACTGAACTGGGGGAAGGAGGGTACCAGGTGAGACAGAAGAATTCCTGCCTGTATATGCAAAAGCAATAACCTGCTTATACTAGCTAACAGGTTGAGGCACTGCTTGATTCAAATTCTATCTAGTTTATAAAGCTTAGATTATTTTTGTTTATTTCTTAGGTAATCTGCTTTGATCTGCAGGCTCACTACTTATAATCACTTACAAGCTATCTTTCTGTAGTTAATACTTTTTCTTTTCTTTTCTTTTCTTTTCTTTTCTTTTTTCAACCTAAAACAGTGTTTTGATAGAATTGCTTGGGGAACAGCATTGCTCAGGAACAAAAACTGGTGCATTGTCCTCTCCACTTAGAGGGAGGGGCAGACTTAGTAATAAACTTATATTGGTCAGGCTTTTGACCACAGCAAGACAGCACAGCTTTGGGGTCCTAGGCTGTGGAGGAGCCTTCATGTGGCTGCAGCTGGGTATGTCCCTGCCTGTGTAAAGGTTTGTGTGAGGGCAGGACTGGGAGAGATCTGCAGCTTGTCAAGGAAAAACAGTGTAACAGAGCCCAGGCTTCTGAGACAGAGGGCTCAGTGGTACCCCAGTTCCAGGTTGCACCCTAAGGGGGGGAGGCATCACAGCAAGAACCAGGGGACACCCAATGAAATTAATAGGCAACAGGTTTAAAACAATCAGAAGGAAGTACTACTTCACACAACCTGTGGAACCTCATTGTCAGGGAATATTGTGAAGGCCAAAATTATAACTGGTTTTGAAAAAGAATTACATACATTCATGAAGAACAGGTCCATCAATGGCTATTAGCAAAGATGGTCAGAAACGCAACCCTATGTTCCAGTGTCCCTAATCCTCTGACAATCAGAAGCTGGGACTGGATAACAGGGCAGTTCATTCCCTCTCAAGTATCTGGCATTGGCCATGGTTGGAAGACGGAATACTGGGCTAGATGGATCATTGGTCTGATCCAGTATGGCTATTCTTATACTTTAATGTAGTTTTTGTGTGTGCATTTATTTGTAAGAAGGGTTACCTTTGATTACATGCATAAACCCATTCTCTGTTGCAATCCAGTCAACTGCTGATGTGCTTGTTCTTCCTTTCACAGTACTTGCATTAAAAGAGGGCTTCATTTTGTATGAAATGTGATTTTTATTTGTTTCTAGGGCCACACTTCCTTCCTAAGCAGTTCCCACCTGGACTAAGTATCTTGGACAGACTCCCTGGGCCATATGCTTTACCATCAAAATAAACTTTTTCTCCCTGAAATAAAACAGATGTTGCCTCCTAAAGTCATCTGTCCTGTTTTCTCTTCAAGTACTCTGTCCCCATTCTTCGCAAACATTTTATATTGTTCTCCATCCCAGATTCTGCTACACTTTAAACTTTTTAATTGGAAAGATCAATAACCTGTAGCGATAATGAGGGGTTTTCAATGACCTCTTTAAATTTATTTTTCCTTAGCTGTTTAGAACTCTAGAGAAACATTTTTTTTAAAAAAGAGTGTTGTGCAGGTTGAAGTACTATACTTTTGATTCTAAAGACTGGAGTTTAGCTCTTGAAATATATTCTCTGAGAAATGAGTTTTATGATCTCAGCCTTCTCCTTTGTGAAGATGTATTCACCTTACAACACCACAAAATAATCAACAATCTGTGCTTGGATTCCGAGGAGAGAGTCTAAAAAGGAGCAGTTGACTGAATAATACATAGTGGAAAATTAACTCTTCTACTTTTACTGCTTGTGAAATATCCACAAGCATATTACTTTGTCCACATTTTTTTTAACTGTGTGTGGAATATTTTAATCTCCAAACTGATCTCAGATATTTGAAGTGGGGGCTGTATCATTTAGTAGTGAGTGATCTCATAAGTCACACAGTATTTTTTCTCTTCTCTGATTGGGTGAGAATGCAGGATTTTCCACACGAAGACCTGCATATGAAAAATTAATATTTTGTTTCTAGGAAAGTTTTCAAATGTGCATGCGAAATTTTCTTTCCTAGAACATTTTTGCCAGTAAAAGTTGATTGATCAAGTCTTTATTGGATGTACACAAAAAATGAATGTGAATACTGGAAAAGCAAATGTATTAACAAATTCCATCAAATATTTGCAGAAAATTATTTACATTAGCTGCCCCATTGTTGCTGTAGGTCAGGCTAGAAGTTTCAGACTTATGTGTACATCACTTGATTTCTTTAGGTACTGACAACAGTTCAGTGACAACTTGCTAACAGTCCTAAAAACACCTCCACCAATATAATACATCAGGGGTCGGCAACCTTTCAGAAGTGGTGTGCCGAGTCTTCATTTATTCACTCTAATTTAAGGTTCCACATGCCAGTAATACATTTTAACATTTTTAGAAGGTCTCTTTCTATAAGTCTATAATATATAACTAAACTATGGTTCTATGTAAAGTAAATAAGGTTTTAAAAATGTTTAAGAAGCTTCATTTAAAATTAAATTAAAATGCAGACCCCCTCACCGGTGGCCAGGACCCGGGCAGTGTGAGTGCCACTGAAAATCAGCTTGCGTGCCGCCTTCGGCGTACGTGCCATAGGTTGCCTACCTCTGTAATACATTTTGCACACCCATAAAGCTTAAACTGTACTGAATTATAGGTCAAAACTCTTTTTCGTCAATAGTGCTAGTGGTAAGTCTCCTAACATAGGCATGAGAAGCTTTTATTGTGTGAACACAGTCAACTATGAATATACAAAAAAAAGTGCATGTGCACAAACACATTTGCACAGAAATTGCTCACCTGGCCACCTTATGTATGCATACAATGATTTGTGAGAATTTGGAAAGATAAATTTATATGTAAAATCTGCTAGAGAGCCAATAATAAATCAGACCTATATCTTTTGTCTTTTCCTCAAACAGGAGGGAATCAAACTATTTTAATAGCTGGGCTGAATGTATGTATCTAGATAGAATATTCCATCTGGTCCAAAATAAGTTAGGAAACTTTTCTAAGACTCTATCTCCTGCTATCTTTCTCCTATAAAGTGCTCTTCTCCCTAAGACAGTCAGATTTCTTCAGGCACTGATCCTATTCATAAAGGTTATATCATCCAATCAGAGGGGGGAAAACATGCATATTCAAAGATGCACCTAGTCTGTCAGTAAACAAAACTATTAATCAGTTATGATTAATAAACAAATCCATATAAATAATGCCTGGGCTGTGAACAATTCACAAGTCAGAAAGAGATACAGCCTGATCAATGAAAGTCTTAGAGGAAATAGTTCAACCACCTCTAACCTTAATGATGAATTACCAAAGCATTTTTGCAAGTTGTTTTGTGTAGAAATTTTCTCCAGGTTAAACAACTGAATAGAACCAAACCATACTCAGCAGGTGGCTTATTGCCTTCTCACTACACATGCACAGCTCCCAGCAGAGTTAAACTTGTGTATAATGTGGAAAATTCACTGCATTGAATTTACAGTAATTCTAGGAACCATCTTGCTCTTTTATTTCTTTTTTTTTTTTTGCAGTTTGTTACCAAACAAAACTGATTATACATCTCATTATGGATAAGCACATTCAGAAGTACCTTGGTTTACTGAAACATGGAAAGCATTAACAGGAGGGACACAATTTAAGTGATAAAACTTGAGATAAAAATCAAAGGGTACTTTATTGCAGTAGGCAGTTAAGCATCTCAAATGTGATTCAGGCATAAACTGCCAACTATTTCTCTGGTATACTGGCTCAGAAGCAGCAAAATTAATCTGACCGCAGAGATCCATAGGAAGGCATTAGAATTTCGAACATCCTGATTTTTTCAGCAGATCACCTGATTACAGCTGTGCAGAAAAGAATCACAACCTGTGTAACGGATCCTAAAGTGCTTTATAAACTGATAGAAAATCTGTAAGACAGGGATACTTCATACACTTCCAGGATTGAATTCAGATGCTGTTTAAGAGAACAAAACAAGTTTCCTTCTGCATTTTTTTTTCCTGATGGAAATATTAAGTGTACAGACACACTGAAAAACAATCTGGCTCTAATTCTTCTGATTCCCCCAATATATGATCATAACTGTCCCTCCTTTTGTCCCCGTACATCCCAGGAATCCTAGTCTCTTCACTCTCTTTGTCAAATCACAAACAAAATGTAGCTGCACAAACAACATTTTGTTCTTAAATGTGTGTGTGTGCAAAGGGAAGAGTGTTCTTGTTTACTTTCCACATTTCTTTACTCCCCTCTTTCTCTCCTTCCATCTCTCAGTAATATTTTGCTCTCCTTCACTTCATTTTCCATTTTGGACTATTATTTACTCAGCTTATTAATATTCTGTGCCATTTTCTTCTGTCTCTTCAGCCTCATTTCCCATTCCCCTTTTAAACAGTATCGTTGCCATGCTTCCCTTTCCCTCAATCCTTTTCCTTGGCCTCCATTTCACTTTTTTCTCCCCTGCATCCCTTATCCTCCAATATCTCTATTTCTCTTCTCCTGATCCCCCCCATTTTCTCTCTCTGATCCATGGGATCTACTTTGATTTCCTGTGTCATAGGTCTTCTCCCCACACTTGGAGCTTTTGGGCTCCAAGATGGGGACCTGCATGGACTCCTCTAAACTAATCTTAGTCTAGATCCGGTTCTGCTGCCACCAGTTAAGTTTAAAGTGGGTAACACACTGCCTGTCCCCCAAACTTCCCCTTGGGAACCCAGATTCAAACCCCTTGAATCTCACCAGAGAGAGAGAAACAGCCAGTTCCCCTCCCCCCCTTCCCTCTCTCCAGCCTGCTCCGGAGAGATTACACACCGAGTCAAATCCTTGACTCAACACAAAGAGGGACTCACCTCCCCCTCCCCTTCCCTTGAAAATGCAAACAAGAGAAGAATCAATCAAGTCCTAAAAAGAAAAGAGTTTATTAAAAGAACAAAAAGAAAGTACGCTATCTCTGTAATACCAGGATGGAACAATACACAGGGTCTAACTTATAACCTGGAGAGAATTCCCCCTCCCCCTTTCTTTCTCAGTAAAAGCAAAGTAACAGCAACAGAAATAAAGATATTCCTTCAGCAAAACACACAATTGCAAATGTAGAAATAAACTTATAATACTATTACGCCTTTCTAATACTCACTAGACTGAATAGATGAAAAATACTGCAGAAACCTGGGAGGACTTGATTAAGATGTCTGGACTCCCTTAGAGAGACTCAACTCAAACAAAAAAAACACAGAAAAAAAACTTCCCTCCACAGAGATTTGAAATTATCTTGTCCCTGATTGGTCCTCTGGTCAGGTGTTCATCAGGTACTGCTTGTTAACCCTTTACAGGTAAAAGAGACCTTAACCCTTAACTAACTGTTTATGACACCCCCCCCAAATCGCAGACAGTGGGGGACCCACACTGGCGGTGATTTCCTCCTAGAACTTTAAAATAAACAGATTAATAAAACACATGCACTATTATAGATACTACTAAGTATGTAACCAACGAGATTTTTCACATTTCAAGAACAGTTGTTAACCATGAGATTCTGGGAAACTTTCATGAGAGAGTGCATCTGCTACTTTGTTGGAAGCTCCTGAAATGTGGTGAATTTCAAAAGCAAAATCTTGGAGAGCTAAACTCCATTGGAGAAGTTTTTTGTTGTTTCCCTTGGCAATATGAAGCCACTTTAGCGCAGCATGGTCGGTTTGTAGCTGGAGCCGCCGTCCCCAAATGTATGGGCATAGCTTTTCCAGGGCATACACAATGGCGTAACATTCCTTTTCACTGATGGACCAGTGGCTTTCCCTCTCAGACAGCTTTTTGCTGAGAAACACGACAGGATGGAAGTTGTGATCCGGTCCTTTTTGCATTAGAACTGCTCCTACCCCACGTTCAGATGCATCTGTGGTCACTAGGAAGGGTTTGTCAAAGTCCGGGGCCCTTAACACAGGGTCAGACATGAGCGTCGCCTTAAGCTGGGTAAAGGCTTTCTGACACTCACCAGTCCACTTAACAGCATTTGGCTGCATTTTTCTGGTTAGATCAGTTAGTGGGGCAGCGATTTGGCTGTAGTGTGGTACAAATCGCCTGTAATATCCGGCCAAGCCTAAGAAGGATTGGACCTGTTTCTTTGACCTTGGGACAGGCCTCTTTTGGATAGCCTCCACCTTGGCCTGTAGGGGGTTTATGGTTCCTCGACCCACCTGGTGCCCTAGGTAAGTCACTCTGTTTTGGCCTATTTGACACTTTTTGGCCTTAACAGTTAGTCCTGCCTGCCTGATGTGCTCAAAGACCGTTTCCAGATGTTCTAGGTGTTCGGGCCATGAATCAGAAAAAATGGCCACATCATCGAGGTAGGCAGCTGCACATTCTCCCAATCCCGCTAGTAGACCATCTACCAGCCTTTGGAAGGTGGCGGGTGCATTCCGCAGTCCGAACGGAAGCACATTAAATTCATACACCCCTGCGTGGGTGATGAATGCTGACTTTTCTTTGGCGGGTTCATCTAGTGGTACTTGCCAGTACCCCTTGGTTAAATCTAATGTAGAGATGTACTGGGCACGTCCCAGCTTCTCCAATAGCTCATCGGTGCGTGGCATTGGGTAGTTGTCAGGGCGAGTTACAGCATTTAGCTTTCGGTAGTCCACGCAAAAGCGTATTTCCCCATCTGGTTTGGGAACTAGAACCACTGGAGATGCCCATGCACTGGTAGAGGGGCGGATGATACCCATCTCCAGCATGTTTTCAATCTCCCATTTAATAGCAACTTGGGCATGAGGTGACACCCGGTAGGGTGGGGTTCTAATCGGGTGAGCATTACCTGTGTCAATGGTGTGGTACGTTTGCTCAGTCCGCCCTGGGTTGGCTGAGAACAAAGGGCCGAAGCGAGTGCACAGCTCCTTGATCTGTTGCCGCTGTAGACGTTCCAGGGTTGTGGAGAGGGTCACCTCTTCCACACCCCCATTTCTTTTTCCTTCATAGTAGACACCTTCAGGCCACTCAGCATCATCCCCTCCCTGGGCTGTAAACTGACAAACCTGTAATTCTCTGGGATAAAAGGGCTTTAGAGAGTTAACATGGTACACTTTAGGCTTTAAGGAGGAATTAGGAAATGCTATGAGGTAGTTAACAGCTCCCAGGCGCTCCTGGACCGTGAATGGTCCTTCCCATGACGCTTCCATCTTATGGGCCTGTTGCGCCTTTAAGACCATGACCTGGTCTCCTACTTTGAAGGAACGCTCTCTGGTATGTTTATCATACCAGACCTTTTGCTCTGCTTGAGCATCCTTTAGGTTCTCTTTAGCAAGGGCCCAAGAGTGTCGGAGGGTGCTTTGTAGGTTGCTTACAAAGTCCAGAATGTTAGTTCCTGGAGAACCCCTCCCATTGTTGCTTCACCAACTGTAATGGCCCCTTAACCTCATGGCCATACACAAGCTCGAATGGTGAGAATCCTAAACTGGGATGTGGTACAGCCCTGTAGGCAAACAGCAACTGCTGCAACACTAGATCCCAATCATTGGAGTATTCATTTATGAATTTACAGATCATGGCCCCCAAAGTTCCATTAAACCTCTCCACCAGGCCATTGGTTTGGTGGTGGTACGGGGTGGCAACCAAGTGATTCACCCCATGCGTTTCCCACAGGTCTTTCATGGTCCCTGACAGGAAATTTGTTCCCGAATCTGTAAGAATGTCGGAGGGCCAACCTACCCTGGCAAAAATGTCAGTTAAGGCCTGGCACACAGTTTTAGCCCTGGTGTTGCCTAGAGCTACTGCTTCTGGCCATCTGGTAGCAAAGTCCACAAAAGTCAGTATGTACTGCTTTCCTCTGGGGGTCTTCTTTGGGAAAGGACCCATAATATCCACAGCTACTCGCTGAAATGGGACCTCAATTATGGGAAGTGGCTGGAGAGGGGCCTTGACCTGGTCTTGGGGTTTTCCTACCTTTTGGCATACCTCACAAGACCGGACATAATTGGCAACGGCCTTGCCCATCCCCTCCCAGTCAAAGGACCTTCCCAACCTGTCTTTGCTTCTGTTTACCCCAGAATGGCCACTGGGATGATCATGGGCTAAGCTTAAGAGCTTTTCCCGGTACTTAGTTGGAACTACCAACCGTTTTTGAGGATGCCAGTCTTCCTGGTGTCCACCAGAAAGAATCTCCTTATATAAAAGTCCTTGTTCTACAACGAACCGGGATCGGTTAGCAGAACTGAGAGGCGGTGGATTGCTCCGTGCCGCCGCCCATGCTTTTTTAAGGCTGTCATCAGCTTCCTGCTCAGTCTGGAACTGTTCCCTTGAGGCTGGAGACACCAGTTCCTCTGTAGACTGTGGACTTGGGCTTGATCCCTCTGGAAGAGATGTAGGTGATGACGTTGTTTCCGTTGACTGTGGACCGCTCTCCGCTGGTGCACTAGGTGATATTTCAGGCTCTGACTGAGCCTCTTGGGTAGGGTTGTCTGCTGCTTCTGCCAGTTCGGGCCCGTTGGCGCCCTCTGGCGTGGAGTTGGATGCACTGGGGTCAGTGCTGGCAATGGTTTTGCCGCTGGTTGCTCTTCCAGTTCCGGTTCTGGGACTGGATGTACTATGGCTGCTGTAGTTGTTGTCATGGGATCCGGTTCCACCACCTCTGTCTGGGTCTCTGGTAACACAGACGGAGTCCTGGTGGACGGCTCAGGAACAGGGATGGGAGTGGGAGCTTGTTTGGCCTGGCTGCGGGTGACCATTCCCCCCATCTTGGCCAGCTGCACATGGTTGGCCAAGTCTTCCCCCAAGTAGCATGGGGATGGAATAATTGTCATAGACAGCAAAAGTCCACTTTCCTGACCAGCCTTGTACTGGACAGGCAATTCAGCTGTAGGTAAGGTTACAGATTTTGACATGAATGGAGAAATTGTGATTTTGACCTTTGGGTTGATGAATTTTGGGTCCACTAAGGACTGGTGGATAACTGACACGGGTTGCCGCGGTGTCTCTCCACGCTGTAATCTGTTTCCCGCCCACTCTCAAGGTTTCCCTGCGCTTCGGGGGTATTTGAGAGATATCTGGGCCTGGGGATCCTTGGTGTGATGGTGGTGTAATGGACTGTACTTGATTGGTGTTCTTGGGGCATTTGGCCTTTATATGTCCCAGTTCATTACATTTAAAACATCGCCCAGCTGACGGGTCACTGGTCCGAGGTGGGTTGCTGGAGACTGGTGAGGTGGGACTGTGGGTGGTTTGAGGTTTTACTTGGGTTGCAGCTGGGGTCTTGATTGGCCCCCGGTGGAAGGATTTATTGTCAGCTTGTCCCTTGTTAGAATCGCTCCCCCGGGTGGTAGCTTTTTTCTTTTCTGCTATTTCCGCCCATTTGGCTCCAATCTCTCCTGCCTGGACAATAGTGTTGGGTTCTCTATCTAGGATGTACCGTTCTATTTCCTCAGGAACACCATCTAAGAACTGTTCCAGTCTTATCAGGAGTGACAGCTCTTCAAAATTGTAAGTTTTTGTTCCTGATAGCCATGTATTCCAATGTTTGTCAATGCAGTAGGCGTGGTTGGGGAATGACCCATCTGGTTTCCATTTTGGGGCTCTGAACCACCGACGGGCATGTTCTGGTGTGAGCCCCATCCTGAATCTGGCCTTTGTTTGAAACAGTTGATAATTGTTCATGTCTTCCATAGGCATTTCAGCTGCCACTTCTGCTAAGGGTCCACTGAGCCGTGGCCTCAGCTCTATCATGTACTGGTCTTCAGGGATGTTGTACCCACGGCAGGTCCGTACAAAATTTTCCAAGAAGGCCTCAGTGTCTTCACCTGCCCTGTAGGTGGGAAATATCTTGGGATGGGGAACAGTGCCTGGAGAAGGGTTGTTGGGTTGGGCTGGAACAGTTGGGGTAGCCTTTGCTAAGTCCAGGGCCTGTTGGTGGGCCTCCCTCTGGAGCTCCAACGCCCTCTTGTGGTCAGCCTCTTGCTTCTCCAGATCTCTCTTGTGATCAGCCTCTTTGGCTTCCATCTCTCTCTTGTGGTTAGCCTCTTTGGCTAGTTGTATCTCCATCTCCCTCTTGTGGGCAGCTTCTTCCTTGGCCAATTCTGCTCTAACTAGGTCTATTTGCAACCTAGCAAGTTCCAGTTTGTCAACTGTGTCACTGCCACTCATGTTTGTGCCTTCTGGTGCTGGCCACACCCCTCTGCAGTCAGGGAATTGGGTTGCTTGCTTCCCAATTCCTACCCTGTCTACTCGCGACTGAATAGAAAGAAACAAAAGCTTTTGATTTGCATTTGTGTGATGCTTATGTTGCTTGTTCACAGTTACTCACTGTGTTTTTGACCGAGAGAAAAAAAAATCCCCCCTCCTGGCTCACAAGAACTAGACAAACCGGTCTAGCAAGTGCCTCTTGCAAATTCTAAGTACCTCTCAGTAGGGGTCTCATCTAACAAAAGCCTTGTTAGAGAAACCTCATTCTCTCCAGCCAGCCTAGCTGAAAATTCCTTCTAACAATCCCTTGTTAGAAAAACCTTGTCTGTTTGCCTTCAGGTTATCTCTCCCTTCTAGCCTGCATTCCTGCTGTAGGAGAAACAGCTCTCAATGGCTCCTGGTTCTTAAAAATCCGTCACCGCTGCTCACCATGTCAACCCTTAACTAACTGTTTTTGACATCCTGGGTCTACCAGTGCTCTTGTTACTTTTCTTTGATATTACTGGTCTTCTCTCACCTTTGCGCCACCTCATATTTTCTCTAGTTTCCCCAACAACTTTTCCTTCCACTTCCAGCCTTTATTCTTTCCCATCTAGCCCCCTTTCTCTAGTCCCCATGCCCTGAGTAGTAGCTCTGAATGAGGTAGGTAAGAGAAGGATGACTCTTCTGCTCTAACACTCCTGATGTAGTCCGAGACTAGTTACTTATGCTGTCTGGTATGAGGGCTGCCTTCTCTGCTTGGTTTCTTTGGCCTTCCATGGGTAAGACCCACAGCAGCAGCTCAAGAGGAGAGTACTACAGGACAGAGCAGAGTTACTGCCTGTAAGAGGTTTGTGAAACTCTTTGGTACCAAACCTGCAAGAAGAACTGCACAGACAGAAGCCTGAAATGGAGCCCCGCTAAGTTTAGAGGCCTTTGTTTGCTCTTGTTTGGGAACTTGCAAAAATAAAAGTAAATTTATGAACAAAATAACAGAACAAAACAACTCTCAAATGCAAATAGAGTGGCCACCATTAAAACTAGAGCTGGTCAAAACTTTCTGAAGACAATTTTTGGTCGCTGAAAATTGGTCTTTTATTGAAAACATGTTTTTTATTCCTGAACCTGAAAAAGAAATATTTTTGGTTTTTCAGTTTTCATTTTTTTCCCTTTCCCCATGACAAAATAGAAAAAAGAAAGTGGGGAAAGAGAAAAAAAACAAAAAACAGAGAGAGGAGCAAGCACGACAAGATGACACAACCCTGAAAATTCTCTATAAAAACAATTGCTGTTTGCAAGTAACTGATATTCCTACAATATAAAAAAAGTATTTCCTACACCACTAAAGGGATAGGGAATGTTAATTAGGAACAAAAGGTAAAGATTTAAATAGCACTGCACTAAAGTAGCAATAATGAAAAGCTCGCACAATTGTAAGCGTGAGCTATCTATTTTCAGAAGACAAGTTGCAAAAATTGTACATTTTTACATAATTTGCTGGATTGTGCTATGCATATTTATTTATTTTACATAGTTGATAGCTCAGTAGTACTGCTACGGGAAGTATACGATGTTGTGTACTGACAAAAACATACATACTTTGCTGTCTAAGACTGAAATGCACGTTTCTTGCCCTGTTGACAGCAAGACCAAACATATGCCCCAATGACAGTTAGTTGCCAGACACTGTCTCCTGATATATCTTAAGAGCCTGACAATTTTTTAGCCTTAGTATGTTTAGGCAATCTGCTGCTAACATTTATTCTGATCAAGGGGATGCACTTTAGATCAGTTTTCAGTATTTTAATCATTAAGGATCTCCTATATCTGCTAACATGAGAGTCTGTCAGAATAAATATTGTGCAATGATGTAATATTGTACAACAAGACCTCTGTCAGACTGTTTATGAATGATGATACAGAGTGAATCAGCCTCCAGACTAGTCTATGCTATACACGGTTCCCTCAAAGAAGAGACGTGGATAAATCTTCACCCAGGCATACAGCAGATAAATAAATATACAGTAATATGAGCTGTGATCTGATTTCCCTTTGATCCACATAGAAAACATACTTCAGTCTGTTGGTAAACATGACAATTTAAAACTCTTGGTTTTGCATTTGTATGTCTCACTAGTTCTATTTCAGATTGGGTTTTGTATATATTGTAATGGGCTTGCCACAGAAATCAAACAGCCAATAATAACAACAGTCTTTAAAATATTTGCCACTAAGAGAATATTAACAGCATCCTTAGGACCTAAACAAAAGTGTGAATATTATGAAAAGAACAGTGTGATTATAATGAGATTTAGTATATCAAGGAGCCATGCTATAGAAGAATCAGATAAATTACTGTAACAAAAAGCTCATGTGTATTTAGCAGGGTTTTTTCCTTTCTTTTCTTTCTTTACAATATTTGTAGTGAGGTAAATTTTAAGCATCAGAACATTTTTTCCTCCTGTGTTTTTGCTAGAGCAGAGGTTCTAAATCAGGAGTATGTGTAGCCCCGGGGATTACACAGAGGTATTTCAGGGGGTAGTACCTCAACTCATCTAGTTATTTACTAGTTTTACAACAGGCTACATAAAAACCACTAGCAAAGTCAGTACAAACTAAAATTGCATACAGACAATGACTTGTTTATACTGCTCTATATAGTATACACGGAAATGTAAGTACAATATTTATTTTCCAATTGATTTATTTTACAAATATATGGTAAAAATGAGAAAGTAAGCAATTGTTCAGTAATAGTGGGCTGTGACACTTTTGTATTTTTATGCTTGATTTTTCAAGCAAGTAGTTTTCAAGTGAGGTGAAACTTGGGGGTACACAAGCCAAATCAGACTCCTGAAAGGGGTACAGTAATCTGGAAAGGTTGAGAGCCACTGTGCTAGAGGTAGCATCAGGGCACCAAAAGAATTTCAGGACTGTGTCTAATCCAAGCATGGGTAATGAAGTTTTCCCCTAGCATTTATTTGTTGAACTGTTATGTCTAATATCATGAGCCAGATTCTTAATTTGAGTGATGCAAAGGGACTGTAATCTGGCCACACTTCCAGAGCTGGCCATACATTTCTCTCATCCTCTTGCATATGTTACAGCTCCTTTACAGCACCCAACCTATATCCATGGGGTCCAGCTGTCTAGCCCTGGGACTCATATGTTATTTGAATATGATAACTAAGCTTTTGCTCATGAACCGTACACTACACACATGCACAACCCCCTAAGGGTTAAGGAAACAGATAAGTGACGTTGCCATCCTACTTTCTGCTGGTCAAATATACGAAATGTTTACTGAACCTACAAAGAAAGAGCTTACTTTTGCCAGAATTTTTTTTCCAGCTCTAATATAAATAAATAAATAAAAATGCCAGAACTCAGGGTACTATTTTGCCATCTTCATAGGAAAATATAATTACTTTACAGTGGATTTCTGACTTCCTAATGTGCATTTAACAGTAGTATACTCTTTAGTTAATACCAATTAAATCAATGAATTTAAATCACTAGGATTAATTGCAGAACAAACTGCTGCTCAACAAGGGTAAGGGGATCAGACTCTGGACTCATGAGTAGCAAAGTGGTCATTTGTTCCATCTATATAAACTAGATCTTGAGCAACAGTAGTTGTTAAAAAATGTGGAGAAGCCCATAGGCAGGCCTGGAGGGGCTGCTGTAAATTAGGCTGCTCTAATTTACGCAGGGGCCATTTCAACACCAGAGCAGTCTGAAGTCCCGAGAGCACAAAGTTGGAGTAAACCCACCTTTGCTCCATCTCCCCTTGGACTGTACCTCCTGGAGCAAAATCTTAGCTTACATCTACCAGCAGCTGGTATGTAAAGCTCATCATATGCTTAAGCGATCTGCTAACTTGAGTTCTATATCACTGCTCAGTTTGCCCCAGGGACCTCAACTACTTGACACAAGTAATATTTAGGGCAAAATTTATCATTAGTAATTAAAATTACTTTCCTAAATTGGTCACATGTAAAATATAGAAACAAAAGTTAATTATAACTAGTTTGAAATCTGTAACATAAGTCTTATAAAGAAAGGGCCCAAACTAAAAAAAACAACATAAGACAGATGACTAATCAATCAGTGGTGCAGTACTTGTAAACCAGTGACACAGAGTAACTTATGAAGCGGTTGCATGATGCATAAATCAATGATGGGCTTATAAATCACTGACATTCTAAAGTCTATTGCATGTTTTATACAACAAAGGCTTGATATATTAAATTGCAAATTATAAAATTATGAAAGCAATTATTTATAAATCAAGGCAAGCTCATCAATCAGTGCAAACACATCTTTGATGCAAGTAATATTAATATAACTTATTGCTGGCACCCTGCAAATAAGGCGCTTGATCCTGTTTTTCTTTCAGCAAAGAAGGCAGCATTAGCAGTGCAGAATATTGGATTGGATACTTTATTGTCAAATGTATAGGAATTCTTCTAATCTAGAAGAGTTTAAATAAATATGGCTTATAGAGTGACTTCCTTGTGGAAGAAAAATGAATGTGTTTGGAAGTTCTTATTAGATTTTTATTTTAAACAACATTTAAATATTAGGGTAATCTTTGGGTCTTTTATGGGTAAAAATATTCGGGTCTTTTATGATTTCATGATATATTATGTAAATAAGAGTCAAGAGACATTTCCTGATGAAACTTTATAACATAATTTTATACACAGAGATCATAAATATGGACATTTATTTCATTTGAAATATTTTACTTTTAAAGGGTTATAAAATATCTTTTCCATTTAACTAAAATGAGATTAAAATCTTTTAATGGAAAATGTTCTAGGCACCAATTCAGTAGTTCATCTCTATTCAGCAAAGCACTTAGAGAATGTGCATAAACACTTTGTGAAACTGGGGCTCTAGTGAGTGAATTTTACATGAGAGTTGGTGTTTATTGCCATGTTAAAAGGTATAACTAAGGCAAATGTAATGGTCCCCAATTGTCCCTTATTGACTCAACAGTGTACTTTGATTGATTTTCTTAGCCTTCCAATCTATTAGAATATAAAAAAAGGAGAAATTGTGGCTGATCTAGGTGGCTAGAATGAAATGTCCTTTTGGGATACAACCAAATAATAGAAGAGTTACAGTAAAGTAGGGCAAAGGAAGACTTTATTAAGTATAATAGTCTTAAGGAATAGACCATATTGTTATCATTAAGTTTTTCTCCCTAGACTTGCATATGGACATCATTCTGCCCTCCTTTTTCTCTGCCATTGTTTTTGAGATCTTTAGTTGTTCCTGTTATCAAATCATCCATATTCTTTGTGCACCACAAGTTCAGTGATGCTAAATAAAGCTGTTTCCACCAGATATGAATTTGAATATGAATATCTCAGCCCATCATATACACTTGTCATATGAAAAACCAGAATTTTTTTAAAAAAGGGACACCTCTTTCAATGTTGAAAATTGACCCCTCCACACACCCCAACCCTTGGAAGCATTATGTATCCAAACTTGTAAAAAGTAGGTCTTCAAAAGCACAAAAAAGTATATTCGGTGTACTCATGAATATACACCGAAACCAATCATTTTTCATTTAGAATTCTATTTGTTTAAAGAAACATTCAGAAAAGGTTGAAAGTTTGCAACAGAGCCTGCCTAGGGGAGCATGAGCCATTAACTTCATGAACTAAGATAGGGCAGGAGAGGAAAAATCTGTTTTTCAATGGTTTCTCAGAATACAATTGTTTAATTCACTAGTCTCTGTCTACAGCTTTGATAGTGTCACTTAATAGTTCCTCTAGGCTCTTTACAAAAGGTAGATATAGTCTGTGAGCATCTTTAATGCCTTTTTATGCCTACAGCTAAGGAAATGCTTGGTCATCTGTTTAATGATTGGATAAGGTCTCTGTTAGTACATACTGTCTTGAGTGTCTCCCCATCACAAGAAACAATAATCTTGTATATGTATCACTAAACCAGTGATATCTCTGCCTGTCAATTTTCTGGTCTGAGAGCCATTTGCTTACCTATGTTGCTTCATAGGCTGGCTTCCTCTGTCAGGAGACAAGGCTTCAGGGAAAGATTGAGTGCCTGAAAAACTAGACTCCATAACTTTTCCCATCACAGTCCCAGGATGCCTGTCTGTCTTTGAATACTGTGGTACAGAGAATAAAAAGCAATTAATATATTAAAATCAGAATACATCATGCATGTTATCAATATCTGAGATGAAAAGGAAGGAGGATGGGAGGTTTTTTAAATAAAAATGTCACTGGGAGAAAAAGAATGAATTAAATAACCTATGCATATTGGAAAGCACAAATACAGTACTCACTGTTAAAATATTGACATTTACCATTTGAAAGTATTTAGTGTTATTGCAGTATTATACAGGTACCTCTACCCTTAGTATTAAGGAATGCTATAATATTGATTCCTTTAGTCACATGCCTGATTTTAGAACTACCCCTCCAAGATGGTATATCTCAGAAGATCCTTAGGACCTGGCAGGGCCCTTACTATGTCTCCTTTCTTTAACACATGGAACTAACAAACCCAAAAGAAAAAAAAACACTTGGATTCAAATAAATAAGAAATGGTGGATCCAAACATCTTTTGGGGAAAGTCTACATCCTGATTTGCAATTTGAGACTCAGGGCCATCAGGGGTCTACATTTACAGTCTGAAAGTAATTGGCATTCCAGTGGTACTATGGGTATGGTATTCTCTATTTGAGTACTAATCCTCATAGGAACTGCTAGAGTCTATACATTTGGAAATGGAAATGAAACAAGAACAAACTTTCTTCTAATTACATACATGTTGGTCTTTTGTTTTGAAAATACAGTGAGCACTTCTCTGATTTGGCTCCAAGTGGAACCAGAAAGTGCAGAGATGTGTAAATATTAACAAATGAATAACAGAACGTTTAAAAACTCAAAATAAATTCCATTTCAGTATGGTGTCAGGGATGGATGATTGTGCAGTCTGATTCTTATTTTATGAAACCAGTTTGCTCATCCATAGTGTTCATTGGGTAATATCCCAGAGATATGAGAAATGGATCTGCCTTTTCATGTAGATGTTAAAAAGTAGTGCAGTTGGCAGCTTTCTTAGGCTACTTGACAGTTACCTAAAGTTAGCCTGGATGGCCCTATGTTTTCCAACTTTGGGTTGCTATATATCACCAATACTTGCATTCCTTATGCAATAAACAAAGTATTGTGCAAGATAGGACATGATACAAGTTAACTCAAGGATGCCTAAATCACTTACACTCCCTAGAAAGTCATAGCTGATATTATTAAACAACCATTACAGTATAAAGGGTAACAGTGATTCAATATAAACTGTCCATGGTGAAGAACTGGTACAATTTCTGTCACAATGCTTCTCTTTGTCATAGTTATTCTGTAGCCTAACAGAAAAGGCCCAACATTTAGTGCAAATAAAAACTAAAATATCCCCTTTCTTAGGTTTAATCATACATCCTACCATCTTCAACAAAATCAGAAAGGGATGACAGAAACCTGAGATCTAGTCAATTTAAAAATGAGTTAAAAATAGTTTTAGTTATTACATCCACCCTTGATTCACCTGGCCATTTTCTGTGGCTAAACAAACACGTTTTCCCCCCTGCGTTTTGCCTCTCCCTGCTTGCTATGTGAAACATCCACACAAACAACAGGATAAAATGACTAAGGCAGGGGGGAGACATGACAATGAAACTGAATATACGCAAAGTGCTGTCAAATGCACAAAGTAAACACACTGGAAAACTAGAATAAATGTATTAGGTTCTGATCTCTTTCAGTCATAGGGAGCTTAGTGATCACTGGTAACAATAGTAGGTAAAACATTTTCAGACAGAAGTATGATTTTTAAGGTGCCAGCTTTCCCAAAGGTTTCAAACTTTAATGGTTTCTCTGCCAGATGCAGAAAGGAAACTGCCTTTGATTTTTGACCTGAATACATCAATTTGATCTACAAAAAGAATGAACTGATAACTCGAGAAAGCTATTCCTGTCCCTTCTTGTATTTTACATCAGATTAAACTGAAGGTCCAAATGGCTTGTAAAATCATGAGTCTTAAGTGAACCATAAACAGCAGTTAGAGCTCAGTCCTGCCCTCTGGACTGGTGTGAAAAGTTGCTGTGGGTTGGGACAGATGATGGTACAATTCATCTGTTTTCCCCAGACATGAAGAGAGGCACGATCCTTTCAAAGTGCCCTAGAAGGTTGGATAAAATACCAGCCCATTTACCAAATTCCCCAACAGGCACTCTCTGCAGGGTAGTGGGGGGTTTTTGTTGGTGTTGTTTAGCTGACAGATTTATTTCTTCATTTTTAAATTTACAGCTGGCCCATAATTATGATGCTAATTCACACAGAAACTAAAAAAAGACTCATGTGGCCTGATTCCACATTCCTTGAAGTCAAGAGCAAAACTCACAAGGACTCCAGTTGTGATGGGTCAGATACCAGTTTGTAAGCACTTTTCACAAGCCTCTAAACAGTTTTGTGCAATTACACTGGTTGCCTTTGAAGCTAAGAATCAGGTTTACATTTTTGTCTTGAGAATTTTAATGACATCTTGTCTGTAGGAATTTGTTGGTATTCATGTCCCTTGTCACATATTTATGTACATTTATACTCACTACTGTATTTATTCCTCCGTAAGATTGACCGTACTTTCCATGTCCCTTCTCTCTCCATTTCCCAGATACCATTCCTATACACACTGATAACCTGATTTTCACAAGTGCTGAACAACCACAGCTTCTTCTGGCTGCAAACCTGAACAATCAAGCTAGTCGCCCTGTTTGGTAGAGTTATTTGAGGCAGGCTCTTTGCGTTAAGTTTAAAACACAGCTAAAGATTTATTTGTGCTATTTATTTTTAGGTTTTTATTGTCTCTTGATTGACTATTTGTGCTTCTTGTTTGAGCAATTACTGAAAAGTCCTTTGATACATGTGGCTAAATAAATTAATGAATAATGATAGAGTTAAAAAATAAACCTTTGTGCAAATTTTCAATTACTCACAGTTTCATGGAGAAAATAAACTGTTATAGGCAATTACCCATCCTTTCAGCTTCTCACAAGTAATATTCCACCCCTTTCCTAGATATACTATTAAAATCTGAGGACACAGCATGGTCTAATATGCATTTTTATCCCTGATAGTGAGGAATATGAGAATATTAGGAAAGTTTGAAACCAGTGACCACAAGTACTTGAACCAAGCATGGTGAAGAATGTGACCACAAAATGCAGCAAAACAAGAGTACTGGACATCAGGAAATAAGGTGATGGGGAATTAAGAGATCTACTGAGTAAGGTGTAGTGGCAGGAAGTTTAAAAATTCACAGGTGTTAAAAGAGGCCAGGAATTCCTACAAGGAATTTTAATTAGGTTGAAAACCCACAGTTTTGCTGGTCAAGGTGAATGCAAAAATTTGGCCAGTTTGCTTCACAAAGGGCTACTCAAAATTTATGAGAGTTAAAGGAAATCTTTAGTGGAAATGAAAGAAGTAGTCAGTGACCAACAAGAATGTTCTGAGTATAAAAAGCCTTGCAGGGTAGGTAGACACAGACAACAAAAAAGCAACATGGATAAAATACCACCTTAGGGCTAGATTGAGAATTGAAGTATGGTTGTTCCCCTTTCCCACCTCCAAGAAGAGCACCAGCGAGTGTCAATTTCCTGCCTTTTCTTCTGAGGATAAGAAAGGTGGAGTATTCTCTTTGCATGTCTCCCCCGTCTCTGTCACTTGCATGGGCAAGGGTGGAATAGCAGGTGAGCATCTGTACTCCTTAAAATCTAGGGAGCCCTAATGTGGTCATATAGGGGCAGAGGGATCTTTCTCCCTCTTACTCCCCAAAGTAGCTGCATTAAGAACAGACACAATCTGTCCCTTTATGAGTGAATGCTAAGGGTTGTGGGTGGGGGGGATAAGGCAATTTTTGAAATATATCACGGGAAAAGTAGTAGTACTAGAGAAGCAGTAGGATTGAATTTAAATCAATGATGACTCAAGAATAACAGCACTACTGCTTTCTTTAAATATGTCTTTAACGAGAAAAAAATCACAAAAGAAGTTTGAACGACTAGTAAGGAGGTAAAAGTAACTATTGATAAATAACAAGTAGAGCATTACAACACTTGGAAAATATGTACAGATACACAAACTGATCCAGGTTCAAGACATCCCAGGAATTAGCTGACTGTATTGCTGGAGATTATTTTTGAAAAGTGACAGACAAATGGGAATGAAATAGGAAATAATAAATGTAGTAACACTCTTCAAACAAAAAAATTAGAGTAATCCTGACCATTACTATCATATAAATCAGACTATATCCCTAACAAAATAATGGAAGCAGTGTTAAGGGGAAAAAGCTCAACAAACACCTGGGGATAATAGAATCGCAAGCTACAAGCAGCAGGAGTTTATAAATAATAATTCTTCCCTACCAAACAAGATTGCTGATTTGTTTTATAGAATTACAGAATTTGTGGATGATGGTTAGTCTAGTACGGGGGAGAAAAGGGGTGGACTTGCAGAAGAAATTCATAAAGAAGAAATGAATGTAATCTCCTGGTAAATGGAGCTCTCCAAGTGTATTGCACCTGAAAATCTACACTTATTCTCCCTCTTCTCTTCTCCAGAGACGTTATTGGAATGCTTTCATTAAGCATTAAGAAACTGAGGAGACGTATAGGGTGGGGTTACTTCTGGAACATATGGATCTCAGGCTGACTTGAGCGCCCACCGCCCCAACAGATTTAATACCAAATGTTCTGTAGCTCACATGCCTGACACATGAGTCCTACAATGTGGATCTGCCCAGGCAATACAACTCCACATTTTGCTAGGTAGCCTTCCTTTCCTAGCTGTGGATATTCTCCTGAAGGGAGACACAAAAATAAAGGATGTGAACAATCTGAATTCCAATGCTTCTACATTTCACACTATCAGCAATCCCTGTTGCTTTCTGAATATCATGTTGCTTAACTTGAGCATCTATTTCACATCTCATTACATGACTGTAAAAGCAACCCTTCCATATGAATGTTTAATGAATTTAGGGGAACATCCCACACCGCAATTTGAAACACGGATTCCAACTGGATAACATTTAGTTTAGGATTCAGCAAGAGACCGCATTACAAATGGAAAGTATTTTGAAAGCAAACATCCAGAGTTTTTAACCTTGTATGTGATTTTCATAATCAAGCTGTTGTAAAGAAATCTTTAATTGGCACGGAAGTGGGCTATCAGAAGGATTGAGATTTATTAATCCATATTTTCCTGCAACAGCTGCAAATATAATGAGTTAGGCTAGAGTGAAATGCAAATTTGTAATCAATTTGAATGCATGGTTCAAAATGAAATATAGGGTCTACCTACAATAGTACAGTAATAATTTATTTACATTAACATAGTACCTCTCATTAACAAAAACCCAAAGTGCCTTTCAAAGTATAAACAATACAACCCTGATTTACCAATCTCCAATTTTAAAAAGGTTGTGGGAAGAGGTGGCAGCCTTGCACTGTAATTGGTCGAGCTCCGTTAAAGCCAGCCTCTTTGCAAAGTTAGCTGAGTACCACTAATTGTGTTCTGGATCTCTTCCAAAGGGGAGAGCAAGGATAGCATGTTTGGAAGAATCTGTGCATTGGGATCACTTTACCCACAAATGAAATGCACCAACCTCTAGATTAGCATGCGGCAGATGTTTAACCATGGCCTGAAATACCACAGCCATTTGACTTTATTAAACTCATAAACCTTACACAAACATTGTCTACCTTACCCAGTTTCACAACTATTACAGAGAACAGGAGGGAAAATAAGCTGGGTATAAAATTTGGAGGAGCCACCAGACCCAGTTTAGGGAAGGAGGAGTTAAGTCTGGTAGCTTGTGAGGTAGGAAAGAGGGAGGGAGATTTTGGGGATCCACTCAAAGGGGTAGGCAAGGAGAAGACTTCAAAGATTTATATAAGCACACTTTTGGGGGACATATGAAAATCAAATATCTAAGTCTTCTGAGGTTCCCCCATTGTCAGTTATCAGGGTTCAGTAGTTGCTAAAAATCCCCAGTGAACACTTCTCATGGATGTCACGTAAGCACTTCTAATTTTTTGAAGGAGGGTGGATCTTCATCATCCATCTTTTGCCATGGCACAGGCTTGATCATACTCCCATTGAAGTCACTTTGACTTTTGCCTTTGACATCAATGGGAGAAGGATCAGGGCAACAATATGCACTTAGGGGGCCAAATGCTCAGCCTAGCGCCTTGTCTAACAAGCTTGGCTGGGCCCTGGAGAGACGTTTCTGGGCTGGGTGTGGAATCCTTCCCATCATCAACAGATTGTGAGCTGCTGAGGCAAAGTTCCATGGAGACTACTACAGCTCAGTGACTGAAGTAGTGCTGTGTGGTCCCAATATACTTCGGTTTCCTCACAGGAATGCTCTGCCTCCTCATCAATGTCCTGCTCCCAGTCCTTCACACCAGAACCCCATTACAGCTTCAGATGAGGAGGCGGGATTTGCCCCCTAAGGGTTGATATTTTGCACTTTCCCAGTTTTTGGAACTAGTTTGAAAGTCTTGTGTTGTTGTTGTTTTACTGTGATGGTTTATGAATATTTAATGAAGTGCCTTCCTGCACTAAAGTCTTTCCAATAATAGAAACCATTATTACCCTGCAGTTATGCTACATCCTTAACCGTGCAAGGTCATTCTATTTTTTCTTCCTTAATGTCATTGCTCCCAAAGGGAAAAAACATTAAAAGCAAGGCTAGAGCATCTCCCTGCCAGCAGCAACAAGATCTGGAAAACAGTGTGTTAATTACCATAATTGGTAATCACCATTCTGAACAGCACTGGCTAGTAAGCAAACTTTGGCTGAAAACCATTGTTACTGTTTATTATTTCAAATCCCCCAAAACTGGAATCCACAAACTACCCCTTCAGCTATCATGACCATTATAAAGGGACATAATAAGCATTATTATGATGACAATAGAATAGGACATCAGTGAAGCTTATGGTGTGTTTGTCAAAGGCTCAAAAGACACTAAATAATTATTTACAAAGTTGGAACAAAATATATTTGACAATTAAAAAGAAAGGGAAAGAGACAATGTACATAGCAATATTTGAGACCTAGCATGTGTTAGAGCAAAGGATCACAAAAAGCACTTTACAGACTTCACTTCACCTGCTAATGTGCTGGTAACACAGATGATAGCTATTCTGAATCAGCAATCTTCACAAAAGCTTTTGTAAGCTTTTGTAAGGGGGAATAAGAACCGGTTTTGTGTCCACCCGGCCAAGACATCTGTGACATTGAGAAGCCAAGCGGAAATTAATCACCACCTGGGATGAAACCCTAGTGGCTAATCTTCCAAACCCTGTCTACCTGGTGGTGAACCTCTGAAAGTTGGTTACCTCAACGTGGGGAGCCAATCCAGCTATTTTGCCAACCACTGCTATTGCCTTGTGCTACTCCATAGCACAGTATGCCTATCCAGCGTAGGAATGATCTTTCCATGCTAAGAAATTAGACCCTGTTTTAAATGACAGTTGTCGTGGAATAACAGGATGTCTAAAGCCAACACCAAGGGACAGCCTGTACTTACTGGCTGTCATTGCACCACCTGATCTCAGGAGGAAGGTAGCAAGCCAAAGGGAAAGATCACAGCAGATGGAAGATCCAAGGCATCCATTATATGGTCACACAGGAATAATCAAATGCCTTAAACTGTGAAATAATTTTATAACCAACATTGTGCCTTTGGATACAACAACTGGCTAGGCATGACAAGGTTATGGAATGAAAGACTATGCATAGTAGGATGCACTGAAATAGATCTGGAACCCCCAAGAAGATCTTTCCAGAGGGGCCAATACAGACTGGTCAACGAGGCGCTGCCTGAATCACTTGTACACGCAAACTAGCAGATCAAAGACTAATATGATCAAATGGGGTGCACTCTAATGACACAAATATATGTGAGGTGCAGACCATGGAGCACCTGCTCATTTGCCAACTCTTTGGGGAGACCTGTATGAAGAAGAACTTCACTGCAGCAATACAAAGAGCCATTGCTTATGCACAGTTCTGTGACTCAAGGAGAAGAAGAAGGGGAAAAGTGAAAAGTAACTGAACCAGATGAAATTAAACCACGAGGAATTTTAATAGGTATCATGAATTGGAAGTAGGTCAGTTTACTGGAGCTATTCTGCACAAAAAAGGAGCCATACCTTTAATGCACATCATGTGATCATCCAAAAGTCCTCCCTTCCACAATGGAGGTTCTGTCTAGACTTGTATTCAACCTGCATTTGCTGAACTGGTTCTAAACAGTTTTATATTGTTTAAGGCTAACTTGATATAAACAAAGTTGACCCTATCCCCTCTGCTTAGCCAAACTAAATATGAAGTAAGTTAGCATGAACTAGTTAAATGAGCATCATATTCACAATTATGATCCAGGTGCTAAGCGCTCCCCAGGGACACAAAATAGCTATAAACCTAGCTTAACTGGCTGTTGAATTGGTGCTCCGTATCACCCAGGCAACACAAAAGCAACTAGAGTGTATTGATGAATCTGGACCCGTATATTAGGATCTTATTCAAAGTCCATGGAGGTCACTGCGCTTTGGATCAGGCCTTTGAACCAGTTCAGCAAACAAATTTGGCTGAAGCATGGATGAGGCTACAGTATGAGTTTAGCAACCTGTGGGGAGGGATTGTTTTAACATTGACTCAGAGGTGCAAATGTTCTTCCCTATTTCCTGCTGCATCTCAGTTTTTGTGGTGAATCTGGATAGACTGAAACCCCTCAAATCTTGTAAGGTCTGACAAACTCTCAGCTGGAGCTGGTATGGAAGGTGAGAGCTTAAGAGGTAACCTTAATTTATTGAATACTGAATTGTGATCCATGATGAAAGCCTATTGTTTCTCTCATCTATCACAAAGAAAAAGAAACAAATCTACTACTGGGTAAAATGAAGCTTAACAACATTTTAGAGAGAGACAGGATTCTCATTTATGGGTTTTGCATTTCATTGTCTTAGTACATCTGTTCAGTAGAGTATAAATTGCATTTTGTATGATGATTTCTTAGATTCACAAATAAAATACAAACTCAGAAAGACTTAAGTATTTTGAGAGGCTTTAATACATCTCATGTGATTGCCCATTATGCTGTATTTCTGGGTATGCTAGCAGGGTCTTTGTTCCCTTGTTCCACGTCTTTGTATCTTTCTTCGCATATCTTTGCTCTTTAAAAGTGGACAGTACTAACAAGTGTGCGATTTGTGGAAAGGCGTGGGGGTGGGGAGACATCCTTTGGAAAGTGACTAGGAATGTAAGGTAAATACTTTGGGATTTATCACACAATTTTCTTGTTTCAATCTTTGTTAGTTTTATATATCTGATGTTTGTGGGATTGCATGTAAAATTATATGTCACTAGATTCAGATGATAGCTATGTACAAAGCTATTTATGGACAACTAAACTCTTTTTTGGTTGTGGTCTAATATTATTTCATCTAAGGTCACGTTCGCAAGATGATCTGGAGTTTCTTCATTGGAGCATCAACTTTCTATTTTTTTTATATTGGCGTACATGCATACATTTAGTTCCAGCTCTTGGAATTATTTAGAAGCTGGATTTACAAGGACAAATCCATACAATCTTCATATGCAGAACCATTTTTATTCTTAATACATTATATTGGACAGTTTAAAATCAGTTGAAAGTAAACTGAAATATCTTTCCCCCATTCTTCTACCAATCGGGTGTGAACTAAAGTTATGCCTGAGTAATAGCAATATGCAAGTCTGATGCTATCAACACCACAAACTCAGCCAGACAATTAAGTATTGCAGTTGGCAAAATTACTTACATTTTGCAGCTGGACTCGGCTTTGTGCCACGGTTTCTGATTTTGCCATCATGCTGGAAGCATTAAGGCTGTAGGTTTTCCCATTCTCTGTCTCTTTCAGCTGTTCCTGAATTTGTTTAGTTTGTTTCCTGCAGGCAGAAATACAATTCATATAGAAATGTACTTGTTTTCTCCATTACAATAACTATGATATTCTTATATCCATGCTCCCCCACCTCCAGCCTCATCTTGTCTTTCATCAGTGATGCTAAGAACTTTAGGTACAGTAATTAAACACAGATAGCTCCTAGTGGATTAACAAACACGTCAATCTGGTAGCTAATCTGCCAGTATCTCCATATATTTCAATGCAGCAAACATTATCTAATGAAATTTAAAGCAGGGAAGAAAACAGATCCTGATTTTAAATGTATAAAAGTATATTATAATACTGCACTATAATATTAAACTAGATACTGGTACTGTAGTATTTTTGTAAGAAAATAGAGCATCCAATATAGCTCACAAATAGCTTTGAAAGACTGAAGAACATGTTTTCATTTGTAGCAGAGATTTTTGGCCAAGAAACCATTGTTACTGCCGATTAATTATGAAAACTGCCATAGCATCTTTGACTTTTACCTGAAAAGCATTGTAGATTTGATCTTGGTTTAATGACTTTAACAGTCCAGCTTTCCCCATACACCCAGGAAAAGCACTGGATATGAGCCCCACTGGCAAGAAGACAAACTCTTGGGTGGGACTTAAACTCACAATCCTATGTGCTAGAGATGGTGGATGCTAATAGCTGAGTCATAATGACAAGCAATGTTCAGCATACAATTACAGATTTCATTACTGAATTTCTACATCTAGTGCCATACTGTACCATCAATCTGAGTCCTAAAAGTCAGTACATCACTGAGGATGGGATGCAATAATCTGCATTTTAAATATTTCTTTTATCTTTCGACGGCAGACAGCCCAGCTGGGCAATGATTATTAACTGGACACATTCTTTGGCCTTTTATCTCTGTGACTGTTCATTCAGTCTTGATAAGCTACAGAGTGACTCCATCAGACTTTAAATTACCCATAAAAACTAATTACATTTTTTTTTGCTACAGAAAATAGTATACACAGCTGCAGCAGCATTCTATGGGTGGCCTTATAAAGCCTACATTGAGACAGCTATACCGGCATAGGCCCCTTGTGCAGACGCAGCTGACCACCAACAGAAGGAGTTTTTTTCTGTCAGTGTAGGAACAACACCTCCCCTGAAAATGTTAGCAACATCAACAGACACTCTCTTCCATCAAAAGAGTTGCATCTACACTGGGGTTTTGTCAGCAAAACTGTGTTAGTCAGGGGTGTGTTTTTCCACATCCCTGACAGTCGTAGCTAAATTGACATAATGTTTAAGTATAGACCAAGCCTGTCACACCAGAAATAGCCCTGTGACAGCAGCTGATTGTAAGCCCAAATTTGGACAAAGCTAAGTATTTTCAGTAAGGTGCTGAACTGAAATAGAAAACCCAGAGGGGAGGAAATAAGATTTTCTTCCCTTTTTGTGTTGAAATTTGACATTTCAATGAAAAACTCCATCACATTTTGAAAATATTCCACCAATCTAGCACTCAGTGCCCTCTGATGCCAATACTACATTAAGAATCTAGTTTTAAACAACATACAAACAGTTAAGAATTGATTAACAGACACTATAAACATGTTACAAATGTGAGTAGTATGTTTGTAGGTAATTTAAGCTCATTAGTAGAAGAGGTTATAGACCTGGGTTTCCCATACTGTGAGAATTTTTGAGACTGACATTTTTACCATCCCAAATGGGATGAAAAGTTGAAATCTCAAAAATATTTACAAACTGAAACTCTGAAAAAAATTCAAATCAGGTCAATCATAACGTTTTGCTCAATTCTAAATGTTTCATTTCTATTTTGACCTCTTAAATGTGTTTTTCTTTTACCTTTTCCCCCTCTACATTAACTTAATTTTGAAACAAAAAGTTCTATTGAACTAAAAATCTGGAAGTTTTTCATTTTGAAAACATCAAAATGGGATGGGCCAATAATTTTTAAATGTTCTTTTTTTCCAACAGAATTTTCATGGAAACCAAACCTTTCCTGCAAATGATTTGATTTGGATGAAACAGCATATTACAATGGACAAACATTTAAACTTCTTACAAGCCAGGGTCAGAAGCAGGGCTGCCGGGGGGGGGGAGGGGGGAGAGAGCAAGTGGGGCAATTTGCCCCAGGCCACGGGCCCCACAGGGGCCACCACGAGAATGTCAGAGGCTCCCCCCGGCCCCACTCCCGCCTCCGCCTTCCCCCATCCCCCGGCGCCTCAGCACGCCGTGTCCAGGAGCAGCCCTGGACAGAGCTAAAGTGGCATGGCTCGGGTGGGGCCTGAGCTCCTCCCGCTCAGAGCTGCATGGTAAGGGGGCAGGGCCTGATCTCCTCCCGCTTGGAGCCATGTGTAAGAGGGCGGGGCTGCAAGCTCAGGTCCTGCTGGAGCCAGGCCACTGCAGCACTGTCCAGGGCCGCTCCTGGACGTGGCGTGCTGAGGCTCCAGTCGAGTGGGCAGGCAGGGGTAAGTGGCATGGTTAGGGGCCGGGGCTGGGGGTGTGTGGATAAGGGGCGGAGGGGGAGAGGTTTGGGGGGGGATCACGGGATGGGGAATGGGAGGTTGGATCATGGGCCTTCGGGAGGTCTGTCAGGACTCGATGGGGAGGTGGATAGAGGTCAGAGCAGTCAGGGGACAGGGATCAGGGGGAGTTTGCGGGGGGTGGGGTCCCGGAGTGGTGGTTGGGGGGGGCTCAAGGGAGTGGTCAGGGGACTAGGAGCAGGATGGATCAGGGATTCTGAGGGGGGCAATCAGGGGGCAGGAAGTGGGTGGGGGTCGGATAGGGGGCAGGGCCAGTCTGTTTGGGGAGGCACAGCCTTCCCTACCCTAAAGCTCATTCAGCAGTTTGAGTCTTGCAGACAGCTATTTAACACAAAGAGCCAAGCTGTTATCTTTTCCCTTAGGGCTACCATCCCTTTCACTTCTCAAATGACAAATTATAGTCTACATTTAATTTCAGTGCCATAGGGAGATTCATGTCAGGGGAGGGTAACTTCATTTAAAATTAGCCACTTTAGATTAACAATGATAGAGCCAAGAGATCCATGGGGGAGGGATCACATGAGAAGAGCAATATCCTACACCACCTACCTCCTTCCCAACCCTACCAAGGGAGAACCTCCTCCCCTGCATTCCCCGAGGCACCAGAGGGGTTAATCAGTGGTTCTCAAACTTTTGTACTGGTGACCCCTTTCACATAGCAAACCTCTTAGTGTGACTCCCCCCTTATAAATTAAAAACACTTTTTTATATATTTAACACTATTATAAATGCTGGAGGCAAAGCAGGGTTTGAGGTGGAGGCTGACAGCTCATGACCCCCAGTAATAACCTTGTGACCCCCCTGAGGGATCCCGACCCCCAGTTTGAGACCCCCTGGGTTAATTTAATTTTAGCATGCTGTCTCCATTCACATGCATGTGCTATTTTTGAGCCTTTCAGTTTTCACACCATAGGCTCATCCCAGATTCTGGAACAAGCGCAAATGCTCAGTTTGTGGAGTATGTACATAAGCTATATTAAAGACAAACCCACAGTAACCATCTCCAGCTTGTCAGGGACCCCATGGAGCCAGTCTCTAGGAAACAGATAAATACATGGAGGTTAAGTCCATTAATGGCTATTAGCCAGGATAGGTAAGGAATGGTGTTCCTAGCCTCTGTTTGTCAGAGGATGGAGATGGATGGCAGGAGAGAGATTACTTGATCATTACCTGTTAGGTTCACTCCCTCTGGGGCACCTGGCATTGGCCACTGTCGATAGACAGGATACTGGGCTGAATGCACCTTTGGTCTGACCCAGTGTAGCTTCTTATGTTCTAACCCAAATGAACCCAAAATTATGGAGACAGATATGAGTCAAGGAAGCCAGCACAGCATCAGAAACCTGGAAAAATCTCTGACTGGAGGGGATCAGGAATTTGGTCACAAGCTGAGGAGGGTCAAAAGTTTTGGATTTTTTTTAAGCGGATTTTTTTTATTGTTTCTTTAAACAATCAAACACAGCAAGCAGCAAATATCTGGCAACACTCTTCTGAAATCACAAACCATGTTCAGGTTTTGGCAGACTAATTTCAGCTTTTCAATTAAAAAAAACACAACAAATTTTGAAGGAAAGTAGACATTGTCCGTGATTTGTTCTGCTTTTTAAAAACCCCTAGTTTTCGATCCAAAAAAAGTTTTGATGGAAAATATGTGTCCAACCCTTTTAATGAGCTTCAGTGCCTTTTAGCACTAGCTGATGCTGAGAACCAGTGATACCTTGTAAAGGTGACTTGAAAAGAAGTTTTCTCAAAACTGGGTTTGTGCTGAGATGCAGAAGGTTTTTAAATGTTTATTTTTCCCAGGGCAGCCCGGGGGCTGGGGGTGGGGCAAGTGAGGCAATTGGCCCTGGGCTCCGCAGGGGCCCCCATGAGACTATAGTATTCTATAGTATTGCAACTTTTTTTTATGGAAGGGGCCCCTGAAATTGCTTTGCCTCAGGCCCCCGAATCCTCTGGGTGGCCCTGGTCAGAAGCTACCTACTACTCACTTGTTGGACTCTATAACTATCAATAAACCATTTATTAAAACATCTATATGATTTGTTTACTTTTTATAAACTATTCATATAAAATGTGACCGAAATAATGATAGCCAAACTGCTTACCAAAAGTAGCACAATATGATTAAATTTTTGGATAAAAATATATAATAATAAACAAAAATAATAAAATCCTAATTTTTATATTTATATATAGAGAGAAAGAAAGAATGTCTGGGGCTTTCTTTCTGTATGGCTACATTTCTTCACTCACACAGTTATCCAAAAACACAGGGACATTCAACTAAGCTCTTGTAACATTTAACATTTGGAATAAACTTATTGGGAGTCTAAAAGCTTATTCACCAATCAAAAATGATCTACTATTTGACATTTTCATCCTATTTTATGGATGTTAATTATAGGTTTGTGTATATTCAATTCCTGCAACAAATTGTAAGATGTACTAGAAACTATAAAAGCCAGAAACAGCTGGTCTTGGTTGGTTACTACTTAAAAGTCATTAGTCAATTAAAATAATTATTTTGAAGTTTTTATTTGCAAAACAAATGGATCTTCTTTCTATTTTACAGATGTTCTGCTAACAGATGGTATAAACTGCTGTTATTTCTGCCCTTCAGTCAGAAATGATAATTCAAGTCATCAGCGTCCATACAAATCAAAATGATACAGAACAGTCCAGGTTCTGTTTGCAGTAGCCTCTCTCTATGTTTAATCCTTAAAATACTTCTCTGATAACCCCCAAATGAAGACTTGGAAGGACAGATTGGCAAATGAGTGTCTTTTAATTCTCTGGCAATATATTTTAAAGGTTTTGTTTTGTTTTTAAATATCTACATTGAAAATACATGGAGAAATATCGTATGAGGCCAGCAGCAGGAACTGTGTAATAGTCAGGTTAAGTAACTCTAGATTTTATTCAAGTAAATATTATTTTTTCTAACACTATCAGAGATTCTCTGAAACACAAGGTGGGTGAGGTAATATCTTTTATAGGACCTACTTCTTTTGGTAAAAGAGACAAGCTATTGAGCTTCACAGAGCTCTTCTTCAGGTCAGATCAGAGATTCTCTAACTTTTAGGGACATTTTAATTTTTTGGACATGCCATAAATAAATCTAAATATTACCCTACATACAATGATATGTGGTCCTAGGGCTCTGAATGTGTGGGGAGGGCAAAGCAAGGGAGAGCCTCCACTGTGACTGGGAACTACCCTTTCAGAGGAGGGGGTCCCTTGGGTTACAGAGGTGAAGCTGACAGTGTGATTCCAACAGAGCCAGCCACAGGGGAGTAAGAACAGATTCACACGGGGCGAAGAATCAGGGTGTTGGCTGCTTCCATGTAGATGGCCCTGTGGCTACAGTGGATCCTCCAGGATAGGCTGGTTTTGGAGAAGGGAGTCTCATCCATGATGCTTCCAGCCATCAATGGAAGGGTTTGGACAACACTCTGAAAGGACTCCAAAACCTACAGGGCTCCATCCAGCTTCTTCTCCATCTCTGACCAGGTCCAGCCATTTCCACACATCCATGATGTCTCCAAACACTGCCTGCCTCCTTCAGACCTGTGGGCAAACCCTGCACCACCACCTGTCTGTGTAGCTACATGGCCTCTGATACCTCTCCTGCAGTCTAAGCCAGGAGGTGGGACTATGTCACAGATTTACAAGAAGTAAAAAGAGGAGGCCAGTTAGGGAATTCAATTTCTGATACAGTGTCATAGTGCTGGAGTCAGATGTAGCTATCTTTGGAGAATTAGGGATGGCACTCTGGCTGGTGGGTTTGGTTTGTTTGTGTGGTGTGTAAGGCCTCTGGGAAATGGGACTGTAGCCAGACATACCATTCACATAGGATTTACAACAAATTCCATGTACGGTATACAAGGGGCCCACTGGAGCAATTTGCTCTGAACACCAAGGAAGAATTAAGTTCTTTCACCTACAATCATCAGTAACAGTACTATTCCATCTCTTCAATTCTCTCCAAGCTTCATCCCAGATCCTAGCACAGAAACCCTGTTCCTTCCCCATCTCAGCTTCAGCCCTTCCCAATCCCCTGAATCATGATTCAGACTCACAAGTCTGTGGACAAATTGTAGCAACCAGAGCTCCCGCAAATAAGTCACCATCCCCGCTCTTTCCCATGAACTGTAATGGATTGGAGTGCTGATCTGATCTAGATTCCCACCATCCTTCCACAGTGGTGCAAAGGGGGACACATAGTTAAGTAACTGTTTGTGTTTTGTTTTGTTTTTTTGAGGAGAGAGGCATGTTTCTCTCATTGTTCCCATTGGCTGTATGCATGTCCTTCCAACTCAGCATTTAATTCCTCTTTCAGCATCCATTCCATGATCAAGCTGAATTCCCAATCCCACTTTGGAAGGACAGCAATTCCTTGCAGAGCTGAAATATGAGTTAAACCTTGCTTTCTATGGCAAGGCTACATGCTGCACTCACAATTTTCACTACAAAGTATCAGAGGGGTTGCCATGTTAGTCTGGACCTGTAAAAGCAGCAAAGAGTCCTGTGGCACCTTATAGACTAACAGACGTATTGGAGCGACGAAATGGGTATTCACCCACGAAAGCTCATGCTCCAATACATCTGTTAGTTTATAAGGTACCACAGGACTCTTTGCTGCTTTCACTACGAAGAAGTTCTATAGGAAAAGAGGACCAAGGAGAGAAAAGTTACATTTCTTCTCCCACTATATCCATCTGACCAACACTACATTCAAACTCTGGGTTCAAGGCATACTCTGGAAAAATTAAATGTAGCAAATCAGAGTGAATGGAGTTCGATGAAATTTGAACCAACTTCAGCCTTCACCTGAAACTCAAATCAAAACTGTCTTGAGGTTTGAAAAACCTTTTTTAACTTTTACTATTATTTTTTTTCTATTTTCATACAATGCTTGTGCACGTCTTGATTTCATCTGAAAACAGAAATGACAAAACATTATAAAGGAGGCAGTTTTGATGAGATTTTGCAAACACAAGAGGTTTGGATAAGCATCCAGGTACCTTCTCTGAGGTGGTTACAACTTAAATTAGACACATAACTTAACAAACAATATTAAAAGATGACGGTTGAGAGGGGAGCAGAGAAAAAATTAAACAATGGAAAGAGAATACAGCTGTTTGGAAAGCATTTTATTACCCGGGATGGACATTGTATAGGCTGCCTTCATATATTTCTTGCTTGTTACTATGTTATTTTGTTAGATGAACTATTCACAAACTATTGTCCATAGAATGCTAGTGATCTATCAACACTTGGTGGTGGGCTGCAAAGATGTAGCTGTATGTTTCTGCTAATTATGCTCCTTGTTTCCAGCTGACAGAAACAGAAGGGGAGTGAAGGGAGGGGAGATGAAATGAAGCAAAAAAGGAGGGAGTATGATTAACCTTTTTTTTCCTCCAAAAGGACAAAACATTTATTGTCCTATAATATTATACTGCATTTACACTGGTGGAACTGAAATCAGAATATGCCTATAAACATCTTAATACTGAAAATTCAAGGAAGAGAGCATTTCCTGTCACTTCAAAGGAGACAAAGTCTGTCCTTTGATGATAACAGAAAAAAAGAACACATAGCACTTGTAAAGCCTAATTTTGTGTGTAGACTTGGGTACAGGGCCTTCTGAGATCACCGTGGAGAAACTTGCTGTTCTAGACTCTCTTTAGCAGGGCCAGCTCCAGGCACCAGCATTCCAAGCAGGTGCTTGGGGTGGCAATCTGCAAAGGGCGGCAGTCTGTGTGTTTTTGCCACCCTGAGCAGCGTGCCGAATTGCTGCCGCGGATGGCGGGGGCAGTCCATGTGCCATTAGGGCGGCACGTGCATTTTGATGGCAGCTTCTATGTTCAGCTGCCCGTGGTGGCAATTTGGTGGCTTCTGTCTTCTGGCTAAAGACAGAAGCTGATGCCGAATTGCCGCCACTGTGGAAACGCATGCCGCCCTAATGGCACACGGACTGCCCCCGCCGTCTGCGTTGGCAATTCGGCACACTGCTTGGGGCGGCAAAAACAGTAGAGCCGGCCCTGCTCTTTAGAGAATCTACCAGTTTATAACATGCTGGAAAGCCATGGAATAAGACAGACTAGACAATAAACATGATAGATGAAGGCTCTTACTTTGTTTTGAAGTAGAATGCAGCACAGAGCATGCCCACTATGACTATGCCAAAGACGATACAGGAAATAGACAGCACCTGGCGTTGGTACACCTCTTTGCTCTCTGTGGACAGTAAAATTGAGAATTATAATAGCATCAAAAACAATATTTGTGAAAAAAATGGTTGTCAATATTTTATTATCTTAACAAATAACAGACAAATCTCAGAGATTTGGGAGTTTGGTTCAGCTAAGCACTCAACAGTTTTGATGCTCCTCTGTGGTCTAGAAAACAGTTAAGAAAATTTACAGTAACATGGCCTATCATGAGATTTCTTGCTAATGGTTCTCAAAGACACTGCGAAACATATAATTAGAAAGACCAAGGATGTTTAATTTTATCTTTGGCTTCAGCAGTAATTTCCAGTCTTGTCAGTATCATTCTGAATATCTCGGTGGTTAAAGAACCTGGGCCTAAAGACATAACCAGGACTGAGTAAAGCTTGTTAAGTTTCACAAGGCTCACTAGAATTCAAGCATTTTTCTAACCGAAAAATGAAGTTAGTTTTTTGTTTGGACTAAGTGGTACTACTATCTCTTGTTTTCCATGTCATGCCTTGGATTCCAAGCTTACAAACAACATAAAACACAGAGTGATTTACAGTGCTATTTTAAAAAAAATCAATAGAGCTGGATGAAATCCAAAGACTGCGATGCTACATTGCACAGGGCATTACTTTCATGGAAGCTTCTTAAAGTAATACTTGATAAACTTTATCATTTTCTAATTAATTTGAAAGCAGAAACTGAATTGAAATAAACAAACTAGCAAAACAAGAAAAGTTTTGAGTGCAAACATCAGCTGGTTAATATACAACTGGAACTCCACATATTGAAGTTGATCAATAGCTCCTTAAAAGTAAGGCTTCCCCTCCCCTGGCTTTCCTCTCCAGGCTGGCAAGGTGTCAAACAGCTTGGTTCATATCATTATCCCTTAACTGCAACAGAAGATAAAGGCACAAGACTGCAGGAAAATATGCAGATATAGAAATATCTAAATGCCAAAATAGGTTTTCTGATGGGGATTGGGGAGAACACAGAGGTGATATATGCAAGTGAGTGAGATTGGTTATGTCTCTAATAGAGCTGAGTGAAATTTTTTGAACATAAAGGAGGGGTGTATTTTTTGTCAAAAAGGGAAAAGGCATGGTACAAGCAATGTGATCCGTAGACAAACCCAGCTTTCCTTTCTGGGTTTAGAGTCTTTCAGTGCAGACTAACATCAGTGTGAGTTACTAATACCAGACTCAATCCTGCTACCCTTACATGTGTTGAGTAAAAAACACAAAAGTGATTCTCTTTCAAGACAGTATATACCAAAAAGTAAAACCATAGATCCATGACTTGTACAAAATATCAGCTTAGTGATATATTATGTAGTATTGACAGAGCATTGCTAGTTGCTGAAGACTGCACACAGACAGCATTCCTCACAGTATAGATTGCTAGTTATTCAGGGGTAAGAATTTTAACACTTCGCCTCCTTGGCAACTCTATTTTACCATTACTAACAACATTTAAACAATAAACATGGCCATTTATTACTTTAAAGGTCTTTGCCTGGGTCCTCTTTCTCCTTCTAATAATATATTGTAATTAGAGCTGTCAAGCGATTACAAAAAATAATCATGACTAATTACACTGTTAATAATAGAATACCATTTATTTAAATATTTTTTGCTCTTTTCAGCATTTTAAAATATATTCATTTCAATTACAGAACACAATACAAAGTGTACAGTGATCACTTATTACAGTGTACTTATTACAAGTATGTGAACTGTAAAATAAAAGAAACATTTTTCAATTCACCTAATACAAGTACTGTAGTTCAATCTCTTTATCATGAAAGTTGAACTTATAAATATAGAATTATATGCAAAAAAAATGCATTCAAAAATAAAACAATGTAAAACTTTTGAGTGTACAAGTCCACTCAGTCCTGCTTCTTGTTCAGCCAATCATTCAGACAAACAAGTTTGTTTACATTTGCAGGAGATAAAACTGCCAGCTTCTTGTTTACAATGTCTCCTGAAAGTAAGAACAGGCATTCACATGGCACTGTTGTAGCCAGTGTCGCAAGATATTTATGTTCCAGATGCGCTAAAGATTCATATGTCCCTTGATGCTTCAACCACCATTCCAGAAGACATGGGCCCATGCTGATGATGGGTTGTGCTCAATAACAATCTAAAGCAGTGCGGACCAAAGCATGTTCATTTTCATCATCAGAGTCAGATGCCATCAGCAGAAGGTTGATTTTCTTTTTTAGTGGTTTGGGTTCTGTAGTTTCCACATCGGAGCGTTGCTTTCTTAAGACTTCTGGAAGCATGCTCCACACCCCATCCTGATCAGATTTTGGAAGTCTCTTCAGATTCTTAAATCTTGGGTCAAGTGCTGTAGCTATCTTTAGAAATCTCATATTGGTACCTTCTTGTGTTTTGTGAAATCTGCAGTGAAAGTGTTCTTAAAATGAACAACATGTGCTGGGTCATCATCCGAGACTGCTATAACATTAAATATATGGCAGAATGTGGGTAAAATAGAGCAGAAGATATACAATTCTCCCCAATAAGTTCAGTCACAAAATTAGTTAACACACTATTTTTTTAATGAGCACCATCAGCATGGAAGCACGTCCTCTGGTATGCTGGCCAAAGCATGAAGGAGCATACAAATGTTTACCATATCTGGCACATAAATACCTTGTAATGCCAGCTACAACCGTGCATGCAAATGTCTGTTCTCACTTCCAGGTGACACTGTAAATAAGAAGCAGGCAGCTTTATCTCCTGTAAATGTAAACAAACTTGTTTGTCTTAGCTGAACAAGAAGTAGAACTGAGTGGACTTGTAGGCTCTAAAATTTTACATTGTTTTCTTTTTGAGTGCAGTTATGTAACAAAAAATCCACATTTGTTAGTTGCACTTTCAAGATAAAGAGATTGCACTTTAGTACTTGTATGAGGTAAAGTGAAAAATACTATTTCTTTTGTTTGCCATTTTTACGGTACACATTTTTGTAATATAAAAGAATATAAATTGAGCACTGTACACTTTGTATTTTGCGTTGTAAGTGAAATCAATATATTTGAAAATGTAGAAAAACATCTAAAAAAATTAATACATTTCAATTGGTATTCTATTGTTTAACAGTGTGATTAATTGTGATTAATTTTTTTAGTTAATCACATGAATTAATTGCAATTAATCAACAGCCCTAGTTGTAATATAAATACAAATTCAAATATTTATTTTCTTCTACTACTTCTAGTGCTCAATCAATGACAATTAATAAGTGATTTAGTCAGATACTGTCAACTCCCACAGACTTCTCTCCCAGTGAAATCTGAGATTCAAAAGGGCACAGTAATTTTTACACAAACACACGTCCAAATATACCCCCTTTATTCATCTAAACTCGCCCTGAAAATACAAAAGTTCCATAAGAAATTGACTGACTTAGACAGGAAAACACTGGGAAATTGCAGTAAATCCTATTCTCATCAGATTTTTTTATTTTGTTTTGTTTTAGTCAATTTCCAAACAGGCTTGTGTAAACTCCAGATCTGCATTAGATGTTACTGAGCCAAACTATGTGTTTTTCTGGTGCAAATATACATGAACATTGAAGCAGCGTTCTCTTTATTACCCATTCCCATGGTTGCTTACATAGATCTAATCCTGTAAAGTGATCCATGCAGGCAGACCTTTCTGGCCAGATGAATCATTTTACAAGAGCGGGGCTATCATCATTACAGAGTTTTTCAGTTTAATGATTCCCAGTCATACTGCTTTTGAGTAGATACCAGCTCTGGTAGATTTTGCTGAAAAGCAGGCTGTGTCCATGCTGCAGTATGGGTCAGTCTGTGTCAGTGAAAGGCTCTTGTAGCAGGGAGCTGCCAGAGCCTTTTCGCACTGCAAAGAAAGGCTTCTGCAGTGGGCAGCTGCCGGTTCACAGTGGGGAACTACCAGGAGCGCCGCCAGCCTTTTTGGCGCCCTAGGCAGCAGAAGGTCCTGTCCTGAAATACCACCGATGACCAGGGCGGCCGAAGATCCGGCCACCGCGGTTGCCACCCCCCAAATGTTAGCGCCCTAGGCGACTGCCCTGGGAACTACAGGAGCCTTTCCCCACTGGAGTGAAAAGCAGAAAGGGAGGCATAGCTTGGGCTAGTAGAGAGCTGAGTAGGATACATATCTCCAGTTTACTCACCTAAGCAGTGCCTCACCATCTACTGTGTTCCTTATACCTGTGCTATGGGAGCTAGCTATGTAAGCTCTCTATACACCATCGAAAGGAGTGTGCTGTGCAGACATATCCTATTACAGTAAGTTCAGAAATGTAATAAACTTTTATAATAATATCTCCAGATATGGCTCTCACGGGGCAGATCTAAATCACATTTTGAGTCAAGGTTCAACTCTGTATTTCTTTTAAACAAACTGTTTTGCCAGTATCTCCTTAATGCTTATCTAAACCCCTAGAAGTCTGTGGAACTGGGCACTAGGTTCTAATATCTTACCCAGACACAGTTCACAAATATAAAAGTTCCTTAGCCCTCTTTCCTGTTCCTTTCTGAAATACAGGAATCACAACAATATTAGGCATGCTGCATTCTGTGATACTAAACTTGTTTGCCGTTAATGTGCTAATCTTAAAATCTTCACCAAGAACTTTCCTGTTTCTTTTGCTACTTGTTTCAGAAATTGTGTGTTTCATCTGGATATAGTAACCTCATTTCTGTTTTCTTTCCTACCCTTGTTGTGTCATTTGAAATTTAACTCCTGTCCCCATCAAAAAAAAGTTTCAATGATAATTTTTTTCAATTTAAAAATGGAGTTTTGTCAAATTTTTTTTGCTTTTAAAATTATTGAAATAAAAAAATGGGGAAATATGATTTTTTTTCATTTCAAAATTATGGCACTTCTCTTCTCTCTCTTTTAACCTCATCTCACTAGAAAAGTTAGGGAAAAATAAAAAAGTTAAAAGAGAAAGTAACATTCTCTCTAAGTGAGAAAAATGAAAATTTTCACACAAAATTTTGAATGAAAACAAAATTTGTGTGAAAAAAACCACAATTTTTAACAGGTCTACTTACTATGTGTTTTCACATTGTCTGGAAGAATGGGGAGCCTCTAGGTGCTACTATAATACAAAAACAGACAGACACACACCTATATACAAACATGTTAAATTACTGCCACTATAGTATTGTAATACCTTCCATGTAAAATCTACAGCAATAGATAAGTCCCCAGTAAATTTCATGGAGTTTCTGCCAAACTTCTCCCTGTTCAGGGTAGAAATTCTTCCTGAAAATGGAGTTTTCGTTATGATTGTTTACATTTTATTAATTCACCTTTTAAGGGAGAAGATTTTGAGTGTCATTCTTATAATGGAAGGGCCTTTTCAAAGAGGAAGGTTTTGCAGCATTTCCTAAAGATGGCCAGACTCTGGATCCCCCTGATCTCCTCTGGAAGATTGTTCCATGGGCTGATCCCCTCAACTGAGACTGCTTTGTCCCCAGCTCAGACATGCTACCTTCTCGGCTTTGTGATCTACACTGTCCCAGAGAAGCGCAGCTCTCATGGTAGTTCATAAATTGAAATTCTGTCTTTAATGTAGCTGGGGCTTGATCCATGTATCATTAATAAACAATAATAAATATTCCCTGATGTTACCTTATCTCTGGATGCAAAATGGATGGCAGCTATTGTATTTCTTCATCACTCTTTTACCTAATAATTCATCTCAGATTAAAGCATGACTGAAAATATGGTGCTTCCCTCTGTATTTCCACATTTACACACCTTGTTAAATAAGCTACTATAATTATACTCTTAAAAGAAATACTCTAAGTAGTTGCCACATCATCTAATTAGCAAACAAGAAAAGATCCATAAGCTATAAACCAACACATCAACCAATATAAATATTTCCGCTAAAGAGTTACAATAAGAAGTCCATTTAGAGTTTACATAGTATTTAAATAGTATTCCAAAATACTCAAGAAAATACACCCTTGCTGGAATGAAAATAGGAAAGCATTGTGATTCAGAGCATTTTGTTTAATGAAAAGTGTGGAAAGAAGGCATTTCCTAAAATGTAAGAACCAGACAAAATCACTGAGGACAATAGGCACTGTGGGTCCTGGAGACCAAATCCTGCTCAGCTTATGCAACATTAAATCAATTTCTCAGTTTTTATGTTATCTATCTTTTCCCCTTTAATTCCCAGAGAAGATACATGTCTCTCCCCTCACCTTCTGTCACCTCATCCCACTCAGCCTGACTTTAAACTGCTTACAAGGCTACTGATCTTCTCTGAACTTATCCCATATGTTACTATTGCCATCAAACTCAAAATGATTGTCAGTGATCCATAAACGTAACTCTTTTTCCAGCACTCACTAGCATGCCATGTAGTCACATTTCATCCTATCCGGTACTGAACAAAATGCATATAACATCCCAGAAAGTACAGTAGTCTTGTTCCTGAGTCTCTTCTGCTATGTCAAATCCACTCTTACAGATTCTGATCAAAACTTACATAGGGACTTAACGTTTTGCTCTGTGAGTAGACTCACTGATTTCATTTAGGCTACTGAGTGTGTGGAAATGGAGCACACACTTAAGTCTTTGCAGGACCAGGGCCTAAGACTGACAACTTATTTGTCTCAATATTGTCAGTTCTAAAAAATATTGTTTCTGTTGTATAAATGAGATAAATTATGCCTTCATATATCAGTACTTTGTAATGAAAAGAAAGAACATTGTTGCAAGGCCTTAGAGAACACCATACATGATACTAACTGTGTGACTGGGACAAAAATAGATGTACTATGACCCATTTAATTAAAACAGATTGTGTTGCATTTGTAAGTAATTAAACCAATATGGGCATTGCTGCCCATGCCTGTGAGATGCTCTTAAACTCTTGCATGTTTAGGAATTTACTGGAATATCTTTGGAAAATATTCCACAAAACAACTATGGAGAACCACCTAGTGCATATGAGCTGATAAAATTATAGAGAAACAGTAATTCATCAAAGTATTCCCCTTGGACTTCCTACGTCAGTGGCGATCAAATCAAAATCAAATAGGCCCACAAACATCCAACAGAACAATTAACTAATAAAATAAGAGAACTAAAAAATAAAGATATTTATTTAATTTATTCATTTTAAAATAAAATCTGTTAGGTAGTATTTACTTAAGATTTGGTCTTTAATTTTAAATATACATGTACATTTATATTCACACTGTAATTTCTCCTAGAAATATTAAACCTTATACAATCTGTTATCTTCCTCACTCCCATCGTAAACAGACATGCTGGGGTTTGCTGAAGATAACTGCATGCTATCAGATAAATTAAAAAAAAAAATAAAAGACCCATATTTTCTCATTGTTATGTCTGACATGCACTTGCTTCCCAAGTGTTTTTTCTCATATAAATGCCAAAGCAAATTATGTTAAAATAATTCTATGCTTTAGTCTTCACCACATAAATGCCAGGAAATTCAGAGCTTATTCTATCTTCACTCCTAAGAAGCATGACTCAGAATAGAAGCAGCAGCATGGTATAATGGATAGCCCATAAGAAATTCTAGATTGCTTTAATAAATTGTGGGCTGATTTTCTCTGTCCTTTTTGTGGGTATGCATAGAGGGGGAAATGATACAGGCAAACTCATCCCTTAAACAATTTCCACCTTTATCTTCCTACATTTAAAAGGCGAAAAGGAAAAGGAAGTGAAATTTAATATAGAGTAGAACCTCAGAGTCACAAATACCAGAGTTACAAACTGACCAATCAACCCATACACCTCATTTGGAACTGGAAGTACACAATCAGACAGCAGCAGAGACAAAAAAAAAAAGCAAAAGAAAAAAAAAGCAATACAGCACAGTACTGTGTTAAATGTAAACTACTAAAAATAAAGGGGAAACAGAATTTTTCTTCTGCAGAGTAAAGTTTCAAAGCTGTATTAAGTCAATGTTCAGTTGTTAACTTTTAATAGAACAGCCATGTTTTGTTCAGAGTTATGAACATTTCAGAGTTACAAACAAGCTCCATTCCTGATGTGTTCCTAACTCTGAGGTTCTACTGTATGTCTGAAAATATAGGTATTCTAGGAGTGAAAATGCCGACAGTCCCAGCAGCTCCACAATGGCAAGAGCAGCTGCTTACTGTAACATGGTATTTTGATTTACCCTTTTTTAAACACCAAAGTTGTAATTCTGAAGCTAAACTGATTTTAAATTTGGTTCCCTATAAACTAATCATTTCCTTTGGTCTCAGGGCAAGTTTAGAATTTGTGTCAGGTACAATTGGCACTCAAATCTAACTAGCATTATAAGCTTTCATTAGGTAGTTTCAATGTAATAAATTCATTAAATCTTAGATCTCAAATAGCTTCATAGACAGTTAATGGGATCAAGGGGTGACTCATTCTTTACCAAAAAAATGGCTGATATTACTGATTAGGAGTTTTCATGTATTGACATTCCATCACTAAGACAACATGATTCCATTATCAGGCTTATCCATTCACATTCAATTTTAGCTAAGAGCGATAATGTCATTCCTTATCAGTGAAATTCATTATCTGAGTCCGATCAGGCTTGTTTTAGTTTGTTGTTTTCCTTCATGAAAAATTCAATCTTAACGTTTGTCATGCAAATTCCATGTACCAGCGAACAAATACTTGCCATTATCCATACAAATGGTCTTGGCCTATTAAACGGCTTTCTTGAGCTTCAATAGTGTGTGTGTGTGTGTGTGTGTGTGTGTGTGTGTGTGTGTGTGTGTGTGTGTGTGTGTGTGAGAGAGAGAGAGAGAGAGAGAGAGAGATTTTCCACACAATGCGGGTCCTACTTTGGATTTATTTAAATGAGAGGTGAGTTACAAAATAATCAGAAGAAAAAAGCCCAGCTAACTTCCAAACAGGATACTGCCTGCGGCCTGTAAGAAAAAAAGATAAATGGCTAGCAGAGACTATTTTTCCTAATGTCCAATTATTAAGTTGGACATTAGGAAAAACTTCCTAACTGTCAGGGTGGTTAAGCACTGGAATAAATTGCCTGGGGAGGTTGTGGAATCTCCGTCATTGGAGATTTTTTGAGCAGGTTAGACAAATACCTGTCAGGAATGGTCTAGATAATACTTAGTCCTGCCATGAGTTCAGGGGACTGGACTAGAAGACCTCTTGAGGTCCCTTCCAGTTCTATGATTCTATAAGCAGTATCAGCAGCTACAGAGCTTTTTCTAGCCAATGTGCATAGTGATTTGAACAAGCCTGAGTTGAGAGGGATAGACTGGCCCCAGAAACCTGATATGCTAAGAGTTACCTAACAAGTCTGGCAAATCACTTATATTTTTGTCTGCTCTAAGACACTAGTAACCATTTTAATTAATAATACCTTAGCCACCATCAAGGACAGGAACTAAGGTTATACTGGAAAATATGTGCTACCTTCTGGAATTCCTGCTATTTCTGCCTGGAAACTGATTAGTTTATATTAGCACCATCTCAGGATATTCACAGCATATCTTATTTCAGTTTCATCCTTACACATTCCTCAGACAGGGAAAGGTGTTGGGAGCAGAATCAGAGATGTTCCCAACATTCCAAAAGAAGCAACATATTTCTTCCAAAGGGGCAGCAGTATAACTGGAATGTGGGGAGTCAGGAACACGGGCTGCATAGATTCTGTAGCATTTGTCAACTCCCAGCAGATGCACCAGCAGAAGAATGCTGACCAAAAGTTCATGTTTAACTTACCAAAACTAACCCTCGCTAATCAGTGAGACAAACATGGGAGGTAGAGATTGGGGCTCAGGCCTACAGAGTGAATGCTCCTGATTGCCATATTTTGAAATACTGTTTCCTTCTACTCTTTGCCTAAGATGGCTGGCATGATGACATGTAGGGAGTGGAAGAGGAGGGCATAGACACTGATGAACAAGGACAACAAAATCCTAGTGGTTAAGATAAGGAACAAAACCCCTTGTTCCTTGGTGGCTGTGAAAGGAAGCTTCCACTTTAACACCTTAATTTCCTTCTCCACACTCACAAAGGATTCATGTTGCATGAAAGATAATGATGATGATGTTGAAACTTGGAGCAGAAAGGCTGCAGGGACTGATCCCTCTTGCACTTCTCTTAGGCAACCAGCATCGTCAGGGTCCTGAGCTGTGTGGAAAGCCTAGCATAGCCAAAAGCCCCTCAGCATAGGCAGCACCAGCAGGAATGAGTCATCCACCCGGCAGAGGCTGAATGATGCCAATGCCCCAGTAACAGTAAAGTCAACAGCAGGAGCACACATGAGAAAGAGTCTCTGTGGGACAGTTGGAGGACTTGGGATTCATGCTCAACTCCCTAGAATTCCAGCTGGTACAGTGAAAGAGTATCGCCATACCCTACTGCTATGCCAGCCAGGGTAGAACAGCTAAAAAGTGCTTTGTGGAGTGTGTACTATCACATAGCCTGAATCGCTCATCCTTACTCAGATGAGAAGGCAGAATCAGGCCCACAAAGAGGTGTTTATTATCACAGGTAACTGCCCTCTAGCATCTGCACCAGGCAGTGTTTAGCATAGTAGATGTAATTGTGACTGGCAGGCAGAGGTCTGACTCCATGAGTGCCACGGAGACAATCACATGACCACTCTGAGTGATAACGGAGCCTGTAGTGAGGTGAACGAGTGTACAGGACAGAGGAAATGAAGAAAACATGGAAGGAATCTTCTGATGTTAAATCAGTTTCCAAAGCATGCAACAAGCCAAACCAGTCAGCCAGTGTTTCAACAGGATGCATACTGCCTTTGTGTGGCATCATTGACCATTGTCATCCAGAGGCTTTGAAAACATCTGAAATGGTTTTGGCAGGCACTTCCACAATATTGTCACTTGGTGTGAACTGTGAAGGTTTCACATAGCTCTTACTGAGAGAGAGGATTTACAGGATTCCCTCAGCCATACCCATACATTAGGATCTACTTGGAATGTAGATCTCCAAAAGCTTTTCTTCGCAAAGAACTCCATCTGTGCATGTGTGTGTGTGTGTGCATGCACACACATGTTATCAACTTGCATTAAGTTATTCCAGTTAGTGTAATTTCTTTTTCTTAATGCCCCAGTTGCTGAAATCATGTGATTACATCACAAATCTCAGTTTACATTTAAAACGAAAACAGCAGAAAGTTTCTAGCCTCCATAGTTATGAAGAAAAGTTTGAAAACATGAACCATAAAGGCTCAAATACCAGAAGGAAAATAAAAAAGGAATCAACTTTTTTTTTTTAAGTTTCATAATTTTAAGTCACTTTCATGGTTCCTGGGGATTGACTCATGATTTTGGGAATGGCTGTGGTTGGCAATAGCCTGTATACAGACACACATGCACATAAACACACACACTATTTGCCTGATCTTTCAACCCTTTCAAACTGAGCTTTCTTCAGAGACAAAGAGTTATCCCTTGTTCTCTCAGCAGAAGGTTGTAAAGTCCAAAGCTCTTTTTTACTCTTCCACTGGAACTGTCAATCAACCAGCCCTCCCCCATCCCCTTTTTTTGGCTGTCTCTCAGCAGCTCTTTTTGCCTCCCTGCTATCTCTCTTCCATCCTTCCTCTTTCATTTTTATTTTATCTTCTTTGCGCTCTTCTGCTTTTTATTTATTACACTTCCTATTCCCTTTTATCTTCCCGCCATTTCCTTAATCCTCTGGGAGAGATGATCAAAGGCACAAATGGCAGTTAGGTGCCTAACATCCACAAAGACAAAGGGAGTTAGGTACCCAACTACTATTTCTGTCTTTGAAAATCTTCCTTTTTAAATTTTCTTTTCCTGGCCAAGATTAGCACATAAAGATTTAAAACAGAGAAACTTACTTGTGATATTAATGTTTCTTCTGCATCAAACTGAGATTTAGTTTAACTAGTTTCCCTCCGAAAATTCTATACACAAAGGCTCAGCTGGGCCTGCAACTTCATATAGGCCCTATGTTGCTCAGCTTTGCTACTATGGTGATACATGGAATAAGCCGTGAAAGTGCCATTTAGGTACACTTTACTGACTCATACAGATGCGTTTCACTTCCTGTGTGTGTTATTGCTGAACATATTATGATTGTTTTATTTACCTATTTAAGGTCTAATACAAATCCCACTAAAGTTAATGGTACTTTTTTTCATTGACTTCAACTGATTTTGGATCAGGTGCACAATCATTACATTCTTTGTATTTTTGAAAAACACTGTTTAAAAGTGTTTTGTGATACCTTTGCTATATAAAAGATACTACATGATACACTCCCTTTTATCCGAAACTCTTTTATCTCAACCTCCACATTATCTGAATCCTTTCCTTGTATCTCATACTGGAGGACAAGGAAGGGATTCAGATAATGCAGAGGTAAGGAGGTGGCAAAGGATGAGCCCCTGGCTGCAGGGGAGGCCTCCCTGTTGCTTAATGGCTCCTGTAGCATTTCAGGGATCCCTCCACTGCCCCAGTGTTGTGGAAGTGAGTGAGCGGGGCTGTAACAGTGGACATGGAGCTGCTGCAGGGCCAATGACCCCCAATCCCTGCAGGTTCAAGGGTTGGAACGGAGGCTGTGGTCCTGCAAGGCAGAGCAGAGACCTTGACCGGGACTGTGAGGATGAGGAGGAAGGATGAGCCCTGGCAATGGGGGAGGCTTTCCCGCTACTGAATGGCTGCTGCCCTCTCTATTATAGGAACTCTTGATTACCTATATACAATCCACGTCCCCCTTGCTATCTGGATAATTAGGAGAATACTGTATATGCAAAAGAATAAACTTATATTAATTTTGACACATGAGGTTTGATACTTGAATGTTGCCTTAACTGTTGGTGCTTGTTTTGTGATTGTAAGCCCCATGATAGGCATCAGATCGGCTAACATCTAGCATATCACTGCCTGCGTTGCCGTGTTGGTATTTGGTTTTATTTCCAAATGTCACAATGCACGTAACCCACAAACCTGTGCCACTGCAAGTTGTAAGAGAATACATTAATACAAACCTCACCCATATATCTTACAGAAGTCTCACCTCATTAGCCCATTTGCTACTCAAATCTACTACTACCAACAAAAGGAAAGATGCCAAAAATAAATTTGACAGATACTACTGATGGTTATGCTGTCACTGATCCATCAAGTCAAGCTACAATATTTCCCTGCTGCTGTCTTTAGTTCTACTGTTGCTGTTATACCTAGGATGCCTGAGTTGATGCTGATAGTTAATGAAAACACAGGGTTAGCACTAAATGGGAACTTGTGAAGATGACTCTGCTACCACTGAAAAATGTCTATGTCCCTTTGTCTCTCCTCCTCTTCCACGACTAAAACAGAAGCATATTGCACTACCTGAGCGTGCCTTTTATAGTCTCAGGAAAAACAAGAGAGAAGGTGTGATTAATTCCTCCAAGACAGATTTCTATTGGATCATGTTCAGTTTAATTCCTTAAGTGGCACTGTTGTAGGTAAACCAGCAGAAGTTATATTATTTAGACACAGCTAGTTCTAAATAGGACTCTACATGCAACAGGAAGGCATGTCTAATTAGCTGCTCTCTTCTTATTCCAAATCCCAACCCCTTAACCTAACCCTTTCTTCCATAGAATGGGAACCAAAATGCGATTAGGAGCTGAAGAGACTGAATTGCAAGGAAAGATTAGTGCTAGATTGTGCCAAAGAGGCACCATACTGCATACAAGGTATTGTGGAATTGCACTCGGCCACAGGCCACTCCCTTCCTAAGCACCCAGGTGTGCGTGTGTATGCAGCCTGCTCCACTGGTGAGACCAGCTCACTTTGTAAGCCAGTGCAACTGGGTTATGAGGGCTGCCAAGTGCGCCAGAAGCATTGCCTCCTCCCTGCCCCCTTTGGGGCACACAAAGGGAGCAGTATCCAGGATCGTGATTGTCCCTGGGCCTGTCCCACACTTGCAGCTCTTAGCACAGGGCTAGTCACAATCTGGGACAGATATCAGGAGAAAAACTTGTTGTCAGTAGTACATAGTAGGCTACAGAATAACATCCCAAGGAAAGTAGTGGAAACCCCATTGCTTGGCACATTTAAATCTACACAGGACAAAACACTAGACAATGGGCAAAATGAAACAATCCTACACTGGCAGAGAGAATATTTAAGCTAATAGGGTAACTTTTACAAACCAAGCTTCTCCTTTACCCTTGGAGGTGTTGTGCCAGATGAGGGATAATGCACCCAGGAGTTTATGCTGAGCCTTGGCAGCAGCACCATAAGTCCATTAACATGGGTGGTGGCTTTAAGACACAATTAAATCATTAGCCTGTGAGAATGGCCAGCCACTAACATTCTCTATACACCCACATTGAGAGAGCTACTAAAAGCATTTGGCAGTGACTACAGAGAGCAAGCTGCCAAACACACAGTTACTTGCATGTTAATTTCTGTATGCATACCATGATGCATCAGTTACAGCACAGACTATACTAGTACACGCAATAGGTGCAGCACAAACTTTACTGGTAAAAAAAACACCATGAAGATAAATAAATAAATAATGCTTGCTTGGTCAAAACTTCATGCAACTTCTGCTAAATTACAAAAGCAATGATAGGTCAACTGCAGTACCCTCCCCTTCTCTCCCCCCGCCAAAAGTCTTAAACTTAAAAAAAAATACAGAAAAAAATGCCATTCATTCAAAATTGAGGATATGAGCATGTAACGTCTAAATTTATGTCCCGGCAAGCTCCTCTGGCCCTGATTCAGCAAAGCACTTAAGCATGTACTTAACTTCAGCATTACATTTTCACAGCTTTGTACACTTAAAGGCAGAAGGATCCATTAGATCATCTAGTGTGACCTCCTGTATATCACAGGCCATTAAAATTCACCCAGTTACTGCTGTATTGAGTCCAATAACTTGTATTTGTCTAAAGGCATCCCAGTTTTGATCTGAAGACATCAAGAGATGGAGAATCCACCAGTGCTCACGTTAGTTTGTTCCAATGGTTAATCACCCTCACGGTTAAAAAGAAAAGAGTGTGCTAATCTCCTGATTTGAATACATCTGGCTGGCCATCAGCCAGCCATTGGTTCTTATTATGCCATTCCTCACTAGATTAAAGAGCCCATTAGTACACCTAGGTTTTTTTCTCCCTATGAAGCTATTTAGATACTGTAATCGAGTTGCATCTCAATCTTCTTTTTAATAAACTAAGCAAGATTGAGCTATTTGAAGTCAATGCACATGCTTTAAGTGCTTTGCTTTGGATCTAAGCACACGCTGAATTGGGGGGTTTGAATGTGGCTAGGCCCTTGCTCCCATAGCAAACCCCATAAATCCAGGGGGCTTTCTGTTCGCTCACAGTATTCCCAGGTAGGGTAACTTGCAGGATGGGGGCCTAAATGGGTATCTAACTCCATATGCTCTACAGATGTTGAAGAAACCACAACTTTAAATGTTAAACATTTCTTGCTTTATCACAATTGGGCCATACTGACACAAATATTTTAAGTGATAGGCAGATCATTTCCCCTCGTTAGTAATTTACTTGCCATGAATATGAGCTCCTCTGTTACTCCTATTAATACCATGTTGACACACTAAATACCCAATTTTGCATAAAAGAAAAAACTATTTAAATAACGAATTATGCCTACCTTAAAATGGTCTTTGGGCTCCACACACAAAGGAATCACATTATAGGACCAGGACAAACATAAATCAACAGAAACTGTTAGAGAGCTGAAGTGACTGATCTACAGAAAAGAAGATTAAGGCCAGCTTGTGTCAGATAGGAGCAGCCATCACTGTGCTGGATAGAAACAGCTCTCAATGATGGGGTGGTGTGGAAGTGCACTGCTCCAGACATAGCTCCTTCCCCATACACCCATGAGCACAGAGAGCACTTGAGCATTGGGTGTCATAGGGATCTTAATAATTGGTATCTCTCTCTAAAAGATTCACTTCTTAAAATATTTTAAATGGTGATTTCATATTTCCTTTTTACTAAGGACATGTCTTTCTTATATACACCCTCCTTTCTTATTGGTTATTCTATTCTCTCCTCATCTCACCTCAGCTGACACTTTGGGTCTATAATGAAAATCACAGCTAAGGACCATCCTTGGAGAGGTAAGAAAAGAACTCTCCCGCGATGGTTCAAACAGTTAAAACCACTGACCACAACTCTTTGGAACATCAATCACTTTAAATTATGAGCTACTGATAGAATCATTTGAACTTTATTGGTTTATAATGAGTTCCTGAGCTGTGACTAAAACTCAAGCCTATAAAATTAATTCCAATTGCACCTTTGGGTGACTTGGTATTTTGTTTTGTTTTATCTGATATACTACAACATTTTTAATACAGGCTGCTTTGCAAACATTAAGCCTGTGATCCAGCAAAGCACCTGTGCATGTGCTTATCATTAAGCACATAATCAGTGAAATCATCAGGACTATTCATGTGCTTAGAGTTATGCAAGTGCTTAAATGTTTTGCTGGATCCTGAAACAGTTAACATTAATTCTATTTCTCTTCTTATGCTATACAAAACTTGGTAAAAGCCTGTATCAAGGCTTCCACCTAAATTATTTGTTATTGCTCTTGTTAAAAACACGCATGTTAAGTGAACATTTCATGCAACCATTTGGGAAGGTGTCTGCCCTTCTGCTGGCTTGCATACTCTCCTCTCTGTCTATGTTCTCTTCCTCAAAGTGTCCGGAAAATTAGCACTTGCCAATTAACACTTCATATAACATGATTTTGTGATGTCTCTGGTTCTTGCCTTTTATTTAAACATATCCCCATGATTTTGTGTGGCACAGTTTCTGTGTCTATAGGGTCATGTGAGTGCTTAGCCTCAAAGAAGCATTGCTAGTACATTCTGGGGCTATGTATAGCTTAATGGAAATGTCTAACTGGAAAACTAACTAAATTAGGAGAGGCCCAATAATCTGGAGTAAGACAACTCACACACAGAAGAAGGCTGAGTAGCAAATAATAACGTGGCTTATATGAGTCTCTTTGACCTAGCTTTGTGTCAAACTTTGAAAAGATACAGTTCTTTTAAAAGCCACTACACCCAGATGAAGGTCTCAGTCAATGGAGGGCAGAGCAGATAGGCAGTTGTTGACATCTGCTACAGCTGCCACAGTACAAAGGAAAAGGGTGAGAGGAAATGAGAAGGGCAGGATCACAAACAATATTAGCAGACAATGAGCCATTTTAGTGCAATGGAACAGTTGAGGGAGGCTGGGAAGAAACATTCTGAAATGCAATTTAAATAATGTCAAAAATGTTTCCCTTTCTGATTGACCAGTTGCATATGGTTGTTAGTAGTTTACTAGTCTCTTTTAAACGTGGATCTTTTGGGTGAAAGGTGCATCTCTTCATATTTCATTCAGTGTTTAAGATTAATTCCTCTCCCATCCTTCCCAACTGCTCATTTTTATTCAAGCAGAATCCACTTTGCAGCATTGTAAACTATGTAGTGGGGGAAATGGATGCTGGTCTCATTCCTTTTGTAGCATTTTTTTAAAAAGTGTTTTAATCATTCTAAAATTCTTAGCATCATGTTTAGTAAAATATGGTCTAATCCAAATCAACTGAAGTCAATAAAACACTTCCAGTGACATCAATTGACTTTGTGTCAGGCCCACAATGCCTAACCTACTTCTTTTAGACATCCAAACATTGCCAGAATATACATTTAAATATGTCAATGTTTTTTAAGTTTTGTTTTACTTCTTGTAGTGCACAATGGTGTAGTGCACAATGGTGAAAGTGTCCTCTGTGATGAAGGACAGGAGCAGAGTCCAAGCTGTTGATATAGCTCAAGTAACTGAACATATAATCTATTACTTTGAAATCTAATGTATGCTCTGCAGGTTCCAGCAGTCTACACAGTGTAAACCATTCACACACTATATTCTCTCTGATACTGTTCTCTTACAAGGCACTGAAAATTCACAGTCTAATAGTACTTTTTTTTTCTTGTGTGTCAACAATGTCAGTTATTCCTGTTGCTAATGTCACCAGGGAGAGATCTCTAAAACCAAGAGGATAGCCCTAGGTAAGGGAGAGTCTTTCTACTGTTCAAACTTTGACCTATTTGCCATTAAATTATTTCCCAGGAGAAATGAATGAACGGGACAAATAAAACACGGGTACATTCCAGAATCAACTTCTTCACAATGGTTACTATAAAATAAACTCAGATTTCTTTTAAAAGCAGGTTTTGCTTCCCCTTTTTGACCATTTGTCCAGTTAATTTCTGGACAGCATTTTCGATTCATTCCCATGCCACTATCACAGTGCTCTTCCAAGCTTACAGCTATTTAACATCAGTGAGGATGTCTAAGCTCTGGAAAGACATGAAAAACCATAGGTATATTTGTTAGTTCATTATAGACTACATTGTTGGAGAGTTTTTGCAGTACAGGCTTCCATGTGACATTTTTGCATGGAGGAAATTGACAGTTATGAATCATCATCCTCTTTGGAACCCAAAAAAGATCTGTTGTACACTGATTGATCCAAGATCCCAAGATACTTGCCATAATCATTCTATAATTTTCACCATGACCATAAAAAAGTAGAGAAATGGCAAGTAGAAATATCAAATAGTTTCCTGCTAAACAACAACAAAAACACACCAACCTTCCCCCAAACCCTATATAATGGGTGGGATTAAAATGTTCTACAAGAAGCTAAGCGCTTCTTACTCTAAACAATCTAATAAACCACTGCAGGGCCGGCTCCTGGCACCAGCACAGGAAGCAGGTGCTTGGGGCTGCCAATGGAAAGGCGCGGCACGTCTGAGTCTTCAGCGGCAATTGGGCAGCGGGTCCCTCAGTGCCTCTCAGAGCAAAGGACTTGCCACCAAAGAATGAAGCAGCGCGGTATGAATGAAGCTGCCACCGAAGTGCCACCAATCGTGGCTTTATCTTTTTTTTTCTTGCTTCGCCACTTGGGGTGGCAAAAAAGCTGGAGCTGGCCCTGACCACTGACACTAGTTTCTTTTTTGATATGTGAACACAGCCAGGCAACCCATGAAAACAGATTGTTTTTGTCTGGTTTGCAACAAAACAGATAAAGACAAATTCTCTGCTGCTGTATTTCCATTGATTTTAGTTGTGTTAATCCAGACAAAATGTGGCCCATAATCTTGGCAAGTAATATTGGAAATATGTTAGATAACCAGCTAAGCTCAGCATGAAAATCAGTATTCTTCCTCTCACCATGTTCCTCCTTTAACACAACATGGTGCAAATTCCTCAGCGATATTCAGTTCTCCATCTGTAGGAACAGCTTGTCTTTTCATCTATGTGGCAAGCTCTTTTGCCCTTTCTCTGAGTAAAGATCTTGGCCTCTTTAGTATAGACCTGACAGAACAGGTAAGAAAACTAATTCTTAGTCCTTCCACTTAGCGTTTTCATTTGGTTATTTGCTGTGTTAGGATTTTCACTCATTTTCTTCATCTCAGTTTTTTCAGACTGAAATTTATTCCAAATGATGTGAATTACAACTGAGCCATGTTAATCTAGGACCCACATTTTCTAAATTAGTAATTTCTAAATTAGTTCCACTTGGAGAGTACAGCAAGAGAAGATGGAGCTAGTGAAATTGATTCTGGTCTCATTTATAACAGTGTAAGAGGAATTTCACTGAAATTTATAGATGTACTCTGCAAAACCAGTGAGAAACCAGAATCAGGACAACATGTCACCCATATGTTGCCTGGAGAAAGATCAATCATCCATACTTGAGCTCTGCTAATATACTTTGTGAACTGATTATCTTAGATGTTCCTGTTATCTGCTACATGGAATCTGAAGTATTCCAACAAAGCAGGAGTCAATTCTTACCAAGTGTAACACAGGAAATTCATTACCAATTATGTGGCCTGATTAAGCAAATACTCCATTCATCATGTCTCCTATTAAGTGATGCCAAATATCCTATTAGGAATATTTTCATAGAAGAAGATGCAGTGTTTGAAATAAACTATATATTTGCCTAGACAAAGATTTTTGAACTCAACATCATAACGTTTTGGAAAATTGGACCATTCTGTGCCCTGAATTTAATGCCTATCTGCCTTCATCCTAGTTCCTGCTCTTCCCCTTTAACTTCAGCATCCTCTTACTATAACAACATTCTGATTTATTAATTCACTGACTAAGAAATTACATTTTTTTTCTGCTTCCAACCTGCATCTTGTTTTGGTTTAAATGCATTAAAAATCTCATCCAATTTATCATGCCACTACACACCAAGGAGCCAAAGAACCGACGGTAGAGTGTTATGAGATTGCAGTAATTTCTGACGTATCTTATTTAAATTTATAGAGATAATCATAATGGACTGACACCTCAATCAAATTTTATGGATATCTCCAAATTCATTGACTCATTGAGATCACATATAAGACTTAAGCCTCAGTAGAAGAATCCTCCAAAGTGTGTATTTTTGCTTCAATAAATTCACTAGCACAAGCCAATCGCAAGAAAATGATTTACGCGTAAGTTCTGTACCTGCAATATATTTATGATCTATCAGTTTACTTATCGATGGGATTTTTATTTGTAAAAGTGTGAACATTAGTGTGATTTTACCCTAAGGATAATACTTGGATAGTTTGAATTTTGAATCAAAGATCTTAATAATCTTTGCCAAAAATTAAGGTCAATTAGTCTGTCATTCAATCACATTTAGTTTGAATGGAATGCTCTCTGAAATATTTTGCCTCATGCTAAAATTCACATATACACAAATTCATTAGGCTGTACCAAGGACTCAACATTTGTTTTTCTTTCTTATGGGAAACTTGAGTTCTCAGTAAATGGAAAGTTTCAAAACAATTTTCATAAAAGTGTTAATACAAATATCCCAGAAAATTTTGCAAAAAATGCAAAGTGGGTCCACTTTAAATCCTGTGGAATGGAAACAACTTCCTTTTTTTTTCATGTACATTGTTTTCATGTTTTACAACCAACTCTACTACATGATACATATTTGTTTACTTATTTAAATTTGTACATCTAACTAAGTACCTAGCTAGAGTTCTTGGTGTTTTTAGTAAATATTTAAAACAGAATCCCAGACCATAATCCTGCAAGTATTTATGAACATGGGGTTTCATCTAAAACTCACTGAAGTCAATGGGAATCTTCTCATTGTGTTGAATGGGCTTTCCATCAGGCCCATGCTTAACTTTACTGATATAAGTAAAGTTATGCATGTGTGGAACCATTTACAGGAACACAGGCCAAATCACCAACAACAAAACCAGTTCAGTAGTGAACAGTGAGTTCAGAGCATATTAGCAACCTGTAGCTGAGACCAGTTCTTCTCACAGAAGTCGTTTTCACAGAATAGACAAACACTTTATAAGGAAAAAAAAACAACTTCTTTTCAGAAAGAGGTCTGTGATTCATTCCTCAGCCAGTTAACACAATGCACACAACAATTGAGGTTATCAGCATTTGGCTGTTACACAGACACAACAATCCAAACGAGGAAAATAAACTCTATACATGTTCCTGACAAAACCTTCCCTGTGGAGAGCTGGTTCTCAAAACAGCAGCAGCAGACGCCTCTAATATGATATAGGCTGCTGTAACAGGTTGAGCTCACCACCTCGTCACATAAGCCAGGGGTTGAGGGCGGAAGAGCACCTCCTATAACTCCTCTCCCAGGCTTTCTCACAGGCGCTGTGGCTGCTCGAAGGGGGCCAGCTTCGGGATAACATGTCGCGTAGTCCACAATCACAAGGATAAATTGATTCCCGGTCTTACTTCTTTCCAGGGGGCCAACCAGATCCATCCTGATGCATTCAAAGGGTATGCCGACCACCGGCAGGAGTATCGGGGTGCCCAGGGTACACGTATTGGTCCAGCCCGCTGGCATTCAAGGCAAGATGTACAATAGTCTCGGACCTCTTGGTGAATACCGGGCCAAAAAAACTGGTGGGCCACCCTCTGGAGAGTTTTTTCCTGTCCCAGGTGTCCTGCCCAGGGATTTGCATGGGCTAACTGAAGGAGGCTTTGTCGCAACCTCTGCGGGACCAACAGCTGAAGGAGTGGCTCGAGTGTTTGTGGTTCCTGTACCACCCAATATAGGCAATCCTGACAGATCTCAAATCAGGGCCCCTGATCTCAAATCAGTGGCCTGCTCCCAGGCTCTACTCAAGGTCAGATCCTCTCTCTGCTCCTGCATGAAATCTATATCTTGTTCCAGCTCTGCCTGTGCATCTTCAACGGATGGATACTACGCAGTCCGAGAGTTGGCAGTCCCCTTCTTAGCCATAGATGTACCTTCCCCAGGGTCTGCCTCCGGAGTGTGTCTGAGTAGCCCCCTCCCTGGAGATCTAGCCCCTTCTGCTCACGGGGCGGGCAGTTGATATTTCTGGAGGATCTCCCTAAATTCTGGCTAGTCTCGCCCCAGCACTACAGGGTAGGCCGATCTGGGGACCGCGCCCACGTGGAGGATTTCCTCCCGATGGCAGATATCAATCCTCACCCAGGCTGTGGGATAAGGACAGATATTTTCATGGACACATTTTAAGTGCATCTGTTCACCAGAGAGTTTAAGGTTAGGGACCAGTCCCTCCCGTATGAGGGTCTGACTATATCCTGAGTCCACAAGGGCGTTCATGGGGATCTGTTCGACCCATACAGGGACAACGAGCTTTCCTGGGCCTCTTTTCCGAGCTCTTTGGCCGGCGACCCAGTCTTGCCATAGTTGCAGAATGGACATTCCCCAAAGAAATGCCCCTCTTGGCCATACTCCCAGCAGTGATATCAGGCTTCCGTGGGCCCAGGGCCTTCTTTTGGCAGGCTTTGCCCCTCTGTGGGTGCCGATCACTTTTAATCCGAGTATGGGCATCCCTTTGTCTGGGTTCAGGGCTGGGAGGGTGGGGTGGACGATGGACGGAGCTTCCCAGGACTCCACTCCCCATGGGCTTCCCTTGCCTGGCCTGTCGCTTCTGCTTGGGTTTCCAGATCCCCAGTGTGGTGCCTCAGCCCCTTTGGCCACCAGATAGGCCTCCATCAGTGGCGTTGCACCCATGTTCTCCCTCCTGCTGGGAGGATCTGGGTGAGCTGCTCTAACACCACCTGGGGCCCGGTCAAGCTGCCCAGGTCCAACCATCTTCAACAGTGGTCCCATACCCATTGGGCCATGGCCCTTTGTCGAGCCCTGGGGGGGGGGAGGGGATACTATTCTTTGCAGAGATGCTGGCGGTAAGTTTCCAGGCTAATGCTGGTATGGTTTAATATGTCCGCTTTCAACCGCAGGTACTCCAGGGCCTCCCGGGGATCCAGGTTAGGGTAGGCAGTCTGTGCCAGTCCAGTCAAATATGGAGCTAGCATAGTGACCCAGTGTTCTGTGGACCACTGGGTTGCTGTCGCAACCCGCTTGAAAATGACCAGGAATGTCTCGGGGTCGTCCCCTGGCCCCATCTTAGTGAGGCATGTCGGCAGCCCCACCAATGTCTCTCGGGATCCTGCCCCTGTGGGTGCAGGGGCTGGGGCAGGGGCAGGCATAATAGAGTTGCCACCTGCTGGATCCGGCATTCTTGTTGTACTTGTTGCTGGGCAGCCAACTCACAGAGGAGTTGCTGTTGTTGTTCCTGATGCTGTGTCATCTGCAGCTGTTGCTGGCTGGCCAGCTGCTGCATCATCTGAGCCTGTTGCTGCTGCTGTTGGGCTGCCTGCTCTTGCTGACTCTCCATCATCCACTTTAGAAGCTTCTCGGTATCCATCTTGGATGGGGGTGGGGCTCCCATGCCTAGATTCCTTCCCCTGGACCTTTCAGCAGGTCCTGGTCATTGCCCACATTCTCCACCATGTGTAACAGGTTGTGCTCACCACCTCGTCATACAAACCGGGGGTTGAGGGTGGAAGAGCACCACCTACAAGTCCTCTCCTAGGCTTTCTAGATGACCAGGTCAAGGTCTAAAGTCCAAAATACAGGTGAGGGCCCCTAGAGTCAAGGCAGTGTGGCCTAGCGGCCAGAGTTCAACAGAGCAGCCCTTGGGTGTGGGACAGCATGGCCTAGTGGCCAAGAGTTCAATGGAGCCACCCTTGTGGTGCAGGGCAGTGTGGCTAGTGGCCAGAGTTCAATAGGGGGTGTGGCAGCCCCAGTAGGGGGATACGGGCCCACTCGATTCCACCGGGCCCCGAGCCAGGGCCCTAACAGTGGAAGAGCAATTTGCCATTGACTCAGCTGGGGGAAGGGGGAGGGGAGTGAGGGGTCCTAACGAAACACGCTGAGTTTTTCCGGGTGGGAGGTACCACTCCGTCACCCTACTTGGGTCACTTCCTACCAGTATCTGTGTTGGGGTCTCCCATGAGGCTCCGGATTCTCCGTGGTCAGTTTTGCCGGTCATCCCCTGTGGCTCCTACAGTCACCAGGGTTCAAGACGGCCCGGGGAGGCTCTGATTCCCAGCGCAGTCAGGGGCTGTGGCTGGCCCTCCACAGGAGCTTCCCAGCCATGTCCTTCCCCTGCGGCCTCCAGCCAAGAATGAGCTGGGCTTCCTCCCTTTATACTGCTAGAGCATTTGGAGCATGCCCAGTCCGGCCAGCTGTACCAATGCAGCTGCGCCATTGTAAGATCTCTCCTGTAGCCACTCTATGCCAACGGGAGAGAGCTCTTCAGTTGACATAATTAAACCACTCCCAGAAGTGGCAATAGCTATGTGAGTGGGAGAAGCTCTCCCACCATATAGCATTGTGCACACTACCACTTATGCGGGCTAAACTTACGTCGCTCAGGGGTATGTTTTTTCACATCCCTGAGTGACATAAATTTTGCCGACATAAGTGATAGTGTAAACATGGCCTAAATCAATTTTACATTGATCTAATTGCACCAGTAAATTGATCTAAGTAAGTGGTTTAAGTGACTTTTAAGGGAAGGCTATTGAGGGGGTGTTACATTCTCCATGGGTGGGGTGACCAGATAGCAAGGGTGAAAAATCGGGATGGGGTGGGGGTTAATTGGCACCTATATAAGACAAAGCCCCAAATGTCGGGACTGTCCATATAAAATCGGAACATCTGGTCACCCTCTCCATGAGGGTACCTCAACTTTGGAACTAACACCACACTTCAGCACAATTTGAAATTGTCTGAGTCTGTTGATCTTTAGGGAATACTACAGAGATCACCTCTTTATCAAGGCTTTTAAAGAGGGAGGGATCCAAGTAAGGGCTGATTTTTTGGATAAGGAGTGTTATATACTGTAATGATACTAATCCTTCACAACCTATAACAAAACCATTATAACGAAGATGGCCAAGGGCTTTGATTAATTCTGCTCACAGTTGAAGCAGAGCTCGATGAAGCTGAACCAGAGCTAGATGGGGTTATACTGACTGGCCAAGAAAAGCATTGTGAGTTTTCAGCCAACTTGCACTCTCCGTTGGTTGAAGATATACCATAACTGGTTAGTTCAGTTTGCATTTTAGAAATGCTACTGGATACTTCACTGATGCTAAGCACTCATACAGCCATATATGTAAGTAACACTTTTACCATCTCCAGTTGGCTAGGAGATTGGGTCCTATCCTTGTGGATGAAGATCTGGCCTCAATTATATATACTTTTGTTACCTACTGACTAGACTATATCAATGCTACTTACACGTGGCCGTAAAAATCAGCCCTCAGGAAACTGCAGTCATATAGAACACTGCAACCGGTCTCCTCAAAGCATAGGCTACCAAAAGCACATCAAACCTGTCCTCTACTCCTTACTGTTCTTTCCCAGAGAACACCATGTTAAATTCAAGGTTTTGGTCCTGATTTTCAAAGTTCTCAGTGGTTTTGGCCCAGGATACCTAAAATAACACCTAACACTCAGGAATGAGGACTACAGATGACAACTCTGCTCCTCAGACACAATGGAACTCTCCACAGAAAGGGTAAAGCTTGTCTGTGCAGGAGAGAGATTTCTTAAAGGTGTAGCAAGGCACCTTCTCGGTCTCCCCAGCCTATGCTGCTTTTAGCTCTGGCGAGACAGGCTTGGGTAATATGGTCCCCCTTGGGACACAGGGGAAGTCTGTTCCTTCTCTCGACCAGTCCTTTTTAGTGTATTTTTCTCCCTTGTGGGAGAGAATACTGCCTCTTCTCCTGGTGAGGCTCACTGTCTTGCTGCTCCTAACCTCCTGGCAGCAGGGCTCCTTCTCTCTTTTCTCTTTCCCTCTCCTTCCCCCCAGGGGAGGGTTTAAAAAGGTCTCAGGCAGCTCTTAGTTGGAATCAGCTGATCCTAATTAACCTCAGGTAGCTCCCCTTCAGCTGATTCTAATTTATACTTTGGTAACCCCCTCTCAGCTGAACCTGATTGACCCGTACTTACCCCCCCGTTGATAGGGAGGAGGGCCTCTGAGACTGATTTCTACCCCTCCCTTGCAGCTGTCTGTCCTGAGTTTATCACAAAGGCCAGTCCAAGAGTTGGGAATGAACTCCCGCAAAAAACAGTACTGCCCTCCCCTGCAAATATAAGGAGTACTTCACCTTGCTTTTGCTAACAGAAGCACATACTACAGCAGAGGTGGGCAAACTACAGCCCGTGGGCCACATCCGGCCCGTGGGACCTTCCTGCCCGGCCCCTGAGCTCCTGCCTCGGGAGGCTAGCCCCTGGCCCCTCCCCTGCTGTCCACCCCCCACCCCGCGCAGCCTCAGCTCACTCTGCTACCAGCACAATTCTCTGGGAGGCGGGGCTGCAAGCTCCTGGGGCAGTGCAGCTGCAGAGCCCGGCCTGACCTGATGCTCTGTGCTGCACAGTGGCGTGGCTGGCTCCAGCCGGGTGGCACGGCTGCCTGTCCTGGTGCTCTGGGCAGTGCAGCTGTAGCGCCGCCAGCCACCGGTGCTCCAGGCAGGGGGCAGGGAGCAGCGGGGGTAGTTGGAGAGATGGCAGTGGAGTTTGGGGTGGTGGTGAGGGGGCAGGGGTGTGGCTAGGGGTTGTGGCCATCAGAGGGCGGGGGGCCACAGGAGTTGAATGGGAGCAGGGGTCCTAGGGGGGGCAGTCAGGAAGGAGGGGTTGGATGGGGCGGCGGGGGCAGTCAGGGGCAGGGGTTCTGGAAGTTGTCAGGGGACAGGGAACAGGAGGGGGTTGGATGTGGCAGGAGTCTGGGGGGGAGGTGTTAGGGGGTGAGAAGCAGGGGGGGTCAAATAGGGGGTGGGGGTCAGGCCACGCCTGGCTGTTTGGGGAGGCACAGCCTCCCCTAACCGGCCCTCCATATAATTTCCAAAACCTGATGCAGCCCTCAGGCCAAAAAGTTTGCCCGCTCCTGTACTACAGTGTACATATATTCAATTATTTAAAAAAAAAATACAAAACCCCTAATACAATTTATCCTGAGAGAGAGAAAAAGAGAAAGAACAGCATGTAAGAGGTGCTAGTCATATCACTTAATGTTCCTCTGTAAGGCACTCAAATACTATGTTGAAGTGTAGAAGTGCATAAAACTGAATAGAATAGTTAGCTTGTAAATAATGCTAATAGGGATAGACAGGAACTCTTTTCCTTTTTGTTGTAAAATAAAATAAATACATAAAATTAAAATCAGACAACACAGATATTTGGGGTTCACTTTTATAACCTGTATAAAAATGAGTGGCAGAATCAGATACAACGAAACTGTTTATCTTCTATCTTTATAGATTCTTTTTGGCTGGTTACTCAGACCATTACAGCATTGTTTTCCCTGGGCTCTTGTTGATCTAATCAGCAAAGTCCCACTGAGTAAACAGCATTGAAAAAATGCCACTGCTGAGAATATAGTACTTATTTATTTCCATTTATCAAATGCTTGTCCCTTGCAGCTCCCTATAACCTAAACCACAACCATGTTAGAACGTTTTAGGACAAACAGTACAGATTTTCAGTTGCTCAAATTAAACAAACAGCTAACCATCTAGTTTTCAGACTGTGCAATGAAGATAACAGAGCAACCCACCACATATTACAATTCCAGCCACTCACTGTCCAGAACACAGAGATAGCCAAAATAGGAGCTAGTAGTGAGAATTTCAGAAATGTCTATGCAAGTGATTTCAAAGGAAGTTAAGCAGGTAAGGCACCTAGGCTATTAGGCACTTTTGCAAATCCAACTGTATTAACAAATTCATTTCATATTTGCACCCAAATCTGATTTCTATGATTCTGTAACACTCTGTTAACCTCCCTATCTGAAAATGTATTTGAAATATAACTTCTAATGCAGTTTTGTAAAGATCAGCCATGGCATATTCCAATGCAGGAACTCATTTCCAAACCTTTTAGGATTGTTTTTATGTTTAGCACACTATTCTGAATACTTTTCTCAGTACTCCTCATTGTTCTGAAATAGTTACATCATTCTGTCATAACTGGGGCCCTTAGAAAACCATAGGCATTCTAAAACAAGGGGTTTTCTGATTTGACATTGCTTAATGACTTTTCAGATTGCTTGCTTTACTCTCTAATGGGCAAGAGTTTTACTCAAAGATTAAAGCAATATCCCCAATAATATGTGCTGGAACTAAGGGCGCTGCTGCGCCCCCTAGCATGAAGTAGTAACAACAACCCAAATACATGGTTTCTGCCTTCAGCACCCCCCACTATAAAAATTGTTCCAGCATTACTGTCCCCAAGGAAAAATGCTGCTTCCAAACCAGCCACACATGAAGAATCTTCAAGGCAAAAGAGCAACAAGCCCCCATTACCCTGTGAGATCTCTTCAAAAGAAATAAACAATACCATCTTAGAGTAACTCTTTCTACCACTGAAAGAATCCACAGATGTTTCAGCAATACCCCATTCTCAAATGCTATGGAAGGTCTTCAGTAGATGCATCCTTAAAAGTCTGAACCAAATATGATCAATCTTTTCTGTAAAACAGAATGAAATGAAAGCTTCTGATAGTGGAACATATTCAGCTGTGAAACTAGAGAAAACAATTCCTCTTAATCAAATAGCCCACTGCCAGCAACAGCTCTGCTGGCCAGGCCTTCATAGAAGCTATGATGAAGGAATGGAAAATTCCATCTTAATAAATTTGACATCCTCATGCTACTGTGCCTTATTAAACCATCTTTGCTGGGGATCCCTATAACATTCTAAACCTGTGAGCAGTTTTAAATGGCCATAATATTTTGAAAACTGAAGCTCCCAAAATATGGTCCTTAAGTGTTCCAAAAGGATTAGTCTCCAGAGAACAAACATGGACAACTTATGCCCTGAAAGTGAAAGTTTCAAAAAGTTATGAGCATGTGAAATAACACAGGGTATAAAGAAAACTCTTTTGCAATTTAACTATAATACGCGCTGTCAGGCAGAGAGACTTTGCTGGGTGGAAGAATCTGTTTAAATTAGTTGTCAAGGGAATAAAATTTTAGATTAACAACACACTAGACACTCTAGATTTTTTCACTTTAAACATTGATTACATCTTATTTTACTAATGAACAATAATTACCACTAATGAGGAACAAATAAGCTAATTGGGAGCTGTAGATTACTAGTTTATTTGCTTTCCTGTACAATGCAAGGTGTTAATCACTTGGAATATATTGGATGGCTTCCTTTAGATGGTTGGTATTTTGTATTGTAGTATTTTTAATATTAAAGTACAAAAAAGTAAGAAACCAAATAAGTGCACCTCATATGTTATTAATCCAGAAGGGATCACTGTGATCAGTTAGTCTGACCTCCTGTATATAACTCCAGCCACTTCCCATACATCTATTTCATGACTGCAAGCAGAGCCGGATTTAGGGGCAGGCGACACAGCTGACTGGCGCGGGGGGGCGGAGAGGGGGCTGTGCTCAGTGTGCTGTTTTTGTTGTTAGCCACAGAAGGGAAAATAGAATGCCTGAAGTAAAATAGTTCATGTATTCCATATGTGGATTCCTTTTTCACTAACCTCCTAGAATGTTCTGGACCTTTGTGGAATCTCATGGAACCTTCCAAAGATTCTGAGAACTACATTTTCCTTGAACCCCTAGAATGTTGTCAGGCTCAGCCACGCCCTCGCAGATATATAAGAGATGGGGAATTACCCGTTAGCCAGTGAGATATAAAAACAAAGTGAAGTGAGAGCCCATCTGTAATATTGTGAACCTTGTTTTATTGTGTAACTGTGAATGTGTACATGTCTTTTCAGACTTGAAGAGTGTAAGGGTTAACATTCTAAGGCTGTCACCTACTGCAACACTTTTTAATATTGGTCCACCCAATGTTGGTGTACAGTTCAATTTCTTGATGTTAGTATATTTCAGTTATTGTTAAAATTAAAACGTTTCTATACACTTAGTGGAAACTAATTTTTTATTTGCTTATATATAGCATGAATAAATACAGATTTACAAAGCCTAGCATGCAAATTTATTGTCTTATATGACACGGATACATTACGCATGTAAGTCGTGCATCAAAGTTGTGAAATGGGCTACAAATGCAATAAAAATAAGGTATTCAAAAGTTTAACCAATGGAACGGAGGCACCAAAGACACTCCTCGCCTGGGGTGCCATTTGATATAGGGCTGGCCCTGATTGTAAGGCCACTTTATTTTGTTTAATTGAACAATTCTTGTGCTCTATTTTTATTAGGAACCCCACCTAACTTCTACTATTTTATTTTAATGCAGATACACTTTCAAAGTTGGATGTAAACATGTATTTGGCTATTTTTAATTAAAAAGAAAAGAGTTGGGTGAATATTGAAAATTATCTCCAGGTATTTGATTGAACTGAGAAATGAATTAACTTCATCTGTACTCATCCACTTTTGTCTCTTCAAACATCAGAGTAAGTGAACTTTACTTGCTTGGATGCTTGCAGAAAGTATTTCCAGCTTTTTGCAAGTACTTGAAGTTAGTGAATTGTAAACTCGTGTGTACATGGTGGATTCACACTGAAAGTGATATTTTTCATAGGATGCGTGATGAAGCATTGCAGGGACCAGGTTTCCGAAATACCCTTGAAGGATCCCTTTGACAAACTTAGAAGTAATTGAACAAGCCACAGACAACTGTGACCACATCCTTGGCAAATGGTACTGCATGTGATCATGAAATTATTTAGCATGGCTTCATGAATGGCTGGCATGTGTTTTTGAGGACTGATGCTTTAGGTAAGGCCTGTGTGGCTGAAAAAAAAAGGTTTGACATTTTTTAAAATTCCCTAAACCCCAATATATCTGGTGCCTTTCATTATGCTGATATCTTTTTCAATGTACATGTAAAGTTTCCGTGTCTTCTTTAAACCCTCTTCCTATTATGGGTCCCTTTCTCTGCAAGACATGTGATTCTTGTCTAATGGAGAAGAAACTGAGTAATATCTTGCAGGGTTTCCTAGGAACTGATGCTTCCATCACGAGTAGGAATCTGGTTTGCCATCCTTCTCCTCCCTCTGTGGAAGAAGTTTTTCAAGAAGAACTGTTTTTCAGATCCATGGCATTTTAAATTACTATATAGGAATGAAAAGGTATATGTAATTTTTGTGCAATTAATAAGACATAACACTTATCACCCAAGTTCCCCCCAATTTAATAAGGTACGGTCATGACACAGAAGTTATAAGTCAGCTAGACTAGGTTGAAAATAAAGACTTATCTACTGCCAAAAATTAAAAATACCGGCAGACAAAAAAAACACTGATGTCTAACATAATTAATTTTCCATTTGAAATATTTCTGAAATTACTAGGGTACAGTAGGCAGAATTTACACCAAAACCTTCTCAAAGCAAATGTGAAGACATATTCTAAGTGTATGTCTACACCGCAATTAAACGCCTGCGGCTGGCCCTTATCAGCTAACTCAGGCTCATGTGGCTTGGACTGTGGGGCTGTAAAACTGTGGGGTAGACATTCGGGCTTGGGCTGGTGCCCTGGCTCTGAGACCCTCCTTGCTAGCCTCTAAACCACCATTTTACAGCCCCATAGCCTGAGCCCTGGGAGCCTGAGTCAGCTGACAATGGGCCAGCCACCGGGTCCTTAATTGCAGTGTAGGCCTCCCCTAAGAAGTATTTATCATTTCATAGCCATCAAAGAGTAACATATTGTAAAGTTTGTTATGTTTCTACTGAAAGTAAAGCCTAGCTTTTCTCCTCAACAAATGAGTCTTCAGCATCCTATCATTGCAAACTGTGGCATTAAACATCAATATTGTTCCCACTTAACTCAGACTGTGAGCAGACATGACTGTAATAGACGTGACTTTTCAACTGAGGGCAAATACAGATCTTCACAACACAACACTTTGTCACTATGAACATACTGAAAACAATAGTGATTCTTAATGAAGCTCTTCTCCAGTATGCGGAATATGTGAGCTTCATTCAGCCAAGCCCTAACCTGCAACCAAATACTTCCAGGTGGACACTCACACAAAAGGAGTGAAACCCTATTGCTGTTGGAGTCATTGGCAAAACTCCCATTGACTTCAATGAGGCCAGGATCTCTGAACTGTAATCTGGGTTCGGATAATGATTCACTCTCTACTGATGGGCAAGTCACGAACATTTCTACCTATTTCCCTCATTTTATAGACTGTGGATACTCCTCACCCTAGCATGGTGCTGTGAGAATTATTAATATGTTAATGTTTGTGTTAATACTGCCAAATAGAGCGCTCTCTCTCAGAAGGTAAAGATTTAAAAATTACAGCCTCAAGAGCAAGCCTCTATCCTGGTCCCTGCTCATTTGCCTCTGGAACTTAGAATGACTCTAGGGCTTTCTTTTCTATTTTAATAAAATATGAGTGATTATGAGAGTCGGAGCATTGACTTGAACCCTACAGGCAGGCACACAGCCTTTCCTGTGCACTAGTCTACCCTCAACAAGTAGTACTGAGAAATATATATCAGTTTTCTGAAGTGCCCAACAGATGTCTAGGGGTTATGACAGTGTGTAGAGTACAGACAACACATGTCCTTCTAGCACAGGTATAAATACCAGTATAGATGATGAGGCACTCCTTAAGTGATTAAAGACATCAGAACCTTCAGGTATATACTCTATAAACTCTCTACAGGCCCAACCAGTGCCTCCCACATCTACACTGCTATTTTTAGCAATGTAGTGTCCTGCTGCCACAGCTTTTCCATGCCTCCGAGGAAAACTCTGGCAGTGGGAAAAGGCTCTGATGGGCGGAGACAGTGTGGAAACACTCCAGCAGCTCCCCATTGCTGGAGCCTTTCCACACCAGAGGGAGCTGCTGGAGCCTTTCTCTGCAGCAGTGAAAGTTCCAGATGCTCCCTGGAGCGAGGAAAGGCTCTGGTAGTGGGGAACAGTACACAGGGCAGTGTTGGAGCCTTTCCTTGCTGTGTGTAGTGACACCTCACAGTTTGGATGCAGCCTGCTTTTGAATGCAGCATGTAGCACATGTACCCTACATAACAACACCACTGTAGATAAGGCCTAGGTGGAAGACCACCAAATTCACCTGTGCCAGAATCTGAATCAAAGTTTCCATACATGAAATATCACAGATTAACCCAATGTACCAGCTAGTCAATTTACTGTGAAGCTTTTACATCACCTTAGAAAACCTCTTTCTCTCTTCCTGATAAATTATTTTGATTGCAAAACACTGACTGTAGAACAAAACAGAACATTTTATTAGAATAGGGTTTTATCACTGAAATGGGAAATGCTCCAAGGGTATAACATGAAACCATGTTTATGGGGGGATGGTATAGATTTACTTGGTCCTGGCTCAGCACAGAGGCCTGAATTTGATGATTTCTTGAGGCCCCTTCCAGCCCCGTATTTCCTTCATTCTATGATGCTATGTGCTCTCTGGCCCTGGTCCTGCACCAGGGAAGTCAATGGGAGATTTTTCATTGACTCAGATTCTCTATTATTATGCAGTCTGTCTCTGAGTGTCATTGAGAATTCAAAATCTGCTTTAGGCCTCATCTCTAATAAGCTAAAAAAAAGGGGGCAATTTCATTAATACAGGACTAATATCTACTTTAGGTATTCTTAAGGTGGGTAACACTGTTATCTCAGTGTCATAGGTAGCTGTCTGAATTGTGAAAGGTCTGTGTGTGCTGCATTTTTCTTGAGATTGTAGCTGAACACAAAAATATAACTACTGAAATATGTACCAGATGTCCTTGTTTACTTTACTTGCTTTTCCACCAATAAATGAAGTGGGGATAGAGAGCCAATCTTTGCTTTCACTTACTTCTCTTCAGCACCACTGAAGGGTTTGATCTGTGAATTTTCAATTAATAAGCTGCAATTCTTGGTTAAGTCGCTAGGTGGGGTGTGACTGTAAATTGTAACTCTGAAGCTGTATTTGTAGCTCTATTCAGCAATAGAAAACTCCAGCACCTGCAATGCATTTTTAGAAAGTATATATGCATTTATTGTAATCTAATGAAATGCCATTGGGGTTAATATTTCCCTAGTCCTAGCAAATACACTCCTTTTTTTTCTTGGGGTGGCAAAAATGGTAGCGCCGGCCCTGGCTGTTCTAAGGCACGCTCCTCTATTGTTTTCAAGCAGGCTTGAGCAACAAGTCATAAGAATTAGGGTGAGGCAGGTTCCTATCAAAACAACACATCTGTCACTTTTAACATGACAATTCCCAAGATAGTTAGGGGTCAAGATTGGAAGGAGAAAGGAAAAACAACCAATATTAAGGAATTTCAATTTTTGAGATTCTTTAGCAAATATCTCTTTTCTGGGCAAATAATAAACTGCTTTACATTTGCAGATTAGTTGGCTTCAGCTTCCATCAGGTGATTTGTTTTTATTCTAGAAATCTATTTGTATTAACTGCAATTGTTCTATACATCTCTCACAAATGGTTTTCCTCTTTAACTGAACAAAAATATGCTCCATCCTCTGTTTCTTTTGCAGAAGAGCCCCAGGTACATTTTCCATAATAATTCAAGACAAGAAAGCTTATTTCACCCAGCTTTATTTATCTTTGTTTCTTAGCATTAGTAACTAATGCCATGTTCACTTCTGGCAGGGTAAGGACTGTTCTGATTATGATCATCACACCCAAGCTTAGTACATGCTTTCAGAACATTCAAACTAATTTATTCTCCTCAGTGACTGAAAACTGCAAGCGCATGATGGAAAAAAGCAACATTAGAATAAACTTCAAGTAGTTATAAGGAATACACTAAAGTGCCACGCAAGCGCTTTGTTGAGTTTACCACAGAATGGTTGTTCTTATTTCAGCAGAAAGACAGAAAAAGAAACATTCAAGTCAGGGATCAATTTATGAAGGCTGACATTTTGTGCCCCAGAATGTAAGCTTCCATTTTAAACTAAAATGTGCCTGGTTGCTGCAAAGAGGAGCTTCACAATATAAGTCAGATATGAACCAATGGTAGTAAGAACTGCCTGAGCCAGTAGAGAGCCCAAAACAAAAGAGCTGAGAGAAGTCAATTGACCCATTCCTATAAATAGGGCATTACCTGTGAAGCCTAACACTGATTACCAGCAGTGTTTCCACTTACATTATGTCATTGCTGGTCAAAGTGCACAGCAATGGAGAGGGATGATCATATGAGACACTGCACAATCCACTGTGAATAGCTTCTCATTTTGGCATCTCAGGAGGGTGGAGGGTAGCTTGTGGTGGTTTAAATATTTTCAAAATTGATCCCAAACTCAACATAATGAACAAGAACAATAAAATAAATGAATAATAATATGCATTCATATTGCACTTTTCATCTGAGGATCTCAAAAGTTTGTCACACACATTAGACTGACCTAGCACAACCTCTGTAAGGCAGGTAGTATTATAGCAGCACACATTTTAGACACTGATAAACTGAGGATCGGAGCGGTTAAGTAATCTGCAGATACATATAGGCCTTGTCTACAATGGCAGTGGACAGAGCTGTACAGTCATTGGCTTAGTCAGAAATTGAACTTGTACATCCTGACTCCTGCTGTGACCAACAGATAAGCATTTCTCCCCACATAAAAATAACTTTCAAACAGCCTAAGGAAAGATTATTGAGCATAGACTTCCTTTTTTGTGTAATTTGCACAATGCTTATAACATGAACCATGAACAGTGCTCCTATGTACTCCCTCAATACAAATAAATATTAATAAAGATTAAAAAACAATTTAAAAAAATGCCCTTCTATTTAATACATGCTGACACCAACTATGTGCATATCTATACTTTTCATAGATACTATTTTAAGTTCACATGAACAGAACAGATAAATTGGAAAGGGCGTAAAGGTTCCAGATAACTTTCAAAGTTTTATTACATCCCTGAATAATGAAAGTTTCACAGGTTGGTCTTGAATGGATTAGCATCTTCACTATGTGCAAAAATCTCTCCCTGGCTTTTCATTACATTGTACAGTTGCTTAAGCCTTTTCCTAATAAAGAAGCATTGCCAAGGGTAAGATTATGAAATACTCTGAAGTTAAGTTGATAACAGTTTAATTAAATGTTGTTCACTAACAACATTTCTGCTATTACTCAGACAACAAATGGGGGAAATGAATGCTGTAATTGCTTCACTTGCAGCCTCTTCACAAGCTTCTGAGATGCTCTTCCCATGATATTACCTCTCAGAGTGCCCTACACAGCAAGATCTGGTTACATAACATGCCTCCTCTCTGCATCTATTACAGCAAAGTTCACATACTTCATTTTTCAGAGGGGTAGCCGTGTTAGTCTGGATCTGTAAAAAGCAACAATGAGTCCTGTGGCATCTTAAAGACTAACATCTGTTAAGGTGCCAGAGGACTCACTGTTGCTTTATACTTCATTTTAATACCGGATACCTGCAATGATTTTGTTGTCTGGTAGGGGGCCAAAGGACCTTTGCATGATCAGGTTTTGTCTGTTTCTCTGATTTTATATAATTAAAGCTACAGAGCCATATCTTCAGCTGGTGTTAGTCAACAAAGCTTCATTTAGGGTCCAACCCTTCTTCCACTGATGTCAATGGCAAAATTCCCTCTTTAATTCAAGTTACATACTATATGGCTAGTCTTGGAAGGATTAGATTTGTATTAGTAGGTGTCGGTAAGGGTCAGTATCACCATACACGTATAAACTGACAAAAATATATCCTTCGAAAATAATCAAAGCTTACTGATAGGCAAAGAAAAATACTGCTTGAGACCTTATCAGAGTTTGATTAAAGAATATTTAGTTTATATATTGTGATATGTCAGGGCTGCAGGGGGGGGAGAAATGGGGCAATTTGCCCCAGTTCCTGGGCCCCACGGGCAAGGGCGGCTCTAGGGATTTTGCCGCCCCAAGCACAGCAGGCAGGCTGCCTCCAGTGGTTTGCCTGCGGAGGGTCCGCTGGTCCCGTGGCACCGGCGGACCTCTCACAGACCAGCAGACCCTCCGCAGGCATGCCTGCAGGAGGTCCACCAAAGCCGCGGGACCAGTGGACCCTCCGCAGGCAAACCACCAGAGGCAGCCTGCCTGCCGTCCTCACAGCACCGGCAGAGCGCCCCCCGTGGCTTGCCGCCCCAAGCACGCGCTTGGCGTGCTGGGGTCTGGAGCCGCCCCTGCCCACGGGGCCCCCATGAGAATATAGTATTCTATTGTATTGCAACTTTTTTTTATGGAAGGGGCCCCTGAAATTGCTTTGCCCCAGACCCCCTGAATCCTCTGGGCAGCCCTGTGATATGTGATGTTGATCCCTGCATAATTTTGAACAGAAAAAATGTTTTAAAATATAATCAATATTATCCATTGAAATTCTAAAAAAATAACAATCAAATTTTGCCAAGCCTATATATGGTAAATTAGAGCTGTGTGGGTAAACTCTGTGTCATTCATTTTATCAGTCAGCATCTTTTAGCACAAAACACTTCATAGAGGTATTTCTCTTTTTGCCTTTGTTTTGATGTTCTTTCATGCTACAAGTAAAGTACATAGTATACTCCCCACAGCATGCTTTCATGATACAAGTAATGCATGATGAATAAGTGGAAATAAGGCTACATGATTTTTCTGTAATGTGCCTCATTTTTCTGCCACTAGTACCACTGCGGTACCATACTCCTTATTTATGCAAAACTCCCAATGAATTCATTGTCTGCTTGGAAGTTTTGTCTGGATAAGTAGTTTGGGGTCAGACCCTAAATGTTTGATGTTTGGTGAGCTACTGATATGCATAAAAAATCCCTCTATACAACAGCAACTGTTTTCTTCAAAGAAGAGACGTGACAAGGGATGAATAAAATTCAAAATTACATTTTCTCTTAGAAGTGGCCCTGTGTTATGCCTAAGAATTGGCGAAACATAGTCTATTTCATTTGTTGTGACTCAAACAGATGTATGCCGTCTGACGGGTGCTCCACATAATTATTCTGTTAAATAAAGAATAGCTTATTTGAATTGTGGCAGCAATGAGAAACTACAGCCCTATTGTGGCTGGTGCTGTTCAAACACACACAAAAAAGACACTCCCTTCCAAAAGATCTTACAGTCTAAATGTAAGGTGAGAGACAATCTGTAGCAGACAGACAGGAGAGGACAAGATAACAATGAAATGATTATGAGGACAAGATAACAATGGAATTATTATGATCTGCACGATAGCTGCAGTTTAGTCAATTTGTACATGCATTGGAAATTCTATTCAAAGCAAAGACGCAAATGGATTAAATCCTAGTAGAGGACCCTAATGTGGCATTTGTCTGTACCCACACTTACAGAGATGTGTTATTTGACTGCAGTGACTTACATGCTCCTATTTCATCAAGGGAAGGCCAAAAGCAGCGGACTTCATAAACTTTAAAAATATTTTGCAATTCACAAGCCACGTTCAAGTTTTGTAAAACTTCACCATCTCCCCCCAATAAATTAAACCCATGTTTCTTCTCATGACCATTCAGTTAAAAAGCCCATTTTTTGAACTAAAGGGAACTGTGTGCTATGTAAACAATGAAGGAGCCCATAGCAATAAGCCTTTTCTACTGCCTGTTCTCCTCTCACAGCCACTAAAGTCCTGACTGGAGCTCTTAGGGTATTTCTAAACTGTAATTAAAAACCCATAGCTGACCTGTAACAGCTGCCTTGGGCTCGCAGGGTCATGGGCTCTTTAATTGTGGAACACATGTTCAGGCTACGGCTGGAGCCCGGGCCCTAGAACCCTGCGACATGGGAAGGTTCTAGAGTTTGGGCTGCAGCTGGAGCCCCAATGTCTACTCCACAATTAAACAGCTGCTTAGTGCAAGCCCCACAAGCCCATGTCGGCAAGTATGAGCCAGCCACAGGCATCTAATTGCAGTGTAGACTTACCCTCAGAGACAGGGTAGCTACCTGAGTGTACTGTATGTTATTGCTGTTGTTATTATTATGCTGCCTATGGGCCCTAGTTGTGGACTAGAGCCCCACTGTGCTAAGTGCTCTACAAACACAGAACAAAAAGACAGTGCCTACCCCAAGAGGCCTACAATCTAACTATGCTAGTGTACCTATGGACAGGTGGTTTACCCCACTTCTACAAGAAACAGCCCACCCATGGCCCATTCCTTTAGTCTTGGTCTTATTAACAAGCTAACTGAAAAACTCACTCTGGCCCAGGCTTTCTCCTTAGGGTTTAATTATTCCTATGGTTCCCCCCACAGGACTATTAGATTCTTCTGGGTAGACGAAGCAAAGCACCTCCATTATACTCATCAACAAGCTGCACTTGCCCCAGTGAGGCAGCAGCAAGGCTCAGTTTGCATCTCCCTGCAGTGATCCAGCACCTTGCCAGCAGGGTGGGTCAACAGAAGAACCCAGCCACCTGGTTACAGCTGCATCACACAGAATATACACAAAATTAAACAATCAGGGCTATGGATGTCACCCACTCCACTGTAAAACTAAATTGGCAGCAGGGGGATTATTTATCGTTGCCAGCCATGACAATGCTGGTGCATGTTTTCTTACAATAATGCATTTTTCTGACCCAGAGTTTTTCTACGTGTTTCTTCATGGAAAAGGCCTATGGCATCTATCAGAGATGGCCCTAATTGTTTCATCTGCACCAAGATGTTTATTGCTAACCTGTCATTTGTATAACTCATAGGCCGGATCCTGGCCCGAAAGTGCTCTTGGCATGTGGGGCAAAGTAGAGGCTGTTTACACCAGGGACTGTCATTGACCAACGGGTCACATGACTGGGGTACTTAATGCCACCTCTTCCCCAATGTGTGTTAAGAACAACTAGGAGGTAGCCCAGAATCTGGGCCAAAGAGTCAGGGCTGGCTCCAGACCCCAGCGCGCCAAGCGCGCGCTTGGGGCGGCGTCCCGCGGGGAGGGCGGCAGGCGGCGCCGGTGGACCTCTCGCAGACGTGCCTGTGGAGGGTCCGCTGGTCCCGCAGCTTCGGTGGAGCATCCGCAGGAACGCCTGCGGGAGGTCCACTGGAGCCGCGGGACCAGCGGACCCTCCACAGGCACGTCTGCAGGAGGTCCACTGGAGCCATGGGACCGGCGACCGCCAGAGCTCTTGGGGCAGCGGAAATCCTAGGGCCACCCCTGCAAAGAGTACACTTGTTTCATCCATAGGTAACTCTACCCCCACACTCATGTGAGAAGCGCCGACAGTTTGAATTGCTAATTAATTAAGATTCCTCTTTGCCCAACATTAGCAGAATCCAAGTCAACCAATCATAGCAGCTACCAATTTTGTTTTTAGCAAGTGCAATAGCAGATGTTACTTTTTTTCCTGTAACTTTTCTGACTTTCAGAAACCAATTCAGCAACAATGCTTGCTGATGTCATCCTCAGAAAACTCATCATCAGTAAAGGCAGATGCCTGCCCTAAACTGTCTTCCTTTCCATCATTTCCACATGTAGTAGCATGCCTTTTGTATCTACAACAGCATGAATAGCTGCATGTCTGGACAGCTTGGTGCTCGGTGCCTCCTATCCACCACAGAACTAGTTTCTTTTTGTTTTCCTAATGGCTTTATGTTGGCTATAGAGATTTTAACAGCAATTATCCTGTCAGACCCACCTCCACTGTCAGACACTTACTGAATTTGCGTGGCCCAAAAATACAGATCGATAGCAAGAGCTGCTGCTTTTTACCACCACTACTTCATCATTCTCCACATTAAGCAAACACAGCAAAGTAATGCAGCATGTGCCAGTGTATTTGTGATGGCACTTTCCTCCTCCCTAAAAAGCAGTGATAGTAGCCCTTTCTACCCGAGTGACTTAGCAGTAGCTGTTTAACAGCACAGCAGCTAAGAGAGGGATGTCAGGAACAGAGAATGTGGTCTTTTGGATAACAGAATATCCTTCCTCCTCCCCAACCACCTGAAAAAGCAGTGTATGCCCTCGTCAAACTGAGCATAGCTCACTAACAGCAAACTGAGGGCAGAGCAGAAGGTGGCCACACAGATTGACAGGTAGCACAGCTCATGTATTGTTTTTGGGAGAGGTAGAGGAACACAGTCACACCTTCTGAAGTTATAAAAGTGGCCCTTATTTGATACAGAAAATGTATAATCTGTCTGGGCAGCACTGGGCAGATGAAAACCACAGGTGGCAGACAACATGTATAGTTTTCCTTAGGGAGGGACAGAGGAATATAATCACACACACATCCAAGATCAATGGGGTGCTGCTAGCAGCAGTTCTGTTTCAAAGCCCTCTGAAGTCAATGGGCAACTTTCTGTCAACTTTTCAGATCAGGCCACAACACAGCAGAACAGCAAACAGAGAAATGTACAAGTGGCACAGGTAGTGTAATTGCCCATAATGCAAAGCCATGTGATCATTTCCAAAGAGCTCAGTGTTACACACATTAAGGTGACCACTCATATTATTCTTCCACTGTTGTGGAACAACTAACGAAATGGGAAGACTGTCTTTGTAGGGAGAATATAACTCAGGAAAGACGAACCATTTAGGGAATAAAGTTGGGGTAGGCATATGTATTTTAACGCTGTATGTAATTAACGTTTAGACCAATAAGTAAAATACAAGCTGTCAGTGAGGAAATAATTGTATATTATTTTCAAACTTAGACACACAGCCTGAACAATTTTGAGTTTGTGGACCAGTTCTGAACCCATGAGACTCACGTGTTTTTGTAATCAGACACAAATTCATTCATCCTTCCCTAATTTGTACCATGAATTATTACAGTCTCTTCTGTCCTACATTCTCCCTGGAACGCCAATCCTTCATTCCGCTGACTGTGACTTCTACTTCCACAGCAGCAAGATAATAATAGCAAACCACAAAACCTTTTACCACAAGGGAAGCACTTCACTCTGAACTATTTGAATAAATGGAAGTCTATTTATATTTTAATTATTTATTATGTTTTATTTTAGCAGGAGGGTTAAGGGGCCTATTAGATTTGTAGAACAACAACATATGAACAAAGAAAGGTAAACATATTGGATTTATGAATAAGAAATTATTTTTCTAGTAATAATACAGTCCTGACAACAGAAGAAGTGTAACTCTTTACTGGTTCACAGAACACCAAAAGCAGGAGTCGACCATCCATTTCTGACAAAATCTATGAATAGACTCTACATGCTTTTCTTGCAGGAGAGGACAATTCCTTTTGCTGACTTGCCCTAATTGTGTCTGGGTAGATTAGGAAAGCTCCCCTTTTAACCAGTTCCAATTAAAATTACAACTCACTGACTTTTCTGTGCTTGGGAAGCATAAGCAGAATATGTTTGGAAACTGTGTGACTTAAAATGAAAATGCATGTATGGATGCTTTAATGGGTGGAGAATACAAAACAGACTCTCCAGGTCAAGAGAGACAAGATTCTAGCTAACAGTTCCAGTAATTTATACAGCCAAAGATATACAACACATAAAAGTTTAGCAATTAAGCTCCATCCTTTATATTTTAAACTAATAACAATAAAGTTTCTGATTCTAGTACAAACCCCTCTGATATACTACACCATGAACTACATTTCTTGCATTCTTATTTTAATCGAATATATTATTGTATATAATTAATAATTTTGCAAATGTTGACAACCATTTAAATACATGGTCACACACAATTATTTTCAGTTTTCCTTTATATCAGCAGAAGATGAGCTACATGGAAGTAATGGTAAGGTATATTAATATCAGATTTGTACTTACTGTACTTGTTTAAAGCAGTCTGAATTATGGGTATTTTGTTACTGATTAAGGCAATTTAGATAACAAAACAAACAAACAAAATGCATGAGGTAGAGAAAATGCTGCTCACCACTAATTCCAGACACAACTCAGTCACATGCAGAACCAGAGCAGACATTACCCACTATTACCTGATATGACCTTGATTCACTCTCCAAATGTAAGAATGGCTCCAAGTGAGTTGTAAGAACTCATTTTATCATTCTCCACAAGGGAAACCTTCTCACATTTACTTATATGCAATAGAACATTAAATCAAAATGTTATACATGAGGTTCTTTTTCTCCAGTTTATAGGAATAGACCTTTTTGCTGCCATTATATTTTCTCTCTTCCTCAAGCAAATCAATGCTTGCAAGGAATTCATACAGGGAGTGATAAGAATGACCCTATTTCTTTCATTGTCCATGTTCATCATATGGGCTCATCCCTGCTTAAAGCAGCATCAATACACGGGCCACTGCTTTGCAGATCCATATCATGTGCACTAGGCTGACCTTTTGTACATTACACCTCTGGCTATTATATTCCGAAAGACGTATTGTCGTAAAATAGTTATAATAAACTGAAAGGAAAAGTTTTCTTTATTCTCACGTTTTAAAAAAACCTACACAATGCACATTCATCAAAAATGAGAGTTTCATAAACTGAAATCTTTCATGCTCCCCTTATTGGCAGCACCCCAGAAGACACCTAAATAAAAAATATAGAACTTCATTGATGCTAACGGATGATGTTGCACATAGAAAGGTTTTATGGCAGGACAACAACTTAGAGAAACCCAAGACAATGTTAAACAAAAATGGTCATGTCAAATTCAGGTCCAGCTCAAATGACAGAGGGAAAAAAATGCTTATCAAACAGAAAAACCAAAAATAAAACAGGGAGCGAAACAGTCTTATTTTCATACTTTAAAGTGACTATTATAGATAAGGAAAAGGACATTTAAAATATATTAAGATTACTTGATAGTATCCTTTAAACTTTGGAATTTCTACGCAGACCAGCTGTTCCCCTTGAACAATTGAAACATACTTGAAAAAGCTTCCTATTCCCCATATATTAAATACCTTCTCTCTCTTCCTTCAAATCCCTCTCAAAACCTACTTCTTCCAAAAGCCATTCCTATTATGTGACCATATCCCTCTTTTTGTTTAGTTATGTATTATCAGTCCAAATTGTTTTGTCCATTACATATTCATGCCTTTAGACTGCAAGATTTCTGAGGCAAGGACTCTGTTCTTTGACATATGCATTGACAGAGATATCTGCATAATAAGTAAACAAATAAAATAATAAACATCTTGCCAATACTATCTGCAAGAAGATCCCCCACCCATTGCAGAGGGGAGGATCAGCTGGTTCTATAGCACCAGCAACCCCGCCCCCCTCCCTGAGTCCACTCACAGGGAAAAGGCAGGAGACTGTTGTGTCCAAGTTGCTTAAAATACCATCCAAAATACAGAGAAAAGTATGACAGAGGTCTTAGCCAAAAAGGAAAAGGAAGAAAATGACAGAATTGCTCAGGTGCACCCGCCATAAACTTTTGGCACAAGAGTATTCAACACACCATTTAATCTTAATGAGAAGGAAAGTCATTCAATCCTTAAAGCACATTGTGGAACTTCAGAAAAAAAATATTAGCCTCAGGTTTGGTTGACTGTGTCTTTATATTGCATACAACTGCAATAAGTATGTTGAAATTTGCATGGAGCATAACACTTCTTTTACACAATAAGGAACACTACAGAGAAGCAGTACACTTATTTGAAAAAAGTTTTGGAGGGACTTGACAAACTACAGGCCAGTGACACTACTGACATAGTCTCAGAGGGAAGTGAACTAATTAGCAACAAAGCTGGAACCACAAAAGGACAAAATAAAAAAAAATATTCAGAGAATCAATCCGTCACCTAGCCAGTATAACTCATCCCAAATTTAAAAGTCATACATTGAACTCAGAACAGAGAAAAGAGACTGAAGCATGGCTGAGGAACATGGTCTCTGTTCCTTCTTTCCCTTATAGAATCTAAAACCAAAGATCCAGGTTTCTACCCCAAATCTGTGTTTACAAATTATGTTATGGTCACTGAATCAAAATGGTGGTGAATTTTGGAAGTAAAATCAAGGAAGACATGTCAGTTGACTTCAGAAAATTCTGTCCATTTTTAGAAGACCTAGACCCCTTTCCATACAGCTCAGGATCAATCAGATCCATTTTGAGCAAATTTGGATTTGCTTAATAGAATCTTTGTAATCGGCAAGGTGCTGAAAAATCAAATACGTTGGTAGAAGTTTATCAGTTCAATCATTCTGCTTTTATGTTTTATTTACAACGTTGACAGTATTGTATTTCAGACAATGTGCATGTGTCTGTTTATGTTTCTGGAGTAAATGCACTAATGAACTGAATCATGGAGTACGTGTCTTTCTTTTCATAAAACCTTATTGGGTATTGTCACTAGGAATTTTCAGCAGATTTTTTTTCAGAAAATTAAAATACTTTTGGGGTGGGAAAAGGAAATAGAAAATAACAACAAAAATGTAACCCCAACTGGGTCACATCTATTATTTAGTATACATTTATGAATAGTGTATACAGAGTTAATAAATTATTAATAGATGTTATAGACATGAGTGTTACGTGTTATAAGCACACCAATAGAAGGTGCTTTAGATGGCTGTAACCAATCTATTGACTTACCAGTCAACAATCCAGCAATTTATTAACTATTTATTAAAATATCTATTGATTGATTCATTGACTAACCATTTAAAATATTTATAAATGTATCCTTAGTATAAAGTGTGACCTCAAAACTTACTTCACCCTTATAGGTTTGTTTTATCCTTCCTTGATCTTACTTATTAATCCTGATCATTCCCTGAAAGCTGCATTATCCTTCCAGCCATTCAGTTAGCTGCCCAGTTACACACATATTGTGCTGTCTTACATGTGTTACAAATTCCAAAGTCAAAAACTGTATTGTCATGCAAGTAAGACAGCAGCTGATGAGGATCATCATCTTGCCCACTGATTTCCATGAGTATTTGTTTGGGAAATGATACAAATTATTAATTCAATTCACAGCATAAATATAAAGCTATTCAAGCACTTATTTTTAATGCAGTTTTTCTCAGCAGCAAATATCATCTTGAGTTCTGTTAAAAATACCTGCTTTTGTACTGTCTGCAGACTTAAGAGAGCCCTTATTCATTGTCACAAACTTACCTATTTCACGTGCCTTCCCAGACTCTCTCCACTCTCCTCATTCTCTGCAATAGCATCACATTCTTCTCTGTCATCTGTCATCCAGGCCCATAGCCAGGTAATCCTAGAATTCTTTCCTTGCCCTGGCCCCACACATCCAAACTAAATCCTGCTGCTTCTTCCTTCAAGTAATTTCCAACATCAATCCTTCGCTCTCTTTCCCTGTAGCTCACATCCTTGTCTATGTTCTCATTATCTTTATTGCATTTTCCACGTCTCGCTTCAGGGACCCACATAATGCTTCCCTCCAGTCTATTCAAAACAACTATCAGGATCATCTTCCTTTGCTGACTACTGACTCACTTTCATATTTGAAGCCCTCTTCTGATTCCTGCTCCTACACCACATCAAAGTCAAGGTTCTTTTCCTCAACTTCAAGGCTCTTTACAACTCTTTTGCACCCATCCACTCTTGTACTTCCAGCGTGTCCCCTTGTTCTTCCTCCATTCTTTCTTCTGTGCCACAAGGCCTAGAACATGCTTTCCTGAGCTAGTCCTCAACCACTACTCTCTCTGTATTCAAATCCTTCCTGAAAACCCATGATGTCCATTAGACACTAATCAGATATTCATGCCAAAATCGTGGGTACATACGATAATGAATTCAGCTTACTAAAATAACCAAGAACCCACTGCTTTTAAAATATTGTGAGACAGATCCTCAGCAGCAATCAGCCTCATTATTGTCTTCACTATTTTACCACTCTATCACATTGCTTATTTTCTTTTTTTCAGGTTGTATATTTTTTGGGACCGGGACCATGCTCTCTTTCATGTTTGGAAAGCATAATAAAATATGATCATAATTAATAATACATCACATGGCATCTTAAATATACATTTTAAGTGATTCACTGTATAAAAGTATTTTAAAAGGAAGTTTGGCCAATCTGTAAAATGAGGATGCAAAGGAAAAGATGTCCCTAAAGGGAAATCATTAGTATTTTCTTCCTTTAGCTGATAGGGTTGTCATAGCAACGGCAGAAGAAAAGGAATACTCTATTAACTTCACTTGGATTTATTGAGTTGCTTCTTCACTGTCACCATATGAGTGTAATAGATGCACCTTAGTCTAAAAAAATGATATAAAATATCTTGGGTAAAATAAATCTCAGAAATACTAGGGCACAATACTGGTTTTGTAAATTTGTAAATAAAGCTCTTGAATGATGAGTACAGCATTACTGTCTAAGAAGCCATTTTACTTATTTCTTAAGGCATTTATTAAAAATCACTAGATTTCAGAGATTTGGAATATACTGTACAAAGCAGGTCTTTTAATTTGAGTGAATGTTCAAATGGGGATGGTGAGTATGTCTGTTTATGAGGGACAACCATCTAATGTCAAATAGATTTTCACTGCTATCTCTTAGCAATGCTGAGACCCGAGTGCATTGCATTTATATGGTCCCAGATACATTTTTGTAATTCTTTCTTAAATGTCTATCCATCTTCATGATTGTGGCCATGATTTAGCATAGTACCCAGGCATGTACCTAACTTGTAAGCACCTATGTGACTACCTCAAAGGTAAGCATTTGCTTAAGTACTTTGTCAATTCATGGCCTATTTGATAAACAAGCTCCAAATGGTCTAGAACTCTGTCACTAAGGTTCTTTGAAAGGTCAGATGAAGAGATTATATTTATCATTTATTTTAAACAAATGTACCTCTAATCAAATAATACATTAGCCTTACAGCTATCTTCCTAGATTTTTACATATTGCACAGTCTTGAATTTAGTCATCTAGAAAATATATTAGTTCCCTATTAATCCCCTCATTTTCAGCAATTTTCTGAATGAGTGCTGTTAGCTGTCCTATACTGGGTTTTAAATGAATTAATTCAGTTAATTGCCAGTCAAGACTCTTAACTTAATTCTAGGGCTGTTAACTCATGCCAATAACTCAAAAAAATTAATCGTGATTAATTGCAGCTTTAATCGTACTGTTAAACAAGAGATTACCAATTGAAATGTATTAAATATTTTGGATGTTTTTCTACATTTTCATATATACCTTGTATTCTGTGTTGTAACTGAAATCAAAGTGTATATTTTGATTACAAATATTTTCTATTCACCTCATACAAGTACTGCAGTGCAATCTCTTTGTTCTGAAAGTGCAACTTACAAATGTAGATTTTTTTTGTTACATAACTGCACTCAAAAACAAAACAATGTAAAATTTCAGAGGCTACAAGTCCACTCAGTCCTACTTCTTGTTCAGACAATCGCTAAGACAAACAAACTTGTTTACATTTACAGGAGATAATGCTGCCCTCTTCTTATTTACAGTGTCACCAGAAAGTGAGAACAGGTATTTGCATGGCACTTTTTTAGCTAGCATTGCAAGGTATTTATGTGACAGATATGTTCAACATTCATATGCCCCTTCATGCTTTGGCCACCATTCCAGAGGACATGCTTCCATGCTGATGATGCTCATTAAAAAAAATAATGCATTAATTAAATTTGTGACTGAACTCCTTGGGGGAGAATTGTACATCCCCTACTTTGTTTTACCCACATTCTGCCATATATTTCATGTTACGGAAGTCTCGGATGATGACCCACCACAGTTGTTGTTCATTTTAAGAACACTTTCACTGCAGATTTGACAAAATGCAAAGAAGGTACCAATGTGAGATTTGTAAAGATAGATACAGCACTCAACCCAAGATTTAAGAATCTGAAGTGCCTTCCAAAATCTGATAGGGACGAGGTACTGAGCATACTTTCAGAAGTCTTAAAAGAGCAACACTCAGATGCAGAAACTACAGAACCTGAACCACCAAAAAAGAAAATCAACTTTCTGCTGGTGGCATCTGACTCAGATAATGAAAATGAACATGTGTTGGTCCGCACCGCTTTGGATGGTTTTCAAGCAGAACCCGTCATCAACATAGATGCATGTCGCCTGGAATGGTGGTTCTAGCATGCGCATCTGGCATGTAAATATTTTGCGACTGGCTATAATAGTGCTGCCTATAATAGTGCCTGTTCTCACTTTCAAGTGACATTGTAAACAAGAAGCAGGCAGCATTATCTCCTGCAAACGTAAACAAATTTGTTTATTTGATCGATTGGCTGAACAAGGAGTAGGACTGAGTTGACTTGCAAGCTCTAAAATTTTACATTGTTTTATTTTTGAATGCAATATTTTTGCACATAATTCTATATTTGTATGTTTAACTTTCATGATAAAGAGATTTCATTACAGTATTTTTATTAGGTAAATTGAAAAATACTATTTATTTTGTTTTTTTACAGTGCAAACATTTGTAATCAAAACTGGTATTCTATTATTATTTAACGGTGCGATTAATTGCATGATTAATCGAGATTAATTTTTTTTATCACTTGACAGCCCTACTTACTTCCTTAATTATTTGTGACAATTATAGTGCTCATTGATGTATTTATCTTAAGCCTGTCTTACTTTCCCGATTCAGAACTGAATTCTGGCCTTGCAGGAATGTTTACAGGTTCTCTTGAGTTCTGCATCTAAACGCAGAATTTAACACTTAGCATGAAATCAGGCAATGGATAGAAAACCCCTTACATTAGTGCTATACTGTGTAAATAAAGATGTCAGAAGTAGGGAAGCTTTCTAACTTTTCTGTTATGAACTAACTAAAAAGTATAGTCCATTCATTTTAGAAACCCACTTTTGATTAAAGTTTACAAAAAAAAATACTGTGGTTTTGGATATATTGGAGACTGCAGAGGCAACTTTATTTTAGCAATATACTATATCACAATCTCTTTTTGTAGTATAACAATGGAAATAAATCAGGACTAGTACAGTTATGGCAGGACATCAGAAATTAAGTGAGCACATTTTCAAAAATCAAGGGTAAAAGCACTATAGATAGGCAGAGGTCTGAGTATGAATATATATATTTACAGAAATAATAAATTACAGATACATAGCAAACATACAAGTATATAATTTGAAATTATTTCAGATTTCCATACAAATGACCCTAACCCTGCAAACACTTGCACACATGAGTAGTCCCATTTAAGTAAATGATACTACTAATTTCTGACATCCATATGTCTTTTCAGGATCAAGGCTTAAGACAGTCACAGAGAAGAAATGGAAAGAAGCATTTGATGAAAAAACTAAAAGAACAACTGGTGTAAAGCAAGAGAAAACTGTTTTGAAAGCTACAGTGCCAATGCACATTAAAAGGACAATAAACAAATAGCAACCATCTTGGATGCAGAGTTAGAAATTAGAGGAAAGAGGTTTGCATGTTGCAAATGAATAATTTCAGCATTATGGACCATAGAGCACTCCAAACAGATTTTACAGGAATTCAAGGATACCCAGAGAAAATAAAGTGAGTGAAACAAAAGCTGAGTTTGATTTTATTCTAACAAGTCCTGTATAAAGTACGTAGCTCAATACACTCATCTCAAGAAGATCAATATCAGGAATGACCATATTGGGTTGGGTCATCCTGCTGGAGACAGAAAAAACATATGAAGAAGAGACCAGCAGAAATAAAGCTGAAAAATGTTGGGAGACTAGAATGCATTATTGGACTATATAACAGGTTCTGAGCTCTAACATAAAAGAAATAAAACAAAGAAGTTCCAATAATAGATGAAAGGTGCTACCACTTGCACTTATTAATAAGCAGGGGATATAAGTAGTAGGATTTCTGGTAAGATTAGAAAAAGACTGACAGAGAAAGCAAGGATGATACCAATGTGAGCAATGAATAAGAAATGGCTGAATACACAGAGCTGTGCAAAGCAATGAAAAATAAAAGGAAAACCATACAGGGAAGTAAATATCTAAAAAGATGTTCCCTCAAGAACAATAACGGAAGAGTAATGACAGCAAGAGATAACATCATTTGAACAGCAGAAGACTTCACAGGCATCTCTATCAGTACATCTAGACTATCAACACAACCATCAATATTTTTGGAACACCATGAGCAAAAGAATGAAGGAGGAAATGAAAGTAACAAAGAGAAGAGATTGAGCAAGCAATAAAGATGACAAAAGGATAAAGCAGTTGATGGATAGCGTACACCCCTGATGCCATAAAGAATGAAGCATGAGAGACTTTAGTAATGTCATGTCATTGAACGTATTTATGAGAAAAGCAACACGTGATTTCCTTTGGAATTCTAGTTTCATGAATTTTTATTAACATACTTAATTGGGGGGCTGGGGAGGAGGATAATAAACTATTCCAGAGCCTTCAGTTTACAAAACAGTTGGAAAATATATTTTAGAACATTTTTAGTTTATAAAGAATCTATAATATGGTTGCAAAATAAGGCTCCAATCCTGTAAACTCGTATATGTGAATAGGGGCCACACACAGGTTTGATCCTGCAAGGTGCTGAACACTCTGTCCACAAAGTAGCATGCTTAATTTTAAGCACATTGCAGAAGTCAATGAAACTCTTTAACACCTCATGTGCTTAAAGTTAAGCACATGCTCAAATGCTTCATTTGATTAGGGATGGAGTGCTAAACACTTTGCAGTATGGAGCCCTAAATGTCTAAACATGCGCATAAGTCTTTACAGGATCAGGCACTAAATTTGTGCAGCATGTATAAAACAGTCCTAACAGCTTACTCTAAATATATGAAACTTGTAAAAGGTTTCAGCTTTATTATACCCTCTAGTTAACAGACTTTAACAGTGCTACAACCTATTGTCATATAGAGCTGAGAGAGTCAGGTAGGATTTAGTGCCAAAAGCTACGGGGAAAGCCAAAACAGTCTTTTTCAGCATTTTTCAATAGTATGAGTACTGTGTATTCTCTGTATTCAATTAACCAGAATAGAAAATGTCATTGGCTTATAATCGACAGTCTCAATATTAGACCACATCCATCGTATAGCTACCATATAGTACTCAAGGACATAATTGATTCATAGGAGACCTTTTCCCTGGACACCATAATTTAAAAAGGGTTCTGCTAAAATGATCCATAAGTGAAAGCAACAATGAGTTCTACGGAGCAAAATACATATTTTACTCATCTACAACTATATGTATAGTTGCTCTTTGCTAAGTGGTATCACTTTTGGGCATCACTATTGGTTTCCAACTGGAAGAGAAATTAGTGGCATACCCAACTTAGGGTATTTTTAGGGTAATATATTTATTTACAAAATGCACACAGTTCCTGCTTATCCTAATCTTGATAATTCCATCTGCAGATACTCCAGCTAGGACAAAGCTGAGTAAAGTCCCGTTATATGCAGTGTTGTTGCAGCTGTGTCAGTCCCAGGATCTTAGAGAGACAAGGTGGGTGAGGTCTTTTATTGGACCAACTTCTGTTGGTAAAAGAGAAGCTTTCGAGTTTACACAGAATTCTTCTTCAGGTCTGTTGGCAGAAACAACTTTCTTCTCTCTTTCACCCTTGATCTCAGTCCCTTTGCTTTTAGCACACAGTTTTTCTCACCTGCCCATGCCCTGTACTTTTCACCTAGGACCCAAGTCACTGCCCTTATAGAATGGAAAGCAAGGTTCTAAAACCCTGAACAGACTAATTGAGGCAGGCCTTGGTATTAACTCTACTTTTGTGCAGCTGCTTTGCAACAGAAAGGAATTTCACTCAGATTTGACTATACCCCGTGTCTAGTGGCATTAGCTCCTCCGCTAGTCTCCATCCAGATGCCAGAGAGTACTTAACTCAAACAATCCCCTTAACAAACATGTGGATGTGGTTGGTTTACTGAGTCTCCTGGGATCCTTTTGTACCCTCAACTTAACTCTTTCTACAGAGTGTTTCATACTAGTAGGGGACTTCATCTTCCTGTGATGGGAAGGTCCATGTTCCAATGATCCAGAGAGCTATGCTGACTGGACTTTTAACTCCCAATGGGGCCATACACCCTGGACAAGTCTAAGTGTAGGGACCAGATAAAAAGCAGACGACTGGTTGAGGACTGAGCAATAGGCCAAGAATCTATTCTGGTAAAAAAGTTAAGTGACAGAAATACAAGGTTGCCTGGCCAGCAAACAGTGTGATAGACAGGGAGCCATCTTTGTGCCTAATTGATTTGTGATGGTGCAAAAAGGATTCAGATGCAGAAGATACCAAAATTAGAAAATATGCAATAGAGAAATAAAATAGAAAAAAAAATCAGTGGGACAACATGAATGTGATGAGTTGTAAGACATAAGAAAGCAGGAATAGCATAAAATGGTTTAGTTAGTAGAAGGCATATTTAAAGACTCAGATGGTGTTGGCGCTAAGACATTCAAGGAGAGATGTTTAATATAAGCCATGTCACATTTTCACAAAGCATATACCACAATCCATTGATAAACACACTCATTTTATGGAGTGGCTACAATGGGTTTACAAGACAGGTTTATCCTGTGAAAAGTTAGGTTGAAATGTTGGCTTAGGCCATGAGTGAAACTGAGTTTCATATTGTCATATGAGTTCTTATTTATCATCACAAAACTATCAGAAATCAGGCACAGTTCAGCATGATTCACAGTCTCTTCTGAAAAAAGTATGGCAGGACACACTATATTATATTAAATTTTTCAGCAGATTCCTTTTTAGTCTCATACAGCCATAAAATCAGTATTGACAATGAATAAGAATCAAGTAAAATGAAAAGTAGAATGTAATATTTATGTACTATTCAGTAAACTAGCAGGGCTTTTCTCTCTGTAAACCCATCATTGCTATAAAACAGTCGTGATAGATATACTAACTGTGTGCGCTTCAGGAGTTATCGAGTAAATTCCGTCAACATCTTGTTTTAAGCTCCATTACTACACACAAAGTATGTGGATGGCAGTCAAATTAACCCTTATGGGATGTGTGAATGGTCTATATAGCAACATCCATTACTGAATGTCAACATTTTAGAAATACAAATAATATGACAGAGCTAAAACTAGTGTTTCTCCTTTTGGGAATCAACATCAGAAATCACCTGAAAAAGTACTATGGGAGGTGGAGAAGGTACCTGTAACCAACTAGTCCCATACACCATCACATTTAAAAATAAATATAAATATCAAAGATATACAGTGAAATCTTGTGGCACCTTATAGACTAACAGACGTTTTGCAGCATGAGCTTTCGTGGGTGAATACCCACTTCTTCGGATGCAAGCAGTGGAAATTTCCAGGGGCAGGTGTATATATAAGCAAGCAAGAAGCAAGCTAGAGATAACGAGTTTAGATCAATCAGGGAGGATGAGGCCCTGTTCCAGCAGCTGAGGTGTGAAAACCAACTGCAACTGCACACCGCACCATAGTAACTCTAGCTCAGGAACCAACCCATGCAACAAACCTCGATGCCAACTCTGCCCACATATCTACACCAGCAACACCATCACAGGACCTAACCAGATCAGCCACACCATCACCGGTTCATTCACCTGCACGTCCACCAATGTAATATATGCCATCATATGCCAGCAATGCCCCTCTGCTATGTACATCGGCCAAACTGGACAGTCTCTAAGGAAAAGGATAAATGGACACAAATCAGACATTAGGAATGGCAATATACAAAAACCTGTAGGAGAACACTTCAACCTCCCTGGCCACACAATAGCAGATTTTAAGGTGGCCATCCTACAGCAAAAAAACTTTAGGACCAGACTTCAAAGAGAAACTGCTGAGCTCCAGTTCATCTGCAAATTTAACACCATCAGCTCAGGACTAAACAAAGACTGTGAATGGCTTGCCAATTACAGAACCAGTTTCTCCTCCCTTGGTTTTCACACCTCAGCTGCTGGAACAGGGCCTCATCCTCCCTGATTGATCTAACCTCGTTATCTCTAGCTTGCTTCTTGCTTGCTTATATATACACCTGCCCCTGGAAATTTCCACTGCTTGCATCTGAAGAAGTGGGTATTCACCCACGAAAGCTCATGCTGCAAAACGTCTGTTAGTCTATAAGGTGCCACAGGATTCTTTGCTGCTTCTACAGAACCAGACTAACACGGCTACCCCTCTGATACAGTGAAATCTTGTCCCTATTGAAATCAGTGGGAGTTTTGCCACTGACTTCAATAAATCTAGGATTTCACCCTTTATCTGTTATAGTAGTAGAAAGACAGTGCTCAACTGGAGTGGTAAAAAGGGGATTATTTATGGAGGCAACTGGGTACAGACAGGGACCTGGAACTATTTGTCTATATACCCAATCAGTATAGTAGCTAACCCTAACACACAGGGTGGGCTGCCACAACATCTCCCCAACACCTGACCTGGCCAGGCGGACAGTGGAATGCCTTACAAAAGCCTTTCACATAAAGGGCAAACATGAGCAAAAAACCCAAATAGTTGATGATAATTAAAACTCCAGTGCTACAAAGGGATGCACACACACAGAACCTTATCCCTGCATAGAGTCCAACTGACTTGATTGACATAGACAATGTTACATGTGTAGTGGATGTTTCTGCATATTGTAAAGGTAATGCACATGCTAACACTATCCTCTAAGCAACATTAATACAGGTGTCCACAAATTCATCATGCAACATTTGTTGACTAGCAGCAATATGTTCATCACCATAGAATAAATAAAGGGTAGATTCTCCTCTTCTTCAGACTTATAAAATCTTAAGGGCTGAACAGGAATGTTGCCACTGACTCCACGAGAAGCAGAAGCAGGTCTAAAATAATTGCCCATAAATAAAATCAACAGCATTTGCAATTAAAGGATAGATTTTTATCCATGTCCAAGTGAAAAGTCGATGCTGTCTTGTTCAGGCATTATGTACAGATGGTTAGGAACAGCTCTAATCTACACCACTGGAACAGGATCCCTTCGTGACTGTAGGCCTAATTCTCTACTGGAGTAAAAATTGATGGGGAATTCTCTCATTTCTGGCCACTTCATGTCTCCTTTGCACTGTTTGAGCACGGTGTGGCAGACTTAATTGTCTAGAAAATCCCACCCTAAGTGTTTACAAGTATAGACGTCCTTGATCCTGAAAAGTCCTTACATTGTCTTTCTAACATGCAGAAAAACTCAACACGGAGACATCACATGTTGTGTATGGAAAGGCTGAACCCTTTCTACAGACTCAAGAAAGCACAATTTTTTCTCTTAAATCTGCATACAAGAGATGTATCTAAATTTCTCCTGTCAGAAACAAACCTCCAGTGTTGCAAGATCACATTTAAAACTTAAGTTAGCTGAATGAAAATAATGGGCAAATTAAAGGGCAGCTCACAGAAAAAGATGAAGCTTATAATTTCATTAATATCCCATGCCACTGCATTTTATAGTAACTAAAATGCACTTTTGTTTCTCTAAAGCTGATTAACTCAGTTAACATTGCTGCATTCATTTTCCAAGCATCCATATTTTATGAACCCAACAATCTAACTCAAATTGAAACTCCAGTTTTTCAAATATGTATCATCTGTGGTGACAAGAGGAGCCATTATAACTAAAATGAGCAACACTTCCAAATGTGTGTGTGTGTGTCTCTCTCTCTCTCTCTCTCTACATTAAAGAGAGCTAGAACAGTTTTGTCATTTAGGAACAATTTCCAGTTACTCTACTAATAGTTCATACTCATCATTTCAATAATAAAATTACCCCAACTGATAAATAGACTTACAAAACTGCAGGAGAGGACATATGAGAATAGAAAAGACAAGACAAATTGAGGAAGGCTGGCCAGGGAATAGAGAGAGGAAGTTACAATAAGGGGAGAACTGGCTGCCTGGCTTGTGCACATTTGTACATTACCACTAGCATCCTATACAGGCGAGGATGTGTTAGAGTTACCCTGCTCTATATCAATTTCCCAGTTTTAAGTAGTGCGAAGCCTGATCTAATGCCTATTAGAGTCAATGGAAGGTCTTCCATTCGTTTCAATGAGAGATGGATCAGCCCCTATTGGACTGATCCAAACCGTATTAAAATCCAGTGAAAATTTTCCCATTGACTTCTGCGGGCTTTGGATCTGACACAGTGCTCTATAACTCAACAGAGAAGCAAGTGTTTTTGGAGATCAAAATTACTAATCAATTAGTAATGCTGTAGGTATTGTGCTGATATACAGTATCATAAATCACAAAGGGACCCTCTCTCTCATTTGTTTTTCTTATCCCTTTCTTTTCCTCTGTCAGTGGATTCTGTTCTTTAATGGATCTTCACAACCCTCCTGTCTCTGACCCCTTAAAAGATTATTTGGATTGTATCATACTGTCACAGATGCTAAAGGTATTTTATATATAATTTCATTAACTCTTGCGGGGAGAGAAGCCTTCAAACTGGTATTATTTTCTGGCTCCGCATTTATTTTTTTATTTTTACTTTATAATCACCAGTAGAGCTGATAAGACTATTAATAATTTGTAGTAAAACAAATGACAAAATGCCTTCACATCATCTAACCAAAGTATTCAAACCCAAAGAATCGATCACAAGAAGAGATGGAGAACATCACCTTACGCCTGGTCAAGAGAAAAATTTATCAGACGATATTGGGAGGCAACATTAAAACAATCTAAGAGTGAAGGGATTTCTGATTTAACGGCTATGGCCAAAAAGAACAAAGTATATAGACATCACCAAATGATACCTGAAAAATGCTGTATCCATACTTTTTGAGGAAAATTCCTGATTGTCATCAACGACACGTAACAAAGATGAGAAGATTTACATTACAGAACACAAACACACTTCCATAATCTGAACATGCAGGAAGGCTGTGATACTGACAACATCATTACTAAAGCTTTGCTTAAGTATTCTGCATATACCGTTTTATTTTTCCCTGGGCTGATGCTTAGCATGACTAATTTGTATATTACATGGGAAACTGTAGTACCATCACTCACTTGTTTCTAATCAGAGGCAAAGGCTGATGTCATGAAACCATTCAATGGTTATAGAATAACAATGGCCTCCAGCCTAGGTCACATTAGTTTCAAAACACAGATGAAGACACATTCAAGGTGCAGGAGAAGGGTATCATGAAACACAACTACAGAATGCATGTGCAAATAACTGTATTAAAAACAAGCAGCAGCAGCTACCACTCAGCACTTTTTCCACCTTGTCATATTCAGCTGCTCCTGAAAAAGAAAAGAAAGGGTACATAAAAGTAATAATTCAAAGGCATCTACAGTGCATTGGCAATATTTTCACACTGCTTACCCTTCTCTTCCTCTTCCAGTAACTAGTGGAGGAACAGCCTTTTTACTCATTCTAGACATAGAGGACACAGAAAGATTCAATTCACTTTCAGAAACATCAGTAGCATTACATATTTTTACATATATTACAAATGCACCAGTGTCATGGGAACATTTATTGTGGTACTTACCATTGTATGGTAGGTAGATGCTCCCAGGCATGATCACCCACCATGTTGGTATGGTCTGCTGGATGCAATTGCCAGCACTATGGCACCTGTGATTGGGAGAAGGGGCAAAGTGGCACCAGCGCCCTCATACTTACACAAATTTGGCAGAACTTTGGTGTTCAGGATCATGGCTTCCTGTAGGAAATACTTTAGTGCATGGTAAGGGGCAAATTTACAGCTAGAGCAAAGTGAAACAAGTAATAAGTAACTAGAGTAACAATGAGCTCTGGATTCACCTGTGGAATGTGCTGTACTTACCACCTCCAAGGCTGCTTCCCAGGCCCCTGGTACCAATTAACAGAAAAGCCAGATAGTCTCATCTAAGAACAGTTCTACTTCTGCCATGCCATCCGGTTTGGTAAGAGGATTCAGCCTCTTTCCTGCTGGCCATTTTATAGTGATGCTCAAAATATATGAGCTACCTTTCACATACTGTTTGCAAAGCTTGGAGTAGAACCTTCCGATAATAAGCCATCTGATGGCATCAATATTGTCCTGTGGTGTCTGTCAGTGCCAGCCATTTCTCAGGCTAAATCAACTATTTACCTAAATATCCCATTCAAAGTGCAGGTTGTGAAACTCACTGCATTAAAGGTTGTTGTAGCTGTGCTGGTCCGAGCATATTGGAGAGACAAGGTGGGTGAGGTATCATAGAAGATATTACCTCATCCACCTTGTTTCTGCATAAAAGGTCACATTTAAATGCACAACTGTGCATTCACTGTTCATGGAATCGAATTATCTGGATTTTGAGATAAATAGTGTTCAGCACTGAGATGTACCAGCCACGCAGAAGCCCAAGGGGCATACACGCCCGAGCCCAAAACAGAAAATACCCACAAAATATATACATATTTGGCATATAATTACACAATCAATCATATACACTGTGTACACACATTAGGCATGCATTATTGCTTGTGTACTTTTCCCACAATTTGGGCTCAGATGTACATAGTCCTTTTTATCTGAGTGTGACAACATGGGAGATTGTGCGTTCTAATGCACAGCGTTGGTCACAACAGCCAAGAGATTTGGAGTAGGAGGAACGTGAAAACACTTACCTGTAACTTTATATGAATTATCCAACTGTTTAAGGCCCCACAAATATTCCTTCCTAATCCACAGACAATAAGTTGTTCTCAATACAGACCCCCATGCTCCCTCCCTCTGCCCCCCCCCCCCCCACTCTCTCATTTTGCCCATGGAAAATGATACAATAGTAAGGGCTATATGCAGCGTTAATGAAGCCATATTGATGTACATTTTTGGACTTATACCCCTTTTGCAAACTCCAAAACTAACAAACTTTGGCTTTTGAATACATACATAAAAACTTTCTGTATTTCCTGGAATTTTACCATGACAGAAATACACATATGTCAGGGGTGGGAGGAAGGAACAACCACACCCACATAGACTTTTTCTCCTGAAGAAAGCTGAATATATTGTCACATCAGAAGTGGGAGAGGAAGGTCATCAAGGTAAATTAAATGTATTAGAATAATTTTGCCCATGTAATCCACAAAGTGACAGTTTTAATGGTAAAATAGTCAATAGGGGAAATAGTTGCTATATATGATCATAATCCACCTACACTAAATACAGTGTAAATCCCTTTCTTGTTCTTCACAAGCACTTTAAGGTAATTGAAGATAATTTGTTGGGAAAATGGAAACAAACTGAAAAAACAACACAGAGACAAATAGAGAGGGTAATTCTGAACAAAAGACTCACAACAGGTCGCAAGTCACACACAGGACTACATTTTCCCCAAATCGGGCATCAGCCCTGAACACCAGTTTAAACATTTTGTAGACTTAGCCTGATGCAATCTGTGTTGTTTATCATTCAACCCACAGGGGCTTCTCTTTCACCTCATCCCCATACACACTAACACCAGTTTCTCACAGTCCCTGAAGACCTCCCCTGCTTCCATCAACAGTTTAAATCTCATTCTCTAGGTGCTAGGTGGCCATTTTGCTCAGCATGAAGCTTTTGGAGAGAATGACATAAGTCTCACCCCACCCTTATGAACATGTTTGGGCTAAAATTCCAAAGTCATGCCATGCCTCAGCACGCTATTATTTGTTCTTATTATTTTGAAGTACCCATAAAAATCTGGGCATGTCACAAAGCACATAGAAAGACATGGTCTCTACAACAAAGAGCTTCTGAGCTAATTTTAGAAAAGACACAATGAGTAAGGGTAACAAACAATAGGGTGGGATTGAGTAAGGAAGCAGAAGGCTTAAGGAGCAATATGGTTGTGATCTCAGAGCACCCCAATGCCATAGGTACAGTGAAACTCAGTGGGCCTGACTCGCTCAATACACCTCACACATTGCTGTCATCCTAGTTAGTTGGGTGTCATCTTGTCAGTTGAAAGCTAATAACACATTGATTGTTAATATCACTGTGAAATGTCTGAAACAGTGGTTTGGGTGAAATTATGGATACACTCTGATATTATCTTTTGGAGACTAAACAGATGAAGGAGATGAAATGGGTATTTTCTTTTTCAGACAAACTGAAAGGCAAATATCTCTGGCTCACTGGCAAACCAAGCCAGGTGTGACCAGAGACCTGGACAATGGACTATTCATTTGCATCAGAGATTACAAGACCATCATTTGCATTGTAAAATCACAGGAGACTGCAAAAGTGACAGATGTTAGCTCCCTGGAGGACACAGCAAGCAGAGCAAAGCTGAGCCCCCAGGAGGACTTCAAAGATAAACTTTGGAGATTTAAGGAATTGCTGAAAGACTTTAGGGTATCCATCTCTCAAGTGATCAAAGACACCAACATTTTGATGTTGTAAGGGTGGATCCTGGCTGGAACAGACAATCAACACTGGAGAAGTAAAGAAATCATCTTCAACAAGAATGATAGCTGATTACATTTTAGTTTTAGGAGCATGTTTTCCTTTTATTTGTTTGTAATTATTTCTATATTTATTTCTTCTACCTGGTATCACTTTCCCAGTGTCCTTCTGTTAATAAAACTCATTTTGTTTTTACTATAAACCAACTCAATGCTGTGTCTGAAGGGAAGGATGTGTTTACCCCAGTTAAGTTAATAAGCTGTAGTGTACTGACTCCTTAAAAGAGCAGCAGATTTAACTTCTGAGAGTGTTCATTGTGAAGGCTGGACACTGCAAGGCAGACAGTTTTGGGGAATTCATGACTGGGAGATTCTGGGGGTCACTGCAAGAAGTAACTGGGCAACAGAAGACAGGGTGTGACCTGCATGCTTATATTCTGGCTGTTGGTAAACCACAGCAGCACAGATTTACAATTGTCACATGGGTATTCAATTTAAACAGATGCACACCTTGATGGTTCAATAAAAGGTTGGATTTCTTCCTTCTCCTGGAACTTGTAACTTGTTCTGTCATGTCCTAGTTCTTTAGCAACTTAGTAAAATCATGGTTCATGCCCTAAAGAAATTACTATAAAAAATGGATCTATATGCTTATTTGTAAAAAGTGGAATCCAGGAAAATCTGAACTTGGAATATATTACCTTTAGAGTACATACAGCTAGGTTCTCAGCTGATGTAAATCAATGTCACTCCACTAAAATCAATAACGCTATGCCAACTTACACCAGCAGAGAACCTGGGCAACAATGTTCAATGATAGCAAAGTCCCCTTCAATGCTGTCCCAGGTATTTATTTTTATTTGTTTATTTGCTGCTTTAAGACCTTGCTGCAGGTGTGTAGCCCAGCCAACAAACTGTATAGATTGCGAGCTGTGTTGAAACCAGTAAATTTTGCCTTTTATTTATTTACACAAAACAGCAAAAATATTCAGTTTTTAGTTTAGCTGATACTGCCCATCAGCAAATACAATCTGTTATTACTGGCGTTGTGAATCAAAATGTGTCTGTTACAGTGGATGATAAAATTCAAGGTCAGAGAATAGATTAGCTAACCACATCATGTATTCCTTAAGTCTTACTCACATGATAACAGTGGTCACACACTGTCACAATCAGAAGAGTTGAAAACAGAGAATGCTGTTACATAGGTGTCAGCTAAAGAAACCAAATGAAAGCACCAGCTTTTCTGATATGGACAATTTTTTTAATACTTAGAATATGAACAATGGGAATTCTTTACACATATTCACAATGACAAGAAGATCCACAAAGAATAATTTTAGTGGTATCTTATGCCTATTTTAGTTTGTTGCTCTGCTTAGTTCATTTCTGTGAGTTGTTATGCCTGATTAATTAAGAACCTGATTCTGCCTTCATTCTGGTTTTACTGTGGTGTAACTCCACCAACTTACTCCTGATTTACAGTGGTGTGAAATGTGAATCATCTCTAAAGAAGAACATTTACTTTGGACAAGGCCCTAATTAAATGGTTCTTGGGGCTGATTCACATTTCACACCAGTGTAAATCAGGAGTAATCATAACAGACTAGAAATGCCAGTCGCCAATTGGTTTTGCAGATACATACTGCTGCACATTCCTCTGCAGCTGCAATATTTATTTTGCAGTTACACATGGGTAGGTTTCTGTTGTTATTTCATAATTTTCATTTATATAGTTGATGTTGGCTTGGCTCCTAACAGCCCTAGCAGGAGGACTCCTCTTGCATAACAACTATGTTTTCATCAGTAGTTCAATAGATTTTTTCTTGTCCCTGCATGAGGCTTTTTATTTTACCTCTGTATCCCATCATGTACTGCTGTGGCATAACAAGAGTTGAGGAGTCTAGACATGTGGGTATTCTCACTAGGTGCTAAGGCCTTACTGTTGAAAGGGTTATTGGTTCCTGTCACAGCTTATTCGTTTCTCCATTCAACCACTACTCCATCCTTTGTCCTTAATTTTTCTTCTCTGCACGATGGGACATTAGTTATGGTCGTCATACAGCATTTCCAGCAGTGGTTGGCTTTCTCTTTGCCTCTGCAGGGATTCGTTAATTCACTGCTGTTTCCTTTTGTCCTTTTCTCCTGTACAATATGATCAAGAGCATGAACACCTTAGTTTGGCTCTACCCTATTAGTCCCTATATAGGACATCACAATCACCAATGCAGATTACTGTGGCTCAGTATGTTGTTTATTTCTGAAGATCTTGATTTTGTAGCCCACTGTAACTTTTTGTATTACCAACGGTGGGAATAAACAACTGTATGAGTCTGTTTCCATTAGCAGTCAGTCTCCTGTTGTTCCTGTGGGAGAATCTTTGGTTCACTTCCATATTTTAAATTTGTATTATGTAACAATGATAAGATTACGATACCCGTATTCCACTCTTACTCAGTACTATAAATGAACCTCTAAGGTTTGTTATTAGGTGAATGATACCTGCTCTCTGAGCACCAACATTCATCTACCACTTTATATCCTACTGACCAAAAAACAAAACAAAACAAAAAAAACCCCACCCTTCCCCGACATGAACACTTTATGTAATTTACATATGCAGACTATATTTTGATCAAAATTGTTTGTGGTTCATCATGTTAATCTTTGCTTACCAGCCCTCCTACCTGCAGAAGTGCTAGAAAATTTATTTGGTACCCTTTCTAGGTGCTTTGAGAGCCTCATATGGAAGATTATTACTATATACTTGTATTACTGTAGCACTGCCAGAGACCCCGACTGAGATCAGATCACCATTGTGCTATGCACTGTGCAAACACATGGTAAGAGACAGCATCTGTCCCAAAGAGCTGGCAATCTAAATAGACAAGCCAGACAAACGATAAGAGAAAGGCAATATTATTATCCAGCTTTACAGATGTGGAATTGAGGCACACAGAGATTATTTGAGTTGGCCAAGGCCATACATGAAGTCTGTAGCAGAGTTGGGAATTGAATCTAGATCTCAAGTCCCAGTCCAGTGTCTCAATCACAAGACAATATTTCCACTTTTTAAGTGTTAGAGGAGCATAAAGCATTTCATCATCATTTGGAGTTTCAAAAAACTGGTACTTCTGATCACCGTACAAAAGTGCCCATTTTCAAAGCCAACCTCTATTCTCTTGTGCTCACATGGCTTCCACTGAATTTAATAGAAGCTGCACATGTGTGCATGCAGTAACAGAATTTTGTTTCTACTGTGAAAATGTAAAGGAATACGTCAAGGTTGTTAAATATAATTTTCCTCATTTAAACAATTTGTAAACAACTATTTCTCCTGATTCTAAAATTATGTGCAATGATATTAGCCCTGCAAAGTGAAGCCAGCAACATTGCTGAAGTCCAGCCATTCAAACATTCAGCATATCTGTACAGGCAATATCATCTAGAGAACACAATAGCTGATACCAAAAATGAGACTTGATCTTTACCTCTCATGCAAACCAACTTTCCCTGTCATGCACTTGCTTATTGTTGCTTCTCTCATTATTGGGTCACTATTAATGTCGTGTACAAATCCCGAATTTCATTTTATGACAGATTAGTGGCAAAATTATTAAACCATTCTCAAAATTGTAACACAGTGAGAAATTTCACCCGGCGTCCTTTATGTGGCATCATTTTTGTGATTTTCTGGATAAATTCTCATGAAATGGTATTAATAAAGTAAAATCACACCTTTTCCAGCCTCCCACACCACCATTTTTACTAAATCACAGCGAAGATGTCAAGTGTGAAAGTTTTGCTATAGCAGTGAAAATGTTCACACAGCTGGAAGTACTAATATTTCCTCTTAAATACAAAGAAACTTTAGAAATAAATCTTTCTATGGAGTTGAAGATCAAAGAGCTAGGTCCCTAATATGCCTGTACTCACACACACAAAGAATACCCAGAAATGATGTGTCTTGGATTATGTAGGAAGGATTTTACAGTGAAGCCTGAATGCTGCAAAGACTTATGTAGATGTTTAACTTTACTAATGGAACCAATTGCACTGATTAAATTGGTTTCTTCTTCCAGTAATGAAGTTAAACGTGCACAAAAAGCTTTGAATGACTGAGTCAAGGTTTTACACTTCACTTCTGTATCAAGCACACGTCACTGCAAATAAAATAGAAAGTTCCTTTTTATAATGATTAATACTGTATTTTATATACTTATGGTAAAGATTTGTAAAATTGTTTTTACTTTATAAATAAAGAACTATAAAAATGTAGGCAACCTTTCTAAAAATATTTTACTTTTCTTGCATGCACTTTGAAGTTCCTGTTCTATACTGACTGCAACCACATTAAGTCTCTCAAGGCTAATTCCCGACTCTGGCACTTCAAGTGCAGAAGGTGAGGGCCCGCGAGGACTCTAAAAATTAATACTTGCCACTGCAGGCTTGTATTAAACTCCCAAGGTTAGAGTTTTTCTTTGACCTTGGATTGGTAGATGTTGCCACCACCCAAGTGCAGAACCCCTTTGAGAGCCCAGGAAGGTGCACTTTGGAATTCCTTCCTTTGGGGTACCCTCAAGCCCTTCCTCTCCCCGCTCTCCCCCAGGGAAGAGCTGAGAAAGAAAAACAAAGGAAATCAGCTGTTGACACCAGCTAATTAAACAACATGTGCACAAAGCCTCCTAAAACACAAAAATTCTGTTCCTAAAAAAAAGGTAAATTTTATTAATAAGAAAAAGAAAGAAAATACATCTGGGAACTTAGGCTATTGCTAGATTTTAAAAGAGCCACTACAAGAATTAAGCACCAAGAATAGCTTTCTTGAGGTCCAGTTTGAAGGTTACAAGCAAAACAAAAGCACCTGGGGTTAGCACAGAGGAATCCACAAGCCATAATGAAATAAAAGAGATAAACCTATTTGCATCTTCCTAGACATTTCCTGATCTACTTACATATCTGGGTTTTTAAATGAGTAATTTCTAGGTACGCTACTGATGATTTTTTCATACCTGGCCCAAGCGTCTTACAGCATGGCTGCTGCCCTGTCCACCTCTCCCCAGGAGAACAACAACAGACAGACAAAAGGGGAGTCTTTTTCCAAGTTTAAAAAGTTCTAGCCTTCCCATTAGCTCTTTTGTCCAGGTGCCCACTCACTTCTTTTTATCTATGCAAAGCAGTGAGAATTTTTAACCCTTTGGAGGTAGAGCAATTAGAGAACAGCTACTAAAAGGGAGTGAGACTTTGTAACTCTTTACAGGTAGAATAATTAGAGAACAGCTACTAAGAGGGATTTTATAGCTACTGGCTGCCTGGGGGTACATAAAAGGGAGCTACTGCCCCCACTTCATTTATCACAAAGTCTTATGAGAAAACCTGTCTCGTAAGATTTCCAGTTTAAGATCTGGATGATTTAGGTGTGGACACTACCACGTAAAATATGGTGGTGTAGCCCCACTAAACAGCTTAAATCGGTGGTGCCATCCCATGAGTCCTAGTTCCATCCCCTCTTCCCCTGGCTGTGATTCCCAGTGCCTGATGGCCCTTCTTAGTTGAGTGCTCCCTCCCTTCCCCTTGGCATTCTCTCCCCTCCTTCCCCTCTCCTCCTGCAGCCGCCTCAGCCTTGTCCTTTGGACACATTTTTGCTTCCCCAACCTCCCTCAGCGGCAGACACAGAATGTTTTAAATACCTCGCGCACTCAAGCTCGCAAGCACTCGCAGACAGAACGCAATCGCGGACTCGGCGCACTCGCGCACAGTGATCGATACGGACACAGTAAATGGCAGATACATGCAGCGATACGACACAGCAGGAGGGGTAATGACTGGAGCCGGCACGGCGAATTGAGGCCCCCGCGGGCCCCAGGGCCTTGGTCAATGATTTGAATTTGGGTGGCGCGCTGGAGATCTGGCCCGGGATGTGGGGAAGAAAGGTGGGATGAGACTTTGCAGCTGCAAACTGCAACCACTGGTGGGCACTTTTGGCTGGGCAACTTTCTTTGTTGAAATGATTCCAGTGGTGGACCAGAACTTGCCCTGACAGGCCCTCAGAGAAAGATAGCCCCAGTAGAGAGCAGCAGCCACAGTAGAGAGAGTGGTGGAAGCCCTGACAGCACAGTGACACCACAGCAGCGGGAATCAATTGGGGCAATCACAAATTGACTTGGGGGCTGCTAAAGGCTGGCTGGCCAAAGGCAAGTACAGCTGGAAATGCGTGTTGCCATAGTGGATGGCGTGGCTGAAAATATGCAGGCCATAGTGGCTGATCTGCAATGGGAAGCGATCCCTGGGTGGCACCGATAGATGGAGGCAATCCCAGCACGAACCGCACCAGGGTAGCACGCAGGGTGCTTACGGAAGGGGTACTTTTCATGGGTGGGGGCAGCAAGGCGGATCACAAAGGGGCGTTCAACAAACATCCACGTGGGATGGCCAGGGAAGTTCTTGAGCAAACCAGTAGCATCCAGGTGGGAGGGCAGCATGGCTGGCCATGGACTTACTTCCCAGACCTGAAAAAATTACCCGGCCTGATGTTGATGAAGCCACCCGTTATCCTGGGCACCAGCAGTGCCCTTGATGCCATGGCTCATGAAGCTGAGCACAGGCAGCCTGGGCAGACAGTGGTCATTGGCTGTTAATGGAACTGGCATGGCTTACAGGGCTCGCTGTGGAGACTTGGCTGGCCAAGTGGTGTTCGGCATGTTTGGTGCACTAACCAATCACTGTAGTGCCAAGTATTTCTCCCCAATCTCTGTGTTGCTTCTGGTATTCTCGTGAATCACTGTGAGAGTTGTGGGGAATCACTGACACAATCTCTGCGAATCACCTGGGGAGACAATGAGCAGCGCAGAGAAGCTTTGAATCGAGAGAGGACCAAGAGTGCAATCACATCAGAGGCAGGCAAAGCAGCAATGGCCAGGTACAGTGTGTGTATTGCAACTGTTGAAGCCCCTTGATTGCTGTGTTTGATGCTCACCCAACCCAGTCCACTACTTTGTTGAGCAAAAAGCTCCACCTCCTCATTTTTTCTTAAAAAAAGTTCCTCTCATTTAAAAATCCATCATTTTTATTTTATGCTTCATGGAAAAAGAGGAGGAAAGGAGAGGGGTATAAGAAAGGGAAAAAGGAGAGGAGGGTGGGGGTTGGGAGAAAAAAGGGATCGAGTGGAGTGACCTTGGCCTGGGTGGAGTGGGGTGGTGAGGTGGGCGGGCGGGGAGGGGGGGAACGGAGGGGGAGGGGGGGCAGGGAGGGACGGTGTGGCTGTGAGGAGGGTGGGAGGTCCAGCAGGGAGGGCCAGCTTGAGCTCCTCAGTTTCCCTGCGCAGCTCCCAGGAGCTGATCACGCAGCACCGCCAGAGCTGCATGAGCCTGCCGCCCCACCGTTGCCGCCCTGCACCGCCTCCGCTTTTTCTCCGCCTGTCTTCCTGCCCGCCTCCTCTCTTCTGCCCTCCTCCTCCTCCTCCTCTCTGCCTCTTTCCTGTAATTTGAAACCACCTCGTACTCTTCATTTGAACTCATTTCCATCTCTTCTCACTTCCTCTTTCCATCTCTTCATCTCATCTCGCATCTTCTCCTCTCTCCTTCTTTTCGCTTCTTCTTTCTTTTTGGATGGAGGAGGATGCTAGGGAGAAAGGAGACGGAGATAGAACAATGGTTATACTCTTTTACAAGATAAATATTTAGAAAGATACATAGCACATACATTTTCAGCTTACTGTTTGAATTCAACTTTTCATTTTACATAGATTTGCATTTTTTTCATCTCATCTTCACAGTGCATCATTGCTGCTCTTGGGCATCACACACAGTTCACCAGGTTCAGCCAGGCATCAGGTCAGGCCATGCATCAGCCCATGGTTCTCAGTGATCTCACCCCTTTACCCACCCCCCCTCCCCACGCACGCTCCCTCCCTGCTCTCCGCTCCCCCCTCCCTCCCCCCCCACCCCCGCCAATCACTGGAAGAGGGACGCGGTGACATCACAGAAAACTCCCAAGATCATCGGCCCCTCCTCCCCTTTTCCCCGCTGCTGCAGCAGTGTTTTTTTTTTGAAAATTGCCAACCCCTTAAATAAACCCCTGAATTTTAACTTAAATATCCTATTTTTACTCAGCCAGGTTTGAAACTGAGAGAATTCAGGATAGATGATAATTGAAGATAAAGAATGCCAGATGTCAGCGGATGCTATGCAGTCCCGGGACCATCCCATGCGCATGCTTGCCGATGCCTGATACAATGCTACTTGCCATATGGCGGCATGCAAGTGTCCTACCAGTGGGCAGAAGAAGGAGATGCTGCTGCCCTTCCTTCTCTGCAAAGGCTGCTTGATCGAGATGGAGAGAGGAGGATTTCTGTCTTTCCCCCCTTTTCCTCAAACATCCTTGACTAACTAACAAACTTTTCTCAACTACTCCATCCTAATGCATCCTAAGTCCTCAGGGCAAATCAAAAATTAAAAAAAAAGGCTAAAAAAAACACTGTTAGCTATTTGCAAAGGGTACACCTTCCTCAGGGCTTCCAGGGCCATTCTCTGCAATAGTTGGGCTGGAGGCTTGGGAGGTCAGGTGTTAAAAGTAAAATAAAAGCTCCTGGCTGCTGGGAGTGCTGGTGGGTCTCTCTCTCTCTCTCTTCTTCTCTTTCTCTTCTTCCTCTTCTTCTTCTGCCATCTTCCTCAGACATGCAGAGAGCCCACCCCCACCTTCCGGTCCACACAGGGGAATCCACAGTCCCTAAAATTGCATGCAGCGCAGCATGCAGGCAAGCTTTGAAGACCTGGCATTTTTTTCGACCTGCCCTCTTTGGTTTTCTGGTTTTCTTTTCTGCTTGGGCTTTTCTTTACTCTGCTCTGCACACTCTTAACTTTCACTCCTTCCCCAGTAGCCTTTAGCAGTCATAGCCTTTCAAATTCTTTTTCATTCTTTTCTTTTTCTCTCTTTTTTCTGCAGTTCTGTTAGCTCTGAATCATAGCCCCCCAGATCCTTACCCATCTCTATCCATGCCCAGGGGGCTTCTTTTTCTTTTTTGCTCTTTTCGATTCTCAATTGCTGCTGTGCTGCTGTGGTGGTCACCTGTGCTGCTGTGCTGCTGATGGCTGATGAGGATGATGATGAGCCTCCGCTGTCGGCTCATGATGAAATGAAGCAAAAATTCAAGGGGGCTTTTTCCTGTCTACCCTGCCAGTGCATCCGTGCTGAGAATGCTGTCCAGAGCGGCCAGTGGTGCACTGTGGATAGCGCCCCGAGGCCAATAGCCGCGACACGCCACACTAACCCTATTCCTCGATATGTTAATACCGAGCATTAGCGCTACTCCTCTCGTCGGGGCAGAGTACAGAAACCGATTTAAAAGAGCCATTAAATCGATATAAGTGCCTCCTAGTGTGTGGTTGGTGTGTAGAAAAAAATCGGTTTTACACTCGTAAAACCGATTTAAACGCCTAGTGTAGACCAGGCTTTAGACACAGTTAGGACCTATTCAAACACCCTGTAAGCCAGTGAGAAAACTCATCAGCTGGTTTCAAACACAAGTTCTAAAACAAAAGCAAATAAGCTCAACATACTCAGTCTTAACCACGTGAGTCTTTCCCAGCTTTTGCTGGATGTACAGGAAGAGGATATGCTTTTCCCCTTTGGTAACCAGTGTATTATGGAAAGACCACACTAGAGCTTGCCTCTCGCTGAGTGTCCAGCCTACTGCCCCTGCCTTTTCAGGCAGGATGCCTCATATCTTGCTTCTTGTAGATCACCTGCTTGCTCCTAGTCATGTGTCCAACTACTCCAATTTTAAAGGAGCCAGAGTGCCTGAACTCACATACACAAAGAAGGCCCGGACTGGGAAGAGATGAGTGCAATGCACCACAAGGACCAATGTCCAGTTATGTATCTCCACTGATCAGTGGAGATACTTCTATTAATTCCACTGGGCTCTTAAGCATCCAAATTTTATTTGAATGAACTGAACCACCAGTCTTTATAGATTAATAATCATGAGTTGCAAACCATATTATAAGTATACATATATATATATATAATGCTTCACTCATGCTTTCTTGCTTATATGGCTCAAGGAATCTGTTACTCTGGGAGGGAATGAGTTAAGAACAGAGTGCTGGATTCTCTGGTCCTTTAAGTTCCCTTAGCACTGCTTATACAAAGCACAGTGGGCCCACACGAGCTGGATATTTCCCCTGGAATCACCTTTATGAAAAGCTGGAGAAGGTGTGTCTCTATGTCCTACATCATCTCTACCACCCCTCCCCATGTTGGTGATCCATCACCCTGATTAAGGGTTAGGATTGGACAGGTGTTTCAAGGGCAAGGAGAGGAGGCAGGGGATGTGGAGAAAGTATGTCAGTGAGGAGATAGTAGCAGATGAGGTGTGGAAGAGCAAGATTCCACCACACCTGACTCTCTGCAAACAGAAGGTCTTCTGAAGTTAACACCCCTTCCCCTGTAGTTTAACTTATGTTGGGACTAGACTTGCAGTTATAGGCCTATCAGATCCCACTCTCTACTGTGCCTTAGTTCTGCTCAGGTGCAATAAGGAACTGAGCCCTGAGTTTCATCCAACACTCTGAGTTTCTTGATTTTTATAGGGTCACATTGTGCCTTTCTGTGACCTGATTAATACTAAGTTACCTTTGCTTAAGTCTCTTCTAAATTGGTTAAGGTGTTTAGAAGGCGTGAAAAAACTGAGAAGACTTGAAATAGTTACATTTCCCCCCTGTGTGGCCGGATCCTGCAAACCCTTATGCAGGTGAAAGCGACAACACTAACATGAGCAGGGCTGCTCACCCGAGATAGCGTTTGCTGGGCAGGGCCCTTCTTTTGTCAGTTTATCAATGTGGAGTTTTATTAATTACTGACATGTAGATGTAAAAATATAAACAAATTCTTTTTAAAAAAACTTACCTCCTGTCACTGCTTAAATAAATTTCTGATTTTAAATAATAGGAATGTGTCTTGATATAGGTTACAAATCATGAGATAATTAAATAAAGTGAAAGCAGTGGCCAAATTTTACCTTAAAGCCCTTCTGAATCTCCAAATTCTGTGTTTACTGCTATCTGGACTGGGGGTTTTTTGTGCATGCGTGCGTGTGTTTTAAATAAAGCTCCTGCATGATTATGTCAAAACAATATTTTGTTTCATGTTACTTTTAATATGAATCTAGAGCAAGATAAACTGAAGGCATAGCTGCATAATCTGAGCAAGAGACAGATTAGTTAAGGAATACTGTATAAAGTTTGCATTTCAGATTTTAGCAACCTTAACTTACTGGTTTAGGCAAAATGCCTTGCACAAATGATGAGTTTGTTCTCTAACTCTGCTAAGGATTTGCCTGAGATTCTTAAAGAAAGTGTCTGTGCTATCTGCTGAACATCAGCTGTCAGGTGGGGCTTTGACTGGGTAAACTCAGCACTCCCGCAGGCTGGTGGCTCTCTTACAGGTTAAGCATCTGAGTCAAAAGGATGTACTTCTTTCGGCTCCTAAACCTGTGTGTAGTGATTTCCATGATTCAAAATTTCCCCCTACTTTGAATAAAGGGTTTTGTCCAAAAAATAAAGTTAATAGCTAACTTATTATTTCTCTTCAGACTATCTTCCTGAAATATCAATAGCCTGTTTCAGCCTCAGTTAAATTTTACCATTTTATTACATTAATTCTATATAAAACATCAAGTTTAAAAGCATTTTAACATTTGCAGTACTCTTTCAGCAAGACAGATATGTTACTACTGAATCTTTTCCAATGCCTAACATCTTATACACAGCATTATCTTCTCCATTGCCATGATACAGAATATTATTTTCCACACTATGTTGTGCTAGAGTACACAGAAATAAAATATGGGAACTTGGAATTTTTAACCCCCACAATACTCAGGGAGCATGAGGCTGAGATTGTGAGATAATCCAAAATTTAATAAACAAATCTAACTCGTGTTGCAAATGTAAACATGTAGGGCCAGATTTTAAAGGGATTCAGGTGCCTAGCTGAATTTTCAAAGGCATCTTAGTGCCTAACACTCTTGGATTTCAGTAGATGTTAGAAGGATTTTCAAAAGCATCTAGGAGCCTAACAACCATTGAAATCAATGAGCGCTAGGCACCCAGGTGCTTTTAAAAATCCCTGTAGGTACATTAATATCTTTAAAAATCTGGCCCTGAGTGACCACTCCAATGACAGCCTCTCCACTGGCTTCAACTGGTAATGAACTTACTCCCAAGAGATCACCATTAGTAAGTAAAAGGAAGAAAAGTGAAAACTTACCCATGAATTCAATTCCTAAGTGATCTGCTATACCGAGGAAAGCATGGAAAAGAAAAACAAAGACAGACAGGAAAATGTCAGAATTGGGCCCAAATAACACACAAATCATCATCATTAAATGTTTATATTATGCTAACATCCTAGGGCCCCCAATGGGAGCATGGGCCCAGTGTTCTGGTTGCTGTACAGATACAGAAAAGGGACAATCTCTGACAATTAGCATTTACAATCTAAAGAGAGGAGGATCTAGACAGAAGGGGATGGAACTACAACATTTAAGCAAATGAATGTGGTGACGAAGTGGCACAGTTTTGTTCATTATAGTTTCTTTTATACTTGGCAAAATAGGTTTAAAATGCTACCATTCTGATGTGGTAATAATTTACTTTCATTTTATGGTGATATAAATGACTATACTAGGTGCAGAGCAACAGGAAATCAGACCCAGAAAGCTTTGGCCAACAGTTTCAAAACTGGGTATCTAAAGTTAATCTCCAAAAAACATATTTAGGATTAAATAAAACAAAAAGGTGAAAAAAGAGGGTCATGTTTTCAGTTACTACACATGTGCAACTCCCAATTGTAGAGATTTTTTTCTCCCAATGGAAAATTTCAACTTGTCATTGAAATAGCAAAAGCTGAACATTTTCAAAATAGGTTTAAAATGCTACCATTCTGATGTGGTAATAATTTACTTTCATTTTATGGTGATATAAATGACTATACTAGGTGCAGAGCAACAGGAAATCAGACCCAGAAAGCTTTGGCCAACAGTTTCAAAACTTGGTATCTAAAGTTAATCTCCAAAAAACATATTTAGGATTAAATAAAACAAAAAGGTGAAAAAAGAGGGTCATGTTTTCAGTTACTACACATGTGCAACTCCCAATTGTAGAGATTTTTTTCTCCCAATGGAAAATTTCAACTTGTCATTGAAATAGCAAAAGCTGAACATTTTTGTCCAAACCCAAATGTTTTTAGGTTTTGGCCTAAACATTTTTTGATTTGGAGGTTTTCAGGCTATTTTTTTTTGTCTGTTTAGTTGGTTTGTTTTATTTTTATGAAAACTAGCAATTTTCTGCAGAAAGCATGCCCTTTTCATACAAAATTCCATTTTGTTTACAACTCAAATTTCCAGCAAAAGACAGTTTGATGGAAAAAAATTGACCACTTCTAGACAACAATGTGCTATAAATATGCACAGAGATAACACAGGCTGCTGGAAAATCATCTCACCATCCTTCTCCTGGAGATGTGAAATGAAGGTATTTTAACTGCTGTCTGCTTCTTTTCATGTATATGCAAATAATCACAATACAGAGAGACCCATTGGGTATTTGGCAAGGTTGGTAGTTTAGCAAGTATAATATGTAGGAAAAATGGAATTAAAAATAATTGCATTCACAATCCTAAAATGAATTAGGATGAAACTTGCTCACAGGCTCAGGATTTAGCTATATATGCTTGGGAGTTGTGCTTGGGGATTACATCTTGGATCCAGAGCACATGCTGGATGCGCTCAGACTCTGATTCCTACAGGGACTGCTTCTGCCAGGTAGAGCTGCAATATACGTTATTGTACTTCAGTAAAAGTAGTGGCCTTGGCCTTTAATACAGTTAACTGTGCATTATGTTTTCTTTCTATACTATCCAGAGTGACAGCAGCAATATACAGAACATCATGAATAAAAATACTGGGTATTCTGTGCGCTTTCAAATCTCTCTCAGATATGTTTAGTACGGTACTTTTAAAAGGTTCTGGATGTACTGAACTTTCACATTTAACTAAAAATAAATATCAGTAGCACAAGGAGGAACTGAACACTGTTAAGAATCTGATCTTGAAGTGTTTATACACAATGAAGTCAAGCACAGTTTTTTTTTCCAAAAGCAAAACCAGCTAAGTTCAGCCATGTCTCCGTCACATCAATGCCAGATTCCATATCTTTGAATGCGATGTGAAATCACATGGTGCTTACTGAAAAACCAGGGACCCAATCATCCACCACACTAAGAACATAAGAACGGCCATACTAGGTCAGACCAAAGGTCCATCTAGCCCAGTATCTCATCTTCTGACAGTGGCCAATGCCAGGTGCCTCAGAGGGAAAGAACAGAACAGGTAATCATCAAGTGATCCATTCTCTGTTGCCCATTCCCAGCTTCGCAAATAGAGGCTAGGGACACCATCCCTGCCCATCCAATAGCTGTTGATGGACCTATGCTCCATGAATTTATCTAGTTATTTTTTCAACCCTGTTATAGTCTTGGCATTCACGACATCCTCTGCCAAAGAGTTCCACAGTTTGACTGTGTGTTGTGTGAAGAAATACTTCCTTTTGTTTGTCTTAAACCTGCTGCCTAGTAATTTCATTTGGTCAACCCTAGTTCTTGTGTTAGGAGGAGGAATAAATAACACTTCCTTATTTACACACCAGTCATGATTTTATAGACCTCAATCATATCCCTCCTTAGCCGTCACTCTTCCAAGCTGAAAAGACCCAGTCTTATTAATCTCTACTCATACGGGAGCCATTCCATCCCCCTAATCATTTTGTTGCCCTTTTCTGAACCTTTTCCAATTCCAATATATCTTTTTGGGAGGGGGTGATCACATCTGCACACAGTATTCAAGATATGGGTGTTCCATGGATTTATATAGAGGCAGTATGATATTTTCTGTCTTATTATCTATCCCTTTCTTAATGATTCCCAACATTCTGTTTGCTTTTTTGACTGCCACTGCACATTGAGTGGATGTTTTCAGAGAACTAGTCACAATAACTCCAAGATCTCTTTCTTGAGTGGTAACAGCTAATTTAGACTCCATCATTTTTTATGTATAGTTGGAAACTGCTAGTTTTGCTACACTACTACTTGGAAAATTTGTCAGACTCCAGTTTGCTGAATTCATTTATGATCATATCTTCTTTACGGTATCTGCTACAGAGAACAAGTATGGTTATGCAAAATGCACAACAAACATTTTATAAAGAAAGAACATCGGATAGTGTTATGTGGTATAGCTAGGAGAAAGAACGTTGGATAGTGTCATGTGGCATAGTCTTATCAGAATGAGTTTGGGATGGATACATTACTCAGGATTGGTGAATCCACAGATGGTTTATGCAGATAATCCCAAACACTTTTCTTTCATTATTAGCATGAAATACATAGGTCACACATATATGCATCTTATATTTTATAATGCTATATATTGCCGTTCACATCTATAGATAGGGTATATTATGTTCAAAAGTATAAATGTATGAATGCATATGGGATCATAAACTATATGAGTGGATAATAATCTCAGCACATATTATATTCATAGAAATAAGATTAGTTTCCTTCCAAAATTTTCAGGTTTAATTATGTGATATTACATGTGTACATACACAATTTGCATATATTATTTGTCTGCAAATCACACAATATTTATTTTATGTTCTTCCTTAAACATTGTAAATTAAATAAAGATATTTATTAAGCCATCATCTGCTTACTTTAAAAAATTATAGTGGCGATCAAATGCTCTAGTCTGGTCTCCAAGGGACTAAGAATATTCAGTTATAAAGAAAGACCAAGACATATTGTCTTTAAGTCTATGGCAGAACAGTTGATAAAAAATTATCTTTCCCAAACTGGGTCAAACATATCGCATAAAAAAACCCAATGTTTTTCATCAGCAATCTGCAGTCTCCTTCAAGAGTCTGCTGGTATGCTTTTCTTTAAAAAGTGCATGTGATATATCCACCCTTCCATGAAGGGGTAGAGAGATTTTTCTAACGTTGTGAGAAGCTCTCTATAGATCAGTAGAAAGCTATTATAATAATTATTTAGGCTACTTCAAAATGCAATGAAATCACTAACTTTTAGTGGCATTTGTGAGGGATGGGAAACAGGGGTGGAGAAATGTTAGGTAGTGGCATTTTATATATCCCATATGCCTAAAAAGCAACATCAGCTACTGGCATTATATACTGCTGACAAAGCTTTTTTCTACAGATTATGATGAAAAGGAGTCTATCTGAAATAAGCATTCACAGACCAATATCCCAGGTGCCAAATGATATTCTTATTCCTAGTTCTACAAGAAATTAGAAGAAGGTATCTGGGTATGAAAAAAAGCCCCAAAGAACAAATAAAACAAACCTCTTGCTGACTCAATGCACATATGATGTTCTACCCACACTGGAATATTTGATGAATCCCTCTTCCCTCTCCGACCTCTCCCCTTCCCCAAGATGTAAGCATAGGATACAAGTCCTTTCTTTAGGATGATTATTATGTCACTTGATAGCCTCTTTAAAATCATTGTTACCACTTTCTCTAAATGGATAAATTAGGCACAGAGAACTGGAATTGTCTGGATATTTATTCAGATAAGTCATTCAGGGCAGGTTAGTTGATACCCAGACTAATTCTAACTGCTATCTGAAGTGAGAACTGCTGTAGATGATCGCTGATATAGCCCTAAGGACTACATGTTTTGAATTGACCTAGGAGGCTGCTAGACATCACAGAAGCAATGCTGAAATGCTTCTGCAATGCACCAATTTTTATTTGTATTTTTTCTGTCTATAAATCAGGTGTTCCCTTTTTTTTTAAAGTATGAATGCAGAAACATTCATATTCCCTACTGGGATATATTTTAGCATTTACAATAATTTTTTCAAGGATATTTCTTGAATACTCTAACATAATCACTCTGTTTACATTTCAGGATTAATGATTTAAAGGAGCCCCATTTCACTAACCCCCTTGATAGCAGCAGCAGCCATACACTCCTGAATTAGTAAATAGTATCAGAATCTCCTGACTACTGGGCCTTGAAGGGTTTCTTTGTCCATCATAAATCTTCACAAGCAGATAAGACAAGCTAGGCTGCAATTTACATAAGTCTGAATATAACCAGATCCCCCCTCACCCCCCAATGCACACACACTTCTTCCCTCTAAGACTCATTATACAGGAATTTGACTTTATACAAAGTCTCCTCCAACAGCTAACATTAAGGACTTATTTTCCTTAATATCAATGCAGCCGCAGCAGCAGTGGTGTTTACTAGAGAGTGCAGTCTGTGGTTTTGATATGAAATAAAATATTAGATGGCTATGAGTTCAGGAATCTTAGCAGTCATTCAGTAAACCAATCAGTTCCATTGTTCACCCAGTAGTATTTTTACATTCTACAGGAAAAGAGGTGTAGTTGCCAGTACCAGGACAAAAAAGATAAAATGGTTGTTTCCCAGGTTGGCTTTATTTGGAATAGACACAAGAGAGGACAAAAAAGCTCTTTTGAAAAGCTCAGAGCAAATACTGACTCTACTGAAATAAAGTCCATATACTGTAATGTCTAACTTCGAGCAAACATAGGAATAGAGTCTCATGTGATATAAGGAAGTGGAAACTTTCCTTAAATCCTCTGCTGGGAATACCCTTTTTCTGTGGGAGACCCCAGTATATGTAGAGAAGTGTAACCAACCGATACCATGGGGCATATTAGAGGGACGGAGAGGCATGACGGAGGCAGTGGCTAGAACATAATGAGCTCTGGCAATCCCCAGCCATCATCAGCTGTCACTCCCAGGCAGCTCTTACTTGTGCTTTGACCAGGGCAAAGAATCAGGGAACTGTAACTTACACGTTGAGGGTCCCTGTACAATGGGAACCTAGGCTTGGATTGGGCTTTTACCATGCAGACCATAGTAAGGGGCTCTCCCCATGTTTGATGAGGAAGGATCAATTTTGTGAGACCCCTCTATGGGGTGCAGCATATTCCCTTCCCTTCTACATGGCCAGCCAGCCAGTCATGGGAGGTAGAGCCATGACTCCACCTATTTCCTGCCCCTCCTCACACAGTTTTACCCTTGGGAGGGAATAACATCTGAGGAACAATCTTAGCACTCCACCAAATATCATGACTGCTCCAGGCAGCCCTAACACAGAACATGCAACATGTCTGGGAGTCCTTACTCCTGCCTGTTCCTTATGAGGCCATGATAGACAAGGGCCAATCTGACCTTTAGAAAGTAAATAGTATTTGTATTTATCATTTCTGAGCACTCAAAGTGTGCTGGGCACATCATAAGAACTAGCGGAGTCACAAAACCTCATGCTCCACTGCTCTACTCTTTTTGTGGTCTTTTACTCCTGTACAAGGAGGCAAGGGCTGGGGTTGGGAGGGAAGGAAGGAATGCTACTATTCTGTTTTGGAAGCTTTCTTCACCCACTTTGCATAGCTGTAAATGACAACAAGTTGGGAGGTGGTAGGGAAGCTGGCCCTCGGTGTTGGCCTCCAAGAGCTTACATTCTAAATTCAGATATCACACAACAAACTGAAATGCAGAAAGGGACTAAAATCAGAGTGAGGGATGGAGGAGGGCAAGTGAGGGTTGGAGTCTCTGCTCTTTCAGTCACAAAATAACCAAATGCACAATTGTAAACTATTCTGAATATTCTTCATTCTCTGCATCCATGGAACACAAGAGAAAAAAGCCAAGTTCCGGAAAACAGAAGTGAACATAAGGGTACCATTTAATTTCATTTTATAAATAACATGTTCATTTGGTAAACAACCTAGAGCATCTGATTATGAGCCAAAAGGTAAGTTTTACATAATAGTAAGTATGGAAGTAGTGTGATACACCACCATTATGGATACAAAGTGGTGTGCGTGCGCGCATGCGCACACAGAGTGTCAGCACTTTCTCTCTGGTGGGTAGACGATCCTACCAGGGAGACACTCCTCACATCTTGAAATCAATCTTCAGCTGCAATGCAACACAGACATACCCTATAAAATGTTAATGATCAAAATTAATTTGCAACTTAAGAGATAATGGCCCCTGCGTTCATATTGGCATCGTACTCTCTCTCTTCACAGCAGCCAAAGCATTCATAGCACAATTTTACAAAAAATGCAATAGCAGATTTCAAAGGCAATAATGACAATGCTGTGATTTCCTCTCAGAGTGGGTCCTTTTTTGGAAAATGTTGTTAGCTCCTTGAATTGTCAATTTATTTAAATTAATGCCAACATTTCCTGCTTTTGAAGAACTTTCAGAATGCCTGAAAGGAAACATATTTCTTATGAAATACCTGGCTGCTGCAAAATGATTGCATGTACGCAGGACAGTATAAATGTGTTATTACTTTGCTACCAGACATTTACCACCCACAATTAAATATACAGCAACATTGTAGGTGTCTCTAATTTCCAGTTTGGGGAATAATTGACAATACCATATGAATGGTAAATACTGTGCTGAAATAAATGTCCCATTCTTTTCAAAGTGTCCCTGTGTCCTTTTTTAGTTCGGTGCCATGTCATTTTAGCAATAGATTGAGCACGAATGAACACAGTATTCCAGATGAGGCATATATGTATTATAATAATATTGGGTAAGTTTTTCAAAAGCCTCCATGTGATGTTCCTAAGTCCCATTTTCTAAGTGCCTAAATCTCATAGATTTTCAATAGCACTTAGACTTGTAAGTCCTTCAGATGGTTTGGAAAATGTTAACCATTGTATTCATTTCAGTGGCCCGGAAAACTCTTCCCTTTTTACATAGAACTCTCCCCTCCCACATGGAAGGAGGGCACTTAACTACACCCGCACCCACCTACCCACCCTGTGGAAGCTACAGAGTATTTTTTGAGAGTCCATACACCTGTGGAAGAAACAGAGAGTTTTTTTGAGAGTCCATACTACAATCTCAACCCTCACCCCCCTACTTTAGACAATGCAGCTTTGGGTGCAGGCATCCCATGGATTCCTGAGATTTCATCCCTTAGGTCTCCCATGTGCAGGTTTCACTGGGGTGCTCTTTTTCATTGTGCAGTCCACCTGGATATTGAGGGCTTCTCCCTGAATGTTGGTTTTAGATTGGTTTTAGAACCCAGCAACATTTATGAATAGTTTCGATTATTTCTTATGTTATCCTTTACTTTATGTTTATCAACACTGAATTGTATCATTATGCTCTTCATTCACTTAGCTTTGTTATGTCCCTCTAGATTTCCTTGGACTTTTTCCAGTCTTGAATAACCTAAATGACTGTGTGTCATCTGCAAATTTTCCCACCTAACTGCTCACTTCCCCTTTCATTAATAAATAAATTAAACAATGCTGGTCCCAGGTCCTGTTCCAGCAAAGCACTTATGCACATATTTAACTTTAAGCTCATGAGTAGTCTCATTGACTTCAAGACTTCCCATGTTGAAAACTGACCATTTATTCCTGCTCTGTTTTCTGTCTCTTATCCAGTTTCTAATCCATGACAGTACTTTGTCTCTCCATGATTACTTAGTTTCCTTAATAGTCTCTAGTGGGATACTTTGTCAAAGGCTTTTTGAAAGTCAATGCTTCAGCATGGTTGTAACCAAGAGCAGAATTTCACCTGATGCTTGCAAGGATGATATTAATACAATCATCAGGAATTGTGGATGTGCTACAGACTTTACATTTGAAATAGAGGGCTAAATTCCTGTTCTCAGTCATACCTGTGAAAATCCAATGACTTCAATGCGTAAGTGTAACTGAGCACATAAATTGCTGCAGAGATTTTTTATGGTGTTTTGTGTTGTTACCAGGATTTAGTGAGGTGAATAAAAGGGAAGATGCAGGGAAAGGACTTAAAACAATGTGGGTGGTCTATAATTTGCAAATAGGGCCTGATCCATCTCTCAGTGAGATCGATGAGAGTCTTTCTGTTGCTTTCAGTGGAAGCTGGATCATACTCTGAATAGGTTATTTTAGAAGTGTATATTTTTATTTTAACATTATGTTAAATGTTGTTACTAGTGTCTCTTCATGCTCTGTTATATCAGTGTCTTATTGTCCCCTCATTCTTTGCTCTTTGGTTTCAGTACTAATAAAGGACATACTAGAGAGCTTATGTTTCCTAAGAATAATATATATATATATATATATATATATACACACATTTGATCTATAGAGAAAGGAATAAAAGATAAATGAGAAAGAGGGGAGGGGGAAGAAGAATCAAAGAGCAGGTAAAATGATGGAATGATAGCAGGCTAAAATTGCATTCATTAGATATTTCTGCCCACAATGGCATGAGCAGAACAGGTTGGACTATTTGCAAGGAATTTTTTTCATTCACAAGTTATCCATCAACAATGAGATTAGGATGTTCATGGAATGGTTCATTATTTGTAGACTATTTTATGCAAACATATTGCAGGCTAAAAATTACCGGGACAAATGTGTGAAAAAGGAATTAAAAGAGTCCCAATACCATTTAAAATATTTATATTTACCCCTCTCTCCCCCTTGAGATATAAGTTAAGGAAAGCTGTAAGACTCAACTTTGAATTCCTTAGCCTTTGTTGGTTTGCAATGCATGAGACCCTCAACATTCGTAACATTCTTTTTTATCCACCTAATCTGATTCTAACCTAGACTGGTATAAATCTAGAGGAATCCACAGGAATGATTTTGTAATTCACCATCAAATAATGTAGTTACTTTAAGGACTCAAATCAACAAAAAATGTATACAACAGATATTATGTTGCTGAAGTCCATGCATCACTCCAAAAGACTGGGTCATTAACTAAATAATGTGACTGTATCATAGTTTATTATTGTGATTTCTGCTCTGTTTTGAATCATTATGTTCTGAAGACCTAACATATTACCAAGATGGGAAGGTTATTCATTTTAATATTTAATGTTACGTGTTCCTTTCTAAACAGATAGTTGCTGATGTGGGGAAAATGCTGTGCTTTATGGTCCTTGCACTGTGTGTATTTGTTGCTAGTCTTAAAGTCGCTTTAATTTACACTTTATAAATACATAGGCACTTGGGAATACCTACTAATGAGCATAACAGAGGATACACTTGGGCTCACTAATGGATTAATTTATTACTACCTTGAAGAGAAAATGTGACACTATATCTGAGTTGCAGAGCTTTTTTCCTGACAGTCATATTGAAATGATACTTTCCCCAATTCAAAAGAGAGGGTTTATTATCCCAGCTGCCCCCTAATCCACCAAGTAAATGAGAATATAAAGTACATCTCTAAATGGCACTGTCCAATAAAAGACAGAACTAGAATAGAAAATACTCTCCAGGGGCTGCTGTGGCCATTATAATCTGTTCTAAGGTTAGGCTGACTTTGGCAAAGAGGAGACAACTCTCAGTGCTAGAGCAATGTACTTTCCTCTCCAATGAATCCCACCAACTAACTCATAGGATTAGTTAAATTGCCCTAGGTGGAGGAAATGTGATCACAAATCTGTGGTGAATTACACTGGGGCAGCTAAAATGCTCTAGCCATATGTGGCAGGAAGGAAGAAGGTGACGTTTATTTTATAGATATAGTCCCTGTCTAACCTGTCTCAGACTCAAGTGAATAAGAATTCACAGGTGCTTGGATAAGAACAGCATCTTTTCCTGGCAATTTACAAGAGTATTTTCTATTTCTTTTTCCATTATGGTTTATGATGGTTAGTATTAGATAGTGTTCACCCTGTTAGTATATTTAATGATGTTTAGCAATATGACAAGTTATATATCTACACCAAAGCAACTGGCTTTTTGAACCCAGATTGGTATCTGTTGATTTAAATAGAGCCCAGGGTGTTTTGGGACAAGGATATTTCTCTATTTCAATAGGGAGTCTCATTGTCCAAGCTTCCTCCCCTCCCCAAAGTCATAGAATATCAGGGTTGGAAGGGACCTCAGAAGGTCATCTAGTCCAACCCCCTGCTCAAAGCAGGACAAATCCCAAGATAGATTTTTGCCCCAAGGATTGCGCTCACAACTCTGGATTTAGCAGGCCAATGCTCAAACCACTGAGCTATCCCGTTATCAGGATTAACCCATTAAGCCACTCAATCATTTTGAGAGATTTTGATTGGTTTTGTTCCCTATCCCCTCCACCATAGCCCATCAGGAAGGAACACTTTTGCCTTTTTACATTTCCAGTACATGCTATTTTTTTTCTTGTATCCAGGTTATTTAAGAGGCACAGTAAAATTTTTAGAGATTCAGAAGATTACCACTCAAGGAACTGGTGGAAATATTATTTGAGACAGTTAAAACTGGACAGGACAAAGAACAAGAAATATAATAAGGAATAATTGTACTATGTCTTAGGAGGGACTACATAACTATCTGTAAACTTCTACCCTTTCTCTATTGTATATGGTTCTCTGAACATAAAGTTACCAAGAGTCAGATTCCCTGCTGTTACTGACCTCTTTGTACCTCTCAGGTGGCAGAAGGGGTTTGGATAGCATCAGGATCTCCCAGACTGCTCTAAATTACACTATGTACATCAGAAAGCTAGCTTACCTGTTTCCCATATGTCATTCAATCCATATAAAAGTGACAAAAATAATGTATATCCAAATATCCTTCCTGCTGTGCTTGGTCATTTTGTAAAACAAACTTTTCATTATTCATCCATTTTTTAAAAAATAGCCGTTTCATATCAAACCATTCAAAATTTGGTGTGCTTTCAGTGTAAACCAATTAAAGGTGTTTTGAAATCTGATTGTTTTTTTAAAAAAAACAAACCTTTCAGTGGGTAAACAGGTAGAGCTATTCTTACTTTCAATCAAAATTTCATAATACAAGATTTTAAAAAATAAGTTCCTAAAGTTAGGGTCCTAAATCCACACTTTGGCTGTTACAGAAATTGACTGATTTTTCAAGTGGCTTCTGGTGAAATCAGTGGCATAGCTACGGGCACTTAGCATGCTGTTGAAAATCAGGCCATTTTTTTAGGGGCCTAAATTTAGACATCACACACTGGACCATTTTCACTGTAATGTGTAAACCTTGTATTTCATTTCATTTTTTTGGAACAGTCAGTAGTGATCACATCTACGATGTGCTGTTTTTATGGCCACTGATAATAGGATAAGAAGTAATTGGCTTAATCTGCAGCAAGGGAGATTTAGGTTAAAGGTTAAGAAAAACCTTAAGGATAATTAAGTATTGGAATAGATTACCAAAGGAGGTTGTGGAATTCCTGTCATTGAATGTTTTTAAGAACAGGGTTAGACAAACACCTGGCAGGAATGGTCTTGGTCCTGAGTCAGCACTGGGGGCGTGGAGGGTGGGGTTAGGAGGTGGACTAGATAACCTCGTTAGGTCCCTTCCAGCCCAACATTTCTAAGGATTCTATTTTTCTATATTGTGCAGGAATCCTCAAAACCACAAAATTAGATTGAAGATACCATCAAAAGGTTAATTGTTCTTTTCGCCACTTTTGTTAGAAAAATTGGTAAAGGGGAGAAAATTTCAGCTGGATTTGCTTTGCAAGCAAAGCTGTTTGTAGTGCCCTAAGGGGTGACCCTGGCATAGCTGCAAGATGGAGTCCCTAAACACCATCGATCCAGTGCCAAAGGAACACTTCCCATTTGACAAACGTCCAACAAAAACTGTTCTTATGAGGTATAAATAATATACAGTGCTGAAGAATGGAATAAACTATTGATTTTCTTTCCCTTTGGATGACAAAGCAGAACTTGCTTGTGGCACTGCTTTGCTCTGCCACCAGAACTGAAAGATTATCTGTGAAAATAAATAATAATGTTCCACTCTTCAGAGAATTATGTAAACTAGAAATACAAACAACTGCACCATCTGGAGCCTGCAATTTCAACCAGGATAATCTTGCCTTTCCTCCATCCTAAAAGGATGCCTCAAATAAATCACCTAAATTTAATACCATTCTGTTATCTCTACAGGTAGCAAGGCTAATAAGTAATTTATTGTGGCTGCTGTGTTGACCTTTAATGGCCAGATCTACCCTTGACTTATACCCAAGTAACTGTCACTGAAGTGTTTAGGATTGCAAATCAGTACAGAATTTGGCCCTATGCTATTAACTATTTGTGTGTGTATTTATGTACAGTAGAACCTTAGCGTTCTGAACACCTCGGGAATAGACGTTCAGAGCCGGCTCCAGGCACCAGCCAAGCAAGCTCATGTTTGGGGAGGCAGATTCTAAGGGGCGGCATTCCGTCCAGTCCTAGGGCGGCACGGCCGCCCTTTTTTATTTTTATTTTTTTTGTTCGCCGCTCTAGCTGCCCTGTAGGGGGCGGCGGCGCAGAGGAGGGGAGCGCCCTGTGCGCTCCGTCTGCCCCAGCTGGTGCCGGGTCTGCCGCAAGCCCGGCAGCCCGCGCCCTTCCCTCCCTGCTGACCAGAATGGTGTGGAACCTTCCCGGCAGGCGGCGCGGCGGGAGGGGCCAAGTGGTGAGCGCCCTGGCTGAAGGATGCCCTGGCCACCCCCCTTCTCTCTCTCCCCCCCGCTCCCTCCTGCTAGCTGGGGCACGCACTCCACGGCCTGGGGCATGTCTGCAGCGCAGGGAGTCCCGCTAGCCGAAAGTTTGCACTCTGCCTCTGGCCGCCCTGCAGGGTTTTTTTGGTTTTTTTTGCTTTGCCGCTCCAGCCGCCCCGCAGGTTGCCAGCTCTGTGGATGTTGTTCGGAACTCTGAAATGTTCACAACTCTAAACAAACGTTATGGTTCTTTCAAAACTTTACAGCTGAACATTGACTTAATACAGCTTTGAAACTTTACTCTGCAGAAGAAAAATGCTATTGTAACCATATTAATTTAAACAAAACAAGCACAGAAACAGTTTTCTTACCTTGTCAAGTCTTTTTTTTTAACTTTCCCTTAATTGTTTTAGTAGTTTATTTTTAACACAGCACTGTACTGTATCTGCCTTTTTTTTTTTTTTTTTGGTCTCTGCTGCCATCTGATTGTGTATTTCTGGTTCCAAATAAGGTGTGTGGTTGACCGCTCAAGTTCGTAACTCTGGTGTCCGTAACTCAAGTGTTCTACTGTATATATATATACATGCACCAAAATAAACTAAATCACTCTAGATTTTGTGTAATAGTTCTTGATTTAGCACAGCACTTGTGCTTGTACTTCATTTTTAATATGTATATAGTCCCACTGAAGTTAGCGAATGGAACTTTTCACATGATAAAAGCTAAGCATGTGCTTAAGAGCTTTCCTGCATGCAGGCCAAAATCCTTAAGATTAGGTATCTTTTTTTTTCTTGACACTGTGAAAGAAGAGAACATGGAAACATATTACATCTGATTTATTTCATATGTGATACCCAGAAATGGTCACAAACTTGTCCGCATGAGTAAGGACTGAGCAAGACCGTCAAGGTTTGGCTCCATGCCATGCTTCATCTGAATCCACACAATTTAAAGATGCTCTTGAATTTTAATTGCCAATAGTTTCAGTTTACACAAACAGAATTGGATGAAAATGAACTAACTGGCAAGTGCATTATCCAAAATTGAAGCCATCCATGTACCAACCATTGAGCCATACCACTGCACGTGGTTCATTATATAACAAGCTTCACACAGATGTTGAAGCGCTTTCTAAATGTATCTACCAAAAACTTAAAACAAATGTGACCACTTTATGTGATCAGATCCTTCTCTTGCACCTGAGCATGCAGCAAATGGTGCATCTAGTTTACTAGCTTGATTTATGGAATTCAGTAGCCTTTGCTGAAAGCTTCTTTCAAATTAAACCCCACTCATCAATATTCATCTAATAAAGCAGGCATTTTTCTAACCGGGATGCCAAGATTTTCCCTGAGATTTTGCAGTCTCGGCATATTAACTATATTGGTTTATAATTGGCAGAACAAATGAAAACTTCCTTCCTTATTCAGTATCATTACTGAGTCCACTCTTCTTATCTCTGGTAGGTCTTCTTGGTTTTTGGCTTCATTCAGTATTTGCAACAACAGCTCTATTATTATTTCTATTGCATTAGCATCGAGAGGCCCCAGTCATGGACCAGTATCTCATTGTGCTAGGAACTGTAGACACATGTAACAAAAAGACAGTTCCTACCCCAAAGACCTTACAATCAAGTATTAGATTTACCAACAGCTTATACAATTGAGCAGGGACCCATCTGCTCCTATGCTTTTTTTCCATTTGTCCAATGACTAATAGCCTTCTTAACCTCACCTAATCACAGCCAATGAATCTTCTGATATAACATAATCATCACTGTCATCTCCCACCTCTGATTGGCTAATGATGCCAGCCTCCATCACCCACTTATTATATTTTCAAACAAGCACCTTTGTGCTTTCTCCCATGCTGCCCCGCGCTCTTGGGAGGAGCTCCCTCTAAACATCTGCAAAGCTAATTCATTATCCTTCTAAATCCCTCTTTATAACTTCTCTTTTTCATGATGCTTACAGAGAACTTAACAGCAGTTAGGCTGCTAGTATGGAGAGACCACTGAATGTCATGCTGGCCAATACTGGCTCATTGTTTTCTTGTATTCCCATGTCTCTCTGTATCTGTCTGTGTCTCTTGTCTTATATTTGGATTGTAAGCTCTTTGTGTCGTGAACTGTCTTTTTGTTCCATGTTTGTAGAACACTTAGCACAATGAGGTCCTGGTGAATGACTAGAGCTCCTAGGTTATGGCAATACAAGTAAATAATAATAATCATAATAATAATAATAATAATTTGACAGCACTTTGTGTTTCAATGTTCCCTGTGCACTCAATTACGAACTCACACTGCAAGCATCCATATGAGTACGTTTATGCACATGAGTAGTCCCTTTACACTCAATGGAGCAAACTCATTTGCAGAAAATTAAGCACGCACACAAAATCTTTCCACAATTGGGATATTAGTCAGTCAACTTTCCCTTGCCAAAAAGACTGTCACAGGAACATCAGAAACAGAGCAGAAACAAATCAGGACATACTATTTAAAAGATGTTCTGTCAGAAAACTGAAAATTTTATTTAATTGACCAATTTTACAAGACTCAAATTCACAGCATCCTGTTTAAACAACAGGCTATATTTTAAAAACAGAGGCCCAAACCATCAGTTGGTGTAAGTCAGCATAGCTGCAATGAAGCCAATGGTGCAATTCTGATTTATACCAGCTAAGAATGTGGTCTATAGCAAGCTAAATTCTAAGCTATTCAGCAGGCTGTTTCCCCCCAAGAGAAGTGTGACTGATGATATTGTCATAGGAACGACAGAAACCTAGATGAAATGTGTGTGTGTTGGGTGGGGGGAATTGCAGAGACTAGTTAAGATGGACCAAGTAAAAATCATCATCATCGTACAGCTAAAATCAAATACTGTATATTCTAAAGATATGCGTTTTCCCATTGGTACATGTGAATTAGATTACAGAATGCAAATAGTTCACTTAGCTAAAGCCAATGGCAAATTATTTTAAGTATTTGCATCCAGTAATTTTTCTTTCTAACAAACCTATATTTAGATGGTAAGTGACATATAAAGGACAGAACTGCAGGCGGCCTTTCACCACTCACTCAGAAATATAAATTATGTAATAGTTGCATAAGTTGATAAATGTGATACAGTAAAATGCCTTTTGGCTTAGTTCCTATTTACTTTTCAACACGTTACAACCACTGCAAGGATGATCACTTGCCTTTTTTCCTCATCATTAAAACTAAACAAACAAACAAACATACATTACAGAATTGAAACCTCCCATCAATTACAGCTCATAATACAGGCTTGCTCAGAGAGCTATATAGCATTATACTGGTCCAAACCAGCCACTGACATACCTGATTATCACAGAGCACTTCAATTAAGACTTGAGGTATAAAAGTATTGTTACATTGTTTTACATATAAGGAAGTAAGATACAGTAAGGTGACTTGCCCAAGGTTGTGATATGAATCGGTGATAGAGAGACCTAATGCTCAGTCCTGTTGTCTGATCTTCAGACTATATTCCCTTTCTATCAATTTGAAATATATGGGGTAGATAGGAAAGGAAGTACAGTGTAAATGATGAATTTTAAGTATTTAAATCATGATTTGAGGACTTCAGTAACTGAGCCAGAGGTTAGGGGTCTATTACAGGAGTGGGTGAGTGAGTTTCTGTGGCCTGCAATGTGCAGGTCGTCAGACTAGAGGATCATGATGGTCCCTTCTGACCCTAAAATCTATAAGACTGTGCTCAGAGTTATCATAATTGCTTAATGGCACTGCAGCTGCTGGGGAGCCGACAGGAGGATTGGTCCATTCTGTACCCCTTCCATCCTTCCACAATAAGGGCTCACACAAAGCTGAGCTCTGCTCTGGGCAAGGCCCCTGTGCTGCTCCCCAGATCTAGCCCCCTTTTACATAGTAAAATCACAGTATGTCTGTAGCCTGGCCAGCTTCCACATACATGGATGCTGGTGGCTGCATATGCTTTTATTTATTTATTTGGCTGAGCTTTAGAAGGGCACCTAAGGAAATTAGACATCGACTTCCCACTTAACTTAAAAAATATTTGGGTACCTACTTCCCTTAAGCTCCTTTGAAAATCCCAGCTTTGAGGTTACAGAAATTGGTCCCTTTTCCAGTATATGATAGTAAAGTCTCCTAAGATTAGATAGGGGTTGGGATGAGGAGAGGCAGCTACATGGTTATCAAGAAACTAGTAAAAGTTGTGAAACACACCCTAAAGTAACATACGGCGATTTTAACAATATATTGTCTGAAATGTTGCTGGAAGCATGCATGAATTAGATCATTTACCTTGTCACAGGCTGAAAATTTAAACTGGAATGCAGTATTTTTTGAGGGGGTGGAGGTAACACAAAATGTCTATTTAGGCCTGGTCTACACTAGGACTTTAAGTCGAATTTAGCAGCGTTAATTCGAACTAACCGGTCAACCGTCCACACCAGGAAGCCATTTAATTCGAACTAGAGGGCTCTTTAGTTCGAATTTGGTACTCCACCCCGACAGGTGGAGTAGCGCTAAATTCGACATGGCTAGCTCGAATTAGGCTAGGTGTGGATGCTAATCGAACTTAGTAGCTCCGGGAGCTATCCCACACTGCACCACTCTGTTGACTCTCTGGACAGCAGTCCGAGCTTGGATGCTCTGACCAGCCACACAGGAAACGACCTGGGAAAATTTGAATTCCTTTTCCTGTCTGGGCACTTTGAATCTGACGTCCTGGTTGGACATCGGGGCGAGCTCCGCAACACCTGCAACGATGCAGAGCTCTCCAGCAGAGGAGTCCGGGCAATCCAAGAATAGAAAGAGGTCCCCAGCATGGACTGACCGGGAAGTCATGGATCTGATCGCTGTGTGGGGCGAGGAGGCTGTGCTCTCAGAGCTGCGCTCCAACAAGCGGAATGCAAAGACCTTCGAGAAGGTCTCCAAAGCCATGATAGACAAAGGATACAGCCGGGATGCGATGCAGTGCCGCGTGAAAGTCAAGGACCTGAGACAAGGTTACCAAAAAGTCAGAGCGGCAAACGGACGCTCCGGAGCACAGCCCCAGACATGCCGCTTCTACGAGGCACTGCATGCCATTCTCGGTGGGTCTGCCACCACTGCCCACCAGTGACCGTGGACTCTGAGGATGGCATAGTGTACCTGGACAGTTCCTCGGCGATGTTCGCCGATGGGGAAGATGAGGAAGGGTTTGTGGAGGACGGCGCAGGCGACAGCGAACACAATACCACTTGCCCTGACAGCCAGGATCTCTTCATCACCCTCACAGAGATCCCCTACCAACCCTCCCCGGCCGTTAACCCGGACTCAGAATCAGGGGAAGGATCAGGCGGTAAGTGCTATAAACATGGAAACATTTATTTTTTAAAAAACAGGTATAGAAAAAATAGAAATACTATATAAAAAATTTTAAATGTCAAACTATATAAAAAGTAGGTCCACACATATAGGGATAGAACAATAATCCTCTTGGGACAGTTCAACAAAGCTCTCAGAGAGCTGCTCGAAAAGCCTCCACAGGAGGTTCCTGGGGAGAGGTGCCTTATTGGGTGCTCCGTGGAAGCACACTCTTCCGCGCCAGGACATCCTAATGTACAGAGGAATCATCGCCTCCACCAGCATTGCTGCATATGGTCCTGGTCTGTGCAGGGCTTCCCTTAGCATCCGCTCTCTCTGACTCCGAGTGACCCGCCTCAGGGTGATGTCGTTCTGGACAGGCTGCATCTAAGTAGGGCAATTAGTGTATTGTTACTACTGTTAATGGTTTACAATTAGATTGCATAACAACGACCCTCGCTTAACAGCCACGTGCTGGAGGCCACAGAGAACAAGCATACATTGATCTTTCCCGTGCACTGGCGGGAGGGGCTGGAAAAGGCTCAGCCTTTCTGCTTTCCAGATTGCCTTTAGCAGGAGAGCACAGCTATCCACTAACTGATAAGCATTATCTACTTTAAGGCTTACCAGGACTGTCTGCACGACGGATTCAGCTGTCTCTCCCCGCTTGACCGCTCTCCTGTGCAATGGCGCCGCCAATGAGAGCGTATTCCGAAATCTCGAACTTGTCCTGAGATCTCGTGGAACTTGGTGCCCTGTATGGTCTTGTTCAGAGAAACTGACTACACTGTGTTCACTGTTCGCAAACATGTATCTGTTCAAGGAAATCACTTACTGTCTCCCATCACACAGCTTCTGCTCTTTCCCGGACTGCCCCGGCATCCCCCTCGCAGAGGCTGGCTCAGATTAGGCGGCGAAAGAAAAAGACTCGGGACGAGATGTTAGCGGAACTGATGGCCTGCTCCAGAGCCGAGGCGGCCCAGCAGAGCCAGTGGAGGGAGACCCTCTCTCAGCAGCAGCGCTCACACAGCGAACGGGAGGACAGGTGGCGGCAGGAAGACCAGCAGGTGACTCAAACGCTGCTTGGGCTAATGAGGGAGCAAACAGACATGCTCCAGCGCCTTGTTGATGTTCTGCAGGACCGCAGGCAGGAGGAGAGAGCCCCCCTGCACTGTATCTGCAACCACCCTCCAACGCCAAGAAGTCCTGTCCCCCCCTCACCGAAAATTACAAGACGGAGGGGTGGTAGGGGCCGTGAGAACTGTCACTGCACCACAGCTGAGCGCTAATGTACCACACACCTCTGACGCTATAACTGTGTCGAAGCGCTTCCCTTACAGGATCACCCAGTCCCAAATCCAAGTTTCATCACCCCACTATGTAGTAGATTAATAAAAGCTGTTTGTTGTTGTTCACTCTTTCTGTCACGTCTTTCGTGTCAGAAGACTGTGTGTATGTAGGGGGGGGGCAGGGGATTTATAATTGCACGGGATAGCCTACATTAGCAGGGTACAGACTATCGGGGGCAGGATCAACTGCAGGGCACACACACACTGCAGTCAGTAGTCACCAGGGTCACTCTGTGTGGTGTATGCTGCCCCGGGTCATTCTGTGATGTGTACGCTTGTCCACGGTCCTAGCGCCTGCCACCCCCTAATGTTAAGGCATGCTGCCCTTACCATGCACTTCCACCGTAGGCGCGATCCTCTCCGCTGCCCTGAGCCCCAAGAAGAGCCCTCATCCACGGACAGATACTCACCCTTCCCCCACACCCCTCACCCCTTCCTACGCCCAAACCCACAGCCCAGAGCCTGCATCCAAATCCCTATCCAAAGACGGCACCACTCGCCCCTTCCTGCAAACCCACCCCTACATGCACAACCACTTGAAACCGTCCCCCACCCCAGAGACCTATGTAGGAGCAGGAGGCTGTCCGTCCTGTATTGGACAAGCAGTCTGTACATCAGTGCACACCGTACCCAGCACAGTATGCATCCATGTTTCAAACCCTGAACAGAAATGCAAAGTAAAAGAAAGATTTATTAACAATAACTGTTCCGTTTAATTTGTTTTAAAACGTGTTTGGGAAGTGGGGGAAACTTGGAGAACGGGGTCTGTAACCGCAGATCTCACTCAACACATAGAGACACAGGCCCAGGATCAGCTTCTCTAAAAATCAAGTGGAGAGTCATAGGTTACCCTGCTCTCCGAGGAAACTTGCTTTCAAAGCCTCCCGGATACACAGCGCTTCCCGCTGGGATATTCTTTCGGCACGGGTGTCTGGCTGAGCGTAAACAGCAGCCAGGCGATTTGCCTCAACCTCCCATCCGGCCAAAAAGGTCTCGCCCTTGCTCTCACAGACATTGTGGAGCACACAGCAAGCAGCAATAACTACGGGGATATTCTTTTCGCTGATGTCCGAGCGAGTCAGTAAGCTCCGCCACCTCCCCTTAAGACGTCCGAAAGCACACTCCACCACCATTCTGCACTTGCTCAGCCGGTAGTTGAAGAGTTCCTTCTCACTGTCCAAGGCGCCTGTATAGGGCTTCATGAGCCAGGGCATTAGCGGGTAGGCTGGGTCCCCGAGGATCACTGTAGGCATCTGCACATCCCCAACCGTTATTTTGTGGTCCGGGAAGAAAGTTCCTGCCTGGAGGCGTCTAAACAGACCAGAGTTCCTGAACACACGCGCGTCATGAACCTTGCCCGCCCACCCGACGAAGATGTTGGTAAAACGTCCCCTATGGTCCACCAGTGCTTGCAGCACCATTGAAAAGTAGCCCTTTCGATTAATATACTGGCTGGCCTGGTGGGCTGGTGCCAGGATAGGGATGTGAGTCCCATCTATAGCGCCACCGCAGTTTGGGAATCCCATCGCGGCGAAGCCATCTATGATGACCTGGACATTTCCGAGAGTCACTACCTTTGAGAGCAGTTGCTCAACGATTGCGTGGGCTACTTGAATCACAGCAACCCCCACGGTAGATTTGCCCACGCCAAAGTGGTTCGCTACTGACCGGTAGCTGTCTGGTGTGGCAAGTTTCCAGAGGGCTATGGCCACTCACTTCTGCACACTCAGGGCTGCTCGCATCCGTGTGTCCTGGCGCTTCAGGGCAGGGGCCAGCAAGTCACAGAGTTCAAGGAAAGTGCCCTTACGCATCCTGAAGTTTCGCAGCCACTCTGTTTCATCCCAGACCTGCAGCACTATGCGGTCCCACCAGTCCGTGCTTGTTTCCCGGGCCCAGAATCGCCGTTCCACACCATGAACTTGACCCATTGCCACCATGATCTCCACTGCGCGGCGTACCCTGCTTTCTGAGAGGTCTGCGCCACTCTCCTCACCGCGCTGCCGGAGCCTCCTCGCCCGATTTCTCAGCAGCTGACTGTGGAAGAGGTGGACGATAAGGTGCGAGGAGTTGACAACGGCCATAAGTGCAGCGATGATCGCAGCGGGCTCCATGCTCGCAGTGCTGTGGCGTCCGCGCTGTAACCGACCAGAAAAGTGCGCGAACAGATTTCCCGCCGGCGCTTTCAGGGAGGGAGGGCATGATTGACGGTTCGATGACGACAGTTACCCAAAACCACCCTCGACACATTTTTTCCCCCAGCAGGCATTGGGAGCTCTACCCAGCATTCCAATGGGCAGCGGGGACTGCGGGAACTGTGGGATAGCTTCCCACAGTGCACCGCTTCGAAAGTCGATGCCGGCTCTGTTAATGTGGACTCAGAAATTCGAATTAGTGTCTTTACTGTGGATACACAAATTCGACTTCATAAGGTCGAATCCACAAATTCAACTTAAGTAGATTCGAAATAGTCTTGTAGTGTAGACAAGGCCTAAGACACAGCAAGCCTATGAGCATCTTCAAAATATCTATATGGGCTTTTGTACCATAATTTCTGAATGAGCATTTGATAACATGGCTGTGTAAAATATAACCAGCTTCCAGAGCAACACTGAAGGGATCACTAATAGTTCCCCATATTAGAAACATATGACATTTAATGAATATTTTTCATGCTAAATGTTACTTTACACCTTTCACAGCTCATTAAGCAGTTCTCTTGCCTACACAAAAGTGTTCAGGTGGAATCCTGTTTGCTGTTCCGCAAGGGCACAGGAAATTGGGTAGGTTTTTATCAACATCACAAAACCTAATTAATTTCCTCAACTTCTGGAGCCGCTGAGTACTCAGCTCTTTTGGAAATCAGGCCATTTATTTATCTGCCTAATTGTGAATTTAGGAGATTAGATTTAGGCCCACAATTTTGAAAAAAAATTGCTCATTTATTGCAATGATGGTATTAATAAAAAACATATAATGTTAGGGGTTTTATATATTATATGGAGACAGAATTATTTGAAGATACAATCAAACCCTGATTAATGTGTTTCAGTTTTGAGATCCTCACTTATATGAAAATTGCACACTTCAAAACCTACTGCAAGTTTGTAATAGGGCTCCCTGAAAGGATTTTAACTCTTAGAAAGAGAGAAGATCATCCTCTTCTTAGGAAGGGATTTTTCCATGTGTTAGAGAAGAAGAAGAGGAGTGGCCTCATTTTTTTGTTAAAACTTCACAGAGCCATAAGCCAGAAAGCTTTGAAGACTTATCACTGTCTTGGACTCAGTATGAAATGATAATATTAATTCTATAGCTGGGACAGTTTATATGATCTTATGGACGATCACCCAAATAGTATATTCCTTCCTCATGATCAGTTCACAAAAATACTCCAGTACTGCACAAACATCTCTTGGCTGAAGTACTGAAAAACATGTAGTAAGTGCTTTGATTCAGAATTCCAGCCTACCCTGTGCTATTGCAATGCTAATCCCCCCGGTACTGATTTTTCTATACAATGTGTTGTTTAAAAATAAAGTAGACTTTATTTATTTATGGGACTACTCACAGGTGTAATGTTAAGCGTGTGTGAATATTTGCAGGGTAAAAGCTTACAGAGAAGTCATCAGGTTACTGTAGAAACTGATAGGGTGCAGTCTTGTTTGGGGGAGGGTTGTTTGTTTGTTTGTAATGGGTCTGGAAAATTTCTATGATAACTCCTGGGAATTCATTTGCAAATTGAGCCAACAAAACACTTACAGTTAAGTACATGCTTAAGCGGGTGAGTAGCACCTAGTCACTTAAGCATGCCTTTAAAGGATTAATGTATTGGGGATGCTCAGAATCACAGGAAGAGCTCTGTCCAATGTCCATGGTATTAATTAAATAATTTCATGCACCATGAACTCATGTATACTATATGCAAATGAAATAATGGGTTTTATGTCTAACTCACCTATGCCTAATGCTCCTTAAAATACCGGTACTTAAAAGAAAATGTATTCCTATTCAGATGTAAAGTAATGTTGCAATATCAGAAGCTGTCAGCAAACAGCTTAAAAAGGGTAATAAAATGGATCACTAAGATGTCATTATCTCAAGAAAATCAGTATAAAAACTGAATGAAGTAATTGTAGCTTTGGATGCATTGACAGAACTTAGGGTATTTGGTTGAGATCTACAGTGGTAACGCTTAAAAACATTTCAATTGCATTTAAATAATGAATACTCTTCCTCCAGAAGTTCTAATACTAATTAATGAGGTAATAAGTAATAAGGAAGAGTTTTAAATAAAATACAGATTCATGCCATGCCTGCCTCTCTTACCCTCTTCTCGCCTTTACTTTTAGCTTATCCGCACCTCAGTACCCACCAATAAATAAATAAATATTGGAGCAAACATGACATTTGCTGCCATCACATCAGATTGTAAGAGTACGTCTAGACTACCCGCCGTATCGGCGGGTAGCAATCGATTTCTCGGGGATCGATATATCGCGTCTCAACTATCGTAGCTAGCTGAAGTTGCGTATCTTAAATCAATCCCCCTCCCCCAGTGTAGACCAGCCCTAAGTGTAACCCACACACCTCCTGTGTGTGGAGTTCTGTCACATCTAGTGGCACCAAGACCACTTAGAGAGCCTTAAATGAGTCTGCTCTACAGCCTTAGATAAGAGCCAGTTGGCTTTTAGCTCATGAGGCAGAGAGGCTCATTCACTAAGCTCCAGAGATCCCCACTTTCATCCTGCCCACTGACAAGTGGGATCTGTCAGCACTGCAAGTGGGGGCTTGTCCGGGATTTCAACTAAGAAATCTCTGAAGCTCAGGACACGCTTCCTCAGCTAGGGGAAGTATGTAACCCACAAACCTTTTGTGTGTGGTGTTCTATCCTATCTAGTGGCACCGAGATCCACTTATAGAGAGAGTTTAAATGAGTGCGCTTACAGCCTTACCTAAGAAGGAGTTGGCTTTTAGCTTATGCTGTAGAGGCTCATGCACTAAACTCCAGAGGTCCCCGGTTCGATCCCACCCACCGGGTTCTGTGGGTGTTACATAAGCTCCTCACAGATGGGACGGTGCCTAGCAGAATAGGACCCTCTTCTTAGTTGGCCCTTGGGCACTACAACACATAAGAATAGTTACCATCCTGTAATTCCACTGTCATCATTCAAAATTCCCAACAACTTTTTCAAAAGATTGTTATATAGTGATTGAGCAAAATGAGTGTTTATATTTGGCTGTAAAAAACAAAGGAGGTCTCTAGTAAACGTTATGGTCTAGGATAACTAGGATCACACTGATACAAGACTCAAAAATTCAGTGGATATAAATAAAAAGTACCACTAGTCCCTATCAACATGCTGCAGTAACAATCTGGAACAACAAAAAGTTAATGTTTGCCCTAAAATCCCCCCCATACACTGCAATTAATGTTTATTAATCTAATGTGAGGACTGTGCCAAAAAACCTCGCATACAAATATTAAAGTGAGTAAACTGAAGAGCTGCAAGCATGTTGCTTGTGAGCAGATTCAGTTACAAATGGAAGCAAATCAAAGTGTACCCACATGCCAGTACCTGCAGCACTGACATTTTGCATGACAGCCCCATGTCAAATTACCATTTATTGCAACAAATAACCTGGCGTGATCAGTATATTAAAAAGGAAGAGAATTCTTTCCACAACCTTCATAAATCTTACCCCTTTATTTAAAAGCTAAACAAATATAGGCAATGTGAAGGTAATTTGTCAAGAGACTCCAGAAGAAAAAGGAAACAAAAAGTCAGCTGCTCTTTATAAGAAATCTCATTTAAGCTTCTGTTTACAATGTCTCAAAGCGATACTTCTTTCTCTCTTCTTCTTGCTTCCCCATAACAATATAATCCAAGGATCTCAAAGTATTCTATGCTCCTCGATAAGCCTCACAACACCTCTCTATGGAAATCATTCAAGAAATTATACACATTTAAAATAGCACTTAAATATGTGTTTAACTTTAAATCATATGTTGAAGTCAGTGGGATATAATCACATGCTTAATATTAAACAGATGCTCAAGTGCTGTCCTGAATTGGGGCCTGTGTTGGATACACCCATTTGAAGTTTGGTGACTTGAGTTTGGTTACACAGCAAGTCAGTGGCAGAGTCAGTAACAGAACCCAGAGCCCCAATGTGCAGGCCTCTGCTCTAACCTTACTAGAAAACAGTGAGTGCCTCACCACTCAATTGCATTCCACTGTTATGGAAAATCCCTCTAGAATATGATAGGGATAAAATGTATAGGAAGGTACAGACATTATCCTAAACCCCGTATAATGTAATAAAGAATGGGGCCCCTCCACAATGTGGCTGGCCCAACTCCAAATGGAAAGCCTGTGTGGCTGTCCTGGTAGAAGGATAGGAAAGGATTGCCTGAGTCCAGGTGTAGTCAACGGTGCTGGTATGTGAGACATCAAGGGATGAGATGTCTTGAGTTCTGATGATGACTTGCGCTGGTGTGAGAAATGGACTACATGTTTGGGACTTTTATTATGGACTATTTGGACTATCTTGTCGTAATAGGCCACACCCAAAGAGCCATGACAAAAGAGAGCGTACTGAGACAAGAAACCCTGAAGTGAAGCTTTTGGGTTACCTGAGAGAGGCAACTGAGACAGGCTGCCTGTCATGCCATGGCTTATCACAAGCAGGTGCGCCAGGTGGGATCACCCTATGATGGGCATTTTCATAGGTTATTTATTTATTTTTTTAAATCCTATATTGTTCCATAACTAGTATATAACTTTCTATTAAATTCTATAGGATGTTTTGAAATATAGAACGGTTCTAATTTTCTATTATAGGCATATATCTGAAAGAGTGGATTTTATTTTTTCCAGTCTGTGCTGGATGGGTAAATGAGAATATGATTCTGTTAAAAGAAACAGGAAAGGGGAAAACAAAACCAAATTTAATCACTTGCTTAATCAATTTTTTTTCTTTGGAGCATATTTTGCCATATACCTGGGACTTTAATTGCATATCTGAGTGAATATACATGTTAATGGGCACTACATTCTCAATAGCTACAACAATAAAATGCATCTTCATGCCCTACCATAGCTGTTCTTGTCACCACCACAATGGCATACCAGCTATGGGGGAAAAAATCTGTTTAAGGGCCAAATTCAGAGGAAATGAATGTACAGAAGTATAAACTGGTGTATTAACATCTTCTAACCTGTTGCCTGCATAAATTATACAAACTTAGACTTTCTTATACTCTGACTCCCTTAGACTAACAACCACATACCAATACGTGACTTCTGTATCCACACCACATCTGAATTTGCTTTCTGAGACTAATGGAGTTCATTAGTTATTGTAACTTACAGGCCGAAGGGCTGTATCACAGAGTGGCTGGCCCCTTTAAGAGGAGTCAGGCCCAGTCTATCTGTGATGGACTTCTTTAAGGAGAATGAGCCATCATGGTCCACTCATAAGTAACTAAGGCCTGGATCCACAAAAGAACTGAAAAGTAGTTGTAACATCTAGGTGCCTATAAAATCACAGGAAAAATAATGAGATTCACAAAGCCTGAGATAGGTGCCGAGACTCCCTATACAATGCATGAGGAGAGATAGGTGCTTTACAATTCAATCCACAAAAGCCAGCACACTAGACAGGGAGACACCTAAGCTAGCCAAGGGGCGATACCAAAGGAGGTGGAGCAGGGCTCCTAAACCCCACCCCTCTCAGAGAAATAGTTGCCTAAAGCCAGGCTGCACAGAGGCACCTATCTTTTCTTGAGATCCACCAATGGAAACCCCCTCCTGAAGTCAGGCAGCTTAGGCACCTATGTCATTTCTTGTGAGAATAAGTTAAGCACCTGCCTCGTTCCACCCATGACAACCAGAGCAGGAGGAGGTAACAGTGATCTTATAAATTCTAACCCAGTGGTTGGACCACTCTCCTGGGATGGGAGAGATCTGGCTTCAGTTCCATCCCTCTGCCTGAGGGGGAAAATAGGATTTGAACAGGGGTCTCCTACCTCTCAGGTAAACATTCTAATCACTTAGCTATGGAATAGTGTCTAGTATGAGGCAGCAGTGCATATATCTACAGACACAGACTTAGATGCCTAGGGGACTTTTACCCTCAAAACTTAGACACTGAGTGAATTTAGATGCCTACAAGATTTTGTGGCATCCAAGCAACAGTTTTGTGGATCGCAGTGGAGCCTAAAGCTGGGACAAATACAGTGCTTAATTTCTGCCAGGATTCGCCAGGGCTGAGCCCTGATACCTCTAGGCATGGCAGTTTACAGTCCTGTCACCACTGGTCTTGCTACATCAGTTATGAATGTAAAAAAATTGCTTGAGCCCTTGCACCTCTTTCATTATGAATTAAGCTCTGGACTATGTGTATGTTTACACTATGGAGACTACACAGAATTAGGGCTATGATTATATATTTAGTTTGATGTGTGGTCTAAATACATTTTGAATCCAGGTTTTGAGAAAGAAAAGAGATTAACTAGCACCGCTTCAGCTCCAGCTGAAGCATTCCTTAGTTTTCTGCCTTTCAGCAGAAGCTGAATCAAGTTTAACATCTTGAAACAAAACAGAGAGGGAAAATGAGATCATATGACCAAGAAGTAAGAAAAGAATAATTGCCTCCTAGGTAGAAATACTGCATCCTAGCCGAAATACTACCTATCTTACTTCAGCAAGCTCTCCCCCTTTTCAACAAGCTGCAATGTCAGTGGCGCATATGACCCATAGAGAAGAAAGTGATTTAAAATTACAGCAGAAATAAATAATACATCAAACTGCATAGCAGGAAAAAAGGTAAACAATCCCATTACCTGTTGGTATTTTCCTTTTATTTTTACTCACATAAAACTGCCCTGTTGAAAGCAGCAGCTCCCTACCAATCACATTAAAAACACAATGATATTAAAAATACTTAAGTGGGGAAAGCTATGGATTTTCAAATGGACCTCTTTCCTCATATTCTGCTTAACTGGACTGAGACACAAACTGCTAGAAAGGACCTCAGATAGCAATATTGTAGCTACCGGGCTGTAAGCCTAAATGGAAAATTCAATTCTCCAGACTGGCAATATTATGGAGCAGATAGTTATTAAAGTGTCAGGCTTTTGTAAAATGTATGAAAGAAACAAAAAACGTGACTACAGTGGGAAAAAATCAGGGGTGAGGGAAAACACATCTTTGTTCTGACCACCAATATATTTGTACTTGGCTTCAGTGGCACTTGCAGCCCTATGCACACTACATATGGTGCATATTATTGGCAGAGCAGAGCTAGGGAGAGAAGCAGCTTTCAGCTGCTCCTGGGCAATGCTCAATGGCTGCAAGGGACTGTAGGCCACTCTTTGTGGGTGACTCCATTTTGTTTGCTTGGTCCAGTCAGGAGCTTTGGACGAGAAGTCCAAATCCAGTGCATTGCGCAAACCACAAGAAAAATGCCTGGGGTCACTTCTACTTGGCTCATACAAGGACCAGAAATTCAGCTATAGGAAAAGACCACACAGGACAAGTAAGGGCTAGTCTACACTTACGAGCCGGGTCGACGCGGTGAGTTCGACTTCTCGGAGTTCGAACTATCGCGTCTAATCTGGACGCGCTAGTTCGAACTCCGGAAGCGATAGTTCGAACTCCGGTACTCCACCACTGCAAAAGGCGGTGGCGGAGTCGATCTTGGAGCCGCGGACTTCGATTCCGCGGCGTCTGGACGGGTGAGTAGTTCGAACTAGGGTACTTCGAATTCAGCTACGCTATTCACGTAGCTGCATTTGCGTACCCTAGTTCGACCCCGCTTCTTAGTGTGGACCAGCCCTAAGGAGAGGTGTAAACAGGTGACAAAGCTCACCAGTGCACTTTCATAGGGCCTAATCCAAACCTCAGTGAAGTAAATTGGAAGACCTGATATGGCTTCAGCTGGCTTTAGATCAGGACTCTGACCTTGCTGCAGCCAATGAACAGTGAGTGTGCCCATGCTAAAGCAGAGCAAGTTGTGAACTACTCCAATGTATACCATGTACGTGTAAATAGCCTCATGGGGCTGAAATGGCATGGGAGAAAGTCAGCCAGATTCCTCTCCTTCTGCCACACCCCACTTATCCCATTATACTGGCAGCAGCATTAGGAAGTGGCAGCCCCTAAATCAAGTGAGGATCACATTTTCAGTGGGGGAGGATACTCTCTTGGCCAGTCAGGCTTCATAGCCCTTTTGTGCTTGTAGTGAAAAGTGTCTACATCCCAGTTGAGGGACAAGCATAAGCTTTGCATTCATTGAGTTTAGCAGAACAACGATCCCAACAAAGTAAATTTGAAATCTAAAATAAAACCCTAACTTCACTTTTTGTGAAGTAAATTGTTTAACGGGGCATCAGACCCCTGTGCACTTGCACAATATACATCACTGCACTGAGGAAAGGAGGGGCCAGGAATCTGCCATTATCAAGATCCTCTCATCCACCACTGGGAGGGGCATGCAACTGCCTTGTGTAGGCTGTTTCAACCATTAGGCCCAGCACCTAGCCTGATTGCTTTAGCAGAGGGCTATGGATCAGCCTGGGGCTGAAGCCTTTAGTTGTGTCTCATTTTTCAGAAAGCCAGGAACATTCCCAAGCTTATGCCTACCACCATAACATAAACAGTGTCATAATTCAGGACTAGCTGTTCTTGTGACCTCTCACTGTGGGCACCTTTCCAATTTACATGGCCTGCACCTTCACTTCTCTAAGGGTGAAATCCCTGCAATTCATCCCACTTTTAGACCAGGTCTTTGGCTACAGCACCTCTATGTACCAACCCTGAAACTCCACTGGCCCAACTGTGTTGGGCCACCTGCATGATTACCTTTGGGATCTATCACTTTTAGGTGATATAGCAACTCAGAACAGCATCTCCAAAACAAAGTATTATTTATTTACACCCATAAGAACACAACAATCAGAGAAAAAGTCTAAAACAACAAACAGCCTACATGCATTCATGTTACCCATCTTAAGTAGCAAACTTATCCCAGAAACTCCAGTTTCTGGAAGTGGAGGACCAGTCTGCTCCCCAGCAGTCGCTGCCTCCTTCTTTCTCTCTCAGCTTCAGAGTTTGTTTTTAACCCCTCCAAAGTTGTTTATTTTATTTTTCCCTGCTTGCACGCCTCATTGGGGTTACCAGTCAGCCTGTTGCTCAGACCATGGTGGAGGCAAAACTTTGGTTCCAGCAGACTAAGATTGATTTAACCCCTAGTTATCCTTTAGCAAGCAACACAATAACCTTCCAACAGTGGCTAACAAAATAGTCAAAAATATTATTACAGGCAGCTGCCATGCCTTTCACACATGATTTTGTTAGAGCAGTTTGAGAGGCCCTTCTACCTTGTTTCAGCTCCCAAATACCCAAAGGGGCACTATGGCCTCAGGGCAATCACTGGGACACAGGAAAGTCTCAGATATGTTCCCTATAGTGGCAGTCCTTTCATGGCCAAATACACTGTCATTAAGTCTAGTATCCACCAGCATAGTGGCTGCACTCCCTGTGAGAACCTGAGCCTATATTTTTCTGGATAAATATTCAATTTTATTTTGATTTATATTTTACTTTTGATTGTTATTTTAGATATATTCTTGTCCCCCAATCTCCTCCCACCTCTTTTGGTAGTTGCACAACGAAATTCCTGCCATTCTTCATTTCCTGACATACAGTATCATTTTGACCTGTAAAATAATTAGAAATGGGCAGGTAATAAAATTCAGCACCCACTCCACAGCTCAAAACCTAGGTACAAAAACCATGCATTTTTATTAGCTACCAGAAGGCTAATTATCTTTTTAAAAACAAACAAACATTTCCAGTCTAGGGTATAGTGTCTAAAAGTTCTTAGGGATAAACAAGCAGGTCATTTCTATTAATTTCAATGAGTTTGAATGTGAAAAAATAGAGATCCTTCATAATATATCATAAAATGTTTAAGTCACGAGATGTCAGTTCAAAGGACATACATTCTTAAAAATATTTTCTGAAAACTATGTAAAAAGGTAGTTTAAAAACTCTTACATGCATATTAGAGGGACTGGTTGGGGAGCTAACACCCTGATGAAATAGCAACTTTCGAGATTACACAGAGTTCTCCTTCAGGATAGTTTCCCAAACTGATGACATGTACATTTTTTATCAAGGTTTGCAAAATAAGCAAAAGTTAAATTTTTTCATTACAGCATTTTTGAATCACTCGCTTTAAAATAATTTAGGTGATGCTAGTTTATCACCCAGCAAAGTTATTGCAGATTAGTATGTCTGAAGCATGAGAAAATGTAGAAAAACATAACATTGAAATTCTTGGATACCACAAAGCTTCTTATATGATATGTCCTTTCCACCATTCTGTTGGCGTGGTCTGTGTTCCTCTATCCTCAGTCTGACCATATTCATTTTGTTTAAATGGGCTCAGCTTACCAAATCCAGATAGCTCTGTATGACTGTTCTGTCCTCATCACTATTTACCATTCCACCAATAGTCATGTCATCCTTAAATTTTATCAGAAGTGATGGAAATTTTGAATAAGAGCATGCTTAGGACCAATCACTGAGGAACCCCAGTAGAAACACCCCCATGTAATGGTGATTCCCCATTGAAGACTACTTTATGAGACTGTCAGCTACCCAGTTGTTAATGGATTGTGCTTTATTGATATTGTATAATGCTATTTTTTAAAGTAGAATGTCTTGCATTACTAAGTCAAACTCCTTACAAAAGCTTAAGTCTACATAGTTACCTTCATCACCAATTATATTGCTGTCCTTTAATTCTTTATTAATTGAATATAGTATGAATTTTTCCCACTGCTTTGCCAAGAACTGATTATATTGAAGATAGTGATATCATTTCTTCTGACACCAGTGTCCTGTTGTTACACCAGTGTCACCCCTCTACTGAACAGTAGTAGATGTCCAGGGCCTTGGATATAAGCTTCTGGGTGGAGAAGAAATCAGTGAGATGGAGTGTGGGTATAATCTAAGTCTATGCATACATGCCAGTCTTGAACAGAAATAATCAAACAGCATAGAGAAAAATTCCTTGTTTGGGGAATCTCAGTCTCCACCTCAGAGTCAGTATCATTTACTTTTAACAAGATGAAATCTCCTAGATGCCTAATTCATTTTTGAAAATGGGACACAGATGCCTTTGAAAATGTCACTCTATAATTTCAATTGTGGAAGGAGTTCAAAACAAAAACAAACACACAGACTAAAACCCCACAATATAAAATATTATAGGTGGTCAATTGCTGATAACAGGATAGTGGGTCAAGGCTTCGCAGACACAATTACTAATCACACACAACCTTTTGGAGTCCATAGTGAGACTTAACGTGCTTTTAGGAAAAGGAACCCAGATTACTTCCATTCAATCTAAAGTTCTGAGTCAGTTTCCACAGATGCTGTACTGCAGAGTAGCCATGTTGCACCCAAGAATCCAGCTCTTTTCTTTTACATATCAATGATGTCAGATGTTGCTGAGTAATCACCCACATCATCACAAAACTGTGCATAATGATATGGCCTCTTGAGTTGATTTATAACCAAAATTCTTGTTATTAATCCCTAAATGCCTGACCTTGCACTTTTCAGTATTAAATTTCATCCTATTACTATTACTCCAGTTTACAAGGTCATCCGGATCTTCCTGTATGATATCCCGGTCCTTCTCTGTATTAGCAATACCTCTCAGCTTCATGTCATCCGCAAACTTTATTAGCACATTCCCACTTTTTGTGCCAAAGTCAGTAATAAAAAGATTAAATAAGATTGGTCCCAAAACCGATACCTGAGAACTCCACTAGTAACCTCCTTCCAGCCTGACAGTTTACTTTCAGTATGATCCGTTGTAGTCTCCCCTTTAACCAGTTCCTTATCTACCTTTCAATTTTCATATTGATCCCCATCTTTTCCAATTTAGCTAATAATTCCCCATGTGAAACCATATCAAATGCCTTACTGAAATCGAGGTAAATTAGATCCACTGCATTTCCTTTGTCTAAAAAAATCTGTTACCTTCTCAAAGAAGGAGATCAGGTTGGTTTGGCACAATCTACCTTTTGTAAAACCATGTTGTATTTTGTCCCAATTACCATTGACCTCAATGACCTTAACTACTTTCTCCTTCAAAATTTTTTCCAAGACCTTGCATACTACAGATGTCAAACTAACAGGCCTATAGTTACTCGGATCACTTTTTTTTCCTTTCTTAAAAATAGGAACTATGTTAGCAATTCTCCAGTCATACGGTACAACCCCTGAGTTTACAGATTCATTAAAAATTCTTGCTAATGGGCTTGCAATTTCATGTGCCAGTTCCTTTAATATTTTTGGATGAAGATTATCTGGGCCCCCCAATTTAGTCCCATTAAGCTGTTCGAGTTTGGCTTCTACCTCGGATGTGGTAATATCTACCTCCATATCCTCATTCCCATTTGTCATCCTACCATTATCCCTAAGCTCCTCATTAAAGACTGAGGCAAAGTATTTGTTTAGATATTGGGCCATGCCTAGATTATCCTTAACCTCCACTCCATCCTCAGTGTTTAGCGGTCCCACTTCTTCTTTCTTTGTTTTCTTCTTATTTATATGGCTATAGAACCGTCTACTATTGGTTTTAATTCCCTTTGCAAGGTCCAACTCTACATGGCTTTTGGCCTTTCTCACTTTATCTCTACATGTTCTGACCTCAATAAAGTAGCTTTCCTTGCTCATTCCTCCCATCTTCCACTCCTTGTAGGCTTTCTGCTTTTTCTTAATCACCACTCTGAGATGCTTGCTCATCCAGGTTGGTCTACAACTCTTGCCTATGATTTTTTCCCCTTTCTTGGGATGAAGGCTTCTGATAGTTTCTGCAACTTTGACTTGAAGTAATCCCAGGCCTCCTCTGCCTTTCAATCCACAAGTTCTTCAGTCCAATCCATTTCTCCAACTAATTTCCTTAATTCTTTAAAGTTAGCCCTTTTGAAATAAAAAAAACCCTAGTCCCAGATCTATTTTTGTTTATCCTTCTATCTAGTTTGAACTGAATTAGCTCATAATCACTCGAACCAAGGTTGTCTCCTACAACCATTTCTTCTATGAGGTCCTCACTACTCCCCAAAACCAAATCTAAAATGGCATCCCCTCTTGTTGGTTCTTCAACTACTTGGTGAAGGAATCCATTACTATCACATCCAGGAAAATCTGAGCCCTATTATTATTACTAGCATTTGTTCTCTAGTCTATATCTGGGAAGTTAAACTCTCCCATGATCACACAATTCCCATTAGTGTTTACTTCATTAGAAACATTAAAGAGGTCTCTATCCAAATCCAAATCGGATCCTGGCAGTCTGTAGCACACCCCAAGCACTATCTCAGGGGAGGCTCTAGTACCTTTCTTTCCCAATGTGATTTTGGCCCAGACAGACTCTGTCTTATCCATTCCATCCCTTCTTATTTCTTTACAGTTTACCTCATCATTGATATACAATGCTACTCCACCACCTTTGTCTTTATTTTTGTCTTTCCTGAACAGCACATACCCTTCAATGCCTGTACTCCAGTCATGACTACTATTCCACCATGTTTCTGTTATCCCTATAATATCCAGTTTCACTTCCTGCACCAGTAGCTCTAGTTCCTCCATTTTGTTACCTAGGCTCCTCACAATAGTGTACAAACTTCTTAATTTTTGCTGTTTGGCTTCACTAACATTCTTTACCCGATTAGGCACAGACATTCTACCACAAGTATCATCTATTAGACTGGTATCTACACTACCCTTCCTCCTTACATCCATTGTCCTACCCACGGCTGTCTCCTTTCCTACTTTGTTTTCTTCCCTCTCAATGTTAAATTCCAGTGTGGAGATTACCTGGCCATCTCCCAACCATCTCCCCCCAGTTCCTAGTTTAAAGTTCTCTTAATCAGTTGTGCCAGCCTCCATCCTAGCAGTCTATTTTTCTCCTTACTCAGGTGAAGTCCATCTCAAGAGAACAGTCCTCTGTCCATGAATGCTTCCCAGTGGCCATACATTCCAAAACCCTCCTTATAGCACCACTGCCTGAGCCATCTGTTGATCACCATAATCTTGTCACACCTTTGTTGCCCTTCTCTAGGAACAGGCAGAATCCCACTGAAGATCACCCAAGCCTCAATTTCCTTAAGCGTCTTCCCCAACCTGGCATAGTCTCCCTTGATATGTTCCAGCAAGAATCTAGCTGTATCATTTGTTCCCACATGAAGGACAATCAGCAGATTCTTTCCCGCTCCCGGTTAGGATCCTTTTCAGCCTCAGGTCCACATCCTCCAGATCCTGGGTTCTAAAACAAAAGTAAAGTTCACAGTTTCCAGTTCTCAACACGTGTGCTACAGTCAGGAGTGAAATTGGGCTGGTACAGCATACTGGTAAAAAGTGGCCGCTGGTACCGGCCCATACGCAGCCAACATAAAAGCACTGCAGTGGCAGCGCTTAAACATCGCTACCTCTTTTTCACCCCTGCCCCCATTGGCGGCCCTTCCAGGTCCCTACCAGCAGGGCCGCTGATGGTGGGGGCAAAAGGAGCAGCTGCCCTGGCACTGGTGATTTAAAAGGGTCTGGGGCTCCTGGCTGCCGCTGCCACTACTGCTCTTTAAATCACCATCAGAGCCCCGGGTGGCATGGACCAGGCAGCGTGGATGAGCTAGCTGGGGGACGCTGACCTCCAGCCCCGCCCTTCCACCCAAGGCTCTGTCCCTTCACCCCTGGCTACAGTGGCACCCTTAAGACTGCTCCCAGTATGATCACCAGGCCTCTGGCTACATTTCTGAAATGTGTTTAAAATCTGTGCTTCAGCACCAGTGAATACTGTCATCTGCAATAATATTGTTCCTTTCCTCAAAGGGTGACCATGGCAAAGTCCGCTTCTTTCTTTCAGCAGCTGTGCACTATACATAATCAACCACTGAAAATATTTTAAGCTGCAGAAGCAGCTGTCTCTATATTTTTGTTTGGCATATGTATCTGCCATGAAGGATTCATCATGGCTTTTTTTTTTTTTTACTCCCACATGATGGGATTATGACAGTTTTAGCTTGAATGAGTTACTATAGAGAGGGGCCACTCACAGTTAAATACAGGTGACAGAAGTACCACAGGGGAATAACACAGAGTTTAAATACAAGACACATTCTCTAACTGTTCTCATTTAACTGAAGCTGTGATTATTCTCTCCATGTACTCAAAGATGCTTCTTAATCCTTTGATTTTTCAGCTTTCACTTAATAGCTTTCATGTTACTTGCCACAATATCTTTGACACTGCCACTTTTACCCAATATCACAAATGATGTCTGTGTGTGTAGGTGTGTGTGTGTGTATTTTATATATAAAACCTGAATCCTTCCTGCATCATCAAACTTCACGTAGGCCACGAACAGGGCTCCTCCACAAGGCTATACTGGGCTGCTCTTTGCATGTCCTCCACATTACTAAAGTCCATAATTTTTCCCTAAGTACTGTTTGAGAAATGGATTGTTTTGGTTGGCCCCTTTCCGAGGTTTTTCCACCTGCCAAGGCAGATGGTCTGGCTTCATTCTTAACACATCTCAGATATTTCCATCTTCTTTTATGGACAATTTTAGAGATAAGAGGTCATTGAACTCTGATAAATCTCGGCATTTATTATAAATTGATTCTATTTAACACCTAATATTTCCCCCAAGGCATTTGTTTTCAAAGGCATTTAAATGTCTGTCTCTGCCTGTCAGCTCCTTCCCCATCCCGAGTTCCATCTGCACTTTCAGCCCAAGCTCTGTTGATGAGGAAGCCTTGGCTGTGCAGTAAGGAGCGGGGGCACAGTCAGATTCTGTTACTGGTGGGAGTGCGGGGAGGGGGCAGGGAGTGGCAGGAAAAGTTTGAGTACCACTGTTCTAGTGTACTTTATTAAGCCAATTGATGCTGGTATTGCCTCTCCCTACACTTTTTCTCATAATGAAGTCAATGACAATGTCAAACAGGAGGTGAGAAAGTGCATCCTTGTTTGACACCATGTTTATAATAAACTATTCACTCAAGTCCATGTTTACTTTAACATAGCAATCTGCACCTTGAAGATGTTAATTTATTTTATTAACATACCTTAACACTTCCAAGATGTGCCAGATTGAAGTGCAATGGAGGCGCTGTCAAATGCTTTCTTAAAATCTGTGATGAGTGGTTTTTGCCAATGGATGCTCTCTTGGATGATTATTGTTAGAGTAAACATTTGGTTGACACAAGATCTTCCCAGGTTGAAATCCAGCCTGCTCCCCAGTTAGCTTTGTCTCAACAACTTCCTTCATTCTTCTTAAGGTGATGCTGCAGAAGACTTTGCCTGTCAGTTAGGTCACCTTTCTTTGGTATTGACTATAAAGCCATTTTTCCATTGTACTGGAGGCTTTTCCTGGACCCATCCTTTGCTGAAAAGTTTGGTGATTTTATTGATGGTTTCATCATCACAAGCTTTCAATATTTCCCTTGAGACTTGCAGTTTTCCTGGGTTTTACATTTTTTGTTGCATCTTTCACTTGTTTGTGATGGGAGATGTCTAGCTCTAGTTTAAGTTAAGTTCTTTGTCAAACCAATCATTTTTGATGTAGGTCTAGTTAACACCTCTTGGAAGTGCTCTGCCCATCACTCTCTTCTTTTTCTGTTTTTAAGGCCTTTCCTTGTTTACCCTTAACAGACTTGCCAGCTCCTTTGAACAGGTATATAGAGAGATACAAATATAGATGCTGATATATTTATAAATTTTCAAAACTATTAATTTTGAGTGCCCAACTTGGGGCACCTTAAAGGGATCTGATTTTCAGAGGATGGATGCTAAACACTTTCTAAATATCAGACCTTTCTTAGGTTGGACAGTGAAAAAATGGAGGCATCAAAATCACTGGTCACTGTTAGAAATTGATACATGTATGTGCATATGCAAATATACGCACATACTTACATATAAACAATTTAATTGCAATTTATATTAGAATAAGAGTAATAAGACAACAGTGGTCCAAATGGTGCTCTCACTTACAGCAGAGCAACCAACTGAATCTTAGTCTAAGTGAAGCTAAATGGACACTACTGAGAGCAGAATTTGTCTCTGTAAGCCTATGTAACACAATAGATCCTGGGTAAAATTTTCAAAATACCTAAGTGACTTAGGAACCTAATCCCATTTACAAAAGTATCTTATGAAGAGATTTTCAAAAGGTATGAAGGTATCTAATGATGCAGACAGGCACATGCTAAGCTTTTCAAACACACCCAGGGCCCTAACTTTCATTTATTTCAATGCATTTATCTGCATCTTTAGGGACTGAAATACTTATAAAAATCTGTTCCAAAGTCACATTTGAATAGGGGATTTAGTTACTTAGAAACTTTTGAAAATGCTACCTCTTAGTCATACCAAAAAATTTTACAAACAGAAAGCTCTGATTCAGAATCTCTCTTCTACAACCCTATAGGGGTTCCATGGAGCCTGGCACAATTTAAAGCAACTTGCTAGTGCCTACCCTCATCCATGGGGCAAATTCCCTTTGGGGCACAACAGCCCTCACTGGCAGTGCATCTCACTCACTTACACCCTCCGTCACTTTCAAATAATAATTTGGATCATTTAAATCAATATGTCACTTGTACCATTTATGTCAGCCATATATTTTGCCTCTAGTGTATTAACTATCCTGTAGGCTCCAAATGAATGGGAACACAGCAGTGTCTAACTTCAGGCTCCCATAATTTCCAGACCATCATTTGGTATGGCTGTAACTTCCAAAGCAGCATCACAGCATCTACCAATTAACATTGCTGGCATGACAATAGATGTACATGATATGTGTCAAAGCAATAATGCTTAAATAATATATCTCAGCCTCCAGGGAGATGCCCATTGTCTTACTTTTTTCCTGTGAATCTAGTAATACCAGAAATAAGCACATATAACCAACCATCTGTCTTTGATGGATACAAAAACTCACCTGTGGTATTATTATCACAATGTTTATATTGGAGAGAGTTTAATGTATTCTTAAAAGATCACTCAAATATTCGACTTTCTAAATGCTGGAAACCTAAAGCAGCTCTGCATTATGAGAAACACACCTACAATGGGCCACACTGTGACTTGGAATAAATGTCAAAACCGAGGAGTGATGGGAAGGAAGAATCACATTATCCCCCTCAGTTAGACCTTACCTACAGCCTACTTCATCTGGAGAAGGAGGGTGGGGAAAGGAATGGGCTGAACATTTCCTCCACCTCCCGATATGCTGGTCAATCTATTTAACCCCTGTGGAGGGAGTGGGGGTTGTAAATTGCTGCAACTATAGGCTACAGGGAAATTAATACCATCTGGAACAAGAGGAAACCTGGTAGAGACCTGTACCTCGGGGTATGTCTACACTACGAAATTACTCCGATTTTACAGAAGTCGATTTTTGGGAACAGATTGTATAACGTCGAGTGCATGCATCCACACTAAGCACATTAATTCGACGGTGTGCATCCATAGAAACATGGCAAGCGACAGAGCGGTGCACTGTGGTAGCTATCCCACAGTTCCCGCAGTCCCCGCTGCCCATTGGAATTCTGGGTTGAGCTCCCAATGCCCAATGAGGCCAAAAATTTGTCACAGGTGGTTATGGCTAAATGTCGTCAGTCATCCTGTCTCCATGAAAGCAATGGCAGACAATCATTTTGCGCCCTTTTCCCTGGATTGCCTGAGCAGACGCCATAGCAGAGCAAGCATGGAGCCCGTTCAGCCTTTTTTCACTGTCACTGTATGTCTACGGATGCTGCTGACAGACGCGGTACTACAGTGCTACGCAGCAGCAGCTCCTTGCCTTTGCAAGTTGGCAAAGACAGTTACCAGTCATACTGTACCATCTGCTGTCATGGATGTTCCTGGCCAGCTTCCGTGAGGTCGGTCGGGGGCGCCTAGACAAAAATGAGAATGACTCTCCAGGTCATTCTCTTCTTTAAGTTTTGTCTAATGGAGATTCTGTGCTGCCCAGATTATCAGGCAAGCCTACTAAAGAACCACAGATGCAAGCGGCCGCTTCGGGTCAGAGCCCCAGACATCCCGCAGAAATGATGAGCTTCATGCCATTCTACGGGGTGCCTGTACAACAACCCCACCCATTGCTTCCCTCTTCCCCCAGCCCTCCCGGGCTACCATGGCAGTTATCCCCCCATTTGTGTGATGAAGTAGTAAAGAATGCATGAATTTGAAATAACACTGACTGTATTGCCTCTGCAAGCAGAGATCAAAGGGGGGAGGGGAGGGCAGTTGGCTTACAGGGAAGTAGAGTGAACCACCATTCTGCACTTGCTCAGCCTATAGTTGGACTGCTCCTTACTACTGTCCAGGCTTCATGAGCCAGGGCAGGCTGGGTCCCAAAGGATAACTACAGGCATTTCAACATCCCCAACAGTTATTTTCTGGTCTGGGAAGTAAATCCCTTCCTGCAGCTGTTTAAACAGACCAGAGTTCCTGAAGACGCAAATGGGGGGATAACTGCCATGGTGACTGAGACATCAGAGTCCATGGACAGGGGTGGGGTAGTGATAGCGGCCCCCACTAGAATTGCCTGCAGCTCAGTGTAGAAGCGGCATGTCTGCGGCTCTGTCCCGGAGCGTCCGTTTGATTCTTTGGCTTTCTGGTACACTTGTCTCATCTCCTTAAGTTTCACGCCGCACTGTGTTGAGTCCCTGTTGAGGCCTCTGTCCATCATGACCTTGGAGATTTTTTCACAAGTTTTGGCATTCTGTCTTTTGGAACGAAGTTCTGATAGCACGGACTCGTCTCCTCATACAGCAATCAGATCCAGTACCTCCCGTATGGTCCATGCTGGAGCTCTTTTTCGATTCTAGGACTGCATGGTCACCTGTGCTGATGAGCTCTGCATGGTTACCTATGCTGATCAGCTCTCCATGCTGGGCAAACAGGAAATGAAATTCAAAAGTTCATAGGGCTTTTCCTGTCTACCTGGCCAGTACATCTGAGTGCTGATTGCTGTCCAGAGCGGTCACAATGGTGAACTGTGGGAGAGCTCCCGGAGGCCAATACTATTGAATTGCAACCACACTAACCCTAATTCAAACTGGCAATGTCGATTTCAGTGTTACTCCCCTCGTTGGGGAGGAGTACAGAAATCAATTTTAAGAGCCCTTTATGTCAACAAAAATGCCTTCGTTGTGTGGACGGGTGCAGGGTTAATTTGATTTAATGCTGCTAAATTCAACCTAAACTCGTAGTGTACACCAGGCCTCAGAGGGATGTTTAGGAAGCATACTCTAAGGGAGCTGCATATTACACACTACCGCTCAAGCTGTGTCTAAAGACACAATTTCAGCCCAATATGCGGGCTATATACTATACTTTCATCAATAAGTACTCACACCATTTCTAATGTGGTTGTAAGAAAATCTGTGTCAGCTAGGAAATCCAAGTCAGCTAGGAAAATAATCAAGCCCCAGTGAACTGATTTTATCTACAATTATTAAACTGAGATGACTATTTTAATATAAAGTTAAACTTGCCCACTAATATATTTTTCTGATTACATTTTTACCTCTTCTCATTGCTGAGTAGATTCACTAGTGAATATGCCCATAAAATATGTGTCAGAAGAATGATTTCCCTGATGGCGCCACCGAAATTTGAATTCTTTTTTATTTTTTCCCCAGATGAAGATATCCAAGTTTGCTTTTTTATTAAAGTTATTTTAGGATTTATTTAATGGCGAATTAGGACTGAAAGTGTCTTTCCTGCAGCCCAATTTTACAGTTTACTCTCTTGAAACTACACACATCCTACATCATATTCATCTGATGACGTTGCAAAAGAATGAAACCAGATCCATTTCAAGTATATTTAGTCATTTTTCAAATAAAATTTAGTATAGAGGAGCCATTTTCATGAGAAAATTCTGCCGTCTTTAAAACAAAATATAAAATGTATGTAAAAAGTTTTGATTTGAAAACACTCACCTATTTACAGTAATTAAAATGATCACATTGTGAAATATTTAGTTACATTACCCCATATTTATATATAGTATATGTAAATATATACTGTGCTTTTCCCTATTTATCTATTGTATAGATAACATACACTATTAGAGAAAGATGATCGGAATAATATTAATATATATTGTGTTGTGGGTTTTTTGTTTTATTTGTTTTGTTCAGGTTTTTGTTTGTTTGTTTGTTTTTGAGGATGGTACACAGAATGTTTGAACAACTCATTAATAATGCAAAATTACTGACTTATTCTCTTGTCTATGCACAATGCTGTTCAAGCAAATGTAAATCAATTTAAATTTAATAGGTACAGTAGCAACTAGACAGAAAAGATGTAAAATACTATTGTGTGTGACTCACCATAGCACTTGAAGAAATATTTGTGACCATACTCCAAATGTACTATGAGTTACACACGAGCAAAGGAAATTACTTAATAAGAGGATGATATACAACACCTAGGGTGACTAGATGTCCCGATTTTATAGGGACAGTCTTGATGTTTGGGTCTTTTTCTTTTATAGAATCCCATTACCCCCCACACTCTGTCCCAAATTTTCATACTTCACCCTAACAATACCTAAAGTGAAGGGGGATATGGAAGTCCATCTGCCTAAGTGCACACACAGACAATTAAGGTGACCCATAACTTTTGTAAGTGGTTCATTGTCTCCTGATTCATAGATTCCAAGGCCAGAAAGGACCCATTGTGATGATCTAGTTTGATCTCTTGTATAACACAGACAATAGGTTCCCCCACCAGAAGAACACTAAGACAGCTTTATTGTACAGTATATTGGTTCTTGGAGGCAGGATGGCACCCACTGTGTACACATCACTCTTGAAAGGTGTTCAGAATATATGGCTGCCAACAGAAAATATTTGACAGACATTTTCAACAGATTAGATAGATACTTATGGGACTGGAGCCATCACGCAGCAACCATGCTAATTTATTGCAATAGAGACAGTTGCCATTGAAAAGTCAACACCACAAAGCAGGTCAACACTACCCTAACCAAAACAGCTAAACCCTTTATACACTTTAGATAGTACTAGCTAATAGAAAGGGAATTGTGTGAGCAACCCTGGTTTAATCTGATCTAAATGAGCATTATTACACATTACGATGGAGTCTCATTAGCTGTTGTACATTTGAAGGACTCCATTTTCTTGCAACCATTTATGCTGACTTGTTTTAAATCACACCAAATACATTCTGGGGCAGAATAAATAAAAAAGTATCATGTTTACAAATATTTTAATTAGAAATCACAATTCAGCCACTGAAAGAAATAACAGATTTTATGGATGTCTTGTGTAAATTAGAAAATATTCAGTTCAGTTTCTGCTCCATTTCTTCAAATGGTATCAACTTTTTTTTCTTTGAAGGTAATGACATCAGCAATAGTGCAATTTCCTAAGTTGACCAGCATTAGAAGACATTCCCTCTTCTACTATGCAACCTTAGCCAACAGAGAGCACAAAGGTAGTCTAATCTATCAAAAAATTAATAGGAAAAATACTTTGCTTCTACAGCTGGATTAAGTTTTTCTGACAAAACCATTGTTGGCTGAAAAATGCAGATTTGGATTGACCGAAACATGAATCAAATTTGAGTTGTATTCACTGAATTGTTTTGGTTGAAAAAAATATTCTGTCTTAAAGTTCTGTAACAGTTTTGTGTTTCAGTGCCAGGATGTTCTATTCTTGGCTAAAAAAAACCTTATCAATGATCAAAGTGGGACACTGTGAGGTCTACAATATTATGGTCACCACTTTTAAAAGACTATGATAAATTATTTTCATAGTATGCCATGTGAGACATCATTTGTAAACTTATACTCTGTTGAATATTGTTGTCCTGGTAAAATGTGTGTATCAACACTGTATGAGAAGTTATTAAATTCTTCAATATATCATTGTTATAACATGCTCCAAGGTTAAGACAAGCAACATTCCAGAGACAAAGACACACTAGCACCCCAAACATGTTGAAGACCGATCACCTGCTTAACCAGCCAGTCTTCTGCAATGGGAAGGTGCAAACAAGAAATGTATATTGCACCACAAGAATATTTCAAACCTCACATCCACAATGGACTGCATGTCACCATGACTCAGCAACCATGTTTCTAGCACAAGAAATTGAGTTAAAATTGAGTTCTAGCACAAGAAATTGAGTTCTCTGAAAACATCCAATCAATGTGCAGCAGCAGTCAAAAAAGCAAACAGAATGTTGGGAATCACTGAGAAAGGGATAGATAATAAGACAGAAAATATCACATTGCCTCTATATAAATCCATGGTATGCCCACATCTTGAATACTGCGTGCAGATGTGGTCATCCCTTCTCAAAAAAGATATATTGGAATTGGAAAAGGTTCAAAAAGGGCAACAAAAATGATTAGAGGTATGGAATAGATGCCATATGAGCAGCAGTTAACAAGACTGGGACTTTTCAGCTTGGAAAAGAGACGACTAAGGGGGGACATGATAGAGGTCCAAAAATCATGACTGATGTGGAAAAGTAAATAAGGAAGTGTTATTTATTCCTTTTCATTTGCTGTCCATAATTATTGTGTAATGAGATTACTAGGCAGCAGATTTAAAACAAACAAAAGGAAGTATTTTTTCACACAACACACAGTCAACGTGTGGAACTCTTTGCCAGAGAATATTGTGAAGGCCAAGACTATAACAGGGTTCAAAAAAGAACTAGATAAATTCATGAAGGATAGGTCCATCAATGGCGCTTAGCCAGGATGGGCAGGGATGGTGTCCCTAGCCTCTGTTTGCCAGAAGCTGGTCATGGGCAACAGGCAATGGATCACTTGATGATTACCTGTTACAAAGGGAGAGGAAAACACTTGACTTCACCTCTCCTCCTCCCATCTCTCTGCTAATGACATCAACTCTCAAAGAACTGAACTGAGGCCGGAGTGGTCCCAGACTGGAAGGAGACCCAGCCTGTGAAATGAACAACAGTGTATGGTGAGACAAATCTTTGCTTTTAAGTTCACTTAGCTTGTGACGTGAGGTATTAGCTTGCATATTACTCTTTTATTTTCTTTTGTAACCAATCCTGACCTTTATGCGTTATCACTTGTAATCACTAAAAATCTTTCTATAGTTAATAAACTTATCTTATTGTTTTATTATAACCAGTGTGTGTTTGGATTAAAGTGTGTGGGAAACTCAATTTTCCGTTGATGAAATGACAGACTTTCTATAAGCTTGCATTGTTCAGTAGTGTGCTGGACAGGACAAGATGCACATTTCTGAGGGACCAAGACTGGGACTAGAAATTCGCGGGTGTTGCCCTCTATGTAATTCATGAGTGACTAGTCTGAGTGCCCATGCATTTAGCTGGGAGTGAATTTACAAGCTGAAGATTTACACGAGCAGGCCAGGGTGGCTGTTCTGGCAGTAAAACAGTGTAAAAAGCACCACCGGCTAGAGAGTTAAGGGGATACCGTTGTTCAACAGCCCATATTGTACCCTGGGAAATGTTATACACACCAATAAGAGTAGCAACAGAACTAAACACAAGAGCAGACACAATAATCCATGTGCATCATTTTGGGAGGAGCTGAGTGCGCTCTACTCTTAGTGAGGCCAATGGTATTTGTGAGGGTGCTCGGCACCATGCATGAAGCATTTGGCAGGTAATAGTGCTATGTCTTCTTCCAGTGATTTAGAGTGTGCATTAGAAAAAAGACAATGTTGTAAAGAAGCTGGATGAAGTGGGTTGGGGACTCTCTATCATAGACGTCTGTCTCTTTCTCTGTATGATAATATAGTGTCTATATTATAGATGTCACACTAAGGAGTTTATTAGAAATTGGATACACTGTGTCCACTTCAGCGAAACTGTGATAATATTGTGACCTGATTCATTTCTTTAAGGGAAGAAATTAAGTTGTTTAAGCCTACAAATACATGCAAGGCATCCATTTTGTAAGAAGAGGCAAAAAAGGGACACTATAGGGAAAAAAGAAAGATTTATGTTCAAAAGGATATGTTCAAAAAAGCTTTCTGATCTTAAGGATAGTCACATATCAGAACATTTTGCCTAACGAGGTAGTTATGATGGCAAGATCATTAAGGATGTGCAAGGTGATATTAGACAAGTTTATGAAAAATATAGGACCTGATTCTCCTCCTGCACTGGTTTTAACTTATTTGATTTCACTAGTTATTCCTTATTTATTGTTATAAATGTTGATTTAAGGAGGATGGAATACAAGACCAGGAAGACTCCTTCCAACCTTTCAGTCTATAATTCTAATGTTCTAAGTTGATGACAAGTCTGTTAACAAAATAAATCAGAATAATGCAAAGGAGAAAGACATCAAATCAGAAAAAGAAAACCATATAGTGGTTAACACTAGCACCTTGTATAGGAGAAATGACACATGAGAGATACCATAGTACCATTTGAGGCTGGACAAAATTGATATTCTCATTAGATGTTTTTTGTATTATTGCACTCAAAGCAATTATTAGATTTAAGTGCCATGTGCTCAACACTCACAAACCAAACTCATATGGAAAATATAACAAACTTATAACAGACCTTCAAATACTCTCCCAAAGCAGACTATGAACATCAAATAGATAGAAATTTTTTGAAAGAAAGGAGGAGGACCCTACATTTTTGGTAAAACAAGGTAATAGCTATTAGGAAGAGCACTAAATTCATTATTTATTAATGAACATATCATGCATTCAGGCCATGAAAAATGGCACGGCAACTAATGCACCCTCTGACTGTTAATAAGTTAACTTTGTTTTAATAAAGGTCATGTGACACCAGACCAAATAAACTATGAAAGACATTTACATATTAAACAAAAGTTTGGGAGGTTTCTCTGGAACACCAAATTGATCAGTTATGAGTCAAAGAAGCCAAATTTAAATGTACATACCATAATGAGGAAATAATCAGAGTAAACAAAAATGAATGAATAAAGAAACAATAATAAACTAATGGTAAGTGTCTGCTTGTAGAACACCCCATGTCTGAGCACCTTACCAACTGTCAGGAAACATTCATTACTTGTTAAAAAAAAATACAAACAAACAGATGAATAAAGTTATGGGCCAGATTTATGACTCATTACTCCAGTTTTATTATGGAGTAATACAACATAATTTTGCACTCCAAATTAAAAAAAAAACATAGTAAGAGAACCAAAAAGAGCCACCATGGCCAAACAACAAAGTAAAAGAAGCAGTGAGAGGCAAAAAGGCATCCTTTAAAAATGGAAGTTAAACCCCAATGAGGAAAATAGAAAGGAGCAAAAATTCTGGCAAATGAAGTGTAAAAATATAATTAGTAAAGTCAAAAGAATTTGAAGAACAGCCAGCCAAAGATTCAAAAAGTAATAGCAAAACAATTTTTAAGTACATCAGAAGCAGGAAGCCTGCTAAACAATCAATGGGGCGACTGGACGATCAAGATGCTAAAGGAGCACTCAAGGATGATAAGGCCATTGCGGAGAAACTAAATGAATTCTTTGCATCGGTCTTCATGGTTGAGGATGTGAGGGAGATTCTCAACCTTGACCCATTCTTTTTAGGTGACGAATCTGAAGAACTGTCCCAGACTGAGGTGTCACTAGAGGAGGTTTTGGAACGAATTGATAAACTAAACAGTAATAAGTCACCAGGACCAGATGGTATTCACCCAAGAGTTCTGAAGGAACTCAAATGTGAAATTGCAGGACTACTAACTGTCTGTAATCTATCATTTAAATCAGCTTCTGTTCCAAATGACTGGACTGTGACTCCAATTTTAAAAAAGTGCTCCAGATGTGACCCCGGCAATTACAGGCCAGTAAGCCTGACTTCAATACTGTGCAAACTGGTTGAAACTATAGTAAAGAACAAAATTGTCAGACACATAGATGAACATAATTTATTGGGGAATAGCCAACATGGTTTTTGTAAAGGGAAATCATGCCTCACCAATCTACAAGAATTCTTTGAGGGGATCAACAACCATGTGGACAAGGGGGGTCCAGTGCAGGGCCAGCTCCAGGCACCAGCGAAGGAAGCAGGTGCTTGGGGGGGGCCAAAGGAAAGAGGCGGCATGTCCAGGTCTTTGGCGGCAATTCGGCAGCGGGTCCCTCACAACCTCTTAGAAGCGGCGCGGTAGAGCTGCTGCCGAAGTGCCGCCAATCGTGGCTTTATTTTTTTTTTCTCACTTCACCGCTTGGGGTGGCAAAAAAGCTGGAGCCAGCCCTGATCCAGTGGATATAGTGTACTTAGATTTTCAGAGAGCCTTTGACAAGGTCCCTCTCCAAAGGCTGTTAAGCAAAGTAAGCAGTCATGGGATAAGAGGGAAGGTTCTCTCAATGTATTGGTAACTGCTTAAAAGATAATAAACAAAAGATAGGAATAAATGGTCAGTTATAAATGGAGAGAGGTAACTGTGGTGTTCCCCAGGAGTCTGTACTGGGCCCAGTCCTATTCAATATATTCATAAATAATGTGGAAAAAAGGGGTAAACTGTGAGGTGGCAAAATTTGCAGATGATACAAAACTACTCAACATAGTTAAGACCCAGGCAGACTGCAAAGAGCTACAAAAGGATTTCTCAAAACTGGGTGACTGGGCAACATAATGGCAAATAAAATTCAGTGTTGATAAATGCAAAGTAACGCACATTGGAAAACATAATCCCAACTATACATATAAAATGATGGGGTCGAAATTAGCTGTTACTACCCAAGAAAAAGATGATGGAATCATTGTGGATAGTTGTCTGAAAACATCCAATCAATGTGCAGCAGCAGTCAAAAAAGCAAACAGAATGTTGGGAATCTTTAAGAAAGGGATAGATAAGACAGAAAATATCAAACCGCCTCTATATAAATCCATGAAACACCCATATCTTGAATACTGCATGCAGATGTGGTCATCCCTTCTCAAAAAAGATATATTGGAATTGGAAAAGTTTCAAAAAGGGCAACAAAAATGATTAGAGGTATGGAATAGATGCCATATGAGCAGCGGTTAACAAGACTTGGAAAAGAGACGATTGAGGGAGGATATGAGAGAGGTCTATAAAATCATGACTGCTGTAGAGAAAGTAAATAATGAAATGTTATTTATCCTTCTCATAACACAAGAATTAGGTGCCACCAAATGAAATTACTAGGCAGCAATAAGCAAACAAACAAAAGGAACAAACGAAAAAACAAAGAAAAGAAAGTATTTTTTCACACAACTCACAGTCAACCTGTGGAACTCCTTGCCAGAGGATGTTGTGAAGGCCAAGACTATAACAGGGTTAAAAAAAGAACTAGATAAATTCATGCAGAGTAAGTCCATCAATGGCTATTAGCGAAGATGTGCAGGGATGGTGTCTCTAGCCTCTGTTTGCCAGAAGCTGGGAACGGGTGCCCGGGGATAGATCACTTGATGATTACCTGTTCTGTTCATTCCCTCTGGGGTACCTGGCATTGGCCACTGTCAGAAGACAGGATCCTGAGCTAGATGGACCTTTGGTCTGACCCAGTATTGCCGTTCTTATGTTAGTGATGAATTGGTGCTTGTGATAGGATGCTCAGTGGGCCAAGTAGCCTGGTGGTTAATGCACCTGATATCCAGACCCCTGCGCTTCCCTGAGTGGGCAGCAGAGGTGCTTGGTTCCTGACCGTAGGCCAGAAATCTTCTGGCCTCCACTCACATCTGGGCCTCAGCCTTTAAAGGGATGGGGTAGGGAGACCATGGGACCCAACCCTGGGCCCTGTCTGAAGGAACATTGGCAGGGTCTTCCTGGCAGAGACGAAGTCCACTGCCCTGAGCTACTTGCAATCTATATCCCTTCAGTTTGGGGTCCAAACAGTTTGTAGTGTCTCCTCTGGAGTAGTGCGCCCTTGTGGACCTTTTGCAGCATCGTGCTGCAGCCTCGTGTCTCTCTAGCAGGGGCAGATATAAGGTTGGAGAGGGCCTAATCCCACAATGTTCTTATAGTAAAGTTAACTTACTGCTGGGTGCTCCCACAACGTTGCTCCCCCAGCAACTGTCAAGTCTGACACTCCCCTCATATAGAGATAGGGTTACCAACTTTGTAATATTTAAAAACCAGACACTCCAGCAGGAGTGCTGGAACCTCTCCCACCCTGCCTTTTCTCCCCTGAGGCCCTGCCCCTACCATTACCCCTATCTCCACCCCCACCCCCAAGGCATCACCCCTCTAGTGGAAGGTCCCCTTCATCCCCCTGTTTGCTTCTCTTTCCCCTTCCCCTGTTGCTTGCTGCTTTTCCCCTCCTGCCCCCCACTGGTTCAGGAGGGACTTGCCTGTGAAGCTGGGGCTGGGAGCTGCTGTTATCCAATGCTGATAGGAGGCATTCCTGGCTGAGCAGGGGCTGGCATGGGTGATGACCTGGCACCTCCCTGCTTCCCTCACCTGCAGTAACTGGACTTCGAGTGTCTGGTCAGTAGATCTGACCCGACACTGTCAGGTCCCCTTTTTGACCGGAATCTCTGGTTGAATACCAGACACCTGGCAACCCTATGTAAAAAGGCAGAGTTACCTCCTGCCTGTTCACCAGTCAGCCCAGAACTGAGCCAGGTTCTTTCCTTTCTTTCCCCTCTCCATGCCTGGCCGTGTCTCTGGCTGCAGTTATAGTGGGGTGGGTTAACTAGGCCAATAGGTTCTCTTTAACTCCTTTTCCACTGCTGCAAGGGTTCGCTGATCCATCACAGTTTATATTTATATATATATAGACAGACGGATATAGAGAAATATAGACAGATGCGAGTCAGATTCTCCACTGTGCTCAGCTCCCTGATAGCCCCCAAGCTAAGTTATAGATTCCTAAATCTTTGCCTGGCCCTGAGCACAGGTTATAGCACCTACATCAGGGGTGGGCAAAGTACGGCCCACAGGCCAGATCCAGCCCCTCAGGGCTTTGGCACCACGTCCCTGTGGCCCCTGGGCAGGGGCGGGGTGGGGAAGTAGAGGGCTCCATGCATTGCCCTTGCCTCCAGGCACCGCCCCCCCCACCGCTCCCATTGGCCGGGAACCAGGAACCGCAGCCAATGGGAACTTCGGGGGAGGTACCTGGAGACGTGGCAAGGGCAGTGCATGCAGGGCAGCACAGGGCCAGGGCCGGGGCCGGGGCCAGGGCCAGGAAGGGTGCAGAGTGCGGCAGGTCAGAGGGTTGGGGTGCACAGGGGTGCAGGACGCAGCAGGGAGCTCAGGGCAGGAGGTTGGGGTGCAGGAGGGGTGTGGAGTGTTTGAGGGGGTTCAGGGCAGGAGGGTGGGATGCAGGAGGGGTGCGAGGTGCAGGCAGGGGGCTTAGGGCTGGGAGTTGGGGGTGGGGTGGCAGTGGCCCCCAACCGCCTGCCCGAGCCCCCTCCCGCAGTTCTCACCCCTCCTGCATCTCTGCCTTGAGACCCCTCCTGCACTCCGCACCCCTCCTGCACCCCAAACCCCTTCCCTGAGCCCCCTCATACACCCCACTTCCCTCCTCTGCCCCAATCCCTTGTCCCGAGCCCCTTCCTGCACACTGCACCCCCTCTCACACCCCCTCCCGCACTCCAACCCCCTTGCCCCAGCCCTGCATACTATTTCCCAACCCAGATGTGGCCCTCAGCCCAAAAAGTTTGCCCACCCCGACCTACATACTGCTGTGACATACAGTGCTCCTTGGAACGTTCGCCTATTGAGGAAAGCCAAAGCACAGCCTCTCCCTGCTCTCTGTGCCAAGAACAGGAGTGATGTAGAGTTGTCTATTCCGGCTCTACATTTATTAGGAATTTCTCCATGAAAAGGGAATCCCATGTAGGGCGATGCAGTTTGTCTCCATTCCCTTTGTGACATCTGAATAATGCAAAAGGAGTTCAGCGGAGCAAAGAATCTGCCCGCATTTTATATTTTTTATATATATGGACAGGTAGAGATGCATGATTATTATACTTGGGTATGAGCTCAAAGGTCTTTCAGATATTGGGTGTCCTAAAAACAAAAGATTATGATTAGTGTATTATCCTCCCCTTATTTTTACATTTGGTTAAATGATTCCTAGAGTTACACCAGCATCAAACTGGTAAATCAGGACCATTAAATTTAAATTGAATGAATAAGGCCTAGCTCTTACAATCTGATTGATGCAGGTGGGTTGCAGGAATCTGACAATATGCTGCCAGTTCTCATGATTGACCGTAAGTCTCACAACATGTGGACCCACCCTTAAAACCCAGCTCTTGGGGTTACGTATGTGATTACGAAAGAATCTCAGCGTTCATTTTTAAAAAGGGTGGACATTTTAAAATGTGACCTCTAAAGGCTCAGAAACCAGAAGGCAATAAAAAGAATTCACATTTATTATTTTCAAGCCAATCTTATGATTTTTGAACCGTTGTTATTGGCAATGCTGCATATGTAAGGCATATGGAATGCCATGTAGGTGCAAGAACTATTCTGTGAAAGTGAATGGGAGCAAACAAAAATGGTAGGCTGGGGAAAGAAAAACAGTGTAATAAAGAGGAAGAAAAAGGAAAACAGGAGGAAGAGAATGTCTGTTAGGATAATATCACAGTTAACCTGGCAGAATTTCCCAGTGTTGTACATGAAATTAGATTATTTTTTTAAAAGTTTAAATTCAAAGAAGAAAAAAGGAAAGTCACCACTATCATAAATAAATGAAAATACAACAGTTGGAAGCAGTGCCCAATGCAGGAAGCACCCAGCTTCCATTAATGCAACAGCGCACAGCTTCAGCAAGCGTCACCAACCAGCCTGACTTATGTCACCATTAAAGCTTAAAACTTACTCATTGCCTTTTATAACTGCAACCAAGATAAGTTACTACAGTGCCAAACAGCAGGGAGCTTGGGTCTTATTACTGGCAGCACACAACACAGGGGGAAAAAAATGTTGCCAGACAAGCCATGCATGTGATGTGTGTCTGGAAGAAAAAAGTAAAATTTACATAAAATGCATGAAGAATAATTTTGAAATGAAAGAAAAACAGTAATTCTTTTCATGACTGTCCCAACTGTGAGTGAAGGAGACTCTCAGGGAAATTCTAGTCTCTTGCTCCTTAGCTGACCCTCCTCCTCTCTCTCTCCTGCCCCCGTATTCTCTGACTTTCCCATTTCTAAAACTGGTGGTCCTGTATTCTTTCTCTGTAATGTGTTAAAGACCGCAGCAAGAGTCCTTCTGGCTGTCAGACGACTTTGGTGTTGCTGTGTGCTGCTTTTTTTGATAAGTACTGCCCTTGACAGATTTTGCCAAATCATTTTGCTAGAGATGCTCATAAAACAGTTTTTTTCTTCCACATTCCTCACCCAAAATAGCTCAGAGCATGCTGAGACTTGAACTAACTACCTAGCTATATCCTTATTTGTTCTGACTGTATGGAAAAAAATCCCACTTGACTACATAGGCCTGGTCTACACTACGCGTTTAAACTGGTTTTAGGAGCGTTAAACCAATTTAACGCCACACCCGTCCACACTAAGAGGCCCTTTATATTGATATAAAGGGCTCTTTAAACCGGTTTCTGTACTCCTCCCCAACGAGAGGAGTAGCGCTAATATCAGTATTGCCATATCGGATTAGGGTTAGTGTGGCCGCAAATCGACGGTACTGGCCTCCAGGCGGTATCCCACAGTGCACCACTGACCGCTCTGGACAGCAATCAGAACTCGGATGCAGTGGCCAGGTAGACAGGAAAAGCCCCGTGAACTTTTGAATATTTCCTGTTTGCCCAGCGCGGAGCTCCGATCAGCACGGGTGGTGATGCAGTCCGAAATCAAAATCCAAAAAGAGCTCCAGCATGGACCGTACGGATGTGATCGCTGTATGGGCAGGCAAATCTGTTCTATCAGAGCTCCGTTACAGAAGATGAAATTCCAAAGCATTTTACAAAAAATCTCCAGACAGAGGCCACAGCAGGGACTCAGCACGCTGCTGTGTGAGAAGCGTAACGGAAAGCCAAAGAATCAAATGGACGCTCATGGAGGGAGGGAGGGGGGACTGAGGACTCCAGCTATCCCACAGTTCCTGCAGTCTCCGAAAAGCATTTGCATTCTTGGCTGAGCTCCAAATGACTGTAGTGTCAAACACATTGTCCGTGGTGGTTTAGGGCATAGCTCATCAATTTACCCCCCTCACCCACCCCCAGAAGTAAAAGGGAAAAACATCCTCTCTTGACTCTTTTAAATGTCACCCTATGTTTACTGAATGGTGCTGATAGACGCGATGCTGCAGCAGTCAACGGCAGCATCCTCGCCCCCCCCCATGGGTGGCTGATGGTACAATATGGCTGATATCCAGCGTCATCATCAGCCTTTTGGCAGATGGTGCAGTGCAAAAGGACTGGTATCTGTCATCATCAGCCCGTGAGTGCTCCTGGCTGGCCTCCGGTGAGGTCGGCCGGGGGCGCCTGGGTAAAAAACTCCTGATCATTCCTGGTAGATGGTGCAGTACGACTGGTAACCGTCTTCATCATAGCAACAGGGGGCTGAGCTCCATCAGCCCCCGCCCTTCATGTATAAAGAAAAGATTCTGTTCTGCCTGGACTATCATAGCAGCAGGATGCTGGGCTCCTCTCCCCCACACTGCTTAATGTCCTGTCTGGACTATCATAGCAGCTGGAGGCTGCCTTCCCCTCATATCTCACTAACAAGTCACTGTTTCTTATTCCTGCATTCTTTATTACTTCATCACAAAAATGGGGGGACACTGCAACGGTAGCTCAGGAAGGCTGGGGGAGGAGGGAAGCAACAGGTGGGGTTGTTGCAGGGGCACCCCCTGTGAATGGCATACAGCTCATCATTTCTGCGGGATCTGACACGGAGCGGTTGTGCTCTCTGGTTCTCTGATACACTGGTTCTCTAGTACACTTGCCCCATATTCTAGGCAGGACTGATTCTATTTTTAGATACCGTAAAGGAGGGATTGACTCGGGGAGTCATTCCCATTTTTGTCTTTTGCGCCCCCGGCTGATCTCAGCCAGGGGCACCTATGACAGCAGCAGATGGTGCAGCACAAAAGGACTGGTAACCGTCATCTCATTGCCAATTTACAATGGCATGGTAGATGGTACAGTACGGCTAATAACCATCTCTGCTATCATGCAAAAGCAAATGAATGCTGCTGTGTAGCGCTGCTGAATCACCTCTGTCAGTGGCATCTAGTACACATATGGTGACAGTTACAAGAGGCAAAACAGGCTCCATGGTTGCCATGATATGGCGTCTGCCAGGGCAATCCAGGGAAAAAGGGCGCAAAATGATTGTCTGCCATTGCTTCCCCGGAGGAAGAAATGACTGACGACATTTACCCAGAACCTCCCGCGAGAATGATTTTTGCCCCATCAGGCACTGGGATCTCAACCCAGAATTCCAAGGGGCGGGGGAGACTGCAGGAACTATGGGATAGCTACGGAATAGCTACCCACAGTGCAACGCTCCAGAAATCGACGCTAGCCTCAGACCGTGGACACACCCCACCGATTTAATGTGCTTAGTGTGGCCGCGTGCACTCAATTTTATACAATCTGTTTTACTAAACCGGTTTATGTAAATTCGGAATAATCCCGTAGTGTAGAAGTACCCATAGACAGACAGACTGACAATGCAGTCCTTTCTGCTGAGCTTGATGTATTTATTACTATATCACACTCGCTAAGCAGGCTTCAGGGGATGGTCATTCCTACATAGAGGACATGAATTAGTGATTGTCCCAGGTTAACTCCCCAAACCTAAAGCTCCATTAACAATTGGAGGGGAGGTCAAAATCCAAAAAGATCTGCACTTTGTAGCTGGCTCCTCTCTCCAACTGATCAAAGTCTTCAGATCTTAACACCTCAAAGGTTGTGCCATTGAAAATCTGAGCCCAACCATAGCATCTCAGAGCCATCTCTCATACGAATATTGATAATATTTCACTGCATGTGCCCAGTGACACATACTCTCTTTTGGAAAGAGCCAGTCAGTTGGGCCACTTCTACCAGAGCCACAGCATATTTGGCACTGCCTCAGACAGATGTGGCCAAAAAGCACAGGCCCTTTGGCATTGACTCAGCATCACAGCAAAGATTGAAGGACAGACCGCGAACAGTCCCCTGCCTCTGTTGAGCTGTGCAGGGGCAAGCTGTGGGGCCATTCATAAGAGCAGCTCTCTGCTCTTGGGAGCAGGCTACTGAAAAGAAGTAAGGAGGTGCAGGAGCTTGGCCTTACCGCTGGATAGAGCAGTGCTTGTGCACTGAGACGTTGTGAAGGGGTGGGAGGAGAGCAATTGACTCCATTCTACTTGTGCAGATTGCACAACCCCCATGTGCAAAGAGCTGTACAGGTAGAGATCATGCATCTCTGAGGCACATCTCTCTGGTGCTCTCCTTGATCAGCATGGATCCATATCATTCACTTCCATGGGCTCTGGTTGGAAAGCCACATTCTGCTCCTTTGAAAACTAGGGCTTTGTAAAGTACATAACAAATGAAGGAGGTCAGTGGGAAGACAAGGAGACAATGCCACCACTGATATGGGTAACACTGATAAAGAATACTGCAGTTGCAAAACAATGCCCCCTCCCTCCTGAAAATTCTCCTCCTCACAGCAGCGCTTTATACACTTATCTAAGACAGGAAGTAGGGGACAGGAGAGGCCCATTTCATAAATCAAAAATTAAATAAATAAATACAAAGGGATGGAAATTAGATGCCAGTAACTGACACATTTTTTTCAAGAGTATAAGGAAAGTAAACACTAAAAGGAACCCATAGTTAACATCGGAACAAAGGTACTAGAGAAATGTGCAAAGACTGATAACATTTCAGAGCCAGATGGGATCTATTCCAGAAACTGGATGGAAGTGAGAAAAAAAGATGAGGTATCCTCTAGCAGTATGAAAAACCTTTGTTGAGAAAGGGAAGGTAGTAATCAATGGATGAGAGACTTCCTGTGCTACACCAGCTGCATTACATTCCGGATACTGACTCTGCTTTACTTGTCTGTCTCAAATTAAGGCACATGATTTTTCAGGTCACACTTAGAGGTGAGATTAGGGATCGGCAAACTGGTTCAGATAAAATAAGAACCAACCCAAACCTTCACCAAAAATATTCAACAAACCATAAGTGAATACTTTTCTAGTATAATTTATTGAGATTCACTTTTGAAAACCAAATTACCGTACATTTTGGTGTGCCATGTAGTTCCTGACAGTAAAGAAATACCTTGAAATAGACTATTCCCACAGAATTTCTAGACAAACCTTATCTGTCTAATATGATGGGAAAATCAGGAACTTGAGAAAATTTAGAGACAGAAGACTTGAAGAACCTGGGGATGATACCTGCAAATTTCCAGCCCTCATACAGAAAGGAGAGAAAATGGAAATTTCCTCAACAGATGGTTTATGCTCTGCACAGAGATTAATGTTCATGGTTGAACTTCTTCTGTAAAGGAGCAAAGAATCCTGTGGCACCTTATAGACTAACAGACGTTTTGCAGCATGAGCTTTTGTGGGTGAATGCCCACTTCGTCGGATGCAACAGTGGAAATTTCCAGGGGCAGGTAAATATAAGCAAGCAAGAAGCAAGCTAGAGATAACGAGATTAGATCAATCAGGGAGGATGAGGCCCTGTTCTAGCTGTTGAGGTGTGAAAACCAAGGGAGGAGAAACTGGTTCTGTAGTTGCAAGCCATTCACAGTCTTTGTTTAATCCTAAACTGATGGTGTCAAATTTGCAAATGAACTGAAGCTCAGCAGTTTCTCTTAGAAGTCTGGTCCTAAAGTTTTTTTGCTGGAGGATGGCCACCTTAAGATCTGCTATTCTGTGGCCAGGGAGGTTGAAGTGTTCTCCTACATGTTTTTGTATATTGCCATTCCTAATAACTGATTTGTGTCCATTTATCCTTTTCCTTAGAGAGTGTCCAGTTTGGCCGATCTACATAGCAGAAGGGCATTGCTGGCATATGATGGCATATATTATATTGGTGGATGTGCAGGTGAATGAACCGGTGATGGTGTGGCTGATCTGGTTAGGTCCTGTGATGGTGTTGCTGGTGTAGATATGTGGGCAGAGTTGTCATCGAGGTTTGTTGCATGGATTGGTTCCTGAGCTAGAGTTACTATGGTGCGGTGTGCAGTTATGGTCACATTAACACCACCCTATACCGAAAACCTACCGACCGCTATGCCTACCTTCATGCCTCCAGCTTCCATCCCAGACACACCACAAGATCCATTGTCTACAGCCAAGAACTGAGGTGCAACTGTATCTGCTCTAACCCCGCAGACAGAGACCAACACCTAGAAAATCTCCACCAAGCATCCTCAAAACTACAGTACCCGCACGAGGAAATAAGGAAACAGATCAACAGAGCCAGACGTGTACCCAGAAGCCTCCTACTGCAAGACAAACCCAAGAAAGAAACCAACAGGACTCCACTGGCCATCACATACAGTCCCCAGCTAAAGCCCCTCCAACGCATCATCAGGGATCTACAACCCATCCTGGACAATGATCCCACACTTTCACAGGCCTTGGGTGGCAGGCCAGTCCTCACCCACAGACAACCTGCCAACCTGAAGCATATTCTCACCAGTAACTGCACACCGCACCATAGTAACTCTAGCTCAGGAACCAATCCATGCAACATATGCCAGCAATGCCCTTCTGCTATGTTTTCTAAATCAAAGCATCTGTTAAAGCACAGCATAGTGATGAATAGTCATCCTTTAACACTGGCATCAATCAAAGAAAGATGGCACCTACATCAATCGCTTGGTGTCACAGAAATAAAAGTACATGACAGAATGTTGTCACAGGATAAACACATCTCACTTTGGAAACAAACAATTTCACTACATCTCACCATTGGTTGTCATGCTGTGCACACACATATCTTTTTGTCTAGTTATATCATTTACTTTGATCTCTAATCTCTGTATTTTTGCTGGTGTAAGTACCGCACTCTGTACAAATGAAAACAGCACAAATACTGTGTATCTCTTTTTAGTGAACAAAATAGACTCCTTGAAGAATGTGCTGCTGCTTATCCATGTATCAAACTCTGAATATGGCTATTATTCAGACCTAATTCACACAAAACTTCCACTGTTTGAGTAACTACAAAAACAACAAACTAGGAACAGACTTCTGAACTGAGCATTCTACCAGCAGCTTCCTTCAAGACGTACGGGTATGTCTACACAGTATATTAAGCCCTGGTTCTGACAGGTTTAAACCCAATCTCTGCTTCTGTCTGCACAGAAATCAGTGTGTCTTGGGCCTGGAATCCCTCTGGACTCGGGCCCACGGACCATGTAAGAGTGTGGGTCAGAACATGAGTCACTGTGATGTGGGTCAAAGCCCAGGAATTTTGCAGTGTGGATGCAGCTCATGTCCTGGTCAGCTGACTCAGTTCTTGACAGTCCTATGTTATTCCACAATCCTCTGGGGCTGTGCTTCTCAGCTCTTTCATTTCCAAATTTCCCACTTGCTTCCCAAGAACTGGAAGCAACTTCCTTGTTCAAATGCATCTGCTTGGCACTTAACACTTCATATATTTTTTTGACTGCTCAACTGGAAACACAAGTAACTCTCATATGTTTAGCTATGGACAGTACTAACAAGTCACCCTGCCTCAAGGTGAGCTATTAGCTGGCCAGAGGAACAGAACTGGATTCTGGTTAATCTCTAGGGAAAGGTGAGCAAGATGCTTGACTTTAGCAAGAGTATAAAAAATGGTCATATCTGGAAACCTATATCTAAGTTGCTGGAGGCAAGTGGACAGCAGAACAATATAGAGGATGAATCAAGTGACTGAAGACAGACTACCACAAAGTCAAGGATGCTAATGGCCCCTCTGGTAACTCTCTCTTTTCCTGCTCTTTTTGAAGAATTTGCCTCTTTGATGAGCACTGAGCCCACTGTAGTGCATGATTATTGGCTGAATGGGGATATCACCCTAATAACCCCCCAGTCACAGGTACCACTGAGGATAATCAGCCGCTGGATGAAAGGCAAGGAGCGATCCTGGTGCTGAGGTTGGTAACCAAACAGGCTATGCTGCCAGAGCAACTATAGCACATCCTGGGTCCATACTCATAAGAGCTGGCCTTGGGGATTTGCGGGTGGCAGAACGGGCATCAGAGCAAGCGCTGGGCCCTGGTAAGTTTCTGTCACCATGTCTGGATTTATTAATCTATGAATGGGAGGGATTTCGAGGTTATAACCCTATTAAGTTATTAATATAAGATGAGGTTTTGGTGTGCTTCCATTCACGTAGAACCATTCCCCTAGAGACCCCACTTCTTCCCTCTGACTCTATGTGGGATTCAAAATGGACACCACAAGAGGAGAAAAAAGTTAAACAAGCAAATATGAAATTTTTACTAGTTACTCACTGATGGCTGTAAGTATGCAATGGGACTCCATAATTAACAGCCTTATGAACCTCTCCTGTGCAATACAGCACTCCTTATAAAATGGCGTCGGCTACACTGCCCTGTACCATCTGTAAAATGAGTCATCCCCCCACTCAAAAAAACCCCCACCCTGGTCATTCTGAGCCTATACAAAAATGGAGTGCGTATATTGTCCATAGCTGGTGTCATGCTTTCTGGAGTGGCTCATGACCATGAGTGCCTACGTTAGGGCAGACTGTTAGAAAACAGGGCAGAGAGCCCAAACTAGCAGTGTGTTCTATAATTAGATTTCACCAAGCCAGTAAAAAAAGTGAATTCCTGGATCATCTTACCATAGAGTCACAGACAGTTACCTTGGACTCTCCAGTCTATCTTACCACACAGACAAACTGGACTTTGTGATAAAATGGTTACTTATACCAAACATCATATCACATTTAGGTTGCTTCCAGTCCCAAGAAACCAGTCACTTACCCCATATCAATTGATATTCTAGATCTTACACCAAAAAAATGCTGGTAGCTAGTTCTATAGTAAACTAACTAATAGTTTATTAGCTAAGAAAAGGAAACAAGAGTTACTGAGAGGTTAAAGCAGGTAAAATATCTGCACAGGTGAGTCTCAGTTTGTAATTCCAACTGGTGGCAGTGATGTTATAAACTCGCAGTTTCCCAAAAGTATTTTCAGGGTACCCAGATTGTCTCTGGGGATCTCTGCTTTGCAACTGGCACAATTCCCTTTAGTTTGCTTTAATGAAATCTTCATTATTCTTACTCCTCTGTGGCTATGACAGGAAGAAAAAATCTGACCATAACTCAAAAGTTAGGAAATGTCAAAATCAAGGCTGCCTGAACAACTGTAATTTAGCATGCTTGTGCATATCCATTATGACACAGTCTTTAATTATATAATCACATACTCTTTTTTTCTAGAAACTCCACCCTCCCATCCCTTGTTCAATGCACAGGATAGATCTGCTCAGTGGGTGGATCAGAGGTTTGTATTGAAGGAAACTGTTATATCTTCAGAAACAACTGAACTGTTTTGACTGAAATTTTCTGAAGACATTCCATGTGAGGCAGACACCTGCTTTGGACTGCTAAAGTTTGTCAAAGTTATAAGCAACTGAAAATGTGGTTTTATAAAGTTAAGTATTGGACATCCATAGTAATAATAATAAGCAGTGCTATTGGTTCTGCCTCTGATATCCAGTCTGTTAATCAGATCCTTATTTGGTATAAATTGGCATAACACTATTGTGGGGATTTGTACTTTTTAAAAATAATTCTTTATAATTATTTCCCAATTAAAAATAGATTTTACAATCAACAGTAATATCTGTATATTAATTACTATGTGTACATACCAATACACCTCTACCCCAATATAACGCTGTCCTTGGGAGCCAAAAAAATCTTACCGCATTATAGGTGAAACTGCATTATATCGAACTTGCTTTGATCCATCGGAGTGCACAGCCCCACTTCCCCTGGAGCACTGCTTTTCCATGTTATATCTAAATTTGTGTTATATCAGGTCGCGTTATAACGGGGTAGAGGTGTATTATTGATATTGGTTTGTTGTAAGTGTGAATGTTTGTGTGCACAACACATTAAATCAGATATTGTGTTCATCATAGAAAGGTAGGGCTGGAAGAGACTTCAAGAAGTCATCACTGCATTCAGACAGGGCCAAGTAAACTTAGATCATCCCTAACAGGTGTTTGCCCAACTTCTTCTTAAAAAACTCCCATAATGGGGATTCCACAACTTCTCCTGGAAACCTATTCCAGAGCTTAACTACATTGATAGTTTAAAAGTTTTTTCCCCCTAATATCTAACCTAAATCTTGCTGCAGATTAAGACCATTACTTCTGGTCCTTATTTCTGTAAATATAGAGAACAATTGATCACAGTCCTCTTTATAAACAGCCATTTACAAAGTTGCAGACTTATCTGGTCCCCCCCTCAAGACTAAACACCCTGTTTTTTTAACATTTCCTCAGAGGTCAGGTTTTCTAAACCTCTTATTTTTGTTGCTGTCCACTGGACTCTCTCCAGTTTGTTCACTAATTACTGATAGTGTGGCATTCAAAATTGGACCCAGCACTCTATCTGAGGCATCACCAGTTCTGAGTAGAGCTGGACAGTTACCTCCTATGTCTTAGATATGTCATCCCTGTTAATACATCCCACATTGATATTAGATTTTTTGTAGCCGCATCCTCTACACTCCATTATCTAAGTTTTTAATGAAAATATTGACTAGTACCAGATCCCAGACTGACCCCTGTGGGATCCTACTAGATACATGCTTCCAGTATGATGGAAAACAATTGATAACTACTCTTTGAATATGGTCTTTCCACCAGTTGTGCACTCACTTTACAGTAATTTCTCTAGGTTGTTTCTGAGTCTCATGTGGGGCTATGTCAAAAGCCTTACTCAAATCAAGATCTATCTTATCTTCTGTTTCCCTGTTATCCACTAGGCCAGTAACCCTGTCAAACAAGGAAATTGGGTTGGATTTGGTGTGATGTGCTGACAAATCCATGCTGGCTATTCTTTATAAACCAGTTATCCTCTAGGTGCTTGTGAATTGATTGTTTAATTCACTGTTCCAGTATCTTTCCAGGTTCAAAGTTAGGCTGACTGGCCTATAATGTCCCAGAACCTCTTTGTTCCTGCCTTTAAAAGATAGGTACTAAGTTTACCCTTCTCCAATCCTCTGGGACCTCACCCATCATCCATGAGTTCTCAAAAATAATTGCTAATGGCTCTGAGATTACTTCAGCTAGTTCCTTAAGTACCCTAGGATGAATTTCATCTCGCCTTGCTAATTTATTAGAAATCTTGACTGACTTCTGACTCTTTAAATCTATATTGTTACAAGTTTCCATTTCTCTTCTATTTGTATCAACTTGATAGAATTCATAATACTCTTATGAAACATGAAGAAAAACCAAACAACATGACTAGAAAAGCAGAGACAATAATCTACTCTTGTGAAGGTGCCTCACTGACTTCCTTTGGGAAGTTACTTTTGCGTTTGATGGAACTTACTGTTTCAAAATCCTGGACTAGTCCAAGGTGACAAATTAAATGATCTGGGAAGTGTTTTCTAGCCCTATTACCTAAGAGCCCATATAAATCTATCCAAGTTTAATTTTAGGGGGGCTGATTCTCTGCTCTACTATGGTGTGTTCATATCAACCTAATATAACTGATTTCAGTGGGAGTTAGGCACATAGGCACTTTTGAAAAAACGCACTAGGCCCTATCTGCACCTTTAGATGCCTAGATTCCTTTAAAAACCTGGCCCCTACTACTTTTTGTATGGCATCCTTAACCACTGTAAAAACAATGTTTTCCATTCCCAAGGGCTTAGAACCACACAATATATAACAGCAAAAGTTGTTCAAAATGTGTCTGTTACCATGCCTCCCAGTAACTTACAGGAAATCAATGGAATATTCATTAAAGCACAGTAGTCTAGTTAATCATGGTAAACTTACTCTGTTAAGAATTTCAGACAACAGGAAACATTTTAAAGATCTTTGCTATACTTAAGTGTGTGTGATCAATTACATTTTTAAGAGAATATATAGGGTATTTTATAAATGATTTTGTGTGTTTTCTTGAAGAAAATAAGTCATTATAAAGTTAAATTTATGTACTGTATTTTGATGCCTCTAGTTGTAAATCTATAGGAGTGAGCACCTCACCTGCTTAGGCACTGCTTAGGTGGGACAATGAATACAGGAAAGCACCACAAATGGGAATAACTGTAGAGGTCTACTTAGAACTTTGCATTACAAAGCAAGGCATTGAGGTACTCGACAAACAAAATAGAAAAGCGTGTGCAAATATATATTTAGGGACAGAAGAAACTAGGTCAGAACCAATTCTGGAGGGAATACTTAGATTCTGGAGGGAACACTGTTACCAATAAAGTCAAATCCCAGGGAAAGGTTACGTTTTTACCCTAAATCAGGGACCATGAGTCAGATTTTTAATGGTATTTAGGTGCTTACTGGGATTTTCAAGAGCACGTAGGTGCCTCTCACACATTAGTGGGTGCTAGGTGTCTAGATGTTTTTGAAAATCCTACGCAGTACCTAAATATCTTTAAAAATCAGGCCCTATTTGCTTGGGACTCAGCCAGTTCACAGATACATAGGTCACATAGGTCTATGTAACTCTCACAATCCATTTTCCAATATGAACACTCACTTCTGAGAGTTCTAAACATGGCCTTCATACAAGCAAACATTTAAACATAGTGGAGCTGTGAATGTGATTTGAAAAACTTTCCAGGAAAACATTAGCAAAACATGCATTTTTTCAAAAATTGCTTAGGTCCTTTTTGTGAAAACCTCACACTTTGATGCTGGCCCATCTCTAAAGTGCAAAATCTATGCTGGCCTCAAGAAAGAATAATAATTTTTAATTTGTAGAATTTTAATAGAAAAATGAAATACCTGTTTACCTACATCAAACATCTAACAAATATGTGTAGGCATAATTTCACAGTGTCTGTATTCATAGGAAAATGGATCAAGACAATATTATGAGGGTCAAATAAATATTGAAAATCAGAATTTACTAGATTTGTTTGTTTAATTCCAGTTAAGATGAGAAATGGCTAGGGATGTCATTTAAGAATTAAATGTATAGAAACCTATCAGAATTAATATTTATTTGTGCTAGATGCTGTCCAAGAAAACTCTGAGATGCTGAACCAGGCCCTCAATGGTGTAAAAATTGGGCTAGCTCTATTGACTTACTATTACCAGTAGCTGAGGATCTGCCCCACTGTCTCTCCCAAAGTTCTCACAATATAAGACGTGACAAATGAGAGAGAGGGCTGAGACAGAGTTTGTTTGTTTGCCAGCCAAATAAAACCTAATCATCTCTTGACCTAACCCACTATTCATTTGTTGATTTCTGATAGACATCATGGTGGAGTTGGGTCTTGAGGGGAAACTGAAAAAGGAGAGGAAAGATCCTTGTACAGAAGTTCCTGGGAGGCATTATGTTCAGAAGAAAGCATGAAGACAGCTGGTAGACAGGGGCGGCTCTAGGTATTTTGCTGACCCAAGCACGGCAGGCAGGCTGCCTTCAGCGGCTTGCCTGCGGGAGGTCTCCGGTCCCATGGATTCGGCAGCATGCCTGCGGGAGGTCCACCGAAGTCGCGAGACGAGCCCTCGCGGCAACCGGCAGAGTGCCCCCCGTGGCTTGTCGCCCCAGGCACGTGCTTGGCATGCTGGTGCCTGGAGCCACCTCTGCTGGTGGAGCAGTAGAGAAAGGCAAGGATGAAACTGTCATCATTAGAAGAGTTGGGGGCAAGGGACAATTCACAAGTCACAACAGCAGATGTGACCCAGGGAGCTCTTGGTGCCAACTGGCATGGCCATAGACTTTATATGCACAATAATTCACCAAAAGGTGGCATATACGGTCTCTGCCAAGAGCCAGTACCTCATTCATGATCATAAATATTGCGACATCCAGGTACAGATAATATTTAAGGAATTACATATCTATATTGAAAATGATGTTCTTAAGGTATGTAAGTTAAGGTAGGTCACTTGAATGTGATAAATGTGCTCCTGTCAGGTAGGAGGGAAGAGATGCTTATCTCTCGCTGGCTGGTCACATGTGTATTGTATATGGTTTGCTTCACAACAGAGGCCTATCTACAGTCTGAGCTAAATGCTGATCAAGAGCTGATCAGGATAAAATAATCAGCATGTAGTTATCCTGTTTACGAGTAGAGACAATGGATTGGGGGCGTATAACTGGTGGCACAGAGAGAAACCCTGTATCTTTTCCACTGAGGCAACAAGCTGACAGTGTGACTTGTCCCATGAAAAGATGATCACGGCCAAGCCTGGCTGCAATTCTCTAAGAAGGTTGGTTGAGCTTTTGCTCTATAAAAGACAGGACAATAATTAGTTAAGTAAGCCCAGGTTCTGGAATATGTTATGTTTTTATTTTGTTTCCATTTGTTTCCGATATTGGCTATCACTCAAATCTCTATAAGCTTGTACTTGTTTTCACTATAAATGTAGCTATGTGCTGTGTGTTAAGTGGAGCAGTGATCTGAGGTGTAACTGATAGACTACAGTGTACTGTTACTTTGGGAACAGTGACTCTCTGAATACTGAGAGTGTCCAATGGACTTGGGGCTGAACACTGCAAGAGGATGCTCAGAAGGCTTGGGGCTTGGAGTGTGCCTTTCACTAACCTGTAGAGAGAGAGCTGGGCCTGCATAGGCTTGCAGGGGAGTGCTTGTATTGTTGGATTGGGAGACCTGACCCATGGCAGGACCAGACAAGGCTTCCTTATACTAAGGGAAGGCGGTTGAAAAGTGCCTCACAATGCTGGGTTCCCTCAGGAAAAATCACAGCAGGTCAGAAAGAATAGGCAGGATTGTGAAGAGCCTTGAACCTAAGGACAAGAAGCTTGAATTTGATATCAGGGAAAATCTGAAGGCAATGGACTAATTCAAAGTACGTGTGTGCGTGCATGCACTGAAAGAGAGTGAACTTCATGACAGATTATTTTAGCAGTTATGTTTTATATGGATGTGGGAATGGAGGAGTGATGTGCATATTGGAGTGGCTAGTGAAGGTGTTGGATGTAGATATTGGACAGGAGGATTCAGCAGCCAAAATGGAAAGTGGTTGTGTGGGACAGATTTTAGAAACATTAGGGAGGAAGAAATACCAATTCTTAAACATTTCCTAGAGTTATGGGGCAGGGGTGAGGAAGGAGTCAACAATTAACCCCAAATGCCAGGTCTGGGTTACCAGGAGAATGTGTGGCCTTGTCCATAGTAATGAAGAGTAGAGAGAATGGGGAGGGCTTGAGAAAAAATTACAAGTCGTGTTAAGTTTCATTTGACAGACAGCAAGACATCCAGATGATGTCAGAGAGAGAGGCTGAGAAACTGGACTGGTCGGGAGTGCAGAAGCAGATTTTTGAGTCCATGACGATGGAAGACATCACCTAGAGCTAGAGAGAGAATAGAATGGTGTTTAGGAAAAAGCCCTATTCTTCCCCATCCCTCTTCCCCACTCACCCTCTGAAAGAGGACAGGAGCTGGAGGAGAACCAGAGGAGGTTAAGAGTCACAGAATTCAAGGAAGGACAAAAATCTCAGGATCGGTGCAGGGACACAAGGAAGACAGTTTTTCAGGGGATGGTTCAAACCCAGCACAGTCTATGCCAGGCCTGAGGTCTGTTCTAGATTCTCTTTATGTTCCAGTGGCCCTTATGGGGCATAGAATGGCTGGGGTGTAAGAATGCCTCAGCCACTAACACTTCCCCTTGCTACTTTGGCCCACCCTGGATCCCTGCCCATGGGCTCCTCTGGAGGTGATGCAAGGGGTTGTAGAGCCAGCTCTATGCCCTGAATTGATGTGTCCTGCATTTGGGGTATTACTTCTCCCCTACAGCTCCTTTGAGCCAGTCTATTGGCATAAAGGGGCTGTAGGGGACTATGAATCTGGCCCAATTTGCCTTAATATTGAAGGGACGGTTCGGGGAAATGGCTTGGGTTCCATAGAGGGGCTATTAGTTGTGAAGAGCAGTAAAACGGCCTTACATCAAAATAAAATAAAAAAAAACCAAACCAACAAGAGGCTGTCAATAGTATCACATGTGCGCACACACAAACACACCATTACAAGATCTTCATGTACAGTGTTAGACAGGGCCACCCGGGGGGGGGCAGTGGGGCAATTTGCCCCAGGCCCCGCAGGGGCCCCCAAGAGAATGGGTAAGGCTCCCACCCCAGCCCCAGCCTGACCCCACCTCCGCTGCTCACCCGGAGCCTCAGCGCGTCGTATCCAGGAGCATCCTTGAATAGCTGTGCAGCGTGCCTCCGGCGGGGCCTGAGCTCCTCCCCACTCAGAGCCACGTGGTAAGGGGGCAGGGCTGTTCAGGGATGCTCCTGGATATGACGTGTTGAGGCTCCGGGTGAGGGAGGAGCTGGGGGTAAGGGGCCGGGGCCGGGTTGGATAAGGGCAGGGAGGGAGCAGAGGGTGGGGGTGGTGGTCGGGGGATAGGGAACTGGGGGGTTGGATTGTGGGAGTTCTGGGGGTCTGTCAGGACTCAGTGGGGGATAGATAGGGGTCGGGGCAGTCAGGGGACAGGGAGCAGGGGTGGGGTCCTGGGGTGGGCTCTCTGGGGGACGGTGAGGGGGCAAGGAGCAGGATGGGTCGGGGATTCTGAGGGGGGCAGGTAGTTGGGGGGCAGGAAGTAGGTGGGGTCAGATAGGGGGCAGGGCCAGGCTGTTTGGGAGGCACAGCCTTACCTACCCTAAAGCTCATTCAGCAGTTTGAGGCTTGTAGAAGAGCCAAGCTGTTAGCTTTTCCATTAGGGCTACCATCCCTTTCACTTCTCAAATGCCAAATTATAGTCTATATTTAATTTCAGTGGCATAGGGAGATTCATGTTAGGGGAGGGTAGCTTCCTTTAAAATTAGCCACTGGGGGAGGGATCACATGAGACGAACAATATCCTACATCACCTACCTCCTTCCCAACCCTACCAAGGGAGACCTCCCCCCTCCCCTGCATTCCCTGAGGCTTCAGAGGGGTTAATTGAGTGGTTCTCAAACTTTTGTCCTGGTGACCCCTTTCACATAGCAAACCTTTCAGTGCGACCCCACCCTTATAAACTGAAAACATTTTTTAATATACTTAACACTATTATAAATGCTCGAGGCAAAGCGGGGTTTGAGGTGGAGGCTGACAGCTCATGACCCCCAGTAATAACCTTGTGACCCCCTGAGGGGTCCTGACCCACAGTTTGAGAACCCCTGGGTTCATTTAATTTTAGCACCCTGTCTCCATTCACATGCATGTGCTATTTTGAGCATGTCAGTTTTCACAACATAGGCTCATCCCAGATTCTGGAACAAGCTCAAATGCTCAGTTTGTGGAGTATGTACATAAGCTATAGCAAAGACAAACCCACAGTAACCGTCTCCAGTTTGTGAGAAACCCCATGGAGCCAGTCTCTAGGAAACAGATAAATGCATGGAGGTTAAGTCCATTAATGGCTATTAGCTAGGATGGGTAAGGAATGGTGTTCCTAGCCTCTATTTGTCAGAGGGTGATGGATGGCAGGAGAGAGATCACTTGATCATTACCTGTTAGGTTCACTCCCTCTGGGGCACTTGGCATTGGCCATTGTCGGCAGACAGGATACTGGGCTGGATGGACCTTTGGTTTGACCCAGTATGGCTGTTCTTATGTTCTAACCTAAATGAACCCAAAGTTATGGAGACAGATATGAGTCAAGGAAGCCAGCAGAGTATCAGAAACCTTGAAAGATCTCTGACTGGATGGGCTCTGGCATTTGGTCACAAGCTGAGGTGGTTCAAAATTTCTGGATTTTTTTTTTAAGCAGAATTTTTTATTGTTTCTTTAAACAATCAAACACAGCAAGCAGCAAATATTTGGACACACACTTCTGAAACCCCAAACCACATTCAGGTTTTGACAGACTAATTACAGCTTATCAATTAAAAAAAACACAACAAATTTTGAAGGAAAGCAGACGTTGTCCGTGATTTTTTTCTGCTTTTTAAAAACCCCTAGTTTTCGATCCAAAAAAAGGTTTGACAGAAAATATTTGTCCAACCCTTTTAATGAGCTTTAGTGCCTTTTAGCACTAGCTGATTCTGAGAACCAGTGATACCTTGTAAAGAAGTTTTCTCAAAACTGGGTTTGTGCCAAGATGCGGAAGGTGTATTTTTCCCAGGGCCACTCATGAGGGGGAGCAAGTGGGACAATTTGCCCAGGCCCCGCAGGGGCCCCCACGAGAATATAGTATTGCAATTTTTTTTATGGAAGGGCCCCCGAAATTGCTTTGCCCCAGGCCCCCTGAATCCTCTGGGCGGCCCTGGTGTTAGAGGACTGGCTGATCAGACAATACTTAACTTTCCTTTCCCTTCCCCCTACCCCCACATCTCTGTAGGTTTTCCACTGGAGTATATCGCATTTTCAGAACAAGCTCAGATGAGGAGTTAAAATATACAGCAGACCTGCCTAGTTTCATTTTTGTGGAGGCAAATACTCATTTGGAATTCACTTCCAGGCAGTTTTTAAAAGTATCTTTGGCTTTTAGGGAATAAACACTAAAACAAATTAGAAGATTAGGCTTTATTAAAACAAAAAAAAAACCCATGCACTGCTCAGCTGCATAAGAAACCAATTTAGAGTTACTAATGAGAACAAATTCCAGAGCTATAAATAAATGTTGATGACCCATCAGTTTCTCTTATTTCAGGGTACTAAAAACATATGGTAGGTCAAAAACACTGGCCTTTCAGCAGTTAGTGTGGTGCCCATCTGTATTACTTTTTTGTAAATTTAACAAATGTGCACTTCATTGTACACTTCAAGTAACAAATGAAATAAGTTGGATGGCCTTATTTCAATAACTTTTGAACAGCAATCCGCATCACTGTCTAAATTAAGACTAGATTTTTTAAAAATATATATATTCTAGAGCTCAAACAGAAATGATGGGCTTGATGCAGAAATTATTGGTGAGATTCTGTGGTCTGGGTTATGGAAGAGATCAGACAAAATGATCATAATAGTTCTTCTGGTCTTAAAATCTATGAATTTATACTGTCCGTGCCTTGACTGTTTAGACCACCATGCTTTCTTGGTTTCTTGTTGAATTTGACACATTTATAAGGTACTGGAAGGAGACCATCCACAAACCCATTTCAACTAAGTCACCAAACAACCCATTTCCTTGGACTTTGCATTTGGGTGAGGATTTGCTTGTTATGAATAGGAAATTAATAGTGAGTTTTTGAATGTGTTAGTGTAATATATTGGTATATAGCACTTGTCATTTACAGATCTCCTATGAGGGACTGCACGTCCCCAGGCACTCTTCATACTATGGTCACCACCTAGCAGATCACCTGAACCAGTAGAGGAGGAGGCCAGTGAAACTGTAGCTTGCAAAGGGGCCCACCCAAAAAGCTCCTGATTGGGGGAGATGTCTAGCCCCACCAATTGGCTGAGAAGCTTTACTTAAACCAGAAAGAGGCAGCGGAAGTTGTGCAAGCAACTAGGTGAATCCTTGGCTGGTCGCTACTATGGACCCTGCCTACTTGCTTCACTCCTGAGCACTGTCTCCCAGCCAGTTCCTGTTCTTCTTATCCCAGACCCCTGTCTGTACCCCATTGCTGCTTTCCTGCCTCAATCCAGGTTCCTGCTCTTATGCCCTTCCCCTTATGCTGACTCTAGCTTCGACCCTTGGCTTGACTCCTGACTTTGTCTCCAGCTTTGATCTTTGGTTTGGCACCTGACACTTACCCTGGTTCTGGCTCCAGTTCCAGGCTCCTGCCTCTAACCATTAGGCATGATGGCCCACACCCCAGTGCCAACATCTCCAACCATTTTATACATATGAATTAAACTCCTGTGAAATTCATAAGTATAATGTCTCTTTTAAAAATGGGTAAACAGACACAGAGATTAAAGGACTTGCCAAAAGTTCTGTAATAAGCCAGTGGCAGAACCAGGAACAAAATTTAGCATTAGTGGATGCCAGTCCAATGCCTTAAATGAAGAGACCAAACTTCCTGTGATGATATTTAAGAGATAAAAAAAACAATTAGAATTGCAAAAAGACTGGGATTTTAAAAGATGAGAAAAGGATTTATTCATAACTCTTATTGAAATTAATGGGAGTTGTGTGGTTAAGTCTCCTAGTTGGGTTTAACAACCAACATCTTTAGGCAACCTCCAGGTGAATTCTAACACAATGCAGAGCCCAATGTTTTATATTCCAGCATAAAGTGAAATTACAGTAGAGCTCTATTTTACAAATAAACCTGGGAATGAAGAGTTCATAAAATCAAAGACTTGATACAATTTAACATCTCAAAGTCACAATAGATAAAGTGCATAAATTGCAGTATAGTGAACTGCGTCACTTTTGTCTTGTCCATCAAATAACTGCAAAATGAATTCCAGGGCATTGCAATTGGAATGTGAAGGGATGACAATTAGTTTTTCCATCAACATCACTTTTGTTATGTGATTTTTTTTTTCTGTCATGAAAAAGGTTTCCTGTAACTAGTCGTTGGTATGATTGGTATTTGTAAAGTGGAGGTTCTACTGTAGATATATAATAGGCACACTTGAATAGTTCTGTTTGAAAGATGTTTCCCGTTCTGTAGATATTCCATAGCTTAAAAATGTGAAAAGGGATGGTCTTGAGGTTAGAACACTAGACTGAGACAGAGACAATCTGGATTAAATTGCTGGCTCCACCACATAATTCTTATATGACCTGGAGCAAGTCACCTAACCTTTTTGTGTCTCAGTTTCCTTCCATAAAATAATATTTTCCTTCTCCTAACCTTTCTTTCTCTCAACTATTTAGATGGTAAACTCTTCAGTGCAGGGACTGTCTCTTAATAGGGTCTTGATCTCAACTGGGACTTCTAGCTGCAATGTAAGACAAATAATAATAATTTAAAGGAAGTTAGTGCACATTTCAGAAGACTTCATTCCTATCATATATTTAAATATTTTGTCACAAAAATATCTATTATCATGTCAGTGACAGCAGTACTATCAAACTGAGACCATATTTTATTAAACTGAATTTCAGTTTTCCCAATCACCCCCATATCTGCTGGGAGAGCAATACAGCAGTGCACAGAGAATCCAGGAAGTTTCTGGAAAGTGTAGGGGACAATTTCCTGGTGCAAGTGCTGGAGAAACCAACTAGTGGCAGAGCTTTTCTTGACCTGCTGCTAATAAACAGGGAAGAATTAGTAGGGGAAGCAAAAGTGGATGGGAACCTGGGAGGCAGTGACCATGAGATGGTCGAGTTCAGGATCCTGACACAAGGAAGAAAGGAGAGCAGCAGAATATGGACCCTGGACTTCAGAAAAGCAGACTTTTACTCCCTCAGGGAACTGATGGGCAGGATCCCCTGGGAGAATAACATGAGGGGGAAAGGAGTCCAGGAGAGCTGGCTGTATTTTAAAGAATCCTTATTGAGGTTGCAGGAACAAACCGTCCTGATGTGTAGAAAGAATAGTAAATATGGCAGGCGACCAGCTTGGCTTAACAGTGAAATCCTTGCTGATCTTAAACACAAAGAAAGAAGCTTACAAGAAGTGGAAGACTGGACAAATGACCAGGGAGGACTATAAAAATATTGCTCAGGTGTGCAGGAGTGAAATCAGGAAGGCCAAATCACACTTGGAGTTCCAGCTAGCAAGGGATGTTAAGAGTAACAAGAAGGTTTTCTTCAGGTATGTTAGCAACAAGAAGAAGGTTAAGGGAAATGTGGGCCCCTTACTGAATGGGGGAGGCAACCTAATGACAGAGGATGTGGAAAAAGCTAATGTACTCAATGTTGTTGTTTTTTTGTCTCTGTCTTCACGAACAAAGTCAGCTCCCAGACTGCTGCACTGGGCAGCACAGTATGGGGAGGAGGTGATCAGCCCTCTGTGGAGAAAGAAGTGGTTCAGGACTATTTGAAAAAGCTGGACAAGCACAAATCCATGGGGGCGGATGCACTGCATCCAAGGGTGCTAAAGGAGTTGGCAGATGTGATTGCAGAGCCATTGGCCATTATCTTTGAAAACTCAATGTGATCTGGGAAGGTCCTGGATGACTGGAAAAAGGCTAATGTAGTTCCTATCTTTAAAAAAAAGGAAGGAGGAGGATCCAGGGAACTACAGGCCAGCCAGCCTCACCTAGGCCCTGGAAAAATCATGGAGCAGGTCCCTAAGGAATCAATTTTGAAGCACTTCAAGGAGAGGAAAGTGATCAAGAACAGTCAGCATGGATTCACCAAGGGAAATTCTTGCCTGACTAACCTAATTGCCTTCTATGATGAAATAACTGGCTCTGTGAATGAGGGGAAAGGAGGGGACGTGTTATTCCTTGACTTTAGCAAAGCTTTTGATATGGTCTCCCACAGTATACTTGCCAGCAAGTTAAAGGAGTATGGGCTGGATGAATGGACTATAAGGTGGACAGAAAGCTGGCAAGATCATTGGGCTTAATGGGTAATGATCAATGGCTCCATGTCTAGTTGGCAGCCGGTATCAAGCAGGATGTCCCAAGGGTCGGTCCTGGGTCCGGTTTTGTTCAATATCTTCATTAATGATCTGGAGGATGGCATGGATTGCATCTTCAGCAAGTTTGCAGATGACACTAAACTGGGATTAGTAAGTAGTAGATATGCTGGAAGGTGGGGATAGGATACAGAAGGACCTAGACAAATTAGAGGCTTGGGCCAAAAGAAATCTGATGAGGTTCAACAAAGACAAGGGCAGAGTCCTACACTTAGGACTGAAGAATCCTATGTACTGCTACAGACCAGGGACCGAGAGGCTAGGCAGCAGTTCTGCAGAAAAGGACCTATGGGTTACAGTGGATGAGAAGCTGGATATGAATCAACAGTGTCTCCTTGTTGCCAAGAAGGCTAACGACATTTTGGTCTATATAAGTAGGGGCACTGCCAGCAGATTGAGGGATGTGATCATTCCCGTCTATTCGGCATTGGAGAGGCCTCATCTGGAATATTGTGTCCAGTTTGGGGCCCCCCACTTAAAGAAGGATGTGGAAAAATTGGGAAGAGTTTAGTGGAAGGCAACAAAAATGATTAGGGGGCTGGAGCACATGACTTATGAGGAGAGGCTAAGGGAACTGAGATTATTTAGTCAGTAGAAGAGAAGAATGAGGGGGGGGGTTGATAGCTGCTTTCAACTACCTGAAAGGGGGTTCCAAAGATGATGGATCTAGACTGTTCTCAGATGACAGAACAAGGAGTAATTGTCTCAAGTTGCAGTGGGGGAGGTTTAGGTTGGATATTAGGAAAAACTTTTTCACTAGGAGGGTGGTGAAGCACTGGAATGGGTTACCTAGGGAGGTGGTGGAATCTCCTTCCTTAGATGTTTTTAAGATCAGGCTTAACAAAGCCCTGGCTGGGATGATTTAGTTGGGGATTGGTCCTGCTTTGAGCAGGGGGTTGGACTAGATGACCTCCTGAGGTCCCTTCCAAACCTGATATTCTATGATTCTATGTGGTGTTGTGTTTTTTTCTGAATACAAATGTCAATCTCCAAGCCCAATAACCTCTTCCTACTGTGCACTGAATCGTCAGTAGAAGACTGATTTCTTTTGGCTGGAAAAGAGCTATTTTGGCCATAGAAAGTAAATTCCTATATTAGAAATGTTCAGCTTCTGAGTCTTCCTTCAAGCAGCCTGTTAACAATCAATTTGCAAACATCTAGAAGATAATAAGGTAATAAGTAACAGTCAGCATGTATTTGTCAAAACAAATCATCTCAAACCAACCTGATAGCTTTCTTTGACTGGGTAACAACCCTTGTGGATGGGGGGGGGGGGAGTGGTAGACGTGTTATACCTTGACTTTAGTAAAGCTTGTGATACTGTCTCGCATGACCTTCTGATAAACTAGGGAAATGCAACCTAGATGCAGCTACCATAAGGGGGGTGCAAAATTGGTTGGAAAACTGTTCCCAGAGAGTAGTTATCAGTGGTTCACAGTCATGCTGGAAGTGAGGTCCTGTAGGGATCAGTTCTAGGTCCAGTTCTGTTCAATATATTCATCAATAATTTAAATAATGGCATACAGATTACACTTATAAAGTTTGCAGATGATACCAAGCTAGGAGGGGTTGCAAGTGCTTTGGAAGATAGGACAAATTAAAAATGATCTGGACAAACTGGAGAAATGGTCTGAAACAAATAGGATGAAATTCAATATGGACCAATATCAAGTATGCCACTTAGAAAGGAACAATCAGTTGCACACATACAAAATGGGAAATGACTGCCTAGGAAGGATTACTGTGGAAAGGGATCTGGGGGTCATAGCGGACCACAAGTTAAATTTGAGTCAACAGTGTAACACTGTTACAAAAAAAGCAAGCAGGAGTGCTGTAAGCAAGACACGAGAAGTCCGCTCTACTCTGTGCTAATTAGGTCTCAAGTGGAGTATTGTGTCCGGTTCTGGGTGCCACTTTTCAAGAAGGATGTGGAGAATTGGAGAGAGTCCAGAGAAGAGCAACAAAAATTATTAAAGATCTAGAAAACATGACCTGTGAGGGAAGATTTAAAAAAATTGAGTTTGTTTAGTCTGGAAAAGAGAAGACTGAGAGGGGACATGATAACAGTTTTCAAATATGTAAAAGGTTGTTACAAGGAGGAGGAAGAAAAATTGTTTTTCTTAACTTCTGAGGATAGGACAAGAAGCAATGGGCTTAAATTGCAGCAAGGGAGGTTTAGGTTGGACATTAGGAAAAACTTTGTAACTGTCAGGGTGGTTAAACACTGGAATAAATTGACAAGGGAGGTTGTGGAATCTCCATCATTGGAGATTTTTAAGAGCAGGTTAGAAAAACACCAGTTATGAATGGTCTAGATAATACTTAGTCCTGCCACAAGTGCAAGGGACTGGACTAGATGACCTCTCAAGGTCCCTTCCAATTCTATGGTTCTATGATTTTATGTGCTTAATTTTCCTCATGTGAGTAGTTCTATTGAATAGTAGCAATAAGTAGCCAAAGCAGGAACAAGGCCTAAACCAGTATCACACTAATGTGCGGACACTGGCACCTTCTCCAAATATGAATGGACACTGATACTAAATTATCTAGTCATATCTGAACATGGTCCCTCCAGGGGGAGACAAAGGCATATCCATAGGGCAGCTTATTCTGCTCCTGCACGTGATGCATGTGTTCTATGGACTTCAGTCTCCAGGGCTTCCCTTGGCAGCACCTTTGTCAAACACCAAACTCAGTGAATGTTTTTTTAATTAACTTCCCAGCACAACCCCCCTACCCACTTGAGTCATGTCTTTTGAAAATACAATAGCTTTTTGGACATCTATTGAAGTTTACCATGCAAAGGACCATTTACAGTCCATTCAATCACATCACATGAAGGCACACAACTAAATATTGACAAATTATATAAGTGTTCATGTACAAATGCTAGAAATGTAAATACTAAGATGGGTAAACTTGAGTGCTTCGTATTAAATACGGATATCAATATAATAGGTATCATAAAAACTTGGTGGAATGATGATAAACAACAGGACATGGTAATACCAGTGTTCAAAATATAAAGGAATGAAAGTGTGTATCACATTGATGGGGGAGTGGTAATATTTGTGAAAGAAAGCATAGTTACAACCACAGTAAACATTTTAAATTAATCAAAGTATAACACAGAATCTCTATGATAGAGATTCCATGCTTGCATAAAAATAGTATAGCAGTAGGAATATACTATCAACCATTTGACCAGGATGGTGACGGTGACTGTGAAATGATCAGGGAGATTAGAGACGCTACAGAAACATTAAACCCCAATAATAATAGGAGATTTAAACTATCCCCATATTGACTGGGTACATGTCACCTTATAAGATGGGATTCAGAGATAAAATTTCTAGACAACATAATGACTGCTTCTTGGAGCAGCTACTTTTGGAACCCACAAGGGAAGAGACAATTCTTGATTTAGTCCTAAATGCAGCACAGGATCTGGTCCGAGAGGTAAATATAGCTGAACTACTCGGTAAGAGCAACAATAATGTAATTAAATTTAACATCCTTGGGGTTGGGGGTCAGGAAGAACACCAAAGAAACACACCACGGTAGTATTTCACTTAAAAAAGGGGAACTACACAAAAATGATGAAGCGAGTTAAATGGAAATTAAAAGGAACAGTCACAAGAGTGAAATGTCTGTATGCTGCATGGAAACTATTTCAAAACACCACAGCGCAGGCTCAATCTAAATTTATCCCAAATAATAAATCATAATTAAAAAAAACAGTAAGCAGACCAAAAAAAATTCCAGTGTGGTTAAACAAAGGAATAAAAGAGGTGCTGAGAGGCAAAATTTTCAAAACTCCTTTAAAATTGGAAGTCAAATCCAACTGTGGAAAACAGAAAAGAGCATAAACTATGGCAAGTCAAAGTGCAAGTGCAGAAGTACAATAAGGCAAGCCAAAAAATTTGAAGAGCAAGTAGCAAAAGACAAAAAAATAACTTTTTTTTGTAAAGTATATCAGAAGCAGGAAGCCTGCCAAACAATCAGTGGAGCCACTGGATGATCAAGGTACTAAAGGAACACCCAAGGAAGGCAAAGCTGTTGCAGAGATGTTAAATGAATTCTTTGCATTAGTCTTCACTGTAGTGGATAAGAAGTAGATTGCTACACCTGAGCCAATCTTTGTAGGTGACAAATGTGAATAACTGTCCCAGATTGAGGTATCTAGAGGCGGGTTTGGAATAAACTGATAAATTAAACAGTAATAAGTCACCAGGACCAGCTGGTACTCACCCCAGAGTTCTGAAGGTACTCAGAGGTGAAAGTAAGCCGTTACAGTCCGGTATGGCGTAGTACGCTGTGCCAGACTGGACCGGCTTCCGTGGCGGTGATTTAAAGGGCCCAAGGCTCCAGCCGCTGTGGGGAGCCCTGGGCCCTTTAAAGTGCCACCGGAGCTCCAGCAGCCGGGCTCAGGTGGGGATTTAAAGGGCCCGGAGCTCCGGGGATCCCTGGGTCCTTTAAAGCACCGCCGGAGCTCCAGCAGCCAGTACGCTGGAGCTCCAGGGCCTTTAAATCTTGAAAGGCCCCGCCTCTTCTGGTTGAGGCCACGCCTCTAATGTGTGAGGCCACGCCGCCACTCAGGACTCCGGCGTACCGTCCTTTAAGTCCTTTAAGTTACTTTCACCCCTGAAGGAACTCAAATATGAAATTGCTGAACTAACTGTGGTATGTAACCTATCACTTAAATCAGTCTTTGTACCAAATGGTGGATATCATGGCAATTTTTTTTAAAAGGCTCAAGAAGTGATCCTGGCAATTACAGGCTGATAAGCCTAATGTCAATATCAGGCAAACTTGTAGAAACTACAGTAAAGTACAGAATTAACAGACCCGTTGATGAACATGATATACTGGGGATGAATCAACGTGGCTTTTATAAAGGGAAATCATGCCTCATCATTTTATTAGGATTCTTTGAGGTGGTCAACAAGCATGCAGACAATGGTGATCCAGTGTATATAGTGTACTTAGACTTTCAGAAAGCCTTTGACAAGGCTCTTAAGCAAAGTAAAAAGTCATGGAATTAGAGGGAAGGTATTCTCTTGGATCAGTAACTGGTTAAAAGATAAGAAACAAAGAGTATGAATAAAGGCTCAGTTTTCACAATGGAAAGAGGTAAATAGCTGGGGCCAGAAGGCTCTGTAGTGGGATCTGTACTGTTAAACATATTCCTAAATGATTTGGAAAAAGGGCATAAAGAGTGAGGTGACAAAGTTTGCATGATACTAAATTATTCATGATAGTTAAGTTGAAAGCTGACTGCGAAGAGTTACAATAGGTTTTCACAAAACTGGGTAACTGGGCAATGAAATGGCAAATGAAATTCAATGTTAGTAAATGCAAAGTAATGCACACTGGAAAAAATAATCCCAATTATACATACAAAATTATGTCACCACTCAAGAGAGATCTTGGACTTGTGCAGGGTACCTTGCTCAGAGTCTAGTGGCAGTCAAAAAGGTAAACAGAATATTAGGAACCATTAGGGAAGGGACAAGAAACTGAGCTAGATGAACCATTGGTCTGACTCAGTATGACTATTGTTACATTCTCATGGACAGACTGTGCATCAAACATTTCCAAAGAAAATCATATTTATTCTGATATTATGTGGCAAAAGCTCAATGACAGATAGAGAGGCAGGAGAGTAGAAAGGGAGGAAGAAATGATACAGAGAACAGACTAGGTGTGAGGAGCATCAGAAAAAAGAGGAGGGAAACCCACAGAGAGGAGAGAATATCAGAAGAAACACGGCAAAGGGGAAATCTTGGGGTGGGGAGCAGTGCCAAAGGGTGGGTGGAGAGACCTCAGAGGTGAATGAAAAAGGGAATACGACAGTGGGGAGGGAGTCCAGAAGAGGGAGGAAGCAAGAGAAGAGAGTCCTCTGGGTCAGGGAGTGGACGTGAATCAGGAAATTATCTGAGAGGGAAAAATGGGGGTAAATTATAAAGTGGAGAGAGAGAAAGAGTTGCTACCAAAACAACAGCGCATGAAACAGGCTTGGCCTTTTTCTCATCCTGATGGAGCTAAGGTGACTCCCCTACTCACACACACACACACACACACAGACACACACACAAAGGGCTGAGGGAGGGGGAAGGAACTGAAGAATGGAGTGAGCTACATTAAAAAAAGAAATAGACAACAGACACAGATGGAGTTTGGCCAATATGATTAGTAGGTTGCATTTCTTCTCATATAAAGCTATTAAACAAACCACTAAGGGCAAGACGGCCACCGCTCTTAACGGACCATGCATAGGTGTATAAACCCTCCTTACACCCCTGCTCCGATTGTGCTTTGCCTGCAGTAGGAAGAATGGGGGCTATTTACTGAATTCCGCCAACTGAAAGCAAGTAGATGGGGAAATGGCAGGGAGTGAGAGAAGCCTGGTGCCTCCCATTCCACTCATAGCTCAGGTGGGAGTAAGCTGCTTCATGAAAAGGGATGATGTAATGTACACCCCTCCCCCGCCCCCACCCAAAGCAATGGGGGAGCTGGGGAGAAATGGTTTGTCGCTGAGTCATAATTTTTTCTTTGGTCTGCTCCTGGGACAATGCAGCTATATGCTGCTTCTTACTTCTATCCAGCCCTCAAGCAGTGGTCCTCAAATCTATAGAAAAGCATTTCTCAAAAAATGAGCATTAGAAATTCACTGCATGAATGTAACCCCAAGTCAGTCAGTGACAAATCTCCCACTGAGTTCACTAAGGCCAGGAATTCACTTGTGATTGTCTGGATGCATGGAGAAGTATTTTGTAAATGGCAATTGGAGAGGCATTTTGAACATAGCTGCTTTGTCACATGTTGCTACATTATACCTGAGCATATGATGTCTGAAAATGCCTTAAGGAATCTCTGAACTTTTCCTTTTCCCTTTACAGACAACTAATTACATCAATGAGGTAATCAATTTTCATAATAATGCTGATATCTAATGATTTCAGCAAGATTATCATCCTAGAAAGCTGGAGCTATGTATACATTGAACCTAAAGTAATGTTTATTCATAATAGCAAAGAGCACTTATATTAAAATTGTATTATGCACTTATTCCAGGATTTTCTTAACAAACAAAAGTTATTGAGATTAAATGAATGAACATCTAACATAAGCCTCATGTGATATAAGCAGTCTAATAACATAAATTGTCTCAATAAGCATCTTTGTAGCAACAAATAGGCTTAATATGAAGAGTAAACCTTAAGTTGGAATGCAGAGACTTGTAAAATGTTCTAGCTCTGATTCAGTGAGCTGCTCATAGGATTCTCTGTGAAATTTGGAGAGCATGTTGCCTCTCCTGCTTGGGCAACTGAAATAAGGTTTGATAATAAAGCAATAGTTATCATGGGCCTGAATCTCCACCTTTGCCCTGTGTAGTCATGTACATCAGAGCAGAACGGGTGTAAAATGCTACAATTCTGATTTCGTAAGGCACTGCCCTCTGTCTGCCCCTTCAAGGATCAGGAGGCCTGGGGCCAGAGAGCCCTCCTCAGCTATCAGACCCAGCTGGGAAAGGGTAAGTTGTTCCCTATAAAAGACTGAGAGAGCTCAGCTAAAGGAGCTGCAGGTGGAAGATGGGCTCCTTCAGTAGTCCCTAAAGCAGATGGATTACAAGGAAGGATGCATCCTCATTTCTGCACTAAGAGAGGCAAGAGGAAAAGCCTTGAGAGCAGTAACCCAACCTGAGCAGAGAACTGTGCCCCTCTTTTTTTTCCATAGTCTTTTGCCTAAGTTTTATGTATGAAGAGTAAAACTGTGCCTGGAAGGAGACTTGGGCATGGCAGTGGGTCCTTCCTAAGAAGGCAGGATATTTAACCGGAGTGAGGGAAAACCAGCAGTACCTAGCCTGGAGCCACAGTGGCTAGACAGCACTGATACACCCACTTTGGACTAGTGTAAATGACTGCAAAAGAGCAGTATGACAGAGCTTTGGGCCCTATATCTTTCTAGTTTACCCAAAGACTCTTAACTCTTCCTACAAACACAAGACAACATTTAAAAAGTCTGAAAAGTTACCCAGCCTTTGTCAAGGGATAAGAGAGAAGCTGGGAATGGGTGACAGGAGATGGATCTCTTGATGATTACCTGTTCATTCCCTCTGGGGCACCTGGCATTGGCCACTGTTGGAAGACAGGATAGTGGGCTAGATGGACTTTTGATCTGACCCAGTATGGCCGTTATGTTCTTATGAGAGACTGGAGTTGCCTAACTCTCCCCATTTTGGTTAGAGTTTTAGGTCTAAACTTGACTTTCACTTACTACAGTGCAGTCTCACTGAGGTCAATGGGAATGTGCTGGGTAACTGGGAGGAGAGTTTGGCTCTCAGGCTTTTGCTGATTTTCTCTAGCCCTTCAGTCAAATCTTTGCTGTTCCACCTGAGTTATTAAAACTATCTTAGTTGGCCCTTTATTCACTGTGATTGTCATTCTTGCTCCTGAGATGGGAACTTGGTTGGCTGCTGACTCATCCTTTCCCTGGCTACTCAGTGGGGTTCCCGATCTTGATCACCACCCAATTGTAAGAGGCTTCCAGCACTTATTGTTCAGGGAAAAGAATTTTCAAAACCTGTGTGAGACACTTTTAAGGAAGTCACATTAAAATGCCAGATTTTGACCAGATGTACAAGTGGAACATAGAGCAAGAAATTTCCTGTCGCTTGTGCTGAGGCTGGCCAGAATCTTGCTAGGGAGTATGTAGTTCTTGCTCCTGACTAGCTGCCTAAAGATAGGTAGGGAGAAGCAGTCTGAAGACTGGATCATGCCTCTGGCCCTCCTCCACACTGGCCAGCAGAGCTGACTAAGCATGGAACCGGCAAAATACTCCATCATCTCAAAGGGTAGTGGCGCTACCATTGCCATAGATTAAATAGGAGACGGAACTTTCACTACCCCAAAGAAGAGGAGGAACTGTAGGGGAGTGTTTCTTACTGAAAGCAGGGAAAGGAGGGGAACGCTCCCTCTGCTTTTACCAGAGGAGGAGGAATCGTGTTCACCTTCCATTACTTTAAACACTAGCTACCACTTGTGTGGGTGATGTCTGGAAGTTTCCTAACAGCTCCAGCTACAATGCAGACAGCAATGTGCACCCCCCTCCCTCCCGCCTGCATGCTGGAGGACAATGAACAATCAGAAACCAACAATTAAAAACATGCTTGATGGCAAGCTACAATTTTTTAATGATATGTTTGTTCCATTTATCTCTTTTCTGATGTTTCTAGTGGATGATGTGACGAAAGAATCTTGGTCATAATCTGAATCATAAATATATTACAAGTGTTATCATCATTGTTCATATTTGCCTAATTGCTTGCTTCTATGGAGTCTCTTTTTCCTCTATTTTGACTTGACTTGACCATAGCTACTACCTTTTTCTTCATAATTTTCCTCATTTACATATTTAAAACAGTTTTTAATCAGTTAATCCACATAAAACTCTGAGGCCTGTAAGTATTTTTAAAGTCTGCAAAGTACTTTGAAATTGTAAATAGAAAACAGATCTCTCCCTTCCATACATGTAAAGTACATACATTTAATAAACGTATTTCAAGGTGATCCATAGCATGTGAAGTTGAGACACCTATCAAGTAATTCAAAATATGTGGCTCTGGTGCCTGAGTGGGACAGTCTCATATTGTCACAACTGCATACTAGGTGGATTGATACTAGCATGGTTCAGAAACAAACAGTGGATCTGTAATGGTACAATTGCCACCACTGCAGTGGGGTATTACCAGTCTTTGAATGCTTTAGCATTGAGACAATCAGTGCGATGACTGCTTTGCCCAGGCTCATTTGATTTCTAAGTCTCAGTAACAAAAGAATTTCAACCACTCTAATTAACTTTAGTTTTCTACTTTGTTTTTTGTCTCTAAAAAAAAATAAATGCATAGCACTTAATAACAGTCCATACAAATACAGGTAAATACAATGCACAGCCCTACAGGATCTGTATCCACATATACTCCCCATCTCGAAACATTCCATTTAGATAACTATAAGTTTTCTTTACAGGGAAAGGTCAATGCCGCTAACACTTTCAATTTTTTCTTTTTTCTAGAATCTTGGAGTAGACAATGCTGCACTGCTGGCAGTGGTGTCAATACTGGAGTCCAAATCATGTTTATCGCTGACTCATTACAGTTTCATTTAGAAAAATGCTAACATGTAAGTATTCTCAGGAAGCAGTCTGGTTAGAAGACCTGATCATCAGTCATGCTAAAAATAAACTCAGAATGAAGTGTATTTGGAAAACATCCAAAGCACTACAATGCAGTCTTAACCAGAATCAATGTCTTTAATGATAAAACCATAGGTCCTGATTCAATGAGGTACTTAAGCACGTGCTTATCTTTATGTCCACTTTTAAGGGTGGGCCACCCAAGATAAGAAATGGCCATATCTAAAAAGTATTGACTAAATGCTTTTCTTCAAACTAATTGGCCAAGGGATTATCCTTTATGTCAGTCTAAAATTCTGCTAAGTAGACCTCTGGTGTCAGCAGAGATCTCTCCATCCCCAAAGCAATGGTCTAAAGAATAGAATGAATAAGCAACAGTCTAAAGAACAGAGTTTTTGTTCCCTGGCTCCCAAATTTTTATTCACTGGTCAAATTGCCAAACAAGCTTAATAATGATAAATAATCATTAGTATACTTCCACACACCTACAGCAGTTTCCATCTGAAGACCCCAAAGTGCTACAAACATTGATGAATGAAGCCTCAAAGTATCTTTCTGAAGTACAGAAGCATTAACATTCCAATTTTATACCCAGGGAAACAAAGGCACAAAATCATCTAGGCACCTAACACCCATTGAAAATTGCTTCTGAAAATCCCAACAGGTGCCTAAATATTTTTAAAAATCTAGCCCACAAAAATAAAAAACTCCAATTGACTTCAGTGGGATCAGGATTTCTACAAGGTCCAGGAATGGAACCCAGATTTCCTGAATCCCAATACTTCAGTCTCACTATTACTATCACTATCACTATTAATCAGTGTTGCATCTCATTCAACTTTTCTGTCTGCTTGACTTCTCATAATCTTTTTACTAAACTCTTCTCTGACTGCATGCAAAATACTGGTGGAAGGCATTTACTGTGCTTGATGCAAATTGTCCTGGTAAAAGTGGATGCTGTGGAGCTTTGACAAGTTCAAAGCAAAGTATAAGGAATTCTTCTTCTTCTCCTCAGTGCTATTTCTATTTTTTAGTGCAAGCTCTGCTATGCTACCATTCATTGACAGAACTGGCACATATCTTCCAAAGGAGTCCAGGCTAATTTATAATCATCATGCATTCGCCCCACAGAACATAAATCATACTGTATAGCTCATCACTGATCGGATTAAAGTGATTCCAAACAGCCGATGTGCCACCTGTGAAGTGAGTTTATTGATTCTGAAGATACATGGTGCTTTGTTCTGCATTTCACCACAGAAACCAACTGGAGCAGGATCAAAATGGTGATAATCTATCAAGATTAAAGTGGAAACGGTACTAACATGGCCAGAATAAGTTTAGAGAATTTCGTAGTTTGACTTTCAAGGATCAGTACTTTTTGTACCTCCTTATAGGCTTCTTCCATGGGTGGTATTATCCCTTTGCCTGTTTGTTAAATATCAGAGAGCTTCATCACCTGTGTGGCACTCTCTACTGCTAGTACTATGAGCCTTGTCATAATCATCCAGAGGCTTGGATTCATTCATTGATGGCATAGTCATCACCATCCTTCCTGCACAACGCCGTCACTATGCATCAGAATGTCAGTTAATTTGGCTTTTTTCTTGCCAGTGTTGCTAGAGGATTTCTGGAAACTTTTAGAAGGATGGACTAAAATTTGAGTCATTAATGGCTATCTGTTGGCCAGTGTTATCCCAACATAACTGCACAAGGTGCCAGACAGAATGATTGTAAATTGATGCTTCCTGAGAAAATGAAGCCATTCCATTCCCTCCATTTACTTAGTGTGCTCAATACTGAGGCTTATTATGAAAGCACTTGACAAGAAAGTGAAACATGCTGGCTTTTTCCTGAGTCATTTTAATGCAATGCCTGAGAAGACAGAGCAGTGACTCAGTACACAGACTAGTTCTGTCAATATTATCTTTGTTATTGAAGCTAATTGCATGCCCCAAAACTTCAAGCACTATCATCACCAAAGTTCATTGTCTGAATTTCCTTCTTGGATTTTTCCAAGAGACTGCGCCCAAATTTTATGGTAGAAAAAACAGCATCTGTTCTCTACAGGTGAGTTTGCAGATCCAGGTTTGTCTCTGATTCCTTGTCAGTATGGTCAAATACAATCTAAAACCAAAACAAGACCCTAAATCTGACACCAGACCTGATGGACGAGAGACTACCGCTACTGTGAGATGTAGCACCTATTTATTGACAACTGATCACTGGGTCACTGAGACTCTATTGGGTTAGTACTGGCATAGCTTTTAAAAGGTAACTGGAATCAAAAGAAGACAACATACTCTGTTTAATATCTAAATTCAATGGGCTGCATTCCAATATCTGGTATTAGTTAGAAATAAGGGAAACTTGTAGGTTTTCTTCCAGGTATTCATGCTCTCACTGGCTAAGATGCTGTAATATCACAACACCTTTGTGAAATTAATGCCATGTCAGTCAATACTGAAGCCTTTACTCTCTCAAGAGACTTATATAAATCATAGAGATAAAGCAAAATGGCAGCACCATTCAGGCAGCTGAGTGGCTAATCTATAGATTGAGACAGAAACTGATGTAACAAATGTGGATAACACTCTTCAGCTTAATCACTTTGGACAATGTGCTTTTCGCAATATCCCCAAATACCATCTCCAGTTGACCCATTTTGCTCATCTGTTTCCCTGAGCATCAAGAATTATGGCTGCTGCAGTGCTGAACTTTCCTGCTTTGAGGCCTGTAAATGTGATCTGACATGTTACAGAAACAATTTCACCTTGTCCAGCCAAGCAGAATCAGAGAAGAGTTTACTAGGAAGTGACTAGGAGAATGGCACTGATAGTAAGATACCATGGTATACATGCATGTCTGATCAGAAGTTAGAGTAGTTACCTCCAAAAAGGACCATCATACAAACATAACTGGTTCCCAAATTTCACAGAAGTTATGCTTCCAGCTGTGTTTTATATTCACTATCTTTCTCAGAAACAAAAAACTTGGAGTGGGCAAAAATAGAATCAGAAAAATTGTGAATTTGTTTTCAAAACTTCATGGAGGAAAAGCAGCATTACAAAACCTCAGTACTTCTAAAGGTCTTTCAAGTTACCAAAACACTGAACTGCCTCTTTATTCACACTGAAATCAACAGGAGTACTTTGTGGGAGTAAATGTTCACCAGTGTGAGTAAGTGTTTCACAACTGGCTACCTTATGTAATATTGCACCATCTATTTATTCACAGCCATCTGTTGTGATCATTGTATAATGAACAGTAGATGTGTCTTTCTGCAGTCACAGGGGAAAAAAATCCTTTAAATGAAGGTACACAACAAGGAAAGCAATATAAAGTTCCAGAGATTCTTTATCTAGATGCAGGTCCCAAATCCCTTTGCAAGCTGCCAACAAACAGAAAGTAGTTTAGTCTGAGAGCCCACATCTTTCCTTATAGCTGATTTTTTTCCCCCAGCCTTCTATTATCTATGGTTTATAAGAAGATTTATCGATTAAAGTTTCTCTACACTTGCTGGCTGAAATTTGTAAAGTTTGATTTCTCCATTCTGCTTGCTTGTATATACAACTAAAAGTCTCAAAGTTCCTTACTTCCATTGCTGTCCTTGTTCAGACTGGCCTCTCTATGGAATAATCAGTTTTAAAAAGGAAAGCTGGGGAAGCAGATTTCTCTCTGCTCCCCAAAAGTATCTTCTCTCCCCCCAAATCTTCTTTTTCCATGGTCTTCCACTGACATGCTGTCTTCATTAGCTGCAAGCCTGACAGAATGCCTGTGATGGGGGTGGGGACACGCACAGAGAGAGATTGAGAGAGAGAGTCTGGACAAACCACTCCTTTTACTTATATATGACTCCCTCATAGTGAAAAGAAAATAGAAAACAACTCTTAGGGTACCAAGCTTCACACTATCCAGTCTTCCAGGATAGAGGTGAAGATGGAAAAAGGGGGGAAATCCTTTCAAAGTTTTTAAAAGACTTAGAGCCAAATTCCAATCTAGAGTGATCTGGTGGCAGTTTGCATAGGTTGCCAACTTTCTAATTGCACAAAACCGAACACCCTTGCCCCGCCCCTTCTCTGAGGCTCTGCCCCTTTTCAGGTGCCCCCACCCTGCGCTCACTCCACACACCCCATCTGTTGCTCACTCTCCCCCACCCTCACACACTCGCTTATTTTCACCCGGCTGGGGCAGGGGTGCAAGAGGAAGTGAGGGCTCTGGCCAGGGGTGTGGGCTCCGGAATGGGGCTAGAAATGAGTAGTTCAGGGTGCAGGAGAGGGCTCCAGGTTGGGGCAGGGGATTGGGGAGTGGGCTCTGGGGTGGGGCAAGGGATGAGAGGTTTGGGGTGAAGGAGGGGGTCCAGGCTGGGGGATGGAGCTCTGGGCTTTGGAGTATGGGAGGGGGCTCTGGACTGAGGCAGGGGGTTGGGGTGTAGGTGTGTGTGCGGGGTTTGGGCTCCAGGAGGGATTTTGGGTGCAGGAGGGGATTCTGAGCTGGGGCAGGGGTTGGGGTGTGGGAGGTGGTGCGGGTTCTGGGAGGGAGTTTGAATCTCTGAAGGGGCTCAGGGCTGGGGCAGGGGGTTAGGCTGTGGGCGGGGGTGCAGGGAGCAGGTTCCAGGTGGCACTTACCAGGTGGCAGCAACATCTCTCTATGTCTCCTAGGCAGAGGGGTGGCCAGGTGGCTCTGTGTGGTGCATGTTGCCTCTGCCTGCAGGTGCCACCCCCGCAGCTTCCATTAGCTGTGGTTCCTGGCCAATGGGAGCTACAGAGCCGGTGCATGCATGAGGGTAGTGAGCAGAGCCCCCCCGGCCATCCCTCCACCTAGGAGCCAGAGGGACATGTCGCCGCTTCCAGGAGCCACGCGGAGCCAGGTAGAAAGACTGCCAGGCCCACCAACTGGACATTTAACGGCCCGCAAGGGTCTCTTTTTAACTGGATGTTCCAGTTGAAAACCAGACACCTGGCAACTCTAAGTGTGCACTGGTTTCAATCTGAATTGGGTCCTTCAGTCTCCTTGGGTCATCAGAGTAACCATCTACACATACTGTAATGTGCTCTTGTGATAATGGTAGAATTTCATAGACTGGATATAACTTTCTTGAAACTAATCACTGCATATGTGATTTTAAAACAACCATCATCACCACAACGGGAGCTTTTGAAGGAAGGAGAGAGAATTATAGAAATGCCTTTTGCCTTATTGCTGACTTTTCAAAATATTTTATTTGTTATAGTCACACATTTTGCTTAGATTCGCCAATTAATTTAGATTGTGCTAGCACTTGTAGATGCAAAATGTGGGGAAGAGCATAAGGAGGCTTCCCCTTCACTTCCATGATCTGTATAAGGGCCTGAAAGATTGTAACCTGCAGTCTACAGGTAGCTCCTTCCCTAGTCCCCCAGTGATGCAGGACACCTCAGTGGGTGCAGGGATGAAGCAGGACCCTGGCACATCCCATACACCACTAGCCAAACTGGCCAGCTACATGATGGAGAAGTAAGCTGCACTTCACACCGGGTGTTGTAGCAGGTGCACATGCACTCCACTCCTAGAAGCTCCAAGAATCATTCTGCCCACTTGTGTTTCCTCATGGTTCGTGTAACTCTTTGCTAAGAGATATGCCTAAATGCACAATCTAGCCGGTAATGTATTAGAACTTTTAGAAAAAATGCAACATACTTGATTCAATCAATACTTTTATTCAGTCTCATACATATTCCATGCAGCAGCACTGTTCAAAACATTTGCTACAAATCTAAAACTTGTGCCAGAGCTACTGGAAGATTTGCTGACATTTTCTATCCTTTCATGTAAACTTGGCATGATTTATAGTTTCAGGTTTTCAGCTGAGCTTGAGGGTTTGTTCAAACCTGAAACTCAAAATGAAGAGCAGATGTAAATCCCTGTGATCCAAAACCAAAGGAAATGTTTGGCACACAAATGAAGCCAGACAGTCTCTGTCTCTCCACCCATGGTTTGGGAACTTGATGATGAAAATAAAAGAAAAGACCTGCTGTTACAGATAAAAGCAATAAAAGATGCTTGATCTTAATTGTATTTGGAAACTGTTCTCTCATTAGCTTCTTCACTTTCAGACTTGAGAAGCATGATAGTAAATTTAATTTTTTTGTACTCTGCACATTAGTTAGTTGCACATCACCATAACCTTGTTTTGTGCTTGATGATGCTGACAGAAAAATCACCAAATGACACCTATAATGCACTGTCAGCTAGGCTGTATTCAGTGTTATATAAGAGCTAGGTGTTGTTAGATACCCTGTTAGAGTCTCAATTAGCTTAACTCCAAAACTGTAAAATTATAAGGTCCAAATACTTTTGTATTTTAATTTCACTTAAAGCAATTGAGGAACCATTTGGCTACCTGAGCTGAAAGACTATTGATCCTGAATTCCTCTTTCCTCTCCTGAGAAGGCAGCATGGTTATGATTTCCCCTTGCCTCTCTTGGGCTTGGCTTTTCAATATGTTCTGTCATATCTTGGTTATAGTGTTTCCACACATGGCTGGCACATCATATTAAATGCTTGTTCTTGTGGTAATACAGTTCTGGAGCCTGACCAATTCCACCTCTTCAGCGGCAAAGCTCCTGTTTTGCAGAATAAAGTCTAAAAAGAGTCTCCTTTCCTACAAGGGAGGTGAAATTGTAAAGCTCCAGGACAGCCTCAGCATAAAAGCACCTCGGCCCAGATTTTTAAAGGTATGTAGGTATTGCTGTATTCTGTTGATAGAATTTAGACTCCAAAGTAGCTAAATCCTTTTTGAAAACGAGATTTAGGTTACAAAATCAGTTAGCACAGGAATGGCTAAATACCTTTAAAATCTGGGCCCTTGTCTAGTCTTTTACTATATGCATCATGGGAATGTTATCATGAGGATCAAGAAAATGTGTCCCCCACTTCCCTTTTGGATTTTCTCTTTCCACCCCCACCCTTAAAAATAAAAGCAAAACAAAATAAATATCCACAACTTCCTCATTGTCTTGTGATGCAATACCTTTAAAAATGGAGGAGGAAGGAGAACACTATCTTTAAATGTTTTACATGGAACCAGATGACAAGAACAGGGGATAATACTTATACGTCTATATGGAGAACTGGCAACCCAATGCTCAATGTTGCACTTCCATGTGATGTGCCTTTTCTTGCCTGTTGTCATATTCAGTAAAATCTCTAAAGTGATTCTACTTCTTTTTTTTCCACATACCCAATCAGGATTTCTTTTTTAATACACACAATTTGCTCCTGGGGCCCTCTCATTGCTTTGCAAGGCTGATTTGTGATGTCTGTCATGTACCCTAGGGGCACTCCGTTTATATAACCCTACAAGTTATTGCTAACAGAAATGTCAGGCCCACTTGCCCCACATCAACAAATCTAATCTTGTCCTGTCATTTCAAGGACTCCACCTGATCATTTTGGGTCAATGCAGCTCCTACTTCTAATCCTACTGGCCTCTGGGACACAAACATTTGATAACACATGTTTTATGGTTAACCCGTTTCACCTCAGTGACCCTTGAGACTTTTACTTTATGATCTTATGTGTGGTGTGGCATTAATCTTGAAAATGACATTGAAGTGGCCAAAGAAAATGACTAACTCCAGATAAACTTTGCATACAGCTGCTCTGAGGACTCGTTTTATGGACAGTAAGGCTCTGATCCTATAAACAGATGGCATTTTTTCTATAATGTAATTACCATGGAAGTGATTAAAACCCTTCTCTTCAGAGATGGCCCCAGGCCCCAAAATTCAGCTCTGGATGCAGATCTCAAACCAAAATTTTGGTCCAAGGTTTTGTTCAGCCCATTCCTAAAAGTGGGTCTCTCTCTCCATCTCTCCCTCCCGTTTACCTTATACTTTCTTCTTCCCACACTCTCCTATCCCACATCTGCCCCCCCTTCACCCACTACATTCTGCATACATCCCTTCACTTTGCTCTCACAGTCTCCTACTCACAATCTCCATTCAGCACCCCATATTGCCCTGGGATTGCCTTAGTTTCCCTCCTTCTCCTCACACACCCCTGCATCACTCATTGCCACTTTTCTGCACCCCATATTCTTCTGTACGTTCACGATTTCTTGTTCAGATTTTATGATAGAACTCAGGGGGAAGCTTGATTCCATTCACATTGGAAATAACAGGAGATAACAGCTATCTTTTCTTGGGGCAACCTCATTATCACTTGCAGAAGCTGCAGGAAAATGGCAACCCAAGGCTTCAGTCCCACTATGGGTAGTAGAAGATGGTTGCCATAGTGAATAAGAAAGCAGATGTCCATGAGACAATTAAAAAAAAAAGAAATAAAATCAAAACACCAAATATCACAAAACTTACAAAATGTTGTGAGGGTGACAACTCTGCCTCTAGCTTCCTGGTCTGATATCAAAGAATGGGCATCTGAGAGTTCATTGCTTCAGCAACTTTATCTTGATGTGCTTATACCAAGATGTAGGCCATTGTAGGGTCCTTATTTCAGCAATCAGAGCTTACTGTGCTATTGTGAAGGCACAGTCCTGTGAGGTTAGTAACAGAGAACTCGAAACTTGCTGGCTTTATGTGAAAGCCTAGGTATTTGAGAATCCTGTGGCACCTTATAGACTAACAGACGTTTTGCAGCATGAGCTTTCGTGGGTGAATACCCACTTCTTCGGATGCAAGACTTGCATCCGAAGAAGTGGGTATTCACCCACGAAAGCTCATGCTGCAAAACGTCTGTTAGTCTATAAAGTGCCACAGGATTCTTTGTTGCTTTTACAGATCCAGACTAACACGGCTACCCCTCTGATACTAGGTATTTGAGGGTATTAGCACAGCTTTCTGAGTTGTTACAGTTACTTTATAACCCAGAAATGTGCTTGAGTAGGTGGGAGTTTCAGGTTGAGTCCAAGACAGCTGGGACATACCTTGCACCATCCTATCCCAGCTGGTAGCTGGAATAAATTGTATCATGAAATCTTAAGACTTTATTCCATGCAATGAGCTGGCTAGTACTTTAATGCACCTGAGGTCGAAACCTTTTGCTGTCATGAACACAAGGAATCACACAAAAACTGACAAAAGTTTTGCCCACTACTTGGAATCTTGTATTTCTATTGGGCTATATTTCTGAATATTCACTCCTTTCAGTTGTGTCTTCTTCCTTTCCCCCTCCTGGATAGGAACATATGGCAGGTCAGATTTTGGTTTATTTTGTGTAATTTTATCAAACTTATTATACAGCATTTTCTTATACAACTTGACTTTGCTGTTGCTCCTCAATGAGCACTACAATTCACGATTTGGGTGGGGAGGGGTTGATTTGCATAGCTTGTGACTCCTCTCCTTTCATCTCTCCTACGTCCAGCAGGAAGGAAGGAGCAGGCTGGGGTTTTGGCTTCCAGTAGCTGGATAGACCTGAGGGAAAAGGGGCTGGGGGGGAGATGGCCTTTACATCCACCCTCAGGATTATAGTCTATCAAGGCCATTGGAAATACAATGCAAGTGGGCTTTGTTCTTTGTTTTAAAAATTAATCACAACAAAAAGTCAAGTCTCCTAAAATGAAATAGATCTTAAGAGATTTTAAGGCAACTTTGTTGCTATTCTGTCAGTGACTAGACTTTGCTTCCATCCTCTATTCTTCTGTTTCTTCTACTTGTTTAGTTTCTATTGACAAATAGGGTAACCTAATGCTAATTTGGACTATCGGGGCAAAGGAAGGATTAGTGTCATGTTAGTTCGATGTTTTTTATAGGCTTCCAGTAACATACCTGTTGTTAATGGTAATAAAATTAGCAATCACAGGGCCGCAGGACCCTCAGTCCTGATCTAATCAGTGTTGGTGATGACACAAAAACTCACAACTAAAATTTGGTAAAGTTGGGGATGTGTCAGAGCCTCAAAGAGCTAAGGAGATGTGCTTGTCAAGAAATAACATCAAGTACCGGTTCTTAGCACGCCCTTGGAGCTATACAAACCGCAAGCATTACTGGTACTAATTAATAATAATAAACTTGTGTTGCTCATTAGTCCTGCCCAGAGGGAGGAGAAATAGAAGCAAAAATACAGAATTTACTTATCAGCTAAAATAACATTTCATTATTTTCTACCAGATGTGCTTGTATGCACAAACACCACCAACGCAAAACATTTGTTTCTATTGAACACAGATAAGGACTACACATAAGTTGAATTCCAAGACTGCCTGGGAAAAATCTTTGGCTACTGGTCATCCTACCACAATTTTTCTTTGTGGGTGGGAAGATGCTTAGGCTATTCATTGACTTCAGTGGAGCTATGACAATTCATATCAGATGAGGATCTAGCTGCTTGCTTTTAAGTCAACACAGTAGTAGATTTGTGAACACAACCCATATTGAGCAAAATTAAATTATCCTTCATGATCAAGAAGTATGACAAGAAGATTTCAGCAGAGATTTAAAACACAGGACAGGCTCTGCTGGCTGCATAATTATTTGTAGTCAGTACCAACGTAAGCCAACTGGAATAACAGCGTCTCCCATGTGAATGGAAATAAGTATGAACAATCAACACAATGTCAAAAAACAACAGGAAAACATGCTTGAAGATCTGAGGAAATATTGGATACATTCAAAATATAAATTCTGTATGGTTTTTGTCCTAACTGCACCTTTATGAGAGTCTTTCCATTTACTTCATTGGGCTTTGAATCAGGCCTTGACTGGATTTCATTGCAATATCTCACCTCTAGCTCAGAAATACTAGACTACCATCTCCTGTTAGAACCAAGTCAAATAAGCATCACATCATCTTAATGTTACTGATTGATTTTTCTTCCCCTTGCTTTTAAAATCCATTGAAGCTGCCTGCCTGACAGCTGGTGACCCTAATGCACACAACTTAGTGGGCTAGAATCAGTCTCTTCATTGTAGACTATATGACTACAATTAAAGGGCAGGCTAAACGAAAAGCTAGACCAAACACAAAGCAATCTATAATGTGAGCCATCAGACATACAATACTGCAGAGCAACAGGTATCTCTGGCAGCAGTCATCCAAATAGCCTTTCCGACACCTAGCAAAGGAAGAAAACAACAAAAATAACCAGCAACAATAGAAATAGAAAGAAACAAGCATCATTTTTTTTAAAATCACTCTGGAAATATATTACTTTTTCCAAGTATAAGAAAGTAATAAGGGATTGGACATGACCCTTTGTTTTATGGCTTTTTTATTTTTCTTAAATAAAATTAAGATGAATAATTTGGTGCTATTTGTTAAATGGGATCCCTTTTTAGGAAAAGGCCTTGTTCTGCTAAGATATTTTACATACATTCTTATTCAAACAGAATGAAAATCAGTAACAAAACAAAAAAATAAACATGTGCCCGTCTGGTGCTTTTACATGCAGGAGGAAGTGTAATATAGTGCTACATTCTGTCCACTTTGCTCTTGGAAGATAGAGCCTTACTCCACAAGTAAAGTACAACTTCATGTGAGCCCGGGGACACGTGGTAAAGAGACCATATTTTTTCTAACTGTTTAATGTTGCACTTTAAGGAATATAAAATTTTGTACTTTTCAGTTCATCTTTTTTGTTCCTTTGGAATCATATTGTTTTACTAGTAGCACAAAACAAAAGGGTACAAAAAATAAAGGTTAGGCTCCTTAGCTGGTGAATATAGCACAGCACAATTCCATCAAAGTCAATGGAACTATGCCGATTTACGCCAGCTGAGATTTTGATCCAATATGTTTTATTGCTATAGATCCCCCTTTTCTTTTTAAAATCATTTACAGGGGTATGGATTTTTTTCCATCAAAAATTACCTGATCAACAAGATTTATAAGTCTGATACTAAAGGGATACCATTCTGTAAAAGCAATTGAAATTGGCCATAATAGAATCTCCAACAATAGGCAAAGGGTCATCTCTTATGGCAAGAGTTGCCTCCAGCATGTGATCAAATAGTAGAAAAATATTTGACATACTTGGATCTGACAAGATTGAGTCGGTTTTCGGCAAAAATTGGTCACAGCGGACTCCTTGGTAGCCCTCTTTGCACCTGAGAAAAAGGGGATAAATGACAAACATACGCATGTGGTAGTAAAAAGTGAATTTCAAGACATTACATCAACTGGAAACATTGTTGGCAATGCTGCAAAGGACTTACATATTTCTAATAATCTGAACCATTACCGAAGCAGCTTATTGCTGTAAATAAATAGGGTGATATAAAATAGTCTCTATTTCAAGAAAGCTTTCCCTGAATAGTTCTTGATCATTTTATATCAAAAGAAAACGTTTAAACGCAATTTTCTTAACTCCAGTAAAAAAGCAATTATATGCAGTAAAATAAATTATTATTACATTTTTTTACAGGTTTATAGAGCCTTGGTCTTGTACCAGATGGCACATTTACAACTTCTCAGTCTTTGGTTGTCCTAATAAAGAGTGAATATTTATCTTGTAATTAATTTTAAGGTCCTTTCTTGCCATGCCTAAAGGGTAGCATGTCTTTGGGCAATATTTCTCTCTCACCCAACTGGAGCATGCAAGCCAAAATGTCTGTTGCCTCAACACACTTTTTTTTATTTTATGGTCAGATTCTAATATTGTTATTCACACTGAATAGGTCCTTACTCCACATTAATCCCATTGACTTCAGTGAGACTATTTGTGGAATAGGTTACTATTCAATTTGAATATGGGAATCAGAATCCTGCCTTTAATTTATTAGTTGGGGTGGGGGAGGGTAGTGGCAAGGACTTATAAATGACAGCAATGAGGCGTCTGCATCACCAAAGCATCTGGATGTGATGTAAACAATACACTCATCTTAGTATTGACACCTTGGCTAAGAGTAAGAAAACAGCATCTTAACTCATATGATGGCGTTCAGGGACAGAAGCAGCCTTGACTCCTTCACAATATAACGTTTCTACTCATGGTTCCTTAAGAAACTGCCTTTTGTAATTGGAAGTGGCATCTAAAATGCTGCTTTTAGGTTAATAAATTTATGTTTCAGTGAGACAGGTACGTCCTAAAATCTGAGGCTAGAATACCACATTTACAGAATATGTGAGAGTACATCTGTGCTTCAAACATTCATACCAGACTCAAACTCAATATAAATTTAGAGAATCCAAAAGAAAGTCAAAGGATATTTTCATTTCAAAGCTTCTATCTCTTTCTGAGCTACCTCAAAACCTCCCTGGACTTGTCTACATTGGAAAATTACCATACATTACAGCACCTGAGCATGTGAGCATGGCTGTGAAGAATTGAGTTAGACGATTCAACTTTGCAATCAGTTGAGAACAGGACAAGTCATTCCCTCCTGGGACCAGGGTTTCATCCCAGTTAACTGACACGACGCTGAATACAATTTGACCTGCTTTCCACTTACCCCAATGTCAATTAGTACAGGAAGCCCAATGGCTAGTGTTATGCAGGAGGTCAGACTAGCCAATCACAATGATCCCTTTTGACTTTAAAATCTAAGAATCTATTAATTGTGTCAATGATCTGGATTCTTCACAACTGTGTTCAAACATGGTAAAATTGTATAATGTAGATTGTTATTGCTGAGTCACAAATAATTGAATAATGAACATTGTTCCTAAGAACAGAAGAGGGAGGACTCAGTTGTTTTTTTTTAAACCTCCAACCCTGAGGGACCAAAAAGTGACTCATGTAAGAGAACAGCAGACTCTAACAACTTTACAAGCACTGCACTCTTGAACTTATTTATTTGGCACTTCTCATACCCAAGTACCAAAATAACCCACAGAAGTGGTGCTGTTTTTCTACTGGTGCAACACATTCTATTAGCCGTTTGAAAAACATTTTTATTTGCCACTCTTATCATCATTCTACGATAGTAAATGTAGTCATGTTACCTAGTAAAAATACACATTTTATTAAACTGAACATCTGTTCTCTGCAAGTTGCAAAATTATATTTAGCATGGCCATATTCTACAAATACTCACCTCACTAGCTAGGGTGAGTCTTTGATGAGGCTCAGAGCAATGGAACCACCACCGCTCCCAGCAGGACAGAGAGGGAAATCTCAGCCAGGAGCAGCTAGAGCAAACACTATATATAATTCTCCCACTGATTCTTCCTCCCTGTCTCCTCCTGATGGCCTGCAGTCTCTGGGGGTGTAAGAGAGAGGGGGAAGGTGCTCCTTCTTTCTTTTTCCCCTCTTCCCACATCCCCCTTCTTCCCCACTCTGTTTGGGAAGGGGAGGAAGCTATACCTCACATTGCATTAGGGCAATGGAGCCTGTGCCACCCCATTCTTGATGCTGTTGGACAGGGGTTTGAGATGGGCCAGCTGACTAGCTCTTGCCAGAGCAGAAGGGTGGTGGTTGGCTATTGCTTGCTGTTGAGGCAGATAGCCGTTTGGGGGTCTCTGTCCCAAGACTACCCTTTCCCAGTCTTATGACGTATTCTGGATATCCTGTGATTCTGGGTAGCTAGGCTGATCTCCAATCTTTCATTTGTGGTCTGGAAATGATTTTTCCAATATGGCAACATTGGCATTCTCCACTTTCCATCCCAGAGGTCTGGTTTGGGTGTTTTATTTACATTAACTGGAACTTTGGATTGTTACCAATATAGTTGGCGGGTTAGAAAAGGGTCCAATGGGCTTCTTGGGCACAGACCCAGAGCACAACATTGTGGTGAGGTGGTAGGTTTCATGCTGCATGTGGCTCGCTTCATCTCATGCATCCTCCCTCCTGCATATTGGAAAGGAATGGGTTGGGAGCCTGGCTAGGCCTGAGGGTGTTGAAAGGGGGCATTGCCCTCATACCATCCTCAGGTTGGTAGAACCCAGAGCCATCAGTGCCCAATTGAAGTCCAATGCTTGGTAGTTTGAGAAGGTGGTGGTGGGGGGGCTCCCCATTAGCTAATTGTTTTAATAAAGGTGCAGCCTCCACATTTAACGATTCTATACTGGACATTTCTCATTGTTTCTCTGTCAGGATTAACGTACAACTCCATTGGGCTCTGAGAGACAGAGAAGTGCAACACTCTCAACTTGATTGAATTTACATGGACTAGCCTATAGAATTAGCCATTTCATTTTCACTTTCTTGCACAGGCTGATATAACATATCAAATTAGTCATATATTTTCAGTACTTTCATAATTTAAAAAAATATTGTTCATAGGCATATCACACTGAGAATATACTAGTTTAACATACATAAAACAGCCTTACAGAAAGTAAACAATATTTAAGAAGGAATTATTAGCTGTAGCTTATGTCTTATAAATTATTTAAAATGCTTAATTTAAGATTTGTCATGTTGCAAGCTGCAATGAGACCTGATCTACTATGAATATTACACCAATCTTGAAACCTTTGCAATCAAGTTTTGTGGGATGGCAGAAAAAGTAATAACCATTTGTGGACCCACTTTATACTCTCATTTGACAGTTAAAGTAGTAAAAGATAATGAAACTTGTTGATGTTGTGGCACTCTAATCCATGCTAAAACAGCCACTGTGCTTCTAAATTGGTAACTGTGCCCATCATCTTTGCTATGTCTGCACATAACACTCTTAATTGGCAGTATGCCTTTAAGAAAGTGACGAAAGGTTCCATTTAAAAAAAAATCACACATGTCACATTAATAAGTTCAAATAAATCCAAATGAGCTGGCTGAATATTGCCAACAAGCTGTGGAAATGATCAACATTATATTTATGCCTGTATTTGAAAGCCATGAGTAGGGAGAGAAATCTTGAAAATACTTAGATGAAATAGACTGTTCCAATGGTGACTATTTTATTATGTAACAAGCAAAGGTTTCTTAAGCATGCCTTAAAAAAATGGAGGTGGCAGAAGAAATAGATTACACAGAACAAAAGCACTGATCTGTATGTAAGACTCAGTTAAGCAGAGTAGTTAGAACACATGCTAAATTCCATCCCTATTCAGCAAATCAATTATGTATAGTCTAAGGAGCTTTGCTGTATATGAACAGACTTAAGCAAATGCTTAAGTGCTTTCATGAATTAGGGCCTTACTAAACAAAACCTAGTTCATTTTTCATTTTTTGTTCCCTGAAATAAACTAACGAAATGAATTTATCTATTTCTACATTCTGAATTTCATCCAAAGTAATTGTTTATGCCTAGAAATTAGAAGAAAACCAAACAAAAAAAATTGAAAATCGAATGACCCTACATTCAGAATACTATGAAAAAATAACAACAAGTAAAACTGTCTGGCAAAGTATTGAAAATCTTGCAAATAATGCCCCCAGCCCCTCTCCTTTCTTCTTTTAAAATAAGCATAAGTTTGTTTAATTATGGCAAGATTCAGCAGGTTAGCTGTTCCATCTTTCTATTGGCAGTTTTCTTTCTCTATGATCATGTACTCCAGGTCCTACATTATATTGTTGTGGAAGTCACCCAAGATATCCACTGTGTGAAAATACAAGCGTGCTAAAGGGTTGTCGAAGTTTCTATTGCTAATCCTTTACAGCTAAAATATATTTCCCACTGTGGTATGAGTAACAGCTTGTTTTCCTCTGTATTCTCCCTGTACACAACCACCACATATGCATAAATGTTATAGGATAAAAGATCCTACTGTTTATTCTCCCTGTTTGGACTACCTTCTCCATGTAATCTATTATTAATATTAAATGATATTGAAATATATGTCACTCAATGTTAGCACAGGAATTTGTTATATTTCTCAAATATGTTACTCCCTCTACTTTTATTAGCTGAGAGGGCTTCATTTACTAAAATAACTCTAGTTATTTCTTAGTAATAGTATAGTATGCAAATCTCTGAATGACAGCCATTATTAGACAAAGTGAAATTATATGCTGAAAATCCTACCCTTTAATTAGCTACTGCCCTCAGAAATCCCCATCTATATGATCATAACAAACATGCTACCTTAAACTGTTTTCTGATCCCCACCTAACCCAGGTTCTGTAATACAATGTAATTTGAAAAAAAGAATTACGCTGGGTGGAGGTAAGATGCACATCTAAGCTTGCCTAAAGAAGAAAGGACCTAAAGAAGTGAGGAGGAACAGGGAAAGATATTGTGAAGACTGGGTTTAAGAGATGTGGGAAAGGGGTCAGAAGTTGAGGCAGACATTTATTTAAGCATAATAAAAGGAGAATTCTGAAAAAGAGTATTCAGACAAAGCAAAGGAAATTATAGCAGCCAATCAGAATGCAGAGAACACAATACACATTTCTGTATAACAATTTATGCATGCTCCCTATTAATGCAGTAATAGCCATACCTTGAGCCAAAGACATACATATGAGCATTAATGGGAATCTCTAAGAGGCAGTGCCAAAGGGTTGGATTTTTATAAACCCATGACAAGGTTATTACCTCATAAACTGGAAGCATCCTAATTTAAAATAGTGAATTAGTAGTACCTACTACTAGTGAAAAGCAAAGGCTGAATAAACCCAGGACAGCCAAGCCAGTGTAAGCTTTCTCATATCTTCAAAAGTATCAAAAACAACACACTCAACAGTAGTCTTAGTGAGAAAAAAAATCACATTTGAATTTCTGCTGGATATGGTATATCACATTAATTAATTTCACATGACAGCATTTATAGCCATTACATTACAGATTACATCATGGAAACCTAAACAGTAGTAGCTATAATGGGATATGTATTTATTCTCAAAGCCAAGAATCACAAATCTATTTGAGGAAATGTCCCGGTGGTCTATAATATCTGACCAATGTTTTATTCACCACACAGATCCTGGCCCTGGATTTCGCCATTGAGTTCAGTGGGGCCAAGATTTCACCCATGTTATAAGAAGAAAGGGAAAGGGCTTCTAAAACAGTTAGGACTGATAGAGTGTTGTAAGTATCTGACTCATGAAAACATATTGCATACCCATATTTTTGGCTGTGGGTGGCTTTTTCAGAGATGATAGCATTATATCATGAGTGATTTGTATGAGCAATGCTAAGTTATGTCAAAATCTGTGAAGGAGTTAGCACTCAAAATTAGGTTTACACCCACTACCATCCTTACAGAATTACAACATAAATATATTATTTAAACTCCAAATCAGATAATTATTATAGCTGGCTTGCCAGAAATTACAGGGGTCTCATCACAAAGTGTATATCAAGCAGGGTGGATGGAAATGGCATGTTTACTTTCATGAGACTGCAGAACCATCTCAGCATTGTGATGCAGATACTCACTCAAGTCTCAGAATTAATGAGATTCTTTTATAAAGAGCTCATGTAACCAAATTTAACAGGCAAATTGTTAAAGGGGGAAAAATACTGTTTTTCTTAATTGTGGGAATGAACGTGGGCATTGGGCTGTGGGAGCTCAGACAGCAGGCAGTCTGTTCTCACTGTATGTATGGCAGAAAGCACGAGAAATTAAAAGAAGTAGGAGGAAGGGTGACAGCACCTAAAACAACAACAGTTATGAGAGAGTGCCATAGCAACGAAGGATGCTGACCTGGGTTAATCCTCGCTCTTGATCTTAATATCAGACCACAGTATATATAATTGAATACAGACACGGAGTAAGTCTCATTCTTTTCCTGAGAGGAAACTTTTGGGCTTTAAAGAGAAGTTACAAAAAACCTATCAGTTTTCAAAGGAGATTGCAGTTGCACTTGGGCCAGGTCTGCAGCATTACTGTCTAACCACACTCACTGGAGCCATATTTGTAAATATGTTTCTTGTTAGCATGGAGACATCACGCTTCCCTGGCCAGTGAAGATAGGGCTGAACTGTTTGATAAATCAGTCTATATTGTGCTATAGCTAAGTGAGACATAGCATTTAATTCACTATCTACAGCTAAATCAAGGTTGCAGGCAACCAGTTGTGATACATTCACCAGAAAACAGGGATGAATGGCAAAGTTACCAGCAACTTCCACTCCATCACGGGGACACAGAGCCAGCTAGGGTCAGAAAAATGAGCAGGGCTTGGCAGAGAGGGGCAGGGCTCAGAGTACCCAAGAGATATACTGATTTAATGCACCATCTGAGCAGGTTCCAAAGGCCTCAGATATAAACTAAAGTTGTTCTTTACAGTAGCAGTACTGCCCTTTCCCAGCAGTGAATAACTTCCTACAGATGTCAGCTGTGCAAACTGTATATTCTTCACCAAAGGGGTAAATCAAGACTCTAGTTGATTGCACAATCTCAGGAATCAGTTTATCATAGTTAGAGCCTTCCTACACTTGCAAGAGGAACCATGGACCAGATTAACCTGTATGAGTCAGCTGCTTTCTACCACGCCAACAATGCAAAATAGCCATACACTCAGGCTAAACAGTCAGTTAAACTGAATGTATGGTGCTCTGATGTCACTAGAACAGCACAAAGAAGCCAGAGTACATCAATGAATCTGGACTCAGGATAAGACCTTGGTCACAGGACCCACTTTTTAAACTTTCCTTAGCATCAAGAAAAACAAGGAACAAAAAGAAGCCCACATACCAATAGGGGTAAATAACTACAATAAATAGAACTGCTGTTAGCTGGCTTCTTAAGTAGCAGAATATGCTAGTCACAGAGTCTCAACAAACTTGTTTCAGAGTGGTAGCCGTGTTAGTTTGCATCAGCAAAAAAGAATGAGGAGTACTTGTGGCACGTTAGAGACTTACAAATTTATTTGGGCATAAGCTTTCATGATAAATCCCACTTCATCAGATTCATGCAGTGGAAAATACAGTAGGAAGATATATATATATATATGTGTATATATATATATATATATATATGTGTATATATATATATATATATATGTGTATATATATATATATATATATATATATTATACACACACACACACACACACACAGAGAACATGAAAATATGGGGGTTGCCATACCAACTCTAATGAGACTAATCAATTAAGGTGAGCTATTATCAGCAGGGGAAAAAAACTTCTGTAGTTTCTCGTTGGAGTCTGTTTTTTTACAGGTTGAAAGGGTTTTTTTGTTGAAGAATTGCGACTTCCATACATGCCATCATGTGCCAGCAATGCCCCTCAGACATGTACATGGCCAAACCGGACAATCTCTACGCAAAAGAATAAATGGACACAAATCAGATGTCAAGAATTATAACATTCAAAAACCAGTCAGAGAACACTTCAACCTGGACACTCAATTACAGACCTAAAAGTCACAATTCTTCAACAACAAAAAAAACTTCAAAAACAGACTCCAACGAGAAACTGCAGAACTGGAATTAATGTGCAAACTGGACACCAATAAATTAGACTTGAATAAAGACTGGAAGTGGATGGGTCATTACACAAAGTAAATACTATTTCCTCATGCTAATTTTCCCCCTACTGTTACTCATACCTTCTTGTCAACTGTTTGAAATGGGTCATCCTGATTATCACTACAAAAGTTTTTTTTTCTCCTGCTGATAATAGCTCACCTTAATTGATTAGTCTCATTAGAGTTGGTATGGCAACCCCCATTTTTTCATGTCCTCCGTGTATAGATATATCTTCCTACTGTATTTTCCACTGCATGCATCTGATGAAGTGGGCTTTAGCCCATGAAAGCTTATGCTCAAATAAATTTGTTAGTCTCTAAGGTGCCACAAGCACTCCTCATTCTTTCAACTAATTATGGTGGATTTGTTACTTTACTAACACTAAAGAGTGCCTTTCTTCACATAACTAATTTTCCAAAACATACTCTGCTATGATGTATATGCAGTACTTAGAATTTAGTGAATCATTTCAATGAACCAAATTACAACAGGAAAAAACCTGCCATAAGCAATAGCATTTTATTTATTTATAACTTTTACCTCTTCTAGTGTTTCTGATTAGTGACAAAAACTCTCTTGAAGTTTTCCTCAGAGTCAATCCCTTCCACCAGTGCCTCATTGCGGATGGTCCAGGGAATTCCCCACCACACAGTCTGTAGGTTAAACATGTTTGGTTTTTTTTTATGAATGTCAGTCTCTTGGCATTGCTGAGAGACAAACAAGTTCTAAAGTTAGTTACTGTAGTCTCAGTGGTCACAAAAAAAATCACAGATGAACATGACACATTTGAAAAGAACAGAAAAGTTTTGTAGGGAGATTGATGAAGAGATAATACTTGGGGGCACCAGCCCTTTCTCACTTTATGGTGGATAAAAAGACCAGGAGTACTTGTGGCACCTTAGAGACTAACAAATTTATTTCAGCATAAGCTTTCGTGGGCTACAGCTCACTTCTTCAGATGCATAGAATGGAACACACAGACAGGTGGTGGATGCTATTCAGCAGGTGACCAAGATAGGCAGGCTGCTTTGCATCCACCAACATGGAAGGGGGTGCCCATTTTTTTTCTACAGCTACTCCAGTGGCAGGAACAAGGGTTGTTACACTGACTCTATACCACTGGAAAGTCCCTGTGATGAGCCTTTTGTGGCCAGATACCTCACCTATAGGGCTACTATGTGTTGTAACTGCAGTACAAAATGGCCACATCATGGTGCAAACTATAACCCTATATCTGTAGAGAAGAACATATAACGTCTGCAAGAAAGAGTTACTTGGTATGGTTTTGTTTGAAAAGACTTCAGTGTTTTAGGGTTTTTCTATACACAGGAAAATTTACCAGCATAACAATGGCAGTATAATTCTACTGCTATAGATGTTCTGGTATAACTACTTGTGTAGACACACCGATATCCTAATAAGAGTGCCTTCCTAGGCCAATACATTTCCTCATGTAGACAAGCCCTTCCCAAGGGAAGCAGAGTGTTATAGTGAACCGAACACTAGCCTGGGATTCAGGATACTGTTCCCAGCTCTGCTGCTGGCCTGCTGGATAACCTTAGGCAAGTCATTTCACAGCTCCTTGTCTCCATTTCCCCATCTGTAAAATGAGGATGATGATACTGACCTCCATTGTAACATGCTTTGAGATCTACTGATGGAATTATAGTTGCTACCTACACCAACCATATGAAAGAAGAAGATGATCTACTGATTAGAAGTGCTACATCAGAGGCAGATATTCTTATTATTTTTGTCTTGTGAATGTGGACACAATGCTGTCCTGCTTGATGTCATTACATATTTTAAATAAATAGACCTGAAGTGGGGTGTGTTTGTTGTGCATGCATGTGTGTTTTCCTATTGCTTGAATTGCTATTGATTTTGGCCCGGGGTGGAGAGGGGGCAGGAGAGATATATACTGTGAATTACTTTGTTTGCTGGATTGGAGTATAGAAACATTGCTGACGTTTTGTATGAATGTAGTACATAGCTGCTACATCTGTACCCGAGATGAGAGGGGAACAATGTCAACAGCCCATTAGAGCTCAAATTATCTAAATATATAGTTTATTTATAGGTTTCCAGTTGTGTTTCTGAAGGGCCTAGCTTCCTTCAGGTCTTTCTTTGGCCACTTAGGGCCAGATCCTCAGCTTGCATAAGTCAGCATAGCTCCATTGTCATCAGCTGAGCTCCACTGATTTACATCAGCTGAGGATCTGGACCCTAGTCTAGCTAACATCTGTACAGGCTAAAATACATTATTCTAAGTGCTATGAATATAGTATTTGAGTCTACTATATTTCTAATACTGTCTTTAACATTCCTTTTTTTCTCTCTGAGTATGGAGAGAGTGTTATTGGATGATTGCTCAGATGCTCTGAGTGTTCTTTTATGTCGGGGTACCATTTTGTCACCCCTCTGGTTCAAAGTACACCTCTACCCCGATATAACACAAATTCGGATATAACGCGGTAAAGCAGCGCTCTGGGGGGAGGGACTGCACGCTCCGGTGGATCAGCGCGTCAGGCTCCGACACACTGCTCTGAACGGCATGTTAAGGATGCCGGGCCGGGGCCGAGGAGTTGCACGAGGGGGCAGAGGGTCTCGGAGGGAAGTCGGGGACAGGGAGCAGGGGAGAGTCACAGCCCGAGGAGGGGAGCTGCAGTGCAGGGGAACGTCACATAGCCTCCAGCTGGCACCAAGAAGTTGGGGAAGACATGTCCACGCGGAGAAGTTGTGGATCTAGGGCAGGGAGAGGTGCCAGTCCTAGACAGTGCCATGCAGGTGCCCCTGTCCCAGTGTTGGAGGGCTCAGCACACAGCGGGCCCAGGTGGCAGGCTGTGCTCCACTCGCAGCAGCGCCGGGCGGGTTCTCCGGGTCCATAGAGCACCACAACCTGCTCGCAGTCAGGGGCTCCATGCCCCTGGGGCTCCTCGTTGAGGAGATGGGCTGCAGAAGGCTCTGAGGAGGAGGTGAAACTGACTGAGCACAGGCACGCACGGCAGGAGCGCCCACTGATGGCTTACCCTCCCCTGGCACCGCGTGGGCATGGGGCGGGGACCAGGCACACGCGGGCACCTCGGGCAAGTCTGCCCGCCCTGTTCACCCTCATGGGCTCAGCCGCTGCACCAGGATGGGTAAACTCCGTGGACAGGGCAGCGACTGCCAGGCCAGTTCCCCCTGCCCCGCCCCCACAGGGCTCGCCCCAGCTGATGTGGTCGAGCAGGTGTGAGTGCTTCCGTGTGCCAGCTTCCTGGGTCCTAGCACCTGTCCTGGTGCAGCACATGGCTCAGTGTGGGAGTCCTGGGGGTGATTTGATGGGTCGGGGGTTCTAAGGGGTCAGTCAGGGGGCAGGAAGTAGGTGGAGGTCGGATAGGGGGCGGGGGTATTTGCTATTAATAACAGAGATGCTTGAGACCAAAGCAAGTTCGATATAACGCAGTAAGACTTTTTGGCTCCGAGGACCGCATTATATCGGGGTGGAAGTGTATAATGAGGCTGTTAGAGGAAATAGTGAACTCATGCAGACTGCAGTGCATCCAGACTGCAGATGACACACAGCTCTATGTCTCTATTTATTCAGACTCAGTCGGTGTGGTTCACTGGCTCTTTCAGGGTCTAATGGAGATTGTGGCCTGGATGACAGCCAGCTGGACAAAGCTCAAGTCAGACAAAACTGAAGTAATCTTGGGGGAAGCAACTGAAGAAAATGGAGTTGAGATCAGCCGCCTTGATTGAGGGAGCCTTCCCACCTTTCTACTATTCAAGTTCACAATCACTACTTGGTGGCTGGATGTCAACATCTCAGCAGCAGCAGCCCAGATCACTTCCTCCACCCCACCTCCATTTGTTCTTGGCAGGAAAGCTGTAACTACACCGTGTCTTTGGACATGGCTACATCACAGGAGCTAAGGTCACTTGAGGCATTCAAGCTAACAGCTCCTGGGGTTAAACAGGAGGCAAATGAGGCAGATGACCCAAGAACTCACTTAACTCCTTGACTTGACACAGCACACTTTTGACAACTTTCAAGGCATGCTGTCAAGCTTATTCTCCATTCCAGCCTTCCTTTGAGATAATGGAGGTGGAAATAAGTGGGGTAAAATGATCGTGTAGAGATCTTTCTCTGTATTTCTGCAGTACTGCATGGGAGGGAATAACTATTATACAGAAGCCCCATTTGATTTGTTTTTGTATGTGTTTTTATATACAATTATTTCCACATTCTCTTTGAACATAGGATATACATATTTTAAACAAACAGATATGTGGTTGTGATAATCAGGGTCCAGGCACCCCAAGAGAAAACAGGTTTAACCCCTCTAAATAAGCAGTTGAACCATCTGATTGCATGCTGTGTTATTGTACCACAAAAGTGTATTAAGGAACAGGGCTGCCCAGTTTTTGTTTATTTTTAACCCAAGCAGGCCTTCGGTATGCAGTCTGTGTGGAGTGTGTGCACCTATATGAATGGATAACTGAGGCACTGGCTTCACACCTTCAGAGGCAACAAACCACAGGGGAATGGTCCAAGTGTCTGATACCTAAGAACTCAGGGAGGACAGATTTGGGGATACTTGGGACTAGAGAGGCCATTGGTATCCCCCCTACAAGGTGTAACCCAGCTGGTGAGATCTTATGGTTATGGGCTGGCATCTGAACCACAGCATGATAGTCCCTAATCTTACAGGGCAGGAAGTGACAGACCTCCTTACTGGGCTGGGTGATCCCCAAAACATCACAGTGGTACATTTTAGCTAATTAAAGATTCTCAATCTTATATTAAATGTATATATATTAATTGACAGTGTCCCATCACATGTCCATTAATGAAATGACTATATTTTTCTGAAACATTAAGAAATTAAGACAAGAGTAAAATTCTTACATAATTTTGTTTTGATGGGGAAAAAAACAGATTTGTTTTGTTTAGATTTTTTAAAAAAAGTCAGATAATCTCTGATTGTGAACTGTCCCTATAGTAGAGAACAGTCCCTTGTTCCCAGCAGAATGAAACTGCAAAAAGGTACTGTTACAAATTTCCTCCTCTACCTTGCTGAGTCCTGCGCTTATTGGCAGATTTGCTCACCTCAGTGATCTTCCCCACAGTCTGGGTCAACTTCTCCTGTGTTTGATCAGGAGTTGGGAGGTTTGGGGGGGAACCCAGGCCCGCCCTCTACTCCAGGTTCCAGCCTAGGGCCCTGTGGATTGCAGCTGTCTATAGTGCCTCCTGTAACAGCTGCATGACAGCTACACCTCCCTGGGCTACTTCCCCTTGGCCTCCTCCAAACACCTTCTTTATCCTCACCACAGGACCTTCCTCCTGGTGTCTGATAACGCTTGTACTCCTTAGTCCTCCAGCAGCACACACTCTCACTCTCAGCTCCTTGCGCCTCTTGCTCCCAGCTCCTCACACGCACTTCCTCTCCTCTGGCTCCCCACCTGACCAGAGTGAGCTCCTTTTTAAACCCAGGTGCCCTGATTAGCCTGCCTTGATTGGCTGTAGGTGATCTAATCAGCCTGTCTGCCTTAATTGGTTCTAGCAGGTTCCTGATTACTCTAGTGCAGCCCCTGCTCTGGTCACTCAGGGAACAGAAAACTACTCATCCAGTGACCAGTATATTTGCCCTCTACCAGACTCCTGTACCCCATTGGTTTGGATCTGTCACAGTACATATTCTGAAGATAATAGCTAGCCCTAACAAAGAGGCATTACTTGTTAAATGGCATATTTTCCCACCCTTACTCACATTGGACATACTACTAAAGTGCCACAATGATTTCAACATGCTACTACAATGTAATCATCAGCAGCAGAATCCATTTTTAAATGATTTCAGTAGAATCTGGTTATGAATGTGTTAAAATTGGTAAAAGGATTTTTGATTTTACAAAACTAGATGCTGCACATCAGGAAATGGTCACTGATGCCAAATTCCGACACTTGAATTAGTCTAGATTTAGAGACCATTTACTAGATCAGTTCAGATGCTTCTATTTTTAGTTATGTTGGGAATAAAATTATTCCTAAAGTATGGTTTACTTTAAGAAAAAATGTAATTAAGGAATCATGCTCTATTGTTATTATAATTAATAATAAACCAAATCAGTGGGAGAATCACCTTTGAGAATACATCAGGGTACATCTGTAATACTATCCAAACTACAATGTATAGCTTTTTGTCCGACTGAGAGATTAGTATTGGATATCCAATAATAACTAGTGTGGCTCTGTCATAAACAGATAGCTAAGGGTTAAAGTCTGTTTTACCTGTAAAGGGTTAACATGCAGTACCTGGTGACCACCTGACCAAAGGACCAATCAGAGACGAGATAATTTCAAATCTCTGTGGAGGGAAGCCTTTGTCTGTGTTCTTTGTTAGTTCTCTTTTTGAATCTAAGAGAGACAGTCATGTCTCCAAGTTCTCCTGGAGTAGTTTCTACTAATTAATAGTGAGTATTAATTAGAAAGGTGAATTAGTCTTATGATTTGTTTTCTACATTTGCAATTGTGTGTTTGCTAAAGGAAATGCTTTATTCCTGTTTGCTGATATTGCTTTTTACTGAGAAAGGGGGAGGGGGGATTCTCTCCAGAGATTGATAAGGTTATTCCCTATGAGTGTCCAGCTTGGGCTCATAGAGATTCTGTATTTTCTTTTTAGTCTTTAATAAATTCTTTTCTTTTCTATTAAGGACTTGTTGGTCTTTCCTTGGGTGGATTCTCAGGGAAAGAGAAGGGGGAGGTATCCCTCTGTAGTTAGATCCCGTGTCTCTCCTAGGAAAAGGGAGGGGGGAGGAAGCAGGGGGAATGGTTTGTTTCTCCTGGGTGTAAGAACTCCATGGATTTGGGGCTCTTGGAATCCCCTAGGATTTTGGGGAAAGACTGTGTCTCAATCCACATTTAATGATTGAGTGGTGGCAGCCTACTAGACCTACCCTAGGATTTTGGGGTGGGGGAAGACATGCTGGTCCTCACTTTGAAACCGCCCAGTTTCAAGTGAGGGTTCAGAAGATTTTAGTTTAGAGGGAAGCCAAGTCAGGTCCCCACATTGGAGCCCAACAGTTCCAAGTGGGGGTGAGACCTTTGACAGGCTCTTATGAAACTTCCATGCACAAGGCCTGGTTGAATACCTATTAAAATAATTAAAAAGACTTCCATTGATTTCAGTGGCTTGGGATAAGGCCAATAAAACAAATGCACATCTATCAATTGTCCCTGCAAATAAAGATATCCTACTGCTACCATCTACACCTGCACCATTTTGTGCTCACAATTGTGGCGGTAAGTATTTGCTGGTTGAGAACTGCAGCCAGAAAACAAAAGATTGTTCCTGAAGTTTAGACCAAAATATATATTTTTTTTTTTTAGTTTTAACCCTTGAAATCAATGAGTTGAAACATACCATTAACGCCATACTTGCTGTAAACAACAGCATGTATAACAATTCATCCTTCTGCTCTGAAATGCAACTGCTGATAGGTTATATCTCAGGATCTGTATAATTTCAACATTTAGTTACTTCAACTAGGCTTGACTGTAAAAAAGGTCTATTAAAAAACAAGAAAAGGATGCTGCTGTTTCGGTTGATGCAAAAACAAAACCAATCAAAAAACAAAAACAAAAAAATAATTGATCAAGATTTTTTTAAATTGGGCCTGTGTTTAGACACATGCATAAGGCGTCTGAACACCCTACAGCTCCAGCTGATAAGGCCTTGGCTTCAGTGACAGCTTTTGGGAACTCAGACATTTTGTAAATTAGGCCACTATTTCAATGTCTGAAAATAGACTTATAAGTCTATTGCTCTATTTTTTAAAAAATCTTGGCCAGAGTACACAGTGAAAAGAAGATTGGAGTAGGAAGAGGGGATTCTGTGTCAATATCTGGGATCCAAGTTAAATAAAGTTAAAAAAAATGTCAGCCATGCTCATCAATACTGGTAACAACTAGAAATCCGTTCCATTTGATGGCTATTTGGTGGCCCATGTAAAATGAGTTAGTAGGCGCAGTTCACTCCAATAGGTTGGAGTCCACAGCTTAAGATCTGCCATCACAACTACTAACATTGTTGGAAGTCTTAGCAGGAAAGCCATGGGGTGAATGGTAAATGGAGACTGTTCAGTCTCTTACCCCTTAAGTACTCTTAGCCCTAAAAGTGGCACATCGACCACAGGTTTGGAACGCATTCTGTGGCAGACTGATGGCAGAAAGTTTGCACCCCCAATGCAAACTTTCTGCCCTTGTTCTCTACAGAGGTGACTCGTGTCCAGTGCTATCAATCTCGATCCTATCACCAATACTAAATTCACTTAACCTTTTACATTTATCAGTAAGGAGGAAAGTCAGTTACCATAATAATAACACAAGGGAAAAATGCCTTTTCTTTAACAGATGATTCCTGAAGGCCACATTACTGAACCTTTATTGCTAACTGTGCTTTCTAATTTCATCATGCATTGAAGAGCCCTTTTCTTCCCTACATACAGCCACACACATATAGTTACATCTCCTATGGTACCTTGAATTCAGTTAGCAGTAACAAAGGTACATTCTCAAGAATATTGTCCAGGATTTGGTAGAGCATCTCCACAAATAAGAAAGTAAAATATAACAAGTGTTAATAAAAGCTATAGCATTAGTAGACAAAGGTCTGACTTTCGGATTTTTCAGGAGTCTGCCAGGAGGACAGACTCCCACCTTTTTTGGTTATAGAAATATGGTTTTCCTGTTATGTATGGTAATATATAATGCTACCAAATGGACACTATCAACTTAATCACTCATCTCTCATCCTCTAAAGAGGTACTGCTTTTAAAAGTAACTAGAGCAACTAATCCTGTTTATTTTGTGTACTGTGGGTCCAATACTCATTGAAATCAATATAAACCCTTTTGTTGAATTCAACAAACATTGGACTAGATACTTTCTTCATTTTCATCTGTTATACTTACATGGCTCTGATTAGCAATGAGGACCTCAGAATTTTTTTTAAAAATGATATATTTATTCTCCAAAAACCATGAGGCAGGGAAGTTCTGTCACCCCTCTGACACTGATGGGGGAACTAATGCAAAGAGAGACTAAATGTCCTACCCACAGTCACAAAGGAAGTCTGTGGTGAAGCAGGGAATTGAACCTGTCTCTCCCAAATCCCAGGTTAGCCTCCCCAATGATTGGATTATTCTTCCTCTCTTGCTCTGTACACAATGCTTCTCTTTCTGTCTTTCACACAGGGATAAGGGTGAGAAAAAATTACAAATAGAAAATATGCTTGTGAAACCATAAAAGCTGGCAGATCTCAAGTTGATGGTGCTCCCTTAAGGAAAGGCTTCATTCCTTTGGTTGGATGTACAGTATTCAGTATACACAGGCCACAAAGTGCACTGCTGGCCTGAGTGTTTGCTAAAGTCTGGAGGTTGATATTGCTTCTAGACTATCCCTCCACTGGCTCCTTTTTCTCTGTTACATCAGACACAAACTGCTTGTATTCACTTTCAAGACCCTTCATGGCCAATTCCCACCGAACATATCGCTCATTTGTTAGTGAGCTGTTGATGTTTGCTTCTAATCAGTTCAGGATGCCAGCCTCCATTTTCCACTTGTTAGATTTTCAGACAAGGAACTTTGTGTTTTCTCCCTGTAGTGAGGGGGCATGGCCTCCCTTTGAATCTGACTGACTGGTGCTCCACCCTGCCCGAGGCCAGAGCCCTGGACTACTTGCCCCTTGGCCCTGCCTAGAGGGCCAGGGCCTCAGAGACCGCTAATTCCCCAGTAAGCACTGCCGGTAGTGAGGGGGCATGGCTTTCTTCCGAGACTGATGGAGAGGGAAGGCCACAATCTCCTACACTCCCATACTCCCCAGCACACTTGGGAAGTGCTCCTTGTAAACATCTGTAAAGCTACCTCATTATCCACATTCAAATCCCACCTTAAAACTCTCCTTAGCCATGCTGCCTACAAAAACACTTGAGAATGATTAAGCTGCTGATGTGCAGAGACCAGTGTCTATCATGCTGACCAATACTGCCTCATTGTTTACTTGTACTCTCCCAGCTGTGAACATTTGCTTTGTCTTGTCTCCTACTTAGACTGTAAACTCTTTAAGGTATAGATTTTCTCTTTGTTCTGTGTTGATACAACATATCACACAATGAAGTCCTGGTCCATAACTAGTACTCCTAGGTGCTATGGTAATATAAATAATAATTAATAATACACAATAATAATAGACTATGGGAATGGTGCTTGTGTTCCTTTAAACCTAAAATTATTATTTGTATACTGAGAAACAAACAGTGGTACAGCGATCACATCTATCGCTAGATAATAGTTTTTTGCTATCCAATTCCTCATAAGATAAAATATACCCCTGCAGAGAAGGCCAGCACTTATGCCCTATTTTGGGGATTTAAGGGTATAAGCTTTAGGCTGGCTATCTGAAGAGGAGTTAATTTCACCTCAAGTAGTCATGAAAGTGCATAATTATGAGCCCTGATGAATGAAGTCCTTCCTTAGTCCTCTGAACAGGTACAATTGGGTGCAGCAAGAGGACAAGGTTCCCCACGCTACTCTTTCATTATGTCTCTCCCCTATTTTGACGTGTGATCTACATAGATACCTATGTAATCCAGACTCAATAGTCATTAAATCTTAGCCTGTTTTAGGAGACTGACAAATGTGTCACATTGGGTTATTCTATTACATTAATTTTTGAGGGGAACAAAGTGAAGTGTTGTTCAGTCCGGATGCCTAGATTACAGGATGGGTGACTATGGACCAGTTCACATATTTATAAATTATGATAAATGGCCAAATAAAAAGATTGATAATTAATGTCAAATGAGATGGTGTTTCAGGATAGCTCAGCATGATACTTAAGCATCCTAGTTGCCCAACTGAAGTTAATAGAGCTATTCACATTCATTGTCCTATTTAAGTCAATGCGAGTACTTACATGCTTAAAATTAGGCAGATGCTTAAGTAACTTGCAGAATGGGGATATTACATCCATCTATAGGAGTTTATCTGTGACCATCAGCTCATTTATTATATGTACTGAATGCCGATTAGCTGGTTAAAAAAAAAAACTCAAAACAAAAACAAAACTAAACTTTTGGTTCTAGATGAACGAGGCCAGATTTTGAACTAGTGACCTAGAAATGAAAGACTCCACATACTATAGCCAAGCTCTGGAACCACCTCATGCTGTGATTTCAAGGTATGAATTCCTCTTCACTCTATCCTTTCTTTTTCATCAGATATTTTATCAATGACAACTCTAATTTCACAGTCTGAGAGAAAAAAAAGGAACAATTTTTTGACATTGCCTCCACTCTGCTGCAGAATGCTCTTTCTGGGAGACTACACTCAAGCACTATCAATGCAGAAACCATAGCAGATTAAAATTATTAGAAAACAGACGTGACATAGGTCAGCAGGGATGTATAGTAATTGGTAGTAGTGAGGTGAGGATGAAAAGAAAAAGAGTTCAACAATTAGAGAGTGGTAATTTAGTGTGCTGTCATGCAGAAGACTTCAAAATGGATAGAACTGAATTTATCTGCTACAAAAACATGACTGGAAATATGAAAATTAAAAGTATAACAGACAGAGCTGGGCATTTGGCAAGTCATCATAAAAAATGAATGAGATGGGGAAGTATATGTCAAGACTGGATAGTATTTAAAAATGTCAACAATAAGTCATCTGTAGAAGAAATGGTAAGAGCTCTGTGAACAAACTGGCCAACTTCTTAGAAGATCAGTTATTAGCTCACAATACATGACATTGAATGTGTCTTGCGCTCATCTATATTCACTGTAAAGTCATAGTATCATGTTAGCTAATTCAATTCTTCGCTATATTCAAATATGATAAAATGTACAGAAGACAGGCATTGAGTGGTCTTATTTATTCAGACATGCAATACATTGTGTGCTGCTGATTTCATTTTCATTATTCTGACAGTTGATTATTCTACTTCATGGTCAGACTAACTGGTACAAAGGGTTACCTCAGGAAAACTGTTAGAGACGGTTGGGAATTGTTCACTGAAAAATTTCTTTCATTGGAAAATACTGATTTGTTAAAACCAAAAACAGTTTGCTGGAAAGGGTCAGTTTCAACACATTTCCAATTTAAAAAAAAAATTAAAGTTTCGAAATTGTTGATATTTTTCTAAAGAAAAAAGTTCATTTTTTATGTAACACAAACTTTGTTTAGAAATAAGTTAAAGTAAAAAAGGTAAAACCAAAAACAAATAAAGGTTAAAACTGAAACAAAATGTTTCAAAATTATCAGAATGAAATGTTTAAAATGACACAATCTTGAAAATTCTTACAGGAAATAGTATTCCTATCCCAACCAGCTGCAAAAGATAGTTCTATTTAGGTAATCCCTTATAATAGTTAATAGAATTATGCAAGCAGAATAACCAACTCGCCTCCACCTTCTCATTCTGTTGGGCAGGAATAGTGTAGGTATGAGGAACTTTGGATGAACCACCTCATCTCTTGTCTTCATAGTTTGATGGTGGGCATATAAAACACTAAAAATCCAATACTGCTTGTTGAGAATTAAAACCTGATTCAATGCCAGTCAAGAGACAGCTGCAATTACTGGCACAGAACAAAAATTAAGCTGTGACTTTGTATCGGAAAGTCTGTTTGTAATTATGAAAAGTTTGCACCAAAACAAAGTTGAAGTAATTATTCTCCAGTGTGAGATATACTGTACATAACTTACTAAGAGCCAAATCCTGAAGTCTTCATTCAGGCAAACATCAAGTGAAGTCAGAACAAAGATTAGGCAAAAACTGAGTTGGGATTTAGCCGTAAGTATGTTAGTGCCAGAAAAGAGATAAGGTTCATCTGATGAAGTTTACAGGACACATGCACAAAATTCAAGCCTAAGAAATTTTTACCATGATTTAGATATTCTCACAGTGACCAAAAGCTAAAAGAATTTGAGTAGATACAGGCAAGGCATAGCATGTAATCCTCAGAGACAGAACTCCCTCTTTGCTTCCCCTTTGTTGCAGGGGGCAGTAATTTACTGCTGACCTATACCAGCCGTAAATTGTAGCTTCCTACTCTCTGTGCTATCTCAGCTCACTTTACATCAGAGAGTCACGATGAATACATTTGTCACTAACAACTGTTTGTTCAGCTCTAATCATAGCATATTGGCCAAGCAGCTACCAAAACCAAAGTCATGCAGCTTTCAAATGTAATTAAACAGAAAAGCCAAGAGAGACTTCTGTTTTCACACTGCAGGTTTGTAGAACTGTTCCACACACAGACACAAAAAGATTTAAAACCCAAAGAATAACATTATAGTCTCTCTCCATTCCAATGCACTAGTCACAGTAATACGAAGGCACCAACTCTACTTGAGTATCATCTAATAAATCCAATTTCTATGTCTAAAAGTTTTAACTTAGTTACTGAGCAATCTCCCTGTTATGCTGGACTTTAACCAACCAGAAGAACTGAAAAGTTTTGATTAGTTTTTTCTACAATGTATCTCTGCTATGTGATAAATGATTTACTATGGATGATAAATGAATATAGTCTTTCATTACATATGGCATTCATCAGCTATGAGAAAGCTTCTGACTTAATGGAAAATGATTTTATATTAAAAGCCTTATATGGCTAAGGCATAGATGAAAGCAACATTCAGTACTTGAAAAACATAAATGAAAATGAAACATTTGCATTATATTATGTCTACTCAAGATTACCATCTCTATACCAGCTCTTCAAAACTCTCATTGAAAATATGTTCCAGACACTGGACTTTGAAGAAAAATGTCTGAAAATCAATCCAGAAAGGCTAAATGAAGTCAGATATGTAGACACTATCATAGTGTTGAATGGAGATCTGTCTGATCTTCAAGTGGCCATGTTAAAGCTAGGGATTATGATAAAAATGAACCAGTCCTAAGAGACACATAGATGAAATAGAGAGATGCAAAACTGTATCACTGAACAAGTAGAACAATTAGATTCTGTGGGTGCCTATATAACTGGAACTGAGTGTGTATAATACTTGTTCAACCCTTCCCATTTATCTGTCATGTGCCATCATTGAATTTGTCAGCTCCATGGTATTTAAAGAAAGATAGCCTCAAATCTTGAACCAAATCTTGAAATAAAGAGCAGAGACTATGAGTTCCTCTGTTTCTAAAAATAACTAGCACATTTTGGGTGCTACCACAATATAAATAAATTGCATGCAAACATACAAACAAAAAACTAGGTTATAAGAAGGTTAAGGTTGTAAAGTCAAGTACTCAAAAGTTAGCAATGGCAAGAATCAAAGTTGCCCGGACAAACTTAATTCTTGCCCCTTATGCATATGCATTATGATATGTAGTCTTCGGTTACTATTTTTTCCACACAAAATGGGATGATCTGATATAATGAGATAAGTATTGTAAACATAATGCTGCTGTGATGTGAAGGCCTGCTCAGCACTTTTGAAAATGAGCCACAGATTTAGGTGCTGAAATATGGATTTAGGAATACTTTAGGCACCCATTTAAAACAAATCTAGGCTTTATCACCCCAGGGTTAGTTCATTTTGCATATCCATTCAACCCTTAGCCTGCTGAGACTACCACCAAAGAGGTCAATTTGTTCCCATTGAAGCCAATCTAAAGAGTCCCATTGATTTTTAGGGGACCTGGATTAGCCTCTTAGTGCTAACTGTAGCATGGGTACTTACCTACTAGGACCTTAGCTGTCACCATTAACTCATTTCGTATAGGGCCCCAGATAGTTATCCGACAGTAGAAATGTTTCTACTGACCTGAGCTGGATTTAAATTGGTTAGCCAGAGATGTCACATTACCAGCCTCCTGAGCCAAGAGTCACCCCAAACGTCCCTTCACATTAATTTGATTTCTAAAAGGAATTGGTATCTGGTTTGGAAAGAATAATCAAAACAGCTCTAAGTAACATTTACAACTGGCAGATGGTCTGGTACAAACGATGCCCTCTCTCTTTATAGCAGGAAATAAAAATGCCTCTACCACCATATTTTACACAATTAGCACACATCTCACTTTATATATGAATAATTTTATATGCAAAGTAATTACCTAACAAAGACCAATTAGAGATACATTTTCAAAATAATATTCACTTAGCATATTAAATATAATTTAGAACACAGAAAGTGCAGGGTGTTAAAAACAGAGCAAGTCATTCATTTCAGGTATTTAGACCCAATGGCTAAAGGTTCTTTAAAGTTACCAGACTCTATAGAGGAAGAACCAGAAAATAAGGCATCTTGGGTAGAATTATTTCATATGAAGATATAACTATATGGATGGTAATTATGTGCCAAGAAGCAGCACCTGATGCAAGCCTGGATCTACTGTAATAGTGGCTCTAGACCTACCATTACAGTAATCTGCCCAGAGAACTCTTAGGGATGAATTGCCTTACCAGTTAGTCCTGGGGATCAATTAGCTGAGACTAGAAGGTTCTGCTGGAGGCAAAGCGCTGCAATCACCCCTGCATTACTCCAGTTAATTGAAGTTAATGGAGTTACAGCAGCAGTGTAATGCAGTGATGTTTTGGGGAATAATGTTCACCATTTTATTTTTTTGCTTTACTCTTTCCTGTTAAATTTTGGGGTGAAGAGTTTTCTCTGCAGAGGAATGGGATTGGAGAAGCTAGTTCAATAGTGGGAGGAGCACCAAGACCAGTTCAGGAGCAGAAGCTGGTTATGGCAGCAGGAGCCAGTTACCACTTCATCCTCATGAAATGGTGAGACAGCTCCTGCAAATACATGCGACCCATGAAATAAGTTGCAAGGAAAAGTAATTGATTGAAGCAGAATGAACACATCACAGGAAAAAAAGTGATTTTATTCTAGTACTAAACAAATAGTTTTATTAGAATAATGTAAACGGAATTGTCCCTATAGAGTCTCTGATTTCTTTGTTTCTCTGCTTTACTGTAGAGAGCTTTTGCCTAGAATCTTCCCAAGATCTGGCTACTTAACTCCCTGCTGCTGATTTAAAGAAAGAGAATACATCAATAAAAACACAAATCCTATGAATTCTGACATCTTGGTTCACAAATCATTCATACATCAGTCCCACTAGCTGCGGGCATATTCATGATTTGTAAATATTTGCCAAACATCTCAGACAAATAATTTGTAGACTAAGGAGTTTTTACTAACGGTTTGTGAGTGGATCAGTTTGATTAATCATGATTGATTATTATGCTTGTATAGATCTTCTAGTGTAAATGGTGGATTCTCTGTAACTTGAAGTCTTTAAAACAAGATTTGAGGACTTTAGTAATACAGCCAGAAGTTATGGGTCTATTTTACTGGAGTGCATTCGTGTGGTTCTGTGGCCTGCAATATTCAGGAGGTCAGACTAGATTATTATGATGGTCCCTTCTGACCTTAAAGTCTATGATTGGAAGAATGGAACTTTTCAACAGAAGAATAAGAAATGCCAAATATAGAATTGCAGATAGTGAACAACACAAATGTGATATAAATTCTGGCACTGAACTGCATTCAAGCCACTTTTTTTGCAAATGCATTCAAGATTTTATTATTCTTTATTATTATTCAATTACCTCGTTATCAAATTGGACACGTCCCCATTGGCTATCAGTTTTCAAAACACCACATTTCTAGAGTACTTACTACATTTAAGTAACATGTATTATCTATGCTGTGTATAATTTGTATGCTTTGTGCATATTTCCCTCCTAGCAAAGAACTGACCCATTCCCAAAGACCAAAACTTTCATGACCAAGATATTTATTTACAACGTTTGCCCAGCTTCTTAACAAGTCTAAAGCAACATAACTCCATAGAAGCTAGTGGAGCCATGCCAATTTATACCAGCTGCGAATCTCACCCATTATAGTTTGAAGTAATGTGTGTTTTTATTCATTCATTTAAAAATCTAAAATATTATTAGTTATGAAAAATATTATTGTTAGAGATATTTTGTGATAACATAGGTAGAAAAATTGAGGTTTTCACAAGTGTATAGAAAAGTAGAAAGTACAGTATATATATTTGGTTCCTTTTATATCTAAGACTGACTTTAACATATGCTGTGCAAGCATCTAAGGTAATCAAAATGGTTTTAGGGATACCACATGTGGAGACCAGGGGCTAAATTCTTTGTTGCTCCATAGTCACTCAAAGGTTCCACCTCATAAGAAATACCCCCAGTGAAGGTGCAAAGTTCTCTCTGCTGGTTATACACTATCCCATAGTGAAGAGGGTATTCTGTGATTAAATGAGGGTGGGAGTAAATATAGCTGGGTCACTCCTCATCTCTGGCTTTCTTGCTGAGACTAGAAGGCTCATAGGGGGCCATAGCAACTGAATCACAACTAAGAGCAGCCTTAGCCTGCACCAGCAGCCCAAATAGTCTCCAGTAGCCCCAGAATTGGGGAACTAACAGCCATTTCCCTTTAGTCCCTGCATCAAGGGACACAGGGATGAATTCCTCCTGAGAGGCTCAATTCTGCAAGTTCCTGAGCTATCTGATCCTGATCCACCAAAGAGCTTAAGCACATATTTAACATTAAACATGTGAATAGTCCTGTTGACTTCATTAGGACTACTCATGCACTTAAAGTTAAACACATGCTTATGTTTTATGCTGGATTGGGGCTGACTAAATGGAGAAAAACACAAAAATATCAAAAAAAGTTCTATCCATGCATGACTTCCCACCATCTGGCTGGTAACTGACAAAATGCATCCTTTGCCAGCTTTGTTTTTATACTAAATGCACTTTAGTGACCTGTAATTCATCAAAAAAAAATTAACCTACATAGAAAAGTAGTGTAAGAAGATTCTTAAAATTACTAGTTCACTACAACTAGCACTGATTAGATCTGAGTGTTGTTATATCATGCCAGTTATATAGGAGTAGATGCTTGATTGATTCCATTTGTAAAATGAGGGCTGAAAGTGATAATCAGACGAAAAAAAACACTTCCCTTACATTTAAGATAAAAATCTGTAGATTAGCATTGAAGCCTAAGAGAAATAAATTTGTTGGTTTCACCTGAGTTTCTATTCATAATCCACTATACTCAGTTAAGTGTATCTGATAGTCTCTGCATATGAAATCCAGGCTAAAAAAAGCCACACAGACTGCACTTCTTCTAGGTAGTGATATTGATTCCTGTTGTGGCCTATATACACAAAGATCCAGACAGGTACTTCCAGTCTCACTCTCTTTTAGTTCAAAGAAAATAATAAACAAAGAAAGGCTAAACATAAAACCGTCATGAAGAGAAACAGGGTCTCCCTTTCTCAACTCTGCCCCCTAGTAGCAAGGTAGAAAACTCACATTTAAAGGTGCAGGACACAGAAAACTGAATTATATCTTCTTATGCTACTTTTATGTCAAAATTGATCTTAGTGAGAGAAAACTCAAATTACATTGCTAAGTTAGGATGGCTCTGGTGACTTAAAATCCCTTTTGCAAGAAAGGATTATTTTTTAAAGAAATTCAATATTATTCAGTGGAATTCACCCTACAAGACAAGTGAGGTTTTAAGGTACTAGCAACACTATTAAACGTTACAATGCCGATTAGCCAGTTATCTATGTGTTATATTTCTGTACTCTACGGCCAAAAGAAATCACTTTTTAGAGCAACTTTGTTCTCTTCTATCAGGACCTTTTAGTTATAATTTAATTCACAAAATTGTCTGTGAGTTAAAAACAAAGCAATTGCTTTCTGCCACAAAGTAAAGCTCTGCTTTAGAAGGGGCAAATACTTGGAAAACATTGGAAGAAGGATATAAAGAAGAAAGGACTTGGGGCAAGTGAGTTCAAGTCTTTTTCAAGATTTCCTTTGAGACCCTGGGGAAGTCTCTTAGCCTCAGTGGGCCTCAGTCTCCCATCTGTTAAATGGAAATAATAGCACTTTACTGCCATAGGAATGTTCTGGGGATAAACACATTAGAGAATGTGAAATGCTGTGATGTCTGGTGTATGTGCCTTCCTGCTCCCTGCTCAGTGTTCCAGTTCCTCCTCTTGTGTGTATGTAGCGTAGTTTGTGCACAGCTACTCAGGGTCTGATGCTACATATCTGACTTTTGGACTGCTATGTTTTGCTCAGACTGTTGCTGACTTAACTGGTTCATGATTATTGTATGTTTTGATTGACAGCTTATCTGCAAGTCTCTCTTTGTTTTTTTTTGTTTTTGTTTGGGGAGGGGGGTTGGGATTGTCATTCTGGGGTGAACATGAGTGTAACAGGTGTTCAGATACTGCAATAATGAGGGCCATGTAAGTATCTAAGGTACATAGATCACACACACACACACTTTTGTTGCAGAAAGGCAAAGCAAATCACAGTTCATTTAGCAGTTTCTCCAGAGGGAAAGAAAAATACGGGGCACTTTTCTTCTATTTTTCCATATGCAAAAATGTCTGGGCTATGAATTAAACATAGGGCAGGAAAGGAAGGTTAGTGTGCTCAGTTAAGTTTCCAGTAACCTTTTTTTTTTTTTAAACACAAAACTTTCTAAAATTTTGCCAACTTTATATGGTAAAGTAAAGATCTACATTTCTGCCCTTTTAATTAGGGCATGAGTTCCTCAGAAGCAGAAGAATCTTTGCTTGTTCAGTGATGGAAAGGCTCTGCATAGTTCAAAGCATAAGAGTAATTAGTAACTGAGAAGACCTCTCAGGTCATTTGGAATAAAACCATGTGCTTAACATTGGTGACCAAGTAAACCACATATGTGCAACATTCCCCACAGGCCCATTGGCTCAAAATGTGCAAGCCTTTGCCATGTGGAAGCAAAAGGAGCACTCCCTTAGAAGTAGGTTATTTATCCTCTATTTGAGCCAGACACAGAGGGTGGCAATGAAACCCTGTGAGGTAATTCCACAATTATCTTTCACTGTCAGGAAGTCTGTCCTGATAACCTGCTAAAATTTCATCCTATTGCCTCTGTTGAAGCCTCATGATTCTGGGCCACCCTAAGTATTTTTTCCCCAGCCTTGACGTTTTCACCCAATCAATATATTCAGACATTTATCATGTTACCACATAAGACACTTCATTTTCCCATAAATTGACTGTTCAGGAAGTTAGATCAGTACAATAAGAGGGATAAATATTGGGGAGGGAGGGAGGGAAGGGGTTATTGAAATACTTTAAGTTAAGCGTCAACATTGACACAAGAACAAATGGATATAAACTGGCCATCATCAAGTTTAGGCTTGAAATTAGGTGACAGTTTCTATCAAAGGAGTGAAGTTCTGGAACAGCCTTTTAACTGACTTCAAGACGGGGCTTGATAAGGGATGATATGATGAGACTACCTATAATGGCATGTAGCCGACCCGTGACTACTACTAACAAATATCCCCAATGGCTCATGATGGGACACCAGATAGGGAGGGCTCTGAGTTACTCCAGAGAATTCTTTCCCAGGTATCAGGCTGATGGATCTTGACAATGTGCTCAGGGTTCATCTGAGTTCCATACTTGTGGGTGAGAATGAGTTTTAGCCCGGGTCAGATTGGCAGAGACCCTGGGGTTTTTTTTGCCTATGTATCAACTGCATCATGTCAGCATTCATTATTCTAAAGATTGATTGTTGTTCTAAGCCTAGATAGCCATATGCCAGCATTCCTAATTATACTGCTCTGAAATAATTCATGAATTCCCCTAAACGTCAACAAAGAGATCAGTAAACCCAACTTGCTTCCTCGCTTGCTCTTCTAATAGTAATTTACAGCTTGTTTTAGTTGTCTTCTATATTATAACTATCATCTTAACTCTTTTGTTCCCCCACCTCCCTTTACAAAAGTTTATTGGGAGTAAGGGACTTCCACAAATAACACTTTCCCCAGCCAAACATGCTATTGAAAGGAGGATATAATTCTTTATTTAAAAAATTGGAAATAGCCTTTGGAAAATGTGTTTATGTGTAAAGCAGATGTTTATTTTATTTAATAGTTTATTTAATCTTCCTGGCACTATAAATCATAGAAATGTAGGGCTGGAAGGGAAGGTCAACCCCTGCACTGACAAAGAACAAAGTACACGTGGACCATCCTTGACAGGTGTTTGTCTAACTTGGCCTTATATATTTCAAACACAAAGCTACAGTTATGGTAGTAATGGGAGAGAAAGAATAATGAAACCTGATTGTTAGCACTATGTTACACTGTTCTTTAGAGAAAGCCAAGGAAGGGGGATAAGATACGATCATGCAATGTGTCATCATAGCCACATGAGGAGGCAGAAAGATAAGTTTATGGCTAAATTTGGCAATTGATCTTTGATTATCAGCAGGTAAGTATGCCCAGTGGTCTGTGATGGGATGTTAGATGGGATGGGATCTGAGTTACTACAGAGAATTCTTTCCTGGGTGCTGGCTGGTGAGTCTTGCCCACATGCTCAGGGTTTAACAGATCGCCATATTTGGGGTCGGGAAGGAATTTTCCTCCAGGGCAGATTGGCAGAGACCCTGGAGGTTTTTCACCTTCCTCTGCAACATGGGGCACAGGTCACTTGCTGGAGGATTCTCTGCAGCTTGAGGTCTTCAAACCACACTAACTCAGACATAGGTTAGGGGTTTGTTATTGAAGTGGATGGGTGAGATTCTGTGGCTTGCATTGTGCAGGAGGTCAGACTAGATGATCATAATGGTCCCTTCTGACCTTAAAGTCTATGAGTCTATGAATAGTCCTTCAGCCTCACAGAGTCCTGATGCAGGAGGGAAATTTAACTGATGGAGAGGAGTGAGATTTTGTTCTAATGTTCCCAATGGTTGAAAAGGGAAAATCAGCAGACACCAAATGTTGTTTTAAGGAAGCTAAAAAATAAATAAATAAAACTTAAAATGAGTGAGGAAAATAAAGTAGTTTTTATTTATTTATTTACTTAATTGAGAGTTTGGGATTGATCAGGATTTGTATGCAAAAAACACTTGAGAACTGGTGCGCCTCTACTTTGTACTGAATAGCACTAAACACTCACTTGAGATACCTTAATGAAATGGATAAGTTTGATTTGACGCACAAGTTACCACAATGTGTGTCAGAGATCAAAACAGCAGTGTAACCATCTTCGAAGCTAGCACTTATAACTAACCTTATTTAGCATGTTAAAATATAACATTGTGCAAGTATTCTCATAACAATGTTTCTTCCCTTTATGGGCTTAATGAACTCGTCACAGATTATGCTATCAACATTTTAAATGAATGCATGCATCTCATTAACTTACTCTGCTTTAATAAGCAATAAAGAGTCCTGTGGCACCTTATAGACTAACACAAGACTCTTTGTTGCTTTTTACAGATCCAGACTAACACGGCTACCCCTCTGATACTCTGCTATAATAGAAATTCATCTTTATCATATTATTTTAAAATATTTTTAAGAAGGCACAAAATATTACATAGGCCAAGAGCCAATTTTATACCATGATCCAACAAAGAATATAGTAGTATCAAGTGGAGTGCCCCAAGGGTCGGTGCTGGGGCCGGTTTTGTTTAATATCTTCATTAACGATCTGGAGGATGGTGTGGACTGCACCCTTAGCAAGTTTGCAGATGACACTAAACTGGGAGGAGTGGTTGATACGCTGGAGGGTAGGGATAGGATACAGGGGGACCTAGACAAATTAGATGATTGGGCCAAAAGAAATATGATGAGGTTCAACAAGGACAACTGCAGAGTCCTGCACTTAGGACGGAAGAATCCCATGCACTGCTACAGACTAGGGACCGAATGGCTGGGCAGCAGTTCTGCAGAAAAGGACCTAGGGGTTACGGTGGACGAAAAGCTGAATATGAGTCAACAGTGTGCCCTTGTTGCCAAGAAGGCTAATGGCATTTTGGACTGTATAAGTAGGGGCATTTCCAGCAGATCGAGGGACATGATCATTCCCCTCTATTCAGCACTGGCGAGGCCTCATTTGGAGTACTGTGTCCAGTTTTGGGCCCCACACTACAAGAAGGATGTGGATAAATTGGAGAGAGTCCAGCGGAGGGCAACAAAAATGATTAGGGGGCTGGAGCACATGACTTATGAGGAGAGGCTGAGGGAACTGGGATTGTTTAGTCTGCAGAAGAGAAGAATGAGGGGGGATTTGATAGCTGCTTTCAACTACCTGAAAGGGGGTTCCAAAGAGGATGGATCTAGACTGTTCTCAGTGGTGGAAGATGACAGAACAAGGAGTAATGGTCTCAAGTTGCAGAGGGGGAGGTTTAGGTTGGACATTAGGAAAAACTTTTTCACTAGTAGGGTGGTGAAGAACTGGAATGGGTTACCTAGGGAGGTGGTGGAATCTCCTTCCTTAGAGGTTTTTAAGGTCAGGCTTGACAAAGCCCTGGCTGGGATGATTTAGTTGGGTTTGGTCCTGCTTTGAGCAGGGGGTTGGACTAGATGACCTCCTGAGGTCCCTTCCAACCCTGAGATTCTATGATTCTATAATAAAATCTCAAGGCCAAAATTTAAAAAATGGGTACCTAAAGCCCTAACTCCATATTTGGGCATCTAAACGAGTGATCTCATTTCCAAAATTGCTCAGCACCCAACAGCTGTCATGGTTCTGATGAAAAATATGAGCACTCCATTTAGGTGCCTAACTAAATGGAGAAAGAAAGAAAGAAAGAAAGAAAGAAAGAAAGAAAGAAAGAAAGAAAGAAAGAAAGAAAGAAAGAAAGAAAGAAAGAAAGAAAAGCAGCAGCAGCTAGTCAAAATGTCTTTAGAACATATTAAGCATATTCCAAAACATGTAGGATCTACAATCTTCGAAAATTATACTACCGAATAGACTTTATATCTTTGCTTGGCTAATTTAAAAAAGTCAGGAAGGTAAGACTTTTTTTTTTTACACTCATAATCAATAGATTTTTCAAGTGCCTGATACTTTGATGGTAATAGCATCGGCAATTTTTAAAAGTATAAAATTGCAAACCTCATCATATTCTAAGAAAATGTACTTTTTGGTTTCAGGTATAACAGTTTTGCTGGATGAAAAGTTGAATTGTACTTTCATTTTAACAAACTCATCCTTAAGAGATTTAAATCTTAATATACAAATCTTTGTCTCCTGAGCCATATCAGGAAAAAATTAAACCCATTAATTCTGATAAATAATTCTTTTTAATCGATTTTGAAAATTCTATCAGAGCCACAGAGAAAGTTAAAAGTACTTTTAAAAAGTTCTATACATCTTATGCAGCTCAGCACTCTCAGATCAAATTACATGAAAGGCAGCCAATTAAAATGGCCTTTCTTTGACTGTTTCACTCAACAGTCCTTTTAATAGTTGTGTCCTACTTTAAAGTTCATTTCTTAGAGGTTGGAGGCCCTGGACTATTCTCCAGAGTCTCCAACCTGTTATGACATTATCCCCCACCAATATATTGGGCAATATTTTGGACCTATTTAATTCCAGTTCAATTTGCTTTCCCCCCACCCATCCAGGGCCGGCCCACAACATTTTGGCACCTGAGGCAGGGAGCTCAAATGACACCCTCATGCCCCCTCACTTGAGCCAAAACTCAATTCTGCCTTCTTCCTGTTCTACTCCTCTCATGGTACTGCTCTGCTACCTACCCCAATAAAGGAGAACTAACAACTGAAAATGCCTTGTTCAAAAATTTTAAGCAACACTTAACTTTCAAACACCTGAACAACAAATGTAACTTTTCTTGTCTGCATAGTAAACACTGGCATTTTTATCTGTTTGAATAATCAAAGTGGTGCTTTCTGTGCCTTCTTGGTTGCAAAGATTTGAACTGCTTCCCGAAGGTCCACAGTCTGGGCCAGCTCATGCTCTATTGAGATGGTTGCAAGGCCGACCAGCCTCTCCTATGTCATTGTGGAGCGTAGATGTGTTTTTATTAACTTCTGCTTGGAGAAGCTGCATTCTCCACTGGCAACTGTTACAGGAAGTATTAGAAGTATGCACAGAGCAACAAAAGCATTTGGAAAGAAGGTGGTCATCTTATTTGTGCACATATATTCCAGAACAGCCTTTGGAGTTGATCCTGCTGAAATGTATCTTGAAAGGGCTTTCAGATCATCACCTAAATTACTCATATCAATATCGCACAAGTCATCATGTGCTCTGCATTGCTGGTGTAGGTATTCTTCAGGTATAGTGAGGAGTTTTGGAATATCATACAACATCCCAAATATACTTCTGTGTTCCTTGAGCTGCACGAAACATTCTTCAACTGACTATATTGCACAATCTAGCACCTGGTTAAATAATTCAACTTTGAATTATGGGATTATCCCGTGCCTCGTAATCAAAATGTCTTCTTCGGTGACTCTTGTATTCTTGAATGGGTGGGAAAATAGCTTCAGTGTGAAGTTCCTCTGCCAACTTCTGTGCACTCTTCAGAATGTTTTGAAATCCCTCATCTGACCGGTAAGACTGTAGGTATGACTTTGCTTTGTCCAGTTGTTCCATTGCTCCAGATATATCAAGCTCAACATGTTGGAGTCTCTTTCTTACAATATTTATTTCAAACAGTATGTCATACCACAACACTAAGCCACACACAAATTTGAAGTTATGTATGTTTCTCGTGATTCCATTTCCCTCTGCCACTGTTCTCCCACGAACAGTTTCTGTAATAGCATTATCCTCCATAATGGCAACTATGGCATCATCTATCTTCCCAATTTGGTGTCTGATAGGCTTTATTACCTCCACTCAACTTTCCCATCGCATAGCACTCAGTGGTTTCAGTGTCAGAGAGGATGTTCCCAGATCTTGCTTCAAAATTTGCCATCAATGAGTTGATGCAGAGAAAAACGCATAGATGCTTTGAAGTACATTAAAAAATTCAGCAGCCTCACCAGAAGCTGATGCTGCATCAATGAATGAGAACTGCATGGGACAAAAAAAGCTCAAGGGTTTAACTCTCTGATCCGTGTCTACACTCTTCTGTTCTTTCCTCTCATGTTGGCACCATTATTGTAGCCCTGATGTCTCATGTCAGCTATCGCAATTCCCGTCTCTTCCAGCTTTTTAAGAAGCACATTTGTCATACCATCTCCTGTAGTATCATCAATGTCAATACATTTTAGAAAATGCTCTCTGACAGTCATCATTGGAGGGACATTTTCACTAGGTTCTATTGTTGTTACAAAATGCACCATTAAAGTAATTTGTTCCATATGGCTGATGTCAGGTGTAAGTCGGGGAGCGTCTGTACAAAGCACATGAGATCTTTTATAGAGGAGAAGGCAAAACACCACATTTATTGAGAATACAGCAGTTAGCATATGCTGTATTCAGTCACACACACACACACACACACACACACACACACACACACACACACACCATGCACACAGTCCCGCCAGTTGATGTTTATAGTTACCAGTCCAGAGTCTGGATCAATCTAGTTGACAGCCAGATTCATCACAGAGGGGAGCCGGGCTCTGTCAGTCACGATCCAATGCTCCTGGAATAGTGGCAAGATGAACCCAAAGTCCCATGGCAAAGCACTCTGTTCTTATAGTCTTTTTTTTCTGTTGAAGTCTATGGATTTTGCTGTGTCAGTTTATGACCCGTTACTCCTTAATTGGTGTTATCTTTTGATGTTAACATTCCAAAACACCTCCAAGAGGGTCATCATGTCTCAGTTTTGATTTCATCAATTGTCTTTAGGGGTGCCAGCCTCCACCTCAGGGTCGTCAATCTGCCCTTCCTCAATCATGGATACACGTTGATGATTCTCTGGCATCAATAAGTCTTCGCTCCTCCTTTCTTGACCATTTGGTTAACAATGGCCTTCACACCTTAACTTTTCCTGATGCATGCATTCCTCATTCACAGTTTTTTACAGAGACCTTTGAGAATACAAACAGCAGCACTTTATATTGAGAAAAAGACGTTATAAATTAAGCCTTCCTAAATTTTATAATCAAAACAATTCACATTGGGGCCCAAGCCTTTAACGTTCCTCTAATCTACTTAACATAGACACAATACATGATCCTGTCTCTTACTAACTAAACATTAAAACAATGAACTAAAAGGGCCCAATTTGTAATGCGTATGGGAAACAGAATCCCATTTTCCCAGAGGGTCATTCCTTTCTGTTATTCAAAAAGGGTGACTGGCAGGGTGATATCAAATCATATATTAAATCCTCCTACATCCTCACCATTCACATCCTCACCGTCAACATTTTTGTCTATGTATCTCAGGAGAGCTCCTTCCTGCTTAGATAGAAAAGCTTCCTTTGCTTTCTTTCTTTTTCTGAATGCTGCCCCAGAGGGGCGTTTTCTTCTTTCACTCATGACTGCTGTTCTGTGCCAGCTATAGTGGCTCTCAACACTCAGTTGAAGGGGATAAAGAAGCAGGCTAGTAGCAGGGCCTGAGTGAGTGAAGATACCAGCATCTTAAGGGCCTACTTCAGTTGACTGCCTGTTCTCCTCAAGTGGGTTCAGGGAAGCAGCAGGAAACAGGAAGCTCCCTGAGAAGCTGGTGTAAATCAGTCCAGGCTCCTGGGGAGGTACATAAGAGGCTCCTCCTCCTCCTCTCTCTCCCTCCCTGCAGCTCCTGATGCTTTCTGTTATACCCTCTCAACTTTTCTCCTGCCTGCCTGTTATGTCTCTTGTGCCCTCCTTCCTCCAGCACAGCACTCCACCATCTCTGTGAATCTAGAACAGAGAGAATACATATGCACTAGCAGCAGACACAATTTTCTACACTCTGGGTCCTAGTGGTGTTCCCCACCCGCAGTCTGGCACCTGAGGCGGTTGCCTCAGTTCATCTCATGGTAAGGCCAGCCCTGCACCATCTGTTCCACAGAAGTCTTAAAGTCTTAGGGAAAATAATGTCCCATTTCTAATCCTGTTTTTTACATGATGTTTAATGTAATAATTTATTCACAGATGCCAAAGAAACCAAGCTAGTGGCTCAATTAGACCTGCATAGGTGGGATAAATAGCCTTTACACAGCAGAAATGTATCTATCTGGAACCTGTTGTCTCAACTTCTCAGACAGTTTACACTTATTTGGAACAATAATTTGGAACATTACACTTATTTGGAACATGAAAATTCATCCAGGAAAATTTAAGAAAATAAAGCTAAGTCTATTGTCAAGGCTAACATTTAACGAATCACTAGTCTAACAAAATAGAGAGAGGAAAAATACCATCCAGAAACATCTTTGTTCTCAAGAACACTATTCCTTCTTCTCAAAAAGAACAGCTCAGACATGCCAGAATATATTTAATTACGGTCCTTTAAAAATAGAGGTATTTATTAAAGAAAAGAACTATAATCTAGAAATACAAATAAGCAGGCTTCTACACAGCTTGAATTCCAGCTTTGTCTCCTGTGATTTCAAGGCAACAGATCCTGCCTAAAACTCAATACAGCACACACAATAAAGGTTTAGTCCCTCAGTGCTAAATCACTCAATGAATGAGGTCTTCACAGATGGAACATTCAGGATTCAAAAAGTGTCCTTGAAAAATGGCAGAGTCTCATAAATACTAGGACAGAGATCGGCAATCTTTGACACGCAGCCCATCAGGGAAATCCAATGGTGGGCCAGGACGATTTGTTTACCTGCAGCGTCCGCAGGTTCGGCTGATCGCAGCTCCCACTGGTCACGGTCACTGCAGTGGGGGCTGCAGGAAGTGGCGCAGACCAAGGGATGTACTGGCCGCCAGCATATTTCCCTGACAGGCCGCGTGCCAAAGGTTGATGATCTAGGACATTCAACTTAAGCTATTTCACTTATTGGTAACATTCTCAAAGAGCAACCTTGATGACAAATATTAAATGTAAACCTAAATCAACCGTGTAGGTGACACCGGTGTCGGCAGTGGCAGGCTATGCACTCTAGAAGCAGCAATTCCCTTATTTTTTAATCTGACCCAGACAGTTCTGATATTTTTCTCCTCAACACCACCCATAACAATTTCTTTATAGAACCATAGAATTGTAAGATTCAAAGGGTCTTTGAGAGGTCATCTAATCCAGTCCCCTGCACTCATGGAAGGACTATGTATTATCTAAACCTTCCGTGACAGGTGGTTGTCTAACCCACTCTTAAAAATGTCCAACAATGTAGGATTCCACAACCTTCCTAGGCAATTTATCCATAGCATAACAACCTCACAACAATTGCTGATAAGGGGAAAAATGGAGAAAAATATGTCATATCCAGTAGAATCAGTATATTACTTCAGCTCTTACCCAAACTTGAGAAATAAATTTTAAAAATGGTTTAATCAAAACAGGCCTGAGTTTTGTGAGCACCCAGAGCCTGGTGAAACTTGTAACAAATAATTAAATAAGAATTTAAGAAATAAAATAGCAGGAAGAACACTCAGCATTTACTCTTGCATTGGACCTAAAATCACTCAACTATTTATGTACTGGTGTCGTGGAGATCCCTAGTATGTCCAAATTGGAGAAAGCCCACATGCAAGGCATTTAAAATTGTCTTCATTATATCCAGTGAACTATAAAACTAGGAACAAGTTAAAAACTTCCCTAGATCCAAATTCACACTATGAGTTGGAGTCTAGTCCACCCCACGAGCAAACACACTTTTTAAAAAGCCACGTGCTATAAAGGTGTCCGTGTCTAGTTAGACAATGAAACTAGATAGCAACAGCAACAATATAAAAGGCACAAACACAAAGTGGCAGTAAATGGTCTACTACTTTGAATAAATTGATGACCCATATTAGGAACATACAACATTGTTACACTGTGCACATTTCTTTTCCCCAGCAACAGCAAGTCTTTGCCCGAGCAACAGTAGCTGTCAAGTGTGGGCTTGCCAGAAAAGGTATCTGACAACTGCAGCTTCCCCAGAAACTCTCTCTAGTGGAGGCTTCCCAGAAAATCAATTTGATAGTGTTATCTTCAAAGAAACTCAATTGGTCGGACAACTGGGATAATACATGAGGCACATGTTATCTAGGGTCTTACAGACCCCCAAGAACCTTTAGGTGCATTTAAAAAAAAAAACCTACTAAAACAAGGATGATAAAAACAATTCTGAATGAGTTATATAATCATGCCATAACTGCTGCTTCAAAGTTAAAAAAAAAAAAGCTGAAGCTTGAATGCCTGCATAATTAATTTGGAGTCTAACTGACCCTAATACCTTTTGATTGACTTTTCATTACACTAAAACCGCAGCAGGTATGCAGACAAAACCAATACTAACAGGTTATCCTCATTATAGTTTGAGACTACTTAAAGAAAGAAGAGGCAGTGGTTTACCTATCATGTTTCATGTAAATTTTCATGTGTGTTTTTGGAGTCTGAGACACCCTCTGAGACCTTGGAAGTGCTTTCATTTTCCCCATTGACTAACCTCTCACAGGGGGGTCATTGGGCGCTGAAACCCAGAGCCTGATCCCTGGCGCCCCCCCGTGGGGCTGCAACCTAATCCTTGTCACCCTCCGCGGGGCTGAAGCTGGAGCCCTGGGAGTGTTAAAACCCTGATTCCCAGAGCCCGCCGCAGGGCTGAAGCCAGAGCTGCGAGGGGGATTGAAGCCCTGATTCCTAGTGTCCTCTGCGGGGCTGAAGGCAGCTAAATCTTGGATCCCCAGTGCTCTCCATGGGACAGAAACCCCTGAGCACATGAGTAGATTTGGGGGGCACCGGGAATGTTGCCACTCCAAACTGCAGTGAACGTGAAGGGAGATCCCAGGGGAAGCTCCCTCCTCCCCACCAACCTCCTTTTCTCTCTGCCCTCAGGCCAGTTCAGAGACGGGACGCTGGAGCCGAGCAGTGAGGGGCAACTGCTCTTCTGGCTGGCACCATGGAGTAGGCAGCCCCATGGTGTTCCCTCCTCTCCTGTTGGCTGCTCCTCAGCTCCCAGCCCCCTTTTCTCATGCAGCTGGTAAGAGCCCTAGGGGTGAGGCTGACAAAGCCCTCAGGGAACAGGGATTGCTCCCTGCACTCTGAGCTACCTCCTGCCCGTACATAGCCCCTAGTGACCCCCTCACTTCACCCTGAGCTACCTCCCGCCCCGATACAGCCCCCAGCTACCTCCTTCCCTGCACCCTGAGCTGTTCTCAAACTTTTTTGAGCTGAACACCCCTCCACACCTTTGAGTTATAATTTTTGGTTGTGCCTCCCTCCTGTCACAACCAAGACAGGCTGGGTGGCCTCCTGATGTGAATCGGGGGTGAAGGTGGCACTCCCTCCTCGGACCCACCATGTGGAAATGGCTTGAGCCCTGCTGTCTCCTGTCCCCCAAAATAGAGGTCATACTACGTCTATGCCCATATTCAGCACAGGGAAATATGGTCACCCTAAATATGACTGAAGTCTTGTTAGCTGGCCATGATTTAGGCTAGTTGCTCTTAGAGACAGCTAACATGTTTTCATATGTATTAGCCTTGACTTGATGGGGATTTTTTAAACCATGTTTTGCTAACTCCATGGAGCAAACAGATTAAAAACCACACCACTTTTCGACCATCAAGACAGGGACTAATCACGAGTTTGTACAGCACCTAACACAACTAGGCCTCAGCCTCATTGGGGCTACTAGGTGCTACTGAAAATTTAAAGAACTAACAACACTAACTACTAACAACTAACAACAGCAGCAGTTCACCATCAGAATATTCCTATGTGATGATCAAGGAGAAATGATTAAGATACACAAGAATAGGGATTTTATATACATATTATTACAAAATGTTTGTCTTTGATAGCTGAATGACACACCATTTGTACATGGCTCTTGCTGACTGTGCATGACATTCAAAACAGTTGTCAATGGTGAATACACTTGATTGTTTAGGCGACAGGGTATTTTGAGCAGGGAGGAGTTTAAAACAAAATATCATTTGGGAGCTGTTGGGGTTCTGGAAATGTCTGATTGCTTTATCCCCGCCAGTAAGCTTTCTACCTATCAATTATTTAACAGAAAATCTCGTCCACGCCCTACTTCTGTATGATAGCATGTGGGATTGTTGACCCTTTTATCCTAGTTTAATTGCTATGGTAAATCACACCAAGGAAAGATGAAAAAGTGGAAACAAAAGAGAAATCAGAGACAAAGGATAAATGTTAGGAATGCATATGGCTTCAAAAAATAGAACTTTACAACAAAACAGATGGTTATAAAAAAGACACTGTTCTCAAGCGTGGCTGACGTTATACTAATTAGACTATCAGACGGCACCTACAGAAAATGATTTCATTACAATACTAGCATTTGTAAAACATTATGTTGGCTTCTACTTTTCAACAGCCTCTGTCAAAAGCTTAGTGTAAATTTATTCATCAAACAAGAGAATTTTTCTTTCAAAAAAATATAGCCATAACTTCTTTTGCATCTCCCAGCTGGCTCAGGATGTGCATTCTTAGCTTCAGTACAAGAAAAGGGGTTGGGAGGCTTAAAAAAAATCATAAAAGTGAAGCAACACTAGCTAGAAGAGAGAGAAGAGCAGAGAAATTTGCATATTTCATCGCAAACATCTGTTCTCATACATTTCAATCCGAGTTTGCAACACTCTTGGTATTTGAGCCCTAAACCTCTCTTGAGAAGACAGTATAGATTATGCAAAATTTGGCAGCGGTGTTGCACTGGGAATAAACATCCACTAAGGTCTAGGCTGAGATCAAATTTGTTTTTCATTTGAACACTCCCCCTTGCAGCTGGCATAAAACAGGTCTAGATTGTATTAACCTTTCTACCGCTACCCCACGGGTGCACAGAAGCTGTCATGCCAAAGGCTGGGAGAAATAAGTGGGTAGAGAGTGTCTGGGGAAGGGGGGGGGGGTGAATTTCCAAGTGGATTGTGCTTGAGGTTTCTTCCCTATAATTTCAAAGTGGGAAAGGGGTTGGCCCTTGTAGAATTGGCTTGAGCCTGCCCCCAAAACTGGCAGATCCCACAGAGGTCTTGAGCTTCTGCACTAGCTTGACCTCCAATGACATTCATCCAGCATCACCTTATTCATCTGAGCTCTACAGGACCAGAGGACTTGGGTTGGAATGAGAATTATACTTATTTCCCAACCTCCCCTTCCCACTCCTTCCAGCCATCTCAGGCTCCACACACTCTCTCTCTCTGGGTAGACCCTGGAACTACAGCATTGGAAAGAGGAAATACCGCAGAAGTGACTGATCTCTCCTTTTGCATGGGAGGGGGATATTTGTGTGAGGGGTCCCCTCCATACATTGACTGTCATAAGCAGGTGGAGAAGGATGATATGGGACAATATATTTTATTCTGATATCCCTCCTTAGTCGTGGTTGATGAGCAAGGAAGGAAAACTTCCAATTGAGATTATAAAACAATTTGAATAAATTACTGTTCGTTCTGGTTAAAATAAAAGTAGCATAATATTTGAGTGTTAATATGTCAAATAAATAGTCTACGCAAGCCCTCTGCATTGTATTAAACACAACAGATGTTTTCTCGCCCATGACCAACTTTGCTATGCTCTCAGAAAATTCCTTAAAACTACATATTGACCTTTGAAAGCTTAAACTGATATTACACAACATATCCCAGTTGCAGCAATCCCTACAAGGCTCATACTAATCACTTTGTGATGACATTCTGAATTTAAATGCACTTGGTTTTTTTAGTGTCTTTTTCTTCTCCCATCCTAGACAATCACCTATTTTTAAATAACTGGGGTGACTTATTAAATTCCATTTTAGAAGGACAGTATTGTCCCTATGATAGAACACTGTGCTACTGGTTGACATTCCACAAAAGCTATCATCTGGTGATAGGAGTTCCATTAATTAAATCAGTATTTCAAGACCTCTGACCATCTGGTAAGATTTTGGAAATTCCCTTTCTACACACAGAGGAAAATCTGCAAGACTAAACTGCTTGTACTTCGGGGTGGGCTGTATCTTAAATGAAGTTAGAGGAGCACACTTGGAGCATACTTGGCAAACAATCTAACAATCCTTTCCTAAATATTTGCTATCAGCCAGAGGCAATGAAAACATCATAACATAGGCCGAATTCAGCCCACAGTCTCTTTTAGGGGTGACTCTTTGGCAAGCCAAGCCTATTCTATTGCTCTTTAAAAGAGTCTATACTTAAAGATATGAGAGTCTACTAATGAAATAAAGGGCAACACTTAACAACATGGTCCATTCTTAATCTTCTCATAGGGGAAAATCCTGCTCCCGCCTCCATGCAGTTGCAAGATTATGTGGCAGTAAAAATGGTGCAGTTCCACTGCTCATGGAAGGAGACAGGATTCTGTGAGCATGCACAGCACAGTTCTGTATGGCCTCCAGGAATGGCCACACACAGGTGGCATTGGGGGGGAGAGGGGAGGAGCAAAGGTAAAATTAAATAGATGCTATATGAAAATCCTCAGGTCTCCTTTCCCAGCTAGCCTTAATGAGAAATATTAAAACCACAAAGGTTAGTCCAACCGCTAGGATGGATTAACCTCTGCGGTCCCAGTCCCACGCTGGAGCCAGATTCCTTTCCCCTCTTCCCCTGAAGAGGTCACCAGTGCCCAACTCAGTTGCATCTATTCAATTACAGTTAGGTTGCTTATGTGTTTGCAGGATATATCACATCGCTCTCTGTATTTCACATAAATAGTAGCCCGTAGCAAGCAGGATGGGAAGCCTAAGAGAAATAATTAAAACAACAGAGGAAAGTGAAAGGCATGTTTGTCTTTTGTTGTTTTCTTTTGTTTTTAGTAGAGGTGATAGGGCTTTGGGGTTGGTTGTTATTGTTTTTTCTTATGATCTAATTTTAGACCTTGGTAAACATATATTTCATATATGTAAATAAAAATATAAATTACTCTGCAGTATAAATTTTTACTTCACTTTTCTCTTTTTATACACCTATGTTTTGTAAACACAGATCCAATGGCATTTTAATACACTTGTGAGTACTCCTGCAGAAGAGGACAGCTGTCTTTTCAAACTATTTTAAGACTCTGAACAGATGTCAGACTTTGCAACATTGCAAAAACTGCAAACTAGCATCACATACAGACTTTTCTGAAACATTTTCTAGTTCACATCTAGGGACCAAAATCCAGATTTAGCAGGTTGAGCATTTGAAACTCCAACAATAGTCAATGGGAGTTGCTGGTACTTAGCACCTCTGGGGTCGATTCTGTTTGGTGCTGGGCACACTGGCCTTGATCCTGCAAAGCACCTAAATGCATGCTTAATTTCAAGTGTGTGTGCAGTTGCACTGGCTTGAATTGGCCTACTCACATGCCTAAAGATTAAGCACATGCTTAAGTGCTTCACTAGATCAAAGGCTGGAATGCATAATACCTTGTGGTACTGAGCCCATTTAAAATAAATTTCTAAGGGTGAATTCTTGGCCCTATTGAAATCTATGGTAAAACTCCTACTGACTTCAGTGAGGACAGAATTTCTACCAGGTGTCTAAGGTTGGGCATGCAAAATTGAGGCACCCAAAATAAAAGGTCCCTTTTGAAAATTTGGATTAAGTGGATTTCAGAAACTTAAGAAAATATGTAACAGGGATGGAACTAGAAATAAAACTTCCAACTTCCAGTCTTGTTCCTTAATCGAAAGGATTTTCCTAATTCCCCACATTACCCAGCAGTATAACACAGTACCAACAGTATGTGTAATGTATGTAAGGCTTTATTTTAAATTAAAGTTTGTATACATGCTTTACAATATACATTGTATTAATAGATAATATGTGTTAAGAAATTATGTTTTAAAGACAGTAAACAGCAAGGCTGAGATAAGGCTGAGTATTTAACTTTAGGAAATGTCTGACTTTTGAGTACTTTGATTACTGAACTTTAAAGCTAAATTTCAATATATTTTCAGTAAGAACAAAGAAAAAAATTGAAAGATTTATTTGTAATTTCTTAACTTAAGACCTGTTATGGTTGCACATATTCTAAATTCCTTGATCTGGAGCTCCTGAATACAGCTGTCCCTAACCAAGGCTTTCTGAATACAGCCATAATTAAACTGGCTACCAGCTATCAGTTGCATGTAATTTATTAGACCAATTTCTTTGAGGCTGAATTTTTTTTAATGTATTTGTATTCTGCCCAAAAGCAAATATTTTGTGAAGTTTGAATAACATTTACTAAGCAGTTTTGAACATTCTTAGCTAGTTTTCAAAACAACTTAATTTCTATTCAGATACCTAAATGAAGTGGTTTGATTTGCAAAAGTGCTAGAAATCACAAATTAAAAAAAAAACAAAAACAGTACTGACTATTTATGTAGCATTTGAGATGTTTGAAGCACTGTGCAAACATTAACTACTTAATCCATAAAACACCTTTGTGACATGCAGGTATGTATTATTGAGCTCATTTTATAACTGGGGAAACCGAGGCAGAGAGCTGACACAACTCACTCAGGATTGTGAGTGAGTGGTATAACCTGAATTTTAACTCAGTAATTTTGAAAAGTTTTGACTCATTCAACTAACAACTAATTAAGGAATTATTAAATTCACCCCTCATAACTGAGGGTACGTCTACACTATGGGACTATTCCGAATTTGCATAAACCGGTTTTGTAAAACAGATTGTATAAAATTGAGTGCGCGCGGCCACACTAAACACATTAAATCGGTGGTGTGCGTCCACGGTCCGAGGCTAGCGTCGATTTCTGGAGCATTGCACTGTGGGTAGCTATTCCGTAGCTATCCCATAGTTCCCGCAGCCTCCCCCGCCCCTTGGAATTTCCGGGTTGAGATCCCAGTGCCTGATGGGGCAAAAATCATTGTCGCGGGTGGTTCTGGGTAAATGTCGTCAGTCACTCCTTCCTCTGGGAAAGCAACGGCAGACAAGCATTTCGCGCCTTTTTTCCCTGGATTGCCCTGGCAGATGCCATAGCATGGCAATCATGGAGCCTGTTTTGCCTTTTGTGACTGTCACCGTATGTGTACTAGATGCCGCTGACAGAGGCGATTCACAGCGCTACACAGCAGCATGCTTTTGCTTTTGCATGACAGCAGAGATGGTTACCAGCCATACTGCACCATCTATCAATCCATAAATAGGTAAAAAGATGAGCATGGCTACCAGTCGTTTTGCACCATTTGCTGCTGTCATAAGTGCCCCTGGCTGCTCTTAGCCAGGGGCGCAAAAGCCAAAATTGGGAATGACTCCCAGAGTCAATCCCTCCTTTTTGGTATCTAAAAATAGAATCAGTCCTGCCTAGAATATGGGCAAGTGTACTAGAGAACCACTGTATCAGAGAGCACAGCTGCTCTGTGTCAGATCCTGCAGAAATTATGAGCTGTATGCTATTCACAGGGGGTGCTCCTGCAACAACCCCACCTGTTGATTCCGTTCTTCCCCCAGCCTTCCTGGGCTACTGTAGCATTGTCCCCCCACTTGTGTGATGAAGTAATAAAGAATGCAGGAATAAGACACAGTGACTTGTTAGTGAGAAATGAGTGGAAGGCAGCCTCCAGCTGCTATGATAGTCCAGATAGGACAGTAAGGAGTGTGGAGCAGAGGAGCCCAGCATCCCTCTGCTAGTCCAGGGGCAATTGAATCTTTTTTTTACACATGAAGGGTAGGGGCTGACAGAGCTCAGCCCCCTGTTGCTATGACGACGATGGTTATCAGCCATACTGTACCATCTACCAGGAAAAATTAGGGCCAGGCACCCTTGATAGACCTCACCGATGCTAGTCTGCATGGTTACCAGTCCTTTTGCACTGCCCCATGTGCCAATAGGCTGATGACGAGGACGGATACCAGTTGTATTGCACCATCAGCCACCCATGGCGGGGGGGAGCAAGGATGTTGGTGTTGAGTGCTGCAGCATCGGGTCTATCTGCAGCATTCAGTAAAGATAGGGTGACATGTTAAAGAGTCAAGAGAGGATTGTTTTCCCTTTCACTTCTGGGGGTTGGTGGGGGGGTGCGTAAATTGCCGAGCTATGCCCTGACCCACCGCGGACACTGTGTTTGACCCTAGAAGCATTTGGAGCTCAGTCAAGAATGCAAATACTTTTCGGAGACTGCAGGAACTGTGGGATAGCTTGAGTCCTCCAGTCCATGAGCGTCCATTTGATTCTTTGGCTTTCCGTTACGTTTGTCACGCAGCAGTGCGCTGAGCCCCTGGTATGGCGTCTGTCTGGAGATTTTTTAAAAATGATTTTGAATTTCATCTTCTGTAATGGAGCGCTGATAGAACAGATTTGCCTGCCCTTACAGCGATCACATCCGCATGATCCATGCGGGAGCTCTTTCTTTATTTTGATTTTTAACTGCATCGCCACACGTGCTGATCTGAGCTCCACGCTAGGCAAACAGGAAATATTCCAAAGTTCGCGGGGCTTTTCCTGTCTACCTGGCCACTGCATCCGAGTTCAGATTGCTGTCCAGAGTGGTCAGTGGTGCACTGTGGGATACCGCCCGGAGGCCAATACTGTCGAACAGCGGCCACACTAACCCTAATCCGATGTGGTAATTCCGATACTAGCGCTACTCCTCTCGTTAGGGAGGAGTACAGAAACCAGTTTAAAGAGCCCTTTATACCGATATAAAGGGCCTCTCAGTGTGGACGGGTGTGGCGTTAAATCGGTTTTACGCTCCTAAAACCGGTTTAAACGCCTAGTGTAGACCAGGGCTGGGAGTAGGTGCTCAATTGGCATAAACTGCAATAGTTCCATTGTCTGCATTGGAACTATAACAATTTATACCAACCGAGGATCTGTCCCCTTGTTCAGAGGGCTTACCACTTAAGTTCCATTAAGTCCACATTGTCATTTTAATTACATTTAAGTTCTAAATACTTTCTAAACCAGTAATGGGGAAATAACTTTAAAATTCTATTATACTTTTCACCATTTCTGCTGTTTACTTTTAGCATTTTATTTAGCTTAGACAATTGAAACAGAGAATCTTATTTCTTATTTATAGACTAACCAGTTTGCTTTCTGGTTCTCTCACACTAAGGCCCTTTCTTAATGGACATAAAACACTCCATTTTTGTTCTTGGTACTTGTAATATTAAGTTCCACATGCTGGTAATTTACAGCTCTGATCATGTATTGGGTTCTATTAACATGGACTCGAACACCAAATCACAATGCAACTGAAGTCAATGGGACATTGAATATGTTCCGGGACCAATATTACTGAATCCTGATGCAGGATTGGTGTTTATGTCAATATCCAATTGCACTCGGAATCAGACACTGCCCAACACAGGAGCATGACAAGATGTATTGTACTGAATGTAAGTCATCCCAGGTAGCAGATGTAATCCATGGTGAAAGCTTATAGTATCACTTCAGGTACAATTTGAAAAGCTTTGCACAGTTGGTCGAATAATAAAACTTATTTGTACAGAAAAAAATCATATCTAAAAAACACCTGAGGCATGGTTGAGTTTTCTCCCTTCTATATAGAGAAAGGACCATCTGGATCTGTTCTGGGTGGCCACCTTGCTAATTCACCTGATTGCAAAGTAGTTACCCAACCATTCCAATTCATATTCAAACATTTATTTTTCAGTTAAATGAAAAAATGCAGTTATGCTTCTTAAAATGAAAACATAATTAATAATGACTACAGAGAGATTTTTTGGTTGGTTGGTTTTTCGTGATACTAAAATACTTACTGTTTTTTCATTAACTTTGAATTACAGGGGGAAAATGTCTGCGATAACTTAGGTATTCATGAAAGAGGGTTATTTGTGCACAAGTGGAATGTAGGAAACTTTCCATTCTTATCTAGCAGTGATTTTCACTCCAGTTAGTTTCATGTTGCTCAGGGATGCCATTTATCTTAGATATTACTAATTATTTTAATGTTAATTCCATGCCCTTATGGGAGGCAGTCTTGGCAAACAAAGTCCCCTGATAATGCACAGAGGCAGGTACAGTGTGATCTGCAGTATGACACTTTCCCACACACACCTACAAGTGTGCGTATTCTTAACATGGAGGGCAATGCCCTGAATACATATACTGAAAAATACTATATTGAAATGCTATATGTTGTTCTATTAGAGGGGGGAAAACTACCTTGTCTGTACATAAAATATACCCCTGAAGTCACTCCCTTTTCCAAATAAAACACCTGTTATCCCATCTCAACCTAGCAATTGTCCTTACGAACATAAGAACAGCCAAACTCGATCAGACCAATGGTCCTCCTAGCCCAGTATCCTGTCTCTGACACCAGCTAGTGCCAGATGCTTCTGGCAATTGTAGGTTTAAGGACATCCAGAGCACGGGGGTTGCATCCCTGACCATCTTGACTAATTGCTATTGATAGACCTATCCTCCATGATTTTATCTAATTCTTCTTTGAACCTATTTATACTTTTTGCCTTTACAACATCCCATGGCAATGAGTTCCACAGGTTATCTATGACATCAGGGACAAGTGACTTGAACAAAGCTTTTGTCAGTGTCACAATTCTCTTACTACCATTAATAAGTAAATACATTTTGTTATGATTAAAAAAAAACATTCATGGAATTTGTGTGCGCAAGCAACAGAGCTAAAACTAAATAATCTAAGATGTATTTCTGTATCGGGGAGGGGAGGGGAGAGAAAACTTAGCATGGGGTTGACTTTGAGCTGGACATTCCAGGTCCAGAGTAGCACTTGGATGCAATACAATCTCTCTGCACTTTACTCCAGTGCAACAATGGGTTTATGTCCACAATCTAGCCATAAGTACATGGCCCAAATAAGCAAGCAGCACAATCAGGGACAGAACACAGAGCTTATGACTCAGTCACTATTTTAACCATGAACAATGCTGCCTCTCTTGGAGCCTGGTCCAATGTCCACTGAAGACAAAGACTACACCAATGGGCATCGGTTCTGGCACTAAGATAATCAGATACCCAATGTTTACATTTTTCTCAGTAATAGTTTTCCTATGATTCTGTTGGTTGCATTTGGCTCAAATCAGCTCTGATCTTCTCCAAATTGCTGTGTAAAATCACAGCTCTCCTGATATTAATGAAAATTGCTAGACAATGGATGGTAAGTTCCTTATTTAAACAATACTAACGTTTAACTGTAGCACATGTATCCTTTATATCCACTTTATTTCTAGTCTGATTACTGCAAATTTGCAGGTTTGAGGAAGAATGTGTGTGGTTTTTTTAACTCCATTTTCAGAACATATGACCAACAGATTGTGTATGAGTTAATAGCCTTGATAGGAGAACCAGGGTAGGAATATATATTTAGATTTGGCTTGGCTCTGGGCATTTGTAACACATGCACCGTATTTTCAAGTGATAAATTGTACCTTAGGAAAGGAAAATAAAAGTAACTAGTTTGTTGGGCCAAATTTCTTTTTCCATCATCCACACCCAGCAATGGATTACAAGTAGAGAAACACCATGTTTTTTCTGACAAGAGACAAAGTTTAAGTACAAATCAAAATAGAAAGGACAGAGTCAAACCATTAGTGGGATAAGAAGGTATTTTTAAAAATATGCTTTTAGGATCAGTGGGCTTCACTTCAGCGGGCTTTGGATCAGGCTCTAAATGCAGGATTATGGTGAGAATTATGCCATGGTTGTAGTACATATAAGCACTAATTCATGGGCCAGTCATAAATGTGTAGGTTATAAGATTGAAAATCAATGCTAGGCTGAGAGAAAATAAATCCATGAGGGCTCATCAATAAGGATCTAATGTAAGGTTGAACAGTTAAATTTGGACAGATATGTTTTTCTGTGGTGAGAATGAAATTCTGATGACAAGATTGTCAAGTGAAACTTTCAATCACTTGTTGCTATTTAATCATGGGCATCAAGGAACAAAGAACGAAATTCACCTTTGTGCGAGAGCCACCTCAAGATGTATTTGGTGCTCAAGCCTTTAAAGTAAAATGTAAGTAGTTCATAAGACTTGTGCCGGGCCTATCACACAGGAGCAAATTCCACACACAGTGAACAAAAGGGAAATAAACTGGGAAATCTTACAGTATCATTTTCATCAGTTAAACCATATAAAGGACTATAACTACTCCATGAATAATTTTTCTTTTGAATAGACTTTTTCAGAAAATACTTCACAAGGAGATATTACAATATAACATGGTACAACAATGAAGTTGGAGCTGTGTTTTTAAACTTTATTTTAAAAAAACAGAAAGGTTGTTAATAATGGTGCCATGAGATAGAGAGAGACTCCTTCACAGGACCACACATTGATTTGTCTAAGAAAGCTGACTGAGAGTTGATCATGGTTTACTTACTGAGAAGATGAAATGTTTGGGTTTGTCAGCAGGTGTGTTAAATTGAAAGTGCTCATATCTCTCTGATAGGAAGCAGTTACTCATGTTTGCTGGCAAATAATTGTGACTGCTGTGTCTGTCTCAGGGTACCCTAGGGATCACCTCCCTGTCCCTTGCTGCTTGCTTATTTATGTTTATGTTTCCCAGAAGATTTAAGAGATTATTGACCATCAGCTGCCAGAAGCATAAATCTGTGTGGATGATATGGTTATGTGTAAAGAACTGCCAGGTTTATTGATTAGATTTTAGTGCTTTTGCAAAGTGAAGCTGATAATATACAACACTGGTTTCAGAGTAATTGTTAAGTCCTCAATAAAAGGGGGAAAAAAAGGCCAAAATCAATGCTGTTATTTGAAATGTGAAATAAATAGACACTTGATAATATGATAGTAATGTAAATATTTGATCGTTTTCTCTTTGCTGCTGTTAGCAATTTTTATGGATACGTCACTTAACAGAACCAGCAAATTCTTACTTTTGATGCCCATTGTTAAACTCAGGCAGTTTTAGCATGACAAAAATAGCTAACCAATTAAGTCAATTTATTGAATACTCAATCATAATATGTGCTACAATACATGAAGGTACGTATGAAGCTGATTAAATATACCAAGCACATTTCATCTGTTTGCATTTAATTTTTTTCATATTAGTCTGACAGTCTTAACTTGATGTGCATATTTTACTCTTTTTAAAAAAAATAAACAAATGTTCTGAATTAATTTGCTCAAGAATGTGAAGGATTAAAATTCCACAGCCTCTTTTCCTTCACTAGTGAGAATTCACCCAAGCCATCCACAAACTGATATTGGCTCCCTTCTTTGTACTAGCTACAATAAAGCCTTTACCGTTGTGACATACTGTTCCTTCCATAGAGGTCAACTTTTCTTCACTCTTAGATACACAGATAGAATGTTGTAAAAATCTTCTAATACTGACTGCTATATTCGTTGTTTGGAATTTTCAGACAGGATCCATCAGTGGTTGGAGTCAATTTTCTGTCTCTCCTCTCAGCTAAAAATGAGGACACAACCTCCACTCTGGCACCATTCTCTCTCACCTACACCACAGAGGCCTGTCCTTGCATAGGAAAGAGGGTGGCTGGCTGATATGCACTGCTCAATTCAGACCAACAGGGAACCCACACAAAAGTAAAATAGGCCAAGGCTCTGCACTGTGGAACCTCACTTTGTGGGGAATTTTAGGGGCAGCCACCTATACGGAATACTCTAGGAGCAGGGCTTTACAGGCGCTTTCAACAATTAAATATGTAGTTGGGATCCAATGATGTCCTGATTGGGTTAGAGAGGGAATCTGATAAAGAATCTAAGATTACTTTAAAAATGTTTTTGACTATATTTAGGGAAGGGAAAGTGCTTTTTAAAAACCTCAAGTCTGGATATATTTGCCTTTTCTTCTAACTTTTACACATTCTCACAGTATGGAACATGTTATATCAATATTCTCAAAGTATCTTACAACTGGCATGTCATGACTATTTTACCCAGAATCAGAAGGCTGGGACAAACCTATTCAGTCATAACACAGAGTATGGAATGTATTCTCCTGGTAGGAGATCTAGATTGCATCATCAGTTATAATTGAAGGATTGGGATTTTTCTCACCCCACACATTTTCATATATGCTGTTGTACTTTATAAATTATAACATTGCATCTAAACATAATATTATTATCAGCCAGTCTCAAGTTAATGCCTTTTTATTGCTTGGTGAAATCTCTAACCTAATATTACAAACAATTAAGACAGGAACAATTTATGTAAATATTAATGCACATATACACAGAAATATCCTATTTGATTTTATATGGATTTAATTTTGTGGTATTTTGAACTCAAAGTAGTTGCCTATAGGCTATGCGTTTTAAGCAATTCTCAGTTGGCAATGTACAGTAATAACAAATCACACAGATAAACATGCAAATTTTTAAATATGTGGGGACTGAAACCATTAGGGGTGAATTTAAAATAGCTGCACCTTGAGCCCAGAAGAGTTGTTGTATGAGATGACTGAATATAGCAGCAGACAATACAGAGAATAGACAGAGAGAGGGGAAAAAAACAAAAACCAGACCAACCAAAAAACCACCAGCAGAAATAAACAAAATATGGAACTTTTATCTCTTGGGGTATATCTACACTTGGGATAGCGTGTACTGTACTCTACTGAGTAGAGTAGAGTGGAGTGTCCTAAATGCCTGAATCCCCAATGTATCTACCTGACTTACTTGGAACTCTACACACCCAAAAAATGCCTATTTTTAGCAGTGTAGTATCCTGGTGCCAGAGTTATTACCCACCACAGTGAAAGGCTCCAGCAGCAGAGAAAGGCTCTGGAAGTGGGGAGGCAGTGCTAGAGCCTTTCCCCACTACCTCCCCCATGATGCAGCCTTTTCTTGCCGTAGTGAAAGTCTCTAGCAGCAGGAAGCTACTGGAATCTTTCACTGCTGTGTGCAGCTACACACCGCAGTAACAAATGTGGATCCAGCCTTCCTTTCACTGCAGCGTGTAGATACATGTTTAATGCCTGCACTCTATAAGCATGCACTCAATATTATTCAAGAATTAAAAAAAACAAATCAAAACAAAAAACAAAACAAAACATGTGATTATTTATTTTACTAGATTAAGGCCTAAATCAGTATTTCTTAAACTTTTTTCCCTTCAGAAAAATTAAAAAACAACTTCACCCCACCTTGTACACCACCATGTGTTATTAAAGGGCCCATAAATCTTAACTGATGTATCTTCTGTGCTCCCATGGGTAGTACTTTTTGCCCTTCCCCCCATGGAAGCATGCCATACACTTTGGGAAATGCTAGCCCAAGTGATTAAAGGAGAGCATCATTCTTCACAACCTAATTTCTCCTTTTGTTTGATCCTTTAGTGAAGTCAAAGATCTGTATTTTTAACATTTGTGGCAAATTGCCAGCACTACTATGATGGGTCTCACGCTTTCTCTTCTTGGGGGGGTGGGGGATGTTCAGGGCACCATTTCTTGCCCCGGAACTAGGATATTAACTGCCCCACTAGTGTCCTAGAGGAAGGGAGTGGAGAGGGAGGGACCTGGGCCTGCCCTCTACTCCGGGTCCCAGCCCAGGGGCCCTAGAGATAGCAGTAAACTACTTGAACTAGCAGTTCCTTCCCCTGGGCTACTTCCTTCTCCTGCCCTTCAGCTTGTGGGGGCTTCCTGCCTTCCCTCTGCACAAGCCAGGTGTTACTTTATCTAGGGTCTTGGTCTTCTTAGCACACCGCAGCACTCCTCCAAACTTCCCTCTGCTTCCCTCCAAACTGCTTCTCTGCTCCAACACCAATCCACTCTGCTTCTACTCCTTCAAACTGTTCTCTGCTCCAACACCAAGCCACTCTGCTCCAACTCCTCCAAACTACTCTCTGCTCCAACACCAAGCCACTCTGCTCCAACTCTTCCAAACTACTCTCTGCTCCAAAACCAAGCCATTCTGTTTCAACTCCTCCCCTTGTCTGACTGAAGCCGGGGGAGGTATCAGGTGACTGGCTTCAGGTGCTCTAATTGGCTTCAGGTGCTTTAATTAATCTATAGCAAACTTTCTTCCCTCTACAGGGAATAAGACTCCCTTCTAACCCTCTCCTGCTACCCTCTGGCCCCGCTGTATCACACATTATAGTCTGATACTATGAAAGTGACAGATTCCCAAATTATCATTATGATTTAAAATAAATAAATAATAATTATCACAGGACATCAAGGAAAAGATGGAAAACAAGAACAAAGGGATTGTATTTACAGTTCAAGCTCCTCTCAGTGAATAGGTTTTTCTTTAAGTGAAAATTACAAAAGAAACAAAACCCATTACTAATAACTTTAAAAAGAGTTAACTCCAGAACATAGGAAAACACAGAAACAAGAGAAATGGATTCAAACAGGAAAAACTGAAGTTTTTGTTTTGTTTTGTTTTGAGCTGTGAGAGCCAAACAGCACACAAATTGGATCAAACTATAAAAAAAACAAAAGTCATTGTTCAAAGTCAACCACTACTGATTCTGAATGCCTTGGAAAGCTGAAAACATATTTAAGCATCATGAAAGCAGCCACACATCTACAAAGTTAATTGTTTTCAAAGAGGAATATAAATCCAAGCAACACATTAATGAACAAAAATGTTAAACAGAATATTTACTTGAACATTCTCAGACACAGATATTCTGTACATAATTTCAAAACAGGCCATGAAAAGTATGTAAGAAGCACTGTGTCAGGGAAATGAGAGCTGAAAGAAAATATATAGAGAAAAGCAAGAAGGAATGTTCAAATGTTGTGAGATGTAGGTAAAAAAGAACACTCTATTCTGGCTGTACAGAATTTAAGTGATTGTCTATAATGAGGAAACATGCACTGTGTAACTACCAGTTACACTACTAGTGTAACTACTAGTTACACAGTTGCAAATTCCTAATGTAGAGGGTTTACGCCAATGCAGATTAATCTTAATTAAATTGCACTGATGTAAACCACGTTTTGTACCAATGGAGATCATCTATATGGATGTAGTTACTCCAGAGCAAGTTTTCTAAATATAGACAGGCCCTTAGGGTTTCTACATTCCTCCATCACCAAAGTATATAAGCACCTTCCATGCTGAACACATTAACAATAGCCATCTCCCTAGTGGACTTCTGGAGTTTCTGGCTCTTAATTTGTGGGGGATTTTGTCATACATATATGACACACTTTCAGGGGGCAGTTAGGGCACGGAATGGGGTTTCCAAATACCAAATGAGCAAGGCCTATCTCAGCATGCACTCTTTCCCTCCCATTGCATGTCCAGGAATCTGGATTTAATTTAAAAAAAAAAAAAGGAGTCTGGCTCCTACATGGCCTCTTACTGTTGCTATCTGGCCTTATCTACATGCGGAAGTTTTACCACTTACACTAATATAACCCCCTTTGTGTGCAATCTTATTCCAGTAAATGTGTGCCTTTTTTTGGTCAAGATTCCAAACTGTTGTGAAACTAGACTGAAAAAAAGGTTCTTACATTGGAATAAGTATGTTCACACATAAGGTTATAAATGTGTACACAAGGCCCTGGTAGGTCACATGACACCAAGACTGTGGCCATAAGGAGTGTGCAAAACATGATTGATTAGTTCAAGACAATCTATTTCTTGTGGTCCCATACAGGGGTGGCTATAGCTTTTTTGCCGCCCCAAGCACGGCAGTCAGGCAGTCTTCGGTGGCTTGCCTGCGGGAGGTCCCCAGTCCCGCGGATTTGGCGGCGCGCCTGCAGGAGGTCCACCGGTCCTGCGGCTTCAGCGTACCTGCCGCCGAATTGCCGACAAATCCGCGGGACAAGATGCCGCAGGCAGCCTGACTGCCACCCTCACAGGAACCGGCAGGGCACCCCCCGCGGCTTGACACCCCAGGCACGTGCTTGGAGCTCTGGTGCCTGGACCGCCGCTGGTCCCATAATTTGAGCACCTCACAGCCATAGTAACTAAGGCCCAACATTTTGAGATATTACTATTTAAGAATTGTTCCAATCAAGGTCTTTTAGAAAACGAAAGGCTGAAGGACTAAGAATACAAACCCATGACCTCGTGCTAGATTTCTTCAACTGTCTGAAGAAATTCACAGTTGCTGCAGCCTTATTGTATTAAGTGCAAACTTTATGTATTACTGTGTGCTGGGATTGTATGTAACCTCTCTAGGGGGAGGTGTGAGATGAGGCTCGGGAGTTCTAAAGACTATATTGAAATGATGCCAGACAAGAATGGACTTTTGGGACAATACATGTGAAGTATTTCCAGGGAGAAGTTGATGCAAATTCCCCTTCATCTGGTATTCAAAAACCCAGGCTTTTGAAGCTGCGCCCTGAGGAGAGGCTGATTGATGATTACTTGTTCCCAGAGGTTGGAGATCAAAGGCCTGAGCTGTTTAAAGAAACAGGTTGATCTGCCTAGTCGGGGTTCTGGTTCTGAATCTGAGACAGTTACATATGTGTAATCATGGGGAAACCCAGTTATGGGTTCTGAAGGACTGACACCTACCTGAGCCCAAGGATGGAGCTGGAATGACCTCTTGTAAGCTTTTTAGCATGCATATAGGTTATTTTATAGTTTTGAATATGTTTTCTTTATAATACTTTCACCTTGAGGAAAAAAAACTATGTTTGCTAAGAAAGAGCTGGGGGTAACATGTAACTGCAGGCAATTACCCTGTTAATAGTTTTTGAGAGGAAGCAAAGTTCCAAAGCAAGGATCAAAAGGGGTAAAAAGCGAAGGTGTCATGGTAGGGATCTACTAAAGACCATCTAAACAGAGAGAAGAGCTGGATGAGGCTTTTTTAAAAAAACAAACAAACAAACAAATCATCCAAAGCACAGGACTTGGAGGGGATGGGGGACTTCAACTACCCAGATATCTGGGGAAAAAATAATACAGCAGGGCACAGATAATCCAACAAATTCTTGGAATGTATTGTAGACTTTTTTTTAATTTCAGAAAGTGGAGAAAGCTACTAGGGAAGAGACTGTTCAAGATTTGATTTTGACGAACAGGGAAGAACTGATTGAGAATTTTAAAGTGGAAAGCAGCCTGGATTAAAGTGATCATGAAATTATAAATTCATGATTCTAAGCAATGGTAGGAGGGAAAACAGCACAATAAAGATAACTGATTTCAAGAAGGAAGGCGTTAGCATACTCAAGGAATTGATAGGGAAGATTCCATGGTAAGCAAGTCTAAGGAGAAAAACATTTCAAGAGAGTTGGCAGTTTTTCAAAGTGACACTATTGAGGGCATAAAAGAAAACTACATACCCCAGCGTGTAGAACAGACAGGAAGCATGGCAAGAGATTACTTTGTCTTAACAAGGAGATCTTCAATAATCTGAAACTCAGAAAACAGTCCTATAAAAAGTGGAAACTCGGCCACATTACAAAGGATGAATATTTACAAATACCACAAGTATGTAGGGACAAAATTAGATAGGCCAAGGCAGAAAATAAGATTAAACTAGCTAGAGACATAAAAGGTAACAAGAAAACATTCTACAAGTGCATTAGAAGCAAGAGGAAGACCCAGGACAGGGTTGGCCCATTACTCCATGAGGGAGGAAAAACAATAAGAGAAAATATGGAAATGGCAGAAGTGCTAAATGACACTTTTGTTTTAGTTTTCACCAAAAAGGTTAGTTGGACATATAACATAGTAAATGACAGTGAAAATCAGGTAGTATCAGAGGCTAAAATGGGGAAAGAACAAGTTAAAAATTACTTAGACAAGTTAGATATCTTCTAGGATGTATTTCATCTGGCCATGATGACTTGAATACTCAAGGAGCTGAGAGAGAAGATATCTAAGCCATTAGAGATTATCTTCTAAAAGTCAAAGAAGATGGGAGAGATTCCAGAGGACTTGAAAAGGGCAAATATAGTGCCAATCTAGAAAAAGAGGAATAAGGACAACCCAGGAAATTACAGACCAGTCAGGTTAACTTCAGTACCCAGAAAGATAATGTAGCAAATAATTAAACAATCAATTTGCAAACATCTAGAAGATAAGATAAGTAAAGATCAGCATGGATTTGTCAAGAACAAACCAACCTAATAGCTTTCTTTGATGAGGTACAAACTTGTGGATAGAGGGGAAGCAGTAGATGTGGTATATCTTAATTTCAGTAAGGCTTTTGCTACTGTCTTGCTTGACTTTCTCATAATCAAACTATGGAAATATAGCTTAGATGGAGCTACTAGAAGGTGGGTGCATAACTGTTTGGAAAACTATTCTCAGAGAGTAGTTATCAGTGATTCACAGTAAAGATGGAAGGGCATATCGAGTGGGGTCCCACAGGGATTGGTTCTGGGTCCGGTTCTGTTCAATATCCTCATCAATTATTTAGATAGTATTATAGAGAATACACTTCTAAAGTTTGCGGACATACAAAGCTGGGAGAGGTTACAAGAGCTTTGGAGAATAGGATTAAAATTCAGAATGATCTGGACAAACTGGAGAAATGGCCTGAAGTAAACAGTATGACATTCATTAAGGACAAATGCAAAGAACTCCACTTACAAAGGAACAATCGGTTGCACACACATAAAATGGAAAATGACTGCCTAGGAAGGAATACTGTGGAAAGGGATCTGGGGTTCATAGTGGATCACAAGGTAAATATGAGTCAATAGTGTAAAACTGTTGCAAAAAAAGTGAACGTAATTCGGTGATGTATTAGTAGGAGTGTTGCAAGCAAGACTCACTGATTAGGTCTCAACTAGAGTATTGCGTCCAGTTCTGGGCGCCACATTTCAGGAAGGATGTGGACAAATTGAAGACAGTTCAGAGAAAAGCAACAAAAATGATTAAAGGTCTAGAAAATGACCTATGAGGGAAGACTGAAAAAAAATGGGTTTGTTTAGTATGGAAAAGAGAAGTCTGAGAGGGGCCGTGATAACAGTTTTCAAGTATGTAAAAGGCTGTTACAAAGAGGAGGAAGAAAAATTGTTTTTCTTAACTTCTGAGGATAGGACAAGAAGCAATGGGCTTAAATTGCAGCAAAGGAAGTTTAGGTTGGACATTGTATGCAAGACATGAGAAGTAATTCTTCCGCTCTACTCCGCAATGATTAGGCCTCAACTGGAATATCACATCCAGTTCCAGGGGCCACATTTCAGGAAGGATGGGGACAAATTGGAGAAAGTCCAGAGAAGAGCAGCAAAAATGATTAAAGGTCTAGAAAATGTGACCTATGAAGGAAGATTGAAAAAATTGGGTTTGTTTAGTCTGGAGAAGAGAAGACTGAGGGTGAGGGTGAGGGGGCATGATAACAGTTTTCAAGTACATAAAAGTTGTCAGAAGGAGGAGGGAGAAAAATTGTTCTTATTAACCTCTGAGGATAGGAGAAGATGCAATGGGCTTAAATTGCAGCAAGGGCGGTTTAGGTTGGACATTAGGAAATACTTCCTAATTGTCAGGGTAGTTAAGCACTAAAATAAATTGTCAGAGAGGCTGTCATTGGAGATCTCAGCCACTGGAGATTTTTAGGGGATAATACTTAGTCCTTGCTTGAGTGCAGGGGATTGGACTAGAAGACCTCTTGACATTCCTTCCAGTCCTACGATTCTATAGACACTGGCCTGTTTAGGCAGTCTGGCTTGCTGGGAATATCAGAGTGTAAATCAGGGTGCTGTGCACTCTAGTCAAGAGAGGTGATGGCTGGATGCCAGCTGGATGCCAGAAACCTTTAAAAAAGGTGGACAACAGGGGGGGGAATACAGGTGCAGTGACCCTGAACTGTGACAGAGATTTCCCCTTTTCCCCTGTCTGTGAATACATAAGTGAATTAAAATCATATTAAATTAATATCAAACATTGATATTACAGGATGTGCCAGATACAGTACTAAAATAGGGAACATTATGAAATCTAATGTAATTAAAATATTTATAAAATGCAAGTCAAATATACGTGACACAGCTTTGAGCAAAACATTGTAAACTTTAATGACTACTTACCTGCCTTTTAAGTTCTAGGTACATATAGACATAAAATGAGACCAAGAGTGCAAGCTTTTGAACTGCATTCTATCTGTACAATCTCTCAAACAGTCAGATTCTGGGATTAATATCAGACATTGAGAAATAGGCAACAAGGGGTTGACTACTACAGGTCTATTGGGAAGGAGGCCGTGGTGAATTGGCCTGTAAATGACCACATTATCTTATGATCTAGGAATAATCTTTGGATTATTTTTCCTCTGTTGTATTACACCAGAGTTGATAACCAACTGGTACAAGCAAGGACCTATTCAGAGGGAATCTGTCAAAAATCTAAACAAAGCCATTTTCCCAAGATAGCAATTGAGTATAAAGTATTTTCTATTGTGGTTGTCTGATTCGATTCTGAAAGCCTGAATGGTTATATCAAACAATTTCTAGTTTATGTTTGCCAAATCACAGTCCATTATCATTTTTACTTCTTATATTCTATATTATTACTCGCCCTTGTTATGAGGATAGTTAATAAAACTAAATTCAACTCTCAAGCCCGGTTTTTTAGTTAACAATCAAAACTAAAAGAATCCTAAGATAGGTTGCAGCAGGTAATGATTAAACAATTGCTTAACTAAGGTTCATTTTATACCCTATCTTTCCTACACGGCTGATCAGGCAATTTTGTCATTCTGTCAGCATTATACCTTGTAGTTTAACCCAAACTATCAGTTAACTCACTTTATTGTCTTTAACCACCTTTCGGATTTAGAAAAGCTGGACAAGCACAAGTCCATGGGGCCGGATGCGCTGCATCCGAGGGTGCTAAAGGAGTTGGCTGATGAGATTGCAGAGCCATTGGCCATTATCTTTGACAAATCATGGCGATCGGGGGAGGTCCCGGATGACTGGAAAAAAGCTAATGTAGTGCCCATCTTTAAAAAAGGGAAGAAGGAAGATCCAGGGAACTACAGGCCAGTCAGTCTCACCTCAGTCCCTGGAAAAATCATGGAACAGGTCCTCAAGGAATCAATTCTGAACCACTTAAAGGAGGGGAAAGTGATCAGGAACAGTCAGCATGGATTCACCAAGGGCAAGTCATGCCTGACTAACCTAATTGCCTTCTATGATGAGATAACCGGCTCTGTGGATGAGGGGAAAGCAGTGGATGTGCTATTTCTGGACTTTAGCAAAGCTTTTGATACAGTCTCCCACAGTATTCTTGCCAGCAAGTTAAAGAAGTATGGGCTGGATGAATGGACGGTAAGGTGGATAGAAAACTGGCTAGATGGTCGGGCTCAACGGGTAGTGATCAATGGTTCCATGTCTAGTTGGCAGCCGGTATCAAGTGGAGTGCCCCAAGGGTCGGTGCTGGGGCCGGTTTTGTTCAATATCTTCATTAACAATCTGGAGGATGGTGTGGACTGCACCCTTAGCAAGTTTGCAGATGACACTAAACTGGAAGGAGTGGTTGATACGCTGGAGGGTAGGAATAGGATACAGAGGGACCTAGACAAATTAGAGGATTGGGCCAAAAGAAATATGATGAGGTTCAACAAGGACAAGTGCAGAGTCCTGCATTTAGGACGGAAGAATCCCATGCACTGCTATAGACTGGGAACCGAATGGCTGGGCAGCAGTTCTGCAGAAAGGGACCTAGGGGTTACAGTGGACGAAAAGCTGAATATGAGTCAACAGTGGAGAGGCTGAGGGAACTGAGATTGTTTAGCCTGCAGAAGAGAAGAATGAGGGGGGATTTGATAGCTGCTTTCAACTACCTGAAAGGGGGTTCCAAAGAGGATGGATCTAGACTGTTCTAGATCATCATCTAGTGGTAGAAGATGACAGAACAAGGAGTAATGGTCTCAAGTTGCAGAGGGGGAGGTTTAGGTTGGACATTAGGAAAAACTTTTTCACTAGGAGGGTGGTGAAGCACTGGAATGGGTTACCTAGGGAGGTGGTGGAATCTCCTTCCTTAGAGGTTTTTAAGGTCAGGCTTGACAAAGCCCTGGCTGGGATGATTTAGTTGGGTTTGGTCCTGCTTTGAGCAGGGGGTTGGACTAGATGACCTCCTGAGGTCCCTTCCAACCCTGAGATTCTTTTATTCTATGATCTTACACAAACACAACATTGGCCCAGATCCTGAAATCGATGAGACTTCTTCCATGGTTAAGTTTACATTGAAGCATTGGGGCCTCATATTTTTAAACATTTATCTAGGAATTAAACAGTATCCGTTCACACTGATCTGTGAAAGAATGAGGATCACTGTGAATGAAAACTTCCATTCTGCCAGGCTGTCACAACTTAGGCAATTTGCTCTCTTTTACAGAGCAAAATATTAGTTACTAAGAGTAATTATTTCTCTTTCACATGCTAATGTCTCAGAGAAATATCAGTTTGTTAAGTTGATCTTCAGCAATATAGAATCATAGAATCATAGAATTCAAGATCAGAAGGGACCATTATGATCATCTAGTCTGACCTCCTGCAAGATGCAGGCCACATAAGCCGATCCACCCACTCCTTTAGCTAGCGACCCCTGCCCCATGCTTCGGAGGAAGGCGAAAAACCTCCAGGGCCACTGCCAATCTTCCCTGGAGGAAAATTCCTTCCCGACCCCAAATATGGCAGTCAGCTGAATCCCGAGCATGCGGGCAAGACTCTCCAGCCATACCCTCTGGAAAAAGGTTATATCATGTCATTGACCCATTGTACAATTTACCAGTGTGGCACTTAATTGACCTATTGACTAAGCCCGTTAGCCATGCATGACACTCTCTTTGACCCAGAAGCTAACTAGGTGGGTTTTGATCCATCACTCACTTGAGGTTTCAGCTGCAGCATCCAATGAACTCATTTCATTTGTAAGTGAATGGTAACTTGATCTGAAACCTGTTTGTCACAGTTCAGGGCAAGTGAACCTGTATTTCCACTCATGGTGACAGGTTTCAGTGTGGTATCCATGTTAGTCTGTATCAGCAAAAACAATGAGGAGTCCTTGTGGGCATAAGCTTTCATGGTCTATAACCCACTTCATCAGATGCATGGAATGGAAAATACAATAGGCAGGTAAAAATACACAGCACACTACCAGGGGCTCGTTCACCTGCACATCTACCAATGTGATATATGCCATCATGCACCAGCAATGTCCCTCTGCCATGTTCATTGGCCAAACTGGGCAGTCTCTACACAAAAGAATAAATGAACACAAATCAGACATCAATAATTTTAACATTAAAAAACCAGTAGGAGAACACTTCAATCTCCCTAGACACTCAATAACAGACTTAAAAGTGGCAATTCCTCAACAAAAAAACTTCAAAAACAGACTTCAACGGGAAACTGCAGAACTGGAATTAATTTGCAAACTTCACACCATCATATTAGGCCTGAATAAAGACTGGGAGTGGCTGGGTCACTACAAAAATAATTTTCCCTCTTTTGATACTCACACCTTCTTGTCAACTGTTGGAAATGGACCCCATCCACCCTAATTGAACTGGCCTTGTTAGCACTGCCCCTGCCACTCGGTAAGGCAACTCCCGTCTTTTCATGTGCCGTGTATTTATACCTGCCTACTGCATTCTCCACTCTATGCATCTGATGAAGTGGGTTATAGCCACAAAAGCTTATGCCCAAATACATTTGTTAGTCTCTAAGGTGCCACAAGGAATCCTCATTATTTCCACTCAGTGGTTCAGCAAGAGCACCCATTCTTGGCTTCCAGCTCCCCAACCGTTGCTTTTCTGGGTGCAGACCTGCATCTCTCACCCTTCTGATGGGAGTAATCCCAGGTTGCACAGTTCCCTACCTTCACCATGTATGTCCCAGCACAGCCATGCTGCCCAGTGACACCTGCTTGCTTTCTCTTCAGAGACCGATGACAGAGTGATGGTCAACAGACAGAAGTGCCACACAGAGTTTTCTGAGCAAGCCTACTTTATTATTAAGGTAAAAAGCAATATAGAGAAAACAATATTAAAAACAACAAAATAACCTACACACATGCTAATAAGCTTACCAGGAATCCCCGTCTTAACATGGATTCTGGCAGGATCAGTTCTTCATTCCCCCATCCAAGGGGAGTCCTTGTGATTACCAGTTCATCACAGCTTCAGCTCAGAACAAGTACACTCATGACAAGTTTAGTCCACCCTTCTATACAGACCGGGGTCTTTGATCTGGAGTTTCCAGAAGCAGGCAATTAGTATACAATTGACTCTCTTCCCCCTCGCCCCCCCCCCCGGCTTATCTTCAAAAGGTTGGCTTTGAAGGGGAGAATTTGCATTCCCCCTCACCTCAGGTACTTCCTAGGAAATGAACATCACACATATTGTTCCAAAAAGTCCTTTGAAATTCCTAATGCCTTCCAGAGATTGCATTAATCTTGTCCTCCTGCTAAAGAAATTCCATACAATCTCATAATAGTACTATCTCACTGAATTTTTAATACAGTGAACTCCAAAAATGTTAAACTTAATTCAATAAAGTTCATTCTGGAAATTACTGGATATTGTTTGTCTGTCACAGTGTCATTTATTTTGTTTAGCCGCATTGTGATTGTTGATTTTTTTTTCTTTCTAAACCAACGCATACTGATGCATTTTCTTAATGCTATTATTAAAAACCTGAATAAATATATTTTCTTGGTGTTTGGTAGTTTTGGAGATGTCTCCCCTAGAATAAAATAGACTGGGATGGTAACAAGTAGATGTTAACTTTCTATAAACTCTTCTGTTTATTATAGCACCCTGAGAGTTCCCTACAGAAAAATAGCACTTCACAATGGATAACAGAAGTCTTGAACCTTTATGATCTAAAATTCTGCTGTGAACCTCTTTTATCAATGATCCTCTTCAAAGAAAATTAGGAACCTTGCTCTTCGGACAACCCTTCCCCCATGCAAACAAAATCAGAGTGACAGACAATTCAGGTGTCCCGATACAACACCGAGGAGTACATTTGAAAGAGAAAGGAAATTGATGGTGGGCTGCAAGATACTACACACTGCAAAATGCATAGTTGTGAGAGCAAGAGGGGAATTTTAATACCTTTTAAATACTTTGCATTTTCCTTAGTCCAAATCGTGAATCTATATTTTCTTGTAGTGTTATATGTTCCAAGTATGTTTGGCCATATTTAACAACTCAAGAGCCTCATTCACTACTGATATATTGTGGTGTGAATCAGGGCTAACGCTTTTTAGGACCAGTGGGCAACCTTACTATACTGCAAATGCCTCTAATCTAACGTGCATGTTAATTTTCCATTTGCTGTTAGTTTTGTATATAAGCTACTGTTTTCTTATTCTTTCCATAGAAACAACAATATTTAAGGAAGTAATATTCCTTAAATAAAACAGCTCATATATTTAACCAAAAGTTTACAATACAGCACATATATGCTCCACTTGTCAGGCTGACATTTACTGGCGTCACGTGGGACAGCGACTCATACAATCTGCTCGGTGTTGATGTGATTATTTTTACTTTTAGCAACTATTTATGTCTGTTACCAATTACTTTCTGGTTGATGTGTTAAAGAAACAAGGACAGATTTAGTGGTAGCTGGTGAATTCAAATGACACGAATGACTAATATCTATTTATAGGAGTGCCGCTTTATAAAGTTCTAGGCTTCCTGTTCCACTGTGTTACATCCCTGGTGCACCAATCAGGTGGGTCTAAGAGAATATAATCTGGACATAAATACTTTGTAGAGAATTCCTTTGTGAGAGGGCAACACCCTGATGATGTCAGTGTTTCTTAATCAGATCCTGGGACTGTAACTCTGCCCCAGGTGGGCATGGCATAGGGTGTGTGTCTTGGGAGAATGAGAGGGGACACTCAAAATATGGGCAGGACCTTTGTGGAGTTGAGCCAAACCTCCTCTGGTATGCTGTTCATGAAGAGCCCTAGCCCAGTGGCATGATTTAGAGTAGCCCAGAAGCTATTGCAGCAGGAGTCAGCCCTGAAACTCAGGAAGCCACAGCCAGCTAGCTCTCTGGTTTAAGTCAATGGTGAGATAACTTATGAAATATAAATCAATTCTGTTTGTCTGATGTTTGCCTCAGTTAAAATGATCTTCCCTCTCTCTGCTACATCCCCCATGACTGTAAGTACGAGAAGATCAGCTTTAACTTTGAATGTTGTGACTTGTGTTGGTTTGTGTCATTACCCAGGTCTATTTATTTCCTTTACTGCAACCCTGCTGACAAAATGGACACCTTATCTTTCTAGCCACACTGATGAGTTTTTGCCCCAGTTCAGCTACTTCATTTTTGTTGATTGTAATAATGCATACTAATCCTTCCAAAAGAAGGGGGTATTTTTTTTTCTTTAGGGACTATTCAATGCTGAGAGCCTATCGTGGCATAAATACTATTTAAAATAAGAGCCAATGCTCCTTTTCACTGAAATGCATGCAATTATGGCAACATTTCCTAGAATAACATAACATTTTGAAATGATTTCCATGATCACACCATTCTGTTAGCTACACAGTTAAACTGAAAGGAACTATTGTATATTTTTGGAAGGGTTGCCTCAAAAATAGAGATGAGCAGACAACAGAGGGCTGTGGGGATGAAATTCAACTCTGTGCAGAGGGTCAACACTTCGTCTATGCATCACTTAAATCCCACTTTTGGCCTCAAAACACAAATTAAGTGGAGCATAGGCATTTTTGCTGGCCTTCTGCACAAGGGTGAATTTCACTCAGAATGAATTATTCTTCATTAAATATTTGTTTTACTCTGTACCTGAAAAAAATCATGTTCAACTCCAATAATATTCTACTCAAAAGTTAAGCTCAGTTCCAAAAATCTTTCAATTCCCCCGCAAAAAAACAATAGAGGAAAATGGGCTCCTGATTTGGCCAGATTCTGACTGATTCATTTCCTCAAATGAATTACATGTGACTTATTGCCACCATCAACTAAACAAAACAAATTAGTGATTCATAATCACTGTGAGATACTGTCAGAACTTCAGCCCTGACCTCTTTCAATACAAGTGACAAAGGAGAAATATAATCTTAACACACTGAGACAAAGTGAATATAGAAAAAAGAGCAACTCTATTAGAAAAGTCCCCCTTTTCTGTCATCTGGGTCCAGGAAAAAGCAATAGACCATATGTTTCAAGCTTCTAAATCTGCTTTCAAGTTTCTGATGAATAAGTCCCTGTGGGGCTGTTTTTGTCAATAGCAACACTTTTTTATGGCTTGGAATTTGCCTGCTGGCAGCCACCTGGTAATAACACCACTACAAATTACTAGGGTGCTCTGTAGTTTGGAGGCAGATTAAAAAGTAATTGAGAGGGTGGGCTAAATTAAATTTAGGAACCATAAAACCTTGTTAACCACTTCTTTCTAGAACTTGTTTTGAATTGATTGCAGTTAGAAAGATCCATTAATTAATCAGGGTTGGTAAGTGTTACTGGAAAAATACTCAAAATGAGTTATTTCATGCCCCATAACTGTTTAGTTAGTGCCCCTAGGATCCAATTTCCAACAAGTGTCTCTTATTTTGTCTCTTTCTAAAATGTGTGTCAGATGTACATATGTTCTACACTACATTTTCATTGAGTAACATAATTGCGAGAGTGACTATGAATATAAAGCTAAAATAAGGTCATGATATTCCATTCTTCTTGGTTAATGACCTTGCAGAACTGGAGTGCTATAGTGCCTTTGGAATGTGATTTCCAAGTCTGCACAATATTCATGTGCTTAGACATGAAAGTATACAAAGTGCGTATTATACATAAGAAGCCTGGAGATTCTCATTTATACTACAGCCCTTTTAAAATGCTCCGACAGTGTAAAGGGGTCTGGATATAAATGAGAATGAAGCCCAACATCTCTAGTAGTATTAAAATAACTTCTGTGCCAGTTCAAAATATTCAGAACATCTTTGTGCTGTTAACATTATTAATGCTATGCCATGGTGAGGAACATAAACTGTTATAAAAACAGTTAAGTGAGTTAATATTAGTTGTTAAAAACTGAATGCAGTGGTCATTAAGATATGCACAAGCGACCAGGGAGCTTTGCGAACAGGGGCTGCTAACAGGGAGTTTCGCAAGGGAGTTCTCCAGGTGAAGGAGGAGCTAATACAGCATCTGTGGGGTAAGTGACTGTCTGTAGTGTGTGTTTGTTTGTGTTTGGGGGTTACTTGCTGTGTGCTGAGCTTGTGTTTGTCAGTCTGTTTGTTTGGTTGGTTGTTTGAGGGACCGTGTGCTCTGGCTGGCAGTTGGAGGCAGGTTTGAAAGCTCGAAGCCTCTGGTAATTGGCTGAGCCTTAATCAGTGGGCGGGGCATTCACTCAGGCCAGGGCTTTATAAAGCCGCGCACAAGCGACCAGGGGCTGCTAACAGGGAGTTTCGCAAGGGAGTTTAGAAGGGGAGTGGGAAGGGAGTGGGAGTCCCTCGCCAGCCGTAACCCCTTCCCTGTAGTCCCCCTAAAACCTATAAACCGAACCACATTTCAAAGCTCCCTTCTGTAAACCACCCTTCCATTAACTAGGAGACAATGCAGGCAGAAGCCCAGCAGCAGAGTGGGGGCTATCCAGTTTATTGCGCTGAGTGTTGCATGTATGATTACCTGCCCTGTGGGCGGGTGGCATGTGTGTGCAGTCGGTGCAAGGAGCTCCTGGCCCTCAGAGACCATGTACGGGCTTTGGAGGCCAGGGTGGCAGAACTGGAGGAGCTAAGAGAGGCAGAGAGGTATGTTGATGAGGCTTTCCGGGACACTGTAGAATTGTCCCACCTCCGCTCAGACAGCTCCTGTGCTGTTGAGGAGGAAGAACAGCCCAGGGAAGTAGAGCAGTCAATGGGAGCAGAGGGAAACCTTCCCATAGTTGGGACCCTCCTTCCAGATGGTGCTGGGGTTGCCTCTCGCACTGGGGTTGGTTGCCTCTCCAGGGGAGGGAACTCCAGTTTCTAGGAAAAGGCAGGTGTTAGTAATGGGAGATTCGATCATTAGAAACATAGATAGCTGGGTTTGTGATGACCGGGAGAACCGTATGGTGACTTGCCTGCCTGGTGCGAAGGTTGCGGTTCTCTCGAGGCATCTAGATAGACTTATGTGTAGTGCTGGGGAGGAGCCAGTGGTCGTGGTATATGTAGGTACCAATGACATAGGGAAGGGTAGGAGAGATGTCCTGGAAGCCAAATTTAGGCTGCTAGGGAAGAGACTGAAATCCAGGACCTCTATGGTGGCATTCTCAGAAATGCTCCCAGTTCCACGCGCAGGGCCGGGTAGGCAGGCAGAGTCTCAATGCATGGATGAGACGATGGTGTAGAGAGGAGGGGTTCACGTTCATTAGGAACTGGGGAAACTTCTGGGATGGGAGGAGCCTATACAGGAGAGATGGGCTCCACCTAAACCAAAGTGGAACCAGACTGCTGGCACTAAACATTAAAAAGGTTGTAGAGCAGTTTTTAAACTAGGAGATGGGGGAAAGCCGACCGCTGCAGAGGAGCATGTGGATCGGACACAGACTTTTCTTAGGGGAGAGTCTGATGATAGAGAATCTCCAGGTTATAGTCAGGAGCAGAGGACTGAAAAGTATAATGTAAGGGCCGGATCAGATGATAAACAGTCACATAAAAAAGAATCTGGCACATCAGAAAAAGGCAGGCTAATAAACAGGGACAAGTTTTTAAAGTGCTTGTACACAAATGCCAGAAGTCTAAATAATAAGATGGATGAACTAGAGTGCCTTGTGATAATCATAGAATCATAGAATCATAGAATTCAAGATCAGAAGGGACCATTATGATCATCTAGTCTGACCTCCTGCTAGATGCAGGCCACATAAGCCGATCCACCCACTCCTTTAGCAAGCGACCCCTGCCCCATGCTTCGGAGGAAGGCGAAAAACCTCCAGGGCCACTGCCAATCTTCCCTGGAGGAAAATTCCTTCCCGACCCCAAATATGGCAGTCAGCTGAACCCCGAGCATGCGGGCAAGACTCTCCAGCCATACCCTCTGGAAAAAGGTTATATCCTATCATTGACCCATTGTACTATTTACCAGTGTGGCACTTAATTGACCTATTGACTAAGCCCGTTATCCTATCATACCATCTCCTCCATAAACTTATCTAGCTTAATCTTAAAGTCGTGGAGGTCCTTCGCCCCCACTGTTTCCCTCGGTAGGCTGTTCCAGTATTGCACTCCCCTGATGGTTAGAAACCTTCGTCTAATTTCAAGCCTGAATTTCCTGACTGACAATTTATATCCGTTTGTCCTCGTGTCCACATTAGCACTGAGCTGAAATAATTCCTCTCCTTCCCTGGTATTTATCCCTCTGATATATTTAAAGAGTGCAATCATATCTCCTCTTATCCTTCTTTTGGTTAAGGAAAACAAACCGAGCTCCTCAAGTCTCCTTTCATACGACAGGCCTTCCATTCCTCGGATCATTCTAGTGGCCCTTCTTTGTACCCGTTCCAGTTTGAATTCATCCTTCTTAAACATGGGAGACCAAAACTGCACACAATACTCCAAATGAGGTCTCACCAACGCCTTATATAACGGGACTAGCACCTCCTTATCCCTACTAGAAATACCTCGCCTAATGCATCCCAAGACCGCATTAGCTTTTTTAACAGCCACATCACATTGCCTACTCATAGTCATCCTACGATCAACCAGGACTCCTAGGTCCTTCTCCTCCTCCGTTACTTCCAACTGGTGTGTCCCCAGCTTATAACTATAAAGGAGGATATAGATATAATAGGCATCACAGAAACCTGGTGGACTGAGACCAATCAATGGGACACAATCATTCCGGGGTACAAAATATATCGGAAGGACAGAACAGGTCGTGCAGGGGGAGGAGTGGCACTATATGTGAAAGAAAGTGTAGATTCAAATGAAGTAAAAATCTTAAGCGAATCCACATGTTCCATAGAGTCTCTATGGATAGAAATTTCATGCTCTAGTAAAAATATAACATTAGGGATCTATTATCGACCACCTGACCAGGACAGTAATAGTGATGATGAAATGCTAAGGGAAATTAGAGAGGCTATCAAAATTAAGAACCCAATAATAGTGGGGGATTTCAATTATCCCCATATTGATTGGGAACATTTCACTTCAGGACGAAATGCAGAGATAAAATTTCTCGATACTTTAAATGACTGCTTCATGGAACAGCTGGTACGGGAACCCACAAGGGGAAAGGCAACTCTAGATTTAATCCTGAGTGGCGCGCAGGAGCTGGTCCAAGAGGTAACTATAGCAGGACCACTTGGAAATAGTGACCATAATACAATAACATTCAACATCCCTGTGGTGGGAAGAACACCTCAACTGCCCAACACTGTGGCATTTAATTTCAAAAGGGGGAACTATACAAAAATGAGGGGGTTAGTTAGACAAAAGTTAAAAGGTACAGTGACTAAAATGAAATCCCTGCAAGTTGCATGGGCCCTTTTTAAAGGCACCATAATAGAGGCCCAACTTCAATGTATACCCCAAATTAAGAAACACAGTGAAAGAACTAAAAAAGAGCCACCGTGGCTTAACAACCATGTAAAAGAAGCAGTGAGAGATAAAAAGACTTCCTTTAAAAAGTGGAAGTCAAATCCTAGTGAGGCAAATAGAAAGGAGCACAAACACTGCCAACTTAAGTGCAAGAGTGTAATAAGAAAAGCCAAAGAGGAGTTTGAAGAACGGCTAGCCAAAAACTCCAAAGGTAATAACAAAATGTTTTTTATCAGAGGGATAGCTGTGTTAGTCTGGATCTGTAAAGGCAGCAAAGAATCCTGTGGCACCTTATAGACTAACAGACGTTTTGCAGCATGAGCTTTCGTGGGTGAATACCCACTTCTTCAGATGCAAGAAGTGGGTATTCACCCACGAAAGCTCATGCTGCAAAACGTCTGTTAGTCTATAAGGTGCCACAGGATACTTTGCTGCTTTTACAAAATGTTTTTTAAGTACATCAGAAGCAGGAAGCCTGCTAAACAACCAGTGGGGCCCCTTGATGATCAAAATACAAAAGGAGCGCTTAAAGACGATAAAGTCATTGCGGAGAAACTAAATGGATTCTTTGCTTCAGTCTTCACGGCTGAGGATGTTAGGGAGATTCCCAAACCTGAGCTGGCTTTTGTAGGTGACAAATCTGAGGAACTGTCACAGATTGAAGTGTCACTAGAGGAGGTTTTGGAATTAAGTGATAAACTCAACATTAACAAGTCACCCGGACCAGATGGCATTCACCCAAGAGTTCTGAAAGAACTCAAATGTGAAGTTGCGGAACTATTAACTAAGGTTTGTAACCTGTCCTTTAAATCGGCTTCGGTACCCAATGACTGGAAGTTAGCTAATGTAACGCCAATATTTAAAAAGGGCTCTAGGGGTGATCCCGGCAATTACAGACCGGTAAGTCTAACGTCGGTACCGGGCAAATTAGTTGAAACAATAGTAAAGAATAAAATTGTCAGACACATAGAAAAACATAAACTCTTGAGCAATAGTCAACATGGTTTCTGTAAAGGGAAATCGTGTCTTACTAATCTATTAGAGTTCTTTGAAGGGGTCAACAAACATGTGGACAAGGGGGATCCGGTGGACATAGTGTACTTAGATTTCCAGAAAGCCTTTGACAAGGTCCCTCACCAAAGGCTCTTACGTAAACTAAGCTGTCATGGGATAAAAGGGAAGGTCCTTTCATGGATTGAGAACTGGTTAAAGGACAGGGAACAAAGGGTAGGAATTAATGGTAAATTCTCAGAATGGAGAGGGGTAACTAGTGGTGTTCCCCAAGGGTCAGTCCTCGGACCAATCCTATTCAATTTATTCATAAATGATCTGGAGAAAGGGGTAAACAGTGAGGTGGCTAAGTTTGCAGATGATACTAAACTACTCAAGATAGTTAAGACCAAAGCAGATTGTGAAGAACTTCAAAAAGATCTCACAAAACTACGTGACTGGGCAACAAAATGGCAAATGAAATTTAATGTGGATAAATGTAAAGTAATGCACGTCGGAAAAAATAACCCCAACTATACATACAACATGATGGGGGCTAATTTAGCTACAACGAGTCAGGAAAAAGATCTTGGAGTCATCGTGGATAGTTCTCTGAAGATGTCCACGCAGTGTGCAGAGGCGGTCAAAAAAGCAAACAGGATGTTAGGAATCATTAAAAAGGGGATAGAAAATAAGACTGAGAATATATTATTGCCCTTATATAAATCCATGGTACGCCCACATCTCGAATACTGTGTACAGATGTGGTCGCCTCACCTCAAAAAAGATATTCTAGCACTAGAAAAGGTTCAGAAAAGGGCATCTAAAATGATTAGGGGTTTAGAGAGGGTCCCATACGAGGAAAGATTAAAGAGGCTAGGACTCTTCAGCTTGGAAAACAGAAGACTAAGGGGGGATATGATAGAGGTATATAAAATCATGAGTGATGTTGAGAAAGTGGATAAGGAAAAGTTATTTACTTATTCCCTTAATACAAGAACTAGGGGTCACCAAATGAAATTAATAGGAAGCAGGTTTAAAACAAATAAAAGGAAGTTCTTCTTCACGCAGCGCATAGTTAACTTGTGGAAATCCTTACCTGAGGAGGTTGTGAAGGCTAGGACTATAACAATGTTTAAAAGGGGACTGGATAAATTCATGGTGGCTAAGTCCATAAATGGCTATTAGCCAGGATGGGTAAGAATGGTTTCCCTAGCCTCTGTTCATCAGAGGATGGAGATAGATGGCAGGAGAGAGATCACTTGATCATTGCCTGTTAGGTTCACTCCCTCTGGGGCACCTGGCATTGGCCACTGTCGGTAGACAGATACTGGGCTAGATGGACCTTTGGTCTTTCTTATGTTCTTATGTACATGCCTTACTGAGAAACTACAAAATCTTTTTATTGTAACTCTAGCTTCTACTCTCTCAACTTTTTAGTTTATGATGCTCACTTGTGGTATCATATCTTTATTACACTGTAAGGTTGGGTTTTTCAAAATAACCTAACAGTGTTAGGCAGCCAAATCTGGGAATTCAGTGCCCAACTTCCTTAGGCTCCTTTGAAAATCCCAGCCTAATCTCCTCCAAAGAGAGTGCTACAGATAAGCATGACCATGTTCTATGAGTATCTTCAAGGGTAGAAGATTTTTGATAGTAGAGGGCTCTTTAATCTAGCAGACAAAGGAATAGCAAGATCTAATGGCTAGAAGCTGAAGCTAGATTGAAATGATAGCAGGATAGCAATAAGGCACTTTCCTTTTCTCAAATTAGAGTAATTAATCATTGGAGCAATTTACCAAGGTTTTAAATTGGCAAGAGATGTCTTTCAAAAAATATATGCTCTAGTTCAAGCACAAGATATGGGTTTTATCCAGGAATTACTGGGTCAAATTCTATGGCCTATGTCATGCAGAAGGTTAGAAAAGATCATCATGGGGGGGGGGGAAATAGCTCAGTGGTTTGAGCATTGGCCTGCTAAACCCAGGGTTGTAAATTCAATCCTTAGGGACCAGGGGCAAAAATTGAGGATTGGTCTTGCTTTGAGCAGGGGGTTGGACTAGATGACCTCCTCAGGTCCCTTGCATCCCTGATATTCTATGATTATAATGGTCCCTTCATGCAAACAAAAAAGGCAGTATAGCTATCCCAATCATGTTGATTTGATTTGAAGGAAACATACACACTTCTGCATGTCCATAATAGTAAGCAGCAGCAGTTGGTGACTAGATACAAAGGATGTCCCTCCTTTGAATAATATATATATTTTTGGAAGCACTGACAAGGCACTGTTCACTGAAGAGATGTAAATGTGCTTTCACACGCTCAAATCCTGCCTCCTGTGCCAGCCCTGATTAAAGAGGCCTGGCAGAGTTCTGTGGAAATTAAGAAAGCCATTCTCTTCTGCAGACTATGAAACAACAGTGGAGTCACTCTGCAACAACTAATTGAAGGCCTGAGGCTCCGGTAGCCCTCACTGCTTCTGTGCCTCAGCACATGGTGCAAGAGCAGATGAATCTTTGTGCCAGTGGATCTATTGGCTCCATATTCCAAATATACAGGAGATCAGACTAGATTACCACCGTGGTCCCTTCTGGCTTTATAATCTCTGAATCTATGCATTTGTGAAATACTTCTGAGTATGGTCACAAATGATTCCCTATTGGAGCTCAGGTGGATGCTGTACGTGAATCATGAGCTTCAGAAATCTCCATCTTTCTCCCACTTGTGCAGCAGAATTTAATTGATTCAACAGCATCTCAGGCCCTCATAGTTTCACAGGTTTAGCTCTTTATAATTAGATATCATAAACTCCGCATACTATTAGAGATTCAGCATGCAAAGGGAAACAAAACCCTGAACCTTAATACACTCAAACTTTGGGGAGGCTTTAGAATCAGAACTTGCATGTGAATCGAAATTTGAAAGCTGGCTGGCTTCTATTTGTTATGGTGCACTGAACCAACATATCAGATTTAAACTCTCACAACATTTGGAGAGTCCAAAATTGCGATCTGAAATTTGCGTCTCATGCTCAACTCAAACTATGACCATGTCTCAGAGAATGTGCCAAAGGGTCCAAAGGAATCTAACTTCACCTCGTTATAATCTCAGAAGAGTAAGGAAAATTGTAATTAGCACCTCAATCTCCAGAAAGATATTACTATTTAAAAACAAATAAAACCACTTTATTTCAATATTTTTGTCTGTGCATTAATGTTTATATTCTAGGTTCTTCCTCTAATGACACCACAGTTAGATGCTTTGAATGATTTACCTGGTATCTAAATATCCTTTGGTTGAAATTCATATACCCTTATAAACAACCAGGGGAAAAAATGTGATAGACCTACTGTGGTGTCACATGAGAAACACTTCCAAGTCTCAGTGTTTTGCTTTGATAGTTTTCAAAAGAACAGAATTTGATCATGTTTGACTGTGATAAACCATGAGCAGCCTTCGTACCATTCATCCTCTCGTTCTCTTTGTATTCTTTCATCAAAGCATATTTTTAAAGGTTGCATTTTAATACAACAAGGTATTATTTTGAAAAGAAAGGTAACATGTAAAGTTCAAAAACCATCAGCTCAGTAATGCTAAAAACTATCATGCTGCCAGTTTGTTTTGTTCTTTCATTTATTGACTTTAGGGGAGCATTTTTATTTTATTGCATAGGGGAATTAACCACAAAGCTCTCCATGGGACTTCTGTGGGTAATGCCCTCCACACCGAACAGAAAATATAGTTGATAAGGCTTCAGCATGTCTTACTTTGTTAGTTCAAAGCTATGAATTTTTAAATACCCAAGTGTCCATGTTTTTTTAAATATGGTTTGGTTAACCAGCATCTGGCTATAATAAGAGCTGACATTTTGACATGCACTTTCTGTAATTTGTACAGCTGGATTCAATATACTTGGGCCAACTTCAGGTCACAGTTGCTTTAGTGTTTATCAGAGTAACATTATTCAATTTGTGGGTGTGACTCTGATTTAAACAGCTATAACTCAGAGCAGAATTTACATTACATCCCAGACCAATCTGTATTCTTCCATTACATTAAAATCACAGTGTAACACAGTAGCTGGTCCCTGTGAGTAGATCAGGCCCAGTTCCCGTGTCAGCACCTGGGCCCAACTGAGCCAATTAAAGGGGGCATGGCTACACCTAGGGCTATAAAGACCTGTCAGAGGGGAGAAAGAGGAGATGTTATTGGGACAGTGTGACTGGGGGATAGAAGCCACAGAGGACTGGAGCTAACTCCTGTTGTGGATCCCTGGAGCAAGGGGCCAGGTGCCCAAAATGGTAGACCTGGGTCCAGTGTTCCAGAAAGGAAGAAAGACTGACTGGAAAGCTGCAAGAAACAGGATCACCAGAGACCCTTGAAGGGGAGGTTATGAAACCCAGGACAAAGGATGAGCTAAGGGACTATTTCTGTTTGTGTTATTTGCTTATATTTGCACAATAAACCATCTTATAGGAGACGGGGTGTTGCAGAGTACATTTGGAAGCCTGGGGAGAAGCCATGCCGTGTAACACACTTATTTAAAAGAACACTCCTTTAACAAGAGAACACCTCTCAAAAGAGCCAGTGTCAGACTGACTGTATTCCCATTTACCGCACAGAAACTCTTTGGGAATTAGACTGCCACTAATACTCAATTTTTTCCAATTTCAGCCAGCACAATCAACAAATATTTCAAAGAGGTACATCAAAAGCTGCTATCAGGTTGTGAAATTGAGCCAAGCAGGAAAGATCAAGATGTTCCATTCTCATGTCAGTGAAAAATTCAGATATACAGTGCAATGTTATCTGCATTTCTCCTTGCACAACAGCAATTGCCAAAGAATCCTTGCAATAAACACAATTTTCATTGCTACATATGATGTTCTTGTAAGTGATACCAATAGGTTGTGTACTGTGTATCAGAGTGTGTGTGCATGTGCCCAAGATTATCCCTATGATTTTTATGTAATATTTTTTCTGCTGTCTACAGTAGGAGAATTAAATAGAGTAAACATTCATTTGATTCTGACTGAAATATTTCTATTAACTGTTCATAGCAGTTTTTTGTTGAAGAAATATGACCTCAATGACCCTTGTAACTTCAGGAAGGAGAAAACCATTTGTAATTTACAGACAAAAGGAGATTTGAGCTCAGTAGAGGCCCAGATTTGGTATTTTTGCCTACTTGTACACTAAGTGCATCCTTGGGTATCCTTTAGAGCTTTATGATGCATCCTATGAATGAGTACTGGGTAGATAATACTAATAGACAGAGATAAGGATCTGTTACAGCTATCATTTAACTTTGCAAGATGCCATGAAGAAATAAAATAGACCTCACAGGCTGAAAAACAGCTAAGTGGTGGGATTTCATTAACTAAATGTAAATAAAACCAACATAACTACATATTTAACATCCCGGAAAGCATTTTTTTTCACAGCTCATAACAGTAATAGGTAGAATAGTAAATACCATGAAGTATATAATATTGTTTAACCTATTCAGATCCTGCCACAAAACCAGAGTACAGAAACGTAGGTGTATTCTGAATGACAAACAATACATCAGAATTCTCATGTGTTGATTCTCAACCAAAAAACAAAACAAACGAACAACAAATGGAAAAACTCATTTCCTATGAATTGTGACTCAGTTTCTTCCAGAAACAAAGGAATTACACAGAAACTCAGAGCTGAGCCCACGCGCAAATAATTTCAAATACTCATTAAAGTAGTATTAATACACATTTTATGAATAGGTAGAAAGAGAAACCAGTCAACTACTTTATTTCATTCCAGTTGATAGTGTTGAATTCATTAACCATGAGGAATGTGCTGGTAAAAACATTATTCTGTTTAACATTTATTTTGAAAGATTAATGAACAGGATAGATTGATATTGAAGTCTAAGTAGTGTACTTGTCTGGAAGATAAAATGACATAAGAACTGTCTAGCTTCAGAACAAAGCACAATCAGCAATATTCTATCACTAGTAGATCTGGACAATAATATCTGTGAAAAGAAGATTTTCTGTACAAGTTAACTGCTTCTATCATTAGTGTGTTAATAAATAGCTTTTCCACCATATATAGTAACTTTCATTTAAGGGTGTCACAGAATGCCAAACATTTATTAATCACAGTGAGATATTTTGTGCACGGACAGAGATTCTGATCCACGCTATACTGGTGTAAATCTGGAGTAACTTAATTGGTGTCAGAGGAACAAATTTAAATGTAATGCAAATGGAAGTGTAAATTATATGTTAGATGTAAATTGGTCAGAAAACAGGTATGAATAGATGCAAAATTAGTAGCAAAGCAGAAAAAATTCCACTAATTTGCCATTCAATAGGGGCGCAAAATGCCATTTACAGCACAGTGATTCAGTGTTCCGTTGGGACCATATTCAGCTCTTGTGGTTCAACTCCCAGAGATGTCAGTAGAATCTGTATCTATTTATGTTGGGGCACATAGGTGTACTGTAGCTAAGCATGGAGCCTGCTTTATATTACAATTCCTTTGATGTTTCTGATCCTTATGTTCCTTAGCTAGATAACACTGTTGTGTCTGATTTGACTTTCACTAACAGCAATGTAAATCAGGAGCAAGTCCGTTGAAGTCAATAATATCACGTCTGTTGAGGAGAGCATCTGAATGCCAAATTAAGAGTATTTCTTAGTCACACAATGAGTGCAAGTGGCAAACGGACGGTAGTCATTCAACTTATACAACCCCCAATGAAGTCTCTTGGCCCATTTTAGGGGTGTTATATACTTATTTCATCAGAAACGTGTACCACAGAGTTTAAATTATTTGTATAAATTCACACAGAGCCGTTGAGAGAAAGCGGAATAAAATGCAAGAATCCTGACTTCTACTTCTAGCTCTAAGCATGAGGGTACACCCTGTATTTACACACTTATAATGCAGAATTTCATATATGAAATACATAGATCCTTATAGGCCTGGTCTAATGCCCATTCAGGTCAATGGGAGTCTTTCCATTGACTTCAATGCATTCTCCTTTATACCATATAGGGAAAATGTTTTTTTTTGTGTTTAGTTTTTATTTCATAATAGCATAACGTGCTGATAAGGAACTTATTTCATGGATTTCCCCTTCTTTCCAATTTGATTAATTGATTTTTATCTAACCCTGTCACAAATGCATATCTTCTAGTACCACAAATACATAAGAAAATATCCCTGATAATCATGTTAAGCCTTGCAGTCTATCTGAAACATGTGAGCTGCTTCAAATATTCTCTGTTCAATTACAAAATTAAGATCACCATAAACATATTTCATAACAGTAGATTAATTAAAAGGATATAAACATAGACAGAATGTGTTAGAATATAAGCAGTTTAAAAACTACTATTTCCTATCACCTAATCTTATAAAGTTGTCGTAATGTATATTGAATGAGGCCTAAAACCTGAATGCCTACCCCAAAATTCAAAGAATACTCAAATCTTAAACTATAAAAAAGTTTAGTTAACTTTTTTTTTTAATGTTTTTTCCTTGTTTTGGCTAAAAGCCAAATATTACACTATTGCAAGAAAAAACGGTCTCACAATATTTCTATCCCAGACAAAATCAGGACACACATGAAATCTGATGAGAGCACTATTTCATGAGATTTTCTGTCTAATTTTCATACCTATAAGATTTGGATGCTTTTGGAAAAAATTGGCAATTTTTTCCCAAAGTAAACCATTTGAAGTATTTCTTCTCTCTAAGCAATCATGCAGTGAGTGGCCTTCACCCTTCTTTTCCCATCCCTCCAGACCTAGGTAAGCCATATTTAAGTTCTGCTGACTGAAAAAATGACAGGTGAAGCCATTGCAAAAATGGGGTCTTCCGTGTCTCAGCATAACTCTAACAAGCAAATATTTTATTTAGAAAAACTTGCAGGCAGATTAGCTGTATGTGCCAAAGAGCTTGCAATGAGGGAGAAAATGCTTCACAATAATAAAGTGAGTTTATAATCCTCTCTCATTTAACGTAGTCTCTGCTGTGTGCTGCCTGTGAGGATATGAAGAAGAAAGGCATGTTGGAACTGTCACAATGATGTCCTGTATATATGATAATCTGGCGAAACACAGAGAAGAAAATGTTGTTTGTGGTTCTAAAACCTAAAACTGCAGAAACGTATTTCTGTTGTATAACTACTACATGCACAGGTCTTTCCAGATACACATTTTTGCTGCCACAGAATCTCTGCCTCATCTGGTGATATGAAACTGAACAGTGGCACCCAGTGATCAATTATTCATCCCATATACAATACCTACTACTTAATGAATTCTTTTTGTACTGGAAGACTGCAATGCACAATTTCACCTTGGCAATTACCTAAGGATACATGTAGGATTTATTATTGTAGAAGAAAGGTAGGGAATGGAAGGCAGCTTTGCTTTGTTCTGTTTAGCTGTTTTTGGTTTGAGGTTCTTTTCTCATCGGCTCCTTTCTAACTCATCCTGAAGTAACTGCTCTGGTCTGGTGTAGGTGATTGCTTGTTCGCATTCGAAAAACCAATCACTGATTAAGAATTCTCTAAGTAAGAAAGCTAAATCACCAGATTGGCAGTGCACATATTTATTTGGTACAGCAGTTTATATACTGAGCTAAAAACAAAATCAGCTGCTTGGAAGTAGAAAATTAAATGAGAAGCAAGAAAACCATTTTTAATAATGCATGCAATTGTAAAGAGATTAATAGGATGCATTAAAAATAATTAAAAGATGATAGAGACAGCTCTATAAACTGTTACACTTATCTTTATCATCCCAAAAGTGTGATAGGTGCTATATAGAATGCAAATATGTGGTCCTTGCCCCAAAATATCTCAATCTAGAGAGAGAATGTGTGGATGAAGGATGCTAAAAAGGATTCAACAAAATGCAAAGTGCCTGAGCACTGTTAAAATGCATACACATCTTGTTAGGTTTGGAGATTTTAAAAATTTTATTTATATGTATATTTTTTCTATAGTCTTAAATTCTTAACACTTCTTTGATGGGAGATTAGGGTTTACAGGCCTTCTATGAGGAATAAATGAGAAGCTTGAAACTCATTACTGGACATGCCAATTGACAAATGTGCATGGATGGAAGCACACATTGATAGTTATTATTCACAATAATCTCAGTCCATGACTCTCTATTTAAATAACTCCATTTGTGGGTGTCAGAGCTATTTTCTCTTACCTTACATTCATATCTCATTTCACATGACTGAGTGAGTTGGTGTAATTGGAATGCAAGGTAGTTGATTTCCTACCCCTTGCCATACCTTCTATCCTCTCGGCATTGTTCTCTCAGTATTGTTGAGAAACCTCTGTAGTTGCAATAGTTCACTTATTAAAACAATTATTAATTTTACAATAGATTATTTTGGAGGGCCAGAGAGGTTTTCAAGGAGGGGGAGCTAGGCTGTAGCTTTCTATGTCATTAGAGAGAGAGAGAGAGAGAGAGAGAAAACCCTGACTTTCCCTGTGATTTGACAGAGTACAGTCAACTGCCCATGCCTTCAGAGTCTGAAGCAGTCTCGTCACAGAATCATAGAATCATAGACTTTAAGGTCAGAAGGGACCATTATGATCATCTAGTCTGATCACCTGCACAATGCAGGCCACAGAATCTCACCCACCCACTCCTGTATCAAACCCCTAACCTACGTCTGAGCTATTGAAGTCCTCAAATCATGGTTTAAAGACTTTAAAGTGCAGAGAATCCTCCAGCAAGTGACCTGTGCCCCATGTCGCAGGGGAAGGCGAAACCCGCCCACAGCCTCTGCCAATCTGCCCTGGAGAAAAATTCCTTCCCAACTCCAAATGCGGTGATCAGTTAAACCCTGAGCATGTGGGCAAGACTCACCAGCCAGACACCCAGGAAAGAATTCTCTGTAGTAACTCGGATCCCACCCCATCTAACATCCCATCACAGGCCAATAGTCAAAGATCAATTAATTGCCAAAATTAGGCTATCCCATCATACCATCCCCTCCATAAACTTATCAAGTTTAGTCTTGAAGCCAGATATGTCTTTTGCCCCCACTCCTCCCCTTGGAAGGCTGTTCCAGAACTTCACTCCTCGGATGGTTAGAAACCTTCATCTAAGTTCAAGTCTAAACTTCCTGATGGCCAGTTTATATCCATTTGTTCTTGTGTCCACGTTGGTACTGAGCTTAAATAATTCCTCTCCCTCCCCGGTATTTAACCCTCCAATATATTTATAGAGAGCAATCATATCTCCCCTCAGCCTTCTTTTGGTTAGGCTAAACAAGCCAAGCTCTTTGAGTCTCCTTTCATAAGACAGGTTTTCCATTCCTCAGATCGGGGGTGGGGGGACAAGTCGAGTAATTTTCCCCAGGCCCCGGGCCCCACAGGGGCCCCCACAATAATATAGTATTATATAATATTGCAACTTTTTTTAATGGAAGGGGTCCCCGAAATTGCTTTGCCCCAGGCCCCCTAAATCCTCTGAGCAGCCCTGCCTCAGATCATCCTAGTAGCCCTTCTCTGTACTTGTTCCAGTTTGAATTCATCCTTCTTAAACATGGGAGACCAGAACTGCACACGGTATTCCAGATGAGATCTCACCACTGCCTTATATAACAGTACTAATACCTCCTTATCTCAACTGGAAATATCTCGCCCAATGCATCCCAAGACCACATTAGCTTTTTTCACAGCCATATCACATTGGCTGCTCATAGTCATCCTGTGATCAACCAATACTCTGAGGTCCTTCTCCTTCTCTGTTACTTCCAACTGATGCATCCCCAATTTATAACAATTTTTTTTGTTATTAATCCCTAAATGCCTGACCTTGCACTTTTCACTATTAAATTTCAGCCTATTACTATTACTCCAGTTTACAAGGTCATCCAGGTCTTCCTGTATGATATCCGGGTCCTTCTCTGTCCTTTAGGCTGCTTGCAAGAACTAGACTATTTATTAAGCTGTGCTTCATCGAGTCAAATGGCCAAAGACTTTCCCTCACAGGTACAATATTTTGTAATGCTCACACACAAAAGTGTAGAGGATAACAAATGTTTCATTGTATGTTGGCTCAAGTTACACTGTGGGCTAGTGACCACAACAATTCTTTATTCAGATATGCCATTGTTTTTCCAGACTTTTCAGTCCCATTAGAGGTATTGGTGGAGATGTGAACTCATTTATCTATGCAATGGAGTAATAATTTTTCACAAGTGTTAAATTCATTTTCATTTTATAAAATGTGCTTATCTAGCAAGTTTGAAGCACATGTAAAATAGTCACAAAATGATAAACAACTCATTAACAGTATCACGCTAAATGGAGCCTCCCCAGAATAGCTGGCTTTTTGCCTCACAAGGCAAAATGCCATCATGAATAGACAAGCTTTATGCCATACCCTGAAGATCAATAGAATCTAGCACTACTGGAGAAGTAAGTTCCAGAGTTGATGGCTCTCCACTGGAAAACAAAACAAAACTAAAAACCCTTTTCTAAGTTCTAAGATGTTTGAATCTAGAAGCTGCTAATGAAAGTGACTCAAACACACAGAGAGTATGCCCAGTGGTCTGTGATGGGATGTTAGATGGGGTGGGATCTGAATTACTACAGAGAATTCTTTCCTGGGTGCTGGCTGGTGAGTCTTGCCCACATGCTCAGGGCTTAGCTGATCGCCATATTTGGGGTCGGGAAGGAATTTTCCTCCAGGGCAGATTGGCAGAGGCCCTGGAGGTTTTTCACCTTCCTCTGCAGCACAGGGCACGGATCACTAGCTGGAAGATTCTCTGCAGCTTGAGGTCTTCAAACCACAATTTGAGGACTTCAATAACTCAGACATAGGTTAGGGGGTTGTTATAGAAGTGGATGGGTGAGATTCTGTGGCCAGCACTGTGCAGGAGGTCAGACTAGATGATCATAATGGTCCCTTCTGACCTTAAAGTCTATGAGTCTATGAGAGAGAATAAGTCTTTTTTGTAGACAAGACCTAAATCATACAGGGCTTTAGAGATCAAGTTAATCACTTTGAATTGCACTCAGACATGATTAAGCAGGTAATGCAGATAATTGATAGAGATGTTGTATGTTCCTTAGAATTCCACCACCAATATTCTTGACTGGTGTCCAAGGGCATGCAGTTGTTAAACAGCCAAATGTGTTGAGTGTGTGGGAAAATACCAGGAAAAGGCCTTTTCAAAATATTTTCCCAGGAAAGGGTACCCCTTAACAAGCATTTTAACCACAGTCTAACCCTCTGCAAATTATTCTATTTGAACACTGTTGTGATCACAGACATAATCAGGAATACGCTTTGAGATCCTAAATCTGCAAACACTTACACAAATGTATAAATTAATTAGGATTATTCAACTGTGTAAAGTTAAATAAATAACTTTTCAGGGTTGGACTTATTTGTTTGCAGGTGGATGTTGCCCTTCTTCCTTACTGGGGGACACTCAGGAAAATTAATCTAAATTAACTTGTAAAGTGCATTAGTTAAACCACATTAAACCCCTCATGTGGATGCTCTCATTCAAAATTAAAGTGACCTTAATTTGATTGATCTTAATCCAGTTTGGAGCATCCACACAGGGGTTTAACATAGTTTACATGCGCTACTTTAATTCGTATCTTTAGTTAATTCAGATTAATTTTTTCTGCGTGCTGCCGTGTAGACAAGCCCTTAGATATGGTTATGAGACACTTTGTTTGAGTTATCCCTCCTTTTTGTGCATGTTATTCTGGTATACAAGATTCATCATTCAATACAGTTGCCCCTCATTTAATGATAAAAATGATGGCAAAGCAGGCTCCTGTATGAGTGACAGTAGGTTAAAATTTGGGTTTTCCTAGCACTGGCAATGATAATGTAGGCAAGCAAAACATATATACCTTTAAGAAACCTGCTAGTTTTCTAATGAAAACTGCTAGCTAATAATATTGGTTACCAAACAGCTTGACCCATGAAAATTTGGATGCCAAGTATTTGGCAAGATCTCCTTCAAAGCTAGTATATGCGTTCCACCTCATTACTTTATGAATACTTTACTTGTTAACACCCGGAAACACATTTCCATTCCCAGACTAGAATGGGTGAACTGGAGGGATTCTTTATTAATTGCTTTTAACAGGAGGACACGTTTAACTAAGTTAACAAACATCTGCTTGCTAACTGGAAACTGCATAAAACTTTAATTTAATTTCCCTCTAATTACAATATTCTCCCATCCTTTAGGAACACAACCTCAAAACTGAAGCTGTGCATTAGGGTTATTGTGTTAACTTTTAAAGAATGGAATTAGACTTAAAAATTTAACTGAGCCAGCCATGTGGACAAAAACCTATAGTGAGAATAGCATAGAATTAAACCCATTGGCCTTGCTTATATTAAGCCTTAACACAGCTTAACTATATTACAGATATAGCTCATAATAAGGGAGTGGTTGGGTCATTACAAAACCTAAACCTAATTTCCCCAATACTAATTTCCCCCTACTGTTACTCACACCTTCTTGTCAACTGTCTGAAATGGGCCACTCTCATTACCACTTCAAACCTTATTTTTCCTCCCTTGCTCTCCTGCTGTTAATTGAATTGTCTCATTAGACTGACCTCACGCTTGGTAAGGCAACTTCCATCCTTTCATGTATTTATACCTGCTCCTGTATTTTCCACTCCATGCATCTGATGAAGTGAAGTCTAGTCCACGAAAGCTTATGCCCAAATAAATTTGTTAGTCTCTAAGGTGCCACAAGGACTCCTTGTTGTTTTTGGTGATACAGACTAACACGGCTACCACTCCAAAACTCATAATAAGGTTTTCACAAGATTGAACACAGGGACTTTTAGAGCATTAAAGGATATGAAAATTTAATTTATGTTCATATAATGATTTAATAAAAATGAACAACTTTTTCCAATGTATTATTTATCTTATTACAAGCCTTTATGAGAAGCGCTCTGCTGCAGCATCTGAGAGCACTTTCATAGTTTAGAAATCAGTGGTGGGCAATCTGCGGCCTGTCAGGGTAATCCACTGGCGGCCTGCGAGACAGTGTTTACATTGACCATCTGCAGCCATTGTCGCCCGCAGCTCCCAGTGGCCAGAAACGGCAAACCACAGCACCTTGGTGCTGCGAGCAGCCATGCCTGCAGGTGGTCAATGTAAATGTTGTCTTTCGTCCCACCACCAAAGTACCCTGATGGGCCGTGTGCAGCCCGCAGGCTGCAGGTTGCCCACCACTGGTTTAGATGCATCAAAATCTTTGGAGGAATGGTGTAAATCACTGGTAAATATCAAGAGAGCTATGCCAATTTACACCAGCTGAAGATATTGGCCATCAATCACATACATGGGGATACCACAACTTACCATTATGAGGAGGGCTGGACAAAATCTTGTGACATACTCAGAACCAGATGTATTCTCAGCAGGAGAAAATTCCAGATATGAAGGCTCGCTACAGAGCATGGCCTACTGCTAGGACCCATCTTGCCAGACAAAGTTGTCATGGAAAGGACACTGAAGGAGAAGCAGTCTGGACCACTTAGGATTTTATAGATGGCAATAGAAAACTTGAATTTCACCTGAAGTAAATAGGCAGCTACTGTACAGACTAGAACATAAGTGTTATATACTCCTTCTAGTCTGCCCTTGTTGGACAGTAAGGAGTTATATGTTGCACTAGGTGAACCTTCTCATAGGACCTCAAGGCACTTCAGATTGTTAAACCTTGGGTTGAGTGCTGTAGCTATTTTTAGAAATCTCACATTGGTATCTTCTTTGTGTTTTGTCCAATCTGCAACTAAAATGTTCTTAAAACGGAAATCTGCTGGGTCATCATCTGAGAATGCTATAACATGAAATATATGGCAGGTAAAACAGAACAGGAGATGTACAATTCTCCCCAAGGAGTTCAGTCACAAATTTAATTAACACATGATTTTTTTAACTGGCATCATCAGCATGGAAGTATGTTGAGTTACTTTTTTGAGTTAATTGCCTGAGTTAACTGTGATTAATCAACAGCCCTAAAAATAATAGCTTGGTAGCTAGCTCTTAGATCTCACAGAAGTTTACAAAGAAGTCAAGTATCACTATTCTCATTTTACAGATGGGGAAATTGAGGCACAGAGAGAGGTGAAGTGACTTGCTCAAGGTAACTGAGCAGGCTAGTGGCTGAGCCAGAATAAGTACTGTAGAAATTTAAAGAACACCCCTACATCCTTTGGTGTGCTACACTTTGACATTAGCTGAATGATGCACCTGCTAAAAGTGTGTTTAGTGTGGACAGTCTAGCTTTCTGAGAGCATATTTGTAACTATATGCAGCCTCATCCCAAAACAGCAGCTGCTACTGTTTTCATGTTTCTTTAGCATCTTAAAATATACTTATACATGGTGATTACTTAGGACTGGTGGATTCAAATCAGGAAAGATGCAAAGGTGCACTTCTGTATATACAGCTAATGTATTCCTTCTTCATACAACATCTTTGCCAAAGCTACTTACAGTTCTTTTGCAGAAAGAGGCTGATGTATTTGACAAAGTTTTCAAATGTGGGCGCCTAAAGTTGAGCATCTAAATTCTTTTTTAGGCACCCAAATAAAAATTAATTGCTTTTCAGAAGTACTGAGTAACCACAGATCCCAATGAAGTCAATATGTTTTTCAAGTGCCTAACTCAAGGCAGCTGGGACAAGTTACCCAAATAAAGATTTAGGTTATCTACATGAGTTCCCTGGTGCATTTCTGAAATGTTGTTCCAATAGCCTGTAATACTAGTTCCATATTACTATGTAGAAAAAAGATGGATTCAAACACACATACAACTAATTCTTCTCTCTGCAAATATCTAAGTGGCTACTTTTGTGCTCTAAAGAAAACTGACACGTCTGTATGTCCTGCAATTGAACACTCTGACGAGAGCTTTTATGTGCTCTACACATTTATAAGGCTCAAACCAGTTTATGACATAAAGTCCAATCATCATGAACATGAACTGCTGCTGCTTAGGCTGAAGATAAATATTCTCCTTTTAAAATACTTTCATCCTTTGTCCCATAAATCTGTTACTATAGTGACTATGTCTCTAGTGTTGCTCACCATGACACTTTCAATTGACTAGCTGCATTACCATTTATCATTAGATCTCAGCTACCAATGTCCTAACCATCTTCTAGACTAAAAAAATCGTACACAGGTCAGCTTGGGTAAGCAAATAGCTAAGCTGGTCCCTTCAAACTCCCCGAGAAAAGAATTTATTTTTTAAAAAAATGTTGTAAATTAGTGGCTAGAGGCATTATGCTGGATTAACCATCTGTATTCTTTCCTTCTCTGCAAAGTGCCATTAACTGTTTAAATGAAATCTTCCAGAAGAAAATGAATCCTGTCGTTCCTGAAATATACCAGTTTGTTACTGTGTTGTCTGGCCTAAAGAGCTGTGTATTTTATAGCCAGCAGTCCTTCTCAAGGGCACTACATCTATCCAGATATTCTGTTGGATTCATACTGCAGTTATAGTTTTCTTATTCACGAAGCCAAAACCTAGCATGCATTGAGAGCTAACATAATAGTGGCAATCTATTTCCTAGGCCCTGATGCCCTTGCCAAACTCTATAATCTGTTTCTTACTACAGTACAACTTCCATTTCATATTCTTTTTGACTAGTGAGATAGACCAAGGGTCAATAAGCATGTCGGCTTCCCACTAAACATTTTAATCCCCCGTACCTATGTCTGTAAAAATACCGCCATACGATTAATTACCGTGCATTGAGAGAAAAACTGACACTGAGGAAATAACTTCTAGGGTATGTATTAAAATTAGTTCACAGCTTATTTCACATAGGTATCATGATGCTTATAAACCCAATAAGATGTATCCACAGAGTGAAAGCCCAATAAATAAATATAGGCCATTTGTTTTACTGAAAATGTCATGGCCATGGTAATGCCTATAGGGACTCAAAACCACCTTTCCACAAGAAGTGCTAGAGCAGCAGTGAACATGGAGACGCTTGCTCCCATTAGAACATGAGATGACATTACAGCATGATACCCCACCTCAGCATCACCACAACTGAGGGAATCTGTTTTTGAGCTTGTACAAAAGGAAAGTGACCCATTAGCTAAAATGAAAAGCAATTTTCATCTACAAAAGCACGGTCTTTTGATATACAGAGACACACAATTAGGTGAACACTCAAAATGATTTTCTTGAGCAAGAAATCAGACTATTTTATTTTCAAGGACGATTAAGGACAGTTTTAAAAAAAGGGTACCTAAAATTATGTTCCTGGATTGGGATTTTCAACGGAGCCTAGGGGAGTTAGGCACCCAAATCCCACAGAATTTCAGGATTTAGGATTCTTTGAAAATTACAGCCTTAAATCCTATATTTAGACACCCAACTTGTGTTTCTAAAGGAGGTGAGCATCTTCAGTTCCCATTGTCTTCAGGAGGATTTGTGAATGCTCAGCATTTATTAAAAAAAGAATTGTAGCACATAATTCAATTTGACATGGCATAGTTTAATCTAGCTCAGTAAATGTATTGTGAAGATATATAACTTCTGCTTTATATGAAAACATAGGTAAAGAAACTCTCCATCTGCTATTGATGGAATATTTTTTCCTCCTAAAATACTATGTGCATCTGCAGCAGATAGTGTGCCAAAAATAAGGACTCAATGCTGTAGATTAACTGTAAAAAGCACTGCTTTAATACCTGAACATTTTTTTTTACAGGAAATGTTTCTATATAATTATCCAATAATTACTTTATGTGGAAAAATCAAGTGAAATCTAGTATTTGCTGATAAGGTACCACAATTGGACAGTGGGGTAAGTGGCATGTGTCTTGTATTAAAAATCTCTTCCAATTAAGCATCATATGTAAATTCAATAAGCATCCAAAATTTACAGAATACAAACAAGAGCTGTTTCCCATTATGCTAATCAGTAGAAGGTATGGCTTAATCTGCTTGTTAGAAGGAAAATACCTTGCCAGAATTAACAGATCTAATACCTTAATCTGTTGTACCACATGTTAGCCTATTAGTGAACAAATTATGGAAAAATCCAGACAAGGACCATACACAGTAACGTGCTTAACAAATAAATATAATGCCTTTCAGCCGCTGTTGTTAACTCTAAATTAAGGAGACATCAAACATCAACAGCTTGCTCAGCTAAAGTTTTATTCTGTTCAATGTTGGTGCTGTTGTATCTCAGGTTGACTTGAGCTACTGAGGAAATGATCTCTCCGCCTGTCTGGCCCTCTCTCTCTCACACACATGCATTCTGTTGCATGCTTGCAACTGAGTCACTTGACTGAAAGCATACGTACGAGAGTTCAGGCAATAATTACATATCAGTAAGCGTGACAGCTTCTGAAGCCTGTTGATGTCATGCAGGCTCTACCATTCCTTAGATAATTACAGTATAAAGTGCAACAAAGATTTTTACATGGTGTGTAGGATTGTGCTTTTTCTTGAAAACAGAAGCACAGAATGAAAGTAGTGTGTTGATTACAGGGAGTTTCCTATATGAACACTAATTTGGTGTGGTGCACATTAGAGGGGTACATGATGGATCATAGGGGTCTCATTTTGGATCACCCTTTGCTCACTTTGTCCACTTCTTCATGGTTTGGGGGCCCAGCATATGGGGATTTGACAACCTTTGTGCCAGAGGTGGGCAAACTACGGCCTGTGGGCCACATCCGGACCATGGGACCGTGCTGCTCGGCCCTTGAGCTCCTGTCCAGGGAGGCTAGGCTCCGGCCCCTCCCCCACTGTCCCCCTCTTCCGCAGCTATGCCACCACGTGGGCAGCGCTCTGGGCAGCGAGGTCACACGCTCCTGTGGAGCAGCACAGCAGCATGTCTAGCTCTGGCCGGGTGGTGTGGTACCAGACATGCTGCTCTGAGTGGCGTGGTAAGGGGGCTGGGGGCTTGCATAAGGGGGGGGGGGGTCCCAGAGAGCAGTCAGGGGACAGGGAGCAGGGGGTGGTTGGATGGAGTGGAGGTTCGGAGGGGGAGAGGTCAGGGGATGGGGAACGGGGCGGGGGGTTGCATAAGCGTGGGAGTCCCAGGGGTCCTGTCAGGGGACAGGGAACAGAGGGGAGAATTGGATAGGTGTGGGGTTCCAGGGCGGTTAGGGATAGGGGTCCCAGAAGGAGGCGGTTAGGGGACAAGGAGCAGAGGGGGATGGATGGGTCGGGGGGGGGGGCAGTCAGGGGGTGGGAAATGGGAGGGGTCAGATAGGGGACGGGGGCCAGGCTGTTTGGGGAAGCACAGCCTTCCCTACCTGGCCCTCTATACAGTTTTGCAACCCCAATGTGGCCCTCGGGCCAAAAAGTTTGACCAGCCCTGCTCTATGCTGTTCGCCTCATGTGCTATAGATCTGAGGGGTCTAGATAAGGGATCTTTATATCTGTGAAGAACCGGGATCAATTGCTGTCTGGGGGCATCAGAAAGACAGGACAGATCATGGAATTCTGGGAAGAGTTCTTTCCAGAGGAAATCATTTCAACATCACTGACATAACAATAGACTTTGCTCATGATGTTCCAGTTCTGCAGATCGAGGGGACCTCAGTCTTCAGAGCTGACAGCCTGGCACTATTCCTAAGCACTATACTCACTTTCAAAAGTATGGCTCTTAGTGGTTCCACTGATATAACATTATATTGGATCAACATTTCCTAGAGACAATGTCAGTGTTTCATACATTTGCAGTCACACCATATTCATAATGGCTCATAAGGAGCTATTTAATGTCAATTAGGAGCTATTATAGTGTCAAAGGAATTTCATTCTAAATACATTTTTATTCTTCATTTAATATTTTGTTTCAGTCCTTTTGCATTGTTAAACTCAGGTTACAAAGTAAGGTGAATATAAGTATTAAAACAATGGTAATTTTATTTTGTTCCCATAGAAGATTAAACACACAGCCTAATCAACTAGCTTGGTCAATATACTTTCCCATTATGCGTCAATCCGACACTCCCAGGGAACCAGGAGTGTTCAAGAGAAGAACTAATCCAAATAAACAAGTAGTTGCACAAGTATAATTATGTATGAAATTTGTATACCTTCCCTAGAAGTTTAGAGGCACTATGTATATGTCCCTCCTTTCTCCCCTTATTTACTGGTGTTCCTAGAGGTTCCTTTCTATTTCCCCCTTCTCCGCTCACCTACTGAAATTAACTTCACCTGCTCCAGTTTAATAATATATGGATATATGCCTATCTCATAGAACTGGAAGGGACCCTGAAAGGTCATTGAGTCCAGCCCCCTACCTTCACTAGCAGGACCAAGTATTGATTTTGCCCCAGCCCCCTAAATAGCCCCCTCAAGGATTGAGCTCACAATCCTGGGTTTAGCAGGCCAATGCTCAAACCACTGAGCTATCCCTCCCCCGCACCTAGCCCTCTTACATCTTCTATGCCAGCAACTCAAACCTAGCTTTCCACCCTTGCCTTTGTGCCCTGTGTCCAGTTTTGTATCAATTCCTGTTGCTCTGGTATCATCTTGAGCATCCTGCTAGTTTTTTTCAATTTAATATGGCAAAGATTTTAATCTTTGTCTCTCCTTATACACCATCTCTCTTCTCCTCCTTTCTCTATAACCCTTGACCACTCATTATTCTCCCTGGCACTTGAGATCATGTCCTCAGGGTAATCCTTGGCTTCTCCAGGTCCTTTTTTCCCTCACATCCAGACTCTCACCAAATGTAGTCACCTCATCCCTATTGTAGGCAGAGTCAGGATGAGATCTACCCTGACATCTGGTGGTACATTATGAGGAGTGGGCAAAGGAATTTTAGGAATGTGCATTTGCATTGGTAAACCCACTCCACTTAGCATAACACACAGCAGCATGGGATGGTTATTTTCACACTGTGGAATCCCCAATTTCTTTGTTATTGGGGCAGGAAGGAAAAAAAAGTGCTGTTACCTTAATTATGTGAATGAGGAACTATGAGACTGCTTTATGACAGAAATGACTCAACCTACATTAAATAGTACTTGCTAGACAAGGGACATGTGTTCCAAAACCCAGTGAAGGGAGAGAGGCTGGGGACTGGTGTGTGTACCTGATGGTATGGGCCCCTTTTGAGGGCCTGGAACACCAATTGCACATCCTCCTCTCTCCACTGTTAAAGAGCAGAGCTAATTTTGAATCCTTTAGGAGTCCATCTGGAGGCTGCTGACCTGAATTCACATTGGGCCAAGGTGGCACTGGGGCTCCTCTACTACAAGTTGAAACTACTAAGAGCTGAAATCACTAAAAGAGCTAAGCTTACTGAGCTGAGATCACTGAGTGGGGGAGCCTGAAGATCGATCGCTAAGCAGCTGGCAGAGCGGAGCAGTCTGCAGCACGTTGGTGCAGCCCGTGGAACAGTGAGCAGTGTGGAGCGGTTCGCGGGGACGGCTGATGCAGTTCACGGGTTGGCTGGAGGAGCGGCACAGCTGATGGAGTGGAGCCAGTCGTGGTGAAGGCTGCAGCAGAACTCCACGGAGAAGCGGGGCAGTCGGCCCTGGCCCACGTAAGGTGTCCCTTAACACCCTGTGTGTGCCCCCCCCCATTTCCACCCAGGCTGGGGTGGGGGGTAAAACTCGGCAGATAAACTTTTGAACTCTGGGGTGGCACTGACCAGAGACAGAGACTCTTGGGTTGTTGGACTTTGGGGTGATTGGACTTAAGACCCTAAGGGGGAAAGGATAGTGCCAAATGTACTTGGAGGTGGGTTTTTTGCTTATGGTTTGTGTATAGTCCTGGTTGTGGTGTCTCTCCAACGTGATGCCGCATTGTTTCCCTCCTTTATTAAAAGGATTTTGCTACACTCGGACTCTGTGCTTACGAGTGGGGAAGTATTGCCTCCTAGAGGCGCCCGGGGGAGTGGTAGATAATTGTCCCAGGTCACTGGGTGGGGGCTCGAGCCAGTTTTGCATTGTGTTATTGAAACGGAACCCCTGGATACTGAACCCGGCCCTTGTTGCTGCCAACTCAGAGGGGCAGAAGGGTTGCACTATTAAAGGGTGAAATTTTCACCCCATTGAAGTAAATGGCAAAACTCCATATGGCCAGGATTTCACCCATAATTTCCATTGTCAAAATCCAGGTTCATGCAGTGGTTCACTTTTCCTGACTACTGTAACTTCTACCTTTTCACTTACTACTATAACCTCTTCTCTCAATTGAAATAAGCTTCCACTGCTGCTCCTTTGACATTGTCACCTTCTTGCTCAATTCCTTCCAATAGTCTCTACCTATTTTCATGTGAAGTTCAAATTCTCCATCCTCATTTTTCAAGATTTGCATCTCATCTCCTACTGCACTTCAGTTCCTCCTCTATTTAACCACTCATTTCACCTTGTTTCTCTCTAAGCTCCTCCTCCTGCTTTCACCTTCACATCTTCTTTTTCACACTGATAACTATGCCTGGAACTATGTCTCTATTCCTGTGAATCTTCACTTGCTCCTTCAGATCATTCTTCAAATCCCACTTCTTATGTTTAACTTGCCACCCATTACTCTCATTCCTGTGCTTCCTGCTTCTCCTGTATTTATTCTCCCCAGCGCCCATTAAAAAAAAAGATTAGTACTTAACATTAATTTATGATTCCCATTGTCTTTATTGTTCAGCCTTCGCCATCCCTGCTAGCCCTACATTCTCCCTTGTCTGTTTTTCTTTCTTTTCTCTTTAATTTATACTATAAACCTATGAGGGCAGGGATCTTATCTATAAAGCACCATATAAAGTTATGAAACTCTATAAATGGACAATAATTATAATATACAAACAAATCATTTGTTCTTCTCCAAGCTCTTCCAGTGTTTTAAACACTGAATATAAACATTTTCTTCTCATGGACATTCTGATTAGGGCTGGTCAAATATTTTACATTGCAATTTGTTTTCAGTGGAATCATAGAACCATAGGGTTAGAAGGGACCACAAGGGTCGTCTAGTCTAACCCCCTGCCAAGATGCAGGAGTTGTTGTGTCTAAACCATCCAAGACAGATGGCTATCTAGCCTCTTTCCGAAAAACTTCCAGTGAAGGAGTTTCCACTATATTGACCTTTAAACCAAACATATTTGTTTGCAGAAAGTTTGTTTTCCTTGAAATGTTTTTATTTTTCTTTGGAAAACCAAACATTTTCTAGTCATCTACAGTTTGTGGCTGAATATTTTCAGTTTTTTGATGAACAGTTAAAATTTACCACGGAAAAAATTACACCATCAACAAAATTTACCAATTCTGAGACCGGAGCTATGAGGCCCTTCTACAGGTATTGTGCATGACTGAGAGTCATCCAGACAGAAATTTTCAAAGAGGTGAAGGTACACTTCTGTACATACTCTGAGTTAGGCACAGAAACACTACATCACACACAAAGGTATGAACCCGACTCACACATGTCCATTGGAGTGCGCTTACATTAAGTCTGCAGCTCTTTGAATATCTGGTGGTCACTATTTAAATTAGTTGCCTTATTCTTACAATCTCTTAATAGCATTGAACACACATTATTTTATAATCCAGTATATACACACAGTCTATCTGTGATGGGGTGTCCACCCCACACAAGGCCTGAAGGGGTAAATTAGGCCAATTAACCTTAGGCTGCACCCAGAGGAAACCTAGGGAGTGCTAGGGCCTAACTGCTGATGAAGTCCAGATAGGGGGAGGAGCTAGGCAGGATCTAGAAAGAGAGGAAGTTGGTAGGCTGGAAGGGGGGAACCTGCAGTCATACTTCCTGATACAAGGGGGAAGAGCAGGGTTCTGTAAGGACAGAGTAGGAAGCAGTCCAGGGAAGGTGCAGTTAGGGCTGTGAGAGTAAAAGCCCGGAGCTTCTGGGTTGAGGGTCCCTGGACTGCAACCCAATGTAGAAGGCAGACCTGGGTTCCCCCTACAAGTCACTGCTGGAGTGACACACTAGGTTAGCCCATTGGGCATGGCTTGAAGCAGCCTGGAAGCAGATTTTGATGATAAGTCAGTCACAAGGAGGCACCACTGAGTGGTGAGTGGACCAGTCTCTATCACACCAATCCCCCCTCTCCCATCATCCAGTTATTGCTTCCTTTATTCTGCCTTTCCTTAAATTAAAGCACCAATACTGATTCTGTATAGATTTTTGTAATGTATGTACATCAACTATATATCTTTTATACCTTAGGGGTGAAATACATAAACAGGCAACTATTTGGAGAAACAGAGTCTGAGCAGCCTGGAAAAACACAGAGACCATGCTTTCTTATGGAGATTTTTCTTTTATTCCTTTTTGTTGTTGCCCGTTAGTCAAAAATAAAAAGGGATTCATGCTCAAATCCTATGGTTACTCATGGTATAAAGAAATCAAACCTGCTTTCATTTTTATTGATCATTATATTTCTGTTGTAATGGAAATACTGTTGTAATAAACAGAGGACTACAAATTCCTTCATCTGATACCAATCCAGAGAAGTAGTAGAAGGAAAGTGAAATTTAAATATGCCAGGAACATTACTGTGATTTTGCAGTATGTTGATTTGTTTGTTTCCCCCTGGCATTCTTTAATTACACTGTTGCAAATTACAGAGGCATAGCCTTACTTTCTAATTACAAACCTTACTTTTATGAACGTCTCTGTAATTCATAACAAAGAGATCACCCCTGTAGATTTCTGGCAAAGAGATCACCCTTGGACAATCAAATTTCTTGTGGTTGGAAACCCATTTTAGCCATATAATTTGGAAGTAATGGCAATGAAGAAATGTTCCTCTCTACCTTTCCTCATAATATAACAACAACAAGGGAACATTCAATGAGATTGAAAAGTAGCACATTTAAAATCTATAGATCCTCCTTTTCTTTTTGTTTAATATGGCATGTAATTAAATGGTGGAACTCACTGTCACTTGATATCACTGAGGCCAGGAGCTTAGTAGAATTCAAAAGGGTATTATATGGATAAGAACATCCACAGTTACACAGATAAAAGCAGCTACACCACTGTAGAAGATAAAAACAGCTACAGCACTGTAGAATGTGTTTATTTGTATACCTTTCTGTTTAAATGTAAGCCCCTCATCCTGCAAATACTTAAATCTGTGAGTAAGTTTACTCACCTGGGCAGTTCCATGAAACTTAAAACGACTCACATGAGTAAAGTTACTCATGTGCAAAAATGTTTGGAACAGCACCTTAGGTCCCAATTCAGTTAGGTACTCATTTTAATCATGTGAATAGTTCCATTGTCTGTCATGGGATTACTCACTGCTTAATGTTAAGTACATGCTTATATCGGCTCCTGAACTAAGTCCTTAGTGTGTATATGTGGGGAAGGGAGGAAGCCTTGCTTCAAGACCTGTAAAGCAAAAGGCATTTAGTTATCAACCATTGCACTAGCTAAAATATAGGGGGAGAGGACTATCGAGATTGTAAATTCTTTGGGGCAGGTATCATCTTTGTGTTATATGTTTGTACCATGTCTAGCACATTCCGGCCCTGCTTTCCTGTTGAGCCCCCTGAAAGATATTACCATGCAAATAAATAATATATACATAAATAATAATAAGAGTTAAGTAAATCTTATCCAGAAATGTGCCTGTGCTATACCATTTACAGAACTATAAACCTGTATGCTACAGAGTCTTGTGCAAGTATTACTTTGTGTCTTGAAACTAAAAAAAAAGATAAAATATAGATGTGCAAAGCTTCAAATGTCATTAAGACAACAGTGCTGTTGCAATATTAATTGTTAAAAATCACAATAATTTAAGTTCTAGTTAAGGATAAATGACTCAGTTCATACACAATATGGATAAGATGAGGGAAGCATTTAGAAACAAACATGATCCCTGATCCCTCAAGCCTTAAGAACCAGCAGGGCTCTATATTGGCACAGAAGTTCACCTGCATGATCAGTTTGCAGGACTGAAGCCATAACTAGTTATGCCTACTTAGAAATGTAGTATCACAGCCTTCAGGCATCATAGATGGACTTAGATGACCTTTCATTCTCTGAGTACACAAGAAAAAGAAAGATGAAAGAGAGGAAATATGGTCCAGTGGATATGGTGCTTATGATACAAGTCACCTCTGTGTTTTGGGGGAACCAGGGCGCAGTGTCTGGCCTGTGTGACTCATGAGGGACACACACACACACACACACACACACGCCGGTCTCTGCTTGAACCAAGACCAGAAAAAAGGCTTGCAGAGAGCAGTGAAGGGCGTTGGGAGACACACCTTGACCCCTCCTGACAAGGGTGACAAGATTAAGACATCTCTATTTGCATACAGAATGGAGAGCAGAAACAACTCCCCTAGCCTCATCTGCATGAAAGATGGGACAGGGATTAGCATACAGAATGAAGACCAGAGAACCACACTGAACTCTGGGACCAGAAAAGCAGGGAAGCACTGCATCATGGGAATCTCTGCTCCAGATGTTAATGAACCTACTTCTGCCCACACCCAGCTCAGCAGTTATCAGACCAATTCTAGTAATGAATCCTTCATTGATATCCAAAATAGTGAAGCAGCCTAGTTGCATTGAGAGCTCCCTGGAAGAAAACACCACCCATAGCCAAGAGTGATCAGCTCCTATTGTCTAGTTTAAGGAAAACCCTTGAGTGATCAGTTTACCCATAAACAAATCTAGTGTTCTCCCTTGAACCATTGTTGTTTCTCTACAAAAACCCCTACGTATGTTCAAGTAAGTGTTCTGATGCTTAGATCCAAACTATTCATCAGTTCCACTGGGACTCCATCATCTCCTGACTGATCGTGCTGGGGGCTCTGCCTGTCTCCAGCACTCAGGACCCTGAGCTACCACCATCACCTGGGAACCCTGACCAGTTCAAGCCTCATGGAGTGGGTGAGATCCCCTCCCCCCTTCTGTTTTCCTTTCTACCTTAGGTATTAACCTTTAATAATGTATATTATGTTGGTTTAGCCCTCCTTGTGTAGTTATCACTATTATTCAATAAATAACTTTTATGGGTAAGCTGGTTGCTTTTCTCTCTCTCGCTGAACTTTACTCTTTTGTGTTTTTAGATTTCCCCAATTATTCTGCAGCAACACTTCTTTTACCTAAGCTAAAGATTCCTGCAGCACCCAAAATACTGTGAGGTTTGCTCATCAAGTAGGTTACTACCAGTACAATTGTGATGTGAGAGTGGTGATAGGGACGTGCGGAATCTGGGACACATAACAGGGGCAGCTTGAAAGTGCTGCTTGATCCAGCCCATTGAGTCCATGGACATATAAGGGGGTCAGCTTGAAAGTTCTGATTGACCCAGTCCGCTCAGACTTGCTGTGTCTGTGTGTGTGTGTGTGGGGGGGTGTCATCTGGTTCAGGGGCTGGAGGAACCCAGCCCTAGGGAACCTGGGTCCTGCAGGATAGCTCCACTGGGAGGGGACTTGCATAAAGAAGAAGTAGAGCTCCATATGAAAACACACGCGATACAAGCAGAACATTGACAGAATTACACACACACACACACACACACAAGAGTAACCCAAATAAATGAGCATACCCCAAAGTAACGGGCAAATCTGGTAACAAAGCACCGGGGCTGGAGGAACCCAGCCCTAGGGAACCTAGGTCCTGCAGGATGGCTCCATTGGGAGGTAACTTGCATAAGGGAGAAGTAGAGCTCCATATGTGACACAAGCAGTACATTGATAGAATTACAGAACAAACACACACACACACACACACACCAAAGAGTAGCCTGAATAAATGAGCATACCCCAAAGTAACGGGCAAATCTGGTAACACTTGCCTGGGATTCAGGAGAGCCAAGATCAGTCCCAGCTCCACCAAGCTTCCTGTGTGACTATGCACAACTCACTTAGGGACAGATTTTTCAAAGGTATTTAGGTATCTCAAGATTCAGATAATTGCCTAACCTGCTTAGGTGCACCCAAATATCCCTCTAGGCACATACCAGCATCTTTAGGTGCCGATATGGCTTTTAGTTCTCTGTGTCTCTGTTTTCCCATATGTAAAATCAGATAATATCACTTGCCTACATCACAGAAGCATTATGAGGATAAATACATTAAACACTGTTTGGCACTCAGACACTATAGTAATAAGGGCCATATAATTAGCTAAGATATCATTTCTAATGTGCAGGTCCTGTATTAGTCTTACAGAGTTCCTCCAGATGCATTTCTAAATTCACTGGTCACATTTAGACAGAATAAAGCAGCTCTACCGGCAAGAGTAATGAATAATAAATTAATCAATTAGAACTTTCATGTGATAGGTAATTAACAAAATCTTTAACTAAGGTACTAGAATATTTATCACCATCTTCAAATCAATGACATCTGGACTCACAGATTTCCAAATTCTGATGTAACTTTTACAGGTGTACTGAATCATAAAGGATCCTTAATTATGATTACCAACTGTCTATATCAGTCTTAAGAAACCAAGAGTTTTTGTTTTTGTTTTGGAATTAATCTTCCCTAACCCACAGCTTTTAGATTCAACTCAGCAAAGTTCAAAATTGCTAAAAGTTCATGCATTTTTTTCACCAAACTACCTCCCCTCCAGACAAAACACATTAAATGATTTTGATTATAATTTTAACTGTTGGGTTTTTTAAAAAGCCAATTTATAGTTTTGTGGTTTAATGTTCTCCATTTCTTTGTAACTGATATGCTAATAGCTTACATCTGCACTTCTCTCTTGCAAACAATAGATTTTGACCATATGGAAACACATAATTTCTTCCTTCCAAAATCATGTAACAAGTCACAGAGAATCTTTTACGTGGATGTATATTCTGTCTCTTGTAAAACATGCAGTGACATGCAAATTTAAAACACTTTCAAGGCATTTTAAAAAAAAACAAAACAAGATTCAATGGTGACATTGTCATGAAGCAAAAACCTGTCCATTTATTTATTTAAGGAGTGATATTTGATTGTAAGCAGCAGTGTTTGTACTGGTCTGGTGTTACCCAATGGTCATCTTTAAAACTATGTTTTAATCCCCTAGCCTCATTAATCAAGTCTTTGGTAGCAGTTCAAATTTTTTTTTTTTTACAATTGTATTGGGATTATAAGAATTATTGGTGATTATAAAGTAACACACACACACAAAACACACAGTATATATAAAACAGGCATATTATGGTTGCAATTAAACTCTATAAATACCTCAAAAGGATATTTATTACAATTTAAAACCTACCTGGAGGTTAGTTAAGGGAGTTAGAAGATTCAAATTTAGATTTAAGGAGTAGCCAAAAGGAGTAAATTTATAATAGTTTTAAAGTATCATTTCAAAATTCTTATGGGTTGACAGTTAGTGGAAGGGAGATATTGGATAAATTTGCATTTATTAATAAATAATAATAATAATAATAATTTTCATGGGCTTCCCCAAGACCTGAGAGAGGTGGGAGAGAAACAAGAGAGATTAGCTGTCCTTTCCCATGCAGACCCCACCACAGTGATCTCTCTGCATTGCTGGGAACAGAAGTGGCTCACACTACAGAGGTGGCTGACCCCCATATTTCTCATACAGGAGTAGGGAGATGATGACGTCTGTTAGTCTATAAGGTGCCACAGGATTCTTTGCTGCTTCTACAGAACCAGACTAACACGGCTACCCCTCTGAGAGATGATGAAGGGAAGTGATTAGAAGTTCCAAAGCATACATGTGAAGCCAGGAACAAAACTGATATTAATGATTGCTTAAGTGAGAGAATGAACATCTTTTTCTGTGCAATTGTAGAGAAATTCCTAGATACACAATGAAATACTGGCAGCCAAGGGTTCTAATTCCAGCTCTACCACTGACTTGTTATGGGCCCCAATCCCGCTCCCACTGTGTTAAAATGTATGCATACACTATTGTGATGAGGGCCAAAAAAGTATCTGAATGACTCAAAGTCATGAATGAGTTTTATCCTCGGACTACTCCCGTGAACTACGGAGGTATTATCCCCATTTTATATTGAGTCACAGTGTCAATTAAGCGACTTGGAAAGGAAGCTTGGTGCTGAGCCAGCTCTTGAGAGTCTCACCTCAATGCCCATCCACCAGACAGCAGCTTTCCAAAACTGACCAAACTCCCATTTATTCAGTGGTGCAAGATGAGGCCCTCTGAGATCTTGGTGAAATCACTTAGCTCATTTACAAAACATCTCTGCCTCACAAGGGTGCTGCTAGAGAAAACTAATAGTTTTACAGTCTTTGAAATCCTTCGATGAAAGACGATCATGAGTAAAGTATTATTATAGCAGCTAAAATAGTTATAATTATGTATACTTTTACTTTTGTTGGCTTAAATGGGACCACATATTTTAGAGAACTCTGCAAATTGAAAATATATAATAAGTCAGAGCAGAAATTAAATACCTAGGACATAAAAAAATAAAATGTGTGTGTGTGTGTGTGAGAGAGAGAGAGCGAGAGAGAACTTGGATATAACCTCTTAGTTGTCCATGGTCCAAGATTTGAGTACAGCAGCGTTGTCCAATGGCTTTTGACTGGAGGACTGTCTAAGTGATAAGTTACAGATGGCAAGGTAGGGTATAAATCTACAGAGCCCTACCATATCACACACTAACTTCCTGTGTGGATTCTGCTGCTGTGCATGAAAAGTTCCCTGGTGAGTAGGACAACATGCACTAGGTAAATTTTAGTCTGTGGCAGCAGGGTCTGCACAGACAGTCAGTGAACAGCACACTAGTGAGCTGTGGATTTACATCCCACCTTGCTGTGCACTCACTTGCCATCTAGACAAGGCCTAAAATTCTGGAGACCTGGGTTCTATTCTTGGCTCTCGAACTGTCCTGCTGTGTGACCTTGGGCTTCACTTTCCTGTGCCTGCCTCTCCCCCCGCCCCCACCTTGTCTATTTAGAATGTTAGCCCTTTGGGACAGCAGCCGTCTCTTACTATGTGCTTCTACAGTGCACAGTGAGGCTCTGGTATCACTTGGGGGTTATAGGCACAAATATAATACAAACAATTAATTACTACTAATTAATGCCATGCCTGTTGGCCTTTTCATTCATGTAATGTAGCTGTAGCTCTCCCATTAAGACCACTATCTAAATGAAAGCTTTAAGATTTCCAGTATTTCATCATGGAAAGTCAGAAGGTCCTGGGATTTGAATGTACTCCATTTGAAGACATAGGACCAAATTCACCACTGATGCCTGCAGGCAAAACTCCACTGATGTCAATGGAGTTGTGCCTACTTCTGCCAGCCATGAATTTGTCCCAAAATATCAGTAATTCATCTTGGTAGTTAGGTTACCCAGTGATAGAATGTTCTTTCCAACCAGGCACATCTCTGGTTGTAAAATAGATCCCTTATTACCTTGTTAAAAAAACTCTTCCAAAGGGTTGCACTCAAAAATTTAGTGTCACCTTAATGCTTTGCTGACAACAGGATGAGAGTTCAGGACCTAAATTTGGTAGGTTGTTCCAGGCCAACAGTAACCTCAGCTCCTTTCTTTGACCTTGCCCTCACTAATATAAATACACAGCAATCTGATCATTTAAAAACCAAAAAGAAGAACCCGCTAACAATACTACCAAAACATTACACTGCGGGCACAGTTTTCCACCTGGAGAGAGGATGAGAGAAAGAATGAGCCACACATGACAGACGTTAGTCACTAGGGTCGGCTCCAGCATTTTTGCCGCCCCAAGCAGCGAAGCAAAAAAAAAAAAGAAAACCGATAAAGCCGATTGGTGGCACTTCGGTGGCAGCTCAATCGCGCCGCTTCATTCTTCTGCGGCAATTCGGTGGCGGGTCCTTCGCTCCCTCTCTTCCAGAGAAAAATGTGTGTTCAGAGTAAGTCATTCACAGGTTCTAATACCCATCACTTACAGACCAACATAACCTCACCACACACACGAGATTCTATTTAAGGAATACAATTCCTAAACATTTTTCACTACTGTAATAATCACTGGAAGTAATTTTATTTCAGCACACAGAAATTTGCATTGATATCCTCACTGCAGGCCTATACTGATTTGTCTTCTGGAAAGAAGAAATAAATGGAGTGTCTGGTGGCTATCTCAGTACAGTGGCAACTTTTAAAGAATGGTCTTTAATTCTGAGTAAAAATTCAAGAAATTCATGCTGCCTGATCTCTCAGGCCTCATAGAATAATGATATATTTAAATAATTTCAGGAGAGGTGCTTTTCATGCAATAATAAAAACTCAGAAAAACCATAAAAATAGAGTATAGCTTTTCAAGATTCGTGTTTCAGCCCGGGAAGACCCTGTAAAGCATGTCTTGTCATCCAGCTCTTTGTTTTATATTTTGCATTGTAAGGTCACTGTAGTAGATTAAAGCAAATAGTTTTAATAGCACAAGGGAGAAGTGAAAGACAGTTTTGGGAGCAGTGAAGATGCAAGGGACAGAAGGTGAAAAACTAGGTACCTGATCCAAAGAAACAAAGTAAATGGGCTGACTTTATGATATAAAGGTAGAAAATACAAATGTCCTGGTAACCCCATCTGAACCATGCAGCTCTCAGCACCCCCATCTTCACCACTCTGGCCCTCCAAACAATTCTTCTTTGTCCCATTCTCCCAGCCTCCTGCAGACCTGCTCAGATTCAGCTGAGGCATCCTGGTATGGAGTTCCCAGCCTTTTATCATCAATAAATGATATAATACTCATCTTAATTCCAATGTCATACTGTCAGTTTTCAAGCGGTCTGTTTCTTCCTAAGATACCAATAATGAAGAGAGAGATGCCTATTTCTTTTTAGTGTAAGGGTATCAGCAAGCCTTCGATCTGTATATGTCAAGTGCAAACAATCTTCTTTTTGAGTGCTAAGTGAGTGAAAAAAGGTCAAGTAAGTTGTGGAATCTAACTTGACTTGTCCATTAAAAGTAAGTACACCACACGCACATTACGTTACATTTTTCATGCTGCCTTGTGTCATCCCATCTTAATGCAGGACAGTAAAAGGGCCACCCTGTAAAACTCAGTTATAGTAGAAAACTCAGCAGTCAAAGCTGATATTTCACAATGGATTTATACCTCTGGTCAATTGAGCTTTGTATGATATACTTCCCAATTGTGTCACCATGTGCGGCCCCCTTCTTCCCTTTTATCATGGAGAGTAAGGCCTTAATATGCAAAGTGCTTTCTCTCCTCCCCCCCCATACTACTGAAGTATGATATTGCTCGCTGTGTCAGAATTTGGCCCTATGAGAGATGTCCCTCAACCTGGACTCACTTTTACCTCTATCCTACAAAGACCAGGCAACAGCAAAATTTCTTATAACACATTGCCAAAGCAGATCTGAGGTTATAACAAATGTGTTTTATATACTAACAAAATTAACCCCAGGGTATTTAACCTTTCCACATTAATTTAGATTCATGCCCCAAATTTGCATCTTGACCAAGTTCAGCTGACTGATCCATAAAATGTACCACATTGGCTTTTGTTTTCAAGGCTGGACAGGCTTGTCTTCCATAACATTTTTGAGAAATCCTCTTCCATTTACATGACTCATTAGGATCATTCATGGTTTTATCATGTGCAGCTGAATACTAATATGTTTTCCTTAAAGTCTTAACATTTGCTATTAAATCGCTCTGTTTAAAGATGATGATTGTGTATTACATTTTTCAGTATACTATGTGTTCTGCCTATATTATCTGTGAGTTATAGCTGATATAGTGATAATGTTCTGTGGCATGTTAACCAGTTAAGATGATCATTTCCCTTACATTGCTTCAGTGCAGCTCTCTAATTAGTTATGAATGGAGTAATCATACACTATCTGATTCACCCCACAACCCAGAGATCTTCCCAATTTAGCAATGGTATACTGGTATATTGAAAACTATATGCTGAATATGAAAATCTATAATATACATAAAAGATCGGGTCCAGAGGAATACATTTTAAAAATAGATGCAAAAGATTTGGACATAGATTATTATTAATTGTGTTTATTACAATAGTTCCTCAGGGCCCAGCAAAAATGTGGGCCCACTGTGCTAGGCACTGTACAAATAGTAGATTGACCCTTTGTAATTTTGGTAAATAAATATCACGGTCATTCTTTTGGCAATTGATCATCTTAGGTGTTTAGAAAGAAAGTAACTTTTCTAAGTTTGTGTCTACACTGCAATCAGATATGACTGCGACATGTAAACATACTTGAGCTAGCTTTGATCTAGCTAGGTCAAACAACACTAGGAGCATGAGCTGTACAACTCCACCTAGGACCCTGGGTATGTACATGAGCAACTAGCCCATGCTGCCATGGTTTTACTGCTACTGACATTCAAGCTAGCAAGATCAAAGCTTGCTTGGGTCTACAGCAGGGGTCAGCATCCTTTCAGAATTGGTGTGCCGAGTCTTCATTTATTCACTCTGATTTAAGGTTTCACGTGCCAGTAATACATTTTAACGTTTTTAGAAGGTCTCTTTCTATAAGTCTATAATATATAACTAAACTATTGTAGTACATAAAGTAAATAAGGTTTTAAAAATGTTTAAGAAGCTTCATTTAAAATTAAATTAAAATGCAAAGCCCCCCGGACTAGTGGCCAGGACCTAGGCAGTGTGAGTGCCACTGAAAATCAGCTCACGGGCCGCCTTTGGCACACGTGCCATAAGTTGCCTACCCCTAGTCTATAGGATGCTGCATGCTACCTCTGTATGCAGTTCAGACATATTGATACATACAAAGATATACTGTCGCTTTTTAGACAGGTTTGTGAATTGAAATACATGTGCGACAATAGCATCAATTTACCTTGCCATATCCTACCCATACAAGATCATCCAGAAATACATAATCTGAAGGCAGGTTGGGATTATGCTTTAGCAGCAATGTTTGATAACATGAAACAGCAAATATTTTACTCCACAAACAAAGAGAGAGAATCCCAGAGAATGAAGCAAAAGGAAAGCAGAGCACCCTGTGAGGCTCTGAATTTGAGGTATTAAGCTGAATGCAAATGTCAGAGTTAGTGTAAGGGAGCCTGTTAGATCGTGAGAGTTCTTACCTAGCAGCACCACTGGGGGTCAGCAGTTGCATCCCCTGGAATGAGCCTCAGTGCCAGTGCCAAGACCTGCAGCTCTGTGGGGATCAGCAGGAGGATGGAGCTGGCATGTGCACACAGACGCATGCTCCCTGCAGCACACCACTTCTGGTGCTGTGCCAAAGGGCTCCCAATGGCAGCAGCTGCCCTGCCAATAAGGCTGCTCAATACACCTTGATCAAATGAAAGCTGTACTTTGTAATCCAAATATTCTCTACCAATAGATCAGTAGTTGCAGCTCTAGTATTCAGATAAATACACACATGCTCATAAAATCTTCACAAGGAAAACAGCAGCTAACCTGTGATTTCCCTTTTACCTACACATAATCCAGGTGAAGCTTATGTTCAGCCATATAAACACACAGTAATTATTTATCTCCTATATCATGCAGGCATTGTCCATGTTTCCTATTGCCATCAATATGCTAGTTTTACTGCTTCAGCAACTGAAGCCTATGCTTTCCTTATCTATTTTGGGCTAAACGTAACATTTCTGTCAATCAAAAGCTATGTAAGGCAGACTTTCCTTCTTGGGTGCCTCAGTGGACTAAAGTGGTGTATCAGCATAACAACGGTAATAGATGACATTTCTGATGTTTGATTATCTCAATAAAAATACTCATTGATTCATCAATGGAGACTCCAATTCAAAAGCTGCTCTTTCAAGGAATAATCCCCACATGTCTTCACATGACAGTTCCTACTTATATTCCTAACAAACCTTGGCAACTGAATATAAGGTGATCTATTTCCTTTTCCCTCTGAAGTTGTTCCTTTACAATGTCTGTGTTTAGTCAATAGTACTAAAACCCATCATAAACTTTGAGAAAGCATGGGTCTGGACTAGAACTGGATTTATATCATAACTAATCATTTACCAACATTCATTCAAACACACACACCCTGCCACAAATTCCCTTTGATTGTATTCTCAACCCCTTCCATTCACTATCTGCAAATATTTATGTGATCAAAGTTCTGTTTTCCATAATGTTTGAAGAAACATTTGCTGGAGCACTCACACCAGCACTGCTTGGGTAGCCATTTTGAAATCTTTTTTATGGGTCTGCTTGTCATCCAGTTGGGTAGCAGAAGCACTACCCAGTTATTTCTATTGACGTTTGTGCTGTGTGATTGATTGGTAATACTGAATACTTAAAACAGCAGTTCTTGTAAACAACCTGCTAATAATTTCTGACAAATGAATACATTTGTAAATATCTGAGTCTGTTTGTAGATATTCAAGAGGAGAAAAAGTGGCTAAATTAGTTAAATGAACTGTTCCTAATTTTCCCAGCTAATTTAGATCCTGGAGTACACTCCGCAGCTGAAATCTATTCCTGTTTTTAAATGTTCCAAGTGTTGAGGAATCCATCAGTGACCATGGGAAAGCATTCCACAGGCAAAAAGATCCAGAGAATCAATCTTTTTACTCAAAGCATATTTAGGATTTGTGCTGAAAGATTGGAGTCCTAATAGATAATATGTATTATTATTATAATTATACAATGAATTGTCCCAGAAAATATTTATCCAGTTTCATAAGCCTAATATATGAACTCCTCTGCTGAACTTTCTGCATCAAAACATATTTACTGTCATCATCACTTCCAAAATCAAGCAGCTGAATTGCATAATTTTTAAAGGATATGGCTGTTAAGTGAAAAGTAGAGCCAAAAAGCGTGTGTGTGACAGCCCTCTAATTTCAATGAGAAAGATGCTGTATATCATAAAAAGCTGCAAACATTCTCACTTTCTAGAGACACAGAGACACATGAGACAGAGCGGAGAAAGTGTGTGTGGGGGGGGAGGGGGTTGCAGGAGTGGCTCCCTGATTCTGTAAGCTAGTCGTGCCAGCCCTCAAGTGAGTCAGTGACTGCTCCATATGGTCCTAAGGAAGGGACCATGTGCCATTTGGGAAAGGGCAGAGCAGAGCCCCACTGGTGCCATTAATATGCCCTCGAGTGCTGGAATGAGAAGGGGAAAGAAGGCAGCCCAGAAGGGTGGCTTCTCTAATTTATGCCAGGTGAGAACTTCTCACCACTAGGGGAATCATTGGCTGGCCCAGATATAGCTAGATTCTAGCTCTTTTGCAACTGGCAGCACAAATAGTGTCAGACTGGAAATGAAAAACTGACCACAGTTTCTGTTCTGCTATATTTTCCTCACCCGTGGTGATATAAAATAGTTAACAGATGACTGTTTCCATTTTGGGTCATTCCTGAAGTTTAAAATTTCAAAAGATGATGCTAAGTTAGTTTTCATGTACATTCTGAATTTATGTTTTCTGAGATGTACTACTTATCTTTTTAACATTTCAGACTGCAGCTCGGAGGAAAAAAGGACATTTTCCCTATCAGTAGCATGAGACATACAGCATCAGAGCAGGATTATGTCTGTCAAAAGCTGACAATATCATTTTTAAGGGAGCAAACTTCACTGTATTGCTGCAAATTCACATTCGCATTCTTAACAGCTGGAGATTGCATGGGAATTTGCATTTGATGTCAAAGTTTTGTACAGGGATCAAGGGAAAAATGTATAATAGGGGCCCCACGTTGCAGATGCAAAAGCAGGGTTCTGTACTAATTTGCTCTAAATTGAATTCAGTGTTCACTTTTTGAAGGAGTCCTCAATAACTGACTCTTTAAATTCCTGTACTTGAAAGATCCCTATGTTGCTCAACAGCTACCATATGAATCAAAGGTTATGTTGTTATGAGGGCACTCTACAAAAAAGATGATTGAACTTATATAGCTAAATAGTTAAAAGATAACGTGCCACTAGATGGCACTGAAGAATATGCAGCATTGTTCACAGGTTTAATAGGATTAAATGAGATATTGTTGTGCACTGAAAATGGCTTCTGGTGTGAAGCTCTTCAGATGAGACTTTTAACAAGTCTTCACTGCTTGATTGCTACGCATTATGACACAAATGGCATTGAGGCTGTCTCTACACTATAGAGACTATATCAGCACAGCTGTGCCAGTGTGGTTATGCCAGCATAAGCCTTTAGTGTAGATGCAGTCTATACTGCCAGAGGCGTTTTTCCATTGGTGTAGGAACACCATCTTCCCAAACGAGGTTAGCTATGTTGATGTAGCAGTGTGTGTATTGGGGATACCAAAGTCAATAAAGGACAGTTTGAAAGGTCTGCAACCCCTTCGCAAAGGTTCCTAAGACAGCACAGTATCATGGTAACCCTTTATTACAGTACCTCCGACTCACATCAATAGAGAAGAATTCAGCAAAATGTCACTGCAGCAGTTACCAGCAAAATAATACAGATTTTGAATATTTTAGGAATGTCTGTATTGTTCCTTCTCTGGTGTGAGTTGAACAGAATAACAGTGACAAGATGGTAACATTTAGTTGAGTGAAAAATTATCCTCCCCCCCAAGAAAACTTTTGAAATGTATTTTATTCTGAGACGGTGTTTGTTATTTGGTATAAAATGTCTGCCTTCAATTTTATAGAGAAATGTGTTACAAGCGAACCAGATAAGGCGCAGCAGGTTCTTTGTGGTTCAATGCACTGGTGAATGTTCTACTGAATATCCATATCTGAAGGCCCTTTGAAAGTGCAATCTGCACCTATATGAATTTAAAGCCAACTTTAACAGGTATGTATTTAATCTGATCAAGATTCGGTGGCAAATTTAACATTAAGATGCTTAAACCTCTAGAATGGTAATAAGCTGATGATAATGTTTCAGCACCATGTGCCAGTATGTATAAGGTGCTGGGTTCTCCAAGAAAATTTTGCTTCAATGCCAAGTTGCTGTCATCAAATAAATCTTTCTATGCCAAAAGCATGCATCTAGCATCCCCGAAGATATATAGCGGCTGTAGTCCACTGAACTAAAAGAAAAATTAATCCCCCATATTAAAAAGCAGAAAAAGGGAACACACACACACACACTTCACATTTGTAACACTTGTTAATGGACTGGTCTTTCTTTGGCATCATATTGAGCACTTATTGATATACACGTATATTTTGTAACAAATTAAGGGGTAAAACCTTAGCCATTTGGCACACAGCAGCTTAAAAAACACAAGAAAAATAAAATGTTCACAATTGCTAGCGTTAGTTATTCTTAGGAGATTTGTTGCATGCATTAATTTATCAGCATTGTTTTTATTATTCCCGGTGGTTTGGGTAACGTGGTATGTTAAGCTTCTTCAAAGAAGTGAAGAGAAGTGTAAGCTTGGTCCCCTAACATGGTTGGATCAGCTGATCATGGAGGAAAAAACGCTACTGTATTTGTTTGTGTGGATGCAGTTCACATAATAACAGAAGAGAAATAAACAAGACCACAACAAGATTTACTATTATCTCCTATGCACCTGAAGTGAGAAAACCATTTGTGCTTTGAGATGATTACCGACGTGTTACTGCCAAAAATACGTTCTGGGATATAGTTTCTCTGCAGTGAGACTTGGCATGTGTCTAAATTATGAGAACATACAGTGGGACAGGCATTATGAAGCTTTGTATAGTGTGACCCATGTGATAATAGAAGATTATGTAATAAGTCACCTCCTCTCCCATTTGCCAATGTGTGGACCTCCTCCCTTCACACTTGCTTATACGGAGAAGTAATACATCAATAAAATGTTTCTATAGTTTTTGCTGAAGTTAATATTATAAGAATCTTTTCTAAATAAATTCATCATATTATATACTCTCTGTCAGAGACTGCCTGGAGTTTGTCTCGCTTATGGGGATTAAGGGGTGGCAGCTTGTATTCCAAGTTATGTATGTGTACTGGCCTGGGTGGGGGTATGGCATCATTGTCTAACCATTTTGACCTCAGGATCTGCCATTGGGGACAAAGGGCGGGAGAACTGCTACAGTCACACTTTGCTGCAAAGTCTATGATCATCTCTTACTTTGTGCGTGTACAACATCAATCACAATACAACCTCAGTTTCAGTTAGGGCCTCTAGATACTACTGTAATTCCTAATAAATAATAAAATAGATCTTTTACCATTCTTACTGCCTTTACCAATGGATACTTTCTGTTCCTAAATATGGCATAACAAATGATGAATTTGTCCAAACTTTGATATTTGCTGTAAAAAAACTTTTTTGAAAAGTTCAAGCTCCCAGTGAATTTTCATTATTAAAAAATACCAAATGGAATATTTTGTAAAAGCTGGATTGCTTCATTTTGGTTCATTTATGTATTTGTTTCCAAAAGAATAGTGAAATGTTAAATAAAATATTTTTGAGTGCATAGAAAATTGGGTTGAAATAGCTCTGTTGCTCCCCTTTCCACTTTTCCTCTGCATTTAAAATAGCTAAATTTCAAAATATAATCCAGTGATTCCCAAAATGCATAGCACTTGCTGGTGGGGAGAGAGAAGAAGAGAACCAATAGGAGGGGAGGTGCAATGGAGAACAGAGGTAAACAATGTGATTCACTCTTTCAAAAACAACAAATTATTACACTGATAGCCAAAATACTCTCTGAATATTACTTTTCTGACAGCTACTCTAATTATTAATCATTAGACCATTTCTGGCATTTTTTTACCCTAAACCTAAATTGGAAGATCTCCCCTTTAAGTAGTTATTTAATTCTGTACATCTGTTTTGATCAAAGAGAGCTGTCCTATAAGGTCAAATGCATTGTTCTGTTAGGAGGACTACAAGCACTGAGCTGAAACTAACAAGCTAATTCAGTAAAGAAGGTCTGTATTTACTGACCTGAAAGGTAAGAATGGGGCTCTGATAACTAAACACACCATATATTCCACAGACTTCCAACTAAAGGTCTCTCAGTGCTATGACTTTTAGAAATCTATTATTTATTTACTATTATTAAATATTTATGTAGCACCATAACTTTGCACAACACTTCCTATATCTTGAAGAGCTTATATCGCATATCAGACTTAAAAGGAAATCAGTTATGGCCTCAGGTGTTGAAAAGGTTTGAGGTCAAAGCAGTCTTCCTGGCTGCTCAGTGCTCACTGTCCAGTGGCATTGATTTATTTACTTCAGTATAATATTATGAGAATGTATACTGACTGTTTGGGGGTAATTTGTTCAGTAAGAAAATTCTGTGAGAATTCCCAGCATCTCAGACGATTCCATTAGTTCCCATAGGATAGCTCCCTGTGACTGGCAAACTAAAATACTGTGGGCCAGAGTCTGATACTATTAACCTGCTTTAGTATATCTTGCTTGACAAGGGACTTCTTGTGAATGAGACTACTCATATTCAATGTGAATAAGAGCATCAGATTCCACCCTATAACATTTGTACCCCATGACAGAGGCAAGTTGTTTTTTCTGTATAAGAGTATAGATCCCATACGTAAAGGACAAGCTGGAATGCTGATTCCTGCAATGAGTCACACACTCTGGGAGATCATTTGACTGATTAGTCACTTTGGCCTGGTCTACACTGGGTGGGGGGGTTGATGTAAGGTACACAACTTCAGCTACAAGAATAGCGTAGCTGAAGTCGACGTATCTTAGTTCGACTTACTTCCCATCCTCACGGTGCGGGATCGACGGCCGCGGCTCCCCCGTCGACTCCGTTTCCGCCTCTCGCCCTGGTGGAGTTCCGGAGTCAACAGGGTGCGTGTTTGGGGATTGATTTATCGCGTCTAGACGAGGCACGATAAATCAATCCCTGATAGATCGATCGCTACCCGCTGATCCGGCGGATAGTGTGGACGTACCCTCCATTTCTTCTTACTCTTCTCCATATCTTTATCACTGGGATGTGCATTGAAACCCCCTACTGCCAATCTCTGAGCCAAGCAGTAAAGTTTCCAGGCAACCCCAGCAATTCATACATTAATGAGTTCCCTTTCTCCAGAATGTGTCCCTATCAGGGCCCAGTCCAGAGCTCATTAAAGTCAGAGTCTTTCCATTAAATTCAGAGGGCTTTCGATAAGGGCCTCAGTGAGCAGGATTGGTTTATGGATAATCCCAGTGCTTTAGAAACTCAAGTAATTTCTTTTCGTCCTGCCTCTACTGAAGGGTAGAGAAGAGAGGATGAGATATGAGTAGTGTGGGCAGAGGCTGGGGAAACCCATTCTTTGTGACAGTGGCTGATGAGCACATAAACAGGAGTAGAACTACACTTATACCAAGAGCACCCAGTAGGGGAGAAGAATGTCTGATCATCTGGAGGGCAACATGCCCCTCCTTCAGTCTTTCAGAAAGATGGACAATGAAATGCTAGACACTTGAAATGCCCACTAACTTTAGACCAGGGATTCCTATTTTGACAGGTTTTATAGATCTCTAAAGCCAGATATGAAAATACAAACCAGGGCCGCCCAGAGGATTCCGGAGGCCTGGGGTCTTTGGTGGCAGGGGGCCCCCGCTTTGACGGTAATTCACTGGCAGGGAGCAGAAGCAGCTCCGGGGGCCCGGGCCCCACGAGAGTTTTCTGGGGCCCCCGGAGTGAGTGAAGGACCCCTGCGGGGCCCAGGGCAAATTGCCCCTCTTCCCCTCCCCGCCCCGTGCGGCCCTGATATAAACCACGTACAACAAGAACAGCCAGCTAATAACTCACTGGATATCAAAATAGACTGAATGCAATAATGTGAAATTGATTCCAATTGACAACCCTGTGCTGGCTGCTGTTCACTGTTATCTATGTAGTCTTTCCTTAGAAAACCACAAACCATTTGTACTTCATCATGTTCTTTAGTCAACTTTTTCTTGCGCCTTCATGATTTTGTTTGCAGGACTCAGGTTCTTTGGAAAGAACTAAATGATGTTTTCATATGTAAACTGCTTTGGGAAGCTTTCAATTATTACTTTGGAAATTCAAGATGTGCATGCAAAAGATGACCAGCTACATATAGAAATATATCATTTGGCTCAAGATAAATTTTTCTTCAAAATAAAAAATAAAAAAAGCTTTTTTGTGATTAAACGAAGTCTCTCCCCACAGAAATTCCTTTAGTGCTCACTAAAACTTTGAGTTAAAATGTTTCTCTCTCTCATGAATTCAACTGTACCTCTTAATTCTGAGTGATTCAGTAACCTTCACACCTTTATCATTCATAAGAACATTATGCAGCATTTATAAAAACAAGTGTTAGTTTCTGTTTTTGATTAACATTGTCTTTAAGGTGTTTAAATGGCTGTTCTTGTCCTGAATATGTCCCCGATTTCACAAAGATTTACACACATGGTCAACCTGACACTGTGAGTAGACTTATTGAAGTGAAGATGCACCATGAGTGGTCCCAAAGATAAGCATGTATGTAAGTCTTTGCAAGATCAAGGACTCTAACAGTGGAAATATTAGAAGTGTCTATCCCCAGTGCTCATATGGTGCAAAATACTCTTTTTTCCAACTGTACCTATCATTCTACATATGGTGTCTAGGCAGAACTACCCACAGTACTAGCTAGTCTAACAAAATACTTTAAAAAAGTTTTAACTTTAACTCACCACATTAGTAAACAACAATTTTATTGATAAGGTGCCCCAAAATGCAGAAGGAGGGGGAAGGAGGCAAACAATGAGCCATAAAAACAATTTTGGAAATAAAGAAAACAAAGATTTTCAAATAACTAGTGATTTTGGGTGCCCACATTCTTATGGACCAATTAGAGCCACGTTAAAGAGAACTGATTTTCAGAAATTGCTGAGAACCCATGCTCTGGATATCAGGCCTTTTTCAAAGTTGGACAGCCAAAAATAATATCACTATCACTTCTGAAAATCATGGCCAATGTGTTATTTGAATGTCTTCCTGAACTCAATGGGACTGGGGTGGTGAGTGGCATATGTCTGGGTTGATTGTGGATATGGGCACCATCATATGTTCTCTGCACCCCAGAAAGAATTTAGAAGTAGTGGTAGGGTAGCAAACTCATTCCCACTTCTCTGGACCAGCTCCATAATTTAACTCTGAATGCCCCCCCACATTTAAAGATAGCCAGACAAATGCTTAATTTGCATGCAATTCACCACATCAGAGAGAACTAACAGGATCCTAGGTTCTAGAACTGTTTCTTGACTGTGTCTTTGGCCAAATTATTTTGCCTCTGTATGGTTCAATTTCTGGATCCATAAACTTTTGAACAGTGCTGTGAGGTATGTGGATAAGAAATGTTATATAACATCTAAGTATAAATCAGTGCAGTCTTTTATCAGTGTTTCTAGTTATGATTTTATCCCAATTCTTTTTTTTTCCTTAAAACCTCAGCTCCTTGGATCAGGTTATTACCTAAAAATCTTCAGTTTTAAAAAAAGTAAGTTTCTAGCTCATGTGGTTGCAAAGAAAAGCTTGAAAGTGCAACCCTAAAATGGTCCAACACCGAAAACCATATAATAAGAACCAACTTTTAAAAAAATTTCTTGCTTGCTGAACTGTTGTAGCCAGATTAGTCCTAGGATGTAAAAGACATAAGATAGGTAAGGTAATATCTTTCATTGAATCAGCTTCTGTTGGTAGAAGGTACAAGCTTTTGAGCTACAGAGACCTCTTCTTCAGGTCTGGGGAAGAAAGGAGAGTATCTGCGCCAAATACAAGTTGAAACAGACAGTTAAGCAAAAAGGGTAACATGTCAAAGGTGATCACTTGAAATGAAGTGGGCAACTGGGGAATAAATTGTATATAAAGGGTTTGAAGTGGGTAGCAAGCAGTGAAGTGCATTAAAACTTGTGATAATGAGCCATAAAACCTGAAAATCCCTGACTTTTGACATCTAGCAGAGTTATAAATTTAAGTTCCCAGGCTCCCCTTTAGAAGGTGTTGTGCAGATTTCCCTTGAGGACAAGTATTGAAAGATCAGATATGGGTTGATCACTTTGTGAAAAATGTTCGCCCACAGGTGATATGGTATTTTTGTCTTTTATCATTTTTCTGTGTCAGCCCATCTGAGAGTGTACTGATTGTCTGGTTTCACCCGTATAGCTTTTATTGGGGGCATATGATGCACTGAATGAGGTATACCACATGTTGTGACAGGCATATGTAAGACTCACAAATCTTAGAAAGATGTGTTGTGGGGTGTATTGATCATTGTAAAATGGAGATGTTTGCAGGTTTTGCACCTGTTTTTTTTGCAGGGTCTGGCACCACTTTGGGTTGGTGTGTCCTGGTCTGTGGGGAGCTTGTGTGTGATGAGGAGATTGGAGAGGTTGGGATGTTGTTTGAAGACCAGAAGGTGTGTAAATTAAAAATTCATGATTTTTAAGCAAATCTCATTATTTTTGAATACCTGAGTTTGGTAATATTGAGAATGAAAACTAAAATAGGATTTGAAAGGCATGTCCTCACACTCATGTCTCCCATGGCCATATTCACATAAATGTTCCGTCAAACTTCCCCTTCAAGAAAGCAAAGGAAGGAAAAGGAACAGGAGCCTGATGCAAATTGAAAGATTAAGAGGGGAGTTCTTTAACTAAGGTCCTCTACATTTGATTACTTTGGATGAGCATCTAAACTTTTGCTCATCACTCAAACTACACTTGATGGCTTTGTTGGAAATTTCAGCACAGGTTTCAAGAAGTGAATGAGCATAGACAATGAATGACCATGTCCTGACATAAAGTGGTCACTTCAGAAAGATGTGATACACAATGCTGGAGCAGCATGCAGGAAATGATTTATTCTGTATGTAAATGGACAAGTGAAACCCCCAAGGGTGTCGAATCAGCACTAAAAGTTGATTAAAAATTAAAATTAAATAACTCATGCAGCACAATAGCAAGGATCTTTCTGCTTTCAATCACAATGACCTTGTCATCTGTGAGCCAGTACTTGAAATAGAAGAAATAAAGCAACATTTTAAATGTAATACATGTTTTTAATGGTTGCACAGCATTACTACAATACACTTGTAAATGTGAGTTAAAAGGGTTGTTTTCTCACTAGTGGAAATATGACACATGATTCCATTATCAGGTATATTCACCTTTTCTGTTTCCCTTCCACACATATGTACTTGTTGTATTCCTTAATGCACAAGAGGACATCTGCTCATCTGATCAGATCATTTTTACCTACTTTCTCAGCAGACTCATTGGAAACCTTTCCATCATTTCTAATGCCAGATAATAAAAAATCATACAGATAAAATTAAAAAATGACTCAAGAATGAAGTTGGCTGTCATATTTTGTTGAATAATTCATACAGAAATGGTCTTCCTTCGCTTTCATTCCCTTACACCTGTGACTTTTAAGCAGGCTCTTCCAGTATGTTTTACTCTCTGATCTTGAGATTCTTTTCTTTAATTACCTTTTGGATTTTCTTCTTTCATATATTTCTCTAAGGATCTATAATATTAATGGAAATAAATGTTTAACAGGGAGGAGGGGAAAAGCTAAGAAAAACAAACTGGAGCTAATGAAATGTGGAAAGAATAAATATTTTATTTTTATATTCAGATATTTTATTTTTCCCAGAGAAGAGTTTAATATTTTAAAATAAATGCTTAGATATTAGGACACAAGAAATCTGTTTGGGTGAATCATTAGTTTTCATAAATCAAGTTTTGCTTCATAGCCTGGAAGAAAATAGTGTGCAAAAATCCAGAACATGCTAAAACAAACTGCCATAAGGAACACATGGCTTAAGAACCAGAACACAGTTGAACCCAGACCAGAAAACACGGGTAAAACCAATTCAGAAAATTCGGTGCACAAAAATCTATTGCCACTGGAGGATTGTTCTGGTTTCAGATTCTGAATATTTTTTGCAAGCATCAGGCTTTAGCATAGACTTCCTAGGATCATGAAAGCTACAACCAATTTCAGTCCTGCAGTATTGAGAAGCCCTTGAAAACTGGCACCCTCTAAATGATCATAGTATGCAATAGCCCAGAATAACGAACACCAAATTGGGATTCAAAAGTAATTTCTCAATAACAGTCCAAGGATTCTGGGGAAACATGGTAAGTATATAAAGGAAAAGGGAATGGAGAGATTATCGCTGTGTCTGACAGCTAAATGAAGTCAAACCATTTTCTCAGGTTGGAAATGGAAAGAGCATACACAGAGAGAGGAAATCTGAGTAAACACCAAGACATTTTCTTCAAACAAATGCTGAAGATCATTGGCAAAAAGACAATATTATGCAATGTTGGGATGAAAGTAAAACTGATATTGAAACAGAGGATTGTAAAATTGACCTGGGGTGATATTGTGTGTGTCTGGAGGCTGACTGTCACTAGAGACAGGGCATCTAGACAGAGTTGTGGGTTGGGAGTCAGGCCCAGGCCATCTACTCCCAGCTCTTCCACTGACCTGCTATATGTCTTCAATCCAGTCACTTAACCTCTCCAGAGCTCACTCTACCCATTTGTAAAATATCTATGTCCACACTTATTTATCACACAGGAGCATTTTGAGGCTTAATGAATGTTTGTACAGTGGTATAATTAGGGCCCTACCAAATTCATATGGCATTTTGGTCAATTTCATGGTCATAGGATTTTAAAAATCGTAAGTTTCATGATTTCAGATATTTAAACACGAAATTCCATGGTGTTGTAACTGTAGGGGTCCTGACCCAAAAGTGGGTAGTGGGGGGGGGTCTCAAGGTTATTGTAGAGGGGTTGGGGTATTGCCACCCTTACTTCTGTGCTGCTGCTGGTGGTGATGCTGCCTTCAGAACTGGGCTGCCAAAGAGCAGCAGTTGCTGGCCAGGAGCCCAGTTCAGAAGGCAGCACTGCCACCAGCAGCAGCACAGAAGTAAAGATAGTATGGCATGATATTGCTACCCTTACTTCTGTCCTGCTGCCTTCAGAGGTGGGCCCTCCTCCATCAGCCACCACTCTCCAGCTGCCCCTACAATAACCCTGAGACCCCCCACAACCTCCTGTTGGGTCAGGACCCCCATTTTGGGAAATGCTGGTCTCCCCTGTGAAATCTGGTCTTCTGTATAGTATAGGGTAAAAGTATACAAATTTCACAGGGGAGACCAGATTTCATGGTCCATGACATGTTTTTCACAGCCGTGAATTTCGTAGCACCCTAACTATACTAATAAAGATGCTCTGAACTTATAAAGTGTGTTTCCTCAGAGGTTTCCAGTGCTGCAAGACTGTCAAAGAGTCAGAGTAGTAGAGCACCAGGATCCTCAGTAGTCTTGCAGAGGCTCAGAGCATTATTCTGAATAATGCTGCAGATGGAAGAAAATGTATAACATTCTCCCCTCCTATAGATTTATTATTCTTGTGAAGAGTGAAATGAGCATATACAAGCTTTTGCATTAGAGACTGTGCAGGAATGGATTTTCAAGAAATAAACTGTTCTCAGGAGATTGCTAGGCCAAAGACAGTCTAATAAGGTATTTGGATAAATAATCAAACTGCTGAATATTTCAGGTTCACCCATCACTAATGAATACTTTTTTTTTTTAAATGTATATATACACATACTGTGACAAAGTTCCACCTCTACCTTGGTGGGTCCTGTGCTTATTGGCAGATTTGCTCACCTCAGTGATCATCCCCTCTGGTGGAACCCACAGTCTGGGTCAACTCCTCCTGTGTCTGATCAGGAGTTGGGAAGTTTGGGGGGAACCTGGGCCTGCCCTCTACTCCAGGTTCCAGCCCAGAGCCCTGTGGATTGCAGCTGTCTATAGTGCCTCCTGTAACTGCTGCATGACAGCTACAACTCCCTGGGCTACTTCCCCATGGCCTCCTCCAAACACCTTCTTTATCCTCATCACAGGACCTTCCACCTGGTGTCTGACAACGCTTGTACTCCTTAGTCCTCCAGCAGCACACGCTCTCAGCTCTTTGTACTGCTTGCTCCCAGCTCCTCACACACACACCACAAACTGAAGTGAGCTCCTTTGTAAACCCAGGTGCCCTGATTAGTCTGCCTTGATTGGCTGCAAGTGTTCTAATCAGCCTGTCTGCCTTAATTGGTTCTAGCAGGTTACTGATTACTCTAGTGCAGCCCCTGCTCTGGTCACTCAGGGAACAGAAAACTACTCATCCAGTGACCAATACATTTGCCCTCTACCAGACTCCTGTACCCCACTGGTCTGGGTCTGTCACAATACATAATTTTTTTACATGCAGCTCCTAGGACTCAATGGGCTAAATGAAGGTAGCTCTTAGCCCACTGAAGTCCCTTGTTCAAATTCATAGTTAGTATAAACAGGTGCATTCCACTGACATCAATGCATCTGCTTAAATGAGAACAGAATTTTATTTACCACAAAGGGTTTTCATAGGTGCAGCTGTATATGGTATAATTTGTCCAATGCAGGAATAAATCATAGAATCATAGAATCATAGAATCATAGAATTCAAGATCAGAAGGGACCATTATGATCATCTAGTCTGACCTCCTGCAAGATGCAGGCCACATAAGCCGATCCACCCACTCCTTAGCAAGCGACCCCTGCCCCATGCTTCGAAGGAAGGCGAAAAACCTCCAGGGCCATTGCCAATCTTCCCTGGAGGAAAATTCCTTCCCGACCCCAAATATGGCGGTCAGCTGAACCCCGAGCATGCGGGCAAGACTCTCCAGCCAAACCCTCTGGAAAAGGTTATATCATACCATTGACCCATTGTACTATTTACCAGTGTGGCACTTAATTGACCTATTGACTAAGCCTGTTATCCTATCATACCATCTCCTCCATAAACTTATCTAGCTTAATCTTAAAGTCATGGAGGTCCTTCGCCCCCACTGTTTCCCTCGGTAGGCTGTTCCAGTATTGCACTCCCCTGATGGTTAGAAACCTTCGTCTAATTTCAAGCCTGAATTTCCTGACTGACAATTTATATCCGTTTGTCCTCGTGTCCACATTAGAACTGAGCTGAAATAATGCCTCTCCTTCCTGGTATTTATCCTCTGATATATTTAAAGAGTGTAATCATATCTCCTCTTATCCTTCTTTTGGTTAAGGAAAACAAACCGAGCTCCTCAAGTCTCCTTTCATACGAAAGGCCTTCCATTCCTCGGATCATTCTAGTGGCCCTTCTTTGTACCTGTTCTAGTTTGAATTCATCCTTCTTAAACATGGGAGACCAAAACTGCACACAATACTCCAAATGAGGTCTCACCAACGCCTTATATAACGGGACTAGCACCTCCTTATCCCTACTAGAAATACCTCGCCTAATGCAACCCAAGACCGCATTAGCTTTTTTAATGGCCACATCACATTGCCTACTCATAGTCATCCTACGATCAACCAGGACTCCTAGGTCCTTCTCCTCCTCCGTTACTTCCAACTGGTGCGTCCCCAGCTTATAACTAAAGTTCTTGTTAGTCATCCCTAAATGCATAACCTTACACTTCTCACTATTGAATTTCATCCTGTTACTAATACTCCAGTTTACAAGGTCATCTAAATCTCCCTGGAGAATATCCCAATCCTCTTCCAAATTGGCAATACCCCCCAACTTGGTGTCATCCGCAAACTTTATCAGCCCACTCCTACTCTTGGTTCCCATGTCAGCAATAAATAGATTGAATAAAATCGGACCCAAAACCGAGCCTTGAGGCACTCCACTGGTAACCCCCCTCCAACCGGACAGTTCCCCCTTCAATACTACCCTCTGCAGTCTCCCCTTTAACCAGCTCCTTATCCACCTCTGGATTTTCATTTCGATCCCCATCTTTTCCAATTTAACCAGTAATTCTTCATGCGGTACCGTATCAAACGCCTTACTGAAATCCAGATATATTAGATCCACCGCATTTCCCTTGTCTAAAAAATCTGTTACTTTCTCAAAGAAGGAGATCAGGTTGGTTTGGCACGATCTACCTTTCGTAAATCCATGCTGTAATCTATCCCAGTTGCCATCGGCCTCATGCTCCGGAACCACTCTCTCTTTTAAGATTTTTTCCATGACTTTGCATACTACAGATGTTAGACTAACAGGCCTATAGTTCCCCGGGTCACTTTTTTCCCCCTTCTTGAATATAGGAACTACATTAGCTAATCTCCAGTCAGTCGGTACAATCCCCGAATTTAGGGATTTATTAAAGATTATCGCTAACGGGCTAGCAATATCCCTCGCCAATTCCCTTAATATTCTAGGATGAAGATTATCCGGGCCCCCCGATTTACTTCCGTTAAGCTGTTCAAGTTTGGCTTCTACCTCAGATACCGTAATGTCTACCCCCATATCTTCATTCCCATCTGTCCCTCTATCACTATTCCTTAGCCCTTCATTAGCCTCATTAAAGACCGAGGCAAAGTATTCGTTCAGATATTGTGCCATTCCAAGATTATCCCTAATCTCCACTCCGTTTAAAGTTTTAAGCGGTCCCACTTCTTCTTTCTTGGTTTTCTTCCTATTTATATGGCTAAAAAACCGTTTGCTATTGGTTTTAATCCCCTTCGCTAGGTCCATCTCCACTCGTCGCTTTGCCTTTCTCACAGCTTCCCTGCACCCTCTGACCTCAATAAGGTAGGTTTCCTTGCTGATCCCTCCCATTTTCCACTCCTGGTACGCTTTCTGTTTTTTCTTAATGACCCCTCTAAGACGCTTGCTCATCCAGCTCGGTCTAAAACTGCTACCTATGAGCCGTTTCCCCCTTCTCGGGATACATGCCTCTGACAACTCCTGCAACTTCAACCTGAAGTAACCCCAGGCGTCATCTGCCCTTAGATCCCTAAATATGTTAGCCCAGTCCACTTCCCTAACTAGTCGCCTTAATTTAGTAAAGTTAGCCCTTTTGAAATCGTACACCCTAGTCTCAGATGCACTATTGATTATCCTCCCATTTATTTGGAAACGAATTAGCTCATGATCACTCGAGCCAAGGTTGTCCCCTACAACAATTTCCTCAACAAGGTCCTCGTTACTCACCAAAATCAAATCTAAAATGGCATCCCCCCTCGTCGGTTCAGCAACCACTTGATGAAGAAATTCATTAGCTATCACGTCTAGGAAAAGCTGAGCCCTATTATTATTACTAGCATTTGTTTCCCAATCTATATCCGGGAAGTTAAAGTCCCCCATGATCAAGCAGTTCCTATTAGTGTTTACCTCCTTAAAAACATTAAAGAGCTCTCTATCCGTCTCCAAGCTAGATCCTTGGACCGATTGGGATGTGCGGTCTACAGCACACCCCAATCACTATCCCGGGTGAGGCTCTGGTAGTTTTCTTCCCCAATGTGACCATTGCCCAAACAGACTCTGTATTATCCATTGCATTGCTAGTTATCTCATTACATTTCACCTCATTATTGATATACAGTGCTACTCCCCCACCTTTACCTTTGCATCGGTCTTTCCTAAACAGCACATACCCTTCCATACCTGTACTCCAGTCATGGCTACCGTTCCACCATGTTTCGGTTAATACATTGCCCACTCTATAGCACATTGTATTTCAAGCTCTCAAAAAGAGGTTGGAACAAATCCTGTATGTTCTTTAGCTATGGAGACTGGTTTGGTAGCAGAACCAGTACAGTCTTTCTGGATGAAAAAAAGAAAAGAAAAAAAAATCTGCAGGAGGAAGTTGGCAGGGACAAGTCAGGGGATGGGCTTGGAGAACAGGTCAGGTGAAAGCCCACCAGGTACTAAAGCCTCATTACTGCAGTAGTGGCTGCAGGGCAGCATCCTGCCTGGGAGGATTACATCTCCCATCTCCTGGTGGGGCACCCTGGTGTAAACCCAGCTATTTAGGTTAAGAGCTGAGCTCAGGATTTCCATGTTATGGGTTAGCATTCCCGCTCTCATCTGAAAAATCATGTGACGTTCAAGAAACTAGTGTGTATGTTGGAAATGGGAACTATAGTACGTGGGAGAATTTCACTTTGCCCAACAGTAAGAAACGGTATTTTACAGTGTTGCTTTAATCACTTCAGTACAGAGCTTCAGGGCTCTTTCAGAACTGCTTTTCCATAAAGAACAAATTTCTCTATATCATGCACTCAACTGTAGTTTATTTACCATATCTAGCTGTCCAGAAATGAAATATATTGCAAATTATTTTTATTACTGAATTCTAACATAGCTCATCTTTCCTGACTTCATATTAGCAGGCCAGATAATATAAACAAATAATATATACATATATATATTTGGTGCTGCTTACCACATGACATATTATAGGGCCTGGTGGGAAGTGGTGTTTGTCACGTACCTTGACCGGCTCCCATGAGCTCTGTTCATTCAATCATTTTTAACATTCCAAACCTTTGAACAACTTTAGTCATTTTTAAGGTCTGATATCTTTATACCATTAGAAAATCAGCAATATTGCTTTTTCCACTGGGACAAGGCTCTTGTTTCTAACCTATATAGGTTAGACCTTAACATTAATATGTATGAATAGGTGACTTAAGCAATTTTTAGAACTAATATTTTAGAAACCTCTATATTTTCCTCATTCCCTTTGAGGCCTATATGACTGGATTCTAATGGGGCCTGGTTTTACAAGAGGAAGGAATAGAATAATAGTACAAAATATACAAATAACATTGTACTAAAACATTCTAAACTATTTCGAGAATAGCAAGTTGTGTAGAGGTTTTATTAACACAAGCCCTGAAGGAGATGGCTTGGTGGGCAGAGATCAGGTGAATTTGTCAAAACTGCACAATAAGTGACATTCATCACATGACTCAGCAATTTGTCTCGGAAACGCTCCTCTTCCCCCCGCCCCCACTCACATAATCATCTTGTACATACGCACAGCATATAACCAGCTTATTCTGGGAATTCCATTTCTACCAAGTACGTTCTATAGTGGGGTGGGCAAACTTGGGGGTAGGTGTGTGGGCTCCGGCTGGGGGTGCAAGCTCTGGGATGGGCCCAGAAATGAGGAGTTCAGGGTGCAGGACGGGGCTCCAGGTTGTGGTGTGGGGGGGTGGGTGAGGGCTCTGGGGTGGGGGGTGGGGATGAGGGGTTTGAGGTGCTGGAGGGGGCTCCAGGCTGGGAGAGGGAATCAGGGCTCACGCAGGGGGCTGGGGTACAGGGGAGGGCTGTGAGGGCTCTGGCTGGGGATGAGGGGTTTGTGGTACAGGAGGGGCTCCAGGCTGGGACCAATGGGTTCAGAGGGTGGGAGTGGGATCACGGATGGGGCAGGCTGGGACCAATGGGTTCAGAGGGTGGGAGTGGGATCACGGATGGGGCAGGCTGTTGGAGCATGGGGTGGCTCAGGGGTGCAGGCTCTAGACGGTGCTTACCGCAAGCAGCTCCCGGAAGCATATCCCCCGTTCAGGAACTGCGGCCAATGGGAGCTGTGGGGGCAGCAGCACCTGTGGATGGAGCAGCACACAGAGCTGCTTGATCACGCCTCTGTATACTACGTAGGAATGGAGGGGGGTCATGCTGGCTGCTTCCTGGGATCCTCGCGGAGCAGGGCAAGCCACCAACCCCACTCCCCGGCTGGCAGGAGCTGAGGGCCAGATTAAATGGTCTGACAGGCTGGATGTGGCCCACGGGCTGTAGTTTGCCTCTGTTTTATGGTTACATCACATTCCGAATGACAATCCAGCTAATTAGAATGGGGGGAAGGGAGGACAGAAGGAACAGGCGCTAACAGATGTACAGCTTTGGAATTAACTGTGAAGGCTGTTCATTTGTAAAAAAATAAAAATGCATAAAAGATATGTCCAATTTACAGCTCTTTTATTTTAATGAAGAATGTTATGGAAAAGCTATAATGTAAAAAGCAATAAAGAACAAAGCACTGTTCATGAAATTTCACTTCTGTGGAGCTGGGAAGACTAATCCATTCATCTGGATCATGTGCATAGCTATATCCTAGCACCCAGAAATAAACTGCAACATATAGCAATGTATTCCTTTGGTTGAATTCTCAGGCATAGAGTTGTGCATCACACTAAATTAACAGAAACTCAATTTTGAAATTCAAATGCTATTTTTTTTCATTCAGCTTTTAAAAATATACCGTATATTCCAGCGTATAAGACGACTTTCTATATTAAAAAACAACCCCCAAAAATCGGGGGTTGTCTTATACGCCGGGTATAAACAGCGGGCGGCTGGGATTTAAAAGGCTCTGTGCTCCCTGCCGCAGCGGGCAGCCCAGAGCCCTCTGATTCCCGGCCGCGGCTGGGATTTAAAAGGCTCTGGGCTCCCCGCCGCAGCGGGCAGCCCAGAGCCCTCTGACTCCCCGCCGCGGCTGGGATTTAAAAGGCTCTGGGCTCCCCGCCGCAGCGGGCAGCCCAGAGCCCTCTGACTCCCGGCTGCGGCTGGGATTTAAAAGGCTCTGGGCTCCCCCCCTCGGAAGGGGGGGTCGTCTTATAGGGCGAATATAGGCCAAAACCTATATTTTAACTGTAAAATTAGGGGGTCGTCTTATACGCCCCGTCGCCTTATACGCCGGAAAATACGGTACATGGCTAGAGACCAGGAATGGATACAAGATACTGTATCAATGTATTTACCTGATCACATTTTTAGAAACAGGTATTAAATGGCAGAAGCAAAGTGCAACTTATGACTTGGAGGATTTCACAAAACAGTATCTGTCTCAGGTTCCAGGCAGACTTGTCCATGAGGTGCTATAGAACTCAGCATTTTTCCTCCAAGAAAAGCTTTTAGTACCAGCAAGAGACTTTTAAATCTCTCCCACTCCCATGTTTCCCTAGATTTTACTGCATGTAAAAGAGAGAAGGGGAACTTCGCCAGGACAGCCACTTAACTTTTGAATTCTAAATATTTTATTTTTTTCCATTTTACAATTTTCTTGTTGTACACATAGTAAAATGTTCGAAACTGTTACTGTGGTGTGGTTGTTATGGTAAAAGCTGGTCACTTAAAGGCCCCTTTATACAATACTGAAGCAACTTTAATATTTTATATCAGTAATAAAACAAAGCCAAAAATGTTTCTGGTAACACCTAATATCAAACCCAAACACCAATTCATCACCACATAAGTGGGACCACCACCTATGGGCACTCCTTCCTCTGTGACCACTCTGAGAACTTTCTTTAAAAGATGTTGGAAAATGAGGATGGTGAAACATGACAGACATGAAAGGTGAAAGTGAAGGCAGCAATAGCAATAGGGGTTTCCTCTTTTTGATTCCTGTAAGCGAAAAGTGACAGAATATAGCTATGCACATTTTTCATGTTCCCCTGCATGCTTTTGTGTGTATTTCATTGATGCTATTCATGAACATGTTAACATTTACCATTTAAAAAAAAAAGTTTTTTCCATTCAAATTAAATTCTGATGAACGAACACTAGTCTATTCTTATCCAGGCATAGACGTTCTTCATAAGAATGATTGTTATGTCTATTCACTATTTTGATGGGGATAATTGTAAAGCACTTGGAGATGTACTCATGAAAAGCGCTATATAAGAGCATTAATTTTCTGACTTTTTAATGAGTTTTTTGGAAATCAAGAGAATGCAGGGGCTGACTCTTACTGAAACTCACACAGTCTAGAAGAGACCTCTTAGAACCTGCCAAAAATGTTATCATAATGATAAGATTTGTAGTTTTTTCTAATGTGTGCAGTCTCAAACAAGTGTGTGTGGGGGGAATAATTTAGTTGATACAGTTGGACTACAACAACCGATTGCTTGTTGTTGAGAAGACTGGAGAATTAGCTGCTGCCCAACCAGCTCTCAATAATTCAGCAAGACGACGTGCTTTATTTCTACTACTGCCTAATTGAAGCATATGAGCCTAGCTGCTGATCTGCCTCTTCCATTCATAACCCTTGGCCAGTGGCTCTTCATGTCATCTATTCTGCTGCCATCATTCTATTAACGGTCCATTGAAATTGATGAAATCCCTGGAACATGCAGCAGAATAGCAGGTGAGTTCTTCTGGAACGCTTAGCAGCAGTTAAATTAAAAATAGCCTCAGGAACTGTTTGTGCTAACAGAATGGCATCTCTTCTATACTCTCCATAATCACCTGCATCTCCTTAATGTTTATTTCCATTATTTGTTTGCAGGCTCACATTTACAATCCACTTTTACTTACATGCACACACATGCACACTCCTTCAAAAACACAGAAAGGTTAAAGACAACAAATGTACTCATATTCCTTCCAAATCAGAAAATAGAAAAGAAAAAGAAAAAAGCTACAGCATAAAGAGCAATTCTCCCTGGGAAACCAGCTTTTAGAAGACTGAATCTCAATTTTGGTGAGGTCACAATATTGCATTTGCTTGGATCATGATTTGAATTGATCTTTTCCTTTTTGATGATCATCACCTCCCACCCAATGTTTTTTTTCCTCCCTCATTCTCCTGCTTAGCAAGAGCATATATTCAGTATTGTTGCCCTAAGCCAAGGCAATAAGGTAGCAACAAGAATCACCAGTCCTAAATATTCTTTATAGAGACAAGCATTTTTTTGTTTTGTTGTATCGCTAGATGGCTTAAGATATTTGCATGATATGCACCTTAGAGACAGCATTACTTAATAATTAATAATAATGCTAAGCACTTATATTGTACTTGCCATGTTCAAATCACTTTACACAATAATCAAAGCTATATGGTATTAAACTATGATACAGTGATATAAAGGATGACAGAATATAATACAATATATTATGAACATCACTGTTATGTTCATGTCAGATAAGCAGTAGCAGTGTTCTTTAATGCCAAATGAACTGAGAAATGGCAGAAATCTACATGACAGCCACAATACATATACTGGAGGATTCACTAGTCCACCAATCAGCCATTCAGATTATTTTTTATAGTTCAGTGTAACCGTGATACATTTTACTCTCTTTTATTAAACAAGAAAGCTGTGACAAACAGAGTTTCTTAAATTACTTACTCTGATTAGTAATTGATTAGCTGTTTCACACTTCTACTTTAGATGAACATTCTTAATGATGTTCATTGAGTGTGAAATGCTCAATAAGCCTCGTTTTCATAAATGGAGGTTTCATTCCATTAGGCTACTAGAATGGACAGTACAAATTACTTTTACAGGCACTGCATGTAGACCATTCCTTGATATCTGCTGGATTTTGATATTTGTGAGATTTTATGTTGCTAAGTCACGACATGATTCCTAGAGTGTGTCAAATGATTTATTTGGAATAAATTATCCCACAAATTTAGCCTCTTTTCCTATTAGCAAAGTGTTTATGAATCAACCCCAGAAACTACAAATGTATTTGTTAATCACAAGCATCTGCCCAGTAACTTAAGTGAAATAGTTTTAGCCTACAGGGTGCTGGCAAGCTGTTTATTTTGACTATTTATTATTTGTGGTGTGTAATTAGTCACCTAAGTCATATGTCATATCTACTTCCTGATTGAAAGTAAAATGATCTGAAGAAGAGAACAAATGATGAACCAGTCAAACAAGAAATAGTGAATAATGAACAATGCCAGTAAATTTTCGTGCTCATACACAAAAAGATGCTCACATGCAAATGAATACAAATTTTCAGTGAAGAGCCATCCTCCAAACATTTATGATGTGAAAAAAAAATGTGAATGCTTGTGATTAGCAAATAATAAGGGCCATTAACATGGTCAAATGAAATAACTATTCAGAATTAGAACATATGTTTGCAAACATTGACTTTGTACTACTCAGACAGCTCAAATAACTAGCTATCCCTCTGCTGTAAACACCAGCTAAGTATGTTTCTTTATATTTATAAAGTTAAGACAATATTCTACCAAACTACAATGATAAAACATATCATTTTACAATGAAAGATGTTAACATTTTACAATATATATATATACATACACACACATACATATCGCAAAATGTTAACATCTTTATTATTTCAGCTGTTCAGTAGCTTTGAGACTGATCCTGCTCTCTTCAAACCAATGGGCCTTTGCCATTGTCTTCAATATTATAAGAGCAATATTATATTGCGCTGTGTGTGCGTGTGTGTCAAAGCTACTGAACAGCTGAAATAATAAATACCATTATGTATGTTTTAAGATCTCATCACAATACTGTCGGGCATAGTAATAGCTGAGGGACAGATTGTGCCCCTGGGATCTCTGCATAGAGTTGCACATATCTGTGTGGTATGTAGGGGTCAGCTACCTCTGTAGCACTGTCACCCACCCCCTCATTTCCTTCCCCCACAACATTCCCCAAACACTTATTGGACTGAATAGGTCCAGAATTATTGGAATGGGGAGGGCCATAGGTGGGATCAGGAGGACATCTGTTCAGGTAGGAATAGGGTCAACATTTCTGTGGACTTGTTCTTTTAGAGCTAGATCATGACCCAAACAATACACTCTTGTACCTGAGGCCTGGGCATGCAGTAGTAAGTGGGCACTGCATGATGGCTATTCACTCCTGGAACAGGTGGGCAGGGGCAGAGCCAATACAATTTGAAGATGATGCAAAGGATGCACCAGCAGCAAATTACTACCACCAGAAGCAAGAGATAAGCAGGGAAGAGAGCAATGTGCCTGAGATACAATGCCTTACAGGGTGGTGCAGTTTATACATATTCCTTTTGCAGGGCCGTCCTTAAAGGTACAATCTATCCTTCAATCATCATTCATAATTTTCTCTCTTTCCATTTCATTTCTCTTCCTTTAAGGGTCTACTTTCATTTTTAGTAATACGTGTAATAACCCATTCACTGTCTTTCTCCTCCGCTATGATGAAAATCTATGGCAAACCTTATTTCATATTGATCCACTTCCATTCTTCTCTCCCTTTAGCAAGGATTCCAGTACTCCTGAGGCTTCCTCTGCATAATAATGCAGCCAGCACTGCAGTTTTATCACATTGCTTTAGTTAAAAGAAATGAATCATAAATTATTAGCTACAGTTTGTGATTCCAAGTGATCCCAGGAATACTGCCTTGTGCATTCCACTATGCAGTGCCTAGAAGAAGAGAGGCATCATTAACTCGTGGAATATTTATTTAATCTCGAAATAGACCTGGTTTAAAACTCACTGACAGTAATGCTGACATTCTGTATGAGTGGACATTTTACTGGGAAAGCTACCTTCTCAAATAAGTAGTCTGTTTATTTCTACAGTTTCTGAACTGGTAGCTGGTTTGAACTCTCTGTTGAATCTCTTTGTTTTCTTCCAGAGGAAGACACTACAAAAATAATGTATTTCCAATCTCGTACTGAACTTATCTCCCTGTAACCTTTACATATCTGCTCTCATCAACTCTTCCCTCCCACCATTCCCATACCTTCCCACAAACAACTTTGATTTAATGATATGCCTGGACTACTGTTCCAAGAAGGAGCTTTGAAATTTGATTCTGTTTTAACCAAAGTACTCTTGTCAACTGTCTGTCAGCACGAATTAGTGCATATAGCCTGTAATACACAGGAGAGACTGAGTTTCAATTCATTTCCCTAGCTGCTGGGCTGAAAATTGGGGGAAATGGGGTAAGCAAGAGCGGGTGAGGATGAGAAAAATCAGTCGTCAGTATTGGTTTATTTCAGCTTTCAGAAGGAAAACAGGTTCTCTTCTCAATGAACAGAAATGGGGGAGAGTGCAAAAAAGTGAAGGGAGGAATAAAATAACATGCAATTCTTGAACTGACATCAGTGACTGGATAAATACCGAATAGGAGACATTGAAGTAAAGGTTCACGATCTGATTCTAATCTCACTGCAGTTTTATACTTGTGTAACTCTATTGACTTCACTGAAGTAATTCCTGATTTGCAACAGTGCAAATGAGATCAGTGAGAACCTCAGTATCAATATACACAACAAAACATCATAAAAGGTCAAATGCTAAATAGTGGGAGGACCCATGAAAATGTACAAAAACCCTTTATGGAAACCACCACTCATTCCCAGTCCTTTAACATGTTTTTAATTATTTATTATTATTAATCATCATAATAATAACAATCTTCTTATGGTAAAGCCATTGAAGCAATCTGTTAAGGGCAGAGTGAGAAACTTTCCAATGCAGCATGATTTTGCATGTTTGCACTATCATTAACATTACTGCCTATATGCCAAACTCACCACCAGCAGGTAGTGCTGCCTAATTGGATTTGATCATTTTAGACATTTAGGTTGCTGTTTAAACATCTTGTTTTGAGTTCAGGGATGGAACAGCCCATTTACCATTTTGTACCTGTGCATTTAGAGGATGTTAAAGAAAACAGTCTGAATAAAGAGCCATGTGAGTTACTGCGTGCTCTTTCTTTCTCTTTTCTACAGCTCTCCAAGTTTACAAGCTGGGAAACAACATCACTACTGTAAACTGAGTTGTTTCTAAGAAAAAAATCCAAATAACTCAAGTGTAATACTTGGGGTTTGGACTCAGAATTGTTCTTTGTTTGACTGATCTCATCATTATTTGTTTCTCATATAAATGGGATTTAAATGAACAACAGTGATACATGGGTCTAAAATCATCTCTTGTATTACTTCACTAAAGTCTATAGGGTTATGATAATGAATTTAGACTACGGAAAATAATAAATATTGAGCTGTTTAAGAGCAACTGCAAACTTGTTCACTTATGTGGCTTTTAGAGCTCGATCCAAAGCTGATTTAAAGATTTAAAGCTCAAAAGATTTCCTTTGACTTCAACAGTCACTGAATTGGGCTTTATATGTAGTTAAAAGCTGAAACGCTTTGAAGCTATGTATGGATCTAGTTGTACCTACCTCCTTTCCCACCAACATCTTAAGAAGGCTTCCCTGATGCATTGAGAGTTTTAGAAAATGCGAGTTGGAAACAATTATAGATTCATAGATTCCGCCCAGAAGGGACCACTATGATTATCTAGTCCTATGGTCTGCATTATACAGGACATCAAACTTCCCCCTAGAGCAGATCTTTTAGAAAAACATCCAATCTTGATTTAAAAATTGCCAGTGATGGAAAATCCACCACAATAAAGGCACAGAAAAGGCAACAAAAATGATTAAGGGTATGGGACAGCTTCCATATGAGGAGAGATTAAAAAGACTGGGACTTTTCATCTTGGAAAAGAGATGACTAAGGGGGGGGGATATGAGATAGGTCTATGAAATCATGACTGTGTTGGAGAAAGTAAATAAGGAAGTGTTATTTACTCCCTCACATAACCCAATAACTAGGGGTCACTCAATGAAATTAACAGACAGCAGGTTCAAAACAAAGGGAAGCACTTCTTCACACAGTGTACAGTCAAGTCATTGCAGGGGATGTTGTGAAGGCCAAAAATATGACGAAGTTAAAAAAAGAATTAGATAAGTTGATGGAGGATAGGTCCATCAATGGTTAACAGTCAAGATGGTCAGGGATGTAACCCCATGGTCTGGGGTTACCAGCCTCTGATTGCCAGAAGCTGGGAATGGAGGATAGGGGATGGATCACTTGATAATAGCCTGTTCTGTTCATTCACCTGGCATTGGCCGCTATCAGAAGACAGGATACTGGGCTAGATGGAGCATTGATCTGACCCAGTGTGGCCATTGTTATGTCCTTATGGCCTTTGGTAACACAGATTGCAGTTCAGTGTTCAATTTCAACAACTAGAACAATGAGACCAGAGAGCGGCAGCAGCATGGACGCTGAAGTCCTTTCCCAGGTATCAAAAAACACTTCTCCAGTTGTTGGTTTCAGTGTTAGATTTCTGTAATAAACAACCTGAAATGGGAATAAGATGGCTCCCAAAGGAGCTTCTTTCAAAACAAAACCAACAAATAAACACAATTAGGCTCTGATCCTACAAAGATTTATACACATGCTTAACTTTATGAACATGAGTAGCCAGGCTGACTTCAATGGGACTACTCATATTTAATAAGTTAACCACATTCATATGGATTTGTAGGGTTGGGCCTTAACATGGAAAGTGAATGTGATACTAGAGAAATGAGGCTTTTCTGTATGTTCTGAACAACATTATTTCCCCCCACTATTTATAATAGCAGGAATCTGGAGCACCAGCCCAATGTGACATGAATTGAGGGGGAAGCACTACTCAGAATAGGTAACAGTCCCTATGAGGTTGTAGGCTATTGGGGTATCTGTAGCTGGAAAACACCTATATTCAACATTCTCCATAAAAGGGAGATTTTATAGATAGGTCAAATAACTCATTAAAAATGAGCCACTTATATATGTTACCAGGAAACTGACAATCTCAGACTCACTTGTAGAAAAATGCCTGCCGTTTCCTATGACATTATTGGCATGCAGACTTCACCTTGTCTACTGCTGGAACTGGGGAGCTGATTCAAATCAGGCCTGCAGGCCCTTTTGGTATTTTTTTTCCTTGGTTGTTTCCCCTTCTTTGTCTGATAACAGGACAGGGGATCTCTAATCTAGCAGAGAAAGGCAAAACAAGAACCAATGGCTGGAAGTTAGAGCCATATAAATTCAAATTAGAAAGAAGGCACACATTTTTTACTATAAGGGTGATAAAGCCTTGAGACAAACCACCAAGGGAGATGGTGGACTGTCAATCGCAAAATCTTCAGCTCAAGCTTGGATGCCTTTCTGGAAGGTATGCTTTAGTCAAACAATTTATTTGTCTTTATTCAGTGATAAGTGGGAGAAATTCTATCACCTGTGTTCTACAGGAGATCATACTAGAAGACCTAATGTTCCTTCTGGCCCTGACATCTATGAAACTACGATAATGGTTGAGCAAAGACTATAAAGAAGTTATAACAATTTTTGCAGGAATCATGGTATACTTAAATTCCACAGGTGATAAATTATTAGAACTAATCATTTAAATCATGCCAGCTGTGTGGCAGGCACTGGTTATATTCTGCCTGCTTACATTCTACCCTATAATGTTCTCCTCTTCTTATTCTACAATTCTGTGCTATGTTGTCAAACCCTGATTTGTGATGAATTCTGGAGGAGTGTGAAATTCAGAGGCAGGTACAGTAAGTCACACACACACACACACACACACACGCACACACATAGCAAAGCACTTTCAGATCTTTTGGGATTAAAGTATCTATATAAATATAACATTAATATTCTCATACGTCCTTGTAACTTTCACATGACCCGTAGCACCACCGTAACACTAAAAGCAAAAATTGAAACCAATACACCAAACAAATCATACTGCCATGAACTTACTACCAAGTTAGTACGTAATTCAATTAATGTCCCATATAGCACTTAGCCAGTAGAGATGTTTAACATCTATCCTTTATTTCACACCTGATGTCCCTTGAACCAGACAAACATAAATATTTATCCACTTTAGGGGGGAAGATAGTTTCATAGGTTTCAATAACATCTCCTACATTCCCTGACATGCCCCTTAATTTTCCTTTTCACGGTAGTAAGGCAGATGCCAAATTAAGATGCCAAAGTGAAGAAAGCATGAATATAAGTTTGTTTAAATGACAATATTACATAAGCATTGCTCTGCTCAGGGGCGGCTCCAGGCCCCAGCACGCCAAGCGCGTGCTTGGGGCGGCATGCCGCGGGGGGCGCTCTGCCGGTCGCCGGGGGGTGGGGGGGGGGGCGGCAGGCGGCGCCGGTGGACCTCCTGCAGGCGTGCCTGCGGAGGGTCCGCTGGTCCCACAGCTCCGGTGGAGCATCCGCAGGCACGTCTGCGGGAGGTCCATCGGAACCGCGGGACCAGCGACCGGCAGAGTGCCCCCCACGGCGTGCCGCCGTGCTTGGGGCGGCGAAATGGCTGGAGCCGCCCCTGGCTCTGCTATAGCCTCTGTTTCAAAATTATTTTTAAAAATACCCATTTTGTCAGCATGAGAGGCGACAAATGCAAAATACTGATCCTGAAGCCAGAGAGACAAAGTCAATGGGTCAGCAACATCACTAATAAAAGCAACAGCCTCAGTCAGCTACAGCTATGATGGTAAGGATGGCTGAGGAGAGGTAGTGTAGTCTGCACTGTCACATGCTCACTAGCAAAGATAGGCAAAATACAGTGTCCTCCTGCCAAACCCTACAGCATGATGTACCTAAGTAGCTCTATAGCATTATTCTGCATCAGGTTGATATGGCTGCTGTGGGTGAACACATTTAAAATAAACTCAAATCTACAGAACTAGCTGCATTTCCTTGAGTATATTCTAAATTCAGACTTGCTTCACAGGAGTAATCAAATGGGGCCTAAACCTTGGCCGCATGCTGCTGCTATAAAAAAATGTAAGTGCCACAAGTAAAATCATAGTATATTATTCCCACTAATGTCTATACAACAAATCAGTTTTATAATGCTTGTTCCAAATAAGGCACTGAAGATTCAAAGACCAACACTGAATATTTCAGTAACTAACATAGTCAAGTTATTAGAGATCACCACTGCACTCTTTGATTATGTTTACCACAAAATGATTATGGACTCAAGAAAACATTTCTATGCAATTATGTTTGATTCATTATTTAGAGATGGAAGAGACCCACAGCAAAACGATAGAAAAAGGTCATAACTTCCTGAAATTGAGCTTTGCATAGTAAGTGCAGTAGTTAATGAGAGAGCTATACAACACAGAACCCCTTCAAGTTTCAAGGTAGCCAGGGCCGGCTCTAGGCACCAGCATTCCAAACATGTGCTTGGGGTGGCCTTTTTTTTTTTTTTTGGCTTAGGGTGGCAAAAAAACCTGAAGCCAGCCCTGAAGATAGTGGATATTTCAGAATCACTGCCATGTACCATCACTGCTCAGAAATTCCACTGGTTTATTGCTGAGAATGTATTTAAGTAAAAGTTCTGAAACAAGGAATTCCAATGAAAGGAATACTGTCTTGTTTAGTGCTTACCAAACAGCAGTAATTTACCGTGTTTCCCTTTAACCATGAATTTTTGGTAGATTTCTTTTCACCTTCACATCTGCTAATGAAGTTTTTGTTTCATGAGTTTGGAGAAACTGTTAAGGCATGGCATTGTCAGGAAAAGTCTGTTTAGAACAATGGGTTTTATAGCGTGTATTTCATCAACTTGGAAGATACAAACAGTTCTTCTCATTATCATGTTTGTTGGCCTAAATACTCAGCCTCATGAGCCTTTAATTTTGCAAATAAACCCACAAGCAAATAAAATCCCATTCTTAAATTAAAAGGGCTGATGTTTCCATTTAATTTTGATAACTATAAACAAGATCCACTACATAATAGTTTTGGGTAGACAGGTAGTACAAAAAGAGCAGCCCAAATGGCAATTTATGCATATACAATTATGGTATTTTATATACTGTGTCACATTTTGTGGAATGAAAATAAGAGTAATAACCCCCCCCAAATTCTTCCAATGTAGGATCAAGGAGAGTAAATTAGCTGACATAGTAGCACCCTAACTTTATAAGGATTGTGAAAACTTTCATCTTTTTATTGTGTTTAAAAATTGCATGAATATATTCAAAAGAAATTCAGATCAATTATACTAACTCATCTCCCTGAGTATATTCTAAATTCAGACTTAGTTCACTGGAATAATTAAATTTTGCTCACATATACCTTCTCAGATGCTGCTACTTACACAAAAATGTAATTGTCAAATAAAATCATAGTATATTACTCTTACTAGGTATTCCCAGATCTTACTGGACCAAATTGACCAGCATTGTTTCATACATGTGTAGGATCGGACAGATTTACAAGAATGGCGCAAAGGCAGGAATGAGAAACTTGAAATAGATGAATACGACAGTAAGACAAGTCTGTGAAATGCTTCATACAAAGGGGAGTGCCAGAAGGAGAAGGGGACAGATATGCCACCAAGGTTTCAAACAGCAGGAACAGGAAGAATTATCAACTGATGGAAATGGGATAAGATGTGACAATTTATAAGGTTAGACAAGGGCTACGCTTTGCCATGTTGAGTTGCTGCAATGAAGAGTTAAATTTGGCAGTTATCAGTGTAGATATGGAAACTGAACATGTCACAGCAGCTGAGGTCAACCTAAAGGGAGGAAAGGAAAGGACCAAGCACAGAACCCTAAGGGATGCTGACAGAAAGTGAGGACAAAAAAAAGGCTTTGTAAAGTTAGGAAGATGAGCCAGGAAAGAGAAGTCTCAAAAAATCCACAGGAGGAAAGGGAATCCAGGAGACAGTAGTGATCAACACAGTCAGTAGCAACAGATTTAAAAAAAAAAGCGCTGAGAATTAAAAAAATAAAGGCTAGTCACTTTGGCCTGGAGATGATTCCTGATGACTTGGAAGCAGAAGAGACAAAAATAGGATTGCACAGGATTCAAAAGACAGATAGGAGGGGACCAAGGAATAGGCCACAGCTTTCAGAAGGCTGGGCCAAGATATTCAACAACAGGAGACTTACATTAGGCTTTTAAATCCAGATTTGGGCATGTGCCTTAGAAGTACTGAGGCCCTAAGAGTGGGAGATGCTTGGTGCTCAGCACTTCTGAAAATATGGACTTAGATTCCTATTAATTAAAATCTTGGTGTTGGAGGCTAAGGACAGGATGGAGAAAAGATGGTCAAGGCAAATGGAATAAAGGGAGGTGGCACATCTGAATGTTGAAGGGACACAGCCAGGCAAGAGAGTGGCTGAGCATGAATGAAAGAGGTAAGAGGTAAAGGGGGATAGTTAAGTAAATTTTCAAATTGGTATTTCAGGTATAGGAAATCATTTACTTGAAAACTGAGAAGAGACACAAATAGTTCCAGGATTGGTGCTATGCCCCCGACTTTGGAACAGTCCCTTCAATGTGCTGACTCCCCAGTGTCTCTCACTCTTCCTTCGGGGTAGGCCACGCTGCCTCACTGCCTCCTGAGACTGAACTTCTGTTCAGCAAGTCCAACTGAGATAGACGCCTGGTAGAAACTTGTACACTCTTCAGGGACTAATGCACCTCACCAAGTATTTACAGTGACACTCAGGCAGCGTTGTCAAAGCAGTAGGGCTTATTAGTCAACTGCAGCACAGCATTGGAAGTCCTTAGTTTAGCATAGAGAAATGAAAGGTAAAGCATAGTCCATTCTGGTCAGCCCAGAGCTCCAGCCAAACTCCATTTTCAGGCTCTAGCTCTCTATCTCAATCTGACCTCCTTGGTCAATTCACGGGTGATAACGCTGCCAGCTTCCTCAAGAGTCCAGAATCCAGCACTTATCCCCCAACCTCACAGTTTTTGCTTTCAAGTAGGGGTCTCCACACAGCTTCTCTGATGAAAGACGGGGAAACTCCATGATTTACTGGAGCTTACATTGTCTCTCTGGCCCCCTTATTGATCTGGTTCAGTTTCAACGAGTTCCTTAATGACTCTTCCACCCAAACATTGAGATAGCACTCACCACCTATGGAGTAATCTGCCCTGACAGCAAACTCAATTCCCTTTTCCCTCAGTGGGTACAATGGAACATGGAGGGATCATAAAAATATTACAAAAAAATCCCACTTTGTCAAACCCTCACCAAAAGCACTTTCAAATTTGCTAATGGAGTGTTAGATGGTTGTGGGGACACAGACTTGTAAAACCATGGCAAGCAGATGTAAACTCCTACCTCAAAAATGACACATGCCTTGAGACTATAACGAATTTTTGGACCACATTCAGACTTGACAACCTACCAGAGTTACAACAGTAATAAATTTGGTCCCTTATCTTTTAAGGAAAGGAAAACATTCAGAAGCCCCTAATTCTCTTTGATCAACTGATGTTATGTTTTATTGAAGTGTTTATGTTTCATATCTCTTCAGTTCTGTCATCTGTTCAAATGATCTCCCCATAAGCCTTGATAAAATTAATCCTGGTTTTATTCTAATATAATTTAACATATTTTGTTGATTTTTTATAAATTAACAAAGTATTTTAGGAATTTCACCAGGATAGTCCAGGGGTCAGTGTCCAGGTTTATATGGGCTCATAAGGCCCTAATGCATTCTCTCCTCTGAGGCTCCAGAAGGTAGATTTTTCTTTACTGAATAATTCTTTAAGTAGATTTTACCGCAAGTGTCTGAATTTCTACCTTCAGATTTTCAGGGTTATTTATTATCATGCTCTTCAACCAGTGAGGCTGTTTCTCCATATCACCTATTTTCTCAGTAAAAAAGTCAATAAAGAATGTACTTCTTTTTGAATTATAGAATAGTCATCTTAGAGTTTGCGTCTTTATGATGTCTATGCTCTCTTTTTGTTAGACACAGACTGACAAAAAAGGTCAAACATTTTTACTTCCATATTATAATTGTTGTGTTAGCTGCAAGATTCACTGGGTGGAAAATAGGGGAAAAAATAGCTTTAATTTCTCTAAGCATTGCTCTCACCATATGTCATTCACTTGGATTTTGGTGTTATTTGTTCCCAATGCCTGCATGTATGATGATGTGAGGCCTATCAGTTTACAGTTGTGGCTGCTATTGAAGATGACTCTGTTTATCTGAGACTGGCTAGACAATATCTAAGCACAGGTTGTACAGACATCAAACAACTTTTTTATTTTACAAATCCAAGAATCCACAAAGAAGAATACAGCTAGATTTTTAACAGAAAAACTGGGCACCAATCTCAGCAAACCAGCTCAGCTTCATCACATAACAATGCTCTTTCCCCTAGCAAAGGCTATTTCTAATTTTAATGCTTCTCATCTTACTTGTTTTCATAGAAAAATAAATGGCCTTTTTCAAAATTACTTGGACTGCCAAGAATTATTTTTCACAGGAATAAAGCAAAATAGATTGAGCCTGTCAAAGCCAAGAACAAAAGGTTTTCTCCTGACTTACAGTATCAGTTTTGAGTATGGGAATGAAGGGAGGGAGAATTTTGCTATGGTAGGCATATACTTTCTGTTCAATGTACTGAAATGTTGTAAATCATAAGCTATTTTACATTTTTGAAATGTATGACTGTGATGGGGTGGACTAGGCCTAAAGGCCCCCTGTTGGAGGCCTCAGGGTCCTGCCCCACTCATCCCAGGTAAGAAGCAGTGGAGAGGTCTTCCAAGCAGGCTAGAGTGGCTGCAGGGGAAGCAGACAATCAGGGCCCAAGAGGGCCATATAAAAAGAGCTGCAGAGCAGAGCAGCAGTTAGTTGGAGATGGAGAAGAAAGGACTGCATGTCTGGTTGAGGGAACTGCAGCACAAGGGACAGCTAAATGGGGGCAGGGACCGGGGGAGCGAGAGGCTCCTAGCTGGCTGCTAGGATCAAGCGAAAGACAGTTTGCTAGCAGGGACCGGGGGGAGCATTGAAGGAACTCCTGGCTGGCTGCAGGAACCGAGTAGGGACTGAGCCTGGGGAGAGCTGAAGGAGGATAGTGTCTCTAGGGAAGAAGCCCTAGATATACGGTCCCATACCTGGGCTGGACTGGTTTAAAGAACGCAGACACACCCAACCAGAGGGGACGCTCATGAGAGGTGGGTGCCAACTCCATTACAATGACAATGATACATTAGAGGCATTAAATAGATTGCATTAAATAGATTTTTTCTCAAAAGTGAAGTATGTTGATTGCACCCCTCAGTATCTTCAAACCTCAATATAGGCATTTCAATAATTCTGCTTGCTAAAGGAATCCTTTTGCTGCCTCAGCTGGTGCAAGGTTTTTGAGAGGCAGTTGTATATAAGAACTGCCTACCACCTTCATTGACTTTAAACATCTATCAATTTCTGGATAGCCTGTCAGACCAGAATTCCAAATCACCTTCTTTTGGTACATGAATCACTTTGTCAAAGCCTTGATTTACTGCTTCAGCCACACCACATTCCTAAAGGCAGCCCTCTGGACTGGCGTTTGTAAATGAGATTACTATGGGATTATAAAGGGACAATGCTAGAAATAACCATGGTAGCAAAGCTACTTAAAAAAACAAATATGATGAATGTTTCTATTACAAAGCATACAAAAATATATAGGACTCTTTTCTTTGCATTACAAGAGAGCCTACACTAGTAGTGGAGTGGAGCTGCATTAGCCCAGCAGGAAATCCTGGAGGCATCATGCCTTAAACTGACACAAGCCTGCTAGACTGAAGGGGAGTGCAGCCCCTGTGCCACCTATTGACTTGATGTAGAGTCCACCCCAGGGATAGATCTGTGTAAGGTAGCACAAGGAGCAGCTCTAGCCTGGAGCAGACCTTCTGCTCAGGGAATTGCAAAGACAGACACTGTGTGCAATGGCAGGGGGAGGCTTGCTCTGCTCATTCTCCTTGTGCATTACAGGGCACAACTGAACCCTCAGTATTTCAAAAAAGACACCACTGCAATCACCACTGATGACATTATGTGCGAGGGTAATACATACCAGCATAAATTTAGTTTAGAAGAGGAGAAACGTAATGCAATAATGGTAAGATTTTCAGTTCTCTGATGTGAGTGGTATAATTGTCATCCCACTCAATGTAGATTCACTTTTCGTACGAGGGGGGAGTGATACAGTAACTCCTCACTTAACATTGTAGTTATGTTCTTGAAAAAATGCGACTTTAAGCTAATCCAATTTCCCCATAAGAATTAATGTAAATGAGGGGGTTAGGTTCCAGGGAAATTTTTTTCACCAGACAAAAGACTATATATATATATACAGAGTATAAGTTTTAAACAAACAATTTAATACTGGTACACAGTGATGAGGCAGCTGGTGCACAGGGATCTTAGGGGACCGGGGAGCTGATAGGGGGAGCAGATAGGGGGGCTCCTGGTCCACCCTGGTTCCAAGCCCCCACCAGCTAGCTGTAATGGGCTGCTCTTCCTGCAAGCAGTATACAAAGCAGGTGGCTGCGAAACAACGTTAGAAGGGAGCATTGCATAACTTTAAACAAGCATGTTCCCTAATTGATCAGCAACGTAACAATTAAACAACGTTAACCGGGATGACTTTAAGTGAGGAGTTACTGTACTATCATTATGTAGGCCTTGTCTACACTAGACTTATCTTTCTAAAATTTCTTCCCAGCAGCAGCAAAAGGGCACCAGGTGGCCTATGTCATTTTAAGCACCACATCTTCTATACCTATTTGAAGGTAGTCACTGGAGTCATTGGTGACAAAGGTATTCATCTTTATAACCCTAACCTATATCACATGACTAGGGCCAGCATACAGAATACATTCTCCTATCAGTAGCTCTGTGTGTCAGACCCTTATTAAACAGTGTCACAATGTTTCCTACAAAAATGGAGAAAGAGCCACCTGAACAGTTGGGTACAGAAGGGTACCTGGAAGAAAATTGGGGAAGGTCACTGCAGCACATCCCCATAATCCTGGAAGCAAGTGGCATTGGAGAGAAACTGGAGTGTGCCAAATCCTCCACATTGCTACATGAAGCAGGCCCAGAGACCTACCACATGTTCCAATGGCAGCATGAAGGAGACTGCAAACTGCTGGACAAAGTCACAAGGATATTTAAGCACAGTGTCTCAGACATTTATTACACAACTCACAACATTAAAAGTTGGTAGTCGCTAGGGTGACCAGACAGCAAATGTGAAAAGTTAGTGGGGGGTAACAGGAGCCTATATAAGAAAAAGACCCCAAAGTCGGGACTGTCCCTATAAAATCAGGACATCTGGTCACCCTAGTGGTTGCCTGCACAAACACTCTCACCACTGCAGCTGTATCAGTTTTAGCTGTTGTGGGAAATTGGGGACTAACCCCACCCCCAAGTGTAGCCCTCCCTTAAGACATAAGATTGGACTAGATAGCCCTAAGAGGAAACCTCCTCATAAGCAGAAGATTAAAGGTGAAAACACAGCAGGGAAATGTTTGCCTGCTTCAGTTTTTTTAGCATCATTCATTAAAACTACATTAATTAAGTCTGCATGGTACTTAGCATTTCATTTTTCTGGGGATTCTGAAGCAGTTTAAAAATATCCTAGCCACACTGATGACATAATATGAATAATATGATACATTTTAGAGAGTAGTAGGTGTGTTTGGCTGACTAAATAAAGAGCCAACATCTGTTTTATTAATCAGTTTATTTTTTGGGGGGGAGGGAACATCTCTAAAAATAATTTGTATAGAGAAGGGAGGGGGGAAATCCACACCAACACAATATCTAACTTGTATCTCTAAATCAATCCCACCTTTAACAAAATTAGAGTGTAATACTAATTAAATTAAGTCTATCTCATACAATATTTGAATTTCATTCGCTCAATAAGAATATCTGAAAGAGTGCTCAGTTATTTACTATGAAGTAAGATTGCCAAAGGCCACCCTTATCTCAGGGACATACTGTATAGATCTGTTCAAACCAACAGGATGTGGTTCTTAATGGGTTTTCGCAGCCTTCACATTGGACATCTTACTGCCCCCTACATTTTACACTGTGGCATTCCCCCGCCTTGGGGTTATCAGCAATCTCTAGGATTAGGTCCTTACAGACTGCAATTAGTCTAATAATCGCTATCTCCTCTCCAGTAGGACTGGTAGTGGGAGGAAGGATTCCCCTATAGTGAAGATAAATATTGGACCTCTATATTGGAAAGCCTTTACAAATGTTATGACATGCGTGACTATAAATAGGGGGTCAAGCACTTTGTAGATTATGTAGGCCATGCTTATTGCACACACCACGCTCCTTGTGTTCTTCCATTTCACTCCATGGACTCCCTCCCTTTCCCCTCTATTTCAGGGACTTCCTGAAATTCCCCCTAATCTCCCACCACCTGTGTTTCCTTCTCCCCCAATTCCACTTTCTCCCATACAAGGGACCCACAGTCTCTGTCCAGGACAGCAGCTGTGTGCATCTCCATTCCTATTCACCCATCCTCCCAACATGCTAGGGGCTCTGTGTGCCCCCACACTCCATGCTAGATTTCTCCAGCCTCTCCCACATTGCAGGGTCCTTCATTCTCCCCCATGGCTGGGGCTCTGTGTGCACTCTCATTCTCCTCTTTCCCCAGGACCCTCATACCAAGGTCCCCCATCTCCCCCTCCTCCTCCCCCATTCCCCACTCCTCTGCCAGGGATTTTGTGTGCGCCCCTTCCCTCCTTTTTTGCACTCATTTTTCCCTTTCCCTCCATGCTTGGGCTTCATGTGTCCCCTTAACCCATACCCCCCAATTTATGCCCTGCGAGTTTCTGTGTGCCCAGCCTAGCCTCCCTCCCCCATTCTCAAGGCTGTGTGCATACCTCCATTATCCCCTTTCCCCCCATGCCCAGCCATTCCTCTCACGATTATTAACTGTCAGGAAGATAAGTCACTCAGAGTGTAAACTCTATCAGGAAGATGAGCAAGGCTGTTGTTAAGCTGGAAGGCCAACATCAACTAGCTGTCTGAGCTATAAACAAAACTATAGAGGTATTTGAAGCTGTGGCTGCGCTAAACAGATGACAGGGGCTCCGTGTCCCCCATTTTCTCCCTGTTTGATTTCTGTGATTTTCCCATAATCAATAGGATTCTGGTCACTGATGCCTGTACCACTTCTGTAAATTTTGGAATTGATCATATGCCATGTTCAAAATCTCTAGGTGCACTGACCACTATTTTTTTTCAAAACACAATAATGACCACCCAGCGGCATTATAAAATTATACATGAACAACACTTACAAACTTAGCCTGCCAACTGCATCCACCAATCAAAAGCGATAATAAATTAATACAACCAGTCCATAAATCAAAGTCACAGGAAAGCTCCTTTCCATCCCCACTGCCTCCTGAAACATACCTTCAATCTTCCTCAAACCATGTCAAACAAACAGCTTTCTAGGGATGCTACAGAAGTAATTAAGTTTGACCTATTTTGGACCAAAGGAAGAAAATGTGGAGGTTAAGTGTCTGGAGTAGGGGAACAAGTCCTAGAGTCCCAGGGTCCTTATTATGAATTTTGATTATGAAATCCATTTATCCAAACTAAAGCTCCCGCTTGTCTCATTTATTTATTGTATCTAGCCACAAGAGACATGCAAATCTAATTTAGAAAGCCAGTGAACCACAATATTACGTATCATCTGCTCTACTAAAATGTGCTTTGTGTATTTTGGATTGAATACCTATTATTTAAATTGATAACAGGAATCCAGTTCCAAAAGTAATGCATCTCTCAATATCTGATTTTTTCATCCACCCTCTCTTCCCTCCCAATTGCCCTCCCTCCCCCAACAAACAAAAACCTAGACTATGGATTTGATATAATATTAATTTTATTTATCCTATTAAGATTCTACCACCTGTATACACGAGTAGTACCTTACTCTGAATAACCTCAGGGAATTCAAAAGGACTACTCACAGAGTACAGCTACTCACTGTGTGTAAGGATAGCAGAATTTTGTCTATTGTGTTGAAAAATTGATCCACTAATCCATGGATCTACTAATAAAAAGGAAATTATCACACACAGTGTAGATACGATAGTATTGCATTTCAATGAAGATTCTGTAACTGCCACTATTACTCCCTCTTAAGAGGATGAGAGTTTGAAAAAGATGTTTTCTTAAAATTAAATCAAACAATAAAAAAAATCTTCAAAAATTAAACAGTTTCCTAAAATGTATAGCGACTACTCAACTAAATAAGACAAGTAGGATCTGGTCTATATATTTGGTAGTTTCAAATTATTTCTTTTTGGCTACATAGCAGGGGGGGAATTATTTTTAAAATATCAATACTTTAGCAGGCATTTACAGTGGAATTCATCCCTGGCACAAAACCAGAGAGTATTATGGGATTAAAGTGACACAATCTTTTGCTTCCCCTCTGCACAGGGAGTGAATTTCATCTTTCCTACGTAGTCAGGAATAGTGCTACTATATTGTTAAGACATTCATGTTTAAACAACGATCACTGAACATTTGGGGACATAATTACATAACTGTACCTTACATCAAATTTCACAGATTTTCATTGGACCAATTTCTGTTGGTGACAGAAAAACTTTCAAGCCACAGCAAGCTCATCATCTGGGAAAGGTACTCTGAGCACAGCTAAATTCAAGGAGGAACAGATTGTCTCTCTCGCCAACAGAAGTTGGTCCAATAAAAGATATTACCTCACCCATCTTGTCTCTCTGGTATCCTGGGACCGACAATGCAGCAACTACACTGCATAGATTTTCATGACATTTCACTGCATCCATATGGAAGTCAAGGTGATGCTTTAGCTTTCTTTCCCCCATATTAGATGTATACAACAGCTACTGAACCTTACTGACCTCTATGAGAGTACATTAGGCAACGGATGCCATTAATCATTATTGAGATGCAACTCAATCTTGACGTCCTTGTGTGCTAACTCACATTTTTAATCACAGAAAACTACTGAAATCAAACATAGGATCAGATTACAGTGCCCAATCCTGCCAAGATTTACACACATGAGTAATCCTTCCTTATGCAAATAAGTGAAACTCCAGCATGAATAAACCATTGATTCTGGAATTACTGATGTGAGTAAAATGTGCAGAATTAATTATCAAATATCTTTTTGTGTTAACTATCAAATCACAAAGGCAGATTTTGTTAATTAATAAATCCCACAAATATTATGTATATTTATGAGCAAATAAAATTCACCAACACATTTTTATAACAAAAAAAAGGGAGAAAGGCAAGAATATTCCCAGAGAAACATTAAAGAATCTCTCAGAATCTGGAAGAGCAAGGAAATTAACATTTAAAAGTGGATCCACAATAGGGTACTTGGTACCTTTATAGTACTTCTGTACCTTTTTATCTACATAATAGATGTTGATACTATAACTGTGATATCATTGTACAAATATGAGACCAAATTATGGCATGTTAGTGCACCCTCCAATATGAATGAAGAGGATAGAATCATGCAGAACATATAAAAGATCCGTGGCTCTCTGGAAGTGCTCTCCAAATCTGGACAGACTACAAAACTATTGGCTTATCAAAACTTTCAATTTTTTAAAGTTTCGGAGTTGGGGAACATAAGACGGAAAAGGACATGAAGAATACCACCAAAGGTGACAGTCAGGGCCCAGAGGAAGACGGATGAGAAATCAAGGGCATGTCTTCTCACTGGATTTTTGGGCAGGATGGAAGGCATACTCTAGCACTAAGCCCTCTGCATCGAACTGGTGAGTGAGAGTGTGTGTGTTTTTGAGTGGTGCTGGTGCTGAGGTAGAAGTACCTGCTCTGCCATCATCTTCAGAGATCTTGGGAATTCTCCACTAAAGGCTCAGCAGACTGTGGGCACTTTTTCTCTAGCAGACGTTTTGCCTGCAATTTAGAATAGCAGAATGTGGCAGAAGCTCTTTTTTCAGAAAATGTGTGTATTACTGAAAATAACTTTTAATTTAGAGACAAAAAGAGACAAGTACTGCTGTCAAGGGAACTCTAGAAATACATGTAATGTGTTCTCGTAGGACAGGTTTCTCTGTTTGTATTTTTAGTTAAAAAATAAAAGCAGACTCTCTTTGGATCCTATATACCAGAGTCTAACCTTCCCCATACAGCTATCAATATAATTAATAGATATTTACATACATTACTTTTTTCAGCAGAACTGCCAAATTAATTTACTGACTGAAGAACAGATGAACAATGTATGTCCGTCACAATAACTGTGTCACAAAAGATGCCCTTTGATTTAAAATTACTTTTTAGTGGACTATTATACTTTTGGGGGTTCTTTCTGAAGGATAATAAAGAACATTAGATATAATGTTTATTGAGAATATATTGCAACAGTGTTTTTCATATTAGTCATCTTTGTTCTTTTAGTGACCATTTTGTAGGTATGTAAACTAGGTGGGAACAATCAGTTGCACACGTACAAAATGGGAAATGACTGCCTAGGAAGGAGTACTGTGGAAAGGGATCTGGGAGTCATAGTGGACCACAAGCTAAATATGAGTCAATAGTGTAACACTGTTGCAAAAAAAACCCAAACATCATTCTGGGATGTACTAGCAGGAGTGTTGTAAGCAAGACACACGAAATAATTCTTCTGCTCTACTGCGCGCTGATTAGGCCTCAACGTGAGAATTATGTCCAGTTCTGGGTGCCACATTTCAAGAAAGATGTGGACAAATGGAGAAAGTCCAGAGAAGAGCAACAAAATGATTAATGGTCTAGAAAACATGACTTATAAGGGAAAATTTAAAATAATGGATTTGTTTAGTCTGAAAAGGAGAAGACTGAGAGGGGACATGATAATAGTTGTCAAGTACATAAAAGGTTGTTACAAGGAGGAGGGAGAAAAATGTTCTTAACCTCTGAGGAGAGGACAAGAAGCAATGGGCTTAAATTGTATCAGGGGAGGTTTAGGTTGGACATTAGGAAAAACATCCTAACTGTCAGGGTGGTTAAGCACTGGAATAAATTGCCTAGGGAGGTTGTGGAATCTCCATCATTGGAAATTTTTAAGAGCAGGTTAGACAAACACCTCTCAAGGATGGTCTAGATCAGTGGTTCACAAACTGTGGGTCATGATCCCAAAATGAGTTGCAAGCCTGTTTTAATGGGGTTGCCAGGGCTGGCTTAGACTTGCTGGGGCTCAAGACCAAAGCCTGATCCCCACCATTTGGGGCCAAAGCCCGAGAGCTTCAGCCCCGGGTGGCAGTGCTCAAGTTACAGGTCTTTGTCTGAGGCTGAAGCTCTTGGGCTTTGGCTCTGACCGCCCTCCCCTCCCCCCCCCCAGCCCAGGTCAGTGGGGCTCGGGCAAGCTCAGGCTTCGGTCCCTGCTCCTGGCGTCGTATAATATTTTTTGTTGTCAGAAAGGGGTTGTGGTGCACTGAAGTTTGAGAAACCCTGATCTAGATAATACTTAGTGCTGCCATGAGTGCAGGGGACGGTACTAGATGACCTCTTGAGGTCCCTTCCAGTCCTATGATTCTATAAGTGCATAGGAACAGGTTTGGATCCAATAACTAATGCAGCATGATCTGTGTTGTCTTCTGTTTCACAATTCATTTGGCAAATCAATCAAGCTCTTTAGCTCATCTAAGGTCTGACTCCCCACTTGAAGGGCTAGTACTAGAAATATTAAGAACATTAGTAAATGAGCACTTATTTTCTGAAGTATGTCATACTTCATTCCCAAATAGGGTGACCAGATGTTAAAGGGGAAAATATCGGGACTGCCACAAGGGGGGGGCATTATTATTTTTTTTTACACTCACCCGTCTGGGACTTTGGTGGCAATTCGGCAGAGAGTTCTTCAGTCATGGAGGGTTTTCGGTGGTATTTCAGAGGCGAGTAATAAACCTTGCTGCCAAAATACCACCGAACACTGGCAGCAACTGAAGGACTCTCTGCCGAATTGCCGCCGAAGACCAGGAAACAAAATATCGGGACAAATGGCGTCCCGACCGTACTCTGGTCAGGACGTGGGACAAACTCCTCAAAATCGGGACAGTCCCGATTTTATCAGGACGTCTGGTCACCCTATTCCCAAAGACTAAATTGGCAATAATTCTGTTAGAAAGACACAAAATACACAGAAAGATGTGTGGTTTAACAAAAGCTGTTAGAACCTCATTAGGCCAGATGGTGTCTTAAAAAAAATGCCATTGAGACCTAAGAACAGAAAGCGGATAAAATCACCCAAACTTTAAGCTAGCAGAAACTGTAAGGCAGGAGGAGTTTAATGAATTTAGGATGGAACCACAGAGTTTGAATCTACACTAATAAGCATAAAATTCATCCACAGATGTTCTTAACTGCAGATGATAAAATATGATTAAAAGGTAGTGTAAAATAGTTAAATAATCCAGAACATGAATTAAGGCAGATTCTACTTCCACATTTTATTTATTTATTTTTACTTGTCAGAATACTTAGTTGCATCTCAGTGAAGGGGATTTGGATTTTTCTCAATAAAAAAAATAAAATAGGCTGTGGTTTGTACAGGTTGTTTTCTAAGCTGACAAGCTACTCTCTCGACCACCCTGGATCATTAAAATGTTCATATACACTTTTGGAAATAGCTCTTCTTTCTGTCTAGCTTGTCTTGTATGCACATCAAAATAGTATGGCTGATGAACCAAAAAACCTGATGTGTTGTTTACTGTAAATTAGAATAGACTGAGATGCTGTTTTAAGATAATCTGTTATTCTACCAAAACCAAAATGTGGACTGTAACTGGTGAAATGGAAGGCCATCTGGAGAAAATGAAGCTTTCTATTATAGTCTGTTCTTGTACAATAATAATAATATAGAAGGAAAAGGAACACTTGCAAATGCATATCTGTATTACCCGTTCATTTGATGACTAGTTTAATAATATATGGTATGCATTAGAAATGAAAGAATAGGCATATTCACTTCAAAAAGAATACGCGCACAACTTCTGGATTGGGCTTTGGAACACCTACAACATTGTCAGATAAGCAAGGAGAAAGGAACTTTTGTTCATATACCCTCACTTGAAAAAAGACCAGTTATGATTATGGATGTACAAAAAGCAGGAAATAAGCACATCTCAGGGCTGGTCTACATTACTGCTTAAGTTGATGTAATTTATGTCATTGAGGAGTGTGAAAAAGACACACTCGAGCGACACAAGTTACAGTGACCTAAGGGCTGTCCACACCAGTGCCATGTCAGTACTCACGGAGGTGGAGTAATTATACCGATGGGAGAACACTCCCCTGTTGGCATAGAGCATCTTCACTGGACATGCTACAATGGCACAGCTGTATTGGTGCAGCTGTGCAGATGTAGTGCTTCTAGTGTAGACCTGCCCTCAGTGAGAGTCACATGCTGACAGAATAGTCATAGCACTGACATGATTGTTTTAATTCAGTTGTAAAGGCTCTTGCTTATTTTACTTTTTTTATTTTATTGTGTTTCTTTGAAAGTTGATGTAGACATTAAAAGAACAGGGATTTTCAAAGTCTGACTAGTAGTAGCCAAATCAGTATCAGGTGTTTATTAAATAGATTTATATACACTGACACAACTAATGTAATTAAAATAGTTAGATATGCATAGTTTGATAAATACTCTTTTCTGGCCATCAGTCCCTGTATTTTACAGGTTAATATCTGGGCTCTAACAGATGGTCTATTAAAGCTACATTTTAGCAAGGAAGGGTTTAATGATTCCTAGAGTTTGTGACTCAGCTATTGGTGTGTTTAGGGATCTTTCTGGGTGAAAGTCTTTCCATCAATGTATTCCTGTAACATTGCTCATAAATATTAAAGAGAGTTTGGTGATGTTACATTTCCAATAATAAAAAAAAAATTCTGTAGAACTTCAGTGTAACATCAACTGAATTTAACATCTAAAAGCCAGACTGTGGCTTATTCTGCAGACTGGCACGAGGGAGCAGAGAGGACTGATGGTACTCTCTTACTCCTTTGCACTGAGGTGCTATATTCCTTCTTCGTGTATGCAGCAGGAAGTAGGCTTTGCAGTACTGCTATGGCTTCGCCTCATGCAGGTGGCTAGGAGAAGGCAGGGAGTGGACAGAGCCTTCACTCCACCCAACCAGTGCACCGGAATCACAGGTTGTGTCAGTCTGTTGGCAAGCACACATGATGAGTCACAGTAAATTCTGCCCCAAAGCAAGGGCAGACTCACACTCTGAGTCACAATCTCCCTCCTGAACTGCTCCAGGATTAGGGCAACATCATGTTGCCCATTACTGTGGTCTGACAATCTAATCTAAAAATTAGTAATGTGATGAATACTCCATTGGTGTGAATTCATTTTCATATCTAATTCAGTACAAACCTGTTTTTTAAAAAAAAACAAAAAACTCTCTCAAGCTGCTGCAGAATTTGTAGCCTGCCAAACAAGGGAATCATGCCAAACGATGTAGGTCCAACTTGCGGTAGGATACATAGAGCTAATACATTTCTTCCATCACTAATTCTGAGGACTCTGCCACATGATGATTCACTGAAAGTATCTGCCAGTCCAATAATCTTGGCTTTGAGCAGATTTGATTTAGAATCTTAAAAATACACAAACTCTCTTTGTATGAAGAGTAATATATTAGCCTAAATCCAAGGTTTCAATGGTGACCAATATATGTGCACTCTGTCTTAAAAGTGGAACTGCTCTTTGTATCCTCTTCATTATGTCTAAAACATTTTATTCTGTGCCATGAAAAGACAAACTAAACAAAAAAATCATTCCTTCATGCTCCAGAAGCATAAAGATCTTTTCTTTAAGAGTTTGTGTTATTAATGCTTAATAAAAAGCAAGGTAGCTATACAAAGTTTCCTTAAAGGTATGTATACAAGTGTTTTTTGTACTTGTAGACACTTTCTGATCCAGAATAGAATTTTGAAAAATCAGAGAGATTGCAGAGAAGAATCAAAAGAATACTTTGAGAACTGGAAAAAATGTTTGAGAACAAGGGATTTAAGGAGATCAGTCTATTTAGATTATTTTACACACACAAATGAACACATATTAAGATTACGTGATTACGGCTGCAACATCAAACACGCAAAATTTAAGAAATGCCAGAATTAAGGTTACCTCTGCAACATTAATACACCCCCTTATGTTTATTCATTACAATATACCTTTAATTACATGATCACATACTTTTTTTTCCAAAGGACCCCTGCATCACACCGTGCTCAGGATTGACCTGCTCTGGCTATGACCCAGGGTTGTGTAGTAAAGGAGGGTGTTGTCTGTAAGGCCCCTACCACAACTGTTGCATAAGTTGGAAAGTGTGTAGTTTATGAGGCAGGGATTGCAGGAAGAGAATGGAGGGTCTCATGGTTGACCCCTCTGATCCCATCAATCTCCTTATCCAGACAGTTCCCACCACAAGCTCCTTAACCAGTATCAGTGTCCTCCCTAAGCCAGCTGGCACCCAGTCCCTTTCCTATTTCCCCTTACTGACTTCCAATTCTTGTCTCCACCCAGTCCCAGCTTCCTTTCCCACCCAGCCTGTCCCAGCCATTTTCCTCCTACTGGCTCCCAGTCCCATTCTTCTTGTTCATCTAATCTCAGTCTACCCTCTAGCTTCCAGTCACAACATCTCTCCCCCGCGCACTCTCTTTTTCATCAGACTCCTTGTCCAAATCTATTCATTTCCATCTACCACATCCTGGTCTAGTTTTCGTTCACTTCTGATGGCCTTTCTCCTCCATGGTGTTTGGATGCCAGCAGGTGGGAGGGCATTAAGAGCATGAGAGAGAGGTTGTCTACTCTCAATTCTGGTCCCTGGACTGGACCCACCCCAGAGAAACAAGGATAAGCCATTTTACAAGGACAGTCCTTCTGTGCTCCATAGCTCTGGACTGGAACATGCTCAGTCACTCCATAGGGATGGCACATGCAGAGTTTCATCAGCACTAGTTGCTATGAGACCCTCAAGCATGCTGTAGGGGAAATTCTAGCTGTTAAGATCTATCAAATCTCTAAAGAACACATGTCATCTGTGATTTTTCAAAAGATTTATAACTTGGTCAAATTTAGAAAGATTCTTATGAGGATGGCAAAAATTCAAGTCCCTCCCACAAAGCATGGTGGTGGCTAGAGCACTTCAAATCAAAGGTTGCTAAAAAATGTTAAGATGGGAAAAATAACACTTTTCCCTAGCTCTGTTCTTGGAAGCAGCATAACCTTTTTGGATGACATTTAAAAAAAAAATCTGATGCAGACACAATGCAAAATTTCAATCTAAATGGTTAAAATTTGACATCACAATTGAAACTACGGTTTTGCAAAGGGAAGTGGCAATCTTAATAATAGACAGTGCTACCAACACTGCCTATAATTAGAAAGGAAGTTAAAAGATGACTTGGTCAAGGTCTGTAAGTAACCATATGGGGAAAAGACACCTCAGAGTAGAAGGCTATTTAAACTAGCTGATAACATCATAACAAAATCCCATGATTACATGCTGAAGTGAAACAAACTCAAACTGAAAATAGGGCCCACATTTTTAACAGTAAGAATAATTGACAATTAGAATAGCATACTAAGGGCTGAAGTGTGTATTCAAGCACTTGAAAGTCTTTAACTTAAAATTGTGTGGATGCACTAAGCAGAATTCAGAGTAGATAACAACAATGGTCCCATCTTCAAATCTACAAAATGTGCAAAAATGTGTATGTTGTATTAGGAGAACAAGTAAAACTGATATTTAATTTAACAAAATTGGAAATATGACAAACTATGTCATACAGCCAAATATTTTATAGAAACAAAATACACTGAAGAATAACTTAATGATTCCTTTAAATTTATCTAGGGAAAAATATATCTATGGTGAAATTCATTTAATTATTTTACACTCAGAGGTAAGGGACGTCATAATTTTTTAAGCAAACAAGTTTAGCTTACCTTGGGCATAGCTATTAAAGAAAATAATAATAATACTGTTTGTTTGCTTACAGAATCCATTCCTCACTAAACTTTCAATCCAAGTACTTTTCTTACTGACCATTCCCATCTAATTTATTTATAATCATGAATTAAGGCATATCTTTAGTACACACTCCAGTTAATTATCTTAAATCATATCTCTGGATATCATGCAGTATCATAATTTTGCACTATGCATATGAAATTAAATTATGCCACTAACTAAATTTTAAAGCATCTCTATGCCATTCTTTCTCACGTAAAGTATCTCAATTTAAACACAGATTTTGACATTTCACGTAGTGTTCCTGTTCTTTCAGACCAAAAAAATACCTGCAGGATATTATAATGTACCTCCCTCTCAGGTTCTTTATCAGACTATATTCTTATTTTTAGTTTCCCTCCTGGTAATAAAGCCTTCAGTCAGGGTATCGTATGCTACATGTTTCTTCTAAATTTCATGGAAGGCCTTTGGACCTGGTAAATAGAACACAGCTGGCACAACCTTCTGCACTGGGAAATCTTGAATTCTGATAATCAGGCTAAGCATTGCTTTAAGGCTTCCCTTTTGAGTCCAGAAAAGTCATTTTCTAATAGCTCATTGTGACAATCTGCTGGTGTTGCCAAAATTGTGAATTATTGTGCCCCCCCTTTCAGCCAGTGAGAGTTTTGCTGCTACTAACCTATGCATCAGCTCCCAAACCAGCTTGTCTGCTCTGCCAGCTCTTCAGGACTCTGCCAATCCAAACCTTGCCTAGCAGGTAACAATCAGTGAACCCCAACTCCTGAGTTCTTCAGAGATGTCTCTATGCAATGTCCAGCGCTCTCACTGAGCACCCATCCAGTTCACTTTTCCTTTAAAGAGGCAGTACCCAGCAGCATATTACTTTAACTGAGGTTAACAAATACTCTGTTTTAATCAAAATACTGAACTGGTTTGTAGTAAAAGTAAAACAAGTTCATTAAACAAAAAGTCATAGGTTTAAGTGATACCAAGTGTAAGGAATAAAGATAGAAAGGATTACAAGCAAACAAAAGTAAAAATACCCTTTTAAGACTATAACCTAGTTTAACAAACTAGTGTGTCTTGTTCAAAAAAATATTTCTCACTAAGGGCAGGTCTACACTAAGGGTGGGGGTCGAACTAGGGTACGCAAGTTCAGCTACGTGAATAGCGTAGCTGAACTCGAAGTACTCTAGTTCGAACTACTTACCCGTCCAGACGCCGCGGGATCGAAGTCCGCGGCTCCAAGGTCGACTCCGCCACCGCCGATAGCAGTGGTGGAGTACCGGAGTCGACCGGAGCGTGTGGGGAGTTCGAATCTATTCATACTAGATTAGACGCGATAGTTCGAACTCCGAGAAGTCGAACTCACCGCGTCGACCCGGCAGGTAAGTGTAGACTAGCCATAAGTCTCTTTTCCAATATGGCCAATCAGACTGTCAGGCCAGGACCCTTCACAGGTCTCAAAGTGCTTAGTTCCTTTATCTTCTCAGGCGAAGGATGCCAAAATGGCTCCTCACTCTCTCTGCTTATATCTTCCCAAAGTTCACTGAGCCTGGTTCAAGAGGCAGGAAGACTTCCTGGGGGGTGCAGTCTCCACCCCACTCTTTGGTCACACCTTTATACTGGAGACACATTGAAGCAGGCAGAACCACATGTGTTTGTCTGGAAAAGGGTGTGGCTTAGTCACCGCTTACCAAATACATTTTAAGGCCATATCTCCAGCACATGTCTATAAAGTCCTTTGTGGGTTTTTACCATAGGTACATCATGCAAGAATATTAATAATCAGTGAGTTTTCCAATGATATATTACATGCCACAATTTGTGTATATACCATGAAAACAATGTGCCAACTAGACTGAGGTGCTTTTTAGGGTCACAGAGCTTTCAAATCTGCTAGGTTATCCCTTATATACACATGGTAATTAAAAGGGAAGTGATCTAAGGAGGAGCCCCATCTGACTGCTATGCAGTATCCTGCTTAGCTGCAGTTTTAATATTATAGAATATGGACACTTAACCCTTCATTTCACTTACGACCATAGACTTCATTTTCCAATCAAAGCATTACAGACATTTCCTTGTATCTAATCATGTGAGAAAAGGATACTTAACCCAAATCACTCATGCTCTTACACACAAAAAACGGACTCTGAGGAATCAAGCCTCACAGCATGTGAACTCTGAATCCAGTTGCAGCAAACCCCATCAGAGAGTCTGCCAGGGATATTTGACTCTCTTGCTCCATCAATGATGATGTTATTGCTGAGATAGGGAGGAGAGAGTTGGCAGTACTGAAAAACGCCATATGAGGTGCCGAGGAGAGAAAAGAGCCTATTTTCCCCAAAAAAACCACAGCCAAAGTAAACCAACTACATTGCTGCTGTGATGATCCATAGATCATGTAAGAAAACCATATCTTCTCTTGAAAATGTGCTTTTCTGGAGGACGGGAAGGAAGTCTAGATTGTTAATTCAAATACAATATAATACAGTACCCACAAAAATACTAGGTTAAAAGAACATTGCTAAGGCTGTAAAATTAACCACCCAAAGTTAGGAAATGCCAAATCGAAGGTTGCCAGAGCAACCTTAATTCATCTGCTTGTGCATATGTATTATGATACAGTCTTTAATTGTATGATCACATTGTACCTTTTTCCTACAGGACCCCGTCTCAGTCAGTGCACAGGATGGTGCTCATTTAATGAGCAGCTATTCAATATTTTCATTCAAAATAACTTCATTAATATTTGAAAAGCACTCAGATATTATAGTGATAAGGTCCATAAGAAAAGCCTGTGAGGAAATTAATAATTCTATCTGTAAAGCGGAGTTTGAATAGTGTGCAGTAAATAAGGAATGGGGACATGCATTGACCAATGAGGAAAAAGAAAATACTGAATAGCTGCTCAGTGGATGAGTGTCATCCATCCTGTGCATTTAATAAGATAGGGGTTCTGTGGAAAAAATCCAGTATGTGATCATTTAATTAAAGACTGCCATAATGAATACATACGAGGGGGCTAAATACAGGTTTCATAGGCAACCTTAATTCTGCAAAGTGCTTGACTTTGCAATCTTAATGATGTTCTCTTCACATAAAGAGAATATGTGTATGTAATTTCCTAGTTTTCAACAAACAACAAAAGCAGAAGTTCACCATGTGGTAGCATATTGACACTCACACGTTGTCATCAGCAGGGTTGGATCCCTTAGATCCATTGAACACACCTCTGCCACTCGAGTTAATGGAGTAACAGAGCCAGTTGTCATCTTCTATGTGGACCATCACTAGAGGAGGATGAGACACACACTTTGCCAGGGAGGTTCACAGGTATTTGCTGACAGTAAAGAATAGAATAGGTTCCATTCCAGGCTCTGGAGGTGATGCTTCTCTAGTGGACACAGACTCTTCTGCCCCTTTGCCCCCACACTAGACCCCTTCTCCCCCCCCTTCCAACTGCTCCCTGTTTCCATCCTGTCTTTCCTCTCCCTGGGCTCTTCATCCCAGCCAGTTTGTCCTCACTTAGCTAGTCCAAGTTTCTAATCCTCAGACTTTTCATCCCATTGCCAACCTTTTTGCCCTACCAACCCTACTCTACCCCTCCAGTTTCCCTGTCCCACCACTATCAGTCGTGGTCTAATTGCCCAGCCAGTTTGAAATCCTGCCCCTCCCAGCTCTTTGTTTGCTGCGCCTCTCCCCCAAGCCCACACTCCCCATCTCCTCTGACTTCATCTCAGCCTCCCACCGCCAGGCTCCTTGTCCAGTCTAGGTGTCTTCCCCCAGCTCCTTATTTCAGTCTCTTTGTATAGCAAGTTCCAGTTTTCTTCCTGAAACCTGGTTCCTCATCAGATCTGCCTCCACTTCCCCCACTGCCACTGGTTCCCAGTCTCCTTTTCAAGATAGTGCTAGTCTCCCCGCTTGGCTTTTCATCTAATCTCAGATGCCCAAACCCACTGGCTCCAAATCCCCCACTTGTTTTGCTCCCTACCTCTCAGTCCCGGTCTCCTTGCCCAAACAGTTCCAACTTCCTCCTTATCCCCTCAACATAGCTCCGAACTCCCAATGCCTCCTCTCAACTCCCAATGCTAGTTTTCCTTTTTCCTCCAGACCCAATCTCCCCACAACACCAGGCTTCCTTGTTTCAGTCTCATCTCCCCAAAATCCTCTGAAGTCCAATCTTTGTACCCTTTGTATGTCTATCAGACAGCTTTTTCCTTCACATTGCCTGGACCCAGCAGCAAGGGCATTGCAAGCAGAGGACAGAAGTTGCCAGCTCAGTTCTAGGGTTGCCAACTTTCAAATTTCTTAAAACTGGACACTACAGCCTTTCCTCCACACCTCCCCGTCACTCATTCCCCTCCATCCTCTGGTTGCTCGCCCACTCCCCAGAACTCACCTGCCACCTACAGATCTGGGCTGGGAGCTGACACAGCACCTGCCTGACTGCCCACAAGATGCAGGTAGGAAGTAGCCCTGGCTGAGAAGGGGCTAGTGCAGATTGATGACATGGTGCCCCTGCCCTGGCCCCTCCGCATCTCCAGGCCACTGGCCAGGCTGGCAGGGAGCAAGCTGGCAGTGGAGTTTACAGGCAGCACCCCTCCCCCCCATTTCAGCACCCCTGCAGGAGAAAAACGGATTTTTATGTCTGGTCAGTACTTCTGACCGGACACTGTACAGGTGCCCCTTCAACTGGACTTTCTGGTCGAAAACTGGGCACCTGGCAATCCTACTCAGTTCTAGTGCTTGGACCTGGCACAGCCCAAAGGAGCTAGAAACTATTTGTGTGGTAAATTCTGCCCATCCTCAGGCTGCAGCATGCCCAGGGAGTATGCAATCTTCAGGGAATGTAGCAGAGTAGGTCTAACAAGTCTCTATTGTGCTTGAAAGAACTGAGATTTTTCATAGGCTTATAATCGGGCCAGATTCAGGCAGATTGTCATGGGAATATCAAAAGGTCACCCTCCTGCCCATTTCCAGGTCTGTGCTCCAAAGTGTGGGGGCACCAGCATTTCTCAAAGAAAAGGTTACCAGAAATTTTTAACACCAGAATAACAATGTATTTTCCCTTAGCCTTATTCTCAGAAATGGCTGAAAACATCTTGGCTGGAACTAAAAGAAAAAGAAAAAAGACCAACCAAAATAATCAGCTTGAGGCAGGCATTTTGACTTGCAAAATTTCAGCCAAAACAATTAAAGTGGAGCAAACGTCTAAGCAACTGATGACAGGTTCTTATAATGGGAACCATTGGACAACCTTAAAAATAGGTGGTGCTACTAGCCCCAAATATAACAACAGAATGTGTAGGCAAGATCTGTGTCTACTGTGGCCTTCACCCACAAAGTGAGAGTTTGAATAAGTTTCTAATAAACATCTTTAAGTGCTTTTTCTAAACCTCTCATTATATTCTAAAGCAGACACTATTTTGAACTCAAGAGAGCACGTATTATCTAGTCCATTCCCAGAAATACTTTGAGGCTACAGCTCTACTAAATGACAGCATTGTCACTTACATAGAGCTACGAGCATTTAAATCTACACATAATTTAATAGCCATGTACCTCTAGTCCAAAACTATTATACACAAAGCATCCAAATGGAATTATACTAATGTAAAAAGCAGCATTATATTTTCAAATCTGGCTAGAAGATAGAAACATGTTTTATATTCTATAGTCTTCCACAGTAATCTGCATGTAAAAAACCAAGCCCTTACTAACCAGTGACTGAAGAAAATAACCCCCAGGTGATATGTCTGCCTTCATTCTTTATTTGCTACTATAATCTGCTGGATGGGCTTATTCATAATTATATTATGGTACTTGACATACAGCAAGCAGTTTAGAAGTTTAGACAAAAACATATATTAAAAAAGAGCCTGTACCAAAAGCTGATGAGATAAAATATAAGAATTTCTTTCTCTCCCCCTACCAATTAACTCAATAAATCTGTTCGCAATAAGAAAGCACATGCCATTCATAACAGACTATATTTACCATCCCGTTTTATTCATTCTTTGGAAAAGTTTGCCTGCTGTTCTGCTTAGCTGGCATCATAATTAGACTCATATACTTAAACATCAGGAAGAGTAAAACCAATTAATATACAGTTGCAGCAAGATTCCCGTCACAAAATCTTACTCAAACACTGAGACATAATTAGTACCAATGCCAGCAGACTGGCTGGAACATTCTTTTTGAAAGCACTACTTACACTATGATTTTTTTAAAAGAAATCTGCACAACAATCTTTTTCAAGGCCTTTAGACTTCTGGGAGACTATGAGAACAAAACAGCTGAGATTTGCCAGTAAAAGACTAATGCTAAGGCATACAAATAAAATTTTCAAAGGTGCCTATGTGAGTCAGGAACCTAAGTATTCTATTCTAAGTATTCCTATTCTGAAAAAAGAATGTAGGTACTTGGAAGTCCCTTTAACTTTCAATGAGACTTGAGCTTCTAGGTCACTTTAGGCACTTCAAAATATTTATGCTATATTTTCATCAAAAGTGAGCTAACTCGCTAGTCAGGCGGTGGGACGGATGGGAGGTGAAGAGCAGAGAAATATCACTACTATGCCTACAAGTCATTCAGAAGTTGGACAAAAAGGGTAAAAAACGTTCTTCTCTTTCTTCTAAGGACCTGCCTAAACACTGCCATAGGTTGTGGAAGGATAGGTCTTGTCTAGGGTATTAAACATCAAGGGCTACCAGAACAAGACCGAAATCTTTGTATTACAAAGATATCATAAAGCTGGACTGTTGTTGCATTAGGATTTGCTATATACTAGCCTATTTCAGAACCTACAATATAACCCTAAATGATTAAAAGAGTTAAATAATTATAAAGACAAAGATTAAAATATACTGATTTAAAAGATACCACATTAACCCATATGTGCTGAGACAATTTCTAATAATTTGGAAAAACACATTTAAACATACATACTACATGGCAGCATGATCTCCTAAAACCCCTTGACAACAGTCCCTTATTACAAGGGACATCTCTTATTTTTTCATCTCTGTACAACAAGGTTGGGAGATGCTGAGTACTGCAAAAAGCAGCAAGAAATACCCCTGGTGAATGTAGGTGAGTGCTGCTTCTTCTTATGATTATTGATAATAAATACAATTCTATAATAATAATAACAATAATAACAACAACAACAACAGGTGGGGGCTAAGAAAACAGTCCCTTATTTTTTAAATACAATGTTGGCAACCCTACCATTGAGTGACAACCTGTTCATTGATGTAGGTATAGAATTCAGATTTTAAGCTGTGGACAGTAGGTTATGTTAATAGCTTAGATCATCTTTCTAAATCAAATTATTATTAGACTTTCAGGACTCCATGTGCAGAAATTGTTCTCCAAATTACAGAACAAGCACTTTTTGACGCAGAAGACATTAGGCAGATGCTAATGCAGCAGATAATTTTAGCAGAGTGCTCTGTCTCCACGTGTTGGCATGGAGGAAACATTGCTTCTTCTATGCATTGTTTTTTGGGGAGTTAAGCAGCAGAAAAGAGCACCGAAGAGCACTCACTATCAAGGCAGAACAATTTCTGACATTAAGAGCATAGCACCTTTGCTTCTACTGAGTAGTAGATTACAGTAAAAACATTAGAATAAAGACCAATCTATAGCATCAGACCCTAGAATTTAGAAATCTAGAAGACCTATTGGGTTAAATAGCACATCTCCATGACAATGAAGAAATAGTCCTTTGCTGTATTGGCTAGTGCTTCGTCCAGTCTGGTTTATAATGTTTCAAGCCTTCGGCCTCCACTGCATCCATAGTGACTCTTCCTTAGATTAATTAATTTCACCATTAGGAATTTTCCTGTTATTGAGACTAAATTCTCCTTTATTTAGCTTCATTACATTACTTCTGTTTTTACCACTGGGTCATCTCAGACAATGTTTTCCTTCTTCAGAAGCAGGATGTGCTCACACACCCTGAGATCACTTTGAATTCTGTAAGAAAGATAGTTGGCTGCTGTAAATCGGCCTAGCTCAGGATAATTCACACCAGTCTTGAATCTAGCACTACATATATGAAGAGTGTTAGAAATGTTTTTTTTTTTAAATTAAGACAGCAAAAATAGGTTAATAATTGAAAAAAGAATCTCAGATAACTTTCTAAAAATTGTACAAAAAAATAATAAGCTCTAAAATACTTAAGCAAGGTCAAAAGATGGGGTATGGGAAGAATGAAGTAGCAGATTGCTAATTATCATTTTTATTATTTTATAGGGAAGTTAAGACTGGGTTCTATGTAATTGCTTTGGTAGGCACAGCCATAACAAATGAACCTGAAAAATGCAATATTCTACTCTTAAATCGTATAGTAGCCCAACTTAATTACAAAAAAAGAAAAAGGAAAAAGAAACATTGCTTTTTTCAAGTAGTTATAAAACATGGTATTAAAGTGCCCTACAGTAAGCAACTTCAGGGACTGTTATTGCTATTTTGAGTGAGATGTAGAGAAAAGAACAGTAATAATCTGGTTAAAACTTGTCCTGGTGTGAAGAGTCATGCTGGAGCTGAATTGCAATTCTGTATGGTTGCACCATGGTCTCTGTGGGTATGTCTATACTGCAATTAGATACCTGTGGCTGTCTCAGGCTTGGGCTAAAGGGCTATTTAATTTCATTGTAGACATTGGGGCTTAGGCTGCAGCCTGAGTTCTAGAACCTTCCCATTTTGCAAGGCTCTAGAGCCTGGGCTCCAGTGTGAGGATGAACATCTACACCACAACCAAGCAGCCCCTTAGCCCAAGCCTGAGTCAACTGGGACAGATAGATTAGGGTGTCTAATTGCAGCACTGACATACCCTAAGACAGTCAGAGATAATAACTATAGGAGAAAGATGGGATAGTACCACCCAGAGAAGGATCGATGTTCAATGAAATTTACAAATGCTTGGGAGATGTTATGCAGTGCTGGATCTGGGGTGCAGGTGTGGATTTCCCTTCACTACTCACTATACAGGTCATTCACATAAAGCCTAACTATTTCTTGTCATGTGCATGGATGGCTGGAATTTCAGGCTCTGTGAAATATTTAGACAAAAATCTCCAGAGTTTCTTTTCCCCCAAATATGCTGAATTTCTGAAAGAATGTTTTCTTCTCTCTCACTCAGACATTCCTTGATCCTACCTATCACTCCTCATATATAAATACCAGGGTGAAATCCTGGACCTATTGAAGTCAGATGTAGTTTTGCCATGACACTCCAGATTTCACTGTAAAACACAAGTACAGCCTTTCTCTGGCTGTGATGAGAAATGTATCTCGCTGCAAGATTACTATTCAGTTTCTAGCATCCAAATATTCAGAAAGAAGGTAGATCTCAAATTTAGGTTTGATTCGTTATGGAAATAGAGTCCAACTATGAAAAGATGCTGACCTGACTTTGGAAGATCCTGTTTAGATCTATACTCACATTTTCAAATCCCGATCCCTGGGAAGATGCATGAAAAGTTATCAGAACTTCAGAAGCAGATTTATGCTGGCCTCTTCCTCTTTACATAATCTATTTTAGGTCATCCATGGATAAACTTGCTAATAGTTCCCTTTCAAACTTCTTGCATGGTTGAAGGTGGGATAAGTGAACATTATGGGAGACCTGACAAGGACATGGATTTTTCATGGAGTGCTTATTCACCCCAATTGCGTGGGTCACTGAACAAAAATTAACAGTTATATCAAAAATATTATAGTTCTGCCACTACTTCAGTTCTACAAGCAACTTTAAAACAGCGTGCTACACCACAATCCAGTGCACATATGGAAGCAGAACAAGAGGGAAAAGGGGCGCTGTGAAACTGTGTGGCAGAAAAACAGATTTTGGACTGAGCAATGGTTTTGCTATTGTTATTTTTAAAATAATTCAAATTATTTGTTCTTCATTTGTATTACTTTTTTACTTTCAAATTGCAAAAGGTATTAGCTTTATCACAATGAAAACAAAATAACATTGCAAATAAAAAAAGAGGATATAGTCCTTTGCAAGATTAATCTTATGAGAGCTAGGTACTTATATTGTTAGGACACTTTCTAATATAACATCAATTTTCACAGCAATTAAGAGACAGTGTGCTGCTCCTTTCTCCTCCCAGCTTTATTTATAGTGTTTGACCTACAACTATTTAAGTTGGGTAAACTAAAGAACAGACGCCAAAGTAGGAAAGCATAAAAGCATCTAAAAGTCTCCCACATCTGCTCAACCCCCACACACCAGACCAGGAGTGGTTGTGTAGGTTAATGCAGAAAGCCATAGCTTCTCACTCCAAACACTGCTTGCTGAATCTGAGATCTTAAGTAAAAACATATATGCTGCTCTCTCAGGAAGCCCCTGAAGAATATTAGTCTAAAATCATATGAAGTGTGGCACAGTTAGAAACATTGGAAATTGTATTGTATTTGCAGAGAAATAAGTACAACTAAATCGTCCGCTGAGCCAAGGATCTGTACTATGCTTTGTCTATACATACATGGCTCAAAGTTGAAGCCTAGACAAATTCCAACTAGAAATAAGGTGCACATTTTTAAAAGTAAAGGCAATTAATCATGGGAACAATTTACCAAAGTTTGTGGTGGATTCTCCATCACTAGCAATTTTTTAAATCATGATTTGCTATTTTTCTAAAAGATGTGCTGTAGTTCAAGCACAGAGATTGGATCAGAAGCAGGAATTAATATAGGAAAGGCCTATGCCCCATGTTCTACAGCAGGGGTTGGCAACCTTTCAGAAGTGGTGTGCCAAGTCTTCATTTATTCACTCTAATGTAAGGTTTCGCGTGCCAGTAATACATTTTAACGTTTTTAGAAGGTCTCTTTCTATAAGTCTATAATATATAACTAAATTATTGTTGTATATAAAGTAAATAAGGTTTTTAAAATGTTTAAGAAGCTTCATTTAAAATTAAATTAAAATGCAGAGCCCCCCGGACCGGTGGCCAGGACCCAGGCAGTGTGAGTGCCACTGAAAATCAGCTCGCGTGCCGCCTTTGGCACGTGTGCCATAGGTTGCCTACCCCTGTTCTACAGGATGTCAGACTAGATTATCACAATGGTTTGTTCTGGACTTTAAAAAAATATAAAATCTATAAATCTATGAAAACCCCGTGCTAAAAAGGCATGAAGTTGAATCCAATCAACCAAAGTGCTGGTATTACTGAAATGGCCTTTTGGTTGTTATGATTATAGTCCTGTCGATTATTGGAGACCATACTCCTGCAAGCCAGCTTTCCTTTAAAGCCAAAAGAAATGAGGAGGCCTATCCCCACCTTGCCTAGATGCTCCATTCTCAGGCCCTGAATTCTCACAGCAACTTGGTTCTCTTTTTGCTTCCTCTCTTACTGTCTCCCCCAGACTACTTCCTCTCTTTCAATGGCTGTTTTCCTTGTCCCTCAGGAATCTCCCTGAATGGAGTAGCAGGGATCCTAAGACTTCTGTCATCACTTTTAATAGTCTTGATACCTCCTTACAGAGTCTTTAATGTCCGAGAGCCAAAATCTATTCTCAGATATACACACAGAGTTGCCATTAATTCCTGTTGGTAGTTGTGTATGTAAATATGAAGACAGAATTTAGCATAGTTTCTCATTAGAATGAGTTTCTATTATCACAGGGCTCTTCTTGACTAGGCCATTAATGGTAATGCTTAGGCAACCTTAAATAAAATGCTGTATTGTATTAATGTGTTGAGGTGAACAGAAAAGAAATGTGTGCAATGTAAAGGAGGATTTTCCTTTTTTAGCTTTATCAATATATATCTGAACACTTACCTGAGCAGCTGTAAAATGTTTGAATAATTATTCTCAGACTATTTCATAAAACCTTACTGGGGGGAGAGTACAAATGAATAAATTACATCCTGTACTACTGCCTATACAGGTCCAAAACCGAACATTAAAATTGCCACTCTTTCTGCTGAAGGCTAGTCAGGCTATTCTTAAGTCTTCAATCCACTGTCCTCTAAAAGTCTCCTTGTATTCAGAAGCTGATTCAGACTGTTTAGCAATTTTCAGCTATTTCATACATGTACTGTAACCTGTACAAATGTGGCTTTCAGTCAAAACAGAATGGGAATGAGTTTAGCATACATGAAATAATTTAGTCCCATATCACAACTTAATTTACTGCTGTTCAGCATCAAATAACAGCTAATCTTTGCATTGTTAAAAATAAAGCAAGCCCCTAGATCCCAGATGAAAGGTGTTATTTTTACTATGTGTTAAGCATCCCATAATGTTTGTTTGAAAGAAGTACTGGCCTATTTTATTACAATTTAGTGATGTGCTAACCATATCATGAACAGCAGTGAATCTTAATGAAAGTAAGGATTACTGACAGATGTTAAGAGACACAAAATGAGAATGACCCTGGTCCCCGTTCCTAAATTAACACACATTAAAACAACAGAAATAAAAGACCCTGATATGGTGAATGTTACAAAAAGTAGATGCTTTTGTTATTTCTGAAGACAGTGCCTCGTACTCTGTGTATATGAGACAGAGATATAAATACATATTCATACACGCATACAAAACTCTGTTCAGTATGCACACTATTAATCCTCAAGGATTTTATTTACATATTTTAAACAAAAATACAAATATATATGCAATTATGTTATTTTAAAATAAATTTTAGGAAGATGCTATTAAGTAACAAAAATAAATAAAATAATTAATGGGCAGGAAGGATTGCATTGTGGCAGTGCACTGGAATTAAGTTCAATTCCCACCTTGTCCACAAACTTCCTGTGTGAACTTAGGCACTTGGTTTCACTGTGCCTCAGTTTCTCATCTTAAAATAGAGATAATAAAAATACACTTTCTCCCTTCTTTTGTGTGTCTTTTCTATTTAGATTGTGAGCTTTCTGGGACAGAGACTGTCTCTTAATATGCATATGTACAGTGCCTACCACCATGGGCCTGATCTTTGATCATGGCGATAGGTGTAATTATTTGATACCATTTACAATAATCATTCGATTCCAATTTCAAATCTTAAATTTGTCACATAACCACAGCCACTGGTGATTAAATTATGATAGAGATGGGCAAATTTAGTTTTGATAAAGGAAAAATCATCCCAAACTTTTGCCTAAAGTACGAACAAAAATGTTTTGAGGCTTGAAAAAATGTCAGTAACATCCCTCATACAGCCCTTAATTTTAATTTTTACATTCACCTTCACGTCTTAATGCCAACCAAAGTTGAACCCCACCCCACCCCCAAGTTAGAAGACACTTTGTGGTGTTTACAACCTGTGCAAAAGTAGGAAATTCTCAGAGGAAAGCCAGTTTCTTGTGAGACTTGGAGGACATTTTTGTAAACCTAGGTGAATCCAGGAAGTTGGAATAAGTATCTGATCTTTTGGATGCTTGCTTATCTTAACCCACTAAATCACTTGAGCTTTCCCTATTACGATGAATTTATCTTATTATTTTATAAATTCATGCTTCTTATCATAGAATCATAGAATTCAAGATCAGAAGGGACCATTATGATCATCTAGTCTGACCTCCTGCAAGATGCAGGCCACATAAGCCGATCCACCCACTCCTGAACTAATTCTCTCCCTTGACTCTGCTGTTGAATGCTCCAATCATGATTTAAAGACTTCAGGTAGCAGATAATCCACCAGCAAGCGACCCCTGCCCCATGCTTCGGAGGAAGGCGAAAAACCTCCAGGGCCACTGCCAATCTACCCTGGAGGAAAATTCCTTCCCGACCCCAAATATGGCAATCAGATGAACCCCGAGCATGTGGGTAAGACTCTCCAGCCAGACCCTCTGGAAAAGGCTAACAATATCCCAACATTGACCCTTTATACTAATTACCAGTGTGGCACGTTATTGACCTATTGACTAAACCCGTTATCCTATCATACCATTCCCTCCATAAACTTATCCAGCTTAATCTTAAAGTCATGGAGGTCCTTCGCCCCCACTGTTTCCCTCGGTAGGCTGTTCCAGAATTGCACTCCTCTGATGGTTAGAAACCTTCGTCTAATTTCAAGCCTAAATTTCCTGACTGACAATTCATATCCATTTGTCCTCGTGTCCACATTAGCACTGAGCTGAAATAATTCCTCTCCTTCCCTGATATTTATCCCTCTGATATATTTAAAGAGTGCAATCATATCTCCTCTTATCCTTCTTTTGGTTAAGGAAAACAAACCGAGCTCCTCAAGTCTCCTTTCATATGACAGGCTTTCCATTCCTCGGATCATTCTAGTGGCCCTTCTTTGTACCCGTTCCAGTTTGAATTCATCCTTCTTAAACATGGGAGACCAAAACTGCACACAATACTCCAAATGAGGTCTCACCAACGCCTTATATAACGGGACTAGCACCTCCTTATCTCTACTAGAAATACCTCGCCTAATGCATCCCAAGACCGCATTAGCTTTTTTAACGGCCACATCACATTGCCTACTCATAGTCATCCTACGATCAACCAGGACTCCTAGGTCCTTCTCCTCCTCCGTTACTTCCAACTGGTGCATCTCCAGCTTATAACTAAAATTCTTGTTAGTCATCCCTAAATGCATAACCTTACACTTCTCATTATTGAATTTCATCCTGTTACTAATACTCCAGTTTACAAGGTAATCCAAATCTCCCTGGAGGATATCCCGATCCTTTTCACAGTATCTTTTTCAGTTGAGCAGATGGATAATCTTCCTTGGTCTATATGAAACATAAAAAAACGTGGGGGGGGGGGAGATCTGCAAAATGTCCCATTTCATGGACTATTTCATTTCTGCCTGTGGGAAAATATTGTTCTTGTTTGAAGGAAGAGAGTTGCCAGGAGATTTTGGGTTCTTTTATGGGGACAAAGACATCAGCATCAGCTATAATGGAGAAGGCATACAAAGAGAATCCAGTTTATTTATCCAAAAAGGGGATGTGTCCTGCATACCACAATGATGTATTATGGCAGCAATTACTGTGAGAATCCCTTGTGTATAAACTTTGGTTTGAAATAAACATACATTTCTGTTTAATAAAGAAAATGTTTCTGACAAATATGGACACATTTCTGTAAGAACTCCAACTGGCTTTAATGGGAGCTACACGCATGGAGCTCAGCACACAGGATGAGGCTCCACACTACTATAGTTTATATATTGTTAATATATATCCTGCAACATGGCCCTTGCAGACATTAATACACAAAAACGTAAAGGTAAAAAAGAAATATATATTATGGAAACAAGATTCAATGTGAATTTTAAAGCCCCATTCTCAGCATTGAAATATCTGCTAACTGACTCTGAATGTCAGCAAAAAAATTGATTGACAGCTCAGTCTTTGAACTACAGATACAAATGTGCAGAGGTGTTGTTAGAAATGTGGGTCATGAGAGGCTTGAAATATTCAGAAGGAAGGCATCAAGCCTTTAAAAAACTAAGATATCAGCATCTACCAAGGGAATTTACAAATAAGATACATTTTACCTCAGGCTGATTAGCGGCTTTGACAGCCCTGGATAATGTTTAACCTTCAAAGCTATAAAGGTGCTAGAACTTCCCTGAGCTTACACCTTCAAATAGGCTTTGTTTTATATATTTTTCCTGTGTTAGACTACATCATCCATCCAAACCTCATTATAAAACCCCACCGGAGTAGGGGGACTCCTACTTCATAGCTCTGGTTTGGAATTAAGGTATTGACTGATCTTGTATAAGAGTTCATAGTCCCCATCTAACTGGGAACCACATAAAATAGCATTTCTCACATGACAGTGTGTGTGTGCAATATATGACTGACAATGGCAAATCACAAGTTAATCCAGGGGTAGGCAACCTATGGCACGCGTGCCAAAGGCGGAACACAAGCTGATTTTCAGTGGCACTCACACTACCCAGGTCCTGGCCACTGGTCTGGGGGGCTCTGCATTTTAATTTAATTTTAAATGAAGCTTATTAAACATTTTAAAAACCTTATTTACTTTATATACAACAATAATTTAGTTATATATTACAGACTTATAGAAAGAGACCTTCTAAAAACGTTAAAATGTATGACTGACATACGAAACCTTAAATTAGAGCGAATAAACTAAGACTCGGCACACCACTTCTGAAAGGTTGCCGACCCCTGAGTTAATCAGTATTAAACCTTTTCTCTTTTTATATCAGAGGGGTAGCCATGTTAGTCTCGATCTGTAAAAGCAGCAGAGTCCTGTGGCACCTTATAGACTAACAGACGTTTTGGAGCATGAGCTTTCGTGGGTGAATACCCACTTCGTCGTAGCCCATCTACTGGCAAGTTATCATTTTTGTTTTAAGATCACTCACCAGACGATTTGATCACTCAAAGCGATTGCTGGTCCCACATTCCTCACCTCTTAGCAGAACACACTAAAACTGACAGAAGTGTAATGTCCTAATAGGCATTGCCTGTAATAAAACCACAGTCAGGAAGGAGAAATACACAAGATTAAAAGAGATTTGCCTGCTATCCAATGGTGCAAGAAAGGAAAGATTATAGCTCATCAGATTGATGGTCATGAGGAATGGTTAAATGAATACAAGTGTTGGACAAAAATAAAGAAAACTGAACAAACAGTCAAAACCTTCTCTCTTTCCCCCACCCCTCATTCTGTGAGGGCAGGTGTATATGTTACTTTGGGTTTATGGTTTCATATGGATTTTAAATATTAAAAAGCCAGGCCAGATCCTGAACTTGTGTAAAATTGGGAAATTTTTATTGAAGTGAATGGAGCTAGGCTGAGGATCTGGCCCATGGTATAGAAGGTTTCCAAAATATAAATATTTCTAAAAAAAGAAGACTCCATTCAAGTAAAGTCTAGGTTACAGACATACATAAGGGGCATGGGTACATAATACCTTTCAAAAATGTTAAATAAAAATATCCAAATGTTAGTGTCCCAAGTGATGCATAATTAAAGTTACTCATCTTGTGAGACACTCAGACTACCTTAATTCTGGCCCAAGATGTATCGGCTCAAATATGTGGAGAATAATTGATCTGAATGCCAGCAAATGACAGGGCATTGATCAAGAATTGAGAATGTTCTTAATCTCCTTTACATGGCATGTCCAAGGTTTAGAACAATCAAGGTCCATGGTTACTAAAAATCTCAGATTGGAAAGATGCATCTCTGATCAGAAATCCAACATGAGATGAATCCCTAAGGTAAGATGCTAAGGAGAAGACAGGTTTTGATAAGAGTTAATAAAACAAAAGTGACTATGGTAACGAGTCAATCCCTGATATTGGCTCACTAAGGGAATCAGAAATGTATTTGTGTATTTTTGTTAACTTACATTAAATTGTAGCTTTCTGATGTTCACTAAACAAACAGATCCTTCTTTACAATGCGATTTGAGTTTCTGACTATTGTAGATGAAAATGAATAGCACATTGAATAATTCTTTTCTGGGATTCTGGAGACAATTTTACATAAAAAACACTAGCTGAGATATATCTCTGTATTTCATATGCAATTTATCCACACTATGCTCACTCCTCAATCTACATGATTCCAGATAGAATTGTTTGTCATTTTGTGAGGAATATATTAACAAGGACTCTTTTGACAAGATGGCAACCCATCATGGTAAAGAAACCCACTTATTGAAAATATTTCTGAATAAGTCTCCCAGGTGTGTTTGTTTAACCTTTTCATAGCTGGGCTCACAGGCATATTCCTATGCCTTCATTATTAACGGATGCTGTACTAAAATCAATAGGGTGTAAGTACATACTGGATACAGTACTCTCTCAATTGCAATATAGGAAATAAACTGGATACAGAGCTAAAACTCCTGGAAATTTTAATCCTTTTAAACATATTAGAGAAGGGCAGAACAGAGGATAGGGAATTGGGATTCCTTGGACTAGAATACCCAAAGGAGTGAACTGAGTGAAGGACATCTGGTCAGTACAGATTACAGGAAGCATGGAATGGGGGGCAGCACCTCCTTTGCATCATTCTCCCTTTAAACTTTGTGGAAGCCCATCCCCATGGCTGCACTGTGGGGACTGTGCTCTACTATTTTTTTTTGCAGAAGGAGTTGGAGGAACAAAAAGCAGATCCAGCAACTAGCTATTTTTCATGGCATTATCACCAGTTAATCAGCTGATGTACCAGTAGGAGTCAATGATGTCCAGTTCCTTCAGACTCCCCCCATGGCTCTTCCATGGTCTCTACTTTTGTGGATCTGGGTGTTGATTTTCCCAAGGTCACAAGTCTCTTCAGCATTGGCAAGCCACATACCCCAGAACACCTCCTCCCACTCAAGATGAAAATCACTGTTTGTTTGTTTTTTAAATGGTCCGTCTGCTTCATTCTCCTAGATTTCTCCAAAAAAGGCAATCCAGCCTCTGGGTTCTATTCTAGGCCCCATTACTAACTTGCTTTCCAACCAAGATAAATCATTCCTGCTTTCTATTCCTCAAATTATCCTTCAGGAAAATGTCCATACTACTATTTACCTTGCTTACTACTGTGCCATAGAATTATTAGGGTTGGAAGAGACCTCAGGAGGTCATCTAGTCCAACCCCCTGCTCAAAGCAGGACCAACCCCATCTAAATCATCCTAGCCATGGCTTTGTCAAGCCGGGCCTTAAAAACCTCTAAGGATGGAGATTACACCACCTTCCTAGGTAACCCATTCCGGCACTTCACCACCCTCCTAGTGAAACAGTATTCCCTAATATCCAACCTAGACCTCCACCACTGCAACTTGAGACCATTGTTCCTTGTTGTGTCATCTGCCACCACTGAGAACAGCCTACCTCCATCCTCTTTGGAGCCCCCCTTCAGGTAGTTGAAAGCAGCTATCAAATCCCCCCTCACTCTTCTCTTCTGCAGACTAAATAATCCCAGTTTCCTCAGCCTCCCCTCATAAATCATGTGCCCTAGGCCCCTAATAATTTTTGTTGCCCTCCGCTGGTCTCTCTCCAATTTGTCCACACTCTTTCTGTAGTGAGAGGGCCAAAACTGGATGCAATACTCATCAGTGCCGAATAGAGGGGAATAATCACTTCCCTTGATCTGCTGGCAATGCTCCTACTAATACAGTCGAATATGCCATTGGTCTTCTTGGCAACAAGGGCACACTGCTGACTCATATCCAGCTTCTTGTCCACTGTAATCCCCAGGTCCTTTTCTGCAGAACTGCCGCTTAGCCACTCGGTCCCCAGCCTGTAGCAGTGCATGGGATTCTTCCATCATAAGTGCAGGACTCTGCACTTGTCCTTGTTGAACCTCATCCGATTTCTTTTGGCCCAATCCTCCAATTTGTCTAGGTCACTCTGAACCCTACCCCTACCCTCCAGCATATGTACCTCTCCCCCCAGCTTAGTGTCATCCACAAACTTTGTGAGAGTGCAATCTATCCCATCATCCAGATCATTAATGAAGATGTTGAAAAAAAATGGCCCCAAGACCAACCCCTGAGGCACTCTGATACCGGCTACCAACTAGACATGGAGCCATTGATCACTACCCATTAAGCCCGATGATCAGGCCAGCTTTCTATCCACCTTATAGTCCATTCATCCAATCCATACTTCTTTAATTGCTGGCAAGAATACTGTAGGAAACTGTATCAAAAACCCAATGAGGCTTCATTAAACAGTGGCTGAAAAAAATACTTTAAAATACTTGGTTGAAACTGCACCACAGACTATAATGGAAATTTTGATACTAATTTGTAATTAGTTGTTTACCATAAATTAATGTTCCTGTATGTGGCCTAATTTTTCACCCTGTAACTAACTGGTCACTTGGTGAAGTTTTGCAACAAGCTGAGCATCTTTTTTATTCAAAAAATAAAATAAAATAAAAACCCCACAGTGACAGTGCTGAAGCTATGAAACCAAAAGCCTCAAGGTAGGCAAGTCACAGCTAATCAGTTCTTACCAGTGCAGGATGAGCTACTGTTGTCTAAAACTAAATGAAAGGTCAATCAGACTTGCTGGTTTCAGCAGATGAATGTGCTCGCCTTAATGGACTAGTCAGTTACCTCTGGGACATGTTCAGTTTCAACTAAAGCCTGATTTCTAACTTATTGTATTACAGAATGAGTTGGTGTAACAGGCAGCAGCAAAACAGCTAGTATGCAATTAATGGCCAATGTGAAGCATAAAGAAAAGTGGGAACCTAATAGTATAACTCCATATTGGGAATGCACAAAGAAACATAAGCAGCAATTGTAGCATATCAGTTTAGAAAGAAGAAACAACACACACCTTCACACAGAACTGGAACCTACCCATTCTAATTTTATACATGAATCATATTTCCTCATCTCCGAAGCCCCTTTTATTTTTTCATTTTCACACACTCTATACTTCCCGTTTCTATGTGGTAACAAAAGCAGAGATGCCAAAATGCTGTGAAACAGGTTGTTCTAGAGGCAATTAAGGCTTGATAGCAAATAGGAAATACTGGGAAACTTAGGAGACTACTTGTTTTCTCACATTTTTTCCAGCTCAACTTGGCAGACCTCAAGAAGTTTGGATAAGCAAATAAAGTTCTTGGTTCATCTAAAGAACTGAAACTGCAGTTTAAATCCAGCACTGAAGAAGATTGACTTCTGCCTCTGATAGCACAAGCTCTGATCAGTGAAAGGGATACAAACCTTGACATCTCGTCAATGCATTGTGAATTACTCTGTCAGATCAGCTGGCTGACAACATACCTTGGTCTCAAAATGCATTCCTCATCTTTTGAGGAATGAGTCTAGTTTCTGGTGTAGGATGTTCCCTTTAACTGGCACTGCATTTGTGTGGCAGAAAACGCAAGTCACCTGACCTAGCATCTCTTTCTCTGAATCTTGTTCTGTCTGCAATAGCTATCTGCTTGGCTATCAGAGACAATTTCATCTACAGCATTATATACATGCACAGGAGAGTGGCACAAAACTATACAAAGTAGGGTGTCATTTTTATGTAACCCACACACCTCCTGGGGGTTGTGTGCTGTCTCATCTGGCACCAAGACCACATAGAGATTAATGAGTCTGCTACAGCCTTAGCTAAAAGCCATGTCGCTTTTTAGCTCATGCAGTAGACACTCATGCATTTAGCTCCAGAGGTCCCAGGTTCGATCCCGCTGACAACTGGGGTCTGTCAGTGTAACACTTACAAGATGGAAAGCACACAATGCCTGCATGAAAAAGCCATAGTTTAAAAATATGTTTGTTGTACTTAAAACCTTGCCAATTTTTGTAGGTAAGTGAATATGATTTGCTGTTAGTTAACCTCAGAATTTGCAGCATTCAAGTCATTTATTATGTTAAGTATGGGAAAGGATAAGAGAATAACTATCTGAAAGCTTTTCAATACACCACTGAAGCATATACATTTTTAAAGTAATTCTCTAATTACCAAACTGAACAGACCATTGCAATAAGAATACTTTGTATTTACAGAACCAGTGCTAACACAGAGTGGTACTTTGTCCCCCTTTAGAGGCCACATATGAAAGTTTATGCGTCAGCTTCTATCTTCAAGCTAATGGACTTTATCAGTATAGGTGCATGGTTTTAGATCTGGAGGTCACAGATGACCAATCTGGGGTGTCCCTACTGATGCTAGGGATGAACTTCCTGAGCCAGGAGAAGCATGCTACGTAACCTAACAGTGAAAAGCTATGCCCCCCTCTACCGTCTGATGAGTCAGCTTCTGTTTCCATGCTAATGGACCTGTCTTCTTGAGTCCCCTCCGTAGTCACTAAACATGTGTTGCCTATTATATGGCTAGCATGAGCATGCTCCTGGTTCAATCTGGTCATTTGATTCTCACCCACTTTATGGATCGTTCAGGCTAGGAAGCTGTGAGGAGTTGGCTATGGGATTAATATAGAACCTGAGCTTCCAACTTGTGTGGTTCTCATTTACCTTAGTGTGTCAACATTGGCCAGCTACCCGGGTGAATCCCAAAGTCAGTCTATTGGCCAGCCAAGGTAAACGTGAATCCTAGTCTAGTGTGGTAAACAGCCTTAAGCCATGAACATTGCACTCCATTTGTTGTGTGCAGGCACAACTGATTAACAAACATTAGCCGTATCTGCCATCCATAGATCTATAATAAAATGGAACCCTCAGGATTTCATAAAAAATTCAACTGACTTTCTGAAGTGCACTCTCTCAAACAGATTCAGAGATTTTTATTATAGGTGTCTGGGAAATTATTTTTTCCCTGAAAATTAATTCATTAATATGTAATTCTGCATTTTTTTAAAAGAAATTAACTCCTTTTGTAGTCAACAATTTGGGAAACATTGTGACCTTGCTTAAACATACAGGATTCCCAGCAAAGTGAATGTCATTTGATCACACTTTTTCTTCAGAATTCAAGGTGAGATGTAAAGCAAAAATGAACAGGGAGTTAAGCACAAATTCCTATGCTGAACATCCTCACTATCTAAGGTACAGAGCTGAATGTAAGAGTGAAATATAGAAGCAGAAACAGGCCCAATCCTAACCTAAAACCTGGATCTGAACTTTGGTGAGAGGCTGGCGGTCAGAAGCTAAATCTGTGTTTGTATCGAAACTTCACACCTGACTCCTCTTTCTATAGTGGGGTGAACCAAAACCCTGGAACTAAACACCCTTGATTTTTTAATCCAATACTGAGCAAGTTCAAAATTCAGATATGGATTCATACTGTGTACCTCAAACCCATTTCTAGATATACTTTTACTTTAACTTAAACAAATAAATAAAAATTCATTCCCCTCGGTGAAATCCTTTATTATTTCTTGATTCAGAAAAGATATTCCAGAACACATCTTTTCTGTGATATCATGACTCTCATGGACTTCAACCAGACTTCTAAGATGTATGATGCTGCCTTTGGGAAATCTTCAGTGAACTAGAATGTATAATGTGGTGAAAAGAATATTTCTGAGCTGAATGACCCTCATTCCCTGGCTAGTGGGGTCACACAGTATATCCATCTGTGACTAATTACATCTAATGAATAGACAGAGAAAAGCAAATATGAAAAAAGCCAATGTATGCTATGATAAGGAGAATTCTCAACAGAGATTGTATGAGTTCTTGCTAAAAATAATCAAGACGCAATAGGATAGCAAGACTATGACACACAGTGTTGAGCATGACCTTGAATAAATTAATGTGTTGTTACGCCAAACTCAGGATATCAGATTGATAACTGCGATGATATACATTATCGTTTGCATTTAGTCTTTTCAAACTTTTGAAGTACCTTCTGAATTAAAACTAATCTTAAGCAAAATGACAATGATCGGCAACAGCTCTGGCTCTCTATCTAGGGATACTTACTGTTCATTACGGAACCAAGAACAAGCTTATAATCATGTCCCCTGCTACCATTGGGCAAAGTTAAATGGGCTCATACAATTTTAATTAACTCTTATTATTTTCTATTGATTCAGTGCATGCTCAATAGAACAGAACAGGAGCTATATCATTATACGTAAAGTGTTTTGAAACATACACTGTTCAGAATACTCTAGTAATTTTTCAGTCTCTAATTATCATAAACTAAGTGGCTGCAATCAAAGTATTGACAGAAACATGTAATAAAATAAAATGTAACTCAGGACAATACAAAATAAAATTTTAAATCCATTTTACAAGGTCTATATGATATGCCCAGATAGACCTCTATTTATTTATTGTAGAGACAAAACTGTCATTGCAGTGATGCGGCTTCCTTATTAAATTGCTTTTTTTAATTTGAATTCAGATTAATCAGCAAACATATTGCTTCTCATTTAATAAATCTTGCTAAATTAGCAGAATGGGGCTACAGTCATCATATCAAAACACTACCAAGAAAGGGAGATTTCAAGGTCAATCATGCACAACAGTCTATCCAAGTACAGAGGGTAGAAGTTGTACAACAGAATGGGCAAGTCTGCTGGGTTACTAGGCAGCAATCATCTTTTATAAACATGGCATTCTTTTAAAGCTCACTTTAGGGAAGTTCAAGTGACCAGTAATGCCAGAATTATTTCTTATTAAATTAATTGAATGGTGAATCAGAACAGTTCGTACCTATGCCTTCTTTAATCTTTCATTTTCCTGTTTTGCTTCTGAAAAGAGAGAGGGTAGGTTGTGGCAATCACTTCCTATCACAAAATACCTCTAATCCTTCAATCTCCTGGCCCAGTACTGTGCATAAGAGACACATCTTACCATTGATTTTTATGCAAGTCTCCATAGCCTTCAATTAGAGTTCTCTTTATGTATCAATGATCAGCAGGATATGGCTGCATATGCAGTCCCAGAGGTGGTCCTCCGTGTACTATGGAATTGGATCCAGAGTTCCTGCTACTACTCATCTTGCCAAAAGGTTTATGTTCTTTGGAGACCAGTGCTAGCTTATGAACTCACATTTCCTTTCACTCCTCTTATGTCTTTCGTTTCTCTGTCTTGCCATAGTGGATCAAACAAAATGAGATATCGTGTTCCTAATTATAATTGATTGGCCTCTTACAGTTGGTATGGCTACTTCCACCTTTTCACGTTCTCTGTATGTATAAATATCTTCTTGCTGTATGTTCCAGTCTATGCATCCAATGAAGTGGGCTGTAGCCCATGAAAGCTTATGCTCAAATACATTTGTTAGTCTCTAAGGTGCCACAAGTACTCCTGTTCTTATCACTCAAACTGACTTCTTTAACAGATATTTACATTACACAAACATCTAAATCACAGGAGAAAAAGATCAGATGAAATATGAAGAGACAAAGAAACAGAAAGATGATAGAGATATTTCCAAGTAATATGCCAGGTATAAAATAGATGAGTTGAGAAAATGCATGTATACAGAATTCATTAGACACATAGTCCAGTTCATAGAAAGTTAAGTCTGTCAGTTCTCTGCTAAACCACCATCTTTCTTTATGTTCTCTTAGGTCCTGATTCAGCAAGTTACCAAAGCACATACCTAACTATAAACATGGGAATAGTCTCACTTACATCAATGGTGAATATAGCTGGTCTGGAATATTTTGACTACACGTTTTTCAACAAAAAATGTAGATTTGTCAAAACTGAAACTATTTGTGAAACAGTCTCAATCTTGGCAAATCTCCTGACAAAAGAATTTTGGCAAAAAGTTTTCAAATGGTTGAACTAACCCAATTCAATGTTTTTTAAATGAAAAGTTTTTGCTTTTTGAGTGAAAACAGACATTCTGTTTAAAAATGTTAATACATTTAGACTAAAAGTAGTTGTAAATGGGGGTGGGGAGGTTAGAGGAAAATGAAATGTTTCAATTGACCCAAACTGTGTGTGTGTGTATATATCAGTTCATGAAATATTTTGGAGCTTTTGTTCTGATTCAAGATGAGGAAAAAAATTGAAGCATCAAAAATCATCACGGGATGGGAAACCCATTTCCCACCAGGCCCTATTAGTGAGTTACTTATATGTAAAACACACAAACACAGAGAGACAATGGATACACAGTGGTAATGGATCTCTCTCTCTCTCTCTCTCTTAGGGTAGAGATCTATATCTATATATAATGCTTACATACACTATACATAAAATAATGAATGTTATTGGAAGCAGAGGGCTAGCTAAATAGATAAAAAATCAAATGGGTGAGAAAAAGCAAAGATGAGAAGAAAATATCTGTTCTATGCATTACATTATAGTTCATTCTTCTAACTACCTGAATTTATATATGTGAAAACTAAGTAATTTCTGGGGTCAATGTAATTAAACAAATTCAGTGAGCTGCCATAGCTCAAGGATTTAGAGTGGGAGGGCATTAATACTGCCAAATAAAGAGAGTCAATGGCCACTTCACAGTTATGTCCATCACTCTATCATTGTACTGTGCAGCTCTTAGTGCAATTACCCTTGAAGAGGATATTAACTCACTCTAGGTATCTTGTGTTTGTTAGATTCCCACTTTTAATCCTTCAGTCTAGAACCTCTGTAATAATGTAAAAGACAACACATGCCTAATTGTCAAATGTGGGGCCTCCAAAAAAGACATCCAGATCCCTAATTTGGGTATTCAATTTGTCAGATATTTAGGGTGAAATAATGTCTCCCTTTGAAATCAATAGCAAAACTCCCATTGAATTTAATGCTTAGATTCCAAGTTAGCTCACCATTTTGAAATGGCTTCTAATTGACGCTTAACTGCTTTTCTGGATCTGGACCCTAAAACAGGTTGCCATGTTTGAAAACTGGGACTTGTGATAACTTACATCAATAAATACTGAAGTACAGTAGAAAAGCATCTAACATACATATTTAATGTAACTCTCCCATCAATATAAACTCAGATTCCATAGTCCTAAAATATTTGGTCCGTCCTTAGTAAATTATTTTTTTAAAACAATCAATCTGGGGCAATCATAGGCTTTCTAAATATCAAGTTTATTTTTGAAAGACTATGGAAAGTTGAGCTCTAACATCCATATTTTATATTTATACACAGACAGGAACTATCTAAAAAGTAAAAACCTTTTGGTTGCAAAGCACTGTTACCCAATATTAAACAAGCATCATTATGTATTGTTAATCAGGTTTTCATGGGTTTTAGTCAAAATAAACTACTATATGTTTATTATTGGCTGTTGGGATCATCAGTGCTGTTGACAGAAGACCGACTAGAATTCCCAAAATGGACAGATAGTTTACCAAAATCTGGAAAGGTTAGTCTGACAAGTAACTTATATTACAGATATTGGTGATACATAGCTCCCTGCTGTTGCTTATGCTCAAAGAAGCAGTGTAGAAAAATGTAGGTCATAAATTTCCCCTGTACAGAGACTTGATAGATTTTCATGTTCTTTGCTTGAATTATTCATTTAAAAAATATTCACTGTGTATTTTACAATATATATCGAGACTCATGTAACCAATTTTCTTTTTGCCAGCTCTTCTTGGGATCCTTGATACTGATCACATTTGGATTTTGCTGTTTGCTTGTGATTACACTAAAGATGATTCAGCAAAACAAAACATTTTAACCCATCCTTAAGGGTTTTATTGGTGATCAAATTAACTAATTTTCCCCTATATTACTTGTTTAAGTAATAAACTATTAAGAAGCAGATCTATTAAAAAAAATAGAGATCCTTGGTGGATATAAATTGTCGTAGCTCCATTCATAATAGGACTATACAAGTTATACAAACTGTGGACTCGTTCTAATATTTAAAAAAAAACATTCTTTTTTTGATTCCTGGAGATTTCTCTCTATCCTCATGGTCTCAAGCTGGTACCATTTACATTGAAACTGGAACACTTTACATATTCCAGTTTTATTCTTTTGAATACTACTGTTCTATTGCATTCAATTTACTGCAAAAACTATACTACAGGAATGAGTTTTTTCATGAAGAATGTTCAAGTAAACAATACAGATCTAGGAGAAAATATAATTTTATTTTCATTTAATGACCACAGGTGTGAACACAAAATTTAACTCACATGAAAAAATGTCTTCATGATGGAATATCAACCAAAATTATACTGTGGAACCAATTATCTTCACTGTCAAATATTTTTGCTACTTTCAGTGAAATGGCAGATGAGCAAAAACACTCTCAATGCAATAATTTTTAGTGAATCACTGAAGCATCCAGCATTATGCCAGTGTCATTTTCTTGGTGGATTTTTTTTTAAGTTCTACAGCATATATACAGTAGTAGCAGCTAAATCTCCTGAAACCCAAGATACTGAAATTTGAAGTTAGCTGAATTGAAGGCATAGAGCAGTAGTAGCAATGAGCCAGACAGTTTTTAAGGAAAATAATCATCTCTGGAGAAGTCTATTCAAGAAGTCATTGAGACAGTTAATATATTTTATTTTTTAGAAACATTCCTGGTGAAGACCTAAACCTAATGGATTATGTAAATCTTGTGGTACTAATATGCAAGAGATTCTGGGAAAATTAGACTTTAGGCATTACAGGTTTCTATTTATTCGTTTAAAAGATAGTCACTGATTTGGTGAAATTAAGGGTGCAGAGGAAAATTTACAGAGGGCCTTTAGATCTTTGGTCAAGTTAGTAGGCCTGAAGTATTAGTTGAGCTTGCTTCTGAGTGTAAGGGGCACGAGGAGGCAAAGTGGAAAGTCCCCAAAACAGAACAATGCCTTTCTGTGTACAGGGGGCATGAGGAGGCGAAGTGAAAAGTCCCCAAACACAATTAGCCATAGCCAAGCTTGTTAAATATAACCGCAATGGAAGCGTTAGAAAAGTCAAACCAAAACTGTGGGAATAACAATAACAGGAAAAGCCAAATAAGGGACATGATTGTTTCTTTTCACTTTTGACCTGCATTAAATTTTGCAATGTATTCCAAATAAGGTAATTAATATGGAAGTATGTGTAATTTGTCTGTGGTTTTAAGCTTTAAAAGGCTCGCGTGTTCCTTGAACTGGGGGGGCAGCTACTGACAGCTGTTACCCCCCTGCACTTGTATTTAATAAAGGAGCCTCAGGCTGATCTGATCCAAACTCAACATGTGGTCAATTTTTGACAAGGGGTTAGTATTGCTTTAATAAATTAATTTGATGATGGAATGATATGTTTAGTTCTACATGATGAGCCTTATTTAGAAGATATAATTTATTGGTATATTATAAATTTACTCATATATTATACAGTAATATGGAAATATGGTTGGAGAATGAAACCTACTTAGTATTAACAATTGACAGTTATCTCATAGGCTAGGCACCAATGTGTTTCTGCTATAATTATGGTTGGAGAATGAAAATGAAATATGGTTGGAGAATGAGAATGAAATATGGTTGGAGAATGAAACCTACTTAGTATTAACAATTGACAGTTATCTCATAGGCTAGGCACCAATGTGTTTCTGCTATAATTTTAAAAGTTGTTGCCTAATTGTACTCCAGAATCAAAGCTTTTGCACATTTCTAAGTTCTATTGTTTTTTGTTTTGTATGTGCATACACACAAGTGTATAATATGTTAAACTCCCCTGCATTATAAAGAATATTAAGTTTGCAAAGTCAAGCACTCTAAAGATAGATTCACAGATTCCAAGGCCAGAAGGAAACACTGTGATCACCTAGTCTGTCCCCCTCTATCACTCAGCCCATAAAACTTCCCCAAAATAATTCCTAGACCATCTCTATTAGAAAAAAAATATTTAAAAACTGTCAGTAATGGAGAATCCACCATGACCCTTGGTAAATTGTTCCAATGTCTAATTACTCTTAAAAATTCACACCTTATTAACAGTCTGAATTTGTCTAGCTTCAACTTCCAGTCACTGGATTGTGTTATACATTTATCTGCTAGACTGAAGAACACATGATCAAATATTTGTTCCCCATGTAGGTACCAATAGTCACCCCTTAACCTATTCTCTGTTAAGTTAAATAGATTGAGTTCCTTGAATATCAGTATAAGGCATGGTTTCTAAACCTTTACTCATTTTCATGGCTCTTCTCTGAACATGCTCCAATTTATTAAAATCTTTCTCAAACTGTGGATCCCAGAACAAGACACAAATTCCAGCAGATGTCAGACCAGTGCCAAATATAGAGATAAATTAACTTCTATATTCCTACTCAAGATTCCCTTGTTTATGTATCCCAGTATTGTATTAGCCCTTTTGGCCACAGCATTGCACAAGGAGCTCATGTTCAGCTGATTAGCCACCAAAACCCCCAAATCTTTTTCAGAGTCATTGCTTCCAAGATAGAGTCCCCCATTGTGTAAGTATGGCCTGCAGAGGAAAAGCCTTAATTTGGGCAACTCACTTTACCTCCCTATACTTCAGTTTCTCCATCTGTAAAATGGCTATAATGATCCTTTTTAAAGCCCTTTGAGATTTACAGATGAAAAGTGCTATATAAGGGCTACATATTATTATTTGTTATTAAATAATAAATATTATTATTAATAATAACAATTTCACAGGATCACAGCCTCGCTCAGTACAGAGGACAGACAATACTCTGGGGATGAATCAGAGTTGTGCAGTGAATGACATTATTATCTGTAGGACTCCTGCCTCATTCATCACAGAAGTTGGAAGGTATGCATTGAATGAGGCAGGGGATTACAGGAAGAGAAAGGATGGTCTTACAGTTAAAGAAGTTCGATGACACTGAACTGGATTCTATAACTGCCTTTGTGACAGAGTTCCTATGTGATGAAAATCAAAATGTTCACAGCCGACGACTAATTGTGTGCTCCTCATTTTCTGAGTGCCCACCATGTGACACCTGGTGCCAGATTTGCAGAAGTGCTGTGCATTCACAACTGCAACTCCACTGGAGTTGTGCTTTGAACATATAAAGGGCTTTAAAAATGTAAGTACTTGGAAAAATTAGGCTCCAACAATCACAAGCTAGACACCCGATATTAGAGGACCCTTGACAATTTTGGTCTTAATTTCCCTGTGCCTTGCTTCTCCAGCTGTAAAATGGGAGATAATCCCATTATCTAGTCCCACAGGTGTGTTGTGAAGATAAATTTATTAATGTTTGTGAATTACTCAGATACCATGGTGAAAATACTATAGAAATGCTCAGGAGTAAATTAATTTTGCATTCAGTGTGAGGTTTGGATGGTATGCATTATATAAGCCCCAGAGACACATATTAAATGGGGAAGATAAAAAGAAGTAATGAATCTACCCATTTAGTAAACTGGGGAAAATATAATATATGATCATATAAAGATGGTATATTATGCATACACACAAAACGGGGAGGTTAAGATTGCACAGGGAACTTTAATTCAGACATTTCCTCACTATTGAGAGATTGGCTTTGCAACACACACATCTCTTGTTTACATTTATGTAGTAAATTGCTGAGAATGTGGGGAAGTTTAAGACCTTTTCCTCCTCCTCCTTCTCTACCACCTATTTCCACAAAATTGATATTTCATTCCTAAACGCCTGATCCAAAATTCTGTAGTTGTAGGTAGAACAGTTTATTTGCATTTAGAGATTTTTTTAAAATGTTATTAGGAAAGGATGAAATAGTTAAAAAGAAAATAATTGAAGCCCAGGGAGCCTGTTTAAAACACCTGATGTGTGTTGTAGCTCTGATACACCCAGTTGGTAATACCATCAAGAAACTTCTCCAGAGCAGAGTTCAAACTTGGAGGGTTCTGTGGATCAAGAGAAAAACATTTGTATATTACCAGCATGCTGATAACACTCTGCTGTGTGTTTAGAAATGATTTCACCAGGGGGTCACAGATGGGAGCTATTACAGGAGTAGGAATTTAAGCAAAAATTATTTTTTAAATAAAATGTGGTAAAAAACAATGTAAAATTTGCCACAACGCTGTCTGAAATAGCACCTCAGTTTCCATAATTAATGTTTCCTATGGTATTATTTGACATTTCAGCTGATGCCGTCTCCATAAGTGGATTGTTGTTTGCAGCAGTTTTAGAGTAGAAAATATCAGCAGAGTCAGAGATTTTGTGTAATAGGAAATTGCAGGTTACTCTAGATTTTGTTTCCCTGGTAACAAAGGCTATGCTGGTATTGAGTATGCAGAGTATGGTACACAGAGGTATTAATAATAGCATTTTGTACATTTAATAAAAGTTCATTCCTCGTTATGTAACTCCAAAATATTCTTTCCTTATTCTGTCTGTCTTTTTCCTTCTTCTTCACCCTCAATGAATGCCAAATTTCCTATGAGAAATACTCCCTGTCTGACAGTAATGAAGGTGGATAGCAAGGCTTTTGTTGCATCAATAATTTATAAAACCACTTTACTTCAAGATGCACAAAAGTGCAAGTGTCCAAAAGTTGTTCAATAAGTTAAATATTGATTTCCTACTAATACATCTTTCCTACTTATGATTTCCTTTCCTTTTAGTACTCAAACTTTAAGGTCCACTGCTGTCAACTTCTTCCTCACTGAGGAACTGGCATGTGGGCAAACCAGCTGCACATATTGTGTCCCCATTTTTTTTTTATTTTGCTAGAGCTTTGTGAAGGAACCTGCACAAAGATATAGTGGAAGGCCTGACAGCAAATCTGAGATATCAAAAAAAAAATTGAATAAGGTGAAATGTTACTCTCTCCTAAACCTGGAACCCACAAAGTCTTTCAAGATCCTCTCCCACACTGTTTGTAGCCTATACTGAGAGGATTAAAGGGTGACCTGTTACAGTTCAGCATATTTCACATTGGATTTTGGACTGTATAGAACTTTGTTCTGATATGACAAAGGTCTCATTCCCCAAAGGCAACAGCTTATTCCACAAGGGCTTATTCCATGTCAGCAGCCTTCTTGAGCAACATTCCTATAGTGGATGTCTGCAAAGTAGCAACATAATAATCGGTATATATCCTCTTCAGACATTACACTATTTCCCAAGCTTACCAAGATGACTCAAACTTCAGGAAGTTGATGTTGCTCTCTTTCTTTAAGTTGTCCGAAGTCCCTCCACCTGCTGAGGTAATCCATAGTGTTCCTCACCAATGTAAGATGGAAGCCCTTTAGCAAAATATTGTGCTTTGTTCAGAAGTTCCACAAGTGGATCACTTCTTAGCACAACTGAGGTGACCTTGTGCATCCCTACTTGCTTAGATAAACTATAGCAGTGGTGTCATTGATAAGAACTTGGACCACTTGACCCCTGAGGTGGTAATGAATGACTCGCAGGCCTAGCGAATGGCTTGAAGTTCCAGTATATTTGTGTGGTATGAGACTTCCTGAGATGTCCAGAATGCTTGGGTCTGAAGATGCCCCCAAACTTTTGGTGTAGGCATCCATTACCAGAGCCAAAGTAGGTTCTGGCGTCAAGAATGAAGCCCTCCTGCGTACATTCTGAGGGTCTAACCACCAGTTTAGGGACTGAAGCATTTGTGCGGTTATGCAAATCAGCATGTCCAGGATCTGTCTGCTCGGATGATATACTGAGTGAAGCCAGGCTTGCAAACATTCAAGGTGAAGTCCGGTATGCTGAGTCATGTGCATGCACGAGGTCTTGTGTTCCAATAGCTGGGGACACACACTCGCTGTTGTTCTTGGGTTGGACATGTGACTCTCAGACCAAGAGACTATGCAATGGAACCAGTTCATCAAGAGGACAAACCATGGCAGAAATGGCATCAAAGTCAGCCCTCTATGTTCTTGTAAAATCCATATATTTTTACCTACAATGGAGAACAGATGTCTGATAACAAGAATGCTGTTCTGGACATGGGACTTTGATCATCCTTGAATTAGCCAATTGTCCAGATAGGGAAATATCTAAATTCCTAGACAGAAGAATCAGGCTGCTACCATTCACATACCCTTCGTGACAATCCTTGTGGTGGAAGAGAGACTGAAGAGCAGAACTGCATATTGGTAATGTACATTGTTTATCATGAATCATATAAACTTTCTGTGGCCAGGAAATATTGCCACATGAAAGTACGCATCCTGCAGGGCAGCATACCAATCTCCAGGGAAGAGATAACAGAAACAAGAGTGTCCATCCTGAAGTTGATTTTCTTGAGTCCAGAATGGGTGAAGACCACCTCTCTTTTTGAGAATCAAGAAATGACAGTAAATGATCCACCAACACTGTGCTCAAAAACTGATCCCGGTACTCCTTGAGTGCTTAGCCACAAACTTTGAAATTGCTGACCAGTTAATGAAAGTATATTTGAACAATGATATCAGATAATTTGATACCCTCAGCTGAAGGTTCAAGGTGGCATATGCCTTTCTGCTCTATAGACAGTGTCTTATAATCTTTACCTTTTTTAATATATTGGGGAGATTATTACAATAAAGATTTTGATCTAGAATTTGGGAATCTCCAGAATGTTGATCGTATGGAGATCTGAATGACCTTGATGGAGATAAAGGTCTATTATGGTCGAAGTCAGGCTAGGAGAAGATAACTCTCCTCAGTAAATGGAGGAGCAGTCCTAGCAGGTTTTGGAGGAGGTCTCAACACTGACAACTCCTAATGCTGTCTCAGAGGAATTGAAGTTGATAATGTATCCAACAGTGCAGGTGGATGAAGTGGTCAGAATGCAGATAAAAGAGTCTATATCAATGGAGCTGATGCAGTATATATTGACAAAGTGAATGAAATTGCCAGTACCATGGTAAGTAAGTAAAAGCCATTGGGACAAGTTGATGCAACAAAGGAGAGTCTATGAGAGGGAGATAGAAGGTTTTTGTGACAAAGAATGCCTGCTGCATCAATGGAACCTATAGTGAAGGTAAGTGTTTGTCCACTAATGCTGGTGGTGTTGGACCCAACAGTGCCAGAGTAATGATCTCTCTGGTAGGGGTGAAGGTACTGGTCTCAATGACCTCGCTGATGCTGGAATCGATGGTGCTACCTCCTAGAATACCAATGAGCATCAATATTTACAACCAGACCTTGATTCAGCACCGGAGGACTTTTTCAAGGGCTTTTTGTGAGGGGAAGAATAAGCCTTCAAATATCTATCAGTCTCTGAGGAAGAGAAGGGGTTTGAGCACTTTGAGGAGGTCACTAGAGAAGAAGATGAACAATGTTTCTCACCTGACTTCAGCTCAGAAACTGGACAACCAGAGGAGAACACCTCGGAGTTGTGGAGAAACCCTCCATTCGCTCATGGTCAGGGTCAGGCTCTGAGGAGGGACACAGTGACTTCAAAAGATTATAGGAGTACTTGTGGCACCTTAAAGACTAACAAATTTATTTTAGCATGAGCTTTCGTGAGCTGCAGCTCACTTCTTCGGATGCATAGAATGGAACACACAGACAGGGGATATTTATACATACAGAGAACATGAAAAGGTGGAAGTATGCATACCAACAGGCAGACTCTGTTTATCATGAATCATATAAACTTTCTGTGGCCAGGAAATATTGCCACATGAAAGTACGCATCCTGCAGGGCAGCATACCAATCTCCAGGGAAGAGATAACAGAAACAAGAGTGTCCATCCTGAAGTTGATTTTCTTGCGTCCAGAATGGGTGAAGACCACCTCTCTTTTTGAGAATCAAGAAATGACAGTAAATGATCCACCAACACTGTGCTCAAAAACTGATCCCGGTACTCCTTGAGTGCTTAGCCACAAATTTTGAAATTGCTGACCAGTTAATGAAAGTATATTTGAACAATGATATCAGATAATTTGATACCCTCAGCTGAAGGTTCAAGGTGGCATATGCCTTTCTGCTCTGGTATGCAGACTCTGACTCTGCCTGTTGGTATGCATACTTCCACCTTTTCATGTTCTCTGTATGTATAAATATCCCCTGTCTGTGTGTTCCATTCTATGCATCCGAAGAAGTGAGCTGCAGCTCACGAAAGTGCATGCTAAAATAAATTTGTTAGTCTTTAAGGTGCCACAAGTACTCCTGTTTTTTTTGCGGATACAGACTAACACGGCTGCTACTCTGAAACCTGTCAAAAGATTATGTTCTTTTTTGTGCTTGTTGGGAAGGAGGTACAAATAGGACATTTGTCCCTCACATGCCCCTTGTCTAAGGAGATTTTGTGCTCCTCACTAACAGAAATCACATACCTGCAGGTGGCATATTGTTTGAAACTTGGGGATTTCTGCATATTAAAGCCCACTAAACACACTAAATTACTAACTAACTAACCCTAAGCTACACAGAAGGAGAATTTTTCTAAAAGCTGGCTAACTGAAACTCAAAGAGTGACAGGGAATGTAAACTTTCCACACAGGCACTAAGAAGAAACAGAGGGAGTCTGCAACACTCACCTTCATGCTCTGGATTTGGCACACAAGGATAGTGGGGGCACATGCGATGCCTGCTGGTACGGCTGGCAAAAGTCTCTGATTCAAGTGCATTATACATACACCTACAGTGGAATGCTTATGTGAATAATCTCATGAAGGAGAACATGACTTTCTGGCTCAGAGGCAAAGCACATCACCTCACTGATTCTCCCACTGCTGGTCATAACATGCATGAAAAAACAGCTGTCACTACCAACCCTCATTCTACACTTGCATGATAGCTTGTTGATTTCTGTAGGTATACCATTGCACTGACTTCATTATGGCCCTAATCCTGCAAATGCTCTGAATGGATGAACTGCTGCACCCTTATGGAACAATTTGCAGGATCCAGGATTAATCTTTAAAATATAATTAAATATAACCTGGTGACAGCATTCTACATTCCAATGCCCGGTTGCTAACACTATCACAGAAGTGATGTTACTGAGCAAAGAATGAGTATATTACGGCAACCTGATAAATGACAGCATGTGCTCAGATGTGATCCTCTATATTTTTTAAGATTTCTGAACAATCTTGTCATCTAGTAGAACAATTCAATAATTGCAGAGAAAATGCTCAATATATGGCCACAATATATATAAAAGCTGACTTTCTGCAGCTGGGATCCATGATTCTCACACTAATTTATAACAGAGAAAGAGGCTGAAACTGAATTTAAACAAATTCACAAAAATTATATCGAACTATGAAACATAACCCACAGTAATTAATAACCTGTTAGCAAACCTTTAACCTGTAAAGTTTCCGCATCTTTCTCTGAAGTATATACTATACTTCACTGTCTGTATGAAAACATTAAATTACAGTTAGTGACAACAGATTTTGAAAATCCATGATCTAACAGATAACCCAATAAAAAATATTGTTTTTATACATGCATGTTCAATAGCTTTTTCATCAGCCATCGAGTTGAAAAGGAGTGCAAAATCTATTTTTGCTTCAGGGCAAAAGTTGAATCCAACAGGAACTTTTCATCTCATTGGTTTCTACCTTCATTGGGATTTCGGAGATTGAAGAGAGGTTCGAGGAATGTGTGTGAAATCTAATACTACTTGACATGCACACATGCATTAAATCTTACTCACAAATGTATGACAGTGTTTATCTATTTTACCCGATAATATGCTCATTAGTTGAAAAATAAGAGCCACTCCTTAAATATTGCAGTAAAATTGCATGCTGATGCTGCAGTTTTGGGATGAATATGATATGGAAAAATCATTGTGCTATGCACATTAACAGATGTATAAAAACAGATCTTCAACCCTCATAAGAAGTATCCCACATTTTCTACTCATGAGCGTAATCTATTTTTGGTTCTAATTAATGTACTCTTTACTGACTTTTTGAGAGAGAGAGAGAGAGAGGACATTGCTGATATAAACGTGGTAGGAAACACAGGTGTTTGGACCACTTGGTAAGGGGTCATGGAAGAAGTAGGTAGATACGTTCAGTCCTGTATTTGTTTTATTGATAACAAAACCTATCAAAGTTGAAAATTGTGTATTTTCAATACAAACACACACACGCACAATATTGTGTGTATGTGTCTCTCTCTCTACACCTCTGTCTGCATCTTTAATTATTTACTTTTACAAAGCTTAATTATTCCTTCCTCTTGTTTCATTTCAGAGAAGTTTCACCATGCTCCCACCCAGCGTAATAGGATTAGTTCCCGAACATCAAGCTCCCATTGTTTTGGGTACAAGACAAAAGGAGATATTCTAATATTCAGGCATACATGAATGGCTCATTCACTACCTCATGCTAAGCACTAAAATTTAATTCCTTCATTTCAAGAATTGGCCTTTACATTTAAGTATTATAAAGAACATCTGGGCAATTCTCATTGTCATTCTGAGCTGCTTACCTGATTCACTGCCATATACAAGGTGAGACTCAATATACTCTCTCAAAATGGTAATGCCAGATGTCCCAAAGCCACAGATAAGCTTTTTGCATGATAGGTGTAGGTATGGCTGAGATAAAGTAAGAATGAACTTAGAAGTTTGCCCAAAATTTGTAGGAGATCAATCAAACATTTGTGAGGGTTAAAAACACAACTTTACAACTATGTTCATATTTTAATTTCAAGATGCTTCTCACCTGCCTTGTTCCAACCAGAAACAATAACACAGAGGTGTCTGTTCCTGCAAAAACTGTATTATGGAGAGGTCTCAAATGACATGCTCTTTGGGGCACTCGGAGTTGGAAGCAAAGCTACCCCAGCAGATTGCTTACAGTTTAAGCTCCATTAATGCAATCATACAATGGCACACTCTCCTGCCACACAACTCTCTATTTCCAGCCTCCCCACTCACTGAAAAGACAATATGTTGTTCTCCGATTAGTGTTGCTGTCTTTTGCAGGAATGAGGCCAGTGGCCCTCTTTCCTCCCCTCCCACTGCTGACTCTTTGGTGATAAAGCCCTAAGAGTGGTTGCTCCCTTCATCATGTATCTTTGGAAGTGAGCAAACAGGACTACTCTCTGCTCCCAGTCTCCAGATTCTTCTGAAACAGAAGATGTCTCAGACTCTTCCCAATTAGGGCAGTGGGAGAGAAAAAATACATTTCCTTGTAACTTCCGAAGTGAATTAAACTAAATCGAATTAAGTTCACTTCAGTTCTGAACAAAAGTATCCCCATCGAGGTTTAATGCTGTTTAACTAATTCACATTCAATTCACATATTTAGTTAATTCAGATTAATTTTTCTGAGTGCCACTGTGGAAACAAACCACAACACAGATTTAAAGAATGAATATGTACCATCTATACACACTTTTTCTCAGAAAGGCATACTTGTTGTTTATAACAAAATAAATGCCTTAAGCATAGAAGTTTGTCGTTGCACAAATGAGCAGTAGAAAGATGTATGCATTACTTTCTAAAATGGATATAGTAGAAAACAGTACATCATCATCATAGCCTTTAGCCTTTCTTTAAACGTCACTTGGCAAAGTACAGAAAGATGGACAGACAGATGGGAAACTCCCCAAAGAGCTATATCAGCCACCTGTCTTCCTCTAAATGGAGGTTGATAATTAATGTAAGCTCTAGTGCCAGTAGAATGGATGTTTCTTCTCTTGTGATTTCTGAAGCTACTTGAACATATTAAACCATTTAAAGGGCCACACCTCCATACTTAAAATTAACCATTTTTAATGTTTTTATCCTATTAGGATAGCCCTTAAAAATGCATGAGAGAGTTTAGTAGAATTGCTATTTACACAACATTTCCCCCCCCCATAACTTTGTATAGCAAAAATGGAACAAAAATCACCCAGATGAGGCTGTATTTTTTCTTTTCTTTTGGATTTACAGAAAGGGAAGCAAAAGATTGTTAGTTGAAAAAACAAAGTGCATTTGTGAAAATAGATTTCTTCAAACATTTTGATAAAAAAAGGCATTGGAAGAGAAAAACAAATGCTTCCTAGGTTTCCTTTTAGACTATAAACATTTGCAGAGCTTGTAAAGGGACTTACATAGGTTCTGATGTTGTCAGATGAGTGCCTGCAACTCAGTATGAGTTGACTGTGCTCAGAACCTAAAGTAGGTGCTCAGCATCCTGAACTATCAGAGTACAGACAAAAAAACAAACAAACAAAAAAAACCCCTGAATTAATCCCAGCACATAAAAAAAGAGATAATTAATTGTATTTGTCTCCAGAAAAACAAGCCTCTATACCGTATGCTAAAAGAACATTTGTAATAGAAGTTCATCCAGAAGAGACAACTGATGAAGACTTGAGCAGATCTCATCTATTGTGAATACTCACAAAAGTATGTTGCAAACTCTGATAACCAGAGTCTTAATTATATTAAAAGCTTAACGAAGCCTGGATATCATTGATTTCTCTGAAACTTCACTGTGCCATGCTAGTTAAAAAACAAAACAAAAAAACAACAACAACAAAAAACTTGTTACTTTTGTCTCATTTATCTAGGTTACATTAACTTCAAAAGCAGTTTTGCTAGGTCATTCATCTAAGGAACTAAAATGGAATAACCATCAACTTTGCACCATGATTCTTCTTGCATTGTGCACCGGAAAAAAAGAAAATCAAAAGAACCACAATTCCTCGTTAGGAAGAGTGAAATTAATTAAAAAAACAGTAAAAAAAAGTCTGAAGTGATAATAAAGGCTGCTTTTCAAAAACTCTTGTCAATGTGAGCAGTTTGAATATTGAAATGTAATCCTCTTCAGCTAATCAATTATTCTTGACATAAAATAATGTCAAAGAGATTAGAAGGTGCTTGTCCACTGTTTTTAATTATGGTCTTGGTTGACACTAGTACAAACTATAAAAAGTCATAAGATAAGTTTAAAAGTTCTTCAATTAATTTTCTCGACAGCCAAGACTGCAACTAATATATAGCACTGTCGTTCTGATTTTCAGTGACAAGTGCATTTCCTCAAATGAATACACACAAAAAGCTTTCATAACACAGTTGAGCAAATTTAGTGTTACCCTTTTTCATATAACAGTATATATTAGTGACGGGTGAATGTCAGGTTCAGTTTGGATAAGCATTCAAAAGTTCAAATGCCTATATGAAGCTAGTTTGCAATATTAGTCTGGCTACTGGCAACTGTTTAACAATCCCCAGCTCACAAAATATTTACTATGTATTTATACATTTATATATTTCTATAAATAATAATAGATACTGGAATCACCAGCCTGGCTACCAACATCTGTTCATTGGGATCATATTCCAAGACACTGACCTTTATGTCATACAGAGACTCTACAGATAGAGTTGTAGTGACAGCACAATGGATTTTGGTGGTGTCGATTTCTGGGTTTTCAACTTGAGACATCTTAATAGGGCTTGATTTTCAGAAAGTGCTGAGCACCCAGCCCACCGAAGATCAGATGCTTTCAAGGTGTCTCCAGTTGGGCATACAAACACTGAGATACCCAATATCGCCACTTATTTTTTAAAAATTGAGCCATAGATACCTATGTTCACTCAGACATCCCCATTTTTACAAGCCTATATGTTAGCATTTTTATAAGGAAGCATATCACTCATACTGCACTTTTAGTTACTTACTTTTATTTGTATTGTGAAATGTCTATTACATTACATACTATGGGCACTGTAACTTTCTTGAAAAAGATAAGAAAGTGTAGCGGGGTGGTTACCCGCTCCTGCCCTGCGGGGCTTGAAACAGCCCAGGAGAGGGCTGGGGCTGGGGAAGGGAGCAAAGCCCTGGCTGATTGGGGGAAGCAGCTGCAGCTGGGGCCATGCCCCAAACAGGCTAATGGGGCCTTATGAGAAGGCCAGGGCAGCCAGAAGCTCAGGACTCTCTCTCTACAAGTAGAGAGAGAAGGGCCTGGCTGCTAGGGAGCTGAGCAGGGTACTGGGAGTGGAGCAGGGCTGGGGGAAGGCTAGAGGAGCTGGGGAGCTCTGGCCTAGGAAAGCCCCAGGCTGTGGCCCTAGCTGAGGGTCTAAGACCAGTACCGGGGCTGCAGAGGGGCAGCCCAGCTATAGAGAGAGAGGCAGCGGGTCCAACCCAACCTTGCCTGTGATGAGTGGCGTATACTGTAGTCTGTCCCAAGGATACCATACACTGAGGTGAGGTGGGGTTAATGGGTGGGGGTTCCCTGGTTGGGGAGACCCAGAGTGAGGGGGTACTGCCAGAGGGGCAGCAACTTGGAGAAAGGGGCACCAGGGTCCTGGGAGTTACACAGGGGCCAGAAGTAAGATGGCTCACCAGCCTGCAGGCGGCGCTCCAGGATGCTGGAAGAGCTAATTCCCGTGGACGACCAGCAGGAGGCACTGCAGAGGTGAATCCACTCCCTTACAAGAAGGTACACATCTATGTGATTATATTTGACAGGCAAATTAGTTTATTAGATCAGTTAGTCTTTAATCAGATTCTGCTTGAGTAGAACCAACAGGCTATAATATGTTTCCGGGCAGTCTAACATCTATGTAGCTGAAGATGGTGTACATAGCCTATCCCTATGGTTTGATTTGCTACTGCTTCCTCCTCATCCCCAGGATAGGGTGGGGCATAGAGAGGGAATTGAACTAAACAACATGCATCCAGGAGCTCTGTGCTTATTAGGGAAAAGTTGTTTACATGTAAGTATAATTATTTATTATTTAAATGCAGAAGTAGTACATACTGTGCATTTTTCTACAGAACAAAATTGTGACATTTATACGGAAGTGGGCCTATGCTGTTTTTCCTTTATTTGCTTCTTTTTTCCATAAACAATGCTGTAGAAATTTAATGAGAACTATATTAAGTATAATTGGGTTAAAGTCTTTACAGTCTTGTTCTGAAGAAATATGCCCATGTCCTTAAATAAACTGAAACACAGAAGGGAAATGTTTAACCATATGTGTAGAGTCGAGGACAGTAAAATCCAGAAATATCCTTAAGTTTGTAAGCGTTACTGAAGGACTAATTTATTTCATTGTTTATTGTAACTTGTTTTAAAATGCCAGACAGAATAGACAGCAAGTACTTGAAACAAAGAAATGAAAGCTTAGAAGCTCTTAGGCCTTGGGAGGGAGACTGGGAAGGGAAGGGAAGTTGAGAGTTTATAGCAAAAAGCATGTCTGCATATCCCATTGAGTAAGCTTTTAATGGAGAAATCTAAATATCTCCCCTGAGGACACTGTTGTCCTCACACATATAGTAGGCAACCAGAAATATGTATTATTTGGACATGACACCCTGAAGGAAAATTTATATGAAAGCAGAGATGCAAGCTAATCAGTTTGAAAATATTTATTAACTGGCCTCTGACAGGGAAGAACATTTATTAAGTGAGAAAGACAACAGCAAACAGGTGGCTGTCCTCTCATTTGAGAAAGAGTACCAACTTCAGCACTAATGCTAACAGGTGAAACTCCACTGAGGTCAGTGGAACTACAACAGGACTGAATTTGCCCCTTGATGTTTGCTACATGTGGGGCTGCACTCATGTATAGCTATGTCTACACCAAACAGCCTATGTCATCATAGCCCCTGAGTTTAAAAGTTCTCCTGGTATAGTAGATACCACCTCCTCAAATGAAGTTAGCCAAGAGAAGCCCTCTTCTATCAGCATAGTTGTATCAACACTAAGGATTTTTTGGCATACCTATGTTGCTAAGGGGTGTGATTTTTTTTTCACATTTCAAGTATACATAGCTATGGTAGTATAAGTCTTAAGTGCCATCCAGACCTGATGTGACAGTGCAAAGTGTTGCAAAAAAATTGAAACCACACAAGACTCAGTTGATTTTGTTACAGAATACCAGACCATACTAGTCAAAAACATTGCTAAGGTTCATGAGCCCCTCTAGCAAACCTGCAATCATTTATAGTTTTGCATCAAAATAAAGTGGAAATTCAACCTTACTCCACATGAAAGTCAGATTTGAATACCAAATTCAAAACTGCACATGTGAACTCTCATAGCTCGAAACAAAATAAAAATAGTTTCCCAACCATCTATGAAGTGAGATTACTAGGTGTGTGTTTTACACACACACACACACCTAACTTTACAAGTCTGATTTTTCCTAAGTGAAATGGTAACTCCAAGCCACAATAATTCATTACAGCATACATTATTCCATACATAAACTGTTTTGAGCTGCTTAATCTAGGTAGATATGTTACTAATTTTTACTTAAAATTACAATATATTTAATATGAATTCATTTTACAAGTTATTTATTTTCCTGTTCAAATATTTAACATGTTTGTGTTTTGCAAACCATTATATAAGCCACATTTACTTTGAAGTTGTTCTACAGTATATGAAAGATCTATTTCTTCCTCCAAGAATGAAAGGACAAGGAGAAAAAAAAAGCAAAATGTTTTTATTATTTCCCTTTCAGTTTGCTGAAAATATCTAGGAGTGTTATTCCATTTTAAAATAGGTTGTACTCATCATGACCATACAAACTGAAGCAATCTATGTACAAATAGACAAATCATTCAGTTAAGTCCCAATCCAAATCTCACTGAAATCAGGGAAAGACCCACATTTATTGCAACGGGAGTTGGCTTGAGTCCTTAATGTACTGAAAATTACCCCTTGCAATAACCAAAGAAAAGAGAGCTCAGGAAAATTGTCCCTTCATTTTCTTTTCCAGTCTGCTACAAATAGCCGCTTCAATTCAAAATTGTAGCACATTTTATGATTTGGAAACTTTTTTCTCTCTTGGATTTGTTATATTAGCCATTATTTGTTTTTCATTTCGCTTTCTCAAGCACCATATTCAGAAATAACATTCAGAAATCTTCCTAGGAAACTTACAGGGGGAAGAAAGAATCACCAAGATGAATTGTATGGCAGGATTATCACCAGGGGCAGCTCCAGACCCCAGCACACCAAGTGTGTGCTTGGGGCGGCAAGCCGCGGGGGGCACTCTGCCGGCACCGCGAGGGCAGCAGGCAGGCTGCCTCCGGCGGTTTGCCTGCGGAGGGTCCGCTGGTCCACAGCTTCGGTGGACCTCCCGCAGGCATGCCTGCGGAGGGTCCACTGGTCCCGTGGCTTCGGAGCCGCAGGACCAGCAGACCCTCTGCAGGCAAACCGCCGGAGCAGCCTGCCTGTTGTGCTTGGGCGGCAAAATCCCTAGAGCCGCCCCTGATTATCACACTGCATGCCCTTGGCAGAAATCAGTTCTTACCAAGTAAAAATAGAAGATGCATTCTGCTATGAAGAAATGTCCATATTCTTTCTGAAAAATGAGCATGTGAATATCCCTGTCATAAACAGATAGTTAAGGGTTAATGTCTCTTTTACCTGTAAAAGATTAAGAAGCTCAGTAAACCTGACAGACACCTGACCAGAGGACCAATGAAGGGACAAGATACTTTCAAATCTTGTTGGAGGGAAGGTTTTGTTTGTGTTCTTTGTTTTGGGAGCTGTTCGCTCTCGGGACATGAGAGGGACCAGACGTCCATCCAGGCTCTCCAAATCTTTCTGAATCAGTCTCATGTTTTAATTTTGTAAGTACCCAGCCAGGAAAGCGTGTAGTCTTATGTTTGTTTTCTCAACCTGTAAATGTTTCTTTTGCCGGAAGGATTTTTTACCTGTTTGCTGTAACTTTGAAACTTAGAAGGAGGGAGGGAGTCCCTCTAGGTTATATGAACTGAATACCCTGTAAACATTTTTCCATCGTAATTTTACAGAGATAAATTTTACTTTTTTTTTACACTTTTTTCTTTTTCTTTAATTAAAAGCTTTCTTTTTAAGAAAAGAAAAAAACAAACATAAGACTACACGCTTTCCTGGCTGGGTACTTACAAAATTAAAACATGAGACTGATTCAGAAAGATTTGGAGCGAACAGCCCCCAAAACAAAGAACACAAACAAAACCTTCCCTCCAACAAGATTTGAAAGTATCTTGTCTCTTCATTGGTCCTCTGGTCAGGTGTCAGCCAGGTTTACTGAGCTTCTTAACCCTTTACAAGTAAAAGAGACATTAACCCTTAACTATCTGTTTATGACAATCCCCAAGGACTTTTTTTTCTGAAGGAGGAGCGGGGTTTGCTATGTACCTGTGATGGGGCGTATCAGCCCCACACTGGTAGAGCAGGGGTTAACCTTTTTCTCTTAGCAGAGGAGGCCACACACACCCCGGCTCTGCTTGGCATGCGCAACCTGGATATAAAAGCCAGCAGAGCAGCTCAGTCTGGGCTGACTGCCAGCGGGGAAGGTACACCACCTAGCTCCTGAGAGAAGACTGCCTGCACTCCAGGACGCAGAGGCCAGCCAGTTAGAGACGGACCCCAACACACTGGTTGTGGAGAGACCAGAGAATCACAGAGATGGAGACCCCCCAACACTTTGGGTAGGAAGTAACCCAGGGAAGGTTGCGAGGAAACGGTTATAGAACCAGAGTAAGGCTCAGCATGTTTTGGCTGGAGCTCTGCCGAGGTGGTGGTGGCCAACTCTACCACCGAAATGACCCTGGGTTGAGACCCAGTTGAGAGGGCGGTCCTAGGTCCCGCTATCCTGGCCACCACCTACCCCGTGATGGTGGCCCCGCTGACCAGTATTATGGACTCTGGCTGCTAGGCCGCCCCGCCCTGACAGTAAAGGCTGTAGTACTGTCCTGACTCTGGCCATTGGGCCATGCTGCCCTGAGAGTGAGGGCTGTATTGAGAACTCTGGCCATGAGGCCGCACTGCCCTGAGAGCAAGGGTCATATTAAGGACTAAGGCCACAAAACCGCACAGCCACGAGACACGATGCAGCCTTTCAGACCCGACTGTGGAGCTGTGACGCACCTCTCCCCCACCCCCATAGAGTCACAGGGTGTATCAGCTCCGTGACAGTATCCTATGAAATCATTATAGCTAGAATTATACTAAATGTTCAAAATGAAATCACATGCATCTCTGTCACTTGTTCCAGATATTGTTACAAATTCAAGACTCAGAACAGGCAGACTGAAACATCCACTGAGGTTAATACTTTTTACATTATATAGATACATTTCCTGGCTTATTTGTTTAAATTGTCAATGAAAGCATGTTCTGGATACTTCGGTAAAGCGATTTATTTTTGTTGAAACACACTATAACCAGATCTCTTTTTTTTTTTAATTATACATTATTGTTTGTCTGAATGATCTCAATTACCACTGCTTTTGAGTGGCCAAGAATCAACATAACCTGAGGATGTGCTCTGACTTAATTCAAATCTCAGCTGTGTTAAAAAGTGTAAGGCTGACTCAGGCTATTTGTACCATAAACTAAGTCTGACTGAATCAGGGCTAAGATAGGCCATTATTAATGTGGAAATTTTTAAAAATGTTCCCCATATAATTGAACATTCAGCACCAGTGATTTTACACTTAGGCTAAACTATCCAGCTGCAGGATTTAGCCTAGGGATATTACAAAAGTGAGATACTCTGCAAAGACTGAGGGAAATGTCCAAATGGGGAAACAATTTTGCCCAACTCAACCACAAATATGGGCTGAAAATTCTACATAATACAAATAATTTATATAATTATTACTTTGCAACATACATTTTTTTACTATTTCTATTGTTACCCTAATCCAAAAGGGAGCCTTGCTTGTGACATTGACTTGTTGAATCTTGCTTCATTTTAGTTTGTTAACTAGTTGGGGTTGGGATTGTCTTTTCCTGTGTGCATTGTACAGCTCATCATAGAATATCAGAGTTGGAAGAGACCTCAGGAGGTCATCTAGTCCAACCCCCTGCTCAAAGTAGGACCAATCCTCAACTAAATCATCCCAGCCAGGGCTTTGTCAAGCCTGACCTTAAAAACCTCTAAGGAAGGAGATTCCACCACCTCCCTAGGTAACTCATTCCAGTGCTTCATCACCCACCTAGTGAAAAAGCTTTTCCTAATATCCAACCTAAACCTCCCCCACTGCAACTTGAGACCATTACTCCTTGTTTTGTCATCTGCTATCACTGAGAACAATATAGATCCATCCTCTTTGGAACCCCCTTTCAGGTAGTTGAAAGCAGCTATAAAATCTCCACCTCATTCTTCTCTTCTGCAGACTAAACAATCCCAGTTCCCTCAGCCTCTCCTCAGATGTCATGTGCTCCAGCCCCCTAATCATTTTTGTTGCTGAACTCTTCCCAATTTTTCCACATCCTTCTTGTAGTGTGGGGCCCAAAACTGGACACAGTACTCCAGACGAAGCCTCACCGATGTCGAATAGAGGGGAATGATCACATCCCTCAATCTGCTGGCAATGCCCCTACTTATAGAGTCCAAAATGCCGTTAGCCTTCTTGGCAACAAGGGCACACTGTCGACTCGTATCCAGCTTTTTGTCCACTGTAACCCCTAGGTCCTTCTCTGCAGAACTGCTGCCTAGCCATTTGGTCCCTAGTCCGTAGCAGTGCATGGGATTTTTCTGTCCTAGGTGCAGGACTCTGCACTTGTCCTTGTTGAACCTCATCAGATTTCTTTTGGCCCAATCCTCTTATTTGTCTAGGTCCCTCTGTATCCTATCCCTACCCTCCAATGTATCTACCACTCCTCCCAGTTTCGTGTAACGGGGCCCCAGTCAGGACTGATGCCTTTAGATGGTACCAAAATAAAAATAGAGTACAATACTTGTAAAAAAAAAATTAAGGTATTTAATAAGTCAGAAACCATGTAAGTCAGTCTTTATCCCCTTAATTAATCTTTAAATTACTCGTCTGTTGTGCTTGCAATTTCATACAATTAAGTCTTTTTTCCCTCCATCCCCCAGACATAATCTCCTACACCTCATCATGAAAAGGTCATTGTACTTTAACCCTAGCAACTGTGCTAATTACTGGGGTCTCTCTCTCGTTTTGACCAGAAGTTCCATCCTGGTTTTGAGAAACCATTTTTGATGAATTGGCATTTTCCCCAAAATTCCAACCAACTCTTTAGATGTTACTAACTGGAATAAGTATAGTGGAGGACGTATCAGGAAGGTGGCAGTGAAGGGCAGAGTGAGAGACTACCCGATTTCTTTCAGGTAGGTATTTTAGAGGTCATTAGGGAGTCCCCTCTATTCCAGTATATATCTTTAATTCATGGATATTAGCCTATAAAGCTATCCTCACTAAATATAATGCTTCACAAAAAATCAGTAGGGTCACATTTATTTTCTACACTTTTGCTTTCTTCCTTGATAAAATTCCTTCACCCGTTCTTGACATGAATTTTCATAATGTATTCCAGATTTTGCTGAATAGTTACTATATTCAATCATTTTTTCTAATCCTTCCTCTATGCCATCTCAGTTCATTGATCCAAGAACTGAACATTAAACAACTGTGAGCTAATGCAATTTACGTATCTCAGTTACTTTGCACTGACTGTATAAAAAAAACCAACAACACAAAAAACCTCTGCTTTTTCAGCTGCAGGCAAACTAAGAAGATACTGTTGGATAAAGTAAGGAAACTCACAGCTTCATAAGAGTCTGACCCTTCAAGGTGCTGCACCCTCACAATTTCCTTTGAGGTCACACCCTGGTCTGAGGTCGTTTGTAGCTCAGGTCCTCAGTATTTTGCAGAACTGAGCCTAAATTACACCAAAATCCAGGATTTGGGACATTTATAGCAAATAAAAAGTTATTTCAAAATGAATACTGCTTTGTCTGACCTTGTATCTGTATTATTCTTCTCTAGTAACTCCAGTTTAGCCAGATGTGACTTTCACGTCATAGACCATGATTCCACAAAGCAAATGTGTACATGATTAAACTCAAACAATTGCATAAATGGCTTGCTGAATTGAGCCTTTTAAAAGTGTAGATTTCATTCTGACCGTTCACCCTGCATATCTTCAATATGAAAAAATAAACAAATACATTAAAAATGGTTTCCCCTTCAAACATAATATTACTTGCTAGCCCTTGTTGCTCCTCTCCTGATAGTAACTTTCAACCAGTCAGTTGCTCAGAGAATGAAGAGAATTTTAATCTATGCACAAATACATCCTAGAAATAATGTAGGAAGAACCTTGATGGTTGACGGCTTGAAGAAACTGGACTGGAACAATCAGTTAATGTTTATTTCAATTTAAAGAAAAGACAGTAAACAATGCAGAACTTCTTAATTATGGAAATCAGGTCGGCAAGGCAAGTGACAAAGTAAGGTCCAGATGTGAAGTCAACACTGCAAAGAGAATCCTATTTACAGAAGTGGAAAGATTAGACCTTGAACAATTTTAGAACTGAAATCAGAAGAGGAGGCAGCGGGTTTTGATTGAAAAACAACAATTTTCATTGCTTTCTTGTCTTTTCCCTTTCCCCAAAATACAAAAGCTGAATATAACCTAATGTTCCTCTGAGGGTCCTGAGCTAAAAAGCAAGCAAAATATTAGGTGTGAAATCCTGGTTCCTTTGTGATTGAATTCAATGAAGCCAGGATTTCACCCTAGATACTTAAATCTACATAGAACAGGATTTCTGTAATTAGATTTCCAATACTTTGTTTCCAGTCTGGTAAGAAATCCCCCAGGAAAAGCATCTTTTGCCTCTGCTCCCAAAGTTGTGGATGCATGACAATGGCAACTAATAAAAACAAAAAAATAATCACATTTTCTCACTCAAAAAAAGATTTAGTGGGAGTTGTAGTGGGAGTAGGATGAGATGGTTCTTAATACATTCAAACTGGTTTGTCCACTCTTCCCCACACTTTCCAAGTATTAGGAACTTGTTAGTGGAGACTGGGGGAGCATATTATTTTTTATTCCTTAAAAGATAAATAACAAATGTTACTCCTTCATAAGTAATATGTTAGTTAGGACCACAGTATTTTTCTAGTGAATGTACAGGTTCAGACTATCTATTCTTCTGGAAAGCAAAGTAGGGAGGAACCAAACAGAGAGAGTCCAGCTGATAAGGGTAGCTGCTGAAACAGCCAAAGTATGGATCTTCTAGACATTCAGAGAACTTTCTAGTCTTTCCTGCACTTTCTTTGCCCTCTGCTGATTGAAAACCATCTGTTATTTCCAACCATCTCCTTCCCTCTCCCTTATAGCCTCTTCACCTCACTCCACACCTCTTCTCCTTCACTCCACATTTAACTCTCTAACCCTTTTCTCCCCTGTCCCCCTCATTCCCTTTCCTTTCACATTTTTTTCCCATTTAGCTGCCCTCCCCCACCCCAGTAAAAACACCAGCAAAAATCAGGGAACTAACAGGGCATTTACTACCAACACATTATTAACCTTGCTTGTATATTATACACCTTCCCCAGTTTTGTCTATTCAGATTGGAAACCCTTCTGGGCAGTGTCAGACTGCTACTCAGTGTTTGTAACAGCACAATAGGGTCCTGTTCTTTGTTGATCTGTAGGCACTACCATAATAAATGTGATTATTATAAATAATCCAATGTTGAAAGTTATAAAGGCAGTGTATGGATGGCAGAACCACACTGGCTAAAATGATGCTCTCCAACATCTGCTTTAATAACTAATGTCGCATATATTTTTCTACATTTTGAAAAGTAGGGTCAAGTAAGAAACAATAACAGTTTCCTAAATCAATCATCGTTAGGCAAGAAAGTTTCACCAGAGAGAAGTAAAATTATATTGAAATGATAATTTACTTTACTTTGTCTTCTTTACTTTAGTATGAGAAGTATAATTCAATAAAGCTCCAACAGACAAATCAATCATGTTAATAGATTTTTCCTACTTAGTATTATTTTAGCTTTTATTACAGTACCCTATTTTTGAGGGGGTAGAATAAAACCGTATTAAGGGCAGAAAATCAATCTCCTTCCCAGATTCTGATAATAAAAATTATATATCAGCCGAATGGTTCAGGAGCTAGGGCAACAGCCCAGGATTTGGGACACCATTCCAGATGCTAGGTAAATATCTAGGATGGTCTAAACCTATTGCTTATTTTTGTGTGTGCTTAAACAAGACACGAGCACATTTACTTGCATTTAATCCTTGATCAGACAGAATTGCTGTATTCCTATTGATTTACTTCTGACACCACCTGGAGTGAAATAGTTGTTACCACTGTTGGGGGTTCTGAAAAACCCCAGGTAACAAGGGCTAGATTCTCTCCCATGATCTAGCCCACAAGCAGCAAAAAGGAGCCATATACTCGCCACACTTGGTCTGAAGGTTCTCCAGTGGGGAAGAAGAGCACTGAGCAAAGCTATTGTAGCCAGCAACCATGCAACGTGTCCCCAACTTGCATGGAGTAGAGGATTGTCAAGGATGGAAGGGAGCATGGCTGGAGTGCTGGTACACTTTGCCAGTTTCAATTGATGGCTGGACCTGCTGCACATTTCCCTAGATTACATCATCTGTTAGATTGCTCTATCCAACACTAGAGCAGGAGCGGCCAAATCAGAGAATTGGGGACCCCTCCCTTTCTGTCCAACACTGTGCAGATATAGGCACAGGAGAAAATCTGATCCTTAATCTTTCCTCCTAAATGATAGCACATTACTATGGTATTGCCAGCTTTATTCCTGCACTGCTGCTGGCAGCAGCACTGCCATCAGAGCTGGGCAGCTGGAGAGCAGCAACTGCTGACCAGCTGCCCAGTTCTGAACGCAGCACCACCACTAGCAGCAGTGCAGAAGTAAGGGTGGCAACACCATGCCTGCTGCTGGACTTTACCCCATACTGTTTTTTTCCACCCCATTTTTAAGTCCCTTTGGTTTTGTGCCCTGGGTGACTGCCCCTCTTGCCCCACCCAGGTTACAGTCCTGACCTCGCAACACCCTTTTGGGTTGGGATCCCCAGTTTGATAAACACTGCACAGGGGAACCTTTACTGTGTGTACTGACAAGGTCTAGAGGGACCAATTAATGCACAGTGTTAGTGCACTTTAAAAATCACAACCCCATAGAGCACATTATCCCGCCATGTAGACAACCCTCTATTGACAACTAAGAATGACTGAAATTACATTTTCCTGCGGGTTTACCATGCTCTTGCATGTTTTACTGGCTTATTACACTGTAAATCAATGGATGATTCAAGAACAAACAGATGAGATTGCCAGATACAATGGAATAATTTGATTTGCTTCCAGTTTCTATTTATAGAATGAACTCTACACAAATCCTTCTCGATTACAGTTCTCTCTAGCTTTGCTCTTGACCCTTCACTATTAATTAAATTAAAAAAACAAACAAAAAAAAACCCAACAGTGCATTTAGTACCCATAGGTGCCTTTTAATTATTCAGGGGACTGAAGTCCTAATACCTATTTGCTGAACAGCTGTAGGCAGGGGCACCAGCAGTGCGAGTTCCCCATGTTACCCAACAATGGGCCTCAAAGCTAAATTGGAGGAATCACTTCACTGGGTTGGATTTCCAAACTCATTCACTTCCATTCTGAGAATGACAAACAGAGCCAGTTGTTATGGTGATTTTTTTCCCGACCTATGCCTGTTCAAAGACCTAGCCCAAGACCACCCATCTCATTCAAACAGGCCATTGAAAATCCATTAGATAGTAATGACTTTTAGTAATTACCCAGCCTGGGATGCAAAAACTCCTGAGCCATCTAAGTTCCCCTAGTTGGTATTTGTATTGTCTTTTTTGACATCAGTTTTCTGACATAATGGACAGAGTATTCAGGGGTACACTGACAAATCTACTGGGTGCTGATCTGACCTATGCTGTCTCCTAAGAAACTTTCCAATTGGTCAGCTTTAGCACTCTGTAAAACCTGATGTTTTGAAGCAAGTTTCTTATCTCAGGATCTGGGTTCTAAAGGTATCTCAACCATTGTCACTCATTATGATGTACAGTTTAGTTTACATATAATAAACAAACAGAGAATTAGGTTTGAAACTTACTAGGGAGTTATGTAGAACACTCAGCTCAGTTTTGTCCTGTACATCTGTGTTCAGATCATGTTTTACCACTCAAGGGATATCTGTTCACTGTATTGACTGAACATTAAAGCAACAATTTATGTGTTGCACTTCCATATTGGACTACAGAAGTGCTTTATTTTATTGACTTCCTGACTGCTCTTTCGCCTTTGCATATATTTTACAGCTTGTGCTGAGCACTGACACAAAGGTCATTCCAAACAGTCATTTCCACACCCCTTTTTTTTGCCAGAAAAAAATAGCTACTGATTGAATTTTGTACATTTTGCTTTTTTAATCTATGAAGGATCTTAAATATCATGTTTAAATTTGTATTTTTCATCTGGCTTGTGATCTGGTTCAATCATATACTCAGCAAAGCTGATTTTAGTGGATTTCCCTACTGATGTAAGAGCTCTGGGTTTTGAGATTTTAGCTGTTATGTATGTCAGATCTACAATTTATTACAACTAGGCTGACAAGCTTTTAGTTTTCAACTCCAGACTCACAGCTTATTAATTTGATCTAACACAAACATAATTATTGGAGCTGCTAATTTTGCTCCTGCCCTCACCCACCACCCCCACAATACTGGTCATGGCATGAAAAGTGCTACAGAAGTGTGCTTTGATAGGTTGATAATAGACAAAGCTCTGATTCCTCCAAGCCCTATATTGATTTTGGACTTGAAGGAATGAGAATAAAATAATGAATCTTTTAAAGTTATTGTCTGTCTCTCTTACACACATACACAAAACCTGAATATGCAAGTAAGAAATGTTTTGTGGTAGCTCTAGAATTCCCCTAATTCCAGTCAATACTGCAACATAATATTAGACTCTAGCTGTGTTCTTAAGCTATTCTGGACAAATATTATAGCTACCATAATTATTTCTTTTTCTAATTAGGACCAAGAGGAAGATATTGTAGAACAAAATACAACCACTGTGATTTGAATAAATGATGATCTTTGAAAATCTATTCTAGCATCTTTAGATATTGTGTGAAAAAGTGACAGGCTGGAAAATAAGCACCTGCATCTGTTTAAAAAGTTTAAAACAGGGCGGAAAATGATCCAAGGCTTTCTTCAGGATAAGATATTCAAATGTTAATGAAATTATTTATATGATGTCACATCATTGTAAAGTAAATAACCTGGATCCTAGGAATTACTCTGACAGCCAAAAGATGCCACTTGGATAGTGAGGATTCAACATGTTAATGAAGAGCAATTAATCTGCTCTAGAATGACTAAGGCTGCCTTGGAGAAACTTTTATCCTACATAGAAAACTTTCTTCCTTGCTTTATGTGGGAATTCACTATACATTTAAAAAAAGAAAAGAAAAGAAAAGCCTCCACACATTTATAAAATGAGTATCAAAATAAATGCCCCTTGAACTTAAAAAGATGCCCCATAAAATATTAGCTTTAATCCAAATGATACACCAAGTTGTATATACATTAGAAATTAATTATTCATTTTTATGGGGACAGATTAAGTGGAACTGAATCCTGATTTAATTTCTTGAATGTGGAAAATGACAAGAGAATAAATGTCATCCTCGGATATGAGCTGTAAGCTGTTAAGAATTTAGTGGAAAAGTGACAAACTGTAATTTCTTCCTCTTTGGATCACTGCTGAAGTGCAGTAGCCAATATTCCTTTATGATTAACATGGATAGCAAAGCAAGGAATCCATGTTTCTGTTCAAGATGCTTGTAGTTTTATTATGCATATCTTGGCTATGAGACATAGTTACATCTTTTTATTATAATATATTGCACTGTGTCATGTTGTGGTATGCATAGAGACCTTAATGGAGCTCTGCTGATTTACACCAGCTGCTGATCTGGTCCAATAAGTACAACACTATGGACAGTAAGTGAACTGATGAACTAATTGCAACAGGAGGAAAGTATGGCATGGTCTCTACTATTATTTTAAAATTCTCATTTTTTAAGAAACTATCTAAACGTTGAAGTAGATGTGCATTTGTTAGCACTAAAATCTACTTCAGAACAAAGCTTTAACCAGCATGTCTACTGTGGAGAAAAATTTACCTCATCCCAGTAAATGCTGAATTCCCAGTGCTGATGGCAATCAGAGAATGGTAGAAAAGTCAATTAAGCATAAGTGATGTAAAGGAGGAAGTTCAGCCTTGCAATGCTTTTAAGTGTGCAATTACTGAAGTGGTTTATGATAGTGACCTTTATGGAATACTACTACTTTGAAGAAGTAAGTTTAGGATCAAGAGTTTTACTCTTTGTCTGGGGTGTCACAAAAACACTCGTTGGTTGGTCAGTTCACAAAAAACAAACACAAGAACTCTGTCTTATTCAGGCTTCTCCTGAGGAAAACGTTGTTGTTTTTTTTTATTCCCCTCCCCCCCCCAAAAAAACAACAACAAAACAAAAAAAATGCAATAGTGAAAGTGAAAGTCTAAAAAGAAACAAAACAAAAACAAAACAAAACCCTACAAAACACACCCACAAAACAAACAAGCAAACAACAAACAAACAAAAAACACAACAACTTAGGGGGGAGAGATAGCTCAGTGGTTTGAGCATTGGATTGCTAAACCCACGGTTGTGAGTTCAATCCTTAAAGGGGCCACTTAGGGATCTGGGGCTAAAATCAGTACTTGGTCATGCTAGTGAAGGCAGGGGGCTGGACTTGACTTGACTTAATGACCTTTCCTTTCCAGTTCTAAGAGATAGGATGTCAAATAATTAGAGATATACCTATCTTCTTTAAAAACTTAGTCAGGGAATCCAGGAATTTTCATTCTTGCTGAATCATATTGATATTCAACAAAAGAAAAACAGACACTGAAAATAATCTTGCCACTTCTGAAGAAGAATGGGACCCTCTTCTAGGAGAAAGCAGATCAGTCTCCATCTCACTTACTCACACACACCTAACACACTCTCTCTCTCCCCCATGAATTCAATGGGCCAGGATTTCAATAGGGCCATGTTTCACCTCTCATGATCAAAACCCCACTATTGTTATTATATTTGTAATAAAAGAAAAAAAAACAGGGCCTGATCCAAAGGGAATCCCCCTACATTGGCATTAATAGACTTTGGAACAGTCCCATAGACAATAAGGACATTGGAAATGTGTGTCAGAAAATTTAGCTGTTCCCACACAACTGGTTATTGTTACTGATATACATTGCCTGGACCCTTCCCCAACCTTACAGGGCCTACCTGCAGCTCAAAGACTGCCTGCATGATTGCAGGTTACAGCAATGTCTCTTCTCAGTCCCTTTGTAAGAAACTTAGCACAGTGCATTTGTAAAAGCAGCAAAGAATCCTGTGGCACCTTATAGACTAACAGATGTTTTGCAGCATTAGACTTCTTGCATCCGACGAAGTGGGTATTCACCCACGAAAGCTCATGCTGCAAAACGTCTGTTAGTCTATAAGGTGCCACAGGATTCTTTGCTGCTTTTACAAATCCAAACTAACACGGCTACCCCTCTGATACAGTGCATTTCTAGCACTTCTATGAGCAATAACAATTCTGTGTAACAGCTTCTTTCTTTGTTCATTGGGTGCAATTTTTTGGTCCTGAAGTGCATTTACATATGCTACAACATTAAAAAACAAGTAACAATAAAAGATATTTAAAAATGATAATTCAACAAGATTTCTGCCATTTTTAACACAAATGTTACAATTAGTTTTAATTGGCAATATTCCACTGCAATGCTTTCTGCAATTTTGGCTTAAAGTTATGGCATATAATAAAATTAAAGACTTTTGGGATATACAGGGATCATAAAATCATCCTTAATTCTGCCTGTGACTTCATAAACCAGTTATGTTTGAACTTTCATATTCAAAGGACTATAAACAAGCCTTAAAATAAAGGAGCATTGACACTTCTAGAATAACTGCTCTGCTATAAACTCACACTATCTTAGTCTGGAATAATTTTTATATGTAGATATACCCTAAATCACAAATTATTCACAAAATTTGCACATATATAGTACTTTCTACTTGGTCTCCCAAACTTACTTAATCAAACTTTGCAGCCAACGAGGTCCCTAAATGTTATTATTCCAATTGTGTAGTCCGTGCCAAAATCACACGTGAATTTACACCAGATTCAAAGAGGTATAATCCAAAGAGATCCTGGTTCTAACTGAATTTTAATGATAATCTTTGTCTCTGTTCAATGCATATGGTCTAGCTAAGATTTTAAGCAAATAGCTGCTTTTAGGAATGGGCACTATATCCTATTTTGTAACTAAGGTCTCACTACTTTACATATTTGGAAAGAAAAAGGTTGTCACTTATTCCTTTGTACAACACAGTTATTTATTTTATCTCCAGCCATCATGTGACTATTTTCAGGATATAATTATTGGTTGGAAACAGCAAGCATTGAATATATTTGAAGTGGATTGTCCAAAATGAGGTCTTTGGGCTTGTCTGCATAGGGACATCCAGGAAAATTGATCTGAATTAACTAAAGATGTGAATTTGAAGTGGATTAGCTCAACTACATTAAACCCCTCTATCAACATTCTAATTCCAAATTTAAGTGGCCTTAATTCAGTCTAATGTAATTCACTTTGAAAGAGAACTATAGTAAAGAAAATTAAGGCCACTTAAATTCTGAACTGCAATGTTCACACGGGTTCAATATGGTTTAGCTAATCCACTTCAAATACACACCTTTAGTTAATTTGGATTAAATTTTCCTAGATGTCCCTGTGCAGAGAAGCACTTTGGTTCTGTGATACCGTATTAGCTGCAGCGTAAAATATGAGAGCAGGTAAACAGATAAAAACAACCCCATCCCCAAATAGTTATTTTCCTCTTATATCAGTGTTTATGGTAATGCTACACATTTCAGTAAATTTACACTACTGGTAAAACGGTGCTGACTGTTGCCAGTATACTATACTTCATAGGAACCTACCAGTTCTGTTAAGATGAGACTGCAATCATGATGGCAAGCTGCCGAGTGTACATCAGTCTGAGCTTCTTTTACTTTCAGTCTTAAGACTGTATAACCTTGTGCATGTATTTTACAGTTAATCATATACAATTTTCTTGTTATCTAACAGCAGTTTTCTCACCCGGCCTGTCTGTCTGTCTCTCTCATATCTGTGGTGAGCAAAATGATGCTAGGGTTAGATAATACACTGAGGAATGTACATTACAACACATGCTGAAAGGAAAAATGACAAGCTTTTTAATTATTATTTTCTTTATTATACTATTTTAGGCTGCTAATTTTCATTAGTTTAAGGTAAGATGTAACTAAACATTGGTAAAAAGGATCAAGAAATTTATTATTTCCAAGAAACTGCCAAACACACACACCAAAAACAAAAAAACCCTTTGTCAACTTTTTGTTTTCTCTTTAGCTTTTGTTTAGCTCCCCACCTAAAAATGTCACAGTGGTCACAATATTGACTCTTTGTAACTGATTTTCACCATATGAGGAAATATATTTATCTGCCAGTAGCTTTTGAAATCATTTCTCCAACCCATTTATCCCCATATAATTTCCATCTCCACCTTACCCCACACTTGAACAGGTGCTCTGCTGACATAAGTATTCAGTAAGTATGGTTTATTGTGATTTCTGCTCACAGGAGGACATATCACTGACAATCTGCATCTTCCTTAACACATTTTGTTTTGAGATGCATAATTCCCAAAATCAAACAGAGCTCTGCAGGAATCATCATCTGACAATTAGTCAAAGCTGGAATACTGTTTAACTCTACACTGTAACCCTGTTTAACAAAACTCTGGTTAGCCTGTTTTCTGTTATGTCCCCATAATGGGATGTAATGTTACCCTTTTAAAATGTAAGTTGGTCAGCAAAGCCAACTGTTGTTTGCAATATTGTTGTAGCAGGATTGCCAACCACAAGCCAACAAAAATCATGAGTCAGACCCCCAAAAATCATGAGATTAGCCCCACAAATCATGAGATTTAACATTATTATCAAATTTTTTTTTACTGCTGACTTACCTCTACTCTTCTGGCTATGGGTGTGATAATTTCAGTTTGAAATGTCATTCATTAATGTACACAAAATATCTCCCTGGCTGCTCAGCTGGAGACTTTGCTTTCCTTCTCGCCCCGGAGAGATAGGAGAGCTGTCATCCATTTCCTATTATTGCCTTGATTTCCTACTGCTCAGAGGTTAGGAGTCACAGTGCACTAGCCCTTCAACTGCACATGAATGGATTAAGAAGTCTGTCTTATGTCACATAAGTGAACATCACTTTGGCATTAGAATTCTAGTTACCACTTGTCCAGAAGCCACTATAAGCTTCCTCGTGGTTGGGTACAGATGGTGGTCTTTGCTCATGAACAGGTGAAGACTAGAATAGCAAGAGTGTGGTGAAATGAAATGGAGCTGTACCGGCAGATTCTCACCTTCGTGAGCACTACAGTTACCCTTTCTAAACATTAAAACCTGCACATAGCAGAGTAGATCTATTTGAAAACACCAACCTGATATCCTATTTAATGTACTTCATCTCCAACTGAGCAAAATCACTGGATCTAAAATCTGGGATTTAAAGCTTTCCATTACCTGGAATCTAAAAAACATAACTTACATTTTTATTTTGACTTTTTCCCTTGCAGTTGAATGAGATATAACTATTAGAACTTCCCATGACTAAGTCAATTCACATCTGTTGAGATACTGCTACAATAGTAAGGCAACTGTACATTCCAAGTTACCAAGAATCATGATGGCAAAATAATTCTAAGACAAATCTATTCAGAACACTTGATGAAAAGAGGATAGCAAAAAGAGACCGATGCATCTAAATACTTGATAGAAATAGAATGTAATTATTTCAGTGTTACATTAATGTTACAATGTCAGAATGACTGATCTCTGCATATATGAAGTCTTTGTTAACAAATGAATTTATTCTCATTTTTCTCCTCCCCATCCATCAACACATCACCCCTGGCCTCTGCTGCCTCCCCGGGCTCCTCACCCATTGCCCTCGGGTGCTATTGCCCCAAGATTGCCTCTTGACCACAGCACTCCTGGTCATTGCCCAGCTGTGAAGGCAGCACCATCGCCAGCAGCAGTGCAGAAGAAAGGGTGGCATGTTATGGTATCGCAACCACCCTTCCTTCTGCACTGTTGCTGGAGGCAGTGCTGCCTTCAAAGCTGGGCATTTGGCATTCTCCAGATGGGCTGCACAGGGAGGAGTTTCTGAGCCCAGGAGCTCCCCTGGCCATACAGCCCCTGACCACCATGCCGGCAGGAAGGAGGGACCCAGGGGTGAGCCCTGCTGCCTGCATCTCCCTGCCAGGCTCGCAGCTCTGGGCAGCATAGTCCGACCAGGCTTAGCTGGCCAGGGATGCCAGATCTGGGCTCACCCTCTCTCGCCTCCAATCCAGAAGCCCAGGCCCACCAACTTGCAAAATGCGGACGGCGCCCCCTATCCCCAACCACTGTGTGTGTGGGGGGGTCACCCATGTCACCCACCTCTAAGCATCCCATCCCCCACCCCCAGCTCTGAGGACACAAACAGGGAGCTCAACAATCATGATCCCGCTGGGTCCAACACAAAAGCTGACTATACGCATGCTGGATTGTGTCTGCTGCACAGTGGGATGCTGCATGAGATTTATTCTTGTCAACTTATGAACAGCTTAATATGAATCATGCTAGTAGAAAAAAATATCCTGCAATTTGAGAGTTCTATCACAGGATCACAAGTGAGGCTTAGTTTTACATGGAAATCCATGCATCTCGTGCAATAAATTTGCAAGAGTTGACATGTCTGTTGTAGCCACGCTGATCCGAGAATGTCAGAACTTCTGTTCATGAAAGACAGTAGCTTTCAAGCTACACAGAGCTCTTCTTCAGGTGTAGCTTGATAGGTGGTCTCTTTCACCAGTAGAAGTTAGTTCAATAGAAGACATTACCTCAGCAAAGCCAACTGCCATTCTCACCATTGCTCTCCAAGGGTGAGGTGGACCAAGTAAGTGTGGAGACTGTTTAACCTAAGAAATGCGCTACAGTTGGAGACCTTGAATTCCGCGTGTGCAGTGTTTCCTGGTATCTCATCACTATGCTGCAGCACTGGGGACCCAGAATACAGCCTCTCTGTACTAACCTAACATTCCCTCCCTGTGCTCTAATCTACAGATACAGCTCTGGAGTACTGGCTGAGTTGAAGTCAATGGTGTGGAGTTGGCAAGCATGTTAATTTGGGGATCAAGACCCAGAACACAATATTTTGTAAGATGCCCAGTCAGCTTCATCAATGATCTCCAACTCAGCAATCAGGGCAAATCTGAACCCTTTGTGTAAATCAGGTTATGTTGTAAGCAACAGAGAACAGATAGTTGTTGTGCTTGATTGTTTTCTTGCATGTTACATAAGGGCAGAATAACCCAAGAAAGATCAATCACCACCTCACAAGAGGTGCAATAATTGTCTAATCATGTAGCTCTCTTTATACACCACATGACACTCTCAAGCAGTTATTTCCTTTGAAAAATCACCTTCAAACTGTCATGTACTATTATATAATTCCATTCCCCAATAATTGAACTAGTAAGAAGTAATTAACTAAGTTACCCATTTAGGCCTTGGTCTGTATAGTGCCAGAGGAAAGTCTGATAAAGGAGGATCACAGAATTTTCATCCCACAGTTCATTGGGAGAACAGATTATTAATGAAACAGGAGTACTTGTGGCATCTTAAAGACTAACAAATTTATTTTAGCATGAGCTTTCGTGAGCTAAAGCTCACTTCTTCGGATGCATAGAATGGAACACACAGACAGGAGATATTTATACATACAGAGAACATGAAAAGGTGGAAGTATGCATACCAACAGGCAGAGTCTAATCAATTGAGATGAGCTATCGTTAGCAGGAGGAAAAAAAACTTTTTGAAGTGATAATTAAGATGGCCCATAGAAGGTGTGAGGAGAACTTAACATAGGGAAATAGATTCAATTGGTGTAATGACCCAACCATTCCCAGTCTTTGTTTAGACCACAGTTAATAGTATCTAGTTTGCATATTAATTCAAGTTCAGCAGTCTCTCTTTGGAGTCTGTTTTTGAAGTTTTTTTGTTGCAAAATTGCCACCTTCAAGTCTGTCACTGAGTGGTTAGAAAGGTTGAAGTGTTCTCCCACTGGTTTTTGAATGTTATGATTCCTGATGTCAGATTTGTGTCCATTTATTCTTTTGCGTAGAGACTGTCCGGTTTGGCCAATGTACATGGCAGAGGGGCATTGCTGGCACATGATGGCATATATCACGTTGGTAGATGTGCAGGTGTACGAGCCCCTGATGGTGTGTCTGATGTGATTAGGTCCTGTGATGGTGTCACTTGAATGGATATGTGGACAGAGCTGGCATCGGGCTTTATTGCAAGGATAGGTTCCTGGGTTAGTGTTTATGTTATATGGTGTGCGGTTGCTGGTGAGTATTTGCTTCAGGTTGGGAGGCTGTCTATAAGCGAGGACTGGCCTGTCTCCCAAGATCTGTGAGAGTGAGGGATCATCTTTAAGGATAACAATGACAGTCTCAATAATTTGTTGCTTTGTAGCATAAACACAATAAATAACATTTTAGATTGATTTTACATCTAAGCTTTGCTTCAGTGTTTCTTCCAAACCAAAGTCAATATTTATTGCTTCGTATATTACAAATTATCACCTTTTCGATCAAAATAATTTTCTTGTACATTAAGTCAAGCAAGTCGAACTGGTAACAATTTCTTAATGAAATGTTTGTGTATCTTTTAATAACTATAAATCAGTCAAAAGCAAGTATCTTCCGTAACGGTCAATTGAGGAAGCAAAACTATTTAATTCTTCATGGAATCCTTTTAAAAAACATTGTATTTTAAAGTTAATCCAGCATATCAAGTATATCAAACATTTCTGTTTACTGCACTTTTAAATTAATTTAATGTAAGCAGCATGGCTAATCCTAAACTTTCTAAAATAAATCATGAGAATTCAAAAACAAGTGGTGGATTATTTTTATTTGCTTTCTGGATTTTGAGAGACTTTAGGAGTTACATTTTCAAGCTTTTCTCCACAATCATAAGGACTAGAAAATTAATTAAAAGAAAAAAATTATGAGTTTCTCATGCATAATAATTAAACTGTGAGCTGGGAGTTTATGAAAAACACCAAATATTACAACATCTGATACGGCAAAAAGATCGACAAGTTCAGAGTTTTACTATCACATGCAGCCCACTGACCCAACTGCACATGGGAATCAGAGCCAAAAGTAAGCAAGTACATTTAGGAGGACTAAAAGGAATTTATGTCTGGATCATAGTCTGATATCAAATGTATGGTTAAATAAGAACAGCCTCACTGATTCAGACTAATGGTCCATCTAGCCCTGTCCTCTGACAAGGGCAATTTCGAGTGATCTGTCCCCTGTCATCCATTCCCAACTTTTGGCAGTTGGCGGTTCATGGACACCTGCAACATGTGATTGCATCCCTGACCATCTTGGCTAATAACCATAGATGGACGTATCCTCCATGAATGTATCTAATTCTTGTTTGAACCAGTTATATTGCTGGCCTTCACAACATCCCATGGCAACAAGCTTCACAGATAACTGTGCACTGTCTGAAGAAATACTTCCTTTGGTTTGTTTTACATCTGCTGCCTATTAATTTCATTGGGTGACCCCTAGTTCTTATGTTACATGAAAGGGTAATTTACACTTCCTTATTCACTTTCTCATACAATTCATGAGTTTATAAACCTCTATCATATCTTCCCTTAGTCATCTCTTTTATAAGATGAACAGTCACAGTCATTTTAACCTCTCCTCATGTAGAAGCTATTCCATACTCCTGATCATTTTTGCTTCCCTTCTCTATACTTTTTCCAATTCTAATGTATCTTTTTTGAGATGAGGAGACCACATCTGCATGCAGTAGTCAAGGTTTGGTCATATTATGGATTTATATAGTAGGATTATGATATTTTCTGTCTTATTATTTATCCCTTTCCTAATGGGTCCTAATATACTATTCACTTTTTTAACGGCCACTGCACATCAAGCAGATGCCTTCAGAGAACTATCCACAACTCCACAATCTTTTTCTTGAGTGGTAACACTTAATTTAGAACTCATCATTCTGTATGTATAGTTGAGATACTGTTTCCAATTACCATTACTTTGCATCTACCATCATTGAATTTCATCTGCCATTTTGCTGCCTAGTCACCCAGTTTAGTGAGATCCCTTTGTAACTCTTTGCAGACAACTGTTAACTTAACTATCTTGATTTTGTATTGTCTGCAAGTTTTGCCACCTCACTGATCATCTCTTTTTTCAGATCAGTTATGAATATGTTGAACAGCACAGGTCCAATAAAGATCCGTGGGGGCCCTGTTATTTACCTCTCTTCTTTGTGCAAAAACTTTCCATTTATTCCTGCACTTTGTTTCCTATCATTTAACCATTTTCTGATCCATGAGAGTACCACATAAGGAAAATAAAGATCCATAAAGGAAACAAAGCATTTTTATAGCGTGATGGTTGGAAAACATTTTTATATTTATTAGCTTTTTTGAATTGTAAATATCAATTACGGACAATAACGTCTGACAGTTTTTGAAACCACTGGTAAACTTTGATGGATGGTAGTTATTCACATAAGAAACACCTCTTGATTTGAACAAAGGACAAACAGACTTCTTTTATATTCCAAAACAGAACAGCATTCTGAATCAGATAATTTACTAACATGACAAAAGATGGTATCATTTCAGCTGAACATTTTAGAAATCTGGTGTTTATGTATTCCACACACAGATTTTGTAGTTGTCTGCATAATTTAAACATTGATTGCTTTACAAAATAATGATACTTCATTTCTTTGTCTGAAAATCATTCTAAGAGCCCTCCAACATGTTAAGTAAATGAATGAAAAAGTGACACATTGAATTTGTTGTTGAGATGAGGTTTTGATATTATTTCTTTTTTAAAGGAAGAAGTTTCCCAATACCTGTTCATTTGTTCTGTGTTAACAATTAAGGCAGTTAACATGTTTCTGAATCTGCAGTGATTTAAGCAGTCTCTAGAATGTTTAGCACTCAAAGATGAAATACAAGATGTGTGATCATTTTTCAGTTTCTAGTTTACAATTGCCATATAAGAACAAATAGAACTAACAACTAAAAAACTGGCAAGAGCTGATTAAAAAAAAAAGAGCAAGACATACTCTTCAGTCCTTAGAATCCTGAGGACAATACACTCATTCACAGAACTCCAAGATTAGGAACCAGCCCAAATAAATTTAGACTCCCGTTTCTCTGATCCTTTACCTTTCTCCCTGACCTCAGCCTAACCTCCTTCATTGCTCTTTCCCTACATCTTCTCCCTCCCTTTGTCCAGTGACATTGTTAACATCACCATTGTCCTCAAAAACTCATTCTACAACTGTCAAAAGAGAATTTATACATACATATACATAAATAAAATCTCCCAGGAAAATAAATGGTAAAGAACTGGGATGGATATAATGCTTGTCCTTTTTGTTTTTTGTCATTTATTTGCCTCAGATATTTTCACTTAATTTAGAAGTCTCAGATGCAGGTATAAAGGCAGGTTAAGCTCTGTATGAACGCCTGTTTAACATAAAAAAATTGCCTGCATTTCTTAATTTTTTTTCCATTTGCCATCTAGCAATCAAATAATTCATTGCCGATTGGCAAAAAGCAAAAATATGATGATTTATAGCAAGGTAAGAATTTATTGGGTGTTAGGAGGCAGAAGAAGCAGGTGTATTTTTTCCCCTTTTACATTTGCAGATAGAAGCAAAGAGGCTGCATTTCTCTGCAGTGTATATGGGGACAAAATCAAATGTTCCTCAGAAGGAGAGCTCAGTTAATGCTTATAAAACACCACGGCTGGTGAGTCAATATCTAGGTTTCATGCAGCTCCCTTAGCAGACCACTCCTCCCATAAGGTCTTCCTGTTGTCAAAAGCAGGAAGAAGTGTGATGGCCATTTCCTTTGAAACCAGGCCCAGCCCCCTTTGGAGCTCTGGCCACAGAGGTCAGAATGCTCACCACACGTTTTGTGGAAGCCAGGAATGAGATACAATGATTGCCTTCCTGTGCTTCTCCAGCTGAGTGCCTTTTACCCTGCTTTCACATATGTGTAAGAGGGAGGCCACAATTTAACCCATACAAAAGCATTTTCCCCTCTCTGATAGCTACTAAGATCTTTGACTCTGCCTGTTTCCAAGAAGTAGAAGATTTGGTGGGGTACAGAGCACTGGATGATGATTCATAACAGAAAATTATATATAATACAATCAGCACTCAGCATCTTGAATTATAACATCCCTGACTCATTTGTTCAAGAGCAACTCAGCCACTGTTGAAACCACACTGAAAAGGTAAGCCACAGTTATACTTCCGATCTAGACTTTTTTTCAAGATAGCCAAAGAAGCCAAAGTTTAATAAATGAGTGCATAATGGTTTTGATGAAGTGAATGAAAATATTCCCATTTATTTCAAAGGGCACTGGATCAGGACCCAGGACCCAACTAAAGGGGGGGAAACAAAACAAAACAAAAAAACAAACAAAACAAGCAAACAAAAACAGATTTGTGTCTCAAATTCACTAATCATAAAAGTAAATCCATGTATGTATTTATATGGCCTCATCATTATAGCATCTGAAAACCTATAAAAGCAACAAAGAATCCTGTGGCACCTTATAGACTAACAGACGTTCTGCAGCATGAGCTTTCGTGGGTGAATACCCACTTCTTCAGATGCAAGTGGTGGAAATTTCCAGGGGCAGGTTTATATATGCAAGCAAGAAGCAAGCTAGAGATAATGAGGTTAGTTCAATCAGGGAGGATGAGGCCCTGTTCTAGCAGTTGAGGTGTGAAAACCAAGGGAGGAGAAACTGGTTCTGTAATTGGCAAGCCATTCACAGTCTTTGTTTAATCCTGAGCTGATGGTGTCAAATTTGCAGATGAACTGGAGCTCAGCAGTTTCTCTTTGAAGTCTGGTCCTGAAGTTTTTTTGCTGCAGGATGGCCACCTTAAGATCTGCTATTGTGTGGCCAGGGAGGTTGAAGTGTTCTCCTACAGGTTTTTGTATATTGCCATTCCTAATATCTGATTTGTGTCCATTTATCCATTTATCCCAACTGGCTCTTAGCTAAGGCTGTAGAGCATTCTCATTAATTGCTCTCTAAGTGGTTTCAGTGCCACTAGATGGAGCAGAACACCACACCCAGGAGGTGTGTTGGTTACACATGCGTCACCAAAACTACAACTCCTGTGAGTCACAGGGGTTCAGAGGACACATAAATCTTGAAGCAAGCTAAAACAAAATGCTGCAATATAGTCAAATGATCTTTTAATCTTTCCATTTCCTTCCGAATTTGTGATGAAAACATTTGTAACATAAGTTTTTTCCCATGGGCAGGGGTGAAAGTAACTGAGGACACTTACCAGGGGTGGGGCATCTGGCGAAGGGGTGGGGCTGGGGGGGTCAGCATCCCCCAGCCAGCCCTTGGCCTGCGCTGCCCAGGGCTCCCGTGTTGACTTAAAGGGCCTGGAGCTCCAGGTGCCATGGTACTCAGCGGTGTCCAGAGCCCTGGGCCCTTTTAAATCGCCAACCCCAGGCCAGCTGCTCCCTTTGCTCCCTCCGCCTCCCCCCAGCCATAATCAGGGATGTTAAAGCGCTGCAGGGTCCTTTGCTGTGGCAGCGCTTTAACGTTGCTGCGCTCCTCCCTCCCAACCCCCCCCGCCTTTGGGGGGCCAGTGCGGGTTGTCTGCTCACTTTCACCCCTGCCCATGGGATGAAGATTCCAATTTTTGACCAGATCTACTACTTATTTATCTGAAATATCAAAATTATCAAGTACAAAAGATCATACCCAACAAGACTGATATACAACATATTTTGAAACGGCACAATATTTTTAATGAGAAATTAAATATTGACAATTTTGTACATTTGTAAAACGCAATTTGTTAAACATTTCAAGCAGCTCTAATAGAGATATCTTTTTCATAAGGAAAAAGCAGTGAATCAAAATTTCAATCACCTTTATTTGCACACAGAATGCTTAAAGTAAGTTTGGAGCTATAAAATACACCAGGTGACTCCACTCAAAAGAGGGCAACAGAGCCTTTTATCCTTTTTTGATTGGAGTCACCTGATGTATTTTATAGCTCCAAACTTACTTTAAGAATTTTATGGTCATTTATTAAATTGTGCTTTGTCAAGGCTGTGACAAAATGTACCGATGTTCACACCTTACATATTGTTGTAATAATCTTTGTACGAATTATGCCTTAAAAAGTATCACCAGAAAACTCATGATTTGCTTGTCAATATTGTCCTGATAAAATGTGTGGCAACATTGTATCTGAAGTTAGAAGATTCCAAACTGAGGTTGGCAAACAGGTCTGTCTCAAACCAAAAGATTGTTTGCTATGTTTAATTTTCAATTAAGCAGTAAACAGAGTCATCACGCAGGAAGGAAAACAGAAAAGTTTCAAACAGGTGAGGAAAAATGAGCAGGGAATATCCTTTCCACTTCCCCATGGCCGCACACCTTCTTCACCTTTTCCTCAGGGCTTTGTCCTGATGCAGTCCCAGAAACCAGCCCAAAGCGCCTTCTCACTTCCCCCACCCCGGCTTTTGCCAGCACTGTTCTGTCCGAGATCCGGTAGCTCACTCAGTCAGCCACGCACCATCCAGGCTCCAAAGCTCCAGCAAGCAACTGATCTCACTTTGGCCCTGCACCTCTTCTTATACTAGCCTACTGGGCCTTGATTGGCTGCTCACTGCAGCCCCTTTCTGCCTCCAGCAGGGGCCTTAGAGCAGAGGTGGGCAAACTACGGCCTGCAGGCCACATCTGGCCCGTGGGATCGTCCTGTCTGGCCCCTGAGCTCCCAGCCAGGGAGGCTAGCCTCCGGCCCCTCTCCCCCAGAGTCACATTGCCACACAGGCAGCGCTCTGAGAGGCAGAGCTTCACACCCCTGCTGAGCAGAGCGGCAGCGTGTCTGGCTCCAGCCAGCGCGGCAGCTAGACATGCTGCTCTGCATGCTCTGCTCGGCATGGTAAGTGGGCTGGGGCTGGAGGGTTGTATAAGGGGTGGGGGACCCCAGGAGGCAGTAAGGGGACAGGGAGCATGGGGCAGAGGTTCTGGGAGGGGGCGGTCAGGGGACGGGGCACAGCCTTCCCTACCTGGCCCTCCATACAGTTTTGCAACCCCAATATGGCCCTCGGGCCAAAAAGTTTGCCCACCCTTGCCTTAGAGGGTCTGGTATACTCTGTCACAGTGAGACAGTAAATATTGTGAGTGCTAGTAATTTGCGTAGACATTTTGGTCTGCACTTGGGCACAGAAGACTAAACAATGCTTTTTACAGAAGAACTCTCCAAATTGAGACATCCCTCCCACCCCGATTCTCAGTAGCATGTCTTTAAGTAAGACACAGACTTGATGCTTTCAGTCTGAGTCACTGCTACTGGCACTCTCTCAACAGGACTCTCGCCAAACCAATGCCAACCAAAAGGTGGTATTGTTTAGGACGGGGATGGCCAATGCACAGATTAAGGTGCCTCAGCCACAGGCTAATGCTGCCACCTCCTATCAGAACCCAGACAGGAGGCCAACAGTGCAAACACCAGCTGTCTCTCCCCCCAGGATTAATCCCCTGGCCTCCTTCTGAGGCTCAGTGGCCCCAGGTAGCACATAGGTGCAATTTATAACTTCCAGCACAACTAGGAATGAATACAGGCCTTGGGATGAGCTATTCAACAGATTATACCTTTGTGTTCCCCGTTATTGGGGATAATTTTTCAACACACATTTGCCAGATTATGAAGCACCTATATATTAAACTTGGTTGCCCTACCTAGTATTTAAGCACCTAAAACAAGCACTTAAAATAAACAGTACCCAAGCACTAATTTTAGTACCCTGATATAGAATTGGGCCCCCTAACATAGGTGTCCACATTTGAAATGTGAGTAATGAGTTCAATATTGCATCTGAAGAGGGAGAATTTGTATCCTCTTTTGCTATTTGCTTCCTCTGTCAGAGACATCCCTCCCCCTCCCACCCCGCTTTATCCAAGGTATTTTGTAGGGATAAGGCAGGGGAAAAGATGGGCTCCGACAGAGGAAACAGGTTCACTAACCTAGCTGGATTTATTATGAGGAAAATAAAGAGGGATTTTGTGGGTTTAAATTACAGTAAAAAATAAAAAGGCCATATAATTTAAAAAACAAAAATGTGTAAGTAATGAGTAGTTCTAATGATAATGATCTAATTTTGATAATTGTAGGAAATCATTACTTCATAATTATTAATTTATACTAATATCTGCATGTGTAGCTGATTTTATATACATGCCAAAATTACTAATTACCACTAGAACCATTCATTACTTATCTACTTTCAAATTTGAACAAATGGAAATGCCATTTATTAATTAAATGCTATAGATATATATTTAAAAATGGAGATGGAAATTTGTCAGCCACAACTTCCTTTAATGAGTCTCACTCAACACCTTCCCTATATAAATAAGGGGAAATTATTTTCTCTGATGACACGTTTTGCTCACTCAGTTCAATTTGACGGGGCTACTCTTTAAACTGAACAAAAGGGGTCTAGAGAGAAGAAATTAAGATAATTAAAATGTTAAAGTATGGCAAAATCTGCAGGGCAGGTCTTTGTCCCCATATAAATGCATGCTCACATTCATTTGCTCTTGTGCTACTTAAGAAGCCCAATTTTTCATATGACTCCAGAATCCTACTTTGAACAATGCATTGTGTTATTACTACCACCATGCTGGACAGGAAATGAGCCTTATTGACTGACTGACGTATCAGCCAAATTCTGCAAACAACGGGGTTTTAAAATCCAAGTCAAGTTCCTTGGGTTAAGGCTGAGAAAATATTTTATTGCTTTGTATATAAAGGCCAAGTGGGATTTAAAGGAATGTGACTTTGCAGATAAATCAAGAATGTTCTCAGTATTATTCATCTGGGAGTAATATGAAGTCACGTGTAGAAAATTCACTCAGTGTTAGGAAGGCATTTGATGATGGAACAAACATCTAATTAAAATGATAAAGGAACTACAAGCTCAATGAATCTTTCAGTGGTTGGGCAAAAATTGTTATTAAGTGCATTCCTCTACTCTATTTCTTAATCTTAAAAGCAGAGACAAGTAAGCATTTCCCCGTTTTTGTGACCAAATCCTGGTATACATAAGTTGAATAGCAGAGAACTGACATCAACAAAATTACTTTGTTTTGAAGGTTGTGGAAGCTGCCTGTAATATTTCTATGAATACTATATGTTCTGTTTGCTTGACCTTTATTGTGTTGTTTGCAATATAAGTTCAGGGGGTTAAACCAAGCAGAAGCTGATGGCATGTACACAGGGATGCTTCAGATAACCCCCATTTCCAGATACTTAGAGGACAGTGTGGGTGCCAGTCAATTTGAACTGTTACCTCTGATCCTGCTGAGTTCAACAATCTGGCTTGTAACCGCAGGAGCAGGTGATCCAGGCAGGAAACTGGAACAAAAGACTTTTTGAGTGGATAAAGGGAAAGCCTTTGAAGAAAGGAGCCTAAACTCTGTCAAGTGTAAAAGTATAATAAGGCAGAAGAAGAAAGAATTTAAAGAGCAACTAACCAGAGACACAAACTAATAACATTTTTTAAAGTACATGAGAAGCAGGAAGCCTGCCCAATAATCAGTGGGGCTCCTGGATAATCAGGATGCTAAAAGAAAACTCAAGGCAGATCAGGTCCTTGTGGAGAAGCTAAATGAATTCTTTGCATCAGTCTTCACTGCAGAGGATGTGGGGAAGATCACCACATCTGAGCCATTCCTTTTAGGTGACAAATATGAGGAACTATCCCAGATTGAGGTGTCAGTTATGCAGGTTTTGGAACAAAGCAATACATTTAACAGTAATAAATCACCAGGACCAGATGGTATTCACTCAAGAGTTCTGAAGGAACTCATTAAATTACAGAACTACTGACTCTGGTATGTACCCTATTGCTTAAAACAGCCTCTGTATCAGGTAACTGGAGGATAGCTAATGTAACACTATTTTTTTAAAGGCTCCAGAAGTGATCCTGGCAATTACAGGCCAGTAAGCCTAACTTCAGTACCAGGTAAATTGGCTGAAATGATAGTAGGAAACAGAACCATCAGATATGTCGATAAACATAATATGTCAGGGAAGAGTCAACAGGGCTTTTCTAAAGAGAAATCATGCCTCAATCCATCTATTAGAATTATTTGAGTGTCTTGACAAGCATATGGATAAGAGTGATCCAGTAGATATCATGTACTCTTACTTTCAGAAAGCCTTTGACAAGGTCCCTCACCAAAGGCTCTTAGGCAGAGTAAGCAGTCATGGGAGAAGAGGAAAGTTACTCTCATGGATCAGTAATGATTAAAATATAGGAAACAAAGGGTAGGAATAAATGGTCAGTTTTCACAATGGAGAAGGATAAATAGCTGGGTCTCCCAAGGATCTGTATTGGAGCCTGTGCCAATCAATGTATTTATAAATTATCTTAAAAAGGGGCAAACAGTGAAATGACAAAATCTGCCAATGATACCAAATTTCTCAGAATAGTTAAGCTGAAAGATGACTGCAGAGAGTTACAAAGAGATCTCACTAAACTGTGTGATTGAGCAACAAAACTGTAGATGACATTCAATAATGATAAGTGCAAAGTGAAGCAAATTGGAAAAAATAGTCGCAACTATACATACAAAATGATGAGGTCTAAATTAGCAATTACAACTGAAGAAAGATCTTGGATTCATTGCGGACGGTTCTCTGAAAACATCTGCTCAAAGTGCAGCAGCAGTCAAAAAAAAGCTAACAGTAGGAATTGTTATGAAAGGGATAGGTAATACGGCAGAAAACATCATAATCCCACTATCTAAATCTATGGTACACCCACACTTTGAGTGAAGTTCTGGTCACCCCATCTGGTCTCAAAAAAGGCATATGCAAATTGGAAAAGGTACAGAGAAGGGCAACAAAAATTAAGAGGGGTACAGAATAACTTCCATACGTGGAGAGGTTGAAAAGACTTGTACTGTTCCGTTTGAAAAGAGACGACTAAGGGACAATATGATTGAGGTCTTTACAATTATCAATTGTAAGGAGAAAGTGAATAAGAACGTGTTATTTACCCTTTCACATAACACAAGAACTAGGGGTGACAGTCAATCTCAGGAACTCATTGATATTGGATGTTGATAAGGCCAAATGTGTAACTGGTTTCATAAAAGAATTAGGTAGGTCCATCAGTGGCTATTAGCCAAGAGGGATAGGAATGCAACCCTATGCCCCAGGTATCCCTAAACCTCCAACTGTTAGAAGCTGGGAATGGATGACTCATAATTGGCCTGTTCTGTTCATTCTCTCTGAAATACCTAGTACTGGCCACTGTCAGAAGACAGGATACTTGGCTAGATGGACCATTGGTCTGACTCAGCATGGCCATGTTTATGTTCTTAGAGGGGAGAGTGAGACAGATGGCTGGGGAGCAGAATGAACTCCCTGTCCCCAGAGGATGGGATAGCTGGAATAAATGGCCAATCTAGCCTATTGGTAAGATGGATATCTGCATATACCTTTCATTGTGTTAAACCTTTTTCTTGTTAGTTTGTACCTAGTTTTAACATTAAAGAATACTCTTTTTAAGTCACTTGATTCACCACTGGTCTCAGCTCTGGAAGAGAACTTGTGGGTAGGTTAACCCAGTCGGACCTGGTAGGCAATCACAGTTGGTACAAAGGATGCTGTAGCCCAGGGACCCACTTTAAAAGTGGAAGAATTGCAGGGCCTGTCATCTGTATGGATACACTTGGAGAGACCAGACAGGGATCAAAGATGCAACTAGCCCTACATCATGACATTGATTTATTGCTATATTTGTATTACCCTAGGTTGGATCTACAAGACCCAGCTGAGATCAAGGCCTCACATCTAGTAAGATCCTGCCCCAAAAGTCTTATACTCTAAATAGACAAGAGATAAAGGATGAAGGCAAGACAGAGGCAAAGATAGGGGAGGTGACTTGTCCAAAGTCACACAGCAAGTCAGTGACCAACCTTGAATTAAAACTCAGTTGTTATTTCTCCTAGTCCAGTGGTCTATTGATGGGATCACACTGCCTCCCCTGTTTTATTCTGCCAATCACATAAAGAATATTTCACCTATTAGCAGGAGAGAAACACAAAAATGGAACAAATTTTAAATGTATCTACCATAGAGTAAACAACTATTTAGAAAAATCTAAATGATAAGCCCATTTCTGACCAGTGTAAACTGGAAGTAAATCCCTGCCTGAAGTCAATGTGGTTACAGTGGTGTAAAAACAAAAGAGTCAGACCAAAACAGGTTCAAAATCCCATTCTTAATTACATTTAATTTGTTCACCACAGGGCTTATTCCAAATGTTTATAAATTCCTAAACAAATCCAAATGAGATTTGGCAATTCAGTTTCAACAAAATAGGTAAATAAAAGCACAACCATTCATTGAAAAGCCATATGTGTCCATGTCTTTGAGGCTTCATGATTTAATAATCAGCACATTTTACAATAGAGCCAGTATGGATAAATGCAGTTCAAATCTAGTTTGTGTTGACTTAATTTTTAAGAACATGAAATTTATGCAGCCAAAGGCTTGAGACTTTTGGGCTAAGGAGCATCCCGGGTGAAAATACAATCACAGGCAGGCTAGAAGACTAGACAGTGGGCCAAAAGCAAAGGGACGGAGATGCAGGGTGAGAAATAAGGGACCTGTTTCTGGCAAGAGTGCAGGTTCTGTGCAGTCTCAGCTGGGGTATCTGCAAGTCAAATTACCAGTGTGCAGATCTGGTCTCCTGCAAAGCAGGACTTACATAATGGGGTAAATAAGTTAGACTAGAAAAATATCCAGAGTTTCTGCTGTTGCTGTATGTTTCAAAAAACATATCACACAACTATAGAGAAATCACTCTTATTAAACTATAAGATTATTCTTGTTATGTTAGAAATACACAATACAACCCCTAATTAGAAATATCAAACATTTGAGATATCATATTCTTAAAGGAAAAAAAAACAAAAAACATTAATCTGAAGCATCAGATTAAAGTGTCATAAGAGGTACTGCCTTCCTTGGTTCAAATGAAAAACCAGAAAATGCCTTTGGAAGCATAAATTAAGGATGACCTGGTATGATGTTCTCCTTTTATTAAATGCATATTTAAGCCAAGATTTTCCCCATTCCCTCGCATTAAAAAACTAAAAACAAAAACACTATTGATTCTGGGTGCCCAAATCAATTTTGGGGTCCATATTTTCAGAAAGTGCTGAACAACCAGCTGAAAAGTGCTAAAAAGCAGACCCTTTTTAAAGGTGTCTCCAGTCAGGCTTACACAAATTGGGGGATTCAAAATCTTAGTCCTAACCTCCAAATTAAAAACATTAATTTGAAGCTTTTTAGGCCACAAAAAACACCAGGTAATTAAAAATAGAGAAAACCTGACATATCACAAAGATGTCAGAGATGACAAGAACAAAACTCAGTTTCCTATATATTTGCTGAATACAATAATTTTGTGGGGATATGACCCTGATGATGCTCATCAATCTCTGTGTGAATAGTTTTTTTCATAATAGAATTCAGTCTTTCAGATCTGAAATTCACAAGAACTAGATTGCATCAAGAGAAAAAGGATCTTGATCTAAAAAAAAAGTGCTCTCCTTTTACAGCTTGCTGATATTACTTATGAAATTGATATGGATAAGAAATGGTTTAAAATCCTTCTGAGAGTCCTTTACAATTCATTCTAACGTACACATCCACATCCTGCAATAGATTTTGGCCCAGGTCGCCTCTCTAATTTAAATAGAAGGCTGTGAGAGTCACGACAGAGAACACATGTCATACAGAACGTACTAAATTGTAGCTGGAATTTCCCCAAAAATATTTCAACCTTTCTTGGCTTGAAAAACCTTTCCTCCATGTAGATTTATAAAACTATTTTCTTGGTAGGCTGTAACACTGGTATTAGGCAGATGTATTTTTCTTTCAAATTTATAGTTCTGATGCTGCACGCTACTGTGAATTTGTTCCAGAAAATCTAAGCAAGACAACAGATTATTTATTTATGTATGTGAATGACCAACATATACTCAATTTCTTGGGAATTCTGGCTTAATCTGGCTTTCTTGCCAGGTGGGTGCTTAAAAAGAGAGAAATGTAGTAAAGAAACAAGGTGGATGAGGTAATATCTTTTATTGGACCAACTTTTGTTGGTGAAGGAGAAGCTTTCAAGCCTCCTGAATTAGACCTCTACGTAGCTCGAAAGCTTGTCTCTCTCACCAACAGAAGTTGGTCCAATAAATGATATTACCTCACCCTCCTTGTCTCTAGTATCCTGGGACCAACACGGCCAGTGGTGCAAGTGGAATCCATTTCTTACTGGCATGGGGGGGTGCACGTGACCATCTCATGTGACCATCCATGTGACTCTTCCCCGCCCCACCCGCACACTCTCCCCATCCTTTCCCAATGATCCACTCCCCTTACCGGGGGGAGGAGGGGAGAGCTTTGTCCTCCTCCCACTGTGCCTTCAGAACCGCAGCAGTGAAAGGAGCAGAACATGAGGCCACCGTGCAGCTCTACACCTGCAGTTCCTCCGGCATGGCTGTACCGCTCCCAACCCTGCCCCCAGACCTGTCCTCTGTCAGGGCTGCTGTACACACAGAGGAGACCCTGCATGGAAGGGCTGGGAGTACAGCTGTGCCGGAAGAGCTGTTGGCATCGGGCTGCCCACTGGCCTCACATTCTGCTGCTCCTCTTTCCAGTACACCATACCAGCTATAAATATCTTGCTGGTACAGCATACCAGACTGGAATGCCCTACTTGCACTGCTGAACATGGCTACAACACCACTGCTTTCTAGAGGTGTATAAAAAAATGTCTCTAATACTGTGATATGCTAATCTGCAGAAATGTAAGTTGACGGACATTCTATCAAACCAACTATAGGCTTCAAGTATGATTAAAATTGACTCTTTGTAACTAAAGCAGAATTACTTGTAAAGTGACTGAAGTGTAGCCTAAGGAAAATTAGCCAACAGGAATGGCCCTAAGTATTTTGTTGGTCAGGTCAGGGCAAAAAAAAAGCTGTATGTCACAGTGGAATGGTGCCTCCTAGGAGTTGACACCCAGGGAAACTGCCATCCTTGCCTACCCCTAGAACTGATCCTGTTAGCCAAACATATTTCACGTTCAGAATCTATATCTAGCCAAAACGTTCACAGCCAGCTTGTCCATTCTCCTTAAAAGGAGGAGGTTGAAATGTCCAACTCCTTTTCTTAAATGGCTGTCAACTCTTAAACAAAGACAAAGAATCACAGTATTACTTCAATGAGAAAACCTGATTAAACCCTTAATAGTGTTAAACAATGTGCTTCTGAGAAAAGAATTAGACTTTCTATAATTAGCCCCAGGATATTTTGAAGCTTATCAGGTTCAACCTCAAAAGCTGCATTAAATACTAACTGAAAGTCTGCTCAATGTTACTATCTCCTTGACTGCCCTAATAACCTTCACAGCAGCACATATGTTCCTATAAGGATCCGACAGTGAAGGTCCTCAGTTTCAAATGGTCTTGAACCCAGGGCTGTGGGGACCCTAGGTCTCCAACACTCCCTCATTGCCACCAAGACAGAGGAAGCAGCAGATTGCTGATCCTTGAAGGACAGGCCTCAACAAGAAGTGCTATCAGGATGCCCAAAGCCTGGGGCTCCTGATTAGTAGTGGGTTCAAGTCAAAACCAGGAAGTGTGTATTGTCTGAGCAACTGCACAGACTTCCTGTTGCTGCCACGTTGGACCCCATTCCTTGCCTGTCTCCCATGACATGCATCTAACCCTGTTCCCAATTCCTGCTCCACTCATGTCCAGTTCCAGGTTCCTGCCTCGCTCCTGCACCATTCTTGATCCTTGCCTTACCTCTGATTCCTGTCCCTACTCATTACTTCTGACCATCAGCTCTGACACTTGGCTCAACTCCTTATTGACTCCAGCTCTGCCCTTTCGTCAGGCTCTCGATTCAGACTCTGGCTCTGACTCTTAGCTTGACTTTTAACTTCAACTCTTGCTTTGACCATTAGGCTACCACATTTTCATCCTGGTTCCTAACAGCTCCTCAGAAAGGAGAAATAACATTCAAAATTGACTCTGACTATTTCTTTTCTAGCACAAGAGTGCAGCAGCTGCTGAAAACAAAAATGCCACAGTAAGTGTCTCATATCTTAGGTCCTTCTGCTCAATACATATGCAGTCATCTGCAATCAGAGGCATGGCGGACATGCACCTATGAAAGTCTTCCAGTTAATCAGTACTAGGGGGTTAATACCTTTTTCTCATATAAGGCAGAATGACACTGACTCTATCTTGCAAAGAAAAAGTAAAATAAATAAATTTAAATTGCATACTGCTGAGACAGAGACACCAAGAATCTAAGTCCACACAGCAATTGTTTTCTGCAACAAATAGATAAATTAAAATATAGACCTCCGCTCCAGTGATGCACTTGAGTGTGTGAATGCGTGTGTGTATGAACAGATATACAAAGAGAGCATTACTGGCAAAACAGGCTAGGATTTTCAAAGGAGCCTTAAGGGCGCTAGGTACACAACACCCACTGAATTTCAGTAAGATTTGGGGCCTAACTTCCTTAGACTCCTTTGAAAAACCCAGGCATATTGGCTACAAGGGCCAGCCTTTAATTTATCTTAGGCACAGACCCTGTAGGCAGCCACTTACAATACCAGTTTTTAAATGGCACCTTTGGCCCACCCTCCATCCTGCCCCCTGCACTAGCTTATAGGTGCAATCTCTTCAGGGCACCTTCCCTCAACCAGCAGCAGTGGCTCAGAGCCAGGATCAGTCACCTCAGCATAACCCTCCACCCAAGCACAGCTTTGTATCTGGAACAGTGGAAGGAGGGAAACAAAATGTTTGCCACCAGCCTTGATTGCCCAACAGGGATTAGGAATCCCTGGAAGGGTGTACACAGCCCAAAGCCAATGGTTGAGAGCAATAAACTATCAACTAATTTTACTCATTCTTAACTGAGATTTTTTTAAATTACTGTGTTCCCTGAAGATAAAGCAATAAAAATCTATTATATCCTTTGTTTGTCTTTTAAATGTATCTTATAAAGATCCATGTTGACCTGATTGTTGCTTGTCAGGGGCCATGCAAACTGTTACATGGTTTGGGTCTCCATTTTGGAAAGCTGAGACGGCAGATCAAAGGTGATTATATTTCTATCTTAGAGAAATAGAACATTATTACTATTATTCTTAATGACATTTATGTGTATTAACCACAAAAGCAGAGCAATAAGCGCTTGGTACTGAATTAAATTATATATACACATACTATGTACCAACTGCAGAGACTAGTAATTTAAGACATGCTTTTTCAAAAACGAGTCTACCTGAATAATTGAGGTGGAGAGATTAATTTTACGTCTGTCCACAATCACTTTTGTAGTAAATCTGGTACATCAGACTGTTGTAATGGATGATGGACAGTTTCCACTAACAATGCTTTAAATTGCCTAATAATTTTATGCAACATTATTATATGTCTCCTGCCTGTGTATGAGTCCTTTCTTCACTTTCAGCTGAATACAAATCAAGGGGAAAAACTGCTTTAGCAGGGCTTTATGGTAGATCATTAAAAATATAATGTTGCCACAGCTACACTATACAAAGCAATATAACACAAACTAACCTTTGTGCCAAAGCAGACACAGGATGAATCTAAAGTACAATATTTCAGCATCCCTCTCCCTCCCCATCACCCATATAATTGAGAGAGGGAACCTCTGAGAGAAAGGATGTGTTCACAGAGATGCTATCGGATTCTCTTTCATGGGGTGAAGAGGCTTGCGAATGCAGTTTCCCTGTTTACATCTTTCTAACAGTAATGCAACAACACAGAGCTCCGAAGCCTAATGTAATCTTCCAAATAGATTGATTGAGGATTCATTCAAGCATGGATCTCTCCTACTGCCAAACAGCTTCTATTCATTTGATATATGCATTATAGATGGCACTGCTCTTTGTTTTGATGTTCAAAGACAAGAGAGCCATGTCTCTTCTTTGAGCATTACTAGTCTATCCTCTGACATGTCACCATATTTTAAAAAAAGAGTAAGAACAACTATCATGGGCTACTTTCGTTTTTGTTCTACTCAGGAACTACTCAAGCCTCAGACTCCTTGTAACATTAGGTAGTTGTATGTGTACTACTGCACGCTAATGGATGGATGGCTAGTTATAATAAAATATATGGAGATAATACAAGCAGTAACGGCATGGGCTTCTAGTGTTACTCTTACTATAATTGAGTGGTTTCATCTGACATGTCTGCTATGGGGTTTGTAACTCTTGAATTATTGTACATTATTGGTCTCTTACAATGCAATCTTTAGTCCAAGAATAGCCAGCTTTTACCACCTGCATCTAATTGTTGTTGTTATCCCTGCACTTTTGGTGATCTCTGATTTCAAGCACTTTCAGATTATAAGACAAAAGATCCTTTCTAAGTGTATGGTATTAATTATTAACTTGTAAATATTATTTTGCTGGTTGAAATTAAGGTTATGCTGGTTTTAGCAAAGCTAAAAATGGCTAATTTCTACCAACCAAAACACATATAGTCTTTTGACACTTATAGGTGATTTCCTGAGTGTTTTCACAATCTTTAATATTTGACATCATTAGGACAATGCAGCACAGCATTTGAAATGCATGGTGCAAATTCTGCTCTCAACTACAACAGTATAAATGCATAGTAACTACTGACTTCAGTAAGATTATTCCAGATGTGCACAGTGTACTGTAGCAGAATTTTTGCCTGTATGATCAAGCAAGCAGGTGGAGATCCACAAATTAATAGTGTTCTCACTAAGCAATTGATGTCATCTCTGGTGAAAAAAGGGTTATTCTAACTCTAACTCTCTTGAATTTGGCCCTGATTCATATATATATATAGTGTTGGTAGAATGCTGTGTCGGCTTTATGTGAAAATCTTCAGTTCGTTGTGCCGAGGCTGTTACACTAATTCCATCCATAACCATGGTCAAATTAGGATGTGCACTGAATTGCTTTTTAGAGTATCATATTTGTTCTAAAAATCCATCATCAGCATAATAATATGTCTTAATTCATTCAGCTATCAGTCCAATGTGAGACACAGAGTATAGACTTTAGCCTCATTTTAAATTCATCTACTCTGGAAAATAAAAAAAATGTATAATTACCCTACATAGGGCACAACACACACACACACACACTATATATATATATATATATATAAATAAATGATGGATAACCTAGAATAAAGTGTTTAAGAAAAGCTTATTCTACTCCTGCCAACTCTAGATTTGTCCCCTTTAAAAAACTTTGCAGTGCCCAGATAACCAAATGCTATGTTGGCATTGCAGTATTCTAAATATTAAGTGAAAGGAAATAAACACTGAAGTAATATAATCTAGTTCTCTAGATTGACAGCAAAAAGAAAACATTTAAATATTTTAAGGCCAGCTACTGCATTAGTTTAAAAACACTAAACTGATGACAATTTAAAAAAAATTTAATTGTATTGTTTCTTCATTTATAACTAGCTTGAAGAGAAAGAAAAATAAATACAATTAAATTGGATTTTTCTGGATAAACATTTTGCGCACTGTTGAAAACATGTGCAGCCACATGCAGTCAACTCCAGATTAGCTGCATTTCTAATTTTCTCTGTAACACTTCAATACTCTGAGCTCCTTTAGTTAGTTCAGCTATAATTTAAAGGGGAATTTGGGAACATAAAGAAAAGAGAAAGCCTGTATTGGGGGGGAAGGGAATACTTTCCCATAGGTTCTGAAAATAAGAGTTCTGAGTGATAAAGCTATCAATACTGCCATTCAGAAATACTTCTCTCAGGCAAAGACTGATATCCAAGACCAGTAATCTGATCCTGCAAAGATCCAGGCACATGAGTAACTTTACTCACACAAGTCATTCCATTGATTTCAAGAAATGACGAATATATACACTCCATAAATAATCGGTAACAGTCTCTTATGTGTCACATATACACATTATAGGTTCTACACACATACATATTAACAATGTGTTGTGTCGGAGAGAAAATATTTTTCCTATATGGTTTACAATTCTCCCTCTCCTCCAGTGTTTGGTCTCAGATTAATTTTTCAAAGGGCTTAAATTTTCTGGATGAGGTAGAGAAAGAGCTACAGTTCACCTTCATTTATGCTGGAGGTCACAATACTCTCAGTGTATGATTAAACAATATAATCACCAGCTAAGAAACTATGGCCGGTGGTTCTTATAAATCAGAGAACTCTCAATCTTCCATTAGTAATTTTCTCATGGAAAGAGTTCATGAAACTCTTTGGAGGGTCTGCCATCGTTCTCAAACTTACAGTGAATGTGTCTCTCTTTTTCTTGCTCCCTGTAAATTCCAATTACTTTTCTTGAAAGGGAATTAGTGAAAAACTGTAAAACTGAGTTAATGAGAATTTAGCACTTCACATCCTTCCAGTGAATAAGAACTACCCTACTTTACCCCTCCCACACAGCCTACGCAGACATTAGCATACTTATGTGGTACTCCTGGGGGAATTCTATGCCAAAAATTAAAAATTGTGCAACAAAAAATTAAAAATTCTGCACACAATATTTTCAAATTCTACAAATTCTGTATATTTTATTTGTTAGAATAACAAAATATAATCACACTAGCTTCAATTATTTTTGGTCATTTATTTCAAAATATCTGTCAGCAACTATATCTGTAACAATACAGACAACAAAAAAGTTTCATACATTGTTTTTTGACAAAGATTTCTTAGTAGGCATATTAATACAGTACTCTGAGTAATAATTCATTTAAACTATAGTACAGAACCATATTTCCTGCATCCCCCAGAATCAGTGCAAAGGCTAGAGTGAGTCAAGGGTAATGGAGGAGCTGAGGGATAGGGAAATAATTGCTAGGAAGGAGCTTGGGTGTGAACTTGGAGGGTTGTTGGATATGGGTGGGAAAAGTATGGAACAGGTTCTTTTGGGAGATGGGGCGGGATTGTTAGGGAGCTTCCCCAATGCAGACCCTGGCTGACCCCTAGCCTCTCCCATTCATTCAGGCACATGTCCCTCCACCCCGCACTCAGGCCTGGTCTACACTACGCGTTTAAACCGATTTTAGCAGCGTTAAACCGATTTAATGCTGCACCCGTCCACACATATCGATATAAAGGGCTCTTTGAACCGGTTTCTGTACTCCTCCTCGACGAGAGGAGTAGCGCTGAAATCGGTATTACCATATCGGATTAGGGTTAGTGTGGCCACAAATCGACGGTATTGGCCTCTGGGTGGTATCCCACAGTGCACCATTGTGACCGCTCTAGACAGCAGTGAATTCAGATGCACTGGCCAGGTAGATAGGAAAAGCCCCGCGAACTTTTGAATTTCATTTCCTGTTTGCCCAGCGTGGAGCTGTGATCAACACGGGTGGCGATGCAGTCCCAAATCCAAAAAGAGCTCCAGCATGGACCGTACGGGAGATACTGGATCTGATCACTGTATGGGGAGGCAAATCTGTTGTATCACAGCTCCGTTACAGAAGACGAAATGCCAAAGCATTTGAAAAAATCTCCAGACAGAGGCCACAGCAGGGACTCAGCACAGTGCTGTGTGAGAAGCGTAACGGAAAGCCAAAGAATCAAATGGACGCTCATGGAGGGAGGGAGGGGGTACTGAGGACTCCAGCTATCCCACAGTCCCCGCAGTCTCTGAAAAGCATTTGCATTCTTGGCTGGGCTCCAAGTGCCTGAAGGGTCAAAAACATTTTCCCCGGTGTTTCAGGGTGTATGTCGTCAATTTACACCCTTCCCCCCACCCCCGAAAGAAAAGGGAAAAAAATCGTTTCTCTCCTTTTTTCAATGTCACCCTATGTCTACTGCATGCTGCTGGTAGACAGGGTGCTGGAGCATTAAACAGCAGCATCCTCTCCTCTCCTCTCCCTGGTGGCAGACGGTACAGTGCAGTAGGACTGGTATCCGTCCTCGTCAGCAGCCCGTGAGTGCTCCTGGCTGGCCTCGGTGAGGTCGGCTGGGGGCACCTGGGTAAAAATAGGAATGACTCCTGGTCAATCCCAGCAGATGGTACAGAATGGCTGGTAACCGTCCTCATCATAACAACTGGGGGCTAAGCTCTATCAGCCCCCCCCCCCGTCATGTCTAAAGAAAAGATTCTGTACTGGCTGGACTATCATAGCAGCGGAAGGCTGATCTCCTCTCCCCTCCTACCCTTTAATGTCCTGCCTGGACTATCATAGCAGCTGGAGGCTTCCTCCCCCTCATTTTATCTTACTAAAAAGTCAGTGTTTCTTATTCCTGCATTCTTTATTACTTCATCACACAAATGGGGGGACACTGCCATGGTAGCCCAGGAGGGTTGGCGGAGGAGGGAAGCAACAGGTGGGGTTGTTGCAGGGGCACCCCCTAGAATGGCATGCAGCTCATCATTTCTGCGGGATCACAGAGCGGCTGTGCTCTCTGGTTCTCTAGTACACTTGCCCCATATTCTAGGCAGGACTGACTCTATTTTTAGACAAAAAAACATTTTTGCCTATGTGCCCGCGGCCGACCTCAGCGAGGCCAGCCAGGAGCACCCATGACAGCAGCAGACGGTACAGATCGACTGATAACCGTCATCTCATCGCAAATTTACAATGGCATGGTAGACGGTACAATATGACTGGTAACCAGCTCTGCTATCTTGCAAAGGCAAATGAATGCTGCTGTGTAGCAGTGCAGTTCCGCGTCTGTCAGCAGCATCCAGTACACATATGGTGACAGTGGCAAAAGGCAAAACAGGCTCCAAGATTGCCATGCTATGGCGTCTGCCAGGGCAATCCAGGGAAAAAGGGCGCTAAATGATTGTCTGCCGTTGCTTTCCCGGAGGAAGGATTGAGTGACAACATTTACCCAGAATCACCCGCGACACTGTTTTTGCATTGGGATCTCAACCCAGAATTCCAATGGGCAGAGGAGACTGTGGGAACTATGGGATAGCTACGGGATAGCTACCCACAGTGCAACACTCTGGAAATCGACACTAGCCTCGGTACATGGACACACACTGCCGAATTAATGTGCTTAGTGTGGCCGCGTGCACTCGATTTTATACAATCTCTTTTACAAAACCAGTTTATGTAAAATTGGAATAATCCCGTAGTGTAGACATATCCTCAGACACCCACTTCCACATCCCCATGTGGGCCTGCACCCCCTCTCCCATCACCTTGTGGCCCTGGGCCTCCTTCCCCCCGTGGCCCTGTGCTTCCACTCCCATTTTACAGGTCTTTTACAGGTCTTTCCTCCCCCACAAGCCCTTATAAGCCCCTGCCTGACCCCCTAGCACGTCATGTTGTCTGTCTCCCCATTGCCCCTGTCTCCTGACCTGGCCCTACAGGCACTGTGAAGAAGGCTCTGCAGGCTCTTTCTCTTCCCTAGCTAGCTTGGAGCAGCTTGCTCTATCACCACAGCACCCTCTGGTGGGAAAAAGGTGGAACTGCAGCAACTTTTCAGCTTTTTTCTGTGCAAAAAATTAAAAATAGGCATGGCTCATTAATTACGCACACATGCAGTGGTGCAGAATTCCCCAGGAGTAATGTGTTTAATACTTCCCTGGAACAAGGAGGGTGGTCAGTGGGAGGAGAATGGGTACAGTTTTGGTACTATTCAATAGCCAAAAGGTGATTGGGCCAATGTAGGATGGTATATATGCTGACAGCACATTACTACTCCCTGGGAGCAAGGAGAATACTTGAAAGGAATTGTGATTTTGAGCCACACTGTTTTCTAGGGCTACCCCATGGATGGTACCCATTACATATCAGGAATTTTGTCTCAAGTCACAATCCTAAGGAGGTTGTGGGTTTTTTTGTGTTTTTTTTAATATTTTGACTTCTCTTCCGTTTACTTCCAGGAACTGCAAACTGAATTAAAATCCACAAATTTTACATCACATGGAACAAATCTCCCCCCGACCATACACAAATATTTTCCAAAATGTTAATCCACAATCCTCTCCACAGCTTTGTACCACCATAAAAAAAATCGGACATCAGGTAGTTTGGCAACATGCTGAAGAACTCCAGGAGGAAAAAATCCAGGGCCTTGCTCCACAGCTTTGCAAAGTGGAATTGGTATGGTTCCACAGAAGAAGTGAGTAGGCCACACAGAAAGGGTACATACTCCCTGAACAGTCAGAGCTCCTCTCTATGCAAGTCCCAAGTATGGCAGTACAGAGCTCCCAACTCCCACCATGTTAAAGGGTATGTAAGTATACAACATAGGCTACTTCAGCCGTAGTGCTGAATTAGTCTCTGTGGACATTTGATATAGACTGGGAGAGAAGGAAGATTTCTCCTCCTACTTTCCTCAATCATCACCCAAGTAGCTGGCTTGGCTATTCAGACTGAGCATTGGATTTATACCTCACTAGAGGCTTGATTAAAAACCCTTTGAAGGGAGTCAATGCAAATCTTTCTAATCACTTTAATGGGCTTTGGATCAGTCCTAAGACTCTAGGTGAACAAAAAAATACCCATCATATTAATTCAATTATCTATTCTTCCAAATTCAAACAAATACATGTTTGATTAGGTCCTAATAAAACCAAGTATGTGCCTAACTTTAAGCATATGACTCACATGCTTAACATTACACACATGATTGCATACTTGCTGAACTAGGGCGCCTTAAACCCTAACCTATGAATAATGCCCTTGGTGAAAAACAAAATACCTTAATCATGATTTTTATATAACACTGTGTACAAATACAGCACCTCTCACCTTAAGATTTCAAAGACCTTGAATAAATGATAATCACACCTGCGATGCGGCTATATTATAATTATTTCACCAGTGTGAAAACTGAGGCATAAATTTTAGCCTGATTCTGAGATGTGCAATGCTCTTCCCTGCAACAAACTGGGCCCAGGGTTCACAGGGCTAGGTTCTAAGTAACTTCCCCATAACCACATGCCTTACTAGCAGAACCAGGAAGTCATTGCATATGTCTGGACTTCTAGGCCCCTGTAGATGATACTGTCTGATAAATATGTGATATTTGCATCACACAGCTGTATGGAGTATTTTGCAAAATGTCACCTATGAGAAGAACATTTTATATCTATGGCACAAATGCCTGTATACCTATGATTTTAGATTAATTAGAACAACAGTCATATCCATATCTACTCAGAGAGTAGAGATCACATATTATGACTTTCTCAACTGGTACCAGGATGGGATGCACAACACTGTGGTAACTGAATTAATTGTATTATTTGCCATCTCATCTTGCACATTCTGAAACCAAATATATATACACACACACCAGCCTAATATAATGTTTAACCATTTTTTTAAAATTGTGCTTAACTCCTTTTCCTTCGCCCATCTTGCCACTTAACCAATCTAACAGGTTTTATCTTGTTGCTAAAAGCAAGCTTCAGTACATCCTGCTGAAAATCAAATGCAATTTGTGAGCTGACTGCTAAACCAGAAGTTCTATTTTGCTTATTCCTTTTCTTCCGGTGGTTTATACAGTGACATTAAACAGCTGAGATACTGAACATTTATTTCCACTTCAGAAGTCTTGACAGATAGAAGGAAAGCTGGTAGCATTTTACATCCAGCTTTTAAACTTGTTTGTTGCTTACAGGCATTCTGGGAGTTTGATGCGTTAGGATGAATTCACTCTAGGAACAATTATAACTAACTCCTGCACAGCTGCATAAGCTTGCCAAATTGGCACCTCCTCGTCAAGTATAAGCTCTATGATAAATTTGCAGTGATAACTTTAACCTATGCATATTCTCCTTTGTAAATATCCAATTGAATGCTTTTTCTTTCATCACAGATGGACAACACCACAATAACAGGGAAACAATGTGAGGGAACAAATTCAGCATGAGAATTTGAAGTAAGACTGGAAGCGTGTGCTGAATTCTTCTCATGGCATAATTAGAATCTGTCCCTGTATTTCTACAAGTTAGTCAATATTTACAATTCCTGATCTTAGTCACACGTTTCCATTCTTATTTAAGAAACTGCATCACATATCAATGAAAACACCCACAGGATACCGAGCTCAGTGATATATCGTAACTAGTGGGAGGCAGGGATTTCCAAGAGAGTCAGCCATAGGAAGTGGGAATCCACTGCCATATCTCTGACATAAGTAAAAGTGGTCTTACGTTATTATTTTGTGATCTGATGGTTTCACAGCCTGAAGACTGATAGCATGCAGTATGGGGTTCCATGCTGAGGTACAGATTGTTCAATCCTCTGCTGTGCTCAACACCCATTGGGGCAAATGGGTGGTAGAACTGACAAGGAGCTGTTTGCCCCTCCGCAATCCTTGGAGCAGCTAGTGGCCAGTTCCGGTCCCAACCATAACTGGCTGTAACAGTCCACAAAAGGGCCATCTGCCAGCTAGGGATTGCCAGAATTCAGCCTGGTCTTGCCACACACCCTGACACACGGGGCTAGGAAGGGGGTGTCAAGCTCTAGCAATCCCTGGCTGACAACTGGCACCTTAAGGACCGCTAAAGGCCTTGGGCAATTTTGTGATGAATTACCAGTTGGCTCTTTAAAATAGCTATTTGGCTCCCTTGCACTGCTAGAGCAGCACAAAGGGGTCAAAGTGGGGCTAGCACAGAACCCATGGGGCATTAAGAGATGAATGGGACACATGTTCTCCAATTTCATTGGGTTGGCAAGAAGCTCATTATTGTCTTACAAGTAAGTTGTGTGTAGCAACCAGATAATAAACTGCTGGATTCTCAGGCCCAATATTGAATTCAACAGCAGCATATTACAGTGGAGCTGGCCCTTGAAGGGGGTTGGTGCTGAGCCTCGCATGTTCCAGGTTTAGTCCACCTCCCCACATGAAGAGAATGAACACAAAGCTTATGTGTTGGGGAGACTGTGACTAAAACCCAGGCCTCCTGGGGCACGAGAAGGAAGTCTGAGTTCAGTTCAGGGGGAGACACCAGGAAGAATGCACTTTTTTAAAGCATGCAAGATCAGCCGGGAAGAGGTAAGTGAGGAGGCATCAAGCTACCATTCAGGAAGAGGCTCTGAGAAGCAGGGGCGGCTCTTGTAATTTCGCCGCCTCAGGCATGGCGTCATGCCACTGGGGGCGCTCTGCTGGTCGCCGGTCCCGCGGCTCCGGTGCACCTCCCGCAGACGTGCCTGCGGATGCTCCACCGAAGCCGCGGGACCAGCGGACCCTCCACAGGCACGTCTGAGGGAGGTCCACCAGAGCCGCCTGCTGCCCTCCCGGCGACCGGCAGAGCGCCCCCCGCGGCATGCCGCCCCAAGCACACGCTTGACGTGCTGGCGCCTGGAGCCGCCCCTGCTAAGAAGAAAATAGGAAGAGTCAGGGCAATTTGCGCTGCAAGAAAGAGAGAGTCCATTTGTTAGGGTGCCAGGGCTGGAAACCTATAGTAGAGGGTAGGTGTTGATTCCTCTATGCTGTCATGTGAGGGAGTTCAGACACACCTTTCAGACTCATGTTAACTCTGGAAGGAGTGGACTTTTCTGATTTAGCCAGAGGGATAATTCACCTCAGTGACCTGAAAAGCATCAGCACCTACTGTCTGACCATCTGAGAGTGCAAACTGAGCTGTGACACCAAGAGAAAGTGAGGCAGCCAATGGACCCAGAGCCAGAAGTCCCTGCCACACTGTATATCTGTCATTGGTTATAATTGATAGGAGCTTTAGTTATTTCTCTGGTCATTACTAGTGCTCTAAAGAGGGAATTCTGGAAATCTGCCTAGCAGGGCTTGCTGCTGAGAGATGAGGAAGCTACAAAGGTCTTTTTTGTGACAAGAAATAGCCCAAGAATGCTGTGGATATATATCTTTAGATAAACCAGTACTCTGCAAGGCCATAATTCTACCTTTATCCATGGTGCCTTCTCAGTAACAGTAAATGCCTCTCTCCATATTATTTGAGGGTCTCATCAAAAGTGAACAGATTTATAAACTATCAAATTACATTCAGTAGTGTTCTGAAGTAAACAAGTAAATTCTCACTCACATGGACTATAAAGTGAAAATGAGGTTACATATAATCTGTGCTATGGGCCATATGCTGTGTGTGATTTTAGTGCACAACACCCAGTCTGACCTCTGAGATTGCTGAAGACGTGATCAAGGGAAGGACACAGCCAGAAATATGCTAAACATGAATTATTAGGCAGCATGTGGATCAGCCAGATACCTTTGGAAAGAAACAGTGACTCAAAGGGCACTTAGAGGTGTTTCCTTGTGCCTGCATGTTCTCATCATGCTCACAGGTGCTAAAGATGTACTCTGGGCCTCACAGGAACTGAAATTTCTACTGGTTTTGTGAATCTGTTTCTAGAGATGACTGGGATGACTGAATACATGAATATTAATATCCTACCTAAACCAAGAAAGTTACGGGCTAGGTACAGAGAGCCTGTACGGTGAGACATGATGCATCACAGAAGGATTCACCAAGCTGCAAACAATGTATCATTAAAAAGAGAACCTGGAATAGACTATTTTTCATAGTACAGGAGTGCACCTTTGTTATTCACAAAGAATGATATTCATTCCTGTGTAGAGGGCCAGCAAAAGGACTTTTCACCACCTAATTTCCACCTATGCTGTATTTTAAGAGCTTACATAGCACACACACCTGTCCTGGTCCTCTGCTTAGGAGTGAATTATACCCAAATGCAGTACTGGGCATTTGCTAGATTTTCATCTCTAATTTTTAATAACTTCATAAATTTCTTCAATACATTCACACTTTGTCCTCACTTTGTCCACACTTTGCTTCTCTGTAGAATATTTTTGTTCATTTTAATGGAAGGATCAAAGTAAGTGAGACAGGTATAACTGGTGGAAACTGAGGAGAATAATAGATTCCTCTGTGTTTACAAATGCAAACTTGTAGTATTTTGAAACATATAAACCCGTATTATTCCAGACTTTTTGACTCTGAACAAAGTGATGTTCAGTCACCTAAAAAATGTTTTGAAATGCTCTTCCGAGCAAATAAATATTGAAATGCTTCAGGGGTATAGACAACTTTTTTTTTTAATTTGAGGGAGACTAGAGTCAAAAATAAAATGTGAAGAATATTACTTTAATGAGTGACTATGTATGACTAAATCAGTCCACTTTTAATCAAGTGAGAGAAATGATCTTCTGTTCCAAACTCATTAGTTAAATCCCCATTTTAGGGTGGAGAGGCTAAAGCCGTCACCAGTCCCCAAGTTACCTATACTGATGTGTTTGTAGGGGAAAATACCAATCAAAAATAGCAATCTACAAATCACACAGCACTGCTAGAGGTAAGGAAGTAGTATTACCCCATAATGCATAAGGAACCTGAGGCATAGCAAGTTAATTCACAGATTCATAGAGTTTAAAGCCTGAAAAGACCATTAGAATATCTAATCTGCTCTCCTGTATACCACATGCCATTTCATTTAATCCATTTACCTTGGTATTCAGTCCAATAACTTGTGGTTGGCTAAAACATAACTTCCAGAAAACCATTCAGTCTCGGAGAGATCAAAATGTAGTGTACTTGGTAGTTTTTTCCAGTGGTTAAGTCACCCTCACTGTCAAAATGTGTGCCTTATTTCTAAATTTCAATTTATCTGGCTTCAGCTTACAGATATTGGTTTTTGTTATGCCTTTCTCCACTAGATTAAAGAGCTTTTTAATACCCAGTATTATTTCCCCACAAAGCTATTTATACACTGTAATCAAGTCACCTCTCAATCTTCTTTTTGAGCTAAAGAGATTGAGCTCTTTAAGTCATTCTCTCTAACGTATTTTCTCCAGCCCTTGCAACATCTTTGTGGTTGTCTTCTGCACTTTCTCCAATTTTTCATTACCTTTTTAAAAATGTGGACACCAGAATGGTATACAATATTCCCGTATCAGTCTCACTAATCCTGTATATCGAGGTTAAAAAGCACCTCTCTCCTCCTATTCACTACTCCCTTATTTATTAGACCAAGGATCACATTAACCCCTTTTCCCACAGCATCACACTAGAGCTCATGTTGAGTTGTTCGTCCATTATGCCCCTAGCCCCTTTTCAGAGCTTTCCAGGATACAGTCCTGCATTCTGCAGCTATAGGCTGCATTCCTTGTTCCGAGATATATAATTTGGCTGTATTAAAGCACATTTAATTTAAATGGGTTACATTATTAGCCCTTGTGTGATTTATACAGGAAAACTCAGAGATGTCAATAAAGCCAAGGAAGGGGACTCCTAAATCCCTGTCCACCTGTTTAGTCCACATGTTCATCTTCCTCCTTCTAGTCTAATGCCTGAGGCAACACTGCATCTGGGAGTGAGATTCCCAGTGTCGGGAGACTGACTTGTACTAGAGAAGCTCAAGATAGCACATTAAAAACAGCGATTTGGACATTGGGCACCAGCGGAGGTTCTGGCTATGCATTGGAGTTCACGACTAAGGCTGCGAGTCTGTCACGGTGGTCATGGACTCCATGATCTCCCAAGCGGTGGTGGCCAGTGTAGCTGACCTCAGAGCTAGCCTGAGCAGCCACCGGTGGATAGCTGTGGAGGCGGCTTGAGCAGCCCCCGGTGGGCAGCTTCTGAGGCTGTAGGAGAGCAATCTCCAGGAGCCTCGGAACAGCAGGTGACCAGAGGCAGTCAGCCCCTGCCATCAGAGCAGGGACCAGCCGTTGGCCCCTGGAGCTCCCCAGAGCACTGGCACCCTAAGAGCAGCTAAGATTTAGTCAGGGGTATTGATAGTAAAAGTCATGGACAGGTCACAGGGCCAAGAATTTTTGTTAATAGTCATGACCTGTCCATGACTTTTATTAAAAATACTCATGACTAAATCTTAGCCTTACTCGTGACTAAGGGGTCGGCTGAGCTTGTGCTTGGGTGGCTAACCCAAGTGATACAAACAACAGCTGAGAGCTCTAGCTAATGAATAAAGCCATGAAATAGTAAAATTACTCTAGGATACCCATATTTATTCTGAATAAATGCCTTTTCTGTTGCAATCTGATTAAAAAGTAAAACAAAAACAATGCTAAGTTCTCAGTTGATGCATCAATACGGAATTCATATAATATATGCATACATGCATCACAGTGGGATATATACATCACCATAAGATAATAATGCCCTTTTTAATGTTTATCACTTAATACATTTTCAGGCTATCCATATCAGGACCACAATTAAAACAACATTTTAACATAGCATTTTTGAGGCTTACCAGATCAAAATTCATAGGAAGACAAGCTATATATTTCTTAAGACTTTCACTACAATCCATTCAATACATACTTTTAAGTCAACACCATGTAAATACAGGCATATAAAATCTATTAGACCAAGTGACATATGATAAAGCTTTAAAGGGGTTTGTGAAAAATATTGTACATATAGTCTCAAAGATCCCTGCTCTAAATGCAATGTTGCCACAAAATTTGCATATTTATATGCTCTGGGTCCATCTGGTCTCTCTCTACTGCTTGATGTGAAAGAACAAGGAAAACAAAATAGATTATCTGAATCTTTGTGAATAATGTTTTTGTTGTTAATAATGCTCTCCCAAGAGCAGTTCTTTTGCCTTGTTTTCTGCTGTCTCTGCTGTCCTCGCTCTATCATTATCAGCAGTCTCATCATTTTAGGTTATTTGTCTAATTTAAAAAGTAAGTTCCTCAAGGCAGTGACCTTTGGGCAAATTCTATTTACGGCTCGCTACAGAGCATGCAACAGTTTCTTTACCATGAGAAATAGCATCTGGATGAGGTAGGGGAGGCTGTTCCATGACTATTTTACACCACAGAAAGAGATGATACTGCTAATAATTTTTACTGGTCAATTATGTGTACACTTTAAAGAGAATTTTGCTGCCATGAGGCAGATGTAGTAAATTTATGAATGCATAAAGCATCTGAAATGTCAGTGTCAATAAGAGTAGGTTCACCCAGAAAGAAAGACTGAGACTCAGACCATAGGCCGGAAATAGGCAGGGTCACCTTAACAATGGAAGAATAAGGTTTCATGAGAAAAAATAATGAAAGACAGCACTACCACAGAATGGGAGATCTTAAGATATCCCATCTAATTGTATCAAGTCACTGGACACATGAGAGATGAAGGGAAGAAATTCAGTTGTAGTTCTTAAGGCTATGTCTACATTACAGCCTATGTTGGCAAAACTTATGTCACTCGGGAGGTGCCAATATTCCACCCCCCGAGCAATGTATGTTACACCAACATAAACACTTGTGCACACAGCACTATGTTGGCGGGGTAGCTTCTCCCACCAACATAGCTTATGCCACTCACGGAGCTGGGGTTTTTTATGCCAACAAGAGAGCTCTCTTCATCAGCATAGACCATCTTCACCAGATGCGCTGCAGTGGCGCAGCTATATCAGTAAAGCTGCACTGCTGTAGCACTGTATGTATAGACCTGGCCTCAGTCAGACTGGCTCATTAACAAGAAAATTAAAATGAAACATAATAATTAAGTGAGGATACCCTAATGCTGATTGGGGTTTATCAGCCAGTTCAACACAACTGGGGGCTGAAATGGCAGAGGGAATGTTTCCATTCTGCCACCACTGGAGGTTAGTGGATTGCGAGTTACTTTCTTAGGGATTTGAGACACCTCACTTGGTGACTTCCTGAAGACTCCCTAGCAGCTGCCCAATGTCCTCCCTGCGGGAAAAGGAAACTGACATCAGGACAAAACACGATGGAGATTTAGGCCACTGCCCCTCACGTTTGAAGATGACAAAGACAAATGGGCAGGACATTGCGCTCCGAGGGAGAGGGAAGTATAGTGTGTTACCCTTAGAAGTTCAGGTTGCAGAAATTAAATTCCATGTGTACCTAGCAAAGATTGCTCAACTGCCAATCCCTTTAAATGGAAACTGTTGAGATTCCCACAACTAGAGTGATTCATGCTTCTACAAGTGAAAATAACTGTACTTGAAGGAAACTTTTTTAGTCTACCAAATTTTTATGAATGCAGAAAGGTAAAAGTGAACTCGAATCAGGAGTCAGATCTCTTGAAAGAACTAAGAGGCAAAACATTTTTAAGCAGGTAAATAAAAAACAAGGATACCTTTACAGCACACAAATTCAAGCAAAACTCTCAATGTTTACATTGTAATTGGAACAAATACAAATTCTCTCTCGTTGCAAGATAGATGATATATAGAAGGCTGGCTTCCCATAATACTATTTAAACCTCTGTACTGATTAGCATGCATTAAGCCTGCAGATTTGATGCAACCAGACAGTTCCAAATACTGTAGACTATTCCATGAAGTTAAGGAGATAAAATGGGTAAAATGATGGAAACAGAATAGAAGTGATGAAAAAAATATAGTTGTGAATTTTCAGAATGCTGCCTTATCAAAAACCTAGAGCAGTTCCAGAAATGGACAGATTATTGTATGCTGAAATAATTTAAGATGTCATAATACAGCTTTTCAAATGAAGCAGAATTCATTGTATACAGCCAGCATCAGCATCTTATTGACTCCCCAAACCACTGGATAGTAGGACATTGGTTTCTGTCAGTTTGATCTTGTTACTTTCCTGGAGTTTTACATTGAAAAACAAAGATATCTGAGTTTTGTCTGCAAAATTAAACTACCAGTGGAGACTTTTAAGAATATAATTCAGTAAAATAATATCTATACCATCTATATCTATAGATAGATAGATACATGGAAGAAGACATTCTTGAAATAAGCACAAAGTTAAGTGCTGCTCTTACAGAAGAAATCAGTGGGAGTTTTACCACTTACTTCAGTGGTAGTCCACCTAAACTGCAATTCACACCAATCTCTTCACCGCATTTTAAAGACAGGTCAGTGAGTTTTTTATTCAATTTAAAGTAAGTGTGTTGGAGACATGTTCTCAAAGATTTTCAGCATCCAGAATAAAGGGTGAATACATGCACCATTCGGGCTCTGGGTGTGGGTAATATCTAGTCAGTGGAATACTGTACGACCTAGCTAATGTTCAGGAGGGTCCTTGCAAAGAATTTCATTTGTCTGAAAATTATTAGGGTAAAATATTTGGTAAGAGGAAACTCTTCTGGAAGGAGAACCAGCTAATGGCAATCTGGGATTTAGATGTCAAACCTATCCAAAGTATGAAGATACAAATGCCTATGAGGCATTTTCTGCTCAAACTCTTGTGTGGAGGTGAATTCTCCTCTAAACATGCCATTTAAATCCAACTTAAGTCATATTACTCATTTAAGTGTCATTAATGATGCATTTTTGCTGGGTCTCTGCAAACTGGTGCCTTTCACCCTGTCTGCCAGGCCCCAGGCACAGTGGAACTGCGAATAATCAGGGGCAGGATTTGGGGATGCGGAGTGCTATACAAACAAGTATGATGGGGACATACCATGTAGTACAAAGGAAGGATTCTGGCAGCATTGTCAAGGGAATGGCGAATCTATCATATATGTGACTATATGGCCATTCTCCCCTGAGAGGGAATGCAACAGTCCTAGGGAATTCTGTAGCCCAGAAGTTATAGTATCGGGCTCCAGCTCAGCAAGACACTTAAGCACATGAATAGTTAAAGTTGGATGTGAACTTCAGTATCTTGCTGAACTGGAGCATCATTGATGAAGGAGGTCTACTGCCATGCCCGAAATTGCCACTCATAGACCTTCAAAGCAGCACACACTCTAGTTACTCGGGCTCTATAGTATGGCCAAGATTTGACCTCAGCCTTCAGGGTACTGAACGAGTAGAGACAAATCACCGAGGTGTCAGTGTGTATGCTGCTTTAATACAGTATAAGAAACGTTCTTTTTAATATATGAGTGCAAACAGCTAGAAAAATAACTAGGGCTGTCTCACAATTAAAAAATTAATTGTGATTAATTGCACTGTTAAACAATAATAGAATACCATTTATAAAATAGAATACCATTTATATCGGCTGATGGCAATATTCAGAAGGAGATATCTACCAGAATCGGTCTTGCAGCAAATGCATTCTATAGACTTCAGAATATTTGGAGGTCAACCATCTTGCAAATGAAAACCAAGGTAGAGATCTACAGGTCGAACATCCGCTCTGTGTTGCTCTATGCAGCGGAAACATGGAGGACCAACAAGAAGATAGAAAGTCGGCTTCGGGGCTTTGAAGGAAGGTGTCTTAGGCGAATTCTTAACATACATTGGCGGCTGCGTATCACCAATGTTGAAGTGAGCCGATTAACGGGCATCAACAATATAGTGGATGAAGCTAAACAATGAAGATGGAGGTGGCTGGGGCATGTGTTGATGCTGACAGACACCCTTGTATTGCCCTACGATGGACACCACAAGGAAGGAGGAGGAGAGGTAGACCATTGGGGACGTGGCGAAGGACCATTGAAGAGGAAATGAAAGATATGGGAATGAAGTGGGATGAAATCTGCTGTCTCGCTCAAGAACAAAATGAATGGAGAAGAGTGGTTGGCGCCTTATGCTCCACAGGGAGTGAATAAGAAGAAGAAGAAGAATTTATAAAATATTTTGGACGTTTTCCACATTTTCAAATATATTGATTTCAATTACAACACAGAATTATACAGTGCTCACTTTATGTTTATTTTTAATTACAAGTATTTGCACTGTAAATATATATATATATATATATTTTCAATTCACCCATTACAAATACTGCAGTGCAATCTCTTTATCATTAAAGTTGAACTTACAAATGTACAGTTATGTACAAAAAATAACTGCATTCAAAAATAAAATGTAAAACTTTACAGCCCACAAGTCCACTCAGTCCTACTTCTTGTAAACAAGTTTGTTTACATTTGCAGGTGATAATGCTGCCCGCTTCTTGTTTACAATATCACCTGAAAGTGAGAACAAGCATTCACATGGCAGTGTTATAGCCAGCACCACAAGATATTACATGGCAAGATGTGTTAAAGATCCATATGTCCCTTCATGTTTCAACCACCAATCCAGAGGACATTTCCATGCTCAATAACTAGGATGATCAGACAGCAAGTGTGAAAAATCGGGACGGGGTGGGGGGTAATAGTAGCCTATATAAGAAAAAGACCCAAAAATCGGGACTGTCCCTATAAAATTGGGGCATCTGGTCACCTGATCGATAATGATTCAAAGCAGTGGGGATGAACATATGTTTATTTCAGAACACAAAGAAGTATTTGAAAGGATGGAGTTCAGTGTATGCACTGCAAATGGTGTGGCCCAATTATTATATGTAAATATTCATATTATTAAATGTAAATATTCGTAGCAGGAGTGGCAAAATTTACTGACCCTCCGAACCACATACAATAATCCTTAGAAGTTCGAGAGCTGCAAGACATGCACAACCTGCCCCATAGGGTGGCACCTGCCAGGGTGCGGAGCTTCTGCCCCAAGTTCCACCTCCCCACCGCAGGGCAGAAGCCCCTAGTTCCAATACTCCGCCGCAGGGCAGAAGTCCCTAGTTCCACCACACCGCCGCAGGGCAGAAGCCCCTAGTTCCACCACCCCGCCGCAGGACAAAAGCCCATGCGTGGTGGTTATCAAGGCTGGGGGAGGTTGTGCCTTCCCAGTCAGCCAGGCATGGCTCCACAGCTCGGGTTAGGGCCACACAGCCAGCCCTCTCAGCACTGGAGAGGCAGGAGCTGCACTGCCCACCCTCCCCTGCTTCTCCTGTAAAACCTTCTCCTATTGTCTGCTGCTGATCTCCTGGTAACCTGACTCCCGCACCTGACTCCTGATTTGCCCTCTGGCCTGTCTCGGACTCTGGACTTCTGCTATCTGAGCCGCCTGTTGACTCCTGCTCCAACTATTAGCTCAGGTCATGACTCTGAGTGTTTTAGTAACTCTTTAGCCACATAAACAAAAAAAAATGTTTTCTAGTGTCTAAATGGATGTCCCTTGCTATATGATCTTTTAACCATGAAGTGTAAACCTTATGGATCTAAGCACATAGAAAATGCCAGACTGGATCAGACTCCTGGTCCACCTACTCCAGTATTCTGTGTCAGGCAATTACCAGATCAGATGCTTCACAGCAAGGTGAAAAAAGCCCACAATAGGCAGACGTTGGGTCTCATCCTGATCGTTAATAGTCAGAGATTAGTTTAAGCCTTTGAGGTGTAATATTCCTCCCACAAACACTATAATATCTTACATATTTGTTTAATAAATTGTGCATCTCAATGGAAATATATGAAAAAAATAACACTACCATCCAATATCAAATAAGATAGATCAGAGGGTGCTCGAGACCCAGGTTACATAAATCATTTTGTTCTCAATGGGCCTAATCAAAGCCCACTTGAAGTCAATGGAAAAACTCTCAGTGATCTCAATAGGCTTTGGATCAGTCCCTAGGACTAGTATTGCTTCTTCTTATTTTTATTAGTATAAAAATGCATCGCTAACAAGGCAAGAAATTAGCCAGGCTTTTATGTATATTTTCTTTCACAGTTCTCTCAAAAAACAATGCCATCATTCTTCAACACCTATCCTTAAATTCTAAACATTTGGAAACAAGTGCAGAATCAGATCCACTTTCCATCATAGTAGCAATGCAATACCACCACAGGGTGCCTATGAAACCAGGGTGTTTTACTAGTTAAGTCCACAAACTGCAGAATTTGGGACAGTTCCAGAGCCGTAACCTGAAACATTCAGGAATACCATTTTCCCAATATACAGCATATATTTTCAGATATGTTTTGACAAAATAAAGCAAAGCAAGGAAAGAAAATGGAACAAGGTTGCTCCAGAGAAGAATATGAATATCTTGCTGACTAAAATTTAGCTTATTATAAGATTTATTGGCAACTTTATCTTTGCTGATTTTACATAGTTATCCATCATGCTTGAGGAATGAAAGGCTTTAACTTTGCACTTTATCTAAAATTCATGAAGTCTGGTTTAAAGGAATATGTTGCATACATCACTGCTATCTCAGACATTTTTTTCTCATTCAGGAATATTCCACTGTGCACTAACCTCAGAGACTAGGTGGCTCAGTATATATAGAGAGCTTGATCCTTCAAAGAGCTGAGTACCCCTCAACTGCAATCCAAAGCCACTGAGAGTCAGAGGCAGGAGTACTCAGCATTTTGCAGGATCAAGCATTCAAACACCATCTTCAGAATTTATCAATCACATTGCAAGGCAACAGTTTTCTGTTTGCTCTTATGATGCTCTTGTTTTGGCTATAGCCAAAAGAACCTGTCATAGAAAAGCTGTGGTTGTCATTGTTGCACAAAAGGGATTTTTAGTTTTTCTTGTGACCCATTTATGCAGACCCACTCTTTGGGAATTACAAATCTATGGGATATATTTTTTCTACATTTTCAGTTCTGAAGAAAGTACCACAAAAGATCACTAGCACAGTCTACTATCCTTGGAATTTTGCACAGCTGCTAACAATTTCTTGAATGGAGATGAAATAATATAGAGAGGAAATCTAATAAAAATTGTAGATGTTTATATACTCACGCAAGAAGTATGTGGAATAAAGAGGAAGATCTAGAAATACTAGTGAATAATCATAATCATGATATACTTGGCATCATAGCACATGACTGGGATATTGATATAGAAGGGTACAGCTAGTTCAGGAAGGACAGCCTGGGAAAAAAGGAAGAAGGTGTTGCCTTATATATCAAAGATGTTTACACTTGCACTGGGGTTGAGATAGAAGTGGGAGACAGCCCTTTTGAAAGTCTCTAGATAAGGATAAAAGGAGTAAAAAACAAGGGTGATGTCACGGTAGGGGTCTGTCATGGATTGCCTAACCAGGAAGAAGAGGTGGATGAGACTTTTTATAAACAACTAGCAAAATCATCCAAAACACATGATTTGGTGGGGACTTCCAACTACCCAGACATCCATTGGGAAAATAATGCAGTCGGGCACACGTTATCCAACAAATTCTTGGAGTGTATTGTCAACAACTTGTTACTACAAAAGGTGGAGAAAGTGTCCAGGGTAGAGGTTATTCTGGATTTGAATCTTACAAACAGGGAGGAACTAGCTGAGAATATGGTGGAAGACAGCCTGAGTGAATGTAATCATGATATGCTAGAGCTCATTTTTGTAAGGAAAACTAGGAGGAAAACCAACATAATAAAGACAATGACACCAAGAAGGCAGACTTTAGCAAAATCAGAGAATCGGCAGGTAAGATCCCATGGGAAGCAAGTCTATGTCGGGGGAGACTTCAGGACAGTTAGCAGTTTTTGTAGAAGACACTACTAAGTGCAAATTATATCCATGTATAGGAAAGATAGGAAGGACACTAAGAGACCTCTCTGGCTTAAAACAAGACATCTTCAATGATCTGAAACTCAAAAAAGATGTGGAAACTAGGTCAAATTACAAAGGATGAAAAACAAACAAATACTCATCCACATACACAAACATGTGGGAACAGTATCAGTAAGGCCAAGGCACAAAATCAAGATTAAACTAGCTAGGGATATAAAGAGTAACAAGAAAGCACTTTACAAATACATGACAAGCAAGAAGACCAGGGGAAGGGTAGGCCTATTACTAAAGGAAGAGGGAAAGACAATAACAGAAAATGCAGCAATAGCAGAAGTGTTAAATGACTTTTTTGTTTTAGATTTTACCAAAAAGGTTAACAGTGACTGGAGGATAACATAGTTAACATCAGAGTAAATGAGGTAAGATCTGAGGCTCAAATAGGAAAAGAACAAGTTAAGAATTACTTAGACAAGTCAGGTGACTTCAAGTCAGCAGGGCCTGATAATATTCATCCCAGCATACTTAAGGGATTGGGAGAAGAGATCTCTTAGCCATTAGCAATTATCTTTTAGAACTTGTGGAGAGATACCAGAAAACTAGAAAAGGACAAATATAGTATCTATAAAGAGGAATAAGGACAACCCAGGGAATTATAGACCAGTCAATTTAACTCTGGTACCCAGAAAGACAACAGAGCAAATAATCAAACAAAATCAATTTGTAAGCACCTAGAAGAAAATTAAGTGATAAGTAACACTCACTAGGCACGTTTCAAGAACAAATCATGCCAAAAACAGCCTCACGCATCCTTCTTTGACAGGGTAACAAGCCTTGTGGGTAGGTTGAAGCAGTAGATGTCACATGTTGACTTTAGTAAGGCTTTTGATACTGTCTCATATGACCTTCTCACAAACAAATTAGAGAAATAAAGCCTAGGCGAACCTACTATAAGGGGGGTGCACAACTGGCTGGAAAAAAGTACTCATAGTGTAATCAATGGCTCACAACTGAATTGGAAGGACATATCAAGTGGTGTCCTGCAGGGATCTGTTCTGGGTCTATTCAATATCTTCATAAATGGTTTGAATAATGGCATAGAGAATACATTTATAAAGTTTGCAGATGATACCAAGCTGGGAGGGGTTGTAAGCACTTTGGAGGACAGGATAAAAATTCAAAATTATCTTGACCAGCTGGAGAAATGTTCTGAATTAAAATAGGATGAAATTCAATAGGGACAAAAATGCAAAGTACTACACTTAGAAAGGAATAATCAATTGCACAAATACAAAGTGGGAAATGACTGCCTAGGAAGGAGTACCTCAGAAAAGAATTCACGAGATATAGTGGATTGTAAACTAAAATATAGGTCAACAATGAAATACTGTTGCAAAAAATTCTAACATTCTGGGATATATTACCAGGAGTGTTTAAGCAAAACACGAGAAGTAATTCTTCCACTCTACACAGCACTGATAAGATCTCATCTGGACTACTGTGTCTAGTTCTGGGCACAGAACTTCGGAAAAGATTTGGACAAACTGGAAAATGTCCAGAGGAAAGCAACACAAATAATTAAAGGTCTAGGAAACAACCTACCAGGAAAGATTGAAAAAAAAATGAATTTGGAAAAGAGATGATTGAGGGGCAACATAACCATCTTCAAGTATGTAAAAGGTTGTTATAAAGAGAAAGATGATAAATTGTTCTGCTTAACTACTGAAGACAGCATAAGAAGTAAAGGGCTTAAACTGCAACGAGGAAGATTTAGAATTGACATTAGGAAAAAAAATCCTAATTGTAAGGGTAGTTAAACACTGGAACAATCTACCTAGGAAGGTTGTAGAATCTCCATCATTGGAGGTTTTTAAGAACATGTTAGACAAACATCTTTCAGGTATGGTCTAAGGTAATACTTAGTCCTGTCTCACTGCAGGGAACTGGACCAGATGACTTATCGAGATCCTTTCCAGTCCTATAATTCTTTGGCTTTGCTTTGTCCCTTAAATGGTGTCGCTAAAAATATTCCCTACACTGAGCCTAGTAAACATTTATTCTTTTCCTACCCACTTATTGTATCTATTCTTGCTTTGCTCTTTTTTCTCTTTGTATTTCTTACCAGCTTCTGAGAGTGGATTTTGAAATCAATGATAGCCACATGCATTTGAAGACAGTGTGTGTTCTTTGATATCTTCTAAAAATGTTTAAATGTAGCTTCAAATCTTTCCGCTAGAAATTGACTATCAAATCACAGATGTGTGTATTCAACATTAAATCTTAATGAACATATAAGCTACCAAAAAGATCTAAGAAGACTTCTAGAAATGACAGCATAATATTCTCTGGTCAATTAAGTGGGATTTTCAAAAGCATATAGGCACCTAACTCCCATTCATTAAAAGGGAACGAGGTGCTTAAATACCTTAAAAATCTGGTCTTAGCCCTAAATCAGAAAGAAAAAGCTGAGTTACAATTTGGAATGTATTTTATTATTGTAGCCCTAGATGACTAAATGTTAATTTCAAATGTATGAAATGCAGGTAAACATGGATTAAGACGTCTTTAACTAGAGTGAGAATAATATAATAATGGCACAGGATTAATGAATGTATTATTTTCAAAGACAGATAAAAGATACTGCATGCATCTGCTTCTCTTTCTATATTACAGAGGGAGGAACTTCGACTGCAAACTGCAGAAGATACAATTTAAGGGATTTCAACTGTCAGCATGAATGACTGTGCGATCTCTATGGAGAATTGGAAAATGCAAGTCCATAAAGTGAGTGCTAATTATTGTTTGGGTACAGAGAGATGAGTACATAGGAATGGTAGTTAAATTTGACCAGATTGGGAGAAGATTACTTAGTGCTACAGAAACCTGTTGCTGGGATTAATACACTGGAAGTTTTGGAGAAGATCATACTTAAGTTATAAACTATTCTGTATATCTAAATGTCACCACTAGTGTAAGATTCTGTTCTGGTTTTACCTCACTCTAATAAGATTATCCAAATGTGATATCTGTGCTCTGATGGTTCTTGGGAGAATTTTCCTCTAGTATAGTGGATTTGTCTCTAAGAACTGAGAAGACAGTTTCCATAATGGAATGAATGATGAATGATGAAACAAGTAATGGGACTGGAACTCCTGAGAAGTGCTAGACTTTCATTTGGGGGTGTAAGCATCAAGAAACTGAAGGTATATGTGCTGGCAAGGAAATAAGAGAGAGGGAGGGAGATATTATAGGGATGGGTGAGGAGACCTGGAAACTGGAAAGAAAAAAATTGGAATGACAACAGGATCCCACTATCCTTTGGACAGGGAGGCAAGCAGCAATAGGTGAGCACACTCTCTACTGCTAGCTGGCAGCAGCAAGGCAGAAACCAGAGGAACAATGCTCGGACATGTGAGAGTTTTATACCTCTCTGCTAAATCAGTGATCCAAACCCCATAAAATCCAGCACTCCAGGACATCCTATGGGTTAGTGACACTTCCTGGAAAACTCTAAATCCAGTGGATTCATCTTATCCATATGTGTAATTTATTGATCTTTAAGATACCCAATATGAAAATATGCTTCACTTTGATATTTTTATCACTGAAACTTAAAATGTAAGTTAATGTTTAATAACATTTTAAAAACACATTTCACTTACGTGTTTTGGAATCTAATGCTGAAAAATTGCTTACATACTAGTGCAAACGATGGTATAGTATACATGGTGCTAAACAAAATACAAACAATTCAAAATATTTAAAATAAGCCTAATAGGCATCAATGTCAAAACTCTATATCACGCTTGTCTGATGTCTCAGAAAAAGGGATATTCTTAAGATTGCTAAGGAGATTTCTATATTCATTTTCCCAGTAGTATGATTGAATACTTTAAAATGTACTTTATGTATTGATATCTACACATTTAAAAATATATGCTGTTCTGTGCAGTAGAACTATGATAATGTTAAAAAAAAAAAGATATCCTCAAATGGTCTCCAAATTAGAATTTGCACTTCATGGACTTTTCTGCTGGTTCTTGATTTCAGTACCTGTCCTGGAGTTTTACCCAGTAAAATCAACAGGACCTCAACATTAGGAAATGGTGAACCATTTCAGATAAAGTTATGAAAAAATCTGGCTATTCCAATCCTCACTCTCAATCGTTTCCATGTGTTTCTGCTCTTCCAGGGTCCAATCAGGCCAGAATCATTGTGTAATGTCAGGCAAGTCACTTGGGAGACATTTTGCAAAATGCATAAAAGAGAACTTGAGAAATTGGTTGCGCGTCTAACTCATTTGTGCCTTTGAAAATCTCCCTTAACCTCTCTATATCTTAGCTTCCCCACCTCTAAAGTAGAGCAATGATACTTGACCTGCTTGGTAGATCACTTTAAGCTCCATGGATAAAAAGCTCTCTAAAGGATAAATATTAGTATTATCATTTGTCATCCAAATTGAACCTGATCTTCAACTTAAAACATGCTTGACATCTCTGAGAACTGGAAGTGTTCTGCCTCTTTTGGTCACTATGTTTGCCTCCAGACAAAAGCATTTTTCTCAATTCAAACATCATGAGAATCTACTGGCCTGCTAGGAGATTAATCTCAGGAATGCATTTTTTGATAAATATCCCAGAAAATACTCAGCATCGACTTTTCCTACTTATAAAAAAATCAATAAGCTATAGTTACCAATTATGAATGTCCATTCAATATGCTAGCTGACAAATTCAGTAAGAGTTGAAGTAGTAATTACATTTCAGTAGCCATGAAGAGAGCTGAATAACTTTACCGTCTTAGAAACAAAGCAAACAAGGCAGTGATGCCTTGCAATGTATAACTTAGCTCATTTGATTATAGATACAGTGCTCTCAAGGATGTCCTTCTCAGTTTACTATAACAACACGTTCTTTAAAATTGGCAGCAGGTGGCTTCACTTGGCCTTTTAGTTCACCTCTATCAGATGGTGGCTTTTACCTTTAAAGCAAGATGTTTCTCATTAAATATCTGAAAGACAGTTTGTCAGTTACATCAACAACACATTTCTTTGAGAGGAAATATTCCCTATTTAAAAGAAAAAACACAGAGTTAATCATATTCCCTACATTTCAAAAGAACACAGATTTATTCTTATTCATAGCTGTGTTCTATTTCCTGGGCTTTCTTTAATCAGACATTATATATTAATGTATGGTATTTTTGGACAGATTAGTTGTCTTCACCTGTTTTAAGTGAATATTTGTTTGCCATAAGTTTACACCTAACTCATCTTTTACAAGAGCCATTTATTCCTATTGTTTTTCTTGTCCCCAGACTTCCATTCTAAAAAAAAGCGATCTGCAAAATACTGTATGGTTTTACAAACCCAACCTATTGTCAGTGTCTGTAAATTTCTAAGCATTTGCATTATACTTCCTTCAATGATTTGTTTTCTGTCTGAGGGGTTTTCTTCAACCTCTGTGTATTCATGTCACACAAACATTGGCACAGACAGCATGTTGGGGGAGCGGGAAGAACAGATGCTATTGTAGAATTTACAAAGGGAACCAACAAAATGAAGCAAACCCACAATCCCACACCTACATTATCTTTACTGCTGTCTTCACAGCAAATTTGATACAATACTCTACTAGGTCTTCTGTGAGTTAGTGAAAGCAACCAAAATATCACACTGTGTTTACATGGCAGGAATCACCATAACTTTGAATCTCATGGGTATTTGTTACTACAGGGATGTAAAAAAAAAACAGGTCTCCCTACAGAAACAGAGTGAAATCGTATTGAAGTTAATGACAATTTTACTATTGACTTCAATGGGGACAGGATTTCACAGCTGTAATTCAAGGTTGTAATACACAAGGCTGAATTCTGCACTGTCAATGGTAATTAATGAAGTATTTTAATTCTATCTGATTTTTAGGCAGGCAGGCTCATACGTTTTTTTGTTTTTTGTTTTTTTTGTTTTGTTTTTTCTGTCAGTCCTAAAAGGTCCACCAATAGCCATCATACCAGATGTGTAAAATGGTCAGTACTGTCAAAAAGACTTTATGTAAAGATAAGAGAGAGAATAAAAAGGCATACTACTATTTTTCCAGGAATGTGTATTACTTGAACAAACACTGCAGTATGGAGATAACACTCTTAGTTTTGAGTCCATTCAGCTTGACTTTTCTTTATCATGGCTAGATCAATATCTCATTGATACATGTTCTGCCAGCACAGCTGTAATGCTACATTCTTTCACTGTTCAGTAATATAAAATGATTTAGTGCTCTTAGCTTGAAAGCTATTGCAAGAAACACAAATGATTTATAAAATAGATGGGCCATTGTCCTAAACAAGTTAAAAATTATACAGACCCTGGGAAATACAGTTAGGCAAAGTTGTAATGCCTTTTGCGCTATTTTATGGCTAGCAAGTCATGTGGATACATAAGTGATTTAGCACAAAAGTAGCAGCAGGAATTTATGTCCAACATTCCTTATACATAATTTCCTTAATTGCACAATGATTTTTGTCTGTGTCCATATACCAAAAGTTTACCATTTGGACACTCTCAAGTGTTCACATATTTATTGGCTTGGTAAATCATTATTTTCTAAACTTATGTTGATTTGTAAACTCATTCAACCAAAAGGAAATCCTGTCCTTTGCTCTAGGTTTTCCTTTCACACACTTTAAAAAGGCAATTGTAAAAATAGACAATTCCCCTAAGCCTGCCCATCAACCTACAGTTATAAATGGATTAGCCTAGTTTGAACGAGAACAATCACATTGAGAAATAACACTCAAGCCTTTGTGTCTACACTGATGCTATGCTCATTTGTCTGTGGTGTTAAGACTTCTGGGGGAATATCTCAAGGTGTTTTGCACTGGAATACACTGAGCCATGCTATTCATTCTTTCCCAGTAGGAGTACTTGTCTCTCCTTTGTGCGGGGAATTGTGGGAAGGCATTGGAGGACTAGTGGAACTCACGTAGAGCTAGCCTGCATCCACACTACAGAGTGGTTGTGTTCACAGCTGATAAGTTGTGCTAACTCAAGCTTTAGCCTATTCTCTCTGACAGGCAGGACAATGTGAGTTAATAACACCATCACATGTGTTTTTAAGGGTGCTTTTTGTTGTGTTTTTTTTTAAATGTGGACAGCATTTAAGTTAGGGGAACACTAATTAAACTTTGAGTTAACTTTGCAGTGAAGACAAGCTCCCCTAATTATGTATTCCTCGTGTTCCTAAACATGAGACACTTGGGGTCAGATTTGCATAAGCGTTGAGCAACTGCAGCTGAAGTCAACTGGAGCTGTGCTTTGAACAAATACATTGCTATAAAAATCTTAAGTATTCTGAAAAATTAGGCCCTAGGTGTCACAAGGTAGGCACCCTAAATTAGTTGACACTTAATCTGGTTTGAATCTTTGTGCTCTCAGTTCCTCACCTGTAAAATGTACCTCGCTGGGGTGTTATGAAGGTAACTCCATTAAAGATTGTAACATGCTCAGATACTATGATAATGGTGGATATAAAAGTACCTAAAATAAAAATCTATCATAGATTGGGTTTTTTTCGTACTGAAGTTTAGACACTGTTCTTCTCTCCCAAGACATACATCATCAGCTTCTGGCAGAAATCAACATTCAAATCCCTGTCTTGAGAATGACTTTTGGGTAGGGAGGGGCAAGAAGAGAACAATGCTTCATATTACTTATAAAATGCTATCAATCACACTCATGCTCATAAAACAGATGATCTTAATGCATCATTTTATAGTCATTGTGTAAATATACATATAGGTACACAGGGAATCTGTGCTAAGGTTTCACCATGACATGCTGGCTGGATAATTTTTTTTTTCTAAAAACTCTGCAATATTCATTTAATAATTAAATACTATAGAAAACCAAAAACTCTAGTTGCATCTACCACTAATTCAGCCTGCCACACATGGCTACACACCACTTTTTCACAGAAACGTTTTGGGGGAAAAAACCCTTCATAATGATCACCAGATAGCATGTAACCTTTTCTCTAACCTTATGCTGCTGTATTTATGTAAAAAAATAAAATCACACACCCATCACTATTAATTATCACAGGTTTGAGCTCACTTGATATGAGAAACAATATTTTTATGTCTGAAAAATCTCACTAATTTTCATATATTGAAAACCAAATAAAATTTTAAAAGAATTGATGTAATAAATCAAAAATATATCCCATTTGTCAAAAAAGTGAACTGAAATGAAATTGAATGGCATATCATATTTATCACTGCAAACCATTACATGCCCACACAAAGAAATTTGCTAACTTAGAGTTAAGGTTAGCAGACTGTATAGCCCAAAACATAAATGGTAGAAAGTTCAACAGCCTAAAGCAAACCACTCAAATTCCTTTCTCAGTCACAACTGCTTCCTCCTCCCATTCTCTATGCAAAAAGAACTCTTCAGCTCCAACTTACAGGCATATGCCTGTATGTTTCAGTGATTAATGATTGAGCTGCCTCCACTATGGAGCTGGTGAATCTGCTACATAGCCATTTGAGTGCCAAGATTCCCTTTTTCCTGCTGTCTCCCAGTAATAGGGGCTGCAATACCGTGAGAGGAGAAAAGGTGGAGGGGGGGGGGGGTGAGGGGAGACGTTGCTGCTGAAGATGCCTCAGGAATTTTAGCTACCAACTCTGCTCCAGATGCAGCTTCTTCACTGGTTCACAAAAAGGGACATAAGCAAGTTTGTGGAGAGATTGGAGATGTATGGGAACAGGAGGAAATAATAAGTGGAACGCGAACAAAAGGAGACCAGAAGATGTCAGGAGCTGGGCTGAAATGCAGAGGTCCCAGCTGATCCTATGACCCCAGCCCCACTGCAGACCCCAATTCCCTGGCCTATGTTGGCATTCTCATGGCCTCTCTTTCATCCTTTCCACTAACCCACATGCCAAACTGATTTTTCCCCCTTCTTTGTTTGTTTTTATAGAAATATGATTTCCAGTTGGAATGGGGTTACAGGAGTGTGGCACAAGCAAACAATGATACACATTTTGGGGAAGACCAGGTCTGTACAGCAGTACTGGGCACCCCAGTTCTCCAGCTCTGCTCTCTAGCCTCACTGCCAATGTACATGCCTCTTCCCTTACCCTACCTCCCACCTCATCCCTCAATCCTTGCAGCACAGAGCTAATTGGATAGATTTATTCATATTGCTTCGGTTGAGCCCCAGTTCTAACAAACCAGGTTCTCCTCAGTGGGGTTGCTGTCTTATAGCAGAGCTGCAAGCTTTAGGCCTCCTGAGAATTTGGACTTCCTCCCCCACATCTCAGCTCCTGACCTCTTCATTTTTTTTTAAATCAACAGGGCTGAGACAGGTTATGATGGGACAAGAGAGAGAGAGAGAATTGAAGCTCGAGCTGTCAGACATTCAAAGCTCTGTGCTTCACTACAAAGAGCTGCCCCTGTTGTCTCAGAAATGGGACTTCAAAGATTCAACCATTTTTCTTGGCAGGGACCACTCCAGTTATGAGGAATAACTCTGTTACCTAAAAATTTAAAAGTGGCCTGTATCTGAGGTGTTATGAGTATTTGTTTGGACAGTGCAGGGATTGTGGTTATTTAGCTAGAGGATTCTAATCAAAGTGAGATGTTTCCTCTGCAAAAGCTAGTAAACTAATATTTTAACCAAAAGTTGTATTGAAAAATTAGTTGCCCAGATATTGGGACAAATTTGGAGATGAAATTCAGATCAACAATGTGAAATAGAAGAATATTATTCCTTTAACTGTAATTTGCAGTGTAACCTTTACAGTGCCTCCATAACAAAATATACTTTGCTTAGATCATAAGAGAGGTTTTCATCCACAAGACCTTCAATATGGATAACTTTGTTACAAATACATGAGCAGGGGGTTGGACTAGATGACCTCCTGAGGTCCCTTCCAACTCTGATAGTCTACGATTCTATGATTTACAGCATGCTCAATTAAAACTGAGAAAAATCCCACCGGGCCTGGAAAAGTTACCCAGTTGAGATGTCAGACTTCACATAATTTATCTTATAAAATGCTCAGTTGCTTGTCTACTCTCACTGCAATATATCACTCTTTCAACACGGCATCTAGCAACATATCTTTTTCATGCCATGTCAGCTGGAAATTCAGTAACCTTTCATTCCAAGAGAACTATCTTTTTGCCTGATGAAATTGCTACTATTTGTAGTTTGTTTGCTTTTAAATCACATATTACTAATAGAACTGAGAACCTCAGATGTCTTTTGAGAGGAAAAAAAGTCTTGGAGACAGGACTACCTTTTGTTGCTAAGGAAACATCCTGTATTAGTATCAGTAACTGTGCGCGCACACATGCACACACAAAAAAGCAACATCAAATTGGCGGGTCCCTGAGCTAGCGTTGCACTTCCAAAATTAGTCTAACTAGCAATACCAGCTTTCACCACATTGACCTCTGAATTAATGTTTGTTACCTCATCAAATCAAACTGAAGAATGCAGCAATTCCCATCCATTTTTGGTGGATATGTGATCCGCTAACAATTGATAGGTTGATACTTTTTGTTTGCTTGTTTCTTACCCTTTTCTGTGTGTAAGCAGAGTCAGAATGAGCTCTCCCCTGACATCTGGTGGTGAGCTGTGGAAAAGCACTTCAGGGGCTGATTTCTTTTGCATGGGCACATCCACCTTGCCTAGCATGATGGGACTGCTTGCTCAAATGGTCACTTTGGCTGCTGTGGGATCCCCAGTCTCTTTGTTATTAGGGCAGGAGTACTAAAGCATTGTTATCCTGGTTATGTGAATCAAGGACAGTAGAACTGTACTTGGCATTTTATGACTGAGGGACTCACCCTCAACTAAGCAGCACTTGCTAGGCAAGGGACATGAGTGCCAAAGCCCAGTGAATTGAGAGAGGACAGGGACAGATATTTGTACCTGGCAGTATGGCCCCTTCCTCTCTCCACTGTGTAATAACAGAGCTAATTTAGACTCAAGTAAGAGTCTTGTTATATGCTGTGGAGCTGAAATCACTGATACCTAGGTCTAACTATTAGACCTACTCTGGGCTGGTGGTTCTGATGCAAGAAGACTATCCAGATGCACCTGCTGTGTGGCTCCCCTACTAACAGCTGAAATCACTGAGAGCTATGTTAAGTGTGTGGGGGTGTGGGTGGGGGGGAGCCTGAAGACAGCAGGACAGCTAGAGGAGAGGTGCAGCCAGCTGGGTGGCTGGTGGGACAGCTAACGGAGAGGACTGGAGCAGAACCTCACAGAGAGGCATGGCAATCAGCCATCAAGGGCCTGAGCAGCGGAGAGTGTAAGGTGCCTGAATACCTCCCCCATTCCACCCAGACTGGGAGGTGAACTCTGCAGATGACCTTCTGAACTCTGGGGCTGCATGACCAAGGACAGCAACTATGAGTTGGGTAACTTTTGGGTTGCTGCATTTAAGACCCTGAGGGGGAAAGGACACCGCCCAAATTACTTGGGGGTGGGTCTTTTGCTCATGTTTTGTGTTATGAATCCTGTTTGTGGTATTTCCCCAACATAATGCCACATTGTTTCCCTCCTTTATTAAAAGGCTTTTGCTACACTCAGACTCTGTGCTTGTGAGAGGGGAAGTATTGTCTCTAAGAGGCATCTAGGGGGTGGTATGTAATTTTCCCAGGTCACTGGGTGGGGGCTGAAGATGGTTTTGCATTGTGTTATTGAAATGGAACCCTTATATACTGAACCCGGCCCTTGTTGCTGCCAACTCTGACGGGCAGAAGGGTTACATGTGTATTGTCCTTTTTGTGTTTTGTATATAAATACACATATTCTTTGTTTGATCCCCCCTTCAAAAGATTAATGCTACACACACACACACACACACACACACACACACAAAGTAAAAACATCTAAGAACACTGCAATGCCAAATCAAAGGCCCTTTTCTAGTTTAAAGGCAACTGCCTTAATCTATCTGTGGAATTCTGTAAAATCTTTCAAATTGAAGACCTGGATTTAGAGAAATTGTATTTCTCAATGTAGGGCCTGCACCTGAAAAAACAGTATAGGTTAAATATTCCATCTCATGCAGAGCATAAACATAAGACCTATAAACCATTTAGGTTCCACTTAAATTTTCAAACCAAGACATAAGTGGGATTTAAGGAAAGCATAGGCGTTAATGTGACCTCTCTGCACAGGGATGGATTACACCTCCTACATAAAACTTCCACTGGAGTAATCTGGAGTTGCGTGTGCAGACCAATCTCATAACTCATTAATTCTGACTGAATTCCTCCTAACTCTTCAGAATAAAAATTAAAAAAATACATGATTGCAAAAGTAAATTTATTGATTTTCACTAATATCTCAGATTGGATTTGAATAACCTTGAACAGCCAGAAAAGAACTTCTAGACTAGCATTAGGAGTTGAAAGTCATGTACTGCACTTTGTAAATGATTTCTTTTATATCCATCATCTAACCTACAATGTGACCTCAGTGTCATGATAATTTTGCCATTCTGGATGCATGAATTATCATTAGGCTGGAATTACCTCTAGAATATTATGAGAAGAAAAGTGCTGTATTGTCATTATTATTTGTATTGCAATAGTGTCCAACAATCTCAGATTTGATGTGTGTAGGGGGCACTGTACAAATGTACCTTCAGTGAAGTAATTTTCATAGACACACAGGCCTGTGGGGACCTCCTGGGCTACTGAGCCCAATCCTCACTATTACAGGCAACTCCATCACATAATCACTTTCATAAATATATCAAATTCCACCTTAAAAGTAGTTAGGCTATTTGCCTCCACTGCTCCTATTGGGATGCTGTTCCAAAACCATACTCCTCTGGTGGTCAAAAACCTTTCTTTAATTTCCAGCCTAAATGTATTCATGCCTGTGAGCCAAACCTGCATCTGGACCAGGGCTGATCATACAGCTATGACTCACCCCTTCCACACAGCCTGCCGTGACTCATCTCTCAGGTATGCTACTGAGGCTAATCGCTGGGCAGAGCATGGGGCAGAGGACCCCCAAGAACAGGTATTTCACTGACCTCACCAGAGCCACAAGTTAGTGTGTGCAACAGTACCATTCAGCTGGGAACCCTCCTGCTGACTCTCTAGCTTCCAGCCTGCCCTCCTGCCCCAGCCTTGCCACGTCCTAGTCTCACTCTGCTCCAGCCCTGTTCCTGCTTCCTGACCCACCTCTCTTGGACTGACTCTAACCCAACCTCAACCTTCTGTGTGCTTCCAGACTATGACCCTTTTTTGGCTTGTCTACAGACTCTGACCCCAATTCTGACCAACAGGCTGTCCTCAGAGCCTGGTTCCATGCTGCATTCAGCCTGGTCCCGATTCTATGTCCGGATTCGACCCTTGGTACCTGTTTTTGAGCACTGTTCTAATGACCTGGCCTGACTGCATAGCCTCACAATGCCTAGTTTATACCCATTATACCCTTTCCTCGGATTTCCAATGAAGTCTTAGATTAGACATATGATTCTTTTAGAATAAAGTGGGTAATTTTAATAAAACCATTCTTCAAACAAGTACCTTGTTTAGTAGCAAATAAGAACAAAGTGATCACTTTTTGTTTTTTAACTATTTATTCAGGCTGTGGGGAAATAAAATAAAAAGAGCATTTGGTTTCCACATCAAAATGTGAGTAGTGTTTTGATCTAACTTTTGAGAATTGGAAGTGAACTGTGAAACCTGATTTATTCTATACCTTCTCCTCAATAATTGTTCTCTACATCATTCACAAACATTAAAAGCTATCCCAAAAGGTCACTGAAGATTTAGAGTGCACACAAGTTTCATCGGGTCTAAATATAAAACTTTCAGGCCTATCATCAGTAGTCTAATATTTTGTCCTTGTGGGTACATTTTTCTGATTTCAACAAATGTCTATTGTGCATCTTCAGAAGTATGTGCTTTTTCCCTTTATTCTGCCCTTTCAACATCGTGGATGGGGTGAGAAGAAACCTATTATACCACGATACACTAGACAATGAAAAATAATAGTCACAGAGTGATATTCATTTGTAGTAAAGGGGATACATTCCTGTGTAATTTAAATAAATCTCTTCTCCTACCAAACATGCTGTATGACTTTGTGCAAGGCATTTCACTTTGCTAAGCCTCAGGGCAGGGGCGGCTCCAGGCCCCAGCACGCCAAGCATGTGACTGGGGCGGCAAGCCGCGGGGGGCGCTCTGCCGGCACAGGGAGGCTGCCTTCGGCGGCTTGCCTGCGGAGGGTCCGCTGGTCCCAGGGCTTCGGCGGACCTCCCGCAGGCATGACTGCGGAGGGTCCTGCCTGCCGTGCTTCGGGCCGCAAAATTCCTAGAGCTGCCCCTGCCTCAGGGGTCAAGTTTCCACTGCTCTGCTTGGGTCAGGGCTGCCCAGAGGATTTAGGGGGCCTGGGGTAAAGCGAGGCAGCTGCGGCGCTTGTACTCACCCAGCAGCAGTCCGGGTCTTCAGTGGCATTTCGGTGGTGGGGGTCCTTTCAGTTGCTCCGCATCTTTGGCAGCACTGAAGGCCCCCCCACCGCTGAAATGCCACCGAAGACCTGGACCGCCGCTTGGCCAGGGCTTGCGGGGCCCCTGTGGGGCCCGGGGCAAATTGCCCCACTTCCCCCCCCCCCTCGGTGGCCCTGGCTTGGGTACAGAGTGCAAAGGTCTGAAAGGGTGCTCCCTGGTTCTCAGCTGCCTATCTCCAGCCCACATTCAAGCTGCAGGGAATTAGCTTTAGCTTACCCAGTGGAGAATTCTCAAGGGGTAACCTCAGGCTGAAGTTCACTTTATACCATCTAAGTACTTACCTTCACAAGCAGGGGCGGCAGGCAGGCTGCCTCCGGCGGTTTGCCTGCGGAGGGTCCGCTGGTCCCGCAGCTTCGGTGGACCTCCCTCAGGCGAGGACTGCCAGTCCCGCGGCTTCGGAGGACCTCCCGCAGGCATGCCTGAGGGAGTTCCGTTGAAGCCGCAGGACCAGCGGACCCTCCACAGGCACGCCGCCGGAGACAGCCTGCCTGCCGTGCTTGAGGCGGCAAAATCCCTAGAGACGTCCCTGTTCATAAGAGCTTATATAATGCCTCTCAGAGGATAAGAGTGAAAAATACTACTGTTACGTTAGTTTTCCTGTTAGGAATAGGTGAACTGCTTAAAAAAAAAAGTTAGAATTATTTGGAGTCTGAATGAAACCTGAAGAGAAACTTCTTTGTGAGTTTTTAAAAAGACAAACGAATGCTTCCCACATTCCCTGTGATCAGATCTCCATAGGTAGATCTTTGTACTTGAGAAGATTCTCACTGATTTCAAGGGGACTTGCTGCAGGAGTAAAATTCTGTTCTATGGATCTGATTGCAAAATTGGGTCCTTAACCTTTTTTTCACCCTGGATAATGATGACGACAGTAGCTATAGAAATGAAAATATGAACTACAAGTCAATTCTAGACTGAATAGTCTAGTCTCGATAGTCTATATTTTATTCCCAAGACTTGTTCATATTCATTTCTTTCTCTAGCAGAATGTGTGATTAATTTAAAAAGTTTAATAATCAATTTGGGACCATGCATTATATTTAATACCCAATGGTATCAGTGCTTCTTCCATAATATGAGTATCATTAATAAGCAACAGACATTTAATGATTCAATAAATGATTATGAGATTTTAAGAGCAGCATTTTGAATCAGTTGAAATCTAGCTTTCAAAGAGATTTCCTGATACTAAATGGAAGTAATTTAAATCACCTTGATTGTGATATTGTTCAGACCTTTAAATACACACACACAAACATATTACTTAAAATATCTTGGCAGGAGTCCTAAAAGGACAGGTTGATGAAACCAAATCAAATCAAAGCTAACATGCATTTTATCATACCACCCATTTGAACAAAAGAATCATTGATAACTTTGTAGTATAGGAATTTTTTGACATGCTTTACATTTTAATAGGGCTACAGCTTATCTTGCCATCAATCCACTTGCAGATTTTTTCTTTTATGTGAATGGTTCTTTCACATGAAAATAAAGAGCAAGATATGGACCATGATGTCTGTCATTGTATGCCTACAGTATACTGTGTGATGTAAAACACAGTCTGAATATTTACTTGTGGCCCTCATTTATAACCTTAAAAGTTCAGATTTCAGTTCAGGAACTTGTGTTTGATGGAAATGTTTCTGCATTCACTCTATCCTGTGTCCAGATTTAAAACACAGGTAAGAGGTCCTTTGTTCATGGACCTTCTTCTTAGGAAACACTAGATGTGGGATGTATCTGTAGCATCCATCACTTTCTAAAAATCCCTGTAGATTAATCTACCAGCTTTTATATGTAAAATACCTTTTTGGACAGAACTCTAATCATATGGGATCACACACCAATGTACCTAAAAGATTACGGTGAAGTTAATAGGAGAAGACATTTCCTTCCTCCACTTACTTTCCTTCCATCTACTTGTAGCTGTTTTTGTTTTAATTTATGCAAAAAGACCTGGAGTCTTAACATTTTCACTTCTCCAGAGAAAAATAAGGTGTTTTAGTTATTTGCTAATGTTATTCTGAGGAAGTGCACAGCAGGATAACCTGTTCATTGGGACAAATGGAATTTTAAAGTATCAGGATATCATCATCAAAAATACATTTTGAACGATATGCAAAAAATTGTTTCTCTCTGTTAAATGTTCCCTATCATTTAATAGTTGTATTACTGTAGCACCTAGGGAGCCCCAGTCATGGACCAAGACCCCGTTTGTGCTTGGCACTGTTAAAAACACAGACCAAAAACATGATCCCCTGCACCAATAAACGTACAATCTAAGTATCAGAGAAAAGACAATAAAGCTATAGACAGATGGGGAAGTCCAAGTGAATAATTAGAGAATATTGCTTAGCATGATAAGCAGTGGTCTTTGCACAGCAACAGTTTAACTGGTAAGTGTTTTGTAGGCATCATGGTAGGTAGAAGGTGGATAATGAGATATCTGTGTAGATGTTTATGGGGAATGCTTTCGAAGGGTGTGGGACAGCTTGGGAGAAAGTACAAAGGTGCTTTATGTAATGATTATAATAGCTTTTGTTGGCATATTTCTTTCCTGTTGCAGAAAATGTCTGTATTTTAGTCAAACTGAAAACTGGTTTTTCTTTTCCAGTTTTCACCAAGCAAACTGAAAATTTTCAGAGAAAAAGTGTTCATTTTTTAAATGAAAACTGTCTAGGAAGACCACTGCTAGGAAGACCACTACTAAATGCACAGAGAGTAGTTGACTTTCCAATTCCATTCAGTGCTTGGCCTCTTTGCTGAGACTGCCAATTCATGGTGCAAACTGCAGTATTGCTATTGTGATATTGGCAGCCTTACCAGCCTATTGACAACTAAGCTCATTTTACATAGACCACTGAACATCCATCAGATGGAGACAACTTTCTATTTCCATTACTAGCCTTCCTGAAAGTGAACAATTTACAAAGAAAAGGTATGCTGGAATTATATACACCATGCAGCGCATATGCACAGCAAAAAATGATGCTGCTGCAAGAAGCAATGTTTTGTAACTTAAACGATCTCACACACCAAAGCTTTCAAGCAAAGAACAGCAGAACATTAGGGTCTCAGTATTTCACTCACTGGGTGAAATTCTATGGCCTGTGTTATGATCATAATGGTCCTTCCTGGCTTTAAAATCCATTAATAAGTATTATGAGTTTTCACTTTCAGCCATTCACCACTACAGAGACAACATAACTGTAAAAAAGGAAGATCCAACTAAAGCTAGTAGGTTGGAAGCAGCAATGAAGAGGGACACAGGAAATTTACAACGCAAAAAGCATGGTGATTTTTTTTGGGGGGGGGCAAATTCCCTTCACCATTTTCTACATATATTGTTTGTTTTATGCATGTCATCAATTTATTTTTATTTTCACACAAAAGCAATTCTAACAGCATGACATCCTTCCTTTTTAAAACTGAAGATACAGTATTAATGTCATGGATGCTTAAGAGAATTGCCTTCCAGAATATTTGTTATTGGTGCATTTTACAGTGCTCTTTTACTAAGGGTACGTCCATACTACCCGCCCGGGTCGGTGGGTAGCGATCGACTTCTCGGAGTTCGATATATCGCCTCTCATCTAGACACGATATATCGAACTCCGAACGCACTCCCATTGACTCCGGAACTCCACCACCGCGAACGGCGGTGGCGGAGTCGATGGGGGAGCCGCGGACTTCGATCCCGCGCCGTCAGGACGGGTAAGTAGTTCGAACTAAGGTAGTTCGAGTTCACTTGTGTACCTTAGTTCGAACCCTGCCCCCCCCCAGTGTAGACCAGGCCTAAGAGCTCTGCTGTAGCATTACACACATGTGCAATATAATTTAGCATCAATATGCATATACCAGTCAAATTTAAATGGAATTTAATAAATAGAAAAAACAAGCAATTGATAAATTTGCAGTAAGATTATAAAATAGTCTAAATGAAACTTGCATTCATCTTTGCTGAAGAGGATTTCAAATAGAAATGGTACCATGCCACAAAATTGAGATCCAGGCCTGGATTTGGGGCCCATATACAGGTTTTTGTTTGGCCTGTTTTAAAGATAGGAGCTATTTCTAGAATTCAGGCCTGAATTTTGAACCTCCCAATATTTGAGGGGCATTCAGACCCAGGAATTTAGGTTTGGCCCATCTCTACATAGAATCCATGCAATTATCTCCCAAAGAACTCACATACTAGAGCTACTAATATCCTTTGTCAACCTTTATCACTATACTATATCCCAATCTGGGGTGCTGCCCACGTTTGCACAACCTTCTTTCCTTTTCTTGTCCCTTTCTACCTACTTGTGTTTCGAGGCAATTGGGGTGGGAATAAAAGGGGGATTTTCTGCATGGGGATACTCAGGAAAGCTAAGGCAAAATGACTAAAGGTGAGAAGTCAATTCACATTAAACCCGTGTGTGGATGATCTCCTTCAGGAGTAAAATGGTCTTGGAGGATAAAGTTACAGTGAACTAAGGAAGCTTTACTGCTGAATGAAAGCATCCACACAGGTGGTAATGTGCTTTAATTATGCACCTTGATTTACCACATTTAGTTGATTTGTCTTAACTTTCCTAAATATCCCCACGTAGACACGCCTAAAGAAGCCAACAGCCCCACTTCGTTCTTTAACAGAAAGCACCTTCTTTGAAGTCTACAAGAGTTGCTCACCTGAGCAGGGATAACAACTCTGCCTTTAAATGCCCACCAATTATCTGGAGAAAGATACCATAAGGAAAGGAAGTAGGGAGAATGAAGAGAAAAGCAGTGTTTAAAAAGTAATCTAACTGAAGTTACTACTGCCAGAGTTGGGGTAGCTGACATGTATGGTGTAATCAGAAGCTTTTCAAACCCCTGATGCCTGCTCCTGCTCCCTATAACTGAAGGAATACAGATGCTATGAGAAGAGGAAGCATTACAAAAAAGTACTAGTTCCTTCCCCTACCCTTGGTCCCTCAGCCTAAACCTGGATGTAGGAGGGACTTTAATATTGAATTACCTAGACATGTCTTTAAACATATTTGTGGGAGGAGGGATGACAACTAGGGTGACCAGATGTCCCGATTATATAGGGACAGTCCCGATTTTTGGGTCTTTTTCTTATATAGGCTCCTATTACCCTCCACCCCCGTCCCGATTTTTCACACTTGCTGTCTGGTCACCCTAATGACAACTCGGTCCCTGCTTCCTTTTGCTAATCTGAGGGATGGGGGGGAGCAAAAGGAAGTATTATATAGGGGGGGAAAAGGTCACTTTTGGTCCATTCCTGCCTAACTATTTTGCTTACTGTAGCTCCAATGTATTTATTTCCTTGGGCAAGAAATGAAAAATATCTAATCTGTTGTCTATAACGCTAACTATGTACATGGATCCAACACATAATTGAGAATGGTAGGAGCAGCTCAGGGAAGGAGTGGAGACAAAGTAAGATTATGGGGTGTGTGCTTACCTTTTATGAGTGTGCTTAAATAAAAGATCCATTTAAATCCTGCTGCCTGCTTACTTAAATTAACTGACAATAATACCATATACAATTATCACTGCAGCAGGAACTGACATGGGCAGAACAGATACTTATTAAAGCTGGTTGGGAATTTTCCAATCCAATGATTTTATATTAGGAGTAGTCTGGCCAGGTAGTCCGGACCATAAGGGGTTACAAGAGCATAAGGCAGCTAAAGTACAACCCCCATGAGGAATCACAGTATCTTACGAGCAAATTAAATGTTGAACTGACTTGGAAAGAAATATTTTGATTCAGGAATCAAAAACCTTTTCTTTCAATTAAAAATATTTTAAAAATCGCCATTTTCAAACTGTAATTACTCTGAATTTTACTTTCCTTGAAAAAATATTGTTATTTCACTTTTTGTCCAAAATTGGGATGAAAACAAAAGGTTGAAATATGGGAATTTCCCATGAGATGGAAATTCTGATTTTCATTCAGCTATAATACTCCTATTGAAATCAGGCTGGGACACAACTGGTAACAAACCTATCCTTGCAAGAAAGGCCAAGGGAGGAATAGCAACTAAAAATGGCCAGAATCTCAGTTTTATCTCTAATCTAGAAAACTGAGCCTGGTTCTGATCTCTCTTTAATCTAAAACCCATACAATGCAATAAATTACAAAAGTGTAAAGCTTGTCTGAAACTGGAAATGTGTCCTTTACCTCCAGCAGTGGGTAAGGATTACACTGGGAAGGATTCATGGATGTAAGCATTATTCTGTAACCAATCGATTCCTAACCCAGTGAGGTTTCTGTTTAATTTATTCCCAAAAGATTTAATTTTGAAATATTAACATTTTAGCTTTGTCAAACTTTTTCTTTATATTGAAAGTGCACATTTAAACCTGAACTTTAGATTTTTCTCAGTTGGTCTTAAGTTAAAGTTAAGAATATGATTTCAAGAAGAACTAACATAATGAGGAAGGATGCAAATGTTTAGATATTTAAAGTAATCCTTCTACTTTTGTCCCATTGTTTTTATAAAAGCAGAGCTCGCAAAAGATGCATTTTAACATGACTCTGTCCTAGATGGTACTGAACAATACATTCAGGGGAGAAATAAGGGAAGAGTTTCTGCAGTAAGGAACAGATTATCATAATGTATTTACTGTATGGAAATTGACTACTGTGGAATGAATCTGTCAGAGTTTTCAAAATACAGACTATCATCAGGGATTTTTTTGTGGGGGGGGAGGGGAAAGGAGGCAAAAGGGCAACATATTTTTGTCTTCTTTGCTGAAATGCATTTAAATATTGTCTCCAGATAAATCTTATAATTCCCAGAGTCCCTGTAGTTTCTCACAACAGTAGTTCAGCCAAGTGACATCACAAGTCTGAACTACAAGGTAAGACAAAACTTGAAACAGCAAAAATGAGAGAGCTTTGAGACACTCCCATCCATTCTGATTAGGATCAACGTCTATTCCCTTGCCTTAGTAAGGTTTTGAAGGGACTCAGAGGTGTTTGCTTCAAAATCTAGAAATGTTCATACTGTTGGGTCAACATCTCATAACCCAGGGGTTGGGGGGTCTAAACAGAATGCAGTTTGTAAAATCAACCACACCGACACACAAACAAACATACCTTTTCTCAACAAGCTTGAAAACATTCACATATGTCTTTCCAAACTGTCAGCTGAAGATAACCATCTGATTGTCATTATACTCCAGGCCATAAAGAAGGTGCAATAATTATGACTGGAAGTGAGTATAGGAATTCAAGCTAAAGTACCTATGTATCTTTTCTCTGTTACATCAAATAGGCTGGTCTTCTGAGAATAATTTCACTCACCATCTTCTGCATCTAGTGTTGTATCTGATTTATGTTTTAATAATGCAACTAACAATACCAGATCAACACTGTGGTTCATTATAATGACTCCATTTAGTAACTACATGCTGAACCTTACATAGCCATCTCACGTGACTAATAGGCAAGTCTTATGATGCAAAACTTTGGACACTAGCTTCTTAGAAATGCAGTATACTTGTAAAGTCCCTGTTTGCTATCAGACAAAGGGGCAAGCTAAGGTAGAGATATAGGCCAAGATGTTGAAACAACAAAGACCTTTTTAGCAATTGTTCTGTGACCACTCCTCCTGAACTTAAACTAGATGTTTTTGGTGAGTACTTCTACCAAGTCTCTTAAAGTCACAGGCCTCTACAATGCTTGCTCAACACTATACAAGCTTGTGACGAGTTTGTTACGACCTGCAATAACAACCAGGCACTCATCTACCACAGATGTATAAGAACCTGATAAAACAATGTTCAATAATCCACAGTCATTGATTACAATTGAGCAATATCAGCTGATAAACTGACTTTTTTATTTTCACTATATAGCATCTTTATATATTAAATTATTCACTGCCTGATGTACAGTGAATATATATGATATACACACACGCACGGAAACAGATGAGTGGTTAGGTCATTGGACTGGGGGAGACCAGAGCTGTGACTGTCTGTATGTGACAGTGGGAAGTCACTGCACCATGTGTGCCTCATTTTCTTCATTTTTAAACTGAGCATAAAAATGTTGTTTGTTTTCACTTCCAAATTAATTTCAGTGTATGGCTGACTCAGATGCATTTTCTTTTGGTTTTTCCATGTAGTTGGTATTGGGTTTTTTTTTAACTAGTCAGTTTGATTGGCAAGAGAGTCAGATTTCATCCTCCTTTTAACTTTTACCTCTAAAGCTTCTGGGATGTTGTCTGTGGGAAAGTGACTGGATTTGGCATTGCTACCAGTTTGAATGTGCTTATAATGCTGGTGAAGAGGAGAATTTAAATGAGAGATTTCAAAATGTCTGATTGACACACATTGCAAAGTCCTTCACTGCCTAAGGGAGATAGAGGGGAATAAACATTTTTAAAAAAGGCGGACGCATTCTAAGCTCATACAAAAGGGATTTTTTTTTCTCCATGTGTTACTGATTGATCATTTCGACATGTTCAGTTGAACATTGTTGCAGTGCGATTTGTTTCTTGTTAAGTAAAGTGTGTGCTTAGTATGTGTACTTGATATTTGGAGCTGTGCTTTCTTCAGGTTTTTGTTTCTAGAAACGGGGTTTTTTTGTACATAAAGGAGTCTATACTGGGTGCTTTGTCTTTTAATTATAGGCTTTGGAGTGTATGCATGAATGGGGCTCTTTTAGATTGTTATGATAATCTTTGTCAGGGAAAGAAGATCTTTGGGAGCCCTTTTTTTAGCATTTGTTTGCATCTTGGTAATTCCTAGTCTCCAGTTCTTAATTCTCCATTCATTTTACAAACAGCATCTACTGAATGGTAGTTTCTTCTTTCTTTCTGTAGGTTTGTAATTGTATTTTTCTTTAAGTTTGAGGGAATAATTGCAGTTGCAGGGCAGTTAGTTTCTTTCATAAACAAACTGGATCTAGCCAGCATTTCAGAAAGAAAGTTGATATGTTCTACAGCATGGGCTTGATTCATCTCTATCAGTGGGCATGTGTCACTCAGACATGATGGCTTTAGCCAACGCTCGGACTTGGATTACTGAAAGATGGATAAAGAAATTCCTTCAGTCCCTGCAGATGTGAGGATAAGATCAGAGACTGATTTATACCAGCATCAGATAGTCCCTGCCAACCTGGGAGGAGCCAATTTTAAAGTAGTATTGTTTTCTTACCTCCTCAGTCACATCCACAGCCAGGAGAACCAGGGATCATTAGCATTCACAGGGAAAGCCTCCCTCACCTGCTCAGTTGGCAGGTATGCTTGTGGGATGTCTCCTCTGCCCTCCCCGTAAGACCATGCTGAAGCATCAGGGCAGTGGCCCATTGTACAACCCAGATGCTGATCCATATCATAGTTCAGTCTAAAGGCTCACACTGATTTCATTGGGAATTGGATCAGGCCCTTCAAAACGTCACATATGGTGTCCTTGCAGGTTTCTGTCAAACTATCCATGGACTCATTGGATTGGATTACAATTCTCCTGGATGCTGATAGTCCCCTGTGTTTGGGGGAAATACTCTGTTCAGGTATTAAGGATATAATGATTTCATTTGGCAACTATTATATATACATATGTTCTTATTGTGTGTTTTAATAAAATGGAGCCCTTTTAAAAAAAATTAACTCATATCACTGTCTCTCTCCATTCATGTATACTATCTCAAATTTATAATCACTATATCTTGACTGGATCCCAACAATAACTTTGGATTATTATGTGTATACAGCATTTATTTCCTCATCTATATGTTCATCAGGGCTTTGGGGAATATTAATTTGAATATTTCAAACAATAATAATGGACTTTGACTTTTATTTCCCCTGTCTGTGTGGCACACTGTTTAAATCAATTGAACGATCCAAATGAGGAATTAAAATATGTAGGCATCCATTTTATTTGTACAATGCTGTGTCTTTAATGCTTTGATTTCAAAATTGCACCTTCATTGGTGATTCATAAGATGAACCATGTGTGCAAGCTTCAGCGCTTACAAAAATAGGAAGGGATTCAGAAAATTAAACAGTTTAGTAAACAAAGTTGTCCACAGGGAAATCATTAACAAAATCTGATCTGCTGAAGGTGCTCAGTGGAAAGTAAAATTACTCCATTACATAAAGTGCTAGACACTATGAATACTGAGCGTAATAACTAGGGGGAAGGAAATCTTTTTTAGTAGAAGGCAGCAAGTTTGTTGCTCTTTCTAAATTGAAAAATTGTGGTTTTGCCCCCAAAATACTGACAGACTGATGTGAGTCAGGTTTTTCCTTTCAAACAATATTAATGTTGCACAAAATTCTGGCCCCACTGCAATCAATAGGCATTTTGCCATGGATTTCAGTGGAGCCAGCATCTCACCAAAGATGTAATAGAAGAGGGGTACGTGCATGTGTGAAACAAACACCAGAGTAAGAGGGTGTGGAGGAGGAAGTAGTGGACAGTTGGCAGGAAGTTTTAGCATCAGTAATTATCACTTGCTCCTTGTTTATGGACATCATTCAGGAAACTAGTGTAATTACACTATTTACATTATTTACACCATCATTGTGTCTTAAGCATGTTCTTAAGAGTGAGATTATACACATATATCTAAATTCTCAGGTGTTTCTATATTAAGAACATGCTAAATTAAGATAGTAATATAACAGCATAAATTGAGTGAACTTCATTCATGATGCTGCTTAGATATATGCAAAATGCATGTCTGTATTACCGTGTCAAAAAGGATAGTCAAGAGGTTTTTTTATAATTTCAGTCATTTTTACTGTTTAATATATATATATTTAAGCCTGAAATGAAATTTGTTACTATTCTTTTTTTTTTTTTCCCTGCCACATGTATTTGTTGATTTGGTAAGTTTACTTGCAAGAGTTCATCTGCTGGCTTTGTTTATTTTGTTTTAATATAATATTAAGAAAAAGATATTGAAAACATAAGGTGTGCAGGAGGCAGTGTTATTATCCAGGTCAAATTTAGGTATGGGTACAGAATTTGGTTCCAAAATCTAAACTAGGCCTAGGGTTCTGGTCAAATGATCTCCAAATCTCACATGCTGATCTTGTGAAATTTCTGCCCCAAATGGCACCAATCTTGTGAGATTTGATGAGAGCAGAAGTTATTTCCACCCTCTTGAGTAACAGAAAACTCACAAGGTTGAGAGTGTTGGGAGATTTCTACCCTCTTGAGTCCCATCATAACAGGGTCTAGAAATCAGGTTCCTTCCCATTTCATATCTACAGTGGACCAAAATGTTTATGATAGATCTGTAGAGTTAAAGCTTTCTAATTCCAAACCAAAAATTCAAGGGCAAGAGGCTGGAGAAGAGAGCTGAAGTGAGGATTCTGGATTTGAGATTCTGGTTCAAGCCCAACTCTAAATAAAATATCTGTCAACAAACTCACTCACAGAATTGCATGAACTTCGAAAACCAAAAGAGTAGGCCAAATTGTGGGGTTATGAACATCATCTGTTTACATGCCTTTTATCAGGTTTTGTTTGTTTTGTTTTACTAACAGTCTTGGTGATACCATTTCAGAAACAATTCTGCCCTTGGATAGGCGCACAGACCTCTCATGACTTCTGTTCAGTTGTATACACATATGAAGTTCTGGACAGAATCTGGTTCTTAGACCCCAGTTCTGCAAAGCATTTAAGGGCATGATTATCTTTAATCACATAAGTCCACTGAAGTCAATTTTAATTTTAATTTTGAAAGTTAAACACATGTTTAAGAGCTTTGCAGAATGGGGGCCACAGTGATGTGATATAATATCCGTATTACAAATGTCATAACAATAGTCTGGAGAAACTTAATATGATTTTTCAAGTCCATGTGAGTTTTTCTAACGTAAACACTGAAACATTCAAGCTGATGATGTTTGCAACTACTTACATTTAAGCAATGTGCTACAGATACATTCACAAACCAATGGTTTTCATGGCATAGCTTTCTTTCTTTTCTAAATCCTTGTAGTTTTACTTAAGGTTGTCAACTTAATATACCGTATTTTCCGGCGTATAAGGCGATGGGGCGTATAAGACAACCCCCTAATTTTACAGTTAAAATATAGGTTTTGGCCTATATTCGCCCTATAAGACGACCCCCCCTTCCGAGGGGGGGGAGCCCAGAGCCTTTTAAATCCCAGCCACAGCCGGGAATCAGAGGGCTCTGGGCTGCCCGCTGCGGCGGGGAGCACAGAGCCTTTTAAACCCCAGCCGCCCGCTGTTTATACCCGGCGTATAAGACGACCCCCGATTTTTGGGGGTTGTTTTTTAATATAGAAAGTCGTCTTATACGCCGGAATATATGGTAATATATTTTGCTTGAATCAAACTAACCTTGCAATATTGTGACATCAATAAAATATTTGTTTACTCAATGCTATTCAATAATATATTTCAGATTTCACTTATATGTTGGAAAAATCTAGTATCATTTTATGGTGTGTAATATACAAGAGAGTCATACAGAAGAGGGTAGCAGATATTGTAAAAGACCATTAAGACCATTACGTCTGACACTAAAATCCTCGATCAGATGACAAGTTGTTTAACAGAAACTGAGAAACAGTTTTTTCACACAGACTTCTCTTTATCCTTCTAGTTTTTCAGTTCATACTGAAGTACACTTGCCACATAACATGCTCAGTACTTGTTTAAACGATTGTCCTTTGGATTTTTTTCTGCTAACTCATCAATAGCAGAGAATACAGCTGGATCACAATTGTAGCAGCGCAAAAAAATCACAATGAAACAACACTCACCTAGTTCTGAGTTGTGTTTCAAGCTGGAATTTAAGACTATCACCTGCAGGTTTCAAACCTTTCCGGTGAACCGTTGGGCAACCCTGGGTTCACTTGTGAGTTAACACATGCTAATTATTGTTTTACATCAAAACAGGTGCCATTTCTAGTTTAGATGGAAGTTCCTGGAGATTTGCGATGAGATGGAACCTGAAACTCACAATCTAAATTGAATTGCAGGGGTGGGGGGGTGAATCCATCTTGTTCAAAACCAAATAATTCTCATAGTCAGTGTAAAGAGAAAAATGACCATGCTGCTACCTATGCCACACAATTTCTACATCGGATACAATGCAACAGGACTTGATCGCTCATATTAATTTGCTTTGAAAATCCTCATACAATCAAAGTTAGTAGTGGCTAGAAAAGACTACCTGGGTAATCCAAACTGACCCCCTTGTATTTTGCAGTACTTTTCTGTCTGTACAGTCACATATACAACTCACCAATTTTTTGTGTATGGATTTTACATAGTCTATCCCACTTTTTTAAAAGTCTCTCTAAGCTGCAGTTTTACAATAGCCTAGGTCCTAGTTTATTCCCAAAATGATCAGAGTTTGTCCAATATAACACATCTGCACATTATAAGGCTTAAAAAAACCACTATTCTAGGGGCTTTTAAATCCTCTCCTGGGATTTCATAGTGATCAAGACAGACTTTTTAAAAATTAAATTTAGTTGTACAGTATTATTTTGCTTCCATTTAGCTCCATATGGCTATTACAGTTGCATTCCATTATTGTGCATTGGTGAATGCTGTTCTTTCATGGGCTCCCAGATGTTATAAAATGTACAACAATTATGAAGCACCAGTTCTAGCTTTATACTATATTTAGAATATTTGAATTTAAGCTAGTTGTCATATCAACTGTCTTTGTCAATTCTGCTGCTTCCCCCCATGCACATAATCTTCAAAATACAGAGAATCAATATGAAAATAATGTTAAAACATACAATTGAAATATTAATGAGCACACTAGAAATTACCATTCAATACAATGCAGTCACCTAAGCTAGGCAGCCTCTTTATTCTCCACAGAAAAACATTATCCAAATGTTGGTGCTTGGTAATGACTATGTATAATCAAGATGAGCAGCAGTCACTAGGTGGCACACATGTGTGAGGACCAGGCAGATTTTGGAGACTGCCTATGTTTATATTTTACACACTCACACACCCACGCACTCCGCCATGATACCTGTGTACTGGAGATAATACTGCAGCTTCTTCTGTATTTAAAAAGGGGCAGTGTGCAAATCTGGAGAGTGAGCCAAAATAGAGGTTGGGAAGGAGACAGTGCACAAGGACTGCATCTCTTTGAAAATGCTTTGAGATCTACAGAGATGGCACTAGAATTCTCTCCCCCTGAATCCTTAGTTTCTGCAAGTGTTCTAGCCAACAACCTCGGCCCATTCTATAAACCTTTTTCTTTGTTGTGTTTTGGGGGTTCCTCTCCTCCTTGAGTTTATTTCTATGGAAAGGAACCATCGGGACCTTTCCTTTTTCCAATCCTTACTGAGAGTTGGGCAAAAGAAAAGGCAGAAAAAAACAACAACACAGAAGATAGGGGCTTGAGAGCTACAAATATTCTCTAAAATAAAACCTTATTTAAAAGGAAGACACAGAAAACGTTATTTCAGACACCAGATTCTCCATTTAACTTGGTTTGTATACAGTCAGATACTGGCATGTTCATTGCTCAACAATTGACCCATTATTGCATTAGCGGATACACAGATAACCTTATCACAGATTCAGCAAATGAAGCCGTTTGAAAAAATTAGTTATTAAAAAATCAAACTATGTTATATGTTTGTTCAACCTCTAAATTTACAACTTAAGACTTCAGTTTTAAGAAAAAGCATCTGTATTCAGTAAGCACACTTCAGCCCAGGGAATAGCTGTGTCTGAGAAGTTCTTTCTAGTGCCAACCTACACTATTCATGGGCAGGCTAATGCTGTCATACCTTAATATTTCTGAACACTAAACACACATATTTGAAAATAGAATGCAAAACAAGCACAAAATGCATCCTTGTTTATGAATGGCTGTGAGAATCCAAGAGAAACTTGGTGGTTTTCTGCCTTATACAAAATTCTATATAAGTATTGGCACAAGTTAGAATTTCAAGCAAACATAGCTTTTGAAACCACTCAGTTTTCTACCATTCTCTATTTTAGTTGAAGACTGAGCTAATACATCATAGTATTATATAACTAGGAATGAGCCCAAATACTTTCATACCTTGCGGTGCCAAAGAGGGTCAGGGTTTTTTTGAGACCATTCTGTAAGTATAAGATACATAGATGGAGTTCTGTGTTCAGTTCCTCTGGTGTATCACAGCAACAGTGGCTTTCAGCCACCTTCCTACCCCATTTCTGGGAGTTCAGATCAGCCCCTGACAATCAGAGCAGCCCAAATGCTGCTTTAAATTTGCCAGTTTGCAGCAGACCCCAAAGGAAAAGTTATGTCAGCAGGGACTGGCAGTGTGTAGCATTCTCTAGCCAGGCATTCTTTTGCTCCCTAATCCAGTGGGGATTGGGAGGGGTGTTATAGAGGCAGCTATAATGGCTTTTCTCAGCTCATGGATTCCCCCATGCTGATGGAATTCCCAGCTGCCCATGTAAGAAAGCTTTAAAACTCCTTTTGTGCTGCCAGTGGCATAATGGCAGAGCTTGGAGGGTCAAGCTTCTTGCTCAAAATATTTAATAATTGCTGGAAGAACTATTAAAGTTTGTTTCTACAGAAACAACATTCCTCTACTGATATACACTCTCACAAAGAGTTATCAGATGAAATATTTAATTAATTAACATTGTTCTGACCTGAGCAATGCGAGCCCAATGATTGTGTCAACATCAAGGTCTGCAAACTTCAGATGTTCTGCTTGCCAAACCCCCATTGAAATAAATAGTTCTACTCATGGATCAGATGCAGAATCAAACCCTAATGAGAATGTATTATATAACTTGGTGTATATGGTGATATAACACAATAACTAACATCAATGGGAGTCACATAATACTCATATAAACCAAAAAAAATTGCTAACTATTTTTCCGCACCCGTCAGATGTACTAATGTTACCAATGGCATAAGTGCTAATGAAGTTATGTGTTTACTACTGTCTCAGAGCAGACTAATGTGACACAGTAGGGAAAAATCCCTATACCCCATTCACACTAGTGCTAATACCATTGATGGCACTGGTGCTGGGAAAAAAGGTACAAATTTTCCCAGTGTAGTCGTGTCAGGAAACCTGAATCCTAGCTTCAAAATTTAGAGGACGAAGTAATTATTGCTTCATCCAAATAGGGAGTCAATATCTGATGCTACGTTATTCACAGTTTATTCAGGGCAAAGTCATTGTCAAAGTTGTTGGTATTTTAACAGAGATTCAGTGAGAGATGCGCCTCCTTATATACTTTGCGTACCTGGTAACCTTATGGAAAACTATAGAATTTAAAGGAACATGCTAACCTTTCTACAGGTTTTTTTGAACCATCTTTTATAGATTACTATGAAGAATTCTATAATGCTCAGGGGCGCAGGCAGCCAGCGGCGCGCAAGGCGCGCTGCGGGCGGGCGGCGTTGGGCTGTTTTGGCTCGGTTGGCTCCCGCAGTCGCGGTCGTCGGCAGGTCGACCGGCGGAGCCGCGGGCATGACTGCGGAGGGCGCGCGGGCGCGGTCCCGCGGTCCCGCTCCCCGGCTCCCCGACCGCAGGCGCAGCGCGCTGGTCGTGGGTCCGTGGCTGACGCCCCGCGTGCACCTGCTGGGGAGGACAACCCGAGCAGACCGGAGGGGGACCGCCCCCGGGGAAGGGCGGCGCGCGCGGCGCGGCTGCTGCTTGGGGCAGCGTGATTTGTAGAGCCGCCCCTGATAATGCTATAGAATTTTTTAGAAGATCCAAGCATGTGTAAAAGACCTTGTTCTTTATTACACTTTGTATGTTTTAGAGCAGTGGTCCCCAACCTTTTTGTGGCCAGTAGCACATTCATGTTTTCAGAAGAGTGTGGTGGGCACCAACAATTTTTCAAGACTTATTTTGTATTTGTACATTAAATAATACAAAAAAATCATATTTAATATTACATAATATATGAATCAAGAGAGAAGCCGGAGAAAAGCCACGAGGAAAGAGAACATTGGTGCCTGCAGCCCTGGAGTTCTCTGTCCCTGGCAGGCATGGGGCCACAGCTCCTCTCCCCTGCTGGGCACTAGGCAGGCCTCGCACTTGCCGGGAACAGAGAACACTGCGCCTGCAGCCTGAGTTCTCTGTCCCCAGCAGGCGCAGGGCCGTGGCTTCTCTCCCCTGCTGGGCACTAGGTGGGCGCACATAAATGCCCCGGTGGGCACCATGGTGCCCACAGGCACCACATTGGGGACCACTGTTTTAGAGTAATTTCTGCAGAATCCCATTACAGCATTTCCCTTAAGTCTTACAAACTGTGTGACATGCACCATTTTTCTGTGGGAAAAGCAATGCAGGAGAGGAAGGAAGGTGAAGACATCCCACCCACAGAATGATGGATAACTCAATATTCTGTCTCTCATATGTCATGGCCAGAAGCCTGAATGGACCAGCCAGTGATTCTTATTCATGTGAGAAACAACAACATGAAATAATGGTTTTCTGTAAAGGTGTATCAGTATCAGGAAAGCTGCAGTACCCATGCCATATCATTATTTTGAGAGAACCACCATTTAAGTGACATTATGGCCACAGTGAATAAACAGGAACTTGGGGAGGACAAGCAAAGTGAAAGACCTTGAAAGTGGAACAAAGAAAATAGCAGCTCATTGTCAATATTTATTCCTGATGATATTTAATCAATATAACCAATATACAATTACAAAAATAGACTGTGCCAAATATCTGCTGACAGAAATGAATCTTATGAACTGGCTAACAAGGACTATATTAATTTCCTTATTTCCTGTTGGTTTTGTTTAATCTGCCTCCACAGAAAATGAAAAGTACCCAAATATTTGACAGATTCCCTGCACTGTAGTTTTCTTAGTTTCCAAATGAAGGGTACAAATCACTTACTTGGCTTAATAAAACAATTTTTTAAAATAGTTATAAAATTTTATGATGGTTTGGTGAAGAGATGTCATCATTTTCCATGCTTCATGATTCAGAATAATTAATTTAATAAGTGTGTCATATGAGAAGAGTAAATAATGGAGAGAGATGAATGATCACTGAAGCATATACAAATTGAAAGGAAAAACAAATTACCAGCGCAACACTAAACATAAAAAGCTTTGAGGGATATTTTTCTGATAATTTGATTGGTACATTGACCTTTAACAGCCCAAATTTTAAACATGGGCACTCCAAGAAGAGGGGTGAAATTTTCAAAAGCACCTAGATGATTTAGGACCTTACAAACCTAAATCTCATTGAAAGTCAATGAGACTTCAGATCTTAAGTGTCCAAGTTATATTTAGGCTCCTAAATCAGTTAGGTGTTGCAATGCTAAGTGCAGGAATGCTTAAATACCTTTAAAAATCTGAGCCTTAGTCTCCAAGTTATGTAGGTGCTTTTGAAAATTTTACCACAGCTTTCTGTCATATATGGATGTCTCAGTTTGGCATTTATGCTTGTAAATATCAATTTTATATGCCTGTACTGTATTCCAATTAAAGTGTCCAAAAAGGAGGATTTGAATGTTCTATTTATCTGATCCTGTTTCAGACAGATACTATTTTTTAAATATTTGGATATTTAAAAACAAAAACAAAATCACAACAGTCTGCATTATTTTCTCATTTGTTTTCATTTTGAGGACAGAGTTAACAAAGGATTCCTGCTCTTTCCCCTGCCCCACTTATATTGGCCAGAATCTCTGATAATATGGATCACTTTTTAAGCAATCTTTAAAATCGCTTCCTACTTCAAAAATTACATAATTTCTATATACCACCTGAAAGGTAACAGACAAGTAAGAGTAAAGGAGTCAAAATGCACATAAGCTTCATGACAGCTCCACAACCCTTTTCTGTTGTGCACAGTTAGATATAACAACTGTTAATCCTTTAGATCCATGAATAGAGCTTCTTTTTCCCTAATGGAGCACTATCGTCAAAATGCTGATCTGACTATGCAAATACATGGAAACTGATCATTTAAAACATCAAGTTAAGGTAATTGCTTAAAATTGTATGAATAAAATTACATTTCTGTATCTGGACTGGACTGTCATTTTGGAAAACACTAGGATATTAAGCATCATTCTCATCAATGCAGCCAATCAAAGCATTGCTTCTTCTTTCCCTACTTTATTCCTACAAAAATAACACTACATATTAGAAAAAAATCAAGCAAGACAGACCCAATCATCTGTACTTTCCACTAATTTGTATATGTACATGTGATTTCTAGGTCAATATATTTATTTTGTGAATGTTGTATCCTTAGATATTACCAAATATTTTTGCAAGTTTTTTTGCCAAAACATTTGGTGCAGTGACTTACCGGCAGTGTTTGTGTGATCCAGTTAAGGTTTCAATCACAAAGCATTCCCCATCATTGAGACAGTATGCAAGATCCTTGTCTTTGCATGGCTTAAAGTGCTCAGATCGCTCAGTGGAATACGTTGTGGTATCTGTGGAGAAAACATAGGGAGATAAATGCTATTAGACGACCATCAAAATGTAGGATGCCATTTAAAATTGCATTAAAGACCTTTGGAATCATTGGTTTCACTGACATTGGACTGACAAAGATAATCCTAATAATTAATTTCATTTCAAAGTAGGTTTAAACATGTTAGTTGCCTATATTTGCATGCTACTTTCAAAGAAATAGTCTATCCTTAAAAGGTCTTTTTTCTAGTCCAACAACCACGTTGTTACATACAGAACTGCCAATTTAAATCCATGTCACCATTTTCCTTTAAAAATACCTTTAGACAGACTTTAAAATTAAATGACAAAATGATGTTGCACTGTCCACTGCATAGATCAATTTCCATTAAAACCTTAGTAATTTTCCTTTTGTTGCTATACTTTCAGAAATCTGTCATGTTTGACCTGTGACTTCTGCAGCAAAATATCAGACATGGCAATCCATTTCACCCTTAGACCATCCACATTTATGGAGAAAGTAACAGGCACAGTTTATTTCCAGTTAGAGCTGGTTAAATTTTTGGAATTCAACTTATTTTCTTCTGAAAAATGGCCACCTTTTAAAATAACATTTTTTAACTTTTTCATATTTTCAAAAAAAATTCCAGCACAAGTCAAACAATCTTCAACCATTAAGAAGAAGAGGTAATGAAGAAAGGGAGAAAAGAGCCTACACAAGATTCTCATTCATAAAGGGCATAGATTTCAGACCCCTTTCACCTGAGCTGTGTCATTTTCAGGGATATAGTCTTTCAGCTGTAGGGTGACCAGATGTCCTGATTTTATAGGGACAGTCCCGATTTTGAGGTCTTTTTCTTATATAGGCTCCTATTACCCCCCACCCCGTCCCGATTTGTCACACTTGCTGTCTGGTCATCCTACTCAGCTGTATGGGAAACATGTAATGACTAAGTTTTAGAGTAACACAAAACTTAGTTTAAGCTATAGAAGGAAAAACATGGAAGCACACAATTGTGTATATTCTTAAACTTGGGCCTCCCTTTCCGCTGCCGGATCCATTTAAGAAACCTCTTGCTGGCAGTTTTGCCTAAGTGTAGGTGATTATTGAAAGAGTCTTTACTAGTATAATCACTTGAAGAAACATGAACGTATTTATGAGCAATCACAGTTGTCAACTTTCACTCAGTAAATAAGCACCCTGACTTTCACAATGAGCCAAAAATCAAGCTCATCCCATTTCAAAACAAGGCCAAAACAAGGCAATCCTTAAGACCCCCCAACACTGTATGTGACTAGATCCCCCCGGGACTGTGGTGGGCCTGCTGTGCACCCCTGACTCTCTGCCCCCTTTACCCCTGCTTGCCAGGAGCCGATCAAAAAAAAGAAGCAACAAGCTACAAGCCAAAAACTAGCCAACAAGCAACTCAGAAGCCAATTACGCCAAAAACAAGCCCAATTTCTGAGGTTTGTTCGCAGGTTTGGCATGTTTGATTACAATACGCTGCTGCAAAAGGCTAAAACAAAAACAAAAGAAGTCCCTTATAATTTAAACACATTTCTCATCCCTCCATCTAACCGCCCCCCTCCACTACCACCCTCCAGATTGGCCATGCTCAAAAAAACTTTTTCATTAAATAACATTCTACAGCTGGCAGCAAACTGCTTCATTAGCTTCCTTTGTTTTCCCCTTTTGTGTGAGAAAACAGACAGTTTGGAGCATTTATTCACTTAGATTCAACTGCTCAGAAGTACAGGAAGGACAAGAAAGAAAGAAAAGAGAGATTTGACTTTACTAGAGTCTTGACTACTTTCTAGGAAAGTACCGAGAAATATCACTATGACTGTCATTCTGGAGAAGTACTGCCTAAGTCTAAATGCACTATGCAGTTAATTTGTATTTTAAAGCTGTTTACTGTACGCAGAAGTCATCTTTAGCCATTTGGCCCTGTCTGCATTAGAAATACTTATACCAGTGTACTTACACTTATGCAAACCCCAGATATAGTGCTCAAAGGAAATATGGGGAAGCTGCACCAACATAAACCCCATGTAAAAGCCAGATATGCACTTTTTCAAAAAAGATATACAAAGTAGTACATCCTGCTGTAATCCTGCACCCTCTCAGTTTGCCAAACTCATGTAAGACCAGTGTTCATTTTCATTGTAAAGCAAAATCTTCCTGCTCAGAAACTCATTCCTTGTTCAGGTATGAACATTTTATATTCAGATCTTTGCCCCAACTTCAATGGGATCTTCAAGAGTGTGTGTGTGTGTGTGCACGCGCTAAAGGTTCTACCAGAATTCATATAATGAGCAACAATAAGTTGGTGGTCAGAGTAGTTTATTTTTAAATTTACATATAAGGCTACACAATAATTATGATTAACATGCTAAATAAATTGATAGAGAGAAAGAGGCAAGTCTCATGGAACAACAATGACCTTCAGTTCCAGCTGCTCTGCAACATGGCCCAAACTCGGATATATTCAGGAGATATTGATGAGGAGAACCAGAGAAAGCTGACAATATGGTTGGCATATTCAACATTAATTGGGACAAATTGTGTGTCAGAGAAACAGGATTGCATTGAAGGCCATGGAAGTATACACAATACACTGCTTTCGTGAAGATGGTCTCACCTCTTCTTCTCTATATTGGGTTTATTCATGCTCTATGAGGTGCCACCTAGGAGCAGTCCCTGCAACTGTGCAAATTCCTTGCATGGGGGAGGTTAACACAAAAAAGGGTGCTCTTTGTATTTTCCACACCCCCATGCACAAGGGGCAGAAACAGCCTGTCTCCTTAATGTGTAAAGAATTTTGTATCTGTTTTGGAAATTGGAAATCATGTCCCTGGAGTTCTCCATTCAATGTTTTCAGCTGTAGATATGAAGGATGACTGGGTTATCTAAGAGAGAGGTTAGAATTTTAGTTATTGTTGTTAAAATAAAAAATAAAAAAAATAATAATTGGAGATATACCAAGCTCCTAGGACTGGAAGGGACCCTGAAAGGTCATCAAGTCCAGCCCCCTGCCTTCACTAGCAGGACCAATTTTTGCCCCAGATCCTTAAGTGGCCCCCTTAAGGATTGAACTCACAACCCTGGGTTTAGCAGGCCAATGCTCAAACCACTGAGCTATCCCTCCCCACAATGATACATGCTTTTGTTGCAGCTTCATTATATATTTAAAATAACTGTTTAGAACATGTTCTAAATAGAACCACAGCCAGGAATTTAGGGGAAAACATGGGAAAGTACTATAAGGGCTAAAAATATATGTTTGAACTCTTCCTAAAGCTGATTACTTTGAAGGATCCCTCTTTTGTAACTGATCTCTACCACTCTCCAGCCTACTGTCAATACTAAAGTTCCCTTCCCCTGCATGAATTGTCTCTGAAGTTACCTACTTTTGATTTAGCTCAAGTTCTTGTGGGCAGCTGACAGGACAGAACCATGACACCATTAAATTAGGCCTGAGTAAAGACTGGGAGTGGCTGAGTCACTACAAAAAGTAATTTCCCCTCTGTTCATACCCCTTCTTCTCAACTGTTGGAAATGGGTCACATCCATCCTAATTGAATTGGCCTTGTTAGCACTGACCCCCAACTTGGTAAGGCAACTCCTATCTTTTCATGTGCAGTTTATTTATACCTACCTACTGTATTTTCCATGCATCAGATGAAGTGGGTTTTAGCCCACAAAAGCTTATGCCTCTTATTTTATCTTTTCTCTCCTAAACCCTGAATTATTCAATCATCTCCTCTGTCACCTGCCAACACACCTTATTTCTTGAATGTTCCTCAGATCTATCAGCTGCTTTTGCTATGGTCAAAATGTGGGTACACTAAATATTCTCCAAATTCTGTGCTTAACATTTCCAATTTGCTCTTCATTTGTGTGCTGGTAGTAACGTACTTTTGATTGTGGAGGCGGACTGATGTATAACAAATTTTGAGATTTACAGTATCAGTGGAGAAGCGGAGTATTGATAGACAGCTGGTGTTCTAAATGCATGCGCTGCAGTGGAAGGCAGTATTACATATCTACATATCTGTTCTGGAAGGCAGATCAGTTGCTTTGTTTTCTTGGAAAAGGAAAATATCTATTGGGTCCATATCCAACAGTAGAGGCTTGGTATTTAAGCTAGTTTTAAAATGAATGAAACACAAGGTCTTCCATCATTTGCTGTGGGAGACTATTCTACAGTACATAGAACTCACCATTAGGAATGTTTTCCAAACATACAGCTTTAGTTATAGGTGAATTTAAGGGAAAAAAAAGTATTCTAGGAATTCCCCTTGTATCCCATGCATACACTGTACCAGTTTTGGAAGTTACTCCCCCTCCCTTGGTCTGCCACAGCCCAGATTTGTTAACCTTCCAGACACACGGCAAAGCCTATGTTTTTCCTCTCTTCTCTAAGGATGTGGAGAAGGGTGTGGGCTGGAGTGACTAAATTTATGTGTGGTTTTTTGTTGATATTTTTTATTGTAATTTCTGAGATGGACATCTGGAGTACTGGTTGTCTGACTATATTTTAAAATTCAAATAAATCCAGATTACTCCCAAAGTGCTGAATTAAAAAATAATACATACTGTAGTGAAAGACTGAGCTAATACACCTGTTCCCCTCTTCCGCCAACATACAGGCACACACAAGTGCTTGTTAACACTTCTGTTTGTAAGTTTGCAAAGAGACTGGCAGAAAGCTACGATACTTGTTTAATTAACGCTGTTGTAAACAACTTACCCCTTTCATAGTTACCTATCAAGTGATAAAAATACCATGTGTCAAATCTCCACTCATTCATATGTGGAACTGAAATCTTTAGATTAGCCAGTGAAAGTAGTAAGCAAAAAACAACAGATTACATTGCTTCACATTTTTTAAAATTGTAATATTTGGAGTACCTGAAAGAATGAGGCAAGTCCACATGGTCCAAAAAATCAGCCAACTTTTTAATGCAGCCTCAGCCCTAACACAGCAGCACCTACCTCTAGAACCAATGAAGGACAGCAAACCTCAATGAAAAAAAAAAAACCACTTTCAAATCTAGACCCCCCAGCCTCTATCTTAAAATACACCCACCCGCAACCCAGCATTAGAACGTGTTCAGCAATGTGTGTTGCAGTGTCTGTTCAGCTGCTACAGTATGTTTGCTGCACTAAGCACATTGGGAACTTTGTAAAATACTGTAATGAAGACAGTAGAAAAGTAAAAAACAAACAGAGCAAAAATAATATTGACAATCCTAAAAACAACATATTTCCCCTAAAAGAACCCCTAATAGGAAGCTTGGAAGTTTCTCAACCACAACAATTTTTAAAATAAGAAAATTAGTAGTGAAATATGAAGACTGCCAAACAAACATACTGTAACTAATTTGAAACCATTAGAAAACACAAAAATTCAAACTAGGTTAAATCCTGGGCCCACTGAAGCCAATGGTAAATCTCCCATTGACATAAGGGGAACAGGATTTCACCAAAAACTTTTATGATCATGTACTCTGGGGGCACATATAATTACCCCAATCCTGTAATCATTTCCAGGTAAGTGGATCCCCTGCTGTGGCCTACGTTACATACAAGAGAAATACAACAGTATACATATTATTCTGTTTCTTCACATGCTCCATATGTTAGAGAAAAATATATGAATACTCTATACTAGTGAGATTACAGTTATGGGGGGGACAACAAGCACCTGGAATCAATTTTTTTTTTCTTTTAAGAAAATGCAACAAGTTTAAATGCCTTTTAAGGACCCATGTTTGTTAAGATTTAGCCTCATTCTACCTAACGAAGAGAAAGAAGAGCATCTTCACAAGCAGGCTGGCTAACCTAGTGAGCAGGGCTTTAAACTAGGGTCACTGGTGGAAGGAGACAAAAACCCTGAGGTAAGTGGGGAACTGGGATACCAGGAGGAAGCATAAGCGGGGAGACTCCTGCCTCATACCGAGAAAACAGGACAATCAGCGACTTATCTTAAGAGCCTATACACAAATGCAAGAAGCCTGGGAACAAGCAGGAAGAACTGGAAGTCCTGGCACAGTCAAGGAATTATGATGTGATTGGAATAGCAGAAACTTGGTGGGATAATGCTCATGACTGGAGTACTGTCATGGATGGATATAAACTGTTCAGGAAAGGCAGGCAGGGCAGAAAAGGTAGGGGAGTTGCATTGTATGTACGAGAGCAGTATGACTGCTCAGAGCTCCAGTATGAAACTGTAGAAAAACCTGAGATTCTCTGGATTATGTTTAGAAATGTGAGCAACAAGGGTGATGATGTGGTGGGAGTCTGCTATAGACCACCAGACCAGGGGATGAGGTGGATGAGGCTTTCTTCAGGCAACTAACAGAAGTTACTGGATCACAGGCCCTGGTTCTCACAGGGGACTTCAATCACCCTGATATCTGCTGGGAGAGCAATACAGCAGTGCACAGAGAATCCCGGACGTTTTTGGAAAATGTAGGCGACAATTTCCAGGTGCAGGTGCTGGAGGAACCAACTAGGGGCAAAGCTCTTCTTGACCTGCTGCTCACAAACAGAGAAGAATTAGTAGGGGAAGCAAAAGTGGATGGGAACCTGGGAGGCAGTGACCATGAGATGGTCAAGTTCAAGATCCTGACACAAGGAAGAAAGGAGAGCAGCAGAATATGAACCCTGGACTTCAGAAAAGCAGACTTTTACTCCCTCAGGGAACTGATGGGCTGGATCCCCTTGGAGAATAACATGAAGAGGAAAGGAGTCCAGGAGAGCTGGCTGTATTTTAAAGAATCCTTATTGAGGTTGCCGGAACAAATCATCCCGATGTGTAGAAAGAATAGTAAATATGACAGGCGACCAGCTTGGCTTAACAGTGAAATCCTTGCAGATCTTAAACACAAAAAAAGAAGCTTACAAGAAGTGGAAGATTGGACAAATGATCAGGGAGGAGTATAAAAATATTGCTCAGGCATGCAGGAGTAAAATCAGGAAGGCCAAATCACACTTGGAGTTGCAGCTAGCAAGAGATGTTAAGAGTAACAAGAAGGGTTTCTACAGGTATGTTAGCAACAAGAAGGTGGTCAGGGAAAGTGTGGACCCCTTACTGAATGGGGGAGGGAAACTAGTGACAGAGGATGTGGAAAAAGCTAATGTACTCAATGCTTTTTTTGTCTCTGTCTTCACGAACAAGGTTAGCTCTCAGACTGCTGCACTGGGCAGCATATCATTGGGAGGAGGTGACCAGCCCTGTGTGGAGAAAGTAGCAGTTCAGGACTATTTAGGAAAGCTGGACGAGCACAAGTCCATGGGGCTGGATGCACTGTATCCAAGCGTGCTAAAGGAGTTGATGGATGTGATTGCAGAGCCATTGACCATTATCTTTGAAAACTCATGGCGATCAGGGGAGGTCCCGGATGACTGGAAAAAGGCTAATGTAGTGCCCACCTTTAAAGAAGAGAAGAAGGAAGATCAGGGAAACTATAGGCCAGTCAGCCTCACCTCGGTCCGTGGAAAAATCATGAAGTGGGTCCTCAATGAATCTGTTTTGAAGCACTTAGAGGAGAGGAAAGTGATCAGGAACAGTCAACATGGATTCACCAAGGGCAAGACATGCCTGACTAACCTAATTGCCTTATAAGATGAAATAACTGGCTCTGTGGATGAGGGGAAAGCAGTGAACATGTTATTCCTTGACTTTAGCAAAGCTTCTGATACGGTCTCCCACAGTATTCTTGCCAGCAAGTTAAAAGGAGTATGGGCTGGATGAATGGACTATAAGGTGGACAGAAAGCTGGCTAGATCATTGGGCTCAACAGGTAGTGATCAATGGCTCCATGTCTAGTTGGCAGCCGGTATAAGGCGGCGTGCCCCAAGGGTTGGTCCTGAGGTCGGTTTTGTCCAATATCTTCATTAATGATCTGGAGGATGGTGTGGATTGCACCCTCAGCAAGTTTGCAGATGTCACTAAACTTGGAGGAGTGGTAGATATGCTGGAGGGTAGGGATAGGATACAGAGGGACCTAGACAAATTAGAGGATTGGGCCAAAAGAAATCTGATGAGGTTCAACAAGGACAAGTGCAGAGTACTTAGGATGGAAGAATCCCATGAACAGCTACAGACTGGGAACAAGTGGCTAGGCAGCAGTTCTGCTGAAAAGGACCTAGGGGTTACAGTGGATGAGATGCTGGATATGAGTCAACAGTGTGCCCTTGTTCCCAAGAAGGCTAACAGCATTTTGGGCTGTATAAGCAGGAGCAGTGCCAGCAGATCGAGGGACGTGATCATTCCCCTCTATTCGGCATTGGTGAGGCCTCATCTGGAGTACTGTGTCCAGTTTTGGGCCCCACACTACAAGAAGGATGTGGAAAAACTGGAAATAGTCCAGCGAAGGGCAACAAAAATGATTAGGGGGCTGGAGCACAAGACTTATGAGGAGAGGCTGAGGGAACTAGGATTGTTTAGCCTGCAGAAGAGACGAATGAGGGAGGGATTTGATAGCTGCTTTCAACTACCTGAAAGGGGGTTCCAAAGAGGATGGATCTAGACAGTTCTCAGTGATAGCAGATGACAGAACAAGGAGTAATGATCTCAAGTTGCAGTGGGGGAGCTTTAGGTTGGATATTAGGAAAAAACTTTTTCACTAGGAGAGTGGTGAATCTCCTTCCTTAGAAGTTTTTAAGGTCAGGCTTGACAAAGCCCTGGCTGGGATGATTTAATTGGGGACTGGTCCTTCTTTGAGCAGGGGGTTGGACTAGATGACCTCCTGAGGCCCCTTCCAACCCAGATATTCTATGATTCTATGAATGAGGGTGAGTCCACATTTAATAAATCAGTTATTATGATGAAAAATATTCAAAACAAAGTGATTTTGATGCAATCATCATAGGCCAGAAAAAAATGTCATGAAATGGAGAAATTCTCTCTTTGGCAACACATTCTGTTGGTGGCATTAGCAGCAAAAATCAGCTCTGTTAATTAAAAAAATCCCCCAAAGCTGCAGTGATAAATTACAGATAAAAGCTAAACACAGCAGTCTACAAATTAAGCTTCTGCTGGAAAAAAAAAGTCAAGAGTTTTATTTGGTTTAATTAGTTTCTTTGAGCTAAATTTCCTAATATCTGTCTCAAAAATGCAAAAACACTCCTACTGTAATAACAATATTTTAAAAAGTCTCTCTCTCTCTAGAAAGGCAGCAGTGTATTAGCTAGCAATCAAACCATGAAAGTTGGAGATTTCAACACACATCACCTAGACATGAGGTCTCAGACAAACGATCACATCACATTTTAATTTAATAGTATTAAACTCTGTTAAATTCAGATATGCCATGAAACTTTATTGGAAATTATTAAAAAGCCTGGTTTGTATGGCTGATAAAGTTATTGTAACTATGATACTTCTTGAAGACTATCATGCTGATATGAGATAGCTTCTATATTCCATGTGTGTCCTGAATCTGGTATTGACTTTTTGTAATGGTCATTAAACAGATATGCCTTCATTTGAAAAAGTGAAGATTGAGCATCAAATATTGTGTCAGTGGGAGACCAGTAATCTTTGTGATCACACAGATCCATATATCTTGATCTATACAGAACATCATAGCAAAGTACATGCAGCTTTCATTAGAAATACAACAGCTAAAAATCAGTGTATATATTAAACATTATGTTTACATCTACATCATTCTAGAATTGGGTATATTGTCCCTGGACAAGACTGACTGATGCCAGTGGTACAAAGGTGTTCTTTGAAAAACTCTGTTCCTTCACTGAAATCCCATCCATCAAAGATATCTCTCTTCAAGTTGTTAAGTTAGTCTGTAGTCTTGGGGGTTCTCTTGGGCTCTGCATTGCATTTGGATGCTGAAATAACAGTGGTGGCAAAAATAATTCATTGTCATCTGCGATTGCCCAGAAGATTCATTGGACCCTGACTCTATAGGACTCACATCTGGCCACAGTGATTCACATTTTTGTAACATGCAGGCTCTACTACTGCAATTATCTGTATTGTTATGAATTCCAAATGCTCTGAAAAAGCTCCACCTGAAACAAAGCAGATTTTCTGCTCAGAAACACAGGTCACCAGGAACACATCACCCCAATGCTCTGCTCTCTACATTGCCTCCCTTTTGAACAAGGAATTCAGTTCAAGGTCTCTGCTGATTTTCAATGTTCTAAATGGATCTGGTCACAGCTATCTGAAAGTCCATCAGGCCTACAATGAAAGCTATGATACACAGAACCATTGACAGAATACCCCATGTCTACACCCTACTGTAATGATCTTTTGTACAAAATATGCCTTGTGAGGATTTCATCTGAAACCTCATAATTTTCTGGTCATTATTGTCCTGGTAAAATATGTGTGGCAATGTTGTGATTCCATGGTATGGTGTTATTAACACGTTCCCAACTGAAGCTGGCAAACAGATTGGTCTTAAAGGCATGTGTGCTCTGCTCAACTTGCATTTAAGCAATGAACAGAGTCATCAAGAATGAAGGGAAATGTGAAGAAAAAAGAAACAAGGAACACCCTTTCTCCTATCCCAGCTGGAAATGTTTTTCAAGAGAGAGACAAATTATAAAAAGGAGGGACAAACACCCCAAGTCCTCCCCCCCAATTTCTCCCTGCACCTGAAGTGACAAAGAAACCAGTAATTGGATTCTGGGAGAAGAGAACCTGACCTAAGAAGTTTGGTCAGTAAGACTGCTGAAAGCACATGGTGCCAAAACATTGTTTTGAATTTAACATAGTTTACATTAGGCACCAGTTATATTTTATTTTTTCTTGGAACCATTTCTGACTTTTATGCCTCATTACTTGTACACAATTAAAATCTCTTCATAGTTAATAAACTTGTTTTATTGTTTTATCTAATCCAGTATGTTTTAATTTAAGTGTTTAGGAAACTCCATTTGGGGTGGCAAGTTGTGTGCATATTATTCCTTTTTAAAAAATAACGGACTTTACATAAACTTGTATTGTCCAGGAGAGGGCTGGGCAGTACAGGACATACATTTCTGGAGGTAAATCTAAGAGTGGGTGATGGGGGGTGTTCAGGTGCCCCTGCAGTATAACCACAGCTGGTCAGAGCCAGAGTGTAACCCTGGTGTGGCTGGCTGGCGGCAGTTACATACAGAAACACAGGGTGTGGCTTGGATGCTGGAAGGCTGTTTGTGAGCAGCCCAGGTAGGAGCTGCTTCAACCAAAGCACTGTAAGGCACCCAGGGTTGCTGGGAAGGGGTGACAACTGCTCATTAGCCTGGATTGTACCCTGGTATGTCACTACTGTCAAACATTAGGGGAAGACTTCTGTTCAGAGGAACCTTGCCCAGAGTCAGGCCAAGACTAAGGAACTTACTGTTCTACCCAAATGAAGCAGATAGTTAGGGAGATGTACGACGATGACCATCCCACCCCGCCTCATCTGAGCACATCTCAACTGCTGCAAAGATTCTTCCCCCATCAGTACTAACATATTAACATTTTCTTTAAAAAATTGTGATATAAGGTAAAGCTACAGTAATATTGCAGCATAGACATAAAAGTGCTTGGAGCTCCCAAGCCACTGCTTTAATTTGGATCTGAACACAATGTATAAGTTAGGGAGCAAGTTGATAAGCCACCAGATGTATCACAGAATCAGCAACTATACTAATTGCTTAATATCCATACTGTGGGGAAGTTCAAAACATATATTTTTTTGTACAGTGGGAGAGAGAATGTATGAATTATGCACCTGTCTTTAATTTTGCCTTCTGTGATAAGGAGGCTCACATGATATTATCACATACTCAACACAATCATACTGAAATGCAGAAAATGAAAGAGCAATCACAGACACAACAATGCTAGAGCAGAATAAATTTCTCTCATCTTCAGAGCACAGAAGCACTATACCACCACTTATGTAACATTGCCTGGAAGCAACAGCTACTGCCTTGTTTGCAGGAAATCAAAGAGACCCAGTCATGTTGATAAATTTAAGTCATCTCTTTAAATCAGCCCACTCCTCCCTCACTGTCCCCAAGAGTCTGACGCCAGAATCAAATACTTAAAATAGGATGTGACTTTGTTCCAGAAAAAAGAGAGATGTTGATGAAGTTTTCATAACAGTTTCCAAATTTAACATCACAACTTATAAGTAGAGTGATTCAAATCAATGAAACATATTAAGGGAGTCTCAAGCCAGTTCTACATTTTTTGGGGGTGCAAATTACCACATGCAGTCAGAGAACAGGTTGCCACAGACTAAATTACAGGTACTCTTACACATTCTTAGACTAGGCATCGGAAAACAGTATTTGGAAGGCCTATTTTGAAAAACAAGTTAATACAAATAAATGTCTGTTCAACAACGTCTCACAATATGAAAGTGTCAGGAAGAAATTAGAAATAAAACGATCACTTCAGACTATGTTATAGCATAGGATATTTAAATATAGCAACTTCTCAGTGATTGACTGATTGATTGATTTTAAGAGGACAAAATTCGGCATCTTACCTTTGCCTGTACCTTTACACAGAACTCCCATTGATACCAAGAGAAGTCTCATGCGCAGGAGTTAGTTTGGGAAAGGCCCCCAGTGGACACAAATGACCAGACTATTGAAAGAGTTCAGCACCCATAATTAGGGTCAGATTTTTAGAAGAGCTCAGCTCTGATGAATGCACCAAAATAAGTTGTTAAAATTCCAGAAGTTCTGAGCATCCAATGGGCCACGTTATTTTGAAAATCCAGCTAGGAAAGTCACAATGTGAGCTGCTGGGTGCTGAGTATTTTTGACAACCAAACTCTAATTTAGGCATCTACATGGGAGCCAAGTTCTTGAAAACCTGTCCCCGTGGGTGCTGATAACATGAAAACTGGCCTTGAGTTCTTCTGAAAATCTGGCCTAAAATGTTATTGAAAGTACAGGATGGGCTACCAATGTATGTTTGCTGCCTACTGCTATTGGAGCATCCACTTTGTTAGAAAAAAAGCTATTAATGTAATTATAAAAAAGGTTTAAACAGTCCAGAAGAAAGGTATGAAAATATATTTAAGAAAGACAGTCTGTCCTTGGCACTACAAGATGTGTCTTCTCTTCGGCACAGCTGCTTAAGAACAGACAGTCTGTACTCTTCTGTTATGGGAGAAACTGGTAGTCTCCTACAGAGCATTTGAAAATTCAATTGAGTCAAATAGCTGTTGAGAGAGTTGAAGAATTTTACTGAATCCGTTTGTGCAGTACAGCTTCTGGTTTTAAAATTGGTAGCATGAGTCTGTTGTGGCCCTGGCAAACCAACTATTCTGTGTATGATCCATAACTTAACAAGAAGCATTGCAATTGCAATCAAGACAATGTACTTACATACAAGTATCAAAGAAATGTTAATTAGTCTAGCATTCCCCAACTCATGCACTTTGTATTAATAAAAATCAAAAAATAGTTGCCAAGTGTATTTGTGTGTTTATCTATATCCTGTTAGAAGTTTACCAATATAACCAAATTACTTTTTAGATGCTTAATACTTTTCATGTCTTAATTGCCTTCATATCATGTATGCGACTGTGTTCAGTTAACCTTAAGATCACAGATGTGAGACACTGCAGGAAATTAATATTACTTACACTGTCTTCAGCTTATCTATCCCTGTTATAATGAAGGACCAGCTAATTGCCTTATGTAAACAAGTGTAACTAGTTTACCTGTGTATGCATAAGAAATAGAAGATTAATTTCAAAGCCAGGGTCAGTTTAACAATGAAGGTCCCACAAACTGTCTGCTTTGCCTATTCTTCCTTGGAGGAAAGCCCTGCTGTGACAATTTCTGTGAGGAGGCTTGTCAGCCTGCTAGAGAGCTATAAATACTGGACCTTGGGCATGATCTGGCATCTCTAGTCTGCTGAACTTTGAACAGTGAAAAGTTTAAGCCATCAGACTGAGATCTCCTAAGTAGTTCCTTGAACACCCAGGAAAATGTATGGAAAGACTCTAACAGACTACATCTAAGCTGCATTTGGAGTCTAACCTTTTGGGATGATTCCAGAGAAACTCTTACAAGCCAGCAGATTCATCCATCACTGCTACAAATCTGATATAAGGACCTTGCAAGCTTTTGTAATGTATATAATATTTTAACCATTCAATAAAGATTTATTAATAAAAAAAAATTATTTAGTTTACTCAGATCAGATCTGAAACACATATTGACCCAGGGGGTAAGTGTCTGATCCTTTGGGATTAGTAGAACCTCACATATGGTGAACTGGGTTTTCAATAACCTCTAACTATAACCTCTCACTGTTTGTCTATATAGGAGCCAACGGCTGGAATGCCTAAAGGGGACTTTGTTGGCTTCTTGTTAACCAGTGATACTACAGAAGCTCTTTTGATACTGGTTTGGGGACTCTCATTAAAATAAAACACCTTCTATGGGGGATTTCCTTTTTCTTGCAGTCTGTCTTGAGTGTGGCATTCTCAGTGTGGCTCATCCCAGGCACATCTGTCACAATAAAGTTTGGCTTTTTCTATTATAAGAACTATTTTTTCCATATCTAAACAAGTCTCATCACACCTAAATAAAATGGCCACCTACACCGTGTTGATTTAGTAAAAATGAATAAGACAGAATGAATAGACACATTTTAGTTATTTGAATATATATACACATAGCCCAATTCTCTTCTCATTTGCACTGGTGTAAATAAAGAGTAACTCAAGTGAAGTGCACACTTTTCACAATAGTCTTGTGCAATATTATACAGATTTTAGTTTCACGATCATATACTTTCTCACAAAAGAATCAAGTATAATGAAAACTGATTTACATGGTTTCTAATACTGAAACTAGACAGTAGTAATTACAAAGTTATTATGTATTTTTGAGACCTACTGATGACAAAGCACATAAAAGAAAGGTATCATATCCCATTTTCCAGATGAGAAACTGAGGCACAGATTGGTCAGTGGCAGAGCCAGGAACATAACCCATTGTCCATGAAGTCCCAGTCCAGTGCTCTATCCACTAAGACACACTCCCTCCCAGAGGGCTATGGTAGATACCTTAGTATTTTACATACCCAAGTGTACTTGAGTACTTTGCTGGAATGGAAACTAATTGAAGAACTCAGCTTCTATTCTAAATCTGTTTGTGGTTTCCCTTCTATGTTTCTGCCTAGAAATTTAGTATGTCTGATCTGTGACTAACAAAGGACCTTATGTCTGATTTTTAATTATTTAATTATTGTGAACTTCAATGTTCTTGCAAGGCCTTTAACTGACAAAGTAAGGTAAGTATTTTTTTAAAAACTCTTACAGTTTAGATTTCTGAGGAATATTATATAATATTCTATATTAGTTGGTATCTGTGGGATTGCTAACACACACACACACACACACACGCATCCGACGAAGTGGGTATTCACCCATGAGAGTTCATGCTCCAATACGTCTGTTAGTCTATAAGGTGCCACAGGACTCTTTGCTGCTTTTACAGATCCAGACTAACACGGCTACCCCTCTGATACTATACACACACACACACACACACAAACTGTTTTATTAGCATTGCCATGGTTGAAGTTTTTTAAAAAGGTTTTTCCGAATCTGAAAAACAAAAATTAAAAAAAAAAAAGTACAGAAAAGTATTCTTTAATGGCTGCAGGCACCTAAGAAATTGGGATAAGAATGCTGGCTTATCTTAAAGCTATGTAAATTATTAATGCCAGTAAAATAAAACAATTGTATTTGCTTATCACCATGATATATTAAGAGAGTATTATATATAATATACTATGAGGTAAATATTCAAGAATATTTTTCAAAATGATTTTTCCCTTTACATTTAAGCTTCTATTTAAATCCAGAATGCCTTTGCAGAAGAGCATGTTTGTAACAGTGTACTAGTCAATAAAGCTGATGCGCTTGTAATGCTTTGAAAATTATTTTATGTCCCTTTTTGTTTTCTTTTCCTTGAAGAAACCCAACATATATACCTACAAGTAATATTTCCATGGCACAAAATACTTAAAACTTTGTCCTAACAATTTCATTATTATTCCAAGGACTCCTTGTGGAAAATAGAGAATTCCAAGTTATTTATTCCAAATCTTTACTGCTTTTATTGATATGATGAAGTGGGGGGTTTTTGGTGGGGTTCAGGAGGAGGAGAGGAGAGAATAAGTAAATCGAGAAACCCATTCCTACTCCAACGGATGTAAAATGTTAAAAATAAACTATTGACTTCAGTGAGCCATCAATGTCATATTCAAGCATACAACACAAGCAAGTAACAATGTGGTAATAACAAATTATAAGTGATATTTTCACGTTAGTTTTTAACAGCTACAATATAAGAACCCTTGAAGTGAGTATTACAAGCCATCAAGAAGATTTCGTACTCCAACTAAACAGCTCACAAGTTCACCAGTGCATATCTTTTAGCCATTCTCTTTAAGGGTACATTCAGACTACCCGCCGTATCGGTGGGTATCGATCGATTTATCGGGAATTGATATACCGTGTCTCGTCGATATATGAATATATCCATCCCCGAACGCACTCCCCGTCGACTCCGGAACTCCACAGGAGCGAGTAGCGATAGCAGAGTCGATGGAGGAGCCATGGCAGTCGATCCCGCGCTGTGAAGATGGGAGGTAAGTCGGAATAAGATACGTTGACTTCAGCTACGGTATTCCCGTAGCTGAGGTTGCGTATCTTACATCGACACCCCCCTCAGTGTAAACCAGGCCTAAGAGAATGAGGACTACATATCTCTGACTTCATATCCTATCTCCATATTGAGTCATTTCCAGAGGTCCACAGAACATTGACTATTCGTATTAAATATTTGAAAGAGAATGGGCTGGTGAAAGAATGCTCTCCAGAGAGGATCTGTGTTTTGAGACATGCTTCTTTCCATGGCCTGAAAAATGTAGATTGTTTACCTAAAAATATACTCTAAGTCCCACCTTTTGGCTTCAGCTTTTGGATTGGGTGGGGCCTTGTGAGATGCAATGCTTCCGGTGGAACAAGGCTGTTGGAAGGGAAAGGCCTATATTCTGTTGCATCTGGGAGGATTTTTCTCAGGGCTTGCCTACACTGGCACTTTACAGCACTGCAACTTTCTCAGTCGGGGTGTGAAAAAACACCCCCTTGAGTGCAGCAAGTTTCAGTGCTGTAAAGTGCCAGTATAGACAGTGCACCAACGCTGGGAGCCATGCTCCTAGTGCTGGTAGCTACACCTCTCATAGGCTGTGGCTACACTTAGCACTTCAAAGCGCTGCCGCGGTAGCGCTTTGAAGCGCTAAGTGTAGTCAAAGCGCCAGCGCTGGGAGAGAGCTCTCCCAGCGCTGTCCGTACTCCACCTCCCTGTGGGGAATAACGGACAGCGCTGGGAGCCGCGCTCCCAGCGCTGGGGCTTTGACCACACTGGCGCTTTGCAGCGCCGCAATTTGCAGCGCTGGAAAGGGTGTGTTTTCACACCCTGCTGCAGCGCTGCAAATTTGTAAGTGTAGCCAAGCCCATAGAGGTGGTTTCTTTAGAGCGCTGGGAGAGCTCTCTCTCAGCACTCTTCCGCGATTACACAAGACATGTTAAAGTGCTGCCGCGGAAGCGCTTTAACGCTGCCAGTGCAGACCAGCCCTCAGGGTTTGCTGCTAGTGTTAGTCATATTGCTTTCTTTAAAAATGTCAAAAGGCACTCACAGTAATACATGGGCACATTTATTATTCATAATAAGATTAATATTAACACTTATTATTTGGCGGACAAATTGAACTCTCTCATCCTTACTAGGGGTTTCCCATGTCATGGCAAGCAGGGATCTATAGGACATACAACAGGCCAGAACTTTAACTATAAACTTCTGAAGACATATATGTCCTTTTTGAGTTTAACCCAGATGCCAAAGAAGGGAAATACCGAAGAACAGATAACTACAGGGGGAGAGTTATTTAGCACCAACTTCAAGATAACTAGGCAAAAAGAATTCCCTAAACATGTCTGAACTTGCCTGCCTCTTATTCAAGAGCGTGTTGAAATTGGTAGCACTGTGTTTCAAGGAAATTATGTTAGAAACTTTTCATAGGTTATATTTAAGGATTAGACTACTAATTATGTTTATATGCATTGCTTCTCAATTTAAAGTCACAGCTTTTGCTTCTCTGTGTGAACTACCGACTAGGGCTAGCTGGAAAAACAAAAGTGTTGTCTCATGAATAATTTGCCATTTGTTTTTTCCTTCCACATTAGAACAACAACTAGACCTTTCAAAATTATTTGCAAAAAAAGAGACATACAGACACTTCAGAATAGCCAACAGCTAAGAGCACATACATGGGATAAGGGTGATCCAGGTTCAAGTCCCTACTCTCTCTGATTTGGAGCACTGACCACTGGATTATTGGCTATTTTTGCTCTCTCAAAATCCCATCCAGGACCTGAGAAAACTTCCTAATGAAAATTTTGTCAGAACTGGAATATTCCATGAAAAGAATAAGCTCTAGTCTACACTATGAATTTATGTCTGTATAACTGCATTGCTCAGAGGCATGGATTTTCCACACCCCTGAGTGACATAGTTATACTGACCAAATTCCAGTGTTGATGGGGAAAAAAAATACTTCACTCATTTAGTTGTTGATCCAACAACTGTTATGACCCAAGACCCGTGCTTTAAAAAAAAAAAAAGATTACCACACCCACAAATACAGCCCTGCCATCAAGACTAGTTGTGACACTCAAAAATATTACAAAAAAAATATTAACTTATTTCAGTTATGGAATGGTAAAAACACAGCTTTAAGGAGGGCAAAGCAATTTCTTTATCTTTTAAACTTCTCTGGGGCCTGATCCAAAACTTGCTGACGTCAATAGGAGTTTTTGCCACTGATTCCAATGAGCTTTCAGTCAATCTTACAAACAATATTTAGCTGACATTGATGATACCAAAGCTGATCTGAAGTATGAAAAGGCTGAGAATCACTACTACGGGCAGTGTACTATTTAACAGGGTACTAGATGGTACTTTGTTGGGAAAAACATTGTTTCAGAAAGGGACTGGATTTGTTTCTCTCTCTCTCTCCCCCTCTCCCCCACCCCATAGCAGAAGAGAGCTTCATCCCCAATTCTGTCTCTCAAAAGAGAAGAAAAACTTCATTAGAAGCTTTTCTCTATTGGCTAATTAAAATGGCAAGCAGTCACAAACCAAATAATGCTTAGAAAAGTTATTGAAATAAGGGAACTTTACAAAGAAAACAGATACAGAATTTGTGCTTCCAGAAATGAAGTCTTTACAAACAGTGAATATCCTATATAAACAAATTTTTTTTTAATGGAAATGCTAGGAGTCTGAATTTAAAAATCATTATTACGCAGCACTTTATACCTGATTTGCTTCTTAAAAACTAGTAGACAGACTCTACATTTTTAACATTTTATTTACCTAGCAATAAAACTGGGCCAAATACAGCTGATTCTGCAATCAGAACTGTTCAGCAAACCCTTACATGCACGTGGAATTCCATTCCATTTAATGGTGCTGTGTATGGTGCAAGGGTTTGGTCTCACAGAACTATTCTAGAATCAGGGTCTAAGTCTGGAAACATATAATTCCTCCTAGCACTGAAGAAAGTTTCAAAGCCTTCAGCAGGGCCGGCTCTAGGTTTTTTGCCACCCCAAGCACGTACTTAGTTTGCTGGTGCCTAGAGCTGGTCCTGGCCTTCAGCAGGTTTGCCTATAAGTATCCATTTGCGAGATCTTGGTGTGATTCAGGGCCAAATTCAGCTGGTTGTTATGCTTCTATAATTCCCATTGAAATCAGTGGGAGCAGTGCACACATAGCTGAGGGTGGAATTTAACCCTTGAAAATGTGGCAGTCATGCCCATATAGATGGAATAATCTGATCCCAATATACCATGAATGAAAAAGTAGACATACACTTTTCTTTACAGTGCCCAGTGTAAGTCATCTTGCTGCTTGTTCATTTTACCTTTCTCCTCGCAGCAGAGATACGCAGCTTTAAAATTTGTGCTCATCAGTTTAAAAATAATGGAGTGTGCATCTTGGAATTTTGCTTTCAAAGCAACAGAATTAATATTTCATAATCATTTACCATTTTCGTTGTGTATAAGTGGTAGGACTGGACTGCTGCCATATTTTCATATCAATATTAACATCCTAATATTTTATTATGAATGTAGCGCTAATCTGTGGGTGTATGGCACTATTTACAATGAAAATTGTAGACAGTTACCATGCTGAACAGTAAGGTATAATTATAGATCCAAGCAGTATCTTGTAGCAACCTCAGTTTATCTGCGATAGAAAAGAAAGAAATTATCTATTTAGGCTCAAATACCAACCAATACAGCCTAGATAATATTTAAATCCCTGATCCTGAAGCCATGTTGTGTGTGGTTGGTTTTTAAGGAATCAGTAGTTTCCATTCACCACTTGCTAAGCCATTGTCAAATGGCAAAATGTTTTTGCAGACAATGTGGCAAAGGTAAATCTGAAGGAGCAATTTGAAGAAACACAAGGTGTTGGTTTTATGAATTTTGATAGGGAGATTTTTCCTATCCATAGGGGCAATGGAGAAAACATGAAGGTGCTTGTGGAATAGGATGGACAGCTAACTTGATCTGAGATGTAAAACAAGTTTTTAAAAACAAAAATAAATGTTCAGACAAAAAAAAAGTTTCTCCAGTCTTTGAGCACAATCCTAACTTTATGATCTCCATCCCTGAGGTGAAAATGGAGCTAATTCAGCCTAATTTTGCTCCCTGGAATGTCAATCCAAAACAAACTCTGAAGGTATAGAGCAAGCTACTGCTGCCAAGCTTTCAACTGAAGTAGCACCTTTCTTTCCTCAGGTCCTCTCAGATGCTGATCTATCTAACATTTAATGTTGTGGTACATATGCAAAGAATACTTTAAATATGTTTATTATTTCTTCTCTGAAGTGAAGTCAACGCTGTATTTGCATGAGAGGATACAACTGGCGAGGATACAACTGGCAAGGATGCCTCACTGTCATCTGAAATGGACTGGACATAAAATGAACACTGCTTTCAGAGTAAATCATTTATATTTTTCCCGCCAAAAACTCTTCACTTTTGTGCTCCAAAGACACTTTTTCCTTTTAGCTCCAGCACCAATTAGATTTTAGAACCTTAACCCTCCTACTCAGTTTGGTTGAATTTCCTCAAAGAGGACGATTTTGTTAAACAAACATTGAAGAACTCCTGAGCAGAGAGTCACTGAAATTAATGCTTTCTTCTGACTGCTCAAGCATCTCCAATGCTTTTGTTCTTCCACAGCATTCAAATTATGGGTGGCAGCTAGTTGGACAATGGTGGGTATTTATCGACCATCACAACGAGTTAGCATACCATTGTAGTAGGATGAGCTCTCTTCTCCTGAAAACAATCTGGGGCCTGGGATTCAATATAGTAAATCTCCTTTACCCATAAAGAATACTTCAAATCACTTAGAAAGTTATCATATAACCAGGTATCCATGTTTGTCTGAGGAATTATTAATTTTCCTACAAAATTACAGTTCACAACAAGCCATTTTATGGCTCATGAAATGTTAGGAAGACTAACTGTAGAAAGATTACCTCAATTTATATAAACTTAGCTTTAACATGACAAGACCATTAAGAACAACAAACCTCATTGGTTTGTATCCCTCCGCCCCTTCTGTACAATGTAAGCTATACAAGACTGCAATTAGGCTTTTCTCATAAAAAATGTACAGTGGGGGTTCTCAACCTTTTTCTTTCTGAGGCCCCCAATGACATGCTATAAAAACTCCACAGCCCACCTGTGCCACAATAACTGGTTTTCTGCATATAAAAGCCAGGACCGGTGTTAGGGGGGTAGCAAGCAGAGCAATTGCCTGGGGCCCCATGCCACAGGGCTCCATTGAAGCTACATTGCTCAGGATTCAGTTTCAGCCCTGGGCGGTGTGACCAGGGCCCTGGCTTCAACCCCATGTGTCAGGGGTGCGGCTTTCTGCCTTGGGCCCCATTGACTAATGCTGGTCTTGCTTGGCGACCCCCCATACACCTGCTCACAGCCCCCCAGGGGGCCTCAGACCCCTAGTTCACAATAACTGATGTACAGAACTTCCAGTCCAAGCCAGCCCTGTCATTATTGAAATGATTGGACATTATTCCAGAAGCTTGTATGCTATGATCATAAAAGACTTGCACTAAGGTCTCCTTAGACTCAAGAAAATTATCCTCCAGCATCTGCAATCACTAATCATTACTAGAAAACATTCAGCAGAAAAATCAGTCCACTGTAACCTCCAGAGACTTCAGGGGCTTATCTACTTTAGTTTAATCAACCTATTTTTGTAGAGGGAAATTCTACATCTGATGCCAACCACGGGCTTACCTTCAGAGGTAGCTGACAGACCTACTAGCAAGGCAGCTTATCTAAATCATATAACTAGAATAATCTACGTTTTCAAAGTTGCAAATATTGTCTCATAGGAAAGTTGAAGTGGAAACAAGTATAAAGTTTGTCTTTTGATTTATAGTTAAGGACCATTTGCTAAATATAGTAAAATTCCTTAAAGTGGGAGTGGGAATTAAATAATTCATTTGTACATTTTAGTGTCTTAATAGACAAATTATTCTTCAGTTTTGAAGACAGAGGGATTTGTCTGGTCAGTGGAAAGAAAGGGGTTGTGGCGCCTTTAAGGGTTCCCCCACACACACTTCTGTGAGGTGGAATGACATCAGTGAGCTTGGGGCTGACCAGAAAGGGCCCAGGCAAGCCACATTCCTCCAGACAGAGTTCTCTCTTCTTGCCTGGATCAACAGCTCGTATCCATGGGATCAGAATAGGACAGGGGTTTGTGGTCTGCTGTGGGCATTCTTCTAGTTGCCTACTTGGGTACTGGAAAAGAATTTTTTCCCAACAGCCAGGTAGGCCAAGATGGGTTTGCTCCTCCCCAGCACCTCCTTCCACACAGCAGCTCAGTGACCAGTTGAGCAGGAAGGAGGTTAGGTTCAAGCTTTCAACTTGGCAGATAACAGATGTTAAATGCGGGCAGATGTTCCATAGGGGGTATGGTTCCCTAATAAACCAGAGTTGGAAGCAGACTTAGGGGAAGATATCCCCCTAAAGAAGATGAGGAGTGGAGGTGGGGCGCCTAATGTCTAGTACAGCGAGGAGACAATCCCCTTTCTCCAGCCCGTTAGCACTCATACAAAGAGAGGACAGTAGGATCCCAGCAACTGTCTGGGACCAGGTTTGGAGGGAAGACGGCAGCCTTCAAATAGGTGAAACTAATTAAGGAAGGAGCAATGACCTGCACTGTATGAGTTATTGCCAAATAGTTCCCAGATGAGTTAATAGAGTTGCAGCCTAATTAAACCACTTCCCTTGCATCTTGTCATTCTTTCTGCATGGCTGGGACAAATCTCCGTGGGTAAGACACTATAAGACGGGAAAATAAGATGGCTATATATACACAATCTAACACCAAAGATACAATATTTTACAATGAGGACATATTGTCAAAGGGCTGTTGCTAGTGCCTCTCATTGGCAGTGTTATACTCTTGTTCCAAAGAGCTACAAAGTCCTGAATAAAAATGCAGGAAATAAATAATGCAACTTTAACCCTAAACTGGTACATGCTTCCAAGGCAGACAATCTAAAAGTTATTATTCACTATAGCATCTATCATTTTGACACTCTCATGGTCAGGGGATATACAATCAGGCTATGAAACATTTACATTATTCTCAGACTCCCTTCACATAAAGAGACCCATATATCATTCATTTTATTTTATTTTTTAAATCTCATTTTCTCTCCTTTAATCTTCTTACTGGATGTTTGGATCTTTTACTTCAGTATCCCAAAAAGGGAGAGGGAGAGGGTCTAAAGCATTACTATCACAGCTCACCCACCCCCACCTCTGCCCCCAATCTACTGCTCTGTTAATGTTTATTTCTGTCTTTGTAACATGCATTGGTTATGACGGGGTGGCCAATTGGCAGCTCCAGAGCCGTATGCAGCTGTTCAGCAGGTAATAAGCAGCTTCTGTCAGAAGCCACTCTGGGGGAAAATGGTGGGTGCTCAGCACCCACTGGCATCCCTATCAGCCCCCCTCCCACTTCCCCAGCACCTCCTGCCTACTGGCACGCCCCCTCCCCCCATCAGTGCCTCCTGCTCCCTCCCACTCATTGCAATCAGCTGTTTTGCGGTGATGAGGAGGCTCTGGGTGGGAGGGGGAGCAGCAAGGACGCAGCACCCAGCCCCCTTCCCTTCCCCCCAGAGCCTCCTCAATGCTACAAATCAGCTGATCGCAGCAGGCAGGAGGTGCTGGGAGAGGGAGAGGGGAGGAATGAGGACCTGGTGTACAGCCTCCCTCAATCCCTCCTCCAGTGCCCCCTTGCCTCCTGCCTGCCGCAATCAGCTGTTTCATACCAATAGGAGGCTCTGGGAGGGGAAGGGGGAGGATCGAGGACATGGCTCACTGGGGGAGGGGGCGGAATGGGGCGGGAAGAGTCAGGGTGGAGATAGGGACTTGGTGAAAGGGGTGGAGTGGGAGGCGGGGCCTGGGGCAGAAAAAGGGGTCCAGCAACCCCTGGCCAGCACCTGTCTCTCCTTGAATAAAATATACTGTGACTAGCTGGTGTGGAAATTTTTAATCAAAATTTTTCTTACACCATCTAATAATGGAAGGCAAGTGCAAACGGAAAAGAAAATACAAAGATGAAAATCGAGGCTTCCAACAGGAGTGGGAGAATAAGTACTTTTTCATTGAACGTAATGTTAAGACTCAGAGGGGTAGCCGTGTTAGTCTCGATCTCTAAAAAGTGACAAAGAGTCCTATGGCACCTTATATAACAGATGTATTGGAGCATAAGCTTTTGTGGGTGAATGCTGTGTCTGATGAAGTGGGTATTCACCCACAAAAGCTTATGCTCCAATACATCTGTTAGTCTATAAGGTGCCACAGGACTCTTTGTCAGTGTTAAGACTATGTGTCTTCTTTGCCAGACGTGTATCTCTCGGTTCAGATCTTCAAACTTGCAGCATCATTTCACTTCCAGCGATGCACATATGGATCAAGAATTCCCACAAGGTTCTGAATTCCACACTTTAAAACTGGAAATTTTGAAAAAAACAAACAGATGTAGAAACCCAGTTCTTCACTAGATTTGCCAACCGATCGCAGACTGTAACGTAAGCCTCCTATTATGTGGCCTGGCACATAGCCCGTGCGAAAAAGCCCTACTCTGAAAGCGAGTTTATAAAAATGTGCCTCACTGATGAGATTTCAATCCTGCCACCAGAGAATGAGAATCTACAGAAGAAAAATTCTGGACTGCAGCTTTCACGCCACACAATAGAACGCAGAATCTCCGACCTGAACAGTGACATCAAATCACAACTGCACTTGCAACTTCAGCAGTGTGAGTATTTGAACATCACTTTGGATGAGTTGTGTGATGTACAGGATAAACCTCAATTATCAGTATTTGTCAGACTGTGTCTGACGACTGTGTTGTAAGGGAAGAACTTCTCGATATCGTGCCACTAAAGGACAGAACTCATGGACGAGATCTAAAGTAGGCACTGATGTTGTGATACACCACTTCCCTTTACGTTACATTATTGAAGTTAATGTAATGTAAGCTCACTGCCATTGCAACAGACGGGGCTCCGTTCACATGGGGATCGGTGAATGGATTAGTAGGGCTTTGTAAGTCTGATGAGAGCTTTCCCGAATTTTGGACATTTCACTGTATTATTCATCGGGAGCAACTGGTATTTAAAAATCTCAAATTTGATCACATCCTGAAACCTGTCTTGCACATTGTGAATTTCATTTGCTCAAATGCACTCAGTCACAGACAATTTGAAAATCTAATCGAAGAACTGGATGAAGACGACTTCCCTGATGATTTGCCATTTCACTGCGCAATTCGAAGGCTCTCGAGAGGTAAGTTAGTTCCCATTTTTTTGAGCCCCTGGAACCAGTAAAATTGTTTATGGAGGAGAAGCACAGAATACACTCTGAGCTTGCAGATCCTGGGTGGGTTCTAGACTTGGCATTTCTTGCAGACATGCTGCTGTACAGGACTGTCCTTAGGCAGACTCAGCATAGAGCTCTGTAGAGCACCTGAAAGTTTGGGGCACACCTGGGTCTTAGTGTCCACCCTCCCGCCTCTTCCTATCTCTGTTCTGACCCTTCCTGCAGGCTCACACCACAGCTGGCTGCTGCAGCCTAGTGAGTCTTCCTCTGGAGGGGATCTAGTACTTAAAAGTACTTTCATCCTGCCAGACCTATTAGCACAACACTGAAACTGTTAAAGAGCTATTCAAGTGGTAATGTAGCCATTTAACAGGCATTTGCCAACCCCCAGGTATATACTGTCAGTTTCTGAATTTACTGACACAAACAGTTGTGCATTATTGTAATATTTACTCAGAACATGTTATTCTACAGGACCTTAGTGCTTTAAAATATTTCATTAGTGTGTTGCTGAAGATTATAAAAATCAGATCTCTAAAAATCCTTGCATAGATTTTTAAATGTACAATCTGAGTATTCATCTTTAGCCTTGAATGCTTGGATCTTCACACATACAGTTTTTTAAATAAATCCTCCAAAAGACCACCCTTATCTAAAATACTCATGCGAGCCGGGGCTGCTGTTGGGCATAGGGACACCAGTTTAATAATACTGCATAGGGCCCCATAAATCCTAAGGACAGCCCTACGTGCTGCATTTGGATAAACAAAACATGGACTTTACAAGGAAAATTCCAGTTCCTGCCTGATCCAGTGCAAAGCATATCTGCGTTCATGAACAAACTGCAGTTGTTTCACAGACAAATGTTTGAGGGAGAGCTGACACACTTTCCCTCAAGTCACAACTTCCAGCAAGATCAAAAGAAGATACAGCAGAACCGCTAAAACAGAACACAACTAGATAGGCAAGCATGATTAAAGATATTAAGGATAGTTTTGAGGAAAGATTCCAAGTGGAAAAGAGCTCAAATCAGATTTCTGATTGACCCTTTTAGTGCTAAAGCCGATTGTCTGAAGCCCCCTTTAGTCACTGACGAAGCAACATCCCAGATGGAAATAATAGAATTTTTGGAAGATGACAGATTGAAATCTGTTCAGAAGACAGAGGGGACCCTTACTTTCTGGAAATCTGTACCAAAGGATAAGTACACCAACATCAGAGGTGCAGCCCTAAAATTAATCTCGATGTTTGCCTCGACCACTCTTTGGGAGTCTGTTTTCTCGACACTCAAACATGTGAAATCTAAGCACCGATCTGTTTTGACAGACAGCCACTTAAGAGAACTACTATGTGTGAGCACAACTGAACACAAACAAAACTTCAAAAGAATTGTTGAAAGCAAAGATTGTCAGAAGTCTCACAAAGTAAAAGGTTAAGACAAGTTGTTATTATCGTAACTATATATTATAAATGCATAATAAATATATGTTATCAAATTATATAAGGATTGTGTGTGTGTATACACACATATATACATATACTTATATAATCATTACATAATAATGTGGCTCTTTGGCAATGCACATTAGTAAATTCTGGCTCCTTCTCAGGCTCAAGTTGGCCACCCCTGGGTTTTGAGGACATTTCTCCGCCTGCCACTAACCCGCATGGTGCTATCAGACATTCACTGCTATAAACTGTTTTCGCCTTACTGCCAGCACACAACAATAAACTGCAATTTGCTCTAGAATAGCAGGCTCTCTACTTTATCTTCTTAACATCCTCATCATGAGACTTAATTTAGTAGAATATTATTAAACTTTATTAGAAATGAGCCATGGCAACAATATTCAGATTTGGATTAGGAAACTGGTTTCTGAATTTACTGCCTAACTGAAAAATGACTAGAGTCTGGGTTCAAAAATCTGGCAAGATGTTCTCAGGAGATATTGATCCCTAATGGCAGAAGTTGTGTGTGATTATCTTGTAAGATTTTCATAGCTTAATAGAAATGTCATCTCAGCCATTTCCACAAGATTACTGCCTTTGGATCCAGGGGCGGCTCTAGAGATCACGCTGCCCCAAGCAGCGCGGAGCGCTGCGCCGCCCTTGCCCGGTCCCGCGGCGGGTCCCCTCTTCCCGCGGCTCCGGTTGAGCTCCTGCCGACGTGCCTGCGGCAGGTCCACCGGAGCCCGGAACGAGCGGACCTGCCGCAGTCATGCCTGCGGGAGCTCAACCGGAGCCGCGGGAAGACGGGACCCGCCGCAGTCATGCGGCAGGTCCGCTCGTCCCGGGCTCTGGTGGACCTGCCGCAGGCATGCCGGCGGGAGCTCCACCGGAGCCAAATGCCGCCCCCCCCGGGAAACCGCCGCCCCAAGCGCCTGCTTGGCGCGCTGGGGTCTAGAGCCGCCCCTGTTTGGATCACATTCAAATTGGATTCACTGACATAAGTCCCTTCTGGTTATGGAAACTAGCGAATCAAACTCATGAGGTGGATTTAAGCTCTGGGATTCAAATCCACCTCCATCCTACCACCTCTCAAAAAAGTTTTGGATAAGATATTCCCATTTGGGCACATCTACAGTTAAAATCCAACTGGATCATTATCACTATTAGCATAATTAACAAATCAAATTTCACTTGGAATAAAATGAACTGTTGACAATCACTGAATTACTTTCAGATATTGTATGCAAAAGTTCCAGATACTGGCAAACTATATGAAAACTAGAGAACAAAAACATCTACATCTTGAGACGTACATTCAGATGGTCAGAAGAATAAAGGATTCTAGTAAGATTTTTTTTTTTTTTAGTAATATTGATTTTTTTTTCTACTCAGTGTGCAATGGTTCATCTGCGCCAGGGGTTGGCAAACTTTTTGGCTTGAGGGCCACATCTGGGTATAGAAATTGTATGGCAGGCCATGAATGCTCACGAAATTGGGTTGGGTTGGGTTACGGGAGGGGGTGACGGCTCTGGTTGGGAGTGTATTCTCCAGGGTGGGGGCAGAAATGAGGAGTTCAGGGTGCAGGATGGGGCTCTGGGATGGGGCAGGGGGGTGAGGACTCCAGCTGGGGGTGCAGTCTCTAGGGTGGGACTGAGGAGTTAGGGGTGCAGGAGGGTGCTCTGGGCTGGGGCCAAGGGCTTCGGAGGGTGGGGGGGGGATCAGGGCGGGGGCAGAGGGTTGGTGCGCGGGGGGGGAGTGGCTCAGAGGTGCACGCTCTGGACAGCACTTACCTCAAGCAGCTCCCAGAAGCTGTGGTTCCTGGCCAATGGGAACTGCAGGGGCGGTGTTTGGGCTATGCTGCCCCTATGCATAGGAGCCAGAGGGGGGGATATGCTGCTCCTTCTGGGAGCCATGCAGAGCAGCCCCCAACCCAGCTCCCCAGCTGGAACGCCGGAGTGGGCCAAGCCCTAGACCCCGCTCCCCAGCGGGAGCTCAAGGGCCAGATTAAAACTGCTGGTGGGACGAATGCGGTCCATGAGCCATAGTTTTCCCACCCCTAATCTACAGCCTTCACAGTTTTACTCACTTATTTAAATAGAAATAGGCATCTTGTGATCTAGAAGTATGAGTATAATTTTCAACTTTGTATAGAAAATAAGAGGTGAAAAAAAATTAACCAACCACACCATACTACCCTATGCTGTCTGTTACTGATGCACACTGCATGTCTCTTTTTAAAAGTCTTACCTCCCCACCCACACCCCCACAGGGCAATAAAAAGATGTGAAAATATTGATGATATGGGCAGAAAAGCTTACAGTGCACTTTGCCACATGTTCCTTACATTATTGGCAAAAGTCTCTTAGATCTCTGCTTCAGAATAATTATTCATAGTCTGTTCAGTCCTCTATATAGAACTCCACTGACAAGCAATTAATGCCTACATCAAACTGCTCTAATAGTCATTTATATTGCTACCTTCATCCCTCTTCATTTGCAGCAAAAACAGAACATTGTGCTCCAGCATTTATGTACCATTTAATAATTTTATACATACATACTATGTATAAAAATAATCATATCACCTATGGGCAACATTTTTCACAAAATGATCATTCCATATCTGACCTCTCTGTCCTGGTCCTCAAAGGAAATATGAACAATACCTTCAAAAGATGAGCCTGCAAGCTTAAACTCATAACTTAGCTAGACTCTAAAAATCATAGTCTTAATAACGACATTGCATTTGTGGTTTATTACAACAATCTGTAACCCACTAACTCCTCCTCCCCCTCTCCCTCCTCCCCCCATTTTTTCTTGTGTCTTATGGCTGCAGTAGTGTTAATAGGCTATTTCAGCCTGAATGGTCCCTCAGAATAAGTGTTAAATACTTATGCTAAACAACTTGTTCCATCTTGTATTTAGCTATGACACTTTGAACACCTTTCCCAGAACCGAAGAATTCTGTGTAACTCAAAAGCTTCTCTCTTTCACCAACAGAAGTTGGTCCAGTAAAACATACTACCTTACCCACCTTGTCTCTTAATATCCGGGGACCAACCAGGCTACAACACTGCAAACAACAATACAAGATATCTAATAAATGGAATTTTTCCCCATTAAATGTTTGTCTTCATGTCCTATCTTGTACATCTTGCCATATAGCCTTGCCTCACCACTGCCTTCCGTTAACACGCTGATTTACATAGCCAAAACAAACATACATTTAGAAACAGAAATAAAAGACAGGAAGGACTCAGTTCCTGCAATGCTCTGTAATCAAAGGAAGTTGACTTACCTGAGCCCAACAGAGGATCCCTGTTCAATTTTCCATTTTTTATACTTTCACAGCAGGCACTTTGAATTATTTGTGAATAATTTAGATGCAAATAGATACTAAAATAAATAATACCCTTATTCAATTATTTCCTTATGGAAGAGAGTCACAACATTGAACAGTTTTGATATGAAAACCAGTCAACCATTTTCAAATCTTGCTTCTACTGACAGTGTAAATCTGCACTGGATGTTTTCCTAGGCAGAATCTCTTCCTTTACCACAGAAGAACATGTTTTTAGTGTAAACATATTTATATTCTTAATTAATTACTACTCTTCAGAAGTGATTTCTAGCTGCAGCATTTCCCGAATCTTGAATATCCGATTCCCCAAGACTTTTAAACAATGACCAACAAGCATCATTTTGGAAAGAACCAACAAAAAACCCAAAATCCTAAACATTTCTACAAGCATCAGAGGTTAGAAGGGCCAAACAATTATATTTACCAGTTTTAAAAGACTGGATAGAGGAATAGTACCTTGCGCAAGAAACACAGTTACCGTACCTTACTCCTTTAGTAACTAATGGGACCACCATAGAAGAAGGCGCTAACCCAATATAAGTTTATCAGAATCTGAGCGAAAATGTTTTGTTTGTTTGTTTGTTTGTTGTGTTTGTTTTGGTTTTGTTAAAACAAGAAAAAAGAAAAAGATGAGAGAATATATATCAACAGAAAATGGCTATAAATGAAAGCATAAAAATACCAAAAATATATATCAGTTATGAGGAACATGGATTTTTATTTTTATATTGCCTACATATTTTTATAGGTTTCTATACATCACATAAAATATGGCATGTCAGACAGCCAGTATACATTTTTAGGTCATCATTAGAATTAGCTGAACTGTTTATAACATGTGTTACAAATTACAGTGTTTTTGTGTTTGTGGAATATTTTAAATGATCCTGAATTTTGTAATTACATTTGTTATTCCTATTTTTTCACTGGATACTTTTTCAGGAGCTACTGCTGCCCGCTTCTTGTTTACAATGTCACCTGAAAGTGAGAACAGGTGTTCGCATGGCAATGTTGTAGCGACGTTGCAAGATATTTACATGCCAGATGCGCTAAAAATTCATATGTTCCTTCATGCTTCAACCACCATTCCAGGGGACATGCATCCATGCTCGATAACGATCCAAAGCAGGGCAGACCAATGCGTGTTCATTTTCATCATCTGGAGTCAGATGCCACCAGTAGAAGATTGATTTCTTTTTTTGGTGGTTCGGGTTCTGTAGTTTCTCCATCAGCGTGTTGCTCTCTTAAGACTTCTGAAAGCATGCTCCACACCCCATCCTGATTAGATTTTAGAAGGCACTTCAGTTTCTTAAATCTTGGGTCGAGTGCTGCAGCTATCTTTAGAAATCTCATATTGGTACCTTATTTGTGTTTTGTCAAATCTGCAGTGAAAGTGTTCTTAAAATGAACATGTTCTGCGTCATCATCTGAGACTGCTATAACATGAAATATATGGCAGAATGCGGGTAAAACAGAGCAAGGGACATACAATTCTCCCCCAAGGAGTTCAGACACAAATTTAATTAACACATTTTTTAATGAGCATCAGCATGGAAGCACAACCTGTGGAATGGTGGCTGAAGTATGAAGGGACATGTGTATCTTTAGCGCATCTGACATGTAAATACCTTGCAATGGCAGCTACAAAATTGCCATGTGATTATCAGTTCTCATTTTCAGGTGACATTTTAAATAAGATGTGGGAAGCATTATCTCCCATAAATGTATAAACAAACTTGTTTCTCTTAGCGATTGGCTGAACAAGAAGTAGGACTGAGTGGATTTATAGGCTCTAAAGTTTTCCATAGCTTTGTTTTTGAGTGCAGTTATGTAACAAAAAAAATTGACATTTGTAAGCTGCACTTTCATGATAAAGAGATTGCACTACTGTACTTGTATGAAGTGAATTGAAAAATACTATTTCTTTTGTTTATCATGTTTACAGTGCAAGTATTTGTAATAAAATAATATAAAGTGAGTACTGTACACTTTGTATTCTGTGTTTTAGAATCATAGAATATTAGGGTTAGAAGGGACCTCAGGAGGTCATGTAGTCCAACCCCCTGCTCAAAGTAGGACCAATCCCCAGACAGATTTTTTGCTGTCCCCCAAATGGCCCCCTCAAGGATTGAACTCACAACCCTGGGTTTAGCAGGCCAATGCTCAAACCACTGAGCTATCTCTCCCCCCCCCAATAATTGAAATAAATATATTTGAAAATGTAAAAAAAAATCAAACTATTTAATAAATTTCAATTGGTATTCTATTCTTTAACAGTGCAATTAAAACTGTGATTAATCTTTTTGAGTTAATTGTGTGAGTTAACTGCGATTAATCAACAGCCCTAACAAAAACCCATTCACTCAAATGTTCACAAACAGGAGAAACTCAGGGGGCTTGGACACAGACAGCAGAATTCAAATAAAAGTTTGTAAACTATAGTATTGTAAGCATATACAATAGAAATAGTTTACCAAATTTGAAATTATTCACTGCAACAGCATTGAGTCTTTTGGACATCCTAGATGCTTATGAACAGAACACCAGATGATGACGACGATATAGCATTTATGTGGGATAGCACCTAGTGGCCAAAAAGATTGGGGTCCCATTATGGTATGCATAGTTCAGAAAGTTAATGGCAGTCGAAAGAACTTACAGTCTGAAAGACACAACATAGGTGGATGAGACCAACATGTGGGTGGAGGGTATGTGGTAACACAATTAAAAGTATGTCTGCAATTCTCAGGAGCAATATTGTGATCATCTGTAGCAGACACTGCAACTCTGTGACAGCAAAAACACACTATGCAATGTTGGCTAGAGGAAGGAAAATAAACCTGCTAGTCAGATTCTCTGAGTTCCAGTCCCAGCTTCTGCCATTGACTTTTGTGAAAGTCACAATCTCTGTCTCAATTTCCCACCTGAAAATGGTTATGGCAGTACTTGTCCTCTAAAGTTCCTCACTGGGTGTTGTGCGGAATAATTAATTTTGTAAAATGCTTTGAAGAAAAAAATTCTAAGTATTATTAAATTCTATTCTTTCCACTCTCAAACTGATGCCAGATAGCCACTCAAAAGTATTGTGAGCAAATCATGATTAACACCGACAACATGATTAAATTGGTATGAAACTCCCTGTCAAAAATATATGCTGCATGCCTGGGGAGTTTCCGAGACAACACTGTAGTAGAATTCCAACAGCAACTACAATGGATACAGAGTTCACATCTCTCATCCAACCATCCTTTCTACACCATGGCAACCCTCTTTGCTGGTAGAGGCACAATACTATTTCAGACACCTAATACTGCTGCCATCACATCTTATGAGGTTATTAAATATTCATCCAGGAGTCCTTCCATTGACTTTTCAGTGCGCTTTGGATTGGCCCCAAATACCGAGGCACTATTTTGTACTTGGCAAATATAATCTCTATTAGCTTTTGAAACTTAATATAACTTTCTGTATGCGAGCTAAAAATTTCTTGTTTTTATATGTCCCAGTCTGCTTCTTAACAGTGTGACCCTTTAATAAAATAATTGTAAAAATCTTAATTAACAGTATCCAAGTAATTATTTACCACCATTATAGTCCATGCAGAAAAAAATCCCTCAAGAATTATAGTTAATAAGAACTACTGCTTTAAAATCTTAATGAACCATAAGGCCTTCAAGAGTAAATCAGTTACTAATGAATACAAAATTAACTTGAGTATTTATCTCTTTGGAACGAATGCTTTAAAAAAACCCAACCACAAAAAAAAAAACCCACAACCTTTCTACAGCTTGGTGCCCTTCAATAAAGTAGTTTAATGATTCTAGTATAGAAAAAAGAGTAGGTGCTCTAAAACAAAACAAGGACAAAAAAATTCAAAAAAGAAAAACCTCCGGAAATAAAAGGCCTTAGTCCTCAGTAATTTTTATCATCCACTCTTCATCGCACCTGGGCTATTGAGAAAGGGTAACAGCATAAGGCCACTATTGCTTGCATGGCACATTAACCTTCTCAATTTATTTATTTATTTTTAATTAAATTCAACCTAGTAATGTCACTGAATTAACAAGAAAGAAAGAAAAAGAAAGAAACCCATAAAATTCTGAACATGAATGGCTTTCAGTAGGCTCTCTAAAGCCATCAACTAGAAGAATAAAATAGTGTCAGTGACATTAAAATGAATTCACATATATTTGTTTTTTCTAAAAACCAGCCAGTTGCGTTTCCTTTTATGTTCTGGCAAAATCATTAGTTATTATAAATTTCTTACTGGGGAGGAAGAGAAATGGAATCCCCACAACTTCTGTTTTAGGACAAGAGAACTCTAGCCTCAGTAACCAGCGCTGTTCAAGTTCTCACAAGACACGAGTGTCATTTGTGGGTATTTTTCCCCTAAGAGTAACGTTACATTCCTCCCCTTTTCTCGCTTTCTCTTTCTTTTTCTTAAATTACTGGCATTTGGCTGATGTGAGCCCCGTAATATTAGCACTTTCTTTAGTGGCAAGCCAACCACCTTTTCTTAATAGTTGCCATTTCAAAGTCAACCCAGACTATATATTATGTTAATCCATCCCTGTTTTCTTGTTTAGATTATTTTTGTACTGTAATTAAAATCAAAATATCTCCTACTTTTACTCATGATAAATTCAGTTTATCATATATACCTTGCTGTGCCAATACCTGTTGCCAGTGCTGGACAAAATATCTTAAGGTTCAACAAATCAGTAAATTTGGCATGTGATGTACCTAAAATAAGGTGCATGAGGTATTTGGGAGACAGTACTAACAGCCTAATTCCACCTCTTGAGATCCAAATAATCGGTGTGAGACACTACACTTAGATACAAGAAGATAGGATTTAGGATACTAATTGCAGAGATGGATGAAAGGCAGGGAAAAGTATATTTACAAAGCAAGTATATTTACTTTAACTTACAAAAGTGTAACATGACTAATATCCATAAACTTGGACATTTGCAATGGAAAATTTCTGAAAAGGTAACATTGAGCACTCCCATCATCAGAGTTGTTTCATCATACACATAAAAATCCTTGAACTGTAAGATGACACCTACAGAATGATTTGATACAAGGGTAATGGATCACTGAGCAGATATAGCATATAGAACCCACAATTCTGATAATCACATCAACTGAAATTGCAAGTTATGGCCAAAAATGCATCATTAATACTTGTTTTTAAATGTACTTGTGAACTGTTAAAATCCTAACAAAGACATTACTACTAAAAATACTTTTAATCTAAGCAACATACATAGCCACACACTGCACAGCTCAAAAACTGCTCTAACTTGCATCCATTATAATCTCTTTTCTCTCCTTCTGACACAGAGAGGATAAAGGTAATATCCCACCAACTCTTATTATGTTAGGCAATTCATTAGGGGGACTTGATAAGAAATATGTAATTCTTAATTCCAATATTGCCCAAAGGCCTGCCAACATATCACTGCTGCAGCTGTCATGGACCTTGTTTTGTCATTAGACAATGACTCAGATAGTGAATCTGTACCTGAGGATTTTTGGCAGTAGCAAAAAAAAAAATTCCTAGTGATATCTCCACTGAGAAAAGAATTGCCAGTTTTGGTGATATGAAAGAATGCGGAGAACTTTGAATTAGAGCTGGTTCCAGAAGTTATAAATAATGACTAATAGGAATACATGGGCCTTTTTGCTTTTGAATTCCCCCAACAATGTCCCAGTCACAAAATGACTGGTCCCTTTACAGGAAGTCGGGGCAGCACCACCTGTAGCATAATTAATTATGTGTTTCCCAGCCTGAGAGGGCTGGACTAAGGAGGGTCAAGCAATAGTTAATGGACACCAGGACCTTATAAAAGGCCTGAATGAGATCTGTCTGGAGCAGATACACAAGAAGGCAGTTTCCTGCAGAAGGCTCTGTGCCAGGGTCTGTAAAAGGTTGGGTGCTCCAAAGAATCAGCGTGGGGGCCCAGTGAAATATACCAGAGCAGGAAAAGATGCAAGGACAGAGGCCAGGTGCTCTATCCCATATCCAGAAAGGCACCCCAAAGTAGCCTGAAAAAGGGATTGGAAACAGGGACCAGAGGGTGGGCTGAAAAGAAGCCCCAAAGGACCTTTTAGTTTGTTGGGACTTTTTAGTTGGACTCTTGCTACCCTGGAAGGGGTTAAAGTTTTGTTTGTGATTTGGCTGGAGGGCTAAATCACATCTCCAACACAGACCTGTGTGAGAGGAGACCTCTTTGGGGAAGGAAACTGAGGCAGGGAGCACTGATAATGCCATGCTAGGTCAGCGAAATCACTATGGGGCATGCACACACAGCCACAATCCCATTATAGGTTTGTGGACTGCAGTACTGCCATCCAGGTAGATACTAAAAATTGTGCCCTGCTACAATATTGTCCCTTTCCCACCCCTCAGCAAAGAGCTGATTTATTCATTGTTTTCCAGACAATGTTATCTGATAATTAGGGTCTGAAACATCATGGCTATAATTAGGGGCTACAACAGAGCATGAAAATGAGTTTTCACACAAACAAACTATAATGTCTGAGACACTGAACAAAGGATGGGCCCTTTTACTAATTTATTATGCAGCCCAGGCAGGTTGGTGTTCCCCCCACTGCTATGTAATAATGATCTGAGATAAATGCTTACTCCTATTGATACGCATTCCCTTCTCAAGCTTTGCACAAATACCATCCAGATCATTTACTATACAAGCTGACTATCCTATTGATTTCCCATTTAAAACGTTTCCAAGCCAAATATTGATCTATTTGTGCCAGAACATGTATATAAGCGGCGGCTGTTTGGTTACTGGCAATACGAACCAGGACAGAGGAACACACAAAAAAATAAAATAAAAAGATGTCAGTTCTGCAAGCTTATGGATACCATACCTTTGGAGGGAGGTTGGTGATACTCGTTTTGGAAGTCATCACGAGTCAGAAAAGATACGTGAGGTAGCAGCTAAGCTAGTAGAGCAATGGTGGAGATGCAGTACGGCCAAAGAAAGTGCACTCCTGAGGAAAGTGAGTATGATTGTTCATTTCAGGAAGGGTACACTTGAAGCTTAAGGAAGATAAAAGTCCCTGTTAAAGATACATATTATCTACTAAATTTATAGTTTATATTGTCCAAAGACTGCAGAACAGTGTATTCATTTTCATTGGCTTTGGTGAAGGTTTGCAACAGAATGTGCATGCTTAAGAGTGTGTGTGTGTGTGTGTGTGTGTGTGTGTGTGTGTGTTTATAAGTTTAATAAATGAGGTGGATATTTAAGTTGTTCGTACCTTAAATCCTCATTTGTTTTAAGTTTCAGAAATAACATGACATGCATTATGCCGCCATGTTGGCAAAACTAAAGAAAAGAATAAAGACACAGTCATTTGTTAAACATCACCAACTCCCCACCTCCAAAATCATATGAGGTGTAATAATGCTTCTCTGAGACTGAGGAAACTCAAGGCTGGTAAAAATGATAATAATGGCTCCCTTGGAGATTTAAAAAACAACAACAACATTTTGTTTTGGTTACCCATGGCAGTTCTCCAGCCATGGTAATTCCCTGAAACAATACAGAGGGTTGGTTTTTTTTTTTAAGTTAGTGTCATTCCTCTTAATTCAAGCAGAATTATAGGTAATTTGTATTTGTGTCAGCATGTATTGGTGTTCAGCTTCTGTTTGGCAATGATAAATTGGGAACAGATCCCAGGTAACACGGTCAGCAGCATTTCACAGATTATTTGATAGTTCGGGCTTAATTAAAGCCTTAGCAGAACTAGGAAAACATGAAAAAAATGCCTAGTCACCAAGCTTATTTCACTTCATTAAGCCCCTGAGTCCTGAATACAGTGGGTCAGACTGGCTTTAGCAGCACAGTCAGCCTCATTAGCCAGCAGTGGAGAATACTTCTATATGGGAATGATCCATTAGCACATAGCATAGTTGCTACAGCGCTACATCTTGAGCCCTTAACATTGGTGATAGTATGTAGTCAGGGCTCCCCTCTACCTGGCTGATCCCTGTGGGCCACTGGCAGCCAGTCTAAGATAACGCAGTTCTCAGGTTATATCAGCATCTGGCTGGTGCGTGGTGGTCCCAAGACTGAAGAGATGCAAGAGTAGAATTAATGACATCATTGCACACCCTTTTGGACTTACTCTGAGAGCAGTATATCTGGTCCAATATCTTTTTTGATCTGATTCTGAAAAACTGAAAATCAATACCAATTAATGGGACAGGTGTGGGGAGTTGTTTTGTCTTTAATTATACTGTATTTCATTAGTTATGCCTTCTTAGAAGCCTTTAAATGCTCATTCCCAAGTACCTTGTTCCTTTCTATTTGCCAGTCATTACATTTTCTCCTTGTGTTTCTAGTGCAGCACATGCCTTTCGTTTATTATTTTATCTGCATGTTTATCACATTGTGCACAAACATTTTCAAAGATGAGTTGTGTTGTGTTTCTCCTACTGGATACCTAAGTTCTCTCTCTCTCTCTCTCTCTCTCTCACACACACACACACGGAATGTGATGTTCTTACAATTTGGCAACATGGCAGCAAGGCAGAAGGTAACTATTTGGCCACAGAACAGGTAAATGTCTGTGCAGACTTCCGTGCCAACATGACTGAGTCCAATTTTGGAAGATCTATTTGTGTATGTGAGGAGGCAGATAAGCCTCTTGCCCACACAATCCTTGGCTGCTTTGCGAAAACCATCAGAAAGGCTATCAATTAGCGCTGAGCCTGTGTGGGCATGATAGATGCATGGGCACCACTAGGAACTTGACTCAAAATATCAGCACATTTCAAACAATCCACCAAGAAGCAAACAGATGGTGATAGATTTCAGTCACATTGACCTTGGCCAAACCTGAACTTGTAGTCTAGAGATGAAAAATTGTGATGTCAGTGAATTAAGCTCCCAGAATCCCATTTTTTTCAATTACCAGTAATGAAGAAAAAACAGTAATTTCAAGTCCATCAATGGTGGGTGGGCTGCACCCCAGTAGTACCTAGCAAGTCCCACAGTCCTTCTGTGCACACACTGACTATTCTGTGAAACTTAGGCAGACCAAAGAATACCCACCCACAAACCATTCCAATGTTCTGGTTAGCAGTAGAGAAAGGATGTTCTGAGGACATTTTAAATGGCTTTATACGGCATAATGAAATTCCCTGGGCCATCAGTTTCACTAGTGGTTGTTAAAAAAACATGTGAAAGAAAAAAATATATCTAAAACAATGTTTAGAGTACAAGACCTTAAAAAAGTGATTGTCAATGAACAAGCATATTTTCATGGGATCCAAACCAAAACTCAAAGAGTAAAAATTGGAATAAGACAGGGTTCTCCCTGCCAGGCTACAAATATCCCTGTCCTTGCTCCATCCTAAATCCTTGGCATAGTTAGGAGTCTACCCTGAGGCTTCATTCACCCACACTCAAAATTAAAATACTACATCCAGAATGAGATTCTGGTTCAGTGAAATCTCATTATGAGCATTACCCACTGTGACTGGGCCTCAGTTATAACTGACATGGTTTGTCACATGTTTGAAATGCTAAAAGTGTTGCCAGAATTTAGACAAGTGCATGATCTGGCCTGTACTTGATTGCTGATAGTGCCATGTAGGTGCTATTTGTTATGCCTTTTGACGGCTGACAGCCATTTGCAGGATTTGTGTTTGCTAAACTAAGGTTGTAAATCTGATAACCAAAGCCAGCATCTACATAATTGTTAATCATTTTTAGTCACTCACACACATGCTTGCTTGCTAATAAATAATCACATAGTGAGGATCAGATTCTCTTACCAGATCTGTAGGGCAGATCTCAGATAAACAACGTAACTAAGTATTTAGGGTGCAGGGAAGATGGGGAGGAGGCTGAAAATCTAGAAAGTTTATTCCATGCTTCAGACAATGCTTTATGCCCAATCTCATCATTTTCATTCTGTAGTTAAGGACGCTCCAAGCAGAAGAATGTGCAGGAATTTTTAACACAGTACATGGCTAAACTAGATTTAAGGTAGGTTATTGTGCGGAAAATGATTATTTCAAGTAGAGAAAAAGGATATATCACATACGTCTACTAAGAGCAGTGTTTCAAAAAAAAATTCTGCCTACTTTCTCACATTTATACACTACAAAATATTACAAAAAGGTACTTTGTTATTCTGGAGCCTAACTTCATAACAGTAAATATGGTTTGACAGAGCATTCAAGCACAGTATTTAAAGATCTTTAGTCTTTTTAATGATATATGACTTTTTGAGAACCATTGTCTGTGACAATCTATTATCAAACATACTTCAGGTTCATCTGTTGTGACCTGGATCTTCATGTACAGTGACAAATGTGCTTCAGATGCCATTGGTACCTGTTAGAATGATATTCAGATTACACCATAAATACATAGACTGCTATGTTCGGCAACTAGAACAAAGCATCTTAAACCAATCACAAATACTTAATTTTATGCTTAGACTTGGGAGGAGAAACTGTTGATCACAAGGAATATTCCTGAGTAGTGTGGCTCTAGAGACCTCTATCATAGTCCACCCACAAGTAAATCTTCAGAGAAGGGTTTACTAGGCTAAAGATTCAGAATTAGTATGTGAGCATGACAGCAGAAATAAGATCTATAGACAAAACCTTAAACTCTAGAACAAAAGGTATTACACCTAGATAAATATGCATCTTAGTATGTGGAAGACTACCTACTCCTCTCCCCCCCCCGCCCAATATGCCCAATATTTTCAACATGGGAAACAAAAGTCTACCCCTTATGCACTGAATAAACCAATATTACAAATGTAATGATTTATGAGCATACTATTCCCAACCTCTGCAAAGCTGTTTTAATACATAAATAAAGAAAGAAATATGCTTGGCACCTTCACAATACTTTTCATCTTACATGGCTGCACTAGTATTAAGACATTCATCTGTTTTTGCAACACTGCTTAGAGGAGATCAAAGTGCCACTGATTGTTGGCACCATTTCACGGATAGAGAAACTAAGGCAAAAGGTTAACAGAATTGCCCAAACACAATGTGTGTCAGGGTGAAAGCTATTGTTAGAACAAGAGGGCCTAGTTCCCAGTCCAGTACTCAGACATCTAGCTCAGACATCAGAATATATCCCTTACTGTAAGTCCTTGTATTTCAAACTATTCTCATTGCTTACTCACCTAGGAGATATGTGGTGGACACTATCCTAATGCAGGGTGTCCTCGGACTTACAACACAATTCGTTCCTCAGAATTGTGTTGTAAGTAGAAATGTTGTAATAGGAATCAATGGTATGAAGGGGGATTGGTTCCTGAACCAAGGCCTGATACACTATTTTCACCACAATAACCCAGATTTTTGTACTAAATGAATTATAGATGACTAAAGTTGCTACATCAGTGTATTTACTGTACACTGTATTTTGTAAACAGCATTCAAACAAACATATAAACTCACATATGCTGCTCAGAATGGGTGCAACAGAAGCTTAGAAAGCCAGGGAGAACGGCACACATGCTAAGCCTCAGCCAATCACTGTTCAAGCTTTCCGACTGGCTGAGCCCAGGGCTGGGAGCCAATCAAAAACAAGCGACAACCCTACCCAGACAAGCTACCCTGCTGCCTCAAAGCCAATCAGAAGCAATCACTTCCAGCGCCATACAAGTATAATGCAACCAGGAAGTGATTCAAGTGACTTTTATGCAAATCGAGCATCATAAGGGCGAAACAAGCGTTCTACGGGCAAAATGGGCAGTCAATTGAAAAGCGTCATAAGTGATGTCCAACATAAGTCGGGTGTCGTAAGTCTGAGGATTCCCTGTATTAATAGCCAAAATAAAATATACATGTCATAAGTTACTGTGCACAAGTAACTATGGGTAAGAAGTTGTGATTTTTTACAAACAAATCTTTCCCCATCCCCATTTCTGACTCACAACTGCTCTTTTTAATTGCTACACTGTCCGTTTTAAGTACTATGATCACCTAGTCTGACTTCCTGTCTAGCAGACCACAGAACTTCCCCAAAATAATTTATAGAAAAACATCCAATCTTGATTTTTTAAATTGTCAGAGATGGAGAATCCACAACAACCCCAATGATTATTTGCACCATTAAACTTGCATGTAATTTCCAGTCTGAATTTGTCTAGCCTCAACTTCCATCATGTCATACCTTCCTTTGTCAGGCTGAATAGCCCATTATTAAATATTTGTTCCCCATGTAGATAGCAACAGACTAATCACCTTTAACCTTTTTAAAGCTAAATAGACTGAGCTCCTTGAGTCTATCATTATAAGGCACATTTTCTAATCTTTTAATCTTTCTTGTGAATCTTCTCTGAACCTTCTCCAATTTATCAACATCCTTCTTGAATTGTGGGTACCAGATCTGGACACAGTATTGCAGTGCCAAATAGAGAGGTAAAATAACCTCTCTACACAAGATTTCCCTGTATATACATCCTAGTTTCACATCAGCTCTTTTGGTCTCAGCATTATATCGCGTTCAGCTGATCATCCACAATGCCCCCAAATCTTTTTCAGAGTCACTGCTTTCACCATCCTATAACTATAGAGCCTACTTTCTTTGTGCCTAGATGAATATATTTCACTATAACATAACACATATTATTTTCTGGTACCCAGTTTACCAAGTGACCAAGACTGTTCTGAATCAGTGACCAGCAGTGTGAGAGGGGGCTCAGGGCTGAGGCGCGGAGGGGTGAGGGCTCTGGGGTGGGGCTGGGGATGAGGCGTTTGGGGTGCATGCTGTCCCAGGGCTGTGATAGGGAGAGAGAATTCCCCTCAGCTTTCTCTCCCTGCAGCAGCATGTGCGCTGGAGGGAGATCTGCCTCTCCCTGCCACGGCAGCTCCAGGGCTGGGGCCGCGGGATAGGCACCTCTCCTCTGGCTGTGGCAGGTCTGTGCCGGGGCTGGGGAAAAGGAGCATCTCCCCCAGCTGCGGCAGGTCCGTGCCGGGGCAGATGTACCTCTACCCCAGCCATGGCAGGTCCAGGTCAGGCTGGGCTAGGTCCAGAGCTGGGGAAGAGGAATCTCTCCCCGCCACAGCTCTGAGTGCCTGCGCAGCGCTTAAGAGGATGTTGCATGGCCGCACAGCTTAGAGGTAACTTAGGTGACCAATCATCTTCATTATTTACCATCCTCCCAATTTGTGTGTCATCTGCAAACTGAAATAGAGTAGGGCCAAGAACCTATACATGTGGAACTCCACTGGAAGCAGACCCACCCAATGATGATTCCCCATTTATGGTTATATTTTGAGGCTTAGCCAGTTTATATTCCATTTAACGTGTATCATGTTAATTTTACATGTCTAATTTCTTAGTTTCGGGTGCCACAAAGTCAACGTCCATTAAGTCAACACTATTACCTTTATCAACCAAATTTGTAATCTCATCAGAAAAAGATAAAGTTAGGGAAAACCTAGATCCTGTCAAACTACATAACAGAATACACCCATGTTCACATCTACAATATCATGGCAAAATGCACATAGCAGCCTTGTATGTGAAGTTATAAACATAAGCTGAATTCATGACTAAAAATATGTTTTCCAGATAAGTCTGGGGAGTGGTCAAACTAGTTCCTCAAAAAACAAAGGGTGAGCTGATGTCTCAGCTAGGTGTAAACAACACCGATGGGCGATTACTTGCTAAGGGGACATTCTTTGTCAGGAAAGGGAGGAGGGGCAAAAATATACATCTTAAAGAAACAGCATTGAGTTTCCTTCCACACAGACTTCCTATCACCTTTCTCCCAGCTGGAAATGCTTCTCAAAGGGGGGTACAGAAGAAAAGGAGGGGCAGATACCCCAAGACAACCCTTTCTCTCTCCCTGCCCATCACTTTCATTGCACCTGAAAAGACAAAGGAAGCAGCCATTGGACGTTGGGAGAAGGGTTTATTGGTCATATATTATGTTTAGAAATTCAAGGATGTTTTAGTACTGGCAGCATAAGACCTCCTACAGCACTCAAATTGAAATCCCCCATGATCATGCCTTTTTTTTTTCCTTGACACATTGTAGATAGGTGCTTGAGGAAGCAGCCATCTTATTCCCTAGTGTGATTGGTGGTCTGTAGCAGATGGGAACCAGTACCCCCATCTTGTGCTGTGTTAGGACATTGGTCCATAAGCTTTAAAGATCATTTCCTTCCACATTATCAGTGATTCAAACAGGTAAGAGCATTTTTTGACAGAAAGCCACTCCCTTTCCTCTTTTTTCCCCTCTCAATCCTTACTAAATAATTGATTGTAATATTCCAATTGTTGGAATCATCCCACCGGGTTTCAGTAATACCAGCTAGATTGAATTTAAGCTCATAAACAAGCAAGTCAAATTCTTCTTGTTTATTACTCAAGCTCCTAGCACTGATGTATAAGCAAACATGAACTATCACCAACGGGTCTTTCTCCGTCGACTTCAAAAGCCTATCCAATCCTAGAGTGATGTCTAGTGTCTTGCCTGAAGGACACAAGCATGCCATCCTGCTGTCCACCTAGCCCTTGCAGAGTGTTCTGAATCTCTAACAAGGATTTTCTGTCTATCTTCGATGGTTGGAGAACTCTGCAAGCAAGCTTGATTTTCTTACAAGTTGAGTCAAGTTGCATTCCACATGTGCCCCATACATCTCTCCATTCCATTGGACTTGAAAGTTATCTTCCATAGTTCCCATGTTGAGAATCTGGCATCTCTGAAACTTTTAGCCGTTTGGAATTCCTCCTCTTTTCTTCACTCTCTGGTGATCATTGTCTTACTATCCTCACTTGTCTCCAAATGTGTAGAATGCTGCCGTAACATCTTGCCTCTATTGGTTACAAACTGCCAGGTCTCCTCTCTGACTTCCTCGCTCACCTATTCCTTTGTGGTCAGCTCCTTTCTTACTTGAACCTGGGTGTAGTGTCTCAGCAGAGGGGTTCCTCTCCCTCCCGGTCCGTGGGAGGCCACTCCGCCCACTACACTGGGGTACTGATGTTTCCCAAACATAGTTTTCTAGAAACTCTTCAGCTTCTCTGATTCGTAGGAGCATCTCAAGGTGCTCATCCAAACCAAGAATCTTTTTCTCCAGCACAGCCAAAAACTTGCACTTCACATACAGGACTTCTGGCTTCAAGCTGGAAAGAGAACACGGCACATCCATTGCAGGTCACAACACTATTGTCTCTCAGTTTTCAGGATGTAGCTGGACTATTAGGAAAATCTTAAAAGGGCACACAAAGCCAATTGGAAATGGGCACCTAGGTGCCATTTGTTTCTTTGAAAAATCATTTAACTAAAGAAATTCCTTTAACTACCAAAGTATTTCTGCATAGCACTCAGGAGGTATTTATAGCTTCAACTTTCATTTGGGAGCAAAAACAACCACCACAAATAAAAGTAGGAAGTAAACTTTAAGGTATCCTGAATGGACATCCCATTAGAAATCTGACCCTCAAAAAGTTCCATAGTTGGTCACCCATGGCAAATAACAATACAACTTCCCCAAGGACTCAGTCAAAATGTCAGCTGATGAACATATATATTTCATTACCTGATATTAAATAGTTATGTGGTACCGTACCAATTATCTTGTTATAATAATTGACTAGTCTATAAGTAGAATGAGGAAAAGGGAAAGCATTAAGAACACTAGGGACAGAAGGTAGTAGGAGGCATGAAATCCATATGCAAATTACATTCCTCCAGGTATCAGTTGGCTTTGTAGTTGGAGGTTAGATAGTCTAATGTTAAATTATGCATACAAGAAATTAATTTATCACACTGTTGTTTTCAGAGAGAGAACTGAAGACAAAATACAGACGTTCTTCCCAACCACATTATAAAATTCACATAACTAATAACAGTGTTCTATCTGTGAAAAACTTTTCAGATGCTCATACTGGAAGGATACAGCAAACTGACTACTTGAAATAATGATTACCAGGGATACAGCACAGTGCAGAATGATTGGGGCCTATTTTTTTATTTAAGATTCATTAATGTAAACCAACTATGTACAAATGGAATAAAAAAGATTATTTCTGTAACAATATTTGGAAGAGTTTTCCTACTGTGTGGTGTGCATTTCTCCCCCATTTCTTTTTTTCTCCCCAGAGAGAGAAAAAAATCTTGCTGCATTTTATTCACAAGAAAAAAAAATCTATCTTGCAAGAAGCTTCATCTCTGAGGAATATATGCATGAAACAAATGAGCATAACTGTGGTTTTCTGTAATTTTTTAAATAGCTATCTATTGTGGAGCACTCTCCTTAGTAATCTTTGTAGTTTATGCATCTTAGATTTCTGTGCAATATATATATAAAAAAAACACACTACTCTCACTAGTGTACTCAATATTTCTGTTATTCTGTTTAAGTTCTAGTGGAGTTGGCTCTCAGGCAGAATCTATAAATTACCACATGTTGTCAAGCATAACAGCTTATAGTCAGCTGGTTCAGATCTCTGAGCCGATCTGCTGTTCACACATTCTAGCCACATCAGTGAGGGTATTGAAAGAACCAGAGAATGTTTGTTTATGGGATGAATCCAAGTCAGAATTCTGAGTACAGGAGAAGCAGCCAATAACTCTTAAAAGATACATTGTCAAGTATTTTAAAGCTTACTTATGCTTTTCATTGGTACAAGTAATCTCTCACCTACCACATATCACTGCTAGATAACATAGACTAGATTGATCTGCTTGTCAGAAAGCATTCTAACTAAGTGAAATATTTGAAGTCTCTGAAATAATGAACAGTGTACGTTCTAAACTATTTTTTTATCCTTTTCAAAATGGTTTAGCATGATTCAGGTTGATTATAATATTTAGAGGTTCTTTGCTGCAAATAAGCTTGGTGAAAAAAATTCTAGTACCACCATTTCCTACTTTCCAATTAATAAACAAAATTTCTTCCCCTTCCTTCCTGATCCAGACTGTATGGAATTAAAATAAGTAAGTAGGAGACTTTTTCTTTTTAATTTTGGTTTGGTTTGTGTGTCACTGGTTATTTAGGAGCTCCTTAACTGAACGCATTCAGAAGTGAGGGAAAAACAAAGGGCTTGGCTACACTTGAGAGTTAGAGCACATTAAAGCAGCCCTAGCTCACTACCCATCCACACTGGCAAGGCACATAGAGCGTTCTGAATCCAGGGCTAGAGCACTCCTGGTACTCCACCTTGGCGAGAAGATTAACACTTGGTACGGGTACGCATTGGCTGAAACGCCCGGGCGTCAGTGTGAACAAGGTGTTGCATTACTGCACTCTGATCAGCATCTGGAAATGTCCCATAATCCCCTTAAGTCAAGTGGCCTCTCTTGTCATTGTTTTGGAATCACTGCAGGCATGCCGATATGCCCTTTGAAAGCTCCCTTTCTGACAGCCAGCATGCTTATTTGCTCCGAGACAAAGCAACCATTACTGTGGAATGCTGTGTGTGAGAGAAAGAAGTGGGAGGGAGAGGAGGGAGATCTGTTGCTGTATGAACTTACAAGACAACATGCTGACATGCTCTCAGGCCCCCCAAAAAACCCACTCTCTCTCTCCCCCCACATATACACAACACACTCCCTGTCACACTTCACCCCACCCCGCTCATTTGAAAAGCGCGTTGCAGCCATTTGCATGCTGATATAGCTACCACAATGCACTGTTCTCTGTGACCGCTGCAAGAGCTGCTAATGTGGCCATGCCAGTGCACTTGCAGCTGTCAGTGTGGACAGATTGCAGCACTTTCCCAACTGCGCTTTACGAAGGCTGGTTTAACTCAAAGCCCTCTACATCTGCAAGTGTTGCCATGCCCAAAAAGTAATTAACCATTGACAATGTGGGTAAAATCCTTGATTCTTATTATTCTTTACTAAGGTGCCAAGCCTACACATTAGTTTATCTACATGCAAAGTCCCCTTGACTTCAGTGGGACTACTCACACGCTTAAAGTTAAAAACATGTGCCTACTGACCTTCATCTACCAATACGAGTGGTTGCAGTAATCAATTCATATTTATACTCACAAACACATTGGTATAATCAGAAATGTATAACATCATTGACTCTTAGAAACATGCTTTTCCCCTCTGCTCCCTCCACCCACACCCCACCACTGCCAAGAAATTTTGAAAGCTAAAGTGTTACAAAGAATCACTTTGAGTTTCAAACAACTACTACTTTTCAGAAATTTTGTGAGAAAAGCAATGCAATGTAGCCATCCTTTTTCTCTTCAGTTGTCTGCCATCAGTTAAATATAGGAGGCATTTCCAGTACAGAGGAATCCAGTACAGTATCACATGAAAAGATCTGGAAGGCCTTGAAAACTGTACTACTAGAAATGGGATGAAATTTTATAGTGCAAAGTCATACACCTAGGGACCAACAGCAAGAATTTTTGCTAAAAGCTGTGGACATATCTGTGATGCTGATAAACCAAGTGCCAGCTCTGGTCAAGGCGGCAGGCCTTAGCTAACAACTGACAAACTATACCTGGAAACCACACCTGTTCATTTATGTGTTAGTGTTGCTCAGAATATGTATAAGTCTTATAAGAATGTATGTAGTGATTAGACTCTATAGAATATCTGTAAGCTGCTGCAAGCAGTACTCTTATTTGTAATGTCTGTATGCCATGGTATGAGGAAATATGTAAGTTGTGCATTATAACTTTGGGAACATTTTCCCTACACTTGCAAACTCAGAGGGGAAAAGTCCTCTTCTTCCCCCGTCCCCCTCCGCCCAGTACAGAAGAACTATCAACATCAAATGGGCCAGCAAGGAGCATTGCAATCCAAAAGATTGGTGAATGGGTCTATTACATTATTATTGCCTATTTACATGCAAGTAAGCTTCTCCTATGGACTTGGAGACTAAATAAAGGAAATAAAACAAAGACAGGAAAACGTTTCCTCTCTTTGCTGTTTAAACTCCCACTCTGTCAGAAACACTAACTTGAAGCCAGAGATCCTGAAAGACATTTTGAATTGACAGGTCATTACAACAACACTATCACTCTTAGGATTTAGATTGCAATTCATTTGCGTGTATAGGTTTGCTTGCTTTAACATGTAAATAACTCCTTTTTCCTAGTTAATAAACCTTTAAATAGTTTATTACAGGATTGGCTACAGGCATTGTCTTTGGCGTATGATCTAAGGTACTAATTGATCTTGGGTAAGCGACTGGTCTCTTGGGACTGGACGCAACCTGAAGGTGGTATGATTTTTGGTGTAAGGAACCATTTATCACTATGACCAGCTTGCCTAGATGGCAAGCTAGACTGGAGAGTCTAAGGAGACTAACTGTGACTCCATGGGAAGACTGTTACAGTGATCCAGGAGTTCACATTTGTCACTGGCTTGGTGAAATCTAATTATAGAACACACCACCACTTCGGGGTGCCTGCCCTGGTTTTCACAGTCTGCCCTGAGGTAGGCAGTCACAGTCACTAGCCAGTCCAGACAGTGTGACAATATCAATAAGAAGCAACAGAGGAGGAAAAAGACCTGGGTGTATTGATTGATCACAGGATGATTAAATATCAGGAAAAACTTCCTAACTGTAAGAATAGTAGGATAATGGAACAAACTGCCTAGGGATGTTGTGGAAGCTTCTTCACTGGAGGTTTTCAAAAAGAGGCTGGATAGCCATTTGTCTTGGATGGTTTAGACACAACAAATCCTGCATCTTGGCATTAGAGTAGATTACCCTTGTGGTCCCTTCTAATCCTATGGTTCTATGACGATGTGCCACCAACGTGATGTGGCTGTGAAAGAAGGCTAATGCAATCCTATGGTGCATCAGGTAAGATAAGGTATTTCCAATAGAGACAGGAAAGAGAGTTCACGTGACATGTGTGCAGTTCTGGTCTACCATGTTTAAGAAAGATAAATTCAAACTGGAACAGGTACAGAGAAGGGCTACTAAGATAATCAGAGGAATGGAAAACCTAAATTTACGAGAGGAGATTCAAGGAGCTTGGCTTGTTGAGCCTAACCAAACAAAGGCTGAGGGAAGATATGATTGCTCTTTATAAATACATCAGAGGGATAAATACCAAGGAGGGAGCAGTAGAGGCAAAAAACCTAACTAAATTCAAGACTCAGTTTCATAAGTTTATGGAGAAGATGGTATGATAAGTGCCTACACTGGCATATAGCTGACCTGCCATGGCTAATAACAAATATCCCCAACTGCTGGTGATGGGACGCTAGATGGGGGGGCTCTGAGTTACTACAGAGAATTCTTTCCCAGGTGTCTGACGGGTAGGTCTTGCCAACATTCTCAGGGTCCAACTGAGTTTTGTATTTAGGGCCGGGAAGGACTTTCCCCCAGGATCAGATTGGCAGAGACCCTTGGGGTTTTTTTTTTTGCCGTCTTCTGCAGCAAGGCCATGGGTCACTTGCAGGTTTAAACTAATGTAAATGGTGGATTCTCTGTAACTTGATATGAGGACTTCAATAACTCAGCCAGAAATTATGGGTCTATTACAGGAGTGGGTGAGTGAAGTTCTGTAGCCTGCAATGTGTAGGAGGTTAGAGCAGATGATCATGATGGTCCCTTCTGCCCTTGAAGTCTAGGAGTTTAAATTAAGTGCCAGTGTGACACAAAAACAAATGGATATAAACTGGTCAATCAATAACTTTAGGTTTGAAATTAGATGAAGGTTTCTAACTATCAGAGAAGTGAAGTTCTGGAACAGCCTTCCAAAGAGAGTAGTAGGGGCAAAAAAAAGTAACTGGCTTCAAAGACTGAGCTTGATACACTTATGGAGGTGATGATATGAGAAGATGGACCATATGCCATTGTAGACAATCTGCGACTGCTATTAGCCAATATCTCCAACAGCTGGAGATGGGGCACTGGATGGGGAGGAGTCTGAGTATTCTTTCCCAGATGTCTGGGTGGTGGGCCTTGCAGATACAATCAGGGTCCAACTGATCACCATATTTGGGTTGCGAAGGAATTTCCCCCACATGAGATTGGCAGAGGCCTGGGGGTGGGGAAGGGTATGTGTCACTTTCCTCTGCAGCATGGAGCCTGGGTCGCTTACTGTTTTAAACTAGAGTAAATGGTGGATTTATTTTACACTGTAAGCCAAAGGAAAATGTTTCTCTTAATAAAAACCATATCCAAAATACAAGATAAACAGTGATATACCCATCTGCAGCTCCTTCTTTTATATAATAGTGTCATTATTTTCAACCTTTAATGCTTAAAAACTTGAATCTGTGCCAATTGGCCTGATTATCAAGAGTGCTGGGCATCCACAATACCAGTGAAGTCCATGGGAATAATTTAATTATTTAGGTGCCTAATTACAGATTTGGATGTTTAGCTTTAACTGTCCAAGTTTTAAAATGTTAGCCTACATGATTTATATTTTAAAAATAAGTTTATATTTCATCCTAACCCTGCACATCTGTACAGTGCCAGTGTAGTGAACAATTATTCATCGAATCTGTTGTTCTCCTATATATTTTGGTTTGCTAAAGGACTGCAGGGACTGGCATGCCTTCTTAGACTGTGCTGTTTACTGGATGGTTTTCTCGCAGCTTCATTGAGGTGACTTGCAATTCCTCACAAACAAACAAAAATACATGCAAATTATTTCTACTTTGTATGGTCAGAAGGCTGCAGCCCTAGTAAGTGGTATTTGGGAGAGGCCCTGAGCTAGCATGGATTTAGATAAACTGTAAGAACACATTGTTAAAGAATAGTCACGCCCACAAAGAGCTTCCAGCCTAATTAGACAACACAGACAAAAGGTGGGAGGAGAAGCAGCAAGGAGTTGCCCAAAGCTGCACAGCAGATCAGTAACAAACCCAGGTTTCCTGACTCCTAGCCCATTATGTTATTTATGTTCTGTACCAGACCATGCTGTGTCTCAACTTCTCAGTTTACAGTTGTCAGAGTTAAGAATGTTTGTTGCAGTGTGATCCTCGGTTCTTTAGTTTATTTCTTTACATTTATATGGCTGCATTGAGGATGACAGTTTGTTAGAGAGACAGTTACGGTGTTGACGTGGTTGAGTGTTAAGGCAGCAGAGAAGCAATGCCTGGCTATTGCTGTCAGCTGGGGAATGACTGTTGCCTTAACTTGTGGTTTGTTTTTGTTGTTTGCAGTATTAAAAGGAATTATGCTTGCGTAAACTGAGATCAAAGTTAATGACTATTTTGGGGGGACAGGCAGTAGTGGGGATAATAAAAGGTTTAATTTCTGCAAATGAAAATGAGATACTCTTGACTTCCAGGCATTAATCAGATACATAGTATTTACTGCTCCCAAACTACTGAAATAGCAAACTGGAGTATATATGCTTTAATACTGTTTATAGTTTAAACTGTCTTCTCAAAGTGGTACTGTTGAGAGTGTGCATAGCAGTGTGGTATATAACATACTGTGTTTCCAGATGGAACATAGAACTTCTATAAGGCTCAGTATTTAGGCACCTGTAACTGCAGTTTAAAATCCGCACCATATTTTAGTGCCAGGAACACTTGCGTGATCATTTAATTGCGTGTGAGAGAAATGATTCTCAGTCTAAATAATGGGGCTTGCCTTTATTTTGTATTAAACAAATAGCTCTGTCATATCTTCAACTACCACTAGAAGAACACAGCTGGGACTATTGGCTTCTTAAATGAATAGCAAATAACAGTGTTTTCTCATCTTTTTTGTAAGAACCCACAGTTCCAGAAATTAAGTTAGCCTATCAACATCTAATTAAATTGGTATCAGCTGAGTTTTAATGGAATGCAAGACAATCTAAAGTAGTCTGCAGATGGGTGATATTCAGTATATATTATTGATTTATGGTAACACTGTAATGAAAATACCACATATTACATGTGCTAATATGATTTCTAACTCACTTTTCTGGGACTTCAAATTTGTTTTCATTTCTACTCAAAACCCTAGACTAAAAAATATAAGAAGTATCATACTACTGTTTCATTATTGTACAGCATCACGTAAATTGATACAAAGCTCCTTGAATTCATAGGCTACCCTCATGCATTTTAGAAGTGGCTTGATATTTTGATTGTATGGATAATTGCATGAGAGAGAAATTGTATTGTTTTTTTCCTACAGTAACTGAGCACCAGCATCTGTGATATGGAAACATGACCTAGTTCATGAAGAGCAGATGTGAACTGTAAGATCAGAACAGATGTATTCTTTAAAGCAGCTAGTCCCACCATATGTAAAGTTAGTGTTTCTATGTCAGTCAACACACAAGGGGAGGATTTTAAAAAGCACTCAACATCGGCTAAAACGTTACCATTGACATCAGTGGAAATAAACTGAACTGATTTCAATGTGAGTAGTGTTAGGGCCATACAGGTTTTTTTTGTAAATCCCAACCCAAATCTTTAGAAGATTTATTGTGGGAAAAAAAATACAGGAAAATTGCCTTTTTTTTTTTTTAAATGTGCAAGATTGTGGAGTTATTTGTAGACAGTTTTTGGTATCCCACACCTTGTCTCAGTCTGTGCTCAACTTTCAAGCCAGTGCTTCAGTCCATCCCTATCTGGCAAAACAATTAAGCACAGGCTTAAAGTTACGCACAACTACAGTATAACATCTTAATTTGGAATATAAACCTGGTAATGCCCCAGTGCATCTTAATAGGATATACCATACTTATATAGTGGAGGAAGCAACTTTTCCCAGTGGACTAGGAATCAGAAGGCAATCTGTGCTGGACTTTTCATTTAACTCTCCAACTCAGTTTCAATTTGTAAACTAGGTAGGCATCACTAGTCCCAACTTTGGAAACTGCTTTGAAATCTATGAGTTAGATATGCTATGTACATGCTGAACAGTCCTAACACCATTGTGATGAACTGGCTTATGTGCAGCTTATACCTGTACAATTGCCCTTTCCTGAATGTAATGTGTACCTGCAGCCCACCATTCCTACTGGCTGGGCTAGTGGAGCAGTTGGGTAGAGAGCTGAATGTCATTAGTTCTATTCCCCATACTGGCAGAACACAGTTGGCTGACAGTGTGGTGTGTGTATGTACGCAGCCATGGATCATTACACACCATAACCACTCCTTTGAAACCATTATAAGATCAATGTTGTGCTGCTCCAAAGGTACTATTAGGTGTTTTGACACTGCAGAGCCTTGGTATACTTTGCTAAATAAAGCAAAGCAGTATGGATTGAATTGGGAAATGTGGAATCAAAAGCACTAAGATCAGTGATAAAACCCCTGGCCTTTTCAAGTCTTTCTTTTCATGCCACTCTGAACATTTAAAATATTGCACAGGATGTCCTGCCCAGTGGCACAACACACATGGTCTTGTTTCTTGGGAACTTGCCCACTAAATAAAAAGAAGCCTTTTCTCAAACCATATTTAACATTATAAAACAAACAAATGGTCTATTGCTGAACCAACTCCTCCTCAGACACAAAATTCATACAGGAGATTAGGCTCACCAGAGGCCAGTTTTTGAAAAAAGTACCCTTTTGTAGGACTGTTGACATGAGTAATTAAATATGGGTGAGGCCTTAATTATTGGGATAGAATGAGGGAGGTAAATAGATCAGCAGGCTGGACGCAAAATGTCTGTACTAGCTAAGGTAAGGGGGAACACCCAGGGAACCATTTACAATGAACAGTATAATGATGGGTAAGATAAACCTGCAACTTAAGGTGATAAAGAGTATGGCCCTGTCTATACTGGCAAAGTAGCTTTCTGCGTTATAAAGCAGTTAAACAGCTTTCTGTGTTGTAACTCCCGAGATGTACACACAGCCAAGCCACTTAGTGCACAGAAACTGCACAGCTGCAGCGCTGTAAAAAAAAGAAACACCCCGACGAGAGGCGCCGGGGGTACAGTGCTGCGGTACCAGTGTAGACACCCTGGTCGACTTCAGTGCTGTGATTGGCCTCCAGAAGGTGTTCCACAATGCCTGTTCTTGCCTCTGGTCATTAGTTTGAACTCTACTGCCCTGCCCTCAAGTGACCAACCATCACCTCGTAAATTCCTTTGGAATTTTGAAAGTCCCCTTCCTGTTTGCTCGATGATGCAAACAGTGGTCTCATCTTTCCAGGTGGCCATGCCTGCTCCATGCACCAGGCGATCCTCCACTTGGAGCAATGCCGAGCTGCTGGACCTCATCAACATTTGGGGAGAGGAGGCTGTCCAGTCCGAGCTGCACTCCCGCTGTAGGAATTATGAGACCTACTGACAGATTTTATGATGCATGACAGAAAGGGGCCATGACCGAGACGCACTGCAGTGCAGGGTCTTAATGAAGGAGCTGCAGAACACCTACCACAAGGCACCCACAAGCTGCTGGTTCTACAAAGAGCTGGACACGAAACTCGGTGGCAACCACACCTCCACTGTGAAGGCCACTGTGGATACTTTGATGGCTCGCATGTCAGTCGAGAGTGGACTGAGCCAGGAGAAGTAAATCTTCCACAAGGATTTGGATGGGAAGGGGGACGCAGAGGCAGAGGATGACTTGGAGGTCAGAGATGCATGCAGCCAGGAGCTCTTTTCTACCCCAGAGGAGGCTAGCCAGTCATAGCTGTCGGATGTTGGCGAAGCCCAAACAGGAGAGGAGGCCCCTGGTAAGTGGATTTGATTTTGGGAATCACTGAAGCGAGTTGTTGGGGACAGGAGGGTTGTAGAAAGCAGGCTTGTGTCTGTATGATGCACATACCACCACATGCCTAGTCTGAGCAGGGGAACAGGCTGTTGATAGACTCCCTCACTTCACGGGAATCTCCCTCAGAGATCTCCAGGAAAATCTTGTGGAGATACTGGGCAATCCGCTGCTGCAGGTTCCTCAGCAGAGCTGCTTTGTTTCTTGCCCCATTAATGGTAACATTCCTGTGCCACTGTGCCATCGGGGTGGGGGGGGGGGACACCATTGCTGCACACTGGCGAGCTGCATAGGGACCAGGGCAGAAGCCGCAGGCTTGGAGAAGACCCTCCCTTGATTCCCTGCTCACCCTCAGTAGCGAGATATCTTCCATAATGTTCACATCCTATGGAACAAGTGGGGACAGGAATGATCATCAGGGCCCCCCTACAGTGCTGGCTCTCCCCAGGAGCCACGTGCTCAGTGTACAGTAGGGTCGGGGAGCACTGATTTCCCCTACCCCTGCGGCTACTCACCATTTTGGGGGTCTTATGACTCTTGTATGCTTGCCTGGGGTCAGCCAGTTAGTGACAGGTATGTGAATACTGGCTGTGTTTTAAATCACTGAATCAGTGCTCTTTGTAAAAATAACAGTACTTGTGGCACCTTAGAGACTAACAAATTTATTTGCGCATAAGTAGGAAGATATACATATATACACATATATATATATATATACATACACACACACACATACACAGAACATGGAACAATGGGTGTTACCATACACACTATAAGGACAGTGATCAGTTCAGGTGAGCTATTATCAGCAGGAGAGAAAAAGAACTGTTTGTAGTGGTAATGAAAATGGCCCATTTCCAGCAATTGACAAGGAGTTGCAAGGAACTGGGGGTGGGGGGTAAGCATGGGGAAATAGTTTTACTTTGTGTAATGGCCCATCCACTCCCAGTATTTATTCAAGCCTAGTTTGATGGTGTCCAATTTGCAAATTAATTCCAATTCAGCAGTCTCTCGTTGAAGTCTGTTTTAGAAGGTTTTTTTGTTGTAATATTGAGACTTTTAGGTCTGTAATCAAGTGGCCAGGGAGATTGAAGTGTTCTCCAACTGGTTCTTTGTGTTGCAAACATTACTGCTCTGTAAAATGTTCTGGCTTCACAGAGATGACCTTGGGACCCCAGCCTCCCTTTTTGTTATCGGCAACTGAACAGCTGCACAGAATTAGAAAGCGGCCAAGAAGAACTAAGGAGGACTTTCTCCATGAAGTTATGATGCACTCTGCCGCCGAGAAAAAGGAATTGAGGGAGTAGTGGGACAGCAAGAAGAGGGACCGAAAGGAGAACTCGGCACACCAGAAAGAAGCCACTGAGTGGCTCTTAAACATTATGGAGCGCCAAGTGGACATGCTCCAGGCAATACTAGCTCTTCAAACCAAGCAGCTCCACGCCCGCCCTCCCCTGCAGCCACTGTCACAAAACTCTTTCCCATGTGCCCCCCACACACCACCACCACACGGTTATCAACCTCCTGGCTCTGCTCTCTACCCGCAGCACTCCACTCCTCCCTCCTCACAGTCCAGCACTGTGGACTCCCACTACCCACTGCACTCAACACCCATCCATCTGAAGTACAGCACCCGCCACATTGTACTCCAAAGGAGAAGGCTGGGTACGATTCCTGGACATACACAAAACTCTAGCTGTCCGAGGACCCCTCCTCCTCTTGAGACCTGACCTTCCCTTCCCCACCCCTTATCCCCCTCGCTGCTGATGAATGTTTTCGTTTGACTCTCTCCTCCGGTTGTTGTCTTTTAATAAAAGATTTGTGTTGGTTTGAAAGCAATCTTTATTCTATCAAGTGAAAGCAAAAAGAGCACTGTAAAGCTACATACAATAATGTTAAGCCCCCTTCTTGCATCTTGTGCACCAATCACTGCCTAACATTACAAGCACTGCAATCCCAAGCACAGCAACAAATAATGGTGGCTTTCAGCTTCAAATTGCTGTCTCAAGGCATCCCTGATCCTTATGGCCCCATGCTGTGCCCCTCTAATAGCACTGGTCTCTGGCTGTTCAAACTCAGCCTCCAGGTGCTGAGCCTCTGCAGTTCAGCCCTGAGTGAAGCTTTCACCCTTCCCTTCACAAATATTATGGAGCGTACAGCACACAGCTATAAGCATAGGAATATTGTCATCGGCCATGTCCAGCTTCCCATAAAGGCATCACCAGCGGGCTTTTAAACAGCCAAATGCACCTCAGCAGTCATTCTGCACTTGCTCAGCCTGTTGTTGAACCGCTCATTGCTGCTGTCAAGTTGCCTCGTGTATGGCTTCATAAGCCACGGCATTAAGGGGTAGGTGGGGTCTCCCAGGATCACAATAGGCATTTCAACTTCCCCTACGGTGACCTTCTGTTCCAGGAAGAAAGTGTCTGCTTTCAGCTTCTTGAACAGGCCAGTGTTCCAAAAGATGTATGCGTCATGCACCTTTCTGGACCAGCCTGCGTTAATGTCTGTGAAACACCCACGGTGAGCCACAAGCACCTGAAGAACCATTGAGAAATACCCCTTGTGATTAATGTACTCGGTGGCTAGGTGGTCTGGTGACACAATTGGAATGTGCATGCCATCTATTGCCCCTCTGCAGTTAGAGAAGCCCATTTGTGCAAAGCCATCCACAATGTAACGTACGCTGCCCAGAGTCACAGTCTTTCGGAGCAGAATGCAATTAATGACCCTGCACACTTCCACCAATATGACTTCAATGGTCGACTTTCCCACTCCGAATTGGTTAGCGACCAATTGGTAGCAGTCTGGAGTAGCCAGCTTCTACAATGCAATCGCCACATTCTTCTCCAGTGACAGGTCAGCTCTCATTCTCGTGTCCTTGTGCTGCAGCGTTGGGGCGAGCTCATCACACAGTCCCATGAATGTGGCTTTCCTCATGTGAAAGTTCTGCAGCCGCTGCTCGTCATCCCAGACATGCATCATGATGTGATCCCGCCACTCAGTGCTTGTCTCCTGAGCCCAAAAGTAGGGATAGTGATTGGGGTGTGCTATAGACCGCCGGGATCTAGCCTGGATATGGATAGAGAACTCTTTAATGTTTTTAAGGAGGTAAATACTAATAGGAACTGTATGATCATGGGAGACTTTAACTTCCCGGATATAGACTGGGGAACAAATGCTAGTAATAATAATAGGGCTCAGCTTTTCCTAGACGTGATAGCTGATGAATTCCTTCATCAAGTAGTTGCTGAACCGATGAGGGGGAATGCCATTTTAGATTTGGTTTTGGTGAGTAGTGAGGACCTTGTTGAGGAAATGGTTGTAGGGGACAACCTTGGCTCGAGTGATCATGAGCTAATTCGGTTCAAAATAAATGGAAGGATAAACAAAATTGCATCTGAGACTAAGGTTTACAATTTCAAAAGGGCTAACTTTACTAAATTAAGGCGACTAGTTAGGGAAGTGGATTGGACTAACATATTTAGGGATCTAAAGGTGGAAGACGGGGATTATTTCAGGTTGAAGTTGCAGGAGCTGTCAGAGGCCTGTATCCCAAGAAAGGGAAAACGGTTCTTAGGTAGCAGTTTTAGACCGAGCTGGATGAGCAAGCATCTCAGAGGGGTGATTAAGAAAAAACAGAAAGCGTACAAGGAGTGGAAGATGGGAGGGATCAGCAAGGAAACCTACCTTATTGAGGTCAGAGGGTGTAGGGATGCAGTGAGAAAGGCCAAAAGCCGGGTAGAGATGGACCTTGCGAAGGGAATTAAAACCAATAGTAAAAGGTTTTTTAGCCATATAAATAGGAAGAAAACCAAGAAAGAAGAAGTGGGTCCGCTTAAAACTGTAAACGGGGTGGAGATTAAGGATAAGCTAGGCATGGCACAATATCTAAATGAATATTTTGCCTCGGTCTTTAATGAGGCTAATGAAGGGCTTAGGAATAGTGGCAGAGTGACTGATGGGAATGAAGGTGCGGGGTTGGAAATTACAGTATCCGAGGTAGAAGCCAAACTTGAACAGCTTAACGGTAGTAAATCAGGTGGCCCGGATAATCTTCATCCTAGAATATTAAAGGAATTGGCGAGTGAAATTGCAAGCCCATTAGCGATAAATTTTAATGAATCTCTAAACTCGGGGGTTGTACCGTTTGACTGGAGATTAGCTAATATAGTTCCTATTTTCAAGAAGGGGAAAAAAAGTGACCCGGGTAACTACAGGCCTGTTAGTTTAACATCTGTAGTATGTAAAGTCATGGAAAAAATATTAAAGGAGAGAGTAGTTACGGACATTGAGGTCAATGGCGATTGGGACAAATTACAACATGGTTTTACGAAAGGTAGATCGTGCCAAACCCACCTGATCTCCTTCTTTGAGAAACTAACAGATTTTTTAGACAAGGGAAATGCGGTGGATCTAATATATCTTGATTTCAGTAAGGCATTTGATACGGTACCGCATGAAGAATTGCTGGTTAAATTGGAAAATATGGGGATCGAAATGAAAATCCAGAGGTGGAGAAGGAACTGGTTAAAGGGGAGACTGCAGCGGGTCATATTGAAAGGTGATCTGTCGGGTTGGAGGGAGGTTACCAGTGGAGTTCCTCAAGGTTCGGTTTTGGGTCCGATCTTATTCAATCTATTTATCGCTGACCTTGGAATCAAAAGTAGGAGTGGGCTGATAAAGTTTGCAGATGACACGAAGTTGGGAGGTATTGCCAATTCAGAGAAGGATCGGGATATCCTCCAGGGAGATTTGGATGACCTTGTAAACTGGAGTATTAGTAATAAAATGAAATTCAATAGTGAGAAGTGTAAGGTTATGCATTTAGGGATGACTAACAGGAATTTTAGTTACAAGCTGGGGACGCACCAGTTGGAAGTAACGGAAGAGGAGAAGGACCTCGGAGTCCTGGTTGATCATAGGATGACTATGAGTCGGCAATGTGATGTGGCCGTTAAAAAAAGCTAATGCGGTCTTGGGATGCATTAGGCGAGGTATTTCTAATAGAGATAAGGAGGTGCTAGTCCCGTTATACAAGGCGTTGGTGAGACCTCATTTGGAGTACTGTGTGCAGTTTTGGTCTCCCATGTTTAAGAAGGATGAATTCAAGCTGGAACGGGTACAAAGAAGGGCCACTAGAATGATCCGAGGAATGGAAAGCCTGTCGTATGAAAGGACACTTGAGGAGCTCGGTTTGTTTTCCTTAACCAAAAGAAGGTTGAGAGGAGATATGATTGGTCTCTTTAAATATATCAGAGGGATAAATACCAGGGAGGGAGAGGAATTATTTCAGCTCAGTACTAATGTGGACATGAGAACAAATGGATATAAATTGGCAGTCGGGAAGTTTAGGCTTGAAATTAGACGAAGGTTTCTAATCATCAGGGGAGTGAAATTCTGGAACAGCCTACCGAGGGAAACAGTGGGTGTGAAAGACCTCTCTGGCTTTAAGATTAAGCTTGATAAGTTTATGGAGGGAATGGTTTGATAGGATAACGTGATTTAGTCAATAGGTCAATAACGTGCAACCACTGGTAATTAGTACCGAGGGTCAATGTTGGGATATTGAAAGTCTTTTTCCTGAGTGTCTGGCTGGAGATCCTTGCCCGCATGCTCGGGGTTCAGCTGATCGCCATATTTGGGGTCGGGAAGGAATTTTCCTCCAGGGTAGATTGGCAGTGGCCCTGGAGGTTTTTCGCCTTTCTCCGCAGCATGGGGCAGGGGTCGCTTGCTGGTGGATTATCTGCTACTTGAAGTCTTTAAATCAGGATTTGGGGACTTCAACAGCTGAGTCAAGGGAGAGAATTATTTCAGGAGTGGGTGGGTCAGCTTTTGTGGCCTGCATCTTGCGGGAGGTCAGACTAGATGATCATAATGGTCCCTTCTGATCTTAAATTCTATGATTCTATGATTCAAAAGTGGCGTTCCACTGTGGTCAGCACCTCTGTGAATGCCACAAGCAATCTCGGGTCGTAGCTACTACATGTGGTGAGATCAATGTCACACTTCTCTTGCCTTTGTAGTTTAAGGAATAACTCCACTGCCATTCATGACGTGTTGGTCAGAGCGAGCAGCATACTGGTCAGCAGACACAGGGTACGCAGTACACAAAGCATTGAATGATGGCACCAAATGCAGATGGAAGCACAGGGATTGCTGGGATTCAAAGCAATGCATCACAGAGCATTGGGACAGGACCCAGGATGCCCTGCAACCCCTTCCGCCTTCCCACAACTCTTAGTGGAAAAGAGAAAGAGGTGCTCTGTGGGACAGCTGCCCAGAGTGCACTGCTCTGAATACCACTGCAAGTGCCACAAGTGTGAACACACTATTGCACAGGCAGCTGTCAGTGTGAACACACAACAGCGTTTTTTCTTCTGCACTCTCTGAGTGGCACTGTAACTTTGCCAATGTAGACGTGCCCTAAGGGAAGAGACTGGAGTCTGAGTTCTTGAGGAACTGTGTGGAAGGTCTCGGGGAACATAAAACCTTTGGCACTGGGAAAATGACTTTGATTCACCATTAGTTGAATATCCTTATGGACAAATAAAAACATTTGGGGCAATTTATGATTTCTAGTGCTAGATTTCTAGAGGTGCAGGTTAGAACCTGTTTGGTTTTTTGGGCTGTGTAATGGTTATTTACCTTTTTATTTAAAACAGTGCATTAAACCAAACAGGTTTTCTTTATTATATATATATAATAATTTATAACTTTATTATAATATATATTCACTTGAGGATAATATATATATATATCTCCTCAAGTGAATTGATGTATGGAGTGGGGAGGGGGGATTGGGACATCTATCTTCAATCAAAGGTCTTGAAAATAATTAGTACAATATACTTTTTAATGTTGGCATACAAATATGCAAACACAAATGTGTTCTGGATAAAAAGCTTCATTCTTACATGGTACTAGGCTCATCCCCTTCTGCTTAGGTATTTGAGAACATGGCAGAGTAGATCAGCCGCTTGGCTCTAGCCTTTCAGTGAACAGCTCATCCCATGTAAGTCTTTATATTTTGCTGTTCTCAATGTATAGCTTTGATTTCTTTCATATGTACTGACTGAATTTCACTCATTCTGTTGTGGAAAAAAATAAGTTAAAGGGAGGTAGGAGGAGGAGGAAATAGGCCCCAGGACCCTGTAGAATTAAAAAAAGGAATTGATCCAGATAATTAACCCATACAAAACTAAAACTTAAGTAAATATTAAAACATCATTCATTATTATGTTTATAATGCTGGCATAGGGCTAAACACTTTGCAGACTGTAAGAAAACAATGTCTGTTCCAAAGAATTTACAGCCTATGGTGTTGATCCAACCATGTTCACATATGCCTTAAGTATATGAGTAGTCCTGCTGAAGTCAATGGGATTATTTGTGCGTTTAAAATTAAGCATGTATTTAAGGGCTTCGCAAGATTTGTCCCTATGACAATTCTGCAACCCTTATGTTAAGAGTTACATAGTCACACAAGTAATTCCACTGACTTGAATGGGATTACTCACATCATAACTTCTCAGTGAGAATAAGTGTAAAAATCAGGCTACAAATAAGCATTCGGATTCCATTCAACAATACAGACTATAGCATAACTGTAAGATTTATACACTTGCTATTACCCAAATAGCTCCACTGGAATTTAAAATTCATTGGCTAGATCTTCAGTTGACGCAAGACATTGTAGCACCATTGAAATTATCCAGAGCAGCACATAGATGTCTAGCACTCTTATTCTTTATAACCTTCGTATAACAAAATGTAAGCACAGAATGGTAAATAAACAAGCCTATGAATCTCCGTGCACCCACAATAGTCTCTAGCAGTTTGTCTCTTCAACAATGTTTGTTTACATTTATAACTAAATTAAGAGAAAAAATAAATAAGTATAGTGTTATGGAGATTTTTACTTTCTCATAGACAGTTGAAGAGGTACTTATGATTAGAAATAGAATTATGTAAAATATACATTTAAGACTTGATTGGGAGAAACTACAAAATCAAACCTACCGGTAAGTTTTGTGAAAGACCAAATAAGATTAACTTAGACAACGACTGGTGCCATACAGCCAGCACAGATTAATAAAAGGCAAGTCAATCTTAATAAACCTGATTAAATTATTTAAATGATAATCTGGGATGAAAAGGCAACAGGCATTCTTGCTTTGAAATCCAAAAAAGGGTTTCTTTTGACCAAGCACAACTTAAAGTGCAGTTTCTACAAAATCAAAATTTTCCATGGGAAAATTTCAAATCTTGTTTTTTTCCAGTTTTCCATTGGGAAAATCTAAATGAAATATTTTGTTTCAAGTCTTTGACCTAAAAAAGATGAAAATATTTCAGTTTGTTGAGCCAAATCACAAATGTTTCATTTCGGGTTAGACCAACATTAATCTGTCTGCCTAAGCTGCCATTATGTCTCAAGGGAGTTGTAGTTCAGATGTTTCATCCCCCCATCCTATGGGACAAGCTCCGTGGCTGGAATATATAATACACTCATTATTATTATTTTGCACAATTTACTGTGCATGAGAAAGTTCAATATTGGGATTTTGTCATGATTTCAGTCAAAAGTAAATATTTAACTATCAGAATTTTTCAAAGAATTAAAAGTTATGGTTTTAATCAGCTTTGTTAATTTTGCACTGTAAATCAATGCTCTGGAAGAGGAAATAATAAAAGCACATAAATCCATTGATGACATTAATCTGTAATATCATGGGAAACTGGATCTTCCTTGATCTAGATCATTATGGATTTAACACTGTCCGTGTGCTCAGTGCTATTTAAAAAAAAAAAAAAAAAAAAAAAGAGAGAGAGTCTTTCCCAAATTCCATACATCTATAGTAAATTGGTTAGAGCCTGACAATCCATATGCAGTTTCACAAGATATACTAGAAACAATGACAAGAGCCACATATAGTCAAATGCATACAGAATGGCAGGGTGTGGGGAGAAAACAGAGACATATAAATGTGAATAAAACATATCGGAAGAGATGCATAAATAGATGGTGAGATTGCAACTTGACGACTGTCATAGTTTTATATGATATATTATGTAGAGATAATAAAAACTGGAAAGAGTAGAATTAGAATTGAAAATCAACTCACGCTGTAGTGGGGGTTAGGGAAACCAGGTTTATATTACATGAGATTAAGAAGAGGAATACAAACTATTTCTAATGGGCATTGCAAAAAGGATAAATACTATATCACTAGGTGAAGGCTTGATACTGCACTGTTGACAGCAATGGGAATTAAATGCAGCACATTAAGACCCTAGGAATGCGTCATAACATGTTCAAAACTAGCAGGTCCACTTCTACAATAAGCACTTTCAACTCCTATGACTAATGGCAGTTGAGGGTACACAGGAGGCTGTGACAGGCTCCCCAGGATGCAGCCTGGGACTGTGGGACCGCTGTGCCCCTTTAACTTTCCAGCCTGGACTGTCTCTCACGATGATTTGCTAGTGACAAGGAGCAAACCCCTCCAGGCACTGTGATCACTCAGCACAACAGCATGTCAAGCCCCAACCCAACTAGATTGCATGAATCCTCCCAGAGCCACTCATGAATCACACAGAGTAAGGCACTAGCCAAATCTCTCCCCCCCCCGGCCCCACCCCCAGGTCCCAGCCTTTACCACAGGTATATACCGTCTTGCACTGCTCAAGATGAGCAGTGCAAATTTATTCATTGGTTCAGCACTTCATCAATGGAAAGTGGATATACACTAGCCTTTGCAAACCTGAGCAGATTTACCACACACTTCTGGCAAACTACTGGTAAAGATAAACAGTAAAAAGTTTATTGACTGCGAAAGATAGATTTTAAGTGATATGCAAAAAGTCAGAGTGGTTACCAAAATAAAATAAAATATAAGCATGCAGTCTAAACTCTCAACCCTATTAGACTGGGCAACATCTAGATTAAGCAGTTTTTCTCACCCCACTGGATATTGCAGTCCTTAATATACAGGTTTGTCCCTTAAACCTGGGGCAGTTTCCTCTGAGTGTCTTTGTTGCTTGCAGCAGAGATGGGGGCAGGAGAAAGGCCAACCTTAGGGCCCCTGTGTTCTGTTTTATAACCTCAGTCCATTGTGCTTGGAGTACACAAGTCCAGCCATATCTGGTGGGCATTGTTGAGTCCCCAGGCAAGGTTAAGCAATTCCCCTGGTGTGGCCTTCTGCAGGCGAGTCATTGAATTGTAGCTCCCTTGCTGGACAATGGCTGTTGATGGGTTGTGTGACATCCACACAGATATTGGTTACTTTCTTTGGCATTGTCTCTTGAGAGCTTTGTATCATGGCTGGAAAACAGCTGGCAGAAACTGAACTCAGGAAAGACCGAAACGATACGAATAGGAGGGTGGAGGCACTATGAAAAGCTCATCTCCTCCTTAACATTCCCATTGATCACCCAGCAATCATAAAGTCACTGTGCAGACTTAGATTATTTTAGAACTCCTCAATACTTTGGAATGCTCCAAGTGCCACAGCTACAAAGACCACCACTCCTGCCGATAGGTAGACAAAATGCTCTCCGACACAGATCTGGCCAGTGATCCATGCTCACATGACCTCCAAACTCCAAAATTGCAACTCTCTCTCTTCATCTGGGAATGAAGCCAAATATCCTCAAAACAGACCAACAAAAACAACCCTCACTCTCATGAACAATTTTTTTAAAAGATTCAACCGATACAAAATGCAGCAGCCTGTTTGCTGAGAAACATGGGTCACTCTGAACACATTACCTCAGTTCCTCTGTTGATGCTGGGTCTCCACTGAATGAAAAAGAGTCAAAGTACTTGCCCTGATAGCTTATGCCTTCAAGGGAATTGCCCTGTGTTACCAGGTAAAATCACCTCTCCATCTACAACCATAAAATTTCCAGCAACAGAAGCAACGAACAGAAACAGATACACTGCACCATAACTATGAGACAGACATCCAATAGGAGGAGACCTGTGTGTGTGGAAAGAATGTTCCTGAGGTTCTGGATCTAGACTATACAATTTATACTCAAAAGAGACAAGAATTACCACAGGCCTCATGACATTCAGAACTAATAGCAAAATTAATTCCTTTGACTTAACAGAATCTTTCCCCTGCCTGGGTGTGTAAAGAGCTGTTCTGGGGAAGCTATCTTTTAAGCTACTGCTGCAGGTAGAGAAGAAAGCTTTGTTATCCTTTTCTTTCATTGAGAAGGAATATAGAGACACTTAGCCCGATAGATGAATTTGTATTCCTCACAAAGGACTCAAGGAAGGACAAAATAATGAAAAAAAAAAGCAGTTTTACGAGAGTTGCTAAGAGATTGCAATAGGGACACATCAATAATAGATTATTATGGCTTGATGAGTCACTAACTGATATTTATCCACATAAAAAAGCAAAACCAAAACAATGTAATTCCGCATAAATTGTCCCTAATCAAAGCAACTCTGAAAGAAGGGGGAAACTAGAGCTCTGGAATAAGCGATACTTCTTAGCACTTTCGTATATAGTGACTTATGTGCCACACAATTAGCCAGTTATTGTTGAACAGAAGATTCCTCCTCCCTCAAAGGTGGGGGGGGGGGGAGAAGAGAGAGAAAACTTTAGCTTGGAGCAGCTGAGGCAGAGTACCATATGCTCTTTCCTTCCTCCCGTCACCCCCTCACCAAAGGTGGCAGAGGGCTTATCCTTTGCTTTCCCTTCCCTTTCCCCTTTCCTCATGCTGGATCTGAATGGGTGTGCTAAGGGGATGTCACACACTGCATTTAGAGTCCAGGCTGAGACTTGTCCTGCCCACAGGCACTGACATCGGCTTCTGGGAGCAGCATGGGGTTTGGTGACTGCTTCATCTCCATTGGTGGTAAGGGAGAGGCTTTCCAATCCCACCCTTATCATCCGATAGCTTTTTCCTCACACATTCCTGAGAGCTAGGCTGATCATCAGCTTGGGGTCTGGAAGGGATTTTGACAAAATTGGCAAACTGCTGAGTGAATTTTTTTCACCTTCCACTTGGCATTTAGAACATCTGTTTCCAGCAAGGGTTAAATTACAATTGTAGCAGCTTTGACAGGTTCTGATGGAGTTGATCAAGTGAGGACCCTGAAACCCTGTGGGCTGCTTTGGCATTGGCCCTGGGCATGCCCATGTAATGGTAAGGAGGTTTGCCTCTGTCTTGTGCAGCTTGTGATTCTATCTCCTTTCTTCTACTTCCAGCATGGATGACAAACCTTCACAGCCCCTTCAGAGAACTATCAGAAGCACTAACTTGGCCTTCCTAGCAGTCTCAGAGAGCAGACTAAAGTTTCATGTTCCAGTCTAGAAATTATTATATCGCTCCCTGTCAGTTGTAAAATACATGTTGGAGGGGTAAAAATGTATTTTATTACTGAACCACTGCAAGTTTCTCCTTAATAATTTACATCAGACGATTCCCCAATCCTAGAGTAGGTGATGTGAGAAAGATTAGTTACTCTGGCTTCCAAGGAAATACTAAGAATCAGAGAGGCACTGTCTTGCTTCACCTTCCAAAGGACCCCGGTGAAAGAAAGAAAAAAAAACATCTGTAGTAGGCACCATTGCTATTAAAGTAGAAATACAACGGATTGCATGCTCACATTTGGCTGCTCAGAATGGCAGGCAAACAGGTTGTGTGGAGTACACCATCTGGAAAAAAAAACCCCAATCTCTCAGTGATTCCCTTCGAAAATTCAAGCTGACTAATGTACAAGACCTCCAACACAGATCTTCCACCAGTTTTCCTTGGTGAGTAGGAAAAGAGATGATGGAAATATTTTGGTTTGAGCACACCATTCCCACTGACACTGTCCATCTGGCAAATGTGTAAGATTTGAGTTGAGTCAGGTCAGCTCAACTGCGTTAATAAACTTTAAAATTTGATCTGCAGAGTCATTTAGAAGTGATTATTTATTTATTTATTCTCCCTTGTTCCAGTCTCTCTGACTACTACAAGATAATCTTCATTCCCACCCTTAGTTTGCTTTTCATCCCGTCCCTCCGCCCACCGCCGTATTTAGGCAAAAATCATTTCAGCTAAAATGGATAACATAGCAAAGAAAGAATGATTTAGTGTCCCGCCAGAAATTTCATGCTATATATCTTACAATAATTGTCAAAAATCCTTTGGCACTAATTCAGACACGTCAATTACATTTGTGCAAAGGTAACATGGTAACAAAAAAGGCTCACACTGCAGTTAGAGAATAAGAGCCATGTATACACTGCACCACAGAAAATACAGGCAATCACTATTCATGTTATAGCCTATTGTTTGCTCTTTGAATTTATGCATAGTGTGACATACTTCTAAAGCTCTGGGAAAAGTTGAGTTTTACTAAATGCATTATGCATAAACACAAATCAGGTAACTGTATGTGCAAATACTCTTTACATGTGCAACTATTCCATTTGGAAGTGCAAAGCTACAGTAGATTGCATGTGCAAAAAGCTGCAACACATTGGGCATGACCCACTTGTTCTGAGTGGCACTGAAAAACTGGTTAAGAGAGCTATACTACTTTACTCCAGCTGAACAAGAATCTGGCATCTACGTCTGTTAGTTTAATATATAAATGAGAATTATTTTTATTTTTTGGTGAGAAAGATGAAGCTGATATTATAAAAGGAATATTACAAAAACATAAATGTGTTGTCCACAGGATCATTTGTTTCTTGTGCTTGTATGGCCTTCCGAATTCCATTTACAATAACTTTAGTCTATCTTCCATTCAATCCTAATTAATCTGACTGATGGAGTTCACAAAATAAACAGACTCCTGGTCGTACTGATGTTTTTGTCCCTTATTATATAGGTAATGTACTATCACCGTAAGAACGTGTCTGATTTACTAGGAGCATTAGGTAGCTTTTCCAATAACAAATAATCAGCTAAATCTGACACAGATCACACCATTTCATTAAATGTTATAATCGCTGGCCTTCCGTTAATTCGAATGGCTGGCTCACAGCTGGCCACAGCTGATGTGAAAACATGTTCCGGTCCACTGTGATCGCCTTACATAGCAAAGCAATCAGCTGCTCCAAGAGGCATTAACAAATGTCAGTGGCTAAAATAACTATATCCAATATGTAATTATAATATTTTATCAGTGATATAGACTGAAATGTTTTAACAAAAATCACCTTGGGCACAGTAAAAACTTTTCTTTTTTTCCCCAAGAACAGAGGACACATTTAAGGAATTAAAAGAGGCATATGGCAGATAAGTGTAAATCCCATTCCTCGTTATCTAATAATAGTCAGCCTTTTATATTATTAAAACTCTGAAAACAGGGATTCTTACTGATATTCTGGCTGCAGTATATTTTCCCCAAGAGCCTTTGCTTCTCAACCTTATCACACAACAGAGCCCCTCTGTTAATAAGCTATATAATTGGAAATTTTATATCATTTCTAAAATTAAAAAGAAAAAAAATCCTATTAGTTGAGCTTCGGCTACAATTAGGCCAGATAACACTGGGTCTGACTTTGGTTTAATTAACGAAAAATTCCAGAAATTTTGTTCCTTACCAGAAAATGGCCATATCATTAGGGCTAGGTAATTTCTAGGATTGGTAACAGAGACATATTTTAATCTCTAGGTCTCCGGTTCACATCTGTCCCACATCTAAATCAGTGACTGAACAGACACAAATATGGTGAAATTCAGTGAGTTGATGCTTTCAATCCAGCTTCTAGTGGGTAGATGACCACATCAGATAAAACTGTCACAAATTACAGTCTCAACATAAAGACCCAGGAATGAGCAGACTGAACTGTAAAGCAGTGTAATCTGGAGGAATTAGAGGGTCCAGAGGTTATGAGTTCAAATATGGGATCTGCCACTGATTCAGTGAATCATCTTGCATGAGCCACTTCACTTTTTCAACTCAGCTCCCGCACCTATATAGGCAAGAATTGCCAATACCTATATGGAGCAATTTTGCCAAGAACTACTACTAGAGCAGCATGTCGTAAAAGCCAGGGAAAGATGCCCAGTGGCAATACCTATTAATTCTTGGAAAATATGTTCATTGACAGAGCAGAATATAGGTCACAGAAATTTGACTAGATATATAATTGTGTAAAACCCAGCTGCTATATTGGCCATGGCCACTAGCTATAGCTGTGAAAAAAAAACTTATGAAATCACAAGAACATGAAACTCAGCTAGGTTTTACTTTTAATTATAAAAACAAAAAACTCATCATTTTTACATTTATTTAAAGGGTTATAGAAGATGTTGAACCTTTCATGATCATATGGGCCTGGTTTCAAGTGATCTTGAATCATACTGAAGTTAGATGAAGCCTGGAGTTTCATACAGTTTTGACGTTAAAAAAAATCACGTGAAATACAGAAATTTCACCCATACTTGGTTGTGACCACCAGTTCTCACGCAAAACCAAAAAACTCTAATTGCAAGCCCATACAGACAGAAATCAGCATTAGTCACTTAGGGTATGTCTACACTACGGAATTAGGTCGAATTTATAGAAGTCGGTTCTTTAGAAATCATTTTTATACAGTCAATTGTGCGTGTCCCCACACAACATGCTCTAAGTGCATTAAGTCGGCGGACTGCGTCCACAGTACCGAGGCTAGCGTCAACTTCCTGAGCATTGCACTGTGGGTAGCTGTGGGTAGTTATTTCATAGTTCCCGCAGTCTCCGCTGCCCACTGGAATTTTGGGTTGAGATCCCAATGCCTGATGGGGCGAAAACTGTGTCGTGGGTGGTTCTGGGTACATGTCGTCAGGCCCCCTTCTCCCTCCCTCCCTCCCTCTGTGAAAGCAACGGCAGATAATCATTTCGTGCCTTTTTTCCTGGGTTACCTGTGCAGACACCATACCACGGCAAGCATGGAGCCTGCTCAGCTCACCGTCACCGTACGTCTCCTGGGTGCTGGCAGACGTGGGACCGCATTGCTACACAGCAGCAGCTCATTGCCTTTTGGCAGCAGATGGTGCATTATGATTGGTAGCCATCGTCGTCATACTCCTGGGTGTTCTTTTAGCCGACCTTAGTGAGGCTGGTCAGGGCACCTGGGCAGACATGGGAGTGACTCAGCCAGGTCACTCCCATCTTCTGCCGAGCACCCAGGAGATGACAATGGCTAGCAGTCGTACTGCACCATCTTCTGCTGAAGACCCAGGAGATGATGGCAGCTAGCAATCGTAATGCAGCATCTTCTGCCGAAGACCCAGGAGATGACGATGGCTAGCAGTCGTATTGCACCGTCTACTGCCAGTCTAAGATGTAAAAGATAGATGGATCAAAAGAAAAAATTGACCCGATTTGTTTTGTGAAATCAATAGCCTGCTAAACCCAGGCTTTTGAGTTCAATCCTTGAGGGGGCCCTTCTGTGTGACAGTTGTTTGTGTTTCTCCTTGATGCAAAGCCACCTCTTTTGTTGATTTAAATTCCCTGTAAGCCATGTCGTCAGTCACCCCTCCCTCCGTCAGAGCAACGGCAGACAATTGTTTTGCACCTTTTTTCAGCGCAGAACCAGAAGCTGCAAAAGCAAAACCAAGCGAGGAGGCGACGGTAGCATGGTGACGAGAGTGATGAAGACATAGACATGGACAAAGACTTCTCACAAAGTACGGGCCAGGCAATGTGCCCTGGCAATGTGCACATCATGCTGATGAGCTCTGCATGGTCATCTGTGCTGGTCAGCTCACCATGCTGGCCAAACAAGACATGAAATTCAAAAGTTCACGGGCCTTTTCCTGTCTACCTGGCCACTGCATCTGAGTTGAGAGTGCTGTCCAGAGCGGTCACAATGGAACACTCTGGGATAGCTCCCGGAGGTCAATATCGTCGAATTGCATCCACACTACCCCAAATTTGACCCGGCAAGGCTGATTTCAGCACTAATCCCCTCGTCAGAGGTGGAGTAAAGAAATCAATGTAAAAAGCCCTTTCAGTAAAAAAAAAGGGGGGGGGGCTTCATCATGTGGATGATTGATCTAACACTGCTAAATTTGACCTAAAATTGTGTAGACCAGGCCTTAGAGTGATGGCCATTATAAAATCAGCATCTCCCAAGAACTACCAAGTGATCTGATATTCCTCTCTAAACAACAGTGAATATTTTCCCACGGAGTATGTAATGCTCCCTTGTGCTTAACTATGCTTTGGCATAGAAAATACATTATGTATTGAGGCTAGCTAACTAAGACAATTAACAGATTTTTAAGTACAAAATTTGTGATTACATTAGTAGATAGATGTGGTAACTGTGTGGCAATGATTAGTAAATGTCAACTTTTTAGTAAATTACCACAGAATGCATACCAAGCTCCAATGAGGTGTTATAATAATTGACAAACACACAGATTCACCACAGACTTTGAATATAGCTTAACTTAAACTGACTTCTTATCTTGCTCAGCAAAAAATGCACTGGCTGATGGTTTACATATGAAGAATACCGTATTAGGTCTAAATGAGAAGTGTACAGAATAAACACACAGACAAACAATAAGGGAACAATCTCCCTTCATCCTCACTTAATTCTCAGTCAGCATCTCCATTTATGCACTAATGTCAAAGAAAAACAAATCACATCATGAGTTGGGTATGAAATTATTTTCATGGTGCGTGAACATTCTACAGATGCTTTGGACTGTACAGCGATTTCGGTATCTAAACAGTTTCCTTGTTATTCTGCAGGTGTATTACACACTGATGGTGGTACTGAATGGCAGAGTTAGGAGAGTTATAAAATAGCTTTAGCAAGAAGCTGCACTAACAGAAGTGACAGCCCTTCATATCAGTCCATTCCTCCTTTCTGTCTTCTTTGATTAAATATGTATCCTAATAATCATTGTCAATGCCTTGCATCTTTGTCATCCTTCTCCATTGTGACATCTTACTACCTCTGTGCAATCCTACAGAGAAACTGCCTCCTGGTCTTGTGTCCACACTGGATTTCAGCCAAGTTGTGACAAATTATGGAATAAGAAAACCCACAATGAAGCCTCCAAGGTGTCATGAGAAAGGCAGAAATCCCATTCTGCTCAAGCCAATCAGCAGGGTGAGAAAATGCCATCTCCACCCTAGTAAGCTTTTTGGAAGTGCCCATAGCAGACCTGGAGACCCAGTAACCACTAGCTTAGCAACTACTGCCCATAGGAAAGGGCATGGGAGAAATAGGGCTAAGTTGCAAAAAGTGATGGGAAAAAGTCCATCCCATTAACAACATGTGCTTCATCCTACTTGCAAACAGTTGCTGCAATGGAGGCAGATGCCCCCTACCAATGACCCACAAAAATTCCATTTTCTTGATAGTCCAGGCAAGGACCTGCTGTCGTAAGATAAGGGGAATTTGAAAAAGCGATGCCTCTAGATTTAAAATAAAGCAGAAATTATTGTAAGGAACATAGTCCATATACTGATGCAGGCCTGAGTGACTTTGGACAAATGTATAACCATCGTTAACAGTGCTAAGAGATGCTTAAAGCAGTTTTTTGTATGTAGGCGCACTTACTAGGAGAAAAAAACCCTAGATTCTTGTCCTAGCCACTACTCTAATCCCTAGGCTATTTTCCCAGTGTCCAAATAAACTCATTGTCATGAGAACGTGTGGAAAAGAGCAAATGCATAACCTGGAATAAGTCATGAATTATAATTTAGACAATCAAGACATTTGAGTCTTGAGCCTAAAGCAGAAACTTGCCTTACAATTCCATATCACACGACGACTTCTTGCATCCTATTTTCAAGAGACATCTGTTTCTGAGTTTAATTAAATGTAAGGAACCATCATCCTCTCTTTTAAAACCTTAAGAAGGACTCTTTTTCTTAATAATTAAATCATACTGAGTAAGTTAATTGTGGTAAGTGGTGAGATTGAACCACTGACTTATCAATTGTATTCAAACTGTAATATCAGTTTGACCATTGTAATGTATTTCTTGTAATTAGGTCAGGAGAATTAAGTTCACTTAGCTAGCAGCATATTTTGCTTAAACATATGTATTTTATAACTGCCTGCTTAAACTTTTAATAAACATATAAAAGACACACAGAAATGGTTTATTTCCCAAATCTTTAAGGTGAACCAAGTAACCTATGTAGGAGAAAAAGGTAAAATCCTTAACAGTCATGTCTGAGCCCACTCTATATTTCAATTAATATAGCTCTGTTATTCCTGCAAGATTCACAAATAAGTTATTTTCTGTAATTAATAAATAGTTGGAAATTTTTGTATTCTTAGTGTTGCCAGGTGTCTGGTTTTTGCCCAGTTGAAAAGGGACCGTGGCAGCTGCGGTCAGCATTGCTGACCGGGCCATTAAGTCTGGTCCGTGGCGCAGTGAGGCTAAGGCAGGCTCCCTGCCTGCCCTAGCTCTGTGCAGCTCCCAGAAGCAGTGGCATAGCCGCCCTCCAGCTCCTATACATAGGGGCAGCCAGGTCGTTCCGCATGCTGCCCCCGCGCCACGTGCCGGCTCTGCAGCTCCCATTGGACAGGAACTGCAGCCAAAGGGAGATGTGGGGGCAACGCTTGTGGATGGGACAGCGTGCAGAGCAGCCTGGCTGCACCTCTGCATAAGAGTCGAAGGGGGGGGGTGTGCCACTGGTTCTGGGAGCTGCTTAAGGTAAATGCCACCCAGAGCCTGCACCCCTGACCCCCTCCCACACCCCAACCCTGATCCCCCACCACGCTCCGAACCCCTCAGTGCAGAGCCCCATCCTACACCCCAAACCCCTCATCCCCAGCCCCAGCCCAGAGCCCTCACCCCCAACTCCCTGACCAGCCCAGAGCCCTCTTCTGCACCTTGACCCCCTCATTTCTGGCATCACTCCAGAACCCACACCCCAAGCCCCAGAGCCTTCTTCCATACTCTGAACCCCTCAGCTCCAACCCCCCAGGCCAGAGTCCCCTCCTGCACCCCAAAGCCCTCATCCCTGGCCCCAGTCAAGAGCCTACACTGCCTCCCACATCCTAACCTCCTGATCCAGCCCAGAGAAAATAAGTGACTGAGTGAGGGTGGGGAGAGCAAGCAACGGGGTGGGGGCTCAGGGAAGGGGAGGGGCAGGTGGTGGGGCAAAGGTGTTTGGTTTTATGTGAGTAGCAAGTTGGCAACCTTACGTGTACTTCCAAATTCAAAAAGGTTCAAACAACTTCACATACGTTTCTGGTTAGGCCTTTGTCATGGGGGAGTTTGTTTTTAATTAAGAGCCATGTTTTCAGGTATCAACCATTTTATATGCTGCATGATGACTTCCTTACCAAGTCATACAGTAAAAATAGATGTGGGTGTAAGGTCAGTTGCCCTCAAACTAATTATTAGAGTTCACTGCAAAATGAAATTCCTATACCATGGGAAACAGATTTTGAAATTCCATGTTCCCCCAAATTGGGACAGAAAATAAAAATCTCTGAATTTTTCAGAACAAATATATTCTAAATGTTTTATTCTGATCAGGCTGAAATGGCTCATTTGGTATTTTCATAATATAGTGTAAATATTGAATTGCAAACATTCCAGTGGAAAAAAAACTGACCAACTATAATACAATTTTAACAAAAATAGAGTCTCAGCATACAAATAGAAAGTAATGTTATTGTTAGCCATGAAAATTATCACACTGATTAATTTTGCATTTGTGTATTTTGTTAGTAAGGAAAAAGACCTAAATCCTGAAAATGTTTTTGGGGAGATTTTCCAATGCAAAAAAATGACTGTTGGTACCCAAGTTCCACTGTTTTTCAATGGGTTTTGGGCTCCTAACTTCCAACTGTCTCTTGGGAAATTCTCCCACGTGAGTAACTACCTACTTGACTAGTCCCATTTGTTCAAGAGACAGAAAACCAAGTGTAGGAATAAATGGTTGGTTTTCAACATATAACGTTTGTCCCAAAGTTCTTTATTAGGATCAATGTTCAGAGTATTTATCAGAGATCTAGAAAAGGGAGTAGAAAGTAAGGTAGCAGTATTTTCTGATGCCATAGACCTAGCTAGGTTACTCAAGACTAAGGGATTTTGAGGGGAGGGGGGCTTATCTTTAAGGTTTGTGAATGGGCAACAGAGGCAGATAAACGTTGTCAGAGTAAAGTGATGCACATTGAAAGGAATTTACACAAAAGCTTTGCTGAGTCCTACATTTACTGTAACACTTAGAGGGGAAATGGTTTTATTATTGGCAGCCTATTGAAGACCTCTGCTCAGTATGAAACAGCACCCATAAAAAGCAACCACAAAATGAAATTGACAGTGAATAAAACTGAAAATATTATATCAATATGTGTACAAAAAGTGTGCCACCTTGCCATGAAATACAGTGTTCATTTCCAGTTGTCCCAGCACAGGCTATACAGAAACAAAGGGAGTTCAGAGAGAGGCAATAAAAGTCATGGAAAACTTCTGCATTAAGAGGATTGAAAAGATGGAGATGACTGTTTAGTGCAGACTATCAGAGGGGTTGCCATGTTAATCTATATCCACAAAAACAACGAGGAATCCGGTGGCACCTTAAAGGCTAACAGATTTATTAGAGCATAAGCTTTTATGGGTAAAAAAACTCCACTTCTTCAGATGCATAGACTGAAAATTACAGATACAGGCATAAATATACTGGCACATGAAGAGAAGAGAGTTACCTTACAAGTGGAGGACCAGTGTTGAGAAGGCCAATTCAGTCAGAGTGGATGTGGTCCACTCCCAATAACTGGAGCATTTGTTCCAATCCCTCACACAGAGGCAAACAACGACAAGTTCTTTATCGAGCTTTCTTAAAACTACAATACCCACCTGCTGAAGTGAAAAAACAGATTGACAGAGCCAGAAGAATACCCAGAAGTCACCTACTACAGGAGAGGCCCAACAAGAAAAGTAACAGAACACCACTGGCATTCATGTACAACCCCCAGATAAAACCTCTCCAGCACATCATCATCTACCTACAACCTATCCTGGAAAACAATCCCGCACTCTCACAGACCTTGGGAGACAGGCCAGTCCTCGCTTACAGACAGCCCCACAACCTGAAGCAGATACTCACCAACAGCTACACACCACACTACAGAAACACTAACCCAAGAACCAATCCCTGTAACAAACCCCATTGCCTACTCTGTCCCCATAGTGACACCATCAGAGGATCCAACCACATCAGCCACATCGTCAGGGGCTCATTCACCTGAACATCTACTAATGTGATATATGCCATCATGTGCCAGCAATGCTCCTCTGCCATGTACACTGGCCAGACCGCACAGTCTCTACGTAAAAGAATAAATGGACACAAATCAGACACCAGGAATGGTAACATACACATGGTAACAATCTCCCTGGACACTCAATAACAGATTTAAAAGTAGCCATCATTCACCAAAAAAACCTTCAAAAACAGACTTCAAAGAGAAACCGCAGAGCTACAATTCATTGCAAACTTAACACCATTAATTTGGGCTTCAATAGGGAATGGGTGTGGCTAGCTCACTACAAAAGCAATTTTCCTTCTTTTGGTATTGACACCTCCTCCTCAAAGTATTGGGAGTGGACCATATCTACCCTGACTGAATTGGCCTTGTCAACACTGGTTCTCCACTTGTAAGGTAACTCCCTTCTCTTTGTGTTCCAGTATATTTATGCCTCCATACATCTGAAGAAGTGGGTTTTTTTTTAACCCACAAAAGCTTATGCCCTAATAAATCTGGTAGTCTTTAAGGTGCCACTGGACTTCTCGTTGTTTTTTTGTTTAGTACAGGAAGGAGATGACTAAGAGAGACAGATGTATGCAAAATAATTAATATTATAAAGCAGATCCAGTGCTCCTATATTCACTGGTTCATAATACAAGAAACAAATCAGATTCAATGAAATTAGAAACCATTATTTTCAAAACTGATGAAAGTAAATGTATTTTATGCAATACATAATTAGCATGTAGAATTCCTTGCCATTACATAAAACTGATTCAAGAACTTACTAGGATTCAAATACGAATCAGACATTTCTGAATAATGAAAATGTCTGAAAGTTACATCATATAAATTACAATAAAAATAGATATATAACCCCCCTCATTGTGGGACAAAAGCTAACTACTATCTAGAATGAGGTAGGGAGGCATTTCCTCTACAGGGAGATTAATTCCACAGTTTTTCACTTCATGGTGTCTTGTACTTTCCTCTCAAGCATGTGGTACTGCTCATTGCCAGACACAGGACACTAAACTAGTATCAACCACTGGCATGATCCAATATGCAATTCGTAGACTCCTAAAATTACTCATAATAGGTCAGATTTTCCAGTTTTTTACACATCTGTATTGCACATTCAATGTTTGTTATCTTTCAGACCAAACCTTTTATGACCTTGTTGCTGCTGTTTGGTCAACAACATAAGAATCAGTAAAAGATGCAACTTTCCACTTGATTAGTATCAAAGCATTGTTTATATATATTTAATCATGGCAGAAGGCTTGGGGTGGAATCCTGATTCCATAGACAAAAACAGCCATTCACAGCAAAGGTTACACCACAAATTAAATCCAGGTTTAAGTAGTCAGAGAGTTTTGAAAAGTTCTAACCTAAAAAAAGTTAAATTATTGTAAATTTGTAAAAAAAATCTGCACTGAGTGAATTACTACTTGTATTACAACAGCACGTAGGCACCTAGTCATTGACTAGGACTTGTGCTAGGCACTGTAGAACCAGAGAACAAAGGCGATATCTGGCCCCAAAGAGCTTATCATCTAAGTATAAGACAAGACGTATGATATTTCAATGAATCAACTGCTGTGCAAAGAGGTGCTTCCCAGACATTACTGACTGCATAATCCCTAACAAAGAAGACCATTTCTGATCACCCCTTTTTTTCATCAGATCCAGGCTATCTATAGCACTGGTCGGGACTTTTCCATCTATATTTATGTTCTTATGTAATTATTCTCCAAATTTTAAGTGGAACATTTGATTTTGCCAAAATATCTTGATTTTCTACTGGGAATCTCAAAATCCAGTATATTTGACCTAAATTGCAATTTTAACTGATGCAAAATATTTTGTTTAGAATCAATTCAACAAGACATTAAACCACATTTTCCTATCATTGTCTTATGAGAGTTGTAATTCGGGTCCACATTTTCTCCTATTGGTCAGGCTCTACAGAGAACTACATTTTCCCATGATGTAATGCAGATTTTCCTCCGACCTACCTGTGTGGTGCATAATGGGAGTCACATAACTAGGTGCATCATAGGTGCTGATTTCCTCTCAGGAAGGGGACACCCCTCTGCCCTAGGCCGCACACCCACTCTTCCCCTTCCCCCAAACCCCCACTCTGGCCCTGCCTCTTCCCATCCCCACTCCGCCCCTGCCACGCCTCTTTCAGCTGCCTTCCTCGAGCATGCCCCATCCCCACTCCTCCCCTGCCCTCTTGCATGCCGCAGAACAGTTGATCAAGGCAGGCACTGGGAGGGAGGAGGGGAGAGTGTGGCTGTCAGTGGGTGTTAAGCACCTGCTAATTTTTTTTTAGCATAAGTGCTCCAGCCTGGAACACAGAGTTGGCGCCTAGGAGATGCATTAGATATGGGAGTGTTGTCTGGCCAGGGAGCCTCACTAGAAGGGGAGAACTGGGACTTCAGGTTCCTGAATTAAAACCCCCCGGAGGCCGTGTGCCACTGAAGGAAAATGAAGGTGAATATTAAAGTGACTCAAAAGGAAGCATTTTTGATTAGTTTAATAAACCAAAAAAACCCAATATTCTCATTTCAGAAAGTGTTTCGCTTTGATCAAACATGTTTAAACAAAGTGTTTTGAAATTTCCAAATTGAAGTGTTTAGAATTTACATTCCGTGAAATATTTTTAAATTTCAACTTTTGATCCCAATGTGGGTGAAAAACAAGTGTTAAAATGTTGAAATTTCCTGAGAGTTGGACATTCTAAATTTCTCTTGAATTAAGGGAATGCTGCCTCTAGGTGTAGTAAGCAAATTCTTCAGAATCCTAAAACATTGGTACCTGTTCAAGGAGAAGCTTTAGAGGAAATACATGCGCCAAGCACTGCCCCATCTCCCTTGGCTGCTCAAAACCAAAATTATTTCAACAGAACTTCAAAATTGGGGAATTAATATTATATATGGGTCTGTTTTATGTAACAGATAATATGTTTCCCATTTACAGTGCAGTGAAACTGGCAGCATTTCAGTGGATATTGATTAGTGTGTGTTTCTTGCAGATGCCTTTGTAGCTCTGCAATTGCACGTGAATTGTATGCCAGAGGCCTGCTCAGTATGCTATTTAGAGTCTAAAGAATAATTGGACACACTGAAATGGACATTCCCGCTCCTGATTTATAAATAATGATACTCTGAGATTCTTCAGTAGGAAGATGTTAGAGAAGAAGTGCAAAATATTTTACAAACATCAATGAACTAACCATCCCTTTGAGCTAGTGAAGTATTAGCCTCATCCTATAGATGGGATAACTGAGTTAGGGAGAACATATATTACCTTCACAGTGGCCTACAACAAGTCTGCATGAGAGATGAGAATGATACCCATATCTTCCAACTTGCAGCCCTGTATTTTAACCAATAAACAAGGACCATTTCTCTCCTCCTTCCTTTCTCCCAGCAACAGAATAGAAATTCACACCTGAATGAGAGACTAAGGGGCTGCTTTGTACTGTCCTTTCTCTACTCCTCCCTGCAGGAGCAGCTTCCACAAACAGATGACCTTACAAACTACCACAGCTCTTTAAAAGCCATAGAATCTCCTTCCACCAATGAGAAGCAAGTGACAGACTGAGGCCTTGTCTACACTGGCAATTTACAGCGCTGCAACTTTCTCACTCATGGGAGTGAAAACACCCTCCCCTGAGCACAGCAAGATTCAGCGCTATAAAGCGCCAGTGTAGATAGTGCACCAGCGCTGGTAGCTGCACTCCAGCACGGTAGCTGTGCCCCTCATGGACGTGGTTTTTTTAGAGCGCTGGAACAGCTCTCTCCCAGCACTGCGCCACGACCACACAAAGCACGTTAAAGCACTGCCGAGGCAGCACTTTAGTGTTGCCAGTGTAGACTAGCCCTGAGTAACTGTCCCCATTCCGCCAGCAGAAAGCAAAAGTGGAACGCCTCCTTCTCTGCCCAGAACAAACTCAGCACAGCAGCTGACATTCCTGGTTTTGGAACCTCTGAAGCCTTGACCTAGGAAGAGGCACTTCACACTCTATACATCCTATCACACACCTACTATCCACTACTTTGTGGTCAAACTCTACAACAAAAGCAACATGGCCAATATGTTCAGTACTGTAAAAAAATCACAACTAACACACAGCACTTTCCCTCTGTCAAGTCTTAGTTGGAAGGAACATTCACAGACAGCATGCAGGGAAAGCAAGCTCATAATCTATATGCCAATTTACTGAAAATTATACATTAACCAAACCCCTGTAAGTATGAAAATACAAATACACAATATTTCAACTTATCTAGAGTACTATTCAGCCCCGTCATGCAGTCTGGAATGGCTCACAATCATGATTGCCTACCTCATTTTAAGTATCAGAGGGGTAGCCGTGTTAGTCTGGATCTGTAAAAGCAGCAAAGAATCCTGTGGATTCTTTGCTGCTACCTCATTTTAGACTGTCAAAAAAGCAGGGTAGAAACCCCCAAACTGGTTGCACGTTCTATAATTAGATTTCACTAACCCAGTAAAAAGTGTGAACTCCTAAAGCATTACAACAGCATTATTATGGAGTCTCAGTCCTCTTAGGCATTCCAGTCCATCTTGCCACCCAAGTAATGTAGCCACTTTACACCAAAATTACTAAGCCAGACTGGTTTCCTGCTCTGCGTTTGTCATTGTTCAGTGAGACCCTGGGCCTTGGCATGAGCGGGCACCTGCTTTACCATCCCCAAACCCCTTTTCCATAATAATTGAGAGCCTCGCAATATTTAATGTATTTATCCTCATAACATACCTGTCAAGTAGACAAATGGCATTATCCTCATTGTACAGATGGGGAAGTGAAGCACAGAGAGGCTAAGTGAGTTGCATAAGGTGTCACAGGAAGTCTGTGGCAGCGCAGGGGTTGAACACAGGTCACTCAAGTCCTAGGCTAATGCTCTAAGCACTGAACCATTCTTCTTCTATTTCTACAAGATTTTACCACCACAGAGCACAGAATATTGGTTGGAACAATGTAACTACTTTGATATTTAATATTTCTTATTTAGAGAGACCATGCTGTAGGCATTCAAATTTATCAGTTTCAAGAGATGGTGGAAAAGTACAGGAATGCAATTATAAAACATAACCTCAGTTAGCAAACTGATTGCTATCTCCTTAACATTATCCAGTGACACAATATGTCACTTAGAAACATCTGCTGAACAACATCATTGTATGGTATAAAAACAATCTGGACTGTTGAGATGTTGATATTCATTTAATATGGTAGCACATACATTAAAGGAACTACAGAGAGAAGTGTCTATTAGTCATCTCTTCACACTGCTTCCAGAAAAATATTCCTTAAACTGCCAGTGGTTTTTCTCCAATGACTACTTAATCTCCATAAATTGAAAGTCAGAGTTTGCATCAAATCTGGTTGTCATCAATCCCAGTTGTCTGCACCATAATAGGACAAAAACATGCACTGTGCTTCTCTGGAGGCAAATTATTTTTAAAATCAAATCGATCATGTGAAATAGTGGAAGTTATAACAACCTTATATGCAGATCTACAGAAGTCGATAACAGAAGTACTTATCGCACTGCATCAATATCCTGCCAACATACTTGGAAGGTAGTTAAAAAAAAAAAAGCAATATTTGACCTTCATTTTTTTGTGGCAGAAATCTTAAATCTACTGTTATTGCTGTGATGAGAAAACTATGGCAATACACTGCAGAAGACAAGGTTACTTGACTCCTTTTTCTAAAGAAAATTTTAGTGCTGTGGAAAAGTGACAGATTTCAGAACACTGAAATTGAAGTCCTCTATTTATCCACAAAAAGGTACACCACAGGTATTGTAGTAGATAGACAAGAAAGTGCCCTCATACAAAACAAGTATTTATATATGTAAACAATCACAGAGGTTACTTCAGATGAAAGCACAATAAATAAATAAATCCTATAGTGGATAATTATGGATCAGCTAACTTTCACAGGAAGCTTTTTTCCTTACCCCCTTCAATTAGTGGTTGATTTATGCTCACGCAGCATAAGGGTTCATATCTTGATGAAAGTTAAATATCTCCATTACATAAATCATTTTTAGTTCAGACAAACCCTCTCTTAACATTGTTATACGGGAAGATGTTAATAGCAGCCATCAGCCACAGACCTGGTAAAAGTGAATGGATTTACTAAACACCCTTAATTCAGGTGAAATGGGGAAGCAATTAAATGTCCCTTTGTTTAGTGATAGCTGACATAACAGATGCCATCACCCAAGGCATGGGCCAGTATGAAGAGGCCTTTCTGAAACTAAGCCATGTGTCCCAAGGGATTTCTCTGGAGACCAATTGCAAATGCAGGGGCTGAGACATTGATTGGAAGCAGCTGCAGCTGTCTGTGTGCATGAGAGAAGGGAACGAGAAAGCCAGCAGATAGACGGGAGAAGCAGTGTTCATCACCCTGAGAGGAAGGCAAGAGACCAAGCTTCCTTTTGGTCAGCCAGAGTGTTTGTTGAAAAAGCAGACTTGGATTTCTGAACAAGGAAACTGACTAGGGTTGCCAGGTGTTAGGTTGAAGAGACGTTAGAAGTCTGGTCGGTGGCACAGTTGGACTAAGGCAGGCTCCCTGCGGCTCCCAGAAGCAGCCGGCATTGTGATGACGGTAGCTCCATGTGCTGCCCACGGGAACCGCGGTCAATGGGAGCTCCGGGACTGGTGCCTGTGGTGCAGGCAGCGTGCACTGCGCAGACCTCCCTGGCCACCCCTGCGCCTAGGACCTGGATGCTTCTGGGAGCTGCATGGAGCCAGGGAGCCTGCCTTAGCCCCGCTGCACCATGGATGAGGAGCCACCTGCGGTAAGTGCAGCCCGGCTGGAGTCCGCACCTCAAACCCCTGGCATGCTTGTCAGAGCTATAAAATACAATACTGTCAACATAAATTCATTTGGGCACATATTTTATGAAAACTGAGTAAAATCCCAGTCTTTACTTAGGTATGTTTAACTCTCATTGAAGCCCAAGAGGAGCTGCATACATGTGTAACCAAGGACACAATCTGTGCTAGATGTCTGAGCTTAAAGTTTTAAAGCTTTTAGAAATCTAAAAATAATTATGAGTTCTACTTAGCCCCAAGCTTTCACTTCTGCTGTTGAGTGATAACTGCTGTGTTCTGCTACATTAATACAACTGGATTTATGAGCCTTCCTAGAAATCTCCAGTCTTGCTGTTGTGTTTTGTTGCTTTGTAAGGACACTGCAGTCAAAAACACATGTGAACTTATTTTTGAATGACTAGTAGCTACTCTAATATTTGATTCTGTTTCCCCATTGATTGGAACTCAGTTCTTTGTCAATCATGAAACCATAGATCTTTGTTAAATTATCTAGCCAATAAAAACTAACTGCTAACAAAAACAGCATAAATCCATTAAAGGCAATGAATAGAGTTATATAGGTATAAAGCTAGTGTACAAAAGAAGAATCAGGCCCCAGGCACTGCAGAATATAAGTGTGATTTGTTTTCTTCCTCCAGAAGGAAAATTGATTACTTTCTGTGTGGTAGGTCTAGAAATTGTAAATTCCTGTTTATTGAGGATATCTTCCCACCTTCCATCTGGAGCAAAGAAATAGACAAAACATTAGGAGATGTCAACATTAGATTAAAACCACTTGAAGCCTTTCACAGACAAAGAGGAAGAAGAACAACAGTAAGTGAGACACAATTAAGTGGGTTCTGTAGAGAATAAAGAAAATATCATCACATTGTAGAAAAATATTTTGCATACCCTGGTTACACATCTTTGCTTTTCCAAGTATGATGCAATTTACATGCCTGACAACATCCTCTGCCCAAAAAGGCAGTGGAATATAAATATGGATAAACTGTCATACATTCAGACAAGTAATGAGAAGCATGTGCCTTAGAACTGTGTCTTCAAAAAGCATCTAAGGAATCTGAATTCTGAGGAGTTAGTAACACACATTTTTGTTTTATTTTGTTTAGTTTTTAAAGAAGATTTTGGTGCTGCAGTTATTGCTTGAAATTAATCTGATTTCTTATGAAGTCTCCCTTTATTGAACTACAACCTGACATTTGAAAAATAAAGATCAGTAGTTTGGTTTAGTTTCCCCAAGACAGATGGTGGAGGAAAGTAAGCTACTGGAAAAGGCAGTAAAACTGGTAGACTGGCCTAGATTTTAAGGTCTATAGCAATCAAAAACAAGACTAAGCATAAACATAAGACCATGCCAGTGAGGTGACGTAAAACATAAGGCGTTTGTGGCTTTAAAACATGAGGTTTCTATTTTCACCTTAATCCACATAAGCACTTGTATGATTTGCTTGTTCCAGCTATTGTATTGTGAAAGTATATGAGAAACAAATCCATATCACCCCTTCCTTTACTGACCTCAGAACCAATACCGTAGCTTTTAGGTTTACGTTTGGGACTTCATTATTTATTTTTAATTTACAAAAGGCTGATTTCCATCCATGTGTCTCCAAACTTGTTTGGAGAGGAAGCCAACTTTGATGTTTCAAAACCTATTCTCAATCAATTTGAAAATCTTGGTGAAATGCATTTGTTGTGGACCAATTACAGAAAAGACGGTTACTCACCTGTAGTAACTGTTGTTCTTTGAGATGTGTTGCTCCAATCCATTCCAGTCAGGTGTGCGCGCCGCACGTGCACGGCATCTCGGAACTTTTTTACCCTAGCAACACCGGCGGGCCGGCTGGCGCCCCCTGGAGTGGCGCCGCTATGGCGCTCAATATATACACCAGCCGGCCCGTCCGTTCCTCAGTTCCTTCTTGCCGGCTACTCCGACAGTGGGGAAGGAGGGCGGGTCTGGAATGGATTGGAGCAACACATCTCGAAGAACAACAGTTACTACAGGTGAGTAACCGTCTTTTCTTCTTCGAGTGATTGCTCCAATGCATTCCAGTTAGGTGATTCCCAAGCCTTACCTAGGCGGTGGGGTCGGAGTGAGACATGGCGGAGTGTAATACCGCGGAGCCGAAGGCTGCGTCGTCTCGAGACTGCCAGTCGTCGAGATACGGGTACACGTGCATCTGATGACGCCGGAGGGCTGCGGCAACGACCGCCATGCATTTGGTAAACACCCGCGGGGCGGTGGACAGCCCGAACGGCAGGACTGCGAACTGGTAGTGTCGTTGACCACAAACCGGAGGTAACGACGATGGGGAGGATATATTGCGACATGGAAGTACGCGTCCTTCATGTCGAGGGCGGCAAACCAGTCTCCCGGATCCAGAGAGGGAATGATGGTCCCCAGGGTGACCATACGAAACTTGGGCTTGAGCAGGTATTTGTTCAGCTCGCGAAGGTCCAGGATAGGACGCAGCCCGCCTTTCGCCTTGGGGATGAGAAAGTAACGGGAGTAGAATCCCCTGCCCCGTCTGTCCTGAGGCACTACTTCTATGACACCCACGCTCAACAGAGTCTGAACCTCCTGTAAGAGGACTTGCTCGTGAGAGGGGTCCCTGAAGAGGGACAGGGAGGGTGGGTGGGAAGGCGGGGGCGAAACAAATTGCAGGCGGTATCCCGACTGGACTGTGTGGAGCACCCAGCTGTCCGATGTTAATCGGGACCACGCCGAAAAGAAATGGGAAAGGCGGTTGTAAAACAGAGGGGAAGGATCCGGTAGGGAGAGTGATGGGCCGTCCTCGAGCGTCCCATCAAAAGGCCTGCTTTGCCCCCTGAGGGGCCTTTGAAGCGGCCTGGCCCTGGTTGCGTCGGTTGCCGGATGGACGACGGCGATTTTGGGCCGGACGTCAGCTGTTATATGGGCGATACCGAGACTGGTAGGCCGGTCGAGAGGGCTGCGGACGGAACGGCCTATGCTGCGTCGCTGGCGTATGCATGCCCAATGTACGAATTGCGATACGGCCGTCCTTTAACGTTTGGATCCTAGAATCCGTTTTTTCGGAGAACAGCCCCTTCGTATCAAAGGGAAGGTCCTGCAACGTGTATTGGACTTCCGGCGGCAGGGTGGAAGACTGCAGCCAGGCAATATGCCTCATCGTGACCCCCGAGGCTAGGGTCCACGCCCCCGAGTCCGCAGCGTCAAGGGCAGCTGAGATGGAGGATCTAGACGCCCTCCTTCCCTCCTCCAACATGGCCGTGAACTCCGGACGGGAGGCCGACGGCAGGAGCTCGGTAAATTTCGCCAGGGACGTCAGAATGTCGAAGGCGTACCTGGCAAGGAGGACCATTTGGTTGGCAATCCTCATTTGCAGGCCCCCTGCCGAATAGACCTTTCGGCCTAGCAGGTCCATACGCCTCGCGTCCTTCGACTTGGGCGCCGAAGCCGGTTGACCGTGTCGCTCCCTGTCATTAACCGACTGTACTACCAGAGAGTCTGGGGTCGGATGCATGTACAAGTATTCATAGCCCGTGGGAGGGACAGAGTACTTCCGCTCAACCCCGCGGGCTGTAGGGGGCACGGACGCTGGCGTCTGCCAGATCGTGGTGGCATTTTTCTGCACCGTCCGTACAAACGGAAGTGCCACCCGCACCGGCATGTCAGACTCGACCACATTGGTGATCGGGTCCTCATCCTCGCGCACCTCCTCTATGGGCAAGGCCATCGCAGTCGCCACCCGACGAAGGAGGTCTTGGTGAGCCCGCACGTCAATGGGGGGAGGCTCCTTAGCCGCTGCCCCGGCCACCACCTCATCAGGCGAGGATGAAGAGGACAATCCCTGGACGGCTGTTTCCGAAGGCGGTTCCGCCACCTGCCCGTCGGAGGGTGCGGGCTGCGCGTGGCCCTGGGACTCTGATGGAACCGCGTCCGCCGCCGGTGGCGAAGGGGCCGGTCTGGATACCGTCGCCTCCGGGACTCTGCGCTCCGACGCGGGGGGCCGTGGTGGAAAAGGTGCCCCCTGGGCCTCGTACTGAGCCCATGGAACCCAGAAGCCCCACGGTTGAGTCCCTTGAGGATGGTCTCGTGGGGTGGGCGGCAGGAGACCGTAAGCGTCCGCGCCGGAAGCGACCGACGCGGGTCGAGAAGGCCATGGCGGTGCCGAGGCGGTTGCCGAGTGCGCTGCCGAATGGGGCAATCCGTCCCCGGGTGGCAGAGAAGTGCGAAGCTGCTCCGGGCGGTACCGGGAAGGCGACCGGGAATGGCGTCCGCCACGGTGCCGGGAGCTCGACCGGCGCCGGGAGCTCAACCGGTGCCGGGACGGTGATCTACGCGTTAGTCCGGTGCCGGGAGCGGTGCCGGGACGGTGATCTACGATGGTGCGGACGCGACAGCGACCGGGATCTCGTGCGGCGTCGGGAGTACGACCGGTACCGCGATGACGAGCGGTACCGGGACTGCGACCGACGAGGCGAGGGGGACCTATACCGCACCGGCGAGCGGCGCCGAGATCGTGAGCGCCTGGATGGAGACCTGCCACGGGACCGGGAACGGGACCGGGACCGAGAGCGTCGTCCATGCTGGCCTTCCAGGGACGGTGGCCGGGTCATCCTAGCCGGCTTCCCCGCCGAAACCACGGCCCGCACCGGCGGTGCCGGGGGCCGGAGGCTTGGTGCCTCTATGAGGTGGATCAGGTCCCTTGCAGAGGCAAATGTCTCCGGCGTTGATGGTAGCCGGGGCTCAACCGCGGACGGTACCGGGGAGCGTGGCGGCGCCGGACTCGACGGGCCTTGCGGCACCGGAGTCAAGGGTCCGGGGCACGGCTTGTGCACGGGCACCACTGGGGCCGCCGGCTGAGTCACCGCTCTGGCAGAGTCCTCCGAGCGGACTTGAGCTAGCGCCTTCGCCAGTCTCTGCTTCTTCTGCGGCGAAAGAGAGCGGTGCCGGGACTTTCCAGCCGCCTTCTGCACCGGTGGGGCCGCAGAGGTGGAGCGGCTCGGTGCCGCCGGCGCGCTCTGCACCGAGGCAGTTCGCGGTGCCGGCGCGGACGGTGCCGGTGGTTGAAGCGACGCTTCCATGAGGATCTGCTTAAGGCGGATATCTCTCTCCTTTCGGGTCCGCGGTTTAAAGGTCGAGCAGATCGAGCACTTGTCCGTTCTGTGCCCCTCGCCCAGGCAACGGAGACAGGCATCGTGCGGGTCCCCGATGGGCATAGGCTTTTGGCACGCCGCGCAGGGCTTAAAGCCCGGTGCCTTGGGCATGAGCCCGCACCGGGTGAGGTAGAAAGGGGAAGACCCCCCCCTTTCACCTTATCTATATACACTATACTATACTAACTACTAAAACTGTAAAACTAACTACACAAACTAACTATATACAAGAGAGATGTAAACGCTAGGGATTGTGGAGAACGAAGAGCACTCCACAGTTCCAACTGGCCGTCACGGGCAGTAAGAAGGAACTGAGGAGCGGACGGGCCGGCTGGTGTATATATTGAGCACCATAGCGGCGCCACTCCAGGGGGCGCCAGCCGGCCCGCCGGTGTTGCTAGGGTAAAAAAGTTCCGAGATGCCGTGCACACGCGGCGCGCACACCTAACTGGAATGCATTGGAGCAATCACTCGAAGAAGAACCCAAGGTTGGTCTGATTTTGCATACTAAGAAAATCCCTCACTGGAATCAATAGACTTTCCTTTTAAAGAACAAATGGATTGTTGTGGTTTCTCAGTTTGTTGAAGCATATTGTTTTGGGATTCTGATGGGCATTATACATTTATGTATTGAAATTAAATGTTGGTTTTCATCAGGGATGTACAAATCTATTCAGGTAAAATAAGAACCTATCTCCTCCTCCTCCTCCTCCTGCCACACTAAACTCTCAACCATTTTTAGAGCCATTTTAATGATATTCTGAACTGATCAAGTATTTTCCACTTTCATCAGAAGCATGAGTTTTCCAGACAAATGGCTCAACTTTACACACAATTATACAAGAGTGTAAGCACTATGCCCCGTAGTTGGGGTTTACATAATTATGCTCATGTGAAAGATTTAAATAGGTTTCAGATAAACAGTCAAAGTCCATTCAAGTCAATGAAAGCCTTTCAGTGGACTTCCATGGGTTTTGGATAAGATAGTAAACTTTTCCTCCCACATATATTTTGTTTTCCTGAGTTTCCATGTTCATAATGTGTGTGTGCAATTGTAGATGACCACTGACAACATTTTAAAATAATTACATAGTTAGAGTTGAGCAATTATCTCAAGGTTTCAAAGTGGTTTCATTTATAAAGCTATGTTTCATAGATTCATAGATTCTAGGACTGGAAGGGACCTCGAGAGGTCATCGAGTCCAGTCCCCTGCCCTCATGGCAGGACCAAATACTGTCTAGACCATCCCTGATAGACATTTATCTAACCTACTCTTAAATATCTCCAGAGATGGAGACTCCACAACCTCCCTAGGCAATTTATTCCAGTGTTTAACCACCCTGACAGTTAGGAACTTTTTCCTAATGTCCAACCTAAACCTCCCTTGCTGCAGTTTAAGCCCATTGCTTCTTGTTCTAGCCTTAGAGGCTAAGGTGAAAAAGTTTTCTCTCTCCTCCTTATGACACCCTTTTAGATACCTGAAAACTGCTATCATGTCCCCTCTCAGTCTTCTCTTTTCCAAACTAAACAAACCCAGTTCTTTCAGCCTTCCTTCATAGGTCATGTTCTCAAGACCTTTAATCATTCTTGTTGCTCTTCTCTGGACCCTCTCCAATTTCTCCACATCTTTCTTGAAATGCGGTGCCCAGAACTGGACACAATATACCAGTTGAGGCCTAACCAGCGCAGAGTAGAGCCGAAGAATCACTTCTCGTGTCTTGCTCACAACACACCTGTTAATGCATCCCAGAATCATGTTTGGTTTTTTTGCAACAGCTTTTTTTGCAACAGCATGTTTTCATGGTTTAAATGTTTCTGAAGATTGCCTTTTGTGCAGAATTTTCTTGGTGTTGTCTCTGCCAGAAATGTTATTCGTGTGTGCACATTTCTTTAAGTTAGTCAAAATTTGTTATGCCACTTCTCAATTTGTAGAGGTAAAAGAAATACAATTTCCTATTTGAAAAAATACTAACTACATGGATTATGAACATGGCTAGGTGTGCATTTTTAAACTTGAAACCAATAGAAAGAATTCCTTCCTGGGAACTCAGACCTTAGCCACAATTGAAATAAATGGGATTTCCTTTAAAATATGCCTGTTTAAAAACCAAGGCTAGTGTTTTCAAAGCCTTCTAAGAGGTGTGGACTCCTCTGCTCCCCGTTCTCCGTTATCTATGTAATTTCATGAGACTGTCAGCCCTTGGGTGTAAAAGCTGTCACTCACTGTTTATACAGCATCTAGCACAATGGGACACCTCCAGGAACTATTGTAATATGAATGCATGACAATCATCAACAGTAATAGTAAAGCAAGATAGAGTAAACCTTCCCTGATCAGCCTTGTTCCGATTATGATTCCAGCTGTGGTGACAATAGCAGGAGCTTCTCACCCAATACTCCATGATGCAAGCAAATGGGCAGAGAGGGACACTGGAAGGCTGGGAAGAATGGATAGACCTCTGGTCCACTGCCTCCATTCATTGGACAGACTAAGTGGCTAGGCACACAGAACAGTGTAAACTGATCATTTCAAAGATGTGAAGTAATTTACAAAGCCAACAGGAAATAATTGTAACTCTGCTGAATGAATTTTGACCTATTCTGCTCCTGGAGGAGGGCACCCCCCCTTATACAGGATAGATTGCAATTTTCAATCTATCCCTTAGAAAGTGAAACCATTGGATAAATTCTGCTCCACTTGATCAGTTAAGTATGTAGTAACAGAAAATACATATGGGTTAAATTTTAAATTGGAACATCATACTCTATTTTACACCATTCAACTTACTTCACTTTACATTTGAGAGCCATACCCTCAGATAGCATAAATTTGTATTATTACTTCAATGGAAATACACCAGTTTATACCAGGGGAGGATCGGATTCTAAATTTTGGTTGCATTTAGAAAATCTGAAATTTATAAATTTGAGTTTTATTATAAATTTGAGTTTCAGTATTCATTAATAGCTTAAAACACACAGTCTATGCCATAATGGTGTCCTTTAATAATAATTTGCATTTTGGAAAGTAAATAGCAGTAGAGATTTAATATTATTCGCCATATATGCTTGCTCTTTCAATTATTGTTTTATAAACTATTATATTCATAGCGGAATGTCAAAATTAATAACTGCTTCTCAGTATCTAAAATGTCCACAACAATGCATTTAAAGAAATACAAAAACCAAAACACCAAAGGAAAAAAAAAAAAACCACATCCAAAACCTCAAAACCAAAACCACACATGGCTGTCAATGTGTTTTGGAAATAATTGTACCATTTTTAAATGGCTTAATAACATGCAGACAATCAGGTAGTCAGCTGAAGGGTGAGTGGATGAGCTTTACTTTGTTTTATTTTATAAACAGCGTATACTCCAATTAAACTTCAGTCCCCTGTGACTTACTCTGTCTCCTACAGGGCACATTCTATGAAGAAAATAAAGAAATGGACATTGTCATATTGCAAAATTCATTCTATTATGGAAAGGGATAACAAAGTGGTGGAAAATATTGGTTGCCTAAACTGCTACATTAAAATATAGGTGCAGCTTCAAACCCTATTAAATTATTTGCACTTCTCATTTCTTCTCTTATTACTGTAACAGTTTCTTCTCATGATATTTGTGAACAATTTGGGCCTCCATATTATTGATTTGAATTACAGGAGCACATGGAGACCCCAACTGAGATTAAGAAGCCATAGATTTAGGCACTGCAAAACCATTATAAGTTATATTCTCTGCTCCAAAGAATTTACAGAGGCTAAACAGACAAAACAAAGGGAGGGAGAATAGTAGTAGTATCGTCTCCATTTTAGAGATAGAGAAGTAAGATACAGTGAGATTAAATGATTCATCCAGAATCACACATGAATGGTTTGTCTACAGGCACAGCACAGCACACTAGATTGGTGTTATCTGTAGAGTGCTCTAATGTGTTACACACTAACTGCCCCATGTAGACACTGCTGGCATGCTCCTCAACATACCTACTATGCGTTAACACAACCCTGATAGAATTGGGACAACATCACTGCAAACTAGGTACCTTTCCGAGCATGCCAACAGGACATCTAGAGCGCAACACATCAGTGCGCCTTACAGATCACTCCCCTCTGATGCACATTTTGCTGTACTATGCAGACAACCCCAAGTTTGTGGTGGAGCCAGGAATTGAGGTGCTGAGGCACAATCCAGTACCTGGACTAAACAACCATCTTTCCACTCCAGCAAACATCTTGTCTCATATTATTAGTGTTGCCATATATGAGCTAGCGCCATGTAAACTCTTTGCCCTTTTAGACCGTATTGCCCCACTCATTTAATTCTACTCCATCAATGCTGGCATTCTCTCTGTCCTTGCCATAAATCACTTCATAGCTGAATGGCCACACTTAGTACAGGGCTCCACTAACTGAAACTCTTCCCTCCATCCCTCAAAAGCCAGTTTCACAGTCTTTTTCTCTCTAGCTTACAAGTGATTTTTTTCATTAATGTGTTATTTGTGAGACTGTGTAGGAAGGATGCTATATAACAAAGGGTATTGCCTGAGCCCTGACACCCAGGGCTGAAGCCCTTGGGCTTCTGCCCCAGGCAGTGGGACTCGGGCTTCAGGCCTGGGCCCCAGCAAGTCCAAGGCAGCCCTGGCAATCACATTAAAATGGGGTCATGACCCACTTTGGGGTCCCAACCCACAGTTTGAGAACCGCTACACTAGTTCAAACTTGATCCATGTGTGAGAGACTGTCTACCAATAAATAATATAAATAAATAAACAACACCAAAGACAGATAATACATTCTTATAAGAAAAGGTGTACCTCTCCTAACGTAAGTGCTGGAGAAGGGGAAAAGGTGGTGTTATATGGAGTTTTGAAAAATATTTTTGAGTTCTATTATTGATTGTGAGGCTGCCTACAGCCAGGGATTCGGATTCTTTAACATTTATTTAAATAAATAAATGGACTCCAAAGATCTCTCTCTCAGCATGCTCTGAGTCCAGTATAAAACTTATGATGGATTAATAAAGTGTGATGTCATTTATTTATTTTAAAATCTTGCCCAGGCATCTTCAGTATTGGCAAAGAATAAACCTATGGGCCAATTAACAGCACTCACTCATTCCCTCGCTCTCTGCCCATCACTTTGTAGTTTGTTTCCATGATGTGTCTCAATCTAAGGAACGAATACGGAGAATTTCATATTATGTGTAAAAGTATTTTATTAATCATGAAAGGGTTAATTAATTTATGGTAATCTACTGAGTGCATATTGCTAACTATATAAATCTTTAATCTGAGGAATAAAATGAAACATGAATTTTTAATTATTAATCCCCTGCAATCAGCACTGAAATTACAGTAATTAGAGAAAATGAGACAACAGTGAATCCATTCAAACAATCTATTTTATATGGTTAACTTGATTTGCTTATAGTGAATATACCCCAGAAATAAGGAACAAACTCAGCCTTGATAATGCTTCTGAAATAATGTATTCCCCACCCCTAATATTCAAATGGATTTTTTTTATTTACTGGATTTAAACATATGTTTTTGTTTCTGCCTTATGAAAGGCATTTAGAATGTGAAAGCACACCCAGGCATTTTCTGCAACCTTTGAAATTCTAGACCGGGGTCGGCAACCTTTTAGAAGTGGTGTGCCAAGTTTTCATTAATTTAAGGTTTCACGTGCCGGTAATACATTTTACATTTACGGGGGCCCAGGGACGGAACCCCAGACTGGCAACGGGCTGAGCAGGACCGGTGGCCGGGACCCTGGCTGGCAGGAGCCGGCAACTGGAACCCCAGACCGACAACAGACTGAGCTGCTCAGCCCGCTGCCGGTCTGGGGTTCCGGCCACCGGTCCATGCCAGTCCTCAGCCCACTGCCAGTCTGGGGTTCTGGCCCCTGGCCCCTGCCGGCCAGGGTCCCAGCCACTGGCCCCGCTCAGCCCACTGCCCGTCAGGGGTTCCATCCGCCCGCCTCTGCCAACCGGGATCCCAGCCATCGGCCCCGCTCAGCCCACTGCTGGTCTGGGGTTCTGTCCGCCAGTCCCTGCCAGCCCTCGCCAGCCCTCAGCCTGCTGCCAATCTGGGGTTCTGGCCGCCAGCCTCCGCCAGCTGGGGTCCCGGCCGTCAGCCCCGCTCAGCCTGCTGCCAGTCTGGGGTTCCGTTCATCCAGGCAGGGAATGGGCTGAGCAGGACTGGCAGCCGGGACCCCAGCTAGCAGCAGAGTGCCACTAAAAATCAGCTCGGCATGCATGCGGCAGGTTGCCGACCCCTGTTATAGACCAACAACAGTGCTTTACATCTTTATGGATTTCACCAAGATGGCATCTCTCAGCACTTTTGCTGACAATTCCACAAAAAGGCTTCTCTTTAATTCATTAAATATGTGTAGCAGTCTGTTTACCTGTGCCCCTCTTGCATTTACTACAACACAACAATGTCCACATGATTTCTCTATAAGACAGTACCCTAAACAACCACCCCAGTATGAAGTGAAGTATATAAAATTATTACAATATATCAGTTCCGAAAGAGTGGAACAGGAAAAATGTTATTTATATTATCTATGTGGATTTGTTAGTAAATATTGATTTAATTGCAGCAATTGTGGTACAACTGTTTACAATAATAGCTTTTCAGTTAAAGCTTGAGAAAATGGATACGTAAACTTAGTATAAGTAAACAGCAAGTACAATATGGAACAGTTAGTCTATTATATAGTAAAACACTGATTCTCTTTTTCCAGGTTGTCCCCCTCTCCGAGAGTATATTTTGTATTTGAAACAAATGGTTCCATCATATTATAACTGAGTTCAACCTTTCGGAATTGCACCCCCTATGGTTTGAATGACAATGTTAAAATGAAGGGTGATGATTTACAGTGTGTGCAGAGAAAAATGGGAATTTGATCAACCACAGTAAATCAGATTCTTAAAATCCCATTCTTTAAAAAAATCCCTGCAACGCAAAATTGAGTGATCAACTTCACCATAGTCGTTTTTCTTCCATGAGGAAGTCTGATTGTGTAGAGAAAAGAAAATGTAAGTCAATTTTTGAATAACACTGGAAGTACTGGATCAAATCTGTGTGTTATGTATCACTTATTTCAATAAAAAGTAGAGTACAGTTATGCATGTGAAAAATGACCAGATATTAAACCTATGGAATGCACGTGACTATAACTTGCCCATTTTTTAAAAAAGTCTAATTAAGGGAAGCAGTGACACAGCAATTTGAACATCGTAAGCGATTCAAAAAGAGTCTAGGAAAAAAGTGATCAGTATTATTTTTAAATGACAGAATTTAAGATAAAACAAAAAATTCTAGGGGTATACTAATTATTATTTCAATCACTGTAGTGTCTGGAGGTTTCACGCTCTACAGGGACCCTGCTGTGCTAGTAAAACTGCAGAAGTGCCAGTTCCACCCATAAAGAGTTTATAATCTAAAAGTTTGATCCCACAAACATGTGCATAATCCTATCGAAAGTTAATGAAATTACTCACAAGAGTAAAATTATGCACAAGATTAAAGTCATGTTTAACTTCACATATTGTGAGTGGCCTCATTGACTTCAATGGGAGCACTCACAGGTTGTAATGTTCAATGACTTCTGGATGATTTAAGATTTGGCGCATACATTTCTATAGAGATTAAAAGACAAACACTAGCCAAAAATGTGTGCTTGTGTAATACATACCAATGTACTATAAAACTCAGCTACAGCTACTTAGCAAGATATGGTCTGATCATGCAACATTCTCTAACGAGTATATTCACATTTAGTCATCTTATTTTCATGTAGGGGTTGGTGGACTGACCCTTTTTTGGGGGGAGGGTGTCAGGTGAATACTGTGTAATACAACTTAAGTCAAAGGAAGAAATCAACTGATATGTGCTGCTTAATCTACTTACATCTTAATACAAGTAATATACTTTTACTTTACTAAAAACCTCTTGTTGCATAATTATCAATCACAACCATAACCTTATGATAAACTATATTCCTCAAGTGTTGTTACATGGCTTGTATTATTATTTTTCATTAATATATTCTTTGCCTACAAATTATAGGAGAGTGGATTCACAGTGTTGAATGCAACATGTACATTTCCTGAGAACTAATTACCTCTAGCAGTAGTACAGCTGCAAGGACTCTGGTTAACTTGAGTACTCATTAACACAGATGTAGCATTATGTTATTGTAATGTGTTTCAGGGTGCATGCTCATTTTCCTATTTCCTGTACTAAAAAATTAGTACCTGCATGCTGCTTACCATTAAAACAAATGACAAGTGTGTACACATTATATACCACAATTATATACTCCCCTGCCCCCTCACAGGTCGTAGAGTAATTCCATAGGACTGCATCTCAGCTTTCTATACAAACCTGTTGCAAAGAGTGTCATCTTTGAGCGCCCTGTGCGCCAATAGGAGATGGCCATGATTTCACCCTCTCCGAGAGGGTCTCAGTAATTATTTCACTAACCCCTCTTAAGCTAGCAAGCACCCTTGTTGCAGGTATATTTACTGTTTTTTTCCCCAAATAACTCTGCCCACAGTCTTACAGCAGACATTAATGTCCCAATTTAAAGTTGTCAATCAACCCTGTCTTCTCTGTGCCAGGTTCTTCAGGTATTCAACACATTTTTCCTAGGCGCAGGCCTTCAGCATTCCTTCATAAATAAAACTTTCCATCAAAATGATACCCTTCTGTCCCAGGGTAATCACAGTTCTTTCATATTCCACATCTGCTCACCTTCTTTCCAAAGGGCTTTAAGCCATTTCCCAGCCACTCTTTCTGACCTCCATTCCAGGGCAATTGCCACAGGAGCTCACTCCCCTCCTGCAGCTCTCTTCAGGGCCTTTTCTGAGGCCCCTCCCCCAGCACCTTTCTGCCCTTCTCCAGCTTCCTCCCCTGTGGGATACCTCTCTACAGCAGTCTTTCTACATTCTAACTCAGGTGTCATCCCACCCCACATTAGGCCCAACGTGGGCGTACCTGTATCCACTTCACGTAGTAACCAACCAGTAATGTAGGGTGAATGCCATGTCATATTTTATATTGTATAATACACACAAACACACAAAGCTGGGAAACATAGCATAATGCATGTTCTATACAAAATGTTAAAGAATTCTTAATTGGCCTTTTCTAAATTCATAACCCTAACAGTTTTGACAAAAATAAAATATGAAAACTAGATATATTTAATACTGCCAGGCCCATAAATTACATAGATTTTATGTATTCAGATAGATACTGAAGTTTATAAATTCTCAGGGTCTGAAGTGGAAGGCAATCGGATAGCTCATGCAGCAAGATGCACACTATATTGCTGTTTAATTTGCTGCAGTATTTCCCTTTTCCAGAGTATGCTGCAGAGTGCAAGTCCCCTAAGTTTCCATTCTGAGTGATTTCTTCTCTAACTGGATAGGCACCTGAGCATGAGGGCTAATAGGTTCTTATCCAGCAACTCACTTCATGCATATGCTTAACCTTTAAGCAGGTAAATAATCCCATAGGACTACTCATGTGCTTAAAATTTATTTTTTTGCTTAAGTGCCTTGCTGAATTAGGGCTTCATGGAGGCAAGACAAGGCTAGGGCCAATCAACTACTACCATTTTATCTTCATATAGTGGGCACAATATTTTCCACAAATATTTTTGTTTGATTCTGGACAAAATGTGGCTCTCTCTTCTACCTGAGCAGAAATTCATCATTTTTGCTGCACCTGGGGGAAATCACTCCCTTTCTGCCTTTGGTTCCATCTCTGCTTTAAGTGACAGGCCAAACTATACAGAATTTTAGTTTTGAGGACTGGGCACTAGCTTTTGTGTATATCACCTGGACAGGTAGCAGTATCTATTTTCAGCAAACTGTGTTGTCTACTGAAATAATCTTTCAAACTTTCCCCAAGAAAGTTTTTACTTTTTGAACAAAGATAAGATTAACCACTGGATATTGTGTTATATTGATACGTACGCTAGAGCAAGTAGAGTGTCATGAGGACGAATCTGTCACCACCCTGGTTGGTATAATTGTAATTTAAATAGTTAAAAAGATAAACAATTAGTCTAAGAAAAAGAAACAGTGGCAGGTTTGTTTGTTTTTCCCCCCAAAACGTGTTATGAACAACCCTCTTTTAAAAGGAGCACATTAGACATTTCTGTGCTTGACAGACAGATTTAAAATAGAAGTTTGACATACTGTGTGTAATCATTTGCTCATATAACAAAGAATGTATTTAAATAATAAAATATGTGAAGTTATATATGCTACCCCAATCAAGGAACCCCAGAAAACAAGTTATTAATTCTTGTGTGTTAAGAGTTGATCCCTAATTTAATTTTTGGAGGCATACTTGAATCTTTGATTTAATGAAGTGACACTAAAGAGCTACATGTTGGGAGAAGTAAGGAGAATAGTTCAGCAAACTTTAAGCATGTGCTTCACCCAACTGAAGCGAATGTAAATTAAGCACAAGCTTAAGTGCTTTACTGACTTGGAGCCATAATCTGCAAAAATTGCAAAGCAGAATAATCCATAAATTGCCAGACCAGGATAGAGACACTGCATCTTTTATCATTAGACACATGACTGTCTCCCAGAAATTAGATCTACTCCTATTTTAAATGTGCTATACCGACCGATTCTTTGACAAGATTCCACTGCCCTGGGTGTACAAGCGAAGGAGTATATTTCTTTGAAGTGGAGGGAAGGGAAGTTAAACCCTTGAAGTCATTGTCACAATAACCCTGATTCCGCATTTTCACTCTTATATTAAAACAATGGATATTCATGTGTTAGTCATAAGAAATTTTCTTGTAGCCATCCCAAAGCACGTCCATAACAAAAGACTATGCAGAGGTTTCTGAGATAAGGTTTTCTTTCTTAGAAGCCAGTTGCTTCTCTGATCTTAAATTATATCAGCTACAATTCCAAACAATTTTCCTACTGGAATAGTGATGTGCTTTCTCTACAGTCTTACCTTTTAATACTGTGTAATGAATGGCAGTCTTCTTTAATATCTTTATAGTAAACAGCAAGGAACTTTACCCCCAGATTTTCATAGCTTTATGAAGGTTATTTGGTGCACAACTCCCTATTTTCTTTAACAGAGCTCAGCAACTAAAATTTGATATATTACTTTGAGTGCACAGATTTTTTTTATACAGATTATGCAGTGTTATATACTGCTGCAATTGACTAAATGAGTCAAGCAGAAGGCATAAATTTAACATGTACAATCACTGAAGGGGAGATTTCACAGTATCTTCTCTCTCTGGGTAGAACACTAATAGAGTGTATAATGAACCATTAATACAACTATGATTCTAGCATATACCAATCTACTGAAAAATTAACTACTGTTCATGCACACTAGATGCAATAACCTAACCTCAAGAGTCCACAACAATTTATTCCAAAATACCTTTAAAAACCTCAACTTAACAATTAATAATATGAATAATATCTAAATGTGAGATGAGTATGTATGGAATTTGAATGATGCTCATTATTTATATGTACCATAGTACTGTACCTGCCTGAATTAAAGTTCACACTGAAGTTTAAGGAGTTGGCTACCAATAGAAATTTTAAAGGAAGACTTTCTCATTTTAATTTTCACAGTGAGGTAATGGTTAACTGAATGACAATAATTCAGATATTCACTCTTAAGTACACAGAGAAAGGATGTACAAAGAGAAAGAGGCTTTCTATGGATCTAATATCAAAAGGGTATATTGATTTCCTAGTATTTTAGGAGTGACAACTAATTCAGGAGGAAAACATTACAGATAAAATAGAAACCAACCCCAAGCTGCTTTCACCTACACTTGAACTGAATTCAGTCTTTTTTTCACAGGGTGGGAGATGAGGGAAGGGTCTCCAAACAAGTTTTGGACTACATTTAATTTTTATTTTGGTTTGGGTCACAACCAGTAACATTAATACCATGAACTATTCTAATACCTCAATTTCCAACCTAACTGAAGCAAGAAACTACTAGAAATCCAGACAGGCACATCTGCTTCTTTACAGCAGTTTCAGTTTTATTTCTTAGCCTAAGAGATTTGAATAATATGTAGACAAGCACAGTATCTGAATTCTTTTAAATGAATATCTGAACCTGTAACGATGTGTCCAGTCCTTCAGCACCCATTTCTGCCAGACGCTAAGTAGCCAAGAGATTTTAGGTGCTCAGCAAAGCTCTTAGGCCCCAATTCATCAAGATATTTAAGCACATGACTACTTTTAAACGCATAAAGCAAATCCCATTGACCTCCCTGGCAGCTTGGCCTGAGCTTGTTGGAGGAATGGGACTGTTTGAGAGATTGTCCCCAACACTGATAATTGCTGTGGGGACTGTGAAAAAGCAAAAATCCCTGAGATTTCAGTGATTGTCAAAGAAAATAAGGAAACCTTAACTGAAGAACACTTATTTGGTACAAAGAAAATACTCATAGAGCTTACAGAAAAGTGAATTAATCCACAGTCCCCAGAGATTTCAAATAAAAAGTGAGCTTAGTTTGCTGCTGCAGCTTTTGCCAAAGCAACCTGTGATCTAGCACACAGTACTGCTTACAGGAACTTAAAGTCCACACTCGCTGAGTTGTTTCTTCCCCTGCAGCCACCTGTTCCTTAGCGCCAAGGAGGAGGATGGGAGAAGGGTAAAATCACATCCATCAGCAGATACATATATTTGAGAGGTTCTGGCAGCATTCATTTTGAACAATGTTTGTCTACTGGCTTCATGTTATAGGGCTGTCTCTGTCATGACAATGGTTTATCACAATAATAAAGTAGGATGAATTTCCAAATAAAACAAGGGTCCCCCCCCTCCTCTCTACTGATTTTGTTTTAATTTTAACTGTATCTGATCACTCTATCAATTATATTTCCAAAAAGTTACCCTAAAGATAAGAAGACAATTAATTTTGGCTTATTTAATCTGATTTACCGTTTATACTCGTTCATAAGCCAAAAAATTTTAGTAAAAAAGAGGGAAACACCAGAGAAGCGGGGTCGGCTTATGAACGGGTACAGAGAGGTGGGACCCCTAGCTTCTCCCCCCCCAAAAATGTCCCCACCGGTTGCTGTCCCAGCCCATCAGGGTAAGCAGCTGGCGCGCCGGAACACTTTGTTTACTAATGTTTACCTCTGTGCCTGTGGACACTCGAGGTAAACAAACCATCTTGTCCAGCCAGCGGCTTATCCTGATGGCCCGGGAGCCAAAGTTTGCTGACCCCTGAATTATAGGGTCGGCTTATGAATGGGTCATAAACATTTTCCATTTTTACTTATCCTTCTTGGTGGGGGGTTGGTTTATAAGCGAACCAGCTTATGATCGAGTATATACGGTATATCTCTGTGATTGCAGCCTGCCAGGGTTGGGCTATGAGGAGATGAGGCTCTGATCCTGCAAGCATTTAGGCACATGCTTAATTTAACTGATATGGATAATCCTAAAGCACCGGAACCATTCATGTAAATTACATTAAACATAAGCCTAAATGTATTCAGATTGAGGCCCCGAACCTGCATCTCACCTCAAAATGCCAGCAGCTTAGTGTTTATGACAGCAAGTGCAAATGCCTATGTTTCACTGGAAAGGCATTCATTAATGCAGAGTTCTTCTCGATATTTTACATGCCACTCAGGCACTAAAGGCCAAAATTCCTCATATATTTAAACTGGAGGAAAATGTACATCTGGAAAGATGGTGAAAAGAAGAGCCACTTCTAGCTCAACAGTCTGAATTAGAAAGGTCCCCAAATCCAAATTTGAGATCTCAATTTCAGGTCCAAAATTTCATGAGATTAGTTCTGCTCACCTCTTTAAGTCTAAGGTAACTACAAGGAAGTGATTTACACTTATGTAACTTGCCAGAGGATTTGCCCCCATAAATTTATAAACAGGCAGAACCAAACTCACAGATCTGAATAATCCCATCACACTTGGAAATTCAAAATCTAGATCACACTCTGCCCTAAGATTCAGGGGGTTTGATTCTCCTCACTCTAATATTGGTTTTAAACTAGTGTAACTCTATGAGGGTTTATACTAGTGTATCATGATCAAAATCAGCCCATTTGTTCAGATAACAGTCCAACACAGAACGGAGTTCAAGGTGCAAATTGATACCAAAATCCGAAACAAAACCTGCAACTTTGATTCAAACCCATCTCACCTGAATTCGATCATTCTACAGACTCGTGTTTTGATGGGCAATAATTTGTTTTACTGATATTATAAATAAATCAAACCTTAGGTTGTATAAAATAAAATAAAAGGCCTTTGCAACAACTTAGCAATGTATTTGGCAATCCAGACACTGCTATAGCCATTCAGGCTCATAAGAAGAGATTTTTTTCTTCAGAGATAGATTATGTAGATTTAAAACTGAGTATCTGTATTGTTTCTGGGAAAACTTCATATTCTTTCGAAGGAGACTGTTTTTTATTTTATGGTTATGATGATGCAAAGCAATTTTTGAATGCCTGCAGGAGAGAACTAGAAAAGTTAAGTTCAGAGGTTGTGAATGATTTAATAGATTCAGAGGAAAATTTAATGTGGAATGCTATTTTAATGTCACTGTATTTCTTGTGCCTTCAGGAATTTGTACATATAATAAATAGTCAAAATTCTATCTTGAGCGTTTCTAACATTGCAACATGTGGGGTTAAGAAACATAGCACTGTTTGAACTGAATACCACTGCAACAAAAAATACTGAACAATTACCCCAAGTCTATTATAATTCAATATTATGAACAACTGGCTGCCTTTTCTTCTTCCTCTTTAAATTGATTACACATTTGAAATAAATGCATGAATTTTCTAGGGAACTTTACAGTTTTCTTTGTACATGGGATGCTCTTTATGGTTCCAGGCCAGGAATGTGCTTAAGCACAATGCTATCTGTAAACACTTTCCCAACTGAGTCCCAATGAAGTCAGGGTGAAATGTGGATCTGCTCCTGTTTTTTGGCCCAATTCTATAAGTGAAACCCTAGCCTTATCAGCGTAGATGGGAGTTTTGCCATTGACTTCAGTGAGGCCATGATTTCACCCTCTAAAGTTGGGAACGTGTAATTCAAAAAGAAGTTCTGTGGATGGGTAGCTTAGTGGGTGAAGCCCTAAGTCTATATTTCTTTAAATATCTCTAAGAGTTTCTGTTTTGCTGGTTTATTTTTCTTCCTGCAGTGTCTTCTTACCACTCTGTTCAGCATCTAGCAGACTGCTGGCACTAGACAGATAATAAATTATTAATAATTATAACAATTTTGATCACAAAGAAAAATAGTCATAATTAAAACAGCTAGAATTGGTACAGATTTATGATGCTCAGGGGTTTTCATGCTAAAAAATTAATTGAAAGGAAAATAGGATGCTCATGTATTGTACAGTATGTGATAGCTGTGAAGTCAGATAGCTTGCATGAACGTATTCAGACACTTCCCAGTAAAAGAAATCAAACAAAAGGCTGTTTGTTAGAAAAAGTTCTCACTCTTGCCTAGATTGGGTGACAGGGTAACAAAAAGACTCAATGTCATTATTCTTAAAAATGAAATTACAGGTTATCTAACAACTATAATTTCAGTTAAATTAGACTACAGTCTTCATTTTGAGATGAATGGCATCTTGTATAAATAGCTGAAAACAACTACAGAGGGTCACAAAAGGAACAATCACCTAAAGCATTTTTGGACGATTAAAAAATGAAATATTTTTACAGACATACCTATTCAAAGTTATGCACATGCTTAAGTAGCTTGCAGAACTGGAGCTTACACGTGTTGTATATACATTGTACTTCTAGTCAGACAAGGAGCATGGGGAGGTTAATTAAATGTTTTGTAAAACACTTAGAGATTCCTGATGAATGGCATATTTAAGTGCAAGCTAATTAACTGGTGTTTTCTTTAAATGCACAGACAGATTTAAAAAGAGAACCAGAGCATCTTCATTACTGTTTTTACAGTGAATTTAAATCAGAATTTTATCTGGTTTGTTTAAAAAGCATTTTATTGCTTCTATTTAAGCTGCTACCATTTTCTCTGTCAAAAAAAAATTGTCAAGCAAGAAACGCAAAAACAAAGCAAAAACCTACTTCCTTAAATTCCTAAAGACAGCCTGATATCAAAGTGGGATGTAATATGGCAAGTCCAATAAGCCACCCCAGAGACCGCCTGTCTTGTCCTCATAACTGATTGTTTCATGAAAAAGGAAAATAACTGCAGCATAAATAAGAATTCAAGTGCATGCAGTGGGTCTGGTGTTGCCTGCACTTACGTCAAACTACCTTCAGTGAAAACCAATTTCTACATGCATGTCGAAAAGGTTAGAGAAGATAAAAATGACTTAGGGGTATGTCTAGGCTGCACACTCCATACAGCAGTGTATATAGAGTACAGACACTGTATGCCACCACTGTATGTATGTATGTTCGTCCATTGTTTTCGAAGAAGACCTTGACATCTAGCAGGTTGTGAGCTGTCCCCAGTGCGTCCGCAGGTGGCTGATAAGGCCAATACGGGCACAAAATGTTCTACCACATGTCGGGCAGACATGTGTGGGCACCACTGTTACAACATTTACAGCTCTGGCTTTACGGAGTGCTCGCTTCTCTTGTGCTATAGTTATCCTTCTGGCTTCAGATGTCTGGCAGCCTTGGTGGATCAGCGTACGCCATGTCGATCGGTCTTGTGCCAGAGTTTCCCAGGAGGTGATGTCAATATCCAGGGATGTAAGAGAGGCTTTCAGCGTGTCTTTGTATCGCTTCTTTTGTCCCCTGTGCGATCGCTTTCCTTGAGACAGCTCACCATAAAAGAGCTGTTTGGGGATGCGGTAGTCTGGCAGCCTTACAACATGGCCTGCCCAGCGTGTCCGGGCTTTCATAAGCAGAGTGTAAACTGACAGCAGGCCTGCTCTGGAGAGGACTTCTGTATCTGGCACCTTATCCTGCCACCGGATCCTCAGACGTCTGCGGAGGCAAGTCATGTGGAAGTGGTTCAGTTGCCTAGCGTGCCTCCTGTATACAGTCCAAGTCTCACTGGCATACATCAGGGTAGTTAGCACTACTGCTCGGTAGACTTTAAGCTTCGTAGCAAGGCTTATTCCACGGTGGTCCCACACGTTGGTCAACAGTCTGCCAAATGCAGAACTTGCCTTAGCGATTCTGCAGTTGACCTCGATGTCAATTGTCACTGCGCGAGAAAGGGTGCTGCCAAGGTATGTAAATTGGTCCACTGCTTGCAGCTTTTGTCCCTTCACTATGATGGTGGGCTCTTGGCGTTGGGCTTTCGGAGCTGGCTGGTGCATCACTTCGGTTTTCTTTATGTTGATGAGGAGGCCGAAGTTATCACATGCTGCTGCGAATTTATCCATGCTAGCTTGCATTTCCTGCTCTGATCCAGCATTCAGGGCACAATCGTCAGCAAAAAGAAGGTCTCTTAGTACAGTCTCCTTTGTTTTGGAGACAGCCTGGAGTCTTCGCAGGTTGAACAGTTTCCCATCAGTCCTGTATCTCAGGCTGATTCCCAAGGAACTGTTCTGAAAGGCGTCTGACAGCATAGCTGAAAACATTATGCTGAACAGGGTCGGTGCCAAAACACACCCCTGCTTGACGCCGTTTGTGACGGGAAAGGCCTCTGAAGCTTCTCCGTCATCCAGAACACGAGCCGTCATGCCGTCGTGGAACTGACGTACCATCAGGATGAATCTGTCAGGGCACCCAAACTTCGACATGATGCGCCACAGACCTTCGCGACTGACAGTGTCAAAAGCCTTGGTAAGATCCACGAAGATGGTATACAGTTCACGATTCTGCTCTTGACACTTCTCTTGGAGCTGCCGAACTGCGAAGATCATATCCACAGTGCCACGCTCTTTGCGGAAGCCCGCACTGTGTCTCGGGTAGTAAACCCTGTTCCAGGTGGTCAATCAGGCGATTCAGCAACACTCGTGCAAGGATCTTACCTGCGCTAGAAAGCAGTGATATTCCTCTATGATTATCACAGACTTTTCTATTTCCTTTCCTCCTGTAGAAGTGTACGATGGACACATCTTTCAATTCCTGAGGAATGAACCCTTGATTCCAGAAGGACTGGAAAAGCTGAGTGAGTTTGTCAGCAAGCATTGCACCACCATCCTTATAGATTTCCGCTGGAATTGCATCAGATCCTGAGGCCTTGCCACTAGACAGCTGACTGATGGCCTGTAGGGTTTCAGTCTCTGATGGTGGAACGTCCAGGCTGTAATTAATATCCGCCTAGGGCATTCTGTCAATCACCTCATTATTGATGGAAGATGGTCGGTTCAGTATGGATTAGAAATGCTCAGCCCAACGCTGTAGAATCAGAGTCTTCTCAGTAATGAGAGTTGCACCATCTAAGTCCAGTAGAGGGGAACTCCCTGAAGGCCAAGGTCCGTACAAGGATCTAAGGGCTTCGTAGAACCGTTTGGCATCGTTTCTATCAGCAAACTTCTGGATTTCATCTGCTTTGGCACTCAACCAGGAGTCCTGCATCTTACGAAGCTTGCTCTGTACGGTCCTGCGAATGTTGTTGAAGGCATTTTTCTTAGCTGTTGACGGCGGGTTGTTCTGATGAGCATGGTGAAGGCGGTGCTTTTCAGCAAGTAAAGCCTTGATCTCTTTGTCGTTTTCATCAAACCAGTCCTGCTGTTTCCTGTGTGAGGGTCCAAGAACCTTTAGTGCAGAAAAGTGCACAATATTTCGGAAGCGTTCCCAGTTCCTCTCAAAGTTTTCCTCTAATTGCAGCTCTGAGAGTTGGTTGTCGAGATCTTCTACTAGTGAAGCTGCTGTGTTGGGGTTCCTCAGTTTACTGACGTTGATCTTTTTCATCACAGCTTTATTTCCCTGCGGACGTCTCTTTGGCTTGATGTGAAGGCTTAATTTAGAGATAAGTCTATGATCAGTCCAACAGTCAGCACTCGGCATGGCCTTAGTCACCCTTACATCCTGTCTGTCTTTCCTCCTCACGATGACATAACCAATGAGATGCCAGTGCTTGTAACGTGGGTGCATCCAGGACGTCTTTTTGCGAGTGGGCAGGCAGAAGATGGTATTGGTGATGATCAAATCATGAGCCGCACATGTCTTCAATAGTAGTAGGCCATTGCTGTTGCATTTGCTGATTCCATTTTTTCCAATGACGCCATCCCAGGCAGAGTGATCGGATCCTACTCTCGCGTTAAAATCGCCAAGTAGAATCAGCCTGTCGGTGCGCTTCACGGATGAAAGTAGGGCATCGAGATCTTCATAAAACTTGTCCTTTACTTCATCCGGATTCGTCATTGTGGGTGCGTAAGCGTTGATTAGTATAACTCGCTTTCCTCTCGGTAGTGGAAGATGCAGTGTCATGAGTCGATCGTTCACGCCCTTGGGAAAACTGGCAAGTTTGCGGACAAGATGATTCTTAACCGCAAAGCCAACTCCAGATTCACGACGTTCGTCACTGTGAGCTGACCTTCGTTGGCTAGAGGAGTTTCACACAGGGCCGCAATATCGATGTTAAATCTTGCGAGCTCTCCGGCAACCAGAGCTGTTCTTCTTTCTGGTCGATCTGCTCAGGGGTTGTCTTGAAGTGTGCGTACATTCCATGTACCAATAATGACTGGTGTCACCTTGCATTTTGTTGTTTGAAATTTTGTTATTTGACCGCATAAGATGGGATCCCCTCCAGCCGCGGTAAGCTGGCCAGGGCTCTATGAAGCAAACAATGTTTAGAGCACCTTTTCTAGCCCCTTCCTTTTACTACAGAGGTGAGCAGTGCAGTCCTAAAGAGGGCTGCTCAGTCACTCAGGTAGATGCCGAATCCAGCTGTTGCTTCGGTCAGCAAGAAGACGACCATTAGACCTGAGCCACCTGTTTGCAGGTCCGCGGCTACAGCTCCCAGTGTATCCACACCTGCTGCTTCATCGCTCGCCCATCGCCACAGGACTTTAAAGTTTACGGGAATTGGAGGGATGTCAAGACTTGCGCGTGAATTGGATTAAAGTGAGGGAGAGGTGCGCATAGTCAGCCTCACTCTCTCTTCCCAGATTCCATCTTGCTCCAATGGCAGGACAAAGTCGAGACGGTTGGAGATGGGCTGGGCGCAGTGGTTGACCAGGGCGTCTTTCGCGTCTTGCTGTGCTCTTAGCGTACCACATCGCTTGCAGAAACCGCCTTCATGACCGTTGGTCCTATTCCAAAAGGTCTCATCCACTCAATCCACCGGAGTCTGTCTTCACATGCTCGGGATACACAAGGCCCTATCTCACCGAAGGTCAATGCCCGACGGCTACTCTCAACCTGGTTTAGCCAGCCTGTCGAAGCTGTTGCCCAGGGTGTGGCCGCTGCACATGCTACAGCTACTAGGAGCCACAGGTGAGAGCTGAGTGACAGGTGGGGACCAAAGGTGGACGAGCTGCCCTGAAAGGACACGACATGCCCCTACACCAGAGGTGCTACCCCTCCCTGAACACCCCATACACTAACATGGGTATAAATAGCAGTGTACACAATGAGGCACTGCTTAGGCAAATAAAGATAAGCCTGAACTCTACATGGCTCTCTATATGCCCAAGCAGTGCCTCCCACATCTACACTGTTATTTTTAGCAGTATAGCGTCCCCACTGCCTTCGTCTTTCCCTGCAAGAAGCTGCTGGAGCCTTTCTCCACTGCCTCCTTCCTGCCAGAGAACTCTAGTATCCCTGTCCTCCTTATTCTGGGCCTGAAGCCCTTGCAATGTTCCTGCACGTGGGCTTCCCCCAGACATCTGAGGTAGCTTGAATGTGGGTCACCTACCACATCAGCTTATGGCACCTGGCTTGAAATACAGGTATTGAGGCATACCCCAGTACTGGGAAACGGCCAAACCCACTAGATGGGGTCTGCTTATAATTCTCTGGGGGGGGGGGAACCCTCTAGAAGAGAACTATTTACAGATAAGCAAAGTCCACTGAGAGAGAGAGAGAGAGAGAGGTACTTGTGGGAAAACGCAAGGACAAGCAACAAAGAGTCCTGTAGCACCTTATAGACCAGGGGTAGGCAACCTATGGCACACGTGCCAAAGGCGGCATGTGAGCTGATTTTCAGTGACAGTCACACTGCCTGGGTCCTGGCCACCGATCCGGGAGGCTCTGCATTTTAATTTAATTTTAAAAGAAGCTTCTTAAACATTTTTAAAATCTTATTTACTTTACATACAACAATAGTTTAGTTATATATTATAGACTTCTAGAAAGAGACCTTCTAAAAACGTTAAAATGTATTACTGGCACGCGAAACCTTAAATTAGAGTGAATAAATGAAGACTCGGCACACCACTTCTGAAAGGTTGCCGACCCCTGTTATAGACTAACAGATGTATTGGAGCATACGCTTTCGTGGGTGAATACCCACTTCGTCAGACTTCACCTACGAAAGCTTATGCTCCAATACATCCATTGGTTTATAAGTTGCCACAAGACTCTTTGTTGCTTTTTACAGATCCAGACTAACACGGCTACCCCTCTGATAAAGGACAAGCAACAATTCCAGCAATCATCATGGCCTGTAAGAAGGTACTGAGGGAGCAGCTGGGCCGTATATACTGGCAGTATGAGGGCATGACTCCACTGGGCACCAGAGCAGACCCAATGGATGCCGCTGAGGGGAAAACTTTTTGGCAGCGGTGCTCGGGGTGAGCACACACCTACATTGGTATGGACATGAGCAAGCACTCAAAGTAGCAGCAGCTTTATTTGAGATATTTACATGCTTTAGAGACAATATGGTCTGTAAGGAATGAACTCAAGGCTTAGATTAAATAAGTCCTAACTTCAAATCCCACCCTGATTTGCTCCAGGCACTGGACAAATCACTTCATTTCTCTGCCTCAGTTTCCTAGAATGAATCTAGGAAATCTATAGAATGAATACAAGTGATACGTAACACAAACTAAATAACTGTTCTGGGATCGTTCCAGCACAAAGCTGCCAATAGGTGTCTGTAGCTGTATAATTTGTTTATTATTAGCCATCCACTGATGTTCAGCTGTTCACCTGCTGCTCTACTGTGTTAGCAACATAGAACAGTGCACATTCAGGGGATTTCACTGAAATGTCTGTAAATAATTTTGCAAGTTGTGTGTACACTAATCCTGCGGATTAGTAATGCAATTAAAGCATTCAGGTAGTGTTTGGGTGCACACAACACCCCCACACCTGTTATACCTGAGATTTTCAAAAAAACAGGAGCCTAAATCCTAATTTAAGCATCAAAGTAGAAGTACTATGTATGCCAGCATTCCAGTTAAAGCGAATTGAACCATACCAGCTTACACGAGCTGAGGATCTGACCCAGGAGAGGTACAATCACAACCTTTTCCATTTCAGCTTTTTCCATCACTGAAGTCCGTGATAGTTGAGGGTGCTCAGCCCCCTGCCAGATTTAGATTTTAAGACCTGAACGTGCAAACACAGACGTTTACTTATGCACAGAGTCCTGCTGAAGTCAATTAAAGTTTTTTGCCTGCATATTCCTTTGCCAGATAAGGGCCTAAATTTGTAACGTGAACTTTGTATCAGCATGAAGACTCTCTAAATTTTTTTTCCAGGACAAATCTGGAGGAGTTAGTCTCTGAGCCCCACCAACTTGACCAGCAAAATTTGATACATGCCACAGTTCTCGCCTGCATACCTGAGATAAACAGCAGGATGTCTCCATCCTTCAATGCTGATAAGCTCCAAACAGACCAATTTGCTATGCATTTCATGATTAAAGACAAATGAGTTGTGATTAAACAAAATTTGCTTTGTGTGGAAGAGAAAAGATTTAATGCCCTAAAACTTCTCAATGCCTTGTGTTCCTGATCCTCTAACTCAGCGGTAGGCAACCTATGGCACGTGTGCAGAAGGCAGCACGCAAGCTGATTTTCAGTGGCACTCACACTGCCCGGGTCCTGGCCACCCGTATGGGGGGCTCTGAATTTTAATTTAATTTTAAATGAAGCTTCTTAAACATTTTAAAAACCTTATTTACTTTACATACAACAATAGTTTAGTTATATATTATAGACTTATAGAAAGAGACCTTCAAAAATGTCAAAATGTATTACTGGCACACGAAATCTTAAATTAGAGTGAATAAATAAAGACTCGGCACACCACTTCTGAAAGGTTGCCGACCCCTGCTCTAACTCTACAAACGACTCATAGTCTCCTGGGAGAAACAAAGATGAAGGGAACTGATTATACCCTCCCCACTATTTGTTACACTTATGCTCATCCAATCAGGGAAACAGAAAGAATACCATGTGGCTAAAATGATCAAACATTTAGAAAGCAAAAGGGGAAATGAACAGTTCATGTACACTCCATAGGCAGAAATAGATCTGTACAGCCTCTTTAAAAAGTCATAACAAATGACAATGTATACAGGAAAAAAAACAAAGTTTGTGCACAGAAAAAACAAAACCAACCAGATATCAAATACACAATATGTCACAAACAGTTCACTTACCTCTGGTTACTACTGGTACATGCATGAAAACTGAGTTAGACCTCAGGAACTCATTTATTTTTGCAAATAAGCAAAGTGTCTATATTTAAATGCCATTTTTCACATTTTCACACTTCTTTTCCAGTTTGGGGAGCACAAACCATCCCTCAATGGCTAGCTAAAACTTGTTCAGATTTCCCCACCTCATCTACTCTTTCATCTCCCATCCCCCACTCAAAAAAAAGAGAGAGAATAACGACCACTAGGCTTCAAAATGTTCTCTTTGCTGAAGGCTGAAAAAAATCTCATCTCCAAAGGATTAAAAAAATAAAGATGAAGAAGATGGAAATGAAAACTGGTGATTATAATAAAAGCCCTGAAGTAGCCTGAACGATAGCAGACATGGCTAAGTCTCCCCTACAAGCTAATGTATTTCCCCATGCATTGTGCTCTTAACTTCATCTCCTGCTTATTTCTGGTAGTGTGGAAGGAGCACTTTATTTTTTGCTCTTGCTTTTCATTTTGTATTTTAAAAACCTTCAAGCCATGACAGCTATGTTGAATACTGATGAAGCAACATACTGTGTATTCCATGCTGTCAGGTATTTTGAGGTACTGTATTTAGACTGCACACTCATGTTTATCTGGGATACCCTTTCATTTCAGGAAAGGCGACAAGGGTGCCCCCCACAACACCGCTTCAGTCTTTTTATTTACTTCTGTTGTTTGGATTCACAGTTGTCACCTTATTGAGTCTGACATCTAAGCACAGCACAGAGTATGTGTCTGAAGAGGTGAAGTTAAAGCAACAGCAGAGGCAAACAGAGAGATGTGGTGAGGCAGGGATTTAGCACAATAGCAGTTTGCCTTTGGTGACCTGGAATAAAGTGTGGCATACTGCAGGTGACAAATGAAATGAGTTTAGCACTACCAACGTAATCCTCAGTGGACATCTGTTCATGGCACAAAATATGGCAGGACTGGCATTCTGTGCAAAAGGTATATTTGCAGTGCAATGTAGAGACCTTTTCATAGCTTCTGACCACTGCATATCGGGATTCAACTAGAAATATCAAATGACATTGCATAATTTCAGATAGGTAGATTGATTCATTTAGGCCAGAGGTGGGCAAACCTGCGGGACCGTCCTGCCCAGCCCTTGAGCTCCCAGCCGGGGAGGCTAACCCCCAGCCCCTCCCCTGCTGTCCCTCCTTCCCCGCAGCCGCGCAGGCATGGCTCTGGCCAGGCAGCACAGCAAGGGACAGGGAGCGGGGGTGGGGTCTGGATACCGGGGTTGGATAAGGGGTGGGATCCTTGGGGGGCAGTTAGGGGCGGGGGGTCCTGGGAGGGGGCAGTCAGGGGACAAGGAGCAGGGGGGTTGGATGAGGCAGAGGTTCTGGGGCAGGAGGTGAGGGGATGGGGAACAGGGGCAGTTGGATAGGCGTGGGAGTCCTAGGGGGCCTCTCAGGGAGCAGTGGTGTGGATAGATAGGAGCAGTCAGGGGACAAGGAGTGGGGGGGGTTTGATGGGTTGGGTGTTCTGAGGGGGGCAATCAGGGGGTGGGAAGTGGTAAGGGGCAGATGGAGGCAGGGGGCCAGGCTGTTTGGGGAGGCACAGCCATCCGTACCCAGCCCTCCATACAGTTTTGCAAACCCGATGTGGCCCTCAGGCCAAAATGTTTCCCCCCCACCTCCGATCTATGCCATTCATAAAAAGATTTTTAGAAAATCATATCCACCATCTCAAGTGACTGCCATGACTGTATTGCTATTTCTGTATGACTGAGATGCAATACAGTAAAATTGTTTTCAATCACAGTAAAAATTCTGCACTACAACAAGCTAAAATCTTTATTTTAAAAAATATCTTGGTTTAAATATGTAATTTTAAAAGGATCACTAAACAACTGTAAAACAAAACGAAAAAATCCTCTTCATTTGGATAGCTATTGGCATTGCCAACAAGGGAGACACTATTTTCCATGAAGAGCTACCATATGTGAATTCAGACCTAATTGCCAGTGAAAGCTTTGAAAGTTTAATTAAAGAAATCTCAGTAACTGTGTGAACAGAATGAACGCTGATACTTCAAGTGATTACTTTTGTATTTAAGCATGTGATAACATAAAACATTATTAAAATCTGATAATATTATTAAACTGCTATCCCTGAACAATCCAGAAATCTACATAGCAGTAGAGCGGAGTGTAAAATGTAACCACAAAAGTATTTCGTTGGCTGTTGCAGATCTCCATGTGGTGTTAAGCAGAAAGGGCATAGAATGATGGAATACACACACACACACACACACACACACACACCAGAATTTTTAATGAAAATATGTAAGCTTTTTGTGTACAAAGATACTACTGTGTATTACGAGGGGTTCATTTTCTAGAACCATCTTCTCAGTGAAGGTCCTGCATACTCAATACTGGCCAACTCCAAAAACATTCAGAAGTAATGAGTGAGCCCCCCAAAAAATCATTTAAATATAATTTGGGTTCTTTTTATTTGCTTTCAGATTTGTGAGTCTTTATAGAGCTGCAAACGGGAGTTTTGTGAGGGAGTTCTCCAGGTGAAGGAGGAGCGACTTCGCAACTGTTGAGGTGAGTTTGTGGTGTGCTTGCTGTGTGCCTGTTTGACTGAAGTTTATAGCATGGTCTGTTTTGCTAGGCAAGGTTGAGAGCTTCTTAATGAGGCTTTGATGCTGAATCCCTTTAGGAGCCCTTAACCAGGGGACAGGGCTACTCAGGGAGAACAGAGGTTTAAAAATCCCTGCTCCTAAGAAGAGTTAGCAAAGAGCACCTCCAAACTGGGGAATTTACAGAGTGAGCAAGAGCCAGATATACCTAACATTGTCTAAACCTAGGCCAAACACCCATCTACCCCTCCTCCCCCATCCCACAAAACAAAACAAAAAACACTGCAAGAATAAAAAGAATGCAGGCAGAAGACCAGCAGCATAGTGGGGGCTATCCCGTTTATTGCACTGAATTCATCATGTATGATTACCAGCTTTGTGGGCAGGGGGCATGCATGTGCATTTGATGCAAGCAGATTATCATGTACAGGTTTTTGAGGCCAGAGTGGCTGAACAGGAGGAGTGTGGTGTTTATATGTTGCTTGTGATTATTGGAACTGGGAGCACTAGCTGTTGGGAGTCTGAAAGGCCAGGAAACAGGAAAGAGCGGGGAGGAGTTGAGGAGGCAGAGTGAGAGTTACAGAGAGTGCAGCAGCAGCTTGGTAAGGAAGTTTACACTTTAAAAATAAAGTCCTGTTGAAGTTTGTTAGCACCTTGCCTGGTTGATACAACGAGGAGCTAAGGGAAACAGAAAGGTACATAGATGAAAGTGTATGGAACACAGTAGAGCAGTCCCATCCCAACTCTGACAGCCTCTGTGCTGGTGAGGAAGGAGAAAATCTCAGGGAAGAACATTGAACTGGAGCAAAGAGGAATGATCCCATAGTTGGGACTTTCCTTCCAGATGGCATGGTATCCTCTCACACTGAAGATACACATCTGGGAGACGAGACTCCAGTTATTGGGAAAAGACAGGTAACAGTAATGAGGGATTCAATTATTAGAAATATAGATAATTGGGTTTGTGATGACTGGAAGAACCACATGGTAAATTGCCTGCTGGGTGCAAAGTTTATGGATCTCGAGATATAAAGCTCCTACCCTGCTCCCTTACCTCAGATTCTCAAGTTATGGCTCTCCGGCATCTTAGAGTCAGCAGGCAACTCCCTCTGCTGCTGCTGCTCCTGCCTTCAGCCTTCTCACAACAACTACTTTCTGCTTTCTTCCAGCACTCCTCTGGTCCCTTGGTCTCTGGCAGCTCTCACCTAATCCTTTCTGCTCAAAGAACAAGTCTGCTCTCACTGACTAGACTCCCTTCTCACTGGGTTTCTCCCTGATCCTTTAAAGCCCCTAAGTACCGCCCCATCCTCTTAATTGGCTAAATGGTAGCACCTGCTCTGGCACAGAGCATATTACTCAGTGGGAGCTTTCCTAAGTATGGTCTGAGTTAAACAGAGTAACATGTTCCAGATTTCAGGCTTGGAGTGCCTTCAGTTCACTGAGCTCTCTTACCATTTATGAATAGGAAAAGAAAAAAAAATCAAAATACACCTCTACCCCAATATAACGCTATCCTTGGGAGCCAAAAAAAATCTCACCGCATTATAGGTGAAACCGCGTTATATAGCACTTGCTTTTATCTGCCGGAGCACACAGCCCTGCCCTCCCCACCCCCACGTGCACTGCTGCTTTACCCCGTTATATCTGAATTTGTGCTATATCGGGTCAGAGGTGTAGTGATAAATGCAAATTCCTATGTATAAATAGCAACAAATCCTCTGTATCCTCCAGCTAATAACATACCATGTTTACACAAGAATACTGATTTGTTAAATCTTTTAGGCATGCTATGCTGTATGGGAGTTATACTGATGTAAAATTAATATACTTGACAGAAAATATGGAGACATTAGTATAGCGCAAAGAGAAGATAGTTAACCAGTGCACAATAATTTGCAGAAGAGTATAGCATAAAAGCCTTGTCACTGGGCTGAGCATCACCCCAAGTCTAAAGACCTCCAGTATTTTGCAAGGAGGCTTATTTCCTTAACAGAGGTTAGCAAACAAATGGAAAGCCAATCTTAACTCATTCCTTAACCTCAGGACCACCCCTCCCCAAGGTCTCTGGCACTTCTGCTCTTGGCAGCTTCCCAGTTTCAGCCAGTTCTGCTACCAGACAGAGATCCACCCTTAGCTCCAACTCCAGTGTGGCTCTCTCTCCCCAGGGCTCAGCCCATCTCCTATCTCTCAGCCTCTCTCTGTAGCCCAGGTCTCTTTAACTTGATTGGGCTCATCTGCTCTGGTCCACGGGCACTGGACTTTGTCTATTCACAGGACCAGCTATTCAGGGATGAAGCCCTACTGTCAAAAGAGAGTACAATGATCATGAGGAAAATACATGTACTTGTGTTACACTACAAAATCCAATGTAGCTGCCCTGTTGCAGGTTATCTATAAATGGGTAGTTAGGTTTTTGTGACTTATAATTTGGAAATATCCTTACTGTTTTTTAAACATTTTAAATATTTTAAATATTAAAGGCCATTTGCTTATGCACTGATTGCGCCACTTCTGGTAACAGTTTCGCTTTAAAATAAGGCTATTTAAATAAAATAGTAAACCTTTAAAAAGCACTGACGATTTGCAGTATGCGTCCAAAATATTAACTAAGCAAATCATGTTACTGTAACACTACTGTGTTGGCTCCACAAGGTGAAGTAAAACTGGGGGTCTGTGGATCATAAATCTGGAAAAGGCAAATAAAAGCAGGTCATGGTGCAGTTATGAGGGAAACATCACCACCCAGTTCACACTGCAAGCGAAAAATATACAAAGAATGAAAATCTTGGGCCAGACTGTCAGCTAAGTCAGTGTAAATCAAAGTCAGTGAAACAGGCCATTTTGCTTCAGTGGAGAATCTGGTCCCTTATTTTTTAACCTTGATAGTTTAATATTACTTCACTATCATTAGTGCTTAAAAATTGGTAGCAAGGCTGATATTTTGAACCAAGTCTTTCACCAATGTCTTTTGAACAGAGTCTAACAAGCAAGGGTCAGATCCTGCTTTCCTTTTCATTGGGATTTGGCCCACAGTGACTTTAAAAAAGAGGCAATCACACTTTTATTAGAAAGGCATTAACTGTTAACAAAAGGAAACTTGGCAGCCAACCAATAATTGTTTAGAGCAGATTATAATTACCTTTCAAGAAAAAAAAATTACTATCCCCAAACCTGCAAAAATTTGTGCTTAATTTTACACATTGACTTCAGATACATTTTTAAGAATTATCAATACAACACCTGCAAAGGATGTGAGAAGAGTGTTGCTCTGACATGTTGAGTTCCTTATGACTGTCTGCAGAGAAAGGGCAGGAAGACCGACATGCAGAACTTGTGGCTATGTCCCTCTAATGCCTATTTCACATCTCCTACACCAGCACACTACCATACAAGGGCCAGACCTTCCATACACCCATATCTAGCCCATCAGAACCACTTCCATACACCCATATCCAGCCCATCAGAACCACTTCAATTCCAGGGCCATGAACATCTGGACAGCAGTTACCCTGAAACTAAATACTATCTACAACATTTAGCCTTTCCCAACTAGAATGGATCTTTTACTTCTTTGAGTGAAGCTCATAGACCTACTGTAGCTGTACAACTTGTGTCACCAGTCCAGTCCTTTAAACAAAAGTCTTACATCTCTCCCTTTCCTCAATATAAGGAAGCTATTTTCCCCCAACAGTGAATGTCGTCACTAAATCCATACTAGCATTGCACCCAGCCTGCTTCCCTTGTGTCCCCTACTGCCGCAGCCAATCTTTTGTCATCTGCTGAGTCAACCCTCTTTCCTATGCTCCTCTGCGCCATCATCAGACCAGTACATTAATTAAACCGCCACCATTTGTTTGTTTTGTAACTATCTAAATGAGCAGATTGGTTGAATATCTTCCTTTTCATGCCTATCAGGCACTGATTCTTCATAATATTTTAATATCTTATTGAACTGTATATCTTATTCAAGTGTATAGCTTTTATTCTTATGTCAATCATCTTTCTTCAAATACTTTTTTTATTTCTCAACTCATTATCCATAATGTAAGGTATACAATGAAGCCTTATTGTTCAAGGAAAAATCCCTTGAGGATTTCTTCTTTTGATTTTGTTATGATTCACTATGACTTTGGTCATATTTACATCGGTTCCGGAATCAACTGTTTCTTTCCCACTGCTTTACCGTATTCACTACAGTCGTTACCCTTTAACATTTCCAGTTATGCCTTAGATAATGTTAACTCAGTAGTGACAGAATTCCTGACACTCCCCTACACTTAGCTTAAGGTAAACCTTCAAACATTGAGTTGGGTTATAATCCTGCAAAGGTCGCTACACAGGCAGACCACTACATGCACACTTAGTCTCACTGAAGTCAATGGGGAGCCACACGAGATATTTCCTGCATGTAGTCAGTTCCAGGATCAGGGCCTTAGACTGTAAGGTCTATGGAACAGGCACTGTCTTTTATTATGTGTCTATGCTACACCCAGCAAAATGAGACCTTGACTAGCTGTAGGCTTTACTGTAATACAAGTAATAACTATGAGATAACAGTATTGTAGGTATCTCGAGCAACTGAAATGTTTACGGGGCCATGGTGCTTCTTGAGTCTTTAGATTTACTTTCTCTTATGCACACTGAATAAATAATAAATTATTACAAATGATATTGGCCTTTCTTCCATACCAGTAAAGAACAAGGCTAAAACTAAAGGAAAAACTTGTGTTTTTCTTTGTTTAGTGATTTTAATATACATAAAAGCTGGCAGAGGAAAGCCTGCTCAAGTCTCTCTCCCTTGTATACTCTTACCGGTGCCAGCTGCAATCTGGCTCCAATGTTTCAGTAATATTCAATGCTATACACAGATCTCGGTTTGTGCCCCATTTTCACAAACAACTTGTTTTCCAGTGAAATAATGACTTGATTGCAAACTTTCTCCCTATTTGATAAATGCCAGTCTTGCTGGCAGGTTCTACTCCTTCACCATCCCTGTTTGAAAACAGAATCTCACGTGATTTATCATTTTCTGAGCTGTTTACACATGGGCTCATTTCAATCTTCTTTTTTTGTAGCTGGAATTTTTTCTTTTGGAGAAAAATTTTTTGCGAGAACCTTCAATAAAATAATAATTATCTGTGAATTTATGAAGAGCTGTATGTTAAGTGTATAAGTCACAGCAGCAGCAACTACAGTCCAAACAATTCAAAGCTGAAATATTTTCATCCTCTTAAGCTCTGGATAAAACATTTAAGGGTTCTGTGGCTATAACTTTGTTCCAGCTACATAATGCCTCTGTGGGCCAAATTCAGATATCCTTAGTCATGATATGCACTTACTTCACATGTAGCCCATCAACATTAAGAACATCTTGCACCCTATCTGTAAATCAAGGACTGAATTTAAGAATTAAACAAAAGTCTTCAATTTGCTTTGTCAGCTCATTTTTTGACAAAGGTTTGATTTATCTTTTTATTTTTATTTTATATTTGTATTAATTTTGTATTAATTTCAAAGTGCACAAACAGATGCATACAGAAAAGAAAAGATATCTGTCCCATGTTTTCATTCCAGAAATTAGACACATTAAATTGACCTTTCCATTTGGAATAGCCTACTTTGATTTACATATTACATTTACCCTTTAATTTCAATTCAATTTCTTCCTCTTCATCTGTTTTTGGTTTTTCCTTTCAGGAATTTTCACTTAGTCTTCAATATTTTGTATGTTTGTGACTTCTAAATTATCTAACTTTAACAATAAAATGTGATTTCAGAGCTTTATAATGAGTAAGAAGTGATGACCAATAATTAGTTTGCACTAATCTAGTGCTTATATCAGATTTTAATTATTCATTTAGCAGGATGTGTCGAACTCACTTCTGGCTTTGCCATCTGTAAATAAAGTGGCCATTCCAACCTATGCCAATTAAATCTTTATACTATATCACAGCATCAGCACACTGGACCTTGGACTAACACACCATCAAATATTTCACACTTCTATACTGTGTCATATCATTGTGTGTTATAAATTAACAACAATTCTTATTATTTTTTTTCCCTTCAAAGTACGTGGCATATACAGAACACATGATAGCAGGTGTGAAAGGTTTAGCAGCAAAAGTTGGGGATGGCTGCTTTTTGTTGTTTACACACCACAAAGTGGGGAAGAATTGCATATTAAAAGCCAACAAGCAAAACCCCAAACTTAGGATGTTGACAAACTTGACATTTCATTGTAGAACACTATCTACACAATAAACTATCAATAAAAATATTCTAACAGCACTTAAACAAAACCTACTCTGATCTGGGCTATCTCTCTCTCTCTCTCTCTCACGCACACACACACACACTTTGATCACTGTGGGTAATAAACTTTATCTTGAGTTAAGTTTGCAACTACAGTACAAAATATTAATCAACCCCCCAAATTATGTACATGCCCACTAGAAAGGGAAGATTGCTAGGAAACAGATGTAGAATAATTCATTTCAGTAACTCTAACCAATGGCTATATGGAATCCACGCAGTCAGTTTAAAAGTACATACACAGTGTTCTCTACACATTTATTCATAAGAATTCTCAGAAGTGAATCTATGACTGCTAATATATACTAAATTCCTGTTATTTAGGCTGCATCACTCCTCTTATGGCTCTAAAATGTATCAACCTTACTGCACTATTATTTAGAATAGGTTTGTAGTATTTATTACTTGTATTCTGGTCGTGCCCAATGTCATTGTCCCTCAGTAGGCTGCCCTTTCTGAGACCCTTCCCAGTTCCCGAGCACACATCTTTAAATGACAGGTCCCTGCCTCCACTCTTTTGAGATGCGACCTCACAATCCAACCACTCTGACTTCCACTTTGGGTTACCCCTCCTGGTTGCCAACCCTGATACCTATTAGGCTTGGCACCTCATAGAATCATAGAAGATAAGGGTTGGAAGAGACCTCAGGAGGTCATCTAGTCCAACCCCTGGCTCAAAGCAGGACCAACCCCAACTAAATCATCCCAGCCAGGGCTTTGTCAAGCCAGGCCTTAAAAACCGCTAAGGATGGAGATTACACCACCTCCCAAGGTAACCCATTCCAGTGCCTCACCACCCTCCTAGTGAAAGTTTTTCCTAATATCCAACCTAGACCTCCCCCACTGCAAATTGAGACCAATACTCCTTGTTCTGTCATCTGCCACCACTGAGCACAGCCAAGCTCCATCCTCTTTGGAACCCCCGCTTCAGGTAGTTGAAGGTTGCTATCAAATCCCCCCTTACTCTTCTCTTCTGCAGACGAAACAAGCCCAGTTCCCTCAGCCTCTCCTCATAAGTCATGTGCCCCAGCCCCCTAATAATTTTTGTTACCCTCCGCTGGACTCTCTCCAATTTATTCACATCCTTTCAATAGTGGGGGGACCAAAACTGGACGCAATACTCCAGATGTGGCCTCACCAGTGCTGAATAGAGGGGGAACAGTCACTTCCTTTGATCCGCTGGAACTGCATGACTTCCCCTTCAGGACCTTGGGACAGAGAAACAGTGATAGAGAAACAGAATTTTCCAAACAAAGTATGATTTATTTGCCAAAAGGTTCACAGCACTCAGAGAAATGGATTTAAAATGAGAAAGCTGTGTGTGAGCATACTGACTTCCTATGCTTGGCAGTCCCCTCAGCCCCCTGGGTAGATATGACTTAGCATTGGTGCCCTCTGTTCTCTTGAAGATCTAGTTACAGGTTACTTGCTGCAGACCCTGACGCTCAGTGTCACCTTGCATGCCTGTCAGCTCTCACTGATACTCCCAGGACAGCCTCTCCCAACTCACTCAAACTGCCTCCCTTTTCTAGGACCAGGATCCTGTAATGGTTTGGTATCCTCCTTTTATCATAGACTTAGCCTTGGGAAGAGTAAACCATTGTGGCCTGGAGGGAGCTAGGTATGAATTAATTCCCAAAACAACAACTTTCTCATTAATTCCTCAAAGACTCATCTCTATCATTTTGCCTTTCCTGCTTAGTTCTTTTTAACAACTCCCTTTGATGTCACACCATCATACACAAACACTCAGAAGTATGCACAACAGTCATAAAAATAAATATTCTCAGTTTGTCACACCAACAAGTCCACTGCCCTCCCTTCCCCTCGCCCCACACACACACACACACACACACACACACACACACACACCTCTAGGGACTTGTCTATATTTACATGACAACAGTTCAGACTATAGGCCTATGATTTGTAGAGCTCTCAAAAAAGTGTTGCACTGTAACTGCCCCATGTAGACCCTACCAGTGTAATGTCAAAAAACTGATCCCTGACTACACAGCCACAAACCTAAAGGTACCGCCTTTGTATTTCCAAAAATTAGATTCCTTGTAGTTGATACCAGCAGGGTCTACTCAGGGCAGTTAGAGCACAACGCTTAAGAGCACTCTACAAATCACACCCCTGTAGTCTACATTGTGGTACTGTGTAGTATAGACCAAAGATTTTTGTTCTACGAATATAGACTCTAACCCGGCAATGAGATCTGCATAGGCAGATGCCTATGCACAGGCAATTTCAGTTACACCAATGAACTCCATGTGGACACGGAAGTTACCCGCAATGGATCTCATTGCAGGATCAGGCCCTAAAGAAATTTTTATTAGAATATGTTTATCTAAGAAATATTTGTATAGTGTCAATATAAAAGTAGATATACACCAGCACAACATCTTTTTGCAAAACAATGAGGAGTTCTTGTGGCACCTTAAATTTGTTAGTCTCTATTTGGGCATAAGCTTCCGTGGGCTAAAACCCACTTCATCAGATTCATGGAGTGAAAAATACAGTAAGCAGTATAAATATTACAGCACATGAAAAGATGGGAGCTGCCTTACCAAGTGTGTGTGTGTGGGGGGGCAGTGCTAACGAGGCCAATTCAAGTAAGGTGGAAGTAGCCTATTCAACAGTTGACAAGAAAGGGTGAATATCAATAGAGGGAAAATTACGTTTGTAGTGCTAACGAGGCCAATGCAATCAAAGGTGGATATCCTCCATTTCCAATACTTGACAAGAAGGTGTGAGAGTATCAGCAGAGGGAAAATTACATTTTGTAGTGACCCATCCACTCCCAGTCTTTATTCAGGCCTACTTTGATGGTGTCCGGTTTGCAAATTAATTCCAGTTCTGCAGTTTCTCGTTAAAGTCTGTTTTTGAAGTATGTTTGTTGAACAATTGCCACTTTTAAGTCTGTTATTGAGTGTCCAGAGAGATTGAAGTGCTCTCCTACTGGTTTTTGAATGTTACAATTCTTGATGTCTGATTTGTGTCCATTTATTCTTTTGTGTAGAGACTGCCCGGTTTGGCCAATGTACATGGCAGAGGGGCACTGCTGACACATGATGGCATATTCAGCAGGGCCGGCTCCAGGCACCAGCTTATTAAGCAGGTGCATGGAGCGGCAACTCGAGAGCGGGGCCGCACTTTCAGATATTCGGCGGCAATTCGGCGGAGGGTCCGCTCGGAGCGAAGGACCTCCCGCTGAATTGCCGCAGATCGCGACTTTTTTTTTTTTTTTGCTGCTTGGGGCGGCAAAACCCCTGGAGCCGGCCCTGTATATCAGATTGGTAGATATGCAGGTGAACGAGCCCCTGATGGCATGGCTGATGTGGTTAGGTCCTATGATGGTGTTCCTTGAATAGATATGTGGACATTGTTGGCAATGGTTTTGTTGCAGGGATTGGTTCCTGGGTGTTCTTGTTGTGTGGTTTGTAGTTGCTGGTGAGTATTTGCTTCAGGTTGGGGGGCTGTATGATAATACAGACTGTCAGTTATTTAAAACATATTTTTCCCCCACTGGGGAGTAACAAAGAAAGATTTCCTCAAAAATATCAGTTTACAGTAGAGATGGGTCCCAGCTGCAAAATCCACTGGTAACTAACCCATTCCCCCAAAGTTCTAGAGTGTTTGGATTCTAGAGATAAATTCCACAGCTGGCCCTTCATCCAGTTCTAAGTCAGGACTCCAACCTGTCGGGGTGTACAGATCTGGGGTTTCAGTTTTGCTTTGTCTCTGCTTTTCACAGGTGAAAATTCAAATCAAAATATGGTCGTTTTGCCCATCTGCAGCGGATACTACTCATCAAAAGAATTAGTCATATCTTTCATTTTCAAAAGGACACTGGTTTCCACTATGGCCCCTTACAAAATTCTCCATTTGATCACAGACTTGCTGTTCATACAAGGACTAAAACCTGTTTAATAAACTAGATTCTCCATTTGATGTGTTGAATAGGCTATTGTGTTGTTCCTGCCCTCTCATAACAACTTCAAAGCTTGTGGCTTACAGAACAAACAGTATCAGAGGGGTAGCTGCGTTAGTCTGGATCTGCAAAAAGCAACAAAGAGTCCTGTGGCACCTTATAGACTAACATGTATTGGGTATTCACCCATGAAAGCTTATGCTCCAATACATCTGTTAGTCTATAAGGTGCCACAGGACTCTCTATTACTTTTTACAGAACAAACAGTGTAATTTAGCAGTAAGCACAAGGAAACAAGAGTCACTTAACATACCACTATTTTTAACAATATTAGAGAATGAAAATACAGATCTAGAATGTCTTGTTTATGGTACATGCACTTTCTGCTTCCACAAATATTTACAGTAACTGTTTTTGTGCTTTTTATTTTCACACACACACACACACACACACACACACACACACACACACTAGGCCAAAATACTAATGTTGCGAGAACACAAATTCATCCCATATAAGTTTATTCCTGATCATGACAAAACATAGCCAACATAGTACCAAGTAAGCTAAGACAGTATGAATATGAGGCTATCAAATGAATTAGCATATGAACTTACTGTACTCTCAATCATTTAACATTGAAAAGTAATTTTAAACTGAGAAAGCTCTATATGATTGGAAAGAAGCAACAGTAGCATCAAGCATCCAAAAAGGAAAGATGTGAGATCCTGGAAATTGCTCCATAGGTTATCTAACTTCAAACCCTAGAAAAATCATGGTTGAAAGAAAATCTCTCTCAATAGACTCATAGACTTTAAGGTCAGAAGTCTGACCTCCTACACAATGCAGGCCACAGAATCTCATCCACCCACTCCTGTAACAACCCCCTGACCTACGTCTGAGCTACTGAAGTCCTCAACTTGTGGTTTAAAGACTTCAAGGTGCAGAGAATCCTCCAGCAAGTAACTCAAGCACCACACTGCAGAGGAAGTCAAAAAACCCACAAGGCCTCTGCCAATCTGCCCCGGAGGAAAATTCTTTCCCGACCCCAAATATTGCGATCAGCTAAACCCTGAGCATGTGGGCAAGACTCACCAGATACCCAGGAAAGAACTCTGTAGTAACTCAGATCCCACCCCATCTAACATCCCATCACAGACCATTGGACATATTTACCTCCTAATAATCAAAGATCAATTAATTGCCAAAATTAGGCTATCCCATCATACCATCCCCTCCATAAACTTATCAAGCTTAGTCTTGAAGCCAGATATGTCTTTTGCCCCCAGTACTCCCCTTGGAAGGCTGTTCCAGAACTTCACTCCTCGGATGGTTAGAAACTTTCATCTGATTTTAAGTCTAAACTTCCTGATGGCCAGTTTATATTTGTTCTTGTGTCCACATTGGTACTAAGCTTAAATAATTCCTCTCCCTCTCTGATATTTATCCCTCTGATATATTTATAAAGAGCAATCATATCTCCCCTCATCCTTCTTTTGGTTAGGCTAAACAAGCCAAGCTCTGTCAGTCTCCTTTCATAAGATAGGTTCAGAGAAGGGCTACTAGGATGATCTGAGGAATGGAAAACCTGTTCCAGTTTGAATTCATCCTTCTTAAACATGGGAGACCAGAACTTCACACAGTATTCCAGATGAGGTTTCACCAGTGCCTTGTATAACGGTACTAACACCTCCTTATCTCTACTGCAAATACCTCGCCTGATGCATCCCAAGACCACATTAGCTTTTTTCACGGCCATATCACATTGACGGCTCAGTCATCCTGTGATCAACCAATACTCCAAGGTTCTTCTCCTCCTGTTACTTCCAACTGATATGCCCACAGTTTACAACAAAATTTTTTGTTATTGTTATTAATCTCTAAATGCATGACCTTGCACTTTTCACTATTACATTTCATCCTATTACTATTACTGCAGTTTACAGATCTTCCTATAGAATCTCTCAGTCCTGCTCTATATTGGAAATACCTCCCAGCTTCCTGTCATCTGCAAACTTTATTAGCACATTCCCATTTTTTGTGCCAAGGTCAGTAATAAAAAGAATAAATAAGATTGGTCCCAAAACCGATCTTTAAGGAACTCCACTAGTAACCTCCTTCCAGCATGACAGTTCACCTTTCAGTATTACCCGTTGTAGTCTCCCTTTTAACCAGTTCCTTATCCACCTTTCAATTTTCATATTGATCCCCATCTTTTCGAATTTAGCTAATAATTCCTCATGTGGAACCGCATCAAATGCCTTTCTGAAATCGAGGTAAATTAGATCAACTTGCATTTCCTTTGTCTAAAAAAAATCTGTTACCTTCTCAAAGAAGGAGAGCAGGTTGGTTTGGCTCGATCTACCTTTTGTAAAACCATGTTGTATTTTGTCCCAATTACCATTGACCTCAATGACCTTAACTACTTTGTCCTTCAAAAATTTTTCCAAGACCTTGCATACTACAGATGTCAAACTAACAAGCCTGTAGTTAGCTGGATCACTTCCCCCCCCCCCTTTCTTAAAAATAGGAATTATGTTAGCAATTCTTCAGTCGTACGGTACAACCCCTGAGTTTACAGATTCATTAAAAATTCTTGCTAATGAGCTTGCAATTTCATGTGCCAGTTCCTTTAATATTCTTGGATGAAGATTATCTGGGCCCCCCGATTTAGTCCCATTAAGCTGTTCGAGTTTGGCTTCTACCTCGGATGTGGTAATATCTACCTTCATAGCCTCATTCCCATTTGTCATCCTACCATTATCCCTAAGCTCCTCATTAGCCTTATTAAAGACTGAGGCAAAGTATTTGTTTAGATATTGGGCCCTGCCTAAATTATCCTTAACCTCCACTCCATCCTCAGTGTTTAGCAGTCCCACTTCTTCTTTCTTTGTTTTCTTCTTATTTATATGGCTATAGAACCTTTTATTATTGGTTTTAGACCAATCCACACAAGTGGTCCATTTCCTAGACAGTACACAATTTCCTAAACACCACCCTATATTGGAAACCTGCTGACTGCTATACTTACCTACATGACTCCAGCTTCCATCCAGGATACACCACACAATCCATTGTCTACAGCCAAGCTCTAAGATACAACTGCATTTGCTCCAGTCCCTCAGACAGAGACAAACCACCTACAAGATCACTATCAAGCATTCTTAAAACTACAATACCCACCTGCTGATGTGAAAAAAAAAAACCCAAAAAACCACCACAGATTGACAGAGCCAGAAGAGTACCCAGAAGTCACCTACTACAGGACAGGACCAACAAAGAAAATAACAGAATGCCACTAGCCGTCACCTTCAGCCCCCAACTAAAACCTCTCCAGTGCATCATCAAAGATCTACAACCTATCCTGAAACATGATCCCTCGCTCTCACAGATTTTGGGAGACAGACCAGTCCTCACTTACAGATAGCCCCCCCAACCTGAAGAAAATTCTCACCAGCAACTGCACACCATACAACCTAAACACTAACCCAGGAACCTATCCCTGCAACAAAGCCCGATGGCAAATCTGTCCACATATCTATTCAAGTGACACCATCATAGGACCTAATCACATCAGCCACGCCATCAGGGGCTCGTTCACCTACACATCTACCAACGTGACATATGCCATCATGTGCCAGCAATGCCCCTCTGCCATATACATTGGCCAAACTGGACAGTCTCTGCGCAAAAGAATAAATGGACACAAATCTGACATCAGGAATCATAACATTCAAAAACCAGTGGGAGAACACTTCAACCTCTATAACCACTCAGTGACAGACTTGAACGTGGCAATTTTACAACAACAAAACTTCAAAAAACAGACTCCAAAGAGAGACTGCTGAACTCAAATTAATATGCAAATTAGATAAAATTAACTTAGGTTTGAACAGAGACTGGGAATGGTTGGGCCATTACACTAATTGAATCTATTTCCCCATGTTAAGTATCATCACATCTTCTATGGGTCATCTCGATTATCACTTCAAAAGTGTTTTTTCTGCTGATGATAGCTCATCTCAATTGATTGGCCTCTTACAGTTGGTATGGCTACTTCCACCTTTTCATGTTCTCTGCATGTATAAATATCTTCTTGCTGTATCTTCCAGTCTGTGCATCCAATGAAGTGGGCTATAGCCCACAAAAGCTTATGCTCAAATAAATGTGTTAGTCTCTAAGGTGCCAGAAGTACTCCTGTTCAGTTTACCAAGAGACACAGTCTCAGCCATTCAATACGTTAAATAGAAAACTTTTTTTAAAAGTCAGTAAGTAACTGGCTATAAAACCAAACTATTTCAATATTATTGTCTTTGTGAATCTTGATCCCTGATATCATGTAATATCTCTTTATTTGCAGCAGACACTGCTAAGTGAGGTAGTACTCACTATAACAGAATGTGACCATTAATGGATGCATCAACTGCAAGTCACATGTGTAGATCATGACCTTGAATTTAAAACTACAGCTGAGCAAAATTTTTCAGCCAAAACTTGTGCAGATATTGCCACCTCAAGCAGCAACTTTTTTTGGGGGGGGGGGGAGAAGGAACTATTGTATTAAATTTATGAATAGCTTATATCTATTGATTGTGTTATACTCCATGGGGAGGGTTATCACAGCACCTACAGATATAACACTGGGGGATAATTACCGTAGAGGTTGTAAACACCAAATACTTTCCACTTCCTTAGGTGGTTTGCGTATACTCATTCAGGCTGGTTTTTTTCCCCCATATACAAAGAAGGGGCTTTTCATATAAAAGAATGAGTCTGAACTGACCTATGGTCTTTCTTTTGATTCAACAAACTGACAGGGCCTTGGGTCTGCCCCCGCCCCAACCTTTGCTGAAGAGTTGGAAAGATTGACACCTACCAGAGCTCTATTTTGGAGTTGAAGTGATCTCTGAAAAGCTATAGGTAAGCAAGTAGGAACTTCTGCAGCGTTTTGTATGTGGGTTTTTTTCTTGTAACACTTTAACTATAATAAGGCCCTACCAAATTCATGGCTATGAAAAATGCATCTCAGACTGTGAAATCTGGCCTTCCCCCATAAAATCTGGTCTTTTGTGTGCGTTTACCCTATACTATACAGTTTCTGGGTGGAGTCTCTTACTTTTGATTTATAATATTCTCATTAAAAACAAATACTTCAGCAAAATTCAGAGAACAAATATCTATTCACAGTCCCTGCCTCCCCCCCCCCCGCATTTCTCATAAACATTACTCAAAGAAGAAAACACACCAAACAAAAAAGGGGATTGTTATAGCCACAGAGAGCTCAGACCATCCAAATTTGAAACACAAAATATTTCTAACAGACCACCTTAGTGTTTCTGATCATGACTGAGGACTAACTGGTGTCCAAAGCCTTCCAGATTCATTTAACTAATCCTCTTAATTACACAGCTAACCCCTCAAACCGGTTGGACAATCCACTCTCTCTCTGAGAGTGTATAAAAGCTACTCTTTGCTACTCTTCCCCTTCTCCATTCAACTGAGAACTGTAAGCACCAAATCGAAGCAGCACCTATAAAAACTAGGAGTGCTCCAATAACTTAAGTCACTTTAACACTGCTGATACCCATAACCCCAATCACTTATAGAGTCAAGAGCTTATAAAAATGTGAAGCACTCCAATCATTTTACAAATGCTGTGGGCAGTGTAGAATAATTTAAAATAACTGAGAAACTTCATTTTTTTTTCATAACCACTTCAATTTAAAAAGTGAGCCAAGGAGCAATTCCAGTATATTGAAGCAACTTAAAAATTTAACATACCAAAAAATTGAAAATCAACATTTTGCATCCCCCGATTATTAGAAAAGGATCGGTATCACTACTATATTTCTTGGAATGATGGCTATATAAATATTTTATCTTTAAACAAGCACTCTATATTTCAGTTGGTTTTGGTCCATTTTATTGGCTTTCGTTTTCTCTCAGCAGTGTGGTTTTGTTTTCTCCCCTCGAAACTCAAAGTTAAGCCTTGATCCTGCCATTTTGTTGCTCATGGGAGGACAGCAGCAATTACACAGAGCTTTGTGGACTTCAAAGGGGTTCCATGTTGTCCCAGCAGTTCCCCCACACTGGGGCATCAAAATACAAAGTGGATTGATTTAAAAAAAACAAGCAAGCAAGCAAACAAACCACACCAATGATTTCCCATTGACTTCAATCAGATGTGTGAGTGCACTGGAATAAAAGCAGCCTGATTTTTCTGAAGTGCTTCCCCCTCAGAATTAAGGAGGCAAACTTTTGGCATCCAGGTTTGAAAATACAGGGCCATAATAATATTTTACTCAGATGTGATTAAAGAAAGCATATACACAATCAGACACAGGAGGGTGAAATTTGCTCAGCTGCAGATATGCTACTGCACAGGCAAAATATGTCACATGGCAGACTTTTATTATTGTTATTATTACAAAAAGTCTGTTAAAAAAGAATCCACAGCACATACTTTTTACTGCTTTTCATGTCTCTCTCTCAGGGTTGTTGGGTTTTTTTTTGTAAACTTTCCCTTTTCATTCTAATTTTTATCTCACTTTTATTCCTCCATAGACTTTAATTAAGCGCATTCTGGGCTTTTGAGGTTTTCTATTAAATAAAATAGTGTGCTTGCTCACCAGGTGGGCAACTCCAAGCACTTACTGCTCTGTTCACATGGTGAATTTTTCTTATTAGTGTGCCTGGCTGTTGCTCTGCAGGGGTGGGAACACATCATTAAAGGACATTTGAATTCAAATGATGCATTAGGAGAAGCAAGACAGCTGCATTTTACTGATTATTTTTGAGGTGTAAACAACATTGATGATACAGCCACTGCAATTTGTTGAATGACAAAGAAAAGGGAAGCAAATACCAAGGAAAAATCATGGAACACATGGATGGAGCTGCCGTATTTTGACACTTACATTTAAAGATCTAATTATTCCCCCCCCCCCGGCCCCCATTTTGTGCCAAGAATTTTCTGGCAATGGTGAGAGTAATTTCAGTCAAATTAGATGCCTACTAAAAAATAAACCCAACTGATTTATACACTGAAAGCAATGATTACCCAATGATTTTGTCCAGTGTACAGATATTAAATCAGGCTTAATATTAATCTGAATATTACTTAGCCCCAATAGTTCACAAGAGGCTAATATGTGGAGGAGATATGAGCAAAATTAATTCCTGCTTGAATGGGATCTCCGTGACAGGGTAATATTAGAAAATCAGACATGATGTGTCTTTCGCCTATACAACCTGTTATCAAATTGATTGATGCCAGCATCTTGGTTGGCATCATTCCCAGATGTACTGCCTTATAAAATTGTAACTATCTAGATATGGGCAATGAAGACTGGCAACTACCATGACATTCCTGATATGTGATTAAAAGGCAGCAGATTTCTCAAAGCTTAGAGCATTCAAGGTAACTTAGCGGCCCTCACCAATCCATGGATTATACTAAATGTGAAGTTAAGAATGAAACCTAAAAAGAGATAGTGTATTAAAAATATGTCCAAATTTTCAAGCCTAGGGGCATGTCTACACTGCACTTGGGTGAACAAATGGCTGTTATCAGGGCTCAAGCTAGCATGCAAAAAATAGAAGTGTGGACATTCTGGTTCAGACTTTCAAGCCTACATGACCCCTTAGGCTTGAGCACCCAAGATCTGGCTCCAGACAGAATGTCCACTCTGGAGAAAGCAAGAAAGGGAGGGTGAAATCCCTTCCTGAGTCTGACAGGTGACTGGTTGAAGCCCTGAAGCATGAGATTTTAGGAACAAAAAAGACAAGACCCCAAGGCTGCTGAGCCCTGCCCCCCGTCCCCTCCACCCCAACATCACAACCAACCCTGTCATACAATCCCACTCATAAGTTTGTCTAGCTCTTTTTTTTTTAAACTAATCAAATTGTTTGCCCCCACAACTCCTATTGATCACCCTCCTATGGTTAGAAGTCTACTAATTTCCAACCTGAATTTGTTCATAGCCAGTTTATACCCATTTGTTCTTCTTCCAACATTGCTCTTTGGCCTAAGTAGCTCTCTACTCTCCCTGGTGTTTACTCCCTGCTGTATTTACAGAGAGCAGTCATAACCCCTCTCAGCCTTCATTTTGCTAGGCTACACAAGCCACACTCTTCTAGTCTCCTCTTAAAAGACAGGCCCGCTATTCCACTGATCTTAGCAGCTCTTTTCTGCACCTGCTCCAATGTGAATTCATCATCATCTTTCTTGACTATGTATGAGTAGTCCCATTGAAGATACTATGTAACACTGTATTTTGTCTGACAGTAGCTAGGAGCTGCTCCCAGTAAACAGGTAAAGAAATTCTCACACTTTTAGAGGTACAATAACATCTTTGTAACATCTTTCCAATTACATATTTACTTGCACAAAAACAAATGCCTGTAACAGAGATATAACTTACAAAGATAAGAAATGGAGGCAGGAAACAGCAAAGTTTAAGCCTCAGGGAGGAAAAATAAAATGAAATACACCCAGGAAAAAAAAATCTGAAGCACATATTACCAAAGAGAGGAAGGTAAAGTTATTGAGGTAGTATTGGAAAATATTTATATAACAAAATAGCAAATGAGATATAAGCTATAGAATGTAATTAGGGAACAAGAAAAAAAGATTTTAGGCTGCGCAAACAGGTTACAACATACCACAGACCGCGGAAGCTCTTTATACTACATTTAGGACTAGAGCTAGACCACTATACCCATTTATAGGCATCCGAACAGAAAGGTCAACAAACTAGAGAGAATTCAGACGAAAACAAAAAGTGATCAGTGGTTTAATGGGATGGATATTTAGGCAGGTGGGAGGATTAAAAGAACAAAGTACATATTTTGGCCAAATGACAAAGCGGATATGATAACCATCTCCAAGAACATGTGGCAATATCTAAGAAGAGCAGGCACTATGAGGCATAAATAGAAATTGTGAAATGAACATTAAGATACACTGGCTAAGTGTGGTTTATTACGCAAAAGCAGTGGAAGCTTCATAGTTTGAGTTATATAAAATTGGATTGGAAAGAAGCACTTGAGACAATGGGTGTGATCCTGCACCCATTGATGTTGATGCTAAATCTCCATGGGGCAGAATCAGGTACATTAGCAGGAATATTCTGGCACTGGCAAAAGTTTGGACCAGGAGATCTAGTAAGTCTCTATTATCTGTTATCCTGTAAATCACTGTGGCCCATCTCTCATGTTGAAAGAGATGAATGAGAGCTGCAGATCACTTATGGGTATGGCTATTCAGATTGGGAGAGGTAATTAGGTAAGTGTAAGTGGTTTCATTCAGCACCAAAGCATCCCCTGGTGACAGAGTGTGTCATTGCAGGGGTCTTCATCTCCAGCATCCCCTGACAACCACTTATTGGCACTGTGATGGCCTACATCTTCCATTGCCTGGCCAACTCTTTCCAGTTCTGTCACCTTCCATTCCAACTAAAGACTCCACACCAACATAGAAACAGAATATCCTTCTGTCCCACCAGACTATGGTAAAATTCCATACTCTTCACTATTACTTCTGGGGACTGCAGAGTCCTTTCTTTGTTCCTTTGGCTGAGCACTGCATCGCGGAGCTTTCTCCCAGGTCCTTTCTTCCTAGCATGTTTCCCCTCCCCAAAGACTCTGGCAGCTTCTCATAGCAGGGGTACAATGAAAGTGTATGTGGAGGGGAGAAAAACAGAAGGCCCAGCAACTGCTTTGTGGACATAAATAATACTACAAATTCACATGTGCCAAGATCACTGTCCTCAGGGAAGGCTGGTGTCCTGGCTCTCTGTCTCTCTCTCTGCAGGGTAGGGGCCCAGAATGCTCAAAGTCAAGGGTATCTTGTAAGATGAGGCTACAGGGGCCTCAGGCTCCCCTTTTTGGTTGTATGGAGGTGTACAGAACGGAGCTGGGGGAAGGAGCACCACAGAAAGTCCCTGAGTGCCAACCTGTCTGGTAGGGCTCAGATCATCCACCTATGCTTCATGATAGACTGGGGGTCAGATTCCAAGCCCTGTGTAGCAATGACTCCTCACCCCCACCAGAATGGCACTGATGCGGGGGCCAGCCATGGTTCCAGGGTGTCCGTGAAGCCCCTGGTGGGAATGGGGTAACCTGTACAGTAGGGCTTTGCCCCACCGTGCCTGCAGAGTATGTCCCCTGAGCAATCCTCAGTGAGAGACCTTCGAAGAGGAGAGGAAGTGGGAGGGGCTGGGAAGCTGCTCTCAGGTGAGTCCGGACTGAGATGGAGAGTTACTGAAGAAGGGAGAGAAGAGCCCTGTCCCAAAAGGAGCTGGGGAGGAGAAGGCTCTTACATCTGTAGTATAAAGGGAAGAAAGGAGGAAGCCAGAGCTCAATAGCAGAGACCAAGTTGACAGGCAATCTGAGCCTCCTCATTAGGAAAATTCTAGTTGTGCCCTTGCTTAACAGGCTGAATCTCCGGGTATCACCAAGGATGCTAAGCTACTCCCTCTAGTTCTCTCCAGCTTGACCTTACCAGAGAGGGAATTCCCTACTTTCTCTTTCCTGGGTCTCCCCCTCACTGAGTTCTCTTCCTTCTTTATGTAATTTTCACTGATCCTTCCACAGCGGGGATCACTAACTATAATTGAGTCAGGATCAGCTGTGCGTTAACTGGTAGATCACAGGCAAGGCTTCCCCTTCCAGCTAGTCTGTGACAGTATTTTCTTAGCATATGCGCAATGTGCCTCAGGTGGCATGTGACCAGTATTCATCACTGAATTTGGTCCACAGGTTGGATCATTAGCTTTCTCGGCCTGGGCACTGATGGGGTGTGTGATGGGAATGCTCTGATATCCCAGAACAGAATGTAAGCTGGGCATACTTTAACAAAAACAAAACAAAACACAGGAAGGTGAGGGCCTAGATCCTACAGTAGAGTGCAGATGCTTTGTGCCACACCACCAACAGCAAAACCTGTATATAGTGCCTGGCTCTGGAAAGGACTAAACTACAGGTTCCTCCGTTGGTGTCAAGGTTCCAGTGACCATCACTCCCTGCTGTTCATAAAGGAATCCTGACTGGTGGGAGAGTGTGCCAATCCTCAACTGTTTTTCAGTCGTTGGGTGCCATTAGCAGCCAGGTCTTGTTACAGCAGCTTTTAGGGTGCTCCAAATTATGCCATGGGAACATCCCAGCAGGGAATGGCCCATAACGCACAAAAATGAGCTTTATGGCACTTATGAATCTTCCTTCAATCCTCACCCCAACCTCTGTTATGTGCAGATCTGCCAAGCCCAAGATCTGGCCTCAGAATAACAGGACAAAATACAATAATTTAAATATATAAAAGTTTGATATCTTTGACATTACCTTCATGAATCTACTATTGTAACTAGCTGCTAATTAACATACCACAAAACTGTTTTCGGCAAGTTAAAATAGGAATACTAACATCTTTGTACATTTGACAACTATTATTCAGTTTCTTTTTTCACATCTATTCTAATATGCATGGGGGATTCAAAGGATTTAAGAATATTGAATATATTCATATATTAAAATCCCATTAATCCCATTTTCCCCCCTTCTCTATACTGGGTGCCCAAATACATATGTTATACTCTATTTTGTGTCATTCATCGTTAAATTAATCACTCTCTGAACAGATTCTGCAATTGTTATTCACATTGGTTATTGGAGCAAAGGGGACTGACAATGTATATTGCAAATTTTCAGTCTAAAACTCAAAATTGTTTGGTATGGCAGAATAAATACATGGTACATCAAACATTTCTATTATACATCGACACCCCAATAATTTCAAAGGGCCTTTTTCATAATAGCTATGAACAGTCTCTGACCTTGGAAAACTAATTTACAGCTCAGATCAGTTCTATCTGTAAAGTTAGCAATGGTACTTACCAGTGCAACAGCTCTAGAACATATTGCTGTAATTATAAATACTTCATACTGTGAACAAATTTACTCACCAACGCTTGGAAAGCAGTTCTCTAAATCTTAAAAATAGATCATTCTAAATTTGACGGTCATTCATGGAGCTCAATTCATTAATCAAGAGAAAAGTACTCTTATGATTTATAATCAAAACCAAAACTAATTTTCTCTTAGAGGCCAAAACAATTCACTTGAGCATCTTTACAGAGAACTTACAAGTGAAGCAGTTTATAATTGTTATGGACAAAGCTCAAGAGTTTTGGAGGTTGATTTTGGATCTCATAACCACTCAAACATTTGGCTTTTTAGTCAAGTCTCTCCACATTGCAGAACTAGCCTATAAAACTTACAAGAGCAGGGTTTATTCAGGAAAGCTGTGGACTTCTTACCAGGGTCCTAATTGTGAGCATCACAATTCATTTATTGATTTGCTCCTTATTTTAGAAGGAAATTTTTTCCTGGCCTATCGTAGTAGATATCTACTTCCCCCTCCATTCTGTGCTGGCTGGAGGATTATAACGAAGCAGGGCCGGCTCCAGGCATCAGCATTCCAAGCTGGTGCTTGGGGTGGCAATCTGCAAGGGGCGGCAGTCCATGTGTTTTTGCCCCCCAAGCAGCGCACCGAATTGCCACCGCGGACGGTGGGGGCAGTCCATGTGCCATTAGGGCGGCACGCGCGTTTCCATGGCAGCGGCAATTCGGCGGCAGCTTCTATGTTCAGCTGTCTGCGGCTGCGCAGCTTCTGTCTTCTGGCTGAAGACAGAAGCTACCGCTGAATTGTCGCTGCCGTGGAAACACGCGTGCTGCCCTAACAGCGCATGGACTGCCTCCATCTGCGGCGGCAATTCAGCACGCTGCTTGGGGCGGTGAAAACAGTGGAGTCAGCCCTGTAACAAAGGGACTGAGTCAAGGCTTCACGATCCCCAACTCCTGCCAACCTGCAATGGTCCTGGAGAGGCTGCTCTCTGTGCTTTGAATGCAGGACATATAGCCAACACACTGGAGGGAGGGGCTTGCCTTATGCCCCCTTAGTCTCCTTCCTAGGTGTCTTGCAATGGCAGCAGCTTACTTGGGCGAGATTCAGATAGGGATACACAGGAATATCTACATTTGGAGCTGAGGTGTGAACCTCACCTTGAGGGAGATATGCTGATGTACTAAAAACAGAATGTAGCCATGGCCACACAAACTGCAGGATGATCTAGAGACCCTGAGTACATACTTAGGGTCTCTGACAGGCACATACTCAGGGCAGCTAGCACTGCCACATGCTGTTTCATGTGCTTGACAGCTAGCACAAGTATGTCTCCTCAAGTGGAGGATCACACCCCTAGCTCCAAGTACCATGACTTATGTAGAAAACAAGCGCAGCGATGGTGAGTGGGGAGGGGAGAGGCTGAGCCCATTTGGGGGGGGGCACAGTGTGCAGAGGGTCCATTGTGCCTTCAGGACCCACGGACGGGCTAAGCCTGGTGGTTGCAGCAGTTGCAATGTTGCCAATCTTGGCAATTTTGGGGCTACTTTTCACATGTGATCGGCAAAAAATTCAAGCTTTGAGGTTGGCAGCACTGACTATGTTAACATGCACTAGGGAACTTTTAATGCACACCAGCAGTGTCCACATGGGCTAGTTAGTGTGCAAACTGCCAGGGTGAACTAAAATTTACACTCCTCTCATGTCACCTAAAGCCCCATGTAGACAAGCCCTTAATACACCATCTGTTCCTGGGAATTTATTTGAGCTGCAGCCTTGTGATTTAATTTGTGTCTCAGAGCCATTGTTTATTATTACACTACTGTCACAATTTGTCTGCAGGTAGTGCTCGTTACATATCTTTTTATATTCCAAGTGGTCTTAGTGGGTTTCCCAGTCACTGATTGTATGCTATTTTCTGATCCATGATACAAGTGACCAGGAATTCCAGGTTTCATTTTTTTCCCATAAATATTCAAAAGATACTTGTGATGTAAGCAGATCACTGAAATACACATAGAGTTTGTGTCCATGGCATACTGTGTATATATAGTCCAAACAGCTTGTGCACTCTGTAGTGTCACACCTCCTTTCTTAGAAGCTTATGTTCAGGCTTCAGAACAACATAGCAAAACCCATAATAAAACAAATCCAATCCCCATGCACTATAGTGAATCAATAATATTTTGTTCATTCCTACTTTCCCACTAAGTACTAGGGGATTCTCTTGATACGAGCACATGAACACAACTCCAATTGGCATTAGTGGGGACTGTAAAAGTGCATAGACCCCAAAGTATAGGTAGGTGAATGAATGGATGGATGGCTATTTTAAGAGATGAAAACTTCCCAACAATTAAATTAGCAGCTGTCCGATCCTCAAAGGCAATGTGTTAGGAAAGACTCTTCTTTAGTTTAACTCCAGGGATGAATTTAGCCTGTGTTTGGAAGCTAATGTAAAAAAGAGGAAACATCATACTACATGACTGAACTCAACCATAAAGGGAATAAGGTGATATTTAATACAGACAACTCCCTTTCTTTGTGCCTGTATTTTGATCACCTTTAATATGTATCCTAATATGTTTTCAAAGAAAATTAACTTAACTTGGATGAAATGCAAAGGCAGCAGCAGTGCTAACAAAATGAAGTCATCATTTAAGTCCTTATGAGATTCTGGTGTACCTATTAAATTGTATGTGGATGATTCCATGTGTGCTATCAACAGGCCATAACACATAATTTGCTTGTGCAAATTACATGATTAAGGTGGAACACTATGGTCCAGATTTTTAAGGGCATTCAGTAGATACTATAGTCAGTGCTGCAACAGCTAAATGAGTTAGGAGTCAAAGTCTCACTTTCAAAAGTGAATTAGGCACTTAGTGCTCTCAATCTCATTAACAGTTGGTGGGGCTTTGGCTCCCAAGTGCCTAAATTACTTTTGAAAGAGACAGGTGCCTAAATCAGTTAGGTGTTGCAACACTACCCACAGCATCTACCACATACCTTTAAAAATCTGGGCCTATTTTTTTAGCTTCCCCCTCCCTTCAAATTTACTCAGAAATGCCAATAGTCACTAACACTGTAGTAAGACATTGCATAATAAAACCTTTGAAAATTCTAAAAGTTGTAGCAAGCCTAATTTGCATATTTTATAATGAAAGATATCATAACCCAGCAAGGCTGTAAGTGACCATATTTTAAACAAACTAAATGGTTAGGAGATAACTTACATAATAATCAGCTCCTAATTCAGTATTTATTTGGTTGACAAGCACATTGAAAATATTATACAGTTTAATTGCATCTTTCCCCCCACCTGCTTCTCTATGTTTATTCTCTGACAGTGTCCCGCACTTCAAAATATGGGCATTGTGAGAAAGCAATTTCCTCTGGAGTCAGAATTAAAGTCAGAATTAATGCTGCATCATGAATTAGTGAATCAGACGTCGCTTAGTGATTCAGTATACACTCTTCCATACCAAAAGGCTGAATATGTTCCCGTCTACAATATCCTAGTTTCTCCATATGGAACACAGTATGCTGGTATCATGCCATCTGATTGGATACATGTTATTTTTACATAGGGTTGCCAACCCTCAACGATTGTCCTGGAGTCTCTAGGAATTAAAGAGATTTTTAATTAAAGATTATGTCATGTGATGAAATCTCCAGGAATTCGTCCAACCAAAGTTGGCAGCCCTATTTTTTACAGGACTAGCAATGCCCACTTGCTTAACTGGAGAAATTAGTTACGAAAGGAGAATTACTTCTGAAGTAAGTGTCTTTTTTTAGGTTTCAGAGTAGCAGCCGTGTTAGTCTGTATCCGCAAAAAAAAAAAATAAATAAAAAAATCAGGAGTACTTGTGGCACCTTAAAGACTAACAAATTTATTTTAGCATGAGCTTTCGTGAGCTAAAGCTCACTTCTTCGGATGCATAGAATGGAACACACAGACAGGAGATATTTATACATACAGAGAACATGAAAAGGTGGAAGTATGCATACCAACAGGCAGAGTCTAATCAATTGAGATGAGCTATCGTTAGCAGGAGGAAAAAAAACTTTTTGAAGTGATAATTAAGATGGCCCATAGAAGGTGTGAGGTGAACTTAACATAGGGAAATAGATTCAATTGGTGTAATGTCCCAACCATTCCCAGTCTTTGTTTAGACCACCACAGTTAATAGTATCTAGTTTGCATATTAATTCAAGTTCAGCAGTTTCTCTTTGAAGTCTGTTTTTGAAGTTTTTTGGTTGCAAAATTGCCACCTTCAAGTCTGTCACTGAGTGGTTAGAGTGTCAGATTTGTGACATCAGGAATCATAACATTCAAAAACCAGTGGGAGAACACTTCAACCTCTCTAACCACTCAGTGACAGACTTGAAGGTGGCAAGTGTACATTGTATGAGTATCAGAGGGGTAGCTGTGTTAGTCTGGATCTGTAAAAAGTGACAAAGAGTCCTATGGCACCTTATAGACTAACAGACGTATTGGAGCATAAGCTTTCATGGGTGAATACCCACTTCGTCAGATGAATGTAGTGGAAATTTCCAGAGGCAGGTATAAATATGCAGGCAAAAATCAATCTAGATATAATGAGGTTAGTTCAATCAGGGAGAATGAGACCCTCTTCTAGCAGTTGAGGTGTGAACACCAAAGGAGAAGAAACTGCTTCTGTAGTTGGCTAGCCATTCACAGTGTTTGTTTAATCCTGAGCGGATGGTGTCAAATTTGCAAATGAACTGAAGCTCAGCAGTCTCTCTTTGAAGTCTGGTGCTGAAGTATTTTTGCTGCAGGATGGCTACCTTTAAATTGAAGTGTTCCCCTACAGGTTTTTGTATATTGCCATTCTGAATATCTGACTTGTGTCCATTTCTCCTTTTAAGTATGGACTGACCAGTTTGGCCAATGCACATAGCAGAGGGACATTTCTGGCACATGATGGCATATATTACATTGGTGGCCATTCAGGTGAATGAACTGGTGATGTTGTGGCTGATCTGGTTAGGTCCTGCGATGGTGTCGTGTCACTGGTGTAGATATGTGGGCAGAGTTGGCATCGAAGTTTGTTGCATGGATTGGTTCCTGAGTTAGAGTTATTATGGTGCAGAGTGCGGTTGCTGGTGAGAATATGCTCAAGGTTGGCGGGTTGTCTGTGGGCGATGACTGGCCTGCCTCCCAAGGCCTGTGAAAGTGAGGGATTGTTTTCCAGGATGGGTTGTTGATCACTGATGATGCGTTGGAGAGGTTTTAGCTGAGGACTGTAGGTGATGGCCAGTGGAGTTCTGTTGGTTTCTTTCTTGGGCTTGTCTTGCAGCAGGAGGCTTCTGGCTCCACTTCTGGCTCTGTTGATTTGTTTCCTTATTTCCTCATGTGGGTATTGTAGTTTTGAGACTGCTTGGTGAAGATCTTGTAGGTGTTGGTCTCTGTCTGAAGGGTTGGAGCAAATGCGGTTGTACCTCAGCGCTTGGCTGTAGACGATGGATTGTGTGGTGTGTCCGGGATGGAAGCTGGAGGCATGAAGGTAGGCATAGCAGACGGTGGGTTTTCGGTATAGGGTGATGTTAACGTGACTGTCACTTATTTGTACCGTGGTGTCTAGGAAGTGGACCTCCTGTGTAGATTGGTCCAGGCTGAACTTTATGGTGGGGTGGAAGCTGTTGAAATTGTGGTGGAATTCTAATTTGCACCAGATAGGGAGTCTGTTTCTTCATATATTTATCAGTACAAAACCCATGCCCCCTTCTATAACAAATTCACAATCTACTTTTAAAATAGAAATGCTCTTTATGGTAAGATATTTATTTCCTTCTTATCAATTCAGAATTGCTCTCCTGGGGCTGGATCTTGCACCACTGAATTCAGAGGAAGTTCTGCCATTGACATTAATGAGCATAGGATCAAGCCCTTGATTTCTAGAACCCTCCATAGACTTGCTAAATCCTCTCTGTTCTTATATCCACACCCTCCCACTCAGTCTGTATCTCTCTTCCCATATGAAACATTATTCAAGATATATCTCTCACTCTTACCTCTAAGCATTCTTCTCTGTTCAGCATTTTGATTTACATTCCCTGTCTCCTTCAAGGGGTGGCTAAGCAAAACTTTCCTGCCAGTCCAATCAAGAAACATTTTGGAGGCAGATCAACTGGGTCCATGTATCTGCCACATTAAAATGTGAAAAGCACTCTGGAATTTTCCTCCAGGTGTGGATGGCTGTGTTAGGATATCCTGACATGCAGGCACTCTCGCCTCATGCTCCACAAGAATTATTAATCTCACAAGCTGTCTCACAACTTGGCAGTGCCATATGGGCCACAAACTCCAGATTGGCTTAAATTTTAAAGTGGGAATTCAGTAGTACAATTAGAGAGACTAGAGGGTTCCACTGTATCAGAGACAGGAATTGGGCTACCTGACTGCCTCCATAACAGGAATCTCTCTATATACCATTAGGAGCAGGTACTGAAAAGATGATGGGATTCCTGAGTGTGTGAGGGGGCCACTTAATAATATAGGATTGCAATACCATACAGCCACCTCCTGAGTGCCCACTTCTGGTCAGAGGTCACTTTGCAGCACCATGCCTCTGTGTCAACCCTCCCCACCTTGAAGAACTCAGAGTTCAAGGGGAGTTCAAACAATCCCCACAAGGCATCCCATTTATTTAGTCCACTGGGTACACACTGGTCCTGTCAGCTCCCAACTCCATTTCAGCCTCTATTCCCTAGTAGTCCAAAAGAACAGTCTTGCAAAACAGAACACACACTACTATCACCATCTTCACTCCAGTTTCAGATGGGCACAGCCCCCTCCTCCCACCTGAGGGTGTGTTTACTTCCCAGTACCTGGAATAATGGAGTTTATCCTTCTCCACAGGCCTTTCAAAGTAAACCTTTGCCGTGTCTCCTCTGTTACTTAGGCAGGTTCTCTCCCAAGCCTCCCTGCTTGAACAGCTCTCTTCATTCACTCCTGCCTCTTGCCCTTTTCCAGAACCTTCTTGCTCCCTACAGACCTAGCTGCAGTCTCCTGGACTTCTGCAGTTTACTATCAGGCTTCCTATCTCTGTCAGTCTCAGCTCCTCTCTCAACCTGGCTGTCTGCTATTTTTGATATTGGGAATCACTTGATTCAGCCAGGTGTGGCTTGTACTGTAATCAGGACTGGCAAACCACCCTATAACAAGGGCATATTATAGACAGCAAGCTTCCACCTCACCCTATCCCCACTCTGCAAGGGAAACACTATGAAAGGAGGTAGGAACCAGAGATGTAGGCCATGGTGGGCAGCTCAGAGATTCATTTTTGACTGCTTAGCCAAACCATCTGAAGTTTCCCCATCACAAACTGTGGTGCACAAAATTCAGTGTCAGAAAAGATTTTAAAGTCATATACACATGTTTAGGATTTATATAAAAAAGGGTGGTGGGAGAGATAGCTCAGTGGCTTGAGCATTGACCTGCTAAACCCAGCATTGTGAGTTCAATCCTTGAGGGGGCCATCTAGGGCAAAAATCTGTTTGAGGATTAGTCCTGCTTTGAGCAGGGGGTTAGACTAGATGATCTCCTGAGGTCCCTTTCAACCCTGATATTCTATAAAAAAAACAGGAGCAGATTAACTTTTTAAAAATAAGGATCCTGTTTCAAGCAAAGGAATAAGGGAAGAGAAAACAAAGGAAATGTGATGTAGAAAGCAAATTGTTTCTAAATGCACTGCTTTTCTAAGACTTTTGTGTAGCATCAGCACCTCTTTAAATATTATTGATCACTCTGGTTACTCTTACTTGGAGTATCCATTTACCAGAGACATCTTTACCTCATTCATTCATCATTCATGCCCGTCACCCCAACCGGGGTATGGGCCGCCAGCAACAGATCTCCATAGTCTTCTATCCTGGGCCATTCGCTCTAGCTGGTTCCAGGTATAGCCCATTTTTTTGCTATCAACCTGAAGGTCGCGTCGCCAGGTATTTCTTGGGCGGCCTCTTTTCCGCTTGCCTTGGGGGTTCCACTGCAGTGCCTGTCTGGTGATGTTGGTTGGCTGCTTGCGTAGTGTATGTCATATCCAGCCCCACCTTCTCCTTCTAATTTCTTCCTCTGCTGGGAGTTGATGGGTCCTCTCCAAGAGGTGGGTGTTACTGATGGTGTCTGGCCAGCGGATCTGGAGAATCCTTCTGAGGCAGCTATTAATGAAGGTCTGGATCTTCCTGGTGGTTGTTTTGGTTGTCCTCCAGGTTTCAGCTCCATACAGTAAGACTGATTTCACGTTGGAGTTGAACAGTCGAATCTTTATTGCCAAAGACAGCTCTCTGGAGCTCCAGATGTTCTTGAGCTGTAAGAAGGCTGCTCTTGCCTTACCAATCCTTACTTTGATGTCTGCGTCTGTGCCACCCTGCTGGTCGATGATGCTACCTAGGTAGGTGAAGGACTGCACTTCTTCCAGGGGGCTTCCATTCAGTGTGACTGGGTCGTTGCTGATGGAATTGATCCTAAGGATCTTGGTCTTATCCTTGTGGATGTTGAGGCCAACCTGTGATGACGTGGCTGCCACTACGTTGGTCTTCTCTTGCATCTGCTGTTTACTGTGCGAAAGGAGTGCAAGGTCGTCGGCAAAGTCCAGGTCATCAAGCTGGGTCCACAATGACCATTGGATTCCATTCCTACGCTTGTAAGTGGATGTCTTCATAATCCAATCGATGACGAGAAGAAAGAGAAGTGGTGACAACAAGCATCCTTGTCTGACTCCGGTTCGCACCTGGAAGCTGTTTGTGAGCTGCCCTCCATGGATCACTCTACAGTGTATGCCGTCGATGAATTCTTGATCAGGCTGACCACCTTTGCTGGGATGCCATAGTGCGAAGGAGCTTCCAGAGGGTCTCTCGATCCACGCTATCGAATGCTTTCTCATAGTCAACAAAGTTGATGTACAACGAGGAGTTCCACTCCATAGACTGCTCGACTATGATGCGGAGCGTTGCTATCTGGTCCGTGCATGATCTGTTCTGCCGGAAACCTGCCTGTTCATCTCGTAGCTGTGGATCGACGGCATCCTTCATTCTCTCTAAGAGGACTCGGTTGAAGACCTTCCCTGGCACCGACAGGAGTGTGATTCCTCTATAGTTGGCACAGTTGCTGAGGTCTCCTTTCTTGGGGATTTTGATGAGATATCCCTCTTTCCAGTCAGCCGGAATCACTTCTTCTTCCCATATTTTCTCAAAGAGGGGGTACAGCATTTCCACTGAGGCATCCAGGTCTGCTTTCAGGGCCTCTGCTGGGATATCATCAGGTCCAGCCGCCTTCCTGTTCTTCATCATGGTGATGGCTTTTCTGATCTCGTCTCTGGTTGGTTTATCGCAATTGATTGGGAGGTCCTTGTTGGCTGGGTCGATGTCTGGTGGATTTGGTGGTGCTGGTCTGTTCAGGAGTTCCTCAAAGTGCTCCGCCCATCTGTTCATCTGTAGTTCTATTCCTGTTATAGACTTTCCCTGCTTGTCTTTAACGGGACGTTCTGGCTTGCTGAACTTTCCAGACAGTCGCTTGGTAGTATCGTAATCTTTACCTCACAGAACATATTTAGAGTCCTGTCCTTTTTGCATATACAACTAACAGAAAATAAAACAAAAAACCTACCCCACTGCACCAGCTCCTGCCTCTCCTGTCCTGCAGGGCAGAGCAAAAGTACATGCTCCAGGCATTGTGACCTGTTGGCTGGGGTCGCAGCACCAGTCAAGTTTGGCCTGGCCACTCCTCCTTCATGATGGGGGAGGAGGCGAAATGGGCAAGTTGGAGTGAGTAGTGTTGCAAACTGGAGCATAGGGTTGCAGCACCATTCACTCATATTTAGCCCAGCCACCCTTCTGTCACAAAAACCAGAGCAGGAAACTGGGTGCAGCACCATAGGACAGGACCTACCACTGCGGTCTCACTCTGCAACCGGCCCTTCCCCCACCGGGCTTTCCCCCCCACCCACAAGGGGATACACCCACTCTGATACACACCTCAGAGTCTCTCATCCCCTCTAGGGTCAGGACCCAACTCTCCCACCCCCACCCCCCATAAAATGAAATACAAAATAGCCAAGGTAGATTTATAAGTGGGGCAAAACTGGCTCCTGTATCACCATTCTCCCTGCTCCCAATGTATGGGGCGTACATATACCCCGCCAATTCTCAGAGGCTTTATCAGCCCCTTGGAGCTGTTGGAAGCCAACGTAACATAGAGCAGCCTTCATTTTACTCTAACTTATGCCAGGGCGCTGGCTCAGCAGAGATCCAGTCCAGAATGGGGGAACTGCAAAAGTAAGCATTATGCCCCCTTGGGTCAAAAATTACAGAGTTTGATTCTCCTGTCACTTACACTTGTGCAAATGACTGAAATCAGTGGAATGATACTAGTGTAAAACATGCATAAATGAAAAGAGAACCACGGCCATTTCAGCTAAAGAGTAATGACAGATTTCAGAGTAGCAGCCATGTTAGTCTGTATCAGCAAAAAGAACAGGAGTACTTGTGGCACCTTAAAGACTAACAAATTTATTTGAGCATAAACTTTCATGGGCTACAGCCCAATTCATCGGCTGCATAGAATGGAACACACAGTAAGAAGATATTTATGCATACAGAGAACATGAAAAGGTGGAAGTACCCATACCAACTGTAAGAGGCTAATTAATCAAGAGAAGCTATTATCAGTAGGGGAGAAAAACTTTTGAAGTGATAATCAAGATGGCCCATTTCGGACAGTTGACATGAAAGTGTGAGGATACTTTAACGTGGGGAAATAGATTCAATTAATGTTATGACGAGCCATTCCCAGTCTCTGTTCAAACCTAAGTTAATGGTATCTAGTTTGCATATTAATTCAAGTTCAGCAGCTTCTCGTTGGAGTCTGTTTTTGAAGCTTTTCTGTTGCAAAATTGCTACCTTAACGTCTGTCACTGAGAGATTAGAGAGGTTGAAGTGTTCTCCTATTGGTTTTTGAATGTTATGATTCCTGATGTCAGATTTGTGTCCGTTTATTCTTTTGCTTAGAGACTGTCTGGTTTGGCCAATGTATATGGCAGAGGGGCATTGCTGGCACCCTGATGGCATATATCACATTGGTAAATGTGCAGGAGAACAAGCCCCTGATGGCATGGCTGATGTGATTAGGTCCTATGATGGTGTCACTTGAATAGATATGTGGACAGAGTTGGCATTGGGTTTTGTTGCAAGGATAGGTTCCTGGGTTAGTGTTTTTGTTGTATGGTGTGTGGTTGCTGGTATTTGCTTCAGGTTGGGGGGCTGTCTGTAAGCGAGGACAGGTCTGTCTCCGCTGCTGATAATAGCTTCTCTTAATTAATTAGCCCCTTACAGTTGGTATGGGTAGTTCCACCTTTTCATGTTCTCTGTATGTATAAATATCTTCTTACTGTGTGTTCCATTCTATGCATCCGATCAAGTGGGCTGTAGCCCACAAAAGCTTATGCTCAAATAAATTTGTTAGTCTCTAAGGTGCCACAAGTACTCCTGTTCTTTTAGCTAAAGAGTAAGTAATTTACCACATCATGGACCCAGGTTCACCTGAGGTTTGATGTAGCTAGTTCACATTTCAGCTTGTGACAACCCCCCAAAGTAGGTGAGCTTCACTTATTTATGTGCTTATATGTTTTGTGAAGTTCTGCACAGCTCTGTTGAGCTACATGGACTGTTTATCATGCAGTACCCATTAACATTAATAGGAAATATACCCCTCAAGTAGCCAATGCAATACCTAATATGAACCCAAGAAACAACTTCACTTTATTCACATAATCAAACCTTGATTCAACATGGAATAAATGGCTGATTAACTAACTAGTTTACATTTCAAAATGAGACTTGTGCTCATTAAATTAAAACACCTGAGATACAAGACACCCTGTGTATAGGGAAGGCAACACATAAGTATTCTGCACTATGTAATGTGAGTATCTAGTTTATGTTTTAAGAAGAAACCAAAATACAGTGGTAATCTTCAGAAAAAAACTAGTGGAAATTGTGTATGGCTGTATTATACTGGAGCTAAAAAATGTCAATTGTGTTTGACCTTTGTAAGTGCGGGACATTTGTTTTGGAAAATCAGCAAGGAGAATTCCAAATATTTAAAACAATATTACAAGGCTCACGGGTTAGACAGGCTGGGAAATAAATTGTACTAGTAGTCTTTTAATACGTCAGTCTGTGATGTATCTCTTCTCTAACCATTTTAACTTTGTGGTCATCACCTTACTGTTCCGTCTATTACTTGCTTGTTTTTGTGGTCAATCTTTTTTCCACCCCTTCAAATCTTTCTTCTCATCTCTCCTTTCAATGTCATGTAGTTGTAAGATGAGAGATTTTGGTGCAGTCCCCTGGGGTTAGCTGATGAGAGCACACCATATGTTTCTTGCCTTCTTCAGAGATTACTGTGTGTTATATCTACCAGCTGACTCTCCCAAAATAATTTCAGATTTCTTTAAATTATACTGGCAGATTGCTAACGAGCCATTGTGGCAACTGCCACATTTTAGCGATATTTATTAAATTGTTATGAGGCATGAACAGTGTGTCTTTTTCTCTATCTCAAACAAGGAGTGGAAGGTTAGATGGTTTAGCAATTCTGTGCAAATATGCTGTTACAGATTTCTTGTGTGTGTGCAAAATGTCTGAAATTCTACTTCTATAGCATTATATAACATAAAACACAAGAAAATGTCTTACAGTGACTTTTTAAGCAGCATAAATTCTGAATCTAGATTAATTGATTTTAAGGACAGAGGGACAATTATGATCATCTAGTTTGATCTCTTGCATAACACAGACCATAGATTCTAGAGCTCAAGCCATTAAAAGGCAAAATTTGATAACAGTTGTCAAACTGGCTATTCTAATTCCATGTCGGGAAAGAGGCATTAAGAAAAATGTCTTAACAAAATGTCTAATTTGACTATACAGTAGTCATCCAAAGAAGTGATGGAAATTCTGTCCCTGGAGTTATTGGGGTAAATTCTGATCTCTCTCACACTTTTATAAATCTAGACTAACTCAGTTGTATTCAAAAGTAGACTGAACATTGTCCTCATTAAATGTACAATAGAAATCAATCCAGCAGTGGCAGGGAGCTCTATGAGGTGGATTTGTATGTCTAGGAATCTATGACAAGTCAGTTAATATTAATTTTACATCTATGTCAGATGGCAAAAGAGTTGATTTTATCTTAATATCTATTATGTCTGTTGTATGAAGTCAATTTTAAACTAAGCATGAAGTGGACAAATCTCTATTTTTCCATTCTAATCTGCTTCTTTAAGTTTGGAGCCCTTCCCTCAATGACTGATTATTGGAATGAGCTAATCAACATGCCCATATATGGTGATTTCTCATCATCATCGGTGATCCCTCAATTCAAGGATGATCTCTACCACAGATTTACATATCGGTCCTGAGACGTCTCAGGAGTCCGCAGTCGGTACAGACATTTCCTGGCAGGTCAGCCGCCTGCTGATAGAAAGTTTTTTTTCCTTCCTTCTCTCTCTTCAGTTTCAAGGGTAAGGTGCTTCTCCTCGAAGCAAGCCACTGCCTAATGGAGAATGTGGCACCACTGAGGTTGGTTGGTGGCTTGCTCCTCCCAGCTTGTGATGTCCACATCAGTTTTCTTGAGATATGCTTTCAGTGTGTCTTTGTAGCATTTCCTCTGACCACCACAAGATCTCTGACCATGGGTGAGCTGAGAGTAGAGGATTTGTTTTGGGAAGCGAGAGTCTGGCATCCACACAAAACGCCCAGCCCAGTGGAGTTGGTACATGAGGATCATTGGTTCAGTGCTGGTGATATTGGCTTCAGTGAGGATGCTGGTGTTAGTACAGTGATCTTCCCATTAGATGTGAAGGATCTTTCAGAGGCATCACTGGTGGTACCTCTCCAGACTCTTGAGATGCTGTCAATAGGTCACCTAGATTTTGCATCAGTAAAGGAGTGTAGGAATCACAATCTCTATGATCTGGATGTTAGAATAGTCACTTGGGAAATCCAGGTTCAAGCCCCTGTTCTGAATCAGACAGATGAGGAGCTTGAACCTGGATCTCCATATCCCAGGTGTGTGTACTGGGCTACTGGCAAGTTGAGGGTGGATCACTCCCCCCACCCCCCAAAAATCTCATTTTTGTTCCAATGTGGAATAATAATAAATTCCAAAACCTCTTTTTTCCAAAAAAATCAAGTTTGTTTTTGGGCTAGTGCACCCAGACATATATGGCCTGATTTTCAGAAGGTAAATAGCCAAAGTCAATGGAAACTGCAAATGCTCTGTACCTCTCAAAATCAGGTAATTAGATTTTAGTTTAAATTATTTTCTTCCCTGAAAGTTTGAGTTGAAATTAAAAGCACATGGTATATTGGAACTGTGCAGGCAATTGGAACTGGATCCTGATCCAGATAATACTATTGTCATAAAAATTTGGATGCTGCAGTCCTTAAAAGCCCAGTCCTGCAAACATATTCATTTAAGTAGTCTCATCATTCTTGATGTTCTTTTGGTCAGTTTCTGTGTGACCATTCTTGTCTCTTTTTCTGGTCCTAAATTTACTAATATATATGTTTGCTGGTATTTAAACTACAAATACACTGTGGAGTTCATCTTTCCTTTTGGCAGGGTTTTCTGACCATTTCTGACATGACTATCTTTCTGTTTAAGGACTAAATTGGATCTCATTTGGGCAACCCCTACCATAGGTAATTTTATCATTTGTGAATAGTTCACAAAGCAGAAATTTCAGTTCCCACACATCTGAGCACTAGAGAATCTTTTTTCAAAATCATTCTCTTTCTAGTTACTGCATTAAAACTTAACTGAGAAAAATATAGAACTCAGTGAGGACACTTAATGACTTCCATTCAACTAGAAATGGTGTCTCTGGAATGTAATTACAGTATATAGAAGATTACTTAAATCTTTCAGTGTAGCTAAAGTGTAAATATCAGATAAACTTTAACAAATACAAAGGAAATAATTTGACAATCCATCTTTTAAGAAGCAGAAACAATACTTCCACAAAAATAATACTTAGTGCTTTTCATCTTCAGACTTGTTTATAAATTAATTTTTACACAACCCCTGTTAGGCAGGTAAATACAGTTTATTCCTGTTGACATCCTGGCTCAACTTACTATTATCAACGGAACTAGAAAGTAACTTAAAAAAAAGGCATTTCTGATCCAATTGAAGTGTTTGTTATGAAAAGCTATTTTGTCCTTTTCCGTCCACTTAACTGCTGCTACAAGACTTTTGAACAAATTATCTCTAAGGCATTTGCCCTCTGTGCTCTACTGAACTTTTTAATTCCTGGGCTCAGTGCTTCTGATGTAAATTTACTGTAAAGAGTGAGCCTTATGAAATTAGGATACATGTTGAACTTCCTCCTTCTCCTAAGAGCTGGTGAAATTCAAGACTGAGCAGAAGCACAGCACAAGACCTATGTGCTAATTAAGTGCCTTATAAGTCCTTACAATAAGGTTTAAGGTTTAAGCAAGATTCAAGTGAGGCACTATCATTATGTTGGCCCTCTGCACAGGGTTGAATTTCACCCAATATTACCATGTAATAACAACCAAATATTAGGTCTTTATTACTGTAAGAATGATGAGCCATTTGACTTCAGAACAGAAGAGTTAGACGATCTTAATAAAAGAATATCGATATTTTACAAAATGCTGAACAGGAGTTAGCCATACAATGGCTACTAAAGATAGTGTGAGTTGTGTGACTAAGGGCTCGATCATGAGAGGTGTCATGCTCTGATAGCTCATAATGAGATTAATGGGAGCTACAGCTAATCAGCATCTATCAGGACCCTGAACCTTGTGCAATTGGGATTTAGACTCTGGTTTGTGTAGAAGAATGGCCACATGGAAGAAACAACATTTAAAAAAAGACTAAGTTATCAGAAACATGATTCATCACTAATTGCACTCAACTCCATCCTAGAAACTGGCCTCATAAGATGGCTAAGACTTAGGTCCTTAATATTTTTCTTGTATTAAGTTTCTCAATTCTTGTATTAATAAACTCTGAACACTGAATTAATTATCTTACAGGCTCTTTTGAAACTATAATTTATCAGCAAAATTACATCTGATGAAGTGGGTTTTAGCCGACAAAAGCATATGCCCAAATACATTTGTTAGTCTCTAAAGTGCCACAAGGATTCCTCTTTGTTTTTGCTGATACAGACTAACATGGCTACCCCTCTGAAACCTGTAATTTATCACTGTATTTTCTGATGGCTTAGATCAAGATAAACCTTATCCTGTTATAGTATTCCTATTCCTCATTTTGACAACACTGCATGGTTATAAATATACTTTCCTTCCATACTTCATCTTTAAAACAAACAATACAACATAATTCTCTGTTTATTGCAGTAAATTATTTTTTCATTGTTTTCTTTGAGATTAGCCATCAATTATGAAGTAATAGGTAACTCATTCCGTCACTATTTTTTTTTAAAAAGCTCTGAGCTTGCATTACAAAGACTAAAAGGGATTTTTATCCCTCCATAATTAACATTTGCTATTATGCCTCAAATATTCTGAGATATATAACTCTTGCATGATTTGTATACTTGTATTTTAAAATCCTACCCATTATCTCAAAATACACTAAATGCAATATCTTGAGATATCCTGTAGTGTTTGAAAAACTGTTTAAGCAAAATGTCTGGAACCATCAATCAGAATGAACAGTTATGCTAAAGCAAATGTATTGTGTTCTGCTCTGTTCACAGGTATTATGCATTTCTTGGAGGCAGATGACATCTGAGACATGTGCATTTGATAAAGAAAAACAAATGAACCTGAAGAAAGAATTAAGTCTTTGTTTTTCCTCCATGGGTGTTCACAGATCCTCAGATTTAGATAGTGAGTGGCCGATCCTCAGCCAAAACTAAGAACTACATAGCATACTTGAGTATTGGTGGCACAATGCTTCCCTTTGTACCTCCTCCATCCTGGGTCAGGAAGAGTCCTAAAGGCTGAAAGCACAGCTGCAATATAGCTACACGAAGGGTATGTCTACACTTCACTTCATGACTGTGTACACACACCTGCAGCACATGTAGACATACCAGAAAGCAGTGAAGCCTCATCAGCACAGGTTATACAAATCTGTCCGGAACCTGAACTGAAGCCTTGGCTGCTGCATCTTCACTACTATCAGTAGTTAAGATCACTAGATTAAAACTAAATACTCTGATTGCAATGCAGAGATATCTAATGAGCTCTAACAACATACCATATGGGCAATTATGCTGCCCCTACACTAAGAGAGAATCCCCACTGTGAGATCGTTTATGGCCAACTAAATTGGCTTTGCATCCAAACCACCCTAAACTCCAACTTGGTGTGAGGTCATGAGCACCTCACAGGAGGTACTTTACACTCTGTAGTCTCAGGCCTTCACAGTCATGTGAATCAGGAGTATCTCCAGAGAACTCAATGGACTTACTGTAAATGAGACCAACATCAGGTCTCATGAGCATCACAAGTATACAAGAAAAACCCACAGACAGAATTGGTCAAAAATCAAGGGAAAATGTTCATAAAATTCATTTCCCCCCAAATATTTAATTTCAAACTTAAAAATATTTGAAGAGCTCTACCTACAATCCAGCAACTTTACCAGTTTAATGCCCGGTTTTAGTAGTAATTCCAATATTTTTTTCTGTTAGAAATAGAATTCTAAACTTGCACTCACTTTACATGGGGCATTAATTATAAAATATGAGCTACTTTCTTACGCCTCAATCCCACAAAGATATTTGCACATGCATACCTTTAAAATCATGAACAGCCCCATTTAACTCAGGATCAGGCCTTAGACAGTCATCTCTTTGGGGCAGGGACCATGTCTACTTCTATGCTTGCAGATTAGCTAGCACAATAGGCCCCTAATATGATTCGGGCCACTGGCCCTACTGTAATATAAATACTAATTGTTAACAATGTTACCACTTTTTCATTTACTCTGCTGAGATTAACTGACTTGTTTGCAGCCCTCAGCAATAAACTATGCTATGCCCAGATGATAAATTACAGCCTTAAAGACAACATCAGTGAAAAATGAGGATTAGGAAAATATCACTATTCACTTTAAAGGCAAATTCCATTTATATTTTCACAGCTGATTTTCTGTCTCGGTATACTCTACTGTTCTGTGCATAGAGAAGGTATTTAAACAAATTAATCTTATTAATTATTCAACAAGATGACTAATACATCAGATTACATTTTCATTCTGCAGTGATAGAGTTGCTGTATAATCCAACATGGAGGAGATTAGAGCAGTTATTACTAAATCATGGATGGGTTTTTTTGTTTTTGTTTTTTTTTGTTTTTTTGCAGCACTGTATTTCTCTTTTGAGTATAAGAAAGTGGTTAACCAAATCAGGCAGGTAGTATAGAAATAGAACTGTTGAGAAGGGTGGAAAATATGTAGATAAATTTTATATTATGTTTTGGTTTGTTTTTTTAAGCCAGAGTTCTCAACTATTATTTTTATTTCAGTACAATTATATTACCTGTGTTTTGTGCTGGGTTGACAACCCTGTAAACTGGAAGGTTTTCTCATTTGTTTTTTTTTTTTTTTAAATCCACACAACTGTTCTCATTACACTGTCCTGTTAAGATTCTATAATCCTAACTGCGAAGCTGCCTTCAGGGATAAGAGGATTTTACATATAGATAACTACCCAGACCTATAGCAGTGTTTTAAGCATTTGAAACCATACAATAAAAATATATGAGACTCTACAGTTCTTGGCCTTTCTGCAGGGACAGGCACGCCTGCGGGAGGTTCGCCAAAAGCCGCGGGACCAGCAGACCCTCCGCAGGCAAGCCGCCAAAGGCAGCCTGCCTGTCCTGCTTGGGGCAGCAAAATGCCTAGAGCCGCCCCTGTCTATAACGAGTCTGTAACTCGTGTGATGGGTTGGATCACAGAAACCCCCTTGGGGCTGCCAACTGATGTGCCAAGAGTACTTCTGCCCCTGCTTTCCCTGCCAGCTTGCGACTTCAGAGCCCTGCTTGGCTGTGCCAGACATACTTGCTGGCCACAAACACAGACCCAGGTCTGAACCACGTCCCACAAACTTGCAAGCTTAATTGAAAGCAGCTTAAGAAGTGTTCCTATCTAACACTCGGATGCCCAGCTCCCAGTGGGGTCCAAACCCCAAATAAATCCATTTTACCCTGTATAAAGCTTATACAGGGTAAAAGGATAAATTGTTCGCCCTCTATAACACTGATAGATAGATATGCACAGCTGTTTGCCCTGCCCCAGGTATTAATACATACTCTGGGTTAAATAATAAGTAAAAAGTGATTTTATTAAATACAGAAAGTAGGATTTAAGTGGTTCCAAGTAGTAACAGACAGAACAAAGTGAATTACCAAGCAAAATAAAATAAAACACACAAGGCTATGCCTAATACAGTGAGAAAACTGAATACAGATAAAACCTCACCCTCAGAGGTGTTCTAGTAAGCTTCCTTTTACAGACTAGTCTCCTTCTAGTCTGGGTCCAGCAATCACTCAGCCCCCTCCCATAGTTATTGTCCTTTGTTCCAGTTTCTTTCAGGTATCCTTGGGGATGGAGTGCCAGCAGAAGGCAAAATGGAGGGGTCACTCAGGGGCTTAAATAGATTTTTTTCTTGTGGGAGGAGACCCCCTCCTCTCTCCTATGCAACATCCAGCTCCAAGATGGACTTTTGGAGTCACATGGGAAAGTCACATGTCCATGCATGACTCAGGTTTTCACAGGCAGCAGCCATTGCCCACATGTTATCATGAATGTCTCCAGGAAGACTTCTTATGTGGATTGGAGCCTTCCAAGATCCATTGTTCCTTAAGTGTTTTCTTGATTGGGCACTTAATTTGCACATTCCTTTCTCAAGAAGCTAACCAAATGCTTTACTAAGGGTATGGCTACACTTGCAGCTGTACAGCGCTGGGAGTTAAACCTGTCTTCATATAACTGAGTAGGGAAAGTGCTGCAGTCTGTCCACACTGAGAGCTGCCAGCGCACTGTTGTGGCCACATTTGCAGCATCTGCAGTGGCATTGGGAGCGGTGCATTATGGGCGGCTATCCCAGCATTCAAGTGGCTGCAATGTGCTTTTCAAAAGAGGCGGGATGGGGTGGAGTATGACAGGGAGCGTGGGGGAGAGAGAGAATGGATTTTTGGAGCCGATACTGTGTCAGCAGCTGCCTTGCAAGTTCCGACCCCCACCCCCACCCCTCTCTCGCTCACTGAAAGCAAACAGCAGCTGATAAGCAGCCTCCCCGAAACGGACCCCAGCTCTCTCCCTCCCGCGCACTGCGCCGCTTCTCAAGCCCCCTTCCTCCCCCTCTCTTCAAGCAAACACTAGCTGTGGGCATTCCAAAGGGAGCCCCCTGGCTGCCTCTGCTCATTCACAGCAAACAGCAGCTGTGTTTGCTTTTTTGATAAGCAGCTTCGGGAGCCTGGAGTTCATAACAAAATAAAGAGAGGTATCACAACAAAACAAAGAGAGTAATCTTTACTTAAAAGGATTATGGGAAGCTTCCGGAGTTCAGTTACAGTGTACTAAGATTATTCCCTGTTTACACTGGCGCCCCAGCGCTGCAGCAGCAGCGCTATACTCTTTATTCCTCTTGTGGAGGTGGAATACAGGCAGTGCTGTAGCCAGGGAGATACAGCGCTGTATGTGCCTTGCCAGTGTGGACGGGGAATGAGTTACAGCGCTACAAAGCCACTAACTGCACTGTAACTCTCAAGTGTAGCCAAGGCCTCAGGCTACTTAAAAATCAAGCAAGTACACAGCCCATATTCATAACTTCAAATACAAAAATGATACATGCATACAAATAAGCTGAAAAGATTCAGTGGATATCTTTACAGAGATATGTTACATGGCATATGTAACATATTCCAGTTATGTCATACATAAATTCATATGCATATTTCCATAAAGCCTTATGGGGTGCACCGTCACAACTCAGTCCTGTACAGAAGCTGCAGCAATCTGAGGAAAGAGGCTAGAGACTATTTAGAATTATACACACAGCAAGTAAAAGTACCTTCTCTTGCTCTACATGCTACTTGACAATTCTAAATACACAACCATGAAAATGAAAATTTCTATAATGCCCCTACAACCATTAGTCAATGTTTCCACAACAGTAACCCACCAACAACTAAACAAGTAAGAACTTAAGTCTCTCCCACCAGAATCTTCCCATTCCCTTGAAGCTGGGGAAACCCAGTGGGCCTTGTAACATGCCCTGAAGAACATCAATAAACTAGGGCTACTGTTGCCCAGAAGGTGGAAAGAGTGAATTCCAAAGCTGAGGGGACTTCAGAGAATACCCTGCCAGCTGGTCCCACTCTTACGTGCAGCTCCAGTTCTGGTGTCCCACTGTTTGTATAGGATACTGTGACAGGGTGCCGGACAGGGACTGCTGAGCCAGCCCTCTGCCATTCCAGCTGCAATTAAGGGAGGTAAATTGGAGCTGGCTAGAGAAACCTGTGCTTGGTTGAAAAAGGAGAAACAGCTGAACAGCCAGATTAGTCTGGGGCTGCATAAAAGCCTCAGAGGAAGGAAGCCAGGGAGGTAGACAGACAAGGGGGAAGCCAGGGAAGCGAAGGTTCATGGTAGCTCTGTCCTCCTGGGTCCTGAGGCTAAGGAGTTCTCAAGTCTGGAACCCCCAAGCTGTACCTGATGAGAAGGTAGTGGGATGGCACTGTGTAAATAAACTGCACTGGTGACTGCTGAGCCAGAAGGTCTTGGGAGTGGTTTTTGGAGCAGAGCAGAGACAGGAACAAAGGGTGCCCTGCTATGCCCTGTTACACACGAGGGCTTGTCCTGGAGCCTGAGCCAGCACTAGAGTTTGGTGGCCTGGAGATGGAAGAAATCCTGAAATGGCTGGTGAAACAGCAAGAGGAGATGCAGAAGACTATGCAAGGCTTTCAGCAAGCCCACCTGGTGGAGAGTCAGGCCTTGCTTACCTGGCAGGCTGAGCAGCAGAAAACCATTCAGGACTTCATACGGGAGCAGGGCAGCATACAACAACAGCCCCTGGAGAAGACGGTGAATCCTGTGGGAGGGGATGACACCTGGGCGTTGGGCCTAGGACTCTGTAAGATGGGCCTGGCTGATGACCCCGATGTGTTCCTCTGCACTTTTGAGTGGGTAGCCATGGGGGCTGGATAGAATAGGGTAACACAGGCCCTGAGATTGGCTTCCTACCTCAGAGGAGAAGCTCAAGCAGCCTACATAGTCCTGAGTGAAGAGTGGGCCAGGAACAACGATGCAGTTAAGGAGGCCGTCCTGGCTTGGGTCGGGCTGTCATCTGAAAAATACTGGCAGAAGTTCTGTTTCCCAAGATGGACTGGGGGGAGTTTGGGGCCCCGGGCATTTTCCCAGAAGTTGATGTACTGGGCCACCCACTGGATGTTTTCTACATTTTCAAATATATTGATTTCAATTACAACAGAATACAAAGTATACAGGGCTCACTTTATATTTATTTTTTATTACAATTATTTGTACTGTAAAAAAACAAAAGAAATAGTATAGTTCAATTCACCTAATACAAGTACTGTAATGCAATATCTTTATAATGCAAGTTGAACTTACAAATGTAGAATTATGTACAAAAAATAACTGCATTCAAAAATCAAACAATGTGAAACTTTAGAACTCAGTCCACTCAGTCCTAATTCATCCAATTGCTCAGACAAACAAGTTTGTTTACAATTTGCAGGAGATAATGCTGCCCACGTCTCATTTACAATGTCACCTGCCCACGTCTCATTTACAATGTCACCAGGCATTCGCATGGAACTGTTGCAGCTGGCGTTGTAAGATACTCATGTGCCAGATGCGCTAAAGATTCATATGTCCCTTCATGCCTCAGCCACTATTCCAGAGGACATGTGTTCATGTTGATGATAGATTCTGCTCAATAATGACCAAAGCAGAGAGGACTGACAGACGTTCATTTTCATCACTTGAGTAAGATGCCACCAGCAGAAGGTTGATTTTCTTTTTTGGTGGTTCGGGTTCTGTAGTTTCTGCATCAGAGTGTTGCTCTTTTAAGACATCTAAAAGCATTCTCTACACCACACCCCTCTCAGAGTTTGGACAGCACTTCAGATTCTTAAACCTTGGGTCGAATGCTCTATCTATCCTTAAAAAATCTCATACTGGTACCTTCTTTGCGTTTCGTCAAATCTGCTGTGAAAGTGTTCTTAAAACGAATATGTGCTGGGTCATCATCTGAGACTGCTATAACATGAAATATATGGCAGAAGGTGGGTAAAAACAGAACAGGAGACATACAATTCTCCCACAAGGGGTCCAGTCACAAATTTAATTAACACATTATTTTTCTAATGAGCATCAGCATGGATATGAATGTTTAGCATATCTGGCACATAAATACCTTGAAACGCCAGCTACAAAAGTGCCATGTGAATGCCTGTTCTCAGTTTCAAATGACATTGTAAATAGTAAGCAGTCAGCAGTATTTCCTGTAAATGTAAACAAATTTGTTTGTCTTAGCAATTGGCTGAACAAGAAGTAGTACTGAGTGGACTTGTAGGCTCTGAAGTTTTACATTGTTGTTTTTGAGTGCAGTTATATAACAAAAAATCTACATTTGTAAATTGCACTTTCACGATAAAGAGATTGCACTACAGTAATTGTATGAAGTGAATTGAAAAATACTATTTCTTTTGTTTATCATTTTACAGTGCAAATATTTGTAATATAAATCATATAAAGTGAGCACTGTACACTTTGTATTCTGTGTTGTAATAGAAATTAATATATTTGAAAATGTAGAAAACATCCAGTGGGTGGCCCAGTACATCAACTTCTGGGAAAATATTTAATAAATTTCAATTGGTATTCAAATGTTTAACAGTTTGATTAACCACAATTAATCTTTTTGAGTTAATCGTGTGAGTTAACTGCAATTAATCGACAGCCCTACAATTTATTCATCAAAACCAACACCTTAAATTCTACCTTGCACTTAATAGGTTGCCAGTAAAGATTTAAAAGCACTGTTGTAATGTGCTCACACCAGGATATACCCAGTCATACTGAACTCCACATCACCTTCAGTTTTGGAATAGATTTAAGATGCAGCTCCTTGTTCACCACACTGTTGTAGTCTAATTTGGAGGTGATAAAAGCAATAGATGATGACTACAAAGTCAAAATCCATAATAAACAGTCACAACCTCCATGTCACCAATGATATCCCAAGGTGATCTCCTCTGGACTAGCTTAAGGCAGCAGAGTGGCACAAAGCAGTGGCACTGCTCCAGAATATCTGGCCCATGATCTTTTATTGAAGTTATACTTTAGACTCCATCTGGCTTCTTAAAACCACCACCATGCTGGTTTTATGTAATTTAACCTAAAATTATCCAGGATTCTTTTTTCCTGCAAGAGGAATGAACTGGATTCATCTCAAAGGAACCCCCCAAAAAGTCACATGTACAGAAAAAAAAATCTGAGTAAACCATACCTCTCAGCAGGACATTAAACATTCCTCCAATTTTTGATGCAACAGAACACAGGCAGCCCTCTTTATCAGCTTCTTGTCTATAATTTTAAGACTTAAAATATTTAGCGCTGCTTTTATTTGGTATATTTCATGAAAGTTCTGTACAGCTCACCTCTTCAGGTTACACAAACTGCTATGCTTGAAGGAAAGGTGGTCTGGATGAAAATCAATTTTTTTGCTTGCAGCCAAATTTACAGTAGTGAATAAAGCCAGCACATATTGACTTTTCTGGCAGACGGTTTAACAAAAAGAGAGCTCAGAAAAAGACTTTTCATACTAGTCTGAGCTGAACTGCTGAGTACAGCACATACAGTAGCAAGCAATCATTATCAGAATGAAACATAGTGCAGGCAACTTGGAGATATTAATGCTGCATCAAAATAGAGTTTTCAATGTAAGCTTTGTATGAACACTATCTGTTGCTGCACCCCCATGCATGTAAATCAGAAGTAATTCCATAGAAATCAATGATATTACTCCAGCTGAAAACTGGTGTGAGATCAGAATAAGACCCTGGGTCTTTCACTTTTCTCTGCATCAAAGCGAGATCTGTTATAACTGTGTAGAGATAAAATTGTTATAAATGTGCCTGAACCCTGCAGGAGGCAATATGGTTGATGGTTTCACACACTGTATTTCTTTAAAGGAGTGTATAAGGTAAATATTATGTTTTGATCTAATTAACTCTTTAAAAAAAATTAACTCTCTCCCTCCAGGGACAACACATTGATGTATAGGGATGGGTTATGCATCTCAATAAAGTTACTAAAATTGAAAATCCAACATCTCCGCTACAGATATTGGGTAATAGGCACAACTTTGCCACTATCTATCATTTTACATATTGGTCTCTGTATTGCATCTAGAGTGGAGAGTACTTTAAGATAATAAGGCAAATTAAACAAAATGAAAATGAGTGATCCAATCTAAAAAAAATCAGTTTATACATTATTTTAGTACATCAAAGGCCTTTTAATGTTTTTACTTATTAAAAGCAATTACCAACTTGCAAGCAATATCACAGAAAACTTAGTAAGACAAGTTTTACTTGCCTAGGAATCTCCTCAAAGTAATAACAGACCATATGGCATTAGGAAAGTAGTTCAGCAAAAATTGGAGAAGAGATAACTGGAGCCTGACCAGTGCATTATAAGCACTTTTCTTGGGCAAAGAGGAGACCTATTACTGAGGCCCAGAGGTGTTTTTGTCCTTGCAATGGTTGTTCCTTACAAGGTAGGTGGCTCTAGAAGCTGCTTTGTCATGCTCTGGCAACCTTACCCTACACTGGGCTGGTGATTGAGATAGGGGAATGGAAGACACCCCAGGGATTCCAAAATGGCCACTGAGGGAGAACATAAGGTATGGAGTCCAGTAAGAACAGAACCACCAGCACTGTGAATTGATGTCAGGAAAGATCTCAGTCATTGCCTTGTTACTAGCTGGGGTCAGTACCTAGGATGACAGTTGTTCTTGTACTGAGATAATTTGATACTGAAACTGAGGCCAAAGACTGTACCAGTGCCAACACAATGGGCACTGGTGCCGAAGAACCCTTGACATGCTTCTTAGCTGGTACTGGTATGACTACCACTAATAGTCTCTACACCAGAGCTGAGAAGACAGATGGACCCAGTACTGCTGGAAGGGCTGCAAAAACAATGGACTCTTGCACCACACCAGAGACCGGAACAGAAAGACAAAGCTAACACTTTGCTGCCTCATAGGTCTGAGAGGCTGTCAGTACCAACCCAGAATCAGTTTGTACCAGATTCAATGGCTATCCTGATGATGGTACTGGAGTCAACAGCACTATACCGATATCCTCCCAACATGACATCTGATTCAATGGCCATCCTGGAGATGTACAAGAGCTGACAGTATAGTACTGATATGCTCCTGCCACAGTACAAGGGAGACACTGGTCAATGGCCAAACTCTAATCTGAGAACCTTTCAGGAAGGGCTTTGAAAGGAAGACCAACCCTTCTTGCTCTATAGGGAAGAGTCCAAATCCAAGGGTGTCAGAGACAGACACATTTGCAGAATTCATATGGGTAGTAGGGTGCCCACTTGAGGGCCTTAGGGCTGAGGCAACCATCATTGCCTGCTCCAGGAAGTGGTGTTTTGAGGCACAAGTCTCTAGAAATCTGCATTATTTTCTAGAAAAAGCAGCAGATATTGCACCTCTCCGTAACGTGCGCCTCTCCATACACAAGGCAGCATGTATGGGGGTGACTATTTCGAATAGACACTGCACATGATGGGCAGAGTTTAAAGCCTGGAAATAACCGCATAACACCAAAACTAATTTTTTATTTTTACACTTACTTTAAAGTTATTTTTTAATACTTAACAAATATCTGCTAACTATTTACAGCTAAGGTAGAAAGTTAAATATGGCTAAATATGTAGAAGAAAACTCAGATAAATTGCATAGTGAGCTTTTACTCAGGCCATGGGCAGTGCGAAAGAACTGAATGGCCTCATGAGGGGCCAGAAGGAGGCGTGGGGTGTGTGCACCAGCCCAAAAGTACTGCTGCAAAAAAATTCTCTGGTTCCAATGCACTGGGTGCACACAGCTCAGCGGAAAACAGGTATGTCACCACTTAAAGAAGAATCAGCTCTTTTGGGGTAATGAGCATAATCTGTGTAGCTCAGAATTGATCTCTCTCCTTTAACAGTTCCTTCAACTGGGTGTTGTGATGAGTTCATGTTTTTCATGTAGGGTGACCAGATAGCAAATGTGAAAAGTCGGGACAGAGGGTGGGGGGGTAATAGGAGCCTATATAAGAAAAAGACCCAAAAATCGGGACTGTCCCTATAAAATCAGGACATCTGGTCACCCTATTTTCAAGGATCAGTTAGAACAACTCTAGGCTGGTCTCTGAACATTGCATTCGAGAAGCCATGGGTTCACAATGCACTATTTGCCTGTGGATAGGTTTGACTTAGTTTCTGTTAGGATGTCAAATGCCTTTTCTGATTTCCTTGACACCAGTCAGAGATTTAACACTTGCCTTCAGCAAGATGGGTAAGAGTTGGAGCCCCAGGAAGTGGTTTGGGTGTGGCACCATTGATGACAAGCATTATCAATGTCCCAATGAAGGCCATACCTGACTCCCTTTGAAGTCAATGGAAAGATATTAGTGGATAGTGTTTGTAAATCTCCCAATGTTTGTTGAAGGCAGATGTCAAATACAATACAAGTCATCCTGGCCAGAGATGATGATAACAATATAGTAATTTGCATGTTCATGTCTTCCACCATAGAATCTCATTGTATTTAACAAACATTATTGAATTTGGACTATCAAGGCCTTTGGGAAGTACATAAGTATATTTATTCCCTTTTTTTTTGTATAAATGAGGAAATTGAAGTACAGATATGTTAAATGGCATGCACAGGATCATGTAGCAGAGCTATATCATAGCCTGGAATGAAACTTTAAATATGGAGTTAAGTAGATATACAATAACAAATTGGTTTACACAGAACATTCACAGTAAACATCTACAACTTTTTATTGGACTCCAGGACACAGAGCCAAGTGCTGATAAAACTTCTAAGCAAAAATGCTATTGGAATCCTCCACTATAAGTATGCATAGAATAATTTATTGTACGCCATTCAGGAAAAGCAAAAAGAATGGACTTTGACAAAAAACACCAAACCATAGGTTCAAATTTCCAAAAAAACCAAATTACCATCAAGATAAGAAATTTTAAAAGCTACAGATTTCTTACTTTTTCTATTTGCAGTTGATGTGTTGCATATTTTTGGTGCACATATTAAAATCGTTCGTGTGTGTGTGTCTGTGTGTGTGTATAATAAATAAGCCACTCTTCATAACCACATGGGTCTACTACATGTATCAAACCATATGCCAACAACAAGATTTGAACCTGCCACTTTTAGAGCAGAAAAAAAAAATCCCATGACCCACCTGCTTCTACTGGTAGCTGCAGCAGACTTGTTTACTCATTAACTACAGGGAGACGAAGGCCCACATTTTCTTAGCATGAGTTATGCAGACACAAAGTTATGCAGACACAAAACAGGTTTGCCAGCCTCCTAGGTATCTTCTATTTTATTTTTTAAATGACTTCACTAAACCAATTCTATAAATTCTCAGTCACAGAATGTTTTTAGGAAAATTAAAAGATTTATCTTCCAGCTGAGAATTATTTATACTTATTTTGTCTTAGCGGGTGCTGCAGACACTAAAATCACATTTATTTATTTTGACAAAATACATTAATGCGACCAGCATTTTGAAGGAAAATGAACATGGAAACACAAAAATCGACATGTCATGACACTAGCTGCTTTGATGGCAAATCTGTGTAGCCAATGGATCTGCTCTAAAATGTTCCTATTTGCTGTCTCTGTAAATAATTCTGTCTCTCTCTGCTCCTGCAGTTAGCAACACTGGTCTTAAGATACAATACATGGGCTCCTAGAGCCCTGAACTACTTGTCCTGGGGGCAAACTTACTCCACATGTCCAGTAGTCATACATTCTGCAGTAAACTGGATTGCACCCACCTTGATTCCTCTACTGCTGCTCTCACTCTAATTAACATTCTACTAGGACTTCACTGTGGACTTATTACCCATAGAGCTGGTTGAAAATTTTCCAGGACAACAGTTTTCACTCTGAAAATGCTGATTCAGTGGAACCTAAAACATTCCATGGGGATTTGTCGATTCCATTGAAACTCTAAAAGGAAACCAGGCATAAAGGCTAGCTATAATAATGGGGCTACAGTTATACCCGACTTGGAAGATCAACTGTAAAAATTAAATATAAGTTACTAAGATGCCACAGTAACTTATAAAAACTAATGCTGATGAGAAAAGAGATGAAAGGGACAGACCCTGAATTAGTCGAAACAAAAAGGCCTACTGGCATAATTCAAGGGCTGTGTTAAGATCATGCTTAGTAAGAAAAGTATTGAACCAGAAATCAGAGAACCAAAATTGTTGTGTCGGAGACTATTTCATTCAGCAATTAAGCCTAATCAGAGGTAGAGCTATTCCACACACCAGTTCCTTTGCGGGTTCTTAAACGAAGAAAAAAATAGCCACTGGAACAAACTTCCCCATCATAGCTGCCATTCACATCATCTCCTGGGACCTTTGCTGTTCTGATCCTGAGAGATTCCTGACCTGACTGGGCCAGAGAGAGAGATGAGATGACAACACCACCTCTAGTGGCTCTAGCTGAAACCTGACCACTTGCTGGGATTAAACAGGATCAGACTTTAACAGCAGCAGCAACAGCTCCGTCCCATTTCAACTAACCTTTTCTCTTTTCCCCAAAAGGACAGTTATCATGGAAGAGACTGTCAAACAAGGTTTTTTTTTCTTCTAAAAAGACTCTCTCCAGCTCAAGGGAAAGGGAACAAGCAATGTTGTTAAAGTGAAAAACTTACTTAATACTTTACATTTCAAATGCTTTAACTGTGTTTCCTTCTTTTCTGTATCTTTAATAAAAGGTTTAAAAGGGTGTGCTTGCCATGGTACTTAACAGGCTGAGGTCTCTGTATGCCAAACCCCAGACATTGTTTAACAGTTTCATGTCCGACAGTGATTGTATTATGTTAATACCTTTAGTCCGTATATTCCATCTAATTAATGTAACAGTCCCCCTCTGCGCCCCCTCCCTCCAGGTTTCCATGCGCCCTAGCAGTCTGGCTGGCTACCTTGCCAGCCTGGACATTTTTGAGAAATTCCATTTTGGTTCTCCCAAAATAATTTTCAAAAAATTTTATTCAAATGGAAAATTTTGCATTTATGACATTTCATTCCAAAAACAAATTATATAGCAGCTTACTCCCCTCCAAACTCCCATGCAGACATTGCATCTCCAGCACTCACTCTGCAGTGTCTCTCTCAATTTGAGGCTGTGCCTTTTGCTACATACTGCCACCATTGTACTTCAACACAAAATACAAGAATTTTGTCCCTCCCTCTGACTCAATATCAAAATCGTTTTACTTGTGATTTATGCATGCGAAGTACTCGACAGATTTCAAAAGAGACTAATTCAAAGTATTTAGGTTTATTTACATTAAGGATACTAGCTCAAAGAGTTTAGTTTCATTAACTGTTCTTGCAGAAAGATTTAATTGGATCTTAGAGGGAGTATTCCATAATAAATATTGCCATTCTGAACGATGAACCGGAAATAATTCATGGATGAACGAGGGGGAATAAAGTAACTTTAATGTATCTTCTCTCAAAAATGCACAGGTCATAGCAGTTACGATGAGGATGATTAAACTGGAGGATTGAAAGAATTTTTTAAAAGGAAGATAATGCTACTAGTATTTAGGAAGTAAAAAAAGCAACAACAACAACTCAGTGTTGGTAGAGAACTATTTATGCATATTTTTATATAGGCCTATCTTGCCCTGTCTAGTAGAGAGAACAAAGGATCAGAGACCTGGAGAAATAGGCTGGGAATGGAAAGATGGAGAAAGGGCTCTGCTGCATGTTCCTGACTCAACCCTGGGCTTACCCAAGCTTCTCTATCTTACGTCATATGCCTGAGGGTCAGCATATCATGAGGGAGCAGGAGCTACCTCTCTCCATGGCATGCTCGTCTCTTATTCTGAAAGATACCAAACAACATTAACCACTATTCTGCTCCAACATCCCCTTGGACAAACAAATGTCTCCCCAGGTAAGAAACCTCACTCCTAGCAAGTGTAGGGAAGAAAAGGTTTAGGCTGGATTTGGCTAGTGTTATTTTAGAATTACATTTTCGTTAATAAAACCAGATTCTAGAAGGAGTCTTTTATTCTACAAGCATAGCCATATCTGGAACTGAGTGTGAAGTATACCATCTTGTAGTTACTCTACACACTGATGACTCCAGGGTTCATATTTCCCACTATTTGGATACAGCTATTATTGTTAGTATTTACTTGTATTATGGTAAAACCTAGAGGCCCCAACCACCATTGATGCTGTTTTGTGCTACGTACCATATATGCACATAGTATGAGATGGGCCCTACCACAAAGAATTTACAATCTAAATAGACAAGAGCAGAAAAAGGGTAGAAAGTGAAACAGAGCCACAGAGAAGTGAAGTGACTTACCCAAGGTTACACAGCAGGTCAGTGGAAGAGCTGGGAATACAAACCAGGTCTCCAGAGTTCCAGTCCAATATGCTAGCGACTGGACCCCACTGCCTCACATTAAATCCTTTTATAATGTATATACATAGAAACAGTAGTCCTTTCATTGCTTTTCCTGCTTTAAGATCATTTGCAACTTCATTAAGATTTTTTTTTTAACTGAAATGATCCTTGGTCCAGCATTTTCCAGCTGTTTCCACTGAGCAACTAATTCAGTATTTCACAGCGGGTAGGGAAGAAAGAGCTAGCGAGATGAGACTCAGTACAAGACTCAGTCCAGAAGAGAACAAGATAATGCATATAGAGGCAAGACAACTATAGAAAAAGGTCAGACCTCTAGCTACATCCCTGACTGGCGAGGTTGGCTTGTTGGTGTCTAAGGCAGAGGTCGGCAACCTTTCAGAAGTGGTGTGCCGAGTCTTCATTTATTCACTCTAATTTAAGGTTCCGCGTGCCAGTAATACATTTTAACATTTTTAGGTGGTCTCTTTTTATAAGTCTATAATATACAACTAAACTATTGTTGTATGTCAGGTAAATAAGGTTTTTAAAATTAAGATACTGCATTTAAAATTAAATTAAAATGCAGAGCCCCCTGGGCTGGTGGCCAGGACCCGGGCAGCGTGAGTGCCACTGAAAATCAGCTTGCGTGCCGCCTTTGGCACACGTGCCATAGGTTGCCTATCCCTGGTCTAAGGTTTATGACCTGCTAGTCCTGTTAGATTTTTGTCTGCTTTCAGAAGTCCAGATGTTGCTAAGTGCTGTCCTTATCAGCTTTTAGGAAGAAGGTTTTATCCTTTCTATTGGGATATAGACATCAAGCCTGTCTCATGCTCTGCTATGTTGGATTACACCTTGAAACAATTTGGAAATTGCAGATACTACAAGATATAAAGATTCACTCATTAAGTAACATTTTCCACCAGCACCATGTTGTGTTTCACAGCAAAGTTCAAGATGTAGAATTATAAAGCAGTACTTAAAAGAGGTTTGGTCCCTGACTACCTCTCCTTGTGTCATACCAGGGATGTTGCTATAATCTGAGACATGGAGTTTGGTCCAGGAACGTCTGTAGGCTTGTCTATGGTGGATTTAATGTAGTTAAATCCTGTGCTTTTGAATGTGAACCTGGAACATGAGATAGGCATACTAGAAACCTAAAGAAATAAACTTAGTTGGCTCATGCCGACTTTCTGCCAAACAACACTTTTCCATATAAAGTTCTTTCTTGCAGATTAAGCAACCAAATTTAAGAAATAACTGTACCCTCTGATTATAACACGATTAATGCACTGAATTGCACTATTTTGACTCAGAAAACAAAATAACTTCTAGCATGTCCTCTATAACAATATATCATATTTTATCTAACTAAAGGTGACATCCTGGCCCCAGTGAAGTAAATGGGAGTTTTGCCATCCACTCTAATGAAGCCAGGATTTCACCCCAAGTAACTGTCAAATTCCAAGAATCATAGTGTCTATGTGACATCCTTATTGGCTATAACTATTTGTACATTTGAATTTACAATGTGACTTGAACAAAATGTGTGGGGGGAGGGGTTGTTTCTTTGTTTCCCCACAAAGTAAAAGAGAAGGTACCAAGGAAGGTGGTAAAGCTGTGTGAGAACCAGTAGAAAGTTGTGGGATTTAGCTAGGAATGAACTTCTAAAAGACAAAAATAGTAAATGTGAATTGCTATTCTGGATCCAAACTTTAGAGGGTAATCAGCAGCAAGCATGATTTTCGGCCACTAAGTAATAATTAAATTGGCCCTCATTGATTTCTGTCAGTCACATGAGGATGAGTTGCAAGAGAGCTAGTTTTCAAAAGAGTTTGCATTTTATTACTGTTCACCAAAAATGTGCTGTTATATGCACACACATCTTTACAAAAGCACAACCTAACTATGATGCATAGACAAGATCCAGAGAAGATTAACAGAAAAATACGGTAAACGGATTTACCACTAGTCAATGCTTTTTTCCTGTTTAACAATATATTAATTATCTGAGAGTCTAGGTAATAAGCTTTATGTGCATTAGCTTCTTTAGTATCTTTAATTGTTTCAGGTATCTTAGGGTTTTTTAAGCTCTTGGATTCAACATCATACAAAAGTAGGCTCCACTTTAAGCAAAAAGAATGACATGCTGTACAACTTGAGTGCAAAGTGACTCTCAGTAATATACTGTGGTGTTAAAAATGGTATGTAGACTCTTCATGGGCCTTATTTCGGCTATATATCCACTAATCATTGGTTTTGGGAAGGAATAAAAGTTTAGTGGTGCTTGACATACAAGGCAGTAATATAAATTGCCTGTTTGTGAGACTGGGAGAGAGATAAGCCCAAATTATAGTAGGGCTAAAGTCTGTTTAATACTTTAATTTAATAGTTCTAATAAAGTACTAGGTCCCTGCATTCATCTGTCTATATTGCAGCTCTCACACTGTGCAATTATACCAGTTTTCCTCCATTTTTTGGAAGTACAACGATCTGCTCTCCATCAACGATGCCTGACATATGAACCACATTCAGAAAAGTGCAATGGACTGAAAATATCAACAAAAAATATTTCTCCTTCTCACCCTTCTTTGCTATTTGTTGGTAGCAAATATTACTCATTTGTTGCCATGGTCAGCCAAAATTTGGTCCTTCATGCTCACTTGGATTCTCTTTGAAGTCACTTGGGAATGGACACATTTATCAGAGGCAAATTTAGTTCTTCATGTGGACAGAATAAACAACTGTAAGAGGGAGAATCTGCTTTCAAAAACATGTTTTGCTGTTTTGTGACTCAATTAATTCCTTGGGCTTCTCTATCAGTGCATACATCCATCTGTGATGGTGAAATTATATATTAAGGGGTACAGAAAATACTACTGACTGTCAAAGAGTAACTAATCTGAGAATCACAAAACAACACTTTCTGCCCAGTAGGAGCTTGTCTAACTGTATAATCCCACTTATTCTCAGATGTCTGGAGACAGTTCCAGGTTTGACATTTGTCCTACAGTTTCTCTTTTGAGAAACTCTGCACTTTCTAAGCACATGTAATGAGAACCAATAATCACCAACAGTACTCACAGGTTCTAACTATACAGCACTGATGCTATCAGACTGTTAACACCAGAAACATTAAATGCTGAAGTTCTCATCGCTGTAAGATGCCTCAGTAAGCCAGAACTACTATGTATGTATCCTGTTATTCAAAAGCCTGCAGTTTAATTCCCCTTAGTGATGGTTAGATAAGGGAAAAGACACCAGTGTTTAGTGAACATACAAGCGGCCATACTGGGTCAGACCAAAGGTCCATCTAGCCCAGTATCCAGTCTTCCGACAGTGGCCAATGCCAGATGCCTCACAGAAAATTAACAGAGCAGATAATCATCAAGTGATCCATTCACAGCTTCTGGCAAACAGGGTAGGGTCACCATCCTGGCTAATAGCCATTGATGGACCTATTCTTCATGAATTTATCCAGTTCTTTTTTATAGTCTTGGCCTTCACAACATCCTCTGGCAAGATCAGGGGCTCATTACGCCAGGCTTTACACATAATAGCTTGTAATTTCTTCAGGGAAGGTACTGTCTAAATTGATGCTACGGAGGAAAGGTGGGAGGAAGGACACATCATTATCCCAATTTTACAGTTGGGTAACATAGGTTCACAGAAATTAAATGACATGCCCAAGGTCACATGAGAAGTCTGCCTGAGTCCCAGTCCTGCACCTGAACCACAAGACCATCCTTCCTCTCTCATTAAGAACATAATTTGAAGTGATACTTTTTAAAATAAAAATTATTATTATCTAAGCATTAAAGTATGTCCTAGTGCTGCAGCAGTAGCACCAGTGAGACATGCTTTGATTGTAGTACCAGTATTTCTAAGCTTGTGGAGTGTAGGCTTTCTGGGAAGGGTTCCAGATGTGGATTGCTCTGGCATCACCTCATTCTAGCTTATTCACCATAGCACTTCAGAAGGCTGCATGACTTATATTTTAGTCAGAATAACCGGCATCCTTGTCATAGTCTAACTCATAAAGGACACATGGGCTATTTCTTGTTAAGATAATGGGGGAGTAAAGTGAGTTTGTGTTTGAGAGAGAGAGAATAAGAATATATACACTTCCTGCTACCTTCCACAATCTCTTCAGTTTCTTCCCGTGACTCATATCAACCATCAGATTCAGTCAGACTACAGAAACTCAACGTGGTACAAAGCTTTGAAAACAACATTTGGAACAAGCTCTAAAACAGTGGGGATATTCCAATATGTACTCTAACATTTATTCAAATGAAAACCAACATGTTCTATCAGTAACTAGTCTTTTGGCACAACTAATCTTTGCTTTGGAAGATTGAGTGTTGGAAAAGCAGAACAAGCCACTGAGCAGGTTTGAAATGTATTGGCAACTGTGTGTTTCAACCTTATGGGTTGTACTTATTATTTGCACTTGTTTTTACCTCATCTCAACAAAAACGGTATTTTGAAAGGACTATAATATTTATTCCAAGATATTTTTTCTGCAATGGATTTACACAGATATCACCTTTCATCCTTACACAGATTCATAGAAATGTAAGGGTGGAAGGGACCTCGAGAGATTATTTAGTCCAGGCACCAGCGCTGAGGCAGGACCAAGTATACCTAGACCATCTCTGACAGGAGTTTGACTCACTGGTTCTTAAAAAGCCTCTAATGATGGGGATTCCACAACCCTTGGAAGCCTGTTCCATTGCTTTACTATCCTTATAGTTAGAAAGCTTTTCCTAATATCTAATCTAAATCTCCCTTGCTGAAGATTAAGCTGATTACTTCTTGTCCTACTCTGGGTGGACATGGAGAATCATTCATCACCATATGTCCTTAACATGCTTGAAGACTATAAGTCCTTCCTCCGTCTTCTTTTCTCAAGACTGAAGATCCCTAGTTTATGAAACATTTACTCACAAACCAGGTTTATCATTTTTATTGTTCTCCTCTGGATGCTCTCCAATTTACCTACATCCTTCTTAATGAAAGAACTGGACACAGTACTCCAGCTGAGGCCTAACCAATGCAAGCAGAGTGGGACAATTACCAAGTCTTATGTATGACACTCCAGTTAATATTCCTCAGAATGATATTAGCCTTTTTCGCAACTGCATCATATTGTAGGCTCATATTCAGTGTGTGATCCACTATAATCCCAATATCTTTTCAGCAGTACAACCGCCTAGCCACTTTTTCCTCATTTTGCAGTTATCCAGTTGATTTTTCCTTCCTAAGTGTAGTACTTTGCATCCATCTTTGTTGATTTTCATCTTGTTGCATTCAAATCAGTTCTCCAATTTGTCAAGGCCATTTTGAATTCTAACTCTGTCCTCCAAAGTGCTAGCAATCCCTTCCAATTTGGAGCCAGCCACACATTTTTAAGCACACTTTCCGTTCTATTATCCAAGACATTAATTAAAATATTGACTAGTACTGGGTCTAGGACAGACCACTGTGGAACCCTACTAGATACAACCCCTTAGTTTGACAGTGAACCAGAGATAACGACTTTGAGTATGGCCTTTCAACCAGTTTTGCACCCACTTTATAGTTATTTAATCTAGAGCAAATATCCCTCATTTGCTTATGAGAATGTCACAAAAGACTGTGCCAAAAGCATTACTAAAATCAAGTTACATCATATATATATAGCTTCCCCCATCCACTACGCCAGTACCCCTGTCAAAGAAGGAACTTAGGTTGGTGTGGCATGATTTGCTCTTTGACAAATCCATGCTAACTAGTCCTGGTAGCCCTATTAGCCTCTGGGTGCTTACAAACTGTTTAATAATTTGTTCCAATCTTTCAAGTCTCAAAGTTAGGCTGACTGGTCTATAATTCCCTGAGTCTGATTTGTTCCCCCTTTTAAAGATAGGTACTACGTTTGCCCTTCTCCAGTCCTCTAGAAGCTCACCCATCCCCCATGAATTCTCAAAGAATTAATTGTTCCAAATTGTTTCAACTTGTTCCTTAAGTACCCTAGAGCGAATTTCATCAGGACTGCCAACTAGAATACATCACACTTACCTAAATATTCTTTAACCTGTTCTTACATAAATCATTATGGGTGAAATTCTCCTGTGCTGCAAAGGGATTCAACAGGGCCCTTCAAACCACTTAAGTTCTGTAGTGAAGAAGCACATGGGAGCCGCTGGCCATGCCAGGAGAATTATTCACCCTTACATTCTATAGAATAGGTTTCTGCAGCAGCCCCAAACAGTAGATTGTAAAGGAGGCTTAAAGGTGGGCTGGAGGGAGGGTGCATAGGAAGTGTTACTATATTGATTCAGTAATCCTAACATTTCATGTAAAGCATGCAGAATTATAACTGCTGTTTTACACCATGGGCTGCTATGATTGGTGCAAAGAGTCTGTTCTGCAGGTTAATCACATTCCTCCAATCCCTGTTGAGTATCTTTCAAAAAGTCTGTTATTAGAGGTGAACGTGGCAAGGGATTGACACCTACAGATTTCTTTGGTCTCAGAGGTCTATAATAAGATACTTTATGAAACATTGCATCTATTTACTTGGATGATGGTTGTGATGGTCTTACATATCACATTACTCTTTCAATACTGCAGCGTCAGAGGGTTCAGTGTTGTAACTAATATAAAGCTATAAAAGGGTCTTAAAATGTTAATGCAGCAACCCACAATTTGACATGTTACTCCATATTAGTTTCTATGAGAAAATGGATTGCCTATTACAATGTATCATATCAACCCAACCCTGCACTCTTTTCCTTAAGTAAGCAGTGAAGGATCAGGTAACATATGAAGGTACAGATACAATTATTCCACTTCTCTGAAATAAAATACAGTAGAACCTCAGAGCTACGAACACCTCAGGAATGGAGGTTGTTTGTAACTCTAAAATATTTGTAACTCTGAACAAGTGGGAGACGGGATGGATCACTTGATGATTACCTATTCTATTCATTCCCTCTAAAGTTGGTGAGTCAAAATATTGCAAGTCTTCAGATATGGTTGCGAATTAAGCATTTCTGGTTGCAAGAAGAAAACCAGACAGATCAATAGACCAGGCACAGTGAATAGGAAGCAAATGGTGCAGCAATTAGAAACTGCCTCAGGGTTTCCTGAGTGCAGCTGGCCAGGGTACAGGGCAAAGGAAACTGGGGAACCAGAGAAAGTTAAAGCTTTCGGAACTGGGAGGAAATAGAATTGAAACCCAAACTTCCTCTGTCCAGCACTCAAAGGTGGTTGTTTGTTTGTTTGTTTTTGTTTTTTTAAGATTACCAGCCTCCTGTAGCTTTGAGCAACAGATTGCACACCTGGCAGAGAAAGATGAACCTGGAACACTAGAAGCTAAGTACTAAATAAAGAAGCTATGATTATTTCTTTGCAGTCCCACTTTGCACCCTTTCAGCCAGTCTCCAACCGATAAGCCTTAGCCCCCATGTTTACAGACATGAATTATTGTTTGCTTCCTCCTCCTTCCGATTGGTAATTCCTTCAAAAAAACTCTGTTAACTTAGAGTTACGGAAGTTCAAGTATATGTCTTAGTGTTTGCATTGCTGTGTGGACTGAACAATGAACTGAAATCTTTCTGCTCCAAAACTACAAGAGGCTACCACTTGAGCAAAAGGAAAATTTATGACACAGTTGCACACTTCGGATTCTGACCAAGAGAGTACAGTGGTACACAAAACTAGTCAGTTCATCATATCTTTGAAATATTCATCACGATAGCCACAGAAGGTGAGCCTCTTGACTCAAAAAATGGTGCAATTTCCAGGTAGCCCACACTGAGTCACCTTGTGCTCACAAAAGATGAAGGTTGTCAAAAGATGTCATTGCATAATGGGAAGGAGTTTGTTTCAGAATTCATAGGAGAGAGAATCTAGATAAAACTTAACTAATCTCAGGACATTTGTTCATAGCACGATCCTCTACCTGCACCTCTAGCCTAGCAACAGATGTATATCCGGATCAACTTTAGTGCTGCTATTGATTCCTCCAGTAGGAGAGGTCCCTTTAATTCTGTGATTGCTGTTAATCACAGAAAGCAGAATTAACACTACATGTAGAAGCACTGGTATATGCAGCAGTCAACCACATAACACTAATTTCTTTCAAATGAGCACAAACCTCATACAATGACTCTTTTCTAGCTCTTCCCAACTCCCTCTCCCACAACAAGTAATGCTCTTATTTTACATGCTACCAAAACTTTGGACCATAGGGGTACTGGTAATAAGGCAGTACCAGAAGAATAGAGATTGTTGCTCACTCTCCCATCAGTTCACTTCCTTCTGCCCCAGTCCTGTATTGTTATAATGTATGGGAAGTTGCTACCTTGCAATTGCCGAGCAATGGGAATTTATGAATCAAAACGATTAAACTTCCTGCTTTCTACATCCTCTTAATAAAGAACTATATTGAAGGAGGTAGACATTAATCAGTTATAATTATTAAGAACACTTGAGAATTAAAAATATGACCTTGTTAAATATACAATAATCATATAGGGAAAATGGAGAATTTCAGATTTCCTTTGCTTTCAGTGTTAATTTACAAGTACGGTTGCATTACATATAACATTCTAGCTACTGAACCAGTCTTGAAAATCAATGTTTATTTGTGCCAAACTTAAAGCTAACACATAATTTCAAAAGTCAACTGAAATGAGGATTGATTTGTGTAACTCAAATCAATGCTTCTTATCTTCAAAAATCCATATTAGTTAGAGGAAGAATCATTTTTCATTTAAAAAAATAACATCTAGCATTTTAAGCAAGTGTTCTTTCAAGTGCTCCTCATGTTTAGGTGTGCTACTCATTCCTAAATAATTTGTAATCCAGTATTAGCTGTAAAATCAGTAGTGATTGACACATTCTTGCCCACAGAAGACTAAAGCTCAAATAGATACTTTCCACACACAAGTTAAAAGTTCAAAGTCAGTTATAATTATTGGAAAAGCAAATCAACCAATGGCCAAACACTGCAAATAAGCAGCAACCACAGTCCATTGGATAATTAAAATTTCCTCCATTGAAACACTGTCAAGACCTAACCTATTTATTAAAAAGAGAATTGTTGTATAGATTGAATCAAATCCTGCTTGCCTTACCCATATGGGTCATCTAAGGAAATCACCGGTGCTAGTCTTATGAGTAAGGCAGGATATCGCCCATTGTTGTGTGATGTAGTGAATAATACTTCCCCTTGTTCAAATCACCCCTACATGGGTAAGTGTTGTTCTTTGAAAAACAATTACAGATCCTTCTGTAACACAGCCAGCAAGATGTATGTTTTACTGATTAAAGAAAGCCAAAACACCCTGTAACAGGGTGCTCAGAAGGCGAGGCGATCTAGTGGTTAGTACACCTGACCTCCAACCCCTCGCATCTCTGTCAGGTCATGGTAGCAGTGTCTTATTCCTGACCCCAGGCTGGGCGTGTTTGAGTCTTCCCCTGCACCCCCTGAAGGCTAAGTCTACCACTTAGGGCTACTTCCTACATGCACGCACCTTCAGTTTGGGGCATGGTCCCTATAGTTCAAACAATCAATAGCTTCACAAAATGTCTAAATGCACAGGACTCTGCAAGACTTGCTGGTTCTCAAAGAGAAGGCACTGCCTGGGCCTTCCCCGCGCTGTGGTCCCCTCTCAATCTCCATCTTCTGTCTGGGTTCCCAGAGAAAGATTCTTCTCTCCTACAACCTGTCCATCGCCCCTTGCCTGGGCTGCTGAGCTCCTTTTAACCTTCTTCAGCTGTAACATGCTCAGCAGGTCAGAGGGGCAGGGCTACCTGGTCCCAGTATTGCCCTGTAACCCATTTGGCCCAATGTGGGGTTTGTATACTCCATCACACACCCACAGATTTATCATTTGTTTGTTTTAACTGTTTGATTGGCTACTGTTTGTATCTTCTATCTTTTTGTGACACTGAGTTGTATTTGTAGTATGTTTAATTATGTTCCTTGTTTTCTACCTGTCAGAGATCAGGTGCGTAGGAGAGAGAGAACTGCATTGTAATAATTCAAAAAATAATAAATATTAAGATCCCACTGCAAATGAAGGCAAATTGAATTACAGTAATTTATTCACAAATTTGTTTGTTCATTATTCAACCAGTTCCAGCATAGAATATGAGGGAGAAAAACTGTTACTAAATAGAATGGTACTCAAAATTCAAATTTGTGTTTTTAATTTAAATTCTGCAGTCCTCCCTTTCATTCCCTGTAATGGCTTTTTAGTTATTCTTTAATCTTGCTAGCATTTCAATTAAAAAAAAAAACTTTTGGTATTTCCTTATACAGCATGCCTGAGCTTGTATAGCTTCCAATGTATTTATTGTTAGGTAACTTGCATAATTCTTGGGTACACATGAATTAAGTAATAATGATAGAGACACAGGGCCTTTGTTGGTGATTAATGAATGGATGAGGGAATTGATGACCCAAAATATAAGCACATTGTCATTAACCCTAGTTTTTTATTATTCCCCAGGAAATGTCTTTGGACAATATAATTATTGCTACTATAAAATCAAAACAAACAGCTTCCCACAAAACTAAGGATATTTTTAAAGGCTTTCCTGAACATAGTTTCTGGCTCAGAGGTTAGGGTGTTCGTTTAGGATTCACAAGACCCAAGTTCAGAGTTTGGTCTGACACAGACTTCCTGTGTGACCACTGACACGTCACTATTTCCCTTCATCTCAGTTTTGCATCTCTGAAATGAGGCTAAGAACACTTCCCTGCCTCACGGGAGAAATAAATTAAAGATTGTGAGGCATTCTGCTGCAATGGCAATGGGAGAAATACCAGTTACTAAGATAGATAGATGGTTTTAGAAATGAAAACAAACAAACAAAAAAAACAAACCAGGAAGAGTTATTTTTGATCTCTTAAACTTGCAAGAAAAAAGAAAGCTGGGGTGAAGTCATACAGGGCACCCCCTCACCGCCATGCATACATCAAAACAAAGATTCTTGCACTCTCATGAGATCATGGAAACTTTATCTACTTTATGCTCTGATTTCACTGCTGACTTGCAGGAACTTGAGAGGTCTCTGGCCTGCCATAAACCAACTTGCTGCTTAATTTCTTTATTTCTACTAATATGCCCCAGGTTACAATGAAGTATATAGAATAAGACTTGTGGATGAAATTGTATGTACAAAGTGTCACAACTCGTAGGATTGTTTTCCTTGCCAAAAACTAGTAGAAATGACTATATCTTTCTTTTCTCTTCCTTCTGCCCATTGTAAACCTTCTCCTGACTGCTACTCAATGTATCATCTTAGGTACTGTGTATCATCTCTCTAGCTCTCTTATCTATTATTAATCTGTAATTGGGGCGGCGAGTTATATGGGCTTGTGTTGCCCGGGCTCCAGCAAATTCAGGGTCCGGCTCCACCAATGTTCAGGGCTGGGTCCCTCCTCTGGCCCCATCTGCCACCCTGTGCACCTCCCCCAGAGCATCTCTGCCTGCCCTGGGCAGTGGGCAGCTGCCCCCTGCAGCTCTGCGCTCCCTCGCCAGCCACTGCCATGGCCACCTACAAGGAAGCGGCACTGGGGGCAGGTTGAAGCGGCTGCTGCCCCTGTGGAGGGAGGAGGGGAGGAAGTGCATGGCAGACACCCCCCCCCGGTAGGCAATTCTGAGTCCACTCCGGGGGCAGGGGGAGCTTATCCTGGCTGGACCTCCTGAGCACCATCCTGGGGAGGCTTGGGTGAGTGTCGTGCCAGAGGGGAGCGGGAGGGGTCCTCCTCCCCTTCTCCCCCAGAGCGTGCTGCTGCCGGCAGGGAGAGGACTGGGAGAGTCCTCCTCTCTGGTCCCCCACCCTGCCCCGGGACAGCCTGCCTTCTCTTCACCAGCCCAGCCCCACACCCACTCCTGCACCCCAACCCTCTGTCCCAGCCCAGAGCCCACACCCAGCACCCAAACCCTCTCCTGCACCCAGCACCCAAACCTCCCTCCTGCACCTCAATCCCCTTGCACCCAACACCCCAAACCTCCTTCCTGCACTCCAACCCCCTGTCCCAACCCAGAGCCCGCATCCAAACTCTCTCCCAGAGCCTGCACCCCACACTCCCTCCTACACCCAAACTCCCTCTCAGAGCCCGCACCCCACACCCCCTCCTGTACCCAACCCTCTGTCCCAGCCCAGAAACTGCACCTAGCACCCAAACTCCATCCCAGAGACTGCACACCTCCTGCACCCAAACTCCCTCTCAGAGCGTTAGGAAGGTGGGGGGGGGGGGCGGGCACGGGACTTGGACACTTTCTGGGCTACACAAAAATTACACAAACCTGATGCCCCTGTCCGTAATGTATGTTGCTCAGTGTGGCATATTGGGCCTTGCGATCAGCAATTCTGTGCTCAAGGTACTTATCTAGCTTACACAACTGGTAGTGTTGGTAAGCAAGCGGTCTTCTTAAATTCATAAATCCTTTCTAGAATTCCAGAGAATTAGTATTATGCTTGAACATCCTTCCTTTTGTATGTTGAAGCATATGGTAATCAGGAAGTATGCACAACCACTTAATGCATTTCTACGGGCACTTAATCTAAGCATCTTCCAAGTGCATAGGACCAATATAGATTCACTCCATTTTAGTATTTCAAACAACCCTCAAGATTATGGAGCATAATGCTAATAAGTTTCACTCCATTAGAACACACATTCAATCCCCACATATTTACCTAGTTCTTTGTGTGTTGTGGTGACTAATCTTAACATTAACACATGCATTTAAAAATACAGGAGAAATACAAAGCCCAAATATGAAAATCACAAATGTAAACCCTGAAAGAACTAATACTAATAGTAAACAATAATTATTTATGTTACTATTGATGAAGTAGCAACCACCATTTTAAATTCTACATATTCACCAGATAGTGGCCCTCTCAGTTTTTGCTGTTGCAATAAACACATACATGTTCCTTCCAGATGTTTTCAATGCAAAAGCCCTATAATTGTGGCAGCAGACTTTTTAGAACCTGAATCCTTCAGAAGAGGAATTTCAAAAAATGATAGTAATAGTACAAAACAATGAAGAGACAGATCAAAAAGAAAGATGGTTCCTCCAGTCACATCATACTCAGGAGTTCTGCTCAAGATGGAAGGGACAAGGAAACCTTCTCCCCACACCACACACCCTTATACCAAATCCAGCAGTAGGCCACAATGATAGTCTCTTTGTTCTGTGGAGCTCAATGACCCTTACTCTCACAAGCCTCTGACACCCCCCAAATGAGAACAACCATGGACAGGAAGTGCATTAGAGTCATTTCCCATCCCCTCCTCTATGCACAGCACCAGTTGGCAGACCATAAGGGAATAGGGAAGGAGCAGTGTCTAGCAATTCCCAGAACATTAGGCTACAATCCTACCAGACCCTTATGGAGGTCAGGAAAGAGAAGGGAGACCCTCCTTATATAAAGGCCAAGCAGAATCTCACCCTTACTTACCTAAGTGACCTTTATAAAGTACTAATTCATGTATTTTATACATCAATGACTTCCTCACAATCCGTGTCAACACTAATAGACCATTAAATGGACCACATTATAAAGAATGTGAGAGATCCTGGTGTGACATTACACCCCATATTATTTATGGAAATATGCTTATGATATGGATATGACATAACTGAGATATTTTATGCAAGATGGTACACTGTCTACACTGCTACTTTACAGTGCTGAAACTTGCATTGCGCAGGGGTGTGTTTTTTCACACCCCTGAGCGAGAAAGTTTCAGCGCTGTAAAGGGGCAGTATAGACAAGACCTAAGAATTCCAGTAATGTTCCACTAGAAGGAGGGGGAGGTCAAGACTAGGAAACAAAAGATTCCTGCTTTATGTAAATATTATTTAAGGCTGGAGGGTAACGCAAACAGGACTCTTCTCCATTGCCTTCCTGCCAAAGAATAAAGATTGCTGAAAGTACCTGAAGAGACAAAGGAGTGGTGGGAAGGGCAAGGGCTGAGTCCAGACTAAGACAGGAGTCTAGTCTGTAAAGAGAAATAACTGGCACTTAAAGCTACAGAAACTCTTCAAGTTGCCTAAAACAACATTTAGGGTGATAAATTATTTCTTGAAACCAGTCTCTAAGATCTTAAGCTTACTATGCATGTTTTGTTTATTTGCTTGGTAATCTGCTTTGTTCTGTTTGCTATCTCTTATAATCACTTAAAGTCTGCCTTTTATAGTTAATAAATTTATTTTTGTTTATTATTAAACCCAATTTGTGAAATTTCTAATGGGGGTGGGGGAGAAATTGTGCATATCTTTCTCCACATTGAGAGAGGGGGTGAATTTATAAGCATACTTTGTATAGATTTCTCTAAAGCGCAAGGCAATATTATATTGAGTGTACTTTCTGGAGGGGAGCTGCACTTGAGTGCTGGGCGATTTCCTAACTGAGTCTTCTCATAGAAAGCTTTTTGCAGACTCTGTGGGATTCTACTCCTGGTGCATCCCTACCTGTGTGTCTGTGTGATACCAGAGGCCAGAGAGCCTAATTCAGCAAAACAGGGAAGGAGAGCCCAGGCTAGGGCTAGTGGAGCAGGCAGGCTCAGTGAAATCCCAGTACATCTGGTGGCATCCCAGAATGGGGGTCCAACCGTCACACCTGGCATCTCTGGGAGGAATTGGGAGGCAGGAATCACAGAGATGCAAAGGTATCCCTAAATCACCTTTGCAATCCCTCCAATCCTTTGGCCCCTCTGCTCACGAACATGATATGAAACAAGAATTCTAACAAAATATATAAAGAAAAGGAACATGTCCTTAAAACTCTAATCAGCCTTTGTCTTCCTACTGATAGGGTGTGGTCAATTTTCTAAAACTGACTGTAGTCTAGCATTATCCCAACAGAGAAGCAGTCTAGCAGGAGCCAGTCTTCTCACTCCTTAGGGGTGCTCATTCATTCTCATGCCCTCCACTGTAGCACGGCTCCTAAACCCTTTTCAATTGCCTTAGAGAGCTAAATATTTATTCAATGTTAGACAGCATCAGTATTTGCAGCATTCATGAAGAATACTGAAAATACTGAGGTAGCTTTATCTATTCTCCTTAGGTAAAACTGGCAAGTTTGTAAGGGCCACCGTTATCGCACTTCTTTGCTAATGACTTCCAAATCTTTCTCTACACTCCCAACCTCTCACCCTGTCCAGTCCCACATTTCTGTCTGCTTCTCTGATGTTTTCTTCTTGATGTTTTCGCATCATTTCATACTCAACAGGGAAAATTCTGTGCTCACTTACTCTCTTGCAACTCTTTTGATTTTCTTTTTTCATAGGGTGAAAGTTAGCACAAAAGTTGGCCCCCATATCTAAACTTGACACTTTCTAAACATAAGCTTCTTATCCTTTCATCTATTCCTTCTCCTTTACTGTCAGTTTCATCCTTTCATTACCCATCGTGTAATCTTCCATCCTCTCATCACCTAAATATCAGCTTCTGTTTTCTTTCCCGCACACATCTTAGTATTCACCTGACCTTGCTATCTCCAATTTAACAGTATCTCCAAAATTCATCTCTTCCTCTCAATCCTTATTGCTAAAACACTAATAGGCCTGGTCTACACTAGGACTTTAATTCGAATTTAGCAGCGTTAATTCGAATTAACTGCACACCCGTCCACACCAGGAAGCCATTTAATTCGACCTAGAGGGCTCTTTAGTTCGAATTCGGTACTCCACCCCGATGAGGGAAGTAGCGCTAAATTCGACATGGCTATGTCGAATTAGGCTAGGTGTGGATGCAAATCGAACTTAGTAGCTCCGGGAGCTATCCCACACTGCACCACTCTGTTGACGCTCTGGACAGCAGTCCGAGCTTGGATGCTCTGACCAGCCACACAGGAAAAGTCCCGGGAAAATTTGAATTCCTTTTCCTGTCTGGACAGTTAAAATCTCATTTCGTGGTTGGACATCGGGGCGAGCTCAGCAGCACCGGCAGCAATGCAGAGCTCTCCAGCAGAGGAGTTCATGTAATCTCTGAATAGAAAGAGGGACCCAGCATAGACTGACCAGGAACTCTTGGATCTGATCGGTGTGTGGGGCGAGGAGTCTGTGCTTTCGGAGCTGCGCTCCAAAAAACGGAATGCAAAGACCTACGAGAAGGTCTCCAAAGCCATGAGAGACAGAGGATACAGCCGGGATGCAATGCAGCGCCGCATGAAAATCAAGGACCCCAGACAAGGCTACCAAAAAATCAAAGCGGCAAATGGACGCTACGGAGCCTGCCACCACTGCCCCACCAGTGACCATGGACTCTGACGATGGGACAGTGTCGACGGCCAGTTCCTCGGCGATGTTCGCGGATGGGGAAGATGAGGAAGGGTTTGTGGAGGACGAGGCAGGCGACAGCACTTACAACACTGGTTTCCCCGACAGCCAGGATCTCTTCATCACTGTCACGGAGATCCCCTACCAACCCTCCCCGGCCATTAACCCGGATCCTGAATCAGGGGAAGGAGCAGTCGGTAAGTGCTTTAAACATGTAAACTTTTATTCTTAATATAACAGGAATCTGAAGTATGTGAAAAGGAGGTCTCTCTATATATGGGGATAGAACAGAAATCCTCCTGGGAGATCTCCACGAAGCTCTCCTGGAGGTAATCAAAAAGCCTCCGCAGGAGGTTCCTGGGGAGAGCTGCCTTATTGGGTGCTCTGTGGTAGCACACTTTTCCGCGCCAGGCTTTCATGAGGTACTCAGGGAGCATTGCCTCCCCGAGCACGGCTGCATAGGGCCCTGGTTTGTGCTGGCTTTCACGCAGCATGCACTCTCTATCTCCTTCAGTGACCGTCCTCAGGGTGATCTCGCTCGGAGACTCCTGCATCTAATTAGGGGAATTACTGTAATGTTATGCCTGGTCCAAAGTATTTTTCAAAAATCTCCGGACAGACGGCGTAGCAAAGACTCAGCACGCTGCTGCGTGACAAGCGTAACGGAAATCCAAAGAATCAAATGGACGCTCATGGAGGGAGGGGGGACTGAGGACGCAAGGTATCCCACAGTTCCTGCTGTCTCCGAAAAGCATTTGCATTCTTGGCTGAGCTCCAAATGCTTCTAGGGTCAAACACAGTGTCCGCGGTGGGTCAGGGCATAGCTCGGCAATTTACGCACACCCCCCCCACCCCCAGAAGTGAAAGGGAAAACAATCCTCTGTTGACTCTTTTACATGTCACCGTATCTTTAATGAATGCTGCAGATAGATGCGATGCTGCAGCACTCAACACCAATATCCTTGCTCCCCCCCCCGCCATGGGTGGCTGACGATACAATATGACTGATATCCATCGTCATCATCAGCCTATTGGCACACGGGGCAGTGCAAAAGGACTGGTAACCATGCCGACTAGCATCCGTGAGGTCGATCAAGGGCGCCTGCTCCTAATTTTTCCTGGTAGATGGTGCAGTATGGCTGGTAACCGTCCTCATCATAGCAACAGGGGGCTGAGCTCCATCAGCCCCCACCCTTCATGTGTAAAAAAAAGATTCTATTGCCCCTGGACTAGCAGAGGGATGCTGGGCTCCTCTCCTCCACACTCCTTAATGTCCTATCTGGACTATCATAGCAACTGGAGGCTGCCTTCCACTCATTTCTCACTAACAAGTCACTGTGTCTTATTCCTGCATTCTTTATTACTTCATCACACAAGTGGGGGGACAATGCTATGGTAGCCCAGGAAGGCTGGGGGAAGAATGGAATGAACAGGTGGGGTTGTTGCAGGAGCACCCCCTGTGAATAGCATACAGCTCATAATCTATGCAGGATCTGACACAGAGCAGCTGTGCTCTCTGGTTCTCTGATACAGTGGTTCTCTAGTACACTTGCCCATATTCTAGGCAGGACTGATTCTATTTTTAGATACCAAAAAGGAGGGATTGACTCAGGGAGTCATTCCCAATTTTGGCTTTTGCGCCCCTGGCTGAGATCAGCCAGGGGCACCTATGACAGCAGCAAATGGTGCAGTGCAAAAGGACTGGTAACCATGACCATCTTATTACCAATTTATGGTATGGTAGATGGTACAGTATGGCTGGTAACCATCTCTGCTGTCATGCAAAAGCAAAAGCATGCTGCTGTGTAGCGCTGCTGGACTGCCTCTGTCAGCGGCATCTAGTACACATACGGTGACAGGCACAAAAGGCAAAACAGGCTCCATGGTTGCCACGCTGTGGCGTCTGCCAGGGCAATCCAGGGAAAATGGGCTTGAAATGATTGTCTGCTGTTGCTTTCCCGGAGGAAGGGATGACTGACGACATTTACCCAGAACCACCCGCGAAAATGGTTTTTGCCCCATCAGGCACTGGGATCTCAACCCAGAATTCACAGAGACAGACTAGACTGTGTTCATTGTTCGCAAAAATGTATCTTTGCAAGGAATTCACTCCCTTTTTCCCATCACACAGCTTCGACTGTCTCCAGACCTGCCACAGCATCCCCCTCACAGAGGCTGGCAAAGATTAGGCGGCGAAAGAAAAAGACACGGGACGAGATGTTCGCTGAACTTATGGGGTGCTCCCGAGACGAGGCGGACCAGCAGAGCCAGTGGAGGGAGACCCTCTCTCTGTACCAGCGCTCACACAGCGAACGGGAGGAGAGGTGGCGTGAGGAAGACAAGCAGGCGACTCAAACGCTGCTTGGAATAATGAGGGAGCAAACGGACATGCTCCGGCGCCTTGTGCATGTTCTGCAGGACCTCAGGCAGGAGGACAGAGCCCCCCTGAAGTGTATCTGCAACCGCCCTCCCCCGCCACAAAGTCCCATACCCCCCTCACCCAAAATAACCAGAAGGAGGGGCGCCAGAGGCCGTGAAAACTGTCACTGCACCCCAGCAGAGTGCTCAAGTACCCAAAAGCTCTCATACCCTAAATTTTGAGAAGTCCTTTCCTTCCCGCCTCACCCAAGCCCCGTCCCAGTTTCATCCCCTAACTGTCTAGTTGATAATAAAAAATACTTTTCTGTTAATTACTGTTTCCGTCATGTTCTTTTAGAGGAGACTGTGTTTGAACAGGAGAATCACCTGTGATTGGACAGGAGAATCACCTTTACAAGGGTACAGACATGGGGGCAGGATCAGCAGCAGATCACACACACACTGCAGTCAGTAGGCACCCTGGTTGGTATGGGAGGTGGTTTGCAGGTTCTGTGTGGGTGGGGGGGTACGTGACTTTGTAGCGGGGGAGGGGGGTTACAGATCTCATGCAATGGTCCCTGTCCTGGACCACAGAGCCACGCAGCAGAGGAATCTGTATCCGTCCTCCCCTGCCAAAAGGCCACATAGCCCCCGCACACAGAGTCCCAAAAAGGAGGGATGGCAGGCTCCGTTGAAACATCCAGTCCGGCACTGCAGACCGCTCTAGGAGCAGGAGCCTGTCATTCCTCAAGTTTACAGGCGGTCTTTACATCACTGCACACCCTACCCAGCACAGTCCGTGTCCCAGTTTCAACCCTTTAACGCAAAGTCATCAATAAAGAAACCTTTGTGAAGTTACACTGGAACATATCTTTTATTTTTAAACGTGTGTTGGAAGTTGGGGAAGCGGGGTGGGCGGGGTATGTAACTGCAGATGCTAGTCAACAGTCACTTGGTAAAGAAACAGGGGCAGGTTCAGCTTCTCTGTAAAGAAACTGAACAGTCACAGGTCACGCTGCTCACTGCTCACTGGTACTTGAAGAGTTCCTTGTCGCTGTGCAAGGCGCCTGCATAGGGCTTCACGAGCCAGGGCATTAGCGGGTAGGCTGGGTCCCCGACGATCACTATAGGCATCTGCACATCCCCAAGAGTTATTTTGTGGTCCGGGAAGAAACTACCTTCCTGCAGGTGTCTAAACAGACCAGAGTTCCTGAAAACACGCACGTCATGAACTTTGCCTGGCCACCCGACGTTGATGTTGGTAAAACGTCCCCCATGGTCCACCAGTGCTCGCAGCACCATTGAAAAGTAGCCCTATTTCTCAGCAGCTGACTGTGGAAGAGGTGGACGATAAGGTGCGAGGAGTTGACAACGGCCATAACTGCAGCGGGATCCGTGCTCAAAGTGCTGTGGCGCCCGCACTGTCACTGAGCAGAAAAGTGCACGAACAGATTGCCCGAAGGCGCTTTCAGGGAGGGAGGGAGGGAGGGAGGGCGTGATTGACGGTTCAATGATGACAGTTACCCAAAACCACCCTTGACACATTTTTTCCCCCAGCATGCATTGGGGGGAAATCCCAGAATTCCAATGGGCAGCGGGGAGTGCGGGAACTGTGGGATAGCTTCCCACAGTGCACCACTTCCAAAGTCGACGCTGGCCCCGTTACTGTGGACTCACACAGTTGAACTAGTGTATTTAGTGTGGATACACAACTTCGACTTCATAAGGTCGATTCCACAAATTCGAATTAAGTTGATTCGAAATAGTCTTGTAGTGTAGACATACTCATACATTCCATAGTTATCTGTTTTATCTATGGCAGCCTCACACTCATCATCCTCCTTCTGTTTCATCTCTCATTCGTCCAAGTCCATTCAAATGTATGCCACCATCATCCTACGTTCCCATCAATGTGGCCAGATTTCACCTTTTTCTTAAATCCTCAAATTGACTGTCTCTCTGCTTCTGCATACTGCCCCCAATTCATGGAACACCCTCCCCATGGACTCCAACTTCCCTCTATTTAAAGCACCTCTTTTCTAGGACACATTCCACCCTCCTCTCCATCTCAAATGTGTATTGTCCTTTACCATAACAGTCTGTGCACTAAAGTCTCAATTGTGCAAAGAATTTTTTTTAAAAAACACATTTTTAACTTTACCCCCTGTGAGTCATCCCACTAACTTCACACACTTAGTACTGCATTAAATTAAACACTGGATCAGGTTCTAAAGTAACAAGTTCTTATGGGCAAAGAACTTGTTTGGCACAACTTATTTAGTATTCTGAAAAAAATGTCAGTCAAAAGTAAAATGTGCTTTCTGCTTAGACACAGAGACTTTAAGGTCAGAAGGGACCATTATGATCATCTAGTCCAATGCAGTGCCCGCGGGCGCCATCTTAATGCGCCCGCGTCCTGGACCCCGGGAGAGTACCCACCGAAATGCCACAGAATTTCAGCGGCATTTTGGCGGGGATGCCTCTCGATGACGCTGCTTGCCGTCAACAAGTGACGTCATTGAGAGGCGTTGCTCCTGAATTTCGGCGGCATTTCGGCGAGTGCTCCACCGCCGCAGTGGTCCTTCATCTGGCGCCCGCCAGATGAAAAGGTTGGGGACCACTGATCTAGTCTGATCTCCTGCAAAATGCAGGCCACAAAATCTCACTCACCTACTCCTGTAACAAACCCCTAATCTATGTCTGAGTTATTGAAGTCCTCAAATCGTGGTTTAAAGACCTCAAGGTGCAGAGAATCCTCCAGCAAGTGACCCATGCCCCACGCTGCAGAGGAAGGCAAAAATCCCACAGGGCCTCTGCCAATCTGCCCTAGAGGAAAATTCCTTCCTGACCCCAAATATGGCGATCAGTTAAACCCTGAGCATGTGGGCAAGACTCACCAGCCAGACACCCAGGAAAGAATTCTCTGTAGTAACTCAGATCCCACCCCATCTAACATCCCATCACAGACCATTGGGCATATTTACCTCCTAATAATCAAAGATCAATTAATTGTCAAAAGTAGGCTATCCCATCATACCATCCCCTCCATAAACATATCAAGCTTAGTCTTGAAGCCAGATATGTCTTTTGCTCCCACTACTCCCCTTGGAAGACTGTTCCAGAACTTCATTCCTCTAATGGTTAGAAACCTTCATCTAATTTCAAGTCTAAACTTCCTAGCGTCCAGTTTATATCCATTTGTTCTTGTGTCCATATTGGTACTAAGCTTAAATAATTCCTCTCCCTCCCTGATATTTATCCCTCTGATATATTTATAAAGAGCAATCATATCTCCCCTCAGCCTTCTTTTGGTTAGGCTAAACAAGCCACGCTTGTATATAAGTAGACATAAAAAGCCTTAGATGTTCTTCTGATATAATCCTGAATAACATTCATAAAACAAGTATCAGAGGGTTAGCCGTGTTAGTCTGGAACTGTAAAAGCAGCAAAGAGTCCTGGGGCACCTTATAGACTAACAGTCGTTTTGGAGCATGAGCTTTCATGGGTGAATAACCACTTCATCGGATGCATGTAGTGGAAATTTCCAGGGGCAGGTATATATATGTAAGCAAGGTATATATATGAAACAGAGTCAGATTGTATCTATATTTTACATAATACTTTGCCTTCTTTGATGTAAACCTGGTAGAAAGACAAATGAACTGTGGATGAAATACAATTCATTTATATTTCTTAACAAGTCAGCAATTTCTGACTTTCAGTTAGAAAAATCTAACTTCTATTAAATTAGGATCTTCTATCCAAAAACAATTTGCTTAGTTCTAGCTCAATATTGCTATTAGTCAGATGGCTCATGGGTTACATCTGACTTCAGCTTTTGACAACTCACCATGAGTGCATTAAATTGTGGAATACAGGAGTGAGAAAATTCCTTCTTCCTTCTCATACACTTTTATCTGCTAATTCTAAACATGTTCAAAGGGAATTAACTGAACAGACTATATAAAGATAATAAGTTAATGTACTTTCCAGCAAAATACTAGACTGTCTCAAAATGAACTGCAGATCAAAGCATTATAGATCTCAGGCTGTAATTGCTACAGATATAGTGACCAAAAAAAAGTTTAAACAAAATGAAAGACAAAAATTTCTAGAAGGATAGATTTCAATTGTTGCCATGGCTGCTTGGGTATGCTAGAGAACTGTACTTCGAAGGTCAGAATATTTTCCCCATGTGGAATGCTAATGACCTTAATTCAAGCCATAAACACAAGTACTTTGTTTATAGCATTTAATTAACTTCTGAAGCTAGATCCTTGCCACCTTTTCATTTAAGGCTATGCCTACATTATGAGCCAGGGATATGATTCCCCTGCTTGTGTACTCATACTCATTGAGCTAGCATGAATACAAGTGTAGCCATGGGTAGTGGCAGTAAGGCTTAGATGTGCTAAGTACATACCCACCAGTTTCAGGTTGGTTTGTACTCAGCAAGACTGAGCCATGCTGTCGCTACCACTACCCATGCTACTGTGACTACAATGCTATTTATGCTTGGGCCAGCTGAATGCAAGTCAATGAGGGTTTGTGTACACAAAGAAGGGGATCAGAACCCTGGCTTGTAGTGTAGACATAGCCTGAAATGTAATAGAATATAAATGTAATAAACACTGTTGAGTAATCCACTGCAGTCCTTATAACTATCTTTGTCATCATTGGAGCTCTCACAGAAAGTCACGGAAATACAACACAGCTTGATTCTGTTGGCATTCAACTATGACACCAAAAGCTATTGAAAGAATATTCCTAGCAACAATAGCAACAAATTCCAATTGTAAACATTTAAGGTGAAAACCTGGTCCTATATGATTTCTATGATTATTTTTGTTTATTTGTATTACAATAGTAGCTAGGAGCCCAGGTCACAGACCAGGACCGCATTGTGCTAGGTACAAACCCAGAAAAAAGATAGTTCCTCCTCCAAAGAGCTTACAGTCTACTGAAGCCAATGGTAACATTCCTGTTGACTTCAATGGAGCCTTTGCTGTTTAATAGTAATGGTCCCAATCAGCCTCAGAGTGCAAACTGAACTGCCCAGTGGTGTGCAGATCCAAGGTTTCGGTGCTCTCTCATTTCTACCATGCAATAACTTTAAAATGTGTATAATTAGATATGACTAAATCCATGAACAAATATTAACTTTGAACTTCAACAGTGAATCTCAAAAAACTATACAGCCATTAATAAATTCTGTACTAAAACACCCCAATCTGGTAGATATTTTTATTCCTGTTTTACACAAAGGATAGAAACAGGCACAAGAGCTTAAGTGACTTCTTCAAAGGGAGAGGCAGAGCCTATATTTGACGTCTATGGTTCAAGACAAAATCAACCTTCTTCTCTCGTTGCATGATTTTTGTTAGTCAATGTTTGAAGCATTTCTCTCTATAATAGATATAAATATTTTAAACTATGTAACTATCATTCTTAACATAATTACTCATATAACCACCAGCTGTATGTATGGCATGTTACCCTGGACAAAATATGCATGGATGAGTTTACAAACTCTGCCCCTGATGGTGCAACCGATCCAAGTGTGCAGACTCCTGTGTGGAGACTCAACAAAATCAAAATAAAACAATACAGCAGCAAACAGGGAGTGAGTGCAGGAAGATTAACGCAATTCATTTTTTGCAGAGTTTTTGAAGGAAGCTGTGAGAGAATTTTTCATCATAAATGTACAAACTGTTCAGTTATATTTTTCTGAACACGGTGCATTAAAAATGATAGTAACGAGCAAAAATAAAACATGATTAACATCAAACTTATTTACCTTTTTCTAACGGCTCTGTATCTGGAACTATTGTGATTTCACTTTAGATATTTATCAGTTGTGGAGGAAATAATACTGTAATATTTTAATAAGTTGACTACACTATGACAATTATTATTTTGTTTCTTTTAGCCAGTTGGCCAATGATTATTCCAGGTTTTGAAGTTTCCCTATAAATTAATAAAGGGAATTGGCAGAAACATTATGATTATTTATCTATAGACATAGAAGAAGTGGATAAAGAGAAAACTATTTTTCTTAGATCGTAAGCTCTTTGAGACAGGAAGAGTGTCTTTGTCGTATATGTACAGCACCGACCACAATGGGCTAGCGATTTTATATTAAGGTTTTAACGGGGACAGTACCAGTTATTCAGAAAGGTCAAAGAGCCCAAAGCTTGAGACAGTCAGTAGGAGAAGGGGCGGAGAGAAACATGCTGGAGGCTACAGAGAGGGCTTTTTGAAGGTCAACAAAATGGAGCTTTGGGAGTATGAAGTCGACCTGATTTGAACATTATAAAAGTTTCAGATTCACTTTGATTCACATAACATGCTGAGATTTGGACTGGTTTGGTTTTAATAGCTAATTCACACATCTCTAGTCCTGACATGCCATTTTTGGAGGCTACTCTGAAAGGGCCTTCAGAAAAAGGAGAGCATTTGCTGGTGACAAATAAAATTAAGCCTCCCATACGGAGTTAGATTAACTGGGCAGCATTTTTTTTTAATTAGCTATCATAATGGACAAAATGAAGGAAACAGGAGGGCCTCAGCCCCACTCAGAAGCAAATCAGAAGCCTCACAGGAAACAGAAAGGAATACAAGATGTGATAGCATGTGAAAAACCTGTGAGACAAAATAAAAACGTGAACTTAGAGCTGGGCACAAAATTCAAGTTTCAAAAGGTTTTGATGAAAAAAAAAAGGCATGGGCCATTTTTGTGTGCGCAAACGTTAACTACGTCTACGTAGAAGTTCTCTGGATTGCAACTGCCATAAACAGTGCTTAAGCTGCAGTACCAGAAATGCTAACCTCATTTTTATAGCACCAGAAGTTGAAGTTTCTTTATAACTAACCAGATTTAGGAAAATTTGAAATGAGACAAACTAGAGTGGTTGTACAGCCAACAGATTCCACACCCGAGTCTCTAATATGTTACCTAAGCAGTTCACCCAGTCTTTATTCCTCTGAGTAAATAATCTCAAGGTGACTCTCTAACCTTAATCACCACTTTAGAATAGACTCAAAATAAATAGCACAGGCATCAAAATATATCAGTATCCATATTCAATCCTCCATGCTTGGATCTACATATACCATACCCATTCTCACTGTGAGGAAAGGATAAAGTTATCTTGTCTGGTATACATTCTCAATAACATTGCATATGAGTTAACTGCTCATTTCTCATACCTCTACTCTATAAAAACATGGATGCCCCCTGCTGGATGTGTTCAACAGTTTAGACATTACATTAGATTCTGATTCAAGCAGCTCCATCATAAACAAGAAGCAAAATTAACAGGTACTTATTAGCTCTGAGTCATGTCTCTTTTTATTGCACTATATTTTTAATTAGAGTTTACAAGACAGGCTTATGAGATGTAGTGAAGCGTGGGGCATGGTAGATGGTTTCTTCTGGCATTCACTTCTGTCTATTTAATAATTACAGTGATATATTGTGAACAAAGCAGGATATTAGAGACATTTATTAGGATATTATCTCCACTCTCCAGAAGGAATTTTATTTTTGAGCATTGCTTAAAAATATGCAAAAATATGAACTGGTTTTGAGGATTCATAGAAACTGACAGAAAGATTAAATTCATTTTGCAAGCTTAAATTGCTTAAGAACTCCAAACTTTAGCTAAATAATCCACGTTTTTCAATTCATGCAGTGTGTCCTTGTTTGATCCTTGAGACTCCATGTTCTAACCTTATGGGTCTCAAGCTGGAGAACACTACATCTAATAAACTAACAGGTGACTTGCATTACATATTCAAGTAGGAGGAACTCTTCCTCCACCACAGTGCAAGATTACCCAGATCTTGAGTCCAGGTATGTAGGCAGGAGTAATCAGGCTCTACGTGTCTACCTACTCCCGCACATGGGGAATGGGCAGAGCCTTGGCTCGCTTACTTGCAGGTCAGCATCACTGAGCTGGCAGGAGATAATTAGTTGTGAATCTAGTCTACTTGCAAATTACCATATTCACCCCCATGGCATGGAGAGAGCAGGGAAAGGGTATTTCTTTGTCAGAATTCTTCATATGGCTACTCCTGGGTTGGTGCTGTTTGCACAGTGCCCTGCTCCAGGCCATACTTTAAGACAAGCTAGACCTTAAGTTATAGGCCTGATTCTGTAGCCTTTTCAAATATGAACAGTTTCATTGACTCTGAGGAGACCATTTGTGTGTAAAGAATGCTGGATAGGGCTAAACAAAAGAATAATAATATACAGTATTTGGCTTTTCATAAAACATACCTCAACAATTAATTCACTGCATGGGTTCACTGAATTCTAGGATTAAACTCACTGCCAAGTCTCTTACCCACTTAAAATCTTCTATGTTAGTCCTTCAAAACATTGTTCTAAGGAATGTACGGTTATGGCCATAGAAAGGCCTTTGTAAAAATGACACCATCTTAATTCAATAGATCTGCTCCCTGTCTATATTCAGTGTGATACCTGCAATTTTTTCCTTCATTATACTGACAACACAATTGGCAAAGCCAGTGGTAGTGTGCATTGCACCCGGCAACAACCACAAGTACTGTATTGTAAAGTGTTTCTCCTTAGCAGCTACTGATCCCTGGAACACCACTGCTGAGAGCTCCAGAATTTTGAAAAGATCCCAATGTGGCATTAGCCTATCAGAGTAGACTAGTGGTATAAGGCACATGAAGTGACAATAATAAAGATATAAACTTCATTTATGTAAAATGAAAGCTGTGAAAAACTCTTGATGTAAGCCCTATATACATATGTTCAAACTTTTTAACAGGCTGGTAGAACAACTGGATACTTAAAAGAGTAATCTATCCACAATGGAAATAATCTCTCTCTCTCTCTGGTAGGAGAAATGCTTTCATTTTGAAGTACCTTAAGTACAGTATCTTCATTCTGACTAGATAAGCTGATCCTTCAGGGTTTACAAGTTGAAGATGCTGTATGACCAAAGAAATCTACATATTAGAGCTTTAACTGAAGAAAATGAGACATTGGGGGGTCTCTCCCTATTTGTAGCCATTTAGATGATACTTGGGCCTTACAGTCCCATGCTAACAACAAGGTAGGAAAGACAGTCTGTAGGAGGTAGGTGTATATTGTTCTGTTCAGTTCTGCCCATCCTCATTCATTGAAAAATAAAGAAACAGTTGTCTGTATGAAAACATCATTATCTGGTATTCTCTCATTGGGTATGACGCCATAAGAGAACTTTTTGTTCATCACTGATTGTGGCTGCCTTCAGTGGTTTATAGGAATATTGTGAAAAAATTTAGCAGCCATATAAATAACTCCTCAAAAAGAAGGAGCTATTCAAAACAAAGGTGTGCTGCATGAAACAAAGATCCAGAGAAAACTTCTCTAGATTACCTTATTTGTTTCTCACACCTGCGGATGAATAATATAGAGGCTTCATTGTAAAAGGAAATGTCATAGCAGGTCCTTCCTAACCAGTAGGAAGACATTGATCCTGGTGAGAATGCTTAACCCTTGCAAGGGGAATAAAGCACTTTTTACCATGCTACTATCTCTGTCTCTAATAATTAGAGATAATAAACTGAAAAATCTAGATAGATGTTCTCTTATGACAAAGATTCAGGCAGTCAAATAAAAACACTTAATTTGTAAAAAAAAAAAACAACCAAAGTTCACAATGATGCAGCAATGAGGTCATCTTAATGGTGCATTCAGACACAAGTGTGTACAGCTAGCTGAGACCCAGATCCTCAGGCATACATAGATTCCCAATCCAGCCAAACACTTACACACATGCTTAACTTTAATCATGTGGCAAACTCCAGTTAAGTCAATGGGGTTATCGTATGTTCCGAAGGGAAAACACCAATTTAGGATGTTGCTCTGATGTGCACTTTGATAGCTGATTAAAGAATTAGTCTTATGCCCATATTCAATTATAAACTTTCCATAATGGATAAATTTGGAGATGTTCCTATTACTGTCCATCAGAAACATGCAGGAAGAATAACTAAAAGGCTCTTACATTGTAACAATCTTAAAAAAAAGTGGTGTAAGTGAATGAGTCCTTAAAATGTTAGAGTAAATAGTATAGTGGGGAGGGATAGCTCAGTGGTTTGAGCCTTGGCCTTCTAAACCCAGGATTGTGAGCTCAATCCTAGAGGGGACCACTTAGCAATCTGGAGCAAAATCAGTACTTGGTCCTGCTAGTGAAAGCAGCGGGCTGGACTCAATGACTTTTCAGGGTCCCTTCCAGTTCTATGAGATAGGTATATCTCTCTATATATAGTATTCCAACAGTCACATAGCCCCATCCAGTGCAAATGTCAGTCAGAGAAAAGTGGCAGGAGAAGCTCAATATGACTTTCACACATATACCCTGGTATATCACCTTCAGGGCATCTTACAAAAGACTGAGGGTACGTCTACACTACGGGATTATTCCGAATTTGCATAAACCGGTTTTGTAAAACAGAATTTATAAAATCGGGTGGAGCGCGGCCATACTAAGCACATTAAATCGGTGGTGTGCGTCCATGGTCCGTGGCTAGCGTCGATTTCTGGAGCGTTGCACTGTGGGTAGCTATTCCCTAGCTATCCCATAGTTCCCGCAGCCTCCCCCGCCCCTTGGAACTTCCGGGTTGAGATCCCAGTGCCTGATGGGGCAAAAATCATTGTCGCGGGTGGTTCTGGGTAAATGTCGTCAGTCACTCCTTCGTCTGGGAAAGCAACGGCAGACAAGCATTTCGCGCCTTTTTCCCCTGGATTGCCCTGGCAGATGCCATAGCATGGCAATCATGGAGCTTGTTTTGCCGTTTGTGACTCTCACCGTATGTGTACTAGATGCCGCTCACAGAGGCGATTCAGCAGCGCTACACAGAAGCATGCTTTTGCTTTTGCATGACAGCAGAGATGGTTACTAGCCATATTGCACCATCCAAACCCTTCCATAAATTGGAACTGAGAATGATCATGGCTACCAGTCCTTTTGTACCATTTGCTGCTAGTGCCCCTGGCCGATCAGCCAGGGGCGCAAAAGCCAAGATTGGTTACTAGCCACATTGCACCTTCCATCGTTTTGTACCATTTGCTGCTGTCATAAGTGCCCCGGCCGATCAGCCAGGGGCGCAAAAGCAAAAATTGGGAATGACTCCCTGAGTCAATCCCTCCTTTTTGGTATCTAAAAATAGAATCAGTGCTGCCTAATATAGGCAAGTGTACTAGAGAACCACCGTATCATAGAACCAGAGAGCACAGCTGCTCTGTGTCAGAGCCTGCAGAAATTATGATCTGTATGCTATTCACAGGGGGTGCTCCTGTAACAACCCCACCTGTTGATTCCGTTCTTCCCCCAGCCTTTCTTGGCTACCGTAGCATTGTCCCCCCACTTGTGTGATGAATTAATAAAGAATGCAGGAATAAGACACACTGACTTGTTAGTGAGAAATGAGTGGAAGGCAGCCTCCAGCTGCTATGATAGTCCAGACAGGACATTAAGCAGTGTGTAGGAGAGAAGCCCAGCATCCCACTGCTAGTCCAGGGGCAACTGAATCTTTTCTTTACACATGAAGGGTGGGGGCTGATGGAGCTCAGCCCCCTGTTGCTATGATGAGGATGGTTACCAGCCATATTGCACCATCCATCCACCAGAAAAAATTAGGGCCAATAGGCTGATGACGAGGACGGTTACCAGTCCTTTTGTACCATCAGCTGAGGCTGATGATGAGGATGGATTTCCATCTTATTGTACCATCAGCCACCCATGGCGGGGGGGGGGGAGCAAGGATGTTGGTGTTGAGTGCTGCACTATCGCGTCTATCTGCAGCATTCAGTAAAGATAGGGTGACATGTAAAAGAGTCAGAGGATTGTTTTACCTTTCGCTTCTGGGAGTGGGTGGGGGGTGGGTGAGTAGATTGCCAAGCTATACCCTGACCCGCGGACACTGTGTTTGACCCTAGAAGCATTTGGAGCTCAGCCAAGAATGCAAATACTTTTCGGAGGCTGCAGGAACTGTGGGATAGCTTCAGTCCTCCAGTCCATGAGCATCCATTTGATTCTTTGGCTTTCCGTTACGCTTGTCACGCTGCAGTGCGCTGAGTCCCTGCTATGGCGTCTGTCTGGAGATTTTTAAAAAAGGATTCTGAATTTCATCTTCTGTAACGGAGCGCTGATAGAACGGATTTGCCTGCCCTTACAGCGATCACATCCGCATGGTCCATGCGGGAGCTCTTTTTTTATTTTGATTTCGGACTGCATCGCCACCCGTGCTGATCGGAGCTCCACGCTGGGCAAACAGGAAATATTCAAAAGTTCGCGGGGCTTTTCCTGTTTACCTGACCACTGCATCCGAGTTCAGATTGCGGTCCAGAGCGGTCACTGGTGCACTGTGGGATAGCTCCCGGAGGCCAATACCGTCGATCAGCGTCCACACTAACCCTAATCCGATATGTTAATACCGATACTAGCGTTACTCCTCTCGTTAGGGAGGAGTACAGAAACCAGTTTAAAGAGCCATTAAAATCGATATAAGGTGCCTCCTAGTGTGGACGGTTTTGGCGTTAAATCGGTTTTACGCTCCTAAAACCGATTTAAACGCCTAGTGTAGACCAGGCTTCACTTCCTCTTCCAGCAAACATTTCCTTAATGTCTGGGCATAGATTTGGCAATGTAAGGTGAGAAAATGACAGAACAGTGATCCATTGGGGCACTCCTGACTATTCACAAACAAATATCACTCACTCATTTTATCCTTCAAACACTTACACAATGAGTATGGATTTGCAGGATAAAATAGTCTCTCCTTTTGTTTTCTATGTCACAGTGATAATGAAGCTGCAGACAAAACACTATACTTTTGGTTCTACTTTTAGGTGACAAGGTATAGTGATGAATGAATTCCTTGAGCCTGAGTGTTAGTGCTTTGGCTGATCAAAGAAGTCACATTTTCTTCAAATAAATCTAGAACATCATCTAAAATCGATAGATGCATCATTTAAAATACAGATTATGTTGCTCACTGCCATTAGCATTGTCACAAAATAATCACATGACTCCATGTCTTCAAAATCAGAATCCCTATTTCTAACTTCTGAAGAGCTATTTATTTATACGTATCTAGGGACTTCTTTGTGAATCTGTGGGGCAGAAATGAGATATGACAATACTGTACATATTGCCAGGAATAAACTCATTAAAATATATATCTTCATGGACTTAATGGACATCAGATGTCAGATGCTCCATCTTTGGCACAAAAATATAGAAATGACAGACAATTTAACCTTGAAACAAATTTCTTAATAATGTGATTTGGGAGGATATTTATGAAGCCTCAGAAGAATGTGAATCAAATGCATTTTCCTGAAACATTTAGCATTTGTAAGCTCTATATGTGATCTCAGCACTTTTAATTAGTCTTGCAGGAAGCATTATCAATACTGAATGCTTTCTTTTTATTGTGTGTGCTGTCTGGTGCTATGAGATTTCCCCCCCATCATTCAGACATCTTTTGAGAGACTTGCACAGACATTCTTCCCATTACACAAAACAAATTAAATCTTCAACAAACCAAGAAATTACCTACACAACTGATTCCTGCAAAACTAGTAAGAATAACAATAACTTTAGGGTAATGAGGAGCCTTACATTTCTGTATTTACCTATACATGGCATGAAAGTGTGTGTCTGTTGAACGAGCATGTAGATTAGCGCTTCTATTCAACAACAACTGAAACGAAACAAAGAATTTAGGGAACAGTCACTGGACGATTTCTAGCCATTCTATCCCTTCCACAACAGAGACTTGAAACCACATTAGAAATAAAGGGGAATAGTACTGTTATCCCCTTCCTCTCCATTCTTTCCCATAAGCTGATCATTTACTAAATACACCTACCCATCTCTTCCTCCTCCACCACCCCAAAAAATTGTGGAACTAAAACAATGTTTACCATCACATTGTTCACTCTGTTTGTGTGTGTGCATTCGCCCTTTCCTCACCCTGTCTGAATTGTCTGCTTACACAATATTAAAATAATTGTTTCCTTGTACCCCTGTCTGTCTGTCTATCCATCTGTATCCATCTGTTGTCTCTTGTGTGATACTTGTACTGTAAGCTTCCTGGGGCAGGATTTGTACAGCACCTACCACAGTCCTAGTCCGTGACTGGAGCTCGTAGGTGCTATGATAGTATAAATGAATAACAAAATTATATTGAGAAACTGAAGGAAATGTTTATTCTAATAAATGAATACAAACTGTTATTGTCACTTATAATTTAAAACAACACCACTTTCTATAGCACTTTTCATCCAAGGTTCTTAAAATATTACAAATGTTAATGAATTAATTCTCACAACTTTCTGACAATGTGGAGAACTGTGAAGAAACTGAGAAGTTATGTTATTTGCCCAAGGCCACAGAGGATGTTTGTGGCACAGTCAGGAGTAGAACCGAGAATTCCTGATTCCATTTTAATCACCAGACCATACTCCCTCCCTCTAGAAGGTTAAAAGTCTAAGAACTAGATTAGTTATAAGTGAATATGTAAGAAACTTGGTGGCTTCAGTGGCCAAAGTGCTTGGTAGACTTGATAGACATGGTAAACTTTCAAAGACCTATAAACTCAGGCAAAAAACATTTAGGGTGAAATCCTCGCCCCACAGAAATTCTGCCATAGGCTGCAATGGGACCAGGATTTCACTCTACTCTTCTTCTCTTTACCACGACAATAAAATGAACTACCACTGATACTCTGCTCACCTATCAAACACATCATTTGGCCTTGTGACAGGGTGCTGGGCAACGGGTTGCTGCCCCCATTTAGGGGAATAAATTAGAGCTGACTGGAGGTAACCTGACCCTAATTGTGGAAGCAGAGACTGCTGCCGCCTAATTAGCCTAGGGCTGAATAAAAGCCTCAGAAGGAGGAAGCCAGGGGAGCGAGCAGAAAGAAAGGGAAAAGGCAGGGAGCGGAAGCAGAGAGGTAGCTCTTCCCTCCTGCCTGCATAAGGTGAAGGACCAACTGAAATGGTGGTGTGAACAAGTCTGTGAATAAATTGCACCAGTGGTTACTAGCCCCAGGGTCTCAGAGTGACTTTGTGAACCTAGCAGAGGCGGGAGCCAAGGGGACCTGCTGTGCTCAGCTACAGGCCCAAGCATGAGAAAATAAATCAATTCTTGTAATATACAACAAGCACACAGATAGGAGAGGTAGGTAAAACAAGCAGGAGCAAATGAGTTATGACTAGATGGGCAGGTTATGATTATTTGGAGTTAATTGATTTGTATATCCTAATTTACTGAAGTTGCAACAGAGTTCCAGAAAACTAAATTTAAAAAAGGCACCAAATGTCTTGACATTAGAAATAATCAAAGCAACTCCAGGGTTGATTACTATCACTTTTGCAATCAGTTTATATATTTGCAATTAGTTTATATCTATGTAGATCATAATGAGTCTGTATTTCATAGCTGTATTAACATTGGGTTCATTGCTATTGTTCAGATTTACCTGGGTGAATAATTTTGAACTGGGTTGATGTGGTTCATTCTCATTGTTATTTACACTGCCAATTCACATTTATCGAGTATAGTACAATTAATACTGCAAATATTCCTTTTGACTTAACATTTCTAATTTAATCAGTTACAAAGCATGCCAAGAAATTAGTCTTTAAACAGCACTACACTCAGATTTGATGGTATAACTTATAAACCAAGAAAAAGCTCTTTTCAACTATACTTTCTCATGTTAGCTCAGTAAATTAATGACTTCTCAGCAATTTAATATACAAATTAATATTTGGATACAAAAAGGTCCTGCTGAAAATGCAATAATACATTAAATGAATGTTTTGTTTCCTGAGAAATCAAATTTTAAGTCTGCTGATTAGGGGGAGTTCAAGCAACATATTTTCATTGCTTCCAAAGGAGTAAACACAACTAGGCATCTCAAAAAATAGTTGGAAATATTTCCTAGAATCTGTGGCTATGGCTGTATTTGACACATACAGTAATGATATGCATAAAACCTCAATATAGAACATAAGGGGAAAATCAACCAAGTAGCTTATGCTGCACTTCAGTATGAGCTAGGTTTTTTTTTTTACCCACAGTTCTGTCCCCCCAAATCATAGAATATTAGGGTTGGAAGAAGGGACCTCAGGAGGTCTTCTAGTCCAACCCCCTGCTCAAAGCAGGAACAATCCCCAGACAGATTTTTACCCCAGTTCCCTAAATGGCCCCCTCAAGGATTGAACTCACAATGCTGGATTTAAGAGGCCAATGCTCAAACCACTGAGCTATCCCTGCAACCCCTTTTGTAAAATAAAGTAAGCAACATTTAAAACTCAATATTTACTTAAGAATTGTTGAACCATCATATTTTCTATTTTAAATATAAGAAAAATACCATGATTATCTCATACACCTGCTGGTCTAACTCATTTATTATTGATTCCAACTGTATTAAAAATCTGAAAAGAAAATCACAAATATACTTCCTAATTTGAGGTCAGAATCTCTGTAACCTGGTGGGGGGGAGGGGTGCATACACACCCCCAAAGAAACTATATACGTAAAATTGACACTATTTGAAAAAGCAAAGTAAGGTAGAGTTAAGCTTAGTTATGTATGGATGCACTGCTGTTTAGGAGAAATTAACCACATTTATCAGCATATATTAATGCACATGAGAAAATACAGAATAAATTGTGCAAGGATGTTCTTGCCAACAATAATGGGAGGGAAATGACTTGCAGGTTAAAAATATCCACCTCTCACTTCATATTAATTGTGTGTGTCATACATTCTCAGGTGACATTTGTATAAGCAAAATAAATGCTTTCAATTGATATTCTGTAGCTGATTAAAAATTATAGTTATTCTTCCCTGTGGACTATGAATATGTACACTTCGGGGTTCTCACAATTAACCATTTTTGAGTTATCTGAGGGTTTTAAAATATTGTTTAAAATAATATATTTATCTGTTAATGCTTAGCTAACTGTAAAACAACTACAACAATTTGTCTCAAAATCTGGAAAAAACCAAAACCAACCAACCACTATTCTAAAGACCAATTATGGGACATTTCAATCTCAAGAGAAACTTGTTGATAAAGTTATGAATTGGTTGAAATATACAGAAATGCTTTGTGCTTCAAATGTAACAACATTTGCTGTTACCATCAGTGTTGTAATCATAATTAGCATCCAAAGGTCACACAAGATAGAAAGAAAAACAATTGGAGAGGCTATCATATAAAGAGAGTGTTTTAAGAATATTTAGTGGGAGTAACCTAAAGTTCAAGCAATCGTGTTAGTTGTTGCATTAGTTGGATATATTATAGTTTTTAAAAAATAGAAAACCTGCATTAGTAGGAACTGACACTAGCTTGAGTAACATAAAATTCTCCTTTTCCGACTTTGTATGTTATTTGTGACCTGGTTAGTAGGATGGTAAGAGAAAATCAGAAACCAGAATTAGATTAAAATCTTTTTCTCCTGTATTTCCCACTCCTCCTCGACTCCTAGATCTAATATTAATATAATATCTAATATCCTTCCTTCTTTCTGTCTCTGACCTGTACACCAATCCCCTGAGTCTATTCCCTTCCAACTCTCATCCTCCCTCATGCGGCCCCTCATTTCCTCTCTCTGGTTCCATCCCATTTACATGACACAGAAAGTCTTAATTACACTAAATGTTGTCATTCAGTATACACACAGCATGTTGGGATTGCATGTGAAGATTAGGGAGTTTTAAATAAACCACATAGGATGGTTTGAGCATGGGCTCAAGTCTGGGAGACAGGCGATAGATGGGGCAAACTCCTCGCCACAGGGTGGGGGACCTTAAGAAGGGGTATGTGACTTCTGAGGACCTTACAACTCACCCATTGACAGGAAATGTAAATTTGTGGCATAGAATTGCTGCCCTTAGGGCATCTGGGGTGCAACAGGGCACTGAGGGTGCCCCAATGGTCAGTCACGAGTATGGTTATGCTGGGTAGCTGACCCAATGGGAGTTCACCTTCTCAGTACTTCTAAAGATAAAATATTGAGCGGTGAATATTTATGACATATTAATCATTGTTGCATAGGGAGGTGCTGACAGACAGTAAGCCAGGGCAGAGCAATGAAATATCCAAGCAGCAAAGGGTGGTGAGAACATGGGAAAATTGGGAAGCTTCTTTCCTGATCTATGTGGCAATTATTGATGAGGCTTACCCAGACAGAAGCCCAGCACTGTTGACAAGACCAGGAGGTATGTGAATAGGGACATAGCCAAATTCATGGGTGTCATACGGGGGGTCAGTAATTCGCATCTGGACATAGCATATGGAGCACCAGAATTATTCAGGGAGGAGGGGATCCCCCTGTCAGAGTTGAAAGCTGACACATTTTTGGCCAAAATTAAAGGGGGCATTAGGAGACGTCTGTGATTAGGTATGCAGGGACAGGCAGCCAAGCTAATTGGTGGCGCATCCTTGTGGTGTATATCCAGTGCAATTACTCCGTAGGGAAGGAATACACTGATCAGATACAATGGATTGGTAAAGGATGGAAAGGAGGTATTCTCTAAAGAAGCAGAAACAGGAGGGGTGCATGATTTGGGGCTCCTAGGACTGGCAAGTCAGGGACCCAAACCCCGCTTCCCTTTAGAGCCCTCCTTTAACCATAATTCAAGAGAGGAGGGATGGTGAGGGCCCAGCAATGGGTTGTTTGGGGACCAGGACAGATAAATGTGAGGGATGACGGAAGCCTCCCAGGGATATAATGAAATGATTATGGAATTACCTGCTCCATACACTGTTATCTGCTGGGTTCTCCCAGATATTTAACAAAGTTGCAGCCTAATTAAACCACGTCCAGTGTCTCCTGTCCTTGTTCCAGCATAGCTGGACAACAACAAGATGGTCAATACATCATCTCAGTGGTCTAAACTGTTCCTCTTTAAGGTGAAGGTCTGTTTGTTTCTTGATATTTTTCAGGATGATGTCGCACATGATTTTCCCAGGCACTGAGAGTAATGATTCCCAGTTACTGCAATTGGTAAAGTCACCCTTCTTTGACAATTGTACTATAAAATGCCTCTCTTCCATGGGGTTGGGTTCTTTTCTTCATTCTCTATTCTACCCAAAAACACAAGGGAAGTCTGGAAACTTTCACCACTTGCTTTAAGCATCTCTCCAGTTATCTTTCCCAGCTGCAATAAACCTATATTGTAAATGATGTTGATTTGATTAAGAGCATGTGAATACAATTTTTAGTGTCAGAATATGAAATTTCATTTAGACGGTGGAAGCTGAAGAACTTCATGTCTGCATGTTAATTGTAAAATGTTCTAGACAGTCTCTATTTGTAAACACAAGGAGAATAGAGCTCGCTAACATTACTTACTTGTATCTAATGCTTTTATCGTGTGTGTGTCTGCAAATAACTATCACATATAAACAATAAAAGTAAAAGCTTATAACAGGTTTCAAAATCAACAATGAAACAGCATAGCTTAGTTAGAAAAGTGACATTTTTTAATGTCAGGATACTACAATATAGCCATATGTCAATTTGTTGTCATGCTATCTGAAGGAGGATCTGTCTCAGAAACTTACTAAGAAATTTCTCACCTCATACTGCACATAGGATGGAGATTCTTAGGGTACATCTATGCTGCAAACCTGATTAAGAACACACTTTTTATCTAACCCACATTAGCTAACTCATGTTAGAATATCAGTGAAGAACAGCAGCTTGGATAGCAGCTCAATTTAAAGCCTAAGAGGGGGGCGGGATTTGCACCTCTTGTATGCCCTGGAATCCTGATCCATGATAACTCACTACATGGCTCCACCAGATAGTCTCCCACGGGAATCAGCGAAGCTACAGGAACCTCAGAATGGCTTTAGCAGCTGTGCTTAGACTTAGCATCACTTCATGACCTTGGGGAAGAGTCCTTGCTCTATTTCCCTACCCCCTTTGTTTATCTGAGCTGCATATTTGGGGAAGGGTTTGCCCTTTAGGAAACAGGAGGACAAAGAGTTCAAAGAGAACAGTGTGCACTGGGCACTCTCCATCTGAGCCACCAGTGCATTCTCCATTTTGATTTCCCTACAAATTAATTTTTAGTATTTACAGTTGTTTCTTAAAGATGAGTCATTTGTAGTATCATTATAGTTTCAAAACGTATGATAAGATGAAGATAAAAATCTAGGTTTCCATGGTAAATCATTAGCTCCAGGAAACAGCAGCAATGTAAGTATCCATACTCTAAAATTCTGGATACAGCAGAAAAGGATCTCTGTATAAGTGACAGTGTATAAACATCCAATAGGACTTTAAAATGCATTATTGATGTGTAAATCAATTGTGACTGCCACAAGCTCTGTGTATTGCTTCACAGCTTGGGGAGAAGTCCAGGAAGCATTTAACCACAATCTGCCTCCTAGATTCCCCCAACTCCAGGATGAGGACATTCCCTGCACCACCCCTACTGCAGTTTGTGTTCCCCACTGCACCAGCACAGCAATGTTGGCTGGCATGTTGTCAGAGTGGAGCCAAAGTCTTACTAATTAATTCCCTGCCCTTTCCTGCTCATTCCCCATCTATATGGGCATGGGAGAGAGGTGTGCAGTAGCCCCAGAGAGGCTGCTCTCCCCTCCATGCTGCTACCCAAAGTATAGGCAACTGGCAGGGGAAGTAAAAAATACTAAAGACAGACAGACAGATAGATAGATATAATGTACCCCCTTTGGGAGAGGTACCACAGAAAGCCACGACCAGGAGATGGTGCCAATAGACCCATGCTGTTAAAAAGCAGGAACCAGGGTGGGAATAAAGGATCTCTCTGTATACATAGTCTTGGCTTCTGGCAAATTCTGGAAGATCTGCTAGAACTGACAGGCCAAACACTTGTTCATTATGTATAAACAATCCCTCCCACTTCCAGAAGAATAATCTAGGGAAATTCTGGAGCTCTCTTTAGCACACACAAGGCTCTGTTTGGTTCTTGATTTTTTTTTCCTAAGAAAAAGTAGTTCCTCCCCCAAATTACCAACAGAGAGATGGTCAAGCAGCAAAATTTAGATTATTCATATCCCAAAATTTAGAGCTGGAATTAAGATTCCACTCTTAAAGAACATTCATATCCAGATTTCAAAGAGCCCCAGAGTTTGGGTTGTCCTGATGCAGGGTTTGAGATCTGGCCCATCTCTAGCAACTAGTAAGCAAGCACCCTTTAGGAAAATGTGCACCTCTCCCAGGAACAGAAATATTTCATTTCTGGAATTTTCCACACACTTAGGCCAATTAAACTGCTATGAGTTACAAATGCTGGAGAGGTGACAACATATTAACTAAAAGGAAGAAAAAAGGTTTAAAGGGCAGCTGAATATAATAGAAAGAAATGAAAACATTGCATTTAACAAGCCAATAACTAGCCTGACTTTGAAAGAAAGTTCTCTAATTGTGTGACAGGCAACATTTTGAAGATTCCAGAAAGTGAATCTTTTTAGTAATTGGAAGGTGGATCTCACTAGTATTTATTATTACTTGCTGAGATTTGAGGTGCACCAGATGGTCCTTCAAAAATAAAACACCAAAAGGTGAGATCATCACCCCTGCTTGGCTCCTGTATACCAGGTAAAAGCAGCCAGGAGATAATTATGACAGGAAGTCAGCCAAGCCCCTTTCAAGCCCTGTTGTAGGTGGCATGCCAAGGATGGGGAAATGGAACCATCTCTGCAGGTGGTGCTATGCAGGACCCAGGCAGTGCTGCAGCCCCTAGGTAGCCAGGGAACACACTGTTATAATCTGGAATAATGCAAAAAGCAACAACAAAAGCAAAGGCACAGTTAAAAAAACCAAACACATTATTCCAATATTAACCTTTCACATAGAAGTTTAATAAGGAAATGAAAGAAAGACGCTTTTACAAAAAATTTAACTTGGTAACATTCTGTCTTGTTCACATCTAATTTAATATATTTGTGTTTATATTTCAAATGCCATAAAACCTATGGGATGGGGAATATGGCGGAGTTGAGTTTGAAGAAGGGAACCTTGACTTAATGTAATATTAAGGTGGGCATAATTAAAATAATTGTGTTTGAATTTTCCTTTGTATTTTTAAAAGGATGAGAGGAAAAACAATAGCTCTGCTTTAATAAGTTTTTGTATTTAAATAAATACGGTTCCTGGGGATAGAGTAACTTCACATCTTCTCTTCTGCTTTTGTTTGTCTGGAGACAAATAATGAGGAGAAAAATTATTTGATGAAGACTCAGACATCCCTGCTCTTTCACAAAAGGGCTAAGAGAGCTTCTACTCCAATTCTCTAATGTGATCCAGAAAGGAAGATTAGATGTAATGATAATAATATTCAACAAAAAACAAACCATGTATAAGTTTATAAGAAACAAAAGAAGTTCTAAATATGTGGAATATTGCTACAAAACAGCAAAATAATGTACTTGAACACTAAAACTGTGTGACCTGCAGTTTTTCAGAAGCAGAGTTTTCTTCTTTTGCTGACGTTAGGGCAGCCATTTCTGGAAGAATGTGCCATGTGTGGTTTAATTAACCATTTACAATCATTTCATTCAATTTATCTCATTAGCAGCTGCCAAGCAGTAGACTCCTAGTGAACGTTTACGCATAAAAAGCAGCACAACTCTGTGGGAATAAGCCTCAGATCCTGGGTCAACTGACTCTGGCTGGGAGGGGCTCACGCTACAAGGCTAAAAAGCGTAGATATCCCCACTTGCGCTGGAACTCAGGCTCTGAGACCCTCCCCTCTCACCAGGTCTCAGAGTCCAGGCTAAAGCCTGAGCAGGAATGTCTACCCTGCTGTAATTAGCACCGTTGTGCGAGCCTCACAAGCACTAGTCAGTTGACTTGGCTTCTGAGATTTGCTTCTGCAGGGTTTTCTTTGCAGCGTAGACTTATTCTCAGCCTGTCAGACTGGGCTAGGAGTGATGTCACGGCAGAAGGTGCACGGTGATGTCAAGACAGCATTAAGTATTAAATGCTTTGCTGAGCAACATGGGATTACTCACATGCTTCAGGTTCCACATGTGCTTCAGTGCTTTGCTGAATAAGCACCTCAATGCAGGCTAGATCACTCACTTTATGATCAGCCCTCAGCAAGAAGCAGCAAGTTGTGCTGCCCCAGGAACAGCCCAAAAAGAAGATTGTTCACTGGATAGTTGCAATCTCCATTCTAGTCTCCTGCCTGGTCTGGAAACAAAGCAATTTTCACCCACTTTATACCTAATGAAGCGCAGGTTTGACAACACTCTGGAGTAGGTGGCACCCAAGGCTCTGCTCAGTCTGCACGGGGGGGAAATGGCAATTCTGTCTTCCATCACATCTGTAACCTGTGGTATAGGTTGCCTGCACAAGAGTGCCAATGGTGCCTTACACCCCCTTACTGTCTTGTGTGGCCACATAGCCTTGTGATGATCTAGCTCTGTAGAAGAACAGCTGGTAAATGGGGCCCCAGTTTAAGCCATTGCCAATTATGAGTATCATCTTGGCATAAGTAGCCCTGATCGCAGTACATGGGAATGCTCACTTGAGTAAGGCATTGTACTAAGTGGCAGAATCAGACCCTGTTAAACATCAAGCACATTTTTCACAGAGTCCAAACTACTGCTGCAAAAGGACACAAATATTAATGAAAATCCAGCCTTTACATTAATTCTCCTTTATCTAACTAGCTAATTACATTACAATCCCCCATCCCCCAATCATTGTAGCATCTGATTTCCTTCCAAGAGTGTTTTTTTTTTTAAACAATAAGACTACACAGGGCTCACCATTGCATGGCAAAAGCCAGCTCCAGGGAACAATAAACAAGAAGTCATACTTCTGAGGATAAAAATGACAGTACAAAAGGACAAAGCATTTCTTTTAAGTCCCCAGTATTGTTATATTCAACCATGTCAAATTACTGAATAAATAAAAAGGTCATTAAGCTATGAACTAACAAGAGCATAATGTGAATATTCAGATTAAAATGGTGTCTGTAAAACCAAATGGGTTCAAAATAACAATGCAGATGTTTTGGTTTCTAGCCACCCACACTACATTCTGCTTAAGCGTATAACCCACTTGTGATAGTTGTTCACACACTTACCCAAGTACACATTTAAACTGGATCATTGATTCACCTATTGAACACTGTAATTCAATCCTTTTTTGACTGTTATGATGTTTGGCAGTTGGACAAGTACATAGCCTTGCTAGCACCAGGTATGAAAGGAAACAATATCACTTGCCTTGAGAACAATACATGTGTGCTAAGCCTACCACCCAACAGAGACTGATTTAGTATCTACTGCCTCTGACACTTACATCATTATTATTTACTGAACAATACTAACCACTTTATAATATTTCTCCCTTCATCTGATGATCTCAAAGCATGCTTGTCAGTCAAGCAATAGAGCCACAACAAATCTGTCTCAAAACTGTTATAAACCAAGGCACATTCTGAATATTTATCTCTAAGAGCTGAATAAATGCCTCAAACTGTAATTGTTATTAAACTGCAAGTGTTTGTGTGGCACCTACACAAAACAATGGCTTGAAAAAAACTTTGTTTATGTGCTACATCTATGACATTTTGCTCATGTGAAGTACCTGTTAATTAATGTACTACTTCAAGAGCTGGGCTGACATCATTTGTGATGCTAAGCCATAAAACAAGGGTGCAATCCAAAATGTCATGTTATTTTCAGAATTGTCTGTTGAATAGAAAATAAGCAAAATACACACAATCTAATTCTAAATAAGCAAGGACCAACTCCTGAATTGTGCCCTCTATCAATTTGAATTCTAGCAACAGTAACAGTTGAAGAAAAGAATGATCACTTTTTCAAGCATGTATTGACTTCTGGACTAACCGCCAACATAATCCCAAGAAAAAAAAATAATGGAGAGAATTAAATGGCTTGGAGGAGGAAGGAAAATGTGTTCTTTCATTTTGAGCAAGTGAACCAAACTAATTCATGAGGGAGAAAAAAACTAAAGTATAGTGTGAAGGTGGTGACTAAAAATCAATAAAAAGGCCACATATTTGAAGTTAAGTCTGACACTTCGTCCTTAAATTGTGTTATATGGAAACAATAATCTGTCAGTCTTACTTTTAAAAGAGCTGGCTACTTTCACTTTGGGTCACAACATTACCATTTTGTTTATTTAAAGCTAACACAACTGCGTGTGGAATCGTTGGCAATCTCAGCAGAGAGATCAAGCACTGAATAAACATGGACACAGAATTATCTTTTCAGATCTAGCATTCATCTGTCCAAAACCAGCTGTCAACACAGTGCGGGAAAGCCTGAGCTGTTTTTAGCTTCACAGCAGGTTGGAATTCTGTGAATAGAGATAGGACCTCAGGAGTGGATGATTTGGGTTAGATGCAAAATATAAAGGAAGAACTGACATTGACTAAGGAAATGGGGATCACACACTACCATTGCCGCTTTAAGAGATGGGTGGTAGGGGGTAAAATGGATGGAATACAATAAAATGTCATGGCAAAACCCTGCTAGAAGGTGCTAAACCACTAGGAAAGGAATTTAATTGTCTGAGAGGAATACTGGACACAATTAGGAGTTCTCTGAGTGTAGCTGAAATGAGAACAGAATGCAACACAGCATACAGCAGCATGTGCTGCAAAGCAGATTGGAATCATGACACAGTATGTTCCCACACTGTGGAGGTTGTGAATGCTGTCGGCAACCACCTGGAGACAGACAAAAGAAAGGGATTGGGTTTGGTGAGACCAGGGAGATCAAGTGGGTATTGTGCCGATGATTTAGCTAGTGCATCTAACACAAAAATCTCAAGAGTACATGAAATTTTAGTCATAATTGCCAAGTGAACTCAGAGCACTTTGTAAAAATTACAGAAAGACTTGTAAACAAACACTCCTGTGATGCTTTGAGACAGCCTTTGCAACAGATTGCAGCAAAGGTAAATAAAATAACTAAAATTCCTTATGGTTCATTCTTTTCGGGGAAAAAAAGAGTCCCCCGAATCTAATTTTCCAAACTCACATAAATCAGTTTTAAAGTCAGGGCATATCATTTTGGAACAACACTGTGTAATTATTTGGGAATAATAACGTAGTTCAGATGTTAAGTCATAGTAAAATGATCCGCAATTACCTTTTCTGAAATAATCAGACATGGGTAATAAAATCTAGTGATAGAGACAATTTGCTGATTGTAAATTGTGAAAGTTTTGGGATTATTTCAAACTAATTCTTGGGTACTAAATGTATCAATTCTGTGAGAAACAAAAAAGGGAAAACACTTTTATTTTAGTTAATGGAATACAGATATTTGTAAATAGCTGTTTTGTTGTGTAATAATTGCTTGTTTCTTTGGAGAACTGATTACTCAGATACTTGTAAAAAAATAAGTACAGGTGGTGGTAAGTGGTATTGTTAACTGTCATCTTTTTTAAAGCAATATATGGTTTCCTAAACAAGAGAGACAACTATAATGGTTGAAATTGTGTGTGACTAAAGTTTTTAAAGCCTAAAAAGGAAACAGCCTGAACAGCTTTTAGTTTGAAATCAGTGGTCTAGAAGGGTGGTTAGTTAGTGATAAATCAGACTTTAAATTTGATATTAGGTCAGGTTGCTAGTGACTATTAAAATTTCATGACTCATGGTAATTCACCTTTAATACCTGGGTAATGTTGGTAATTATTCTATAAAATTACATGGCATTCAAATTGACAACCAGTTTTATCATCTGTGGATGATTACTGCAGGTAACCAACCAAAATTCCCTTAAAATAGTAACTCTAGAATAATTTTTCCCTGGATTTAACATTGTTTAAAAAACATAAAACAAAAACCTCTCATTGAAGGATATACAGTACAGATTATTTACCTAAAAAAACAGAAGAGCACAAAGGTAAATACATATTCCAGTTCAGCCACATGTTTTTCCTCAATCAGCCAAGATTTTCTAAACAATTTTGGTTGCCCAACTCGGGACACTTTGAAATGGTCAGAAATTTCTCATAATCGGGCACCTATAAAAGTCTCACATTGGGACCCAAAATCACTAATACTTTTTGAGAATCTTGGCTGCTTTGAAACCAAAAAAATGAAACAAAAAAAACCACACACACACACACACACACACAAAAACCACCTCACAATACTGATCAGTAATGTCCAGTGAAATTTATGGGAGTCTTTCCATTGAATTCAATGGGCATCAGATCAGACCCTAAGAGAGGTGGCTTGGAAGGACTAAGAGCCGTGAACTCCTAAATTCCAATTTTGACTCTTCTGTGACTTTGGGGAAATTTTTGTTGCAGTTGCCTCATCTGTGCAATGGGAGCTCACTGGAAGTTTTGGGCACCAAGTAAATACAGGATGGGGGGTGGGTTAATAGAGTTGGATGACATTTTTTCAGCTGATTTTTTTCCCAGCAAAAATGCAGATGTAGCAACGTCAAAATGTTTTGCAAATTTGTCTGAGGTTTGCTGATATGTTTCAGCCACGACCCCCAAAAATCTGAAAAAAGTTGAAACACTTTGTTTCAATGTTTTCAAAATGAAATGTTCTGATTGTTTGGGTTGAAATTACTATATTTAGAAATATCCTTCAATGTAATTAATAATCTAAAAACAAAATAAAATTCAGAATCTAAACAGTTTATTTTAACTTTTTGATTTGCCAAAAATTCTGAAAGGTGGTTCAGTTGGAAATGGTTATTTACAGTTTTATTTCTGTTTGGGTTTATTACATATCTCCTTTACTCTCTTCTCCTCCAAGGAATAGATGTAAAGTTAAAGCACAAGTCTTGCTTCAAGAGATTTCATAATTGAGCAAAAGGATGGCAAAAAAGCATGAAGTCCAAAGAACAAAAAGCTATGACTGGACAACAGGAAGAATCTGTGATATGTAGGTTTTCTGAAACTTGAACGTTACCATATGTTGGGTTAGTGGGAAGAAAAACATTGCATATCAAAAAATAACTTGACATCAAAATAAAGTGTAAACCTTGAAAAGAGGCAATAGTCTCAATTGCTTTTCAACCATGTATGTGGCTTATAAATAAAATTTATAAAACTACATGGATACTATTATAAGAACAGTGTACTCTGGTTCTCCACAAGGAAAATTATCCATAATCTATGGTTTTCTTGGTTTCCTGCCTTGCCATGTATTCAATTTTAGCAGGCTGGTCTTGTCATGACATCGTGTACATTTTGGAATGGGGCACATAGATTTTTATGGAGTATTGATAGCATTTGTTGTGCACCGGGGTGATCTTACTGGTATGGGGTCAGCTCTGTCCTCCCCCCAAAAGGGGCAGGGCCTTGGGCGGAAGGGGCAGGACTAGGCTCAGTGTCCCAGCATCTGCCTTGCCTGGCCTGCGCCACCTGGGGCTCCAGCGGTGATTTAAAGGGTCCAGGGCTCCTGTCAGCAGCTGGCGGGGGCAGAAGGGGCAACAACGCTTTAACTTGGCTACCCCTTTTGCACCCCTCATCAGTGGCCCTGCTGGGTCATCGCTGCGCCTTTTGCTGGCCGCCAATGGGTGGCGCTCAAGGGGCAGCGATGTTAAAGTTAGCGGTACAGGCTGGTACTGGCGTCTACTTTTTACCAGTACACCGTACCGCCATACTTTCACCGCTGCTGTGCACATCTTGTTAAAAGAAGGAAGGAGTTCTCTGTTTATGAACTATATTACACCTTTCTGGTGATAACACTTACAATACTTGTTATCCTACTGTTGCTCAGTGCATTTTTTCTTCCCAATAGTTAAAGTAGTAAGTGAAGATATAGCACTTCTGTCTTTCAGACATCCCCTTTGAATCCAAGGGGTATCTATGAACAGAGAAGTGGGTTTTTATTAGTGGTGACTGAATCTGAAACTGACTAGAGTTCCGGGTTCACTTGGATGCTTATGCAGTTTTTATCCTAGTTACTTGGTCTGTAATACTGGGCTGAGGACAGCCTCTTTTGACACATGCTTTGGTATTTCTGTTTACACAGTCAGCCTAGAAATACAATAAGAACAAGTCTTCTTGCAATGTCTCAGTGCTTCCAGGAAAGTAACCAGGAAGATAAAGGGGCATGAAACACACAGTAATAAAAAAATAATTAAAAGTTCAACTCTGGCTGACATTACAAATCAGCAGCAATTAGTATTTTAGGTAAGGCAGGGGTCATTTTCTTTAGTTTCACTATTTTTTTTTAATTTGTTTGGCAGGAGGGTTGGGTTCTCAGCTGCTTCAATAACAGAATCATTGATATTACAAGTAAAATTAATTGTTAAGTCAGGCTGAATCCTTGGGAGTCACTCACCACTTATGGACTCACCATGTACTTTATTATGTATTATTATTTCTACAGAAGACATGCCTAAGGACCCCAAATAGGGTCCTGTTGCACTGTAAATGCAACATATTTAATATAATTGGTTACTTTTGGGGCCAAAGAAATGAAGAAAAGATAACATTTGATGTTCAAGCTCTGCAAGAGGTTGATGCTGTATGTAAAAGAGAGCTGAAAACTTTGCACATTGTCCTTACTGAAACAGACCCCCCCCCCCCCCGCTAAAATCTCCAGCTGCGTCCAGAACATCAGTATTTATTAAGTGTGTATATATATGGAAGGTACTCAGCTGGAAACTGAAATGCATGTTCAAGTCCTCAAGGTAACAAATCAGTCTCCAAATCTATAGTCATCACCCACTGGTTCACTGATAAGAAGAGTAGTATAATCATTTACCTTTTTCCAAAAATACCAGAGGGTGTAGTGGGGATTGGCAGTAAACCAGGAATTAATGAGTCTGACACACATGTTCTGTCTCCTAGATTTTCTACCTCTCTCTCACCTTCCCATCCTCATTCCAAAGACCTCATCCCTGTGAACAAGGCACATATACTCAGCATCATCATTTTCCACTTTTCAACAGCATCAAAATTCAATAAAGCCACACAAAAAAGTTGCAAAGCATTACAGTTATAACCGCAAAGCAACTTTTAACTAAGTTCCAGAATGTGCCTGGTCCTTATCATAAATGCTTAGAAAGGGGAGAGCCTAAGGAGCCTCTCCCAAGAAAATTCCACTGGACAGAATTTTAGTATCCCATTTCCTGTGAAGCCAGAGACTGTCCTGTCCCTCTTCCCTTAGGAATCATGGTTTGTTAAGGGGTAGGAGGGGTGGGAACATAACTTCCATCCCTATGTGTTGGCCAGTGAAACCAGCCAGCTATGAGGGTAGGAGACAGCTGCATGCTGCTAGAGGGTATACCAGCAGACAAACAGAGCTGTTCACCTAGAAGCACCAAGAGGTCTTCTATCTGCCCAAGGGATAATTCCTCACAATATTCCTGCTGGGGCACTACTCCCTTTTCTAAGTGTTGAGTCATTTCCATAATTTGGCCTATCTGATGGTCTTGGATTGCTTTGAAAACAACAAGTAACTGTTTTGAAAATCAGTCACCAAATATAACTATTAACATATTCCTCTGCAAAGAAAAAAATATATAGATCATGAGCTAAGTTTTTTGCTAACATTAAGTATAGACAATTACACACACAATTTATGCATTCAGACACCCAGTCATGCACAAATATACACCAGTACCTAATTTGGTTTTCACGCATCCAGCATTTGTGCAGATAAATTTTCTGTGCACACAAAAAAAGATGTGCACAATTGTACATGCTTCACTTTGAAAACCTGGCCCTTAATTTCTAATTTTTAATTCAAAACAGATTAATGCAGCTGTCCTTTAGGTTACTTGCATCTTTTTTTCTTTTCCTCTCTCTAATACACATTCCTTACTGGTTTTTTTGCCAGCTGTGTGGTTTGATATTTTTAAATTAAATATCACCTATTGACCTATCAAGTACTTGCTCCAATTCTTGCCTACATCTAATGAGATACCTTGTTCCACAGTGCATAAAGAGACCTTACAAGATGAGGCTCCTTTTACATGCTAAGAATAAAAAGAGAGACTCTGACCTTCGAGCTTACAGTCAAAATCATCTGACCAAGTTTGCTTAGGTAGCAATTACACAGAAGCAGGTGGCTGCAAGTTCTGTTACTTTTCTAAATTAAGCGGAGCTTCCAGAAATGGAATCAGCAAATTATCAACTGGTAAAACACTGTGAATAGTTGCTAACCATTTTCACTAAATTACTTTAAGTGTACAGTTTAAACATGTTCCTGTGGAATTTAACTAAATTATCGACTACAGACGAAGCCTATAAAATTGGAAGCCCAAATATTGACACTTATATTATAGGTTATTTTGGAGTTCCTGATTTTTCAAAGAGAGAGGAGAGATTAAACATTTCATATAAAATGCTTTTGCTTTCTTAGATACCCCTTAGCAACTTTTCTCTTAAAACTCAAAAAGTAAAACAGAACATAAAAGAGCCTATCAAACCAGAAAGATAAAGGGGCCTATTTCATTGTTTAACCTTACCTGTGTGTGGTGAGGTGGGGAAGAGGAAAAGAATATGAACATAAATATTTATATTGAATGTACAATTTATTTAGAGCATAGAAAATCCAGAATTATCCCCAAACCCCAAAGTAACTGCCACCAGATTCATAGACTCATAGAATATCAGGGTTGGAAGGGACCTCAGGAGGTCATCTAGTCCAACCCCCTGCTCAAAGCAGGACCAATTCCCAACTAAATCACCCAGGCAGGGCTTTGCCAAGCCTGACCTTAAAAACCTCTAAGGAAGGAGATTCCACCACCTCCCTAGGTAACCCATTCCAGTGCTTCACCACCCTCCTAGTGAAAAAGTTATTCCTAATATCCAACCTAAACCTCACCCACTGCAACTTGACACCATTACTCCTTGTTCTGTCATCTGGTACCACTGAGAATAGTCTAGATCCATCCTCTTTGGAACCCCCTTTTGGGTAGCTGAAAACAGCTATCAAATTCCCCCTCATTCTTCTCTCCTGCAGACTAAATAATCCCAGTTCCCTCAGCTGCTCCTCATAAGTCATGTGCTCCAGTCCCCTAATCATTTATGTTGCCCTCCGCTGGACTCTTTACAATTTTTCCACATCCTTCTTGTAGTCCAAACTGGACACAGTACTCCAGATGAGGCCTCACCAATGCTGAATAGAGGGGAATGATCACATCCCTTGATCTGCTGGCAATGGTCCTACTTATACAGCTCAAAATGTCGTTAGCCTTCTTGGCAACAAGGGCACACTGTTGACTCATATCCAGCTTCTCATCCACTGGAACCCATAGGTCCTTTTCTGCAGAACTGCTGCCTAGCCACTCGGTCCCTAGTCTGTAGCAGTGCATGGGATTCTACTGTCCTAAGTGCAGGACTCTGCACTTGTCCTTGTTGAACCTCATCATATTTCTTTTGGCCCAATCCTCTAATTTGTCTAGGTCCCTCTGTATCCTATCCCTACCCTTCAGCGTACCTAGCACTCCTCCCAGTTTAGTGTCATCTGCAAATTGCTGAGGGTGCAATCCACGCCATCCTTCAGATCATTAATGAAGATATTGAACAAAACCGGCCCCAGGACCAACCCTTGGGGCACTCCGCTTGATACCGGCTACCAACTAGACATGGAGCCATTGATCACTACCTGTTGAGCTCAATGATCTAGCCAGCTTTCTAACCACCTTATAGTTCATTCATCCAACCCATACTACTTTAACTTGCTGGCAAGAATACTGTGAGAGACCCGTATCAAACGCTTTGCTAAAGTCAAGGACTAACAAGTCCACTGCTTTCCCTCATCTACAGAGCCAGTTATCTCATCATAGAAGGCAATTAGGTTAGTCAGGCATGACTTGCCCTTGGTGAATCCATGCTGACTGTTCCTGATCACTTTCCATTCTTCTAAGTGCTTCAAAATTGATTCCTTGAGGACCCGCTCCATGATTTTTTCCAGGAACTGAGGTGAGGCTGACTGACCTGTAGTTTCCCGGATCCTCCTTCTTCCCTTTTTTAAAGATGGACACTATATTAGCCTTTTTCCAGTCATCTGGGACCTCCCCCGATTGCCATGAGTTTTCAAAGATAATGGCCAATGGCTCTGCAGTCACATCCACCAACTCCTTTAGCACCCTCGGATGCAGCGCATCCAGCCCCATGGATTTGTGTTTGTTCAGCTTTTCTAAATAGTCGTGAACCACTTCTTTCTCCAAAGAGGCTCGTCACCTCCTCGCAATGTTGTGCTGCCCAGTGCAGTAGTCTGGGAGCTGACCTTGCTCATGAAAACAAAGGCAAAAAAAGCACTGAGTACATTCACTTTTTCCACATCCTCTTTCACTAGGTTGCCTCCCCCGTTCAGTAAGGGGCCCACACTTTCCCTGACTTTCTTCTTGTTACTCTCAACATCTCTTGCTAGCTGCAACTCCAAGTCTTATTTGGCCCTCCTGGTTTCACTCCTGCATGCCTGAGCAATATTTTTATACTCCTCCCTAGTCATTTGTCCAATCTTCCACTTCTTGTAAGGTTCTTTTTTGTGTTTAAGATCAGCAAGGATTTCACTGTTAAGCCAAGCTGGTCATCTGCCATATTTACTATTCTTTCTACACATTCACAGAAAGCTGTCAGGATATCAGGATGAAAACACCAGCAATGAAACAAAATGAAATAATGCAATAGGACTTTGATGTAAGATGTGATCCGACTGGCTAAAAGGCTTTCAACCCATTAAACTACTTTATGCTAAGATAGCTATAAAGCTTCTACACCAAACAGGTCAGTACAACACTTCAGACCATCACTTATTGAACAATATTAATGTAAAACAATTAAAACATATTCTGATCTGTTTTCATTTTTCAAATTCCAAATAGCCTTAAAAAGGCAAGTAACTGGCATGTTCTTTCTTGACAATGATGGGGCAAGGGACAGTTTCCAAAAATTAAAATATTTTAATCCAATTTCTCCTTTAGTCAGACCTTCTTCTCTCTTCTCACCTCCTGCTCTACCCAATTGATTGTCAGCATCAGGACTTCATCCCACAAACATCTGCATGACTGAAATTGTTCTCTAATACCTGCTCAGGCTGTTGCTACCAGTGGAGGAATGATGCAATTTCTCCTGGTTTCAATGCAAATCCATAAAACAGCCTTGGTTTGCTCAACATAGGCTCCTGGTTTGCTGTGAAGTTCTACATGTGTAAAGATTAACCCCCTTTGAATTTGGCTTTTGTAACAAAACATGAAATCTGGTAAGTCAAGTTTTCTTTCCAATATGTCAGCCTCACCACGAGATAGCAAGGAAGTTATAACAGAATACAGAGTAGGTGTGACATTCGATCCAGTAATGGGCCATGGTGTACCAGATTCGAGCTGGTCCCTGGGGCACATAGCTCCATATCAGTGGCTATCAAAACACAAAGAGTTTTGCATGGGATATAAAATTTCACACATTAGGCCTTAAACCAATCACTAACTATTATGAATTAGGTTGAGACCATCAGGGGTGGGGAGGAGATTATCCCACCACTGTTTATTGTGGAATTTATTTCACCTTGCTCTGAAGCATCTTCTGCCACCCACTGTTGGAGATAAGATACTGGACTAGGCAGACTTTGGGTCCAATCCACCATGGCATTTCCTATTTTCCTATGCTCCCCAGCATCCTTGAGCATGGACCCTGTGAGCAGGAATCCAACATCCTTTATCTGCTTCTCATAGCAGAACCACAGCCACAGAGACCTTGGAGGCTTGATTTAACAGTGCATGCTTTTCATTACATTTTTAAAGGTATGAATGAACAAAACTATAGCAAATCCTTCAACTGAGATGTAGATAGAACAATTGTTTCCCCTGATTTCATATATATATAGCTATGGCAGCTTTTGCGGGTAAAAATTACAAACATTCCATACACACTTCGTTCTCTGGTGGACAAAGAAGGCACATAATTAAGTATGATAGAAACATCACAAATCCCATAAAAAGCACATCACCCTTACTAATCCCAGGATTCCAATTTGTAGATCTTTTGAACACAGACACAGACTTTTCAATAGGTTTGCAAAGTTCTGACAAGTTACTGAACTATGGGAAGAGAATGCTATGTAAAACTATCATTTCTACTACATTTTGGGAATACTTTGTCCCTTAGCATTCCATTAAGTAGACTGTTATTCATATAAAGTAGTGCTGTCAAGTGATTAAAAAAATAATCACAATTAATCATACAGTTAAACAATAATAGAATACCATATATTTCAATATTTTTGGATGTTTTCTAAATTTTCAAATATATTGATTTCAATTACAACAGAGAATACAAAGTGTACAGTGCTCACTCTATTTTTTATTACAAGTATTTGCACTCTGAAAAAACAAAAGAATTTTTTTCAATTCACTTAATACAAGTACTATTGTGCAATCTCTTTATCATGAAAATTGAACTTACAAATATAGAATTATGTACAAAAAGCCTGTCTTCAGAAATAAAATACTGTAAATTTTTAGAGCCTGCAAGTCCACTCAGTCCTACTTCTTGTTCAGCCAATCGCTCAGACAAACAAGTTTGTTTACATTTGCAGGAGATAATGCTGCCCACTTCTTGTTCATAATGTCACCTGAAAGTGAGAATGGGTGTTCTCATGGCACTGTTGTAGCTAGCGTTGCAAGATATTTACGTGCCAGATGCACTAAAGGTTCATATGTCCCTTCATACTTCAACCACCATTCCATATGCGTCCATGCTGATGACAGGTTCTGCTCGATAACAGTCCTAAGCAGTGCAAACTGATGCATGTTCATTTTCATTATCTGAGTCAGATGCCACCAGCAGAAGATTTTCTTTTTTGGTGGTTCAGATTCTGTAGTTTCTGCATCAGAGTGTTGCTCTTTTAAGACTTCTGAAAGCATGCTCCTCCCTACCTTGTCCCTCTGAGATTTTGGAAGGCAGTTCAGATTCTTAAACCTTGGGTCGAGTGCTGTAGCTATCTTTAGAAATCTCACACTGATATCTTATTTGTGTTTTGTCAAATCTGCAGTGAAAGTGTTCTTAAAATGAACAACATGTGCTGGGTCATCATCTGAGACTGCTATAACATGAAATATATGGCAGAATGCAGGTAAAACAGAGCAGGGAGCATACAATTCTCCCCCAAATAATTCAGTCAGAAATTTAATTAACACTTTTTTTTTAAATGAGCATCGTCAGCATGGAAGCATGTCCTCTGGAATGGTAGCCAAAGCATGGAGGGACATACAACTGTTAACATATCTGGCACGTAAATACCTTGGAAAGCTGGCTACAAAAGTGCCATGTGAACGCATGTTCTCACTTTCTGGTAACATTGTAAATAAGAAGAGGGCAGCATTGTAAGACAAGGGCCTGTAAATGTAAACAATCAAATGTAAACTTTTTGTTCAGCAATCGGATGAACAAAAAGTAGGACTGAGTGGACTTGTGGGCGCTAAAATTTTATATTCTTTTAGTTTTGAAGGCAGGTTTTTTATACATAATTCTACATTTGTAAGTTCAACTTTCATGATAAAGAGATTGCTTCTATTAGGTGAATTGAAAAATACTATTTCTTTTGTTTATCATTTTTATAGAGCAAATAGTTGTAAACAAAAATATACACTTTGATTTCAATTACAACACAAAGAATACAATATATATGAAAATGTAGAAAAACATCCAAAATATTTCATAAATTTCAATTGTACTATATTGTTTAACAGTGTGATTAACATATGGAGATATACCTTTCTCATAGAACTAGAAGGGATTCTGAAAGGTTATTGAGTCCAGCCCCGGTCTTCACTTGGAGGACCAAGTACTGATTTTGCCCCAGATCCCTCAGTGGCCCCCTCAATGATTGAACTCACAACCCTGGGTTTAGCAGCCAATGCTCACACCACTGAGCTATCCCTGAGATTAATCATGATTAATTATTTGAGTTAATCACGTGGGTTAACTGTGATTAATTGACAGCCCTAGTTAACATCTTAAATAATTAGCTTTAATAAATACAAATGAACTGGAAGATTCTGCATTTCAGTGGTAGGTGAAGTGATTCCCATGCATAAGTTGTACCTGTGTTTGGGAATGTATCCAATCTAACATATTTCTACACTCAAGTACATGGGTGCTACAACAGTCTTTGGGAAGGACAATGTATCGATGTTGCCATGACAATATATAAAAGAGAAATTAAAACAACACCAGATAAAGTCTGGTTTCGCTTTAGTGGCAGTAAAAAACGAAGTATCCCTACTGCTTGCCATTCAAAACTGACCTATGACTATGTATTTTCTCAATTCAACCTCATGTTATGACAAAACTTCACTTACTCATGGTTAGAGCTAGAGGTCTTTGGGAAGGATGATCAGAAAATATTCTTACTCTAGAAGTGGGTCAGTAGCTCTCAAAGCTTGGGAAACCCTGCTGAAGTGGAAAAAAAACACCTGCTTGGAGGGTGGAAAACATTGTGTGAAAGCCCAGCTCTGTCAAAGTCCCGCTTACTAGCGTCTCTCTTGACAGGTAGGAATAGGCATTTAAGAACTTAATTGAGTATTTTAATGCTTGAGAATACAACATCAGCCTTAGGCATCAAGTTGATCACTACCTGGGGTCAAGAATAAATCCCTCTCTCTCCTGGTATAGTATTGTGCATTAAGGGGCGGGAAGGTTTTTTTCTATATCCTCTGCAGTATCTGTTATAGGCCTCTACTGAAGGTAGAATAACTGACTAAGGCCATCAGTTTGTTCTAGAGTAGTAAACCCTATGTGTTTGGTGAAAATTATAATGCAAGGTGAGACTGAGGCAGTATCCATCACATTCCAAGACTTGATAAAGCATGTCCGGCCATGATAGACACATTTCATGTCCATTGGAGGGTTAGTTGTTTCCCCCAACTAATATGATAGCTGCTATTTTGTTATTCTTGAGATTTACAAAACCAGGAATTCAGTAAAACTGCAGTAATGCTGAGATTGGCATAAGGATGAACGGTTAATACAACAAAGTGACTGAGAATGCATCATTTCTCCCCCAATCAACTGAGCTAAAATAGCCAATTTTAATGAAAAACTGTGTTTCTCACTTTTTCAAATATTGCAATTATGATGTATGATGTTACTGCTCATCTAGTACCATGCAGTACCCAAGATAATGCAGAAGAAGCAATTTATGCTGTAACAAGTGAATTCCAAAATATAATTTAACTGATGGTTCATAAACTAATCCATAACTTTTTCAGAGGTGCAATTAAAACTATAGCTGTGAAGTGAGCTAAGATACAAAGGCCTTGCCCTAGAGGTAAAACAGCATATTTAAATGCACCCAGCACGCAATCTTTATTTAATATTGTTTCCGAAAGTTGGATCAATAAAATGTTGAATCAATTTGTAGCCAGTCTGTCTTAAAGACAAGCAGATTCTCTCTTGTTTTAAACCACAGATATTCAGCTTGTTTATTTAAGTACTAAAGGAGGTCACTTCTAGGAGGGTTCCCATAGCAACCAGCTCTGGCGTAGACTGAAGAGAAAGGTGTTGGTTGATCTCCTTTCCTAATAAATGGGAATCAGTCACACTGTTCTCCCCCCTTCCGCCCCCATTTCGAGCAAAAAGGTTGCTCAGACCTTATTCCCTTCATTACTAATACATATGACTAAATCCTGCCTGACACTGCATCTAAGAGCAAAAATGTTACCTTGTGAGCACATACAAACAAAACAAAATCTTGAATATGCTAAAATGATATTAGCTTTACTATGGAGTGGGCTTCACTTTGACAGGAAGAAGTGAATGTAAGGTGATCAACAAGCAGGGGTTGTGTCTTAGAACGCTGAGCTTCTCTCTCACAAAGATTATTTGACCAAAGAGAAATAAGAAATAAGTACAATGTTTAACATACCCAGCTGGACTGGGATATTTTACCAATATTACTTTATTTCCCTTTAGACTACTAAAGCCTCTGGGGCATAATAATATTTCCAAGATGTTGTGTCTGGGTTTGAACCCAGGTCCCCGATGATAAAAGGACAACTCACTGATCCCCTGCATCATGTTCTCATCACCTGGCAAGTTTATATTCATACTTTATTGATTCCTGTGCAAGAAATATTCTCTGCTGATTTTTAAATTACGTACATACTAGAAATGGCTCAATGTTATCTCTGCCTTTGGCTGGGTACAGCAAAGCTATAAAGATTTTTTTTAAGGATGATAGTTCAAAGCAGCATGCTGACAATGTGATTTAGATTGCTTCAAACCAACGAGTAAATCCAGTTTATGATAAAGTTGAAATAATAAGTCCAACTTATCTGCTAGCGTATGCAGAGAGAACATTAGTGTTCCTGGAAGAATGTGGTTTTGGAAAACGACACAGCACCTTATTTCAGATATTATCTTTATTGAAAAACATACCCTGGTATCCTCCTCTCCTGAGCAAAAAAAGTTTTAAAATATATTAGATGGGCCCAACTTCTCCCATCACTTACACACTAAGGTAAATCAGGAGCAACTCACTGAATCCAAAGGACCAATACTATTGTGAAGCTGATAAAACTGAGAGGAGAAGTGGACTCTGTTTATTTAACTGTGAAAGTTCAAATGGAAAATCATAATTCTTTTCTACAGGAGGTTTAGCTCTGACTCCTGCAAGGTGTAGGTCACCCTCAGTTTCTCCTTGTGTCAATGAGAACTGGGCTTAGCAGTTCCACAAGCTAAACTTCCAAACCATGTAAATATCAACCCATCAGTGCCACAAGTGCTCAGCTCCCATTTAGGCACCTAAGTGAAGTGTCCAGATTTTCAAAAGCACTCAACACCCAAACTGCTCCCATGCAGAACAATGGGAGTTGCTGTGTACAGAGTGCCTTTGTAAATCTAGCCTAATGTGACTTAAAATAAAAACAAGATGATTCTTAAAGCTTTGTTTTTCCCAAAGTTCTTTGCCATTTACTCATCTCACAGTAGCTAGTGCAACATTCTCTAGATACATAAGAACATAAGAAAGGCTGTACCGGGTCAGACCAAAGGTCCATCTAGCCCAGTATCTGTCTACCGACAGTGGCCAATGCCAGCTGCCCCTGAGGGAGTGAACCTAACAGGCAATGATCAAGTGATCTCTCTCCTGCCATCCATCTCCATCCTCTGACGAACAGAGGCTAGGGACACCATTCTTACCCATCCTGGCTAATAGCCATTTATGGACTTAGCCACTATGAATTTATCCAGTCCCCTTTTAAACATTGTTATAGTCCTAGCCTTCACAGCCTCCTCAGGTAAGGAGTTCCATAAGTTGACTGTGCGCTGCGTGAAGAAGAACTTCCTTTTATTTGTTTTAAACCTGCTGCCTATTAATTTCATTTGGTGACCCCTAGTTCTTGTATTATGGGAATAAGTAAATAACTTTTCTTTATCCACTTTCTCAACATCACTCATGATTTTATATACCTCTATCATGTCCCCCCTTAGTCTCCTCTTTTCCAAACTGAAGAGTCCTAGCCTCTTTAATCTTTCCTCATATGGGACCCTCTCTAAACCCCTAATCATTTTAGTTGCTCTTTTCTGAACCTTTTCTAGTGCTAGAATATCTTTTTTGAGGTGAGGAGACCACATCTGTACACAGTATTCGAGATGTGGGAGTACCATGGATTTATATAAGGGCAATAATATATTCTCAGTCTTATTCTCTATCCCCTTTTTAATGATTCCTAACATCCTGTTTGCTTTTTTGACCGCCTCTGCACACTGCGTGGACATCTTCAGAGAACTATCCACGATAACTCCAAGATCTTTTTCCTGACTTGTTGTAGCTAAATTAGCCCCCATCATGTTGTATGTATAGTTGGGGTTATTTTTTCCAATGTGCATTACTTTACATTTATCCACATTAAATTTCATTTGCCATTTTGTTGCCCAATCACTTAGTTTTGTGAGATCTTTTTGAAGTTCTTCACAATCTGCTTTAGTCTTAACTATCTTGAGTAGTTTAGTATCATCTGCAAACTTTGCCACCTCACTGTTTACCCCTTTCTCCAGATCATTTATGAATAAATTGAATAGGATTGGTCCCAGGACTGACCCTTGGGGAACACCACTAGTTACCCCTCTCCATTCTGAGAATTTACCATTAATTCCTACCCTTTGTTCCCTGTCCTTTAACCAGTTCTCAATCCATGAAAGGACCTTTCCTTTTATCCCATGACAGCTTAATTTACGTAAGAGCCTTTGGTGAGGGACCTTGTCAAAGGCTTTCTGGAAATCTAAGTACACTATGTCCACCGGATCCCCCTTGTCCACATGTTTGTTGACCCCTTCAAAGAACTCTAATAGATTAGTAAGATACGATTTCCCTTTACAGAAACCATGTTGACTATTGCTCAAGAGTTTATGTTTTTCTATGTGTCTGACAATTTTATTCTTTACTATTGTTTCAACTAATTTGCCCGGTACTGACGTTAGACTTACCAGTCTGTAATTGCCGGGATCACCCCTAGAGCCCTTTTTAAATATTGGCGTTACATTAGCTAACTTCCAGTCATTGGGTACCGAAGCCAATTTAAAGGACAGGTTACAAACCTTAGTTAATAGTTCCGCAACTTCACATTTGAGTTCTTTCAGAACTCTTGGGTGAATGCCATCTGGTCCCGGTGACTTGTTAATGTTGAGTTTATCAATTAATTCCAAAACCTCCTCTAGTGACACTTCAATCTGTGACAGTTCCTCAGATTTGTCACCTACAAAAGCCAGCTCAGGTTTGGGAATCTCCCTAACATCCTCAGTCGTGAAGACTGAAGCAAAGAATCCATTTAGTTTCTCCGCAATGACTTTATCATCTTTAAGCGCTCCTTTTGTATTTTCATTGTCAAGGGGCCCCACTGGTTGTTTAGCAGGCTTCCTGCTTCTGATGTACTTAAAAAACATTTTGTTATTACCTTTGGAGTTTTTGGCTAGCCGTTCTTCAAACTCCTCTTTGGCTTTTCTTATTACACTCTTGCACTTAAGTTGGCAGTGTTTGTGCTCCTTTCTATTTGCCTCACTAGGATTTGACTTCCACTTTTTAAAGGAAGTCTTTTTATCTCTCACTGCTTCTTTTACATGGTTGTTAAGCCACGGTGGCTCTTTTTTAGTTCTTTTACTGTTTTTCTTAATTTGGGGTATACATTGAAGTTGGGCCTCTATTATGGTGTCTTTAAAAAGGGCCCACGCAACTTGCAGGGATTTCACTTTTGTCACTGTACCTTGTAACTTTTGTCTAACTAACCCCCTCATTTTTGTATAGTTCCCCCTTTTGAAATTAAAGGCCACAGTGTTGGGCAGTTGAGATGTTCTTCCCACCACAGGGATGTTGAATGCTATTGTATTATGGTCACTATTTCCAAGCAGTCCTGCTATAGTTACCTCTTGGACCAGCTCCTGCGCTCCACTCAGGATTAAATCTAGAGTCGCCTCTCCCCTTGTGGGTTCCCGTACCAGCTGCTCCATGAAGCAGTCATTTAAAGTATCGAGAAATTTTATCTCTGCATTTCGTCCTGAAGTGAAATGTTCCCAGTCAATATGGGGATAATTGAAATCCCCCACTATTATTGGGTTCTTAATTTTGATAGCCTCTCTAATTTCCCTTAGCATTTCATCATCACTATTACTGTCCTGGTCAGGTGGTCGATAATAGATCCCTACTGTTATATTTTTACTAGAGCACGAAATTTCTATCCATAGAGACTCTATGGAACCTGTGGATTCGCTTAAGATTTTTACTTCATTTGAATCTACACTTTCTTTAACATATAGTGCCACTCCTCCCCCTTCACGGTCTGTCCTGTCCTTCCGATATATTTTGTACCCCGGAATGATTGTGTCCCATTGATTGGTCTCAGTCCACCAGGTTTCTGTGATGCCTATTATATCTATATCCTCCTTTATCACAAGGCACTCTAGTTCACCCATCTTATTATTTAGACTTCTGGCATTTGTGTACACAAAAAGCTTTCAGAACTGTTAAACGCTTCACCCCTGTCAACCTTGCTCTGCAATTAAATTATAAACTTCTTCCTCTATTTTCACTATACTGCAGACATCAATCACCCCAAGAATAACCCTTTGACTGTATGCCATACATTAATATCTGGGCCTTGATCTAATTACTATGCTTGTGATTGAATGGATAAGTCATAGTATGAGGAAAGAAAAGGGAGTCTCAAAAATGTAACTGTACCAAGTACTTTCCTCTCTATCTTTAGAACCACTATTCTGGTGTATTTATCAAGGATTAGAGAAGTTCAGAGCCAAATCAATAAAGAAGTATGTTCTCCTTCCATTCTTGAGAAGCCCAGGCTAAAGCAGCCTCACACACAATAAATCAATTTCCTTTTCCTTTCTTGCATGGACTTTGCAGTGAGGAAGATGGGACATCTTTTTTATTGAATTGGACTCTTATTTTTGTCATTTCAAACACCGACTATCTCGAGATTTGATATTTATAAAAAAAGGGTTAGCTTGTCTCCACTTCAGAGTCAGTCTTTGAAGGGTCATGAAAAGGTACTCAGCTTTAACTGCCTACAGGAAGCTGGAGAAAATACCTGCTGGAAAATATTCACATTTAGAGAAATCCCACTCATCTCCACTGTGTTATTTTAACATTTCACCGATTGTTTTAACAAGCTAAATACAAAGCTCCTTGTATATGAGCATTGTTTATTGAAGGCATCTGCAGTTGATATTTTCCCACTCTAACCATTACACTGATGAGTTATGTCATAGCCCTACTGTTAGGAAGTCTGGTAATAAAACTGAAGTTTAAAGTACTGAGCCAAATAAAAAAATATATATGTTATCTGGTACAAACAGAATACACTATGTGTAGGCAAAGAAAATGCCTTTTCAGGAAGGAAGGCTAAAAGGTATATTCACTGCCAACAACAGAGCATTCGAGTGGAGACAAGCACTGCACTTAAGTTGTATTTCTTCAGTGAGTTGAAAGATCATAACTTGTGACCTAGGAAGCCCCAGATAAGTTCCTAACTCAGTCCCTTCTCTCACAAACTATATTATTTACATACCTATATTTTTAGTCTGATATCTTTGTAGCATAGCTTATACTCATAATGTACTTGTGATCCAGGGAGATCCCAAAGCACTATGAGCCAAATTCTCTCCTCTCTTACACCCATGCAACCTCACTGACTTCTCCAGATCTGTACAAGATACAAGGAGTTCAGAATTAGGCCAGGGAGTACATTATCCAATCATGTCTTCAATGGAATTTGGCCTAAATTTTGTACCAGCAAGACTACACGTCTCTTTTCCTCCCCTCTCCCTTTGAAGAAGGGAATGGAGACATAATTCTAAAGTATTGTAATAATATATTCTTTGCACTGTGCTGAATGGGACTTAGTGGGGAAGTTGTTACAAGGTTCAATTTGATTTAATGTGTTATTAGAGTGCTTCAAAAAAGAATTTAAATATGTTAGATGGGTGCATGCGGAGCCTCAAAAATGAATAAATTAATAAAATGAAATGCCTGGAGAGCACCCACTCTGGGTACTCCACCCAGCATGACCGGATTTCAAAGGATTCCACTATTTTCAAAGGCACCTGCTGGGGTGGTGTAGCAGAGTGAGACTCACCAATGTGGCACCTCCTGCTGGCCATTTTGGGATTAGCTCAAGTCCTTCTGTAGGGCACTCTCCTCTGGTGGTGTCTCACTCACCTCACCTGCATCTCCCTCTTCTGGGCACAGCCCTCTGGCTGGCTGTCTCCCCCCATTTCACGGGAACCGGCAGTCTATAGACCAGCCACTCACTTCGGTGGCCTGCTGCAGTCACCAATCTAGTCCCTTGCTCCAGGGGCAAACTGCAGTCTGTGTTGACCACTTCCCTCAGGGCAAGTGGGGGCAGTCCTAAGCACTTTATCTGCCCTTCCTCCAGGGCCTCAGTCTGGAAGCAGCCAAAAACTGCTCTGCTACCCTGCCCAGCACTGTTCTAGCCATGATGCTCCTAGGCAGCCAGTCCATCTCCCTAGCAGGGCAGGGAGAGACTGCCCTCTGCTCTGTTGAGCAGCCCTTTACATATGGCCCCTGGTGGCCCTGAGTGGCTGTTGCAATGAGCAACCTCCCCATTGGCTTGCTTAGTGAGTTCTCTTCTAATTGGAGGGTTCTGAACAGGCCCCCTCTGGCCTGCTTTAACCCTTCCGCTTCCCGGTGTGGGACAACCGCTCCATTACAGGTGGAAACAAGGTTTAATTCCTCAACAAAGTGAGCGTGCAATTCTTCTTTGTCTTGCACCTTGTGTAGTCATGTATACCTGTGAAAAGTGAACGCAAAACATGTCTGAAATTTTGTCTTTCAATTTGTTTTTATAAAAATGAAAATTAACAGAAAATGTACACTTTCCTCAAAAAATTTCATGTTTTCATTTAAAACACTGAAGCCCTCCAAAAATGCCAGTTTTTGTTGTTTTCTGACAGAAACCACAACAATTTTGAGGAAATTACTCATTACTGTGAAAATTTCTCAAGAAAAAAGTTTTTCAAGACAAGCGCTACAAACATTATTCTGATTTTGTAGTATTCTTATTCTATGCTCACTTTACACAAATGCAGTGCAATGAAGAATCAGGCCCTACAGCCCAGAGAGTTTCTACAAGACTTACTCATATGCTTAACTTGAAGTATGTAAATAGTAGTACTTACATGCTTAAATTTATGGAGCTTTGCGGGTCATACATTGATATACTTCTTAAATGGTTACATTTAAACATATAGAATATCAAGGGAATGTGTGTTTGTTTTTTTCCTTAGGAAAAAGGGGCTTCAACACACATTTCTGTTCCTACAAAGCTGCAGGAAAAAAAATCTACTTTGCTGCGGTTGTTTTCTAGTCACAAACTTGTTTTTATTCACTAGGAAATTGATGAAGAAAGCTCAACATCTACAGAACATGATATGTAGGCTCTCAAATTAGTAAAGGATCACCAACTGTAAAACTGTCAATCATGCTATAGAAAGGGAGAAGTAGTCAAAAAATATTTCTGTTCTATATCTGGAAAGAAGCAGGTTAATGTATTCATATCTTCTGTGATAATGACTTTTCTGATGCACCACACAGGTCATTCACTAGATTTGCATTGCACAGCAGGAGACGTAGTCCTCTGCGGGGCTTGGTCCACTGGTCATGATAAACTAAAGCTCCATAAGTCAAAAGACATGCAGTTTAAAGTTGATGTGACTCTAGGGAAATATTTCAGGTCAATTTAACTAAAAACTAAACACTTAAATTACTGGAATGTCAAAATGTTTTGATGGAAAACATGGAAATAAAAATGTTTAAATATTTTGGGATTGAAATTTTTACGAATTTCTATTCTGCAATTTTTTTTATTTATTTTTTTAAATTTTGTCCTGTTTTGGAATGAAAACCAATTTTAACTCAACTCTACTCCTTATATAGAAGAAACTTCCCTCTGCCTCGTTATAACCCCCTCCGCCATAACACATAGTGGTTTAGTGTTAATGAGGACAATGTGTTAGCAGTTTGCTGCTGTGTTTGCAATATTGACACCTATATTGCATGTTGTTCTTACACTAACCATTCTGTTATTCAGTTATAGGAATGCCTGATTATCATACAGTCAGAGGTACAGTATTTCTTTCTGGGTTTGGTTCTTGTCATGTGCATGAACTTTTTATCACAATTTGTTTATTTCATTGAAGAGTTAAAAAGTGTACTTAGAAGATGACAAAATGATTGCACTGATTTTGTGGATGATTTAGAACAGGGGGTCACAAAGTTATTACATGGGGGGGGCACAAGCTGTCAACCCCCACACCAAACCCCGCTTTGCCTCCGGCATTTATAATGGTGTTCAATATATAAAAAAGTGTTTTTAATTTATAAGGGGAGGGGGTTCGCACTCAGAGGCTTGCTATGTGAAAGGGGTCACCAGTAAAAATGTTGAGAGCCACTGACTTAGAAGAAGTGTTTTATGTTTCCCAGACAATTTTATTGGGAAGTGAGAGATTATTATTCCAAACCATGAGATGTTTTGAAACACGCTAGTAGAGTGTGCCTGTAGTTTCCATAATGGGTAGTTCTAACTCTTCATGGAGATAGAACAGCACCTAATGAATTATCTGGGCTAGATGGCCTATGGCTCAAATACTGAATGGGGGATCTTGGGTCACCAGCTTCCAGTTTAGTTAGGTTAAATGCCTTCCTTCTCCGTCAGACAAGAGATCACAGATTCCACTTGTTGTAAAACTTCATTTACCATCATCAGTGTGTTACCTAACTTTTCTAAATAAAGTGGCAGAATTTTGGTTTGTTGTTGTTGCTGAGATTTTGGGGGGGGGGGGAACCACTTCCTTTATATTTGAGTCCTGTATTCTTATAAGTATTCACACAACAAACGTGTAACAGTAGTATGTAATACTTAGGGTGATCTCTTTTTTGTGTTAATTGAATGTTGGTGCATATAAACTATTATTTTAACTAATATTTATTTTGATGACTTTATATATTTTGTCTTCATACCTTTACACTGTTTTATTATGCTTACTTACTCATTCAGACATTATTGTATGATGTGCTATTTTCATAAATTAGATAAGCTCTTAAATACAATTAATTATCATCTGGATTTTATTGTCAGTACTTAGCATTGCAAGTTCAAACAAAAATGAGACTGCACCTTCAATCATTACACAATTTTTAATTGAAATCCCATTGACATATTCACTTCTTTGAATGATAGATACCTTGGACCTTATTAAAGCAAATATATTTCTCCTCAAGAACTTTACCACCAGTAGTTTTCATTCTCTTAAATTTGATACACTGTGAATTCTGTGAAATATCATCCACCCATACTGTATTGCATATGTGGGAAATGATTACATAAATTGTACTTTACAACATGACTCATTTTGACTATGTGGTGCTGCTCCTAACTTATTCTCAACTGAGTGCAAAAGGGATAAACATCCCCATCTTAACTGAAAATATCAGTGGTGTCCAACTCTATAGGAATATTTTCAGTATGTCATACTGTTTGGGGAAACAGTTGTATGTTTATAAAACTGCCTGGATGAATGGAGATGAAGTGATTTTCCACCTATGCAATTATCTCAAAAACTGTACACATTTGGATTGAAAAGCCTCTTCACCAGCCAGACTGCCTTGCCACTTTATGAGCTTTTCAAATATAAATATGCTATTCATAAGCAATAATGTTTTCAAAATTGATTTTTTTAAAAAGAAACGTTAAGTATAATAATGTTAGTTGCTAGATGGTGGCAGTATTGCTCACTCTCATTTATTTATTTATTTAGCTGGCAGAGAGTTCATAGATTTTAAGGCCAGAAGGGATCATTATGATAATCTCGTCTCACCTCCTGCATAACACAGGCCAAAGAATTTCACCTAGTAATCTCTGCCTCAGACCCATAGCCTCCATTTGAGAAACAACATATCTTTTATAACAATATGTAGTCTTAATTTTAGAAATTGAAAATGATGGCAGTACCTTCACTAAAAAAAGGGCACCTTATTTCTCATCTGAATTTGTCTAGCTAAGTATTCCAACCACTGGATCTCATTATTCCTTTACATCTCCCACAATGCAATGCAAACTCAAGCTGCGTGGTGTATATACAATACTTATACAATATAGCAGAAGACTAAACTACGACTCCCAGAAAGCCAAGCACTAAAAAATTGAGTTTAGTGTTTTTTTAATTGATTTGAAACTATGTTTCAAGCCAATTTAATAAAACAAAATATTGTGATCCAGGTTGAACCAACGCAAAACAAAATATTCAATTCTGATTTTCCCAAGAGAAAAATGAAAACTAAAATGGAAGAAACTGAAATTTTCCCATAAAAATTTTGATTTTGCAGAAAGTTATTCTGACAGAAGATTCCCCAACAGCTCTAGTAGTCATCCTTTGGGACGAATGGGGTGAAATGACTCAATAGAAAAATCATGGCCTGAGACTGGCAGGCTGATTGGTGCCTTGTTCTGTTCCCCTAACACACACCGTAACTCCAATACTCCTGTCATGGCTCCACATCCTAGTGAGAAGGACAGGTGATGGCTTTAACAGGTTTTTTCCCTTGTACTAAACTAGTACTTTTATACACACACACACACACACACCCCTTTTGTTTTCAGAGATCATGTGGGGAAAAAATGCCAACCACACTTCTATGCTGGATTTGCATGGATAGCTGAATAGAGCATGACTTGATGGTTCTAATATGTTCTTCATTATGAATACCGTGTACTCAAAGCAACCTCTAACTGTATATTTACTCTGTGTGTGCAGTGCACTAGCAGCATACAAAACATGCTGTTAGATACTTCTGTTGTTGTCTGTCTGTTTATACCAAGCAATGCACTTCTGTGGTATTTTGCATGCAGCAAAATTTTTGTAAGTGTTTAAGACAAAATACCCCAGGCAAGATCCCCAGAGAATGTAAACAAGCATAGCTTCATGGAGCAATGTTGAATTAAACCACTAAGGAGTCCATAAACTTGAAATTATAGTACAAGAACTACAATAAAATTAATAAAATTAAATTAAATTTAAAAAAGACAGAGGAACTGACCTTTGACTTCTACTTTGAAAGATGATAGAGCTTATAAACTGGTGAAGCTCCTTCTATGAGAACATCAATAGGATTTCCAGCACTGGTAAATATAAAGAATTAAATATTCCTATGCCCTTTCTCAGAGAGGCAAAAATGTTTATCAAGAGAAGTCACGTGACAGCAGCTTCTCTTCAGCTTGTTCCATATTTGATCAGGGCACTGTTCATTTTAAATGGGGGTCTAGGTATTGCAATAACTGAAAACTACTCTCTCCAGCATATTTCACTAGAGTTAGATCAAGTATCACAATATAGTCCCAAGAGCACAGTATTTACTAAAGTATACAAATGCCATGAAACTTTAGCTTTGTCATAATTTAAAAGAAGAATCAATAGGATTTTGCATTTTTCTCTTCTGGTTATTTCATATTCAGTAGAGCAATGTTTTGAATATTAAAACACAACAAAAATAGACAAAGAATCCTGTGGCACCTTATAGACTAACAGACGTTCTGCAGCATGAGCTTTCGTGGGTGAATACCCACTTCTTCAGATGCAAGTGGGTATTCCACTTGCATCTGAAGAAGTGGGTATTCACCCACGAAAGCTCATGCTGCAGAACGTCTGTTAGTCTATAAGGTGCCACAGGATTCTTTGTTGCTTTTACAGATCCAGACTAACACGGCTACCCCTCTGATACTTAACAAAAATAGAAGCGACAAAGAGTCCTGTGGCACCTTACGGACTAACAGAAGTATTGGAGTATAAGCTTTGGTGAGTGAATACCCACTTCATCAAAAATAGAGTTCTCCTTACCGAGCCCCTTCCGCCATAACCCTCAAATAAGAGTCGCTGTAGCTTCCATATTTAATGTCATGGAAAAGAAGATGGAGTCATAAAGTACCCACCACTTCATTACTCACTCCTAGGACATACAAAATTAAGGCACAGAGAAGCATGTGATGTCTGATGAATAGAAAAACTGGCACTACAATTACCTGATTTAGAAGAGCACCTGTTCTACTAGTGGCTTAATTTTCATCTTTAGTACTCACAGTTCAGTCCTGGTTGGGAGTCCCAAGTAAAAATTAGTATTGTTGCTGCATCATAGTCTTGATAGGCATCAGTCCATTTCCTCAAAGCAACACACACTTTTGTATAACAACTCAGCATGATAGGTGGTTATCTCTGCTGTGGCACTGTAAGACTAGTTCAGGTCTGAACTGAGTTGAACTAGCAGAGTTATTAGGAGACGCTTTCACAATACCTGCCCACACTGTGTCAGTATCTAGTGATTGCTCTTAGGCCCATGGGAATCCAGCCTTGCAGTAAATTAAGGATCTCTCTACTGAGAATGCCCTGCATCAATCATGGTAATGGGCTGCGAGCAGGCATTATGCCTCAGCTGGTAAATTTTCATGACAACAATTTTACAAGGCTGTCTTGACTGTTGCTATGGGGTATATAGCGAGAGGTGGTTTCTTAGATAACTGGCTCCTCGACTATTTAAAGCTTTAAAGGTTAAATGAACATTGCACTAAATGTTTATATTTAAATTATAGCTGTTCACTTGTTAAGAATTATACTTGTGTTTTTAAATGAGAGATCAAAGAGCATACGAGGTTCTGCTTATATTACAACGATTGATAACTGTGTACAATGTGTACAGACCCTGTCCAGGAGATGAAAGGAAGAAAGTTCCATTAGAGGGAATGTTACAGCTGCATGCCCTATGCACAGGAACTGTCATCACAAAAGAGGTACATCACTTGAATTTAGGAAATCTAATCTGGATACAAAATACAAGTAGCTCAATTTTGAGCCCTGCAGAGATCCAGAAAATTGGCAGATCTCCCTAGCTGGGGATTTCCTTGGTGGGACAGAATCCCTGGATCGCATACAGCCAGCATAGCCAACTCCCTTTCTGCTGGCATAGGAACTATTTCCTGGGAAGCAAGGCAGCATCAGCACTACAATACTTCAGCAATCACTAGCTGGTGGACACTTTCAAGCCTTAACACTGATGTCTGCCAAAAAGCACTGATACATGCTTGGAAGTGTATGGAAGCTCCAGATAAATTTAACATGAAGGAGGCAGCTGCATTATGGGGTGCTCTTGAGGCACTGACATCTGAATGTAGTGATACTAGGCTCTCATGTTGCCTAGTGAGCTAAAAAGCCTAAGCTGAATTGCTGGAGGAGCACAGTCACCCCATGTTGCTGCTGTTTCAATGTGTAAGGGAACCAAGGCAATAATGCCATGGGAGTCCTTCAAGTGCTCATGCCTTGGTATAGAAGCCAGGACTCCTCACCTATCCCAAGTATCCTGTCTAGCCACACATTCCCCTCCCACCCACACCCAGGCCCTACACCTCCACAGAAGCCTCTTGTTTCCCCAGCAACCTGAAAGTCATGCTCAACCAGATATTCCTCAAAGACCCATTCTGCCTTCCTTCTACATCCCACGCCCCATGCCATCCCATAACACCATCCTGCCTCCAGAATTAATCTTCCATTCCCAGACTTCCTCCTTGCCTCCACAGAAGAGGTTATTTGTTATTGTAAGATACTTGCCCATAGGAGCCAAATATGTTTTGTGTTCATGCCAAACAGATAGAGAGAGGGAGAGAGAGAGAGGAAGAAATAAATTTGCCCCAAACATCTTTTTTAGACTGTGATAAACACAGGGATGTCAATGTGCTCACTGTTAATATGTAAAATAGAAGCTTAGAGGAGAAAGTCACATCACTCATAGATTTGAAATTCCTATAATTTATTAACACAGTAAAAGCTTTGTTATCCAGCATGTTGGGGGAATGGAGGTGGGATGCCGGTTAGTCAAAAATTCCGGTTAACTAAGAGTTATTTCTTACCAATGGAATACCAATTTTCAAAGACATAGAATACAATAAAATGAATAAAGTATAAAATAGTATACAGGTACTCACCAATCCAGTAGTAGTACTGCACTGCAGAGTGGTTGGTTTCTTGAAGCACTTAGGTGTATACAGGTAACATTTTCTATACAGTAGGTTATTTTATGACACTACATAACACTATGGGCAGCGCCCGGCAGACACCCAGATCACTAAAAATACACTTAACACTAAAACTATACTGAACATAATTTAATCTTTCTTTGATTATTCAGAAGGCACTTCAGGATTTTGCAGTGTCTAACGGTCCTAATTAACAACACCAATGATCATTCTAGATGTTGAAGGTGTAAGAGATTGGGCTGAACCTGTAATGACCCTATGACACATGCTGGAAGCTACTTTTTTGAATAAATCCCTGGTATCAGCTTGCTTACTTGTCTTCTGCCTCTTTCGCATAAAAGTAGAGTGCAGAATGTGCAATTGCATAACTTCCTGAACAGTATACTAGTCCCAGTTACTAGATTCAAGATTTGTATTGGGAGATATCAGAAATGTCGGTTAATAGAGCTTTCCGGTTGATAAATTATCGGACAACAGAGCTTTTACTGTAATTCTTTAAAGGTCTAGTGTAGTAACAAAGGACATTCTCACACTGATATTCTTTCACTATGCTTGCAGAACATTACCACACTCTTAAAATATCTTTGAAGCCATTGAAATTACATGGTGTGGGCATGCAGCAGAAATCAGCATGATGAACTGTGTTGGCAGAAACCAGTGCTTCTCCAATATACATGCTGATCCAAATACACAGTCTTCCTTCCTTTATGCCAATTGTACACATGCAATTCTATGGACTTCTGATGGAATTACTCTTGAGCTACACTTCTATGAGAGGAAAAATGTTCAAGTTCTGTGTGGTAGACTTGAAAAGTTTAAGGTCCAATTACTGTTCATTGGGTTTTCCCAGACACAACTTTTATCAATATTTTACTTGGCACATACACACAATATGCAATTACATCAGACTTGCATCTGAAGAAGTGGGTATTCACCCACGAAAGCTCATGCTGCAAAACGTCTGTTAGTCTATAAGGTGCCACAGGATTCTTTGTTGCTTTTACAATATGCAATATTCAAGATTCAGTGGTTTTGCTGGTAATGAGGATCTAACCAGATGGGCACTTAATCAAATATATTCACTTGACTAATAAAAAAAAAAGCTTCCCAACTACCAGTTCTTTTTTCATAACATTGACATATTTACGAATATAAAAGCTGCCTATTTTCATAATGTCAAATAGTGTACAATAAGCTATGCAACTTCTTGTTTGTTTTCCTAGTTCACCTGGCTATTTCTCTTTACAATTTATGGTTTGTAGTGTATGAGCATTTCTTTCTTTGAAGAACTATTTTTCTATTTCTATAAATTTTGTGTAATGGCAACCCCAAGTATAGGATTGGAACTTAACTTTTGATGGGAATACTCCAGATGGACCTGTTCAGAAAGACAGGGTGATTCATCCAAAACTGAACTGATCTATCACACCAGGGTTGCCTCTGTCCAAAATGGCTGATGTTCAGACACTGGAAAGCTTACAAATGTAATAGTCTGAACATAGAATTCATCAGGTTTCAAGACAGAGGCAACTCTAGACAAAGGACTTTCTCTATTCAAACAAAAAGGCTGGACTTTGATAAGATGGTCAGGAACAGCAGCTCAGTCATTTACTTTTGAATTCTGGCTTTCTAATTAGAGCACATCAGTGACACAACAAACTACTAGTTGTTACTCTATCACTCACTTTCTTCTCTTTTGAAATACAATACGGAAGGCATGTCAAAATCTACACACAGTGACATAGTTTTAAGTATAATTCAACTAGTCTGATGGTCTAAGCATTGTGTTGATCACATGAGGTGGAATGGAATCTAGGTTAATGGACGGCAGGTATCGTAGGCTAGGGGAGGGTAAGCCTCCCGGGCAGGGCCATGGCCTGGGTTACATGCTCCACCCTCTCCCCTGAAGCTGGCAACAGCTCAGCTCCAGCCAGCATCCCAGGTTGGTGCTTGGGCCAGTGCTCAGGCTGGCAGGCAGCTTGGGGTAGCTGAGGCTTCTCCAGCCCGAGGCTCTAGCCATGGGAGGTGGTGGGGGGGATTCACCCACCACACACATCTAGGTTCCTGCATTGAGTTAGCAGTCTGGAGTTTAGAACATAATTGAGCTACCTAGACAGAGTGAAGAGATGGGGTTTTCACAACCTGGATAAGTCTGCCTTGGACTTTCTCAGAAGAAATAACAGATTAACTCAACATGCTGCACAATGAAGAGGAAAATGGGGAGATTCTTCTCCCCAGTTCTTCTCCTTCCTCTCCTCCCCATCCAAAAACAAAATAGTTGAACGCAGATTCCTCATGGGGAGTTGACTCTCCAGACTCACTGTAGACCCCCCTGTAGACCCAACAACTTTGGAGAGTCTAAATAACCAGATCAATTATACCCTGAAAATCACTGCAGCCTCTATTTTTGTTGGAAGCTACACTTCTATAGAATGCAATGAAACCAGAATCAGGCTCAAGTACTTTCTGTGTTAGAAAGGGACAATGCCTGAGTCACTTCTCACTTATAGCAGTACAAATCTAGAGTAATTGCACTTGAACTCAGGGGAGCTAAGCCAGTGTAAAACTGGTGTAAAGAAGAAGAGGATCATCCCTGGGGTGTTTCTATGAGGGTAATTACAGTAATAAAGAATATAATTAGAGGGGCAGGTACAATGATATCCTTTAGGTAGTGCTCTGTTTGTGCTGCTTGAGTTGAGGCTGTGAAAAGTTGCCATTATGAACCCTTATTTTTACAGGTTTTGTACTTTGCAGTAAACTGCAGCCTAAACCTTGTGACACACTTATCTCAGTTCTATTCCTATCTTGTTTCAAGTTTCTATTTAAAAAAAATAAAATAAAGTGTATGTATTCATGATGTATTTTTTAATTCATATATTGCTCAGAACCACCCTACACTTCAAAAATATGAAACTAGCAAGTCAAAAGCATGTCTACTTTATCTGACTGCCAATCAGTATATTAGTAGATCAGGGGTGTATATTAATAAGAAAGTTACACGTTTGGAAAAATAAATGTATCCAGCATTCTCTGTGTATTATGATAGTATCTCAGTTGTAGGGGCGGCTCTAGCCATTTCGCCGCCCCAAGCACGGTGGCACGCCGCAGGGGGCGCTCTGCCGGTCGCCGGTCCCGCGGCTCCGGTGGACCTCCTGCAGATGTGCCTGCGGATGCTCCACCGAAGCCGCGGGACCAGCAGAACCTCTGCAGGCACGCCTGCAGGAGGTCCACCGGAGCCGCCTGCTGCCCTCCCGGCGACCGGCAGAGCGCCCCCCGCGGCATGCCGCCCCAAGCACGCGCTTGGCGTGCTGGGGCCTGGAGCCACCCCTGTCAGTTAGTAGAGGAATTAATTCTGCCCCCAGTTATACTGCTGTTTTTTAGACTACTCCCTAGACTTCAGTGGACCTGCACCAATGTTGGTACACAAGTGAAAGCCACATTTGGCCTTTTATGTTTTTGTAAATATGGAAATCATGTGTCCTATAAAATGGCTGATAAAAACAATCACAGTAAAAGGACATGCAGTTTAGAAAAGAAAATCAAGTGTTTTGTATTGTCAATTATTTAGGGGAAAAAGCATAAACACCCAAAGGATAGATTTCCTTATTGATCCAGTTAATACAGACTATACTAGACAGATAGAGACACGCAACATAGTTTGGACTCTTTGTGCCAGCCCCAAAAGGCATAGCACACAAAATAAAATTAAAGCTGTTTTTAACCGTGTCAGTGTGTTTCAAGTCATCTTTCAGAAAAGTGAAACAGACATAAAAGAGCAATTTACTTACTTGCCTACTGTGAGAAGTTAACGTTAAACAAATTCACTACAACGATCTGGAATAGAAATTTGATTTTTCTTTTATTTTGTATATCAATATTGCCTGCTTGTAAGCAAACCTAGCTCCCTAAATCCCCTGCCATATGTCGAGTGAAATTCACAAAGTGATAGTCAAAGAAAATCACAAGTGTTGAATGTTGGCACGCTTAAAATAAGAAATCCAACTTCCTAATAATCCTCTGCATCACATTGCATTAAATGAAATTTTAATTCAGTTCCAACAGTATTACCACCAACAATATGCCCTTGGTTTAAAGCAGAGACCTCACTAAAGTAATTTGCTGACTGAACAACAGTTCCCACTTTGGGATGATTTCAGCTACCATGAAACAAGAGAGATGAGAGACAGACCAAAAAAATATACCGGTATTAAGTATCTCCGAAGTAGGAAGCCTGCTAAACCACCAGTGGGCCCACTGGCAGGGCCGGCTCCAGGCACCAGCTCAACAAGCAGATGCTTGGGGCGGCCAAGGGGAAGGGGCGGCACATCGGGCTCTTCGGCAGTAATTCGGTGATGGGTCTCTTGGTCCCTCTTGGAGGGAAGGACCTGCCGCCGAATAAGAAAGCAGTGCGGTGGCGCTGCTGCCGATCGCAATCAAGACTTTTTGTTTGTTTGTTTTTTCTTCGCTGCTTGGGGCAGCAAAAATCCTGGAGCTGGCCCTGCCCACTGGATAATCGAGATGCTAAAGAAGCACTCAAGGAAGGTAAGGCCATTGCAGAGAAACTAAATGAATTTTTTGCATCGGACTTCACGGTTGAGGAATGAGGAGCAGACAGTAGTTTACATAGAGAAAAAAGCTCTGCAGATCAGTGGGAGACAGAAAGATATGGTGAGAGGGTGAAATCTTTGGGGGACAAGTAAGAGCAGAATGGAAGGGGGCAAGTAGAGGAACCAGGTGGCAGGACAGAAGGGAACGACGTGGGGGCAGAAATGAAGACATTGGTGGCCCTAAGGAATGGAGGAGGAAGAGGGTACAAAGAGGAAAGTATGGGCAATCAGAGAGGAAGGAGAACGACAGTGAGAAAGGTACAGGTTGGGGCAGTGAGTATGGACAGAAAGGTGGAGGAGGCAGTGGGGAGAGTACAAATGGGGACAGGGGGGAGAGCAAGGTGGGGGACAGCAAGGAAGGTATGGAGGGCAGTGGGAAAGAGACGAGTGGGAAAATGGAGACGATGGAGCAGAGGGTCCAGGTGGGGGCAGCGGTTACAGTGAGGAAAGTTGGCTGCAAGGAAACTACAAGTGGGGGCAGTGATAATATAGAGGACGCTGGAGGGGAGCAGAGGGTCCAGGTGAGGCAACTGGCAATGATTACAGAAGGGAAGGAGGGGCAGAGGACACAGGTAGGGGCAGTGGATGCAGGGAGTAGTAGGGAAGGTAGGGGCAGCAGGTACTGATGGGAAGGTGGAGGGCAGTGGGTACAATGCCCTGTGTCCATGCTCTGCTCCTGGCCCCCCATGCGTGGTTCCCGGCCACTGGTCCCCAGACCCCCATCCCCACACCCGAGTCTCCACTCCTGGCCCCGCGCCCACCCCCAGCTGTGACTCCAGCCTTGGCCCCCTTACCCCTGTTTGGGTTCCCCCCTTCTGGAGAGATGGCCCTGCTCCCAGCCTCAGCTCTGTGGGGGCATGAACAGGGGTAAGTGTTACTAGATTTGCCCATTTATTAGGTTTCCTCTTCTGGGGAGGGGGGTTTTCTGTAATTCTATCAGTGTTTCTGCTTGTGTCACTTGTGTTCTCATATACAGCTCTACTTCTCCCTTCTGCAAGTTCCCTCCCAAAGGAGCTATCCTGCAAGACCTAGGTTTCCCAGGGCTGGGTTCTCCCAGCCCCAGAATCAGACGAACACACACACACACACACACTCACACACCACAGAGATCATCTGAGAGGACTGGGTTAATCAGCCCTGTCAAGCTGACCCCTCATATGTTGCTAGACTCAGTAGGCTGGGTCGAACAGCACCTCCAAATTGTCACCCTCATACGCCTGAGTAAGCCTGAGCAGGCTGGGTTGAGCAGCATTTCCAAGCTGCCACACTCATTGATTCAGCGCATCCCTATCCCCACTTTCCCGTTACAGTTGTTCTGGTAGTAACCTACTTGATGAGCAAACCCCACACGATTTTTGGGCACTGCAGGGATCTTTAGCTTAGGTATGAGGAGCGTTGCTGCAGAGAGAGAGAAGCAACCAGCTTAACCATGAAAGTTATTTATTGCCAGGTAATAACCATACAAGGGGAGCCAAGCAAACAAAACAGTTATAATATTAAATCTAACTTAAATTTGATTACAAAAGTCCGGTTTAGAAAACTATAACTGATCACACAAGTCAGGGTCAGAAGGCTGTACTGAGAGAGAGTTGGGTTCTCACCACTCCACGAAGCTTGAATCGATCGGAGTGCCCAGGTGGTGGTGGCAGCTTGGGTCTGGAGTGCTGGAGACAGGCAGAGCCCCCAGCATGATCAGTCAGGTGAAGATGAAGTCCCAATGGAACTGATGCAGATCTTGGATCCAGGCATCAGAGCACTTACTTGATCAAGGGTAGGTATTTTTGTAGGGAAAGAAAAATCGTTCAAGGGAGAACACTAGATTAGTTTGTGGGTAAACTGATGGCTCAAGGGAGTATACCAAAGTGGTTTGGTTCAGGCTAGACAGTAGGAACTGATTATTCCTGGCCAGTGTTCCTTCGAGGAAGCTCACAATCCAATTAGGCACCTTCAGTATTTTGGATACCAATAAAGGATTTATTACTAGAATTGGTGTGATAACTACTGAGCTTGGTGTGTGCAAGCGTGGGTTCATTAACAGCTGGAGCAGAGAACCCCCATTCATGCAGTGCTTCCCTGCTTTTCTGGTCCCACAGTTCAGTGTGGTTCTTGCATGGGACTCTTTGTTCTCCATTTTGTATGCTAATAGAGATATCTCCCTCTTTCATCTCTGATGCAAATGAGGCTAGGGGATTTTCCTTAATCCTGTCACCCTTGTCCAGAGAGGTTCAGGTGCATCTTCCACTGCCTTTTCATTGTTTTTTGTCTTTCTTCTGATTGCCTTTAGTTCAAGCAGAGGCTGGGGGTGCACCTTTCATGAGTCAGATAGGCTGGGTATTGTGCCCTGGTACCCCAAGAACACAGAACTGATAGGTAACATAAGGGAGCTGGCTTTCAGCACCCTCACTATTAAAAACGCTCCAGTGCCGCTGCAAGTCGCCATTGCTGAGGATGTGCGCATCTGTAATAATCAAGTGCATGGCCCTTGATGGACTGTTGCACAGCTGCGCAGGTGTGCAGCTTAGACGGCATCCTGCTGAGGATGTGAGGGAGATTCCCAAACCTGAGCCATTCATTTTAGGTGAGAAATCTGAGGAACTGTTCTAGACTGAGGTGTCATTAGAGTTGGAATGTGAACAAATTGATAAAATAAATTAAACAGTAATAAGTCGGCAGGACAGGATGGTATTCACCCAAGAGTTCTAAAGGAACTCAAATGTGAAACTGAAGAACTATTAACTGTGGTATATAACCTAACATTTAAATCAGCTTCTGTACCAGATGACTGGAGGATAGTTATTGTGACATCAATTTTAAAAAAAGGTGATCCCAGCAATTACAGGTCAGTAAGCCTAGTTCAGTACCAGTAAACTGGTTGAAACTATAGTAAAGAACAGAATTATCAGAGACATAGATGAACGCCATTTGTTGGGGAAGAGTCAACATGTTTTTTTTTGTAAAGGGAAATCATGCCTCACCAATCTATTAGAATTATTTGAGGGGGGTCAACAAGCATGAAGACAAGGGGGATCCAGTGAATACAGTATACTTAGATTTTCAGAAAGTCTTTGCCAAGGTCCCTCACTAAAGGCTCTTAAGCATAGTAAACTGTCATGGTATAAGAGGAAGTTCCTCTCATGGATCAGTATCTTGTTAAAAGAGGGGAAATAAAGGGTAGGAATAAATGGTCAGTTTTCACAATGGAGAGCAGTAAATAGTGGTGTCCTCCAGGGGTCTGTACTGGGACCAATCCTATTCAACATATTCATAAATGATCTGGAAAAAGGGGAAAACAATGAGGTGGCAAAATTTGTAGGTGGTACAAAACTACTTAAGCTAGTTAATTCCAAAGTAGACTGTGAAGAGTTACAAAAGGACCTCACAAAACTAGGTGACAGGTCAACAAAATGGTAGATGAAATTAAATATTGATAAATGTAACATAATGCACATTGGAAAACATAATCCCAGCTATCCATATAAAATGATGGGTCTAAATTAGCTGTTACTACTCAAGAAAGAGATCTTGGAGTCACTGTATAGTTCTTTGAACCATTCAATGTGCAACAGCAGTCAAAAAAGCTAACAAAATGTTGAGAATCATTAGGAAAGGTTCAGATAATAAGACAGAAAATATCATACTGCCGCTCCATAAATCTGTTGTGTACACACATCTTGAATACTGCGTGCAGATGTGGTCGCAAAAAAAGATATATTGCATATTGAAAAGGTTCAGCAAAGGGCAACAAAAATGATTAGGGGTATGTAACACCTTCCATATGAGGAGAGATTAACAAGATTGGGGATTTTCAGATTGGAAAAGATGCGACTAAGGGACAGGGGATATGATAGAGACCTATAAAATCATGACTGGTGTGGAGAAAGTACATAAGGAAGTGTTATTTACTCCTCATAATGCAAGAACTAGAGGTCACCAAATGAAATTAATAGGCAGCAGGTTTAAAGCAAACAAAAGGAAGTATTTCTTTACACAATGCATAGTGAACCTGTGGAACTCTTTGCTAGAGGATGTTGTAAAGGCCAAGACTATAACAGGGTTAAAAAAGAAACTAGATAAATTTGTGGAGGATAGGTCCATAAATGACCTTTAACCAGGATAGTGAGGGATGCAAAACCATGCTCTGAAGGGTCCCCAGCCTCTGTTTGACAGAAGCTGGGAATGGGCGACAGGGAATGGATCATTTGATGATTGCCCGTTCTGTTCATTCCCTCTGGGGCACCTGGTACTGGCCACTGTCAGAAGACACGATACTGGGCTAGATGGACCATTGGTGTAACCCAATATGGCCATTCTTATGTTCTTAGACCTTTTTTAAAAAGTCCAAAAAGTTTAAACCAATTCTCTCATTGCATCCGAGGATGATGTTCACAGCCTGAAAGGGTAAGGCTGAATGTTGAAAGGTAATTGCAGTTCTATCCAGACACTAAGGTGATTTTCCTTCTCATTGCTACTCAAATTTCTAAGGCTTATTTTATAGTAAAGTTTTATAGTTTTTCAGTTTTTCTTGGTTATACTTTTAAATATATATGTAGTAATTAAAAAGGAGAACATGTATTTTTTACTACTCTGTTTTGTGTCGTGTTGTCATTTTGTCACTTTCATACACATGTGTAAGCACTACAGCATTTCTGAGAGCTGAATATTCAGTAACTGCTTCTTTGATCTTGGGTTTGTCTAACTGTACTCAACTAAAATCCTTTCATGTGCCAGTATTCACCCGTATTTGACATTTTTTCTTAATGACTCAGGTGAAGCATATATTTAGGGTGACCAGACATCCCAGAAATCAGGACTGTCCCAATATTCAGTCGTCTGTCCCGCGTCCTGATAGATGTATGGTCAGGACACCATTTGTCCCAATATTCTCCAGCTCGGCTTTTTTTTTTTTCTTCAGTGGCATGCCGAACCTGCTCCCCCGCCCCCCAATGTGTCCCGATATTTTTTTCATGTAATCTGGTCACCCTACGTATATTGGAGTTAGTAATATAGAAAGTGCCTCTCAGTACTATGGAATCAGTACAAGTAACAATTTTTTTTTCTACTACCAAGTAGCGTGGATCGAGAGACCCTCTGGAAGCTCCTTCGGCACTATGGCATCCCAGCAAAGGTGGTCAACCTGATCAAGAATTCATACGACGGCATACACTGTAGAGTGATCCACGGAGGGCAGCTCACAAACAGCTTCCAGGTGCGAACCGGAGTCAGACAAGGATGCTTGTTGTCACCACTTCTCTTTCTTCTTGTCATCGATTGGATTATGAAGACATCCACTTACAAGCGTAGGAATGGAATCCAATGGTCATTGTGGACCCAGCTTGATGACCTGGACTTTGCCAACGACCTTGCACTCCTTTCGCACAGTAAACAGCAGATGCAAGAGAAGACCAATGTAGTGGCAGCCACGTCATCACAGGTTGGCCTCAACATCCACAAGGATAAGACCAAGATCCTTAGGATCAATTCCATCAGCAACGACCCAGTCACACTGAATGGAAGCCCCCTGGAAGAAGTGCAGTCCTTCACCTACCTAGGTAGCATCATCGACCAGCAGGGTGGCACAGACGCAGACATCAAAGTAAGGATTGGTAAGGCAAGAGCAGCCTTCTTACAGCTCAAGAACATCTGGAGCTCCAGAGAGCTGTCTTTGGCAATAAAGATTCGACTGTTCAACTCCAACGTGAAATCAGTCTTACTGTATGGAGCTGAAACCTGGAGGACAACCAAAACAACCACCAGGAAGATCCAGACCTTCATTAATAGCTGCCTCAGAAGGATTCTCCAGATCCGCTGGCCAGACACCATCAGTAACATCCACCTCTTGGAGACGACCCATCAACTCCCAGCAGAGGAAGAAATTAGAAGGAGAAGGTGGGGCTGGATAGGACATACACTACGCAAGCAGACAACCAACATCACCAGACAGGCACTGCAGTGGAACCCCCAAGGCAAGCGGAAAAGAGGCCGCCCAAGAAATACCTGGCGACGCGACCTTCAGGTTGATAGCAAAAAAATGGGCTATACCTGGAACCAGCTAGAGCGAATGGCCCAGGATAGAAGACTATGGAGATCTGTGGTTGGCGGCCCATACCCCGGTTGGGGTGATGGGCATGAATGAATGATGAAAAGTATATGATGAAGGACAGGAAGACCGACCATGAGGTACAGGAGGACAAACAGTGGTAGTGATTTTACTTACTATGTTATCATAAATGTTTGGGCTGGAAAGGGCGTTAAATGATACAGATCCATCTCCATATCTATGCATGATTATTCCTGTCATAGGTCTCACCCCCACTTGGAGCTGTTGGGTTCCAATATGGGGACCTGCATGGATTTATCTAAACTTAAATCCTAGTTTAGATCTGGTAAAAGCTGCCACCACCCAATAATGTACGTGTATTGGGACACAGTCCTTCCCCAAACTTCCCCTGGGGAACACAGATTCAATCTCCCTGAATCTCTACACACAGGGAAGCAGCCCATTTCCCCCCTCCCCTTCCCTTGAATCTCCACAAGAGAAGGAATTAACCAAGTCCAAAGAAAAGAATTTATTAAAGAAAGAAAAAAGTACACTCTCTCTGTATTACCAAGATGCAAAAATACAGGGTCTAAACTTAACAATCTCTGGAGAGAATTCCCCCTCCTTTCTTTCTCAGTAAAAGCAATACCAGTACAGAATTAAAGAAATTCTATAGCAAAACACAGAATTGCAAATACAGAAATAAAAGTATAAGAATACTAGTTCCTTGCTAATACTCACTAGCTTGAATAGAAGAATTTATTGCAGAAACCTGGGAGGACTTGATTAAGATGTCTGGACTCCCTCAACTCCCAAGAAAGACTCTCTAAACACACAAAGAACAGAAAAAAAAAACTTCCCTCCACAGGGATTTGAAATTATCTTGTCCCTGATTGGTCCTCTGGTCAGGTGTCCGCAGGTACTGCTTGTTAACCCTTTACAGGGAGAAAAAAACCTTAACCCTTAACTAACTGTTTATGACAATTCCATACAGAAAATGTTTTGTATCTTAAATATCGTAAGAGATCATGGGAAGTACATGACTATCCTAGGGAGACTATCGAACAGCCTAACACCTCTCCCTCTCTGGAAGCATTTCTTGATATTCAGCCTAGTGTTTCCCCTCTCTTAATTTCATCACATTATTCGTAGTTTTACCTCCATATAAAATACTCCCTTGGCATTACACCCTTCCGCTCTTTGTAGAAAGCTATGTTGCCCTATCTCTCCCCTAACAATCTGACTACCTTTGTTCTTTCTTTGTTGCTATGCTCTTATTATTATTTATACTGTGATAGAATCCAACAGCCCCAGTCATGGACCAGGAGCCTATTGTGTTAGGTGTTGTATAAACATATAACAAAAAGATAGGACCTGTGCCAAACATTTCAAAACTTCTCTCATATTATATAGATTAGTTTTTGGTTGTCCATCCTAAGTCAGTCCCTCCATACTTCTGTTCCTTTTGTTGCTCTTCTCTGAACACCTTCCACACTGTCAATATCTTTCTGTTGGTGCAGTGCCCAGAAATTAATGCAATGTTCCAGGTGTAGTTGACTCAAACTGGTATGCAGCAGACTAACCCAAATTATACTGGCCTTTTTATGCTGCCTTTTTGTACTGCAGTCTCATGTCTAATATCCTGTCCAATTGTATCATTCAGCTTTACAGCTTCCTATATTTCTCCCTGCCAGAGAGTCTGTGTTTCACATTATTTTCCCCCAGATGTATCAGCTTGCCGTTTTTAAAGTTGACTCTCATTTTGTTAGGTTAGATAATGTTTCTAATCTTCCTAGCAATCTGTATTCTTTTCTTGAGCTGAATGGAGTTGTAGGAATAATAGAGCTATATTTTAAGTTACTGAAATACAGAATAGGACCAGAAATGACTGTTAAGGATTTTACTTTTTTCTTCTATGTAGATTACTTTGTGTTAAAGATCTGGGAAATAAACCAGTTCAGTGTGTGTGTTTTTATACATTTATTAGAAGATTAAGCAGGTACTATAGTTATAAACCAAATTTAAGTGAAATATGCCACTAGCTAGGTGAATTTAGTTCTCCTGACTTTATTTACAGGAAATACATTATAATGGTCATATTGATATTGCAGTTGGAATAAAATGAGTAAGTCAATGGTTTGATTTTTCTGGCTTGCCACTTACTACAATTAATAATTAAATTATACTGAGTACGTTAAGAAAAACAATTCTTCTTAAGGTTTTACAGAAAGGTTGATGGGAGAATCGATTTTCCTTTAACTTGATTAATATAACTCAAAGTCTGCTGAAAGCAGAAGCTTTTACTTCATCTTGATTTTAAGGAATTAAAACTCACAAAATGATTTCCTGATAGCTTCCTTTTGGCAGTAAGCTTGATTTCCTGGTAGCTTCTCCCATTAAGATTTGCTGTTCACAAAGATGATACTAAGCTTGGTTTGTCTAATATATTTCCCTCCCCAGGTTATACAATGTCTGTAGTTGTCTGACAATCTGGAACAAACAAGATGATTTCTAAAACTCCAGACTTATAGCAGCTTAGAACATGGATTTAATCCTCACTGTTTCAATACCAGACTTGAGAGTTTCGTGTCTACTTTGAGGAATAGTTAGTAATACAGAGAGAGAGAGAGAGAGAGAGAGAGAGAGAGAGAGAGACCTGTGTGAGCACAAACTCTAGTGGGCATGATTGATTTTCAGATTGCTCTACAAAAGGATCTTCAGACCTTCTTCTCTTTAAAGCCTCTAACTCAAGGGATAGTCCTATCTCAGACTTATAGTTGATATTTACTACTATCTTTCTTGGTAAGATGTGATCTGCAGTGCTGTGTGCAGTGGGGCTTTGATCTATACCTCTTTCTCTGTTACACCTCAGGCTTGGCTTAGTTGGTTTCAGCATTCTTCTTCACTTCTCCTTCTCTGTCTGGCTAGTCAATGGAATAGAGCAAGATATAGCTTCAGGTATCTTGTTGGTGCAATAGAGTCCCCCCCTCACCCACCTTTTTCCACATGGTAGGCATCTTTTGTAGCAATCAATGATTCCTCTACCCAGCCCAAAGGATACTTTTGTTCAATTAGAGGTTCCGGCATATAGGTTAGCAGAAACCAATGACTTGACACCTTGGTCTTGGATCTACATCGAAGAGTGGTGGTATTGTAACCTGATTCGTTACAAACTGTAAACATATATCTCTTGAAAACAGACACAAGAAGTTGTCATGTGATATGAAATGAAAGGCAAGTTTCTGCTTTAGGCTCCAGACACAAATGTCTTGCTTGTTTAAATATAATTCAGGATTTACTCAAAGTCATACATTCACTCACTTCCACACATTTTCATGACACTGAGTTTATTATGACACTAAGAAGTGGGGTAGTTGCTAGAACAAGCATATAGCCTTTATCCTACTAACCCTTTGCCTACATACAGAAAGCTGCTTTAAGCATCTCTTAGAAAAGGTAACTCTCGTTATACATGTGGCCAACCAAACTCACTCAGGCCTAAATTCAGATACAGCCTGTCCTTACAGTACTCAAGTATCCTTGGTAATATTTATCATAGGAAAAAATGTCTCAATTGATTTAGCTGCACAGATTGGAAAATGATAAAAGGTAAAACAACTATGTCAAAACATGTTTTTCTCCTCGCAATTGTGTTTGCTCCCCCTCTAGCCCACACTCATCTTCTAAAATGTGTTGGCTCTTAATCCTGTATCTAAGTACTCATTTAGTATTTAGACTGTGAGCTCTTCCCAAGTGTGGGGATGTCTACCCACCTGTCCATAGTGTGTCATGCCTCTCGAACATCCTTCTTTACAAAATTAAATAAGTGGGCTACATTTACACAGTGCTAAGTACTCAGCAGCTCCTACTTGGGTAAGTTGGAGCTGATGTGTATCCAGAATGTTTGAAACTCAGGCCACTGATCTAGTATCCTAAATCAGGATCTGGAGTCTAGCTTTTTCTAAATCTTTCCCAAAAAGATGATGAAATCAATCACTGATATTGAAGTCTGATAACTTCATGTCAGAAGCCAAATCACCATTTTGTCCTTAGGATTTAGTGGTCTTGAGGAATAAAGACAGTCATTTCAAATATAGCTTAGTCTAATGCAGTATAAATTTTGTTAGCAGCATGTTTACACCTTTTCAGCTAGAGTTATTTTCAATTTCTTTCCACGCTGTTCCTTGTCGCCAAGGTATTTTTCAACATTTAGATTTATTTTTTCGCACTTTGGCCCAACTATGAGGAACCTAAGATTCACAATAGGAAAGGATAATGAATAACAAATCAATTTCTAGTGATATGGAAAGGAAGCTAAATATGAATATCACCAAATTTGTCACCAAAAGGAACAAGTTTTTTAGAAAAAAAAAAAGGAGTTGTAAAATCCATGTGGTATTTCTGAAGTGTAAATTAAAAATTTTCAAACATTCCTGCTGGCAAGCCCTGCCACACATTTAGCACTGTTCAAGGGTATTTCCATCATTCTCTAATATTATTATTTAAGGGAACTGTTAATTTATAAACCATGTATTCATTACACTCAATATGGAATATTAACCTTTAAAAATAATAAATGGCAAAAAATTATTGTTTATGGTATTTGTGTGAATTCCTGATTTTATGTATATTGCAAACATCTGCATAACCATTTCAACTCTTAGATGTGGTAAATGCAAGTCTATGCAACCCACAACATTGAAGAGGTTTTGATCAATACAATATCACTAATCAAAGCAGAAAGGACAAGTTAACCTTATTTACTGCTATACTTACAGTTTTCAGCGCTGCATTTCCAGACCATTCTTAGCCATTCAAGATTAGTATTCATAAAGAGAGTAGATTTACTATATTAAACAGTGCCGTAAATTCAAAGTGGTGGTATTCATCAGAAATGTATAAACTACATTGGGGACTTCGTTAGTTGCAGCTCTAATTTTCCTGTTAGGACTTAATATTACCATAATTCCCTGTCATCAACACACCATCCTTGGGGAAAAATAATTTAAATATAAAAACAGAAGGATTATTCAGAGGGTGAAAATAGAATACTATATAATAAGGAATAATATACTCTCAATCACATTTAAACCCAGCAGTAATTCTACTAACAGTTTCAGGGAGTTTCAGAAAAAATTATTAGTATGGTGTGTTCAAGTTACCAAAAGTTATCTTCAGAGGATTCAGTCTTATGTAATGTTAATATGGTGATACATGATAGTAGGGTAAGGACTCGTCTACATTACCCACTGGATGGACGGGCAGCGATCGATCCAGTGGGGGGGGGGGTCTATTTATCGCATCTAGACTAGACGCGATAAATTGACTGCCAAGCACTCTCCTGTCAGGGCGAGAGGTGCAAGCAGAGCCAATGGGAGAGCTACTTACCGCAGTGAAGACACCATGGTAAGTAGATCCCCTCAGTGTAGACCAGGCCTAAGCTGCAGCAATGCCAATATCTAAAGTTCCATGACTTTCCATGACTTTTCCAACTTAACAACCAAAAATTTCCAGGATTAGTATCTGGTTAAAGGTGAATTGGAAACTTTGAACAAATCAGTTTAACTGTTTTTGAGTAAGAGTAAAAAAAAAAGTATATTTTCCCCATTATTAAAAACAATAACCACCACCACCACCATCACCTTTTTATAGACAAAAAGCTTGGAATTCTAAAGTGAAATATGGCATGGAATTAGCGATATCAGGAGGAGTTTGAGTTTTCTGGAGAAGATTGGTTTTGATTTAACTAATGTATGAAAGTCAGAGAATTGCAAACTGAAAACGCACAGGAGATTTTCAATTAACTATTTGCTATGGCCCTGATTCAGCAAAATATTTTCGCATGTCCCATTGAGATCAATGACTTCTTTGACACTATTCATGTTGTTACATTAGGCACACATTTAAGTAACTTTTGAATCATGACCTAAACTCAGAATGAAATCCACTCCGCCTCCAGAAAGCTATGTATTTAGATTTTCTGAGTGTGACCCAAAGCTCACTGAAGTCAATGGAAAGACAACCATTGGCTTCATAGGGCGTTGGATCAGGCCATATGGAAGTGAAGCGCAAAGCTGGTAGGGAGATGAAATCCAACTCAGGGCTGCACAGCCTCCTATGGCCACTGTAGAGCCCTTGTGTACCAGTTGCACAGGGTGATGGGATGACTAGAAATCTCATCTAGTTCAACCAAGAGCTAATGCCAACAAGATAACAGAGACTTTTTCTATAGTACAAACACCCCAAGTAGCTGCATAGCCTCTGGATATTACCATCAGACACCCCTTGTATGGGGCTTATATAGTGAGTACAATTTCATAGTGCGACTTCACAGCAGGTTAATTTAATCATAATGAACTAGGCTAAAGACAGAGAAAATAGCTGCATTCTTAACAACAAAGTTCCTGTAAATGAAATTTAATATTGAATAATAAAACATACAGAAGGTAAAGAAGGATTGCATATCATATACCTTATATACAGCAGAACTGTCTCCAAATAGAATGTTTTTCAGTGGTTGTCATTAGGCATCAGTGGGCATTCATGAATGTAATTACCATACAAGATGATTTTTTTCTTCTGTGTAATTTTATTCAACATATGCTTTTGACCTAGAATCCATTCTCCCCTGATACTTAAAACAAAGCAAAGCTGAAAAATGAGAAGAGATGTCTAGTTCTCAAGGCTCCTTCTCAATTACTCTAATAAGCTAGCTATGAAAAACAAAATAAAAAGTCATTCACCCAGAAGAAGGCAGGCAACATTCCCCATGCAATCTGTGTTCTAGTTAAGAAATTCTTATCTTGCACTTAGATACCAAGTTGCAGTATTTTTTTTCTTTGTCAATTAGAACAGCAAACTACCATTTTTTGAATTGATGGTGCTGCATCTCTAGATCAAGCCCCCTTTCTCTAAGCAAGCAGGTGCTAAATGTGATGCATGCGTTATAAATCATGTAGGAGTTTGAGGCAGGGAGCAATGCAAAGAAGGATGTAAAAATGGTGCGGCTAGAGGAATTTCCCCACCGCAAAAGATCTTTAACCACAAAAAGAAAAAAAGAGAAAAGTTGGATTCCACCACAGAGCTCACAATGAGCATGTCTCTCTCTTCTCTAGCAAGCTGACTCTGACTCTCAATTGGTAGCTGCCTTTCTACCTGGGAACAGGACTTTTCTCACCATGTAAAGGCAAAATACACAGAAAACAAATCCTAACAGACACAAGATAGATAGACCACATTTGCAAACAATGGGCCTGATTTTCCATTGCTATGATGTGGAAGGAAGTGTCAAAAGTAAATTTAAGCACCATCAGATTTTTAATATTTTCAGGCTGTCTAGGAGCCTGCCTGGACTTTGAGAGAAGTTAGATCAGTTTTGAGGCTTTAACTCATGTTCTGGCTAAAATGGCTGTGAAAAACTGGAAATGCAGCATACAATCCATCCTCTATGCCAGGAACAGTGCTTGGGATGGAGTGGCTGGAGAGAAACTTTTTGTCTGTTTGCTTTGTTTTTTGTTGCATTCTGAAGTTTTCTGCAAAATAACCTTGATAATATAAATATACATGGCTCTGTGTATTGCAGAATGCACTGTAACAAAACAAAGGAGAAAATTGTTAACATTATTATTTATTTTCATTTGTGCCCACAATGTGCTAGGTGATTTCTGATGAGAAAAGGAGGTAGATGCCTCTGTTAAGGAGTTCACCATCTAAAAGCCAAACAGACACAGTAGAGAGGAGTACAACATTAGGATATGGCAAAGAAAAGGTCATTAGAAGCATTAGTGAAAGTGGTTCAGTGATGTGAAGAGTGTGGAAACCATTCTGGAGGAGAGTATCAGAGGGGTAGCCGTGTTAGTCTGGATCTGTAAAAGCAACAAAGAGTCCTGTGGCAACTTATAGACTAACAGACATATTGGAGCATGAGCTTTCGTGGGTGAATGCCCAGTGAGTGTTCCAATACGTCTGTTAGTCTATAAGGTGCCACAGGACTCTTTGCTGCTATTTTGGAGGAGAGGTATTCCAGGCAACAGTTATTTGTCTTGTTAATTGTGTTTAGAGTTGAAGAGAACAGCAGAGTTGTGGCAATAGCTGAAGAGGTCAAAGGAAAGCTTAAGGTGGAAGGGAAGCTTTTTGAGAATAGGTAGACTGGAGACTGTTTGCATTGCAAAGTAAAGGAGCCAGAGGTCAGTGTAAAAGACCTGGAATCAGCAGAAATGGGAGAGGAGGAGTCCAATGTCTCACCATGGTCCCTTGGGAATGATTTGAGGTGTGGAATGTGTAATAATGAAAAGCCACCATAATATTGCACAGCTGCAGAGGCTGTGTGAGACAGGGAGATCCAGGGTTCTGTAAGTGCCAGGAGAAGGAGTTAAACACATGGGCATAGCAGAAACAGCAGGAAAAGCAAAACTGTCCTGAGAAAAGAGTCACATTTCTACCCAATCCCAATGTATGGAAGTAAAGGAATGGGATTTGGTGCGAGGGAAAGGCGTGGTTGATGCTAACAAAGAAAATGCAAGGACTGCCAGGACTGAGGGAAATGTCACCACAGGCAAGGAGGAGATGGCAAAGAAGCATGTGAAGGCAGAATGTGGATTGGAACAAGAAGAGGAAGAGGGAGAAGAGCTGATGAGTGAAGGAGGACAGAAAGTAAAGGGAAATGTGTGGAGGTAGAAGGAGAAAAAAAAACACTGAATAAGCGTGGCTTGCATAGTGGCTAGGCAAGGGGATCAGAAAAGCATAGGGTTAAAAAATAGTTTAGAACAGCAAATTAAATGAGTAAATTACCAGCCTGGTTAAAACAAATGAGCCTGAGAAGCAAAGAAAACCAAGGAAGTGGCAAAACTAGTCTCTTGTGCAGAACAAGAAGCAGTAAGAAAACAAATGGTCAAAGAGGTTAGTCAGCGGAGAAGAAGGGGCTACAACACATTGAAGGTACCAATACCAGAAAGCTGGAGAGGTACAGAGTGTATTTGCAGCTTTTCCTAACACCTGCCCTATGACTGTAGATGCATGCAAAATAATTAATATGCTCCATGTCCAAAGGACCTAATCTTTCTCTGGTCTAGGTGAATGTAAATTTTTCCACTAAACGGAATGGGAATAGGATTAGGCCCAAAGTTGCTCCCACACCATAGATGTGCCTCAGGCCATACTTCTCTATTAGCCAATGGAAAGGCTTTATAACAACCCACTTATGCACAGGACTCCTCTGTTTCATGTCTGAAACATTTAAGAATCATGTAAAAACCTCACAGCAGAGATTTAAAATGGAATACTTGTGGTTTTTATGAGTTTAACTTTGCCATGTATCAACTAGATCTTGCAGTGATTCTGAGGCAGACTAGACGATGTGCCTCCTTACCTAATAGTTCTGCTGGGTTTGCAGAAAGCAAAAATAAACTAGAAATATTAATATATAAGCTGCAATTGTATAAACCAACAATGTATTTTCTTATTACCATTCTGGCTCCATAAAAAGCCACATTACTGTATTTCCATTTGCAAATAAAGCAGAACCACCAATTAGTAATGGCTTTCAAAGTATTGTTAACAAGACTGTAGTGCAATTCATGCAAATATTGTCTGCATTTGGAAATATTTTTGCAGACTGCATTCTCCAAATGTGTAGTTTTCCTGTTAATAAAGTCACTAGGAAATGAAAGGGATCCAACTGGAGGAGAAGAAAGCACATTGCTAGTGATGATCAGCTGACATGACCCATAATTCAGATCGGTGTCAATCCATTTTTCATTGAAGCATCAGATTGTTGACAAAAAGGAACAGAAGTATTAGCTACCTCTTCTTGTTAGTCAGTTAGCAACACTTGCAGAAGAATAAATGCTACGCTTTCCCCGGGCTACAGAAATACTGCAATAGTATTTTAAAACTATACACAACATTAGACTGCAAATGATATGCACATTCATTTCTGCCTGCATTTGATAAGTGAACAGTCCATGATAAGGGAATCAAATTTCATGGCTAATAGGTTCACTGATTACTAGGAATTGTTGGTATTTAATTAAAAAAATTTTATTCAGCCAAGAAGGTCATTATTTTGTAATGGAAGTTGGAACGTTTCACTGCACCCTCTCACTTGTCACTGCTGTTTTGGCACACTAATTATCTCTCTCATATCGACGGCACTTTCACCGGAATATTGTTGTGAATGTAAAAATAATTAGAACTTTTCTATGAGTATTAAACTGCAAGATTCGGTTCTGCTCTTCAAATCCAGTAGCTTCAGTTTTTGGAAAATAAATTATCCTTTTAAAAAAATGTGGATCACATAGCATTAAAGGATTCAAGAGACAATATAACTAAATGATTCCTCTCTAGCAGAGGCCTGGGGTAGGATGGAAAAATCAAATACTATTATTGAACATGCAAACAAAACTCCCATTAACTTCAATGGGAACTAAATTTAGCCAGGGGGGGATGGGGACACAGAGCAATTGACTTGATTAAGGGTAGAAGGCTAAAGATTTTTCCCCATAGTTGGTAAAAGCACAATTCATAGAATATAGATATCTAGCCACCTAAACTCAAGACAATAACAATATTAGTTGAACATGCAGATCAGATAGTTAAACATCTAGTTTGAGATTTTCAAAGCTGCCTAAGAGATTTGGACATTTAGTTCCCTGAAATTAATGGGAATTCAATGTCCAAATACCCTAGGTGTCCTCCAAGTCTCAGCCATAAATTACTTGTACTATCAGTACAGAGCTCTACTGGCTATGGACTTTTCTTACACGTCTGTAAAGTAGCTTTCTCACTTGGCTCTGATCCAACAAAACACTTAAGCACACGCTTAACTTGAAATTAATGGCACTATTCACATGCTTAAAGTTGAACATGCGCTTAAATGCTTTTCTAGAGTGGGGTCTATGTGAAATATAATGAACTGCACCGCTTGTACCCTCTTTAACAGCACACACATAATCACTCTACAATAGATCATACACATGCAGCACAAGGAACATGGAAAGATTTAAAAACCCTGCTCTCAGTTCTGTAACAAACATTTCTTTCTCAAATACCTTGTACCATTACTAAATATATACACAACACCAGTTGCCAGATTCCCCAGAAAAATTTGAAATTAATAAACACATGAAATTAGAACATATACCTAACAAAAGCATGTACAGTTATACTAATCACATAAAAATCTATCCAAACCAGGTAAATTAATAAAGAAATTATCTTGACTGGAATGTGCACTCTCATTCAGCTAATCAAATGGAAATGGTAAAGAAAAATAGTACTACGTAGACAAATTTGTTTTAGCCTGATTAGCAGAGATAATAGGTTAATATAGTTAGCCAAAAAGGATAATTATTTTTAGCATTGTCTATTGCCAAAAAGTAGCAACTGAGAAGTTTCCAATGCTTTGTAATACGGGAATAATTAAGAGTTGATGAAAGCAAGGCCAATTTGTACAATATTAACCTTGACAAGTGCTTTCCAGAGAGTACCCACTATATAGCCATGCAGATATTCAATTAAAATCTCCTGTCCAGCTAACATTGGGTGGAGAACAACTCTGCTTTCTTCTCCTATATGATTTAACACTAATAAAGGTGGGCACTGAAGTGAGAAAGCTATATTTAAAACAATGTGCTGTAGAACAGTGGTGCAGAAATGCCAGCTCTAGTAACACCAGAGAAAATCAGTTTTTTTGTCTTCCCTTGCTATTGTTACTAGGACCAGTGGTGAGCTGCAGCCGGTTTGCACCCGATCACGTGAACCGGTTGTTAAATTTAGAAGCCCCCTTTAGAACCGGTTGTTCCTGGAGGGACAACTAGTTCCAAAAGGGCTTTTAAATTTAACTAAAACTCTAGCAGCTCTCTACCCTTCCCCCAGCCCCAGCTCACCTCACTCCGCCTCCTCTTCTGAAGCTCCTCTGGCTTCTCCTCCCCCTCCCCAGCTTCCCGCCAATCAGCTGTTCACGCGTGAAGCCTGGGAGGGCTGAGAAGAAGCAGCGCTTCCACCAGGTGAGCCGGGGCCGGGGGCGGAGGCGCCAGCGGGAGGAGGGCTCCAGGCGGCGCACCGCTAGGCGAAGTCCTGGCGAGACTCTGGGGTCGGGCGGCGCGGCTCCTGCCCCCAGGGTCCAGCTGTGACCTTGGCCAGGCGGCGCGGTTCCTGCCCGGCCGCCGCCGGGTCCGGCCCCCAGGTCCAGGTGGGCGGCGCGATTCCTGCCGCCAGGTTCAGGCGGGCGGCGCGTTCCTGCCGCCGGGTCCGGCGGCCGGGTCCGGCCGGGTGGCGCGATTCCTGCCGCCAGGTCCGGCCGGGCGGCGCGGCTCGGCTCGGCTCCTGCCTCGGCGTCCGGGTCCGGCCGGGCGGCGCGGCTCGGCTCCTGCCCCGGCGTCCGGGTCCAGGTCCGGGTTAGGGTTGGATGGGGTGGCAAGGGGCAGTCAGGGGACAGGGAAGGGGGGTGGATAGGGCATGGTTGGGGGGGGCTGTCAAGGATCATGGGGGTGTTGGATGGTACAGGAGGGGGGGGCATGACCCCTCATGGGGTGAGGAGAGGGAACCGGTTGTTAATATTTTGGCAGCTCATCACTGATTAGGACTATCGTTTATCTGTGCGGTTTGCTAACCAGGACTGCTGAATCAGACATATCCCTAGCATCTTAAAAGTATGTTCAGATTGACTGAGCTACAATAGGAGTGACAGGACTTTTGACACATGGAGGTATAGGACAAAACATCACACTTTCATTGCTAGGTGCTATCCCTGCGATCTTTCCCCATTGATGTGAAATCAATAAAAGGACACAGTAATTTACAGTAAGCACCCTTGGTCACTACTTTTATTTTAAAGGAGATTAAACTTGAATTTGAATTCAGGATTTCACACTGTTAAACAGTTGGCTGCTCTACCCATGCAGTCATCATTAACTGCATTGATGGGTCCCTCATTAACTGCACTGATGGGTCCCTTGGGCTTGAGAAAAGGCAGAACACTGCACAATACACCCAGTCCCTCCCTAGTCCACACAAGGGAACATTTGTGGTGTCAGGATCATGCCCCAGTACTGGTAGTCTCCCCACTGCAAGGCCTTTCTGGGCAAAGTCTGTGATGTGTGCTCTCCTCAATTAGTGTTAATTGAGGAGAGCATCTGGCCCAACGTCTGTGGATTCCCTTTGTTCTTGGGATCCATAATTTGGTCAGCTCTGCAGCCTTTATCCAAACACTTACATCATTATAATATTCTATAAATAGAATAAGATACTGATTTGGGATGGGTTATTCATACAAGCTGTGATATGGTTTAACAGAGATGTGGTCATTTTATGGTAGCGATTATTGACTAGAAAATTGCAATATACAGAACAAGTGAACAGACTGGCTTGCTATAATGTAAATTATTATAGAGTGCATGAGAAATACCCTTCAAATTTGTGCTGGACAATGTTTAGTTTATATTACCTCTCTAAAAGGTCAGGAACTAAGAAATGTTCAAAATGTACCTTTTAGGATATAGATTTTTGACAGATGATGGGGACTGCAGAAGGCATTTGTTCTGACACAAGTTTTAAAAATAACCAGTATTTTCACTGGTGTGTTATTGACACTGCATTTGTCTGCTTGGTACATTAAATTTGAAGCTATTGATTGTGCATTCACCAAACCAAGAAAGGACCCTAGTCAGCATGTAACAGCTCTTTTGATTAGTATTGTCTTACAGGGAACAAAAATCATTCTGTCAATGAGTAGACCAGTTCCCATTACCCAGCTGTTACAGGAAATAACCGTGATTGTTAACCTATTAATTTACGGAAAAATAAATTAACCAAGAAACTTCTGTAATATATTTCCCTTTTACAAAGTTTGCTGCTAAGATTAATATACTTCAATTGATTACCCCCACAATGTTGTTGATTTTTGTGCTGACTATTCACTAACACTGCAAAAGGAAGTAGAAATATTATTTTCTCTTTCGTCATATCTGGTTATTTCACTAACAATAGAGTCAAATGCTGGTTATTTTAATCTGTTTCTGATTAAGCAATGCAGAATGATTACAGTATTCATTTACACAAAAAGAAATACTTTTCATTGGGTGACATTACAAGCATTTTCTCAATCCACAGAACGCATCTGCAACAAGATGGGCTGATAGGGTTATTGTGATCAGCTCCTTGGGTTTTGAAACTTTCTAGGACAGAGTGAAAATACCTCAATTCCTTTTAATGTTTAATCGTACGTGGCTGAATCATGGCATTGGTGTCAGTCTCACTGCCACAGCAGATCTTTGAACACATTCAGTAGCAAAGAAGCATAGTGCCCTCCAGAGAACTCCTGTTGTATGGATGGAAGCGGGAAGGGACAGCCCTTTAACAATTGCTGCATATTCCCCTTCCAACTGCACTCCCAGCTGCAATCAGCCAGATTTGCTCCCCAGAGCATGGGGTGAAGCTATAGTTCCTCATAGATCCCTGGGGAGAGCAGTTCAACAGCAGTGCCTGCATTTCTTGAGCACAGGGGTGTCTAATTTGGGAAGTCTTTACACCAAATGCAGAAGGAAAATGGACTCCTTACTCTTTCCCCTTGAGACCTTGCATGGACATATCAGACAGCCACCTGTGATTTAGAGAACTGATCATTGCAGAATTGGGGCTTTTGCCATTTATTCTGAAAAGGTGTCCTTTTAGGAACAGAATCTACAAATCTATGAATCACCTTACAGCCAGAAGGGACCACTATAATTATCTAGTCTGACCTCCTATATAACACAGGCCATAGAACCTACCCAAAATAATTCCTAGAGCAGATATTTTAGAAAGACATCCAATCTTGATTTAAAAATGGTCAGTGATGGAGAATCCACCATGACCCATAGTGAGTTGTTCCAATGATTAATTACTCATTGTTAAAAATTTATACCTTATTTATAATGTGAATTTGTCTAGCTTCAAATTCCAGCCATTTGGATTGTGTTATACTTTTCTGTGATAGATTGAAGAACCCATAATTAAATATTTGTTCCCCAAGTAGATACTTACAGAGTCACTCCTTAACCTTCTCTTCTTAAGCTAAATAGATTGAGTTCCTTGACTCTATCACTATAAGGCATGTTTTCTAATCCTTTAGTCATTCTCATGGGCATAGGAGCAGACTTCCGCACTTTCCCATGGGTGCTCCACCCCCCCTCTGCCCCCGACCCGCTCCCACTCCACCCCTTCCATGAGGCCCCACCCCTACCCCACCTCTTCTCACCTCTGACCCCACCCCCATTCCAACCCCTTCCCCAAAGTCCCCACCCCAACTCCGCCCTCTCCCTGCCCCATTCCAACTCCTTCCCTAAATCCCGCCCCAGCCCTGCCTCTTCCCCGCCTCCTCCCCTGAGCACACCACGTTCCTGTTTGGCAGCAGCCAGGTGGGAAGCACTGGGAGGTAGGCTGAGGAGCGGGGACGCGGCGTATTCAGGGGGGAGGAGGAGGAGGTCAGGTGGGGGGCTAGGGGAGCTTGGTTGCCAATGGGTGCAGAGCACCCACAGAGTCGGGGCCTATGCTCATGGCTTTTCTCTGAACCCTCTCCAACTGACCAACATCCTTCTTGGATTGTGAACACTAAAACTGGACACAGTATTCCAGCAGAAGTCACAACAGTGCCAAATACAGAGGGAAAAAAACCTCTCTACTCCTACTTAAGATTCTCCTGTTGATGGATCCCAGGATCACATTAGAACTTTTCACCACAGCATCACACAGTGACCTCATATTAAGCTGATTATCCACCCCCCCACCCCCATTTTTTTCCCCAGGGTCACTGCTTCCCAGGATGAAGTCCCCAATCCTGTAAATATAGCCTACATTCTTTGTGCTTAGATGTATACATTTACATTTAGGCACATTAAAAACACATTTTGTTTGCTTGCACCCAGTTTACCAGGCAATCTAGATTGCTCTGAATCAGGGGCCTGTCCTATTCATTATTTACCACTTCCCCAATTTGTGTGTCAACTTCAAGCTTTATCAGTGATGATTTTATATTTTGTTCCAGATCATTAATAAAGATGTTAAATGGCATGAAGTCAAGGACCAAAAGCTGCAGGACTCCACCAGAATAGAATCTCTCAATAATGATTCCCCTGTTACATTTTGAGACCTCTCCGTTAGTCAGTTTATACTAATGTGCTATACTAATGTGATTAATGTGCTACTGGCCACAAAAAGGTTGGGGACCACTGGTCTAAGGTCTCCTGCTTTTCCAGGAGTTCCTCCCATGCTACTTCTTCTCCCAGAAGGATTTCCCCACTGTCCCCATTCCCCAAAACTTCTGGCAGTTTACCTCAGGGATCTCCCTGCCCTTTACAAATCCAGTCTCAGGACTTTCCCCACAGAAGTCTAACCTGTTTCCTGGGGGGTCTCTTCCAGCTTGACTTCCCCAGGTCTTTCCCAGAGAGGGAACCCAACTGTTATGTGCTTCAAGCTGATTTCATACCTCTAAGTATTTCTCTCGTTCTGATTCCCCACAGGTGGGGTACATTGTTATAATTAAGCCACTATCACATTCAGCTGAGCTCACTGTTTATCAATAAGTTGCTAGGTCATCAGCAAGCCTGAGGGATAGCTACTAGGTCATGAGCAAAGCTGAGGCCAGCCTATGACAATTCCCCACACTGCAAATGAAGGTGAAAAAACCACTAAGGTCCCTGACATTCTGATCTGGAGGCACATTCCTTCCTGACCCCAAATCTAGTCATCAGTTTGTCCCTGAGCATGCCAGGCACCCAAAGCAGGATTCTCTGCACCATCTCAGATCACTGATCAACCACGTCCAGTGTCTTGTCTCCAGCTGTGGCCAATCTCTGATGCTTCAGAGGAAGCAAAGAAAAACACACTAATACAAAACAAAAAGAAAAACCAAACTCACCAAAATATATCTTTCCACTTGTGCACTGAGGAACAAAATTCCATCCTGACCCCTGAGGTGACAAGCTGAAGCCCTGAAGCATGAGATTTGATTATAGCCATTGTCTTAATGCAATGCAATGCAGGCAATCCTATTCTCTCCTGTCTGTGTTGGGGAGGAAGGGGGTGGCGAGAGAGATCTTCCAGTATCATGATCAATGTGCTATTACTTTAAAAAAACCTGTTAATGTAGATGGGGAAAAAGTAACATGACTCATAAGAACATAAGAACGGCCGTACCGGGTCAGACCAAAGGTCCATCTAGCCCAGTATCTGTCTACCGACAGTGGCCAATGCCAGGTGCCCCAGAGGGAGTGAACCTAACAGGCAATGATCAAGTGACCTCTCTCTCTCCTGCCATCCATCTCCATCCTCTGACGAACAGAGGCTAGGGACACCATTTTTTGCCCATCCTGGCTAATAGCCATTTATGGACTTAACCACCATGAATTTTTCCAGTTCTCTTTTAAACATTGTTATAGTCCTAGCCTTCACAACCTCCTCAGTTAAGGAGTTCCACAAGTTGACTGTGCGCTGCGTGAAGAAGAACTTCCTTTTATTTGTTTTAAACCTGCTGCCTATGAAGATGAAGATAGTGTTTAGCTGAGATGTTGGTTTAGACAACACTCCACATTAGTGTCTCAGTTCAGTTAGTTCATAAACTGCCTCAGTGCACTGCCAAATGAATTTTGCCTCTCTATGAGATGGTTTGATTCAGTCCTCATATTGGTTTGAGCCTGTTGACAATACTGGTATTGTCCCATTCATGCAAATGATACTGAATATGCTTATTTTCAGATACAGATTTCCATCCTACTATAAGCCTCTTTTGACATTTTAAGGCATAAAGTGAAAGGCGAATTCTCCACAATGATCAACTCTGACTCATAAAGCTAATCTCGACAAAACACCTCCTGCATTGATGGGATTTTTCTTTTACTAAATGAATAGGTAGGCCATCTCATTACCTGAAACAAAACCTCCGTGCCACTAGTGCCACAACTGTCCTTAACAACCAAAGTGAAGCAGCACATTTAAGAGGTGTACAAAACAATGGAATCTCTCTCCCAGTTTCTATATGCCAACTGAAATCCAGTCAGTTGGGTCGATAGTCGGAGAGCATACTGAAAAGACAAACCAGGTCATTGTTACAAAGTAATTAATACTAAGAATGGACGCATTCGGTTATTACTGAAAAGCACAAAGTCCTGTCACCAACAATGACTCTACTGCAACTTATTGATTATAAGGAAAAGTTGTTTTGGTTTCTGTAAAACTCATTTATGCACTCCCTGAATATCCGATAATTTACTACAAGCTTCAACATAATGAAAAAAAAAATTAAAAAAATGTTAATACAATATATCCATAGCTGTGGTCTTCAGTAGCAAGCTACAATATTTGGAGTATGAATTCCTAGTCATAAATTTTGTTAATCATTTATGAGAGTGAATGTCTTCATTTTAAAGTTCTTGTACAGCTTTATCAAAAGATTCTCTTGTTTCTGCATCTCTTTGCTTTCTGCAATCTCTGTAGAAGATTATGGCATTTTGACAATATGATGAAAATTACAGGGGGGGGGAACACAAAAGTGAAATAAAATATAAAGATGAAACAAAAAAGAAAATATGTATTTTGCCTGTATCTTTACTGAGCCTGATTAATTTCTTGAACCAAAATAAATAATAAAATTTGACTTAAACCTACCCCATTATTGGTATAGTATATTCTTTTAAAAGAAGACCCCTTGATAACTGGGCAGCCTTTCTCACCTCCCAGCATGCTTATGATGAATGGGATAGGGTCAGCAAAACTTTTAGGTCACCATTCTGTGTTTTGAGCCTTGATGCATTTACTCATCTGCATTACTGTCAAGTAAACATCCCCTTTCCCAGTAAGATGAGCTTAGATTGCTCAGCAGATCAGACTCTAACATTATGACAAAAATACATAGAGATGAGAAGGTGGCTGTGAGCATATCATGAATATAGCAAGTTCCATGTATATAGGATCCTGTTATTCCTCGTTTTTCCATATTGAAACACTGGCTCTAGAACAATCAGTTTACTTTAAATGTTTATTAAACTAGCTTGAAAGCAAAGTTACTGGATTTTAAAATTGCATCATGTATAAGCAATTTCACACAAAATTATCTTCTTGAAGAACCATCCAAAGCCACTAAATATCAAAGCCCTAAAATTGAGACACCTCTCAAAAAGCATTCATAAGAAAATGTGTAATGAAGTTTCTTTGTAATGATTCACAAATAAAATTAGTCTTTGAATGCAAAAAAACATGTTTAAAGATGATATGTAATGTTGATATTAAAGAACCGGAATGTTTTCCATATCTCCCCCACCTGTTTTTAATGGGGTGTAGCGCAGAATAACACATCCCAATTTGTAACCTGGAAATATACAATGAAGGACCACTAAATAGTAAAATTAAGAGCTTTGAAGCTATATTTTTAATGATTTGTAATTATGTATCGTGAATGAGTGAAAATGAGGTAACACTTAGCCTGTCTTTGCTGGCTGAAGTGTGGTTTTGCCAATTCCTTTACATAGAATTGCTAATCTACTTAAAATATTATTGCTGACAGAACAATGGTAATGTTGTGCTGGAAGACATAAGTGAAAGAAACACAAACATGTAATGATTAAAAACAAAAACAAAACCCACTTTTTCTGGGAAAACCCAAGGCAGGGTGACAACAACATGGTCCATAAATTGCAAAAACAGCAAGAAAAATACAGAAGTTGGGGAACTGAAACTTGTGCATGTGTAATGTACAGGTTACCGAAAATCTGAAGGTTGATATGCTAAAAGTCAATGGGATAAAGATTAAATAATCTGTAATGTAGCAATGCATACAAGACCTAAGTGAACATGGGCCAAAATTAGAGATACACTAAACCAGAAACGGAAGAACAGGACTGAAGAACCAGACCAAGGGATCAGAGAAAGCCATGACTATCATGGATGGAGGAAGAATTTCCCAGTGCCCCAGAATGTGGTAACTCAGGCCCACTTATCAATTTCTGTCTTGCTTATTATTATTTGTCTGGCATAAATAATTGTCACTTATGGCATCTGGACATATCAGTCTGAAATGTATAAATAAAGACAAAAACTTGATTAAGCCAAAATTGAGTGGATTTGTGAATCAATTTCCCAACTTTTACACCCAACCTGATGGGTGAATATTGTAGCAAGACTCTACATCCATGCTTAATGATGGCAGTTAAGGAGTGAAGGCCACACTGGAAATTTAGTCTCAGATTGAGGGTCAAGGTTGGGACTCCTGGCTTTCCACTAACCCACTTTTCCTGGGCCATCTCCTCATAGCAAATATGCTGTTCTCCACTTCACAAAGTCATGCCACATGCTCCATCACAAAAACACTACACCTTTGTTCAAAGAGAAAGGCCAAAGCTACGCAAGCAAATAAGTGTGTTATGTATTTTGAATCGTACCTTAGGAATCAAACAGCCTCAACCCCTCATGACAGCATACTCACACCAACCCATAGTGTAAACTACCAGCTTTCAAATGACATAGAAGATTCAGACCTTTTTGAAGAATGGAACCTCGCAATCAGGGGTTCCCTAGGCTACAGGTTCCCTAGGCATGGTGATAAATCCTGTAAAGGTGACCTACGCAATCCCTCGTTCCGGGTGTCCCTACAACTCCAATTGCCAGGAGCTAGGACTGGACAACAGGGCATGGATCATTCAGTAATTGCCCTGTTCTATTCATTCCCTCTGAAGCATCTGGCACCAGCCACTGCTGGAAGACAGGATACTGGGCTAGACAGACTACTGATCTGAGCTAGTAGGGCCATTCTTATATAGTAGTGCTGAGTGGGTGGGGAAGTGGAAGAATACTGAATTGGCTGAAAAAGAAACAAATGAAGCAGAAAATGCTTCAAAACAAATCATCACTGGAACAGCAACTTCCCAGGAATCCATCATCAACACTGACACTTCCCAGACTCATTAGTTAACATCTTTACCTCAGTTGAAATCAGTAGAATTTAAATTAAGCCACAGTTGGGGTGTAGGTCTACAGTGGAGCTGTACTTGTTGATCTGGTAGGGGAGATGGTATGTCTATGTTATTTGGGCTAGTGCTGAAGTGGTTGGCTGTGGATGATACACTGCATGCATTGTGTATACATCCATGTAGAGAGTTACAAGAGTCTAGAGGGACAATCAACCTCCCTGTTAGAGGATAATACTAGAAATTGTCAGGAGGTGGCAAATCAGGGATTAGAGACATGTTCATATCTCCAATTACAGGAGCACACTCGGAGGAGAGGGGAACAATGCATCAATCACTACAAGCGCACTGCACTTAGAAAAGTATCAATGTAGGGGAGCAGACGTTCTGGGAAAACAAGAGTGGAGGGGGTATCAGTGGGTCAGTATTTGTGTGTGTGTGACTCTACCTGGATGCAGACAGCAGCAATGACTCTGCCTTTCTTGGAGTTGGAGGAGCTTTTCAACCCCTTCCTTACAATTCACAACAGCAGAAGAGTTGGGCCAACAAGGCACAAGGACCACTAAGGAGTAGGGAGAGCGGGTAAGGGACACATATTAGGGATCTAGACCATAGCTCAAACTCATTCTCTTGGGCTGATTTGCTTCCTTTCCACATAGCATAGCAGGTGAAGAGGGCAGGAGGCTCAAATGGGGGGGAAACTGCTGGGTTTCTTTCTTTTCTACTTTGCTTATTTGTTCTCCAACCCACCAAGCTTCAGAGCAATGAAGAGAGGAGCTGGGGGAATTATGAGGATATAGGAGCTCAGAATGTAAATAAACGATGAGCATTTCTTAGGGTATGTCTACACTACAAGAGTAGTTCGATTTAACTTAGGTCGAATTTGTGGATTCGACCTTATGAAGTCGAATTTGTGTATCCATACTAAGGACACTAATTCGACTTTGTGAGTCCACACTAACGGGGCAAGCGTCGACATTGGAAGCAGTGCATTCTGGGCAGCTATCCCACAGTTCCCGCAGTCCCCGCTTCCCATTGGAATGCTGGGTAGAGCCCCCAATGCCTGCTGGGGGAAAAATGTGTCAAGGGTGGTTTTGGGTAACTGTCGTCATTCAACCGTCACTCCCGCCCTCCCTCCCTGAAAGCGCCGGCGGGAAATCTGTTAGCGCACTTTTCTGGTCAGTGACAGCGCGGACGCCACAGCACTGCGAGCATGGAGCCCGCTGCAATCATCGCTGCACTTATGGCCGTTGTCAACTCCTCGCACCTTATCGTCCACCTCTTCCACAGTCAGCTGCTGAGAAATCGGGCGAGGAGGCTCCGGCAGCACGGTGAGGACATGAAGTGTCAGAGTGGCACAGACCTCTCACAAAGCACGGGATCCCACGCCGCGGAGATCATGGTGGCAATGGGTCACGTTCATGCTCTGGAACGGCGATTCTGGGCCCGGGAAACAAGCGCAGACTGGTGGGACCGCATAGTGCTGCAGGTCTGGGATGAATCACAGTGACTGCGAAACTTCAGGATGCATAAGGGCACTTTCCTTGAACTCTGTGACTTGCTGTCCCCTGCCCTGAAGCACCAGGACACCCCGATGCGAGCAGCCCTGAGTGTGCAGAAGCGAGTGGCCATAGCCCTCTGGAAACTTGCCACGCCAGACAGCTACCGGTCAGTAGCGAACCACTTTGGCGTGGGCAAATCTACCGTGGGGGTTGCTGTGATGCAAGTAGCCCACGCAATCGTTGAGCTACTGCTCTCAAAGGTAGTGACCCTGGGAAACGTCCAGGTCGTCATAGATGGCTTCGCCGCAATGGGATTCCCAAACTGCGGTGGGGCTATAGATGGGACTCACATCCCTATCCTGGGACCGGCCCACCAGGCCAGCCAGTATATTAACCGAAAGGGCTACTTTTCAATGGTGCTGCAAGCACTGGTGGACCATAGGGGACGTTTTACCAACATCTACGTCGGGTGGCCGGGCAAGGTTCATGACGCGCGTGTTTTCAGGAACTCTGGTCTGTTTAGACGCCTGCAGGAAGGTAGTTTCTTCCCGGACCACAAAATAACTGTTGGGGATGTGGAGATGCCTACAGTGATCCTCGGGGACCCAGCCTACCCGCTAATGCCCTGGCTCATGAAGCCCTATACAGGCGCCTTGGACAATGACAAGGAGCTCTTCAACTACCGGCTGAGCAAGTGCAGAATGGTGGTGGAGTGTGCTTTCGGACGTCTCAAGGGGAGATGGAGGAGCTTACTGACTCGCTCGGATCTCAGCGAAACCAATATCCCCATTGTTATTGCAGCTTGCTGTGTGCTCCACAATCTCTGTGAGAGCAAAGGGGAGACCTTTATGGCGGGATGGGAGGTTGAGGCAAATCGCCTGGCTGCTGATTACGCTCAGCCAGACACCCATGCGATTAGAAGAGCCCAGCGGGAAGCGCTGTGCATCTGGGAGGCTTTGAAAGCTAGGTTCCTCAGAGAGCAGGGTAACCTATGACTGTCCAGTCTCTTTACAGAGAAGCTGAACCTGCCCCTGTTTCAGTTACTATTAACTTTTTTCAGTGGTTACATACCCCGTTCACCAGGTTTCCCCCTTCCAACAGACGTTTAAAAATAAAGTTATTGGAACATTGTTAATTAACAAAGTTTTCTTTACTAACGAATTCGCATTAAAGGGTTCAAACAGGGATGCAGACTGTGGTGGGTACTGTGTGCAGTGATGTACAGACCGCTTCTACACTCGAGGAATGACAGGCTCCTGCTCCTACAGCGGTCTCTGGGGGGAGGACGGTTACAGGAGGGTGTGCAGGAAGGGGTGGGTTTGCAGGAAGGGGTGAGGGGTGTGTGGGAAGGGTGAGTAGGTGTAGGGGGATGATGGCTCTGGCTGGGGCTCAGGGCATCGGAGAGGCTCATGGCTAGGGTGGAAGGGCATGGTAAGGGCAGCCTGCCTTGCCATTTGTGGATGCCAGGCGCTCGGACCCTGGGGCAGCATACACCTCCCAGACTGACCTGGGGCAGCAGACACCTCCCAGAGTGACCCAGATGCCTAGTGACTGCACTCTGTGTGTGACCTGCTGTTGATCCTGCCCCCATGTCTGTACTCTGGTAATGGTGGCTGTCCTATGCAATTAACAAACCCCTCCCCCCCCCCTTCACACAAAGTCTTCTGCAAAGAAACATGACGGAAACAGTAATTAACAGCAAACTATTTTTAATACTCAACTACACAGTTGGGGGATGAAACTGGGATTTGGGATTGGGTGAGCCAGGAAGGGAAGCAATTCTCATACTTTAGGGAATGAGAGCTGTTTGGTATATGAGCGCTCTGCTGGGGTGGAGTGACAGTTTTCACGGCCCCTAGCGCCCCTCCTTCTTGTTATTTTGGGTGAGGGGGGGCAGGACTTTGTGGCGGGGGAGGGCGGTTGCAGATACAGTGCAGGGGGGCTCTCTTCTCCTGCCTGCGGTCCTGCAGAACATCCACAAGGCGCTGGAGCGTGTCCGTTTGCTCCCTCATTAGGCCAAGCAGCGTTTGAGTCGCCTGCTGGTCTTCCTGCCGCCACCTGTCCTCCCGTTCGCTGTGCGAGCGCTGCTGCTGAGAGAGGGTCTCCCTCCACTTGCTCTGCTGGGCCGCCTCAGCTCTGGAGCAGGCCATCAGTTCAGCGAACATCTCGTCCCGAGTCTTTTTCTTTCGCCGCCTAATCTGCGCCAGCCTCTGTGAGGGGGATGCCGGGGCAGGCCGGGAAACAGACGCAGCTGTGTGATGGGAAAAAGGAAGTGATTTCCTTGCAAAGATACATGTTTGCGAACACTGAACACAGTCTAGTCTGTCTCTGTGAACAAGACCATACACGGCACCTATCTCATGCGCTCTCAGGACAAGTTCGAATTTTCGGCATCCGCTTTCATTGCCTGGGGTCTTGCACTGGAGATCAGACAAGCGGGGCAGGACAGCAGAATCCGTGTAGCAGCCAGGCCTGGTAAGCCGTAAAGTTTAGGCTGCTTAAAAGTTAATGTATAGCAGTGCCCTCCTGCTGCAGGCAATCTGGAAAGCATAAACTCTGACCCTGTTCCACCCCCTCGCGGCTGTCCCCAGGAAAGATCACTGTATGCTTCCCCTCTGCAGCCTCCACCACGTGGCTGTTAAACGACGCTTATTGTTATGCAAAGGAAAAGTGAAGCATTCCCAATAGTAACATTACACCAATTCCCCTAATTAGATGCAGCAGTCGCCGAGCGAGATCACCCTGAGGCGGGTCACTAAGAGAGACAGAGAGCGCATGCTGCATGAAATCCTGCACAAACCAGGGCCCTCTGCTGCCATGCTCGTCGAGGCAATGCTCCCACTGTACGTGAGGATGGCCTGGCGCGGAAGAGTGTGCTTCCACGGAGCACCCAATAAGGCACCTCTCCCCAGGAACCTCCTGCGGAGGCTTTTCGAGTACCCCTACGAGAGCTTCGTGGAACTCTCCCAAGAGGATTTCTGTTCTATCCCCATAAACATTGACCTTCTTTTCATATAGTTTTTATTCCTGTTTTTTAAAAAATAAATGTTTACATGTTTATAGCACTGAAGCCCGGTCTACACTAGGCGTTTAAACCGGTTTTAGGAGCGTAAAACCGATTTAACGCCACACCCGTCCACACTAAGAGGCCTTTTATATCGGTATAAAGGGCTCTTTAAACCGGTTTCTGTACTCCTCCCTAACGAGAGGAGTAGCGCTAATATCGGTATTACCATATCGGATTGGGGTTAGTGTGGCCGCAGATCGACGGTATTGGCCTCCGGGCGGTATCCCACAGTGCACCACTGACCGCTCTGGACAGCAATCTGAACTCGGATGCAGTGGCCAGGTAGACAGGAAAAGCCCCGCAAACTTTTGAATATTTCCTGTTTGCCTAGCGTGGAGCTCAGATCAGCACGTGTGGCGATGCAGTCCGAAATCAAAATAAAGAAAGAGCTCCCGCATGGACCATGCGGATGTGATCGCTGTAAGGGCAGGCAAATCTGTTCTATCAGCACTCCGTTACAGAAGACGAAATTCAAAATCATTTTTAAAAAATCTCCAGACAGACGCCATAGCAGGGGCTCAGCGCACTGCTGCGTGACAAACGTAACGGAAAGCCCAAGAATCAAATGGACGCTCATGGACTGGAGGACTCAAGCTATCCCACAGTTCCTGCAGTCTCCGAAAAGTATTTGCATTCTTGGCTGAGCTCCAAATGCTTCTAGGGTCAAATACAGTGTCCACGGTGGGTCAGGGCATAGCTCGGCAATTTACGCACCCCCACCCCCCAGCCCCAGAAGTGAAAGGGAAAACAATCCTCTCTTGACTCTTTAACATGTCACCCTATCTTTACTGAATGCTGCAGATAGACCCGATGCTGCAGCACTCAACACCAACATCCTTGCTCCCCCCCGCCATGGGTGGCTGATGGTGCAATACGAGTGGTATCCGTCCTCGTCATCAGCCTATTGGCACATGGGGCAGTGCAAAAGGACTGGTAACCATGCTGACTAGCTTCCGTTAGGTCGATCAAGGGTGCCTGGCCCTAATTTTTCATGGTAGATGGTACAGTATGGCTGATAACCATCATCGTCATAGCAACAGGGGGCTGAGCTCTGTCAGCCCCCACCCTTCATGTGTAAAAAAAAGATTCTATTGCCCCTGGACTAGCAGAGGGATGCTGGGCTCCTCTGCTCCATACTCCTTACTGTCCTGTCTGGACTATCATAGCAGCTGGAGGCTGCCTTCCACTCATTTCTCACTAACAAGTCAGTGTGTCTTATTCCTGCATTCTTTATTACTTCATCACACAAGTGGGGGGACAATGCTACGGTAGCCCAGGAAGGCTGGGGGAAGAACGGAATCAACAGGTGGGGTTGTTGCAGGAGCACCTCCTGTGAATAGCATACAGCTCATAATTTCTGCAGGATCTGACACAGAGCAGCTGTGCTCTCTGATACAGTGGTTCTCTAGTACACTTGCCCATATTCTAGGCAGGACTGATTCTATTTTTAGATACCAAAAAGGAGGGATTGACTCTGGGAGTCATTCCCAATTTTGGCTTTTGCGCCCCTGGCTAAGAGCAGCCAGGGGCACTTATGACAGCAGCAAATGGTGCAAAACGACTGGTAGCCATGCTCATCTTTTTACCAATTTATGGACTGGTAGATGGTACAGTATGGCTAATAACCATCTCTGCTGTCATGCAAAAGCAAAAGCATGCTGCTGTGTAGCGCTGCTGAATCGCCTCTGTCAGCGGCATCTAGTACACATACGGTGAAAGTCACAAAAGGCAAAACAGGCTCCATGATTGCCATGCTATGGCATCTGCCAGGGCAATCCAGGGAAAAAAGGCGCGAAATGCTTGTCTGCCGTTGCTTTCCCAGAGGAAGGAGTGACTGACGACATTTACCCAGAACCACCCGCGACAATGATTTTTGCCCCATCAGGCACTGGGATCTCAACCCGGAAATTCCAAGGGGCGGGGGAGGCTGCGGGAACTATGGGATAGCTACGGAATAGCTACCCACAGTGCAACGCTCCAGAAGTCGATGCTAGCCTCGGACCGTGGACGCACACCACCAATTTAATGTGTTTAGTGTGGCCGCGCGCACTCGATTTTATACAATCTGTTTTACAAAACCGGTTTATGCAAATTCGGAATAGTCCCGTAGTGTAGACGTACCCTTACCGACTGATCCTTCCCCTGATTCAGAGTCTGGGTTAAGGGCCGGGGAGGGTTGGTAGGTGATCTCCGTGAGGGTGATGAAGAGATCCTGGCTGTCGGGGAAAGCAGCATTGTAAGCGCTGTCGCCTGCCTCGTCCTCCACAAACCCTTCCTCATCTTCCCCATCCGCGAACATCGCCAAGGAACTGCCCGTCGACACTATCCCATCCTCAGAGTCCACGGTCACTGGTGGGGCAGTGGTGGCAGACGCACCGAGAATGGCATGCAGTGCCTCGTAGAAGCGGCATGTCTGGGGCTGGGCTCCGGAGCGTCTGTTTGCCGCTTTGATTTTTTGATAGCCTTGTCTCATGTCCTTGATTTTCACGCGGCACTGTGTTGCATCCCGGTTGTATCCTCTGAGTGCCGTGGCTTTGGAGACCTTCTTGTAGGTCTTTGCATTCCGTTTTTTGGAGCGCAGCTCCAAAAGCACAGACTCATCGCCCCACACAGCGATCAGATCCAAGACTTCCCGGTCAGTCCATGCTGAGGCCCTCTTTTCTACTCCGAGATTGCATGGACCCCTCTCCCGGAGAGCTCTGCATCGTTGCCGGTGCTGCTGAGCTCGCCCCGATGTCCAACCAGGAATTGAGATTCAAACTGGCCAGACAGGAAAAGTAATTCAAATTTTCCCGGGGCTTTTCCTGTATGGCTGATCAGAACATCTGAGCTCGGACTGCTGTCCAGAGCGTCAACACAGTGGTGCACTGTGGGATAGCTCCCGGAGCTACTAAGGTCGATTTCTGTCCACACATAGGCTAACTTGACATAGCCATGTCGAATTTAGCGCTATTCCCCTCGTCGGGGTGGAGTACCGAATTCGAACTAAAGAGCCCTCTAGGTCGAACTAATTAGCTTCCTGGTGTGGACGGTTGCACGGTTAAATCGAATTAACGCTGCTAAATTCGACATAAACTCCTAGTGTAGACCAGGCCTTAGTGACATTACTATCCCCCTGTAAAGGAAGCTTCTGAAGAAATTAAGACTGGAGTACGTGAGACATGTACACACACAGATTGTTAGGAGCAGAAATTCTTTGTAGATCGATCACCTTTTTCACTACCAGGAAGGAAACCTTATAGAACTTTTGGACATTGCATATCCTAGGAAATGGTTTAACAACGCACTTTCAATGGTCATACATTTAGAGCTGCTTGCATATTGGGAATTGCCAAGCCTGTTGTAAACATATCCAGGGAAACAGACCTCATAATTAAATTTCTTAATTATTGCAGAGAGGTCAAATCTGAAGTTAGCATAAATTGCTGTTTCTTTGACCAGCATTCAGATAGGATATTTTAATCTGTTTAGTAGGTCAATAAGTTCTGATTTATTAGGAGATAACAAGATGTTCAGGTTTCACAAGAACAGTATTCTTTTGTAATGCAATGCCTCAGAGTTCCCCACAGAAATAATGGGAATACATTCATTTGACCCTATTGTCTTCATGCTGTGATTTCCAGCAGTACAACTGAAGGAAGGTACTACTTTAAATCATTAGAGGGCCTTCCCCCTCCTCTGTAATTATATCAGCATGAATCTCACAACAAACAATATAAAGTGGAAATTGTTACTATGAGCCGCAATGATTTTAGATTTAATACTGGAGAAAAATGAAACCGGCTGCACATTGTGAAACAATTGTAGGAAAAGCCAGTAGGTAATGGCAACCTAGATAGAAGATAAGGCATTGGCTGTTTTTGAAATAACTGTTGAAATTTTTACATTGATTTTAGTTTTATTTGTACCTACTCTATGAATACACCCCAATCCCAACCAAAAATTATGAAACCTCAAATCACAGTGAAACTTCCATGACTGTCCATGAAACATTGTATATAATATCAGAGAATGGAAGTAAATGGATAATGACCTTGCTTAAAAATCTATACTATACCCAACATTAGTTTCTGATTTGCCAGGCCCAATAATGTGTGTGTAGGGGGGTTGTTTGTTTTTTGAATTCTAAAAATATTTTGAGTATCCCTAAGGTCCTCAACATGCTTATTCCAAAGTAAGTTCTCAACATAAAGCTAGTAGACTAGGATACTTACATCTATTGTATTATATTCAGGTTCATACATGGCTCTCATCACTGTAGCATCCAGAAGTCTCTATCAGAGAGTGGAGAGCAATTTTCTCCATAAAGCAGCAGCTCTCTTCCAAGAACACTTCTTTTTTAATATAAGTTTTGGAGAACTGGGCATGACAATCCTGCTCTCTTCTCTTGAATTCCTGAGGGAACTCATGTGGTTCCTAACCTTCTGCTTCCCCACAAAGATGTTCCTTCTTTCTATCAAGAAATTGTGCAGTGGAGAAACTATGACTAAGACCCACTTTAGGGTCTTGACTGGTCTGTCCCACATGTATGAGCTAGTGCTCTGGTGTGTGTTTGGTTTTTGTTTCATGTTTCTCCTTTGTTTTGAGGTGATAAGAGCATGTCCAGAGACATGGATTTTTCAGATGATAGCATCTCTTCAGTTTTCAGAATTACATAGCTAGATTGAATGTTGGAGTATCATTAGCTGTTTTCGTTTCCTGAGAAGAAATGAATACATTTACTACAGAAAATTCAATTCAACTTTTTCTTCATGTCTTGGGGCTGTTTTCATAAAGCAGCTTGTTTGTTGGCAACAAACACATAAAACTCCAGCACCACAGTTTTGAATCTGTTTGTAAATAATGACAATGATAAAAAACAACTGCATTTAGCTTCAGCCAAAAAGAGTTTTTGCTTATCATACTGTGAAACATAATCAGAGTTTTTGTTCCACACACTGCACACCAAAATTGATTAGAAAACTATACGACCAAAAGTTCAGATTAGATTGTGCAAATACGAAGACGATGTCATTAATGTCCTTACATCCTTCACTACAGGAAGTAATATGGTCATTTAGAAAATGTCAATTTGTGTCTTTCAATAGATGATTGCAAATAATCTACATGGATCTTGCCGGTTGTATTGGATTTCTGCAAGCTTCCTGAAACAACCCAAGCGAATACCCTTGAATTGTCTAGAGGAAGGCAAGGTATTTATCAGATTTATTTGTTAACGCTACCTTCCACCTTTTCATAGCATTGCACAGTTTAAAGGTGTAGAGCTTCCATTAATGATAACAAGCATGGCTATGCTCTTATAAAACTCTGTCAAAGGTCACCATTAAATGCTGAATATGGCCCAAGACTTTAAAGGCCAATAGATGTGTGGTTCCAAGATGCTAACAATCAAAAAAGAGATTCAGTAGATGAAATGTTGGCTCTGCTGTATCCACTGGATCTGATTGCTTGCTCAATGAAGATTAATAAATTGAAAATAATTGTGAACAAGATCTGACATTGCATATGCACAAACATGGGAACAATGAGCAATTGTATTTAAATTTATTACTTGATCATACAGCAGCAAACATGTTGATAATTAACAGTTAAGTGAATTAAATGAAATGAATTTGATAATTATTAATAATAAATGGAATGATTACTAAAGACCAATGTTTTTATTTTTAAAGCAGATTTCCATGTTTCTCCACACATATCCATGGCAGTAACATTTATAAGAGATGTTAGCCTCAGTCCTACAGAAACTTACACATGTGCTTAATTTTATTTACATGTGGAAAAAAATGTTCTAATATACAACTGTGAAACCAACAGTGAAGCCAATAAAGCGTAACTTTCCTCTTTTAGTCACCTATGTATCTTTTTGACTCTCCCATCTAAAATGATCTTCCTCTTCCTTTCATTACCACACCTGATAATAACTAGAATTGGTTTAATGTGAGAAAATTAAACACTCCTCAGATCAAAAACTAACTCAGGCAATCGAAGTATGACCAATAGACAGTGTATGATGGATACAGACAGCTTCCATTTATAGTTTTAGCTCAACTATGACAAATCCCAATGCTGATCTAAAAAAATCACCACTACAACTATTGCAATGTTTTGCAATGATGCTTATGGGGTATGCTTGTTAATGAAATTAAAGCTATATGGCAAGCTGATACTTTGATTGTCATGGAACATTGCAATCCTCACTCACATTTTGAGGAAGTAATCTGTATTCTCTCAAAGTTAAGTAAGAAGAAGATCAATATAATATTTGTCAGAAATGAAAAAACCCTGCATTTATGAAGAAGTGTAATCCCATCATTGATTTCCGAACCTGAAGTCCTCTGCAGAGTGTTACAAATCCACACTGTGTCCTTCAGTGATAGATTTAGCATTTAGATTTCTGATTTAACAAAGAGATGAGTAAAAGCTCTTATTGGTACACATGATAGGTTGACTACACATCTGAGAGACTCAAGGGCTGAATTATATCCTTCCACAAAGGACGCAAGCTATCTGGTGCAAATTTGCCTTCACCTACACAAATGCTTTCACATTGCTAACAGAAATGTGTGCGCTATTTGGCTCACTAAATAAATTGGTTTCACATTCGTCATTTTTCTTTTTTTCCTAAAAAAAAAAAAAAGCATATGCACATATAGTCCCTAAAATCCAATCCAGCACCCAGTGAAGTCAAAGGGAATTTTCCCATTTGCTTCAATAGACTTGGTATTAGATCTCCAATGAATATAAAATCAGCACAGGAAGGGAGCACGTATCCCAATGATGCACTGGATGGGAGGAGTCCAACATCTCCTTCTCTATAAAGAACGAATGGTGGCAACATTACGCACAGGGGAATGCCCGTAAATGCCAGACATGCCTGGGAATCCTTGGCTCCAACAATTGGCTTTGCAGAAGAGTTTTAAATCTACCCTCAGCAACGGCTTACCATTGTGCTGACACTGTTTGGCAATCTGCAGCTGCACTTTACAGGCCTCTGATGGGGCTCAAAGGATGCAGCGGGATAATTAATACTAGTTTGAATAGTACTAGATAATGAATACTAGTTTGAATAGTACTAGATAATGAATACTAGTTTGAATTGATTACTCTCCAATTTGCGTATGTGGGCACGTGGCCACCTCCACACAGGAGACGGAACAAAGCATCTCTTCCTGGTTTCTTTACCCTTCACCTCACTTGATTGATCCACCCTAATGTCTGACAGTTCAGAATATTTGCAGAGAGGGATGCAAGCAACTGTGCAGAAAGGGAGTGATTTAGTTAGGGATTGGTCCTGCATTGAGCAGGAGGTTGGACTAGATGACCTCCTGAGCTCCCTTCCAACCCTGATATTCTATGATTCTATACAGACACCTATGTACGCTACATCTACTTTTCATGCTTTTCTCCTCAATACACTGCACAGTTAGGAAGCACTGCAGAAACAACAGGAAACTACTTAAACTTTTGGAAAAATACAACTATTTTTGGCTGTACTACACACCTCCATTTTCTCCACCAAAATGGAGAAGACATTAAACTCTAAAACTACTGAAGAATATTCACAGACATGATCTTAAAATGCTGGGTTACCACAATTAATACAGTTACTAATTAAAACTGTTGCTTTTCAAGGGTGTCAGATGAAGAAAGAAAATTAGCACTGATTGCCTTCTCATATGTCAGGAGACTGCTCCTGTGTAGGAGGAAGAACCACAGTGAGTATATGTAACATTGACAAACCCCAGTTGTGAGTGGGCAGGATTGAACCTGGGACCTCTGGAGCTTAGTACATGAGCCTCTACAGCATAAGCTAAAAGTCAACTGTTAGCTGGAGTGAGAGATTTTATATATATATATAGAGAGAGATATAGATATAGATATAGATATAGATAGATATAGATAGCATTCTCTCGCTCTCTCTTTCTTTCTTTCTGCCACTAGACAGGACACAACACCATACCCAGAAGGTGTGTGGGTTACATATATGCCAGTATTGATCTGTAGATTGTGTAGGGTAATCAATGAAGTAAATGAATGTTGGATATATTCACTACTGTGATAGTGATATTGCATGTCTACAGTAGGGCAAGTAGCGAGTCCAGGCATACACTTGCTCTTCTTTTACTGCATGATGGCTTATTTCTACTTGATATATATGATTTGGGTACTTTAAGGCCTCTAAGTAGTTGCTTTACAATTTTGCCTTAGATAATTAATCTTAGAATCTGCAGTACTCGAATATCTACGGAATATTGTAAATAATGAGGTAACAAAATCAAATACTGAGGTTGTATCAAAGGCAAAACTAAATACATTGTTTTAAGGGTAATAGTACTACAGTGGTTGGTATTCTACTAAGTAGTAAATCAAATAAGTAACACAAGAAAGTCTGACAAAAGCATTTGGGGTACAGGAAACCTGATGTAGATAAGATTACTGCAAAAATGTATCATGAATCCCTAGCATTGACTCTGAGTCCTACCGTTCATTTTTGTTATTCTTAGGTTTTGTTAAGGTTCACCCAAATGGACCTAAGAAAGAAATGGAACTGATCTGTCATCTCTATCGCAGAAGAAGTTCCCAACTTAATGACATTCAAGTGTGTAAGAAATGGCATGCTAGTCAGGTCTCGTGAAGCCACTTTCACTTTTTTATGCTTGTTAAAGTAGATCAGAAAATTCAATAAAGACAACGTAAGAAACGTTGCACACGGCTTGCTGACAGTCTCTCATATTTTTTACTCACTACAGTGTTTCTCAAATTGAGGCCCCTGTGGAGTGCTACCAGGTGATCCACAAAGCTGCATCTATCACAACTGTGAAACATCTGTCTGTATGCCCACAGTTAAATTTCCTGCTAGTCGTAGCCCATCCTAGGATTCCTTTACAGCTTCCTAATTTTTTTTCATAGACTGGAGGGAAAAAAATCCCTTGTGCTATGTGTGCAATTATTTAATATCTTCTATGTCTGTTGTTTCTTTAGTTCTGGGGATTTAATCATGATCAAATTTGCAGTTTACACCAAAATCAGAAGCTTGGAAACATATAAGAAGATGCCTATCAGGAAGTAATTGAGAATTAGACAGCTGCACCTCAAGTGTAGATCTGTGGAAGACCTGTTTGCTCTGAACTGGACCAAACTGAAAAATAACTTGGAGAGAGCATACCCGACTCTGTCATGCATTTATTGTTTGGCATTGAGAATGTCTTACCTATCTAAGCTTCAGTTTCCTCATCTGTAAAATGAGGATAGTGAGAGCTCCCTGTATCCCAGGAATGTTGCAAAGCTTAATTCACTGATATTTGTAAACCACTTTGAGATCCTGACTGGCCCTTTGGATAGAAATAAAACATCATTCACTGAGTGATACACTAATTCTGAGAAAAGTGTGAAGTTCCTCCACACTACAGCTCGTTTCTGTGTGGGGTGGTCAGAAAATGTCAAGCCACTGATACCAAAACTGTTGGCAGGAAAGGTTTGGCTTAGATATATTTCCTGTTTTGAAAAAATTGAGGCAATGTTTCTAGTGACATTGTCAAAACATCCCATTTTGACATTTTCAAAATGAGAAGTTGAAGGGTTTTTTTTATTATTCAAAATAACTTTTCATTTAGAAATAAAATTGATGGAGAATAAAAAAGTAAAATATAAAAAGGTCAAAATCTAGATAAAACATTTACAATTTATTGAAACAAAATATTTTGGATTGACCCAGTTCCTCCCCACCCTTCCATTTTTTGAGATTTTGACTTTTCATCCTGATTGGGGACAGGAAAATTTGTTGACATCTCAAAAATTCTCAAGGATGAGGAGACATTTCCCACCCGGCTCTACTCCATTCATCTCAATAGGTTATTAAAACAAACACAATCATCATCATTGCTATTTAAATGCTAACATTAACCTTTTTACTGCTGATTCCAGTAACTGACACCTTCAGATAATGTTCTTGTCTAATGTAATTAATTTGAAGTGACATTGCAGAGGAATAAGCCATCAAATTTTTAACATGCAAACTGAATAGTCAACTCTCAGATATTCTTCTAAATTATTTAAGTAATTGAAACACTTGTTACTGAGCTAGTTACAGCTGTTCACTTTAATGAAATGACATTCATTGTGTCTTACAGTGTTATTGATTAAAAGAATAGAAGTATATGACCATACAGAATAGAAAATCCTTTCTAAAATCATAGCCAAGTGTCATAGTACCTTTAGTATCAGAGGGGGAGCCGTGTTAGTCTGGATCTGTAAAAAGCACCCATGAAAGCTTATGCTCCAATACGTCTGTTAGTTTATAAGGTGCCACAGGACTCTTTGTTGCTTTTTATAGTACCTTTAGAGTTTAATATTGTAGGAGGTACTGGGAACCTGCCACCTAATGAAGTATGGGAATGACAGTTGCTCAGCATTTCTCAGGCTATGTTTTCACTGCCAAAAAAGATTTATTTTTTTTTAAAGAAAAAACAGCAAGATACCAGTGTGAGTTAGCGGTCTTGCTGTAGAATCCTACTGAAGACAAGGCATAGGTAATTTTTACCATAATATATCTAGGCAAGGAGAACATCACACACACACACACACACACATACACACACACACACACACAACCTTGCTGAAGTGCATCATGGTAAAAACTACCTGTACCTTGTCTCAGCTAGGAATTTACAGCCAGATAGCTAACACACATTGCTTATCTTGCATTAAAAAAACCCAACATTTTTTGGAAGTGAAGACATAGCATAAGAGTCAAGCCCTCAGAGGAATCAAAGGTGCTTAGTACCTTGTAGAATCAGGCCTTTAATGGTTCCATGCAGTCAGAATCTTGGATTTAAATCTAATTTGAAAAATGATATTCCCAATGACAAAGCATCCCTCAACCCAATTGTTCTCATACTGTAGAATTAATCAACTGAATTCAGAGAACTAACTTTATGACAAACAAGGAGAAAAAATTGGCAGGGCAATAAGGTGATCATTCTCTTCCCAAGTCTTCTACAGAATAGAGAACCCCTAATTTTCTACTCTTAGGGTATGGCTACACTTGCAGCTGTACAGTGCTGGGAGTTAAACCTGTCTTCGTACAGCTGAATAGGGAAAGCGCTGCAGTCTGGCCACACTGACAGCTACCATCGCACTGTCGTGGCCACATTTGCAGTGATATTGGGAGCGGTGCATTATGGGCAGCTATCCCAGCGTTCAAGTGGCTGCAACGTGCTTTTCAAAAGGGGCAGTGGGGTGGAGTGTGACAGAGAGTGTAGGGGAGAGAGAGAGTGGATTTTTGGAGCCGACACTGTGTCAGCTCCCTGCCTTGCAAGTTCCAACCCCCTCCCCCAGCCCTCTCTCGCTCACTGAAAGCACCAGATAAGCAGCCTCCATGAAACGGACCCCCCCCCTCGCTCCCTCCCGGATGCCGCGCTGCTTCTCTCCTCAAGCCCCCTCTCTTCAAGCAAACACTAGCTGTGGGCGTTCCAAAGGGACCTCATTCACAGCAAACAGTAGCTGTGTTTGTTTTCTTGATAAACAGCTTCGGGAGCCCGGAGTTCACAACAAAACAAACAGAGGCATCACAACAAAACAAAGAGCGTAATCTTTACTTAAAAGCATTATGGGAAGCTTCCGGAGGTCAGTTACAGTGTAGTAAGATTATTCCCTGTTTACACTGGCATCCCAGCGCTGTAGCACCAGCGCTATTCTTTTTATTCCTCTCATCGAGGTGGAGTACATGTAGCACTGTAGCCAGGGAGATACAGCGCTGTATGTGCCTTGCCAGTGAGGACAGGGAGTGAGTTACAGCTCTGTAAAGCCACCACCAGCGCTGTAACTCTCAAGTGTAGCCAAGGCCTTAACAAAAACACCATTATACAGCTCTAGGATGGAATGCTGTCCTAGAGGTCAATGTTTATTGGCATTCTTGGCTATCATGGCAACAGTCATTTTAATAACAATTTACAAATGCAATGAATTAACATAAGACTAGATTGTGAAACAACAATTGTGACCTAAACAAAGTGTCAGCCTGGCAGGGAGAGTCACAATCTCCTTCCCAACTCCACCATTCAGCCAAAGAGTAAACGGCACTGGGTCTACACTGCTGCATAGTTGCTATGTGATTGGGGGGAGAGAAGGGTCAAGGTCATGCCCCATCCCCTCACACTGACCTGCACCAGGGCAAAGTAGCATGTCTGTGGAGCCTGCATCCTCTCATACACTGCTATCCATGAAGCAGGTAGCTGGCACAAAGGTGTAATAGGTCTCCATGCAATTCCCTTATACCATGATGCTGCCTGGACCAAGTGAACCACAGTTTGTCCCATATAAATTGCAATGCAATTAGTTTGATCTTTGGGAGTTACCTAGCATGATGCCACTCCTACCCTACTTAATGTAATATCAGTTCAGATTCACACCACCACTGTGAGGTAATAGCAATGGCCTTTTACATACAGGCATTAAACAGTTAATATCTTTGTGCCAGAATAACATGGGGGAAATAGTGCTGATTTTGGCAATACTTTATTTGAAATTATCTTAAAAAAAAAAAGATGTGTATACCTTACCAGTAAAACCAAATGCAAGAGAGAGAAGGAATAACATAATGCAAGCAAAACACAGCCAAACCCACACACACAAAAAGGCTCAACAGGACTAGAATTACTAATAAAATAATGAGGATAGCAATCATATTCAAGTGACTGACACCAGAGCATTCCTACCTCAAAATAACAGGAGCAGTGGCCATCCGTTCATAAGAAATAAATACACAAGATCTCCCCACCCTGCCTCAGTATATAGGAAATCAGCTCCTACCATCCAACAAGGAAACTATCCTCCACTAAGAAACTTCCTGATTACATAATCAAGATACTAGAGACCACTGGTGAGATTTCCAAGAGCAAGCTGGGATAAGCCTATATTGCCTGTACATGCAAGAGACAAATACAATTCCACAGTTTAATCACTATGGCCTCAAGGTACTTCAATATGTGCTTACTCGGAGGAACATGATTAGTCCCAATGTTTTTGAGATGTGAATGGAATTATTCTCATGCCTCATGTTATAAATGTGCTTAAAAACCTTACTGAATATCAAAATCTTGCCAAATCATGCAGTCATTAATCCTCTAACAAACTGGATAAAGAACATACTAATGAAACATTTGTGGCTGTGCTGCGATGTTGCAAAATAAGCATTTTGGCTACTTATTTCAATAAATCAGTAGTACATTTCCTTAAGGCACGTACCTTGAAAACTTTGTGGCGCATGACTGAATTTTAAATAATGTTACTGCATCGCTCCTTTCCAAGGCTCAGACAATCTGGAAGTCCACAGTCATTGGCATATCAAACAAAAGTTATCTTCTTTGCAAATTAAAGAGCTTTTTAATTCATGTTTGAGTAAAATCTAATATGGACCAAAATATGGATCAAAAGTAATTTCCGGACCTTCTTTGTGCCCCCAACACTTTTCTTACTTCATACTTGGAAAAGCCATTTAAAATATAGGAAAACTAAGCTTTGATTTAATATTAATGTCTAAGTCCTTTATGTTCTTAAGCCTCTACTTCATAATTGCATTCTGCTAATAATGGTCTTATGATGACCCCAGGACATTCTTTTTTAAGCAAAACTTTGTTAATGAGCTAAAGTCTAAAATATAGTTAGCTGACAGTTGCCCTATTAGCCTCCTGCACCCCCCTCCCCTCCTCCCAACTTTTAGATAGAGTTCTCCCGCTGCCACCTTATTCCCTCTTTTCTCTTTCAGGATTTTACTGGCTTCTTCATTGACTGCCTTCAAGGGTCTTTACAAGTAACTGCACAAAATGCAAGATATGTCAGGACACAAATAAAGCACTACATTTCAAACAGTGGAAAACTTAGTTTTCAAAAATGTTAGAACGACATGTACAGTGCTTTCTCTGCCATCCAAAAATGAGAATTATTCTCTTTCACCTAAGAATATCAGAGAGTATGACTTGAAGCCTGACAAAAATGGGCCTCTCCAGTGTATGCAACAATAATTTAAAATATATATATACTGTCAAACTAGTAGAAAGGCATTCATCATATACGGCAGCATAGAAAAAAAAAGTATTTATCAATAAAAGTTGTTGATTTGCATTCACATACATTCCTGCAATGGTAATGCATTATCATTATTTGCTGACAAAGTCATTGGAATGAAATAACAGAGGTAATGCAAGATTTCTAAAGGAGAGAAGAGATATTAAACAAACACATCTGAATGCCGAAGGAATTTTTTTTAATAGATGGGTATTAGCATAAGGAAACAAAGGGATATGTGGTTGGTTTGCTATAAACCAGCAGGGTTGGTGCGTTTTTGGTTTGTTTTTAAGCTTACACTTTCAATAGTTCAAATTTCAATAATAATGAAGCATGAAAATAGCATTTTTCCTCATATTCCCAGCATAGAATGACCAACTAAGAGTCTGCTTTTCATATTTCACACTATATTCATACATTCAGATATTTTACAGGACAGTGTGTAGGTCATTCTTACAATCAGTTGTTTTATTTGGGGGTGTAGGGCTTTGACAACTATTCCAAAAAATATATATTTATATATATATGTTCAGAACTGTATCTGCCCAAGAGTCCTCATGCCAGTTTTGTATTTTAAAAGCCACATTTTTCACATTTCTCTCATCTTTGTCCTATGTACTCACACAAAGAGGGTAAACTGACTAAGGGAACATTGACAATTACTAGACATGAAGTGCTGTCAAATGGATAAACAAACGGAAAAACATTTTTTTATTTCTCTCCAATCTCTTTTAGTAACAATAATCTTCAGGCATTACTTGCAACTATGACAGCTAAAAAGTTATAAATATTTCAGACAGAACTATGTTTCTGAAATCAATTAAGTGGGATGTTTACTTACCACAGCTGGAAAGCAACATTTGACTTGACAGAAGTAAGACCTCACCAATAAAATCCAGTAAGAATAAGTAGATTTGTAACACTATCCCACATATATTGTGTTTTCAGTGGATTCTATTCACCGCTCCGTCTTTTCAGAAGCAGAACTACAGTGGTACAGGGTCTATGCATAGCATTTTTACCCCAGAAATTTCTATTTTAGCACCATGAAAATATGACTAATGTATAAAACCATACACAAATCTGCCAAAATATTTTCAGAGAAATTACTGCTGAATTCGACTATGCAACAGTACCTGACTTTAAAAGGGAGAAAAATATATACCTAATACAAATATATAATTATCTGATAGCATACAATACACTAGCACGCATTCACATTTCATTTACATTTAAAAGGCTATACCTAGTAGCATTGTTTGTTGGTGTAGGTATTTAAACATGGTTTGTGGGAGGGAAGGATAATTTTGCATGACAAATGTGTCCCTGGAGTTGAGAAAAAATACTAATTTTTTTTCAATTACCTCTATCTGTGTTCAATGTCAAAATGAGAAGAAAAGTATTTATCGGACATCATTAATATTTCAGTGATGGCAAAAGTTTATGTAGAAGTACTGAATCATGATTGATACCAAATTATATTTATCACCAATATCATTAGATTTGTCAAGAACACCCAGAACATTTAGAAGGGAGACGTGACCTAAAATGCCCAATCCGAGTCATTTTACTTAAGAGGGCCCTTTCTGAGAGACATATTTTTGGTAGGGTACACCATTTTTTCTCCGTCATTTGTCTGATGCACTTTTAAGTGGGATGTTGAGTCTGATCCAAAGATGGTTGAAGTCAATGGGAGCCTGTCCACTGACTACATTGAGCTTTAGAACAGGCCCCTATTTCTCTCATTTTGCATTTTCCTAGCCCCTACTGGAACCCCAAGACTTCCCACCACTTACTCATTTGACTTGCCCCACAATCAGTGCTTGACAACATGGTAACATTCATTCTTTCTAAAGAATGCTATACATTGCCTCACTCTCCACAGACGATACAGATGTTACCTCAAGCACCCTACTGATCTGAGGAAAAAGGCCAACCTTAACTCCCAAATCTTGATCTCTCACTGCACAGGAACACATGGTGCTACTCAGAATATTCTGGTACATATCATGAAAGGCAAGAATTCTATGGAATGAGCCAGTGTGAAGAACTCCAGCTTTGTCCCCAACAACATTTCTGGTTCTTTACTGTGGACCATTTTGAGTAATATGGACATGGGTATAAGTTGGGGCCAGTACAGAACAGTACAGCCCCTATAGTCTATTTTCAAAGTGTTGCTTGGGGTTTAGCCCAGTCATCATTTTAAAAAAGATCTGTAACTAAAACCACCTCATAATCTTGGTATTTACAAGGACATCTATAATGTAAGCTTCTAAAAGATAAATAGTCAAATAGTTTTTATTCTAATATATTTTTCCATGTGCAATATATTTCTTAGTTCAGCTGTATCAGTACCATATAGCATTAAATATGCTGTAAAAATCAGTCTAATCTTGCAATTAACTGTGTCGACAGTCACCACTGATTTCAAAAGGAATTCCATGTGCAAAATGCCTGCATAAGCAGATCTTTGTGTTGCCACTTTTTAAAACAACTCATTTTTATACACAGATTTAGCCCGACAGTGCAACACTTTCTGCTCATGTGAATAAGGGCAGTCTTTCCCGAGTAACATGCACATTATGAGAAACCTCATCTTTAGTCTACATATTTCCATTAGAACTAGTGGAACTGGGTATCCAAACAAATGCCAATTATTTATTTATACTAGTCAGAGGAAAAAAACAGTTATTTTTTTTAAAGGGATTTGTTTCAGAGCTTGCAAATCTTTGATTACCCAGTCTCTGACATAATGACTGGACATGTGTGAGCATTTGCAGTCAATCCTTATAGAACACGAAACTAACTAAAGCTGCTTAAATGAGATCCCTTATTTGATGACATAGAACTAATCTTGCATGCAATACAATGTGTACAGTCTCGCGTTACTGTGGTAAGTGATTTTATCACCCCACTCTTTTTTTTTAAATGATCTAAACCTCATAATTGCACTGTCAGACTAAATGAAATTATTTCTTTATGCTACAACATCCATTCAATTTACAACTCTGACAGCTAAATTCTACTGTCTGAGAGAGACATGGATAGACCTCCCAGTTGTCTGTGTCTCTTTAGCCTTCAAATGAGTCTGTGCAAATCATCCATCTAAATCCTCCCTGATCTCCTTGTAAAGATCAGGCTTCCAGATCGGCCTGTTCAAACATATGGTCAGCATTCAATGAATAGATAGCCTCACATTTACTACTAGAACCTTTTAGGATGGTTCATATGCCTTGCTCCTTTTTAATTTGAATGGATGTGGATAGCATCCCAATTGGGAATTGCTTTATTGTTGTGTGTATGCTGGAAGAACAGCATCGCAACAGAAAATTTGAAAGACTGTTATATGATGTATTATCCCAGATGGTTTCCAGAAATGTCACAAATTACAAAAAGGCCAAAAGATCATGTAAATTCATGTGCTGTTCACTTTATCAAGTCATGTTTACTATCATCAATATGTTAGACTCAGGAAAAGGAGAAGGAATTGCTGTTGTTTTACCTAATTTTCAGCTGTAATCAAGATTGTGTAGTGCCAAGACAAACTTCAGTAAGCTTCAAAAAAACAAGAAGTCATTTACTGAACTGAATTCTTGAAAGAATTTTTACCAGTGCAAAGGCCGTGCATTGATCCACACCTCATTGCCCTAGCCAAAGACAACTGTGAAATGTGTTCCCTTGAAACAAAGGATGTTTGTAACAGTAAAAGGTCCTCTTTAGTAAAGGAAATGAAAGCACCCATGGATTAAATAGACATATATGTACTTTTCCAAGCCTTTGGTAAAGATTGTTACATTTACACAAAAATTACTTGAAGACTTGTTTTAAGATAATTTTCTCCACAATGAAGAATTGTGTTTGTGGTTTGGTGACTATTAGAAGCAGTAAAGCTTGTTATACAAAAGTCATCGAACTGGAAGTTTAGACTTGAAATTAGACGAAGGTTTCTAACCATCAGAGGAGTGAAGTTCTGGAATAGCCTTCCAAGGGGAGCAGTGGAGGCAAAAGACATATCTGGCTTCAAGACTAAGCTTAATAAATTTATGGAAAGGATTGTATGATGGGAAAGCCTAATTTTGGCAATTAATTGATCTTTGACTATTAGTGGTAAATACGCCCAATGGCCTATGATGGGACACTAGATAAGGTGGGATCTGAGTTACTACAGAGAATTCTTTCCTGGGTGTCTGGCTGGTGAGTCTTGCCTACATGCTCAGGGTTTAGCTGATCACCATATTTGGGGTCTGGAAGGAATTTTCCTCCAGGGCAGATTGGCAGAGGCCCTGGGGGTTTTTCGCCTTCCTCTGCAGCATGGGGCATGGGTCACTTTCTGGAGGATTCTCTGCACCTTGACGTCTTTAAACCACAAGTTGAGGACTTCAATAGCTCAGACATAGGTCAGGACTTTGTTACAGGAGTGGGTGGGTGAAATTCTGTGGCCTGTGTTGTGCAGGAGGTCAGACTAGAAGATCATAATGGTCCCTTCTGACCTTAAAGTCTATGAGTCTATGTGCATGGCATCATGCCCTTGCACCCTATTTAATTAAAACAATTTCTACTTTTATTTGGGCAAACAACCTGCAGTCAGATCCAAAACTCACTGAAACCAACTGACTTCAGGATCAGGGTTCTGCTATTGGTAAATGTACTAAAGACATAGTGGAAGTTCCCAGATTTTGATAAATCTATCATAAAGTACCTTCATTTTAGCATAGTGTTAAGAATGCATGAATGCTTTTAGAGACCTGCTTAGGAGAAGAGATGGTTTTAAGGTCGGGGGCGGGAGCAGGAGAGAATGCTAAATTATGTATTTTCTCTGAAAAAGTCTAATCAATTGTAGGACAAACTATGCATACTTTCAGAATTTTTTTAAAAGGAGATACTCATTATTTATTCCCTCACTCACAATTGCTCCATTATGAAATAACTTACAGAACAGATAGCAAGTAAAATGATTTGCTAGAATCACTGGTTTGAAAATGGAGTTTTGGAAAGTAATGGGATTATTACAAAGTCATCCTTTGGGTTATGAAATGCAAAGGATCTGCACTTGTGTTACTACTCCCACCCATTTATGACCTTTTAAATTAGTTAATGAAAAAATGGACAATGGAATGACTATTATCCAGATTGAGGATCCATTTTTAGAAGAGTAGAGTCCACATTGTACTGCCAACTACTATAAACGATAACATGAATAAAAATAGTGTGCAGATAGAATTAGGATGAGTTGGGACATACTGGTACATTCCAAAAAATTGACAAGAATAACTGACATCCCAGATTAAAACCAAGAACAAGTCAAATACTATTTGAAATAAATGGCTTTATGGATATTATTGGTTTTAAATTAAAAGAGAAGGCTAAACGGTAAGTGTGAAACATGCTGGCACTGCAAAAGGAATGTAATAGCTGGTTACAGCCAGTATATATTGTCCCAAGTTTGTTTATTTTTAGTTATTGATGTTTGAGAAACTCTGACAGAAAGACTGATCATACTCTGCTTACATGTAACTGTTTTGATTCTTAAACAATGCCAGCTGAAGATAGAGCAGCAGTGGTTGATAAGAAGAATAATCATGATGCTAAACGGAAGGGAGAGAAGGATTGGTGGAATGGCTGTTCAGAAACAATGGAATGGGAATGGGGTTCTGTACTTAATGGGCCTGGGCCACCCAACTGTCAAGAATCTGCAAATACTGGTAATTTCATACAGCCTGGGATTTATTATTTTTATCTCGGGAACAATTCTGTGCTGTGGAATCCAATTTGTGAAAGTCCCCAGTGGTAGCTGCCTGTGGCTCTGGGGAAGCTCTGCCACACACTTCCTGTGCAACCTTTGGCAAGTGATTGATTACCTCTGTGCCTCAATTTTCCCCATCTGCAAAGTGAAGATAATAATACTTCCTTTCTCCCACCATTCACCTGTCTGGCCTGTTTAAACTGTAAACCCTTAGAACAGGTAGAAAAAGAAACAGAAAATTTGTAGAAAATGTTTCAATTCTTTTTAAGTTTGTCTGCATTTTCAAAGTGTCAATGAATTTTTTTTCCAAAACTCACAAAATCTTGAGAAACCCTATAGATGTTTGAAAAAAATAAAACAAAAAATAATCTGTGATTTTTTTCATCAGAATTTTCAGGCTTTTCCATTTTTTCTTTTTTCATAAAAAAATTATTAGAGCAATGTTGACCAGTTCAATTCACTATACATATGTACAGTGCAAGCACAATTGTCCTTGATCTCAGCTGTAGCCTTTAAGCATTAGGCTAACAATAATAATAATAAGAATGATATACAGTATTAACTACTAGAACCAAGTGTAAACAGAGTTACCAGACTCTGTTTAAAATCCAGTGCGCACACGGCCAAAAATGTTACAGGTATGAGACCTTTCAAACAGACACATTCATTTGCCTAAAGAATTTAAGTAAAACATCAACAAGTTATTATAATTATATTCTCAGGGCAAAGGAGTAAAACTGTTCTTGGCTACTCAAATCATATTAAAGGTATTTGAAAATTTCCAGTTAACAATAAGAGGTTTAATGCAAGAGGTAGTAATTATTTAATAGTAACAGAACAGAAAGAAGCAACACACTGAAAAATGCTGGCCAGATTCCTTCTGAATCAGCCCAAAACCCCAATATCACTTAAACTGCTGATCAGAGCCCTCAACCCTAACCTCCATCATCGGTTTCACTTAGTGCATATAATTATAATGTGAGCACTGTGCATGGAAAAGCTTTCCCAGTTAAAGTTAATGATAAGCTTGTCTTTTTATTATTTAAACAGTATTGGGTCAGCATATCATATGAAGAGACTGAAATTAATTAGAAACTGAAGTGAAGTGAAACTGACCAGTCTAGTGTCATCTTCCCAGCTGGTTGAAATGACAAAAGTAAAAGGAAATGAGGTATATGGCAAAATACAAAGTATTAATTGATTGTTGCAATGTGTTTGGGACTGTACAGAAACTAAGGGATAGACACAATTTGCACGCCTGTGTGGTGCAGTGAAACAGCTGCATGGGCTACTTGGGTCCAGGTGTGCAAAGATAAAACATGCTGTTCATCCATTTACTCCCTTTTCCATAAGTCAGGAATTGGGCAGTGATAGACAGGACTCTATTCCCTGAGTGCACCATCCAGCACAGCTAATCAGTGTATATGGAATCATGTAACTATGTGATAATGTCACCTGCTTTGTTTTTGTTTCTAGCCATCTTGGTTACAAAGAAAGGTTTACAAATCGGAAGACAAATAAATGAAACCCAACATTATTTGTTTTTTAAATCTCATGACATTTTAGTCAGTCACATGATTTTTGAACATTTAGGTTTGGCATTACTGAGTCCTAACTGTATCGTTTGCTATGACCAGCTTTATTATAATATGCTTTGCAGAATAAAATCCATTTATTTGTTTTTTGAGGAACTAAACACAGGGACTGACTAATACGAGCACTCAAGTTTGAGCTTCTGAGCGAGATAAAGTGTTGGAGTTTTGATGTTGTTTTGCACAGCTTGGTGGAGGAATTCAATATTGTAACTAAACCAATGCAAAGAAAAAAGGCTCAAAGAGTACATATTCCCAAAGGAATATTCCAGACAAACAAGGAGAATCTGTAAAAGAAATATGTTCCCTTTGGCTACATAGAAAGAGCATACAGTGTACTGTACATCTGCTCACATTCTATTGAAATCACTTGTAGATCAATTAAGTTTGATTGTGATGGTTTTCCTAATATATATAAAAAAATAGATGAAATTCTGGCCCTATAAAAGTCAGTGGCAAACTGACACTCAAAGATCAAACATAAAGGGAAAGTCTTAGTGTGAGACATGCATAAATAATAATTCCCTGAACCTTGGGATGAGTATAAATGCCTAGGGTGAAATTCTGGCCCCGCTGAAGTCAACAGGAGTTTTGTCATTGGCATGCAAACCAAAATATAGGTCAAATCTAGCTCTAGCTAGAAAAAAGGGGAACATAATTGCTTCCTGGTGCATCTTCTTCCAAAGGAATACTATTGACAGGTTCCCACAAGGAGGAGCTTTGGGGTAAACTTAGCTGCCCTTCCAGATAAAAATATGTCCATCTGCCATCTAATGAATTGACTGTGCCCTCTCTGGGATGTATGCGTCCTGGTATGTGTTAGTAGGTAGCCTTCCTAGCATGATGAAGGGATAGGTTCAAAAATGTTGTACATACACTCAGGGCAGGATTCAGCCCTATTTTTTTGCCTTTTATTTGACAGATTTAATGCTGATTAACAAGTTACAGCTCCTATAGTTGTTAGTTTGGGAAAGGTGGAGAATTATTCCAACCAAAGCAATTGACAGATTTAAAAATATAGGTTTGCTCCAATTAAAGAAGCAAATGTGAAAAAGATGGATTTTTATACTGATTTGAGGATGATTTTGAATGATAATCGATTGGATTCAGTAAACAGAAAGAGGCTGGGTTGAAGAGAAATAAGTGTAAAACAACAAGGAGTCCTTGTGGCACCTTAGAGGCTAACAAATTTATTTGGGCATAAGCTTTCGTGGCTTAGAACCCACTTCACTACTGTATTTTCCACTCCATGCATCGGATGGGTATAAATACACAGCACATGAAAAGATGGGAGCTGCCTTATCAAGTGGGAAGTCAATCTAACAAGACAATTCAATTAACAGTAAGATACCAAGGGAGGAAAAAATCACTTTTCTAGTGGCAATGAGAGTGGCCCATTTCAAACAGTTGACAAGAAGGTGTGAGTAATAGTAGCGGGAAATTAGGTTGTGTAATGACCTAACCACACCCAGTCTTTATTCAGGCCTAATTTGATCGTGTCCAGTTTGCAAATTAATTCCAGTTCTGCAGTTTCACATTAGAGTCAATTTTTAAGGTTTTTTTGAAGAAGAATTGCCACTTTTAGGCCTGTTATTGAGTGACCTGGGAGATGAAAGTGTTTTCCTACTGGTTTTTTAATGTTTGTGAGTGAGAGAGAGAAAAAGAGATTAAAATTTTAGTGAAAGGTAATATTTAGAAAAAGAAAACAAGCATAAATCAATGATAACCTTTTTGGTTGCACAGCTTCACATTTTTAACCCTTTAAAGGTGAAACCACTGTAAGCCATTTAGAGTAACCAATAAGGTATTTTGCTCATGTTCAAGACCTTTTTAATAATTCAAAAATACTTTGTTATTGTGCTTTAGTCAAATTTATGTTAGCAATTTCTATTTCTATTTTAAGAATAAGAAATGTTTAATGGATGATTGTACATTTTACAGTTCATTCAATCGGCTTGAAAGTTGTCCTGTAAGGAGTAAGATGCTATTTTAACTGACCCCATTTAGTCAATCCTGCAATTGTAACACCGACAGACCCGGGTCGGGATTGAACCTGGGACCTCTGGTGCTAAATGCATGAGCCAAAAACCATATGGCTCTTAGCTGAGGCTGTAGAGCAGACTCATTAATCTCTCTCCAAGTGGTTTCGGTGCCACTAGATGGGACAGAACACCACATCCAGGAGGTGTGCGGGTTACACAGTGTACTCAGCACTCATCTGACCTACTAAATACCCTTGACTCCAACAAACTTTAATGAGAGTTGAGGGTGCTCTTGCAGGATCAAGCCTTTATAACCCAATGCATCCACACTATGGCCCTGTTCCTTATGTGGTTCCATGCTGGTTAGACCCCAGTGCCTGGGTGCCTCTTTGCCCCCAACCCCTCCCCCAAGGCTCATTGCAGGCTCAGGGGATCACTCATGTTGAAAAACCTTCAGGGTTTGAATCTGTTCAACAACATACATGTCTAACTTTAAGCATATGAAGAGTCCCTTTTAAATCACTGGGTAAATATTAGCCACAGCAAAGTCAGTGGCAAGTTTCCTATTGGGTAAAAACCTGGCTCCAATGAAGTCAATGTGTTAACTCACATAAGCATGATTAATAAGTGCATTAATTGTTCGCAGGAGTGGGGCCTTCGAGCAATTAACTATGGAAGGTAGAAGGTTTTTTGTTTAGTCTAAGTATGTAGTGTAATTTGCAGTGACATTTCTTGTTCAAATCGGTATTTTTGCAAAGTTAGAAAAGGTGGGTTGACTGAAGGCTCACTGTTATTCAAAGAAAAGACTTCAGGATCTCTAAATTCAACGTTTTCAAACAAATCAGTACATTTCTATTATTGAGCTTAGGTTTTTTTTTATGAAAACCAAAAAAACTTTCTTCACTCAATATCAACCTTAGACATTCAATTTATTCACTGCATACAGCTGACATCAATATTGCTGCCACGCTGCGTTTTAAAGTAGATTCAACAATCAGAATCATTCCTTTTATTTATGAGACCAAGAAAACCACTATGATATTATGAAGCCTGTATATTAAGCAGGACAGCTGCAACAGATACCTCAGCAAATGCATAATTCATCTGATGGTTAACAAAATGGACCAAGTCTTTTGCTTAGTTACAATGGTAGAAATGAAAGAACTGTTCTACTTATAAGGATGGGAACTAAAACCAGATTGTTATTTATTCTGAAAAGTGCCATGTAATGAATGTAACTACTCAGAACAAGGTATTACTCAAGGTGAGTAAGGGTAGCAGAAGCTGGCCCTAAGGTGAGACATAATTTAACATTATGTGTATTACATTGAGATAATGAAATCTGTAGCCTGATCTATAGATTATGTATTAATTATATTGATTACTTAAGAATTCCCACTTTGAGGGATGACAAGTTCTTGTCCCAAGATCAAGCCCAACATTATTCAAAGTATTAGATAGTTGGGAACCCCGATGTGCACAGTTGCAACACTCACACTATAGGAACTCTTCCAATCATATCACACATTAGTGACCACATAAAAACAAAACAAAAATAGTATTGCTGGGAGCCCTAGGCCCTTTTAAATCACCAAGTCCCGGGGCAGCTGCCCCTTTGCCCATCCCCAGCCCCAATCAGTGGCCCTGCTGGTATGGTACTTAAAGTGCTGCCGTTGGCTTTAACATCAGCTGTGTACCAGCAACCATTTTCTTACCAGTATGCCGTACTGGCCCATACTGATCACGTCTGATTACTTTCACTTCTGATCTTTCCTGATATTGTTTTGCTTACCTTTACTGTGATTTTACACCAATAACTGTAATCAATGAATAAAATATCTCCAAACAGATTTTAAATTAATCTATAAATTACTGCCTTGACAGAAGCAACATTTCAGTCTGTGCAGTGTTAATATGTGAATATTTGTCTTTTCTATTTCTCTTATTTTATCAGAATATGTTTTGCTGGAACTTTTCATATGATGCCAATGGAATGCTATGTATATAGTAGACTAAGAAAACCATATGTCCCTAATGAATGTGTTCCTCTGATGTGTGCATATAACATGAATCTATATGAAAGTTATCCTTATACTCTGATGGGAGAATAGACTCTGGAAATTATTATTATATTTTATGTATTCAACTATATTTGTGCTGCCAGTAGCAATGACAGCTGAAGTCCACTGTTTGTGCTTGTGCATGTATCAGTGACCAGATATAGTAATCTACAGTCTTCCTGTCACAGTATCTGCTTTAACTTTCGTGCATTTCAATGCTTGACAAAGATATATTGGTAAATTACTTTGCAGGAAGATGTATACAGAGTTTGGCTCTATACCACTTTTAACACACTGAAAGCCATTTTCCATTGGAAAAAAAGAATGGCACCTACTTTTTGAGCCAGAAAATGGTTCATCATAACAGCTTAAGGGTGGCTTAGAGAAAAATTATTTTTCATCTCTTATGATCATCTAGAAATTAGCAATGAAACTTGAATTTTTATTTATTTTGTTTTTATTATAAAAGTAGGGAAAAAACTTCTTGCAGTGATGATAAAGAAATACATAACTTAGGCAAAGCATCATATACTGTTGCTTGCTGCAGATATTATGGTACTATGAAGACTATCCTATGCATTAATGTCTTCATTATCAAATCCTAATCTACTTATTCTGCCTACAGTAGGAGCCAAAGACAAATAAAACATCTAAAACTTTAATTGCATAGACCTTTTTTCAATTCTAAGGATCCAAGATTGGTTTATATCATAATGATGTGTTTGATAAACTTATATAAAAAATTATGCTCAACTTCACCATGTGTGCTGTTTTGAATGTACCCATTCTACATCAGGATGGAACTCAAACCTTTAGCTTTTCTTTTTTGGGGAGTTGAGGGGGGAGGGGGGCAAAATATGAGAGCAAGCAAGCTAGCGAGGGCAAGCACCTGGTAGTTAGGGCACTCACCAAGGATGTCGCAGATAGGTTCAAGTCCCTGATTGGAATTAGGCAGACAGGGAACTTGAACTTAAGTCTCACATCCCAGGTGAGTGGCCTATGCTATGCTGGCCTATGCTGGGCTATTGGCTATTCTGGAATGAGAGCTCTCCCTTTCTTTCTCTTGTTTTGATGAGAAATTCCATCTGGATCTGAGAATCATTTCTTGACAAAGCTTTCACAGAAACATATGATCTCACAAAAAGTTTCAGTTTTGATGAATCTGCATTTTCTGACAGACATTTCTTTGAAAAATTCCCAACCAGTTCTAATTTTGACACACAGTTCACATATATTTCTATAGGAGCCTTATGTGTCTAAATCCCCAAGTCAGTTTTGAAAATCTCAACCCAATTCTATAATAACTTCCATTCACTACTTCCCTGGGCTATGTATAAACTAACAATATTTTGGTTCAGTTAAGATACTCTCCAAAGTTTCCCTAAGGATCTTTTTTATTTTAGAAATTAGTGCTAGCTTCCATTATAATCAGGTGAACACAATTATGAATTCTTCATTTTGATGAAACACTAATTGGATAAATCTATCAATGTTCATGATTCCATATGGACTTGTGGCAAATTATCCCAATTTTGAAACATTCATATTATGAATTATGCCAAGGATTTGAAATAGGATCGGGGGCAGGCTCCACTGAAATTAATGGAATTCAGTGGGGCCTCAGTTTCACCTCCAGGGTATGTCTACACTGCAGCCGGAAGCATGCCTCCCAACTGTGGTAGAAAGACTGACACTAGCTCTGCTCAAGCTAGTGTGCTAAAAATAACAGTGTGGACATTGCAGCCTGGGCGTGGTTTGGGTATCCAAGCACAGGCGGCTAACTAGAACTGCCAACCAAGCTGCTACATCCACACTACTATTTTTAGCCAACTTGTGGGAGTCTGTCTAGCTGGGCTACAAGACATGCTTCTAGCTGCAGTGTACCCTTACCTTAAGTGTCCTGCCTCCCACCCATTTGTTGCCTTTGGACAAATGCAAATAGAGCAGAAATGGATGGATGTAGAATATATGACCAGACAGTTATTGAAGAAACCACCCTCAAACTAAAAGCCATCTACATCAGCGTTTCTCAAATGCGGCCACCAGGGGCTTTTCTTGCAGCCACAGCCTCCTGGGCAGTGATGAGGGGGGAGGTAAAGGGTCAGGGCAAAGCAGTGGTCCCTCCCCGAGGGCCACCAGCAGGGGTTGGACCCTACTCCGCTCTGGAGACAAATGCTGGAGGAGGAGGCAGCTAGTGAGTTCACCATCTTCCTGGAGATTTAGGGTTGGGCTCCAGCCCTGGCCATGGGGCTTCAACTCCCAGCTGCGGGGGTCACCCCCATTGCCCCTGGTCCCTGTTGGCCCATCATGCATTCCCCCCCACCCCCCCTTTCCCCCTACCAACCTCGCCATCCAAGGCTTAATTTGTCCCCAGGCTTGCCAGGGCTGAGTAAGTCTGCTGCTGTGAAAAGTGATATTTATATGTTTTTTAATACCACTTTTCACAGCAGCAGATTTACTAGCTAGCAAGTCTTTTTTAAAGGCAACCAAAAAAGGAAAAGACGCAACAACAAAAAAGACAAGAACCTGCAGAGCACCTTATGTGTGTTTCTATTCTGTTTAGGTCCTGTAAAGAAGAGAGACAACTATACATTATTTTTATTATTGAGTCTGCAAAAAGATTCAATAAATTACAATGATTTGGACCTGGGTAGGTGCACCTATATTTGTTTTTCCTAAAGTTAATTAAGTATTTTAGGAAAAATTGTCAGTGTGGGCACCAGCAAGAGTTGGTGGCCACACATCGAGGCCACCAAAAATTGTTGTGAGAACCCCTGACCTAGACAATAAAGCACATTCTGTTGAAATACTAACAATTGACCAAATACATCTCTGGCATAACTCGACTGATTTCTGCAGTTACACCAAGGCTATATTTGGCCCAGTAACCAAATTGCTGAACTCAACAAGTCACGAGCGCCTTCCTAGAATTCAAGTTAAATAGAGCATTTGGGCATTGGAGTGCTGAAGAAATTAAACAGAATATGAACATAAATAAAGACTGCAGAGTCAGGCTATCCCTGCAAATGCAATACAAGTTACAAGGTGAGGTAGAGCCAGTTTTTGCTAGCTACTGGCATTAAGACTAGAAACCAAGATGGAGAAACTGGACGTGTTGCAAGTATAAAAGATGTGATGTGGGTGTTATATGTTGTTGTTACTTTTGGCCAATTCCAAACTAGAACTGATTGGGAATTTTACAACAAAACAGGTTTTAATTGGAAAATGCTGATTCATCAAGACAGATGTTTGGCAAAAATGTCCCACTTTTGCTGCACTTCCTATGAAACACAGGCAGGATTGTGGAAGCCTGACTACTTTCCTGCCAGCTCACCTGGTGGGATGCAAAGGAGCCGGGATTCTAGGATCTGTGGCTTTAGAGACGCCCCACTGTGTGGACAGCCTCAGCTGCAGAGACCTCAGGACTCCCATGCTAGAGATGAGTGGGAGCCATGGTTGAGCCACTAGCCTGAGAGTTTGTTTCAAAAATTTCAAAATAAAATATTTTGATGATTTTCCAGAATTTGGGAATTTCCCATGGAATGGGATTTCTGACTTTTGACCAGCTGTATTTCAGACCTACTTGAATATGATAAGTTTAAAATTAAACTGGTTGCATAGTCACTTAGGGGAAAATGTGGAAGAGAAAAAGAAACAACACTATAAAAATACAGTTGAAAAAATGGAATAGTAATCAGTGCAAAAATACAGTTAGCTTGAACAAAAGTGCAGAGAAGAAGAGAAAAATTATAATTTAAAAAGGAGAAACACTACAGTAGACATTGGCACTGGGGGGTGTGTGTGTGCCCAATCTATCTTCTTATCCCTAACGTAAAAAAGCTAGGTTGTTTTTTTTTTAATTAAATTCATGTGAAGGAAAATCGTGTGCAGTATAAATTACTTCAAATTCATTTTTCAAACCCAAAACTAGTTTGCTGATCTCCAAAATGTTTCAAGTGGTTTTTGACCTTGCAGCTCAACAAGCTTCTCCTAGGAACAGGGCTTACAAGGGAATAGAGGAGTGGTTGACATGATAACCAGTATGTATGCTGAATTTATCACAGCTGTAAAAGACAGTAAACTCAAAGTGAAAGCCAAGTAGGAGATTGACCTAGAAATGGAGAGAGCAGACAAAACTTGGATGACACTGTTTAGTGAGGCTAAAAATACCTGTTAGTGCAAGACAGAATTTGATATACTCTTCTTACACAAATCCTACATGCCACCAGCACACACATAAAAAGTCAACTGCGCAGACTAAAAACAAAACCAAACAGATGTCTTTCATGAAGCAGAAACAATTTGTATTTTTCCAGTTGAAATGCTCCCAACCCCCATCATGTGTGACTAATAGTTAAGATGAACAGCAATTCTGGTGGATAGTACAAACATGTCTGTGTCAGCCATCCCCAAACTGTGCTTACTAAATACCTCAGAGGATAAAGGCATTGACAGGAAGGGAAATCTTCTCATTAGCAGTAATTCGTTAAGAATAAAATGGTTGAGGAAAAACACGGCACAATGAAAACATTGCTCAAAGATCTAGTCCAAACTATTGTTATAGATAAGACAGTATATACAAAAAGAAACTGCATAGAAACTAAGGGTACATCTACACTACCCGCCGGATTGGCGGGTAATGATCAATCTATCAGGGATCGATTTATCGCGTGTAGTGTAGATGCGATAAATCGATTCCCGATCACGCTCCCGTCGACTGCTGAACTCCAGCTCGGCCAGAGGTGGAAGCAAAGTCGATGGGGGAGTGGCGGCCGTTGATCCCGCGCTGCGAGGACGTGAAGTAAGTGATTCTAAGTCAATCTAAGATACATTGACTTCAGATACGCTATTCTCATAGCTGAAGTTGCGTATCTTAGATCGACCCCCCCCCCAGTGTAGACCAGGCCTTCTTTCAAATAGTGGAGTTACACCAGTGTAAAACCAGAGTGACTTCTGTAGATTAACTCCTAATTTACATCAGTGTAAGTAGGAGGAGAATATACTTTGGACTTGGTTATTACTTTGCCCACGTGCTTAGCAGCTGGGGGTATGATACAGGAGAGGATTACAAACTAGGGCAAACACACAGCACTCCCCGCCCCCCCCCGCCCCCGCAGCTTCCTGCAGGTCTTGGGGAGTAGGCAGGTTTTTAGGACATGAGCCCCTTTGTTCCAATAATATGATCTGGGGGAATTTCAAAGAGAGACCCTCAGAACCAATGGAGAGTGGGAGCCCATCACCCCTGAAGTCCTGTCACCAACTCCGAACACACATTGCACTTGGACGTTATTTTCAGATACCACTTGCTAAATGATTATCATTAGCTGTCTCAACAACATCTAATCCATCATATTGTATAGGATGCTTACATAGTTAATACAATTATACTTAATGTTCATTTCAGTTGCCAAAATATCTCAGTATACACTAGGAATAAACTAAAAAGTGTTCCCCACTCCCCCTAAAGAAGCCATGTTAGTTTCTCCTCCCCCCCCCAAAAAAAAAATATTTCTAATACAATTTTCTCAACCATTTTCTTTAAGGAGTTGAATAATAAGAAAAAAACAAACATCAAATAACAAAAAAAACCCAGACCTTTTAACCTGTTCTATATTATTACTGTGGATGGAACTAAACCATTATCTGGGAATCCCATATCTTTTGAAAACTTTCAGCATTAAAACACATTAAAAGGCTTGAGGTGTGGTTTCTAAGAGCTGCCCCTCTCCCAAACCAAGGTAAATGTAGTTCAGATGCATTTGGGCATTTCTCAAGGTTTACTTCAGATGTATCTTAACAAATTTAGGAACATTTATTATGGTCCACATGATGCTGAAAAGTTACTATAAAATGAGGCATCATAGTTAAGGGGGTTTTTTAGAGGAAGAAATCTATGCCTCTAAGATGAAAGACTCTCTTCAGATTTTTCATATTTGCAAGATATTCGTGCACCTTCCCTCTTATGCCTGAGGAGTTTCAGTGTAGTTTGTTGAGCATATTTACCTTATAGATATTAGAAATAATATAGATGCCACAACTGTGGAGGATTAAAATAAATGTCAAAACATACAAATAAGGAATGAAGTTCAGCAATCCCATGAATGAACATATTTTTTATGAACCCCATGACTGTATTTGAAATTATGTATTATATAATAATGACAATTTAGACAATGCCCTGCTCAGTGACATGCAAAAGAAACCATGAAACTATTGAAACCATGAATGTTTATTGCACTTCATTCCCAGTATACATGACTATGTTCTGGTTGTTATACTGCCCAGACTATTGGTTATAGGCAGTCAGTGCTAGTCTGAATGCCTCACCGTTGGAATGGACCTTGCTGGAAATACTAATTGGATTCTGCTGACTCAGAAAGTAAGTAGGTCATAGCTCCACCTAGATACCAGGGAGGTGGGATTGGATTTCTAGAGAAAGAAGTTCTAGGGTGCATGATGCCCAGTCAATCCCAGCTTCAAGGCTGCTTTAACTCATCTCTAGCATCAAGGGACCTTTGGGGAAGCCAGGTTGTTGCGCCCCATGATACAAGCCAGGTTATAGTGCCTCATGGCTCTTCAGCTCCCCACCTCAGTTTCCTTTCTTGCAGGGCCCCTTGATAAAACCACACAGTCCAAAGGTAAGGGCAAAATCCCCCTGCTGGGGTTCTACTTTCTTATGACCAAACAAGCTTAAAATAAAGTATTTCTGGCCTTCACTCTCTTTCCTTGGCTTTCGGAGGTTGTACAGCCCTCCTTCTTTAGGCCTGTTTCTGGGCTTCCCTAGCCACTTTCTTCTGGAACCTTTTTAGCAATCTTTACTTTACCCACCTCGGCTGAGAAAGACCCACAGGAAGCTGTGCTTACCCTGACATGCCTTCCCTACATCTCCATCTGCATCAAAAGTCCCAGCACTTAAGAAAAACACCACGGAACAGGTGTTGACTGACCATTAGTGCTTACTACCCTTAAGGGGCCACTTACCCTGTTACAGAGTGATTGCTGGGATGCTAGAAGTTCCTGGCTACATTTCCTTTTTGCCCAGCAAGACTCTTCAACTACCACCTATGCTGTCAATAGAAAAGGTGGAGTAGGAACTGCTTACAGCAGCTCTAAGCCACCTAAAAACTTCTCTACAGAGCGTGAAGCCTCAGTGGATGGATTTGCTGGGTTTAGTACTCCCTTATGTCACTGAAACTATGCAAAGTGGCCAGCACAGTGGCCAGGATGTGGCTCATAATGCAGAATATTAAATATTGTGACAACGTTCCACCCAGCCTAGTATTCATATGTCAATGTAGCCTGGCAAATGAGAGGGATTCCTCAGGCAGAGAAAGAGAGGGTTGTGGCCCAACGCACAAACATCGCTGATCAAAACTGATCAAGTAATCCTCCTACTCATTCTAAATCCACCTTTTCTGCCCTAGGAGCCAGGGTGACATGCTTCAGAACCACTTGAAAACAAAATAGATGGAGTATGTTTACTATTATGTACTGATTGTGGTGTTACTTTTGGGACCAAATCCTGCAGGCCTTACCCAGGAAATAATTCACACTGAAGGCAATAGGACTAGCCCTATAAAAGTCAGTAGGATTTGGCTCTTACACTGTATTTTATGTGAATGGGAAGAAGAACTTGGACCCTCTGAGTGTCATTAATAGCAAAATTCTATACATGTTGATTAGTGTGCATTTGTTATTATTGTGAAAAAAGATTAAATGTAATTAAATATGTGGTCACAGAGCCCTAGGTAGCATCTCTGTCATATTTTTAAGGGGGTTTTTTTTGCGTCTATCTCATAGGCAGTTCTGGGTTGTTGGACTACAAAGCCAAGCTGAATGGTGCTACTCCTATCAAAGTGAATGTGATATCCTAGAATATAAGAACGGCCATACTGGATCAGACCAACAGTCCATCTAGCCCAATATCCTGTCTCTGACAGTGGCAGAAGCTTCAGAGAGAATGAACAGAAGTGAGTGATCCATCCTGTCATCCACTCCCAGCTTCAAACAGTGAGAAGTTTAGGGACATCCAGAAAATGGGGTTGCATCCCCAGATCACCTTGGCTAACAGCAGTGGATGGACCTATCTTCCATGAACTTATCTAGTTTTTTTTAACCCAGTAATACTTTTAGCTTTCAGAGCATCCCATGGCAATGAGTTCCACAGGCTGACTGTGCACTGTATGAAGAAGTGCTTCCTTTTGTTTGTTTTAAATCTGCTGCCTATTAATTTCATTGGGTGATCCCTGATTGTTGTGTTATTGGAAGGGGTAAATAACACTTTCTCAGCAACATGCATAATTTTGTAGATCTCTATCATATCCCCCTTTAGTCACCTCTTTTCCAAAGCGAACAATCCCAGTCTTTTTAATCTCTCCCATACAGAACTTGTTCCATACCCTTAATCATTTCCATTACTCTTCTCCACACCTTTTTCAATTCTCATACATCTTTTTTAAGATGAGCAACAAGAGTTTCACTCATTATTCAAAGTGTGGACATAACATGGATTTATATCATGTAAATATGATATTTTCTATTATCTAACCTTTTCCTAATGTTCCCTAACATTTGATAGCTTTTTGACTGCTGCTGGATACTGAGCAAATGCTTTCAGAGAACTGATGACTCCAAGATCTCTTTACTGAGTGGTAAGAGCTAATTTAGACCCCATCATTTTGTATGTAGAGTTGAGATGTTTTCCAGTGTGCATTACTTTTCACTTAATCAACACTGAATGTCATCTGCCTCTTTGTAATTCTTCACAGACAGCTTTGGACTGAACTATTTTGAGTAATTTTGTATTATCTTCAAATTTTGCCATCTCATTGTTGACCCCTTTTTCCAACCCAGTGCAGATCCTTGCAGGTCCCCATGATTTACCACTCTCCATTCTGAAAATGGATAATTTACTCCTACCCATTGTTTCCTGTCTTTTAATCATTACTGATCCATCAGAGGACCTTCCCTCTTATTCCATGACTAATCATTTTGCTGAAGAACCTATGACGAAGGACCTTGTCAAAAGCTTTCTGAAAGTCCAAGTACCCAGTATCCACTGGATCACCCTTGTCTGCATGCTTGTTGACTCCCTCAAACAATTCTAATAGATTGATGATTTCCATTTGCAAAAGCCATGTTGACTCTTCCCCAACATATTGTGTTTATCCAGGAGTCTGATAATAGACGTTACATTAGCTACCCTTCAGTCACTTGGTACAGAGGCTGATTTAAGTAATAGGTCACCTACCACAGTTAGTAGCTCTGCAATTTCATGTTTGAGTTCTTTCAGAATTCCTGAGTGAATACCATTTGGTCCTGGTGACTTATTACTGTTTAATTTATGAGTTTGCTCCAAAACTCCTCTAATGATACATCAGTCTGGAACAGATTTGTCATTCAAAAAAAGAATGACTCAGGTGCAGGGATCTCCCACATATTCACTACAGTGAAGACCAATGCAAAGAAATCATTTAGCTTCTCTGCAAGGGACTTGCTTATTGGAGTGTTCCTTTAGTACCTTGACTGTCCATTAGGCCACTGAATGTTTGGCAAGCTGCCTGCCTTGGCTGTACTGAAAAAAAAATGCTGTTAGTTTTGTCTCTTTTGCTAGTTGTTCTTCAGCTTGTTTCTGGGCCTCTTATATTTTTATACTGACTTGCCAACTTTATGCTCCCATTTTCCACAGTAGGATAAGGTTTCCAATTTTTGAAGTATGTCTTTTTGCCTGTAACTGCCTCTTTCACTCTGCTGACTTAGCTAAGGTGGCATTTCTTTGGTCCTCTGAATGCTTTTCTTTTTTATTTGGAGTTTACCTATAGTTTGAGAGTCTATTATGGAGTTTTTAATTAGTCTCATTTCAGCTTGCTGGTATTTCACCCTTGTGACTGTTCCTTTTAATTTCTGTTTAACCAGCTTCCTCATTTTTGTGTGGTATCATTGAACTTCAAAAAGCAGCTGTGGGGGGCATTTTCCCCCTTACAAGAATGTTAAATTTAACAAATTACATGATGGTTGCTATGACTGAGCAGTTCAGCTATATGCACTTCTTGGACCAGATCCTGAGTTCCACTGACAACTAAATCAAGATTGCCTACATAATGCATATACAGGGCACCAGACAATTTGATTACAAAGCACTGACATATAGAATGACAAAAATAGCGAAACCAGAAAACAATGAAAAATTATTTTATTAAATGTAAACATTGGTTTCTTTCCCTCAGTGTAAATATTAAATGAAACAATATAAAAAGTAGCTAGTTCCAGAAGGTGCTCTCTCTCAGCACATTGGATAAGGCACTTTATAATGCTATTCTTACATTACTTTAGTCATCATTTTCCCCTAGATTTAAGGGAGAACTGAACACCGATTTGTAAACACAATTCTATTGTTAAAATAGAATGATCTATTATTGATTCTCTTTTGTACATTGTCACTGTATTCATACAGAATATGTGAGTGAGCATGACTGCATGAGCTGAATATGTGACTGGCACAGAATATTGCTTTTAGTCTAGTGGAATGGAGCTGAATTAGAAGGAAAACAGCAGTTTCTTAAATATTATAAGAAAAGGATTAGAGAAGTATGAGCTACCTTATTTGAGTGCAATGCCATTTAAACAGTGCAAGGCCATTTTGTTTTTGATTATTTTCTGATGGGTGTTTCAGTTATCAGGGGCATTCAAATTGTATTAATTCAGGGCATTTCCACTCCTCTAAGCTGAAGTTTGTTTCCCCTTTCTGGAACACACTGGTCATTGCTCTCTACCACCACAAATTTGCCAAGCTACCTGCCAGGGGTGCTGGAACAATTTTTATAGTGGGGGTGCTGAGAGCCACTGAACCAAACTGTAAATCCTGTATGTCCTGGAAACCATTTTAAATCACACCCTTAGTTCCAGCACCTATGCTAACTGCACTGCTCTGAAGGAGAGTAGCCTCATTTTGTATAATCTAAAACACAGATGGTCTCAGACTGGAACTTTGGGTCTAAACATTCCCATGCCCGAAGTTTGTATCTGAACTTTGAGGCTCAGGTCTATCTCATATTTAAAGAATAACGCATTATAATGTTCCCTCATTTGAGCTATGTGACAAGTTCTTACAGAACAACATAGCATATGTGCTTACATTAATTTCTGCTTTACAATATAATATTTTAACTAAGCAATCTTAAGTCATAGTTTAGTTTGCATCTAAATATCACAAGTTTCTGGTTTTTAGTCATTATAAGAACTCATCTCAATGCATAGGGAAGGTCTCAATGCTATATAAAATCTGGTCTGGAAATTATTTCTTTTTAGCCTTACATAGAACTTTTGAAGCACCAAGAAGAGGGAACAGAAGAGGATGTGCTGCTTCTGGACATAGTTTTCCCATTGCTCCAGTCAAACGTAAAATCCTTCATAAGGATCAGGTTCCATGCTGTGAACAGACTATTTCCATAGCATCTGCTATGGTTACAGGGCAAACTTTTAGTCTCTCTGAGTGCACCCTTTTGGGAAATGAGATTTTCTACCTTCGCTACTCTCTGGGTGGAACTACATTCACCTACCATTCAAACTGGATCTGGGATTTCTCTTTTATCAACAGTGTTAGCCCAACAGACTCAGGTGTGTTTTGCACCTGTAAGCCTTTATCCTCCAGGAGCCTGTGACAGGCCTCAACAGCTTATTGAAAATAAAGCATTACTTATTCACCCAAAAGGTACATAGCATTCAGAGCCAAAGGTTAAAATAATAAAAGCCCAATACGCATGGTCTTACTTACAACATAATCTTTCCATCTAAACTTTAGTAGTCTTCTTTGGCCCAGTTACCTCCCTCTCTAGACTACAACAAGCATGCCCTGAAGCATGCTCTGTCTCTCTCACTCTTTGTGGTTCCTTGCATCCTTGTCAGCAACATTGACACTTCCTGGTGAGTCCCCCAGCAATTTACTCAACCCTTCTGCCCCCCACCGCTCCTTTTTCTAGGCCTAGGATCCTTTAATGATTTACTTTTCCTCTTTGAACCTAGGCTTAGGCATTGGAAGACTAAACCTTGCCAGCCTGGTTGGAACCAATCGGGGTATTCTCCAATTCATAGCTCACCCATGCTCTCTACCCCCCTTTGTTCCTGCAAGGACCCTTGGCATTCTCTGGACTGTACCTTATCTTTGTCTTTGTTTCCCACTTACAGCGTCCTTTGATTTAACACAATGCAGTCAGGTGGGAAAATCTCACACAAGTGAACTGAAGTGTGTATGGTATTTATAAAAAATACACAACTCCCTCATTCTTCACAGCATCTTGTCCCCTCCATCCCATGAAAATCTCAGTTGGTTCTATCAGCTGTAATTTACTGCCTTCTCACTTCTGTAGTGTGAGATGGGAAATCTCAAATGAAAAATTATTTTTAACAGATTTTTCAGCTCCACAGTCCAGAATCATGTGGTTCAGACTATTAATATTTGTATTACAGGGGATGCAGCCAAGATCGTGACCCCTTTGTGCTATTGATATACGGATGTTTATTATTTTCTCTATAATCTGTACTCTCTTGTAATATATATGATTAAGTGAAAAAGCAATTGTGTTAGACTCTGGGCAAAGTGTCTCTGTGTTGACTACTTTACAACTACTACATTGCCCCTGAGAGAGCTAAACAGTGAACCAGAAGCTTCACACTTTTGGGGCAGAGTTCTGGGAGTCTGAAGGGTCACCACTGCACCCAAAAGGGCTTAAGAACCCACTTGTCCAGTTGCTTAGCCCCTTGGGTGCAATGGTGAGCTTCCATTTAGCGCTCCTTTCTACAATTTGGAGCCCTCTGTCCAGTTGCCTAGCCCCTTTGGTTCCAGCTCTCAGAAAGGAATGCCAGAAGGCAGGTCTCTGTTGTCCGCTCTAAGAGTGTACCTAAGGACCCCAATACTTTGATGGTGGGTGGATTCTGTTCAGGCTCTGGAGGCTTAATACACCTCAGTGAACAGAGGCTTGAATTTCCCTCAGAGGGGATGGCTGAAAGGGATTACCCAACCATGTGTGTCTGACACATCTTGGAAGAGATACAGGAGTTATTGCAGAGATGTGGGTACTGTGGAAAAGAAGAAAAGAAGAAAAAGCAGGGAAGAAAACTGGGACTCAACCAAAAGCCAACTCTTGGATTCCTGAAGCTTCCACCTCCCCACAGCCCCATTATGTAATATTAGGGTAAATGTGAGGGAGAGCTGAATGAAATGCCCTAAAGTAACAGAAACCTGCAAGAACCTGGTAGAGAAACACACAGATAATATTAATGGCTTTACCACTTAAATAATTTTAGTATAATTTTACCAATATTAAGATTGTCATAGGGAGGCATCAGCAGTGATATACAGTACCATCATGAAGCCTACACAAAACGACTCTTCAAAGCCACCGAATTCAAGTTAAACATTTTTAGTCCCTTAAAATGATTTAGAAAATGAAAGACAATTTATTTAGTCTTACGGAGCACTTCTATTGTGCTGTTTTAATTCTCTGCCATCCAGAGAGCTGTATATTTCTCATTAGAAGCCAAAGCAACTAGGGTATAATCTGAAACTTGTAGTTAAATAACTACATAGCAGGATCCTATTAAATAGGAAAGAAAGTGGGGAGAAGAAAGAAATGTTATCTAAAACACATTGGCCAAGATTTAAAAAAAATAATAATAATGCCTATATTTAGGCTCCTTAGTTAGTAGCCAAATTTCTAAAAAGTGTTGAGCACCCAAAATCTCCAAATAACTTTAGTCCTCTGGTTGAGACTACTTATTGAGTAAGATACTGGTCATCATAACTGAAACAGAATTGGGTTTGAAGTTTTTATAGTTGAGCCACATTATTCAGAAATGATGCTATGCTAAAATTACAATATTAACTTGCTTCTAGCAATGGCCACTATGTGCAGCTTCAGAATAAACTGAAGGAAAACCCATAATGCAACTAGACTTTTTTTTATTATTCCAACACATTTTGTACTTGGACACTATGGGTCAAATGCACATAAAAGTAGAGTCACTATTTCAGTGGGGGTAACCAAGAGTAGTAACCAAGATTAGGATTTGACCCACAATACACCTCTTCCTCGATATAACGCTTTCCTCGGGAGCCAAAAAATCTTACCGCGTTATAGGTGAAACCGCATTATATTGAACTTGCTTTGATCCGCCACAGTGCGCAGCCCTGCGCCCCCCCAGAGCACTGCTTTACCACATTATATCCTAATTCGTGTTATATCGGGTCACGTTATATTGAGGTAGAGGTGTATTAGGAAACTAATAAATGTCATTGATTTCACTAGAGCTATGTCCTGTGTCCAGATTCCCAAGGGATGAATTCACTTAAAATCCAGACCAGACGTTATGTGGCAACAATCATCATGGGACTAAAGTGTGTCATTGAACCACAGCCTAGTATTGGACACATTGTACCTAAGGCAGACAATGCCTCAGAGCTTCTAAGCATGCAGGTGGCCACTGTGTCACTGCCTGAGTGGTTGCAGCAAGCACTTCTGCCATGGCTTGTCTGTTTCCCAGCCAGTCCAGTGGCAAAGACTAGCCACAGCATCACCTCTTTCCATCCAGGCATCGTAGTCAGCAGCACTTTACACTCAGAGGTGTGCAGTGGCTACAGTTATGACCAAGCCATGTTTTTCCTTGTGCCTTGCCCATGCACACAGGGGCTAAGCATGACCTGGTGCTATGAAATGGTATGTTCTTCATGTAGCATGAGAATAAAGTAACAGGGTCTGACAGCTAGACAAACTTCTAAATGGGTCTCTAAACAAACCAGGCATACCTTTGTAATCCAGTGCACAGCCCATTAGATGAACATGTTAAAACCACCATATGAGATAAGGAAAATTCACCTCCCTGTATCTATAGTAGCTAAGATTATTGCCAGTAGATCTAGAAAGAGATTCCCCCTCAAAGTCATCCCATAAGGCTATTAGAAAATATAAAATATCATTCCCTATTTTGATACAGGCTTATTCTGAATAAGATGGAGAACTGCATTAAGTTGTTGTAAATTGCATTTTGATAGCACAGAAAGCATTATGAAAGATACATGGAAGACAAGGAGCCTCAAATAAATACATACATATTTATCTGCTTTACAACAACATAGTAAAAAAAAAAAACAATCATGAACTAAAGGTAGTGTAATACATGCACTTGTATATAGCAATTAGATATGGAAAATGGTCTATTAGTTCATCCTGTCCACCTGAGTGAGTGAAACATAGTTACCAACAGTATATTTGTCAAGTGCATTGTCCAGTCTAGGTTTTAAATGGGTAAAGCAATGGAGTTTTCATAATCTCCCTTGGGAATCTATTCCCCTGCCTAATAAATCTCACTGGGCCATGTTGCACCTTTGACTTTTATACAGAATTTCAATAAAATCAGTTGGGTGCTCCATATAAAGCTGATGACAGAACACAAACTACTGTCACTGGATGTGTTCCTGATGTACAGTTCATATTTCCTTTCTCCAAACCCTCTACATCCCATTGCAGTTTACGCAAGGCCTGACCCAACACCTATTGAACTCAACAGAAATACACCCATTGACTTGAGTGGACTTTAGAGCAGGCTCTTGTAATGTTATTTTCTAAATAATTTACTCATATTTTTAAAAATGTACTCATAAGCATTTTTCTCTGCTCCTTTTTTTCAGTACAGAAAGAGTGCTGGCCAGATAACTAGAGTAACTCCTCAGTTTAAGTTGTCCCAGTTAATGTTGTATCGTTGTTACATTGCTGATCAATTAGAGAACATGCTCTTTTCAAGTTGCACAATGCTCCCTTATAACGTTGTTTGGCAGCCGCCTGCTTTGTCCACTGCTTGCAGAAAGAGCAGCCCGTTTGAGCTAGCTGGTGGGGGCTTGGAACCAGGGTGGACCAGCAGCCCCCCTATCAGCTCCCTAAGTTCCCTGTGAGGCAGCCGCCCAGCAGGCTATCAATTGCCAGCAGTTCAGCTGTCCCTTCCCCCACTGCCATTTGCTGCTCCTGCCCTCTGCCTTGGAGCTGCTCCTGGGAGCCTCCTGCTTGCTGTGCGGGGGTGGGGGGATGTGGGGGGCTAATCTCACGGTGTCCCCCTCCCCCCTGCTCTTTCCCCCCACTTACCCCATCTCCATAGAGCAGGAGGGGACACGACAGGGCTCAGGATGGAGGGAGCTTGCTGGCAGCAGCTGCTGTCTCAACTTGCTGATCTACTTAAAAAGGCAATGTACTTAGAGTGGGATCAGCGTACTTAAAGGGGTAATGTGCATCTCTCTCTCTCTCTCCCACAAACAGGGTGAGTGTTTCTGTCTGCTACACTGTCTCCCCTCCATCCATTTGTGCTGCATTGTAGAGTGTGAGGCTACATTAACAACGTGTTAACCCTTGAGGGCTCAGCTGAGTGCTAGTTCATCATTTAGCAGAAGGCATCCCCTGTGAAATCTCTCTCTCTCTCTCTCTCTCACTCACACACACACACACACACACACACACACACACACACACACACACACACACACACACACACACACAGAGTCTTTTGTCCAGTGAAAAAATTGTCCCCGGAACCTACCCTACCCTCCCCCCCATTTACAGGAATTCTTATGGGAAAGTTGGATTTGCTTAACATTATTTCACTTAAAGTCGCATTTTTCAGGAACATAACTACAACGTTAAGCAAGCAGCTACTGTACTGGCTTTGGGAAACACTCTGACCCTAAGTCATTTAAACCTCTGGCATGTTACACAATGCATGGAATATTCTATATTTTTAATCCAAAATGTGTTTCTGCCCTCCCCACACGATAACCTCCCCCTTCTCTTCTCCCCTTCCCAGTTAAAAGAACAATGGGAGGAACACTTCGCTAGGTGAAATGTAAAGGTCGGTGAAATACAGAGGTCAGACTAGATGATCTGTTAGCCCTTCCTGGCCTTAAACTCTATGCAAATTAGCATTTCATTGTGTACAGAGAATAGACATCTCTTCCCATTAAGCAGCCTTCACAAAGAGCATCAGAACTGCACATTCTCCAGAAAAGAACAACCTTTCTCCTTTTCATTGTTTGCAAAATGCCCAGAAATGTTCAAAATAATAGCAGTCATGACACACAAAGAAAACAAAACTACATTGTCTGAGATATAACCTCTTCCAAGGCTGCACAAGTCTCTTGTATATTCTGGCACCAATTTATATGGTATTTACTATACATTTGTTTTCTACGTTATACTTGCCATGTAATTAAATGATTAAAATTACCGTGTAAAGAGTGCTTACAGAGAACATCTGCACTGTAATATTATCTTTCGCTCCCTACAGACCAAGAATTTTCTGTGCTTTGAAACTGAGCAGAAACAAGAGAGAGATAAACTTGTCAGCTTTGTTCTTTGACTAAAGTCTGTGGTGAATATCAACTAGAACACACCTTTCCAAGGAATTATCACCTCCCATTTGATTGTAAAGATACTTTTACTCCTAACCATACTACACAAAGGCACTTGCAAAATCCTAAAACAAATATAAATGTTGTCACTGGACTCCGGCCTTACCAAAACACTTCTAGTTCATCTAAACTGCAGCTGATAATTTGATCGTTTTCACTGCTGATCTGACCATATGACCTCCCTCTTTAAATGTCTTGCCTTAGCTTCCCCCGTCCTCCCCATTCAGTTCTAATAATCGCCCTTATCTTCAGTTCACAGACCTTGTTTCCTATAACACAGACCCCCTCCTTTCTGACAATGTCCTCAACCTTGGTGCTTCAATCCATCATTCTTCTCACACAACCACCTCAATTCTCCCACTCCGACCCACACCCCCCAACCAGTGGACACTGAATACCCTCTCCACTGCAATCTACCAAAGGAACCCTTTATTTACCTGCTTCCTAAAGTCTCACCTCCTGTATGATACCCAAGAGAAATTATATAACACTATCAAATAATTTATTGAACCTAGTTAATTTCTCCTCTGGGCAAGTGGCAGGCAGCCAAACATTATAGTAGTGCCTCCTTGTGGTGGATGGCCAGTGCAGAAGTAATAGAAGGAATATGGTAATTAGATAAAATAGATGGAGGATTTGAAGGAAAGCATCCTTTATGGGATTTAAGGGAAGTTTGGGGCTCCTGTGTCTCATAAAACACAGGATCCCCTTTCTTCTCATAGCCCCCTCTAAAGGAGTTAAGGAAGGGTGTTTCAGGCACAATCTGGAACAGTGGGTAGCTGACCCCCTTCCTTTTATAGGCCCTTTTCAAATGAAGGAAGGTCCCAATAATGGGATAGCTGGGACCTGGTTGGGATTATTTGGAAATGATTAAGGAAAGCATGATGACCTGCACTGTAAAACTTGTCACTGGATGCTCCTAGATATTTTAAATGAATGAAGTTGCAGCCTAATGAAACCACATCCATTGTCCCTTTTATTTCTTCCAGTTTGGCTGGGCAGCAACATTTGCAGGCAGGAGGTGACCAAAACACATCGGCCAGTGCCACCTGAGAGCAAAAGGGAGACAGTGCAAGTAATGTTGAACACCAGAGAGCATAAACAAAGATGAGGATATGACTGTGGTCCTATGCTCATGGAAAGTTTCGGAGGCCATCACTGATGGCAGCACAAGATCCACCTTTCTGAAAAGTGTAGTAACAGTTACAGGTGAGCATACACCTCCAAGGGATTCCCAGAGGCAGGATCTTGTTTGGTTTTAGTTTCATCCAAAATATGAGCAACTTGGGAATGCAACCCACATAGCAGCATTAATGATGGGCTTCAAGACATGCATACATATTTACAGGCAAAGTCCCAGGATTAGATTTTGCTAGGGATGTAGTTCTTGTCTGCCGAATCTGGGCTCTTTTAAAAATAGGCAAAGTCACCTGTCATGCAGGTCCTTGCTCCATCTATGAATAATTTGAGTTCTTTCACCTCCAGCTTTACAGCTTTGAGTGCAAGTCTTTTAAACAGTAAATAAGATAGATGTTAAATTATAATAAGCCCAGCAAAAGTGCTTACATTGCATTAAGGGCTGCTTCACAGTGACAGCAAAGTATTTCTTGTGATTGTTGCCTACTCATTTCTTTTTTTCAAAATATAGTCAATAGCTTTTGGGTTGTGTAACAGGAACTCAAACTGAAGTATGCATAAAATCACTTACATTGCATAAGCACACAGGGATCCAAATAAACAACAGCATAGGTATGTTAATGTATCTAATTCTGCCTAGCTCATAAAGGAGCAGAAGGACAGACTTCAAGGAGCCTTTATCCTCATTCCATAGCCCACTGAAGGGCCTGGCAAAATTGCAGTCTCCTGGGCCCAATTCTGCATCTTTTTGCATCATGTGCAGTCATCATAAGTCAGAGGAAAGCAAGTGCAAAACATGTATAAAATGCAACTGTGTTGATTTAATTAAAGTGAAAGGGGAAAAATTCAATAATTTTTTCCTTTAAAAAAAAAAAAACCACACCCCCTTCACACACACACGACAATTAGCCTGCAGAACATTTTGCCACAAGATATCATTGAGATCAAGAGCTTAGCTGTATTCTGAAAAGGAGTGGACATTTTTACAGACGACAACAACATCCAGAGTTATAAGAGCAAATATTTGTTAAAAATGTATTTTGAAAGGGATGTAGTTCTTCATGTTTCAGGGCAAATGCAATCTGCATCTATTGAGGGTCAGGAGAAAACTTTTCCTGGAACAGGTGTGACCCAGGGACCTCTTGGTGCCAATTGTCAGAAGGCACAGGGGTGCATAAAGGTTACAAGGATCCTCTGGGTCTGTTATCTACATATGAGACACTCTTTGATGAACTAGTAAGGTCTCTAATGAAATTATGTGTCATACTGGTCTTCATAACCACTGTACAATGCATAGATGGATAATATATACACATGTAAACTGAGTATTGTATGGTTCACAATGGGCACCCATTTACAGTTTAAGCAAAATGCTAATCAAGCCATTGCCAAATCTCCAGGGAAGCCCCTAGACAGGAAAACACAAGTAGCAGGGTTATCCTATTTACAAGAGCAGGCAGTAGATTTTTGGACCGTAACTGAAGAGGTACAGAAAAAACTCTGGATCTTTCCACTGAGGAAGCAAGAAGAGAGTGTGACCTGTTTCACTAACAGAAGATCACAGTCAAGCCTGGCTGTAATACACTGGAGGCATTTGGGGGGAGCTTTTGCTCTTATGACATCATCTTATGAGTTAAGTTTAAGCTCTAGTATATATGTTACAATTTTATTTTATATGTAACCCTTTATTTCCAATATTTCAGCTTGCTATCATTAGAATCTGTGTCCTTTGTTAAATAAACATATACTTGCTTTCTTGCTAAACCAATCTAAGTACTGTCCATTAAGCAGAGCTGTGTTCAACAATGTAACTGGTATGCTGCTGTGTGTACTGTTCCTTTGGGACCAGAGGATGTGGGAATTCTGAGTGTCTCCAATGACCAGGGGCTGGGCACTCCAGGGGGGATACTCAGAGACCATAGGGGTTGTAACGCACCATCAACCTCTGAAGGGAGAGCGAGGCCTGCGGAGGCCTGGAAGGCAGTGCATGTGTTGCTAGAAGTTAGGGGTTTCAGGGAACTGACCCACAGCAAGTACAGACAAGGCTTCCTCTTATTAAGCGCAGGTAATAGTGAGGTGCCTCACAACCTGGGTATCCTCAGGAAGTATCAGTGCAGGTTATCGGATAACTGTTTACTGTAGCATTTTCTTTCTCTAAAGTAGCTGGTTAGATAGGATAGCTGGACCACTGGTCTGACAGCAATTTCTTTGCATAAGGTACACCACAATGATCAATCAAGCCTCCTATCCTTGGCTAAACACTGGCAGTGATCCCTCTTTACTACCCAGGAGGTTACACTGACAGTGACACAGACGACCCTATGCATCAGTCAGTGGGGCAAGCCAGGAACCTGAAGCTTCTGGACGACCAGGCACTCTGGGAAGCATTCTTCCTCCCTGAGGCAGAATATTTACTGGTGCACCAACTTCACTGCCCTAACTATAAGCTGTGTGTACAGGGCAGAGTTGAGCTGTATACTTTCACATTAATACAGACAGCATAATTAAGAATCATGTTAAAGAGGAACAATACTGTTTACATTAACCCCAAAGCTACATTTTGTAAGGTTCCCTGCTTATGCATATTGTATTTTGTTTAGTGCAATTGCAGTGGGCTCTCCAACAGCTTAACTTTTCATATTAAATAAAAGGTAACAAAACACTAACATTTTAGTATCAAGCCACAGAGAAAAGTGATTTGGAGACAATTCTCACATATCAGCCAGTAAATGGAAAGTAAGGGAAGTGGCTGGATCATTAAGATACTGTTGTGAACCTGGCAGTATTGTAATAAAAATACCTAGCTCTTATAACACTTATCTGTAGGCTTCAAAAGACTTTGCAAAGCAAGGAAAGTAACCAGATGGGGAAACTATGGCACAAAGCAGTGAAGTGACTTGCCCGTTGGCTGTGCAGCACTCCAGTGATAGGGCCTGGAATAGATCCCAAGTCTCTTGAGTCCCATTCCTGTACTCTATCCCCCTCTAAGCCATTGTGGATATGTCTACACTGCAATTAAAACCCATAGCTGGCCTGTGCCCGCTGACTCAGGCTTGTGGGGCTCAGGCTGCAGGGCTGTTTAATTGCAGTGTAGACTTCTGGGCTTGGGCTGGAGCCCAGGCTCTAGGACCCTGTGATGTGATACATCTTGATTTTAGTAAAGCTTTTGACACAGTCCCACATGACATTCTCAAAACTAGGGAAATGCAGGGGTGCTGAAACAATGTGTACAGTGGGGGAGCTGAGAGCCACTGAACCAAACTGTAAACCCTGTATCTGATGGAAACCACTTCAAGCCAGAGGGTGCGGCAGCACCCCAAGCACTCCTAGTTCCAGTACAGGAAATGTGGTCTAGATAGACTTTCTGTGCTCAGCTGATTGAAAGACCATACCTAAACAATAATCATACCTGGTTCACTATCCAGCTGTGGGGATGTATCTAGTGGGGTCCCGCAGGGGTCTGTCCTGGGCCCAATAGTAATCAATATTTTCATTAAGGAGTTGGATAAAGGAGTGGAGTATGCTGACATTTGTGGATGACACCCAGCTGGAAGGGGTTGCAAGCAGTTTGGAGGACGGGATTAGAATTCAACAGGAATAAATTAATAAATTGGATAAATGGTCCAAATTCAACAACATGAAATTAAATAAAGACAAGCATAAAATAGTACACTTAAGAAATGGGGGAGGAAATCAAATGCACAACTACAAAATGGGGAATAACTGGCTAGATGGTACTACTGCTGAAAAAGATTTGGGGGTTGTAATGATCACAAATTGAATGAGTCAACAATGTGATGCAGTTGCAAAAAAGGCTAATATTCTTGGGTGTATTAACAGAAGTGTCATATGTCAGAAATGGGCAGTAATTGTCCCAGGCTACTTCACATTAGTGAGGTCTCAGTTGGAGTACATTGTCCAGTTGTGGGCATCACACTAGAAAATATATGTATAAAATGATGAGAGTCCAGAGGAGATAAATGATAAAAGGTTTAGAAAGCCCAATCTATGAGGAAAGTTTAAAAAACAGGGTATGTTTAATGTTGAGGAAACTAAAATGAGGGGGAACTAGATAAGTCTTCAAATATGGTAGATTAATCAATTGTTTTCCATGTCCACTGAAGGTTGGATAAAAAGTAATCTGCTTAATCTGCAGCAAGGGAGACTTAGGTTAGATATTAGGAAAAACTTGTAGTTATAAAGGACAGTTAAGGGAGGTTGCAGAATCCCAGTCATTGAAGTTTAAAAGCAAATGAGACTCAACTGTCAGGGATGGTCTAGGTATACTTGCTCTATATGGAGTTGATGACCTCCAGACATACATTTCTATGATTCATGTTAAGAATACACATAAAAGTAAAAACCTTAAAAGAATGCTGTAGTTAACAAAAGTAGATATGTTAGCTAAGAACTCTTGTGTGATTGATGACACACTTAGTAAGGGTGGCAGAATCATATCCTAACAATGAGTAGACTTTGCTCTGCGGTAGGGAGACCCACTGATTTCATTGTCTGAAGTAAGGTATCATGACTGAGGGGGCAAAACTAGGCCATTAATAGTAGGGAAATGAGCGCTATCAGTATGATATTTGCCTAATCAGGATTTTATAAAACCACATCTTAATCTGTGCACTGTCTGTGGCCATAAAGAAGGCTACAGCCAGTATCACCATTGTATAACTAAGAGGAATCCCAAGCAGGATTTGCATTTGCTGATTAAATAAGTTACAGATGCATTAGTTTGTCTGAAGTTTCCAGGGTTTTATTTTCTCCTAAACTATTACTCTGGGGGCAGAATAAGAATATCTGGAGGACTTTTATTGTCCTTTTCTATACTTCTAGGAAGTCAAACTACATATCTTAATAATCCCTTCTAGCCTTAAAATCTATTATATATTTTGTCTTTGAATCTCTATAGAATTTCATTTTATCTGTCCCCACTGCATATTCGTTGAGAGGCAGGGAACAAGATACCTTGCAGAGTTGTTAAACTATATTCTAAACGGTAACTTCTGCTCCATGCTTCCCAGATGCAAACCTTCTAAAGTCCATAGGAGATGCTGAGGACCTAAATAAGAGGGCAGATGCCTATTCCTGGGAGGGTAGAATCTGGCTTGCCATAGAAAGTAAATTTCATTTTTAACTTTGGCAAAGATTTCCCCTCAGCACAAACCAGTCACAGAACCATTTGATTTGGAAGTCATCTCAGTGTTGGCAATTCAGTTGACCTTCATTGCATTGTGCCAAGATTTATTTAGTTAAGCGTCAGACCTGGGCATCAATTTTTCCTTTTGGCATAAGAGGAGGGGGGAAGAAAAAAACAACAACCAAAAACCTATCATAAATGTGCATGTGTGAATGTAATTCTTTCACTGATATGTGAACAAAAACATTAGGTTGTGTTAAAAAGCCTCATGATGTCCCTGTGTAAGCACTATTCAGATGAAAAATGACTAAACTGTTATGTAACCAGGTAGCTTCCTACTGGCACACTTTTAATTATGACCACGAGCAGAAGTCATTCATTTTTAAGAGGAAACATATGTCTCCAATACTCCTCTGACTTCAAGATTCAGAATATAAGTAAATGTGTTTTGGGGTCATTTTTAGGGTGACCAGATAGCAACTGTGAAAAAACAGGTCAGGGGGTGGGGCGTAATAGGCACCTATATAAGAAAAAGTCCCAAAAAATGGGACTGTCCCTTTAAAAACGGGACATCTGGTCACCCTAGTCATTTTGCAGCATATTTTGGAGACCCATGAGCACAACATTGGGAGCACGGAGCTCTGCAATTTTCATAAGGCAGCAGAATACTGGATTCTGAGAAGTTTAGTAATCTAGATATGGACCCTCTAAAACATACTATTGCAAACCTATTCACAAAGTATCAAAATTCTACAGTTGCAGATATGAGAGGAAAATTTGCCTGTGAAAATATTACTATGAATGTTTCCCTACATAGAGAAGGCTGCTCAAATTAAAAAAAAAAAGCCTATGAAAATGATGAGGAAAAGGAGATTAAGGTATTTTGATTTAAAATTTACTTTTTAAAAAAATCAAGTGTCTTGAGCATCTTGAACAACTTGTACTTACGTGACTGATAAACTCACATTGACCTTGACAGTATTACAGGTACAATTTTTACTTAAAGATTAATGACTCCAACTCTACATCCTCAAATATCACAAAGCTATCTCTTTTCTGAAAAATTGAGCATATCTGGAATATGGTTATTTTGTATAAACCTAATGGAAATTAGGAGATTAGGAATAAAACCATGGAAATCCAAAATTCTAGAACTAGGAACATCATTTCCCCCCCCCCACAAGATTGTAAATAAACATACTCCTAGTTTCCTTTTACATACAACCTATATGGGTTTCTATACACTCAGACTTCAAGGGCAGAAGGGACCATCATGATTATCAAGTCTGACTTCCTGCACATCGCTGGCCACAGAATGTCACCCACCCATTCCTGCAGTAGAGCTATAGCCTCTGGCTGAGATACTGAAGTCCTCAAATCATGATGTAAAGGCTTCAAGTTACATACAATCCACTATTTACATTAGCTTAAACTTGCAAATGACCTGTGCCCCAAGCTGCAGAGGAAGGCGGAAAAAAAACCCAGGTCTCTGCCAATTTGACATGGGGGAAATTCCTTCCCAACCCCAAATATGGCAGTCAGTTGGACTCTGAGCATTTCGGCAAGACCCAGCAGCCAGACACCTGGGAAAGAATTCTCTCTAGTAACTCAGAGCCCTCTCCATCCAGTGTCCCATCTCCAGCCACTGGGGCTATTTGCTACTAGCAGTCACAGATTGGCTGTATGCCATTGTAGGCAGTCTGTCTCATACCATCCCCTCCAAAAATTAATCAAGCTCAGTTTTCAAACTAGGTAAGTTTTTTGACCCTACTGCACCTCCCTTGGAAGGCAGTTCCAGAACTTCACTCCACTGATGGTTAGAAACCTTTGTCTAATTTCAAGCTTAAAACTTGTTGATGGCCAGTTTATATATAGACATAAGGAAAAAATAAAGGGGAAAAAATAGAGAGCTGCAGTTATCACTTTTCTTTTATTTCAGCTTGAATTCAACTTTTCAAAAGCACTGGAGGCTGCTAACTGTATCTGTACAAGTAAAGATAGCATTTAAAACCCTTTGGGGAATTTCAGAAATTCATAAGCCACAAATATCCTCTAAAGTTTCCCCCAAAGAGACCAACTTTTACGAATGTAAAGCATTTCCTTTTGTGTTTGCAGCAAATAATGAAAGCTTTAAAAAAAGCATCACAAGACTCACTTTAGAAGATGGAACCAAAGTCAGACACTTTGACAAATATGGTCAGAGAGGATGACAGGCATATTAACCCATGTAATCAATGATGAAAATATATCTAGGGGATTCTGAGTGTCACACCCTCAAAGTCAAACGTGAAATGGGAGAACTTTGCTTGGAAAGATTCCTTTCAAGGACATAATGTAGACTGACCCAAAAGGCTTGGAGATATTTTGGGAAATTAGAATATCTTGAATGTCAATGTTCTTACAATATGGTATTGTTTCTCATAAAGAAGTAACAGAAGGCTGCTTAACTTTAATCGACTAACAGGAACATAATTCAGAGGCTAAGAGGACAATAAATAGCAAAAGTATGTTAAAGAAACATTTCCTAGAAGACTTAATGAGAGCAGATAGATCACTGACATTTCACTTCTGCTATCATAATTCAAGCCTAACCTCAATTGCAAACTGAAAAAAAAGAACTTATTCTTATCGTGTTGAAAAATCATATCACAAGACTATCACATATAACTCAGTAGAATGTGGCAGGATTAACACGCTACTCACAATTTGTGATTGAGATGCTACAGACAGATTCAATTTCTAGAAAAAAAGTGTTTTACCTTCCAACTGGATCCCATTCATCCTTTCATTTTTTCCTTCCAATCTATTTTCTGCTAATATTTATGATGGAATAGATACGTCTCCATCAGACAGACAGTGCCAAGTTTACCCTGATATAATTCTACTGACTTCAGTGATGTTATGCTGAGGATGATTTGGTCCAATATATTCTCAGTGCTCCAAAATTATCCAGATACATTTCTTAGTGGTGCAATCCATAATTAAGCTAATTGATTGATTTTCAATTACCTTGTTTAATAATTAATACATTTCTCAATATGTTGGGCCAGACTGTATTAAAAGTTTAACAAACAAAAAATCAAATCAACGCCATGTAAGAGGAGAAAGAATGTGAAAACAGGCATTCAAAAACTCTTCAAACCCTGACATGTTAATTTAGCAGTAGGAAATAGGGAGCACTGATGGCTGATTGGTATAATCAGTGACAGGGTTTGTTACCTATTTGGATTACAAAACACAGCTTGGAAAGGAACTAAAGCTTCCCTGATGCTGCTACAAATTCAAATTCCTCCCTCCCTCCTCCTTCCATTGGTTAGAGAGAAAGATAGTTTCAAATTTCATACCTTGTATTCAAAAAAAGAAGAGTGCTGGTTTTTTTAATTAAGAACTGAAAATTGGCAAAGGAATGCAAATGCAAAGTGTCTGAGTGAATCTAGATAATCCCAGCAGCAAATTAAAGTGATAAACTTCAGGCAAAACATTTCACAAGCTTTATTTATTTTTCCCTGCATGTTGTATAACCATATTTCTGTAAAGGTGTATATGACAGTAAGGTGATTCTTTTTGTTCTATTTTTGTACCTCTAACACAGTGGGGTGTTGGTCTGTGATTTGGTCTTCTGTGAGCTACCACAATACAAAGTAAAATAAAATTTCCATTGGGGAGTTTGGGAGTTGACCTTCAACCTCTGCACAAGGGATAGAAATCTTGGACCTTTACATTTATGTATCCCTCAAGATTGTTTTCTATCTGAGTCTCTGAGGAAGACTCAGGAGCTTGATAACAACAAAAGTGAGATTTATCTCCCTCATTCTTCCATGGAGCTCACATTCTTCCTTTCCTTCTCTCCCCTCCCAGACACCCCCAGTGCATCCTGGGAAATTGTTGTACATGGGCTCAAAGCTACAGGAAACATCTAGGAACAAATGTAAATCACAAACTGTGGTAACTATCTGCACCTAAGATACAACACACTCTTCCCCTTTACAATAACCACTGTAAAACTTTAAAATAGTCACTTCCAAATTGTCACTTAAGTCTGATAAAGTCTTTCAATCTTTTAGGCAGTCACCTCTGTCTCACACTTCTTCTAATACCTGGAGAGTCAGGAATGAGCCTAGGCAATGGAGCAACTCCTACTACTATAGATTGTCCATCATTATCAGGGTCATCAATATACTCTAATCCAATGTGGAAAGCAGCACTCTCTTCTTCATCAACTGTTTAATGAGCTGCAGACAATCTTGAAATGTTCCATTTCTTTCCCTATATTAATACAGCAAAATCTCCTCATATTTCTGTTATCTGCAAGGAATATGAATATATTGAACATCCTTTTTGACTCTGTATGGCAGCTTGATGTGAACAAAATCTCCAATTTGAAACTCGTGAGATTTAGCACATTTCTCACAATCTACATATTGCATGTACTACTTCTGTTTGTTTTTAACATATTCACTAATAGTTTCACCAGAAGTTTTGGTTGAAAAAGGAGAATGTGTAAGCTCTTGACAGGTAGTAAGTTGTGTATTGGCCTGGCATCCTCTTAGTTGCTCAAACAACTCCTGGTGTTGAATGTGCAGTGGTCCTGTAAGTAAACAATGTTTCACATAAGGCTTCTCTCCATGGCCTCGCTAACAAACTAGCAAGTTGGAAACTTTCACTAGTCTGTTCATTCTCTTGACCAGACCATTAGTTCTCAGATTGTATAAAGAAAGATTTTAGTGTTTGATATCATTATTATTGAGGTAGTGTTGCATTCTAGCAGCGGTGAATTGCATTCCATTGTCAGTTATCAATTCCTTGGGAAATCCTTTTTGAGTGAAGACTAATGACATGAATGTAATCACTATTCAGCGGTAACCTTTCCTATGAATATAACTTCTGTCCACTTGAAATGATAGTTTACAATTACTATAGCAAACCTTTGCAGGCTGTTAAGGAGACTAACCTAGGAGAGGTGGGCTTAAAAGAGACAGATGTTAAGTGAACAAGGGGAGCTAGCAAATAGGGGAGTTGGGTTTTGTAGGAGGGAGAAAGAATAAAAATCAGTTCAGAAAGGCTGCATCACCAATGCCAACATTGCTCCTGTCTCCTCCACCTGCATCTGTGTCCAGAGAATTTGACAATGGATGCCTCTCCTCAGGGCCTGGTGTGGATTGGCAGACACTATGTCCTGCAGTTCCTCATAATAGAAAACCAGGCTGGTGGGGAATGGAACCCAAGCAGTATAAGATGTGCCTACTGGTAGACTCTCTCTCAGGAGGTAGGTGGGAGAGCTATAGGAGGTGGTGGCTAAGCTGAGGGGCATCTATACACAGGAAAAAATTCACTGAAACATGCATATTGAGACCTCCACCCATGCTCCCAACCCACCATTTCAGTATGCTGTCCTGGCAACAAGATGAGGAATCTTCCCCAAAATGTAGAGGAGGAGAAGCCCTGTATCCCAAAGGTTGGGAGGATCATGGCCACTACTCCCAAGAGGAAACAAAGGGTGGCGGTGGTCAGTTACTTCCTTCTAAGGAGAATGGAAGCATCCATCTTCAGGCCTGGCCAGACATCCCGGGAGGTATGTTGCCTGCCACAGGCCCATATCAGAGATGTTAAGGAAGGATTGCAGAGGATCATCAGGCCCTCTGACTAGTGCCCCAGGCTGCTCATCCATCTGAAAGGTATGACCCTGAGAAGATGAAGAGCAACTCTGGGAGTGGGGCTGAAGGAGCTGGGGCTGCAGGTGGTATTCTCATCAATCCTTCCAGGCAAGGGTAGGGGGTCCAGGAAGAGACAGACACATCCAGGAGGTAAACGCATGGCTGAATAGATGGTGACACGAGGAGAGCTTCAGCTTCCTTGACAATGGGATCCTGTTCGGAAAAGGAATGTTGAGTAGAAATGGGGTCCACCTGTCAAGGAAGGGGAAGAATATCTTTGGAGACAGACTGGCTAACCTGGTGAGGAGGGCTTTAAAATAAGTTTGATGGGAGCAGGGGACAAAAGTCCACAGGTAAGTCAAAAACATGGAGACCTGGGTGAAGTGTCAGGATTTGGGGTGGGGATGGGAGACGGGGGAAAAAAAATCACAGCACGGATGAAGGAGACACAAGAGGAAATATAGAGGGGGAATATAACAAACATCTTAGATGTCTGTATACTAAGGCAAGAAGTATGGGGAATAAAGAGGAAGAATTAAAAATACCAGTAAATAATCACAAAGGGTTTAGGTTGTTCAGGAAGGACAGCCAGGGAAAAAAGGGAGGCGGTGTTGCCTTGTATATCAAAGATGTATACACTTGCACTGAGGTTGAGATAGAAGTGGGAGGCAGCCCTTTTGAAAGTCTCTGGGTAAGGATAAAAGGGGTAAAAAAACCACAAGGGTAATGTTATGGCAGGGGTTTACTATAGATCACCTAACCAGGAAGAAGTAGAAGATGAGACTTTTTTAAAACAACTAAAAATACCATCCAAAACACAGGACTTCGTGGTGATGGGGGACTTCATCTACCCAGACATCTGTTGGAAATATAAATACAGCCAGCCAAAGATTATACAACAAGTTACTGGAATGCACGGAAGACAATTTATTACAAAAAGTTGGAAAAAGCTACTAGAGACACACATTTTTTAATTAAACAGGAATAAGTCTCCAGGACCAGATGGTATTGACTCAAGAATCTGAAGGAATTCAGATATGAAATTGCAGAACTTCAAACTCTGGTGTATAAACTATCATTGAAATCAGCTTCTGTTCCAAATGACTGGCGGATAGCTAATGTGACACCAAATTTTTTTAAAAGGCTCCAGAGGCAACCCTGGCAATTACAGGCTAGTAAGCCGAACTTCAGTACCACAGAAATTGGTTGAAACTATCATAAAGAATAGAATTATCAGACACATAGATGAACACGATTTTGGGGGGGGAAGAGAGTCAACATGGCTTTGGCAAAGGGAAATCATGTCTCACCAATCTATTAGAATTCTTTGAGGGGGTCAAAAAGAATGTGGACAAGGGTGATCCAGTGGATATAGTGTACTTAGACTTCCAACAAAGTACTACACTTAGGAAGAAATAATTAATTGCACAAATACAAAATAGGAAATGATCCCCTAGAAAGGAGTACTGCAGAAAAGGATCGGGAGGTTATAGTGGATCACAAACTAAATATGAGTCAATGTAATACTGTTGCAAAAAAGCAAACGTCATTCTGGGTTGTAATAGCAGGAGTGCTGTAAGCAAGACACACAAACTAATTCTTCTTATCTATGGACCACAGATCAAGCCTCAACTGGAGTGCTATGTAAGTTCAGGGCACCACACTTCAGCAAAGATATGGACAAATTGGAGAAATATCAGAGAAGAGCAACAAAAATGATTAAAGGTCTAGAAAACATGACCTATGAGGAAGATTTTTTTAAAAAATGTGTAGTCTGGAGAAGACTGGGGTGGTAGAGATATTAATCTTCAAGTTTGTAAAAAGCTGTTATAAAGAGGAGGGTGATAAATGGTTCTCCTTACTCACTGAGGACAGGACAAGTAGTAATGGGATTAAATTGCAGCTTGGGAGGTTTAGGTAAAACATTAGAAAAAAATTCCTAACTGTAAGGGTAGTTAAGCACTGGGACAAATTACTGAGGGAGGTTTTATAATATAAGTGATTGGAGGTTTTTAAGAACAAGTTAGACAAACACCTGTTAGGGATGATCTAAATAATATTTAATACTGCCTCAGTGTGAGGAACTGGATACAGTGACCTATCGAAGTCCCTTCCACGCCTACATTTCTATGATTCAAATGGCCCCGTTATGTCAAGAGCCAGTTTCTGCTGAGGACAGCTAGACTAGCCAACTGGTGTGAGGGATGCTGAAAGTTCTGTGACTTATCACTGTTAGCACAAGCCGTGCAATTTTTCTTTATTTCCTCAACCTGTTTGTCCATCCCAGGCTACCCGAAGTCTTGTCACAGTCTTTTGGTTAGATTCACCCCTAGATGTCCTTCATATGCCAGGTCAACTCAATTATTCTCTCAAAATTGCAGGCACAACCAGACAGTCAATTCTCAACACCCACTCATTTACAAGGGACAGTTCATGTGAAGTGTGGTGTTGTCATCTTGTTAGGCCATCCAATGGCTAAATAATTCTTTAGGTCTTGGAGTACTTCATCATTGCTGATCACTCCTTGAGTTGCAGCAGAGATCTGTGCAACAACAATCTCATCGTCTTTCTTTATTGCTGGGGTTCTCAAAGTGTGGCTTGTGACCCCAAAGTGGGATGTGAGCCCATTTTAATGGGTCACCAGGGCAGAAAGCCCCAGCCTGGAACTCCATTGGCAGTGGGGCTGAAACCCCAGACAGGAGCTCTGTGGGCAAAGGGGGGGGGGGGAATGAAGCCCCAGCCAGCCCACAGCTAGATGGGTGGCAAGGGGCTGGAGGCTAATGCCCCAGCCAGCCAGCCAGCCCACTTGCCTGACCCTCCAGAGGCTGAATACCCAGCCAGCCCACAGCTCTGGGGACTGAAGTCTGAGCCTAAGCCCCCCTGGGCAGGGCTTCAAGCCCAAGCAATTTAGTGTGGTGTCACCCCTGGGCCTGCTGCCCTGCAACTGCCCTGCTTTCCATCCTTTGCGGGCCCAGTGCATCACTTCCTGTACTGACACACGTCCTGTACTCAGGCACCAGTGTTTACCTGGCAGCCCATTCAGCATATGTTGCACTGAAACCAGTTTGAAAAGCTGCTGTAGAAATAATTTTAAAACAATGGACTGTTTTCTGAAGAAAAGGGGAGTACTGAAGAGGAGTCAGTTGCCACTTCTAGCAAAAGAAGGGCTGACAATGAGGACCCAAACAGCAGTAAAAAGCCAAGAAACTGCAAATACGATCCAAAATATTTGGAACATGGATTTACATGGGACTGGTTTTCAGGAGAATCCACAGCCAGTGTGTGGAGAAGTTCTGTCAAAGAAGAGCTTAAAAACAGTCTAAAATGTTGCAGCACTTACAGACACTGCACAGTTTTCTTCAAACAAACTGCCTGATTTTTTTCAGCGAAAGCTGGGAGAGCTAAAGAGCCAGAAAACAGTACTGAGAACAGCAGCCAACGCAAATGACAAAGCTCTTGAGGCATCTTTTGCTGTGTCATGCTGGCTAGCTAAAACTGGGACACCACTGTGACCCTCTGCACCTCGAGGAAACACCCTACAGCCCCACGCTCATCTTTATAAAATAATTGTGTGGTATCCAATGCAAAGTTTGTCATGTTGGGTGTCTTCAGAAGGCTCATGATGCACTGAGCATGGTTGTTACAGTAATATTATAGCAATTGTTACAGTAATATTATAGGTTATAATTTCATGTATGTAGTTATGAGGCTGAAACTGTATCCTTATGGTTTAAAATAAGCCCAGGCAAAAACTCTCCAAGAGTTGAGAGGCAGTTCACACCTCATCAGGGCTTGTATGGGAAAAACCCAGCTCAGCCTCATAGAAACAAAGGACGCTGGCTTAGACAGCAACAAAAGAATCTGTTGGACTCTTGAGGGAGTCACACCCTTCCTTTGGTCAGTTTGGACCTGTGATGAGGTAATGCTCACCTGACTCTGAAGGGGGCGGGGGCAAAGCCAAGAGGGAAGAAAGGACATGATAAAAGGGAGAGACATTTGCCATGATCTCTCTCTCTTCCACCTACATCTACAGACACCACACCAAGCGACTGAAGAGCTGATCAAAGGGGAGAGCCTGGCTGAAGAGCAACCAGCCAGCCTGTGGTGAGAAGCATCTAAGTTTGTAAGGACATTGAAAGTGTTAAGATCAGCTTAGAATGTGTTTTGCTTTTATTTCATTTAACCAAATCTGACTTATGTTTTGACTTATAATCACTTAAAACCAGCCCAGGAGTGGGGGGTTCTCACAACAGAGCAGGGAAAGGCTGGCTCCCAGAATCAAAGATTGGAGTGACCTAGCAGATCATCGGTCCAAATAACACCAGAGGGGAATGTCACAAACACACACTTGGAGAAATTTTTTTTTCTACCATGTGCCAAGAAAGTGTTTTTGATTATGGTGGGGCAAGGTGCAGCAACTCCTATCTGATTCAATTCCCATTTCTAACGATTATATTGCCAGACACATTCATAGTATGGCAAATGAGATGATTGAACAAGTGATTGCCAAAATCAAGCGAAATCCCATTTTTTCCGTTCAACTTGAAGTTTTGTTGATGACAAGTGCTGGTGTGAGCAGTGCTTTCTCAGCAGGAGCGCAGGAGACCTTGTTGTGGCTACAATTATTTTGCCCTTCACTACCTTTAACACTCATTATATCTAAGGAAGTACTCACTCATACAGAGAGGTAGGGTAGAAATAGCACTTTCCTGACTTTTTTCCTCCCCACTAACCAGTAATTGCTTACTATGGATGTAAGAATCATGAAGAGTGGTACCTTTTCTTTAATATTTGCAATAACCCACTGGCCTACTCTTCAAGTTACTTGCTGGATTATTTTATTTCACTAGTTTCAAGATGTCTTTAATGATGTACAAAATATTTTTGAAGTGACTCTCTTATCAGTAACATTACTGAGAGAATTGTGATACATGTTTTCAACAAATGACAAATTAAGTGTTTTGTACATACTCAGGGCAACTGTATTCTAGTCTGAGTCATCTTGGAATAAACTCCAACCAGTGACAGGGGCTCATACTGAAAGTGATAAAGTGGACTGTTCCGCATGTTTTTTTCAGGAATGGTAATGGTAATGTGATTGTTCTTTCAATCCCTCTGCAGTTTGAAGAAGCTGCAATTTCTATCTCTTTATAGTTTAACAAAGTTGACAAAAAACACAAGATCAATTTACCACAAGGATAAATGTAATACACTTTGATTATCTAGAAATGTCCAATCTTCGAAATGTAAGTGATAGTACAATGTGAGAGGGTTAGCTAATAAACCAATCAGTTAATATTTTTCACCTGTGACAGTCACACAAACTCAGCTGCGGAGTGTGCCTATGAAAATGAATTCTAATTATGCCCAGTATTTGTAGGAATGTACAAATTGGGATTCAGATATATTAAAAAAAACAAAAACCCCTTTTTTGTTAAATGTACAGTTTAAGATAATGTCAGAACCAATCTGCATCATTCACCCAAAACTCAAACCAAACCCACTGGTGTTTTGAGGGCTGAGAAACACTTAACTCTTGTAAAATTAATCTGCATTTTTATGCTTCTTTGAACATCTTGCTTTTGGCTACTACCATAAGTGCCAGAATTCTATGAAAATAGCTCTTCTTGTGGTATTTTCTTCCCAATGGGAAGCAATAAAAATACAAGAACAGCATGTTCATGGATATTGTTGGTCCAGTTTATAATGCCAGAAATAATATGTGAACATGTGTGTTTTGGCCATAAATAAAAGACAAACATTTATCTATACAAATAAAAAAAGTAACAACTTTTTTTGCTTGGTTGGTTTTTTTACATGCACAAGGATGGGAGAGAGGAGATGCTGGCTCCACCAGTAAGGGCTTGATCCAAAGCCCACTGAAGTCAGTAGAAAGATTCTCATTGATATCAATGGGCATTAAATCATGCCCTGAGTACATTAGCTTTTACTCACTGGAAATCTATATTAAAAATCAGAGCTATGGCCCAATTGGAAAAGCATGCAAGCTGAAGCTTAAAGTTAAGCACATGCTTAATTGCTTTCCTGAATAGAGGCCTACTGTCACAAGTTAGACAGCTTTGCTATTCCTGACTTGTCTTTAAAAGCTCTCTCTTTCCCACTAAGTTGTCACATAACTCAGTACAACATGGAAATATCTATTCAGGAAAAGCTTGTTACTAACAAGATGAAGGTGCATTGACAAAGATGTTTGGGAAACTTTGCATAGTATCTCCCTGAATTATGCCTAGCTGACAATGGCTATGAGTTCATGACCTTCACAATACTAAGCTCACCTTCTTTCTCCCTCCCCTCCATTTTTCCCCCCTCTTGTCTTTTTCTTCTTTCAGGCAACATTTTATTCCCACGTTGCAAACTGCTCAACAACATGGTGTCAACAGCCACATGACTTCACTAGGGCTCAAGGGCCACATTTTGCCATTAATCCACACAGAACTCTTACTGACATTAATGGGAGTTCAGCACGTGACTTGAGGACACCATAGAGCTCGATGAGTGCACATCAGCTCAGCTTTTAACTTTTATTGAGATCATTCTGCACCCCCTGAAGCCAACAGCAAAACACCAATGAATGTCAAAGGATGCAGGGTCTGCCCAGCAAAAGCTTTCACAGAAGCCGAAGAGAAGAGCAAAAGAAAATAATTCTCCAACAACACTTTGCTTGGTAGGAATTTGTTCTAGTGAAGGCAACTAACAACTCCACAGAATTCCAAGGACTTGCAACAGTTTATGCCAGTTGTGAATTTGGCCCACCATATTTCAAGTTCTAGAGATGCTTTCTCCTTCTGCATAGAAGTAATCAGGCCCATACCTTATCTTTTCTAAATAAGTATGAACCTTATAACTGAAGAACTAAATTTTCAGAAGTGACTAGTTTAGGGTGTCTGATTTGCAACACCTTAAAAATGGGCCTATTTTCAGTGTGGGGTGGTACTCAGTCCTTACAAAAGCTAGTACTACATTATGTGTCATTTCGGGTCAACCAGATTCACTGCCTTGTACCTTACAGAATCATAGGGCTGGAAGGGAACTTGAGAAGTCATCAAGTCCAGTCTCATGCTCTGGGGCAGGACCAAGCAAACCTACACCATCCCTCACAGGTGTTTGGACAAACTGTTCTTAAAAACCCCAGTGACTGGGATTCCATAACCTCCCATGGAAGCCTATACCAGAGCTTAACAACCCTTATAGTTAGAAAGCTTTCATAATAGCAAACATGAAGAACAATTGATCACTAACCTTTTTTATTACAGTCCTTCACATATTTGAAGGATTATCAAGTCCCTCCTCAGTCTTCTTCTCAAAACTAAAAATGCTCAGTTTTTTAAAAACTTTTCCTCATAGGTCAGGCTTTCTAAACCTTTTATCATTTTTTGCTGCTCACCTCCAGACTCTCTCCAATTTCTCCACAATACTCCAACTGAGGCCTCACCTATGTCCCAGAGTGGGACAATTACCTCTCATGTCTTACAACACTCTCATTAATACAGCCTAGAATAGTAACCTTTTTCGTAACTGCATGAAATTGTTGACTCTTATTTAATTTGTGATCCATTTTAACAGACAGACCCTTTTCGGCAGTACTACAACATAGCCAGTTATTCACCATTTTGTAGTTATGAATTTGACTTTTCCTTCCTAAGTGAAGTACAGACCAATTCTCCAAGGTCATCCACAAATGTTATAAGCATACACTCCATTATCCTATCATTAATGAAAATATTGACTGTACCAGACCTAGGACTAACCTCCTCAGGATACACTCTACCAGTTTCAAAGCAAACCATTGATAACTACTCTTTGAATATGGTCTTTCAATCAGTTATGCACCCACTTTATACTAATTTCATTCAGCCCACATTTCCCTAGTTTGCCTATGAAAATGTCATGAGGAACTGTGTCGGAAGCCTTACTAAAATTGAGATATATCACATTTTACTGCTTTCCCCCATCCACTGGGCCAGTAACCCTATCCAAGAAAGAAATTAGATTGCTTTGACATGATATGCTCTTCACAAATCCATGCTGGCTATTCTTTATAATCCCATTATTCCCTCAATGCTTCCAAACTAATTGTTGAATAATTTGTTCCAGTATCTTCCCAGGTATCAAAGTTAAACTGACTGGTCTGAAATTCCATTTGTCCTCTTTGTTCTCCTTGTTGAAGATAGATACTGTGTTCACCCTTTTCTAGTCAGAACCTCACCTGTCCTCCATGAGTTCTCGAAGCTAATTACTAATGGCTACAAGATTGCTTCAGCTACCTCCTTAAGTATCCTAGGATGAATTTCATCAGGCCCTATAGACTTGAATCCATCTAAACATTCTTTAACCTGTTCTTTCTCTATTTTGCCTTTCATACCTTGCATTTTACTTATACCAGTAATAGCCATTTGCACAGGTGCTAAAAAAAAGTGGGGAGGTGTCAGTTGATAATCAGGCCCTGGATATTGTAAAGCATCCAGCAAAGCCATAAAAATCATTCCTGGAATCTCTGCCCAGGTTCTGTTGAACCTTGCCTGAGTGTCAAGTTTGCAAAGAAACAAAGCCAGATGAATGTCCCCTGGATCTGGGAGCCTTTGAAAAAGTTTTGTAGCACTCTTACTAACCAAAATTTGTTTCTAACCAGATATGTTGGATAATCTAAATGAAATTTGTGGATGATGTCAATCTATTTCCAGGAGAACAGGTCTTAAAAATAAATAAAACCACTGTGACAACTGGCATGAATTGACTATTCTTATTGTCAAATGCTGGAAAGGCCCAGGCTTGTGTGGACATAAGTATTAAAATTTACACAATCATTTTTTTCTATGCAAAAACAATGGTTTCACTGATACTGCAAATAAAGCAAGTTTGACAGGGTTAGGAATAATGACAGAATACGTGAAAAGGTTACAAATATTTTTACTCAAAGTTCCACCAAAAAAAGTATGCCTTTTATACTGAACTACTCAGAAGTTAAGTTCAACCATTTATCAATCACATCATTAGGACAGGGAAAACCTTAAGATTGCAAAGTGAATAGGGAGTGTTTTTGTATTGGTTTTAATTTTCATAACAATCATTGTCAAAAGAGCAGGAGCAGGCTATGTCTTTTTTTCATTCTCACTACGAACTCGGTCACACTCAAACAATATCAGAATTTTAATAACTAATATTCTGCAAATGAGGATTATGAACACTAGAGCTATGACATTTTCAGTGTTCTGTAATTTGATTTGTTGGCAATTCTTATTCTCTTCTGTTTACAACCTGCAAAAAAGTGGAATTCCTAACCAGTCAAAATACAAAATATTTTAAGTATCAGAGGGGTAGCCGTGTTAGTCTGGATCTGTAAAAGCAGCGAAGAGTCCTGTGGCACCTTATAGACTAACAGATGTATTGGAGCATGAGCTTTCGTGGGTGAATACCCACTTCGTCGGATGCATGTGACAAAGTGGGTATTCACCGATGAAAGCTCATGCTCCAATACATCTGTTAGTCTATAAGGTGCTGCAGGACTCTTTGCTGCAAAATATTTTAAAACATTCATGCTTGTGTTCATTTGAACTTTCCAGTAAAGTATATGGCTGTGCATCTTTATACATCTTGAAAAAAATTATAGGCTATATCCATTTAATAGCAGATGTTCCATAATAAGCCATATTATGAGCGCACAGCTCAAAGTGAAGATTTAGCCATATATTTAATAAGTTTTTTAAAAGCTTACAGTCTTCCACAGAATACAGCAGACAGATATGATGATGTCACTTTCTTATACAAGAATTTGATAGTTTTAAACATAGCACATTCTTAACCTATTCTTATGATTTTTTTTCCAGAAATAGGGAAAAGAAAACACACACACACACCATTTTTGTTACAAATTTTAGATTTCAGTGTTCATTGCATGCCAAAAAATCTTTGTCCAAAATTAGAAAATTAGAAAATCACTGGAGAGGAGAATCCATTTCAACCATAGATACCTGGTGTAAATCAACACAGCTCCTCAAAAAGTCTATTATCAATCACATCAGTTGATAATTTAGAACCCTGTTAGCCATCAAGAGATTTTGACTCTGATTCAGGAAAGAACTTAAGCATGTGCTTAAGTCTCTATTCATCAAAGCACATACTTAAGTCCCATTGATGCTAAGGCTTCCCGAATCAGGTCCTTTAAGAGGGGATGTTAGCCTAGGTACTGTAAAATTAATGGTTTTCAAAGAATAAACCCAAACTTCTAAAAAGGGTTTAGTTCTAGAAGAGTATGTGTGCACCCACACGCTCTAAAACCTTACAACAAATATCCACTGAAATAATTGGTTCATCTGTTTACCAGCTAAAATTTTGGCAGGTAATAACAGATTAGACATAACACCTCTGGCTGAGGAATTTTAGTTACCTCGAACAGTTGATATTTCATTTTTTGGCACATATACTTTCTTTTTAAAAACATTTCTTTTTTAAAGTAAATGTAGTGCCTTTGAAAGCTGCTGTATTGACAGCATGGAGAATGAAGCCTGCTTATTTATCTGTAGAACAGACCGCATCAATGCTTGCTTCCCACATAATAGCCTGTTAACATATCTTGAACTGGAGTGACTATTCCTAAGAGTGAGTGACTAGTGCAATGCTTAGCATCTGGTATTTCTTGTTTCTATTCTCTGTGCCACCTAATGCCAAACATGATACAGACACTTCCCCATTAGAACTCAGACTGGTATCACCAACACATCCAAAGAGATGAAGCAGATATTAGGGGGCTGATCTAAATCCCACTAGAAAGATAAGCTTTGTGCCCTTGGGATCAGTCATCACTTGATCTTTTGGACTCCAATCAGTGACCTAGATTTGAAGAGCTTCAAATTACCTGAACTATCTCAGATTGCTTCCAATTATAAATTTTAAAACATTGAAGTGTTTTATCAAAGAATTCTGCTCAGTACTTTAAATATTTAGCAATAAACAGAATGCTTTCATCATCAGGGATAACTACTGTGAAATAATGAAACTAATAAATATTTAAATCATTTTCATCCCTCTGTCTCACTCATTCTAATCATAACTGAAATTGCTGCTTACTTGACTTTTCATCCAACCTCTTCCTGAAACAACCAACAGAATCTTGATATGGAATCAAATGTGAGGACAGTTATTTGTTGATGGATGCTCATCAACAAATTTCATACAACAAAGCCCTCCTTTAATCTTATATTAATGCAAGATCAGTGCTGATTTCTGAATGAATAATTCTTGGTGCACATTCCATTTTATAGTTTTGTCAGAAGACTAGTATATGAACAAAATATAATAGTCTCATCAGTCTACACGCTATGAGCATATTGAGCAATAAAAGAAAACAACTTCTAGATAAAACAAGAACACCAGGCAATGGAGGATATCCATAAATATATGGAGTCTAGATTTCTTACTGTAAAATAATTTAATCTATTTCACCAGGTCATATCACAGTGCTCCTAATATTCACATAAGGAAAAACATATGTAAAGAAGGTGCTGCACTGTATTTCACATAATCACAACAAAAATGCTAAATAAAAAACATTGGACACCCATTTGCAACTTCATTCATAAAATTAAAAAAGAATCTAATTTTCAGAAGTGAATGCTGAGCATCACAATACCCACTGACTTCAATAGAAGCTATGGGTTTCTTAACTTTTAGGGAAAAGGGAACTGTACTATATATAGCTTTTAATGTGCATAGATCCGGTCCGCATTTTAGCATAGTTGTTAAAACAAGCATCAGAAATGTGTTTCAAAAGCCATTTTAAACAGAGTTTGGCCTGCCTACATGTTAACTAGAATGGCTGTTCAAAATCTTGCAACAAATTTCACATCATCGGAGATATTACTCGTGGGAATGGTGTCACAACCCAGTAGTCCCCTCCCTCAGGGGGTCCCCTGGGGAGGCAGATGAGCATTGTATGTTGCTAACGCTGTTGCAAGCATCACAAGGCATTTTGGGAAGGAAGGGTTAAAGGTGTGAGTGTGGAGTGGAAGATTCCATTGCAGGTTGGGAGAGGCTGAAGGGGGAGGAAGGGAGAAGAGAACAGGTTAACTCAATGCCTCAGCTCTCAGCTCAGTCCGAAGATAAGACGCGGGCTCCAGTCCAAGGTCACGGCGCTCAAACAGACTCTATGCAGCCAAGAAACCTGCAGCCACATCTGCATCTTACCCAACCTCAGCCAACTGTGGGAAAACAGGGGGGTCAGCTAGACAGGGGATTGCAAAACTGTCGAGACAGTGAAGGCCAGCAAGGGGGAAAACAGAGTCTCGCGTCCCTGAAGCCGGTGTTTTGGGAAAGCTGAGAACGCCACAGAAAGTCAGTTTGGACTGGTACAAAGAGCACAGGGGACAGAGGTCCCTGAACAAAACGCCCCTGAAAGACCCCAGGACCTAAAACCCTCCTGAGAGCTGAAGCAAATCGGAGATCAAGAGCAGATCTCGGACGACCTGTGCACAGGACAGAACTCCTGTCCACCTCTTCTCCCACTTCTTCATACATTACACCCAGGTTTGGCCTCCCCCGGGTAGCGCATGTGTGAGTATGAAAGTGGGCTAAGGACTGGGGCACGAATGCTTTCTTCCTTCCTTTGAATGCATGGGGAGCCTCTGCACTCACCACTGTTATTTTACTTTATTTTATTAATAAAGCTTTAAAACTTAGACCCCTGGTGTGCTCCTTCATCTCCTCCGCTAACGATCCTGTGGTCTCAGCCTGATCACCTGACACCTCAGGCAGACTGGTTACAGAAATCTGTCACAACAGGACCTCTAGGAAATTAATCACAACTAGAGATGTGTTAGCAAGTTTGGGAGGCCGGGGGGAAAGCACCTCCCTCCAAATAACAAAAACAAGCAAATGTGTGCAATGTTAGTTTGTAGTTCAAAATTAAAAATAGGAAAACTAGAATAAACTTCCAGTTCCTTTATACAACCCTAACAATATGTTTCCAGTTTAACAGCCTTGTGATTGAGTCAACCTTCCTGCTCAGCTTTGGCACCCACAACTCAACTTGAAGAAATGATAGGAAGACAATTAAGACTTGAACAAATTCTGTAGTAATGCCCCCTTGATTGATAGGAGCTTCAGTCATAACACTTTTCTTTTTGGTGCCAAAACGTCTACTTTACAGACACATTCTACCCTATTTAACCCATTAAATGGATCATTATATAGTGTGGATTGCTCTCTCGGCGCTCTCTCTCTCTCGCTCTCTCTCTCAAAGATTAAAGAGCTAGATAATTTTCAAGTAGATTACATCAAGGGATGGGCTCATTATTAGGGCCTTTAGAGGCCCAGAGAAGAAGAGGACTGACAACCTCTGATGGGTGTCTTGTCCCAAGAAACTTAAGAATCCAGACCAAATCTGGAAGCCAGCTGAAGAAAACCTTTCCTATTTTCCAGGCCTGAACTCCCAAAAAAGTCAATCTCCCACTCTATGGCTCCCTATCAGATCTTCTACCTAGAAGAGAAGAATTATTCTGGAGGCTCAGACCAGGCCAAAAGTGGCATGAAAGCACCTGGTGGGAACCATGTTGAAGAAGGAGCTGGCAGCATACATGTACAGGAGGAAGGGAGCATAAAGTTTACCAGCCTAGCATGGGAGTGAATGTTCCAACACTTGGCAAGGAGATTGGTCAGGGGAGTGACCTGGGAGAATGGGAAAGAATCAGCTGTTGGATGAGTGTGAGTGTGTGATCTGTGTTGAGAAATGAGGTGCTAGAAAGGGGCAGGGAAATTACCCTTTATTCAGAATACTAAGACTGAACATCCTCAAAGCAAGGTCAATCTCAACTAGAGACTGTGGGGTTCTCATAGTAGAATGTTTGACTATTCTACCCATCAGATTCACTAATGGAAAAGGCTTCACACTCAGGAAATAAGCCAACATATTCTTCAAGTACACTTGACTTGTGAGTAGAGCTAACTAAAAATACTCAAAATATGAAATTTGACAAAAAACAGATGAGTTTTTCGTGAACATCTTCACCCAAATATTCTTGGTTTTCCAATCATTTGTACTTGTGAGCCTAGTGAGAGCTTAAGGTCAATGTTAAAATAATGCAAGGAAATAAGAAACACAGATTTATGATTATCATTAGCAAAGACATTTATCACTCAATTTATATTTTCTCTCAAAATCTTTTATAAAGCTTTCAGGAAAGGAGGAGCAGAGAAAGGTTTGCATTGATCATCAGAATGTTACACATTTGAGGCTATGACACATACAATTCAAAATGCCAATGTATTATTACAATCACAATGCCAACTTATTAGGAATGTTTCCCTTTCTTTTCAGAAACTCCACTGACTCATGATTCCAGCTCAGCATTACCTCTACATTCATACTTTTTGGTCTGCTATTCATTGAGGATAAAAAAGCTGCTTTCAGCTACTATACCAAAAGTGAGCTAGGCAAATGGTTGTAAGCTCATAGGGGAATTGTTCAAGCTTGTAACTGGCAAAAAGTGAAGTGCAGCCTTAATTGATGTGATGAGGCACAGTATTTCAAGAGTATTCAGGCCTTTCACAAAGTACCCATATAATTCCCTTAATCTCTTCTAACAGATTTTTAGAACAGGTTTTCAGATACAAAATGAGAATGTAGCTGTTGAACAATAATGACTGGAATGTATATATTTTTAACGTGTTGCTAGACAATGAAATCATATTCAAAATATGATTTTCTTTACACACTTCTAGGGTGTGATCTTGAATAGAAGCTTGCTAGCTCTTTGTAGCATATTAATTATAAAGCCATCAACAAAAGTGTGATAGGTGACAGATTTCTCTTACAAAGGAGGATGGTCAAACTATTGCTGGAGTTATTTTAAAAAAGTGACTAGAGTATTTAATGGTGCTGAAATGTTAGTGATGTGCACTTTAAACCCCTCACTTCTGAGATGATTAAAATGTCAATTTTTGTAAAGAATGATTATTTGTGAGTGTACACACACACACACACACACACACACACACACACACACACAAATTGCAAGCTCTTTGGAGCAGGGACTCTCTCTTTGTTCTGGGTTTGTACAATGCCTAGCACATTGGGGTCTTCCTGATCCATGACTTGGGCTCCAAGGCACCCCAATACAAATAATATAATACATATGCACACACACATAAGGATACCTGTTTATTGATACTATTCTATACAAAAACTCTTGACAAAGTTATAAGCCAGTGAAAAAGTGAATGTTGTAATAAAAGTCCCAACATACTCTAATTATAACTGTGGCAGTTGCTACAAGATGCCCACTAAAACACATGGAGATAAATGATCCAAAACAGGAGTACAAAACAATTAAAATCAACCCTGTTCACACCTGATGTCCCTGCTAAAACAAATAGAATGCAAAGAAGAAAGGAAAATGCATGTGTCATGGTCAGATCAATGGGCAAGATGATATTACTGGCAGCAGTTTGTTTGGGTGGCAGTGAGGTAATTCAACAGAATGCGAAGCAGTGGGAAATTACAGTAATCAAAATGGGACAGAGCCAGAGCTTGAGGGACAGAAAGAAAAGGGCAGTTTTGGAAATGCTTTGGAGGAAGAAGCAGCAAGCTTTGGACACTGCTTGTATGTGAGATGCAAAAGGGAGAGAGCAGGCAAAGACAACCCCTCAGTTACCATCTGAGTAAAAGGAACAATATTGATGGAGAATGGTTCTGTGATTCTGTTCGGCAATGAGAAAATCAAAACTGGACTGAGTCTTTCAGCAGTGAAAAAAAGAAAGGAGACAACAAGCTTTGGTTAAACACCATAGAACAGAGCAAGGATAGAAAGAGATTGCATTCACCTCTGAGAGGATCAGAGATTTAATCAGTATGGTCTGAGGTAGTAGGGTGAAGGAGAGTCATTCCAACTACAATTTGGGGAGGGGCGGGGGAGAAACTGCTAGATTAAAGTAGCATTTGAAATATGTGTTTAAATGGTTTTATCATCACAGATCATTAGAAAACACAAGATTGAGTAGCAATGACTCAGCTCAAGAGAAAAGAAAAATGATGTGGCTATACTGATACAATCATTTTGATGGTTGGTGAATGAAGCCCTCTCAAATTGCCAAGGGAGCTGAGTTTAAGGTGTAAATGCTCATTACAGGAAATAAAACAAACATACATGCATGGATTTTGCTATATGTCTGCAGCTCCACCTGGCTTCAGAGGGTGCCGTACACGGATGTCTGAGGGAACAATGTGGCCCAGTGTTTTAATCAGTTCACTTAAATGTCTAAATCGAGGATTTAAAAAGTATCTGTGGCAACAAAAGCACAATGAGGATTCAGACAACAGATTTGGTTTATTGATGTCTTTCCTGCTGCTCCCCAGAGATCAGAGGGGGGAGCTATCCTTAAAAATAGACTTGTTTGGGAGAAGATATTAATTTTCTCTGTTGAGATACTACTTGTAAAATGTTTGTTTTCTAGTCACTATTTAAAAAATTATTAGTTCAAAGTCTACATACTTCACATTAAATTGTTATCACAAGACCATAGATATTAATGATGGAAAAGAACATTTTAGTTCATCCAGTCCATCTCTGTACAAATGTGTAACTGCTCCCTGAAATACATCACAATGCAGCAGAAATAAGTGCTATGGTACAGAAGCTATTTACAGTAAGTGCTCTCTCTGCATACCTATTAATTACTTCAACAAGCTGCATGTATTTTTACATTTGTAAACACAACCATCTATACAGGGATATTGCTGGAGCAGACAAAATAAATGTACATCGATAACTGAAAAAAGTGCTTCTCTTAAACCACTTGAACATGCTGATTGGTGTCCATGCCTGCTGTGAAACCCCTACCTTCCTGCTGTCCCTGTAATGATGATCTAAAGCAGTTATCCACATAGTGTTAAGTACCAATCTATAAACCTAATTTAGGAAAATCTCTTGAGTTATTATCCTATATTCATATTATGAAACCAAATCTTTCTTATATTTCTGTGGCACATGGAAGATACTGTGGGAGCAGGACAGCCTGGCAGTAAGTTAAAATGCAGAGAGAAACATTAAAATCTAAACTAGAGCATTGGAAACATTAGTTTCAAATGATGATTCCATATTTTAAATTGTTTTTGAAAGTCTGAGGATTACCATTTGAAAATCTAACACAATTCAAGAGTGTAACAACTGGCAATATTCCTTATATGCTAGCACACAAAACAGGGACCACCCAGTTTCTCATGTAAAACAATGGGGTAATGTGCAAATGTAACTTCGCGTACAAAATGTTTTTGTTGTTGTTGTTTTTAAACAATAACTGAGCTTTTTCAAAGCCTGGGTAAAACAAAATATAAATTAAACACAGTAAGGGTCATTAAGAGTTCAAAAAGGCTTCCTTCCCGCTTTATCATAGAATCATAGATTATTAGAGTTGGAAGGGACCTCAGGAGATCATCTAGTCCAACCCCCTGCTCCTTTAGTTAAACACAAATAATAAAAAATGACTTTGGGCAGCCAAAGTTTAAAATGATCAAAAAGAGGGCTTTCATAAATTGTTTTATGTTTAAAATGCACATTTGTCCACCAACAACTATGCTGAGAATGCAGAAAAACACAAGCAATTACTTGTATTCTTAATATTCTTTTATTAACAATTGTTTATTTTGAAGAAGTACACCACATGCTTTGGCGCGATCTTCAAAAATTGTGGATCATTTATGCCTTAAAAAAAAAAATGCTGAAAATAATCAGTGTGGGTTGATCAGCACTCTACCAGATAAAGCATTTACATTTTGTTCCTATGTAAGAACGGTTCTTTATTGAAGACTAGAGAATAATTGTCACATTGAAATTCATATACTTGGGGGCCCAGTTTCAGAGAAGACAGAATGAAACGTGTAACCTCACCCAAGAGAAGGAGGACAGCTCTATAAAAGTCAATACACATATTACACATCTGAAAGCAGTACCCAAGCTGTCATGTTCTGTTGACACCTGCAGTTAAAAGCTTATGACTGGATTTCTCATTATCATGGGTCTTCCACAAAGACACCCTGGCTATCAAACAGTGCCCCCGAACAAATCTCTCTCTCCAACTGCTTTGTGTACATAAATGAAAAATAACTAAATGTATTTTGGATTTGACTAAAAGCGGGTGGGGGGAAGGGAATAATTTAGGAGTCTGACGTGTGAAAGACACACACGCACTCTCCACTGTCACCTTTAAGTAACATACACTTTCTATATTTGAGTGTTAAAGAGAAACATATAACCCATGAAAGGCAGAGGGTACAGAGTCAAGTAATGACTGTGCATCAGCTGTTCATAGCTTTTGCTTTGCACAGTCCCCTGTCATTTATTTGTGTATTTAATTGTTAATTAAAATGTATTTTTCTATAGGAGTGAAATTAAATTAATTAGCAGGATTAGGCATTTGAATTAATATGTTTAGAATATCACAGTTAATAGTATATTCAAATTATTTGTTCGGTAAAGCTTATTTAAAAATGTGAGGCTTTTCATAGCAGTTATAGTGTTATGGATGGAGGATGGAGAGATGGAGGATGGAAAGAAGCTCTCTCTTCATAGGGAAAAATATTAGTGTTTATGAAAGGTGCCAGGTTAGCAGATCTGTGAACTAAAGTGCTTGTTTATCTATTGAACAACTATTTTGCTGGCAACAATAGCTGATGCATCACAGCCATGTCCCATCAACATGTCTAGATAATCCATCTGCAAGGGGAAAAGGGTACTTTCAGTCTTCATGGTTATGCTAAACCTGCTCTCTCTTTTGAAACTATAATTTTATAACTGTAGCACCTAGAAACCCAAATCAGGGATCAGGAGCCCATTGCACCAGGTACTGTATAAATACATAATGAAGTTATTGTTCCTCAAAAAGTTTGCAGCCTAGGTAAGAGAAGCTTTCCAACATCATCTCCAATCATTTTAATATGTCTATTGAAGGCCTTTGCAGAGTAGACTAAAAAGTAACATCCAAATAACCTTTTGGCCAGGAAGTCAGTAGACCAGTTATGTTGTTACTTTCATTTATATTTGTGTAAAATAATGCCTAAAGCCAACTATATGATGCATTTTTCAATTTAATGTAAGTATTGTGATCCAGTATCAACTTTAATAAGTATCGCAGTTACCCAGTACCTAATTAAAACTTGAAATCAGCTAAACAAACTTTTAATTGCATTCCAACTACTTTACCTTCAGTTTTCCCTGAATAAAAAATACTGCAAGGCTAGGGCAATTTTTGTTTACAGATACAACAGCCATACATTTGTCTTCCAGAACAATAGTGTTACAATAGAGTTTGTCTACATTATTCAAAGTTTTTTTTATCATAATTCTCAGTGTTTTCCTTAATGTTCTCATCTCCTTCTATCTGACATATAATGTAGAATCCTAAACACAATTCAGTAGTACAGTTCTTTCTGACACTGAAGTTCAATATGCTTGTATAATAAAATATATTATTGCTAGTGTATAATGATATAAGGTTTGTTCCATGTAAGAACAGTTAAAGTGTGTGGGAATGTCCGAAGAAGCCAGAGAGAGACAAGCAGACTAGGAGAAGGACAGCAAAATGTAGGAGTAGGTTAAATTATGGCAAAGAACAGCTACAGTATTTAAGTTAACAATGCAGTAACTGTTCATTACGCCTCTGTCTAGCCTTCTTATCATTAATCTTTAGATAGTGTTTAGCCAACACTTCCTTTTAGTTGCATAAAGATTTCACACCCCTTGTGATTCTCACAAAATGGCAGCCTCCAGTGTAATATACAGTCAAAATGTAACTGCTCAGAAGGATCATTTTGTAAAGGACACTTTAAAAATTATCAAAGTAAGGATCTGATTCACTGAAGACCTTAAGCATGTTCTTAATTTTAAGCACATGCCAAAACTCAATCCTATTTAGTAAAGCGGTTAAGCACATACACAGTACATTAAGCATGCCCTAAAGTACTTTGCTGAATCTGGGCCTTTGTTTAATCTATTAATTATCTGATCTATTAATTTTACTCACAGACTTCAAGGCCAGAATGGACATCGTGATAATCTAGTCTGACTTACTGCACATTTTAGACCACAGAACCTCACTCACTCACTCCTCTAATAGACCACTAACCTCTGGCTGAGTTACTGACGTCCTCAAATCATGATTTAAAGACTTAAAGGTTAGAGAGAAATCCACCATTTATTCTTGTTCAAACCAGCAGGTGACCCAGGCCCCCACTGCAGAGGAAGAAGAAATCCCTCAGGTCAGATTGGCAGAGACCTTGGGGTTAAAATTCCTTCCCAACCCCACATATGGAAGTCAGTTTGACACTGAGCAGGTCAAGACCCCCCAGACACAATAAAAAATGCCCTTCTATGCACCTGTTCCAATTTGAATTCATCTTTCCTAAACATGGAAGATCAGAATTGCACACAGTGTTCCAGATGAGGTCTCACCAGTGCCTTGTATAATGGTAATAACACTTTCCTATCTGTACTGGAAATACCTTGCCTGATGGCTCCTAAGACTGAATTGGTCCTTTTCATGGCTGCATCACATTGGTGGCTCAGTTATCCAGTGATCAACCATGTCTTTCTCCTTTTTGGTTGCTTCAAACTGATACTTCACCAGCTTATAGCAAAAAATCTTGTTGTTAGTCCCTACGTGCATGAACTTGCCCTTTGCACTACTAAATTTCATCCCATTTTATTACTCCAGTTTCCAAGGTCCTCCAGATGTTCTTTTATGCTATTCTGGTCCTTTTATATGTTGGCAACACATCAGCACTGTCCTCCACAAATTTTATTAACACACTCCCACTTTTTGTGTGAAGGTCATGAAAGAAAATATTAAATAAGATTGGTCCCAAGACCAATCCCTGGGGAAGTCCTCTCCAGCCTGACAGTTCACCTTTCATTATGACCTGTTATAGTTTCCCCTTTAACCAGTTCCTTATCCACCTTCCAATTCTCATATTAGTCCCCCATTGTCTCCAATTTAACTAATAATTTTCCTTGTGAAAATGTATCAAATCCTTTTCTGAAATCCAGGCAGATTAGATCTAGTATATTTTCTTTATCTAAAAACAAAACAAAACAAAAAAACAGTTATCTTCTCAAAGAAGGCAATCAGGTTGGTCTGGCACAATCTACCTATATTTTATCCCAATTACCATTTATCACCATGTCCTTAACCACTTTCTCTTTCAAAATTTATTGCAAGACCTTACAAATAATTGAAGTCAAACTAACGGGCCTATGGTTTTCTGGATCACAAACACCCCCCCAGCCCCCCGGCCACCTTTTCTTAGAAGGTATTGCATTTGCAGATCTCCAGTCAGAGAATACTACCACCCTCCGAGTTTACAGATTCATTAAAAATCCTTGTATTTGGGCTCACAATACATTGTGCCAGTTCCTTTAGTATTCTTGGATAGAGATTATCTAGGCCCCCAACTTGGTCCCATTAAATTGTCTGTGTTTGACTTTCAACTGCAATGTGGTAATTTCTACTTCCATCTCCTCATTTCCATTAGCAGTTCTGCCACAACCCATTAGCTTCTCATTACCTTTATTAAAAACTGAGACAAAGTATTTGTCTAGTTATTGGGCCATGTCTAGATTATCTTTGGGCTTGGCTACACTCGAAACTCCAAAGCGCTGCCGCAGGAGCACTCCTGCGGCAGCGCTTTGAAGTGTGAGTGTGGTCGCGGTGCCAGCGCTGGGAGAGAGCTCTCCCAGCGCTGCAGGTACTCCACCTCCCCGAAGGGATTAGCTTACAGCGCTGGGAGCCGTGCTCCCAGCAGTGGAGCACTGTTTACACTGGCGCTTTGCAGCGCTGTAACTTGCTGCGCTCAGGGGGGTGTTTTTTCACACCCCTAAGCGAGAAAGTTGCAGCGCTGTAAAGCACCAGTGTAGCCAAGGCCTTTATTCTCTACTCCAGCCTCAATATTTAGCTGTCCCACTTTTTCCTTGTTTTCTTTTTATGTATATAGCTATAGAACTTTTTACTATTTGTTTTAATTTTCTTTGCAACTCTGCCTGGCTTTTGGCAATTCTCACTTTTTCGCTATGCTTTCTGACCAAATAGGGAAAAAGATCCATCCCATCTTCTATTCCTTGTAGGCTCTCTCTTAATAACGTGTTTGACATGCTTGCAACCCTTTTGGTTTTGCAAACCAGTTTGGTTTGCAACCCTTCCCTACAATTTTTCCCCTTACTTGGAATGCAGGCTTCAGATAGCTTCTGCAACTTTGACTTAAAGTTTTGACTCCTCCACATACAGATCCTTGAGTTATTCAATACAGTCCACTTCCCTAACTAATTCCATTAATTTGTCTAAAGCTTTCCATTTTGTAATAAAAGACCCTAGTTGCAAACCTATTTTTGTTTAGCTTATTCAATTTAAACTAAATGGAAGCATAATGATCACTTGAAACAATGCTGTCCTCTGCAACCAGTTCTTCTATGATCTCACTACTAACCAATACTAAATCTAAAACGGCATCATCTCTTGTTGATTCAGTGACTAGTTGGTGAAGAAATCTATCATATATCACATCCACTGATCATGTAAATGAAAAAAATCCATTAAGTGAAAAAGTATCTTTTGGAAGTATTAAAAAGATTGTTTTGTGAATGAAGCAACAGTTTCAGGGAATCAACCCCAAATAATGCAAAGTTAAGAACCACTTTCTTTTTCACAAAATCTAGTCTGAAACCTTTTCGTCTCCATCTTCTGATAGACAGGCTCTTATACAATTTACCAGTATAGTGTGCATTCCTCCTGATCTTTTAATGTATTGGTAATTGAAACTGACCTAAATTATATACTTTAGTTAAATTTGAAATGTCAGTGTCCCTCAAATTTCTCTCTCAAATACTCAACTGTCAACTGTATGACTAATGACACATTATCAGAGAAATGAAAATAATGCAAATGACCCTACGGAAGAGCACCTGCCCCCCCCATCATAAAAAAAAAAAAGGTTTTAAATAAAATAATAAATCCTTTTTTTTTTTTAATGAAAGCCAAATTTATCTCACAATTTCTCAGTTGTAGCAGCTAGGGCTTTTAAGAAAAAGAATGAGCATTACTAGAGTTGGCAACAGTAGAAAAGAACACGTAGATGTTCTGGTTCAGGTTCTGCCAGTGACTATAGTCAAGCAATTTTGCAGAACCTGAGCCCAATCTCCTGTCTTTAGAGATGGGACATTTTAATCTAGATGCAGGGAATCAAAAGGCCTTCAAAAATCCCTTCTGTCTCTTCACTGCCATCCATACTCTGGAAATGGAAGTGTGGATTCTCTGAGGCCAGCCACAGAGGAACAGTTAGTCCTGACTTGCTATCTATGGCACAAGAATAGGCCCTCACAGTTCAAGCTGCTCCTGTATTAACCACATAAGAGTAGCTGCCCCTTCTCTCTCTCTCTCTCTCTCCTGTAAATGGAATCTGAATGGATGGCATCCCAGATTATCTGTCTGTCACCTTTGAATTCAATGAGTTTGTTAACAACCTCTCTTTTTCTGCAAAAATTGTTCAAGATGTATTTCAGTTTTCATTCTGTTGGTGTCATCAGTCATCTGTATTAGGCCTGAATGAACCAAAGTTATTCTATGCTTGCCTAGAGGGCCCCCCATGTTAAACTCTAATCGAACTAGCAGGCCAGTAACCAAGAATGGAATGTGCAACAACTAGCTCAACCCTGGTACTGCCAGGAGATAATGATGAGGCCTGCTTGCACCTGGCTGGGGGGGGGGGGGGGGCAGAATAACGGATCCAGGAAAGTAAAACAAGATAACAGTTGAAGAAAAAGTCACTAACGAGATAAATTGTTTGCTGCCAAAAATGATTTAACCTGCTTAGTGTAATTGCTACTTTATAATGTATTTGCTACATGGGAAATAGGAGAGGGGGGGTAAAGGGGGATGAGTAGTGTGGGGGTAATGGGAATGCTTAGATAAAATCATGTATAAGAAGGGGAAAACGGCTTGTATCTGTGTGCAGGATTTGAGATTGCTATGTCTCCCTTGCACCTTATTTGGGCTCAAATAAACTTTGTCTGCTTCTCCACCTTGGTGTGTTTATTGGAGCAAAGCACACCGGGCAACGAACCACTGTTTGCTGCCTCGAGCATTCTGTGCCGGCAACAATTCTATACCAAAGAGTTTATTGGTTTGATGTTACTAAGGTAATCATTTTGTTAAATGTTGAAACAGCCATAATTGCAATACCTGAAAAGTGAACATGCTGCTTTAGAACACTTCTAGATGTAGCCACTGATTCTGCGTAGTTAGCATACATAAGACTTGTACTGAATAAGGGTGGCAATTAGCAATGGGTGGAACAAAGTTCAAATGTAACATTGAGCATCTAAGAGTTCAGAAGTGAAATCTTGGTTCCACTGAAGTCAATGGGAGTTTTGCAATTGACTTCAATGAAACCAGAATTTAACCCTGTTTATTTAAATCTTCAGTCTACAAAATTTGGGTGAAAAAAAATCTATTATGGGATGTTGACAGTACATGCTTCCACTCTAGCCTCATGGGCAGCTAGAATCAAAAAGTGATATTTACATGGAAATCCAACATAATGTTGGGAAAGTTATCTAAGCTTTCAAAAAAAATTATTTCGAGTTTGGGGTGAAAGTTTGACTCCATTTCTATTTTAATTCAGCCAGCATCCTCCTCCTTAATGGTAATTTTGAAACCCAACTAAGTTTAGCGCTCACTGCTCACAAGGACTCTTTTTGTAAATTACACTGGATATTTTGAGAACTAGCACATTAGTTTAGTTTATTCTCAGATTGCTTCTAAAATTGATTTAGGTTACTGAAACATATTGAACCTCCAGAATATCCCAATGTAATTGTTACTGCAGTTTATTCTCTACTCCTTAATAGAGGCAGCTGCTCAAAGGAGCAGTGATAGACAACTGATCTTTAATCACTTGTCAACTGTGAGGTCATATTTCTGAAGCCAGCTGGCCAGATATGAAGGCCTAAATCTTTCAGATACAGTACAATGCAACCTGCAACCAAGAAGTCACTGAACGATCAGACAGATTTTTTTTTGTTGCAAAGTTTACAACACAAAAAAATAGTCAGAACTTAGCACCTATAAACTGGAAATTACTGTTGCCCTATATGCAGTTTGGTTAGAGTGTCTGGGTGCTTAGGGAATGCACAGCAGATATTGTGGCTACCATTTAAAGGAGACAACTTGGTGTCTGACATTCTGAGTTCCAAATTCAGCTATGCAACTGAGGTGTAACACCTTTGACAAGTCATTCAACTGTGGCTCAGTTTAGTTATCTATGAAATGGGTGTAAGTAACTCTCACAACTCAGTTGGAATACTGCAATTGGTAGTAGGAATGATAAAAATCGAACATTTGGGGCTCAGACGGGAGATATAACAAGAGGAAATCTCTTGTGGGTAAATCAGTACTGTTGATTTGAAGACTAGGACTATATTTTATTTCTCTGAGCCTCTGGAGGTATTGCAGACTGTATGAAGGGAAGTATGAGAAAAAGGTGTAAATATGATGCCTAATATTTTTTATTGTGCCTATCAGATGGCTTCAGAAGTCACAAGCCAGGTAGCCACTATATGCTTAGAACACAAAATTTAAAATAATCCCCAACGGTTACCCCACATATTTACTGGTTCTGAGGCATCACTCAAAATGTTCCTATAACTTCAATACCCCATATATTAGGCATCGTTATTCTGGAAGAGAAGTGAAAGGGATTCCCTGGGAAACAACATGATCTTTGTCCCCCCCACACCCCACTGTTCTGCATAGGCTGGATGTGTTGGCTTCACACAGCTTCTTACTGACCATAGGGAGTGGCAGATCAGGATGGGGAACAGAATCCAGCCAGGACAGTGCCAAATGAGGTTCATCATAAATTTTAAGGGCTGAGTTTCGCCCATGACATAGTTTGAATTTCATGAATTTTAAACTCTTCCTAGGATGATGCCTCAAAGAAAACACTGATCTCATGAAATCCAGTGTATCACACATTGTGATGGCAGAGAGGTACAAAAGATGCTCGAAGTATCTACTCCTATGCAGATCCCTGCTTATTTTACGGAATACCCAACACAAAAGGACTAAATTACACTTCTGGATTAAACCAAAATACAAATATAGGGGCAGATTCATCATCAGATTACTCATTACTCCAGTTTTATACTAGTGTAACTCCATTGATAATGGTGTATAATTGATACAACACAGTTGAGAATTGGGCCTCCAGTTTAAAAAAAAATGTGCTGGTGTTTGACATACTGGGCCAAATTCACCCTCATGAGCAGAGAGATTATAATTTGGAATACAATGTGCATTAAGTGGACGTAGTTCAATAAACTACTGTACATATAGAACGTTACCTGCAATGTCTTATTTCAAAATTGTGGAGGATTATTGGGTTAATAATTGCACAACAGCTATATTTAACTAAAGCAATAGTCTATGCTTTACCTTTCATTACATCAAGGAGCAGATGACAACTTTTTGCAGCATCTCCTATTCTTTAAAATACTTGAAAACCAAATCTAGTAACCATTCCTTAGCATGCCTTCAGAATACCATAGGTTTTCAGCTGTTATCTAATAAATGGGAACTATTTTCTTAGAAACTGACAATTCCTGCTACTTCATTCAGACCGGACAAACTCAAAGTTGTCAGTACAATTCAAGAAAGCCATTGTGAAATTTCAGTGGAATGTCAAAATATGTTATGTTGCAGAGCTGACTGGGGCATGCTCAAACTAGCCAGTTAACATAGCTGCATAATGTTTCTATAATAAAGAGTTTCAGGTATTCTTGCAGTCTGGTCCCTTCTGGAAGGTCCCACTGCATCTATGATCAAATGGGCCAATTTTATTATTTTAAAATATTACTGGTTTACAGAATTTCCTGTTTTACATATGCAGTTTTATATATTTCCAAGGGAATGATTTGCAAGCTCAAGTTTTAGTCAAGCAAAACTAAAAATAAAATAAAATTAAATAAATAAATAAAGTTTGATTAAGCTGCAGGTGCATGAAACTGGGAAACATCAGCCTGGGAGAACATCTTGTTTCCTGAAGGCGAACTAATCACTTAGTTACAGAAGCAATTTGTATGGGGCTTTCTTCAATAAAGTAGCAGTACTGTCTTATCTTGTATTCCTATGGTAACAACTGAAAGGGACTGACATATCTAACATACACAGACCACACTTTCAGCTGTCAAACACAGCAACCACTCCTTTCTCCCATTATCAGTGTATCATTGTTAAAACAATCTACACAGGGAAAAAGGTTTTTCTTAGTGCAGTTCAACAAAGATCATATTTATTCAGTTCCAGTGCAACAGGCTTGGAGGTACAACATGAAGCAAAATAAAAGAGATTTTAAGTGTTAGAGAGATTGCTGAACTCTTTTCATTTGCAAGGATATTGACTGAATTCAATCCATACGGTCAGCAGTTTGACTAAGCAGAAAATCCAAATTTAAAGTCAGTGATATAAATGGTAATGGACGGTGTAGGTTATGATGAAAGAAATAAGCAAAGACATGAATAGTGTTAAAAATAAACAAAAATCCCAGTCCTTCATACATGGATTTTTATTTTACTTTTCTTACCAGAGGGTAGGATTTTAAAAGGTATCAGAGTTATTTAAGCACATAAATCCTATTGACTTTCAATGCAATTTACACTCCTATTTCAATTTCAAAAATTTAACCCAGATTCTTTCAACATCATTTAACTCCCTCTCACACAGGAATAAAAGAATTACGTTTAAAATCTCAGATTAATGGATTGCCATTAAACTGTCCATCTTAATACTAATAATCATTATAGTCTTAATTCATAATTCCATTACAAAATATTATTGTCAAGTAGGAAATTAGGGAGCTGCACGATAAAGTATTAGCTGAATTATACGAAAAGTGTCTCTCTACACTTTACTCATCTCTTTCTGATACATCACAGTGACAAGACAATTGAGTACAGTGAGCAAGATACATATAATTGTAACTCATTTAGAATATCAGTTATGAAGAAAGGCATATTTGGGGAATTTTGCAAACCCACTCAAGTGAAAGCTAACAGTATTGTGAATTCTTACATGCTATCACCATAGTACCTAAGGCTATAATCTTATCATATTCTATTAGCTAAGCAGGATGAGCTGCATCAGAACCAGAGATGTACAGAATGTACAGAACCAGAGATGTACAGAATTCAGACATGATGGTGCTCATATCTACAGGTATTTAGGAAACATTTAGACTTACAAATATAATATTCATCCAAACACTTCCACTCCCACCTCAAGCATCTGGCAGATGCATATATAGCATTGGACCTATACTTTTGCTAGAATTTTGTTTGTTTCCAATATATTTAAATAATTCTTTCTTTTTGTCCATAAACCTACAGACCACATTTTTTCCACTGATACCTTTAACTTCCCCTATCATCAATTGTCTGCAATTCCTAACAGCATATGCGTAATAATCAGCTTCTCCATTTGCTTTTTTAAATTATTTTTATTGCTGCTTTCACTTCCCCTCTTAACCAGGATGGTGTTTCTTCTCCTTCCCCCATGTAATAAAGATTCTTCAACTATTATTAATTATTATTCACGTTGTTGTGCTTCCATTTTTTCTCCCACTTAATTTTGCTCAAGATTGTTTTCAGCTTTGGGAAATTGGCCTTTTAAGCGGGGGGGGGGGGGAGGGTGTCCAGGATCAATTGTGTGTAGACAGCCGTTAATTTTTTGTTCAGTGATAAATTCAACTTTATCTGCCAGAATGAGGTTGAATACAGAATTACCCTGAATTGACTGCAATACTTGTTGTATTAGAAAGTTATTTCTATTTCTATTTTTATTTTTCTAAGGAACCCCATGGATTTTGCTAGTGATAGCATGAGACCCCTCCCTCGCCCCCAGAAGAGAGACCCTTGCACCCTCTCTCATGCCCTTCAAAGAGAGATGACAGATGAGGTAGATGCCTCTTGAACACTCCAGAATGGAAAATACCAGGGGCAATCTGCAGGCCACTGAAGCACCCTCCCACAAGAAGACATAAGCAATTAAGTGAGGAAAATCAGGCTGTTTAAGGCAATACGGCTTCCAGAGGTTTTGCATGCCCAGTCCTTGTGATGCTTGGAGTGTTGAGACGTTCATCTTAATGAGTCACTTCAGATACCCCAGGACCATACACACATACAACAACAGTCCTCCAAAATCCATCTTCATTTTCACAAAACTATCTCAGGATTAGGTTTGTTTAATATCAACAATTATGACAATGAAAAAAAATAGAAAATATTTTGAAACCAGGCAAACAAATTGTAGCAGGTGTATATGTATTCTAAACTTTCATGCAGACCAAAGTAGCGATGGCCAAATGCCAACATGGAGTAATCACATTCTTCCTAACTCAATTCCCCCTGCAATTTCATCTAGCTTCTGGATCCCTCAACTGTTATATAGTGTTGTGTGCTATTAAACAGTTCCGGTGTTTCCCAACTGCAGTAGCTGCATTGCAGTAGTGAGTGAAGTGATTGCAGTATGCATAATTTTTTTAGATTTTACTAACTGATTTAAACATGTTTTGTGACAAAAGAGATTCATTTAGGTATTAAATTACACTGAAAAATCCATGGGATTTAGGCTTCTATGTCCCTAAATCATTTTTGGAAATGGTCCTGTGTGCTTTTCAAAGTTTTACTATAGAAAAATAAGTGACGGGCAATTATGTCCTCCCCCCACACCCCCCCAAACAAACAAAAACAAAACAAATGAAGAGTGAGTTAGGATTTAGTCTTGTAAACACATGTCCATAAGAGTAACTTTAGTCATACGACTAGCCTCACTGATCTTGAAAGAATACAGTCATGTTTTGACATATTGAAGTATGTAATTAATTGCAGCATCATGCCTCTAAGAGGACACACACTATTAAAAATTAAAATTAAAATCATTTGATGGTCATGTCTGACTTTCACATGGATACTATTATAAATATTTTACCTTATTAAGTGAAATATATTTCTATATGAACAATTGTATCTGTCTTGAAAATCGATAATGTAGGACTGGCAAAATAGATAGCAAAGTAGATAAATCACGAGGAATGTTGGCAAATCTGTAGCCATGCAGGGAGAGGTGAAGGAAATCATGAATCCCAAGAAATAGAATTCTGCAGAAGAAAAACTTGTCCTTCAGCTAGCCAAGAGATGGAAAACTTGAAGAGTCGTGGTTGGTGTTTGACTATATTTGTGGTAATGATCGGGTTCTAATCTGAGAGTAAATATCCAACACTGAGGGACTTCAGTATGTAAACAAAAAATTCCACTTACTGGAATTTATATCATCAACACTAATACTGAGCAGCTTAAAGGAGTCAAGAGAAACAAAAGTTAGGAACTAGGATCATTTGTCACTGGCTGACATACAAGTATTTGTTGGGACAATGGTTTTAAAGCATTTCCCCCTCACCATCACCAGTTTCCAAAAAAATAGTATCAAACCTACAAACCTGGGCCTAAAGAGTCATTCTTTTTCCTAGGTTTTCTTGATGGAGAGGACTGAGGGAAATGTAATGGTTTTGTTATGTGCTGTCATAACTAATTGGATGACTTAAATTTGTAGACATGGTACCAATTTGAAAGAAATTGGATCAGACTTTCATTTATGGATACTGATCCTTTGTATATTTTTAGTGTTTGTAGAAGTGGCTAGAGTATACACACCAAGGCCCAAAAGTGGTACACACAACATATTGACCCACCCAAAATAAGGGAAACAAAACAAAACAAAATTTCATAAAAGGCACTCAAAGTGTTATGGGCAGTCCTAAAGGAGAAATAACTTCTACCTCTATAATCTCAGGCTTATGATTTACTTTGGATGTAAACAGTTTTCAGAAACAAAACCCAAACCCAAAACAAACAAACAAACCACACAAAAACCTGTGTGTGGAATGTTGATAATTTGACACTAAATTGAGTGACATCCCTTGAACTGAGGTACACCTGAGAATTATGGTCTAGAGCCAAAATAAATGCCTCTAAAAGAGATAATCATTCTAAAAGTTTTATCACTGATGGATAATAGGTAATATTTATTCTAGTACTATTATTACTTTTCAAATGGCCTAACCACCATCACCTTGACACCAGTTTCCTGTTACATTAATTAATATGTAAATATTAAATAATTATGTCTACAAGTGGCATAATATTAGAAACAAGGATTTTTCAAAAAAGGGGGAGGGGAGGATGTAAGCCTTTCCTTTATTGACCCTGGCTGGCTACGTTACAAAAGGCACAGAGATAGAGAAAATCCAATTTCTAATAATAAGTGGCTCACCAAATTATGGGTACCATGGAAATGGAGAAATTCATGCACTATAGGAAGGGAGAAATTGCCACCTATCTGCCATAGCTGTACGCAATCTCTTCCATTAATACAAAGAATATCACTGACCTGCAAACTAGCTCTTTTAAAGTAATATTCTGGGTCTAATTCCCCACTTCTCCTCTCTCCCGCCCATGTAGTCATGTACATCTGTAAAGTGAGTAAAGCACTTCCATTTTGACTTGATAGTGATTTACACTCTGCACTGGTGTAAAACACTATGCAATGGACAAGGCATAAGCCCTACATTTCCCCAAATCAATTTTCTTTCTTCTACATTCAATGAAAATATATGTGTGATAATTTATACTGTGATAGCACCTCGGAGTCCCAGTCAAGGATCAAGATGCCACTCTGCTAGGCACTGTACAAACAGAATAGATAGATATAAACAACCAGGTGTGCACAAGGAAACAGTGAGACAATACTGATAAGCTTGATAAGCCATGGTCTCAGCACTCCAGCAGCCTAACTATTGTCAAGTTTGTGTAGGCATCATGGCAGGTGAGAGTTGCTTTGCAGATGTTTACAGGGAGCACATCTCAAACTTCACCTTCAAGGACAGAACCAATATTACCTAATGTAAACACAAGTAAGCAATTAATATACAGCTTTAGACAATGTGCCCTTAAGTGTAGATATAACCTTGCAATAGACTGCTGATTATTTCAACTAATGTAATCTTACTGTTGCATAGATGTGTACTGTGAATAATAATACAGGTATAAAAAGGTAAATTAGAAACATAGATTGCTAATATCCTGGATTATATTTTGCACAGACTCACAGAAAGGCAGGGCTGTAAGGGACCCTGAGAGATCATCTAGTCCATCCCCCTGAGCTGAGGCAGGACCAAGAATACCTAGACCAGCCCTGACAGCTATTTGCCAGACCTGTTCTTAATCTTCAAAAACAGGGATTCCACAGACTGTACTAACATGTAACAATTGTTATAGCTGGATTTTCCCCCCTAATTTCTAATCTAAATCTCACTGGCTGCAGATTAAACTGACTACTAATTGTCCTACCATCAGTGGACATAAAGAACAATTGATCACAATCCTCTTTATAGCATCCCTTCAGATATTTAAAGACTTATCAGGTCCCCTTCCCCACACTGGTCTTCTTTTCTTAAGACTAAAATAACCAGTTTTCTAAACCTTTCCTCATAGGTTTTCTAAATCTTTTATCCTTTTTTGTTGCTCTCCTCTGGACTCTCTCCAGTTCGAGGTGTGGTGCCCAAAACGGGACACATTGCTCTCTAGCTGATGCCTGACCAGCACCAGAGTGTGCGGGACAATTACCTCTCATGTCTCTCACACCACAGAATATTTTTTGCAACTGTAACACATTGTTGGCTCATATTCAATTTATGACCCACTATAATCCACACATCCTTTTCAGCAGTACTACTACCTAGCCAGTTATTCCCCATTTGTATTTGTGCAGTTGATTTTTCCTTCTAAGTGTAGTACGTTGTACTTGACTTTATTGAATTTCATCTTTTTTCTTTCAGACCAATGCTACAATTTAACAAGTTCCTCTTGGATGCTAATCTTGTCCTCCACAGTGCTCTCATCCTCTCCCAGCTTGGAGCCATCCACAAATTTTGTAAGCTTACTCTCCATTCCATTATCCAAGTCATTAATGAAAATAATTGAACAAGGACAGACCCCTGCTGAACCCCACTAGATATGTCCTCTCAGTTTGAAAGCAAACCATTAATAACTACTTTGAGTATGGTTTTTCAGCCAGTTGTGCACTCACGTTATATTAATTTCATTTTGACCACATTTCCCAAGTTGACTTATGAGAATGTCACATGGGATTGTGTCAAAATCCCCAAATCACATATTTAGCTTTCCTCCTACCCTCTAAGCCAATAACCCTGTCAAAGAAGGAAATTAGATTAGTTTGGTATAATTTGTTCTTGACAAATCTATGTTGGCTATTACTTATCATCCTATTATCCTCTAGGTACTTACAAACTGATTGTTCAACAATTTGTTCCAATATCTTTCCAGGTATGAAAGTTAGGCTGACTGGGCTAATGCCACAGATTGCTTTTGTTCCCCTTTTTAAAATATAGGTACAATATTTGCCCTTTTCCAATCTGAGGTCTCACTCATCCTCCAGGAGTTCTCAAAAATAATCACTAGTGGTTCAGAGAGTGATTCAACTTCTTCCTTAAGAACCCTAGGATTCATTTCATCACGCCTTACTGAACTGAATACATCTAACTATTCTTTAATATGTTCTTGACCTATTCTGGCTTGTGTGTCTTCCCTCTTGTTACTATGAATTGCTAAGTATCCAGTAACAATTAACTTTTTTAGAGAAGACTGAAGCAATACAGACATTAAATGCTTCAGCCATCTTGTTTTTATCCATTATTAGCTCTCCTTCCCTGCTAAATCATAGAATCATAGAATCTCACGGTTGGAAGGGACCTCAGGAGGTCATCTAGTCCAACCCCCTGCTCAAAGCAGGACCAAACCCAACTAAATCATCCCAGCCAGGGCTTTGTCAAGCCTGACCTTAAAAACCTCTAAGGAAGGAGATTCCACCACCTCCCTAGGTAACCCATTCCAGTGCTTCACCACCCTACTAGTGAAAAAGTTTTTCCTAATGTCCAACCTAAACCTCCCCCTCTGCAACTTGAGACCATTACTCCTTGTTCTGTCATCTTCTACCACTGAGAACAGTCTAGATCCATCCTCTTTGGAACCCCCTTTCAGGTAGTTGAAAGCAGCTATCAAATCCCCCCTCATTCTTCTCTTCTGCAGACTAAACAATCCCAGTTCCCTCAGCCTCTCCTCGTAAGTCATGTGCTCCAGCCCACTAATCATTTTTGTTGCCCTTCGCTGGACTCTCTCCAATTTATCCACATCCTTCTTGTAGTGTGGGGCCCAAAACTGGACACAGTACTCCAAATGAGGCCTCACCAGTGCTGAGTAGAGGGGAATGATCACATCCCTCGATCTCCTGGAAATGCCCCTACTTATACAACCCAAAATGCCATTAGCCTTCTTGGCAACAAGGGCACACTGTTGACTCATATTCAGCTTTTCGTCCACCATAACCCCTAGGTTCTTTTCTGCAGAACTGCTGCCCAGCCATTTGGTCCCTAGTCTGTAGCAGTGCATGGGATTCTTCCGTCCTAAGTGCAGGACTCTGCACTTGTCCTTGTTGAACCTCATCAGATTTCTTTTGGCCCAATCCTCTAATTTGTCTAGGTCCCTCTGTATCCTATCCCTACCCTCCAGCGTATCAACCACTCCTCCCAGTTTAGTGTCATCTGCAAACTTGCTAAGGGTGCAGTCCACACCATCCTCCAGATCATTAATGAAGATATTGAATAAAACCGGCCCCAGCACCGACCCTTGGGGCACTCCACTTGATACCGGCTGCCAACTAGACATGGAACCATTGATCACTACCCGTTGAGCCCGACCATCTAGCCAGTTTTCTATCCACCTTACCGTCCATTCATCCTGCCCATACTTCTTTAACTTGCTGGCAAGAATACTGTGGGAGACTGTATCAAAAGCTTTGCTAAAGTCCACAAATAGCACATCCACTGCTTTCCCCTCATCCACAGAGCCGGTTATCTCATCATAGAAGGCAATTAGGTTAGTCAGGCATGACTTGCCCTTGGTGAATCCATGCTGACTGTTCCTGATCACTTTCCCCTCCTTTAAGTGGTTCAGGATTGATTCCTTGAGGACCTGTTCCATGATTTTTCCAGGGACTGAGGTGCGACTGACTGGCCTGTAGTTCCCTGGATCTTCCTTCTTCCCTTTTTTAAAGATGGGCACTACATTAGCTTTTTTCCAGTCGTCCGGGACCTCCCCCGATCGCCATGATTTTTCAAAGATAATGGCCAATGGCTCTGCAATCTCATCGGCCAACTCCTTTAGCACCCTCGGATGCAGCGCATCCGGCCCCATGGACTTGTGCTCGTCCAGCTTTCCTAAATAGTCCCGAACTACTTCTTTCTCCACAGAGAGCTGGTCACCTCCCCCCCATACCATGCTGCAGACCTATACTTTCCTTCACCTTTCTCTTGCTCCCAATGATTGATAGAAGTTTTTCTAGGTGTAACTCATTTTGTCCCTAATGCTTTTGCACGCCTCCTTAGCAATTTTGTCCGTATTTCCATTTTTGTAGGATTCCTTAAAGATTCCATTAAAGGTCTCCTGGTGCACCCATATTGGCGTCTTCTGTGTCCTTTTCATTAGAATAGTTTACTCTTAAATATCATCTCTGAGAAACTGCTAACTCTCATGAACTCTTTTCCCTTAGATTTTCTTCCCATGGGACCTTACCTACTAGTTCCCTGAATGTGTTATAGTCTGCCTTAAAGAAAAGTCCATGGACCTTATTCTGCTGTTCTCACTATTGCTATTTCCCTAGACTCCTTCCTATAGCTTGTGGCTCCCCGTGTCTGGGTTTACCAGCCCAAACATCCTCCTCCCAGAGAATAACTAGGGACTACTTCATTCCATAGTCCTAAACAATCACTTTCACCCAAAATTGCCTTCTACCTTCAGATGCACAACCAATTCCTCCAAGTTAGTCATAATCAAGTCTAAAATGACTGCTCTCCCAATTACCTCCTCCACTTTCTGAAACAAGAAGTTATTTCCACCATATTCCAATAACTTATTAAACATTTTTTTTGTTTTGCTGTATTACTTTTCCAACAGATGGGTAATTAAAATTCCTCATTACTACCAGGTCTTGTGTTTTGGATATTTCTGTTATTTGTCCTAGACATGCCTCATCCACCTCCGCCTTCTGATTTTGTAGACCCTATACCAGGACATCACTTTGTTTCCCCTACCCCTTTTATCTTCACCCAGAGACTTTCAACTTGTCTGTCTCTCACCTCCCTCTGGACCTCGGAATAAGTGAATACATTCTTGATGTACAATGCAATACCATCTCAGTCTAACAACTACTTCAAATCTAATTAAAAATGTTTTTGTTAGAGACGGTTCAAACCAGAATCTAATACACCACTGAACTCTTGAATTTCATCATGAAGCATATCACTATACCAGGACAAACTCAGACAGCACATCCAATCATTCTCTAGATTCTCTAGAGTCTCGCTAGAGAGGATCAAGGGAGACTATGCCAGGTTGGGTAAGACGCTCAAGGAAATTGAGGCTCAGGTGATCTTCAGTGGGATTCTACCTGTCCCTAGGGAAGGGCGCCAAAGGGGTGACAAGATCATGACGATAAATAGTTGGCTGAGGGAGTGGTGTTACAAGGAGGGCTTTGGGATGTATGGGCACTGGGAGGCTTTCGGGGACAGAGAACTGTTCTCACGGGATGGGCTCCACTTAAGTAGGGAAGGAAGTAGAATTCTAGGAGGGAGGCTGGCTCATCTGATTAAAAGAGCTTTAAACTAGACATTGGGGGGAGACGGTTGGGAGAGGTCCAGGTACTCTCCATGCCAAATTTATACATTGAGAGTGAGAACAACAAGATAACAACAGATATAGCCAGAGGGGGAGGGTTAGGTATAAGGAAGAGGGTGGGGACGGATACTAGACCGACAGGTCATACTGGTAGTACTGTGTCCCTACCAAGTTGGGTGAAAAGGGTGAGAGGAGCCAAACAGCAAAAATTAGGATGTTTGTTCACCAATGTGAGAAGCTTAGGTAACAAAATGGAGGAACTGGAGCTCCTGGTCCGAGAATTGAAACCGGATATCGTAGGAATAACCGAAACATGGTGGAATGGTAGCCATGACTGGAGTACAGGTATGGAAGGGTATGTGCTGTTTAGGAAAGACCGAAACAAAGGTAAAGGTGGGGGAGTAGCATTGTATGTCAATAATGAGGTGAAATGTAACAAAATAACTAGCAATGCAATGGATAATACGGAGTCTGTTTGGGCAATGGTGACATTGGGGAAGAAAACTACTAGAGCGTCCCCTGGGATAGTGATTGGGGTGTGCTATAGACCGCCGGGATCTAGCCTGGATATGGATAGAGAGCTCTTTAATGTTTTTAAGGAGGTAAATACTAATAGGAACTGTATGATCATGGGAGACTAACTTCCCGGATATAGATTGGGAAACAAATGCTAGTAATAATAATAGGGCTCAGCTTTTCCTAGACGTGATAGCTGATTAATTCCTTCATCAAGTAGTTGCTGAACCGACGAGGGGGGATGCCATTTTAGATCTGATTTTGGTGAGTAACGAGGACCTTGTTGAGGAAATAGTTGTAGGGGACAACCTTGGCTCGAGTGATCATGAGCTAATTCGTTTCAAAATAAATGGAAGGATAAACAAAATTGCATCTGAGACTAAGGTTTACGATTTCAAAAGGGCTAACTTTACTAAATTAAGGCAACTAGTTAGGGAAGTGGATTGGACTAACATATTTAGGGATCTAAAGGCGGAAGACGCCTGGGGTTACTTCAGGTTGAAGTTGCAGTAGCTGTCAGAGGCCTGTATCCCGAGAAAGGGAAAACAGTTTGTAGGTAGCAGTTTTAGACCGAGCTGGATGAGCAAGCGTCTCAGAGGGGTGATTAAGAAAAAACAGAAAGCGTACAAGGACTGGAAAATGGGAGGGATCAGCAAAGAAACCTACCTTATTGAGGTCAGAGGGTGTAGAGAAGCAGTGAGAAAGACAAAGAGCCGGGTGGAGATGGACCTAGCGAAGGGGATTAAAACCAATAGCAAAAGGTTTTTTAGCCATATAAATAGGAAGAAAACCAGGAAGGAAGAAGTGGGACCGCTTAAAACTTTAAACGGAGTGGAGATTAGGGATAATCTTGGCATGGCACAATATCTAAACGAATATTTTGCCTCGGTCTTTAATGAGGCTAATGAAGGGCTAAGGAATAGTGGTAGAGGGACTGACGGGAATGAAGATATGGGGGTAGACATTACGGTATCTGAGGTAGAAGCCAAACTTGAATAGCTTAACAGAAGTAAATCAGGGGGCCCGGATAATCTTCATCCTAGAATATTAAGGAGATTGGCGAGTGAAATTGCAAGCCCGTTAGCGATGATTTTTAATAAATCTCTAAACTCGGGGGTTGTACCGTTTGACTGGAGATTAGCTAATATAGTTCCTATATTCAAGAAGGGGAAAAAAGTGACCCAGGTAACTACAGGCCTGTTAGTTTAACATCTGTAGTATGCAAAGTCATGGAAAAAATTTTAAAGGAGAGAGTGGTTACAGACCTTGAGGCCGATGGCAACTGGGACAAATTACAGCATGGTTTTACGAAAGGCAAATCGTGCCAAACCAACCTGATCTCCTTCTTTGAGAAAGTAACAGATTTTTTAGACAAGGGAAATGCGGTGGATCTAATATATCTTGATTTCAGTAAGGCGATTGATGCGGTACCGCATGAGGAATTACTGGTTAAATTGGAAAAGATGGGGATCGAAATGAAAATCCAGAGGTGGATAAGGAGCTGGTTAAAGGGGAGACTGCAGAGGGTCGTATTGAAGGGTGATCTGTCGGGTTGGAGGGGGGTTACCAGTGGAGTTCCTCAAGGTTCGGTTTTGGGTCTGATTTTATTTAATCTATTTAATCACTGACCTCGGAACCAAAAGTAGGAGTGGGCTGATAAAGTTTGCAGATGACACCAAGCTGGGAGGTATTGCCAATTCGGAAAAGGATCGGGATATTCTCCAGGGAGATTTGGATGACCTTGTAAACTGGAGTATTAGTAACAGGATGAAATTCAATAATGAGAAGTGTAAGGTTAGGGATGACTAACAAGAATTTTAGTTATAAGCTGGGGATGTACCAGTTGGAAGTAACGGAGGAGGAGAAGGACCTAGGAGTCCTGGTTGATCGTAGCATGACTATGAGTAGGCAATGTGATGTGGCCGTTAAAAAAAGCTAATGCGGTCTTGGGATGCATTAGGCGAGGTATTTCTAGTAGAGATAAGGAGGTGCTAGTCCCGTTATATAAGGCGTTGGTGAGACCTCATTTGGAGTATTGTGTGCAGTTTTGGTCTCCCATATTTAAGAAGGATGAATACAAACTGGAACGGGTACAAAGAAGGGCCACTAGAATGATCCGAGGAATGGAAAGCCTGTCGTATGAAAGGATACTTGAGGAGCTCGGTTTGTTTTCCTTAACCAAAAGAAGGATAAGAGGAGATATGATTGCTCTCTTTAAATATATCAGAGGGATAAATACCAGGGAAGGAGAGGAATTATTTCAGCTCAGTGCTAACGTGGACACGAGGACAAACGGATATAAATTGTCAGTCAGGAAATGTAGGCTTGAAATTAGACGAAGGTTTCTAACCATCAGAGGAGTGCAATTCTGGAACAGCCTACCGAGGGAAACAGTGGGGGCGAAGGACCTCCATGACTTTAAGATTAAGTTGGATAAGTTTATGGAGGGGATGGTATGATAGGATAACGGGTTTAGTCAATAGGTCAATAACGTGCCACACTGGTAATTAGTACAAAGGGTCAATGTTGGGATATTGTTAGCCTTTTCCAGAGGGTCTGGCTGGAGAGTCTTGCCCACATGCTCGGGGTTCAGCTGATCGCCATATTTGGGGTCGGGAAGGAATTTTCCTCCAGGGTAGATTGGCAGTGGCCCTGGAGGTTTTTCGCCTTCCTCCGAAGCATGGGGCAGGGGTCGCTTGCTGGTGGATTATCTGCTACTTGAAGTCTTTAAATCATGATTTGGAGCATTCAATAGCAGAGTCAAGGGAGAGAATTAGTTCAGGAGTGGGTGGATCGGCTTATGTGGCCTGCATCTTGCAGGAGGTCAGACTAGATGATCATAATGGTCCCTTCTGATCTTGAATTCTATGATTCTATGATTCTATCATGCCTGGAGCTAAAAGAGCTAAAGAGATTGAGCTCATGAAGTAAAAACACCAAGCTCAAGATCACCACCTGAATTTGGAATTTATAGTTAATTGATTTATAGAAAGCTGATTAGCAGCTAGCACTTATTTTCAAAATTAAATAATAAATTAAGAAACAGATGCTAAATCGATGGAATTACACCAAAGCAAAAAAAAAAAAAAGTTATGCAGAATCAAACCTGTAGTCACCCATTATAATATAGAAGATAGGAAAAAACCCAACAACACTGCGGTATGAGTAAAGGAACCTTAAAAGTACAAGTGAAACTATTCAATTGAAAGTAGCAACTGTATTACACACACACCATGTAGCATGCGTGGCATTACTACTAACAAAATGCGGCAGCTCATTCTCATGCACGATAGGAGAAAAAATGTTTCTTGTGACAAACAGGCAGCTCCTGGTGGGTTAGAAAATAAGACTGTTCATCATTATTACTTAAAGTAAAGTGTAAAATGGATTATTATGTAGTGTAAAATGATTTATTTCATAGTTTTCTATAATATCTTTCATGTGCATTAATTTGTCTACTTTATAAAATTGTTGTCTATATCGTCTTCTCCAGAATTCTCTCTCTTAAAATGCTATTTACTCTATGTGCCAATTACTGCTTTCTGGGATGCTAGTTTTGATTACTGCTATTCTAAAGGTTTTGTGTTTAGATGCTTCACCCATCTTTCTTTCCAACTCCTCTCCTCCTTCAATTCATTGTCTGCTTAATCTTGGCTGCTAGTCAGGGAAAGAATAAGGTGGGTAAAAGTGATTTCTGCCCGGGAACATCAGGAGGAGGAGAAGATGGTCTTGAAAAGTGAATGATTCTAACTGAGATGTCACCTGCCATTGGAAGCCAGCATTCTTCTGCAAGATGTCAGAACAAGCTTTGACTTTGATTATGTGAATGATCAAATGATTATATGTTGGGTGAAATAGTGCAATTTATTTATGGAAAGTTTTCACCATTTATCTGTTTTGGGTAATTACTTCTAATGTGAAAAAGCGTGACCCAATTTATATTAGATGGCCATGACGGACAAAAAACACACACACACACACACACAGTGTGTATATATATATATAGAGAGAGAGAGAGAGAGAGAGAGAGTCTGGAATCTCAGGATTAATTACTGGATCTGCCACTGTAGTAGCTGTGTGACTCTGAGCAGGTCATATAACCTCTCTGTGCCTCAATTTACCAATCTGTAAAAATGGGAATTATAATACTTTCCAGACATGTATCTTGAGAGGATTAATGTATGGATATTTGCAAAGTGCTTTGTGATCTGCAGGTTCAATTAAAGTGTGAAGTATCATTGTTATTATTCTACTCATTAGTAAAAAGGAGATATTTCAAAGACAAAATGTTTGGGCTACTTTGAACTGGGACTGTGTAGTGGGGCAGTTGCCTCACTTTGGCAGACAAAGAGTTAATAGCAGCCCTTGGAGCGGCTGCGTAGAACCCAGCCAGTCAGGACCAAGCCGGGCCCTGTATAAAGGCTACAAAGCAGAAGATAGAGGAGTCTCTCCCTGACAAGCAAGAGAGGAGGACTGGCACCCAGGCATAGCACCTTAGATAGAACAGCACTGGGCAGGCTAAGGGGAGCAGAGTAAAAGCTCCAGCCTCACACCTGCCAGGCTAAGATCCCTGAAAGAAAGGCTGAGACAGTGCAAGTGTCAAAGGGAAGTGGCCCAGGGAGCGCGAGCTGTAGAGGGGAGAGAAGGAGGACAGGACATTGGTTGCTGCCAGAGGGTCCTGGCCCAGAGTAGTGGGCGGGCCTGTGTTCCCCACTCCCCCGACACTGCACCTGGCCCAATACAGACTGTGGCTTGCCCCTCAGTCAAGGGGCTAGACTCTGGGGCTGCAGTTGGCCATGAGAGCAGGAGCAGACTGAGGACTGCTGATACCCCCAGAAGGGGAGAGAACCGAGTGGGGCACAGCCAGAGGGCTGTGTCCAGAAGAGGACACCCCAAGCCAGGGAGCAACATGGGTCCCTGACACAAAGCAGAGCAGACAACAGGTGACACACCATCTGCAGAGGGCGCTCCACAGCTGGACAGAGCTAATTCCTGGAGCAACCAGCAGGAGGCACCGCGATGGTGAGTCAGCGCTCCATTACAGAGGCAGCATGGCTAAAGTATTCTACAATTAAATTCTGTTTATCTGATGATGTATGAAGATGCATTCCATCTTCTCAGGCATGCCAAGAAAAGAGTCATTCACATTGTGTAGTCATGAAGAAAACTGCTGGAAAAGAATTAAAGTACTAATTGGTGTGTTAATTGAGGTTACCTAGATCATAATATACAGGGACAACAAATTAAGCAGGTTACTATGGTATCCAGACATCTGTTAAAGTCAAAATTAATGGATAAACAAAGTTAAATTCACTTTCTCATTGATTTTTTTATCCAGCTACACTCAACTACAAAAGAGCTATCAATTTAGGCCATCCATTTGCTTTTTAAGACATTCTGAGTTGACAGCTATCGCTAATCCTCCAATGATATCTCAGTTTAAATCCTAATCTCTGCAAATTGCTGTGGGAAGCAGCATTAAACTAGTCATCGAATGAGGTCTTTAATACATCTCAAAGACATTCAAGCTATAATCCATTGCAGATCGTACAAGGAACTAAAATTTTAAAATCCTATTAGTAGAGGAAAGTCACCAAAATTTCACTTGCAGATCTACTACTCGCATATGCTTTATCATATGCCATCAAAAATAATAATAATAACAATAATAATACTGTCCAAAAATGACACACTGTAAAATCAGCAATGACCTACATACATGCACACTTAAAAAAAAAAAAAGGCTGGTTTGTATTTCAGGGAAGCTGGAACAATGTGTATCTCAAGCCATTTCAACCTTTCTGACCTTTGCAGCTTTCCCCAGCCAAGCACATATCTAACCAAAGGATAGGAATAAAAAATTTTATACAGATGAAAAAAATCACTTCCATGCTTTCATTATCTAATATTATGAAGCCTGACCTTTCTTCCCCTGTGTGGTATGAAATGTACTATATTTGCAGGATTTTCATGTACATTGTCTGAGTTTCTCCCAAGACTATTATATATTGTAATGTTAGTAATACAAAAACCAGAAAATAGTATCTATATTTCCCCCAAGAAGTTTGAATTCAAACTTAATTTCCTAATTCAATATTCCTTTCTCCCAACCCTCCCCTGAACAAACCAACCAAACAAACCAACCAACCAACCAGGGTATAATGTGAGGAACAGAGGGAGAGACTAGTTATGATGGGGAAAAGGGAGTGCTTTGGGGTAAAGAAATGGGAGCCCGAACACCAGGGTTCCAGTTCATGCTCCAGCACTGCCTCAGTGTGCAATCTCTGCAAATGGATTCAGAATTGAATTAGAGGAAAAGGTGGCTTGCTTATTATTTTGAAAATGCTTTGAACTCCTCAGATGAAAGGTATTAGTTGGGTAAAGTATTTTCATTATCTTGCTATGACCTAAGGGCTTGATTCTCTCCTTTCCTGTGGTGTAAATGAGATGTAAGTTCACTAAAATAATTGAGTTACACTGCTGTAAAGCTAATGAAAATTAAACAGAATCAGACCCTAAGCCAAAGGGTATGTCTACACCGCAATCAGGTGATTGCCGCACACATAAGCATACCCAAGATAGCTTAACAGATACTGATAGCATTGAAGCTGTGACAGTATAGGCTTCAGTACAGGCTGTAGAAACCTGCCGAGCAGCCTGGGTGCATAACCCATGTGTCCAGGACTTCTCTGCTATTGGTACCTGGACTAACTAAATTAAAGCTAGCTTGTGAAATCACACCTCCAACTGCAGTATAGACATACTCCAAGAAACAACTGTAGGGAAGGAAAAGGAGTAATATATAAAGGCTTAAGATGAAGTGGGGCCATTAATCTTATAAACACATAAAAACAGATATCTTTATATTTAAAACACACCGGCACGCACACGCACACACACTCCACTCCACATGTTTCTCCCTCTGGGGAGAGGATGAGAAAACAAACACCACATGACAGATATGTAGTCATGTTGCTTAACACACTATGGCAAGGCGCATAGATATAGGGCTGGTGCAAGGAAGTTTCACACCCTAGGCAAAACGTCCACCTTGCGCCACCTCCCGCTAACCCCGCCCACTGCCCCCCCGTGGCAGCTAACCACACCCACCCGCCCCTCTCACCTGAGGAGCCCCTCCCCCCACGGCAGCTAACCCACCCACCCCCACCCCGGGACCCCCCCCTCACAGCAGCTACCCCCCCTTGAAAGCTAACCCGGTCCGGGGAGCCCCCCCGTGAAAGCTAACCCCAGCCACTTCCACAGCAGCTAACATCGCCCCCTTCCGCGGCAGCTAACCCAGCCCGGGGAGCCCTCTCCCCCCTGTGGAAGCTAACCCCACCCCCCGCCACAGCAGCTAACACTGCCCCCCTCCGCAGCAGCTAACCCCGCCCACTGCGGCAGCTAACCCCGCCCGGGATCTGGGGCAGGGAGCGGTTCCCCTGTGCGCCCCTTTACTGCGGGTGGCCTCCCCGCCCCAACTCACCTCCACTACACCTCCTCGCCTGAGTGGGCTTTTAGGTGCCCTCAAACACTAGGCGCCCACCTAGTTTGCCTAAATGGTTGCACCGGCCCTGCATAGATACTATGGTGACAAACACAGTGTAAGAACCTATACAGAATAGAACCAATCTTGAAGTATGGCTGTAGAGTAATGGTAAAACATACCATCTCCCCCATGTATCATTAGAAGAGGAGAGCACTTTGGTGTTTTCAAATTCAGTAGGCATGGTTAGTGCTCATTTGAAAACTTCCGAGAGTTTTGCATCTGAGGTACATGTCGGCTGACAGTAAGGAGATTTGCATGTGTGCATGCACATGCAACTTATAATTCACAGGAGAAAGAGATGGCAAGCAGTGAAGAATAATGGTTCATTTTGATGTCATTAAAACTATTGCAATGATGCAATGCATGGGACCCAGCAAGGTAAGAGAAGGGGGAATAAAAAGTCTTGGAAAGCATTCTGCTCAGTGAGGTAGATGCTGCTGAAGTACAGGTCTGTTGCATCTTAGGTGCATTTAACATGTGCGATTTCAGCTTTACGCGGTCAGCAAAAAACAAGAAAAAAACAAAAAAAAAGAGAGAAAAAATAACAATTTAAATACTGTTTCTGTAGTGCAGGCAATTCTGCCCGCCATTACACTCAATGTAATTTTGACTAGAAGCGATTTTTGCTTTACGCGCTGACTGCGGAACGTAACCCCAGCATAAGATGAGACAGACCTGTAACTGATTAATGGCAGTTCTGAAAATAAGATTTTTCGGTTTATCAACAAATTATATAAAGAGATGATATAGCTGGGAATAAAGCATTCTACAAATACTAGCTTTTCTGTCAAACACAGACAGTAACTGACCCATGTTAAGAGATAAACAGATTACAGTATTAATAGTGTGCCTTTTCATAGCACTTTTTATCCAAATTTCTAACATGCTGTAAAAACCAAATAGGTAAACTGTGGCTCAGAGAGATTAACAGCTACCAATGAATCTATTACAACCCTGAAACTACAATCTGGGAGCAACTTTGGAGAAATGTACACAGACCCTAATTTCTGTAGTGAAAATCATAGCCTAAATAAATTACCTGTACCAATTTTTTTTAAATGGCAACCGAAAATTAGCATTTGTTAAAAACTGGCTTGAGTGCCCTACAGATCCCACTGCTGTCAGTGGGAATTATTGGGTGCTCAGAACTTCTGAAGATCAGGCTACAGTACTTATTTAGGTGCCTAAATATGGATTTATAAGCCTATTGTTTTTAATCTTACATGGCCTTAGCACTTAAATCAAATAGGAGGAGACAGTTTAAGAAGTTCTAGTCTAACTTTCATGCAATTTATTTTGAAAGACTATTGCTGATTCTTTATGCTTCTCTGTGATAGCAACTTTTAGTTGCACTAACAGGAAAAGTAAGTGCAGAATAAAACAGATGTTTACATAGGTTAATTGTCTTTTATAAGTTTTACAGTGCAAGCCTTACTGCAAGTCTAAATCCAAAAGGATAAATACAGTAAAACCTGCCTTAGCAACCACCTCTGAAGAGAGGCCACTGTTACAAGTGATTACTTGCAGAGGCCATGGAACATTTTCCCCTCTAATCTGAGTGTGAAGAAACTGTGAAGACCGACCAGCTGTCATCTACGACCAGCAACCACATTTTTTTATTTCCTTCAGAGCTGGATACCTGGCCAGTACCCACTGCTCTCTGGCCGCCCAGCTCTGAAGACAGAAAGCCTTTGAAGAGAGACCACCTCTTACAAACGACAACTTTTGCTAACTCCCATGAGTAGTTGCTCTTGGCAGGTTTTACTGTACATCTTGCACATATTTAACTACATAATTTTAAAGTTCTCATGCAAAACAATAAAAAAAACCTTGCGTGTCACATTAAGGAGAATAAGACAAGGTCAATATCAATTAAAAATTCCTTTATTCTTTAAAATTCTTTAATGCTCTTTTAAGTAAGTTAATGTCACTTTAACATTTCCTGAATTTTGCAGGTACTAAGATAGCACAGAAATAGTTTTCATTTTTAAAATTATGCTATTTTCTGTTGTTAAAGTACATTGCCTGCTTAGAAAGAAACTGCAGTCACTGTAAACTTACAGAGCAAAGTTTCTGATTAGTCCAAATGCTTACAAATACATTTCATACAATAGTTATCCTCAAGTTCAGAATTAGTAGTTTATGGATCATTGCATCATTTGCTTAAATCCTGTTGCTGGAAAACAGGGAGGAAATAAGAGCAGAAGTGGAGAGCAAGAAACAAGCTGTAGAAAGATAGCAAATGAGAAAGAAGATGTTTTGAAAACAGAGCATTAAGTCTATAAAAGGGAAGAACAAAAGAAAATGAGGAAAATCCATTTTCTCTAAGTGGCAAATGGAGGAAATGGAAACAATGTTTTGAATGAGGTTATCATTTGTAACTCACTGCATCTCCACTTGAAATTCACATTGTTTTGGTTCAATTAATTAATGGTCTAAATGGTCTAAAGCAGCGGTTCACAAATTTAATTGCACTGTGACCCCCTTCTCACAACAAAAATTACTACATGATCCCAAGAAGGGCAACTGAAGCCCAAGCCCAAGCCCAAGCCCTGCTGCCCTGGGTGGGGATGGTGGTTCGAAGCCAAAGCCTGAGGGCTTCAGCCCTGGATGGGGTGAGGGCTGTAACCTAAGCCCCGGATCACAGGGCTGAAGCTGAAATCTGAGTAGCAGGCTTTGGCTTCAGTTCCAGCCAGTGTGGCTTGGGCTTCAGCTTCAGCTCTGGGCCTGAGCAAGTCCAATGCCAGCCCTGCTGACCCCATTAAAATGGGGTTGCAACCCACTTTGGGGTCCCGACCCACAGTTGGAGAACCACTGGTCTAAAGAAAAGAAAATCCACTAAATAAATTAATTAGGTAACGTATAAAACCTTTACTTTCCGATTTAAAGAGAAAACGTAGTTCCAACTAGTATTCATTTCCAAAGAAAAAAAATTGAATATAAACAAAATAAAACAGAAGATGAGCAACACATTGTTCAAGATGGAAGCTGTGCAGTAAACTAGGCAACGTAGAATGTATGAATACTTGCCATGTGGTTAAGAGATGATCAGGATCAGCTGGGGGTGGGGAAGAATGGGGCAATAGCTGATCCACTACAGTCAAGGCCTGACCCAACTCCCCTTAAAGGATGAGCCAGCACGTGACACAGAAAAAAGAGTTAAGTAAAGATAGGAACATTATAAATGTCTACACAGCAATAGAAGTAGCATAAAATAAGAACAGGTCACTTATGATGCCTGTCAAAGGAAAAGCACCTTGATATAATAAGTATTTCTGGAACGCGGGGCAATGACAAAAAAAAATACAACAGGAGGGACAGACTAGTTGAAGGGAGAGAGGGACTAGGGGAAACACGGTTACTAAAAGCTTCCATGCAATCTAATGAGATAAACATTCTGAATGGTCACACATGGGTAGGACTGAAGGGTCAGATTTTTATCAGTGAAACGCCTATTTCACCAGACACACACAAAATGGCCAAAACAGACAGGCAAAGAAAGAAAAATGCTGCTTAGAGTTTGATTTAAAGCTATTTACCATGTATATTTTGACATATAATGTAGACAATTCATGTTCTAACGGTTTAATGCTTTACCTTATTTATTCTTAATGTGTCATTGTCTCACCCTCCTCATAACTTCCTGTAACTGCAAAAATTTAAAATCAATAAAAATTAAAAAATGCTTAAAACAAAACATCGATATTACCCATCAAAATTATATAAAAACTGTATTCTGCCAATTCTAGACATTAGACAGACATTTTGTGTGGATACAAATCCCACTACATAAGAACATAAACAATCCAGACTACCAATTTCCAAATAAAGATAGTAGGCAAGAGTCTCAGCCCCAATGGTTTTGGTTCCTTCCTCACTCCTTACAGCACAAGGAATATCTCAAGACGGGAGGAATGATCAGAGCGCTGGTGCAGTTTAGAGCAGCCTTCAGGCTTCTCTAAAATGCTGGGGCCTGAGAGAAAAATCAGGGGCAGTGACTCTCTGAGAGCCTCCTTTGTTGGCTGCAGAGAACCTGGCCCATTGAGTACACAATTCTAAGGGAGATCAAAGAAGCAACAAAACATAATAAAGTAATAACAATAATGGGAAAATTAAACTACCTTGTCATGTTGGGCCAAGATCTGGAGTAACAATTTTTCAATCTTTAAACATTTGATCCTTGGAATACCTAGTTCTAGAGCACACAAGAAGGGATATCATTTTTAGTCCTAATTAACACAAGGCAGTGGGTTCAAGAAATATTGTGACCACAAAACAGTGAAGGTTAACATCCTCAGAGGATGAACTGTTTCTGAAACTATCATTAACACACTGAAATTTAGAAAGGGAGATACAAAGAGGGAGGAGAAGAGAGAAGCTAGTCAAAAAGACAAGTCAAAATTTAGGAAAACAAAAAAAAAATCATATACAAATTTAAGGATATTGCAATTGAATCTCAGAAGTTATGTGTATCCTTAAGGGGGGAAAAGGGACTCAAGACAACAAAGGGGAGACAGGAATATGGTTAAATGACAAGGTACAAGAAGTTATTTGAGACAAATTTGTATTCTTTCATATCCAAGCAAATCAAATAGGAAGCAGCATGCAATATGGCAGGTAAAATGCAAGATGGAAATTATCAGTTCTAAAAGGGAATTTAAAAGGCAATTAGTCAAAGACAATATATAAAACATATTTAAGTGCATCAGAAGCAGGAAGTCAGAGAATCAGAGGATCTGCTGGACTTTCAGGCAATAAAGAATCAATTAAGGCTATTGCAAAGAAACTAAGTGATTTCTCTGTGCTGCTCTTCACAACAGAGTAAGTTGGAGAGATATACATGATTGGTTGGACCTCCCTTCTGAGATGCCACTTGACGTACTGGGGTTTCACTGAGCCCCTCCTGTTCCACCAGCCTGGATTCCCTCTCCCTGTTTTGCTGAATTAGGCTCTCCAGCCTCTTGCAGCAGCACACACCCAGCTGCAGACACAAACTGAAGTCAGCTCTGTGTGAGAGGATTCACCCAGTACTCACATGTACACTCCCCTTGGGGATTAAACCCAAAATAATACTGCCTTGTGCTGTATAGAAAGATCTGCACAGCACAAACTCAGAAAAATTCACCTCTCCCTCAATGTGAAGAGAGATATGCAGTTTCTTGCCTCCGAAATTGCGTAAACTGGGTTAAATAAAAAACAAAACAAATATATTAACTATAAAAGTCAGATTTTAAGTGATTATAAGGGATAGCAAACAGAACAAAGCAGATTACTGAGCAAATTAAAAAAACACGCATACTAAGCTTAGAATCTTAAAGGGACTGGTTTCAAGAAGTAATTTCTCATCCTAAATGTTATTTTAGGCAAGTTGCTGAGTTTCTGTAGCTTAGAGTTCCAGTTATTTCTTCTTAGTTCCTTCAGATACTTTCAGCAGCCTGGCAATGTAGGAGAGAGTGACCAGATTAACCTCCTCCCCAGCCTTAAAAAGGATTTACCTAAGGTGGGAAACCTTTGTTTGAGCCCCATCCCCCTACAGAGGAAAAGTACCAGCAGTGTCCAAGGTGGTATTTTGTATCAGGTGATCTTATCACCTCACCTTGCAGTGTCAAAGCAAGTATGAAACCAGGTTAAGTTGCAATGTCCACAGGAAGGAACTCCAGCAGATGGGAGATCCACATATTTGAAGACTCATTGTCTTTTTCTAATGGCCCATTAAGGCTTATTGCTCAGTGTCTGGTAGGTATTTCCCAATTATACACACATATGTAATTGTTACATAGTCAATATTCCTAACTTTAGATACACAAATGATACATTCATACAAATAGGTTAATCACATTCAGTAAATTATAACTTTTCCAATGATACCTTACATGAGCCATCTTGCATAAAATATATCTTTGTTATGCCATATTCATATCATAACCATATTTCTATGAAGAATATAGGGTGTAACGTCACAATATATACCCCAGACCTGCTTTTTTCTTCCAGCTAATGAAGATGAAGCACTCTCTGAAATAGAGGTGTCAAAAGAGGAGGAGCTAGAACAGTATAATTTAGGGTTATCTGATTTACAATAAATATATGTTTAAAAAACTACTCTGAACTATAAGGTCTTTGTCCAAAATTTATATAATCCAATAAAAAAAGCCACTAACAAACCAGAAGAATAAGCCCCCAAACAATACCCTCCTCCCTCACAAACATCAGCACTCATCATGCCCTGCTCCCTAAAATCAGTATGGTGACCCCTCCTCACACACAATGAAACTGTTTTGTAATTTCCATCACCCATCCCATTTACCTCCAACTTGTAGTAAGAGAAGAGCAGAGATATGGAAACTGGAATAAAAGCAAGGGATAGAGGGGAAAAACAGCCAACAAGGAAAGCCACCATTAAGTTTGCTGTGCCAATTCCACTGGACTAGAACTCCATGAACATAGAGGTGCTCTTCACACCAGGTGACTCTCTAAGGGCAGAGCTGTCCTATGAAATCTTTCCACTAATTTCAGTTGTCATCATATGAGACCCTCAGAGAAGGGTAATTTATCTCAAACCAATGCCACAATAGCAAGTTGAACTTATTGGAATTTTTTGAATTTTGGAAATAAAAAAAATATGCTATTAGAGCTAGTTCAAAACAAAACATCTTTATATGAAAATTACAAGTAAGTCAGGCAATCAGACATTTTGCCATGTTTTGGGAGGCTGAAAAGACTGAGAAGATCTACAAAGTTGGCCCAAAATCAGAGTCTTCTCTTCCCTTTCTTCTCTGCCCCTCAAAAGACTATGGCTATGGCATGCTTTATAGAAGTATTTCTCAGCCTTTTTGATACCAAGGACCCACTTGCTGCCTTCCTGAACTGTGTCAGGGAGATCTCAGGGATCAGCCGTTGAGAAAGACTGCTTTAAAGCATGTGCCTCCTGCCCCTTCTGTGGTGCCACCATTATGCATCAGATTGCTGGGAGAGTATTTCAGGCTGTGATCCTAGAGCACACAACTGGTGCAGCACTGCAGTATCCAATTCATTTTTCCCTTGGGTTCCCCAATTCATTCAATCACAGCCTCAAGTTAACATAATAAATTTAGACCCCAAAAGGGAGAAAGTTAAGTCCTCACAACATAATATCTTCTAGCAATTCCAGATTCAAACTTTCCTTCCTCAGGGCTTCCCCTTTCCCTTAGTTCAGGGTTCCCTAGTTCCCTTTGAGCAGGGAAGGTCTGCTCGTCCCATTACAGCCGCTGGGCCTTTATGGAGAGACCTTCCCCTAGGTCTCTTCTTAAACCCCAGTCCCTTGAATCAGTCTTTTTCTTCCCTTGATGCAGGACCTCCAGAGCCCTCCTTTTGGGGCTGTGTTTGAATCTATGCAAGCTTCCCCAGCCCATCATCATCCTGATTCACCACAGGAAAGCCCCCCTCCAAGTATCTTTTTACTCTAAGGGCCTGTGTACATGAGGAACTTAGCCAGAATAGGTACTGTGGGGGAGGTGGGGTGGCTACTGCTCAATAGTTTATCCCACATCTGTTGTGGAAACTATTCTGGAATAAGCAACTTTATTCCAGAAAAATTTCTTCTGCACTAATTATTACAGAATAAATGGACTTTTATTCAGGAATAGCTATTGCTGAACATTTTATTCTGCAATAGCTATTCTGATCAATTTCTAATGTTGATACGCTCTTAAGATCCCTCTCCTTGCTTTTTACTCCTTAGCAGGTGACCACATGACTCTTGGCCCCATTCCCATTTTGTCTGGTGATCATTCCATCAACTACCTGTACTTAAAGGGACCGTGCCATCAAACAGGTTTGGCTGGCTCCAGTCCCCAGCAGTACTTAAAGGAGACAGACCATTCCGCCAAAAAGAGGATTACCTGGAGGGTTTGAGGATAATATTTCCCTTTCAATGGGCATTTTCAACAGACACAGAATAACCCAGGACTCTATGTACTTGTTTCCATTGACATTTATAACTGAGCCATAACAATGGAAGCAGCAGCATGGAGCACTGGAAACAATGTTTACTATTGAATGGCCTGAATAGAATGCTCATTGTTATTCCAGTTGAACAGCTTTCCAAATAAATTATAAGAAGAACAAAAATGATATTGCATATGTAAACGGAATGAGAAAATGAAGATTTTGTCAGATGATATCATTTACACATATTCTGAGTAGTATGTCACCTGGGAATTAAACCTAGATGCCCTTGTCATGAGTAAAATTAAATGACTTGCATACTTACCTAGCAGACTCTATAGATTCCTCCAATGAAATAGAATACAGAATAAATAAATGTCTTCCATCTGATGTTAGCAAAGAAATTCAGTCTCTTGTCTGTCTGAAGGTTTCTTAGTTATGAGAGGAAATATGTTGAATACTGGATGACCATATAATGTTTGTTTCTATGCAACTGCAGTCTTAAGGTGTCAACAACTAGGTATTAAAATTAAAGACTCCATACTGACAGGTATGAGTGCTTCCTTGTGATGATGATTAGCCTTCATTCCCATGGACTACAACTCACTAATGTACTGACTAAACATTTAGGGTGCACTGCATTTTACAGGAAGATTTGGGCTCCAAGACATAACAAAATTAGTGACATGCAAATATCAAAAATGTCTAAGATTCTGTGAAATCAAACAAGCACCCCAAAGTTCAGATAATTAGCAAAATTGGACTGGAACTCTAGTTGTGTGTTTTTAGGACTGTGCATCTTGGTTAGAACCAAGCAACCAGGCTCAGAAAAGTTAAAAATAATTGTCAAATAGTTAATTGAACTTTTTAGAATCACAAAAAGATTTAGTTTTGCTCACATATGCCAACTGTGCAATGTATACACCATGGGACTTTGTGTTTGTCAGTATGTCCTCATTTCCAGTGCTATAAATATTTCATTCGTGACTTGTGCCTAATGTTTTATGAGAAACACATCTGATCATGTTGTTTGGATAGGTTTGGGAAGGGGAATATTTCTGTTTACAATTACATTTCCAGCGCTTGTAATACCAGTTACGTAGCTGATAGCATTTAAAAAAATAAATCACTTGGACAATCAGTCCCAAAAAAATGGATGTTTATCTGGATCTAGAAGAGGAACCACAAAAGACCCTGCAACTCCCCTATCTCCAAGTAGTTCCTCAATAGGATCCACCTACATGCAGCTGTCTGGGGGTAATGTTCTGCTCTGCTGTCCTTCTGGCATCTTCAGGAGCTTCTCCCCTGAAGGAATAGTGAGTTCTGGTGTGTAATCCGTCTTTCTCTCCACCAGTGCCTCAAAGTAGCTCCCATGCTTCTCTCTCCTCCCAAAGTAGTGGAGGATGGGGATGGTCTGTTTCCTTTGTTTCCCAGCTCACTGAAACCTCATTCCCCCAAGCAGCATCAAGGCGCAGTGAAGCGGAAAGAGGGAGCAGCAGCCTCCAACCTATAGAGATGGAAAGCCAGAACTTCAGCCTTTAAAAACTGCTGCTTCACAGTTCCTGGGACTGAGGCTTGAATGGGATTGTAAAAACTGGGGTAGCTCCAGCCAAAAAATGGACTTCTGGCAGTTTTGCAGTTATAATTAAGATTATATTTAGTTATAATTAGGATTATATTTAAATAATTACAATTACTGGTAATTATAATTAGTGTGTATTTTGAGGACCACAGTTCATAGCTAATAAAGATGGATCTTAATTTTTTACTTTTATTACTACACAAAATTAAGCCAAAACAAGTAAAAATATCTATTTTAAACAAATTTATAGAATGCCAGATCTTAGTTTAAAGGGTTTTCCCACCCAATCATACACTACATCCATACGTTAATATTACAGATTTGTAAGTAGGAAATCTGTAGCATAACTATGGATTCCTAGAGTCAGTTTAAAGCCAGAAGGAACCACCAGATGATCTACTCTGACCTTCTGTTTATCATAGGCCACCAATACCATGCAGCATCTGCACACTAAACTAAACGCAACAGCTGAAATTAGACCAAAGCACTAGAGCCCTGTGCGGATACAAATTTCTATCCGGGGATGCGGATATCAGCAGATAGAAATTAGTATCCACTGAACCACAGGGCTCTCCTGGGAATCACAGTAGCAAAAGGAGCAGAACGTGGGGTTGCCACTTCCAGGAGCCAGCGCCCTGCGATGGCAGCTCCTCCAGCGCAGCTGTACCACCCCCAGCCCTGTCTTCCAGTGGGGCTGTACAGACCACAGACAGGAGACGCAGCTGCGTAGAAGGGCTGGGGGCAGTACAGCCGTGCTGGAGGAGCTGCCAGCATGGGGCGCTGGCTCCTGGGAGAGGCAGCCCCACGTTCTGCTCCTTTTGCCACTGCGGTTCCCAGGAGAATCCTGCAGTTCAGCAGATATCAATTTCTATCTGCGGATATCCGCATCTACAGGTATAAATTTGTATCTGTGCAGGGCTCTACAAAGTAATACAGCCCACAGAAGACTAGAGTATTGTGTGTCACTGGCAGACAATAGTAGGGACCAAGGTGCACCAGTGCCTGAGGCCTCCCACAATGGCAAGGAAATGATTAAGATATATACAGATAACCCCAGCAAAGGCCTGCACTCACATGACTTGGACATCTTTGCAAACTTATGCAAATAAGGCAGTATTTCCACAATATATTACAAACAGTCTTGCATCCGAAGAAGTGGGTATTCACCACGAAAGCTCATGCTGCAAAACGTCTGTTAGTCTATAAGGTGCCACAGGATTCTTTGTTGCTCAAACAGATGAAGGACATCAGTAAATAGTCTATCAATTTACTGTCCACACTTATGATAAACCTGGCTTGTGATACAGTTTTCATATAGTGTTGGGAAGCAACAATGGGGTCTTTAGAGAAACCTGAGTTAATTTCTCTCTCTGAACAGTATAATACATGATATAGAGGTAATTTTCTAGCATCACTTTTTATGCAAAACTCCCATTGACTTTGCAACAATGACCCTAAAGGTTCTGTGAACCTCTCACTGTGATAAATGATGCCACACATCAGCTTTGCTTTGTGAAATACAAGTCTTTTTACATCAAGAAAACACATCAAGGATTTGAACGGTCCTAAGAGGCCTCTGGAACTGCAAAGTTCATAAAATGGAAAAAACTGAAAGATTCAAGACTTAGAGACCAAGACTGTACATAAAATGAGAGAGCTGCACCTTTCTATATATTTAGAAAACCCTAGCAAAATTGCTGGTGCTACTGTAATCAAAAGAGTAAATAAGAGAAAACTAAAAAATAATAAAACTAAAAAAAAAATGGCAGAACATGGGTGGTTCTGTATCCTTGTGTACTTTCTTGATTCTTGTTTCCTGAGACTTGAACCAATGGAATTGGTGTTTTGAATTTATATTATCTGCACAAGACCCATCATATGCCACAGTAAACTCCAACTTTTAATGGATAACTTTTACTCAAACTGTAATAATAGGGAAAAGGTAGAGTAAGTTGTAGCAGTATTGTGGATATTAGCTTTAACAACAATGCACTAGTTAAAAATGCTAACCCCAGGCTAGAACTTCAGCATTCTGCATGCAGAACAATCTCGCTAGTTTCTTATACCATGATCATCACTGAGCACTTGGCAGAATATGGCCCACAGTGGAGTGTATTGGATATTTAAGCTCTTTAGCCTAACATACTTCATAATTTTGATAGATTGCTAAAAGCTAAATTTCTCCTTCATTGGATCCATTAAACTTCTAATGATATCAGTCAGAGCAGTGAATGCATATAGGAGAAGAATTTACCCTAAATCTGACACCAAGGCATATAAATCAAGTAGACACATTATATAGAATACATTCACAGCTACTCATATTATATACTCTATTAATGAAATGCTGAAAATATCTACAGTAAAACTATTAAGAGTTTCATATAGCCACCATTTATACTATGAAATTTATCACTATTTTCAGTCTTACATTTGCAAAGCTTATTAACTTTGCAAGTTCACTGGAATGTCTTAATTCAGCTTATGAATCCTCTTTCCACAGGGCTTTAGCCAATAGGAAGGTGTAGACTCTTCAGCCTACAAATTATGTAGTTTTTCTACTATAGATCTTTAGAGTATTTGGCAACAGACTGACAGGAACACAAAATAAACTTTAGTTCTACATGCCCATCATTCTTGATGATAATTTTGGACTAATATTTGAATAGTAGATCACAGACACTAGTCAGTACATATGAATTATTGATTTAAAATATTCAGTCCATTACTTTTTCCCAAGTGATTAAATCAATGATTTTATTTCTTTACTGAATGTGTAAAAGATGCATAGGTTGGTCATCTTGTAAATAATAACACACTAAACAACTCATGCATGTTTTGTGTATGTCACTGACCCAAAAGGCATGTAATGCCAATCTATTACACCATTATACAACTGATATGCTTTCAAAGGGAAAAATCATAGCAGAGGAGAATTTAAATGATGTACTGTACTTGTAGCAAAAATTCCCTACCTCTGTAATTTTGCACTGATTTTTAGCCGTTTTATTTTGAGGTGACAAGCTAACAATACAACTTTTAAAAATAAAGGATTTATAGCATTGCCTTGAGTCAGGCATAACATAAAAGCACTGGGAAAACTTTCCATATAGCTGTATAGGCCTATTCAGTACTACTACTACAATTCCAGTCTTGCATCACATTATCCTAGATTATGTTCTGGAATATGTAATGACCTCATTGGGAACATGATCAGAGTGTAACACAGGTTAAAAGCCAGATTTCCACTGACTTCATTAGGAGCTGATGAAGGCCTTGGGGAAGAGTATGGGCTTGATCGTGTGTCATTAAAGTCAATAGGAGTTTTGCCCTTGACTTCAATGAAAGCTAGATCAGACCCTAGGTGGCCTACTATTCGTAGTCAATGATAAATTTTAATCTTGAGCTTCACTGGTAAAAGATGTCAAGCACAATACAGAATGTCCTTGTCTTCCTCTCTTTTTTATAGAATGCTCAACATAATAATGCTTAAACAGTAATAAAATAAAATGTTAATAGTACAATACCATTCATTTATTATTTCTTCTTGTATCTGGAAAAAGAATAATCTTGGCTCTCCATTCCAAATGGTGGATTATACCATTTAGTGGTCATTAAATACTGGCATAAAGATGTTAAAAAGAGGATTACTTAAATATTTTTTGAAATGGAAATGATTCAGTGTATGCCTTAAAATTAATGATGCGTGAACCTCCAAGATATGAAAATTTGGTTTGGGGCTCAGGTCTCTACATGCTACCACAATGTGAACTGCTAACAACTAAATCTTTTCCAAATTATTAAATCCCTGTAAATGCAAAACTGGTTCGGCAATTTCATGAGAAGAGTCTAGTGAGACTGTCAATAATTCTAGTTTCTGGCTGCATTGGGAACTGTAACCCATAGGGTAGCCTGCTTGCTTGTTTTATTATATGCTTTCTTGTGGGTTTGTTGTATTAAAATAGATTTAGAGCTTTGGATTAGTGTATTTTTGGCAGTAACACAAGGAACCTGCAGGCCTCGTCTTGTATAATCTAAAGCAAGTCATCATATGTATGTTTGGGTCCTCTGGCATAGATAAGTGGCCTACCACTTGCCCTCTTAACAGGTACACCACAAAGAACATGGACATCACCACCACCAAACTCGTACACGCCAGAAATAACAGATGTGAGAATGAGCTAATTGTCACTAATGTGTATGAATATGCCAGCCTAGAGAGCCCTGGTTTTATGTGGGTGAGGAAATTAAGTGTGGACATGGAAGGTGGACACATAGTGTTCAGACTCTACAAGAGGGGCAAACCACCATGTTTTTAAGTTAGTTTTAGGTTAGGTTTTCTTGGGTCTTTCTATAGCTTTCTAGCTCTCTAGCATCTCGTAAGTTTTTCATCTTCCATTCAAGAATTGAGGAACCTGGACCAATCGGGCTCTTTTGGCATGCCAGAAACAAGGCTGTTCCTTTTTCTCTTACCACCACGTTATCAAGTAAGAGTGTGAATATGTTATTCTAGGAAGTTTTATAGTAAATGATACTAAATGTACCTCTAAAACAGAACAATATATTTCCTTTTTAATTCTGGTTGATTACTTTTTCATTTGATTCCTACTCCATTTATGTCAATTGAAGTCTTAAAGGCTACATTTTGTTCTCAGCATAAGTGTCCTTGTCATACATCCTGAGGGTCCTAGCAAGACTGTGTAGCCTGATTCTGGGACAAGAGCCGTATTATCTTCTGATCAGATCAACTGGCAAGCCTGTAACATTTATTATATAAACAATATTAATAACCCCCTAAAAATCGGGCAACAAAACACAGACTTCTCTGGCACATTTGACATTTATGATTTCAGATGAAATTAGGAAGTGGAGACATGAAATAAATAAACTACAGACATAAACAAAAAGCTGACGATAGTTATCAAACTCTTTTAAAAACCTTTAACTTTAACTAGGGGTCACTTGAAGTTCTGAGTGAAGGATAGGTTCCATTTTGCTTTTAACTCTAAACCAGTTTGCCTACTCCCATGTACAATTTCTGGAACAAAATACAAAGATTTCCCATCTTTGGAGGTTCACTCATCATTAAGGCCTACAATGAATCATTTATACCCGCAGTTTCAAAAGATATTTTGGTAACTATCTTTTTAAGGCCTGTTGAACCATGGAATTATAGAGAACACACACGTGTATGCGGAAGTGCAGAGGGGATCAGCTTTATCACCTATTCCACCTTCCTGCCATATGGGATTCCTTTCTATTATTATTAGAATTCATTATGATATTTTCTTAGAGACCTGCAGTGGCATGGAATGCACATCTTTGAGGTTTTAAAAATAACAACTTTGTGGCAAATCCAGCATACCAGAGTAAAGCAAGTGTAATCCATATGCCTACTACGGAGAGGTCTCGTTAAGGGATCTATTGTGGGGGTGGAATCAGTTGTGTCTGGGTCATTGTTGCTAGGCAGATGCACAATTAGCTTTCCACACTCAGAAGTTTCTGGAATTGGGTGTGGTAGTTTTGGATATGGTCAATAGGTCTCAGACTCCAGGCAAGCAAGCAGTGAGGATAACTGCTTTGTAAAAGGCAATGTGCCCTGTGTGGGCTGGGAAAAACTGAACCCAGGAGCAGAAAGCTGACTGTTTTCCCTCACCCTGAAGAATTTTGCAGCAGAGAGTCTTTTCCCCTCAGAATCTATGTATTTAAATGTATGGTTGGTTAATCAGTTAACTGACTGGATAACAGTGATTTCAGAAGAGAAAGAATCTGCATGGGTTCTAACAAGCAAGTGGGGGTAGGGGTGGGGAAGATGTTGCTTTTGACTCAGCAGACTATACAGATTTGGTGACCAAAGACTCTGAGATTCAGGTGAACTCAAAATAGCAGCTTTTGGAAACTCTGAGTTTCTTCTCACTGTGTTTCTGTGGGGACTGTGCTGTTTAGATTTGTTTTATTTATGTTTATGTATAATATGTGTATTATAAAGTAGCCATGTTATGTTGTAAAATTAAGTTATTTATAACATCTTATTATAAAGAAACATAATAAAGTTGGTACTTAAGAATTAAGTTCATTCCTTTTTTTCTTTTGGACATGATTGTGGGGAGTTGAACCTGTGTAATCTTTGCTGAAAATCCTTGATAACTGAATTCTGGGTCTCTGGGTGCTTTTCTATGTTAGCTGAGTTGATTTAGGCAGTGGAGAAGGGCAACTCTAGCCCACCCAAGGGGCACATAAGCAGGGTTAACTCCTTTATTGGTGTGTACAAACAAATTATTTAGTTATTGTAAAAACCACTAAGCATATTAGTGAATGCATGTAGGGCCTGATGCAAAGCTCAAAGGAAATACACTCACTGATCACCGTGGCTTTAGATCCGGCCCATAAGTTGTAGTATGGCTGCCCACATTACTGCCTCCTTGACAAACAAGACTACTCAAATGGATTTTTCCTTCGGACTTGTCTTTGCTTTCACAAAGACACATTATGGTGATGGGAGAGTGCCCTCCCCTTGACATAATTACTCCACCTCAGTGAGAGGCAGAAGCTACGTCGGTGGGTGGGAGAGTATTTCCCACTGACATAGAGCAGTGTTGATACCACTTTAAATCAATGTAAATTATGTCACTCGGGGGGGGGGGGGTTCCACACCCCTGAATGATGTAACTTACATCAACTTAAGCGGTAGTGTAGACAAGCCCTTAGTTAAAAGAAGTGTGACTAGATTAACATTGTAGTTCCAAAATATAAGGCAGCAATATTAATGGCAATAATTAGTACATCGCCCACGGCAATGGAACACAGAATAAAGATAAGAGAGATTTCAATGGGATTTGCATGCATGCAGCTTCTGGCATAATCAGGCCCCTCACTTGTAACCTGATCTAACTGCAGGAGAAACACAAGTATCAAAAGTATCACAGGAATTAGAGACAGTTGTCTCATTCATACCCCTGCACTAAGGCAGGATTAATCCTGGTTTTCAAGTGATTTTTCTAGTCCAGTGTTAAATGACCCAAACAATGGGGGTTCCCTCACTTCCCTTGGGATGCTATTTCCCAGTCTAACAGTTCTGGCCATTAGAACATTGTTCAAGAGAAGGTACAATCAAGTATATAATTTAACTATACAGTACATTAGATGTTTAGCCTCAAATACTTTATGGTTTAAAAATCAGACCCATAATCTCTATTTCCTTCATTTTTGTTTTCTCGAGATGAATATCAGGAATGAGAAATCAATTATTTTACTTTAAAAGAGTTGAAAAACATATGGCAATGGCTTATTGGGAGCCATTACAGACTCTTCTACAAATGCTTCATTTATTTGATGGTGATTAACAGTCTTTCACGACAGCATTGCAGCCTCAGGGACAATCAGTCCTCTGCTTGTGTACATGGAGAAATCACACTGAAGTTAGTGGAGCTGCACCCATTTACATCAGAGGATTTGGAGCCAAAGGTCAAAACATGATTAAAAGCATTTTTTAAGTTTGAGGATTATATTGACCCAACAGAGTTCTATCAGTTCTATGCATGACCAATACATCTTCAATAGGTTAGAGAATGCTAATTTTTTGGCTAATGTTACAGAAAGCTGCGAATATAAAGAAACAGCAGTGAAACAGAAGCAAGCTGTGTTTTGTCATCACATAACTCCCCCTTTTTCTCAACTCTTCCTTCTATACAAACTCATTTTCCATTCTCACTACATTTGACCACATCACCCTTTCCTTATATTTGCTGAAACTGCTTCATCTTCATCCCACTTACACCTCTGATCTTGTTTCTTTCTACTTACCCCACTCCCTGCTTATGCTCATCACAATCTGACTCTATGTGGAGCTGAGTTGAACTTGTGGAGTTCTTGGTCCTCCATTTACCAGACTGGACCAAGATACATTGTAGGAGGAACTGAATCAAATCCTGGCCTCTGTGAGGACTTCTGAGTAGGAGGCCATTCTCTAATACTCTGCTAAATCACTCAGGGTCTGGTGTCTCTCTGCTCACCATACAGACTCTCGGTACAAACTATAATCTCCGGCTTCCTTACGGGAATCCTTTAACGCATCCTGCAACTCCCCTGGAAAGCAAAGTGTTGCTGCCCACTTCACAGGAGGTGCTCTGCATCTCACAAGATCACACACGCAGGGTCTCTCTCACATGCCCCACTTTGTACTTCTCCCCACTTCTCCATAGCCACAATCCTGCAGAGACTTATCCACATGCTTAACGGCAAGGCTGTGTAAAGTTAAACATGTGTTTACATCTTTCCAGGAGCATGCTGTATTTGGGACAATCCCCCAGTTCCTGTCTTCCTTCTTTCCTGTCCCCTCTCAAAGCCAACTTCTGCCAAGGATCCTGACCCTCATTCTCTTTGCCAATATATTCTCCTAGCTCATCCTTTGGTTCATTGCTCTGTTGTGTATCTGATCTGTTTTAGAATGTGAATTCTTTGGGGCAGGAAATAATTTTCTGTAAAGCACTGGATAAATTTAAATTGCTATATCAAGAAATTTCTAAATAATAATACTAATTCTACAGATCTCAGAATATACTATACCTAAATTATAATAAATTAGTTGTTTTTTTTAAATAAAAACAGAAGAAAAAATGGCCAAGACTGTATACCATCATAGACAGCAATAATAAACAAATAAAAACCAGAAAAAAAAATTAAGGGTCCACTAGAATATTAAGAGCTTGTTATTAAATAATTACATTTGAACTATTTAAGAAGCAATGTATTTTTTAATTAATTGGATATAATCTTTCATCATCTTCTTTATGGGATTGTCATTAAAAAACAACAAATAAGCCCCCTAATAAATCCACAACTGCTTTTACACTGACAAAAACCTCACAGCATGCAAATTAAATACTTCATTGGAATAATATTTTTTGAGGGGAGGGGTAATCCAGTACACTTTATCCTCATCATAAGGCTCTCTCCTATAATAATTTCTTTATTACAAGGCTGTTGGACTTTGACCCCTACCTACTGTCTTCATTTTGTACAAATACATCATTTTAAAAAGAAACAGAGCTCAGCAACCAAGAATGCTGCTAAAAAATCAGGACAAATGTATTTTAAACTATCATCAGAAATTAATATCCCTCTGCTCATCCTTCCAAATTATACATTGTGAGCAAGCCAGAAATGAGTACAGAAGCCTTTACTCTACAATTCCTGCAACTGGGTTACTTTCACATTTATATATGCACTTCTCAGGAACTGAGGTGCAGTTGGCTACAAAACGCTAAATCTGTCAAGCTCACACAATGTATGAAAACACCGAGTTTATCATGCTATGTGGCATATCCAATTACTAAAATTTCAGTTGACACAGGCAATATTTCAGCAATTGACCAAAGAGTGCTTACATTCCATGACAAGTAGTTTAACCAGCATACAGTCTATTAAAATGGGGATGACATGATGATCCTAATTTGAAAAAAAAATAATTGTGAAAGTAACAATCATTATGCCAGCATAATATTTCTCTGTAAATATACTGTAAACTGATGTTAAATCTCACTCTTGTATATCTGGCCTAAATCTAGCTCTGCAAAGGACTTAAACCCTTTAGAAATCTGCAAGATGTTACTATTGCCTCATATTCACTAAAATAAACATTTTTTTTTAATTGTGGTTCTTTCTATTTATTTAGAGTTAAATTATGCCATCCCTTATGAGGTGCTTTAAAGATGAGATTACTAGGAACCCTTCTCCTCCTTAGTATCTACACAAACAAGAGGTAAAATTGGACACAGGAGAGCCAGGCAGAAGCTACATCTCCACAATTTCCTCCCTGAGCTGTGCTAAGGACATTCTGTATGCTGAAGTGAGTATTGACAGTTTCCCTATCTACAAAAAAGGGTGTAATGATACTTACTGCCATGGTAAAGCGCTTTCAGATCTACAGATAAGAAGCTCCAGATATTTATTATTATAATAGTAAGAGATGCTTCACAGCCTATCTGCTCACCTCCATTACCTGGGAGGCATCATTCCTTTTCTTTGGCATACTGATACAAGGCACAACACTGATTCAGGCAGTGTGCCTCCATTTCATCAATACAGAAGAGACAAAGCGAGCCCTCAGATTGTAAACATATGTAACATCCTCTGTATTTTCTATGTATGTCACATGTTGTAAGTAATGACCCTCAACATGAGTCCCTGGGAAGGTTTGAATCCAGGTCTCCATAGCTCAGAAAACTACCGTTTGAGCTACAAAGTGTAACCTCTTTACCAGGCAGCAGTAGTAGTCTAATATCTGTGGCCAGTTGAGGCAGACAACACATACTGTGCAAAAATTATGCCACCACCCCATTAGTGTTTAACAACAGAAAACACTGTGTCAGTTCAGCATCCCTCTGATTATAATTATTTTGTAGGAAAAAAACAAAGTTGAGTACCTTATAAAGGTTACACTATAAACTCAGAAACATCATTTAAGTTTAATAACTTACCAAGTCAAGGAACGCTGCTAATTTACAAAGTTCTACTAGTTTTGAGCATGCATTTTCCTGCCCTCTGTTTTTTTGATTGATTTATTTAGATTGATAGTGTTATGAACAAACAGCTGGTCTTTTAAAATTTGCTAAACCCTTTATAAAACGTACGCTGTAATAGCAATAAGCCATTCACAACAAAAACCTGGGGAAACAGCCACTCAGTGGAATAATTATAAAACCACCTCCAGCCTAAGTCAGTAGCCCTGAAATTTCATCAGGATAATCCACTCAGTTAAGTTTCCTGGCCTATTGAACTCTGCCATTGCAAAACCTTTATCTCAGATACTATTAAATGAAGAAAAAATTACCATAACATTTTGGTGCAGCTTATCTCCACAAGGCTGAAACAAAAATCCTGTTTCTCTACTGCAGAGTCATTCACAGATTTAAAGAGGGCATTAACTCTTCCACAGACACCCCCGCACCTCTAAAATCTGGAACAAGAATACTTTGAGAAATCCATTGGAAGCTATTTATTTTGTAACTATTACCTGAACAGTTCAAAAGCCAACCAAATGAATAATTTACTGCTCTTTTAGCTATAATTCTAAGCCCATTTATGTACTAACACATTTGATGGTTTCATTTTATTTATTTATTTATGGTTAACATTTTGAGTGTTAGCTAGTCACTCAGACGTAATAGAGATACTTGCGCTTTACAACAGTCAGCCATTTTCAGTACATTATAGGAAATAGCATTTAATCATTTATCATAAATTTCACATGGCTTTTTTTATTGCATGTGTATATGAGAGAATAAAATTTTAGTGTTGCACAATGCAAGATAATTTTGCAGCTTAGTAACAGTGTTGGATACAAACTATATGACAATTGATTTCATTAAGATCCTGATTATACTTAGAAACAGCAGTTCTGGGCTTCCTTGCCTGTTTTATAAATCAGTTGCAAACCAAATACGAAATAACCTTTGTCGTTCCACTAAAACAGACCAACGAAGACACTCCAGCAGAATAACTCTATCTTATGTCAATGGCTTGCTTTACAAGTTCTGACATCAGTGAGAATGATCAGATCTGGAAAAGAAGCTCTTTGCTATTAATACTAATTTAATGGTTTGCTGTTACACAGTGCTACAGCCCCTCTATCTGGTAACAACCAGCAATCAAGTCTCAGCTCATAATGAACTAAAATCCTGAAGTTTATAACAATGATGTTGTGAAATAACAAATATGAATGTAGTTTAATGACATAGTTCTAACAATTACTTAAATCTGAAAATACATCAAGGGAGCGGGTCACCTTTAAAGTTTCCAAAAGCATTACAAACATGAAATGTCTTTTGAAAGAGAGTCAGTGTTAACACATTTCTACCTGCAAACTCAGCAAAGAAAGATATACCCCCCCCCCCCAAAAAAACCCCAATGTATGCAGTAGCATCCATAAACCTGGTATTTGACCATTGTAATACAGAACCAAGCTTGGATTTAAGGTTATCGGTTAAAATCAATATGCAAAAAAATCCTGAGATGACTCTTGGTGGTCTAGAACAGGTGGTTCTCAACCAAGGGTATGTGTACCTCTGGGAGTACATAGAGGTCTTCAAAGGGGGACATCAACTGATCTAGATATTTGCCTAGTTTTACAACAGACTACATAAAACACACTAGCAAATTCAGTACAAACTAAAATTTCATACAATGACTTGTTTATACTGCTTTATATACTATACACTGAAATTTAAGTACAATATTTATATTCCAATTGATTTATTTTAAAATTATATGGTAAAAATGAGAAAGTCAGCAATTTTTCAGAAACAGTGTGCTGTGACACTTTTGTGATAGACTCCTGAAAGCGGCACAGTAGTCTGGAAAGGTTGAGACCCCCTGGTCTAGAACTAATCAATCACATCACACAAAGATGAAAGTTTACTATAAACTATTTGGGGAGAGAGGGTGAAGAGGAAGAGTCTTTTTTTCAATATAGTACTGAACAAAATAAAGATGACCTCACCAATGGAAACTGAATACTAATAACCACATTTAAGTATTGCTAACAACTGCCTAAAAACAGCCAAAAGTAAGAAAACCACATTTAAAGTCAAGTCTGTTTATGCAAACATTTTACTCAGTGTGTGTATATGTGTGTAACTTTGAAATGTATTGCACTGCTCACAGACAAAGTTAAACACATGCGTTTGCAGGATTGGGGGCTATATCAATCTCAAGGTTAAAGACTGCGAATTGAGGTCCTTCAACATATTTTTGCCAGATAAGCACAAAATTTCCAAAGATCATTGGCTGCATATATTTTTTCCAGATTGTGTTGCAAAGTTACAAAATGCTTCTATGAGAGATCTGTTCAAAAAAGCTTTTAGATTGTTAATTTATTTTTCTATAGACTAGGAACATTTTTTTTCCCTACACATATTATCAAGGTTCAAGTGCCAGCCTTGTGTGTTTTGTGGACCAATCATGTAGTACAAAATACAAACTGGAGTTGGGGTCACATTACACAGGGTAGACAGGCAGTTTAAATTCAGTAGAGCAAAGAATCCTTAAAAAACTCAGTAAAGCCAGAAGTAGAGAGGTGAGACTTCACCTCCATATATCTACCTATTTACCCATTTATTTAGGCTGTCACTGCAGTGTCTAGGCTCCCAAACCCTGTCTAATCTCTGCTTTAAAGTTTCAATTTTATTTTCATGCAAAACTTTCAGTTACTTTGAAGCAAAATCACAAAATCAACACAAAATGTAAAGCACAATTATCAGGTATTTTAGTTGGTCTGAGTTTCAATTTGTAATGAAATCTGAAACCAGATAAATTGGGCTCAATTTGCGTTTTGACAGGTTTGCGCAAGCTCTACCTCGCCTATGAATTAGCAATCAAAAATAAAAAAAACAGCAAAGAGAATCAGGAGCAAAGAATCAATAGAAATTATAAAAATAGAACTTCAAATAGTCTTTGAATGATTGTATTTGCACCACGGCTGCCAAATATCTTACGGAAAGTATACATAATACACCTCTACCCCACTATAATGCGACCTGATATAACACAGGTTCACATATAGCACGGTAGCAGCGGGGCTCCAGCGGTGCTTTAAAGGGTCCAGGGCTCCGGCTGCTGCGGGGAGCCCCAAGCCATTTAAATCCCACTGGAGCCCTGCCGCCGCTACTCCAGGGCTGCAGCAGCAGGGCTTGCTGGCGATTTAAAAGGCCTAGGGCTTCCCGCAGCAGCCGGAGCCCTGCTGCTCCTACCCAATATAACAGATTTCAGCTATAACGCGGTAGAGATTTTTGGCTCCCCATGACCACGTTATAGCGCAGTAGAGGTGTACTAGATTTCTGAGGACAGAAGACTTTCTTTTAAAAATGCTAAAGCTTTGGTCAAACATTTCCATGTTTGTAAAACTTTATATAAGTCTATTTGTATTTTTAAACACAATTCGACTCCATCTGCTGTGGGGGACAGACATAAGTTAGCAACTGATGAAATCACAGGAAATAGGTAATCACAGGGGGTAACTAAATCTCTCCATGTTTTTGCAGAAAAGCTGAGAACATATCTAAGTATGACATAAATAAAAGTATGCCTCCCAGCCAGGCCCAGCTTAGGCTGGAAAAACATGATACAACTAAACATTTGTCAAGCACCTTCTAGTGGGAATGATGAATAAAGACTGCTCCTTTCCATTTTCCCATCCCCTCTTTCTCCTGAGGATGTATTTTCACCAGGAGCAGGAGCTTGTTGCTAAACCACAAGTACAAAAACAATGGCCCTGCCACTTGTGCTTCCACTGCTGCATTTGTTACCTTGAGTTCTGTTTGCGTGTTCATTCTCTTTCTCATTTGTGGGCGTGAACATACTCACTGCTTTGGCAGGCTTATCTGAGAACACCCGGGACAAGACCTCTTCTCAGGAAACACTCCAATGGCTGGATGTTTAGGAGTCAGTGGGTGGGGGTGGAGAAAGGGTGTGAGAGGCTTGAGTGAATAGAGTGCTGGGAAATGTAGTTCTAACCAAGGAGAGTCACCAGGGTTTTGTATGGAAGAATTCTAAAGAATGGCCTCCCTGCTAAGGGCCAGGGTTTGACATCTGTTACCTTTACATGACTGTTCAAAGGATCAGTTACCAGCATAATAAGAATTACATAGAATCCATTACATAAACTGTTTTGTTTGTTTTTCTGCTTCCCACCTACTCACTAGATACCATTTCCTTTGTAATGAAATATTGATTTTTATACTGACCAACACATCTAAACATTAACTGTCAAACTGTGAAGGCGGGGCTTGATGTAAAATGATTTTGGCCCCCAATGGCAGCTGCAGCAAGGCCTACCACAGATGAGCTTAGGAAGCAGGAAAGCATAGCTGATTTTTATCAGCTATATTGCAAGGACAAGCAGCACAGCAAACAATTTCATACAATCAATGTTTTTGCAACAGTTTTCTTGCTTCACATACACTGATCATGAGTTCAGAACAACCCTGAAGGCCCTTTGCTGATATGTAATGGGTATTTTTATATATATACTTATACTCACATACATGGGTGGTGTGAGACACTTTTTTCAAACTATGGCAAAAGAAGAGTTAAGAAAAAATACCAGGAGATATACAAAGTGCAGGTACTTGTCCACATATACAGCCACTGTGGTCACTCAACAGCCCAATATTGTGCAATTAATGAAGTCTTTCATGTGAGCGATTCATAAGAGTCTCCAAATTGTTGTTAACAACTTCATGTAATTTCACTGACATGTTTTCTTTTTCTTTATTTTATTTCCAAATAAATGGTAAGAGAAACAAACAAACACAAAACTGTATAAAAGTAATGTTAAATACCTCCTGAAAGCAACAAATACTAAAAAATTCAGAAGTAAAGCTGAATTCAAATCATAACAATCCCTATTTTTACTGGGTATTTCAGCAGGTCTCTGAACCATGGGTCCCATGCTGTAAAGTCACATATGTGCTGCAACAGCTAAACACGATAAGGTGAGTAGAGACCGATTTTTTGGCCTTAATTTTGAATTTGTATTTTCTGTGGTTTGGCACAGACCATTATCATTCTTTAGGGTTATATTTTGTGATGTCAATACTTTTATAACAGTATATTGTTGTCAACATATATCATATATAGTCCTTGTATAGTTGCTAATGAGAAGACATGCTATATAAAAAAAGGAAACCTTTACTTCTACCAAACATCACAGATTCTATCACTCTAATAAATAGCCTTGTAGCCCACCCCCCCCCCCCAAAAAAATATGTCCTTCAGTCTTAAAAGGCAGCATAATAATTTGAAACATTAAGGTCCCGTTCCTTCGATAATTAGAATAACTGGTTGAAATATAGCGTACTAATCCTGAACCAAACAAATTAATCAATATTTAGTTTGACTTACGAATCTAAACAATTTCTACAGGACATAAGTCATCTGTTTTCCATTTGCATGTACTGCTCAATTGTTATTGCATTCTTCCTCTATCTTGATATTTCCAACAACCTTTGTTAAAGACTTGAGTAAAAAGAAGAATTGTATAGTATAGTAGGAAATATATATAATTCAAAACCACTCCACTTGGACACAATTGCATAGGTAATAATTGGAGATATACCAATCTCCTAAAACTAGAAGGGACCTTGAAAGGTCATTGAGTCCAGCTCCCTATCTTCACTAGCAGGACCAATTTTTGCCCCAGATCCATAAGTGGCCTCCTCAAGGATTGAACTCACAACCCAGGGTTTAGCAGGCCAATGCTCAAACCACTGAGCTATCCCTCCCTCACTTATTAGCCATTAATATAATATATGGTTAAATCATTATAAGAAAGTTATATTCTTATGGTATTCAATGGCAAAAACAAGAAGCTGTAAGTTGATGACTGTTTTATATTGATTTTTAACACCAAATGCTCTAGATAGCTTCTAATTTTAAGTGTATGTTTAAGTGTAAAACTATAATTTGAGTATAATTAAAATCAAAATTTAAAGATATTTTTAAAACTTTAATATGTTGGTATTTGTATATTTTTATTTAAACCTTCCACTGCAGAGTAATTAACATCAGACACAATGATAATGTGCTAGTGTATAACTACCAGAAATGAAAATTATCTATAAACAGAAAATGAAATTAACAAGTCTAATACCAGGGTCCAAGTTGATGGAAACACAAAAAAGCAAGAAGGCCTTAGAAATTGGTGGAAATCAACTTAAATTTTAATTACTCACATTTATTACTTGGTGGCTAAGTAATTTTTAAATGCATGATTGTTATCATCACAGTATCCCTTTATGTACTGATTGTTTCGGCTGGGGGGAAACAAAAGTTAGGTGTGGGGGGGGTGTAAGTGTAAAAGGGGTAGAGGAAGCAACTGCCTTTCAGGTTCTAGTTTTCTTTGGTTCATCAGCCCTCAGTGCATTGCAAACTGGTTAATAAAGTAAGATCCTGATCCCACAAACCCTTGTGAGCCTGCTTAACTTTACTACCACGAGTAGTCCAATTGATTTTAGGGATTACCCATGGTAATAAAGTTGAGAGCACAGGTAAGTGTTTCAAGGATCAAGTCAAGTGTGAGTAGAAGATTTCTGAGCCAGGGAAAGAGCTGATCACATTTCATGAGGGTCTGGCATCTCCTACACATAGCAGGGAGAGGATTTCCACACGGAATTTCTTTGGTAAAAGCCCTACCATGCCCTTAATGTGGAAAAAAATACTTAATCCATTGTGAAATTAAACCAATGGTGATGGCACTAGTTCAGGTGCCAGGCTTGTTTCATCAACCCATGTTGTGCAAAATAAGTAGATAAAGGACATGCTTTGCATAACTGATTAAAGCAGAAAAAGTCTTATAATCCTACATTAAGACTAGTGAAAATCAAAATATACTAGGGTTTCAGTCTGCACTGATTTAAAAAAAAAAAAAGCTCTCAACTGGATTTCACAAAAGGTATTGATTAGGAGTTCTGTAACATCTCTCTTCTTGGCTATTATGCATTATACAAGCCAGGGCTGCCTGACCTGAGCTTCTTGGTGTATAGATACAAGAGGAAGCAGCATGTCATTGCATAGCTGAATCCATGCATGAATAATTTCAAGTACAACATCTCAACATATACATAATATTTCTGAAGGACCCATCATATCAAGAAAAAGGCATATTGAAAAAAAATCAGGGCATGATACTTTAAACATGAAACCAATGTTTAATAAAAATGAAGCCTTATGGATGTTTCAGTTAGTAGGTAAGTTCCTTTTATCCACAAGCTAGATGGTCATTCTAGATTAATGACTGATTTTTATTTTGAACACCAAATTAAGAACTATTTTTTGTGAACTGATAAGCAACTAGTTTTTGCTTGGTCAGAACCTGGCGGAATTTCATCAAGAACTTTCAAAACAGCAAATAGATAACTTGTCTGTGAGCAAAAACGAACCAAGAATGATTTTCATCCTACACATCCACAAAAACAGAGAGACTTCCTGACATCTTTGCAGATAAACATCCTTCCCACCAACACCAAAGATCTTTTTTTAACCCTTACACTAAATGGACATAAATCCAGTTTTCTGAACAAATATCTCCAGACTTGCCTTCTGTTTTCCAAAATCACATTCCAAGCTCAGTGTTATCACATCTTGAAATGGTTTAATAAAATGCAACACAACACAATCTGGACAAAGCTCTTTTTGTAAACTGTGAAATGCTAAATGATCTATGACCCCAGCCTACACATGTGCCTTTCCAAGGCAGAGGATCAAACAAGGGTCTGCACTTGTCTTGAAAGCCAGGGCACCAGCCTTGTCATATCATATTTGTATTCACATGATACAATAGGACCCATGACTTTCATTTTAATAGCCTCTGAGGCAATGGGCAGAGAAAGAACAGGCAACCTGGAAACTGAAGCTGAATTTAAAAAAAAAAAAGAAGTTCCTTCTCACAAGACCTGTTAATCACAATCAAAGCAAGTGGAAGATGTGGATATTGGGTCATAGGGTCACACACTGTCAGTAGTTCATGAAAGAGAGATTACATTTCCTTCTCCCCAGTTGATACTGCAACCTCAGAGAAAGATTATATGAAGCTGAGGGCTTAAAAATATCCACATGCCCTATAAATTCAAATCCTTTTTATGTAATCTATTTAATCTTCTGTTAATGATAATCTCTGCTATCAATGCACTCAAACAGGGTCAATTTCTGATGGATTTGCACTTCTTCCATTTCATCCTATAAGGGAGTGGTATTTAATAAGGGGAAACACCCTGGTCTAAGGGAACAAATATTGCTTATAAATCTGTGTGAGTGCTCAGACCAGCTCAAGATTTTTTTGTTGTTATTGATTTTTTGGCTTGGTTTGGACTGGTCCTGCCAGCTGATCATGATTCATTAATATGCCTTGTGTCCGCTTTAGTGCATAGGGAGACTGTGTGGAGGGAGGGAAATTACAGTGGATTTCTCTTTAAAGGCCCAAAAAGATGGGACTGAGAGCTGGAAATGGATTACAAGATGGCACAATAACATTTAATATTGGCAGAATCCCTTCCAACAAGCCCTGAGCCAACATGCAGCATCTCAACCCTGCAAAAGTCAATGCCGTTTGAAAAGCCATATAGCTTTGTTGCCTTATACAAGGTTTGAACACAGGCGCATGGGATGAAAATCAGGCACCCTTGGGACAAAAGGAAAAGGAAAAAAATGTATATTTCAGATACATCTCTATGCGCAGAAATGAGAGTGGCAGCCTGGAGCTCTTCCACAAAAGGTTTTCCTGATTGTAACCTCCAACTTCCTTTCGCCAGATGCACCTTTAAGGGAAGGTTCTCTCGCCTACCTTGATCAAAGGCTGAAGAAGCGAGTTATTGCCTTGTTTGCCGTTCTGATTTAGTGACAGCTGTGTTCGCCCCCCCCCCTTTCAGATTTACCGTTCTTCTGCCTAGTTCGCCAATGCACGGCATCAGTTTGCTGTGCATATGGACTCTTTATCCCGGGGCTTATCAGCAAATAGATGTAATGGGGGAAAAAAAGTTTAAATGACTAACTAACCAAATCCTCCAGCGGAACAACCACAGATTAGCATGCAAAAAAGGGAGCCACGGGCTACAAAAGCGATTCAGCTGATAACATTCAATTGAATTGACGTGCCTAGCAGAAGCCGCTAACGGGGGACACACAGCGCCTCGTTTCCTAGACTGTAGCCAAGAAAACACACAAGACTCTAATACAGTATAATTAATCGTTTTACTAAACGGCCCTGCCCAGAAGTTCCGCTGGCAGAGATTGCCGTTCGTCCTAGTTAACCTTCACAGGCAGCAGGGAGAGGTCCCCGATCCAAATTAATTTTCCAATTAAACCAGAATCCTTCGCTTTGCGATCTGGCTGGTGGGAAGAGTCAGCCACCAAACATCATTCAGGGAAATTAAACACCCCCCTTTCTCAGAGCTAGTCAATGATGGCAGTAATCTGCCGAGGTGGCGGATGGCAAATAGATGAGACTGGATCATATTTGAGCGTTTATGCATATTCATGGGGTGGGCTCATGTCCCTTTCGGAGAGCACTGGCTAAGGGTCTTTTCAACAGCCAGGCACCAAGGAAAGGGAGATTGCTTTGGATCACATTTTATATTTCAAGATTTTTTTTAAACGACCGCCTGGAAGGCTAAAGGAAACTCACTCATTGTCACCCACACCTCCGCACACCCTATGTGAGGAGCACCAAACATCAGTCTACCAGTTCACTTCGTGTCAGCAGCCACAGAATTAGTGCCAGCACCTTTCTCCAGAGCCACCACCAAATTTTGGATCATCACTTATCCCTTCTGACCACTGATTTCTCAACAGCCCTTCCTGGGACCAAGTTGTGGGGAAAGAGGGACTGCTGCTTTCCTGTGAAATATAGTGAGATAGCTCCACCTCAAATGACTGCTACTGTGTGAACATCCATCACACAAACAGGGAACTTGCCGGGGGGGAACGGGGGTAAAAGGGGAGGGGGGAAAGAGAGGCAGAAACTTAATCGAAGAGCTTTCCAGCAGCTCTGCAGTGTCAGTATTTGCACGCTGACCCTTGTCTGCCTACGATACTAGACATTAGCATCCAAACTAGGAACACCACCAGCTTGGCTCTTGAAGCCACGCAAACACTAAACCAGGTGTGGGGGTGCGGTGGAAAGAGGGGTGCCCAAAGGCAAGGCAGTTCTCGCTTTACTTACGGAATTTGGGGCTAGTGCTAGTTTCTGGTGTGGTGGTGGTGGACTCCTGGAAGGGAGATAAGGTCCAGGATGGAGCAGAGTCGTGAACATAGATCTTATAGGAGGAGGTAGCGTATGCCGCAGTGGGCCAGATGGGCATTGGCTGGGTACTGGGGGTCCCGGGTAGCGGACGGGAGGTCAGGATGGTGGTGCTGAAGGGGACCGTAGTGGAGAGACTGGTAGGGGGGGCAGCTGTATGACGCACAGTGGTAGATCTGGGGCTCGCCCGGATGGGGACCCGGGTCCCCGGGAAGCGGGTGGGTGCCCGAGTCATGGTGGTTAAGCGGGTGCTTATCCGGTTGGGTGTCCTTGACGTGGTGGTGGTGGTGGTCTCCATGCTCTTCGGCGGGGTGGTTGGCTTGGAGAGGAAGAAGGGGTCCTGCCCAATCCCTTTGGAATCCATCAGCTCGGTGGGGACATAATCCTTGACGGAGCCCACCACGATCCACTTGAGCAGCATGAGGCTGAGCCCCAAGCCGATGAAGCCGATGAAAAGAGGCACCACACACAGCCACGTCTGCTGCCGGTTCCAGACGATGCAGTCACTACATCGCAGCTCCCTGGGGGGGTCGGGAGCCCCATCCCCGTCCGGGCCCCCAGCCGCCGCCGCCGCCCCCTCCTCAGCAGCAGCAGCACCAGGTGGGGAGGCGCAGGCAGCCCCTTCACTCATCCTAGGTGCCTTTCACACCCCCGGAGGGAAAGACAAGACATCAGGGAGAAGCTGCTGCTGAGGAAAGCAGCATGCGGACAGGCAGGTGAGAGAGAGAGAGGGAAGGGAAAGCGATCGGTCTCCCAGTCTGTCAGTCAGTCAGGGGACATGTCTCCAGCCCCAGAAACCCCCCACGGCTCCTAATGCAACCTCCTCCGGCAGCTGCTGAATCAGCTAAATCACCAGGCTCGCTCCAGCCTTGAGCAGCAGCAGTCGGAGCATCCTGCTCGCTTTTATCCCCCACTTCCTTTCTTCTTCTTCAGATCCCCCTTTGTTTTTAATAAGTCACAAGAATCAGCGTCCAGGTTTTTTTTATGCCAAGGATCCGGATCCAGCAACGATGAGCCACATTCCTACACAGTGGCAGCTCTCCTCTTTCTGGGTCGGCTTAGTATCCCCCCCTTCCCCGCTTTGCTCCTTCTTATCCACAGATCAGATGCACCAGCATTCCTCGGCTGCTTCTTTGAGAGGCGACGGAGCAGCAAAATGCACCTGTTATTCAGCAGCCCTGCAGCCAACCCTTGGACAGCACTTTAGGAGAGAGACCAATCCGAAGGCAGAGCGGAGGGAAAGGAGACAGAGCTTCCTCGCTCTCTCTTTCTCCTCCAAGCAGCAGCTCAGCGGCACTTAAGTCCAAGCTGCAGTCAAAGTCAGGCAAGGATTTAAAAAATAAAATAAAATACTTATTAAAATAAAATAAAACGCCAGCAAAAAAAATATATATCAGAAAACACACGCAGAGGGCTGGATCGATAGAAAGAACCAACAATCACACACGCACGCACGCACCAGGCGGCTCCTGCCAAGCTTGCAGCTTCAGTTCGATTGTGTATTCCGATTGCAGTGCAAAAGAGGCAGGCTGGCACTCAGAAAGTAAAGCACCTCCCACCACAGCCTAATGGTGGTTTCTTAATGCGCACAAGATAAATAAATGATCCAGGCAGACCCCTCGGGAGGTGTATGGCAAGCTAGGGTGGTTTTTTTTTTATTTTGTTTTCCCAATCAGATCCTGAAACTATCTTGCGTGTGTATTAATCCAATAGGATCATGGTGTCTTGCCGCATGGTAGAAGAGACGTGTGTGGGGGAGATCAGGGGTCGGTGTGTGAATGAGGGAGGTGGAGACACCTTTATAGAGGATTGCTAGAGAAAGACCATAAACGGAGTTTGCAAGAGATACTTTCCTGACACCGTTAATTTCTGAAAACTGGTAAGGAGGGGTTGTAGTGGTTTAAGAGGGTTTCCTTATAGAAAAATGAAATTAATAGAGAATTGCAACAAATGGATGCTCCTTTCAGAAGACAGCGTAGCCGCTGATGAAACCGACAACAAAGTGATGGTCTGTCTATCAAGATGCTGCCTGTCAAGTTTCTCTATTGAAACTACTGAAGTTCTTTGATCTACTCCTTCAGAAGAGAGTTTAAACCCAATGCTGAGACCAAGGTGTCGTTTACCTCCACTCACTACGTAAACCTTAAAGTAGCCATGAGGCAAGTTGAAGAGTTAATGACAAAGGGGTCATTTTATTTCACTAGATCACTAATTCCCGATTTTAAAGAAAATTCTCTTTAAAATATTGCTTTTAATACCCTCTTTTACTTTATTTCTCTCATTAATGTTTGTTAATATTGATGCATCACTGACATTTCCTTAGCCGTTTATTAGACTATGTGTATAACATTTATACAGGAAGTTAATCTGGCAGACATAATAGAAATAAAGTAGGAAACATTTGTTATTCATATATATGCAGTAAATAAATATAGGAAATAGGAAAAAACCTTAAAACTGTGCAGTGTCTTGCTTGATTTCCCTCCCCTCCCCCATGGTATATTTTAGTAGTATTTAAAATAAAATATTAAGACTAGATCTAACAGGTGTGGGAGTTAGCTAAACCTCTGTGGTCCTCCATGAGTGTAACACCTGCCTCCGGATAGATGTTCCTGGGTTGATAACAGTTGAGAACGCAGAAGTGACATATCAGGAAGAGGTGCTTTTCAAATATTTCCTAATAAGAAAGGACTGTGGAGTAGAGCTAACTGTGGCCTTGGAGTAATCTGAAGGATCACATTCCTAGCCAATTGTTAAGTAGGAAATAATGATGACGAAAAAGCATTTAGAAAGAAAATGGGGAGAAATCATTAGTCCATGAATAAGAGTGTAGACATTGTTCATTGCTCAAATGCCTAATCGACCTCTAATAAGAGAAATAGTATAGGGTGAAATCTTAGACGTCAATGGGAATTTTGTCATAGACGCCAATGGGGCCAAGATTTCATCCATCATTTTAACGATGTACGCTTTTCAAGCAATATAAGCTTGATCCTGCTCCCCTAAAGTCAATGAAGGTTTTGCTGTTGACTTTAAGTAAGAGGACAACTAGGTCCCTATGAGTAGTAAGTTTGTATTTTGTCTAAGGATGTGAAACAGCTAAGATATATGTAAAAATACAAACTCTAAATTCTTCTTAATTACCTATCTACTGAAATAATTAATATTAGCCTTAAAATCAATTTATTAAAGTCAGTGCACGCTTGTTAAATTGCATCATTGGCGAATTCACAAATTATACTTTTCATAGTTTTATTTACTTTCTTCCTACTCGTTCTGTATTCTAGGCTGTTCTCCCTTTTCCTGGCATTGTGGCAATTGTGCTATGTACTGTATACTTTATTTTTTTTTAACCTTCATTCATATCCAAATGATACATATTTCATTTAGCCTATGTCTCAACCTGCACACATACCCAAGTACTGGTTCATGTAAATGCTCCTGGTTGCTTCCCATACTCATGCCCGAAGGTCCACATATGCTGTGGTGGACCCATGTAAATGCTGTGTACACACATCTACTTATGTTCACACTTCTATTATAGGTACGTGACATTGACGCTACCGTACCAGGGTTCTGTGCATCACAGGGAGCCACACTAGGAACCATTTTCTTGTGTTGTGTTGATACTGTCCACCCCCTTTACATTTGCCGATGGGAGTTCCTGATCATGTTGCCCCTCACTGCTATTCCCTGAAAAACTGGATGGAAGAGATGGAGCAACTGGATGATGATCTGGGTCTACTCCTGATCACAGTATACACATTTATGCAGCAGAGTAGGTGAATGGCAAGATACTGGATGGAATTTGGGTATAACTTTCTAACACATCAAAGGTGGCTGACCTTGAGGGTCAATGACAATGCATTCAGCTTGCATGAGAGAGATATGGTGAATGCCAGTATTGCCATGGTATGCCTATTAATGGACTGTGACTTCTGGTGTGGGAGAACCAACTCAGTGTGGTGAAATGACATCATTTTGGAAACCTGGAAAGACCAGCAGTAGCTTCAGAATTGAGAAAACAGACTTTCATGGAGCTGTCTGATGAACTTGCACAATCCTCTGGTGCCAGAACACATGGTTAATGGAAGCTATACTGGTTTAGAAGTGGGTTGTCACTGCCTGTGGCTACACCAGACAGCTATAGGTCCATTGCAAACCACTGTGGGGTTGGAAAGTCTACTGTCAAAGTTGTAGTTGAGCAGGTTTGTGAGGTGTGGGGTTTCCAAATGGTGTGTGGGCATTGCTGGCACTTATATATCATCACTTTGCCCCCCGCCCCCAGGGCAAATGAGTAACAGAACTGAAAAGGTTACTATTGGCTGATTCAGCAAGGCTTAGTGGACCATGGGGGCAGATTTATGAATACTAACATAGGAAAACATTGGAAAGATTCATGATGCCAGGGCAGTGAGAAGATCAGGATTGTACTTGATGAGGGAAGAAAGGACTTAATTTCCCACAAATTATATTATTCTGTATGTTGTCTGTGCCTACTGTTATTTTGTCTGTGCCTACTGTTATTTTGTCACATACCTGTTCCTGCTTTGAATCATGAAAACATACCCCAAAATCACTGACCATGGAAAAAGGGAAGTCAGTTACTAGCTGAGTAGGCGCAGAATGTCATGGAGTGAGCATTTGGAAGGTGAAAGCTTGCTGGTGTTGCCTCTACATCCATCTGGCTGCCAGTGTGGCAAACACAGTTCATGTAATCATTGGCTGCTGCACACTGCAAAACATCCATGAAGGGGGGAAAGGATGCTGTTTCCATACTGAGTAGGCTTAGGACATATCTGGTTTACAAACTTTGTACATGCAGCCAGATCCCACCCACATTCACACTGGTCCTAGTTCCCAGCAGACAAGGGAAAGCAGTGATCCCATATGTGCACACATCGTAACACAGCAGGCAGACAGGATGACATCTGCCTGAGCCAAGGGACACCTTCACATCCTGTAAAGCTTTTGAAAATGCAAAAACGAACATTGGTGCACACTTGTGGTGCTGCATAGCTCTGCGATGGATTGGTTTCTTTATCAGTCAAGGGCATTAGCTGTTTGTGTGTGTAACAATGCACACATTAAAGACAATTATAACAGGGCCTCTTCCTTTTGTTATGACCTTGGGGTTGTGTTTGTACTGTGGAGGTTTGTGATGACCCTTAGTTTTCATTGGAGTACATTCCACTGTGTCATAGCAGCTGCTGAGAAAGCTCTGTCTCCTGCACAGATGAGCTTGCTCCTTATCGTGAAAAGTTCCATTCTGCCTGAGAGTGGCGCTGCCAACCAGAGTTTTCATCATGGAAATTTAGGGAATCTTTTAGGTAATCAGATAAAGGCTGAGACCTTGAACTTGACTTCAGTTTTCCTGAGGTAGCTGTCGGCAGGATTTCCCTATGCCTCCCGACTATGTGGGTAGGAGACCTGTCCCCAACCCACTACCTTCCTGGGGAATAGCTTTAAAAAGGCCCTGAAGTCCCTCTGGGAAGGGAACAAAAAAACATGGTAGTATCAAGGTCAGCACATCTTTACAAACTTTGATTGTTCAGACTTCTGTGACTTCATCACATAGAATGTTCTTACTGAGAAAGTGTTGTGTGGAGGATGTGCCCCTGGGGAAAAAAAAATTCTGGATAGGCAAAATTTTGGTTCAAAGAGGAAGAGGAAGAGGATAACTTTCATTGGGAGAGGGGATAAATAAAAAGGAGTGAGTCTTCGTTTATTTATTTTAAATAGGCTGATGTTTAAGAAAAGGAAACATACCTCAGCCATTTTGGTTGTCTGTTGCTGTTTGTCTTCTTTCTTTTGGGCCTCCATGTTGGTTGCTACAATGATACACATAGTTATTAATAAAACAAACAAAACTGAGCTGTTTCTGATCCAAAATTAGAAAACAGATTAATAGAGTCCCAAATAATCCCCTTCTAGTAGCAGAGCCAACCCAGAAGCAAACAATGGTAATTTCATATCCAAGGATTCAGATCCAATAACACACAAATAGAAGAGATTCAGATTTGTATTTCCACTTTTGGCCCAACTCTTCAAATAAATTGAAATTATTTTTAGTTCATAAATACCATCAATGGTACCAGATGATGTGAGCAGCATGAATTCCAGAGTTTTTCAGCTTTATGGTTCTCTCTATGATAGCATGAAAGAGTCTCTTGAAAACACGTACTATATGATTTCCTACAATACATTTCTGTCATACTGGATTCTGACAGTGTGGACAACATGCTACTCTAAACAAAAGTTAGTTTCACAAACAAAAAGCATTGAAATTGTGGCTGGTGCTATCAATAATATGAACATTAAATTTTATGGGCAGTTTCCCTCCGCCTAGTGGGTTCCTCAATATTCTTGTTCCTTTTCTGCACTTAGTCACCACTTTCCTCTCCATCTCGGCTAATATACGTGGCTCCCTAATGGCCCATTCCTAGCTACAGTTAATGCATCCCTCATAACCTGAATTGATCTCTCCGTTCTTAGCTGCCACTTACCCCCACATTCAAATTTCTATGAATAATTCTATTCCTTTACAATGTGACATTTAGTCTTAGTTCCACACTGATCCCATTTCTCTGTGCTCCCAGCTGCTACTTCTCTCTCCACCCTGGTTGCTTAGACTGGACATTGGCTATGGCAGACAAACTAAGCTTTGCCCTGTTAGTTTGTTCTATGCGACCTGTTCTGTGTACCCCATATACTGTAAATCCTAGCTTGCTCAGTATTATAACCTTGCATTGTATTGACAGGTTCCCTGGCAGCAGGTGGTGAGCACTGTGTGTAGAATCTGAGTGAGAATTCCACTGCTGAGCTAACTAGTTTGGTGGCAATTTGGGATGTTAGCATGCTGCCAGTTAGCATTATGTCAGTTTAGTACAGGTGTGAAATGAATGACAGTTCATTTCAGAGAATGGAGAGAGATTTGCTATCTCTGACTATGAAATAAACACTGAATAACAATCTTAGGGCTAAATTGACAGGGGTAAAATATACCCATCCTTTTATAGCATGTAAATATGCTGTTTGTCCCTAGATAGCCAGCATGCCATCATTTATTTCAATTCATTCAAGGTCTATTTGTAAATGCCAGTGCTGCCACTAAATATTTATAATTACAACTGAAGCCTTGCCAATGCACATATACTGTTCAAATGTCTATCTTGGAATACTTCAAAATGGCTAATTGGAATACATCATAATGTTAGCAAAAAACCCCAAACAAACAAGAACTAGATTAACAATTACAAAAGAAGTTGTTTCCATGAAAAAATAAAGCAAAATACATCTCTTGGAGGGATGTAGTACTATATGGGAAAAATCTTGTAGCCTTGCTCAGTTTTTATCCAAGCAGAATTCTCTGGGCATGTTTACACTTATCGGTAGATCAGCACTGCTGTAATCGATGCACCAAGTGTTGATTTAGCGTGTCTGGTGAAGACATGCTAAATCAATGGGCGAGTACTCTCCCATCGATTTGTGCACTCCATCTCCCCGAGAAGCATAAGGGAAGTCTATGGGAGACGCTCTCCCATTGACCCAGCACAGTGTAACCACCATAGTAAGTGGATCTAACAACTGAAGTAGCATAAATTAGATTGAGGTAGTGTAGACTAGCCATCAGTGATGTCTCTGAGCTAATTCTACATTTAACTCAATAACAATTCTCAGTTATATCAATGGGAGTTGTGCCTTGATAAAGACCAAAGCCCTTGTCCTTTAATATCAAAGTTAAAGAGATGTTTGATACTGATTTGGGTGGTGTAGGATTGGCCCCTTACAGAAAAGCTCAATAAGGATTTCAGGATGGGCGTCTATAGTGAATACTTTAACTAGTCCCTTGGTGTGTACTACAGCCAGTGAAACAGCCGATACTAAAATGCATACACTACCCAAAACTTTCTGAGTCCCGAGCTCTCTGTCAGAAGTGTGAATGCCATCCTTGGACTGTGTGTGTGAGGGGGAAGAGGGAGGGATAAAATAACTGTAGAAAATCTTACCCAAAAAGGGCTGATCCAAAGTACAGTGCAATCAGTGGAAGTAAGTCTTTCTATTGACTGCAATCTGTTTTGGATTGGGCCCTAAGCCAAAATTAAAATATTTCCAAGCATTGAGACCTTTTGATGATAGCGCTAAGTGAGGAAGTCTATGAAATAACCACTCATCTGGAGCCAAGACATTTTAAATTATTTAGCATTATGAATCACTTTACAGCCAGTTTTTCCAGGAAGCCTGTTTTCCAGAACAAGGCTTTCTTCCTAGACTTCCAAGACTCAACGGAAATTGTGGTTGTCCCATTCCTTTAGTCCTTGGCACAATTTCTTTTGATTTCCTAATCTCCTCACCCCTGCAGTAACTGCTGTATGGTGCTTTCTGTCTAGTACTGAGAATAAATAAGTGCCTCCTGTCCTTTGCTACTACACAAATGACCTGGCATAGGATACTGTGTAGTGACAAGCCCTGAATACACAACACATACACCTTGAGAATGCCTAGACCTCTACCAGGTCTGGAGAAGGGAAATCCAAGTCTAGATTTGAATATCTCCAGTTATGCTGGCTGCATATTATTGCATTATTTGAATTATTGCATAAATATTTAGTTTAAGTATAGTTGGATCAATAAATCTGCAATGTTTTACACATACTGTCATTTGTGTGTTCTCTCCCTCAGCAACATAGGTTTGAAAAGGGTAGGAGTCTTAAAGTTGAGGGTCATATGAAGTTAATTATCTAAGGAACGCCACTGAGTATGAGGAAACATCTCACATGAATTTGCCAAAATATTCAGCAGATTTCTGTTGGCCTTGCAAGTTATAGACTAATTTTAAATTTTAAAGCATAAAATTGTCTAAAAGAAAACCAGTTACACATGATGGGCAAAATCCTCTGTCTTGTTTGTATGGGATACATGAGTGCTATGCTGCTGACAAAACAGGTTTAGCATGAAGCCAGAAGGTTCCGAAGATGGTTGGGTCTTGTGCAAAAAGAGAGTAGAGGGAATCTGCACCTTCTACATGGCAACAAGTTGCACAGATGTGAGAGGGCTTGAAAGATCATTTCTGTGAAGTGCTGGGGGATCTTGGTCTCTCTGGTGGAGCTGAAGAAGTTATTGATGTTGCAGTAATTCACACATTGCTGTCATGAGGGAGAGAGATGAGAAATAGGGTCCCTCACAATTAAAAGAAATCTCAAAGCATGCCATGCTGGAAGATAAATGGGTGGGTTTGCAGTGGATCTGTGACCTTCCCTACCCAGACTTCCATGGTACCAGTTTCTTTATGCCAATGGGCCCAAGAATTTTGCTCTGTGAAAACAGCTCCATTTCAGAGATGTCAGGCTGGGGATCCCTGTTGTCAGTAGGTTGGGGAATTCAGCATCCACTGTGAGGAAAACTTTCCATGCTCAGATTCTCCAGGAAATCACTCAAAACATATGGGTGTGTCAGAGTTACTAAGGAGAAAGAGGGTTGGGCAGTCAGGCAGGCCCTAGGATCCTCAATCCAACTTCCACTGAAGTTTATGGAATGCTCTGCATGAACTTCAGTCAGAGTTGGATCAGGTTCTAAATATACCTGTAAGGAAAGAGCCTCCATGGTACACAAATGTTTAGATAGTATAGTGATGAGCACAATATAAATACAGGGCAAGCTGTACAGCTTCAGAAAGCTTTACACTCTCCAGTTGACAGGACCTAGGATTTGACCTTAAATTAGATACATTTCCCCACATTGGAACATTTCTTGCAAATATTTGCTAAAATAGAAACATTTCTCTACAGTTTTCACCAATGTTGGGTGGCAACTTCCTGTGGCCTTGGTCATAATCTCACAGCACAGTGATTTTAGCAATTGTGTTGAAATGGGAATATAGGCACAAAATAAATGGTATAAGGGCTGTATTCTTTCTTTCAAGTCATCAGAGAGGCCAGGTGACAAAGGAAGCCAACAGAGCTAAATTTATATGTTGAAAATAAAAAAAAACTATGTTATAGAAAGGATGAGAGTAGCAATGGTGTAATCTGAAATAGTGTTTAAGAATGTATTTAATGCTCTTGAAAAGTTCCAAGCTGACAACAGGAGAGGCAAAGTGTCCTCACCAGCTCCACTAATTAAACTTAATCCTTTTTCAGGAAGAAACTGGCTCCTCTGCTGAGAATGATAGCAGAAGTGTCAGTTCTTACCAAACTGTGCTGCTGATTTTTGTCATTTAGATAACAATCCAGTGAGAACAGGACTGATACCATCACATGGGTCCCTGAAGAAATGTTAAATGGTAATGATTTTTTCTTACCATTAATCCAATAATTTTATTTTACCAGCCTATTTCAGTGAACTACAGACTAGAAGCCAAGAATTCCTGAGCAACCAAGCCAGCTCAGCCACTGACTTACTATGCGGTCCTGGGCTACCTGTTTTGTCTTCATTTCCCTATATGTAAAATGATACTTACTTGCCTATTCAGAGTGTTGTGAGAATTAATTTGTTAACGTTTGTAAAATGCAAAGCACTAAGCAAGTTATAAGTATCACTATCATATTGTTTTGTCATTTCAAAACTGGGCTGGATTCAAACCTAAAACAGCACTTCTTTTATTTGATGATGTGAGTTTTAAAGAGCACTTTAAACAAAGTGACAGAATCATTGATCAAAATTGAAATCCACGTATACACAGAGTTTGAAGATGTCATATTTTTGACCAAGAATTGCTCCACGGTAGCAATCTTGAAGACACTTACCCATATTTTTTCTCTGATGTGAAAGGGTAACTCTGACTGCAGACACCTGGAGGTGATCCTGCACAGCTGAGGCAAAACTTGGCCCATAATGGGCCAGAGTTTGATTGCTTTACTCATGTTGAGTAATACTTTACTCTCCAAGTAGCCTATTGATTTCAATAGCAGTACTTTCAGAATAAGGTGTCACTCAAAGTGAGTAAAGTCTGTGTGAGGTTTTGCTGCTATATATCCTTAGAGTTAAGCTTTTAGAAGCGGTCCTAAAAGACCAGGAGAACAGCAAAGATGGAACGATCTGAGGATTATTTAGCCTTTCTTAGAACATGAAAGGAACGTATCCTATCATACTTCATAAAATAGTTTTATGCCATCTCTTCTGAAAGTTATGTTTGAATGACCCTTTGAAGTAGTAAGAGCCCACATGATCTCATCATTCTTACAATCTAATTGTGGGGAAAAGCTAGACCTTTCATCTTTATAGCTTTATCATCATTCAAATTCCCCAAGCTGATCACCTCTTGGTGCATCTCAAGTGTACAAAAACAGCACTTGTTAAACAAGAGAGTCTTGGATGTTTGGGGAAAGTTCAACTACAGGTGAATATGGAGAACCTGCTATTCCTTAGGTTGTCTTGCTGCCTGCCTGCCTGCCTTTTATGGGTTTGGCCATTTAGAACACCCAGCTGACCTGGCTGTGGAGGAATAGCACAAAGGGACTGAAGAGAACAGGGGAGAGATGGCTACTATTTTTTTAATAACTTGTGTTCCTCAGTTTACCTGCTTGATACTATTCTGTCTGTCTACATGGAATAACATTAGATTAGGCTGTTAGGGACAGACAGTAGGAAATGAAACAATTACTAGAGAGAAGATAGTCTCTGGGGGAGAGACTTCAAAGGATCCCTAGGGGAACAATGGTTGTGCTATTAATTGGAAAGTGCCTGCCTACCTGATTCCAGCCAGGGTAATAGGCATACTTTCCAGGACTGGCTGGAGATCAAAAGGATAGTGAACAGTTGAAAAATCCCTGCCTGGGGAAGTGGGTGGCCAGCAATTGCTCAAGAGAGAGATGCTGTCAGAAAATGTAGCAGAGCTGTGGAGGTGAAGTAGGGGATCTGCAGGATGTATCTGAGGCAGCTGGGCTTGTGTAAGCTTTGAGAGAGGTGATAAGCTTTAGGCAAGAGGAAGGCAGGCAAAACTTTTGTGGTGTTAACTCTTTTCTCTGCTTGCTGTGTATCTTTGTGTGAATGGACAATATATTTGTTTGGGAGCATGTAACCAACGGCTGATTAAAGTGACTCAGAACAGCCCCTTCCAGAGAGGAGCATCTTACAGATTCCAATTACATTTGGTCCTGTTGAGTAAACACAGTTGGAAACAGAAGAGCTGCCACCTTGTGATTCAGTCTAAGAGTGGCAGAATCCTGGGGTGTTACCCTGAGAGAGGTGGAGCTAGCAGAACCTGGCACCTGAGAGGTGCACATGTGAGGCACTGCAAAGGGGTATAAAATATTCAGCACCACGTAACCATGGCAGAATGGCTGGAATAGGTAGTGTTGTAGCCTGGTGATCCAGTCTACCAAGTGCGGTCCACTCTGGGATAAGTGCAGATAGAGGCCGATTGCATGGAAAGAATGCCCGTGGGAGATACTGGGGGAGAGATCACAGTGTTGGTTGCCCCATAGCCATCACAGGAACATATTCCTAACAGCTTTCTTTGCCACAGAAATCACTATCATTCACCAATGAATGTTTAACACAGCTGACAGGCATTTTAGCTTATCTCTGTCTGTGGCATGAGCAAATGTATATTCTGATATTTAGGGGCATATGAAGCAATAGAAACTTAGTGGGGCTAGCATGCAAGGGAGTGATACACTTACCAATTCATGTGACTGTGTGAAAAATATTAGTAGTTCTAGAGTCCTACAAATCCAATGGGTTCTTAAACCTCCTACAGTGACATGGGATAGGAAATGTACAGATAAAACCTCAATTTACCAACACCAAAAGTTATGTTTTAAAAGTACTTGCTAGTTCATAAAGAATGCTGAGGGGCAGTTTGGGGAAGGGTTCTTGCAAGATTGGCTACCCACCTAATGCCCATGGGGGAGATTTACAAAAGTGACCAACTTTGAGTTTTGAAGGGAGTAGGACAACTAACTGGCCTGTGTAAACCTTCTCGTATGTCTATAGCACCGACTATGAAAAAAGTTCTTATGTTTTACTGTCACTTTATCTTCCTTCACCCAAAAATGTCTAGCTCAGCCACTTATTGCATTGTTTCATAAAACTGAGCTGTAGCTGCAAAGTCTTTGGGGGCAGGGATTGCCTTCCTGGTATATGCAATATAAATAATACATATTAAAAGCTGTGTTGAGAAGGAGGAAGAGGAAGGCAACATTTATAAGAGTTTCCATTAAAAACTTTAGGGGCAGATCTTCAGCCACTGTAAATTGATTTGCTTCATTGAAGTCAATCTGCAGATCTGCTTCCTCACCCCAGAGATTAAAAGATGGAGTAATGCCCCAGATAACCGGGGTGTCTTCATTAACATTCAATATTACAGCAAGCAACTATCGGCCCTATTGTTTCTGTTTCCTTTTCAACCTCATTCCCCATGAACCCACTTCAGAAACCTTCTACATGCCTCCTAAGACATAAAGAAGGGCACACAGCAGGCTCACCACAGCTGACCACAGCACTCTTACTGAAGAAATATTAGGACTCATCGAAACCATCCTCAAACCACTCTCCATAGAAAGGGCAAGTTTCTCAAGCTCACAGCCAACTTTCTCCAGAAACTTTGTAACACCCTCCCTCAAAACACCATACTTTATATCATGGATGTCACTTTCTTATACACCAATGTTCCTCAGTGGCTGCAGCACTGCCTGCCTCAAATATCTACAAGAAAATGGACAACACTCAGATATCCACCTCAACACATCACCAAACTCATCCATTTCATCCTGACCCCATAACAACTTTACATTCAACAATGAACATTTTGCTCAAACTATGGGAACAGCCAGGGTAAGAACATTAAAATGGCTATACTGGGTCAAATCAATGGTCCATCTAGCCCAGTATCCTGTCTTTTGACAGTGGCTGGTACCAGATGTTTCAGAGTGAATGAACAGAACAGGGCAATTTATCAAGTGATTCATCCCCTATTGTCCAGTCCCAGCTTCTAGCGGTTAGAGGTTTAGGGAAGCCCAGAGCATGGGGTTGTGTCCCTGAGCACCTTGGCTAATGGCCATTGATGGACACATCTTCCCTGAACTTATCTAATTATTTTTCAAACCCAGTTATACTTTTGGCCTTTACAGCATCCCCTGGCAATGAGTTCCACAGGTTGACTGTGTGCTATGTGAAGAAGTACTTCCTCATGTTAGTTTTAAACATACCACCTTTTAATTTCATTGGGTGATGCTTGGTTCTTGTACTATGTAAAGGAGTAAATAACATTTCCATATTCACTTTCTCCCTACCATTCATGATTTTATAGACCTCTATCACATCCCCCCTCAGTAATCTCTTTTCCAAACTGGACAGTCCCAGTCTTTCTTTTAATCTCTCCTCATACAGAAACTGTTCCAGACCCCTACATCACTTTTATTTCCCTTGTCTGTACTTTTCCAATTCTAATACATCTTTTTTGGAATGGAGTGACCAGAACTCATCCAAAGTGTTGGCATACCATGGTATTCAAGGTGTTGGCATACCATGGATTTATATAGTGGCTTAATGAGATTTTGTGTCTTATTAGTTATCTGTTTCCTAATATTTCCTAACATTGTTAGCTTTGTGAATGCTGCTGCATACTGAACTGATGTTTTTGGAACATTATCCATGATGACTCCAAGTTCTGTTTCGTGAATGGTAACAGTTAATTTATATCCAATAATTTTGTACATATAGGTGGAATTGTTTTCCAATGTGCATTACTTTGCATTTATCCAAATTTATCAGCTAGGCTGGTTCCCCAATATGCCAACTTCTTCATAAGCCATCGCAAGGAAAAGTTTCTGGAAAAAAATGCAACATGAAAACGATCAAATACCAGAGAAGGTATTTTCAGCCTCTAGACAGATGAACTTCAGCAGCTTCCACCCATCCAAACTCTTTCTAGAATACTCTCACACCAGCATCAATTTCCTGGACACTATGATTATCTTCAACAATGGAACCCTACAGATGACTATATACAAGAAATTCACAGATCACCAGACCTTATCTCCACGGATACAATATCTACCCCAGGCACACCAAGAAATCTGTTATCTACAGCCAGGCTCAGAGATATTGCAGAATATGCTCTGAGGAGTAAGTCCAGGATACACACCTTAAACAGACTTAAAACCACCTTCACCAAACAAGGACATTCCATTAAAGAAGTAAATCACATCAGGGAAAAGGCCACTCTAATTGCCCCAAGAGAATCTGCTTCAATAGAGAAAAAGAAAAAATTGACTGTGCACCCCTGGCTGTTGCCTATCACCCCACACTGGAAGCCAGACAGGTTATCTTCAAACTCATACTCAATGGGGACCACATCCTAAAAAAAAAAATCTTTTCTGAACCCCCTCTTCTGCCTTCACACAACACCAAACCTCACCAACCTCACCATCAGAAGGCAGCTCCCCACAGATCAGGATGCACCAACTCAAAGCAGCACTAGACCATGCCAGACCAACAGATGCAAAACTTACAGCCATATCTCCACAGCAATGATTATCAATACTGCTCAACACACCTTTCAAGGTCCCTGGGTTCCAATAGATGCCTATCCCATGTTGTGTACCTCATACAGTGCATCAAATGCCCCAAGAACATCTATGTGGGTGAAACTGGATATGCTGCCAAAACTCACACAGAAAAATGATAAAAGACAAAAAACACCTTACTACCTCTGGGCAAATACTTTTCACAAAACCATTGCTCCACATCCACTCTCTCAGTCCTCTCCTCACAGGAAATTTGCACAATACTTTCAAAAGATGAGCCTGGGAACTTAAATTTATAACTCTGTTAAACAACAAAAATTATGAACTCAGTAGAGACTGATTATCATGTCTCATTACAACAATCTGAAACCCACTCAGGACTTGGCTACACTTGTGAGTTAGAGCGCATTAAAGCAGCCCCGGGTGCCATAGCTCACTACCTGTCCACACTGGCAAGGCATGTAGAGCACGCTGACTCCAGGGCTAGAGTGCTCCTGGTACTTCACTTTGGGGAGAAGATTAAAGCTTGGTGCACCTTGGCTGAAATACCTGGGTCATGTGAACGAGGTGTTGCATTACTGCGCTCTGATCAGCCTCCGGAAATGTCCCGTAATCCCCTTAAGTCAATTGGTCACTCTTGTCATTGTTTTGGAATCACTGCAGGCATGCCGATATGCCTTTTGAAAGCTCCATTTCTGACATCCGGCATGCTTATCTGCTCTGAGACAAAGCAACCATTACTGTGGAATGCTGTGTGTGTGAGAGAGAGCTGGGGGGGAGGGAGGGTCTGCTGCTGTCTGAACTTACAAGACAGCATGCTGACATGCTCTCAGACCCCCCAAAACCCACTCTCTCTCTCTCTCTCCCCGCCATACACACAACACACTCCCTGTCACAATCCACCCCACCCCCTCATTTGAAAACCACGTTGCAGCCAGTTGCATGCTGGGATAGCTACCACAATGCACTCTTCCCTGTGGGCGTTGCAAGAGCTACTAATGAGGCCACGCCAGTGCGCTTGCAGCTGTCAGTGTGGACAGATTGCAGCACTTTCCCTATTGCACTCTGCGAAGGCTGGTTTAACTCAAAGTGCTCTACATCTGCAAGTGTAGCCATGCCCTCACTCTCCTTTATCCTTTGACTGCGGAGGTGTTAATTGTCCACTTAATTTTGATTAGTTTCTTGCAACATGCATAAACTCCTTATGCTTAACAATCTGTTCCATCTTGTATTTAGCTGTGACACTTTGATTACCTTGTTCAGACAAGATAGACAATAAGGATAAATACAAATACTACACTTAGGAAGGAAAAATCAGTTGCACAGATACAAAATCAGAAATGACTGCCTAGGAAGGAGCACTGTGAAAAGGGATCTAGTGGATCAAAAGCTAAATATAAGTCAACAGTGTAACATTGTTTCAAAAAAATCAATCATCATTCTCGGGTGTATTAGCTGGAGTACTGTAACCAAGACACAAGAAATAATTGTTCTCCTCTACTCCATACTGATTAGGCCTCAACAGGAGTATTGTGTCCAGTTCTGGGTGCCACATTTCAGGAAAGATGTGGACAAATTGGATAAAGTCCAGGGAAGAGCAACAAAAATGATTAAAGGTCTAGAAAATGTGATCTATGAGAGAAGATTGAAAAATGTGGGTTTATTTAGTCTGGAGAGAAGACTGAGGGGGAACATGATAACAGTTTTCAAGAATAAAATTGTCAGACACATAGATGAACATACTTTGTTGGGGAAGAGTCAACATTGTTTTTGTAAAAGGAAACCATGCCTCACCAATCTACTAGAAATCTTTGAGGGGGTCAACAAGCATGTGGACAAGGGGGATCCAGTGGATATAGCGTACTTAGTTTTCAGAAAGCCTTTGATAAGGTCCCTCACCAAAGGCTCTTAAGCAAAGTAAGCTGTCATGGGATGAGAGGGAAGGTCCTCTCATAGATTGGTAACTGGTTAAAAGATAGGAAACAAAGGGTAGGAATAAATGGTCAGTTTTCAGAATGGAGAGCGGTAGATACTGGTGTTCCCCAGGGGTCTGTACTGGGACCAGTCCTATTCAACATATTCATAAATGATTTGGAAAAAGTGGTAAACAGCGAGGTGGCAAAAATTGCAGATGATACAAAAGTACTCAAGATAGTTAAGTCTTAGGAAGACTGTGAAAAGCTACAAAAGGATCTCTCAAAACTAGGAGACTGGGCAACAAAATGGCAGATTAAATTCAGTGTTGATAAATGCAAAGTAATGCACATTTGAAAACATAATCCCAACTATACATATAAAATGATGGGGTCTAAATTAGCTGTTACCACTCAAGAAAGAGATCTTTGAGTCACTGTGGACAGTTTTCTGAAAACATCCACTCAATGTGCAGCGACAGTCAAAAAAGCAAGCAGAATGTTGAGAATCTTTAAAAATGGGATAGATAATAAAACAGAAAATATCATATTGCCTCTATATAAATCCATGGTATGCCCACATCTTGAATACTGCATGCAGATGTGGTTGCCCCATCACAGAAAAGATATACTGGAATTGGAAAAGGTTCAGAAAAGGGCAACAAAAATGATTAGGGGTATGGAACAGCTTCCATATGAGGAAAGATTAATAAAAGGGGGACTTTTTAGCTTGGAAAAGAGATGTCTAAGAGGGGATATGATTGAGGTCTATAAAATTATGACTGGAAAAAGTAAACAATGAAGTATTATTTACTCCTTCTCATAACACAAGAACTAGGTGTCACCAAATGAAAGTAATAGTCAGCAGGTTTAAAACAAAATAAAGGAAGTATTTCTTCAAACAATGCACAATCAATCTATGGAACTCTTTGCCAGAGGATGTTGTGAAGGCCAAGACTATAACAAAGTTAAAAAAAGAACTAGGTAAATTCATGGAGGATATGTCCATCAATGGCTATTAGCCAGGGTGGGAAGGGATGGTGTCCCTAGTCTCTGTTTTCCAGAAACTGGGAATGAGCGACAGGGAACGGATCACTCAATAATTACCTGTTCTGTTCATTCCCTCTGGGGCACCTGGCATTGGCCACTGTTGGAAGACAGGATACTGGGATAGATAGACCTTTGGTCTGACCCAGTATGGCAGTTCTTATGTACATGAAAGGTTGTTACAAGGAATAGGGAGAACATTTTTCTCCTTGATCTCTGAGGATAGGAGAAGCAGCAACAGACTTAAATTGCAGCAAGAACAGTTTAGATTGAACATTAGGAAAAACTTCGTAGCTGTCAGGGTAGTTAAGCACTGGAATAAATTGCCTAGGGAGGTTATGGAGTCTGCATCACTGGAAATTTTTAAAAAGCAGGATAGACAAACACCTGTCATGGATGGTCTATATAGTATTTAGTCCTGCCTTGAGTGCAGGATACTGGACTAGAAGATGTCTTGAGGTCCCTTCCAGTCCTATGATTGTAAGAAAGGGGTAGCCAGCATCTTCATTTTTCAGAATGGGAACTGAACACAGAAAGTTTAAAATTACTCATCCAGGAAGTCTGACCCACTGCTGAGAATTGGATTCAAGCCTCATGCATCCCAGTCAGGGGCGGCTCTAGGCACCAGCAAAACAAGCTGGTGCCTAGGGCGGCAAAATATAGGGGGCGGCAAAAGGCTGGGGCCCCAGCTCATCCCGCCGCTGCGAGCCGAGGAGCGGCCCGTCCCCTGCAGCCGGGGCAGGGCCGCGCTACCGGCTCCGGCAGGGAGAGGATGGCCCCTTACGGTAGCGCCCCGCCGGGCTGCCGAAGCCGGGCCGCTCCTCCTCCGCTTGTTCGCGCCCGGGTCCTAAACAGCGCAGCAGCAGCAGCTTGGCTGGGGGGGCGGGGCTGAGCTCCGCCCCGCTCAGAGCCGCGTGGTGAGGGGGCGGGGCTGTGAGCTCCACGCCGAGTGGGGGCAGCTGAGCTCAGCCCGGAGCTCCCAGCCCCGCCCCCTCACCCCGCGGCGCGGAGCGGGGAAGAGCTCAGCCCCCTCCGGAGCCACGCGGCTGCCTTGCTGGGCAGGGCCGCTTCTCGAGGCGTGCAGTGAGCCGGGGGTAAGCAGCCGGGGCCGGGGGGGGGGTGGCTAAGGGGCAGGGAGTCCCGGGGACACTCAGGGGGCACAGGTTCTGTGGGGGGGGCAGGGAAGGGGGGTTTGGATTGGGGGGGTCTCAGGGAGGTGGTTGTCAGGCACCCCATGACCCCATTACCCCCCAGGCCCAGCCCTGACCCCTAGCTCCAAGCCCAGCCCCTCTGAGGTGGGCACCCCCCCAAACCCATCCTCCCCACCAAGCCCTGACCCCCAGCTCCAAGCCCAGCCCCTCGGACCTGGGCACCCCCCCAGCCCCATCCCCCTCACAGCCCTGACCCCCAGCTCTGAGCCCAGCCCCTCTGATTCGGACACCCCCTTGACCCCATTCCCCCCACAGCCCTGACCCCCAGCTCCGAGCCCAGCCCCTCTGAGCTGGACACACACCCCGGCCCCCTCCCCCACAGCCCCGACCCCCAGCTCTGAGACCAGCCCCTCTGAGCCGGACACCCCCCTGACCCCATTCCCCCCACAGCCCTGACCCCCAGCTCCGAGCCCAGCCCCTCTGATCCAGACACCCCCCTGTACCCATTCCCCCCACAGCCCTGACCTCCAGCTCTGAGCCCAGCCCCTCTGAGCTGGGCACCCCCGACCCCATCCCCCACAGCCCTCACCCCCAGCTCTGAGCCCAGCTGCTCTGAGGTGGGCACCCCCGACACCATCTCCCTCACCCCAGACCCCAGCTCTGAGCCCAGCCCCGTTGAGCCAGGCACCCCGACCCCATCCCCACAGCCCTGACCCTCATCTCCAAGCCCAGCCCCTTTGTGTTGGGCACCCTCCGACCCCCTCCCCCCCACCCCAGACCCCCAGCTCTGAGGCGAGCCCCTCTGAGCCAGACAACCGCTGACCCCTTCTCCCCACAGTCCTGAGCCCAGCCCCTGTGAGCCGGGCACCCCCCAGAGCCCAGCTCCCCACCCAGCCCTGGGCAACAGCAGCACCACCTCCAGGCAGTGACAGCCCATTGGCACCAACCATCACCATCACCCAGCAACAGCCCATTATGTAATTGCAAATATACAGACCAGTAAAGCATTTAATGTTTTTAAATAATGTATTTGGTGTATTTTCAAATTATTACAAATTAATTTTCACTAGTTATTTTTTACATTTCCAAATACATGGTACTATAGTATTGCAACTTTTTTTTTATGGAAGGGGCCCCCAAAATTGCTTTGCCCCAGGCCCCCTGAATCCTCTGGGTGGCCCTACCCAGTGTGTGTGAGGAGCCGGGGAGGGAGGGAAACGGGGTCTCCTGGAGCCGAGCCTGGGCTGCGATGGTGGCGAGGGGCTCCTGGAGTGTGTGAGGAGGTGAGCGGCCGGCTGGGTTCGTTGGTGCTGAGCAGGTAGCCCCACAGCCGGAGATCCTTGCCTTCCCTCCTGCCGGGGCTGGGCCAGGGCACCGTGAGGCTGAAGAGCAGCAGGTCCAGGGGGCTCTCCAGGTCCTCGGCCGCCAGCATGTCAGGGCTGAGGTCGGTGAGCACGAACTGATCCACCTTGGCCACCAGCAGTGCTGCGAAGCCCGGGGAGGGGGCCGTGTTCTTTGCGCCACCCCGTAGCCGCGCCGCCACCTGGAAGTACTCCCGTTCCGCGCCGCCCAGCAGCTCCACCCGCATGGGAACAGAGTCGCAGCTGGGCCAGGGCTCGGCTGCAGTGTGCTGGTAGCGGATCCCACATTTGGGGGGTAGCCCAGTGCTGGGGCAACAGGGGGTGTGAGTGGGGGGCACTGGTGGGAGGGGGCTCATGTCTGGGGGCGGGGGGGGGGCAGCCAAAAAAAGTTTTGCTTGGGGCGGCAAAAAACCTAGAGCCGGCCCTGATCCCAGTCCAGTTCCTTTATCACAATACCATCCTCCCTTTTTGCCTCCTAATGATTCCTAGCTTATAAGCAAAATCTTTAAGTTTTTGCTTTAGAAAAAGGAAAGAATGTATATATTTGTATTTTTCTGATATATTTGCTCCAACTCTTTCAGGGAACTCAGGATCTAGCAAATAAAATCAGAGCATAATTTTTGAAACACTTTATTTCAAAAATATAACTATTTCTAATTTCTTAAAGTCCATGCAATCTTTTATATTAATCTTCACCACAAAGACAGGAGGGAAGATAAAGTATATGGCTGTGAATGTTGGACACCGTAGATAAAGATGTAATTTCAATCCTATATTTCAAAATGCACTGATAGCAAAGACTCACATGCCCCTGGCTTTTAGCATTGGTCATTTTTTTCACTGTACAATTCTCCACTATAAATAACCACCATGGCCTCTCTCTACATATCTATGTAATATAGTTATAGAAAAAAAATATAGCATTGATATGATAGAAATCCCAATGCAAACTAAAGAGCAGGCATTAACTGAGCCAAATTTTGTTCTCAGCTGCACAGGAATATACAGAAAATAACTCCTGTCAGTGGAGCTACTCTTTATTTATGGTAGTAGAACTGAGAGCAAAATATGGCCCAGTAGATGTCCTGTCTTCTGGTATAACCAGAAGATCAGATTTATGGTTCTGATGAAAACCAAACTAAATTGTATTCTGATTCATTTGGACGCCGTGTTTTTATTTGATACACAATTTGTTATGCTAAATCTATGTTGAAATAAATTTTAAGTATACACACAAATTCCTCAATTTCCCCCCTCCCAAAATAGCAAATCTAATAATGAAAAACCAAAAACCACTGAATATAATTGTATTCTTAAGAGTTGTGCCAATTTACATTAGTTGCCCATGGAAGAAAGGGCTATTCTGGCTATCACAGGGATGTAAGGGAGCCCTGGCCAATCCACTGGCTAAATCAGCTGTAATGGAAGTGGGGGTGCAGGAGCCACTGAAGGGTCCTCTATGTTAGAGTTATCTTGTCTGGGGATTCTTCTAAGGCAGAGTAGTGTTAGTGAAGTAAAGCAAACTACCCAAGTGTGGGGTGCTAGCTGGGTTTTTGCATCTCTTGCTTGAACAAAATAGAGGTTTCTTTTTAAAAGCAGATTTAATTCTTTCACATGCAGGATGCAGCCATCCCTGAAATCCTTTTGAACTGGATAACTTTTGTAAAGTTGGTTCACCACTCAAATATCCTTCCATCTCCATTGGGGAATGGAACCTATATTTAAAGGGGAACCTCTCCTGTCAAGCTGTTTATAATCTGGGAAGCTGGCTCAGCAAAGTATTGAAATCTGTATTCAGGACCAGAAGAGCTGAAGCTCAGACTTCAAAGTTTGCTGAGCTGGCTTCCCTGAGCATCCAAAGCTCTGATCATTTGAAGAGTCTGAGTGTCCCACAAGACCTTTGGATAATTGAGATTCTGCTGTCATCTCTTCAGTTCCTATTTTTCTGGCACCTACATTACGTTGTAAAATATATAAATAAAAGATAGGCTATACAATGCAGCCAGTTTGCTGTTGGAACTTGATTTTTTTCAAAATTTGTGTGCCTAAAGTGAGGCACTTAAATAAATCACCTGATTTCAGCGGTCCTGAACACCTTCAGCTCCCATTGAAGTTAATGGTCAATTGTGCGGACTGAGCATGAATCTAATTGTCTCACTTTAGTCACCCAAGTCTATAAGCATTGACCTTAACTTTCACATTTCCTGACTTTCTTGTGAGTTTAATTATGTAAATATGTCAGTAACCTACATGATATTTTCTGTGTCACAATTACAGAGAGTGCTGCACCTTAGACCCTGTTGCAGTCCCTCTCAAATGTGCCGTTCGGGTGACAGATTTTGCTATCATTCTCAAGGGTGGAAACAGGTTGTTCAACCAATCTTAGATCAGACCTCTGGGCTGCAGCCTCCTATTTTCCAATATTATTAACTTGACAGGTTTCAACCCAGCTTCTTCAAAACAAATGCAACCAAAGGTACGTAATAATAAAAGAAAAAGGGTTAGGTTCTCACCTACAATGTATCGTCATTTCCCTCAAAGCTTGGGGAAGCCCAGTAAAGGAGAAAGTCAGGGGCTGAAATGCAGAGACTTGCTCAGCAGTGTGAACAGTCAACAAAGTGTCCACTGCAATGTGTAAACTGCCGGGGCAATACTGTCAGGCCTGGTTTTCTTCTTACTTTGAGGCTGGTGCCTGAAAATGTACAGCTGTACACACAGCTGCTATCCCATGGAGCAGATTGGTTTTTGAGCACTGGAGTTGATGTCATGGGTGTTAGAATAGGATGTTGTGGTACTCTGTATGTTATGTTGTGTATGCTTTTATGACTCCGTAAAAACCTATGACACTGCTGTTAAGTGGAAAATTGGTAGGTTTTGTGTTTACCGTGCATTGCAGATGCTTTTTGACTAATTTTATTACACAAATTATACAAGAAAATCCCTTAGAAAATATTACAAACTTTTCTCAAAGTGATTAAAACATGGAACAGCTTTAAAGTGAAGAAATGAGATATCCACATATATTGAAATGTAGGAGGCAGCACACAACGAGCAGGCAGGTATAGATCTTGCCTCTATTTTTTGTCCTGCAGTGGAGTGTCAGGGTCAAGGTTGCCAGGTGCATTGGAGGGTTCAAATATGCTCAGCTCCTGAATGCTATTGTTCTCAATGCCTTGTGCCAGGGCTGCGGAAGGGAATGCATCTGGGAGAAAAACTGTGGGGTTACGGTGGGTAACATCTGTTGATGTTCTCAGTTCCCTGTATTATCCAGGGGCTAATGAATATGGCTGGATCCTGGCTGAGGGTGCTGTATTGTCTACTGGTCCAACAGCAGCCTGCACTCTAGCAGTGTTCTACCTGTTCATTGCCTCCAAGAGCTGCTTTTGCAGGTTCCTGTCTTTCTCCATAGTGTCTTTGGTCATGCCAATGCAATCCTGGGGCAGTTCCATGCTGCATCTGCATACCTGCCTGTCTTCCTCCTGACCACCCAGACTTCAAAACCACCCTTCTCTGCTTAGCAGTTTGTCATTTTTTCTGTGAGTCTGTAAGCAGGGCCTGAAACATCTCTTTTTTGGATCTCTGTTTCTCCAGCCATTCTGACTTTGATAAAGGCTCCCTCCTTGAGGGTCTCACCAGTACAGATACAGTGACTGGGGGTGTAGAGAAAGAAAGCCAAGCAGTTATTGTTCACATTAGAACTGTGTCCATAGAAGCAATGATCACTTTTTTAATCCTTTATTTCTGAATTTCATCGCTTGAGAATCATTCTAGTCTTGGAAGATAGTAAATTGTGTGTGCATAGAGGCTAGATTGGGATGCTGAGGTATTGTGTTCTTAGTGTGGGGTTGCAGTTTATGCTGTGCCTTCCCAGTGCTTGTATGGGTACAGGCTGTTCTCAATTCGAGTGTGGTGGTGGGCTGAGATGGGAGTTAGATAGTTACCTGGTAGTTCAGGCTGAATAGTAATCCTCTCAGCATCCCCTTTAGGCTGTACCAGTGCTTGATTACATTACACTGAAGTGGGTGACTACAATGTAGAGAAGGAGCTTATTTAAAAGGGCAAAAGCCAGACCAGCAATATATGTTATTCATCAAGGTGCTCTCCCTCCCATTCAGAAGTGCTGCAGGAGTAGACTTGTGCCACTCAGGCCTGGTCTACACTACGCGTTTACACCGAATTTAGCAGCATTAAACCTAATTAACCCTGCACCCGTCCACACAACAAAGTCCTTTATTTCGATGTAAAGGGCTCTTAATACCGATATCTGTACTCCTCCCCGACGAGGGGAGTAGCGCTGAAATCGGTATTGCCATGTCGGATTAGGGTTAGTGTGGCCGCAATTCGACGGTATTGGCCTCTGGGCGCTATCCCACAGTGCACCATTGTGACCGCTTTGGACAGCAATCTGAACTCAGATGCACTAGCCAGGTAGACAGGAAAAGCCCTGCAAACTTTTGAATTTCATTTCCTGTTTGCCCAAGCGTAACGGAAAGCCAAAGAATCAAATGGACGCTCATGGAGGGGGGGACTGAGGACTCCAGCTATCCCACAGTCCCTGCAGTCTCCGAAAAGCATTTGCATTCTTGGCTGAGCTCCCAATGCCTGAAGGGTCAAAAACATTGTCCCGGGTGGTTCAGGGTATATGTCGTCAATTTACCCCCCCTTCTCCCTCCCGTGAAAGAAAAGGGGAAAAAATCATTTATCGCCTTTTTTCAATGTCACTGTATGTCTACTGCATGCTGCTGGTAGACGCGGTGCTGCGGTGCTGAACAGCAGCATCCCCTCCCCTTCCTTTTCTGATGGAAGACGGTACAAAAGGCTTGAAAACCGTCATCATCATCCCATGAGTGCTCCTGGCTGGCTTCGGTGAGGTCGGCCGGGGGCGCCTGGGCAAAAATGGGAATGACTCCTGGTCATTCCCTTCTTTAAGCTTTGTCTTCTGAAGAGGCAGATGTTGCAAAAGGCTTGGTAACCATCCTCATCATAGCAGCTGGAGGCTGAGCTCCTCTCCCCCACACCCTTTAATGAGTAATGGAGATTCTGTCCTGCCTGGAATATCATAGCAGCGGGAGGCTGCCTCCCCCTCATTTTATCTCACTAAAAAGTCAGTGTTTCTTATTCCTGCATTCTTTATTACTTCATCACACAAACGGGGGGACACTGTCACGGTAACCCAGGAGGGGTGGGGGAGGAGGGAAGCAACTGGTGGGCTTGTTGCAGGGACACCCCCTGTGAATGGCATGCAGCTCATCATTTCTGCGGGATATCTGGGGCTTTGACCCAGAGTGGCTATGCTCTCTGGTTCTCTAGTAGACTTGCTCCATATTCTAGGCAGGACTGACTCTATTTTTAGACAAAACATAAAGAAGAGAATGACCTGGGGAGTCATTCCCATTTTTGTCCATGCGCCCCCGCCCAACCTCAGCGAGGCCAGCGAGGTCCATGCGCCACCCATGACAGCAGCAGACAGTACAAAAGGACTGGTAACCGTCATTGACAATTTCCAAAACAGCAGATGGTACAAAAGGACTGGTAACCATCTCTGCTACCTTGAAAAGGCAAATGAATACTGCTGTGTAGCACTGCAGTACCGCATCTGTCAGCAGCACCCAATACACATACGATGACAGTGACAAAAGGCTAAACGGGCTCCATGGTTGCCATGCTATGGCGTCTGCCAGGGCAATCCAGGGAAAAAGGGCGCTAAATGATTGTCTGCCATTGCTTTCACGGAGGAAGGATTGATTGACAACATTTACCCAGAATCACCTGCGACACTGTTTTTGCCCCATCATGCATTGGGATCTCAACCCAGAATTCCAATGGGTGGGGAAGACTGCGGGAACTATGGGATAGCTATGGGATAGCTACCCACAGTGCCACGCTCCGAAAATTGATGCTAGCCTCGGTACATGGATGCACACCGTCGAATTAATGTGCTTAGTGTGGCCACGTGCACTCGACTTTATACAATCTGTTTTTAAAAAATGGTTTCTGTAAAATTGGAATAATCCCATAGTGTAGACATACCCTCAGTGTCCATACTAAAACTGAGCAATCTCTGAGCCTTAGATTCTGCTTTAACTACCCTGCAGATATGCACAAAGTGAAGAGAAAAATAGAATGGGTCTGCACTGATTGTTTGAAGCCTTAATGTGTCCCAGTCTTTTTCTGTAAAATATGTGCCTATGAAAAGGCATTATGCCACCTTTGTCTACTTGACTGCAATGATGATGAAATGGTAGTTGATACGTGTAAGCCGAGTAATTTAGGGATGTGCAGTTTGCAATCCTGAACCTAATCTCCTTTTTCTGTATGAAACCCTGTTTACAACGCTATTACACGGTATATAATACCTCAGCTGGGAGCATTAGCCTTATTATCTGCATGGACATGCCATGCCTATGCCTATATATAGCTCAGGTAAAATGTGAAACCAAGCCACAACTTTTCTTTTCCAGTAACAACTATCTCAGTAAACTTATTAATTTTGCATAACTACATAGTTTTGTTATTTGAATCTGCTGCATCAGGGGGCAGGAGAATGAGGCTGTGTACCATGTGGATGCCATTTTGAACATGAAAATGGGACAGAGGTGGACAGTGTTCAGTGGGCAGGAGAGATGCAGAGAGGGAAAATGAAATAAATAGATGCATAGGTGCCCTAAGTGGCATAGGTTTGTAAACAGTCAGTGGTCTGAGTATCAGCTCAAGATAGACGCAGATTACTCAGTCTGGTTGCCATTTTAAAAACATGTCCAGAAGGTTGGAAAAAAGACTGATAGCACTTGGTGAGTGAGAGGCAGGGACTGGAGACTTGGAAAGGCTCATATCCTCCCAAAATAGCAGTAGGCATTGGGCACCTGAGACAGAAATTAACATACCTGTAAAGCATAATAAAATTATACAGATACTCTCATGCTGAGGGTCCCTTGAGAAGATATTCTTCTGGTGTCTCAGTCTGGGTTTGGGGCTGAAATCAAGTTGGCTTCTTACATGACTGCCTTCAGGGTTGTGAGTTCTGAAGAGATCTCTTTTCTGTCTTACTGCTCCAGTGAATCATGATCATCCTTGGATAACACAGTCTGCTTGGTGGCAACAGGGGAAGCACTGTCCACAAGGGTGTTGGGTTCTGTAGTGCCATGCCACCAAAAATCCTGTTCAGCTTCTCATTGAGTGGACAGGACAAATGGGCACCACCAGAGTAGTGGGAGATCTGCTAAAGTAATATGCAGAAGCATTGCATGTGCATGAACAATAATCCACAATAACTCAATTCAAAGTGAATTTACTCCACTTTGAGAGCAGAGTACAGAATTTTCAGCAAATAGGGAGTCAGCCCACTTTAATGGTTTGCGGTGTGTGTACAGAGGCATTTTCAATGTCCACCACATTGAATTAGCGCAAACTAAACCACGCCAAGTAGTCAAGCCCTCAAAGACACCCTTGGAGTCTCAAAGTCTTCCTTTTCATCTTCCTTGTTCCTGAAGGAAAGTAATCTACTGCTGGACTATACCAGCAGTGACCTATGGCTCACCACACACTGACTCAGGTACTCCGACCAGTTATTATGGAGCAGTGAATTTTTTTTTCCACCCATCATCCGCCCTCTTGATCCAAGTAAGGCATAAGTTGGAGAATAGCATTACTTACCATTACACAGCTGTATCCAAGATCCAGGTAAATGTGTTGAGGCAAAAGGGGTAGAAGGTTTCTCCCTCTTAGTTTCATGAGGATGCACACAGTCCAAATCTCAATCTAGCCCCATATGCACTGCAGACAGTGTCCCCTACATGCAGTGTATGTTTCTTTGAGTGGTAGCACATTTCTGTCTCCACAATATGCCATACCAATATTTATCAAATCAAAGTGGTTTTTAATTGGACGTCATTTTCTTCATAAAAAGTCATTAAAATGAGGTGAATCATCATTAAATAAAACATATCCCTCTTGTGCTGTCATATTTACTCGTTATAATAAGATTTTTGGCCTGGAAGCCACCTATGAGAGTGAGCTCTGCAACAGATGTTTGCCTTTGCCACTGGGTCTTCTTTCCGTTTAAAAAAAAATAAAAACAAAACAAGAAACCCCATGAATATTTAGAATAAACAGAAACAATCCTTAGTAATTTTATGAGAAGCTGATGCTCAAATATAGGACACACGGAATGTATGAGAAAACAGTCATTTGTTTTTAGAAGCTTCCTATTGAAAACAAAGCATTTTTATAGATTCTATAAAGTTTATAATTTTTTTAAAAATACATTCAAAAGGCTAAAAGGCAGACTTATTTTATGGACAGCCTTACTTATCTTGAGTAGAACCCTAGATCAGAAGTGGTGCCATTGGCCTACGTTTTCAGAAAATGACTAGTGATTTTGGGAGCCTCAGTTTTTAATTGCCAAATTTCAGATTCCTTGAAAGGCTTGATTTTCAGAAAGTACTAATCACTCAATCAGAATGTGTTTATAAAGTTGCCCGTGTGCCTTCTGCCAAGTTACCTGGAATGCTAGACCAGCAATTCAAAGCCAATCACAATCATAAACTTGCATAAACATTCATTAAACATTATAGAATAAAGTGAATAAATTAAAAGGATGAATTAGTGGGTGAAATATTGTGACCTGTGTTATGTAGAAAGTCAGACTAGATGATTAGTATGATCCATTCTTGGCTTAAAATCTATGAGGGAAACAATGAATTTTGATTTTAAAATGGATTTAAATGTGGAATATTAGGAAAAATATGAGAGTTGGTAGAAGGGAGGGAGAACAGGGAAATCAGGCATAGGAGGGCATAATAAGAGCATAAAGAGTAGGCAATCTTCTGAGTTTACACTTTTATCTGGCTATTTATTTGCTTGTTTTTCCATTCAAACTCAGAACAAACCACAAAGCACATTAATGGTATGACAAATATTGCAATTAGAGTGGTGATTATAAGGTATTTGGTTCAGAGGACACCCACATGGCACCATTGCTTACAGTCTGTTAGGTCTAGTTGAGTGGACTCCTACATCATACCATTACTTGCAGCATGTAAATATAAACCTAGTTGAGCTCTCTTGCTAAACTTATATGAATCCAATCAAAATGTCTAAGTGTTTAGCCTATTAACCAGTCATATCATGATTCTTACTGCAGAAGGCTGCAGACTCTAAAAACTATGAAGAATTTTTTTTTATAAAGCAATGACCTAGCTGGAAAAAAAAACCCATAGCAAAATCCATATATATTAATTCCCAAAGAATAAATGTGTAAAGGACCACAGACGGTTAGTGCTGAGCTATTAAAACTCCACTTTTATTTATTTATACAAAATCTCTCAAAGGAATGCTGAATGACCGAAAATAGTATATATTGTAAAATATACCTGTGCATAAATTAATTGACTGCATAGGGGATGCATCTATATCTCTCACTGAATTTAAAAACAGTTAAGTGTATCTGTCAGGAGAACACCCTAAGGTGATATGTTCAAAATGGAGTATATATATATATATATATACATATATATACATATATATATATATATATATATGTATATATATATATATATTACAATCATGTTAAAAAGAAATTGTCACATGAATTACAACACCAAAAGTGATCAGGTTTATTGTCAGCATGATGAAAAATTGCAGCTCCATGTGTTAGAAAAAAGTAATTTTTAGACTAACTATACCCTAGTTACAGAAAAATTGATTAGAGATTTTTTGAGGTTTCTTATTTTGCAGAGATGTGGTTTCAAAGCAGAAGTTCAGTTAACTCCAAGCCATTCCTTGTCTCCAAGTGTCACTTTACCAAAATAATAAGTTATATTTTTCCACACTTTTTCCAGAGGAGAACAACATAAATCAAGCTATGTATATTTAAATCAGTCTCCTTCAATTTTAATTCTGTTTTTTTTAACACACAGTATTACATGATGCTTGCTACATGGTTAGAAACAGAGAATAGACCCAGAGCCTTGCCCTTTAGCTGATGACTTTGTCTAAATATTGTGACATTATTTCCCCAATCTGACATTATAAAATATAATTTCCTTTTTGTCAAGGTACTTACAAAATGAGAGTTGTAAATGATAACCAAGCAAATCAATAGATACCATCTTGAATGATCAATGGATTAAGTCAAATCCACCATAGTGCCCCCAGCTGTGTTACTGAACAATTTATTTGTATTCAATGGGTCAAACCCTGGCAGTGACCTCGATGTAAACATGTGACTAGTTCCATTGGACTTCAGTGGCACTAGTCCTGTAGTCCTCTGTGAAAAGTTAAGCTCATGCTTGAGTGCTTTCCTGAACAGGGGTAGATGTATGTGCCTAAAGTTCTGCATATGCCTCATTGTTTGCTGAGCTTGGCCCTGTACATCTAAATGTTAGCACACTATGGACATCAATGCAGTAGCAATTCAGTGCCCAGATATGCTACACTGTGTAAATGCTATAGAAGATCTAAATCCTGCCATCATTGGACAGGGTGCTACATAATGAAATACTACAGAATTTGCTCTTCTTTTCCACAGGATCCATGTGTTGGCTGCTGTTATACTGGCTTGCATTTGAAGGACAGCAGAATACATGCTTGCCAATTTTTCGACCAGCTATAGCCCATTTACTCTCAAACCACTTGTGGTCATCTAACACAATCTAGCACATTAAATGCCAACACCATCTTGAAAGCCATGGCATGATTCCATCTGCATGCCAATAGCCCATGCATTCTGTTGTACACTTGCACAAAAATCTGTATTTGTGCACAGCAACCTTTTTTCTCTCTGTGGACCAGCAGCACAGGATTTACCCCTGTAATTGTAATCAAGCTGCTAAATAATAAAGATAAATGTCCTTGTAATAATCCAGATATATAGCTGTATGGAACTACAGCTAACAATTTTATGTCTAGATAGTGCCTTCTATCTCACTATAGATTTATGACAAACTTTATTTCATCAGTACATAGGCTCGTGATTCTTTTGTCCAACACTATAATTCTAACAAAACAAGCCAGAATAATGAGCTGAGAGCACAATGATGTTGCAATCAGTTAGGCCTATTCAGAATCCCTGCAGCTGTCACCATGCTTAACCATGCACTCACACGTACCAGAATGTAGAAGAAACTTGAAATATTTGGGATGGGGAAAGCTCCATCACACATTCAACAGTGATTAACAGACTATTTCCCCATTTGGATCTTTAGTGAGGCGTGCTTTTTCAAGGGATGATTCCAAGTACATTTCTGCTGTATTTGTCCAGGTTTTTTTTTTTCCCCTCTATACTGACAGAGGTTTTTTTTTTTTTAATATTCCATCATATTGATATGAAGTATATGGATACATTTTTCTGCAGTTTTTGTAGCACACTTATGGAATCTGAACTGTTATCCCTTACAGGTTACCAACACAAGTTTGTGAGATGTAGGGAGACATAACCTCCAGGTGTTAAAAGTGGTCTTAACACTTACTTGGCAGGTTTAGGGTTCTAATTTGTCACAGATTGAGGGCTTGTCTATTTGGTGCCTTAGCTCACTCTAGCTGGGCTGTAAATTCTAATTGACTTGTGTGGACTCTGATGGCATATGCTAAAAAGTTTCCTGGTGCACGTTAATGTTGTACTGTTTCAAATGGGACTATATTAACATGTATTAGGAAACTTTTAGGGTGTGAGAGCAGGGTCCACACATGCCATTTAGTCTGCAATTAGTGTGGAATAAAGCACTGTGTAGACCACCCCTCAGACTTTGCAGCATGCACCTTTTTTATTTAATTCCTTTGGGTTATAGAGAGAACTTTCTTTCTGAAGCATGCAGACAAACAATTGCTCTGTGAGGTGTGACTTGCCTTCCATTCCATCTCTACCAATGTTTAAACTGTCATAATTGATCACAGATTTTATGTATCTTTTGAAGTGCAACTGTATGCCTCATTTGTGCACAAGATTACTGCATCTATGTGAAAAACCGAGTAACAACGCACAAATAGTCAGAGCTAGCATTTGTATTGGAAGTGTCAGGCTATTTCCACCCCTCCCCCCCAATATAGTTTAGAAACTACATAATGGTCATATTCTACTCTCTATCCACCTTTGTGCAAGCCTCCCATTATTATTAGCGTAAATAACATTGTTTAGAAGGACATCTGTGGCCCTAACTTTGTAGATTTAGCCCACATACCCTAATTTAAAATAGAGAGACAAGGTGGGTGAAGTAATATCTTTTATTGGACCAGTTTTTGTTGGTTAGAGAGACAAACTTTCAAGATTACACTGAGCTCTTCTTCAGATCTTTGTAAGTGCTAAAGCTTGTCTCTCTCAGCAGCAGAAGTTGGTCCAATAAAAGACATTACATCATCCACCTTGTCTAATATCCTGGGACCAAACACAAACACTGCATACAATACTTTAAAATACTGAGCTAGATGCTCAGCTGATGTAAACCAGTATAGGTCCACTGACTTCAATGGAGATAAATGGATTTAACCCAGGTGAGGATTTAGCTCACAAGGTGGCCCTTTTTACAGAAAAAGTTTGACACCTTTGTGCTAGATAGCACTCATTTAAAGTTCTCCATCACTATTACTTTTGTAACCTTTGCCCTGACAGATGTCTGTGGCTATATATGCAAATATCCCGTTCACCACTTTAGCGCCTTTACACCACCTATATTTTGATTAGCTTTACAATCAAAAAATCGAGGGAAGAGGTGTAATGATGGTACATACCCTTCGTTTTGACCAAATGATGTTTTCTTTTCCACTTTGTGTGCATGGGAAGTGTAACTATTTCATATCCCTTTCCTGAACATGGAAGAACCACTTTTACATGGAACTTGAGAGAAATCACCATTTCTATCATGAAACTCACAGATGGTTTTAGGAGGATTTAGGGCTAATTCCTCAGCAGGTGTAAATCAGCACAGTGCTTATGGTACAAGATGCCAGCTAAGGCTCTGCTTTACCTTTAGGGTCGTGTAGTAGGGTTGCATTTTTTTAGAGCACAGAGCATTAGCCTAACTTTGCTCCACAGAAGCACTGAAGTCAGTGACCATTGAGCAGAGGTAGGCCAATACTGAGTGCTTTAGAAAATCCCACTGATAGTGTTCAGGCCAAGTTAGGGCTTTGAAGAAAGTTGATTCAAATGATATAACGGAACCACCTAATATTGTATTTGGACCCAAGGCTTTATTTATTTACTTGGACCCAATTATATTTTTTGATAAAAATAAATTAGAGATACACAAGGAGCTCAAGGGGAAAGAGAAACCATCAGAGCTGAAGCTCTGATTTTAGATTTTATTTTACAGATAGTTCCTTAGTTTAAATCAGTTGACTCAGTTTCATCTTTATATTCATCTGATATCTCATCCCCATAAGATATTGTATAGAAAATGTTACAGGGCAAAAAGAAAACCAAAACAAACCAAAACCAGGACATGAATGTAAGACCAAGAGTAAGGAACAGACAGGAATACCTGTAAATTCATAGGAGAGGAGGGATTTGCATCTCATGGACATGATTTCTTCTCCTTCGAAATCCAAAGGAGTGTCTTGCTCTTAACAACAGTTGGATGGGCCTTTGTGAGCTGGGGGGAGGATAGGTTGAGCTTGTGGTAATGATGCCAGGAAATAACTGCTTTACATGAATATACTTCCTTCAAATACAACAAATAGTGGCAGATTGGCAGTGGAAATCCAGGTACTTCAATTAATGCTACTAAAAGCTGTATCAATTCCCCTCTGCAGTTGCTGCCTGCTTGGAAAGGCAATGCAGAGTTCCAGTCAATGGCTATTCCAGAGAAATCACCATATTGAAACTGGTACTGGGGGAGGGTGTCCCTTTGAGCCAGTTCCCTAGTGTCTGCAGAAATGGACTTACTGTGCCCCACACAATCAGGTAAACATCCCTCCCCCACAAGGGTATCTTATGGACTTTCCCAGAATTTCCTGATTTTCCCCACCCGCACTCCACAGATTTTTCTGCAGGAGGAGAGCACTTAGGCACAAAATGGGAGGACGATGGCTTATTGTTGAGGCATTGGACAAGGAATTAGGAAATTTGAGTTCCATTTTGAGCTCGGTCACAGCGTTGCTATTTGAGTTTGAGCACAACTCTTTAATCATTGTGCCTCAGAGCCACAGCTGTAAAAAGGGGGAGTAATAATTCCCCCGCCCCTTTTATTAAAAAAAATCTTGTCTATTTAGGTTATAAACTCATCAGAGTGGGGACTGTGTTATATACAATATCTAGCAGAATGGGACACTCATCTTTGTTGGACTTCCAGGCACAACTATAATATAAACAATAATTATGACAACATTATGCACTACATCACTGTTGTCAGACAGGGAGTAGAGTTTTCCTCTCAGTAACACTGGTGTAAATCAAGAGTAATTCTATTGACGTCAAAGGAATCACACTAGGATAAGATTGATGAGAGGGAGAATCAGATCCAATAGTTTCTTTTGCTCAGTCTTTTGGAAAACCGAAGTTAAAGTCATATTTTTTTTACTCTTTCTACGTGTTTTTCCCCCCCCAGTATCATACTTCCATAAATCTTGACTAGGGAACTGGGAGCCTCATAAATACTGGACTTGCTTTCTCAGCGAGAACTGTGAGAGTCTAAAAACAGGCACAGTTTTATTTTTCAGACCCACCATATACAGTGTAGTGAACAGAATTTTAAAATAATGTCATTGGGAGCAGATCGGGCCCTAACGATACTTTTAATCAATAGCTTTTGCTTGATGACATGATTACTGTTGAAAAGGACTGGCACAGTAAGATTTTCAACTGCTTTATGTTAAACAAAAGCCACTTGAAGCACATCAGAGGTAGTGGTGGGTAATTAAGTATTGGCAGTTTGGAGGAAGAGAAAACCTTGTATAGAAGCATAATATAACTATACAAAAGCTCCCAGAAAAGAATCTGATCTACAGTGAGCAATGCAAGGAGAGAATGGGGAGCACTTGTGATTCTTAGGGGGGAAGTCAATACAAAACGAAGGAATAGAGACAAACCCTCATGTTTAAATCTATATGAGCCATGGACTAGCACAACTTTCCACAGCCCTCTGAGTAGCCAGATAGCTTCTTAAAAATGCTCACCCATCTCACAGATTTGACAGGCATATGCATGTAGGTGTCTGTGTGCATGTGATTGAATTGGTCAGAAAGGCTTGTGCATATCAGAGTAAATGAGAGGCTTTAAGAGAATATTTGTTTTCTGAATAAGAGAAAACATCCAGCTGAACAAAATCTTGATCAAATGGTTTCTAGTCAATCAAGATTTAAAAAAAAAAATGCCAACTACTTTGCAGAAATGGTTCAATTTCAGCCACATTCAGACTGAACCCAGCCAGGGTTCCATCAGAAACCTGCATGGTTGCCATGCAAACTGCATTGGAGTCAGGGAACCAGGGCTTTAAGAATGCACAGCTCTGGAGCAGCCCACCAGGTGAACTGCCCTGGAGACAGGATTCCATTCTCTTTTGCAGAGAATGTCAAAATGTTTAGATTTTGTTCCAAATCAAAATAAAACCAAATTTTTGAAATATTTAATTTCTCCATGAAGTGGAATTACCTTTCCTAGAGTCTACACCAGCTCTAGGTGTAGACTCTGGCCCCAGTGTAAAATCTTAGCCCTGTTGGACATAACAACAGGACTCCCAGTGATTTCAGTGGGGACAGGATTTCACTCCTAGAATTTTTTCCTGCTTTGGTGAAGATCATTTGCCAGATTGAAACATTGCAGCACAATACTTCATAAAGGGAAATATTACTTTCTCACCCCCCCATCCCCTTTTGATTGTTCCATACAAAGATGCAGACTCAGTGAAACATAGGGGTTTCATTTCTGCAATTGAATTACATGTTTATCAACAATGGAACTTTAGATGTAAAGCTGTACTTTCAGCCAGGGCACAGTTGAAACAATTAGCATCATTCACTCTAGGTACTGAATTATTTAAAGACTCTTGCAGATAAATTATGTTTCTTCATTTTAAGTCAAGGCTTGATCTACAGTTCAGATAGTTGGAGAAATAATGTGGTCTAAAAGATTCCCCCCCTCCGCCCCAAACAACAAAACATACTATGTTTCCATATGTGGCTTCAGTTTGGTTCATCAGCCCACTAGCACTCTCTGAAACTAATCTGCCAGTTTTTACTTTCAGAGTATTCATGTGTGAAAACTGATATTTTCATGGGCATTTGTGTATTTGCTCCAGGGTGAAACGTTTGCCATTTCTGTCAGAAAAAAGCAGTTATTTATTGCAAGAGTTGTGAAATTCCACCTCCTGAGCACAGGCCTGAATTTCCATGCACTTGCAATGTCACAGGGAATTTTCAATGTTTTCATTTCCTGTCCAGGGTGTGTGTGGGGGGGAATCTTTTTACTTCATGAAAAATATGAGAAAAGAATAAAAATGTATAACTTCATCACGAATCTGATTTTTCAGTGGTGAAGGAGGGGTTGTATTGTTTAAGTTGGCACATCACTGTATATGAAGCAAAATAAGCAAACAATATTAAATGAAAAAAAGAATGTGAAAGCCATGTGACAATTCAATTTTAAAGGTTTACTGCTACAGTTTCCCCAACAACAGACACCCATTTACAGTATTCAATATATTCTCAACTTGATGGCTTGAAGTTCTGGAACAAATATCTCACATGCCATAACACGAATGAGATACATGGTTAAAACTCCCTTCATTAAAATAAGGATATAACCCTCAATAACATGAACACGCTGTGTTGAATAAGAAATGGAATTACCACTTGTCAGTGTGGTTTGAAGCAGTAATTGCTGGTTAGCATTACATCTTTGTCTCTCATTTTAAAGTTTAAAAACTCATTGGAAACAACAAAAGAAATTATGGACCCAAGAAAGCTGATGTGACATCTGTTTAAGAAGGCTTATCGGGAAGATCCAATGAAATGTGAGGAAAAGCTGGAAAGTTATGTTGCACTAAGGATTATAAGTGTTTCAGGACTGACAAATCAGATTTGTTGTTGTTGTTTTTGAGGAAGTAATGAAGAATTGATGGGGGAAAGCAGTGAACTTGATTTCCTTGATCTTTTGGAGAAGTATTTATATAGCACTGTACAAAAAGGAAATCAACAAGATCAGTATGAATAGCATGGTATATCTACCAGTCTTGCAGTCCTTACTCAGCTGCCCCTTACTGTGGTGGTTCTCCCTTCTTGGAGTGTGTACATGTCTCCTAAGGTGACCCAATTCTTTCCTTCTCATGGAAGGTGCCTCCTTCTGATGCATCTTTAGGGGAGACAGTAGGGATCTAGTGTTGGGATGTTGGGCTGGACTGGGGTAAATGGACTCTGGTTTTAGTTCTACTATTAATCTGCTAAGAGGCCTTGGACAAATTATTTAATCTCTCTCCCTTCCCACTCCTTGTCTGTCTTGTCTATTTAGATTGCAAGCTCTTTGGGGCAGGGATTGTCTCACTGTAATGAAAGGTGTGACTGCAGTATGTGTAGCTATACTCACGCTAGCTTAGATCTAGCTAACTCAAATAACAGCAGTGAAGTTGGGGCAACACATGCTATCCTCTCAATTACATACCCAGAGGTCTCGTGCGGTGTAGCAGAGTCTGGCTGTTGTGGCTTCATTGTTACCTGAGGTAGTTAGATCAAAGCTAACTCAGGTAAGTCCACAGGTGCTGCAGTCACATCTTTTATTGCAGGTAGTTACAGCCTATATTCATAGATTCCAAGGCCAGAAGAGATCACTGTGATCATCTAGTATGATCTCTTGTATAACACAGGCCATAGAACGTCACCAAAATTCCTAGAATTGTTTAGAAAAACATCCAATCTTAATTTAAAACTTGTCAGTGATGGAGAATCCACCACAACCCTTGGTCAATTGTTCCAATGATTAACTACCCTCTCAAAAATGTATATCCTATTTTCAGTGTGAATTTGTCTAGCTTCAACTTACAACCTTTGGATCATATTATACCTTTTTCTGCTAGACTGAAGAGCCCATTATTAAATATTTGTTCTCCAAGTATGTACTTAAACAGACTGATCAAGTCAACCCTAAAACCAGGGGTAGGCAACCTATGGCACGTGTGCCAAAGGCAGCACGTGAGCTGATTTTCAGTGGCACTCACACTGCCTGGGTCCTAGCCATCGGTCCGGGGGGCTCTGCATTTTAATTTAATTTTAAATGAAGCTTATTAAACATTTAAAAACCTTATTTACTTTATATACAACAATAGTTTAGTTATATATTATAGACTTATAGAAAGAGACCTTCTAAAAACGTTAAAATGTATTACTGGCACGCGAAACCTTAAATCAGAGTGAATAAATGAAGACTTGGCACACCACTTCTGAAAGGTTGCCAACCCCTGCTTTAAACTATATGTGTATATATGTTATATCAATATAATAAAAACCAGCAGGATCTTAAGAGGGATAAGGCAAAGATGCCACATTTATTGCAAATATAATAATAAGGCAAAAGATAAATATAAACATTGTTTGACCACTTATTCCTATTACTACTTATTCCTTACACACACACACACACACACACACACACACACACACACACACATACACACACACTATATATATATATATTTTTTTTCATTCACACAATCATTCATTCAAGTTCTGTACAGGTGTTATAGTTACCAGCCTAGAAGTTTCTCATGCCAAGTTACTGGCCATGTATCTTGGTCATGAGGATGGAGCCGAGTCTGTGTCAGATGCACCTGATGCTCCTGGAGGCTGGCAGCAGAACCAGAGACTCAAAGTCCTCAGTCTTTGGAATTCTTATAGGAATTAATTCCTATGTTAGTCTATGGGAGCTGTTTTATCCTGCTGTTGCTGACTCAATCAGCAGATGGCACATTCCTGGTGGCTTCACACTGTCCAACGTTTGTGTTTCTCATCCTTCCAGGTGATGGGGTGGATCCCATTTACCCTCTGGGGGTTGTCTGGTGGATCCATTTGACACATTCTTCGGCCGATGGATACTCCCTTTCTAGGCTGGGACCTCCCTAACCATTCATGTATATCAAACTTTCATCAACATACATTCCATATCTTAACCATATTTTAATTTACTGTCTCCACCACTTTTGGGGTGTGTGTTAATTCATATGAGACTCCTGGATTCATGTGTAGTCTGAATTCTAAGGAATGAAGTAATGCTACATTGTAACCTTCCAGGAAAATTATTTAAGTTTTTAAATCTCCCTCTCTGTCTGTCCTGAAAGATCTAGCACAGGGGTAGGCAACCTATGGCATGAGTGCCGAAATCGGCACGTGAGCTGATTTTCAGTGGCACTCACACTACCTGGTTCCTGGCCACCGGTCCAGGGGGCTCTGCATTTTAATTTAATTTTAAATGAAGTTTCTTAAACATTTTAAAAACCTTATTTACTTTACATACAACAATAGTTTAGTTATATATTATAGACTTATAGAAAGAGACCTTCTACAAATGTTAAAATGTATTGCTGGCACACGGAACCTTAAATTAGAGTGAATAAATGAAGACTCAGCACAGCACTTCTGAAAGGTTGCTGACCCCGATCTAGCACAATCAGGCCTCAGGCATGTAGCTTAATACAAATATAAAATATTAACAACAAGACATCTAAGGAATGACTAAGTAAGGACTACAGGAGTAGTCTTTGCCTGTGCAGTAGTAAGGAAATCAAAACTAGATAGTTTTAAAGATAGTAAAATGATTATTTAGAGAAAAATATTGTGGACAAAAACTTCTAGCACAAAGCAGGGAAAGAACTCTCTAATCCTAAAAAGTATATTAATGCCAGCTTCTAATATAGGTAAGAATTGGGAATTGGATAATATGTGACTGGACTATCACTTTACTAATTATCTTCCCATTGGAGAATCGATTTGGATAAAGTAAGACCTTTGCCAAGATTTCTAAAAGATTTGGTTTTTCTTTTCCTTCATTTTCACAAGCCTCTGAACTGTCTGGTTGTGGCAGGAAATGGAAGTGAAAGACCTAATCTACAGCAGGGGAGGCCATTATACTGTAAAGTATTCCCAGTCCAAATGGAAATTGGAAGTGTTTCAAAAGTTTGTTGTGAGGTTTGCACCCCACTTGTGCAAACCAAAACAGTTGCACAATTTTATTATGAGTTGATGTATCGAAAGTATTGAATGTTTATCCAAAGCTTTGAAGCTTCTGAATCTTATGAATCACTAATAACACTTTTCCATTCTATTCCATAGCTAAAGCAAAGCAATAGATTTTAAGTGAAAGGCTAAGCACACTTACGTGCATAGCTACTTAACAGGGCTGTGATTGCTACTCTTCAGTTTATTTAAATCTTGTGCAGTTGCAGTTCACAGGAACACATTCAGTATGAAAAAAGGCCACACTATGAAACAGAACCCCTAGGGAACATATCCTGAATGGATAATTGAACTACTATAACCAGTCACCGGGTACTATTGTTGCTAAATACCACAGAAACACAGTCTAATCAGCATTTCTTTGGTTGTTTAAATCTTGAAGAAAACAGGCACTAATTTCTTTTCTCTTGAAAGCTTTTGACTCAGTAGTTTCCAATACTAGTTTTATTGGTTTGGAAACTATAAATGAAAATAAAATTCAGAATCTTGTTCTAACCATAACAGGAGTTCTGTTTTTTTCTTGTCTTTCCCCCAACTTACAGTGTGAAAAAGGTGCCAAGAGGTCTGGCAGACCATTATCTAGTCAGCATGAAGAAATCTAAACCAAAGATGTAAATAACTGAGCTGATAATTGATTGTGTTGTGTATCATTACACTAGCCTGCCCACTGTAAAAAGGATGTTGAATCCATCCTCTCATGATAAAACAAAAGAGTAAGTTCTTGGAATGAATGGTAGAGCTCCATCTACTGTTTATACATAGATAAATCATGCAACAGTCCTCCTGTTTATTGTTAGTACAATTCAAGGCTGCATAAATGGGAGGGTACACACACTTTGTGTGCGTGGCTGGGTAGTGCCTGGGAGCCCCAGTCATTGATCAGGGCCCCACTGTGCAGGTGTTACTGTGGATGCTTAACTGCCGTTTGGGTCAGCATGGTGAGGATTTCATGTTTTGTAACCCTGGCCCATGTCAACTGACTGGAACCTGGACATAAAGACAAATTTCTTCCCAGCACACCTGTATGCGTATGCCAGACTTTCATTGCAGGTTTCTGGGTAAGTATGAGTGTACAGCATACATTTGGACGAGTGGGAGTGTTTGCACCTCTTGTTCCAGCATCTCCTCAGGGAAACAAAGAAGTTTAAAAAAGTCCTGAAGAGTTCTTAGTCAGAAGGTTTGTATATAGTGATTCCCAGTTGTAGCTACCAACATTCCTAGATTTTATGTTTCACCAGCACCTCTGAGTTATTCAGCTGCTCCCCCGCCCCCTTTCTGGCAGATCTAACAAATAGAAAGCCTGGCATTTGCCAGCCAGACCCACTTCCTCTGGGTAAAATAAAGCTGAGTATTCCTGCAAAGCTACAGTCTCTTGAACATTGAGCACCTCCTCGCTGAAGCTGTGCTGCTCATGCTGCTACTCCCTACTCCCAAACCTCTCCAGTCCTCTCCCTCACATGAGCAACTGCCAAATTCCCTTGTTCCAAGGCAGCTCTTCAACCCCTTCTGGGGGTTGTTACAGACTGCTAAAGAGGAGAACGTGTTGCTTCTACAAATCCTCTTTCTGCCTCCTTCCCAACTGTATGGTTGCGAAGATAGTTACAGCAGCTTCCTTCTCTGCTTACCTTCTCTCCTTCCCTGGAACCACTGTGGTGAAAAGAACAATGTTTTCCAGGCTATATGTGCATCCACTCCTAGACTCTGTGTCTCTGTGTGGAGTCCTTTAAGTCCTCCTTCAATGCAGGTGAAGAGGAAACTTTCTTGTCAGAAGCAGCAAAGAATCCTGTGGCACCTTATAGACTAACAGATTGCTCTTTTTTGATGTTTTCCTGTTTGCTGTATAGTATGCTGATCAGGTGGTTCCTCAGTTTCTTAGATAGAGTATGGCATAATCTCTCACTGTGGTCTGTGTCGTATGTAGATAGCAGTGGATTTTTTACCTTTAGTCCATTAGGTATGATGTCCATCCGTTTACATTTGGAAAGGAAGATGATATCCGTCTGTATTTGTGCAAGTTTCTTCATGAGGTTGATGGATTTCCACTCCATACGGCTAAATGCAGTGCCTTGCATGGTGTCAAGTATCAGAGGGGTAGCCGTGTTAGTCTGGTTCTGTAGAAGCAGCAAAGAATCCTGTGGCACCTTATAGACTAACAGGACCTTATAGACTAACAGGATATAACCACAGGATTCTTTGCTGCTTCTACAGAACCAGACTAACACGGCTACCCCTCTGATACTTTCTTGTCAGATTGTAACATGCAAGTGGGGTTCCAGTTTCTCAGCTGGAACGGCAAGCCAGCTGAAATAGGTATCAAGGTTCTGCTCATTACTCACCTAGTTCCCATCTGCCTCTCGGCTCTCCTCTTCCGCACAGAAGACTTCATGTTCTGCCTACATTTGCTGCTCTGGATCTTTCATTCTTACATCTGCCCCTGTAAATATGATAACAGAAAAACATTGGTAAAAAAAACCTGACCCCCTGGAAATAGGGTGGCCTATGGAGTACATTTTGATTGCCTTACTAAAGAGAGAATTAAGAGTCAGAGGTCAGAGAAAGGAGATGGGCCTTGAGGTGGTGAGACTAACATGGACTCAAATGCAGAGATTCAAGAAAGTTGTTTCAAATGTGTGCGTTCTACGACAACACTTTGGAAGGATGGGATGGGTTATGAAAAGGAGGCAAATGATCAGACTGTAGTAGAGATCAGGCCATATAGGATGGGTAAGTCAGCAGTTGTTAACCCCGAACCTTTGAAAAAGGAATTACATAGCTCTACCTCTGCAAACTCCACCCCCCCCATCACACGAGCTACTTGAAAATGATGAGATTAAAAATAATAATAATACATTTTGGGTGCTTTTTATTTGCATTTGTGTTTGAGCCTTTTGGGTGCACTCAGCTCCTATTTCCAAGCTTTTCTTCACAACCATGAGGACTAGAAATGTACTTTTTTAAATGAAAGCTGATTTTCACAGAATCACATCTCTGGCAGCTTTAAGAAAAGCACGAATTATAAGACAGGCAATAAAATTGTGAGAATGGGCAACACCAAAGGTGGGATCTTGGAGACAAGCAGGGAAATAAATAGCGGATTCCAACTGAAGACAGCACCGAAGATTGCTGAATCAGCTTTTACTGTACTAGCCTGTGTGTATATTAATATTTATATTACAGTAGTGTCTCAACCGAGAACAAAGTTCTACTGTGCCAAGGTGCTGTACATATACATAGTCAGAGACAAACCCTGCCCTAAAGAATTTACAATCTAAATAAACAAAGCACACTGGCTATGGAAGATAGGCAGTATTTAATGTCTACTTTACAGAAGGGGAACTGAGGCAGAGAGAGATTTACTGATTATCTCAAGGACACATGGGAAGTATGTGGTAGATCTGGGAACTGAAATCCACTCTCCCACATCCTAGTTCAGTGCCTTAATGCCATGACCAGACTATCCTCTTCTAGTTGGAGTGAGAACCCCTCAGCTGTGTGCAGTAGGCTCTGACACAGTACGGGTCTGTGATTTTGGCACTGAAGAATCAGGAGTTATATCATCCTGAATGTGAAGTCTGAGAGGTCATAGCACGCAGCACAGCTATGGCTGTGAAAAAATGCACCCAGGGATCTGTTGCAAGCTGCTGGCTCTGGTTAATAAAGGGAGATAGAGTTAATTAAATTACCTGCCCAGTCAGACTTTAGTTACATAAATCAAAACGTGACTCACTCAGTATGGCTGATAGTGCAAGAATGAAACATAGGAAGCCTCTGCCATCAGAGATTCTTTCTGCTTTTGAATTTGGAAAAAATATTATATTAACAAGTGTTGCACAGGAACAATGAAGGAAGAATTTTTCCCTAAGAGAGGTGTAACTGACACTTATTACTATGCTCAAAAGAACATTCATTAAGTTGTTTTTTGAGTGTTGCCTGCCAGCATTATTATACCTCTTGCATATTGCCTTGCAATTTGCTTCTCTTTTATTTATTTCAGTTTTAGGTGAACTGGAATTAATTGTAAAACTAATGCTCATAGAACTTTCTCTGAAAGCCTGTGCATCATAAAACAGAAGGCATGTTTTGAAAAAAACTCAAATACCCATTTGTAATCCATTGCAGTAATAAATCAGTATCGCACATTGTACAGTTAACATCTTTTCTTTCAAGTGTTACTGGCAACTACAGTTCACAGTTTGGTATGATTTTAAAATAGCATCAGACCAGTGTCAAAACTAAAATGGGGGAAAAAAAGACCCTGTGCAAGCAAAGTGAATTGAAACTGCAAATAAAAACTGACAGCTGGAGAAAGGGACCAATTCGTGTACTGCACGGAGAATGGCAACAAGCTTCAAAAGCCTGTTGTTAGCTGGCAGAAAATGTTCTGTTCTGTCATTTTAGCAGGTGATATGCCAACAAGGTGGAAGGAAATTCTTGATATTAAAAATAAACTTGTTTCTCATGTTTCCTGAAATGTTTTGCTAAAGTAAAGGTTTCCAAAATATAATGAATGACAACGTCTTCAACAAGCTAATTAAAATGAGTATGTTAATTCCCATACTATTAATATATTTTGCAAGGATCAATTGTACAAGAAGTAGAGATAGTGTATGTATACACACACCTAAAAATACAAACATTAAAGGAAGTTATTTGGGTTGTAAAGTCAAGCACTCAAAAATTAAGAAATGGTGGATTTACAATAGCTATCTTGTATCCAATTTGTGCAGTGAATAAAGCAGTAGGCCTGTGGGAACAAATAATGTTATGTAATTAAAGATTGTATAAGAACATTTACATGCAGGATACCATACTTTTTCTGAGAAATGCAAGCGAGAGAAGAAAAGTTTTAATTTTTAATGGTTTATACCTCAGCTAAACCTGAATGGAATTTCATATGATAAAGGAAAGGTACATCCCCTCAAATTAAATACATATCTTCATACAATTTTACTTATCAATAGACATTTATATAACATATTACAGAATGAACTTGATTTGATAGATAGGATGGTTTTTTTTTTGTATTGCAGTACAATTTCCCCCCTCCTCCCCAATAAGGGAAGGGATTATACCCTTCCCTTATAAATCTAAATACTGCCCTGCTTCCTAGAAGAAAACAGTTCTTTCCAGCATAGCTGAAGGAGACAAACCCAGGGTGGACGACAGGTAAGCACCACCAGAGATGGGAAGTTTAACAAGCCTACCACACCTGGAAAAGAAGATGCACCAACATACTTTTTAAAATCTAAATGTGTCTAGAAAGTTAACACACAAGGTGTGTGGGAGCATTCTTTTGTATTCACCCTCACAGTTAGACTCTTGGAGATGTATAGCTGCATACTCGTCATATCTTCAAAAGCCACTGCTGCTCATGCATACACATATACATTAGCTGATTAAGCAAAATATGCAGTGATATATGCCACTTAATAACACAGATCAGAATGCGATAAAAGTATGCATCACTTCAGTAGAAGTGTTTTGAATTTAAAAGAGCATATAGTTTGTTAGATATAGGCCAACTGAATATTTGAGGTTAAATAATGCTGAAATAGATTTGTATTTATTACTTCCCTGTTCATTCTTAAAAGCTGCAGTACAATATGTTTGGTATTTACATAGCAATTATATGCTGTCTCATTAAATTCTAATAATTGCACATTTGGACTATAGGTTTGTAAACCACTTTTAAGATGTGAAAGATTGCTCCATGGAAAAAGCACTCACACACACATCATACCTTTGAAGTGTGCTGCGTTATGCATTAGTTGAAAAAAAGAAAAGAAAAGCTCTTGTGCCCTTTTGTAGAGATACTCTTATGGATTAGCTACTCCATATCAATCCTGTTTGCTTACATAGTAGAGCCTTCATGTATGCAACATTGTGTATTCCTTCCCCGGAAATGGCATTGTGTAATTGGTTTAAAGAAAATCCAGAGCTATGGTACTGACAGATGCTTTGTTAAACACCAACATTGAAGTCCAGTGACAAGTGAGCCAGACGCCTAAGACAGTACAGACCGTTTTGACAAATTAGAATCAACACATTTTACTGCACCCACAGCCTAGTCAGGACAGATTGTATAATGCAGGGCTTTTCTTTAGAGCCAGGTTAGTGAATTCATAATACATACCTGTCAAATTACAGCAACTTACCCCCAGAAAAAAGAAATGAGGATAAGTCACCAGAAACATAATAGGCTATTTAAAATAGTCATTTATGAAATAAAATAGTTGAAGGTTTCACTCTTCTGCTCAACAACTGGCTATTAAAATCCTCTCTTGATTTCTCTACCTTTCATTGACAGATGAAAACCTTTCTGAACCGAGTTCGATGATTTTAGATTAAGAACCAAGCCATCTTGTTGTACATCTCAGAACCACTATAAAGTTGGGCAGCCTTCACTGAAATGGCATGGAGCTGGATGTAAAAGGAGAAAGTACAATGCTATAGGCAAATTCCCTACCCTGGACAAATGTAAGAGACAAACAAATACACACAGAGACCTGTTCTCAATTAAGACAAAATTAGTAGCAAACCCAAATGAATACAACTTTCTTGTACAACATTGCTGTGTTTTACTTCTGTATTCTAAATCACATTCTACGTAGAAGAGTCATTATTCGATGGGGCTAGGTATGAATAACAATTTGTGTATAATATTAGTGCGGGAAAACTGATATTTTCTCTAGGGATTGGTGAAATGGCTGGGATCAAATGTGAAGGGCCAGATACTCAGAAAAGCTCTGTAGACTTCAGTGCAGATATGGTAATTTACAGCAGCTGAGAATCTGTGCCAAATTACCTACCTGTCTTAGATATATCAAATATATTTATAATATAGGGCCCTGCCAAATTTAGGGTCCATTTTGGTCAATTTCATGGTCATAGGGTTTTTAAAATAGTAAATTTCATGATTAAAATGATTTAAATATGAAATTTCATGGTGTTGTAATTGTAGGGGTCCTGACCCAAAAAAAGACATTTTTGGGGGGGTTTGCAAGGTTATTGTAAGGGGGTGGGGGTTGTGGTACTGCTACCCTTACTTCTGCACTGCTGCTGGTAGTGGTGCTACTGTCAGAGCTGGGCACCTGGAGAGTGGCGGCTGCTAGGTGGGAGCCCAGCTCTGAAGGCAGAGCTGCTGCCAGCAACAGTGCAGAAGTAATGCTGGCATGGTAGGGTATTGCCACCTTTACTTCTGCGCTGCTGTTGTTGGTGGGATGCAGCCTTCAGAGCTGGGCACCTGGCCAACAGCTGCCACTCTCTAGCAGCTCTGCTCTGAATGCAGCAGTGCAGAACTAAGGGTGGCAATACCGCGACCCCCCTGCAACTCCCTTTTGGGTCAGGACCCCCAGTTTGAGAAACACTGGTCTCCTTTATATCTATATAGCATAGGGAAAAAGTACACAAAAGGCCAGATTTCATAGTAGGGAAAAGAGATTTCACCATCCATGACGTGTTTTTCATGGCCATGAATTTGGTAGGGCTTTAGGTATAGAATATATATTTATATTTTCCTCACCCATTTCTCCTCTTTCTTTGTGCATTAAGTAGGCTGAACTATTAGCATCAAATGGTAGTTTCGTGATCTTCAGTGGGAGCAGCATTGGGCCCTAATAGAGATGCAACTTAATGGCAGTTCAAATGCAGTTGCAAATTTATAAAAGTGAGAGACTAATGGCTGAATCTAGTGTCACAAATCTACAAGCAGATGTTGTAGTTGCACTTCACTATGTATCTCTAACTTAAGTATACCAAACTAGGCTCAAATGTGAGAAATTTCAGGAAGATTACACCAGTTTAAATATTTTAAGAGACCAACTAATGAAGGTTTGAGTCCTAGGACTTCCAAGTTTGCCATATACACTTTTATGCTGTCATACATTAATACTTACACAGTGACTTAGCGATATTAGACAGGATTAATTAGAGAGATGACTCCTTTACCTGTACTGTCTGTTTAACCAGACTATAAAGTCTTAGGGCAGGGACTATGTCTTTTACAGCAATACTGAGCACAGTGGAAGCACATGGTAAATAATACATGTGTTTAATATCCTGCTCCCTTAGGTTCAAAGGGACCTTTAGAGATAGGTGCCATTAACTTACAATGGAAGCCGGGCACCTAATTCCCCTTTGAAAATCCCAGCCTTAAGTAATGTATAGAGAAAGATTCTATGTGAATGGTACTGGGGATGAAATTCAGTCCTGGTGTAAGCAGGCACTATTCCCATTGAAGCCAATATTTATTAGAATCTCCTTTTCTTAAAGTGTTCAGGGCAGTTACTCTCACTTACTGAATTCTGTCACTTTATTGAAACTTCCTGGCTTTTGTTGGAGTATAGTACACTGCTTAGGAGGGAGGATTCCTTAGCACAGAAATGCAAAGCACCTATCCAGGTACTCTCAGGACTAAGGGTAGGAGATGGCTTTGCCCCTAAAGTAGCCTGGGGGTAAAGTAGAAGCTGGGGTGAATGATACATGGCAAAGGAAAGAGGAAATGTGACAGAATGCCTTTGTTCTGTCCCTGTAGGAAAGCCCAATTTGTGATAGGAATGTGATGGTCAGAAAGGAAATACAAGTTTTTTAAAAAGCATCCCTCCTATAGATTCTACCAAAGGGACCAGAAAGTAGTAAATTGAATATGCCATTGTTGCAGCAACATTTTTCAGAGCTCTTTTGTAACTGTAAAACTCTGTGATAAAAATTAAAAAGTCTTATACTCCATGATCAGTCTATCACTTCGGACTAAGTTTATGCAAAAGCATCTTGGAAAAAAAATAAAATAAAACAAGCTGAAAATTACACAAAACAGTAGCCTGTCGTGCATGAACTGTCCAGTTGGTAAACTCTAGACTTACACAAGCAAATGAAAGCAGTAAGACTGCAGCAAAATAGTTCAATTCAGTGTCCCATTGGTTTAAAATAGCTACAAATTGACCATTTACTTTAACCTACCAAATAAAATAGTATAAGGGGAGAGGAATAAAAAATTCTTGTTCTTGACATAGATTTCACCAGTAGAATAATATAAAAAGGGAAACCATGTCTTTAAAGAGCAAATGTATTATGGCTTTGACTGAGCATGGTTAGTCTCTGCAGGAATCTAATAGTGGCATACTGAGAAAATCCCTGTCACCTATTGTCTCTAATAACTCCTAGTAACTTTATTTGCCACAGGATTTTTTGTAAAGAATGAGAATGCAGAGTTTTGAATGACTGTCTTTCAATATAAACTGGAGCACTATGCAATTTGTGACAAACCGAAAGTGCATTGCATGATCATCACGATGTTAAAGATTAGAGCTGTAGTTCCTACCTGTGTGATGGATAAATCTCTCTACCCCCGCTTTTCATACACACCCATGTTCCTTTGCAACACATGAGTAGTTGCTGCATTTCTGTATGTTTCTCTTCATTCTGTCTAGTTCTTGCCTCTTTTTCCATCTCCGTTCTTCACAGGCCCTGGATTTCCCCCCACTACTTTCCATTTTGTTTCACTCATATGTTCCTCTCCCCCTGCTTGTTTCTTCAGCTCACCAGAAGCCCATATGTTGTTCAAGGCATCCATTGTTAGTTCTGTGGAGCAGGGATACATGCTTTTACAGCTGGGCAGCATGTTAGAAGAGAGGCAAAAAAGCTTAGGTCAGGAAGTTGCTTCCTGAGCCTTAAAGCCCGATATGCCTGAGCTGCACCTGTAGCCAACTATATTAGGCTCCAATCCTGAACCTACAAACATGCTTATTTTTACTCATGTGTTTAAACTAGGAGCAGGGCTAGGGGGGGATCACCCATAGTACTATGGAAGAGGTACCCATCATTCACCTATAGCAACATATTTTCATGAAGGGATCAGTGGATTCAGCATCTTGAAGCATTCTCCACCTCCTCCCTCACCCCAATGCTGCTCTCCTCTGTCCTATATGCACATGGCTCCTCACTATCCTACATCCCACCTAACCTAGTCTGGTACTCCATCAGGAACCCTGAACCTTGGAGTGAGAACCTCTGAGTTAGTGCAAGAAACACATAAAGCCAAAAAATCAAAATGAAATGTACTGCCAAACACAGATTTTTGGCAAGGGGTAAGGACAGGTGACTATTACTCATCATGATCTGAGCAGCTAATTGTCATATTAGTAATCAGCCAACTGCTTATTTGTCACTCCATCTCTGAAATTACTATCTTATGCACATGGTACCACTTCAGGAAGGAACATCAAAAACATGTAGATTCCACTATATAATTAAAATAGTCCCATTAAAGTACAACATCTGGTTAATTACATGGAATTGTGTGTCCCATATTCAAAAGTAACCTTCTCTTTGTCAGAATACCCAGCCAGGACATTTATATTATTTCAGCTTTTACAATTCATTTTCTGCAGGTTAGGATTTATTCTATACAGGGCTCTTGGATACTGTAATACATCAGTCCAGGAAGATTACCCAAAAGTTGTTTTCATACATTTTAAAAATCTTTTTTAATTTATTTGCAAAAAGACTCAGATTTTCTGCAACCCTGATATGTTAGAGGAGAGCGATATTAGTGTAGATAAGTCCTAAGCTCTAGGGGAACATTAATTTCAAGGTACCCCAAGTAAAACTTCCTTCCACTATAAAAGCACTGCCATGAAATGTTGATAAGGAGAACGTAATGTAATACTTCAAAGTGGCTATTTCTCTATGTCCTTTTAAAGGACTCCCTAAAGTGTTTTAAAAAGTCCTTCTGAAATGTTGGTTGGAAAGTATATAAACAGCACAAACAACGTCTTCAAATGAAATAGTTCTTAGTTTATGGATTACTGACCCAACACCTCTTTAGGAACCATTGCAGGCTATTGTGAAAATAAGTAGATGTCTAAACATGTACTTAATTGGGTATATGCCTTTAAAATCCTTCACTATCCTTAATATGCTTACACTAGCCTTAAATACAATACATTTTTAGGCAGTGAGCATCAAGTTCTCTCAACAATCTAGGAAGATGCTATTGAAGTGAAGAAACCCAATTTGTAATAAATAGATAAAAAACAGAATTCCAATGTGTGGGTAACTTTACATACTTTACGTTCGGTAATAATCATTCTATGCTGAAGGTAGGAGATGCAGTGTCAGCCTTAAATATGCTAGCCTTTGCTTTTGTTGGTTTGAACTCTAGACGCTATATTGTTTAAAACATATTTTGGTATCTATTATATACAATTATGTGCTTTAACAGCAAGATGCTTTCTATCTACTGTATAGTTAATTCTGTAACCCAGTGTGTGTTCATATTTACACATTTTTTTCTTTATCATTCTTTGTAAGAGACATGAATGTGGAAATATATGACAACATTAATATAAATTTCATTATAGACCTGAACCTGTAAGATAGTGAGCTCCCTACCCTCTCACTGAGTCAGGTCCTCAAATGGTATAAACTGACATAGCTACATTGAAGTGAAAGGAGTTATTCCCATTTACTTAAGACAGAGATCTGTCCCAATGACTTCAGTAAGCATTGAGGGTGCTCAGCATCTTGCAGGATTGGCCCTTTATCTATTGCATGCTAAAAATGCATGTAGAGGGTCTTGTTAGTTCAAGGGACTAAATTCCTCCCTCAGTTACACCAGTGTAACAGACAGCAGAAATAGAAGACGGCGTGTCAAAGGTCGAAATTATGGAAGATTTTAGTCTTTTAGTGCTTGTTCTATTAGAGGATAATACAGTAATTAATTCTGATCTAAAATTGGATTCACACTGGACAGAGAGTGTTACCATGAGTTAAATCTTGCTGCAGTTCCATGGCTAAAACTAATTCATTTTTTGTTATTGCCATTAAAAATAAACCTTTATCTACTGAGTTATTTTAAGTTACTTTAAAAATATTAGAAGAGATTTAGCTTAGCCTTTAATATTCCTGAACTTGATAAAGTTTGATCAGATACCTGAATTAAAATTAAACATTATGGAGTCCCATATGAGTAGAAGCAGATGCATATTCTGCAGTTTTTTTAATGATTGATCTAGGACTTAAGCCTACTCAACAATTTGGCTGTGTCCACCAAACCAGAATTCAGGGGGTGGTATTGGAGAGATGGACAACAGTTTGATCTTGACATTTTCATTCTTGTTCTCTCTCCCTCCCAGGTATTGATCTAGATGGTTCAACAGATAAAAGTTTAGAAGCTGGACAAAACCTGCTTTTGATAAAAGAGAGAAAACACAATGAGCTTTTAAAAGATCCTGAGGGGCTGACGGGATGTTTACAAGGATTATGTTGTGCAAAAGGACTGAAGTGAGCTTTTCCTCCCTGGAGAGTTATATGACGTAGGTTCAAATACCAGTCAGTCACAGAAACAGGGTGGGTTATGGCACATAGCCAGCTGAAATGTAGGAAAACTGTCCTAGTGGGAAGATATCCAGTCATTGCTACTTCCCCCAACCACCATGCATACTTGCGCACACACACACACACACACACACACACACACACAAAGATCCATTCCTTTACCTGTTTGAGACAAGTTTTTAACAGTAAATGTGAATGTAAACAAATGCTTTTCTTACTCATATTATACTTTCATGGCCACACAACTGAACAGTTATGAGTTATGAGTGCAGTTATGAAATTCATGACCTTCTGCTCTAGCACCTTCTACTTGAGCCAAAGGAAAAGATCAATTAGAAATGTAATAAGATGTAATGTGGGCCAGTCTTACACATGTGAGCAGATGTGGCATTCCATCTAATGGAGGGCAGTGCATGAATAAAAATGAACATGCCCAATCCAGTACATTATGCACTTTGCACTAGGAAATCCTTTGAGCATTTGTTCCAATCCACAGTTATTTGGAGTTCTTTGCAAGTTTAAGTAATAGAATTTGTCTGAGGTATGCAGTGTTTGTAAGCTTTTTAAAAAATATATAAACATACTAAGGTTCAGTAAACAAGTGTGAAGGGCCAATAATCGCATCCTGCTTCGAAAGACTGACTCTGGACAATGGGGCTCCCGAACCGCCGTGGGGCAATAGATGGCATGCATATCTCTATTTTGGCATCAGACCACCTTGCCATACACAGAGTACAGCAACAGAAAGGGTTACTTTTCTATGATACTGCAAGCGTCACCAGGGACGTTTTACTGACATCAACATGGAATAGTCAAGGAGGGTACATGATGCACGCATTTTTAAGAACAGAGGCCTGTTCAGAAAGCTGCAAGCAGGGACTTTCTTCCTAGAGGATTACCATTGGGGAATGTTGAAATGCCGATAGTGATCCTGGGAGATCCAGCCTACCCCTGACTCCCATGGCTCATGAAGTCATACACCAGCCATCTTGACAGCAGCAAAGAGCGCTTCAACCATAGGCTCAACAGCTGCAGAATGACAGATTAGACCTCAGTGAAAAAAAATATCCTCATGGCTATAGCTGCCTGCGATGCGCTTCATAACAACTGTGAAGCCAAGGGGGAGAAGTTTTTGCTAAGGTGGAGGTGCAATTGTTGTCTGCTGACTTTGAGCAGCCTAGCTACCAGGGCTATAAGAGCTCAGAGTGCTATATGGCTCAGAGAGGCTTCAAAAGACCATTTTAATAATGAGCCACAGTAACATGTGTTGCTGTACTGTAGCGTGCCTGGTATTGTTTTTTTGTACCCTGGTTTGAACCTTATAATGAGTGCTGTGTGTGGGGTAATGTAAAACTGCAAATGCATCTATTGCTATTATCTGTGAATGATGTCAGCCCCAGCCACCAGGGCAGGCTCCAGACCCCAGCGCGCCAAGCGCGCGCTTGGGGCGGCGTCCCAGCGGGAGGGCGGCAGGCGGCTCCGGCGGACCTCCCGCAGGCATGCCTGCGGAAGGTCCGCTGGGACCGTGGCTCCGGTAGACCTCCCGCAGACGTGCCTGCGGAGGGGCCGCTGGTCCCGCGGCTCCAGTGGAGCATCCGCAGGCATGCCTGCGGGAGGTCCACCGGAGCCGCGGGGCCAGCGGACCCTCCACAGGCACATCTGCGGGAGGTCCACCGGAGCCGCGGGACCGGCGACCGCTAGAGCGCCCCCCGCGGCATGCCGCCCTGCTTGGGGCGGCAGAAATCCTAGAGCTGCCCCTGCCAGCCACCATATGCTGAGAACTGATGACAATGATTTAACTTTCCATTCATAGACTTTTATTCTAAAGCCATGCAAACAGACATTTATAACTGAATGAAACTTCATAAATACAGGAAAAAGAACCTTGCAGGGGCAAAGAACAATCATTTTGATTCATAGACACATACACCAACCATGTCTCTCACAGGCTAGTGTATGTGCAGCTGTGATTGTCTGTACTCTCCCCTGGGATGGAGTGGTAGGGGTAGGGCAGCTGTCTTGAACACCACATGTAGTGTGTGTGTGTGTGGGGGGGGGGAGGTCCCAGAATGCAGTTCTCTATGGGCTACAGAAGGAGGCAAGCATGGTCTGTTGAACCTGAAGGTCAATAAGAGTCTTCAGCATATCTATCTGCTGCTTGAGAAGCACTATCATTTCCTGCTGCACGTCACTCTCCTTTTCCTGCACTTTTCTCCTCACCACATTCACCCTTATGGACAGAGATATTCTCCAAGTCCTGTATCCACAGCACCAGAGGCTTGCAGGATCTCTTGGACCATGTCATCCTTCATCCTTTTCATTCTGCTCCTTATCTGGCTGAGCCATTTTGCTGGATGGAGAGAACCTCAAAGCCACATTTCCAGTTGCAAATGCACAGAGGTACTATTGTGAGTGTATTCACTTCCACTGATCCACACAAAGTTACAAGCACTACATTCTCACTTCTCCTTGGGATTCATAAGCACAGCAGCAGTTCAAGCCATGGGGAGTATGGCCTGGGAGGCAGGGAGGGGACGAGTTAGACAATAAAGGTTGGGGACTCTCAGGCATGAGTATATGCAGATAGGGCAATTGAACTGAATACTGGCTCTGTTTTCCACGGGCAGTGGTGATTTTAGCTGCTATCTCACTCCTGAGGGTAACAGAGCCTGAAAGGGAACAGATCCTGCATGTGTCTGGCTGCAGACCAGGTCTGTATGCTGCTAGCATGTATGCTGCAATGGTGACTGCTGATTGGCACGTGAAAGTGTCCTACCATGTCAGACAAAATAAGGCAGCCTTCCCAGAAACCTTTGGCAGAGGTTTGCAGACTACCTTCAGGAAAGCTTCCTCCAGGTCTCTACAGAGGATTCACAGGACATCCCAGGTATATAAAAAAGTGTTCTGCAGGGCCCACTCTGCTTAACTGTACAGGGGAATAAGAAGCAGATAACATCTCTACCTCTATTGAGTTCACTACCTCTTCTTGCATGAAGGAAAAAAAAAAGAAGAGTAAATGAACACAAGTACCTGCAATATCAAAGCAAATTGCATATTTACCAGAGGTTTCTTCTCCTGTATCAGACTCACTCACAGGGACTGGCTTGACTGCTCTCACAACAAAAAGAGGTCCTGGCTCACTCCATTCCCAGGTCGCCTCCTCCTCTTTCTCTTCCAACATTTTGTCCTCGGTGTTCAGGCTGGAGGCTCATGACTGATTCCTCCAAAGTATCTATGGGGCCCATGGTGGTGAGGTTGCCGCTGAGGATCGCATGCAGCTTTTGGTAAAAGTGGTATGTCTGTGGCTCCACACCATAGTGACTGCTAGCCTCCCTTACCTTCTTCTAGTATGTCTGCCGCAGCTCCTTGACATTCACGTGGCACTGCTGCAGGGCCCTCATGTAGCTCTTCTCCCCCATGGCCCCAGTGATTGGCTTGTAGATATCAATGTTTCTATGGCTGGATTGGAGCTGTGCTTTTACAGCCTCTTTTCCCCTCAGATCCAGGAGTTCCCTTTCTATTTCAGGTAGGAGCAGTTGTGCTCTTTCCAGGCATATGTCACATATGCAGAAAAACCTGTAGAGCATGAATTGGACTCCTCAGCTATCTTAAGTCTCATCAATGACTTTCCCTCCTGGCAGATGTCATCCTCATATTGAGGGATAAGCAGGAGCGTGTCTGCAGCATGAAGCTGGCATGGTCATCTGGGCAGTTGCTAGGTCAGATCTCCATAGTGAGCAAACAGAAAATGGAGTTTCAAAAATTTGTGGGGCTTCAAAAAGAGAGGGGCTTTTTCTTGTGTACTTGGCTGCTGGGCAGCAGAGTTCAAAACCCTGACCAGTGCAGTCATGATGAGGCATTGTGGGATACCTCCTAGAGGCCACTAAAGTCGATATAAGTAATGCAGCGTCTACACTGACAGTGTGTAGCCCTAAGTGCTATGCCTCTTGCAGAGGTGGAGTTAAGTAGTTGGTGTAGTGGGCAAGTTACGTCATCGGTAGCAACATTTTAGTGTAGACACTTAGAGCTAAGTCAGCATAAGATGCCTGGCATCGACCTAACTTCTGTACTGTAGACCAGGCCTAGCTGTAAGATTTTGATTCCACATCAGATCCAAAAACAGAATGGATAATTTTATAGCTGCTAAAAATAAAACAAGGGCATCCAAAATGTTAGACATTCTATCATAAGCTCAAGAGATTTTGATGCATATGAATTTGAACATGAACCCTAGTCCTGATTCAGGCTCAAAACTCTAGCTAACAGCTATTCTGTATCTACTTGTTACCATACTTCTCTCCTGTACATGTAAAATATAAATAAGTACAGATCCTCCAAGTTTCAATCAAATCAGATGTTCTCTTTTAAAGACTGTACTATTTCATTCCATCCAATCCCGTTTACTTCCTGGATATCATGTTCTCATTCTGCAGCCTATGTTTTCACTTCTGTGGCCTCTTAGTCAGGTGCCCTATAATTCTTCTATCCTCCCAGGTTGCTGCACAGCTGTCATCCCTCTTCAGAATGGTAACATTGGTTTACAGCATCTGAGGACCTCTCCCTTTAAGTTACTGATGGGCCTCCATGAGCCAGAGTACCTCCACAGAAATTAAGACAAGCTAAGAATATGGCCTGAAATATTCAACTCCTGATATATTTAAAATGTTTATGCAAATACTACAATATTATATATAATATTCTATATTCACCTTTATTCCTATGGTACAGATTATTGCCCCAAACAAGTTCCTCCATTTGTGTTTAAATTATGTTTCAGTAGTGAGATGATTGCATTTAAATGGCTGTTATATATTGCTCAATAGAAAGTCATTTTCATCTCAGGTGGCAATATTCTTTTCTTTTTATGCCTCATAAGGAGGGAAGGCCAATAATAAAAAGACGTTGTCAACTCTCTCCAATTCCAGAGAAAGGTTTAGTTAAATAATCCATCATTAATATTCTTTTAGATTTATCTATTCTTTACTTTGTCAATTACCAGAGTAGTGACACTTTTGAAGGCTAAATCTAACTTACTTATGATTTCATTCATAAGGGCTACCAGTGAAGAACTCTGACCTCTTAATAAAGTACAGTAAAACCATTTTTTTACAATGTACAAACTGTATACCGAAATGCTTTGGGCTAAATCATACAGTTGCAATGTTAAAATAACCATGGGAGGCAGAAAAAGAGAACCCTTCAAGAGACGCATGTTTTCAGATAAGATTTGAAAACAGGAGGAGATCTGATGAGGTGGAGCAATACAAAGAGGCTGTTCCAGGTGCCAGGAACTGCAGAGAAGACAGCTCTTATACCAACAACTGCAAGACTGTAATGGGTAGAGAATGGGAAAGAGACCAGTACTAGATGAGCAGAGAAAGCAGGGAGAGGCATAGAGAAAGACAAGGTCTGTGAGGTGCTATGGATGGAAGGATATTACGAACTGCTTTAAAAGCTAGTCAAGATACCAGAGTCAATGTGGAACTGTTGAAAGTGATCTATATGAGGAAATCAGGTGATGTGGATGACAAGGCAAGCAGTAAGATTCTGCTGGAGTCTGGAAAGCAGATGGCTAAAAAAAAAAAGGAGGAGAATTGCAATTTCAATTGTCAAAACAAGAGGAGAAATGGCTCAGAAGGTATGAAATGGGGCAGAGATATACACAGGCAGGGCTGTAGATGGTGACTCAAAAATATCAGAATAGCATATAGAGGAGGCAAGAAAAAATATTCAAGGATAATACTAAAGTTGTAGATAGTAAAGTCCTGCTCCTCTTGCTCAAGAGAACCACTTCTGCCGCCGAGACATTTAGCTGGAGGAATCTGAATGGAAGTAACAATTCAGCAAGTCAAGACAAGCAGAAATTGTACAGAAAAGAATGACAGCCAAGAGATTGATCTGAACACTCCAGGTGAGATTGTCAAAACCAAGTAGGCGATTTAGTGACATGACTTACATTAATTTCAAATGGGATTTGCATAGCTAAGTCCCCTAGTTGTCTCTGGAAATCTCAGCCCCTGAACGTTGAGCATTGTTTTCATCTAGATCTGCATTTAGTGATCTAGAAATAAGCCCTGAATCTGAATACAATTCTGAGAAAGTTCGGAACCATTTTCAAACTTTGAGGCTTGATCCCGTATGTAGGTTGATTACCACCTGTGGAAAAGTGGAGGTTAAGGTTAAAGTTAAAACGATGACAGAGTACAAAAGATGAACAGGTTAGTGAAGAAGGCCAAGATACAAACCTTGAGAGACTCAATATTCAGAAGGACCTTAGTATAGAGATGGAAGCACAGACACAATAAGAACAGGTTGATAGACGAGAATGGAACCAGAACTGAAGGAAATGAGATTGCTAGATAGGTATGGGGAGATGGAGGAAGAGGTCCAGGGTGCAAAAGACTGCTGTATGGGGTGTATAAAGACATATTCCTTGAATGATTAATAATTATTTATTCTTCCTGGCCCTCAAAAATTAGAAAAGCTATTCACCTCTGTTTATCCCTGTCATAAACAGATAGTTAAGGGTTAATGTCTCTTTTACCTGTAAAGGGTTAAGAAGCTCAGTAAACCTGGCTGACACCTGACCAGAGGACCAATGAAGGGACAAGATACTTTCAAATCTTGTTGGAGGGAAGTCTTTGTTTGTGTTCTTTGTTTGGGGGTTGTTCGCTCTTGGGATATGACAGGGACCAGATGTCCACCCAGGCTCTCCAAATCTTTCTGAATCAGTCTCATGTTTTAATTTTGTAAGTACCCAGCCAGGAAAGCGTGTAGTCTTATGTTTGTTTTCTCAACCTGTAAATATTTCTTTTGCTGGAAGGATTTTTACCTCTGTTTGCTGTAACTTTGAAACTTAGAAGGGGTGAGGGAGTCCCTCTAGGTTATATGAACTGAATACCCTGTAAACATTTTTCCATCCTGATTTTACAGAGATAAATTTTACTTTTTTCTTATTCTTTAATTAAAAGCTTTCTTTTAAAGAACCGGATTGATTTTTCTTTGTTTTAAGATCCAGGAAATTGGATCTGGACTCACCAGGAATTCATAGAATCATAGAATCATAGAATTCAAGATCAGAAGGGACCATTATGATCATCTAGTCTGACCTCCTGCAAGATGCAGGCCACATAAGCCGATCCACCCACTCCTTAGCAAGTGACCCCTGCCCCATGCTTCGGAGGAAGGCGAAAAACCTCCAGGGCCATTGCCAATCTTCCCTGGAGGAAAATTCCTTCCCGACCCCAAATATGGCGGTCAGCTGAACCCCGAGCATGCGGGCAAGACTCTCCAGCCAAACCCTCTGGAAAAGGTTACATCATACCAGGCACATAATTGACCTATTGACTAAGCCCGTTATCCTATCATACCATCCCCTCCATAAACTTATCTAGCTTAATCTTAAAATCATGGAGGTCCTTCGCCCCCACTGTTTCCCTCGGTAGACTGTTCCAGTATTGCACTCCCCTGATGGTTAGAAACCTTCGTCTAATTTCAAGCCTGAATTTCCTGACTGACAGTTTATATCCGTTCGTCCTTGTGTCCACATTAGCACTGAGCTGAAATAATTCTTCTCCTTCCCTGGTATTTATCCCTCTGATATATTTAAAGAGTGTAATCATATCTCCTCTTATCCTTCTTTTGGTTAAGGAAAACAAACCGAGCTCCTCAAGTCTCCTTTCATACGAAAGGCCTTCCATTCCTCGGATCATTCTAGTGGCCCTTCTTTGTACCTGTTCTAGTTTGAATTCATCCTTCTTAAACATGGGAGACCAAAACTGCACACAATACTCCAAATGAGGTCTCACCAGCGCCTTATATAACGGGACTAGCACCTCCTTATCCTTACTAGAAATACCTCGCCTAATGCAACCCAAGACCGCATTAGCTTTTTTAACGGCCACATCACATTGCCTACTCATAGTCATCTTGCGATCAACCAGGACTCCTAGGTCCTTCTCCTCCTCCGTTACTTCCAACTGGTGCGTCCCCAGCTTATAACTAAAGTTCTTGTTAGACATCCCTAAATGCATAATTGGTGGGGCGGAGGGGGAAAGGAGAGGGGATAGTGAATTCCTCTTTGTTTTTTTTAAGATCCAAGGAGTTGGGATCAGTGTAGCCTCTCAGGGTAACCAAGGGAGGGAAAGTCTGGGAGGGTAAAGGTGGGGGAAATGGTTTATTTCCCCTTGTGTTAAGACCCAAGGGGTTTGGGTCTTGGGTTCCCCAGGGAAGGTTTGGGGGGAATGGAAAGTGTACCAAAACACTATATTTTTGGTTGGTGGCAGTGCTATCAGATCTAAACTAGGAATTAAGCTTACAAGGGTACATGCAGGTCCCCACCTTTTGGACGCTAAAGTTCAGAGTGGGGAACAAACCTTTGACAATCCCCAAATAGGAGCCACCCAGAAAGTAAAGACAATAAGAAAATGGCTCATACAAGTGAGGCAGTTTGTCTAAGGATCCATAGATCAACCAAGGCTGGGAGTTCTATTTCCCAAAAATAGAAAATAAAATGGCTAAAAGTATCATTAATCAGCAAGGCAAGAACCTCTCAATTTGCATATGGATAAAACTCCCCCCACAACTTAGCTAGAAAGAACTCCAAACAGTTACCAAGCAGAGTAACACCCTGCTTTCCTATGCAAAGAAGCTGTGAGTTAATCAAACTAGAAATAACTTGGCATGAAATTGAAGGTCAAATAGGACAAATTGCCTGTTATCCCCAAGATATCCAAGCCACATGTTTTCATCCTAACTTATAAACTACACATTTGTCTGCCTTGTAAATCAATATACCACAGATAAAATGCAGCACTGTCCACTAGGAAATTGAAATTAGGGTAGATGACATCAATGGTAGTGGATAAGTATCTGACCTATCCTGCAGGTAGGGGAGAGCAGTGTTGGAGATGTTTTCTCCTGACATACATAAGCTTAAGGAAAAATAGCTTTCTCTCCTCCTCCAACCACCACTTATATAATAATATTCTTGACCATTTTCAATCAGGGCTTCTTTGGCCACAGCAGAGAATTCACTCCTCTTCATGTTGCTAGTCTTTTGCTTTCTTCTGGTGAAAGTTTTCTCCCTCCTCATTTTCTGACCCCGGTGCAGTGCAAGCATGAAAGAGGATAACTTTGGTTTGGTTTGGTTTTTACAAATTTGCCCAGGTCCCAATTAGATTTTAGAGCTGAAATCTAACAAGCTAGGCTTGCCAAATGGATAAGTGTTAGACTCCATTCTGTACTGGCTATAATTAAGACTATGATTCTGTCATGGAGATAACAGATTCCGTGGTTTTAAGAGATGTCCATGCATCCGGGTTTCAGCCACCCAGCCTGTGGGTCAGTGTCAACGCCTCCACATTACATTGTAATACTTTGTTAAATTGTTACACATTTTTGTTGCAGTGATCATATCCTGATTTTGTACATTTTTAACATGAATGTTTTGTGAATTTTGCCTAATTTTACTGTAACAAAATCATATCCATAATGATTAGGGTTGAGCCTCAGCAGTTACATCAAGGAGAAATGTAAATCACCAAGATTCGTCATTACTTTTTTTTTTTGAGTAGCTAACACATTTATCACCAAGGAGGAAGGAGGCACTTGTCTTTAAGGCACTTTTGAGTATTTGGTCCCTGAGATATGAATGGATTGATCTAAACTTGTTTCTTTTTGGATTATCAAAACACAATTGTTTAAAATTATGGTTGAAATATTTGGCCAATTTGCTTGGATTTATAAAGGAGTTCAAATCTAAAATATGGTTACTTGATGTCTCGTTAGATCATGCAGACTTAGCAAGATAACCTACCTCAAAGTTATTAAGTCCAGCCTCCTGCACTGCGGCAGGACTAAGTAACCCCAGACAACCCTGACTGATATTCTCATAGTCTGTTCTTAACCCCCCAATTATGGGGATTCCACAACCTCCTTTGGAAGCCTATTCCAGAGTTTAAATATCCTGGTAGTTAGAAAGATTTTTCTAATATCTAACCTACTTCTTGTTATACCTTCAGTGGACATAAAGAACAATTGTTTCTCTCCTCTTTATAACAGCCCTCAACATATTTGAAGACAGTTAGCAGGTCCCTCTTCAGTCTTCTTTTCCCAGGACTAAACATGCCCAGTTCTTTTAACCTTTCCTCATAGGTCAGGCTTTCTAAACTTTTTATCACTTTTGTTGCTCTCCTCTGAACTCTCTCCAATTTCTCCATCTTTCCTAAAGTGTGGCACCCCAATTGGACACAGTACTCCGGCTGAGGCTTCACCACTGCCTAGCAGAGTGGTAGGTTTGCATCCCGTGTCTTACATGTGACTCTTCTGTTAACACACCCCAGAATGATAGCCTTTTTTTGCAACTGCACTGAGTCATTTCAGTAGTGTAGTCTCATATTAAAGAGTAGTTTAATCTCTATGTATAGGGAATGCTCTGCAGCAATTTTTAGATAATTGTCCTAGTTCAAATAAAAGACAATATACAGAGCATAGTGTGCATGTTTAAAGTTTGTTTACATTTCCTGAAAGTTGACTGGAAACCAATTAACGCAAACTGCTGTAGAAAAGACCCCCTTAAACTGTGAACCACAAAGGAATATACTTTAAGAAGTATACTTTGGATTGTATTACTTCACTTTTATCTATGAATCATATAGTGTCTTCTACAATATATCATTTTCCTTTTTTATTTGAACTAGTGACAAATGTTTTTATTATTATGTTCATTAAATATTTAGCATATATGAGGTGGCATGAAAAGGAGAAAAAAATATTAAAATCTGTTCTATATTGAATTGTATGGTAAACCTGCTATTATGAATTGTAAACATGATAAAGAATGCTATCAATGTGTCTAATGGAACAGAGACAATTCTAGGTTTAAAAGAATATGTACATGAGAAATAAGGACAGATGTATCTACAACATCCATGATTTAGTTTAAAGTGTTTGAAGATTTTACTAGGGCTATTGGATTAAATGAGTCTTCACTAGACTCACTTGTCCTTGTACCATTCTCTAAGCAAGAGAAATTTTCCTATTTATTATTTCCATGAATTCTGATTATATTACTTAAATCATGTGGCCTAATCTTAAAATAATAACTAAAAAAAATTGTCAAGCCTGACCTTAAAAACCTCTAAGGAAGGAGATTCCACCACCTCCCTAGGTAACCCATTCCAGTTCTTCACCACCCTACTAGTGAAAAAGTTTTTCCTAATGTCCAACCTAAACCTCCCCCTCTGCAACTTGAGACCATTACTCCTTGTTCTGTCATCTTCTACCACTGAGAACAGTCTAGATCCATCCTCTTTGGAACCCCCTTTCAGGTAGTTGAACGCAGCTATCAAATCCCCCCTCATTCTTCTCTTCTGCAGGCTAAACAATCTCAGTTCCCTCAGCCTCTCCTCATAAGTCATGTGCTCCAGCCCCCTAATCAGAGCCTGAGTTAAATTTTTGGCAAGGTCTGTCTGTCAGCCAGCTCCCTTGTCTTCATTCTGGGTGTGGCTTGCTCACTTGGGTTTGGAGAGAGATTTCTTCCACAGCAGGATGTGAGAGTTTTGTACCTTTACCAGTTCAGGACTGGTTGGTGACCTTTCCTCACCAGACTCCGTGTCTGTGTTGTCAGAGCATCAGCATGCCATGTCAGTTTCAAACAGCAGTACCTCCCCTTTGCACCTGCAAAAGGCCTCCTTGTCTACAAAGCAGGAATTGGTGCATGCCGGCAGGAGGCAATGTCTTGCCAAACTGTGAAGTGTGAACACATTTTTACCTTTAAAAAGAAATAAATACAGGGAGGGAGGAATCTTAGCTATCACTGTAAATTCCTCAGGCTGATTTCTTTCATCTCTCTAGCTCTATTTTTGGATTTGTATATTTTTATATATGAAACTTTAAACATTTGTATTTTTTTAACAATCTGTGAAGCACTATGAATTCCAGTTGCGTCAAATGTCAATATCTTCCACATCTTGTGAATACTGGAAGCTACGGATGGTTAGTAGAAAGCAGTGTTTGAAAAAAACACGTTTCAGTAACTCTGCCTCGTTGGGCTATTTGGTTGCTGGAGAACATTGCCAATTCCTCCTTGTCACTTGCATTCTTTAATGTACTGAGGTCCAAGGTAGATTTAGAGAAGTTCATCACTCGGTGACTACATTGTCGAGTAGTTATCCAGTATGTCAAATGCAGCAGAGTGCTGCGGGGAGCCCTTGTCTCCATTGAGAACATAATATACTTTCATCTTCCGTCCACATAGCTGTCCACTAATCCAGGATTGTCACTTAAGAAGCCTAGTGTAACCTGAGAAGGGTTCAAAAGGATCCCTAATAGTAATCTCCTTGTCCTTGTGGGGCTGTGTAACCTAAGTAGAAGGGAAAGTGGTGGTCAGCCTGGATGGTATTGTCTTGTTTCTAAGCGCTGTCTTTGAGGAATATTCTTTGGACCGAGGTTTCTACCGGTGTCATTGTGACAGCACTGAACAGGTCCCAGCAATGGAAAATTCACCACAGAGGAATGGTGTTCCCCCCCCCCAATTAGGGAACCAGAATTAATCTGTAGTTTCCTGTGGAAACAAATCGCCACTCCTCAGCGATTTACGCCTGGTCTGCACTTAAAAATCAGACCCATTACATTATTCTTCATTTCTCCTCCCTTTCTCCTGAATGCTACTGGGTTGCAGAATCTAGCCCAGTCCTTAAAAGTCTAAGAGTGTGACACCAATAGTAATTTTTAGAAGAAACAAAGAATAATTTATCCATATGAAACTGAAGGAAGAACTCATGCCGAGAAATTGTCAATACCCATGTTGGAGATAGGCAAGATAACAAGAGTAACAATCCTATTCTTACTAAGAATGTCATTGGATTTTGGTTCTTAGAGTTAAGGGTCTCAGCTTTACATTTTTAAGATGTATTTGTATTACAGTAGCTTCTAGAGGTGGGACCCCATTGTTGGGGTTCCAATAGGGTGGGGCCCCATTGTTCCAGATCCAGTACTTGCACATAGTAAGAGGCAGTCACTGTGCTCAAAGCCCTAAATAGATGAGACAGACAAAGGTTGGGAAAAAGGGAGCATTCACTGTTCAGATGGGAAACTGAGATGGGAAGAAAGATTGAGTAATTTGTCCAATGCTATAAGAAATCCGTTGCAGATCCAGGAACTGAATCCAGATCTCCTGAGTTCCAGTGTAGCATCTTAACCACAAGCTTATCCTTTGTATCTTGTCAACTAACAGTCAGTACTCATAAAAGTACAGTGCTCCCTAGAAATAAGCTGGAGCATTTGTTCAGTGGGGGACTAACTGCCAGAGTGGCACCCAGTTAATCTTCCTCTCCTCATTCCAGAGAACCTGGGTTTTCCCTGGAGGACGCCTATGACACTACTGACTAAATCAAATGCTGTTTAGCTTATAAAAAAAAATCAGACAAACAACAGCCTTGTGTGATATTGCTGTAGGCAATTCAGTCATCTGCGCACGGCTCTGATGCAGAAAGTTCTATATTAAGTTCTATTCCATTAACAATACTGAGGAAACAAAGCAGAACACTCCACTACATGTAGAGCCGTGTGAAACATTTAAGCCAAACTAAAGCCAGAAGAATAGGAGTGTGGATATGAGAATGTGGGCTGAAGTAACTGGAAGATAGACCATTAGATAAAAGGCATTAATCAGTGCATGTTCCCTGAACTCTTTATAACTCCATCTACCTGCCTTCTCCCACAAAGAAAAAAATAACCAGACTAAATAAACAAATGAAAACAGTAAAACTCTACACTTTTATTCTACCCATTACCATTTTGCATTCTTCTGCCTCTTGATTGGAAGTCCCAGAATGCTATTAAATTGTTGCCAATTAATGGATAACCTAAAATTTTGGGTGTTGTGCAGTAAAAGTTGTGCACAGCAAAATCTAACAGGCTTGTATATTTCCTGTCATTTGCCTTACTGTAAAAACAAATTGCCAAACATTTTAAGACACCTTATTAGTGTACTGAAGGGACACACAAGCTTCAAAAAGTTTAAATTTATCTATCAAAAGTTATATAATTTCAAACAACTGAGTTACTATTAAACTAATATTTTAAAATAAAAATCCTGTGGGGGTATCTTAGCCTACATTGCCTGCTTTTTTCATTCCCCTGTAATGTCACTGCACTTATGTATTTAATAAACTACAATGAAACGATATAACTCTCCAGATAATAGAAGAATAAATCCAAATGAGAATTCTTGTTGCTATTTATAAAAATACAAATAAGCAAAGAATTTGGATCAAAGTCTATAGGGCGACGTGATATATATATATATATATATATATATATATATATATATATATATATATATATATATATATATATATATATATATATATATATATATAGAACCTGTACTTACATAAAAAAAATAGATCTTCCTATATCCTAGTTGTTACAGAAAGTAGTTGAAAAATCAGAAGTAGGACCCAGATCCAAAGCTCACAGAAGTTAATGGAAAGAGATCATTGACTTTAATGGGCAGTAGTTAGACCTGGTAAGAACAGTGCAAATCTCTGTGGTTTTAATTTATTGGAATAAATGCAAAAAAATCACTTTGGTCAGTGGAAGTTTGCAAACTCCTGATTTCTGCTTTGCATTGGAATTAACTCAAAAACTCAGAAGAAATCATGCCTTGCCCCATCTGTAAGCAAAATAATAAATCAGCTCAAGTTTGCTCAGAGCTAGGTCCAGGTTTCCAGAAAAGTTTGGGAACCTTGAGTTCTGATCCAAAGTCAGCTGAGTCCACTGGGAATCTCTCTTTTGACTTCAAAAGGGTTTGAATCAGGCTTTTGGTCAACATTCTTACAAAGCAGGCATGATTTTGTGGTTTGTAATGAAATTAAGTGTCACTTGGTTTTGAACTCCATTATAAAAGTTTGCATGATGGGTTCTATTGCTAACACTGAGAATCACTTTACATGTGACCTTGGACAAATCACTCAATCTTCTTTTATTCTTTTTCCCCTTTGGGAAAAGTGGATTAATAATATTTTCCTACTTCTCAGGAATACTCAGAGGCTTAATTAATGTTTGTTAAATATATTGGAATCCTTAAATGAAGGATACTGCAAAGTAGTTTTGAATTTCTGCCAAAATAGTTAAAAATTAATTACTGTCCTCATGGAAAAAGGCAGGCAAAAGAAGATTTCGTTCTTTCTAAATTCACATACTTCTAGATTAGGATCTAACAGATTAGAACAGGGGCATATGACAACCTTAAGAAGTTCAAGATCAGGGGCATGCCTGCTGGGGTTTAGGATTTCAGCCCTGAGCCCTGGAAGGCACGCTCTGCAGGGCTGAAGCCCCAAGACCCCCATCCCCAATGCCAGAGGTGACACATAGGAGGAGTCATGTGGGGTCATGTGCCTCTCCCCCAATTTTTTGCCCAGGTTTGCTGGCTCCCTTGGTCAAATGATTCTGCTAGGTCAAGCAAGCTGGGAGTGGTGGCTGACCGTGGGAAGAGGCAGAGGCAAACAGCTGTGAGCTGCTGCTTTTGAGGCTGCCTCTCCCCACAGAGCTAAAGCAGCAGCTCCTCCTTGCAGCTCCCAGTTGTTTGCTGCTGTCTGTCCATGCAGCGCTAACACCTGAGAGTGGCCAGGAGGGGCCGCTGTCCGCTGAAGATAAGAGGGTGTGTGTGACTCCAGCTGTTTTGGGGGCTGAACCTTTAAATTGTGTCCCCCAACTCTTAGCAGGCACCAGTTTTCTCTGGCAGAAGACCCTAGCCCCACCAGCCTGACACAGGGCAGAAGTCCTGAGCTCTCCCCCAGGTCTGGTAGGCAGAGAATGAGGGGCTCCATGAGCCACAGTAACTAAAAAGACCAGCATGCAGCTCATGAACCGCAGTTTGGCCACCTCTGGATTAGAATGTCATTTTTGCAGATTAAGTGACAGTTGATGTGGTGAAAACTCTTGTCAGATAGTTGAAGTTAGATGTAAGCAAGCCATGCTGCTGAAAATTTCAGAGCTGTGAATCAAGTTCAATATATGAGGGGGAATGCAACAAATTATAAATACAGCTAAAGAAATCATGTTCAAATCCTAAAGCTTTTAAATTCAAGGTAGTAAGGAGTCCTATTTAAATCTAAAATTAGAAGTCCTCAGCTCACTAGTGCTCACCTGAGGTGTGAAGACAAAAAGAGGTACTTAGTGCCATTTCCTTTAATAACAAGAAGGGGTCAGATTCTCAGAGGGTTTTCATCTTAAACCACCACAAAATTACTGAAAAGAGTCTTACAAATGTCAGATATCAGCTGTTTACGACAGAAATGTATACTTTCACTAAGCAACAGGTTAAACAGCTCAAGGACCAAAGAAAAATAATGAAATACTGTATCACTCAACACAGCATTTTACTTTACTATACAGGCAAGTAAAAGCTTCAAAAGCAATTATGAAGCTTAGCTAGAAATATTTAACTCTTTGAAGAGGTTTTGATTTATCCATGCAGTAGGATGCTAAGATTAAGCCTGCCCAGAAGCCAAAGGTGACAGATGTTACTAGAACAAGCCAAGCTATCAGCTGAGGAATTTGCGATAAGATACCTAAAGGACCTTGGGACTCTGACCTAAGTGTGGAACCACAGAGAAGCGTGTGCTTCAAACCTTTATATCGTGAATAAATATACTGAAAGGTGTGAAAAGAGTGAGGGGGATAAAAGTCAGAGTAGCTGTTTTATGTGGTAAAAAAAATAATTTCCTATAAAGAGTAGTTCAAGACCTGTTGACTAAAGTAGTCTGTAAAAAAAACGGTTATGTTTATTAAATTCAGAAAGCTCGTTATTGAAGAGGTGCATTACATTTGGATATTTGAGAATAAGAAAACCTTCTGTAGCATAATGACAAAGTCCTTCTGACCAAGAATGTATATAGAAATATCTGAATATTGTGAATTATGTCCTGAGTGCCAAGAAGTGAGCCCAGGGCTTGTCAAGGAACTTCTGATGGTCACAGGTGGAAAACCTATTTGAGTGCACGGCAAGGGGCATCATTGGATCCTTAGACAAAGGTGCCAGACATTGTCAGTTTATTCTGGCAATCTGTGATTGTGTTACTAGATACACTGAGGCCACATTCCTGCACATGCATACCCCAGAAGTTTAGAGAACGGTTGAAGAAGTAGAGAAAAAGTGTTTCCCAGAGTGGATATTCTAAAGGAAACCATAATATTGGAGAGGTCAGCTTCATCTCAACATCACTAAGAAGCCGTCTGACCTCGTTAGCGGTGATTTTAAAAACCATGCCAAATCATTCCCAAGATGATGGGCTGGAAAAATATTAATAAAACTCATGAAAGCTTATGCCCAAATAAATTTGTGAGTCTCAAGGTGCCACAAGGACTCCTCATTGAAATAAAAGAGACACCATACCTCCTAATGACTACATATACAACAGTAGCTCAGGCATGCATGTGTTCACCTTTTGAATTATTATATTGCTTTCACCCCATGGGATTCCTTACTAGCAGGGCCAGAACCTCACAGTAAAAATGTACATTCTGGAAATTAGAAACTTGTTCATCTTATTGAGTTGGCAAAGAAGAATTTAACACTAGCCCAGAGAAACCAGAAGGTATGGTGTTGCAGGATAGCACACCAGGGAAATTAAGTGCAGCCAAGAGCTTCCCAGCAGCAAAAATAAGGTGAAGTAAACTGGCAGAGACCATCTAAAGTAATGAAGCGTACAGGACATGTACATTATGTTATTTCTATGCATAGTAAATAAGAATGAAAATATTATGCAAACTTATTAAAAGGGTAGAATGAATCCCAAGGAGGTCAGAAAGATTATTTTATGGTGTATGCAAGTATGCCAGGGTATGCTGCAGGAAAATAGATGTCAGAATCCCTGGGAATTCAGACCCAGAAGAAATTGATCGATGTATAGCATGGGGATCTGGATCTGTTACAATAATTCAGGTGTGCCTTTTCTAGAGCCCTAGGGCATACAAAAGTAATTACTCACACAGTGAAAACTGAAAGTCAAACCCATTCAGCAGTGGTCCATATTTACCTGGAAGGCTGATCCCTTTGGTGGAGAAGAAAGAAAACACTTTACAGATTAAGGTGATAGAATCTTCTGCACATTGGCAGGGCAATTCAGTGGCAGGTGTAGCACATTAAACTACCTTTAACTTTCTTTTATTAACCTGATTGGACTTCAAGACCACCGTATTCTTTTCACAACAGTTTCCCAATGAGTCCCCATTACAATTTTTTGTGGTTTTACAATCACATATTTTCTATTTAAAACATGCAATGTTTCTGTTCCTCCTGTTTGTGTGAATGACCCTCCTAAATAAGAAGGAAAACTGATTATGCATGCAGTGTTGTTAGAGGCACAAAGTAAATAAAAGGAAAAATATTTTTCTCTAGTTTCGGTTTATTTTAAGTGTCATTTGTAACACCAAATTTCCAGGAATTTTTTTTATTTTTGAAGCTATGTTCTTTTTAATGGAACAATTGTCATTATTTAGAATGCTGAATAAACAGGTAGACTTCCTAAATGAGTTTTTTTTTTGGTTTCTTTTTTGCTTGAAATCTTGGACTAAAAAAATCTCATTAAATGAAAGAAGTTACACTTGCTATTTCTAAATTTGTGGGGAAGTGCCCAGGAAACTCTACATTTAATTTTTTCTCATCTCCCCATAATCTCCCTTGCTGTAGGCCTGGGTTCTGAGCTACCTCAGTGGTATTGCTGGTTTGAGCTTATAACCCTTCCAAAATTATAATTCTTGAGTCTGCACTGCCAGACAGGAAATACACATCTCTTTGGTTCTGCTAAGAAAGCCAAGATGTGTGGGGTTCTGTATATTAGTAGAATGTCAATGTTGTTTGTATCCTTAAGCTCAAAGAGGGACAGATTTTAGAGTCTTTACTGTCCCTGACAAAAATGTGGCTAGAGTATTTGAAGAATTTTCAAAATCTGATTAGTCATTCCCAGGGGCGGCCCTAGAATAGCTGCCAGCAACTGGCACCCTAGGTTAACCATGCAATCGGCACCCCCAAACCCCAAGGGCAGATCTAGGCTGAGGTTTTTGGTAAACTGGGAAACATTGTGCCCCTTTTTCCCTGTAATGTTTTTTAAGCATTTTTTTTTAAACAGAGGCTTAATTATTTGGTTTGTCCATCCGTCTGTCCAACCAATGGGCCATGAAGCTGCGTCCCCATATTGTAACTTGTTTGTAACTTTCTCATCCTTTCTTCCTTCTACTTCATTTACTTCACCTTCAGAGAGACATGCAGAAATTGAATACATTTTCTCCACTTCCATATCAGTCTGATGTGGTGAGCTGCCTTCATCTAGAACAGTGGTTCCCAAACTTTAACAATCTCTGAACCCCTTTTACTAAAGTGTCAAGTCTCGCAAACCCCCTCCTGAAAATGAATATTTCCATAGATTTTCTCTTTTACCTGAGTATAAATTATAAAAGCAGTGATCTTGGAAATATAAAAGTTGTTTTTATGACATGCTTATTACACACTATTTATTAGTAATTATTATTTATCATTACAGTATTTTTATTACATTATGAAAACAGCAACACTCTTCCAAGATCTCACTTTCAGAGCTTGTATCACTTTGAATAAGCCTGTTATAAGACAAGGCTCCTATGTTTCATCAAGGAGTATCAGATGAGAAACAGCATGAAGGTATTTAAAAAGCCAACTCAAAGAGTTCCTCCTACACAAGCATTCAGGTCTTGAGCAGTCCTGGCAAACAACGCACCTTACAACAAAGCTTGTTCTTTATAAAAATTTAAAAAACAATACTAGCTGCCTATTTAATTTAAAAAACAGAGAAAAATATCCACCTCCCTTTCCATTTCTTATAAGAAGTCTTAACGTTTAAATCTCCTCAGTGTGATAAATATGCTTGCTTTGATTTGCTTAACTCTTGGAAGTCCAGGGGCTCTTGGGTGCTGGCCCCATGCTGCCCAGGGTCCCTAGGCATCGCTGTCTGCCATGAGGGATTTTTCTTCCCTGAGAACCCCCTGTACCATTTCGTGAACCCCAGTTTAGAAAACCAAGATGATGGAAACTTCCTTCTAGATCAGTGGTTCCCAAACTGCTTCCATGTGGACGTGAGCTAACCTCCTTTCCAATTAAAATTCCTTCATCTGGGTGCTGTGAACTGCTTCCATCTTTGTTTGGATTAAAGAGACGATATCTCAGGAAGGAACTCTGCAGTTTTGCTTGGTACGTTTTCCTTCTCAACCTTTCATTTTCGATACTCAGCTCCTGAGGGCTTTCTTTTTCCTCTTTTTGCCATGGGGTATTTGAATATTGTTATGTACTGCGCTCCTGACTGCAAGCATTATAGCATTAAGGATGCCTGACACCACATGGTTGGTTATTTAAACCACATTGCAGCAATCCCAACACGACTTTTCACTGCTTAAAGGTTCAGTGATTAGTAACATACACTCACTTACCTATTAAAACAGTTAGTTACAACATTTATGCGGAAACAAAATGACCTTTTTTGATGTTATAACCCAACACCGGTTGTTTGGAAAGTAATCCTCTTCCTCACCATTACCCGTTTGGAGTGTGACATCATCACTTTTATAGTCTATTAAGCATTAAAGCTGTTACTTTTCTTTTCTGGACTTTATTTATGACATGTGAACCAGTTATAACGAAGAAAAGTTCATAATTATACAGCCTGATAATAATGCAAAGGTTTAACAACACTTAAAGAGACTCACATTTTGGATTTATAATGCTGCAAGATGTTATTCTTTATTCTTTGGCACTAAGAAACACAATTTTCCACAGTATTAGCTCGATTCTTAACCATCCACCTGCGATGTGTGTTAAAATGACCATTTGACATGCATCAACTCACGATATATCCGCTCTACATGAATTTCCAGCTATGTGACCTTGATGTATATTCAAGTTAGGTGTCACTAGCATTGAAGCTCTTGCCGCTGGTGGATGTGTTTCATTGTGGCTGAGTTATTGCTTATCAAAATTGCAGAGTGGGTCATCTTGACCCTATGTCGCAAATTGAAAAAAAAATTACTAAATGATTTATTTTTGCAGTAAATAAAAGATTTGACATATTAATAAATTCTCAAATGTAGAGAAATGAATTATAATTCATATTCCCTCTGTATGCTCATGGGAATTGAAATAATGACATCTTCATTATTTTATTTGTATTTTTTTCATGTTTCTTTTTTTTCATTTTATTTCTTTTTAAAATTGAATTTTTCTCCTCGAATTTGGCACCCCATTTAACTTGGCACCCTAGGCGACCGCCTAGTTCGCCTATATGGACGGGATGCCCCTGTCATTCCCCGCCCCCCACTTCATATCTAACAGTAATATCAAGTTGGGAGATCCACAAAAAAGGGGTGTGTATTACGGAGAAATCATGATTACAATGAAAAGCAAGTCTCTTCCTTAGCTGTGAAGCTCAGACCTCTCAATGGTAAGAATTGACCAGAAATTTCATCATTATTAAAACCAAACCCAAGCTTTTCATCAGCGTGTGAAGAATGTTGATGAATTTTGTTTTTCATTTTCAGCTCACTCTGCATGCCATGGTTTAAGGGGGACCGGCAAAGACACAAACGCACATAAGTGATGCCATTGCTATATTTGCAGCCAGGTCCAAATCTGAACATCCTGGTAATCTGGTAAAACACCCTGATCTTGTGCAATTTCATCCCTGATTTCAGGACCAACAAGGAGTATACTAGCATCCAAGAAAAGATGATGAGGATAATTGTCATGTGATTGGAGAAGAGGATTGAGAGTCAGATGATCTAGGTTATATTTCTTGCAATTCTAAAACTGCCTTAATAACTTTGGGCAAAATTTACAGAATCTGTGCTTCTGCATCCACTTCTATAAAATGGGGACAATAATCAAGGACTTGTAGACCATGTTCATTAATGTTTGTGTAATGCTTTGATATAGTTGAATAGAAGACTCAGGATGAGTGAAATATCTGATTATTTTCCTAAGTGTTAATTAGGTAATGTGGGGTTCACACATTATTGTTAGTGGATATGTTGAGGGATGGCTTCACCTTGTTCAGTGATTTCAGAATATAGGTCAAGGCAGTACTTTGCTTGCTTACTAAACATGACATTTTCCCACCCATTTTTTACAGCAGGTACTTGTTGCGTTTCTTTGGTAAAAAACCTTACAGGAAAACCAGATTTTCCCAATATGCCATGCTGCTGTCATTCAATGTTTTCTACAATCACTGCATTCATTATTAAGTTCTACAAGTGTGCCTGAATGTGTAAGCAGCTTAAAATTTGTTTACCAATTCATTTGACCTTTAAGGATATACCGTACATTTTCTATTCCTCTCACTCCTTCTAAATAAGAAGCTATAAAGGGCATGTCTTAGCAGTAACAATCATAGAAAATTGGCAGAACATTTTGTACTGTTCATGCTAATTTCAGGAGAATTCTTGTATTTCCACAGTAAAACAGTATTTTTATTTTGAGTAATTTACATTTATTTTATTGATTTGTTTTTATGAAAAACTCCTATCCAAATCTGTGTGCCGGCACATTATTTATATTCCAAGAGGTGTATGCAAAATTGTAATGGATCAATATCTACTGAACTCCCAAATCGTTATAAATAAAATTTCCCCCACTCATCCCATTTACACTCCCAAACACACCACCTCATCAGAAATAGCTCTTCATCTCTGCCCTAAAAAACTCAACATAAAAAACCCAACTCTAGACAGCATTAGAGCAATGGCTAGTGGAATAAATTAAAAACTTGAAGACCCATCACTGAAAGAGACCTGCTGCTACTAGCACCTTCCATCTGAACTAAGGTTTGCAGTGTGGAATTGGATGTAAGGCACATCCACCTTCATTGGATTGTAAAGTTTCTGGCAAGGAGTTTCAGTTACTGTATCTTTCTACAGTGCCTACTAAATGGGGCCCCAACTGGTGTGACCCTAAACGCTAACACAATCTATATGTTAAATCATAATGGAACATGTTCCAGACATTTTGTTATGCAGTACAGTGGATGCACTCACCAGTATTCACCAGTTTTGCAATGCCATTCTATGAAATGAAATCATCTTTCTCTATTCAAATGCTTTGCACGGTGAGTCTGTGGAGGGAGGGAAGAAATTACCCCTGTTCTCTGAGTCCAGTACACTTAAGCAGATGGGACTATACAGATGGATGAAATCATTAATTAAGATTGAATATGTAAAATTCCCCATGCATTATAGCCTCCCTATAATTAAAGGAGATTTAACCAAGCTATAGAAGTATAAATCCTATGAGAGACAACCCAAAATATCAACAAGTCAACTTTGTATGTGTTAGGCTAAAACACGTTTTAAAAAGTAGACTTAGGCATGATAGGCAATTTTTTTTTCAGCACAACAGTAACAGCAACATAAAGATGTTACCCACAAACAAATAATACATTATTACAATAAGAATTATTTCCTATCATTTTTACATGTTAAAATATATATTTGGATTTCACTCTACCTACCACATTAATTAAAATGGTCACTTGTCACTACCGTTTAAAATGGTAAGAACATGGTTAAAAAAAAAGATTCTCATGCAAGCTAAAGACAAAAATATTTAAAATACCATCTGTGCTAAATCAGGTTTCAGAGAGGAAAAATAAAACAGTGAGCTTTAAAATTTCAACTATGCTAGTGACCCTCAAAGTCTTGCTGGCAAAAGTTAAGGAGCAAACTTAGCCTCTAACCCAGGCATAGTCATTAAAATAATTGTGGAGCCTCAAAATACATCTTTTCTCATAAAAATCTGTACCTTAATTATACAGTAGCCCTTGTAGTTGCTATTCCATTTACCTCACTTCATAATGATGATTAATTACATCTTAGCTCCTGCTTCTCCTTAACTGAGATTTCCACACATTTGTATGAGTTTGTGTGTACTTAAAACAGCACTGTGTCTGAACTGCTGATCTGGTATCAATGCATTTAATTATTGGCCTACAACCTCCAATGGGATACATATGAGTGCAGGGTCCACATGTATATATTATATTGCAGGATCAGAGCCCATATTTTTATTTATATAGAACAGAGTTAAAATATTCAGCATTGAATATCATAGGTTCTAGATGTGAGGTCACACTCAAGATGATGGGAATCCATCTTAAAAAACACACCTTAGGTTTATTGTTGTCATATGAAAAACTGAAAATGAAGCACTTCTGGAAGAGTCCATAAGATTGTAGTACATAATTATAACCTCTCTCTCTCTAGACATTTTAAACCAAATTATTGAATTCTATTGCAGGAATATAATTCTATATGATTACAATATTTACTATAGAACACCATTTAATTCCTTTAGAACAGCAATTCTCAAACTGTGGGTTGGGACCATAAAGTGGGTCATGTCCCTGTTTAATGGGGTTGCCAGGGCTGGCTTAGACTTACTGGGTCCCAGGGCTGAATCCTGAGTCCCGCCACCCAGGGCTGAAGCTGAAGCCATAGGCAGGGCTCAGGTTACAGGCCCCCTGCCTGGGGCTGAAGCCCTTGGGCTTTGCTTCCTCCCCCACCGGGGTGGTAAGAATCACACTTTGGATTTGGCCTCCCAACCCAGGACGGCAGGGCTCGGGAGGGCTCAGGCTTCAGTCCCTCCTGGGGTTGTGTAGTCATTTTTGTCATCAGAAGGGGGCCACGGTGCAATGAAGTTTGAGCATCCCAACTTAGAACCTTATTGAAATTTAATTTGCCTTCCCCCCCCCAAGATAAAATTATTAGTGATCAGTTACCAAATGAACAAGAAACACTCAAATAATTCTTTTCTGTTTCATTACAAGCTGTAAGAAAATTCAGCCCTAAGAGACGAATTCAGTATAGCCCTTAAATGTAAGTAAGAGCTTATGGAGATCACAGCAACCCTTCTTAAACCTGTTGGAATGCTTTCAAACCTGCTCCTGGCCAGTTAAAAAGATAATTTTAAGATTGCTTCCTTTAGGCTAAATGGATCACATCAAATAATTGCCTATTTAATTTATGACAAACTTCTCCTCTACTAAGCAGAAAAAAATGATTTAAGGTTCTGCATGTGCTTCTTCCATAAAGTTGGAGAAGTTAAACAGGATTTTGTTTTTAAACTGATCTCTCTTCTAGCACTAAACGCTTATAGACTGGCAGCTTTTGTTTGATGATCTCTCTCCTGGGACTAAGAGAAAGTGTGCAGACTCTTTAACCTGGGTGGTGGGTGGAGATGTCTGAGAGTGAATGACTTTGCAGCTCAGAACTCCGACACCAGAATTTCTCTTAGGAATTATGGCTAGAATGGAGATGAACAAAGTCTTCATGAACAATTGAGTCAAAAGCACCATCAGACTCCAGAGAGGGTAACCATTTTAGATAGAATTTTCAAGTCCACATATATAATATCCATGAATTTTTTGGGGTATAAGCTAACAAGAAAACTAAGAGGGATAAACCATGGGGGCAGGATGCAGATGAACTGAGTAATTATCTTTTTTTGTAATGGTTTTATTGTATGTTTGATACAGGTGGTTCAATGCCAACCACAGATACACACTCTGTAACCTGACTTAAATTGCATAGAATGTCAGCTACGGTTCCTTTGGGTCCATGGAATATACTTAAGCCCTTAATAAAATTGTGCTTACTCTAAATGCTGAACTCCGTATAGAATGAAAGGAAAATATTACCGGCATCATCCTAACTACAGTCAGCCTTAGCTCATTTTCTGGTGTCTTTTTTACAGGTATGATGTATGTGTGGTAGGGAAGGAAGTAGAAGGATTATCAGAGTGGAACAGTTTTCTTCACACCATTACATAAAAGCTTTAAAACAAAAAAAAACAAACAAAACAAACCAATTCCTTCCCATTTAGACAGTTAGTATGTTTACCACCAGTAGAGCTAGTCAGAACATTATTTTATGAAACATTTTTTCCAGTCAAAATATGCGGTTTCATAGAGACATATTGATTTCAACAGGAAGGTTTTTGAGGTCCAGGGTGCACTTTCTGGTCACTTAGAGAGAGAGAGACAAACTGAAAACCTGTTTTCCATCTGAAAATGGATGTTCTATCACAATTCTGTTTCACAAAAATGTTTGAAAGGTTTTTTTCTAATGCCGAATGAAAACAAATTTTGAAATCTTGAAAGTTATGAAATGGAATTCTCATTCCCTGGCTAGCTGTAGTTATCACGCTGAATATCATTTTGCTATAAGATTTTCTAGTTTCTGAAGTCATTTGGAAGGAGTATGTCAGGGCTGGTTTGAAAAGCTTCTTACTGACTGAGTCAGCTCGTAATAACAATTTCATTATATTTAAACCAGTCAGTGTGTTGAGTGCCTCAAGGGAATGGGAGGGCATAGCACTAGATGAAATATTTCAGCTGTAACTTTTCCCACTGCAAATGAAGATTCAACAATGAAACATTTCACAAATTCATGTCAGTTTTGCCAAAATTGTTCTTTTAGAAGAAATCCCACCCCTCAAAATTCTGAAAAATCAAAACTTCGTTTGGTGTACCCAATGAAATATTTTAATTTTTCATTTTGAAGTGTTACTGAAATGAATCCAAAACATTTTGAGAATGATCTAAATAGAATGAAACATGAAATATTTTGTTCTGACAAAACTGAAATTTGATCCAAAACAATTTGTTTTTGACTTTTTCAATTTGCCAGAAATTTCTGAAGTTTTCATTTTTGGGCCTGCCCAAAGTGAATTTTGACTTTCTGGAATTGTCGTCAAAAAATAAAATCCATTATCTACCCAGCTCTAGAAGAGGACTTGTTATTAAAAATATTATGGTATTTAAAGATACAGTCTGAGATTTTCAAAGACCCAAATGGAAGCTAAACACTTAACTGCTTGTGAAAGCATCCTCCATAAAAGCTTCTATAAGCTTTACATAAAGCAATTTCTCAAGGACATCCCATATTTAACTGTATTCCTTTTCTTTCGTGTTCTTATTTAGAACTTTCAGTATAAAGACGTAAAATCAAATCTCTTATAGCATGAAGGAAACATTTCAACCTGGAAGTCTTGCACTCAATACACAATAAGCCACAGATGTATTCAGTGAGAACATGTAAAATTTTCACAGTAAGGGGTACCATACTTGTATCTTATTGGGCACTTGGCCATTACTTATATTCTGAAACTTTTACAGTACAGCTTTGGAACTCTACAAACCAATGGTAACCAGAGAAAAGATGAGAGTTAACACAGAAAGGCTGTAGAGTGATACAATAGAACAAGGATGGCATAAGGGCACTACTGGAATCGTGGTATTTATTGTAAGCAGTCTACGAATGGTTCATGGTACTCTTCAAAAGAGTGTTCTTTCTTGTGTATGCGCAGGTCTGTTTGTATTGCATAACTGGAACTTATCTGCTCTGGAACTTCCAGACAATCCTGGATCTCGAGTATGGTCCCTGTTTGGATCCATTGCCCCCTCTGACAGCTTTGCTTGGAATAGACTATTTTTACCAGATGCAAAGTGAATGCTGCAGTTATAATTGCTGCTGAAGCACAGGGAGAAAGGTAATATGAGGAACAAATGTGGCCAAGACAGGAATGATAGGAGACAGCCTAAGACTTCTAATCCACTGTGGAACCTTGTCTCCCCAAAATAAATTCTGAACCTCATGAGTAATGGAATGGGTGAAAGCTTGTGCTTGGTTGATCCCCTGCTAACAAAAAAACAACAACCCCACAATGTGGCAATTTTATCTGTCACCTGCTTCCTGGGCAGATTTGATATAGAAACATAACAAGTGTGTAGGACTCCATGGATGTGTAAATAAAGAATAAATTAGATTTTAAGGTTAATGTGTCCTTTAAATAAGTTGCAGAATTTGGATGATCTCTTCTTTTTTGGTTTGTATTGATGGTGATATTTACCAGTTATTATGATGGATAAGCATGCTAAAGGAGTAATCATCCATGTAAATTTGTCTGACATCCTCATGAAGTGAGAGTAGGCAGGTAAAGCAAGCTTCTGCTTCCAATAAAAAAAAATGGTATTAGAGCAGTACATTTTTCAATAGTAAGGCACAGACAGTGTAAGCTGTAAAAACCTCAAAGAGATAAATTCATCACTGCTTCATCAAGAAAGAAATCCCACTGGGGACAGTGGGAGTTTTGTTTGATGAAGAACTGCAGAATTTGTCCCACAGACATGAGAAAAGAAGATGAGGTTATAGCTGTTTATTTCACATCATCATAGAATCATAGAAGATTAGGGTTGGATGAGACCTCAGGAGGTCATCTAGTCCAAACCCCTGCTCAAAGCAGGGCTAACCCCAACTAAGTCATCCCAGCCAGAGCTTTGTCAAGGTGAGCCTTAAAAACGTCTAAGGATGGAGATTTCATCACCTCTCTAGATAACCCCTTCCAGTGCTTCACCACCCTCCTAGTGAAATAGTTTTTCCTAATATCCAACCTAGACCTCCCCCACTGCAACTTGAGACCATTACTCCTTGTTCTGTTATCTGCCACCCTGAGAACAGCTGAGCTTCATCCTCTTTGGAACCCCCCTTCAGGTAGTTGAAAGCAGCTATCAAATCCTCCCTCACTCTTCTCTTCTGTAGACTAAAGAAGACCATTTCCCTCAGCCTCTCCTCTTAAGTCATGTGCTCCAGCCCCCTAATCATTTTTGTTGCCCTCCGCTGGACTCTCTCTAATTTGTTCACATCCTTTCTGTAGTGGGAGGCCCAAAACTGAACGCAATAGTCCAGATGTGGCCTCACTAGTGCCGAATAGAGAGGAATAATCACTTTCCTTGATTTGCTGGCAATGCTCCTACTAATGCAGCCCAATATGCGTTAACCTTCTTGGCAACAAGGGCACATTGTTGACTAATATCCAGCTTCTTGTCCACTATAATCCCCAGGTCCTTTTCTGGGGAACTGCTGCTTAGCCAGGCGGTCTGCAGCCTGTAGCCATGCATGGGATTCTTCCATCCTAAGTGCAGGATTCTGCATTTGTCCTTGTTGAACCTCATCAGATTTCTTTTGGCCCAATCATCCAATTTGTTTAGGTCACTCTGGACCCTCTCTCCCCCCCAGCTTACTGTCATCTGCAAACTTGCTGAGGGTGCATCATGCTTAAATATAAACTGGTGCATTTCAAACAAACAAGGTGGCATAGAGATAGGAAACACATAGCTGCAGCAAACTGCTTCGTAAAGTTTCAGTTTCTGCTGAACATGTCCTTCTAAGCTTGAAAATTCCATTGACCAAGCCCACAATAGAAAATAAGTAGACAGGGGCTCCAAGAAGTCACTCCAAAATACTTGACTACTTGAAGGGCAGGGAAGAGAGCCCATAGAATCATGGAAATATAGTACTGGAAGGGAGCTTAAGAGGTCATCCAGTCCACACCCTCTTCAGGATCATCTCTGACAGCTGTTTGTCTAACCTGTTCTTAAAAACCTCCAATGATGGGGATTCCAAAACCTCCTGTGGAAACCTATACCATTGCTTAAATATCCTATAGTTAGAAAGTTTTTTTTCCCTAATATCTAATCTAGATCTCCCTTACTGCAGATTAAGCCCATTATTTTTTGTCCTAACTTCAGTGGATATGGAAAGCAATTAGTCACCATCCTCTCTAAAAGCCCTTAACATATGTGAAGACTCTTATCAGGTACTCTTAGGCAGGGGCGGCTCTAGAAATGATGCTGCCCCAAGCAGCGCGGAGCGCTGCGCCGCCCTTCCCCGGTCCCGCGGCGGGTCCCCTCTTCCCGCGGCATTTGGCTCCGGTTGAGCTCCCGCCGGCATGCCTGCGGCAGGTCCACCGGAGCCCGGGACCAGCGGACCTGCCGCAGTCATGCCTGCGGGAGCTCAACCGGAGCCGCGGGAAGACGGGACCCGCCGCAGTCATGCCTGCGGCAGGTCCGCTCGTCCCGGGCTCCGGTGGACCTGCCGCAGGCATGCCGGCGGGAGCTCAACCGGAGCCAAATGCCGCCCCCCCGGGAAACGGCCGCCCCAAGCGCCTGCTTGGCGCTCTGGGGTCTAGAGCCGCCCCTGCTCTTAGGATTAAATATGCCCAGATTTTTTAACCTTTTCTCTGGTGAAATTTTCAAAGCCTTCTATCATTTTTGTTGCTCTCCTCTGGACTGTCTTCAATTGTCCATATCTTTCTCAAGATGTGGTCCCACAACTGAACACAGTACTCCAGCTGAGGCCCCACTAGTGCCAGTTAAAGAGGGACAATTATTTCCTGTGTTTTACATACAACACTCCTGTTATATAATTCTGGGGTGTATTAACGTTTGTTGCAACTGTTGACTCACATTCAGTTTGTGATCCACTATAACCCAAATCCTTTTCTGCAGCACTAATGCCCAGCCAGTTACCTCCTGTTTTGTATTTTTTCCTAAGGGAAATACTTTACACTTGTCTTTATTAAATTCTCCAATTTTTCAAAGCTATTTTGAATGCTAATTCTGTCCTCCAAAGTTCTAGCAACCCACCATGGTGTTATCTGCAAATTGTTTTTGTAAGCACACTCTCAGTTCCATTATCTAAGTAATTAAAGAAAATATTGACTAGTACCAGATTCAGGATAGTCCCCTACGGGATGCTACTGGATATACCCGCCCCTAGTTTCACATGGATCTGCCAATCGATATTCTCAATGTCATAAGAGTCAGAGCCTGATGCAAACTGCTTCTTATTGCAACATATGAATGTGTTTGTGTGACTTAATCATCTAAGACAGTAGCATGAACTGTGTTCCAAAAAAATTCATTTGGCATTAAGAAAACTGTATTGGCAGGAGTTGATTCCATTGATGAAGTTCTCGTGTCCCAAGTCTCTCAAGCCTAGGAAGATTTCTTCCTAAAAGAGGAGATTGTCTGGGTTTTAACCTAGCCACAAACTTAACATACATTTAAGAACAAGTTAGTTTGATTTTGGTGCATTCTGCAAGACTCCTGAATGCTTTGGGCATTAGATAAACAGTGACTTTTGGTTAATTCCAGTAAGATTGAAATAAGCTTCTTAATTAGGTTACATTTTAATTATGTTTTTATCAGCTGCAACTGTGCTCTTGCTAACTAGTATCTGGAAAGACATTACTGGGTAATCTACTGGGAAACTCCTACAGGTAAAAATAGATGTGCCTTCTCAAACAAATCTAGGTACCAATACAGCCACCCATTAATGTAATATCTTAACGCCTCACAAACATTAATGAATTTATTCTTACAATACACCATTTCAGGGAGAGAAGCATTGTCCCATTTCACTGATGGAAATGGAAGTGCCAAGAGATTAAGTGACTTGTTCAAGACCACAAAAAAAGTCTATGGTAGGGGTGGGAATCTCTTGATTCTCAGTCAAGTGCCTTAGCCATGTGATCATGCTTCCTCCCAACAGAGGAAGGACAGAGACCTCCAAATCCATTTAATCAAACACATTCACTTGCCAGGCTAGAAGTTATTTTTAAATACAGTTTAATTTTTTTTAAAATACTGAGTTTAAAGTCACGTAAGGAGACATTTAATAAGTCACGTCAGAGGCAAGCTGTACTCTACTCAGAGCTAGATTAACAATCATTGCATTGACTTAATCAGATGTATATGACATTTTGAAATAATTAGGTATTACTATCATCAATTCACTGCAAAGTGATGTTAAAACTTGGTCCAATAGCACTTTCATATCAGCATTAGCAGCACAGGCATTTAATAGAGATCAAATCCACCCATGCCTCTCCTCTCCCCACAAACAACACAAACCCCTCCTCTGTGAACTCTTTTAGTCCTAGGAACTAAAACAGAACAAAGTTTTGATGCAAGTGCTTTACTTCTCACATTCAGTAAACTATAAACTAGCAAATAAGTGCAAGTACAGGGCAATATCAATTGCAACAAGGGCTCCTCTGTGTAACCATTTCATTTACATTCTTCCCTCTCCCCTCAAGTGAGGTTATCCTAATGACTTGATGTTGAGTCTTTTGCATTTTACACTAAACATTGTATAAAGAAGCCACATGGGCACAGTTGAGTCCCAAATAACCAGGTACATAAACATGCAAGGCCTAACTGCATACACAATGCTGCTTTGGCTGTTGCCTGGGAACTTTTAAAACACACAACACAGTAGCATGCCAGTCTTGGACTCTCATACTATTTAAAACAATACTACCTGTGACAGGGAGCACTGGTATGCAAGGGTTAACTCCACTCTCTGGGCCAAAGACGCCACACCCCCCACTGAGCATGCTCTGGATGGAGACTAGGTATTAAAGGGAGCAGCTCAGCTCATTCAGGGCTGACTGCCAAAGAGAGAGGGCGCACACTGTGAGCTCTAGCCCAGAAATCACAGAAGCCAGGAATGCTGAGACTCCAGAAGATGCCCGAGTGATGGAGCTTTTGGGAGACGCACTGACTGGGGAGCCCAGAGACCCCGGGACCATAGCGTCAGGAAATAGGTAGGAAGTAGCTCATGGAGACGAGTTGTGGTGCTGAGGGGGTTCGGCATGTTTTGGGCAGATTCTCCGCTGACCCAGTGGTGGGCATACTTGCTACTAACAGGACCCTGAGCTGGGACCAGATGGAGCAGGGAGGGTCCGGGTCCGCCTATCCAGCTGCCACAAACCCCAGGGTGACGGCCTACTTTCCTGACAGGCCACTAGGCCATGCAGCCCCACAGAAGGGGCAGTGATACTTACTCTGGCCATTCTACCGTGCAGCCCTGAGAGAGGGTGGCCCTACTGACTCTTGCCGCTGGCCATACCACCTTGCTGATCCTGGAGGCCACACTGACTCTGACCACTAGGTGATACACCCCAGCTGAACTGGGAAGCCATAATGACTCGGGCCATTGGGTCCCACAGTCCTGTAGGAAGAGGACATCACTCTGGCCATTGGGCTACACAACCTTGAGAAAGAGAGAGAGAGAGGGGCCATATTGACTTTTACCACACTACCCCAAGACAAGGGATGGTCATAAGGATGCGACCCTGGGGAAGTAATTATCCCACCTCCACCCCAAGAGGGGATGAGGTGCACTTGCCCCAGAACACAACCCTATTCCTATTATTTGCACTTAGCCAGAGTGTATTACACTATAGAGAAAATACGGGACTACTTCTCTCATCCCTTAGGCTTTTAACATGAGATACTCAGTACCAGAGTGCAAAATATTTTCCACTTTTTAGAATTATCTGCAGGCAAAACTGTTGGCAACTTCAAGATGCAATTAGTAATATTACCTTTTATATTGCAGGTTGTGATGGGGGTGGGGCACTCGCCTCTTGAGTGCCTCCTAGCAGCAGGGTGCAGTACTGCTGCCCTTTTCTCACCTCTGGTGTCACCTGCAGGCTGACAGATGATCTTGGCAGGTCTTCAGTGACTTAGCCCTCCAGACAAGTCAAAGTCCAGATGAACCCCTTCCAGGGTACTGAACAGTTTGATAAACAGTCTCTGCCCTCACCAGTGTATTCAGTCCTGGCTCTGGGACCCTTTAAATGCTTCCCTTTGTTTCGGCTCCCAGTGCATTCCTGTCCCCTTCATGGGGTTTACATCACTTTACTTGTGGCCAGTAGGGGTACCCAGGCCCATTCACTACTGTGGGTTGCAACCCAGTGACTCTATACACAGCAGCCATGTACTTCTCACTGAAATCCTTCACTGCAATTTCCCTGAGCCTCTTCCTACCAGCCTTATCTCAGCACTCGCATCCTCAGGTTCTTCTCTCTCAGGAAACCCAGCTGTGTAAGTTCAGCCAGTGATAACATATAGCAAACTGTCAAGTTCCCATAGCCAGAGAGAAGCACCTGGAATGGACATGCTAATGCTCTGCAGCTCCTTTTAGCTAAGCCTACTGGGTTCTGATTTGCTGCTTAAATGGGCCCACTTTCGCTGCTCCATTGCTGTCACTTCTTCACGTGAAGTACAGCAGAGGGCCACGAAGGCTTGGTACTCTCCCTCCCCACTATCTTTATAGTCTTTACAAACTTCTAAGATGCCATGGTCCAAGCCTGGGAGGTCTTACAATCTAAGAGAGACATTGAATAAACAAAGTTTAAGGAATGGGATGCAACAGAAAGCAATTGACTGAACAGCAATGTTGAAAATGGGATCATATCAGTTTCCAGATATTGTTCTTTAAATGATATTTACTATTCAGTAAAAGTGTCTTTGAGAATCTTCAGGGCCTACAGAGTCCCTCCTGTGGAGCTGGAAGCTGAGCTGTAGTTAGACCTGGGACTTTCAGAGCTTTCATGCTTCCGGTTCCAGTATTTTTTTTAAATACTGAGTTTAAAGTCACGTAAGGAGACATTTAATAAGTCACGTCAGAGGCAAGCTGTACTCTACTCAGAGCTAGATTAACAATCATTGCATTGACTTAATCAGATGTATATGACATTTTGAAATAATTAGGTATTACTATCATCAATTCACTGCAAAGTGATGTTAAAACTTGGTCCAATAGCACTTTCATATCAGCATTACCCTATCACAGTGGGGCTGCCCTGGAGTCCCCAGCCCTGAGGCAGTCCACATGGCAAGACTGTGCTGGAGAGGAGCCATGTACCCTGAAAAGCTAGGCTCCCCAGCAGCCAACCAGGAAACCAAGCAGGTTTACAGTGGAACCCTATCTGTGATTCAACACAAGTTAGTTGAGCCTGAGTGAGTGCCACAAAATATTTTGGGTTTGATGAATCAGCATTTTCTGATTAAACTTGGTTTCCTCTCCTTAGTGGTTGAGGACTGTGCTCCCTTCTGGGTGGGGTGCTTGAAAACACCTACAGAGCAATAGTTTCCTAGTAAACAAGATTTACTGAAAATAGACAGAAAGTGGAGTTAAAACAGAATAAATGGTTTGCTTAGCATCTCTAGTTTTACATTGCTCAGAAACTGAATTAGATAAGACAGTATCAGGTTAGTTATAGAAGGGAAATAAAATAATCTTATGTGTTTAAGGAACAATTGTCTAACCTCACCAGATTCAGCCCCACACTAAGGATTGACAAATCACAGGCTGTCTGTCACACTCAGCCACATTGAGTATCCAGGAATATTGTATAATATAAAATAGAGGTGGTCAGAACAAAATGAAATTAACCAAAACAAACATTTTGCAGAGACATTTTGGTTTCCATGAAGACTTGATCAAAATGTTCTTTAAAAGGGAGGGAGGGACGAAGCAAAGGAGACTCTCAGGCTCCATAGCATGGTGGTTAATACATTAGCCAGGAAGGTGATCTAGGATGAAACAGTCTGCTTTGTATCAGGTAGAACACACATTTTCTCTGACATTTCAATAGCTCTTCCTGATTCAAAGACAGCCATTTAGACAACTGCTTTTTTGTAAAAACATTTGAAAGATTTTGTCTTCATTCCAGTGCGGAATACAAACAATTTTTGAAACCTCAAAAGCTGCTACAAAACAGAAAGGTCATCCTCTGGCCAGCTCCACTATAAGAATTACAAACAGCATTAAAATATTCATCAAAAATAGAAAACCCAATGTATGTGCAATATGACAGTTAACTGTCCTATCAGAACTTTAATAATGTGATCTGCTAAATATTAAGTTCTAAAATTTGTGAACAATAATGGTATATTAATATCAGGTTGGGCATTTTTATACTCTGTATGTGTAGCATGCACACACAAATTTAGCCAAATTCAAAGGCTATTTTCATTCAATCCCAGCTCCATTTACTTCCAAGCCAACTAAACCAGTTTATACCAATCCTGATTTTGGCTCTGTGTGTACATATGTGCAGTGCATATTTAGAGACATTTCCAGTTTTAAAATGAATCTCCAATAGCTTTCTCAAAAATATTCTATTTAATTTTTAAAGATTAATGGTGCATAATATTTTCTTTAATGAGTGAATCTAATGCTATGGTGGAAGACAATCAGTTTGTTCTTTTGCATCTACTTCTCTTTTGTCAGCAATAAGAGTATTCAGATGTCAGGTGGTGGAAGACATTATTCCAGCAGCAATATCTTGTGCTGTAACAGCCTCCTCAGGCAGTTAAAACCTCTGGACTTGCTAAACCACCCATCGTGAGGCTCACAGTGCTGAGAGCTTGTCTGAGCTGTTTTCTCCTCCTGGTTTTCCATTTCATTTGATTACCCTCTCATTTTGACTTGCACACTGAATTTTGTGGGCAAATCAGAATCATGCTTTCTACTATACAATAATCACAGCTTAGCTTTGTGATCTGTAAGCCACTTCCTTTGCTCGTGCAAAATTTTTTTAATTGTGTTATGAATAAATTTTACATATGCACATGACTTACAATACATTAATGCTATTAATTATATTTAAGGCTTCCTGTAGAATGGCCATGTATTTGCTTATGAAATATAGTTCTTTGAGATGGGATCAGACCACTGACTCATGATTAGATAGATGGAATACATGCATGTGTGATTGCATATAAGAATGAAGGCTTCTGGAAGAGGTGTAACTTCATACAGATTAAACAGAGTGTGCTAATTCTGATCTTCAGGGGCAGGTTAACCATTACACTAACAAAGCACTGATTTACAAGACCACTGAAAACTACTGATATCTGAAAGGATATGGAAGATATTAGCTAACATGTTAACAGCCTTGCGTGGATAAAGCAGTGTACCTTTAACACATATTAAACTGATCAAATTAAAGCCCAGGCTTTACTACCACTTTCCAAATCCCACTCTAGAGGAGGCCAACGTGGCCAAGCCTATACCTACAGTGGAGGCACTTCTAAAGTTCATTCCATTTTGAAAGATTCTACCAGCTAGGGAGATATTTTAGCAACTAAACTTAAAGTAGGGAATGCTGGGAGAACTGGTACCCTCTCAAGTGGCACCCATTGTATTTTAATAGCTTTCACTGGGACCAAAACCATAAAGACCAAAACCTGCCATAGGCTGCTCTTCTCCAATAAGGGGGCATCTGAAACTGTGACCAGACCCTGGATTGTGGAGACAATATTTAAAGGGCTCTCTCAGTCTTCAAGACTTTTTCTTATCCTGGTCATATAGAGCAGCGGTTCTCAAACTGTGGGTTTCCCATTTTAATGGGGTCACCAGGGCTGGTTTAGGATTCTTGGGGCCCAGGGCTGAAGCCCGAGTCCCATCGCCCAGGGCTTCAGCTCTGGGTGATGGGGGTCAGGTTACAGGCCTCTTCCTGGGGCTGAAGCTCTGGAGCTTCGGCTTTGCCGCCTAACCCCCAAGGTGGTGGGGCTTGGACTGTGGATTTGGGGGGCCTCCCCAGGGCGGCAGAGCTTTATAATCTCTTGTACTGGTTATAGCAGTGCTCCAAAAGGTGCTATTGTCAAAATATTCTGGCCCACATGAAGATTCCTGCTGAGCAGAAACAGGGACATCAATATAAAAGGTAACTTGGACAGCAAATCCAGACCCAGAACAGTTCATGACTCATTAGTTGGGGAATGATGATGGCAATCACACAGCTATTTAGGGAGTTTCATTCATCTTAATAGAATTAGTTAAATTGGAGGCAGGTTTGTTTATATAAAAAGTTTTTCCCCATATACCTTCTATTTAGAAGTTCGTATATTTTTCCTTACTCTAGCCACCAGCCTTTATGGAACAGTCCTTGTTGGGCAGTGTCACAATGTAACACAAAAAAATGTTTAAAGGCAGTATATAAATGGAGGAATCACTGCTTGCTGCTTTTGCTAGCTATACCTATATCAGAACATTTATAACTGGAGATCTGAGTTAATTGTAAAAACATAAATCAATTATTATTGGATTATATAGAGCAAATAAAAAAACATTAGGAAATACTCTTTTTTTCTGTAGTTTGTTATTGTTTGTGCTTTATTATTATTTTATTTATTAACTTTACTCATTTTCCTTGCCACTATCAGGTACTAAATAAGAAACAATAATTACTAATGCTCCCAGTACCATCACAGATGGGAGACTTCAATAAACTTCCTCATTTTACTGCTTGTCCCATTGTGCTTAGTTGACCTGTTTTAAGGTAGTTGACTTTATTGGAATTTGCTGCCATGCTGACTTTAGCCTTCTCTCTTTCCACTAGCTGCAAGGCATGTATAGCCATGTTTTCAATTTGGCTCTTTTTTGCAACCTGCAGTATATTTTAATAAAGGCAGACTAAGGCTCTCTCTCTCACACACACACACACACACACACACATTATCTGGGGCAAGTAAGAAGCTTTCATAGGTGAGTGCCATTTGCTTCTGAGTCTTCATAGAGTTTGAGGCCTATATATTACAGGCCATTAAATTTCACCCAAATACGCCAATGACCTTAAGCATTTCAGTCTTCAGGAGACTTAAGTGTTGTGTGCCACCAGCAGAGAACAGGAGAGACCAACGTGCCACCAATGTCTCTGCAATGTCAGGGAGTTGACTAGGTGAGATGTGCCCAGATGATCTTAGCAGGCAATCCATGCCCCATTTTTAAGAGAAAGGCAAAAAAACCCTAACCCCCAAACATCTAAGGTCGCAGCCAATCTGACCTAGGGGAAAATTCCTTCCTGATCCTTGGTGATCATTTTGACCCTGAGCATATGAGGAAGACAGGAGCAAGACCAGCCCTAGATCAAATGGCACCCCAGTTAGTGTCCTCAGCGCCCTCCCTCCATTTGTTAATCTTTTATTTTTATTGCATTTGTAGCCCATTTCATGACTTTGATGCATAATTTTCATGCATGATTTATCCCTGTCATATAAGATAATACATTTGCATGCTAGGCTCTGTAAATCTGTATTTATTCATGCCATATATAAACAAAAAACCCATTTCCTCTAAGCTTATAGAAACTTTAATTTTAAGATAACTGAAATGTACTAACATCAAGAAAATGAACTGTGCACCAACATTGGGTGGACCAGTATTAAATAGTGTTACAGTAGGTGACAGCCTTAGACTGTTAACCCTAGTCCTTTAGTTCAAAAGATCACTTTTCTCCTGTTTGCCTTCATCAAGTGAAGCACATCAGAGAACACCAAACACTGGCTTATGGCATTTTCAAGTAATAAAATAGCAAGCAATGTCGGTCTCTTATTGGCCATCGTCGATCGAAGATATGTTTTAATGAGCCTGAACTTTGAAAAGCTGCACTTACCACTCACTACTGTGACCAGCAGTGTGAGCAGAATCCTCAAAGCTATCCACCCCTTAGGAAAAGGGTCTTTCAGCTCTGCCTGATGAATGAATTGGAGAACTTGGAGTGGAGACTGCTTCCTGTATGGTAAAATGTGATGAACGTTGTCCAATTCAACTTAGAGGTCTTTATCATTGATGTGCAAACATTCCCTATGTGTCAGCATTTGGTGAAGGTCCATACAACTGTTCAAGAGTGTTTTCCTATCCTCTGGCAGCTTACTAAGGTCATACAAAAGCCCCCAGATCTTTTCATGGTGCTTCATTTGTCTGAATCTCTCTTCACTGGACATTTTAACAGTGTCAATGAGTGAGCAAAAAAACTCCCTCTTGAATTTTTCTACTGAGCTTCCCATGACCTCATCTCTGCCCTCGTAACCAAACTATTTCTTCTTTTGATCAGTATAAGTGTTTCCTTGAAGACAGGCTCAACTCCTAAGTTTTCCACCATTTCTTTGGCAGCGATGATATCTTCAAATCCATTGTCTCAGTAGGCAACAACAAAACCAAAGCAGCTTCTCATCAAAGTAGTAGCTGTCACAATGTCCATCAACTGAGTTTGTAATGCCTTGCTTACAAAAGTTTACTTGGAACAGGATATTGTGCCAAACTGCAGTTGAAACAGAAATTTGAAGTCCGTGATCTGCTTAATGCCTTGTGTTGGATTTCAACCTTGGCTTTACTTGACTGTGCTAGTTCCATCAGGGCATCGCAAACCTCACTGGCCTTACACTGTCACTTAGCAGCTTCCATCCGATTTGTAACATTGTCCTTGATCATATTCCACCTGATAGTTGATGCTGAAAACAGTACTTATATCTTTTGCAGTACTCCAAAGAGATACTCTGCACTTCTGTTAGTAAAACATTTGTCGGTCAGGGGTGTGAAAAAAAACACACCCCCGACTGAAAAGTTTTACTGACGAAAAGCGCTGGTGTGGATAGTGCTTTGTCAACAGGAGACACTCTGACAAGCTACTGCCACTCATTGTGGGTGAATTATTTTGTCAATGGGAGAGCTCTCTCCTGCCAACAAAGAGCTGCTGCAGTGCAAGGTGCACAGTGTAGACATAGCCTTAACCTAAAGAAGATAATGCTGCATCTGACACAACTAGGTTGTGGGAATGGTATCCGCAAGGCTTGAAGAAAGCTCTTGAATTCACCGCAAGGATCCTTGCCTAGATGCCACTCTTTCTTCCCTTCATGTTCACGCTGTTGTCATAGCCTTCATTGCGGCAGTCTCGAAGCTTTATTTTATTCTCATTCAAAATGTTCAGAAACATTAGGCTTTCTCCAATAGAGTCATCCACAGACTGGAAACAAAGTGTTCCTTTACTTGGATACAGCCAGCCTAGAGGTCAATAAATCTTACTGTAAGTGACATCTTTTCACTGTGACTAATGTCAGGAAGGCAGTCCATTATTACAGTGTAATACTTCACTTTGCCAAGCTGCAGCAATATGTTATCAAGCACCTTCCTTGCCATGAGGTCAATAAATTTGTTTTGAATTCTTTTGCTGCAGTAATGGTCCATAGCTCCTTTATGAACTACTTGACATAGGGGTTCATGCATGACATTGTCTGATTTCCCAAGGAGCTCTACCAAACTGAGGAAATTACCATTATGTTCAGTGAACAACTTATCCGACAAGCCCCAGAAAGCCAAATTAGTCTTTGCAAGGAAGAAGGTAATTGAGATCAGATGCTCAAGCATGTTCCCTCGGTGCTGGGTTTCTACATTAATAATGTGCAGTTTTTCTGCGTCTATTCATTTATTGAGCTTGAGCCTCGACTTGACCTCCTTCCATCCATTTGGAGTAGGCCAAAAAATGGCCAGGTGACTTTTCATGTTGCTTCAAAGTATCAGCTAAATTATGCCAGTAATTGTACTCAAAAATCTCAAGCAGCAATTTGGCATTTTTGTCAAATATTTTGCAACAAAAACAGAAGACTGTCAGTTGATTTAGAGTAAACCAGCCAACATTGATTCAGGGCTAGTCTACACTTACGAGCCGGGTCGACGCGGTGAGTTCGACTTCTCGGAGTTCGAACAATCGCGTCTAATCTGGACGCGATAGTTCGAACTCCAGAAGCGATAGTTCGAACTCCGGTACTCCACCACTGCAAAAGGCGGTGGCGGAGTCGACCTTAGAGCCGCGGACTTCGATTCCGCGGCGTCTGGACGGGTGAGTAGTTCGAACTAGGTTACTTCGAATTCAGCTACGCTATTCACGTAGCTGAATTTGCGTACCCTAGTTCGACCCCGCTTCTTAGTGTGGACCAGCCCTCAGTTTCTCACAATTTTCAAGCACTCTTTTGCAGCATGACTTTAAGTGTCACTTCTGCTTTTTTATTGGAAATGTCATATCCTCAATTTTGCCTGGCCCATTCAAAATTTTACAATCAATATCGGCAGAGTTTTAGGATCGCCAGCTATAAAGCAAGATCTGATGTATCAATTTGTGATGTGCAATTTTTATCACTGCTGTTTGTCATCATTCGAGACTGATTCTTCTTTATTAGTTCTCTCCTTTTCAGGTGAGCCACATTCTTCTTTATCATCACTCTCCTTCATGCTGCCAGGAACACTGGATGATCCTCTACCACAGTTGCCAACTTTCACATGGTAAATAAGCACCCCAACTTTCACAGTAAGCAAAAAATCAATAGAAGAACAGAATAGAATCTCAGGGTTGGAAGGGATCTCAGGAGATCTAGTCCAACCCCCTGCTCAAAGCAGGACTAATCCCCAGACAGATGTTTGCACCAGATCCCTAAATGGCCCCCTCAAGGATTGAACTCCCAACCCTGGGTTTAGCAGGCCAGTGCTCAAACCACTGAGCAACAAGGCCAAAACAAGCCAATCCCTAAGAACCCCAACACTCTATGTGACTAGATCCCCCTGGCATGCAGTCTGGGACTGTAGTGGGCCCACTGTGCACCCCTGACTCTCTCCCCCCCCTTGTCCCTTGCCCCTGCTTGCTGGGAGCTGATCAAAAAAAAGAAGCAAAAAGCTACAAGCCAAACAAGCTTCAAGCCAAAAACTAGCTAACAAGTAACTCACAAGCTAATTAAGCCAAACACAAGCCCAATTTCTGTGGGTTCTTTTGTGGGTTTGGCATGTCTGTCCTCCACCCTTTCCTCACATATTCAATGCTTATCTTTAGGTAAATCCTCTAATTCCTTAGTAATAGACTTCCATTATTTATGCTTTGTTCCTCTATTTCTTCTGCACTGGGATGATCACTAGTGCCTAAACACTGGTCTATGTTATTCTGTTTCTGAAATTTTCCCCATAAAATTTGCCCCTTGTTGTAAACTAGATTGCAATTGAGCTTTTTGCTTCCTATATGAGCTCCTGAAGGCTTCTTTGGGAGCATCTTTTTTTTTCTACAGAGAAAACCGACAGTATTAGGTAGAGCAAAATATATCTTCCACAGTCTTAGAAAGTCAAATGTGTGATAAGCATGGCAAAAGTAGTAATAGTATTTTCTTTTATATTATTACGTAGATAAGGATTCAATAGATATCTCTGGTGTCTCATGAAATGTGTCCTTTTTAGTCACTATTTACAATATTCAAATCTTAAAACACAAGTATACTTTCATGATTACGCAATAAAAAATATTTTATAATATTGCAGCTGGGCTCTCACTTCACTTCAGTTTGTTCTTATCTTACTGACTGACTGGCAATGTCCAGCACCTTATATACCCATGAGGGCATGGCTAACAATATTCTAGGAGGATAGCGGAAAATGTAGTTCTCAGAGAGTCTGGAAGGTTCCACAAGATTCTACAAAGATCCAGTACATTCTAGGAGATTAGTGAAAAATGAATCTTCATAAAGAATACCTGAAATATTTTACTTCAAACATTTTATTTTCCCTTTTGTCGCTAACAAAAATAGCACCCTGAGCCCAGGATACCTCCCACCCCCAAGCCTGGCACCCCCGGTAGTCACCTGGGTCATCTGCCTCTAAATCTGTCCCTGGACATGTGTCAGACATCTAATGATACATGTATAATAATTACATTTGTAACCTTTATGGTTGCAAAGAATCTCCGACAGATGAAGCAGTGTGTAAAATGAAGCAGTGCTGTCATCTCCAGTCTGCAGACAGTCTCATTGCCTCTCAGGCTTTTGCCAAGCTGCAGCACAGTACAAACTGATCAGAGCTTACTCAGTTTTCACTGATGCTATAGATGACTCCAGGGCAACAGTGAAACTGACAACAGCATGGTCAGCTTCATTCTGGTGGTGCTTAGGAAAGCTCTATGCTGCAGCAGAAGCACTCACTGAAGAGGACAACTCAGGAGACTGTGGAAACAGTAAGAGAGCAGAGATCCTATTTTTGTCATAGCCCAGAGTCTCTGGAGGAAGAGAGAAGGATTCTTCACCATTCCAGTGGCCAGAGGAAGCTGGGGACAAGATACCTGCTAGACAGGGATTGATGCAAAAGATGGAGCTTCTGGGCACGATCTATGGACCATGGTAAAAATCCCAGCACCACTTCCTTTCTCACTGGTGGAAGGAGGAGGATTAGCTTCTTACTACTACCACCATCATCTAGCTCTGGAATTCCTTGTGCATAATTTCCTATCAGTCCATGGCTAGTAGGTTTAGTACTATGGATATGAAGTGACTGGTAAACGTCCAAACCCCATTTTCAATGCCTGGATGGGGATAAGTCAGAGGGAGAGATTGATGGTTTAGGTTAGACTATGTAGGCCAGGGATCAGCAAACTTTGGCCAACAAGGAAATCCGCTTGTGGGCCAGGATAGTTTGTTTACCTGCAGCGTCCGCAGGTTCGGCCAATCGCAGCTCCCACTGGCCGTGGTTCGCTGTTCCAGGCCAATAGGGGCTGCGGGAAGCGGTGTAGGCCAAGGAATGTTCTGGCCCACCAGGGGATTTCCCTGACAAGCTGCGTGCCAAAGGTTGCCGATCCCTGATGTAGACAGTGTGTGTGCAAACAGTCCGACACTGAAGACTATTAAGCTAAGATAGATACTATGATCTACTATTGGAGAAGGGGTGACAAGGCAAAAAAAAAAGAGAAAAAATACAGCAAAAGAAAGATGTGGTAAATAGCCCTTGTCAAATAGAAATATTCAGTTTTCACATGTTTTGGCATACCAGATATTATTCAGATCTAGATTGTTTGACAAATATCAATGGCATTCATCAGACCACACTTGTATCAGTGTTGCAGATGCATGTTACATTTTTTAACATTTCTTAGATAGGAAATTGATTGACAATGTTACAATTAAATAGGGTTTTAGTCTTTAAAATTGAGGGAGTATAGCTTTGGGGCTGTGGTCTTTGGGCCATAGCAACTCAGCTATTTTTCTCTTTGACAGTAGGCTTAGGCCATAGGCTAGTAGGTTGGTAAATTTTTTCAAGCCCTCAGTATAGACATGCGCACCCTCCCCCCCGCCCCGCATATGGATACAGATAAGCATAAAAGCTATAGATAAACCACACTATATAAATCACAAATTACCACATAACTGCCACTAGTGTCTGATAATGTGGGGGCCTTTTATCAAACAACTTGAAATTTTGTATTTTGATCTCCCCATAGGCATTTCATTTTAAATGTTACTAATCTGTTTTTCTATCTTTCAGTTAACTCATGGGTAGCAGCATGATTGGGAATAATCCATGCTTTAAAATGATACATGATAATTGGATAAATTTGTTTCAGAGGCAGATCATCATGGTTTGTCTTTCACTTTGTACTCTGCACAGACTGAAAAAACTGGTGATGCTTTTTCAGAAACATTTCTTTCCCCCTTTGACATTTGTATCACTCCAATTTTGCAGGTTGTGTATACACCCAGGAAAGTAATTAACCTAATGCAATGCTGCATAACAACCAACAAGAGATGCTGTGCAGCAGTAGCTCTTTCTAATGGAAACTAACAAAATCACATTAATCTCTCTAACATGTAAGGAACTATTTCCACATTTTCTGGTGTTCACTCCTTGTGAGGATTCCAAAACTTTTCTATGATGAGAAATCTGCCTGAGTTTCTGAAATCTAAACATCTTAAGAGATTTTACATTATAACCAGTCTTCAGTAGCTAAGAACACAGGGTGTAATTTAGGTGGAAGAGCTCTTTTTTAAAAAAAAAATTAGATTCAAAAGTTATTTCCTTGAGCTGTCTCCTATGCAGAATTTTGTTGGTACCAGTCTTTACTGGTGCTGGACTTTGAACTCATAAGTAGCCTAAGCAGAAGACATTTTACAGATAGACTCCCTTTCTGCTCCACTGTGGCAGATACAATGGATGGAGGTTCTATGGATCATGGTCCCTGAAGAAGAGCTATTGGAGGATTCTTTGGAGAGGGTATTAGTATGTGGAACTCTTTTTCTGTCACTGCAAGATCTAAGCCTTCTCTTGTTTACCCAGATTTTCAACTAAAAACAGAGCAAAAAAATGGCACGAATACATTTCTTGAAAGTTGACTACCTGAACAAATCTTGGTAGCACAACCTTAATTAAAAAAGGAATAGGAAAAGGGAGAATGGGTCAAATTTTGTGTTGAATTACGTACTCTGCAAAGTCAATACAAATCCATAAGATTTGCATTGGCTGTAAATTAGCACAGACTGTAAAAGACATAAAAGGTGACAAACAGAAGTAGATTCAGCTTATTTGTCTTCATGGGTATTAATGCTGCAGGCAGTAGAAGAGTAGATTGATTTAGGATAGTGGGATATTATCTATTTGTCTAAAGAATGACTTCAGTTACTACATTTTTGTTAATGATAAACAGAACTGTTGACAGCACACAGACTTTCAAAACAATTTAGAGAATTGTTTCCATTAAAATTTAATTTTTAAAAGTGAGATCATTTTAAAAAATGCTTAAATGTTGTGTTTGGAACCTTAAGTCCACTGCATTTTGTTAGTAGTAAGAACTGGGCAAAAAATGTCCCTTCCGCAGAACATTTCAACTTTTTAATAATTAAAGAAAAAATGACAAATCTCCCAAAACGCTGAAAGCCAAAAATGTTTGGTTTGGGGCTTCTGACAAAAAAATTAAAAGTTTTTGGAGAAAAGCAAACACTTTTCAGAAGAAATCTGGTTAAGCTGAAATACAGTTTTACATTAAAAAGAAATAAAAAGCTTTGATGGAAAATTTTGATCAGCCCTGCCAGCGGGGAGATATTTCAGTTTTTAAACTTTATTTTGCAAAGGAGTTGCAATTCCTCTTCCCCAAAAGTACATCTTAATACTACCTCCCCATTTCATGTTGCCCATAAACTTCCTCATTTCCATTCCTATACTTCTAAGATTTGGCAGTGAAATACACACATTATGCTACTGAGTCATTGGTTTCATAATGTTTGAATCTTAACTCCGTTATTTACCCGAATGTATTTCACACCAAGTTGCTTTAAATTTTCCTCTTTTCTATTCTCCTATTGATTAGGTACTTTAGCGCTAGTCTGCAATTGATTTCTTTCTCTCTCCAAGCATAGTGGATTTGGGGCATGATTTGAAGCCCATTGACATTAGGGGGCTTTGGATGGTTACCTTCATTAAAAAAGGGTGAAAGCTAAAGGATCCCAACAAAAAATCTCAGAATTATACTGACCCATTAGTCTTTATTTAAGAGAGTACATAGAAAATATAGGTCAGGGAATTAATCTGCTGAGTGTAGGTCAGTAAGTGGAACAAAAATATCAAGAAGGAAGTAAAGTCCAATTAGAAATAGAGGAAAAATACTGAGAACCTGTTTTACAAAGCATATAGGTTCCCATTATCATTGTCTGGTGGTGTCAGTGGTAAAAGACTTAAATAATCATAGAACTCGTTATTTAAGGTGAAATTTCCCCACCACCACCCTGGCACAGTGCAGAGGGCCAGCACAAAGCTGTGCATCACTTAAGTCCCATTTAAGCCCGATTCTGAGGTCTGATTTCCACTCCTGTGAACCCAAATGCAAGGTTCATTTAATAAATTCCATTCTAAACCAAACCTGTGCATGGCCACAGAGCCCCTAATTACACTACAGAGTTGACCCATTTTTTAGGCTATATTTTCTTTCTAAGTCTCACTAATCACAATGAAGAGCAGGGTTAAAGCTGCTGTCACAGTCCAGCTATATGGTGTCAAATTCTGAATTTGTCTTTGGAGAGTTGGGTTTCATCACCTGTGCCTTGTGAAGTAAGAGTTCAGTTTAAAAGCATAGAAGAAGAGACAAGTACATACTAGTTATGCATTTACATAAAATTTTCCTATTTTCAATGTAGACAGTTGAAAATCTCTGGTCTGAAAGCAGGCTCTCTTGTGCGAGTTCTGATACCCTCGTGGTTTAGTCTGGGCTGGATATATAGGGCTTGTACTGTGACTTATTGTGAGACAAGCCAAAGTGTGACTCTACAGGACACCAGCCAAAAATATTATTATAGCAAAGTTGTGATAGTTGGCCCTGCAAGTTTACCCTAGTTATGAGCTCAACTGTGAGAAGTAAAAGTCCATAAAATCTCACAATAGCCTAAAATAAGAAATGTTGATGAGAAAAGGTGCAAAGGGAAGACAAAAAGATTGAATTAATTCAAATAAAAAGGCCTACAAATATAATTCAAGGACAGTGATAGAATAATGCCTGGTAAATAAGAGAAGAGTGAGACTAGAAATCAATTAACCAAAATTGGTGTGTTGAAAATCACGCCTAACTGGTGAACAAAATAAAGTTGGGATGGACTATTCCATCCATCACTCCCTTTAGGAGTCCTTAAAAGAAAGACTCGAAGGAGAATCAAGCTGACTGACAACAACTACTGTTGTTGATCCAGAATAAGTGGGTTTTACACCATTTTACACCGAGTTTAGCTAAATGCCAAAGACCATCTGGCATGTAACACTTGGGTTCCTGCTGTCACTATCCCTCCCCACCTGACTTTCTGTGTTATTTTCCTTCCCCACCTTATTTCTTCTCCTTCTTAACTCTCTCCTTTTGCCTTCTGTTTAAGAACAGTTTGGTTGAGCAGGACAAGACTTTGCAGTACTGCTGTAAGCCTGTGTTCAAAGCGGCAGCTAAAAGCAATATGCTAAACAACCTGATGGTGGTACAAGTTTGCCAGGTCTTAGAGTGGTTAATAAGATCATGTGCGATACCTGTGATTTTTCAAGCACTGAGTTTGCCAATGAAAATCAGCACCAGAGACGGAAACTGTATTTTCCATCTTTGCTATTCTTTTCTCTCTCCCTTTGTGTGTTTGTGTCTTGGTTTGTCTTTTAGGAAATGGGATTGGACTTTAACAGCAGCAGCTCCAGCCCAGCTCAACTTATTTCTCTTTTCCCTCCCAAAAGAACAATTATTGCCATCTTTAATACCATCTCAAAAACTGTGCAATAGGGGTGTTTTCCTTCTAAAAATATGTGGGAGGAAAGTGGGAAGAGCCTTGTATGACACCATTTAAGTACTGCTGTAGGGATGTACCTTGCCAGTCAAGTTCTACTATTTTCCTTTTTAAAAGGATCTGCATAAATCATGCTGAGAGTAATCTGATTAGCCCCCCATAGGCAGAAATGTGGGCCTCTGCTATGTTCTCTAATTTCTATGCACAATGACATTTTTGTCAAAATACCACTAAGTAGTATCGGCAAAAGTCCTAATATTTCCGTTGTCAATCACAAGTTTATTATATGACTTTTAGAACCTTCACTTGCACAAAAGAATTATCAGCAAAATACTGTAATATATTGCAAGAATTATATTAATCAGAATTTTGCTTACATTCATTTTTCTATGGTGTTTTTAGGCAGTGAGTCAATTGACACTGTTTTATAATTCACAACAAAAATATTCGCCTGACAAAAGTGTGTTATACTATCAACTGGGTAGGAGCTGCCCGATCACATACCTAATTTTTAGTTTACCAGTATTTTCTAGACCTCCAGCTAATAGGATGGGCAATTTCAATTTCATTTGGGGTTCCAGTCATTTCCCGTTTACATAAGCCTAAAAAGTAGAGTCATTTATTAACAATACTGTTTTCTAGAGATGGTTCTAAAAACATAACATTTGATCCTGTAGAGGCTATAATAAACCTGAACATTTTTATAAGGTGGCTATCTTTCTGATAGACAAGCCCAAATTAGTATTCTAATAATCCCAGGGAAGAGCTCTTGATTCCACCTATAGTGAGCTAGACTCTATTTACTTGCTACCCACCAAATAGCAAAAAATCAATAGGTAAAGTTACATTATGCCGCTATTGCATTGTAAGATCAACCAAACTGCATCATCTTAAAAGCCATTGCAGGTTCAAATAGCAGATTTGTCAAAGCCAGGGTTAAGCTAGGTAATAACATGTTGTATTTTAGCAACTGCCAGTCTTATTATGGGTCTTTCTACAGACTTCAGTGGGTAGTGAATCAGGACATACAAGGATTAATTTGTGTGCATCACATAATTACAGCCTATGGTGCTCATTGACCCAGGATATTGCTGATGCAAAGAACCTACTGGGATTCCAAGAACTGGATGTTTATATGAATAACAAAAATAACTAGAGTTATAATAGTATAAATTAGTACTCAGAGAAAACAGACTTTCCATTCTGTGGAAAATTTGTATTTTTTAACGTATGCTTTCGTCCCAGATGGGACCTCATTTTCACAGGGAGTTTTAATTCAATTTGCCTTATATACCCATGCTCCCTTATGAGCCAGTATGTCTGATCATGTATACATTTCCTATGATTCAGACACAGCCATGTGACTCCCATGATGCATCTTGTCATATGGTCAGCGAGACTGTATTACATAACAGGAGTTGTAGTGTGACCAAAGGGCCCAGTCCACAGGAGAGAATGGGAACCTGAATTACAATTCCCATAAGGCAATGCGATACAATAGGAAAATACAGTTTAACATTGAAACAAATTGAAATAAAATATTTTATTTCAGTTTTTCCAACAGAAAAACAAAAAAGTTGGGCAAAATTGAAATTTGCTTGCAAAAAATGTGATTTTGCAGAAACTGCATTTTTAGATGAAAAATCATTCTCATGGGAAAGTCTGGAGCTGCTCTAGTAAAAACAAGTTTTACAAGCAGTATGAAATATAAATGTCATGCTTAAGGATTTAGGATGATCTCCAACTATTGAGCTTTAGGAAGAAACTTCCTTGGGGGTAGGTTATCCCACGTCTACTTACCGCAGGATTCCTCTGTACCATCCTATGAACTGTCCGATGCCAGTCACTGCGAGAGACAAGATACTGTATTAGATGGCTTGATACATTTATTAACAGGATTACATAATGGTGTTGTTTGTGAAAACAGAGAACTGTTTACTCTGTGCGAGGTGGTGTCAGGAAATAAATCAGGGGACAACACAAGAGTGCTTTCACTTAAAGCTAAACTTTACTTAATCTCAAGCACTTACACACGTCTGCAACAGGCTAGTAACACACCCCCAACCCTCAATAATTATCGAAGCTGAGCGTGGCTCTTGAGTGGCACAGTAGCAGCCCGTCTGCTGGTGGGGAACACAAGATGTATCCAGAGGGAGAGACCAGTCCTGAAGAGTCCCCCTACCTCAAACTTTCCCCCATTATTTTTATACATTAGTAACGCAATGACATGTCCCTTAAAGAAAACTTGTTAAGCAAGCAGTTTCAATGATCAAGCAAGAGGTTCCTTCTGATTATTGATTAACCACGTGTGGGTTCTTCCAGAGTTTCCAGCCTTGAGACCCCAATAGACATTCTTGGGGCATATCCTACTCTTAAAATGTATGTATCAGCAATTTCAACACAATTCTCATCAGGAAGGACGCGGGGTCAAGCTGCCCTTTCTGTAGGACCCCAAACTCCCTCCCCTCCTGCCTTGGTCAAGCTGAGATTGCTGAATGGCCAATTTACAGCTTGCTGACTAGGCTGCCTTTAACAATAAGCCATAGTGATTTCAAGCACTTTACTGGTTTGTCAAAGTCTCCCCATACATTAGCAGTAGTTTTCCTGACATCGTAGGACAATAATCAGATCCAGCTAACATGCCTTTGGGAACTCACCAAATTCATAGAATGTAATAGATTATCCCAGTTGTATCTATTGTTGTGGGGGTCGGGGTTGGACATTGCAGTAACTTTTAGTGATAGACTCTTGCTTCTTTCAGTTCCTGTGCCCAAAGCCACAACATAGTCTTCATTTGTCTTCATTAGTGCAGTTAGCTTTAACATATCTGCCTGCTGAGCAAGCTCTTTCAGTATGTAAGGAAAAGTTGTTTAAGTTGGAAAGCCTAGTAAATATTTCTAATATCGGTGCATCTTCTCCCTAGGCCTTTCTTCATGTTCCCACTACACTTTCTGGAATTTCCACAATATACCATTTATACTTTCATATCAGCAGACCCACCCATGAGCCCTAATTGAACAATGTTCAATACCCAAATAAAAATTAAGATGACTAATGCTGGGACCCCTCCTTACCCTGCCACCATTGGTACTTGTGTCTTCTCCACTGCCCTCTTTGCCCCCAGCCACAGTAACTGCATTGTCTCCCCAATAGCTTCTCTGCTGTCATTCCCATCACTTGAACATAAGCAGGTAGCCCCAGCCCACTCTGCTCTCAACCTCCCTGAAAAAAGCTGGAGGATCCAGACAATTTGCACTACTCATTCTTGGATCATAGGCCCTGTGAAGTCCCCATTTCATACCCCACCAGCCCACAGGCTCCACCTTGCAACCCTCCCCTTCCCAGGCCCTAGGTTCTCCCTGCTTCCTCTTTCTCTAGTCCAGGCTTCTACTTGCTGCCTCCTTGAAGTTGCAGCTTAGTAGGCTCCTCACTCGCTCTGTTCAACCCCACCTGGGCCCCTGGTGCTGCTCTAGAGGATCTCTGTACTAAGGCAACTCATTCTCTGGAGCAAGCTATTTTAGCCTCAAAGAGCACTAAAAACAGTAGACAGTAAGAATGCTCTGATCAGAGCCCTGCTCTATACATTCAGTGGGGATCTGAACTCTCTTCATACCCTCATGCCCCAAGGAGGAGGGTGGGCTTCAAAGCCCAAGCTGAAACATTAAAGCACAGTCTACACAGCTATTTTTAGAGGGCTACCATGAGCCCCATTAGCCAAATCTGTTGACCCAGGCAGGGAGGCTTACTTCTGTGGGCTGTATGGACATACTCAGTAGGGGCTAGAAGCCTCCTCACATTGCGCTCTATCATGCTTCTGTACTGAAGTTGCTAGATACTACCAGTGTCTCCTTCCCTTGACTGAACCAGATGCAGCTGCACTGAAGGCCTCTTGAACAATTAGCCAGCTGATCCTACTCTTTTCCCACCTGCCCCTTGCTGTCCTCTCAATTGTGCTGTTGTTGAGGGGGGAGACAAACAACCCATTGGCCAGAAAGGATTTTTATTTGCTGAAAGAAAATTTAAAAAAAGTTTAACTGAAAGTGCTTAGACCTATTTGCCCCTAATTAGCAACTGCCACAGACATCACCTCTACCCTGAGGTGTTGCAAATTGAACTGTAATAAGATTATAGTTGTCAGAAAGAATGGAAGGACACAGCTGATGTGATGGTTGCTCTTTAGTTTATAAAAGAAAAACTGTTTCAAGTCCCAGCTCCTAAAATCATAGTTACTTGAGATTCATTAATTTCATTTTAAAAAAAAGTTGAGACCCTGACTTCTGATTTTTGAATTCTTGGGGTTGGCAATTCTGTTTGTGTCAACATTACATTGACATTTTGTAACATGTATTAAGGCCATAATTCCACATGGTATTTAAGCATATAGACAACTTTACATACATGAGTAGTTCCACGGCCTAGATGCTTAAGTACCTTGCTGAACCAGGGTCTAAAATCATCTCAGGCCACTTCATCTGATCCCAATCAACTTTGTAGAACATGGTTTCTTATTTCTGTGTCTGTGATAGACAAGGACTAGATCATGAAGCTAACCTTGAGTAACAAGGATGGGCTTAAATATTTTGAGTTTAAAGTACACTTTTTTGGGTCTTAAAATATACTCAGACAGAGAAAAAAAACGTTAATGTTTTACAAGAAGAATTTTTATCAGTTCATATTTTATTCTTTATCATCATTTTCAGGCCTTCCATTTCTTTACAAATTTAAAGAAATGTTGCTTGAGACAAGATCAGTGAATTACATTTTTCAGTTTTGTTTCTTCGTAAACCAAAGTTCCCTTCACATTGTACGTAATGTACAGTAACTCCCCACTTAATGTCCTCTCGCTTAGCGTTGTTTTGATCTTACGTCCCAGCTCAATTACAGAACATGCTCCATTTAAAGTTGTGCAATGCTTCACTATAACATCATTTGGTTGCCTGCTTTGTCCACAGCTGGCAGCCCCCCCCCATCAGCTCCCGTACCTCCCCCCAGCACCTCCCACCCTCTGGCAGACCCCACAGATCAGCACCTTTCCCCCTCCCCCCTCCTCCTGCCCATGGCAACCAGCTGGCTTACAGCATTCAGGAGGGATGAGGGAGGAGTGAGGACTCGGCTTGAAGGCTCCTCCTCCCTCCCAAATGCCACAAGCCAGCTGATTGTCGTGGGCAGGAGGCAGGGGGGCCTGCGTGCAGAGTCCTCGCTCCTCCTCCCTCCCTCCTGCCCCCTGAACATCGCAAGCCAGCTGATTGCGATGGGCAGGAGGGTGGGGGAGGAGTAAGGATGCGGCACACCTTCGCTGCCTCCTGCCCGTGGCAATCAGTGGGCTTGTGGTGTTTGGGAGGCAGGGGAGAGAGGAGATGCCTGCACTCCATGTCCTTGCTCCTCCCCCCCTCCCTCCTGAATGCTGCAAGCCAGCTGATTTCTGCGAGCAGGAGGCAGGGGATAGAGGGAGTGGGGAGGAGTGAGGACATGGCATGCGGAGTAAAGGGGGAGGAGAGGAAGAAGAGGCTGGTTAAGGGAGGGGGCTTGGGGGAAGGGGTGGTGTGGGTGGGCCGATGGTTGAGCCCCCCACCCTGGTGCTTGCAAAGTAGGGGAAGCTGCCACTGCTGCTGCGCAATCTGCTTCTCCTAGCCTACAGCAACTTCAGCCTCCTTGCCTGCCTCATTGTCTCCAGTGCCAGTGGGCTGTGCCTGTGTGGGGTAAGGCAGGGGCACCTCCCAACTATAGTGCTGTACTGTATGGCAAAAAAAAAATTCCCTGGAACCTAACCCCCCCACTTACATTAATTTTTATGGGGAAATTGGATTCGCTTAACATTGTTTCACTTAAAGTCGCATTTTTCAGGAACATAACTACGTTAAGTGAGGAGTTACTGTATATCAAATGGTTTCATTGGCAGGATATGTATGCCTCTTGATTGGCAACAAATATGTCAATTTCATTGTTGTATCTGTCTGAACCATCACAGTATTTGCTATAGTATCAAAGTATTCATAAAGTTTTAAGAGCTACACTTACATTTTTAAACATTAAATATCTTATTTTTGAAACTTTTTTTAGCAGATCCTTAAAGAGTAGATAATCTGGAGATAGAAAATTTTAAAAAGATCTGGGTTTAATTCTGCATTTCCAACATAAGCAAAACTGATATATTGAATTTAATAAGAGTTTTTCTGACATAGGGGCTGCAGGTTCAGCCCTTAAAATTGTGGCAAAAATCTTTCATGCCATTAGAAACATGGGGCCTGATTCTGCTCACTTACACCCTTGTGAATCTGGAATAAACCCACTAAAATAATTGGTTTTACATTGGTGTAGCTCCACTATGAGACTGGAATTGGGCTCACTGGCTATAATCCTTCTGTTCTGCATTATTTTTATAGGCCCCGTTGGATAAGATTATTGAAAATCAAACAAGCCTATAGCATGATGAATATTTTACAGAGACAAATATTCACATTGTAGGAAACAAAATATTCTAGCTTTCACAATATGCATACAAAAAGTAGCATGCAGCCAAATCTGCCTTTGATGAAATACAAGAGCATGGCTGAAAGTACTGTAATTACTAGGCAGGCTTATGATGGTTTTCTCTCATTAATTATCTCTTTTCCTATGTGAGTCTCAGTACACTTCAAGATCCATCTGTTTAAAAATATATTTTTAATTTCTAAGTATATTTTGTGTTATTTGCTTCATGATTTCTATCCTATATATAATTATGGAGAAAAATAAACGTGACTTCTGTTTTTAATGATCAGGTCATATAACCAAAAGAAAAAGGTTGGGTTAATTTTCTAACAAAGACTCAGATCCTTTCTTCTAGAAAAGTACATGGACATGTCCCTTCAGATGCATGTGTCCCAACTCCCATGCACTAAGGGGGCACTGGGTGGGCCTGGACATCCATTTGAGTGCAAGCAGAGTAAGAACAAGGAGGGAATGTGGCCAAAAGATGCCTGCTATTTCCCTACCCCCAGTTCATTCCTACAAAATTTGGATTATAAAGAGAACATAGCCTGGACCTGTATTGTCTTTTCCAAGTAGCCTCGGGTGTGTGTGTGTGGGGGGAGGTTGTGCACCTCTCCCAGTAGCAAATCTCTAATGCAGCTGCTTTGCCAGAGAGTTGTGGTCCTGCAGGAGTCCCAAACTAGTGTGGAGAACCTTGGTCTCCTGTAGATACCCTGAGGTCCAGTATGGTTGAGGGCAGCCCAGCCTTCTCACTGAGTGGTGAACCCTCCACCCACAAAGGGAGAATGTGGGGTTTAAAGATGAGCTTTGAATTCCATGTCTGTATGTACTGTTACTGGAGCACAGCTGTGCATGTTGTAAAACTAGTGGTAGCTTTATTAAAATGTTTTTCATGAAGAATATGCAATCGATGTAAAAATAGTCCAAGGTCATTTCTTTAATACATGTAGATAAAAGCCTTGTTTGTACAAATGTTAGAAGAAATTGCAAGGCTGTTTACTGTTTGAAAGTTAGCACATGACTAAATTTGAACTGAATTTGCCAGTGAGTAGCATAGCTGGTTGAATATTATGAAAATATGAACAAATATCGGTTCAGATTCTACACAGCTGTTCAGTTCAATCATGCCTATGACCCCATTTTTATTTGCTCTTTACATTGAGGTTTTATTCATATGAATATTTGGGGAATTGCTGATTGAAGGGCATTAAATGTTAGGTACTTAAGTCACCGGTCAGCACCCACACACACAAAAGCAGCCACTTGTGTGTCCTGTGACTGCCTCATAGACTTTAAGGTCAGAAGGAACCATTATGATCATCTAGTCTGATCTCCTGCACAATGCAGGCCACAGAATCTCACCCACCCACTCCTGTAACAAACCCCTAACCTATGTCTGAGTTATTGAAGTCCTCAAATTGTGGTTTGAAGACCTCAAGCTGCAGAGAATCCTCCAGCAAGTGACCCGTGCCCCATGCTGCTGAGGAAGGCGAAAAACCTCCAGAGCCTCTGCCAATCTGCCCTGGAGGAAAATTCCTTCCCGACCCCAAATATGGCAATCAGTTAAACCCTGAGCATGTGGGCAAGGCTCACCAGCCAGCACCCAGGAAAGAATTCTCTGTTGTAACTCAGATCCCACCCCATCTAACATCCCATCACAGACCACTGGGCATACTTACCTGCTGATAATCAAAGATCAGTTGCCAAATTAATTGCCAAAATTAGGCTATCCCATCATACCATCCCCCCCATAAATTTATGAAGCTTAGTCTTGAAGTCAGATATGTCTTTTGCCCCCACTACTCCCCTTGGAAGGCTGTTCCAGAATTTCACTCCTCTAATGGTTAGAAACCTTCGTCTAATTTCAAGTCTAAACTTCCTAGTATCCAGTTTATATCTATTTGTTCTTGTGTCCACATTGGTACTAAGCTTAAATAATTCCTCTCCCTCCTTAATATTTATCCCTCTGATACATTTATAAAGAGCAATCATATCCCCCCCTCAACCTTCTTTTGGTTAGGCTTTGAGTCTCCTTTCATAAGACAGGTTTTCCATTCCTCGGATCATCCTAGTAGCCCTTCTCTGTACCTGTTCCAGTTTGAATTCATCCTTCTTAAACATGGGACACCAGAACTGCACACAGTATTCCAGATGAGGTCTCACCAGTGCCTTGTATAATGGTACTAACACCTTCTTATCTTTGCTGGAAATACCTCGCCTGATGCATCCTAAAAAACGCATTAGCTTTTTTAACGGCCATATCACATTGGTGGCTCATAGTCATCCTGTGATCAACCAATACTCCAAGGTCCTTCTCCTCCTCTGTTACTTCCAACTGATGTGTCCCCAGTTTATAACTAAAATTCTTGTTATTACTCCCTAAATGCATGACCTTGCACTTTTCACTATTAAATTTCATCCTATTATTATTACTCCAGTTTACAAGGTCATCCAGATCTTCCTGTATGATATCCCAGTCCTTCTCTGTGTTAGCAATACCTCCCAGCTTTGTGTCATCCGCAAACTTTATTAGCACATTCCCACTTTTTTGTGGGAAGGTCAGTAATAAAAAGATTAAATAAGATTGGTCCCAAAACCAATCCCTGAGGAACTCCACTAGTAACCTCCTTCGAGCCTGACAGTTCACCTTTCAGTACGACATGTTGTAGTCTCCCCTTAAACCAGTTCCTTATCCACCTTTCAATTTTCATATTGATCCCCATCTTTTCCAATTTAACTAATAATTCCCCATGTGGAACCGTATCAAATGCCTTACTGAAATCGAGGTAACTTAGATCCACTGCGTTTCCTTTGTCTAAAAAATCTGTTACCTTCTCAAAGAAGGTGATCAGTTTGGTTTGGCACGATCTACCTTTTGTAAAGCCATGTTGTATTTTGTCCCAATTACCATTGACCTCAATGTCCTTTACTACTTTCTCCTTCAAAATTTTTTCCAAGACCTTACATACTACAGATGTCAAACTAACAGGCCTATAGTTACTCGGATCACTGTTTTTCCCCTTTCTTAAAAATAGGAACTATGTTAGCAATTCTCCAGTCGTACAGTACAACCCCTGAGTTTACTGATTCATTAAAAAATCTTGCTAATGGGCTTGCAATTTCATGTGCCAGTTCCTTTAATATTCTTGGATGAAGATTATCTGGGCCTCCGATTTCATCCCATTAAGCTGTTCGAGTTTGGCTTCTACCTCGGATGTGGTAATATCTACCTCCATAGCCTCATTCCCATTTGTCATCCTACCATTATCCCTAAGCTCCTCATTAGCCTCATTAAAGACTGAGGCAAAGTATTTGTTTAGATATTGGGCCATGCCTAGATTATCTTTAACCTCCATTCCATCCTCAGTGTTTAGCGGTGCCACTTCTTCTTCTAGAAGACAGAGGTGTGGATTGCTAAGGGGAACATAAGAACATACAGCTGCCATATGAGGATAGATTAATAAGACAGACTTTTCAGCTTAGAAAAGAGCCGACTAAGGGGGGATATGATGGAAGTCTATAAAATCATGACTGCTGTGGAGAAAGTAAATAAGGAAGTGTTATGTATTCTTCATAACACAAGAACTAGGGGTCACCAAATAAAATTAATAGGCAGCAGATTTAAAACAAACAAAAGGAAGTATTTTTTCACACAACATAGAGTCAACCCATGGAACTCCTTGCCGAAGGATGTTGTGAAGGCCAACATTATAACATAGTTCAAAAAAGAACTAGATAAGTTCATAGAGGATAGGTCCATCAATGGCTATTAGCCAGGATGGAGTCCCTGTTTTCCAGAAGCTGGGAATGGGTGACAGGGGAGGGAACACTTGATGATAACCTGTTCTGTTCATTCCCTTTGGGACACCTGGCATTGGCCACTGTTGGAAGACAGGATACTGGCTAGATGGACCTTTGGTCTGACCCAGTATGGCCATTCTTATAAGCATGTAACACTAGTCCTGTCTAGAAGATAGAGGTGTGGATTGCTGAGAGGAGAGCCACGTGTCACAAGCATTTAGATAGGAATAGGTGTGGAAATTGCTTTTGATTCATAATGTTACCTGGGATTCAGCATCCATAAAGCATCAAGGAACATTCAGTAATGCCAGCAGAAATAATTACTGCCATACCCTCATGATTATCTCCCCAAACCAGATGGCATCTCCTCTTTTGTCCACACTGGGCCTGGGACAATTTGTTCTTATTCAGGTCACAGTCTAAAGGGCATTGGGAAAACAGACACTTCTTCATCTGGATCTGAAGAAAACATGACACAATTTCATGTCATCTGCATAATGAGTGCTGATGCCTATGTGTATGCCATACATGGGTTCACATGCATACCATGAACCTGAATTTGGAGGTTTCTAGCAAGAAGTTTTCCTTTGCCCGCACATGCACAGTTCCACTTGTGCTCTGAACCAAGGACATAAGGAGCAGTGCAGACAAACCTCTCCTGTTCCTTCTTACCACCTCCCGGTCTGCATGGGAATCATAGAAGATTAGGGTTAGAAGAGACTTCAGGAGGTCATCTAGTCCAACCCCCTGCTCAGATCAGGACTAACCTCAACTAAATTATCCCAGCCAGGCCTTTGTCAAGCCAGGCCTTAAAAACCTCTAAGGATGGAGATTCCACCATCTCCCTAGGTAACCCATTCCAGTGCTTCACCACCTCCTAGTGAAATAGTGTTTCCTAATATCCAACCTAAACCTCCCCAATCTGAGACCATTGCTCCTTGTTCTGTCATCTGCCACCACTGAGACCAGACAAGCTTCATCCTCTTTGGAACCCCTCTTCAGGTAGTTGAAGGCTGCTATAAAATCCCCCCTTACTCTTCTCTTCCGCAGACTAAATAAGCCCAGTTCCCTCAGCCTCTCCTCTTAAGTCATGTGCCCCAGCCCCCTAATCATTTTCATTGTCCTCTGCTGGGCTCTCTAATTTGTCCACAACCTTTCTGTAGTGGAGGGCCCAAAACTGGATGCAATACTCCAGGTGTGGCATCACCAGTGCCGAATAGAGGGGAATAATCACTTCCCTCGATCTGCTGGCAATGTCCCTACTAATGCAGCCCAATGTTCCATTAGCCTTCTTGGCAAGAAGGGCACACTGCTGACTCATATCCAGCTCCTCATCCACTGTAATCCCCAGGTCCTTTTCTGCATAACAGCTGCTTAGCCAGTCAGTCCCCAGCCTGTAGCCATGCATGGGATTCTTCCGTCCTAAGTGCAGAACTCTGCACTTGTCCTTGTTGAACCTCATTAGATTTCTTTTGGCCCAATCCTTCAATTTGTCTGTCACTCTGGACCCTACCCCTACCCTCCAGCATATCTACCTCTCCCCCTCAGCTTGGTGTCATCTGTAGAATCGTCTGTCTCTAGAGAGTTCTCCATGCTTCTTCTCTTTATAAATATTTTGTAAATAGTTTCAGAATTTTAGTGTAGTTAAAGTTTTAGTCTTAGTTTGTATACTTAGTTTTCTCCCTGCCTCAGGGAGTCTCTCCCTGCGGACAAAGACTATGCCCAGAGTTCCAGGGTTCAATAACTGCATCTGCAGATCCCACTTCTTCTCCATGAGCAGCTAGCACCAACTCTGTGCTGGGAGAGGCACATATCCCCCTGTACAGTGACCTCAATCAGTGAACAACTCCACACGAGCTCAGGAGTGGAAGCCAGAACTGTTAAGCACAAGGAGTCATCATTCAGGGCTTCTCATGATACATCTCTACTCCTACATAACGCGACCCGATATAACACAAATTAGGATATAACACAGTAAAGCAGTGCTCCGAGGGAGTGGGGCTGCACACTCTGGTGGATCAAAGCAAGTTTGATATAACACGGTTTCACCTATAACGCGGTAAGATTTTTTGGCTCCCGAGGGTAGCATTATATCGACATAGAGGTGTAGTATGCTTTCACAAGCATAAGGACACAGATCTCCTTTGAGATCTGCTTCCAAGAGAAGGGATCTCTCCCTGACTCCCTCCGAGTCAGTTTGAATCCTCATGGGTCGTAAGGAAATCAGGCTTGCTTAAATCATCCGGCCATGAGGGCAACGCATGAAGAAAACAGGATCTGCTGATACCACCAACTGCCCTAATTCTAAGGATCGCACCTATCAACACCATCTAAGAGTTCACATGTAGACTCTTCTATGGTACCAAACTGTCCCCATAAAGACCTGCTGTCTACGAGTACTAGACACCTCAGATGCTGGGATGAACCAAAACTTATAGGTCACCAGAAGATATATTCACCCTTTGTAATCTCAGTTTCCTCTCCTTTCAGAGCTGACCTTCAGGAGAGACATTTTCATACCAGAAGAGGAAACTATTGAGGAGATGGAAGTGTTCCCCTCCTCGATCCTTAGGCAGGAGCTTTCACCCATCAATACTGACAGCTGTGAAGGTCAAACAGAAACTGGTCTCCTCAGAAGAGTCAGAACTCCAGATGATTCTTCACTCCCACACAAGGACTGAACCCAGACAGAGACTTGTAAAGGTCCACAGTTGGACCTCCACCCAAGAGATTTATGGTATACAATGCTGTGGGATTCCCCTCAACCTATCAACACTTCTTCTGGCTCCATTGTATCTAAATATCCCGGCTGTTCTAAGCTACTGCCTGTCCTTAAAAACTTCAGGGCTTTCCATTAGTTCCTTGCAGGTCCATCTAGAAGCAGACAGTGCCTTCCATGTGCCGGTGGATGGACATTCTGTTTTTACTCACCCAACAACAGTTTGGTTCCTAAAGGGGCCAGTTAGGACCTTTTTACCAGAGGTGAAACTTGTACCACAATGGGACATGAACCTCCTACTGTTACTACTTACCAGACCACCATTTGAACCATTGGCCACATGTTCTGTGTCTCACCTATCCATGAAGGTCACCATCACATCAGCTAGAAAGGTGAGTGAAGTGGGAGTACTCATGGCTGACCTGCCATACACTATTTTTCATAAGGAAAAGTTTTCCCTTCACCCAAAATTGGTCCCTAAAGTAATTTTGGAGTTTCACAAATTATCAACCTATCCACTTACTGTTTTTCTTCCCCAAACCTCATGCTTCTAATGAGGAGAGGAGACTTCATCCTCTGGACATCAGATGAGCTCTGACATTCTACACGTAAAGGGCAAAAACAAGTAGAAAATCACCAAGACTTTTTGTCACTATGTGGAACATTTGTGAGGACAAGTATTATCTGCTCAAAAATTCTCTAAGGGGATCTCTGGTAACACAAGATGATGCAGCCAATTAGCACATAATTCCTCCCCTGAAGAGCCCCTTCAACACCACATCTTTGAGTAGTACCTGTACTGGACATCTGTATAGCAGCTACCTGGAGCTCCATCCATGTGTTCAAGAAGCATTACACATTATTTCAAGCCTCCTTTGTGGATGCAGCTTTTAGGACTGCACTACTAACAGCATCTATATGAACTGCACCTTTGCACCCTCTTCCTGTTTAAATACTGCTTGATAATCACTACTGTGGAATACACACCGGGATCAGCAGTCAAAAAAGAAATGGACGTTACTTACCTATAGCTGGAGGTTCTTCAAGGTGTGTGGTCCCTATCTGTATTCCACTACCTGCTACAGATTGTATCTTATTCATAGGAGGAGGAGGAGGAACTGCAGAGGAGTTAGTCTGCACCACCCCTTATATCCTCTGTTCAGAGCATGAGAAGAACTGTGCATGTGCTGACCAACAGACATTACTGGCTAGAAATCTCTGAACTCAGATACATGGTGTGTGCGCGTACCCATGTGTGGAATACAGACAGGGACCACACATCTCAAATACCTTCCACTTATAGGTAAGTAACCTCCATTCAACCAAATCATATCACTATCCCCCTATCAGTCCCATATACAACATTCTTGGAGGAAAATGAGCAATTGCCCTAAAGCGCTCTCTGGAGCATCTCGGAGAAGAAAGAACAGAACACCTCAAATTGTACAGGCAAATTAATTTAAAATTTAATTTCTCTAGGAGGAGCACTAGTTGTAGCAGAGCCTTAGAAATATTTCTACTATTAATAAACAAGCTGAAACACTCCTCAACCTCTGGAAAATTGGTTAAGCATAAACAGGCCTAATATGTATCATACCAAACATTGGGTCAAGGCTTGATTTGGCAACTGTGCCAATGTATTATTGAGAAAACTAATAGAGCTAAAAGTGCACTTAAGAGGTATTAATCTTCCTCTTCACTTCCGCAGCAGTAACATCACCTCCTTCATTTTAAAACTGTAGGTCTGCTCATTGCTTGTACTACTGACAGTAATGATACCGCTGTTGTTCTTATGATTAGCAATAGTACAAGGGGTGAGAATAATTCAAAACTATTTTGGAACCACCGATAATGTTCATAGAAGCTGCCAATATCCCTGACCTTAGGAAAGGAATGTATTGGCTTCTTGAAATAAAGCTGCATACACCACAGACCAATGAGTGAAAGGGGCAGCCCATCAGCAGGAGACATACTTTGATTATGGATGCTCAACTTTTGCCTTGGTATCTGTTTAATGGCTGGAGCAGTTGCCATAGGTTCAGAGTTATTTGTATTATGGTAGCATTTTGAGACAGCAACTAAGAGCAGGGACAGTTGGTGCTAGGCAGTGTACATATAACTGATAAGAACAGTCTATGCCTTAAAGAATTTATAGACTCAGCAGATGAGAAACGAAGTATGATTATTCTCATTGTACAGATGAGGAACAGAGAAATTAAGTGATTTGTCCAAGGTCGCACATTGTGTCTATGTTAGAGGTAGGAACTGAAGCCAGTTATTCTGAGTCCCAGCCTACTGTCTAACCACAAGGCCAGCCTTCATCACATCACATATCAGAATCCTGAAAAGTGATTCTTCTGGTCATCTGAACCCTGAACAACAAATGTTGGGGTGGGGTGGGGGAATTATTTTCTTCATACCAAACTCTGAAATGTAAAGAATGTAAATATCAGTGAATTGCTGCTATGCTAGGAAGGTAAAACAAGTGAAAATGGGCCAAAACTAGTTTTGAATTTTTTCCGTGTTATGTTCCATTGATTTTTAATGAAACTGATTAGGTTTATGGAGTTATAAAGGCTTAGCAGATGTTTAATGGCCCAGTCAAGTAATTAATTGTTACTTCTGGTTTCACAATGTTTTGTCAATCAGCCATGATGGCAGATTGAGAAAACAGTTGATTACACTCACATGCAGAATTAACCCTTTTCTGATATACTGCTTACACCTATTCAAATGAGGATAGCATTTCTGAAAATGCCTTTTTGAAAGCAGCAAAAGGATTAAAAGTAGCTATGAGTTAGCTATCATTTGGGACAATTTTATAGCCATCTCACTCTTTTAGGTATATGTAGCCCACCACTGACTATAATATCTAGGTTGTGAACATAACTACATGTAGAATTTTACAGGATTAAAAGCAACCCTCAAATGGCCATGCAGGTTTTAGGAAAGGAGGCAGCTCCAACAGTTAATAGGAATATATGGATCGGGTTTAAAATTCCAACAGCTTATTGAGAGTGTTTTCTCCTCTACACTCTCTCACTTTTTCTGGAGTTGCTGAATCGATCAAGTGTCACATCAATGCCTACAATTTATGGGCTGTTTTCTAAGGGTTTGTCTCTATGACAAGTTACTACATGGCAAACCAAGGTCTGACTCTACAGCGCACAGTAAGCCAAGCCACACTTTGGGATTTCCACTTCACAGTAGTGTCCACGCCAGACATTACTGCACAGCAAGCTGATGGACTCTAGATTCACTACCTGGTTTGCCGCACAGTAACTTGCTGTGTAGACAAGCCCTAAGGCCCAGCTGAGAGGAAACATAGAAATTAAAAATGGAAAAGACCATCTAAGTCATTTTCTTGCCAGTGGAAAATTGTTCCTCATAGTACATTTGCTAGTATTTTTGTTCAGTCTAGTTTAGATGCCCGATTGTTGGGGACTTCTAACTGTTGTCAGAAGTGTTAGCAGAGTGGTGCTCTGCTTTCTCTAATGTTGATATCACTCGGCTGCGTGCGTGTGTTCCCTCTGTGTGCTGCCCCAGCTCTTCGAAGATAGCTGACACAGCAGACCTGATGAGAACCCCCAATAACCACAGAGTCTAGTAAGATGCAAAGTCACGTCGGCTAGGTTTATTGCGATCTCGGACACAATGGCAGTTCCCTGTAGATTACTTAGTCTACCGGGCATACTACGAGAAAGTGCCTCTTGGCAATGGACCCGGCTCAGTCAGTGGCGGGACTTTCCACTGCCCCCTCGGCCGGACAAAGACACCGCCCCAGGGATGCATTCTTATACACAGGTACAAACAAGTTACACATCAATCCTGACGTATGAGGTGCAACCCCTCTACATAGCAAGGTACAACCCCTCTACGTAGTAAGGTGCCGCCTCTCACCTTGTACATGTTGGTTCGAACAAAACAACTCTATCCATCATATTACCCTTTTGCCCCTGTCATTGGGATGGGCCAGCCTGTTCCTTGTTATTTGTGCGGAATGTGCAAGTATGTGAATGTTCTGATATCTAGTGTTCAGTACCTTTTAGGTACATATCTTCTTGCAGCATCAGCCCTTTCCTTGCCAGCTTCTGTGAGCAGGGCCTGCCTCTGGCTCACAGCTTAACTTTGCTTTATGTTAGCAAAGTCTTGACCATTACTTTAGTTTAGGCCTCAGGCCTCTGATACCAAGGTTTATATCTTAGGGCCTCCTCTTACTACACTAACCACTCCCCTTGGTACACTATTACATAGCCTAATACCATTTATTGATGAGATATTATGCTGATATTCATCTCAAATTTTCCCTTTCTTGTTTTGCCTAGTTATATCACCATATACTATATGAAATAATTTATCTTCCTGCTTCTTAAGCACATATAGGCTTCTACACCTGACTTAGTGGCCTTTTAGGAAAGCTACCAATGTTTAGCTTTTAATCTTTCCTCATAAATTAGTCCCTTAAACCTCCTGATCATTTTTGTTGCTCTTCTGTGAGCTTCCTCCAATTTATCAGTATATTTCCAGTAATGTGTTATGTGCAACTGAATGCAGTGTGGTCAGACCCAAACCATTTTGTATAATTTGCTATGCCCCATCACCGGTAGGTCTCTTTCAGTATTACCACTTCCAACATTTCTTCTTCACTCTGGAGTATGAGCATCTTGGTTTATTTCCCACCCCACCACATAGCTATCAACTTGGGAAAATGAAAAAAAAACCACGTGATTTTGTTATTTTCTGTTCATGTTTCTAACCTCTCTAGGTCCCTTTCTATTATTACTCTCTCCTTGCTTCTGTTCACAGCACAACTCAACCTAATGTACAGTTACTTGCTTTTCTTTCCCTCTTCTAGTCACTAATGAATCACTGCTCCTTTTTATCTTTATCTTGTGAAATCTAACCAACTAACAGCCATAGAGAGTTCTTCTTGAACTTCAGGTTCTTGCAATGTTATTTATGCTAACTTTGCAGGAGTTAATTCTGTTTCCTCTCCTATCCAGAAATAAATGACAAAACACATTTTTACAACTTTTCTAGATGGCATTATCAATATTTGTTAGAGTCGGGCTCCTGCACAGTCCAGTTAACATAAATTACCCTGCAGGAGAATGAAGTCAAACATTTGCAGTTCTTACCTTAACTGTCAGTCGATGCAGATTTACATATTGAAGATGGCCTCGAAAGGGTCAAAATGACAAAAATAAGAAGCAGAACAGAAAGTTCTCCAAAAGATGGAGAGGACTCTACCTTGGCAGAAGATCCTGAATTTAAAAATAAATATTGCTATAATATGGATTTACCTGACTGAATCTAACTGGCCCTGTGACCTCTCTATGCCAAATGGTAAAGGGATAACTATTTCGTAACAGGTTTCAGAGTAGCAGCCGTGTTAGTCTGTATCCGCAAAAAAAAAACAGGAGTACTTGTGGCACCTTAAAGACTAACAAATTTATTTAAGCATGAGCTTTCGTGAGCTACAGCTCACTTCTTCGGATCCGAAGAAGTGAGCTGTAGCTCACGAAAGCTCATGCTTAAATAAATTTGTTAGTTTCTAAGGTGCCACAAGTATTTCGTAACAGTAATTCCTGGCAGGCTTCACAAACTCACTAAACCAACGTATTGCTTTCATAGTATTTATCCAAAGAGTGTCAATAGAGGTATGTAATACAAGCTTATGTCATACTGATCCTCTCAATTATTTCAAGTTCTATATGCAGATGATATTTAGTGAGTTGTGTGTGATTGGCAACCTTTGGTACGCTTCCAGCCAGGGAAAGCTCCTGGTGGCCCATGCCGGTTTGTTTACCTGCTGCATCCACAGGTTTGGCCAATCGCAGCTCCCATTGGCCACGGTTTGCCGCTCCAGACCAATGCAGGCTGTGGGAAGTGACACGGGCTGAGGGATGTGCTGGCCGCCACTTCTTGCAGCCCGCATTGGCACAGGACAGCGAACTGCAGTCAGTGGGAGCTGCGATTGGCCAAACCTGTGGACGCGGTAGGTAAACAAACTGGCCCGTAAACAAACTTTGCCTGGCGGGTCGTGGGCCAAAGGTTGCCAATTTCTGGTATATACACTGGAAATTATGTTTTAAAGTCTGAATCAATGTAGGGTTGATGAGCAGGTTTTGACCAGGATACATAAAACCCACACAGACAGGGAAATATGTAAAATATTGTTTGGGTGTCTAACGGAGCGGTGGTGTCAGGTAGCTGACAGCCAGTTAAACACTGGAGGTGGAGGGGAGAAACAAAGTGAGTCATAGTGCTGGGCACTACTAGAAAGCATCACACCACCATCAGTGGTTTAGCAAAAGGGTAATTCACTTGTGAGTGTTAACCAACAAGGGACAAAAGATTCAGAGCAATTAAGCACTTCATGATAGGAGAGCTCATTTGTATTATGTATTCAATAATTGCAAAATATTGTTTTAGATTCCCTCAAGACTGTTCTAAGATTTTATTAAATAAACAAAAATGTTAAAGTATAAAGGGGTTAAATTAATTCTTGACAAAGGATGAATTTTGCCCAAGGACCTGAGGTATTAAATCAGCACCAAACCACCTCTGTAGCAGCAACACTCAACTAGTTCAGTAGGGATTACTCTGGACTCCAAGATAAAATGCCTAGCTCTGCACAACTGCACAGAAATGGTGGGGGGGGGGAAGAATGCAGGGTTTCGCCTTCCAGCATTCTAAATTCTGTTCTTAGGCCATGCACACTCTCAGCTCTTGTGCCTCCAGTGTACAAAGACTGTCTAGCACACACAGTGTCAATAGAAACCCCATAAGGCATAGGGAGTAGTACTGTAGCCTTATCCTCTATACATGGCTGAGAGTGCTATAGAAAAGAGCACACTGAAACCTGATAAAGGATGTAACATTGTCTGCTGCTCTATGCATTCCGACACCATTCTATAGCAATCATTCCTTCCTGAAGACCATTACCTCTGGGAGCTACCATCAGGGTCCTTAATACCACGGGTAGTGGTTCAAAGCCGCATTCAGTGCATTACCATTTGCATTTAGCAAGTCATCAGTAGCTCCTTCTTGGACACAAGTGTTATTAAGCATGGAACTCATTTCCTATTGCTGTTTTAAAGCAAATGTATCTGTGCCAATTGTATCTGGAAGCGCCACTAGCAAATTTGGGTGTGTAGATTCCTGTGACTCTCACTTTCTGAATTTAGTCATTATTATTTTATTACAGAACAAAAATTAACAATACATGTATAAACATATTTCACCCAATTATTGCAAAGTGATTTATATGCACTAGAAAAGGCACAACACACACCATATATACCTTTTCTTTCTAGAGGGCTAAACTAAGGAATACAGAAGTGATTTGCCGAAGGTCACTCAGCAAGTCAATGGCAGAGACAAGAGAAAACTCAGGAGTAATTACTCCCAGTCCCTTGCTCCAATCATTAGAAACACTGTCTAGTGTAACCAATGGCATTAGTACACTTTTCAGTCAAATCCTTTCAGTAGGTTTTTTTTTTAAAATTACTTTTTTATTATTATATCCCATGAATCAATAGATCCTTCAGGCTATCCCCCTCCCCCTTTTAAAATACAAAAAAAGAAAAAAAATCCCTCCACCTTATTAGCAAATCACAACTAATAGTCTGACAAAGGATCTGGCCACAAATGTCAAATAATTATCTCTTGATACTGACCCTAATGATATACAATTCTGATCTTATTAGCATGCACATAAATAATTGTAGGTATTGTCCATTTTAAATTAATTTCCTATAGTAATTACCTAAGTGCTGGTCCCTTTTGTATTGTTATATCACTGCCAGAGGATTTGCTGACGTCTTGTCAGAAAAAAAATAATCCCAACACTTCTGACTTGTGCTTGATCTGTCTCTCTTAATCCTTCCATACCTATTTATCCTGATCCTTTAGTTGTTGCTTCATCATTTCATTTTGTTTTGTTATACTCTCAGATTCAATCTATTGTTTCTGAATCTCAGTCAGCTACACACATACTGAACCTTTTGTTTGCAAAACTTCTTTTTTGAGTTCCCCTTAGAAGTAACTCCTCTTTAGTTTTTATACCTACTCTTAAATGTAATGATGGTGCCCTATTTCTAAGGAACTCAGCATTTATCATGTAAGCACTTTACAAAATCACCACAAAACTGAGATTTCATTCCTTTCTAGTGTTCTGAAGTGAGATACTGGGAGGTAGCTATTTGTCTGACAATCTCTGTCTCAGTAACATATCCAGACTTGTTTCTCCATTTCTTGTATCACAGATCCTTGTAGTGTTCAGGGTCACCAGTGATGTATTTATGTAGTCAAATAACAGTGCTTTTTTTTAAAAAAAAATTGGAATATGCTTCTGCTTTTAATGTTATGAACAATTATATAGTGTCTTTATTGAGCCCTTAAAGCATTTAAAATCAAATTTCAGGCTCAAGAGCCATCTCAAACTGTAAATTTAAGTCCACTATTTCCAGATGGGCAGCAGCAGTGCAAATCTTCCTCCCACTGCCTTTCCAATCCTGATCTGATGGGACAACCTCAAAGAGGTCAGCAGAATCCATTCTCATTACATTCTTGATCTCTCTAGTGAGATTATCAATATGGATGCCAATTAGTGTCAGTAGTGAAGGTACAGCTGTGATGTGGATCTTGAGCCAGGAACTTGCCTGAGATCAGTTTACACAGGCAACTATAATAATGGCTATTGACCAATATCAACATGAATCATGTTTGAACCAGTAGTCCAAACATGGGAGACTCCACAGCCCAGATAGAGCCATATTTTGATTTCAACTGTACAGGTGTTAATTCAATTAAAGCAATAGAATGACTCAACTTACACTATGTGACATTAGAATCTAGCTCATAATCTTTAATTATCTCACAATTATTCTAAAATCTACACTACAGTCCTTGGCCCTCTTCTTCCCCACCCCCCCCCTTTATCATCTGCAACCATTAACATTTATAACACACATATTGTGGGAGCATCTAAAGACCAGAGATTATTAACAGCTATAGAATCTTAGGTACTACTGAGGTTATGTATCCGGTTATGCCAGTTGCAGTTCCTATGCTAACCATCATTTTGCTGATGTTCTGGATGCAACTTTCTAAACTGCTTAATTGACGGAATTCTATTTCTGTTTGTTATTATTGCTGGAATAATTCTTCATTTTATATTGTGTTGTTGTAATCCATATACTTTATGAAAATATGCTTATGAACATGAATATGATGCAACTGGAATACGCTTTATGCAAAAGGTCTCTTGTAAAGTATCATTACAAAGCTTATAATCTACTGAGTGTGTTCATCCTATTTGTTTGCATGTATTATTTCTAGGTCTGTAGTTAGGAGAATAAAATATAAACTTGTATTTCTGATGTAAACATATTAAGTGGAAGCCATTAAGGGTGCTTCAGAATTAATGAACTGTAAGTGGCTCTCTTTACTTGCAAAGCTTCCCGGATATGTGCAGGTCAGGCCAGGAAGAATGGAGGCTGGGACATGTGACCATGCCACCTGATATTGGAATCCATCTTAAATCTGGTACTTTCCTATTTAGAAGGAGGGGCAGGGACCCAGAGAGACAAAAGATTCCTGCCTTGTGTCAAAGCTATAATAGGAGGTGGAGTAAGACAAAGAGGGCCAGTAATGAGAAAGCCCCTGCTTAACGCCTAAGTTGTCTGCTGGAACTAACAAGGACTGTAGCAGGGGAAAGGATTGGGCCCAGACTAGAAAGGAGACTAGTCTGTGAAATAAGCTTATTGGAACATCTCTGAGGGTGAGATATTACCTGTAATCAGTTTCTTAATGTATTAGGCTTAGACTTGCATGTTTTTGCTTGGTGACTTACTTTGTTCTGTCTGTTATTACTGGAACCCACTTAAATCCTACGTTTTATACTTAAGAAATCATTTTTCTTTATTAATGAACCCAGAATAAGTGATTAATACCTGGGTGAGCAAAGAGCTGTGTACGTCTCTCTATCAGTGTTATAGGGGGCAGACAATTTATGAGTTTACCCTGTATAAGCTTTATACAGAGTGTGACAGGTTGGGGACTCAACACCTGGCGCCTCCCGCTGGGTGACTCCAGGAAATTAGCTCTGTCCAGCGGAGCGCTCCCTCCTGGTGGTGTCCTGTCCATCTTTCCGCCCTCTGTTGGCATCTCTGGACCCACATTACTCCTTGCTCGGTGGCATCCTCCGGCAGTGCCCCTTAGTCCAGCCACACCCCCTTCCGGGGTCAGTGATCAGCAGTCCTACACCCCAGCCACCATGTCCAACCACACCCTTTGAGTCCAATCCCTCTTGTCAGGGATCTGGCGTAGTACAATGGCCGCTCCCTACGGCCAATGGCTGGGTGCACTGCAAGAGGGAAAAGGGGGGAGACCCAGGTCTGCCCTCTACTCTGGGTCCCAGCCCAGGGATCCTCTGGTAGCAGCCTCGCTGTACTCCTCTGTCCGTTTCCCTGGGCTGCTTCCCCTATGGCCCCTTGCACCCGCTAGGCCCTTCTCTTCAGGGCCTGCAGGCTAGAGCTCCCAAGCCTAGCCAGCACTGTGTTATCTGCAGTGCTAGTCTCCCACCTTTGAAGACTGACCTTCCCCTGTCAAAGGCCTGGGACAGACTGACTGCTCCCCTCCTGGGCAGCCTTCTTATAAGGCTGAGCCTGGCCCTGATTGGCTGTCTCCACTCTGGGCCCTGATTGGCTCACAATAAGCCCTTCTTTAATTGGCTCCCTGTCTGCACAGGCACCTTGGCCTGCTGCAGCCCACACTCACAGGGAGTGGGGCAGTCCGCTCCACTACACAGAGTAAAATGCATTTATTTTGGGTTTGGATCCCATTGGGAGCTGGGTGCTGGAGAGATAACCTGCTGAGCTGTTTTTAGTTAAAGTCTGCAGCTTTAGGGGTGTGGCCCAGACCCCAGGTCTGTGTTGCAGCAGGCTAGCATGTCTGGCTCAACAAGGTAGTGTTCTGGAGTCCAAAGCTAGCAGGGAAAATGGGCTTAGAGGTAATTTCAGCACATCAGGTGACAGTCCCAAAGGGGTCCCTGTGACCTAACCCATCACATATATCTCAAAGCTGTCAACAGTTTTCAAAAAAAGCTGTTGCTCTTCAGAATCTGATGTTACCTTTTACTTTTATATTATTTTGCAATGCTTCAAAACATTTTATAAAAGTTTAACAAAGTGTATAGGATATTTGTGGTACAGGAGATTTGTTTACTACTCTGGAATCAATGTCATGTACTACACATCTCTCTAATATTATTTTTAACCTTTATTCCTGTAAAAATATTATGTAATTTAAATTATTTTTGTTGTGTTGTTTTATCTTACAGAGAAGACTCAATTTAAAATCTCCTGGTATTCTCACATGAGTAGGTGTTAAAGCTGATATGCTGTTTAAGACCCCAACTTTGCAAAGCCATCAATTTGCACAGAATATTTTGTGGGTCTACATTTCAGCTAAATTAGAGTCAACTGAGCTAGTAATTACAGTTTGTCCACTCTGTTTAAATTAGATAAATTCTGCTGTGCTTTGCCTTTTAAAAACTACTGTGTTAAAATATTTGATGGAGGATCAGTAAAACAATGCCAAACATTAAACTTTGGTTAATAATAATCATACTTACAAGTTAATAGACACCAAGCAGAATGAAGATAGGTAGGATACGAGAGCTGGACAATTGATGAAGCTGTGGGAAGAAAAAAAGGGAATCTATATCATATCAAGCATGGAATTATGATACTTCCATACATTTTTTAAAAGCAGAGGTTCTCTTTTCATTATATGTGTATACAGTGCCTACCACAATTAGATCCAAGTCCATGATTGGGGCCTATAGAAATATACAGTATAAATACAAAATAAATGTGAAAGATTAGTGGAGGGGTTAACATGATTTTAAAAAATGACATTTCTGGTGACTTCAGGATTTGTATTCTGAAAGATATGAAAGTCATTACTCAAGGCGTTGACTTCTGTGCAGCAAGAAAAGGTCTTAAATCACCACCTGAAACATTTTTTATTAACAGCGGAGGCAGCGGTCAAAAGAATCAGTTTAAGAAATTGGAAATCATCAAACGAATGTGGACTAGGACGATGAAACTGATTCTAGCAAGTGCTATATACAACTTTAGAGGAACAGCTGAGGAATTTAAAGAAGCTGGGTCTTTTCTTTTTTGTAGCGAATATGTTCTTAAGGGTTACAATGTCTATTGCTAGGGGTTTCCTTTTTTTAATGCTATCTTTTATGTTCCAGGTATTTTAGTTTTAATGCTTATGTGCTACACTGTTCTTTTTGTTTATCCTTTACTTTCCAGCACTAGAAATTTAAACATTAGCCATGTAATACTGTTGGCATGTAAAGTCTGACATATACCTCCCACAGCAGCAGCTGCACTTCTGTGGTGGATGCAGCACTCCCTGGGCTTGATCCAAGTCCATTAAAGTCAATAGGAGTCTTTCTATTTATGTGGGTAGGTGTTGAAACATACCTCTTATATTTAAACTAAAAAGGCACTTTCAGTTTCCTTTATAAAGCTAGTATTAAAAACTGAACAAAATACAAAGTGCAGAAACTCTTCCATTAAAAAAAAAAACTGGCACGTTTGCCATGTTGTAGCAAAGGCTGCCTTCTGAAAACCTTTTCAGTGTAGGTGTGTTTTTGATGAAAGAAAATAGCTACCCCTATGGTGAGAAATTGCTTTAAAAATCAAATAATTTTCCACATATATTCCAGTTGGAACAATGGTAACATCACAGGAGGTTTTTTTTTTTTTTTTTTTTTAAATTGGGGAGATCACTAGGATCTTAAATGTGTGGGAATCACTCCTATATCATTGTTGTCACCAACACCTCTGCTGCTAAAAATACTGGTTGAAAATGACACACTCTGTACATTGGGAAGCTATTTGTGTGCACTGGAGTCACTGCCATAGAGATTTTGCTTTGCAAATGTGGAACACCCATGCAGTTTTTGGATGTGGAATTTGGCTGCCTTTTCTCAAGCGTCCAAATTTGGGTACCCAGACCATCAAACTCAGTGCTCAGCGACTATATGTTTAACTATACACAGTAGACCAGATTCTCTGCTGCAACTTGGCCGCTTTGCACCCACCTCTGGTGATACAAAAGGGATGTTAAGCAGCTGGACATCCCAGCTGAGGATTCCTCCTGCATGTGAACATCTCAGTTGACTTAGAGACTGAGTAATTAGCTCTGTAATAGTAATATGCCACCTGCCTGCACAGCCTCTAAGGGTACATCCAGACTACCCGCCGTATTGGCAGGTAGCGGTCGGTTTTTTGGGGATCGATATATCGCGTCTCATCTAGACGCGATATATCGATCCCCGAACACGCTCCCGTCGACTCCGGAACTCCACCGGAGCGAGCAGCGGTAGCGGAGTCAACACGGGGAGCTGCGGACGTCAATCCTGCTCTGTGAGGACCCGAGGTAAATTGATCTAAGATACTTCGACTTCAGCTACGCTATTCACGTAGACCAGCCCTAACTTAGAAAATGTGTTTGGGTGCTATTGTGCTCTAGCTTTTTTCAGCTGGCCCACTGGGCACTCTACACAGCGCATGCACTAAAATCTTATAGACTAGCAGCTCCTTTTAAGCACCTTTCTACCAGTGGATACTGGGTACAGGTGAGAACAGCCCCTTCTCTTTATCTCTCATGGTCTAAAATAAATAGGAATTTGGTTCCTTCATACACAGAGTATTGAGCGTTTCACTGTTTTAGGTTCTCTCCAAGCAATAAAGCATCCATGAAAAATTGCCATTAAAATGTAGCAGCCAAGATCTAAAATCTTGCCAATCATTTACCACAATGGTTAATGAAAATATTAAAGATATTTTCCCATCAAAAGTGGGGTAAGTGGCTTAGAAGAATTTTACAAGTCTACATTATAAAGAACTGATAAGTTTTCTATTGAGTTAAAATTCTTTTCACCTTCATTTGTCACATGTGTATGCTTACTTACAAACCAGGTGGGGCTGATAAGAACCATTTCTCTGTCACTGATGATGAAGTTTAGACTCATGGGGTAAAATCCTGTTTTCACTGAAGTGGGCCAGGATTTCACCCATGTAATCTACATTCAGGCGACAAAATTGACAGGTGCTTGGATATGCTTGGCATGCAGATATCACTGATTTGTTCAGCTGTGCCAGAATTACATTTTTGATATATTTGTTCATATGAAATAAGCTGACCAGCTATGTCAGTTTGGAGACCTGGATAAGTGAAGTCCACTCAGTGATGGACTTTTAGACATTTTGTCTTACAACCAGTGTGTACAAGTAGTCATACCCCTTTGCAGGCACATAGTACTTCCTCTCTGCCCTCTTTGAAGTGGGAGAGGAAATAGGGTCTTCCACAGAGACCTAACTGGACCCATCATGGCTTCGTTGAAAGGTAGGGCATCTTTTGATGGGCTGCTGTGGTCAAAATGTTAATGAGGCTATGCCAGGTCTCCTTCAGCCCCAGGTTAGAAGTCATCCCTTTTAGAAGTTTCTGCTATGCTCTAAAATCATGCTGTGGCATTGAACCACTCGGTCCTGAGAGGGCTTCATCTGGGAGGAGGCAGAAGAGGCCTGAATGGGTGGGGGGCCTTCCTCTTCTTCTTCAGCCCCAATTATGTCCCCCTGGCCCAAATATTACATGTCAGTACTGGACACTACTGAGTAGGAAAGGCTGGATGTTGGTCACAGCACCAGGGAAAAGCCTCGCTGATTCCAGAATGGCCGCTGGACCTGCATCAGCCACTGTCCTCCGGGCCAGCTGCCGGGGGGAGGCAGGGGCACATCAAGATCTGGTGGGATGTAGGATAGGTAGTGGTGAGTGCAGGGTTCCAACTCCTGAGGAGACCATGGGGGGGTATTGTACCCCTCACTACTGATGGTCCATATTGAGGACTGGTACCGGCTCAGGGAAGTCCTCATTGACAAGTAGTAGGGTCGGTTTGCCTCTGGTTGGTACTGAAGCGCCCCCCCCCCCCCCGGTGCTGAATTTGAGCTCAGGGCCCCATGCTCCTTAGTCATAGAAGGAGCTAGTTGACCCATTGAGGTCAGCAATACTAGGAGTGTCAGTAAGTCTCTGGCCACTGCAAAGGCCTCAGGATGGAAGGCACCATGATTCTCCTGGTGCCTCAATGACTCCCTGGCATTGGTGGGTGGTCCTGCAATGACCTCATTGCAACCACGAGCAGAGCAGAGCCAATGGTGGGTAGAGGAGTGGCCCTACACAGGCTTCACTCCACTGCACTCCCCTGGTTTGTCCTTCCTCGGTAAGGGGGAGTGTCCCCTCTTGGATCATTGCTTTTTATGTTTCTTTCTCGGTCCCAGAGCTGGAGAACTGTGCTGAGAAACATGTGGTGCTGGAGGGGCGCTTTGCATCCAAGCCAAGGTGCTGGGTGTTGCTTTCCATTTATTATTTACCCTTCAGTTTTTCACCTAGTTTTAACTTCCAGTTTATGCCACATATTGTTGTCATGATTCCAAGAAGTCACTCTAAGTTACCTTCAACTAAACAAATGCTTCCAATCATCAGTGTCAGCCGATTTCACTAAAGTCAGTCCTCAAATAAATTCAGCAGGTAACATATTTCTGAAAGACTTAAAAGCACATTAATTGATTTCAAAGAAAGTAGCCTTAAGGCATATATTTAAATGGATCTGCAAGGAAAAAAACAACCTAAACTTCTTTGTTGTTGTTACAGAGTTTTAATGTCTGTGCAAAGAAAATATAGGCATATAATCTCCCCTCTGAAAACTCCTCTGAAGCTGGGAGGTATCCATGACACGGAACAGATACAGACCTCCTGCCAGGCTTATGTAGTCTACCAGTAATCTCCTTTATGAAGATAAATCTCACCCGAGGTGCCAGCACATAACTATGAGCTGTAACTAATTCCTCCTGAAACTCATTGGAAGACTGCATTGAAGAACAATGAAAAAGTGGGTATGTAAATAATAATACATGGCTAAGCATCTGGCTAGAATACAGACCCACTTCCATGAAACCAGTGTCAGTGATTGTCTAGAAATTATAAACAGGTACATCTCGGCTAGTCACATTCACCATGGGATGGGAATGGGATGGGAATGGATGAAGAAAGTAAGTCACACAAGGTATGAAGGATGAAAAGGAATACTTCCTCTCTCTTAGCAATTTTAAAATGTCATGGGCCAATATTTTTAAAAGCGACTAGAGATTTTGGATTCCCAAATTGAAATACCTTAGAATGGATGAATTTTCAGAGGAGGGTGGCTCAGCACTTTCTGAAATGTAGGATCCTTTAGGTACTTTTGAAAATCTTTGCTGGAATTCTGAACCTGCTATGTGCTGAAAGAGAGGCAAGGACTTTCAAAGGCTGTCAATCCAGGACAAAATAAAAAACAAAAATCAAAACTTACACTGATTTATTTAAGTTTGTTTTGCTGAGTTTCATTTTTAAATTGATTAAATACCTTTTCAGTGACAGAGGGTAACTGGTCTTTCACTGGTGAAATTCAGCCAGTCACAGTTCTACATTAGATAATTCTATTTTGAAATGTCTATTGTTTCCACATCACACACTTGTCTGGTATCTCCCGGCATGCTGCTATAGTTCTGAAGTACTGTGAGAACCTTAAGCTACAATCAGAGATAGCAGACAATCTTATTATAAGTCAATGTGCAAATTAAAAGTTTCATCCTCTAAAGGGCTAAGTCAATTGGAATTAAGAGTGATCAGCACATTATTTTTATGGTAGTTTAGGACCTGTTCCAACAAAGTATTGCATTGAGGACTTGTTGGGGAGGATCTGGAAGTCATGGTACACATCAGTACCAGTAACATAGGGAAAGGTAGGAGACGGGTCCTGGAGGCCAAATTTAGGCTACTAGCTAAGAGGAGAAAGTCCAGGACCTCTCTGAAATGCTTCCAGTTCCATGCACAGGACCAGTTAGACAGGCAAAGCTGCAGGGTCTCAATGTCTGGATGACATGGTGTAGGGAGGAAGGTTGTAGGTTTATTAGTAATTGGGGAACCTTTGGGGAAAGGAGGCACCTATAAAGTATGGATGGGCTCCACCTAAACCAAACCAGAACCAGATTACTGGTATGTAAAATTTAAGGTCACATCTAGTAAAGAGGAGAGAATACAAGTTGATAGTGGAACAGTGCACTCCATAATGTTTTATGGAAATATGCTTATGAGCGTGAATATGATGTAACTGGAATATGCTTTATGCAAAGGGTCTCTTGTAAGGTATCATTACAAAGCTTATGATCTACTGAGTGTGTTTATCCCATTTGTTTGCATATATTATTTCTATGTTTGGTGTTAGAAGTAAGATATAAACTTATATTACTGATGTAAACATATTAAGTGGAAGCCATTAAGGGTGCTTCAGAATCGATGACCTGTAAATGGCCTTGTTTACTTGCAAACATTCCTGGCTATGTGTGGGCCAGCCATGGATGAATGGAGGCTGGGGTCTCACAAGACATGTGAACATGTCACCTGATACTGGAATCCATCTTAAACCTGGTGCTTTTCCATTTAGGGGGAGGAGTGGGGACCCAGAGAGACAAAAGGTTCCTGCCTTGTACCAAAGTTATAAAAAGGGGGTGGAACAGAACGAAAAGGGCGGCCAGTCATGAGAAAACCCCTATTTTCCACCTAAGATGTCTGCTGGAACTAACAAGGACTGTACCGGGGAAAGGATTGGGCCCAGACTAGGAAGGAGTCTAGTCTGTGAAAGAAGCTTATTGGAACATCTCTGAGGGTGAGATATTATCTGTAATCAGTTTCTTAATGTATTACACTTAGACTTGAGTGTTTTTGCTTGATGACTTACTTTGTACTGTCTGTTATTACTTGAACCCACGTATATCCTACTTTTTATTCTTAATAAAATCACTTTTGTTTATTATTGAACCCAGAGTAAGTGATTCGTACCTGAGGGAGCAAACAGCTGTGCATCTCTCTATCAGTGATATAGAGGGCGAACAATTTATGAGTTTACCCTATATAACCTTTATACAGAGTAAAACAGATTTATTTTGGGTTTGGATCCTATTGGGAACTGGGTGTCTGGGTGCTGGAAATAAGTGACCTCCTGAGCAGTTTTTGGTTAAAGTCTGCAGTTTTGTGGGTGTGGCTCAGACCCTGGGTCTGTGCTGCAGCAGGCAAGCGTGTCTGGCTCAACAAGGCAGTGTTCTGGAGTCTGAAGCTGGCAGGGAAAATGGGCTCAGGGGTAATTTCGGCATGTCATATGACAGTCCCAAAAGGGGTCTCTATGACCGAACCATTCACAGAGAGAGTACAGGTATGAAATGAAGAGTAACAGTCAAATGAAAAGAGTTCCACTTAATTACATCACATAATGGCAGACAACTAAAAAGTGACTTTTTAAAGTGCTTGTACACAAATGCTAGAAGTCTAATACTAAGATGGGCGAACTTGAGTGCCTGGTATTAAATGGGGATATTGATATAATAGGCATCACAGAAACTTAGTAGAATGATGGTAATCAATGAGACATGGTAATACCAGGGTACAAAACATAGAATGAGAGTAGGTCATGCTGATGGGGGAGTGTCACTACATGCAAAAGAAAGCATAGAGTCAAATATAATAAGCTTAAATGAATCAAACTGTATCATAGAATCTCCATGGATAGAAATTCCATTCTTGAATATATGAGTATAGCAGTAGGAATATACTAGCAACCACCTGACCGGGACTGTGAAATGCTCAAGGAGATTAGAGAGGCTATAAGAATAGAAAACTCAATAATAATGGGGGATTTCAACTATCCCCATATTGACTGAGTCTATGTCACCTCACGACAAGATGCTGAGATAAAGTTTCTAGACACCATTAATGACTGCTTCTTGGAACAGCTATTCCTGGAACCCACAATGGGAGAGGCAATTCTTGACTTAGTCCTAAGTGGAGCACAGGATCTGGTTCAAGAGGTGAATATATCTGAACTGCTCGGTAATTACGTAATTAAATTTCACATCCTTGTGGGAGGGAAAATACCAAAGAAGCCCACCACAGTAGCATTTACTTTCAGAAAGGAGAACTACACAAAAATGCCTTTATCCTTACACACAACTATTTCAAATTTAATGACAATATATATCTCCAGATGGCACCACTATGGGCACCCGCATGGCCCCACAATATGCCAATATTTTTATGGCCGACCTGGAACAACGCTTCCTCAGCTCCCGTCCACTCACGCCCCTTCTCTACCTACGCTACATTGATGACATCTTCATCATCTGGACCCATGGGAAGGAGACTCTGGAAAAATTCCACCATGATTTCAACAGCTTCCACCCCTCCATCAACCTCAGCCTGGACCTATCTACACAGGAGGTCCACTTCCTAGACACCACGGTGCAAATAAGTGGTGGTCACATTAACGCCACCCTATACCGAAAACCTACCGACCGCTATGCCTACCTTCATGCCTCCAGCTTCCATCCCGGGCACACCACAAGATCCATTGTCTACAGCCAAGCACTGAGGTACAACCGTATCTGCTCTAACCCCGCAGACAGAGACCAACACCTAGAAAATCTCCACCAAGCATTCTCAAGACTACAGTACCCACACAAGGAAATAAGGAAACAGATCAACAGAGCCAGATGTGTACCCAGAAGCCTCCTACTGCAAGACAAACCCAAGAAAGAAACCAACAGGACTCCACTGGCCATCACATACAGTCCCCAGCTCAAACCCCTCCAACGCATCATCAGGGATCTACAACCCATCCTGGACAATGATCCCACACTTTCACAGGCCTTGGGTGGCAGGCCAGTCCTCGCCCACAGACAACCTGCCAACCTGAAGCATATTCTCACCAGCAACTGCACACCGCACCATAATAACTCTAGCTCAGGAATCAACCCATGCAACTAACCTCGATGCCAACTCTGCCCACATATCTACACCAGCAACACCATCACAGGACCTAACCAGATCAGCCACACCATCACCGGTTCATTCACCTGCACGTCCACCAATGTAATATATGCCATCATATGCCAGCAATGCCCCTCTGCTATGTACATCGGCCAAACTGGACAGTCTCTAAGGAAAAGGATAAATGGACACAAATCAGACATTAGGAATGGCAATATACAAAAACCTGTGGGAGAACACTTCAACCTCCCTGGCCACACAATAGCAGATCTTAAGGTGGCCATCCTACAGCAAAAAAACTTTAGGACCAGACTTCAAAGAGAAACTGCTGAGCTCCAGTTCATCTGCAAATTTAACACCATCAGCTCAGGAATAAACAAAGACTGTGAATGGCTTGCCAATTACAGAACCAGTTTCTCCTCCCTTGGTTTTCACACCTCAACTGCTGGAACAGGGCCTCATCGTCCCTGATTGATCTAACCTCGTTATCTCTAGCTTGCTTCTTGCTTGCTTATATATACACCTGCCCCTGGAAATTTCCACTGCTTGCATCCGAAGAAGTGGGTATTCACCCACGAAAGCTCATGCTGCAAAACGTCTGTTAGTCTATAAGGTGCCACAGGATTCTTTGCTACTTCTACAGAACCAGACTAACATGGCAACCCCTCTGATACTTTACACAAAAATGAAGAATTAAAAGATACAGTCACAAGAGTGAAATGCCTGCAAGCTGCAAAGAAACTTAAAAAATAAAAAACCCACCATAATAAAAGGCTTAAATTAAATGTACATCCTTACCTTTTAAAAAAAATTAAAAAGGACCAAAAAAGTGCCACCATGGCTTAACAGTCAAAGAAGTGATTAGCAGCAAAAAGGCATCCTTTAAAAACTGGAAATCAAATACTAGAGAGGAAAATAGAAAAGAGCATAAACTATGGCAAATCAAGTGTAAAAGTATAATTTGGCAGGCCAAAAAAGAATTTGAAGAGCAACTAGCAAAGGAGAAAAACTAATAGCAAAAAAAAATTTAGTACACCAGAAGCAGGTATCCTGACAAGCAATCAGTGGGGCCACAGGACAATCAAGGTGCTAAAGGAGCACTTAGTGAATACAAGGCAATTGTGGAGAAGCTAAATGAATTCATTGCGGTAGTCTTCACTGCAGAGGGTGGGTGGGAGATTCCCACACCTGAGCCATTTTTTTTCTGCTGACAAATTTAAAGCATTGTCTCAGATTGAGGTGTTGATAGAGGTGGTTTTGGAACCTATTAATAAACTAAATAGTAATAATTCACCAGGACCAGATGGTAGTCACGCAAGAGTTCTGAAGGAACTCATGAAATTGCAGAACTAACAACTGTGGTATGTAACCTATTGCTTAAATCAGCCTCTGTACCAGATGACTGAATGATAACTAATGTGATGTTAATTTTTTTTAAAAAAGGCTCCAGAGGAGATCCTGGCAATTACATGCCAGCAAGCCAAACTTCAGCACCAGGCATATTGGTTGAAACAATAGTAAAGAACAGAATTTGTCAGATACAGATGAATATGATTTGTTGGGAAAGAGACAACATGGCTTTTGTACAATGAAATGCCACAGAAATCTATTAGTATTTCTTGAGGGGATCAACAAACATGACAAAGGTGATCCAGTGACTATAGTCTTCAGAAAGCCTTTGACAAGGTCCCTCACCAAAGGCTCTTAAGCAAAGTAAGCAGTCATGGGATACTCTCATGGATCAGTAACTGGCGTGACAGGATCAGGCCAGACGGCTACAGGAGAGTGTTCATATTGGGTGCTGGGAAGTGGGTGGACACAAGCCTGCCCACTGCTAAAGGCCCCTCCCCCGCCTGGTACCCAGTCCCCCCAGTCGTCGGCATACGCTGACAGGACCAACTGCATCTCTGGATCACAGAGCAACATCTCCATCAACCTCTTTCAGAGGAGATGGAGGAAGGCCTCCATGCCCAGAGTATACAGCTGGCCTGACAGCAGACAGCCTTGACGTACCCCGAACCCCCCGCCAAAAGCTGACCGCTTCGGTCATGTCCAGTTGAGCCTGACCAAGCACTCTGCAGAAGCATACAGCACCTGGAGAAAACCCACAAAACGGGGCCCGAAGCTGAATGCCCACAGAGTTCTCAGGAGATACCTGTGGAAATTGGAAAAGATGGGGATCAATATGAAAATTGAAAGGTGGATAAGGAACTGGATAAAGAGGAGACTACAATGGGTCGTACTGAAAGGTGAATTGTCAGGCTGGAGGGAGGTTACTAATGGAGTTCCTCAGGGATCGGTTTTGGGACCAATCTTATTTAACCTTTTTGTTACTGACCTTGGCACAAAAATTGGGAATGTGCTAATAAAGTTTGTGGATGACAAAATGCTGGGAGGTATTACCAATACAGAGAAGGACTGGGATATCATACAGGAAGATCTGGATGACCTTGTAAACTGGAGTAATAGTAATAGGATGAAATTTAATAGCAAAAAGTGCAAGGTCATGCATTTAGGGATTAATAACAAGAACTACTGCTATAAGCTGGGAAGGCATCAGTTGGAAGTAACAGAGGAGGAGAAAGACCTCGGAGTGTTGGTTGATCACAGGATGACTATGAGCTGCCAATGTGATATGGCCATGAAAAAAGCTAATGCGGTCTTGGGATGCATCAGGCGAGGTATTTCCAGTAGAGATAAGGAGGTGTTAGTACCGTTATACAAGGCACTGGTGAGACCTCATCTGGAATACTTTGCGCAGTTCTGATCTCCCATGTTTAAGAAGGATGAATTCAAACTGGAACAGGTTCAGAGAAGGGCTACTAGGATGATCCGAGGAATGGAAAATCTGTTTTATGAAAGGAGACTCAAAGAGCTTGCTTTGTTTAGCCTATCCAAAAGAAGGCTGAGGGGAGATATGATTGCTCTCTATAAATATATCAGAGGAATAAATACCAGGGAGGGAAAGGAATTATTTAAGCTCAGTACCAATGTGGACACAAGAACAAATGGATATAAACTGGCTATCAGGAAGTTTAGACTTGAAATTAGATGAAGGTTTCTAACCATTAGAGGAGTGAAGTTCTGGAACAGCCTTCCAAGGGGAGTAGTGGGGGCAAAAGACATATCTGGCTTCAAGACTAAGCTTCATAAGTTTATGGAGGGGATGGTATGATGGAATAGCCTAATTTTGGCAATTAATTTGGCAATTGATCTTTGATTTTCAGCAGGTAAGTATGCCCAGTGGTCTGTGATAGGATGTTAGATGGCGTGGGATCTGAGTTACTACAGAGAATTCTTTCCTGGGTGTCTGGCTGGCAAGTTTTGCCCACATGCTCAGGGTTTAGCTACTTGCCATATTTGGGGTCAGGAAGGAATTTTCCTCCAGGGCAGATTGGCTGAAGCCCTGGGGGCGGGGGGTTGCCTTCCTCTGCAGCATGGGGCACGGGTCACTTGCTAGAAGATTCTCTGCACCTTGAAGTCTTTAAACCATGATTTGAGGACTTCAATGGCTCAGACACAGGTTTGATACAGGAGTGGGTGGGTGAGACTCTGTGGCCTGCATTGTGCAGGAGGTCAGAATAGATGATCATAGTGGTCCCTTCTGACCTTAAAGCCTATGATTCTATGAACCGTGACCAACCCCAAAAGCCATCAAGGAGTCACAGAAGCAGCGGGTCTGCTGGTAGGTGGCAGCATCCTGCCTCCCAGTCCCTTTGCCCTCCCCAAAATTGCCCTCACAGCCCAGAGGACAAGATGAAAGTCCCCCCAGAGCTGGAGAGTGAGCTGCACCATATTCCTGGAACCACGGGTATCCAGTAAGAAAAAGTGCAGCTAGTCTTGAGGTACCTGGGGGCTGGGGTCCTAGACTCCTGACAATCCCCCAGTTGAGTCTCCATACCGGCCCCATGGCCTATCCCCAGTGCTGGGGACTGTGGCAGGGGAAGAACAGCAGCCCCAGGTGAGCCAGGAGAAGGAAACATAAAAAATGCCTCCCGGGGGCCATCGTAGAAAGAGAATGAGGCAACCCCAGGGGCAGCAACGAAGGGGAGTGAGAGGGAAGAGGGATAAGGTCAACAAGAGAGGCGGGTGTGGGGATAGGGATGGGGCAGGAATCCAGGTCAGGGACTGGGATAGAATCAGGTGCCCGGGTGATAGGGCCAATGGGATGCGGTGCCTCCCAAGAGGGCATGGAGGCTAAAAGGGTGGAGAGGGAGAGGGGCCACTCAACGGTGCCAGACCCAAGTGCCTTGACAAACTTAGCACTCACGGTCATGGCACTGGAGGGAACAGATGATAAAAGGGCAGACTCCCCTGTCTTGAGAGGAAGAACACCTGGGGGCCTGAGGCCCGACTGTTCGGCACCGGCTGTCTCCACAATGGGCATGGCAGCCACAGATAAGGCACTGAGTGTGTCCAGACAGGTGGATGGGCCCGAGGGCACCTCAGTGATGGGAGCGGGGATGGTGGCTGGGGAGATGGAAAAGGAGGGGGTTTGGAGTGGCTGGTTGCAACCGCCCTGAATGAGGCCCTTTAACAGGGGGTCCTCCAGTTGGAGTGAGACCGTAGGGCCTTGAGCTCCTCAAAAATTGAGGTGAAATCCCCACCTGCCTCAGCAAGTTCCTCCCCAGAGGCAGCCGAGGTGGTAACCACCTCGGTGCCAACAGGGGCACAGATGGCAAAGGGCTGAGGGAGATGCTATCTGGAGGCCCTCTCAGAAGGGGACTCCAGGAGGGGGATGAAACTACCCTCCTCCGCTGCCATGACAACCTCAGCTCAATCCGACTGCTAGGGTCCAGCAGGGGAGGCAGCAGAAGACTCAGCAACAGTGGCCCCCTTCATGATTTTATGGGGGGGTCCCCTCTGCCTCCCCAGCAAGTTGTTGAGTGTGCACCTTCCACTTTCTGCGCAAGTGCCCAGTCCTCTGAAGGGTAAAGTTGGCCGGCAGGAACAGAGCCAGGAGATAAGGGCAATAGCATAGGGACAGGGGAGAGTGAAGGCAGGACAACAGGGGAAAGGGAAGACTCCCCAAGGCAAGCCCCAGTTGATGCTCACCAACAGCCCTGCCACCCTCTCCTCCGCAGGCCACGCTTGACTGCTCTCATTGGTGGCAGGGCCTGCCTGCTCCTCTGCACATGATGGGGGAGCACCCCTGAGGCCTGAGCAGAGATGACAGCAGACACTAGAGGAGGAAAGGCGACCCCAGGAGCCAGGTGCCTAAGGTCTCTGGTGATGACGAGGCCGCCCTGGGTCTTGGGGGTCCCGAGTGCCCCTCCACACTGGGCCAAGGGGCAGGGGGGCAGTCCCTCTGGACATGTCCCATTGCCCGGCAAAGATAGCACCGGGCCTTCTTTGAGGAATAATAAACCTGGTACTGGACCCCCTGATGTGGCACAAGGAAGGACCCCTCCATGGTCTCCCTGTCAGACACCGCCAGCGGCAGTTGGATCTGCACCTACTGGTGGAATGACAGTACGTGGAGGAGGGTGGGGTCCTTACAGCCCAATAGTAGGGGGCTGAGAATGGACAGGGGCTTCCCCAGGAGGAGAGGAAAGGCAGAAGTGCGGCATTGGGGAGAAAGGGTGGAACGGAGGTAACCACCACCCATACGCCCAGGTCGTCCAGTGGCTCAAGTGGAACGTGGAGCCCCCCCTCCCCTACCAGGCCCCTCTTCTTCACCTCCTGGGCAGTGGCCCCTGATGCCAGGAAGAGAACCACCTTCCCGTACATCTTGGAGGTCGCTACCATGGCTGTCGGCTCCACCACCTGTGCCATCACCCGCACGTAGGTCTCCACGTGGGGCGAGGCCGACACCAGGAGGCAGCAAACACCATGTTTCCTGGTGAGGGTGGGAAAGGGGCCCCGGCCTCCAGGGATGGTATGATGGAAGGTGGGGGGGGGCGCAATTACCTGGGCATATGTTCTGGGGGCTGTGATGGGTGCCCCCCAGAGTCAGTGGAGGGAAAAACAGGGGAAGGAAGACACCGGGGTGTGGCTGACAAAACAGTCGTGGCAAAGGGTAGAGTCCCCATCATGGGAGGTTTCACCTTCTGGGCAGGGCCCTTGCCCTTCTTTTCCCCATGGCCTTTCCACCGGCCAAGGGGGCTACCCCAGAGGTGGAGGGGGTGGAGTCCCCATGGCCGGGGGATCCCTGGAGCAGTGGAATCCCTGGAGTCCCTATCTGTGCCAGCAGTGATGGCCACCGCTGAGGTCGGCAGGGTAGTACGCTAAAGGAGGGGCAGGAGGAACGACCAAGGGGGCTCCACCCACAGCTCCACCCGCCATTCAGAGGGAGGGATGGGAACAGGCACTAGGGAAAGGAACAAGCAAGGGAAAGGGGGGAAGGAAAAGAAGCCACCCCTCCTGCTAGGTTGGATGGGGGAGAGGAGGGCCCCAACAAAGGGGAACATAGAAAAACCCAAAGGAACACAATCTCCAGCACAAGATGGTGGAACCGGCTCTTCCGGCTGCACTGAGGAAGGGAAGAGCTAAACTAACACAAGGAAGTGCAAGTGAAGGAAGGAAGAAACCAAAAAAGGAGGAGGGTCACAAGCACAAAGAAGGGGGCATGGGCACACAGGCTAGTGGGACCAAACAAAGGGCAAACAGCAAGGGACTGGAAAAAGGGAGAGGGGAGTACACCACAGACTGGGAACAAAGAACATGGAGGGCTCAAAAAACAAACTATAGAAGTTAGGGTGGGGCTTGCAACAAAACTAGCTCCCAGAGACTAGGACAGGGCAAACAAACTTGCAGGGGAGGCACAAAGAACCCCCATCCCAGGAGACCATGGCTGAACAAAAAAGAGCAAACAAAATGGCCAGAGGGGGCGGACGGGGTAGGCAGTGAAGGGAAAGGGGACAAACTGCTGCAAAGGAAAGCTGATGGGCAAGGCAGGGGGAAAGAGAGCCCACCAGCCAAATGCAGGTATGGGAGGGAGGGCAAAGGGTACGTGCACCCATGAACACTTGAAACCAAAGGTCTTGCTCGCTGCTGCTATTGTCCCAGGGTGGAAAAGGGGTAAAGTGAACTGCTCGGCTGGGGAGCAGAACCAGATGGTAATTGGGGTGGTGGAGGGGATGGTGGTGGTGGTAGTAGGGGAGAAGATGGACTAGGGGGAGGGCCCCACACCACTCTCCCTGCTCCCCACAGCAACGGCACTGACCACCACAGGAGCAAAGATGTTAGTCACTCAGGCTAGTAGCAAACTCCCTCTATAAAGCAGTTCCTCCTCTGCTCCCTCCTTGGCTCCAGCAGCAGCAGGCTTTTCAACAGCAGCAGTAAAGCATCCAGGGGAGGCCCCAAAAGTGGTGGAAAAGGTGGGGCCTTGCACTCCCTTCTGGGGGTCAAGCCAGCAGGGTCCTCCCTACAGCAATAGCAGCAGTCGGGGGGCGGGGGGGGGCAACTGGCCAGCAGGAGGACTACAGGAGAGTGGTCTGGAAGGCAGGTATAGTAGCCCTAGGCTAAACAAGTTCCTTTTCCCTTGCTAGTTGAACAGGGGTTACTCTAGGTTAATTAGGACACCTGGGGCAAATCTAGGGCCTGCCAGAACCTGTTAAAAGCCTTCCCTCCAGCCAAAGAGGCACATGCATTTAGGAGCTGAGGGAGGAAGGTGAGCTACTTGAGAGCTGGGCAGTACAGTGCAGATGCTGACAAGCATTAGGAGAGAAGCCATGCAGGTACAGAGGCAAAGGGTGGAATAATCCCTGCCCAACAGGTTGGATGGCCCTTCTGGGCCCTAGAGGTCTGAGGGAAGAGACCCTGTTAGAGGGAAGACATTGAACCAGGTGTCTGGTCTGTTGCCACCATGCCCAGGGGGGCTACCAGAGACTGAGAGGCTCCCCTCCCCCCATCAGGGAGGCTGGGAGGAACACTGCTTTGACAGGGTATGGACAGTAAATCTGGGGTGTGGGCAGGGGGAAATTCTGAGGGAAAAGAGGAATACCCCAGCCTGCCACTAAACAGAAGTGCAGGACCCACAGAGGAGGAGAAAGCTTTGTCACACTAGTTAAAAGATAGGAAACAAAGGGTAGGTCATTTTTTCAGAATGGAGAGTGTGTCCCCCAGGGATCTGTACTGAGATGAATGCTGTTCAACATATCCATAAATCATCTGGAAAAAGGAGATAAACAGTGAGGGGGCAAATTTTTCAGAAGATACAAAACTACTCATAGTTAAGTCCAAAGCAGACTGCAAAGAGTTACAAAGGGACCTCACAAAACTGAGTGACTGGACAACAAAATGGCAGATGAAAGTTAGTGTTGATAAATGAAAAGTAATGCACATTGGAAAACATCTCAACTCTACATACAAAATGATGAGGTCTAAATTAGCTGTTACCACTCAAGAAAGTTTCTGTGGATAGTTCTCTGAAAACATGTACTAATTGGGCAGAAGCAGTCAAAAAAACTAACAATGTTAGGAACCATTAGGAAAGGGATAGAGAAGATAGAAAATATAACATTAAATATCCATGGTATGCCCACACCTTAATATTGCAGGCAGCCCATCTCAAAACTGATATTTTAGAAATAGAAAAGGTTCAGAGGAGGGCAAAAAAAATGAGACTGGGACTGTTAACCTTGGGAAAGAGACAATTAAAGGTGTGCGTGTGTTATGATAGAGGTCAATAAAATTATGAATGGTGTGGAGGAAGTATTATTTACCCCTTCAAACAACACAAGAACCAGGGTCACCCAATGAAATTAAAATAAACAAAGGGAAACACTACTTCACACAACACAGTGTTAACCTTTTGAACCCAGTGGCCAAAACTATAACTGGGTTCAAAAAAGAATTAGATAAGTTCATGGAAGATAGGTCCATCAGTGGCTATCAGCCAAGACGGTCAGGGATGCAACACCATACTCTGGGTGTCCTAAGCCTCTAACTGCCAGAGGCTAGGAGTGTACGATAGGGGATGGATCACTCAATAATTGCGCTGTTCTGTTCACTCCCTCTCAAGTATTTGGCTTTGGCCACTGATGGAAGGCAGCATAGTGAGCTAGATAGACAATTGGTCTAACCTAGTATGGACATTCTCATGTTCATCAACAATCTCTCTTCAGCACTGCTACCATTAATGTTTATGTCACATATAAATAGGCTTGATGATATTCTGATGGACTGCCAAAATGTGTGGGGATCCAATTTCTTCCTCTGTGTGGTGCCTACAGAAGATCTGAATCATGAATACATATTTTAATAGAGACTATTTTAAAATAAAAAATGCCACCCTGACAAACAGAGAATTGCAACATAAGATTTACAATTCAGTGGAATAATTGGAGAATATATTATATTGTCAACATTTAGCTATTATAATCAACTTTAATCAAAGCTGCAATAGAATCCTTAGTGTTTCACATTAATTTGAAAATAATTTATTCTATTATTACACTGACTTTTGTATTAATGTAAATGAGCCTAATAAGATAAAACTCAAAAAAGTTCTATAAAAACAGAACACTACACATTCACTTAAACGACAGAGTCCAACACTGGAAAAAAAGGTTTTGATGGGATGCTATAAGCAAGGGGTTGATTCATTCTTTGTTCTGTGCCACAGGTACTAAAACAGTAGAGGGAAAAAAATGTCTTCAGATGCATATTTTAACAGGTTGGCACTGAACTTTTGATATTCAATTGAAATAATCATTAAGGCTCAGGGCATTACTTGAAGAATTAATGACCACCTGGGGTTAATGGCCCAAGGCAAAGCTTTAGGCCATCAACTTTCTCAGCTGGTCATTAATCCCCAGGAACTGTCCTGTGCCTCCATCATTGCTGCTAATTTAAAAGGTAAATTTTCTCCATTTGATTTTACTTTAACAAAACGAAAGTACTCAGTTATCCTGTATCATTAAATCACATCTGCATTGATTACCTGGGGAAAAAATCATGACAGAAAAATTAAAATTTGCCTATTTAATCATTGAATCCTGATTAAATATTTGATATAAACATTGCATTCCAATTAAGTATCTTGCATTATGCAACCACATTAGGGGAAGAAGGGGCCTTTGATTAAAGTGCATAGTGATATGTTGTTTCTCTTTTCTCTCTCTCTCTCTCTCTCTCACACACACACTTCCTGCTAAATGCCATATTAAACTCCAGAGAACAACTTCTTGATTTCAATCCATCTTCAGTGGATATTTATTATCCAGGACGAGAAATAAATATGTTGATGTTTCAACTAGTCTAGACTAGTGATTGTCACACAGGAATCACTTATATGAAGGTGTTATTGATACCAGGGGTAAGAACTGAGTCACCACAAAATTGCCTCTCACTTTTTAAAAATTAAAAATTAACATAAAGGCTTAGGATCAGATTCTGGCCTGTGCTCTGCTGCGCTTCCTCATCTGAAATCATAATGGGGCTGTAAGTAATAGGACTGCCTTACATAATATAAGGGTGTGCTGGGGCGAGGCAAATGGAAGGGCCTGGGGGAGTGACTGTTGTGCTTTGTACTAGTACTATTTTTGGTCTGTGGAACAACCTATTAGCAATGATAACCAGGCTGCTGTAAAGTAGAGTAGCACTTTGTGCCCCACCAGGCACTGGATCCAAGGGGTGAAAATTCCATCCCCTTTGAAATCAACAGGAGTTTTGCAGTTGATTTTTAATGGGATCAGGACTCCACCCAAGAGGTGCAAAAGTGGCTTAAAGCCACCCTTGTCTCCTGCCAGCTTCTCCTTGTGAAATACACCCTCTATGTTGTCCCTCTTGAGAGCCCAAGAATCTAGCTTTTTTATATAAATCAGCAATCTCCAAACTAGCAGTCCTACACTGATGTTTTCTGTTTGCATTCATACAAAGGACTGGGCAATCAAAACCATTTAGTGTGCAAAATTACAAGCACAAATTGGAAAGCCATGCTTAGACCACTTTCGGTCAAGTGTTGAAAGAGGTAATGTGCCAAGGATCATTTCCTATTAGCTTTAATGAGCATGAGACATGTACATACTTTTTGTTGTTGTTTTTTCCAAGACACCTTGTGGTGGTGAATATGGAGAGAGGAATTACAGATGAAAGGCTTTAAAAACAATGTAAGCACGGAGTATTAAATATAGCCCAACATTACACCTTGTTGTTCAAAGCACTGGCCATTTATTTTAATGCAAATTATAGTACGTACAAAACATGTTTGTCACAACTAAAATATATTATAGCTAAATCAGGAAAGAAGATCCATGAATTATTTTGACCATGTGCCTTTCAGAGTACTTTTCTGTGAAACTGTCCTTCCCTTTGAAACAATCAAAATTCTATTTGAGGATAAACCCATGTTCAACCAAAATAGTATACATATTTTTGTTTAGAATCTGACAAAACCAAAACCCAACATGATGGCTGTTAGTGTTTACTGATCAAAGCAGAACTGACCCATCAAGAAAGAATAGTTAACAGGATGCTGTTCAGTCTACATGCTCACACATTTCAACAACTCCTCATATTCCACTGTGGAATGTGACTGATATGTATAACATTTAAAACTCCAAGCAACTATTGACATAACTTTTTCCCCAGCAGCCAGCTGATTCTAACACCACAATTTGGTCTAAGATGTGCCCCAAAGTTTTTGATTCTTCTGTATATTTGAATGCTCCTTCCAAGTCTTCTATAGATTGCATTTTGCCTGTAAGTAATTATGTGTACACTACATAGCTCATGTCTCTGTTAGCACCTTATTTTTCTTTCTACACAATATGTTTCATTGTGTTCACCCTCCATCCACTTTCATGTACATGATTTTAAATCAAGGCCCTCAGAAATATTAAATCTCAAACACCAAAGGAATTACAGAAGTGGTACAGTGTCAAGGCATTAAAAGTGAAAGGTATTTCACATATAGTATATCAGATCATGTTAGTGAAATACCAGGAATAATATCTGTAAATAGCTGGATTTTTTTTCTTCTCTTTGTAGCTGTGAGATGGTGTTGAACAGAATATGCTGATAGTGGAACAGCTGAATTTAACCAGGTAAGTGTGACATTAGACAGCGTTTTAGCTATTCAGATGCCTAATAGGTACAATATTTGCATATTTAATCCTATTACAGAAAAATAAAAATATTTAATACTCAATGTTTCCTTATCTTCCAATACTTCCTGCTAAGTGATAGGTATGGGAGCATTTTTCCATTAACAACAAACAACAACAAGAAAAACCTTTATATAACCTCAGCTTTTTAAATGAAGTTATCATGTATTCCACTTAAATATGATTGTTAAGAACGACAGAAGGAAAAAACACAGCAGCATCTTTCATCCTTGTCAAGGTTCCTTCCCCACTCTGAACTTTAGGGTACAGATGTGGGGACCTGCATGGACACTTAAGCTTAATTACCAGCTTAGATCTGGTATCGCTGCCACCATCCCCCAAGTACTACCTTTTTTCTTGGGTAGTCTTGAGAGACTTCACCAATTTCCTGGTGAACACAGATCCAAACCCCTTGGATCTTAAAACAAGGAGAAATTAACCATCCCCCCCTCCTTTCTCCCACCAACTCCTGGTGGATCCAGATCCAACCCCCTTGGATCGAAAAACAAGGAAAAATCAATCAGGTATTAAGAAAAAGCCTTTTAATTAAAGAAAAGAAAGGTAAAAGAAAACCCTCTGGGAGAGATTAGTATACCAGCTACTATCACAGACAACAGATTAAAAACACAGAGGATGTTCCCCTGGGCACAAATTTAGTTACACAAAAAAATACCCAAATACCCAATTTTGATATTTCCCTTAATGGTACCAAGACAAGTTACAAAGAAAATAAACATAAACCTATTTATCCCTTTCTAAAACTTACTACTCTGATAAGAGGCTGGTTCCTTGATCTTTTTCACTCCGACTGAGACTCTAAACAAACAAAAACTTCCCTCCTTCCTTTTGAAACATCTTGTTCCCCCATTGGTTCCTCTAGTCAGGTGTCAGCTAGGCTAGGTGAACTTCTTAACCCTTTACAGGTAAAAGAGGCATTAACCCTTAACTATCTGTTTATGACAATCCTTATGGAACCAAAGGCACTTTATAGACTGGATATATAGGGACCAATCACCCACCTCAGTAACACAGTCACTTCTACAGTGCAACATGGTAGTTTTAGTATAAGAAAATACTACAAAAGATTTTGGTTTGTTAGATGGGAACAAATAACGGGCTCTCTAATTGAAACTAGAGTTGATATTTCTAGGTGCAGTAGGCAAAATGAAATTAAGCTATGGAATCTTATGTCCACATATGGTCTCCTTTGAAAGAGCTCTTCCTGCAGCACAATTCCTTATTAACAGTATACTAGACCACTTGTTTAGAATGGATTCAAGGGGATGACCTATGAAGTTATCAATACCACTTAAAGAAACATCAGCGTATTTCTTTGGAAGCCCCTGTCCTACTATTTGTTTTGACCCTGCTCATAAGATCATAGCCTGAGGAGGTATGACTGCATAATACATTTGTTTAAATCATTTAAAATATATTGCTATTTTTTAGTATGTGCTATATAAAAATACAAATTTTCTACATTTATAATGAAAATGTATGCTAGCCCTTTATTACACTCTGTACTTCAATGTAGCACCTTGGAACCCCCATATTCACCACTAATGCTTGACCGATGGGGTCTGCCTGACCCCCATGTCACAGAAAGGATCTTGACTTGAAGGACTTGACTAGCAGCTTGAAGAAGGTATAAAAAGAGAGAGACCGACAGATATCACTTGGCCTCTCTCCCTCCACCCCCATTTCAACACCTGGAACTAAGGACATTGGTCCCAGGCTGGAAGGAGGTCGAGTGTGTGTATTAAGGAACTCTAAGGCCTGGTCTACACTAGGCGTTTAAATCGGTTTTACGAGCGTAAAACCGATTTAACGCCACAACCGTCCACACTAGGAGGCACCATATATCGATTTTAATGGCTCTTTAAACCGGTTTCTGTACTCCTCATTAACGAGAGGAGTAACGCTAGTATCGGTATTAACATATCGGATTAGGGTTAGTGTGGACGCTGATCGACGGTATTGGCCTCCGGGAGCTATCCCACAGTGCACCACTGACCGCTCTGGACAGCAATCTGAGCTCGGATGCAGTGGCCAGGTAGACAGGAAAAGCCCCGCGAACTTTTGAATATTTCCTGTTTGCCCAGCGTGGAGCTCCGATCAGCACGGGTGGCGATGCAGTTAAAAATCAAAATAAAGAAAGAGCTCCCGCATGGACCATGCGGATGTGATCGCTGTAAGGGCAGGCAAATCTGTTCTATCAGCGCTCCGTTACAGAAGACGAAATTCAAAATCATTTTTAAAAAATCTCCAGACAGACGCCATAGCAGGGGCTCAGCGCACTGCTGCGTGACAAACGTAACGGAAAGCCCAAGAATCAAATGGACGCTCATGGACTGGAGGACTCAAGCTATCCCACAGTTCCTGCAGTCTCCGAAAAGTATTTGCATTCTTGGCTGAGCTCCAAATGCTTCTAGGGTCAAACACAGTGTCCGCGGTGGGTCAGGGCATAGCTCGGCAATTTACGCACCCCCCTACCCACCCCAGAAGTGAAAGGGAAAACAATCCTCTCTTGACTCTTTAACATGTCACCCTATCTTTACTGAATGCTGCAGATAGACCCGATGCTGCAGCACTCAACACCAACATCCTTGCTTCGCCCCGCCATGGGTGGCTGATGGTGCAATACGACTGGTACCCGTCCTCATCATCAGCCTATTGGCAAAAGGGGCAGTGCAAAAGGACTGGTAACCATGATGACCAGCATCTGTTAGGTCGATCAAGGGTGCCTGGTCCTAATTTTTCATGGTAGATGGTGCAATATGGCTGATAACCATCATCGTCATAGAAACAGGGGGCTGAGCTCCATCAGCCCCCACCCTTCATGTGTAAAGAAAAGATTCAAGTGCCCCTGAACTAGCAGAGGGATGCTGGGCTCCTCTCCTACACACTCCTTACTGTCCTGTCTGGACTATCATAGCAGCTGGAGGCTGCCTTCCACTCATATCACTGTGTCTTATTCCTGCATTCTTTATTACTTCATCACACAAGTGGGGGGACAATGCTATGGTAGCCCAGGAAGGCTGAGGGAAGAACGGAATCAACAGGTGGGGTTGTTGCAGGAGCACCCCCTGTGAATAGAATACAGCTCATAATTTCTGCAGGATCTGACACAGAGCAGCTGTGCTCTCTGGTTCTCTGATACAGTGGTTCTCTAGTACACTTGCCCATATTCTAGGCAGGACTAGGGGACTTGCCCATATTCTAGGGGACTTGCCCATATTCTAGGCAGGACTGATTCTATTTTTAGATACCAAAAAGGAGGGATTGATTCAGGGAGTCATTCCCAATTTTGGCTTTTGCGCCCCTGGCTAAGAGCAGCCAGGGGCACTTATGACAGCAGCAAATGGAACAGTGCAAAAGGACTGGTAGCCACAATCATCTTATTACCAATTTATGGTATGGTAGATGGTGCAATATGGCTGATAACCATCCCTGCTATCATGCAAAAGCAAAAGCATGCTGCTGTGTAGCGCTGCTGAATCGCCTCTGTGAGCGGCATCTAGTCCACATACGGTGACAGTCAGAAAAGGCTACACAGGCTCCATGATTGCCGTGCTATGGCATCTGCCAGGGCAATCCAGGGAAAAAAGGCATGAAATGCTTGTCTGCCGTTGCTTTCCCAGCGGAAGGAGTGACTGACGACATTTACCCAGAACCACCCGCGACAATGAATTTCTCAACCCGGAAATTCAAAGGGGCGGGGGAGGGGAGGCGGGGGAGGCTGCGGGAACTATGGGATAGCTACGGAGTAGCTACCCACAGTGCAATGCTCCAGAAATCGACGCTAGCCTCGGACCGTGGACGCACACCACCGATTTAATGTGTTTAGTGTGGCCACGCACACTCGATTTTATAAAATCTGTTTTACAAAACTGGTTTATGCAAATTCGGAATAGTCCCGTAGTGTAGACGTACCCTAAGCTATCTTTACCATCTGTTAAGGTGAGAGTGATTCAAATCTTGCTTAGTCTGTTTAAGTAAGAATATAGACTGCAAATTTATTTGTATTTCTTAGGTAACCAGCTTTGATCTCTATGCCTGCTAATTATAATCACTTAAAATGTATCTTTCTGTATCTTTTAATAAATCTGTTTTATATTTTATCTAAAACAATGTGTTTTTGGATGAAGTGCTTGGGGAATCTCAGCTCAGGTTAGTGAGGGCAGTTGCATGTTGTCATAAACAGATAGTTAAGGGTTAATGCCTCTTACCTGTAAAGGGTTAAGAAGTTCACCTAGCCTAGCTGACACCTGACCAGAGGAACCAATGGGGGAACAAGATGTTTCAAAAGGAAGGAGGGAAGTTTCCTTTGTTTAGTCAGTTTCAGTTTCAGCCTGAGTGGAAAAGATCAAGGAACCAGCCTCTTATCAGAGTAGTAAGTTTTACAAAGGAATAAATAGGTTTATGTTTATTTTCTTTTGTAACTTGTCTTTGTGCAATTAGGGGAATAATCAAATTTGGGTATTCTTGTGTGTACTAAGGTTTTTGCCCAGGGGAACATCCTGTGTTTTAAATCTGTTGTCTGTGAGATCAGCTTGTATGCTGTCTCCCAGAGGTTTTTTTCTTTAATCTTTCTTTTCTTTAATTAAAAGCCTTCTTTTTAAGAACCTGATTGATTTTTTCCCTGTTTTTGAGATCCAAGGGAATTGGATCTCGACTCACCAGGGAATTGGTGGAGGAGTCTTTCAAGGCTACCCAGGGAGGGGAAGGTTTTTAGGGGAAAGGGAGTGATCCAGGTACTCAGAAATTCTGGATGGTGGCAGCGAGACCAGATCTAAGCTGGTAATTAAGCTTAGAAGTGTCCATGCAGGTCCCCATATCTGTACCCTAAAGTTCAGAGTCGGGGTGAGACCTATGACACATGTCCACTACCCTTTTGTCGGAGTGATGAACTAAATAATGAGCAGTGAAAGACGGTACAATTCTAGGGTGTAGGGCTGGCACTAGGGGAATTGTCTGAAGCCTCTCGATTGATGGTTCATGAGTGGCTGGAAGATCATTCATATAAGTCAGTTGGGTGAGTCTCTACTGTGGATGGCTGTGTAAGGGCAGTGCCTATCAGAGGCTTGTAGCTTGACATTAGCATCATTATGAGAGAGATAGCCCAGGATGGTGGGTTTGGAGGGTTCAGTAGTCCCAGAGTCCAGGCTGCTCCCCGGAAGCCCTATTACAACCATATTCTTTGGTACTAGTTAAGCTATTTTTCAGACCTATAGTAATGCCCTTTTTTGGTATTAATGATATTTCCTTCAGAAATGTTCTTTTGAAATTCTAGTCCTGCTATGAGAATTGTCATGATGGGAGACTTCAGCTTCCCAGATATTGATTGGAGAATAAATGCTAGGAATACTTGGATGTGATAGATAGATAACGATTTTCTTCATTAAACCATCACTAACTAACAAGAGGTGATGCAATTTTAGACTTGGTTTTGGTAAGTAGTGAGAACATCACAGAAGAATTGGCTGTAGGAAATAACCTTGGATTGAGCAATCATGAGTTGATTCAGTTTAAATTATATGGAAACAAAGAGGTTGTCACCTATGATTTTTTTGTCTATTTCAAGAGGCCAGACTTTGGGAAATTAAGGGAATTCATTAAAGAAATCAGCTGGACTAAAGAGCTCAAGGATTTAAATGCAGAGGAGTCTTGGAATCTCTTCAAATAGACTGTACACAAGCTATCTGAAATTTGCTTTCCAAGCACAGGGGAAAAAAACTTGTAGGGAAAGCTTCCAGCCACAGTTGGATAAATAATCACCTCAAGAGGTTATTAGGAATAACCCGGGAGCCTATAGGGAATGGGGAAAAAAGAGCTGATAAGCAAAGAAAGCTACATAAAGTAGGTTAGAAAATGTAGGAATAAAGTAAGAATTGCTAAAAGTATAGCTGAATTAGATCTTGCCAAGGAAATTAAAATAAATAAGAGGTTTTTAGTTATATAAATAAAAAGAGAATAAGGATGGATCAGGTTGGGCCACTATGCAGTGTAGATGGGAAGGAGATTACAGATAATCTCGTATGGCCCAAAAAGTAAATGAATATTTTGCCTTGGCTTTTTGCTAGGAATGATCACATGGAACGCGTGCATGAAGGCAGTATGGCTGATGGAAATGAGTGTCAGAAAATGGAATTACCACATCAGAGGTTACAAAACAAAACAAAAACACACGTAGTGTTTAATGCACTCAAATTGGAGGAAACAGGCAATTTCCATCCCAGAATACTGAAAGAACTGGCACAGGAGATTGCTAGTCCAGAAGCAAGGATTTGTAATTAATTTATCTATTAAGGGGTAGTACCATATGACTGGAGTATAACTAATGTCATATCTATATTGACAAAACAGACGAAAAGTGATCTGGGCAATTACAGGCTTGCTAGTCTGACCTCAGTAGTATGCCGGACTTTAGAACAAATTGTGAAGGAAAGAGTAATTAAATTCACAGAGATAAATGGTAAAGGGGATGTAATGAAACATGGATTTACCCAACATAAATCATGCAATATTAACCTGGATTTCCTTCGGGAAAATAACTGACTTTTTAGATAAGGGAAGTGCAGTGGATCCAATACTTGGACTTCAGTAAAGCTTTTGACACAGTTCCACATCGGTTAAATTGGTTAAATTAGGGAACCATGTAAGGTGGATAATGGGGATAAGGCAAAGGGCTGTGCTGAAAGGTCAGTTATCATACTGGAGGAAGGTTACTAGTGGAGTTCCTCAAAGATCGGTCTTGGGACCAATCCTAGTCAATATTTTTATTAATCATCTTGGCATAAAAAGTAGGAGTGTGGTAATGAAATCTGCTGATGATACAAAGTTGGAAGGCATTGTCAACACAGAGGATCGGATTATTACACAGGAAGACCTGGATGGTCTCGAAGACAGGAGTGACAGAAATGGATGTAATTCAATAGTACAAAATGCAAAGTCATGCACGTAGCTCTAATAAGAATTTCTGCTGCAAGCTGGGGGCTCATCAGTTGGCAGCAACAGAACAGGAGAGAGACCTGGGTGTTTGGATTGATCACAGGATGGTTATGGGCCACCAATGTGATGCAGCTTTAAAAAAGGCAAATGTGATCCTAGGATCTATTAAGTGAGACATTTCCAGTAGAGACAGCGAAGTATTAATGCCAGTGTACAAAACAGTGGTAAGACTTCATTTGGAATACTGTGTATAATTCTGTCACCCAAGTTTAAGAAAGAGAGATGAATTTCAACTGGAACAGGTGCAGAGAAATAGCTACTAGAATGATCAGGGGAATGGAGGTCTATCTTATGACAGCACACTAAAATAAATTGGCTTGTCTAGCCTACTAAAAGCAAGGCTGAGAGGGTATATGAGTGTTCCCTATAAATATATTAGGGAGGCAAATAGTAGGCAGGATGAAGAGCTATTTAAACCAAAGGACAATGTTGGCACAAAAACATAGATAGAAACTGGCCATTAGCAAATTCAGTCTGCAAATTAGAAGCTAAATATCAGAATTTCAGCCAGCCACCAGCAGGGGTCAAGAAGGGATTCCCCCTGCCCCTCCCCAGTATATTCTGCAAGGTTTTTTTCCCCACCTCCTTCTTCTGAAACATCAGGGATGGCAATGACTTGAGGTGGGCTATTGGAAGGGATGGGCCAAGGATTTGAAGTGGTACCAAGCATTCTCTCTCTCAAGTGCCAGCCTGACTGCTTCCCAGTCACATGCTCAGGGACTAACTAATGTGTGGGGCAATAAGGAGCTTTCCCCCAGGTCAGACTGGCAGTTTTCCTCTGCAGCATGTGGGTCACTGGCCAGGATTATCTGAGTATATCTCACATAATCATTTTATTACCACTGCAAGGGCTTCAGGAATTGCAACACCTTGTCCCTCTTGTTCTCTCCCTGTGCTGCATAGTTTAGTCTCCTGTGTACTGTAATACTTTGATCTAATTTTAGTTGCCAGGTTTAGTGTATGGATGTTGGGTGCTGTTTGTGGCCTGTGCTATACATGTAGTCAGACTCAATCTAGTTGTCCCTTCTGGCCTTAAACGCTATGACTCTATCCATAATTCACAATGAAATTCTAGCTCCTATTTACACATTATTTACATATGAAATGTTTAGTCCAAGCTCAGTGTCTTCCCTCAGAACTATGACAATCAGGTTTGCAATCCTCTGCATGGGTATAGCTTTGTTACAACAGCCAAGATCAAGTGAAATTCTGCCATTTAGACTTGATTAGCCATTTGAGTTTTTTACTTCATCATAACTGTGTCATTCTCTAAATAGATCAGGACTTGTACATGTTTAAAGTGAAATTTACACATAAACAATTGAAGATCTTTCATTTCTTTAAGAAGTTAATTCAGTGCTAATGAAGGATGGAAGACTGACTGAATCATTCATTAATTTAACCTTTTCCATCTTGATAAGACTGGCTGAGCTGCCTTCTCCTTACAAGAATATATATGGGGTGCAAACCATTTTACAATATCTGTGAAACATGTAATCATCGTAATATTTACAAGATGCATTAACTAGGAATTTATTGAACTACCTCAACATAATTAGAAGAATTAATTAAAGAAGTTTACTAATAGCTACGGGTGTTGACTAGGCTCCTCTTAAAGATGAATTGATTAACCTTTCTGAATACATGATTTCAAAATGAAGTACTAATTCAGTTACCAAATAGATTCTGTTTTTCAAAGGAAATCAGTTTACAGTTTTACTGCAGATTTTATGAGAGATTCTAGGCAACGTGCTCACCCATATAACACCTACCTTATCAAAAGGGAGAAGGAAGTGGGGGAGGAAGACACTCTCATAAGAAATGTGGTCTCCCTTATTTGCCACTTCAAGTGGATTTTCCAGGACTGCGTTTTCGTATTATCCTGTGCTTCAGTGAATTTTATTTCTGCTGACAGCAGGAGCAAAGGCTTTATGAAGAGTAAAACTGACTGCTTAAAAAGTTTAACTGCATTTCCCTGATCTGTTTTACAGTATACGCTGCCTTCCTTCAGATCTAAAGCGTAAAAGGGTATAATCATACCTAGGACTAGATCCTCTTATTCTGCTGAACTCTGCTGGACACAGGACCCATGGTGACATGGGATAATTCCATATTTCCTGAGGCTAGTGAGGCCCCAACACAAGTCAGAGCAGGCCTAACTTGTGCCCCGGTTCATTGTTGCACTACAGCTCCACAAGAGAAAACCCTACAAATGCAAAACCCTCTGATTAAACGGGAGATTGTCCTGAACCAAAACTTGGGAACTGAAAAACAGGAATGCACAAAAATCCAGTTGCAGAACTGTATCCTTTTGCAGGGGACCCTTTGCCCTTGCAAAATGTTGATGTAAAAACCCAAGGTGTGAACATTCCTGAATTTTGAAGTGCTCAAAATCCAAATCTAGATCAAAGTTGAGACTAGAACCCAAATCTAGGCTAAACAATCACCCTGCTTCCACCCACATCATCCCACACTTAGACACACAAGGTCCCATGGAACAGACCATAGCTTATATAAGTCCCAAGTATTTTTACTGGTCTAAGGTCTGGTTTACAGTATAAAATTAAACTAGTTTAGCTACATCTCCCAGGCATGTGATGAAACTACACCCTGAGTGGTGTAGTTAAGCCGACTTAATCTCCTGTGTAGACAGAACTAGGTTGATGGAAGAATCTAGTTACCACCTCTCGGGAAGGTGGATCAAGGCTGCCCCGGGGGAGGGGGAAGTGGGGAAATTTGCCCAGGGCCCTGCAGGGGCCCCCATGAAAGTTTTTCAGGGCTCCTGGAGCGGGGTCCTTCACTCGCTCCGGGGGCCCCGGAAAACTCTTGCTGGGCCCGGGCCCCCGGAGCTTCTTCTGCTCCAGGTCTTTGGCAGCAATTCGGCGGTGGGGGGTCCTTTTGCTCCAGGACCCGCTGCTGAAGACCCCAGGCCCCCTGAATCCTCTGGGCGGTCCTGAGGTGGATTACCTATGCCAATGAGAGAACTCCTCCTGTCAGCATAGATACTGTTTACACTGAAGTTCTACAGCAGCATTTTAACATTTCAAGCATAGACAATCCCTGAACTTTGCATGAAGAAGAACTGAATAAGCATTGAGTAAGAGATTTAGAATTTGGTCCATTATTACTACTGAATTGGTCAGTGCCAAGAACGGGTTAATGAAATCAGGCATTCAGCTAATGAGCTATCCCGAACACCTAAGAAACAAAGATGAGAACTTCTGCACCATCACTATCATAGCTACCCAAATGCGAGAATGGGCACCAGATACTCACGCACCTACTAGTGTATACAAATTCTACATCTACTTGTGGACCTATACACAAGTGGACTGCCCCCCCCATACTACACCAAATAATTGTATATATAATTTTATATGTAGTTCTATATAGAACAATGCTGTAGTTACTTGTGTATATTCTTATGTATAAGTACTGCATTTTGATCTTGAACATAATACTCCATCTAAAACTTGCATTCCTAACTGTATATTTTATCTTTGTAGTAATGTTGCTTTGATTTAAAAAACAACATGCAGTTGATGTGAAAAACATGATCACTGAAGACTGCAAATACAAAATACAAATACAAACATCTCCACAGAAAATTCCACTGAAAGCAGTTTCTTTGAGTGCCCTGCAGCATTTATTATACTGTTGTTCAAAACCACAAGAAATAAAGGCTTGTCATGTATCCCTAAATATCAATATCCAGCTTTTACCTATCACTAAAATTGCATTGTGTCTCTGTGGCCCAAAAAGGGATAGATGAGTTCAACATCACATAGGAATGAATTTAAATTATGAACAGTAAGTGTGAGAATAATCACTTGGTTAATATTAATCCAAAAATTGCAATGAATGGTGCCAAGGGGGCGGGGGATTGTTTTATGACATAGACAAAAGTTTATTGGAAGCTTTTTCAGAACTCTAAATGCACTCTGATTTATATAGAACAGTAATCGAGACAGCTGTGGAGATTGTTCTGAATGAAAAATGCTTAGGTAGTATATAGCTAAGATGAACAGCCACTCCATTGAGCTGCCAAATGCAAATAGGACCTATTACAGCCGTTTGGTCAAAATGTTCTTCTTAACCTACTCAATGAAGAAATGGAAAATAAACCCAAAAGGAATATTAATAGAAAAAGAGATTCTCCAAGAACACCTAGTTATAAAGAGCAAAAAACAAAATAATAATAAAATAAATAATAATAATAATATAAAAACGTTAAACAGGCAGGTTCTGTTTTGCAATGAAATTGGGATAGTTGATGTTTAAAAAAAAATCATGGGCTTATTCTAGGACTGCCACAGGCTAAAAAGCATTAGCTATCCAAAGGCACAATTCTGTAATCCTTGATCAAGCAAACTCCCACTGATTCGTGTTTTGTTTTAGCTGGAGCTGCAGGATCAGGCCCTAAATCTGAACTACGGACACACATGAAGGTAGTCTGTTACTTTGCTTGGGAAAAAATGCAAAGAAAACCCCTGGGTTGTATTTCTGGTCATTCTAATGTCAAAATGGGAAGAAATTAAGGCAGTCCAGTATCAGGACTATTTGCAATGGATGTCCCATTTATTTATAATACATCTACTAATTTTTTTATCCTATACTTTTAGTCAATACTACTTATTACCAAAACATTAATTTGAATCCTCACATAGGTTCTTGGCCTCAATTTCTTCTTTAGCAATTTAACAAATATTAGTACTTAAGAAAAATGAACCCTATTAATCTACATACTTTTAGCTCAGCAATTGTTCAAGTGATCCATTGTTACAGTTCATCTAATCAAACAGTAGTCTCAGTTCACTTCCTGATTATATGTACATAAACATCATTTATCACAATAAAAACTGGCATGCCCACATACGCTTAGCTGGCTATACAAGCCCATCTTCTGTTTTAGAACTAGTGAAAACTCTTTCCTTGCCTTTCTGATTTCCTTGAAATGTTTAACTTTTATGTAGATTTTCTGAATCAGTTTCCTTAAATATATTTGTATTTATTTGCTTTTTTCTGGTATGGTTTTGCAACAGGACTATGATTGTTAATTAGAGCCAAGTGCACCTATCCAGTATCTCTGGAAAAAGTTTCAAGTAAAAGGGGAAAAATATGAAAGCAGGTTTATTGATATTCATTGATTTTGGTTTGATTGAAGTTTGCCTACTCCACGCTGATGTAGCTTTACTGATAAGGGACCTGATTTTGCAGTGAGCTCGGTGCCAAGGACCTATTATCTGTGAATGCTTAGCACTTTTGAAAAATCAGTCCACTTAGTTGAATACCTACACAGGGATTTAGGAGACTAACCTTAGGTGGCTATTTAAAGAAACAAACATAAATGTCCATAGTGCAATCTTTGAAACACTATATGTTGACTGTGGATTTATCATTATTATTATTACCACCACCTTCACAACCTCTTTTTTTAAGATAACACCTTTAGAAAGTAATTCTAACACAAAAATTGGCTAGTTGAGTGCTGAGAGCTCACTATAATATCACGTTGTCTGTTTGTTAAGTAATTTTATAACTTCTATGATTATTGTGCAGTTACTGGGTGTGTCACCACTCTGGGGTGCATTAGCTGTACTCAGAATGTTTGTCATTCAGATTGTCTACCTTCCATGACTTTAAACTACATACATATACAACTTACATTTAACAAAAAAATATACAATAGAGTACATATCCATAGGGCCCATTTCTGCCAAACTAACCTCAGGGTGAGTAGAGCCTCACTGCACAAGCCAGGTTCCATTTATTACAAATAAGATTGGCAGAGCTGGGACCACAGTAACTACTGAACCCACTGCTCTCATTGGCAGTTTACATATATTTAATGTAAGTGTGGCATAAAGAAATTCTTCACGAAGTCTTTGAGCCAAATCTTACTCTGTGTTGGGGTGGTGGTGGCGTGGGGGAAGGAACTCTTTCATCCCTATCTGCCCCCATGCACCTGTACAACTGCAGGGGAATGGGAGGAATTAATGTCTCAGTTCAGAACAGAAATTCCAAAGGCAGGCCGTGAGGATTAGTGGATAATGTTTTAAAATGCCAGAAGTCAGAAGACTTCAATTTTATCCTCTTTGTGCCTCTATTTCCCTATCTTTCTTGTTTACTTAGAGCTAGATTCACAAAGGATCTTAGTCACGGTGATTCTCAGCATCACCAAGCCTAACTTTTAAGTGCCTAGAAAAATCACTGGGATTTCACAAAGCCTGAGTCAGGCATCTGTGCAATAATGGAGGAAGACAGGTGTCTACCAATGGGATTCACAAAAGCCACCATGCTCCTCGCCTGAGCTAGACAATGAGAGTTGCCAAAGTGAGGGAGGGTTGTGTCCTAAGCCCTGCCCCTCTTTGTGAGTTTGGTGCCTAAGTCTAGCTGGAAAGTGGTGCCTCCTCCTGCTTATGATTTTTTACTGCAAACCCTCTCTTAACGTTAGCATCTGTGCCATTTTTGCAAGAAGCCAAAGGACAATGACTTTACAACTTCTAGCCAAGTGGGTAGGGTATTAACTGGGAATGTGGGAGACCCCATGTTCAAGTTCCCCCTCCAATGAGGGGAAGAAGGTATTTGAACTGGGATCCACCACTCAGTCTCAGGTAAGTGACTTAACCACTGGGCTATGGGATACTTCTGAGGTGGGACACGCTGTTTCTCCTGTTGAAACTGTTCAACAATGGATAAATAATTTAAAAAGTTACTGGAGCAGGGGAGGTGCATCATCATAGCTCAGATGATTGCTCTAAGCATTAGGCTACAGTCATTTTCCTGATTGCTTGCTCTCTCTCTCTGGCCCGGTGACACATTTATTCACAGGAGAACAGCTTCAAAAGGAGAGGCTGAGGGAATCCTGTATCTTAATGTCCTACAACCTAGTGATTACAGCACTCACCTGAGAGGTAGCAGATCCCTTTTCAAACCCCTTTTCCTGTCAGGCACTGAGAGGACTTGAACCTGTAATCTGCTTAATCACAGGTGAGCACCCTCATTACTGGGCTAAAAGTTTGAGGAAGGATCCCCTCTCACCCCCCAGCTATTGTGTGTGTACCTAGGGAAATATTACTGCAAAAATGTAGGCTCCAAGCAAGGTTAGGCACGTATCATATTTGGAGGCAGGTGAACGGAGTTTTTGTGGTATCCTAGTTGAGTCTGATTCTGGGACTAAGGCGCCTAAAGTGGCAGTTAGGCAGCAAAGTCCTTTTGTGTATCTCACCCTTAGTTTGTAAGCTCCTTATTACAGGGACTGTACCATATATTTGGATAGTGCTTAGCACCATGGTGCCCCATTCTCAGCTGGAGCCCCTGGACAGCACTGTAATATAATTAAATACTACTCCTACCACAGGCAGGGGCCCTTGTTCTGGTGCAGGATTCCATTGACTTCATCGACCTTAGCTTTTACAGTTCCTGAGGTTTATTCCAGCTCTACGACTGTAACACATCATTAATCCTTTATTACATTTTGTGGTATTAATAATATAGTCACAAGAGTAAAATTACAACCTTTATCAGAAAACCAGAGCAAATTAAAAAAAATATTCATTATTACAAGACCATAGAGGTTCTTAGACTAGCGCAGCAATACCATGAGGGAGGCAATGGTACAATTAATATAATGTTAAGGACCAGATTATAAAATACACAATCTGCCTCACCCCCAGGGAGTTCTAGGATGAACGGGGTCTTAAAAGGCTAAGTCTCTGTTCTAATCACCCAGTTTGCAGGTTAGTATGCATATCACTTAGTATAGCACATCCTGTTCCTTTCATCAGGCTGGTGTGCAGGGGAGGCAGAGCCATGCTTCTGCCTTCTCCCCATCTATCCCCACAGGCCAGGAAGAGGAAGTAGTTCCCGTGCTGCCTAAAACACACAGCTATTATAGCTGACCCTTCCCAAGAGGCGAGACAGAAGAAAGGTGCATTGCCCCCAGCAGTACACCTGTATTTGGCCAAACCCCAAAAATGAACTTTTTTAGACAAGGGAAATGCGGTGGATCTAATATATCTTGATTTCAGTAAGGTGTTTGATACGGTACTGCATGAAGAATTACTGGTTAAATTGGAAAAGATGGGGATCGAAATGAAAATCCAGAGGTGGATAAGGAACTGGTTAAAGGGGAGACTGCAGTGGGTCGTATTGAAAGGTGATCTGTCGGGTTGGAGGGAGGTTACCAGTGGAGTTCCTCAAGGTTCGGTTTTGGGTCCAATCTTATTCAATCTATTTATCACTGACCTTGGAACCAAAAGTAGGAGTGGGCTGATAAAGTTTGCGGATGACACGAAGTTGGGAGGTATTGCCAATTCGGAGAAGGATCGAGATATCCTCCAGGGAGATTTAGATGATCTTGTAAACTGGAGTATTAGTAATAGGATGAAATTCAATAGTGAGAAGTGTAAGGTTATGCATTTAGGGATGACTAACAGGAATTTTAGTTATAAGCTGGGGACGCACCAGTTGGAAGTAATGGAAGAGGAGAAGGACCTCGGAGTCCTGGTTGATCGCAGGATGACTGAGTCGGCAATGTGATGTGGCCGTTAAAAAAGCTAATGCGGTCTTGGGATGCATTAGGCGAGGTATTTCTAGTAGAGATAAGGAGGTGCTAGTCCCGTTATACAAGGCGTTGGTGAGACCTCATTTGGAGTACTGTGTGCAGTTTTGGTCTCCCATGTTTAAGAAGGATGAATTCAAACTGGAACGGGTACAAAGAAGGGCCACTAGAATGATCCGAGGAATGGAAAGCCTGTCGTATGAAAGGAGACTTGAGGAGCTCGGTTTGTTTTCCTTAACCAAAAGAAGGTTGAGAGGAGACATGATTGCTCTCTTTAAATATATCAGAGGGATAAATACCAGGGACGGAGAGGAATTATTTCAGCTCAGTACTAATGTGGACATGAGAACAAATGGATATAAATTGGCAGCCGGGAAGTTTAGGCTTGAAATTAGACGAAGGTTTCTAACCATCAGGGGAGTGAAATTCTGGAACAGCCTACCGGGGGAAACAGTGGGGGCGAAGGACCTCTCTGGCTTTAAGATTAAGCTTGATAAGTTTATGGAGGGAATGGTTTGATAGGATAACGTGATTTAGTCAATAGGTCAATAACATGTGACCACTGGTAATTAGTACCGAGGGTCAATGTTGGGATATTGAAAGTCTTTTTCCTGAGTGTCTGGCTGGAGAGTCTTGCCCGCATGCTCAGGGTTCAGCTGATCACCATATTTGGGGTTGGGAAGGAATTTTCCTCCAGGGTAGATTGGCAGTGGCCCTGGAGGTTTTTCGCCTTCCTCCGCAGCATGGGGCAGGAGTCGCTTGCTGGAGGATTATCTGTTACTTCTAGTCTTTAAATCAGGATTTGGGGACTTCAACAGCTGAGTCAAGGGAGAGAATTATTTTAGGAGTGGGTGGGTCAGCTTTTGTGGCCTGCATCTTGTGGGAGGTCAGACTAGATGATCATAATGGTCCCTTCTGATCTTAAATTCTTTGATTGAACTTTATGGAATGATATCAATTTTCGTCTGTTGAGAAGGGGTCTCAGAATTTTGAACTCTACTATAGATAATCTATAGTTCTAAGGGTGAACACCAATAAAGTCTGTTTGGCTGGTATTGTGAAGTGCTTAGTGAGCTGCACAACACTTTAGAGATGCAAATACTACATTGAAAAAAGGAAGAATATCCAGGATTGCACCTCCAAACCAAATATTCTATGGGGGGTGGCTTACATAGCCTGATTTTCATGCTTCCAAGTGCCCTAACTTGAGCCCTGGTTGCAAAGACCTCTAATGGGCAGCAAAGAAGCTAGTGTATAGTCCAGTCATAGAAACACCTTGACTTCACCTCCTCTTGCCCTCAGCTTGTCCTCCATACAATCTCCTTTACCAATACTTTTTACTGGGTGACCAGGCTCAAAGCCACCATTTGTTGGTTCTGCAGCTGTCATAAAAGCCTCCTATGCTGGAGGTCTCAGATTGGTAGGTTTCAACCTAGATAAAACTTTGACGGTAAGTTCATTAATTAATTGCCCCAAATCTTTGAGTACACAATAACATGGAGGCAACGGTGGAATGTTGTAGTACACTACAAGACAATATCTGGGTACAAACTCCAGGAGATCTGAACGACTGAAAACCAGTTACAGACAATCCCAAAATAGCAATTACAATACCCAATGGTCCAAACTATTAGAGAAGCTGCTGACAAATCAAATATGATCAGGATGGAACAATGACTACAACTCAAGTGATCACTGATCACTCATCAGTGAAATCTTTGTATTGCAGGCCAACCTGAAGACAGTTTGGAACCGATCCAAGAAGCTGCCAGCCTTGAAAAGAAAAAAGCTTCCAGCTTCTCAATAACATTCCCTAAAAAGAGAAGGCTAAAAACTATTATTGATGAGGGTGGTGGCATTAAGTGAGAGTTTGTGGTGGGAAAAAATGAATGCTTGCTAATATGAAACAACTCTAAATCCTCTCACCAAACAAAACATTTACTATCCTAATGAGATAGCCGGCACCTCCGAGGCTTTAAACCTGTAAGGAAGATTCCACCTTAGAGTTTCATGGTTCTCAAGTGGGTGATGACGATCTCAAAAGCAAGCACAGAAAAGCTTTCCAGACCAGCAATTGCCACTGACAACTTGGACTGAAACACTGAATTAACTGGAAATGCCCTGACAAGAAAGATTATCAATCCTCATGGTGAGTTACTGATGAGACTGTCTCAAACTAGTGACCTTTCAGCCTTAGCAAATTTCTCAGTCTCTCTCCCAGCTGCAGATATATTTATTCTTTAGACTAATCAAAAGAAATATTTAATAAACGGTGTTATACCAATTTATACTATAACTTAGGATTTGCCCCCAAATCTTCCTTGGAACTTCAAGTCAAGAGCCAATCCCACATCTTTGCACTGATTGTGTCACATAGTGTTCAAGACTGGTCTTCAATCTTCATTTTTTAAATGGCTGAAAATATCAAACAAACTTAAAAGGAACTATAATTCTTCTCACTTATACGTTCAGCTTAGAACCCATAAGTGAGACATGCTTTTAAGGGACTGTATCTACAACAAGAGGAATTGTCTGAAATGTTCCCACTGTTGCAAAGAGCGGTTCTGCTTTATCAGAGAGAGCAAAATTGGGAGCCTTAGTGAAGGGCTTATTTTGTTCTTAAGCAGATCTAATTCACATGATGTTAAAAATTCCAGAGACCCATCTACAGGTAGTTCTCCCAACATTGCTCAAACTAGGGTTAACAACACAGTGGAGAATCTTAGGAAAGTTCCATAGTATAGACAGGACTAGAAATATTATTTAAATGTCTCTGAAATAAACAAAAAGGCTGAAGAGAGCAGGTTGGCTAACTACTCATCTGACAGAGTAGTCATGCCTCAGAGGACAACACCTAAGAGAACAGACTGATCTGAGGCCTTCAAGCAAGTCATCCCAGCAAGAAACAAGAGCCAACAGTGAATGAAAAGCAATAAAGAGGTCAGATTTCACAGAGAAGGTTTTTTGTTTGTTTGTATATTTAACCATTTCAAAGGGTGTTTAATTCTCCTCACAAGACAACACAAATGTACACACATTTGCAAACTTTTTAACAATGCCTGAACAGATCTGTGTAGGTCAAGTTAATATTGTTTGGAATAATATAATTTTAATCCTTTTCTCTACCCTACAGCCTGGCCCCCACTCCTTAGTGCAGCACGCAGTGGGTAAGAAACCTGAAGAGAAAAGGATGAGATTGGAATAGAGCAGATTCCAGAAGATATGAGAGAAGTATCAGGCTCCAGGCCACCTGGTAAGTTTAGAAGTGGTTTATTTTTTAATTTAAGTTAATTGTCCCATAGTTACATGGAAATCTTTCCATTGACTTCAATGGGCTTTGGATCAGTCACTTGGCAAACAGATATTCCAATTCATAAAACGTATCAGTAGCAAGGCTCTTTATAGATACAAAGTATAATATGAACCCTGTGATTCAAAAATAGCATTTTTGGATTTCTGGTGGATATGGGAAGTATAAGAAGAATACTAATTATTGTTTATTAATTGTATTAGCCCAGCCCCTAGGATGCCAGACATGCACCAGGACCTGATTGTGCTAGGCACTGTACAAACATAGAATAAAAGATGGTCCTTGTTCCAAAGAGCTTACAATCCAATCTATCATAGATACTTATATGGGCCCAATACCATTGTATCTGTGTACCTCACAGTCATCTATGTATTTATCCTCACATTGCCTCTGTGAGGTAGGCAAGTGCTATGAGCCCCATTTTTATAGATAGGGAACTGAAGCACAGAGTAATGAAGGGTCAGGTTTAAAAAGGTATTTAGGCATCTAAATGATGCCAATATGCACCTAGGGAAATTTTCAGTCACTTAGGTGCCTAACTTGCATTGAAATGATGGAAATTTCACATCTAGGTGGTTTGTTTGGAAAATTGCACTAGGTGCCTAAATACTTTTTCATATCTGGCCTCAACTTGCCTAACATCAAACAGGAAGACTGTGGTAGAGCAGGGACTTGAACTCAGGCCTCCCAAGTCCTAGACCAATGTCTTGGATCAGTGATCCCCAACCTTTTTGTGGCCAGTAGCACATTCATGTTTTCAGAAGAGTGTGGCGAGCGCCAACAATTTTTCAAGGGTTATTTTGTATTTGTACATTAAATAATACAAAAATCATCATATTTAATATTACATAATATATGAATCTGGAGAGAAGCAGGAGAGAAGCCGCGAGGACAGAGAACACAGGTGCCCGCAGCCCCGGAGTTCTCTGTCCCCAGCAGGCACAGGGCCCCGGCTTCTCTCCCCTGCTGGGCACTGGGCAGGCCCCACGTCTGCCGGGGACTGAGAACACTGGTGCCTGCAGCCCCGGAGTTCTGTCCCCAGCAGGTGCAGGACCGTGGTTTCTCCTTGGCTTAAGCCCCTGGGCCCTGACTGCCCCCCGGGACTCCCTGACCCTTATCCAACCCTCCCTCTCCCCACCCCCTCACCATGCTGCTCAGAGCACCAGGACTGGCAGCCGTGCTGCCCGGCCGGAGCCAGCCATGCTGCCGCGCAGTCTAGAGCACCAGGGCAGGCCAGCAGCTCTTGCAGCTACACTGCCCAGCAGAAGCTCACAGCCCCGCCACCCAGAGCATTGGCAGTGCGGTGAGCTGAGGCTGCAGGGAAGGGGGGACAGCAGGGGAGGGGCCACCTCTGATTTAGATGGTAAACACTTCCAGGACGGGATGGTCTCTCGCCATGTATATGTACAGTGCCTGGCACTGGGGGGGGGGCTGATCTCAGGCACAGTCCCTAGGTGCTTCTCTCATGTACACAACAGTAACCCCCTGTAACATCACAGGACCGTTCATTATCTATAAATGGGCCCCGAGGAGCACAGGGTAGTCAGGTCAGATAGCTTCCTTGACAGACTGCAACTCGAACCTGGCTTGAATTGGGCTCTGCATTCTCCAACAGACGATATGGCAAAGTGGTAGAAGACTCAGGCTGGGGGCCTACCAACCCTGTCTCTATCCATACGAATTCAGTCGGTGCTGACTGGCACAGAGAGACCTGTCCGAGCACCCCCAGCTCCACAGAGTCTTGCTGTGACACTGCCCGCCCCAGCAACAATAATACACTCATGTGTTCCTGTCGAAAGCAGCATGTCTAATGGGTAGAGCAGGAACAGGCTGGGATTCAGGACACTTGTCCCTGGATTTGCCACTTGGGCAAGTCACTTTGCCGCCTGTCAAATGGCAGAACCGACTGGGACTTGTGAACGTGCTGTCGACTGTCTGGAAGCCCTCAGAAGGGCATGCGCAATGTTGGGATGGGATTTAAAGCGCGACTTGCATCCAGGACAGCTGCCGTTTGGTGCCTTAGTAGGCACCAAGCGTAATGCTGGAATGAGGTCAGCAGAGAACATTCTGCTGATGAGGTGTATTGGTGTGTCAGAGCAACACTAAATGCCTTCACGACTATCTGGAGGGGCCAGATCCCCAGGCTCTGTTGACTTCAAGGGATGTATGCCAATTTACACCAACTGGGCTCTGGCCCTTGGTCCCTACATTTGAGTGACTCAGAACGTTCCCAGTGCTTCCCTCCAACTCTGACATTTGCTTTGTCTTGGTCCCAGAGTGGATTGGTGGTTCTTTTTTTGCCAAGCGGGCGCCGCTGTTCTTGGTCCCAGGCAAGCACGGGGCTGCAGCTTAAGTTGGAGAGAAGCTGCGGCCCCGCGCCTGCCAGGGACTGAGAACACCAGCGCCTGCAGCCTGCAGTCCCGAAATTCTCTGTCCCTGGCTGGCATGGGGCCGCGGCTTCTCTCCGGCTTAAGCCGGGGCCCCGTGCCTGCCAGGGACTGAGAACACCGGCGCCTGCAGCCCCAGAGTTCTCTGTCCCCAGCAGGCACGAAGCCACAGCTTCTCTCCAGGGCTGGCTCCAGACCCCAGCATGCCAAGCACGCGCTTGGGGCGGCATGCCGCGGGGGGTGCTCTGCCTGTCGCCAGGAGGGCAGCAGGTGGCTCTGGTGGACCTCCCGCAGGCGTGTCTGCGGAGGGTCCGCTGGTCCCGCGGCTCCGGTAGACCTCCCGCAGGCGTGCCTGCGGATGCTCCACCAGAGCCGCGGGACCAGCGGACCCTCCGCAGGCACGTCTGCAGGAGGTCCACCAGAGCCGCGGGACCGGCGACCGCCAGAGCACCCCCCGTGGCGTGCTGCCGTGCTTGGGGCGGCGAAATTCCTAGAGCCGGCCCTTCTTCTCTCCCCTGCTTGGCACTAGGCGGGCCCCGCGCCTGCCGGGAACAGAGAACACTGCACCCGCAGCTTGAGTTCTCTGTCCCCATCAGGCGCAGGGCTGTGGCTTCTCTCCCCTGCTAGGAAGTAGGCGGGTGCACATAAATGCCCCACTGGGCGCCATGGTGCCCACGGGCACTGTGTTGGGGACCGCTGTCCTGGATCATCCAGAAAAATTATTCTGCTTTCAGGGACTTTTTTTTTTTTTTTTTTTTAAGAAATCCATATTGTAGTTTCTGTATATTATTTTCCATAGATAGCTGAGAAGTGAAAATTATGGCAAAATTAGGTTGGAACTGGCAGAACATTATGCATCAAAACATCTGTGAGCATAGAAAATCATACATGATTAATTTTTTTGTTTCCATATCCTGCAAAACTGTAATGACTTGCTATGCTGAAGCAGGCAAGCTGTGCAGAGGTAGACTGCAGTAATTCTTTAAAATCAAAGTGAGTATAACAAGATTGTTTAGGGGATATTGAGAAAATTCCCTGTACAGCTGCCAGGGCAACTGGTCAACTAGTGAGGCATGTTCACATTTTTACAGTTCCTGCACTAAACATTACATTACTACTATGTCCAGTGCATTAGATTTTACATCACCTGACATTCTTCACCATTTGGGTTTACATGAGCAGATTGCAATGTACAGACCTGGCCTTTTAAACCCAAGCAGTCCTTGCCCACATGACTAATTCCATTGAAGTCAATAGGATGACTTGCTTGAGTAAGAGTTTGCAGGACTAGAACCTGTATTTTATCCCCTTAAAAACAACAAAAATAATTGTGTAAAGAAAAAAATATATTTCACAAGTGAATGTTTTGGGGGTTATGTTTTTAAATTACATACTTTCAAGAAGAGCAGGCTCTATGATAAAAAAATCTGATTAGTTATTGTTGCAATGGCATACATATACCTGTATATTATATCTAGGTCCCAGGGGGAATGACTCTTGATAATGGGCCAAATTCTTCCCTTAACTGAGCAGAATTAGGCCCAATGTTTTCAAGCCTGGGGAAGGTTTGATCATAACTGGAGAGAGAGAGAGAGGGGCAGAGGAGTGTATGTTAAGTTTTCTCCTCATATCACATCCTCTGCTGGCTTATCTTCAATGTCACTTTCAAAGGGAACATCTTGCCCTCTTTTCCGGTATGGAGATATGATATACTGAAGCAGGAACACCAGAGGAGACAAATAAGTTGTTATGACTACTGTGGAAGAATCAAAATTAATCCAGAAATCTGAGTGTTACATAAAACAGATAATGGAATTAGAGAGAGTCACATAATGGTAAAAAAATAAGAGTGCACTAGTCAATGCTCCCACACTATGCTGTTATCATCCCTACTGGAGCATTTTTAACTGCCTGATTGTACCAGGCTGGAGCTGTTAAAGATTGTGGTTAGAGACAGGTCTGTGCTAGCCTAGCTGCAATTTGTACTTTCTGCCATATGCTGCTGAAGTGGAATCGGAACATTACATGACTTCATGTTACTGACTGTGAGCTAGAGGGTGTTTGCTGTGTATACTAGTGCCACCTACAGTGGGCTGACTGAAGCTGTTGGGTTTCTGATTCTCATTTGTTTCAACAGTGCAACAGCACTGAACTGAACATAACTAGTTAGAACAAGCAACATAACATTAATCTGAAACATACGAAAATATACTTAAAATAGCAAAAGGAGCTGTTTCATTATACAGACAAGCTGGTACAGAAGATAACAATGCTATTCAGACAATGAAAAAATCAGGCAGACAAATGAAAATAGCGGGATAGAGACCACTAAACTGTCAAGAAGTTGCAACCCAAACCAGCTGACGTTTACTGACAGACATGCAACCAGACAACTGATAAATTATATAGCATGGAGAGATAGACGATCCGGAGATGGAGAAGTTATATTAAATTTTTGTGCTTTGAAATGAGTAATTTTATCTCGTTAGATTGTCATTATTCCATTTTCAACATACTATAGCCATGATTCTTGTTATTTTGTGCTAAATCTATCTGCATATGTTTGGTAAAAGGCAAGTATAGGAATCAGCATTAAATAAAAGAACAGAAATTCAGCAGAGAAAGTAGCAGCCAGACGTGTGTGTTTTCTGGGAAAGGGAGCTCTTGTGGTTAAGGCCCTAGATGGGACTCAGTTCATCTTCCATGTCTGTCACAGTCTTCTTGTATGATCTTAGTCAAGTCACTTCACTTTTTTTAGCCTCAGTTCCCATCTGTAAAATAGGGTAATAGTTTCTTTCTCCCACTGTTTGTCTGACTTGTCTGTTTAATGGTAAGCTCTTGAGGGAAGGAATGCTTAATATGTGCACAGTTCCTAGCACAATGGGGTCCTGATCTCAACTGGGGCCATAGATGCTCCTAGAATACAAATAAAATACTTAAAACATTGTTCAAAATATTTTAAAAAATCATGTATAAAATCACAGACATCACAATAATCCCATAACAGAAATGTAATACTCTTCTTTTTTGTGATATCACAAGAGGTGACACAGGAAGTCTGGATAGTTAAGAATTAAACATAGATCTACTGGATCCCAGTCCAGAGTCTTTACTAGAAGACAATCCATCCCTAGACTGCAGTCCCACCTACTGCCCCACTGCAATGTTTCCAGGCACACAGATCATTCGACTTCATTCCACAAATTTAACAATAAAGACTGCTGGTATGAAGGAGCAAATCCTCCCTCAACCCAAGGAGCTATATTTGTCACCTTTATCACACCCCTATTCTTCACCAACTTGCCAGTTTACAAGCCAAAGGCTGAGCTTTAGGCTTGAATTCAGGCCCCTAGAACAAAAGCCTGTTGCATGGAAATTATATTGTTGCTGAATGATGCTTTTAGCACCACTAGTGCCTACGGTTTCTTAAATGAAAAGCAACTACAACTGAGTCAGAATATTTATGGCCCTAAAGATTGCAGGACATCAATATTAAAGCATTAGAATGATGTTAAACTAACATTAAGAATAAGCTACACCCACAAAAGCTAAGATTAAAACTCTCACTACTCACAATCCTCATGTGATGTAGTTTTGAAGCGTTCATGATAGGTATGTTAGACCACTTACCAATGAACGGTTGGTGGCTGAAGGGGGAGGATGAATAAAACACTGGGAGTTGTGTTTTCCCTTCACAAAAAATCCCTGTTGAGCTATAGAAAAGCTAGGAACTGCAGGTATGAAAATAATGCTGAATTAATTACCTATTTGTATTACATTTACACCCTGAGGTCACAACCAAGAAGTACCTCATTGGACTAGGAGATATACAGAAGAAAAGCAAGGCAGTTAAAACTCCAAAGAGTTTACAATTAAAACAAGAGAACATCAAAACATAAGACCAGTCAGAGTGGATCAGACAAATATCCATCTATCTCAGTATCCTGTCTCTTCCAGTGGCCAGAACCAGAGCTTCCAGGAAGTGTATGGAACAAAGCAATTTTTGAGACATCTACCCTGTTTTCCCCTCCTGGCTTCTGGCAGTCAGAGGTTTAGAGTAGCCCTGAGTATGGGCCTGTATCGATGACCATCTTAGCTAATAGCCATTGATGGACCTATCCTTCATGAGCTTATCTAATTTTTTTGAACTCAGTTATACTTTTGGTCATCACAATATCCCATGGCAATGAGTTCCACAAGTTAACTGTGCATTGTGTGGAAAAAGTACTTCCTCCTATTGTATTAAACTTGCTGCCTATTAATTTCACCAGATGACACCAGTTTTTGTATTGTGGGAAAAAGGTAAACACTTTTCTATTCACTTTTTCCACGCCATTCATGATTTTATAAACAATCATATCCCTCCTTAGTCATCCTCTTAGTCATCTCAGAGAACAGGGGCTGCTATAACAGGGAGTTTTGAGAGGGAGTTTGGAAGGGGAGTGGGAAGGGGGCAAGGTATACTTGCCATTCTTTAAAACATTTAACCTAAACTATAATCAAATCTTCTTGATTTAAACAAAAACCCTTTCATTAACCTAAGTAGCTGTAGGAGACCATGCAGGCAGAAGTCCAGCAGCAGATTGGGGGCTATCCAGTTTATTGCACTGAGTGCAGCATGTATTATTACCTGCCCTGTGGGCGGGTGGTGTATGTGTGCATTCGGTGCAAGGAGCTTCTGGCCCTCAGAGACCGAGTAGTGGCTTTGGAGGCCAGGGTGGTGGAACTGGAGGAGCTAACGGAGGCAGAGAGGTATGTTGATGAGGCTTTCTGGAACACTTTAGATTTGTCCCACCTCCATCAGACAGCCCCTGCACTGTTGAGGAGGATGGAAGGCCCTGGGAAGCAGAGCAGTCAATGGGAGCAGAGGGAAACCTTCCCATAGTTGAGACCCTCCTTCCAGATGGTGTTGGGGTATCCTCTCGCACTGAGGTTACCTCTCCGGGGGAGGGAACTCCAGTCATTAGGAAAAGGCAGGTGTTAGTAATGGGAGATTCAATCATTAGAAGCACAGATAGCTGGGTTGTCATGACCGGGAGAACCGTATGGTGACTTGCCTGCAAGGTGCGAAGGTTGCAGATCTCTCGAGGCATCTAGACAGACTTATGTGTAGTGCTGGGGTGGAGCCTGTGGTTGTGGTACATGTAGGTACCAATGACATAGGGAAGGGTCGGAGAGATGTCCTGGAGGCAGGGCTGGCTCTGGCTTTTTTGCCGCCCCAAGCAAAAAAAAAAAAAGGGGGCGGGGACACCAGAGCAGCAAAGCGGCGGTGGGGGAACAACACAAAACGGCGGGGCTGGAGCGGCAAAGCAGGGGGGGGACAACACAAAAATGGCGTGGCTGGAGCGGCAAAGCAGGGGGGGACAACACAAAAATGGCGTGGCTGGAGCGGCAAAGAGTGTGTGTGGGGGGAACAACACAAAAACGGCATGGCTGGAGCAGCAAAGCAGGAGGGGGCGGGAGGAGAAACAACGGTGCTACCAGCAAAGCAGGGGAAAAACAAAACAAAAAATCCTACAGGGCGGCCAGAGCCAGGGGACTCCCTGTGCTGCAGAGTGCGCACCCGGTCTAGTGGGGGGGAAGGGGAGGGAGTAGGGGGAGAGACAAGCGGGGTGGCCAGCGCTTCAGCAGGGCACTTGCCACGCGGCCCCAACCGCCGCGCCGCCTGCTATGAGGGCTCAGCTCGGCGGGGAGAGAAGGACACCAGCTGCCCTGCCGAGTTTGCAGCAGGGTGCTCCTCTCATCTGCGCCGCCGTCTCCTACAGGGCGGCCGGAGCAGTGAACAACAAAAAAAAAAAAAACAGCAGCCATGCCGCCCTAGGTTTGGGCAGAATGCCGCCCCATAGAATCTGCTGCCCCAAGCACGAGCTTGCTCAGCTGGTGCCTGGAGCCGGCCCTGCCTGGAGGCCAAATTTAGGCTGCTAGGAAAGAGACTGAAATCCACGACCTCTATGGTAGTGTGGGGTTACATCATCCCTATGCTGCCTTGGTGGAAAGTTACAGCAGCAGGATAACAAGAATAGAGGAGTTAGATAAAGTTGTTATGAGAAAGTAGGGAACTGCCAGAGCGAGGCAAATGCCAGGTGGCCTAATTGGGATTAGATAAGTTGCATGGGAAATGGGAAACCAGTAAGCAAAGGGCCATGCATGTGAAAAGTGTGTGTATCAGACAAAGAACCAATCAGCAGCAATGTAATGTTGGTGTGTCTGACGTTTGCTAATATGGAGAAGCTTATATATATATGATGCATTGTAAATAATAAATGATTCAGCTTGCAATCATATTGGTTGTTGTGCTTTATCCGGCCCGCATGCAACGCAACATGGTAGCATTCTCAGAAATGCTTCCAGTTCCACGCACAGGGCCAGGTAGGCAGGCAGAGCTTCAGAGTCTCGATGTGTGGATGAGATGATGGTGTAGAGAGGAGGGATTTAGATTCATTAGGAACTGCGGAAACTTTTGGGATGGGGGGAGCCTATACAGGAAGGATGGGCTGCACCTAAACCAAAGTGGAACCAGACTGCTGGCATTTAACATTAAAAAGGTTGCAGAGCAGTTTTCACACTAGGAGATGGAGGAAAGCTGACTGCTGCATAGGAGCATGTGGATCGGACAGAGACTTCTCTTAGAGGAGAGTCTATTGATAGAGTTTCTCTGGGTTATAGTCAAGAGCAGAGGATGAAAGAGGATAATGTAAGGGCCAGATCAGATGAGAAACATTCACATAAAGAATCAGACACATCAGAAAAGGGCAGACAAATAAAGAGTGACAAGTTTTTAAAGTGCTTGTGCACAAATGCTAGAAATCTAAATAATAAGATGGGTGCACTACGGTGCCTCATGATAAAGGAGGATATTGATATAATAGGCATCACAGAAACCTGGTGGACTGAGGACAATCAATGGGACACAATCATTCCGGGGTACAAAATATATCGGAAGGACAGAACGGGTCGTGCGGGGGTGGGGAAGTGGCACTATATGTGAAAGAAAATGTAGAATCAAATGAAATAAAAATCTTAAGCAAATCTACATGTTCCATAGAATCTCTATGGATACTAATTTCATGCTCTAATAAGACTATAACATTAGGGATCTATTATCGACCACCTGACCAGGACAGTGATAGTGATGATGAAATGCTAAGGGAAATTAGAGAGGCTATTAAAATTAAGAACTCAATAATAGTGGGGGATTTCAATTTTCCCCATATTGACTGGGAACATGTCACCTCAGGATGAAATTCAGAGACAAAATTTTTCGATACTTTAAATGACTGCTTCTTGGAGCAGCTGGTACGGGAACCCACAAGGAGAGAGGCAACTCTCGATTTAGCCCTAAGTGGAGTGCAGGAGCTGGTCCAAGAGGTAACTATAACAGGACTGCTCGGAAATAGTGACCATAATATAATAACATTTAACATTCCTGTGGTGGGAAGAACACCACAACAGCCCAATACCGTGGCATTTAATTTCAGAAAGGGGAACTATGCGAAAATGAGGAGATTAAACAGAAATTAAAAAGGACAGTGACTAGAGTGAAATCCCTGCAAGCTGCATGGACACTTTTCAACAACACTATAATAGACGCCAAACTTAAATGCATACCCCAAATTAAAAAACACAGTAAAAGAATTAAAAATGTCACCGTGGCTTAATCACCATGTAAAAGAAGCAGTGAGAGATAAAAAGGCATCTTTTAAAAAGTGGAAGTCAAATCCTAGTGAGGTAAATAGAAAGAAGCATAAACACTGCCAAATTAAGTGTAAAAATGTAATAAATGCGAAAAAGGAGTTTGAAGAACAGCTAGCCAAAAACTCAAAAGGTAATAAAATGTTTTTTAAGTACATCAGAAGCAGGAAGCCTGCTAAACAATTAGTGAGGCCCCTGGACGATCGAGATACAAAAGGAGCACTTAAAGACCATAAAGTCATTGCAGAGAAACTAAATAATTATTTGCTTCAGTCTCAGCAATCATTGCTCAGCTTCAGGCTGAGGATGTTAGAGAGATTCCCAAACCTGAGCCGTCTTTTGTAGGTGACAAATCTGAGGAATTGTCACAGACTGAAGTGTCACTAGAGGAGATTTTGGAATTAATTGATAAACTTAAGAGTAACAAGTCTCCAGGACCAGATGGCATTCACCCAAGAGTTCTGAAAGATCTCAAATGTGAAATTGCGGAACTATTAACCATTGCCAACTCTGTCCACATATCTATTCAGGAGATACCATCATAGGACCTAATCACATCACCCACGCCATCAGGGAGTCGTTCACCTGCACATCTACCAATGTGATATATGCCATCATGTGCCAGCGATGCCCCTCTGCCATGTACATTGGCCAAACTGGACAGTCTCTATGTAAAAGAATAAATGGACACAAATCCATTTGGACGACAAGAATTATAACATTCAAAAACCAGTTGGAGAACACTTCAATCTCCCTGGCCACTTGATTACAGACTTCAAAGTTGCAATATTACAACAAAAAACTTCAAAAACAGACTTCAACGAGAGACTGCTGAATTGGATTAATTTGCAAATTGGACACCATCAAACTAGGCTTGAATAAAGACTGGGAGTGGATGTGCCATCACACAAAGTAAAACTATTTCCCCATCCTTATCCCCCCTACCCCAGTTCCTTACATCTCCTTGTCAATTGCTGGAAATGGGCCATTTTCATTACCACTACAAACAGTTCTTTTTCTCTCCTGCTGATAATAGCTCACCTTAACTGATCACTCTCCTTATAGTGTGTATGGTAACACCCACAGTTTAATGTTCTCTGTGTGTGTGTGTGTGTGTGTGTGTATGTATATATATCTTCCTACTGTATTTCCTACTGCATGCATCCGATGAAGTTGGGCTGTAGCCCATGCAAGCTTATGCTACAATAAATGTATTAGTCTCTAAAGTGATTAAATAAATTTGTTAGTCTTTAAGGTGCCACAAGTACTCCTGTTTTTTTTTTAAAGTGCCACAAGTACTCCTGTTCTTTTTGCGGATACAGACTAACATGGCTGCTACTCTGATAACTCTGGTTTGTAACCTGTCCTTTAAATCAGCTTCGGTACCCAATGACTGGATAGCTAATGTAACGCCAATATTTAAAAAGGGTTCTAGAGGTGATCCTGGCAATCACAGACCAGTAAGTCTAAAGTCAGTACTGGGCAAATTAGTTGAAACAATAGTAAAGAATAAAATTGTCAGACACATAGAAGAACATAACTTGTTGGGCAAAAGTCAACATGGTTTCTGTAAAGGGAAATCATGTCTTACTACTCTAATAGAGTTCTTTGAAGGGGTCAAACATATGGACAAGGGGGATCCAGTGGACATAGTGTACTTAGATTTCCAGAAAGCCTTTGACAAGGTCCCTCACCAAAGGCTCTTACATAAATTAAGTTGTCACAAGATAAGAGGGAAGATCCTTTCATGGATTGAGAACTGGTTTAAAGACAGGGAACAAAGGGTAGGAATAAATGGTAAATTTTCAGAATGCAGAGGGGTAACTAGTGGTGTTCCCCAAGGGTCAGTCCTAGGACCAATCCTATTCAACTTATTCATAAATGATCTGGAGAAAAGGGTAAACAGTGAGGTGGCAAAGTTTGAAGATACTAAACTGCTCAAGATAGTTAAGACCAAAGCAGACTGAAGAACTTCAAAAAGATCTCACAAAACTAAGTGATTGGACAACAAAATGGCAAATGAAATTTAATGTGGATAAATGTAAAGTAATGCACATTGGAAAAAATAACCCCAACTATACATACGATAGGGGCTAATTTAGCTACAACTAATCAGGAAAGAGATCTTGGAGTCATCGTGGATAGTTCTCTGAAGACATCCACGCAGTGTGCAGCAGCAGTCAAAAAAGCAAACAGGATGTTAGGAATCATTAAAAGAGGGATACAGAATAAGATGGAGAATATCTTACTGCCCTTATATAAATCCATGGTACGCCCACATCTCGAATAGTGCGTATAGATGTGGTCTCCTCATCTCAAAAAAGATATATTGGCATTAGAAAAAGTTCAGAAAAGGGCAACTAAAATGATTAGGGGTTTGGAATGGGTCCCATACGAGGAGAGATTAAAGAGGCTAGGACTTTTCAGCTTGGAAAAGAGGAGACTAAGCGGGGATATGATAGAGGTATATAAAATCATGAGTGGTGTAGAGAAAGTGAATAAGGAAAAGTTATTTACTTGTTCCCATAATATAAGAACTAGGGGCCACCAAATTAAATTAATGGGCAGCAGGTTTAAAACAAATAAAAGGAAGTTCTTCTTCACACAGCGCACAGTCAACCTTTGGAACTCCTTGCCTGAGGAGGTTGAGAAGGCTAAGACTATAACACGGTTTAAAAGAGAACTAGATAAATTCATGGAGGTTAAGTCCATTAATGGCTATTAGCCAGGATGGGTAAGGAATGGTGTCCCTAGTCTCTGTTTGTCAGAGGGTGGAGACGGATGGCAGGAGAGAGATCACTTGATCATTACCTGTTAGGTTCACTCCCTCTGGGGCACCTGGCATTGGCCACTGTCAGTAGACAGGATACTGGACTGGATGGATCTTTGGTCTGACCCAGTATGGCCATTCTTATGTTCTCTTTTTTTTAAATTATTTTTTTAAAGACTTTCCTCTCATGGAAGCTGCTCCATATTCTTGGTCCATACTGTTCCATATTCTGTTTCCCTTCTCTGACCCTTTTCCAGTTCCACTATAGTCTTTCTAAGATGGGATGACCAGAACTGCACACAATATTCAAGGTGTGGGCATACCATGGATTTATATAGTGGCATTATGATATTTTCCATCCCTTTCCCAATAGTTCCTAAATTACACTTTGTGACCATTGTTCTGCACTGGGCTAACATTTTCAGAGATAAAAAATAATGCCAAGATCTCTTCCTTGAGTGGTAACATCTTCTCTACAACCCAGCATTATACAATAAAAGCTGTTTTATCTGGCACTTCAACCAGAAAACTCTATAATCCAGCATTTCTGATCTTCATTGAAAGTCCAGTTTAATAGTCCCGTTGGTGTGGAGCCGGCAGGGGGTTGGGGCATGGGAGGGGGTGCTGAATCCGGAGGCCGCTCACCTCAGGTGGCTCCCTGCAAGTGGAGAACTGTCCTGGCTGCTCCTAGGCAGAGGTGTGGCAGACAGCTCTGAGCTCTGCCCCCACCGTCAGGCACCACCACCACAGCTCCCATTGGCTGCTGTTTCCAGTGAATGGGAGCTGGAGGCAGTGCTCGGGGAAGGGGCAGAGCTGCCTGCCATGCCTCCGCCTAGGAGCAGCTGGGACAGGTTGCCACTTGCGGGAAGTCGCCCGAGGTGAACACCCCCCAAGATCCGGAACCCCACACCACCTCCCACACCCCAAGCCTCCTCCTACACCCAAACTCCCTTTCAGAGCCCATGTCTCTCACCCCTTCCCGCACCCAAACTCCCTCCCTCTTAGTTAACCTGCATTTTTAACTTACTGGCATCCCATCAGAGGACCTTCCCTCAAAACTCATGACTACTTAGTTTCTTTACGAGCTTTTGGTGAGGGCTTTCTGAAAATCCAAGTACGCAATATCGACTGGAGCACCCTTATTCACATACTTGCTGACTCCCTCAAAGAATTCTAATAGATTTAGAATTCTAATAGGCGAGACATTACTTCCCTTTACAAGAGCTGTGTTGACTCTTCCCAATAAGTCATGTTTATCTATCTGATAATTCTGTTTGTTACTGTCGTTTCTACCAACTTGCACATTACTGACATTTGGCTCACCAGTCTAACTGCCAGGATCATCTCTAGAGCCCTTTTTAAAAAATCAGTGTTACGTTAGCTACCTCCCAGTCATCTGGTACAGAGGCTTGTTAAAGTAATAGATTACATACTACAGCTAGTAGTTCTGTAATTTCATATTTAAATTCCTTCAGAACTCTTGGGTGAATACCATCTGGTCCTAGTGACTTTTTACTGTTAAATTTATCAATTTGTCCCCAAACCTCCTCTATTGACACCTCAATCTGGCATAGTTCCTCAGATTTATCGCCCAAAAGAATAGCACTGATATGACAGTAAGAATAATTATCCCAATTCTAAAAAAGGAGAATGAGATGGAATAAATGACTTTCCCAAAATCACACAAAGTCTGTGGCAGCATCTCTTAAGATCAAAGCCAGTACCTTTTAGGGCTGTCTGAATATTGGTGTGATGCTGGCAGTCCAGGTGATAGCTCATGCCAAGGCCCTGGGCCTTACTGAATACTGACAAATGCATAGCTGGAAACCAATCTGGCTTTTCTGTGTGTTACTATTGTTGAAATAGGTATTAGAGTTATAAAAATGTGTTTAGACTTTATGGAATTATTGTAGGATGCTACGTGTATTAATCCAAATATCTGTATCCCATGTTGAAAGGTAATGTTTAAATGTTTTCTCTGCAACTATAAAAATGTCCGCTAAGACTATAAATTCCCCACAGTCAGGGGAGAAGCATTACCAAGTGTGAAATGCTAGTTTACCACAGGCAGGGTTATCTTCTCCCCCCAATGAAAGAAGGTTTACAGACATCAGACATTGTGGACAAAAGACTGTTGATTGCTTCCTCCACACACCTGAAGAGGGTATGTGCACAAGCCTGTGTCCTATAATACCTTGAATGCTAGAGAAAGGGAATAAAAATGCTTATGAAGGATAAATTGGTATGGTTTTGGTGTCTGGACTCCAAGGGGCAAAGATTCCTAAACATAAGCAAGAGCTCTCCAAGCTGCTTGGCTTGGGTTAGCCATAAAGGACATAAAAGCTTGCTTATTATAGAAGCTTCTATTACCTTTTGAATTTAAGATTGTACCTCTTTTGTGTGTATATGTTTACCAGCTTTAATGCTGTAAATCTCTCTCTTTTAGATCGTTAATAAGTATTTAGTTAGATTGTTACAAGATTGGCTACAAGTGTGTTCTTTGGTTTGAGATCTGAGGTACAATTGATCTGTCCCCCCAGAACCTCTAATCTTCCAGCAAGTACAGCTGCTAAGACCAGAGGCATTTAGCCCTAAGCCTACTTCATCCCAAACAATGTGATAATGTAAGACTCCACCACCTATATATCATGTTTGTTCTTGTAGTGCCTAAAGACCAATCAAGAATGAGACCCCATTGTTCTAGGTTTTGTACAAACACCCAGGTAATCTGACAACATTGCAATTCATGAGATTAAATAAATTAACTCCTATTACACATGTTGAACTGAGACGTTTGTATCACAATTTAAGAATTTAGATCTTAAAAAAAAACCATGAAAAATTACATTTTCCATTGCCAAATGATAAGATAGTTTTGGTATGAAAAGTGAAGAAAACATCATGGTTTGAACTGGGAAAGTGGGAGGAAATGTGTTAAATAATTGGAAATTTTTGTGAAATTTCTCAAATAAATTGTGCATTCCATTTATGGTCTCCTTAACTCTAATAATGGATAAATGTTGTATGTCTGATATGCCTAATGTACTATTTAAGATGGTCAAAATGAAAGGAAGCTAAAATCTGTTCTAATTGAAGTTTATAGTTTGGACAATGGAGAAGATTAAAAAGACCTGCCTTTCATTTTCATGACCACCAAATTTTGGTCAAGATTTTCCAAAAGTGAATAGTGATTTTTCAGTGTCCAACTTGAAATCTTAATGCATCTTTGATTTTCAGAAAGTGCATCAATCCTCTCCTTCTCAAAATCTTCAACAAGTTTAAGGTGTTTCAAGTTGGGCACTCAAAATCCCTAGCCACTTAAAATCTTGGTCTCTGGTTTTAAGCACTGCTTACCTTTCCCTACAGGAAAGGCTAATGAGTCTAACCGATACGGTATGTCCGCACTGCACCTGGAGGAGCAATTTCCAGTGCGGATAGACTGCACTCTAGCTCGGAGCCAGACTTCTGCTTGAACTAGTACTCATCTGAATTGCTGCCCATGCCTCAAAGTCCACATTGCTTTAGCACATTAGCTTGAGCTGAGGTAGCACAAGTCTGTCTGTGCTTGGAATGACACCTCCCAGCTGAAGCATAGATATACCCAGATCTTCCGGTTTTGTAAAACTAAAAATCTAGCATCTCCCTTTATTCCTCCTAAGTGAGTCAAAAATGAGCCAGTCTCATAAATGCCTAAAACAAATCTATGATGATCACAAACTGTCTTTTCCAGGCTGTGGATGGGATTCTCACTTACACTAAATCCCTCTTACTACATCACTCTGGCAGTTTAAAAGGGGCCTTAGATTGGGAATACATTTCCACTCATTTCAAGGCACTTTTTATAGTGCGGAAGAGTGGTATAAAGGGATCTTATTGTAAACACAAATTAGGCTCTGTTCTGAATGCAATCTGTTATTAAAATTAATAATACATAAAAGCCCCAGGTCTCAAACATTTCATGTATTTACTCTCACTCATATTGTGTACTGTTTTTTTTCTAAAAACACTGAATATTTTAACCTTGACAATAGTACTATTATATACAAGTCAGCAAGAGCTTGCCTTATTCTTCTATCCTTTGCCTGGCAATGGCTGGAGATAACATTTATACATGAAGGGATTAATAATCATCTAATTTATTATATATGGAAAATTATGCAGTTTAGTGACAAGGTTGTAATTTACCTGTGAATACTATTAATCTACAGTAAACTAGATGTGAAAGAATTCTGGATTGGTGTGTCTGATTCAAGATGCATTGTTTCCTCTAGTTGATGGCATGTATGTGAAGAGCATGGAGTACCTCAATGCTCTTGATGTAGCATTTTGAGAGAAATTAAAATGATCTATAGTAATTGACGTCATGTAGATATCATAAAAAAGCCAGGCTGCCATAAATAATATCCATCTTGACTTGGGTAATGTAATATAAACAGAGAAGTGAGTTTTGCAAGTCTGTGTTGGATGGATGCATATTCTTTAAGTGTTACACACAAAGAAAAAACTCGTCAATATAATCAAGCCTTTTTTTAAAATGGAGTCTTTAGAATATATACACAAATTACAATTCCTAATGGCAAATGTTCAAATTTATCAAGGCCTGTTCTCTTTCTAGGTAACTCACAGTATAGGAACCAGGACTTAAATCTGCAGGGGACTTCAGCAACAGCAAGCTCCAGTTGAAATTTACTTTACACAGTTCCTCCACCAGAAGTTAAGCAGAATTTTTATCCCTCCCTGCAACTTCCCAGGCCTCTTCCACTCGTCTTAGCCACCATCCCAAATTCAAACATCCAAAACTGAATTTATCTTTCTTCTTAAGAAGCAGCAAAGAATCCTGTGGCACCTTATAGACTAACAGACGTTTTGCAGCATGAGCTTTCGTGGGTGAATACCCACTTCTTCGGATGCAAGCCTTCTTCTTAGTCTCTTCTAACACTTTGTTTCTACTGACTGACTCCTATGCTCTCTATACCCCCATACTTTTGGCATAATCATAATCATAGTCTTCTTTCCCCCTCTCCTCATTATATCCAGTCCTTTTGATTCTTGCTCTTTGCTATCCACCAAGTTTACTTTTTCATTATTATCCACAATGTTAAAAGTGCTATCTGAATTCTGGCTTTGTTACAGTGGCAAGAGGAGAGGCAATATGCTGTTACTAAAGTCAGCTTCCCCTTCAGCCACTCACTCTATGTCACCTTTTTTATTCTTGAATCTCTCTATTGAATCTCTCTCCATTCACCCCCTCTTATCCCACCAAATTCAAAACTCCTTACCGTCACTTGTCAGGTCCTCCATAATCTAACTCCATGCACACTCCTTTCTCCCATCAGTCTCCTTGCATCTTACACGCTTCATACTCTTTTGCCTCACTATCCCATTTTGTCTTCTTTTACCCATTTTTTTCTTTATGTTCTGTCGGGCCACCTTTTCATCTGAAACTCTCCTTTTCCTCCTTCAAATCTTTCATGAACATACTTCTTCCAATCATCCTTCCTCCGACTTCATCTTCTCTTCAATTATCTCCACACCTTCTCCCCCTTTCCCAAACAACTGTCCTCTATCTCATCTTATTTGTCTTGCTAATACAGATTGCAAGGCTTCTGGGGCAGAGGAAATATATTTTATAAGTCAAACTGGACAGCTACCAGAGAGTAGTGGAATTGGTCCCTCAGGATGCTACTGATCTTGGCATTCTTCGTCTGCTCATATTTCTTCTGGATCTTCTTTTTGTTTAAGATTTCCTCCTCTTCAGGAGTCAGTTTAGTGCCCTTCTTGTGTCCAAGGGGCAAGGCATAGTGGGCTTCATACCACTGTTGATATAGAGTTCTAACAATAAGAATGATGCAGTTCTTCACCAGGGTCTTTGTCTGCACGAGCTCATTGTTGGAAGCATTGTAGATCACATCATTGATTCTGGTCTTGTGAGGGGCAGCCCCAAGAGAAGTTGCCAATATTCAACCGCAGAGCACCATATGTCTTATTACCATCATGAACCCTCACTATGTGAATTGTCGTGGGCCAAACTTGGTGTTGGCAGGAGATCGCCCAACTCAGACTTCTTCTTCTTGTGGTAGGGCTTCCTTTTGCCCCCAGACTTGTGAAACTTGTGCCACCTGGAAGCCAGACTATCAGCCCTAGAATAGTACACCTCTACTCCGATATAACATGGCCCAATATAACATGAATTCGGATATAACGTGGTAAAGCAGCACTCCGGGGGGGGGGGGGAGCAGGGCTGCACGCTCCGGCGGATCAAAGCAAGTTTGATATAACGTGGTTTCACTTATAACACGGTAAGATTTTTTGGCTCCCGAGAACAGCATTATATCAGGGTGGAGGTGTAATTACTCTTTTCCCCACCATGAGCTGAAAAGAGGTTACTTAAGATCAACTAGGGACACTTGAGTTCAATTATGGGCTGTGTGTGACCTTTAAAAAGCCCTCCTGGTGAGGAGGAGGGAAGAAAGGAGAGACAAGCTGCAGCAGGGCTAGTGGCAACAGAGAGAAAGACTTCTCCTTGGGTGAAAGGCTGCTCTCTTCCCTATAGGAGAAACACCCAAACTAATGGACTCTTTGGGGAAGGACTGGTACTCAGAGGCCAGCATAACATATCAACGTCCCAGAAATGGGGCAGGGAGAAATTCCTTTTTTGTGTTATGAATTTGTGTTTTTTTGTTTGGCTGAAGAGCATTCCTTGGGCTTACCCTGAGCCCACCTTGTAAATACTGAAAAATAAAACCTAAGTGAGGAATAAAAACTCTCCAGAGTGGGATTGATTTACTCCAGGACCCCCTTTGCCACAGGGGGAAATGCTGAGCCCAGCAAGGTAAAGGAGGTACCTCACCACAGTTTGTAAAGAACCAAATAAATTTACATCACTATATAAAAGTTTGATAAGAGCCATAAAGTACACCTCTTAAAATTTTAAGATATTTGACACCCACTAAGTACTAAGATTTGTTATCAATGCAAAATGGAAGCTAGATAATGAGAAATTTAGGATGTTTAGAAGTGTGTGAATGAGAAAAGAGAGAAGTAGACTTGCACACATGGGTGGCTCTAGCAATTTCGCTGCCGCAAGCACGGCGGCACGCCGCGGGGAGCGCTCTGGCGGTCGCCAGTCCCACGGCTCTGGTGGACCTCCTGCAGACGTGCCTGCGGAGGGTCCGCTGGTCCCGCGGCTCCGCTGGAGCATCCGCAGGCACGCCTGTGGGAGGTCCACCGGAGCCGCGGGACCAGCGGACCCTCCACAGGCATGCCTGTGGGAGGTCCACCGGAGCCGCGGGACCAGCGGACCCTCCACAGGCATGCCTGCGGGAGGTCCACCGGAGCCGCCTGCCGCCCTCCCAGCGACCGGCCGAGCGCCCCCCATGGCATGCCGCCACAAGCATGCGCTTGGCGTGCTGGGGCCTGGAGCCGGCCCTGTGCACACAGTATATAAAGGAAGGCTAGGAAGCAGGGCCGGCTCCAGGCACCAGCATTACAAGCTGGTGTTTGGGGCGGAATTCTACAAGCAGCGGCAGTCCTGTTGTTTTGCCCCCAAGCAGCGCACCTAATTGCTGCCGCGGGCGGCAGAGGCAGTCCGTGTGCCCTTAGGGCGGCATGTGCGTTTCTGCGGCAGCGGCAATTCGGCAGCAGCAGCTTCTATGTTTAGCTGTCCGGGGCGGAAACACACCTGCCGCCCTAAGGGCACACGGACTACCCCCGCCACCCGCAGCAGCAATTCGGTGCGCTGCTTGGGGTGGCCAAAACCGTAGAGCCAGCCCTGCTAGGAAGACAGTAAGTAAGCAGATTTGGGAGGATTCATGGCTGGAATAGAATCATCAAGGCTGGAAATTAAAGATAATAAATCCAACGTGGGGGGGGGGTTGGTGGACATTTGTCAAAATACCCTCTGAGCTGGACAGAGTAAAATGCTGGAGAGAGTAAATAATTGGTTCTTTCTTATGGAGTGAATAAAATCAGTTATGTAATAGGAAAAGTCAATGCTGGAATAAGAGAAAAATACATTCCTACCATTTTTCAAGTTGTAGCCCCAGTGTTAGTCAAAACTAAGTCAAAAAATAATATTTTTCTGAAAGTTCTCTCTGTATTGTACATAAGAAAACAGTCCTCTGGGCAGTATTTAATTCAAAGGAGCAAACCCCCTAAAGTTCAGAGCCCATTGGATCAACACTTGTTATGAACCAGAACCACTATGTAGGACCAATCTGTGGCTGACATTGAAATAAATGAAGCTACACAGACTTAATATAAATGAGGATATGCCCAAGTTAATGGTTCAAAGGTAGTATACTTCAGATAGTGAATAAGGGGATCAAATGGGTCTGATTCCCCCCCTAGTAAAAAACTATTGAATTGAGTGGAATTACAGAGAAAAAATTCTCATATTGAAAAACTGTGGATACATTTGAAGTGAGGTTTCCCAATTCCCATTACCCATAGGTGTCATAAATAATTGTCTGCTCACTCAGCAGGTCTTTGCCACTGGAGATTTGAGTATGTGCATATCTGGACAAGTGATCAATGCAGAGCTTAAACACTTTAAAGTTGGTTGCCAGTGACACCTACCAGGGATCACCTTTGAAATGCAGTTTCCTTCAAGGCAGCCAAAAATCCTACCCATCTGATGGACGTTGACTAAAATGTAAGAGTCTGGCAGAATGGCATCCAAGAATGATGCCCTCCATGGAAATGTTTGTTTTGGGGGTCTATTCTTGCAAAACAAACATCCCCCTGCCCCCAAGGAATATTAAGGATGAGGAAGGGGTTCATCTCTAGATTCCTAAAAATGTGGTTGCTGGATATAAATGGAGTAGAAGCTGGGATTTCAAGGCCAAACTCCCAGGTCCCTCCTCCAGCTCAAGGGGAGTAGCTATTGTAGGAAACATGTCACCACTTGGTAAATTTATTTCTATCCATATCAGCATTTGATCCCAAATATTCCTATGTCCACATCTTGACCTCCAATCCTGCTAACATGCCGTGAAGTAAGTTCTATACATACTACTTGGATTTTATACACATATAAGAAAGGATTTCCTTTTCTTCCAAGGCATGTTCCGGTTCAACAGATATTTTTGCAATTAAGTAGATGTTAAATCTCCATCCTTCTGACATCATATTTCAAATGGTGTTCTGTTAATTTACAATCCATATTACTGCGTATCTTCATCCCCCTTTGAAAATTAGAGGCTAAATAGAGCTGCTTAATTTTTTTTCAATCAAAAGCTTATCAAAAAAGTTTTTTTTTTGACCAAACATGTAATTGTCTATTTTTGGCGAGGAAAATACCAATTCATTTTTAAAAGGTGTGTTTCAAACTGGAAGGGGTGGACGAAGATGAGAGTTTTTTCCCCTGACCAAACCACTGTGTTTTTTGTCAAAACTGACATTTCAAAAAAACCAATATTATTTCTTAGGAAATTTTTCACAGAAAATACTTGATTTGACCAGCTTTAGGGGTAAAGATTGCGGACCCGAAATGGAGTTCCACTTTCAGCTACAGTACAGTATTTCAGATGGGAAATTCCATCTCTGATGTCTCTGAGGTTCTGTACAGTAAAAAGTTACCTCCTAAAGAATAGCATGATGTGAATGGTAGCTACCAATCTGAGATAACAGTATCTGAAAGCCATACATTGCACACTCTACTTTCCTCTGTAATAAAAACACAAATGTTATCAGAACAAGAGAGCTTGAAACAAGGTTTTTGTGTATACAGAAACTGGCCATTTCTCTATTTCCCAAAGTAATCCTCCCTCTCACCCAGCTCAAAGAAAGGAAGGCGGTGCAATAGTGATGGAGTGGTGTGTTTTTCACTGGGCAGAATGGGAGGAGGGAATTGGGAGTGAGATTAGTGGCTGGAACAACGAAGCATTAATAGAATTCTATTTGTAAAACAACTGTGGAGACTCTCCCCCAAATCTGTTTGCTACTCAGAAGCTGCCAAACAAACCTAAACAGTGTGCCCAATCATATACATCTGGATATATGCCAGTGCAATCCATCTTCATCACTCCATTTGCTTGTTGCTTTTGTTAGGGTGGATTTTAAAAAAACAAAAACAAAAACAAAACAACAACAAAAAATTCCTCTTTTTCCATGCTTCTGATTTTTTTTCTGCTATCAGCCTTTATCAGTGATTCTTTCAAACAATATATCCTCTTGGCCCAGCCAGTTATTCTGAGGTAAATAGTTCATCTTCTAAAACATTTAACCTCAGCGTGTGTGAGAGGAATCTCTGGAAACATTTACCTTTCCGTACATCTTAGTTGTAATAAACTCTATTGGAATTATTTAGCAAACACCTAGTAATTCAGGGACTTATAACGGCTTATCCCAGTGTGCGCTTTGCTTCTCAGATAGTTAGAATTGTTCTGATTACTTAAATTGTAGTTGCTAAGTTGGTGGCACACTTACATAAGTGCTGCTTTTCTAGTGGACTCCCACCTATCCCTGACAAAACTTGCTACAATGGCTTCTTGAGAGAGTGAAGAAGTACAGAAAGCTGTGATTAATAGAGAAGAAAATGGCACAACATGAAAGTAACATTAAAAATTTTAGTTTAAATCAAATTGATTTAAATCATTAGTCAGAAAGACTCAATTTAATCATGGGTTTCTACATAGAAGTGCATTCTTGCTGGTTGTTATGACCTTAATACATATTCTTCACAACTCAGAGGTAGATGTAGGTTTCATTTTTAGAAGGTACACACTATACATTTTTAAAGTGATTTATTTTGAAAACTTTTCAGATTAGTTTTACAGTTATATCAGAAAAAGAATGATTGTTTGGTTATTTTATTTACCAAAAGTAATTGAAGCAGATATTTATGAAGTCATTGGGAGGTGAACTATCACCACCAGGTTAATCATTAATATTTGGAGGATTTTCTTGCCATGATGTATTAAGAGGAGAACATCACCAGACAGACATTTAAATTGTTTTATTTAACTAAAACCACACACACACAGCAACATTCTGTATTCTGGATTTTTTTCCTTCAACAGCAAACATATAATATTTTAACAAAATAAGCATATGAAGTTTTGAATTTAGATAAACATTCAAGTTTTTTAAAATCAGGTTTGTTTTCACCTTCATTTTCCTGTTTGTTCTTAATCTGGAAAATCAAAACAAGCTTTCCTGCTTTTTCAGGTCCCAATTTCTCAGTTTGGAATGAATTAGTTCAAAGGAAGAAAATATTCTTTCTACATCGGCAGATGAAGCTACTGCTGTTAAAAGTGAGATTATCAGTTCAATAGTCTCTGAATCCAAGTGCTTAAGTGACCTCCACCATTTCACTGGTGTGACTTTCTTTAAAACATCATCAGCAAACATATTTCTTGAATGGTTCTTATTCCCAAACTGGGTCTCTTTTACAGCCTGCTGCCATTATAGGTTTTTCCTTCTAGTGAGAGAATGGTATGGTAGATCACAAATCAATGAAGGCTACACCCAGAAAGACCTCAAGACTTCTGGAATATGCAGAATTTTTGTTTCTACAGCCTGTCCCTCCCTTCTCACATTTATCTCCAGCCTTCTTCTCCTTGTTCAGATCTATCCGACCCAACAATCTTCTATTCATTGAACTTTTTGAAACTTGGCACTTTTAGAGAGAGGTAAGGGATTGACTCTGGGTATACAAATTTGCAGAGGGACAATAGGGTTGAGGTCTGTTATTTCTCATCTCTCTATATTTATTTATTTAAAAACAATTTTGCTGTTAACAGGCATGTTATCTCTGGAGACACAAATCTATAGTTTGAGAGCTGCAAAACTAAGCATCTGTGATGGTATTCTAGACTGAGCACTAAGTCCCATTGGGTAGATAGAAAGATTAACTTAAATAATCGATACAGAATCCCCTGAAACCGCATAAGAAACCCCTAATCTATGAACTATTGGAACTCATTTACAAAACTTTTCTTAAACATTACATGAATATATTGCCTCATACTATAGAATTAGAATTTATAATCCCTATTCCATGATGAGAGATCTATCTTAATTAAAACTATTTTAGATATGTTTTTTCCACAAAAAGCATTTTATCAAAAAAATCAGATTTAAATAAAAAATTGGATTTATTTATTTTAAAAAAATCATTGATTTTTATCCACCTTGACTCATGTGACTAAGGACTACAGGATTTGGCTCCCTATTCACCATACAAGGCATTGTGGCATTAGGTGCTGATCCAGCAAAGTATTTAAGCACATGCTTACCTTTCAGAATGCAAGTAACCCCACTGATGTCAATGGAAATGCTGTTGTGTTAAACTAAGCTTGTACTGAAATGCCTTGCTGGATCAGGGCCTTATTTATGAGAATACTCCAGTGAGCTACTATGCAGATTTTGGTCATTTACATTTTCTCTTATTTCTTTTTCTGCTCATTCTATTTCCCACCTTTGTTTAACACCTTCCCTAACTGATGAAAAAGGCAGCAAACTGCTAACAAATCAGCATAACAGAGCACTGAGAGCTGAAAGTAGGCAGTTTAGCACATTTTCACAATAGATACTGCAGTGCATATCAGTCACTCATGAAATATTATGAGAAGAGAAATATGGCACTTAATCCATTCTTAAATAAAAAAATTGCTGAAAGTGATTAACGATATGTATAGGAAGATATTTTGGTCTCCTGCAGTCCTCAAGCTACACATGCCACAGCTTTGGATCTGATTCCCTACCTTAGTCAAAGTGGATGACTATTGTTTTGGTCTTGTTATTGCTGTGTAATCTGCATATTTATGCAACACATTTGTCACAATATTTAAACTCTCCAATGGATGTCTCCTGTATGCGTATTCACCTGGAAGGAGTAATGTTTCTATTTTAATGGCCTGGAAGCCAATGACGCTCTGCTTAATGAAAAACTTGTTCCTCTGTGTAGTTGCAATCAAAATTATAATTGCTTATTGAGTTAGACAATTAAGAGGTTAACTTCCAAGCAACTGAACTCAAGGATCTTTTCACCTGTGTGATTATAACCATTTCTATGGACCACAAATATCAAGCCTCCGCCTGTATATTCCCTTTGGCTTTCACTTTGTTTATGGCATCAATATTGTTGTAGAAAAATATGATTTTTTTGCCATTATCTTTTAACGGCCTCCCACTCTTCACTGCAGTTTTTCTACGATGCAGTTGAATCAAATCAGCTTTTCCCACTCAGTCTCCATTTCTAAAATTCAACATTTTAATGACAAAACACTCAGAAATAATGGCAATATGATACCTTGAAGTGAAGAGCAGTTTCTATTCAGGTGCTTATACTCTAGTTTGTTCCAATGTGAGTGTTAGCTTTCATATATTTACTGTATTTTTATTATAGCTAGTATAATCAGAATAGACTGTGATGCTTTGATCTTGAGCCCTTTACAAATATTAAGTCTCAGAACACTCCTGAGAGGTATGTACATAATTAGTAGAGATGTTTGGAAGAAATAGGTAAAAATATCTTCAGAAACCTTTAAAAACAATTAGAATAATCAGATGCATATTTTACAGGAAGGAAAACCCGGGCACAGAAAGATTATGCCTTACACATTCCAGTGAATTCTAATGTTGGGTGCCTGTTTTTTTAAACACATTGAGCCTCAATTTTGCAAGTATCAAGGACACACAACTACAGTTGATGTCAATGTGAATTGCCTATCACCTTGAAAATCAGGCCTAGGAATTTAAAGTTGGACTTCCAAAATTAGAGGGCATTTTTGAAAATATAGGTTTAAGTAGCTGCTCAGACACACAACAAAGTGTCTGCAGGATCAGGAATATAACCTAGTAGTCCTAAATCTCAGTCCCCTGTCTATCACTGTGCAAATTAGCTTTTCAAGCTATGACTTCCACACTACTAAAGTGGTTGCCACTAAAAAAGTTTGCCAACAAGCAGCAAACTATTACTGATTATTTCCTGTTCTAAATATAGAAAAATATTGTCATTTGGGTTTTTTACCCCAAAATGGGGACCACTGCACCTGTAAAAGTACCATTCTTTTGTAGTTTACCATTCTGAAATGTGATGTGGCAACAGTTGGCTTTTCGGGGAATGTTAGCTACTCAAAGTGTTGATGTTGAATGCCCGGGATGTGGGAGACCCAAGTTCTAGTGCTTGCTCTGCCTGATTCAGATGAGGAACTTGAACCTTGGTCTCCCACATGAGTACCACCAGGCTAGAGTCAGTCTCTCTTTGGTCCAATGAATATTTACTTATACAAAGTAGAACAGTGTCACTGTTCAGGGCACCTGCACCTATATCCCCCCTCCCTGGTCCAGGAAGTGTGCCCACTTTAGGGTTCAGGGTCTCCTGGCCATCATCTCTTGAGTGAAAACATGTGCCCACTCCGTTATGAACAGGGTATGTCCAGGCTGCACAGTTTCCTGACTATACTGTGATATCCCAGCAAGAGACTCTCTCTAAGCAGGCCTGCTTATTTTTTCTTCAAAGACTAATAAAAGAGTAATTGCCCACTGTCATGAAGTACCACACAGCTCTTCCTATGCAAGCCTATTTTATTCTTAAGGTAAAAAGTACTATGAGAAAATTTATTAAAAATAATAAAAACCTACATTCATGCTAATAACTTACCAAAGATCACCCCAACTCTAACATGGGCTCTGGCAGTACCAGTCTTTCAAAACCCCACCTCCAAGGGATTTCCTTTTGGTTTCAAATTCAACGCTTCAGCTCAGAACAAGTACACAGTTTGCTTGGGGCCTTCGTAGACCAAGTCCTTCCAACCCAACCTTGTGTGGGTCTTTTCATGGACCAGAGGTCCTGTCCATTTGGCGGAACCAGAAGAATGCCCCGAACCTGTTTAAAACCAAGCTATTTATACAACAATCCTTTCTTTGTCTGTTGGTCCCTGGAGAATCCAGTTTGAACTAACATATGTGAACCTCTCACATATGGCTTCAAAGGGTGGAACACCAGAGGAATTACATTAGTATCCCCCTCCTCCTTTAGGAATTATACAATTCCACAACAACACATACACAATTGCCTTTTTAATATAATGTACCACCAATGTATTAACCCTAATTAAATAATGTATGTTAACTCCATAATGTTTGTTCAGGATATTGTCAGTCTGTCACAAACAGTTCCAGTGGGAGGGATTGACAGAGACTCATTCAGAGCAAGGACTTGAACCTGGGACTCCTAGATCCCAGGTGAAGCGTCCTAACCTTTGGACTAATGGCTGCTCTGTGATGGCGCTATGTCTCTCATTTTTTCCATGAAAAATGTCAAGCGATATCAATTTTGTCTCAATGTGGAACAAAACCAGATCCTGAAAATGAAGTTTATACACTAAACAGAATTCTTGTTTTCTGTCCAGCTCCAGTCAAGAGGCTCTGTACAAACATTTGAAAACATGCTCCCTTCCCAAAAAAAGCTTTTAGAAACTATACAGTTAGTCTCAATGTGAAGTGAGGGGAAAGGCAATTGATGAGGTTCCTACATTTCTAACCAACTCCTGTCAGCAATTGCTCTAAGGTTTAAAATGTGTAGGAAGCTGAATTGGTTGAGAGACTAGGGCCTGGTCTACACTAGGCGTTTAAATCGGTTTTAGGAGCGTAAAACCGATTTAACGCCACAACCGTCCACACTAGGAGGCACCTTATATCGATTTTAATGGCTCTTTAAACCGGTTTCTGTACTCCTCCCTAACGAGAGGAGTAACGCCAGTATCGGTATTAACATATCGGATTAGGGTTAGTGTGGACGCTGATCGATGGTATTGGCCTCCGGGAGCTATCCCACAGTGCACCAGTGACCACTCTGGACCGCAATCTGAACTCGGATGCAGTGGTCAGGTAAACAGGAAAAGCCCCGCGAACTTTTGAATATTTCCTGTTTGCCCAGCGTGGAGCTCCGATCAGCACGGGTGGCGATGCAGTCCGAAATCAAATTAAAAAAAGAGCTCCCGCATGGACCATGCGGATGTGATCGCTGTAAGGGCAGGCAAATCCGTTCTATCAGCGCTCCGTTACAGAAGATGAAATTCAGAATCCTTTTTTAAAAATCTCCAGACAGACGCCATAGCAGGGACTCAGCGCACTGCAGCGTGACAAGCGTAACGGAAAGCCAAAGAATCAAATGGACGCTCATGGACTGGAGGACTGAAGCTATCCCACAGTTCCTGCAGCCTCCAAAAATTATTTGCATTCTTGGCTGAGCTCCAAATGCTTCTAGGGTCAAACACACTGTCCGCGGGTCAGGGCATAGCTTGGCAATCTACTCACCCACCCCCCACCCACCCCCAGAAGCGAAAGGTAAAACAATCCTCTGACTCTTTTACATGTCACCCTATCTTTACTGAATGCTGCAGATAGATGCGATAGTGCAGCACTCAACACCAACATCCTTGCTCCCCTCCCCCCCCCCCGCCATGGGCGGCTGATGGTACAATATGATGGAAATCCATCCTCATCATCAGCATCAGCTGATTGTGCAAAAAGCTGGAAATCCATCCTCATGATCAGCTTCAGCTGATGGTACAAAAGGACTGGTAACCGTCCTCGTCATCAGCCTATTGGCCCTAATTTTTTCTGGTGGATGGATGGTGCAATATGGCTCGTAACCATCCTCATCATAGCAACAGGGGGATGAGCTCCATCAGCCAGCACCCTTCATGTGTAAAGAAAAGATTCAGTTGCCCCTGGACTAGCAGTGGGATGCTGGGCTTCTCTCCTACACACTGCTTAATGTCCTGTCTGGACTATCATAGCAGCTGGAGGCTGCCTTCCACTCATTTCTCACTAACAGGTCAGTGTGTCTTATTCCTGCATTCTTTATTAATTCATCACACAAGTGGGGGGACAATGCTACGGTAGCCAAGAAAGGCTGGGGGAAGAACGGAATCAACAGGTGGGGTTGTTACAGGAGCACCCCCTGTGAATAGCATACAGATAATTTCTGCAGGCTCTGACACAGAGCAGCTGTGCTCTCTGGTTCTATGATACGGTGGTTCTCTAGCACACTTGCCTATATTAGGCAGCACTGATTCTATTTTTAGATACCAAAAAGGAGGGATTGACTCAGGGAGTCATTCCCAATTTTTGCTTTTGCGCCCCTGGCTGATCGGCCAGGGGCACTTATGACAGCAGCTAATGGTACAAAACGATGGAAGGTGCAATATGGCTAGTAACCAATCTTGGCTTTTGCGCCCCTGGCTGATTGGCCAGGGGCACTAGCAGCAAATGGTACAAAAGGACTGGTAGCCATGATCATCCTCAGTTCCAATTTATGGAAGGGTTTGGATGGTGCAATATGGCTAGTAACCATCTCTGCTGTCATGCAAAAGCAAAAGCATGCTTCTGTGTAGCGCTGCTGAATCGCCTCTGTGAGCGGCATCTAGTACACATACGGTGAGAGTCACAAACGGCAAAACAAGCTCCATGATTGCCATGCTATGGCATCTGCCAGGGCAATCCAGGGGAAAAAGTCGCGAAATGCTTGTCTGCCGTTGCTTTCCCAGACGAAGGAGTGACTGACGACATTTACCCAGAACCACCCGCGACAATGATTTTTGCCCCATCAGGCACTGGGATCTCAACCCGGAAGTTCCAAGGGGCGGGGGAGGCTGCGGGAACTATGGGATAGCTAGGGAATAGCTACCCACAGTGCAACGCTCCAGAAATCGACGCTAGCCACGGACCATGGACGCACACCACCGATTTAATGTGTTTAGTGTGGCCGCGCACACTCGATTTTATAAAATCTGTTTTACAAAACCGGTTTATGCAAATTCGGAATAGTCCCGTAGTGTAGACGTACCCTGACTGAAGTAGCAGCAGAGATTAAGACCCCTCTCCAGCAAGGGTGTTTATTTTAAATTGACACACTTTAAATTCAGTATATTTTACAGGACTCCTGTTCTCAGCTTTTTATGTTTTGGATGACCTATGGCATGATTTTAAAACATTCAGGAGCCATGGAATTCAAGCTATGTATAATACTAATAATGAAAGTCCACTGCCTTCTCACCAACCCATTATTATTGTGAGAATCAATAATATAAAAGGGTTCATTACTACTTATTGGATCAGTGTAACTGAGTTTGTAACTTGAATTTTTGTTGAAAATAATTTTGTAAACAAACAAAAACCAAAAGTTTAATACTCCATGACAAAGTCCTGGGAATTTAGTTTCTTAATCACTCATACTAGAGTAGTATTTTAAATTCAGGATTATGGCCCTAGTGATCTTTTCCAGTTTTGCCACTAATTTCAATGGGGCAGGATCCCCATTATGTGGGCTAGCTATACTGGCTGAACAGATCTTCTATTGTAGTTGTAAGATTAATACCACCTGGTCAGGTGAGTAAACTTTAACAACTTAGTTCTTTTACTATGACTTCACGTCATTTCTGAACATCACAATATCCAGAGATCTAGGAGAACAGATGATGTACATGTACTGTAAACTACATTCCATTGTATTCTGATAAATCTGGGTCCAATAAGTAATTCTACAGATGATTGAAAATTGCAGACATATGAAATAAACAGCAGTGAATGTCACTGTAGTAAGTCACTGTAGAAATCCCCTTTACAAGAGAAGCTGTTCCTGTAGGATTTAGTATCCTAGAGGATGCAACCATGGCATCCTTATATTCTTTACAGGTTTAATTACTGACCATTCTTTTACAAATTGAAGAACTCCCAATGACTTTGTATGTGAGCCTGTTAACATGGAAATCAATAGGAAAACAAAAGCATAGAGGGCCCTGTTCTCACCTCATTTTTTATTTACTCAGGTGTAACTCACTCCAGGGAAGGCCATGGAGTTACATCAATGTAAGGGAGCTGAGAGCAAAGGCCACAGAGTCTAGAAAGTTTTAAACAAACTGTGGATTTTTAGAAATGCTCATCAATATTTCAAGGCTGTGGCAAAACTATACAGACTTCAAATGCCTTTGTGTTAGCAGAGGTCATAATAATGGGACAGACAGAAGTACTGGGATCAAGCTCAGTTCCAAAATTGCTAGAGAAAAGCACAAGAGGGAGAGGACCAGGCTAAGAATAGCCTGAACAATTTTCAAAAAAAGACTGCCACCTCTGCTTAGGGCTTTCCCAAACAAAACTGTGATTAAATCTTCTCAGCTGTGCCCAAGCAACCTTGAAAGTTCTGGAAAACAGTATAGCATAAGGTTTCAGAGTAGTAGCCATGTTAGTCTGTATCCGCAAAAGAATAGGAGTACCTGTGGCACCTTAGAGACTAGCAAATTTATTGTAGCTTAAGTTTTCATGTAGTCCACAAAAGCTTATGCTACAATACATTTGTTAGTCTCAAAGGTGCCACAGGTACTCCTATTCTTTGAGTATACTGTAAGTTTCAAATGTGTGTGATATGGACTTAAAGCAAGTCCATATTGGAGACATATGACTAATACATAATTCCATCGCTGTCATCTTGGAAGTGGAAAAAATTCATACAAGAAAGAAAGAAAAATTAGTTACAAAAACATAGAATACTACAACAGTCTAGTTCAATGAAGAGGCTCTATAGACCGTGTGTGGTTTTGCAGAATACTTACAAGGCTTTGGAATCCCCTTCATCCATGACTGCAGCTTTCATCCAAGCCATTTTATACATCAATGCTAAATACAGGTTAGCATCATTACAGTTATTCCTGAGTAGGTCAGCTGGATATCCCCACCCCTTACCACAGAGTTGATGAGAGCTCATAGTGTTTGTGTCATTCTCTGATGGAATCAAAGTAAATAATCCTATCTACTCTGGAGTAAATATCTTCTGTACCTGCAGGGATTTTTAACCTGTAAAAACTGCTCTATAGTCATGTTATATACCTGCTGTCAGATGTGCTGAGCCTAATAGGCCATTACAAGCCTGAACTCTAGTTTTTGGCAGGATGTGCTACATTTTTAATGGACAATGCTAAGAGGAATCAGGGCTTTTTTTCTCCCTGCTATGCTAATTGTAGCAAGCATAAAATTTGTTACCATAATCACTAGTAACTAGTTGACGAATAGTTTTCTGTATATGGTTTCTCCAATCACTAGTAAGGAGAAGCCTCATTGTACATATACATATGTAAACACAAACGGAAATGCAGAACTGCCTGCGGGATGTCTTCAAACAATAAAGTGAAATCCTGAATTTCACACTCATCACACTCATTTCCTGAAATTCTATCACAGGTCATGACTTGGTGTAGGTGGTTCCTGATCTCATATCTACATTGACTTCAATGGAGTTACTCCTGATTTATACACATATACCCAAGAATCCACTTCTCACTCATGTAAATGGAAAGACTCCAGTGGCTATTCAGTCAGGAACCATGGGAAATCAGAAACAGGTCACCTATGTGTGACAATTTTATTGTTCAAGTGTATTACTACCTGACAAAAAGCACCTTTTGGCCTTAATTTTCCAGCAGCTTTCATTGATTTAAGTTGTTATGGATGCTCATGCCCCTGGAGGAAAAAACTAAACTAACCAAACCAGACCCTCTTCTTATTCTCTTCTTAGTTTTGGCTTTTTAAGTTAGTTTATTGTAGCCTATTTACACTGTACTTTATTATTACTTCTATTTCTGAAATTAACTTCTATACAACAAACTATTACTATTAATTTTATATATTCTTCTGCATTTCTTGTATGGTTATATTGGTCAGTGTCTTGTGCCTTCTTAGATTGGGTGACTTTAAACATTGGCCATACCATTTTCAGAATTCATTAAAGGTGCCAGATGGTTTTCTTTGGAAACTATTGATCCATAGGATGTCTAGCAATGGTGAAAGATTCCCCACACATGCCCTTGAACGAGTCTCAGTTATATTCTAGAAGGACCATTTCTACCTTCTGACTTTCTGCTGAGCATGCAGAGTGTTTTAAGTGGCAAGAGGGATGGTGGTTTTTGCAATATGGATCATGGCTTTTTAGGAATTGGAGTCAAAACAACGCACTTCACACAGAGCACCAACCAACCTTTGGTCATTATTGATCTGGGCTGTGCTGAAACTGATGGCCTGAGGGTGAAAGCTTCCTATTCTACTACTAATACATAGCCTTTCAAATTACCACTTGGATAATACAATAGGAAATTCCACAAGCAAAGCTGACTCCTTCAGCACAATGACTAGAAGCTATTTCTTATACAATTTATTTTTCTTCAGTAGAAATTACCCTTTTCCATAAACAGCATACACCTTTACTTTTAGTCTTTTAAAACTGCATTTTAATATTAATTTGAAAGATGAAGCAATGTTTGTTAATAAAAACTAATCAAGAGGCATTTGGCCAAATCATCAGGAGTATATATTAAACATTTGTATATCAGGATATGACAAAATTGTAAACAAAGGTCTTACAGATTTGGCAGCAGCCTAGAATGAATTCATATTTATTTGTTCCAATAATGACTTTTGTGTAATTGCTCCAAATATGCAAAAGGATAATGACTGAAGCAAACTTGATGATTGCAAAATAGTTACAGTAAAATTGTGGCAAACAATTCACAGCTGTAAAAAACCTTTTCAGAATTTCACTTCTCTCTCACTGCTTTCCTTCAATGGCTTTTTGCCTGAACAGAATTTAAATTCTTTATTTTCAATCCTATGATGTGGCATACTAGAGCCCATAACTCTCAGCTTGAGAAAAAACATTATTCAATATTTCTAAAATGTTCACAGCAGTGTTCTGCAAAAAGAGTTCAATAGGGATTTAGACAATTTAAAATAATATTAAATACTAGATATTTATACCAGTGCATGACAAGTGAGATCAGATCAGATCCACTGTACCCAGTATATACAGCAGGCCTAATCCTGAGCTGGTTTAAAAGGATACAGTTGTTTACTTCAGGGGAGTTTCAACTATTTACATAAGCTGAGGATCTGACCCAATGCCTCCTAATTGCTTCACTCACTTTACAATTAATATAACTTACCATAGATCTCAACATTAAACAGACATTTGCCTTTGAAGATATACATTGGCAGGATTGTAAAGCAAGAGAGGGAAAAAGTAGGGGAGAGAAAGAACCCATGGGTGGGGGGGAGAAAGGAAGATTTTTGAGTTAATTGTGGATGTCCAGAGACAGATCAGAAGGAATATCTTTTGGAAAAACCTGAGGTGCCTGGTACTTATTATAGTCAATTGAGGCTAGCTTTGTTTTCAAACATTATGGACATGTTCCCGCTCCCATTAAAATCAATAGTAAAAATTCTAATTACTTCATGCTTCCATCAGTCAGTACCTTTGATTTCTAGTATCACCTTTCTATCCAATATTATGTTATTTATACAGTACAGGCACTGTTTCATTACCATTTTTCTCTCAGATTACATAGTAATCTTATATTAGTATGGCTGAAGCAATGGGGCTGGTTTCCTTGAAGCAGTTCCAATTTCTTCTAGGGGAGTCTCACATAAATCCAGGGCCGATTGGTTGAAAAGATTCCTCCTCCCTCCCCGCACACACTTTCTTGCCAGATTGTTTTCACTTAAGATTCAGCAAAAAACAGAATTTCCTGTTGAATACTGACTAGGCTATAAATGATCTTGTTTTTCTACATTCATAAACTGGAAATGAGTCATTATGAAAGAGAAATTAATAGGTTTAAAACACATGCTCCCCAAAACAGCCAGATGTTCCAGATTTTCTGGAAGAAAATTCCCACCAGGGAAATTAATATTTCTTTTTCCTTTGCATCCCCTTGGAAAGCCATGCTAGAGCATGATGCAAAGCCAGCCTTGGCATTTTTAGGGGAAGGTGCAAAATATTATTTCCCCAAAGGGTAAACAGTTCCTTTCCAGCATCATCATCTGCAGTAAACAGGACTAGGCTGAAGATTTGTGGTGGAGAGGAAGAAAAGGCAAGGTAATTCCTTGGCATCTGATGAAGTGGGTTTTAGCCCACAAAAGCTTATGTTCTAAGGTGCCACAAGTACTCATTCTTCTTGCTGATACAGATTAACAGAGCTACCACTCTGACTCCTATCACAGTTGATTCATTTTATCTGAAGTATGTGTATTGGGGGGAGAGGGACAGAGATGGTTAGATCTCCCACAGCTTCCTGCTGCAGAAATAGAGCTTGAGCCCAATAGCTGTAGTGTTTCATTAGCATTGCATTATATTTTCAAGAATGCCTCCACAAAGGGCTAGACACTTATAAATGAAACACTCCTTCCTGGGGTCCCGTAGTTGGCTCAGTTAACAAAGGGCTGGCACTATTCCCCTCCAGCTCATCAGTGGTTTAAATCTAGCTTCCTCACTCCCAGCAAACTCCCCTTCTTACTTCATTCCACCACCCACCCCATTGCCATCCCAAGATGGAGAGAAAAATATCAGGTCAGATAGTCTCACTGCTAATTTGCTAGCAGCCTCTTTCCTCCCTTTTACTAATATCCCAGACCACACATTGTATCAGAGAGCTCCAAAGAAGGAATTTGTACCTAAAGAGTACAATTAAGAGAGAAGTCATAGTACTGTCTGGTTAGCAGTGAATGACACACTGTGATCCAGGAGCTGGGTACCAGATATTCTGGGCCTCTACTCAAAAGGGAGAGGTGGGACACACATTACTGGATTTGTGTCAATTAACTGCAACAGAGGAGGAAATGGAGACAGAGAGAAGTTACAAGATAAAAAGGAGTTGTATGAGAACCACGAAAAAAACTCAGGGATTTCTGGCTCACAGGGCCAATCCTCAGCTAATATAAATCTGTGTAGTTCCATTCACTTCAATAGATTTATGGATATACATTGCAATAGTCAATGCAGAGGGTTCATTCCCTAGTCTAGTACTGAGACCATATATGTCACCCCAAAATACACTTTGACTGGTATTTCAATGGGGGTAGGAGGGGGAGATTTGAAAGCATAATTTGCTGTAAATATAAGTTAAAATTGATACCCAGAAAAGCAACTACCGGCTTTTCAGCTAATACCTTCTGATGTTGTGAATAAAAGATGGCACAAGGAAAGTCATGTTGCAGATTCTTTTTCCACTAAGAATCATGAAAGTCATCTAGATAGATAACCCTTATAGTCCACGTGTATGAGTCAGATGTCCACCTGCTTTTAAAATAAAACTAGAATAGTGACGTTATGGAAACCTGCTTGAACTTTTGACTGAACAGTTTTATGTCAGTTGTCTCATGAGCAGCATCTCTATATCTTTTGATTGTCAATGGCTGCCTGTTAGAGGCTCTTTATCATTGTGCTAGCAGTAAAACAAGGTTTGTTGAGTACTGTATACACAAAAAACATCAATGCAGCATATAGTCAGCTTCATAAATCAGAAAATATTTGGTTAGAGGATGCTTCATTTGATTTCTTCTAAATGATACAGAGATTTGCTGAAGTAAAGCTATTACCCTTGTACTCTAAAATAGCCTGAACTGTTTACTTTCAGATTTAATGTATATTTAATTAGAACATAATTGTCTCCTAGCACAAATGTCAGCTCAAAACACAAGCTAAGTTATCTGGAGTCAAATAAGGAGACATTATAGCATGGAATACTATACAGTGCTAAGAAAACAAACTCAGCTGAGCATACAGATATTGACATGGGTGCAGGGAAAGAGCATATGGCTATATTAGCAAAAGATATGTCAAATCTAGTCAATTTTTATTATAAAAGAAAAACAATGTTTATCTAATCTGAAAACATGTTGTGCATTTGGCGGCATATATTCATATATTAGCCCCTCTTTGTGGGCATTAATAACTTTCATTAATACTAATAGATAAGTATCAGTCATTGAGCACACATATGAATTCCAGCAGCATGAACTTTTGTCATCTACTTAGAAAATGTAGTAGGCCAGATGTCTGCTGGTATAACCAGGTATAGCTCCTTTAAAGTCCATTTATACACCTCAGGGTACTGAATATTCAAATAAAGTTTCCACTGACTTGTATAGATCTACACTGGTTTGTACTAGTTGAGAATTTGACTTACTCCTTGACTAGTTCAACAACTCTAGCTTGCTGTGAGGATAGGTGCAAACAATTGAAAATACCAATATATATAAGAGATACTCACAGATGCTGTTAACTTTTAATGAGATGTACAACATATTCCTAACTCTTGTGCACCATTTAAATATTTACCCTTTTCTGTATAAACAATCAAATACTCTTCAAAGCTAAGTTTGTGAAAATCTCATATCATTTTAGGACTGTTTTTCAAGGTGTTATTGGAATACCTACCACAATTAACTTCATTAAAAAGTAAAATGTAGTGTTGTAGTGTAGTATTAAACACCAGCTTAGTTGATGTCTGTTTATATTTCAGGCAATTTAATTTTATACTTTTTTTCTGCTCATTGCCATAGTATGAGAGAGTAATTACCTTTGGAAGTTCTTCAAAAATGTGCAGCATTTCATATATTCCAGCATGGGTATGTGTGTATTCCATGTAGCCAGGGTCACAAGTTTTAAAAGCGGTTTCCATTGGCCTGCGCATATGCCCATGACCAAGAGCAAAGGGTGGAGTGGATGGACTGCCTCCCTAGAGCCTTCTCTACTGCGAATCTAGTCATGATCTGAAGCAGAGAGAAAGGAGAGAAGGTAGTGGAATACAGATAGGGACAATACATCTCAAGGAATCTACAGTTACTATAAAGTAAGTAACTCTTTTTGTTCGAGTGCTGGTCCTTATGTGTATTCTACTGTGGGTGACTGACAAGAAGTAATTAATTAGGAAGAGGGTATGAGGGTGCAGCTGGCAGGGCTGTTTGAAGGACCGCTGCCCCAAAGGAAGCATCAGCAGAAGAGTCCTGTACTAAAGCATTATGTCTCATGAATATGTGGCTGGAACTCCATGTAGCTGCTTTGCAAATGTCAAGTTAAGGCACTTCTTGAAGCAATGGCATTGATGTTCCTTCTGCTGTTGTAGAATGTTGGGGCCATCAGAGGGCGGAGAACAGGGGGGTTGAATGGGGGCAAGGGTCCCGGGGGCCATCAGGAGGAGGGGGCAGTCAGGGGACAGGGAGAAGGGGTGGTTGGATGGGGCAAGGGTCCCAGGGGGCCATCAGGAATGAGAGGAGGGGTTGGATGGGACAGGGTCCCATCAGAAATGAGAGGAGGGGTTGGACGGTGTGGTAGGGGCAGTCAGGGGACAGGGAAGGGGATGGATGGGGTAGGGGTCCCGGGGGGCATCAAGGAACATGGGGGGTTGGATGGGGCAGGAGTCCTGGGGGCCGGGGGCGAGCCACGAGCCCCTTGTGGAGTGAGGAGGGACCCGGTTGTTAAGATTTTGGCAGCTCATCACTGGCTGGGGGGTGGGAGGCTGAGGAGGTGAGCAGGCAGGCAGTGGTGGGGGGGGTGAGCCGGCAGCGGTGAGGGGGAGCTGAGGAGGCGAGCAGGGGGACAGGTGAGCCAGCAGCGGGGGAAGGGGGCTGAGGAGGCGAGTGAGGGAGGGGGGGCTGAGGAGACAAGCTATGAGTTGGTGGCTGACCTGTTCTACTGATCTGGTCTGGCTCCCATCCCCTCTCCAAGGGTTGTAGCTGTCTGGAGGTGCCTGCCTTCCACGCCTTCCTCAGTCACACCTGATTCATTCAACAGGGCAATTGACTACAAAGTGGGGGGAAGATCTTATTCTACTTCTAGCAAAAAAAGACATTTTTCTTTTACCTTAATTATACTACCTTAGGGGCCCGCTATAACATATTACCAAGGTTCAATACCGCTGTTTCGGCAGGGTGGCGCTGGGGAAGGAGGGTTTGTTTCCGCGGGGCGGGCAGCGCTTGGAGGGGGCTGTTTTGAGGGGGCTGGGCGGGTTGTGTTTCGGCGGCACTGGGGGGGAGGTTCAGCCCTCAGCTGTTTTCTTTGGAATAATATGGCCCTTGCTGCTTTACGAGTTGTGCAGGCCTGCTAGGCAGTACCAATGGTTCCACTGGAGGGAAACCAAGGAGGGAAGATGGAATCAGGGACAGACTCCTCCCAAAATTTGCCTCTCCTGGTGCAGTCATGAAGTTGCTGATGAGGGAAGGACCTGACAGCAGTGGAGATTAAGCCTCAAGGCTAAACTGTCATCAGGAATAGCATAAGTCTCTTGAGGGCGAGAAGCCCTGTCCACCTGAACCGATTGAGCCAGAGCAATCAGTTTGCGTACCACAGTAGGTGAGACAGTGTCAGTACTGTTGGTGGCTGAAGATTCCAATGATCGCCTCTTGCCCATGCCAATGGTTCCCAATGTTGAGGTTTGACTGGTGCTGGAGGTGTGGTTGCAGCTGGAGCACAGTCTGGTACCAATGGAGCCCTGATTCATGGTATTTCTTGTCATGACCCTCAGGCTCTGGACATTCTAACTTGTCATGGCTGAAAGGGAAAACTTGCTCAGGTTAGGCACAGCTGAATCAGACTTCGCTGATATAGATTCAGAAGATGCTGAGTTCTCATGGTTATGAGTGCACTCTTTGCCACCCCTAAAAGACTCCAAGGAGGAATGTATGGGCCTAGATTACCTCACGCCTAAATTGGATCTCATGGAATGATGCACATTCCTTGCAGACTCAGGCCAATATATGGGGGTGGGGGAGGTGTCCCTAAGGCTGAGTCCAACTGTGGCCTCATAGCTATCTTCATCAGGTGCTTTTTGAGACAAAGTTCGTGTCTTTCAAAGGTTTGACTAGGGAAAGAGCAGCAGACACTGCTCCTTGCCACAACATGAGATTCCTCAAGGCAGTACAGGCAATGTTGGTTACTACTGACTGAGAAAGTGTAAGCAAGCAGCCAGGGGTGAAAATAACTTAAATGACTTACCGGTTCACTGGAGTCCTCAGCAGTGGGAGGGGCCTTAACCGGAAGGGACGTGGCCTCAACCAGAAGAGACGAGGCATTTAAATCCCCAGGCCCTTTAAATCACCAGCCTGGGCAAGCCAGTCTGGCATGCCATACCAGACTGTACTGGCTTACTTTCACCTCTGCAAGCAGCACAGATCTTGAAGCCCGGAGGTCTAGGATATAGTCAAATGCCTCACTCTGTACCATGCTTGGGTGCCAGGGAACCCAACTCTAAACTACTTAAAAGATATATAGTTACAGATCAAAGAGTAAAAAGGAAAAAAAAAAAAAAGAAAGCTCTGGACAGTGGAGGTTCCAACTCAGGCCATTTAGTGGTAAAAAAGAACTAAGGAGGCCTGCTCCACCCTTTATCTGGTCGGACGAGGGCATGGGGAGAGTGAGGGTGTGTGTGCAGACCAATGGACTCTACTTTCAAAATTCTCCGACCCCAGATGCGTACAGCACATGCATACCTACAGTGGAACACACACAGGTACTAACATTTGAAGAAGCAAACATTTCATGTTCATGTACTTAATCCTCACTATAGCCCTGAGAGGGAGGCAAGTATCATCTCTATTTTGTATATGGGGAACTAAGGCACAGAGAGATCAAGTGATTTGCCCAGTCACAAAGGAAGTCCGTGGCAGAGCCAAAAGTAGAATGACGATGTCCTGAGACCCACTTTGGTGCTTCAACCCTAAGTATGTATAGAGAGCACAGGCGCTGATGCTGTGGGTGCTCAGCACCTACTGGCAGCCACCTCCTGCCCTTTCCCCAGTGCTTCCTGGCTGCCGGTGGCCCCGCCGATCAACTCCTTCCCCTCCCTCCCCACAACTCCTGCCCACTGCAATCAGCTATTCCACAGTGTGCAGGAAGTGCTGGGAGGGAGGAGGAGGCGTGGGGACAGGACGTGCTTGAGGGTAGGGGTGGAACTGGGTGGGAAGAGGCAGGGTGGGGGTGGGAAGAGGGAGGAGCAGGGGTGGGGGCCTGGGAAGAAGTGGGGTCTGGGGAGGAGCAGGGGGGTTCAAGACCCCCGGGGCCCAGATAAAGAATGCAAAATTTGTTTTTGCTTATTGAAATGGGACATCTAGTCATCTTCAAACTCAGACCAGCTGAGTCTCAGACTGTTCCCCTTCCAGAATTATGCTGATATTAACTATTATATGTCTATATCACCTAAAAAAAGATACAATAGTTCTTTAAACATATGCCATGTTCTCTGGCTAAATATAGAAATCCAGTAATTACTGTTTAGCTATATTTAGACAGAGAAATCCAGTAATTACACACATTCTTGAACTATTCTTTATTTATTGCCTTTCATATTGGAATAAAGAAGAATGGCACTTGCTAAAATTAAACCAAGTTGTTATAAAATATTAAGCTAAAATAACAAATGTTAACATTATCCCTTTGATTAATCTTGCCAGATCTCTGTACTATATATTTTAATCTGCTATCTCCATAATCTTTCGGTTGTGGAATGCAATGCCAAAGATTTGCATGTTTAACTTACTCCTTTACCGTCTTCCTGTTCGTTCTTTTAAGAAATGTAAAACTATCAAGTTTACTCTATGAGCAATTTGATCCACACCCGGGGTTTTCTGCATAGTTGTAATTACACATTTGGGACCAAGTTTTACACCTTACCTCATTTTACTAATTTACAATTTATTTATGAATTAAATAGTATAATCTGTTTAGCTGTCTGGGTTTTTAGCTTGGCCAAGATGCTTTTAATTGTATGGCCTTCCTCCTCTTTGATACCACCTGGTTTAAGTGTAATTTACAAATTCCATTACCTTAATCACTTTACCTTATATTCTCTCTCCTAAATCACTGTTATGTAAAACAACAATCCATGTTAATGCTGGTGCTTGTGGGATTCTGTTAATTGACTTCCTCCATCCTAAAATGCTTCCACTCTAAAGTGCCTTCTTTTTCACCACACAAGCTTATTTGTTTGTTATCCTCACAATTAATGAGGCTCATTTCTGAACCATACTTGTGTGGCAACTTAGTAAGGGTCAGGGTCTCAGCTGGGGTAAACTGGCACACCTCCACCAGTCATGTTTTCCTGAGGGCTTGACAATGCCAGATTTGGAGATCAGGCCCCCTCATCTCTTTCTGCAGTGTCACGCCTGACCCTGTTCAGTGATGTGGTGGAACTAGAGGACTGAAAAACCTGGGAAGACTTGTGGACAAGCTTTCATTGCAAGGCACGCAAACTATGGTGATTGGGGCCACATCAGTAGACAAACCTTTAGTGGTGCAAGAAAACATACTGCATAGTCAATGGCAATTTTTAGAGTTTGCTGCTTTGTAATTTAGTTACACAGGAGGAATCAAATCCCCTCATTTGCATGCAGAACTCTACCATCGAGCATAGAAGGAAGGTTCAGATGCCTCCATGGCACCATTTCACACATGGGAGGATAGCTGGGGCTGCTCACGCCCCTCTTCCCACATGCTCAAGTGAAGCTTATAAAGGGAAACATAGTACAGCCTGGGACTTTACTAGCTTTTTAGTGAAACCCCTTTCTTTATGGGAGTCCCCAGAGCCATGGTACCAGAGAGAAAAGGTCACACACTGGGAGCACAAAGAAACAGTGGATCCATAATGCTTGGGAGCTGGTCTTATGGGAGACAAAACTCTGTCCTCCCATTGAAATAACTGAGGATAAACTCTGTAAGGGGAGATTCACAGACTTTTCTTCTGAGTTGCCTCCTTCAATAGGGCATGATGTGGCCCATAGTAGTTAGGCACCTCTCCAGACTGCTGCATATTCGATCAAAAATAAATTCCCTTTTAATCTACTTTTTCCATTTATAGCACACAATCATGCACTTGTATGCAATGATAGGGTAATTACTGTGTATCATAATTAAACAGAAATTTGCCATATAAAAAGAGCCCTTACATAATACTTGTGTCCTGAAACTTAAAGTGTTTAGTAAATGTTGCTGAATGTGTCTTGACATGATCTCTCATTTGGGGAATCCAGGCTCATTCACCTTAATTAAATAACTATTGGCAATTCCCCATTCTTTGAAAGATTCCTGTTTCTACTGTATGTTACTCTGCAGAAATCAAAATTTACTGGTCTGTAGATTCTAGAGTTTTCCTTAATATCATCATTACATGTTGTGTTATATCAGCTTTCTCCCAGTTTATCTTTGCATTGCATTTTGTCCATCAAAAATAAATAAATAATGGTAGATGATACGGCTTGAAACAATAGTTTGCGGTTCCACCATATGGAATATGATCTCTTGTTGAGCAGTTAATCCACTTCATGCTCTATGTGAACATGTTAAAGGTTTCCTTATGTCTCTGACCACTTCCTTTGTAATTTTAACTGGCAATTTGCCCGCCTTCAGATACTCCAATTCTTTAACTATTACATCTGCCACAAACCTGATCTCTGGGAGAATTGTATTTGTCTCGGATATCAGTTGAACATCCTCATTTGGATATTCTTGGAAAATAATTTATTTAGTTTTTAGTTAAATGACCTTAACCTCTTACTCCAGACATGCAATACTTACAGTTTCTATTAACCCCTGTTGTTCCCTTTCATTCTCTCTGCTTTACTTTTTGTGTGTAACAGTTCTCCCTCTATATGATCTTGCTTACTCATATTACGCCTTTTTGTCATGCTGTACTTATTAGATGTCTTGAATAACCTTTCCATTTCAACCGAACATTTCCTACATCTGTCTCAAATTTATGCTGCAGAAATTCATTACTAACCTTCCTCATTTGGAGCTCCGCCTCCAACTTCCACTGTTCCCTATTAGCCTTAATTTGCTAAATTAACTAGATTACTGTTCCTGTTACTTAGGATACCTTGGGATGTTTAATGAAGGCTGATTCTTCTCAGCTTTTCAAACCCAAGTTAAAGATCCCATGACATTTTAAAAAAGATAATGAGTTAACCCCAGTGTCCAGTCATCCTTCTCTTTCAGTAAAAGAGATTGTGTTGTGCAAGGTTGTAAGTATGGGAGGTGCTCTCAAGCCTTTAATTGTTGCTTTGTTCAAAGCTGAAAGACATTTGTCATTCCACAAGAAGGATGTGGATAAACTGGAGAGAGTCCAGCGGAGGGCAACAAAAATGATTAGGGGGCTGGAGCACATGACTTATGAGGAGAGGCTGAGGGAACTGGGATTGTTTAGCCTGCAGAAGAGAAGAATGAGGGGGGATTTGATAGCTGCTTTCAACTACCTGAAAGGGGGTTCCAAAGAGGATGGATCTAGACTGTTCTCAGTGGTAGAAGATGACAGAACAAGGAGTAATGGTCTCAAGTTGCAGAGGGGGAGGTTTAGGTTGGACATTAGGAAAAACTTTTTCACTAGTAGGGTGGTGAAGAACTGGAATGGGTTACCTAGGGAGGTGGTGGAATCTCCTTCCTTAGAGGTTTTTAAGGTCAGGCTTGACAAAGCCCTGGGTGGGATGATTTAGTTGGGTTTGGTCCTGCTTTGAGCAGGGGGTTGGACTAGATGACCTCCTGAGGTCCCTTCCAACCCTAAGATTCTATGATCTATTTTCTATCTCCGTTCTGCGGTTCTGAAACTAAAAGTATTGTTTGAAAGCAGCTCTTTGAGAATATTATGTTTCTACTGTACCACTGATACTACTACGTGTTTTGCTACTTTAGCTTTTTATTTTAAACAATTTTGTTTATAGCTCATTATGATGTGATGCATAACCAATCTCATGATATAAACAAGATAAATAGACTATACATCCTCTGAATTCTTATTTTTAATCCTTAATTTCAATTGTAAGACTTTCAGAACTTGTAATTAGTGAAAAAACCCTTTATGAATTGAGGGAAGATTCATAGGCCAGATTACCTGCAGGTGTAAAATGGCACAACTCCAGTTCCCAAGTATACCTCAGTTGCTCATGGTGACCTCTGACATGACAACTTGGGTCTCAATAGCATTTTGTTTGCTTTCAATTTTATTTAGATTTCAGCAGTTCTCTATCTTAGCACAAAGAAAAAAAATCCTGAATAGTTTATGTAATAGCCATGCATCACACCGTAAAATGTATTTCTAATTCATGTCACAGAATCTTTTAAAAATAAATAAGTCAGGGTTTACTCCAAGGGACTGTTATTTCAGTGAAACTACACCAGCTGAGGATCTTGCTCTAAGACTTAAATGTAACATTGACCTTGACATCATTGGAACATTTGATTAAACATTGGCAACACATATTTAAACTAAGGATATTTAGGGCTAGATCATTGGCTAATATAAATTAGTACAGTTCCATTGAAGTCAATTGCACTATGTCAATTTACTCCATTTTATGATCTGGTCCTTTATCTATAATTGTCCATAAATTACAGACAATAATGCTAACCTACCATGTGATTATCCAGATTAACTGTATTTTATATAATTCCTGTTGCATTTTAAATTCTGCCTCAAGTGCCAAGTGGCATAGCTTCATTTACCTCAGTGTATAATGCAGACTTGCACCAGCTAAGACTTTAGTGGCAACATTTACTGGAGATAAATGTCATGATATCTGCAGTCTATATTTTCCTTTTCGCAAGTAAGATGTATTTTGCATGATATAGTGGTCATCCACAGAAACTTGCCAACTGCCTTAGAAAAGCAATGCATTATTTTAGATATTTCCCATAGGATATATAGGGGAGTTAATGTTATCTTGACATCTATTTAAGACAAAATTGGCAAGCGTTTAAGAATGACCAATGCATATAACATACATAGAGTAGAGTAGAGTAGAGCAAGATACAGTATCTCATAGCAATTATCTATTTTACTCTCAATGTTACTGTACTGTCAAATGAAAAAAATCTCAATATTTAAAATGATTGTGTATCTGAGCAGCATTCTACAATGACCTTTACTTTTTTGCGCTATGCCAGAGATCATCTTATATGCCTTATACCACTTCAGTCCCCACTTTAATATTTTTAATGATGTAAAAAAGTTAGTGATGCTTTGCTTCTGGCCACCACTAAAACCTCATTTCAAATGTTAAAGCAATACCTGATAATTGAAGTTTTCCGGAGAGTAAAATTACCTTTATCTTTAGCTATTTGTTTTCTGACTGCCTGTTGTTTTTTTCTGGGTTCCATGTTTTCTGACTGCCTCTGTTTTTCTGGTTCAGAATTTGTTAGATTGTGAGATATTTTGAGAAGGAACCATAGGTGAAATCCTGGCTCCCATTAAAGTTAATTGCAAAACTCCCATGGACTTCAATAGGGCCAGAATTTCCTCCATTATTTCTTGTACTTCTCCAAACATAACAAAATACTCTGTTTCCAAAATTCATTGATCCAGAAAGACATTCCAAAACTTCTCTTCTACTAAATGAAGTCTGTTCAAAATAATTTAATCTTATTCTATCTAAGCTCCTCAATCTATTAATACTCCCCCAACACCACACTGAGAAGACACCAAGTTTTAAAATATATTTATATACACAAATTCTGAATAAATCATCATTATTTAGGTTTAGCAAGCAAATGTCAGGGTGATGGAATGGATAATAATGCAACCGCCATTCTATTGATTTAACTTTTAGGAGTCTATGGTCAATAGGAAGTATTGGTGTCCCCATCATAACCTTTCTACTTTATTTTTATGTTAGGATGAATACACGCACTGCGACGAGTGTTCATTGTCTCCAGATAACCAACCAAGTTAAAGAATCCTTGCAGATAAAACACAATCATGAAAATAAGGTAAATATTCCAAGAGAGAAAGCCTTTCTTGACCTTAATCCCCAGTTCTATAGCAGGTAGCCAGCAGTTACTACATAAATAATTCAGAGAATGGGAAGATATAGAAGAGCCTAAAATTGTGAGTGCTATACAGAGAGAGGAGCAAAGCAACAATTCAGACTCTCCAGATACAGAGACTCAAACAGGTTGCTATCTAATGAATGTATTTTACCCTGGGCCCATGCACTAGCTAGTGAGGTTTGCTAACTATAAAGTGGGGTCCATTCAAGATCCACACTTTCTGATTTGAATTTACCTGGTAATGCCCATAAAGGTTTGGTTCTCACATCTCCCTTAATGGGCATGTCACTGATAGCTGTGAACCCCAGGGAGTGCTTGAAATTTTACAGCCAGCAAGTTATTCTGGATGCCAACCCTATGAGAATGACATTTGCAGCCCCAAACAGAAACTCCAGTGGATACATCTTTGAATTAGACTTCATTGAGGAATGTGAATGAATTGCCATTGACCTGCCATCAAGGGCAGCAGAGGGTGAAGGTCTACCCTAAAACAGCACTGCAGGTGCAATGGAGAACCAGGAGCATTAGCTCATAAATGTGTGGTTTTTTGGGTTCCAATTTGAACCTGAAAGTCAAAACAAAACCCACATGAAAAGGCTGAGGTTTATGCATCATTTCCTGTTCAATAAATATGCATGAGGAGAAGTCATTTACAATTTACTCATTAAAAATGAAACCCAATGTGCATATTTAAATGTGAAACTTCATTCGGTATCCTTACCATTTGAAAAGACGTGATTAGCGTGAATACATACAATTGCCCTTAACTCAACTAAATCAAATGGTCAGCTATATAGTATTACGGGGCCTAACAGCTAACAGTGACACGCTGAGCTCAAATATTAGGATTATTTGGTTCATGAGGATCTGAGTTCTATCCCCATAAAGCTCTAGTTGCCAAGGAATGCAGCTACGAAGACTTACAATAGGTAGACACAGATTAGAGACTCTGTACAAATGGTGCATGAAGAAATTGTAAAAAAAAGCATTAGCACTGTTGATTGTGATGCTTTTATGAGTAAAATGCTTGCAAATACAAATCAACACTTATATATTAATAGTATCCAAATTATTATTTAGTATTTCATTTCATAATCCCAGGCAAATGGTTCTTTACCACAATGTCTCTCAAGACTACAATACAAGGAAAGAAAATAAAGAATCAGCCAGAAAATGTAACTAATCCCTTTATAGTGTACCAAAAAAGACACTAACAGGCAGAATGAAATCCAGATACACAATGCATGTTCACATCGCACTAGAACAAGGCAAAAATTCAACAGGGTAAATTAATTTACTACATTGTATTGCTTCATTATGCAGTAACAAATACAGTTTAAAAAGCCATAAAACAAAATAGTTTATGCTGTAGAAGAACATAAAAAGGTAGTGAGACATTGTTTTAAGGTGTTTGTCACTTTATATTACAGTGCACTGAAAACAGTAGGAAAGAGACATTATTAATGAATCCAGTTCACAGATGTAGAAATGTAACACTTGACCTTCGGAAAAAAACCTGTAAATAATTTCACTAATAACTATGTCAGCAGTATACTTTCATCATGAAATCTGAAAATAAATTTATGCCAAATCCCTACCATTATATCCTCATAACCATCAAAAACTTATTCTTTGGTTTATTGTTTTCACTGCCAGATGCAAAACTTGGGTTTTGTTGGAGATTTAAAAATTTCTTATTTATAAATTGTCTCATGACAATGACCTATATTATGTGGATTCAAGCAGAGAGGAGAAAAGTTCCTATGCTGAACCATCTCCGAATATAGTTAACCGTTGATAAAAATTTGAAAGTAGCCTATGGAAGATGGATATTATACTTGGTCCAGAAGTGCTTACTCTTGTCTTTTAAGACAGGATGCTGATCAAGTCGTCAAGGGAGATTTTCCCAAATGCCTAAATTGTTTAGGAGCATAAGTCCCAATTGCTATTGAAAATTTAGTTGGATTTGTGCTCTTTTGGGGATGGAAACTTCTACTGAAGTCAATGGGATTTCACTGGGAGCAGAATTGGTCCCTTGGAGGAACACTCATATTGTACCTTTCAATGGACAGTGCTGTGATTAATGACTGCTTGAATAGATAAGTAGTAATGTAACAGAGTTCCTGCAGGGGGAAAAAAAGGATCTATATTTCATTCAATAAGATGATACATATAGATATAAGGATACATATAGATATAAGGATAAGATGATACATATAGATATAAGGATACATATAGATATAAGGATCTATATTTCATTCAATAAGATGATACCAATAAGATGATAAGGAGAAAGAGTAAGCCTCCATCTTTTTAAATGTGTAGTTTGATCTCTCTCAATCCTGGCTATAACTTTGTTACATTCATAAACAAACAGTCGAAAGCCAACTTTGCCGTGGAATTTGTACATTCTGCCATTCTTGGTGATCTTCCCATTCTTGATGGTGACCCATAATGTCCCTGAAAATTATACATGCTTTAAAAAGATTTATTTAGCATCACCACAACTTTATATTAAAGATTTGTCTTACAAGGGATGCAACAGGGATTAAGCAATTATATAATTGTGAGATGGTGGCAGTTACGTTCCTGTAAAAGGGACGTCCTGCTGAGCCTTCTGATCCTAACAGGTGAAAGTTTAAGTAGATCTACCAGACTCAAGACTAATGTACTGGACATAAAGGGAAAGTGGTTTGATGATCAAAAAATTAAAAGACTGAGAAACCTGTATGTTTTTACCAATAACTTACTTTTATAACATACCTTCAATTCGAAAGGATCTTAAACAAGCTGATATACTGTAGAGGGATTACTTCACTCAGTACTGAAATTCAGCCTCCCCAGGGGAAGGAGCATGAATCTGTTTAGCACGGCTCACAGATATGTTGAACATTAATTTTGGACAAGAAGGGAAGAACAGTACCTTATCTGCTTGAAATGACAAAAGAATTTAGTCAGAAATAGCTTTTTAGCCTTAGCTTAATGCAATCTGTATTTCTGTGGTGATTCTGACTGGCATATGTTTGGAGGAGGAGGACATGGAGTTAGACTCTGGAGACTGATGACTACCGAGCAAAAAAGGGAAAGAAATTAAGAGTAATCAAAACTGTCTTATTGCAATTCCACCACATTACGGCAATTGGCTTCAAGGCCATTCTATTTTGGATATCAGTGGAAAACATCTCAATTGCATTTATATCCCTCCTATGATGCAAGTGCCTTGTAACATTTGATACAATAGGCTAATCCTGTAGATAGTAGGGTATCGGGGGGATTTTATTGCATTTTAGATTCTAATTAACACTACACGTTATACTGCTGGCAAATTCTCCAATAGAGAAAAAAAGAAGTGGGAGGTTTGATCAGCAGAAGCTGCTGCTGCGCTACATTTGGACTCCCCTGCTGCTGCAGATCAAATTGAAGTCACTGGTCCTGGGAACTTTCTAGCTGCAAGGGCATAACAGCAAATGAATCTAAATTTTATACAGCCCTACGGATTTCCAGTGCTACAAATGTAACAGGAGAGTGAAAAAATACAACACCTGCAGATTAGCTGTGGTTGAAATTGCACTGACTTGAATGCATCCCCTCAGTTTGTAGTAGGAATGTGGCTTCAGTAGTATGGTGGAATGTACTGAAGAATGGCTCCCACCCTAAAAATCTTGATAAAGTGCCCCATGACTCATCTATGGGGAGACCCTCCTTTAGCTCAGCTGAGAGAGCTGCTGCCTGAAGACTGACAGCTAAGATAGTATACATGGTGAATATACAGTGAGTCCACCTATGCAATACAGAACTCTGCTAAGTGGTTTTATCCATTACTAGTGGAAATGGGCTATCACTTGACAGTTGCCTTTTCAAGTGGTGCTGAATACCCACTGATACCTTGTTTTAAAGCTAAACAGACAAGTTGAAGATATGGGGCCAGATGTTCAAATGATGTAAATCAGTATAGTTCCATTGAAGCCAGACACTATCCCAAATTACACCCGCTGAAAATCTAGCCACCCAGTAAGTGACCTAGTATAAAGTTCCCGCCTTGTTTTCTTTACTAAAAGGGGATGAATGTGGAACATGTGCTTTACCATGGGGATCCAGCTAAAGTCAAGTTAATGTCTCATGCTGTGTCTTCACACACATACAAGACTCAGACTGTGCCTAACACCTATATATTCCCCTGTCCCAGGGTCATGAAAGGGAAAGCCTTACAGCCACATGAAGTAAATTCACAAAACTCTGCAGGCCTGAACTCACCAGTAGGGACAAAAAGGAGAACGAGGCAATATCTTAAATGAAATTGGCAGCAGCAGCAAAGGAATTGAAGTTTAGCAGAACAGTGGTTTTCTGTTGACTGGAATAAACTTTCCTGTTGCTTCAAGGAGGAATACTTGCGAAAACAAATCATAGCATCCTGTTTATTTTTGATGGCTGTCACAAACGCAAGTTAAATAAAATAAAGTTGCTTAGAGAAATTACAAATATCTTAAATTCTTCTCTTTAGCCTTGTATTATCTTATTACTATCCATTATCTCATTATTCTGGGTTTTGGTGCATACATTTTACAAGACATCCCTTTGCTATGAGAGAGTCATCCATGCATTTATAGTTCCTCTCCCCAAAGAGTTAAATGATCAGTCTTCCTGGTGCTGCAAGTCTCCCTGCCTTCATCTTCTCATTACTTAGTTACATCTCAAATGAACAACAGGTGGTACACAAACATCTTCAAACCAAATTCTCCTGCAGCTGAGACTCAGCATTGTGTAGTTTAACAATGGGAAAAATAATAAAATATTTTAACATATGCAGAAAAAAAGTTGGTCAGCAGCAGCTCTGCTCTAGCAGAGAAGAATCCCTGAAATGCACAGATTTTAAGGCCAGAAGGACCACTCATTTCCAACCTCATGCATAACACACATCATAGCATTTCAGTCATTGATTCCTGCAGTGGAGAGACTTATTTTTACCACTTGTAAGTGAACTCTACCAAGCCCAGTAACTTCTGTTTCATTCACAACATATAGTTTAGAAAGAAATTCAGCCATAAAGACTTCTAGTCACTTCCCTTTGTAATCTGCTCCAATGGTTAATTACCCTCACTTCAAAAGTCGCATCTTATTGCAATTTGGAAATTTTCAGATTCAACTCGCAGCCACTGGATCTTGTTGTGCCTTTGTCCTCTAGATTAAAGAGCCCTCTAACAATACAATGTATATTCTCAGCATACGTTTTTACAGACCCTTCAACCTTCTCTTTGATCAGATAAATAGATTAAAATGAGACTAAAGGTTCAAACTGTGTTTTCACATCATTCTTGTCACACTTTTCTGGACCCTTTCCAGTTTATTAAACATCCTTTTTAAAGTGTGATCATCAGAACTAGACACAATATTACAGTAGCAGTCTCACAATTACCATATACAGAAAATATATCACCTCTCTATTTGATAAGAGATTTGATAGTCTCTTATTTGTACATACAAAGATCATGTTAGCTCTTTTTTCCATAGCGCTGCACTGGCATCTTGTGTTCATTGGTTATCTATGATGACTACTAAAGTAATTTTGATAACCATGGTTTCCCAGGATACAAATTCCCATCCTGTGAGTACAACCTACATTTTTGTTCCTTGATATACGAGCTTGAATTTGGGTATATTAAAACGCAGTTAATTCCTTAATTAAATAATTATTTCCCAAATGATTCAAGACATGTCAGGGCAATAGATGCAGCATAAGATCCACAACAGCAACTCTGTCCTAGCAGAGAAAAATGCCAAAATTACATCACTAAACGAGAAAAGTCACTCCAGGGGTATAATTGTAGCACAGGGGGCCTCATCCAGCTTCTATTGATTTCTGTTGGAATTGGCTCAAACTCAGGAAACTCAACAGGAGGAAGAGTATAGTTTTAGTTCTGTGGGGACCATTGGGAAAAGAATGAAAGAGAAAGTATTACTAATGATAGTGTAGGAGTACAATTATTGTTTCCACTACTAGCAAATTAGAATGCACGACAATTGCGTTACAAACTGAGGAAAATGGAAACTGCAGCAGAGAGAAGTGAGGGTTTAATTTTATTCTGCTGCCTGCTACCAAATGAATGTTAAGTCCTAGACTTGGAGAATGTTAGCCAGACTTTTTTTAGTTTTTTCCTATTAACTTGCTGGGGAAAAAAACAACTAAATCGGTGTTTTTTTTCAAATTACTAATCTGCTTTTGAATTTGTCATCAGTGTTCTGATCATGTTCTTGTCAACTCCTGGGTGGGTGAAACATATTTACTTCAAAATATAGTATTTTATTTGTTTGAAGTAAGCCAAACCATCTAGTTCACTGATATGTAAATTAATATCACATTCTTTTCTGCAGCCAGAATAGTGGTACTTTTGTTTTTTAAGGTCTTTATTACACACTGGACACAATTTGTGCTGTTAGCTGTGAATGTTTAGAGCTGTCACTAAGGGGCACAGAGTAAGGAGGTAAGAGTCTGTGTAAACAGGAAATAAAAGTTAGTTTTGAATTCACCCCAGCCATGGTGTGCTGGGTGTCTCAGCTCCACATAATTGACCACTCTAACTTAGTGCAGTTCTATTGGTGAACAAATGCAGTAACATTGGTTAATCACAGGTCCATTAATTCTAAAAAGGGAGACACTGTCAGACTGCTTGGCTCATTTCTGCAGCCTAATAAAATCTTTCTTCTTTGCTCTTACCTGTTGTACATATTTAGGTAGCCAAGAAACTATAAAGTCAAAAAAATGATGATATACAACCACTCTCTGCCAGTGTGTATGTGGAAAAATAAAGCAGAAATACAGGAGTCCCTCCACCATATGGCATGAGAAATCTAAGTTGTCTACTTGTAACATTTGTTATAATACAATAAAATGTAAATAGCTATAACATTATTACATTCAGTAATACTCTAAAAACCAAGAGAAAATAAAACCTGTTACTCTGAGTGCAATATTTGGATTTTATAAAACGTCTAAATTGGTGGTCTCAGTTTAGTTCCATGTAGAAAGTTGTCCAAGTCACAAGGTCTCACCATGATTAGCACTAGATAGCAACTTTAATCATACTGTCAATTAGTCATTCCAGAAGCCAGGTGTGATGTTGCACCCCATAATACTTAATATAAATATGCTTTTGAGTGTAAATATGATATAACTGGAATATGTTTTCTGCTAGATATGCCATGTAACATATCTTTTCAAAGGTTATGATCTACTGAATATATTCATCCTATTTGTATGCATGTATCATTTTTATATCTGAAGTTATGAGTGTTGACTCTATGCTTGTATTTAAAGTGTTTGCTGTAGGAAGCACGTAAAACAGATTTGGTCAACATAGTGTGAAGGGGTTATTCAAGTAATCGGGAGTACTTAACTAACAATGGACTTTGGAAGACACCAATCCATATCTGAGCTTTCCTGGGAATGTTCAAACTAACATGTAAACAATGGTGTTGGCCTGCAAAAAGCTGAATCATTCATAGACCTGTGACTTGCCCAAGTGGCTAGAGACCCCATCTTGTGGCTGTGATGTTGCACAAGAGAGAAAATATAAAAGGCCCTGGAAACCCCTCCATTTTGTCTTCAGCTGGCTCAAAATATAGACTCTCCACTCCAAAGAGATGCCTAAATGAAACTGGAACAAAACACAGTAACTATGGGAGTGTGAGTGATTGCTGGACCCAGACTAGGAAGAAGTCTAGTTTTTCAAAGAAGCTTATTGAAACATCTTTGATGGTGAGATTTACCTGCATTTAGTTTCCTACTGTATTAGGCTTAGACTTGTGTGTTTTATTTTATTTATTGGTAACTTACTTCGTTCTGTCTATTACTTGGAACCACTTAAATCCTACTTTTTATATTTAATAAAATCACTTTTTACTTATTAATTAACCCAGAGCAAATAATTAATTCCTGGGGAAGCAAACAGCAGTGCATCTCTCTCTATCAGCATGATAGAGGGTGAACAATTCATGAGTTTTCCCTGTATAAGCTTTATACAGAGTAAAACGGATTTTCTGGGGTTTGGATCCCATGGGTAACCGGGTATCTGGGTGCTAGAGACAAGAGCACTTCTTAAAGCTGTTTTCAGTTGAGCCTGCAGCTTTTGGGGGCTGTGACCCAACCCGTCACCCCAAGGTTATAGGGTTTCAACAGCTTCTACAGTATTTGAGTTGTTCCAATATTTCACTGAGGACCCATTGTTGTAATAAGATCCAAATAAAATGGCAAAGCACAACATTTCTTGGAATGTTCTTGGAATGTATTGGGGACAACTTTTTGTTTCGGAAAGTGGAGGAAGTAGCCAGGTGAACAGCCATTTTAGACTTCATTCTAACCAACAGAGAGGAATTGGTTGTAAATCTGAAAGATGGAAGGCTATTTGGGTGAAAGTGATCATGATGATTTCATGATGCTAAGGAAAGGAAGGAGAACAAGCAGCAGAATAAGGACAATGGTCTTCAACAAACTCAGAAAACTGGGAGGTAAGGTCCCATGGGAGGAAAATCTAAGGGATAAATTTGTTCAGGAGAGCTGGCAAGTTTCTCAAGGATACAATATTAACGGCACATCTGTGAACTATCTCAATACGAATGACAGATAGGAAGAACAGTAATAGGCCAACATGGCTCAGTCAAGAGCTCTTTAATGACCTGAAAATCAAAAAGGAATCCTACAAAAAGTGGAAACATGGACAAAAGAATAAGACAAGCATTACCGACTAAATCAGACAGACAAAGGCACAAACTGAGTTACATCTAGGAAGGGATAGAAAAGGCAATAAGAAGAGGTTCTTTAAATACATTATGAGCAAGAGAAAGTTAGGGAAAGTTTAAATCTTCTTACATAGTGGGAAAGAAGAGCTAACAAGAAGACTGAAGTGTTTAATGCCTATTTTGCTTCAGCCTTCACTAAAAGGGTTACTCAACACAATGTTAACAAGGGATACGAGAAACAAACCAAAATAGGGAAAGATCAGGTTAAAGAATATTTAGATAAATTAGATGTGTTCAAGTCATCAGGGCCTGCTGAAATTCATCCTAGAGTACTTACGGAACTAGCTGAATCAATCTTGGAATGGTTAACAATTATCTTTAAGAACCCATGGAGGATGGGAGAGGTCCCAAATGACTGGAGTAAGCCAAGCATAATAACAACCTTTAAAAGAGAAAAAAATCTACTTGAAAAATTACAGACCAGTCATCCCAACTTTGATACATGGAAGAATAATGGAACAAATTATTAATCAATTTTAAGCACCTACAGGACAATAGGGTTATAAGGAATAACAAGCAAGGATTTTTCAAGAACAAATCATGCCAAGCCAATATAGTTTTCTTCCTTGACACAGTTACTAGCCAAGAGGATGGGGAGGAAACTATAGACATGATATATCGTGTTTTTAGTAAGATGTTTGACAGTCCCATATGATGATCTCATAAGCAAAGGAAGGGAATGTGGTCTAAATGAATTTACTATCAAGTGGGTGCAAAACTGGTTGAAAGACCATACTCAAAGAGTAGGTGGTTTGCTGTTGAACTGTCAGGATGTATCTAGTGGGATCACCAAAGACCCAGTCCTATTACTATTCAATATTTTCATTAATGGACTTAGATAACAGAGTGGAGAATATATGCTTATAGAATTTTCAGATGAAACTAAGTGGGGAGGGGTTGTAAGCAGTTTCAAGGACAGGATTAGAATTTAAAATTACCTTGATAAATTGGAGAATTGGTCAGAAAACAACAAGATCAAATTCCCTACACACAAGTGAAAAGTTGTACACTTAAGGAAAAAATCAAAAATAAAATTACTAAATTGGGAATAACTGGCGAGGTGGTGTGATGCAGTTGTGAAAAAGATTAATATTATTCTGGAGTGTATTGATAGGACGGTCACATGTAAGGCATGTGAGGTAATTGTCCTGCTCTCCTTGACACTGGTGAGGTCTCAGCTAGAGTACTGTGTCCAATTCTGGGAGCCACACTTTAGGAATTTTGGCAAGAGTCCAGAGGAGAGCTATAAAATGATAAAGATTTAGAAAATTCTGACCTATGAAGATAGATTAAAAAAACTGGGCATGTTTAGTCTTGAGGAAAGATGACTTATCCAGTCCCTCCTTAGTCTTCAATTATGTTAACAGCTTTTATAAAGAGGACTGGGATTTATTGTTCTCCATGTACACTGAAGGTAGGGCAAGTAGTAATGGGCTTAATCTGCAGCAATGGAGATTTAGCTTAGTAAGAAAAAAAACTTTTACTATATGGATATTTAAGCTCTGGAATAAACTTCCAAAGGAGGTTGTGGAATCCCCATCATTGAAGATTTTAAGAACCAGTTGGACAAATGCTTGTCAGAGATGATCAAGGTTTACTTGGTCCTGCCACAGTGCAGAGGGCTGGACTTCATGACTTCTCAAGGCCCCTTAAAGCCCTATGTTTCTATGATGCTCTCAGCGGACCCCTGTGATACCTTGTAAATATTACCCTTTTGTACCGTATTAAATAATTCCTCTCTACTTGTTGCTTACACTAGTGCTTCAGCAACTTCTATATGCCCATTGTGAGGTGAGGACAGCTTTTTCCGTAATCCTTGAACAGGAGAGGCACAAATTCTTTCTGACACCATTGTGGGTGCAGTAAAGATACAGATCATATGCAGGCCATGCAGTTGTGTCATCCTATCTGATATTTTTTTATATAATAAAATATATACACAAACACATACACACCACCTACATATAGGTTGCCCTTTTGCTAGAAGAAACAATATTAAATTGAAAAACCCAACACCGAATCGCTCGACTGAAACAAAACAAAAAACACCAAGAGGGGTTTAAATATAGAAGAAAACAGTTTCAGTACACACTTGCAATCTAGTGACTCAAAGAACAATTTACAAGATTCACAAAACTCCAAGCTTGCTGATGTTCATACCTTCCTTTTAATAACCGAGGCCATGAGAAACTAACACCACACTTATTAAAATGTTTGAAGTTATCAAGCCTACTCTTTCCTTTCTTACACACTAGGGTTAGATTCTGATCTCACTCACACTGATGTATATCCACAGTAACACCACTGAAATCTGTGGAGTTACCCTGCATTTGCACCAGTATGGTCAAGATTTGAAATCAGGCAAGCGTGCTTGTTATGATTATTCTTTATCTGCTGGAGTAGCGTGTGTTTTTTCAGCAGATGTCAACCTGTTAAGCAGAGAAGCTAGGGGGAAAAAGGTCACCCTGTGACATTGCCCCCCAGTATTCTTCATAGTTGTATGATGATACAATTATGACATAATTAGGATGCATATTGTGCAGGATGGGTCATGTAAGGTGTCATTGGAAAAGTTATGATTTGCTGAATATGATTATCTTATTGGTATGCATGTACAATTTTTGTATCTGAAGTTATGAATATTGAGTAGGTTTCTGTATTCCACATGTAGTCACGCCTGCGTGACACCCACTAGCCAAAATGTTTCCAGTCTAGATCCGCACTATTCAAGGTAATGGACCATTAGGAAGAACAATAGGCCTTAGGAGAAGCCTACCCCCCACCTAGTGAGCTTTCCTGAGAATGCCTCAGACAGCCTGTATGTAATGGCTGCTATGACTCAGCAAAGGTATGCTAGGGTATGTGACCAGGCTACATGATACGGAACTCTATCTTGGATACCAGTGTTTTTCTACAAACTGAGTTTGGGACAAAGGGTTCCCATCATACGCTAAAGCTATAGAAAGGCAGAGAGTGACAGCATCTGTTGTTCTTCACTCCCCACACAAAAGTACTCCTGGAAACCCCTGAGGAACAAAAGACTGAATAGGAGGAAGTGCTGGACTCAGGCTAAAGGGATTTCTAGCCTATGTATGAAAACCTGGGGATCCCAAACTGCAAATCAAGTGCACATGTAAGCTTGTGCCTTTAGAATCTGCAAGCCTGCTTGTATCATCAGCCAGGGTGAGAGATTGTTAATTCAAATCCTATCCTTCTAGTATGTTAAGATGAGTTTGCATTTGTGTTTATTTACTGGGTAATCTGCTTTGATCTGTTTGCTATCACTTAAAATCTATGTTATGTTTTAATCTAAACCAGTAAGTTTGGAGTGAAGTGCTTGTAAATCTTAGCTGAAGGGGAAAAGGCTGTTGCATTTCCTCTCCACATTGAGGGGCAGGTGAACTGGATAATAAATTTATACTGGTTGGGGTTTTGACCAGAGCAGGTACAAGTCTAGGGTCCTTGGCTGGGAAGCTGGTGGTTATTTTGGTTGTAGCCTCTCTATTGTTGGTTCATACAGTGGCTGGTCAGAAAGCCTGCATGTAACTGCAATTGGGTGTGTCCCTATCAGTAACAATGCTGGTGGAAGTGTGGGAGAGTGGGAGCAGGTGTGCAGCTTGTCACAGCTGCACAGTGTGAGAGGAAGCCCAGGCTGGTGAGAGAGAGGGCTCAGTGGTACCCCAGTTCCAGGTGGCACCCTGGGGGGGGCAGGGGGACCCGTCATACTCCCTATGAATAATTAATTTGGAATGAATGCACTTTCTATGGACTTCCATTCAGTCACTGAAATGATTAAACTGAAATATTTTGTTATAAGTGACTAAATTCTGTTCTTATTTATACCAGGGTAAATCCAGAGAGAATTTATTTCAAGAGGTACTCTAGTTTTTCTCTAGATATATCTTGATCAAAATTTGGCCCACTGTCTTTGGTTTTATATTGCTATGATATTTAATTTTCAAAGAGAATGCACAGCATCCTTCTTATATGTATAGATCAAAAAATTATATTGTGTTCAGAACTATAAAACTGCAGGTTTAGAAAACCTTTTACAGAGTTCACTGCAGGGCTCAACATTTATTATTACCTTTCCTTTGAACTGTAAAGAAACATTTCACCTCAGCCGTGCAAGTAGCCTAGGGATGCTATACATGGGCAAACCAGCTTAGTTAAAGAAAATCACTATTCTCAAAACCTTCAGCAATCCATTTAAGAGAACAAAAGCTTACTTAGAGGGTTTTTTCCCTTCAAATCTTCCCATCTGCCTCTCAGAATAGCCTTCTATAAGTCTCTATTCCTCTATGACTGGGCTGAGTCTTGGAGTCGAAACACATCCCATCCCTGGAGTTTTGATTTATTGAGAATCCCAAATCACTACAACAAACTTTGGCCTATAGTTCTTCCACAAGTTTGAATGCCCATGGTGATACCCTTCCAAATTCTTGGTCACCTCTCCCAGATTGAGGCTGCCACTTCCGTTACATCCAGGGTGGAGTTAAGGGGCCTCAGTGGTCAGAATGAGTCATCTGAACTTCAACAGCATTATTTAGGGTTCTAACACTGGTATGGTCAGTAAGACAGCTCCAGCATTGCTAACACCAGACCTTCAAAGAAAATCATGAGTCAGGCCCCAAGAAGCAGTCAGACTTTAAAAACTAAATTTGGGAAATTTTATTTGCCTTCTGGTTTTTGTCCCTTTGAAGTTCATGTTTTCCTCATAGCCATCAAGACTAGATTTTTTTTTTAAAGAAGCGCACATGTTCTCACCATCACACGAGTACAGGAGCTGGGGCTTAAACAAAAAAAAGGCATCAAAATATTGCAAGACTAGTGATAAAAACTGAGTTGAAGACAGAGGGATGCAGTATGGCATGCCTGCCACTACTTTCTACTTGCAGTGGAAAAATATTCTTAGCTTGTTGACCTGCTACTTACCCTAATACTGGGATCTTCACAAAGCAATAGGTGATGCCCAATTACCCCACTGTCTTTAAGAGTCACTTGATGGATCCACTACTTTCCATCTTCAATGTGCCCCATCTCCTTTTGGTTGCCTTGTGGACCATTTCTTTCCCTGTATGGGGCCAGATCCTTAGATGGTGTACATCAGATTAGCTCTACTGTAGCTACACTGAGTTATACCAGCCGAGGGCCTGGCATTGTATGTTTGTGTGTTTATGCAAACTGAACTTGAGCCTTTGAGCCTAACTCATCACTAATCTATACCATTTAACTATGACATTTGTGCCTTTTGCTGAGACTGCATATACAGTGCTGGCCCCAACTAATAATGATAAATTAATATCATAGGGATTTTAAACCAACAATGCACCAAATGTTCATATTTCTGATGTTAAGCAAGCAGACATGAAGGGGATATTAAAAGCCATTCTAAATGAGTATATATACATTTTCACCCCTAAATTTCAGAGTGGTTTATTGTATGGGCATTAGATCATAAATACAAATTTTGATACTGTGACAGCTTTATTTCTTCAGATAATAGTTGATTTGAATCAACTACTTCAAACAATTTATTCCTCTCTCTCACATAGCTGACACTTCTAATTCAAATACACTTCACCATAACTGTGTCTCATATTAGTATTGTGTGCCCTTGACTGTCAACAGCATTAAACACATTATAAATGTCCTTGCTATTAGGCTTATTTAATAACTCCCCAAAATCACTGGGCTTCCAACCATACCATGATAATAAGGGTGGAATCTAATCTTTTTTCATATGAACTATAACTTGATCATTACCAAGGTTAGCACTCTAATGATTCACATAAATGCTCCGGATAGCAACTAAAGTGTTTATGGTAAGATTCCAATGGAAATAAAAATAGTATTTTGATCAATATGTTTATAATGAAAATGATTAATGCATGGCAGAGGGTGGATGCTGTTAAGGAAATTCAGAATGCTTTAAAAATTCATAAGCAGCTGTTTGGGTGCTGGTGAAAGCTGCCTGGAATCCTTGCACGGTTGTGAAACCTTTTCCATCAGTAAGTGCGTGGACTGTTTTTTCTCTTATACCTTTGAATGATTATTGATGGTATTCCTGTTATGACAACGGGGTGCTGAAAGCTGATTTGCTGTCAGGTAAAAGTGGTGTTCTAGTGGCGGAGTATAGAAGTGCCAGGTATTCTTCTATAGCCGTTCTGGTTCCCACCCTGACTCCCTCTACAGCTGTGGCATGTCAACTGCAAGACACGGATACTACTATTCACCTCATAAGAGTATTCAAAGACATATAGCTCATGTGCTATATTTACCCACAATGTAATGCCACTGGAGTCAGGAATGGATTTGGTCAATTGTAGTAGAGTGCTTAGAAGATTAAAAAGTGCTAGATATTAATAGAAAATATTTCAATGGTAGCCCCAAATTGACTTCAATCCTTACTAATTGAGAATGATTGTGGAAAGATGAAGTATTTGGGAAATAACCAGGAGTACTTTGTGGAAATATAAAGAACTCATTGTTAAAACTGTTCTTAGATTTAAAGGTGAAGTGGTTAAAATACATAACTATCCATTCATAACAAAAATATTTTCTCCATCAGTGAGGATGAAAATTGGATCCAATAGCAAAGCAATTTAAAGTGAATTTCCCACTCTACAAGGTTTATATGCTATGCAAAAGATTAACTTCTCTCTGCAGGTACAACAATTAAATGAAACTATTCAGGGGACACTGATGCGTTTTGTTGCTGTTTCTGCACAAATATATTTAAAATGAAGGATTTTGTCCAGTGTTGTGAGAACAAAGGGTATATTTGCATTTACTCTATCACTCTTTTTACCTTGATGAGACTTGTCAATCAGTATGTAGATTCATCAGAATTGTTATTCTGGATGAGAGCAGTGGCTCATCTAATCCAGCATATGGGTTTTGAGAGTAGCCATTATTTAAAAAACACCCTATAGCAGACTATTATGAAATGTCCATTGGGGAAATGTTTCTGTAACTACAGGCAGTTAGTTATTGACTTATGCTTGGAAGCATTACGGTCTATATTCTCTCAGAAAAAATTATCTTCTCCAACAGGACTGAGGATACCCTCTCTTATCCATATAGATCCCATCCTTTTTTGAATCATACTAAACTTGAATGATATCTTTTGGCAATGAGGTCCAAAGACTAGATGAGAATTATGTTAACAAATATTTCTATTTGCATTGTCCTTCAATTCAACAAGTTTCCCCTTGTTCCTGTATTACAAGAGGAAAAAATATGCAATCCTATTTCCTCCCCCAAAAAAGACAGACATACTGATCTTGCTAGATGGAAATTCCCACTGGCCTAAGCATTTCTGCTGCTTATCTTTGAGCCCTCTCTTTCTGCTCTCTTCCCAGGATAAAGTGGTGACAACTGAACACAGCATTCTAAATGATTCCATCATTAAAGTTGCTCAATTCAAAAGGTTGTGATTTTGCCATAAAAATCAGTTCAACTATATTAAATAAAACAGGAGGATTCACTTAAATGTAAACATATAACGCAGCAGAATGAGATTTATTTTTATATGCACCCTTTATACATATTCACAAATGAACTCAGTGAAAAGTAGAAGAGAATGCTTCAGAGAGCTGGGCACACAGACACACAATTACACATTTCACAGAACAATTGAACAATGCAAACAACAGCATGATCAATGTTGTCAGAAATGAACTAAGAGGAAAAAGAAAGGATGCAACAAGAGAAAGAAGAGGAGATGTGTGCAGTCCACACCATTGCAACCTCCCCATCTTTCATAAAACTGGAGACTGCAGGTCCCAGCATATAGTTCCTTCTGGCTATGCTCATCTCAGGGTGAAACAGTCCCTGGCATATTTCTAAATCCGATCACCTTTCTGAAAATTAGATATGTATGAACCAATATAATCCTCACTGGGACAATGGTTGGTCCACTACTGGCCGAGTGAATCAGAGGACCGAGCAGTGTTCAAAGTGTGGGACTTGTATCTTTGGGTGGGATCAAGGGGGAGCGCTGAATAGTTGTCTTAATTGTTTTCCAGAGTCTCAATTTTCATTAAAAAACCAAAAAAACAAACACAAAAAAACCCCAAACACACAGATCAAGTCTCTGTTATGGCTACAAAGAAAACCTTCAAACTATGAAGCAAATATAACTGATGCAAAAACATCTACCAGAGGTTGCAGAACCCCTCAACAATAGCTCTGAGGTACAAAATGCCTCTTTCATTTCAATGCATGCTAATTCAGACACTAATGGTGTTACTTTAAGAGCAGCTATGTGTGGCTCAAAAGCTTATCTGGCTCACCAACAGAAGTTGATCCAACAAAAGAACGTTACCTCATCCACCTTGTCTCTAACATTATTAACTATTTCACCACTCATCAAGGAAATTGCTGAATGTACATTATGAAGTTACATACCAGGATTTCCCAAAGTGAGGGAAATGGAAAAGACATTGGGGGAAAGGGAAGAGGAAGAGATGTAGAGGCAAGCACAAAAGATGTGTAAATTAAGTAGTATCAGCCTTTAACAAAAGGAGGAACTACAAATATGGCGTGGTTTAATTTTCTGATTTGGAACTCAGCTTCCAAAAGATTTTGGGAAATGCTTTCTCCAGCCTTGTTCCCAAATCAGGTGCAAAATCTAAGTAAAAAAACAGTGTTCTGGTGAACTTGTGGGGGCCACTGTGGGAGTGAAGATGTGCAGTTCTTCCCACTCTCTGGCTGCTATAGTAACTCCATAAATGCCTGTTCCACTGTCCATGAGCTGCAGAGCCTAGGCCAAAACACTAAAATCTCCCAAATGCTTTGATGCCTGGAGGAGAACAGCTTCATTGTAAACAAATGCTGCAGTGCTTCTGAAGATGGTACTAGAGCTTTAAAAACACCTTCCCCAGTCCCCAACACCACTAAGGTCAAGGGTCTGCACAGCAATGGAAAGGAGGGGCAAGGGTCCTACACATATGAAAAATTGTCAGATGCTTTTTAAGGGTACGTCTACACTACAGGATTATTCCGATTTTCATAAACCGGTTTAGCAAAACAGATTGTATAAAATCGAGTGCGCGCGGCCACACTAAACACATTAAATTGGTGGTGTGCGTCCACGGTCTGAGGCTAGCGTCGACTTCTGGAGCGTTGCACTGTGGGTAGCTATTCCGTAGCTATCCCATAGTTCCCGCAGCCTCCCCCGCCCCTTGGAATTTCCGGGTTGAGATCCCAGTGCCTGATGGGGCAAAAATCATTGTCGCGGGTGGTTCTGGGTAAATGTCGTCAGTCACTCCTTCCTCTGGGAAAGCAACGGCAGACAAGCATTTCGCGGCTTTTTTCCCTGGATTGCCCTGGCAGATGCCATAGCATGGCAATCATGGAGCCTGTTTTGCCTTTTGTGACTGTCACCGTATGTGTACTAGATGCCACTGACAGAGGCGATTCAGCAGCGCTACACAGCAGCATGCTTTTGCTTTTGCATGACAGCAGAGATGGTTACCAGCCATACTGTACCATCTACCATACCATAAATTGGTAATAAGATGATCATGGCTACCAGTCCTTTTGCACTGCACCATTTGCTGCTGTCATAAGTGCCCCTGGCTGAGATCAGCCAGGGGCTTAAAGTTAAAATTGGGAATGACTCCCTGAGTCAATCCCTCCTTTTTGGTATCTAAAAATAGAATCAGTCCTGCCTAGAATATGGGCAAGTGTACTAGAGAACCACTGTATCATAGAACCAGAAAGCACAGCTGCTCTGTGTCAGATCCAGCAGAAATTATGGTCTGTATGCTATTCACAGGGGGTGCGCCTGCAACAACCCCACATGTTGATTCTGTTCTTCCCCCAGCCTTCCTGGGCTACCGTAGCAGTGTCCCCCCACTTGTGTGATGAAGTAATAAAGAATGCAGGAATAAGACACAGTGACTTGTTAGTGAGAAATGAGTGGAAGGCAGCCTCCAGCTGCTATGATAGTCCAGACAGGACATTAAGCAGTGTGGAGGAGAGGAGCCCAGCATCCCGCTGCTAGTCCAGGGACAATTGAATCTTTTCTTTACACATGAAGGGCGGGGGCTGATGGAGCTCAGCCCCCTGTTGCTATGATGAAGACTGTTACCAGCCATACTGCACCATCTACCAGGAAAAATCAGGAGCTTTTTACACAGGCGCCCATGATTGACCTCCCTGAATGCTAGTCGGCATGCACTGCCCCATGTGCCAATAGGCTGATGATGACGATGGATATCAGCCATATTGCACCATCAGCCACCCATGGCGGGGGGGGGAGCAAGGATGTTGGTGTTGACTGCTGCAGCATCGCGTCTATCTGCAGCATTCAGTAAAGATAGGGTGACATGTAAAAGAGTCAAGAGAGGATTGTTTTCCCTTTCACTTCTGGGGGTTGGTGGGGGGGTATGTAAAATGCCCAGAACCACCGCGGACACTGTGTTTGACCCTAGAAGCATTTGGAGCTCAGCCAAGAATGCAAATGCTTTTTGGAGACTGCAAGCACTGTGGGATTGCTTGAGTCCTCCAGTCCCCGCTCCAGTCCTCCCTCCATGAGCGTCCATTTGATTCTTTGGCTTTCCGTTACGCTTGTCACGCAGCAGTGCGCTGAGTCCCTGCTATGGCGTCTGTGTGGAGATTTTTAAAAATGATTTTGAATTTCGTCTTCTGTAACGGAGCGCTGATAGAACAGATTTGCCTGCCCTTACTGCGATCACATCTGCATGGTCCATGCTGGAGCTCTTTTATTTTGATTTCGGACTGCATTGCCACCCGTGCTGATCGGAGCTCCACGCTGGGCAAACAGGAAATATTCAAAAGTTCGCGGGGCTTTTCCTGTTTACCTGGCCACTGCATCTGAGTTCAGAATGCTGTCCAGAGCGGTCAGTGGTGCACTGTGGGATACCACCCGGAGGCCAATACTGTCGATCTGCGGCCACACTAACCCTAATCCGATATGGTAATTCCGATACTAGCGCTACTCCTCTCGTTAGGGAGGAGTACAGAAACCGGTTTAAAGAGCCCTTTATATCAATATAAAGGGCCTCTTAGTGTGGACGGGTGTGGCGTTAAATCGGTTTTACGCTCCTTAAACCGGTTTAAACGCGTAGTGTAGACCAGGCCTCAGTATCTGCTAGTGCAGGATAATGTTTGTGCTCCTTTTAAAACAGAACCATGCTGTGGCAGATCTGAAACCCATTGGCCTTTCCATAAAAGTTACCAAAGATTCTTGCTAGTTCTAAAAAGGAAAGCTGCTTTTGGGCAGAGGTAGGTATTTTATTTTAAGAGCAAGTACAGGAGTAAAATCTTTCTGTGAAACACTAAGTTCCTTGGACTTCTTGAATAACATAGCTCAAAACACAAACCAAAAGTAGTATATATAGTTCAAAATTCCCCTTCAAAGAGTGGAGAACAGTTTTTTTTCTTCCATGACTAAGCAGTAGCCTTTCAACCGAAACAGACAAATAGCTTTATACACACTTCATGGGCTTTATGCCCATCCCCTGAAAGGATTCTCTTGGGTCCAAGCTTCCCTGCAACTTTTTAGGCTGATATCACAATAGGAAAATTTAGTGTTTGGGGAATTAAGACCACGATAGCCTCTCTGTGTGGCCTGAAAACTCTGTACCACCTGCAACATTACAATATACCTCATAGGTATTTTATACTTTAATTTAAAGCCCTTTGACAGAGAAGCACTTATTGGGGCAATCAACAATATTAGTAAGATAGATGTGTGTAATATTTGCTCAAGAAACATAAAAAAGAATAATAGGGCAACAAGCTATCAAGTGAGTCAAGAAGAAAAATTTTGTTCTTTGGTCAGTAGATAACACTAGTCATTTTTTTTCTAATTTTAAAACTGACAACATCTTGACTTTTTTATATTAACAAAACTCTCTTCATATTTTAACCAATGTTGCTGATACATTTTCATGAAAGTTACTTGCTTGAAGGAAGGCTGAAGTAGCTTGCAAGGTAGAGGTGGGTTGGTTTGTCAGAAAAATGGATGTGCATTAGTTGCCATTAAAAGTCACCATTTAGTCACAGTTACCACATGACAGTATCTATAACAGAGAGATTACATTTCCCCATAGATTAGGAAATAGCTTTACTACTTCAGTTACTTTCATGTGGTAAACATGGGTAAAGGCTACATTTTAATGGCTACAAGACAGATTCTCAGCCACAGCTCTGGTCACTTCCCTCTGCCTCAGTAGGGCAGGGTACATGAGGATTCTCCCTGAAAAAGTAAAATCTTGGGTGGCACAGCAGCCTTCCTTCCCATCTCCACGTAAGAGCCACATTGGGAGATCACATGGCACTCCACCAGCTCCTCCGTTGGCACAGTGATTCCTATAGCACTGCTGCAGCTGGAGTGACTAGAGCAGCTTAATGCGTGCTCTGTTATACCAGGAGCCATTTCAACCTTTGGTCGGCTCAGCGTGGTGGGTGGTGAAGCTATCTTTCCCAGTCTGCTCTCAACTGATCTGAGTGTGAACTCTATGCAGATGAGGGCCTGTCCCTATCACTGCACATGGGAGGAGATAGTGAAACAGAATATCTTGTACTTGTTTGTCAACCACTAGGTTCACAAAACAAGTGCAGATTACACCAAAGAGGGAAAGGATGGTAGAGTACAGTAGGAAAGGCCATTAACATGAGACAGACTATTTTACAATTAGGCCCCTTTTAAAAGCCAGCTTGCACACTGTGTAATTTACACCGCTAATAAAAGGGTTGCTGAATTTGACGCCAAAAAAATTCTCCTGGAGTAGGACCAGGTCTGAATTTCACCTGGAGAGTCTTTATTCATCCCCCTTAGAATACAAGTAAGATAACGCTGAATAAATCTAGCAAGACTTAAGGCTTAAAGGACACAAGATAGAAATTGATGAAGAAACCTTTACAGTTGGCGTTCACATATTGTTTCAACCTGCAAAATTGGTTCAGCAAATGGCAGAGCCACAATTTGGATATGCTGAATATGGAAAATTTCACAGAATATTCCATCATGATTTCAGGTTTGATTCAGTAAGCAATATATCTGTGAAGTTATGTGTGTGTGCCTATATATCTATATCTATCTCTGTGCTACATGGACTTGACAGAGGACAGAAACAAGCCAGCATATACAAAAGCAAAAACACATTCTCTAGCTGACAAGGCAAAAAGCACCTGTGAATGATTGCATATGTGAATTCCATGCATACAGCTCCAAAGCTGCTCTTACTAGAAAAGATCAAGTTTATCTAAATAAAAAAAAACAAACACCATGCAGTATTTAGAAGGATTCCCCTCCCCCCAATATTTTCAAGCCTCTTCAAATTGTTGTTAGATAAAATAAAGTGATGTTTTTCCATTTGTTTGAAGTTGCACTTCAAATTTTCTAACATTCAATGTTTTACATGCTCAGTAAATATTTTACAGGCTTGGCAGTGTCAATGACACTAGTGTACAATTATAACTTATAAAAAGATGGTTTGGGCAGTTTCTGTAACTTTCCTCTGCAGTAACTTGGGCAGAGTGAAATGCAGCAGGCATTATTTAATGAGTCCCATTCAACTGAAGCTATGCGCATGAAAATAGCAGAGTTAGTATATTTATTGGAATTTCCTAGTCCCTGCTGTATAAATTCATCTATTTCTGTTGTGGATAATGATTTTTTTAATGGTAAGTAGAAAATAAAAACTAGCAAGATTCTTGCAAAACTGGAAAGAAAAAAATAGAGCAATTTAATCAGACAAAGCAAGGGAAAAATAATAGAATAGACAATGATAATTTGATTAGTGTGCTATCAATTTCATGACTGAAAGGTCAGACAGCTGCTGTTTTATAATGTACATGGTTTTCTTAAAGGTATATTTGCTTTAAATAGTACTACTTTACTTATTGATACAACTTATATAACAGTGCATTTCATCATATCAAGTGAACCTCACAGCACACTAGTGATGTATCTGCATTTTTACAAATGGGTAAATTGAAACAGAGGACCATAACGAAATTTACTGCTTGATTATGAATCCATTGATGTTAGTAGCAAAACTTCCATTAACTTCAGTGGTGCAGGATGAAGCCTTCAGTGGGAAAGACAGAAGTAAAATGTGATGTGGAGCCCATTGCCTTTGCTGAGTCTTGGTAAGAGACTCCCACTGACTTCAGTGGAGCCAAGATAAGATTCTAGGTTTCTGACTCCCAACTACTTCGATTAACAGGCCTCATGCGCCCCTTAGGGTAACTCATTAGGGATTATGGGCCTATTTTTATGGACCATATGTATGCAATTGTGCATCCAAACTGTGTAATTATGCATGGAGATGTCAATTTAAACTATTAATTTATATGCTCAAATATTCCTCTTGCATTTATGTAATTATATGCAACCAACTTAGAAAATTAGACTCTAAACTGGTCTGCAAAATGTTCATAACAAATACTGAAAATTTGAGTTTGTTTGCTTTTGTCAATGTGAAAACAATCCTATTTTGAGCAAAATTTTGCACTTTTTTTCCCATTAGTTCTCATAAAAATGAAATAACTTTACTGCCGGAAAAGAATCCATTTAATTTAAAGAGTCCATTTCCAAAAGTGGGCCCAAGTATGAATGTAAATGGGCCTATTTTCAAAGAAAGATAAAACTCTACATCTGAGGTAAGATATTAATCTTTTCACAAGTTTGGGAAAAATCATCATTTTGTTGATTCTTAAACTAAACAGTCTTATATTATTGGGGAAAAAAAATCACTCAAATTGCCAGAAATGTTGCTTGCATTCACACAGTAATGTTTTCCATCCTGCAAACCCTTATGTGAATATTTCTCTCACGGGAGTATTCCCACTGACTTCAGCAGGAATACTCATGTAAGTGAGGACTATTGCTGTTAGTGAGGGTTAGCAAAATTTACAGGTTAGTTTTGTCTGGGGATAATTGGAGAGTTAGCCATCAGGAGGACATGAGTTCTAATCCTGGTTCTGCCACTGACTCAGTGTGGCCATTGCTGAGTAACTTCACCTCTGACTCAGTTTCCCCATCTTTAAAATGTGGGGTAATACTACTTATCACAGGGTCTTGTAAAATTTAAATTAGTCCACTTCTTTCTGACTCTCCACAAGTTCTCCCCAAAAGCATTTAATAGGTTACCAGCATAAGTCTTCCTTGTTCCTTCCATCCCTCCTAATAGGGTCAGATACTGGAATTCATTTGTGGGAGACCTATTGAAGGAATTCAGTAACTAAGTGGTGGCTATTGGAGAAGACGGGAGCCAAGTTATGTTCAACACTCAAGCCTGTGGCTGGGACAAGCCAGAGGAGCCTCTGAGGCAGACTAAAAGGCTCCTAGCCTCATAAGGCCTTCAGGTAGCCACTAGCAGTATGAGTAGTATTCAGGGTCCAAGTTAATGGGAGTTGAGGATGGTCAGCATCTGGCAGGATGGAGACCTCAACTGTCCTTTACAGCTCCTGTCTTCTAGCATAAAAGTCATCATCATCAAAATTGGTCCTTTCCCTTTTTGTACTCTAGCATTGATCACTATGTATGACCTCCCCTCCCTGATGTTACTGTACCTCACTCTTTCCTACTGATCTTATGTTCTTATCTCTTTGCTTGCCTCCATCCATTTTGTTCTCCTTTACAAAATGCCCCCACCCCGACTCTTCATCTTCCCTGCCATCCTCAGTTGCCTTATCACCTCTGCCATCTGATCTCCATCTTCCCTTTTAACCCTTTATCCCATTCACACCCACAAAAAAAAAGCCTTGCTCTAGAAACTGATCCAAACCACCTAATGCAAAAGTGAACAAAATTACCTCAATAAAGTCTGAATGACCTGCTCTGGACCATTAATCATCTCATTCCAATCCCTCCCACTGTATTGTCTGTCAATATTGATCTCTTCTCAAATTGTTTCTGCCCCAGAGAGCTTACAATGATATTTACTTGCTCTGTATAGCTCCATGCACATTTATGGTGCTAAATAATAAGTAAATAAAATAAACTTAGACTACAAATAGAGGTAAGGCCCTACCTACTGTGCCTCTTACAAACCCGGCATTGAATTCCACTGAGATTCTGGGTATGGAAAATCATTTCCTTCCTGGAGACTTAAAAAAAGCAGACTGTAAAAATGCTGTTTGAAATTTTCACAGCACCTAGGGGATTTGGACATATCTACCGTGGAATTGATAACTTCCACAGAACTATGTTGATTTGTACCAAATGACCATCTGGCTTAGAATACATTCTTAAATATCATAATTTAACTGCCTTTGTTTTAATTTTACAATGATCATAACTTCTACACTGATTTTCAATGGAACTTGGGCTCCTACATCACTTAAAAGCTTTTGAAAATCCCACCCTCATTCCACATCTTTTGTCAGTCTACCTTTTGTCGCTTATCTTTTCCTTAGGCTTTGTCTACACTGGTGGCGGTGTGTAGGGTATGAGTAGCTACACACCCCAGCGAAAGTCTCAGGTGGTGTGGAGACAGCAGGACATTACACAGTTAAAACAAAGTAAATAGGAAGGTACTGTCTGGGTATCTAGAAAACAGCGTAGGGTATATACCTTAAAGTTCTGGTGTGTCTTTACTCTACTCACCTAAGCAGTGCCTGTCTAAGTGGCTATTTATACCTGTGCTGGGGAAGTGGGGGCATAAAGTATAGTGTATGTACTCTACATGCAGACGTAAGTGTAGACAGCCTACGATTGTGATCTGAGTGGGCAGGGATCTTATGTTTGTACAGCAGCTACAAAAAGGGGTTCCTGGTCTGTAAGTGAGCCTTTTAGGCACTGCCACAATATAAATAATAAAATTTTCATTCAGCAATGACATCCCATTTTAAATTATATGTTTCAAGCGTTGTTTACTTAGTTTTTTTTCCTCAGGCCCCTGTTCCCCCTCCGCAGCTGGTTGGCTTGCTGAGTGTCTGCCATTATTTAGTAGCTTCAAGAGTGAAAATGAGTTTGGCAGCCTATTCAGCTGAGCAAAAACCTATTCTTTATTTTTTAATATGGTTTGTTGTTATTTTTATGGCCTCAAATGTCTTCAGTTATATCAAACAAGGGACAAAACTGAATTGAAAATTTATGCAGTCTTATTAATTAGTGAACATATGAAAACTCTGAAAATGTCTGCAGGTGCAACATAATCAATTGTCTCTAACATTCACTAACTATATTTTGCCAATGTTTATGTTACTGCTTTGTTTCAAACTACATCTATATCCTCATTTCAGCCAGTTATGGGTGTGAAAAAGGGGGTTTACACGTAAGTTATGTTGAAAGCCAAGTAAACTTATTCCCAAATAACTAAAAATTTAGTCCGCAGAATCAAAAATAAGATGGGCAGAATTATTAATCATTGTTCCTTGTCATATACTTTCAGGAGTTTGGGCACATTATCACATAGAAATACTTCCCATGCATTAAGGGATACCGTGTTTTAAACAAGGAAGACAACTTTATTAATATATAGTTTATTCTATTAAGAAAATAAAGAAAAAGATGCAATAAGAGTGTGTTCAGAAAATTACATACGTTTCTGTTGTCTTTTGTGTCATTTGCTCGTCACACAAGAATATGAAGAAATCATGAGAACATAGCTGGGTGCACTAATGTTCACTATACGCAAACATGCAAGGCCTAGCTATATGCATACTGCTGCTTTGGCTGGTTTATGGTGGCTTCTAAAACACAGAACATAATGAGTGTTCCTGGAGGGCTCATAACTAATTAAAGGGATACTACCAAGTTGCTATACAATATGCTCCCCCTTGTGGAGAAATTTCATTAGAGACAATACCTTGTATAAAAAAGTCAGATCTATTCCTGTACGGGCCAGTGTTCATTAGGGGAGTGGAAATAGGAGCTAATTATTAGAAAAGGCCCAAAGCCACAAAGGACTAATGGAGCCACAAGTTACATTTAGAAGTTTCCTTTTTTTTTTTTTTTTGATTTGCCAGTTTGTCAAAACTGACCAACTCAAATTGTTTCAGTCAATCCAAATCTCTATTTTTCAGCAATCACAGAACTAGAGCTGAGTATTTTTTATTTTGTGTGTGTGTGCTCGCGCCCGCCTTCCATTGCAATGAACATACATCGTCCCCCCTCATGATCTTGAGACATACTGTCAGGCAAGAGAGACTGATACTGCCTCTGACACTGTTTGAAAGGTCAAGTGATACTACATGCAAACAGTACCAAGCATTGTTGCTGATCTAATACCACCAGCAGGTAGGAATTAGTGCCATTATTTTCTTGCAAGGAACTTTAATGTGATAGCAAAATTATTTCTAAAAGCATAATAATTAAATATATTGAAAAGGAATGGTCTCAGTCAGCATATAAGAATACTGTATGTTGTCTTAACTTACAGTGTAAACCATACAATTTGAAAATCCTTGCACTCATCTCAAAAAACCTTTTTGCTTGAGATGGGGGTGGGGGAAAAGGAAGATGAGCGATTGGGGTGTGTGTCAGGTGTTTAGAACCCAGATCCACATCTTAGTTTTATAATTGGTCCCTATTTCTTAAACTTTTGAGCTCGAACTCCAGGTTATATCAACCTCGACATTAGAGGGGAGAATCTTCAAGGAGCTTAAAGAAGTTGTCCATTTCAGGCACCTAACTCCCTTAGGACCCTTTGAAAATCCCATCAGAATCTCTCCCAATATTAAAATCATAAAATATTTCAGTATAACAACTTGTAGATACTTCCACTAGCTTGGTAATAACCATATCTTGGGTTAATGAAAATGTCATAATTCAGCCTCATAATTTACTTGGCCAAAGATAAAATTATTGCTTCAAACAGGAAAGCAGCTTCATATCATCTAAATATAGGATTGTGTTGGTTGTTGCAATTTGCTTTCTGTCCTGGAGACTACATTTAGTGCCTGTTTTGAAGAGGGCCTGCATGTTTCATTGATATCAGGCCCCCAGCTACATGTAAAGAGCAGTCTGGGTTAACATAGCCCATCTTTCTCATCTTCTCTTCTGGAAATAAAGCCTTCTGAACAGCCTCATTTTGAAATAATAGTGCTACCACAAAAATGTGTGTGTGACATCAACTTCCTTATATTTCTGATGGCCTTTGACAATACGGTTATTTTCAGAGCTTGGCTACCAGATTGGTGAACATAGTTCAGTTTATGTCCCCATTCCAAAAGTATTTCTATTTGTAGTACACTGCCATTTTTTTCATCTGTTAGTGGATTTTGAAATATAAAGTCTCATTTAAATACATTAGCATATCAGTACCACAAGGTCATTACAGAATGCAGGAGATGAAAGCAATTTTACATGTTATTATTTCCATAAGAAAACTAGGAGAAAGATTGAGAGAATTTTGTTTTAAAAAGAGAAACTTTCAAACACATACAACAGGAATATTTTATACATCTCAATGTGCCATGGATAGCTTGGGTAGATAGCTGTGGACCTCTGTCTCTCTCATTCATGTTTAACATACCTAATATGTAAATATCCCAGCAGTTCTCTGGTGAAGAGAGAAGAAATAACTAAACCTCTCTGCCATATAGCATTTTATTCCAGTTGCTAAGCAACACTGCATTTATAACTACTATCTTTCCAGTCAATACCAGTAGTAAGACGAATATTTTCAGTAGTGCCACTTATTAGCTAATTGTTTCAGCTTTCTCTGATAATACATGTTTAAAACTTCAATTTACTCTAAAAGAAACAATGTAATTAGACACTATTACACAACAGAGTGAACAGTGAACTGTTGTGCTTGCAAATCTGAGTTGAAATTTCATTCTTAATAAATATGTCTGGATGCTGACAATCTACTATAGTCCTCTGGAGGCGTTATTCATGAAAATACCAACATCTTCTATAAATGTGTCTGAGTTATAGAAAATGTGCACATGCCCACTTCATGGCCATGTAATAAATCTAATAGTTATGCTTTCAATATAATGCCAAAATCACACAACTCTGATCTGGATCCAAATTTCTAAATGCCTTGGCCTGGCTCATTAGAGAGATAAAGGCCAGCTGTTCTGTTCTGACTAGGTTTTTATTTTGAAATATCCCCTCCCAAATAACTTATTTGTATTCTGGGATATTGTTATAAGGATGGGCTTGAACTATAACTTCTGAGGACATACATCACTAAGTTTGAGCAGCAGTAGCTTAGAAAATTTTGCCTCAATTTACACTTGTAATACTTTGTGTGGTTATACTGGTTTTAATTACTCAATTGCTTTAATTATATTTCAAAAGTGCTTTAAAAAGGAAATTCCATGCTTTTTGATTATAACAGCAGTCAAAGTTCACCAGTTAAGAGGAGTTTCTTACCATGAATACACTGAAATGGAAGTGGAAATTATGTGGGTTTTTGGTTGGTTTTGTTTTTAATTATAATATATTTCTCAGGATACTTATGGCAAGAAGCGCTTCTTGTACTTGTGAACTTTTAGACTCAGGCTGAGCAAAATTGGTGGTATTTTCTTTTTATAGGGCATCGATGTTCCCAATTAAAGTGGAGGAGAGTCTGGAGAACATGGCAAAATTTCTCTCAGTAGATAGATAGGAGTAAGGGAGAACCTTGTATCCTCATTCAGGGATACTGTTCCTGACAGCTTGTAGTCCATCCTCATGTGGAATATTGGTGTAAAAGAACTTCTACATCCATGGTGGCCAGGATGGTGTTTTCAGGAAGATCACCAATGCATTGTAGTTTCCTCAGGAAGTTGGTGATGTCTCAAAGATAGCTAGGAGTGCTGGTAGCATAGGGTTTGAGGATAGAATCCAAATAGCCAGATAATCCTGTTGTAAGAGTGCCAATGCTTGAGATGTTGGAGCATCTAGGATTTCCAGATTTATGGATCTTGGGTAGCAGATAGAATACCCCTGGTAGGGGTTATAGGGGTGTGTCTGTGTAGATTTGTTCCTATGCTATAGCAGGGAGTTTCTTGAGCAGATGGTGTAGTTTCTTTTGGTACTCCTCCATGGGATCAGAGGATAGTGTCCTGTAGAATGTGTTAGTCTGTATCCACAAAAACAATGAGGAGTCCAGTGGCACTTTAAAGCCAACAGATTTATTTGGGTATAAACTGTCGTGGGTAAAAAAATTCCCACTTCTTCAGATGCATGGAGTGAAAATTACAGATACAGGCATTAATATACTAGCACATGAAGAGAAGGGAGTTGCCTTACTATGTGGTGTTGGAGACTTGCCTGGCAGCCTCCTGTTCATAATCTGACCTGTTCATGATGACTACAGCACCTCCTTTGTCAGTTCCTGGTGGCTGAGCTTTGTGACTTTGTCCTCACCCACAACCATTTCAGATTTGGGGACAACTTATAGCTTCAAGTCAGTGGCACTCCTATGGGTACCTGCATGGCCCCACAGTATGCCAACATTTTTATGGCTGACTTAGAACAACACTTCCTCAGCTCTCATCCCCTATCACCCCTCCTCTACTTGTGCTATACTGATGACATCTTCATCATATCGACCCAAGGGAAGGAAGCTCTTGAAGAATTCCACCTGAATTTCAACAATTTCCACCCCACCATCAACCTCAGCCTGGATCAGTCCACACAAGAGAGATCCACTTCCTGGACACTACTGTGCAAATAAGTGATGGTCACATAAACACCACCCTGTACTGGATACCTACTGACCACTATACTTACCTACATGCCTCCAGCTTCCATCCAGGGCAGCATGTCACATGATCCATTGTCTACAGCCAAGCCCTATGATACAACCGCATTTGCTCTAATCCCTCAGACAGAGACAAACACCTACAAGATCTTTATCAAGCATTCTTAAAACTACGATACCCACCTCAGGAAGTGAGAAAACAGATTGACAGAGTGAGATGGGTACCCAGAAGTCTTACTTACTACAGGACCAGCCCAACAAGGAAAACAGAAAACTACTGGCCATCAAGTACAGCCCCCAGCTAAAACCTCTCCAGCAGATCATCAACTATCTACAACTTATCCTGGAAAACAATCCCTCACTCACAGACCTTGGGAGGCAGGCCAGTCCTCGCTTACAGACAGCCCCCCCAACTTGAAGCAAATGCTTACCAGCAACTACGCACCACACCACAGAAACACTAACCCAGGAACCTATCCCTGTAACAAACCCCGTTGCCTACTCTGTCCCCATATCTACTTTAGCAATACCATCAGAGGACCCAACCACATCAGCTACACCATCAGGGACTCATTCACCTGCACATCTACTAATGTGATATATGCCAGCAATGCCCCTCTGCCATGTACATTGGCCAAACCAGACAGTCTCTACATAAAATAATAAATGGACACCAATCAGACATCAGGAATGGTAACATACAAAAGCCAGTAGGAGAACATTCAACAACAGATTTAAAAGTAGCCATCCTTCAACAACAAAAAAACTTCAAAGAGAAACTCCAGAGCTACAGCTCACTTGCAAACTTAACACCATCAATTTGGTCTTGAATAGGGACGGGGAGTGGCTGGCTCACTACAAAAGCAATTTTCCCTCTCTTGGTATTGACACCTCCTCAATTATTGGGAGCGGACCACATCCACCTTGACTGAATTGGCCATGTCAACACTGGTTCTCCACTTGTAAGGTAACTCCCTTCTCTTCATGTGCCAGTATATTTATGCCTATATCTAATTTTTACTCCATGCATCTGAAGAAGTGGGGTTTTTATTCATGAAAGCTTATGCCCAAATAAATCGGTTAGTCTTTAAGCTGCCACTGGACTCCTCATTGTTTTTGTGGATACAGACCAACACAACTACCCCTCTGATATTAGAAGAGTTGTTTTAAGAATTACAAATCACATACACAATGTGTTAGGATATAGATATTCAGGCCTGTCTGCAAAGGCCTATACTTTAAGAATTTAGGTGTATTCTTATTACTTAGCTAGTTATAGAGATATAAAAGAAAGAATCAAAAATCACTGTCTGTGTAATGGCCTTTTCTTACTGTGACAGTGAGGCCCTGTTTAGTCATATTGAAATAAGGCAATCTGGGGCTCTTAGGAAGGTGATCCAATCTATCACCTCCAGAGAAAGGGAAGAGCCTAGAAGATGTAAAAGAAAACTTAGTTTGATAGCATCCTGTCTGGTAAGAACTCACTTATCAATAGACAGCTGGAAAACCCTTATGTCTGTATAAATGTAGTTGTGAAATCCTCACTTCTGTATTGTTTTGTATGTTTATTTGCATGGTCTCTGTCTGGTTCTGTAATTGTTTCTGTCTGCTGTATAATTAATTTTGTTGCGTGTAAACCAATTAAGGTGGTGGGATATAATTGGTTAAATAACCATGTTACAATATGTTAGGATTGGTTAGTTAAATTTCAGTAAAATGATTGGTTAAGGTATAGTTAAGCAGAACTCAAGTTTTACTATATAGTCTGCAGTCAATCAGGAAGTAGGGGGAAAATGGGAACAGGGACTGGGGATGAGGGTGGGGAATTGGGATCATGTTTTGCTAAAGGGGGAAATGGGAACAAGGGATGGGAACAGAAACAGGGACACAGGCAGGGCTCTGTGGTGTCAGAGCTGGGAAGGGGGACACTAAAGAAGGAAACTGGAATCATGCTTACTGAAAGTTCACCCCAATAATCATTGAATTGTTTGCACCTTTGGACTTCGGGTATTGTTGCTCTCTATTCATGTGAGAAGGACCAGGGAAGTGAGAGGGTGAAGGAATAAGCCCCCTAACACAATGTTTCTCCCATAACAAGAAATGTGGAAAATGTTACCTACTGATTACAACACAGGACTGGGAGTCAGAATTCTATTTTAACTCAGCAGACCCCCATCCATCCATGAATCTATAGATGTTCTTCTACACCAATTGCTTGTAGTTGCTATTCCGTGGGTAATCTGGAAGGTTTTGGCATGGCAGTGTTCTGGAGTAGAGGAGCACCTGCTCCGTTTAGGAAATATCACCAGATTACCAACCCCAACCATTCAAAAAATCTTGAATCAAGTTGAATCGCCCAAAATCATGAGATTTTAAAATTCATTTGCTTGCTGCAAGGGAAGCAAAACCAGTCTCTAACTTGCTCACTGGAGAGGAAATTAGGACACAGATACTGGCAGAAGAATTATAGAACTCTGGTCTCTAAGGAAGCCATGCTGAAAGGATAGAGGAAACCAGGCAGCTTTGCATAAGGATTTGCTCCTGGGATTCACAGAGGCCTGAGGATATACACCAGTTGTCTGTGGTTCCTCTGGCCCTTTGTAATAAGAAGAAGTCAGCACACCCTGCATTATACTTGATGCTTCAAACCCTTCAGGATAGGAAGTGACTAACTCCATTTATACCTCAGAAATGAAGTTTCTCCACTCCCCACAGAAGGGAGACTATAGCCCTGATGTATTTAATCATCTGAAAAGGTCACATCCTTAATCAATCCAGCATCTCAAACAAGGAGAAGAGTAATCAAAATGTAGATCCTTAGTTTTAAAACCAAGAGTTCAAAATAAATAAAACACTTCTCTCCACAGTGACAAACCTGAGCTGGTATGGTACCCTAAGGCTCTCACCATATCCAGTGGGCACTATAAGGGATTTGTAGTTCTATCATTCCCCATGTAGAGATAAATAAATATGTGAACATATGTTCTACACAACACAAATATTTCTCTCTGTTATATACTCACCCAACACACTTATGTTCTCAGAGAGAAACTCCTCTAGGAATGCTAGACATTGCGCAAAATCCCAAACTAGGCAGCAATTTTTATGATAGATCATTTGCATGGCTTCTGAAGACATCTTGATGAGAGCTAGCATCATCCTCGTGCTCCCTGTTCAGCCATATGGGAAGAACATATAGCACAGTGTTCATGGGATATATTCTTCCTCTGCCAAACACAACAAAATACCCCTCCGCCATCCAGTAAATTATGAAACATTTCAGGTTCTGAATTATCCAAATTATTTCTTCACATCATGCATCTTGACTGCTAGGAGCTCTAAATAGATTTTTGTTTATTTATACAGAAATTATTTCCTCTTCCGAGCAAAAAGATTGAATTTCCAAATTACTTCAGAAAACTAATAACTATCAAGCTGTTTGAGATACAAAGTACAATGAATTAACTGAAACTGTAAGATCATAAAGTAAGGCTTTGGCTGCTTGATTTGAAAGAATTCAAGATTTCTGAAAGACTATCTTTATTTGACCAAGTGCATGGCTCATTAATCTATTAAAATATTGTCAGAAAAGGACTTCAGCTGTTGCTATTTGGGTTCCCCCACCCCCACCAAAAAAAAGCACTCAAGCATAATGAAGGAAAATATATTTAAAAGTTTAGCTTTTTATCAATTGGATTAAAATTTATATTTCACGTCCATAAATAGCTTCATTACAAAACCCCTTAAATTATAAAAAAAGTCAGTTGATAAGCTTGTCTGCTAATTTGGGTGACATGCTGGATAATCCTGTAACTTTTCAATGAAGTGAAAGGAGATTACATTTCTTGGCTTCAGTTTTGAGCAATTCACTAGCCAAGACACATGAAATAACACAATAGATGTTAGCAGTTGCTGCCTAAAATATTGTTAATGTAAATAGATATAATTTTAAATTCATATAGGCTATTTTAAATGGCTGTATGGTTTTAACATGCATATATATTAGAAGCTGTAACATCCTGTTAGGTTATCCATTTCATGTCCCTGACAATTTTTTTCCCCACTGAACATTTTATAGGATTGCTAAGTGTGGAACACACAGTAAGTGGCCACCTGTGATGTGTTTGATTTTAGTGACTTGCCTAGCATCATATAGAAACTCTGTGACAGAGGCAGGGATAGAATGCTTTTGGGGCCATCCTTTTTCTTCTTGAAATCTTCTGACTTGTATTATTTTTGCAACAAATGAAGCAGGGGTCATACAAACAATATTCCTCTCACTACAACCCTGCTTCTACAACTGGTTAAAAGATAGAAAACAAAGGGTAGGAATAAATAGTCAATTTTCACAATGGAGACAGGTAAAGAGTGGGTCCCTGAAAGACCTGTACTGGGATCTGTTCTGTTCCACAGTGGTCCCCAACGCGGTGCCCATGGGCACCATGGCGCTCTCTGGGGCATTTGTGTGTGCCCACATAGTACCCAGCAGGGGAGAGAAGCCGCGGCTCCGCACCTGCCGGAGACAGAGAACTCCGGGGCTTAAGTTGGAGAGAACCTGCGGCCCTGTGCTTGCCAGGGACAGAACTCCAGGGCTGCGGGCGCTGATGTTCTCTGTCTCCGGCAGGTGCGTGACCCACCTAGTGCCCAGCAGGGGAGAGAAGCCGGGGCCCTGTGCCTGCCGGGGACAGAGAACTCTGGGGCTGCAGGCTGTGGGCACCGGCGTTCTCTGTCCCTGGAAGGCACGGGGCCACGGCTTAAGCAGGAGAGAAACTGTGGCCCCGCACCTGCTGGCAACAGAGAACTCCGGGGCTGTAGGCTTCATTCTATGTTAAAGAATAATAAATATATTTGGACCAGCAGTTCAACAATGTTTTACTTTTTAAAAATAAATAAGATGAAAACTGTTTATCATATTTATTTTGTAAAAACTCCTTAATTTTTCTTACAGATAGATAAAAAGAGCAAATTCACATGATAATGTGAAAGAGTAATTGCCGAATAATTTAATTAATACCTTTTACATGTAAAATTACCCTTTTTATCTTATGGATTCATATATTATGTAATAGTTAATGTGATTTTTTTGTATTATTTAATGTACAAATACAAAATAAGCCTTAAAAAATTGTTGGTGCTCACCACAGTCTTCTGAAAACATGAATGTGCTACTGGCCACAAAAAGGTTGGGGACCACTGGTTCAACACATTCATTAATGATCTGGAAAAGAGTACACATAGTGAAGTGGCAAAGTTTGCAGATAATACAAAATTATTCAAGATAGTTAAGTCCAAAGCAGACTGTGAAGAACTACAGAGGGATTTCACAAAACTGCAATCCCATGCTTGGAGCAACCCTAAACCTCTGACTGCCAGAAGCTAAGAAGGAAAGATAAGCTGATCATTTCAACTGCCCTCTTCTCTACACTGCTCCTGAAGCTCTGGTACTAGCCACGGTCAGAGAGAGGATCCTGGGCTACATGGACCATTGGTTAGACACCCTATGGCTGTTCTTATATCCTTCCACTGAGCAACTCCCTTCTGAACAAGGCAGGGGACTGTGCAGAAATAATAATTACGTAGTTATAGACTGTATCATAATGCATAGCTAACCACACAGCCTAAAGACATAAGATAATAGAAATAATATATTAAATATATTATTCTGAGTAATCTTTGTTGATTCATACTAGTAATCTTCTATAGCATCACTCCCTGCCTTTAATACTGCAACAACGTGTAGCCAAATGTTAAATACTGGGAAAGTAACTGCAAGCATACAAGGGCTTCATTCATCACAGCCTTTTCTCTATGTCCATTTGTGGTACCAACAGCATCAAGTCTCAAAGGAAAATGCGGATGATCTCTCTCTCCTGAATTGTTAGGGACAAGGACTTTATGACCCTCTGCTCTCTTACATTTGCTTACTTTATCCTTATGCCCTTCAGCACTAATCTCACTTTCTCTGTTTGCTTTCCTCAGGATTTCTATAGTGGTTCCCCATGGAATTTATTCTATCACTGATGTTTTTGACATATGATATAGCTTTCTGTTTGTAAGATTCACTGCAGCAGACACTTCAAAACAGTCCTTATTTGGCAATATCTCCCTTACCCCTGGGGAAATGTTTGGCTTCTTGGTAAATATATTTATTCTGATTTATAGTGTAATCTGCACTATTTCATTCTTGCTTTCCCATTCACTGTACATAAAATCTAAGAGGCAGCAATGGATTTATTTGCAAATATGGGCTCTCTTAATGAGCAGAGTATAGCAAGAGGAACTATTGTTTTTCTTCAAGATTTCCCCACTATTTTAATTTAGGCTAGGATCCAACTACTACCTTTCCTCAATCACATGTAAGCTAACCAACCTTTTTAGAGGACCAGTTGGAGTAGTATCTCTCAAATCCAACCCAGAAAGTTGGCTACCACTTTAACATCTTTCCTGTCTTATTCCAGTAAGACTGATAATTTACCTCAGACCAGTTTGTACATATTTTTCACTTGCACAGCAAACCAGCTCCAGCCTTCTTTGGTATGTATGAGGCTAATCAATAAAAACTTGGGAGAATTCTCTCTCCTGCACTTACAGGTGCAGAGTGACCCAAGTGCAGAAGAAGCTGTGAAATCCTGCTAAGAGGGTCAGGGCCAACTCCCATTGAAGTCAATGAACTCTTCATTGACTTCAATGGAAGATGGGTTAGAGCCTGAATTGGGGTGGTAGTTAGAGGGCAAGTGGAGGGGGGATGCAAGATTTAGGAAGCCTGAAGAGCAGGGGCTACCCACCCTGTGGAGTGAGGCCTGTTGTGAGGTTATGCAGAGGTGGAAGTTTGTGAGAACTAAGCACACGGTAGATGTAGACACACGAGGAATCCCCATCCTATAAAGAAGAATCCTTCCCTTCTTCCCCAGTAGAGCATACCAACAAGTACCCTGATCATTCAGATTCTGCATTTATATAGTTTTGGCCATAGTACAAGCTCCTATATTGTCAACTGTGCATCATCCAGCTGGCTGGGAGTTTCAACAGCTGATGGTTAAAACACTCATAATTCATAGAGTTCATTTATATATATCTGAAGTACTTTTTGCTAGTCTTACTGCTCAGATACCACCATAGCAGGTTCTTTACTACCCAGACACTTATTTAGAACCAATATAAAATCTTTAGACGATGAGAAAAATATTTTCTAGCATTTCCATGATTAAAAACAATAATGCTCTGTTGTATACCCTCTACCAGTTTGTTAATGTGACCTTATCTATACTTGCTAAATCTTTCCCAATTCCATCATACATTTTATCCATTAACATATTCACATGAAAAGTCAATGGGGAAAAAAGGCCTATCTTTGAATTAGGTATTCTGTTAGAGTACAATAAGTAATTTCCAATTTCACTGGACCCTAAAGGGATTGAAATATTTGGAGATTTATGTAGTGGCAGAGTTAGATGAAGTATTTTGTAGTGAATGATTCAATTATCTTGAGAAAGGTGCCTAGAATTGAATGGTTTGAGTAATTGCCTTTTTTTTTAAAAAAAAGTATGGGTATTAAAATACTGTAAAAATGAATCAAGATAAGACAAAGCCTCATCAAGATGTTGGTGGTTTTTAATGTAAATGTTTTGTAATAAATATTTGTAGTGCTCAGCTAAATCAGCAATAGAGTCAGCTTCCTCTTCATAGAGAATTCTAGTGAGTGTGAAGATTTAGCATATTTACACATTTAATGTAATCTCCTCTCCTCTCCACTTCAATAAATTCAAAAAGGGCAATTATTATTAACCACCTCCACAATCTAAGTTATCCAAACTGCTGGAAAATTATGAAGGGAGAACCACCTTTGGGAGCTGTCTGATGACTTTCTACATGCTCATTGTAGCTAAATAAAGAGTGTTCAACACATTCAGATTATTTTTGTTCTAGTGTACAGTACCTGGCTTTAAAGAAGCCCAGTATCACAGAATGATAAGAGGAATATGGAGAAAAGAACAAGTGGGGAATTCCAAAAGGCATAAAAATGTATAGGAAAGCACAGCATTGAAAAACAAACAGACTTCTTTGCAGGAAGGAAAGTCTAAGTTTAGATAGGCAGCTTATGGAAACAGAGAATGGAGATGACTAAGCACCAAAACATCAAAAAAAATGGCTATAAAGAGGGACTGAATTTTACTGAAGACTGGTAATGAGAGACACTTAGCTTTTCATGTCTAAGTCATTGATTCAAATGTGATGTTAGTTGGTGGTCGTGACCAATGTCCTGATCTTTTAATGGTTCTTCTTTGGCTTGCAGGAGAGGAGTTGGTGGTTTCTGTTCAGTTCTGTTCTGTGCATGTGTCCTATCACAAGCATAATAACAAAACCGACATCTTTGTTGAGTCAGCTGAGAATCAAAAATTCAACATGTGGAGACTGAAGTAGGTTTAGCAAATATAACAGAAATCTGTTAGACTTAAGGGTTAGAACAGCAGCTGACATATAATCATGTCACATGGTTGAACCTGAACGGCAGGTGGGTAATTCAAGATGGGGATAAAATTTTGAGAGGGATGATGGTGCTGGGTTGAGCATCAAAGAGTTACAGTAAAAAGGGAAAGAAAAATACGAATAAAAACCAAAACATCTGCATTTTAGAATCTTCTAGGTAAAGAACTCATCACAGCAGTAGGATTCTGAACCATATGTTCCAAAAAACAGATGAGATGACAATGAGGCATGGTGCATGATGCATTCTTTTAATTAGTCCATTCACAAACGCTTCTAATCGAAGACAGAATGGAAGTAAAAAGTCAAAATATATCACTATCATGACAGAGCTGGTCAAAAATTAGAACAATTTGCAAAAGATTAATTAAAATGTTGGTACTTTTTTGGTCAAAGTCTTCAATGAATTATTTGTGGAGAATTTGAATTTTGAAATTTTTTGACCAAACTACTGAATGAATAAAAGTTTTCCCCTATACCATCATATCCTGAATCTTGGCTTCAGAGTACAATTCCTATCCTTGGTTTCATTCTTGTATATGATTAAGTTTTTCTTAATTAGGCAATTTTACCTAACAGGTTCTCTTCATGATTGGGTCAGGTATTTGCCTGTTGGGACAGTACGATTTCTTCCCGCCCAGCAGCATGGTCTTTAAGGCCCTGATGTGCAAACAATTATGCATGTACTTAACTTTGTGACCATTAGTGGGCCATTGGATCTACGCATAGTAATAAAGTTATATGAACACATATTCACAGGATTGAGGCCTAGAAGTTTCCACTTTTGTCTTCAGTACTGTGTCAGGATATAGGAAGTACTACTTTAGCCTAAATTCCACTATCTGCATTTGCACTATTTTTTACACTGTCTAGGTGGTTTTTCAGTGGTGCTTATTCAGTCTTTCCAACTTGTCATTGGGACAGTCAGTGGGTGAAGCTTATCACTAGTATAATTACATTTTTGGTTCAGTATTTCTAGTTTATTTTCATCCCATTTGTCTCTATTTTCCCATGGTTTCTAATCACTTGATTTCTGCAATCCATGCTCTATCACTTGAGAACAAATATAATTGCCCCCAAGCCTCAGGAGCCCACAATCAAACCCTCAAGTTTGTCAGGATTTTATTCCTGGATGTGGCAGTTGACTGAGCAGAGATCATTACAATGTTTATATCAACAGTTTCTATCATAGATAGGAAGTTCAATACATTTTCTTTTCAGGTGTTGATGGGAAGGAGGCAGCATTGGTAATATGAAAAACAGGAGAACTCTCCAATTCTGAATAACTGCTAAGGCAAATTCCACAATTCAACTGAGTTTTACCAGCCCATACCAGAATGGAGCTGGACCCTGGAACTCATGTTAAGTGTGTTTAGTGTGGTATATCTCATGACATCCAGAAACATAGAACCCTATTGTAATTCTCTGACATATATTGAAGTACTGTGCCTGAGCTGTGCCCTACTTGTTTTGTTATTTCTTTTATTCAAATATTCATTATCTATCCCTTTCTGTCTCTTGCAGGGCCTGACTTAAAGCCCATTGAAATAAAAATGGCTTTCCACTGACTTCAGCGAGTAGTGATCAGCCCTCTTTTTTACTGAATATTTGGTTCCTCAGATGTAATATTCCAAGTTATGAGAAATAAGCCTCCAGTTCATCTGAGAATCAAATAGCTTTAAGGGTTCATCATAAACATTTCATTCTTTGAGCACAGTGCCTAACTACAATATTATTAAAATGTCACGTCTTGAATGTAAGCCTGGGCCTTAGCTAGTGTATGCTTGTGGCTGAACACACCTGTATTCACCCCCTACCCACTACTGTAACCATCTTTGTACAAAATATGCCTTGTGAGGTATCATTTGAAAACTATTAACTCACTAGCCAATAATATCATGGTGAAATGAATGCAACAACATCATATGTAAAGTTATGAAAGACCCCTGTATGATGGCCTTAGCACATGTTCAAAACCACACAGTCCTGTCCAGGCAGAAATATCCTGAATGAAGATGTGTGTTTACCTCAACTTACATATAAGTAGTAAACAGTTTTCTTGAGACAGCAGGGAGAAGAGATGTCAGGAGACAGAGTAAATTTGCATTTCATCAAACATGGATGAAAAGAAAGAACATGGAGCCTCCTTCACTAACAGACTCCATGTCACCTTTTTACTGTTTGAATAAACTTTGCTTTGAGGGATAACCCACAGAAGAATCCACTTCAAAGGTTAACTCAAGTATAAAAGAAAGGGGCAGAAAACCCCAAGCTCTCTCTTTTTCACCTAAGACAACAAAAGAAGGTTAAAATATTGGGACAGGGAGTGGGGGGTAATAGGCATCAATAAGCCCCAAATATCAGGACTGTCCCTATAAAATCAGGACATCTATCACCGTACAACAAAAGAATCAGACCTCTGACTTTGTGAGGATATCTTGACCTGAGAATTTGGTCAGCCATGATGCTGAGAACATTTGGTAAAGATTTTACCTTGAACCAAGTCTAGCTCGTTAAATTTTAGCTACTAGAAAATATTTTATTTTTATTTCTCGTTTAATCATTTCTGACTTTGTAAATTCAGGTATCTGGTATTAAAATCCTAACTTTTTTTTTTAAATCAAACCCAATTCATTGCTGCATTTAAACCAAACTGTTTGGTTACTTCAGTTAAAGTAGCAAACTGTGGAATATCAACCCTTTACAGGGGCAATGGACCTTTAATATCTGAACTGTCCGGACCAGAACAGTGAAGAATACACATTTCTGGAACAACTGGGGACTTGTTAGTGTGTTGAGGTCACCCTGCAAGCGGAAGCCAGAGTGTGACTGGTGTGGCTGACAGGCTGCTGTGGTTAGAGCTGCTAGACCAGGGTTGTATCTATATAGACACTCAGGGTGTGACATGCATGCTGTTTGTGAGTGGCACAGGTTGGGAGCTACAACAGCAAAGCACAGGGAGACACCCAAGGTATCAGGGCATGCAGTGACAACCCCTCACTTATCTGGAACGTGACAATGCTGCATCATGAATCTCTCTACTTGTAAAATCCCTATTAATCCCCATCAGTCCATTTGAATACTGTTGTAAGTTCTGAAGTGTTCTGCAAAGATGCAAATTAATGACAAGTATATAATTTAGGAAATTAAACAACAAAATGGAGCATTGCAAGTCTGAAAAAATGGCCAACAAATCTAAATAATAAATTAAACATGCTCCAGTAGAATCTGATCAAGTGTGACCTATTTATTCTCTTCCTCTTAATGTGCAAGAAATACATTTACAAAATGTTGAATTTAAAAAGTTTTTTTTCAAAGACAAGTAATTATTCAAAGGGGGCTCAAAAGAAGGCAGCAGGAAAATGTTTCCTAATGTTCTGAATGTGACCTATAATATAAGGGACACTGTGGGAAAACAGTGAAAGGGATACTGTAAATTAAATATCTGTAATGTGTTAAAAATAGCATATCCTCACTGGCAAAGAAAAGTTTGCAGCCATTGTATTGGATTTCAGTTATAAATAGCTTTGGTTTTGTATTTTGAAACAATAAGTTGGAAACAAACCCTTCTGTAATGTAACAATGGTAGCTATTTTTACAGATGCTGAACATGGAAGATGCCCAGGCTATTATACAGCACTCTATGGTTTTATCTGGCAGGTTTTATCAAGGGAGAAACAGATGTTCACATTTAATAGCACTGAATTAGAGAGGCTATCACTGAATTGTGCTAGGTTTCTCCCTGGTATATTGGGGTATTCCTTCTGCAGAAAGTATTGTTGTAATGCTGATTACTTTGATGGTCTGCTGAATCTCAGTTTGAGACAGTGCTTCTCACCAGTAGCTACTGTGACGGGGCAAGGCCAAATGGCTATAGTAAAGTAATGGAGGACAGATATATTAGCCATAGGCTAAACAAATCCCTGTTACTAGGATAAGCAAATGGCAGCTGCTCCAGGTCAATGAAGACATCTGAGGCCAATTAAGATCTTTCCAGAAGGCAGGGAGGACAGCTAGGCTGATTGGGACACCTGAAGCCAATCGGGGGCTGGCTGAAACTAGTTAAAAGCCTCCCAGTTAGTCAGGTGGGTATGGGTGTCAGGAGCTGTAGGAGGAAGCTATGCTGTTGGAGAGTCTGAGCAGTACAAACCATATCAGGCACATGGAAAGAAGCAAGCCCTGAGGTAAGGGTGAAGTGGATCTTGAAGAAGTGGGGGCTGCTGAGGGGAAGTGGCCCAGGGAATTGTATGGATCCTGTTTCTAAAAAGTCAGCTATCATAGCTGATACTATTAGGATCCCTGGGCTGGAGCCCAGAGTAGAGGGTGGGCCTGGGCTCCCCTCTTTGCCCCTGCCAATTAATCACTGAGACTGGGAGACAGAGACTGTGCAAGGGAGGGTAGCTTCTCCTTACCTCACTTGCTGGCTTATGATGAAAATGGCTCAACAGGCTGTGACCCTTGCCTCTAGAGCGAGAAGGGCTATGTGGAGAGTCACAGTGAGCCTCTGGGGCTAGCAAAATCTGCCAGGAAATGTGGGATCCATGGAGACAAGGACAGAGCTTTGTCACACTACTGCACTTATATAAAAAATATGTAATTTGCAGTAGAAATAAGTACCACTGCTAAATGTTACTGATTTAATTTTAAATTGGTTATAGTTAGAATCCCTAAAGAAGTTTCCACAGTTATACTTACAACTCCCTTAAGTGGCCCCTTCTATAGTATCATCAATGGTTTTGCTAACAAAGGGTGAACAAAGTCTATTGGTTTAGGCCCCAGCTTGATCATAGTGAAAAGACTAGTTGACTTCAATGAGCATTGGATTAGGCCTCGGTGAACAAGCCAGTTTGGATGTTGCAGAAGAATAACTCGTAAAAGCTTGCTAAAAGTAATGCCATCTTCTGATCTGTATGACTAATTTACTCTCTACTTTATCTTCACTGCCTTGCTATGGCTACATTTTCTGGTTCTTATTCTCACATGATGACTAAATTAAAGACAGGATAATAGTTTTCATGGTAGTACCCATATCAGTTGAAATGTGCCACTTGTATCACTTCACAACAAGATGGCTTTTGCCAGAATTAGTTTCATAGCAGCAGCTGCAATAAACGCCTCCCCCACCAAACTTAACATACATCACAAATATGCACAACCAAAAAAATCCTTCTTGCCCTGGGACACTGCAGTAGTCGAAATGAGTAGACTCTCTCAAAAAGATGCTTTGAAACCATTTACAAGCCATTCCTATCCCTGACTATACCCCAGCTCCCATTATCAATATATTCTTACAATGAAACACTGGGCATAATGCACACTTTAAAACAGATACCACCTCTACACTGGAAATCTCATTTCTTCATTTCATTTTGGGATCCTCAACATTAGGCCTCTTAAGTTCTATAACACAATACAGTTGGATCCACAGTTATGGCAGGCAAACCTTGAAAAGTTTTGGTTCAGTAAGTCTCTCGGAGTTTGGATGCTTATCCAGACTTCTTGAGCCTTTAGGCTCTAATACACCATAAAAAGAAAAAATAGAGGAAAATAGGAAGCTGAAAGTTAATAGACTTTAAGTTGTCCTTTTTTTTAAACCCTAACTGCTGCATAGATCATTATTGTTTCACCAGTGATAAGTAAAGCAGCAGGCAGGCAGCACTCTGTAGGGTTGCCAGGTGTCTGGGTTTCAACGGGAACACGCAGTTGAAAATGGAACACCCCCCTCAGCCTGATGAAAATGACCGAGCTAGTGAGGGTGGGGTGGAGTTATCAAGGTGGAGCCTCAGAAAAGGAGTGAGGCAAGGGTATTCAGTTTTGTGTGATTAGAAAGTTGGCAACCTTTCCTCTAAGTATTCTTTATTAAGTATTGAGGGACTAGTGTTACATGCAGAGGCTGTACACTTAGAGATGATTGCTCAGTCTCCTGTTTCATTTTTCAGCCTCCTGGTGTCACATAGTGCTAGGTCCTTCTTGAAACCTAACCCTCTTTCTACAGAGTCACTCATACTAAAAGTACAACAATGCATATTTCAACACTAACTTCTGTTATGTTAGTTGCTGGCGGTCACCCTGCAGTGGTTATAGGACCAGAAAGAGGTATGGCAATGTTGCCCTCTGAGGAGAATGAGAAACAAGGCCATGCCTGACATCAACCAAACAACATCTATTTGAGTATTTTCACTTTCCTATTAAAGTGTTCATTCACTTGGATGGAATTTCAGGACTGGAATGCTAACCTAATGTATTTATTTTATAGAGAGAGAGGTGGATTTAGACATAAGCTTCATGATCTTAACTCACTAATTAGAGTGGATGCTAAAAGCCCTGCTTATCTGTTTGTCAGTCAGGTGATATATTTTCTACAACTAACAATCAAGAGTGTAGCTAGTATATTTTAGTAAATATTTGTATTTGATTACTTTCATATGATTATGCAGTCAGCCACTGGGAAGCCGAGAAAATCCTTGGAGAACATATGGAACAAGGGGGAAGACGACCGGTGAATCATGATCAGCAGATCTGGAGTCAGAAGGACCATGCTTCCTCGAAGATCTGTTGTTGAGCCACCACCAGTAACTAGGTGTTAGTGGCCTGTGGTATACAGGAGATCAGACTAAATGATCTGGTAGTCCCTTCTGGCCTTACACTCCATGACTATGACTCAACTCAGCTAGATGGACAGAAAAGCACATGGGGTTTAACAAAGTTCCACTTTTTTTAACTTAACATGCATTCAGCTTTACTTAGACTTAAGGTCAGAAGGGACCATTATGGTAATCTAGTCTGACCCCCTGCACAATGCAGGCCACAGAATCTCACCCACCCACTCCTGTAACAAATCCCTAACCTATGTCTGAGTTATTGAAGTCCTCAAATCGTGATTTAAAGACCTCAAGGTGCAGAGAATCCTCCAGCAAGTGACCTGTACCCCATGCTGCAGAGGAAGGCGAAAAACCTCCAGGGCCTCTGGCAATCTGCCCTGGAGGAAAATTCCTTCCTGACCCCAAATATGGCAATCAGTTGAACCCTGAGCATGTGGGCAAGACTCACCAGCCCAGCACCCAGGAAAGAATTCTCTGTAGTAACTCAGATCCCACCCCATCTAACATCCCATCACAGACCATTGGGCATATTTACCTGCTCATATTCAAAGATCAATTAATTGCCAAAATTAGGCTATCCCATCATACCATCCCCCTCCATAAACTTATCAAGCTTAGTCTTGAAGCCAGATATGTCTTTTGCTCCCACTAATCCCCTTGGAAGGCTGTTCCAGAACTTCACTCCTCTAATGGTTAGAAACCTTCGTCTAATTTCAAGTCTAAACTTCCTAGTGTCCAGTTTATATTCATTTGTTCTTGTGTCCACATTGGTACTAAGCTTAAATAATTCCTCTCCCTCCCTGATATTTATCCCTCTGCTCTCTTTATAGAGAGCAATCGTATCTCCCCTCAGCCTTCTTTTGGTTAGGCTAAACAAGCCAAGCTCTTTGCGTCTCCTTTCATAAGACAGGTTTTCCACTCCTCAGATCATCCTAGTAGCCCTTCTCTGTACCTGTTCCAGTTTGAATTCATCCTTCTTAAACATGGAAGACCAGAACTGTGCACAGTATTCCAGATGAGGTCTTACCAGTGCCTTGTATAATGGTACTAACACCTCCTTATCTTTACTAGAAATACCTCGCCTGATGCATCCTAAAACCACATTAGCTTTTTTAACGGCCATATCACATTAGTGTCTCAGTCATCCTGTGAATCAACCAATACTCCAAGGTCCTTCTCCTCCTCTGTTACTTCCAACTGATGTGTCCCCAATTTATAACAAATTCTTGTGATTAATCCCTAAATGCATGACCTTGCACTTTTCACTATTAAATATCATCCTATTACTATTACTCCAGTTTACAAGGTCATCCAGATCTTCCTGTACGATATCCTGGTCCTTCTCTGTGTTAGCAATACCTCCCAGCTTTGTGTCATCCGCAAACTTTATTAGCACATTCCCACTTTTTGTGCCAAGGTCAGTAATAAAAAGATTAAATAAGATTGGTCCCAAAACTGATCCCTGAGGAACTCCACTAGTAACCCCCTTCCAGCCTGACTGTTCACCTTTCAGTATGACCCATTGTAGTCTCTCCTTTAACCAGTTCCTTATCCACCTTTCAATTTTCATATGAATCCCCATCTTTTCCAATTTAACTAATTCCCCATGTGGAACTGTATCAAATGCCTTACTGAAATCGAGGTAACTTAGATCCACTGCGTTTCCTTTGTCTAAAAAATGTTACCTTATCACAAAAAGATCAGGTTGGTTTGGCATGATCTACCTTTTGTAAAACCATGTTGTATTTTGTCCCAATTACCATTGACCTCAATGTCCTTAACTACTTTCTCCTTCAAAAAATTTTTCAAGACCTTGCATACTACAGATGTCAAACTAACAGGCCTATACTTACTCAGATCACTTTTTTCCCCTTTCTTAAAAATAGGAACTATGTTAGCAATTCTTCAGTCATACAGTACAACCCCTGAGTTTACTGATTCATTAAAAATTCTTGCTAATGGGCTTGCAATTTCATGTGCCAGTTCCTTTAATAATCTTGGATGAAGATTATCTGGGCCTCCTGATTTCATCCCATTAAGCTGTTAGAGTTTGGCTTCTACCTGTGGATGCGGTACTCACTCTGAATGAAATGAGTAGTGGCAGAAGAGAAGTGGGTTTGGTCAATGTGGTCTGCCATCTTTTCAGGTCTGCACAAAAGGCAAAAAAGGTGGCAGGTTGGGCTGGGACATGTGCTATTAGTAATCTCTCATCTGAAAATGGTGCTGAGGAATAAACAACTGTGAAGCAGCTGAGTATAAAAAGAAAGCAACTTCAGCTCAAAAGAGAGAAACGATAAGTGTTAATTGTTGGTTTTCATGGACCTTTAAATTCACCCATCTGGGAGTGAGTGGGACTAAGAATGAAAGTTTCCACTTATATATGCGGTTTCTGATTATAAACAATACCGTGCACCTGTTACTTGGTTTAGAGTTACTAACTTTCTCCTTCCTTGTGCCTACTACTGTTGAGCAAAGAACACCCAAGTTTAGAGGGGTTACCCTGATAGCCATGTCAGTCCTCTAGGCAGAGCGCTACCCTGGTTTTTATGCTTTTCACATACTCAGTTATCTTATTTTAAGTTTTAAGGGACCAGCAAGGACACTTAAGCCTTGTTTAGCAAGAAGTGTTAGCTTCTTATCCCATGTAAAGTTTATTTCTGAAATGCACACAAGCAGAGCTTATTGAAATGAATTATTTCCCTCCCCCCAGAAATATTGTTTACTACACGTTCTCTCCCTCCCCGTTACAAAAGTCTGTTGTCAAAAGCCACATAGTGTGAACAATTTTTTTTCTGATTTTTCATTTAAAAACCCAGAAGTTTTTAAAAAAACAAATGTAAAAATTCATTTTGATCACAAGGTGTTATAACAAAAAAGAGAAATAAGTTAGGTCCAATGACAAGTCTTCAAGGAAACACAAAAACCATACCTGAGTTGAGGGCCTGAACCACTGCAATATAGTTAAAACGCCAAAAACCATAACATTATGTAGCCGTAAGATTCAAAACTCTAGACTCATCCCTGCTTTAGTGCTCAAGCACACAAGACTGTCCCTCTCCTCACCTACTTGTATCTCCCATCTCCTTTTCTGCAGGTTTTTATAACCCGCCCCTCATGGGCTCATTGACTAGCAGTTAATAGGCTAATCAGCACTACTCGAGCACACTCATGGATATTTGTCTATTAAAGGAGAGAGGTTTTAACCTCATCTCTGCATGACTGATCCCTTCTCTCCAGTATAACTATGTTTAAAATATTCACACCAGACTCCCCTTCTAATGAAGGCTTTGCACCCCAACCGAGAAGCAATTGTTTTACCACTTCTTAGCATTTCCTTGGGGAGGATGCTGTTTATTGTGGCTATATAATTGGTTGCTACATTATTGGTTTTGCTAACACATTCGTGCCCTTTATATAGGGTGACCAGATAGCAAATGTGAAAAAACGGGACAGGGATGGTGGGTAATAGGAGCCTATATAAGAAAAAGACCAAAAAATTGGGACTGTCCCTATAAAAATCAGGACATCTGGTCACCCTTCTTTTATAAGTAATTTCCACAAATCCCCCGCAAAGTTGTGAGTCTGGCTGTGTTTCACTTGGCTATTTTTGATAAAGTCTGACTAATTGAAAGAGCAGCAGATGGCCATAAACTACTAGTTTACCTAGCTATATGCATCTCCAATCATCTAAGCTGTCCAAGCAGTTTAAAAGTGGGGTATTCCCCCGATTCCATAGCTGAGGAAACAGAGGTTTCCCCATAGTGAGTTTATGGGAGAAATAAGTCTTCAGTCTTAGTCCCAAACTTCATCTTTAGAGACAGATTATTACAGTTGATGTATGGCTAGCCAATCTAGAAAACAAATTGCAGAATCATGCAAATTTCAGAGTAGGAATCTACCAGCACTTAAGACCAATGTTTTCACAAGTTTTCACTGATTTTTAGTGCCTTGGTTTTTGGCTTAACTTGAAACACCTGGGATGGGATTTTGAAAAGCACCTGTGACTGAAGAGTACAAAATCCATTGAGAGATGTATGTACCTCAATCACCTGAGTGCTTTTGATAAATTCCACCCCTTGTGTCTGCTTTATTAGAGATGCTGAGGACCCACACCTCCAACTGATCGTAGTTATATTTAGTATCTCTGAAAATAGGCACAAGGAGTGGGATTCAAAAGGGGTACTTAGGCGCTGCAATGTGCAGCATTGCAACACCCAACTTTTAGATACCAGTCACCTACTGGAATCCACAGCACTGAGTTGGGTGCCCAGGGTCTCTATATGGGGAATGGAAAAAGTTAAGTGCCGAAGCATGAGATTCACAATCATCAGCATGCCGAATAGGGAACCAAAGTTAGCCAATAAGAAATGCCCAGGGAAGGGTGTGTGTGATGGATTGGATCACAAGAACCCCCTTGGGAACTGCCATCTCAGGTGCCAAGACTACTTGTGCCCCTGCTTTCCTGCCCTGGCAGCTTGGGACTTCAGTGCCCTGCCTGGTTTGAGCCAGACCTGCTTGCCTGCTGCAAACTCAGACCCAAGTCTGAACCATGTCCCCTAACAGCTGCAGGCTTAATTGAAAGCAGGTTAAGAAGTGTTCCTGTCTTTAATGCTCAGATGCTCAACTCCCAATGGGGTTCAAACCCCAAATAAATCTGTTTTACCCTGTATATAGTTTATACAGGGTAAACCCAAATTGTTCGCTCTCTATAACACTGATAGAGAGATATGCACAGTTGTTTGCCTCCTCCCCCCCAGGGATAATACATATGCTGGGTTAATTAATAAGTAAAAAGTGATTTTATTAAATACAGAAAGTAGGATTTAAGAGGTTCCAAGTAGAAACAGACAGAACAAAGTGAATTACCAAGCAAAACAAAATAAGACACAAGTCTAACTCTAGTACAGTAATAAAACTGAATACAGATAAAATCTCACCCTCAGATGTTTCAATAAGTTTCTTTCACAGACTGGATGCCTTCCTACTCTGGGCACAATCCTTTCCCCGGTATAGCCCACGTTCCAGCTCAGGTGGTAGCTAGGGGATCCCTCATGATGGCTGTACCCCTTTGTTCTGTTCCACTCACATATATCTTTTGCATACACTGGGAATCCTTTGTTCCTCTGGGTTCCCACCCCTCCTTCTCAATGGAAAAACACCAGATTAAAGATGGATTTCAGTTCAGGTGACATGATCACATGTCCCTGTAAGACCCTAAGCCTTCATTACTCCCAGCCTGACTCACAGGAAGGCCTGCCTGCAAATAGAGCCATCCACAGTCAATTGTCCTGATTGATGGGAGCCATCAAGATTCCAAACCACCATTAATGGCCCACACTTTGCATAATTACAATAGGCCCTCAGTTATATTTCATATTTCTAGTTTCAGACATGAGTGATACATTTATACAAATAGGATAACCACACTCAGTAGATTATAAACTTTGTAATGATACTTTACAAGAGACCTTTTGCATGAACTATAGTTTAGTTACATTACATTCACACATCAGCATACTTTCATAAAATCATAGAGTGCAATGTCACAGTGTGGCCTAAACTCTGCCCCTCAAATGGAGTTAGGTGCCTCCCTCCACTTGGGATATACAGCTATGAACCACCCCTGAGGTTAGACACCTAAGCCAAATTATTCTTTTTCCCATTAAAAAACCAATAGGACAAGGCACTACCAACACCTTAAAACCTTTAGCTCAATGGTTAGTGTACTCAACCAGAATGTATGAAACTCATGTTCAAATCCTTACTCTACCTAATGTGAAGTAGGGATGTGAAGAGGGGTCTCCTACCTCTCAAAGTACCCTACCCACTGGGCTGTGATGCAGGTGTCTGTCAAGTTGAAGATGTTCCACTGTGAATCAGAACATAGGTCTCCCATATCTCAAGTTAGTGAGCTAATCACAGGCCTATAGAATCCCTGCCTATAGCTTAATGAACATTAAATTATGTACAGTGGAACAACTCTATCGGGAGAGCTTGAAAGAAATCTGCCCCAGAATATGGAAGTTCAAATCCCTGCTGAAAAGAAATTAGAACTGAGACTTCCACATCCTGGGTGAGTGTTCTAATCACTAAGCTAAAGGTTATAAAGAGGGGAGGTGCCTGCTCCTGGCAGTTTGTGTGAGGGTTTAGGTCTGCTCAGAACATATCTACTGTAGAGGGTTCTGACAGCAAGGTAGCCCCAGTAGGATTCCCACCTTTCTGTGAATTAAGAGCCAACCTGCAAGTTGGTGTCAAGACTTAAGTGGCTAAGCACATACCAAGATGCCAAAATTTAGGCACCCTGGGGACTTTAACCATGAAAAATTAGACATCTAGGAAGTTTAGACCCCTGTAACTGAGCAAGGGTTTTGTGAATGCCATTGGTGCCTAAACTTCTGATTTAAGTGCCTAAAGTGGCAGTTAGGTGAATCCACCAAGGTGTGTTAAGATGGCCGCACAAAAACGGAGGCACCAGAAATCAGTGGCAACTTCTGAAAAACAGTCTGAACATGACTGAGATCACATTCTGACCTCAGAAATCCAAACAGCCAGTTTCTGCAAGGGCCTGATCCAAAGCCCGTTGAAATAAACAATCTAATATAGTCTTAAGTTGCAGGATATTAGTAGTAGTTAGTTGAGCTGATGTATCCAGGGTCCATAATAGCAAACTAGACATTATAACAAACAAATACTTAAGACCTCACTTGATTATTGATCTTTTAATTTTCTAAGGGGAAGTGATCATAGATGCTGGAACTAGGGGTGCTGGGGATGCAGCAGCACCTCCTGGCTTGACGTGGTTTCCATCATATCCAGGGTTTGCAGTTTGGTTAAATGGCTCTCAGCACCCCCACTATACAAATTGTTCCAGCACCACTGGAAGTAATCGATTGAATAGAAGAACCAAATGAATGGGCAGGGATTGCATTCTCTCTCTCCTGCCCTGGCATAATGCCTCTGTTACTTTCTGATACCCAGACTACAAAAAGTAGAGATGGTCTGGAGTCTGTGTGATGAGAATCATCCCAGATGTTGCATCTGTAGTAATTTCTAAACCAAATAGAAAAGTTGGAAAGAAACCCCAGTATGTATGTATAGAATCATTCTCGCTCTCTCTCTCATTCTCTCAAAGAAAAAAAATAAACTCAGAAATAAATGGTTGGCAATTTCTGACCATTGTCTGTACTGTAGTACTCTAAGAATCAACAATCCTTGCAATTCTGAGCACAATTGTCTGCTGTTTAATTCCCCTGTCTACAAAGTATCACTAAATGACAAATCAAGATTCAGTGATAAGATTAGCCTACACTGTTGTAATTAATTGGGAATTCTGAATAATCTCAGTGCCTATCTCACATGTGCTTGAGGGTCTACACTAAGAAAATATCACCTATATGCATGGACAGCAATTAGCATATTATGAAAAAGATATGAGAAATAGTGAGTCTCACTGCCTGTCTGTTGGATGCTGAGTTAACTGAATCCTGTGAGATGATGATAGCTGATTCTGATCCCAAGTACAGTGGTTTGAATCCAAATGCCCCTGAAATCAGTGGAATTACCCTAGATTTACATTGGTGTATTGGAGAATCTGATGCTTTATTGGCAGGAGGTAGGATGGTGCAGTGATTAGACTACAAGAGTAGGAGTCAGGACTTTTAGATTCTAGTTCTACCTCTGACACGTATTTCTTATTAGAAATTAAGTTACTTGGGCTTGTCTATACAAACAAGTTCACAGCAAGTTGGAACGTCAATCTACACCACTCTAGCATGATGCAGACTAACTGTCCATGTGAATCCTGCTAACATGCACAAACAGTTCATTAGTGCTCTGATACAGGACTAGATCATTAATGGACTTTGAACTGTTAATGTGCATCAGTGAGGTCCACCTGGAAAGTTAGGGCTAGTCTACACTGACAATGCTAAAGTGCAGCTGTGGCAGCACTTTAACATGCTTTGTGTGGTCACGGTGAAGCACTGGGAGAGAGCTCTCCCAGCACTCTTAAAAAACAAAAACAAAACAAAAAAACCCCCACCACCTCCATGAGGGGCATAGCTCCCAGCACTGGTGCACTGTACACTGGCACTTTACAGTGCTGAAACTTGCTGCGCTCAAGGGGGTGTTTTTTCACACCCTGAGCCAGAAAGTTGCAGCGCTGTGAATTGCCAGTGTAGACAAGCCCTTAGTCTGGCAGCCTAGAGTAGGGTAAATTCACACCGCAGCATACCACAAAGTAAATGTTTATGTACACAAGCCTTTAGCCTCAGTTTCCTCACCTATGCAACACATTTCCCCCTCTCCCCCCCAGGAATATTGCTATGCTTATTCAACTGTTTGGAAAAAATTTCAAATCCTTTATATTTATACAGTACCTTTTATCTAAGTATTACTACTATTGCACACTGTATTAAAAGAAATGTAGCCCAAGTTATAACAGTAGAGCTAAGTGAAAAGTTTGCAACAAATATTATGAAAAAAGTTGACTATTCAAAATTATTCATAAACTGTTCCGCAAATAATTCTTGGTAGTAGATAGTTTATGAACAGTCTTGACTATTCAAAATTTGCAATTTATGCAATATTAGTTTGGAAGGTCAGTAATGTGAAGAGTTCATGCATGAGGGCCTGAACTGTAGAACAAATGTGCAACAATGTGAAGTAGGCTATAATAAATATACAAAGTACTCACAAGACATGCTCAGGCAAAATTTCCATTGGGTTCAATATATATTTACATCAATCAGGGCTGCAAGACCATCTATCATAAATAATACACTACAACTACGTGACTTATGACACTTTTCCCATGCACTGACAGGAGTATAGGTATTGGTACAGTGCAGTCAGTGTATAGGATTTTGTGCTAAAGGTATGTATAAAAGTGTGGATGTGCTCATTCAGAAGTAAAGTGGCCTTGGTACTCTACTACAGAGAACTTAGGCTCACTTTACCTCTGAATGAGAGCATGTACACTGGGTTTAATATGCTTTAACTTATAAGTATTAGCTTCACATCTTTAGTGAATTAGTCTTAGCACTTGTCCACATAGGGAGTTAAGGGTAATACAAACCTGATGATGATCACTTTCACAACTCAATTTTGAACTGACTTTCTTCCTGGGTTTAAATTAGGCAAAAGTAGGTATTCCCAAAGTTTTAGTATTGGGAAAAACAAAAACTTCCTTCTAATGCTATTGTTCTCAGGCACAGCTGCTCTTTGGTTTAGTCTTTAGTCCCCAAACCTGCAATTGCAGAGGTTGCAATCTTGCCAGCAGGTGAACTAACAAATCTCACACCCAAAACTATGTTGGCACTAATGTATCTGTAATACATGGGGGACAATTGTCATATGCAGCAGGCAATGCCAATTTGACATGTGCTCTGTAAGGAGGATATTTGGAGATGGACAAGAATAGCAGTGTTCCTTAAGTGGAAATGTTTTTAAGATTTAGGATTAATTAAAAAAAACGTAACCAGAACGTATAAATGAATAGTAGGCTGTGTTCATTTAATACAGGATTTTGTTATTCACATGAAAGACCCTTAGATAATTTGAAAAATCTATCACCACATCTAAAACATGGAATCAGAAATGTGCCATTTTACCATAAGAGACAATATGGGTAAGGTAATATCTTGTATTAGACCAACTTCTGTTGGTGAGAGAGAAGCCTTCAAGCTGCACAGAGAAATCTTCCTCAGGGGCATAAGAACATAAGAATGGTCATACTGGGTCAGACCAATGGTCCATAGAGCCCAGTATCTTATTTTCTGGCAGTGGCCAATGCCAGGTGCTTCAGAGGGAAATGAACAGAACAGGTAATCATAAAATAATTCATTCCCTGTCACCCATTCCCAGCTTCTGGCAAACAGAGGCTAGGGACACCATCCCTGCCCATCCTGGCTAATAGCCATTGATAGCTCTATTCTCCATGAATTTATCTAGATATTTTTTGAACCCTGTTATAGTCATGGCCTTCACAACATCCTCTAGCAAAGAGTTCAATGGGTTGACTGTGCGTTGTATGAAGAAATACTTCCTTTTGTTTGTTTTAACAAAAGGGGGAGGAGGGATAGCTCAGTGGTTTGAGCATTGGCCTGCTAAACCCAGGGTTGCGAGGGCAATCTTTGAGGGGGCCATTTGGGGAACTGGGGTAAAAATCAGGGGATTGATCCTGCTTTGAGCACAGGGTTGGACTAGATGACCTCCTGAGGTCCCTTCCAACCCTAATATTCTATGATTCTAAACCTGTTGTGTATTAGTTTCATTTGGTGACCCCTAGTTCTTGTGTTATGAAAAGGAATAACACTTCCTTATTTAGTTTCTCCACACCAGTCATGATTGTATAGAGCCTCTGTCATATCCCCCTGTAATCGCCTCTTTTCCAAGCTGAAAAGTCCCAGTCTTGTTAATCTCTCCTCATATGGAAGCTGTTCCATAGTCCTAATAATGTGTTCCCCTGTTCTATACCTTTTCAAATTCATATTTTATATATATATTTTGACATGGGGCAACCAGATCTGCATGCAGTATACAAGATGTGGATGTACCATGGATTTATATAGAGGCAATATGATATTTTCTGTTTTATTATCTATCCCTTTCCTAACGATTCCCAACATTGTTAGCTTTGTTTGACTGCTGCTGCCCGTTGAGCAGATGTTTTCAGAGAACTATCCAGCATGACTCCAAGATCTTTCTTGAGTGTTAACAGCTAATTTGGGCCCCATTATTTTATATGTATAGTTGGGTTTGGTTTTCCAATGTGCATTACTTTGCATTTATCAACATTGAATTTCATCTGCCATTTTGTTGCCCAGTCACCCAATTTAGTGAGATCCCCTTGTAACTCTTTGCAGTCCACCAAGTAGTTACAGTCTTGAGTAGTTTTGCATCACCTGCAAATTTTGCCACCTCACTGTTTACCCCTTTTTCCAGATTATTTATGAATATGTTGAATAGGACTGGTCCCAGTACAGACCCCTGGGGACCACCACTGTTTACCTCTCTCTATTCTGAAAACTTTTAGCAAGTTACCAATCCATGAGAGGACCTCCCATCTTATCCCATGACAGCTTAATTTGCTTCAGAGCCTTTGGTGAAGGACCTGGTCAAAGGCTTTCTGAAATATTTAAGTACACTATATCCATTGGATACCCTTGTCCACATATTTTTGACCCCACCCCCAAAGAAGTTTAATTGGTGAGGCACAATTTCCTTTTGCAAAAATCATATTGACTCTTTTCCGACAAATCATGTTCATCTATGTGTCTGATAATTCTGGTTGAAACTATAGTAAAGAAAAATTTGCCTGGTACAGAAGTTAGGCTTACTGGCCTGTAATTGCCGGGATTGCCTCAGGAGCCTATTTAAAAAAATTGGTGTCACATTAGCTATCCTCTAGTCATCTGGTACAGAAGCTGATTTAAATTGTAGGTTACATACCACAGTTAGTAGTTCTGCATTTTCACATTTGAGTTCCTTCAGAACTCGTGGGTGAATAGCATCTGGTCCTCATGACTTCTTGTTTAGTTTATCGATTTGTTCCAAAACCTCCTCTAATGACACCTCAATCTAGGGCAGTTTCTTAGATTTGTCACCTAAATGGAATGTCTCAGGTTTGGGAATCTTCCTCTTATCCACAGTCATGACAACTGATGCAAAGAATTCATTTAGTTTCTCCACAATAGCCTTATCTTCCTTTAGTGCTCCTTTAGCATCTTGATCATCCAGTGGCCCCACTGGTAGTTTAGCAGGCTTCCTGCTTCTGATATACTTAAAGAAATTGCTGTAACTTTGAGTCTTTAAGCTAGCTGTCCTTCAAATTCTTCTTTGGCCTTCCCAATTATATTTTTACACTTCACTTACCAGAGTTTATGTTCCTTTCTATTTTCCTCAATAGGTTTTAACTTCCACTTTTTAAAGGATGCCTTTTTGCCCCTCATTGCTTCTTTTACTTTGTTTAGCCATGGTGGCACTATTTTTGTCCTTTTGCCCTTTTAAAAAAAAATTGGGTTATATATTGAGCCTCTATTATGGTGTCTTGAAAGAGTTTTGATGAAGCTGCAGGGGTTTCACTTTTGGCACTGTATCTTTTAAATTTCTGTTTAGCTAACTTCCTCATTTTGGTGTAGTTCCCTTTTCTGAAATTAAATGCCACTGTGGTGTTCCCCCTCACTACCACCACAATAAATTTTATATCACTATTACCAAGCATTTCAGCTATATTCGCTTCTTGGATCGGATCCTGTGCTTCACTTAGGACTAAATCAATAATTGCCTCTCCTCTTATGGGGTCCAGGACTAGCTGCCCCAAGCAGCAGTCATTTAAGGTTTCAAAAAAATTCATCTGTGCATCCTGTCCTGAGTTGACATGTAGTCAGTCAATATAGGGATAGTTGAAATCTCCCATTATTACTGAGTTTTTTATTTTGCCTCCCGAATATTCTGGAATATTTCACAATCACTATCACCATCCTGATCAGGTGGTCAGTAATATATCCCTACTGCTATATTCTTATTATTCAAGCATAAAATTATTATCCATAGAGATTGTTTGGTTCATATATTTTTTTTACTTAATTTGACTATGCTTTCTTTCACAGATGGTGCCACTCCCCCACCAGTACGACCTATTCTGTCCTTCCAATATATTTTGTATCGCAGTATTATTGTCCCATTGATTACATAAGAACATAAGATTATCCTCATTCCACCAAGTTTGTGATGCCTATTGTATCAATATACTCATTTAATATGAGGCACTCAAGTTCATCCATCTTAGCATTTAGACTTCTAGTATTTGTGTATATGCACTTAAAAAGTCACTTTTTAGCTGTCTGCCACTATGGGATGTAATTGAATGGGACACATTTCCATTTGACTGTATCTCATCAGATCCTACCTGTATTTTACCTTGCATCCTCCCCTCCATACTAGGATATAGAGAATCTCTAATAGTTTCTCCCCTCTGGAATGTCTGTCCAAACCATACCAGTCAGCCTTCCCCCAGCCCTTAGTTTGAAAGTGGCTCTAAAGCCTAAATTTAGGACAGCAATCTGGCTCCCTTTTGTTTAGGTGGAGCCCATCCTTCCTATACAGGCTCCCCCTTTCCCCAAATGTTCCACAGTTCCTAATAGATCTAAACTCTGCCTCCTTACACCATCTTCTCATCCACACATTGAAACCCTGCAGTTCTGCCTGTCTAACTGGCCCTGTGTGTGGAACTGGAAGCATTTCAAAGAATGCTACCATGGAGGTCCTGGACTTCAATCTCTTATGTAGCAGCCTAAATTTGGCCTCCAGGACCTCTCTCCTATCCTTCCCTATTACATTCTCTACATGTACCAAGATGGCCTGTTCCTTCCCACCACTACATACAAGTCTGTCTGTGTATCTCAAGAGATCCACAACATTCACACCTGGCAGGCAAGTCACCAAGTGGTTCTCCTGGTCATCACAAACCCAGCTATCTATGTTTCTAATGATCAAATCCCCCATAACTATTTACCTGTCTCATCCTAGTAACTGGAGTTCCCCCCGCCCCCAGAGAGGTATCCTCAGAAGAGGATACCATGACATCTGGAAAGAGGGTCCCAACTATGGGATTGTTTTCTTCTGCTCCAGTTTGATCTTGTTCCCTGAAACTTTCATCCTCCTCAACAGCACAGAGGGGTCAGACCAGGGATGGGACCATTCTATTGTGTCCCAGAAAGTCTGATTTATTTACCTCTATCTTCCTTAGCTCCTCCAGTTCAGCCCCTCTGGTCTCTGAGTGCCAGGAGCTCCTTGCACTGAGTGCACACACATGCCACCTGCCCATAAAGCAGGTAATCATACATGCTGCATTCAGTGCAATAAGCTGAATAGCTTCCACTCTGTTGCTGGACTTGTGCCTGCATTCTCTTTTTACTCCTGCAACTTTGTTATTGTTTTATTAGGTTTAAAGTTTAAACAATGTTAATGAAGTGTATCTACCCCTCCTTAACAAAACTCCCATTAGCTGCTCCTGTTTGCTAACTCCTCCAGATACTTAGGAGTGGGCAGTGGTATGTGTTTTTCTATATAACTTTTTCTGCACCCATCAAAAATGGATAGTCTCTACAGAATTTGGAATATCCTTGCCCAATTGTAATTTACAAACAAAAAATGTGGTGGTCATTTTCTGGTTGTACAGGAATAAGCCCTTCTTGTGTGCTATCAATTTTCACTTATGGAAACTGAGCACACTCTGTACTTTGCAGTAGGGAGAACTAAGGGTTTGATATTATACCATTCAATTCAATGGGAGTTTTTCCAAGGATTTGAATGGGAGCAGTTTCAAGCTTCCCCCTCCCTGAATAAAGCCTATTGGTATGTTCTTCTGCTGCAGGCCTCCTCATGCTGGTGTCACAACACATTTTTGAACAACTTCTGAATTTTTTTTCCCCCTTCACATTCATTTCCTCCCCACAGTTGCTGAGCTCACAGTGCAATAGTCTGTCACAAGGTTTCTGGCAAGTTGACAGCCTAATCATGCTGCACCTAGATGTTTTGATCAATATGTGACCCATTGTGGAGACAATTCATTAGTCAGTTATGACAGAATGAGAGTGATTTTATACATTCAAATGAGCCAGTTTTTATCACATTAAGGTGTCTAATGCATCAGGATGCACCTTAACTAAAAAGGGGTTCTGGTGGATTTGCAATAGGAAAATACAGCTGTTGGGGTGAAAGTTTTTTTAATTGTCTGCAGGGCAAGAGAACAGCAAGAATTACTGCTTTGCAGAACAGTGACCTTGTAATGTATTTGCAGGAAACTGTCTTCTTTTGTTTTAAGAAGAGAACAAACATAAGAAATCATTTTTATAGTTACATTTTTTTCTTAAAACAATTTATTTGAAAATATGTTCCCTGGGCTGTACGCTACAGCTTTTAAAGTGAAATGTTTGAATGAGCTCCATTGGGTGAAATAGGTGATATCTCCTCCATTGCCTTCCCTCCCCCATGCCTCCCCACCCACTTCCGCTGCTGGTTCAAGAGCAGGTCTTTTTGCAATGGAAAGTGCTTTTAGCAGTTGGTGTATTCCCCACCCCCAGCCTCCTGATGCATCGAGGAGATAGAGAATTAACTGTAGTTGATCCATTGCTTACTCTGTTCTGGGATTCCCAGAAACAACCAGGTAAATAAGACACGTTGGTTTCATGTTGAGCAGACAGTCGATCCGAAGACTAGCTTACCACTACCTTTTCACTGAGTTCACCAGACTTTTTGGGGGGAGTGGCAGGGGGCAGTAATTGCAGCGTTTCAGCATTAAAAGTATTAGTACTGTCAACATATAACTCTAAATCAAATGCAAAAAGTCCTTAGGATCTGATTAATTAAATATTTATAATGCAGAAGAGCACTGACAAGCTGCAGGCAGAGGACCTATTGTGCTAAGCACTGTGCAAACCTCCCCAAAGAGCTAACATTCTAAAAGACAAGTTCTGTAATATACTTATGGACACTGGGTCAGGGAAGCAAAAATAATATTTTGGCATTACCAGGTATGTGTACAATTTGTATGCTAGTCAGGAGCATTGATCACAACTCATCACTGGCCTAGCCACTATCAGATGATAGTTGTCTGTGTGGATTATGGTAGAGGTCAAGTTTGGAGAGGGACTTGAAGGAGGAATGGGGTGGTGGCTTAATGGATTTTGACTAAGAGGTTTTCTCATAGGAACTGCTCCACTGAAGCTGCTATTCATGTAAGTAAAAGTTGCATGCCCAAGTCCTGTACCCTCCCCCAGTATGTATCCAAAATTCAAAACATGGCAGAAATACCAGTCTGCTGTAGAAAGGAAGCAGTTACCCCAAAACCAGTACTCTTTGCAGTGGAATGTGGGCAGGCCACAGGCAAGAGAAGCACAAATCAGCAGGCCTTGAACTCCTTGGAGAAGTTTTATCAGCGACCTATATGTTCTGTTCCTTCCCACTCCCAACAGTGTTAAGGAGCACAGGGTAAACAAAGGTGACTTCACATTTCAAATTCAAAGTTTTCCTAGGTTTTAAAATTGAAATTTTGCACATTTGAAATTTTACATTGTCAACAGGATTAAAAATGGCTAGTCTAATTTCATCAGTTTTTCACTGCTCTTAACTAAACTAAAATGACAGAATTTATTAGAGTAACTGGAATAATGATAAAGGAAGGAAAGGAGTGGATGCAGCAATTAGAATGGCAGATACTGCAAGAAAATCCTGGAGACAGAATACCACAGATTGCAAAAAGTCATGCTGTCAACAATACCCTTAAGCAATAAGTTTTAATATGCATGTTCCAAGGTAGATGGAACATACAGTAAAGGCTGGTTATAAGACTACTAGTATGTGAGTTGATTTAGAAAAGTGTATTAAAGCTGAGGTTCCTGGTTATTTTCCCCTCTTTTTTAAAAGAGGAATAAGAAAGCAATAAAAATAAGTTTCCCCCCTAAATTACAGAATTAAATACAAGCGAGATATCCTCTCTTTACACTACTTGTGGATCTGGCTCATTGGTCTTACCAACACACCTGTAACTAGATGGACTGCAAAAATAATTAGTCTTAACTTTAAATATTGTTGGAAAGAAACTTCCCTCAGGAATAAGTTTTTTTTTTTTTTGAGAGAGAAATGTTTCAGGGGCCGCGCCAGAGGGCGGGGGGGGGGGCGCGCGGCGGGGGGGGGCCGGCGCGCAGCGCGGCGCGGGCAGGGCCTTTCTTTGGGGCTCCCGCCGCCGGAGCCCGGGAGAAGTGGACCCGCAGGCATGACTGCGGCGGGTGGTTGACCTCCGCTGTCGACCGCGCAGTCATGCCTGGCGGCAGGTCCCCGGCTCCCGCTCGGGTCCCGCCGCGCGGCACCACGCGGGAAAACAAAAACTCAACCGAGAAGACGGAACCAACCCAGGGCAGGCCCAAAAAAACACTGGGGCCCCTGGGGACGCGGGCCTGGGTTGGAAAGAAACTTGCCCCTCTGGGTGGCCCTGAAATGTTTAAAAGCTAAATACAGTTTTAAATCAAATCTTTCAAGGACTTACAAGGAAAATGTGATTTCTTTGGGGAAAAATTGTATTTGCTTACCATGTTTGGATCCAATCCTGCAGCCATACCCAACTGGGGAGATTTTGATTTGAATATGGTTCTGCATGGGTGAAGGGGGTCACCTTAACAAGCTTCATGGAGTAACAAACTACCTTCTCCACATAAGCACTTTTGCATATCTACTATGGCAACAATCAGTGAAGATGAAGCAGTTGTCAAGATGAAAACATTAAAAAACCCTGAAAACTATTCAAGACTTAGGAAGTTTAATATCAGTTTATATCATTAGTGTCTCTTTGCTTTTTGCTCAGCATGGTCACTGAAATCAGGTTAGTCAAATTCAATTTTGTTCAACCAGTTCCACTTTTAGGTTCTCATCCAGCCAGTCTCCAAACAATGCCTTAAACATCTGTATGTGCTTGTGCACTTTATTCTATCAACTTCCTCATCCTCATGTCCTACCCTGCCACTAAGTGGCAAGACCTGCTACCACCTGAGGAGGATGGGGAGCCCCAGTGGGCCAGTGTATACTCCACCTTAGTACCACAGCCTACCAAAGATCTCAGCTGGCTGGTATGCAACAGTGTCTAGTATTCTGGCTATGCTGAGAAGCATGTGCTGAATACCTAGGTAACCCTAACCTCACAATATTTGTTTGTCTTTAATGTGGGCTTTTTTTTTCATAGTTGCCCCATATACTGTACATTTTACAAACATCACTGGAGATAACGGGTCTCATTTCTAAGAAGACCAGCAGCAATAAAATTGGTATTACAAACACCACAATAATATACCAGAAAATGATTAAAAACAAGTACAGACGTGCCTTACAGTAATTCTTCATTTCTTTATTAGACTCCCTGGCACTAACAGAGAATCTGATGTCAGAAGGCAGAATTCTCAGACATTAAAAACAGCAGCCTTTGATTAGTGCTTTTAAGGGACATGAGTAGCATTGCAGGGAATATCACTTCTGGAGAGAAGACAAATGTACCTGGATCTATTATTGTAGAGTCATTTTATTTTTTCAGTGCTATCCAAATATGCACAAACATTTGAGCAAAAACACCTTCAAGATAATGCAAAAGACAAAAGCAGTGGGAAGTTAAAAAAAGGTCTGCAGCAGAGGGTTTAAGGATGTTGCGTGCAAATAATAAAATGCTTGCACTAAAATACTGTAGCTAAGCAGAAATGATCAAGAATATGGGCCAAACCAAGTTCATGTAAGTTTGAGTTCCTATGAGTGTACAGTAAACTATGAACTAGAGCTGTACCAACCTCCCCTAGGAGACAAATCCTGATGTCTTCTGGGACACACTGCAATTTCTGGCTTCCTCATGTTCAAAGGGAAATCTCTATCGACTCTCTCAAATGTCTTTGCCCCCTCCCCCCCCACTACTCCACCAAAACACTCTCTCACAGGAGCTGTCAAATTCTTCAGTAAATTCCAAATATTTCAGTGGAGTTACTCCAGATTTAGAGATGTATGACTGCAGAATTAGGCCCCTGGTCTGAGTATGTTATCCATCCTCTTCCCCCCACATTCTAATGGCATGCTATAGAAGTTTAGGGCAGGTTGAGGAGGAACTGAGAAGATAATGAATGTATGCCCCGAAAGGAAGAGTGGGAACAGTAGGAACTGTGCAACTTTGGTGATGCTCCTGCTGCACTCAGGACCCACCTCCCTCCAGCCCAGGTCTTGATAACACGACATCCAAGTCTCTTTCATACCCTTCCCTCAGGGCAGGGTTTATTAATTCAGACAAACAGAGAAAAGCTATTCTGCTGACCCACCCAGGCTTCAGAAGCTGCTTCATCTGCTCCAAGGACCAGGAACCCATCAGTTATGCCTCCCCACCACCCTTTGTTTTGGTTAAAGATTTTTTTTTAAAATGCGTTCATACTATTTAAAGGGTGCCTTTATGGAAAAAAAATTATTCAACACAATCCAGGTGAGAGTGTCTTATGCTGTACATTTCAACTACCATTTAACTTTAGTGAGGTGGAGGGGTTGATATTACACTGGGCCAGGAGACCTGGGTTCTACTCCAAGCTCTGCCACTGGCCTGCTGGGTGACCTTAGGATAATTCCATTCACCTCTGTGTCTGTTTCCCCTCCTATCTGTTAGCTCTTGTCTACTTAGACCATGCTGCTGTAGCGCATCTGGTGAAGCGCTCTCCTGTCAGCATAATAAAACCACCTCCCTGAGAGGCTGAAGCTATGTTGGCAAGAAAAGGTCTCCAGCTGACAGTGTTGTGCACACAAGCGCTTATATTGATGTACTTCATGTTGCTCAAGTGTTTTCATACTCCTGAGTGACATAATTTTGCTGACATAAGCTGTAGTGTAGACATAGCATTAGACTGTAAGCTCAGCGGGGTGGGAGGAGCCTGTCTCTTACAGTACCTAGAACCCACAATGGGGCGCAGATTTTGGTTAGGGCCCTTAGGCAATACAAGTACTGAACAGAGAAAGACCTTCAGGTGCCCTTGTTACAACCACAATTAATTCAGTTGGATGCACTGGATTTAAATGAAATGTACTTGTAAACCACTTTATTTAAACTATTTATTTCAGCCACTGATACAACAACCTCATTAAAAGTACTTTGGGCCAGACATCCTTACAATGAATAGCACTTTATACCAAAAGTATCTCCATTAACTTCAGTGAAATTACCTGTGGAATAACATGCTACTCAGCGTAAATATAGAGATCTGAGTTTTCCCCTACAACATAAGTAGGATAGCAATTATGTGATGTTCAGAGACTATGTGTATTTTAGTGCAGGGTAAATATCTATTCTCATGTTTCCCAGGATCAATTCATTATTAATTAGGAGTCTGTATGGATAGGGAGTTCTAGGTCAGTCAAGAGGGTCCTAATGATGTATCTGAAAATACCTTGTTAAAATATTAAACCACTCAAAAGCCCAAGTCATTGTAGGGCTTGGTTTGGTATACAGCTTTAATCAAAATCAGTGACTTTCTCCAGCTATTTCTGAGTTATTTTTTAAACATCCAGTGTGAGACTAAGAAGTGAAATGACTTATGAATCTGAGGCAGAGTAAATACAGAAAAATATTCAAGGACAGCTATTCTGGATAAAGTCATTTACTATATAGGCAAATATTGATTTTTAATGTATACACACACGTGTGACTGGCTATTGGCTTGTCTCTTTCTATTCAACATAGCTGAACAATTCAGACTTTTAAAAATCATACAATTTATTTATGCTGTAGATAAATTGCATAAGGGCCCAATATTGTAAACACATGCTTACTAAAGAGCCCAATATTGTAAACATATGCACTTAACTAAGCAGTGTCTAAATCCCACCACTTGCTACTGCAAAACATCTATGATCTGGCCTTTCACCTCCACTGAGACAGCTAAATCTCCTATCCAGGCCTTATACATATCGACTCTTGACTAGTACTTTCTGGCTTTGACAAATCGCACCTATCCCCATTGTGTCTATACAAAGCACAGTTGCAAGACAGTTTTCCTGGCTTATTGCTTTGACCACTTAAACCCTCTCTTTACATCCCTTCACAGGATCCCCCTTCCCCAAGGCACTGTCTCCACTTTTGAGGCCCTCCATGTGCTATCCCTGCCCTACCTATCATCTCTTATATGATATCAAGGTGTCAAACCCAGATTTTGTTCAGCAAATTACACCAGCCTTGACTGTACATATAAAAAGCTTCCTACAGGCACCTGAATGCTGTCATCCATTATGCATGGGAGGATGTTGGGAGCAAAGTCATATTTAGGCCTGATAGAAGCCTGCTTTGATTGTTACAAGTTTTATAACTTAGTATAAGTGGTATTACACTTGTGTAAGAAATTGTAGAGTAATTTTTGTGGGAAAACTCAAGTTGCAAGCAACTACAGAGCTAGAAAAGACTGGTTTTAATTAACATTAAAACCGGACAAATGGCCAGCCTTACACTAAGATACCTACCTTTGAAAAACAGATAATGTTTCCTGCTCCCTAAAGAGAATGTCAACTCTTTAGTACCTATTTGCATGTGGTATTCAGCACAGTTTAGCAGGTTAAAAGGAACTTGCATTTTAAGCCTGACCCAAAACCCATTGAAGTCAATGATAAGATTCCCATTGATTTTAATGGGATTATTCCTATGCTTAAATTTAACTATGTACTTTAACTTGCTGAATAAGCACCAGGGAGACCAACGGCGCTTGAATGTAGGAAAGAGGTTTCTAAACAATAGGGCAGATATCTCTTGAGTACTCAAGTGAGTGTAGGAAGTTACCTGGTAACTTGCTATCCCAGAGACCATGACATAAAAAGGAGCATCTTCCATAAGACCCCACAGAGCAAAATGTTTAAATATGTGCTGAAGTCTATCCCTATTCAGCAAGGGACTGAATAGGAATGGACTGCTGAAGCCAACCCTAGATTAGCAATAAGCCTTCTATCCAAGTAGTCCAGCTGTTAACTGCAACATATGCAATCATAGTTGGCTTCTTTTCTGAACAGCAGCAAAAGTGAGCCCAACCATATGCCCCCCCAGACCTTCTCTGTAGAATCTTCTCCAGGTCAGTAGGCTCTTGTGTGCTTCTTGCAGCAAAGGCTGAATCTGCCAGTGTTCCTGTTCTCCCAAGGAGCAGAGGCGTAGGCCCTATACTTTTCTGGCTAAACACTCTTGTCACAATTTTAGTTTAATATAAATCTCCAAAAAAGTAGTGAACATCACCTGCACTGTACTTCTGCCAGACTCCAGTACAAGCTGTCAGTGATGGAGATGTGATTAGTCATTCCCAGTGGTCAGAGCAGGAGTTGGTAGCCAGGAACTGGATCTAAGGGATGTCAGGAATCAGAGGGTCAGGACTGGGTTCAGGGAGAGAGGCAATGCCAGGAGCAGGGCTAGGAACAAGCAGATTTAGCAACTGCAATAGGCAAATGCTTTGAGCAGCCATTGAATGCTTCTGATGGGTTTAAGAGACAGATTGGAAGAAACAGAATACTATCAGGGGCTATAGCAAATTAGGCAGCCTTCTACAGGCCAACTTTGCTCGTTAGGTTGTCCGGAGATTGGCTTTGCTGCAGGCCCTGATGCCAGAACCAAACTTTCCAAAAAGGAATGCAAAGACAATGGAACTGGGATGAATCAGACCCCACTACTATTTGTTCTTGGTTTCTGTGTCACCTGCTTCACATAGTACATCAAGGATGGATGGATGCACCCTTCCTTAATGGTGCTCTAAATGAAGCAATAGGAAATTAAGACTTTCTTCTGTTGCTGTTGTATAGCAATAGTACATTCAGTCTCTTGGGCGAAGTCCTTTTCTTGTGTTCTTCAAAAGGCACTTGAACTCTGTGTTATATCATAAAGGGATACAATAGACAATGATTTGTATATTTAGCACTATGGTCAAACACTTCCAAAAGAGCTAATGGAAATCAGCTACACAGCTAATCATCAGCTTATTCAACAAGAAATTAACTAGCATGTGGAAGCCCTGTCTGATTGGTTTGCTTGTTGTGTGGGGAGGAGGAGGATGGAATGGACTGGAAGGACTAAAATGGACTTGCCTTCTTCTGTGTGAAAAACTATCCAGTTTGCCTGCATTTTACATTCTCCATTTGTGTCTGTGCAATGAATTTGTGCCAGGAAAGTTATTCTAGGTCAAAGATGGAGTAAGTCCCTTATGTAACTTGTATGTCAGATTGTATGTCTACAGCTGCAGTTCAAATTAATATAAATTAGAAAGTAAACATACTGCCAACAGGAAACTTCCCCATTAACACTGGAGTTTCCCCCTAGTTCTTTTTACATTTTCTTGGAATTTTAGGGACCATCATTAATTTTAAAGGCTGCCTCACGTGTCAGCTAAATCTCATTCTTGTTGAAGAAAGGCATAATTCTAAGACCTCAGGCTTCTAAAATGTAAGGTAAATTGGCTGCACTGTACTCTGTAGTTCACATCACATAAGGAAAAATGAGCATGGAAGCATGCATACACATCTGCTAAATGCTTTCCTTTAGTTATTTTGTATGGAGCTATTCATATTTAAACATGTCCTAATTCATACTTAATGCATTCCTAACATAATACACTCATGAAAAATAACCTTGAGGAATCTGAAGTTCAGTAATTCCCAATCTGTCCTTAGCTAGCACCAGAAGATACCCTGTTCATCACCAGAGATTATACTTTAAAGAAATATTCAACCCCATGCTCTTGGTGTCCCTAAACTCAACTGCCAGAAGCTGGGACTGGATCCTTAAAAAATGCCATTTTATTAATTCCCTCTGAAGCATCTGGTACTGGAAGTGTCAGCAGACAGACTACTGTGCTAGATGAACCATTGGTCTGACCCAGTATGGCTGTTCTTAGGAGAGTTTATTGGAATCCCCCTATCTCATTTCCATATTTTTTTTAATATATGGGAGCCTTGGGGTTTTGTGCCAGTTGGGAACAGGAAGTAAGGAGTATTGCAGCCTAACTACAATGGCTTTGATTTTATGGTTTAGATTCCTTAATTGGCTAGACAAACCAGGTGATGTTCACCCCTGTGCAGAAGACCAGTACAAGGCCAAAAGCACTACTGTTATCCCACTTAAGACATTTTCAGGTCCTAAGTGGTGCATGGCTTTTGTGTAGACACGGCAGTGGAGTGCATTTCACTCAGAGTACATATTCACTCATATTGTATGGATAGACAGCCTAGGAAGGTATTTTTGATAGAGTCCTTGGGCAGTTTTATATTTTTTTCCCCTAAAACTACAAGGTAAATTTATAGTTATACATATAATATTTAGTTGTACCTAGAGATTTGTTCTTACCCTTTATAACTTTAAAAGTGATTATTCTTCTCTCTACACTTGCATTTCTAAGAACAGAATTGTAAAATGATCTGATTTCTCTAAGTTATAGCTATCTCTTTCCCCTCGAATCATTTAGATAGGCCTTTCAGCATACAAGATGTTTTGACAAAGTGTATTTAATTTGTCAGTTGCTATGCAAGATTTTGTTGTTATGCAAGAGTTACAGAGATGGAACATACTGTCAAAGTTAATATAATGGGTGAACATTTCCAAATTTGATGGACTATATAGCGTATGGTGTTTGATTTCAAACAATTCTCTAACACTGTTCAATAGGCAGATCCTATTGTTGGAATTAGGATAAAGTTAAAAATGATTGTCCAAGGAAGCCATATAAAAATATCCCTCCAAATGCAAGTATGCAGTAAAAACTGGAGCTAGTTGAATACTGAAAGGAATGTTTCATTTCCCTCATACTAAATCTGTATTCACACACAGAAGGATATTTGTGTATGAGCAAGAATTTTCATTACATACTGGATGAAATTCCCTGCATGCTGAGTGCTGGCTCAAGACACACACTTCCCAAGTCTTGCATAAACTCTCAAACCAGAATTAAAGTGACCCTTAAGAAGTGCCCTGGACTTTCTCCTGTCCCTTTCTGGGTGTGAATTTCACACAGTCTATTTACAGGAAAATAGATATACCCATTCTCAGAAAGTAGGCAAGATGGAAAAAAACCCAAACACCCCAGTGTGACAAAAGCTGATTGAAGTACTTAGGTCATCTGGCTAGTGGGCTGGGTGAGATAAGGAACCAATTAGCCCATCAGCCCAGAAGGCTAAAGTGGTACAGGGAAGATACATAAGGGAGAGAGCAACAGAGCTAGCTGAGCCCGGTCTCACACAAGCCTCAGGGAAAGGCAACCTCTGCTCCAATCTGGTCCTGAGGAAAGCACTGAAAGCATACAGGAGATTGTAAATAGACTGCTGCATGAGGAGTGCAGTGCTGTTGGTGGAGGGAATTGAAATAAATGGCACTATGAATGCACAGTCAGTGGAGTCTGTGCAGTTTCTGCAGGCCAAGACATCAGGAGTGAAGGCATACCCTGTTACATCCACTATAGTTAAATAGCAAAGTGAAAGACTATTCAGGCCCAGAAGACAGACCATATTCTGCTCAGCTCCCCTGCCTGCATCGATCTGTGCTGATTCCATCTAATTGGCCACTATAGTTATAAGTGTTTAGTTCTTTTCACTACAATATTAGTCTCAAGTCACTTCTATAATAAGAGGTTTAGAGTAGGATTTGCGAGCACACTCTTTTCCTACTGAAGTCAATGATAAACTCATTGACTTCAATGGGAGCAGAATTAAGCCACTACGGAGTGTATTTACAAATCTCACCCTTGATTTCTGTGGTTCTTGATCATTTGTAACTAGCTTCCATTACCCCCCACCCCTTTCATAATCATCCTTACTAGAGTGAAATCCTGCTCCCACTAAAGTCAATAGTGAAATTACCATTGACTTTAACAGGGCCAGAATTTTACCCCTAAAGTTTAGTATCATAATATGGAGTTTTGGCATGATTCCTCACATGAGAATTCTGCGTTGAGTCTCATTTAGTTGTTCAACTACAATCACTACTTAAATGAATTCCTGGGAGTTACCTAATATGCCTCTACCCCGATATAACATGAATTTGGCTATAATGCGGTAAAGCAGTGCTCGAGGGGGAGTGGGGGCAGGTGACTCCGGTGGATCAAAGCAAGTTCGATATAACGCGGTTTCACCGATAACAAAGATTTTTTGGCTCCCGAGGACAGCGTTATATCTGGGTAGAAGTGTACTAAATTTAAGAGTATCTTCTTTTTTTGTGTTCCAGAAAGCCATCATTTATTTGTTTGTTCTTTCAGCAGTCATTTATGATGCTGAAAATTTGCTTCCTCAAACTAAGTTCAAATGGCACACAGGGACGTTACCCAGAGCCAAAATTGGCCAGAAGCAAAAATGGGGAAACACCACCCAATGAAATCTAACTATAGTTAAAATCAAATTTATATATATATATATACACACACACACACAGATATGACCAAGATTTCACAGCAGTTTAATGCAATTCTGCTTCAGTAATTAAACAAAAAGAGTAAGGTAATGAGTAATTGTTAGGAAAAACTTCTAGGACAATACAGGTAGAAGCCCTGTAGGCTTTCTGGTTTTAACTGGGTATCAACCAGATTAGAAGGAAAAACATAGTAACACAACAGCAAAGTTTCAGAGTTAATTTAAAGGGCAGGATAAACTACACCTCATTTTAAATTGAGTGTGAGAGCCCGTGTGTATGTTGGTGTAACTTTTTCAAGGCGGTTGTAGGAGAAAAACAAATAGGAAGGTGTATAACAGTGAGATGGAGCTGTCATTACTCCATTTCTCCTCAAATCCCCCTCACCCCCAACACCAAAAAGAGGGGGAACTAAAATAAGGTGTTAAACTGCTATGTTAAAAGAAGATACACTGACACAACATGGACTGAAGAATACTGTAGTTACACTTCAGTATGTAGTAAAATATGCTCCTTGTTGTGCACTGATGCAGACTAATTATCTGCTGATACCTCTGTAGTGTTTACATTCTTTTCACTAGCTGAATTTCTCAAAATCAGAGATACTACTTGTATTACAAAAAAGAAGAATTATTGTATAAAGAAAAGTGCATAATTGCAAACCAAAGTGGATATTTTGACTCTGCTTGGAAGCAAAACAGGAATCTTGTTGCTGACACATCTTACATAAATTTCAGCCTCTTTTAAAGTAATACCTAATACTCCGTTAAAGAATATTACCATGTTTGTAAAGGGATCCTAAGAAGGCTTGAAAAAATCCACAAATAGCCAATTTAAATGTGTCATAATAGTTGTTTAAGAGGTTTACTGTTTGTAAAATATGTTGGCAAAACTATGTTCTATATAACATAAGTGCATGTGTGTATATATTCTGTTTATTAATTCCAATTTTTAACACACACTACATAGGAGCCTCCATTCCAGGCTTTGAGTGCCCTTTCCAATATTTGATACAACCCATCAATTATGCTAAACCACCACCAAAAAAAAATAGCCAGACTTTACAATCAAATTCACTCCCAAATCCATACCATATTAATAATCCTCTATCTCGTCTGGTCCCGAATGCCTTTGAAAAAAAGGAGGGCCTTGAAAAATGTTTGGAATGTTAAAATACACAACACACACTATTAAAGAGCCATTGTAGGAGCATGAATCCTTTAAAGTATTATAATCCCTATTTTGAGTACTCTATGGATAACTGTTTATAGCACAATATGCCAAATTATACACTTGTCACCACTGAAACAAATGGAAATGAATGACTTACAAATGGAAGCAGATGTGAATATTTGAGCCGGTTGAAATTCAGAATTTCCATTCCAATGAAAATTCTTAACATTTTGAAATTTCCTTTTATCCTAAATTGAAATTAAGTCCAATTTTATAAATTTTCTGAAATTTTTTTAAATATCAAAACACCCCCATTTCAGTAAGGTCATTGTGCATCATTTCAACATTATTTGCGAAGCTGTTGTAGCCATGTTGGTCCCAGGATGAGAGAAACAAGATGGGTGAGTGTTAGTATATAGGCTTGTTTGTCAGCCTGAGATAGAATTTTGGGTTTGACCTTTTGATACTTTTATATCTTACACTAATATTTGTGAACAAAGACACTGTGTGTGTTGCTTCTGGCTGGCCAGATGGGTTTGTTAGCATAATGGGAATGAACAGATAAGAGTACTTGAAGTGTTACAGTAGACAACCTTACTCCTCAACCTTCCCATGGGATACAAAAGACAAAGACAACCTTCCCATGGGTTGAGACAAAGCCCCTAGACTCATGGCCCCACAAAACGGAACATGACCATAAAGTTGTAAGGGCTGGGACCGAGGGAATGCATTGCAGGTATATTTGGGCCCACTAAGAACTGGGGAATAGGGACTGGGGACATGAGGTAAAGGTTCTGCAGCATCAGAGCTGGGAATGGAACACTGGAAAACAGACTCTGCCAGTATGTAGAGCTATGGATTTACTTGCTTGGAACTAACTTCAATAAACATTGCATTGCCTGCACTTCCAACTTCTGATCTGCTTTCTGTCTTCAAGAAAGCCCTCTTGCAGTGAGGTAATATCTTTTACTGTTGGACAAAGAAGCTTTTGATCTCTAGAGTTCTTCCTCAGCAGCTTGTCTCTTTAACCAGCAGAAGTTGATCCAATAAAATATATTACCTCATCCACCTTGTCTCTCTCATGTCAACGGTGTCATTTCAAATTAGTCAATTTTTCAATTTAATCAAATCAGCATTTTCTGATTGGAAAATTGTTCTATCAGAATTTTTTCCACCAGCTCTAGTAAACCTGTATGTTGCTATTATGCAGAATAACTGCAGCTTAAAAATATAACGTCTACAGGCCTGATTCCAAAGCTGCTCCATGTGCAGAACTCCCACTGAGTTCAATGGGAATTATAGGGACCAAATTCACCATTGGACCCAATTCCTTATAGACAAGAGTTGCTCATCCTTATGATAGAGGTGAATTTGGTTTGTTGATCAGATACAGAAACCATGATGATGTAGGCAGATTTATGTCTATAAAAAGAGTTAGTGATTATTTTAATTTTCTTAATTAAAAGATTTGTTTTCTTTTAGGGCAAAAAATGGCTTTTCAAAATGAAACTGAAAAATTTTGTTCAGGTCAAAATTTTCTTGGTTAATTGTGTTTCCCCCCTGCCTTTCTCTTCCTTTCCTCACCCCCATTTCCTGTGGGGGGAAGGGGCAGGAGCAGGAGGAAGGAAAAGGAGAAATCTAAAACAATAGTTCAATTTTTTAAAACCAAAAATGTTCAGGTTTGTTTCACCTGTCTCATCCCCCCACCCTGGCCTGTCAGAAGACTACACATAGTATCTCCATAAAAAGCAAGATCCTGATTTTAATTCATTTGCCATTATATTTTATAAATAAGCCTCTGGGCAAATTTATATAATTAGAAGCATGGTTAGCGCCAATCACCTAGAGTAGGAATTACTCATGAATAATACACCCATGCACCTTCCACCTCCAAAAATTCCCAGTCCGGCAGTAATGTCAGCATTGCTTTAATGGAAAGCAGCATTGAGTGTGAGATTCCCAAGCCACCCTTCACTAAACCTTTTCCATACTCAAGCCATCCACAAATATTTGAACAAACAGATTTCATTTGCACTGCACCATGTAGGTCAATTAAACAAGATTTTGACAAAGGAGAAATTCCAGGGCTACGTGCATTCTTTTTAGACAGCTCCACCTTCCAGCATCCCAGAGTTCAAATCTAGGGGCTGTAAAACAGGAACACGATCCCCACTTGTCAATAGGGATATACAAATAAATATCTTAAACCATCTTTTTGACAGAGCTGTGTTTCTCTCGGATAGACAGTTTGATTAAAGGACTTGTCAAGGACTGGTAAATACTACAACTGGCTTAACCTACGTGTAATTTCAGGATCACTTATCTGTTTAGCTGTACTGGTATATCCCAGCATGCCATTAATTGTTCTGTTTTATATTATATATTAATATTATTCAATATTTATACAAAGAAATTTCTCCAAATAAAAGCAGATGTTTGTCAATATTTTATTAATAGTTAGCTAACTGCATAGATTTCTTTTGTTGGAATCTAGTGTTAGTTTCCTATAGTAAAGCCATTTTATTTGGCTTTGGAAATATGGAACCTGAGAGGTGTTCTCAGTGCTGTGCCTCGTTCAGCTGGTTAACAACGCTGTACATTTTCTATGACAAATTTCAAGCAGAACAAAGATTTATATTTGGTTGGGGAAAAAAAAGTCTTCAATTGTTCAATGATATGGAAACAAAAAAAATGATTTGGTGTCTCCCTGTGTTGATTTTTTTCAAATCAAATCTCAACCAAAATTAAATTTGTTACAATGGAAAAGGCATTTTCCATTTAAAAAAAGAGTTTGGATGAAATAGTTTCAATCAGCTGTGATATCTAGTAGAGGGAGCACAGAGAAGATGCAGAGGGGCAGCCAGCTGAGCAGGCACCACAGCAGCCTCCCATGACTATGACAGGAAATCCTTTTGCTTCCCTGCAGCCTGAGACTTTGGCTAAGACTAAAAGTCTCAGGATGGGGGGTTTAAAAACTTGGTCACTCCTAGCCAGACCAGGATAGCTAGGGGCAAGGGGAAGGGTTTAAAAAGACTCTGAATTTTAACATTATAAAGTCCCTTAAGCAGTGTGCAGCTCTTCAGTTTAATTCATTTCTCATCTTGTGCAATAGTTGGACTAGCAACCCCATCCTCCTTTTTCCCGTGCCCCCCCTACACCCCCTCCCCCGGCCAGTCCCCTAGCATTCCACTGACTTCTCTTTATAGACCTACTAATTGAGCCCTTTAGCTTTCTCTCCTGTGCCTAACAGTATATGGTACACATCATTTGTTCTTACCCACAATGTGCTAACCACTGTCCAAATGAAGAAAGCGCACACACTCACTCTGAAGAGATTAATGTCTTTATTGTATAAATGTAGGTTTCCACACTAATCCATGTACATGAGCATACTAAAAAACCTCCCCCCTCAACAAAGCCAATGAAGCAGAATTCATTTGGGCATTTCTAGGACGTGCATTTGGAAATATTGGTGGGGAGAGGGAGAGAAAATAGGGACAAATTAGTGAAACACACTGTTTCTCATGCTGCAATTACACAAGCCCTGGCCATTGGAAGAAACTAGAGCAATTTAGGAGCTGCTTTAATAGATACCAGCTGGCTATTGTCCCCATGGAATCATATGCCAGGTGAAAATTGGCAGAGGTTAAATGTGTTCATCCTGCTCAAATACAACCCCTACATTGGAATGGAGAAATTGGTATAGAAGCTGGCTGTGCCACATTACAGCAACTGGCCAGGTAGGATCACATTCTGCGTTTTTGTGCCACCTATACATTTAAGTCATGGGACTTCTTTTTTGTGGCCGAATTGGGACTATGGTTTGCAAGCTTTTAAAGATTTTTCCCATCTCTTTTCTTTAGGGGAAATCCTCTTTAAATTTCAAAATCCCTTGTAATCAATGGTGCCATCTGTTGAGTCATTTCTTTCCTATTGCTTTTCAAAAACAAACAAAACAAACTATTCTGTGCACCATAACTACAACAATGTGTGGTTGTTGGCATCTTAGCCCATGTCCATCACCATAGTGTCTGACTGCCTGTGGAACTATGGCAAAAAAATCAAGGGTTTTGGGAGAACTTCCAATTACACTCCTTCCCAAAAAGAAACAGTAGAGTATTGACAGCTTGGTGAGGAGATGTTAATGACTTTTCCTCTATGATCGTGTTTGTCCTTATCCTCCCTCATCTATCCCCCATTACTTTTCACCTGTCTTCTCTTCTCCTCTGACCCCTTCTCACTACTGTTTTCCTCCTGTATTTTTTTTAATGTCCTCTCCATATTTGTTTCTGAACTCTGATCTACTAAAACATGTTTTTTGTCCTTTATCACACTCATATCTGAATTAGTACTGTACTCAAAATCAAAAAACAAAGCCAACCCCCCAGGATTGCTTGTGGTGATAAGGGGCAACCTAGCAATAGCCATAAAACAGATCTAATCAATATACTTACACTACCCCACACTGTTCAGATATGTGGAGGATTATGAAATCTGTTAATCTGACAATTATAATTTCCCAGTAGCCCTACCTCTATAAAAACTAATTTTAAGTTGGAAATCCCATTGCTACCTTACAGAAACAACAACAAAAAAAAGGGAAGGAAATGGGAAGCTTCTCTGCACTATACTAAACTGACCATGCAAGGTCTGCATTGTGGAGTAGTTTATAGTAGTTCTTTCCTTGTCACAACAAATAAGAGTCCAATGACTGCCTCAAAGAATTTAAAGGCTAAGTTTATTCTGCCAGCCTATTTTAAGCAGTACTTAAATGTTTTGTGACTAAAAGCCAAGATGCATTGTTGCAAGTGCAGCATGAAATATATAGAAAAAGGACTTCCTCTTCTAGGAAACAAATATTTTGACACCGATGCAGTCAAATTCTGCATTTGCATTCAGATATGAATGATACAGCTATTGACATCAATGGCGCCTCTGTGTATGCATGAAGAACGAATTCCTTTCCATAGGTGAAGAATCTCACTAAGGTCTCAAATCCACATAGCTACTCACAAGAAGGGCAAAAATTTCTATGAGCTAATGGCTACTGTAAATAGAAGCTACCATATATGTAGCCTCTCCTCCCGCCTTCCTCCATCCCTCAAATGCCACAGCTTTGCATGCAGTAAAAGCTATAGTATGGATTTCCTTTGCAAGCTTTGAGGCTAATATCATGTATCTCATCACAAACAAGGGGAATAGTGGTGAAATTACTGATTACATGTCTATATTAAGTAATCATTAGCGGCAGACAAACATCAAGAATTCAAGGTAGGGAAGGCTGTTTTGGTTACATAAAGATATGGTCATATGTGGAGTCTTCTCCTGTCTACTTACTATGTGCAAAAAAGTAGTCTTACCAGGCTTTGCTGGAGTGGACTACTTAGCTTTAAAAATAAAACCCAAAACAGTATACATCCTCAAAAGAAATTCTCATTCTGTGAACATTTGTGCTAAGTTCATATGCTTAAATGCATTTGTTTTCTGTGAGAATACACACTGGTAAATGTTCTATTATTCCTATCAGGTATCAGAGACAACCAACAACTGAGCAATATAGCTTAAATAGCAATTTGGACAGCAGAGGAAGTGTGTGTTAAATGTTGCTAAATAATTTGGAACAAAACTTCTAAGACGTTTGTCTGCAGACATTCCACCAAGAGAAAAGCAGGCAAAATGATATTAAATACATTTGTTTTGGTTATGAACGATTTGTTTAGCACTGCTTGGATGAAAGGAGCAACCATCTTTTAAAAGGTTGCTATTTATCATGGAAATTAATTGACTAGGAATTGAGCGTTTTATTCATTTGTATTCTGAAAAAGGAAAGTCAGCCATTTTTATTGTCCCTTAACATTATTTAGAATGCAAATATTCTTTGCCTCATCTGTTTGAAGGGGATATAAGGATTTATTTTGCTTTTTGGGAGACAATATTGCTAATTAGCACATAATATAACATTTAAATTATAGGTAAAAACACTTTACTACCCTTAGCATGTACATTAAGTCCATTAATATTTAACATGCACTTGCTTCCTGGGCTTAAACTTATACAGCAGAAAGAACCATAATAATCATTTATCCCTTTCTGTATATATTTAATCTCAAGCAGAGGTTTTCTCCGAGTTGTGTGGAATGAAAAGTTAGGACCCAGTCTAGCAAAAAAATAAAGCATTGGTGGCTTTCCCGGCCATTAGTGTTACACAGGGAGAAGGTCAACAGCATGTTATGCAATTGCAAATACAACTCAAACCCTTATCTGCAAAGAGATGCAAAAGCAATAAAGGCCAAACTTTATTGGCTGAACAAGAGACAAATTAAATCATCATCATTACAAAAACCACCAAGGACTCATGCCTTGTCACAGAACATAACAAAATTACATGTTCACTCCCATTATCCAAAGGAACCAGGTTCATTTTTATATGGAGGCATTATACAGCTCATTCCCATACTCACATAAATGTCTATTATAAGCCTCACTAATCATCTCCTATTAAGAATAAGCTAATTAGATTGTTAGCTCTTGTGGGGGTGAAAGGGATATAGTAGTGCAGTACATAATTCATATTCCACTACAATAACTAAACAAATGAGGAAGCAAGAGTATAGAGAAGAGCAAGAGATTAGAGCCATTTTATTTTACAGATTGTTTTGCAGCATGAGAGATGTAGAATACTCACTCTTCTGATGCAAGTCAATCCAAAGAGTGGTATTCACCCATGAAAGCTCATGCTGCAAAACGTCTGTTAGTCTATAAGGTGCCACAGGATTCTTTGCTGAAGCAAGAGTAAACCCCCAAGAAAATGGAAAGAGCAGACATTGAAATACCAACTATGTTTTGGTTACTTGGGGTGATAAGTTAATTTACAAGCTTAAGTAAAATATGAAAGTCTACAACCACCACAATAAAAATCAAAACCAAATCTATTATGTTTAGCTTTTGATAAGTGTAACAGCTAAACAATCTGTAGGGAAAAAATGCACAAATACAGAAGGTTTACTTAACATTTTGAACTCCCTCCCCCCACCCCATGACTGTTTTTCAAACCAAAGAGATATCACCACATGACTAAAAATTATTCACCTGCCAAGCACTGTAGGTTTACATGGTCAGATTTATAACTAGGGCTTAAAAGACTTCATGGGGTCCCCTCATTGAAACAATTTTAAAATGTATATATTTATAGGGCCAAATTTTATCTGGCAGCTAGAACCTGATTTAATGGACATAGGGAACGAATGAACATATTTGTTGCTAGCCAAGATTAGCTACAGGCCACACATCCATTTCCCAACTAAAATCCTACTAAGAAGAATAATCTGCTCAGGAGATGGAGTAGGGCCCACCACAGAGTCTGAGTCTAAATGGATAAACATGCCTACCCTATCCCTGACCCATAAGTCTTTTCATCATAACATCTCTTCATCCTCTGTCATTGAAGGCCTGTACCATGGCTTCTCTGTACAGTTTTGGAGGAACTGGAATACGGGCAGCCAACTGTTGACTCTTATCTACTCCTGATTATGGTTTGTTGCTGTTATCGATGCGGAAGTCAGCCAGAAAACGGCCCTTAAAAGCAAGATGATTCAGTTTATTGTTAGATATTTTGGTTAATTAAGATGCAGCTAATATAATATCAGCAACTGGAGATGGACGAAAACCATTTGTACATTTTTACACTTTAGCTTCTGACAAAAACCAGGAATAGTAGGGGGGGAAAAAACCCTTGGGTTCCTGTTCAAATCAGTTCTTAATATTTGATCCAGATTTGCCCTTCCCTATTAGGAACAAATGCTAGTGATTCTTACTTGCCCAGACTTTACTTAGTAGCTAATCTTAAGTACTTATTGATTTTTAGTTCACACTGTAATTTCTATTAAGAGCCTGAGGGCCACATTCCACCAGCACATTCATAACCAAAAAACAAACAAATAAACAAGGGCCAAATTTTGCCTTTAGATACATATATACACAAATATAATTTGAAGTCTCAATGCCTGAGTCTGTAGTAGATTGCAAGTCTAAGGTTTGTTAGAATAAGCATATAAGGCAAAAGTACAGGAAGGTTTTAAATGTATGGAGACTTTATGCTAGTTGAATTTGAAGATCTTATACATTAACTGTATATTATACCCTATGCTTTTCTATGGGAAAGCCATAATACCATCACAGATTACATGTGCCCATATATGGGATATATATCTGTTGAACACATTCTGTATAACAGTTACACTAATTATTTAGATTAAATGTAATGTTTAAAGGCAAAGAAAATAACCTTCATACACTTCAAGGTATACATTAATCATCTGTTAGTAAAATAATCTTTGCCCACATCATACAGGATGAATATACCTGTTCCCAAACCTCTTCATGTGGTCTTGTTCTTTTGCTACCGATAAAAAAACCCCAAAACAACCACCTTGTCCCAGGGGAAGGCTGGCTTATTTCTGTAGCAGTTTATAAACACGTGCACATACGCTAACATCCATTTTCATGAAACACACCCTGGTCTTATAGAAATTCTGCTGTTGCTGGTTGACTGGATAGGTTAGCCATGTTTTTAGTGTAAACACAACGCAAAGTTTCTAGCTCGTATTAGAGTATAGGCTGTGATTATACTGGAGCTTTCATTCAGAAACTTTTAATTTTTGCCTTTCCATTTATCTAATGAACCACATAACTCAAATTTATTACACATCTAGGCAGCTAGAACCTCAAATCATAAGGATCTCATCAAATAATGTGAAAACATGACATGTCTGTAGTAATACTATATATTAAAGAGAATAAACCAATTCTGATCTTACTTACATCTGTGTAAGAAAGAAGAAAATACAATTAAGTCCACAGTAGTGATTCGTATCCCACAGTTCAGAATCAGGCTCCACCACATTTGCATTAATAGTGAAATACATACATCTTCATAGATGGACTATTGATATTAGTTCCAAAACATCGCATGACTGGCTAAGTGCAACTACTGATGCTGAGAAAGATTGGTGAGAATATGTGGAGGGGTTCATTTCTCTCTGAAGTATTAAGAACAGCACAGGCCACCACCAGAGAGACCAGATATCCGTCTACAAGTATGGCACTTCTTGTGCTCTGCTCTTAAACCACTATAGCATTTTAGGGCACAATTATAAATACCTTATTTAGGGCTATCCTTACTCATCTTAAGAGCCTAACTCCTTGAGTAGTCATGTTGATTTCAAGACAACTCTTTGAGGAACACACAATACTACTCAGCATGAGTATGGGTGATAGTAGCAAGAATACTCAGGGGACAGATCACTCATCATTCAGGGATGAAACTTTGCACATTATGAGCTAGATTCTCAGCTGGCATAAACTGACACAGCTCTATTGAATTCAATCCCAGGCCCAATAGTTCAGACCGATTAGGAGAGACTGGCTTCCCCCTTTCACTAATTTAGTCATCATCAATTTTTACAAAACATTACTGAAACAAGGTAGGTTACAGTTTTCCAAACATTTTTCATTTAAAAAAATACATAAATACATATGGTAATCAGCTGTCCCTGTGATATTGGCATTATGCAAAGCAGCAGCAGCAAATGACAGGTTTTAAAACTGGACCTTTCCTTGGCACAACAACATTTTTCATATGGATTACTACTTACAAGTGACAATATTAAACTATTTCAATTCTTATATAAAAATGTAGTTTCTCCTCTCAATTACAAAATACTCTTTTATAAGAGGAAATTAAGCCATAAAGCACAATGGGTATGAAAAAGTTCATTTCTATTCTGAAAAGTTATTTTGTAAGGATGGGTCCATTCTTGCTCAACAGTTGTATTCTTTGTGAGTACTAGGAATATCTATATTTGCCAACTACAGTAGTGAGTTCCCACTGGTTTTTATTCTTACTGCCCAACAGCTAAAATTGCAATCTTTCCTGATTTTGCAACTGGTCACTAAATTGTAGTCAGTGATACCTGTGCAATGCCTCTCAGGGCTAGCTGAGGTTCTAATTCATCCTGCAATGCCTGTTGTATTACTGGTAAGGCAATGGTGCATATGAAGAAAACAACCAAGCTTGCCTTTCAAAATCTGCATTATGTTTGCAGGGCTTGCAGTTACACAAATATTGTGCCTGTAAACTGAACAGATTTTATATGAAAGTCATACAGACAATAAGTATGGATCCCCAGAATGCCATTTTATACATTCGCTTTTCAGAACACATGTGTACTTCCAGGCACAAATGTCCACAGTGGTGCAAAAAGAAAAACATGCAGCTGAACTAGAAAGTAAAGAGCTCCCAGCACCATATGGCATACATGCAGGAGTATTGGAGGGAATTAGGGATTGAATGGATGGGCTGTTAAAAATAAACAATCTTATCAAATTTAGCTGCTATACCAGAGTTATATATGCCTCCCTGGTACTCTGTCAATAGGAGGCCAGGTATGACAGACTTTGTAATGTCCAAACTAGGACTCTTCAGGTGTAAGAGATCCACCAGACAGACAAGTCACCTCTTGTCTAGAGGAGCTGGAAGTTTCTTTATTCAAGCTTCCCGGGCAATGCACAAGTCCAATTCCTCGGTATTCTAATTTTTGAGTGATAAGGCATGTGAGCAGAGGTTAGTGTGGATGCTTATGTTGTCTTTATTAGTAATTTCCTTGATTGTTTTTACTGATTGTGTTGATAGGAAATGCACCCTTAGTACTACACATTAAGTTAATTAAGCTTTTGGTGAGAGATATTTAAGTAATTTTTCCTAGTGTGTGCGCATATATCACTGCAATCAGTTTATTAAAAATAAACTTTTCAGGGCAATAAATTTGCTTTGCAACCTGAACTCTTGATGAGAATGTTATATAAGGTAAATACCACTGGTGTGAACATCTGATAAAGAAATATAAATACAGCACAATACATCACTGCCATCATGCCATCTGGCTGATTAGTGTGTAAATAATTATAGTTATAACTATTCTTTTCAAACCCCTGAAATAAAAAAGGGTTACTGGCAAAGAAACTGACAGCATGCTTTAACAGAAAAGAGATAGTTAGGTCTCTAATCATTGTGAAGAGCATAATACCACCCTGAAAACAAATTCACTTATATCAGTTTGTCCAAACATTTAGTGAAATTGTCTGAAGATGTTACAGCTCAAATTGGTATATCTTGCATTGCAAATTAAGAACTATTTCATGCTACTAGAAGATGATCTCTGAGATGAGTGTTGTCAGAAGTTCAAAAAACTTTCCAATTGAAATGATTCTTTCTTATTTCATATCATGGATCCAAATAAATTGCAGATTACATATCATTTCAATGTTACTTACAATATTTGGGCTTGATCTACACCTCACTTAAGCTAATGGAAAGACTTCCCGACACTTCATGGGACTTCTCCTGTTGAATTCTCACTACTGAGAGAGGTCAATCTTAATTCACATTTTAGAATGGGTCTTTTGGATAAGAATAATACATGTGGATACAAAAAGGTACTGGATCTTCTTCTGGACAGATTCATAGGCTTCTGACCCACCCATTCAGAAAAAAAGACTATCACCTGACAAGCCAGCTCTGCACAGATTAGCAAATACTCCAACCACCACTAATGATCCACAGATGATGGTATGGAAAAAAAATGTTCTGCATGTTGGAGTGTTTGCATGTACATAGAAATATGTACATGATTATGTACATGCATAGTGGGCCAAATATTGATAAGCACTAGTGAGGCCAGCACAGGATTCATGTTAAGGTGTGAACAGAAAACTATATGCATAAATGCATATTTTATGTATATGTTTTGCTATCTGTGTATACTTTATATGCACATCTAAGGTACCTTTTTAACATGTGTCCTTGTATGAACTCAAGTATATATGTGAAGATCTAGGAATCCCCAAAATACTAAGGATTAACATTAGGGACATGCCTATAGTCTAACCAAATGGAAAACAAAAGCATGAAGTATGTAGAAGGTAAACATAAAATAGCAAGACAAAACATACAAAGGTGCTTGGAAAATTAAGCTAATCTCTAAAACTTCTATGAATGTCAAGCATTAAGCCCAGACCATAACCCTAGATCCTGTTTGCTGTCTGTGGGTAGAACTAAAACCACAGTTTCAACACTCCTGAATTTGTGGGAATGGTTGGTTACTAAACCAGATCTATGTACAAAGGTCAAATCTGAACAACCTGGAACTTTGTCCATTGTGGAGAGAGGTTCAAGCTGTGAACACAGACAGCCTTCAAAACCAGGCATTTGGTCTGGGCACAGCCCAACAGCTCACATGTCTTCCTAAGCATTCCATACAAGTGATTATAAAAATTAGAAGCAAAGTAATTGTAATGATAGTTAATAAATGGAGAGATTAGCCTTTCCTTTCTATGCGGACAATACTAGGTAATGAAATAGCTGTGTTAGCCTTGCATAGATCTATTAGAGATGTGATGTATTATATATGGATCAGATCCTATCCAGATTTTTAAGAGCACCAAAAATTACCCTAGTCAACCTCACTGAAGACAAAGTCATGCCCTGTGTAACAACTGAAAAAAGCAAACTGTTCGGACTCCCTCCCTCTCTTCCACATCAACCTTAAATTGTGGTGTCTGGGTTATTGAAAGTGACTACCCTTATTTTTTATTGATCAGAATTCACATTTAAACACCATAAAAATGAACATCTTGTCATAGCATATAATTCACAAGGTAGTGAATGTTGATGTGTCCCTAAAGAAAGATGATTTTGTGGGGGATTCCCTCCCCTCCTTCCTCCGCTTTATTTTGGTTTTTTATACTAAATTTTTCAAACATAGCTTCAGGTGGTGGAAAATAGCAGCACATTAGACTCAAGCACCATTTAGCTTTCATGCTCTATAGTTTGCCCATCATCTTGTAAATCTCTGCATTGCTTAACTAGCTATAGGTGGAAACAGTTTCTAAAGTGCTTTAGAGGTCCCATTTGGGGAGCAGCATACACCTCTAGTTAGCAAACCATCCAAAAAAGGAAATTTCTCCATTTGTTTGGGTTTTAACCAATTTGTGTCTCTCTGGCACCTTCAAGCCTATATCAATCCAAGCAAGATTTTAAGATCACTGTTCAGTCTGTCTAAGCTGTGGTAATAGAAAAATTGCCACTGCCAGCAATGAACTACGGATTAGTTTTTTTAGGCAATCCTGCAAGCGGTTAGTGAATAAAATGTAGCTCCTGCAAACCTCTTTCCAAAAAGCACTGATTTCTTTTCTTTATTTTTTAAAAGACAATGGAAAGTTGGAAGTGAGCCCTGAATTTCTAATCAAAATCAGGTGCAGCCTGACATTAGTTGAGCGAAGAGAACTGTGGCCAAAAGCTCTTGATGCTCACTAAGCCATAGTGGAACTGACAGTTCAAAAGTTGGAATGAAGAGGAGTAAATGTAGGAGAACCATTTCCATTCTCTCAAAAGAAGATTAAAAGGAATGTCTACTATAAACTTTGAGGGCCCAGCTGACCCAGAATTTTACACCAGCTTCCAATAAAGTAGACATTGGCAGAGGGATCTTGCTAGTAGAAAGTCAGTCAGTCGTAGGGATTACAAAGGGCCAATACTTCCAGAAGCTGCTGAACAGGGACCCTATTAATATCAGGTCTCCTGGAAGGGGTCTCAGGTTGGGCATCCAAAATCATGTATCATTTTGAAAATTCAAATAATGCTGCCTGCAGCCTTTGCTGTACTTAGTAGGGTTGCCAGCCATCCAGTTTTCAACCAGACGCCTGGTCAAAAAGGGACCCTGGCAGCTCCGATCAGCACTGACTGGGCCTCTAAAATGCCAGTCAGCCACCCACAGTGGCACAGGCAAGCAGGCTCCATGCCGACAGTCCTGCATGGCTCCAGGGAAGTGGTGGCATCTCTCCATCTCCTAGGCAGAGGAGCAGCCAGAGGGGGGCTCTTCACGCTGCTCTTACCCCCAGGCGCTGCCCTGAGAAGAACCTCCACAGCTTCCACTGACCATGGGCGGTGCCTGCAGGCAGGGGCAGTGTGAGGAGCCCACCTCTGGCCACCCCTCTGCCTACGAGCCGGAGGGACATGCCACCACTTCCTGGGAGTCGCACAGACTTCTCTATCCCTGGGAAATGCTGGGGCCACATGATGTCAGCACTGCCAGGGCCCCACACCCCAAACCTCCTCCTGCACCCCACCCCAGCTTGGAACCCCGTCCCACACTCTGAACCCTTTGGCTATGGCCCAGAGCCCCCTCCTGCATCCCAACTCCAGAACCCACACCCACAGCTGGAGCCCTCACCCCTCCTGCATCCCAACCCCCTGCCTCAGACCAGTGAAGATGAGCAAGAGAATGAGGGATGGGATGAGGGTGGGGTCTCAGAGAAGGGGCAGGGTAGGGGCATTCAGTTTTCTGCAATTAGAAAGTTGGCAACCCTAGTGCCCTGAAGGGTCTGCCTCCAGCCACTATTCCTTAAGACACAGATGATGCCAGTCTGGCCCACATAGGTAAAGGATCTGGTGTGGGGGATTCTAAGCAGCCTTCACTATTATGGAGGCCTGAGTGGGAAGACAGACAGACTGCTACAAGGAGATTCATTTTATGGCCATGCCACACTGTACTGTGTGCTGTCAGGTTAAAGACTTTGGATGGATAAAAGTTGTCAGTACTAGAGCTAGTTTAGATGTTTTGACTGGCTGAAAAATTGGATGAATTCTATTCAATTTGATAATTAAAAATTACCCTAGTGGGGTTTTTTTGGTTGAAAACTTTCAGAATTTGTAAGTTTTCAACTGGCTCAACTCAACTTCATAATTTTAGGCTTTTCTTGCACTGGACACTAAATAGCTGGCTTGAGGCAACAGGCTGACTAGCTAAAGATCATTTTACCCTCTCTCCCTTTCCCCGAGCAAGTAACACCTCAGAACTGCTTCCGCAAGCGTGTGAGCTTCTGCACAAACTTTCACCTGTGGTTAGAAATCAAATTGAGGTTTTGAAATAAAATGAATAAATGTTTCTCCCATCTTAGGATTCTGGCTGGTGAGCAGGATACCACACTTAAAGGAACGATGGTCTGATGCAATATGGCAAAAGCCATGCTCCCAGAACCAGACATACCAAAATAGACTAGGAAAATCTGCTCTTATGAAATGTCCTGTCCAAATCTGCAACATTGTCAAGTTGGAATGAACTTTAGATAACCATCCAAACAGAGTGTGTGTCCAGATGAAACCTGAATCCTCAGACATTTGCCTGTCATTAATAGTAACTAGCTAGGGCGAATCATTTCCATCTCAGATGAACTTCTTCTCAGTCCATAGGATCAGTCAGTGATTGTAGTTTTGAAGAGGTTATGAGGGAAAGAAATAGGAATTAGGTGGAAAAGAGACTACAACCTCCAGAAACATTCAAAACACCTGTGCTTTGTATTTCAGTCCAGTATTGTTCTTTTCCTGAAAGTTTTTCAATAAATTGTGGAGTTGATTTATAGCCTCCATAGAATATGCATCAAAGCTGAATACAGAAACACCAGCCTTAGTAGGTAACTAGAAAAGGAATATTTGAGAGAATGTTCCCTTTATTTTCTCAATATAATTACCAGAAATCATGCTAAACTGAGATTGCAGAGAGTACCAGTCTGACTGCACTACTGCCATTAACAGTTGATTTCTAATATATATTGGCCTAGATGTGAAAGTCAAATTATATATATAGGCCAATATATAAACATTTTATTTATATATTGCAAATGGGTGTAGTGCACTCAGACTGGAGCTCCATATGATTATATAAGAAACACTGGCCTAGAAGCAAAATGTTGCATAGGCCAAATTCTGCTGTCTATGAAGTTATTCCAGTTACTCCTCTGTTTTAGACAACAGATTTTGTCCCTATGTTTCTGCTGCAGCTACAACTTCAGTATAAACGCTCATTAACAATCTCCCAAGCCATCCAGTCTCCCTCAGTTGTGATAGTGTAATAAACTGTTTTTTCCCCCCTACTGTATTTAGTGCTCATGGAAAGTAGCAGACTGACAGCCATGGAGACTGGAGTGTTCAGTTTAAGGCACAGAAAAGGTAAAGTATAGGAAACGACAGAATAAGTTTCCCAGACTGCCTTATGAATATGAATTAACCTTTTATTGACGTGACCAGCTCTGGAGTGCAAATAGTTCAGTCTCCATAGCCCACTCAATCCCTAGCCTAAATTCTAACATGGCAACAAGGTCTTAATTGGCACTAACAAATTTAACTTAAAAGCAGAGCTATTATTACTTCACACAGACCACCAAAACATGAATATTTTGAACATTTGCCTTTGCAAAACCTACAGAGAAAAATAACTTGTCAGAGAGTTCATTAGTGCCTCAGTAAGCAAGGCATCTTTGTGAGAATGTGAAGGAAAAACACTATGGCAAAGAGAATTATCAGGAACAGTATAACCTGAAGGACTAGAATTTAAGAGCTGAATAGTTAGAACACAAGATTGTCAGTGGATATAGTAGATGAAAAGCTTCAAACTATTTTTTTGGATGAAGTGCTCCTTTTGAAACACCCTCCCCACACAGCTTCAGAACTGCTGTCTGCACAAAAAAGTCAACATTCAAGGCCCAGTCCTGTAGTCCCCATGCATGAAAAAAAAAATCTTTTCATTCAATGTAAGCAATGTTTACAAGTTCATTATTCAGATGGCAGAAGTTTCTGAAATCATCTGATAAATGTTGTCTTGCCTCAACCCAAAGCACCAATACTTGGTATTAGGGACCCAGTAATGAGAAATAAGGAATTTTGTAATGAAAGGCACTATCTCCAGACATTTCCCAACGAAGTAAATAGGAATGAAATCAGTATGTAACAAGACTTTTGAGAAAAGAGCTGATGGAAGCAGGTTTTCAGGCTCCTATCAACTCGATCTGAAAGGGCCTTCATACAAGATTTTCCAATTCAATTGTCTTTTAAATCATTTCAAAAAAATAGAAGGCCTTTAGCAACCTGGGTGAGTTATGGTTTACTGTAGAGCAGAAAAATGGACATGTGCTGACTCAACATACTATATGGCTTGCATCTGATTATCTAGCACAGTAAAATCCAGACAGAATATATTTGACTTGTGATTCCTTTTTTAAACCAAAGGTCCAAAGCCATAAAGGAGTCAATAAAACCAAGTATCTGATTAGAATTGATTGTCTTTGCATTAATTGGCTGCAAAATTTAGAGGCATTCTCCAGTTCATTTCCAAATGAATCACAGAACATACAATAAATGCATTTTGGACACAGACTAAGAGCAGAACCAGGTGAGTGAAACATTTGCACACCAGCCAACGAGCTCTGTTAATTCAAACATAACAAGTCAGTTCTCTGAGGTCAAGTTCCAGTGACCTAGGCAGGAGTACCATTCTCTGTCCTCTTTTGTGGAATGAATCCTGTATTGGGTGCAGCTACTCCTGCAGGTGCAGGATTTGCAATTTACACCCTGTAGACCAGGGGTAGGCAACTTATGGCATGCGTGCCGCCCTCGGCACACGAGTTGATTTTCAGTGGCACTCACACTGCCTGGGTCCTGGCCACCAGTCCAGGGGACTCTGCATTTTAATTTAATTTTAAATGAAGCTTTTTAAACATTTTAAAAACCTTATTTACTTTACACACAACAATAGTTTAGTTATATATTATAGACTTATAGAAAGAGACCTTCTAAAAACATTAAAATGTATTACTGGCACGCAAAAACTTAAATTAGAGTGAAAAAGACTCGGCACACCACTTCTGAAAGGTTGCCGACCCCTGCTGTAGACTCACAGAGGTGAATAAATCCCAGTGACATGGAAATGTGTTGGCTTAGTTACTCACGAGCTGCAATGATACAAGGAACTGTACAAGTCATATGTGTACGACCCTTCTATTTGGGTTTATTTCTCATAATACCTGATAAACACTATAGGCCAGATCCTCAGCTGGTATAAATCAGCATAGTTCCATTGAAGTCAGTTAACACCAGCTGAGCATCTGACTTGAACTGCTGTCTCTCCTACAGGAGTGTCAAGGGGGATTTGACATTAATGAACTAAGCACCCTCTAAATAAGAATTCTTAGTCTGAAGTCATTAGAGGACAGCAACACAAACAGGATTTTCTAGGCAAAAGAGCTTGGTAATTAAACATGGAACATTTGGATGGTAATGTTCAGTACCAACAACTGATAAATGTTTTCCTGCCACATCCTCTTTCCCACCATTGAATTCAATCTGTCATGCAGCACTTCAAACTGTGAAGTACCCAGAATCTACCTTTGCATCAGAGTTTAATTTGGATTATTTGTTATGCTACTGAACTATCTGAATAAAGTATTTTGCAAACTTTCTTCATAGACATCCACTAACTTCATCAGGCTGATATTCAGTGTAGCTTTAACTTTCTTCATTTGCATTGGTCACTTGGTAGAAGTCAAGTGGTCTTTCATCTGTACCCTGGTAGACTGACACCATCAAAAAAATTGGAGATATACCTATCTCCTAGAACTGGAAGGTCATTGATTTCAGATCCCTGCCTTCACTAGCAGGACTAAGTACTGATATTTTTCAGATCCCTAAGTGGCCCCCTTAAGGATTGAACTCATAACCCTGTGTTTAGCAGGCCAATGCTCAAACCCCTGAGCTATCTTGCCCCCCCTTTCATCTCAAGAGGTCATAAGAATTCTTGGCAGAAAGGAGATGAAACAGGAATCTGTCTCTCCTGAGTCCTAGTGCAGAGTAGGAGGAGTTAGCAGGAGTGGATGGATGTAGAAATAACAAGCACCAATGTTGCATAGGAGGAAAATAAACACCACCCCTGCTATTCTTCATGTGAAGTGGGGAAAATAGAGAGGCCCTAGGATCCAATGTCCTATGCTATTTCTTTTTTTGTTCTGTGTGGGCAGGTCCTGAACTACAGCAGTGAGGAAGAAGTCCCAAAGATTTGGGGATTTCTATAATCAGCTCTCTGCAGCTAGTGCTGTTCCACATACTGTGTCAGGAAGTGAGAGGCCTCCTGGGCTATATGGGCCAATAAATCATACAAGTACCTCAAATATCAGTGTAATTACAGGTGTGCAGATCATGAATCCCTTACTATAGTTCTGGTTGTGTGTCCGGGGCACTGCACATTCATCTTTGTGAACAGTAAACAAGCATTTCATAAGGAGAATATATAGGAAGCATTTTGTTCTGTATCATGGAAACTTTGCTGCTGTAAAATGTGTCACTGTTATGAGTTCAAATTAATTCTTGTAATATCTGGTAAGCTGGAATCCAATAATCATGACAAGAACCTGTTAAAATGTGGATTTATAGTAATTCATCTTATATTTTAACACATCCAATATCATTTCCATAAAGGAAATTTCATTGTCTGAGAGATGATGAACACACTAGCTTAATAAACAAATTTCCTTAAAACTGGGACCGTGAACTCATGCTCAATTTTCAAACCCAGTTAACTGTCGTGAGTTTGAAAGTCTGTCATACTTGAATGTTGTTGGGTTTGGATTCTGGTGAGAGACTTTGACTCAAGGACCACTGAGGGGACAAAGGAAAAAGTACACAACAAATCAAGTGAAAAAAATGGAGCAGAGGGAGTGTGCTCAGCAAAAAACCAAAACAAACAAACCCCAAAACAAAAACCACCCTACCCTAATTCATAGAGGACAATTCATCCTCACACCTGAGCAAAGGTTGAGATATAGCTGCCTTTGTGCTTCTCTTATGCCACTGGGGCCCAATTTGGCCCTGACTTGCTTTTTTACTGCAAAGACCCTACTAACTGGAATGAAGGAATGACTCTGCCATACCCTTCCTTCCCCCCAGATGGCTTCTTTCCTAAAGATCCTTGTGGGGGAGGGAGTGGTGCCTGTGCTCCTGTTGGAAAAACAGAATTGGTGTGAGGAGCCTGTTATATCAACACAACTAGACATGGAAGGAGCTAGCTCCTGACAGAGGTTCAGAAGTCATTCAAGGGAAGGCTGCCCCTTAACATAGCTATTTTGAACATGCTGCTGGTCTGTCACTAGCTCAAACCACATGTTCTGTGAGCATGCAAGATTCCTAGTTCAAGTCCTGTGTGTCTGTTTCTATTAATCCTCAGACTGGCTCCTGCACTGGAACAGGTAATATCACTTAACCAGCAGAGTTACAGCTAGTAGGCCTCCTACCTGCAACTCTGCTGCTCCACACCTGGTGGGTATCTTGGGACACCTGTGTGATAGATAAGAAATAATGACTAATATTGATGGTTCATAGACCTATATCCCACTGGCAACACTCCCAGTTATTTCAATGGGGATAGGAGCAAGACCCTAACTTTTTAAAACTGTACTGTAGTTAATGAGCCACCCTTTGATACCTTCTACAATATTCTCAGAAGTAATATTTAAAAGTGTCATTGTATATTCAATGCAGCAAGTAGAGTCCCTCTGCTTTTATATGCATCCTTAGAGCAGTGTAGGTAAACTATCCTCAGACTTGCAGGCCCTGTAGCACTTGCTGGGGGATGAATCCCTCCCAGGAAAGGCAGGCAGTGCTTCCTATGTGGTTCTAATGGGTTCTAATAAAATGTTTCATTTTAACTTATTGAAAAGTTCCATGGGAGCCCTGCCAACAGAGACTACCTGGGAAATGCTCTGGATTGGTGTCCCCCAAGCGGTCCTCTAAGCAACCCAGCCTGTGCACCCACTTTTGGGGCAGGACTGACTGGCTGTGTGCAACTCAGTGGATGATTATGTTTTTCCCAAAAAGGATTTTTTACTACTAGAGTCCCTACTCTGTGATAACAGACCCTAGAGTGAACTGAGCACAGAAACGTATTCCTGAGTATGCATGGATACTATTAACTGATTGAGGTTTCAGGCTACAGAGATATTAACTGATGTTTGTCTTCACACCTCCAACCTTCCCCACTCCCACCCCCTTCATATAAAGGCAGATTTATAAATAGTAGCACAGGTTACAGTAATCAACATTTTCACATACATGGGGGGGGGAATACAATTTCACAACGTTCTCCCCCACCCCCAACCAGCTCTATCTCTGAAAAATACATGGGTTTACCACAAACCAGTGATCAGACAAGCAACTATGACTTTTTTAGTGGAACTCTTATTAATGTCTGCATTGACTCTAATGTGATTGAGGAAGAGGATATGGTGCTCTTACATAGCCAGGTCTTTTGACAGATACAGGTCTGAGACAGTGAGGAGTGATAAAAGCAGGATAGCTGAAAGAATCCCAACAAGCTACATGAAATGGACAGTAATCTGACATTTGTAAACCATGGCATGGGTGGTCATGTTAATAGTGTAAAAACATCAGGCTAGATTCTGGTCTCAGTCAAATCATTGGAAAAATGAAATACTGTTTTTAGACTCTCTCCTTCAACATGTTAAAAGCTATATAGCTGTTTGAAAAATAGAATACATTTTCCTACCAACAAGTGTCAAATTGAGATGTTTTGACCAACTCCACTTTGAAAAGTAAATGCTTTCTTTTCCACTGAGAGCTAGCAAATCTTATAAATCAAGGCAGAATAAAGAGACACCATGGGAAGTGCCTGGCTGTACTTTAGAAGTGCCTTTGGTCTGGCCAGGATTCATATATCAGACAGTGAACACTTGTGCATATATTTTCACTTCTGATGATCTAAAGCCTGTGGACATGTCCGCCTAGAATTTTTTCTGGAACCCTGGGCTCTCTTGTTAAACACACATTCAATGGTCTGCTGTACAGTACATTTTCCACTTGGGAACTGCATATGCTGTACTCTGATACACTACAGTTGCTCTGCTGCATAGTAGCAGGCAGATGTTTCTTTCCCTCTGTTGTATTTTCATTTCTCAAGTGGTTTCTAAAAGCAGATGTTTCTATATCTGACAATCATCCTTCCTCCAATTATTTCTTAACATAAACAGCACATTACATTTCTGCTATCCTTTAATTTAACAATGGGTATTTCACATCAATGAACTTAGATTAATTTTCAGCCATCTTAGAAATGGTTGACGTAGAAGTGTGCCTTGCACTACTTCTATTTCATGTCTCCTACTCTCATAACTCACTCTTTTGCAAATACTGGGGCAGAGCATTTTCTGCTCCCTTCACAACACCTGAGCAGCACAAAGGGAGTGGAAACTACCTACAAGTCTCCTGTTCGTACTCCAATACTCCCCAGATGGCAGATTGTCCCTTGAGCACTATTGCCAGATGGCACAGATTAGAGCAGTTCCCAGGTTCTTCCCATCTGGGATCAGAGGTAGGGCTTGGGAGGGAATCAGTAAACCCTAAGTGACACTGATCACCAGATTTTCTGCTTCTGCCAAGGTAGAATTAACTGTTCCCAAACCTCTCTTCTGTAGCCTCTATTTCCTTTAGTAAACAACCCTGGGTGTAACCAAGATTTGTTACCACATAGTGACTATTCAGTGGCCTATCTATAAATTATCTATTTCCTTGTGGATAGGTGTCCACATTTAAAAAAATGGGACCCTAATTGGCCCAATTGTTGATCGCAGTGTTGACGAGACCAAATACTGAATGTTGATGAGACTAAAATATCCTTTCATTACTAACCATTGCCCCTGCAGGGAAGGATTAAGGTATATTCTTAATGGGATGGTGTGAGGGAACCTTGCAATGCCACTGTCAATGTTATACTTGTTTTTTGGATAAAGAGACCTGTCAGTCCAATGTCTCAATATTGATTGCCTTTAAAAAAAAGTTGTGATATTCTTCCCTGGAGCTGTGATTTTCACTGGAGATTTAGGGAGCTCAGCACCTAACGCCCTCTGAATTAAAAGCCAGACATCTAAAACCCTTAGGCTCCTTTGGAAAATCCTATCCTGAGTGCATACACTCTACCAGTTCCCCTTTCTAGGGCACTGCTACAACAGTGTATTTGGTAATAGTGTCACAACTGCTACTCTTCATGTTCACAAATGGCAGATGAACTAGCCTACATGTTCCCCCCCAATGCTGACATGATAAAGAAGAAAATTGCTCATAAAGTAAATAAAAATTACTGCAGTGCTTCACAGCTCTCTGCTAGTCATCTTCATAAATTATTAGACTCTGGAAAACATAAGAAAAAATTAAAACTGATTATATATGGACTATTCATTACAAAACACTATGTGGAATGTTGTCCTGGATTTTAACATTTTTTAAAATGAAAGGATTAGAGAAATACACGTTACAACCAACACAGAATTAGTAAGAAGTCTAAAAACGGAAAAACAGACGCATAAGGGAAAGCACTGAAAAAGCATTACGTTTATATTATCTTCAGCCATAAACTCAGGTCCTGTCACCATGACATGAGCAATTGTGATTTGTTAAGTGTCAATTTAGAAACAGATTGATTTTATTTATTTTTAGATCATTGCTTTAGAACTGCATGGTAAAAATGGACAAAATAATTTGCATTGTTTTAAAAACAGAAAGTTCAGGTTGACTGGCATCTAGAAATGAAATTACACAGTTCAAAGCAGGCACTGGTATTACCACTGATTTGTTGGAAATAAACTGTACGTCTATTTTGGGAAAAGATATGAAAGTCAAGGAAGAGGTGGCAGAACTTTATGTTAGTTGTTTGTAGCAAGTAAACACAAGATGTATGACTAGATATGGGCTAGTACTAAAGCATCAAAATCCCCAGATGTTTAATACAGGGCCCAATTTTACAAATGCTTATTCATGTGCTTCATTTGAGTATCTCCCTGAAATCAAGAGAAATTCTCACATATTTAACTTTATGCACGTTAACAAGCTTTGAAAAACTAAGGTCTTAAAATGTGAAGTTTTCATATGGGTGATAAAAGAACTAAACACACTTTAAGGGGGGGAGGGAATATTGAGAATTTTCAAATTTGACACTCACAGTTAAAATGCTTAAGTACTTACAGTCATAATTTTTTTTTAAACTCTACAAATTTAATACATTAAAATCATTGATTAACTCTCATATCCACACAGAAAGCTACTATCCTCCCCACTTGGGGGAAGGATAACTTCCAATAGTTTACCCATTAAAAATGTTACTTGCTGAGCTGGTTTCAGGGTCAGTGACTTATTTGTGATGGCTCACACAGAAAAGGAGGTTTTGCCCTCTCCTCCCCCCGCATATCCTAATTTTTAAAAAATTATTTTAAAACTCAGCTATTTTCTTTCACTGTGCCCTTATTCATAGACTAAAAATGGCTTTTCACACCATAATGTCTGTCAAAATGTGTAAAAAATAAGGTCATCTAGAACTTGTCACTAGCTGGTGACAAGTCATGTATTAATGGGAAAAGAATCCTGTGATGTCAATTTTTGTTCCATGATAAGCACTAGACAATGAGGGTACACTTTGGGCAGCGATTTACCGAAATCTCTTCAGTAGCTTTTCCTTTCATCAATCAGTTAAAGAATTCTATTACATCTCTGTGCTGAGTGGTATCTTTCTTATATTAGTGAGATGTCTAGCTTTTATTATTTCAGATATTTTAGGCAGCTCATTTGATTGCAACTGATTCAAAGTATCACCTTTGGTTGCTATAGGATTTCTTGGACAATAAATAGTAAGTTATACATTTGTCCAGTTAAAAGGTTGATTTCTTCAGAATTCACAGGCTAAAACACTAGACGGCATTAAACACCATTTTTAGGCAAGGCACCTTCGTTTTATTTTAATGGCTTTTTAAACAACGAGAGGAGTAACGCTAGTATAGGTATAATTGCCATATCGGGATATCGGGAGTGATTAGTGTGATAGGGCTGATGCGCTTATCGGCCTCTGCAAGTAATGCCTCAGTGGAGTAGTGACTGGACCGACCGCTGGCCGCTGAAGCCCGCAACTGATGGAAACTCTGGATGCCCAAAGAACTTTTTCAGTTTTTCAGTTTGAGCCTTGGAAATTTCCCGTCGTGCCAGGCGCATGGCGATGCAGTAAAAAAATGAAAAAAAGAGCTCCGGCATATGGACCCGCAGATGATGGATGAAGCAGCAGAATCAATCTCTCAGTATCAGTGCTTTCAGATCTCCAGATGAGAAGAATTTTTTCAAAAATCTCCAGAAAGGCAGCAAGAAGAGGACCATAGCAGCAGCTCAGCTGCAAAGCGTAGGATGGAAGCCAAAGAATGGAATGGATGGAAGCTCATGGACTGAAGCTATCCTCCCTCCTGCAGCCCAGCAAAAAGCATGCTCCAAATGCTTGCTCTCCAAAAGCATTTCTGTCAAAGGTCAGGTCTAGCTGCTAGGCAATCTACTCACCCACCCCACCCACCCCCCCACCCGAAAGGTAAAATACCACCCCCTCTTTTACATGTCACCCTATCTTGTCTTTAAATGCTGCAGAAGGACATGCCTGCTGCCCACAACACAACCAACTTTGATGCTCACGCCATTGGCGCCATCTGGTAAACATCCTGCTCCCATCCAATCATGGTATCAGCCTCTCAGCTGATGACATCCTAAATCCATCCATCATCATCATCCTCAGCTGATGGCTGATGGTACAAAGGACTTGGTGTCAGTCCTGGTCATTGCCTAATTAATTTTTTATTGGATGTATGTGGATGCTATTGTAACCATCCTCATCATAGCAACAGGGGCTGAGCCCATCAGCCCCACCCTTCCCCCATGTCATGAAAAAAGTAGTTAAAGATTCAGAGCAGTGGGATGCTGGGCTGGCTTCTCTACCTGCTAATGTCCTGTTCTGGACACACTGTAATGTCTAGGCTGACTATCCCACTCTCTTTCTCCTCATTTCATCAGTGTGTCTCCTATTCATATTCTTTATTATTCACACATAGGGGACAACACAAAACAGGGACCAAGAAAAGCTGGGGAAGAAAAGCTGGGGAAGGGCAGATGTTGGGGGAGCACCCCGTGAGCAAAGCTACAGAGATCATATTTCAGCAGCTCTCTGACAGAGAGCAGCTGTGCTCTCTGGTCTCTGGATACGGTGTTTCTCTAGTACTCTTCTATATATTATATATGATTCTCTTTTTTAGATATTTAAGGGAGGGATTGGGGATTGACTCAGGGAGTCATTCCCATTTTTGCCTTTTGCTCTGCCAGGGGCACTTATGACAGCAGCAAATGGTACAAAAAGATGGAAGGTGCAATATGTATGCTATCTAAATTTTTGCGCCTTGGCTGATCGGCCAGGGGGGCGGCCAGGAGCAAATGGTACAACTGGGCAAATGGATCATGATCAGTTCTCCTTCCAATTTATTGTTGGTTTGGATGGTGCAATGGCTAGTAACCATCTCTGCTGTCATGCAAAAGCAAAGCATGCTTCTGTGTAGCGCTGCTGAATCGCTTCTGTCGCTCTGTGGCAGTACACATACGTGTGAGAGGAACAAAAGCGGCAAAAGCTCCATGATGATTGCCATGCTATGGCATCTGCCAGATCCAGAGAAAAAAGAAAAAAAAATGCTTGTCTGTGTTGTTTTCCAGACCGAAGTGTTGAGGACGACATTTACCCAACCACCCCACCGACAATGATTTTTGCCCCCCCAGGCACTGGGGATCTCAAACCGGAGCACAATGCACCCTAGACAGAGAGCTCACAATTTTTGCAACCTGCAGTCCGTACATGCTAAGGTTACCACATTACTTTGGATATAGTCTTTAAATGATAATTTCTGTGTGCTGATTAGCTGAGAGCACATGACACTGATCAGAATCCCTAATGCCTTAAGCATGCAAATGTGTACTTATGGATCAATGCAGTATGATACAAACTTGATTTGTGTAGTGCCCATCATGCAAATGCTTTGGAGAGGAGCACAAATGCAATCAAACTTCACAGCCTATCTGGTGGGGAGGGGAAGCTACCTAAACCAAATGCATTTTCAGTCTATCCTTAAATATCTCACCTATCAGTGCTACCTCTCGATGTCTTTGATATTTGTAAAGACAATAGGTCAAAAATTGAGATGAACAAAATAACTAAAAGCTCTTGGTTATGCCAGTGTTCATATTCATCTTGGAAAAATATTTCCAGGAGAGATTTAGCTACTCTTGCTCAAATTGAGTAGTATCTTGCTATCTGATGACACCAAATGAAATCAAAGGTGCTCCTGTGCAGTAAGATACTTAATGTAAGAGAAGCAAATATCTGCCTCTCTTGGGGTATGTCTACACTATATTTTAAGAAGCAGCAAAGAATCCTGTGGCACCTGATAGACTAACAGACTTTTGCAGCATGAGCTTTCGTGGGTGAATACCCACTTCTTCGGATGCAAGCCGAAGAAGTGGGTATTCACCCACGAAAGCTCATGCTGCAAAACGTCTGTTAGTCTATAAGGTGCCACAGGATTCTTTGCTGCTTCTACAGAACCAGACTAACACAGCTACCCCTCTGATACTATATTTTAAAGCTACAGCAGCTAGTCTCGGAGCCAGAGCATCTACACATCTGTTTTTAGCACCATAGCACCAACCTGAGGCTTATAGGCCCAGTACACGTGTACTATTCCTATGAGAATGGGATCCTGATTCTTTATTGGTGGCCTCTAAGTACTACCACAATACAAATAAATATTATAATGAAACTACTAAGAACATCTTATGCACTAAACACCTAATTCAAAAAGGATCTAATTTTTATAACTATCCCATTCTCATGGTGAGACCACAGAGCCATTGGGTAATGTGAAACCATAGAGCCAGATTCTGACCCTATTGCTCACACTATGTAGCACCTTACTCAGTAAGTGGTTGCAGTGATTTCAGTAGGGCTACATGGTAAGGTAGTAACTCTGAGGTTCTACTATATTAACACCAGAGTTACAAACTGGCTGGTCAACACCACACCTCATTTGGAACCAGAAGTATGCAATCAGGAAAACGGCAGTGACCACAGAAGCAATACAGTACAGTACTCCATTAAAAGTAAACTACTAAAAATAAAAAAAGATTCGACAAGGTAAGGACACTGTTTCTGTGCTTGTTTAATTTAAATTAAAATGATTAAAAAGCAGCATTTTTCTTCTACTTAGTAAAGTTTCAAAGCTGTATTAAGTCATGTTCAGTTGTAAACTTTTGAAAGAACCGCCATTGCGTTTTGTTCAGAGTTATGGACATTTCAGAGTTACTAATAACCTCCATTCCAGAGGTCTTCATAACTCTGGGGTTCTACTGTACTCAATGTAGGAATCATAGAACCAAGGTCTTAGTTGTTTTAGTTTAAAAAGTTACACTCCCCCCTGCCCATCACTATCACCAATTCATAGTTAATGATATTTTCAAGCATATAATACAATTCAGGAAACAAAAGGTGATTTTCATTAACAGATTAGTAATCACTTGAGGACTAAGACAAACATACATAGCTTAATGCAGAATGAAGAGCATTTCAACCTCACTATCTTTGGTACAGAAATACAGCATGTTCATTAAGGACAAAAGGGCCTGATTCAAATCCCATTGAAGCCAGTGGGACTCTTTACATTGGATTCAGTGGCCTTAGGATCACATCATAAATTCCATCAAGGTTTTATGCATGGTCTGGGAGATGAAGGTGCAGAATCTTCCCCACTGGATGCAGAGCACCAGCAGAGTGCCCAGAACATCCCCTGCTTGAGGGATTTTGGAAAGTCACAGACCAGCACTTAGTTTGGCATCCACTGATTATGCCATGGTCCTTTGTCGGGCTTACTTCTGCCCAGGACTCCCCTGCATGTTGCTGTGCAGAGACCTTCTATAAGTCAGTACCCTACAGTTCACATGGCTGAAGAAGCAAATTATGCAGAAAGTTTGTGGTCTGCTCCCTCTGTGCAGGGGACTGCGGCAGTGTATAACTTCTCCTGTGCTCATAGCTGGGACAAAATGACTGGATTTAGACATAATACAGATAGAAAAAAAACTTACTCCATACCTGCAAAGACCTAGGAGAAGCCTATTACAGCAGAACCCTGGTCATCACCTACATTTGGTGATAAGCACATAACATTCATCAAACAGTTGGAAGCAAGTAAGTTACAGTTCAAGCAACATCAGGAAGTCCATTATAAATGAAAACACAAACCAGTTGCAGTATTTATCTTGCTAGTGATAAAAAAGTGAATCAAATGGAATTGCTAGAGTAATCATAGATCACACTCTTGTAGAGCTGGGAAATAAATAAAAGCAATCATCCATTCAAACAAGTCCACAGTTTAAAAGGTATACCAGGAGTGCCACAGGGGTTCACTCACCACAGGTGTCACCTTCTCCCAGCTGTCCCAGAGATTAGCTCTGCCAGGCATTAGACCTTCCTCTGGCAGTATCTTCACCCGTCCTGTCTCGCCCTACAGCTCCTCTTCCTCCAGGAACTGCAGCCTCCTCTTCATAACTCAGCCTTCTGGCCAAGTAAGCATGTGTTTTCCCCTTCCAGGGGTAGCATAACAAAGTCTTCCCAGGACAAACTGTCCCAGACATCAGAGGGATAGCCGTGTTAGTCTGGTTCTGTAGAAGCAGCAAAGAATCCTGTGGCACCTTATAGACTAACAGACGTTTTGCAGCATGAGCTTTCATGGGTGAATACCCACTTCTTCGGATGCAAGCCGAAGAAGTGGGTATTCACCCACGAAAGCTCATGCTGCAAAACGTCTGTTAGTCTATAAGGTGCCACAGGATTCTTTGCTGCTGTCCCAGACAGTCCACTATCCTATGCCTGGCCCACTCTCTACTCTAGGTTCCAGCTCAGGGGCCCTCTAATCAGGAGCCAAGGCATGCACTGTCCTGCCTCACTGCTGCCCCTGAGCCTATCTTCCTGACTCTCCCAGGTTTGCCAGACTTTTCCCTCCCAGGGGGGACTTCAGGCAACTACATTTATAACCTCCAATCACTCCTCCCTCTTCCCAGGGCATGACTACAGCCTTTCCAGCAGCCCCTTCTCTTGCCACCTGTCCCTCACAGGTGAGCTTCTCTGTGATTAGCTGCCTCCAATCTAAAGCTCCCCTATTTGCAGCCTAATGAGCTGATTAGGGCCACCTGGCTTAATTCAGATCTTTTAGGGCTAGCGTGCGGAGCACACCCCACCACAAGGAATTCAGGCCAAATGCTGCAATTCATTAGTATACCTCTGCTTTATGCTGAATTGAATCATCCTTTCATGCATATTCTTTATAATCATACACTCATGTATTTGGAATATATCCTCAAGATTAATTTGTAATTCCTTGATGAAACTATTATTGCAGCTTCACAATTAGGGTCCAGACTCAACAAGGTAATTAAGCACATGCCTATTTTAAGCATGTAAGTAATCCCATTTGTAGTTCAACACAAGATAGGCAGGGGGTTTGTGAATCCCAGTGGGGCCTGTTTCTGGGATCTAGGCATCTAAAGGTGGCAGTTAGGCACTTATTTCCTTTTGTCAATCTTGCCCATGATATAGGCCCTGACTCAGCAAACATTTAGGTCTCAATTTAACAAAACATTTAAATACAAGAAGTCAATGGGACTTTAGTATTAAGTTCTTAAAGTTAAGCTCATACTTGTGTGCCTGACCGAATAGGGATGGGCTGCTGAATTGGGAATCAAGTAGAGCTGCCACCTGTCCAGGAAAGGTACTGTGCCAGGAATTCTATAAGTCTTAGAGTTCAGAAGCCAAGTTCTGGGACACAGAGTCCTGTTTTTGGTTTTTTAGTCAGTCAGATGCCCATTGGCCCCCCTCAGCCCCTAGTGGCTGTAGTGAGGGGAGCTGCAGAGCAGCAGTGTCTGCACAGAGGGAGCTTTGGTTCCTCAATGTCTGACAGCTGAGTAGTGGCATGGAGTTCAGCGGGACTGATCACATGAACAAAGTGTGCAGGATTTGGCCATATATTTGTAGTAAAACTAAACATTGAGTAACATGCTTTGGATAATTCTACTGTTATTGGCACTATCAAAACGAGATTAGCTAGCTACTCTGCATTATCATTGACCTTTGAATGTTACCTTCACTTGAGAACGTTTACCAGAACAATGTGTATTTTTTTAAGATGAACTTAATTGGCTGTTGCAAGTCAGGAGTTTATTGGTCAGCCACTCTACAGTTATACTGACAGGAATCAAAGCTGAAGTGACTCAGCTGAATAAATAACGGACAAACATAATACACAAGATGACTATAAACATAAGAGTTTTTCACTGCTAAGTCAGTGACGTATCTTGTTTAATTTGGATGCTCTTGATAGCTTTTCTCTTTATCCTTGTTTGGAAGGTCAATACAAAGTTGAGAACATGGAAAAATCTCCACAAAACACATTTTTGACTGTTCACACAGTTTCCTTTGCTTTTTTTCCCTTCAAAATCTGCACACCTTCCAAAGGGCTGGCCACAATCCGGCCTCATGTTGGTTGTGTTACACATGGGAGCTGCACTGTGTCGTCTCCGCTGAGAGGTTTTTTGCGGGGGAGACTTAACAAGACAGAACTTCAGTAAAACATGAATGTTGAACTTGATGAGAGCCCAGTGTAGAATACAAGTACAGGAAATATTTCCCAGGCATTGCCAAACCTTGTTGAGTTTCTTTGCCTCAAAAATGTGGTGTCTGAAAAGGATCATGTGCAAAAGCCCAGCTGCTACAAAAATGGGCCTTGCATTAGTGAAAGAAGATCAGCTGTTTCTATACAACTATTCTGCCCCTCTGCGGACATCTAGGGGATTTGCACATAGAGATGGCCAAGGTCAGGAGGCAGGACTCCAGCCCCAACTTTCATGGGATCATCCAAAAAAGAAAATGTGATTTCTAATCATATTAACTTTTCTACGGAGCTCCCCGAATATAGCAAAACTAAGCAACTCTCATATTGTTTCATTCCAGTGGTTCTAGGGGTCTTTTTTTTTCTTTCTGGAAATCAGTGGAGTAATGTGTTAATGTTGGGGGAATTTGAAGACATAAAATGCAAAAAATTTAAATATTGTTTCATATTTCCCTCATCCCTTTAGATCCAACCCTGATCAGATTCATGAGAGCAGGTCAGTCATATGGGGATTCCACATAGACATAAGGTCTGCCCCCACAAACCAGCGTACAGAGTCAGGGCATAGGCCTTTACTCCACTACCGTTTCCTATCATTTTACCTGGTCTTGAACTAACAAGGTGGTAATGGATTAATAATTAGTAATTATTTGTACTATGGTAGCACCTACAATGTACTAGACACTCTCCAAACTTAATGAGATACAACCAATGATTCCACACGTGGTTTGACAGATCACTCCATTCCGCAGATATAGCCTGTTTAGTGTTATGCTTCCTATAATCCTCAACAACAGGAATAGGGATGTTTTAATTTTCATATGCTTGGTCACACTTTACATTACAAGTGTATACAAATTAATAATGATTAATCAAAATTGCATTTTTTCTTATTTTATCTAAAATATACTACATCTCTGCCCTGATATAACGCTGTCCCCGGGAGCCAAAAAATCTTACTGCGTTATAGGTGAAACTGCGTTATATCGAACTTGCTTTGATCTGCCGGAGTGCACAACCTCCACCACCCCGGAGCACTGCTTTACCGCATTATATCCTAATTCGTGGTATATTGGGTCGCGTTATATCAGGGTAGAGGTGTATAGTTTGTCAGGAAACACATATAAACTTAGTTCTATGCTTTCAGTTCCAAATGTTTTTTATAGATGGCTGCTACATCATTTATTAAGTATTTTAAATGCTTTTCCAGCTCAGAGTGGTTCACAGCATATGTGTGTGTGTCTGAGAGAGAGGTAACAAGAGATGAATGCCATTTCCACTTATATTAATACATACAGAAAAGGATTCTATAGACAGAAAGGTCCACTAACACTTCTCCCCCGAAATTGAAGGAAATCAACTGTTAGGATCAAGTGAATGTATTCCAAACTGATGGTCCATGCTCAGTTCTTCAGAAACAGGGAAAAACACCCCAAAACCATGAAAAAGGTTGTGTGATCACATCACCTTCATTGTCAGAAAACTTAAACTCTTCAGTTACATGAGGATCCAGTTAAAAACTCTCATTTTGGGAGCCAGAGTTTGATTCCAGTTATACCAGAGTAAATCTTGAGTAATTCCATCCACTTCAGAATCTGGCCTGTTTTTCTAAAAAAATAATTCTCCATGGAATTGTTTATGCTTATCACATGGATGTTACCACATACATATAAACCCCTCTTCTTAAAGAAAAACTATCTTGTTAACCAGATCCTACACTCAGAGGCCACTTTGCTGCCCCATCTCTTTCTCTAACTTCCTGTCTGTAATAAGCCCATCACCATTGTACTGAGCATTTCTTGGAATGTGTTGAATCTCAGGGATAGGGTCAATTCATGAAGATTCATTAAGATTCTAATTTAAATTGTCCATTCTGTATAAAAGTCCAATTTCTTTTTGATTTGTAAAGTTATAACCAAAAGCATATAGTGTGCTTCACTTCTGGAAGGGAATATGAAAATAAATTAAATATATAACCAGGGCCAGATTCTCAGCTGGTATTATTTGATATAGCTCCATTGAAGTCATTGCTGATTTATGCCAGCTGAAGATCTGACCTACAATTTACTCCAAATTCTTCCTTCCTTTCACTGGAAGACACTATTTCTGATCATCTGATCATGATCACCAGTTTAGGACCAGGATTATACTTTATTACTACTTGCATCTACAAAAATCCTGGTTCTGTAAGACATGGGAGGAACCATTGGCTTTCCCACCACTTACACTTTTTTTGAGAAGATTGATTGACAATGGTCATTTAACAAGCCTTCTGACAGTATAACACCTTACCAGTTTTCATCAACTTTTCTAATGTACAACACTTTTTATGGTATTTTCCATTTTTACAAGTAAAATATGATGTTTCATTTTGGGCAAAAACTTGCAAAAAAGAAGAGTCACTGATTTAAAATATACCAAAGCAGCCAAAGAAGTACAAATTCATCAACTTTCAGTGCAAACTTTTCACACTACCTAAGAATCTTACGTTCTAGGAAGGCTGACATAACAGGCAGCAGAGCTATCATGAATGAATAATTCTACTCAGCCATGACAACTTTTGTTATCTACTGTACCTTATAATTTGGCGGAGAAGGCTTACTTTGGAAAAGGACATATTTGATTTGCTACATATCATTAGGAGGTATAAAGGTCAATTTTTATGTTGTGCTCTCCTACTGGTTCCTGTATATTAAAAAAGATTGCTGCAGCATGCACTCACTTCCTTCCTAGTGACAGAGTTTATACAATTTGATTTTAAACACCCAGGGGAGCATTAGCAAAGGAAGTAATGTGTAGTTATCTCAGTTTTCTACACTCTCACTTTCAAAAGAGTTTTGTAACCAAGAAATTTCTTCACAAGATATTTTGGAATATTTTTAGATCCAACTTAAAACAACAATAATAAAGATTTTTAATATTGAGAAAAATACAATGTGTGCCAGCTCCACTGCTGGTTCAAATCAGTGTAGCTCTATTATCTCTGTTCTCAAAAAAAGGATTAGACATTTCTTTAGCTAAGAAGAATATCTAGAATTATAATACAGCTTTGCTGGAGATTGGGTGGCTCCCAGGGAGTGTATCTTTGATGCATGACTAGTTGCAAACCTCAATGAACTTGGCGAGCATGAGCTGCCTTTCATTCAGGCTAACTGAGGGAGCAGTTAAATGCCTCTTTTCTTTAGTAATAGCTGGAGCAATAGAAATCACCACCCAAATTACAGACGAGCAAGGCAAGGTTGGAGTAGTGTTCAGACATGTGGTCTGTGGTGTTTCCCTGTGGTCTGAATACAAATGCAGGGGCTGGGTATTGTTTGGTGGAGCTGTGTGTATCTGAGCCATAAGCAAGGCAGCAGAAAACCAAGAAGATCTCAAGAGAAACGGAGGTAACAGTACAGAGAGAGAGAGAGAGAGAGAGAGCATTTTAGGCAAAGTGCTGGCTGGAAAGAGGCTTAGAATTGCGAGCAAAGAAATAATCCTTTTTGTTCATTTTGTGTTCTGGGGTACAGGAATTTGGTCATTATTTGTAAATGACCAGGATTGTATCAAAGAAATACCTGACTCCTATCATTGTTTTTCCTAATAGAAACAACCCTATATGCTATCCCTAACTGCTTGGGCTAAAGGAAATATCAACAGTAAACATTAAGAATAAAAACAAATCTCTTTTGGAACAGGTATTAACCCCATGCTTCAGCATTAACTAAGCTCTAAGGGTGGTCAGGAAGAAATTCTCCCTGGGTTCTATGTTATCCAATAACTACCTACTTTTCTTCCTCTAAATTTTCAGGTTCTGGCCACTGCTGGTGAGAGGAAACAAAGTAGAAGGATTGCTGATCTGATCTAGTTTGGGAATTCCTGGGTTCACTGCAGTCAATGGAACTATGCTAATTTATAACAGCTGAGGATCTGGCCCAATGTGCTCATTTTCCTCAACATATCAAAGCTAACTCTCCCATGCAAGATAGCTATGTTGCTCCATTCCACCATTTCTATGACCTAGCCATTCTTTCACACTGTTCTTGTATAGTGCGTGGACTCCATCAACCCAGTAGTAGCAACTCTTAACAAGCTACAGTTTCTACAGAACATCATAATTACAATAGCATGGTTTCAATTATTTATATATACTTATATAACCAGTAATCTGTTTTTACCCCATATTGCATATGTAAATTAATTCAGCAGAATGGCAAATTATACTGCAGTGTCCTTCCTGCATCCCTAGAATTTTATTTTTATGTATATATTTCTTTCAACAAACCCTTGCAGATCTGTCTCAAATACATAGTCCATAGCTAAGCATTAAATAGGGAAGTTATAGTTCAAGTGTCCACGTCCTGTTCTGGAGTAGAGGTTACATTAGCTAAGTGTTACTGACAGTCTGAAAATAACTAATTGACTGTTGTAGCCCTTATTTGTTAACCTCACCCTTTAGGTTGCGACCTCTGGGACTGAGAAACATACTTGATAAATATTGGTACCTGTTTTGAAAAGGTCAGGTATTTTAGTTTACCATTACATTCTAGCTCTTCTTTATAACTTAGATTGTCGAAGATGGAACGTTCTCCGTGCATGTGCCGGCGAAGATATTTACTACACTGCCTCATAGTACAGCTAATAATAAGTAAACAGTAACAACTACTCCTAGATGCAAGATGTGTTGTGACTTCCATTTATTTGCCAGACTCTAGGATGCAAATAATTTTGAAACAATGTGCCAGAGTGCAGTATATTGTATTTGGAATTGGTAAGTAGAGATCTACACAATGAAGGCAAAAACTCTAGGGCCAAGCTCTATGCTGATTTAATGCCATAGACTTCAAATATAGCAGCGGAGAATTTGACCTATTATTTGTAAACATAGGATGCACAGGGTGGGAGAAGAAAACCAGTGATTGTTCCTTAGGTGGCTGGAGTGACAGAAGTACTGATAAAGGTACCATTCCCACCTTGTTTACTAAAACCCAGACTTTGCATCAAAGGTATATACCTACAGGTGACAGATGCAGATATACATCATCCCAAGAGAGCTCTGAAAGGATTTGTATCTCCCTTAGCATATGTATGTGCTGCATTGTAAACCCAGGTCTGTGGGTCCCGGGCTTGTGGACTCAGTGTTTCCAATACCATGCCTGAGTGTCCACACTGACTGGTAACTTTGGGATTACAATTGTTGTACCTGAGGCCTTGTCTACACTACAAGACTATTCAACTTAACTTAAAATCAACTTAGTTCGAATTTGTGGATTCGACCTTATGAAGTTGAATTTGTGTATCCATACTAAATACACTAATTCGAATTTCTGAGTCCACATTCACGGGGCCAGCGTTGACTTTGGAAGCGGTGCACTGTGGGAAGCTATCCCACAGTTCCCGCAGTCCCCGCTGCCCATTGGAATGCTGGGTAGAGCCCCCAATGCCTGCTGGGGGGAGAAATGTGTCGAGGGTGGTTTTGGGTAAGTGTCATCATTGAACCATCAATCACAACCTCCCTCCCTCCCTCCTTGAAAGCGCCTGCGGGCAATCTGTTCGTGCACTTTTCTGGTCAGTGACAGCGCGGACGCCACAGCACTGCAAGCATGGAGCCCGCTGCGATCATCGCCGTTTTCTCCTCCTCGCACTTTATCGTCCACCTCTTCCACAGTCAGCTGCTGAGAAATTGGGCCACTTTTCAATGGTGCTGCAAGCACTGGAGGACCATAGGGGACGTTTTACAAACATCAACGTCGGGTGGCCGGGCAAGGTTCATGATGCGTGTTTTTTCAGGAACTGTGGGCTGCTCAGACGCCTGCAGGAAGGTAGTTTCTTCCCGGACCACGAAATAACTGTTGTGGATGTGCAGATGCCTATAGTCATCCTCGGGGACCCAGCCTGCCCGCTAATGCACTTGCTCATGAAGCCCTATACAGGCGCCTGGGACAGCGACAAGGAACTCTTCAAATACCAGCGAGCAGCGAGCAGCGTGACCTGTGACTGTTCAGTTTCTTTACAGAGAAGCTGAACCTGCCCCTGTTTCTTTACCCAGTTACTGTTGACTCTCCTCTTCGGTTACATACCCCGTTCACCCCGTTACCCCCACTTCCAGCACACGTGTAAAAATAAAATACATGTCCCATTATTACTTAACAAAGGTTTCTTTATTCATGACTTTTCGTGAAAGGGTTGAAACTGGGACGCAGGCTGTGCTGGGTAGGGTGTGCGGTGATGTAAAGACCGCCTCTAAACTCAAGGAATGACAGGCTCCTGCTCCTAGAGCGGTCCGCAGTGCCGGAATGCTTCTTTCAACGGAGCCTGCCATTCCTCTTTATGGAATTCTGTGTGCGGGCGGATATGTGACCTTGTGGTGGAGGAGGACGGATACAGATTCCTCAGCTGCGTGACTCAGCGGTCCAGGACAAGGACCGCTGTATAAGATCTGTAACCGCCCTCCCCCGCTGCAAAGTCACATCTCCCCCGCCCACACAGATCCTGGAAACCACCTCCAAAAACCGACCAGGGTGCCTACTGACTGCACCGTGTGTGTGACCCGCTGCTGATCCTGCCCCCGTGTCTGTACCCTGGGAAAGGTGACTGTCCTATGCAATTAACCACCCCCTTCCCCACGCCCCCCATTCAAACACAGTCTTCTTTGAAAAAACATAACGGAAACAGTAATTAACAGCAAAGCATTTTTATTCATTAAGTAGACAGTTAGGGGATGGGACTGGGATTGGGACTACTGTGAGTGTGGAAGTGAAGAACTACGGCAAATGTAGGGTATGAGAGCTTTTGGGTACTTGAGCACTGTGCTGTGGTGCAGTGACAGTATTCACGTCCCCGGCCGCCCCTCCTCCTGATTACTTTCGGTGAGGGGGGTATGGGACTTTGTGGCAGGGGAGTGCGGTTGCAGATACACTGCAGGGTGTCTCTGTCCACCTGCGGTCCTGCAGAACATCCACAAGGCGCCTGAGCGTGTCCGTTTGCTCCCTCACTAGTCCAAGCAGCGTTTCAGTCGCCTGCTTGTCTTCCTCACGCCACCTCTTCTGCCGTTCGCTGTGTGAGCGCTGGCACAGAGAGACGGTCTCCCTCCACTGGCTCTGCTGGTCCGCCTCTGCTAGGTAGCAGCCCATACGTTCCTCGAACATCTTGTCCCTTGTCTTTTTCTTTCGCCACCTAATCTTTGCCAGCCTCTGCGAGGGGGATGCTGTGGCAGGTCTGGAGACAGTGGAAGCTGTGAGATGGGAAACAGGGAGTGAATTCCTTGCAAAGATACATTTTGGCGAACAATTAACTGAGTCTAGGCTGTCTCTGTGAATTCTGGGTTGAGACCCCTGTGCCTGCTGGGGCACAAATCATTTTCGCGGTGGATTCTGGGTAAATGTCGCCAGTCATTCCTTCCTCCGGGAAAGCAACGGCAGACAATCATTTCAAGCCCGTTTTCCCAGAATTTCCCTGGCATACGCCATAGCGTGGCAACCATGGACACTGTTTTGCCTTTTGTGTATGTCACCGTATGTGTACTAGATGCCGCTGACAGAGGCGGGCCAGCAGCGCTACACAGCAGCATGCTTTTGCTTTTGCATGACAGCAGAGATGGTTACCAGCCATATTGTACCACCAACCATACCATAAATTGGTAATAAGATGGTAATAAAATGGGCATGGTTATCTGTCCTTTTGCACTGCACCATTTGCTGCTGTCATAAGTGCCCCTGGCCGAGCAGCCAGGGGCGCAAAACTGGGAATGACTCCCTGAGTCAATCCCTCCTTTTTGGTATCTAAAAATAGAATCAGTCCTGCCTAGATTATGGGCAAGTGTACTAGAGAACCACTGTATCATAGAACCAGAGAGCACAGCTGCTCTGTGTCCGATCCTGCATAAATTATGAGCTGTATGCTATTCACAGGGGGTGCTCCTGCAACAACACCACCTGTTCATTCCGTTCTTACCCCAGCCTTCCTGGGCTACCATACCATTGTCCCCCCACTTGTGTGATGAAGTAATAAAGAATGCAGGAATAAGACACAGTGACTTGTTTGTGAGAAATGACTGGAAGGAAGCCTCCAGCTGCAATGATAGTACAGGCAGGACATTAAGGAGTGTGGATGAAGGAGCCCATCATCCCTCTGCTAGTCCAGGGGCAATTGAATCTTTTATTTACAATGAAGGGTGGGGGCTGATGGAGCTCAGCCCCCTGTTGCAATGATGAGGACGGTTACCAGCCATATTGTACCATCAGCCATCAAAAATTAGGGACAGGCGCCCTTGATCAACCTTACTGATACTAGTCGGCATGGTTACCAGCCCTTTTGCACTGCCCCATGTGCCAAGAGGCTGATGATGAGAACGGATTTCCATCTTTTTGTACCATCAGCCATCCATAGCATGGGGGGAGCAAGGATGTTGGTGTTGAGTGCTGCACCATTGCGTCTATCTGCAGCATTCAGTAAAGATAGGGTGACATGTAAAAGAGTCAACAGAGGATTGTTTTCACTTCTGGTGGTGGGTGGGGTGTGTGCGCAAATTGCCGAACTATGCCCTGACCCACCGCAGACACTGTGTTTGACCCTAGAAGCATTTGGAGCTCATCCAAGAATGCAAATACTTTTCGGAGACAGCAGGAACTGTGGGATACCTTGCGTCCTCATTCCCCCCTCCCTCCATGAGCGTCCATTATATTCTTTGGCTTTCCGTTACGCTCGTCACACAGCTGCGTGCTGAGTCTGTGCTATGCCGTCTGTCCGTAGATTTTTTAAAAATACTTTGGACCAGGCGTAACATTACAGTAATTACCCTAATTAGATGCAGGAGTCTCCGAGCGAGATCACCCTGAGGAGGGTCACTGAAGGAGATAGAGAGCGCATGCTGTGTGAAAGCTAGCACGAACCAGGGCCCGATGCAGCCGTGCTCGGGGAGGCAGTGCTCCCTGAGTTCCTCATGAAAGCCTTGCGCGGAAAACTCTGCTACCACGGAGCACCCAATAAGGCAGCTCTCCCCAGGAACCTCCTGCTGATGCTTTTCGATTAACGCAAGGAGAGCTTCGTGGAGATCTCCAAGGATGATTTCTGTTCTATCCCCATATCTAGAGAGACCTCCTATTCACACAGTTAAGATTCCTGTTATATTAAGAATAAAAGTTAACATGGTTACAGCACTTACCGACTGCTCCTTCCCCTGATTCAGGGTCCGGGTTAATGGCCGGGGAGGGTTGTTGGGGGATCTCCGTGACGGTGATGAATAGATCCTGGCTGTCGGGGAAACCAGCGTTGTAAGCGCTCTCGCCTGCCTCGTCCTCCACAAACCCTTCCTCATCTTCCCCGTCCGCGAACATCACCGAGGAACTGGCCGTCGACACTGTCCCATCGTCAGAGTCCACAGTCACTGGTGGGGCAGTGGTGGCAGGCTCCGTAGCGTCCGTTTGCCGCTTTGATTTTTCGGTAGCCTTGTCTGGTGTCCTTGATTTTCACGAGGCGCTGCGTTGCATCCCGCCTGTATCCTCTGTCTCTCATGGCTTTGGAGACCTCCTCGTAGGTCTTCGCATTCCCTGTTTTGGAGCGCAGCTCCGAAAGCACAGACTCCTCGCCCCACACACCGATCAGATCCAAGAGTTCCCAGTCAGTCTATGCTGGGTCCCTCTTTCTATTCACAGATAACATGAACTCCTCTGCTGGAGAGCTCTGCATCGTTGCAGGTGCTGCGGAGCTCGCCCCGATGTCCAGCCAGGACGTCAGATTCAAAGTGCCCAGACAGGAAAATGAATTCAAATTTTCCCGGGTCATTTCCTGTGTGGCTGGTCAGAGAATCCAAGCTCGGACTACTGTCCAGAACGTCAACAGAGTGGTGCACTGTGGGATAGCTCCCGGAGCTACTAAGTTCGATTAGCATCCACACCTAGCCTAATTCGAGCTAGCCATGTCAAATTTAGCGTTACTCCACCTGCCGGGGTGGAGTACCAAATTCGAACTAAAGAGCCCTCTAGTTCGAATTAAATGGCTTCCTGGTGTGGACGGTTGAGCGGTTAGTTCGAATTAACGCTGCTAAATTCGAATTAAAGTCCTAGTGTAGACCAGGCCTGAGTCTCACAGCTGTGCTAACATGTCCATATTGCACTAAGCAGACCTTCTGCATCCGCACTGCCAAATAATGGTCTTGGACCTGAGTCTCAGCAGGACTCTGGATCTGATCTCCCTACCACCAGGGTACTAGGACCAAGTTCCTGAGTGCTTGTTGACTGGAGTCAGACTGATCTGTGTGTGAACAGAAGGAGGGCTTGGGCTCAAACCTGGGCCAGAGCCCAGTCTTAGCATGCGGGTTAGACATACCCTCAGACACAGGCCATTCTGGAGCTCCCAAGTGTGCACCACCTTTTAAGAAGCTGCAGCTTGTTTTCCCCTCTGATTAGTTAAACTAACCACTGTGGAGGGGAGGGATGGCATCATTCCAACACCTCTTAAGTGGCTTAAAGTGTTGTTAGGAGACAATAGGGTCTGTGTCATACCTGACCCAAGCACAGGAGAGAGTGCCTAGTGATCTCCTCTGCTCCATACACCCACACATAAACTGGCCCCAAAGGAGCACAGTTCTGTGCATAGCAGTAAGTGTTGCTGTGGAAACCACCTGAATAGTTATGATTCTTTTCTACAGAGATTATATAATAATTTGGCAGAAAAATAAATACTGATATAGTCGTTAATGCTCCTGAAGATAAACTGTCTCTCTTTTGATGTCAGGGCTGCATTGAAGTGTAAAAATGCTAGTAGAAGACTATGTGTAGGAACATATTTGAAGAAGGTAGAAGCCAGAGACTTGTGAGTGCTACAAAAGCAATTCACTGAGAACTTGGGGAGGCGATGGGCCCGTCAGCAATCAACCATCAACTTTTTCTAGTTGCTATTGGTCAATGGAAAAAAAATGTCATTGATTTAAATATGGGAGTGGGATCAGACATGTTTATGAAGTCAATGGGAGCTACGGGTGGTCAGCCCTGAAAACCAGAACTATACAGTTCACGAATGAAAGAGTTAATGTTGAGGAGAAACTCATGGCTTTGAGGGATGCAATGGAACTTTCTAGGAAAGGTGGATGAGCTAAAGGAAAGAGCATTGTATGCAGCAGTTCACTTCAAATTCTAATGATTTTGTCTGTTATGTTCAATGTAGGGAACTTCTTTTCTATCACTGCACACCCATCAACATGGAGGAGACATCTTGCCATAGAGACACTTAATTTAAAAAAATAATTCTATTCATCTCTAGGGAACCCATAGGAGTGATGCAAACTCAATCTAATTACTCTGCTTCCATCCCTTGAACTTTGTTCTTTGGCAAGTTAGTTAGCTGGGGACATCAGGTCCATTATCTTCAGATACTGGACTCCTAATTCTAGTATATCAATGCCTACAACAACTGTGTTCTCTCTGGTAACGGCAATGGTAGGACTAGCAAAGGAGAGTAGGAGTGCATCTGAGCTTTTTGTGTACCATAACATCTAACGGTGTCTTGTCCTCACGCAATTTTCCGACTCTTTTACTCTAGAAAATTTTCAGTGGGGCACAATCAGCCCAAAACATTACCTCCAGAAAAGAGAAGAAATATGGAATATTTAATGCAAAACCCCTCAAAAAGCTATAGCCTCATTATAAGAGACTTTGTTTTAGCCCTTCTTACTGTTTGTTTAAAACCTGTTGCTGCATGCTTTCTGCATGTCAGCAAAATCCATTGGATTGGAGATATCTTGTAAGAGGATTTTTTTCATTAATAAGAGCCTGCTTCTACTCCCACTGAAATCACTAGGAGTCTTGCCATTGATTTCAGCAGGAGCAAGATTGGGGCTCTTATGTCACCCTGGAGAACCAGTAAGTGCATTAGATTTTACTAATACTTTACTTTAGGTGTACTTACATTTTCAGAAAGCCTTTAACAAGGTCCCTCACGAAAGGTTCTTAAGCAAAGTAAGCTGTTATGGGATAAGAGGGAAGGTGCTCTCATGGATCAGTCCTCTTGTTGATATATATAGTACAAAGACACAAGATATTCTCTCACAAATAACTTCTGATGTACTTCCTATTCTGAGACCTACTACCCTTGAATAACACCATGTGACTGGCATTAAAGAGGTCTGAGTCTGGGACAGGCAAAAAAGGAAGTTTACCCAGGCTTCTATGTTTGTCTAAGTAGTTAGGAAGGACAGAAAGTATGCTACCTGACTAGTATGAAAAATACCAGACAGTCTGGCATGAAGTAGCAAGTGCCTTCCTGAACTACAACACAGACATTGGATCTTATTGTGCTCTAAGGGTTTGTCTACACTTAAAATGATGCAGCAGTACTGCTGTAGCACTCCAGTGATGAGGCTACCTATCCCGACGGGAGGGTTTCTCCTCTTGGCACCAGTATTCCACCTCCCTGAGAGGCAGTGGGTAATTTAGTGCTGTCTATACTGGGGATTAGATCTGTTTAACTAAGGGTATGTCTACACTATGAAATTAGGTCGTATTTATAGAAGTCGACTTTTTAGGAAGCGATTTTATACAGTCAATTGTGTGTGTCCCCACTAAGTGCATTAAGGCAGCGCAGTGCGTCCACAGTACCGGGGCTAGTGTCGACTTTCGGAGCGTTGCAGTGTGGGTAGCTATCCCACAGTTCCTGCAGTCTCCACCACCCATTGGAATTCTGGGTTGAGCTCCCACTGCCTGATGGGGCAAAAACATTGTCGCGGGTGGTTTTGGGTACATGTCGTGAGCTGCCCCCTCCCTCCGTGAGAGCAATGGCAGACAATTGTTTTGCGCCTTTTTTCTGCACAGATGCCATACCACGGCAAGCGTGCAGCCCACTCGGCTCAGCCGCTGCTGTTGTGTACTGGGTGCTGCTGGCAACAGATGGTGTGGTAGGGCTGCAAACCATCATCATCGAACGACCGCTTCTGCTGCCACTCTGCTCTCCTGCTCTGGCAGCAGACGGTGCAGTAGGGCTGCAAACCATCATCATGCTTCCGCTGCCACTCTGCTCTCCTGCAGACACCATGTCATGGCAAGCATGGAGCCTGCTCAGATCACCACGGCAGTTATGAGCACTGTAAACACCTCACGCATTATTGTGCAGTATATGCAGCACCAGAATCTGCAAAAACAGGCAAGGAGGCGACGGCAGCACAGTGACAAGAGTGATGAGGCCATGGACACAGACTTCTCTCAAAGCACAGTCCCTGGCAATTTGGACATCATGGTGGTAATGGGGCAGATTCATGCCGTGGAATGCCGACTCTGGGCCTGGAAACAAGCACAGGCTGGTGGGACCACACAGTGTTGTGGGTCTGGGAGGATTCCCAGTGGCTGCAAAACTTTTGCATGCATAAGGGCACTTTCATGGAAGTTTGTGACTTGCTTTCCCCTGCCCTGAAGTGCAAGAACACCAAGATGAGAGCAGCCTTCAGTTCACAAGCAAGTGGTGATAGCCCTCTGGAAGCTTGCAACGCCAGACAGCTACTGGTCAGTCGGGAATCAATTTGGAGTGGGGCAATCTACTGTGTGGGCTGCTGTGATCGAAGTAGCCAACGCAATCACTGAGCTGCTGCTATCAAGGGTAGTGACTCTGGGAAATGTGCAGGTGATAGTGGATGGCTTTGCAGCAATGGGATTCCCTAACTGTGGTGGGGCGATAGACGGAACGCATATCCCTATCTTGGAACCGGAGCACCAAGGCAGCCAGTACATAAACTGCAAGGGGTACTTTTCAGTGGTGCTGCAAGCACTGGTGGATCACAAGGGACATTTCACCAACATCAATGTGGGATTGGTGAAAGGTACATGATGCTCGCACCTTCAGGAACTCTGGTCTGTCTGAACAGCTGCAGCAAGGGACTTACTTTCCAGACCAGAAAATAACCATTGGGGATGTTGAAATGCCTATAGTTATCCTTGGAGACCCAGCCTACCCCTTAATGCCATGGCTCATGAAGCCATACACAGGCAGCCTGGATAGTAGTCAGGAGCTATGCAACTATAGGCTGAGCAAGTGCAGAATGGTGGTAGAATGTGCCTTTGGACGTTTAAAAGTGCGCTGGCACAGTTAGAACTCAGTGAAACCAAGGTTCCCATCGTTATCACTGCTTGCTGTGTGCTCCATAATATCTGTGAGAGTAAGGGGGAGATGTTTATGGTGGGGTGGGAGGTTGAGGCAAATCGCCTGGCCGCTGATTACGTGCAGCCAGACACCAGGGCGGTTAGAAGAGTGCAGCAGGGTGCGCTGCACATCAGAGAAGCTTTGAAAAACAGCTTTTCATGACTGGCCAGGCTATGATGTGAAAGTTCTGTTTGTTTCTTTTTGATGAAAACCCGCCCCCTTGGTTCACCCTACTTCCCTGTAAGCCAACCGCCCTCCCCTCCCCCCTTCGATCACCCCTTGCAGAGGCAATACAGTCATTGTTGTTTCAAATTCATGCATTCTTTATTAATTCATCACACAAATAGGGGGATAACTGCCAAGGTAGCCCGGGAGGCAGTGGCGGATTAACAAATTTGGTGCCCCTAGGCCCTCAAAAATTGCCGCCCCCACCCCCTGCCAGCTCACCTCTGCTCCCGCATGGTAAGCCTGGGAGGGAGGGGGAGAAGGGGAATTGTGGTGCACTTGGGGGATGGCAGTGGTGGAGTGGAGGTGAGCTGGGGCAGGGAGCGGTTTCCTGCCCCCCACCCCACCAAGAGTCACTCCCCGCGCTCACCTTTGCTCTGCCTCCTCCGATCACACCGCTACTCGCTTCTCCCTCCCTCCTACCCTCCCTCCCAGCACTTTTGCGCAGCAAGCCTGGGAGGGAGGTGGGAGAAGGGAAGTTGTGGCATGCTCAGGGAATGGCAGCGGTGGAGCGGAGGTGAGCTGGGTTTGGGATTGGTTCCCGCCCCCCCGCCCCCGGGCTACTCCCCGCGGCCACGGGCCCCATCTCACCTCTGCTCTGCCTCCTCCAAGCGCACCGCTACTCGCTTCTCCCTTCCTTCCAGCACTTTCGCGGGGCAAGCCTGGGAGGGAGCTGGAAGGAGGGAAGTGCGGCGTGCCTGGGGGAAGAAGTGGGCCAGGGATTTGGGGAAGGGGCAGAGTTGGGGAGGGGTCACGAGCAAATTTGCCACCCCTGCAAATGTGCAGCCCTAGGCCTAGGCCTTGTTGGCCTAGGCGATAATACACCGCTGCTGGGAGGCATGGTGGAGGAGGGAAGCACCGTGTGAGGTGGGGGAGGAGGAAAGGACAAGGCCACACTGCACTTCAAAACTTATTGAATGCCAGCCTTCTGTTGCTTGGGCAGTCCTATGGGGTGGAGTGGTTGTGTGTCCGGAGCCTTCTTGGGTGTCTGGGTGAGGAGGCTATGGAACTTGGGGAGGAGGGCGGTTGGTAACACCAGGGCTGCAGCGGCAGTCTGTGGTCCTGCTGCTTTTCCTGCACCTCAACCATACGCCAGAGCATATCAGTTTGATCCTCCAGTAGCCTCAGCATTGCATCTTACTTCCTGTCATCATGCTGCTGTCACCTCTCCTCTTGCTCCAGCCATTTATCCTCTCCCATGTCCCTCCCGTCGTCACATTCATTTTGTGCTTTCCTGGACTTTGACATTGTCTACCTCCATGCATTCTGCTGGGCTCTTTCAGTACGGGAGGACTGCATGAGCTCAGAGAACATTTCATCACAAGTGCATTTTTTTCGCCTTCTTATCTGCGCTAGCCTCTGGGATGGAGATGATAGGGGGAGCGCTGAAACATTTGCAGCTGCGGGATGAAAAAATGGGGGAGTTGGGTTGACCATTTAAAATGGGTTTTCGAGTTAATGTGCAGCACAAACCCAACTAACCCCACCCTTACACCAAATTCTCTGGGATGATTGCTTCACCCGTTCCCCCACCGCATGGCTAACAGCGAGGATGATTTCTTTTCAGCCACAGGCATACAGCCCAGCAGGAAATGCCACCTCTGAATGTCCCCTTAATAAAATTCCCCTATTTCAATCAGGTGACCATGAACGATATCACTCTCCTGAGGATAACACAAAGAGATAAAGAATGGATGTTGCTTGACTGAATTCCAGTAATTATACTGGCTGCGAATACATCCCAAATCTTCAGGGCAAATTAATCATTAAACACACTTGTTTTTAAACCATGTATTATATTTACAAAGGTACACTCACCAGAGGGGCCTTCTCTGCCTTCAAGGTCCGGGAGCCCGGGTTGAGAGGGTAATATCTCCAGGGTGATAAACAGTTCCTGGCTGTCAGAGAGAACGGTTTCTCCACTTGCCTGCTGTGTGCTATCATCTTCCTCATCCCCCAAATCCTCATCCCTATGGCATGAGACTCCCTTGCAGGAGTCCATGTACAAGGGTGGGGTAGTTGTAGGGGAACCCCCTAGAATGGCGTGCAGCTCATGATAGAAGTGGCATGTCTGGGGGTCTGACCTGGAGTGGCCATTTGCCTCTCTGTTTTTTTGGTAGACTTGCCTGAGCTCCTTAACTTTCACGTGGCAATGCTGTGGGTTCCTGTTATAGCGTCTGTCCTTCATGCCCTTGGAGATTTTTTCAAATATTTTGGCACTTTGTCTTTTGGAACAGAGCTCTGATAGCACGGATTCATGTCCCCATACAGCGATCAGATACAGTACCTCCCATGTGGTCCATGCTGGAGCTCTTTTGTGATTCTGTGACTCCATGATCACCTCTGCTGATGAGCTCTGCATGGTCACCTGTGCTGATCAGCTTGCCACACTGGCCAAACAGGAAATAAAATTCAAAAGTTTGTGGGGTTTTTCCCATCTACCTGGCCAGTGCATCTGAGTTGAGACTGCTGTCCAGAGCAGTCACAATGGAGCACTGGGATAGCTCCCAGAGGCCAATACCATTGAATTGTGTCCACACTACCTCCAAATTTGACCCAGTGATGTAGATTTCAGCACTAATCGCTTTGTTGGGGAGGAGTACAGAAATCAATTTTAAGAGCCCTTTAAGTCTACAAAAATGGCTTTGTCATGTGGATGGTGCAGGTTAAATTGATCTAATGCAGCTAAATTCAACCTAAACTCATCGTGTAGACCAGGGCTGAGTCACTCAGGGATTCCTTGTTGGGTATAAATCTGCAAAATTACAGTGACTTCCATGGAGTATCACCGATTTACACCAGCTGTGAATCTGGCCCCATAGCATACAACTAGTGTGGGATCAGAATCAAACTCAGTTTCAAATTCCATGTGCATAAGTACGTATTAAATACCAGGTATCTACACCTATTCATTTTCTATCTTAATTTATCCTTAAGTGATAGGTAATTTTCAGCCCTACTCATTGGTAGAATTTTCCTCCCACACATCTTTTCAAATAAATCCACAACTCATTTTTTTCCCTTGCCTAAAATGTCAGTTTTATTTAATTACGCAATCTATGGCATTATAATTAATCAAATAGCTTAAAATGGTGAGATTTGAGCTGAAATCTTTTGTCAATTTGCCATGGAGTAAAGTTTGATAAGAACAGACAAGTTGGCGGTGCTTGCAAATCCTTGTGGAGAAAAGAAATTAACGTCTTGACACCTCTCTGTGTAATGATGTACCTGACTTCTTGAAAAAGTTAATTCATTTCCACGTACAATACAATATTTCTTTTTTGTTTTAACTTAATTATCTCTTTGAAGAATGAAAGCTGAACTTTTAGGCTTACCCATTTCCTATAATATGTAGTAGCACAGAAAAAAATATCTGCAGCTATGAGATAATGAAGACTTCAATACTTAATACACCTGCATGTCACCAGTACATGTATTGTAGCTTATTTTGCATCCAAATAGTCAACAAAACACTTAGCTAATGATATCTTTTTGGGTGAGTGACCATTTTATACACTTAATCAATTTGACATTGATAATTTGCATGAGTCATGGCTTTGTGTTTATTGTAGCTAATAAATTTCCAGGCAAATTCATAAGAAAATCCAAGCTGAATGTAGCAAATCCAGCTGTTATACTCCCATTTAATCTATTGTATGTTTTCCATTGACTACATTAATATGGTGATGCATGTCAACAGAAAGCAGCAGAATAAATAGAAAGAAGGACCCATTTTCGTGCTTGTTTATCCCTTAAAACCTAGCATCTATTTCAGCAGGGATGAACATGCCACTGATTTCCTACAAAGATGTATCTTCTTGCTTTTGAGGATATGTATGTATTTACTTTCTATTTTGCCCTTTTACAAACACAATATGTAGTAATGGGGCTAATGCATTCAGGTAGCGTTTGAATCTTCATCCTTTATTTTTTAAACTGCATTTAGTTTATCTTTTTTTCCTATAAAAGATTAATATCCTGTATATTTGGCTATTGAAGGTAATAACTCAAAATATTTACTGTAGACTCATTGTTGAACTATTAAGAACAAGATGTGAACAGCTATTCAATATACTCTAATCTGCAACCACAAACAGTTCTAAAATTATAATCTTATCTTAAATAAAAACCTATCGATGCCCTTGTAATTCATCAAGTCTACCGGTTTTTTACCAAAGATAAAACTGAGACATAAGCCGGTCTACGCTCCTAAAACCGGTCTACACTAGGCGTTTAAACCGGTTTTAGGAGCGTAAAACCGATTTAACGCCACAACCGTCCACACTCGGAGGCACCTTATATCGATTTTAATGGCTCTTTAAACCGGTTTCTGTACTCCTCCCTAACGAGGGGAGTAACGCTAGTATCGGTATTAACATATCGGATTAGGGTTAGTGTGGACGCTGATCGACGGCATTGGCCTCCGGGAGCTATCCCACAGTGCACCAGTGACCGCTCTGGACTGCAATCTGAACTCGGATGCAGTGGTCAGGTAGACAGGAAAAGCCCCGCGAACTTTTGAATATTTCCTGTTTGCCCAGCGTGGAGCTCCGATCAGCATGGGTGGCGATGCAGTCCGAAATCAAAATAAAAAAGAGCTCCAGCATGGACGATGCGGACGTGATCGCTGTAAGGGCAGGCAAATCTGTTCTATCAGTGCTCCGTTACAGAAGACGAAATTCAAAATAATTTTTTAAATATCTCCAGACAGACGCCATAGCAGGGACTCAGCGCACTGCTGCGTGGCAAGCGTAACGGAAAGCCAAAGAATCAAATGGACGCTCATGGACTGGAGGACTCAAGCTATCCCACAGTTCCTGCAGTCTCTGAAAAGCATTTGCATTCTTGGCTGAGCTCCAAATGCTTCTAGGGTCAAAAACAGTGTCTGCGGTGGGTCAGGGCATAGCTAGGCAATTTACGCACCCCCCCACCCACCCCCAGAAGTGAAAGGGAAAACAATCCTGTCTTGACTCTTTTACATGTCACCCTATCTTTACTGAATGCTGCAGATAGACGCGATGGTGCAGCACTCAACACCAACATCCTTGCTCCCCCCCCCCGCCATGGGTGACTGATGGTACAATAAGACTGATACCCATTGTCATCATCAGCCTATTGGCACATGGGGCAGTGCAAAAGGCCTGGTAACCATGCGTACTAGCATCGGTCAGGTCGATCAAGGGCGCCTGGCCCTAATTTTTCCTGGTAGATGGTACAATATGGCTGATAACCATCATCATCATAGCAACAGGGGGCTGAGCTTCATCAGCCCCCACCCTTCATGTGTAAAGAAAAGATTCAATTGCCCCTGGACTAGCAGCAGGATGCTGGGCTCCTCTCCTCCACACTCCTTAATGTCCTATGTGGACTATCATAGCAACTGGAGGCTGCCTTCCACTCATTTCTCACTAACAAGTATTCCTGCATTCTTTATTAGTTCATCACACAAGTGGGGGGACAATGCTATGGTAGCCCAGGAAGGCTGGGGAAGAATGGAATGAACAGTTGGGTTGTTGCAGGAGCACCCCTTGTGAACAGCATACAGCTCATAATCTATGCAGGATCTGACACAGAGCAGCTGTGCTCTCTGGTTCTCTGATACAGTGATTCTCTAGTACACTTGCCCATATTCTAGGCAGGACTGATTCTATTTTTAGATACCAAAAAGGAGGGATTGACTCAGGGAGTCATTCCCAATTTTGGCTTTTGCGCCCCTAGCTAAGAGCAGCCAGGGGCACTTATGACAGCAGCAAATGGAACAGTGCAAAAGGACTGATAGCCATGCCCATCTTATTACCAATTTATGGTATGGTAGATGGTACAATATGGCTGATAACCATCGCTGCTATCATGCAAAAGCAAAAGCATGCAGCTGTGTGCCACTGCTGAATCGCCTCTGTGAGCGGCATCTAGTACACATACAGTGACAGTCACAAAAGGCGAAACAGGCTCCATGATTGCCATGCTATGGCATCTTCCAGGGCAATCCAGGGAAAAAAAGGCATGAAATGCTTGTCTGCCGTTGCTTTCCCAGCGGAAGGAGTGACTGACGACATTTACCCAGAACCACCCGCGACAATGATTTTTGCCGCATCAGGCACTGGGATCTCAACCCGGAATTTCAAGGGGGTGGGGAGGCTGCGGGAACTATGGGATAGCTACGGAATAGCTACCCACAGTGCAATGCTCCAGAAATCGACGCTAGCCTCGGACCGTGGACGCACACCACCGATTTAATGTGTTTAGTGTGGCCGCGCACACTCGATTTTATACAATCTGTTTTACAAAACCGGTTTATGTAAATTCGGAATAATCCCGTAGTGTAGACGTACCCATACAAATCCTAATCCTGGTCTGCATCTGAGCTACACTGGCTGTACCTTGAGGGGAGTTTGGGTAGGGGGATGCTGGAGAATAAAGGCATAAATGGCTTTAAATCAGGGTGTGTGTGTGTGTGGGGAGGGTCTGCATAATTCTGGGTGCCATTGTGGACCAGGAGAGTCCTAGGCTTATCTCAGAGCAAGCTAATTGGTGGAGAATACAACACAATTTCTTGGGGTGGGAGGGGAGGGGGACAACTCTTGACATGAAAATGTCAGCTCTTGCTTCCTTCTGCCACAACACACTGGCCAGCACATCTCATTTTACCATGCAAGACACTGTGAGCCTTCTTTTGAGCTGAATTAAAATTAGATTTCATATACACACTTTTGTTCTATTTCTTGTTTTGTGTTTGCCTTTGAGTAGTCTATGTCTGCTGTAGATACTAAAAGCACAGAACAAACAGCCTCTCTTGAGTGTGTGCATCCCCTTCCCCCTGGCTGCTGGAGCCACTACCGGGAAAGTCTGACTTTGTGCCTATAGCCCTGGGTTAGAGCACGCTCCGTTGTTTTGTGGGGAGTTTGCATTTACAGTCTGGTCAGCAATAGGAGTTGTGAGAGGTTCTAACATTTTCAGTGAGGACAATCTTCAGAGGTTTTAGCTACTAAAATCAAAGTCTGTATGGAGCATGCCCAAGCTGCAATTTTTCAAAGGCTTATAACTTGGCCAAATTTGGGCAAATTTACACAGGGATGGCAATATATATATATATATATATATATCCTGACACAAAAGCTATCCCCCAATCAATTTTCAAGTCCCTGCTACAAAGTGTAGGGACACTACTGCTTTTCAAAGAAAAGGCTGCCAGCACTTTTTAACATGGGCAAAATATATTTTTTCCTAGGCTTGTTCAAGGAAACTGATGAACTGCTTTGGCTGAATTTTTCTAAAGTACCCTTCATAGAAAATATCATCCCAAATAGTTACAATGGAACAAAGTTATAAGCAATTGAAAACAGGGTCTTTAGAAAAGAAAAGGGTTAAACAACTTTAATAATAGTTGGTAGTACACACCCCACTAATAAAAATAAATGAATTTAGGAGCCTACTTTAAAAAAAAAGTCTTGGCCATATATACAAAGGAATGTTACAGGTAAGAAAAATCTCTGAAGAGAAATGAAAACCAGATTATAGAAGCTGGAGAATGAAGGACAAAACCTAGTTGTCCAAATCTAGATAGGTTAAACCTAAAATAACACAGTGTGCAAAGGAATCTCCTTAAAATATGTCCTGTGATAACTTGGGTCTGTAGGTATCTGCTGGTAACCTCAAAATGTATTTGTAGACATTATGGGCAAAAATGGTCATCCTGAAGACCTTAAAATTGGGTACCTCAATGGAGTACCTAAGTTTCAGAGGTGCTCAGCCACCATAACTCCCAGTATCTGAAGATGTATGGCACCTTATAAAAATCAAGACACTTACTTATGTTGCCTAAATTTAGTGGCCTAATTTTGAACATTTTAGTCTTAATCTTTACATTGATACATTTTACACACACAGAATGCAGTTAATTCTAGTCTGGCTGTGTGGCCAGAATCAATACATGTTTTACACTTTTAAAAGGTTGAATCATGAATAGGGAAAAAAGCAAACAAATTCAAAGGATGATTTTGGAAGGGTGGTGAGGCACTTGACTTAGGCAATAAAGAATGCATTATGTATGGTTCATGGACATTTCATTTCTGTATCTCTAGAGATAGTAGTGGCCAAGCCACAGGCAAGTTCATTAATCTCCCAAGCTATGTAGAAATAAAATGTCAGGTATTGTAATGCATTCTTTATTGCTATTCTTGCACAGATCTTCCATAGGGTTTCTTCATTAAAGATTAAAAGGGAAAAAAAGTTTAAATGGGAATTTAACAATTTAAAAGCAGTTGGTTCATGAATATTCTTCAAATCACTTTCAAGATAGCCACAGACTCTCCAGAAATCTAATTTTTTGGGAAGGTATTTAGAATTCAGGTGATTCCAAATATCTACACTGGGTATCCAGAAACAAGTTTGTAGGAACATGGATTTGCATATGCACCTCATAATGGGACAACTACAATACAAAAAGACTATAGCTACAATTGGGTGTTATTAGCATAATCATTATTATTTGTACAGTGTCAATAGTGTACAGAACCCTTTGGTACAAAGACCCCAAAGAATTTACAATCTAAATAGACAGCATACAAATAAAATCTGGGTAATGCATTAGCCTCTTGTAGAGTAGAGAACATCTATATAGACTCCTATTTAAACATTCTTGGTCCTCACAGACTTCATGGACCTAGATTTTTAGGAACTATTTAAAAAGCATAACCCTTCTGCCTGGTATTGACAGCAGCAAAAAGGGTTCAGTTTTCTAGGATTTTCCTTAAAGATTTAAACGCTGGCTTGAGCCTCCAGCTAAAAGCCCCAGAAAGTATATCTGGGAACCTGGGTGTCCGTGCTGGGCAATACTTCCCCATTCGTTAGCACCGAGTTCAGGGTTAAAACAAAAAACTATATTAGGTGGGAAAAGGAAGGCACAACAGAATGAATTGAAGAAAACAAGGATTTAATAAATTAACAAGTTCTAGACAGCTTCCAACCCTTAGGATTCCTTAACCATAGCTTCAACCTCAGTCCTCCTGGTAATTGTGAGTGGCTGTTGCATTCTAACCACTTCTCTCCTCCCCAGTTCCCCATTCACAGTTAGCTATCCTGGGTTGGAGAAGTCCAAGGATATTGGCAGGCTAGTGTTGCGCATGGGAGAGGGGGAAGGATGGTCTAGCACCTGACGCAGCTGAGGTGATTTCAGCTTTAATTGCTAAGTAGGAGGCCTGCACCAGAGTCCTTGAGGTAGACTGCTGTTCTTTCTGCAGCTTTCACCCAAGTCAGGGAGACCCTAGGCACATTCAATGTCAATGTCTCGTACTTGTATTTCCCGACAAGGTCAATAGCATTTTATTGGCCCCAAACTAAAAAAATTAAATGCACTTTACTAAATGTCCCAAACTACCACATAAGTAAAATGCAAATGAGGCCAGTCCCAACCAGTCAATTCCCATCCATTGCTCTCCAAATGCTGCCAGTAGAGAGCTCCCTCTGTAACGGAGCCCTTGCCCATCTGCAGTTCTTAAGCAACCCAGGGCTGCTCTTTCTCCAAGTGACAATAGAAAGCTCTTTACTCTCTAAGGCTGCAGGGCTTACAAAAATGTCACTCAGTATCTCTGGAAGGCTCCACTAATGTGCTTGTGCATGTACATGTATAAGGTCCTAAAGGATCCTCTGTTTTTGTAAGGGCTGCATAGGTAAAATCAATATTCAATTTTGTGTGTCAGATTTTGTGTTTCTGGAGGACATACAAAATTTTTAAAGCATCACACCACCAGGTCCAGTAGAAAAATATATTGTGCCTATCAGCATGTCTTTGTTTCATATTATCATTACACAGAATGCAGCAGTATACTTCACATTACAGGCAGAGGAAGGTACTTATTGCCTTTTGGATACATATGCTCCTTTGATCCATAACTGAGACTTACCTCTGCTTCTGCAAGGGGAAAGATGAATTAGTGAATTAAAAAAGCACATAACTCATATCAGGATGTTTTCCCTCTAATGTCTGGAATAAAACATTTCAAATACTCTGGAATGAAACCGTTTAATGTTAACATTTATTATGAACTTAATTTGTATTTATTTTTTACTAAGGGGGAAGGGGGGAAGCACATGGTGGCCAAGCATGGAAGAGGAAAGAACTGATTGAAAAAAATCTAAATAGAAAAAGCTGTCTGTTTGGCAGTAGTAGAGACAATAAGTAAATAAACAAACACATAAAATCACAAACAAAACTATTAGAGTATGTTTCTAAATCATACCACCTCATTTACACTTACATATTTTAAGATGTGCATAATTTTCAATAATGTATTACTCTGTACAAGAGCTTCAGTGAGCAGTTGCTATACCTTATTTTGGTGCAGTTGTTTATGTGGTAGGCATTGCCCAGAAAATTACCACACATATTTTTATTGAGCATCAAAAAGAGATATGTAAAAATTAGAAGATAAGCAACCTTACATAATGGCAAACCTCATATTCCATTGAGGAACTCATCTTCTACATCAGAGAGGATGGTATGGTTTTAGATATTTGTTTGAGTATATAATATGCATACATACATATAGTTTTCTCTTCTGCAGCTGCCTATCTCTATTTCCATAATCACAGGACAGTGTGCCAGGGGATATGCCCACATATTTTACTAAATGAATGCTCCAGAGGACAGCAAACTTTCCATATCAAGGTTTCTCGCAAAATATTATGGAGCTTGGAGGAATTAATGCTCAGCCATCAAGATGAGAATCATAGAATCATAGAAGATTAGGGTTGGAAGAGACCTTAGGAGGCCATTTAGTCCAACCTCCTGCTCAAAGCAGGACCAACCCCAACTAAATCATCCCAGCCAGGGCTTTGTCAAGCCACGCCTTAAACCCCCCACAAGAATGGAGATTCCATCACCTCCCTAGGCAACCCAATCTAGTGCTTCACCACCCTCCTAGTGAAATAGTGTTTCCTAATATCCAACCTAGACCTCCCGCACTGCAACTTGAGACCATTGCTCCTTGTTCTATCATCTGCCACCTCTGAGAAGAGCCTAGCTCCATCCTCTTTGGAACTCCCTTCAGGGAGTTGAAGGCTGCTATCAAATCGCCCCCTCACTCTTTTCTTCTGCAAACTAAAGAAGCCCAGTTCCCTCAGCCTCTCCTCATAAGTCTTGTGCCCCAGCCCCCTAATAATTTTTGTTGCCCTTCGTTGGACTCTCTCCAATTTGTCCACATCCTTTCTGTAGTGTGGGGCCCAAAACTGAATGCATACTCCAATTTCAGAGTAGTAGCCGTGTTTGTCTGTATCAGCAAAAACAACAAGGAATCCTTGTGGCACCTTAGAGACTAACAAATTTATTTGGGCATAAGCTTTCCTGGGCTAAAAGCCACTACATCAGATGCATCTGATGAAGTGGGTTTTAGCCACAAAAGCAGCTTATGCAAAGCCTTAAATATGCAAAGCCTTATTTGTTAATATAACAATATAAATACATTAATGACTTTCAGCTTCCTGTTTGGATAATAAGCAGAATGTAAAAATGTGTTTATAACAAATCTAATAATGTAAAAATTAGGCTTTAATTTCTGCCAAGACTTCATAACATTCTATTTGCTAAGTAAAAGTATCTAATGCCACTAGGCTGTGAATCCAAAGAGTTGCACCTCCCACTGGGAATGAAATAGTTATCTATTTTTTTGGAAGCTTTACAATTTCCATGGATTTTTAACAATGGAATAAATTGAATGTCTCTTAGTAAATTTTTCAGGTCCTGGGGATCTGTTATATTGGCATCCCATGGATCATATTGTTCATTTTAATGATGTAAAATGCTGGCACTGACTTTCACATTAATGGCCTCTATAAATTTGAACTGTGGGATCGAGGCCCACTATTATAGATTGGTAAATTAATTCTCCTCTAATGCTACAAATGCTGTCCTATTTATCATGCCTAAGTAAATCCAATGGTTAGGAATTCAACACTAGAAACAGCTGGACTTTTTAGATTTAAATGAGGGAGTAAATTCTCTAGCAGAGATCTATAAAATAAGACCCAAACTCTCTAAAGGACTTTAGAACCTGCCAAAACTGTTCTTTATTAGGGAACAATATTTATGGAAACTTCAAGAATCTAAATTAGCTGTTCCCAAAGGAAGTGTGTCCTTGTTTATTTCTTGAGTTTTAATGTAGACAGTATCAAAATAAAATCACATCATCAGCATCTGTTTTTTTCCCCCTAGAATCAAATGATATTGCCCTTCTGATGCTTACACTGAAATAGATTCCCTACTGATTACAGGTTACACTGCTTTCTGAAGGTGGGGCAAATATTTACCTATAGGGTTTTTTTTCTGAATGTTAAGTGATATGGCCCTAAAAACTTGATTTCTCTTGTCTAGATATGTTGATATAAGAAGATCAGATAAATCAAAGTGAAGAGGTATTTAATAATGATAAGCTAAGTTGAAGCTGCAAAGTTGAGAATAGAATACATTTATTTCTTTTAGTATTATACAAAGCATACAGAAGAATTTCTCAGTTAATGGAGGCATACTGAACTATGTTTTAATAAAACATGAAATATGCCATGGAGAAATTGTTCTTGTGCCTATGTATGCCTTTCAGTCAATTTAAAATTGATGGATAATAAGAGAATATTTTAACTGTGTACTTCAGATCTTCAAAAGATGATTCAAGATATTGCCAATGCAAAATTCTTGGAAAGTCTGCTTAAGGTACATATTTTTAAGTGACAGTTTCTATGTTAGACATTTTGAAAGAAAATGTATTCTTTATAAATGTTGCTAGGAGATTTTAAATTGTTGACATTCTAAATTCCAAGTAGTTTGATTTATGTTTGTATTCTTATTTCATATTTGTATCTTTGGCTATTTGTTCTTTCCTGAATATTGGGATTATTGACTGTTTCTTATTGGTCAGCTTCAGTGGTGTTGATACCACAGTAGTGGTGTCAATTTTCTCAGTGATAGGACTGAAGTTACTTTTCAGAAGTCTATTCTATAGAAATTCTTACATTACCCTCATCACTGTAGTATCTGAGTATCTTCCAGTAGTGTATTAAGCCCCGTGACTAACAACTGTCATATCTTTTGTCATGTGGATCATAGATTAAATATAATACAAATTTTAAAGTAGCAGTTATTGAGTTTAATGTTTGTAGGCTTTCTTTGGGATCTGCTCCATGATGTGGTAGGAAGGGTTATATGTTCCAATGGCCCTGAGTGCTATGCAAGCAGAAGTTTTAACTCCGGATAGAGCTACCCAAATTGGACGGGTCAACTGGTTGGAACTAGATAAAAATCAGTCCACTGGTCCTCCAAGTTGGGGGTTGAACAACAGGCCAACAAATTATCCTTGTAAAAAATGTTAAATTATAGAAACACAACAAGATAGCCCTCCCAGTGGTGTTGCAGTAAAAAAGTAGGTAACCTAACCTAAATTAAACTCTGTATTCTCCAAATGGGAAGTAGGTACAACTCCGTTTACCTCAACTACACTTCTGCAGCAAACAGTGTGATAGACATGGATAGTGCAGCCTTGCCTGTTCCCATGCAACATCTAATGGCTCAGGAAAGATTCAGATTATGAATATTTATAGACAGTATAATTAAAATAACCCCTACGAAAATGATGTGAGCATAGTCTAAAAGTATTCAACTCTGTAGTCCACTGGAACCAGACATTTTCTGCTAATATTTTCAGGAAACAACACACTATGAAATATTTTACATTAACTAGCTTGGTGAGATTGTATTGTGTGGATCACAATAAGCACACTAAAGTCAATGGGAGACTTTCTATTGACTTCAGTGGACTTTTGATCAGGACATATAGGAGCACTGATAGAAACTATTGTTGCAGAATTTTGTTAGTAACAGTGCCATATATTAGAAAAAAAACACATCCCCTGACTATTTTATTATGAAACTAAATTGTGAAGATGTTTCAGGTACTTAAAGTATGAAAATGTCAACATTGTGAGAACTGATTATGATGGTAATATCACCGTATTTCAAGATTCATGCCATAGCATGTATCTGCTGTTTTAAAAAAAATATTATTGAAAGAAACCACATGTAAAAATATACAGGAGAACCCACCCTCATCCCCATACATTTTTATATAAAAAAAATGGGTAAGGAAGCCTCTTTATGTAATTATCATAACAAATGTGAAAGATGGTTGGTATATACCATACAGGTGGTAAATATAAGGGATTAGAGAACACAATGTTATTTTGAGTTTCATTTAAAAACTAGAATGTTTTTACATTTTGCAAAACATTTTCTCCATTAATATAACCATTATTTCTCATACATAAATTAAATTAAAGCCTCATGTAAGTGTAAATATGTTCCATGCCTACAATATTAATGTTTGAAAATACTTCCCCTCATTCATGTTTCAGTACAACTAGGGGAGATAAAATAGGAACATAAACTCAAAAACAACCAATCAGAACACAAAACCACAAACAAAATGAAAAAACCCAACAATAAGCAGCCCAAAAGTTTGTATTTTGCAATAACTACATGGAACTCAATTGCAATAGTTGAGAATTCTCTTCTAAATCTAGACTCAGACTGTTACTGCCTTGACTCTGCCTGGATGGGGATTATCCCCATCCCCTCCCGCTCTTTTACACTCTTGCTCATCTTAATAAGTGATGCAATATCTATGGGTTCTGACATGGGGTGGAAAAAAGAAGCTGCTTGCCCAGCACTCCCCACTGTGAGTAAGCGGGTGGGGAAGGGGCTGGATGGGGAAGGAAATGGGAAGGGCCCTCCACCACACCTCTACTCACTGGCCAGTGCAGTTGGCTGGGCACACAGCAGGGAGTAAGCTGCTCCACAAATAGGGGTGAAGAAACATCCTCCTTGCCCCTGGAAGGGGGTAATAGAGGAATAGTTGTGATTGAGTTACAATATATTCCCTATTCTGCTCCTGGGCTAGCTCTATGCCACCCCTTCCTCAGAGCAGATTGTAAAGTTACAATCTAACCCAAAGATTTTTGAGTAAGTTGGTAAAATGAGTTCTGTGATTCGTAGTGAGAGCCTTTAATTCCTAGCATTCTCACAGAAGTAGCAGATATTTGAGAGTATGCTCATTTCTGAAGTTAACTTTCTCATTTCATATGTTTATTGAATCCAAATGTAATAATGTAAAAGTAATGGACAGCTCTTTCAAGATGACACCATATGAATTAACTCACTCAGACTCTATTTACTAACTGCTTTCAGAAGGTCTAACAATTAATATCGAAGATATATCTATATCTATATATCTATATAAAAACTATAATGTCTGTATCTTACTCTCTGTATTCTAATACAGTTGAACCCTGTTATGTCGCCGGCCTAGGGGTTTGCCAAAAAGCGTCGAGATAACCGATGATCGAGATAAACAAAAACCAATATGGCGGCAATACATTAACATGTGCTTGAAATTTCTTTATGTACATGATGTGCGTTAATAAATGAGAATGTACATGCACATGTTTTTGGAGGTTTTTTTACACAACAGCGTTGCTGCGATTTGTTTGATGAAGCGATCGGCATGCTATAAAAATGTACAGACATGTTTGCTAACAACAAAAGGCATATGTGCACCAACTAACAGCAGAGATTTACCAGTATATTAAGAATAAAAGTTTACGTGTCTGTATCATGGCTTTGGAGACCTTCTCGTAGGTCTTTGCATTCAGTTTTTTTTGAGCGCAGTTTTTTTGTTTACCAGTATACAATACAAACCACCGTCGATTCTCGATACAAACCTTTATTATATTCTCCAACATTGCAAACACAAAGATCGCTCACAAAATCACAAAATCACAGGCGAAGCGGGGACCGGGTAAGCGGGGCCGGGCGGGCGGCGAAGCAGGGACCGGGTATGCGGGCCGGGCGGGCGGCGGGACCGGGAAGCGGGCCGGGCGGACGGGCGGGCGCGGCGGGACCGGGAAGCGGGCCGGGCGGGCGGGTGGCGGCGGGACTGGGGAAGCGGGCCGGGCGGGCGGGTACGCTGGGAACCACGGGCTGGGGACGTGGGGCTGGGAGCCGGGAGCGGGCGGCCGGGAAGCGGGCGGCGGCCGGGCGGGCGGGCGGCAGGCGGCGGGGACCGGGTATGCGGGCCGGGCGGGCGGGCGGGACCGGGAAGCGGGCCGGGCGGGACCGCGAAGCGGGCCGGGCGGACGGGCGGGCGCGGCGGGACGCGGGGAGCCGGGCGGCTGGGGACGCGGGGAGCGGGCGGCTGGGGACACGGTGGGTCGGGGACGCGGGAGCCGGGGGCGGGGGGGCCGGCGGCTGGGGCCGCAGGGCTGGGCGGCCGTGAGCGGGTGGCTGGGGAAGCGGGGAGCTGGGCGGCTGGGGCTGGGGAGCCGGGGTCGGGACGCGGGAGCCGGGCGGCCGGGGACGCGGGGCCAGGGCAGGAGTCGCGCGGCTGGAGACGCGGGGCCAGGGCAGGAGTCGCGTGGCCGGGGAGGGATGCGGCAGGAGCAGGGCAGGGCCGCCGCCGGAGTTAGTAGTTTACCGGTAAGTGGCAAATTCGGCGCTCTTCTGTGCTCGAGATATTAGGGTTCGGCGAGATTAAAGAATCGACATAACCCGATGAGAAACCGATAAGACAAAGAGGGAGTTTGGCGGTTCCACTTCTAAAACGTCGACTTAATACGATTGGCAAGTTAACCGAGGTCGAGATAAATGGGTTCGACTGTATATATATAATTAATTGGTTATATAAAACCTCTGGATGTCATTATATATAATACACACGCTGACATTCCAGAAGATTTTTTATATAGAAAAGGATATGTGTACAGTATAAATTATATGGATATAGATAAAATCATCTTCATTTATACATTAATCTTTTTTCATATTAAAAAATCCAGTGACTAAATACTCTGGTAAAACATTGAAATTACACCTCAAAGAAGTGCCTCTTAAGAATAAAACTGCATCATTTCACGTACACTGTAGAAAATTTAAATATATATGAATAAAAAAATTTCCACTCATTCATTATACATTAAATATATCACCTGCTGAGATTAAACACAAGCTTTATTTTAACTCTTTAGGGTGGCTGATTCGTAATTCCACTTTGCTCTGCTTTCTAAGTGATGCTATTCTACTGACTAAAAAAATAATGGGAGCAGAGTTAGGCCAATTCTGTGTTTTTGAAAATCCCACCTCATACTCTAAGTCTAAGTTTCCCCTTCTTACAGATGGATATAATACTTATCTCCTGGGGTCCTGGGAGGTGGTGTCAATTAAATTAAAGTTGCTCTTACATCCTCAAAGTAATCATGGGACAGATTGTGATACCCATATTCTCACTGAGTAGTAAATAACTACATGAGTAGTTCCCAATGAAGTCAATTACAAAACAATGCCACTGAAATTTGACAAGAGCATCTTAAGAAAAGTTTTAAAGATTTGGAACAAAGTTTTATGGTTTCAAAGAAAAACAGTAAGGAGGACTTGTTTTATTTTAGTGAGACTTGGGGATAATTAGAAGGAGAAATCCTAAAAAGAGATTGTCTGTTTCCTATTGCTATAGCTTGGTGGACAGAGTTTTATGGTGTGGTCATGTTCTAAAAGGATTGCAGAGTTTCACTGATGATACAATATTACAAGATGTGAAGCACTTCTAGCACCCAAAATTATCTGTTTAAGTGGGAATTTGGAAAAGGATTTATTTTTTAAAGGGACTACTTGTGGAGTAAGCTCCTTTTCAATGGAAGGGTATTATAATATGGTTCTATAGAAGACCCAATTCAAGAAAGCAGACCCATTCAGCAAGCTAGCGTATAAGTGCTTTGCACAATAGAGATGGCCATAAACATGTGTTTAAGTGATTTCTTTTTTTATTCAAGGCCCAAGTGCAAAGTGTTTCTATAGATATATTATACATAGAGAGATTGCATACCACCACTTAAGACGATTTCACTGTTAAGACACAGTTACCCAAAGGTTTACAGTAACCAGGAAAGGAAAAAAACTGCTGTATTTTGTTAGTATAGTTTCCTCTTGATGTGATGTATTTGTACAGTGTGTCAAGCCTTATAGGACACCTTAATCAACCAGAACTGTACAGGAATTCTCACTTTAGCTATGCACAAAACTTTATAGACAATCACTGAGTACTAACAACAACAATAAAAATAAAGTTAATGGCATTTCTTTTCAGCTATTCTATTCAATACTTCGTGTCTTTAACTTTTATTATACATGGACATCTTTTTGGAATCCTGCCTATATATTTCTTGCAAATAGGAAATAACTCCCTGCATAACAGGCTCCTTCAATTGTTTTTGGTTGCTGTAGGCTCTCTTAGATGCTGTTTTTTTCTGTTAACTTGAAATATTTTATTCAAATCAGGTGACTGGTGCCCTGGGCACTGAGCAGTTGATCTTTTGTTAAGAGAGTTTAAACACATTGTGATATATTATATGCTTTCACTCTCCATTCTCTTAAAAAAAACAAAAACAAATTCTCATCCAAGTTCCTATGTAAATGGGGTCATTTTTGCTGCTAATAGTAATAACTCTTTGTACCCCACAATACTATGCTATCAGCATTATGTTCTCCAATTAGAACATAAAACTATGCCCAACACATTTATTAATAACAACCAGACAGGGCTTTTATGGGCTTCTATCTCCATCCTCCTCTAAGCACCCTCAAAACAAACATGTCCTTCGACTTTCCATGAAACTTTGTTCAAAATCTATTTACCTTTCTGTAAGTTGTTTTTCAGCAAATTTCATGGGCATTGATTTCTGATTTTGTTCTCCTGAATCCTCACAGGCTGAACTTCCACCTAAATTCTCTCTTATTGCTCTTCTCACAGTTCCTGTGCTGGCATAAGCAATATTAGACTAGATACTACGGCCACCAGTTATGCACACGTCCCATTGCCATTGATTTCAGTAGCGCTTGTGTGTATATATCCATGGTCATAATTTAGCCATTATTTGCATCAAGTCCTTTTGCAACTTTGCAGAGCTCAGCATATGCCACTTTTTCAGTGGGTGTAAATCAGCATATCTCCATTTATGACAGTTGAGGATTTAGCCTATTATTTTCTCAAGCAGTTTTAATATTACTCTGACACATATGAGTAAAGCTTCCACTCCCTTGCTATGACTGCTTGTTGTTTTATTGTCTATTTTTACAGTGCAGTTGGGTATTTAAAGTTGCTGGTAAAGACCTGCCTTTGAAAATAGTATATTGTTCTCCTCCTGAGATTATCACTGTGAAAGTATCTTATTTTTGCATGCTGACAAAATTCTGTCTAGAATGTACAAGAGCCATCAGGTTAAATTCTGGCCCCACTGAAGTCAACAGGGCCAAGATTTCACCCTTTATCACAGCTCCAGTGACCTTCTGACCTGCAATCTACAGTAGGAAGAAAAAAATGTATAGTACAGTCCCACAATGCATAGGGTGGATCACTGCTTATTCACCAGTAAAGTCCCATTTTTTTATTTGTTTTTGAGGGTATAGGAGACACTTACATGGTGTTAAGTGTTTGTGCTGGCCCTCTGCACAAAAATGAATTTTACCCTGTGAACAGGTTACCAGGTGAACAGAAGATGGATTTATCACAAAGCAGTGTGGGAGTCTTTTCTAATTATTGTAAATGTGTTTTAATACTAGTTGTGTGTGTGTTGAATTAATGTTGGCAGGCTAAACAGAGGAAGTGTGTTTTAAGAAAGGGAAGGAAGGATGCTGAGATAAGTGTTCAGCTTTCTTCTTGTCCATGAAGTACAGGACTCGGTTTTGTTTTTTTTCCTTTTTAAGAACAGTGCACAAAATGCAGTAAAGGATGTGTTAGAGAGACAAAGTGGGTGAGGCAATATCTTTTATTGGACTAACTTCTGTTGATGAGAGAGAGAGTGCGCGCGCGCGAGAGAGAGAGAGCGCTACACTGCATAGATAAAGGATGCGTTGGTTAATACATCTGCTTTTTCTATTAAACAACTGAACATACTTTTAACTGAGATTCATTCTTTAGATTATATGTGTGTATGTAAACTTTCTCTCAGTGGCTAAAGTGAGTTATCAATATATAATTTTTAATCATTCCAATTAAACTACTAATTGATACTAGCGTCCTTTAACACCTGGCAGTACCAGTAAATAACATGGAGAGAATAGTATTTAAACAGCACTAATGAAATGCAGAAGCAGTTTTTAATTTTCAGTCCACTGTTGGTAAGCAAATATCTAAAAGAAGGAGTGACTAGCGCTCACTGAAGGACACAATTAAATGTATGAACATTTTTGTTTAATTTTGTTTAAATTCAAAATTTTTCATTCAGTTCTAGAAATGGGGGCGGTATCTCAGCTACAATTTACTAGTAACGATGGCTGAATGACGACTTTTTAAATGATAATCACTTTAGTAATGCGTCTATAATATTTTAAATTCTAATTTCTTGCCATTATTATAACTGATTTTATCTTTGCTTATTAATGACATACCACAGGAACTGAAGTATTTATTTGCAGTTGTACATTAAGTAGTTGAAGGTTGTTAATCCTTTAGTAGAAACAAGTTGCAGTATCCTTTGTTTGTGGGCAACTTTCCAACTTTCCCAATGCACCCTTAGGGAAATAAGGGGCCTAAGGCATTCTCTTTTTCCCCTGCACGGACTACTTTAGATGAGTATTGAGAATGCAGAGGTGGAAGAGGGAGGGGAGTAAAAAAGCAGTCTAGTGGGAGTGGGTGGGGAAAGGTGAGAAATGAGTGGAACTTTGTCACTATCTCCTCAGTGAGTCAAATTAGTGTAGATGGAGGAATAAACTGGCTAAAAGCAGTAGTGGATTACTTCCCCACCAGGGAACAAACTGTGACTTTCAGAGTCAGTTTGTTCCCTTGTTTGCCCTAGGGATAGTGCAACCTAGCCTTTTGTGGATGTGTCAACACACATTTATTTCTTTTGTATTTGCTTTTTCTCTTTTCTACTATTGACTATTTGTCACTGTATATGGCACAAACCATTTTAGCCTATGTACAGACTAAGGCTACATCACAATTTGCTTATTTTATTTATTGTAAAGGATGCATTTTCTGAAAGAAAAAAAATACACACACACACACACAGAGTTTCATATTTGCAAACCTAAACACACTTTATATACATTGTAATGATCTGTGCTGGCAGCACCTCCACCAATAGAGGCTGTACCCTTATCTTAGTATTAAGTTATTGTCTTGTATATTATGTTGTTGTATCATATCGGGGCCAGGGTGCGGGGGGTTAGTAGGAAGTTAAGACTCCAGCAAATATAGGTGGGTTTGACTTGCAGTGTTCGAATAAATCCTTGTGATTTTATAAGGGAGTATTACAATATGTTAGGCCAATTTTTTAAAGCCTAAGGCAACAGCTGAGACACTGTAAGGGTCCGGTGTGGGGGGGGCTCGGCCGTCTCAGGTGCGGCCGGGAGCCAGGCCGCGTCACTACACGGCCTAAATCTGCAAGTCAGTCTCCGAAGGTCCACGGGCTCAGACCCTCAGGCAGGGGCTGAGCAAAAATAAACAGACTCAGTAGATTAGGCCCCAAGCCCTCAGTCAGGGCGGGCAACCAACTGCAGTTCTAGCTCAGACCCTCAGGCAGGGCTGAGCAAACAGAGTCAGTAATTTACGCCCAAGCCCTCAGTCAGGGCGGGCAGCAAGCAGCAGTTCTAGCTCAGACCCTCAGGCAGGGGCTGAGCAAACAGAGTCAGTGGTTTAAGCCCCAAGCCCTCAGTCAGGGCGGGCAGCAAACCGCAGTTCTAGCTCAGACCCTCAGGCAGGGGCTGAGCAAACAGAGTCAGTGGTTTAAGCCCCAAGCCCTAAGTCATGGCGGGGCAGCAACCAGCAGTTCTAGCTCAGACCCTCAGGCAGGGGCTGAGCACACAGCAATAGTTCAGGGCTCAGGTCCTTGGCAGGAGCTGAGCACACAGCAATAGTTCAGGGCTCAGGTCCTTGGCAGGAGCTGAGCGACAGCAATAGTTCAGGGCTCAGGTCCTTGGCAGGAGCTGAGCAACCACCTGGTAGGTCCAGACTTCTCTGTCTGAGCGCTGGGGTGAGGGGGAGACTGCCACCCGTGAGTGGGGTGGCAAGGGGACACAGGCCCACCCACTCCACTGTGTCCCAGCCCGGGGCCCTAACAGCAGCAGTTAGTCTGCTGCTGGGTCGGTGGGGTCCTGACCGCAATACACCGACATCGGCTCAACGTCTGCTGTAGCCAGACTGGGGTCAGCTACCCCCGGGCTATTTTCCATTTCCCCCTCCATGGGTACCTGCTCAGTACCGGTGTCCGGCGCTGGGTCCCACACCATGGGCTCTTCGTCGTGCTGAGTGTCGGCTAGCTCGGGCTGCTCCTCAGGACGCGGGTCCGGGTTACGCTCAGGTAGCTCCTCGGGGTACCGGGCCCGGGGAAGGCTCGGCCAGTCCTCCTCGGGGTACCGTGCTCGGGGAAGGCTTGGCCAGTCCTCTTCAGGTTACCGGGCTCGGGGAAGGCTCGGCCAGCCTTCTTCAGGGTACCGGGCTCGGGGAAGGCTCGGCCAGCCTTCTTCAGGGTACCTGGCTCGGGGCAGGCTCGGTCCAGCAGGAGCTCGGTCAGGAGCGTCTGTCCTCTCCGGCCGCCGGGCTGCAACTGAGCGCTAGGCCGGGGTTTTTATACTTCCTGTCCTGCCCCTTGCCTTCCGGGGTCGGGGACAGGCGGCAATGACTCCGCCCACTGTGGCGGCGGTTCTGGCTCCTCCCTCTCAGGTGCGGCCAGGAGCCAGACCGCCTCACTACAGACACCAAAGAAAAAATACATCTGCCAAAGCATGTGTTTAAACATTCCAACTCCCATTTGAAAGTGCAGATTAGGAACATGCACATTCAAATTCATTATTGTGCATGAAATCAACTGGTTAACACTGTGAGTTTCTGAATGATCATGCAATTGCAAAAGTTTGCCACATGATAGGCACATGAATAGTTTGAATAGGTCACCTGTGTAAGACTTAGTTGTATTTCTCTGGACGAAAGAGTCTCTTCTGTCTGTCTGTCTCTCTCTCTCTCTCAGGGATGGTGGATTGCTGTGAATATCACCAAGGCAAGATAAGAGCTGTAACTGAACCTTCAGTTACTTTTGAATTCAGTTTTTATAAAAAGTGTGATATAGAATAAAACAGCTGCATATTTCCTCCTAATCTTCTTAATTAGGCACATTGCAAAGAATTGTTTGTAGCTGTGTTTCATTTCATTGTGATTAGAAAGCCAGTTGAACAATTTGGTGCTTCTTGCTGAGCAGTGTAAAAGCCTTTATATTAGTTGCAGATTTGCTTCCATCCACATGTACTTTAAGGTTGTAACAGTATTTCTAACCCCTTCTGTGGAACAGTGAATCTCTGTGCAGAAACCAAAACAAAAACAATCCCCTCCCCCCAAGTTTATTACAGTAATAGGACTGCTTTCATAATGGAAATTATATAGAAGTAATTACCTTAGTATTTAATATATTATAAACGGTGTTTAATTAAATGCAAAATTTTGTAGGGGAAAAAAACCAAACAAGCAAAACTGACTTGAGAACACCTCAGGGTGTTGAAATAATTTCTTGGAAGTGCCCTCACTGGTAAAAACATTATCTATGCCTTCTCTACAGTGCAACTTTTTCATCATTACGTATTCATAGAACTTTATTCATGGAAAAATGAAGCCATATCTCTTAAAACATGCATAAATCAGGGCAGAAAATGTGAATTTACACTCCAGGAATTGGTATATTTTGGGGGGGGGAGGTGTCATTTAAAGGGTAGTCTTTGAATTTTTTACATTTAAAAAATTCAGTTCAGTGAATTTCTAGAACTTCTGAGAGTGAAGAACTGATAGACCAGTTAGAATCAACTTGGTAATGCATCATGCATTGTTTTCCCCCATACAGTTTGACAAATATACTTTAAACAATGTACAAAGCCTCTGGACATTGTTGAGTTGCAAATTGTACATGCACATGCCCACTTGGAACTAGATTACCGGACGCCTCTGGTGGATTTCTACATTTTCTACCTCTTGCCAATGCACAGAAAACTGATGATAAAAGGTCCAGAGCTGGAATCTACACCACCATCTCTTAACCTCTCCCTTTAGCCTCTCTAGTGTCAATCTCAATGTTTTATGCAGCATGAGTACTTTGTCTCTCTAAATGAAAAACAGGACATTAAAGTGGTAGAACTTTCTCCACAGCCACAATGGAGCAAAGAATCAGCCTGTTTTTCCTCTTCATTGGTCTGCATAACTTTTGTCATCTTTACTCACAGCCACCATTTTATCAGCCTAATCAATTTCAGAATCTGAAAGGGACCACTTCTCTCCAGACTTGACAGCACCTTATTCATTTGTGCAAGCAACACTTCTGGGGCACCTGACCTTGGCCACTGTTGGAAGATAGGATAGTAGGCTAGGCTACATGGACCTTTGGTCTGACCCAGTATGGATGTTCTTATGTTTTCTTCCTCTGCTACAGGGTCTGCCTCTCTTTGTGGTGTAGGGAATATTTGATGTCAAAGCTGATACAGTGCTGCTAACTTTCACAATTTTATTGAGAGTCTTGAAATATCTAGTATTTTATTAAAATCCCTAATTCCTGGAGTCATTTTGTTATGTGGGAGGCTCATTTGAAAGTGTAAGGAAGAGTTTGAAAATGTGAATCTTGAAGTCTCAAATGAAAAGGCTAACTAAGAAAGAAACAAATACATTATTTTAAAAATCTCATTGTTTTTAAATACAGTTGTGATAAATGAAGTGGGAAGGGGGTTGCACCTTTTGATGGACACTCAGCCAGCCAGTTTGCTGTAAAATCCCTCTTGGTAGCTGTTCTCTACTTGCTTTACCTATAAAGGGTTAAAAATCCCCCCAGGTAAGGGGGGAAAAAAGTGAGCACCTGACCAAAAGACCCAATGGGAATGTAGAACTTTATAAAATTCAGAAAAAAACTTCCCCTTTTTCTGTTGTTCTCCAGAGGAGGAGACATGGAGCAGCTGTGTAAGGCTTGAACCAGGTATAAAAATTCATTTTCCATACCTAGAAGAAATTATTGGGCAGGGCATGTTTATATAGATGTGATTAGGTTTATTTCTTTATTTTGGCTTGAGGATTTCCTCTGTGCTAACCTCAGATACTTTTGTTTGCTTGTAACCTTTAAGTGGAACCTCCAAGAAAGCTATTTTGGGTACTTAATTTTGGAATTGCTCTTTTAAAATCTAGCAAAAGCCTAAGTTCCAGATGTATTTTCTTCCTTTTTGTTTTTTAATAAATTTTTCCTTTTTTAAGAACAGGATTGGATTTTTGGTGCTCTAAGGGGTTTGTGCATGTTGTTTGATTAGCTGGTAGCAATAGCTAATTTCCTTTGTTTTCTTTCTTGGCTCTTCCCGGGGAGGAAAGGGAGGGTTAGGGGGTATGTGTGAAAAGGCTTGAGGGTACCCCACAGGGAGGAATTCCTGAGTGCTCCTTCTTGGGCCCAAGGGGTTTTTTCGCATTTGGGTGGTGGCAGCCTTTACCAAGCCAAGGTCAGAGAAAACCTGTAACCTTGGGAATTTAATACAAGCCTGGAGTGGCAAGTATTAATTTTTAAAATCCTTGCGGGCCCCCACCTTCTGCACTCAAAGTGACAGAGCGGGCATTCAACCTTGACAACAATGTCCTGATATTTTGGGGCCTGGCTCTTATGCTTTTTGAACATTTGAGGTTGCCAGTGCTGCTGATATGAGATAAGATGATCCTATCAAATTTAAAAAAAACCAGTACAGTTCCCTGACAAAACTTAGGAAATTCCAGGACATATTGTTATAAGAGTGCAGACATGTGTCCACAAAAAACACTGGAAACCCCAAGCTGATGGCACAAGAAATTAAGTTGTGCAAAAGAATGTATTTTCTCTTGTTGAACAAGGATCCCCTTATTTCAGAACATTAATAAATTCCAAAGAAACTAAGAATGTACTGGATCATTGCCTTCCACATTTAGATACAGGGGTCATGATTAGGGAGAAAGTTTTTTTCTGGAATTTTACAGCTGAATCAGAGATTACAACTGTAATACAGCCCCCTCTAAAAAACCTGCATTCCTTGCAAACTGGTTCTTGCACATGTTTGCTCCCCCATTTTGAACTGAGCTTGGAATGGTTCATCCATAGTTGAAAAGCACCACTGTTAAGTAAAGTGCCTTGGGAACTTGATTGACCAAGGTGGTCATGACCTTGGTTTTATGTATCATGTCAAAAGCATTGTTTAAAATAGTCTCTGCATGTTCAATGTATTAGATGAAGAAAATTTCCTTCAGTATAAGTAGAAATCATACAGATTTACGAAATGGAATTTTCTACTGTCTCTTCCCATTTTTCTATAAATTGTGAAACACCTTAGAAATACATCCAGTTTTCTGCAAAGAACATCTATTAAGAATGGGTCTGAAATCTAATTTTATTTTTGTATTGTTATTTTAATTAAAGTAGCACTTAGAGCAGAGGTTCTCAAACTGGGGGTCGGGACCCCTCGGGGGTCATGAGGTTATTAGGTGGGGAGGGTTGCAAGCTGTCAGCCCCCACCCCAGATCCTGCTTTGAATCCAGTATTTATAATGATGTTAAAAGTATTTTTAATTTGTAAGGGGGTTCCCACACAGAGACTTGCTATGTGAAAGGTCACCAGTACAAAAGTTTGAGAATCACTGACTTAGAGGCCTCAACTAAGATCAGCGCTCTGCACTGTACATACACATAGTGAGAACCCCTGCTTCAAAAAAACAAAGTGATGAAGGACTTGTTCACACAGTGGGGTTATGCACTCTATGGAGCTGTGATTTCTGTGCATGGATATGTTACACATTAACTGGTCCATGTAGACCCTTCTGGAAGGCTTTAATGTACTGATGTTTGAAACCTTTAGTGAGAACCTTTAAGGGAACACTTACTACACAACAGTGGGGTCTATATTGACCAATGAATGGACAGGACATGCGTGCACTTTAAAAATCACACCCCTGTAGAGTGCATTAACCCATCATGTAAACAAGCCCTTAGTGACTTGCCCAAGGTCACACACAAAGTTTGTAGCAAAACTGGGAAATCATGTGTCTCAAACCAGTGTTTTAACAAGAACACCCTTTCTCATGAAAGGGAAAAGCGTTTATATCCCTGTTTCCAGTTGGACAGAGCATGACCAATGAGAGACTATTTTAAAAAAGCATCTATCATCTGTAATTTACCATTTACAACGCTTCCATTAATTTTTAATTCTGAACAGGATTATAATGTAATTATTTCAATGTAAAATATTTTTATTAGCCAAATCCTGATTGCAGTTGTGCAAATAACTAATTTTTCAGTTCAGTGGCTGATCCACTAAAAAGAACAGTGAGAGAGCGTTCCTCCCCCACCATTTTGTTTTATTTTTGGAACTGAACCTTTTAAAAAAAATCAAAAAAAGAAACAAAGGCATTTCAAATACAAATGAAATATTTCATTTCCAAAATGCTGAAATATGTTTTGATTTTTCCTAGATTTTTTCCTGATTTTTTTTTTTAACTCAAAAAATTTGGCGAATGACTCAAAATGTTTCGGTCAAACCTAACCTACATTTTTCCCCATGCAGAATAGTTTTGGCCAAAACATTTCACCCAGCTCTAATCCTATCCTTATTCCATGTTCAGTATTAACTCAATCTTTACTCAAGTAAAACACAAAATCTAAATAAGGGTCTCTCAGCCCATATTTTGTTTTAGCAGTAATTCTCTCAAAAGTAAAAAGGAAGAAGGAAAAAGATTTGAAGAAAGAAGGAGGTAGAATATCTCAATTGCAGACCTTCTACTATTCACAGGTAGAAGTGAGTATTGTACAGTATCAATACAAGTGCAGCTAGAGGACTTCAGCTTTCTCCAATCTGTACTTACAGTATTTGTATATGGTACAATAGTGACATACATTAATTAGCTGCAGCATTAGGGAGTCAATATGACTGAGTTCTTGCAGGCTAGCACAAGTTGTTACTTCATATCATCATTTCCTCTAGAAACGATTATTTCAGGTTTTCTCTGAATGGCTCAACAGAGTGTGCAAAATTGTAGGACGTTAACAATGGTCATCACAGCAGGTTTTTAAGAGACTTAATAAAAAAGGGCAGAAATGCACCAAAAAAATAAAAATACAGTATTGTCTCTAGAGAAGCACATAGAACATTCCTCAGCAATTTGGAAATACAAGTAGGAACTGTGGCAGGTTGTTGTAACTTATTCATGAAGATTATATCATCCTATTATTTGAGGCTGCATAATCAGCACAGCATGCCATATAAAACAAATTATTCTTGAAGGAACACACCAAGCAGTTTGTTGACCCAGAGAGTGCCTAAGTTTTTGGACCACATAAGGGCATGGTTTCAAGATAAAGTGGTGGGTTATTTCTGAGAAATAGCACTGACACAATTCAAACTGCTCTAGTATTGCAAATGTATTAATTAATACAGCTACAAAACTAATTGAAAGAATGCATACAAAACTGACTACTCTAGGTTGATATAAAGTGGTTCATTAATTTTAACCATATGAAGAAGCTAACATTATAAAAGAAATGACATTAGAGAATACATTACTGCTTATGCAAGAAGCCAATCAACCATTTTTATCTTACCATACCGTAAATGCCCACATGGAAATTTTAGAAGCAACGCAAAGGCAAGATTATTATGTTTTCCAAATCTCTCCACTTACTCAAAATTTTCAGGATAAATGTTCACTATTGTTGCTAATTAGCAAAGTGAACTTCACTTTGTCTGTTTACCAAGTTTTAAGACCAGATTTATGGGGGTTATATAACCAAGTGTGAGTTCTAGAATAGTGAAAAAGTACTGCAGGTCAAATCAGCAGACCATTAGTTAGTATGTAAGTATTGCCATAATAACTTTTTATATTTCATTTGCCATCCTTTTCCCTTGCAGAAGATTGATATGCTGCAACGCGGCTCTTCCTGCTAGCCATTCAATTTGTTATATATACACACTCAGCTGCTTTTTGGGATACCTGAAGATCTATTTTGGAGTTATTCACAAGTCATTTCAGAGCTTTGCTCAGAGGAAAGAGCTTTTCTGGTTTTTATGGAGTGAGCATAAATATTGCATAACAATCTCTGTGAATGAAACTGCCATTGGAGGGAGACACCATTCATGAAGAGGAAAAAGGAATCAAGAAGCCAGTGTAACAACTAAAATGAATATTGCAAAAGGAAGACAGACAATTAACAATTCCCTATGAAAGAATCTAAGTCTTCTTTCTTCACTTAGCTCACCACACACTTAACCTTGGACCTCTCCCTGACCACTGATGTATTTTATATCATTCAAAATGAGAGGAGAGATGGCTGTTTGCTGAGCACACCAGTCCTCTAGATTAAAGTTGCACTGTGTATAATATAAAGTTGCAAAGGCCTCCTTTTTGTTTCCGTCTAAGCTCTTCTACAGTGACAGGGGTTTGGGGAACACATATTACAGCTGGAAGTGGCAGTTCAGGATACAATAGTATGTGGTTGGTAGCTGTCCAATCAGTACTTAAAGAGATGGATGAAAGATGTTCAATCTGAACTTTCCCAAAGTTTGATGTGTTCAACTCTGGGATTTTTGTTCCATGTTTATCTACTTCTGTGGATTATCTTGACTAGATGGGAGGTTCTGTACTCATGCAGAGTATACAGTACCTAATTTTGCATTAGTGTGCTCAGAAAATGAGCTATGGTCCCCCCATCTGAGATGAGGAGCAAAGAGTTAGGCTAAGATCTGTTGTTTCCTGGCCCAAAAATATGTTCAATTAAACAAAACAAAGCCTTCTTTCAATATTCTTGCCCACCAAGTCCCATAGTATATTCAAGAGTAGTAAACCAGTGAGCAATATTAACTCAAAGAAAATCTTGCAACCAGATTTCATTACATGGCCATTGTAAGGTCAGAGACAGGCCACAAAAATGGTAAGAATAATGGCAGGGCATATATTTGAGAAGAGATTGTGAAAAACCTGTATGCTACGGACTCAAAAAAAGGAAGAATTAGAATGGACTTAAATTAAATATTATTTAAGATTAAGAGAAGACAATAAAAGCAGGGTGATGACACTAGCAACTTATCATCTCCAAATGAAGGCTTTGGGACTGCAAACCATGCATTCGGGTTCATTTGGACATAGCCTAGTCATATTTTTATTCTTGATAGAGGAAAAACATTGTCCTTTCTTCACAACTTGCAAAGCCACAGTCAGAGTGCTTTGTGAAAGGATCCACAAGAGGTGTGGTGGTGGGTAGAGGTGGGATTTTCCCCCATAACACTGTGGCTTGGCACTGTACCGCTCTGCACTATAACTGTTTTAGCACATGGGTTGCAATACTAGCTAGGGCCACAATGTGCTCCCTGTGTAAGGGAAAGGTGAATTTAGCCTTGTAGAACTGCAAAATAGTATATTTACTGGGCACTCTGTTGCCATACCTCCAAACACTACCAGTCCAACCTATATAGGTCATGGCAGTATGGAATAGAGCTCCCCAGGCAAACTGCCACACTGTCTCTTAATTTAGGAGCTTCCATGCTTCATGGATGGTGGGAGCAGAACATCTGGGTGCTACTTAGATTTAAACTATTTGTCCAAGTTAGAAGGGAAATCAGTCTTTGCCTTATCTCAAAATAACTTGCTTTAATCCTGCAATCAAACCTCAGTGTTTTATACTAAGCTCTTGAGTCTATTTGTTATGATGCCTTCCTTAACCTTAATTCCCTTTCCTTCTACAACTTGATATGTGAGCATACACACTTCCATCACAACAGAGTAGTGCAATTTATTACAGCCACCATTAAGGTTTTAAATTGATGGGCCTGATTCTGGTGCCATGTGCAGAGCATTTACACTTATGTGACCACTGAATTCCAGAGAGTGACTCCTGGTTTACAACAACGTCACTGAGAGCACTGAGACGGTTTATCTTTGTTGAATTTTAAGTGTGGCAGGTTGTCCCAAAACAGGTATATTGAATTTTTCTCCAATTTCATTTCAAAAGTTTCTTGTATTTTTTTCCTGGATTTGTAATTAGAAATAAATGAACATTGAATAGACCTAGTGTACTAATTCACCGCACATAGATAACTTCAAAACAGTGGGCCTGCTTCCTTTGGTATATCTGTACAAAAAGGCTTAAATGGAATAGGGCAATTATATGCTAGGCCTAAATGGGATGCTTCACCAATCTTACCAGAGAGAGTTTTGTTACTTTTATTAGTTTGTCTTAACCTCAATTGTCTGCATGTGTTTGTCTGTCTTAGGGCACAGAAAGTTCTAACAGGTTTATTTATCCTTTCACGGTTATTCTTTCCAAAGTAGAGGTATATATTTAAATTAATACATTTACTTTGCTTTGTCTGCTTCCTACATCCCATCACTTACAGTACCCTCGTGTTTTAAAAGGGAAAATGATTTTATTTCTCAGTTCATGGTCCTCAACAGAATCCTTCTCCAAAGTATCTGTCATATAGAAATTGATTTTGTCTGTTGACCTTTGATACCAAAAATAGAGCATCTTGGGGATGAAGAAGTGACATTTCATTTTTATGGAGAAGACCAAGGCTCTGTCTTTGAATAAGTGGCTTGTCTTAACATGCAGGTGAGGGTGTTGAAGAGGCCTCAACAGGAAAAGCAGAAATGAGAAATAATGGCAACAGCAGGTGGTTGTGTAGCAATTTTCTGAAATGTCACAGGTTGTCTTAGAATTTTGTTGTGTCTATTGATAAAATATATTACTGAAGTAGGTATAACAAAGTCAAATCAATGTTTTCACCCTCCCTGATTACTTAAAATTACCACTATACCCAATATTATTCCTCAGATATTAATTAAACTAGTATTTAGGTATCTGGGTCATTTGGAAAGTTTTAGGAGACCCATCCATCATATTACGAAGAGCAAAAGTGAAAGAAAAAAATACAAAATATAATAAATTATGCCACTGAATACGTATGGTTATAGAGACCAAGCTAATTAATGAGCAGAATGAGGAGTAGCTGATCACCTGAAGGGAAATTTAATTTTTTGGTCCAGTGCCACTATTGGATGGTATGTATATATAAGACATTTCCTATACATACCATCCAATATTGGCACTGGACCAAAATATAAAAGAAATTCATAAGATGACAGTCTTAATGTTATGAAAAGAGTTTGATAAATCCTTTGCTGCTCAGTATTGTAGGTCATGGGATTAGAGTACAATTATAATGTATTTTCATTTTAAATAAGATCTTAAAAAACTCCAGTTCTATCATGCTAGAGTGACGTTTATATTGTTACACTTTCTTGAAGAGAACTGGAAAGATACCACCTTCAGTTTTTGTGGCAGTCTAGAAGACTAGGATAGCCAAAATTTTGATTATGAGTGCTCAGTAAGTGATTGAAAAGCTTTAAGTGCATCCAGTGAGAAATTCGGGAGGACTACAAGTAGGTCTAGTGCTCTGCTTACCTTAACACAGAAAGCAATGGGTAGTCAATGTCATCATCTTGACTATGGTCTGTCTCAGAAGTACAGTGTTTAAAAGCTTTTGGTATTATTAGAATTAGTAGTAAACTATTAGGACTTGTTGAAAAATTTGCATTAAAACTTTTTTTCTGTGGAAGCATGGGTTTTCAGCTAAGTGAACATTTTCACAGGAAGTTATTGCTTTCCTCAGAAAATTTCAATCTATATATAAACCCCACAAAATACACAAAAACCTAAAATATGAAAAAGTTTAGCCCAGAATTGCCAAAAACTAGAACTTTGTATCTGAAAATTACCTTCCCCCACCCCCATTTTTGACCATTTGGGGCTGAATATTTTGTTTCCAAAAAAACTAAATTTGCTTTTTCTATTTTTTTTTTCTTGTTACTAAAACCAGATTTGTTCACTGAAAAATACCATTCTTCATTTTAATTGAAATATTCTAAGGAAAGTAAATATCTGTTCAGCTCTATAAACTAAATTATAGACCTTTTTTTTTCCTTTCTGCACTGTTCCATAACATAGTGAAGTTGCCTATCCTACTGCTTGTATTTTGACTAGAATAAATGAGATTAAATCAAACTGTCTATTTTACTCACGTGAATTCTTTAACCAAATTCACATAGACTAAGATGATAGTGGAGAGATGGTTACACTATCTTTTCTCTGGCTTCCTTCCCAAGCTCCCACTAGTGTGTTTGAGTATGTACTGAATATTCTAACCCCTACAATATTCAATTAATTTTACAATATTGTTTACAGACTCCAAAGCAGTGACACAGAGATGAGAAAAGCAGCAATCAGACTGTACAATATTAAAGAATTTCAAATCTAGTAGCCAAATACTGCAGATCATGGTCTGGCAAGAAATCCCAGTGAAATGATTGGGAGCATTTAATTCAGACTTTGCCCCAATAATTGTTTCTTTAAACATTTCATACAAAGCAAAAAATTTTCTTTAATCTTCCTGTCTGGCTAACCTTTTCTTATATAGATAAGAGTGTATCTGTGGCATCATCATTTGTTTTGTTCCAAAATAATCTGATGTAGCAAAGTAAATGGCTGATTGTGTTTCCTCTCCAACCCAAACAAATTGTAGTTCCAAAGATGCTTTAGTAACTGTATGTCTCATATTTGCAAATGAATTAAAGAAGATGCCTAGCTGCTGCTTTTTTTGGCAAGCAATATTTAAACAACATGTCAAAAATGATACTATTTAGTTAAAATTTTAAGACCATCTCCATGGGCATTAAATAAGCAAACCATGAAACTACTCCATCTGTCACTCAAGTTAAAGTACAGGGAAGCAAAAGAGGGACAGGATTTCCACCTACAAGTCGAGAGGCACCAATTTCAGCAGATCAAAAGTTCAGCTTGTGCTGAGGGAGTTGGGGCCGGGGGCAGCATGGAAGAGTACTTTCCTTCACCAGCGTCTTAATACAGCATATTTAAGATGTTGAAGCCTCTGTGGTGCTCTTAAAGCTTAACCCTTAGGGCAACAGTTGGAAGATTCTGCAATTTTCATATTATGCATATGGATGAGAGATTGAGAGGATAATTCTGGCATGAGTATCTTAGTTTTGGTTGCTTCAGCAACTGGTTTTGCAACAACAACTATGTATTAGTTGTCATGCTTATTTCCACTGAAAGGCATAAGTGAGAGTGGGGCATGTTTTACACCCAAAACTAGCAAAGAGGAGAGCAAAATCTCATATATGGCAACAAATGGCTAATGATCTAAAATGCAGTTAGACATTAATACTTTCAAAGTAAATTAAAGTAATCCAGTTAAAAAAAGAAAAAAGTCTTTCAAAGCTGTCTCATGTGACACTTTATTAAGTAGCCCACTCACTCACAGGCAGATACATCCACCCACCCACAAGCACTTTGGGTGATATTCTCACCCCTGCTCTGACACCTTTTTGTCAGGTAAGATTATAATACCTGATTTTTATAGCACTTTTCATCTGTGCATCTGAAAGCACTTCAACAAGGTGATCAGTAGCACTATTCCCATTTTATAGATGGAGAAACTGAGGCACAGAGGTGAAGCGGCTTGCGCAAGGTCACACAGCATGCCAGTGGAAGAAGTAAAAAGGGACATAACACTGTAAAGTGCCTCTAACAGCGATGAAAGGCAGTGCAGCAGACAGCTGAAATGAGACACAATGAAACAGACATGAAATTTCACAACTGCTGTTGGCATTTACAAGGGTATAAATTCTCTTTAGTATCAAAGGAGAACAGTTGACGTGACAGAACCTTGACCTAGATAGTCCACAATATCACTAGAAAGAAAAGCTAGATAAATCCTGCAAAGAGGGGTCATGAACTATAATTCAAATAAACACCCCTGTTTAGCTTCAGCTATATTTGTGATCTCCCACCATTTGATTTCAAAGGCCATATGTATAAAAACATTGTTGTTTGCATAATTTTCACAGAAAGAGACAGTACTATGAATACTCACCTACATAGTTTTATGAGTAATCATGACTGACATATTTTCTTGGTCATCTCAAAATTACTTTGTGGGGCATTATTACCACAATGTAACGTTGGAGACCAATAAAACAATACAAATAGGGAACACAAAGTAATAGTCGCAGTGAATAACTCACAAGAAATATGTCGACATAAAACACTTAGGGCTGAATCCAAAGCCCTAAGAAGTCAATGGAAATACTTTGAATAATGAACAACTTCACTGGGAAAACAAATCTGTTCACAGATAATACATGAAAAGAAAAAAGAGGCTAAAGTAGTTGAATAAACTGCCAGAAATGGTAAATGTAAGAGAAAATGTAGAACCTGAAAGGATGGCTGGACTTATCTGAAGAAATATGGAACGCATTCATATCCTTTGATACTATCCTAGTCTCAATTTGTTTGATTTAATAAAATTCCAAGGGTGTAAATTATATATTGTCACCTTATATTGGTAATGTGATTGGGTCTTGTATTCTACCTGTGCCCTTTACGTGTTGATTTATTTTGACATTATGAAAATACCTATCCATGTACTAAACAATAAAAACAAAAACAAAAAATCATTGCTGAAAATAATTTGGTCACAATTCTGGAGGTTTGGGAATATGAGCTGCAAAGCCTTGAAGTAATATAATCCACAATATATAATATCACCTCCGATCCAATCCAAAACCATCATGGACTCTATTTGTTATACTGAATTATCACCGTCATTTTGTACTTAATTGAAAGTACATACAGTAAATATTTGCTAACATAAGAAAATGATTCTTGCCATTGTTTACAACATCTAAAACCCACTATGTACCTTATTTTGATAATACTGGGCAAATAGCATTATAACATCATTTTAAATAAATGAACAGTATCACAGCTGAAATAGATACATTTCATTTTATGGTTTGGTGGCCATCAACTGTTTCCAATTATAGTAAGTGAAAAAAGGAATCCAATCAGAGAAATATTTTTCCAGTTTAGCAAATATGTAGTACACTGTTTAAAGAAATGTCATGCTAGTGCATATTTTAGAAACATACAATTTAAAGATTAAACATGGAATTTCTGCTATACGTAGCTATTTTGCACAGTCATATTTTCCTCACTATTGCAACTAGCATTTTATTTCTAATAACTATAAACAAAAATCTCTTGCTCATTCAGTCCTTATTAAAATAAGAAAATTTCCAACAACAACAACAGGCGATAGCATTGAAATCTGGGTTGCAAATTAAGCCTATGGGTAGGACCTATATTTATAATGGGCCAGGGTTAAAAAACCCTTCATCTAATCACTCCCAAACTCCAGGCAGAGATCAGACCCAAGATTGGGGTTTAAGACAAAATTTTTGGTCACATTAAGGATTTTAGTTCAGCTCATAAAAAAGATTATTTTGTGAGTAAAACAAAGTAATGATGAAATGGGTGCCGATGACTGAGGAATACAGAAGATAATACTTGATAAGGCCACTATCTGCCACAATCACATGAACAAAGTGGCTAGTGGTCTCTTTTTCCTGCTTTATCAGAGTGAAATAAAAAGCTCCCTCTCGCACTTTCTCACTCATTTTCTCAGAGTGAAAATGTGTTCTGCTGCATTCCTCCTGATTGCTTGGGACAGGCTCAGCCTGTAGGGAACACAGGAGAAATTCCATGTGACTTGCCCTATGTACTGAACAATTCCAGTAAGCTAGATTTTAACATATAACACAGTGTACAAACAGCCTGATAAAACTTGTAGATCTCCCCAAAATATTTCATGTGATGTTGTATGATTGAAATAGGACCATTTATATCACTGACATTATCACTATTAGACAATTGCAACAAATCTTGTACAAAGTATGTCATATAAGATGTCAATGGAAAAATTACAATTGTCTAAATAAGATTATCTTGTTTAAATCCATGTATCATCACTGTATCTGAAGTTATGACTATTGGCTATGTATCTATATCTCAAATGTGTTTGTTCCTGGGGTAACAGTCACAAGGTAGTTTACATCCGGTTTAGCCAGCCCACTGTGAATAGGCTATTCAAGTTTTAGAGTCCATCAAAGACACTTAGCTCTCACAATGGGCCATAAAAGAAACTCATTCCACCCAGATAGATCTTCCTGTGGCTGACTCAGCATGGATATGGGTAATGGCTGCCTCTGTGAGTCATCAAGCTATGAGGGGTTTGGGGTGTGGGTGGAGGCTCAGGGTTGGAGCAAAGGGTTGGGGTGTGCGGGTGTGTGGGCTCTGGGGTGGGGCCAGGGATGAGGTGCAGGCTGCCGCGGGGCTGTGGTGGGGAGAGAGAACTCCCCCAGCCTTCTCTCACTGCAGCAACTCAGGGCCAAAGGGGAGGGAGGGGCACCGCTGCCATGGCAGGTCTGCACTGGGGCCGGCGGGGAAGGGCACCACTTCCTCGGCAGCATCAGGTTCTCACTGGGGCCAGAGGGGGGACTTAATAGGCAGCTGCGTGGCCACGTGGCCTAGAGAGAACTTAGGTGGTGAGACAAAAGTTTATTTTTGCTACTGCCTTGGTATAATCTAATGACAGAATAAACACCAGTTTTGGGTGAATCTGCCTGTAGGACGTGGTTGTCCCTCCCAGTCAGTCTTAGGAGGAGGCCAGGCCCCCTTGCTCTCAGGTCCTTAGTAGGCAAGGATTACTGGTCAATTAGCTATCTCTGAGGTCCTGCCCTCCAGGCAGTGCCAAGCAGCAAGTAGTCTGCAGCTCAGGCCCTCAGACAGGGCAGAGCATCAAACAGTCTAGCGCCTGACATCCTAACTCAGGCAGACAGAAGACAAATGCAGGCCTCTTGGCCTAAGGTGGAGAGGCTGCCACCCCGGCAGCGGGATTAGCAGCAGGAGGTAGGGGGACCTAGGCCCAACCTACTCCACTGTGTGGCCCTAACAGTGGCAAATGGTTCCACCACTGTGTCAGCGGGAATCTAGCAAAAACATGCTGACCAGTCTTCTGGTTTTCCCCGGCTACTTCCTATGACCCCCTCACTGGGTACTTTCACTTCATGGGCATCCTCCGCCTCCTCAGAGTAAACTGCTAGCGGCAGTCCCAGCAGTTCCTTGGCATCCTTGTTGACTGGCAGCTCCAGCAACCCCTCTGGGTCCTTGGTGCGATAAAGGTCCCCCTCAGGTTCAAACCCCAGCAGGAGGCATTTGTCTCTTTTAGCAGCTCCAACCCCACTAAGCCGCAAGCTCTGTCTTTTATACTTCCTGTCCACTTCCAGCGGCGCAGGTGTGGCTGTCTCAGCTCCACCCACCAGTGGTTCCTCCCCATCAGTCTCAGGAGGCGGCCACACCCCTTTGCTACACTGCCCTATATTTCAGCAGTTTGTCCTGAATCTGGCATTTTCAGCTGTGACCCATTGAGGCACAATGATATTTTACAAGATAGTTTGCAAGTTAAAAACAAACCCTAATCCTAATGGACCATTTTCACTGGATGAATTCAAACCAAGGCTGAGTTCAACTACTTTTGTGAAGTTAGCTGAACATATGACACAGCTTTTGATATATCCCTTGATGGGCAATAAGATTTACATAGCAAATCCTGGCCTTTTACGGTGTCCAAGGATTGTTCTCCTGTATCCGTACCTTCAGCTTTCTAAGCAGACTATAAAGGACTAAACCCTCTCAGATGGCTGTGTAGCACTCACCCAGCCACCTGTCCTCTCTCACTCCTCACAGCCAGGGAAACTGGCCATCTTGACTGCCATATAAAAGGAATCAAGCCCTAGAAAATGTTGTGAGGTGAGGCACTGCATGTCCAAATGCTATTTTGCCATCCCAGCAGTGCAGACAGACAAATACCTCTCTACTTCGAGGAAATAGAAGGAGCCACATGACTCAAAGAAGCTTATCATGGTTAACATCTATGGGGTGCTATTAGTCAGAGAAAGAAGACAAGACCTCCACATTAACCTAAAGCAGTGGTTCCCAAACTTGTTCCACTGCTTGTGCAGGGAAAGCCCCTGGCAAGCCGGGCTGGTTTGTTTACCTGCTGCGTCCGCAGGTTCAGCCAATCGCAGCTCCCAGTGGACATGGTTCGCTGCTCCAGGCCAATGGGAGCTGCTGGAAGTGGTGTGGGCCGAGGGATGTACTGGCCGCCGCTTCCAACAGTTCCCATTGGCCTGGAGCAGCGAACCGCGGCCATGGGAGCTGCAACTGGACGAACCTGCGGACACGGCAGGTAAACAAACCGGCCCGGCTTGCCAGGGGCTTTCCCTGCACAAGCAGCAGAACAAGTTTGGGAACCACTTACCTAGAGATTTCCCCCACACCCAGCAACTGGGGGGAGAGAGAGAAGAGAAGTATGGGAAGGAATTGGGAGGGCAGTACTCCCCTCAAATTATTCCCCAAACCTCCCATAAAATAGGGACTTTTAAAAAAATCAGGCATCCCGGTGCCAATCTCAGTCCAACCTCTGTGTCCCAAATTGTTCCAGTTGGGGATTTATAATCCCCCCCAAGATCTCAAATAAGAAGAGAAACAAAACTAGGCTTCAGGGGTGGCAGTCTCTGTTCAGCCTTCTCTTATGCACTGGAGTTGACCATCCGCAAGATTGGGCAGTCTTGTGCTCAGCCTGTTTATGCAACTGTCCCCTTACCACTGCATATCTGGGACCCAGCGATTGGCCTTGGATATCAATCTCTACCTCTGCGTGTTCATCTTTACACTGTCTACTTATTCATAGAAATCAACTTGAAACATGGCTGGGTAAGCACATCTTAAATATATTAATGCACTCAATTTTAAAACAATACTGCAGCAAGCTGCTCACCAGAGATTCCATCTTGGAAGGCAAAAGCCCTCTAGCCAGGCTTACCTAGTAACCGCTACTCATCAGTTAGGTTTTGGATGAAAAAAAAGCCTAAGAGTTGATAATATTTATATATTTACAGTTGGAAATTCAGTTTTAACTTAAATAATCATCAGTAAGGGAGCAAAAAGAATTTTTTTATCACCTTTTAATGCTTTTCTTTAAACTTTCTTGACTGACTTCAGTTCAGCGCTCATTAGTGACATAAGCTCAGATTTCTATTTAATTTAAGAAAGGGGATATTTCTTGCTAGGTATATTTTCAAGCTCATGCTGCTTTGGTTTAAAACAAACTCAATTTCAGATATGCATATTTATTGTTGCAAGAACACTTGTGTCACAAATAGAGAATTATAAGTATGGCTGCATATAAATTACAGCAGTGGGTGACAGATTTCACAAGTTGGTCATGGTAAAAATATTAAATGTCATGATTTGTTTAGCCCAAGGATCAGATCTGAATACAAATACACAGTCTCATTCTTAGGAAATTATTATTTGATGTTTGCATTTCCAATAACCTTTGAGGGAAACTGCCATATTGTGTATTTAAACCTCATGTGTTAACTCCTACAGATCTTAGCAGGAGATGCATTCAGATTCAGGGTGTGATATAGCAGTGAAACTGAAATTGTGGGTGGCTTACGCATAGGGGCTGAAGTGTGTGAGTGGGGGGCATTTGTTAGGGTCAGGAGAGGAACTTTGGAAATGGTGATATTCTCCAGTCAGGCTTATTGTGGTAATAGGCTGTGGAGCCTTGTACAGCTAGGTCATGTTTGACTCCATCTCAGGTCAGAAATTCTCAAAGACATTATCACATGGTGTCTGTTTGATTGTCTAGTCTACATAAAATGAGTCAGCTGCTTCAGCACAGTCCTTGTTAGAGAGTTGTCCATGTCATAAATATACTGCACCACAATGACTAAATGGCACCACTGCTATCAGCCATAGAAGTATAGGAAGAAATTAGGACTCAGGGAAGAACAATGCCTCCTGGACACCAGGGGCTGCATTGCAAGAGGGAATAATTTGCTACAGCCCTTTAAATAGTAGGGCATACTCAGTTCCAATAGCCAGCATGTAATGGGGCCAGAGTTACTCCCCACTCCTTTCCAAAAATCATTTCCATGATTTCCTTCCCAAGGGAGTAAGTTGGTTAACAGTTGATGTGCCTCCTCCAGGGCACAGGCTGCTATTCTGGGTAGCCATTATGTGGGCTGTGCAAAGCGGGAGTAGCTTATTTACTCCATCTTCTTTTCTGCTAATATACAACTGCACAAGAAGAAGCACAATTTAGCCCATAATAAACAGTGGGCCAAACCCTGAGGTCCTTTTTCAGTTACTACTCTGTCCCTGCTCAGGTGAAATTACCATTGATTTCAATGAGAGTCTGCCTAAGTAAGGACTGAGTAGCAGCTAAGTAACAGCATAGTAAGTACATAGGCTTTTGGTCCAATGAGAGAGGAATTCAACTGATTTATGCATATTGAATTAATAGTCTTGCCTGGAAAACACTTATCTGGGGAATATCATGATAATTTTCCCTACCTACCCCAGAACCCCCAAATGTGTGCCTCTGATATTCTGTACCTAATAATGACTGAGTGTTGTCTCACAATATTTCAGCAGCATGGGCATAACACCAAAATGAGCTGATTAAAAAAAGACTGAAGTAAATAGATTTTTCACCGAGGTTGGGGGAGTGGAGGAGTACTGCAGTGGTTTGTGAGAAATTTATTTTAATACTGTGTCCATTTCATGTAGTGGTAAGGACTGGAGTTGTCACAACCTCACCTATCTTCAATATTGCATTTATTGTGTCACAAATACTTAGCGCTCAAGTGAAACACTGTGAAAAGCATGGTGTAGTCATTGCTACAGCAACTGTGCCTTAGAAGAAATTTGTTCTGCTCTTTCCTCTTTCATTAGCTCACACTCTCACACACATGAATTCCCCTGGAACTGTACACAACAGAATGATCAGCTGTACACATTCTGTATACAGCTTTACATAGGTGGCTCACAGCATTGTTATTGACTAGCTACCTGGACAGCTACCTATTTATTTGAGTGGTGGGTGTAGAAGGCAGAGATAAAAGCAGTTTCATATGAAGAAAGTGCTGTCCTTGGTACTAATATTTGTAATCCATAGCCACAACAGGTTCAGTGCCTGAGCCAGGGTCCTTCCCCTCCAAAGCTCAGCAAGAATATCAGATTCTAATCTCTGTTCCAGGGCTATGCATCAGATTGTTTGGGCTAAAATTTAGACAGGCATAGGTGAGATATCCATCCATCAATCTATCTCACCTATGCTTGTCTAAATTCTAGCCCAAACAAGCCGTGTGTGCATGCATGCACAGAATTTATATCTCCCAATCTTTAATATATTATATTATGTGAACAGACAGGGAATATCAATCCCTTGAAACTGTTTTCAGCAGTGTGATCAGTTTTTAGAAGGGCAGAAGGCTAGATGTACTAATGTTGAGCCCTGGCTTGTTACAGTCCTCTATTTACTAAAGCACAGTAGTAAATATATTTGAATTTATAATAAAATAGCCTTTAGCAATACCACCTGATGCTATGAGCCTGGTAGATCTCACATGCTAAGCAGGATCAGGCAGGCATTTAGGGCCAGATTTTTAAAGTTCTTAAGGTACCTAAAGTTAAAAATAGATTCCTAATGGGATTTTTGAAATGCCTAGGTACCTTTAAAAATATAGACCTTAGAGTATCTCTACATTGTAATGTGAGCCCAGGGTTAGTGGGAACTGAGTCAGCTGACCCACGTTAGGTAACCCTAGGCTTGAGCAGCTACATTGTATTTTAACCCTTTGTTAAGACTTTTCTAATGCAGACTCAAATGTAGGGCTCTGGCATCCACGCTGCAGTGTGCAGACCCAAGTCATATCCCAGAGTCCATAGCACTCCTGTCCCGACATGTGGCACATTACAGGAAGATTAAACTACCTGGCAACATAGCCTGCCCATCAGTCATTTTAGTCTGTGAACTCCTAGCTACTGGGGTCAGCAACATGGAGGAGGCACCTTTTGACGCACTTCTCTTGCTTGCACTTTCCCTCCTGTGTCAGGAAAATGGCAGAGCATCCGCGAGGCACTAGCAGACATTTCAATGGTGTCAGATTTAATGATGGAGCTGAAGGAGGCAGTGGCAGAGGAGGAGTAGCCTGGCATAACAAACTCTCACTGGCAGATTCTGCTCAGTATAATTGGCATAGCCACTGATGCCCCTTCTGTAGATTGTCGTTTCTGGTGCAGGACCACCAGCACAGACTGGTGGGATCCCATCACCCTGCAGACCTGAGATGACCATCAGTGGGTCCAGAACTTTCACATGAAGAATGCAACATTTCTGGAGCGTTGTAAGCAGCTTGCCCCTACCCTCCAGCATAAACAGACACATCCCTTGCCACTCCAGCAGCAGGTCACTATAACTGTCTGGAAGCTGGCCACCCCAGACGGCTACAGATCCATTGCCAACCAGCTTGGGGTTGTAAAGATCAATTGTGGGTAAAGTGGTGACAGAGGTTTCTGAGGCAATCAGGCATGTCGTTTACTCCAAGGTGACAGGCATTAAAGATAGTCCAGAGGCAATTGCTAGCTTTGAGAGAATGTGGTTTCCTAACTGCACTGGGGCTATTGATGGGACTCATGTGCCCATAGTTTGCCCTCATCAGGGAGCACATAAACCATAAAGCCATTGTTATGCTGGCACTAGTGGACGACAGAGGCAGATTTACAAATGTCAATGTGGGCTGTACAGAAAAAGTTCACAATGCTAGAGTTTTTCATCACTCAGGAGGCTACATTCATGGACATGCTGTGACACTATTCCCACCAAATGACTGACTTAAATAGTATTACTCTCCCCACTGTTATTCTGGGGTACCCTGCCTACCCCTTTTCACCTTGGCTTATGCAACCATACCATGATTTCAGAGACCCCAGCAAAAAATGGTTTAATTACAGTCTCAGCAGGTGTAGAATGGTAATTGAATTTGCTTTTGGAAGATTAATATGTGGAGATGTCTACAAACCCATTTGGATGCTAGTGTCATCAATGCTGTGTGCATTACGGTGGCTTGCTGTGCTCTTCACAACCTTTGTGAAGCCAGAGGTGAATGATTTCCCCCTGAATGGACCTGTGACAGTGAGGGAATGCTGGATCAGTTCCCTCAGCCAGAAAGTGCAGCTACCATTGAGGGAGTTGGTTACACTTGAGCAGCAGAAGTCAGGGATGCTTTGTGTTCTCAAATTATGGACTTTTATGGCCCAATGGAAGAGGTGGCATAGTACGTGCATGAATGTGATTGTAGGGGAAAACTGGCTCATTTATATTTTGCGGGGGCAGTGCATGGGAGGTGCCATGCAATGTAAGTCTGAATGACATGATGTATAATTAATTTGGTTGGGGAGGAGTGTGTGGAGGCCCAAAGTGGTTGTACAGATGGAATTTATTGAAATATGAATTGCTGTACTTAGTTCATGCTGCACCTGTTTGCTTACTAATGCTTAATTGCTTCTGAACATGTTTTAGCTTTACCGTCTCAAATCATGATTGTATGATGTGATGCAGTGACAGTAGCATGATTTATTTGAAAACATGTATTAAAACAGTCAACCACTCAGTTTGGGGCAGGCCAGTTATCATTACAAAAGCACATATCCCCCCACCCCTCCAAAAAAGGGAAGAACGTAGTTAATACCCCAACACAATCCCCCTTCTACTATGTGTTTCTTGGCCCCATATTCCCCTTTCCCTTCTTTGCACTTTTTCTCCTCACCTGGCAGCAGTGGAGTGGAGAGGAGGTTTCCTGTGCAGAGGTGGGGAAGAAGGAAGGCTGCATGGGGTTGAGTTGTCCTGCCCAGCTGATCATGAGTCCTGAATGCATGGTCTACCCTGACATGGAGTTGTCCAACCTACTGCTGGACATTGCAGGGTGAGCCTCTCTGTTGATCTCTGTCCAACTTCCTTAGCTGCCATTCTTGTTTGAGGAACTGCTTCACAAGTGCCTGCTGCTTCACTGAAGCCCTGTCCTTCAGTGGCACAGTGAGCCACAGCGTTTCCTTCTTCCACTCAGTATGCCGTCACTCCAGTATTAAGTCCCTCTGCTTCTGGCACTGGACCTCCAGGTCTACCCTCTCAAGAGCATTGATCATAACTTCTTCAGAGAAATCCTTCTTTTTGGAATGGTCTGTGAAGGTGCACTGGGTCAGGGATCAAATTCCTGAAGAACAGCAGACAGTATAAGTTGAGGGTCTTGAAAGAGGGCAAGAAATAGAGGGGGGTTGTCTAAAAGTAGCTCAGCAGAGAAGCACAGAATTAATTATTGTGGAATCTCAAGGAATAAAATGTAACATTTCTAAAGTGAACCAACACATTGTGAAGGGGATGCTTCAGTCCTCACATTGTCTCTTGACATGTCCTTATTAATTGCAGTTACAGAAGTGTGGAGGCAATTTTAAGTTTAAAATCATAACCTTAATTTGGTTTCATAAACATGTCATAACTGATTTCAATCGACAGAGGACAGGTGTGTACAACACCTCACGGCAAAAGGCTCTCTCTCTCTCTCTCATTTCAGGCCTTTCATATTTTGGAAGACATAGCTATTCTTGTGATGCCCTACTGGCAGAGGGAGATGTTATTCCAAACTGCTGGAGGGAAACCAGCACTGTATGCAGCTGAAGTATTCAAAGGAATAGTGACCAAACATCACATTTGTGAGTGGAGTAGATTCACAGCTATATGGTGGGGGCCTGGAAAATACATCGTTCCCCACAATGTGACTAACTATCTGGAGTTCCTGTTTCAGGAAAAGTTGGTAGCTATCAGCAGCCAGGATTGAGTCAGAAACCATGAGGGAATTAATCTGATGCTGTTAGCTCACACATGGCTTACTCTGTTATTGCTGCATGCAAATGCACTGAAATCTGGACCTTTACTCCCCCCTGCACCTGGCCAATTCTGGGAAAATCCTGACACCACATTCGTACTTTGGAGAAATGATTTTGTGACCTGCAGACGACATGGATTACCTCTATCTGAAATGGATTAGACTTGGAAACAGAATACTGTTTCCCAAACACACACACTTAGTTCACAGTCTACATGTAGCTGCATAGACCAGGGAGGCGTGATTACAGAGTGGCAAATTTCTAATTACTGGCAAGAAAACAAGAATGATCCTGTGACTTAAAAGAAAAATAATCTTTAAAGCTGTTTATGAATGTTTGAAATTCCAAGTCACCATTTTGAACTTCACAAAGTGAAGAAGAAGGGGAATGCCTAGGCGCTGTGTTACAATCTGCCATTAGTGGCCAAACAGTGGTAGCCAGGGTTTACCATTTTTGCCTTGCTTCTTACAACAGAAATCCCTTCCATTACTGTAATAATAAAGTCATACAGTTGCCAGACTCTCAGATAGCTTCTGTCTCCACCAGATTCTCTGAAGGCTCAGCAGTAGGCCATTCATTGGGGGAAGAGGGTCAAACAGCAGTTCTGAGGACGGACAGAGAATTTGCTGTTGATCCTGATCTATAGCCTGCTGGGACTGGTTTAATTAAAAGAGTCACTTCATGCTCCTGACGGAGCCTGCTGCTGGTTCTCATCAGTCTCCATGCTGGATTCAGGGGCCAGCAGGGCATGATCCCGGCCGACCAGATCATTATGTAGCATGGTTGGCTCTGTGCTGGGTGTAGTGCCCAGAAACCAATCAAAATCATGAAATGGGCATGTCATTGGCAAGTTACCCAAGGTGTGATTCTCGTCCTAGGTCTTTTGATACCCTCTCTTCAGTCTCTTAATACATTCCCTGCACTGTTCACCTGTTTGAAAAAACTGCTCTCTGCTAGTATACGTGGTGCTTTTGCTGAAGTTCACAGTTTTACTGGCCTTGTACCGGAGATTCACCAAAATCTGGCTGTGCTCCCATCACCGGAAAGCAGTTCTCCTTGCATAAGGCTTGATTGGTTTGGTCTCCACTGCAAACCCAGGAGGCTCTCTGATAGTGGGCTTGCAGATTAGTGATCAGAAGAGATGGGTTGACACTGACCTGAGCTGCTGCTGTTTCCAAAGGTGGGAGCGGCTTCCATTTCAAGAGAGTGGACTGTAGATTTTTGGGATAGATAGGACTAAGGAAGTTGTGCCATGGAATTGTGGGATACTTCTGGTGACTCCCAGGACCCAAGTCAAGCGGGGATGCATCTAAACCTCAAAGCAATAGGGCTGAGACCCTCGGTCCTGACTTAACTCAAGCTCAGACCCTCCAGTCCTGCAGGGTCCAGTGGAGACACAAGGGGGGTTAGGCTTGAGTCTGGGCTCAAGCATGGACTTATGTTGCAGTGTATACACATCCTTAGAAGATAGACTTCTAATGAGCATATACATGCTAAGGAAGTGGCATTGGTCAATCAGGAGGTGAAGGCATTCCCTCTGAATGGCTTCAAGCATTGTGTGAGGGTACATGGCGCTGCTCAAAGGGATGAGGTAAAACTGAGAGCCTATGAATTTGTGATCACTTTTTCACTGCCTGTCCTAAACTGTTGCATATTGCTGTACAGTCTTAAGTAGCTGTCATTAAGCGGCTGGAATGTATTGCAAAGCAGTTTGGTAAATACATGAGCACATCAATTGCATTTGTAGAAATTAGAATTGGTTCTTGAATGTATTCTGTATGCAGAGATGGGATAAAATCAAATAACTTATTCACAATCAATAATCAAATCCAATTTTATATGGTATTTCACAAATTCTCCTTTACTGATATTGTTAACCAAGCTTTTTTCTGCATGGAAAACCACTTTACATACTGGCTAATATGGAAGTTAGGCATTTGCTAATAGGACAACAGTATTCCCTTGGGAAATATTTGAAGTGAAACTGCCAATTATTTTGTGTTTTCATCAGTCAGATTAAAAGGATTTTGTTTCTTTGTTTCTACCAGTGGTGTCAATTGTTTATTAAGGGGCTTTGGTTTTCTGTTTGGGTTTGAGACTGAAATTTATCTTTGAGGCAAAGAAATATTACAATTGGCTAAGGAAGAATAGATTTCACTTACAAAGAGCACACACAAACTTTGTGAAAACTGAAATAAGCCGGTAGCTTATAGTAGTGAAGTGAAATCAGGTAGCTGTCAAGGCTAATCAAATCCTTTGAAGATACTAAACTATTCCTCTTCTTTCTTGTGTTTTAAGGGTATAAGTAAGATTTCCAAAAGTACCTTAGTGCCTCTGGAGCCATAGTCCTGTTCATTTTCACTGGGCAATAAATCTTCTCACTTGAATCTTTTCTATCTTTTTGAAAATGTAACCATTTGTCTTCTGTACTACTTGTAATATTACATTAATCATTAAATCGTCCTTTTACAGGAGTTTCATCAATGATTTGCCAAAGCTCAGTAAACTGCTGTTTTCCCCATTTTGTACCAAGACGCCCTGAAAAATGCTTCACTTTCCTGAGGGAGTTACATACGTAAGCAATAACAGCAGAACAATAGAATCAGCTTGACAAGTGCTCTATTCACAGCAAAGCAAAACAGATGCAGTGGTGCTCTGCATCAAGCCCGTTATCTTCAAAGTCCTATGAGATAAGTTGGTATTGTATTTTATAGGCAGGGACACCACTGCAGACTTGCCCGTGGCCATGGTTTTTCTTATTGTCAAAGCCTGAATTGGAACTCAAGAGCTCCTGCACCCCCAGTCTTGTGTCTCCACAGACCCATGGCTGGCTCTATAAGGAAAATAAGAAAATATATTTCACTTTATGGGGTAAGCAAATCAAAAGCAATGATAAGTGATACTAAAGAAGAGAAGATACTGAAGCTACAGTACAAGTTCTCTGCATTAGGACACTTCATCTACTTCTGATATGTGTTGATGTGCATTCTGTGGTTGCGACAAGATTAATTTCAGACTTGGGTGGAATTTTGGGGATCGGATCCAAAGTCAGTTGAAGGCAATGGACTGATTTCTGTGTTTGAAGGTTTTTAACCATTAGAGAAATAAGATTTTTAAACAGCTTGCCAATAGGAGTAGTGGGGGCAAACAACCTAGCGAGTTTTAAGATGGATGTTTATTAACAGGGTTCTATGTTTAAGTTTATGAACAGGATTATATGATATATATATATATATATATATATATATATATATATATATATATAGTTGCACAGGAGTTTGATTAATTCCGGTGCTTTCAGTTAGTGACTGCTGATTATCAAATGAATTGTGCAAATAATCCAAATAGAAAATCTCATCTACTACCTATATTTAAATAGTTTACTGTTCCCACCAGCTAAATATTTTTATGGCAGTGTCAGAAATATGAAGGACTCTCAGTTTATTGAAGACACTGCCTTCGCTTGGCACATTCAAAGGGATTTGATATTACATTAGAATTGGCTAGTATTGCTCAGGGCATTCTTGGAGGAAAATCTGGAGTTCTAACATTCAGAACACATCAATTATAAAATCCAGAAAAGAGAAAAAAACAACTGGAGTCTTTTTGGCAAGTACATATGGGGGAGAATAAGGATGAACAAGTATTTATAAATTGTTAAACTTGTAGCAAAAGGTAAAAGTGCCAACAACTACATAATGGGGCTCTCTCCTGTTGAGAACAGAATGAAGTACCTTTCTCTGTTTAGCACTTGATTTTCCATATGACAGTGTATGTTTTTCAGGACAGGAACCTTGTCTTTGTACATATTTGTACAACACCTTGCACAATGATCCTGACCCCAATCCTGACTGGAGACTTTTGATGCCAATGTAATAAATATTAAAAGTAATGTTTTTTTACAATTTTAAATACAAACACCAATGTCCTACAGTATGTTGTAAATTAAAGTTAAGAGAAAGTGATTTGATACTTAAAAGAGATACATTACACTATGGAACTCAAAGTTCAGACACTAATTACACCACTTTCCAAACACAGAATTGCAATGTTATGGGTGAGCTCTCCCATTTCCATTCACTACCAAAGATGAGCAAAAGGGACTCTCTTATTTTTTCTTCCTTGTGAGAGAGAAATTTTTGTTATTTAGTTTTGGGCCATTTTGACCAAGGTCATGCCTACTTGCAACAAACTGGATCTAAATTGTGGAGTGAAGTCTCTCAATCTGGAAGCATTCTGGGGTAAATTCTGTGGCTTCAGTTACATTTTAAAATAATTCAGTATAAAAATGGACATATCCAGTACATAAATCCATATTTTCCATTATCTATGTGCAATAAATTTTGTATAAACCATATCAATCTACATTAAAAATTGAAGCTGGAGGCTTTGCTATCAGGATAGAGTTCAGCTAGGGCTTTTGGCTCCTGAGAAGGTGTAGTTTGGGATTGTGAGACACGGCTATTAACTTGATAGTGCTAAAATAATCTGTAGTAAAATAGTTAACTTAATGTTGACATTAACTTTGGTATCAATAGGGTTCAGAGTCAACATCCACTGAGATTAATGGGGTATTTCACATCTCTCAGAGATATTGTTTCTGGCTCTATGCAAACCGAAGATGACATTATTTACACTTGGGCCATGTTTACAATCATGTTATCACCACATCTATAAGAACTAGAAATCTAATTTTGAAAGTTTCTCACAATGTTATGTATTTTTGCATATATGAAGTCTGGCTGTGTGAACAGCAATAAAATATATGATTCTTTTATGGCTAAGAAAACTAATCTACCACATTCATGCTGCCACCATTGTCCAGGTGTATCTTTCATATACTATATGTTTTCAGTTTACAGGCTGTTCATACTCAACTTTCCTTTGCAAATCTTCTGCAAAACTGAGACGTTCTTCGACATGTAATTAAAATGTATATTTGTAATAACCCAACCGTAACTTGTTTATTTGGTTATTTTAAGTGAGCAAGGCCCCAGTTACATTGAAAAAGGAAATATTCAGCAGATAAGACAGCTCAATTAGACATGTGGCATGGGAATATGGCATTCTGGCTTTTTATTAGAATTGCAAGAAGCAAATAATTTGGAGGCAGCTTTCAATTTAGAGAATGAACTTATCTCCCTTCCCTTATCACCCATACCATCAGGAGCTCATTCACCTGCACTTCTACTAATGTAATATAGGCCATCATGTGCCAGCAATGTCTCTCTGATGTGTACATTGGCCAAACCGGACAATCTCTACATAAAAGAATAAATGGACATAAATCAGACATCAGGAATGATAACATACAAAAGCCAGTAAAAAACACTTCAATCTTCCTGGACATTCAATAGCAGATTTAAAAGTAGCCATCCTTCAACAAAAAACCTTCAAAAACAGACTTCAAAGAGAAACTGCAGAGCTACAATTCATTTGCAAACTTAATACCATCAATTTGGTCTTGAATACAGACAGGGAGTGGCTGGCTCACTACAAAAACAATTTTCCCTCTCTTGGTATTGACACTTCCTCATCAATTATTGGGAGCGGACCACATCCACCTTGACTGAATTGGCCTTGTCAACACTGGTTCTCCACTTGTAAGGTAACTCTCTTCTCTTCATGTGCCAGTATATTTATGCCCGTATCTGTAATTTTCACTCCATGCATCTGAAGAAGTGGGTTTTTTTACCCACGAAAGCTTATGCCCAAATAAATCTGTTAGTCTTTAAGGTGCCACCAGACTCCTTGCTGCTTCTGTGGATACAGACTAACACAGCTACCCCTCTGATACTTATCTCCCCTGCATTATATATTGCACACTCTAGCTCATTAAAGAAGTCTTTATTCAGAAATAATGAGACCTGGCCACAAAAAAAGGGGAAAATAGTGCATTCCTAGCAAAAATGTGGAATGGTGAAAAATTAATACTAATCCAAGCATGAAATATCCACACAATGGCATGTCTCACTTTTCCCCTTTCAGTTTTCATCACAATTTGTAAGCAAGGAATCAGCTATTGTGTGCAAAATTCAGTATAGTAATACAAACTTAAGATGCTTTGTGATCCTCCTGTCTCAGCATAGGATATAATGTTCCATAAATGACCACTTAATCCCTAAAGCAAGATGACAAAAAGGACACTCAGTGTTCTCTCTGTTAACATTATCTATAGGTAATTAAAGATCCGGATCCTGTGTTGTGGTGCAGCCACCTTAGACCATATCACCATCACAATCTAGCCCAAAACTACAATTGCCAGCAACATAAAGATTATATCATGGTAGGGGGAAAGCACGGTAGCATAGAGCTGGCATAGTGACTCCTGTACATTCCTGCCCTGTTATCACATAATGAGGAGGGGTTGAGCAAAGGCAGATGTTTTCCCTCACCCCTTTGATTTCCAGCTACCTTTGGGATATTGGCAGCCAGTTCATTTGGGACAGCTTTCAGGCTGCTCTATGCTATACTGGCCTAATTCAAAATTGACTCAGGATCAGGGGAGTGCAAAGGCCATCCTTGCAGATCCACCTGAGCTTTGGTATTTGCTCTCATCCATAGCCAAATTTAGGGCCAATGCTTGATCCTATAAAGGCCTTACAACATTAGTGCCAAGTTTTTGTTTGTCTGTATTTTGTTTTTTCAATTGGGTGCCCCAAGCCATATGGAAAGCTAAAATACCTGGTGTGATTTTCAAAATGCTGGGCACCCAACAGCTCTCATCTAAGTCAGAATTTAGGAACCTACTTTTAGCAACATGTGTTATAGCATGCATGCCATTTGAGTCTTGAGCAGCCTACACAAAACAGCAATGCAGTCTGTGTCAGGGAACAGCTAGGACTTTGCTGCCCTAATCCAGTCAACTTTCATTTCCTTTTAAGGGCCTGATTCTGCATCCCTTAAAGTGAGTAAGAACAACTCAGTGCAACTTTAGTGCTTATTCACATGCGTAACCCCACTAGTTAATGGGACTAAGGGTACGTCTACACTACGGGACTATTCCGAATTTGCATAAACCGGTTTTGTAAAATAGATTTTATAAAATCGAGTGCGCGCGGCCACACTAAACACATTAATTTGGTGGTGTGCATCCGCGGTCCGAGGCTAGCGTCGGATTCTGGAGCGTTGCACTGTGGGTAGCTATTCCCTAGCTATCCCATAGTTCCCGCAGCCTCCCCCGCCCCTTGGAACTTCCGGGTTGAGATCCCAGTGCCTGATGGGGCAAAAATCATTGTCGCGGGTGGTTCTGGGTAAATGTCGTTAGTCACTCCTTCCTCTGGGAAAGCAATGGCAGACAAGCATTTCGCGCCTTTTTCCCCTGGATTGCCCTGGCAGATGCCATAGCATGGCAATCATGGAGCTTGTTTTGCCTTTTGTGACTCTCACCGTATGTGTACTAGATGCCGCTCACAGAGGCGATTCAGCAGCGCTACACAGAAGCATGCTTTTGCTTTTGCATGACAGCAGAGATGGTTACCAGTCATACTGCACCATCCAAACCCTTCCATAAATTGGAACTGGTGAGGATGATTATGGCTACCAGTCCTGTTGTACCATTTGCTGCTGTCATAAGTGCCCCTGGCTGCTCTTAGCCAGGGGCGCAAAAGCCAAAATTGGGAATGACTCCCTGAGTCAATCCCTCCTTTTTGGTATCTAAAAATAGAATCAGTCCTGCCTAGAATATAGGCAAGTGTACTAGATAACCACTGTATCATAGAACCAGAGAGCACAGCTGCTCTGTGTCAGATCCTGCAGAAACTATGATCTGTATGCTATTCACAGGGGGTGCTCCTGTAACAACCCCACCTGTTGATTCCGTTCTTCCCCCAGCCTTTCTGGGCTACCGTAGCATTGTCCCCCCACTTGTGTGATGAAGTAATAAAGAATGCAGGAATAAAAAGACATGGTGACTTGTTAGTGAGAAATGAGTGGAAGGCAGCCTCCAGCTGCTATGATAGTCCAGACAGGACATTAAGCAGTGTGTAGGAGAGAAGCCCAGCATCCCTCTGCTAGTCCAGGGGCAATTGAATCTGTTCTTTACACATGAAGGGTGGGGGGCTGATGGAGCTCAGCCCCCTGTTGCTATGATGAGGATGGTTACCAGCCATACTGCACCATCCACCATACACCAGAAAAAATTAGGGCCAGGTGCCCACGGATGCTAATCAGCATGGTTACTGCCCCATGTGCCAATAGGCTGATGACGAGGACGGTTACCAGTCCTTTTGTACCATCAGCCACCCATGGCAGGGGGGGAGTGAGGATGTTGGTGTTGACGGCTGCAGCATCGTGTCTATCTGCAGCATTCAGTAAAGATAGGGTGACATGTAAAAGAGTCAGAGGATTGTTTTCCCTTTCACTTCTGGGGGTGGGTGGGGGGGGTGAGTAATTGCCAAGCTATGCCCTGACCCACCGCGGACACTGCGGACAGATTTGGAGCTCAGCCAAGAATGCAAATACTTTTCGGAGGCTGCAGGAACTGTGGGATATCTTCAGTCCTCCAGTCCATGAGCGTCCATTTGATTCTTTGGCTTTCCGTTACGCTTGTCACGCTGCAGTGCGCTGAGTCCCTGCTATGGCGTCTGTCTGGAGATTTTTTAAAAAGGATTCTGAATTTCATCTTCTGTAATGGAGCGCTGATAGAACGGATTTGCCTGCCCTTACAGCGATCACATCCGCATGGTCCGTGCTGGAGCTCTTTCTTTATTTTGATTTCGGACTGCATCGCCACCCGTGCTGATCGGAGCGCCACGCTGGGCAAACAGGAAATATTCAAAAGTTCGCGGGGCTTTTCCTGTCTACCTGACCACTGCATCTGAGTTCAGATTGCGGTCCAGAGCGGTCACTGCTGCACTGTGGGATAGCTCCCGGAGGCCAATACCGTCGATCAGCGTCCACACTAACCCTAATCCGATATGTTAATACCGATACTAGCGTTACTCCTCTCGTTAGGGAGGAGTACAGAAACCGGTTTAAAGAGCCATTAAAATCGATATATGGTGCCTCCTAGTGTAGAGGGTTGTGGCGTTAAATCGGTTTTACGCTCCTAAAACCGGTTTAAACGCCTAGTGTAGACCAGGCTTAAGAACTGGTGGAATTAGTTACAAACTGTGAACCTGAACAAGAGGAGTTGACTTCCTTTGGCTAGAATTCTGAGCCATAAACCGGTGTATGGGGGTGGGGGAAGGGGAGGGAAGTGTCATCTGTTAAGCTGCGTTTTATCATAAAGCTCTCTGAAAGAAGACTGCCTGTACTACTATGAAGTTGCTTCAACCAGACACCTAACTGGAAAAGGTGTTATACACAATAAATGTACCTTATAGCAGGTCTCAGTGTAACACAGAATAACTTGGCTCCTAAGATCAGACTCTTGAACATAAAAAGATGAAATTAACTTTTGTCTGACTCATGTGCGGAGGGGACTCGTGCGGAATTTCAAAGTTTGATGGCTGAGGGCAGGGGCGGCTCCAGGCCCCAGCATGCCAAGCGTGTGCTTGGGGCGGCAAGCCGCGGGGGGCGCTCTGCCAGTGCCACGAGGGTGGCAGGCAGGCTGCCTTCGGCGGCTTGCCTGCGGAGGGTCCACTGGTCCCGCGGCTTCGGCGGACCTCCCGCAGGCATGCCTGCAGCGGGTCCGCTAGTCCCGCGGCTTCGGCAGACCTCCCGCAGGCACGCCTGCAGGAGGTCCGCCGAAGCCACAGGACCAGTCGACCCTCCACAGGCAAGCCGCCGGAGGCAGCCTGCCTGCCGTGCTTGGGGTGGCAAAATGCCTACTGCCGCCCCTGGCTGAGGGGAGGAAGTGAACCCACTGGACTGAATGAATGCACACGCATGCACACACACACACACACACACACACACACAAAGGGTTAGCAGCAAAATATAGTGAAAGCACTTAATTCAGGTTTGTTTTGGAAAGAAAATTAGTGTAATTTAAAAAGTGAATGTAGTGGAGCAGCAGCCCTAGGGAATCAAAAAGTTCTAAAGATGAAGTTGTTTTCTAGGTTCCTGTCTACAATCCTTGATTTGAAGAGTGAACCAAATAGAGCACCAGGCAGGCATCAAAGTATAACAAATCTACTCTGTATTGTTACCTTGGGCTCCCCAGCTATTTCTCTGTTCTTGCTCTTCTCTTACTTGCATTGTAAATTCTTTGTAGCAGGTACCATATTTTTATTGTATTTTTATACAGTCCTTAACACAATACGGTTTGAGCCCCTAAAACACTACCATAATATGCTGCTTACAGGGCAGATTATGATACCCTAACTCACCAAATAGTACCTTACATCAGAAGTAGTCCCATGGAAATCAGTGTAGAATAAGATACTAAGTGTGAGCAAAGGTATTGTCATCTGACCCAATAAATATAATTATGCTAACAATTAAATATAGGACCAGACTATCACACTGGTTAGCTGTTATTTATACAAGCACTGCCACTGAAATCAATGAAACTACTTATGTCAATAACAGTTTGCTATTGTGAGAGAGTAGCTCACAATATGGTCCATAAGATTTTATTGCTAATAAGAACCAAAGACGGTTTGGTTCTTATTTTAATTTACATGTAGCATTTATTTTATAATCAGCAAGGGGGGAAAATCCACTGATGGTTAACCCCCCCACCCCGTTCTTTCTTTCTTTCTTTCTTTCTTTCTTTCTTTCTTTCTTTCTTTCACTAAACCACAGCATGTTGGGTATCACTGTTTGGAAAATATTTTAGGAAATATCAGCTATAGAATATACTTTGTGACCTAGCCAGATCTATGTAACATAAATATTTAGTGCAAACCACTGGTAGAATAATTCTGTGTTTTCCCTTATCAGTTTCTTCAAGCCAGTGGCCTAAATTGTGATTACATCAAAAGAATAAATTTAAAGAAGCCTCTGAAGGCAAGAAATGCTTTGAACCTTCTTATACTGTACAAGTAAGATTAATTTGCTCCTATTGATCTCCTAAAAGCTGTTGTAATGATGGTAGGCTGACAAGTTAAATACTACTGAAAAGTAAAAATGCTCATTATCTTCCTTGAAGGATGATGATAATGTGATGAGTGTGGCCTAGAAGCACTTGAATGGATCCTGGTCATCTCAAAGTTAAGAAGTTTGTTTCCCCCCACAAGCTTTTGTGATAAAGCATTTTAATTATGCACACAAAATAGGGAGGAAAATCTAACAATAAAAAGCTCCAGGTTTTTTTAAAGGAATCTTTTTGCAGTTGTTTAATTATAAATTCTAGTCTTGTTGAGAAGGAGTGGGAGACGCTGCATTCTTTCCATATCCATTATTTTCCCCCTACATTTTCACCATAGGGAGGCAATGAGAAAGACTCAGAATCTTGTGTTTTGATTACTGATCTGATTGTAGGTTCAGCTATTTTATCAAAACAACATGATACATGCAGAACAGATCACAGAGGCTTCCCAGAATACCTATTTCAATTAACCCAACAGACTCTGCACCAGATTTGCAATTAAGGTAAATTGGTGTAAATTCCTTGAAGTGAATGGAGCTACGTCAATGTCCACTAGTTGAGGATCTGGCTCATTGGCTTTAATTCAACATTTGGCCTTTCAGATTGGGACAGAAGTTATTCAAGAATTAAAATGGAGAGTCAAAATTTTTCCATAAATATACCTCAAACTGTATCTCATTATTTGTAGGTCACTAAGGCCTAGAGTCAGCAACTGTGATCATAGGCCCATTATAATAGGATCTATATAAACATATATTAAGCTGCAGTCCCTGCCTCAAAGACCTTACAATTTAAATGTAATTATGTTAATTTAATTGTGGCTATTCACGTAAGTATTCATCTAGCTGAGAGAGAGTGTTGCACAAATCTATCCCTGACTATGGAGTGGACTGGAAGGAATAGAATGGAGGACAATCTACAAATTACAGTTGGTAAATTATCACCAGTATATGGCACCTCTGCAAAACTAGACCATAATATGGCAATTTGAATAAACTCACATATGATAACTGGAATATTCCTAGCCCAAATGCTGCTCTCAACTACATTGGCTGACATCAGGAGTGACACAGGTCAATAGTTATTCCTTATTGTGCCTGAGAGCAGAATGTAGCGTGGAATCTCTAACTAGTGATGCATTGTCTGAGGAAGAAGGGTATCAAGTAGGTCACCTTCCAAATGTTTTCTTTGGGTTACTCTGAATCTGGATTATACATGTTTAGTTGCCCTCTGCTGTTTCCTTAGTACACCAGAGCTGCTTGAGCCATGTCTAAGCTATTTAGCAGACCCCACCAGTGTTGTACATTCTATAAAACACTGTTTCATTTCTACATTTGCTCAGTCCTCTGATGTACATGAATAGAGCTAGTCAAATAGTAGAAAAATGTATATTCATAAATGTTTTCATAAATAAAAGCTCAATGTTCAGTTTTCATTGATTTGTGTGGTGCTATTCATTCTTTGTGAGTGTTTGGATGTCCTCTGGGTATTTGTAGAAATGTTTTTGAATCCAAAACTTTCATGAATTTTAGCAGTAATGATTATTCATCTAAAAACTCATACCAGAAGTACATTTTTTTCATTCCGAGTAGTGAATAAAGGCAATAATGGATTTCCAAAGTGTGTCATTTACTTTAAAAAATGAGTGCAGTGTAACCTGTAGATAAAATATATATAATGAAATCCAGGGGATTCTGTGAGGGAAGAGGACTAAACCAGACAGCATTTTATGCCAGAGATGAATACTAAATAAGAGAAATCTAGGGTTGGTGGCTCAAAACAAAAACCTTACTGCCTTAAGTGAAATCAAATAAATAATAAACAAACTAATACTTGTTATGTCACAGTTGGCAGAAGAATTTGACTGTAATACTTCACTGACAAGAATGAGTCCATTTTCATTCCACGGGCATGGTAAAGTTTACATTTGTAAGATTAGATCTATTTTTCCTATGCAATAATAGTGACAGAGGGAATGCAGGAAGGATCACATAAAAAAGACTATATTAAAATTTAGCTTTAACAACATAGTCTTTGGAGCAGGTTCCCATCATGTAAATTGGTGCAGCTCCATTGGTTTCAGCAGAGCTACACCAAATGTACACCAGCTAAAGATTTGGCCCAGGATATTTAATTATTTTTAATGGGTGGGACAGGGTTAAACTAAATACAAATACAGTAACTTGAGGTCTATTTATTGTTAAATTGGATCTATTGTCCCTTCACAACTTTATGACTTCCTCACATTTGCAACCATAAACAATAGATCCTACAAAGTATAGGCTTTTCAAAGTGAAGGTAAAATCCGGCATTGATTCACTTCATCCCATTCACATATTTTCAACCGGATTTCCAAATATTCTAAATCACTGGTACCATTCTGGAAACACAAAGCAGCTATGAACTTAGTTTAATTGGTCAGTCAAGTTGGGTTACTGGAAGCATTCTATCACCAGGCCAACATAATGCAGCCAGAGTGTACTGATGAACCTGGCCCTCTTTGTTTTTAGACATGTCAACATAAGAAATTCCCAGGTTTCACTTCTTGGCTATTCGAAGGTGATTTTTTAAAGCATTGTTTAGAAGGGGACAACACTTATCACATTCATTCCTCATAGTAGCTATGTGAGGCCAGCTCAGAGATTGAAGGCATCTCCTATGTAATTGCTCCAGAGGTACCTCTCGTTCCTACTATACAACACATGCTAATGACACAATTTTTACCAAGCTGAGTACACTGATAAGACTCAAACTTCAACAGAAACTTGCTAAACTGTATTATCATCTCTGCCTAAACCGAAGTAATCGGAACTGTACTGGATGACTCATAAGGACCTGTCTAACTAGAAGAACAAAAAGAAGCTATTAATCCACTTAGATCGGGCAAGAAGCCTGGGGTAAAACCCTCACTCCATTGAAGTCGATGGCAAAACCTCCATTGACTTCTTTAGGGCTAATATTTCAACTTAAGTGCTTACAATGTTACGAGGATAGTTTCTATACTGAGTTGAGCTGAGATGGTATTCTGATGAGATACACTGAGTTCTACTGCTATCACTGACTCATAGATTACCAGGGAGCTGAAAAAAGGGAAATTATTTTCCCATAAAATACAATCATCATTTATTAAGTGAATCCAAAGATCAAGGTTGACAATTATATGCAAATATCAGTTCAGTTTAATTAATATACGTGAACCATGATTCAAGTTAACTGCTAAGTGAATAGGGCATGAGTTTCCTCTACTAATAAATTGTTGTTAGCCTGGTTCAATGAAAGAAAAAGCATTCATTAAGATATATCAGATGCTGGATGTGGAATATTAGGTACAATGACCACCTTGCCATTACTTGATCACAATGTCAGCTCTTGAGGCTGAAAAGATATTTGACAGTGTGCATCCAAAATTACTCTGAAATAGAAAATTAAATTATTTTCATCCAATATTAATTTTGTCTGATCTTAAAATAAAATGGGAACAAATAGTACAGGAAGAATTTAAGGAAGATAAGTATGAAAGGATATAAAAAGTTTCTCAACAATCTGCCAGGAAGAAAGATTAAAATTGTTGCAGCTTAAAACGTATGCAAGTTGTATTGGACTCCATCCAGGCTTTTCAATAAAAGATTGTTACCCAGTGACAATTGCTGCAGTGGTAAACTAAAAGGTGGAAAGGTTGCTCAGATCCTATGGCTGTTTTACAAACGTAGGGACGTATTTTTTTGCCATACAGGCGCAAACCTTCATGGGAGGTGGTGCAGAACCAAACTCCCTTGGGAAGCATAGCTAAGCTAGTTCCATGCCTCCTAAAGAGTCCTAAACATAGTGACTATTTCCAACATGAGAGTTACATGAGAGTTACAGGTGATCTCCATTTCCTTTGCACCATCTGAGCAGTGCAAAGGGAGAAAAGTGGCCCATATCAACCAACACATGCACAGCTCCTCATTACCAAATAGCATATACCTATTTCATTAATCTCTTTCAAATTGCTAAGAATCAACATACCATATTTAAGAAAGAAAAATATATAGTTAGGATGATTGAATCATCTTGTGCCTTTTGACAGGTGCACAGCCTTTCTGCTAGTAAGGAAATGTTACATGTCCTCCGTTAACTATTTCCCTCTGAATCCTATTTTACATCTTCAGAATCCTGTGGGTGAAAACATTCTCCCTAATATCCCATTTACACAGCTTATTTCTTTACTTTAGATCACTTCTATTTGATTTACTGATCATCTGTAATGAACAAAAAAGTTTGTTCTCAATTGTCCTCCCCCCTACCCAAATGAAACACTTTCAGTTTCCTCAAGCCTTTCCTTCTAGCACTTTTTCTCTCAATATGCACATGATTCTTGAATTTTCCTTCTGAACCTCTTTTAAGACTTAGATGTCCTTTTCAAAGCTAGGGAACAAATTATACCCACAGTTTTCCAGATAAGGCTTAACTAGTAATCTATACAATGAAATCATTTATCCCACGATTTAAGTGTAATCCTTTAATTTATACACTCTAGCACTCTGTTTTCTTTCCTCATTGAAGACACACTCTTCTCTCACCTTCATAGTGTAATCTGGTATTTCCCATAGAAACTGGTCTTCATTTGTTTTCTCTAGCTCTATTCTATTTAGCTAGGTGCTTCTCTTTTGCTGTTGGTTCTATATTTTGACATTCTTCTTCCTCGTATTCACTCCCGGTGGAGCATAAGGCGTCAACCATTCTCCTCCATTCATTTCGTTCTTGAGCGAGGCAGCAAATTTCATCCCACTTCATTCCCATGCCTTTCATTTCCTCTTCAATGGTCCTTCGCCACGTCCCCAATGGTCTACCTCTCCTCCTTCTTCCTTGTGGTGTCCATCGTAGGGCAATATGAGGGTGTCTATCAGCACCCATTCTCAACACATGCCCCAACCATCTCCATCTTCGTTGTTTGGCTTCATCCACTATGTTGTTAATGCCTGTTAATCGGCTCACTTCAACATTGGTGATACGCTGCGGCCAGTGTATGTTAAGAATTCGCCTAAGACACCTTCCTTCAAAACCCCGAAGCTGACTTTCTATCTTCTTGTTGGTCCTCCATGTTTCCGCCGCATAAAGCAACACAGAGCGGGCGTTTGACCTGTAGATCTCTACCTTGGTTTTCATTTGCAAGATGGCCGACCTCCAAATGTTCTGAAGTCTATAGAATGCAGTTGCTGCAAGACCGATTCTGGTAGATATCTCCTTCTGAATATTACCATCAGCCGATATGTAACTACCAAGATATTTAAAATCGTTCACCTCCTCCAATACTACGTCACATACTACTGTCGTCGTCGAGCTGGCTGTTTTTACTTTCATTGTTTTGCTCTTACCGGCGTGGATATTAAGTCCCACGCACCTTGCTGCTCTACCTACTCTATCAGTCTTCTCTTGGAGGTCCATCTGAGAGCTTGAAATCAGGGCGATGTCATCCGGAAAGTCACAATCTTCAATATGACCAGAGGGTCCCCATGCGATCCCTCTTGGCCTATCTTCGGTGGCTTTCCGCATCACCCAGTCTATAACCACAAGAAATAGGATGGGCGAAATAACACATCCTTGTCTAACTCCTGTTCTCACATGGAACCACTCGCTCCGCTGTCCTTCATGGCGAACACAACACTTATTATCGGCATACATATCTTTCAGGATGTTAATAACTTTAATAACTCTCCATCCTAACAAACTCTTTCTCATCTGTTTGTCGACAAGGATGCCCACCCCTTCATGGTGATATCCATCTGTGCGTCCTGAATAAAAAATTGTCTCACCAGAGTCCAGTGTTAACATACCAGTTTCCGTCCACCTCATCTCACTGATCCCAAGGATGTTAATACCATATTTTCTCATTTCCTTTGTTACTAATGCTGTTCTCCCTGTTTCATACATTGTTCGAACATTCCATACCGCTATCTTTATTTGTTTTTTGGGTTTAACCAGAGACTCCATCGAAACAGGGACTTCCTTTCGGCTTTGATCCCTGTTTGTCATATTTGGCATCTCTGGCTGGCTACCCACGATTTTGTGAATTTCTGGAGATTTGATTGACGTTTCTGTGGCACTTTTTTTTTTTTTTACGTGGTGGGTTGCCAACCCAACGCACAACCCTCCTCCTTTCACATCTTGGGCTTGGGACCAAGCAATGGCGGAGTTATTGATATTTTGACATACTGAAATTTAATTACCTCAACTACATTAACTTTGCCTACTATTATTCCAGACACCCAACTGTGGTGTATTGAACAACTGTGTTAAAATTGAAAGCTGTCACTTCAAATTCTTAAGTGTTTTCTGATCATGCTTGCAGGCTTGGGGGCTCGATAAAGAAGCATGAGATCTGTTCTAGCAGCAGTCTGTGAAGAGCTAGCCTTGAGTTAGGTGGGGTGAATTGTGCCTCTCTGCCTTAGGGAGCAGCCTGCTTTCTCTTTTTTTTTTGGTTTTCGTATGATACTAAAAAATAAAGTAGCGTTACAGTGCAACCTTCCCAAAAGAGTATTTTATGGGGTTTGTTTTTTTAATCCAACTTCTCTGTCCATATGCTGTGAACACCACATCAACAACCCACTTAGGCCCCAGTCCAGAAAAGCTTAACTTTGCTAAAGTCAATGGTACTACACCTATGCTTAAATTTAAGCATGTGCACAAAATACTTTGCTGGATCAGGAATATAATTTACCCTTTGCCAAAAGTCCATAAGCTTGTTCCACATCATTTGCTCTTTTGAATGCAGTCTGTACGGTTTCCTGTTATGCTGTTACAAAACCACAAGCAACAGCGAAAAATATGTTAGATGATTGCTTAAAGCTACAGTGTTCTATATTACCAATTGTATTCATGCTTATAAACATGTAATCAATCAATGTAAAGAATGAGTGAGATAGTGAGAGTGACAGCCAATGGCAAAGCAAAGAAGCAAATATAACCTTTATGGAACCATGGTATTATCTGGGTGAAGATATAAATCTCAAGATGGGTGGCCAGGTGGAGTTACCAACAAGAAAATGTAACAGCATGCTAAACTCAGGACCAGACCAGAAGCAGTAGAGCCTTCCCGCAGATATGAAAGGACTCCGGGGACTCTCATTGCCTAGCAGGCCGATCTCTGGGCAGCTGTGGAACCTGGCCAGTCTCAGCCACCCAAAATCGAAACCAACATCCACAACTGCAGTCTGCCAACATGAATGAGTTGTGTGTGAGTATAACTGCACAAATAAAGGAAGCAATAAATCAACCCTCAGTACCGCTTGAGTTCGACCTTTGTTTCTGGTTATTTCTTGGCTGTTTCCAAGAACAGGTAACAATTTCCTTCCTTCATCTTCAGAATAGATGTACTCATTGTGTCACTACTGATCTCTTAAAAAGACCCATATCAAGGAACATGGTGGAGAGAAGGGAAAGTAAAAGGAATTCATCCAGACATAGTACACCAGACAAATGTCTGTTGTCTACTCCTCTTCCTCTCCTTTCTCTAATAAGCTTCTCTGTTTGAAATGTGTTCCTTGTATTCATATCTGACCCGCACTAAATTTGGCTTTACAATAGAATTAAGTGAATATTTTTTAACTGGATAAATTTACTCTATATTTTCTGCTCAGTGGCCCTGATTCAGCAAATCATTTCAGCATGTCTTCAAAATTTATTTAGATTGTAACATCTTTGAAGTTGGGACTGCCTACTGTGTTTATTCAGTGTCAAACACAGTGGAGCAACTGATCTTTGTCACTGCCATAATAAAACAAAACAAACCATTTTACTTAAATCCAAGTGTATTCAATGGGACTTGAGCATAATTAAAGTTAAGCATAAGGTTCAGACTGTCTACAAGAAGAGCATGATCTCCTTAAATTTATTTTCAAATTTAGACCACAGTTTTTTGCATGCATATTTGTGAGCATTTTGGTGTGATCTTGATATTTAACTTGGATATTTGAAGTTGATCACATAGTATTGCTTTTGTTTTCTGACTGCATGAAAAATTAGAAGACTGGGACTGTTCACCTTGGAAAAAGAGATGACTAGGGATATGATAGAGGTCTATAAAATCATGAATGGTTTGGAGGAAGTGTTATTTACTCCTTCACAAAATATAAGAGACAGGGGTCACCCAATGAAATTAATATGCAGCAGGTTTAAAAACAAAAAAATGGAAGTACTTCTTCACACAATACACAGTCAACCTGTGGAACTCATTGTCAGGGGATGTTGTGAAGGCCAAAAGTATATCTGCCTTCAAAAAAAGAGTTAGATAAAGTTAATGGAGGATTTGGTCCATCAATGGCTATTAGCCAAGGTGGTCAGGGGTACAACCCCATGCTCTCGGTGTCCGTAAGCCTCTGATTGTCAAGTGCTGTGACTGGATGACAAGGGATAGATTACTTGAAAAACTGCCATGTTCTCTTCATTCTCTTTGAAGCATCTGATTTTGGCCACTGTTGGAAGACAGGATATTGGGCTAGATGGACCATTGGTCTGACCTAGTATGACCACTGTTAGGGTCTTATGGATAAATATAATTTCCATAATCAGGAGAAGGCTCTGAAGAAGTCACCAGACCTTTGGAACTTTCAGGTATGTCTTGACAACATACTCAGGGTCCTGCAAAATTTGCCACCCCCGGGTCATATTGGATAGGACCTTGGTGATTTTCACCTTTCTTTGCAGCACACGGCATAGTTTGCCTACTGGGCTCTTCTGGGATATATGTCACTTAAACAATTCCCTCCCATTGCAAGAGCCTCGGGCACATGTGGTACATTGAGAGTATCTGCATTGCAATTAAACACCCATTTCTGGCCCTTGTCAACTGACTCAAGCTCATAGGCCTTGGGCAATGGGGCTGTTTAATCACTGTGTAGATGTTCGGGTTCCAGCCTTAGGGTCCCACAATAGGTATTTAACTGCAGTGTAGATAAACCTTGAGTCTTCTGGGGACTGAAATGGTTTGTGCTTATAGATGAAAATTAATGGCCTATGATATATACAAGAAGTCAGACTAGATGATCTAGCCATTCTGGCCTTAAATGCTATGAAAGGTCAAGGCAGTAATAAGAAATATGACAGATCAAACAGGATTAGAGCGTTTAGAATGTTGTAAGCCTTTTCCCTTCTCTGCAGCTGTTCCAGTTTGAATTAATCTTTCTTAAACATGGAAATACCTCACCTGATGAATCCTAGGACTGCATTAGCCCTTTTTCACAGCCACATCACATTGATGGCTCATAGTCATCCTGTGATCAACCAACACACCCAACTCTTTTTCCTCCTCTGTTGCTTCCAACTGATAAGTATCCAGTTTATTCAAGACATCCTGATTAGAAAATGTAGGCCACTTCAATGTTGATTAGCTAGGTACAGTGTTTACATTTAATTTTCTCTTATCAGAGTCACATGAAGTAATTGCTTATGTGTGTAGGGTTCTAGTTTGTCAGATTGTTGGGTGGATGGCTGAACTGCCTACATATTAGGATCCTAGTGAGTGGTTTTGGAAACCCTCATAAGCTTGAGTATTCATACTAAACTCAAGCTTATGAGCTTACAACTTAAATTGTTCAGATGTTAATGGAAAGAAACAAACAAAAAGGGAAGATGAGCATGGAAGGAAGCAAAGATTCTTTATTAGAGAAACTACTAAAAAAAATTTCACAACTCCAGTTCGGAATAAGATCCTAGAAAGCCCAACAAATATATACCTCCTAAACCCTTGCCATCACCTATCACAGATTCCAATCCTACAATGGTACACACTCTGAATTATCCCTGAATAGTAGTCACTAAAGTCTGTCCATGATTCTTGGTGGAATTAGAGATAGACATTTAGACTGTCATTGGAATAACTTTGGGGAAACATGAAACCACATACATACAGAGATATAAAGAGTTTCATTTATTGAACTACTGAATTCCTGTGCCAGTGCTTCCTAAGGGATGGAAAAGATAAAGTTTTCTGCATATTATAACACACACCTGTGATGAGTTTGGTCACAGAGATCCCCTTGGGACTGTCACCTGACATGCTGAATTTACCTCTGAGCCCATTTTCCCTGCCAGCTTGGGACTCCAGAACCCTGCCTTGTTGAGCCAGACATGCTAGCCTGCTGCAACACAGACACAGGTCTGGTCCATGCTCCCAAAGCTGCAGGCTTTAACCAAAAACTCCTCAACAGGTCACCTATCTCCAGCACCCAGACACCCAGTTCACAATGGGATCCAAAACCCAAATAAATCAATTTTACTCTGTATAAAGCTTATACAGGGTAAACTCATAAATTGGCTGCCTTCTATAACAGTGATAGAGAGATAGGCACAGCTGTTTGCTTCTCCAGCTATTAATCACTTACTCTGGGTTCAATAATATACAAAAGTGATTTTATTAAGTATAAAAAGTAGGATTTAAGTGGTTTTAAGTAATAACAGATAGAACAAAGTAAGTCACCAAGCAAAATAAAGCAAAAACACACAAGCCTAATACATTAAGAAACTGATTACAAGTAAAATCTCACCCTCAGAGATGTTCCAATAAGCTTCTTTAACAGACTAGACTCCTTCCTAGTCTGAGCCCGGTACAGTCCTTTCCCTGATACAGTCCTTGTTAGTTCCCGCAGACATCTTAGGTGGAAACTACGGGTATTCTCATGACTGGCAGACTCCTTTTATAGCTTTGGCACAAGGACCTCAGTGTTGTACTTTATATTTCCAGCTTCAGATACAAAAATGATACATACTGTAGCAGTGCCTTCTCCTGGCCCCTTCACAAATGCAGTCAGAGACCAACTGAAGTGCAGCACCCGTGTCCTTTTATTGTTTGTGTCAATTCCCACCACCTATTATTCCCACCACCTATATTACAGATATTTACAGAGACCAACACTCTGGGAGACTGCTAACTTCCAAGCCAGCAAGGATCTAGAGCCCACACTCCTTCTTTTCCTGTCTCCTCCTGCTTCCTGTCTCTTAGCCAGCTTTATAGGGCAGGCTGGCTACCCAAGCCTGCAGGTGGATCCACTCTGCTAATTAGAGTGTGGCCCCTCAGCCAGCCCAACTAATACCCTTTTCCCTTGTTTCTCCTAGCCAGCACCCTGTTACACCCTTCCCCCCTTAAGAGGCATATGGTTCGGCCGCCCTCAAACCACCTGCCTTTTGGCCATTTTGCTTTTTATTTTTACTTGGGTGGGGCTTTCTGCGGGGAAAGTTTTCCCCGGAACCAGTTGTGCCCCAGCCCCCTCCACCAGCATTCGCTCTATCCCCCTCCCCCAGAAGGTACAATGCAGAGGTAGTGGCGGCCCCCCCTAATTCTGCCTTTGCCCACAGATCATCACACCAATCACACGGCGGCAGGGGCCCCAACCATTGCTGCTCCTGTACCTGAGGGACGGGGCCGAAAGTTATCCTCTCATCCGGTGGGGTCTTCCCTGCCTCAGTTTCCCCCACATCTTTATGTGGGTTCATGACCTTGTCCACAGGTGCTGTTTCCTGGGAGCCCTTGGCAGGGCCCAGCCCTTCCCCGAGGGACCTAAGCCCGTGAGTTCTCCCAGGCAGGCCTCCTGTGGACCCGCCCATTCTGGGCTCGGTTGTCTACGAGTTTCATTTGCCTCAATGGATCTAGGTCTGTCCCCAGTTCCAACAGCCCCCTGGCTTGGGCGGCATGCCCCCCTTTTGGGTACCTCCTTTCTTCCTTCTTGGTAGTGAGCCCCAGTCCCTGCCCACCACCGCTGGGTACAGTAACCGCTCCAGGACCCCCACTCGCTTCCACCTGAAGCGGCCCTTCACTTCCAGGGGTACTTGGGCCACCTGGCAAAACCTTTTGTCCCCATGTATACACCCCAGGGCCATTATTGCCCCCCAGACCAGCCAAAGTGGTTTTATCAACACCTACTGTACAAGCGTACAGCCAGATGCTGTATCCAGCACTCCGGCTTGGGGTTTTTTCCCCCACTTTCACTGGGACAGTTGTCAGATTCCGTCCCATCTGCCCCGCTATCTGCGTCCACCCACAAAATTCGGCCCACCCACACTCCATATCCGGGCAGTCCCATTTCGTATGTCCTGGTTTGACGGATTGCCAGCAGGTAAGCCTGGCCGGTCAGTCGGGTGTCCCTCGAGGCTCGCCCCTTTTTCCTAGGGCCGCCCCGGAGGATGGCTCGGGTAGTCTCCTCCCCGGCTCCCTATCCCTCCGGGGCCGGTCCTCCTTTCGGGGTCCCTCAGCCTCTAAATACTCTTCAGTTAACCTGACCGCAGCCTCTACAGTCTCCGGCTGGTGCCACCTCACCCAGACCCGTATTGTCTCAGGGAGGCTTTGTAACAACTGTTCCATGACCACACTGTCCATAATCTCCACCGTGGTCCATATCTCGGGCCGTAACCACTGGGTCACCCAGTCCATTAACCTCTGGGTAAAGGCGCAGGGCCGCACAGCCGCCGTCCAGCGAGCAACCCGCAGCTTCTGCCAGTAGCGTTCAGCTGATAGGCCCACCAGGTCTAGAATAGCAACCCGTACTGTCCCATAATCCCCAGCGTTTTCTTCACTCAGTGCCATATAGTCGGCTTGAGCCTCTCCCACCAGGTACGGCGTGAGCCGGAGGGCCCAGGTTGTCCTTTCCCACCTGGCGCCCGTGGCTACCCACTCAAAGGTCCCCAGGAATGCATCCGAGTCATCTGCTGGGCTCATCTTGCATAGTCCCCAGCCTGGAGCCTGGGTGCCCTCACTCGCCGCAGGACTCACCACTCGCTGTAGGAGCTGTCTTGGGTGTTGGTCTGCTCCCTGATAAAGTCCTGCAGGCTCCGTTGTTGTTCCACCTGCCAGGTGAGGAAGGCCTGCTTCTCGGTCTGCTGGGCCAACTGGACATTGACCAGGGCCTCCTGCATCTCCTCCTGCTGCTTCTCCAGCCATTTTAAGATCTCTTCCATCTCCAGGGCCGCCAACCACAGTCACTGGCGTCAGTATCCCGGACAAGCCCTCACATGTAGCGGTGCCTTCTCCTGGCCCCTCCACAAACGCAGTCAGAGACCAACTGAAGTGCAGCACCCGTGTCCTTTTATTGTTTGTGTCCGTTCCCACCACCTATTATTTACAGATATTTACAGAGACCAACACTCTGGGAGACTACTAACTTCCCAGTCAGCAGGGATCTAGAGCCCACACTCCTCCCTTTCCTGTCTCCCCCTGCTTCCTGTCTCTTAGCCAGCTTTATAGGGCAGGCTGGCTACTCAGGCCTGCAGATGGATCCACTCTGGTAATTAGGGTGTAGCCCCTCAGCCAGCCCAACTAATACCTTTCTTCTTCTGGAACAGGACTAACAGAGGCCTGGCTTGTTTCTCCTAGCCAGCACCCTGTTACACCTGCATACAAATAGGAGGAATATATTCAGTAGGTTCTAATCTTGTTATGATACCTTACAAGAGACCTTTTGCATAAAGCATATTCCAGTTACATCATATTCACACTCAAGCATATTTCCATAAAACATTATGGAGTGCAACATCACATCACCATAAAACACAAATGAAATGTGGTGTTGGAATTATCAAAGGGAGGCAGAATTGTCTACCTGTTGAGAAGAATTAGCTGCTAATGCCTCTGAAGTTATTATGCAAGCTTCTAACTAGGAGTATTGCTAATTCATTTCCCACTATTTCCCATCAAAATCTTTTAACAAAGAGAGAACCATGAGACAGAGAAACAAATTGTCTTAATGAATGAAAGGAGAAAGGGATTATATGGGAGGAGGATATTTCAACACAAAATCTTAGCAACTTGATAATAATAAAAACTAACACGAAGCAATTTAATTTCTCATTTCAGATCTTAGCTCAGTTCTAGGAAATGTCCTTCAGCAAGAAAGTATTTTCTTCACATCACATAAAGATACCCCAAATCTTTCAATAAAGTTCCTGTAGTCTTTTATTGTTTCATTCTTTTTTTATTTCCTGTTTTCTTTAATCACAGTTTTATCTTACATCCCTCTGCTAGGGATTCCCACTGGGATAATAACTTTGTGGCTGACAAGCATTTTAGTTAGGACAATATGGTAGTGTCATGATAGCAGCGATTACAGACTCAAAAAGCATAAACTTTCCTTGGCAGATTTGGAGAGCTGAAAAGGGGATCTACTTTCAGAAAGCATTTACTAAGGGCCAGATTTTCAGAAGTGCTCAGGTCCCATTTATACACCAAAAATAAATGATTGGAAATGTCACAATGAAATCTCTGGGAAGAAGTGAGCAGAAAAAGGGAGTAGAATTCATCATGGCTCAACCACAATACACAACAGCCAGAGAGAGAATTTGCTTTACTATATGAAGAGATGTCTCAATTACTCCTCCACTTCCCTGTATAACCAAGGAACCCCAAGACGAATTGTGCTTCTGAGGCACCATGCATCCCAGTAATTCTCCTGATACAGTGGTAAACCTCCCTTTAGTATGGGGAGCGGTCTTTTATTAAGCAAGGAGAGCTTGTATTTAACTATTCAATTACTTAATTCATCTATTACACAGCTCTAACATCACAGAAACCACACCCTGCAGTTCCTTGTGTTGCTCTACAGACTGGTGGTGTGCTGCCCTCCTGTGTAGGGGTGTGAATTTTTTCACCTCTGCAGCAACACTCCACCTCCTCATGCAAGAATAACTGTTCCACACAAGATCTTTATTGCTGCTCCAAATTAAGAAATAGCCATGTGCTTAGCACACAATAGAAGACCTAGATTTTGCTGATGGCATAGCTCAGAGTGTCAGCTCAACCAACATACTCATAAAAACCACAAGGCTGTCCAGAATCAGAAAAGTGTTGGGGTTAACGTTTATCACAAAGCAAATCAAATGAGAACCTCAGCTATTCCAACTGAAGCATTACCTTAGAAGGCAAAGGATTACAATAAATGAGCCAATTTACATACCTTGGCAGTAATGTGCAACCCAATTGGGATATCAAGAGGGAAATATCACAAACTGGCAAGACAGCATTTGCATTCGCCAACTTAAACAAGGTGTGATCATAAAAAAAAAATCTACAACTTAACAACCAACATGGAATCTTCAACTTAAATTTTGTTTTCATCTTAGCATACAGATGTGAAAACTGGTAATCAACCAAAGGTACAGACAAACATCTAATGCCTTAGAAAGCAAGTGCCTTAGAACAGTACTAAGTGTTAAACTGAATGAATTTATAACAAGGGAGATTTTTTTCATGGAACTCAACCACCCCTTATCGCTAAGGTTATTTAAAGAGAAGATGAAAATATTTCGGATATGTTAAGAACAAAGCCAATCAGAACATGTGCTCTGGGAGGTGTGCCATTGGGCAACTGGAGGAACATGCAAAATGGGCTAACTGAAAGAAACACCTTATCAAACATACCTCATAGCACAGCCTTGTTTGTTCTCTAAACAATGTCTGATGGTGGGAAGGATTCAGATTTGCTTAGTGTACATTTGAGTATATAATCTTGGGGTGGAGGTTCACACCTGGTCTACATTTCAGCCAAGGAGTCCAATAATGTTAAGTTTAACCCACTATAATGATATTCACCTTGGCTAATTCTTAGGCAAAGCAAGCCTAACAATACATCCCTATATATACAAATATAATATGTGGATCTATTTATACTTATCTACTTGAGAGGTTGTTTTTTTTAATGGGAGAGTTTTAAGTTTCAAAATCATATCTGACCTGGGTGGCCATATTCAAAAGGTAAGAATCAGACTTACACAATGATTTTATACAAATCCATGTAAGATATTCATCTCGCCAGTTTTAATAGCAGCTGACCATTATCATTCTAGATAAATACCCATGTATTCAAATTTACCTTATTGACAGATAGACTGTCTAGCTCAGCTCTGCAGTGGGGAAATGAATAAATGAAAAAATAAAAAAAAATGAAGTAAAGTGAACAGATATCTGGCATCAAAAGAATGGCTCTGTGGGATACAAATAAGTAAAACATGGGGATGAAATGAATTGGAACTGAATCTATTTGCATTACGGATTGAACACGATGTGCTCAGTAGGAAGGCAAGCAACACTTCACTGAACAATAGAAAAATAAGTTGAATATCTTGGCAATGTTTTTAATATTCAAAAAAGAGCTTTTGTTGTTGCTAACTCTTCAGCCATATTTTTTTCTTAACACTGCTAAAATAAGTCTTTTTAAAATCTCTTTCAAGTTACACTTTAGTTCTTAAATACAGTCAAGTGGGGCCTGGGAAAATGGACATTTTCTTTTTCAAACAACTGGCCCAGTATTATGCCTTCACTTTCTCTAATAAATCTCTTGGTTTCAATATCCACTCACATTGGGAATTAATTCAGACTTGTATAGGAACAAGCACTTAAAACTGAAAAGACTAGAAGCCTCCAGCTTGTTTGAATCTTATGTCATGTAATGTTATCAAACCTGAAGGGGAATGGAAAAATAAATGCTTTGTTTAAGAGCGATCCCTAACATATAATCTATGTAGTGCATAAAACACAAACATATTATTAGTAAGTCTGTGAGTCTCTCACAGAAGTCACAGATTCCGTGACTTTCCAGGACTTCTGCAGCGGCTGGTGAAGCTGGCCTGGGTGCCACCTGAGCAGCTCAGGCAGCCCCTGGGCCACCCGAACCTGCAGCTACTGGGGCAGTCTCGGCCCGCTGCGTCCCTTCACCCCCCAGCAATAGCAGCACCCATGGTGCCCCTGGGCAGCCTCCCCCCACAGCATCCAAGATTTATTCAGGGGTATATAGGAGAAGTCATGGACAGGTCACAGGCTGTGAATTTTTATTTACTGCCCATGACCTGTCCATGATTTTTGCTAAAAATACCAGTGACTAAAATGTAGCCTTAATTATAAGCTGTTATTTGTGACTTCATATGAAAGGCCCTTGATTAGTAAGTAAAAATAAAAAGTTTATTCTTTCAGCCCTGAAAATTTAACCTGCACTGAAGGTACCAGACTGATATACCCTTGCTCCTGTTGAGTAAATCTCATTCCTAATTGATTTCAATGGAGTTGTTTTATTAGTATGCTACCCCTGAAAAAAAGTAAGGGTGACAAGAATCTGGTCCTAAGAGTCTTGCTCAAGTCTTTGCTCCTTGTGTATCACACCAACAATAAGAATTTTGCAATCCAAACATAGCCTCAGTAGTATCCATATAAGTCCAATGTCTTCAGTGGAGTAGTGCACACATAACTTATTGGGTCTTACAGCCCAACCCCATGCCAACAAAGTCAGCGGGCATTTTACAATAGAAGTCAATGGCTGCAGGATCACTTAAATCCCACTTAAGCCTTGAAAATATGTGCCTTATGTGCCGTTTAAGTCCCACTTAAGCTCTGTGAGACTTAAGTGTTCCACAGACTTCATGCTGGCTTTCTGGACACAGATGAATTTCACCCAGGGAGCAAAACTGTTTAAGAAGTTGCTATTTTTATAGTTGCGTATGAAAGTACAGCTACAGTCACACCCACCAAATCGTGAATGAAATACTAAAATTAAATGAATGAATACATTGCCTCTTAAATCTCTTGAGGTGGAAGCTTAGTCCACATGCAAGCCATCATTACTGTTGTCTCACCAGCACCACTTTTATAAGAGTTGTCATCCTTAGATCTACAAAAGTCATTACAGATGTTCCTCATTTTACAGACAGGTAAAAGAGCATGGATAAGTTGAGTGACTTGCCCAAGTTAACGGCAGAATCAGGAATAAAAGACATGTAGAGTGGTATTGTATATACTTGACAATGTTCACCTTATCATTGTTACAGTTATTGTTTTAGAAAACGTAATTGTATGTCACCTGCCAGCCTCAGGAGATTGCCTAAATTCTTAAATGATACCTTCTAGAGAGAGTGTTCTGAACCAAAATGTCAAAGGCTGAACCCCACAGTATTTAAGGAAAGTTTGCATCTGGATCTAATCTTTGTGTTTTGGGTGAAACCTTCTTTGGTTGTGAATTGATTTGGTTGTGGATTGCTTATCCTTTGCTCACATGCTCCATCCTCCCACTTTCCACTTTAAAAATTTTCATCAGAGAAAGTTGCCAGTATAAGCATCAAAACCCAACATTAGCTCAAGGAGCAGAGTTGCAGAGAATTGTTCTGAACCCCGATGAGAAAATCCCTATGTTGTTTTGAGTCCTATTGGGCTACCACTGTATTGACAATTCTTTTTAAAGCCATTGTTATAAGTCTGAGATATGGTATGCAATGATATTTCAGAAGTGCCTGCACTACATGTGCAAAATAGTAATGGTGCTGAGAAACATGGCCATTTTCTTCATGTTATAGCAGCTCAAGGGTTTTTAGTCCACAGCTTTTAGTCCACAGCGAACAAATATAGCTGTTTAATAAATACTATAAAATATAATTATGCATGTTAAATCACACTCTACTATATATAAACAATAAGGGCCCAATCCCACTGTGAATTCTGTGGAGGCACAAGGCTGAGCTCAGTATAGGATTGAGACCTAATTGTAATATTACATACTGGCCAATTTCCCCTGATATTTCACATGTGGGGGCATAATATACTTTATATGCCCGGAATCTAAGAGTGTCTGAGACAAGTGGAATTTAGCTTGGTTGAGACAGATGGAGCTGGAGAACTGGCACCATTGGACTAGTCTTGCCCTTTAAACCTTATAGAATTTTATATGGGTCAGAGCAGTATGGTTCTATAGAAATGAAATAGGATTTTATAAAAATCTTTCTGAAAATGTACAGAGGTAAAGGACTAATCCAGCATCCTTTAAAGTTAATGGGGGTTCTTTCCATTGGCTTCAGTGGCCATTGGAAGAGGCTCTTAATAGTGAATGATATCCTTTGTGTAGGATTTTTTAAGCCTTTTTTATCAGGATCATGACCTGGTCATGATCATGATCAGGAAGTGGGTGATCAAACCTGATGGTCAGAACCATAGGGGTGACCAGGCCTGGAGGTTAGAGTGGAACCAAACTGAGCCGGTGTAAAGAATCAGGGCCAATGGACACCCAGAGGCATGGTTGGGAAGCAGAGTCGGAGGCCAGAATCTCAAGGGTCAAGGATGGAGAAAGGCAGGAACTGGAGTGGGCATAAAAGCAGGCTAGGCAGGGACAGGAGCAGGCATGGGCTGGATGGGAGCAGAAGCAGGTGCAGGAAACGGGATCAAATGCAGCTGTGGGGTGGAATGTGTTGAACAGGTAGTGAGTTCTGGTTGCTGCTGAGTCAAATATTAGCTTAGCACTGCCCCCTGCCAATCAGGAAGCGCAATCCATCAGGCAGTCCCTGCCAGGATCACCTTTGTTCAGTCTGTTGGTAGAAGACAAACCTGCTGCAGTTGGCGCCTTGACAGTCCTATAGAATTCTATAGAAGGATATAATATTTTATTACCTCTATTTGATGGACCCAAAAATCTATAGAAAACTCATTGTTTACTTTTAAATTCTGTATGATTTATGCTAATAGTTCTAGCTCTATGAAAATCAGTGCAGCTATGACAATTTACATCAGCTGATTATCTGATCCTATGTTTCAGTTGCTCACCTTAGAGTGGGTCATGCAGGGATTTATGGGGGAAGAGTGAATTCACAATACAGTTAAGCTGCTTTCTCCCCACCCCTTCTCACTGATCTCCTTTTATTTCTTCTACCCATGTTGCTGTGAAGGTTTTCCCCTTCTCTCAGCAAACCTAAGGAAATGGTGCTGAATGCTAAAAAACTATTAAGATAACCCCAACAGTCCTATTGAAGACAAGATAATTCTTCAGGGTAGAGATGTGACATGATTTTAAATTGAAATGGGTCACCTGGCAAGCCATTTTCCCTTTGCTGCACATAGTACCCATTAAAGGACTGCTGCAGTACCACTTGCAGAAGAAATTGTCTTCTTTTCACATACAAAATGTGAGATTCCTTTATCAGGTATTCTCTTTTGATCACCACATATTTTACCATTTCTGAGTAACTATAAATGTCTGTGATAATTACAGGATGCAGGTTATTTAATGGAGTAACTCTGGTGCTAACGCCTACTTCCTCATGATGTCATCAAAACTTGTTTCTCTCCTCTTCATCTGAGTCTGGTCTCAACATTAAAAAGCCTAATGCAGCTCTGAAGTCAGCAAGAAGAAATGGAAATCTGTATTAGAAGTACTTGCACTTACAAATTCTACTAGGACAGGTTAACTGCTAATCATCTTAGTATATAGGATGTAATTTATCTAAAATAACGTTTGCTGAACTGTTCTGCAAACACAGATTATTGTTTTGGTCATCTTGAACTTAGGAAGAGGATGGGCTAAATTGTCTCCAAATACTATTTTGCTGTGTCTGTGAAAAGTTGTGCATTTTTGGATTATCTCTAAAGAGGAAAAGAAAACAGAGAGATAAAGAGATCTGTTAGCTAATTGTGTAGCCCGCAGCCACTGCAATGTTCCCAAAAGACATGAAATAGAAAAGAGATAATAAATCCAGACTAGTTTTCTCTATAGAAACAAAGGCAGTCAAAGTCTCAAAGTAATCAGTTAAAAATGCAAAGAAATAAACAAAAAATCCAGCTCTAAAGTCAGTCACCTAAGGAATAGCAAAACCTATAAATGCAGATCTCACAATCAGATACTCATTTCATGAAGACTCGAGAGAAATTCAGCAAGTCTCAAGGGAAAAACAATAAGAAAAAGCCTGCAAGAGGAAAGTTGTGCCAAGAATAGATACAAATATACTTCTGCGTAGTTTCACACTTCAATATTTTTTGTGGATGTGGCTTTTTGTTTTGTTTTTTGTTTTAAAGTAATGAGTGCATTTTGACTTACAGTCCCATCAAAGTCCCCATGGGTAACTTTAATGTAAATTAATTTTATCAGGCACTCAAAATTGCAATTCAAACATCTCCTGATTTAATTTTCTCCCTGCATCTCTTCTTTTTTGCCTTCTTCTCACTTCATCTTGTTTGTCTTCTCTCACTTTTACCATTGCCTCTTTTCCTTGTCATTCCCATCTCTATTTATAATTGTCCAGATTCACCCTAATTCTACGCTTTTCCTTGTTCTTTTTAGCACTAAGCATCCTGTATGCCAGGAAACAAAACCAGCCTTTCCCCCCCACTTACAAAGTGGAAGTAGATCACTGTTTTCAAGACCATACTAACCTAGGACCAATTTTTAAATGTGCTGAACATACATTGACTGTCAACTGTGTTGGGGGTACTAAGCACTTGTGAAAAATCAGGCATTATGGGCCTGATCCACAGTTCATTTAAGTAATCTGAAAGATTTTCTATTGATTTCAATAGGCATTGGATCACACCTTAGATGTGTAAAGCTGGGAACTCAAAAGTTGTGGTAACCTAAAATATGAGGCCACTTTTGAAAATCTGGCAGGATTTAAATATATTGCACCATAGAAGGAAGTTTTGCCATAGACCTGAATGGGGAAAGGATCACAGTCATGGATGACCAAATCAAAAAGACTATATAAAGCTGAATTCTTCCAAATGCAGTTACCAGATGTGCTTAGTTTGGAGAGGTGTTAATATTCCAGTAACTTTTGGTACCTCTGACTTTAGGAGTACATTTTGATTTGTACCATAGTTTTTATGGGAGATTTGATTATGTATCCATCAAATACAATTCTGTTCAAGAACTTGCCATTCAAAAAATTTTCTGAGAGCATATTTTTCACATTTTTAACTACCCCAAAACTTCCATCTTATTTGGCATCCAGTGGTACCCTCATTGATAGTCTCAGAGAAGCTCAGTACAGAATAGGCCATGGAAACTAATTACCCTCTGACGCCCTAGAGGTTGTCCCTCCACACGGGGAAGCTGGAGTTGAAGAACATTGTGGGGTTTCTTCCCTTGCTGTACCTAAACAAGATCTGAGCAATTGCTCAGTACTTAATACTTTGATTATATTCACTGTTTTCTGCTTGGAAATTGCCCAGGAACAGACTGAGAAATTCTTCAGTGTATTTGTTATTTTAAATTATTTATACTTTCCCCTTCCCCCAAAATAGTTTGAGATCTGCTTATTATTTGCATATTGTGAATATTCACATTTCACACTGTGTTGATTAGTTACATGAAACAGCATGTGATTTTCATCTGATTGGTTTACTTATGTACATAACCAATAGACTGCAAAATGCAAATGCACAGTTCAATATCTATGCTACATAAATTAGCTGTGCATCCAATCTAGGAGCACAAAGAATCCCAAGTGATATACATAACTAACCAAAACAGAGTGAATGTTGAGTTGTATATTGGATTGTAATATTCACAGTTGGTTAATTACACAGAACGTATGGTATCACTTCTGTTTCCTGACTGGATATTTTATATCTAACCCAGCACAGATTAGCAGCTTTACAACAGATTATACAATTAGATATTTCCTTTGTGAGATTTTTGAGCATTTGTGCTTAAAATTAGAGTTTTGCAAGTATTTACGTAAATAAAACTTGGTGCTTGAATGTTCATGGAAAGCAAATATGAATGGATCACAAAGGGCTCGACTGTCCCATTCAACTGTGCACCCACATGGGAACCCTACGTGGGGGAAGATTGAGCATGTAGAAATAAGCAGGTACCATGTGCTTGCTATTCCCCACCCTCTGCAAATAAGCAGGGACTGACAGATAGTGAGCTAAGCCAAGAATCCACACCTCCCACAATGTACCAAACAGAGCCAGTATAGGATTGAGGAGGGTCTAATTAAAAATTACAACCCCCCTGAACAAAGAAGGAACTGTGTCTCTATGAAGTATGATTCTTTTCCTGTACTCCTCTGGGGATGGTATTCCTAGGTGCTGACACGTACACAGGGTTTGCAGCAAATCCACAGTCCAGCCCAACCATGGTTTGGTTTAATCCAAATTTCAATAAATAGCCCCAAGAATTTGCCCCACTAATCACTCTTTAAAAAAGAAAAAAAAGATGCTTGCAACTTACTTCTTCATTTCACCATGGCTTTGCAGTAAAATGCTTCTTTCACCCTTGCTTCTCGTGCTATATGGCATGTCCCTTCTGACTCTGCTGATCACACCACACTACATAACACTACAGTGTGTGATATCACTTTTTAAAGAAAAGGGTATGATTTTCAAATCTGTAGAAACATGAGCAATTTGAGGTCAACTGTTGCCATTTACATTTTAACCAGAAGGCAGAAATACTCATGAAAATTGGCTGGTTTTCAGCACTGGCACATCTCCAGAAAATACCCATAATTTTCTCTCTCTTCTTGCTTCATTGCTAAGTGAGTAATAATTTGAGACTTCGGATTTAATAATCATTCCTTTTGGTTTGTATTGTACTCTGCCAGTAGCATAGGAGCTACTTACTTGCTCTTTTCATCGGATCTGCATATGGCATTGCAGTAGCAGTAGAGAATTTCACAGAAGCACTCAGATCTCTTTGATAGTAATCAATATGATGCTGTATTTGTGATATGCCACAAAAATAATTTATTGTTCTCCAGCTGTCTGAGTCAGTGCTCATTTTCTAACCATTAACTGCCAAGTGAACTTATAAGTTGTTATGCCTCTGAATTTCACCCACACTGCTCTTTTCCACCATTATTTGCAGTGCCATTTCTAAAGGGGAAATCCTGCCTAGATAACTAAATACAGGGTTTATCTCACTTTTTGTAGTCTGAAAAGAAGTCAGTTTAGAGTATGTCATATTTTTAAAATAAACACTCTGATGCAATGAAATTAACATGCAAGAGAAAATATTAACGATTCTTTCTTGGTAATGAAAATGTTAACAGTTATGAGGTTTTTATCCCCTTTTCTTTTTCTTCAGTTGCATTACATTTAGGATATTTTCAGTACAATGGAGTCTGACAATTTATAATGATAATATTTATATGTTTGACATTTTGGGAGGCATCAGAACGTTTAATTTAAAGATAATGATTTAGAACATTAAAAGCAACGTAGAATGTTAAACAAAAAACCCATTGCTGTCTTCCAGACAAAATTTAAACCAACAAGGTGATAATTGTCCATTGTGCCATACAGGTGCAAAATTCTACTACATCCAAATCTGGGAAAGTTACCTATTTGAATCATATTTTGAAATTAGTAGTGTCCTAATAAAATAATAGGGCACCTCAAGACACAATGGCAATTAGTGTGGTATAAAAACAGAGAGGAAGATGAATTCTGTTCCCAGTTCTGCTTAAGTAAGACTTCAATGGCCTCTATGAAGTAGATGCAGTTACAGAGATGCTGTTATTGTGTGGATTTCATCTAATCATTCGTGGGGAAAAGTATCTCACCAAGAACGGTTCAAAAATCCTTGCTGGTGCTATAGGTAGATTTTGAGGGATGCCTGAGACAAGAGAGGGAATAGTTGGTTTTTGCCAAGGCCCTCCCCAACCCCTTTCCTGATTCTAGGTATTAGAGCTACACTGACTATGAGGAAAAAGTGCATGCTATTTATTCCAAATTTGAAATGAGACTGCTACAAGCAGAATGACTTATTCATTAACTCCCCCACTCCCCATCTTCAAGTTGTATCCCAGTGTTTGCTACATAGTGGCTTAGCCAAGTAAGGCCTGGGAGAGGGCTGTTGGCAGCTATGCAGTATTGTGGGACTATCTTGTGTAGCAGCATTCCCCCATCACTCCTTTTCAGTGCCATTATCTGCCATCTGCTTCTCTCAAGAAGGCAAGTAATGAAGAAAATATCCATATCCTACTGAAGCTACAGGAGAAATTTTACACAGACAGAATATAATTACTCCTACTGGAGTTTAGCCAGAGTACAGGAGTTATACCTTCTTCACAGGACTAGACCCCCACAAAAGGTCAGGATTTTGTTGTTGGCAGTTGGAACAGTATCCCCCAATAGTAAGTAGAAAATTCACTAGGTTTTATTTAGTGGTCTCATCAAGAAATTTTATAACTTTCAACCAACCACTAGCACACAAGGTAGGCATGCTCATGGTTCAGATGAACTTCCAGTACACTGGGGATTTGTTCTAGTTTATAAAGTTGCTCTGGTATAAAATTGTCTTAAGTTACATTAAGATCTGTAGCTAAGTCTAAACACCTGTACAGATAGGTAGTGGGAGGATGACATATGGAGCATTCCACCTTGAAAAAGTGGCTATATGTTTGGCATGGAAAGACCAGTGGTGTCTAGTATTGTCAGCAGTTCCTCACCACCTCAAAGCAGTGATCAAGACAGGGCCAGTATGGGGCAGACTGAAGCTGTGATGTGCACTCAGAGGGGCATTCTGGTTGATTTAACCAGAATGCATCTGGGTTCTGTTATTGGGCCAGAGCAGCTCTGCAGTGCTACAGATTATGGCTGTTAGTATCAAAAGCAAATTAATATTTTAATGTCTGTACACACTGACTTGAGCCAAGCCTAAAGAATGTAGTAAGAGTTTATTATAAATCAGTGTATTTACTCTCATTAGTATAAGATAAGTCATTTTAGTATTTTTATGTATTGCAAGGATTTTTTTCCAGTATTAGCAGTAGTGTTATTTTTAATGTGGCAAAATCAGAGGGCTATAGAGATTTTGTTTCTTAAAAAACTGACAATTTGTTTTTACTCTGATGAGAAATTGTGATTGTAAATGATGCTTCATCTACTAAAGGACATAAGTGGGCCCAATTCTACAACCTTACTTATGCTATTTCACCGGGACTATTCATTTGAAGTTGGAAAACTCATACGTAAGAGTTCCACGGGACCAGGTCCTAAGTTATGGTGTGTTAATTTACATTGCTCAATGTTAGTATCTCTCAGCCAAAGAGAATTTTCTGTTTTACTCAGTTCTGATATAGAACATGTTTACCAAAGTGTTCATATCCACTTTATTTTAATTAGCATACAAATCACACTCATGGGGTATATACCCCACGAAATTGTTCACACACTTCTTGCTGTTTTATCTTTTTCTTTCTTGTGTGTCCTACAGGCCAATGGCTAACAGGCTTGTAGTGCAACTGTAAATCTCATTGAACTGTTAACTTTGAATATACATTTCATACAACTCAGCCAGAGTGACAGCTCTCTGCTGTCTAAACAGCATTTAAAATACTGGTAGTTGATTTCAGAAAATGGGTTAACTCAGGAATGTAATTTGTGATTATCCAAAAATGGCATGTTCAGCTTTTAACCCTAACTTCTTTAAATCCTCCTTGAGCCTAAGCAGAATTTTAAACAGAGGCAAAGTGATCCACAGGATAGCAAACTGGACTGGGAGTGGAGAACCCCTGTTCTATTCCTGCCTGTCATTGAATTGCTGTGTTTCCTTGTGGTAGTTATTTAACTCCCCTGTGCCTCATTTTCCCAATCTGTAAAACGGGGATATATAATGTTTATTAATCTTTGTTAAGCACTTTGAGATCTATGGATGAAGAACTTCATAATAATAGGTAGCATTTATTTAAAGAGGTTGAAAAATGGATAACTAAGACTGATGAGGAATATACCTGCAAAAAATTGCTTTTCTATAGCATCAATGTTAAATTTGAAAGAATTTTTTTATGTTGTCTGAATCTAAAATAAGCGTATAGCCCCATTCAAATCACAAGGGGCTATCGTGACTACATATAGACATCTCAGCATTTTTAACATGGAAATTAAACATTTGTCATTTGTGCTGACTAACATCTTGATAATTTTTGCTGCATCTCTCCTGAATTATGTCAAATGTTTAAAATATTGCACTTGCAAGAATTTGACTAAAATTTTATGGTCAGCTTTAAGAAGTAGAGAGATGAACGTCTCTACCAGTCATTCAGATCCTTTGGGAAATATCCTTTTTACAGGGCACCAGATTCATCCATAAAGAAAGAGAAATCTACTACCAACATCTAGTGAGGCAAGTTACCCTTGGAAATTGCTAGCTAGTGCTAGAACATACTTCTGAATTGCTGTTCAAATGGGACAGTTTGGGTCACATTCCAACACTTGTCAGATAGAAGCACCTGAAATAAAGAAACTGTTAGTGTATAAATCTCCTAGCTACAGGATATGCAGTTACCAGAAAGAAAGGAGCAGTGGAGTGATGATCAGCCACAGAACTATGCATTTCCCCCATTCCCCACTGAAGAAGGGCCCTCCTTTCCCTGCTCCCATGGCAAACCCTATTACATCTAATGACTGGAGAAGGCTTCACTTCTTTGCTTCTGATCTTGGGAAAATGTTATGCATGCAAGGCTGTCAGAACCAACAGCCCTGAGTAGGTGAGAGGCAGACCAGAGGTGTGGGTGAGACAGGAAAGAAAAAGCTAATAGGTGGATGGAGAGGGGCTGATATATATTAAAGAACAGACATGTGGGGTACTCATAGAGGTGAGATTTGGATTTGGCATTGGGTTCATCTCTGAATTGTCTTTTTTTTTTTTAAATATACATTGTTTCAAACTGTTTCAATTTTTATTTTCATTAGGTGGAAATTAGTTATGTAGCCTATTGGGGAAAATATTTTCCCCAGTCTTACACTTTGAATCCTTTACAGCTCACAGATATCTGTCTTATGAGCAATTAGTTGCAGAAAATTCATTTCTGATTATTTCAAACTTAGGGCAAACTCCCGCATAAATTTGTGAGGAAGAGCTCAGTACCAGAGATGTGTATGACACAAAAGCCTGTCTACAACAAACTTTTTGCCCCTAATTTCCTGCCCTTGCTATTACTTATTCAGGTTTTCCTCTACTAGGGTAGAAAAGGAGTAGATGGATATGTCAGTATTACCAATTCTAAGCCTCAAAAAGTCATGAGATTTTAAAAATATATAAATAAGATGTTCTTTTTGCCTTCTGAGTTTCTCTAAGGTATACTCTAATCATGCTTTCAAGCCTGTTTGCTGGGATGAGTTTTCTTTTCCTTTCCTTTTCTTTCCTTTCTTTTTTTTTAAATCAGTGAATATATGAGGATCTCTAATTCCATGGGCTGAGACTTTAAGAAAACTATCAAATATCATGGTGATAAAATTATAAGAGATATCAGCATTGCCATGCTGTTATCTAATACTGCACTGAAGTAGCCTAGAGAATACAGTGCTTAAAATGTCAAAGGCTCCAGAAAATTTACCTGCTCTACGGCAACAAACATTGCTACCAGAGGTGGAGCTGAAAGAGGGGTAGCAAGTGCAAAAATTTTAGCAAAAGAGCCTAATAGAGTCATAGCCAAGCCTACTCACTTCATTTCACTGGGGTTCTCATGGCTTTTAGAAACCAGTTCTGGATGTTGGCAACAGTGACATATCCTGTCTACTGTTGGCTGCTGGTGCCTGATGTTTAAAAAGAAATTGTTTCCCCACCATTGAGAGAGCAATGAAGTGGCTGACTGCTTCACCATCTCCCTGTCTCAGCCACTTTCCTCTGTTTGCTCTTCTTTTTCATTGCAACATTGTACAGAGAGCTGACAGACAGCCACAGTAGCCAGGCTTTCTAAAGCCTCCCCTCTTTCTAGAACTATGTGGCTTCTCTCATGATAATTGTTTGGGATTTGACCTACCAGGATACTGAAGTAGCCTAATATCGGTCCTAATGGGAGTTGTCTGGGAGAAAGCTCTAATCTGTAGACTGCAGCAGGGTGTGTTAATTCACAGCTGAAGATAATGCAGCTCCTGGTTCCAGCAGCAGTATTAGGTTTAAATTGCTTGCATTAAAACATCGACTATAACTGCAGGTATAGAAATATAAATATCATTTGCTACATTAGATCTTGTGTACATGAATGTAACCATGAAAGGTGCCTTTAAAGAGAAATGGGATTCAAAAGAGAGAGGTGAAGAAAACAAAGGCATCTCTACCCCACCTGAAGAGAGAAAGAGATGATGATCCTTGGAGATGCCAGGAAGGATGCTGAAACTGGATTCAAGTCCTCCCTCATGCTTGCTGCAAAGAAAGAAACAAACCACTCTCTCAATAACAGATTGGAAAAGCATCAGCCTGTTCCAAAACCCACTCATATGTCACGTTAAGATGAACTGTACAGTAGATTGCGCAGATCATCTGAACCTCTGTTGCATGTGTTGAGCAGTGAAAGAGTTAACAGTTTAAATGTCGGTGGTGGTGGTGTATCTGAGTCAACCCCCATTGAGATGAATGGGGCACGTCACATCATTCAGGCTGATGTCACATCATTGGATCAAATTTTTCATGCTTGCTCAGCAACCCCAACATTAAAGACTTACTTTTCCTTGGATTCTGGAGAAGGATAAGAGCATGAAAGGAAGGCAAGTGTGCTATATTAGCATTGCCAGCTGAATCGGAGACTTGATTTAGATAAAATAACATACACGTCAGCACTTACAGAGTATAATAATATTCCAGCATCATGGACACATCTGATATATGCCAAGCTTCATTTATTTCAGTGGAGCTATGCTGATCTACAGCAACTGAGGATCTGGCCTGTCATTACTTCTATATATAGTATGTGTTTTTTGGTCTAAGATCTGATTCATGTGGAAATGTACTCTGTTAAAAACTTCTACATTATGCTACCAAACGTTCTGTCTAGCCTGGGTCCCAAAGAGTGACAATGCAGGGGTAAGATTGAAATAAGGGCTTGACTCTCTGCCACCTTCTATAGTCTTTTACATTGTGCAAAGTGAGCTGGTAGCACTTTTCATTCCCTTTTTAAGGACTGTGCAACATGATTTTTATTTTGGTTCACTAGAGATCACTCCTGGCTTAACATTTTAATCTAATCTCAGAGATCAGGAGGCTTCATTTCCAGGGATTTGTATTTTTAGTAGAGATATGGCCCAGCTGCCAAGTCTGGGTCTGATTTTAAAGTTCTCTGAACTTTAGGGTGCCAAGACCAAGGTGGAGGGGTTATGCAGCTATTCCTTCCCACTATTAGTGCATTATTATTAGTGCAGAGTATTACGTAGCCATTGAAAGCATGAAAGTAGTAAGAGGATTCTCCCCACTTAGCAGAATACATGCTGCCTTCCAACAACATTGAGTAGGACATTCATTTTCATCTGAGTTTTTCTGGCATGCTGTAAGGAGTCGTCATAAGGGAGTTGTGTTAATTTTCATTTTTCTGCTATGCAAATTAAATACTTTTTACAATTGTTCCATCTATTGCATTATGTCAAAGGGCAGAGGACAGATCTGGCTCCTTGTTTTCACGTTCCCCAGTGCAATTTCTTTCCTTGCACATTGAATAAATGTGAGCAACATCTGCTTTCCAGGCTATGGAGTTCTACCCATCAGTCACCAAAAGGCGAGTCTCAAAAGATATGTAAATCAAAGCCTTCACTTTACATAGCTCGATGAATTACATAAAAGAAAGGTCTGACAAAAATTTAAATACTCTGTAAAATTCAGCATTACTTTAGGTAACAATTCAAGGAAAGAATTTCCAGGTCTCACACTCCAAAAATCAGATACTAGAATCGCACAGAGCCTGGATGAAAATTCTAATGTTCTGAGTCCAATGAGCTACAATGAAATAAAATATTCATCTGTATTTCCAAGCACATCAGAGTTCATGATAGGCAGGATTTGTTCAATACAACAAAATACATCTCTTTCTTCTAGCCATGGTATCAGCAACTGCTTGCTATATGAACATCACTTCTGCTGCATAAATGGAAAATTCAGCTTTCTGCAGGGATCACCTCCATACATGCACCAAAGATGACATTTAAAAGATGATGAAATGGGAAACCTATTACATTTGCTATTATTCACAGGGTGGTGTTCTCAGGCACCAGATGAAGAGGGTCTGAGTGTACTACTCTCACCTCGCCATTAAAAGGTACCTTTGGAACTGATTTCAGCCTGAAGAACCTGAAGAATATACTTAATTTATGCAATCCCAGATTATCTCAGGGAGTATTTGGCTCTCAAGCAGGAACCACATGTGGGAAAGAGGATGAAAAAAAATGTTTGGCTACATATATAGAGAGGATAGGGGCTTCTGAGTTATACTGGCTTTCTTTTCCTTCTTCTATATCACTGCATGCATCCTCTGTCTACACAGGGTCAAATTCAGCTAGCCTTATCCACATTTTGTGACATCTTATTACATAAAAAGCATCCCATTGGAAAAGATCCTCAGCTGGTATAATTGACTTCAATGAGTCAAATCAAATTGCGCCAGCTAAGGATCTGCTCCAAGAGGCTATTAATGGAGTAAGCTACTTGAGTAAGGCTTCAAAGCCAGGCCCACAGTGATTCTGCATTCTAGACCTGGGTTTGGCCTTCAGAGTATTCAGTCAGAATACTTCAGCTATTCTATGTCAACCTGGCTCCATCGTACTAAAATTGGGGAACTAGTTACTTTGAATAGTTGTGTAGTGTTCCAGAGTAGATGGCAGTAAAACAAAAAACACAAATCACAACAAGGGTGACCAGATGTTGCCATGTTGAGGCATTGTCTTATATACACAACTATACCCACCCTCCCCTGAAAAAAGGGTCCTGATTTTTCACACTTGCTATCTGGTCACACTAACCACAACACACACAACACAGGATTCACCTGCAGCACATGCGCATGTATGAAATTTTACTTTGTTTTGTAACTGAGCTTTTGCTGTTTCCAGTCTGTACAACACAGGTAAATAAATAAAAGAAAACCTTTTTTTGTCTCTTGTTAACACAAATGACATGAAAAATTAGTTCTGTGGCAGATGAGTACCTTGGCATCACTTTGATTTGTCACAATAAATAAGGCTTCTTTGAAACCTAATGCATTAAGCTGCTTTCAGTTACTGCAAAGCAGAGTTTACATAGTATTCTGAAAGGCTCCCTTTAAGTATTTATTTGGGTGAAATTTCAAAAGAGCAGTTCTTACCTTCATAGGGAAGGACAGGGATACATTGATTCTACATTTTCCCCACAGCAAGTGGTGCTAGTCTCTTAAATGCTTGAGTTATTTAAAACTAGTCTGGAAAAAACACTGGAGAATGTACAATAGGGACCTGATCCAAATCCAGTTAAAGTTAGTGCAAAGCCTCACACTGACTTCACTGAGCTCAGGATGTAGCCTTAGAATAGAGATTTAAAGATGTGGGAGTCACAAGCAGTAGCTGTAAGGCTGAAGTCCTACTCCCAGTCCCCTGTCTCATTTTAATCTGCACTGAGTTGCTTACTCTTTTTGCCACTATGCTTTCCTCAGACAGAGATGCTCATGATGGCCACAGTGCAGATTGCCACAGATCTGTGAAGCGTAGCAAGTTCTGGCATAAATGATTCTGGTGTTCATGATGACAACCACTTACATGTGGTTGAGTATAGGTTCATGCTATAGGAAACAGCCCCAAACTCTTCAAGCCATGCAGTAGATAACTTATGAAGTCTTTTTTCCTGAATGCTGGTTCAGATTTTCTCAAATATCATTTTTCTCTTGGGGTTTGCCAGACAATGAGTGCTGATGTACTTTTCAAAGCTATGATAGCTTGGTGACTATGGTTTACAGGAGGTGTACACGTGAGCCTTTTCCCTGAGTTTTGCTAAAATCTACTCCCAAATTTCACTGAAGGATTTGAAAAGCTTTGGGGCCCCATGGCCTGAGTGGTGGGATTCTAGCAAATATTGGAACAGCTCTGTTTAAATGTGTTGTAACCACGTCAGTATTAGTAGCTGATAACAGACTGTGTGTGGGAGTCCAGGGCTGTGTTGGGGGCCTGTGATATACAGGAGGTCAGATTAGATGATCTGGTGGTCTCTTTGGGCCTTAAACTCTGACTTTATTCTAGAGCTAATGTAGGGGCTATGGCTTCCCTTCTCCATTAGTCCTACTGTAAATAATTATTTCTTGCTAATGTAGTTCTGTGTCACAAAGGCACATGCCACAGACTGTAAGGCAGAACATAATAAGGCAAATGAATCCATTAGGCAACTAATGGATTAATCAATGGAGTTACTGCAGGAATGAAATTGACCCACTGTGTGCCATCATAGTAGCACGTGAAACTAAAAACTCAGAGCAAAACATTCATAAAGTGGTTAAGGGAGAAGAAAAAAAGATAAGTTACCTCGCTTCAAAACCCACAGAACTCTTTGGAAATTTACCTTTAAAGAGGTAGAAGGTCCACACTCTAGCTTGGCCACAGTAACATGTAAGGAGTGAGTAGAATCCCTTTAAATCGCTTGTGAGCCCTATGTGCTCACTGTGCTCTGCTTTAGAAACAGCCAGAAACCAGCCAGCGCAGCAGCGTAGCCAGTCCTCATATGTTTCTGTTTATTCAGTTTATTCATTAAACACTTATACAAAACGTATTGGTATAGTGGGTCTTGAATGTGATTTTTGTTCTGTAAAGAGCAAAAGACAGAATAGTCACAATAGTGACAAGAAAGTAAGACCCCTCTTCCCTTCTCACCTGTGGATTCCACTACACAGGATTGAGAACAGGGGCAACTTGCCTGACACTATTCCCTGGTATGAGCAAATGGACAAAAGGTGGTGGTGGTGGGTGGTTGGAGCATTGGGCTCCACACCTTTATCAGAGTAGCTAACTAGGTGCATAGGGAAGGAGTCAGCTGCTTTGTGAAAAGGAGCAAATGAATTGTCCCTCCCACATAAAGAGGGGGAAACTTGTGACTCTCTGTATTACAACTCATTCCTTGGACTGCTTTTGGAAAAAAAGATAAACCTACCTGTTACTTAGGACAGATTTTAAACTTACAATCTATTCTAGCCCTTTTGTGACCAAACAACTAGAGCAGAGAATGTGTGGTTTTAACAGTATTGTAAATATGCCAGTGTTACTCAGAGTTCTTTCAACCCAAAGCTCTTGGTAACTTTTACTCAGTGTGAGGTGGTGTCAGGAAATAAATCAGGGGAGACACAGACGTCTGACCCATAGATCACTGGCACAAACAGAACAACATGAGAGCTAAACTTTACTTAGGGCTTGGCTACACTTACAAGTTGCAGCGCTGGTGGAGGCTTTCCAGCGCTGCAATTACACCCCGTCCACACTTGCAGGGCACAACCAGCGCTGCAACTCCCTGGTTGCAGCGCTGGCTGAAAACCCATCCCGGCAGGGGTATAAGGAGTGCAGCGCTGGTGATCCAGCGCTGCTCAGCAGGTGTGGACACTCACCAGCGCTTTAATTGTCCTCCAGGGAATAAGGAGTTATCCCAGAATTCCTGTTCAGCCACTCTGCTCATCAGTTTGCACTCTACTGCTCTTGCCTCAGGTGACCCGCCCTTTAAATGCCCCGGGAATTTTAAAAATCTCCTTCCTGTTTGCTGCAGCCAGGTGTGTGTGGAGTGCAATCAGTTAATCTTTCCAGGTGACCATGCCTCCACGCGGCAAACGAGCCCCAGCATGGAGCAATGGCGAGCTGATGGACCTCATCAGTGTTTGGGGGGGAGGAATCTGTGCAGGCACAGCTGCGCTCCGGCCGTAGGAATTACGATATCTTTGAGCAAGTATCAAGGTCCATGCTGGATAGGGGCCATGATCGGGATGCACTACAATGCAGGGTGAAAGTTAAAGAGCTGCGGAGTGCCTATTACAAAGCCCGCGAGGGCAATCGCCGATCCGGAGCTGCCCCCACGACCTGCCGTTTTTACAGGGAGATGGACGCGATACTTGGGGGTGACCCCACTGCCAATCCCAGGACAACGATGGACACATCTGAGCAGGCTGGGGGACAGGAGGAGGCGGAGGCGGAGACGGCGGCGGGGGGTGGGGGAGGAAACCGCGAGTGAAGCTCCTGGGATGGGGGAAGACACCCCAGATTTCCAGGAGGCATGCAGCCAGGAGCTCTTCTCAAGCCAGGAGGAAAGTACCCAATCGCAGCAGCCAGCAGTTGCAGAAGGACAAGCAGAGGAGCGGGTTACCGGTAAGCGGCTTTTATTTTCTGGGTGGAAATGTTTCTGGAGAGGAAGGGGGGTTATGGCTGCATGCATGCCAGACTAGTAGATGTGGAATAGCCCGTTGATGTGGTCTATCACGTCGCGGTAATCTGCTTCAGTTATCTCAGCAAAAGTTTCATCCAGAGCGTGGGCAATATGCCTGCGCAGGTTTATAGGCAGAGCCACCGTGTCCCTTGTCCCAGTCACGCTGACGCGTCCACGCCACTGTGCTGCAAGTGGTGGGGGGACCATTTCTGAACACAGGCACGCCGCATAGGGTCCCGGGCGGAATCCACATTGCTCTAAAAGAGCCTCCCGCTGTTCCCTAGTGACTCGTAGCAGGGAGACATCTTCCAGGATTAAGTCCTGTGAAAAATGTTGGGAGACTCCTTAGTGAAGAGATAGGGAGATAGTGAAGATCACCCCTGCAGCTGCATCTTCACTCAACCCCTCTATCACTCCAGATTACCCGAAGCAACCAGCTCCCCTCTATCAATCAAGCCCCATTTCTCCCTCTATAAGCACCCCTCACTCACCATTTCGTGGCTTCTGTCGTGTTATGCGTGTGGTAAAAGAATGCTAAAGTGAGAACTCCCTCAGTGTAACAATTCATGTCTGGAGATAGTGGATACAATGCTGCCCCTGTTAAATGTTGTCATTTCTGGGTTTCTACAGTGACCTTGACTACTGGACTGAGCAGATGTTCCACAGCACAAAGGCTTCAAAATTTGAGAAAAAATCCCCGAAAGAGCAAAGAGGACATGCTGAAAACTGTTCTTCATCACTCTGCTAGAGAGAGTAAGGAATTGAAGGAGTGGAGAGAGAAGGAAAGCAAGATCCGCAAGAGAAATGCAGTGGCCAAGAGGAAAAGCACAGAGCGGCTGCTAAGCATCCTGTCGCGCCAAGCGGACTCTATCGAGTCACTTGTTGCCATGCAAGCAGAGCACTACCGTGCTACTCCCCCCCCCCGTCCCAAAGCTTTTTGCCTTGTGCCCCAATGTCAGCTCAAACCACCTTTCCCCAGCATTCAGGTTCTTACCACCACCAGCTGCCTCCAACACCTGTATGTTCCCCAACCAGCCCTGATACCTACCACCACCCTTACCCTCTGCACTCAACCCCCATCACCATGCAGTATATGCACCCTGAAGTGCAGGATTCATTAAACAGCACTCCAGACAGGACATATGCAAAATTGTGACTGTACAGTTCACCAACCCACACCTCTGCCCTCTTGTGTTCATGAAATGTTGTGTGTCTGTCTGTCAAGGAAGTTTTTTTCTTTTCAATAAAACAATTCTTGGCTTTGAAAACAGTCTTTATTATAGCAGATAGTGAAAGATACCTTATACCCAGTAAAGAAAGAGGCACTGCAAACCATTTTAGGGATAATAGAATAACAGTGTAAACAGTGCAATTCACTCCCATGCAAGGCAGCAAACATTACTGTTGGCTTTCAGCCTCAAATTCTTCCCTCAAGGCATCCCTAATCCTTGAAGCCCTGTGCTGGGCCTCTCTATTAGCCCTGCTCTCTGGCTGTGCATATTCAGCCTCCAGGACTTGAACCTCGGTGGTCCATGCCTGACTGAATGTTTCACCCTTCCCTTCACAAATATTATGGAGGGTACAGCAAGCGGATATAACCACGGGGATGCTGCTTTCCCCCAAGTCTAGCTTCCCATACAAGGAACGCCAGCGTGCCTTTAAACGGCCAAAAGCACACTCCACAGTCATTTGGCACCGGCTCAGCCTGTAGTTGAACCGGTCCTTGCTCCTGTCAAGCTTCCCTGTATAGGGTTTCATGAGCCAAGGCAGTAACGGGTAAGCGGGGTCTCCAAGGATCACAATGGGCATTTCGACGTCCCCTACTGTGATCTTCCTGTCTGGGAAAAAAGTCCCTGCTTGCATCTTCCTGAACAGGCCACTGTTCCGAAAGATGCGTGCATCATGCACCTTTCCAGGCCAGCCTGTGTAAATGTCAATGAAACGCCCGTGGTGATCCACAAGCGCCTGGAGAACCATAGAGAAATACCCCTTACGATTAACGTACTCTGATGCCAGGTGGGGGGGGGGCCAGAATAGGAATATGCGTCCCATCTATCGCCCCTCCACAGTTAGGGAAACCCATTTGTGCAAAGCCATCCACAATGTCCTGCACGCTCCCCAGAGTCACGGTCTTTCTTAGCAGGATGCGATTAATTGCCTTGCAAACTTGCATCAAAACAATTCCAACGGTCGACTTTCCCACTCCAAACTGGTTCCCGACCGACCGGTAGCTGTCTGGAGTTGCCAGCTTCTAGATTGCAATAGCCACCCGCTTTTCCACCGTCAGGGCAGCTCTCAATCTTGTGTCCTTGAGCTGCAGGGTGGGGGCGAGCTCAGCACACAGTCCCATGAAAGTGGCTTTTCTCATACGAAAGTTCTGCAGCCACTGCTCGTCATCCCAGACTTCCATGACGATGTGATCCCACCACTCAATGCTTGTTTCCCGAGCCCAAAAGCGGCGTTCAACGGTGCTGAGCATTTCCGTGAATGCCACAAGCACTTTAGTGTCACACGCGGCAGGAGAATGGATATCGATATCATCGTCAGACTCCTCACTGTCACTTTGGAGCTGAAGGAATAGCTCGACTGCCAAACGTGTTGTGCTGGCGACACTCATCAGCACAGTCCTCAGCAGCTCGGGCTCCATTTGCCACAGAAATCGCGATTCACACAGAGAGTAAAACAGAAAGACACTCACAATGGCGCCAAACGTTGCCGGAAAGAGTGAATGCTGGGATGTGAAGCGATGCACCACGGGGCGTTGGCACACAGGAAGCGGAATGACCCGCACACTTCCTTCCCCTTCCCACAATACTCAGCGCCAAAATGGGACGAGGTGCTCTGTGGGATAGCTGCCCACAATGCACCTCTCAATACAGCGCTGGAAAGTGCTGCAAGTGTGGCCACACTGCAGCGCTGGTAGCTGTCAGTGTGGCCACACTCCAGCGCTGGCCCTACACAGCTGCACGACCAGCGCTGTAACTCCCAGCGCTGCAACTTGTAAGTGTAGCCATACCCTTAGTCTCAAACACTTACAGATGTTGCAACAGGTTAGTAAACCACCCCCAACCCTCAATAATTACTGAAGCTGACTGTGGCTCTTGAGTGGCACAGCGGCAGCCCGTCTTCCAGTGGGGAACATAAGATGCATCCAGAGGGAGAAACCAGTCCCGAAGAGTCCCACCACCTCAAACTTTCCCCCCTTGTTTTTATACATTAGTAACACAATGACACGTCCCTTAAAGAAAACTTGTTAAGCAAGCAGTTTCAATGGTCAAGCAAGAGGTTTCCTTCTGATTATTGATTAATCAGGTATCAATAGTTCCCAGAGTTTGCAGACTTGAGGCCCTAATAGACATTCCTGAGGGCACATCCTGCTCTTCTAAAATTCATGTATCAGCAACTTCAACACAGTTCTTATCAGGAAGGACGTGAGGGTCAAGCTGCCCTTTCTGTGGTACACAAAACCCCTTCCCCTCCTGCCTTGGTCAAGCTGAGGCTGCTGCATGGCCACTTTATGGCCTGCTGACTTGGCTGCTTTTAGCAATAAGCCATAATGGTTTCAGGCACTTTATTGGTTTGCCAAAAATCTCCCCGTACACCATAAGGCATTTTCTCTGATAAGCTTAAGTAGTATGTCAACAAATGACTATGTGCTGCGTGCATGTGTGTGTTGGGAGGAGGAGATGGTGTACACCAGTAGGGAGTGACTGAATTCAGCAAGAGAAGAGCTATATAGAAAGAGTCCAACTGTGAAACTGATTTCACATTTTATCCCGGTCTGTCAGATCTCTCCACAAATATTTCTCTAATGTATCATTTCACCATTCTGCACATTCCATATTAACTCATTAGATGGGGAAACAGTAAACACATGATTTTTTCTGGGCTAAGCTTTTCTCCACCTGCTGTTCAAAGAAACTACTGAATGATGAAACTTGCTGCAGTGGCAGTACCAATCTTCACACAGCAGAACAAGAAACATTCACTGCCATTCATTTTTAAGCACAAAGCCCACCCCTTGTCAAGAAAAATAAGTGATCAGCTTCCACATGGAATAGCATTTCAGGACAGCAGAATGCAATGGCATTAGCCATTTGGTCTATAATACCAATCTGTATTTAGATTAATAGTGTATAATATGTGCAGGTTAGTAAAACCATGATCTTTGAGTCGAAGTCCTCAGAATGTAATTGTTTATGCTGGCTTGTTATTTTAATCAGACGGTGCTGGTCTCATAGTAATTTATACCATTTTATAAAGTAACCAGCAAATCTAAACTACCCTCTCTCCATTATGCTCTCCTAGGAATGCTAACAGACAAGAACAAAATGAGCAATACTCACAATATAAAAAACAGGTCTTTGTAAAAATTCTACTGTTCAATTTCACTCGTGTATCTCATTGAGAAAGACATAACTGTCAAAGAACTCTCAAATCATATAATACATCTCAGCTAGCGTAAATGCAAATTGGTGTTGCTCCACTGACTTTGGTGAGCTATGCTGATTTCCACTAGCTGGGGATCTGGCCCATTCTTTTCTTCTTTTATAAAGATATTTCAACCCACTTGATAAAACATGAGTACAATCAAGTTACGTTCCATTAAATAGCACCAATAAAACAGAGCTATTATACTTTTAAAAAAAAATCAAACTTAACGGGGGGTTGAGAGAGAAGAAACCCTCTCCAAGAACTACTTACGCTGAGAATTACTAATTAAGTTTGCATAATATGCAACCTGACAATCAAACTGAATATTAGTATAACATCTGAAGGTTTGTCCATATTGATGGATTTTTGCACCAGTGTAGCTACCATAGTGAAAAGAAAGAGCCTGAAGCATGGGCCTGGTGTAAAGCCTGAGGCCTAAACCAAAGTCAGCAAAAGTTATGCTATGAGCAATAGTCAGGCCCTGTCAAAACCAGATGCTTGCTTGCAATCTGGTGTCTGGTACATGAACTTGGCACCAGTACTGCTACAACACACTGAATATGTAAACACATTCCAGCAGGCCAGCACAAGAACACCCCAACCTATCACACGATAAAATGGTTTGACAAAAGTGACGAATAGCGATATTTTGCCTGAAACACCAAGGGTGAAAGTACAAAGACAGGTTGTGAATAGGAATGTCTTTTCTGAAACATCAGGAGGAAAGTGTAAGGGGAGGTAACAAATGTCATGAAACGCATATGGTGATACGTAAGCTGTTTATCCCAGATTCATGGACTGAGACAAACGATGTTGGAATACCTTGCCTTAACCCTTCATCCAGCCTAGGGGGCAGTGGAAATTCCTGCCACTGACTGAGCAGCGTCCATTGTCACGGACATCCACGCACTTTGTTGGCAATAATCCTGGCTGGGTGCCTAGCAGTTGGATTGAGGTCTGCTGTGCCAACTATCTGGGGAGAGCTGGGACAGCACACAAAGCACACAACCACCCACACACAGCCAAACATCTGATGACAGCTACCTGGTGCAAACCAGCACTGCACCTTTGTAATGAGGGACTTCTACTGGTGTAACGTACCCTGCACTGCAGGTTTGCTCTACTGGTGCATTCATTTAGCTATTTTCTGCTCTAGTTACATCAGTGCAAAAATCTCCAATGTAGAAACCCCCTGAAATGGACCTTCAAATTGTGAAGTTTATTTTTTTGTATCTTTTGTGCTTAATGGGTCTTGTATAATAATAAACCTGCTATTATTTTAATATTCAACAGAACATCGATAGGGGGAAGTGGTATATCTGTGTAAGAGGAGTAAACGGGTGTTGCCATCACTGGATGCGTATGTGCACACAAACCCTGCTCATAATATTTGGATTCCACCCACGTATGGATCTAGCCTCACATGTCCCCTGTGAGGTAGGGAAGTACTACATTGCTATTTTCCTTTGTCTCAATTCTCCATCTAAGAAAGTAAGAACAAGATTCTACCACCTTTACATATGTTTATTTCAACAGAACTTCTGGTTAAATAACATATTACTCAGTTAAGTAAGGGTAGTTGATTCTGGTCCTCGGTGAACTGACTCTGGTCTGTGCCAAAGCTGATATTTAAACCTGATTTCCAGAGACCCCTTCTAGTGCCTTGACCTAAAGGCGAGCCAGCCTTTGTGCTGCACAGAAATCACAACTAAGCTGGAAGGAAAAGAAGTACCAGATTTCATAAGAAAATGTTTGCAGTGCAAATTGCTAAACTTGTCAGATGTCACAGATCCTTCACTATTTTGCTAGTTTCACAGCTCGATGTAACTGCCCTCTGGCAGGAAATTAAAATCCACTTTGGAAATGGGAATTGGTGAAAAGCTTTATTCCCCTCCCACCTCATGATAAAAAGGCAAAATTTGTCTGTTTCAGATTTAATGAAAAAAAAAGAGTCTTACAAATCTCAGCCAAAACATGATTCATGCAAACAAGTAGGAACGAGGGATTTCAAAAATCCTTGCAAGCAATTTTCTGTATGGGGGTGAGAAAGGATTAGGTGAGGCTATCATAAATATCAATTTTAGAAGGAGCTGAGACATGCTTACCCTATAGCTGTATATGAATGAGGGCAATGTGGAGCAGAAGTGTAATAATGAAATCACTCATTTATATACTGTTTTGCATCATGAAGGAAAAAAGGCTTTTGCAGACTATGTACATGAATCACTTTACCCACCATTGAGCAACACACCAGTTTAAAAAAAAAGTGATTGCTGTTTCATTTTTAAAGAGGTTGAGGAAACAGTGATGCAGAAAAAGGTTAGAGAGAAAGTTAGTTCCTACATGTATCTCATGTACTGCCCATCTGAGCAATAACCAATGTTTCTTTTAACATAGGGAGTACACAGAAAAGTGTACAAATGTGAAGTTTCATAGCCACTACTGTGTTCAGATTTCTGAACATGAGACCAGCGCGCAGGGAATCAGTTGTACATCTTCCAGATATGCTCTACAACAGCTGTTAACCTAAGCAGCACATAACATACTGACAGGCACTGAAAACCTACACCTAGATCCCAGTTCCTGGAGTCACACAATTCCGTCAGAGCTTTCATTTGGTTGAAACCCGTAACTCATGCAACAACCCCATCCTGAGTCTGCAGACGACCTGAAACAATGGCTGAGAGGAGTTAACTGTCTCATTTATTTCAATGGGGTGTTAGCTCAAAGACACATTGCTCAGGTTGTGTGTAGGGGGGGAGGAGGGAATGCCATTACTACCTCAGCAGAGGATTTTGTATATGCCAGAAGAAGAGTGCAACAACCCCACCTCACCCACTCAAGCAGTCATATTCTGGCTGCTGGAGTAAGTACCAATCCTGCCCAGTAATCGCTGCCTTTCCAGAGAAGGAGAGAATCTACTGCCCTGAGGATGGAGAATGGCCCTCTTTGGCCACTCCTGGAAGTCCCAATGCCACTGCATCTGTCTCTCTGGGAGGTAAGTGGAACCCTCTCCCACTACTACTTCAAGTGCTTGGTGGGGCCACAGGGGCCTCCATATTGTGGTGTGCTGAGGGTCCCAGATTTAATCCAGTTAGGTGCACTGCCTTTACACTGAGGGATGAAGGGATGTTTTATCTATGTGGTCCTTACATTAACAGAGAGCAGTCAGGAAAACATAGACTATGATAACAGCACAGTGTGGAATTTGAGGTCATCAGACAGGATGGCAGTTTGGAACGGAAGTTCACATGTTTGTTTATTGGGATGTGTGTTTAATTTTGACAGAGTGAGTGGTTAAACTTGAAGCAGCTAGTCGTAAGTAGTGTGAGGTCTGAAGTGTCCTAATAAATTAGCTAAAATGTCAAATGCTTGTTTGTCCTGCTCTGAAACTTGCAAATCAACACAAATCATTTTGATAATTGCAAAGTTTTTCTTTTCAAAATGTTTTCAAATCAGGAAATCCATCTAATCTAACCCTCTCTCACATACAGATTCAGTTTTGATGAATTAGCATTTTCTGGTGAAATATTTTATTAAAAAAATCCAAAACAACTCTCATGCTGGACTGAGACATTTCTGTCATTATTTTTTTCCTTCTATCCTATAGTAAATGATAAAACATAAAGTTACAAAGACATGTTCCATTTGCATTCAAATTATATTGAGATGCTTTGGGGCTGGATTGGGATATTTTCTAAATCTATTCTATCACATCGATTAGTGATACTTTTAAAATGTGGTACTTAGCAAACAGATGGAGTGGACAGTAGATATAAAAATGCTTTGTTTGCTGGATGAATAAAACAATCACAGTGCTGGATAAGTATTTTAACAGAGGATTAAGACTACTCAAGAATTGGATGGGCACCCATCCAAATAAGCAAGTTATAAAAGTGTAAAAATACTAGGCCTCATGCATTGAATGAGACAGGAGTTTTATGAGGGAAAAACATGATCTCATGATTTAATACACAAGGGCCATGTGATGGGATGTTCACCCCACCCTGGAGAGAGAGGAGTTAATGGAGATCTGATGGGCCTGACATGCCCTGTCCCAGAAAGGAGCAGTGGAGGTCCGTCCTCCAACCAGCCTAGGGAAGCTGCAAAAAAACCAGCCAACTGGAAGGAAGCTGCACAGAGCAGCCAAACAGGGCCCAGAGGGCTCACATAAAAGAAGCAGCAGGGCAGAGATAGTCAGTTACTGTGTGGGGAGCCCAAGGAGTGAAGACAGTGTTCCTAGTGGGCTGCAGGAAGGCTAGCACCTTATATAGAGCAGTTGTTGGCGGGGAGCAAGGTGGAGCTCCTGGGTGGCTGCTGGGACTTGCTGGCTGGATACTCTGAGAAGAGGTAAAGAAGGTATTGCAGGTTCTGCAGACTACCATGGAGTGGATAAGCAGGCAGAGGATGAGAGATCTCTGGCCCCCCACTTGTATTGAGCAGCACAGCTGTGCCAAGGAAGTTAATCTGCAACAGATATATGGCTAATGGTGATTAATTCCTCTCCTGGTACAGGGGTAGAAACAGGAAGGACACTATGACTAAGCCCCAATCCTGCAAACATCCAGGGGCGGCTCTACAAAGTAGGCTACCCCAAGCAGCGCGGAGCGCTGCGCCGCCCTTCCCCGGTCCCGCGGCGGGTCCCCTCTTCCCGCGGCTCCGGCATCCTGGGGAGGGCGGCATTTTGCTCGTGAGCTCTCCGCGGCATGCCTGCGGCAGGTCGAGCCTGGGACGAGCGGACCTGCGCGGCCTGCGGGAGAGAGCCCAAGCCGCGGGAGACGGGGACCCGCGGCATGCATGCGCGCGTCCCGCTCGCCCCCCGGCTCCGTGGACCTGCCGCAGGCATGCCGGCGGAGCTCCACCGAGCCAAATGACGCCCTCCCAGGATGCTGGTGCCTAGAGCCGCCCCTGCAAACATCAATGTGCATTGAAATCAATGGCACTACTCATAGTAGTAAAACTAAAAATACTTGCAAGATTGGGGCCTTCATCACAATCTGCTTCCCTGTCTGCTCCTGACCAAGTACAACAATGTGTGACAACTTACTCAGCAGCTTGTGTCAAAGCTATAGGTTAACCCTTGATTGTAATGCAAATCCAAAGCTAGTTCTGATATCAGTTAAATTTTTAAACAATAGTCTAAATGTTTGCAAGTATGGCTGTCAAAGTTGAGTCAAAATATGTTAGTTTTGTGAAAAAAAATAGAATATTCCAATATAGTTTTCATTCTGTGAAATACTTGGCTTTCGATTTGAGTATCTTTATCCTTTTTGTCACGGAAGTATAAGATAGGGAGGGAGGGAGGGAGAAAAAAAAGAAACTACCATTTCATAGATGGAAAAACTTGCATTTTTTCCTTTTTTTTAAACCACATACACGCACAAAGATTTTTACAAAGTCCATTTTTCATCATAATGAATATCTTGAATGAAAAATGTTGACCAGCTCTACTCAACTGTTTCCAGTGAATACTAATGCTCTAATCATTTATAGCAGCCATGTTCATCTTGGTGCATATGGTATATTACTGTTGCTACCTTACCTATTTTTCACCTACGTGATTATTAAGGAAGAATTTTGGCAATGTTGTAGGCGGTGAGAGACCAACACACAAGAGAGAAGGGAAAATGGTGTTTCAGGAGCCATGATGACCTAAGTTTAGCAAAGGGTGGAAAGTGACAAGTGAAAATCAGAGCAACAACAGGGGCTGAGGATCTGGGTCTTTAAATCTAACTTCGGCTTTTCCTTTAGTACATGGCTTGATAGGAAAAGAAGAATCAAGTCCAAAGAGATAGGGAGAAGAGGGACAAAAGTGTTTGGTGAGAGACATGAGAGAAAAGAGGGATGAATGATAAAGGAAAATTACTCACCTTCTTTCAGTTTGCTGAGGTTCATGCTCTCCTGCAGCTCTCCCAACTGTTTTAGAGGAGAGCCTGTAAATGGCTTGCCAATTACAGAACCAGTTTCTCCTCCCTTGGTTTTCACACCTCAGCTGCTGGAACAGGGCCCCATCCTCCCTGATTGATCTAACCTCGTTATCTCTAGCTTGCTTCTTGCTTGCTTATATATACACACCTGCCCCTGGAAATTTCCACTGCTTGCATCCGAAGAAGTGGGTATTCACCCACGAAAGCTCATGCTGCAAAACATCTGTTAGTCTATAAGGTGCCACAGGATTCTTTGCTGCTTGTCCAGATAGAATGTTTCAGCTTTAAGAATGAGTCTGTGTGTTGGATTCTGCCCTTATACATCTTTGATTCTTGTTTCCTATAAGACAGCACCACAAAGCTGATGTCTAGAATCTTCTATAGAAGAAGAGAAGAGGAGGAACTCTGACCAACTGAATTACCAGCAAGTAATTTTCCCTAAAGAGCTCATGTCTCTGCTACAAAAGATAACCGTTATCCCAATCCTGTGCTGTGAGATCAGTGAATTAATCAGTACCAGACTGATAAAGTAGAAAGTTTCTGTTTATACACAAATATACTGGTAATCAGTAGTGATGCGAGAGTGACTACAGAAAAGTTCATGACAGTTAAATGCGAGTTTGTTGAAATATGATAATTTTTAAGCTATGACTGAGTCTGGCAAGGACTCAATAAGCAGAATCTCAGCCAGAGTCTTAAAAAGTGCATATCAAGCAGCCCTGGGCTTTTTATTTCATTTATTTTAACCAGCCTACTTGAATTTTCAAATTGATTCACCACCACTGTTTGAACATTTTGTGACAGAAGCAATGCATATTTAAGCAGCTAAAATTCTCTTTTCAGCATGCCTAATTAACGATATTTGTGTTACAGGGAGCAGCAAAAAAAATTAGAGTATGTATAATATTTCGTGTATATATTAGGGCTGGGTGAATATTGCAAAAAGCTAGTTGTGAACGTTTGAATAAAACCTGTGAATTTGTTTTGATGGTCTTATTTGCTTTACATAATCATTTAATACAAGTGTTTTTGTATACAGGAACATTAGTGGAAAGAGTGTTTTAAATGCGGTCACATGAGTTTGCATGGGAAGAATTCCCATGGCTCTCTTGAAAATACCTGTAAAGGTCTGGAAACATCCCGTCAGGGATACCAATGCCATATGACTTAGGTGGCCAAAAGTATAGACAAATTATCAATAGTGAATACGCAAAAGCAGTAGTTCCAATAAACAGCTCACAAGCAGCCAATAGGCTACCCTGTGTTCATATAAGGCATTTGTTAAGTTGTCTGACAAACACACATCAGTCTGCAGATCACCCACATATAGAAAAAGGAAATAAGTATTGAATAAATTCTTTGCTATCAGCATTGTACCAACATATACATTGGAAATGAGTATTAGTTAGCTGTGCAGCTCCTTATTGCCAATATGTAGCATTTCATTTCAATTCCCTATCCTGCCACAGGCTTCCTGTATGACTCTGGGCAAGTCATTTAGGCTCTTTGTGCCTCAATTCTGCATCTCTAGCTCACAGGGGAGTTGAGAGGATAAATAAATTAAGCTGCTCAGATACTACTGTAATAGGGACCAAATAAGTACAGATCTTAAGAGGAGTATATTTAACACAAGGCTGAGTTCTTTTAAAATCCCAAACTATGAGTGAAATCCCAGCTCCATTCAAGTCAATGGGAGTTTTGCAATTGGCTCAATCAGACCAGGACTTCAGCCTAAGGTCTGAAGCCTCCTCTCAATTCTAGTCCAACAATTCTTAATAAACAGATGACAATCATTAAACAAAAAACAAAAAAAACCATGAATAAAATCTCACTCTTTGCCACCCTGCATGCTCTGCCGCCTCCTGATGTGGTGGTGGTGGTGGTGGTGGTAGGGGGTGTCTGCTTAGTTTGTTAACTTCTTGAGGAAAAGAAAAACATTTCTCTATGATACACAAGACCCAAGCACACTTTTGTCATTCAACAAGTAAAATATTATAGTTCACTCTGTGTCTGGTTTACAGCAGGTTTAAAATGCAGCTAGTTAGTTAGTTTCTATTCTGATTTGCTCTATTTTAGTGTATTAATGGTGCCAGATTACAGTACCAGAAACTGAAATCCACTATTTCTTCACTGAAGAGGCAACAGCACAGAGAATATCATTGCAATTTCCCCCACATACACCAAAATGTCAATGTGTCAAGAATTGTGTTGACAGATTCTTTACTGATAAGAAATTAGTTTGATTTCTATGCCCACTCAGTTCCTGGCCTCTGCTGAAAAAACTTGATCAGACCAGCGTCCCTTCCAGTGAGGTACCAGGTCTCTCATAATGGCTAATACTCCAGTGGAAGATGCAAGATACCCCAGAGTGGACAGTTATGGAATAACCAACCCAGAGAAGAAGTTTATTCCTACTAGGTCAGTTACAAGTTGGTTTATGCCTTGAATCAGGAGGGTTTATAACCTTTGTTTTCATCTCATGCAACTGTAGGTATTTTTGCTGCCAACAAGGGGATAAATTATGGGTACTGTCTGTGAAGTGGATATATATCCAAGAGATAATATGACTCCCAACCTGGATTAAAATCAGTGACCTACAGTTGAGAGATTTCCTAGTACATTACACACTCCATAAAGAATCTAATTTTCTTCATTTCTTTGCTATGATAGTTTAAAAAAGCTGGTCTGAACTAAGTCATACCATTTGATGCAGCAGCCAACAAACAGCCAGATGAGGAAAAAAAGTATTGTTTTTTTTTAAATGATGTTACATTACTCAGTGCCTGGGGAAAATCATGTGCAACAGCATCTTAGAACACAGCAAGAAACAAATAGATATCCAACTTAGAGAGGAGCAGGCAACTTTTAGATGACTGAGATCACATGTACACTATATTGTTGTCCCGAGACACATTATAGAACAAAGTGCACAGTGACAAACATTTCTTGTTAAGTTATAATTTTATAGGTTTTCAGAAAGCTTTTGATAGCCTACATGGACACAGTCTATGGAAAATTATGGCATAGTATGGAATACCAGGAAAAATAATTAGAGTAATCAAAGACATGTGGTAACACCAAATGTGAAGTCAGATGGTGATAACATAAGCCAATGATTTGCAGTGAGAATTAGAGTAGGCAAGGGTGTACAGTAACTCCTTACTTAAAGTCGTCCCACTTAACGTTATTTCATCGCTGATCAATTAGAGAACATGCTTGTTTAAAGTTGTGCAATGCTCCCTTATAATATCATTTGGCAGCCGCCTGCTTTGTCCACTGCTTGCAGGAAGAGCAGCCCGTTGGAACTAGCTGGTGGGGGCTTGTAACCAGGGTGGACTGGCAGTCCCCCTATCAGTTCCCCGTTCCCCTAAGTTCCCTATGTGGCAGGCGCCCAGCAGACTTTCAATTGCTGGCAGTTCAGCTGTCAGTCCCCACACTGCCATGTGCTGCTCCTGCCCTCTGCCTTGGAGCTGCTCTCTGGAGCCTTCTGCTTGCTGTGCAAGAGGGGTGCTAATGTCAGGCTGTCCCCCTTCCCCCTGCTCCTGCACCCTGCTTACCCCATTTCCAAAGAGTGGCCAGGGGTGGGGGGAGGAGCACAACAGGGCTCAGGATGGAGGGAGCTTGCTGGCAGGAGCTGCTGTCTGAACTTGCTGATTTATTTTAAAAGAAAGTGTACTTAGAGTGGGGTCAACGTACTTAAAGGGGCAATGCGCCTCTCTCTCTCTCTCTCTCTCTCTCACACACACACACACACAGTGTGTGTCTCTGTCTCCCATGCTGTCTCCACTCCCTCCATTCGTGCTACCTTGTAGAGTGTGAGGCTACATTAACAACAATGTATTAACCCTTGAGGGCTCAGCCAATTGCTAGCTCATCATTTAGCAATAAGGCATTCCCTGGGAAATATCCCACCCTCTGACTTCAACACCTCAACCAAGCTTCACAATCATCATCACTGTGTATCAGTAATAAATTGTGTGTGTGTGTGTGTACATTTTAAATATATATATATATACACACACACAAATATCATCTTTTGTCTGGTGAAAACCTAACCCCCCCATTTACATTAATTCTTATGGGGAAACAGGATTAGCTTAACATCGTTTCATTTAAAGTTGCATTAAGCGAGGAGTTACTGTATTACATCTCCACTACTGTTTGCACTAGTCAGCAAATGTCATGAGACAAGTAATCATAGAAAGCAACCAAAATATTTTATGGATATATTATGAAGTACAATTGGATTTCCTTACTTTTGCTGATGACATTGAACTGCTCAGTTCAACGCATCACTTAATGAAAGAGAAGACCCATTTTATAGCAAACAGCAAAATAAGTTAGTTTGTTCATCAGCAAGGGGAAGGCAAAATATATGGCAGTGTTCGAAAAGTAACCATCACAGTAGACAGCGAAACACTAGAATTAGCAAATCATTTTACTTATGTGGGGAGCAAGATGTGCTGTGATGGTGATACAGTATTATGCTCGATGTCAAGCATAGAATATCAAAAGCAGCAAACATTTTTCATAAACTTGAAGAGATTTGGAAAAGTAGCATGATCAGCACTGATACAAAGATAAAAAATTTTAACAGTGAATTCATTTCTGTCTTCCTCTATGGAGCAGTCATAGAAATCTACAACAGTGATTGATAAGATTAACTCATTGCAAAGTAAATGCCTGAAGAGGATTTTCAGTGTCCATAAGAAAGAGTTTATTAGAACATCAAAACATTTTAAGTAGAGCGTACCAACTTAAAGCATCAAACATGGCAAGATGACTGACATATTTACAACACACTTTCAAGATACCACCAACATGACTACCATGTTGAGTGATAATATGGATGCCAGCTGGAAAGAGAAATGCTCTATAGAACAATAAATAGAAACTAAATCCATCAAAAGCCCAGACCAGCAAAGACCAAAATAAATGGCAGAAACTGGCAGATGTGCTGTGCACCTCAGGGTGCAGGAGGGTAAAGAAGATGACAGTAGACACCCTCTTGGAGTAATAGCATAAAGAGGAAGGATTGTCCAGTGATTAGCCTGAGACTTCAACAGCAGGTTCATTTCCCTGCTTTGCGATGGACTTCCTGTCTGACCTTTGGTAAAACACAGTCTCCCTATGCCTCTGTTCCCTGTGCCCATGGTACTTCCCTGCCTCACCAGGGTGTTGTGAAGATAACTACATCGTTAAAGACTGTGAGGCTTTCAGATATTATAGTACTGATAGACAGACCCTGACTAAGCACAAATGCTATGGTATAGTTTATAGGCCCATGTTGCACGTCAATAATTGTGTCGTTTCAATATTAAAACCAGCTAACAAACAGTTATTTTGAAATTCAGGTTTAAATAATCTCTTTCTCTTTCTCTCTCTCTCACACACATTATTGCAACGCTATAAGTTCTGTTTCATTTAAGCTTTCATTTTAGCTTGTTGTGACTGTGTGGTTTCATAAGGAAAACACGAAGACACGATAAGAATGAAATCCTTGAGGCATTCATCTTAACCTGCAGAAAAGGTCACTTGATTTTTTGAGGGAAATAGAATGCATCTAGAGAGCCTGGAGAAAAAGAAGAGAATTCCTCATAAGTTACAACTAAATGCAGTCCCGCTTAAAACAGCACCAGCAATAAAAGCTGAAGAGCAGCTTTTGCCACTTCTATGCCCACATACATCACTGGGGTTAGGGACACTGTGCAGAAATCATTAGTGTGACAGATCATTTATATTAATACAAAGCACCTGCCAAATTATTTATACACCAGATGAATCAGTCTAAAGAAGGTGGACAGTGGAAACTTCATAGAATAATCAGTACAGAAGGCAATAGACCAAACTGTGCACGCTCAGGCCTTGAAATGGGGGAATTTTTGATCTCAGGTATACCACTGTAAATCTGGAGTTATGTTATTGATGTCAATGGACTTAGTTGCATTCATTGGTATGAATCCAAACTGACAGCAAAATTTGGCCTTATGCAAAGGCAAAAAATGTATTTCAAAGAAATAAGTGAACACAAACGTTTAAGATAGGATGAAGAAGCATTAGCTAGTTTAATCACAATATTCCACGTTAAACATTTCTCCTAGAATAGCTGAGCTACACCAGCATATTTATTGGGTAGTCTTCAAGTCTACGGTGACATGAGTGGAGTATTTCCAAATGTGGATAACTAAAAGAAAGTCATCTGTTTGAAAGTAGCATTTTTCATATATATCACAAACATTAGGAAAACAATTATAATTAGGAAATATTGTTTCTTCTAAGGCAATATGATGGCATTACTGTACAGTAACAAAACTATCATCATTTATAGTTACTCTGCAGTTGGTTCCATATCCAGTAGTTATTACAAAGTAGAAATTGGCTCGGATCTCTTCTGTACATGGAAGTTTAAAATTCATATCTAAATATCATCACCCCAAATTTGGGGTGTTCATCTTTGACTCCTTATAGAGAGAAATTTGAACAACTAACTCAGTTCTGGGGATGAGAGCATGCCCTTATATATTATGCGGCACAAAACACCTTACTCAAAGTCTACTGGAGTCAATTGGAATCTTTCCATGGACTTCACTGCACTATAAATCAGGTCTGGAGTTACTAAACCTGGCTCACCAGTGTCACCCTTTACTTATATCACAGAGTTCACATGCTAATTAAGGTTGCCAAGTGTCTGGTTTTTGACCAGAATGCCCAGTCAAAAAGGGACCCTGGTGGCTCTGGTCAGCACCACCGACCGGGCCATTAAAAGTCAGACCTGCAGTGCTACCGACCAAAGGTAAGCTAGTCCCTACTTGTCCTGGCACCATGTTGTGCCCCCAAAGCATCCAGCAGGTCAGATTCCTAGGTGGGGGGGCCACAGGGCTGCATGCTCTGCCCCTGCCCCAAGCACTAGCTCCTTACTCCCATTGGCTGGGAACTGCAGCCAATGGGATTGGGGGCATGGGGTGGTGCTGCCTGTGGGCAAGATCAGTGCACAGAGCCTCCTGAACCCCTGCCCCGTGCCTGCCTGCCTAGAAGCTGAACCTGCTGGCCACTTCCAGGGTGCAGTGTGGTGCCAGGAGACAGGCAGGGAGCCTGTCTTAGCCCCACTGTGCTGCTGACTGGGAGCCATGCAAGGTAAGCCTGCATCCCAACCTGAGCCCCAGCCTCCTGCCCCAGACCTGAGCTCCCCACAATCTGGAGCCCCTCAGGCACCTCAAACCCCTCGTCCTCAGCCCCACCCCAGAGTCTGCACCCTCAGCTGGAGCCCTCATCTCCAACTCCATGCCCCAGCCCAGAGCCCCCTCCCACACCCTGAACCCCTCATTTCTGGCCCAATTCCAGAGCCTGCACCCCCAGTTAGAGCCCTCATCCCCACCTACACCCCAACCCCCTGCCCCAGCCTAGTGAATGTGAGTGAGAGTGGGGGAGAGTGAGCCGCTGAGGGAGGTGGCGGGGCTAGGGTGTTTGGTATTGTGCAATCAGAAAATTGGCAACCCGTAAATTTATGTTTCTTTGATTTTATCTTGAGCCAATCCTAATATCTTTTGGTGGCCAGTACTATTTCCTTCCTTAGGTTTCTCATTTGGAAAGCTGGACTATAATTGTATGACGTTATGGGTACAAGAGTTGTAGGTCCTTAAGCAAGTAGAAATACAGGAGGTTACCTATTGATATGAGGACAAGACGTGAAATAATGAATTATCTGTCTGTAGAAGCACTTAAAGCAATTTTTCAACCCAGTATCTGCATTGTCAGATTTCAAACACTTTATATAAGCAGAAAATACCTTGTATATTTAGAGCTATAGAAAGGCTGGCTAGCAGATTTATGGCATAGAATTTCCAAAATTTAGCTAGAAATAGTATGGGCCTAACCTGTAATTTCCAAGTTCACTTTTTCTCTGGTTAGAGGTGCAGACACACTATCTTCTATGAAAGACAATGGATAAACCTTCATACTCTCAAAGTGAGAGGCAGTGTAAAATACTCCCTATTTCCGTGCTCTACCCACTGATGTCAATGGAATGACTGCCAGTGATGTCAGTGAGTTTTGGTTTAGGCCCATTTTATTAGCCAACAATCTCTAGCCTCTTTGAAATGGCCTCTGATTGCCTATCAGAATAGAAATGTATTCTTTCCAGTCTACATTGGCTTAATTAAATTTACTTTAAAAAGGCAACACTGGTTACTGTACCACTAACAACTGGAGGGTTTTTAATAGAAAGGGAGGTTACAAATGGACAGTAACCAAAGTACAAATTGCTGGATGAAAAAGCTAAAGCCGAACAGAAAAAAATGAAAAAACCCCAAAACCCCTCAGTAAATATAGCTCTCACCCATTTTTAGGAAGACACTCACGTAATGGACACAAAAGAGCATGGGGCACAAAAACAATTTATATACCTGAGCTCTGAACAAGGAACAGGGACATGAGTGAGGTTATTGTAATAAAATAAGGGAACCAAAAGAGGACAACAAGCAGAGAATCTGAGACAATATTCATTGCTCTGAGAAGGTGTCAAGAAAGTCAGTAGATGCTGCCTAGTGACTCCACAGTGCCACCAGCCTATTTGTAATCCCAGAATGGCAATGGAGCCTACCATAAACTAAAAGCTGGCCCCCTCCAACAAAGGAAGGGCCACAGAATCAGGAATCAGTTGAATACTTGGAACAAAACACAGGGATGGGAGTGCAGGTCAAATGTGTAAAATGGGAGTACTGACAGAGGAGACCCTGAGCAGAGAACTCCGGACAGTGCCCAGTGCTCCGTAAAGAAGTCCAAGGAGTCAGAAGATGCACTTAGCAACTCCTCAGAAGGTGCTAAACCAACAGCACTGCAGACTGATGTTTTGTGCCTATCCACAGAACTGCTGTAACACAGGAAATGGAATTCAAGATTCTTTCACCGAGCCCCCCTTCTATGCCTGGAGGGACCAGCATTGGGCAGTGAGAAGCCAGGTCTGTTTCCATGAATATTCAATCCTTCTGTTCTGTGCTTCAATGGTGCTATTTAGTCTCAGTTGCTGTTATGGTTTTGTGATGCGGGCAGGACTGGGAAATAGACTGCGATTATCCATTATACATAGGCAACTGATGATGTTTGCTCACTAATCCGCACTGAGTTTGACCAGTCATCTCTCTATATACCATTAAAATAATCGGAACCACAACTGCCCTGACTGATTTTGTTAAGGGTTCCAGTGGGCCACCTGTGAAAGTAATGGGCAATTTACATGGTCTGTTCTTGCAAGTATCATGAAAATGCTGGCATTTTGAGAGCTACACATTTTCAATATACAGGTCAATTTGCATTAGCAGGAGGCATTCTACAGTACTAGTAAAAAATAAAAAGTTTAAACAGATTCTGAGGCCATTTGCCCTCCCACGTTAACCTGGTGGCTTCTGCCATGAAGATTACAGCACAGCAAACATCAAAATTATTGCTTGGGGGCTGGGGGAGAACTTGTGAAAGTCTACCTGATGAGCAAGCTTGATTTTCTTGAGAATGTCATTTCATGTCAGTTAAGTTGTTCTTTGAGATGGGAATATAGCTCTTAATATGCATAATATTTTTGTCCATGCTTTCCTTGACTGTTCTCTTCTCCTTGCTCTCAATCTCTGTGATGTTTTATGTTAAAAAGTGTGGTTCTACTCTGAAAAGAGCCTCTGTAATAATGGCATTTCCTTAAATAGCAGATCTGATACCTTTGCATATTCAGAGTCAGATTCACTTTAGTCACAAAGAAAAGTGTTAACATTTGCTATTGTCCAGGTTATATAACCAATTCAGTTGTGGAAGAAAGATGGGAACTTTTTCTGGCTTTTGCATCATCAACAGATTAGTTCAGGGGTCGGCAACCTTTCAGAAGTGGTGTGCCGAGTCTTCATTTATTCACTTTAATTTAAGGTTTCACATGCCAGTAATACATTTTAATGTTATTTAGAAGGTCTCTCTCTACAAGTCTATGGATTATATAACTAAGCTATTGTTGTATTGTAAAATAAACAAGGTTTTCAAAATGTTTAAGAAGCTTCATTTAAAATTAAATTAAAATGTTGATCTTATGCCACTGGCCTGCTTAGCCTGCTGCTGGTCTGGTGTTCTGTTCACCTAGGCTGGCAGCGGGCTGGGCGGGGCCTGCAGCAGGATCCCGGCTGGCAAGGGTCCGGCAGCCAGAACCCCAGATTGACAGTGGGCTGTGCGGGGCCGGCGGACAGGACCCCAGAGCGGCAGTGGACTGAGCGGCTCAGCCCACTGCCGCTCAGGGGTTCCATCTGCTGGCTCCTGCCAGCTGGGATCCTGGCTGCCGGACCCGCTCAGTCCACTGCCGGTCTGGGCTTCCAGCCCTGCCCACATACAGTGGTTCCCTGGTTCTGGCCCATTCTCTTCCTCTCTCTCTGCACTGAGCTGAGGGTGGGAGTGCTCTGAGCACAGGGCTGGGGGTGAAGGAGCAGGTTGGTGGTTGGGATATAGGGTCTGTCCAGGAGCTAGAATGAGGGAGGGGGCTCAGGGTGCAGGTGGGAATGTATGCGTGTGTGTGTGTGTGCAGGAGCTCCCGTTTGTGGGGTGTGGGGGGGGACTGGGTATGCGGGGGGGTGCAAGAGTCAGGGCAGAGGCCTGGGGGGGTGCGGGGCGCAGGGCTCAGGGCAGAGGGCTGTGTGTGTGTGTGAAGGGGGGTCAGGGCAGAGGGCTGTGGGAGTGGGCTGGGGTGCTCACGGCAGGGGGCTGGAGGGGATATACCCCTATTCCACCCCCCCACTTCCCCAAGGCCATGCCCCTGCTTCTTCTCTGCCTCCACTCCTCTCCCACCCCCTCCCTCGCAAGGGCCATCAGCTGATTGGCCGGCAGGGAGGGAGGGAGGGACGGAGAGGAGGAGGAGAAGCAGGAACCTAGCACACTGCAGGAAGAGGCAGGGGAGCCGGGAGGACCAAGCTTCTGCCTTCTGCCTCCTGCCCCCGGGGGAGGGGGCGGAGAAGAGGGGTCCGGGCCGGGCTGGGCTGGACTGGACAGGATTTTTAATGGACTCCGGCAGGCAGCAGCGTGCCATTAAAAATCGGCTCGCATGCTGTCTTTGGCACACGTGCCATAGGTTGCCAACCCCTGGATTAGTCCATTAGATGCTATTTGCAGATGCACAGTGAGACCTGCAATGTCTTGAAATTGTACCATAAATTTATACCTCTGCAACCCTACTGAAACAATATGGTTCACAAGTATAGCAGCATAATTTGAGCACAATGAGGTTGCATAGATGTAACTAGGCAGCATGTGGCTTACAGAACTATTATTTCCTGGTGACACATGAGCCAGAAAGAAGACACCTTGACTTTCAGATACCAGATGAAGTTTGCAGAGCTTTTGGGAAAAAAAAACTTTTAAATTGAGCATATTCTATATGAAATCTTTGACATATAACAAACATGGAGCCCCGTATTATTTCCACAAAATCACTTAAGCTGGGATTTCTCACCTACACTCACTTGAAGTCAACGGCAAGACTCCTATTTACTTTAGCAAGGCAGGATTTCACCTAGATCTGCAATTTAAGTGTCACTGAGGCTCATAGCATATTCAGAACATTTTATTTCCATTCTTTCATTCCTACTGAAACTTAATTAAAGCAAAAGCTCTTTAAAAAGAGGTCACAGCAGTGTTCAGTTTATGCCCCCTCCTTTCTCCATTTCTCCAACTGAAGCACATAAGTCTGATCTATTTTGTTTTCCCATCAAACATTTAAGAAATCAAAATCAGAGATTATTAGTATGTTATGATCCTGCTCTGTCTTTTTAAAAAATAAACAGCTTTTCTAGCTCTCATGCTTGGCAGACTATAAACACGATTATGCTGCTGCTTCATTGAGAAAGTGGAATATTCTGCAAACTAAATTTGGATGTGATTTAGTGAAAGGTTCTGTCTTGGCAGCCCTGCAGATTAACCCCTTGCATAGTCATAAAGCAGTTCCTGCATGGAGTGCAGGGGACGATTCATCATGCTGCTGTGCCCAAGGACTGCAGCATTGTTCTAATGATGAGAGTTGTCCCATGTCTATGGCCCTTGGCTTTTTGCTGGGATTGACAGCAAGGAAGCCAACTATGATGATGTTTTGGTTGATGGACAGGAAACCACCAACCTTTTTCCTGAGCAAAGATAAAGAAAGCCTCCCACATCCTATCCTGACAATAGTCTTCAACTCTGTTCTGGGGAGATTGTCTCTTGGGGAGAGAAGACAATTCCGTTCCTTTGTCCCCTCTGCTAATTAAGCACAACTGTCATTGCTGGGGAGAACTATTTTGTGATGTGGTCACCTGTGTTGTACAGAGGGAGACAACTAACTTATTCTACATGAACTGCTTAATAGCCATCAAATAGTAATTACTTTTGTTTTTGTTTTTTTTAATTGGGTAGTTTCTGCACCCAGCCCCTAGTGTAGCACAGAAGTAATGTGTATTGTCCAAAATCCCCACCACCACACACTTGATGACATTTGCATTTATTCTCATAACAAAGCCCAAAGACAGGATTGCAATTATAAGCCCCAATTTTAGTCACCATTGTCCCCAAGCTGCATGTCCTGGCTATTTCTCCCAGAAGAACCTTCTATCCTTCTTCTAGCTTTCACTTGCCTCAGAGAGACCTTCAGCCTCTGATAATTCCAGACCTGGAGTTAACAAGCCCAGCTGGGTCTAAATGTTGGGGTAAAACAGCAGGATAGATTGGTATCCCTAAAGACTGTCCTGTAGCCCGACTTTGTGTGGTTTTTAATTTCTTATCTACTATGGACAAAACATAGAAATTTTAGTACCTACATTAGGCACCTAAATCTATAAAGAATTTTGTTAGGTCAGAAGTTTAATTTTACATTTTCACACCCATCTGCACTTCCTGTTTCCATCCAATACCAGAAGTGGAAATGCTGAAACACCATGGGAAAGAAGATGCTTCCAGGCATTTTGGCCCAGACAAAACCAGCGATACTGGACATCTCAGGTGCAAGCTGGGTAATAGGAGATTTTCTAGTCCAATTCAGATATGGTGAGGACCATATTCACCTCCAAACAGACCCAACTCAAGCTTTGATGTTTGAAAAAAAAACAGTTTATTAATTTATGTTTAAAACTTTAATGTGCTTTGACATTACCTGATTTTGATCAGGATCTTAGATAAATACATAATATTGTGAGAAAACAAACACTATTCTTACATTTTCAGCCTGATTTATCACAGATCTCAAAACATTCTGGTAAGCAGCTAAATTTTTGGATGTTTGAAGATTTTTAATAAAAAAAATTCATAAGTCACATCTCAGAATTTTTTTTTTTGAGGCTCATCTATTACCTGCAATTTCTAAATTAAATAAATCTGGGTAATCTTATGCAATCTGTAGGATGCTTATCCAAATGGCTGTACTTAAGTTTTGTCATTCACTAATTATATACTTTCCCTTTGTCAAAGATCCTTCAATATCGCTCGTGCCCTACACTTTTTTCTAATATCTGTTCCTTCAGCCCACTGGGTACTGAGCCTATTAATCTGTACTCAAATCCATGGTGTCTGAGAGCCAGAAAAAGTAAGAGACAAATTACCGTGGTGGGTCTGTCCACCAGCTTGGGAACACAACTGTCAGCCACACCCAACTCTGTTTCATCTTTCTTTGAAGGCTCTTTTCTTTCCTTCTGCCACATACATGCAAAACATATAGAACAAAAGTGAGAGTCCTGACCTGGACTGATACTGCAGGGTCCTCTATCTTTGAGAAGCTCAAAGTTCACAGCCCTCAGGGGGACCACAGAGCCAGCTGACATGTTCTGTTACTCCTCTCTCTCAGGGAAGGGAATATTTTTGTCTCTCTTAGACCTCCCTCTCTTACAGAGGTGGGTCCTCAATTATAGCTTCCAGCTGGGAATCAGAGCCAATCATTAGCTGCTGCTTAGCTGGATCCACTGATTCCCAACACCTGCCTGCTAGGCTTCCCCTCAGGGCTTTCTGCTCCCTGGCTCAACCACCCTGCTACAGGCAAGAATCACTTTTTTGGTTTGATATAGAAAAACACATCTAAGTATAGCACTGGACTAATGAGGCTGGGGTAGCTATTTCTAATGATGACCTGAATGTCTCTCCACTATTACTAAAGCCTTCAGAGTTCTGGTATTTGCACTATCTGCAGGCACAGTTCCTCAGTGTTCAAGGCTTTTTAATGCCATTCCATTGCACAGGGTAACTAAACAATGTGTGGACCCTACACAGGGTTGTGTGATGTCTCTCTGCTCAGTGGAGAGTAGCAGCTTTGGGGGAATGACTCAGCATCCATTCCTCCTTCCCTGCAGAGCAGGAGGGGAGAGGTACAAGTCACGGGGTTATTCCTGCATTTACAAAATAAACTGTTGCCATTCTGTTTCCCCCACACCTCAGACACCACACCCATAGGCTTTCCCAGTGCACAGCCTCTTTACTTGTGCTGCATGCTGGAGATAGGATTAAAGCCTTTAGTTTAACCCTGACTTTCTTTCAGACAAGTTCTGTCTCAAGATATATGTAGGTGGGTGTCTCCCATTGATTTTAATGGTAACTGCAGCATACATCCAAAATGCAGAATTTAGATCTAACTTAGTACACTGAGAGGACCTACATATGAAATTGGGACTTGTTTGGATAGGTTTGATTTTCTGTGGTGATAATTATTACTAAAAGCCTAAATAATTCCCAGGTTTAAAAGTTACTCTTTAGAAAGTTAATTACTGCACATTGATTTCCCATTACTGTTGTCATTGATGTTGAAACTAGTTGCTATATCTTGTTTTGCCTTAAGCGCTACTGTACAAGAATGGAAAATTCTGCTTTGGACCCTTTTGTAAGTCACTGAACTTGGCTGGGTTGGTGCCACTTATCTTCTTGTAAAAGAGTGATCCTTACAAGGTGAATAATATGAAAGTTACGGAGAAAAAAATTATTGCTTCCATTTAAAAAAAGTAGTTATTCAAAAGCATTTAATGCCCTTATTGATCATGCTTTTTTCTCTTAAAGAAATTGCCAGCAATTGAAATAGATTATTGATTTAGCATTATTAGTTGTTAAACCAATGCACACAGACCTGTCTTATAGTTTTAGTTTCAGAATTATTATTAATCATGTTTATTACAGCAGTGCCTAAGAATGGGGCCCCATTGTGGCAGGCACTGTACAGATAGAGAGTCCCAAAGAGCTGACAGTTGAAACAGACAAGACAGACACAGGGTGGGCCAACGTATATGAAATAGAGTGAAGAATGTGATGGTGGCAAATGTCACCTTTGATCTGCCTGCCAATCTGAATCACCACCTAATTTCCACTAAAACAAATTCCTAAAGCAAACCCATTATTGGTAAGATGGGGAGTTGGACTGACCCACCTGGTGAAAGGCTCAGCATTCAAGTCATTTTTACTTATTTTTATGCAATTCTAATACAACAATAACCTCAATGAGTTCTAATTAAAATGTTACTGTGGTCTGATGGAATACTATTTACCCAAATGAAATCCAGACCCTAATGCTGACTGATTTCTAATCATTCGCACTACAATAATAATAACATACTGTTCACAATCTCTCTACTGGCTAATGAGAAGGATGTTATTATGCAGTCTCTACTGTCTGCATCCAGAAATAATCAGTGTAAAAATTACTAGAAACTTAACTGAAAATGGTTATCCAATGAAGAGTTCCAATCTGCTACTCTACATTTAATTAAGTGCATATTAAGTGGTTTTCTTCCCCACTGAATACATTCTTGTTGCAAGTTGGCAACAGTTTAAATACCTTTCACTATACAATTAAATAATTTAGCCTAGCATAAATTTGTGGGTGTGTATGTGGGTGGGAGTTGGAGATAGAAGGGAGGGAATACTTCATTTCCCCTACAGGTAAGTGAGCATAATCAGCCAAAACACCAAATATTGGAAGAGTTAGTACCACCGTACTGCTTATTAAGATGGGTGAAATGAGAAAGCTGATTAGAAAGCATCTAAAAATCATATTAAAGAAACTGAAATCCTTAGAATCAGTATAGAAGCTGCTTACATAAACAATATCAGGGTCACTGAACGTATTCATAGCTCACTGTGCAGCCAGGAGACTTTTCTAATAAGAGATTACAAGAGGGTAAGGATAGTTTCCAATTTTGAAGATCCCATCTGCACGATGCAGCATGAAAGCATAGTTTTTTCCCCTTAGTCAGTAGCGGCACAAGCATCACCTCCTACTGATGAGAGATAGGCAGTGACCTCTTGTGAAGGACAGACTTAGCCAACATGGAACTGTCAAACTAGAGAATAGCATTCACAGCCCCGCTGACAACAGGGAGGAGTTTGGAGCAGAACTTACAATCAGCTTAACACTCGTGGTCTCTTAAATTGGATGACTTTTGCCAGCAATGTTGTAGCCTGGAAACTATGAGAGTGACTGCTATCATGAGGGTTAAGCACTTAGGGTTGTAACAATACATGTGATTTCTGAGTTTTGAGGTGTTGGTCAACAGTGTGCTGTGTGCACTTCTCTTCATCCTAGATATGGAGCTAATTAGCAGAAGAAACAACCCTGTGGGGAGACAGAGAACTATTCGCTGAAAATATGGCCCTTTAGTCTGACCGCAAATAAGGAATCAGAATGTGAATCTGTTTGAAGATCGTGGTTGGAAGTCAAACACAAAGAAAACTGAAGTATGCAAGTAGAGAAGACCGAAGAAGAGCTGCTGATAGAAGTTCCAGGAAAGATGCTGACTCAGAAGAAAGAATTCATGTACTTAGGAAGTACACTTAGTGCCATCAGAGATAACCGAAGACTGAAAAAGTACCACTCACTGTGCCTAGGTGGCAGTGAAAAAGGTGGCAGGAGTTCTGTGAGACTGGCAGTTAAGTAACAAACGAAAGAACAGTGTCTTACAGAGATGGAAAAAAAGATACGTGTAGTAGAAAATAATATATGGAGGAGAATGGCAGGCAAGTGGAGGGCGGACAATCAGATTGGATTGTTATGATCTGCTTCAACTGCCTTCACAAAATTCTTTTTTACTGCTGTTTTGGATCAAAAGGGTTAAAAGCAAAATTGGAAGCAGACTTATGTTAATGCAAAATTTTCAGAAGAATGAGGCAAACTAGGTAGCCAAAGAAAAATGGCATTACTTCACACAAAGTTTGTTTCCAATTACTGCATTTCCTCAATGAAATCAGATGGCTTTATTGTATGTATTAAGATACATGCAGGAAACTGTCTCCAATTAACATTCTTTCACTATGAGTAAGGTTTGAGTGTTAGCTCCTCTGGGCAGGGACTTTGTCTTCATATGTACAGTGCCTATTACAATGGGGCCCCAATACTAGTTGGTGACTTTTTGAACTGTGACTTTATAAATATTAAATAATACTAATTAGACCGTTTACAATAATGTGTTATTTGCTGAAATTCTCATTAGCAGAGTAATTTGCCAATGGAGATTTACTTAGGAAAGAACATCATAGTGATACATTTCTGCAAAATTGCTATCAACACATAGAGCCAGATCTTCAACAGGTATAAATCTGTGTGGCAACACTGAATGGACAGATACTGATTTTCACCTACTGTGAATTTGACCCCACCGTATTTTCTTCCACTAGTAGTAAGCTATTGCGAAAGGGAGTTTTGTTGTGGTGGTGGTCTCCCAACCACCGCTATTTTTCCCCTATGAAAATATAAGCCCCCTAAGAAAAATCAAGGATCAGGATTCCAAATTAGAAACTCAAAACATAAAAGAATGCAAACATCATTAGCTCAATGCACTTCTCTATTATTTAAATAATGAGGACTCTCTTCTGCAAGAGGAGCTTGATCCTGCAAGATACTCTATCTCTGACTCAGCAAAGCACTTAAGTGTGTGTTTAACTTTAAGCATCTGAATATTCTTATTTACATACATAGATATAGATAAAGGAATAAATATTCCTGTAGAAAAATGTACACAATTTATAGGAGTCTATTTTGTATTGCACTTTTAAAAATCAAGGTAACATGACATTTCTGATTAAAGGATTTGTATATAGAACAGATCCCATGACTATTATGGAATAGGTTGTACTCACAGCCCTAAACTTTCTACAAGTGAAAAATGCTTCTAAAGTTAAAAATTAGTACAATTTAAATGCATGCTGAGGATTATAACCTTTAGATGATGCTATTTATACAAATATCAGCTCTTTCCAGAGAACAAATGAAATGATACTGATAACCATAATTGCCATTAACACTAATCAGCAATGGCAACCTTAGAGCTACTGCAAGCAGATCACTGATTAGCTTCATGCAGCAATTCTGGCCTCTTAATGATTCCTTTCTCATTTCTTTAGCACATTTGTGTAACTCCCGCTAGTATACATTAAGACTACTGGGAAAGAAATGGCTTTTTATGAATGGACTGGCTATAGCTTTCATCATTAAATTAATCTGGCACATTGATCAGGTGGCTATCAAGCTATCTTGTAGGATTCCTTTTTCTTCTTTCCCCTCAAAAATGATGTATTTGTTCAGCATATTGTAAAACACTCAACCTTGCATGCATATTTCCCCTCCCCCAATTAAAATAAGCTGCCTCACATATTATAGTTTACAGATCAACAACCCTTGTTCTTTTAATATCTCACCCTGGATTGTGTGGCTGGTATTTTATATATAACCTCTCCCCTTGAAAACCTATATGAATAATGCATCTGTCCTCAGGCTTAAAAGGTAATCAAGAAATAATGTCTTAAGATTTCTGTTTTATTGTACTCTTTAAGAATAGTGATGGTACGTGTTTAGCAGAGAATGTAAAGACTGTTATGAGTCAACCCAGAGGACAGCAGAGGAGGATTCACCCCAGAGATACTTGATGTGTGTAAGTGTCACAGTGCCTGATCCAGTTGCCGTTGTCTTCAGCAGGAGTTGGATCAGGCCAATATGCAGCAAAAGGGAATCAGGTGCCCTATCGCTGGTGTTAACTAAAATGTGTTCACAAGTATTCAGTAATCAGAAGTTATCATCTAGTCACAACTTACTGCCTTTCGTCAAATGAATTGGTTGTCTCAGAACAGTTCCTATTAAATAGATGACATACCCACAAATCCACTCTCACAATGGGCACTAATTGACATTCTTATTGGGAATCTTAGCTGAGAGGCAAAGGACTGGCTGGGCTAACTCTCTCACCAATAAAAGTGGTCCTAGCAGTGTGGGACTGAGGCACATTGGCCCATGATATAGCTTCCCTGTGTCAAAGAAGAACACTTCATTTTCCAGATATTGTCAATGTGGCCATTCTCATGACTACTAAAAAAAATGCATGGACACATGTAATGTTCTCCCAAATCCTGTTTTAAATGAATAATTGAAAACACTTATATTTGCAGACCATCTAAACAAAAAACCAAAAATTTATCTCCATCAGTCATCTCTTACTACAACCCATATCATCTCTGGTGTCTGAAACGTCTATAAAGATCAGTGACATAAGCCATACAGCCTTAAGTCATTCACAAAATGTCAATGCTTTTCCTGAGGAAAAAGCAAAATTAAGTTTTAATTAAAAAAAACCCCAAAGAACAGGGCTTGATTTCTGACCTCTACTTGCGCACCTGCAGTCCACATCACTAATCCCAGCACAATGCAGTTGTTCAGTTTTGGACCCATTTAGACTGTACCTTAGATTTTAGTTCCTCTGGTACTGCAGACCTATCAGGCAGTCCAGTTCCTCCATTGAGTATAATCACTTACTAGTTGTGGTAATTCTTCCCAGGTGATGCCAGTTCATTCAGTATCCTCTGTCACTCTATCAGCTCTTCATTGTCCTTCCTCACTTTCTCTTTCCTCCCTCAGCCATGCAGTTCAATCCTTGCTTAGCATGTCACCAATCTTCCATATGGTGTACATGTGCCAATCACCTGTGCCTTCTTTGATATTTTCGAACATGTCCCACTGTATCAGTTCCCTTATTCCTGCATTTATTTTGTCTTTTCATGAAGTGTGCAGTGTCTTCCTCAGCCATCTGCGCTGGGCAGTTTCCAATTACTTTTTGTTAGCCATGATCACTGGCCAAGTCTATCCTCTAATCAGTAGCATTTTCAGTGCAATCACACAGTGTGAAGACCTGTTTGACTAGGAGAGATTTATCCTTCCAAAAGTGGCATTTGCTTTTCCTAATCTCATATGAATCTCTTTATCACTGCCACCTTCAAACTTCAGCATCCCCACCCCCTCCCAAGATAGCAGATCTTTTACCTGTTCAATTTCTTTTCTGCCTTTGTAGAACTCTTGTCCAGGTTCCTACCTTCATAATATTGGTTTTCTCTGAATTTACTTTCCATCCAATTCTTGCTGCTTCCTGTTTTATCTCTGATGTAAAGGCAAGCATTCACTGCATGTCAGTTAGTAAAGCAATGTTATCAGCAAAGTCAAGATCATGCAACTTGTCTCCTCTAACCGATTTTAGACCATCCACCATGCCTTTTGTTGCCCACTTCATGACCCAATCTATTGCTAGTGCAAAGAGAATTGGTGATAGTTAGCAATATTCCACAGGGTCTCTCTGTGGACACTACTGAATGCTTTCTTAAAGTTAATAGAGTTGATTAAGATGGGATTTTGCCAAGCAGTAGCTTTTTTCAATGCTCTGTTGAAGAGTGAACATCTGTTCACAATATAATCTACCTGGACGGAACCCAGCCTGTTCTTCTTGCACTATTCCATATGCTGCTTCTTCATCCTATTCAGCAGGATGGTAGCCAATATCTACTCAGGACTGATAGTAGTGCAATACCTCTCCAGTTTGTGCACTGATACCATCTTTGTGGCACTTGTTCTTTCACCCGTATTTCATTAGCGTTTTGCTAGCTGCTCAATCAATCAGATTTTCCCTTCCTGACCTTAGTACTTCTGCTTGAACTCCTTCAACCCCAGGAGCCTTCCCCTGTTTGAGGCCTTTGACGTCTGCATTAGTTTAATCAGGTGTTATTGGTTCCTCTTCTTTTTCAACTTAGCATTGGCATTTCTCTTGAACCTGGGCATGATAGTCAGCTCTCGACAGTTTAATATGGAATGGAAATATTCTTTCCATCATCTGACTTGTTCTTCATGCACTTTCAACATCTGTCCATGAGAATCTCTGAGCTCTAATGGTCTGGTTCTTCCTGAAAAGTCTCTCTCTATTCTTTTGAATTGCCTGAAATCTTCCTAATGTGCTACTGCTTCTGCCTCTACAGCCTTTTCCTGAAATCAGGCATCTCTATCTTGCTTACTATCCACCTTCATTTCTTTGTCCTTTTCTCTGCATCTTGTATCCATGTTGAAGAGCTCTGCCTATGTCTTGTACTGTTCCTTTTCTGCCTTCAGAGCTTTCTGCGTATCAATCACTGCCCACATTCCAGATGTAATCTATGCCTCTTTTCTTCCACCTTCTTTGGTGGCCCACTACTTCCTTTGCTCTCTTCACTACCATCCTCTTCCAGTTTGATCATGTGTCTTCCAGACTTTACAGGACCTGTAAAATACTGGAATGGTTGAAAAGTGATCTGCATTTCTTTGTCCTTGAACTTCTCTAGTGCTATTATACTTTTTGCCCATCTTTGTGATTTTTTTTTAGTTTAGATCTTCAGGTGGCCTTTAAAAGATAATGATATGAGCCCACATTTGGTCTTCTGCTTTCTCTGATATCCCTCAAAGAAGATGCCCATCTTTTAGACATACACACAATCTAGTTAAGAGTCACCTTATCAGGTGATCTCCATGTGAACTTGTGAATCCTCTTGTGCTAGATGAGACTACCTCCTAAAGAGATTTGAGACAGACATTCAAGACCTGTTTGCCATTGTCACTTTGAATGCCATCTGATGCGCCCATGATTTCTTCCCAGCCAGTAGACTTGTGCACTGAAATGACTTATCAACATGATATCATGTTTTGGCACATCAGCTAGTACTTGCAGCATCAGGTTGTAGAATGTATCCTTTTCACTGTTGACTGATGAGTTTGTTGGTGCATAAACTTGGATTATTGTATGCTTGATGGGTCTTGTTTGCAGCCTGGCTGCTGTTCTTCGGTCAATTATCCTAAGCCTTCAGAGTCTTCTCTATGATGTTATCCAACATAAACCTTTCATCTGTTTTTCCTCCTCAGTACAAGACTGTAGCACCATCAGACACCATCGTATCACTCTCTTCCCATCTCATCTCACTGATACTTGGTGTATGTTCAGATAGTAACTTTTCATTTCTCATGTATCTGTGCCAGCTTTCCTGTAATATACAAAGTATGCTACTCTTACTACAGATTTGGTCATCAGGCTTTGATGTCTTGAGATCTCAGCTTCCTTTCAGCTTTCACTGAGATGTTATAGTTGCATTTTGAACTCCATCTGCACTTACCATCCCCAATGTTTGGTTTAACTGTTGCTATAGCAGTAAGGTTTTACCTGAATGGATTGTAAACCCAACCACAGAACCCTTCTTTTATCCAGATAAGACTGGCACCATTGCAAAACCCATTTGGTTAAATCAAAATTCTCATTTGTCCAAATAGATGTTTTGAGCTTGCAATATTCCATTAACTATGCATGCAGGTGGTAGAATCTAGGAGCAGCGTATACAGTTGTGAGTGATGGGAAACAGTACATGGAGATGTGTATTTGCAAACTTGTGTATGCATAAATAGAGGCCAGGTTCGGGTCTCATTTAAAAATAAGACCTAGCATTAGAATTTTCAATGAGGTTTAAGGAATTGGGGCTCCATTTTCAGTGAGAATTTAGTATCTAACTCCCTCTAAATTAATAAGGAAGTGTTTAGGGACTAGTCTTCTAAAGAATGTGTCTTCCTTCTGTACATTTTGTTTTGGTATGTTTTCCCCACAGAATGCCACTGCTGTGGAAATGTAGGCCCTAGCTTTCAGGAGAGGCCTCAATTCATATTATTAGTGTAAATGTCTCCAGCAATGGAATCAGGGCCGGCTCCAGACCCCAGCGCGCCAAGTGTGCGCGTGGGGCAGCATTTTAACGGGAGGGCAGCAGGTGGGTCAGGCGGACCTTCCGCAGTCATGCCTGCGGGAGGTCCAATGGAGCCGCGGGACGACCGGACCTCCCGCAGGCATGACTGCAGCGGGTGCGCTGGTCCCGCGGCTCATGTGGACCTCCCGCAGGCGTGCCTGCGGAAGCTCCACCGTAGGCGCGGGACCAGCAACACGTCTGCGGGAGGTCCCGTGAAGGCGCGGGACCAGCGCCCGGCAGCGCGAGCGGCGCAGCGCGCCACCCTGCTTGGGGCGGCAGAATTCGTAGAGCCGCCCCTGAATGGAATCCATTTGTTTTAGTCCTGGGTACTGAATCCCTTGTTTTGGAGACATGAGAGAGTCATCAGAACTGCCACAAAAAAATGTAGTCACCACAACGACTGCCTGATACGTGAACTAATGAAAATACTAAGATCTATATTTATGGCAATAATATGTATTAGACTAATAAGCATGCAATCAAAATTTTGATTGAGTGAAATGCTACAAAAGTGCTTTTAACTACTTTATTTTCAGACTCTAGGCTTCTCTGTTACAGCACCAGCCTACACACTGTCTCATCATTGCAAAATAATTATCTTGGATTTAACTTGCTCTAAAAAGTCTTGACACCAGACATACCTGCAGTCTGTTTCTTTATAATCACTTTGTTCTGCAGCACACTTCATTGGCTGATGCAAATAATAAAATGTGCACTAGCTCTGATGGATGTGTTCTAAGATGAGTTAATTCTATATCCAAAGGCAAATGCTGATGAGCGGTTCTGGAAGAGATTAGGAAAGGGGAGGGGGCTATAACAATTCAAAAGTTACAATACTTTTTTTTTTTACACTAAATGCTATAAACTACTTTACAGTGAGAACCAGAATAGGAAGTGAATGCTGTAGGGAGCTACATATAAGCAGAAAGAGAAATTAGATGTTTGAAGAAAGAATAAGAACAAGAAGCTGACATTTAAATGCCATAAAGACAAAGTAAGTATTCTTGTTGACTACAGTAGTTATGTTGAAGGGAAGGTGAAAGGAATGGGTAGGTTCTATAACCAGTCATAAGTTAAAAGCAAACAGGAAGGTTTCAAGATGAGGTCTGAAGAGAGGAATGATCCAGTGCCTTAAAGGGAAGGAGAGAGTTCCAGATAGGTGCACAATTGGAAGAACAACCTCAAAGAGGTGGAGAGTTGCAGGGGGCTGGACGTATTGGAGAAATGGAATGACTAGATGAATCAATGATTTGAAATTTAAAATCTAATGTCTCTGAAAGTGTGGTTCTTCTCTGAAAAGTGTCTATGTAAATGACTTTCTGCCTCAGCAGATCTACTCCCTGGTGTGCACTCTGTGCCAGATCTGCTGACTTTAACGGGGGCGGGGGGAAAGTTTTACTACTTTTTTAGACAAGCAGCAGTGTTTGCTGGTTCCCTTTAACAAGACAAGTGATACATGAATCAGAAAAACATCTGGTTCCCTCAGCCTTAGTTGTGTTGGTTCTAAATTGGTGCTAGTGTGAGTAAAAATGTATTTTTGTCCTGAAGACTCAGTTGTACCACTTTGACACAGGCTAGAAAGGAGACATGTAGAGCTGTTCTTTAGGATTTTGGTTGGGAATTCTGACTCAGGAATTCTGCTAACACACAGAAGCAGCACATACTCCCCATTTGTGGACCAATGAAGAGAGGGAAACGGCCATCCCTCCTCCCGACCCGAATCTCCCCTTTATGCTGCACATTGCTAGGAGCAGCCCCTGTGATGTTAAATAAAGCCACATAAAGTGAATTCTTGCACCTTTTTTCTGTGCGGGCCAGGCAGAATCTGGCTCTAGTTAAGTATCTGTGACTTAGAATACATATAAGGAGCAAGATTAAGAGGTTGCTATTTTTACACATTCATTCTTCAGAATAAACCTGCAATTTAACTAGTTCTGTTTTGGTTTCTGATTTCTCTTAGCAAAACCACCTGTTGAACTCCCCTCAAATTCTGTAGTGCCCTAAGAGTGTAGAACCTTGGATACTGGATCCTGTTCAAATAACTCTTTCAAGGCAAGAGATCATCTCTAAAATATGCTCTATTCTGTTCTTGTTCCAACCCACTTTCTTGGTGCTCATGGAAGCATGTGTCTTTAACATAAGGCCCAATAGAAATTGGAAAATCAATTTCCACCCCCCCCCCCAAAAGAGGCCTGTTGTACATGGTTCATCTCACAAGGGACTCCAGTTCCTCCTTTCTATTGATACTAAAAATATTAGAGTTGGAAATATAGGAAACCCATAGGTGAACACACATGGAGCTAATTTAACAACAACCCTTTTTAATGTTTTCATCAATGCTATCAAGGCTGCTTTTCTCACTGCAGGAAATAGGTACTTCCAGCCTGACAAGGAGCAGTGCTTTGATATAATGTATGCCAAAGCAGTCTGACTGTCAATGGGAGGCCTAGCAATGGTAGGCCCTTGTCAAGCTGAAACCTGCTGCAACGACTGCCAATTTAAGCACACTCTGGGCACAAATACATACAGCAATATTTTAAAACAACTGAAATAGCTGGGATGACCTAATTTCTTAGAGATTTCTTTACCAATCAGACAAGTTAATCAAGTTATAGCACTGTGTCCACCGGCTCAGTAAAGCTCTTACTGAATTTAACACCTTTTAAATGTAATCTAGGTGTTATGTGACCACCCTGCCCTTCCTCTATTCCTATGTTGTGGGAGACGAGGGGGGAATTCTTGCTTGATTATGGGGAGATGGAAGGAAAAGTTCTGGTGGGTACAGGTGTCCTGGTATGTCTGAGAAGCACTGAGATTACTTATTATGCCCAGTTCAAAATAAAACAAAACCACCAACCAAAACCAAAAAATACCCAGGGATTTTTGCATTGTATTATAAATAATTTCTAACCATTACAATCTTCTGGTCTGACATCCTGTATAACACAGAGCATAGAATTTCACCATGTTTCCTGCATCAAACCCTGACTTCTGTTTCGGCTACAGAATATATCGTATTGAAAGACAAACATCCACTCTTGACTTAAAGACTTCAAGTAATGGAGAATCCACCCACACCCCTCGGTAAATTATTACGAGGGTTAATTTCCTTGGTGTTAAAACTTTGCACCTTATTTCTAATCTGATATACATATGAACGAGATCCATTGATTAGATTAGGGATGAGATTTTCAGAGCAATCTAAGGGGATATCAACACAAACTCCATTCCAGCTAATGAAAATGTATATCTAATTCCCTAGACAGCCTTGAAAATATCAATCTATGTCTCTGAAAACATATTGCACAAGGGTTTATAATTGCCATTAATCACCTTTCTCTTATTTCTTCTAACAGGTGTGTATCCTGCATTAGCACTAAGGCTTTATATGAAGGTGATTTTCTTATCTGCATAAAACTAGTATTTATACATTTTAATAATTGAAAAAAATGTTCAAGAGTTTTGGTTCCACAGCAGGAGACCATTCTCTGATCATGTAATAAATGGAAGCCATATTTTTAAGTGTCTATTTGTCTTTTGTTGTCTGTATTGTGTCTTTTGTTGGTGACACATTATTTCCATTTCCCAAACTTTATTATTAAAATTAGCATAGCATTTTTTCTAATAGCAAGTCAATGAAATGCAGGCCTCCACCTGAAGGTAATTTATTGGAATTCTGTTATTCTGATCAATGTTACCTAAAAGCAGTCCAGGCAAGGGATAATTCGGTAATGTACAGAGCACTGTACTAGTAGTTTTTGGTATTTATGGCCTTCCAGAGTCCGCTGCTTTTGGGCATTCCCACAGAGATAATAGATGGGCCTTCTGTCTCCACAGTCACTCTAAGGCATCTCATTAAGAATTTTACATTTTAAAAAAACAATATTTACTGGAGTCAATATCATTGATAAAGGAGTTTAGAATAATTTTCTCTAATGGTCTGCAAACAGAGGTATTTGGACCTTGCATCCATATATTCCAATTCCTTCTGGCTGATTCTCTTAATTATATTGCAAGGCCAGGTCCTAGTTTTCTTTTCAGTCACCTCTGTGGCTTTTTATATTCTATTTTCCCTTAGATACTCTCTTGCTTTGAACATCTATCTTTGTAGCGCTGATACATGTTTGCTGATGTTTTGGACAATAATTTCTCAGTCTGAGGCATTGAATGGGGAGATTTTGGCAAACCAGTAAAGTGCCTGAAACCACTATTGTGTATTGCTAAAAACAGCCAAGTCAGCAGACCTCAGCTTGACCAAGGCAGGAGGGGAGGGGTTTTGGGTACCACAGAAAGGGCAACTTGACCCTGAATCCTTCCTGATAAGAATTGTGTTGAAGTTGCTGATACATGCATTTTAGAAGAGCAGGATGTGCCCTCAGGAATGTGTGTAACAGGGTCTCAAGGCTGCAAACTCTGGGGAAAAAAACATTCCCAGTTAATCAATAATCAGAACAAAACCTCTTGCTTGACCATTGGAACTGCTTGTTTAACACGTTTTCTTTGAGGGACATGTCATTGTGTTACTAATGTATAAAATAAGGGGGGAAAGTTTGAGGTAGGAGGACTCTTCAGGACTGGTGTTTCCCTCTGGATGAATCTTGTGTTCCCAACCGGCAGACAGGTTGCTGCTGTGCCACTCGAGAGCCACACTCAGCTTTGGTAATTATCGAGGGTTGGGAGTGTTTTACTAACCTGTTGTGACATCTGTAAGTATTTGAGACTAAGTAAAGTTTAGCTCTTTCTTGTGTTGTCCTGTTTGTGCCAGCCATCTATCGGCTGGACGGCCGTGTCTCCCCTGATTTATTTCCTGACACCACCTCACACAGAATAAAAGTTACCAAGAGCTTTGGGTTGAAAGACCCCCAGGTAACAGTATCAGAGTTCTCATCATCATAGCCATGCCTTTAGCCTACAAAGGCCAATTTAATTTTTTTCATCTTTCCTAGGTCTCTTTTTTTAAGTTTGGCCAACTGCTATGTTTCTACCTTGGGAGCAATGTCTGTTTCTTCTTCCTCTATTCCTGAAGTCTTTTCTATGCCATAACCCAGACATTCATTTTTTTCTAGCCTACTTTTAATGCATGTTTATTTTGCTAAGAGAATAGGCGCTTGAAAAGAGCTCATTAGTGATATCTGATTTCGGGTTCCCTCAGCTTTCTAATTCTCTGTTTTCTCAGCATTATACCCAAAAGATGCTGAAGGTTTGTATTTTGTGACCTGTAGCCCAACATATATATTCATTCTCTCTCATATTATGTACATAAAATCAGATTCTTCCAATTAATTCTTATTTTGTTCGCTGCTTGGCATGGGAGCAGGTTCTGCGTCTGCCTTAATGGTTCGTTCGGTGAATTCAATTTCAACATATCTGTAACCAAGATTTTTTTTTTAAACCAAGCAAACAAAATGGTACCATAAGATTTCCTCCTCATCTAATTGTAGACTTTCCAGAGGAGTTCTACTGAAAAAGGATAAATCAGTGGTCTCCTAGTCACCTTGACCATGTTCTGTTCCCAGCCAGTGCAACTCTTTTTTATAGTGTTGACAATTCCTTCTTGATGGGAAGGTTTGGGCCACTTTCTACTGCTATAATATCTTCTCAGTGGGCTTTCCACCCCAGGAACCCATATCAGCATTTGCATTAGTGGCAACCTAGTCCTGAGAGTTTAAGCCATGGTAAATTAAATACAAAGTATTAATTGGCAGCAACGTGTAGAAAATCCCAATGTTAGAATGCAGAATCCAGAACATCCCAAACAGTATTTGAATTATTTCAAAGAACAGTTTAAAAAAATAAAGTTGTCATTCAGTAAAATGTGTTAGTTAAATGAAACAGAAACATGCTTTTCATCTTTCCTAAGCTCTCATGCCACCTTATCTCACATTTCACCCTCAGGATCTTGTTTGCTCTCTAATAAAGATTAATGGGCTTTTTTTAATAAACAAAGATGAAAAATAAGGCACAGAACCATATGTTGTATTGAGTCGCACTCCATTAGTTGCAAATCCTTTCAAGGACACAGAGGTTTCCATATCTTTCCTTGTAATGCACTACATTTATCCTGGATGTATAAGTAAAATGAGTTATACCTCTAAGGTTACCCTACCAAATCCAAATTACAGCCTGTGCCTAAACAACAATTCAATAGCTTTAAGAGAGTTTAATCATATACAGTATTGGTAGTTACAATTTCACTTGTTAAATCACCTGAAACATCACAATTGATAATAAATATGAATGATACCTTCTTATTACGTAATGTGTGAAAAGGAAAAATATAATTCCAAATGATCAAAGATAGTTAATATTCCCTATAAAATATTACTAAAGCATGTAAAACAAAAACTACCAGGTATATATATGTCAACCAGCACAAGGCTTATATGCCCCAGACCCTCAATATAAGGCTGGTGTGAGACTTTGTGGTTTAGATGGCTTGTGCTGGGCTTTTGTACACAGATGGATTTTGCCCTGTGAACCTGAATTCCTGTCTCAACCAAACTCCTATTGACTTCCAATGGAGTTTTCCACGAGTAAGGAGTTCTATACTGAGCTGTATAAGAACAAAGTTTCACTGTAACTGTACAATTTAAATTGCTTTAAAACAGCAATGGCAGAGTTGTCCTAAAACCATTCCAGAAGTAAACAATATAAGTGATTTGGAAAAGAACACCAGCATAATGACTGAGTGGCTTAAATTATACTCTGCCAAGCTGGGTGGAAAAGTTTATCCAGCTAACATCTCTTTTTTTGTCTAGGAATTTCCCACAAAGGTTTTGATTTTTTTTTTACAGATTCCTTTGTTAGTCATAACAAATACTCTGTGCAATCATATTTTAACCAATGGGTTGTTTGCAAACTAGAAACTTCCATTATGCCTTCAGCTATTTATGATGCACTTTTTTCATAATTGTCATCTAAGCCACACGGTACTGTTTCTGCTTTCTGTGTGGAGGGTTGCAGCTTTGTAACCAGGGGCCAAGCATCCCTGAAGTGAACAATGGATATCCCTATGTTCACAGATATGCCCCTATTCACAAATGTCCTGAAGAATGGTCATTTCCCCCCAATATACATATGAAAAAAATAAACTATGTGACTGATCATGGGAAAGCAAAGAAAAAGGAGCATGAATATGGACAGAAAAGCAATCAAGAATTTGTGAAAAATGAGAGTATTTTTCCCTCCTACTGTTAATCCAGCTGTAGAATTCTGTGACCACCTTAGAAAGAAAAAGTGCAAAGGATGCTGTTAGGATCATACATTCCATAAGGTGACTAGGCCTATTAAGAGCTTGGGAATCTTTAAGAGCTGGCCAGCACCTTACAGGTCTGGAGCACAAACAGCAAATATCAGTGTAAAAGGGGTAGGGTGCGGTCTGCTTGAGTCAGACAGCCCTGTGAGGGATGTCTTGAATCATCTCCAACAGATGTGGCTTCAGTGTAACAACAGCCCTTGGATGCACAAGGCTGCTCAAAGGACTCTAAAGGGACCTGTTGTGTGATGAAGGAGTGGAGCTAAGAGCTGTGGAAAGGACATTTCAGTGGCAGTACACAGATCATTTCAAGTGAGTACTATATTTGGTTCAAGAGCCAGTGACCCTCTGGTATGTACTTGGGAGTCTCATTTACGCCTATAGAATCTCATTTACTCAGGGAGAGGGAATGTCCTATTCCGAGGTAAGCATTTGGCCTCTGGTACATACATCTCTACCCCAATATAACGCAACCCAATATAACACAAATTCGGATATAACACGGTAAAGCAGCGCTTCGGTGGGGCGGGGCTGCACACTCTGATGGATCAAAGGAAGTTTGATATAACACAGTTTCACCTATAACGAGGTAAGATTTTTTGGCTCCCAAGGACAGCGTTATATCGGGGTAGAGGTGTAGCTTTAGTAAACTCTTAAGAGTATTAGTCAGACTCAGGGTAATGCAGCTAGATGTACAAGGATGTTTATGATCAACCAGTGTATTCTACTTTTGTATAATGCATATATAAGCAGAAATTTGGTACAAAAAAGCATCTTGTATTACAGTAACAACTCTATATGTTGTAGGCTCCAGTAGTGCCTGTGCTGAACTGTAAAGTGTTAAATAATTTATGTGAGAAAAGCTGAGTGTCACTGAACCCCTTGAGATTGGCAAACAATGAATAAAGCATTTTATTTGTTAGCAGCCTCATCTCAAGCATCTGAGGTGAGAGTGTCAGGAACAGTGCTTAGGGTTTAACATATAATTTAGGATTACCAATCAGGGAGGGAGGCACCCACAGGTATTATTCAGTCACTGGATATGATTGCAAAGTTTCAATGTTTTATGAGATATTCAATTGTTAAAACATTTTTCAGAATTGTTTCGTCTTTTCTTCTTAGGATCTGCAACTATATACAGCACTATTCACACAAACGCACAATCCCATAACTCCAGACAAACGTATTCCTCTGATTTCTCTCCCATCAACCTCTTAATGGCACATAAGCAAAAGAAAACATTCAAGCATCCATGAAGCACTTAAAGACTGGATTGTGGATTTTTCTCTCTTCCCTATTAAAAACCCTACCTTTTTGTACCCTTTCCCCTTCTTTATATAGGATGCAGGCATTGCTACATTTTGCAAAGAGTTAATTAAAGTGAGGAATTGCTCAATTTTAAGTTACAGTCAACTTTGGTTAATTTCTTCCAGTAATTTTCCTTGTGTAAATGTTTATTCCTTTTTCTTCAATGCAAAAGAAAAAAAAAACAGTTGATGTGTTCTCTCTATACAACCCGTATTGTTGTTTTGCCATGGTTAGCTCTCTTCTTGTTATTAATGGCACCCATGTGAAAATATGGTAGTTCTGTGGCTTGCCTTCTTAATAATGAATAAAGGTGATGCATTGTATGAAACTGCCTCAATAATTTACAAGGTAATATCAAGCAAAGACTAACTGTAGTGGTCTGCAGAAAATATATTGCACTAAAAATGATTTATAAGCTGCATAGATGTTATAATGCTAAATTTAAGCACAGGAACTTCCAGACTATTAGAAATGTAAAGGTTTAACACGAAGCATGACTGTTTATTCCCTAGTTGTTTAAAGTTGTAAATTATTTTCTATTTCCTTTTTTTCTTCTAATTATAAACAGTACACACTACCCTTTGAGGAGGTTCTTTTTTGCCTTCCATTCTACTTGCAAAGAGAGAGGAAAGGGGATAGAAGAGTTTGTTATGCAGTAAATTCCATTCTTGCCTTTGATTATAAAGGCCAAAGATACATGTGCCGAATTGAAACCTACATGGCACCATCTATGCCTAAGAATATGACTGGAAAGGGCTGCAACACTGTTGAAAATAACACTGCCCAGATGGAATCTTAAGTGATTTTCTCTTTGTTTCTTAGTCATCAAAGAAAGGTACTGGTGCTTTCTAAACTAGAACACTGTTCATTTCAATGTCAAAGTAGAATAAAGGATTGACTGGTCTTCATGCTGATCCTAAATGTTCCTGGACAAGGGAAAATGTGTTGATTAATGGGAGTTACACAAGGCAAATAATTGCAGTTCATAAAGTCCTTTGACATTCTTGGAGGAAAGACATTATATTATATGAATACATATTACTGTATGTATTTCATGGACATCCTAACAACAGAGTGTGTAATAGATACAGAGTTAAAACATGCTGTGTTGCAAAGGTACAAATAATGGTCTCATTTACACACTCCATTCAGTAAATGGGGTTGCCTTATCTGTCAGATCGGTCCAGATGCAGGATTCTCTTACCCAAGCTTTCTGGAGCTCAGATTCAACAGGTTGGCTCACAATATTTAAGATACAAGGTTTCTTAGTTGGTTTTGAAGCTAATTAGATGTTTTTTGAATTCCATAGCCAGTGCTAGACTTGCAGGGTTCTTTCTTTTGGCCTAAGTCTTTAGACTTCTTAGCAATAACTAGGGACATTAAACATTTCAGGTGCAATTCTCTATTGGTCTGTATCCTGTGTTATCCTTTACACCTGTGTAAACTTAGTGCAAACTGGGTGTGAAATGCTACCAGAACATTTACCATTTGATCTGTACTGGTGTAAATGGCTCCACAAGGTGGAGGACAATAAAAAATCAGGTCCATATTCTTTCAGTGGAGAGGGTAAATTTGCAGGCTACAAAGTCAACTTGTTTGACTAGCCCTTAGTAGTCCACAAAGCCCATTGCATAGATGATGGAAATATTAACAGGATTATAATAAAAACATTTTCTGTTGCATTACAAAGCTGTTAGCTTTGTCAAACCAGTTTCCCCAATTGTGCAGGGACAACCATAGACAAAGAAAAGAACAGCTACTCTTTTATGATAGAGGTGGGCAAACTACGCCCCGCGGGCCACATCCGGCCTGTGGGACCCTCCTGCCTGGCCCCTGAGCTCCTGGCCTGGGAGGCTAGAACCTGACCCCTCCCCTGCTGTTCCCTCTTCCCTGCAGCTCAGCTCGCTCCGCCACCAGCGCAATGCTCTGGGTAGCAGGGCTGCGAACTCCTGGGGCAGTGCAGCTGCAGAGCCCAGCCTGACCCGGTGCTCTGTGCTGCGTGGAGGTGTGGCTGGCTCCAGCCGGGTGGCACGGCTGCCTGTCCAGGCGCTCTGGGTGACGTGGCTGTAGTGCCACCAGCCACCGGTGCTCCAGGCAGGGCGGTAAGGGGGCAGGGAGTTGGGGTGGGTTGGATAGAGGGCAGGAGTTCGGGAGGTGGGGGTGGTTAGGGGGTGTGGATAGGGGTCGGGGCATTCAGAGTGTGGGAAACAGGAAGGTTGAATGGAGGCAGGGGTCCCGGGGGCAGTCAGGAAGGAGAGGGGAGGTTGGATGGGGCACCGGGGAGCAGTCAGGGGTTCTGGGGGCAGTCACGGGACAGGGAGAAGGGGTGGTTGGCTGGGGCAGGGGTCCCGGGGGACAGTCAGGAATGAGAGGAGGGGTTGGATGGGGAGGTGGGGGGCAGTATCAGGAGGTGGGGGCGGTCAGGGAACAGGGCGGGGTGGATGGGGCAGTGGTTCTGGGGGACCAGGGAACAGGGGTTGGATGGGGCAGGAGTCCAAGGGGGTTCAACAGGGGGTGAGAAGCAAGGGGAGTTGGATAGGGGGTGGGGGCCTCCCCTAACAGGCCCGCCATACAATTTCGGAAACCCGATGTGGTTTGCCCGCCCCTGTTTTATGGTTTTTTTATGCTCTTTCAGGTGGGTGATTGTCATCTTCAGGATAGAGTTTTGGTTCCTTCTCAGCCTATCTGAAAGGAGAACAACCCGTGCATGAAAATTCTCCTTCTGGACTGGTTAATATTTTCCTGACTGACAGATGAGAGGGACTCACTCATTTGCCTACATGGCTGATGAAGAACAATTACCAAGGTACAATACATTTGATTTTGTCTCACTGACCCCAGGATTTAGCCCTTAATGTTTGACACTAGTTGCAGGAATGCTACTTCCTTCCCATCCCTACAGTTACTCACAACAGTTGTACATTACTTGTGGTCTCCAGCACCTATCCTGTACATTCAAGTTTTCCCCTTTGTATGGAGGGATTCATGCTGTCTGGGATTCTGTCAACCTGTCTGGTATGTAAAAATTAAAGCACCACTGAGCAAGTGACTCCCCTTTTAATTTCGTTCATAGGCATCTTTCTGAGTGCACTGTTTGCTAAAAGGTTCATTTGAAATGAAGGAAGCTTTCTGCACTCTAAATATTGTATACTGGGTTAGAGGAGGTAGCCATCCTTGAACAATTTCCTTTCAAAGTGTGAAAGTCCTAATTATTTCAAGCACATTTAGTCAAGCTTTGCAGCAGCTATGACCAAGATTTTCAAACAGGACCAGTGATTTTGAGTGCTTCCATTTTTGGGTGTCCATCTTCAAATTCCTAAAAAGGACCTTGTTTTCAGAGAATTCATGATCAATGCTTCCTGAAAATGGTGTTCCTTTAAGGTGCCTCAAGTTATGTATACAAAATTTGTAACATCTAAAAATCACTGCTTACTTTCGAAAATCTTGGCTACTGTATCTGTAGGGTGAATAAGATAATCTATGTGACATTCATAACATTTGTATCATACCTCCTGTTTCTCATTTATGCCTCTATGAATAGGAATAATAGATCATTCATTGGAATTATATGAGTCCTGATCTAGGAGCCATTGCATTCCTTCCCATAAAATGTGAAATCAAGCCAAGATTTGTTTAATTACAAAAAAAATATTCACCACATTAGGAAACTAAAATTATTTCAGGCAGCAGTAATTTATAAATGCTGGGTCATCAATCAGAAAAGAGAAACTGTGTCATATAATGACCATCGCACAGCTCAGATACCAACTATATGAAGTAATAGGCATAGTAAGCAGTTTGCAAGCTATTCACTGAAATGTGTTCATACAAAACCCTTGTTGCACAATGTTGGAGAGTGAACAAATACATTAGAACTGCAGTCTGTTCACAAACAAGAAAAGAGGTATGTTTTGCCGAATACATTTGTTGTTGCAAATTGTTTGCCCATTTCAACTGAGAATGTTTTCATACGCGATTTTGCAAGCGTTTTATGGGACATTAACAAATGATGGAATAGGCTGTACATATGTGAGCGTATGACAGAAGATTTGAAATATTATCAATCTTTCGGAAGTCCATGCATCAGTCTTTTAGGACTAGACTGCGGCCCTTGCTGCATCCCACGGTGGGGAGTCAGGCACCTCCTTACTGCCAGTGCACAGTGGCTTTATGACAGATGGCAGTGCATGAGGGAGAGCAGTCTCCATAGGCCACCTGCACCTTCTATGCACTCGTGGGTGGGCAGGGATTGGCAATGGGCATACTCTTGGCTCCACCCCCTCAGTGTGATGGCCAGTATGGCAGGAGAAGGAATCTACTTTAGGTGTAGGGATAGCATAGAGTGCTTTCCCATCTGATTGTGCCTCTTTAGTCTGCTCCTACTGCAGTAAAGCTACATGCTGTACCTTGCCCAGAACTTGCAGAAAATCTTCAATTTAGCCCTAATAAGTAAACATTGACACAAAATTTTCCCAATTCAGAGGTAATCAAACTATATGAAAGGCCTCAGTGGTAACCAACATATTCATTGGACCATTGGTAGTTATATAATATCTCTAGGGCCTTTGTAAAGTTCAGAGGTACTAAGTATGGCTTGCTTTCAAAAAGTCACCACCACTCGCTTTCTGGAGTACCAGACCTGAAGAAGAGTTCTGGGCAGCTTATAAGCTTCTACCTTCTACCAACAGAAGTTGGTGCAATCAATGATATTACCTCACCTATCTTGTCTCCAACAAATGAGATGTAGAAGCAGCAAAGAATCCTGTGGCACCTTATAGACTAACAGACGTCTGTTAGTCTATAAGGTGCCACAGGATTCTTTGCAAACGTCTGTTAGTCTATAAGGTGCCACAGGATTCTTTGCTGCTTCTACAGAACCAGACTAACACGGCTACCCCTCTGATACCAAATGAGATGTGACATTCATGTAATCAAGTTTTTGTTTACCTGTCTATATACTAATTAGAATATGAATATCTTCACTCTCACTGAGTCTCCGAAGCTTTTTTGTTATGGCTAAAAGTATGAAATAGCAATAATGGCATTGGTACCAGCTACTTTATACCAATAATACACAAATATTTTTATTTTCTAATTTTTGGCACTAAGGCTATCACATTGCTATACCATTAGAGTAAGATCAAACCTGCTTAACCCCTCTTCCCACCCCCCCAAAAAAATAGGTTAGGTTATAGTTAGGTTAATTCTCACCCACATTTGAACAGTGTTTATAGAGCCTTGAACATAAAATTCTGTATAAGTTCAGGGTAGTTACATTATCACTACAGTAGTCATTTAAATAGTCACCATTTACAGACAGAGCAATAGCAACAACTTTCTAACTGGATAATTTTCTGATTTACCAACAATTATAATCAATGAAAAATATTACAGAAATCAAATAATATTGGGTTTAGAATCTTTAACTGGGGATGAATTATTTGATAAAATTTATTTTTGAGCTTTAATATTGAATTTAATACTCCACTTAATATTCTGAAAGTTTGGTGTATACCCATTAAAACATCTTTAAATTTTAAATCCTCTCTACTTTCCTCTTCTTTAACCAGAGCAAAAATCACCACCTTTGATGCTAAACTTTTTTAGTAACTCAGGTAAGAAGAAGCTTCAAGTCAGTGACTATGAAAGAGGTAATGCTGCTATTTAGATAGTTATCTCAAAGTTTGTGTGCATGCATATAAATAGAATATTTACATATATGTATAGGGCTACAACCTGCAGTCCTACCTTTGTGCACCTAGTACAAGTCAACTCGAGTAAGGAAAGAGGGAAGTGCTAAGGTTATTTTAAATCACCTTTGCTCTTTCCCCAATCCTGGGCATTAAGTCTGCCTGCCTGCTCTATATCATGTTAGCTGTATGTGATCCCAAGGGGCCATTGTGATAGCAATGGATTGCTAGGATAGTCCCCACACACCACTTCCCCAGACAATGCTATGTCACAGGCCAGGGAGCAGCACAGGAGCCACTATGGTGGCACTGGTCAACCAGAGGATTTGCCTATGCAGGAATAATCATCAGGGTGCCATTTAAACCTGATTGAAAGCTTCTTTGTAAAACCAAAGAAGCATAGAGCACCTATCGAGGGACTGAAGGCCTGACCCATAGTAGCTACTGACTGATTTTATACATTCACACACACACACTCCATATGTAATAAATATAGTTACTCGGTATTTCAGTTCTTCCATGCCAAAATGCTAAATGTTGCAGTTTGGATTTGCATGTCACTGTTAAGACATTTCCCACTTCTCCCCCTGCCTCTGTTATATTGGTGACTATGTCTAACAAAGCTCCAACTTACTCACTTTGTTTAAAGTGTTCAGTTTCATATTCGTAAATAGGATTTTTGGGGGGAGGTGGGGGAAAAAGTGTAAAAGTTTTCACAAAAAGAAAGTTTGATTTCAAAGTTACAAAGGAATAAAGGCAAAAAGTAGCCAACTGACAGCTCCCCCTGCCCAAAACCAGTGTGAAGACAAGAACACCACAACTTGCTCAACCATTTTATATTGTTTGTATAAATAAAAATATGGGGCCAAATCCTCAGCTGGTATCAATTGTCTCAGATCCCTCTAAGTCAGTGGAATTACACCAAATTACACCAACCAATGAACTGAATCATTATTGAAAAATGAAGCTAACATTGACTCCGTTATTATCTAGTGGTATATTGTATGCCACATACTTCCTATAGGAAAACATATGTAACCCCAGTTACCACTGTTAGTAAGCTACTAACTTGATAGTGACTGCTGTAGAAACACTCTAAAGCAAATCCATTGTGACACAACCATTATAATTACCTGCCCCTTCCCCCCGCTAACTGGAGCTGTGTACAAGATTTTGTTCTAGCAGTAAAATAAATATATATATTCAGTTCTGCACAGAAATGGAACCTTTCAATCTCAACTTAATACGCTGTTACATAAATTAAGTCAGGATTTGCATGTAGAGATGTCATTTTGCTACAGAAAGCTGTTCTACAGAAAAAAAGGGGAAGTGAAATAAAATCAGGCTAATAAATAATATTTTTAAGTTGTTTGGACCATCTCTAATATTTCACACACAGTTCTGGGCACTTCCCAGATGACATTTTTTCTCCCCAGTACTAGTGCAGAGTTTTATATGCATTTCTTCATGAATTAGACTATTTTATTTCCATTGCTCATTCACATTATTTCACTTGTGAAGCAAAAGGTGAAAATATCCAAACCGATAGCTCTTCGCTCTAGGATATTCCTAACAAAGAACAAGTGAGATGGCAGTGAATGGCAGAACGTTCAGCTACTGAATGTGAAATGAGTTTCATGGCAGAGAGGCACCCTTTAGGCTGTAATTGTCACAATATATATAGGGCTCCTCCAATATCATTCCATTAGATCTTTTTGCTGGTATGCTATACAAGGAAGCTCAGATTTACGCAGTTCTTATACCATCATGCCATGAAGTGGTTACAGAGACAGCTCAGAATAATTCCACTGGTTCATTACTCTGACAGTCCTCCTCTAAACACTGAATTTAGGAAAATTCTAAGCAGCACCATAATAAAATATTTATATAAAAGCAACTGACTTTGAAAAATAAAGTTTCATCCTAAGCAATTATAAAATCCCATATCCTTTTAGGCAGCAACATAGTGTGACCATTTTTTTAATGTTGTTCATTTTAACTTTCACTAATGGAAATCTTCAATTGATATACAAACAACAGCTCATAGTAATAATGGTTTAGCTGATACAGCTGTTAATTGAACTCTCATTTGAAATTGCACTAAGCTATTGCCCTTGTGCCTGAAAAATACCCAGCAGAAGTATGTAGCAATATCATAATTGATCAGTCTTTTTGAAAATAGGATTGCATTTTAAAGAAAAGTATATAAAGAAATATAGTGCCAGGAAATTAAATGAAATCTTTGTGCATGTACCTAATTAGTACAGCTTTGAAAATAATTAAATGTTTCTTAGTGATTTCTCCCACTGGTGTGTTTGAAAATATCCTGCCAGCTTCTTTATGCTTTTCTGTGCTCTGGATATTAGTGTGAAACAATATAGAGAAACTGATATTCAAAGAAGATCTGTAGAGACTATTTTTCACTAGTGACTTAGGGCTCGATCCAGAGGTTAGTGTGGTGTTAATTGAAATATTTCCACTGAATCAAGCCAGGAAGTTTTCTCTTTTTATCCCTTATCTCAAGAGCATCCAGATATTGTGCATCTGGGAGCAGAGATTCTGCATAACACAACATTTCATGGTACTGTATTTTTGGCTTACCAGCAGTTCAGACCACAAAAACATAATACAGTTCAGCTCTTTGGTATTTATATTTAATATATTTCCAAATATTGCAATCCAAATATTTTTCAGACAGAAATGTGCTCCTGTTATCATTGCATAATTTATTTATCATTCCATTTGTTGGCCCAAAACTTACTCCCATTGAACTCAATGGCAAAACCACCACTGACTTCACTGGGACAATGATTGGGCCATTTATCTGACATCTTTAAGTTCAGATCAAAGATTTGATTTTCTTTTGATGTGTATATAAAAACACAGGTTTATTTTTAGAGAGCTTAAAAAGGAAACAGGGGAAATGAAGAGCAAAGGCTGAGACACCAAAGAGCTCTCGAAGGAAGCCTTTTTCTCTTGATTGACTAAGAGATCAGAGTTGATAAGCATAGATTAAATTACATAGCAACAATGGTAAATGCCGTCTCTATTTTTAGGGGCAGGGGGGTTGGTTTTTTCAAGGGGGAGAATTTTTTTTCTACTTGAATAACTCAGATGCAGAAGGCAAAACAGAATGTAATCTATAGTAAACCAGTTCAGAAAAATTAAGGGTAGGCCTTTAGCCCAAAACTCAAACTCAGCCTGTTTTGTGGTTCAAGAAACTTTGGCTAATGTTTTGTAATTTTAATTCGGATTAGCATCTGTATTTTGGGGATTGTATGCATCCATACCCAAATTCTCAGGGCCAGATCTCAGCTGGCATGCATATATTGGTGTTGCTCTAGTAGTGTCACTTAAGCTACTCTAATTTAGACCCGCTGAGAAGCTGACCTCTTTGAAGGGTTGTCTATCATTCTTCATCACCCATTCAGAATGTTGGGTCAGATACATCCTTAGCTGTGTTGGTGATTTATCTAGAGGGCAAAAATGATTTTAAACCATATTTACATACTTCCACCAAATCCTTGAACCATCTAGAGGCCATTTTGGACCCGAGCACAACTTCCTGCTATATCAGTCATGTGCCGTTACGGAAGCCAGGAATCACCAGAACAAAGCAGAGTTACAACCCTCCCACCTTTCCTCAGACTCACTCTGGAAATGATCAAAAGCTCTGTACCACCAATGGATTCCTATTAAAGTAAAGGATTCTTTGTGAGCCAATCACATTAGCTGATGAGGGGTGCAAAGCATCCCAAGAAGATTGAGTACTCAGTCCTTATACACCAAAAATTTTCTTCATTATTTTATATTTAAATATTTATATTTTGGAAACAGACAAGGAGAACAGAAAAAAAATGTTGTGAAGGGAAAATATTACATATTCAAGTGATTATACTTTATATGAGTAGGGCTTTCCCCGTCGACTATTACACAGATTATTTTTAAGGGTACACTTGACTTGCTTTATATGCAAAGTTCTACCAACTCTTAATAAAACAAGTGTTTTGCTTTTCTTCCAATTGTTACTTTGAGTGAATAAAGAGAAAAATGAATTAGCTTAGCAATTTTAAGTGAATATTTAATATGACTAATGTGTTTTTACAGGAAAAGGACAAGTACTTTGTAGTTATAGATAATTACCATAAAACTCATGCAAACTCAAAGTGGGCTATGTAAATTTTTATTGACTGAAAAATTAAATAAAAATAAGGTTACATTTATTGGAGAAGTTACAGTTTATGATCATATTGCCATTTTGGGGAAAGAAATGTGATTTTTTTTTACTATCATTTGTTGTAGAGCATTTTTACTCCCTGTCAAACCTTCCTACCTTATTCCTAAGCAGCCTCATACATTTCTGAATCATAAGCCTTCTCTCTCTTCTGATGTTGCATTTTTCACCCCATTCTCTTCACAAATACAAGATTATATGTGCCTAACCAGGAGTACACACAGAGACATGCACATATACACACAGGTATCAGTTTTGAAAGGTGACTAATGATTTGGATGCCTCAACTTGAAATCAGACACTTTTAAAAACTGTCATGAGCACTAAGATTCTGAAATTTAGACCTCAATCCTATAAAACACTTTTGACTTCAATGGAGCTACATCAGTTTACAGAAGCTGTCTATCTGGCCCTTCATCTACCTTAATAGATCTTTTCTTTGTCAGTGGTTGATGTTAATATTTTTGGCAGGTTTTTATCAGAGCAATATTGTGTAGTAATCTTAATTTTACAGTTAAATTAGTTTTTTGTCAGGGAATTTCCTTTTTAAATAAACTAAGAAATTTGACACATTATGAAGAGGACTATATATGTATACCATGGGAATGGGAAAGAAATTTTGCAAAGTAGCAGTATATTTACTCAGTATGCTAAAGACAGGAGTATTTTTCACCGACTCAGTGCATCCTCTGTCCTGCTGGTTCCATGGACTATACCCGCTCCATTTCCGAGCAATACGGATATAGGGATTGGCATAGCTGCTGTGTAGATACGTGTTTAATAAGGAAGTATGGTCCATCATATGATATTTCAATATGAAAAATTTCTTTAGATCACCATATACATAGAGATACAAACTGTGTAGAGTAAAATTAAAAGCTGAAATGTGGAACACAGCTTGGAGTTCCTTACAAAAATATAAATTGTATCAATAGTTAAGGCCAATTCCTATCAGAACTTAGTGATTCATTATTGCATGTTAGCATTCTAATGTCACATGACATTTCTGAACTGGCAGGCCAACTTGTACTGCAGCTCCATTTGGTGCCATTAAGGAATTAAATGTCAAGAAGGTGTTAGTTTCTGAAACTATCTTCTGTCAGTTAATTCTTACTATTTATAGACATGTTTGGAGGGGAGTTTTGTTGTATATGAGAAGAAATGTTGAGCTGCAGTATGTCTAATTTTTTCTCTTGCTTGGCAGACACTTCTTTTCAAAGCTCTCTTAGCCTTCATTTTTGCTACACCTTTCATTACGCACATATCACTCTGGTTATCCTGGGGGGGGAGGTTTCTCTGTTCAGATATTTCCCCCTGGTTAAGATGTTCTCATGCACACTAAAAAGGTAAGGAGACCACAAAAAATAACATGTTTTTTAAAAATTAGTTAAGAACCTGTCTTCTGCTTCCAAGAGAAACAGCGGGCTAACAATTACAGCACTGTATGCTATTCCTCTAAACATAAATCTCCCTGTAACTGAGACTCCCTATATAAATGGCTACAAAATAAGCCTCTTCCTCAAAAACACAGGTAATCTTCAAACATCTACCTTTGGGCCATATTATATTCACTTGGAGTAGCATCTTACTCTTATACAGTCCCATTGAAATCCAGAGGATAACTTGGGAAGTAAGATACTAATTTACATGGTAAGGGCAGTGCAATCTGGCCAAAAGGTGTTCTTGGAGCACTAGCTAGAACTTTCAGACTCCATGCTACCATTTCCCATTATGGGCCCAAGTCATAAATATGCTGAATACCCTCAGCTCAAATTGAATGCAGCAAGATCTGAAGGTTCTCAGAATTTCATAGGAAGAGCCGAGAACCTTGCAGGATTTGGCCTTACACAGCTGGATTATTTCTTTTAATACCAGTGTTCAACCTATAACATTTTATCATGTTATTTTCTTTAAATATTTAGACAGCAGGACATTTTCAGTGTGAAAAAAAAGCGGTGAAGAGGAAAAATCCTGGATGAGACTGGGAATTCCTTCTTAATACCTTTAGTGAGGAATTACTCACACAAGCAGTCTTGTTGAAGTCAGTAACTGCTCACCAATGGGAAGTTCACTATGAAAGCATATTAAAAGAAAAGGGCGATTGCATGAGGCAAAAGTCCAATGTCTGGAAATATGAGGCCTGATTCTGATCTCACACCTCTGAAAGTCTGGAGTAGACACATTTATGTCAAGAGAATTACAGCTGTGTCAGTGAGATCAGATTCAGGCCCCCGGTTTGGAAATGTGTCTGGATGGTTCTTAAATATGCCCTGAAACTAGGCTTGCTATTGCCAGTTCATCTGACTAAAATAGTTCAGGCAGTTTATTAGCTGGAATATTTACCTCTGACTGTTTAGGGAATAGAGGTAGCAGAACTTGCTATTTAATTACTTTGTAACAAATATCTTTCTCTATGAAATGTCCATTGGTTGCTTGTACAAGATGTCATAACTGTTCAATATCGCATACTCTCAGATGAAAAATGGGTAAATGCCAGCAAGAGAGAGAAGTAAATTGAAACCAAGCCCCATAGCAAATGAATTCAGCTCTTGATTGCTTTTGAAGATTAAATAGTGAACTCCAAGGCTTCCCTATAGAAAGTTTTAATAGACCTGTGTGTTAAGAAGTAAATTACCATTACTTATTTAAAAATGGTCATAAAATAAATAAAAATTCATGGTAAACAGTTTTCAATCAGTACGTTTTCTTTGCTTTACACTTGAAACAGCTTTTAAAACTTCTGATGTCTCTTAGGTCCAGTTCTTGTAGTGTTCTATATCAGTAAATTCTGGTTATTTTGTCTCTTTTAAAATTAATAACTATGGGGGTTAATCTATGGTGCTTTTAATGTCCCCCTTCTTATGCATCTTAAGATACCCTATATTTTCTCAGCCACTTTCTAATGATCAGACCTTGTTTTCCCCCTTTATTTGGTTGAAGAAGTGATGTCAGTATTAGTTCTGCTAATAAAAAAAGTGTGGTTATTTGCGGGTGTACCCTATGCTGTTTGCTCTGATGGTGCAGAATAAAAATATTGCAGAATCATGACTAGACTTTTTACAATTATGTCAGTGATGTAAGCATACAGAAATGGGGAATGGGGACATTACTGATCAGATAGTAACAAAGGTTAATCAATTTTTTAAACTGTCACTGTTCTTTTAACCATAAAAGCTGGTACAGTAACTTACCATACTGCAACTGTATCATGCTTTCTTATGACCAATGGTTAACTTGAGTGGTTCAATTTTTGAAGCTTAACCAAACGCTAAGTTTATAGAAGGCTTCGGAATGCTAATTTATTACTGGGTACACATGATCAAGGGAAGAATGGGGAGGGGGAGAGGAAGATTTGTCTGCTGGTGATAATGTCCAATTGTGAAGCAATTATTTCGACAGCAGATTTTAGTCAGATAATATGCAGCTTAGTAAGTGGCTGGATTTGCATAATAGTAATGTATGTCACTTAAAATTTCCGCAGGGCATTTTCATGCACTTTTAAAAATGAATTCTAATTATAAATGTTATACAAGTCTACATAACGTGAATTTACTTGTATGCACATTTGCATTATCATCATTTTTAAGAGTGCTGATGATTAATATTAGTCACCAAGTTATATTGTTAACTGCCCCAACATACACCATGCTGTCATTTAGAAATGAAATAGCATGTGCTGTGTGCACAGAGGCCTGAAAAATTTAGCTCAAAGGACACTAACCAAAAATATATATATATATTAAATCCAGTATAGCTTTTCCCCCCAGAAAGCATAAAATCAAAGCATTTTCCCCACAAAATAAGGGTTTTTAAATGTAAATAAACGTTTAGTACTGTGTTTTCAAATATATTTTTAAATGTACTTTAATACTTCAAAATTAGATGAGTAATAGCGATGGTTCAAATTAGATCTTTTTTACTGCCAAGATAATCTGGAGATTACAAAATTAATAAAAAGTCCATAGAGTCAATGGGCCAAATCCAGAAAGAGGGATCACAGCCTAAGTAAAAGGAGCATGCTCACAGGAAATTACCACTGAAAATGGGCTCTTTCGCCTTAATATGTTGTTACTGGCCAGGGCACTCATCAAATGGATCAGATTCTAACTGCTAGGTATGAGTGTACTGGCACTCATAGTGGATGTAGCTGCTGCTTGACTCTATATGCCAGTTTCAGGAATTATGCTCTGTCTGGAAATTACAGCCAACATTCCGGGCATGAGCACAATCCACCTTGCAGGGACCCAGCATCAAGGAGGTCATCCGTATTGCACATGCATCTGCAGAACTCTGAGCTACTTTCTGCGGTACCTTTCTGTATGAAGACAGCACAGTGATAATGCAGGAAGAGGGGACAGAGGGGGTAGCAATGGCTTTACATCACTTTTGCATTGCTCAGATTCTGGACTGCTCCGAGGGCCAAAAAGACACTTCACAAACATAGACACATCCAAGATGCTGCTCTAGCTTATGGCAGCCTTATCTGAGCTCCCTATGGACTGCTCTGAAGCCTAGAATCCCCGTAGTATGGAGAGGTTCAAGCACATTCTCTTCTTCCTCTCATCTATCTTGGGCTACTCTGTACGTCTGGGCCTGTGAGTGGGGATAGCCGCAGTGTATGACCACACATTAGCCTTACTGTGCTCCTGTTCTGGGGTAATTCTCCCCCCATTCCATTATGGCCATGATATGTGAAACTGGCAATTGTTTGAGGCCTAACATGCACAATGCAGGCTCAAGAATGGTCCCATAGAAATTAAAGCTGAAAACATTGTTAGGCTATCTAGACCATCCCACACTGCCATAAGAGGGCTGCTCCCAATCAGATGTTTTCTAGTGCTCGGGCTAGTCTTGTTTTAAATTCTTGAATTGTCATCACTTCACTTGGAAGATCTTTCTTTCTTATGCATCTAAGAGTTTGTTATTGCCATATCACCTTACTGCTCAGTATGGCCAATCCCAAGCACTGGAAAAAAAAATCAGGAGTCAGACTCCCTAAAATCATGTAATTAAAAAAAATATTTTAAGCCAAAGTAGTATATTTTGCGGTTCTTTATTTGACCTCTAATGTTTATTAACCTTCAGGATATACTCGGGATACATTTTAAGCTTTTCTCCACAACCATATGGGCTTGGAACTTACTGCTTTCAAAAGAAAGTTGAGATTCTCACATATTCACATGACTCCAAGAGCTGGGACTTAAATAATATCTAGTATTTTCTTCTTAAACTCATGAGATAATCATGAGAGGCATCAACAATGAGTACCTAAACACTTTCACAGTCATATGGGATTGGGGCATCCCCACCCTTTCTCCTCTGATCACCTTTTTGACAGAAAGACACAAGACTTTTATTTCTCCTCCTCTAATTCTCCTCCTCTAACCCAAATGTGCAGCAATGTAAGTGGCCTAGTTCCAGTTTATGGAGCTGAAACAAAGCACTGGCTTTAACTCTGGGACACTCCTCTACCTCAGAATTAGGGAACCAGTGTCCATCTGCAGCAGTGAGATCAGGAAGGATTGTATTAGCTCTGTTTCTACAGAATAGGGGGAATGGTGTGTGGGGGCGGGGAGTGGAAGGGAGGTACCCAGCAACAGACGATGTTGACCCAGGGAATTACAAATATGGCCCTACTAATCTGACCTTACAAATGAAACAGAGAAGATTAGATTAGCAGGCTACCCACTGAAGACCAAATGCAGGATTGTGCCAGCCAACTGTTTTTACTAGCCATGTATTTAAATTAACATAAATAATATAATATATGGAGATATACCTATCTCATAGAACTGGAAGGGACCCTGAAAGGTCATTGAGTCCAACCCTCTGCCTTCACTAGCGGAACATAAGAACATAAGAACAGCCATACTGGGTCAGACCAAAGGTCCATCTAGCCCAGTATCCTGTCTACCAACAGTGTTCAATGCCAGGTGCCCCAGAGGGAGTCAACCTAACAGGTAATGATCAAGTGATTTCTCTCCTGCCGTCCATCACCACCCTCTGACAAACAGAGGTTAGGGACACCATTCCTTACCCATCCTGGCTAATAGCCATTAATGGACTTAACCTCCATTAATTTATCCAGTTCTCTTTTAAACGCTGTTATAGTCCTAGCCTTCACAACCTCCTCAGGTAAGGAGTTCCACAAGTTGACTGTGCGCTGTGTGAAGAAGAACTTCCTTTTGTTTTAAACCTGCTGCCTATTAATTTCATTTAGTGACCCCCTAGTTCTCGTATTATGGGAATAAGTAAATAACTTTTCCTTATCTACTTTCTCTACACCACTCATGATTTTATATACCTCTGTCATATCCCCCCTTAAGGTACGTCTACACTACGGGACTATTCCGAATTTGCATAAACCGGTTTTGTAAAACAGATTTTATAAAATCGAGTGCGCGCGGCCACACTAAACACATTAAATCAGTGGTTTGCATCCATGGTCCGAGGCTAGCGTCGATTTCTGGAGCGTTGCACTGTGGGTAGCTATCCCGTAGCTATCCCATAGTTCCTGCAGCCTCCCCCGCTCCTTGGCATTTCCGGGTTGAGATCCCAGTGCCTGATGGGGCAAAAATCATTGTCGCAGGTGGTTCTGGGTACAGCCTCACCCCTCCCTCCCTGAGCAGCAGACAACCGTTTCACGCCTTTTTTTGCTTGGTGAACTGTGCAGACGCCATAGCACAGCAAGCATGGACCCTGCTCAGCTCCATACCGCAATCGTGAATGTTTTAAACACCTCGCGCACTCTCGTGCAGTCTATGGCGGATACGGCAGCGCGGCGATGACAGTGATGAGGACGTAGACACAGAATTCTCTCAAACCGCGGGCCCCTGCACTTTGGAGATCCTGATGGTAATGGGGCAGATTCTATCCATTGAACGCCGATTTTGGGCCCGGGAAACAAGCACTGACTGGTGGGACCGCATTGTGTTGCAGGTGTGGGACGATTCCCAGTGGCTGCGAAACTTTCGCATGCGTAAGGGCACTTTCATGGAACTTTGTGACTTGCTTGCCCCTGCCCTGAAACGCCATAATACCAAGATGAGAGCAGCCCTCACAATAGAGAAGCGAGTGGCGATAACCCTGTGGAAGCTTGCAACGCCAGACAGCTACCGGTCAGTCAGGAATGAATTTGGAGTTGGAAAATCTACTGTGGGGGCTGCTGTGATGCAAGTAGCCAAAGCAATCACTAAGCTGCTGCTACGAAAGGTTGTGACTCTGGGAAACGTGCAGGCCATAGTGGATGGCTTTGCTGCACTGGGATTCCCTAATTGTGGGGGGGAGATAGATGGAACCCATATCCCTATCTTGGCACTGCAGTGCCAGGGCACCCAGTACGTAAACCGGAAGGGGTACTTTTCAATGGTGCTGCAAGCACTGGTAGATCACAAGGGACGTTTCACAAACATCCACGTGGGATGGCCAGGGAGGGTTCATGACGCTCGTGTCTTCAGAAGCACTACTCTGTTTAAACGGCTGCAGCAAGGGAATTACTTCCCAGACCAGACCAGACCAGACCAGACCAGAAAATAACAGTTGGGGATGTTGAAATGCCTGTCGTTATCCTGGGGGACCCAGCCTACCCCTTGATGCCATGGCTCATGAAGCCATACACAGGCAGCCTGGACAGTGGTCAGGATCTGTTCAATTACAGGCTGAGCAAGTGCAGAATGGTGGTGGAATGTGCATTTGGCCGTTTAAAGGCACGCTGGCGCACATTACTGACTCGCTCAGACCTCAGCCAAACCAATGTCCCCTATGTTATTACTGCTTGCTGTATTCTCCACAATCTCTGTGAGAGTAAGGGGGAGACCTTTATGGCGGGGTGGGAGGCTGAGGCAAATCACCTGGCCGCTGATTACGCGCAGCCAGACACCAGGGAGATTAGAAGAGCACACCAGGAAGCGGTGCGCATCAGAGAAGCTTTGAAAACGAGCTTCATCAATGGCCAGGGTACAGTGTGACTGCTGTGTTTGTTGATGAACACCCAACCCCCTTGATTGACTCAGTCCCTGTAAGCAACTCCCCCTCCCCCTTCGAGTACAGCTTACTTATGCAGATAAAGTCACTCTCATTTAAAAAGCATGAATTCTTTATTGATTCATTATAAAAAGAGGGAGAGAAGTAAGGGTGTGGTTATACAGGGGCTGCAGCGGCACTCTGTGAGCCTGCTGCCGTTCCTGAAGCTCCACAAGACGCCGGAGCATGTCAGTTTGATCACGCAGCAGCCCCAGAGTTGCATCCCGCCACCGCTGATCTTCCTGCCACCACCGCTGATTTTCCTGCCGGTCTTCCTGCCGCCACCTCTCATCTCGGTTGTCCCTCCTGTCCTCACGTTCATCCCTCCTGTCCTCACGTTCACTGGCCTCTTTCCTGTAATTTGAAACCACGTCCTTCCACTCATTCAGATGAGCTCTTTCATTGCGTGTAACTTCCATAATATCCGAGAACATCTCATCTCGCATCTTCTTTTTCCTCCGCCTTATCTGTGCTAGCCTTTGGGATGGAGGAGGGATGGTTGAAAAATTTGCAGCTGCATGAGGGAGATAAATATTTAGAAAGATACATTTTACAGAACAATGGTTATACTCTTTCACAGTGAACAGCACTATTCACCTAGCACATGTGATTTCCCTACAAGGTCGCATTTTTCATCTTAATAGTGAGTGCTTGCAGCTCTGGAGTTACAGATCTCACAGACACAGGTCCAGGCATCAGAATTCAGCTTGCATGCGGCCATGGTAAGCCACTGTCTTTCGGCTTCTGTAGTGATTTACCCCTCCCCCCCAACGCATGGCTGATACCATGCTAGCTCCCTGCTAATCAACAACCTTCCCACCCACCCCCACCCACTGCGTATCTGGTAGCTTGGGGAAGATCGCCGGTGACCAAACACAGAAAAGATCATCGGCATTTCACTCCTCACCTCCCCCCGCTTCGCTACGTGCAGGAAAGTGTTTTTTTTAAGCTGCTGCAGTCCACGAACCCAGTAGAAAAATGGCCACCCCCCCTTACTTAAATTCCTGATTTTTAACCAGGTTATCCTGAACTATATCACTTTGCTGAGGATAACAGAACAAGATAAAGAGCGGATGCTTCTTGAATGCCAGCAGTCACCGGGACCATACGCTGCTATGCTTTGCCACGCAATGATACCTGATTACTTGCTACATGCATGGCGTGGTAAAGTGTCCTATCATGGTGGGCGGAACAAGGCTGCCTTGCCCAGAAACCTTCTGCAAAGGCTTCTGGAGTACCTACAGGAGCGCTTCATCGAGATGTCCCTGGAGGATTTCCTCTCAATCCCCGGACATGTTAACAAACTTTTCTAAGTAACTATACTGTCTGCAAATGCATCCCAAGTCCTCAGGGCAAATCAATCATTAAAAAAGGCTTGCTTAAAAAACAATGTTTGCTATTTGCAAAGGTACACTCACCAGAGCTCCCTTCCATGGCGTCATTGTCTGGGATAGTGGCTTGTGAGGGCTGGGAGGACGGTAATTCTGTCAGGGTGATAAAAAGCTCCTGGCTGCTGGGGCTCACGGAGTGCTGTGTGCTCTCTGCGAGGTCTTCCTCCTCTTCGTCATCTTCATCTTCCCCGTCTGCATAATCCTCAGCCATGGCAGAGATTACAACCCCCACCTCGGAATCCACAATCAGGGGTGGGGTACTTGTGGCGCAGCCTCCTAAAATTGCATGCAGCTCAGCATAGAAGCGGCATGTTTTTCGACCTGCCCCGGACCTTCCGTTTGCTTCTTTGGTTTTCTGGTAGGCTTGTCTGAGCTCCTTAACTTTCACTCTGCACAGCACTGAGTCCCTGCTGTGGCCTTTATCCGTCATAGCCTTAGAAATTCTTTCAAATACTTTTTCATTTCGTCTTTTGGAACGCAGTTCTGTTAGCACTGAATCCTCTCCCCAGATAGCGATCAGAACCAGTACCTCCCGTGCAGTCCATGCTGGGGCTCTTTTACGATTCTCAGGAGACTGCATTGTTAACTGTGCTGATGAGCTGTGCGTGGTCACCTGTGCTGATGAGATCTCCACGCTGGGGAAGCAGGAAATGAATTTCAAAAGTTCGCGGGGCTTTTCCTGTCTACCTGGCCAGTGCATCCGAGTTCAGAATGCTGTCCAGAGCGGTCACTGGTGCACTGTGGGATACCGCCCGGAGGCCAATACCGTCGATCAGGGGCCACACTAACCCTAATCCGATATGGTAATACCGATACTAGCGTTACTCCTCTCATTAGGGAGGAGTACAGAAACCGGTTTAAAGAGCCATTAAAATCGATATAAGGTGCCTCCTAGTGTGGACGGTTGTGGCGTTAAATCGGTTTTACGCTCCTAAAACCGATTTAAACGCCTAGTGTAGACCAGGCCTAAGTCTCCTCTTTTCCAAGCTGAAAAGTCCTAGCCTCTTTAATCTCTCCTCATCTGGGACCTGTTCTAAACCCCTAATCATTTTAGTTGCCCTTCTCTGAACCTTTTCTAGTGCCAGTATATCTTTTTTGAGATGAGACCACCACATCTGCATGCAGTATTCAAGATGTGGGCGTACCATCGATTTATATAAGGGCAATAATATATTCTCAGTCTCAGGGTACGTCTACACTACGGGATTATTCTGATTTTACATAAACCGGTTTAGCAAAACAGATTGTATAAAATCGAGTGCGCACGGTGACACTAAACACATTAAATCGGTGGTGTGCGTCCACAGTCCGAGGCTAGCGTCGACTTCTGGAGCGTTGCACTGTGGGTAGCTATTCCGTAGCTATCCCATAGTTCCCACAGCCTCCCCCGCCCCTTGGAATTTCCGGGTTGAGATCCCAGTGCCTGATGGGGCAAAAATCATTGTCGCGGGTGGTTCTGGGTAAATGACATCAGTCACTCCTTCCTCTGGGAAAGCAACGGCAGACAAGCATTTCGCGGCTTTTTTCCCTGGATTGCCCTGGCAGATGCCATAGCATGGCAATCATGGAGCCTGTTTTGCCTTTTGTGACTGTCACCATATGTGTACTAGATGCCGCTGACAGAGGCGATTCAGCAGCGCTACACAGCAGCATGCTTTTGCTTTTGCATGGCACCAGAGATGGTTATCAGCCATACTGTACCATCTACCATACCATAAATTGGTAATAAGTTGATCATGGTTACCAGTCCTTTTGAACTGCACCATTTGCTGCTGTCATAAGTGCCCCTGGCTGAGATCAGCCAGGGGCGCAAAAGCCAAAATTGGGAATGACTCCCTGAGTCAATCCCTCCTTTTTGGTATCTAAAAATAGAATCAGTCCTGCCTAGAATATGGGCAAGTGTACTAGAGAACCAGTGTATCAGAGAACCAGAGAGCACAGCCGCTCCGTGTCAGATCCCGCAGAAATTATGAGCTGTATGCCATTCACAGGGGGTGCCCCTGCAACAACCCCACGTGTTGATTCCCTCCTCCCCCAGCCTTCCTGGGCTACTGTTGCAGTGTCCCCCATTTGTGTGATGAAGTAATAAAGAATGCAGGAATAAGAAACAGTGACTTGTTAGTGAGAAATGAGTGGAAGGCAGCCTCCAGCTGCTATGATAGTCCAGACAGGACATTAAGCAGTGTGGAGGAGAGGAGCCCAGCATCCCGCTGCTAGTCCAGGGGCAATTGAATCTTTTCTTTACACATGAAGGGCGGGGGCTGATGGAGCTCAGCCCCCTGTTGCTATGATGAAGACAGTTACCAGCCATACTGCACCATCTACCAGGAAAAAATCAGGAGCTTTTTATACAGGCGCCCATGATTGACCTCACTGAATGATAGTCGGCATGGTTACCAGTCCTTTTGCACTGCCCCATGTGGCAATAGGCTGATGATGACGATGGATATTAGCCATATTGCACCATCAGCCACCCATGGCGGGGGGGGGGAGCGAGGATGTTGGTGTTGACAGCTGCAGCATAGCGTCTATCTGCAGCATTCAGTAAAGATAGGGTGACATGTAAAAGAGTCAAGAGAGGATTGTTTTGCCTTTCACTTCTGGGGGTGGGTGGGGGGGTGAGTAAATTGCCAAGCTATGCCCTGAACCACCGCGGACACTGTGTTTGACCCTAGAAGCATTTGGAGCTCAGCCAAGAATGCAAATACTTTTCGGATTCTGCAGGCACTGTGGGATTGCTTGAGTCCTCCAGTCCCTGCTCCAGTCCCCCCTCTATGAGCGTCCATTTGATTCTTTGGCTTTCCGTTACGCTTGTCACGCAGCAGTGCGCTGAGTCCCTGCTATGGCGTCTGTGTGGAGATTTTTTAAAAATGATTTTGAATTTCGTCTTCTGTAACGGAGCGCTGATAGAACAGATTTGCCTGCCCTTACAGCAATCACATCCGCATGGTCCATGCTGGAGCTCTTTCTTTATTTTGATTTTTAACTGCATCGCCACACATGCTGATCGGAGCTCCACGCTGGGCAAACAGGAAATATTCAAAAGTTCGCGGGGCTTTTCCTGTTTACCTGGCCACTGCATCCGAGTTCAGATTGCTGTCCAGAGCGGTCAGTCGTGCACTGTGGGATACCACCCGGAGGCCAATAACGTCGATCTGCGGCCACACTAACCCTAATCCGATATGATAATTCCGATACTAGCGCTACTACTCTCGTTAGGGAGGAGTACAGAAATTGATTTAAAGAGCCCTTTATATCAATATAAAGGGCCTCTCAGTGTGGACGGGTGTGGCATTAAATCGGTTTTACGCTCCTAAAACCGGTTTAAACGCTTAGTGTAGACCAGGCCTTATTCTCTGTCCCCTTTTTTAATGACTCCTAACATCCTGTTTGCTTTTTTGACCACCTCTGCACACTGTGTGGACATCTTCAGAGAACTATCCACGATGATCCAAGATCTCTTTCCTGATTAGTTGTAGCTAAATTAGCCCCCATCATATTGTATGTATAGTTGGAGTTATTTTTTCCCGTGTGCATTACTTTACATTTATCCACATTAAATGTCATTTGCCATTTTGTTGCCCAATCACTTAGTTTTGTGAGATCTTTTTGAAGATCTTCATAGTCTGCTTTGGTCTTAACTATCTTGAGCAGTTTAGTATCATCTGCAAACTTTGCCACCTCACTTTTTACCCTTTTCTCCAGATCATTTATGAATAAGTTGAATAAGATTGGTCCTAGGACTGATCCTTTGGGAACACCACTAGATACCCCTCTCCATTATGAGAATTTACCATTAATTCCTACCCTTTGTTCCCTGTCTTTTAACCAGTTCTCAATCCATGAAAGGACCTTCCCTCTTATCCCATGACAACTTAATTTACATACGAGCCTTTGGTGAGGGACCTTGTCAAAGGCTTTCTTGAAATCTAAGTACACTATGTCCACCGGATCCCCCTTGTCCACATGTTTCTTGACCCCTTCAAAGAACTCTGATAGATTAGTAAGACACAATTTCCCTTTACATAAACCATGTTGACTTTTGCCCAACAATTTATATTTTTCTAGGTGTCTGACAATTTTATTCTTTACTATTGTTTCGACTAAGTTGCCCGGTACTGACGTTAGACTTGCCGGTCTGTAATTGCCGAGATCACCTCTAGAGCCTTTTTTAAATATTGGCGTTACATTAGCTATCCAGTTGTTGGGTAAAGAGGCTGATTTAAAGGACAGGTTACAAACCCTAGTTAATAGTTCCGCAACTTCACATTTGAGTTCTTTCAGAACTCTTGGGTGAATGCCATCCGGTCCCGGTGACTTGTTAATGTTAAGTTTTATCAATTAATTCCAAAACCTCCTCTAGTGACACTTCAATCTGTGACAGTTCCTCAGATTTGTCACCTCCAAAAGCCGGCTCAGGTTTGGGAATCTCCCTAACATCCTCAGCCGTGAAGACTGAAGCAAAGAATCCATTTAGTTTCTCCGCAATGACTTTATCGTCTTTAAGCACTCCTTTTGTATCTCGATCATCAAGGAGCCCCACTGGTTGTTTAGCAGGCTTCCTGCTTCTGATGTAATTAAAAAACATTTTGTTATTACCTTTGGAGTTTTTGGCTAGCCGTTCTTCAAACTCCTCTTTGGCTTTTCTTATTACATTTTTACATTTTAATTTGGCAGTGTTTATTCTCCTTTCTATTTACCTCACTAGGATTTGACTTCCACTTTTTAAAGGAAGTCTTTTTATCTCTCACTGCTTCTTTTACATGGTTATTAAGGCACGGTGTCTCTTTTTTGTTCTTTTACTGTGTTTCTTAATTTGGGGTATACATTGAAGTTGGGCCTCTATTATGGTGTCTTTAAGAAGCGACCATGCAGCTTGCAAGGATTTCACTTTAGTCACTGTACCTTTTAATTTCTGTTTAACTAACCTCCTCATTTTTGTGTAGTTCCCCTTTTTTAAATTAAATGCCACAGTGTTGGGCTGTTGAGATGTTCTTCCCACCACAGGGATGTTAAATGTTATTATATTATGGTCACTATTTCCAAGTGGTTCTGTTATAGTTACCTCTTGGACCAGCTCCTGCACTCCACTTAGGACTAAATCGAGAGTTGCCTCTCTCCTTGTGGGTTCCCGTACCAGCTGCTCCAAGAAGCAGTCATTTAAAGTATCGAGAAATTTTGTCTCTGAATTTCATCCTGAGGTGACATGTTCCCAGTCAATATGGGGAAAATTGAAATCCCCCACTATTATTGAGTTCTTAATTTTAATAGCCTCTCTAATTTCCCTTAGCATTTCATCATCACTATCACTGTCCTGGTCAGGTGGTCGATAATAGATCCCTAATGTTATAGTCTTATTAGAGCATGAAATTAGTATCCATAGAGATTCTATGGAACATGTAGATTCGCTTAAGATTTTTATTTCATTTGATTCTACATTTTCTTTCACATATAGTGCCACTTCCCCACCCCCGCACGACCCGTTCTGTCCTTCCGATATATTTTGTACCCCGGAACGATTGTGTCCCATTGATTGTCCTCAGTCCACCAGGTTTCTGTGATGCCTATTATATCAATACCCTCCTTTATCATGAGGCACCGTAGTGCACCCATCTTATTATTTAGATTTCTAGCATTTGTGCACAGGCACTTTAAAAACTTGTCACTCTTTATTTGTCTGCCCTTTTCTGATGTGTCCGATTCTTTATGTGAATGTTTCTCATCTGATCTGGCCCTTACATTATCCTCTTCCATCCTCTGCTCCTGACTATAACCCAGAGAAACTCTATCAATAGACTCTCCTCTAAGAGAAGTCTCTGTCCAATCCACATGCTCCTCCATCTCCTAGTGTGAAAACTGCTCTGCAACCTTTTTAATGTTAAATGCCAGCAGTCTGGTTCCACTTTGGTTTAGGTGCAGCCCATCCTTCCTGTATAGGCTCCCCCATCCCAAAAGTTTCCCCAATTCCTAATGAATCTAAATCTCTCCTCTCTACACCATCGTTTCATCCATGCATTGTGACTCTGAAGCTCTGCCTGCCTACCTGGCCCTGCGTGTGGAACTGGAAGCATTTCTGAGAATGCCACCATAGAGGTCCTGGATTTCAGTCTCTTCCCTAGCTGCCTAAATTTGGCCTCCAGGACATCTCTCCTACCCTTCCCTATGTCATTGGTACCTACATGTACCACGACCACCGGCTCCTCCCCAGCACTACACATAAAGTCTATCTAGATGCCTCGAGAGATCTGCAACCTTCGCACCAGGCAGGCAAGTCACCAGACGGTTCTCTCGGTCATCACAAACCCAGCTATCTATGTTTCTAATGATCAAATCTCCCGTTACTAACACCTGCCTTTTCCTAGTGACTGGAGTTCCATCTCCCGGAGAGGTAACCTCAGTGTGAGAAGATACCCCTACATCATCTGGAAGAAGGGTCCCAACTATGGGAAGGTTTCCCTCTGCTCCCATTGACTGCTCTGCTTCCCTGGGCCTTTCATCCTCACCACAGGGGCTGTCTGACCAGAGGTGGGACAATTCTACAGTGTCCTGGAAAGCCTCATCAACATACCTCTCTGCCTCCTTTAGCTCCTCCAGTTTCACCACCCTGGCCTCCAAAGCCCGTACACGGTCTCTGAGGGCCAGGAGCTCCTTGCACCAAATGCACACCACCCACCCACCTACCCACCCACAGGGCAGGTAATCATACATGCAGCACTCAGTGCAATAAACTGGATAGCCCCCACTCTGCTGCTTGGCCTCTGCCTGCATGGTCTCCTAGTTAATGAAAGAGTTTTGTTTAAATCAAGAAGTTTTGAATGTAGTTTAGGTTATAGTTTTAAGAAAAACAGAAAGGGGCCCTTAGCCCCTTCCCACTCCTCTTCCAAACCTCCCTGTTAGCAGCCCCTGGTTGCAAAGCTACCTGGTCGCTTGTGCACTGCTTTATAAAGCCCTGGGCTGCTTGATAGCCCTGCCCACTGACTAAGGCTCAGCCAATTAACAGAGGCTTCTAGCTTTCAAACCTTCCTTTGAAGCTCACAGCTTCCAACTGCCAGCCATAGCACATGGTCCTTCAAACAAATGGACAAACACAAGCTCAGCACACAGTGAGTAACCCCCAAACACAAACTACAGACAGTCACTTACCCCAAGGGTGCTGTATTTTCTCCTCCTTCACCTGGAGAAAGTACTGATTTTGCCTCAGATCAGAAGTGGCCCCCTCAAGGATTGAATTCACAACTCTGGATTTAGAAGGCCAATGCTCAAATCACTGAGCTATCCCACCCCACCAACATGCCCTGCAATATTCTTTTTCATAGATCTTGCCATTTTGTTTAATTTCTGACCAGAGGAAAAAAACAATTGCTTTTCCCCTACTAGTTTAAGCAAACAGTCATCTCATTTCAAATTACAGATTGAACACTTAGTAACATCTCTTTTTTTTTATTCTCCCAAACACTTTTTGGTGGAAAATTGAAAACCAAAAAATTTGACTAAAAATTTTGATTCAGATATGCTATTGGGGTGCTGCTCAGGGACTGTACTTTGAGTGCCTTGGGCTCCCATTCTCTTCTATGGATTGGGGTCCCTGTCAGATTTGCTCCCCTCCAGCTGAGTTACCATAGTGCATCATTGGATTCCTGTGGCTGTGAAAGCACAATTAAAGAAGAGGTTTTACTGATCCCTCAGGGCCTTTAGCTGGTTGAAGTATACTGTAGGTGCACATTTGCCCCCAAGGCTATTTGTTCATGCTCAGAGGATGCCCCGGGTGGAACGGCATGGAATTCAAGCCACAGGGGTCCTAGGGTTGATCAGCAATTGCTGTGGTCTTTTAGGTTTATGATGCTTATTATTCACAGAAACCCTTAACCCCTAACATCACATGATCCTCCAGCAGGGGGACAAAAGCCATCTTATCAGCAAAGAGATTTTGTGTTACATCTGAAGACAAAATAACAACCTTGGAACTAAATTTGTCTTCACTGTTATAGAAGGAGAATGTAACTAATTATTTTAAATGGTGAGGGTGTCACATGGATCTGATTGTCCGGCACAACTAGATCAAAGACTATGGTGGCAGGTCACAAAAAATTAACTGTGGTGTACCAAAGTTTTCCTGATCAACTCAAAGTTTTCAATTTTTTCTTTCATTATACCTGAACCACAGAGAAAAATTGAATACTTTCAAGGGGCTCAGTAATCAGTGATATTTGAGACTAATCTGAGCTGTGTTTAGGACAACACTATTTGAATTCTGAGGCAAATCACAGACTTTAGTCAGACAATTTGACATTCCTCTGTGGATCCCTAACTAGTAATACCACAACTGATTTATCACACCTATAATGTTTATTATAAACAATCAATCACTGGTTCTTTTCCTAAATGGGTTCAACATGAGATTCCCTTAGAAACCTCTCTTACTCTTTGGGATTGAAGTGATTGGCAGTACAGTAATATAGATTCAGTTATAAACTTACAAGGAAACCAAATAATTGTATTGATTATAAACACCACACAGCATCAACTTAACCAACCAAACAGCCCATGTATCCAGTAGGGCCAGGATAATAAATATATTTCATACTGGCAATAAAAAGATGAAGAAGAAACAGGGACGAAAGTTAGTGAGTGGAGAACCTCAGAAGACCACAGATCCAGATGACACCAGTTCAGAGCATGAGAGAAACAGAGGAAAGGGAAGTAGGTGTGAAGTCTTATACCTCATATTATGCAAATGTCATTTGTGTAGATCCACATGATGCAGATCCATATTTGTTTTGAGATCTCAATGCCTGCCCCCATTCCCTCTGTGGCATTCTAAGTGTCCATAATTAACTCTGATAATTAATATTAACCATTTGGATCAATCCTTTTTCAATTATTTCTTAACAATTGCTATGCATCAGTGCAGTTTAACTGCCTACTTATTGACTAGTGACCTAACTGCCCAAACTCCTTTCTTACAGAAGTTGTGATATACTGTCCCTTTTGTGGTCTCCTCTTTACCCTCTGAGTGTGCAAAATTATGATCTACAATTATATTCCTTTAGGTGTATACTCTCAAGACTAAAACACAGCTATTAGCATAACTAATTCTAATAAACATCCTGCTCATACAGCAAATCCTTAATCAGGGCCGGTGCAAGGATGTTTCGTGCCCTAAGCGAAACTTCCACCTTGCGCCCTCCCCTGTCCCTGAGCCCCTGCCCTGAGGCACACCCGGCCCCCGAAGCAGCTCCCCCTCTCTGCCCTGAGACGCCTCCCCCGCGGAAGCTCCCCACCCTCTACCCTGAGGCACCTCCCCTCCCCAGCTCACCCCTGCTCCGCCTCCACCCTGAGCACGCCGTCACTGCTTCACTTCTCCCGCCTCCCAGGCTTGAGGCACCAATCAGCTTAGGCACCGCAAGCCTGGGAGGCGGGAAAAGTGAAGCAGCCATGGCATGCTTGGGGAGAAGGTGGGGCAGGGGTGAGCTGGGGCGGGGAGTTCCCCTGCGTACTGCCCCCCGCCCCGTTACTTGCTGCAGGTGGACCTCCCTGCGCTCCCCTGCCCCAGCTCCCTCTGCCTAAATGCCGGTGGCAACCGGAGCGGCCAAAGATCCAGCCACCGCGGTCGCTGCCGAAGAAAATGCCGCCCCCCAAATCCTAGTGCACTAGGCGACTGCCTAGGTTGCCTAAATGGTTGCACTGGCCCTGTCCTTAATATTGCATGCCTGATAACACAATTACTCGTATTCTCCTACTTGTCCCTATGCCTGTTTCAAACTAATAAGCATGACAGCAAAATCAGTCATATGTCCCTGATATCATTACTCTTATTGCAACAGACAATGCAGGGAAAAGGTCATAGTTCTTAGACAAGGGCCTGATCCCATGCCCATTGATATTGATGGAAAAACTCCTTTTGAATTAAATGGAACAAGACTGATTTGAAAGTGTTCAGTATCCGCATTTGGGACAAGATTTTCAAGTGAGTTGAGCTCCCATTTAGGCACCTAAAGAAGGATCAGATTTTCAAAACTGTTCTTTACCTAGTTGACCACATTGCAGACAGAATTTCACAAGAGCTCAGCACTCTATATTCCAAACCCTTGTGAAAATCTGGCACAGAATGTGAGCATTAAAGCTTTTTCTAAAATCTGGCCTATAGGGCACAAGTCAATACAGAAATGTATCATTGCTCACAAGATATTTCAGCAGCATACTACCTCCTTCTCACAATTTTTGAATTGAGACTCAGACTGAGAAAGTGCCTTTTGACTTCAAGGTACCACAATTTTGAGAAATCAGGAGAGGTGCTCACTTTCTGAAATCCATTTACTGGTATATCAGGAATGTTTTTACAAACTCTAAAGTGGACATTGTCCAGCTTTAGTAGCTAAAATTTCATTTGCAAAAAAATGTAACATTTGTAGACTAATAACCTCATCAGTCGTATAAATCACCATTTGCTGTAATTATTTTCCACTGGAAAATTACTATAGGCATGAAAAGATAAATAGTTAATATGAAGGCAGCATTTCTTCCACAGAGGGGACTGTATATAGGTACATTGACTGGATGTTGAAACTGAAACGTCTCATATAAAACATTGATTTTTCTTGGGTGGGGGGGGGTTGGAGGGAAGGGAAGAGGAATAAATAAAATGATCAGTAACTGCCACTTTGCGGCTAAAGAATTGAGTCTTTGAATCATCACATTACAAATATGACCTTGACTTTCTGTTAGCAGACGCACACTCGGCCTCACTATTTTAAGCTTCCAAGCCAGTCACTATATTGCCGCCATCTGGAAGTCAATGGACTGAATTATGATGTTGTCCCTTATACTAGGAGAAAAAGGGTGGGAAAAGGTAAACTGTGATGTGTGCTGTACAGACTACAAAAGACAGTGGAAATACAGTAAGGAAACACAAAACAATGGGCCAAATCTTGCAGATCTCATTCAGTTCTTCCATTAGTCAGGATTTGTCCAAATGAATCTCCAAACATGCTCAAAGCAGGTTTGTTTGTTTAGTTTACTTATCACACTATAAGGGCATAAGCCTCCAAAACCTTTGGAGTATTTCCATTAATTTCAAAGGGGTTTGTATCAGGCCCCATAAACATTAACCCTTCGCAATAAGGCAGTGGTGGTAAAAGGACTATTGGGGTTTGTTTTTATCAAAAGGAAAGCAAAAGAAAAGCAAGAGCTGAGCAGGCCCGCCAACAACAATTCTGGGTCTGCCTGACATTTGGGCGATGCTGCCAGATGCACTGGCTGGTGCCCGGCAGTGTTGCCGATGTGCTGGCTGGTGCCCAGCAAGCTACTGGTTGTGCTGGCTGGGTACGCTCTTCCAGGATTTCCACATGCCCGCTTGGTAGGGTTGCCAACTGTCTAATTGTGCAAACCCAAAAAGCCATGCCCTGCCCCGCCTCTTCCCTGAGGCCCCGCCCTGTGCTCACTCCATTCCCCTCCCCACCGTCGCTCGCTCTCCCCCATCCTCACTCAGTTTCATCAAGCTGGGGCACAGGATTGGGGTGCAGGCTCTGGGAGGCAGTTTGGATGTGGGGTGCAGGCTCTGGGAGGCAGTTTGGGTTCAGGAAGGGGTGCGGGCTCTAGGCTGGTGCAAGGGTGCAGGAGGGGGTTAGGCAGTCAGCTCTTACCTCAGGTGGCTCCCAAAAGTGACCAGCACATCCCTCTAGCAGCAGCTCCTGGAGGGAGTGGGGGGCCAGGGTGTCTGCACGTGCCGCTGCCCTCAGGCACCGCCCCTGCAGATCCCATTGACTGCAGTTCCCAGCCAATGGGAGCTGCAGAGTCAGTGCTCGAAGCAGGGGCCATGTGTGGAGGCCCCCTGCCTCGCAGGGGCTCTAAGGCCGTTTCCGATGCTTCCAGGAGCGGCACAGAATGAGAGCAGGCAGGAAGCTGCCTTAGTTCCGCTGCACTGCCGGGGACCCCAGGGCCCTTTTAAAATTGCCTGGCCCACTTTGCCTCCCCCCCGCCCCCTGTTGGAAGGCCTGGAGCTGAGAGTCATGAGATATAGATCTCTCTGCACTTTCTGTATGATTTCCTTAAATTTAATGTGTCTGTTTTCCAATCTGTAAAATGGGAATGTCAATATAATTTCCCATTTCACAGAGCAAGTATGGTAGGGCTTAATTATGATGTTTGTAAAAAACACTAAGATCTGAAGATGCAAGGCTTGTTGTGGTGTCTAGATAGATGAACACAATTTTTGATAAGAAAGATTAGTTATAAGCTAATGTCATTTAGGGCAACTGCACCCGTATTTCCTCTCAGTGATCTAGCAAGGGCATCTATTGTCAGGGTTCCAGCTCCCCAGTCATTGCCTTGGGTGGAGACCCACATCTCTTTCACTTCTGAGAAGGTATTTCCAGGCTGCACAGTTCCCCGTCTTCACTGTGTTATTCCCAGCAAAAGACAAATTAAGTAGAATTATCTTGCCTTCTCTCCAGAGACTGATAACCATGTAATTGCCTACAGTTAAGCTACCACACAGCTCTTTCTGTGCAAGCTTATTTATTCTTACAGAGAAAGGATATTAAAACAATAAGAGAAAAATAATAAGCTTACTAGAGATAACCCAAACTCTATCATGGGCTCTGGCAGAAGCAGGCCTTCCAAGCCCCACAAATTAATCTCTTCTGTGGTTACAAGTTAATAACAGCGTCAGCTCAGAACTTGCACACCCATGCAAAGTTTAGCCCATACAAGTCAGGGATCTTTGATCTGGAGTTTCCAGGAATAGGCCATCAGTAGATAGTGGTTTCAAAAGGCCTCCCAAGTACCTCCTAAGAAACCCACTTCACACGGGAACCTCAAAGAACTTCAAAAAGAACAGGAGTACTTGTGGCACCTTAGAGACTAACAAATTTATTTGAGCATAATCTTTCATGGGCTACAGCCCACTTCATTGAATGCATAGACTAGAACATACAGCAAGAAGATATTTATACATGCAGAGAACATGAAAAGGTGGAAGTAGCCATACCAACTGTAAGAGGCCAATCAGTTGAGATGAGCTAACATCAGCAAGAGAAAAAAAACATTTGAAGTGATATTCGAGATGACCCATAGAAGGTGTGAGGATATTTAACTCTCACAGATCTTGGGAGACAGACCAGTCCTCGCTTACAGACATCCCTCCAACCTGAAGCAAATACTCACCAGCAACCGCACACCATACTTGAATTAATATGCAAATTAGATACAATTAATTTAGGTTTGAACAGAGACTGGGAATGGTTGGGCCATTACACTAATTGAATCTATTTCCCCATGTTAAGTATCCTCACACCTTCTATGGGTCATCTCGATTATCACTTCAATTTTTTTTTCTCCCGCTGATGATAACTCATCTCAACTGATTGGCCTCTTACAGTTGGTATGGCTACTTCCACCTTTTCATGTTCTCTGCATGTATATCTTCTTGCTGTATGTTCCAGTCTATGCATCCGATGAAGTGGGCTGTAGGCCACAAAAGCTTATGCTCAAATAAATTTGTTAGTCTCTAACGTGCCACAAGTACTCCTGTTCTTTTTGTGGATACAGACTAACACGGCTGCTACTCTGAAACCTGTTGAAGAACTTCAAGACATAACATTTACATTAGTCACTTCACTAGTAAAGTTACATAAAAACCATCACAAACAAACAATTGCATTTTTAATACAATGGACCCCAAACTTAGTTCAATGTTTATCTTAATTCTACAACGTTTGTCCAGGTATTGCAGGATGCTCTCAGTCCATAAAATTGAAATTGACAGCAATTTCAACTATACTGGGTATGATTCAATGACTTTTGGATCAGGCCCTAAACCAGTAGAAGATGTGCTATTTTTTCCCATCAGCTAGAAATCACTAACATTTGATTAGTTCCGGAGTATCTGCAAGCACTACTTGCTAACTGGTAGTTAGCTCCTTATGAGCTTTGGAGAAAAGCAGTCAGATACCAATATATTTATTCATATTAGGTAGCCACTGATTTCAGTGGGACTAACATGAACATGATACAACCTGACCCAATGGCAAGGATTTCATTAAATCTGTATGCAATATAATAAAAAATATGGTAAAATGACTTTCCTTTTTATAAATGCTTTGTGGATCAAATAAAAAGGAAACACACCTATGTATCTATGAAAAAGAAAGTTGAAATGAGCACATTAGCTTTTTGTTAAAGTAAGAAACATTATGTCTCCTTTAATCTAAAACACTGAAATTTCCTTGATAAATTCCAGTGATATAGCGATTCAATCAGGCAACAGCTTGAAAAAAATTACATTAGTGCATGGTTAGTATTGCATTCACATAGCCAGCTTCCTAATCCAATTATCCTAATTTAAAGGAAGAACAATTTATAATTTCTAGTGCACACAGTGGAGAAATTATGCTTATGTTGTGTCTTTTATTAACTTAAATAAAATATTTGGACAATCCAGGGTAGTAAATGCTTTACAACTATAAATCAGGCTTTATATTCATACAATTTTAAAAAAAATGCATTTCCTTACACAACTGGGTGGCTTCACAGACCATCTACCTTTATTTTGACCTTTGAGTCTCCTCAGTTTAGAGTCTACCCTGGTCAAAATGTCCAAAAACTCTTTTTGATGAAGCTCCTGAGTAAAAAGAAATGCAGTGGTATATCTGCTCAGTTCCTACTGCAGCGCTGCAAATTTGCAAGTGTAGCCAAGGCCTAATGGACTATAATCAGGTCACTTGGCATGAGCCAAGAAGGCAATGAATGACAAACTCAAGACCAAGGCCCTGATTCACTAAGGTACTTAAGCATGTGATTAACTGTAAACAAAGGAGCAGTCTCCCCTTGAAAGCAAGTTAGCCACATGCAAGTATTGGGCTTAATTGGGACCTAAATGGAGAGCATAAAATGACCTTTCTATTGCATCCATGACTGAGTTAGCTACTTTTCTATTATTGAAGTGAACAGACCATCTCTGGAGTGTGGCATGTGCTAATGTCTGAAGCTAGTGAAGAGCTTGGTAAAAATCTACCCAGAGACAGGCAAGGAAACCATCTCAAGTAACTAATTCAAAATACCTCACAAATGTTGATCAGGGTGAGAAGCAGCCCTAAATATGATATTACAGCCTGATTCAACTTCTTTTTGTCATTTTCCCTTGGGAATCTGGCCTTATTATTTAAGAAAACCAAATATCCTCCGAATGAATCAAGACTGGATTCATTTTCAAGAGTATACAACAACATTATGAAAAGTTTTACTTCCAAAAATTGAGTCCACAGAGATAGAAAACAAACCCCACTTTCCCTGCCCCCCTTTCTGATGTTTATCATGAATCATTCAAAGAGAGCAGAGTGAGGAATTTTAAAATGCACTCTGATTCCCCCAAACACTCATAGCTTGAGACCTGTGCAGTTACTGATGCTATACTGACACCAGACAAACATTTCAATCTATTTATCAGTGTTTTATAGTTTCGGTTTTAAGCCAGGTAAAAAGTAAAGCAAAGGCCCTGACCACATTTGATCATTAAAGATCCCATGGTATTTTTCAAAAGAGGAGACCAAATCCCAGCTAAGACTTTCTATTCGCTCTACCCAAATCCCTATTGTAGTTTAAATTGGATATGTTATTCTTCAGATTTGGTTCCTAAGAAATCCCTGTTAGTAGCATGCTGACCTGGAAAAAACTGCTGTTTCTACCCTACGGAAGGTTGTCTTAAAAAGAATAGAAGGATGAGGACATGTTTATATTATCTTCAGTCTGTATTCTTCGCATTTCTGAAAGATCAGATGATAGCTTTCAATTTATTTAGACCCAGCCTAGGAAAAATACTTAGTCATATAGATTATTACTATCAGCTTTTTGTAGGCTTTATTTTTGCAATACTCTGACATATCAAGGATATTACCTTACATATTAGAACATTAGTTGCTCCCCACTTGACCCGCAGCAAGATTTATAGCACCCCCTTAGGCAGAAAGCAGTGATTTGGGGACCAGTATCAGCAGATGCCAAGTTTTGCTCACTTCTTTATTCCTTGGTCGCTTTCATTTTTCTTTTCAGTTTCTTGTGCTCAAACAGGTAGGCCCTACTCTCCAAGCTTTGGAGAAGCAAAGAAAAAGAGCCCCCTCACAATCTGTAATACTTCTCTCTACCTGCTAAGCCTCTTCCAAACTATCACACACGAGCAAACATCAAGTGAGTCAGAATCATTTGTGGTTTGGATAAAGCACCCAAACGTCTGCATAGTCATTTGTGTACCCTGTATGAATTTATTGGTGCAAATTCTAAGCCAACAAAAATCTGGCCTATGGAGCGTGCAAGATTTCCTTTAAAACAACCAAAACAGGCTTTCTTGAGAGATTATGAGTATGATGAACATCTGGCTGACCTGGCATCATCCTCTGTTCAGCTTCCAGCCCCGAATGGGACTCAGAAGCACAAACAACAGGAAATCAAAAAGTTTAGAAAAATGATTTGGCTTGTGTCAATTCTCATTTCATAGCTGAAGAGCCCATGCCCTCCTCTCTTACAGTGGAAGTGATTATCTTTGCTATACTCTTCTGTAATTCTTATTGAAGTGGTTTAGGGAGGCAAGGAGTCTAAGTTGGTGTAATGTACAATACATAGTGAGGGGGACAGAAGATGGTATATGTCTTCATTAGACTCACCTGTGAATTTATCCTATTGTCCCTTTTATGCTCCTGAGCAGGGCTAGATAGAAAATAGGGAGATCTAGGTTTTACTCATTCTTGGCTCTAAATTACTTTAATCATCTTATTGCTCTCTGTCCCCTTTCACTCCCTCTTTTCATCTCTATCCCCAAGCACCTTCTCTATCCCCTATCAAATTTCTCCTTAAAACCCACTTCTTCCTCCCTCCCTCCCTCCCTTCTCCTCATCAATAATCCCCACATGCCTTGTCTTGATGTCATCTTCTCCCTTTTCTTATCTTATTTACATTGTGATCTCCCAGATAAGACCTGCTTCCTGTCCTGAGGTTTGTAAGATACTGTACATTTGGGGGGCGGAGGGTGGGGGGAGAGTGATAATGCTCTGATTGCCCTTCCCGGTGAAGTGAGCCTCAGACAATTTCCTGTTTAGTTTTCCTTCGGGGGAGGTGTAAAATAAAAATTGTCAAAAGCTACCTATGGACCTCAGGGATCCACAAGGGAGGGATAACCCTAGAAATACAGATGCAGGAGCTCTCTCTTTATGGATACTAAATGGTGACTGGCTGCATCTCTCTCCTTTTGGCATAGCTCAGTAGCAGCAGTAGAAGGGATTCCCCCTAAGGAAGTGTATGCTGCTTCATACATCATCAGTTCTGGCCTAGATTTTTACATATAATTACAGTGGGTCTGTAGCAGACTGCGCCATGATTCATGGACAATCCATGGCTCTCACTTCCTTCCTTTAGCATCATCCTCATATTGAGTACCTATGGAGGAAGCAAGTGGGGTCCCAAGAAGAGAGGAAGATGCTTCAGACTTAATTAACACTGTCTTCCATAGGGGAAGGTAAGATGTCTCCATTAAGAATGCCCCAATCCACATATATAAACTAGCACTCAGGCCCAATATTATCAATAATAATGGCCTCATCATCAAGACACAGGTAAATTCACGCTTTGAACGATTGGGATTGATTAACATTAATTTAAAAAAAAAAAGCACTCATGGTAATTTGATGCAAGACATTTTACAGTATGTGCCTTGTTGACTTGCTATTACTTGTGCCTCTGGATTCTGACAATTTCATTTAATTTGTTTTATGAAATAGAGAACCAAACCACTTACATGGAATGGAATCTGTGTCACTGATTAACCAGCTCTGATTTCAGATAAAAATTCAGCAAGCTTGGATGTAGCTCCTAGATTCTGGCAGGCAGAACTGCTCAAATTGAAGACAGGCAGCTTTAACACAGCATATCAATGAAGCCATAACAAAAAAAAAATATCAAAGTATATCACACTGAAATAAGACATACCATGGACATGGGTATTTTCTACTCCCTTGATTGATGTTTCCTGAATATCTGTTGGCATTTCAATAAGCAAACAGCAAATCCAAAACCAGTAGAGTTAAACTGCACAGATGTAATTTTGCTATGTTCTTTAAATTAACCTTTTTTACATGTGTATTTCATTAAATTTATGGAGTCAGCTATTTCACTGTTCAATAAAAAGGAGTTAATTAAAAAGGCATTATTGGAGAATTTACAACAATATAATTGGTACAACTGTATTAAAAGGTTAAGCCTTAATGATCATATTTGTATTCATCTGCTGGTTTAAGACTAATATGTGGCAATTAGTATTATTTATTATATATATTGTGTCTTAATAAAGCTTATTATTAAACAAATGTCGAACATTATTAATATAGTTTAATAATCTTATCTTGTAGTTATTCAATACACAATGGCACCTGATTATGAACAAAACTTGTTTTGGATTTGCTTCTATTTCAGAGATTGCATTAGCACGTACAAGAGCAATTAACATACTAGCGCACAACAGATTTTATCTAAATACAGAACCAACACTGAAACCGGTCTTTGCCAATACAGACCTGGGAAGCAAATCAAGGGCCTAATCCAGTGCCCTTAGAAATCAGTGGAAAGGCTCCCCTTGAGTTTGATGGGCTTTGGATCGGACCCTCATTGTGTCCTCTGCAACAGAGAACCTGCTGCATGGAGCAGAGACAAGACTGTGGTACCACACTGACAGACACAGATTACTGCTTCGCTAAGGAGGAGTAACAACATGTATATGGTGGTGGATGGATGGTTACCCCACTTACCAGATCCAACCCAACAAGACAGCCTGGAAAAAAAAGGTACACCATAACTCAACACAAATACTCGGAATTGTGTACACTTCCTGACATAGCCAATGTACATGTTACTTTTGATTTGGGGGAGTACAATATAAATGCTAACTTATTTGAGGTGTAGACCTCACCCACTTAGACACAGGCCAAAGAGGGTGTGGTCATGTGTCTCACAGGCTAGTATGTTTCATGTGTCTTCTTCATAGTGCACTTCTGGGCTTTAGGAAGAGATCTTGCACTGCTGCTTGCACAGAGGCAAGAGGCTTTCTACACCCTGTATGCCTCACTCCTACTCCCGCACCAGCACAGGAGAAGGCAAGATTGGGGCCTAAGGTCCCAATCTAAAGCAGCACTTAAACACATATTCAACTTTAAACACACAAGTAGTTCCATTGACTTCACTGGAACAATTAACATGCTTAAAGTTAAACATGCGCTTAAGTACTGTGCTGGATCAGATTTAATCTGTATATGTGTGGGGGGGTCTTCATTTAAAGTAGAACCTACAATTGTAAGATTTTCTAGTTAATTATTCATATTCTTTGATACTTTAAGTGTCTTTTAGGTTGTCAGCTGTTTGGGGGCAGGGACAGATATATTTTATGGTTGTACAGTCCCTAGAACAATGGGGCTCAATCTGATTGGGCATGTGAGACACTACCAGAGTATAATGGCATAATTCAGAGTTTACCTCTGGATGAAAAGATCCTCTAAATTTTTCAGTGTTCTTTTCTCCCTCAGTGATTGTATGCAAAACAGTTCTTCCATGAGCTCTATATATCGAGAGAGCGAGAATGGAAAAACTCATATTTTCCATACACACACACACAAACACCTCAGAGAGGAAAAGATTATTGAAAAACTGGAGGAATCATTTCATCCAGAGCTGAGCTGTGAATTATGCCGGCAGGTCCAATTCAGAAAAGCAGTTATCTAGTGCTTGACCTCAATGGGACTTAAACACATGCTTAAGTGCTGTTTCAGAATAGGGACATTTTCCTCAAATGAAGCCTTAAATTTGGCTGTTATCTAAGGACAGGTCCAAATTAAAGAAAATCAATTATTTCTTGAACTGTTAAAATTTAGAAGTAGATAAAAATGGATTAGGAGTCCCACTTTTAAGAGTTGAGAAATCAAAAATATCAGCTGATGACTCTACTGGCAGCACACAATGAGTTAATGAAGGTCTCACTACACCACAAGTAGAGCTGACTTCTGTATCATCTCTGGTGGATGTCTAATAAGGCACCTTGCCTTGCTGAGGGCACACATGCTTTTTAATACTCCTTGCTCCTGCCTGAACCACACCATAGCGGTATTGTACACTGGCCCCCAACTTTGCCCTCAGGAAATGCTCCCATGGAAAATTATTGACAATTACAAATGGTGGTTCAAGATTCTGGATGAAAGCAAGATTCAACAAGTTCAACCCAGAGGTGCTCCTTGATGGTAGATATGGATCCATTCCTGACAATGTTTTCCAGACATGAGAATGAGTTTATTGTGCAGAGACACCTTCAATTCTAAAAGAGAATTTTAAACTGTGGGTGCAGAGTATGGTATTTTCCCTTGATTGTTGATATGAAACAGCAGCAGGGGCGGCTCCAGGCCCCAGCACGCCAAGCGTGTGCTTGGGGTGGCATGCCGCGGGGGGGCGCTCTGCCGGTCGCCGGGCGTTCGGCAGGTGGCTCCGGTGGACCTCCCGCAGGCGTCCCTGTGGAGGGTCTGCTGGTCCCGCGGTTTCAGTGGAGCATCTACAGGCACGCCTGCGGGAGGTTCACCAAGCTGCAGGACCGGTGACCGGCAGAGTGCCCCCAGCGGCGTGCCGCCATGCTTGGGACGGCGAAATGGCTAGAGCCGCCCCTGAACAGCAGATACTTCCACTAGCAACCTTATTAACCTTTTTCACACATTGTAAAAGATCATGTCTGTCTACAATATTTCCACCTGACAAATTTCAGAATTTGTTGTAGCTGGGAAAACAGACACCAAAGAACTTTCCTAGCAGTTTGTCACCACTGAAGTCACAGAAAAGGAGGATGTGAAGGAAAAAAGTGTGATGAGGGCATCAACAGGAGGAAAAGATTTCATTGCATGGACAGAAACAATTATTCCTGAAGTCTTGTGCAACTGGTAAGTGAGAGACTGCGTGAGTATGGCAACCATATACTTTGTTGGCAATTGCAGTTGGGCAAGTATGCTGAATTTTATGCTGGAGTGGGTAGGGGAGGGTTTACAGGGAAGACCAGTAGAGATGAAATCTTTTCAAAATCTGCAGTTATGTTTAAATGTCATGTTGTGATTAAGCTATGAAGGCTGTTTGTGTGACATATCAACAAAACACCATCCACCCTGACTTGTTTGTTGTTTGTTTGTTTGTTTGTTTGTGGGACAGAAGGACGGGTTGGGGTGGTGGGGAACTTGTGAAACAGACCAACACAGCATAATACTATGTATTTGTATATAGCATCACAAAGAAATCACAAAACATATTACAGCTAGAGATGTGGGTAGGCTAGAGAAGAGGGTGGATTCCAGTGAGATTATAATTGAGGTAGTGATTCAGTTGGGCTTGTTACAAATTAGCAAATCACAAATTGCTGGGACAGCATGAGAGAGAGAGAGTGACCCTTAACTATGGACTGTGACAGAGAGGAGGCCAAGACTAGAAGGGTAGACTGTTTGGATGTGAATGAGGTCAGAGAGGCTGGATGAGGCGTGATAAAGGAAAGTTACAAGAGCAGTTCTGATCTGGATTTGAAGATGGATAGAAGTCAATTGAAAGGGCTAGAAAACAGGGAAGACATGGTGCCATTTTCTTTATTCAAGCAATTCTGTAGCTGCAGCATTCTAGACCCCCTGCTGCTTATATAGAAGTGCTTTAGAAAGACCATAAAAATGGGAATTACAAGAGCGTAAAGTAGAACATTATATATAGCCCTGTAGGAAAACTACTGAATAGACAATGGGGAGTGTTTTTCTTAAATATCTTCATGGCAGTACTAAGTGTAATTTTTTTGAGAACACAGATGAAGGGCAAAACAACCTCCCATTCCCTTCCTGGTGTCACAATTTGTAGACTTGCCTCCCCCAGATTTTTGTTTAGTATTTAGGGGCAAAAGGGATTGGCTTTTTCCCTGGTGCTGTGTTCTTGGGAATGTCAGTCCCTAAATGAACACATCTGGGCTTATTAGCCCCTCATGTATTAATGAGGATGATGGTATTGCCACCAAAGTGGTAGGGAGTCCGTAGTTGCCAGCGTAGATCATTTGCAACCCAAGCCATAACACATTGCCAGTTCTCGCCCATTTTCATGCAAATATTCACTTTGTTTAAGTTCCAGACTTTAAATTTTACTGAAGCGTATCATATCTTTCCAAAGGTCCTAAAAGTGTGGTTTTTTTTCTTCTGGGATGTTGGGATTAGTAGTGATGTTGAGGATATTATTTACTTTACATTATACTGTTGTTTATAGGAAGTTTTCCCATGCCTCAAACACAATAGGTTTTGATTTTACACTACCAAAGTAGGAGGTTTGCAATTCAAACACCAACAAAAGCAGCACATAGGAATGCATTGTTTTTAAAGTCTTTTAGCATTTATATGATTATATAAAACAAAAGTTTTATATAACATGAGAGGTATTACTAGACACTTCAGCTAAATTTATTAACTTTTACTTAGACCTATTGGGTTTGAGGGGGTTTTTTTCGGGGGGGAGGGGCTTTTGAACTTTTAAGTGTGCTTTGAGCAACCACTTGGGGATCGGTGAATTAATTAGCCCTAATTTGCCTCAGGCTTGCTGGGGCTGGACACATGACCATTGTTAATTTTGCTAGTGAGTACATATTTTACTGGAGAGTGGGTAGTTTTAAGTAACACAGGACAATCCTACCAGATATTCCCAATGGTGCAAATCCCAAACTAGTGCCAAAAGCTCCTTTTCACAGGTGGTGAATCCCTTCTCTACCACACTGGAAGGTTTGGAGGCATATGCCACAGGGTGGAGCCCTATACTGTGGTTCTGACTTAGTACAGCTCCCATGCCCCTCCCAGTAGTTGCCAGTTGCAGCACAAACAGCTTTCCTACCTGGGGATATGCTAGGGCTGGGGTTTGAACTAAAGCTTATTTTAACTGGACTATGGCTTCCTGCTATTGAGAGCTCCATTCCCACTCTGCTCCCTCTTTTAACAAATCATTCAATGGGGCTGCCTTTTCTGAAAAGCCCTTAATTACATTTTGAGAGAAATTAACCATTCCCAGAAAAGATTTAAGAACAGTTACATCTGTGGGAGCTGGGAATTTAAGAATCAGCTCCACTCTTGGTTGGTCAGGGGAATGTCCCTCCTTTCCCTGAATCACCCAAGACAGCTTACTTGTATGGAGCACAACTGGGATTTTGTGGGGGGCTTACAAAAAAATCAGGAACCTGGGTTCAAGGTAACACCCTGTCCAATACCTTCAGATTCTTTTCCCTGGTCTGAGTGCAAACCAGGATATTATTTATATTAAAAAATTACACTTTTTTCCAGGCATCCCATCCCACATTTTGACCACATGGATGTGACAAATAGGGGCATTATTCCAGCCAATGGCACCCTCACAAAACACAGATGTCTTCCCTGAAAGGTGACTGCAAACTTGTAGTCTCTGTCCTGCCACAAAAGGGATAGCAAAAAACCTACTAGCCAAACCCACAACCCACATTGGAGGCCATCACCTTCTGATATTTTGCCGCCATGGGGACCATCAGGGGGGTCACCCATTTAAGGGGGCAAAAATCCACTATAAGCCCCCATGTCTTGCAGACAGTTTTAAGGACCAGCCAGAGGGCCGTGTTATTGGGTCTTTACTCTTTCATTAAAATCCTTTGGCTTAAAAGCCCATCAGTTGTTTCTTTCCAGTTGGCTTCTGCCTCCTTTGGATACCTATATTGTTTCTGGGGCGGGGAGATTCGAAATAAGCCACTGAGAGTTGGAAAAGCTTGTTTGCAAATGTCAATCTCATGCAAAAATCCTGGGTGTTACCAACAGGGTAGACTAGGTAGATTAAAGGATTTACAGCAAATCTAAACTTTTGACCTCCCCAAACTTGTACAGGAATATGGTAATGGAAGCTTTGTGTGTGAGAGAGAGAGAGAGAAAGAGCAAGAGTGAGAGCAGGGTACAAGGTATGCTTTTTACTGAATGAAGAATCCAGAGTTTGTGATGCTGGGCAGAAAGAGACTGGAGGTAAAGAGCCTGAAAGTATTTCAGAAACCTCTATCATAATTCACGTACCAGGGTTCCTTCCAATGGATAAAGAGACAGAGTATCGGAGGGGAAACCCCTTCTGTGAAATAAACAGTCTTGGTGACTAGGTGGAAACAGAGGACTGAGTCATCCTTGTCCCTAGAAGATTTTGCAGTCTGGTGAGTGACTTCCTTATTCCTGGACAAGTACTTACTCTGCTTTAGCATTCAGTCTGTTTTGCAGGAAAATTATTACTGCTAGTAGACTGAACTCTTCCCTCTAAAAAGTTGGCCCCGCCAATAAGTATAAAATGACATGGGTGAGTGCTAGACAGATGCAGCTGAATGTGTGCTACTGTAGATTCATCTGCATAATTCATACTGGACTAGTTTGTTCACCCCACCCTGATAATTCATTAAGATTGAGATCTGGAATGAGAAAGGCCACACACTGTGATTATAACACATAGGAATGATTCTATAAACTTCTAACACAAGTAGTACAATTCACATCAGTGAGACTACACATGTGAGTAAGGGATACATAATCAGACCCCAGGCCCTCCCACACCCATTTTATTTAAAAACAACTTTTAACCACACAAATCCAGTTTTGTTTTGTTTTTTAAATAGTGATTTTACCAACTGGGTTATCCTGAAATCTCAATGCTATTGTAAGTAATTTCCTACCTAGACAGGACAATGATAACAAAATCATTGTACTGCTCTACATAATTATAAATGTGGTAAATGGAGTGTTTGAAAAAAATAAAATTGTGCACTTGAAATATAATTGTGAAAGCCATTTAATGAGATTTTTCTCTTAAGTATAAGTCAAAATCCAGCAAAGAATTTAACATGTGCTTAATATGCTTTCCTGGATTTAGGTGACAGTGGCAAAGTTTTCAGTGTAATTTAATAAATGAATAAGCTATATCTCTCCACCCGCAAAACTGAGGTGCGAGTTTATTCATAAGATCAAATGAATACATTAAAATAATGGGTCCGACCCTCTGAATTGCTGAGCACCCTCAACTCCCACTAGCTTCACTGGCAATTGAGGGCACTCAACACCTCACGGGATTGAGTCCATTATGTACAAAGCACTTTGATAGTTAAAACCTTATAGACAGATAAGGGATGGGTGGACAGTTCTAACTAATGCTGACCCCTGCGTCTGTGTGGCATTCCCAGTAAATTCAATGATGGAGCTTATTTCATGATCATGGCCTAAATGGCATCTCAAAAAAGCTACATGTTGGAGGGTTTGTTATATGCTATGCACTTTTGGAGGATTAATTAAATTAAATACAGCTTGATCTACCCATTGCTATGAAGATCTATGCTTTCTACAACAGATTGATAAGTATGCAAAATGTATGTTCATCACACTAATCTGTTTCCTTGCTAACCTTTTATGGAGCCTTTCTAAAAGTATAATTAGTTAAAACTACAAGTTAGAAAATTGTGTTAGTATTAATTAATTATAGCAGATGGAATTTTGAGAGGAAGGAGAAAGACTAATTTCAATGTCTTGTAATAAATAGAGTTAAAAATAGAGTCATGCCAGCTGCAAGATATTCTCAGCCAACTTGTATTTGCTGAAAGTGAGAAAATACCGTCAAGCCAACTGCTTGCTTGCAAAAGTAGATGCAGTTGTACAGGACTTCCGAACTTGTGATTCAAGGCGAGGAATATGCCCTGCATTCAAACCCTTCCTTCTCAAAACAGGAGAGCTGTGTTAAATTGTGTCACTTAGAGAGATTTATTCCAAGACTAAATTTACAGCACTGGTGACCAGAGGTGATATTGCCAGAGCTGTGTAAAGATTGGCAGTTTGCCTACAGAAAATGCACTTCTGACTCAGTACAATTCTAGCTGAAAGCTATTATAAATAAATCTTTGAAAGTATTAAAAACCTCTGGGCCTGATCTGGTGAGGTACTAAGAACCCCCAAGTCTCACTGATTTTAATAGGAGTTGGAGGCACTCCGTGCCCTGCTGGGCTGGCCAGTTCCTCCCCTCCTTTTTTAAAGTAAATAATATTTCTAGCTGATTGGAAAGAGCTTTAGGATACTCATTTTTACATTTTAAGTAAATACTAGAGACAAGTCACACCCAGAACTTTGTTTCCCTGCATCACAATTTGCTATTATGCACTGGATTATTGGTGGGATCCAAAACCACAAAGAGCCTTTTTTCAGTTCTAGTTTACATTCAAACAAAATCTTGCAAAAGGCAATTTTTAAAATCACTTTTCAGAGTAGAATGCAGTTTAAGAAAGTCATGGCCATTTTAAAAGTCACATTCTTCCTGGTTCCTATGAATTTACAATGAACTTTCTAATACTAAGCGAAGCTTATTTGAAATAGCAAGTTATATTACAACTCCTTCAAATAGCAGTCGGGGTAAGGCCTAATTTAATACCATTCCCTAGGGGTTGTTGGGCAAAACATTTACTCATTTCCACTTTGATGAGAGCCCTCTGTATGTTTCACTTTAAATATACGTACAATTCCAGGGTTTCAAAACCATCTGTATCCCTGCCACAACTTTTTACAGCTAGTGGCTATTCCACCACAAATCCTGCAACATTTCATTAGGATTGGTAAAGGAACGGCAGAGTAGAAGAGGCTGCTGATTGCATTTGTTGTAAGTTCATGACTCTTTTCCCACAGGTGACCCCAGCTCAAACACTGAGTGTGGATACCTATATTGGCACAACTCTGCAAGTGGGAATTGCTGTTACATAATCACACAAAGTAGAAAGGAGTGATGGCATCAGCAGATTATTCTATTTCTATTGTTTCTGTGATGCAGATGCTTTTTCAATGTGACACTTTCCACGTGCTTTGTTTCTGATGCTATGAACTCTTCAACAGTTTACCATAATTGGACTTTACCCAAATCTGTATCTGCAGCTTTTAATTTCTTTATCTCCCAATTTGATTTGTCAGTCTTTGTTCAGATACTGCTGATTTCTTTGCGGTGCATACATTGTTTCCCTAGCTCCTGAGACTGTTTAGAGCAGTGGTTCTCAGACTTTTGTACTGGTGACCCCTTTCACACAGCAAGCCTCTGAGTGCGACCCCCCCCTTATAACTTTTTATTAAAACACTTTTTAATATATTTAACACCATTATAATGCTGGAGGCAAAGCGGGGTTTAGAGTGGAGGCTGACAGCTCACGACCCCCCATATAATAACCTCACGATCCCTTGAGGGGTCCCGACCCCCAGCTTGAGAACCCCTGGTTTAGAGCTACATTTGTTTTCTAGACTAGATCCCCAGGGTCAAAATGGAATTTTGAGTCAAATCCCCAGTAGCATACTTTGAAAAAACCGATTGCAATGCAGTTAAACCTGGCTTTGAAAGACCTTCCTCAAGTGCCCCTGCCCCAACCCTGAATAACAGGAAAAATATAGATTGTTAGAATATTCTCTGCCATGGTTGTCTTTTATACATCCAGGTTTATTACACTTTAAAATCTTTACTAATTTAAGAAGAGAGCAGGATGACTTAGATTCCCCTGCATTCTTAAGTAAAACAAAATCTCCAACCAATTAAATATTTCTGACTTCAAAAGGGCACAGGGTAAATTCAGCCTGACAGTAATCCCTACAAGCAATCAGCTCTATTTTCTTTTTAAGCTCATACCCTCACTGTAGATGAACCCAAAAATATCTTTTTGCAAAAGCCATGTTAGATAATACATGTTTAGATAATAAAAGTAACACAGACAATGCAAACACACTGATTATGCAATCCTAACAGTGGGCAATCCTTAGAACCTTGCCTCACGTTTGCTTAAACCTTAATAAAAAGGGTCATGTGTGTCTTCTTTAATTTCTTTATTTAGAAAGCTTAGAATGAGACTAAATACATGGAACCATACATATTATTGTTTAATCATTAAAGCCACACATTTCAGTGGATATCATTAAGGCAACATTTACTTACATCTAATGACTGCATGCCACAAGATCTTTAGCAGGGATTGAATCTGGGACCTCTTGTACTAACATCACCAGCTTCTACTGCTAAGGACTAACCCTCAACTGTCAGCTGACATTCATTTACCTCTTAAGTGGATCAGCCACTAGAGGAGGATAAAGACTCTCCCTCTGGAAAGGTGGGCTACAGAGTCAAATATATGCAGGTACTGGACATACCACAATATTTCTCTTTGCTTAGTACAGGGAGTGAGCATAGAATATTAGATACCACTATGAGAATGCTAGGAATAGGGTTACTTTGTAATTACTTTAACAGGAGTCCTGCTTGAATCTGAGTGAAGAATATGCATATAATGTACATACATACACACATCCACCCCACTTTCACTTCACACACAACACTGAAATATGTTTACCTTTGGGATGGAACATGGACTAAGTGTAAAAACCTAAATGCTAACGTAATTTGGATTCTCAACATTAGACTAGTTCGGAAGCATTTGGACAAATTGCACACTCAGTTAAAATTCACCAACACCTTGGGTTCTACAGCTTACAGAAAGAGCAGGATTTGTCTTATGTACACGGATGGTTAGGTAAATAGCCTTCCCATATAGCTAGTTGATTTGGAAGAGTCTGTGCCATACAAAAATAAGACACCAATCAGGCCTTGATTTGGATTTTGGTCTTTGAACATTACTGTGATACAAAACATTATCACTGTAAATACAATCCTAGTGGCTCCTTAAATTAATTTCTGTTTTACACAAAGGAATTCTATTTAATAACACTCAGTTCCTATTTTAAAAAAGCTCCCTTCCTGAAAGGGAGGGAAGGTAGGGAAGTTAAAGGGCCAGGACACCACCCCCCACCACACACACACATTCTGTTTCATTTGGAATTATAGAACTTCAAATATAAATAGAGTTTATTAAGTTTAGGACAGCATATCTTCAGCTGACAGACCCAGAAGGAGATACTACTTAAAGCAGCAGACGGGCAGCCACATTTCAGCAAACAAATACTGTTTATATACAAAATATATAAGTGACTCAGAGACAAAAGAAACTTGGGAGAAGGGTTTTATACATTAAATGGTATAACTAAATTTAGTCTTCTAGCTACAGAAAGGAGATCGTACAAAGAAGTTAGAAACAAAGCTTGCTCTTAAGTAAATAGGCACAGAGTTCAAGTCTCTGATCAGATAATAATCTTATTGTGCAAGCCACTGAAAGACACTCGAAGGTGGTGAGTGCTATTTAGTGAGAAATCCATTCCATGACTGCAAGTCTATGCCCTTATTTTGCGACCCTTATGTGATCAGAGTGACATTGTAGAACACTGGCTGCCTACGTTGCAATACAGAGTGTGCCTCAGAACTATCATCATCATGTTCCTATTATGACTCTGGCATTTAGGAGAGTGACAAAGCTCCTCCACTCCTGTCTGTTTCTGGCAAGTCTTTCAATAGTTCCCCAGCATTTTCAGGTTGGCTTCCACAGCTCTTTGCCATGTTTTCATTTTTTCGGGCAGCCTCATTTTCACTTGCCTTCAGGTGTCCATCTTATTGCTACTCTGGCGATGGAATCAGTTTCCATCCGAAGCACATGACCGATCCATCTCCAGTGCTTCCTGGCAATGATGGTGCTCAGATCCTCTTGGCTAAACTGTGTCAGTAGATCTTGGTTTGAGATTGTGCTGGGCCAAAAGATATGGAGGATTTTTCTGAGGCAAGTTGTATGGAATGAAGACAGTTTGGACATGTCATACTTTCTCATTCACCAGCATTCTGCACTATAAAGTAGTATTGAAAGTACACAGCTCTGATAAATCTTGAGTTTGGTTTTGGTGTTGTATTTTGATGATTTCCAGACTGTATTTAAGGTCCTGAAGGTGTTCCTGGTTTTACTGATTTTGTTCCAGATGTCCTGGCTTGTTCTGCTGTCCTGGCTGATGGTGCTGCCCAGGTATGTGAATGTTTCTACATTGGTGAGAACATAATCCTCTATCTGTACTGGTGATGGTGAGGCAAGATTAAAGGTCATGATATCTGTCTTATTTCAGTTGATTTTCAGTCTAATTTGCTGGCTGAATGCGTTGAGTTGAGTAGTTTTTTCTTGTATATGGTGTTGGGTATGTGATAGAAGAGTGACATCATCTGCAAAGTCCAGGTCTTCAAGAGATGAGAAGAGTGTCCATTTAATGCTTTCCGGTATGTCATCTGTTGTACGCCGCATTACGCAGTCGATGGCAATGTTGCAGAGGATTGCAGACATGACACACCCCTGATGTACTCCTGTTTTGACTTCAAAACTGAGCTCACTGTGATCAACACTGCATGTAAAGTTGAAATAAAAGCTTTTGATGATGGTGATTATACGGAAAGGAATTCCATATGCCCACAGAATGTGCCATAGGCTGGTCCTGTGAATGCTATCAAAAGCTTTCTCATAGTTTGAAATTTATGTTGAGTTGCCATTGCCATTCTAAGCACTGTTCTATTATGTTTCGTAGAATGATGCGCATCCATGTCCTTTCTGAAAACCAGCTTGCTCTTTTCTGAGAATGCTATCAACTGCCTCTGATATATGCTGGACTATAATCTTACACAATACTTTGCTTGGCACAGATAAAAGTGTGACACCACACCACTTATTACAATCACTGAATGTTCCTTTCTTTGGTATCTTCACTATAACCCCATTGGTCCTTTTTCCCTTTCCCAGACTGATGTAAATAGAGGGGCCAGGATAGATGCTGCTAATTTAGGATTTACCTTGAACAATTCTGCATTCAAGTTTGGAGCCTTCCCATTTTTTAAGGATTTGATAGCTTGAATGATCTCTTCCTTAGTGGGGGTGCCTATGCTGATATCAAGATCTTTTTTAGCCTCCTGGATGTTTGCTTCCTCTTTAGGTGGCTCCTGTTCAGCAATTCTTTGAAATGCTCTGTCCAGCGCATTACGTGTTCTTTTTCGGTTGTTAGTAGGTGTCCCTGTTTGTTCCTGATGAGGGTGTCTGTCGTTTACCACTGATACAGCTATAGGGTTTCTTTATTTCTACTGCAAGAGAGGCTACAATGAGCATGTTCAACTATCATGGAAAGCAACTCAAGCGGCTGCTTACAGTCTGGCCCACTGTGAGCATATAACCAATTTTTATTATACACTCTTAAAATGGGAACTATGGTAGGGAAAGTACACAAAATATTGAACACCTAGCTCAAGAGTGAAAGTAAACCATGCCCAAGCAAGATGACAAAGTAGGTTTTGAGGAGACACTTGAAGGAGTGAGGAAGACTGGCTGGTGCAAAGCCAAAAGGAGGCTGTCTGTGCAATTCACTGTTTTGTAGTATTCACTATTTTGTTTTCTCTTCATTGTTCAATGTGTGCCCCCCCCCCACTCCCCTCCACACACCTTATTTATTGCATGCTACCCAAGCCCTGATCTGAAGACAGAATTATTAATTTCCTCATGGGCTTTTCTGTGGCACTCATGATATTTGAGTGCTTGACAAAGAGTTAATTGTCACAAAACCTCTGTAAGGTGTTGCGGGGTTGTATCCCCATTTATCAAATCAGGAGATGAGGGACAGATTAAGGTCAATGGCAACCAATAATTTTGGATGTACAATTTGAGAAACTGAGGGACCTGATGTTTTCAGAGTATGTAGCACTTTATATATGTATGTAGCACAGCCACCTCCCTGCCTAATTTCAAGTCCCTACTCCAAAGCACAAGAGTACTTGAGCACCCCCCAAAAAGGTCATTAGAATTTAACAGGCAAAACTATGTATTTTTCTGTAACTTCATTCTCATAAAGGGCTGTACTGTTTCCGCTGAAATAAATTCAACTTGAGGCAGACAACTGGCAAACAATTAAAGTACAGCAATATTGTAAGTAACTGAAAGCAGGGTATTATCATGGAAAGTGTTAGGCAACTTTAATAGTAGGCAGTGCTATAGGCTCCACCTTGCACATTGTATATAGTTAATATACATGGTCATGTGACCCCACTGTAGCCATGTGGGGTCTTCGTAGCACACGTGTTTAGAGATGCCTTTTGTTCTGACACAACAGGCCTCTATGACAGGGAGCCAATGGAGAGACTTGCAGCATGGAGCATTATAGGATCAGAGTTGTGTGTGAGGAAGATCGGTTTAGCTGATAAGTGTCAGATATATTGAAGAGATGAGAACTGGAGACTGGGGAAGAGGGGTAGTCTAAGCAGCTGTAGAACCGTGGTAAGAGCAAGGATTTTGGTGATAGGGACAGAAAGGAAGGGGCAAAAGGGAATGGGGAAAGGAGAGATGAATAGAACCTCTTTCTGATCTCACAATATCCTCAAACAAATTACCTCACATTTTTAATTCTTTTTAGCTTTGTGGTTTGACCATATTCGGTGTTGGTGTTCAATATTCGATAGTCAAATTTCAAGCTATGTTGCTTAGTCATGATTGCTTGAGTAAGTCACATAGTACAATTTCGGTTCCCTGATTGTGCAAACATTTCTCATGTGGATTTATGTGGAAATTTAAATTCTGCCATTGTGAATACTCATCCCTGAATTTTGAAGTTTGCTTTCTGCAAAGGTTGGCACCAGATAAGTCAACAGAAAAAGGTTAAGACTGAATCAAGTTCATTCAAACATTCAAGTGCATAGTCCCAGATTATTTTGCTTCAGAACCCCAGCTGTGTTTTAGCATGCCCAAAATAACGCTAACTAAAAGAGTAGATCTCTACCCAATTGCAGAAGTTTCTATACCAAGAAAAAAAATCTTGGTAAAATATGAAGAAAATAAAGAAAGAGGGAGTGCATGCCATTAGCAATTGCTCCTAGAATGCCTGCATTTCATTAAAAAATAAAATAAAATAAAAAGAGAGAGAGAAGATTCAGTAAGAAATAATCTAAGGCACAAGCTTCACTATGGGAGATGTGATATTGAATAGACCAGAAATAAGTGTCTTATCTATGGCAAAGTCTTCACAAAGTGTAACAAAGAACCATTTTACAAAAATATGTAAAAACCAAGTAGCATACATAAAGTTACAAAAACTGATGATGCAAGTGCAGCAATTAGGAACTGCATCATGCCAGTGTGGCATCTAGTTAAGGGGGCTATCTCCAGCACTGGCCAGTACCAGAGGATTAAGGGGAGGATTCAAAAAGCATTACAAAAGAAGCCCCGTAATGATTTGTTTTCTAACCACCAGCCTTAGATGTTTGAGTTATTTCCTGAAGCATGAGGGCTTATTCATTCAAAACTCTTTTTAACACTCAATAATGTAACCCTTCATTTTCTGTCAACTTTTTTCTTGAATCTGTCTAAGTTCTTGCTCCCAATGGTGTCTTGTGGAAATGGGTTTTCATAGACTAATTGTGCATTATGTGAAAAAGTATTTTATCAGGTTGACATCTGTTTCTTTTCAATTCCATTGAGTATTTCCTTTTTCTAGTATTATGAGAAAGGGTGAAGAGAAGTTCCCAATCTACCTTCTCTGTACCATTTATTTTATTTATCTCCTCTTTAAGGTAAATAGGTCTACTTTTCAATCTCTTCAGATAGAAATTTTTTCCATGCCTCTCATTCTTCTTGCCCATCTCTAAGCCCCTGCCACCAGAATGGAACATAAAATTTAGGTGAGGACATAACAGTGCTATATTTATGAAATTATAACATTTTCATTGTTATTTTCCATTCTATTCCTTATTCATCATAACATTGTTTGCCTTTTTTGCCAGCTGCAGCCCATTGAGCACAGGTTTTCATTGACCTACCTCTAACAATGTCCAAGTCTGTCTCCTGAGTTGTTAGTGTTTTTAGAGTCCTCTAAGGTGTGAGTAGTTCAAATAATTCCTTCTAATGTGTAATGCCATGGAGGTGTCACTATTGAATTTCATCTGCCATCATGCTGCTAATTCTCCTATCTTTGTTAGCTCCCTCTGAATTTCCTCATAGGCTTCTTCTGTCTTGATTAACCTAAATAATCTGAGTGACATTCTATACTTTAGGAGAGTGCCCCGTAACCCCCACATTTCTCATTTATATGTAATTGTCATCTTGCATATAAAGCATGTCATGTAAGTTATCGGGGAAAGGGTTATGATCTGGTGTAAGTCACTATTCTATCTAAATAGGTATATTATTAGTGCATATGAATTTATGAGATTGTGTTTTATAGTTGTCAGTAAAACATGCTCTAAATTGGGGAATCAGTCAGATATTGTCTCCCCAGAGACAACAGCAAGGAAAGTAACCAATGCCTGAGCGAGTGTCAAACAACAATCAACAGCCATTGTCCAGCAAGGGAGCTATAATTCAATGATTCACCTGCATAAGGCCACACCAGGGAATTGCTCAACCTTGCCTGGCGACTCAGCAATGCCCCCCAGACATGCCTGAACTTGTGTTCTCCAAGCCCATGGACTAAGGGTATGAAACAGACCACAGGGGCCCCATGCTTGGCCTGTCTCCTTCCCCCACCTATTCTGCAAGCAACAAAGACACTCAGAAGACTGAAGACTCCAACAGAGGAGACTGGCCCAGGTTTAAAGTTTAAGGGACATATACTGAGGACTGCAGTATCCAGTGGAGTGAGAAAAACTGCTTAATTTATATGTTGTCCAGTGTAATAGGGTTGAGAGTTTAGACTGCATGTGTATATTTTATTTGCTTTTGGTAACTAACTCTGACTTTTTGCCTATCACTTATAATCACTTAAATCTATTTTTTGTAGTCAATACATTTGTTTAACTGCTTATCTTCACCAGTGAGTTTGTATGAAGCATTTGGTATGGGTGTTTGCTCAGGTTTACAAAGGCTGGTGGATATCTACTTTCCATTGATGAATTAGTGAACCAATTAATAAATTTGCACTGCTCATCTTTAGCAGTCCAAGATGATATATTTCTGAAGTACAAGTCTGGGAGCTGGGGTGATTTGGCTGGTGCTTTTCTATGAGTGATTCATGAGTGGCTCTGGGAGCATTCTTGCAATCTAGCTGGGTATGGTATCCACATGTGGTTATGCTGAGTGATGATAGCACCTGAAGGGGCTTGCTACTTGTCACTAGCAAGCCATTGTTAGAGACAGCCCAGGCTGGAGAGTTAAGGGGGCACAGCAGCCCCACAGTCCCAGGCTGTACCCCAGTGATTCCATCACAATCTGATGTGTGAAAAATTTGCCAACTCACTCTTCACTTCTCTGTCACCCAATTAAATCAAACAATCCTATTACAGACCCTTGAAGCACCAGTATCCAGACTGGAGGAAGTTGGTGGGGAAGTGTAGGTAGTTAAACTGCACTCCCACTTCTGAATGGCACAGAGAACACCAGTCAGGTGCTCCATTATACAACAAGCATTCACTCTTGAACAGAAAAGAGGAAGGCTCCCAGCACACAGAAGGGGCGCATGACTGGTACTAGGATCCAGGAGGTAGCATCCATCTGCAGAGTCAGCAGCCAGAGCTAAACCCTCCTTCAGTCCAGCATCTCTGTGCCTGCAGAAATGGAGGGGAGCAGTGACCCCACATGCCCTCCTCATGCCTTGCCTCTGTTGGTGGGGCATAATGACCTCCCCCCAAAAAAAACCCAAAAATCTACACCTATGGATGTCCCCAGGCCCATATGAGCACATGACCACTCTTGTGACTTCCATTTGCTTCATTTTCTGTCAGGAAACAAAGAAATCTGAGGAGGAACCTGAATTCCGCATCTGCGCAGTGACGCAGAATTTCCCCAGGAATGTCTCTCATAAGTGGTAGAAAAAGTAATTCTGAAGTTTCAAGCATTCATGACCTTAAGATAACTGTGAACAATGATTACAAAAGCCTTAAATTTGATATTTAAGGCAATAGACACATGCACAGTAAAGAAATATATCTAAACACACCCATCTCCACACCCCAAAAAAGTTGAATTGAAGTTGAGTCCAGTTTGAACCCACAAAAGAAGAACTCGTATTAATTGTATCACAAAAGCAGCCTCACACTGGCCCAAATTCAAGTGTGATGTGTAATGTGGTATCATTACACATCATTAAGTAGGTGTAAATAGGCATAAAAATATCTAAATTGTAGCTTACTTGCCAAGAAAGCAGGGTTTATAATAAGGGCAATGTTTCCTTAAATTAATTCATTCTTAAGCCTTTTTCAGCAGCACTTTCTGCTGCACTTCTCACTTAACTCTCGTGCTGAAGGGATAGATGAGCACATTAGACTCCCTCAGATCCAGCAGGAAAATTCAGACGCATGGTATAAAGAAGTATGAATTACATGTTTTAGTGTGAATCTAAGGGAGTCCAGCTGAATCTATGCTAATGAAACAAACTATCCGAAGAAGTTTAAGTTACATCAAATGAGACTCCCTTAGATTAGCCTCTGATTTTGGCCCTCCATCTTTAACTCATTCATTTGTGACTGACAGGAAAACACACTGAAAATTTAGTTTGTGGTTTCATTCCATTTTAAAATTAAAATAAGGAAAAATAATGATGGTGCACTTGTTATTTTACAAACTCTGGATCTGTTTGAACCTTATTTTTTAATTCAATATGGGCCAGACCCTTTGGTTCTTACTAAAGCAGTTTATGTGAATGTCTGTGTTTTTATCAGAAGCTGCTTGTCCTATAAGCCAATATATCAGTCAATGTTCTGGTTACACAACTATTTGGAGATAGATCATGTACCTTTGTCAGATGGTCAACCTGGCCTTGTGATGATATCTATACTTCACCACCCTAACAGCACCCTGTCACACTACGTCCCATATTCTTCATAGATATATTGTTATGATATGAATATGGCATGACTAAGATGTGTTTTATGCAAGATGGGTCATGTGATGTATCATTGGAAAGGTTATGATTTACTGAATATGATTACCCTATTTGTATTTAATTTCTGTATCTAAAGTTAGGAATATTGACTATGTAACAATTACAAGTAGGTTTACTCCTGGGAAACACCCACCAGACAGAATGCAATCAGCCTGGATGGGCCATTAGGGAGAACAATAGGATTTAGAAGATGCTGATCTCCCACCTTCCCAAGAAGCTTCCTGGGATGCTGCAAACAACCTTTGACTCATGGCTACTTTGACACTGCAGAGTCATGTGATCATATCACTTGGTATTGGACTCCATCTTGAACTACTACTACTTTTCTACTAACAGCGGGTTGGGATCAAACTGGGAAACAAAGAATTCCTGCCCTATATAACAGGGAAGTGAGTTAATCAGGATGACTCTTCACTGAATCCCTGCCCCGGATGACTGCTGGAAAAATCTAAGAAACAAAGACAAAAGTATGGAGGGAGGGAGGTGGCGGGGAAGAGAAGAGCTGAGCCCAGGCCGGAAAAGATGTTTGGCCTGTGAAAGAAATGCCTAAAACAACATTTATGGTAAGAAATTACTACTTGTAACCAGTTTCTTTAATGTATTAAGCTTAGTTTGCATATTCGTTTTATTTGTTCAGTAATCTGCTTTGATCTGTTTGCTATCCCTTAGAATCACTTAAAACCTTTGTTTTTTCTAAACCAGTTTGTAGAATTCATACCTGGGGGGTGGGGGTAGGGGGAAAGCTGTGCATATTTTCTTCCACATTGAGGGAGGGAGCAGATTTTGTGAGGTTACACCATACAGTTTTCTGTGCAGCGCAAGACAATACAATTTTGGGTTTACTCTCTAGAGGGAGAGTGCACTTGAGTTCTGGGCAATTCCCTAGCTGAGTCTTCCCACTCAGAGCTGATTTCAGTGTCTGTGTCTTTCTACAACTGAGTGTGTCCCTACTTGTATGTGAGCTGGAGGAGGCTTGATGGCCTGGCTCAGCAGGGCAATGTAAGGGAGTCCCGACTGATGGAACTGGTAGGCTCAGTAGTACCCAAGTACATAAAGTGGCACCCCATAGTGGGGGGTAACCCATCACACACCCCTTATCACATTTAAACATATACCCTTCTTATAGTCCCAGAGGAATATGATCCTGGATAGAACCAGACTGATACAAAGATGTTCTGAACCCCTTTGCTGGATATAGAGTGGTTTTTCATTAGACAGCCCAAAGTAGAAGGAAACTTGTTGCAACATGAGAGAGATTACACTGCAAGGTTGTTCCTTGGGGCACCTGAAGGGGGTTTGATGTTTTATGTATTCATGTTACCATTATCAAACATCATGTACTGTATACAACTGTAGTGCCACACAGTGATAAATGATAACAGCATGGGTGAACGCTGAATGGACATGGTATTGAGGCATTTAGGTGATCTGTTAATTAGATTATAGTACAGATAAAAAATCTTAAGTGTTCCCTAGATTCATTTCCCCCATTAATTTGGTTCTTACCTACCTCCATACAGGGGGGAAACAAAACAAAAAAAACCCTATCCTTCCCCACTAGAAAACTCAGATGCTATACTATATTGAAAATGTCCTTTACCTTGCAGATGTAATTTATGAAAAACATTCCTGAGACTTTCATTTCTAATACCACAGCTTACAAGTCCTCTTCCACCAAAAACATATATTACCACCAATTGTAAAAACTCAATTATAAGGTGTACTTTTGATTAGTTATATACATTTCTGATAATTACTTAAATTTTTGAGAGTTAAGTCAGAAGCAGCTGACCTCTCCATATAAGACCAATATAATTAACTGATGTCATTTAACTGATTTTTAGAAATGTTATTTTTAGCAACAATTAACATGACTTTTCTTGGGTTAATGTTTTATAGCACCATTTGTCTGACATTTTATAATGTCAAACCTAAGACCTTTACCTTTTCAAATTCTATAACTGGAAGAGAATTTCTAATTAGAGACTAAAATGTGTTTATATCCCCCTCCATGAAATCCTATTAAACTCAACAAATGTTTGAAGCAATAATGCAATTGTAAGACTATAGATTAGTCCATAACTGCATAGTATGAGTGACTGTCCATCCTATTCGTATAATACGGAACACACATTTTTACCAAGCTCTTCAAATTGTAAAGAGCCCTGTGACCTAAAGCCGGGCCTCATTCTTAAGCTAATTAGTCAGACTGCCTCATTGCAGTCTGCTTCACCTACATTAATACATGCTATTTGCAAACAGATGGCACAACAGTGGGTTCACATGTATCATTAGTAATTAGGCATTGCTTTGAAGATCTAGTACAGTGAATCCCAAATAACTAAAAAAAACATGATAAAAGTTGTGTACGGGTAATCAAGAGACAATTCTCAAGGTATCTTGCTGAAGATGAGCCAGTTCCTCAAAACAACTATTGTTGGATGTGCCTTCATCATTAGATACCTCAGGCAAATATCAACTCAACCCAGGCCCTCAGGAGTACACATTAACAAAGTATCCTTGTAGTTTTGAGATCTGGGGCCACCGTTTAGAGGTCATTCAGCCAGATGCAGTAGTCACTAGTGAAGCAAAGCAAAGCAGCAGTAGGCAGCATGCCTTGCCGCTCATTGCATCTGGCTGCTAGGAGACCAGAATCATGACCTAACTGAGGAGGGAAGGATAAGAGGAATTCCATTCCCTAACCCCAAGTCTTGACTATGTACATCAGGTCATGTTGTTACTTGATGGAAGTGGCAGGCAAGAGCAGCAGCAAGAAGAGCACCTCACAACTCATTGTAGCCAACCAGCTGCTACTACAGTAGAGGAAACCAGGAGGAAGAGACAAGATATCAAGAAGAGGAAGTACAGACCTGGGGGGTGTCTTCCCCACCCATCTTGACCAAGCACTCTGAAGTTCACATGCATCTCTAAAAACATATCTAAATATCTTTGGCCTGCAAAACTAGTCATGAAATCTCTCCAGAATGGTTTTGTCACTTCCTCTTCTGCCGCAAATGTCTACATAAAAACACCAAAATGTTAGCAGTGAGAGTTTTTTGAATCTTAAAGGTTTGACTCAAAATCCTTATGACTACATTTGCTTGACTCCTCCAGCTTTACCAGCAACATGTAACCTCTTCCTGGCTATTATTTGTCACAATGTGCTACCTGACATCAGATCATGGTGAGTTACTGACTGAAAATCAGCAGTGGCTGAGCTGTCACAGTTATACTAATTCATATATTTTCTACTGAGGGTTTAATTTTTCAGTTTTATTCAGAACCCCCTTTGTATTGCCTCAAAATTAGTGTAATCATTTATCAGGAGCATTTCCAACACAACAGTGGAATACTGCATTTCCTTGAGTGTTGCCCTCGAAAGCTCCCCTAGGAAAAGAGGTTCAAATTTAGCTCATATAAGTGAAAAATCAAACCAAAGAACAAGGAGTAATAGCCTTTGTTTCCAAATTCCTTTGCTGTAATCAATCTTGCTAAAATCTGTATAACCCTGAGTTTGGGAAGAAGTTATCCTAAGGTTTTATACTGAAAGATTCCAGCAGATCTGTGGGAAACCAGAAAAACTGAAGGCATGATTAAATTGAAAAGCCCTATTAAATACTGTTTCAACATATTCATAAATGATCTGGAAAAAGGGGTAAACAGAAAAGTGGCAAAATTTGCAGATAATACTAAATTATTCAAGACAGTTAAGACCAAAGCAGATTGCAAAGAGTTACAATGGGATCTCACAAAACTGGGAGACTGGACAACAAAATGACAGATGAAATTCAGTGTTGACAAATGCAAAGTAATGTGCATTGGAAAACAAATCTCAACTATACCTACAAAATGATGAGGTCTAAATCATCTGGTAACACTCAAAGATCTTGGAGTCATCCTGGATAGTTCTGTGCAAACATCTGTTCAGTGTGCAGAGGCAGTAAAAAAAAAAGGAAAAGAAAGAAAAGCTAACAGAATGTTAGGAACTCTTAGGAAAGGGATAGATAAGACAAAAAATATCAGAATGCCACTATATATATATATATACATAGTACGTCCACGCCTTAACTACTGCATGCAGTTCTGGTCACCTAATTTAAAAAATGATGTATTAGAATTGGAAAAAAGTACAAAAAAGGACAACCAGAATTATTAAGGGTATGGAACAGCTACCATATGAGAAGAGATTATTAACACTGGGACTGTTCAGCTTGGAAAAAGAAACACCAGAGAATTGGCATGATAGAGGTCTATGCAATCATGAGTGGTGTGGAGAAAGTGAATAAGGAAGTGTTAGTTACCCCTTCACATAAACACAAGAACCAAGGGTCATGCAATGAAATTAATAGGTAGCAGGATTAAAACAGACATAAGGAAGTACTACTTCATACAATGCACAGTAAACCTTTGAAACCCATTGCCAGGGGATGTTGTGAAGATAAAGTATAACTGGGTTCAAAAAGAATTACATAAGTCCATAGAGAATAGGTCCATCAATGGCTATTAGCAAAGATGGTGAGGAATACAATCACATTCCCTGGGTGTCCTTAAACCTCTGACTCCTAGAAGCTGGGACTGGACAACAGGGAGTCAGTCACTTGATAAATGTCCTGTTCTGTTCATTCCCTCTGAAGCATCTGCACTGGACATTTGGAGAACAGATACTGGCCTAAATGGAACATTGGCCATACTGAGCCAGACTATGCTTATGTTTTTAATTATTCCTTTGAAAGGCTGCTTCTAGTCAGGCATATCATGTTCAGAGTTTTTTAAGTAAAAGGAATGGAGTAACTTACGACTCCCCATCTATCATCTTTGACACGCACCTTTAGGTTTACAATATTCTCTGGCTACTGATATCAGTTTAAACCTACACTGGAATAATGCCCCTGTTTAATCTGGGGTGATTCACTCAGTTAGATAACAGTTTTAATTAAAGTTATGGCCTCCACATTTAACCATATTATGACATCTGTCTCACTGATTCCCTATCCAGATCAATTTCACCATTTCAGCTTCAGAATGCTTTCTTTCCTACAGCCCAGTATAATTCAGAGAGTATCAGCCAAACAATAATAAATAAAAGCCACACTATACTTCTATATCACCATTCATTTTAGGACTTGCACGTGTTTTTTATTTTAATAGTGCCATTCCCTTGAGGACCTAGAAGCTCTGTACAAACAATTGTTAATCCTCTCAACTCACCTACAAAGCATTGTTCAATTTTTAAATGGGCACATTGAAGCACAAAAAGGTAAAAGCTGCCCATGATACACAACAACAAACCAGGAACAAAACCAAGAACCTCAGATTCCTACTTCCACCATGGGACAAAAAGCAATGGTAAACAAACATTCCAAACAGTGGGCTTGTGGAAAAGCCTACTCACCACAGTAACATCCCTTCATGTCTGGGCACAGTACAGTGACTCTCCTCCTCCTATGGTGCTCCCTCACGACAGCCATTCTAACCCTACAATGGTCTGCTTCTTCTTACAATTTCAGCCAAGTCACTTGTAGTGCTACACCTTCCAGGGGAAAATGAATCCAGCACACCAATATTCTGGCAGTGTCATGCCACAGCTTTGCCTCAACTTCAAGCTTTTTAGGTCTGCCAGTCCTGGACTCTGGGGTCTTCACTCCCCACCCTAGATGGGCTAGTAGGGGACCTCAGGTCCATTCTCTACTCTGGGATCTAGCCCAGAGACCCTGTACAAAGCATATAGGGTCTGTTTGTTCAGACTCTGCTGTATCCCTGGGCTGCTTCCAACAGTAGCCTACAACTAGGCCTTTCTCACAGCTGACTCTGCTACAGATCCCCAAACAAAAAGGGAGCCAAATTGCTTATGAGGAACAAGAGAAACAAAAAGGTCCTGTGCTTGTCTGCCCAAAGGAGATCTGGCATTTAGGAGTCTCTAGTGAGGCCCCGGCCCTAGCCCCAGCTGATCTTCCTTCCAGGTAGCTTCAAAGCAGTCTCTGATTAGGCTCAACCCCCAACCAAGCCTTCTTTAACACAGGGCTATCTCAAGAGATCTCTTCCCTCTCCTAGTTAGCCCCAAATGACCTGGCCTTTTCTTCTTTTGTCTTCTCCCTACAAGCACATCTTACACTGGTATAACAGAGTGGACTTATTGGGCCCACAGGCTCTCTCATTAACCCCTTTTTGGGTCAGCGCTGTACAACCTAGCACAGGGCTCCTGATGCAAGTTTGCAGCTGCATAATGTGTGGCCTGCATTTTTGCACCCATAGTTCAATTACAGATGCAAATCTGAGTACACCATTCCCAGCTCTCCGCATAGAACTCTAAAGCAGTTAGCAAAACTGTGAACTGACTCTTTCTATTTAATGGTCAACTGTATTGCATTGTTTGGGTTGGAGGAGGTGAGGGAGAACAGTAGCTTTTTGTGTCCAACTGATTTTTTTGTTGTTGTTCATTCCTTTTTTGGGATTGTTAACACAGAATATAATAAATGTAAAGTAATGCACATTGGAAAAAATAACCCCAACTATACATACAACATGATGGGGGCTAATTTAGCTACAACGAGTCAGGAAAAAGATCTTGGAGTCATTGTGGATAGTTCTCTGAAGATGTCCACGCAGCGTGCAGAGGCGGTCAAAAAAGCAAACAGGATGTTAGGAATCATTAAAAAGGGGATAGAGAATAAGACTGAGAATATATTATTGCCCTTATATAAATCCATGGTACGCCCACATCTTGAATACTGTGTACAGATGTGGTCTCCTCACCTCAAAAAAGATATTCTAGTACTAGAAAAGGTTCAGAAAAGGGCAACTAAAATGATTAGGGGGTTAGAGAGGGTCCCATACAAGGAAAGATTAAAGCGGCTAGGACTCTTCAGCTTGGAAAAGAGAAGACTAAGGGGGGATATGATAGAGGTATATAAAATCATGAGTGATGTTGAGAAAGTGGATAAGGAAAAGTTATTTACTTATTCCCATAATACAAGAACTAGGGGTCACTAAATGAAATTAATAGGCAGCAGGTTTAAAACAAATAAAAGGAAGTTCTTCTTCACGCAGCGCACAGTCAACTTGTGGAACTCCTTACCTGAGGAGGTTGTGAAGGCTAGGACTATAACAATGTTTAAAAGGGGACTGGATAAATTCATGGTGGCTAAGTCCATAAATGGCTATTAGCTAGGATGGGTAAGAATGGTGTCCCTAGCCTCTGTTCGTCAGAGGATGGAGATGGATGGCAGGAGAGAGCTCACTTGATCATTGCCTGTTAGGTTCACTCCCTCTGGGGCACCTGGCATTGGCCAGTGTCGGTAGACAGATACTGGGCTATATGGACCTTTGGTCTGACCCGGTACGGCCGTTCTTATGTTCTTATGTTAAACTATTTTAAAATAGCTTGTGAAGTTAATAAATGAAAAGCATGGCACTAATTAGACAATGCCATTATCTCCCCTTCCTCATGGCCAGCAGACAGGCAGCAACACACTGAGATGAGTGTAATAGATATGTGAGAAGTGGATGAATCATCCTAGTTGCCTCTCGGTCATTTTCCCTCATATCCTAAACAGTATTCATACTGTTGGAGTCTCTGTGTCATCGGTGCTGCTCATTATCACAATTTTCCACAGAGGCAGAACTATATATCATTGCTCTGTTGCTACTGGGATTTGCTCCGAGTTTGATCAGTTGGTGGAAAACTAATAATTCGACACTGTACCATAAATCTAGTCCTAGCAACATACCCGTAACCAAAGTTCCTAGGCCAGGCCTAAGGAAAGGGCCCCAGGGTCAGTAGGTTATGTGAAAGTTGAGTATGCTGAAATGTCTCTGGGTTTGGTTTTTAGTCTCATCTCTGCATTTTGCCTGATGCCAAGTGTGCTGAAGTCAATGTGAAGCATTCCAGTGATATCAGAGGTCTATGTATCAGTCCCTTGCAAAGGAATCTAGTGGTGTGCTTGGTTAGGATACTTTTCTCTTCTATCCTTTTAACTGGATTATCAGTGTCCTCCCTTGATTTTCCTCATTGTTCATTTTAGGAGAGAGGCATCAGTTAAATTCTGAAGCTGCTGAGTCCTTTGAAATGAAATAATAAAAGTTGTGTTGCAATTGGAAGACTGGAATGAGAAGGTTTAACTAGAATGGCAATGTGGAATAGGAGGCAGTCCGTTAGGTCACAGGGAGGAAAGTAGGTCTTGCTGGAAATCACAGACAAGAAGAACATGATTCTTATTGCAGAGTTTAGCGCCAATAAAGAGTCTGGAGTTATTGAAGGTGTTGTTTGGTTTGCAGGATGCTTGAATATATTGGAGGGCTAGTGGAATGGAATGCAGGAACTAAAAGGGATGTCACAGGAACACCAAAAAGAGCAAGGACATGTTGGGAATTGGGGAGAGGGTAGAACAAAAATTCAATACCTTAAGAAAACAAAAGCAAACCTGAACAAGATTTATGTTTGGTACACAGGCAAAGATTTGGTCCAGTTCTTATTTTATTAAATAGGTTGGCTCATCTTTAATGTAAATGTTCCACCTCATCCTGATATTTCTACATGCATTTACATGGCATAGAGAGTACACTTATAAAGTTTGCAGATGATACCAAACTGTAACGGTATGCAAGTGCTTTGGAGGATAGGATTATAATTCAAAATGATCTGGACAAACTGGATAAATGGTCTGAAGTAAATAGGATGAAATTCAATAAGGAAAAATGTAAAAGTACGCCACTTAGGAAGGAACAATCAGTTGCACACATACAAAATGGGAAATGACTACCTAGGAAGGAGTACTGAGGAAAGGGATCTGGAGGTCATAGTGGACCACAATCTAAATATAAGTCAACAGTGTAACGCTGTTGCAAAAAAAGCAAACATCATTCTGGGATGTTTTAGCAGGAGTGTTGTAAGCAAGACACAAGAAGTAATTCTTCCACTCTACTCTGTGCTGATCAGGGCCACCCAGAGGATTCAGGGGGCCTGGGGCAAAGCAGGGGAGCGGACATAAAAAAAGGTGCCACCTGCTGCGGCACTTGTACGCACCGGGCGGTGCTCCGAGTCTGCGGCAGCGGGTCCTTTACTCGCTCCGAGTCTTCGGTGGCAGCGGAAGGTCCTTCACTCGCTCCGGGTATTCGGCAGCACTGAAGGACCCGCCGCCGAAGTGCCGCTGAAGACCCGGAGCGAGTGAAGGGCCCATCACCAAAGTGCAGCCGAAGAACTGGACTACCACCAGGTGAGTAGCCAGGGAAGGGATTCTCGGCCAGGGCTCATGGAGGCCCCACTTGCCCGCCCGGGGAAGCCCTGGTGCGGATCAGGCCTCAGCTGGAGTATTGTGTCCAGTTCTGGGCACCACATTTCAGGAAAGATGTGGACAAATTGGAGAAAGTCCAGAGAAGAGGAACAAAAATGATTAAAGGTCTAGAAAACATGACCTATGAGGGAAGATTGAAAAAATTGGGTTTGTTCAGCAGGGGCGGCTCCAGGCCCCAGCACGCCAAGCGCGTGCTTGGGGCGGCATGCCGCGGGGGGCGCTCTGCTGGTTGCTGGGAGGGTGGCAGGCAGCTCCAGTGGACCTGCGGGAGGTCCACCGGAGCCGCGGGACCAGCGGACCCTCCGCAGGCACGTCTGCGGGAGGTCCACCGGAGCCATGGGACCGGCGACCGGCAGAGCATCCCCCATAGCATGCCGCCCTGCTTGGGGCGGCGAAATGGCTAGAGCTGCCCCTGTTGTTCAGTCTGGAAAAGAGAAGACCGAGAGGGGACATGATAACTGTTTTCAAGGACATAAAAGGTTGTTACAAGGAGGAGGGAGAAGAATTGTTCTTCTTAACCTCTGAGGATCAGACAAGAAGCAATGGACTTAAATTACAGCAAGGGAGGTTTAGGTTGGACATTAGGAAAAACTTCCTGTCGGTGGTTAAGAACTGGAATAAATTGCCTACGGAGGTTGTGGAATCTTCATCGCTGGAGATTTTTAAGAGCAGGTTAGAAAAAAACCTGTCAGGGATGGTCTAGATAATATTTAGTCCTGCCAGGAGTGCAGGGGACTGGACTAGATAAACTCTGGAGGTCCCTTCCAGTCCTACGGTTCTATTTTGGACAGCCTTTCTTTATGGCATAAATGAGGTGGATCCACCAACATATCATTATCTGAACAGTTGCTTAGGCATAAAAATATAATTGAAATAATTCCACTCTTCCCACCTGGTCTTTTCATTAAAAAAATCCCAAATGGTACCATAGTCCTAGAATACTCTAAAAATAAGAGCAGAATTGTGCTAATTTTTTTAAAAAATAAAATTTTCCTTTTATTGAAAATCTTTTATATACATATAGAAATATAATATAGATGCAAAATATGACTGTGATCTAGGATTTTGAAGCTTTATTATGCATGCAGGGATTTGATTATATTAAATAATATTTTGGATGCTGCCTGAAATAAAAAGAGCCTCCATTGCAATCATACAGCAGAAGTATATTTACCACTGAAGTCCAGTATGTTGAATTAAGTGACTAGGGAAATATCAATTTTCTTCATTTAATAATCCTACTGATAATTGGAATTGTCAGGTAAGAAAATAGGTTTGTAAATATCCTTCACAGAACAAGAAAACTGAAGCTATCGTTTCAATTTATTTTTTTGGTTTAGTCACAGACATAAAAGGTCTACAACTGCATTTATTCTTTCTCCTGTGAGATCTGATGACACGGGAGCAAAACTTTAGGCTCATGGGGTATTCCTCTGAACAATGGTCTATAGAAGCCTCAGGTTCTGGGATTTGGAACAAGAAGTTGGTAAATCCTTCCCAATTAAAATTTTTAATAAATTGGTGTGTAATAAATCTTCGGTTTGATAAAATATTGCATTGCAATATATTTGTTCCAGACAGACAGGTTGTGCACTTTATTGCCTGATGGCTAATTGCTTGAGTTATGTCAAGCGCCAGATCCCTATTCTCAGATACACTTGATAACCATGTACTTGACATTTTAGTATCTTTGTTATTTGGAGTTCATTATCAAATACAATGATAAAGTGTTTAGGGTTTTCTGTCCCATAATAATTAAATGTTTCCCTGTGTCTGCATATGTGCAATTCAGAAATGAACTAGAAATGTCTTTGATTATAAAATCCCTTAGTACATCACATTGTCTATTTTAGAATTTCTCAAATGAATAGGGTGCCTTCAGCAGGACTATGTACATGCTTAAAGCTAAAGATGTGCTGGATCAGGACCAAAGTCTTAAGCACCTTGCAAGACGGAGCCCCTTAATGATTTAATCTTGCATATCATCTTTAATAAACGTCAGTCATTTCCTCCCTTACATTGCAAAGAAAACATTGTCTAGACCAGGCTGAAATAAGACTAGCCCTGCTACATACCTAGTTGAGGTACTGATGCTATATGCTATATTGTTGTTTTCTGGCTCTGTGTCAGTTCAGAAGAGACATTGCTATTGTCAGTGTAGTTTTGGCTCTGGAAGATTTTTTGGCTACTAAGGGGACTCCAAAAGATGATATTTTTGGTATGTATTTTTTGAGTGCCTACCCTGCATTGCTGTACAGAACAGAGAAGAAATGCTTCACATAACAAACATATTGTAGAGCTGAAAACCAGTAGTCCCAAAATTACAAGATTCAAGGTTTGAAACAAATACCTGTGCTACTCAATGTTTTCAGGTGAAGAATGTTGGCTGGCTGAAAGAGCAGTGCTGTGGCAAGAGTCAGGCAGTTAAGGCCTGGTCTACACTACGCATTTAAACCAGTTTTAGGAGCATTAAACTGATTTAACGCCACACCCGTCCACACTAAGAGGTCCTTTATATCGATATAAAGGGCTCTTTAAACCGGTTTCTGTACTCCTCCCCAACAAGAGGAGTAGCGCTAATATCGGTATTACCATATCGAATTAGGGTTAGTGTGGCCGCAAATCAACGTTATTGGCCTCCGGGTGGTATCCCTCAGTGCACCACTGACCACTCTGGACAGCAATCAGAACTCGGATGCAGTGGCCAGGTAGACAGGAAAAGCCCCGCGAACTTTTGAATATCATTTCCTGTTTGCCCAGCATGGAACTCCAATCAGCACGGGTGGCGATGCAGTCCGAAATCCAAATCCAAAAAGAGCTCCAGCATGGACCATACGGATGTGATCGCTGTATGGGCAGGCAAATCTGTTCTATCAGAGCTCCGTTACAGAAGACGAAATTCCAAAGCATTTTTAAAAAATCTACAGACAGAGGCCACAGCAGGGACTCAGCACGCTGCTGCATGACAAACGTAACGGAAAGCCAAAGAATCAAATGGACGCTCATGGAGGGAGGGAGGGGGGACTGAGGACTCAGGCTATCCCACAGTTCCTGCAGTCTCCGAAAAGCATTTGCATTCTTGGCTGAGCTCCCAATGCCTGTAGTGTCGAACACATTGTCCGCGGTGGTTCAGGGCATAGCTCGTCAATTTACCCCCCTTACATACCTCCAGAAGTAAAAGGGAAAAAAATCCTCTCATGACTCTTTTAAATGTCACCCTATGTTTACTGAATGCTGCTGATAGACGCGATGCTGCAGCAGTCAACAGCAGCATCCTCGCCCCCCCTCAAGGGTGGCTGATGGTGCAATATGGCTGATATCCATCATCATCATCATCAGCCTTGTGGCAGATGGTGCAGTGCAAAAGGACTGGTATCTGTCCTCATCATCAGCCCGTGAGTGCTCCTGGCTGGCCTCCGGTGAGGTCGGCTGGGGGCGCCTGGGTAAAAAGCTCCTGATCATTCCCAGTAGATGGTACAGTACGGCTGGTAACCACCTTCATCATAGCAACAGGGGGCTAAGCTCCATCAGACCCCGCCTTTCATATGTAAAGAAAAGATTCTATTCTGCCTGGATTATCATAGCAGCGGGATGCTGGGCTCCTCTCCCCCACACTGCTTAATGTCCTGTCTGGACTATCATAGCAGCTGGAGGCTGCCTTCCCCTCATATCTCACTAACAAGTCACTGTTTCTTATTCCTGCATTCTTTATTACTTCATCACACAAATGGGGGACACTGCAACAGTAGCCCAGGAAGGCTGGGGGAGGAGGGAATCAACACGTGGGGTTGTTGCAGGGGCACCCCCTGTGAATGGCATACAGCTCATAATTTCTGCGGGATCTGACACGGAGCGGCTGTGCTCTCTGGTTCTCTGATACACTGGTTCTCTAGTACACTTGCCCCATATTCTAGGCAGGACTGGTTCTATTTTTAGATACTATAAAGGAGGGATTGACTCGGGGAGTCATTCCCATTTTTGTCTTTTGCGCCCCCGTCCGATCTCAGCCAGGGGCACCTATGACAGCAGCAGATGGTGCAGCACAAAAGGACTGGTAACCGTCATCTCATTGCCAATTTACAATGGCATGGTAGATAGTACAGAACGGCTGATAACCATCTCTGCTATCATGCAAAAGCAAATGAATGCTGCTGTGTAGCGCTGCTGAATCGCCTCTGTCAGCGGCATCTAGTACACATATGGTGACAGTGACAAGAGGCAAAACAGGCTCCATGGTTGCCACGCTATGGCGTCTGCCAGGGCAATCCAGGGAAAAAGGGCGCAAAATGATTGTCTGCCGTTGCTTCCCTGAAGGAAGAAATGACTGACGACATTTACCCAGAACCATCCGTGACAATGATTTTTGCCCCATCAGGCACTGGGATCTTAACCCAGAATTCCAAGGGGCGGGGGAGACTGCAGGAACTATGGGATAGCTACGGAATAGCTACCCACAGTGCAACGCTCCAGAAATCGATGCTAGCGTCAGACCGTGGACGCACACTACCGATTTAATGTGCTTAGTGTGGCCGCGAGCACTCGATTTTATACAATCTGTTTTACTAAACCGGTTTATGTAAAATCGGAATAATCCCATAGTGTAGACGTACCCTAAGGGTAGGTCTATACTTACCGCGCGGGTTGACGCGGAGAGTTCGACTTCTCGGAGTTCGAACTATCGCGTCTAATCAAGACACGATAGTTCGAACTCCCCACGCGCTCCGGTCAACTCCGGAACTCCACCACCGCGAACGGCGGTGGCGGAGTCGACCTTGGAGCCGCGGACTTCGTTTCTGCGGCATCTGGACTGGTGAGTAGCCCGAACTAAGGTACTTCGACTTCAGCTTCGCTATTCGCTTAGCTGAAGTCGCGTACCTTAGTTCGATCCCCTCTCCCCCCCTTAGTGTAGACCAGACCTAAGAGTGGCAGCAGATCTAGGTAGTTTGGGCTGAAACCACAGACAAAACAGCAGCCTACCCAAATGACTCAGGTGCAGGCCTTCCTATTCAGTAGTTAAAACTTAAATCACTTCCCCTGAGTGGCAGAGCCACCAGGGCTGCATGGGTAGCACTAACTTGCTAGAATCCTTGGTCTTCTCCAACCCAAGTCAGCTAGCTATGAACAGGGAGATAGAGAGGAAGGAAATGAGATGAGCACACCACAGTAGCCAAAGAAGGACTGAGGTTGAGATTACTGTTAGGACATCCTATGGGATGGGAGTCTTACATCATAGAATTTCTTAGGTTGTTCATTGTTGCCTTTCCCAAAATCATTCTAATATCTTCCTTCCCCCACCCCAGAAAGTTCTTTTTGTTGTAATTCCTGGACTCAGTCTTATGAGTGGGGGATAATTGCCCATTAGAGGAACCAGGAGAGTATACATAGTTACTTTGATTTCTGGGTGGGACCTTAAGCAAGTGTTAAGTTTTCGAGGAAACCCTTAGAAAACTGAACCTAGCACTTTTCTCAACCAACACCACCAGGCAGAAGGGTTACCCAAGAGGAAAACTACAGTCTGCATCATCTTAGAATGTACTGTATTGTACTTCATGAGGGAATTTAGGTGTAGCTGCAAAAAGAATGCATAGAAAACTAGTCTAGAACCTTTCTAGTCAGGCTTCAGACCTGGATATGGAATGAAAATGGCACTGGTAGATGATTTGTCCTCTGTTTGTATCTATAAGGAGATCATTAAGTATTGCCACTAGAAATATCCTCATGCCATACCCCAAACTAAAACCTAGTTTTGATATTGGATAAGTAAGATATTGTATTTTATCCTCAAAAATACTGCAGTCATCCTAGATATTGTTCAGACTTCTCTGCAACTGTCCAAATGCTTAGGACACCCTTAAGCTTTATAAAAAGGGCAACAATGTCGCACAGCACAATATGCAATCTGCGAGGAGTGGGATCACCTCCGCCTAACATAAAGAATGTTGAATGTAAGGGAATTACAGAAGAGATCACATCACAATATTACATTTGCTCCTGGGATATGGGTATAGAATGTACAAAAATCTCGCAATCAAGATTTCCAGGCACTTCTGCTGACCCAACATAATCTGATGGTCCCAGGGAGCTACATTACCTTACACTAATTGAAAATTATCAGCTGTAATCTCATATAGCATGAGTATTTTTTACATTGCTAATGCTCCCTAAAAGAGAGATGTATAATCATGTTGCATATTCCCCTCTCTTTTTAAAATTTCCTAGGCAAAATGTTACAGCTCCACCATCTCTTACTTCACCAATATCTATTTCTTAGCTCAAAAGAATCCTAATTAATTTCTACCAGGAGAGCCCCCAAAAGCAGCTTTGCAGAGAAAATAAACCACATGGCAATAAAAGTAGGACTGGGCATGTTATTTATCCTCAGAATGCTATTAGTTTTCACTGAGATGATTGATTCATGCTGGATCCATAATTTCATTCCTGCACTGGAAAGGCTGATAATGCATTTTTAATTTCATGTTGGGCTCTTTCTTTCTAGTTGTAAACTTATAACCGTAAGCAAGGGTCAAGCTTTCAGTCAGAGGAATAGACTAGACTCATGCAGTTTAAAAGAAAAACTCAAAACAAGTCAAATTCATAGACCCCCAAATCTTATCAAAATCAATAGAGCTTTCTTTAAAAACAAACAAATGAAATTAACAAATAAAATTAAATTAAGTGATCCATCACAACCATGTGGTTTGCAGAGTTTTTCAACTAAGTGTCAAAAGAGACCCACTCATGTATTCCCCATTGTTGGATTCTAGCACTATACTAGCTATTAATGCTGATAAACGGAGTTTCTCTGAAACAGGCAAAAATGTCAGCCAGCCTAGCAATGATCATGCTTGAACATGTGTCAGTAAAGAAATAATGACAATATGTATACAAATGTACAGCTGATAGAACACAAATGTTGCTTGCAGGGCTACCATGTGATTGTGGATAAAGATCATTTTATAAAATGATTGATACTCTTATTGATGAACAGGGTAAACCTCTTAACAGCTACCATTTAATTGGAAAAATGCACACATTGCTACCTACAAATAAATTGCTGCACTATGAACAGCATACAGATTATTCAAAACACAGCAAATGAAACACAGAACTAGAATGTGAGGTGGGCTTCACATGCACATACCAGAGACTGAACACCTGCTCACTCCCCTGCACGGGAAATCTGGAGCTTTGTCAGAGAGTAAGGGGTAGTGCATGCTCACTGGAGTAGGTGGATGTAGAAATGGGCCAAAAGGCGCAGCCAGCTAATAGGCCAGTAGTAAATTATTACTGCCTCGGAATAAAATGGGCTAAGCAGGGAGAGAATGGTGGCTTCCTGTGTTGTTACTGGAGTGATGCAACCACATGCCATCCTTATTAAAGACCGTGTCGCAGGGACACAATGTATTCATGCAGTGTAAGGGCCTGATTATACTCACACTTACATTATTGTAACTCAGGAGTAACTGCAAGAGTTACACCAGTGTAAAACTGATGTTTAGGACCCTTGCACCAGTGAGGTACTTAAGCATAATCATAACTTTAAGCACAAGTAATCCTATTGCCTTCGGTGACTCTACTCATGTGCTTACAGTTAATCTTGGGCTTAAGTACCTTGCTGAGCTGAGGCAGAATCTGACCCCATGATTCCATCTATGTCAATAAAGAAATAAAGTATGCTGTTACCCACTTGCTTTATTTATTAGAATTTTCCAGAATAAATTGATGGTTAGACAGGGTTAATATTCAAATGAGAACTACTATGCATTTTCTTACAGTTATTGAGATTGTATTTTAATTTGACTTTAATGATTGTAAAGTACTCTGAGCTGTTTGCATGAAGGGTGCTATATAACCATAAGTGACTGATTAAATTTTGAATATTTAGCTTGTTCGTTAGTACAGTGGGCAAGGAGTTAGGGGAAAGGGAAACTCAGGTACCCACTGAATGGAATTCTGCTTTATGACAAAGCAGTGTTAATATTCCATGCTGATCAGAATGGTTTTTCTCATTTTTGTACATTGCTTTTGCTTTCTTTCTGTGTTCATAGCCTATGCGTTAAGGCTAAGGCGGCAGAAATATCTCCTTACTGCATTTGCATCCTTGTAAAAGTAAACACGGAGGTGATTGTGCTGCTCTCAAAAGCAAGGGGTTGACAGCACAGGTTCGAGTTTGCATAAGTGGGGGAAACTACCATCCAAGTGCCTGCACATAGCAATGCTAGTGCTCATTATTGACTTGCAGTGTCACACACTATTCCTAATCTGGGTATCCATTTAGCAAAAAGTCTCCCATCCTACCAAATTGTGAGATTAATTTCTTATGTGCACAAATGAGGACTAGAATGAATCCTCTAAATCTACACTGTATTATTATTATTATTACCATCTTTGTACCTGAGGGAATGGCTGGCAAGCAGTACCAATCTGCTGGCCCCTATTATATGCAACTTCAAGTGACAGAATTTTATTTCGTGATATTTTGTGTTACTCTTGTTATACAGCTACAACAAACATGCTTTAGCTCTTCTCCATTAATTCTGTGTCCTGGACTCAGTTTAAAAAATAGACATCACCTGACTTATGGAAATATGCAAATTAGTGTAAATGTGTGGGATTTAACTGGCAATCATACTGGTATAAATTAATTAATTTTCTTTATTGTGGCCTCTTGCTGCAGGAACAGAGAATCACCTGATTAACTGTTTTCCTGGCTAGTTTCCTATTTAATTCCAGTTATTCTCACAGCACTTCACTGACATAAGAGAGCTTGAAATTGCTCAGACAATATTTTTACCATCATCCACACAAAAGGCCATAGGTCTATGGTGAACTCTATAGACTATATCCTCACTTGGTGTACAGTCAGAATACTTCAGCTGATTTCATCAGAGGTATGGCAATTTACCTCATCTGAGGTCCTGGACCTTCATGTAAATCATCAGCTAGGACTTGCTGCTTTGACAGACCCAGGCATCAAAATATCACAGCTGGGATCTCATTATTGAAATCAGTGATATTGAAATGAAATGTCATGGAGATTTTTTAATGTTCCAGTGTATGTTAAATTGCACACTAAAATTTGCAGGAATGTGAGTAAAGGTCTTCCCCTGAAGTTGCTTTCTTCAGAATAATGAACAGTAGCCTGTTATCAAAATATACCGCTGTGTGATAATTTTAAATATTTAAGTATTTAATTAGAAGGAAATTAGGGTATAGTTATATTGCTTCTCATATTGCTTAGATTGCATGTTGTATTGTAGTACAGTGTAAGAAGGTTCCACCTTGATTTTTAGCCCATTCAGCCACATCCTGCCATCATGTTTTATAGAAACTGTCTGTTGACTTCAGTGGGAGTTGCACACTTATGGTTGCCAATTTTGATTGGTCGTATTCCTGCAGGTTTCATCACATGCAGGAATAACTATTGTCATAAACAGATAGTTAAGGGTTAAGGTCTCTTTTACCTGTAAAGGGTTAACAAGCTCAGTAAACCTGACAGACACCTGACCAGAGGACCAATCAAGGGACAAGATAATTTCAAATCTCTATGGAGGGAAGTCTTTGTTTGTGTTCTTTGTTTTGGGGGCTGTTCTCTCTTTGGATCTAAGAGGGGCCAGACGTATATCCAGGCTTTCCAAGCTTGCTGAAGTATTCTCTTCTATTCAGTATAGTGAGTATTAGGGCTAGTCTACACTTACCTGCCGGGTCGACGCGGTGAGTTCGACTTCTCGGAGTTCGAACTATTGTGTCTAATCTGGACGTGATAGTTCGAACTCCCCGCACGCTCCGGTCGACTCCGGTACTCCATCACTGCAAACGGCGGTGGCGGAGTCGACCTTGGAGCCGCGGACTTCGATCCCGCGGCGTCTGGACGGGTAAGTTCAGCTATTCACGTAGCTGAACTTGCGTACCCTAGTTCGACCCCCGCCCTTAGTGTAGACCTGCCCTTAGAAAGGCGGATTAGTCTTTTTGATGGATTTCTGTATTTGCAAATGTGTGTTTTGCTGGAGAAATATTTTATTTTTGGTTGCTGTATTTGTATTGATGCTAGCTCTCTAGTTTCAATAGCTGTACCCTGTAAACTTCCATCCGGATTTTACAGAGCTAAATTTTACCTTTTCTTTTTTTGTTTAATTAAAAGCTTTTCTTTTTAAGAACCTGTTTGATTTTTCCCTTGTTTGAAACCTCAGGGGATTAGTTTGACTCACCAGGGACAGGTGGGGGGAAAGAAAGGTGGGGGGAATGGTTTATTTCCCTTTGTGTTAAGATCCAAGGAGTTTGGATCTGTGTTCCCCAGGGAAAGGTTTGGGGGGACAGAGAGTGTGCCAGACACTGAAACCTGGCTGGTGGCAGCAAGTACCAGATCTAAGCTAGGATTTAAGCTTAGAAGGATCCATGCAGGTCCCCATCTTTTGGACGCTAAAGTTCAAAGTGGGAAATAAACCTATAACAGACATAATCTTTAATTAAAGATTAATCTTTAATTCCTGGAGACTCCAGGACAATGCTGGAGGGTTGGAAACCCTTTTCACACTTGGAAGGATGCTAGGATATAGCCCAGTGTTCATTATTATTAATCTGCTCCAAATATAATCCACTCCCAGCCCATGTTCAGCAGAGACAATTAATCTAATTGATCATTTCTGGCCCATCATAAACCTGTATTTGTTTAATTCTTTCCCCACAGGAAAGCTAACCGAGCAGACAGAAAGAAGTTTACTCAGAATTTAAAGCTATATTGCTGTGTCTAAAGAAAGCTATCCCGTGCAGTGACATATATCACTTACGCCTATTTGAAACTGTGTATTCATATACTCAGGGTCAGTTCCACCTATGGAGTAAATTGGTGTAGTTGCACTGAAGTTATTGGACTACACAAATATACCACAACTGAGGTGCTGTATGTTTTATCATTATTACTACTACATATTCTTTTCATTATGGTAGCACTGATAGGCTCCAATCAGCAATCAGGTTCATGTAAAGTGAAGGTACTGATGTACTGTATATTTCACAAACCAAACAGAAAGCACATCTCTGAACAACGTCATATCTTCATGTTGTATATGTACACTGCATACTTCCTCTAGCTTAGTACTTAACCATTTGTTTTCCCTTCCCGAAGATTTCTATTAATATCTTACATGTAGGGGGACGTTTTATTTGTTTGTTTCCTTTCCTTGCTTCCTTGTGGTTTGGTTCACTATAGTTATCTCCTTGGAAAATTCTGTTACTTGGATTGCTAGTGTTCTCTTTTGGTTCCTGGGGAAATTCTCTTATATCCAATCAGTCATAAAAACATTTCTTAAACAAGGAGTACAAACAAAACATCTGTCCTCTGCATTCAATTGCCGTTTTCCTGCCTTGTCTCTACATCTCAAGGAATCAAAACTGTTTGGAACTACAAACTAATGCATGCACTAGAGCATTGCATTCAATCACTTGAGCTAAAAAAAGACAGAATTGAATTGACTTGACTCAAGCTATGCAATCATTGATACACAAGGGTGGCATGATGTATATTGACTTGATACTTTTATTTGTGTTTAACTTATTTTGGGATTTATGGAATATGTCTGTCATGAAATTATATAAGAGCTTGTTTGCACAGTTTGTACATTTTCAAAGTGCTGGGCAAGCTTTCAGACATGTGACTCATAGATTTTAATGGGAGCTTCATAGCTAAAACCAGTGCAACAGTTTGGAAATGTATGTCTTTTTCAAATAAATGTATACTCTCTTTTTCTTTATTATTAATCCTTCAACATTACATATGTGATATGACACAGATGAGGAACTGATGGCTTGGCTGTATTTCAGTAAAGCTCGTAGGACAATAAAAAAGATGTGACATACTAATCTAGGTTTTATCTGGATGTCAGAAGTTTGTTGTTTTTAATTTTGCTGGAATGTAACTTATCAGATACATTTTAAGAAAAAGATCTTGGAGTCATCGTGGATAGTTCTCTGAAGATGTCCACGCAGTGTGCAGAGGCGGTCAAAAAAGCAAACAGGATGTTAGGAATCATTAAAAAGGAGATAGAAAATAAGACTGAGAATATATTATTGCCCTTATATAAATCCATGGTACGCCCACATCTCGAATACTGTGTACAGATGTGGTCTCCTCACCTCAAAAAAGATATTCTAGCACTAGATAAGGTTCAGAAAAGGGCAACTAAAATGATTAGGGGTTTAGAGAGGGTCCCATACAAGGAAAGATTAAAGAGGCTAGGACTCTTCAGCTTGGAAAAGAGAAGACTAAGGGGGGATATGATAGAGGTATATAAAATCATGAGTGATGTTGAGAAAGTGGATAAGGAAAAGTTATTTACTTATTCCCATAATACAAGAACTAGGGGTCACCAAATGAAATTAATAGGCAGCAGGTTTAAAACAAATAAAAGGAAGTTCTTCTTCACGCAGTGCACAGTCAACTTGTGGAACTCCTTACCTGAGGAGGTTGTGAAGGCTAGGATTATAACAATGTTTAAAAGGGGACTGGATAAATTCATGGTGGCTAAGTCCATAAATGGCTATTAGCTGGGATGAGTAGGAATGGTGTCCCTGGCCTCTGTTCGTCAGAGGGTGGAGATGGATGGCAGGAGAGAGATCGCTTGATCATTGCCTGTTGGGTTCACTCCCTCTGGGGCACCTGGCATTGGCCACTGTCGGTGGACGGATGCTGGGCTGGATGGACCTTTGGTCTGACCCGGTACGGCCTTTCTTATGTTCTTATGTTAATGCCTTTCAAATATGGAATTCCTATGATAGCAAATTTGGAGTCTAATTCATACTACAGCAGTATTGAACTCGTTCAGCTGAAATGATTTGAACCTCTATAAAGTGATGACAATACGGAATGGACAGGGCGGTTCTGGGGGATTAGGCACAGCTGTGAGGACTGTCAATTCTCTACCCACAAATCCAGCCTTTGCCTATAATAACCCAGTCATCGCCATCTGAAAAGTCATTGCCATCTGATTTCTAAAAAAACAGATACAGGACTGGATTGTAATCTTACAATCTACCTTGATTAAGGGGCAGAGTGTAGCCATGCTGCCTCAGCAGAAGACCAAAGAATGAATTGTGACTCAGGCCTGGTCTACACTGTGGGGGTAAGTCGGCCTAAGTTACACAACTCCAGCTACATCAGTGGTTCCCACACTGGGGTTCGTGAACCCCTGGGGGTTCACAAAATGTTACAAGGGGTTCTTGGGAAAAAATTCCCTGATGGCGGACAGAGCTGTCCCTATGGACCCTGGGCAGCACGGGGCCAGCAGCACGGAGCCCCTGGACTTCCAAGAGCTAAGCAGATCAAAAAAAGCATATCTATCATACTGAGGAGATTTAAACTTCAAGACTCCTTATAAGCAATGGAAAGGGAGGTGGATTTTTTTTCTGTTTTTAAAATTAAATAGGCAGCTAGTATTGTTTTTTAAAATTATTATGAAGAACAAGTTTAAGCTTTGTTTTAACATGTGTTATTTGCCTGGACTGCTCAAGACCTGAACACTTGAGTTGGCTTCTTAAATACCTTCATGCTGTTTCACATCTGATACTCCTTGATGAAACATAGGAGCCTTGTCTTATAACAGGCTTATTCAAAGTGATGCAAGATACAAAAGTGAGATCTTGGAAGATTGTTGCCATTTTCATAACGTAATAAAAATACTGAAAATGATAATTTTATATTTCCAAGATCACTGTTTTTATAATTTATACTCAGATAAAAGAGAAAATCCCTGGAAATATTCATTTTTAGGAGGGGATTCACGAGACTTGACATTTTAGTGAAAGGGGTTCACAGGTTTTTAAAGTTTGGGAACCACTGAGCTACATGAACAATGTAGCTGGAGTCGACATAGCTTAGGTCGACTTACTGCGGTGTCTACACCGCACTGGGTTGACAGGAGAAACTTACTTTATGCTTCTCCTTCCAGTGGAGTACCGGAGTTGACAGGAGAGTGCTCTGCGGTCGATTTAGCAGGTCTTTGCTAGACCCGCTAAATCAAACCCTGGTGCATCGTCCAAATTCCTTCTCTGCTCCCTCCTTGTTCTGGTGAGAGGACCAAGTTTTCATTGCGTAGTTCACTCCCTTCGTCCATCCTGTCAGCTTATTTAGCATGGAGCCCACACAGCGTATCTCCAGGGAGATTCCCCCCACACACTACTTATCCCCCCTCTGCTCACTCATTTTCAGCACATAATACTGGGCAAGTAGCCTCATCAGCTCTCCCCACTACAGCTGGGTTCACAATTGAAGCAGGGACAAGCAGGGAAGGGCTCTGTCAATAGAGACTGAATTACCTTCATTCCTTAAGATGGTGGCCCTTCAAGGTGAGGGTTGAGGCACCCGGTAGAACAGTCAGGGGAAGAGCAGTTTGCCTCACCCTGTGGTGTTCTGTAGAACAGTGTACTTACTTTCCCAGTGCTGTGAATCTGGCACTATCAATCGTTAGTGCTAAACTGACTTAAGAAAAGTAATTTAAAAAATATAGGTGCTACAAATGTGAGAGTGGATATATGGATATTTGGCTGCAAGGGGCTATATTCAGCTAAATGGGTGAGGTGTGGAAGATTTTCAAAAGGCACAAGTGGCATTAGGTACCTACATTCTGTTGACTTCCAGTGGGATTTAGACACCTAAGGCCAGATCCTCATCTTATGTCAATTGCCATAGCTGAAGTCAATGGAGCTATGACAATTTATACCCGATAAGGATCTGGCCTCAAACTTCAATTTATGCCTTTGAAAATCTCCCCCATTTTGATTAGATCTGACAGATTACTCAGAGAACTTTTTTAGTTCAAAATGGACTACAAACAAGAGGCAACTTTCTCAAACAGTCACATTATTAGAATTTATTTACTCATTAATTATTGTGAATGATTCTTGATTGGTAGCTCACTCTCAGACAATTGTTTGTAACTATTCATTTTAAAAATCAGAAATGTCTTGACTGGAAACCTAGTTCATATCTGTCCCCTGACTGAATGAGCATAATTCTTAGAATCAGGTTTCCAGTGCAAATACGAAAGTGAATTGGAAATTTGATTTCTGCAAATATTCTACAGTATTTCTTTACATACATGCTTTCCATAAACATGCTTTCCATAAACATCCCTGCCAGTAAATTAGATTAACAGAATATTCTTGGTAAGCAAACACAAAAGAGGTGCAAACACATAAAAGTTAAGTCATTTGGAGCCAGACTGTGAAGTCCTTACAGGATTAGTCCCATTCAAAACCTTATTTAATTTAACATTTCACAATCCGGACCTTAAAATGAGAATGTACACTTGCTGGACATGTGTTTAGTATTAACCACATGCTAACTTAATCATACTGGAAAAAAGTTATACTGTATAGATTATGTGCTAATACACTATACTTTTTAGATAGTTCTCCTCTGGATCTTTTTGTCATATATTTATAATACAATTAACAAAGTCTCATCATTTCCTCATACAATTTTCCTTTACAACATGTTCCAACTTCTTAGTTGGAAAAACAAATGAAAATCTGAACTCTCAATTGTTCTTTTACACCTTTTCTTTTTATTTATTTCTCACCTGGTTGAAGAAGTATGCCCAAAATATCTCTGCATTATTTTTATTCAAGTGTTTCCAGCTAAATCCACTGGACTACATGCATATGAAATAATGAGCAATTCCTGACTTTCTCAGCTAATCTAAAATTGAAACTGAAAGGCTCTATGTTTAGGTTAATAAACCTTCTTAAAATAAGTTAAGTCAGTACTTTCCTTCAGTTTTTAAATTGGGAACATCCTCTTCCCCATGACTATCTCCTACCCCGCCCCCAACCGCTCCAAAAACAAACAAACCCATACAGAATTAATGAAGGAAAAATATCCAAAATATCATGAGTAGCTTCAATTGCTAAGGGAAATTTAGGTATAGACAATTACTACTATTTGAATACTGACATGACACCATATTTTGATCTTCCATCAACATAGCTTTAATTTTTGTACTTTAAAACCTGATATTAGCTGTCCATAAAAAGGTGGCTCAGATCACAGAGGGGACGGGGGAGGCATTTTTATGTACAATTCCCTTTCATACCATTTACTGCCATCTTCACAGTAGTGGGTCAAATTTGGTTTGGCAGTGTGTATCTGTAATGGCTCCAGTGAAGTTATACTCTGTAAACCCAAAACACCCAGGGTAGAATCTGGTGTGCTTCATCATTATGGGACAGATCTTTCATTGATGTGAACTGGCACAATTTCACTGAAGTAAATGGAGCTATGCCAATTTGAACCAGCTGACCATCTGGCCCTATGTGTGCATGTATGTATGTGCATACATTATAGCATGTACACTACAGTTATTACAGGAGCAGCCACTGTATCAAAGTTGCCAAGCAGCTATTTTTAAAGCCCTGATTTCCCTTGCTCCTAAAACTTTCTGAAACCTTCACTGTTTTTAATTCTTGAAAATTACACACATATGCACTCACACACTTTTCCCATTCTCAGAGGTGTGTATTATACTTGCAACCTTTTTCAATATTGCCAACACCATGTGTTAAATAAATAAATAAATAAATCTCACCTCCATCCAAATCATGAGATTTAAAATGTTTTTTTAAATATATATATATATATATATATATATATATCTATATATATATATATATATATATATATATTTAATGTGTGTATATATATATACACACACACACAATTTCGTGTTCTTTTCATTTGCCTTTTGATTTTTGAGCAGGATGGTCACATTTTACCATCTTTTTTCCACAACCATAAAGGCTAGAATTTTTATTATTATTATTTTAAAATGAAAACTGAGATTTCATGAAATCTCACTATTCCAGGAGCTGGAGCTTTAAGTTAAACACCAAATACTGTGAGGCTTATGATAAAATCATGAGAGTTGTCAACATTGCATTTTTTATTTTGAAAAACATGTGAGGTTGACAGTTGAAATATAGCATGCAAGTAGCCCTCAGTGAGGAATAGAATAGTGGTTCTCAATCGGGGGTATGTGTACCCTTGGGGGTACTCAGAGTCTTCCAGGGGGTACTTCAAATCATGTAGGTATTTACCTAGTTTTACAACAGGCTATGTAAAAAGCACTAGCAAAGTCAGTACAAAGTAAAATTTCATAGAGACAATGATTTGTTTAAACTGCTTTGTATACTATACACTGAAATGTAAATGCAATATTTATATTCCAGTTGACTCATTTTATAATTATATGGTAAAAAATGAGAAAGTAAGCAACTTTTCAGTAATAGCGTGCTGAGACAACTTTTGTATTTTTTGTCTGATTTTGTAAGTTTTTAAGTGAGGTGAAACTTGGAGGTACACAAGACAAATCAGACTCTTGAAAGAGGTACAGTAGTCTGGAAAGGTTGAGAGGCACTGGAGTAGAAGACAGCACTATTCCAAAATATTTTTTTTAATATCACTAAGGTATGTACATATAATTTAGAGACATTCCTTCATAAGGGACAGAGGGGTAGCCGTGTTAGTCTGGTTCTGTAGAAGCAGCAAAGAATCCTGTGGCACCTTATAGACTAACAGACGTTTTGCAGCATGAGCTTTCGTGGGTGAATACCCACTTCTTCGGATGCAAGCAGTGGCTTGCAAGTGCCACTGCTTGCATCCGAAGAAGTGGGTATTCACCCACGAAAGCTCATGCTGCAAAACGTCTGTTAGTCTATAAGGTGCCACAGGATTCTTTGCTGCTTCTTCATAAGGGACAGTACTATGAATATTGAAATGTACAGAAGCTGTACAGCAATTCACCACAGAAGCTCTCTAGTTTGTAAGTTTTATTTCTTTCTTAGGTCTGGTCTACACTACGGGGGAGGGGGTCAAACTAAGGTACGCGACTTCAGCTACGCGAATAGCGTAGCTGAAGTTGAACTACCTTAGTTCAACTGACTTACCCGTCCAGACGCGGCGGGGTCGAACTCCGCGGCTCCAAGGTCGACTCCACCACCGCCATTTGCGGTGGTGGAGTTCCGGAGTCGACCGGAGCGCGTGGGGAGTTCGAACTATCGTGCCTTGATTAGACGCGACAGTTCGAACTCCGAGAAGTCGAACTCACCGCGTCGACCCGCGTGGTAAGTATGGACCTACCCTCATTCACTGGCTTGTTGTTTAGTGAACCCCAAGATCATTAGACTGAGTATTCACAATAGATCAGTCAGTCAATCTGTCTGAGTGTACGTTTATACTGCAATGTAAACCCAGAGTTAGTAGAATTCGAATTAGCAGACTATGAGTTTGTTCACCTAGGGCTTGAGATGGCTACACTCAACTGTAAACACAGGTGTGGAATTGCTGAACCCTGGGTCTCAACCTGGTGCCTCAGGGTCCACACTAAATTATGTGGGCCCAAGTCCAGCCACCCACACACCAAACTTCTTAGCACTTTCCCAAAATGTGGCCACTCTAGCCCTTTGTTCGTGGTGGTATATGGGGAAAACTTGGCTGTCCACAAAATTTGACTGTCTAGAGGACAAATAAAGTCAGCCTGCAGGATTATGGAATACTTTTGGAAGACTCTCAGGCCTTGTCTACACTGCAACTTACAGTGCTGAAACTTTCTTTGCTCAGGGGTATGAAAAAACACCCACCTGAGCGATGCAAGTTTCAATGCTGTAAAGTGGCAATGAAGATAGTGCTGCTGTCCTCCCAGCCCTGGTAGCTATTCCCCTCGTGGAGCTGGTTTAGTACAGCGCAGGAGCCATGACTACACAGCCACGTTAAAGCACTGCTGCAGCAGCGCTTTAACATTGGCTGTGTAGACATTCCCTTTGAGCGCAAGTCCAGTGGGGCTGTATTTACACTGCCAAGAAATAGGGCTTGAACCCCGGGTCCCAGCTTGACTCAGATTTGGACCCCATATCCTGGTGTGGCCCTGGGCCCATAGGTCCAATCCCTGGGTTAGTGCAATTTGTGTGTAGACGAAATGGGGGTTAGAGTGAGCCGGAGTTTGAACCCTGGGCTTACATTGCAGTGTAGACATAACCTGAGAGTTTTTTTATAATGCCCATTAATTTAATATGCAAGCAATCCTGTTATAACCTCTTCTTAAGAGCAAGGAGGATTTAGATTATGAGAATTAGTTGCTATGAAATATCAACCATCCTTGGAGTTACATACTATCAATTTGCAGGATCATTATTTTTCTGCACTAGTTTTAACCATCAGGGTGTAACATGTTCTCAAACTGAGCAACACTCTCTCAACTTAGAATGATTGAGCTCAACTTTGTGTTTACTCTGAGGCTGAGATGTGGATGATACTTTCCGGGTATCTGTCTTGCATCACTAACTGCATTATCCTTAATGTTTCTTCAGATAAGGAAAACAAAAATAAGCTATTCAGTCTCCTAGTGAGCAACGTGCCATGTACGGATATGAGCGGAATATATGTAACAAAAACTCTAAAAACACAGAAAGTATAATATGATGGTGATATGAAAGGAAATAAGGAGAATAGTGTGAATTGTAAGGGGAGGAAGGGCGAATGCATGTTTTGTAATAACAAAGCAACTCCACCTTCTCCCTACCCCCTACTAAAAAAAAAAAAAAAAAAAAAAAATCACTGGGAAATATTTTTTTTTAAAATGAATCTAAATGCTTGTCTGATTTTTTTTTTTTGCATTTGCTTCCACTGCTCATAGTAGAACTGCTCTGAAATAACCACAAGTCTGGAGCATCCTGGGTACTGACACGCAAATAAGCAAGTCAATCAATCCTACTTTGCTTCAGAAATCCCATGGCCATTACTGCTATAAGTACAGTGGCTTTTAAGATGGAATGTTTCAAGCAGGCCAGATACCACCACAGTTTGTTTACTTCTTCGCTGCATGGTACAACCACCTGGCCTGGTGGAAGAGATTCTAGGTATATGCAACCTAAAGAGGGACGGAGGGCTTTGCTACACTTATCAGTTACAGTGCATTAAAGCAGCCCCAGGCACACTAGCTCACTCCCCGTCCACACTGGCAAGGCACATAAAGTGCTCTGACTCTGCGGCTACAGCGCTGCTGGTACTCCACTTTTGCAAGTGGAATAGCGTTTGTTGCACCCCCGCTGGAGCACCGCGACACCAGTGTGGATGAGGTGTTGCATTACTGTGCTCTGATCAGCCTCCGGAAATGTCCCATAATCCCCTTAAGTCAAGTGGACTTAAAGTCATTGACTAAAACTCATTGTTTTGAGCTCGCTGTAGGAATGAGGATATGCCGTTTGAAAGCTCCATTTCTGACAGCCAGCTGCTTATCTGCTCTGAGACAGATAAGTGTGGAATGCTGTGTGTGAGAGAATGAGAAAGGCGGGGGGAGAAGGGGTCTGCTGCTGTCTGAAATTACAAGACAGCATGCTGACATGCTCTCAGTCCCCCAAAAACCCACTCTCCCCTACATACACACAAACACACTCCTTGTCACACTCCACCCCACCCATTTGAAAAGCATGTTGCAGTCACTTGCATACTGTGATAGCTGCCCATAATGCACTGCTCCCAATGCTACTGCAAGTGTCACAAATGTGACCACAACAGTGTGCAAGCAGCTGTCAGCGTGGACAGACTGCAGCGCTTTCGCTACTGCACGTATTTAAATTCACAGTGCTCTACATCTGCAAGTGTAGCCATGCCCTGAAGCTGCAAAACAAGGATTCAAAGAACCAGTTCAGAGATCCAATCCTCAGTTAAAATTTCAAACATCTCCAAAATCCAAGAGGATCTTGGATTTCAAATATTGGTTCAGGCCCTCTAGTATCATCCATACAGGTACAATGGACCAGATGGATGGGAATGCAGAAATGACTATACTGGATTAAGACCAGTGGTTGCTTTAATTCAGTACTCAGTCAATGACAGTGGCCAGTACCAGCTGCTTTAAAGGAAGGATATTCAGATATTCTTGTTATCCATGTAAGTGTCCACTCCTTTTTTGAAACTTGCTATGCTCTTGTTCCAAACAATATCTTGTGGCAATAAGTGTCCCAGACTAATTTTGTGTTCATAGGCGGCAGGTTTGTATAATTTTTGGTGGGGCCCAAAATGGTGGTGCCCCCCCTACTCCCGCCCTGTAAGCCGATGTAAAATGAAGCTACAACGCGTCAGAGCCACAAGATTACAAAGGTCAATTAAAAGTGGAAAGTCAGAAGCAGCACTTGCCTACTTCAATATACAGTATTATATTTTGTTGCACCTGTTGTGATGAAGTGGGAATGTTCTTAATATTTTCTCTGAATACTGTGTGGGTGCCTCAGTTTCCCCTGCAAGATGCCAACTGAAGGTGTTGGGGACAAAGAGATCAGGTGGCCTCCTTGTCCGGAAGGGACACAGAGGCCAGAGGAGGGAGTGTCAGTTTGGAGCTGGCTGGGGAAATGGGGAGAGACCCAGAACTTGGTTCTGGGCTCCCCACCCCCCAAGATGGACCTGACAGAGGGGTTCTGTTTTCTGTACCAACAAGCTCTGTTTAAACTGTGTTCCCATCATCTAATAAACCTTCTGTTTTACTGTCTGGCTGAGAATCACATCTGACTGCGGAGTTGGGGTGCAGGGCCCTCTGGTTGCCCCAGGACCAGCCTGGGCAGACTCGCTGTGGAAAGTGCATGACGTGGAAGGGCATGCTGAATGCTCCGAGGTCACACCCAGGAAGGTGTAAGCTTCTTGCCCTGGAGACAGTCTGCTCCGAGAGAGGAGGCTCCCCCAGAGTCCTGACTGGCTTTGTATGGAGTTGTTCCAAAGCATCACAGCATCCCCTTCCACACTGTGCACTTCCCAGAAGTCCGCACAAGCACTGACACTCCCTCCTCCGGCCTTTGTCTCTTCCAGGCATTAGGAGGCCACCCGATCTCTCTGTTCTCCAACACCTTCAGTTGGTACCTTGCAGGGGAAACTGATTTGGGAGAAATGAAGTAAAAGCTGCCCAAACCGAGCTTGAGCACTCCTGAATTTTGAGGTGTTCAAATCCGGAAGGCAGGTGCTGGGGGTGGGAGAGGGCTGTGGGCTCCATGGGGGCCCTCTAGTATCTAGGCAGCAACTGTCTGGAGCTGCACGGAGCCAGACACTCTGGTCTGAGTGGCACAGTAAGCGGTTTGGGGGTTGGAGAAGAGGTAGGGAGTTCCGGGGGGCAGTCAAGGGACAAGGAGCAGGGTGGGTTGGATGGGGCAGAGGTTCGAAGGGGCAGTCAGGGGACAGGCAGCAATTGGATAGGCATGGAAGTCCAGGAGGTTTATCAGGGGACAGGTAGGGGGTGCGGTCCTGGGGGGGAAGTTGGGTGGGATGTCAGGAGGGGGCAGTTGGGGACAAGGAGAAGGGAGGCTTAGATAGGGGCTGAGGTCCTAAGGGGCAGTTAGGGGCAGGGGTCTCGGGAGGGGGTAATTGGGGAACAAGGACCAGTGGTGCTTATATACGGGGTGGAGGTCCTGGGGGGCAGTTGGGGCAGGAGTCTGGGGAGGGGGCAATCAGCGGCCAGGGCCTGGGATTCAAAGGGCTCTGGGCTGCTGGCAGCCGCGGGGATCCCAGGGCCCTTTAAATCCCGCAGCGGGCAGCCCAGAGCCTCCCTGCCCGCTGCGGCGGGGAGCCCAGAGCCCTTTAAATCTCAGCCGCGGCTGGGATTTAAAGGGCTCTGGGCTGCCTGCAATCGCGGGGAGCTCAGAGCCTTTTAAATCCCAGCCGCGGCCGGGAATCAGAGGGCTCTGGGCTGCCCGCTGCGGCAGGGAGTCCAGAGCCCTTTAAATCTCAGCCGCGGCTGGGATTTAAATGGCTCTGGGCTCTCCGCCGCAGCGGGCAGCCCAGAGCACTCTGACTCCCGGCCGCGGCTGGGATTTAAAGGGCTCTAGGCTGCCAGCAGCGCAGAGCAGGGGAGAAACCTAGCTCCAAATATTGCTGGAGCAGAGCCCCTGTCTGTGAATATTCCTGGGGCTAAAGCCCCAGGAGCCCATATAAGTTGGCGCCCATGTTTGTGTTGTGTGAGAAAATATTTGTATCCATTTAAAAATGCTTAGTGTAATGCCACATAAAGCAATGGAATTAAAACCAGGATAGATTTGGTGCCAAGTGACTATTGGGAAGTAAAAGTAGGAAAATATTTTCAAAGCTCTGGCTTGTAGAGCACACACATTTTCTTTCCAGTGCTTTGACACTGGCAATGCCATGAAATAGCTCTGAGTTAAAAGAGCTTTCTAGATTATACAAATTTGGTTCTCTTGCCTCTCACTATTTCACTGAATACTGAGTAGTCAGATTGTGAATATATTTCCCTTTTTCAAAACAGAGTACTTGAACTAAATGGTTATTGATTTATTTTTAATGCTCCTCCTAGAAATCAATCTTAGACAATACTCCCTATTCTGTGGCTCTGAAAGATTTTTAGATATTCTCTCTGACAAGTTCAGAAGTCAGTCATTTGCTTTCTAAACAGGCAAATATGGCATTTGGCTGAGATAAGTCATCATCTTGGTGATCAAAATTAGAGCCTTTTTTTGTAACAAATAAAATGTGAGTGAAATGAGGTGAAAGGTTTGATCATAATGATCACATAAATCTGCCCTTAAGGTAACGATTTTTAGTGCCACAAAGAAAACAGACATTTAGATAGATGCTTGCGGAAGGGTTTAGGAGTTTAAAAGTCATTCAAATATGAATATTTTCAGTGCTGGTTTAATGGTCCCTTTTAGTACTGTTTACAATTGGGGCATCCTGATTAGTGATGGGGAACTCTGACAGGTTAGCAGATTTCATTTGGAATAAACTTTTCAAAAGCATCAAGTGACATAGGTCATATTTTCAAAGGCATTTAGGCACCAAAAGATGCAGATAAGCACCTAATGTGATTTTTCAAAAGAATATAAGCTGGTTAGGTGTCATTTTGAAGGGAATTAGGCTCCCAGGAGTTTTGAAAATCCCCCGAGGATGCCTATCTACATCTTTAAGCATGTTTAACAAGGACAAGGAAAAAACCATTTTTCAAGTATCTTAGAAACAAAGGAATCATCAAAATGGAACAGCCCAACTAGTGCAGTATTCTGTGTTTGACAGTGACTGGTACCAGCAACTGCAGAGGAAGGTGCAATCAGGGGCAGCTCCAGGCACCAGCGCTCCAAGCGCGTGCCTGGGGCAGCAAGCCGCGGGGGGCGCTCTGCCGGTCGCCGCTAGGGCGGTAGGCAGGGTGCCTTCGGCGGCGTGCCTGCGGAGGGTCCGCTGATCCCGCGGCTTCAGCCTGCGGGAGGTCCGCCGAAGCCGCGGGACCAGCGGACCCTCCGTGCTTGGGGTGGCAAAATGTCTAGAGCCGCCCCTGGGTGCAATAAATACCCCAGTTATGAAAGAACTTGTTCATTATAGCCTGGATTAGTTTGGGGTGAAAATACAGTTGTCACTAATAAAAGGTTTTTTATTCAGGCAGCTACTTCGAGTTAATGAAAGAAGAAAAGATTTGTGAAGCACACAAAGAGACTTTGAGCTTTAGTTAGTACAGACAAATCTAACTGAAATAATCCAGAATAAGATAGAGTATGAAAAGTATAGCAAAATGCCCCCCTGGATTGTGCACACAAGATTCAACAATGGGGGACTGCTTTCTTACTTACAAGCTTGTGCATACTTCCAAACTTATTAAGTCGATTAGAAACAAAGATGGAATCAACACTCAGTGGAGCGCACCAGAAAAGATTATGACTCAGTAACTCCGTGTCCCACTCATGAATATTCCTGCATTAAGTTTTATGTTCCCTTTCCCCTACATTTACACACCAATGAGCATATTTACTTAGGTTTCAGACCCTTACCCACATGTGGCTTTCCGGGTACCCATAATCGGGGTTCTGATTGCTCACCAACTATTTGTGTCAATACATTTCGCACATTTCCAATAGGTTAATGCAGTTAGCTGCAAGGGTCCATGTTACTCGCTCCCTGCCTCCCCAAAATTCCATTGGGATTTCTTTACTTTGTTCTCTTGTGGTTCACTTTTTTTTAAAAAAATAAAGAACCCTTGTTGTGAAATCTTATAACCCTAGGTCACTTATGCCAAGGTGTTACTTCTTATGCTAACAAGACATGTATTAGGCTGCATGAGGCCACATTCTGTTGCCAATTCTACCTTATCAATATTTAAACTGTAAATTCTCCTACTTGTGTTTTGGCAGTCATAGACACACTATATGGATAAACTCAAGCAATCAAATTAAATGTAAGCAACCCAGGATTAGGTCAGCACCATAGAGACAGTTTCTTCCTATCCCCTGCTAGTTAGATTTTGTTCCCCTTACTATTTGTAGCAACCTGAAACTGAAATCTCTTTAGCCATTTTTTCCCCTCCTGCAGGTCCAGACCCACAAGGGACCGATACTACGTGCACTGGTTTCAATGGATACACAGTCAGATTCTTATTATAGTGCTTCAATAACGTTGTTCTATTGACACTATTTTAAAAGAGCATTTTAAATGTGTTTAGAAAAAAATCAACATTGATAAAAAATGACAGACTTGGAAAACAGGCATTTGAAAAATAAAACTGTTGCTCATATCTTGGGCATCTCAGCTTTAAGAGCACTACTTTCAGTTTAAATAAAATGACAAATGGGAAAAAAAGAGAAAATGGTAAGGAAGCTATCAACTTTCTCTGTTCTGACATATTCTTTGTGGAATTGGAATGATTGGGTACAAAAGTTTAAGATTTTCTCAGGGAGAATTAACTTTTGCAATCAGTGTTTACTCATTTGATTAGCATAAGTCTCTTGACATAGACCACATTATCAGGGTCATATTTTTACAAGGACAAACTGTTCTTTGACAATTGTTTTGAATGTGTTAAGCACAATATGCTATTCTTTATGTCCAGCATTCTTTCCATGTATTTGTCAGCACCCTCCTCCCAAAAAAAAAAAAAAAGCCCAATTTACAAATGAATTTAATTGTATGCTTTGCAGAACAGATGACCTTCTCCATTCATGTGTGACTGTCCCTTTGACAGCATTTCAGAGTTTCTACAGAATACAGACTCTTTGTTCACACTCAAGTTGTGTGTCTGCATTTTTCCATCTGTTATGTGGATGGAACCAGTAACTGAGGTTGTGGGAGCAGAAACTTTGAGAAGCAGCCAAGGTAGTAACAAAGACTAGGAACTTTTCTTGGTTCTGGTCCTGAATTCCTTTCACACACGAAGCTCTGATGGAAACCAATAAGAGTTCAAGATGTGTAAAAAGTATGGAATTGGGTCCACTCAGTATCACACACTTTGAGCCTATGATCTTCAAAGGGAAGATGTTCTAACAGTCTGATAATAGGAATAGGAGTCATGAACTCCTGAATTCTATTCTCAGAACTGAAAAATAACAGTCTTAATGAAAAACTTTTAGAAGTGCCTCAGTGACTTGGGACCAAAGTCCCCTTTTCAAAGGTGACTTGGGACCAGATTTACAACCATATTTAGGCACCTAAAGATGCAGATAGGAATCTAATGGGATTTTCAGAAGTGCCTAGGAGTCTTGAGCCCAACTGATGAGACGTTCATAAAGTAAAGGGGAAAGAGAGAGTAGAAAGCTCAGAAGCTGGAGAGAACCCGGGAGGAATACAACTTGTTTAAGCCAGCAGACTTAGCTCTACTACTGTTTTAAGCTTAAATTTAGCACTTTTATTTTAAGCCTCTTTGAGCAAGTTGAGAAGCCAGGTTGGGAGGCAACAGCACTCAGAGCAATATAAGTTTCACCTGTTTCAGATCTATGTAATGTCAGATCACTCTTAGTGCCACTGTTGCTGTTATGCTGTCCTGAAATGCTTCATATGGATGGCTTAGATACAACAAACCCAGCATGTTGGCATGTGGTTAGACTAGATGGCACTTGGGGTCCTTTCTAACCTTATGATTCTACATAGGCTTGCATGATAGGAAGAAGCCAAGTTAAATGGTAGCATTGTAATGGTCTTATTTTCTTTTTCCAGAATGGATACAAAAATGGCCTGGGGACCATTAGCAGCTAGGAGGCTAAGATGAGATGCAATGGACCATCTGGCAACAATGTGTAGAAAGACTGCTCCAAGCTAAGCTTAGAATAGCCGCTCTCTGAGAGCAGCAGAGCACTTCTTAGTAGTGCATGGAGAGTTCGTCTTATATGAGTGTACTGGGAAGTGAGTGAAGGATATCTTTATGCTGTCTCTTTTTGCACAATCCTAATCCAGTCATACAGCTGATCTTAACATTTTCAATTAAATGAAATGTCATTGAAATAGACCACTTTGTTGAAGCCAAAATGTTTCACAGCGATGAAATAGGAAAAAAAAAACCTTTGTAAAAACTTTCTAATTCTGGGCTCTCTAATAATTTGTCACACACACACACACACACACACACACACGGAGGGAGGGAGGGAGAACAGAAAAGCTCAGATTTTTTTTGTCCAAAAGCAGATATTTCAAATGTTCAAAAGTTTTTGTTCCTATGTGGAACAAAACCAAAAAGGTGTAAATCTTAAAAGTTGCCATAAAATGGAGTTGTCATCCTCTGGCCTGATCTAGCCATTAGCAGTCAGGAGATTGAGTGGTAAAAGTATGAAGCTTTATTTGAATAATGGATATTCTGTTATTAATCAATATTTGGGATGAGAATGAGAAAATTCAGACGCAAGAAACCCAGATGTCCCCATTCTTTATACTGCGGAGTTAGTACAACTGGGGATAGTGGCGGAGGTATATATTTCTAAAGCTGGACTGAAGCTGCTTGAACTAATACTACAGGTGATCTTTTAAATCAGAATGATTTCCTGTCAGTCCAAATGAAACAGAACCTAAAACCACTTTCCAGTGCTAAGAGCCTGGTGCATTAAAGGCAGATGTATTAATCTACTTTGCTATTAAACCCACTCAGTTACCTTTTTCTAATCTTTGTGATGCTCAAGTCTGGTAAAAAATAAGGATATCACCAAAATGCAGTAAGTACAAACACTGAGAAATAAAATGGATGGGTCCAGTACTATTCAATATTTTTATTAATGAGTTGGATAATAGAGTGGAGAGTCTATTTATAAAATTGGCAGATGACACCAAGCTGTGAGGGATTGCAAGCACTTTGGAGGACAGGATAGAATTCAAAACGACCTTAACTAACTGGAGAATTGCTCTGAAATTGACAAGATGCAATGCAATAAAGATAATACTTCACTTAGGAAGGAACAATCAAATTCATAGCTGTAAAATGGGGAATAACTATCTAGGTGCTGAAAAGGATCGGGGGGTTATAGCGCATCACAATTTGAACTGGAGTCAACAATGTGATGCAGCTTTGAAAGAGGCTAATATCATTCTGGGGTGTATTAACAGGCGTTGTATGTAAGATCCGGGAGGTAACTGTCAGCACTGGTGGGTCCAATTCTGGGTGCCACGCTTAAGGAAATATGTGCACAAATTGAAGAAAGTTCAGAGGAGAGCATAAAAATGATAAAAAGGTTTAAAAACCCTGAACTATGAGGAAAGATTTAAAAACTGCTCATGTTTCATCTTGAGAAAAGAAGACTGAAGGTGGGAAACCGGATAGTCTTCAGATACATTAAGGGCTGTTATAAAGCAGATGGTGATCAATTGTTTTCCTCATACACTGAAGATAAGACAAGAAGTAATGGATTTAAACTGAAGCAAGAGAGATTTAAGTAAGATATTAGGAAAAATCTTTCTAACTATAAAGGTAGATAAGCCGTGGGAATCCCCATCATTGGACATTTTAAAAAAACAGATTGGACAAACAAATGTGAAGGATGGCCTAGGTTTATTTGGTTCTGCTTCAGCACAGGGGGCTGGGACTTCATGATTCTGAGATCCCTTCCAGGCCTATATTACTATGATTCTATGACAAAATGGATAAAACAAGAAACATTTCAGCTATCCTATAGTTTCCATGCTTATATTCAGATTCTTTTTCTTGAGATGGAAGTTATCCACACTCACTTCTAAAATACACAGTGTATCTGTTTCGCTCACTCCTACAATATGTACATGTTGGAAGTTTGTGAAACCCTCATTACATTTTCTCAAACAGTAATAGAGCCATATAAATGTCTGTGTATATTTAGCTATGGGTCATGTTTTGCCATCCTTACCCACACTGAGTCGTGCCTTATGACCAGAGTAACACCAATGGGACATTTAGCAGAATAAGGAACTACTCAGCAAGAGTAAGGATATCAGAGTCTAGGCCTATGGAAGTACATTTTCAATGAGTAGTACCTAGCACAGAACTGTAAGTAATAGTAACATAAATATAACAAGAATCATCATACATTACAATGGAAATGTTATCATTTATTTCGGTGGTGGCATATTGCTTTAGAGCCAAATGATAGACAACATATATACCCCAAAGAATTCCTGTACTGAGGGAGCATTGTATTTTTGATTGCTTGTGGAACGTTATCTCTATTGGGTCATTGGATTCTGCTGTCCTGTTGATGAGCACTCCTGCCCCACAGAGTAAAGTGATGTGGTCATCAATAGTTGTCAGCCTTAGGTCTGGGCAGAGAGATTAAGAAACACAAAACACAATGGCTATATATGCCTCAGAGTGAAAAGAACATTAAAAAAGGTGACTGGCAGCAGGGATAAAATCTGCTTGAAGCACCATCTCTTAGTCTTCATCATTGGTGCCATGGCCAAAATGCCTTGAGACAATTATTTGCACTATACTGGCGTTGACAACATGAGACATTAGTCCAAAAGCACTTCTAAAGAGTCTGATATTTTAATACAACAAATTGGTAAGTTTAGCTTGTTTTGCACTACTTCATCCAAAGATAGTTGGAATGTACATTATACTACTAATTCTCACTGAACTGCTATGCTACACCTTATAGATTTTCTGCCGTGTTTTTCCAACAGTGGAACATCAAGCATCAAGCTGATGCCTCCTTGGTAGAGCCTACAGTTAATTTCCCTACCATTATTGTATAGGTGTTTTCTATGCTGACTCAATATGACACTTTTGGCCTCATTTCTCTCAGACATGAACTAAGATGGAGCATTTTCTCTCATCAACCATATTTGTCAGAGACATTTGATAGCATGCAAATCTCAGAGGATGTCAACTACCTTGTCCTGAAGAGCAGGAAATCATACAGGGAGGAAAGGCATAGGTACAGCATACAGAAGGCAAAGAAGAGACAGTGTAGCTTAATGGATAGGGTACTGGACTGGAAATTGTGAGACCTGGATTCTATTCTCAGCTGTGACCTTGTACAAATCACTTCACATCTCAGTTTCTCATCCATAAGGGATAATGATACTGACCTCCTCTGTAGGCACTGTGAGATCTACAGATGAAAAAATGCTATAAGAAGTCATGATAAAAAAGAGAAAGAATCCCACTTTATCATCTTTGTAATACTTCAGTTCTTAGATGAGATAGTTGCCTGAAACAGACACCCAATCCAACTGTATACTTTATTTATTTAACTATGTAGATAGATGTGATAGAAATACCAGTAATGTTCTACGACTAGTCTAGGAAGCAAAGTTTAATGGTGGGAATATTCCTGGAAAGAAATAATTTTAAGTAAATGTTAGAGAATAGTCACTGAAAGTGAATTTCAAATGAATGGGATACCCTCCGAGACCTCTTTCCATTCAGCTTCCCAAAAGCTCAGTTCAATGCAAGTTTTCATGACTCATGTAGCTTTATTTGGCATACAGCAAAGCTACACTGAGTTGATCAGACTCAAGCAAAGGGTGTACCACACATCCAGCAAACCCAGGGCTGCCCAGAGTGGGGGGGGGGGGCAAGTGGGGCAATTTGCCCCAGGCCCTGGGCCCCACAGATGACCCCATGAGAGTTTTTCGGGGGCTCTGGAGCGGGGTCCTTCACTTGCTCTGGGGGCCCCGGAAAACTCTTGCGGGGCCTGAGCCCCCGGAGCTCCTTCCACTCCAAGTCTTCGGCAGCAATTCGGTGGCAGGGGGCAGGCCCCCGGAATTCTCTGGGCGGCCCTGAGCAAACCTCTTCCTTATATACATTTACACATTACAGTGTATTTACTATACATTTCATTACACATTTTGAGATTGGCTTGGTTACTTTGTAGGAACCAGTCCATATGTAGAATGTTCTGTTCATATGCAGTTCATGCATAATCTGACCTCTACTTAATCTTGCATTTAGGCTTGTCTACTAATACCGGGATGTTCCTGCTGATTTTAGCTGGCTATTCTGACTGCAGCATACTGCTTGTTATGAAAATTTACCCTTCCATTCATCTTTCTTATGTCAAGACAGGCATAAACAAATGTATAATCAGATTAATGCAGAAAACCTGATACTAAATTTTATGTTAATCCAATTAGGAAACAATGATACCATATGATATTCATGTCCAATCAAATCTGCTTCCATTGTGACTATCAAATACTAATAATGAATTGCTTGCAAATGAGCAAAAGGGTGAGACTGATTTACAGAAATTATAATTTCAAACAACAAATAAATCCAAGAAAATATTTTATCTGTTGACAGTCAACCTGTAAACAGGAAAAGAAGTGAAATTATGCTCAGATTATTCATTATTTAGCTCCACATCAATTTTATATCATTGTAACTGAGATCAGAATCAAGAACATATACTTCAATCTGCATTAAACACAAAGTTATATTTATTTGTAAGACTTCATTGTTGCTGAATGGAAAGAAGTGACTAAAAAAAAAAAAGATTAACCCATACTGAAATCCCCAAGGCTGAACATCTGGCTTGCACCCTAATTTGTGTTAAATAAAAATATCTCAGCAGTATCTATGTAAGTTTGTAACCTAGGTCAGGCATCAAGGTTACTTCCTGGAGAAATACAATTATACTTGAAATATTATTTGGATGGAATACATTTGGATGGTAAGTATGACCTAATTTCAGTTTCTTTTTGTATGAATGACTCAATCTTTCCTTCAAAAAACTGAATAATACTTTGGCCCTGTATGCAGAAGCAAAGATTAGCTATGTAACCAGAAGTTACAGTGGCAACATTTTGGAAGCTAAGTATGTATCACAGTGACAGATAGTCATTAAAAAGTGAAATATTTTAAATGTATGTATTTTACATATCCATAAGTCTCTTGTAGGTAGAATGGCAACATAAATCTCCCAAACAGCAAACACTGGTAGAACATAATTATTTGTCTTCTTTATTGGTAGTGTCAGCTTCACTGTCTTGTTTTGGGTCCATATTTGTGCCATCACTGAATTGAAGAACACACACTCCTTTGAGGCATTACAGAAATTTGTATTTCCTGTTGGAAGCATGATATCCTGCCTGATGTCAAAATAGACATAGTACTAATTCAAAATAATATGTATGCATCTTAAAAACAAACAATTGTAAGTTCTATAGATTCCATTTACTTTATTCCATAAGTTCCTAAGAACCTGTAGTACCTAAGTTATAGGTGTGATTTATCATGTTATTTTGTGAATTGATGTATATTCCTTATCTCTCCATCAGCTCCCAAACACATTTAAAATTAAAAGGAAAACTGATTTTGCAATAGGATTTTTAGCTAATTTGAGTACGTCATGCCTTTTTCTCATTCTTTACAACTGAAACTTTCAGAGTAGCAAGCTTAGGGCTCAAAGGTTTGCAAAAATCCAGTAAATCTTTTTAAAATATTGGAAATTCAAATGGCTTCCATTGTTTTCCAAATGCAGTACTAGTCCTGCAGAGACTATAACTATAATAATAAAATAAATAATAATCATTTTATATTCAAAGAGTGCCTTTCATTCCAAACCGTTTACAAAAATGATAGGCAAGCCACAGTAGCCACACACTATCTGGCTCTGAATGTTTTCAACACAATCTTTCTTTACTGGGATAGAAATATTGGTGATGATGAATAGGATTGATGTGTGCGCAAGTTTTTCCAAGTTAATCTGGGGGTGGGATAGGCCCCAAAACACAAAATTTACAAATGGGCCAAGGGGTGAATTTGTACTTAGTTGCAATTTCAAAACTATTTGATGAAGTTACTTGAAGTTTAAGGAAAACATTCAGCTCCAGCCTTTCAAAGTATGAAGTTAAAGTGTTATCGATAATAGAAATAATTTGTCTCTTCACTAAAATACAGCCACCTCTGGGGTAAAAGGAAGTAGCTCTTTGACAATGCACAAGACTATTATCTAGCTATTTAGGCTAAGAAATGAGAAATACTGTGTTCAACTGAAACTGCAGGGTGATATTTAGGCAGGCAAGACAAACACTCAAGTCGCAATTCTTACTCATGTTCTATAGCACCCAGTAGTGTAGCTCCACTCAGGGGTGGCAACTGAGGGAGGGGATGGAGCAGGGGGGGGAAAGAGGGGAGTAGGGAGGTGTCCAAAAAAGCAAATGCAATCCTGGGATGCATAAACCGGGGAATCTTGAGTAGGGAGTAGAGAGGTTATTTTTACCTCTATATTTCATGGTGGTCTGACTGCTGTTGGAATACTGTGCTCAATTCTGGTGCCCACAATTGAAGAAGGATGTTGATAAATTGAAGAGGATTCAGAGAAGAGCCACGAGAAAAGTTAAAGGATTAGAAATTGCGATAGACTTATAGTGATAGACTCAAGGTGCTTGGTCTATTTAGCTTAACAAAGAGAAGTTTAAAGAATGACTTGATTACAGTCTAAAGGTATCTACATGGAGAACAAATATTTAATAATGGGCTCTTCAATCCAGCAGAGAAAGGTATATCACAGTCCCATGGCTGGAAGTTTAAGGTAGACTAATTCAGACTGGAAATAAGACATACATTTTTAACAATGAGAGTAATTAACCTTTGGAACAATTTACCCAGGGTCATGATAGATTCTCCATCATTAACCATTTTAAAATGAAGACTGGATTTTTTTCTGAAAGATATGTGCTATGAATTATTGGAGGTGGGGGAGTTCTCTGGCCTGTGCTATTCAGGCAGTCAGACTTAGTCCCTTCTAGCGTTGGAATCCATGATTGCAAAAATTTGGCTTAGTCTAATCTTCACCTTATGACTGTGGGATAGTGATGCAAATCGTCACACATGTAGTGGAAGAGTGCGCAGTTAGAAGATTGTAGGGTGGACCGCAATACCTTGCTATCTTCAATGATGCAGCAGTCAGTTGGCCGAACAATCTAGATATCAACTTGTGACACATACAAGAGAAGAAGTGAAGTGTCTAAGACTGGCAGAGTAATAATAATAAAAGCACTAGATGTTGCTCCCAGCAGCGGTGTTGCTTGTTTTGCAGCCCATCATTTCAATAAGCCTTCCTTAGTTGAAATCCTTTATGATTGATTGCCACCATAGACATCAGTGCTGAAACAGCGTCACTCAGTCAATTGCATTTATATTCTGTACTCATCCATCTACTGGAAAGAAATGCTTGCATATTTTTTTGACAATGATAAATTATCCACCATTAAAAAGGGCTGAGACTTAGTTACTCTTTTAGAGAATCACATCCAGGACAAATATCTGCTTGACACAATCTGTGTTACTGACAGGAATGCAGACTATTTCTAAGCAAGGAAATCAACAGCAATGATGCTGGCAAGAAGCTCCATTTCCCTTTCTCCTCCAGTTACACTAGAGTGAATAGCACAGTCATGCCACATGCTCATCATTCACTGACAGAAGAAATAGTAATTGCAACTGATGGTGAATCTGAGGAGGATTTCAAACCACTTTCATTGAAGTACTGAATTTCAAGGCACATGCAAGATATTTATTGTCTTCAGTTTCACTAACAGTTTTTGTTTTGTGCTTTATTTTCAGTGATTAAAGTACCCAGCTGTCATGGTGAAAGGCACTCTGGGAATCTGTAATAATAGACCCATGGCCTCATTATCTAATAGAAACCTAAAGTAGCATAAGAAAGGACATTTTGCTTTATAGTTTGTCTGAAGAAAGCAGAAGCATGGGTTGAGGGAGAGAAATAACAATTGTATCTACAAAGACAAGGTGGGTGAGGTAATACCTTTTATTGGACCAACTTCTGTTGGTGAAAGACAAGCTTTTGAGCTTACACAGAGCTCTTCAGGTCTCTCTTGCTCACTAACAGAAGTTAATCCAATAAAAGATATTACCTCACCCTCCTTGTGTATCTAATATCCTGGGACCAACATAGCTACATCACCACTGTATACTACAGTCTCTACATGTATTTGAAGCATGCAAAAACATCAAGGCCCAGTATCTGATCTCAGTTACACAGATGTAAAGAGTTATATGAGTACTAAGCCAGTGCGACATCAGAATCAGGCCCTACAGAAGGAAACAATTTTTTCGGGGTTGTCCAAAGAAGATAGAAATAAGAGTAATGGAATGAAATAGAGCAAATGAGAATATAGATTGTCCTACTGCTGTATTAAGCAGTGTTGCATCCCATACATTCAGAAGTACTAAAATTCTCTTTTCATGAGTAACTGAGCAGGCAGATAATTGCATGTGCATATGCAATTTGAATAATTACTTAAAATTATCTTTGATCAGGACAGGCAGAAGAACGAAACATTCACAGAGATTCATTATGAAGTAGAAGGCTATAACTATTATCTTTGAACTCTACCATGGGGGGGGGGAATAAATCCCCCTCCCCACCCTCAACCCCAAATACCAGGCATTTATTTAAGTGCAGTGTAGTGTTAAATGGCCTCATGTCAAATAATCAGTATTCAGGATGCCCCCCTTTAGCTAAATCCCTAGGATTCAGCTACCTCTGAATCCCTTCTCCCTACCCACAGGTGAAGGATGCCTCATTCGGCAAAGATTTTAGCTCTACCATTCTTCCTCTAGTCTAACAGAGTTCCCCATTTATCTCCAAGGTCTCCTATTCATGTTTACAACTGGGAGCTGACACCTTTGAGACTGTTACCAACACTGGACACTAACGGTAAGTGGTGATGAAATTACAAATGCTACTTATAAATGTGAAACTGAAATTTCTGTCTTACTCCTCACTCCTTATTAACCTAAAACTAGACCTCCAGGATACAGTACAGAGAGTGGGGAAGGGGGAAACGTCCAACCATCAGACATACCTTGTCAGTCACAAGGAAAAATTCCATCCTGATCCCCAAAACTGACAATATAGGGCAGCAAGGGTGGCACAGCAATCCCAGTAGAATGGTTCTAGCATGTCCGGAGGACTTCATAAATAGGTCAGGGTGCTAAAGGGACCTGACACACAAACAGCTCTTCCTTCACTCTACCTCTACAGACTAGCCAATGGCAGCAGCGAGAGTTGGCAGCACTCTCTTCTCCCCACGTCCACAGAGGCATGACCTCCACATGTGTTCCGGGCTAGGGATGGGAAGGAAGGCTCCAGAGGACCAAGGCTGATCTTCCCTTCTCCCCTTCCTCTCACGAACCCAAGGCTTGTCTATCTGCCAGTCCAATCCAACATTCTCCCTCTAAGATAGGGGATTAGTTTGCATTCTGCAGGCATTCAGACAAGCAAAACTGGATCACATGAATGCTTGTGGAGAACACTCATAAGAGCCACAAACATCACCAATGACATTTTAAATATAAAAATGTTTTGTTTAATTTGTCCAGCTCTACTTATCAATCCTGATGAAGTACACAAAAACTTCCTGTCTGTGGGTGTAGACCTTATTAGCTACACTGAAAGGGACCCATAGAAGTGGATGGGAAACAGTTTTTGATATTTTGGAAAAATTTCCCTTCCTGAAATGGGGATCCAAAGTCAAAATGCTGAAATGTTTGTGAACTGAGAATCCAAAACAAATTTCAGAGCAGGTCAATCAAAATGTTTCAGACTGATAATTTTAAAACATTTCATTTTGACTGAGGTCTCACTTTATTGGCATTTTTCCAGTGAAAATATTTTTTGTCAAAAATATCCTATCCAGTTCTAGTCCCCAGCATTCTTCCACATAATCCAAACAAATATAGAAAAAAAATTAATGCACTTCAGAAAGGAATAGCAAACAAGAGTAGAGCCTAATTTAAAAAAAAAGGTTTTCTTTAATTTGTGTGCATCACAGATCAATTATACATTTCAGAGACTACCAGAGAAAGCAACCTCCCTGTTACAGTGACAAACATGTCTGAATTGCAGTCCATTCCTTTATAGAATCATAGACTATTAGGGTTGGAAGGGACCTCAGGATGTCATCTAATCCAACCCCCTGCTCAAAGCAGGTCCAATCCCCAGACAGATTTTTACCGCAGTTCCCTAAGTGGCCCCCTCAAGGATTGAACTGGAAATCCATCAACCTCATGAAGAAACTTGCACAAATACAGACAGATATCTTCCTTTCCAAATGCAAATGGATGGACATCATACCAAATGGACTAAAGGTAAAAAATCCACTGCTATCTACATACTACACAGACCACAGTGAAAGATTATGCCATACTCTATCAAAGAAACTGAGGAACCACCTGATCAGCATCCTATACAGCAAACAGGAAAACATCAAAAAAGAGCTCTCCAACCTGGAGACTCTCATAACTAACCAAACTTCCATACAAATGGACTTCACTAAAATAAGACAGGAGATCTACATTACTCACTTCACCTCTCTACAAAGGAAAAAGGACTGTAAGCTGTCTAAACTCCTACCTGCCACATGGGGCCACAACTGTGGTACCCCTAACCCACTCAGCAATATCGTCAATCTAGCCAACCACACACTCAGCCCAGCAGAAAAGTCTGTTCTATCTCGGGGACTCTCTTTCTGCCCTGCCACCCCCATGATACAGTTCTGCGGTGATCTGGAAGCCTACTTTCGCCACCTCTGACTCAAAGAATACTTTCAGGATAACACTGAACAGCCCACTGATACACAGTTACCCTCCCACCAACAGCACAAGAAGAAGAACTCCACATGGACTCCTCCTGAGGGTCGAAATGACAGTCTGGACCTATACATAGAATGCTTCCACCGACGTGCACAGGCAGAAATTGTGGAAAAACAACATCGCTTGCCTCATAACCTAAGTCGTGCAGAACACAATGCCATCCACAGCCTCAGAGACCACCCTGACATTATAATCAAAGAGGCTGATAAAGAAGGTGCTGTTGTCATCATGAACAGGTCTGACTACCAAAAGGCGGCCGCCAGACAACTCTCCAATACCAAATTCTACAAGCCACTTCCCTCAGATCCCACTGAGGAATACACAAAGAAACTACACCATCTACTCAGGACACTCCCTACACTAACACCGGAACAAATCAACATACCCTTAGAGCCCCGACCAGGGTTATTCTATCTACTACCCAAGATCCACAAACTCGGAAATCCTGGACGCCCCATCATCTCGGGCATTGGCACTCTCACTGAAGGACCGTCTGGATATGTGGACTCTCTACTCAGACCCTATGCCACCAACACTCCCAGCTATCTCCATGACACCACTGATTTCCTGAGAAAACTACAATGCGTTGGTGACCTTCCAGAAAACACCATCCTAGCCACCATGGATGTAGAGGCTCTCTACACAAACATCCCACACACAGATGGAATACAAGCTGTCAGGAACAGTATCCCTGATGATGCCAACCAACTGGTTGCTGAGCTCTGTGCCTTTATCCTCACAACTATTTCAAATTTGATGACAATATATATCTCCAGATCAGTGGCACCGCTATGGGAACCCGCATGGCCCCACAATATGCCAACATTTTTATGGCTGACCTGGAACAACGCTTCCTCAGCTCTCATCCACTCACGCCCCTTCTCTACCTACGCTACATTGATGACATCTTCATCATCTGGACCCATGAGAAGGAGACTCTGGAAAAATTCCACCACGATTTCAACAGCTTCCACCCCACCATCAACCTCAGCCTGGACCAATCTACACGGGAGGTCCACTTCCTAGACACCACGGTGCAAATAAGAGATGGTCACATTAACACCACCCTATACCAAAAACCTACAGACCGCTATGCCTCCAGCTTCCAGCCTACAGACTGCTATGCCTCCAGCTTCCATCCCGGGCACACCACACAATCCATTGTCTACAGCCAAGCACTGAGGTACAACCGCATCTGCTCCAACCCCTCAGACAGAGAGCAACACCTACAAAATCTCCACCAAGCATTCTCAAAACTACAATACCCGCACGAGGAAATAAGGAAACAGATCAACAGAGCCAGACATGTACCCAGAAGTCTCCTGCTGGAAGACAAACCTAAGAAAGAAACCAACAGGACTCCACTGGCCATCACATACAGTCCCCAGCTAAAACCACTCCAATGCATCATCAGGGATCTACAACCCATCCTGGACAATGATCCCACACTTTCACAGGCCTTGGGTGGCAGGCCAGTCCTCACCTACAGACAACCTGCAAACCTGAAGCATATTCTCACTAGTAACTGCACACCGCACCATAGTAACTCTAAGTCAGGAACCAATCCATGCAACAAACCTTGATGCCAACTCTGCCCACATATCTACACCAGTGACACCATCACAGGACCTAACCAGATCAGCCACACCATCACCGGTTCATTCACCTGCACGTCCACCAATGTAATATATGCCATCATATGCCAGCAATGCCCCTCTGCTATGTACATCGGCCAAACTGGACAGTCTCTACGGAAAAGGATAAATGGACACAAATCAGATATTAGGAATGGCAATATACAAAAACCTGTAGGAGAACACTTCAGCCTCCCTGGCCACACAATAGCAGATCTTAAGGTAGCCATCCTGCAGCAAAAAAACTTCAAGACCAGACTTCAAAGAGAAACTGCTGAGCTTCAGTTCATCTGCAAATTTGACACCATCAGCTCAGGATTAAACGAAGACTGTGAATGGCTTGCCAACTACAAAACCAGTTTCCCCTCCCTTGGTTTTCACACCTCAACTGCTAGAAGAGGGCCTCATCCTCCCTGATTGAACTAACCTCGTTATCTCTAGCCTACTTCTTGCTTGCATTTATATACACACCTGCCCCTGCAAATTTCCACTACATGCATCCGACAAAGTGGGTATTCACCCATGAAAGCTCATGCTCCAAAACGTCTGTTAGTCTATAAGGTGCCACAGGACTCTTTGCTGCTTTTACAAATCCTAGGTTTAGCAGGCCAATGCTCAAACCACTGAGCTATCCCTCCCCTTTCTGAAGTGAACTCTCATTCCAGAGTGCCGCTTTGTGTTTGCATTGCTAAAGGTAAAACACAAGGTTCTTTAAAGAAATGAACACTTACATAAGCCTACATATTCCTATGTTTAGATATAATACTTACGACATTTGGGTTCTGAAACAATAGATACAATTTGGTTTTTGACAGATATATTTCTGGAAAGAAATACGAAACCATTAACACTTTTGGTAGTAGGTGATAAGCAACAATTTTGTTCCATTGCAACAAAACAACAGTTTAACCAATTTAGGAGACTCCCAAGATAAACAACATACAAATATTTGTTAACAAGAGCATTTTCAAACACTAAATATCCTTTCACTATCCCTTGATTTAAATACAAATCTCCTTACAGCAAAGATCTTTTTATAGCTTGATTCTCCTGTCACACCAATATTACATTAACTACACTGAAATCACTCTTGAATTATACATCTGTCCTGTGGTTTAGTTGGTTTCCTTGCAAAAGAAATATGCTTTACAATGCAAAGTTCCCCACCCATATACACCAACACAGGGCATGTTTAAACCTTTAGAAGTTAATCTAGTCTATGCTCTGAATACGATCACTGATAAACTCAAGAAATTATTCTCAAAACAGGAGTATCTATATAAATAGATAATAGACGTTAATAAAATACCTCTCGTACACTTCTACTGTATGGCAGATTATTTCCATCAAGCTCTGATTCATTCATTGTCCCATGCAACTTTAAAATAAGGATTCTTACTGGAACACTGAAGAACATGGGACAGGTTGCTAGCTGATGAAGGCAATAGAACTATGGCATTTGCACCAGCTGGGCTCAGAGAACTAACCAATGTCTTATTTTACAATGAAATTTTCCTTGTAAAGAATAAAATATATTATAATCACCTCAACTAACTGCAAGGAGGAATAAATCATTAAAAATTGAAGTGTCAGACAAACTTCTAATAAAAAAGAATTATTAACAGTCAGCTAGGAAGCTGCCATTTCATGATACAAAGAGAGCAGAAGGACAAATTTCAACTTGAATGTCTAAAGTTAGGCACCCAAAACTGTATTTAGCCATGTAAATACTCATGCATTGCACATATCAATAATATTTCCTTTGCACAAAAATGTAGAAGCCAGTGGGACTATTCATGTTGCCAAAATTAAAGACACACACAAATCTTTGTACAATTGTAGCCTAAAGTTAATGAATGGGTATTTAGGTGCCTAATTTACATAGCTAGTTCTGAAAATTGGGCTATTTCGTAGGTAAGGGGAGATAGGGGTTTTAATTTAACACTAATTACTAATTGTTAAATTAACCCTTCTGAAAAAGTAAACTAAAGGATTTTCCTTACAATAACTTTGAAAATCCCCTGCCCTCCTATGCACGCAAAGGACTCAGCTATTTTTATTCTCAGATCTGAAGTCCAGTTTCCAAATCTGGAAACCTTAAAAAGCTCTTTAAATCCCTTACTTGAGTGATCAATCAACACTTAGATCCCCATTTCAGTAAGTATGGGCCTACAGGCCAATACCATCATCATTCCAATATACTAGATATGGAGTTACATAAGATATTAAATCTAGACAGTGGAGTTTTCCTTTAAATTCAGTTAGATATGGCAAGGTAGATATGTTATAGCACGAGTTTTCGGCCTGGGACTGAGGCTCCTAAAATGGGAGCCTTTTTATGGCTATATTAGATTTGAGTCCCAAAACTACGGAAGAAGGAGCCTACTGTTTTTTTTCTGTTGAACAGGAGGTCATGGTATGGAAAAGTTTGGAAATCACTGGTTTGCTATTTCAGCTAATCTCCCTTCAAAAGCCAGTTATAAAACCTAAGAGGATGTCCTATCAAATATTAAACTACTACTACTCTTGATTCTAGCTAAAATGCTAAAGATTGCTCTATTGCAAATCTGCAGGGTTTTTTTGTCAAAAAAAGTTAGATATTGATGGTTTCTACTTCCTATTGGAATGGAAAGTTCAGCACTGAAGATGGACTGTTTATTCCTTGAAAGGAACTAGACTTGGTTCATAGGGTTATGAGATTACAAAAAAGCTAGCCATTCCCTGAAGTGTATCCTTTTCCAGTTCACTTTTCAATCTCACTTTCCAGTGTTTACACCATATGGCATCCTAACAGCAAATAATAAGACAACCTTGTACCAACTGAGCTTCCACTGAAGCTTAATGAATGTTTCATAAACATGTTCACATGCTTTTTGAACTGGTTACACCCTTGCCTTCCTACAGTTTCTCCTCCTATCACGAAGATGCAGTCTATTGTTTATTCAGGAACATTGCAAAAATAGCTATTATGTGCGGTGAGTGGAACAGAATATATAATAGCATCCAAGCACCAGTGTCAAGGTTCTCTCACATTGGTTTCATACTGCAAACAGTCTTCACGCACAGCAGTGGCCAGTTCAACACCAAGTGTTTTATTTACAATTGTGCTTTATAAGTGTTTGTTCCCCACAGCATAAAGCTTTTTTCTCCAAGTCTTTACGTACTACCAAGGCACAGGGCAGGAGATCTCACCTCTCTGGGATCTTAGGTTTCTCTGGCCCCTCCTTCCAGCTTTCCACCTCCCTACTGTCTCTTTCTGGCCCTGTCACCCTTTTAGTGTTTTTTAGCTGATGACCTGGATCACCCAGCTAATTAGTAATCACTATTACCTCATGAATTTATTTTGTGTAGGAATGCTTCCAAAATGCCCAGACTGGTGAGTCAGCCTTAGGCTACTCACACACTATCACATCCATATGATCTCTCTCTCCATCCCCTTGCTGCATGTAAACTCATTTGCAGTAATGCTCAGTCAACAAAGAACACACTACTAGAGACGACTGAACATTTTCTGTCAGATTAGGGGGCGGGGGGACAAAGGGGAAAAAAGCTTTTTTGGCTAAATGGAAATTTTCACAAAAGTATTCGGTTTTAATTTCTTTGGACAAAAACCCATTCATCTCAAATAAAATTTTGATAAAGACAACAAAGCTATATATTCTGGTCAAATTTTTTTGTGGAAAATTAATAATTTCCTAACCAGCTCTGTACATTGGCATATCATAAAGCATACAATGTCTCATCCAAAGACAACTGAACTCAATGTAAATGTCTTTAATTCACATCAATAGCCTGTTTCATACGGTCCCTACAGGTCAGAATAGAAAGGCTTAAATCAATATCTATGCCACTAAAAAATGTCATCCAATATATTTCACATGTGGACTTTTAAAATGTGGCAGGGTTTCAGGGCTTCTAATTTGGTGTCCAGTTGAAAATACTGCAGTCAGCAATAAGAAAAAAAGAGACTATATTTTCCTTCCCCCTCTAAACAAATATTTCCTCCAATTATACCATCTTAGCAACTTCAGTACTAGAACCTTGCTATAGGTATGGGATCTAATTGCAACAGCAGCTGGTAACAATTTCTCGACTCTGCTGAATGAATTGAAGATAATATAGTGTATAAAATTAAAAATCACAGCTTTTGGCAGGCAGAACACAGCCCCATTTATATTGCTAGGTTAGGGTCAGAACTGAGTGAGCCCAAAGAAGGCAGCTGTTGGGAAGCCATTATTTAGATTCATGACAGTTACATGCACCAAGGGTATGCTCTGGAGAGAACAATACAGTGGGATGAAGTGCTGAAGTCTCAGGACTAAACTACAGAAAAAGGAAAGAAATACCACATGGTGCACTCATTAAATGTGTGCCAATAGCTATGGGAGATGGAAACAAATGTTAAAAGATCAGGATTTATTGACAGATACTAGTACCAAGAATTAAATTAATAGATGCTGTCCTGCATATAGGCACTAAGTACATGTGCCTATCAAATTCAAGCTCAAACCATTTCCTAACAACTTGTGAGGAAGGGCAAAGCACACCTCTCTGCCTCCTTGAGCCCAAATGTACGTGACATTGAATTAGAAAAGGTTTGACAGATCTAGAACAAGAGAGCCATCTAAAAATAGTCCAGGAGACAATGTGAAATGCAATAGTAAAAAATAAAAAATAATACTGACTGGCACTCTTATGACATAGATCCCAAAGAGCTTTATGAAGATGGGTAATAATTATTATACCCATTTCACACACAGTGAAACTGATAAAAGGTCACATGTGGCTCAATCTTACAAGATTCTGAACAATCTGGTTTAAATTCAGTGACTCACTTTAAGCATGTTTGTAGTTCTAATGATTTCGATGGTGCAGGTGATTAGAAGTGTCACTGGATCAGGTCTAGATGCAAAGCATCTCACAGTGAGCCAATGCAGAGCCAGCATGAAAACTCACGTCTTCACGCTGGGCTGGCATCCAACTCACCGATACAACCGCAGAACTGCCTATATTTTCAGCTTCAAGATCCTAATTGAGAGTAATTTAGAGACCAACCAAGGAGACTGCACCAGGTTGCCTAAGACCCAGGGAAACTAGGGCCTAAAGTAATGGACTTTAGAACATTGTTAATGACAGGCAGAAGGTACAGATTAGAGAAAAACTGGCAAATAAGGTAGGAGACTGGTGAAAGAGCACATCAGCCTGAACTTCAGCCTCAGTGACAAACAAAAGAGACCCCACATCAGTTGGAAGATAAATAGAGAGAGCCTGCTGCACAGCCACTAACTGCTCTTCACCTGTTTTTGGATAACACTGTAAAATTCATAGTGGAATTCAACATTTTGTTAATAGATATTATATACTGATGGCAGCCAGCTTTGTATATGTTAAGTCTTTAATGGGGGCAGAGGCATAGAGGTCACTCTGGGGCAAATCTCTGACGTCCAAGTGACTTGAAGACAGCATTTAGCCTGGGCTCAAGGGACATTGCCATGTTAGCTAAGACCCTGCAATGGATTCAACGTATTTGAAAAAGTCAGGAGGCTTGGAGACAAAGAAACGTGAATCAGACTGGGAACAAGGGGCTATGGGAGTGTAATGGGGCCTCCTTGGTCCTACCTCTGTCTCAATCCACAAATTGTGCAGAGACCCTTTTGATAGTTCCACACCTGTGCAGTTTATTTACAGTTGCATCCCAACACCTTCGCAGCACATCTAAGATCTTTCCCAAGCAGAGGAGAGCAATCTCTCTCTCCCTCTTATTGCCTGCTTCCTCCCTGTGCCTAATTGTGGGCTCTTGGCTAATGGCTTAATTGGCCTTTCTGCTCTGCCCCACCCACAAATTAGGCACAGCCTTGCATGGTCAGCTCCAATCTGCTTTGCCTGATTTGAGCTTCTGTGAAGAGTGCTTTGTACTTAGCACTCTGTCAGAAGGGAGGAAGAATGATCTAGCCAATTGGGTTTCAGGAGATCTGGATTCAGTTCTGGCTTAGTCTCAGTTTCCCTGAGCAGCTGATATAGGATTAAATTAAAGGAGGGTATATGATTAATGGCAATCAACATATTTATGGGAAATAGGTCCTGTCAGACAATCTTCACATGCATTTTAACATGGCTAAATAGAAACAAGGATGGTGGAACTCTATCCTGGGAAGTAGTGACTCTGAAAAAGATGTGGGAGTGTGATGGATAATCAGCAAGCTTAAAGTGCAGTGCTGAGGCTAAAAGGGCTAATGCGATCTTTGGATGCATAAACGAGAGTCTTGAGCAGGAGCAGAGAGGTTACTTTACATCTATATTTGGCACTGGTGCAACTGCTGCTGGAAAACAATGTCCAGTTCTGGTGCCCACAATTCAAGAAGGATATTGATAAATTGGAGAGGGTAGGAGTAAAGGGCCTTATAATGAAACTCAAAGAGTTCAATCTACTTTTCTTAAAGAGAAGGTTAAAGATTTCAGTCTATAAGTACCTACATTATAAATATTTGATAATGGGCTCTTCAATTGAGCAGAAAAAGGTCTAACACAATCCAATGATTGGAAGTTGAAATTAGACAAATTCAGATGGGAAATAAGTTTGAAATTTTAAATAGTGAGCAAGTAACCATTGGCACAATTTAGCAAGAGCTGAGATTGATTCTCCATCTCTGGCAATTTTAAAGGAAAGATTACATGTGTTTTTTCCCCCAAAAAAGATATGCTGTAGGAATTATCTGGGGGAAATTCTATAGCCTGTGCAATAAGAGGTACGTCTACACAGCCTGTGGCAGCGGTTCTCAGAGCCCAGTTCAACAGACGTGGGCTTAGGCTACCGCACTACAAATAGCATGTACATGTTGCAGCGTGGGCTGGAGCTCAGGGTCTGAAGCGCCTCCCTCCCTATCTCTAGACTCCAGTGTCTGAGCTCCAGACTGAGCCACAACATATACACAACTATTTTTAGTGAGGTAGCCCAAGCCCCAGTCTGTCAAACCTGGGCTCTGAGACTTGCTTCCATGGGCTGCCACTCGCTGTGTAGATGCACCCAGGAGGTCGGATTAGATGATCACAGTGGTCCTTTCTGACCTTGTAATCTATTAATCTAATCTACCCTGTGACTCACCTCCATTTTCCAAATGAGAAAGTACCGCCACTCTACCTCATGAGGGTTTTGTGAAGATAAAATCCATTAGTGATTTCAGGTACTCATATATGATGGTAAGTAGTGCTGGTTAAAAAAACAAACAAACAAACAACACACCAAAACTATATTTCATGAACAATTTACAATGATTTTTTTCCAAATTTTTCATTTATAAAAATTTCAATTAAAATTTGTTGTTTAATATAGTGGGATTTCCCCTCCTCCCCCATTCTTAAATTAAAAATCAAAATCCCTTTTCCATTGGAAAAAGTGTGGAGTAAAAGAATGAGGGAGAAAAAACACTCCCCTCCCCTTTATTAAAACTTAAAATGTGGAAGAACTTTGTGTCTTACTTACATCCTTTGAAATTTGTCCTTCATTAGCATAATATATTTCAGTTTTGACTCAAATCCTATTGGGAAACCCTAAGACCTGTAAAGTATGATAATGATTATAAATGGGACAGTTCATCTGAATTTGTTTATCTATATTAAGTCATTTGCTACTTCAGTTATGCCTACATTCCATTTGAAAGTAATGTAGCTTCATGCTTCCATGTTTTGGCCAGTCACTTCTGCAGGAGATCATCAGTGCTATAAATATATGTTTTAAGTTGAAGATATACACATTTGCTATTGCTTTGAATGCCATTGCTTCTGTAAGTACTGCTTATTGAGAAGTGCCTTGGCTTGAATTTCAAATAAATTGCTACAGCATAAATGCAACATTGTTCTCTATTGTGGAACATACCAAAGCCATCTATTATATTCCCACTTCTGAATAAGAAATAATTGTGTCACAAGCTCCCCTTGCCAATGAATGGAAAGGATTTTTTTTAATCCTTGGTTAAACTTGCTAGAAAAAGCATGGGGGAAATCCTAAATATAAGGGAAAGCCTTGGTTCTCTAGCATCCCTTCTCATTTGTAGCACTGGGAGGGAAATTTTCAAACCACAAAAGGCAATTAACAAAGGCACAAACCCCAGTTAAATGTCAATGGGAGCTGGGCATCTAACTCCAGTTTGTACCTTTGAACATCTCCCCCTTACAGCTTGATAGGGGCACAAATAGATGCAGTATATATGTAATACTACATGGGCCTGGAGCCTCAGTGAAAATGAGAAAAAAAGAGACATTGAGGTTTTGTGTTTGTATTGGTTTTTGTTTGGGGCATGAAGGGATACTTGTCCAAAGAGTAGACTACGCTTTTAGCCACATAACTCCTATTAATGTAGAAAAAGGCCTGCCAAAGGTATCTGAGTGCACTAATGGAGGTCATTTAAAACATGTAGGGAAAATTGATAGAGAATGGTACACTTAAATCCAACTTACAGCCACTCAGGATGGTTGCACTGTATCTGAATCAAAACAGGGCACACAAAGGCTCCCTGAGAAGCCTCTAGTTAAGTGCACATAGCAGCAATGGGCTATATTGTATGCTGGAATGGAACAGTCACCATAAAAATGTTGTCAGATTGACAGGGAAGTCCTGTGCATTCTCACTGAACAGGCACAGTGTAGGCCTACAGAACTCTACATTCCCCCAGACTGTCTGGCCTATGGGCCTCAAGCTAGATTTTAGAGAAGGTCACATCTTCTGTGCTCATTCAGTCCCTGGCCTCCTTGCTGAGAATGGCAATAGATAAGTAGCCTAACATTTGTGACATCAAGGAAAACACAGGTGTTCTGGCCCTGAAGAATTTTGCCACAGCAGCTGAGCTATTCTGAAAGGATTGGTGGTTCTCCAGGAAAAACCTGCAATATAGAAACAATACAGTGTGTGTGTTAGACAAACTGTGGGGCAGTCTGTGTGGAAGAAGTCAGCTGTCTCCAGTGTATGGTCTTCCCCAGATCTACAGAGGGCTATGGGTCAAGAAAGAGATCCATTCATGGAGGGAAGTATTCTTCACTTCTCTTTCTCCATCAAACTCCATGAGGAATCCACGTGAAAATAGTACAGCCTAGGCTATATGCCGCTCCTGTGCTATCAAACTGCCTTCCAATGTTGGGGTCTAGCGCACCCCTTCCCCACCCACTCATTTATTCCATAGAATGCAGAAGCAGCTCTGAGAGGGGGATCTAGTGAAACTTTCTTCACTCACAGAACCTTCTCTCCTTAGTTTTCTTGTGAAGTGGTCTGTACTGCCCCCATTTGTTTATTTAGGTTTTGTTCAATGAGAGCATGCTTGGTGCTCCCAAGACACAGAAGATTCTCGCCCTGTGGCACTTGCAATCTACTATAGTATTAATAATCTAGATTTCTTCTCTTCTGATTCTTTATCACAAGTGTATTTGCATGAAAAAACACAACTTCTGTTCTTTTTAGAGCTTGATCCCTCATCCCATTAAAGTTAACTGGAGTTTTTCCACTGACTTGAAGGTGAGCCGAATGAGCCTTTAGTATTCATTGGCTCCTACTGCTTCATGTAGACCAGAAGTCATAAAGGTGGCTAAATCACCAGCTACCCTGGAAGTTATTTTTGTGCTACACATGTAAGATGACAATGATGATTTTGGATTGTGGAACCACAGGGAGCAGAAGCCAAAGTCATCTTTAAAGAAACAAAAAGGTTCAGATTTAACAAACATCCTCAGTAAGAACAAACGGAGGAGGCAAAATACAAGCAGAATGAAACACTTCCCAAAATTTCCCCATAAGTCTTTGACTATTCCTTATGGTTTTGATACAAAGTCAGTTGAAACCAAGTCTCTCATTCACTTCAATTTCTAAATAGACTCAAACCTTGACCAGACCTAAGAGTCCCTCCCATATTGTGAATGGAAAGTGACTGGGGCAATGCCCCACCTCTATGAGCAATTCGGAGGGTCTCAGATTGTCCCGCTGCCTCCCAAAGTATTTCCAATGACTCCCACTGATAGGATATTGTCATTATTTGAACTGAAGATAGATTTAGGTTGCAGGTGGGGTGGAGGGGAAGCAGCTGAATCTCAAAGCCTCACTTGTTTTGCATATCCTAGAATAGCCAAATGACTTTGTGAACGTGTAACAATAATTTCCTTCCTGGGTTGAGTCCTAGTTTGCTAGATTTCAGCCTGGAGCAAATTTTATAGAGGTGTTCAGTGTGTTGTAAATCCCTGAAAATTGGGGTTTCTAATGGAAATGCAGGAAGACTCTTAGCTGCAGCAGTGCTGAGACCCAATATAATACAATAATGATAATATGGTTTGTGTATCCTTTTACTTATTTGTATAAATGACTCATGTTACAGAGAGCAGTAATGCATTTCAACTGTGCTTTATTTCTTAAAGCACCTCAGAGGCATCCTGCACACATACAAACAATGTCATGCCTGCTTGTTTCATCTCTTTTTATATTCATATCTTGCTTTCATTTATTTGCTGAAATTTAATGCTGATGAAATGAAAATCACACTGCTTTCAGTTAGTGCTAAAGCTTGGAATCAGTTGAATAAGTGAAAATAAATATTCATTAAATAGCTTATTTGGAAAAAAAAACCAACAACACTGAATTACATCAAATAAAAGATCCTATTTTATATTATTAGACCAATTCTCATACTATGGGTAGGCCTTGGGGTCAGTTTTTCCACCTAGCTTCTGACACTGCACATTAGTACTGGCTCTACAGCATGCTTCCTATTCATGTTCCTATTCCTATTCATGTTCCTATTTATTCTTTCTGGAGAACAGAATGACACTTGGGTAGGTCTTTAGGTTTTGGAGGCACTAGATTACACTTACAACCTATGATATCAAAAGGCCTCCAGAGGATGAAATGTTGGAGCAGTAACACAGATATTAAACTTCCTCTCCCATATTATATATTTACATTTAGAACTAAATGACAATGGATTACTCTTGTACATCTACTTAAGCACACAGTTGCCCTACACATGACATTTTGTGCCTATACACCTACCAGACAGTGCTACTTTCCAAAGTAGTGAGCATGATTACCCATATGCCCTACAATAAAGCCAGCTGGCAATGACTGAAGTATGGAGAAGACTGGCAGTTAAAGAGAGGACCTGCTACTTTCCTGTGATATAGGAGGAGGAAGTAACAGTAATGTTTCACACTACCCTTTGTGTGGTGCTATAAAGCCTGTGATTTGCCTGGCCTCATAGATTCAAGGATTGGATAGTTTACTTACAAATAACATTTTCCAGTATTCAGACAGATCTCATGCATACAGACTTTGTGACAAATTCTTCAAAAATGGTGTCCCAAATGTAGAAACAATTGGTTTTTAGTATACTTAAGAGATCATGTTCGTAGAAGAAAGAGGCATTCAAGAGAATGCATCATGACTTTTTGGTGCTATTAATCAAAGTCAAGGCATTTATAACTGTAAAAGCTGTTCATAGATACTACTCTGATACCATGAACATTACTCCTGTTGTACGATAAGCACCACCAAAGAGAAAAATAATGGTTTTCTTCCCTCATGAGCATTTATTTTTTTCTGCACTGCTGATTTCTTAGATGTTTCATCAAGGGGCATATTAGAGGTGGGGCTTATGTGAATGGAAGTTTGAAGAGTTGTTACAGAAAGTGAATTGCTTGGAAGAGTGGCCTATGCAGAAAAGGAGTGATGTGAGTGTACCTGCCCAGCGTTCCTAGGGATTTCACTGTTGTTGAGAAGATAGCTTGATTTTTCTGGTCTGTACCAGGTGTGTGTCTGTCGCTTTCCCTCGCTAAGCACTAAGGGCCAGATTCTGCATTTCTTTCATGAGTGCATTGTGCATGTCTGAAAGAGAGAAAGATCAGCATTCACCCACCACACCATACGCAACCACAGGGTAAAATCACACTGAATTCCAGTAACTATGCTCAAGAAAGCACACAGGGCACAGCATCTTAAAGTAGAAGGCAGTGAGGGTAGTTGTTAGGACCTTGGTGCCCCTACTATGAGGCCAGAGAAGCTGGATAGCTTCAACAAGGGGGGTTGCCAATTACAATCCCAAAAGGACTACATAGGAGAGTACTCTGATGTTGTAGGTCTGGAGGTATTGTGCCTCCCAGTGTTCCCTCTAAAGCTATTTCCGCTACCACTTTTACCATGGGCTCTGCCTAAAGGACAAAAACAAGCCTTTAATTTGCATTCTTTCTGTGGGCCAGATCCTCAGCTGGTAGAAGTCAATGTCATTCTTTCAACTTCCACAGATGATCAGGCCCAGGAGGTCTAATACTGTTTTCCCCCATCCCCTTACATCTAAGCCTCATGAGCACAGGATCTGCAACAACATATAGATCAACTGTAAAGCATGTTAATGATATCAGAGCTGCAGGACACTCCCCAGAGAAGAATAGACTTTATGCAGCATTGAAACAAAAGGATCAATGAGTAATTCCTGGAATTATAGGCTGTGTTAATAGACTGGGCATTTCCAGAAGCAGCAACTCTGTTAAACAGCCGTACTTTTCAAATTTATGCTGCAGTGTACCAAAGCACTCCCTGCCATTTGGCTAGCAGCAATGATAATGGATTCCCAAAAATCAATTAATAACGTCCAGCAGTTGATTCTCTTGTCAGCATAGATTGTTTCAAAGTAGCCACAATTTGTCATTAAGACACAGAACATGATGACAAATTACATATAGTGCCTTGGAGTGGTGTGTGTGGATGAAATTCAGGACTCACTAAGCTGTCACATGTAGGCAAGCAGGAAAATAAAAACAGAAGCCACAGTAACCTTGAATTATATTGAGAACTAGGACACCTTAATTCTGAGTTTCATGTGTGTTCTCTCATACTTAAATCTTTTTACTAAACAAATATTATGAACAATTCTCTTTCTACTGCAGAAATTATTGGCTCAAATTCAATGCCTGACTAAATGAGCAGAGTAGTCCCCTCTGGCCTCAAGATATTGGAATAATTGGCAAACACCCATGTGAAAGTTTAGTTGTGCTGCTCCATACGGATATTCTACAGTGCAATACCTTACCATATATATCACTTCAGAGGGGATATCTCCAAAATCGCTAGCTTTGTCAAGCCTTTGGAAAGGTTATAAAAACTCATGTTTCTGGTCTTAAACCTATCTCAAACTGTTAGGATAAGACTTTAATGGGGCTGACAGCATTGGTGTAGCTGTGTCAACCCCAGGATAAGTGAGAGAAGGTGGGTGAGGTGATATCTTTTGTTGAACCAACTTCCGTTGGTGAAAGAGGCAAGCTTTCAAGCTACACAGAGCTCTTCTTTTGAGTCTGGGAAATGCACTCAGAGTGTTACAGCTAACTACAAGGTGGAACAGATTGTTTAGCATAAGTAGTTACATATTCTAAGGGATAATTCAAGTTTAAGGTCACTTTGATAGACACTTAAAATCATGGTCTTAATAAGGACACTTGATTTATTGCTTATCACAGCAATTTTAACCTATTAATTCCCCTTTTTTGTCCTAAGAGGGCAAGGGTGTTAATGGGCCACATCACCTTGAATGGTCCCTTAAAATATGTGTTAACTACTTATGCTAAACAATGTGTTCCACCTCATATTTAGCTGTAACATTTACCACACCTGAAGAAGAGCTCTGTGTAGCCTGAAAGCTTGTCCCTTTCACCAACAGAAGTTGTTCCAATAAAAAATATTACCTCATCCACCTTGTAGGATAATCTGCAATCCCATTAAAGCAACAGCAATCTAATTTCCATGCCTTCCTCTGAAACTACTACTAACCAACAGTTTAACAGGCAGGACATGAGACTGGCTTTGTCTACACTAGAAAGTGAATGACAAATCTTTGTTGTTCGGGGGTGTTGGGTGAAAAAAAAAACAAAAAACAAAATAACACCGCTCCTGAATGACAAAAGTTTTGACAATGAAAAGTGCTGGTGTGAACAGTGCTTTGTTGGCAGGAGCGCTCTCCTGCTGACAAAGCTACTGCTGCTCCTTGGGGGTGGAAATTTTTTTGTCAGGAGAAGAGCTCTCTGCCACCAACAAACAGTGGCCTTTTAGCAGCATGGGTGTAGCAGCACAACCATGTTGCTAAAAGGTGCATAGTGTAGACAAAGCCTTAGACGGACCACTGGTCCAGTATGGCAATTCCTTTTTCTTTCTTTTACCTGATCAGAAATTTTCATTCCTACTGTTGCATGGTGGTTTTGTGATGTGAACAGATGCTCACTTTGGATTTAATACAGATCAACTCATTTCATATGTTGTTTCCTACAGATCTATATACCCAGGTTCCCAAAGGTGAAAGGCAAGCAAGGTAACCTTTTGCACTGCCAGACTTTGCAGAACATGAAAACATAGTGGGACAAGTGCATTATATATTTAAAAAAAAAAGTTATCCCTGTGATGGAGTAAGCAAGCAGTCTGGACCAGTTATAAAAGTACAGCAACAGGAGATTATTATCTACTTCATAATGTTTTAGCTGTGACTGCACCAGCTCTGTCAAACCATATGTGTTTTGACTCCAAATCACATGGCAAAACTCTGACAGAAATCCCACTGGGATTTGCCTTCAAACAAACACAGATAGAACAAAATAAATTGGAGGCAAATAAGCACCAAAATGGAACCTTTTGCTGCTGTTGCTAAAAGGGGAGTATGTCTTTCATCTCCTAATGTGCAATTCAAGTGGTTGCAAACAATGTTTCTGCCTTTTCTCAAAGACAATTTCCCCAAATTCAGTCCTTCATTGCAACCAACTTGAAAATTTTCTGAGCAAGCTATGCCAATTTTGGAAGCTAATAAAACAAATCCCAGAGTGCTGACCCACACAAGGGGCATTTTAGGTAGGGTATGAGATTCTGAAAGACTAGAATGGTCTGATTCTGCTTATACTTGCTCCAGTTCCATGCCAGTATAACTCACTTTACTTGAGTAGAGTTATTCTTGATTTCCATTATGCAAGTGATAGAAGTAGGTCACTGCGAACCAAGGACACTTTACTTCTGAATGAGAATGCGGATGTTTAGTATACTGTAACTTCACAGCTTGAGTTGATTCATCTTAATGTTCTGGAACGTGCCCATGTAGAGTTAGAAATGAGTCCTAACCAGCATTTTCCTTTTCTATCTGTTCTGCAGTCCCACTGGTAACTACATTATAAGAATATTTTTCTCCAATATACTCTCCAGTCCCTTTTTAACCTTAATTCTAACCCTTAGACCACAGTAGGTAAGTATATTTGGGCCTGTTGTGAAGTATTTCTCACTAGGAGGCTGGGAGAGGAAAGATGTATTGAGACTAAAGATTACCTGTCTCTTTGTTTGGAAACCACTCCTTGGAAAGGATCCACTAGTAAATTCCTCCTCTTCTCCATGTCCCTCAGTCCTGGAAGTTAACCAGTTCCAAGGTGAGCTCCACATGATGTTTATCTAGTTTCTAGAAAGTGAAATGTCTAGAGTAATAGGATAGTCTCTCACAGAGCTTCGAGACCATTTCACAGTGTAATAAATGTCACTATTATAAAATGTTTTCCTACTATACATCCTAAAAAAATTTCTTAATTTCATCCCATTACTTTTTGAGCCACTATGAAATTCTCTCCTGTCTTGCAGTTTGCACCTGACCAATAATGTGTACAGCACCTAGCACAGAATGGCCCAACCTGATTGCAGGCTTTAGGCGCTTCCACAATATATGTTAAATAGCTATACCATAAGGGATGGTTATAAACAATATACAAGCACTTGAGTGTTTCTGTATCTGGACAGAGCTTTACTGCATACGTTTGAAACAGTCACTTCCAAAGCTCAACTTCCAAAGCTCTCTTTTCTGTACAAAGCTGTCCCGGAACTTACTTGCCCTGACCCTCTTATGGGCTAAGATTCTCTCACTTTACAACAATTTTTTTCCAACTCATGGAAACAATTCTGCCATCCTGCTGCAGGGCCCACTCATCTCCTTACATTCACTGTCACCTTCATCCAACTCCCTCTCCTACTTTCCAGAAAGCACTTACTCATCTCTCGGAAGGGAGCCCTGATGAGCAGCTCCCATAATAGTCTAAAATTACGTTTTCTGTAAAAATGTGTCAATTTCAATTAAATTTCATTTCTGGGGGGAAATATGAAAGCATTTGACAAGATCATAGCATTCCATTGACTTTTTGGAATGCAGTGTTTCATTTCAAAGTGATTTTGTTTTGAAATTTTCTTATTTTATCATTTTTAAATGTTAACACTGGAATTAATTTTAATTTAACCAGAGTGTTTTTATAGCCCAAAACAATTAAATATATTATATATTTTGTTTCACAACAAATTACAAAATTCTGTTTTCATTCTGATTCACAGCAAAATAAACTACAAAATTGTGACATTTCCCTTGCAATGAGAAAGCTGGCTCCCATACAGCTCTAGCTCATGACTTGGACAAGGCTACACGGTGATTAAGTGCACAACTGAGAAGAGTTCTGCCTTTTGCTGGGCATTTACTCTAATCTCTAGATAGAACTACTTACTCCTATTGACTTTAATAGAACAAAGACTGGACCAATAAATCTCAGTGAAAACTGGTAAATTGTTACTATAATGTCCCAGTATGAAAAAGGACAAAGATCCACTTGATCAAGTTGTCATGCAATTTCTCTGACTAACTCATACTGGATGATAATACCTAAAACGTGATAGCTAAGAGGAGGAATGAGTTTATAGAACAACATTATTAGGCAAGCGCAGGCTGATGACTTCAATTATAATGAATCAATACAAATGGTAATAAAGTAGTGAACAAAAATGACCAGCAGGTAATTGTGGCAGTGGCTGTTTCAGATTCAATATGAATTCCAGTCAATCTTTTCAAGAAGAGAAAATAGCTTAATATGCATTGGACTGATATTTTGTATGTGCCAATACATTCAAACTCTGCTCTGCATATGGACCCTACTCCCACTGAAGTCAGGAGACTGGTCTACTTTGGACCAATCCTCAGCTGGTATAAATTAATGTACCTTCATTGATTTCCATGGAATTACAGCAATTTACACCAGTGGAAGATCTGGCCTTTTGTCTTCAAAGGGATCATTCCACGCGTCAGTGCATGGGCCATCTGCTTAAGTTTCTTTTCCCACTTCATTCACAAATTGTGTGCTTCTCCACTGCAGATTATCCTTAACTGGGAAGGATAGAGCAAAGAGATACTGGGCCAAATTCATCCCAGGTGCAGCTCCATTGAAGTCAGTGAAATACAGCCCCATTCAGCTGAAGAAAAGCTTTAAAAGATAAGAATTAAATTAAAGAAAGAAGTACTCTTTGAAGTTTTATTGTTAAACTTCGATCCATGCCCATTATATTTTGCCTTTCTATTTGGCTGCCTGTAGTATCATTCCTCAGTCAAGCAAGGCCAAACAATTTCAGAGTTCTTCTCCCCCTCCCCATCAGCATGTTTACTCTTCATGTAGAATGTCTGAACATTTAATTTAAATAGATTTTTTTCCTTAACATCAGTTATCAAGACATTTAAAATTAGATTTTCCATGAATTTACTAACATTCTGACCACCTCTTCCCTCAGGCCTCAAATCCAAATATTGCAGCAAAGTTGCTGATTTTTATGTATTTATATAGTCCCCAAACAGTGCCAGGTTGTGTGCTTTTCAGAAAATTACAAAGACAAGGCCCCCTAACCCAATGGGATTACAATCTAAGTAAAGCTTATCATCTTTTAATAACGTTATATTTCCTTTGCCTTTATAAAAGTATTTGTATCAATAATAAAGGCTTATAATTTCAGAAAGAAAAGCAGAAGAAGTAATAGGAGAAATATTGTACAGTTATCATGTATAGTTACTAAAAACAGTAGAATGTTGCATAGAGTTTTCCGTAAGGCAACAATAAAGGTTTAAAAAGAAACTAGAGAATTTTAAGAGTTTTATTTTCAGTTTCTTCAAAGACAAGCACTATATAATAAATAAAATAAATACATAAATAAATAAGCAATTGCAAATGCATGCAAGATCCACCAACTGCTATGCAAACATCAGTTTTTCCTCAAGAGAATTGAACTTTTCCATCTAAAGGCAAGAAAGCAGAGCTGCATTTCTTAAAGTTATATATAAAATAAATAAAAAGCTCCAAGAGGAACCACTAAGATCACTTCAGCTAAGTAAGCAGAAGAATCACAGTAGATAACCAATAAAAGAATAAGCATAAGCAAAGGGTTGCACATATATTTGATTAAAAAATAGGGTTTTACTTTACCTTGGAGTGTGAACATATGTTTTAAAAACAATTAAAATCAGCATTCCCTGAGCCAGGCACAGTGCAGGAATTGTAACCCTCACCACAAGTTGATTAAAAGATACACACAATGTGCATGAAATTTACAGTATTTGACTATACTTGCTCTTTTTATTGCATAACCTAGGAGGAAGGGATCACCCCATTTTTCCCCACTGTCTGCACAAAGCTCTTGGTAGTAGATCTCATGCTAATGATGGTTAATTTCAGGGCCAGATATTCATCCTAAATATTTATCAATACAGTATCCACCTACGTTGAAAATACATCCATATAGTATCTACTTTTTTTAGGTTGATGGAAAGCCCTTGTCTAATTCTAAAAATGACTTTTCAGAATTAAACAAGGGCTTTCCATTTACTAGGGATGGTTTCGGCAATGATGCAACTACAGAGGGCCTCCAAGGTCCTGGGGACCAATGACTTGTCCAGTTAAGGGAGGTGTGGAGAATGAGTTGCTTCATGCGGACAGAAGTCGGTTATCCCCTATGGGCAATCAGAATGTCTCAGCCTCTATCTTGGCTCATTCCATTGCAGATATTGCATTTCTTCCAGTTTAGCAGGAAATCTCAGTTCACTATATTACTAACACACTCAAATTCTGACATATCACTTTCTCCTCCATCCTACCCACTGCCCCTCAGCTATCATGTAAATGGAGTTTGGAATGGAAGTCATTGACTTTTGGGCCTTTCAGTTAGCAAATGAAAATGGGGGAGCAATTGAGGGGTTCGCATGAGACTAGATTTCTCTGATTCAGCCCTGCTATTTTCCTTATCAGAAATGAAACGTTCAAGAACTAGAACGGTGTCAAATCATTTTGGGACCAGATGTGATTTGGGATGATCATAGCAATGTCTGTCAACCAAAACCAACAGCCAGATGCATGAAGAACTTTCATTCATTTGTAGATCAGTTAATCTGCATTTTCCTTTACTCCATCACCTAGTACCTCCTAGGTTTTTTTTTTTTTTCTTGGATTCAGCATTTATTCTGTTCCAGTGATTTTTATAAATAACTAGTTGGACAACTTGCCTTTTTCCTAATATTGACATGTCTTTTCCCAGTGTCTTGGGCATCACTTAAATACTCTTCCCATCAACAACAAACTTGCAGGGTTTTCATCTAAGTTAAGAACAAGTTTTAATCTGAACAAACTGTTCCAAAACTGTTTCTGGCTAAAGCCATCTGAATTCCGTATCAACTTTCAAAACTACTTCCATTGTCTCAAAATCTATTGGGAAATTACTAAGATCCACCTACCCTGAAATATTTTTTGAATATGTCAGTGCCCCTCCTAAATGAATATTGCTGAATAGAAGCTTTTGAAAGCTCCTGCTATCTCTTTATCATTTTCCACAACTTCCTCTTGCTTGACAATTATTGGGTCATGCTATCTCTTTGAGTCCTCAACTTTTGAAATAGCTAAAGAAATACCTCAGAGAGTAACCATAAAGTCTTGCTATGTCTGCCTGATTCTTTTAGCCAAGCCTAATTATTTTCTCTTTCCTTTATGCTTTGTATGTATGCTCCCCCAAACTCCTGCTGTTTTTCTTCTGTGTAATTTATAGATGGGATTCTTCTAGTCAACATATACTAACTGTAAATAAAAGGAAAGCTTTGTAAGGATATATAGCCTAACTGGTTTCCTCTTGAATATTTCACTTCATATTTTATGTTATTTAATAGTCTTGCACTGACCACTCTTTAAAGCTCTCCCATTTGTACTGGACTTCCTTCATAGCCAATATTAATTCCTTCATTGTTGGTTCCATTGATTGAGAAATCAGTCCTGGGATTAAGAAGCCATTGACACTACATGGAAAAGCCTTTAGAGATAATTCTGCAGAGATAATTTATTTTCAGGGAAGATGGTGGAGGAAGAGGTCTCTCCTTTTCTCTGTTTTGAACACATTGAGATGAAAAGAGGATAATTGTTGCTTATACATTTATCTTTTCCTATTTAATCCTCCTTTGAATGTGATAATTCTCGGTTAGGGACACCATAGTCACCCCTACTACTTAATGGGGATGTTACACAAATGATTCAAGTATGAAACGAGGGTACAAAGTATATGAGGGGGTGTGTAAAATTGACTTTTGTCAAAGCTTCTCAGTAATTAGGAGATCTTAGATTATGTGAAAAAAGAGTAGATGACAGAAGCAGCCCAGTGTGAGCAATATTCCTTCCTTGGGTGCTTAGCCACTAACTTCTCAGCATGAGAGCACAGTTAAAAGAAGATTCACAATCTTCATGGTTACAATGCATCATGAGACAGAAAACTACTCTCAGCTAATGCTATGAAACAGGAGTGTAAATAGGAATAAGCAGATATTGTTTGTCTCATTTCAAACAGTCAAGCTTTGTGACTTTGAAATTGTGTTCACAAGCTCTTCCAGGCTCGTCTGTCATTAAGCTTGGTGTACTACCCAGCTGCTAACACACATTTAGGAAACTTCAAGCATTTTGAGAAGGGTTAACCAACTAAAAGCAAGAGAGTTTCTCAGAGCCTGAATTCTCACATGAAATTAAAGGGGAGTTGTGCACTCAGTTTAACATTTTGAACTATTTGTTTGGCAAAGCTTTCATTCAGCCCAGCCTCCTAACTAAAATAGGACAGGACAGCTAGAGCTCAGATAATTTAGGATTCTTCCAGTGTAATGGTCCTCTGTCTCCTAGGGAAGGTCTAGCTGATGGGACAGGCAAATGTACAGGTAGGGAGACAAGCTACCTAACTAACTCCCAGAGAACTCTGCTTTATAGGTCCTTTCATGGTCAATAATTCACAACAACTGTACCCAGTTATATTTCCCTCATGACTCGGCTCCCCATAGCAATTGATGGACAAGCTGCTGTGTACCTGCTGAGGGAGAGAGAGTGTTAATCTTCTTGCTCCATACTAAACAGTGTCTACAGCTCATCACTGGGGAGAATATTTTCTCTGCATTTTCTGTTTTGTGTTAGAAAAAAAAAGTTTAAAAGTGCTATTTGTGTGTATATAGTTTACCCTTGCTATTTAAAGGTTGTTTGAAATAGTTCTGACCTTCCCCAATTTGTATGGATAGTTTAATTAGTCTCTTACGTTCCTGAGAATGATATCCATATATGGACATCTAGAAAATGAAATGAAATAGGCTTTCTTGCTTTCATTGTAACAAGGTCCACCTCAAAAGGCATAGCCTTGAGAGAAGTACCCATGGGGTTAAGTATGTGCAACAGCTATATTTGCTTAATATACATACAGAGCCCATTATCTCTAGTCTGTTAATACATCAGTAGATAGTTTAATAAAGGATAATTACCACTAAATCTCTTAAATGGAGATACACAGCATCAAAATGGATAACAATTATAAATAGAGTGATTTTTTTAAAAGAAAGTTAATAGGGGGAAGGGTTTATTTAGATGTTTAACATGCTTTGAGCAGTGTCTTCTAGTCATGCTAGTACAACTTGTCCTAATTAAGAACTCCCTTTTACTTCCAAGGAAGAACTTGTGGCTTATCAGTACAAACATTTAAATGCTATTCCAGTCTGAGGGGCTGTATTGCCAAGAACTGAAAATGAAGTAATATCCTCTGAAGAACCAAAGTGTTAGCTAAATCCTTCAAAATAACATGATGGCTACCTGTTTCTGAATAGCTGGTCAAAGAAAATTCCTTCTGATTTTTAGAGTAAGAACATCATTTCAGCCCTGGGGATAGACTAATGGCTATGGATCAACTCCGCTACTACTTTACAGCATAAACAGAGAGGATTCCACATAACCTTAGTCCCCAGGGGTCCCGATCCCCATCCTTTCCAACATCAAATTCATTTGCTTGGGTTTGGTGTGTGGGGAGGGGGTAGAATCAGTACTCTAGTTGCGTGAAAGAATAAAACAAAAAGAAAGAGAGGTTGAGTGAAACCAAATATTTGCAAGAAGGAGGAAAGAGAAAACTACCAGAGACTAAAACTGGACAGCTTGATGTTCTCCTGCCAGTTCCCCGCATCATGCGAGCCTTTGCATATAGTTAAGTATTTTAAAAGAAATTATGACTCATTTTACTGTAATTCAGTTATCACCTACAACTGACTAATAAAGAAGTTTTATTGAATGCTTCCCCTGTGCCTTCATGTGGTTACAATTAATTTGAGTAGAGTGTTGAATGTTCTTCACGTCACTTTGCAATAAATTTTACTGTTATACTTCTGAGTAACAATCTTTGATCAAAAGACCATATGTAGGTCTCATAACAATGTACCTCTGAGTACTGTGATGTTCTCCTCTGGTGGACTGGCGATTTGCTAGGTCACTCCAATCCTTGACTCTGGGAGCCAGCCTTACCTTGCTCTGCTGTGAGAACCCTCACTCCTGGGCTGTTCACACACAGCCTCTGGCATGTAAGCTGTTCCCAGCTACTTGCAAGCAAATGACACTAGCCAATATCTCCGGTCCCAGCCACAACTCTAGAAACCTCCGTCTTGCAGTGTCCAGTTATGCCCGCTGGACACTGCAAGCTTATATGAGTTCATCAGTTTAACAAAGAAATTGATATGTACCAGGCTTGTTATCCCAAGAGGAGCCTCTGACACACTTCAAACCAAACACACTGCTTCAGGTAGAATAAACAAATTTATTAATGATAAAGATATAATCACTTAAAATCTAAGTCAAAGCATAACAAGTCAGAACGGTTACCAAAAGAAAAGAAAATATAAGCACACAGTCTAAACTCTCAACCCTATTAGACTGGGCAGCAACTAGATTAAGCAGTTTTTCTCACCCCACTGGATATTGCAGTCCTTAATATACAGGTTTGTTCCTTAAACCTGGGCCAATCTCCTGTGTTGGAGTCTTGTCTTCTTCTCAGTGTCTTGGTTGCTTGCAGCATAGGTGGGGGCAGGAAAATGGCCCAGTATGTGTCCACTCTGTCTGTTTTATACTCTCAGTCTATGTGCTTGGGGAGCACAAGTCCAGGAATGTCTGAAGGGCATTGCTGAGTCTCTCCAAGCAAGATTGAGCAATACTCCTGGTGTGGCCTCATGCAAGTGAGTCATTGAATTGTAGCTCCCTCGCTGGACAATGGCTGTTGATGGGTTCTTTGATACCCCGCCCAGGTGTTAGTTACTTTCTTTGCTGTTGCCTCTGGGGAACTAATTTCTGGCTGATTCCCCAACTTACAGCATGCTTTAGTGACCACCATACAACATAATTCTCATAACTTCATATGCATTAATGATATACACACACATGGATAGAGAAATGACTTTCAACAGATCATAACCTTTCCCCCGATACCTTACAAGGCATGCTTTATATGCAAGATCATGATTATATGAAAATAGGGAATATGGAGGTTACAGTACGCTCCCCCAAGGTATAGAATGTCACAACAGTGTGTTCCTTAAGACTGAATATAAAAAAATTGAAAAATAAAAATTACTTTGATTATGTGTTCACACCATGCTGGAAGACATGGAATGGGGACACTTTCCAATGGAAGGAACTGTGGCTCAGAATCACAATTCCATCCCTGCTCCACTGTTGTTCCTACTTTACTGGCCTGAATGTTTTGCACTATTTACCTTTGCCTCTTTTTCTTGCAGACCAAACTGGCTGCAAATATTTCTACACTTGACAGTATAATTTTAGAGCACGTCTTTGAAAATCCTGTGATTAGAAAGTCAACCCTTTCATCTCACTCTAATAAAAAAATAATTACAGAAATGTCCACACAACATTATTATTGAAAAAAAAAATCTATTCGCTCTTCCAGAGATAAATAATTAACATTGGTTAGAGTAAAATTCAAAGGGTACTGGATTCCTACCCAAACTATGGTGCTATTTACAATATTAGATGTTCAGACCCATATAATTTATAAAAAAAATAAAAATCAGTCTCACCCATTGAGTCCTCATTACAAGAAAGGATTCATTCTCCCATTAATATCTGGAATGCTATGAACCTAAAACTTCCGTATATTACAGAGAAAAAAATACTCATTAAGATGCTATTTTTTCCTTGTAAATAGGCACATGCTAAACCATATTTGAAAGAATTTCCAACTGTATTTTATTAAATTGCCTTCATGTGTCCTCTATAACTCACAGGGTATGTTTGTACTTAGCTCTGTTAATTTTGCTAACCATTACGGTGACTGAATCTTTCTGTACTTGCAAGCTATTCTTTCTGAAAATGAGCTAGATCTGCCATAGTGTCTTCCTTAATTTTCAACAGAGATGCTTCTGTTGTTTGCCTTAAGTGTCTGAATTATGGGCTGCATACGGTACTTAATCATGGATTAAAACCCAGCCCATTATCAATGTGTTCAGAACAACAAATGCAGATAAATGATTTCGTGCAAAGTGTTGTATGTAATTACAACAGTTTAAGACATTGTTGCAATGCATTCTTAACCTGAGGGCTTTCTTCATTTCCTTGGGGAAGCCCATTCATTTTCATAGTTGAAAGGGTTTTAAAATTAGAAGTGTCTCTAAAATGATCCAGTATGTATAAGTGGCTGTTTCTACACTATGTGTATGCAAATATGTACAAATATCGAAAGTAGTCTCACATACACAGTATGTTTGTGGATTGTTGTGTCACCTTTATGTCCTTTTTATAACCATATCCCACTGTTGCCTCCATACCCCTTTCCCCACAACTCCCTATGCATGGGATGCCCTCTTCAAACCTGTTTGCAAAGCCATTTCCCTTTTCTCATTCAAATGATACTTAAAAACTCACTTCTGCTACTCGGCTTATGGAAAGTGAATTTAGGAAACTATCTCCTTATGGAACCATGAAGATGTGCATGTACCAAGCATTTAAGTGCTTTATTTTACTGGGATCTGGATAGCCAGTCACGTGATCTTATTATTCCAACCCATTCTTCTCTTTCTCCCCTTGTGTTTATCTCCTCCATGCATTGTGTCATGTATACATTTATATTTTCAGCTCTTTGGAGCAAGGCACTGTGTCCTGACTGGCCTCTGACATGTGTAGCACAGTTGTGTACTGTAAAAAACAATATAAACAGTTTCCCTTTCTCATCAGGATTATGGTATTTTGTGGTAATTCCCAATTCCTCAGTTCACTAAGTTTTAATAAGAGTCATAAAAGATAAAATCGAAATGGAAGTATTCACATTCACACATAACAATATGCAAATTAAGATAGAAGCATCTCTGAATTTAGGGACTTGAATGTCTACTAAGATATGCTACTGTTCAAAGAGCTGACACTAGAAATCAGACAAAATAAGTATGGTGGAACAAGCTTGGTGAAACCTTCAGATAAACCAATGGGCAGAAATGTTGGTGAGGATATTAAGGACCAATGGACTAAGTGGGTTTTGAAGGAGGGAATGGAATGAGGAAGGAAAGAACAAGAAACGGGTGGCTGATCTGAGCACAGGGAGCAGCAAGATAAGGGGTTCACCTCATAGCAGAGAAAAAGGGAGCAGATTTCAGTCACAGTCAGAGAGATAAAGAACAGACAGGACCATCAGATCACCTAATCTGAAGACACATGTAACAGGCCATTAGCCACCCTGACTCCAAGCCCAGACACCAGAATTAGACCAGAGTATTACAGCTGTTAAGAGAAAACTACTGTGTGCCACAGGCAGAGAACAGGAGAGACCGAGGTGTACCAATGCCTCTGTAATGGCAGCTAATTGATTAAGGGTTTGTCCTTACTGGAGATAGAAGGTGTAATTTTCAGCTCAAGTAGATATACCCAGGACACCTTTGATCAATCCAGCATGCTAAAAATAGAAGCGTAGCTGCCACAGCACAAACAGCAGGAGGGGCTAGCCACCCAAGTAAATATCTAGGGCCTCAAATGGGTTTGTACTTAGGGTAGCTAGCCCCTCCTGCTGCTCGCGTTGCTGCGGCTACAATACTTTGGCATTGGTACACCTCAGTCAGAGCTAGTGCAGGTATGTCTGCTTAAGCTGGAAATTACACATTCCAACTCCAGGGCAGACATACCCTAACTGAAATATGCTCAGCTGATCTGAGCAAGTGACCCACAGTCCATGTGGTAGCCATCTGATGTGGAAACTGTGTGTGTTGTGGTTGATGTATTATTATTATTATGATTTTTTTTTTAGATCTGTGGCTGTAATGTTTGTTTTTGCTAGTAAAATAAAGCCTAGTTATATTTGCAGATTCCAAAGCTCTATCTGAAGTTTTTATTTTTATTTTTTTTGATTACTACAACTTTTGACAATTTTTTTGAGCTGCTGGTGCTCAAAGTTTTTTCCCAGTTGGATAACCAATTAGTTACCACATACTTCACATTCCCACCCACCCCTTTCCTCTCTAGCACTGTATGACATGCGGGAAGAGCAATCTGCATTTTACTACACGCTGTTTGAGGCATTTTGTAACTATTCTTATTAAATGTCATTGCCCACATTTTCCTAAAAATTCATTGAAGATGTACTTTATATTTATACCTTTTTAGTTCCTGGTTTCCACTCTCTGATTTTCAAGAAGGTTGCCAGTTGGTGGCAATTGGTAGCTTTTTATGATGCCGACAACTGACTTCAAACCCCCTCAGTATATTTCACATATGTCAAAGAATAGCCAACATAAATAGCATTTTTTTTGCCAATTTACACTATATTTAAAATTCTTTAAATACACAAGAGTACTTCATTTACCCATGAAGTCATTTTGAGTCCTTTCAAAAACATAGCTGTGACAGATATATGGCAATTTCCTGCATTTTCTTAGGAGATCTTATCAAATTAAATTAAAGTATCTCTGGGGTCCATTGTTTGTGTATTAATGTGGGCTGGGATTGCATGTAATCTCCTGGAGTATTGGTGGGGGACAGCAAGGGGAGAATGTGATGTGAGGCCTGGAGTTCAAAGGACTCTATTGAAAATGTGCCTGACAAGAATGGACTTTTGGGATAATAAGGGAAAAGTGGATTTCCTGGAGAATAACTAGGGAGGTTAATGCAAATTCCTTCACCTCTGTTTATGCAAAAATTCACACCATGAGGAATAAGTCATTGCCTGCCACTTGTTTGTCCCTGGAGATGAGACCAAAACCTCGAGCTGTATAAAGAAACAGCTGAACTGCCATGCTGAGGTTCTGGTTCTAAATCTGAAACAGTTATAAACTGGTAACCATGGGAGAAACCCAGGTTTGAAGGACTGAGGTAGAATTGGGATAACCTTGGTAAGCTTTTTAGCAGGAGTGTAGCTTATTTTATTGTTTTCAATATGTTTTCTCTGTAATGCTTTCACCTTAAGAATAAATGTGCTTGCTTAGAAAGTAATGTGTGCTCATTTGTAACTACCAGCAATTACTTTGCTCATAGCCTCTGGAGAGAAAGCAAAGCTCAGACATTGGCCCGTTGAGGCAGTCTGGCTTGGCGGGACTATCACAATATAAATCAGGGAGTTATGAAGCCTGAAAAAAAAAAAAACACAGTCAGGAGAGAGATGTGGGTCTTTTCCCAAGAGAGGTGACAGCTGGAAGACAGAAACCCTCCATGTGGGTGCCCATAGTAGACCATGGAGGGGAATTACAGGTGAAGATACCGTGAACTGCAACAAAACCTATCTATAGCTATAGGAGTAGCTAGAAATATACTGGGCCAGATCATGAGCAGTGGAAAATTGGCATACACCCATTCATGTCTGATTTACACCAGCTGAGGATATGATCCATTTTTTTTTTAAACACACAAGGCTTTTTGCTTTCTGTTTTACTGCGGTGACTCTTATTTTGTTTTAATATGCAGAAGATATGGATAAAAACCAGACTTCCCCATTCCTAACATGAAGTCATCTAGAGTCTGATTCATAGTTGCTTTGTGAACTCTTTTCTACCTGGGCCATAATAAGCCCACACAGCCACCACAGGGAGTTTCTGTATGGCACTCCTCTGTGTGAGTCTTGGAACAGATGAAGTGCTCCAAGGAAGGTGGATCCTTGGGGACAAGAAAGAGAAAGAGGTGGAGTCTTGATGACTCAGGATAACGATAATGTGGTCATACTTACTGAAAACCCTCTAGTGCACCTAGAAAAATGGAGATGTAAATTTTCAAAAGTTGATATAAATAAATGTTGTTTGACTAATGACATATGAGATGATGGGATCATTCTAATTGTTAGTGGACAAATATCCACTTTACTAAAAACAAACAAAAAACACACACCTTCTCTTCTCCCCTTCCCCACCCCCCCAGCAGTACTCTGACTGGAGCTCTAAGAGCATCCAACCACATTGAAATAACTCATTTTTTCCCTACAGGCACATTAGAGAATCTAAAACAAAATGTATTTTAAAAATATATTAAACAAATCATAATATAACATACCCCTATAACTGTATTTTAGACAAAAAAAGTGAAATTCTTTTAAAACTGATTGTTGCTTGTAATTATAAAACATGACTCAAATTTTAGTGTACAAAAACCATTTCCTACTGATGGTGCCATCTAATGCCCTTTCATTGTTTAGTCCAGTGGTACTTCTAGATTAAAAAGGATTTCTGATTTTATTCCATATTTTCAAAGGTAGGAGAGAATTTCATGCCTTTCTCTAAGTGTCCCTCAACCACGGGTAAAGAATATGACAGCTTGAGGGGCTGCTAATTAGAGCTAACTATAGCATGAAGACTGACCTGCCATATCACCAAAATTCCTGGCAGAGATCAGTTGGAAGATGGAGATTGTGCTTCTGTTCATGTCTGCCTTCAGGAAGTTCTTTCTTTTATGGAGTCGGATGTAGTCAATATTTGGATGTCATGCTCAGAAAGGAGTTTGCCTACGAACACTATAAATATATATTTCTGATTCACACTACATGCATCCAAGCAAGTATGATGCAAAGAGGTTGAATTTGCCAGATGGCAGAGATCCTAGATGCCTCATGGTTTTGTGTAGGATATATGTGAAAATTTTACCTCCCACCACCCTATCTTACAGGTTCACTATGTTTCTTGCAGAAAAGGCAAGAGACAAATTATGGCAATAGCTCAACTATCAACACATATACAATTCTACTGACTCTTTTTAGGATAAGAGGATTAACAAATAAAATGGCTATCATACCAAATCTGGTTTCTTAATCTCTGTGACGGTCTGGCTTTACACTCTTTTCAATAACTTTTTTCTCACAACTTTTGAAGCTCCACAGTGGATATCCAATTCAATCATTTGTAGTGTTTGTAATTTTTAAAAAAATACTTTTGTTACCCTTCTTGCAGTTCACATCCACTAACTAATTGGATAAATCAGTTGCTGGAGTCAGTCTGCTCATCTTTCAGTCTAGATCCTGTCCTCCTCACTGAAACCAATAGCAAAACTCCTGCTATGTTCAGCAGCAGCAAGATGAAGCCCCTAACTTTCTTTTAGTGAAGTCCACAGTTCACTCTGTTATCTCAGTGCCTAGGCCAGTGGTTCTCAAACTTGTTCCGCTGCTTGTGCAGGGAAAGCCCCTGGCGGGCCGGGCCGGTTTATTTACCTGCCGCGTCCTCAGGTTCATCCGATTGTGGCTCCCAGAGGGCACAGTTCGCTGCTCCAGGCCAATGGGAGCTGCAGGAAGCGGTGCTGGCTGAGGGACGTACTGGCCATCGCTTCCAGCAGCTCCCATTGGCCTGGAGCAGTGAACCACAGCCCGCAATCTGCCGAACCTGCACAAGTGGCAGAACAAGTTTCAATCCTAGCAACCAGATTAAAAACATTACATTTATTGGCCAGTGAAAATCACCTCTTTCTAAAAATGGGTGGAGGTACCACCTTATCTTTCCCAAGTATCCAAATGGCAGTTCTTTATGACAACTAACCCTTCCAGTTACACTTCAGCAAGGAAGATAGGTGGGACTCATGCTGCCTCTCTGGTATTTGCATACGCCAATCTCCTCGATGAGATGAAGAGATTAGAGGGTGCGCAAAAGCTTCCTTCAAGCATCCTCTTTATTTAGGCCATCTCAGACAGTCATATGAAGACTTCTCTCCTCTCCAAGAAGAAGTGGAGGAACTTGGACAATTACACTGATGTCAGAAATGACCCATACAGTCTGAGTGGCATTTTTTTGTTTTTCACTGCCAACAAACATTGCTGCTCCCCCCCCCCCCGCCTCCTGTAATAGGCAGCCTCATGGTGACTACCTGCAATGTCTTTCTTTTATATTGATTATTATGCATTAACCCTAAACTGATGGCAGTCTTGCTAACTGTTGTCTTCTTGGTCTTCCTTGCACACACACTTCAGAGGAACAGGCAGGCAGTTCTCTGGTGTTAAATAATCACCTCATACAAGTGATTAGCATATGTTTTTGTGTTTTCTTTGTTAAATGAACTTGTTAACCTTGCATCTCTTTAAATGTCTCAGTCAGATGGCACCAATTTACCTAGCACTATGTTAAAAGAATGTGCTGGCACTCTAATCATGAATTAGCATATGAATACCAGTTAGATGACAAGATTAACATAAAATAGAATTGCAAAACTGTGGAATGCATGGAAAATCTGCATTGTACTGTCAAATTTCAAGATTCCATTACAAACCTAATCCTAAAATTAACAAGGCACTGACTATCATTAAATATCAGCTTTCATTTCCCTTAGAACATGGAGGAAAGGTGGCCAATACTGTCTAATATTAGACAACAAGGATATAAAGATGAGGAAGTTCACACAGTACAATTCAGTTTTAATCTACAGGGTGGTATGAACTGGATATTTTTCTTCTTCTATGAGATGAAGCAAGAAGGAAGAATCAAAGAAAGGGATAATCCTGTCATAACAAAAAGATAACATTCATTTTCTATCTAGCTTTAATGTGCAAATCAATCCTAATACTGTTCCTTGCCAATTTCCACTAAGTTATTCATCCTGGAACAGCTGGAAGCTCTCCTGCCACTCCACCTGTGATTTTTTCAGGATCAAAAGGAGTAACCTGTCAAATCTTTTATGCAAAATTAATTGACAGAGGTGCTCCAAGGGGTGCAAACATTTGCTAGTTGTATTGATTAATGTAAATAAGTTAGCCACTCCCCCTATACTTCCTCATGGCCACTGAGCCTCTGCCCTGCTCTATATTTTCTCTCTTCCAGGCCCTTTTACATCAACTCCACACACTTGCTCATCCAATCACCACCCTTATTGAGTCTGGGTATATTTAGACAAAATACACTCAAAATAAAACTCAGCGTCCCAAAAATCTGCCGCAAGGCATTGCTCTTACCTTAGAGCCTGGGTGAGCAAAAGGGCTCCTTCGCAGAGTCTTTTTATCAGTTCTTAGGAGATGACCAACTCTGGGGTATAGCTGGCTTTCAGCTGCCCTACTCAGTGTCAACTCCCTTGTAGACTTCATGAGTCGTCATCTTTCAAAGAGTCAGCTGGTTGAGGTTCCCTTCCTCTGCCATGTGTCTCTGGTTTGGTAATTTAGCAAACCCCCTCCAGGTTTCACTTCTCCTGTAGGCAGTTCTCTCACTCCCTTTGCTCTCTCACCGTAAATTACAATGCAACAATGCAAGGATCATTAATTTGCTAATTAAGATTATTAAACAAACAGCTTACAAATTCAACGTCCTTTTCTGACTCTGTTCCAGTAGTCTGCTCTGCTTCCAGTATAAAGTGTTCTTTAATGGAAGAAATGACTTTTTTTTTCCAGTGGGCAAAATTCTCCCCTTTAGTATGTTCACGCAATTCCCCAGGAGTCAGTGGGCTTTGCTCTAGTGCAGATGATTTCTCAATATGTTTCAGAGTTTCATTTAGAACTAAATCCTTCAGAATTTCAACCGTTTGGGGACAGAACAAAAATGCCATTTTCCTACTTTCTCTTTAACTACTAAAACCTACTGGCCTGGATTTTCAAAAGAACTCCCCACTCCTCACTAATCTTCCAACAGCCTCATGTACACATTGAACAAGAGAGAGGATAAGATAGTCTTTTGTAAATGCACACAAAAGAATACTTGTGGCAGAAGTACAATTACCCAAAATTAGGTGCATTTTTAAACTCATGATATACACTGATATCTTTCCCAATAGCCTTTTTACCTTTTCCATGAACTAGTTTTGACTGAATTCTCTATTTACTTCTATTTGCCTATTTTAAGACAACATATCCATATGAAATATCACCAGTATGAATAATTTACCTTAACTAACTTAATTGGTATGATTTCCTATTTTAATTTTGATAAAAGTCTTATTTTGCATTGAAATCTTCTTTTTTCCAATGAAAATAGCCTTCCACTCTCTGATATTGTTGTGATTTATTATGATAGTCCTACACTCCATGCTCTCCCGGGTAATAATATTTCCCGTGTACACAGCATGACAGATATGATCCAAAAGTATATTATGTAATACTAATACCTCTTTTGTTTTATCATTCTATCAATATAATCTAGTAACCCTGTCTGATTTTTTTTTTAAAAGCTAAGAAGATTTCAATGATTTACTAGACTAATCCCTGGAATAATTTAGTACGTATTTCCTGGCTAGAACATCAAATATAAATTCAGTCCTGTTGAATGCTAAATGCTAATTTACTCAAAGATTCCATAATACTTGATAAAATTAAGAGTGACATCAATAACGCCACTGAATTCAATGACTCACTCACACCTCCTGTGGGAAACAATTAAAGCTACTTCCTATGGCACATATAATTCCTTAGCAGCCTCTTGGAAAAAAAACAAAATCTCTGAAGGATACTCACAGCTTCAGAAAGGAGCAAATTAAAGTCCGGGAGAAGATCTGCATGCAAACTGGGTCCTGTTATAAGCTTTGTGAGCTTACTATCATCAGGAGGCAGCTTAATAGCCTTTTGATTGAAATAATGGACTATTTACTCCAGCTATGTATGCAACATTACTATGAGCAAAGTAATAAGCCTAGCAAAATATTAGCATATAAACATAAAGGCAATATTTTGCAAAATAGAGTTAGCAAAATAATTAATGGTAACAATGAAGTGCTCATGATTCAAGAATGTGTATGATAAATTATACACTTCTCAGATATTAACCTCATATAAACATATTGGAGCCTATCTCATCACAATACATTTTGTGGTGCTTGATACTGAACAATTTCAAAGCTTGGATATTCAAATTAGTGCTGATGAAGAAATACAAGCAATTTCAAATCAACCTGTAGCAAAAACTTTCGGCCCATACATAGGTATAATTATAAAGGGTCAGATTCTCAGATGGTGTAAATCTGTATAGCACAATTGACTTCAGATTCTCAGATGGTGTAAATCTGTATAACACTATTGACTTCACTACAGCTATACTGGAGGATTTTTTAATCTCTCTCCCCTAAAGCATCAGGAATGGCCACAGCTGGAGTTCAGACACTGGATGGGGTGAGCCAAGGCACTGAAGTGGCACCGAGCGTTTTCTCTCTCGGGTACTTGGCTGGCTGGTTCTTGTTCACATCCTCAGGGTCTAACTGATCATCATATGTGGGGTCAGGAAGGAATTTTCTCCAAGTCAGATTGGCAATGATTTTTTGCCTTCCTCTGCAGCATATGGATGTGGGTCATTTGCCAGGATTACCCGGGTATTTCTCATTTAATCATTTCCCTGCCATTACAGGGGCCTCAAGCACTTGTGCATCTCAGTCGCTCCTATTCTCTGACTGTGGCACATAATAGTCTAGTCTCCTGAGGGTCGCAATACTTTGGGTATAGCGAGCGAGTGCTGTCGGTGACTTGTGGTATATAGGAGGTCAGACTAGATGATCTAGTGGTCCCTTCTGACCTTAAACTCTATCACTGAGCCTTTAAAGAACATACCGCCCCCCTAGGTTGCAAAGATCTATGACTCAGCCCTTGAAAGTGACCAATTTCATCATGCCGTGGCAAATCTGTTGTGCATAAAATAGGCAAGGAACCTGGAACCCAGTCAACCCCTATCTATAACAACATAAGCACTTTTTTCAACACTTCTGTCCACTCACTGAGAAAACCTTTAGTCCGATCTTTCCTATTCTCAGATATGCAGATTTACATCATTTGAGGCTCTTGCCAGTTTAGACTAGTTCCTAAAGATCAAAAGCCTTCCTTAAACACTGTGATGCTTTGAAGAACAAAATAGCCCTATCACTTCCTTTCAGCCAGTTAAAGAACATTCCTTTTCTTCTCCTCTGTGTAGGGCCAGAGAAGGGCTTTGACTGGGTAGAATGTCCTTTACTTTCTGAGACTTTCCTCTCAGGTCCAGTTCTATGATATTTCTTAATCTGGAATATGGGCAATGTACATTGAAACAAAAGTGGGGATTATCTTCTACATTTTGAGAACTGCCTAGAGCTATCATCTTTCTGCTTTACTCTTCATACTTACACTGCAGCTCCTGGCACAGATTTTTCTAGACACAGAAGAACTGAGTGAAGGACCACATAGGGATAGGGGGTGGCAGAGTGTGGGCACAGAGACACATTGGGACAGGGGAGTGCAAGGACACATGGAGATGGGGGGAGTGGGTGTCTGAGTGGGTGTGGAGGGACACATGTGGACAGGGAGTGCAAGGACACATGAGGCTGCAGGGACACATGGGCACAGGGGCAGATGTGCCTCACTTAATGGGAAAGGCTAGAGGGGTCAGCCAGGATCTGCATGGGGGAAGCTCCCTAACAATCACTCCCCACCCATCTCCCCAAAAAACATTGCATACTTTTCACACCCATACCCAACAACCCTCCACATTCGAACCCAGGCTCCTTTCCAGCAATTACTTCTCTCTCCCTCAGCTCCTCTATTACCCCTGAGTCCCTCAAGCCTTTGCACTGCTTCTGAGAGGTGTGAGAAATACAGTTCTATACTGTAGTTTCAATGTATTATTACTCAGAGTTCTGTATTAATATGCCTAGTAAAGAATCTGTCAAAAAAAGATTTCCTGAATTTTTTTTGTTGTCTGTATTTTTAAAGCCATACTTGCTGACATAAATGACCAAAAATAATTGAAAATTGTGCGATTATATTGTGTTATTTTGACAAATAAAATATATAGAATTTTGTAGAATTTGAAAATATTGTGCACAGAATTTTTTATATTTTGGCACAGAATACTCCCAGGAGTATATAATATAGGAATCTTCAACATCACCATATGATCTCTTGTCCCTTTCTGGAGTTTGCTGGGAAAAAAAACATGGGAGTTCAGAAACCAATGTGTGGGGGTTTTTTATGCCAGTATAAATTGAAATCCTACAAACCATGCCTTCCCAACCCAAATACTACTATTGTCTGCATTCAGTTAACACATCCATTTTTCCTCCTCATACCATCTCTAGGGTTTCCTTTATTAAATTGCTTGCTTTATTCAGATATTCTAGCTTTGCAGATGAATGTTAATCTATATTATATTACTTGATTTATTTGTTGTGTTCTACTGGGCTTTATTTTATTTGTTGGAAGTTTTCCTTCTCTATTTTTTAAAAACCTGAAATGGCTGTTTCAAGTACCTTTATCAGCATAACATTTTCTCCTAGTGGATATTATGTACTAATATATCACAGCTTAACTTGATTGTAATCACTGTTTTATAGTATTCAGGCTTTTGGTATTAATGCCATCTTAGAAATTAAGTTCCTTTACAAGTCAGTTACCCTTTTTTCCCACAAAAAAATTAAAAAGCAAAATAAAAAACAAGCACCACCCCACCTGCCAACCACCCCCCTTCCACTTTGAAAAATAGACATATTGATCAAGGTGGGCGAAGTAATACCTCTCCAGTCATAGGTAGGAAAGGAATGGTGGGCAGAAGACAGCTGTGTGGTGGGGGTGGGCGAGGGGGATTGTTATAATAATAAATAATAATAATTGGAGATATACCAATCTCCTAGAGCTGGAAGGGACCCTGAAAGGTCATCTAGTCCAGCCCCCTGCCTTCACTAGCAGGACCAATTTTCACCCCAGATCCCTAAGTGGCCTCCTCAGGGATTGAACTCACAACCCTGGGTTTAGCAGGTCAATGCCCAAACCACTGAGCTATCCCTCCCCCCTAGGTTATAGATTGCTGTAATAAGCCATACATCCAGTGTCTCTATTCAGTCCATGATTTTTAGTGTCTAGGAAAGTTATGAATTTAAGCTCCAGGCTCATCTTTTGAAAGTGTTGTGCAGGTTTCCTTTGAGGCTGAGGACTGATAGGTCAGAAAGAGAGTGATGGCTTTGTGAAAAGTGTTCACCAAAGGTGATGTGGTAGTTTTATCTGATCATTTTCCTGTGTGATGTCATCTGAGAGCAAAGTGATTGTCTGGTTTCATCGCATAGTTGATATTGGGGCATTTAGTGAACTGGATGAGGTACACCACATGTTGTGATAGGCATGTATAGGACCCCGGTTCTTGAAAAGTGTGTTGTGGTGGGTGTGGATCATTGTATTAGTGGGGATATGTCTGCAGGTTTTGCATCTGTTGTTCTGGCAGGGTCCATGCTGTGTCCTGATCTTTTCGGAGCTCGCATCTCATGACGAGCTTGGAGGATCAGTGGGAGGGCAGTCTGCTTCTGGGGTGCCCTAGAGCATCAGACCCTGGAAGCTCATGCTCCCCAGCGGCCCACCAGACAGAATCCTGAGGAACCAGGGAGCTAGTTGGCACAAAACCAGCAGGTTTCCATTGGAACTCTGATTCCATCAGAAAGTCAGAGAAAACAAACTATGTCTATGAAATGTTTCCATTCAAATCTAGAGATGAAATCACTTGAGGGTTTTATTTTAATATTTATTATTTTAATAACCACAGTGAAGCTGCAGAAAGTAAATTTGCCTAATGTTTATTTCTGGCAATCTGCCCCCAAACACACCCACACACCGTGCTTTCCAAATATTTTACCTATGGATTTTCATATAAATGTTTGTACAAAAGTGTCTGCATTTTTAATATAGGTATTCACTTCATAGAGCAACTTTACCAATGTCTTTTGGGGGGGGGGTTGTTTTCCCCCCCTTTATATAAATTTTATGACAGACTTATTTGAATATTAATCAGTATTTACAAATTATCCCTCTTATGAAGTTTGTTGGCAAAAGTGATAAACTTTTCCTTTATGTCTGTCATGTCATATTTATTTATGTTATTAGTGAAGCAAGGTTTCTATAAGGTTTGTATACTTAGTTCTAAAGGGTCAGCTTTGCTTATGTATTTCAAGCTTTTTTCCCCTTCATAAATCTTCATCAGAAAAAATGAGATAATGAGAATAAATTCATTTTCTGGGGTTCTTTTTGTTTAAAATTCTAAATGACAATGAATATAGAAGAAATACCGTGGCTAGATTTGAATAGGGGAAGATACGTCAGAATCATAGAGTGAGATAGTACCATTTATTTCCATGAGTTTAGATTGACCAAATAACTAAAAAATGGTAGAGTAAAGTCAAACCTGAAGTTCATTCTCAGGTAAAACTGTTGTTGTGTTCTACAAGTGTTATCCCTGAGTAAAGACTATGAACTAAATTATGGTATCAACATTGCACTCAAAATCACTAGTTTATTCCACTTGTCCCAGCTGAAGATTATCATGTTACCCTTAGTTATTATTTAGCCATAATATATATGTACATATTTAGTCCCAGTCTTACAATCTAACACTTGGGGACACATTCCCATGCCCACAAGGAGCTCAACTGACTTCGTTAACATTGTTTCAGACCTCATTATTGTTCATCTCTGAGGAGCTAAAACAATAGAAATTTATGAACTCATTACACAATCATTTTCAATTCATCACAAGTCAGGTATTTTTTCCCTTGTGTAACAATAGGTTTGTAATAATAGGCTTGAATGCAGAATAGGCTCCTCATCACAGATTATTTGGCTCAGGGGGATGGAAATGGGAAATGGATCCTTTCATCATTAGATCACTAATTCAAATCTAATTTAGGTCAATAGTTTTTATTACACTTCATTTCAGGGGCAGTAATATACCATAACTACTATTGTTTCTGTTTAGTACCATAAATTGAAAAGTCATCCTTATATTATCTACAAGTCTTGATTTTGCATATGTTGTGTGAAGTGTAATAAAATGTGGGTTCTTACATGAAATAGAGAGTAAATCAGGAAGGGCAGAGAACAAAATAGGAAAGCATGATCAACCAATATTATATATGCATAATTGTCTACCAGAACTGAGCCTGCAAATACCAAGGGATGCTATTCATTACTGCTTGTTTGCAAACTGACTGAGTGTAATATATTATAACTTTAACTTTAAAAAAAACAAACAGGAAACTAAGTGAATAATACCTTAAAGGATCATAATCAGTGTTTATCTAAAGGGAGATGAACCTAGAGGAACTTTTCTGGGTTCATATTTGGGCAAGCCAATCTTAATAAACCAATATAGATTAGATAAACATTTCTGGAGGAAAAGGAAGTAGAGATAACTGCCAAGAAATATCTATTCCCTATTTAATTATATAGCAATATTTTCCAGGCAACACAAACCCATATTTCAAGGAAATTCTATTAACCATGTATACAATACATTTGTTTCTTGTATGGAAAATATATAATCTTCACCTAATTTTTGATTGCAGCCAATCCTCCTCAGGCTGGGATTGACTTAGACCTCATAGGTTAGTCAGGGTTGGGAGTGGCCACCTCAGAACAAAACACAAATGTAGGGCAATGGAGTGAGAGCTGAGGGGTGATTCAGTAGGTTCCACGCTTCAGTCTATATCAATACTGATCTATTGCCTTAGGCCTGGTGTACACTATAGAGTTAGGTTGATGAAAGCCTCCTTAAGTCAACCTATTAATGTATGTGTCTACACTACTGGGTCCTTTATGTTGACCTAATTCGCCTCTGATGTCGACTTCTGTAATCCACCTCTGTGAGAAGTGTAACACTTAGTTCGATTTCCATGGGCAGACTGTGAAGAAAGTCCTGGATTGAAGCTTTTTGGAAAGACTTGAGTTTCTAAAAATGTGCACGTCATGAACCTTTCCCAACCATCCTATGTTGATGTCGATGATATGCCCCCTGTGATCCACCAGCACTTGCAACACCATTGAAAAGTATCTCTTTCGGTTTATGTACTCTTTGGCAAGGTGGTCTGGTGCCAAGATGGGGATATGCATGCCAGCTATCGCCCCACCGCAATTAGGAATCCCCATCACAGCAAAACCATCCACTATGTCCTGCACATTTCCCAGACTCACTACCCTTCTTAGCAGAAGTAGATTAATGGCCCCACACACTTGGACACAGCAGCTCCCATGGTTGATTTACCTACTCCAAATTGATTCTCCACTGACTGGTAACTGTCTGGCATTGCAAGCTTCTAAATAGCAATCACCACTCTCTTCTCCACTGTCAAAGCAGCTCTCACTTTTGTGTTGCTGAACTGCAGGGCAGGGGAAAGCTCTGAACAATGTTCCTGGAAGGTGGCCTTCCACATTTGAAAGTTCTGCAGCCACTGCTCATCATCCCATACCTGCAAAATGATATGGTCCCACCAGTCAGTGCTTGTTTCATGGGACCAGAAATGGTGCTCAGAGTGCGGCTGCTCTGTGACTGCCATCAGCAACTGTGAATTTTTTTATTTTCAATGGCTTGCAGCTGGCTGCTTGCAGGACATCGCTATGTTCCGTATGGCAGACCCTACTTCAGCTCTGGATCACTGCAGGAGAAGGCGTGAGGTGTTTGAGATGCTCAAAGCAAGAGTGCACAGCTGATCAGGCTCCATGCTTCTGGGATTATGGTGTATGCATGGCAGTTTTAAGGTGCAAAACCACTGGGTTGTTTGCCATTGATGTGAGGGAGGGAACACAGTGCATCATGGGATGCCAATGTAATGTTCCCATTCTCTCCTGCAAAAATGCTTTGTTCCCATGAGGGATTGCACAAACTTCTCAAAACAAGCTGCAGCAAGTTGCACTTTGGGATAGCTACCCACGATGCACTACTTTGTGCATCGATACAGGTGCTGCTAGTGAGGATTCACTCCATCAAGACAATGAGCATGGTGTGGCCACGCATAATCGACTTCATTAATTCGGGAGCATGAGGTTAAATTAGATAAAGTCGACTTAATTTTGTAGTGTAGACAAGCCCTGGGTGTACTATCAGCAGTTAAGGACTGGTGGTGCAGTCCTTCAGAGGTAAAATAAAGAACATGAACAGCCATTAGTGATGGAATATAAAATCTTGAAAACCAACCAAAAATGGAAGAATAGAGCAAGCAGGAATGGTGAGCAGCAATTAGATATGAGTTTGCACAGCAGGACTGCAGCAAAAGAGGTCAATTCAGCTTCATGTGACATTCACTGTGTTGTGACATGACTGCGCAGAGAGAAGTAAGAGTCTCTATCTCTCCTTAGGTGTCTCTGGTGAGACCACACCTGGAATGCTGCATTCAGTTCTGAGCACCATAATATTACATACACACTGGAAGGAGTCCATAGCAGAGGTGGGGAGGGGGAAAACTGAAAAGGTTGGAGGAACTAATTTATTTGGAAAGAGTAAAATAATTCAACCCGGATAGCCAAGAAAAGCAATTAACAGGTGAGAACATTATGCCATCTACCCATATTTGAAAGGTGAGAGTACCAAGGAAGATGATGAATTATATAAGGGTTACAGCTAAAAACAATGGAATGAAATTGAGAAAGGGCATCATCCCCTGCTCCCCCAAACAAAATAGTTATATTTGCTGTGGATCAAGTGAAACAAATCTTCTTGTTCTCCTCATCAGTGCTTGCTACAGTTACTAAAGGAATGGTTGAATTGGTTTGAACAAAATAAGAATTGACCCAAATTTCAGACCAACCATTTCACACCCAAGCATTCAACAGGGTCTGACTAACTGGTTAAAACATTGTTCTTGAAAAGGATCCATCCTGATTTCTATATCAGTGAAGTTCAGAAAAAATGTAAATCAGTAGCCAAACTACTATGCTTATTCAGCCCAGACCTCTGAATCATTTGTGATATACATGCTAGTAATATCCACAGCATTAATATAATGATATATCATATAATAATATAATATTTTACATGGGCGCTTTATTCAACTCTATTAGTGGAAAGGGGCCTGAAAGTGGAAGTAAATATAATTTACTGCTCCTTTAAGTCCCTTTTACATTGCCAGCACAGTGTAAAATGACGTGAGTGTAAATGAAAATCACTCCTTTCACCTCCAGAATATCAGGAATTTTTCACACCTCTTTTCCATGATGATTCTTTTCATTATGTTTTTGTCTGAATTCTAACTCATGTTTAGTTCTTTACCCTGCCTGTGTCCTATGCAGTGAAGAGAGCCCCCTTTCTGTGCTCACTGAGGAGGTTTAGTCAGCCACATATCATCATAAAAGCTAACATTCAGTAAATAAACTTTTTGCAATTAATAGTTTGACCAGCTCTAGTAATACAACACAGAGGGTCTTAATAGTAAGTATTTGCATCACAGAAGCATCTACAAGCTGCAAATGTGATTGGGGCTTCAGGGTGCTAATATTGTATATACACAAAGTAAGAAACAGTCCCTGCCCCAAATAGTTTATAAACTAACTAGATAATCCAGACAAAGTGGGACTAAGGCACATTTTAAAAAAGAACTGAGGTGACAGAGATGAAGCTACCCCCCAAAAACTGCAAGGGAAGTCAATGATAGAGCCAACATTTAATCTCAGATGTCCTGAGGCCCAGTCCAGGGCCTTCACCACATTTCATCTTTTTCTCTGTCAGGAACCTGCTAGCCTCATACAATGTAAGGAACTGGCTTAAAAGAAGAAGGTACTGTCTTTTAGGGATAGTTTATTGTGAGATGCTTTAAGTCTACATTGAGAATCATGGAACAGCAATATGCAATAATATCTATATTCCATACAATCTTACAATAACCCACAGAATGTTATACAATATCACTCAAACAATAAGATAAAGTGAAAGGAAAGGTTATTTGGCACTGAAACCCTTTTAGAACAAATAAGATATGGCGAGGCTTTCTTTCTTTGTCGCTCACTCTTTTTTTTCTTTTTTAGAAAAAGAATCAAATGTATACGTTTGTAGTTTAGCAAAAATCATCCCCATTAACAGAATGTCACCCAACATATGATTCATGCTCCCAGGCAAAGAAAAAAAATAAAAGGAAAAGTAATTGAAGTAAACCAGCAGGTGAGCATTTCTTCATTAGACATATCTGCTCAAAGGTTCAGGTCTGGCTAAGTAAAGGGGATTATCTTCTTAGAGAGTTAATAAAGGAAGGAAAGTACATAAGTACAAGAAGAGTTGAGATCAAGGTTTGTAGCTTATGGAAAGATAGATTTGCTGTGATGGTTGGAGAAGTTTTCCACTTTTGTAATTTAAAATGAAGGATGAGGACATGAAGACTGGTGCTTTGTTCAGTCTAGTTTTCAGTGTCTCGAGTAATGGGCTGCCAGCATTTTAAATGGAAGACTACTTCAAAGCTTAATTGATCTTTCTGTTAGGAGCTCTTTTTCTGATTGCGCAACAATACATAGTGCATCATCATTACCAATTGGATGCTTTTTTGAGTTTATCTCCTTTACTCAACACTTCATTGTCAATGAAAAATGGTGAGATTTCAGGTGTTTCACAGAGTTGTTACCGAAATTCTGAAAGTAGCATGGCTCTCCAATATGATAAAGCAGTTTCAAAGATAAAATATCCTTCTGGGAACATTCTTTGCTGAGATCAGCTTTTAAATTGAAGAACTACAAAATCTCTCTCTTTTTTTTTCCAGTGGATCATGCAGCAAAGAGACTACTATTTATACTCTAGTGCTGTAAGTGAGATAATATCTTCCCTTCTGAATTAAATATGTCCCTGAAGAAGGTGCATACCTATACAAGTATATCTTACTGCTGCTGAGTTCTCAGTGCCATAAGTGATGACCATATGCATTACCTGAAACAACTTACCCAGGGATGTGGTGGCTTCTCCATCACTAGAAGCCTTTAAACCAAGACTAGAAATATTTTTTAAACATATACCATAGCTCAGATAAAAGTTATGGGCTTGCTGCAGAAATTATTGGATAAGGTTCTTTTGCTCATTATACAGGAGGTCACACTAGATTATCATAATGGTCCCTACTGGCATTAACAACTGAATCTATGAAGCTTGCTACATAAAGTACCTACATTTTGTTTAATCACACAACCATTCTAGACAAGATTATAGGATGCTTAACTGATAAATATTTAAAATTTCTCAACTATAGGTCCGTCTGAGAAATCATATGTTTAGGAAAAGGTTTTTTTTATGTTATTTATAGAATAAAGAGTTTATTAATAGAATCGTATGATGGTGTTGCCTGCATTAGCAGGGGGACTGGACTTCATGGCCCTCGGAGTTCCTTCGAGTCCTACGTTAATTTCTTAAGGTTGCTACTATAATGAATAAGAATGGGAGCTAGGGACCTAAATATCTTTGAAGATCTGGGCCTAAGTCTACTGTGCCCAGCTACTGATCTTCTCTGAAAACATTTCAGTGTATGTTTTTAAAATATAGGCTGAGATTTTCAATGGAGCTTAAATGAGCTAAACAACCAACTCCCATTGACCCAAATATCCCTTTGAAATGTTCCACATAATAATTTCAACACAATAGATACAATATTATTGTAAACCAATTTCCTAAAGCAAAACACACTCCAGTCTTTGGTGGCATTAGCGCTTTTGCCATTTTGTGGAATTAATGGAGTGAGGTGAGAAGACATTTTGCTTTTGGGAGTGGTATTATGGCACTTCTGGGGGTTGAGAGAGGGTATTTAAATGTTAATATTCATTTTAATGTTTGATTTGCGATTGTTGGGTTATGTAGATAATAGACTTTTATTTCTGTCTGTGCACTGAACAATTTGAGCCAAATTTCCAGTGGGCCTCTACACATGCCTGGGCACATCCATTTGTATAAAACAAATCAAGCATTTACACATACAAAATTGGTAACTGTACATCTAACCCTTTGTGTCAGCAAATATTATAGATAAGAGCTTTTCATCTATATTCTGCTTTTATTATATCAATTTAAATTTGGATTAGTTTCAATGGATTTTCTTTGGGTTTATAACAGTGTACCTGAGAGTTGAATTTCATCCTATATGTGCATGTATGCACCACAGAGTAAATAAAACACTACATAAATGATTGTGCAATAATTAGGGATGGCCAAACTGATTTGAATACTCCTAAATATTCAAAATGTTCAGTGAATAACTGTGACTATCAAATGCTATAAAAATGGCTAAAAGGCAGATTGGAAGGAGTGCAGGAGGTTGAGCACAGAAGGATAGTGAAACTCAAATGTAACCTCTCTATTTCTCTCCAAAAACATGTAAAAAAAATTGGGCATTGTAAATGTTTGTGTCTCCCGTAGTAAGATTCAGAACGAGTGCAACTGAATTAATCTGTAAATCCACTGCTACTGGCAGTTGTGAATATCTCTATTAAAAGGTAATGGGAAAGGTAGAAACATTAGATTTATTGAGAATTAATTAATCTATAAATACTCTAAAGGCACAAGAGATAAACTAATTGTGAGTTAGGAAGAACTGGCCTTTGGTGACTAAAATGCTAGAAAAAAAAACCCGAGGAGTCCTTGTGGCACCTTATTTGGACGTAAGCTTTCATGGGCTAGGACCCACTTCATCAGATGTATGAAGTAAAAAAATACAGGAGCAGGTATAAATACATGAAAGGATGGGAGTTGCTTTACCAAGTGTTAGGTCAGTCTAACGAGATAAATCAATTAACAGCAGGATACCAAGAGAGGAAAAATAACTTTTGAAGTGGTAAGAGAGTGGCTCATTACAGACAGTTGACAAGAATGTGTGAGTAACAGTAGAGAGAAATTAGTATTGGGGAAATTAAGTTTAAGTTGTGTAATGACCCAACCACTCCTTGTCTTTATTCAGGCCTAATATGATGGTATCCAGTTTGCAAATTCATTCCAGTTCTGCAGCTTCACATTGGAGTCTGTTTTTGAAGTTTTTTTTTTGAAGAATTGCCACTTTGAGGTCTGTTATTGAGTGACCAGGGAGATTGAAGTGTTCCCCTACTGGTTTTTGAATGTTATGATTCCTGATGTCAGATTTGTGTCCGTTTATTCTTTTGAGTAGAGACTGTCCGGTTTCGCCAATGTACAATGCAGTCATTCTTCAGTAAATAATTTAGCAAATCAACTAATGGGGATACATTATTAAATATTAACTGAATGAATATATTGATCTTATCTAAAGGCAATCATCATTCTATAAGTTCTACATAGCAGATTGCAAAGAAAAAACAAAGAAGGATATCTACATTTTTGATTAACTGTTAATAATAAAAATAAAATGACACTTCACAGTTGTGATTTGTAAAGTGACCCAGGTAAATAAAGGCACATACAGTGCTGTACTTGCTACAAGTAAGCTCTTTGGCATGGGAACAACATGACCTTTTGTGTCCTGGTTAGCACTCTGCACACTGCTGTTTAATAAACAGTAACATTGTAGTATAGGTATGCTTAAGAAGCTCCCAGGATGAAATTCTATACTGCAAGGATCAAACATTTTCCTAAAGCAAATCTTTTAGGAAAAAAAATTAAATTAAGATTGGAGGTTTTTCTAAAAGATATGGTCTAGGAATTATTTTGGGGAATTTCAATTGCCTGTGTTACATAGGTCAGACTAGATTATTGTTATGGTCCCGTCTGACCTTGGAATCTATACAAAAATAAATTTAGTATTCAAAGTTGTTCAACTGACCTACAATCATAGTATCATAGGACTGGAAGGGACCTCGAGACGTCATCTAGTCCAGTCCCCTGCACTCAAGGCCAGAGCCATCCCTTGGATAGGGCAAATTGGGGTGACTGCTCTAGGCCCCGCGCTCTGGGAGGCCCCATGGTCCAGTGCGATTGGCTGGCGCTGTCGGTCCTGGAAGAGACGAATCTTTCACTTCCTCCCTGGACTCCGCACTCCCACAGGGAACATGGGGCACAGGTCACTTGTTGGAGGATTTCTCTGCACCTTGAAGTCTTTAAAACACAAGTTGAGGACTTCAATAGCTCAGACATAGGTCAGGGGTCTGTTACAGGAGTGGGTGGGTGAGATTCTGTGGCCTGCATTTTGCAGGAGGTCAGACTAGAAGATCATAATGGTCCCTTCTGACCTTAAAGTCTATGAGTCTATGAGGACTAACTATTTTCTAGACCATCCCTGACAGGTATTTGTCTAACCTGCTCTTAAAAATCTCCATTGACTGAGGGCTTGATTACACTGGCAATTAACAGCGCTGCAACTTTCTCACTCAGAGGTGTGAAAAAACACCCCCCTGAGTGCAGTAAGTTGCAGCGCTGTAAAGCACCAGTGTAAACAGTGCCCCAGCTACGCCCCGCTTGAGATGTGTTTTTTAGAGCATTGAGAGAGCTCTCTCCCAGCGCCAGTGGCAGATTAACAAATTTGCCGCCCCTAGGCCCTCAAAAAATTGCCACCCCCCCCACCCGCCAGCTCACCTCCGCTCCCCCATGGCAAGCCTGGGAGGGAGGGGGAGAAGGGGAGTTGTGGCGCGCTCGGGGGATGGCGGAGGTGGAGTGATGGTGAGCTGGGGCAGGGAGCGGTTCCCTGCCCCCTCCCCCTCAAAGAGTTACTCCCTGCGCCCGCCAGCCCCAGGTCACCTCCACTATCCCCCGAGCATGCCACTACTCGTTTCTCCCCCCTCAGTGCTTTCGCGCGGCAAGCCTTGGAGGGAGGGGGGGGAGAAGGGGAGTTGTGGCACACTCGGGAGATGGCAGCGGTGGAGCAGAGGTGAGCTGGGGTGGGGAGTGGTTCCTGCCCTGCCCCGGGTTACTCCCCATGCCCTCAGGCCCCAGCTCACCTCTGCTTTGCCTCCTCCGAGTGCCGCTACTCGCTTCTCCCTCCCTCCCAGCATGCAAGCCTGGGAGGGAGGTGGAAGGAGGGAAGCACGGCGTGCCTGGGGAGGAGGCGGGCCGGGGATTTGGGGAAGGGGAGGAGTTGGGGAGGGGGCGTGAGCAAATTTGCCACCCCTGCAAATTTGCTGCCCTATGCCTAGGCGATAATATGCCGCTGCTCAGCGCTGCACCCTGGCCACACAAAGAACATTAAAGTGCTGCCACAGCAGTGTTGCCAGTGTTGACTAGCCCAAATTCCACAAACTCCCTAGGCAATTTATTCCAGTGCTTAACCACCCTGACAGTTTTCCTTATGTCCAACCTAAACTGCCCTTGCTGCAATTTAAGCCCATTTCTTCTTGGCGTATCCTAGAGGTTAAAGAGAACAATTTTTCTTCCTCCTCCTTGTAACCACCTTTTATGTATTTGAAAATTGTTATCATGTCCCCCCTAAGTCTACTCTTCTCCAGGCTAAACAAACCAATTTTTTGCAATCATGTTTTCTAGACCTTTAATCATTTTTGTTGCTCTTCTGTGGACTTTCTCTAGTTTGTCAACATATTTCCTGAAATGTGGCATTTTGCTTCTTTCAGCAAACTCAATGCTTGGAAATATAGGCCAAAAAAAAAGAGTGTTTGCATTGTCAGCATAGGTCCATTTGAACCAGAACTATATTTCTAGCTGTAGCTGAGTTGGCTTATATCTCTGAAAGTAGGCAGACAGTTGGGTTCACTGTATAAAAATTTGCATTCATTGCACAGTTCAGTATCTTCAGTTACTGAACATACGGTAAAAAAAGAACTATATAGACAGAATACAGGACTTGTTGAGCACTCTGGCCCCATTCCTATGAAAAACCTAATCATATACTTAACTTTTAGCCTATGAGTATTTCCAGTGGGAAATACTGAACCTAGGACTTTTTGTTCAACATTTGAATTAACATTTACTCTATAAATGTTCAACATATTTTAATGTTGCTAGATTGTAATCAGGTGCCTCATGAACCTCAGCAGCCAAGATAAAACTACCTGAATAACTATAAATGCAGCAAAGAGTCCTATGGTACCTTATAGACTAACAGATGTATTGGAGCATGAGCTTTCGTGGGTGAATACCCACTTCGTTAGATGCATGAATAACTATATGCTTAGTGCATGACATCTAGAGAAAAACAGATACTATTGTATGAAAATAATATTACCGTGATTTAACAATGCAATACACAAATGTTGTTTAAAAAACTATAATTTACAATAGCATTCCTGTGGCATTTTTGAACCATTACTGTAATGTATATTTTATAGGGGTTACCTGCCTTTTTTCCGCTTAAAACTCTAGTGAATGTATTGGACTAAATGGTCACTATAACTTGCCATAAAGACACTGAGCCACTTCTTCAGTCCCACCATTGGTGGTGTCAAAGTTAGAATCAAGACTCACAATTTGTCAGACCACTCTGTTTTTATTAGCAAAGCGCTCCGCCAATAACACTCAGATAATGTGAGTGGCCATGCAAGGCCCACACAGTCTTATTTATACAGATAAAAGAGCGGAAATCAAACAAAGGGACAAAAGAGTAAAACAGCAAAATTCACCTGGGGCATAGCATGCATATCCTACTTCCTTACTAACTCCTATCGATCTAAGGCTAATGCTTCAACAATTGCCCTTAAACGGTGCAAATGTTTTATGTTAATGTCTGTTTTCCTGACACCTGGACTTCAGCATTCCAGCGATTTTCCTTAAAGGTACAGACAGCATTTCTTTAATCCTATCTATTTTTGTAATATAATTTATTCTACTTTCACAATCCCTCCTTTTGGTCACACTTCGCCATGACCAACGATGGACTGGGTTCCACATATTAACCGTTCTTTATCTTTTTGTTCATCAGCAATATTTAAAATCATCATATTAGTACTCTGTTTTGGGGCAGTCACCTGGGTGGCATATTTTATACAATTTTGGATACAACAGGAGATTAACTGAAAACATACAAAAATCACTAGGATTCCAAACAGGATAGTTAGGGCTCCCTGAAACAACCAGTTTCCTAGGCCAGAGAAATTGAACAGGTTGCTTAGCCACTTCCATAAAGAACTCGGCTCTTCATGGGGAAGATATGCGATTTGTTCTAAGTGGCTAGCACGATCTATTACCTCATTGGTATTGTCAGGTATATACACACAACATTCTTTTCCAATGAGTGCACAGGTCCCTCCTTTGGCCGCCAGCACTATGTCCAATGCCTGACGGTTTTGAAGGGCCACCTGTCGGATCGCCTCTGTTTCTTTGGCCAGAGTTTTTAAACTCTCTCCGGTTTCATTTGCCATTATTTCAACTACTGCTTGTAACCTCAGGAGCCTTTTTGCATGGTGTATTACTCCCCCAAGTGGGATAAGGGAACCGCCAATGGCATCTTCCCAGGTTAAGGGGCTTATGTTATTTATATACCATTGGGCATCTGGTAAGTCCTTCTTTTTCGCCTGAAATTACGGAGGCGTTCTCGTGGGAAGGAACCTAGCACTCGGAATTGTGGGAAGAGTTGGGCGGATAACAGATACCTGACCAGTTAGCTGGTAATGCAGTATAAGCTTTGGTTCCACAAACCCAATGATGGCCTATTAAGGCCGGGAAGGGTCGATTGCATCCATTTATTACATAGGTGTCTACAAATGAGGAGTAATATCCTCCAAAGGGGACAGGGTAATTCTCCTTACGAGGAGTGGTAGTGTTTGTATGGCATTGAAAGATTGTATTATTTTTACTAAGATTACTGTAAGGGGAACATGAGATTGATTTTTCTGTTTGATCCCAGGTTGAGAAAAAATTCATATCTCCATACCCAACCCGCCACTCTTTAGTTTTGTTTGAATAATCCCATACACCATTGGCCACGATATGCTGAAGGCAACGGCTTTTCCCAGATCCAGCCCTGTCCCATTACACACCCAACACCAGTGACCCTTTCCCTCCACCACACTTATCCAGTTAGTTACATTTATTCCCACTGCTTCCCAAGTGTCATTGCTGTTCCATGTTTTGTTAAACGGATGAGGTCCTCCAGTGAGATCTGGGGAATTGAGTGGGATAGCCAGGACAGGAATACCAGCTTGAGAATGGGCTGGGATGTGGCTGCAGACCCAGCATTTAGAAATATTAAGGGTCTGAGCTATCCACACTTGCTGCTGGATAAAAGAATTGTCATTGTGGGCTCCCCAGACCTTAAGACACCAGCAGCTGAGGAACAGGCGCCACCAGAGGTGCATGTTGGAGGCAAGGCCCTTCTGGTTCTGACAACCTCAACTGAGGGAACCGCAGTCACGGTTTTACATCCACCAGGCAGCAGGCGCTAGGCTCACTACTGCTTCTTTTGGTGGGCCTTGCTTTAGGTTGTCGTCTGCTTCTGGCAACCCTTACGAGAGCGTAGATTGTAAGGTATTGCAGGCTGTTCCTCTGCGTCTTCTTCTGAGTCAAAATTGACTCTGCGCAGTCCTGAGGTGATGATTGGTTCGCCGGGAGGGTGTCTTCTTACACTGCGGCATGTATCCACGCATGCCAGATAGTTTAACAGCTGTCTGGGTAGTAAGCAGTACCTGATGAGGACCCTTCCACCGGGTTCCAAGGCGTGTTTTTGATGATGGTGAGACCCAGTCACCTGGCTCGAGGTTGTGGCAAGCGCCGGAGGTGGGTTCCGCCGGCCAGGCGGCTCGAACCTGTGAATGGAAGTGACTTACAGCTTGCATTAATCCCTTGCAGTATTGAAGGAGCGTACTGTGAGTCAAGTTCAAGTCTGGGACTGGAGTAATGGTAGCCACAGCTCGCATAGGGCGTCCCATAACAATTTCAAAGGGACTCAGTTTATGTCTTTGGGATGGAGTGGATCGCATTTCCATAAGGGCTAGTGGTAAAGCTGCTGGCCAGCTTAACCCTGTGGAGGCACAAATCTTAGCAAGCTTATTCTTAAGTACACCATTTCGCCTTTCCACAGCACCTGCACTTTGTGGGTGGTAGGGACAGTGCAGCAGATGTGTGATATGTAATATACGATCCAAGTGTTGAACAATTTGTCCAGTAAAATGTGTACCCCGATCACTGGACAGAGTGGCAGGAATTCCCTTGGCAGGCATAATATGATTTAACAAACATTTAGCAACAGACAGTGAATCAGCCTTGCGACAAGGAAAGGCTTCAATCCAACCAGAAAGAAAACATACCATAACCAAAATGAATTCATATCGTTGGCACTTGGGCATTTGTACAAAATCAAGTTGCCAATGCAAGAAGGGTGCTTGGGGCAGGCCCCGGAATCCCTGAGCCACTTTTACAGGTTTACCAATATTGTGGCTTTGACAAGTGGTACAGGCGGCACAGTGGCGGGCTGCAAAAGAGCTGAAATGGGGGGCCCACCATCCCACCTTAGTTACAGCAGAGACCATCCCCTCCTTTCCGACATGCGAAACACCGTGAAGCAGGGCGGCCAGAGACGGGTAGAGTGAAAAGGGAGCCACAAAGGCACCAGTAGGCGAACGCCAAAGGGAATCAGGATGCAAAGAGCAACCCTGGGCAACCCAGGAGTCTTTTTCGGCTTCTGGGGCAGAATCCTGGAGTAGGGTGAGGTCAGTGAGGGACGGCGGTGCTATAGAAACAGAAAGGGAACCTAGAAATGCATCTGGGGAAGGTTCTATGGCAGCAGCATGTTTAGCAGAGGCATCAGCAAATGCGTTACTTTAGCAACATCAGTATCTGCCGTCGAGTGGCCAGGGCACTTAACAATAGCTAGGGCAGAGGGAAGTAAAACTGCATACAGGAGAGCAGCAATGTAGGGGCCGTTTTTAATGGGGGTACCAGCGGAGGTGAGGAAACCCCGAGCTTGCCACAGGGTGCCAAAGTCATGTACAACCCCAAAAGCATAGCGGGAGTCAGTGTAAATGGTGGCAGAGCGTCCCTCCGCCAAAAAGCAGGCACGGGTGAGGGCGACTAATTCAGCAACTTGTGCTGAGGTCACAGAAGGTAAAGGTGCAGCTTCAAGGGTTTCAGAGAGTGACACAACAGCGTATCCTGCAAGGAGACGACCCTGGCTGTCTCAAAAACAGGAACCATCAGTAAACAAAACAAGGTCAGAGTTAGGGAGAGGGACATCGGAAAGGTCAGGGCGCGGGACAGTGACAGCAGACACAGTTGCAAGACAGTCATGGGGATCACCATCATTAGACAAGGGAAGGAGAGTGGCAGGATTTAACTGAGAACAACGCTTTATGGTGATATACGAAGCCGACAGCAGTAGAAGTTCGTACCTGGTAAGGCGAGCGGAGGAGAGGTGGCTTGTGTTACGCTGTAACAGCAGAGTTTCCACAGAGTGAGGGACCATGAGAGTTAGGGGAGAGCGAAGGACAAGGGATTCAGACATTTCGACTAGGCGCGCTGCGGCAGCCACAGCACGCAGGCAGGGGGGTAGGCCTTGGGCCACAGGGTCCAAAGTGGCAGAGAAATAAGCTACTGGGCGGTTCTTTTCTCCGTGCACCTGAGTAAGAACTCCAAGTGCACATCCAGATTGTTCATGGCAGAAAAGGGTAAAAGGCTTAGAATAGTCTGGCAGCCCTAAAGCGGGGGCAGAAGCTAAACCTTGTTTGAGGGAAACAAAGGCAGAGTCTGCTTCAGGGGGCCATGGCATGGGATTAGGCACAGAGAGTCGAGTGAGTTCCTGGAGAGGTTTTGCAAGGGAGGCATATTGGGGAATCCATTGCCTGCAAAATCCAGCCATGCCCAAAATTTTCGGACCTGGCGTGGGAGCAGGGTCGGGGAAAGCTAAGGATAGCCTGGACACGGGTGGGAGAGAGCATACGGGAACCCTGGGAGAGGAGAAAACCAAGGTATGTGACAGAGGCTTGACAGAGCTGTAGTTTAGAGCGAGAAGCCTTGTGACCTTTGTTTGCTAAGGCAGTAAGGAGCACTAAAGAATCAGTTTCTGAGGCAGATAACGAGGGGGAACAGAGGAGTAGATCATCCACATATTGGACTAGAGTGGACCCGGATGGGAAAACAAGGTCAGCTAGGTCTCGGGCTAATGCCTGGGAAAAGTAAGATGGGCTTTCTGTATACCCTGGGGAAGCGTGGTCCATGTATATTGCTGTCCCTTGTAAGAAAAGGCAAAGAGGTACTGGGAGTCAGGGTGAACTGAACAGAAAAGAAAGCAGAGCACAAATCAACGACAGTAAAATGAGTTGCAGCTGGTGGGATAGAAGCCAGAATTGTTGCTGGGTTTGGGACAACAGGAAAGGCGGGTATGACAATACGATTAATGGCTCGGAGGTCCTGAACAAATCGCCATGATTTGCCATCAGCTTTTCGAACTGGGAGGATAGGGGTGTTACAGGGACTGGAGCAGGGAACAATAATGCCTTGCTCGCAGGGCAGCTATGACTGGAGCAATGCCAGCCTCTGCCTCAGGGTTTAAAGGGTATTGAGAAAGGCGAGGCAGGGGTTTGGAGGAGTCCACAGTAATGCAGACGGGGTCAGTGTTTGCCGGCCCACCTCAGAGGGATGGGTTGGCCACAGAGAGGATGGGACCTGCGAAATTAGGTGTTCAAGGGATGGGACCAGTGGGCAACAAGGGACTGGAGTGGAAAGGGAAGTTTCAGACAGCAGGAGGCTACAGAATCACTCAGAGAGGACTGGGGAATTTGTAAATAGACCCCATCCGAGGAACAGTATATGGTGCAGCCAAGCTTACATAACAGATCCCGACCCAAAGGTTTACCGGAGTGGAATCAGAGAGAAGGAAGGCATGATCCGCAGAAAGGGGACCAACCTGGACTGGTAGAGGTTTTGAAAGGGGATAAGAGGTTGGGACTCGTAATGCCCACAGCGGACACAGTTTTTCCGGAGCGGGAACCGCAGGCAGATCAGTAGTACGAACTGCAGAGAGTGAAGCTCCGTATCAACAAGGAAAGGGAGAGAAAGATCATTGATAGTTAACACACACTCAGCCGTAGGAGTGAGTGGTAGTAAAGGAGTTAAAATTTCCTGAGGTTCCCGGCATCCCATCATTGCTGTGAGACAAAGTAAGGCTGGGGACTGACTGGCTGTGCTGGCAGGGGTCTAGCTGGTTATTTACAGAATTACCAGGCCGGCTGGGACATTCGTTCTTCCAATGTCCGGGCTGTTTACAGTAATTACAAACATCCCCATAACCCGAAAAACCAGTTCCTTTGCCCCTCCCTCGACCACGTCCCCGTCCCTGGTATTTTCCCCTTCCCCGGAACTGTTTGCCCTGCCCTGAATAATGCTGTATTTGCAGGGCCATTAACTGTTGAGCTGATTGTTCCTCCTTTCCCTTTAAAGTACGTTGGCAATGCTCTGCCACTGTTTGCAATTTGTCCATGGTTTCAGTCTCCCACCCAACACTTATTCGTTTTAGCATATTGCCAATAGCAGGTAGGAGGCCATTAACAAACGCACTAGCCAGGCGCCCTGCCCATTTCTGTCTGGCTGTTGTATACCAGAATGTTGCAGAAAAATGTCAGTTAGCCGATATAGTCGCCCGGGTTTTCTCCTGTCGTTGCTTACAGCCATTTATGACCATCCAGTTGGTTTTAGGAGTCCATACCTGAGGGATGGCTTCAAATAGATTTTTAGCTCGCTCTTTACACTTTTTCCGGTAATCAGTATCAGGACCAGTGTCTGGTAAAGTAGAGTGGCGGTCAGCAGTGAGCCAATTTGCTGCTGTGAGCCATTTTTCATGCTCACTTGGGGCTGCTACAAGTAGCTTGCACAGCTGCAGGAGGTCTGCCTCAGAGGGTTCATAGGTGTCACATACTAACAAAAATTCCTCTGCAAATTTGGTAGGATTTTCCCTTGGCTTTGGAAAGCCTTTTACAATTGAAAGGAGCTCTGTGCGAGTCCAGGGTTTATAGCTCCAAGTGGGACCCCCTTCTCGGCCCCCAGTATGCAGGATTCGGAGGGGAGCCTGGACATTTTTAAGGCCCAAGCGCGAGCTTTTACGGGGCAGAGTGGGTTCAGAGGAATGGGCCTCAGCCGTACTGGATGATCCAGACAGGTCTGAACTGGAGATTTCTGGGAATTGTTCAGGAGCTGAGAAATCTGGTGACGGTTGTTCCTGAGCTGGGGCCGTGGGTGGCTGTCTATTGATCCGACGCAAGGCTGCCAGGCCAATTAGTGCGTCTTCCTCATCATCGTCCCCGGAATCTAGCAAGGGGTTTTCTTCTTTCCCACCCGGAGACAGGAGTATGAAGGGGGGTCTGCTCGGAGAACAGGATAAAGGGGAGCGCTCGGTCTAGTGGTGGGAGAGGAGGTTTCCAATAAAGCTTTTAACTTATCATTTGAATCTTTGAGAGAGGCGAGTTTCGATTCTGTCCATCTACGATTTGCCTCTTCCCACCATTGCATGAAACAGTCAACCTCTCCTTTTGCCAATTTAGTTTTAGATTGGCCGAGTTTGTCTTTTAAGACGTCTACTCGGTCCTTGTCCCAAGATCCTAACAGTGGCCACTGAGTTTTGGGATCTCCTGAGTTAGCCTAGACCATTTTTCCAGAAATTTACAGGAGTCCGGACCCTTCCTAAAATGCATAAAATGAGCCGGGTTCCTTTAGGAACTGCCCGACTTAGACGTCTGGTTACCCATACAGGAGGACTTTACACACCAATCACACAAGAAGGAAATTTGGGTTTGGCAGAGCGATGCCCAGTGCCACACACAAAAGGAGCCCACGGGCTACTGCCTCAATCGCCCTTGCTTTCACACCAGGGGCTTTACAAGGTGCGGTGCGGCTGCGTGTGCAGATTTCACTCACTCAGACCGCGGGACAGGAACCCCTTGGTCGGCCAATCGGACGGAGACGGCACCCAGACTCAAACACTACACAGAGAGGACGGATAGACACAGAGACACGACAGTCCTCAGTCCGGACAAAACACAGATAAAAATACCTGACCAGATACCTGATGCCAGATCCAGGGCTCCCTACCAGAACAGACTGGGAACCAACAGGTTCGATGGCGTGACTTCACTGTGGTTGTGCACCCTTCCGCTCAGAAGGAGGACCGCTTGGGCCAAATGCCCAGGTGCCGGCTGCCACGGTCGTCCCACAAACGGACAGGGATCACACAGCCCCAGTGAAGACGGTTGCCATCTCGGTGGAACCTCCAAATTGTCAAAGTTAGAATCAAGACTCACAATTTGTCAGACCACTCTGTTTTTATTAGCAAAGCGCTCCGCCAATAACACTCAGATAATGTGAGTGGCCATGCAAGGCCCACACAGTCTTATTTATACAGATAAAAGAGCGGAAATCAAACAAAGGGACAAAAGAGTAAAACAGCAAAATTCACCTGGGGCATAGCATGCATATCCTACTTCCTTACTAACTCCTATCGATCTAAGGCTAATGCTTCAACAATTGCCCTTAAACGGTGCAAATGTTTTATGTTAATGTCTGTTTTCCTGACACCTGGACTTCAGCATTCCAGCGATTTTCCTTAAAGGTACAGACAGCATTTCTTTAATCCTATCTATTTTTGTAATATAATTCATTCTACTTTCACAGTGGTACAAAAATGACTTACAGATACCCTAAATGGACATGCAAGGATACCTCAGCATGCCAGCTATCTTGGTTTTACACCAATCCCTTCCATTCCCTTAGTGGGTCAGGGCATGCTGTGATGGGAAGGAACGCTGTGTTCCATCACCCCATATTGGCCCCAGTACACAGTTACATGCCAGCACTACTGTGGCTACTCTAAATTGTGTTTGGGGTGAAACCAGCCCAGGTAGGCCCAGGTATTCATGGGAGCAAAGTGCAGAAAGATTGTCTTTTTCCCTTTCAGTTGCACCCGAGTTTCTGGCCCATAGTCTTAAATAGTCACTAGTTAGAAGCAATATCCTAACCATTTTTACCATGTTGGACCAAAGAGCTAGATAAAAGTTTGATTAAACTTGAGCACTGAGGCTACCTCTTTTCTCCTCCAGATCAGGAAGGATCTGCAAGGTGTGCAGCCGGGCCCACAACAGAAGATTGGGCGAGAAACTCCATTAGCTTCTATTTGCTGAGTTTTATCTCTCCTACACACTTTATTCCCTGATGAGAGTGCTACATTTTGTTGATATTATGCAAAGTATTAATTTAAGAAACTCATCATGCACATTAGCAATTTTCTTATGATATTATTTCTTTCCAATAATATTGACAAAGAGGAAGAATACAGCACAAATGTTTTGTATGAATCATAGAATCATAGAATCTCAGGGTTGGAAGGGACCTCAGGAGGTCATCTAGTCCAACCCCCTGCTCAAAGCAGGACCAAACCCAACTAAATCATCCCAGCCAGGGCTTTGTCAAGCCTGACCTTAAAAACCTCTAAGGAAGGAGATTCCACTACCTCCCTCGGTAACCCATTCCAGTTCTTCACCACCCTACTAGTGAAAAAGTTTTTCCTAATGTCCAACCTAAACCTCCCACTCTGCAACTTGAGACCATTACTCCTTGTTCTGTCATCTTCTACCACTGAGAACAGTCTAGAGCCATCCTCTTTGGAACCCCCTTTCAGGTAGTTGAAAGCAGCTATCAAATCCCCCCTCATTCTTCTCTTCTGCAGACTAAACAATCCCAGTTCCCTCAGCCTCTCCTCATAAGTCATGTGCTCCAGCCCCCTAATCATTTTTGTTGCCCTCCGCTGGACTCTCTCCAATTTATCCACATCCTTCTTGTAGTGTGGGGCCCAAAACTGGACACAGTACTCCAAATGAGGTCTCACCAGCGCTGAGTAGAGGGGAATGATCACGTCCCTCGATCTGCTGGAAATGCCCCTACTTATACAACCCAAAATGCCATTAGCCTTCTTGGCAACAAGGGCACACTGTTGACTCATATTCAGCTTTTCGTCCACCATAACCCCTAGGTCCTTTTCTGCAGAACTGCTGCCCAGCCATTCGGTCCCTAGTCTGTAGCAGTGCATGGGATTCTTCCGACCTAAGTGCAGGACTCTGCACTTGTCCTTGTTGAACCTCATCAGATTTCTTTTGGCCCAATCCTCTAATTTGTCTAGGTCCCTCTGTATCCTATCCCTACCCTCCAGCGTATCAACCACTCCTCCCAGTTTAGTGTCATCTGCAAACTTGCTAAGGGTGCAGTCCACACCATCCTCCAGATCGTTAATGAAGATACTGAATAAAACCGGCCCCAGCACCGACCCTTGGGGCACTCCACTTGATACCGGCTGCCAACTAGACATGGAACCATTGATCACTATCCGTTGAGCCTGACCATCTAGCCAGTTTTCTATCCACCTTACCGTCCATTCATCCAGCCCATACTTCTTTAACTTGCTGGCAAGAATACTGTGGGAGACTGTATCAAAAGCTTTGCTAAAGTCCAGAAATAGCACATCCACTGCTTTCCCCTTATCCACAGAGCCGGTTATCTCATCATAGAAGGCAATTAGGTTAGTCAGGCATGACTTGCCCTTGGTGAATCCATGCTGACTGTTCCTGATCACTTTCCCCTCCTTTAAGTGGTTCAGGATTGATTCCTTGAGGACCTGTTCCATGATTTTTCCAGGGACTGAGGTGAGACTGACTGGCCTGTAGTTCCCTGGATCTTCCTTCTTCCCTTTTTTAAAGATGGGCACTACATTAGCCTTTTTCCAGTCATCCGGGACCTCCCCTGATCACCATGATTTTTCAAAGATAATGGCCAATGGCTCTGCAATCTCATCGGCCAACTCCTTTAGCACCCTCGGATGCAGCGCATCCGGCCCCATGGACTTGTGCTCGTCCAGCTTTCCTAAATAGCCCCGAACTACTACTTTCTCCACAGAGAGCTGGTCACCTCCTCCCCATACCGTGCTGCAGAGTGCAGCTGTCTGGGAGCTGACCTTGTCTGTGAAGACAGAGGCAAAAAAAGCATTGAGTACACTAGCTTTCTCCACATCCTCTGTCACTAGGTTCCCTCCCTCATTCAGCAAGGGGCCCACACGTTCCTTGACTTTCTTCCTGTTGCTAACATACCTAAAGAAACCCTTCTTGTTACTCCTAACATCTCCGGCTAGCTGCAACTCCAAGTGTGATTTGGCCTTCCTAATTTCACACCTGCATGCCTGAGCAATACTTTTATACTCCTCCCTGGTTATTTGTCCAATCTTCCACTTCTTTTAAGCTGTAATGGAAATTCACTAATCTGGTAAGACTTTTGCACTCTATCATCACTAATATATTATGAAGGAAAATCTCTAATACAATAGAACTTTCACTTCTTATTAACACAGAAACATTTTTCTTGCCACCATCCAGGTATTTTTATTGATGTTATCTAAGTTTTAAAATATGGTAAGAACTTTTTAACCTTCACTTCATGTTTAAGAAGATAAATTCTAAGACCTCTGTTTAATTACATTTGGGAATTTGAAACTGGGGTGTTTTTCTGCACATGTAGGTCTGATCATTTACATCAGCAATAAACTAATTCTGAGGCATATTAGTTGACAATTTCCTAAAATTCATCTCTGGTTTTCAGGTTTTCCTTGGGATATAAAAATCAAAAGCATGAATGACAAGGTAAAAGAGAAAGACAAATTACAAATAAATGACACTCAGTCTGTGGTTTCCATAAAAATACAATATCAGTTACTCTCCTTTTACCACATGAACTACATTGACATTTCTGGTATTTAGTAGGAACTTGAATTAAGATGTTAGTTAATAAAAATGTTCTGTAATATTTTATTGGATTCTGCATCACATCCAGTCTTTGCTAAATTACAACATATTGCTATATGCATATTTTTACGTGACTTTATTACCAAGCAGATCAATGAATTTAATCATGTGTAAAGAAAAAAATGTCAGAAGTAATGAGACATTCTATGCAGTCACCCATTTAATCTTCTACCTTAAAAAACAGGAATTAATAACAAAACATGCCCATTTAAATTAATGTAACTATTAAAAAATTCATTAATTTGTCTTGAAATATCTTAAATCAGTTGTACACTTCCATCAGCTTTACCTTTATCTCTGTTATCCTTATCATCCTGTCGTTCTCTATTTTGTTACTTATTGAAAAACTGTAGATGTTAGAAACTGGGCCCATGCTTACCTAATGTAGGACTTAGGTGTTCCGAAGTGTATAAACATGAGTCAAGTTTTGAGAAATGTAAACTTGAGTTTCAAATTTACAAAACTCTGCCTTTGAATATATTCCCCATTATTTGATGTGACTTGATTGTCTTTATTCTGTCAATGTCTCAGAAAGAACATGCACTATCATCACAATGTACAGAAGGTACTATAACTATAACTTTAACTATATTTCACAGCTTCTCTAATTCCCTGGGCCTTCACTTCCCCATGGCCCTACACCATGCAACCAGCTCAGGGCTTCTTCTTGCTCTCCCTGGCTTCTGGCAGCACTGCCATGTCCCGAGTTCTGTAGCTCCAGCAGCCTGCCCACACTCCTACAGCTCCAGCAAAGAACTGAATTGCCTCTGGCCCTGCAGCTCTTCTTATAGCAGGCTGTTGGGCCCCAATTGGCTACGTCCCACATTGTCTCTCTAGGCAGCTTGGAGGACCCTCTCTGGAGGGGGCCTTAGAGGGTTTTGAATACCCCATCACAGTTGGCTTTCTATTTCTCCTTTCTTATCAAAAGCCATATTGATTCTGCTTAGTTTTAATTGGAGAGTAATGGAGAATAACAAGTCACTTTTCCCACCTACATCTGTAGTTAGAGATACTTGGGCACTGGTTCTAGCTCTCAGTCTTAAGCAAAAGGTTCTGAAAAAGCTGAACATTTTATCCAAACAAGTATTCCCCAGCCCTAAGGGATACAATATATCTAGTCAAACCGCTCACCCAACCACCAAGTTTCTCCTTCTGATATTGAGAATAATTTATTTTATTAACACTACCAATTGAGTCGAATTCATTGCTGATGTAACACTATTGACACCAGAAAATGTTTTGGCCCATTATTTATGACTTCTTGTGTTCTCATTTCTTACTCCCCAGCTTTATCTGGTGATCTTGTCACTATTGTGGGAAATGGCAGCCACTTTTTAAACAGGCAAAAAAAAAAATAGACCAACTGTGTTTGAAAAACATCTTATGTTGGTATGTCCTTGGAAACCCCAATGACTTGATTTCTCAACTTGCCTCTCCAAACTGATAACAGAAATCTCTTTAAATATACTTGAAGCAATCAAAACTGAATCATCACTTTGGCTCAGGTCCCCTCACCCCTTCCCAAATTCAGATTCCCTTCTCCTCCATAGAACTACTACAAAGTCATTCTGAAATTTGTTATCTTTTGCATCAAACACACAACTGTGATTTTTTTTTTCTTGAAGGTTTGGCAACTGTCAAGAAAAATGTCTTCTCTTCCCAGCCTCCACTCATGCATCTTTTCCTGCAAGTGTGATGCAAAAGCTATTCCATGCATCATTAATCTTTCAATAGATTTTAGAGTAGTCCTTTCAGACATCTAGTGCATCTGGTCTCTTGCACATCATATAAAAACATCTTGATTTAGCCTATACTATGTGGCACTATCAACACTGTACTATGTATTACTATGCAACACTTTAATTTATCAATAGGAGACATATAAACACCAAGTTCAAATAGGGAACATAGGTTGGGATTTTCAAAAAGGTCCGAAGGTCTTAGGAGCACACATGTCAGGGTGAGATTTTCAGAAGAGCCAGTAGTCAGCCGCTCCCAAGGAGAACATTGCCTCAGTCCAGCCCTGATTTGAAGGTTTTTTATTTTCAAGATAGCTGAGATCCAATACTGAAAATTTATGCCACTGACCTTTTGGTTGGTCATTGACACAATGCGAGAGAGCAAACAGAACAGCTAAGGATGCAACAAACCAAATTGGCATCTTAAAAAATACCCACTACAAACACACAAAACCAAACAAACTCCACTCCTTGGTTTTCTTGTATTTTAGATTTCACTCTCAAAACACATATCCCTTTTTATAATTGGAGACCTCTCTTTATCCAGTAGCTGTTTCTAGTATGATATATGCTTTCCTCTATCAGGAGATATCACAGTATTTGCCAGACCTGTCATATATAACACTTCCCTACGTGAAAATTGCCTATGGGTTTTGTGTGTGTTTACTTTCCTGGACACACGATCTGTATTTAGTCTTACTTTGGGTCTTTGCTCATCCCAACTGATTAAAACAAAGTAACAGAATGCTGTCCAAGTAAGAGTACATTTCCACAGACAACAGAAGTACAGAATGCATCTAGTGTGGTATCTGATCCACTGAGATTCATTGCTGAATTGCTGCAGAGTAACCACCTCAGTAATGTATGCCTCACTGTACAGGAATGCAATCACTAAAAACCATTCATCAACTTCACTTGGGTGCATGCTCATACATATCAGTTATGCTCAGCAGACACAGCATTGTAGTAAATGTTGGCATATTATCCGTTAGCATAGCAACCACAAGGACCTAATGAAATCCAAAAATCTCAGCATAGCCTAAAGAGTTTTCAAATCCATGTTTATCTTTTCTATAAATTCCCAGTGGTTACATATATAAATGGTAAGTAAGTAACATCAAAAGTCTTAAATATTGCAGCTAAGTTTTCCCCATAAACAGTGACATCAAGAAAAATATGACTTTCATATAACATTTGTCTCTGTTTCCACATATTTCCGGAAGCACGTTCCATATAAAACACAAAACAAAAGACAATCTCCCTCTCTTCAAGTACCAGGACCCCACTGAGATGTCATCAGTTTGATTTCTTGTCAAATGAATCTCCTGAACTTTCCTTTTTCTCAAACCTCCACAGTACTGGGAGCCTGGCAAGCTTCATTTAAACTGGGCATATTTTTTCCATAAGATTCCATGTAACAAATCATTGAGAGTAGCTAGGTAGCTCCTGCAAGGTCACCATTGTTACAGAATAAACAGGAAGTTAAGGATGATTTAAGCCTTTCTACACACAAGTTCAATGAATCACTTGAACTAAAGGCAAGAAGTTGTATGCTAAAAAGAGTGCATATAATTAGAAAAAGGCTTTTGACAGTTAGTGGTCAATTGGGGTGGTACAATTTGATATTAACAAATATTGCACAAAATGGAACTTTGTATTTATTCTTAGCAATGTTCTTTCTTTATTTAAATATGCATGTGCAGCCTGGGGCAAATTTTCAGGTTCCAACAAATGATTCTTAGACTATAATTTATTGACTTTTTTTAATGCTGATGAGATTTTTCTGTAAATGAAAACTAAATGCTACACTTCAATGTTAAAATAAATGAATACAGACAAAATAATTGTTTGTCTACAATTATGAAATTAGATCGTACTTGAGACCATCTTGTCCCAACTTTGTGACGGAGTTCTGCACTTAATTTGCATGACACAACATGTTTTACCTCTGCCTTTTTTTGCCAGGAGGGTGCTGCTCATAGAGATGACAGTTGCCAAGATACAACGTTCCATCCTGATTTGGCTGATGCTGCTTGGAAGCCTGCTGGACCTGTTGCTTTCATGAACTGCATGCCGAGTTGCCAACTCTTGTGATTTTATTGCAAGTCTTATAATAGTTGGTTTCTGCACAAAGCCCCAGGCTCCTGGAGTCATGTGATTACATGAGAATCTTAGTTCCTAATTTGTTTTTAAAAGTATGTTTCTAGCTTTTCATACTTGTGAAGAAAAGCTTGAAAATGTGGCCCCAAAAACTCAAACACCTGAAAGCAAGTAAAAAAAACCCAATAGTTATTCTTTTAATAACTAATGATTTCTAAATCAACCTCATAATTTGGGGAGGGGGCGTAAAGGAGAAGGGGAAGGGGCTGACTCATGATGTTTGAATACATAGGCTTGACAATACAAGAGATATCCATATTACAGAACTCCAGCCTTTAGCCACCCCAGCTGAGAACCAGAATTATAAATCTTCTTTGGGAGGAAAAGGAGGTTACTATATAATTATACAGGAGGATGAAGGGAAACCACAATGCCTTCCTGGTCTTGTGCTCTCTGAATTAGCAATAGCAGTATCTGTGTAGGACTTGGGCCATCCTTTGGGTACTCTTCACAAATTGGTCCTGTTCAACCCTCAGTACTGTAAATTATTAAAAGTCTCTTCTTCAATACGTTAGTTATGTGATATAAAAGTGATATTAGTCAAATCTTTAACAAAACAATCTCACTGTAAGTGTAGCTGAGGGAACACCACAAAATGGATGCTTTGGGTTTCCCAAGAGAGAGAGTGATCATTCACTGCAGAAGCTCCTTCTGAAATAGCTGATCCACACACTGATACTGGATTGGAGAATGCAGGTCTGTGTATTCTGATAAAGCAAATGTGCCAATGCTTAAATCTCAAAACGTGGAACACAATCGATTCATAGATTTAAGTAGTAATGATGAGACAGAGTCAGTAAAAAGAGAGCATGAAATGAGGGTCTATCTGCATTGCATTTGTGGACCTGGGGAGGAAATAAGGCTGTTCTGAAACTGCATTATTTAATGAGATAAATTGTCACAAAGTACAACAAAATTGTGGAATGAATTCTTAGGTGATGTGGTGCTGGTACATTTTTGGAAGGGAATATTTTGTTGTCATTACCAAGACTTGAATTAGTTTGACAGTGTTATGTTGCCATGACAACAGAGGACTCGACAGTTTATTTGCTGCCTGCTGGCAGAATAATACATTTCTGCGTTCACTCCTATGAGGAAGCACACTGTCGGCTGAATGAAACATCACAAGCTTCTTTCAAACAGTCTCTGAAAATGGCATTATCAAGAATATACATATATATGCAGCAACGAGTGATCAGCTGGTATGGTGCTGATACAGTTTTTTACACTCATTTATCAGTATTCATCAATAAAATCACCAACACCCAAATGAAAACATTTGGGGAGGACTAATCTTTTAGATTTAGTACCACAATGATAAACGACACATTAGAAATACGTAGCTAGGCAGACAGATAACTAGATAGATTGGTAGCTTGTAAATGTTTGACAACTGGCAGCAGGTCATTATGCAATTAATTTCCTGGAACAAGATTTTAAGAGGCTAAAATCAGCAGAAGCTCAGCATGGATATGGCAGGGATCTAGTTAGGTTCCGAAGGTAGGACTGTGAATGTAGACTAATTGTAAATACCTTGGATAACTCAGTCCACAGAACAATATTCTTGACTTCTCATGCTATATAATTGCACTGGCTATATATATATATTAATATTAGGGCTGTTGATTAATCGCAATTAACTCATGCAATTAACTCAAAAAATTAATCACGATTAAAAAAAAATTAATCACAATTAATTGCACTGTTAAACAATAGAATACCAATTGAAATTTATTAAATATTTGGATGTTTTTCTACATTTTAAAATATTTGATTTCAATTTACAACACAGAAAGAAAGTGTATACTTTATATTATTATTTTTATTACAAATATTTGCAGTAAATATTATAAATATTTTTCACTTCACCTCATACAAGAACTGTAGTGCAATCTCTATCATGAAAGTGAAACTTACGAATGTAGATTTTTTTTGTGTGATATAACTGCACTCAAAAACAAAACAATGTAAAACTTTATAGCCCACAAGTCAACTCAGTCCTACTTCTTGTTCAGCCAGTCAATAAGACAAACAAGTTTGTTTACATTTACAGGAGATAATGCTGCCTGCTTCTTATTTACAATGTCACTTGAAAGTGAGAACAGGTGTTCGCATGACACTGTTGTAGCCGGCATTACTAGGTATTTATGTGCCAGATATGCTAAATATTCGTATGCGCCGTCATGCTTCGGCCATCATTCCAGAGGATGTGCTTCCATGCCAATGACACTCATTAAAAAAATAATGCATGAATTAAATTTGCAACTGAACTCCTTGGGGGAGAATTGTATGTCTCCTGCTCTGTTTTACCTGCATTCTGCCATATATTTCATATTATGTCAGTCTCTGATGACGACACAGCACATGTTGTTCGATTTAAGAACACTTTCACTACAGATTTGATAAAATGCAAAGGAAGTACCAATGTGAGATTTCTAAAGATAGCTACTGCACTTGACCCAAGAAGTGCCTTCCAAAATCTGAGAGGGATGAGGTGTGGAGAATGCTTTCAGAAGTCTTAAAAGAGCAACAGTCAGATACAGAAACTGCAGAACCCGAACCACCAAAAAAAAAAAATCAACTTTTTGTTGGTGGCATCTGACTCAGATGATGAAAATGAATGTGTGTCAGTCCACACTACTTTGGATTGTTATTGAGCAGAAGGATGGAAGCATGTTTTCTGGAATGGTGGGTGAAGCATGAAAGGACATATGAATCTTTACCACATCTGGCACGTAAACATTTATTTTCCTGACCACTGAAAAACACTGTTGCTTCAATATACACCATTTCTCTCTATCTCAGGTTTCTTCTAGCTGCAGTCTGGTCTGTTTCAAAGATGGCTCAACAATTGAAGAGCATCAAATTGTAATAGCCATTTGTTTTTGGATAAATAGATTTCTAGGTCTGACCTTGCCCCTGCCCACTACTCACCTGAGTGTCTGATCTGAAGCCTATGTACCTGTAGTAGAGCCTGAGACATAAGCCCTTGTATTAGCGGCCTGGTATGAGGCAGGACCTGCTAATAGAATATGTCAAGGACAGGGCTAATATTGCAGAAATAAACATTCCTAAGAAGTGCTAGTCACAGAGTGCTCATGCAAACAAATCCCGATATCAAGAACATCCTGATATTAAGGATGGTACAAAAACATTTCCCAAGGATAACAGGAACACAGTGAAAAGATAAGGTCAGGATGACAGTACGTAATAGAGATGTTTTGACTAACCCAACATATACAAGGTAATAGCTAGCCATGTTAGGGGGCAGTGACTAAGTATGTCAGAGGCAGTACTAACTTGTTTGTACAGTATTAGGGTATAAGAGGTATTTTAGAGGGAATATGTTTTTTCAGTCGAACGGGGAATGAAAAGTCCCAGCATTCACTGAGCTGCTTCCATTGTCACAGGCATGCATGTCTTAATATCCTTGTAAACAGGGCCAGCTCCAGGCACCAGTGCAGCAAGCAGGTGCTTGGGGCGGCCAACGAAAAGGGGCGGCACGTCCCGGTCTTCGGTGGTAATTCAGCTGTGGGTCCCTCAGTCCCTTTTGGAGGGAAGGACCTGTTGCCGTATTGCCACCGAAGAATGAAGCAGCGGCTATAGAGTTGCTGCCGAAGTGCCGCCGATCGCAGCTTTTTTTTATTTTATTTTTTCACCGCTTGGGGCGGCAAAAATGCTGAAGCCGGCCCTGCTTGTAAAATCTACCAGGTGCTATTGCCATGCTTTGTTGACATTAAACCTGGCCTGGCGCCTTTGTACCTTAACGGATCTTGTGATCATTGAGTGGTTCGCTCAAGGTCTGCTGTGCCGGCTGTCTGCGCAGAGCTGGGGCAGTATACAGGAAGAAAACACACATGCAGCTGAAGATCTAACCACAGTACCATTATTTCTGAGGGCTGACTTTGGAAATCTTGTTATGCATGAAGGGCATAAAGTGTATTGGGTTGCTGAGACATAAAACCACTCTACTCTATTCTTGTTCTGTCGCTAAATGGAAGACTTCTTTGTCCAGGGGTGTCAATTCAGCATCATTGACCACTTAAATTCTCTTTACTGTTATAGAGGGAGTGAACATAAATTCATTTTTCTTAGTATCTGAGCAGTGTAGAGTCTTTGCAGAAATGTTGTATTGTTCTTAGATTTTGTGAGTTTCTTACTTTGGGGAGCTGGTGAAAACAGAGAGAGCTTACGCTCTGATTTATACTCTTTAACTAAAGTCAATTCTTGAGGCAGAGTTGTTCCTGGGAACTGGGTGTTGGTGTTTGTGGTGAGATTTCTGAGAAAGGTTGTGGACTGGTACAGTATGTGTGTGTATGAATATAACAAATCCCACTAAGAAAATATCCAGACTCCATGGCACTGATTTCTTCTCCAGTGATAAACTGACCAGCAAAGTTCTATAATTTGCAATTGCTCAGAAAAGGGGTACATAAAATATTATTTTTTTTAAAAAAGCAACTGTTCTGGAGAAGAATGTCTGAATAAAGAGCCCATGATCTCTGGGTTGTAACGATAACCCATGTCCAAGTGATATTTGGCTAGAGTGGAAATTCATACACCTAAAAAGATTGCATTTTGAGCACTCGTGGTATGGAGACGTGATGCCGGCTGCTTCCAGGAGTGACATGGGGCCAGGGCAGGCAGGCAGGGAGCCTGCCCTGGGCCCGGTGCGGGCCGCTGCCACCCCGGAGCCACTCTAGGTAAGCAACACCATCCTGGAGCCTGCACCCTGAACCCCTCCTGCACCCCACACCCCAACCCCCTGCCCTGAGCCCCTACCTGCACCCCTGGTGCACCCCTTCCCTGAGCTCCCGGCTGCACCTTGCACCCCCTCCTGCACCCCAAACCCCTGCCCTGAGCCCCCTTGTAAACCCCACACTCCTCCTCTGCCCCAACCCTTGCCCTGAGCCCCTTCCTGCACACCGCACCCCCTCCCACACCCCACACTCCTTCCCACACCCCAACCTCTCACGCCAGCCCTACATTCATAGCCTTACATGCAATTGCCCCACCCAGATGTGGCCCTTGGGCCAAAAAGTTTGCCCACAAGAAGAAGAATTCAATAAAATTAAAATTAAAAGGTGGCAAATTCAAAACCAGTAAAAGGAAATACTTTTTGACACAACATGTAATTTAAACTGTGGAAGTTGTTGCCTCAGGAAATCATTGAAGCCCAAAACTTAACAAGATTCTAAAAGGGATTGGATATTTATATGGATGTCAGGAATATCCAGAGTTGTTATGACAACAAATTTTGGAAGGGATATTAAACCTTATGCTTCAGGGTTTAAGCCAATCCCTAACTATTAGAGATGAGGATGAAACCTATGTGAGGGTCAGATTATCCCACATCTGTGTAGTATAGGGGTCTTTCATCTTCCATCTAATACGGGCCATTGTCAGAGACAAGATAGTGGACTAGATGGACCTGGGGTCTGATTCAGTCTGGTAATCCCTCTGTTCCCGTTGATTACTTGATTTCAGTAAGGAAATTCCTATGAGTAAAAGCACCCAGGATCAGGCATATAAAACATAGAAATGCCGTCTTGTAGGAGAAAATATAAGAACATGCTGCATCCTACCAGAGTAAATATACTCTTTGTTGCTTTACATTGTGGGGGATTCATCAGTACCACTCAAGTACCACTGCTCTCAAATTAATACAATAAATGAATGATATGGAAAATTAAAACATTGTCTTTTTCCTCTGCATGTTTTAATTTTAATTGTTTGCTATTTAACAATTACAAATAAGGATTTTGTTATTAAAATTGGTATTTGTTAATCAGATTTAAATTCTGAATCTTAATTTACTCTGCAAGGAATTTGATGGATTAGGTTATTAGAAAAATTACAAAGCAGAGAAGAAATGAACTTTCACTTTTAAAAATATTCTCCTTTAGCACTTGATATTTGAGGCTCATTAAATTACTAAAAAATGAATATATTTTAAATGAAAGAGTAATACACATTGACATCCATTTTCCTGTGGTGATAGTTTCCCATCTGCACCAGAACATGTTTCCAGTAAAAGAGTCACATTACATATACAGTTATACATTCAAATTTTGGGAACCAGCTATACTTTTAGAATGGAACATGTGCACTACAATTAGGGATTAGATGTATGCTTTGTGCAGTGTAATAATTTAATAATAAAATAATTACATAGGAGGGAACGTACGTGGGCTAACCTGGAATTCATGTGAATCTGCCCGGGAATCCTGAAAGATGATACACTGTTGCAAGTAATATTCAATTTTAAACAATTGTCTACTTAAAGTCAGAAGCTGTGGGTACTTAGGAATAGGAAAGCAGCTTCTGGAAATAGCTGAAACTGGCTGTTTTGATCTGACATCCCGTGGAAATTTTTCCTATGTTTAATAAAAGTTAAACATTTGTTAAGAAATTGCAAGTGTGCTCTTTGTGACCTTCTGTACACAATAATAAGCACTCTTGAAAAGCTGACCTTGAAGATTGAATCAACATTTGTCTGGATAAAAATTAAGCCTCTGGAAGCTATTGTAAATTCTCTGTTATTGGCTGATACTCACAAGTTTATCAAAATGCCCTTTTCCATTTCTTTCAAAATAAAGATGCTACTTTAGTAGCTTGGTATTGGGGCTTTTCTATTTAATACTTTACCACTGAATGAATGCCTTGGACAGGCTCTTGAAGCCCCCAACCTTCCATATTTGAGCCCAGCTAACCCAAAAGCTGTGTCATGCCCCTGAGATCTGTTTGCAGAGGGGCCCTCTATGCACATATTCCTTCCTGCATGGGGAAGGGAGGATCAGTTGTTTCAGTCCCTCACCACTCCTGGACTAGACCATGCTGCCTCCCACTGTCTGGGTCTATGCAAGGGGAGGTGGAGTACAGGAATCAGTACAGGCCACTGGAGGAGATGGCAGGCTAGGAAAGAAGCCATCACAATACACCATCTGGTCTTCTGAAACTTACCAAAAAAATGTTAATACACTAAAAGGGCATTGTGAGGGAGTCCAATGTAATATGAATCATAATAATCACAAGCATTATCATTCTCTCTTTAATCTCATATTGTAGATGTCTGCATGAAAATGACAGATTTAGATATACATTGGGACAATTGGATTAAATCAGGAGAATATGGATGGCGGGCGACCATTGTACCCGATGGAGAAATTCAGAAGCAACAAAGAGCTCCTAAGTTCACTCAAAAGGAATGTCATAAATAGTTAATTGTTCTTGATCTCAGGGAACTTTCTGGGCTGATGTCCAGCCATCATGTGCACAGCTGAAGGGAGAGGTGACACTATAGCGCAGGGGTGGGCAAACTTTTTGGCCCAAGGGCCACATCTGGGTATGGAAATTGTATGGAGGGCCGTGAATGCTCATGAAATTGGGGGTTGAAGTGCAGGAGGGGGTGAGAACTCCAGCTGGGGGTACAGGCTCTGGGGGTGAGGCCAGAAATGAGGAGTTCAGGATGCGGGAGGGAGCTTTGGGCTTGGACATGGGGCTGGGGTGTGTGAGGGGGAGATGAGGGCTCCAGATGAGGGTGCAGTCTATGTGGTGGGGCTGGGGATGAGGGGTTGGAGGTGCAGGAGGGTGATCCAGGCTGGGACCAAGGGATTAGGAGGGTGGGAGGGGCATGAGGGCTGGGGCAGGGGATTGGGGCATGGGAGGACGTCAGGGGTGTAGACTTTGGGGACCGCTTACCTCAAGCAGCTCCCGGAAGCAGCGCCATGTCCCCTTTCCAGCTCTTAAGCAGAGGTGTGGCCAGGCAGCTCTGCACGCTGGCCCATCCACAGGCACCACCGCTAGAGCTCCCATTGGCCATGGTTCCCAACCAATGGGAGCTGTGGGGGCAGCACTTGGGGTGGGGGCAGCACGCGGAGCCCCCTGGCTGCCCCTACACGTAAGAACCAGAGAGGGGACATGCTGCTGCTTCTGGGAGCTGTGTGGAGCCATGGCACACACGGAATGGACAAGCCCCCAACCCCACTCCCTGGCTGGAGTGCCGGAGCAGGGCAAGCCCCAACCCCGCTCGCCAGTGGGAGCTTGAGGGCCAAATTAAAATGTCTGAAGAGCCAAATGCAGCCCCCCAGGCCGTAGTTTGCCCACCCTTTCTATAGAGGAATAAACAGCTCGACAAAGCTCCACAAGCTTACAGTCTCCAAAGTCCATTTTATGGTTTTGGTGACCTCTTAAACAATACATGTTAAGCTTGAGTGATACATGGAGTCACCAGAACCCAAGACAAACTTATATTGCTGTCATTCACAACCTTACCTTTGCAGTTCAGAGCCTTGCTTCCTTCTGAATCTTAATTCTATGAAATATATGGTACATGTTAAAGTACCACTCTGTCTTGTCTCTCTATCTTACAATCTTTTTCTATTAACTTTTTCCCAGTATACCATGATCTTCTGGATGTATCTGCATATTTGAACTCTACTCCACAACATCGGCCTTCAAAACATCTCCTACCTCCTGTTCCATTGACTTCTCCTTAGCACTCTGGCTGCCGCTCCTACTCAGTGCTCTCATGAATTACAAGATGCCTTTAAATAGGAGATACACTGTCATAGTACATTTATACATTCCTCTTCGGCTTCTGCTGTTTGCCAGACACAGTAGGATCCAGTATGGCAGCTTCCCTTTAATTCTCTAAATCTGGGTCAGTTGATTGCTGCTCCCATGGTAGTCAGATGACCCAGATCTCTAAATGCTGGTCAGTAGATCTCTCTCACAAATCTGTGCTCTTCGTTTCAATTCATAGCGCATGCAAGGATACAGGAGAAAAGAGGAATGGAGTAAAACAGCTGGTTCTGTCAAGATTATTATTTTTTACCTAAGGATACTATTTTTAAGTCACTTGTTACACTGTCATTATTTCCTTCCTGCTAACTTCATACAACTCGATATGGTGCATTTGCAGAATTTCATAAGAGGCAGAACTGCCCTTATTGTTGTACACATTTCTAATAACCTACAATCAAAACAGATGGACAGATTCCTTTTTCCATGAAGAGTCTGGTGGCTCAAAGCAGCTCTTTAGCCAGCTTATGGCTTAATGAAGCATCCCCCCCAGTGGCAAGGAATCCCGGGCTGGGTCTAGAACCACTTAAACAGTCCTGTGACACCACCCTCCTAGTCACAGGTGTAAGAGGGAAGGAGGAGACATGGCCAGGGCATCATTGTCCCCAGTGATCCCTGGGACCATTAGCAGAACAGTTCTGAAGCTCCTGTAAGTTATCGTGGAGACAAGATCAGAGGAAGTGCAAAGGTGAGGCAATGAAAAAAAGAAAATTAGCCCCTTTCTTCTCCCACAAAGCAACGTAATTAACCAAGTAAGAAATCCTTGTTTAATATACTAAAGTGGCTCTAATTTGAGTGCATAATTTTCAAAGAGGCCTGCTTTCCTTTTAACCCTATTTATACAAACTAAACTCCTCCTTCAGCAGCCTGGCTTGTAGGGTGTCAGCACAGGCTGCCCTAGAAATCCTCCCCACTACATTTCATACAGCACAAGTGCAGCCACTGCAGCTGCCTGTTGGGGTTTTGGCCAGCGGCAAAGCTGAACAGTCACAAATGCTCCAGCTATGCCTGAACTTGGCCATGGTCTGTTCCTACCCACTCTCAAATCTTCTCTCCACACTTCCCCACCGAGCCCCATGCATGATCTCTGCTACCTCCTTACCGATATTAAGGGGTGGCTCCAGGCCCCAGCACGCCAAGCGCGTGCTTGGGGCGGCATGTCGCAGGGGGCGCTCTGCCAGTTGCTGGGAGGGCGGCAGGCAGGCTGCCTTCGGTAACATGCCTGCGGAGGGTCTGCTGGTCCCGCGGCTCCGGTGGACCTCCCGCAGGCACACGGGAGGTCCACCGGAGCTGCGGGACCGGGGACCGGCAGAGCGCCCCCCGCGGCATGCCGCCATGCTTGGGGTGGCGAAATGTCTAGAACCGCCTCTGCCTATATTGTGGAGACACGTAGGGAAGGCCCCATGCATCTGCTGCTGAGAGTGACAAATAGCTGGTATATACCTTTTAGTAATATTTGCACCTTATAAAACTGAACTGACAATGTTACCATCTTATTAACATGAAATCTAGTGAAGAGATCATGTGTATGTTCCCCCACTTTCCTGCCTCCACGCAGCATCTTGGAGAGTAAGCATTGCCCTATCTCTGCTCCTATTAACTTTTAGCATTCTTGGAAAATCCCACCATAAAGTTATTTACTTCCTTAGCATGATGCAAGGTTTGCTTCCATAATACTGTCTCTGCACTTAAACAAGGATAAAAATGAAGAGAGTATTTAGAAATTTACCCCCCAGAGCCCTTCACTCAAGAGATAGTCCCTCCAAGAGCATTGAAAATGAAACATTTATAAGGAGACTTCCCTGGCCATGACTCTCCTGATTTCGCTACAGCACAAGGTGGGTGGGGACTTCACTACAGTTGATAAGAAGGCAATGCATCAGGTGCCTGCTCAGTAATCTTGTTCCTTACCACAACAGCCATGTCCACATGCAAGTACATGAAGTGACACAGTGATGTATCTCTCTTCCATCGGAGGGCTTTACTGTACAAATTGCAAGGCGTGTTGAAAGTGATAAGAGGAATGTATCACTGCAAATTTGCTTTATAGGCAAGATATATAAACAAAATGCTTTTTCACAGTCACCAGGCAGAAGATTCCTCTGTGCCTTTATAAAAATTGATCTGCTCTTTAAAGCAGCACACAATCCAAAATGACAGGACTCCATATGGGATCCAAACAAGGGAAGAAGTTAGTTCCAAGATAGTGCTGACAATCCTCTAATACACTTTCCTTCTTGAAGCACCCTCCCTTAACATAGCCAGTGTTACTCTGTTGGTGGTACAGTTTAACAGAGACATAGCACCAGAATAAAAAGCATCTACAGAGACAAGGGGAATCTATTTTATATATGTAGCTCAGTAATTCTGAATTAGGTCATGCCAATGTTTAATCTTCTCACAGAAGAACAAAAATACACTAAATGAATGACATAAAAATGGCTGACAGGTTTCAGAGTGGTAACTGTGTTCGTCTGTATAAGCAAAAACAGCCCCCCAACCTGAAGCAAATACTCACCAGCAACTACACACCACACAACAAAAACACCAACCCAGGAACTAAACCCTGGTGCCAACTCTGTCCACTTATCTATTCAAGGTACACCATCATAGGACCTAACCACATCAGCCACACCATCAGGGGCTCGTTCACCTGCACATCTACCAATGTGATATATGCCATCATGTGCCAGCAATGCCCCTCTGCCATGTACATTGGCCATAACCAGACCGTCTCTATGCAAAAGAATAAATGGACACAAATCTGACATCAGGAATCATAACATTCAAAAAACCAGTAGGAGAAAACTTCAGTCTCCCTGGTCTCTCAATAACAGACCTAAAAGCGGCAATTCTTCAACAAAAAACTTCAAAACCAGACTCCAACATGAAACTGCAGAACTGGAATTAATTTGCAAACTGGACACCATCATATTAGGCCTGAATAAAGACTGGGAGTGGTTGAGTTATTACAAAACCTAAACCTGTTTTCCCCAATACTAATTTCCCCCTACTGTTACTCACACCTTCTAGTCAACTGTCTGAAATGGGCCACTCTCATTACCACTTCAAAAGTGATTTTTCCTCCCTTGGTATCCTGCAGTCAACTGAATTGTCTCATTAGACTGACCTCACACTTGGTAAGACAACTCACAACGTTTCATGTATTTATACCTGCTCTTGTACTTTCCACTCCATGCATCTGATGAAGTGGGTTCTAGCCCACAAAGCTTACGCCTAAATAAATTTGTTAGTCTCTAAGGTGCCACAAGGACTCATCGTTTTTTTTTTTTATAAAAATGGCTGAGACACCTGAATTCCTTCAACAAGAAAAATAGAAAAGACATTTGGATAATTAGTAAAGAAAGAAGAACCAGTAAATAATTACACTGGTCTACAATTTTTGAGACATCGTCTGCTTCAGAGATAAAATGTGCTATTTATTATGTATTTTGATGTGCTGAATTCAAATATGACAATTAAAACAACTGATTGGCTACTGTTTCTAAGAAATTTAAGTTTTTACATTTTACGTCTATGTATATTGTGTAGATAGTAGAGTTTTAATCTTAAATTGTAAACCTAGGTCTTTTCATGTGTTTATGGTTGCTTTACATGATAATATTTCACCTGTCCTGTTTATGTAACACTTTAAAAATCAGCAAAAGGGTTATATAACTAAAATTTATTATGAAACAAAAGGCAAAAAACTATTATGTACGTAGTTTAGTCCTATTCAGTGTCTACTTGGCGCTTCTTGGCTTGTCTCTTGTATTCATTAAATGGAGCATCTCTTGTCACTGTCCAGCAATAGTCTGCAAACATTGATGGGCTCCATTTGCCCTGATAGCATTTCTCCATTGTTGCAATGTCCTGGTGAAATCGCTCGCCGTGCTCGTCGCTCACTGCTCTGCAGTTCGGTGGAAAAAAATCTAGATGAGAGTGCAAAAAATGTATCTTTAGTGACATGTTGCTTTTGTATGCCTTGAGGAGGTTTTCCACCAACAACCTGTAGTTGTCTGCCTTGTTGTTTCCGAGAAAATTTATTGCCACTAACTGGAAGGCTTTCCATGCCGTCTTTTCCTTGCCACGCAGTGCATGGTCAAATGCATCATCTTGAAGAAGTTCACGAATCTGAGGACCAACGAAGACACCTTCCTTTATCTTAGCTTCACTTAACCTTGGAAATTTTCCATGGAGGTACTTGAAAGCTGCTTGTGTTTTGTCAATGGCCTTGACAAAGTTCTTCATCAGACCCAGCTTGATGCGTAAGGGTGGTAACAAAATCTTCCTTGATTCAACAAGTGGTGGATGCTGACCACTTTTCCTCCCAGGCTCCAATGACTGTCAGAGTGGCCAATCTTTCTTGATGTAGTGAGAATCTCTTGCACGACTATCCCATTCGCAGAGAAAACAGCAGTACTTTGTGTATCCAGTCTGCAGACCAAGCAAGAGAGCAACAACCTTCAAATCGCCACAAAGCTGCCACTGATGTTGGTCATAGTTTATGCACCTCAAAAGTTGTTTCATGTTGTCATAGGTTTCCTTCATATGGCCTGCATGACCAACTGGAATTGATGGCAAAACATTGCCATTATGCAGTAAAACAGCTTTAAGACTTGTCTTTGATGAATCAATGAACAGTCTCCACTCATCTGGATCGTGAACGATGTTGAGGGCTGCCATCACACCATCGATGTTGTTGCAGGCTACAAGATCACCTTCCATGAAGAAGAATGGGACAAGATCCTTTTGACGGTCACGGAACATGGAAACCCTAACATCACCTGCCAGGAGATTCCCCTGCTGTAGTCTGGAGCCCAACAGCTCTGCCTTACTCTTGGGTAGTTCCAAATCCCTGACAAGGTCATTCAGTTCACCTTGTGTTATAAGGTGTGGTTCAGAGAAGGAGGATGGGCGAAAATGTGGGTCCTGTGACATTGATGGTTCAGGACCAGAAATTTCATCCTCTTCCTCGTCTGACTCAAGTGAGAATGATTCTGGTGCATCAGGAACCGGCAGTCCTTCTCCGTGGGGTACTGGGCGTATAGCTGATGGAATGTTTGGATAATGCACAGTCCACTTTTTCTTCTTTGACACACCTTTCCCAACTGGAGGCACCATGCAGAAGTAACAATTGCTGGTATGATCTGTTGGCTCTCTCCAAATCGTTGGCACTGCAAAAGGCATAGATTTCCTTTTCCTGTTCAACCACTGGCGAAGATTTGTTGTACAAGTGTTGCAGCATATATGTGGGGCCCACCTCTTGTCCTGATCTCCAGTTTTGCAGCCAAAATAAAGGTGATAGGCTTTCTTAACCATAGTGGTTACACTGCGCTTTTGTGATGCAAAAGTCATTTCACCACAAACATAGCAGAAGTTATCTGCACTGTTCACACAAGTACGAGGCATCTCTGCTCACTTTGGCTAAACAGAAATGTGTCCCTTTGCAAAATCAAACACTGACAAATAAAAGAGCATGACACTGTATGATTTCTAGAGCTGATATAGGGCAATTTGTTCAGCTTCGTTATGTAAGCTTTGTTATGATTGCATCATCCATGACTTCTAGGAATAACATGATGCAATTCATATCATGTATGACGCAATACCAGCTTCAGATTGCATCATTCATTGTTTTGCCTAAAAAGCAAATACTGTCCAAACCCAGTCATAGATTTATTCATAGATCCAGTCAAAGATGTATTTTAGTCATTTCTGGTTTAAATTGAGATCCCTTCCCTTTATAACTCAGTTATCCTCCGCTATTCCCAAGTCAAGGGTTGTATATACTGACCCAATAGCATAACTTGAAAACTAGAGCCAATCAACAATTTTAAGCATCATTTTCGTTCTCAGTGACCCAGAATTAGTAAAGTTTGACTATATTTATTTCAGAAGCATTTTGGCTGTACAGCAGTGCAATATGTAATAGTTTGGTTGGAATATTATGCGCCAGATTATCTAATCCAGGGGTCGGCAACCTTTCAGAAGTGGTGTGCCAAGTCTTCATTTATTCACTCTAATTTAAAGTTTCACATGCCGGTAATACATTTTAATGTTTTTAGAAGGTCTCTTTCTATAAGTCTATATTATATAACTAAACTATTGTTGTATGTAAAGTAAACAAGGTTTTCAAAATGTTTAAGAATCTTCATTTAAAATTAAATTAAAATGCTGATCTTACTCCGCCAGCCTGCTCAGCTCGCTGCCAGCCTGGGGTTCTGTTCACCTAGGCCGGCACTGGGCTGAGCGGGCCCTGAGGCCGGGACCCCAGACCTGGGGAGGCGGTTTCAGGGGTCAGGGCAGAGAGCAGTGGGGGGTTCAGGGGTCAGAGCAGAGGGCTGGATGTGTGTGGGGTGTAGTTAAGAAGGCTGGGTGTGTGGGGGGGTTCAGGGAAGAAGGCTGGGGGGCCTGGGGGGTACGAGGCAGAAGGCTGGGTGTGGGGGGGTTCAGGGATCAGGGAAAAGGGCAGGGGGGTTCAGGATAGAAGGCTGGGTGTGTGGGGGGGTTCAAGGGTCAGGGAAGAGTGCTGAGGGTGTGTGGGGGGGTGCAGGGCAGAAAGCTGAGTGTGTGTGGGGGGGTCAGGGCAGAGGGCTGGGGTGCTCGGCTCATAGGGGTGCTCCTAGCCCCCTGCCCTCAGCAGCTCATGGCAGGGGGCTGGAAGGGATATGCCCTGTTCCATCCCCTTCCCCAGGGCCCCGTCCCTACCTCTCTCTGCCTCCTCTATGGAGCTGCATGCATGCTGCCGCTCTTCCCCCCCTCGCTAGGGCCATCAGCTGATTGGCACAGGGAAGGAGAGGGGGAGGGGAGGGAAAGCACCACGCTGGGGGAAGAAGTGGGGGAGGGGGGAAGCTTGGCTGCCGCAGGACCAAGCTTATGCCTCCTGCCCCCACAAGGGAGAGCGGTGGGCGGAGGTGCTGAGTGGGTGTGGGGGCTGGGACCGCGGCACCGTGCCACTCAAAATCAGCTTGTGTGCTGTGTTTGGCACGCGTGCCGTAGGTTGCCAACCCCTGATAATCTATCTGCACAGATGTGTACCCAAAATTCACACTTAATTTGCATGCTCAGTTACTGTGACTGCATATGCAAATCATGAATGTATGCTCATGCAAGTGTCCAGTTATCCATTTAAGTGGTCATTTGCACATGCCAATAACCTGTTTACACAGATAATTTTTAATAACTTCACATGCAAATGCGTGAGTGGTCATTTTGTGTCCCTCAAACTTTTGTCAAGCATTATATATGAGCATGTGGGCTGTTTGAAATTGTATTGGGTGAGATAATAATGAATCAGACAGCACTGAGATCAGTGTTTCACTTGGATACCTTATTCAATTAGGACAATTCACTTTATTGTATTACAGAGAACAAGGCTACATGTCACACTCATTCTTAACACAAATCCTGAGGGTTAATCTCAAACCTGTTCTCTTAAACTTTCACAAAGGTCATTGCTGACAGTCTGTACAATAAGGGTATGTCTACACTATCAGATTAGTTCGATTTAACTTAATTCGAATTTGTGGAATCGACCTTACGAAGTCGAATTTGTGTGTCCACACTAAGGACACTAATTCGACTTTGTGAGTCCACACTAACGGGGCAAGCGTCAACATTGGAAGCGGTGCACTGTGGGAAACTATCCCACAGTTCCCGCAGTCCCCGCTGCCCATTTGAATTCTGGGATTTCCCCACAATGCATGCTAGGGGGAAAAATGTGTCGAGGGTGGTCTTGGGTAACTGTCATCATTCAACGTGCTTTCGGACATCTCAAGGGGAGATGGAGGAGCTTACTGACTCACTCGGATCTCAGCGAAACCAATATCCCCATTTTTATTGCAGCTTGCTGTGTGCTCCACAATCTCTGTGAGAGCAAGGGGGAGACCTTTATGGCAGGATGGGAGGTTGAGGCAAATCGCCTGGCTGCTGATTATGCTCAGCCAGACAGCCGTGCAATTAGAAGAGCCCAGCGGGAAGCGCTGTGCATCCGGGAGGCTTTGAAAGCTAGGTTCCTCAGGGAGCAGGGTAACCTGTGACTGTTCAGGTTCTTTACAGAGAAGCTGAACCTGCCCCTGCTTCAGTTACTGTTGACTTTCTTCTGCGGTTACATACCCCGTTCACCACGTTTCCCCCCTTCCAACACACGTTTAAAAATAAAGTTAATGGAACATTGTTAATTAACAACGTTTTCTTTATTAATGAATTTGCGTTAAAGGGTTGAAACAGGGACGCAGACTGTGGTGGGTAGGGTGTGCAGTGATGTTAACACCGCTTCTACACTCGAGGAATGACAAGCTCCTGCTCCTAGAGCAGTCTGCAGTGCTGGACTGGTTGTTTCAACGGAGCCTGCCATCCCTCCTTTTCGGGACTCTGTGTGCGGGGGCTATGTGACCTTGTGGCGGGGGAGGACAGTTACAGATTCCCCTGCTGCGTGGCTTTGTGGTCCGGGACAAGGACCGCTGCATAGGTTCTGTAACCGCCCTCCCATGCCACAAAGTCACGTACCCACCATCCACACAGAACATGGAAAACACCTCCCAGACCGACCAGGGTGCCTACTGACTGCACTGTGTGTGTGACCTGCTGTTGATCCTGCCCCCGTGTCTGTACCCTGGTAAAGGTGACTGTCCTATGCAATTAACAACCCCCTTCCCCCCTCCCCCTTCACAGACAATCTTCTGTAGAAAAACTTGACGGAAATAGTAATTAACAGCAAACTACTTTTAATAATCAACTACACAGTTAGGGGATGAAACTGGGATTGGGGCTTCGGTGAGCCAGGAAGGGAAGGACTTCTCAACATTTAGGGAATGAGAGCCTTCTTGTATTTGTGCACTCTGCAGGGGTGCAGTGACAGTTTTCACGGCCCCTGTCGCCCCTCCTTCTTGTTACTTTGGGTGAGGGGGGGTTGGGACTTTGTGGCGGGGGAGGGCGGTTGCAGATACAGTGCAGGGGTGCTCTGTCCTCCTGCCTGCGGTCCTGCAGAACATCCACAAGGCGCCAGAGCGTGTCAAATTTTCCCTGGGTATTTCCTGTGTGGCTGGTCAGAACATCCAAGCTCAGACTGCTGTCCAGAGCGTCAACAGAGTGGTGCACTGTGGGATAGCTCCCGGAGCTACTAAGGTCGATTTCCGTCCACACATAGCCTAATTCGACATAGCCATGTCGAATTTAGCGCTACTCCCCTCATCGGGGAGGAGTACAGAATTCGAACTAAAGAGCCCTCTAGGTCGAACTAATTAGCTTCCTGGTGTGGACGGGTGCACGGTTAAGTTGAATTAACGCTGCTAAATTCAACATAAACCCCTAGTGTAGACCGGGCCTAAGACAGTTAACCGCAAAGCACTGTCACTGTGATTGTCTAATGATTATGATTCCTGCTTGGTGAAGTCTCCTTATTCTTTTAAGCTTTGGCAACTGAAATAAATAGCAAATCAATCAGACAGCACAAGACACTGAACAAAATTAATTGTGTAATGCAACCTTAACCTGACAAATGACTTTTCTCATGGATTATGATTTTAAATGCACATCTCTGTTGTCATTGGAAAAGAGCGTCCTAGTGGGGAATTCCAGTGCCTCTCATCCAGCACTAATCTGCCATTTCCCCACTTTTTGTAAAAGTCATTTTATAAAAATGCAAATTTTAAGGATAAGCTGTTTTTATACACACACTCACAAACACACACACCATCCTGGGGCATGATCCTGAATCTACTGAAGTCAATTGCTCTACTCCTGCTACTAGGGAAGCGTAACTTGGCATCCCTAGAGCAAGCACTCATTAATGAAGGTACGGTTCCACTCTGTTTCCTATTCTCCTTAGCATATTTTATCTTGCATGTAACACTCCACACCTGAGCTGTGCAGCCCCAAGCTCTATGTGGAAATACACAAATGTGTACACTAGAAGGAAATAGTCACAAAGCTTGGGAATTTTGACAGACACTTTATTTTTATTCCATTTAAATTGGAGGGCTTTCAAGGGATTTCTCTTTCTGGCTGAAATGTAGATGAGATGTACAGAGGAGAAACAGGGAGTGTGAAATAGTACCCAATTGCCTCTGCCTTACATCATGCCAATGTTAAGCAGCCATCAGAGCTAGTCTGGCAAAGAATGGCTTGGGTGCAGCACACAGATCAAGGGTGTCCACACTCCACATTCCTCTTGAGCTCCTGGAAGCATTGGGCCAGACTCTTTTGGAGCAAGAAGGATGGGACAGGGTTATGGTTTTATGATCCTGAGGGCTAGGGTGCCCTGATCCCCACCATTACAGTGCATAGAATAGCTGCTAGGATGCGCAAGATATGTTACTCCTACAGGAGACAATGAACCCAAAACACACCCTCAACATGCAGGTCCCCGTGCCAGTCACTCCCCTGCATCTGGCATAGTTATGTCAGCAGGTTGTTCCCCAAAGCCAGGGGAATGCTGTGCTAGTCATTTGCTGCCATTTCCTGTCCCTTTTTTGCTGCACAAAGAGGTTGCATCTTGGTAGAGAATCCAGCCCATAATATTTACTTGAGACACAGTTGCCTCCAAAAGCTCAATGGGGCTGTGACTCTGCCTCGCTCTGACACAAGAGAGTATAACTGTGTGGTCTTTGTCCCTCTTTATTTCATAGTGTGAGAAATGGTGACTTGACTTTTTGTTTTCTAATGCAAAAAAAGAGCGTTCTCTCTTTGATAGGAATATTTTTCAGCTGCTCTGTTGTGTAGCACTACAGCTGTAATTCAGCTTGATAGTTATTCAGCAATACATTAGTACCAGGAGTGTGAAGGAAGTGTGCTGTGGGAGACCTACCTCGAATTTGCTTTCTTTTGGAGGTTTAAATCTGAGTATCAGTTATTTTGATGAAGGTTCTAAGTGTTTATGGTAGAAATACTGCACACTACAACTAGTTAGATCGGCTGGCATCAATAAGAATCTCCCCGCACTGGGATCAGAGCAAAAGCTAGTTGAAAAATCCAAAAAGGAGTTTTGCAAAGTATTTCAAAGTGTTGATCTGGTTTTGATTCCAAGTATTCAAATTGGAATGCTGTTCATGTTTAAAAAATAGTTATTGAATATAGTGTAGAAAATCCAGAATTTCATTAGACAAAAACGTTCCATTCAGCCAAAAGCCTGGATTTAGGTAAATGTCAATTGATAACTATTTAGATAATATTTTTGATAACTAATTGGGGGTAAAAAACTGAAAAAAAATGACCCACATTTTTTGAAAAAATGAAAAATATCACTAAATGTTAACTTTTTTTGTGAAAAATTATTGTTTTTAAAAACCTATATTTCAATAAAGATTCTGTTCAAGAAATATTGCTGAGTTCCAATCACAGCCATGGTAACTGTTTTGCTATCAGAATTCAAGCACTGTTTTCTTGATCATGCAGACAGGATAATCTTTCCCCCCGCCCTCAGATCTGTGCTGGCCAAAAAGTGTCATATCCCCATTGTGGACAGCCAAGAAAAAAAATTATTTGATAGATATCATAGGTCCTTCCCTGTATCTGTGTGATATTACCCTGCCTGAATGCATAGAGTTAAACCAAAAGGGATGGTTAAAGACTCAGATTCATAGATTCCAAGGCCAGAAAGGACCATTGAGAGTCTCTAGACTGACCTCCTGCATAATGCAGGCTAAAGAACTTTGCCAAAATAATTCCTAGAGTATCTGTCTCAGAAAAACATCCCATCTTGATTTAAAAATGGTCAGTGATGGAGAATCCACCAAGATCCTTGGTAAATTGTTCCAATGGTTAATTATTCTCACTGTTAAGAATGCATGCCCTATTTCCAGTCCAAATTTGTCTAGCTTCAACTTCCAGACATTGCATTGTGTTCTACCTTTCTCTTCTAGACTGAAGAGCCCACTATTAAATATTTGTTCCCCATATAGTTATATGCTGTAATCAAGTCACCCCTTAACTGTCTCTGTGGAGCTAAATAGTCTCAAAGAGCTCAATCACTATAAATGTTTTCTAATCCTTTAATCATTCTCATTACATTGGAGAGGGTTCAGAGAAAAGTATCAGCATCCTCCTTGAATTGTGGGCACTAGAACTGGACAGTGTTCTGTCAGTACCAAATAGAGAAGTAAAAATAACCTCTTTATTCCTACTCAAGGTTCCTGTTTATGCATTCCAGAATCACATTAGCCCTTTTTGGCCAGAGCATCTCACTGGGAGCTCATGTTCAGCTGATTATCCACCATAACTCCCAACCTTTCTCAGAGTCACTGCTTTGCAGGATAGAGTCCCCCACCCCCCATTCTGTGAAGGATGAGAAGAAGCCAGTCAGAAAAGGTAAAACAATAGCCAGGGTAATGTCCACAAAGAGGGACTCCTCTTCCCCAACCCTGATGGCAGAGCTGTTCACCAAGGCTGAAAATCTGAAGATCAAAAGACTCTAGTCTGCAAAATAGGATCTGCCTTACATAGATGGAGGAGAGAAAGACTCTGTGAGGTGGGCACACACACACACAGCAGACAGAGAGATTGAGAGTCAGGGTCTGCAGCAAGCAGGCTACAACTTGATCCCCAAGAGACCAGGGGGCACCAAAGCTAAATTATGCCTACCTAGAGGCTTGAGGGAAAAGCCAATCCATTATGAGTGTAGGACTCTTGTTTTAAATCCACTCGGTTACCAGGGAGTTGCAAAATGGAGTCCCAGACAGGAAATGGTATGACTGTGGGGCTCGAGCACAAAGGAGTAGAAGCACAGGCCTATCACTTGAACAGCTGAACTCAGGCAGCTGGATTTTGATGTCAGGTAGGGCAGTCTACGCAAGGACCATAACCCCCCTTGCTAGTCTACAACAGTTTTCCTTGGGTCTCAAGACAAAAATCCCTGTTCATGTTGTTCAGGAAAAAAACACTGTCAGTAAAAGAGTTAGACATGCTTGCAGCAACTGGGCACAATTCTAAATCCAGTGTAGAGAGGGCCTTAGAGAGTTTAGACAAAAACTTCCATATGCTAGTTATTCTGCGTAGAGAAGATGGAAAGGAAAACGAAGACTTCTCTGAAGTACTTGGTACTAGTCACTGTTGGAGACAGAATAGGACTAGACAGGCCAGAGGTCTGAAGCCTTTTTTCTTATTTTTTTAAATGGCTTGAGTCATGATTTTTGAATGCTTGGCATAGACGCTACTGGAAGAATAGGGCTGGCAATACTGGAAGAATTTAGACTGCAAATTTTAGTCCAACTTCACTTACTATTTCTTCATAGTTATACATTCTTAAAACTGCTGAAGGGAAAGTACATTACTTTAATTGAGGGTTCAAAGTCTCCTGATGATATACTGTTAGCTCTCAATTTATTGCTACCTTTCAGAGAATAAAATCTTCAATTACTAACAATTTGCCTCTACTGCATTTTTTTTCTTTAAATAATCTTAGAACCTGTGCTCAAACTCCTGCTGGGTGTTAGTTCTTGGTTTCCCACAATTAATTATAAAATTAGTAAACCTTGGGATAATATCTCAATTTTTTTATTCACATTATCCAACTCTACTTGGTCCTGTAGGGATTCTTCTAGGGCAGTTCTCTATCATTGTCTTTGTTTGGTGCCAAAAATATTAAAATTGTAATTATTAAATCTCTGAGAACCCTGGTTAAGTTAATATCCTCAGGTCATGAAGTAATTTTAGTTAGCAGAATTAAGATGCAGTGCTGAATTTGTGTAGTGGTGTCTTCAATCTGTAATATCTCATTAAAGAGTGTATACTCTCCAGTGAAAACCCTCTCCTGATGTTCTTTTCCTTTCCATAAAGAAGTTACTCTTTTCTTTTTCATTAGGATTTTAGAATATTAGTGTAAGATTACTAAAAACCCTCCTGTTGCCCTTAAGGATGATCTTTACGTAATGGTTCTCGCCAGGATACTAAAACTACCCCATTACCAGATCTGCTCTTTAGTGAAGCCTTGTCTACATTAGGGAAATTTCACATTCATTGTTAATGGTGATGGGTTAGGAGCCTTACTGTAGAAATGCCGCCACTGTTTTAAACAGTGTCCAGTTAGATGGAAGGGTAAACCCCGTTCAAAGCTAGTCCCTCTCCACTAGGACTCCCAACATTTCTACCAGCAGTGGCACTGGATTTTGTTAACAGTAGGAAACTTTGGCATATACGCTACCATGACAAGTTTTGGATGCCAGTTTCATACATGTATTGAAATGGAAAAGGAAAATGAAGTTTTACACCAGTTTACATTCTTACAACACTTGTTAAAATACTCGTGGCTCATCTGTTCTTCTAATACTAGATTTCTGTGGAAAGGCTTGAATGAGGGTTTTAAGTTTTACATATGTCACAAACAAAATATGGGCGGGGGAGAGGGAGAATGCTTTTCACTAGTCCAGTGGTTCACAAACTTGTTCCGCCGCTTATGCAGGGAAAGCCCCTGGCTGGCCGGGCTGGTTCGTGTACCTGCTGCGGTGCCGTAACAAGGGTGGGGCGAGTGAGGCACTTGCCTCAGGCACACAAAGCCAGGGGGCACAAAAAGTGGTGGAGAGAGAAAAAAAAAAAAAAGAGCTGCTGGCACAGAGATATTTATAAGCCAGGTGATCTCCCCCTCTCCCGCTGGCACCTGCCATCCTCCCCCACCCCTGCCTCCCCTGAGTCAGTATCTCCCGACCCCGACTTGCTCCTCCCCCGCTTCCCTGGCCCCAGAGCAGAGAGTCCTTGACTTCCCCCTGCAGCAACTGCTGCCGCAGGGTCCTAGCCCCCCTCCATCTCAACTGCCAGGGCAGACTGATTCTGAGGTAAAAATCACACAAACAAAGTGAGACATCCAAGGAACAGGTTTTAGAGTAGCAGCTGTGTTAGTCTGTATCCACAAAAAGAACAGGAGTACTTGTGGCACCTTAGAGACTAACACATTTATTTGAGCATAAGCTTTCATGGGCTACAGCCCACTTCATCAGATGCATGTAGCGGAAAATACAGTAGGAAGAAAGATATATACACAGAAAACATGAAACAATGGGTGTTACCATACACACTATAAAGGAGAGTGATCAGTTAAGGTGAGCTATTATCAGCAGGAAGGAAAAAGAACTGTTTGTAGTGGTAATGAAAATGGCCCATTTCCAGCAATTGACAAGGAGATGTGAGGAACTGGGGCCGGGGGAGAGAGCGGGGGAGGAATAAGCATGGGGAAATAGTTTTACTTTGTGTAATGGCCCATTCACTCCCAGTCTTTATTCAAGCCTAATTTGATGGTGTCCAATCTGCAGTCTCTCCTTGGAGTCTGTTTTTGAAGTTTTTTTTGTCGTAATATTGCGACTTTTAGGTCTGTAATCAAGTGGCCAGGGAGATTGAAGTATTCTCCAACTGGTTTTTGAATGTTATAGTTCTTGTCGTCTGATTTGTGTCTATTTATTCTTTCACATAGGGACTGTCCGGTTTGGACCATGTACATGGCAGAGGGGCATTGCTGGCATATGATGGCGTATATCACATTGGTAGATGTGCAGATGAATGAGCCCCTGATGGCGTGGCTAATGTGATTAGGCCCTGAGAACAACAACTCCTCCAGTGAACAGTAATTCTTCCTGCGAACAATTGCAAAAATTGCAGGTGCAAAAAGGGAAAGCATTTTAAGAAGAGAGCCTAAAATCAGTCTCTCTTGGGTGGAAAACCCAGATCTTCGGGTGAGGATCTAGCTCATTAACTTAACCGTAGATTTAAATTCTGCACTCGTACTTTTTTGTGGGAGGCTCTTTTTTCCCCCCATTGACAATTAAGATTTGTGTGGGGGTATGAGTGGGACTAGGTTCTCACACAGTTTTAACGCCTAAACGATATGTTCAGGGTTTACTTAATCCTTACACAAAAATTACAAGGATCCAGTGCAACTTGGAACACGCAAACCTGCATTTATAAGCAGATAGGGGGAAATAAATCATCTGTAAAAGAAAAGGAAACAGATCAAATACAGAGATAGCTAAGTCTAAATATCACACTACATCTAGTTCTGAGAACTATCATAGATCCCCAAGCAAATTAGTATGGTAGAGGGAGTATTAGCTTTGATGGAGGGAGCTATGAGTTCTTTCCATTCCTCCTCACTGCTGCCTGCTTTCTCCTGTTGTTTTTCTCTAACTTTATGACTCTGAACTGAACCTCTTTGAGCCACACCAGAGCACAGGATAAAAGCAAATGATGGCAAGTCAGCCTCATAAGAGCATTTCTAAAAGCAACAGCCAGAAAATAAACAAAACAAACATCAGAAAACCACCACCACCGAACATTTTGTGTTAAACAAAAAACCCAAGGGCCATATTTAGAGGGCTCACTTCTAAACCTAGATGGCAGTACTGTAGGTAGATTATCTGATTTAGGCCCCATTCTGCAGTCCTCACACTGGCTAAACTCATACTGAAGATGTAACACATTCACGGCCATTAAGATGAGGCAGAGTGGATAGGGAATATTGAAAGAGAGTTCCTCACCAGAATAAAGTAAAAAGTGCATCTATTGGAATCTCATCTGGACCAATTACAGCAAGGACGAATTCATGTTTGGGTGCCTGAACAATGAAGACCATGACTGAGATAAATGCATAATTTTTTACTTCTGGAGTTATATAAATTTTGATGTCAAATAGTATACGACATTCCTGCTGAAGTCTTCAGAACAAGTGCAGCACTTTTTGTGAATTTAACTGTACGACATTACTGCTAGATTATGTAGGTGGGGGTTGTTGAGTTGAGGGTTTTTTGAAGCAGATTGGTGGGTGATGGGTTTTCTGGTTCTATTTGAGGGGAGTTGCATTTAATAGACACTAAAAATTAGATTTTTAGAAATATTTCTGTGTTTAACTCCCAGTGATTCCAATTGGAATTTGGCACATATATACCTTTAAAAAAATCTGCCCCTACAGTCTCATTCCTCCATCACTTCAGTGAAGGGCTAGATTCTGTTCAGGATCTACATTAACTTCCACCAGCACAGGCCACAGCAGAAGGCTGCAGAGGTAAAAGGCTCACCAGGAGAAGAGAATGCAGTGATAGAAGCCTGCCATAACTTTTCTTGTGCCAGGATGGGAGCCAGATGGTTTGGGAGAAACACAGACAGGACAGCTGCAGAGCACACTAATTCAGCTACCATCCACAGAATTGCTAAGATGTTCCATTGGACGTTAAAGATGCTTCCTCCCTATAGTGAGGGCTATAAGGAAGGTTGATGATGGTAACACAACCTACCTTCCCGTGAGTTGAATCACTGCTTGGGCACAAATGGCTTTATTATTGCAAAGGGATAAAATCTACATGTCCTTGTGCCAGCTTTAGAGACTCAGGCCTGATTTATTCAATGGAAATAGTGCTGATATGAGGGCACTTGAAATATATTAGCTTTTTTCTTCACAACTTCATGCCATCATTACGTATCAAAAAAAGCGACCTCGTGCTTCTCCTGTTTGCTGCCCGCAAAAAAGAACCCTTTTTCTTCTTAGAAAACCAAACACATAAAAAACTAGAGCTGGTGGGTAGCTATAACCTAGCACGTTTCCAGCTATAAATATGAAAGTAAAACAAGCAAGAAAAAAATAATGCAAGGACAGCAGTTTTTACAGTTTAGTTGATGTATTTGTTTATTCTGCAGCCATTTTAGTGCTGGCCAGACTGACTGCTCCCTTAGTGCCTGAAATCAAACATAATATGTAGCCTAAAGATAACACTACACGAGAGTTTTCAGGCTTAAAAATGATGCTTTTCAATAGGGGACTCCTTACAGTGGCTTCTGTGTGACATTTTTTGTTTGTTTCATTTCAAGCACTTAAAGTAAAGGCATCAGCACACTGCTACAGGGCCTGATCCAAAGCAAAGTGGTGTCAATGGAAAGATTTCAACTGGGTTTAATTTAACCGGCTTTTGATCAGGACCATAGTGTCTAACTCACCTGAGTACGGTACCATTCACTTTTCAGTTGCTGTCCAGGAGCATGTGCTTCCACTCAGCTGTATGTCAGTGCATGAAGAGCAAAAGGTAGAAGATACAAACACTGCCTTGCTTTGCAATCCAATGGTTTAAACACTTTTAAAAAAATAATAAATCTGATTTTTTTCAGCTAATGACATATGAAAGACACTTAACTCTGTTATTGCCTGGTGTGTGTTGGGGTGAGATTTTAGTGTAATGATTCATTTTAAGGGTGAGAGTTTCTATGGAATGATGCAAGGGATCAGAGTTGTTTTGAGTGATCTCCTCCAGTGACCAATGTGTCACCAGTGAGGCCTGAAAGAGCCACAACCAGTCTTCCCTATCTGGAAAGAGTCCATTGATGGAGGGGAAGGGGCATGAAATGAACCCCCCCCCCACACACACACAATACCTACTGACAAAAGCATTCCTAAGTATTATTAAAATTTATAACTTTCCCATATCTTGTATGGTATGCGAAAAAGAATACTCTCTGTGCAGAGCTAAGGAGAGCATGAGACTCCAAAGTGCATATGGAAGTTGAGTGCAAGTTTTGCATATCTGTAGGTGCACATGCAATTTGACTTGCTGCCTGCATTGATGAGGTGGCGGGTGGCAGACTTATGGACTCAGTCGGGTGTGTGCAATTGTGCACGCACAGTTTGTCTTGCATCTGTATATAAACTTGGGCCAATGTCTCCAATGCAGTTCTCCTTTTTGGTTTGGCACTTTGTCTGCATACTCACTTGACAAGGAGCTCTACTGCTCAGATCTCTTTCACAGGTACTCAAAGAACATAACACAATAATTTCCATACTGAATTACACTCACAGTCTGTCTAGTCCAAAATCCTGACAGTTTCCAGCACCAGATGCCTCCGAAAAAGGTGCACCAAACTCAGAAGCAGGATGATATGGGGTAATCTGCTCCTTCGCCAAGTTCTCACCTCAATCTGTAGTAATTAGAGACTGGCTTAAACCATGAAGAATGAGGATTTATATCCTTTCTAAAAAAATTCTTATAGTTAATAACTCTGGATATTTTTGTTGTCCATATAAGTGTACAATCCTTTTTTTTTTAAACCAATACTTGGACATCTCCATCTCAGTGAGCACTGGGAGCAGAACCAGAACTGTGCCTCACTAATAAAGGGACAAGATTATTCATGGAAGACTCCAATGTGAGTATTTTCAACACTGCAAAATGCTGACTCTGTATAAGATATGACTAACAATATATAACATTGCTGTCTGCAGTGTTGTTGTAGCCATGCTGGTCCCAGAATATTAGAGAGACAAGGTGAGTGAGGAAATCTCTTTTACTGGACCAACTTCTGTTGGTGAGACAAGCTTTCGAGCTACAAAGAGGTCTTCCTCTTACTCACTGTTAGTTGAATCTCTATTCTTCCATAATAGAGTTATTCTTACTTTCACTATAAATATGTCTAAGTACTATGGTGTTAAGAAAAGTGATGGTCCTGAGGCAAATCTTTCAAGAAGGTGAGTATGGTTCCTTTGTGAATAGCAGGCCTGGTAATTTTGTAAGTGCTCAGTGGACAAGGGGTGGACTGCAAGTAATGCTCTGAGAACACTGGGGAAGGAGTGTGCCCATCACTTCCTGGGGGAAGAGAGCAAGGCCTGCAAGGACCTGGAAGGCTGTGCTTCAGCTACCAGAGGCTGGTGGTTTCAAGGAGCTGATCCACAGCAGCCTGAGACAAGACTGCTTCACATCAGGTCAGGTGAAGTGCCTCACAACCCTGGGTATCCTTGGGGACCATCACCTATGCATATGCACTAACATATTTATTAGCTCTCTTCAAATCAGCATTGAGCATTATATATATCTCTCAGTTAATATCAGACACAATATCAGCCATTATCATCAAATATACACCACACCATCTATAGGCTACTTAGCGCATCAGTACTATACCCTAATGGCACTTCTTAATTTCCCATTTCTTGTGGTCACAGACTGGGTGGGGACCCTCCTATAAACACACTTATCAGTTACTTAACAAGCACCTTATGCGACTTTTAGACATTTTGTGGTTTAAACAGAAATTTTCCATCCTAGAACATAAGTCAATTTAGTAATACTTAGCAATCCTTGAGCCAGAGTTTGACCTTCAGTAGGATCAGATCTGACCATTATGATTTCTACATACTCACCAATACTTGGGTTCTTCACCAGTAGAAACAGGACCAAGTAAACCTAAACCATCCCTGACAATAGTTTCTCCAACCTGTTTTTAGAAGCCTCCACAACCTTCTTTGGAAGTCTATTCCAGAGCTTAACTACTCTAAGAGTTAGAAAGTTTTTCCTAATATCTAACCTAAATCTCCCTTGCAGATTAAGTCCATTACTTCTTGTCCTACCTTCAGGGGAGAACAATTCATCACTATCCTCTTTATAACAGCCCTAATATATGTGAAGACTTATCAGGTCCCTGCTCAGTCTTCTTTGCTCAAGACTAAACATGCCCAGGATTTTTAAACTTTCTTCATAGGACAGGTTTGTATCTTCCCTCCCCAAACCCTCTTGTATGGACTGTCTCCATTTTATCTACATATTTCCTAAAGTGTGGTGCCCACAATTCGACACAGAGCTCCAGCTGAGGCCTCACCAATGCTGAGTACAGCAGGACAACTACCTCCCTGTGTCTTACATATGACACTCCTGTTAATAATTCCCATATGATAGTGCAAATATAGTACCTATCTTAAAAGGGGGAACAAAGAGGACCCAGGGAATTATAGATCAGTCAGCCTAACTTTGATACCTAGAAAGATGCTGGAGCGAACTATTGTACAATCAATTTGTAAGCACCTTTAGTGTAGCAGGGTTAAGGGATGTCCAGCATAGATTTGTCAACAATAAATTATGTCAAACTAACCTAATTTCCTTCTTTGACAAGACTACAAGGCTAGTGCAAGTGGGACCACTGGATGTGATATATCTTGATTTTTACTAAGGCTTTTGATATAGTCCTACATGACATCATAAGAAAACTAGGGAAATGTAGTCTAAATCAATTTACAATAAGGTGGGTGTGCAACTGTTTGAAAGACCATACTCAAAGAGTAGTCAGTGGTTCACTGTCAAATGGAGAAGTATCTTGGGGAGGGCATAGAGGCTACTCCTGGATCCAGTACTGTTCTATATTTTCATTAATGACTTGGATGATGGAGTGGTAGAGTATGCTTATAAAATTTGCAGATGACACCAAGCTGGGAGGGATTGCAAGCACTTTGGAGGACAGGATTAGAATTCAAAATGATCTTGATCAACTGGAGAACTGGGCTGAAATCACAAGATGGAATTCAATAAAGATAAGTGCAAACACATAGGAAAAAAATCAAATTCACAACTACAAAATGGGGAATAAGTGTCTAGGTGATAGAACTGCTGAAAGATTTTGGGGTCACAGTGGGTCACAAATTGAATGAGTCAATTTGATGCAGTTGTAAAAAAGGCTAATATCATTTGGGGTGTGGCAATTGGAGTGTTGTACATGAAGACACTCAGGAGGTATTTATTCCACTCAATTCGGCACTTCTGAGTCCTCAGCTGGAGGACTGTGTCCAATTTTGGGCACCACTCTTTAGGAAAGATGTGATCAAATTGGAAAAAGGCCAGAGGAGAGCAACAAAGGTGATAAAAACCTGACCTCTGAAGAAAGATTACAAATATGTGAGCAAATTTAGTCTTGAGAAAAGAAGCCTGAGCAGAGACCTGATAATCTTCTAATACCGAAAGTGCTGTTATAAAGAGGACAATGATCAATTGTTCTCTATGCACACTAAAGGTAGGACAAGAGGCAATGGACTTAATCTGCAGCAAAGGTGATTTAGTTTAGATATTAGGAAAATCTCTTACTATTAAGGTAATTAAGTTCTGGAATAGGCTTTCGAGGGATATTGTGGAAGTCCCATCATTTGAGGCTTCTTAGAACAGGTTGGACAAACAACTGTCAGGAATGGTCTAGGTTTACTTGGTACAGCCCAGGGAGCTGGACTTGACCTCATGAGTTCCTTCCAGCCTTACATTTCTATGATTTTATATTAACCTTTTTTGCAACTGCATCACATTGTTGACTCATATTCCATTTGTGATTCCCTATAGCCCTCAGATCCTTTTCAACAGCATTACCACCTAGCTTGTTATTCTCCATTTTCTAGTTGCACGTTTGATTTTTTCCTTCTTAAGTGAAATACTTTGAACTTTTCTTTATTGTATTTCATCTTGTTGGTTTCAGACCACTTCTCCAATTTGTCAAGGTCCTTTTAAATTCTAATCCTCTCCTCCAAAGTGCTTTCACCCCGTTCCAGCTTGGTATCATCTGCAAATTTTATAAGCAAACTCTTCCAATTGCAGTGGGAAATGTTTTTGTTAAAAACATTCACAAAATTTGAATCCCATTTATCAAATAGCGCTACCATCTGATTTTCACCAGCTGAAAATATTTGTGAAATTTCACAAAATTGGTATGCATGAAAAGATTTCCCGGTAGTACCACAAAAATTCATTAACTTGGAAACATGGACATTTTACCTCCTTTCTCTTTTGTCCTGGCCAGACTGGAAAAGTTATTTCCTATATCCAAGCCAACTAATACTATAATAATACAGTCTTATAACTTGGGATATTTTAGCTTCACACAGAAATGGCAGAAAGATTAAAACATTCACAAAAAAGGTAATGAACAGTGAGGCTATATCAAAGGAAAGCATCTTTGAATTCATTCAGTGGGGGTTCTTTAGATTTACTTGTCAACTTGCAGCTGAATTATTTCGGTTTGGAATGACAGAAAGAGCTATCAGAATTATTTCACTTACTGAAAGGTATGTTAATATATTGCCCAGGCTGTTGTGAGGAAACGACAAAAAATAAATAAATTAATGAGTGAATATGAGTATGTCATTATAAAGGTGTGTAATGTAAAAGAGAGAAGAAATCAATGGTGTTGTGACCATTGATTCTTGCAGACAGGAGATCAGTATACACAAGAGGACAGGGCCAGTTGCATGATATTTAAAGCATCCACCTTGCCCCCCTTACCCCCTTATTATAAATTTTAAAAAAAAAAAAAAAATGAAAACAGTGGAGTCACATCTTTCATCTAAAGGTCAGCGCATAAAGAAAATATAAAATAAAAAAAAAAGTAAAGAAAATTACCATAACACACTACACACACACAATACACACAATACACTAGAACACAGTCCTCCTCAACCTACGGCATGTGATTCATCACCTTCAGGATAGAGTCGATTCCTGTGTGGTGTGGTGTGCATTTCCTTCATTTTATCACTTTAATTTTAGGTTTTGCATGCTTTTTAAGGTTTAGTTTTTATCTTTTCTATCTATCTATAATATATAACTAAACTATTATGTAGTGTAGATTTTAAAATGTTTTTTAAAATTTCATAAAAATTAAATTTTAAATTAAACCCCCAGACCCAGCCAGGACCCAGGAGGAGTGTGTGCCCTGAAAAATGAAGTCGCAAATCCACTTTTGGCCTTTGGCATGCTGTTGCTGCCTGCCCCCCCCTTATCACATAGTATTGTTTCTGTTCATTTGGATGACTGAAAAGTTTATAAAAAAGAACAAGGCAATTTGGGTCTGAACTTTTGAACACAGATTCCAACTCTTCTTGTGAACAAAAAATTAACTCACACAGATGTTCACAGAAAGTGAACAAAAAAGTTCAGGAATGCCACTGAAATAAATTTTTAAATTTTATTAGAACAAATGTTGTGAATAATTTTTAAGTATCCACATATCTCTAGCTGAAAGGACAGCACATTTCTTTTCACTTATCTTATATCCTTACTTGAACCTAGAGGTAAAAAGCTAATATATCAGTTCACCTAGCTAACATGAACACTGATTTTAGTTGGTTTAATTTTACTTGCTGTTTCGTTAACATTTTAAAGCTTTTCTTAAAATCTGTTTGGTTAATTGAAAAGTGCTTGTGCACAGCAATGATAATAAAATAATAAATTACACTTACCAAGCATTTTTCAAACAGGCTTTCAAAGTGCTTTAATTGCTCGTTAAACAAACAGTTTATTGCTAAAGTCACAGCTGTGTGTATTTCTTTGCTGGTCAAGTGGAACCAAATTGCATATTCACAGTTTACAGTAGTTGAAGACAGTGGTTAAAATACAGAGTGATGGAAAGCACTTTTGATTTAGTACATGGAGGCATATATTTTTATAATACCTGTGCACCAGGGTCTAACCCAAATTAGAAGGTGCTGGAATATTTACTACTATTACTGAGGATCTGGACATAATTTTTATTTACTCTGAGGTCTGTTTTTAATCATTTTCAATGTAAAGGAGACTCAGTCCTTCCAGTTTATTACTGAGAAAATGTAACCCCTCTATCTCCTGTCCTCCCACATATGCATATCCTACATGAATGTGCATTCAAGTATAAGATACTTATTAAGGGCCAAATGCACCAGTGAAGTGAATCAGCACCATTCAAATGAAGATGTTGATAACATGGTGAAAATTTATAGCCACCTGCTTTCCACACAGTTGACACTCCGAGAACTGATTTTCATTTACACTGACTCCCCTTGACACGTCTTTCCTGGGTGAAAGGAGGAGTAAATATTTACACCCATTTTAAGGCCCCCATACACTAAAAAAAAGTCATGGGATGAGGCCTTAGTGTAAATGAGACTCAAGCTCCTAAATGCTCTTTACTGCCAACACAGCCCACACTCCACAAAGGGCCTAGATGCTCTCAAAAAACAAAAACGAATAGGGTCAATTGGACCAACTCTGAAGTAGGACCCACAAGGAATGTCACTGCTGTGGCCAGAACCAAAAGATCCTTCTTTTCCACTACCATAGTGTCCACCACATCCCAGCTAAGGAAGATGTTCCATCTCACTAACCACCCAATAGATACAGACTGCCTTTTTCCACCCCAAAGACAACCACCTCCTGTATGAGAAACTTTCCTCCATCTTTGTCAGCAAAATTGAGCAAATCCATGACAGCTTCTTGGAGACCATGCTTAATATACCTGTGCAAGACACTCCTCGTACCACCATCATCAATGGCTTAGATATGACAGTGAAGGATACTCCAGACAGCCTTCTGGTACTATATCTAGTTTTAAAAAATTAATCTGTTTCTATAACATCTTGAAGTGTTATGGTATACCAAAAAAGTTATCATTCAGATTTTATATCAACATGCAGCTTGCATAGTTAAAGTAAACACAGGCTTGAGCAAATGTTTTAACATAGACAATGGTGCCAAAAAAGGATGCATTCTCTCATCATTCCTGTTTGGCATTGCCATTGACTTCATTATGAGAAAAAGTGTAGTCAGATACATCAGCATCACATGGTTTAATGTTAGTACACTAGGTGATACAGTTTTTGCTAACAAAATAGCTCTTAAGTGACAGCTCATCCAGCATACAAGCAAAATCCAGTATTGCCAAAAAAGACAGGGAGTAATAATTATGAAAAAACAAATCTAAGGAGAACCTCAGTGATTTAAAAAGTTTTAGCAACAGGCAAAGGGAAATCAAAGCTATAGCAAATGAACACTACATTTAGCACTATGAACACTTCAAGCACTTACCTTCACGAAAATATACTTGCACTGATTTTCACAACATTGCAGCTCTGCAAACAAAACAAAAATATCACTCAGACAAATGTCCATAAATTATGGGGGGAGGGAGGTGTTATTGCTATGAATATAGTTAAAGTAAATGTTTGGAGTTCTATATGACCATATATTTATGGACACTGCTTTGTAGTATTTATCTGGCTCTAGACAGGGGCGGCTCTATGTATTTTGCCGCCCCAATGGCAGTCAGGTGGCTTTCAGCGGCGTGGCTGTGGGAGGTCCTCTGGTAACATGGATTTGGCAGCATGCTCATGGCGACTGGCAGGCCATCCCCCACTGCTTGCCGCCCCAGGCACGCGCTTGGTGCGCTGGTGTCTGGAGCCGCCCCTGGCTCCAGAGGTTCTGATCAAGTGAGATCCAAATCCCAATCATCTGTTGTTCTGATTTTGTAACACTGAAACCTAGCAAACAGTTTTTTCAAAACAAAAACTTATTTTTTTCTCCCATGTATAGTATTTTTAAATTGTGAATGAATTTATTACTCATTAAAGTTGTGGCTGGATAGCAGCAGCTAAAGCAAACCATAGCATAGATAGGATTGTGCAAGTTTCTTCATATAGCAATTAAAATGCACCTACCAGGTATTCTAATCCCAGTGTCCCTAATGCATAGTCCCATTTGTGAGTTTACTAAACCTGGGATCAGGATCAGAATTTACTTGTTTTTAAAAATGTAATTATCTCTATATAAAGTCCCTTGCTCCAAAATCTACTATATTCAAGTCCTTGGCTACCCATATTAGAAGATACAAACTCCTTTGATTTTTACATAGTTATGCAACTGACTTTTATAACCTTGTGCTGATGTGTAATGAGACTGCATAACAAAGTCAGCACTGTACCAGTATTAGTAGCAGCCACTGAAACTCCAGTTTCTAGTGGGCTAGTGAATGTTTAGTCAACATTCTCAGTGTGTAACTGCAGCACTTCAGAGAGACCCCTCCACTCGCTTCAAGGAGTATGCACATACTGAGAGTTTTCATAAGCATCTTTAGTCAGATGACATATTAAAAAAAGGCAATGAAGAAATAGATGGAATGGAAAATTAAATCGCAGCTAGGTTTCTCAGTGTGAAGCTAATGGCAGGCCAAATGCATACCCTGCAAAACCTGGCAAACTGGAGTTTTTTCAGTGATGACAACCTCTGCAGGAAAGCGATCTGCCTTAGGAAACGATGCATGGGAGCACAGCAATGGAGGGATGTAAACCCTCTCTCAACTTCCAGATCTACAGTTATCTGGGAAAAAGCATTTTACTATATCCCACTCAGTTTTAGAAGGCAGTGAGGAAAACGTGTTTTAATTAACAGGCAAATTCCTCAAAGCACCTACATTTAAATTATAGTGAGCACTTGCTGCCTGTTTCACAGGCACAGACAGATTTCTCTTCCAAGAGATTATTGTTTTCTAACAGGAAAGTGTTACTTAAAGAGAATGACCAATGACTTTCACTTTGCCTGTTTCCCTTCCACAGGAAGGGGTATTACATACCTTCCATTGTACATTCTAGGAGAAGGCTTTTCTATTCTAGTCTGTTCTATGTAGGTTTGTATACCATCCTCCTCACCACAGCATCAGAGCACCTTCTGGTAGCAATTTACATAATGTGACTAACATCTGTCATGTGTGGTTCGTGTTCTCTCATCCTCTCCTCAGAGGGAGAATCGTGTATGTAGTGTAGTGCTGTCATTTGGTTTTGTTTTTTAAATATATGCTTGTTTTATATTAGAGAGGGCTATGTTGAAGCAGTGCTTTTTTTTTGACTTGGAGTGGAAGGTGGGGAGATTGGTGATGGTCCTTGTTGTGTGAGTTCAGTACAAAACCTCAGAGCAGCCCCTGAGAAAGCTCTCCTTCTTGTAGCAGAATTTGGTTGGTCCAGATGGAAGGTGGCAAAGATGTGTATAACCAAGGCCAGGTCATCATCTATCACAATGGGACTATTTCCTAGTCAACCATAGATGGAGCAGGAGCAGTTTTGAATTACGATTGAATCGACCAGTTAATTGTGTACCTTTAACCAAAGGAGGTTGCACCATAGGGCCACAAACATTTGCTAGGGAGATTTTGATCTCCCTGACCTTCCCATATTGCTAAATGGGAAAAGGGTCCCAGTTGAATCTCATCCAGGTGGAAGAGGATCTCAATGTGGAAAAGGTTAATGACTGTTCTAAAGACAGACAGAATTTGTTGGTATCTGTTTTAGCCTGGAAGCATTTACATGTTGGTTCTTTCTAAAAACTGTTCTTTCCATATATAGTTCACTAGTACCACATTGTGCCAGAGAATGCAAGGAGGAAGAGAGCAAACTCAAGATCACAAATATAAGGTTACCTTTGGTCATCAAACCTGCAAACACTCCACAAATCTGTTACTCTGGGAGTAAGTGTAACAAATAGATTACCACATGCATTCCATTTCTGAAGGATGGCGGGGGAGATCTGTGAAGGCAAGTTAAACTACAGTAGCTCTTATGATAGGAGAGCATTAGAAGTGTCAGACACTACTTACAGCTGAGCATCCAAAAATTCAGATAATCTGAGGAGCTTTCAAATTTAATTAAGCCCTTTAGGGCTTGAAATCATTCTGGACTGGAACTGGATGGGAAACGGTTTTCCCATTCTGTTAAAGTTTCAGATTTCAGCAGTTCTCATTTCACATCAAAATGAAACCAAGACCATTGGAAATTTTTCATTAAAAAACCAAAACAAAAAGTAGACACCCCCCCAGAATATGGTCTGACTTCTGAATCAAGTGGAGCAGGGCCTAGAACCTGGGTCTCGCACATCCCATGTGAGTACCTTATCCACTAAGCTATTTAGGGGTGAAAAAACTAATTTCTAGTTCTGACAAGAAAATCCATTCTGGACCTGAGAAGCCATTTAATTAAAATTGGTATGTTCCAGTGAAAAGTTTGTTTTGCCAAATCAGCATTTTCCAATGAAAAACTGTTTTATTGAATGATTCCTGATCAGCTCTTCTCTGAACCTCTCATAACCAGGTTTGCTTGTTAGATTTCAGGCGCTTACACAATTTCAGAATTGGTTGGACACAATACTAGGGGAGACAGAATCCACTTTTGCCATTAACTTTAATGTAAGCATCACTAGAGTCATGCCTTTCATGACATTCTGTTACTTCTGCTCCCCTTCCTGGGACTCCCTGATTCTATCACAAGAAAGGAGAAAATAAAAACAAACCAGAGTCTGTGATTGATTTCTATAAGTTTCAAATTAAATCCTCCATTCATAAATTCTCCCAGGAAATCTTACTCCAAGCCTTCTTTGTATGAAGTACTAGAAGATATTTCAACATGACTACTATAAAAGTTGACCAAACATGACCATTATAAAAGTTCTGTATGGAACCAAATTCTGACTAGAACCATGCAGAGGTACACACCAGAAAACCTATAATCAGCAATGTGGTTGGGATGTGACTGCCAATATTCTGGCCATTCTGATACACCATGGAGAAGCCAGCACTCAGACCTTCAAGGACAGAAACAGGGGAGTAAGCCATAATGTAGCTGGGAATTAGAGAATGGCCAACAGGTTTCTAGATGGATGCTCCATAAACCTGCACAATGGTCAGTACAAACTAGTGCAACTTTTAGTAGAAACAAAATGCAAAGAGGCTGTTTCATGGAGTTAATTTCAGTCCTGAGTTGGGTCCTCTTTATTTTCATGTGCATGGTTTTTCAAATTAGAAAACCAAAAGAAAAACAGGAAGGTTGTTAGTATGTTAATGAAAGGAACTGAACACAGGCCAGGGTGAGAGATTAGCCAGCAGATCCGGTTGAACTTTTTATTTTCAATAATATTTGTTACAGATTTAGCACTCTTGTGAGTGAATCAATCACAAAGTGATCTTGGGCTGGATTGTGTCCTTGAAGTCTGCTCTAAGTAAGGGCAGTTCATAGCCATCCTACCTCAGGAGCAGCAAGGACCAAGTTTTGAGCCAGAGGATGACAATTAGAGTAACAGAAATTTTCTACAGGAACTGCTGGTGAGGCTGCCAGCCTGCCTGGTTTCCTGCCAGCTCACCTCCCGTTCATCTTCCCAGGCTCTCCAGCAGCCCACCTGACAATCATCTGTGAGCTGGGGAGCCTGTGACCAGAATGTTCCCCCCTCACACATGTTCCATTTTGGAAGAATCAAAATGGAATGTTTTGAAAATATGCCTCTTTGAAATTTTGCATAACCCATTTTTGTTCTAATTTGTTCTTTCAGAAACGTGAAATTGCCTAGGGAGGTTGTGGAATCTCCATCTCTGGAGATATTTAAGAGTAGGTTAGATAAATGTCTATCAGGGATAGTCTAGACAGTATTTGGTCCTGCCATGAGACCAGGACTCAATGACCTCTTGAGGTCCCTTCCAGTCCTAGAATCTATGAAATTGCTACAGGATGGGAATTCCAGTTCCCACACAGCATTACTCACAACGCTGTTCCTATTTCCTCCTTGTTCTATGTGGGATGTAAGCGAAGACCATTTCCCAGCCCTGCCTGCCTACTCCCTACCCACTTGCAAGAGAAAGAAGCAACAGCTCAGTGGTTGCTTTCCTTGACACACTGCAGGTCACAATGTGGGTATCCCATGCTTGGAAATGAGGTCTCTAACCCTCCTTCCCCGTGCCTATGTTCCAGTGCATAGGCCAGCTCATGGTTGAATCCTTAATGTATTCATTATTCATAAATATTCACTGCATAGTCTGCACAAATAGCATTCAGACACTGGCTTGTTCACAAACAATTTTGCTTCAGACATTCACTATTTGTACAGTAGTTCACTTATATCTTAGGGTGTTGTTTCTGCCCCCTGATTGCAGGAACTAAAACTATCTTGCGTAGGAATACTGAACAGCCAAAAGCAATTCTTGCATTAGTAGTGTGAATTTTTGCATGAATATCTGTGTAAAAATTCACGAAACTTGGAATTCTCAGGAATACACAGCAGCCATCCAAATACTCTGGAATATCAAATAATATGGCACACGAATATTAGTGAATCAAGTTCAATGGTTATTAACACAAAGAAGACCGTTCTCTGTTTACAAATCAGAGTTTTATTATTATTATTAATAGTAGTATTATTATTCAGACAGACAAGTCAGTATAAGGCAAGCTGATGTCAGTGGCATGCATTAAAATGGGATTTAAAATAAATCCTGTCTAGAGAATAAAGATGTATTGGGTAAGTACCCAAGAAAAAGGTTTTGAAAAAGAAACAGGGAAGAGAGTGGTCTGAAGCGGAGAGCCTGAAGCAACAAACAGGAAAGGATGAAGAGACAGGCACAAAAGAGCAAGCTAGTGCAAAGAAGAGCCAGAGGGGGGAAAAAAGAAGTTGATAAAGGACAGATGACAGAGACGGAGAATCAAAGTGACAGACATAAGGAAGTTAGAGAGATTCAGGAATTTAAGAAACAAAATTGGCATTTACCAAAAGGATCCTTCCACCAAAGATATTGCCAGAATCAGTTTCATTTTCTCTCTTTCAATGTTTGTTGATTCCTCACATGCTCATTAGCTGGGGGAGGGAAACACTAACCCAGTTTTTGGAATCATCATCATAAGAAGGTCCATCGCTCACATCAGTAACAGAGTTGGTTGGATGATTCATCACAAATTAATATTGTCTAGAATTTCCAAAGGGGCTGATATGAGTTTGGCACCCAACTTCCATTAAATTTCATTGTGATATAAGTGCCTAACTCTCTTAGGGTCCTTATTCATCACAGAGCTCTTTTTCTGTTTCCAATTATTCTACAGACTGATCATGTCCCTGATTCTCCACTTCATTACCCCAGTTTACACTCTATCAAATACCCCAAATCCAGGAAATTATCTGGTCCCCACCTGGGGATTTGCTACTTTGCTATGGTCAGATACAAACATCGGTCTTATCACTCATAAATAAAATGTAAGCTATGCTTAAATACATACTGTACTAAATGGTAAACAGACAGGGAAAATTAAAGATATGTGGAATGAGGGGCAGCCGCAGAGAGGGGACAGTTGAAAGAAAGCAAAGATATCCCACAAAACAATCTTGAACAGAGTGTTGACTTTGTGCTCTACTGAATATCTGAAATACAGTGTTCAGAAACCAAATCCTCTGTTTGTAAGTGCCTGTTCTTTTGGATACTTTAAAAGCATATTTACTATAGCATGCTCATTAAATGTGTATAACCTCCAGGTGCCTGCTCCTGGTCACAAAATAATTTGCCTGGAGATGGAATCCCCGTTTCTATTGTATGGGATGTGTTAGGCCAGACCCACAGTTATTATTACTATTTAAATATTAAAAACTATCACATCACCTATGGGCTGATCTCCAATCATGGACCAGGACACAATTTTGCTAGGTGCTGTACAAACAAAAGTCAAAAAGAGACTGCAAACTCTTTGGAGAAGGACTAGCTAAATGTAAGACAAGAGAACAGATGGATACAATATTGGTCAGCATGAGAGGAAGTGGTCTCAGCACATCAAAAGCCTAATAGTTGTCAAGCTTTTTGTAGGTATCACAGCAGAGGAGAGTTTTAAGAAGGCATTTGAAGGAGGATAGTGAATTAGTTTTCTGATATTTGTGAAGAACTGCTCCTGAGAAGGGCAGGCAGCATGGTAGCAAGCACAAAGGTCCTTACATGGAAATGTAAGGCGGGAGCAATGGAAGCTGGCATCATAGACCAATGGGAAGTGGAAGCTGACCTTTTGATGCTGAATAAGAGAGGATAGGTAGGGTGAGGATAACTTGAGGAGGGACTTGAAAGAAGCTTTTGTTTGGTATGATGGAGAATAGGGAGCTAGTGGAGGGATGTAAAGATGGGTGACAAGGTCAAAACAGGCTAGGAAAATCATCTTTGTATCAGGGGTCTGAATGGATATAAGTGGAGCAAGACGGCATTTGTCAAAGCCAAAGAAAAGGATGTTGTAGTAATCTAGACACAAGATAATGAGAGCCTGGATGAGAGTTTTAGCTGTGTAGATGATAGGGAAAGATATATCAGAGACATTATCCAAAAAGCGACAAAGAGTCCTGTGCTTGGAAGGAAAATTGACAGATCCATTGAGGTAAATAGAATTATGGTGGACTAAATACACATTAAAACATGATGAAAAGCCACTTTGAGAACACTTATATTGGAAGTGTGCCTGGCAACTATATGTGATCCTGTACTGAACATGTATGAATTAAAATAATAGCATCATCTCAAATAGTCTTAAAAGTAACTTTTATGTTCAAATATATTTAGGAAGGAAAGTGGAAAAACAGCTTTCCATTATGAACTGCAAACTGACTGTTCCAATAAACCATATCCAGCTTATTTCTTAAAACAAACACAAGCAAAGTCCCCTTGTAGCAGCAAGTGTCCTTAGATATCCTTGTCTGCCTGACCTACCCATAATCATGTCAGATCAGTTAACTGGAAACTGGGTGTATGAAGAGCAACATGTTTCTACAATGAGTGCAACTGTAGGTTCTGTTTTTGTAGTGCTATTAATGAGTAAATAATATCTAATACTAGGGTGTCTACTTTCCAACACAGATGTAGGTCAAGTGGATAAATACAAAGCAGAAACAACCAACATTTTAGTCACACACACATAATTGGCTGAGACTGTTGTAGGGAGCTCTCAAATACCAGTCTAGAATTATTCAAAGCTTGGCTCTGTGTGAAAACTTCCTGCTAACAGAACCAAAGTGGTGCTGCTCACAACAGTCATGCAATAATTGCAATTAATTGTACTAAGGTGAAATAAAGATCAAAATAAGGTTTGCATGGAGGCTCTTGGGAATTCTAAATCACAAAGGGTTTTGAGTTTGTTTTTGTTTTCTAATATATCACCAACTGTTTTCCTAACCCTCAGGAATCCTCCTGATGGCTATGATCAAAACTGTTACACTCCAGAGCTTTTAATGGTGCATATATGGTGTCAGAGCTCCGACCTTGTCCCCATGGGTCCCACGCTTCTAGGTGGTTTATGGTAGCCTCAGGGGCTCACTGCGACCCTCCACGTAACCCTTCTCTCTCTAGGGCCAGGGTTACAGTCTACGGAGCCCTTTTCATCATAAGCCAGCAAGGAGGTTGGTCAGACAACTCCACAGTCTCTGTTGTCCCTAGGGCTTATTTCAGAACAGTTTAGCCTCCTGTCTTGACAGGAGCCTGACTTCCCCTCCTAGGAGGTGTTTCTGTAGTGGCAGGTTGTGGGGGCAGAACCCAGGCCCACCCTCTACTCTGGGACCCTAATGGTAGCAGCTGTTGGCATCCAACCTTTCACTGCCAGAGTTGCTACATTTCCCTGGGCCACTTCCCCACAGCTCTCCTTCTTCACCCTTACCTGAGTGCTCCCTTACCAATGGCTTGAGGATATCTTCATTAACCAGCCCTTCAGCCACACTTCTTCTCCCCTGGCTCTTCCCAGCTTGACTGGAGTGAGCCCTTTTATAGTCTTAAAAAGGCCTTAATTGGGAGTCAGGTGTTCACATTACCTTAATGGACTCACCTGACTCTTTGCAGGTTAATTGGAGTCAGGTGTTCTCACTAGCCTGGAGCAGCCCCTGCTCTGGTCAGTCAGGGAACAGAAAACTGCTAATCCAGTGGCCAGTATATCTGCCTTCTACTACTTTGTTGTACCCAACTGGCCTGGGTCTATCACAATACACACTGGAATTTGTTTGAGATAAAACATGGGGAATTTCCCTGGACAATCTATGTGGCTGAACAAACACATGCATTCCCATGATAATTCACTGTTGACTTTCATAGAAAAGCAAAAGGATCTTCTTTATCCAACTCTCTCAAGCACTTAATTTTAATCATAAAAAGGCTTTATAAAAAGCTGACAATTCCAAGCCTAAGTGATATTGGCCGAAATCAAAGTGATAGTACAACAGTCTTTAATCATGCAGTGCTGCCAATAGAGTTATCACAGAGAGGTTTATTCTTTTCTGTTGTCACATGCCATGAAGTCCATCAGTGAGCCTTGTTTTACACTTCGTTTATTTATACAATCTAATAAAAATCTTAATAGTTTAAAAAAAATTATCCCTCCTTAAGACCTGATATTATTACCTTCCCCCATTGCCAACTGTTGTGAGATTTAATCAAGAGGGTTACTTTCCATAGGGAAATTGGTTACTTTTTATGGTCTCTGCCAGGGACTAGAAATATAGTTGGTATAAAATATCTGCTTCTTAAAAGTGTCTAAATATGGACTATTGAATAAATAATGTACCTTTAGCGGATCCTAAATGCTAATTTATGCAACTGTCTGTCAGACAAAGAAACAAAATCTATAGCTGGAAAAGCTTTTGCAGTGCCCGTTCGGAAACTCAACCCTATTATTAAATAGAAATGGGCTGATTTTCCAAAGGTTCTGAGTACCCACAAATTCCATTGGAAGCTGCAGGTGCTCAGCACATCAGCAAAATCGTGCCTTAAATGTCTATAATCGGCTCAGCACTGTACAAAACTCAAATGTAAGAACAGTCCCTGTTCCCAGGCAGGGGCGGCTCTACAAATTTGGCCGCCCCAAGCAATCGTGCCCGGGAGGCGCCCCCGAGCCGCGGGAGCAGCGGACCTGCCTCGGGCATGACTGCGGAGGGTCCGCTGGTCGCGCGGCTCAGCTGCACCTCCCGCAGCTGCGGACGGTTCGCTGGTCCGGCGGCTCCGGTTGAGTTGCCGCAGTCATGCCTGCGGGAGGTCCAGCCGAGCCGCGGGACCAGCGAACCGTCCGCAGTCATGCCTGCGGCAGGTCCGGTTGTCCCGGGGCTCCGGTGGACCTCCCGCAGGCATGACTGAGGCAGGTCCACCGGCCCAGCCTGCCGCCCCCCTGGGAAAGGGCCGCCCCAGGCGGGTGCTTGCCCCGCTGGGCTCTAGAGCCGCCCCTGTTCCCAGGATACCTTACAGTCAGAGAGTTATCACCTTTAGAAAGGACAGGATGTACTGTGGGACCATGAGGAGAATGTGAATTTGTTTGACTCGCATTGATTTTAGTATAAATAATGACTCCCCTCATATATGATGTTACAGTGGAGAGGGCAGTTGCTGTGGATCAATGCTTCTGGGATTTGTGAAAGAAATGGGACTTTATGGGGGACTTGAATGAGGGGAGAGTGAAGGCCTACTGGCCTAGGTCCAAATCATGGCCTTATTCAAGTCAACAGGAGTTCTGTCCACTGCCTTGTTGTTATCAAATTATAAAATGATGTGTCAGCACTGATATGGGAGCCACAAAATGGTGTTAATTTTACACACACTGTACTGTTCTACAGTATAGTTAATTCTTAAATACAAGGTAAATTATGGGCCTCATCCATGAATTTCTCCCCTTTTCGGTTCAGGAATTATCCATAAAGAAATCATGATTTCATTGAATTAATCATCAGCAGAATTCATGGGCTTATAGCTTATTCATGAGCAATTAAATTTGATCTATTTTCATTGGACACTTAGGCCACATAGTATGCATCAATTTCCTGATTGGGAAAGGCTACACTCTTACGAGTAGGTTTGCAATATTCTGCAATATTCCTTGTAATTTAGTTGGGTTTTGTGGACTTCCCTAGAAACAGTGGTGGATTAATGCACAGGCCCACAGCACCCATGCCCAGGGGCCCCAGCCAATTTGGGGGCCACCCACGTGTGAGGGGCCCAAATGTTCTTTGTGCCCAGGGCCCCAGTAAATATCAATCCACCTCGGCCTGGAAATCATTTGCTAAGTATTCTCAGAAAAGAAACACAGGAACAGACTCAGTGGAAGCAAATTCATTTAAAACTCAATGAATGCTTACAGCAAAGGGGGAGGGAGAAGACAGTATGTTCTCATTTGTATTTAATATAAACGGTATCAACAGTGTTTCTAGTTTTAGGGTGAAATTTATAAAAACCTACCTTACAGAACCTACCCAAGCCCCTACAAAATAGTGGAGGAATATATATATCCTGGAAATACCTAACTACAAGCATTGCGCAGCATTGAAAATTATTTGTGGAAGGATCAGTACACCCTAAAGGTCTCCAGTGCTCATATGGACCTCATTCCCAGGAATCCTAACAGAACCATTTGTTTTATATTAATAATGGAAAATCATGAATTTATAAATCTGAGTTTCAATGCACACTGCAAAAAAACCCTCCATAATCTTCCTAAAAGATTTACACCAAATATCACAGGATGTAGATGCAAATCAATCATCCTAGTCTTCTCATATGGGACAATGTTTCTTTTACAATGCAATACCTCCAGGCATGGAAATGTATTCTTTTTTATAGCACTTTAAATTGCACCTTAAAAATAATAATAAAACATTGTTAAGAATTGCTTACAGGGTTAGAAGTCAATCTGAGAGTCACATCAATTTGAATTACTGCATGCCTCAGTTGCATTTCAGACACCAGGACAATACCATGCAGCTGAACGTCCTGGTTTTATAGTCTGATTTCCAAGGTGGTCATGAAACACGCTTTCATTTAAATAGCGGTAACCTTGAAGTAACTTATAAATGAGATATATGGATTTATTGCTTAGCAGCAATTCATGATCTCACTGCATGATTAACAAGTCACTTATTTGCCAGTTTGTATAAATAACTCTGATTGTTCCTTATGATAACAACCTGAAACTTATCGTTTCTGTTTAGAAATAGAGACCTAAATTTTCAAGAGTGACTACTTTCTTCTTTTCTCGTAACATTTTCCTACAAATTCTGTCTCTTTATGATTACATTATAATCATCTGACAGTACAGTTAGAGCTACCTGTCCACATAGGCAAAAAAAGTGTCATGATAAATTGTCTTCATTAAACATAAACAGTAAAGGACTTGACAAAATGAACTTTGACAAAACAATTGCGGATGTATGATATGTCACATTTTGTTGACAAATGATAGCTACTTGAGAGAATGCCTTCTGATAATTATAGAGAACAATCAAAGGATCCTGGCAATGATTATAACAACTGTCTTAGCTGTGTCTTGGATGAAGTCAGTGAGATTCCTTCTAGCGGTTTGCTGCAGGCTTGTCTCTGATATTTTGCATATGTGTTGCATGCTATCTAATTACCATCATCAAATCAAAGTTTTGGATGTCTGAACTATACTAGTAAAGTCCACCTTCCTTAAAAAGGCATTCATGGTCAAACATAACACACTTTCTGGTAAGGGAGAGACAGATGCTACAAAGCTGCTACAGATGACAAAAACCCACCTAGCACCTGAAAGAAATTTAAGGGTGATTATTCAATACTCACATTTGACTTCCTGAAAAGGACTGCCTGAAAGTACTGAGTTACCAAGAAGTACTCTTTTTCTTTCATGCAATGGGCTATGACTGTTCAATTTTACATAGCAGTCTAACATTCCAAATCAAAGTAGATAGAAAATTAAGCAAATTCCAAGTCTGGTATAAACAGCTAGCCACCATCCTTTACTGTACTGCTCATTGTTCCTTGGCACCATTGTCCGACATGAGAAATCTGGGATAAGTAGCTAGACAGAAGTGATCCCTACGTGCTAGGGATCCATCCTCCAAAGGCAGCAAATAGGAAAGAATCAGCTATTTCCCATGTGACTGGCATCTCTTGCCATCTATACTCTGCAGATGAGTTCCCAGTGTACTTCCTGTTCTCAGCTGCCTTCATGACATGATTATGGTATTACTCAAACACCAATACATCACAAAGCCATGCCTGCTGAACACCCGCATTTTGTTTCAAAAAGGGGCATTTTGTATAGACTTAGATTATTTTCTAATCAATTTGCTGACCCCTTGAGTATACATAATGCACTCAGATACCATAGTCATGGGAGCTGAGTAAGAATCTAGACAGGCACTTAGGTCCATACAATAGCTCTGTATATACACTGTAATCAAACAGAGCAGTTCTATGACAAAGAACAGAAAGTCATTCTATTAAGCAAAATTGATAATCAAGTATATGATATATAATACATTTTAAATACATCAGTGGTATACATATCAATTCAGAAAAGCTGGGTTTCATGTTTCTCTAGTTACATAAAGAAGTGTGGTTTTCTAATTCATTAAAGAAGCACGGGAAGGAAAGGTGAACAGTATATGTCTCAGTTTAGTACCATACCACAAACTGATGCAAAGGGAGGGGGGGATTCTAGAAAGTCACCATGTACTTGATGTAGTGGAGCAGCTGGTAAAAGATTATAAAACAATTTTCATAAGATTTACAGTAAGCTAGTAAACTACAAAATGGCAGAGGGCTGAAAATGAAATTAAAGTAGACCGTACATCAATGGTGATTTTGTTTTCAGCAGCTATGAACTTTAAAATGAATTAAACAGAGAGCAAGTTTAGATGGGTAAAGCTCTCAGGGATACTGTGGGGCTGCCTCCAGGGAACAATCTAGAAAAAAAATGATACATGCAGTTAACCACAGGGGTTACAAAAAATGAAATATGGCTATTATGTTCATTAAATGGAGCTAATTAAATGAACAGGAAAGCGTTTGGGGAAGAAGTACTGGGTTTATCAGAAATGTTTTACAATGGGAAACTGAGATGGCTGGCAGCCCCAACTCAGTTTAAGTGTGATGTTCAAAGGAATAAATGTAATTAAAAATATTGTGAGTGCTCTATTAAGCACTTTGGCGTTTCTTTAATGTAATGCATTTGTACAGAATAGCGTGCACACAAAGTATTCTTTTGAGTGTCCTTGATTCCAGGTGGAGCCAATGATCGTAATCTCACTGGAGATGAAACCCAAGGTCCCTGTCTAATTCCCCAGTTAAATCAATGGGACTCCTCTTCTTTGACTGCATTGGGGATTGTTTGACTCCTAAGTGTGGTAAGACCCTGGAAATATTAGCCATATAACTGAATACGTTGGGAGGACCGGGGAGGGAAAGAGCTAAAAGATTGTTCAGTACTTTCTGGAGACAAAGGGCCTTTATGAAAAGTCTTATGTAGTCATCAGACACATTACAAATGAAAGAAGCCATTTTTCTAGCGATTACCAAGGACTTAGACTGTCTTTGAACTATATCGGTGTCTTGAATGGAGTATAGAGAAAATTAAGAAACATTCACTGAAGACTAGACAACATATAATATCCACTGCTATTTGAAGTGACTCATTTTTAATTAATTTCCCAGTAGCATAGCAACAAAAATATTACAACATCAGGGAACGTACGTTGTCCCAGTAATGCAGCATCACTCCCCAAGATAACATCCTCCTAAAGCTGTGCAGCACTTCCAGTTGTGAAATCTATAATGCTTCAGAATTTAATGTTCACTTTCAAGGCTACCCAAATCACACTTCCCTCTGGTTCAATGTATGAGTTGACTTCTTGGTTTGTGGGGGGTTTAATGGCTGGATTCACAAAGCCATTTCCAGTGTATAACTTTATTAAACTTATTAACAATGCAACACATTCTTATGTCCCAATAGATGGCACTCTGTTAACTTTTTGTGTATATAAACACAGAGACAGACACACACGCATTAAGGTCCTATTTCATTCATGAAATTGCTGTCCTGCAATATTAGGCTTCCACCACAATTTTGATTTTCATTAGCTTGCTGTGCTCAGTCCACAATTTTGCATACATTTTGAGGTTTGCCACCCACCCTGCCCCATACAATTTTTTTGCAAGTGAATGTGAATGTGATCTTGGAGAGTTTGGGGATTCACCTGCAGTTCTACATCATTTTCTAGAGTTAGCAGAAACAGCAGAGCAATCACTTTCAATCTTGCTTAATTCCATTGATGCCGAGTGTGCAGTACCTCAGTACGGACAAGTCTTTACAAAGCAAAGACAGGGCATGAAGGATGCCACTGTAGTGGGGCACAGTGCACTAAGATTGAACACCTGTAAAATGTAGAAGGCTGAAGAGATTGTACTCTACAGTAGTTGTGTTAAGACTTTTAGTCTTCTGAATTTTATATTGTACCCGTCACTTTAAAAAAAAAATTGTAATATAGTTTCAGCAAAATGTCTGGTCATCAGAAAAATTAGCTCGCATAACATAATAATTGAGTGTTTAGATCATTCCAGCAATTTTTTTCTTAAACAAATGGGTCTGCTCTGGCTTTTCCAATTTACCGCTATTAATAAAGGTCCATTATTACTTTTCTGCAATTTTTCATGACTTGTCTGCAACTCAGCTGCAATTATTTGAAGATGATCACACAATTCAGATAGGCCTTTATACATGTTTTATATAGCACTTTTATATGCCACTCCCATAACAAGGGGAATCCATGTTCAGGGAGCAAAAATATGTACGCACACAGTTTCCCTCAGGTGTTTCAGGTGCACACAAAGGAGAAAGCTAAAATTTTGCCCATTGTGAAAATGATTCTGTGAAATGCAAAACAAAAAACTTCCTGATATATCTTCCACTGCCTATCTTTATATGCATCCTTTTCCCCCTAAATCTGTGAAGTTTTTGTAATTCCCTGCGTGGAGGAAAGTGGGTGGCCCATGCTGCAGTGTAAAGGGGATTCTTACATCCCCTTACTCTGCTGTGTGGGCTTACAATCTAAATCAAAATCTAGCCCTAAATTTGAAACATATGATATTCACAATGAAAAAACTGACTGACACGTCTACCAATTCTGGTGAGAATTCAGAATAGATGGATGATTAAGGACAAGAAACTCCATATCCCTAATTCATTTGTCCCTTTCTTCTGTACTAAAGGGAAATTGTGATTTAAAAGATGGCAACTCCTTTGATCAGCCTGTTTTTGCTCAGTGTTTAAATAAAAGTAGGTTCTATGGTAGGCCATCTTTACAGTGGTCAATCAAAGTACAGCATGAAAAGGGCTGTAAGAGTTCTGTTTCTCTAAGCATCACCCCCACTGCCAGCTGGAAAATGGAAAACAATTTCTCATTCTAGAATGATTACTATAATATTAATTCTAAAGCACGCTACATGAAACAGAAATAATACAGCTGAATTTTCATGAGCAAAGTTAATCATGTAGGTCTGAAACAGCAGAAAAAAGCTTGTTTTGACTAAGTAATCTGGGCAAACATGGCATGGGGTCTTAAATATTCTTCAGCACTGAAGTGCAATTTATGCATAAGGAAATTTTAATTGTCCTCTGGTGGTCACCTGCAATCACCTGGCAGCACACGGATATGTGCTTTCTTAGCTAGGGTACATTATGCAGTACATTACCAATGATATCTAATTAACTTGGGGTATGCATGGTACTTTTAGGAGTGATATTTGCTTCCCTTGTTTATATACACACTATTATTTGCCAGCAATTATTTTAATATTGAACTTGGGCATTTATCCCTAGTTTCCTGATACATCCTGGGTACGGCATTGCTTTGATGAACCAGGACATGGTCTCATTGGGAGAGTGGATTTTTAGCAAACATTTTGGCAGCAGGGCCTGTGAACTCTGTTGTTGGATTCTTTCAAGAGTTTCAATAAAAAAAATCCTGTTTTAAACATCACACTGGTGTGGGAGTGTAACACATGCATGAGGCTGAATCAAGATCCCAGCATGCAACATCCCATGTGGTATCATCGGCACCATTCAATCAATTTGACAACTGTGGAAAATAGCTTCAATTTTCCCTAACATGTTTTAAAGAACATTTTGATGCATCTCCCAGACAGGCAACTATTGTTTTTGCAATAACTGGGGAAGAGAAAACAGAATCAGGAGGGTAAGCATGTATAATACCTTGTAGGCTTTGCTGATCTCCATAGCAGTGGAAAGCGAGGTAGCAGGGGAAGCATTAAATAAGAAATATTGAACACACAATAATTCCCAGCACATGCAAATGAGAATATATCTCAAAATGCTTATTTTGAAAATGTTAGTTTAACTTAGCTCCCATAAGGACTGCAACAGCCAAAGATTCCTTTGCTAGGAAATTCCTCTTCGGACACTGAGGTTTCACAACACAGTCTCTGTGTGACATGTGAACGACTAATTGACCCCTGGAGAAAAGTTCCTGAAAACTCTCCAGAATTTAAAGTTCATTAGTCAAGGACAAGTACCTTTAGAAAGGCAAATGTATTGTCAACAGTGAAAAGTCTGACTTAGTGAGGGGCAGGCTAATCAGGAGGCAAACAATCTGTGAAGACCAGGGGCACTATGCATGCAAGAGTAAGGTGCAATTTCTGCCAACGCAATTTTTATTCAACACCGAGCTCCTTAGGAATCATCCTGGTTCACCATGTTAACAGAGTACTCCTTTTATTCCCCAGGGAATTTTAATCAGAAATTGACATGGCAGAATTAAATGGCTATTGAAGGTGAAAAGAAGTAATTAAAAAGAAATAAATTGCCATGAAATTCTAGCACTCTACTACACACGTGAAGGACTGTTACATTTTATTGTTATTAATTATTAATTTTGTCCCAGACACCTTTTTAGAGTAAAATTATTAGAGCTGAGGAGTATTTTGCTGGCCATTCCAGGGTGGCATATTGATTCATGAGGCTTAAGGTAAGATTTAGAGCCAAATCCCCAATTGATGTGTATTGGTGTAGCTCTGCTGATGCGAATGGAAGTCTTCTCATTTACACCAACTGAAGATCAGGCCTTCCATCTTTATTGGAGGATATTTAGAGATTCATTACACTGGTATGATTAGATGTAGATGTATGCGGAATCTACCTTTCAATATAAAATGTAAAGTTAGTATGGGTGTGAATATTAACCGAATGCCACTGGACAGGACAGTTGAGTACTTTAGAAATGGGAGACCATAGAAAGATCTAGGCAACTGATTAATTAATGTGTGATGTTAGTCTATTCTTCTGCTTGAATATTATCTGCCAACAGACAATGGGTTTTTTTATACAGATGTTGTTGCTGTTGAGAATGTGTTGAAGGAATGACTTATACAAACAGGTTTTACCAGTGGATGGCTCACAAACCATCTGCATGACTATCATTTCAGATGATCCCATGCTGAGGGCTCAGCTCTCAGGTAGGTGATTCCAACACACAGTGTGTTCCTATGCCTTTACTGTTGTGACAGTGTAAAGAACAGACCCTCAGTGGAAGCCTAAATGGAACTCCACCTCCATTGCTTACAAATGGTCTCAACGGCCCTTCCAGACTTGGTCCCTTAGTCCAGGATTAAGGTGCAATGACAGAATCTTAAAAGCTGTGCAGGCTCATATGGACTACACACTAAGGCTGCTACCAGGCTTGTCCTTCCAGACCTGAGTTCAGGTTCCATCTGGGTTTGTTGAGCCCCAGTGGTGGCAGTATATGTCCTGTCCTGCAACCCATACAATCCCTTCTCAAAAGGTGGCCTCATCTTCTAGTGAGGGGAGAGCTGTCAGCAAGAAGTAGGGGGTAGGATTTCCTGCTAACTCTACCCAGAAAGAGCTTTGGGGTAGAATGGAGAAAGAGGCCAATGTCTCTTTTTTACCCATCCTCTGCTTGCCAGGATTTCATGGCATATAGTTCTGGTGCTGTGCTGTGAAGTGGGGTCTCCACTTTTCGTAATTCACAAGATAGCTGGTGCAATTAGTCACTTATGCCACATGGTATTTTTCAGCTTCCTAACTGGATAATTCCCCAGCACAGAGCTTTCAAGATGGCTGCACAAACACTTCCAGTACAACAAATACTCATGCTCACATGTGTTTGTTCACATGTGAATATGTATTTGCACAAGTATTTACAACATTTTCCCTTTCCTCTAACATTGTCAGGAAAAATATGGTGATGTTTGCAAATAAAATCGAGTAGAGTTGAACTCATTTGGAGAAATGCATAGTTTTTATTCAAATTAATCTTCACTTTCCCCACCCCTAAATAATTAATTCAGTTCTAATTTCAGGGAATAGGCCAGATCTTCAGCTGGTATAAATCTTCAATGAAGCTGTAAAGACTTACCCCAAATGAGAATCTGTAAATAAAGTAAATTGCTAATTAAATTCAAGAGATGGCTACTTGTAATATTTAATGGGGAGGGATAGCTCAGTGGTTTGAGCATTGGCCTGCTAAACCCAGGATGGTGAGTTCAATCCTTGAGGGGGCCACTTAGGGATCTGGGGCAAAAATTGGTCCTGCTAGTGAAGGCAGGGGGCTGGACTTGATGACCTTTCAAGGTCCCTTCCAGTTCTAGGAGATTCATATATTTCTGATAATTTATTTTTAATAATGTAATTCTTGAAATGTTCTTAAGATGTGCACCCGAATTCCAATTAAACTTGTACCGATGGGTAGATATTGACATTCACATGAATACCAAATGAATTCATTAGAGCTAGTCCCGTGACAATGAATGCTATCTGAATGAATAATTCTATGACAAATTAAAACATCAGGCAAATTCCACTGGTTTAGCTGCTAAGCCAAGACTGTGTCAAATTCTACCCCTTCCCTAGCTTGCTCCTTTTATGCAACTGAAACAGAAGCAGGAAGTTGGAAAAATGCAAAGGATTGAGGGAAAAGATGATGCCACAGCTTGTTCAGAAAGCTGTGTGTTGCTACAGTAGGCTTTTAACCAATGTCTGAATGGCACAGTATACTTGGAGGTACCAGTTAATGTCTAAAAGGCTGTCATCAAAGATGAATGTTTTCCAGATGACCAAAGGAAGCCAGCTGCTTCATAATTTAAAGAGATCTGAAATGCCTTTTGCCAGAGGGCTTAGTTGTGTACTTCACCCTTTCAAAATGTTTTACTTGTTCAACATTATCTTCTTTGCACAGCTACTACACCTAAGCTCTTGTCTACTTGCCATGTCACCTCACTGTATCCTTTAGAAGTGGTTTAGCAGCCGGCTGACTTCAATGTCCTATCTGTTGCAAACAAGGTACTCTTACTGAGAAAGGGGTCATGGAAAGATCAGCTTTAGTACAACTTGTAACATTTTAATTGCATACAAGATGTTTGCAAGGAAAAGAAAGTGAAAGGGGAGAGTGCACAATAAAAAGCCAGCCCCTCCTGGCTCGGATGGATTGAAGGAAGTTGGGGGCAAGGCTAAAGCTGGCAGGACAAAGAGAAGGAATTTGCAGTAATCACAGATAGAAATGATCAGAGCTTGAATGGAAGTTTGAGCAATGAGAGCAGAGAGAAACAGGACTCGTAACAAATATCTCCAGTGGCTGATGATGGGACATTAGAGGGTGTAACAAAGCGGCCTTTGGTGGGACACTCCTGAGACTATCAATTCAGGACAAATTTCTTAGAGCAGGGCAGTCACAGTCCAAGGCTGGGGGTCTTTCACTACTAAGGCACACTAAACCAGCCAAACAGAGAGGACTTCAGTTTTACCCCATTGGCTAACCAGAAGTCATACAAGCAATTCCCTCAGACACTCCAGTTTCCCTGTATCACCACCAGCACCACTCCTTATTGGGATGAATGGTTATGAAAACCAATATTCCATTAAAAGAAAAAAAAGGTTCTCCCGATCCCAAAGGACCAAGCCCCAGGTCAATATACAAGTCAGATCTTACCCACAAATCATGCTGTTGCCAATCCTTTAGAATCTAAAATCTAAAGATTTATTCATAAAAAGAAAGAAATATAGATGAGAGTTAAAATTGGTTAAATGGAATCAAATACATACCACAATTGCAAAATTCTTAGTTCAGGCTTGTTTCAGGCTTTATGGGATTACTGCTGATTTAAACCAATCTAGTCTCTGGAGTACAAACATCCCAGCTTGGATGGGTCGTTCAGTCCTTTGTTCAGAGCTTTAGTTTCAAGCACAGTTCCTCCAGAGGTCAGAAGCAGGATTGAAGACAAAATGAAGTGGTTTCCAGGGCCTTTTATATCTTCTGCCATGTGGAAAGATCCCTTTGTTTTTACTGTGGAAAATCACAGCAGCAAGATGGCATTTGGAGTCACATGTCCATGCATGACTCAGTTTGTAAGTGGCAGCCATTGCTCACATGCTATCTTGAACATTCTCAGGAAGGCTCCTCAGATGTGGATTGGAATCTCCCAAGGTCCACTGTCAGTTAAGTGTTTCTTGACTGGACACTTACTAGGAATTGTCCTTTTTCAAAAAGCTGACCAAATGCTTCATTGATGCTACTTAGAATTAAACACATTGAGACACAAGTACATAGCAAATATTCATAACTTCAAATACAAAAATGATACACACATACAGACAACATAATCATAACCAGCAAATTACAACCTTTTCATAGACACTTTACTTGACCCCCTTTGTACAAGATTTGGTGCAACTATAGGACCTTGGCTGCAACAATGATCTACATGGTCATAGTTCACGTCAATAACGTCACAGAGGGGGAGTGCTCCGAGTTACTACAGAAAATTATTTCCCTGGTGTCTGGCTGGTGGGTCTTGCCCACATGCTCAGGGTCTAACTGATCACCATATTTGGGGGCAGGAAGGAATTTCCCCCCAGATCAGACTGGCAGAGACCCTTGGAGGTTTTCACTTTTCTCTGCAGCATTAGGCATGGGTCACTTGCAGGTTTAAGCTAGTGTAAATGTTGGATTCTCTATAACTTGAAGTCTTTAAATCATGATTTGAGGACTTCAGCAACTCAGCCAGAGGTTAGGGATCTATTACAGGAGTGGGTGAGGGAGGTTCTGTAGCCTGCAATGTGCAGGAGATCAGACTAGATGCCCATGATGGTCCCTTCTGACAGTCTAGGAGACTGTGGGGATGCCACACAGCAGCATTTCTCAGCCTTTCAGATTGGTGGCCACTCATAGAAAAGTCAAAACATTTTACCACCTCCTTTCTTGCATTTACTCTAGAAATTATGTCTGTATCAATGATAAAAATAAGCCTATACTTTGTGTGTTGTGAGAGGTTCACAGAATACTTGACCTTGAAGGGTAAGGATGTGGGGGTGGGGGGGATTAAAGGAATGATAGTGGCAGTGCCACCTGCATGGACATGAAAGAGGTGGAGGTAGGTTGCACAACTACAAATACTACAGGTGATGTCACAAACTTCAAGGTATTCTGGCAATTCAAGAAGTATTCAAAAGGTATTGTGGAAATGTGGTTTTCTTTTATATAGATTTAATACAATTTTCAGTGCCTCACAACAACCCTAATTACCTTTGGGTCACAACCCACTGGTTGAGAAGCTGCTGTGGAATAAAAATCAGCAGGATTTAACAACAGCATCCGTGCAGGGAGAGAAGGAGAAGAGGACTCTACATTTGTGATACTGATGCACAAGGAGGAGGATGGAATTTACAATGGCAATAGAGCCTGCATACCTTGGAATAGACTCTTGCTAGTACAAAATGATCTCAGCCTGAAGTGAACAGGAATTAGAGGCAAAGTTAGAGTCCTTTATAAATTCCTAGATACGTCTTTCTTCTTCTATACAGCATGCAAGTTTGGCTGTTCTCCCCCTGCCCCGTCCCCATTTGATGTGATCTCACTAAGTAGTCTATAATAGCAATGGAAAAACCTCAAAAGCTCTAGAATCAGTTACATTTTCTGAAGCAAACCAAAGATCTTGGTGAAAAACTGGACTGGATATTTAATGGGAGGAGTCTGTCTTGCAAAATTTCTATTATTTCCTTCTTTTGATCGGGTTAGAAACACAAAGACAGCCTTCCTTGCAATGCTTCAGGACATTATCTTTCTGTCCTTGATGGAATTCAGTGATTCACGGGCAACCATATATTGTTTTTTGTTTTCTTTTGTTTTTTTGAGCCACAAAATAGATGTGTTTGTGTTTAGGGTTATTCTTATTTCATCAGAATGCTCTATTCTCATTTCCAGTATGATTTCATTTAAGTAAGTGGCCTCATTTGGTGCTTATCAAATAAACTTTGCACTGTGTGTGTTCACTTTGTGAAATAATATTCAGTTCCCCAAATCCATAAGCTATTTTAAAAAAGAAAAAGTTATGTTTATAACTGTTTCCCCTCTTTCCCATTGCTTATAAAATATTTTGACTGTGACTATTAATCACCAATATGGATTCAAGTTGTTTAAAAATAAAATAAAAATGGAAATGTATTTGCACAGAATTGTGATCCCCCTCTAGTGGCTGTTCCTATTTTAGCACTTAATATTTTGAATGCAGGAAAAACTGTACCCATTTAGCTGCAACACTTAGCAGGCAAAGTTCTGGCTTGATAGCCCTGTGGAATGAAGCCATTAGACTTGCCAGGGGTGAAAGTCAGAGTAAGGTTTGCTCTGTAATCCTTCAGATAGTTGGGTTTTTCTGTAGACTAGGGTAGGGAAATGAAGCGTTGGTGGACTGATTGCAATGAACTTTTAAGATAGTCATAGAATCATATGTTCTGTTAGCCTATAATGTGCCACAGGATTCTTTGCTGCTTCTACAGAACCAGACTAACACGGCTACCCCTCTGATAGAATCATAGAATCTCAGGGTTGGAAGGGACCTCAGGAGGTCATCTAGTCCAACCCCCTGGTCAAAGCAGGACCAAACCCAACTAAATCATCCCAGCCATGGCTTTGTCAAGCCTGACCTTAAAAACCTCTAAGGAAGGAGATTCCACCACCTCCCTAGGTAACCCATTCCAGTGCTTCACCACCCTACTAGTGAAAAAGTTTTTCCTAATGTCCAACCTAAACCTCCCCCTCTGCAACTTGAGACCATTACTCCTTGTTCTGTCATCTTCTACCACTGAGAACAGTCTAGAGCCATCCTCTTTGGAACCCCCTTTCAGGTAGTTGAAAGCAGCTATCAAATCTCCCCTCATTCTTCTCTTCTGCAGGCTAAACAATCTCAGTTCCCTCAGCCTCTCCTCGTAAGTGATATGCTCCAGCCCCCTAATCATTTTTGTTGCCCTCCGCTGGACTCTCTCCAATTTATCCACATCCTTCTTGTAGTGTGGGGCCCAAAACTGGACACAGTACTCCAAATGAGGCCTCACCAGTGCTGAATAGAGGGGAATGATCACATCCCTCGATCTGCTGGAAATGCCCCTACTTATACAAGCCAAAATGCCATTAGTCTTCTTGGCAACAAGGGCACACTGTTGACTCATATTCAGCTTTTCATCCACCGTAACCCCTAGGTCCCTTTCTGCAGAACTGCTGCCCAGCCATTCGGTCCCTAGTCTATAGCAGTGCATGGGATTCTTCCGTCCTAAATGCAGGACTCTGCACTTGTCCTTGTTGAACCTCATCAGATTTCTTTTGGCCCAATCCTCTAATTTGTCTAGGTCCCTCTGTATCCTATCCCTACCCTCCAGCATATCAACCACTCCTCCCAGTTTAGTGTCATCTGCAAACTTGCTAAGGGTGCAGTCCACACCATCCTCTAGATCGTTAATGAAGATATTGAACAAAACCGGCCCCAGCACCGACCCTTGGGGCACTCCACTTGATACCGGCTGCCAACTAGACATGGAACCATTGATCACTACCCATTGAGCCCGACCATCTAGCCAGTTTTCTATCCACCTTACCGTCCATTCATCCAGCCCATACTTCTTTAACTTGCTGGCAAGAATACTGTGGGAGACTGTATCAAAAGCTTTGCTAAAGTCCAGAAATAGCACATCCACTGCTTTCCCCTCATCCACAGAGCCAGTTATCTCATCATAGAAGGCAGTTAGGTTAGTCAGGCATGACTTGCCCTTGGTGACTCCATGCTGTCTGTTTCTGATCACTTTCCCCTCCTTTAAGTGGTTCAAAATTGATTCCTTGAGGACCTGTTCCATGATTTTTCCAGGGACTGAGGTGAGACTGACTGGCCTGTAGTTCCCTGGATCTTCCTTCTTCCCTTTTTTTTTCTTGGTCAAACTCTTGGTCAAACTCACAAAATCTGTGAGTCAGGTTATTAGCCAAGCTTGTAGGCTCTTGTTTTTTTTTTAAAAAGGAGTTCTCAAACTGTTATGCTGACATGAAAAATGCCCATCCACAGCTGACGGCAAAATTCTGGCCCATCATGTGATGTAAATAAGCTTGGGGAGGGAGAGGGAACTCAAGGAAGGTCTTGCCTTCTGGTAGTGCTTGTAGAAATCAGATCAGGATACAAACCTAACTTCCCCTTGATCATCAGATAGAAGCACAGTTGGTGGGTCCAATGGCACTACCTGGTATATGGTTACCTGGCTCAGGGCACTAGCATGATGAATGGAAGGATAATCCAATTGTTAAAGGCACTAGCGAGGTACTTTGGAGAATAGGGTTCATTTCTTTGCTTCATCACAGACTTCCTTTGAGACCTTGAGCAAGTTTGTTAGCCTCTCTGTGTTTCAGTTCCCCATCTCCAAAAAGAGGTATAATAGCTCTTTATGATCTCAGAAGTGTTGTGAGGATACATACATTAAAGATTGGGAGGTGCTCAGACTCTGTGGTAAGAAAAGTACCTTAGAAAGGTGGATCTTGGCAAGATAGGTGGATGATGGGTTCCTTCTCTTGCAGGCAAAGTTCAAGCTAGGCCCACTACTGCTGTATATAGCTGTATGAGCAATGACACAAATATGCAGGACAGGGAGCCAAAACACCCTGTGAATGGGGGATAGGGCATGGACGGATAGAAGGGAAAGTAAGGGGAGGTATGGAGACTCCACCTGAGAAGGTGAAGCCTGCTCCAGGTGGGAAGGGGAGGGGGTGTCTCAGGAGTTCGTACCTGATCCATGGCCCATCCTAGTCACTGTGGTGGCTGCTCTCACCTATATTCCATGTAGTTCTCCACATGTGCACAAGTTTATGGGGGTGGGGGTGCATTCCACATATTTCAGTTGCAGGAGTAATAGACTCCCCTTCCCCCAATTCCACTGCCACTGGTGGAGGGGGAAGTTCCTCCTTTAGTCCCTTCAGCTGAGTATGACCTAGAGACAACAAGGAAGCTAAGATGCTCCCATAATCCCAAAACAAAGAAACCAACTGATCCCTCCAAAATGGAGTTCCTGTCTTCTGGGAAAGCAGGGTGTCAGGCTGGAGGAAGTCCCACCCTTACAGGCAATCAAGATTAAGGAGGCATAAAAGCACCATAGGACATCACACTTTATCTTCTCCTTGCCGCCACCATTCACAGGAACCAAAAGCATATATGTTGGTGTTCTGAGTCCCCTTTATCTCCCAATCATGCAGGCAGCTCAGCAGGATAGACTCCCTGGGATTGTGCAGGATGAGTGGGAGGCCAGGATCTACAAGTGATGGTGAAGGAGAAAGGCATCTTATTATACAAACACCTCTTCTGTATTTATATGCTACTGTGGAAGCAGATCATGCCATCTCCCACAATGGCCTGAGCAGTTTGAGGCTCAATCAGGCCAGCCCAAAGATCATCTCTTTGGGAGAGGACCCATGCAGTTAGAAGGGCATGGGCATGTGGAGTGAAAAAGTACCATGTTTACACAGTCACATTTCAGTCCATAATTATAATTCAAAAATGGACAGGATAGGACATGAAAAATATACTGCAGGGAGCAATCTTGCACTAGTAGGGTGGAGGGTTAAATGACCTAATAGTCTTTATCATCTGTTATTTCTCTCTTCCTCGGGAGAAGGCCTACCAGAGTCAATTGGTGGAAAAAGGAAGAGATTGGACAACTATAAGAACAGCTGATGCTTCATTAAAATAGAAAGATTCTGCTTTGGTATTATACAATATATTTTCTATACATCTCCTCCCACATCCTCTGTTACAAAGGTATTTGTATGGAGAAAAAAAAAACAAGATCCCATTTTCATACTTTATTGGTTATTAGTGCCCATTTCTCAGTCATAATCCCCCAGTTTCTGATATTGACATTGGGCAATCTCATGTTTATTCTTGAGATATTCTTCAAGTGGAAATCAAGTAACATCAACAGGAAGGATCTGTTTCCTGGGTAAAATGTCCTTAGTAATAAATAAGAAATGAGAGAAACATCCTGCAATAGATACACAGAATTTTCTCCACAAAATTGTTGCCTATGAGATATGCTTGCTTTTTAAACCCTTCACTACATACCTACAGTACCTGCTGGACTGCTTCCAGTACTGAACTGACTGGTTATTTTCACAGCTTCTAGTCTCTCAAATTTAGTTTATCAGGCAGGGATCAATTTTAGCATCTCCCGGGATTATTCTGTAGATAATATTCAGCACAAAATCTGCAGTACAACTTTAGTTGTGTCAGTGGTGTAAATCCACTAAAGCCAATGGATTTACTCCAGATTGCACTCCAGAAGCTGACTCAGTCTTGTGGGCCCGATTCGCAAACTGGGTTAAGGCCCTTTTGCACCACCCTTGTGGCTCAAAGGGACTATAATAAACCATAAAAGTCCAGAAGAAAATTCCCTTGGGGGAGGGAAGCTACCTAATGGCATATCTGTGCCAGACCCAGGCCCTGTGCTTCTGTCCACCTCTCCCCAATGTCTGGGGCACATTAGGAGAGGGTGGGAGCATGTTGTGAGCTCAGCTTCACCACTGCAACCCGTTATTGGTTTAGGGTCCATTAAAGACCTTAGGTGAGTGGCAGTACTTACTGCTGGCCAAGAACACTACCTATCTCCAAGGCTGGCTTGGCACCTGAGACACAGGGAGCTGTAACCATCCTTCTGACACCCACCCTTCCACTTCCATGCTGAGCAGAAAACTAGAACAGAATCAAATCTGCCCCAGATTGTGTATGTATACAAACAAACATTTCTAAAATCAACTGAGCCATGCTTAGTACACCTGTTAACTAAGGGAGGAAATAGCTGAGAAGGATGACATTTCCATCCTTAAAAAAAAACAAAAAACAAACCACACAATTAGTAGCTTAGTTCTAAATGGAAACAGCCTGGATTTTAGTAGATTCGTTCATGATTCACCTACTTCAAAGAGTCCATAAACATGAAGAGTTATTAATGGATGGCTGCATTATGTTTTCACTCACAAGGTTTCACTATTTGTCTTCTGTTTTAGATGGGAGAATGGAATTCTCTCTGTGAAAAATCATTCTATACTTTCATCTCCAGCACCACCAAACATGTTCTTCCATATTGGCTTCTCTACGTGGAACCTAATTCAACTCCTTTCAATGTCAAAAACCTGTTTTAAATGTTTCTCACTTAGAGCAAATTTTGTAGGACTGAAGAAAAGGCTTGTTTCTATTTAAACTGATTCTTATCTTGGAGCTCTGGTTCTTTTTAGATTTGTTTTTAATACCCCTGATACTGTCAAACTACAGGCCCAGTGCCAAAAAGATGTACATTCCTATAAAGACACATATAAATACATTATACAGGGACTCTGCAATCTGAAAGTAAGAGAAGAAGAAAGGAAATAAAAAATACACTTTTACAATAACTCCTTGTAGTGGCAAGCTATGGAATTCAAATTGCCTCTTTTTAGATGCACAGGGAATGATTCTGTCACATTTTACTATGTCAAGGCTCTGTGAACTTCATTTTTTCTAGCAGAGGTTTTAGTCTAGCTAAATTTAGACTTCTGCAGTTCTAATATGTATAAGGATATGGGGTTATTGTTAGGAGCATAGTACTGCTGTACCATTCTTTGGATCATGCAAAACATAGGTCTTGACTAACTGTGGTCATGAAGGGCTGAATTCTGAAATATGCTGAGGATTCTGGCCTTATCCATGTAAGCATTTACAAATGTGCTAAAAGACAAGCAGGTGGTTAGTCCCAGTGACTTCACTTGATGTACTCACTTGGTGAAATTTAAGCATTGCTTAAGTGTCTTGCTGGATCAAACCAGAATCTCAGCACCTTGCAGGACTGAGCCCTGAGTATCCTATATAACAGTAGGAGTCTTATTCCACAATCTCCTGGTCAAGATTTATCTTGGATTAATATGTTCAGTAGGCTAGCTTCTCAGTTAGTGTAAACTGGCAGTGCTCCATTGACTTCAAGTTCTAGACAGGAAGAGAACCCTGGTCTGAGGCAGTGGAGCCTGAGGCAGTGGAGCCATATCTTACCCACTAGCCCACAGTGCCTCAAACAAGACTTCTGTGTGTAAACCAGATATAAAATTGGGCTATTTGTGCTTACTCATCTCTGTAAAGTGTTTTGAGATTTATGGATGAAAAAAATACTGTGACTGCAATGCTTTTTTTTTTTTTTTTTTGAGTGACTAAGGCAAAGAGAGAGAAGCTGCTGACTTTGAGGGGACTCTGGGCATGGTTGTTAGTTAGAGAGAGAGGGTTAGGGTGTTGCTGTGGAACCAAGAGAAGAGGGTTGTGAGTCCCCAGACAACAACTGTCTGTTATGTAACGTGAGCACTTAACATTCTGAGTGAAGGTTGACTGTGTTGCCGAGGTAGGCCTGGCTAACTCTGCTACTTAGGGAACACGTGCATGGCACCTTGCCAAATGTGCAGTAAGAAAGGCAAGGATCCACACACCAGCACCATTCACTCCTTGGATTTAATATTCTGGTGACCCATCCAATCTCATGACATAACCTATATCAAACACTAGTCTGACAAATTATCTCAACACAAACCCCTTTTGGAAAAGAAACAGATTAATGACACACATAGATCAGACTCACATGCAAGTCCACAGATGTTTACCACTTAGCAGTTTGTCACTCACCTCTGCCACAATGCCTACAGAGCAATTACAATAGCCAGGTAAGCAATGAGATTAGTCTATTCCTTATAATACAAAACCATGCTCTTATTTGTGCTTTGTCTTCCTTGTAGCTGTCTCTTATCTACTGGATCTTGTCATAAATCTAGATTGTGAACACTTTAATGAAAGACAGTACTTCCTCACTCATTTGCACAACTCATAGCATAATGGATCCTTGACTGGGGCCCCTAGCCATTCCTGTATTACAATTAAATATATATTTTCCAGTTAGACTACAGATACAACAGTATTGTCAAGAAACAGAAATTATGCAAAAAAACAGAATTCATGTCAGCTGATGAATATATTTCCTTTTATCTGTATCTATGAAAATATTTAGATACCAAAAATCAAGCTAAGAAATTATTGGGGGGGAGGGGCACAAAATAATTTCTGGGTCCGAGTTCAGGTTGTATAAATATGTACTTTATGCTAGTAAAAATGTTATTTTTATTTTCTGGCTACCATAAAATGCATTATATCCTTGGATATTCACTTCATTTTTGAATGCTCTAAGGTTGGAAGTGACCTGATAGATTGATAATGTTGCAGTTGGTTCTCAGCAATATTAGTTTTTGGTTTCTGAATTATTATGAACCTGATCTAGCTGAAGACTCATGATCTGTTTTAAAAATGGGAAGTTTTCATCTTGTCCTCATTAAATGGACTAAAGTTAACATCGCACATACAAAAAATCTCAGCATTTTAAAGGGTAGTTAACAATGCAAGATTGCAACTTTGCAAAGCTGTTTGCTGTAAATAACCAGCATTCTCACAAGTAGACTGAATGCCTTTTAGTGTCTTTCAAAAAACAAAAAATACCCTCTGTTTTAATAGTCCATATACTTAATGATCTATTAAGTATATGCAGCACCAACAATTACTCCTTACACATGTCTGCAACCCACTGATCAACCACGAACATGAGGGTTTTGAATTTGGCATCCCAATGAACCACTCATTCAATAAGAGAAAGAGGTTTATTGACCTTTAAAACAGCTTCCAATCTATTTATAAACCTTCCCAGCTCACCACTTTTACTTGTGATGCATGTTTCCCTTGATGCAAACTTCCACCTCATAATGTCTCCCTTATACATACTTGCCTAATATCTGTAAAACTACTAGTAAAAGAAACATGATGCTACAGACATACTAATGCACCTTGACATTAATGTATTTGACATTCTCAGACCCATCACACATGTTTCACCTCCTGCTGATATGGTGTACATCTGTGATGTGGTGAAGCTGTACTTGGTTACTTTTGGTCTGGCTCAGCACAAATCTAAACTGCATGTCTTTGCTCTCGCATGGGAAAATTATTTCACTTTTCCATCCTCCTCTATAATGAATATTTATTATCTTAGAAAGTTCTAATCTAGATTCAAAGTTTGCAGCTTGAGCCCATCAACAGTAATAAGTTATACCTCTATGATACATTTCATCTGAGGAATTTGAAGGACTTTATAATTGCCAAATAATTATGTTTCACATCACCCCCAGAGAGAAATATTATTACACTCACATAAAGTCTGGTCTATATTACAAAGGACAACCAAGAAGAATCAGCCTCCACTTCACATCAACTAAGGGTTTCATCATGGTGAGCTGTCATAATGCTAAATGATTTATTTTAGTCTATCCTGATAGCTGCACTATATTCAGCAAAAACTTATTTAACACAATTGTTCACAGCCACAGTCAGACTTAGTACAATTTGAGTGTAGACCAGGCTTAAGAAAAGGGAAAACTGAGGCATAGGCAATCTGAGAGCTTAGTCATGATTCACACTACGTGGAAAAGCAGGAATAGAATCCAGTGGTCATGGCTCCCAGCCTCTTAATCTAAACAGAAGATCTCCCCATTTTTACACCTGCTTTTGTGCAGCCTCAAGTGGTTTTAAAATTGTTCCAAACTAAAGCATTTTAAAAAGCTCGTTGAGCTGGCTGAGAGAGGAGTGACTCATCAGCCAGCACACTATCTTGCGGCTGGACATGGAATACAGGCTCTTCTCCTCTGGTGCTCCTTGCTGACAGCTGCTCTGGCCCTGCAGGGATCTGCTCCTTTTTGTGACTCAACCCTCCAGACAGGTCACTTACAGCCCCACTTTTGGGGTAACAGGAAGCTTCACCAACAAATAGTTCAATAACCTTGTTTCAGGTCTCCATCCCAGCTCTGGGTCCAGTGCTCTTTACATCCCTTGCCTCAGGACTTCATGATCTCCATCTTCCCAGGCTCCACAACTTCTCATGACTCACCTTTCTTTCAGAGCTGGGGTTCACAAAGCTCTCCCCTAGAATCACCCAATAAATCCCAGCTCAAAATATAAACTAAAAACTTCCATCCTTAAGTTTCCCCTGTGCTCCTATAACCCACATACCTCCTGGGTGTGGTGTTCTGTCCCATCTAGTGGCACCAATACCACTTAGAGAGAGTTAAATGAGTCAGTTCTACAGCCTTAGCTAAGTTAGTTGGCTTTTACTTCATGCAGTAGAGGCTCGTGCTCTAAGCTCCAGAGGTCCCACGTTCAATCCTGCCTGCCAGCAAGGGGGTCTGTCAGTATTACCCTCAATTCTTCCATTCACTGGAGTCTTACACCTATTTCAATTCAAGGTCCACCAGAGGCGCTACCTGCCACTCCCCCCACCATGACTTTTTCCACTTCTCCTTGACTCTTTTCAGATCCTTCCTGTAGCAAGAGAACTCCAAACCCTCTTCTCTTGGGTTTCCTCCTTTACACCTGGGGGCTCTCTGTAGGCTTTTCTGACCCTTTCCCAGTTGTGTCCAATCATTACAATTAAGATACCCAGTCAAGATAAGCTGGAGAATAACTGCTGAGTCATAGGTGAAGCTGAGCCAGCCTTAAAGAGTCAGCCAGCCTGTGGCACTGGCAGTTAGGGACAAGGCCAAATGGAGTTAAAACTGTTTTCTCTAGAAGCTCTTAATAGCCATTGTGAATTTTCACAAGGACTAAGTGTCCCACTGAGAATTTCAGTTGCATACCTCATTGGTAAACATTTGCCATGCATTGAGTGAGCCTACTTTCCATTTCCACAGTTGTACATTTAAGAATAAGGATCAAGGACTGATCCACACTTAACAGTTCGGTCTATATAGTTATGACACTCAAAGATGTGAAAAATATCACACCCCTGAGTGCTGTAGTTAAGCCAATCTAACATACACGCCCTGTGTACACACAGCTAGGTCAACTGAAGAATTTTTTCATCCATCTAGCTAGCACTTTCTGGGGAGGTGGATTACCTACAGTAACAGAAAAATCCCTTCTGTTGCTCTATTTCACCACCACCACCACCCCTAGCATAGACATGGCCCAAGTCAGAAAATGACCTGTGGGACCAAACTGAGTGAACCTTGATTTAGTATTTCCCCTGGAAAAGCCTGCAGGAAAGAGGCAGAGGTGCAAGTAACTCCACTAGAGGAACCGGGGCTTCCTGCAAACAACAAGGCCATGGAAGGAACGAGTCCTTGTAATCTTATGTAAACTGAAGATCCATCGGGAAATTTTTTCTCACAAAGGCAGACCCACAAAGAGATTTCCTCTTTCTGCAGCAACAACCAAAGAACCAGCTATGTTAACTCTTGTTTTCCTGTGTGAAAATCTGACTGCATCTGCCAGCAAAAGCATTGGAAGCTACAGTCAGTCTCCAGTTCTAAGTTACTACATACTCTCTTCCATGTGAAGCCCTTTGGGGGGGAGGGTGCCACAAGGAGCAAGAGAAGATGTTAGTGTCCCAAAGGTTCTGCCCTTCTACAGGGGTCAGGGAAGTTTCACATGCTTATAGTGCCTACAGCCTGATTTCCAGGGTGCTGAGCACTGAGAGCTCTGGTCAATGGATCCTGTGGAAGCTCAGCACTGCAGTTGGCTGAATATTTTCTGTCTAGCTAGGTGGGGGTTACTTTTCTGAAAATTGTTGGGTTTTGGTTTTTTTTAAATAATTTGGGATTTATTTTTTTATCCCATTTTGGGTAAAAATGTCATTCTATTTTATCAAAAAAAGGAAGAGAAATGAGGGTATTGTTATTTTCAATATAAATGGGGAAAAATAAATTTTTTTGATGTTTTCATGTTACCCCTAACCCTTCCCCCCCCCCCCGCAAAAAAAAATCCTGACCAGCTGTACACAACACCATTGGAAATCAAGCCCTTATTGTGCATCGCTCCCACTGGAATTATTCAGGCCATTGTTCATTTCCTAATCCGAGTAATTTTGTCTTCAGTTCTTCAACATTTCAGAGCTCATAGATTCAAACTTAAAATTCCAGAAAGGACCATTGTGATTACCTAGTCTGATCTCCTGCACACTGCAGGCCACAAAGCCTTGCCCACCCATTCCTGTGATAGACCCATAACTTTTGGCTGAGTTACTGAAGCCCTCAAAACATGATTTAAAGACTTCAAGTTACAGAGAATCCACCATTTGCTCTAGTTTAATCCTGCAAGTGATCAATGCCCCATGCTGCAGAGAAAGATGAAAAAACCGCAGATTCTCTGCCAATTTGACCTAGGGGGAAATTCCTTCCTGATCCCAATTATGGTGATCAGTTGGACCCTGAGCGAGTCAGCAAGATCCACCAGCCAGATACTATAGAGAATTATTTTCCAGGCAACTAACATCTCCCTCTCCATCTAGTATCCCCAATGCCCAGAGATGGGACAAAAACAACAAGCAGTCTGGTGGCACCTTAAAAACTAACAGACAAAGTGCCACTGGACCCCTTGTTGTTTTTGTGGATACATACTAACACGGCTACCCCTTGAGAGATGGGACACTTGCTACTAGCAGTTACAGATAGGCTAGATACCATTGTAGGCAGTGTCATCATACAATCACCTCCAAAAACTTATCAAGCTCAATCTTGAAGCCAGTTAAGTTTTTTAGCCCCACTGCTCCCCTTGGAAGGCTGTTTCAGAACTTCACTCTTTAGAAACCTTCATCTAATTTCAAGCCTAAAACTTGTTGATGGCGAGTTTATATCCATTTCTTCTTGTGTCAACATTGGTGCTTAAATAACTCCTCTCCTTCCCTGGTATTTATCCCTGACGTATTTATAGAGAACAATCATATCTCGCCTCAGCCTTCATTTGCTTAGGCTAAACAAGCCAAGCTCTATGAATGTCCTCTCATAAGGTAGGTTTTTCATTCCTCGGATCGTCCTTCTGTACCTCTGTACCTTTTCCAGTTTGAATTCGCCTTTCTTAAACATGGGAGTCTAGAATAGCACACAGTATTCCAGATGAGGTCTCACCAGTGCCTTGTATAATGGTACTAACACTTTCCCGTCTCTACTGGAAATACCTACCTGATGCATCCTAGGATTGCATTAGACTTTTTCACGGCCGCCTCACATTGGTGGTTCATCATCATCCTATGATCGACCAATACACTCAGGTCTTTCTCCTCTTTGGTTGCTTCTAACTAATAAATTCCCAGCTTATAGCAAAAAAAAAATATTGTTGTGCATGAACTTACCCTTTTCACTATTATATGACATCCCATTTTATTACTCTGGTTTTCAAGGTCATCTAGATCTTCTTGTATGATATTCTGGTCCTCCTCTGTATTGGCTTTGAGTCATCTGCAAATTTTATTTGTGCACTCCCACTTTTTGTACCAAGGTCATTAATAAAAATGTAAAATAAGATTGGTTCCAAGACTGATCCCTGAGGAACTCCATTAGGGCAGGTCTACACTAAGGGCGGGGGTCGAACTAGGGTATGCAAGTTCAGCTACGTGAATAGCGTAGCTGAATTCGAAGTACCCTAGTTCGAACTACTCACCCGTCCAGATGCCGCGGAATCGAAGTCCGCGGCTCCAAGGTCGACTCTGCCACCGCCTTTTGCAGTGGTGGAGTACTGGAGTCGACCGCGGCGCTTCCGGAGTTCAAACTATCACGTCCATATTAGACGCGATAGTTCGAACTCGGAGAAGTCGAACTCACCGCGTCGACCCGGCTGGTAAGTGTAGACTAGCCCTTAGTAACCTCCCTCCAGTCTGACAGTTCACCTTTCAGTACAACCCGTTGTAGTCTCCACTTTAATCACTTCCTTATCCACCTTTCAGTTCTCATATTAATCCCCATCTTCTCCAATTTAACTAATAATTTCCCATGTGGAACTGTATCAGATCCCTCACTGAAATCCACGTATATTAGATTTGCTTTAAACCACTCTGTTTCTAATGATAAATAAATAATGCAACTAATTCTCTCTTTGGCATTCACATACCTTGGCTTGGGTTTATTTTAAAGCAATTTAATTCCAAGGGTTTTTTTTTATGCCATCTAAATGGCATGGTTCACTAGAAACATGTCTTTTCGAAGTGGAAAAAGGATATCTTCCATAGTTATGTGTAAAAGATGTTTCCTTTTTCACAGTAAATTTATAAAGATTAAGGTTCATGTTAGCTTTGCACAGCGTAATCATTTAATGAAGCATTTCTCCCCAAAGAGAGACAAAATGGACATCCCGTAAACAGCAGTTTTTGCACCTTGCCTTCCACAGGAATGAATGATGAACATAATTACCTGTCTCCATAATGTTCAACTTCTTGTATACCACAACTCTTATGTCAGATCCAATGCACAGATTTTGCTGGCCTATTTGGATTGTTGATGTAGCTTATCGAGAAGAGTGAAAAATGTTTCACAAAGTGTCATTCTCCTCCTCACCATCCTCCTGCCATGCTTGGGTGTGAAGGAATTTCAGCAAACATCTTTCACCATTGCGCTAACATAAAATTCTGACACAATTGTGTCATAGGAGAAAGACAGTGGTAGGTAGACTGGATTGTATCCTGAAGATATTTTCAGGATGCCACAGGCTCAGCAGTATGCAGTACAGGGATATTAAAGTAAATACAAGAGGGTTATAATGAGAAAAATCTGCATACTATTCATATTAGAACAATATAAGAAGCTTAGAGAAACTATTTAGCAGCACCTGAAATGAAATGTTAGGATTTTTATATATCAGTATTGTCATGAGTAATACTGTGAGCCCTCTATAACTTTAGCAACCTGAGTTTGAGCATAATCAAAAGACCATCTTAAAGATTAATTCCAGTCCAACAAAAGATTGAAAGACACATTACTCTAATATACTAAAGTTAACTGGAGAGGTATAGGGATGATATATAAAGCTGCTCTGAATAGAGTTATGATTATAAAACAAAGCCTATGACACATCAAAGTAATAAGCTGTGTGCAAAGCAGTAACATTTTGCTATTTTAATGCTCTCTCAATGTAACTCCTACATTGTGTACCTGTTGGCAATATGTTAAACAAAGATGAAACAGAAACAAAACAGGGGTTTGACAGTTATGGCCCCTTATTATCATCTGTATGCCGATTCTCAATATATGAAAGCAGAATTGTTGCTAAGTGAAGTGACCAGAAAACTAAGGGAATTGAAAAGCAGGCTAAAACAAGAATATGAGCATAATTAAGCCTAAAGGGATCCCCTCACTTTGTTATGGCTTCAGATTCTGCCCTCAGAGACTATAATATTGCATATCTACAAAGGAAAACTTTGAAATAGAGAGAGAAACCTACACTTTTTATTTGCAGATCATATATTGCATGCTGTTTTAGTTAAAAATGCATAAATCCTTAGCACTGAAAATTCCCAAGCAGTCCTACTTTCAACACACATTAAACCCAGTTGGCCTGATGCTTAAAACTGCCACTAAAATTTCACATCACAACCTATTCTGTGCTTAAGGGCTTTTCCAGGCACAACATCCAAGGAATCCTGAGTTACCATCATTTACAATTCAAAGCTAAGGACATGTGCCAAAATTAGTTATCTGTTAATTATATTGCAACAAATGGGGCTGGAGGGGGAGGGGAGAAAGAAAGAACTGTTTGGATTTTATTCTCTGCAGGGAGAATATTAAATATTTGTATTATTAATTATTCATACAATGTCATATGTGCCTGATGAATTACAGACAAATAAAAAGATAGGTCCATGCCCTGAGTAGCATACAGTCTCTAAAATCAAAATATACACCTATCCATCAACTGAATCCTGTGACTGTGAGGAACAACTGCTTGCTAATTAATTATTTTAGGAGATATGAAAGACTGAGGGAGTCCTCTACAGCACCTGTCAGGATTACTGTAGTTCTTGTATTTTACATGTGACAGAGTCGGAGTTATGCCTTCTGGAGTTTGATCTTTGCATTGTTCATAATTTGGCAAGTCAATGATTCACTTGGTTTTGAGTTGCATGAGCCTATCTGGTTCTTAACATGGCAAAGATAGATAATATTTAACTCTTATATGGATCTTTTAATCTATAGACCTCAATGAAAATGTTTTATATCTTCAGAATTTTACAGATAGAAAAGTTGAGGCATCAAGAGATTAAGTGATTTTTCTAAGGTCAGTCAGTGGATCAATATGCAATAGAATCCAGGTCTCCTGACTACAGCTAGCTAAAATAAAATTAAAAATTAAAAAAATTGCTTTTTTTGAAGAAAATGTCAACAAATATGAAAATAAATATTTGGGAGATTTTTGAAATTTTCTGCAGGGGGAAAAAAGTCATTCCTGAGGAGCGTTACCCTTTATATTTGTCCTTCTTATGCAGCTTTTCATAGCTCTTCTATTAAAACACTGGTTCTATATTTGTCAATCAGAAGTCCTTGCACTCTATTCAGGAGCACTGAGATGTGAATGTGAGAGTCACTCATGGAATGCCTATAGTGGCATTTCCAGACCTGTAGATGAGGCTGTGCTCGCTATATGGTGATGAGTTTGCGGGAACCAGGCATCCATGCCTTGAACACCTGTGTTTTGTTTACTTTGAATGAAGTCTGAACTATCTTGTGTTTAAATTTTTTGGCTGAACAAAATGAGGTCTAACACTCAACTGTTTGTCTATAATACAGTAACTTTGAAGACTACATTTGATCAATTCTGAAATTTCAGTGAACAGTCTAGGCATCACTAAAAGAACCCCATTGATTTTGGTGACAGTTTCCATCATAAGTAACTCAGCCAGCCAGCCAGCCATCACTCACTCACTCCACTTCATTTGCATAGTTCAATCCCATTGATTGAAGTGCGTTAGTAAATGAAACTGCAGGTCAGGAATGAGGTCCTTTAACAGAATGGGGAGGAGGTGCAGGAGTGGAAGAATGGAATACTGGGGATTGCTGAGGATCTGTAGCTGAGCAGAAATGAAGCTGAAGATTTGCACTGAGGCTCCTTCCACAATATGTCTGACTCAGACAAGCTCATTTATTTTTGCCTAGTCAAAACTGTTTTAGTTAATCTAAAGAGCATCCATTTGGTGTAGCAAGCAGAGGAATGTCTCTCCTTCAAGGGGAAGTTGTTGGCAATATAACACTGATAGAACAGCAAAGAGAAGAAGAGGATCAACATACATGATTAACACGTTTTTTTTTAAGTGGCAATATCTTGTAAAATTGTTACAGGTTCAAGGATAGAAATTGCATTCCTGTTCCTTCCACCACCTGCCAGCTCAGCTTATGTAAGCAATAAAGTGTGCCACCCTCTAGTTAGTGATTTTTAATACAAAACAAAGAAGAAAAAATAATACAAGATCTAAAAAGCAGATGGAATGAGTAACCCCAAGTAGATAAATAAATATCTTCTGTTTTATTAAAATAAGCTGTTAATTAATTCCAAATATTATATCAATTATAAAGTTTATTGGTGCCATTTTTCATTTATACACGTCATAATGAGGTGACAATCCATGATCAATAGGTAGCAGGAAGATTAAATCAAAGTTGAGAAGAGACACAGAAAGTGTTGTTAGTAGTCTGCCCTTATGAAAAAGCAGGATTATTGGTATTGTCTTGAGATAAACATAAAGAAGCCAAGTGCTGTGCAAGCTTCCTTTATGCAGGGCCGGTGCAACCATTTAGGTGACCTAGGCAGTCACCTTGGGTGCTAGGATTTGGGGGATGCCATTTTCTTTGGCAGCGACCGTGGCGGCTGGATCTTCGGCTGCCCCGGTTGCCACCGGCATTTAGCCGGAGGGAGCTGGGGCAGGGAAGCACGGAGAGGGCCGCCTGCAGCAAGTAAGGGAGGGGGGAGCACGCAGGGGAACTCCCCGCCCCAGCTCACCCCTGCTCCGCCTCCTCCCCGAGCACGCCATGGCGGCTTCGCTTCTCCCGCCTCCCATGCTCGCGGCACCAATCAGCTTAGGCGCCGCAAGCCTGGGAGGCGGGAGAAGTGAAGCAGCAACAACATGCTCGGGGAGGAGACGGAGCAGGGATAAATTGGGATGGGAGGGTGCCTCAGGGCAGATGGTGGGGAGCTGCCGCAAGGGGGGCGCCTCAGGGCGGAGGGGAGGGAGTGCCTCAGGGCGGGGGCGCGGGGCGGGGGGAGGCACAAGGTGGAAGTTTCGCCTACGGCGCGAAACATCCTTGCACTGGCCCTGCCTTTATGCACCTTAATATCTCTACCAATGCACCCGAGTCTTCACCTACAGTATTCCTACTCAGAGTCATCTTGTGACCACTTAGGCCAGCTGACAATATGGCTCCTGAGCTTGTCCTGAACAGGAAAAATGAATTGCCCTGATATATAAAATGTGTGGCTGTTTTACAATAATAGGTACTGCAGCACTCACTGGGTAGGAAGGGGCAATGATGAGGCCCAGCCACAGTCACCCATCCTCACTCTGCACTTGAAACTGTATAGGCATGACACCCCTATTTTGAATCCTACAGGGCACAACCCACCCAACCCTACCCATATGGTCTGGGGGAAAGAAACTGCAGGGAGCAGCAGCCAACCAAGGATTAAACCCAGCAGGAGCAAATACAGACACATTTTTAGCAGAAAATGTTGGACATTAATGACATCATCCATCTGTTTTCTACAGATTTCATTCTGAGCTGTCTCTGTCCTGTGCTAACTGACTCCAGCCTCCTCTCTCCCAGTCTCCTCACCTCAACCTCACTCCATCTCTCCTTCATTCCCTCTCTTTTGCATCCCCTTACTCTCCTCTGTTCAGTGGTCTCTTGCCCTTCCTTTCTTTTCTCCTAATTCCCTCCTAATTAAACCCAATACCCACCCCTCAAAAATATTTTAAAGATCGTGGCACTAACATGCTGTTTGCTGCCCATCACTCTGATTATACCTTATATGCCTTTTCCCCACCTTTCATCTGTTTTGTCTACTTATATTGAGGTCTTCAGGACAGGTAGTGTCTACCACTCTATGTTTGGCTACATCTAAACTTAGAACTAGGGGCGTGATTCCCAGCTTGAGGAGACATACTTACTCTAGCTCTCAAGCTAGCACACTGAAAATTGAGTGTAGTCACAGCAGCAAGAACTGCAGGATGGGCGAGTCATTCCAAGTATGTGCCAGGACACCTAGTCCATCAATAATATGAAGACATTTCTTACAGAGGCTTGGCTTAGGCTACCACACTCGTTTCACTTTTAAGTCACCGTAATTCACAATGTGAACTTGGTTCTCCAGCAGTGTAACCTATTCTGAAAAGCTAGCAACACAATATCGGTACTATAGAGAGAACCCACTGCTTAGCAACACTGTAAGCACACCTCCACTCCGATCCACCTCTCTAACGCTTAAGGGGCAGTAAATAGCACGTTTGCATACTTACAAAGCTAGATTGCTAGCTACGTTCAGAACAGAACAGAGTAGTATAACAGGGTTCACTCACCGCAAAAGCACCTCCACCTGGCCTGGCATAGCATAGCAGATTTCTTCTCATATGGCACCCCTTGCCAATGGTCACTCAGTTCACTAGTCTCTCTTCCCATCTCAGCCCTCAGGCTCAATACTGTATTGCTCCCCACCCTTCAGGTCTCACCAGACCAGCTGGCCATATAGCACCTCCAACAGTCCTGGGCCACTTCCCAGTGGCTAGTAGGGGAACCCAGGCCCTCCCTCTACACAGGCTTCCAGCTCAGGGACCCTGTAAACCAGCAGCCAAGGTTTACCCAGTCCCCTTCCTTGCTGTGATTCCCATCAGCTTCTTCCTTCCCTGCCTTCTCAGGCTTTCTTTCTTCACAAATCATCTGGGGTTATCCCATCTATCAGAGCCAGGATCCTCACCTCTTCTCTACTCCCAGAAAGTAACTAAATACTCTTACCCTACAGCCTTCTCCTACTACAAACTTCCTCTCCTTATAATTAATCAATCCATCCTCCATCCCTAATCTTGTCTTCATCAGCAATTTATATTTATGAATCCTTCGGCCTCCTATCAGGTGCAACTGTGAAGGTTAATTGGCCCCTTCTAACACTATCAAAAGTAATTAGCACATTAACACAGTGTACCAGTTAGCATTGCATACACTTTTAATTGGCTTGAGTTTTATTTGTTTAATTTGGTGGGACAAGGAAGACATTGTTTAAAATTATCAAATTTGTGTTTTGAATTTATTCCATGCTTCAGTGACTAAACACATTGTCAGTGTTTAAAATGTATTCATAATGCTGCATCTCTGATAAGGAAAAGCCTGTCTATTGCACACTTATTTCAGGTTTCAGAGTGGTAGCCGTGTTGTATCAGCAAAAAGAACGAGGAGTACTTGTGGCACCATAGAGACTAACAGATTTATTTGAGCATAAGCTTTCATGGGCTAAAACCCACTTCATCGGATGCATGCAGTGGAAAATACAGTAGGAAGATATATATACACACAGAGGACATGAAAAAATGGGTGTTGCCATACTAACTGTTATGGGTACCTGCATGGCCCCACAGCATGCCAACATCTTTATGGCTGACTTAGAACAACGCTTCCTCAGCTCTCATCCCTTGTGCTACATTGATGACATTTTCATCATCTGGACCCATGGAAAAGAAGCCCTTGAGGAATTCCACCATGATTTCAACAATTTCCATCCCACCATCAACCTCAGCCTGGACCAGTCCACACAAGACATCCACTTCCTGGACACTATAGTGCTAATAAGTGATGGTCACATAAACACCACCCTATACTGGAAACCTACTGACCACTATACTTACCTATGTGCATTCAGCTTTCTTCCAGACCACACCACATGAGCCATTGTCTACAGCCAAGCTCTACAATACAACTGCATTTGCTCCAACTCCTCAGACAGAGACAAACACCTACAAGATCTCTATCAAGCATTTTTACAACTACAATACCCACCTGATGAAGTGAAGAAACAGATTGACAGAGCCAGAAGATATCCAGAAGTCACCTACTACAGGACAGGTCCAACAAAGAAAGTAACAGAATGCCACTAGCCGTCACCTTCAGCCCCCAACTAAAACCTCTCCAACATATCATCAAGGATCTACAACCTATCCTGAAGGACGATTCCTCACTCTCACAGATCTTGGGAGATAGGTCAGTCCTCACTTACAGACAGCCCTCCAACCTGAAGCAAACACTCACCAGCAACCACACCACACAACAAAATCACTAACCCAGGAACCTATCCTTGCAACAAAGCCCGTTGCCAACTCTGTCCACATATCTATTCAGGGGACACCATCATAGGATATAATCACATCAGCCACACCATCAGAGGCTCATTCACCTGCACATCTACCAATGTAATATATGCCATCATGTGCCAGAAATGCCCCTCTGCCATGTATATTGGCCAAACTGGACAGTCTCTACATAAAAGAATAAATGGACACAAACAGACGTCAAGAATTAGAACATTCAAAAACCAGTCGGAGAAAACTTCAACCTCTCTGGTCACTTGATTACAGACCTCACAGTCACAATACTCCAACAAAAAACTTCAGAAACAGACTCCAACAAGAAACTGCAGAATTGGAATTAATTTGCAAACTGGACACCATTAAATTAGGCTTGAATAAAGACTGGGAGTGGATGGGTCATTACACAAAGTAAAACCTATTTCGCCATGCTATTTTTCCCCCCTACTGTTACTCACACTTTCTTGTCCAGTGTTGGAAATGGGCCATCCTGATTATCACTACAAAAAAAATGTTTCTCCTACTAATAATAGCTCACCTTAACTATTTACTCTCATTATAGTTAGTATGGCAACTCTCATTTTTTCATGTCCTCTGTGTATATATGTCTTCCTACTGAATTTTCTACTACATGCATTCAATGAAGTGGGTTTTAGCCCACAATAGCTCATGTGCAAATAAATTTGTTAGTCTCTAAGGTGCCACAAGTACTCCTCGTTCTTTTTACACTTATTTCAGTTTCTCTCAAGGCTACAGCAATTTTGTGTATCCAAAACTGTGTTAAAATTGAAAGCTATCACTTAAATTATCTAATGGGTTAACAGGACCTGCTTGCAGGCTAGGGGTTCTATAGGGAAGCATGTGACTGGATGCAGTCTGCCGACAGACAGCCTCAAGTAAAGACAGCTGAGTTCAGCCTGCCTATTTTAGGGATCTGGATTCTAAGAAATAAAGTACTGTTATATTGCAGCTTTCTAGCAAGAGTATTTTATGGTTGTTTTTTTTTAACTATTTTGTTTGTATGCTGTGAACATAATATTCAGATGGCCTCCCCACCAGACCCAATACACAAAGCAGAGTCACCCTATAGTTGTAAGTGCCCCTCACCAAATGGAGTGTCTCTCTCTATACTCACCCTCCATTAAAGTTACCCTACCTCCTGCAACCCCCGATGGCTCTGTGCTTCTCCTAACCCTTGATGTAATTGCCCTTTTATTCTTGTACTGTACATTTCTAGTGTTCATTACCTCTTTGTCCAGGCCTTACCTATACTGCTCCTATTGCTCAGTGCTACAGAAGTTGGGCTGAAGGGGTAAGAGGCAGATAGGGAGGACCAAAGCAAGTAACTTCAGAAGAGCTGTTCCCTGGTAACAGTAGAAGCCTCTTGCCATGATAGCAAGAATTTGGCAGCTTTACTGGTTCTCTGCTATCCTTTGAGTTCCCTCAAGTGCCGTGTCCCCCACCCCTACAAAACAATCCGAGGCAAATAGGGAGAGCAGCAAATTGGGCTCCCTGACCTGGTGAGGCCACTGTGATGGGGTTTACTCCCATGATTCCTTCTTATAGTCTGTCTCATCAATGGTTAATATATTCTGGAATGAGAATATTAAAAATAAAGGAAGAAATCTTTCCCCAATTTCCTTTGATCTTTAAGGTTTCAAACAGAGAAGATTAGACAAGATCACTGATTCAAATCCTTCTTCCTGTCAGAGCTGGCAGAAAAAACTCTGCTTCAGACCAACCATTCCCCTTGCTGTCACTCTCTTCCAGTTAATCTTTAAAGTAAGGGAGTGGATCTCACCCACCAACCCTTGCACATTGAAGTCAAATCAGGATTGGGCCCCATGTGACAGACTTTCGAAGATCATGCTGCAGTTTGAATTGCCAGCTTGTTCAAGCGGGTGTGTGAAAGTTTCAGGGGGTTAGTAAAGAGCCCTTCCACTACTTATCTCCAGGTTACTCTTTCAAATCTAGCTCAGGTTGGTAATGACTGAAGGGCATTACCACTATGATTGATGCCTGTTTGGTGCCCCTAGTGAAATGAGTTTTCTGGTTTCAGGCCAGGTATTGGTAGACACTTGCCCACATCAGAAAACCAACCCTCAGAATATTCACATAGGACCAAGTCCCTCTGTCATTCAAATCAGTGGTAGACTTTTCACTGACATTGCTGAATTGCCATCAAGCATGTAATTAATTACCTCTTTGAGAAGAGTTGAATCAGGCTAAGAATTTAAAGGGGCATGAGGACTAAATTACCTTGCCAGTTCTAGAGGTGATCCCCCAGAGAAGGAGTGAAGCACCATGACAGAACCACAAGAATTTCCATAACAGATTAGACCAATAATCCACCTATCCAGCATCCTGAATCCTACAGTGGCTAGTTTCACTTGCCTCAGAGGAAGATGTAAATTACCCTAAAATGGAAAATTATTTAATACTATACTAATACTCTGGGAGAAATTCCTTATAACTCTGGTAGCTAATGATTCACTGATGTCCTAAAACACAAGACCTGAAATCTCTAATAATTTTTATAATAGATAGTGTAATTGTGAAAGCTTAACTTATTCATATAACTGATTTTAAAAAATTATACTAAACTTTTCCTCAATATTATCTTATGTTGGGTTACACAATCTCATTATGCTTTTACTATTATAAAGTATTCACTTTTGTTTTAAATCTGTTGTTTTTTACATCACTAATTCACTTTGTTCATGTCTTATGAGAAAGGATAAATAAGAGCATGCACCTAACCTTCACTATGACATTTATTGATCCATTCTTATTTTTATAAGCCTCTATCCTTAGTACTAGGTGAATAATTCATGACAAATTATTTGACAAATTTAACCTCATTTTCTGTTTTCAATTTGCCAGTAAATGGTTTACATTTTTGCACCTATTTTGTAATTCAAAGTTATTTACTGAATAATCTCTGCACCTCATTCTCTGTGTGTAGATCATTCAGTAACATTTTGATGTGAGTTTATGGTACTAAAAATTTGAGCTACATTGGTTAGTTTTAATTGAATTTGAGCACAATATTGCAGATTGTGAATTCTATTAGCTGGGATAGGCATATTTTTTCAACAATCAATTAGCATTTATTGTGGTGCTTCCTTGAGCCAATCTTGAACAGATGGTTGTTTATGACCTCACTGGTTTCTTGTGATGCCTCTTCTTATACATACCTATCAGATACACAGAAATGTGATTTGGTCACTAAAGGAAAACTCAAGTGATAAAAAAGGTATTGTAATCACTCCAACTAATTTAGGGACAGTAAGTTATTTGGCAATTTTTAAAGTGTTTATATATAATAAAAAATAATTTACAATCAATCTACAGCCCTCTCAACAGTCTGATACTTTACAGGATGACAGAATTTAACTCACATTTGAAAGCAATCAAAGTATGATTTTCAAATTTGTTATAAATCCTGGAATTCTGGTTTTGAATGGGTTATTTTATCAATTAAATTGTTTACATGGATGAATAGAATTCATATGTGTAAGTCTTTCTGTTAACCTACTACCTAATTTTGTCAGTTTGGGAAAAAATATTATGCCACTTATGTGATATTGTTTGTGTTCAGGCATTTTCAATATACTAGGATTTCCCTCTACAATCCAGAAAATGGTGAACATATATAAAACCATTCATACAATTTTTTGTGAGGGGAATTCTGCACACAAATGTTAACACAAGCAGAATTTTGCACAAAACCAACAATATGAACATTCTGTGCACACAGATGAAGAGGCCACACTGAATACTTTACACAGAAAATCTGTATCAAAGATTTTCATAGGCTCACAGTACATCTGTGAACAGTTAAATGCAGAGTGGTAATACTAGGAATTGTAATTTAAAAGTGTATTGATGATCAAGTTTACCTGCAGGAGGAGAAAAATGTTTATAGCCCAGAGTCCAGTAATATGCCTAGACCACTTCCCACAGCTGGAATACCAATTATTATTCTTATGGCTGAAAGCAGCTAGAAAGGCTGTTTGGCCCTCCTCACTTGATTTTTTTTTGCTGAAACATGCAGTTTTTCGAGATGGAAAGTCTGGCAATAACTAATTATTGCTATGCGAAATATAGCTGGTTAAGTGCTGGAAAAAATTCCCCACCTGAACGGCTGGAAAACTCCACGCTTAACTTAGCTTCTGCTCAGCAGCTTTTTGATGATCAAGCTATGTCATACTAACAAATTGGGTATAAAAAGAAGAAGAAATTGGAGCTTCATGTTCCCCTACCGATGAAAGGCTGGCCACTGGACATCTCCACTTAAGTCGTCCTCAAGACATGGGTAAATATTAATCTGGAGTTAATTTGGGGTGCTTTACTAACCTGTTGAGGACATATGTAAGTGCTGGAGACTAAAAGTAGAAGCTTTGAGTGAAAACACGTTTGCTTCTCTGCTTGCATCAACTATCAGCTGGATGGGCTGTGTCCTCATTGATTTACTTCCAACCACTGGCTAGCAAAGAATAAAGTTGCCAGGAGCTTTGGGTTCAGCAAAACCTCAGGTAACATACCCAAATACCATATCATAGCTGATGTCACAAGTGAGAGAAACTTTATTGCTAGATAAGCACCATCCTGTCAGTGAATATAAATCAAAGAGACAGTATCACTTAACCTCAAGCATTCAAATATGAGTCAGAAAAAAAAAAAGATTTTTAAAATCATAAATGTTAGGTTCTTTTTATTTGCCTTCTTGGTCCACAATATCAAGCTATCCTCTGCAACCACAAAGGCTTACAACTTACGTTTTGTAAAGGAAGATGAGGTTCTGTAGTAATCCCAATGTTCTAGGAATTTGGTGTTTTAAGAAAAACCACCAAATGTCAAGAGACTTGGGATGAAATTGCTAGAACTAGCAACACTCAAGAACTGAGTAGGGAAAAATAAAAAGCAGAGAAAGTGAGCCAGAAAGAACAGATGGCAAGGTCATCAGGAAGAAAAGAGGGGGCAAAAACAAAGTGAAAAGTAAACCAAATTTTAAAAGAAGGTTTTGAAATGGATCTGAAATTTAAGGAACAAATGACATGAGAGAAAACTGTGCTTGAGTCATGACTGCTGAGTTTGATCTTAATAGTATTACCCGAAGAAACAATATAATGGTTTTAGGCTTCAATTCAGCAAAGCACTTAACTATGTTTATAACTTTAAGCACAAGTAGTCTCACTGAAATCAAATCTTTTTTGTCTCATCATTATAGGCATTCATTTTTAATTATATTATTAAATATGGGCCAAAGCCTGGCACACACATGCATTCTCCTTGTCTGCAAATAAAGAGGCAATGGATTTTTGCAACTCGAGAAGGCAGGGACTGGCCAAATAGAAACACACTTAAGTCACACACATTCATGAAAGGTAGAAATGGGTGTGGTTAGTAAGTCTATGAATTGTGTGGAACCACTGACCCACAAACACATATATATAGTAAACCGGCAGCCGACAAACTCAGCAGAAGTAGCTATCTAGTACAAGCACGTCAGCTGCTATTGGTTGTAGCTGAGCACTCCACTTCTCAGCTCCTGAACATAACCTGTTAACTTAGTTTTTATATTTCTTGCCAGAATTTTAGCAAATTCAGTTGTTCACATAATAGAGTAGCTTTACATAAATGTCTCTCTCCATTATAAAATACAATTATTTATCATTGCTTTTTGAATGCAACACTCACCATGTTCTTGTTGTGATTCAGGGGGCTTAGTATGTGAGGTAAACTAAATGGACCAGTTTCTCACCATATTTTTTTTTATGTTGGCCTTAAGCCTGCTTCAAAAGCAGTTGTGTGTGCAGACTCTAAACATGCCTCCCAGAAGCTTGTTCTTGCCTGTCTAGCCACTTAAGTTGTAATGATTCCAGGAAACTGTTTCAGTCAAGCCTTGACCACACCAGCCTTTCCTTTAAATTATCCCTCCATTGTGTTGGGATGGTGGTGAGGACACTAGTTTAGGCATGCATCCGACGACATGGGTATTCACCCACGAAAGCTCATGCTCCAATATGTCTGTTAGTCTACAAGGTGCCACAGGACTCTTTGCTGCTAGTTTAGACAAGACACTGTCATTTTTACCACGTCATCTAGACCTAGCCAGGCTGTACACTGAGGATTTCCCAAGAGTCTGAGCAGAAAGGAAACATTTTGAATTACCCTTTCACCCACCACCGACCCAGCCCATATATCTGTCATCCACAATGGGAATATCCATGCAGTCATGGATGCTTGGCTCCTTCCAATACCAATCAGGTACACTGAGGCTCAGGGATCTCCTATAGGGCATGCTTAGGGTGACCAGACAGAAAGTGTGAAAAATTGGGACGGGAGTGGCGGGTAATAGGTGCCTACATAAGACAAAGCCCCAAATATCGGGACTGTCCCTATAAAATCAGGACATCTGAATACCCTAGGCATGCTCTGGACTGCATAGGAGATGCAAATAAATAGTGTGGGTTTCCAGCCTCTCTCTTCTTTCTCTTTCATAGAAGAACCGCCCCAGCCTAACTTTGTTCAGGGCTTCTATCATTAGCAAATTGTCTGAGCCACATTTGGCTCCCTCTGTAGACTTCCAATCCCCAAAAGTTCAAGGTTGGTTAGATGCAAAGATTTGATTTGGGCTGTTATATATGTGGGCACCAGCTGCAGAACTGGGACCTGGATTCAGGTTCTATACAATTGTAAACTATAGGAGTTGCCAAATCCATGGCTTTGGCTTGGCACCATCTCTGTTCATCATGCATTTCTTTTCCTCACAGGGACTCGTTCTTTTCATACACAAAGTTATTTACCATCCACCACAGCACAAGCTTGGTTTTGCTGAAAAAAATATCAAAGTCACTCAAAGCTTCTGAATTCTATTTAGTTTCCGTGTTCTCACCTTGGTTATAAGATTGGATCATGATTCTTTTAATTCAGAATCTATACATAATATTACACAAAGATTCTCTTGGATATCATCCTTCAAGTCCTGTGAAGATTTCCTTTGCTATAAAGTAGCACAGCACTAGGCTATGGGAACCCAATAATTCCTTTGCTGTGTTAATGAATTCTAAGTGACCGCAGGGTCATTTTTCTGTGCCATGGCTAATTGCTGTAATTGTTCTCTTTCTTGTATTATTGATACCCTCACACTGCAGTGCTGTAATTCTAACACCACCTAAATTAGATCTCTACGGGTCATTGGTGAACCTTCTAAACTAAATATATTCAGTCAAAGATTGGAAGCTAAATAGAGAAACTCAAATTTTAATATCAGTTTTACATTTGGAAATAGAATTATCACCTCATCAGAAGGCTGTTTCTGATATTAAAGTAACTCATTTTTTCTTGTTCTATTAAGACTAAAAATGAGCCATCCCCCTCCCTTTTAATACTATTGATTGTTTTCTTTATAGCCTCTTCTGGTTGGCTATTTCTAATTCATTTCCTACAGTGAAGACTCTGTTTTTTTCTCATTTTCTACAATTAGGTTTTCATTAACCCACACCAATTTAAACAATGCATTTCAGAGTTTCCCTATATGGAGATATAATGGTTCTCTTGGTGTGAAGTTGGATTGCTAAAGTGTCCAATTAGTTAATGATGATGAAGCTTCAGATATTATGCTTTCTGTTTGCATTCAGCCACTTGAGTTTCAGAACCTCATAGAATCATAGGACTTGAAGGGATCTTGAGAGGTCATTTAGTCCAGTCCCCTGCTCTCATGGCAGGACTAAGTATTGTCTAGACCATCCCTGACAGGTGTTTGTCTAACCTGCTCTTAAAAATCTCCAGTGATGGAGATTCTACAACCTCCCTAGGCAATTTATTCCAGTGCTTAACTACCCTGACAGTTAGGAAGTTTTTCCAAATGTCCAACATAAACCACCCTTGCTGCAATTTCAGTCCATTGCTTCTTGTCTGATCCTCTGAGGTCAAGGAGAACAATTTTTCTCCCTCCTCCTTGTAAAAACTTTTTATGTCCATGAAAACTGTTATGTCTCCTCTCAGTCTTCTCTTCTCCAGACTAAACAAACCCATTTTTTTCCACTCTTTCCTCATAGGCCATATTTTCTAGACCTTTAATCATTTTTGTTGCTCATCCCTGGACTTTCTCCAATTTCTCCACATCTTTCCTGAAATTGTGGCACCAAGAACTGCACACAATACTCCATTTCAGGCCTAATCAGCACGGAGTAGAGCAGAATTACTTCTCATGTCTTGCTTATAACACTCCTACTAATACATCCCAGAATGAGGTTTGCTTTTTTGTAACAGTGTTCACTCATATTTAGCTTGTGATCCTCTATGACCCCCAGATCCCTTTCTGCAGTACTCCTTCCCAGGCAGTTATTTCCCATTTTGTATGCATGCTACTGATTGTTCCTTCCTAAGTGGAGTACTTTGCATTTGTCCTTTTTTGAATTTCATCCTATTTTCTTTAGGCCATTTCTCCACTTTGTCCAGATCATTTTGAATTTTAATCCTATCCTCCAAAGCACTTGCAACCCCGCCCATCTTGGTATCGTCTGTGAACTTTATAAGCATACTCTCTATGCCATTATCGAAATCACTGATGAAGATATTGAACAGAACCGCCCCCAGAAGTGATCCCTGCGGGTCCCCAGTTGATGTGTCCTGTGATGTGACTACTCTCTGGGAACAGTTTTCCAACCAGTTATGCACCCACCTTATAGTAGCTCCATCTAGGTTGTATTTCCCTAGTTTATGAGAAGGTCATGTGAGACAATATCAAAAACTTTACTATAGTCAAGATATACCACATCTACTGCTTCCTCCCTATCCACAAGACTTGTTATCCTGTCAAAGAAAGCTATTAGGGGAATAGACCTATGCTGCTAACAGATTAGACCAATAATCCACCTAGACCAGTATCCTGTATCCTACAGTAGCTAGTTTCACTTGCTTCAGAGGAAAGTGTAACTTGCCCTAAAATTGAGGAAAAGGTGAGGAGAATTTATCTTCTAGAGATAGGTGTTCCAGATACATTTAAGAGTGAGATGAAAAAAATGGCCTCGTTCTCAGAAGCCTATGGTCTGAAGTAGGGCTGGTCAAAAAAAATTTCCATCAAAATTGCTTTTTGCTGGAAATTTCAGCTTTTGAGTAACTGAAATATTGTACAAAAATGTCTGCTTTCTACAGCAAATTTAGTTTTTTCAGCCAAAATATTTTGATTTTCAAGTTTTGGGCTGAAAATTTTCTTGGAAATTTGACAAAAATGTTTTTTGTTTGTTTTTGTTGCTGTTACTGGTTGGTTCACCCCCTCCACACACACACCTTTTTGTTGAAAACTTTCACCAAAAAAAAAATATATTTTTTTCTTCTACAAGCTCTAGCCTGAAGCCAAACCCCTGAAGTCAATGGCATCCTATCTAATTTGATGGGCTTTGGATTAGGCTCTTTGAATACTAGAAGCCAGTTCCTGTGCTGAATTACATCCCATGCAACACCTTTGACTTCTGCACATAATGGAAAAGTAAGTCCTTGTTTTTAAATTAGTCTTATGATTTCTGTATGTATAACCCAGGTTCTAGAAAACATGATGAATGTTCAACGTTGTACATATAGAGTATTAGCTGTGACTCCAGGGATCCTCAAGCCCATCACATTGAAATTGCTTTTTCTGGAAAGTTCAGATAGATTCCCCAAACCCTAATCTGAGTTGTAACAACAGCTTTCATCACTATTGGCTATGAGGATGTGATTAATAATTTTGATGCTAATATATCTAAACCTTACAAACAAGGTGTTAGCCCAGTTTAAATCGGATTTTAGTGATTTTAAATTTTGGTGATCTTCACAGAACACACATTTCATTAAACTGGAGACATGCCACAAGGCTCTAATCTTTACTCTTTATTTTTGTCTCTGTGGAGTGTATGCTGCCCTTTGAGTCCATGTCTTATGGGTTACATCTGGCTGGTTTTCCTAGCTGTACACCATGGCAGTATCGTTATCTTTTCAATTTGTTTCTAGTCTTGACTCTTTCGCAAAGCTCTTCATTACGCCTGATGTTGGAAAGTCACCTCCATGACTCTACGGCACCTACTACAATAGTATCTAAAGTCCCAATCCTGTAAACTGCTCTGGGCAGGCAGCCCAAGTCAGTGGGGTTTAATGCAGACACAGCAGTGAAGTGAGGACTGACACATGGATGGCTTTTAAGCATCAGGCCACAAACGGTATTGAAGTTTAATAAAAGAGTGGGGTGGTACCTGCCCATCACCCATACTCTTCTATATCAGGCTTTTAATTGCTTCCCATTTACAGGAACCTACAATATAACCCAGACTACCCCCTAGGATTCAGCTGTCGCTGAGTTCCAGCACCCTCCCCTCACCAGGAGGACAGAGGGTACAGAAGATGGGCCAAGGTCCCCATTCAAAGCTACAAGGTCTCATCCTATCCAATGAGACCAAGGCCCATCACCAACATTCCAGGTGTTGTTTTTTTTTAACGTCTGGGAACCACAGGGCTGCCAGCGACTAGCTTGGTCACCCCCTCCCCCCCTGCCATCTGGTATCATGACTCCTGCCCATTCCATTCCCCCATATTCTGTAGCCATATGTCAGCCCCTCCATCTGACAAATGTATGCCACCATCCCTGAAAAATTCAGGCTGATTGTAACAGATGTCACTATGCTGCATCACGGAGCCCCCTGTCTCAAGGAATACCCTGGTGACTTCCCTATTCACTTTCTTCCTAGCTTTGTCCAAGCAGGCTGGGTCTGCAGCTCCCTGCCACACCTGGCTCGAGACTATGCTATTTCTGACTACACTAACCAAACCTCTGGCCACGATTGCCTAATCAAACTAAACATCCCTCTGGAATCTGTCCCTTAAGTTGACTCCATTGCAGCCTGAGGTCATTCTCTCCACAGTTAATAATCAGGACATGAGGCAGGTCTGCACTGTTCATCAATGAGCGCAGAAATAGCGTGAGATCCCCACTGTGTGCCTCTTCTGCCAAACCACTGGATGCAAACAACTTCAGCCCTGAAGCCCTAGACAGATCAACCAACAAAGAGCAGTTTCATCAAATCAAGACCATAGTGCTGAATCACTAAGTCTTCAAATCCTTTTTCCTGAAAGGCTGCACTATTCACTAGGACCTAAAAAGACATGCAGGGATGAACAGATAACCAGCAAAGTAATAAAGCTGTGCAGTGCCTCAAGTTATCATTGCCTTTGTCCAGAATAAGTGTTTCATTCTCTGTTATGTGCAATGATTATTTTTAAAAAATGCATTCCAAGCACTAGTACCCACTAAGCCATTGGACTAGCCTTTCAAAACAGCTTTTTATCATCTTACAAAAATAGCAAGGATTAAATGTTGCTTGACTCTGGAGGATTTGGAAAATGTTTGTTACATGCAGACAGGCTTTTGTTATATCCAGATTGGATTACTGTAATTCTTTGTTTGCAGCTTTGCCAGCATCATGTTTACAGATACTGCAATAGATCCAAAATGCAGCAGCAAAAAAGAAATCGTCCACTTTTGGGAATGGAGCCTGTCAACCTCTTCTGAACTAGCTGAATTGTTTCCTGATTTTAGCCTGCATCAATTTGAAAATTGGCTCCAGTACCTACCATATAAAATTCTGACATGCTTGGGATTTGCATGTTGGGAAAGACTTTCCTAAACATTGTAATCCTAGTCATTTTCTAAATTCAGTCAATATTGGACCTCTGGAAGTCACAAGGTATTAGATGAAATCCTTTGGCCCATGAGTGTTATCTGCCATAAAGTTTATCCTTTGGCTTTGCAACTTCTTCCTGACAATGTCAAATTTGCCCCACCTTTGAAGATTTCATAATGATTCACTTTAATGGAGTTATGCTGATTTACACCAACTGAGAATCAGGCTCAAACTGTTGCATCCCAGATGACTGGGGGAGACAGAGCATTAATAAACTAAAGTGTAATGCTAATATAATGGGAAATACAAATAAACAGACTCCTATCAGCTATATTGAGTAAACCTTTTCAAGCCAGATTTCTGCTTATAGCCAATTAAAACTCCCAAAGTATGTCCTTAAAATGCACTTACAACTTGAGTCTAATTAACAAGGGCCCTATGGCTTTAAAATCTTAAGGCCTGATTATCCATTGTCATGTGTCTTGTGTAACTGTTTACACCAGTGCAAACGGGGTGAAAACCACTACAATTCTGATTTACCAGTATTTTACACGTACATAGCACTGGTGTAAATGTTAACACAAGGTACAGGGCAAAATGGGAATTTGGTCCCTAATATCTCATTCTCCTCTCCTTTACATTGGTTTTATGCTAATGTGACCCATTCACTTCAGTGGTATTACACTTGATGTATATTGGTATTAAGTCAGAACACCATCAGGTCTATTAGTCAGATACATGAAGGCTAAAATTTTCAAAGGTGCCTACATTCCAGGTTCAAAAGTAATGTAGGCATCTAAGTGGCATTGAAAGTTAATGGGCTTGGGGTGAAAAGATAGTCCTATTAAAAGGCAATAGAAATTAAGACATTGAAATAATGTAAGTGCTTTTGAAAAATTTTACCCATAGGATTCTGTCCCCCATTGATTTTCAATAAGTGTTAGCTACCTAAGTCATTTAGGCTCTTGTGAAAATTTTCCCTAGAAGGTTATTTCCAGGAGATCTCTTTCTTTTAATATTTCAGGTTCTGGTTATCTGGCTTCCCTTCAAGATTTGTAATCTGAGATTGCTCCCACTAAAGTTTCTGTATATTAAATGGAGGGGGATTGATTTTGTACAGTCTGGTTACATTTTGGTAGTGCATATATAAAATAATTTACATGGAAAGCTAAAGTATAAAAAAAACAAATTATTTAAATAGGAATGCTCCATTAATGAGGTTTTCCCTTCACTGTGGTGTGGCATAGAAGAGTGCCAGACTCACATAACTTTATGTATGTGTAGCTAGGGCTGAAGAGCAAGCAGTAAGTGCTTCAATAGCAAGTGAACTTTTAAAAGCATATGAGAGGTTTGCAAAAGTGGATCCATGTAGCAATTACCTTGAAAGGTAGCTCTATTTTAATTGTATCACTACTAAAGATATCTCTGTTGAATCAATAGCAAGGTCTTCCTTCTCCCCTCTCCCATAATGGTAGTATGTAGTAACACTACAAATGCTATAGAAATATTATAATAATTCACCAGGGGTCTAAAACCAGAGTAATTTTGTTTTATTAGCATATTAATTTTGTCCAGCACCCACTAAGTTTTACTATGGCAGATAGAGTCTTTTCTCCCCTCATAATTAGTGTTGATTTTACATCAAATTCCCTTTAAATTCTGCTGTGTGCAACATTCCAGCATTTTTATTATTTATTTCTACAGCACCAAAACATGCTTTAGACAAGACAAGATCCCTGACCCAAATAGCTTATATATTAATTTTAGACATGACTCACAGTAGAATGACAAACAGTGGTATAGGAAGGGGTTTGGTAGAAACAGAGTTTAAAAGCTGCTGTGTTTCTCCAGAGAAGTGGCTGCATTATAGTTGTGTGCCCTGGGTGTAATCTGTATATCAGTTTAAGTCTGTAAAGACCCTTGAGATGAAAAGGTGATACATAAATGCAAGAGATTATTTTCCTGTGTCATCATTTCCATGGGTCATACTTTCATCTTGCTTTCTGTAACCTCGTTTCTGGCCTCTCATATCGCCCTCTTCCTGTCTGGCCAAATGCCATAAGAACGGCCAGACTGGGTCAGACCAATGATCCATCTAGCCCAGTATCCTGTCTTCTGACAGTGGCCAATGCCAGGTACTTCTGAGGGAATGAACAGAACAGGCAATCACAGAGTGATCCATCCCATCATCCACACCCAGCTTTCAGGCAGTCAGAGGCTAATTCATTACCACATTCATCCTTCTCTTCCCTGACTTCCACCGTATCATCCCTCCTTTCTCTTAACACAGAAAATGCAAGTTTGCCCTCCTCCCAAAGTGTTGCCCAATACACCTCTCTGGTCTCATATCTGCCTTCTCCTTTTTCTGTTTTCCATGCTCTACCTAATCATTTGCCCTTACTTTTCCCTTCCTCTCTCCTTCTGGGCTTTGCACCTTGTATCAGGTCGCCTTGTATGTCAGGAGCCACCTCCTTTTTTCAATCATCCTGATGCCAGTTCACCCCTCCTTCAAATCCCTCCTCAAAACCTGCTCCTTCAACCAGTCCTTCCTGCCCTTTTCTCAATAATGTTTGCAACATGCTTTATTTGACCTGCTGCCCTCTGCCTTGCCTTGCATTTGCTCGTCCAGTCTCTCTGATGGTGAAATCTTAGGTTAAGGTATCTTTCCTGACCCAATGTTTGCAAAGCACCATTTAAATGGATTGTGTCATATAAATGATTTTTATTGATAATCTCTGCTGAGGGCTCAACAAAAGCAAAAATATAGTCACTAATGAATATATAGCAGCCTGTTCCTCTTCCCTGCTGAGTTAAAAGACAAGAATATTTTTCTCCTTTTTTCATTTAATGTGGGTGCTTATCCCCTAGTAAAGGCCAGTACCTCCCCAGGAGAGACTCATCTCACCTTTTAAGAAATGCCACTCAGCTGGCAGAATGCAGAGTTCCTTCAACAGAAGCAGCTGGCCCCATCCATCGGCAAGAGAAGTTTATTCTTTAGTCTCTCCTCCTTCCAATTTCCATAGTTATTGTTTCTCTCCTCCTTCCAATTTCCATAGTTAATGAACGAAAAGAGAACACTTACTTTTGCAACCTCTGTAGACATGACTTAAGCTGCCTCTGAACTGTAGAATCCCTCAAAGCCATTACTCTTCAAAATGCAAGCAGAATTCCTCTACTGTCATATTTATTTGCCTTCTGGGGGTGGAGAATGGGTGTAAACACAAAACATTTCGCAGATTTTTTTTTGTATGATGAAGATTGGAAAATCAAACGGAATCAAAGCTAACCCAACCAAACAAAAACCCTAGCGAAAAGAAAATGGTGGGTGTAAGGGGCAGCAGGAGAGAGGGAGAAAAATGTGGGATTAGGGTGGTTTATTTTTAAATACTGTGTGTCCTGGCTTGGGAAATGCTGCTGGAAATGGCAATGTATCTACCTGGCAATACCGCGGTCAAATAGTTTTCCCAATGTTTATCCCTATCATAAATGTCAGGGTGCAATGACATTCTTGTGGGCATGTATATATGCTGGTGCAAAATGCCAAACTGACAGCACTGGAGAGTAGAGTCTACAGCCCCAGTTCTTAGTAGTGGCTGAGGGGCACATGGAACAACTAGGGTCTGGGAGTGTATGCAAAGGTGTCTTAAAGCTCACCAAATTCTTTGCTAGCAATGAACAGGGCTGGTCTCCTGGCATAACCTCCTGAGTATTACTTTAAACTACACCAGTTGCCAGTTGCTGCCTGAGGTTTACTGTGTTGCCAGGAATACCCCCATGCCACTACAGGAAGGGTTAGTTGCATAAAAACCAGTACATTGACTTTATGGTGATGGAGGATCCTGTACACTAAGTTGATTGTCTCATGTCCATCTAGGATTACTTCAGGGTCTCTTTGCATCAGCAGAACCTTGCAAAGCTCTCCTAATTCAGCTCAGGATCAGGGTTCTTCAAGTTCAGCAAGGAAAAACTCAACAGAAAATCAGCAAAGAGTCCTGTGGCACCTTATAGACTAACAGACGTATTGGAGCATGAGCTTTCGTGGGTGAATACCCATTTCGTCGGATGCATGTCATCACATGCATCCAACGAAGTGGGTATTCACCCACGAAAGCTCATGCTCCAATACGTCTGTTAGTCTATAAGGTGCCACAGGACTCTTTGCTGATTTTACAGATCCAGACTAAAATGGCTACCCCTCTGATACTTAACAAAAAATCAGCAGCATTGCAAGGTTGTGCACATACTGTTTTACCCAGCAGGCTTCAATCCTCATCTGGGTGAGACCCCTTTAGAAATGAGAGGATAATCCACCCGTTCTGCTAAGATTGCCAGTAAAGGTTCCCAAAGTGTATGGTTACTTAGTAATTCTCTAATGTGACTCCCTTCCAGTTGTTTGCTTTGCAGCACATATTATGCATCTCACGATCTCATGAAAATATCTGAACTCACACACAGTAATAGCTGCATAAATATTCTGTGTCAATTAAGCCTTTAAACTATACTAGGTTAATTACTGGGAGAAGGTTCCTCCCCCCCTCCCCCTGGGTAATCTAAGCATCTATAAAACTCTCTCTCTCTCTATATATATATATATATATACACACACACACACACATATACAGCAACTCATGCAAATATGACGCTTTTGAGGAAATATATATTTGCTCCATTTTCCCCCAGTTTGTTTACTGTATGTCTGGAACTACTTTGGAATGAATTCATCCTTTTGCTGGTGCTAGAGCCAGTGCAGAGACAAAGAGGAGACAGCTTGGGGCTGAGGCTTCAGGCCCCAGCTTAAGCAACCACAGCTCTCTGGTCTGCCCTATAAAGCTCAGCCCAGAGAGGGGAGCACACTGCTAAGGGATGGAGAAGCATGCAAGCTCCCCGTGAGAGCAAGCAAGCGTTTCCTTGCCTGCTTGAGCTTCCTTTGGGGAGGAATGAGTCACACAATGTAGGGCTGTGCTTAGGAAGCACTTGAGTCGGGTTGGAAGTTAATTGAACAACATTTTCTGAGTAATTAGAGATTGTTGCAAAGATTATTTTTTTTACAGTCTAAATGAACTAAATTATAGAAGTAATCTATTCTGGCAGCGATCTATGCCTTATTCCTTTTTAAAATACTAGCTTCTATGGGAGTTGGGTGCCTAAATAACTGAGGATCTAGGCCCTAGGTGCCTGAATTCCACTGAAATCATCCAGATTTTGGCATCTAGGTGTTTTAAAAACTCAACTGGGCACCTATTTGAATCGTTAGGTGCCTAAATAACCTTTAAAAATCTGCCCCTAAGACCTAGATTCTCAAAGATAATTTGGTTCCTACGTTAATTTTAGTGATGTTAGGAGCCTAAATACCTTTAAAGATCTGGGCCTAAATGCTTAACTTTACACAGTGGAGTAATCCCATCGACTTCAGCAGGACCACAAATCTTTGCAGAATCGGAACTCCAATCTGTAGAAGCCAGAGTTCGTTAACTTTCATGACATGCTACATAGCCCATCTTTTACCTTGATCCACAAGGGGTTGAAGTGGAGATTTCAGTAAAGGAGAGTCTCCTGCAGATTTAGTTAGTGGGGTTTGTTACATTGTTTTCAGTTATGTTACTGCCAAAGTAGTGCTATCTGTAGGCAACTGTTGGATTCTATTTATTTTATTATATGACAGGTATTTTTAAGAATTCTTCAAGGGGCCCCACCCAGTTTGGAATTGGCTCCTTTTTGTAGTATAAATATAAAGAAATAAAACTAATTAATTTGGGGTGGAAGGGAAATTATAGGCTGATCCCAAGAGTTAAGTGGCAAGCTGAATGAACCAATGTAGCTCGAATTACTTAAGCAGAGCCTCAGCTGGTGTATTTCATTGTGAATTGAGCACTACATGGCTAAGTAGTCGATGCGATCTACAGTTCTAACGTGGTAATTGCGTGCAGAAAGCAGGCAAACAAGAATGTTACTGCAATTCTACAATTGGCTGAGAATGGAAGTGACCGTATTTGGGATAAAGGCTGTTTTCACTGAAATGTCCAACCCATCCAGAAACATGAAAGTGCCTAAAACTCATTAGAAATCCTATTTCACTGAAATTTCCAACAATTTACCAACATTTACGATATTACGATGACTGAGATTCCTCAGTCCCTATATTTAGAACAAGGAACTAAGTGCAGTTTCTTAGACACCACAGGGCTGGTAACAATTGGTAAATGCTGGACTTTTAATCGTGACCAGTATAGTGCTGTGTTTTATCATCTAAGGAAATATGAGCTCAGATTTCACATTTGGTCTTTGAGCTCGATGAAGGTAATGCTCTTAGCAAGGGCATCAGGAATTGAAGCCTGAGGCAGAGCCGGTCTCTAGGCAACCTAACAAGTGCAGTTGGCCTGTGATTGGTTGCCTGAGTGGCTACACCACCTGACTGGCAGGCAGTCTCAAGCCCAGCAGCAGTTGTAGTTCAATGGCTGTGCAAAGCTTTCACCCATGGGTGTAATAGTCTCTGCCTTACTCACTCCAGGAAACTGGTCTCTAACTCCAGTTCTGTCCTCTGACTCTAGCTCTGTCCCTCGGCTTTGATTTCTGACTACCTACTCCTTCTCCAACCACTAGGCAGGACCACCCAATCCCAGTCTCTGACAAAAGGAAGGTAAAATGTGCATCTCTCATCAGCAACACCTGCCATTCAAGGGGAACATATCGAGAAGCTTTCTATAACAGTGCTCAGTTCTGGAAGAGTAGAAAAGAAAATAAGGCATCATGAAAGCACAAGTTGACCCTAATGCCTTCTGCATCCCAGGCTACAAAGGGAGTTGAATCACACAGAATAGAACCAACTGAGGATGTCAGAGAGTAGAAGAGCTGGTAGTAACTAGTATAAATACAACCCACTCCCAACATAGGTCAGTGAGTGTGTCTCTGCCTAACTTTGGGGGCCAGTTCCTCAGATGCTGTAAATCAACATAGCTCCACGGACCTCATAGAATCATAGAATTGGAAGAGATATCAAGAAATTTATCTAGTCCAGTTGTTCTCAACCAGGGGTATGCATTCCCCTAGGGGTATGCAGAGGTATTCCAGGGGGGTACATCAACTCATCTAGCTATTTGCCTAGTTTTACAACAGGCTAAATGAAAAGTACTATCAAAGTCAGTACAAACTAAAATTGCATACAGACAATGACTTGTTTATACAGTTCTATATACTATACACTGAAATTTAAGTATAATATTTATATTTGAATCTATTTATTTTATAGCGATATGGTAAAAATGAGAAAGTAAGCAATTTTTTTAGTAATAGTGTGCTGTGATACTTTTGTATTTTTATGTCTGCATTATATGCAAGTAGTTTTAAGTGAGGTGTAACTTGGGGTACACAAGACAAAGAACAAAGAGGAGTCCGGTGGCACCTTAAAGAATAACAGATTTATTTGGGCATAAGCTTTTGTGGGTAAAATAAAACACTTCTTCAGATGCATGGAGTGAAAATTACAGATACAGACATAAATATATATTGGCACATGAAGAGAAGGGAGTTACCTTACAGATGGAGAACCAGTGTTGAAGGCCAATTCAGTCAGGCTGGATGTGGTCCACGCCCAATAATTGATGAGGAGGTGTCAATACCAAGAGAGGGAAAATAGCTTTTGTAATGAGCCAGCCACTCCCCGTCCCTATTCAAATTGATGGTGTTAAGTTTGCAAATGAATTGTAGCTCTGCAGTTTCTGTTTGATGTCTGTTTTTGAAGGGTTTTTTTGTTGAAGGATGGCTACTTTTAAATCTGTTATTGAATGTCCAGGGGGATTGAACTGTTCTCCTACTGGCTTTTGTATGTTACCATTCCTGATGTCTGATTTGTGTCCATTTATCCTTTTATGTAGAGACTGTCCGGTTTGGCCAATATACATGGCAAAGGGGCATTGCTGGCACATGATGGTATATATCACATTAGTAGATGTGCAGGTGAATGAGCCTCTGATGATGTGACTGGTGTTGTTGGGTCCTATGATGGTGTCGCTAGAGTAGATATGGGCACAGAGAAGGCAATGGAGTTTGTTACAAGGATTGGTTCCTGGGTTAGTGTTTCTGTGGTGTGGAGTGTAGTTGCTGGTGAGTATTTGCTTCAGGTTGGGGGGCTGTCTGTAAGCAAGGATTGGCCTGCCTCCCAAGGCCTGTGAGAGTGGGGATAAGTTGTAAATAGTTGATGATGTGCTGGAGAGGTTTTAGCTGGGGGCCGTACGTGATGGCCAATGGTGTTCTGTTATTTTCCTTGTTGGGCCTGTCCTGTAGTAGGTGACTTCTGGGTACATGTCTTGCTTTGTCAATCTGTTTCCTCACTTCCCCAGGTGAGTACTGTAGTTTTAAGAATGCTTATGGAGCTCTTGTAGTTGTTTGCTCTAATCCCTCAGACAGAGACAAATGCGGCTGTATCTTAGGCCTTGGCTGTAGACAATGGATCACGTGATGTGTCCTGGATGGAAGCTGGAGACATATAGGTAAGTGTAGTGGTCAGTAGGTCTCCGGTATAGGGTGGTGTTTATGTGACCATCACTTATTTGCACTGTAGTGTCTAGGAAGTGGATCTCTTGTGTGGACTGGTCCAGGCTGAGGTTGATGGTGAGGTGGAAATTGTTGAAATCCAGGTGGAATTCTTCAAGGACCTCCTTCCTGTGGGTCCATATGATGATAATGTCATCAATGTAGCATAAGTACAGGAGGGGCGCTAGGGGACAAGTGCTGAGGAAGAGTTGTTCTAAGTCAGCCATAAAAATTGTTGGCATGCTGTGGGACCATGCAGGTACCCATAGCAGTGCCACTGATTTGAAGATACAAGTTGTCCCCAAATCTGAAATTGTGGGTGAGGACAAAGTCACAAAGCTCAGCCACCAGGTGTGCAGTGGCCTTGTAGTCCATCCTCATGGAATATTGATGTAAAGAGCTTCTACATATATGGTGGCCAGGATGGTGTTTTCAGGAAGATCACCAATGCACTGTAGTTTCCTCAGGAAGTCAGTGGTGTCTCGAAGATAGCTAGGAGTGCTGGTAGCTAGGGTCTGAGGAGAGAGTCCAAATAGCCAAATAATCCTGCTGTAAGAGTGCCAATTCCTGAGATGATGGGGTGTCCAGGACTTCCAGGTTTATGGATCTTGGGTAGCAGATAGAATACCCCTGGTTGGGGCTGTAGGGGTGTGTCTGTGTAGATTTGTTCCCGTGCTGTAGCAAGGAGTTTCTTGAGCAGATGGTGTAGTTTCTTTTGGTACTCCTCAGTGGGATCGGAGGATAGCGGCCTGTAGAATGTGGTATGAGAGAGTTGCCTGGCAGTCTCCTGTTCATAATCCGACCTGTTCATGATGACTACAGCACCTACTTTGTCATCCCCTTTGATTATAATTTCAGAGTTGTTTCTGAGGCTGTGGATGGCGTTGCGTTCTGTACAGCTGAGGTTATGGGGCATGTGATGCTGTTTGTTCACAATTTTCAGTCTTCAAAGAAGACTCCTAAAAGGGTTACAGTAGTCTGGAAAGGTTGAGAACCACTGATCTAGTCCATCTTCCTCCTCTCGCTCCCCACCCTCTGTGCAGAGGTAGAACCAAGCATACCTAGACCACTCCAATAGAGCACATAGAGCTGACCTGAAGAAGTGCTTTATGTAAGCTCAAAAGCTTGTCTCTTTCACAACAGAAGTTGGCCCAATAGAAGATATTACTTCACCCACCTTGTCTCTTCAGTAGAGCATGTCAATGTACACCCATTTAGGTATCTATGAGAGTAAACATTTTTATAACAATTGCAAATTAGTGGTTAAGGAACTGGACTGGGACTCAAGATATCCAAGTTCAATTTCCTGCCCACCACAGACTTGCTGTGGGTTATTGGTCATTTAGGACCTGGTTTTTTTAAGGTATTCAGACACCTTAAAGATGCAGATAGGAACCTTTGAAAATGCCAGCAGGTGCCTAGGTGCCTTCTTCAAATGGCACCTAACTTCTTTTATCTCTGTGCCTTGGCTCCCCATTGTACAATGGGGAAAATATTTTCTTTACAGAACTATTTTGGGGATAAATTCTGTAATGTTTGCGAGATGCTCAGATACCAAGGTGATGATTAATTTTAATCTTTAAAAACCATAAATGATTGGGTCAATTATTTTCCCTTTTGATACTCACTAGTAAAGTTGCCTGCACCTTTTCCTTCTAGACTTACCTTCTTTCTCCACCTTTTCTTAAGGTATTTTTCCCCCATACAACCCTGCAATCACTAGTGCATTAGACCTTATTCTCTCGTGGTCCCATGGGAACTCCATTAAATGTGGAGCAGAATTTGGACACCATAACTGAAGATATGAGTTCAAAATACTGTTTCCCTTAAATATCAGTGAAATAGAAAAGCAACAAAAAAGCACTTTACCAAAGAAGCTTCTGGGTGAAATGTCAGTGACATCCCATAAATGATCTAAAGAGCAATGATTTCCCCTAAGCTGCTTAATTCTATTTCAACATACTTCTTAATATTATGTCCCTAAGTTGTGCAGTATAAAATATACATAAACACATGCATTGAGACTGACTTGTGTAACCACTAAGTACAATGCACAGGAATTACATTAGGGCATTCCATTCAGAATATAACTCAGTACATCCCAAGAGGCCATTACCCCTTATTTATGCTTACGCAAGTTATTTTATTCTTGAAAGGGGGTTATAGACTATAACAATAACATTTACTTTGTGTCATCAGAACAAAGTAGTGCACTAGGTATATGACAGGTGAATTATGAAAAAAATATGGATTAAAATCACAGGTGACTTGCATAGTAGTTCCAAGAGCTATGAGAAAAGAACCCCAAAATGTTTATAATCTTAGGAAATCATTTTATCTCCTGGGCAGGAGGGAAGACAGTGTAGATTTGCTTCTTTTTTATATAGAACACACAGAGAAATGGTGAAGATGAGAAAGAGCTTGCTCTTATAATACCGAAGCAAGCCATGTGGAAGTATTGCCCAAATAGATCTGTTACTTTGAGTGATCAGACTGTAAAAAAATGTGATAGTACTTCACCAACAATCAACCCAGTCCTAACCACTCACAGTTGAATGTTCAGGACTTCAAAATAAAAGTATCCCTTCTCTTTTTGTGTGCTTTGATAAGCCTTGAAATAGTAAACACTGCTGATGTTTACATTGTCATCACAGTATTGACACTCCATGGAGATGTACAATTCATAGACAATCAGGGTTGGAAGGGACCTCAGGAGGTCATCTAGTCCAACCCACTGCTCAAAGCAAGACCAATCCCCAGACAGATTTTTACCCCAAATGGTCCCCTCAAGGATTGAACTCACAACCTTGAGTTTAGCAGACCACTGCTCAAACCACTGAGTACTATACATAGGGGCAGTCCACTGCATTCAGAGCAATTGTTTCAGGCTGTCTGAAGACTCAGGCACACATCCCTGAATTGGTTTTCATTTTGAGAGTTTGCTCTGCAACCATGAAGACTACAGACTTCTTTTAAACTAAAAGCTGAGATTCTGGAGAAAAAATGGCAATCTCCAGAAAATATACTAGTGATTGGCAGCTCTGTGCTAGAACAATTCAACTCTGACATGAGCACATTAAAAATTGGAGAGCTTTTGAAGCACTTTTTCGGGCTGTCCAGAATAGTAACATACTTTCTAGTATTTCAGCAATTTGAATAATCATTTTAAACGATTAGTAAAAGCTAACTAAACTGCACAGAAGTGATGATGCAGCCTTTTAATAAGAATGCAGACACCCAAGTTTCATAACTCAGTTAAGAAATGTGAGAGTTGAGCTTCCTGCACTAAATGACAGCCACATTCCCCTGTACATTATACAAAATTCAGTTTTCATCCCAAATCAATGTTACTATGGGAACCTTAGCTTTCAAATTTCCTCAGTTTTGAGTATTGAAATCCTTGTATTTCCTTGAGCTATGTACCAGGGTATTTCAATATCATAGTCCAATAATAAATTACTTTATTTAACCTACATGACAATGGTAGAAAATAGTGATCAGTCTTATGGCACTGAAAATCTGTAGTGCTTGCATTTTTTCCCCTTTGGCAAAAAAATTTGCTGAAATTAAGTCTATTAATGGGTAGATGTGTGAAATACCCCCACAAAATTGTCCATAAACATTCACTCTATATATTTTGCTTTGAATGGGTTCCTACCCCTTTTCTGTTCTCTCTCTGTGAATGTTCTGGTGAATAATTTTGTTGGGCAGAAACATTGGAGGGAACAGCACATTTTAAATGAGAGTAAATATTCATAGAAAAGAACTGGCTGACTTTTTAAATGCTTTTTCTCAACAATAATTTTTCTTGGAGGGCTGGGGAGTAGAATGACAAATTTTCACCATTCTCCAACCAGCTCTAATGGAAAGTGAATGTTGACCATGTAAGCATGACTATTAATGCCAGAAACCCGATTCAAAGAGCCATGCTTATCTATCCAGTAAACCAAAATAGTGTCTGCTTTACATGTCTAATTAAAACTAACCAACACACTTCACGTTTCAAAACCCAATTATTGAATATTTGCCAAAAGCTGCCACTGAAGAATCCAGACAACAAGAGTTAGTCCAGATTTAGTGTTAAGTTTGTTTATAGATTCTATCCCTCTTCCAATATTTATGAAAACACTGACTTGCATTAGGTTGAAAAGTTTTCCCCAATTCCATCAAAAGCATTTTGTCTAACGGAAGGCGACAAGCAAGTGGTTTGCATAAAATCACATTACCCTTTGATTGTTTTGGACTTATTTAAAAAAAGAAATGGCTGAAAGCACTGTGTAAAAAGAGTCAGCTCCTGTTTTCAGGGTAATGATTGCCATAGAACATAAAATATACAACAGAATATTAAGTTATCCCAGATTTATATGGCAGGCAATGTTGCTTCTAATTTTTTTCTGTGTGCAATGACTCAGCTGAAGTTTAAAACCTATGAGTGCAGAGACTCTCTCCCTCTCATTCTATCCTCCTATTACATCTTCTGCCTGATTTCACTTCCCCTCTGACTCATTCATTCCCTGTTCACAGACTCACTCTTTGTCCTCATTCATTCTGCACTCCACATTTGTTCTCACCTTGTCGCCACCACTCACTTTCCCTCCTTTGCCTTTTGTTACGATCCCAAACACGGTCTTCCTCTCTTTTGCCTCATGCATGTGTGGCATAGAGGTGAACCCTTCTCCCTGGCCTCCAGGAGCAGCAATGGCTGCTGCAGGAGTAGAGAGAGCACCAAAGGCCCTTCCCAGCAGCCAGTAGTCTCTCATCTCCATGGTGTAGCAGGCACTGGTTAGAGAGCTGCATCTTTAGTAGGTGGGTATGGCCATTCATAATTTAGGGGGAACTTGGATAGCAAGCACAATTCAAAGCCAATGTCAAGACATCAAGAATCACAGCAGTGGTATTGAGCAATAGGATAGGAAATGTAAACACAAGCGCATGTCCTTTTTAAAAAAAAATGTCCTTGGAAGTTTTTCACTTCTTAGCTCTTTTGCCCCTGTAAATCCACCATTAGGGAACTGAAGGTAAATTCCTGGGGAGGGGTGCAACTCCAGCTACAGGAGCTTAATAATATTCCCAATGTCACCTTCTTTTCCTCAAAAGGCTCACTTGAAAAGCTCTTTCCTCATATGATAAGCAAAAGGTATTCTCAGAAAATGAGAACTCTTGTAAGCACACATGATGTAATAGCAACTCATACTGCAAAGCAATGCCATTTACAGACCGGTTTATAGAAAGGAGATTATACATGTTCTGCTAGACACTTTAAAATTTTCTTTCCCAGGGGGTGAGATTTACATTTGGCAAGTTTATTTTGAGAGAGGTTAGAAGTAAACTATAGGGAAACTGAGGCTGGTTCTTGTGAGGTGCCATGCCTTGAGATAGGTATCGCTCTGGTGGAGGAGGAGAATCAGGCGGGGAGAACTCTGCCTGCTACTGCTTTTCGTTCTCGCTGTCAGTGAAGGTAGCTGGATCGGGTGGTGAGAGTGGTTTTCAGACAATGAGCTCTCCATGTCAAGGAGCAGAGAATCAGGGTCAGGAGCCACGGAGATATCATCCTGATGCAGAAATTGTTGCTGCTACCTGGGCTGCAGTGCTGTGGAGCATGAGCAGCAGCCCGCAGCGACTTTTGTTTAGTTTTAGCGGGAGCCACGGCCATTTGTAGGAGCCCTATAGGGGTTCTGCGTCTGCTGCGGGGGTGACGGGCAGGCTCAGTACCGACGTTCTTGTTGGCACTGGGGTGGAATGCACTGCCGGCACCGGGTCCATCATTGGTGCCGACTGGACTAGTGCCAAGGAGAGCTTCCCGCTGTGGGAAGTTGGGTCCCTGCTATTGCGCCCCATGTGAGCCGCAGCTGAGGTGTGGTCGGAGGCACCTGCTCTTGGCACTGTCAGCACTGAGGGTAAAGATCCTGCAGGAGACCCTTTCCTTTTTGAAATACTCTGTGCGGAGATATTGGGGCTTCCTGCCTCTTCACCCGACCTAGCAGGGGAGTGTGAGGGAGAGGATTTACTGCCCATCTCCACCATCACCTGGAGTGGAGTACCTACAGGGACAGCACTCAAAAAAGAACCAGTGCTTGTAACACCATTAACTTGAACCCTGGTTCACACTGGTGTAAGTGAGAGGAGAATCAGGTTATAAATTCAACAACAATAGATAAAAGAAGTGGAGGAAGGGAAGTAACAAACGTAATGCTCACTAAACGCCTTAATGAAATCAGTGTGGCTATTTATGGAGTCAGGTGCTATCAACATGAGTAAGGGTTGTAGAATTTGACCATACAGGTACCACTCACAGTACTGCTAACTGGAGTTCTCTCCAGGATATAAATTCTCTTGTGGCTTCAGGATTTCCAATGAAATCCAAAGGTTTTCACCTCAGGGTCACTAGTTCAACTCTGCCCTACGTTGGTATTGTTGCTTCTTCGCTCAAACTGTAGCAGTTTCCAGTGCCTTGATACAAGTCTGTTTCCCACTAGAAGAGAATTAGGCCACACTGATTTTCTCTTAGATACGTATTAATAAAATGTCTACCAGTCTGGTCTATCTTGAACAGAGATGGGGAAAACAGCAGAAATTCCACATGCTGAAATCCCAGCTAAGATATTTTGTTTAGCCCTACACCATAAAAGCAATTCCCAGCCCTTGGTGGGTGTGCTGCACTCACAACACAGTGTGTACCAGTGCACCCCCTGCACTCTCACCTAGGAAACCCCTAGGCCCAAAGCCATATGGCTCTCAGTACTGAGTATGGGCTAGTTCGGGTGGGCCTAGACATAAACCTCCTGTTTGTCCAGGTTGTTTGAAACACAAATGATCTCTTCAGACAGGTTCAGCTATAATCAGTCTGCACTGGAGCCAGCCAGTCTCCATTCAAAACCCAAACAAGCTTGTTAATGACAATCCAGGTGCCATTGCTGTAGCCAGTCCTTATGGGGCCCCTTAGGCAAAGCTCTCTGTTTATCACTTCCACTGGAGAGTTTCATCTTAAGAACTTATATACAATATCAGTAATTCACAGCAGGCATTTTCTTCTGCATATCCAAAAGAGGAAAGATGATCCAAGGGTTAGGAAGCAATGTGGAACTCAGAAGACCTACATTCAATTCCCTGCTCCACCACAGACCTCCTTTCTGACCTGGGCAGCTGTGGCACAGAGAGTAAATACCTTATCTAATTTGCAAAATGAAGATAATAGTAAGATAATAGTAAGATGCTAGGATACTATAATAATGGGGGCCATATAAACATCTCATCTATATAGATTTGGTGTCATCTTTGCCATAACAAGCCTGAAACTCATAACCTCTGATGTCTGCTTGACTTATCTGAAATAGATTGCTGCTCTGAGCCCATGATAGAGAGCTCTCCATTATCATTAAAAAAAAATCCCTACACACACACACACACCTCCTAGCATCCTTTCTGGTGGTCTCAGCATGGAGGCTAGGACTCTTGATATTTACGCTGAAAAAAAAAACCAGTGCTATTCTTCCCACTTAGGGACTTTTAAATTGACAGCAAGGACTCATTGTGTCAGCAAAGTTTCATTAATACAATATGAAAATGTTCTCATGGTAGGTGTCTGTATGTCCTATTAGCAATATATGGAATTGAAAAGGCTGACTTTGGCTGTCTGCTCCCTAACTGGGACAGCTTTACAGCACCTTATATTTATTGTGTCTGGCTCTCAAGAGCAAATTTACAAGGTTTGGAGAATATTAATGGGAAACAAAACCATTTTAATTGTGTCCCCACTTCTTTTCACTGATCTTTATGGAAATGGTATGAAAACAGCATTTACAGTGCTAGACTGCCCATTCTAGATGTAATTTAGCTTCCAGAAGTGGAATAGATGATGATACCAGCAATGTGAGACAGCTTTGAGTGCCTGGCTGGCAAGCAGTTGCTTAGGGAATAATTTTTTCCTCTGATGGATGGGGGTCAAATTTCACCTCAGCAGCTCCAATGGTGCTTGGGGACCCATGAGTCCAGAGGACCCTAGCAGGAATTGCCACCATACATGGGGAAAGTCAGGCTCCAAGCATGACTCCTCCCCTGTTTGTGATTAGCCCACAGGAGAGAAGCAGAGTGGGCTTTGCAGGAGAGGAGAAAGAACAAGCTGTGGTGAGGAAAAAGTGCCAGGTCTGGGCCTTGTCTGCAATAAGCTCTTGCTGCCTGGGAGAATATAAAGTACCTGGCAGCTTTATTAAAGCTACTCACCTGTCTATCTGCTGTCCTCCACTTCCTTTGGTGGAGCAATACATGGAGGAATGCAGTTACCTACTGGGGAGCAGCTGATGATGATGGAAGCAGTCTTTACCAACCATCAGCATGTGTGGGCAGAGGCTGCTAGACAGTGGTGCTGAGGGGAAGGGCAGTTACCAGGGAGCTGTGGGGCAACTGAGGGGAGGGCCTGAGCCACCCAAGACTAAAGGGTTGTAAAGAGAAGGGAAGAGCTGCCAAGATCTTAGGTAGGAGTTGTAAGGAGTGTGGTCTGGGTTAGGTGAGGGGAACAAAAGGGGCAGACACTGAAGTAACTAAGGAGGCAGAATACGAGATTCCTAACTAGGGATTAGGTCTGTGAGAGGCACAGGGTGGGTTCACAAGGGTTCTTCATCTGAAGAAGTGCATTTTTACCCACGAAAGCTTATGCCAAAGTAAATCTGTTAGTCTTTAAGGTGCCACCAGACTCCTTGTTGTTTTTAAGGGTTCTCTTGGTCCTTTAATTTAGCTGTTCTTTATTTGAATCTCCACCCCATGTATCAAGCAGCCCCCCAAATTCAAAGCAAAGCTCATCTGCTAGTTTGAATTCACACTTGTATTCTTTTCCAACACACCCTAATTTACAACTTTTGCAGCTGAAACCAAGTACACATTGACTGTATCTAGGGCCCTAACAAATTCACAGCCATGAAAAACGCATCATAGACCATGAAATCTGGTCTCCCCCTGTGAAATCAAGTCCTTTGTGTGCTTTTACCCTATACTATACAGATTTCACAGGGGATACCAGAATTTCTCAAATTAGGGGTCCTGACCCAAAAGGCAGTTGCAGGTGGTCTCAAGGTTATTTTAAGGGGGTCACACTATTGCTAACCTTACTTCAATGCTGCCTTCAGAGCTGGGCAGCTGGAGAGTGGTGGCTGTTGGCCAGGTACCCAGCTCTGAAAGCAGCGCCCTCCCCCCCACCCCGAGCAGCATAGAAGTAAGTGTGGCAATACCACCAGAGCTAGGTTCCTGGCCAGCAGGTACCGCTCTCCAGCTGCCCAGCTCTGAAGGCAGCACCACCACCATGCAGAAGTAAGGGTGGCAGTACTGCAATCCCCCCTATAACCTTGTGACACCCCCCCCACCAAAACTCCTTTTTGGGGTCAGGATCCCGACAATTACAACACTGTGAAATTTAAATAGCTGAAATCACGAAGTTTATGGTTTTTAAAATCCTATGACTGTGAAATTGACCAAAATGGACCATGAATTTGGTTGGGCCATAAATATATCACAATGCACCACATAGACTCGTGGAGGAAAAAAATCTAATAGTATGGACTGAGTAGCATGTTGATGTTTATCCTGAGTCTATAACACAATCATTACAAGGTGTCCCTGTAATATAGTGCAGCATTTGGTCCACTCTGTTACTACAGCAAGGTATCAGAAATCAAACAAACAAGATTTCAGAAGAAACCCTCAAACAATCAGTAATGAAAATTTTTTTACCACTCAAGTATAAACCAGGACATACTAAACAGAAAGAATAAACTGAGCTTGGATTTAACATGATGGAAGGCTGCTACTTTACATAGCATACAGAAGAGAACTGCCCTTAACTAGGAGGCATCTCTCTCAGTTTAGACCCTGATCTCACACAAACTCCCCACTTCTATGCCACAGTTTTGAGATTAAAAAAAGCTGACTCATGAGACTGCTCTAGAAATCTTGATGCAAGTGAAAGCAACTCATCTCACATTATTAAAAGCTGCTTGCTCGGATTTATGTCCCTTATATTGATTCCTTGGCTTGCCACCATTTTAAAGGTCACTGTCACACATCTGAGACTGAGGGTTGAGAACTAATGGAAGAAGCAAAAAAGGAGTACTCTGTGATGTGATTTTAAGAAAGTGAAACATATAGTGTTTCCTAGGCTTTCTGCAAATCAGGTAGGAGTTAGTGTACATGTATATCTGTTGTTATGCAGATGTCCTTGATTCCCTGCTGGCTTTCTAAGAAAGAGTCCTGCCCTGCAGGTAATTCTGCTTTTCAGTTATCTGTCCTATAATTATATCTATACTTGCAGCATAATATTCGGCCTGTCGATGTCTCTGTGCGACGTATAGCATTCCAAATAAGATATAGTCATTGATAAGCATGGGAAACAAATTTGGACCTTAAGCTGAATAGAAGCTTTTTTATGTCTTGTAATTGTTCTCTTTAAAAAGCTCTCCTTGTTTAAGGAGGACTGTGATAACGTATATCACGACATGCACTAATTGATGACCATGGTCCCATTAAAGACCGGATCTAGCAAACACCTTCTGAGGTCAATGGGATTACTCAACTGAGTAATGTGAGTCACATACATAAATCCTAAAAACAACTTTTACACTTAGAATTTTAAGAAGAATCATGGAAACATTTCTACTGCTCGAGGTTGTCATCCATGCAAAATTTAAATCTGGGTCAGAGGTGAATGGACAGAGTTTGTAGATGCACTGAGTGAAACTAAAAAGGAAGAATGGAAAGTGAAGATAAACAATGTGCCTATGGGTGTAGATCAGGCACATGTTCTGTATGCCACATTGCATGAACTTATACATCATGGTGGTAACTTTCCTGTAATAGCATACTGCCAGAATTTATTTTGTGCTCTTCATCACGCCTTTCATAACCAATGCTAGTTATCTATTACTAAAATGCCCTACTGGGTCAGACCAAAGGTCCATCTAGCCCAGTATCCTGTCTTCCGACAGTGGCCAGTGCCAGGTGCCCCAGAGGGAATGAACAGAACAGGTAGTCATCAAGTGATCTATCCCTTGAAAGTATACCTGGGGAAATGATGGGCATGGGGGTTCAGTGAATCAGGAGGTTGCTTCAGACTAGTCAAGGTACAAGAGATGTTTTAGATATAGCTACAGGAAAAGGAACTGGAACTAAAAAGCAAAGCGCACACACACACACAGATGACCATAGAGATGAAAAGCACAAAGATCTTAACTCGAAATGATAGTAGGCTCATTAACCAGCACTTAACTGAACCTCCCTGTCTGGATCCCATCTCCTGCGGTTTCCATTCTTGCATAGTTTCCTGTGCCTAAAGATCCCATTTGCTAACGTGAAGCAACTGTGCTCCCTGCGAGGCTTGGGTAATCTGCTTCTGCCAGTTTGTAGTAGTCCAGCAACCATCAATTCTACTTTTTATACAGGAGTCTTTAGGCGTTTGCCTACTTGATTTTTTCCCATTTTTCTGAATCAGATTGGGAAAGATAGAGCATGTGCACATTTGCACACCCTCTGCAGGAACTCACAGAAATAAATAAAAACAAAAGAATTTAATGGTTTTCATACTTCATTCATATCTGTCCTCCATACAGGGGCGGCTCTAGGCACCAGCAAAACAAGCTGGTGCCTAGGGCGGCAAAATCTAGGGGGCGGCAAAAGGCTGGGGCCCCAGCTCATCCTGCCGCTGTGAGCCGAGGAGCGGCCTGTCCCCTGCTGCTGGGGGGGGCGGCAGGCTGGGCCGGCGGACCTGCCGCAGTCATGCCTGCGGGAGGTCCACCGGAGCCCCGGGATGACTGGACCTGCCGCAGGCATGACTGCAGAGGGGGCGCTCGTCCCGCGGCTCGGCTGGACCTCCCGCAGGCATAACTGCGGCAGCTCAAGCGGAGCCGCCGGACCCGCGAACCGTCCGCAGCCGCGGGAGGTCCAGCCGAGCCACGCGGGACCAGCGGTCCCTCTGCAGTCATGCCCGCGGGAGGTCCGCTGCTCCCGCGGCTCCGGGGCGCCTCCCGCGCATGACTGCTTGGGGCGGCCAAAAAGGTAGAGCCGCCCCTGCCTCCATACTGACTCTCTTTTTATTATTATTCTTGGCCACACCTCTTAACGTCACTCTTTCCATTTGCTCTAATTCATCATTATTTAATTCTGAAAGCATTTGAGCACAGTTAGACCCTTGGCCAAATTATAATTATGCAAACCTTGCTCATTTTACCCATGCTTCGGGGCCAATTCTCCATTGCACTCCCCTTTGAGTAGCCATTTATACCAATGAAAATTATAATAGTAGCATTTTAGCTACTCTTTCCTCTGGTGCAAAACTACTGAGAATTGGGCCCATTAATTTAGATATTATGGGATCATGCAACATTTAAATCAATGGGATTATTCACAGAAGGCAAGTGGGATTTAGCCTTTTACACACACACACACACACAGTAGATCATACACAAAGATTAGAGATCAAGCAAGCACTATACAATAAGAGCTACTGCAGTTTTTTCATGTTCCTTTGTCACTTTCTCCTGAATTCCGTTTTCATCTTCTCCTATAACTGTGCCAGTCTGCAGACATTCTAAATTACAATCACCTGTTCTTGTGTAATCATTTCTTTCAGTATTTCTTCCTTTCCTATGAAATCCATGTGTTTCTGACATCTGTTCCTCACCATTATCTTTTATGAACTCTCAGGCAAATAACCCATTCAGCGATGCTATCAATGTCAACCTGCTGTGTCAATATATTACTCTTGACAGGTTAGAGGCCCCACAAATGCTGACCTTTATATTCTTATGACCTTGAACAATTTCTTCTGATTTCAGCTTCTTGTACATTCTGACGTTAGAAATGATAAGAAAAGCAAACATGGAGAACTAACTACACAGGTAGTAGAACAACCCTAGAAATATTACCCAATTTATCACCACTCCTGTGTTGTAGGGAAATACTATTCCCATGTTACAGGTGGGGAACTGAGGTACAAACAGAGTAAGGCCTAGACCCAGGCAAGTTAAGCCTAATCTTGAGTGCTTTGCTGGACTGAGGTCTACCCGGCTTTTCCAAGGTCAGAACAGGCAGTCTGTGACACAGCCCAGAACTGAACCCAGACATCTAAAGTCCCATGACAGTGCCTTAGCCACAAGACCAACTTTCCTCCACTTTCCAGACCTTATTCTTTTTAATTTGTTAGAGTCCAATCCTTGATGATACAGAGCCTTCTTTAACTCCCCTAAAGGTGAACTGGAGCTGAGAGCACTCACCCAAGAATGGGACCATATTTACCTTACATACAAGATTTAAACAAAATGGTGGGGAGTGAAAGGCATAAAATCAGTTACTAATTATGCTGGCATTAAGCAACTAGCTAGTTTCTGCAACAGAGAGAAAGTTTGGAATATTATTGTAGGCAACTTTAAGAGTTAACACAGAACCACCACCACAGAACTACCACGATGCACATTTTACTCTCACTCACACACACTTCTTAAGAACTCAAGAAAATACTGAAAATCCAGCAACAAAGGGGAAATTGCTCCCTGTTTTTTTCATATTTCCCTGAATACTATAACAAATAACAGTTCTACAGAAAACAGAGTACACAAAAGTAGACAATAAAACAATAGCCCAAATATATTACTGTGATACCTCTGTCAGCAGAGTTGATGAAAAACTCATCCCAGCTCACTCAAGAGGGAAACCAAGATTACTAATTAACTTATGAAACAATATTTTGGGAGAGCTCTTAATAAGAGCTTGTGTCATTTAGGGATACACTGGTGACCACTGAAATAAGAAATGACTGCCCATTTTCGCTGAACTTTCCCTGGTGATAGCCCTGGGAGTAAATGATCCATAATCTATAACCACTTCATTTACAACTATCAAGCTGATCAAAGCTAATTACAGAGGGTTTCTCTAACCAGTTGTCTAGTTGACTCAGAGCTGAAAAAGTGATCCCATAGAACTTATAACACTTTAATACTGTTGGTCCAAACAAATTTTAAAGGTTAATTTTAGCTGTATTCTCTATAGCCTCTGTCCAAATTGGGGCCAGTTAAACAAATCTTTGATTTCATTTTAAAAACACTGCAACTAAATGTTACTTATGGTGACCAGATGTCCCGATTTTATAGGGACAGTCATGATTTTGGGGGCTTTTTCTTATATAGGCACCTATTACCCCCACACACACACCCCGTTCCAATTTTTCACACTTGCTAACTGGTCACCCTAATGTTAATACTCAACTCATTACTATACTTCGCATACCTTTTAGCAGAGGATCTGAAACTGCTTTTTTTATATTGCTATTTATATAGCACCAGAAATGAGCATTGTACTATGAAAAGATGGGGAAATTTCATTTCCCCTTTTTTAAACTGAGCACAAAGCATCCTCCCCCCACCTCCCTGCCCAAGTTATCCCGCAAATCAGTAGACGATACAGGAATACAGCCCAGAGCTCCGATTTCCAGCCTCCTGCTCTAACCATTGACCATGCTAATGCTAGTTATAAACATCTCAAGTAACATAGAAAGGAACCTCAGTTTCTGAGTGCCCAACATGAAACACTTGGATTTCCATTGGGTGAGTGTTTAGCGCTTTCTCAAAATCAGGTCCTTCAAAGTATCTCAAGCTGAGAACCCAGAATCACTTCTCACCTTCAAAAATTCAGACCAAAATATTTATTATAGTTAATCAAACACAATTAAAGTATCGTACAACTGAGTCTGTTTTGTGTTTAAGACGTACAGCACAGAAAGTGTGTGGGGCTGTGGTGGAGTGGGGAATGTAGCTTTATTATGCCAGCTTTGTCTCCTACAGTCTGGACTCCTCTGAAGATGGGAATAGTCCTTGGCATAAAATATTTAGAACAACCCCAAGTGCTGATCTAACTTTCTACATCCTTACCTAGGGTGCATCTGGTCTGCTCAGCGTTCACTCTCTCTCATTCACCCTCTGGCATACCCCTATTCCAGGAACTGCAAAAGGGAATGGTTTAGGGCTATATACTTCAGCCTTACACCATAGCTGTCCCCAGATCTACAATACTTGTAGAAGGATGAAGGATTTCCTATGTGAAGTTCAAGGGCATGTGTTACATAGGAGATTAGATTAGATGCTCATAATCGTCCCTCCTGGCCTTAAAAAAAAAGGAATCTATGTGTAACCCTTCTGCCCATCTGAGTTGGCAGCAACAAGGGCCGGGGTCAGTATCTAGGGGTTCCGTTTCAATAACAATGCAAAACCGGCTCGAGTCCCCACCCAGTGACCTGGGACAATTACATACCACCCCCCTGGGCGCCTCTAAGAGGCAATACTTCCCCTCTCGCAAGCACGGAGTCTGACTGTAACAAAATCCTTTCAATAAAGGAGGGAAACAATGTGGCATTATGTTGGGGAAACACCAGAAACAGGATTCATAACACAGACCATGAGCAAAAGGCCCCCGCCCAAGTAAGTTTGGCAGTGCCCTTTCCCCCTCAGGGTCTTAAGTCCAGCAACCCAAAAAAAAAATCACCCAAAGTCCAACAACCCAAAGTCTCTGTTCCTGGTCAGTGCAGCCCCCAGAGTTCAAAAGTTTATCTGCAGAGTTTTACCTCCCAGCCTGGGTGGAAATGCTCCCCCCCACACACCATAGGGGTGTTAAGGGGCACCATACGTGGTCCAAGGATGACTGCCCCGCCTCTCCGGGATCTGCTGCTGCCTTCACCGTGAGCCACTCCACCAGCTGCTCCGCTCCACCAGCTGTCCTGTGAGCTGCTCTGCCAGCTGCTCTGCTCCACCAGCTGCTCAACCATATATCTTCAGCCCACCCACCCACTACTTAACACAGAACTCAGTGATTTCAGCTTTTTTGTGAATTCAGCTTGTAGTAGGGGGGAGCCCCAGTGCTAGTACATCATTGGCCCAAGGTGAATTCAGCTCAGCAGCCTGTAACTAGCCTTCTAATAGAATCAAGATTAGCTCTGATAGTCCACAGTGGAGAGAGAAGGAGGTGCAATTGGTGTCTCAGGCCCTCAAAAGTGGCCCATGCCATCAGGTACAAATACCTGTCTCCAACCTCTCTCCATTCACTGGGTTTTGGAACCCATGTCCCTTGTCTAGCGACTGCTACTTAGTTGATGGCGAGTCCCTCCATCATAAAATGCCAAGTACAGTTCTACTGCCCTTGATTCATGTAATCTGTACACTAAAGATAATCAGGGTAACAACACTTTATTCTTCCTGCCCCAATAACAGAGAAACTGGGGATCCCACAGCAGTCAAAGTGACTATTTGGGCTGCCATGGGCTCAGGCTAGGCGGGATAGGTGTGCCTATGCAAACAAGATCAGCCCCTGAAGTTCTTTTCCACAACTCGCCACAATTCACCACCAGATGTCAGGGTAGAGCTCATCCTGACTCTGCTTACATCTGAATGCTAATACACTCACCCTGTTTTCTTATACAGAGACACCTGCCAGCACTTTTTGCCTCTCTCTTCAGGAGCTGCTGATCCCTTTCAGTACAAAGATGTGTAGGGTTAAGGATGCATAAGGACAAGGATGTCACATAGAAATGGGAGGAGGGGTCAAAAAACAATTTAAAGTTGTCATTTCATCCTAAACTAGCCATTTTACCAAACATTACAGAATGTTTATACTCATTTGATAGCACAAAACGACTTCTAATAAGCTCTCAGCAGGAACCCTGTTTTATTCCTAATTGCTATACGGTATTGAAAAGACCAAATTTACTACAATTATCATTTGTTTATTTTTACAGAGCAAAAAATTCTCAGTGGTATCTACCTTTTTAAAATGGAGTTAAAATGGGAAAACAAATGTCAACTGTGGAGCATCACTGAATATGATTTGTAGTTTAACTGTCACATTAAATCTTTTAATTAAAACTTGCACAACAAACTGCAGTATTAGTAGTTCCATAATCAGCTTCAGATTTTCTGCCTGCTTAACATCAGCCTCCTTCACTCTAGGGAAATATAGTCATCAAATATTATCCTATACTGATGATGATTTCATTAACCATCCCCATAGTTCTATAGTGCAAGTCTTAATTACCAAACCTTCATTTTCACCATTACTGAAAGATAACATGTTCCTGTTATAAAATAAATAGGTTAATTTCACTCTAGCCCAGTTTGTATGGCTTCTGATGGTTTTTATTATTATTATTAGCAGGCAGTGAATGAGGAGAAAATGGTAAGAATGGTACACAAAATAAATGAATAGAAAGAAAAAAGAAAATGGGGAAACCCAAGAAATTAGAAAAGAATGACTATGAATCCAGTGGAAGAAAAGAATTCAATACTCTTGGTTAAAGGGCATGTATTTGGTCAGTGGTTTCAATGAATATATCAAAATACTGCACTTCTGTACACTAATGATAATCTTTGCAATCAGTAACACTAACATATTTTTGTCAGTTAAACCACAGTATTCCAAGGCTTGAGCTATAAAAAAAACCAAAAAAACCCCCAACACACACTTACTGGAGTACCACCTGTCTAGATAGAAGATGAAATAAATATGGTCAGCTTTATGCATTTGATGAACATTTGCACCAGCTACCAGCTCTGGCTTATATGAAGCATATATTAATGCAGACATAGAGAGAGCCAAAGTAATGGTTCAAATTCTGCACTGGCTTATATCCCATGCAGCCTCACAGAAGTTAGGATCACAGCACAAGTCTGAAGTCTATGTGATTGCAGTGTAACTCAGTGCAGAAACTGGGTCATCAGAAATTACGGAGATATGTATTGTCTCTTCACAGTGAAAGGTGAAGCTAACTTCCAAGATACACTCAACCTGTCTTTCCATTTCAAGTTTTCCATTTTGGCCTCTCCCTAACTGTGCTCAGGAGCAGGGCTTTTAGTTTGGTCCTAAAATTGCGACCTTCCAACAAAACAGCATAAAGTTTCCAAACTCTGAACCAAAAAATCATGAAGCTTCCAAGTTAATAAATGTATACAGACATGTCACTAAACTCCTCTCTAAAACAGGACGCAAAACAAAGGAAATCTCCAGGAGGATAAAAAGCTTTGTTAAGAAGGTCTTAAGGTTGTAAATATGTCTGAATAACCTATACATCTCTCTAAAGGAATTAGAAGGATAAGTCTCATTGACTTTTAGTCGGACTTGTGCTCCTCAATACCTCAGATGCCTTAGAAAATATCCTTTTTAGGTGATAATAAGTTTAATAAAACACAACCAAGTGAAATCCAGGAAGTGCAAGGTTAAAGATACACGCAAAGAAAAAATTCCTGTTGAAAGGCTAGTATTATAGAGTTAAGATACCCTGTTTCAGACAACCTTCACTCTCCCTGCTCTCCCTGCACCCCACAAACATGAAACCAGGCTCAGCCTTTATCTCCATACATCTTCATAATTGATAGAGCACTCAACATACAAACGTATTTTCCACCCACTTCCTAAAAACGGCCGCCTGCTCCATCGGAGACCAGCCTCCACCTCTCATTCCACTGACAAGTCAGCAACACTAAGTGCTTGCCTCACGGAAAGGGGCATATGGGCTTCAGCTGCCACAGGAGAGGGAATTTAGACACTTTGGTTATCACAGAATCTATAAATAGATTCTTTATATAGTTATTAGTGCTGAGTCTCTGGCAGATGTCTTGTGTGGTCATAGGTACATCACTGCATCTCTCTGTGCCTCAGCCGCTGCATATAGGCATCCTAATAACAGTTACCTAAGACATTACCTTTTGGATTGAGAGCTTAAATTAACTCATGTTTGTAACACTTCAGAGCCTCAGAGGTAAGGTGTATAAAGCCAAGGCATTATTATTATTACATTCCATATATGGACAAAAGTCCTGTCCAGTTCCCATCCATAATATACTTTCCTCATACCAGGCTTTGGATGTTTCACAACTCTTTTGAACTGTGGGTGGGCTCCCTAGGGATGGATATTTTAAATCCAATGTACTCTTCTGGTAAAAATAGATTAACATTGACATGTAGGGCATCATGTAACTTATTAGCAGCTGCAGGCAAAATACCACAGTACATATGGTTTAACCACTAGGTTCCTGTTTATACCAATAAGGTATAGAAAGTTTAACATGTCAGTGCAATACTTATCTCAGACGCATTATCTAACTTGCATGGAAGGTACATGTAATGGCAGGACATTAGGGCAGAGTTAAGGTGTTTGGGTAATCTGAGTTAGTATTTTCATACTTTCTAATGGTTGGGCTTTTAAAATTATTCATTTAGTTTTCAATTTTCTGGCTTTCAAACATTTGTGGTTTTGTTATTTTTGGTCTGAAAATACACTTTATAAGACTAATGCTATGAAGGTATTCTGATAAATCTGTAAATCACAAGTTCTGAAAAATTCCTCTCTCTCATTTCAGATCTTTACTTCACATTGTTACAGTGATTTGTGTCTTGGGATGCTGAGCAGAATGATTGCTTTTTCCTGCCTCAGGACACCCTTGAAAATGAGATGTTCAATAGGAATTTCCTGGTTAACTATTTTGCTTAATAAATCAATAAATGGAGTAGGGCAGCTCAACTGTGCACTGCTTCAATATTTCTCTAAGCTTTGAATTACATTTCATCTAGATGTAATTCTCCACCCCCTCCCCTTTTTTCCCCTGGTTGGAGAACTCAATTTTCAGTTTCCAGTGATTTCATCATGGAAAACAATACAGCTTTGACAATAACATTTTATTAACCTTTATAGTTTTAAAGGCCTACATCAGAGATGAATTTCCACAGTGTTAACAGTCAAAGGTTAAAAAGTGATTGCTGCTTATAATGAATCTCTGAAAGGTATTCAGTTGTATTTTCCTTTAATACATTCAATACTTATAAAAGATAAAGGGCTGACAATAATTGGAAGCAGAAGCCATTTTTCAGAAAACCCACAGTCATTCTTCATCTTCGCTGAAATTGTATCTCAATGTAAAGAGGAACCTTTCATAGTTAAATAGCTCTTTCCCCCCATTCGTTTCTAATTCTAAATGAAGGAGATTAGATCAACTCCTCTAGTTGCTGCAAACTATCTGGCACTACACTGCAGCTTCAAACCACAGCCCTTTGCAGGCATGGAAGGAGAGTACACCTGGAGGCATTATAACTGAGGCCTACCATACTACCAAGAGTGCAGGGCAAACACAGCACAGCTATCTCCCTTTTAAAGAGTACAGCATACCCTGGGGCCAGCTCTGCTGGGAGGTCATGGCACGTATCGCAGAAAACAGCTTGACACTTATCTTCATACTTCGCAGAAAATTCTGCAGTTAATCCATTACTATAAGCAAGCACAATACTGGGTTAACCACAGAGCCCTATCCTGGGCTAGGACCCTGGTCCATAAGCTAGAAAACACCCAACCATCTCATCCCATGTGAGTTAAGGAGGATTGCTTTTTTCTTGCATCTCTGGGAGGATAAGTAGACACCAAAGCCAATGAAGAGAGGTAGGGCCATACCTTCTCCCTGCTCTGGTCGCACAGCATGTTGGGCACATTGGAGAGGAGCAGGCCACACCATCCAAACATGCAATGTGGAATACGTTTGGATGCGAAAGTGACTGCTTATTGCAGTATAATCCCTTCTCCACCATCCACTGTGGCAGTACATCTCACCACCACCACCCCAAATACAGGCCCAGGCCTAGTCATTCTAGTTCCAGTCCTGAAGAACCAATCCTTGGGAAAGTCCTGCTTCAGTGTGCTTATAATGCTTCTTACAGTGATATAGTTGTTGAGCTGTGACTGTCCCTGGAGCTCAATCTACAGATAATGTCATGATACTGCACACAACAAGCCTGTTTTTGGGTGCTAATCTGCCCATTATTGACACAATGTCAATTAATTATAAAAGAGACAAGGTGAGTGAGGTAATATCTTTTATTGGAAAAACTTCTGTCTTCAGAGCTCTGAGTAAGCTCAAAAGCTTGTCCCTTTCACCATCAGAAGTTGATCCAATAAAAGATATTATCTCACCCAGCTTGTCTCTCTAATATCCGAGGACCAGCATGGCTACAACACTGCAAACAATAAATTACAGGGAGTTTTAATCCATGGATTATTGATGCTGTGGGACATCACAGCTGTTGTGAAGCAATCATGGCTGCTTGCATCAATGCAAATTTATGCAGCTAGAAGAACAATCTGAACATTAAGTGTTACATGCAAACTGAGCATCAAGGCCCTATTGAAATCAATGTCAAAACACCCATTGACAATGGGCCAGGATTTTACATGGGAATGCTTTATGAACAAATGATACTATCTAGATATGGTACTCTAACAAGTTGGTTTTGAGTTGGAATATTGACTGTAAAACACTGTACACTATAGCCTGCAATATTTATATTTTAAATGGAAGCCATTTCTGTTAATTACCAGACTGCAAATAAATAAATCTGAAAGCATAAATATTGCTCTGATTATCTTTTGTCTGTCTCAAAAAAAAAGTTTATCTTCCTCATTAACTATTTTTTAAAACCTTCCGACTTTGTGGAATCGTTGCTGCAGTTAACAAATCATGCATTAAATGAAATACTCCTGCCCACTTAGTGGGCTCATCAATCAGCCACTGATGCTGTATCAAGACATTTGCCTATTTTGCCAGTGATGGCCACAAAGTTCCCAAGAAAACTTCCTCTTTCTTCACAAGCACTAATCACAACAGCAGCACCTGTAAGCAACGACTGCTTGATCCTTGCTCTCCTGATGAGAAAGTTTCCTGAAAGGTGGTAGGGAAGATGTCAGGCCAAGGGCTGGCATCCCTTTCGGTGGCAAGCAGCTATTGGTACCATTGTAATGGGTGATGTAGACAGCTCACCTCCTGTTACACCAATCAGCCTTGGGAGAGATTATGCCCCAAGAGTGCGCTACCCTGTTCCATTAGTGATAACAGATAGCAATGGAAGTGGGGACAGAGCCTGGAAAAAACAAATACATTTAGGGTGAAGAAGAAAAGCAAAATATCAAGCAAGGAAGTAACAGGAGTCCTTATAATTATTTAGAAGAGTCTCACAGGTTCAGGGTAACTGCACTTCTATTCCCCCTCCATGGTCCCTCGAGTGTATCCACATAAAAGTTTCCAGCCATCACCTTTCTTGGGCAGAGACCTGCATTTCTCTCTCTCTTGACCAGGGTTTTAAAGGCTGCACAGTTCCTTGCCTACACTGTGATAGCCCCAGCAAGTCAGACTACCTAAAAGGCCAGCATCAGCACTTTGCTTTCCCTCCAAAAGCTATGACCATTGTGTTGCCCACAGATTTTAGATACCATAAAGCTCTTCCTAGGCAAGCACATATATTCTTAATGTAAAAAGATTACAGGGAAAACATATTGAAACAATAAAAGATAAAAGCTTGTTCACCCTCCGTCTGATGGGGCCCTAGCGGGTCAAGTTCTTCCAACCCTTCTGCAAGAATTGGGGTCTGCCTTGGACAGAAAAACCTGCCTGTTCGCTGGATCAGAAAGCAGGCCCTGAGACAGTTTAAATTCAGTCTATTCATGTAACAGTTCTTTCTTTCTCTGCTGATCTCTGGAGAATCTAGTTTGAAGTAGTCATATATGAGCCTTCCCAGGAGGTGGTGGCTGATTTATCACAGTCACCACCCACTGTTTTTGTTCCTGGAGGTGCCCTCCCACATGCAGTGGAACACAGTCATAAACCATTCAGTTAAAACAATGGACCCCAAAGATTCTGCATGGGGTGATAATATCGGTCACATCTCCTTAGGGTACGTCTACACTACAAGACTATTTCGAATCTACTTAACTCAAATTTGTGGAATCGACCTTATGAAGTCGAATTTGTGTATCCACACTAAATACACTAATTCGACTGTCTGAGTCCACAGTAACGAGGCCAGCGTCGACTTTGGAAGCGGTGCACTGTGGGAAGCTATCCCACAGTTCCCGCAGTCCCCGCTGCCCATTAGAATGCTGGGTAGAGCTCGCAATGCCTGCTGGGTGAAAAAATGTGTCGAGGGTGATTTTGGGTAACTGTCGTCATTGAACCGTCAATCACGCCCTCCCTCCCTGAAAGCGCCGGCGGGAAATCTGTTTGCGCCCTTCTCTGGTCGGTTACAGCGTGGACGCCACAGCACTGCGAGCATGGAGCCCGCTGCGATCATCGCTGCACTTATGGCCGTTGTCAACTCCTCGCACCTTATCGTCCACCTCTTCCACAGTCAGCTGCTGAGAAATCGGGCGAGGAGGCTCCGTCAGCGCGGTGAGGACAGGAAGTCACAGAGTGGCGCAGACCTCTCACAAAGCAGGGTACGCCGCGCAGTGGAGATCATGGTGGCAATGGGTCAAGTTCATGGTGTGGAACGGCGATTCTGGGCCCGGGAAACAAGCACGGACTGGTGGGACCGCATAGTGCTGCAGGTCTGGGATGAATCACAGTGGCTGCGAAACTTCAGGATGCGTAAGGGCACTTTCCTTGAACTCTGTGACTTGCTGTCCCCTGCCCTGAAGCTCCAGGACACCCAGATGCGAGCAGCCCTGACTGTGCAGAAGCGAGTGGCCATAGCCCTCTGGAAACTTGCAATGCCAGACAGCTACCGGTCAGTAGCGAACCACTTTGGCGTGGGCAAATCTACCGTAGGGCTTGCTGTGATTCAAGTAGCCCACGCAATCGTTGAGCAACTGCTCTCAAAGGTAGTGACTCTAGGAAACGTCCAGGTCGTCAGAGATGGCTTCGCCACGATGGGATTCCCAAACTGCGGTGGGGTTATAGATGGGACTCACATCCCTATCCTGGGACCAGCCCACCAGGCCAGCCAGTACATTAACCGAAAGGGCTACTTTTCTATGGTGCTGCAAGCACTGGTGGACCATAGGGGACGTTTTACCAACATCTACGTTGGGTGGCTGGGCAAGGTTCATGACGCGCGTGTGTTCAGGAACTCTGGTCTGTTTAAACGCCTCCAGGCAGGTAGTTTCTTCCCGGACCACAAAATAACGGTTGGGGATGTGCAGATGCCTACAGTGATCCTCGGGGACCCAACCTACCCGCTAATGCCCTGGCTCATGAAGCCCTATACAGGCGCCTTGGACAGTGAGAAGGAACTCTTCAACTACCGGCTGAGCAAGTGCAGAATGGTGGTGGAGTGTGCTTTTGGACGTCTCAAGGGGAGATGGCGGAGCTTACTGACTCGCTCGGACCTCAGCGAAAAAAATATCCCCGTTGTTATTGCTGCTTGCTGTGTGCTCCACAATCTCTGTGAGAGCAAGGGGGAGACCTTTATGGCGGGATGGGAGGTTGAGGCAAATCGCCTGGCTGCTGATTATGCTCAGCCAGACAGCCGTGCCGATAGAAGATCCCAGCAGGAAGCGCTGTGCATCTGGGAGGCTTTGAAAGCTAGGTTCCTCGGGGAGCAGGGTTACCTATGACTGTCCACTTGATTTACAGAGAAGCTGAACCTGAGCCTGTTTCAGTGACTGTTGACTTCGATCTGCGGTTACATACCCCGTTCTCCAGGTTTCCCTCCTTCCAACACACGTTTTAAAATAAATTGAATGGAACACTGATTATTAACAAAGTTTTCTTTAATTATGAATTCCTGTTCTAGGGTTGAAACATGGACGCAGACTGTGGTGGGTACGGTGTGCGCTGATGTACAGACCGCTTCTACACTAGAGGAATGACAGGCTCCTGCTCCTACAGCGGTCTCTGGGGGGAGGACGGTTGCAGGTGGGTGTGCAGGAAGGGGTTGGTTTGCAGGAAGGGGTGAGGGGTGCCGTCTTTGGGATGGAGTTTGGATGCAGGCTCTGGGCTGGGGGTTGGGGCGTAGGAAGGGGTGAGGGGTGTGTGGGAAGGGTGAGTATGTGTCCGTGGATGAGGGCTCTTGCTGGGGCTCAGGGCATCGGAGAGGCTCGTGGCTAGGGTGGAAGGGCATGGTAAGGGCAGCCTGCCTTGCCATTTGTGGATGGCAGGCGCTAGGACCCTGGGGCAGCATACACCTCACAGACTGACCCGGGGCAGCATACACCTCACAGACTGACCCTGGTGCCTAGTGACTGCAGTCTGTGTGTGTCCTGCTGTTGATCCTGCCCCCAAGTCTGTACCCTGGTAATGGAGGCTGTCCTATGCAATTAAAAAACCCCTCCCCCCCTTCACACAAAGTCTTCTGACAATAAAAACGGGACGGAAACAGTGAATAACAACAAACTACTTTTAATACTCAACTACACAGTGTGGGGATGAAACTTGGATTTGGGACTGGGTGATCCAGGAAGGGAAGCACTTCTCAAAATTTATGGCATCAGAGCTGTGTGGTACATGAGCGCTTTGCTGGGGTGCAGTGACAGTTTTCACGGCCCCTAGCGCCCCTCCTTCCTGTTATTTTGGGTGAGGGGGGGACAGGACTTTGTGGCGGGGGATGGCGGTTGCAGATACAGTGCAGAGGGGCTCTATCCTCCTGCCTGCGGTCCTGCAGAACATCTACAAGGCGCCGGAGCGTGTCCGTTTGCTCCCTCATTAGCCCAAGCAGCGTTTGAGTCGCCTGCTGGTCTTCCTGCCGCCACCTGTCCTCCCGTTCGCTGTGTGAGCGCTGGTGCTGACATAGGGTCTCACTCCACTGTCTCTGCTCGGCCACCTCGGCTCTGGAGCAGGCCATCAGTTCCGAGAACATGTCGTCCCTAGTCTTTTTCTTTCGCCGCCTTATCTGCGCCAGCCTCTGTGAGGGGGATGCCGCGGCAGTTCATGAAAGAGCCGCAGCTGTGTGATGGGAAAAAGGAAGTGATTTCCTTGAAAAGATACATGTTTGCGAACACTGAACACAGTCTACTCAGTTTCTGTGAACAAGACCATACAGGGCACCTAGTCTCACGAGCTCTCAGGACAAGTTCAAGATTTCGGAATACGCTTTCATTGGCTGCGGTCTTGCACAGGAGATCGGACAAGCGGGGTGGTACAGCTGAATCCGTGTAGCAGCCAGGCCTGGTAAGCCCTAAACTATAGGCTGCTTAACAGTTAATGGATAGCTGTGCCCTCCCGCTGAAGGCAATCTGGAAAGCATAAAGTCTGACCCTGTTCCAGCCCCTCGCGGCTGTGCCCGGGAAAGATCACTGTATGCTTTTCCTCTGCGGCCTCCAACACGTGGCTGTTAAACGAAGGTCATTGCTATGCAAAGTAAAAGTCAAGCATTCACAATAGTAACAGTACACTAATTGCCCTAATTAGATGCAGCAGTCGCCGAACGAGATTACCCTGAGGTGGGTCACTCAGAGAGAGAGAGAGAGAGGATGCTGCGAGAATCCCTGCACAGACCAGGACCGTATGCTGCCATGCTGGTCGAGGCAATGATTCCGCTGTACGTTAGGATGGCCTGGCGTGGAAGAGTGTGCTTCCATGGAGCACCAAATAAGGCACCTCTCCCCAGGAACCTCCTGCGGAGGCTTTTCGAGCACCTCTACAAGAGCTTCGTGGAAGTGTCCCAAGAGGATTTCTGTTCCATCCCTATATGTGTGGACCTTCTTTTTATATAGTTTTATATGGAAAACTTTTTATATAGTTTTTATATAGTTTTTATTCCTGTTTTTTAAAAAATAAATGTTTCCATGTTTATAGCACTTACCGACTGATCCTTCCCCTGATTCTGAGTCCGTGTTAATGGCCGGGGAGGGTTGGTAGGGGATCTCTGTGAGGGTGATGAAGAGATCCTGGCTGTCAGGGAAAGCGGTATTGTAAGCGCTGTCGCCTGCGTCGTCCTCCACAAACCCTTCCTCATCTTCCCCATTGGCGAACATCGCCGAGGAACTGCCCGTCGACACTATGCCATCCTCAGAGTCCACGGTCACTGGTGGGGCAGTGGTGGCAGACCCACCTAGAATGGCATGCAGTGCCTCGTAGAAGCGGCATGTCTGGGGCTGGGCTCCGGAGCGTCCGTTTGCCGCTCTGACTTTTTGGTAGCCTTGTCTCAGGTCCTTGATTTTCACGCGGCACTGCGTTGTATCCCGGCTGTATCCTCTGAGTGCCATGGCTTTGGAGACCTTCTCGTAGGTCTTTGCATTCCGTTTGTTGGAGCGCAGCTCCGAAAGCACAGACTCATCGCCCCACACAGCAATCAGATCCAGGACTTCCCGGTCTGTCCATGCTGGGGACCTCTTTCTATTCTGGGATTGCATGGACTCCTCTGCTGGAGAGCTCTGCATCATTGCAGGTGCTGCTGAGCTCGCCCCGATGTCCAACCAGGACATCAGATTCAAAGTGCCCAGACAGGAAAAGGAATTCAAATTTTCCCGGGTCGTTTCCTGTGTGGCTGGTCAGAGAATCCAAGCTTGGACTGCTGTCCAGAGCGTCAACAGAGTGGTGCACTGTGGGATAGCTCATGGAGCTACTAAGTTCGATTTGCATCCACACCTAGCCTAATTCGAGATAGCCATGTCGAATTTAGCGCTACTCCCCTCGTCGGGGTGGAGTACCGAATTCGAACTAAAGAGCCCTCTAGGTCGAATTAAACGGCTTCCTGGTGTGGACGGTTGAGCGGTTAATTTGAATTAACGCTGCTAAATTCGATTTAAAGTCCTAGTGTAGACCAGGCCTTAGAGAGGTTAGATACAACTTCGCCCCACCTGCCACACACAATAATACAATATGGTATTTCAAGGATATTGCAGGACATTGCCAAATCTGTCACAGAGCATGACCCAAGTAGGGAAGGAAGTGAAAGCTGCCAGGGAATTTACGGATTGGAACAGGAGACAGCAAGAACGATCAGGGAAGAGTCAGGAAAGAAAGGGAGCACTAGTATAATAGATGATCTACAGTGCATGATTAAATGATGTTTAGTAAAAGAAACATTTCATTAAATCCACACAAGTCTCCTAGCTCTTATACAAATGCATTACACACTATTATGGAGAAGCAGCAAAGAATCCTGTGGCACCTTATAGACTAACAGATGGAGAAGCGATTTTAAAAAGCAGGAAATGCAAACTACTTTAAGGAAAAATAACTTTTTTTTCTTTAAAAGCAAGAGTTTGAATGAGGTATTAGCACTCCTCCTCATTTCATAAAACTGTGGTAATTACAAATAAAATCACTCAGAACTAATGCAGGTTGATAACATTTTACTGATATGTTTAGTCTGACATGCCCTGCACTACAAGATGCATAAGACTTTTGTGTTCATGAAAACAGTTTTTGGAAAAGAAATCCATTCACAGTAAGAGGCCTTATTCACCTCATCTGATCACATGTCATCTATTTGCACTGTTCTCACAAAATCTCCTAAGATTGCTTTACTCTACCACAATTTTAGGCTCTTTGATGACCATTTCTCATCTGTTCCTTGATTATACTATGCTCACAGGTACATCTTTTTTTTGTTTTTTTCTTAATGACAGTATAGTCTGTGTTCTTTATCTTATTTTAATTATATATGTTTATATTTTCCTTTACTTGCCCTGCATTTATAGGAAGTTTTACCACAAAAACTGGTTCAAAAGATTTAGGACCTGATCTAACTCCCTCTGGAATCAATAGAAAAACTTGACTGGCATTAGTAGGAGTTGGATCCTGCTTAATACTAATTGAAACACTCAGGATTATTACTGTATGCTATAACCCAGATGAGTCCATAGTCTGATCATCCCTAGGAGATTCCACAAAACCTTCTTCCTCAAAAAGGCCCATGCTCTCAACCAGAGTGGCCCCCAGTAGGACATAGTGGAAATATGGACTGGATGGGAATTGGAGAACTTTATGTGGGAATGACTTTGTTATTTTAATAAATTCTGCCTAAGAAGGGGTGTGGCTTAACCAGAGAAGAGTTTGTTTTAAGAGTTTGATGGCGAGATCCTGGAGCTGAAGAAGGTAAATTAAAGCAGAGCACCAGCAAAGTGACCTCAGACCACTCGGGAGATGGCCAGCCTGCTCTCACTGACATTCATTTTAATTTAGGCCTTCCGGATGTAATTGCTTTTTAAAGATCTCTTGCGATGCAAGCACATCTATGATCAGGACATTCTACCCTCTGAGAACACTGAAGTTTAGACACTGCAACATATGATATCGTCACTAATCTTTCTGGAAGAAATGGACTCCACTTTCATATGGTCAGAATAGCCAGGTTCTATCCAGGTGGAGTGCAAAACTGGTTAGAAGGCTGATATTCAGCTCTCTGACCCACAGTCAGCGTGAGAGATGCCATGCCGACTTCCACCTCCATGACTTTCACTCCAACCCTATGGTTGACTAGCTGATAGTCAAGGAGACATTCCATAGTGATAGAAGTTAAACCATTTCAGCAACTTCTCCCAATACAAATACGATTACTTTGTGTCTATCATTAAGTTTCTAAAACTTGCTGCCAGAGGTTCTAATTCTGCAAGCTACTGAACTTCTAATAAAGTCAATGGGAGTAGAGGGTGTTCAGCACCATGGACTAGGCCCAACATTTCCAGTTTTAAATTGCATTATTTCTCTATCTCATTGAGCATTCTGATAATAGATTTTCTGTATAGATGGCTAGACATTGTAATATCTTACATCATAACTCCCTTGTCAGTCACTCAGGCAATCATTTGAGTTTCACTATTGGCCCTTTTCCATGACCATTCTCTACTTGTCTCTCAGAATAGAATTGTGATAATTGACTCTCCCATTAATAGCAAATTCTTCTGGAAAACAAATCTCCTCTTTCCTCCATAATTTATACATTAAAGTCTATTTATGCTTTCTTCACTACTTTAGCACTCAAATTCCAAAAAGATTACAAAGTTGGTGTCATTTCTTGCCTCTTTTGCCAATTCTCTTGAACAATCTTGGTTCTTCATATAATTCCTTCTCTCCCTTGCCGGGATTAGTGAATACTGTAAAGTAAACCTGAAAGAATAGGCAATGTTCACGACTTGGTCTGGCCTGTCTAATGTACTGAATCTGAAGTTCTGCCATGTTTTCTATCTATTCCTTGTCTGATGAATAATATAGCTAGAAATAAGCATTTTATAATTGCCTTTTTCTTTACCTCTTTACTTAAGATTTATTGCAGTTGGATTCATTTATCTAGTATATAGTGCTATATTTACAGTTTTAATCTAAATCCTCTCTCTCTCTCTTAATTTGGAACAACTGACATGGTTGAGAGTATGGGCATGGGTCAAACTAACTTGTGGGATGACTCCATGCATAATTAAGCAGTGGGCCAAAAGTGAAGGTAGCCACAGGGGCATAACATGTGTGTGCAAATGTGATGCATTTCCAGCAAGAAGCATCAAAACAACTGTCCTTTCAGAACATCTTCAACAGAGACTTACGGAAAGTTTCTTTCCACAGCACTTAACGTAATGGATCCCCGGTCCTGAACATGGTATGTAGGAACCAGTGTATTATAAATCTGAAATAATAATAATAAAGAAATAAATAATAATAATAGAATACACACCCCTATATAAAGGAAAGCTTTTAAGTTACACTGCATCAGAGAGAATGCTATACTATATCAAAAAGTATTGCTATAAAAACATCACTTTTTTGTCTCTGATGTGGCTCCATCTGCCTCATTGGAACTAATAAAATAATGTATCTGCAGCCATTGATTATTCATAGAAATAGCTCAAGAAATGCAAAAAATGCCCCAAACACACACACAATCTGAATAGAGCCCATACTCACAGAAGCCAGTTAAACAGAGTGCATTGAAATGCATATATACTTAGTTCTAACAAGAATTTCCATGAATACCTGTTGAAGGAGTAAAAAAAAAAACCCACTATGAAATGATACATTATTTCTGTATCAAACCATACATAATAAAACAAAGAGCTGTGTTAAATAAATACATGCAAGACGAATAAAGCTGTTAAAGGCATGACTCTGTGAAACAAGTTTGTGCATTTAACAGTGCATGGATGTAATTATGATTTGCAAAATAACAGCATGTTTCTTGGGAATTAGTGTGGTTAACAGCTTCATTCTTTTATATGTCAAACACTTTGCATCTTGGTTTTAATCCCTTTTTATTATTATTCCCATTTGAATGTTTATTTTGAAATTTCCATTTTTTTTTAAATCTGGCAATGTATTTTCAATAAGTGCAACATCTCAAAGATATGAAATAAGATCAAGCAAAATAACAAGGAAAGGTGAAAAGATTGTATGCACTCTAGCATCCTCTAATGGCAAGATCTTGCCATGACTTTAAAATGGAGGGTCATTCATGAACAATGGAACTCCACATGTTCTTCAAGAGGAAAGATTTGGAAACAACTGGTGCATAAGACATTTGGAATTTCATTTACCCCCTCTTTGCAAAAATTAAATGTACGGAAACTAATAAGAACAGGAATACCTTCCGAGTATTCCCATTCACCAGAATGGTCTCACTTTTTTCTTATACCAGGTTAAGGCTGAGATGTTGACATTTAGGCCTCGTCTATGCTTGGGGGGCGGGAGGTGAGAAATTGACCTAAGATATGCAACTTTAGCTAGGAGAATAGCATAGCTGAAGTTGACGTATCTTAGGTTGACTTACCTCATGTCCTCACGGCACGGGGTCGACTGCCGCCATTCCCCCATCGACTCCGCTTCCTCCTCTCACCGCGGTGGAGTACAGAAGTCGACGGCAGAGTGATTGGGGATCAATTTATTGCATCTATGTCTACACTAGACGCGATAAATTGATCCCCGACAGATCGATCACTACCTGCCGATCCGGCAACTAAATCCTCATGGAACTTAAGATCCTGATCCTGCATTGAGATCCTGATCCTGCTCAGTGAGACCTTCCACCAGTGCAGAACCCCACAGGCTTCTGTGGGGTTCTGGGAAAGCCCAGAGGCCTCTCTGCACAGATCTTATTAGGTCCTCACTTAGATTTAACTTAGCTCTTGCCATTGATACCAATGGGAGTTTGCTAGTAAGGTGTTCAATCTTTGGCCCTCAGAAAATTGAATTTTTTTCCAGCAAGACAGCATTGCCAGCCCCAAGTATTCAAAAATGAGTCAGATCCTCAAAATAATAAAATTGCCTTAAAATCATGAGGGTTTCTTTTTAAATAATACATCTCGAGGTTCTTTTTATTTGTCTTTTGAAGGTTTTAACCTTCAGGGTTCATAGATGCAAGCATGTCTTTGCAACCATGAGGTCTAGAATTTTTTTTTTAATGAAAGCTGCAAGTCTCACATAATCACATGACTCAACAACATGGGACTTTGAGGACAACATCAGCAATGGCAAACTAGGACATTTTGGCATTCTTGGAACTTATTTTTTTGTTTCCCTCCAAAACAAAATGTTGGTGAAAACATGATTTCTCAAAGCATTTAGATTTTGATGGAACACAATTTTCTGAGGGAAAATAGTTTTGTCAAAGTTTTTCCAACCAGCTCAAGTAATGATTTTCTGCCATTCTGACCTGAACTGGATATGATATGGCATTTTAAGGACAAAAGGCCCAATATCCCAGAGCATTTGAGAGGAAGGATGGTCTGTGGCTAAGGCACTGAAATGGGACTCGTGAGATCTGAGTTCAATATGTAGCTTTGTCACAGACTTACTATGTGCCCTTGGGCAAATCATTTAATATCTCTGTTCTTCGGTTCCCCATCCATAACAATCAGGAGGATAATCCTCTATCTCTGTGTGTGTGTTTTATCTGTTTAGACTGCAAGCTTTCTGAGACACAGACTGTCTCTTACAATATACATGTACAGGACTGAACACAATGAGACCTTGATCTCTCTTGAGGCCTTTAGGTGCAACTATAATATAATCATCATCATCCAGTGCCATCTAGTCCCCAAGAAGTGAGATTTGAGCTAGATCTCTCAAATGCAGCATCAGCCTTTAAAAACAAGACTTTTAAGGCAAGAAAAACTTTCCAGCAACAGTTTACAAACAATTTACAATGGATACAGAGGAACCTGAGTCCTTGACCTCTGCTTAGTCCCTGGATTATTTATACTGCTACATTCTCAGTGATCATGAACCACTCATTATCACTATCTATCTCAAAATGACATCACATCCCTATTCTGATTCAAATTAGATTTCTTGGATTTAAATGAAAGCTTTTAACTTGAAACCTTTCTGAAGAGAAAAGGAGGGTGTATTGATTCCTGTAAACCAGGGGATTGGATTTACACCCCTTGAACACCGTCGCAGAGGGAAATGGTAACTGACTCTTGACTCAGAGAGAGGAAACCTTCTAAACACTAAAATGTAGATTGTATTTCAAAATAACAGCAATACAAAATATTAGCTCCTTTCAATTTTAGAGATTAGAAAAGAAAGCTTCTTGCCCTTTAAACTCCAGCTTTCAAAAGACACTACACAGAATCGCTTAATCTCTCTAAGTAGCTATTTTATCTGAGCTGCTTCCTAGTCATTTGTTCTAGTGGCAACAGTATCACAGTTCTAACTGGAAGCCGGGGCTCAATGCCAAGCTGTGAGCTGCCTCTTTTAAATACACACTGCCAGACAGAGTCTGACTTCATAACCCAGAAGATCTAGGAAAGAGAACAGTAGAGGAGATGGGCTATGCAAAACAGTCCATGCCTGCCATGTGCTAATCCAATTACTTATCATGTTGTTTTGAGCACATGGCTCTCATCTGAGCTCATCTTCAGGTTGGACTTATATTTTACTAGCGAGAAAAAATAGATTGTGAGCCCTTCCCCCTTCTATTTAGTTTATCAAACTGTACTATTTACAATAAGGCCATGAAATTCCAGGAAGATTTCTTCTGTTGAGAAATATGAATCACAGAGTTAACACTGCTTATATAAAAATGATGATGATGGCTTTTTGATAAAAGAGAAGTTTCAGCAAAATAGAGCAAATGAATCGTTTGGTTTCAGAGGTTGCTGGGACTGATTGTGACAAATGAATACATCACCAATACGCAGATTATGCATTGGTTCTCATAACATGATCTTGCATACGCCAGGGCACAACATGCTGTTAGAACTGTATAGAGGATGGAATTTTCATCTCACAAAAGGATTTGGAAATTTTAAAAACTGGCTTTTTCTGAAATGGAGCAAAACCCAAACGTGACATTTCTCTGCGAAGGAGGAACAATTTTTTAAAAAATTGTTTCAAGTCGACTGAAATGTTTTGTTTCAATTTTGACATCTTAATTATTGTGTTACATAAATATATTTAAAATTAAATGAAAAGTCATATCAAAATTAAAAGTTTAAACATTGTTTCTAAAATGTTAAAATGAAATGTTGTCAAAACTTATTCTCCATTTTTTCCAAAACAGAATTCTGGTGAAATCAACCCAATTTTGTGCAGTGTTTCAAATTTAATGGCAACTGTATAATGCAAGAGAATGCAGTTCCAACATTGTTTTTCTAATCAGCGCTGCTGATTAGAATATTCAGTAATATTCATCACATTTACCTAGAAGTGATTATTTCTAACAAAATGAAGTTGTGGCTTCACATAATACTTTGATGCTCTCAGTGTAAAGAACACAAATAACTTAATACACCCCATTTCTGAAGTCAGTTGATTAATAAAAGTATATTAACCAGACAAACCAATTCTTACCAACTTGGGGAAAAAAACCCAAAGAACTAGAGTACAACTGAGGCACAGACATAATGGACCTGGGGATCTTACCCACCAAAATATGCTCAGCACAGGACATTTTTTTGTTAAAAAAGGGTAAAGTTGGAGTTATGCCATCTTTGTGCTTTACCAATCCTGGTAATATATTTTAGAGCATCCCCAGGGCTGCTCTAACCTATCCAAGAAGCAATGACCCCCCCCTCCCCTAGAAAATGGCATTCTGTCAATCCAAGATCACCTAGAATATACTGTGCTCTGGCCACCTCCTGCTCAACACAGCCCCTCCTGCCCACAACACATCCCCTACCCAAGACGCCAGAAAAGATGGCAGAGATCTGGCTATGATGGAATTACATCACCTGGATATTCCCCTACACAAAGGAAATCCTCATCTGATTATTTAAGCCAATTTTCTCTCTCTTTGCATCACTGAGTAGGCACAAAGAGACTGGATTATGGCCAAAGAACTGGTCTATAATGTTCACTGTAAAAACTCAATATTTGCCAACTACACAGTTACAGCAATTATTTCTCTCTCTCTTATTGTCCTAGCAATCTAAGTTTAGGGGAAAAACTGTCTTGGACGCTATGATGTATTATGCATTGCAAATGCTGGCTTCTTTGTGCAGACACACCATAATCATAGCTTCCATGCAATTTCATTCTTTCACTACTTGTTATAGGGATTATGGGTAAGGGCCAGAGGGCTATGAGTAGATTTCATGTGTGTCATATAAAAAGGAAGTTATCACCATAGCCTTGTGTGCTCTCATAGCACTTGGCAGTATTGGAATACATTAAGACTTCATTTAATAACATGGCTTGCTGAAGTCAATAGCTATATGCATGGAAAAAATATAATTAGCTTTAAAAGTATAAGAGCATAAAAATCATCGGGCTTCTTGGCCTTCAGTATAGAAATAAATGTGTTATTTGTTTTCCTAAAGAGCTATTTACAAGGCACCATTAGTTTGGGTGTCTTTAGATTGCCAAATCAGAAAACAAACACAAAACAGACTAGAAAGTTATTCTGTTTAGTTTGTTTGTTAAAGTGAATAGTGAAGTGAATACAAAAATGCTACATTTCAGGAGCATTAAGGATGCAAAGTGAAAAAAACTCAGAAGTCAGGAAATACTGAATTTAAGGTTGTCAGTGCAATTTTAATGCTACTGTTGAGGGGCTTCAGTATGACGGTGGGTTCAAGGAAAAGGTGACATGAATGTTAACCTCACTCAAATTATTCCACTTTTCCACTCACTAGAAAGAACAATTTTTAAAATGTTTCCACTGTGCTGGACTGGTCACTGGCTCCCACCATCTATCCTCTTCTTTAGAGTCTCTTTGGTTCAGCCTCAGTCCACCTGCCCTCTGTGGTCCTCTCCATCTGTCCCTCTCCTTAGTGTCATGTCTCCCTTTCTGCATTTTCCTGTAGGCTAAACCTTTTTACACGTGTGTGCATGCACCCCCACAATAAATAAATAAATAAATAAATAAAAAAAATTTAAACCAGTTTAAAAAAATTTAAGTCTCACACACACACACACACACACACACACACATAACCACCAATCAAATATAGTGGGGTTTTGTTTCCCTTGTTTGCATCCTGTGCCTCTCTTGTCTATTTAGATTGTAAGCTCTTTATGGCAGGTTCCATCTCTTATGCATTTGTACAGGGCTGGCACAATGGGGAATGGTACTTTAATTAAAGCGAAAAACAACAACAGTAGAAATTCTGTTCTGAACTGACAGTCAAATTAGTGTTATTAGGCCTCTTTCTGCCAATACTTAGGGCTTGTCTACACTACCAGCAGGATCAACTGGGAGGCACGATAAATTGACCGTTGATTGCTCTAGCGTTGACTCCGGTACCCCACCTCAACCCGTCGACACACTGCAGTGAAGACACTGTGGTAAGTAGATCTAAGTATGTTGACTTCAGCTACATTATTCACATAGCTGAAGTTGTTTAACTTGGATTGATCCCCTCCGCTCCCGGTAGTGTAGACCAACCCTTAGGCATGTGAGCAATTTACAACAGTAGCCCTATAGAAGGACTAGTCCTATTAGACATTCGGGCAGAGGCTGAGTGTAGCTTCAGCTCCAGCCTGTATAGTGGCTGGAAGACAGATATTTCAAATGAAGATTTTATTTTTTATGGACAGTTCACATACATCAGGCTTATCTGTGACCCAGAAGTAAACATATTTCATTCCAAATTAATTGGCAAACATCAAAAGCAAGGATGTGTTGCAAACCCAGTCCTTGTGATCATTTACTCAATACCAAGACTCTAGGGCTAGAAAGACTGATCTAGCTGCCACACTCACTTTTTCTAATATATTTTAAAGGTTCTTCAATCCAGTGAACTTTCAAGAGACCAGATGACTCTGAGACCAGATAAAATGACTTTTATAAATGGGAGGATGGGGGGAGCGTACATCTTAACTTTCTGGAAACCAGAAATGCCTTAGTTCATTTATTGGCCTGGCAAAATGAGGAAGTGCTGCCATCCTAGGGGATAGGCTTACATACTTGCTGATTTGGGTGTTTGCCCTGGTAAGACAGTCCCACTGTATAATAGTCTAAAACAAAAATCTCCAAGGGACAAGAAACTTCTCTATTTTTATTAATTATTATTTGTGCCTAGAAGCTTCAACCAAGATCACAGTCCTTTTCCACTAGGCATTGCACATAGTAAGAGACAGTCCCTGCATAAGGAAATTACAAAAAGAGTGGGAGAAAGTACGATTGTCCCCATTCTACATATGGGGAACTGAGACACAGAGAGATACTATGATCACACAGCAAGCTTTGGGTAAAGATGAGAATTGAATCCAGATCTCCTAAGTGCCATTTAAGTGCCTTACCCATGAAAACATCATTCCTGCTACAGTATATCATAGAATCATAGGACTGAAAGGGACTGTTGGAGAAAAACATAGTTATCACTCTCTGGTTGGGTGCAGCAAGTCAGATACTTTATTCTCTAGCAATTGCGTGGAGGGAGAGAGTGCACTAGGACACAGGGTTTCCCCCACCTAGGCAGGTCTCTCTACAGGTAAACAATTACAGCAAGCATTTATACCTTTTGTTACATACAATAATGAGCAACAGCTGCATTTTGTTTATACATAGGTCATCCTGATATCTTATTTTTCTCACTTCTATTTAGACTATAGTCTACATTCCATACTTTATCTAACACAAGGTCACAACAACTTCTCACACAGTTCTTTCCCACTTGCCTCACACAATCCTCACTTCTACAAGTCTCGCGTTACTAGGGTTACATCTAACCTGACTCTTGCTCACAGAGGGGACTGTTTGCATTGAAATCCCCTTCAAATCCCTGTCAGTTCTTGCTCTATTTCCACAGAACCTCAAGAGGTCATCTAGTCCAGTCCCCTGCACTCATGGCAGGACTAAGTATTATCTAGACCATCCGTGGCAGGTGTTTGTCTAACCTGCTCTTAAAAATCTCCAATGATGGAGATTCCACAACCTCCTTATGCAATTTATTCCCGTGCTTAATCACTGTAGCAGGGTGCTTACCCTGCTCCTGCCCTGAAGGGCTTAAAACAGCCTTGAGGGAAGATTGTGGCTGGGAGCTACTAAGCTGGGCTGATTGGGAAGTGGCTGCAGCTGGGCCATGCCCCAGTCAGGCCCAGCTGGCCCCTGTAAGAGGCTATGAGCCAGAAGCCCAAACAGTCTCTCTCTAGCTATAGAGGGAGATGGGCCTGGCTGCAGGGAGCTGGGGAGCTCCAGCCTGGAAAGCCCCAGGCTGTGGCCTAGCATTGGGCTAACAGGTACTGGGGGTTGCAGAGGGCAGCCCAGGGGTAGGCCAAGGCAGCAGGTCCAAACCCAACCTTGCCAGTGATGAGTTGGCTGATACTGCAGTCTGCCCCAGGGTGGGGGGGGCTAGACAATGACTGGCAGTAGCCCAATACTGAGGCAAGGTGGGGATAGTGGGTGGGGGTTCCCCGGGGAGGGGAGACCCTAAGACTGAGGGGATTACTGCTAGGGAGAAGCACCCCAGGTAAAAGGGCATCGGGTCCAGGGAGGGACACGGGGGGCCTGAGGACAGACAGATCACCGGCCTGAAGAGGGCGCTCCAGAGCTGAATCGAGCTAATTCCCAGAAGTCACTAGCAGGAGGTGCTGCAGGGTGAGTCTGCACCTCTACAATCACCCTGACAGTTAAGAAGTTTTTTTAATGGCCAACATAAACCACCCTTGCTGCAAATTAAGCTCATTGAGTCTTGTTCTATCCTCAGAGGTTAAGGAGAGCAATTATTCTCCCTCCTCCTTGTATCCTTGTAACAACCTTTATGTACTTGAAGACTTTTATGTCCCCCTCCCCCACTCCATCTTCTCTTCTCCAGACAAAACAAACCCAGATTTTTCAGTCTTCCCATATAGGACATGTTTTCTAGACCTTTAATCATTTTTGTTGCTCTTCTCTGGACTTTCTCCAATTTCTCCACATCTTTCCTGAAATGTGGCACCCAGAACTGGACATAATACTCAATTTCAGGACTAATCAGCACGGAGTAGAGTGGAAGAATTACTTCCCGTGTCTTGCTTATAACACTCCTGCTAACACATCTCAAAATGAGGTTTGCTTTTTTTGTAATAGTGTTACACTGTTGACTCATATTTACTGCAGAAAAGGACCCCCAGATCCTTTTCTGCAGTACTCCTTCCTAGGCAGTCATTTCCCATTTTGTATGTGTGGTATTGATTGTTCCTTCCTAAGGGGAGTACTTCACATTTGTCCTTATTAAATTTCATTCTATTCTCTTCAGGCCATTTCTCCACTTTGTCCAGATCATTTTGAATTTTAATCCTATCCTCCAAAGCACTTGCAACCCCTCCCAACTAGGTATAGTCCGTGAACTTTATAAGTGTACTCTCTATGCCATTATCTAAATCACTGATGAAGATACTGAATAGAACTGGAACCAGGACTGATCCCCACTCGATATGCTCCCTGCTTGACTGTGAACCACTGATAACTACTCTCTTGGAATGGTTTTCCAATCAGTTATGCACCCACCTTATAGTAGCTTCATCTAGATTGTATTTCCCTAATTTTATTATGGTCATCTTCTGTTCACAGGGTCAAGTATTTCTGAGTTGTGGGGTTTTTGTTGTTGTTGGTGTTTTTTCTCTATGAACAGTTCTGGTAGATTAAGGGAAACCCATCTCCATTTAAAAGAGAAAGCTAGTCATATTGGCATGTAGACTTCTTCCCTTCCTCTTCTGTCAGCATTGAAGAAGGCAGTGTTCCTTAGTGGTTAAAGTGTCCATCAGAAGCAGTTTGGGGCCTTCTCTTATTCTCTACATTTTGATGTAGACGGATAAGGAGAAAGTCATTGAGACAGATTGTTGTGATGCTCAGTCCATGCCTCTCTCTTGCTCTCTTTGATAGTCATCCATTCAGCCCAAGCCTCAGCCTTAATGCAAACATTACCTTCCATTTCAACAGTGCTGCTGGCTCCTACATAGCTCATATCAGGAGTTTTAAGACTTACATCATGAGCATGGGATGCATTCAAGCTTACAGTAAAGGTGAGAAACTTGTTCACTCCAGTGTCTCAGAGTCTACTGCAAATGTAAATGATACCCAAACTCCCCCTTAGGTCATTCATTAAAAGACCTAGAAACAAGTAAGATAAAATACAAATGTTTTCTTTTTCTTTGTCTCTCTGTGGATCTTTAATCTGCGACAATTACAGTCAGGCCAAGGGGGAAAAAAAACAACAACTAGCAACGGTGCCACGCTTTTCACTCATTCTCCTGTTTACCACTTTGTCTTTTCTGTTATACTATAGCACGTGATTCAGCTCACAGGGCATAAAAAGATACGATGTTAACTTGACTGAGGAATTAAATAGTCTTGCATCCATCCTTATCAGCCAAAAGGTAGTCAGAAAGTGACACTGCTTGATATCAATATAACAAAGAAAGATGAAAAATAGGATCTAATTAACAGACTTTAGGGAATATTGCTACTCAGATTGGGTTTATTTTTATATGATCTTGGAGATATTACATATAGATAAAACCTCTTAATCAGAAATATCAACTATCAGTATTACTGTTAGATGTCAGAACATTATAAAAATATACTGTGTACCCCTTTGTTTAAATGAATTTTTATTTTGATTAATGACAAGTATAAATGATTACAGGACAGGAAAGAATGGGAAGCAGCATGATTCATGAACGATGTCAACAAAAATAAAGGAAATTGTAGGTCTTTTACTTAGCAGCAAAGGAGAGCTAATACCAGATGGCATCGAGAAGACTGAGGTGTTTAATGCCTATTTTGCTTCAGTCTTCACTAAAAAGGTTAATTGTAACCTGATACTTAACAATTAATATTCAAAACAAGAGAGAGACAATACAAGCCAAAAATAGGGAAAGAACAGGGAAGGGATAGCTCAGTGGTTTGAGCATGGGCCTGCTAAACCCAGGGTTGTGAGGGGGCCATTCAGGGAACTGGGGTAAAGATCTGTCTGGGGATTGGTCTGGCTTTGAGCAGGGGGTTGGACTAGAGATGTCCTGAGGTCCCTTCCAACCCTGATATTCTATGATTAGATAAGTTAGATGTATTCAAGTCGGCAGGGGCTGATGAAATTCACTTCAGGGTACTCAAGGAACTGGCAGAAGCCATCTTGGAATGGTTAGCAATTATCTTTGAGAACTCATGGGGGATGGGTGAGATCCCAGAGGGCTGAAGAAGGACAAATGTAGTTCCTGTCTTTAAAAAGGGGGACAAAGAGGACCAGGGAATTTTAGGCTGACCAGGCTATCTTTGACACCTGAAAGATACTGGAACAAATTAAACAATTTGAAAGTACCTAGATGATCCTAAGGTGATAATTAATAGCCAGCATGGATTTGTTCAGAACAAATCATGCCAAACTAACCTAACTTCCTTCTTTGATAGGGTTACTGGTCCAGTGAATAAGAAAAAGCAGTAAGACATGATATATTTTCAATGTAGTAAGGCTTTGGATACAGTTCCACATGATATAAGGAAACTAGGGAAATTTGGTCTGGTTGAAATTACTATGAGATGGTTGTACAACTGAACTAAAGAATAGTTTATCAATGGTTCCCTGTCAATCCTGTAGTAGTAGGATTTTGTGTTTGTATTTTATATAATTTAGATGGAAGGATAAAGGATAATGTAGCATGTATTGGTGTATGATTTTATCATATCCTGCCAGCCATCCTTTTTGAACAGCAGAAAGGAATGGCCTAATGGGCCAGCAGTAAAGATGCATCAGCCAGAATCTGTGTCTGAGCTGATTTCAAGGCAGTAACTGACCTTTTTAGGGTCACCACTTTGTTGTAGGTTTAGTATTTTAAAATAAGTAAAAATGCAATGATTGTTTTTCTCTTGCATTGCAATCTGATGTTCCTGTTCAAATGTTCTGTGTAAATCAATCCTGTTTTGTGTGTGAATGAGGAATGTGTTACAAGATAAGTGTGAAGGTCATCACCAAACCAGATGTTCTAGGGAGGAGCCAAGGACAGATGCAAGGGCGCCAGAAGATTACAACACGCCCCTATTGAAATGTCAGAAGAGGGCAGATTGACAACACTAAAGATGAGACAGGCACTTATCAATAGGGACAAAATAGCTGTGATCAAAACTAGCATGGGGTAACCCCCTGAGAGACTTAATGAAAGAACACGATAAAGAATGAGAAGGACAATTTAAGAAAACAAGCATGCGTCAAACAACAATTGATTATAGCATGATGGTGCAAAACTCATTGGTTGTGTAATGGTCCCTCACTCTACCGCTCGGAGGGAGGCCACTCAGGCTGGTCCTGTCTGGCCAGGACCAGAGTCCGCAGGACAGCCAAAAGCCCACAATAGGACTGGGCGATCAACAGTCACCGTCAGGCTTTAGCCTGGGTTTGGGTGGCTCATACTGTCAGTCCTTAAATAGACTCTATCAAGGCTGGCTGTGGCCTGGGTGGAGCTCAGGCATCCAGAAAACAAACAGTCCACAGGTGAGCCTGGCCTGGGTTTGAGTAGGCTCAGGCTGCCAGCAAACAAACTGTATATGGGTGAGCTGGTAAGGGAGGCTCCTTCTTCAAGGCTAGACCTTCCCTGCACAGTGCAGGGAGTCAGCCACCCCAGGGTGGGGTAGCAGGGGGATGCGGGCTCACCCTACTCCACCACATCCCAGCCCAGGGTCCTGGCAGGGGCAGGATTGGCTGCCCCTGCATCAGTGGGAATTCAGCCACAACACACCAACCAAGCCACATCTGGCTCTGCAGCTGGCTGCTCCGTGGCTGCACCTGTCTCCCCAGGGTTTGGCACCTGTAGCCTCCAGGTCTCCTCCAGCTCCTCAGGGTACACAGTGGCAGGCACTCTGGGCTAATCCTCGTTGGCATCTGGGGACCGGGAACAGCCAGGCATAGATTCCCTTCTGGGCTGCAGCAGAACGGGCAGAGCATCCTTCTCCTCCCCAGGCTCTGCTCCAGCTGTGCTGCATGGCCTGCCTTTTATACTTCTGGCTACGCCCCAGTACTTCTGGTGAGAGGGGTGGGGCGATCTAGGCTCCACCCTCCAAGGGGAGTATAATGGTCCCTCTTTCTCCCGCTCAGAGGGAGGCTACTCGGCATCGCTACAGGCCCGAATGAAGGAAAATCACTATATAAACAGGGTACCTTGCCATGAAACTTTGAGTTCATCCTGCCAAGATGTCTCCAGAGAATAGTGTCATGACTGACTGAATCCAGCTCCTCCCTACCCATGATCAACCTAGCTGGCCACTAGATTGAGCTGGACTCTGGACTGGTAGCTATAACATTGACTGGCGTGTGTGTGTGTGTGTGAGAGAGAGATTGAATGCATATGCTAATTGTTGTATCTTCAATAAATGTGGCGTATTGCCTTTTCCCCTGAAAAAGATCCCGTGTGCTTCTTATAAGCATAACACTACAGGGGTCTGTCCTGGGTATGGTCCTATTCAATATTTTCATTAATCACTTGGATAGTAGAGTGGGGAGTATGTTTATAAAATGTGCAGATGACACAAAGATGAGAGGGGTTGCTAGCACTTTGGAGGACAGGATTAGAATTCAAAGCAATTTTGACAAGTTGGAGAATTGGTCTGAAATCAACAAGATGAAAATCAATAAGGACAAGTGCATAGCAACACACTTCGGAGGAAAAAATAAAATGCATAACTACAATATGGGTAATAGCTGGTTAGCAGTTTAATTACTGAAAAGGATCTCAGGGTTTTAATGGATCACAAGCTGAATGAGTCAATAAAATGGCAAAAAAGGCTAATATACTGAGGGGTCTTGACAAGAGTGTCATATGAAAGCACAGGAAGTATTTGCTGCCATCAACTTAGTACTATGGAAGCCTCAGCTAGAGTACTGTGTCCAGTTCTAGGCACCACACTTTAAGAAAGATATGCACAAACTGGAGAGAAATTAGAAGTAGGCAACAAAAATGATAAAGTGTCCAGAAAACCTGACCTATGAGAAGAAAGTGGGTGTTTAGTCCTGAAAAAAGAAGGTACTGGACAGTCTTCACATACGTTAAGAGCTGTTCTAAAGAGGATGGTGGATCAATCGTTCTCCATTCCACTGCATGTAGGGCAAGAACTAATCAGTTTAATCTTCAAGATAGGAAATTCAGGTTAAATATTAGGAAAACTTCCTAGCTATAAGGATATTTAAGCACTGGAATTGGCTTTCAAGGAAGGTTGTGGAATCCCCATCACTGCAGGTGTTCAAAAAAAAACAACACCACACACCACCCACTTGTCACAGATGGTCTTGGTTTACTTGGTCCTGCTCTCAATACAGGGGGCTGGACTCGTCGACCTCTTGGGGTCCCTTCCACCCCTACATTTCTATTATTCTATGAAAGCTCTGAGAAGTTTTCTAAAGTGCCTATATGATTTAGAAACACAAGTCATACTGATTTTCAATAGAACTTGTGCTTCCAAATCCCTTAGGTACCTTCCAAAATCTCCCTCTGAGTTGTTAGCACAAAATCCTGTGATACAGGAGGGCCAGGGAGCAGTGGTAGAGTGTTAGAGGGAAAATATATAAACCCAAATCTAATTAAGGTGTGGTTCCCTGTAGACTAGGGAGGGTGGCTACAGGTTAATTGGAGCACCTGCAGTCAATTAAGGCCCTGTCAGGAACCTAATAAAACCCCCCTGCTTCAGGCAGATAGGGAGAAGGAGAGCGGACTGGAGCTTGGAGATGTGCTGTGAGGCTTGAAAAATCAGAGAACTGAAGTAAAGGAGACCCTGCCCCAGCGGCAGAGAGACACTCTCTCTCCCAACGTCTAAGGACTGAAGGTACCCCACCCAAGGGGGAAGAGGATAAGAACCCATAGGGATTGAGAGTGGCTGGTGCTCAGAGTAAGGAGCAAACCCAGATTCCTCCTCCCCTTGCTTCCCTTCTTTACCATCTTCTCAGGCCACTAGCAGGGCCCTCGGTGCCCCAACAGCAGGGGCAAAGGGTGGTATCTTAGCCCCCCCAACAAGAAAAGCACAGGACCCACCATACTAACATCGGCCATCTTGTCATAATCCATATAAGGGAAGATTTTCAGAAGCAAGTAATGATTTTGGGCACCTCAGTTTTTGTTGTTACTGAAGCTCAGACACCTTAAATGGTCTCGATTTTCAGAAAGTACTAAAGTTCCCACCCTCTGAAAATCCATCTCCAGTTCAAGATGGGAACCAAATGCCTTTTTTCATTAGGGTAGGGAGAGACAGAAACAAAGAATCAATATCCGTAACAAGCCTCCACACTAACTCTTACAACACCAGCATTTTCTAAGGTGCCATAAAAATGAAAACTTTTTAAGGGCCCACAGCAGAGGACTTCTCAAAACTGATGGAAAGTTTTTACAAATTTAATGTGAATGTTTTCACAGTTTTCTTTATTTCATAGGCCCCGATAGTGTGATTTTTTTTTTCCCCTAAAATTTCAGTTGAACTTTTTTGCATTGAACCCTACAAAAAGCCACCATTGCTTACAGGTTTTGACTTGTAGTGGCATCAGATCATAGAGGCCACATTATCTGTAGAAAAGATCAGAAGGCTGGGATCCAGGAACTCCTGAGCAATATTTCCCCTACAGCCACTAACTGGTCTTAATAATACTGTGCACTTCTTTAGTACTTTACACAAACTATTTAGCTATGCCTTACAACACCCCCAGAGACAGTTACAGAGGATTAGTTCAATTTACAGATGGGGAAACTCACTGAGCTTATGTGACTTGTCCAGACTCTCACAGCAAATCAGGTCTTTTCACTCGCAGGTTCCACAGTCCTTGATCTCATGGCTCCAGTATAAATAACAAAACTTACTTTATATTGATAACCTAATTTAGATTTATCCACTGTGTCCCCATAACTTGTCTGAACAGAAAAGACTTTGTATGACACCTCTGAGTTTTTCTGTTATAGATATTTCAATTGTCCATACAATACAAACATCACATTTAGCAGAAGTTAATAAAATGAGGTATTAAAATCACAAGTATTTGAGAATTATTAAAAAGCTGTTATCTGCTAAACTGTCAAATACTAATTTCAGATGCTATTTTCCCTCCCATCTTGTTCTGCTGAAATTTTAAATTGTAATTACCATTACACCTCTCCCACACATTTGCAAAAAACATTTCAGATTACTATGTAAAAAAGATCAGATTAGATTATCCAGTCTAGAAAATATAATAGACTACACATACATGTGATCTGAGGTCCCAAAATACAACAAATTTAGTAATCTCAGGATGTTCCTAATGAACCAAACTTCACACTGCTAACATTTCCACACAACTGACAGCTCTACTCACCAGAAATGAAGGGCAGAACACAGCATATATTTGTTATTCACACCCACTTCCCAGAAACCTACATAATGGTACAGCATGTGCTAATTACTTGGTATCACAGCTACTTCTTGAACTGCTGTACTTTGACATCCTTCTTAGCAGTACTTCCAGAAGGCAACATTTCCAAGATTGATATTATGCTAATACTACAGATATTACAATGATGGGCACTTTAGAAATGTGTGAAATAGATTATTAAATTTGGCCAGCATATCAGCAGTCTACACACACCATTCACAACTGAAAATTTTTCCCAATGCAGTGCTTCTCAGAAAAAAAGCAACAGATTGTGACTCCCTCAAGCATGTAGGAGTCATCTAATAATTGCCCATACAAGTGAGTTGGGAGGTACCCCGGAAGCATATTCTTTGTGGAAGGCTACATGGAACATCTCTGTATTTTGATACTTTACCTATTTTAAATCTTTAATACAATTAGAGCTTAAACACCCATTTCATGAGTTTGTACTTCTGGGGCTCTGGCCAAAACTGGAGCTATAAAAGGCAAAATATTGTAAAATGAAACCTGTTTTTGTAGGTATTCCCAGCTGGAACCAGAACTAGAAGTTCTAAAAGACTATGAGACTGTATGTTCTTGTGGTAGTGGAAGTGATGGAAATACCAAATGACAGGCAATTCTTGTGAGTTTTCCAGTTTGATTTTGTGGACTCCAGAGATTTGGATAGTTAGTGTAAAGTTCAGAGCATTCATCCTCTTGGATGCTTATTTAAAACTGAATCAAAAGTCTGGGCACACTGAAGTTAAACCATTATTGGTCCAGATTTTAATCTGCAATGTGTTACACTTCTCATCATAAAAACATCCACTACAAAATTTGGTCATGCAGTCACATCAGCAGGTAACCTGCAATACATCCTGGGCATTTGAAACCCAAATCTTTTCCTCTGTGTAATGTCTAGGAGAAGCAAATGAATAATCATGCAGGAAAGTGTTGTCCTTATTAAAGTGCTATCTTAAAAAGTGATAAAATAATGCAGAACATTGAATGAATAAAGGAAAAAAGTCTCCTTTCTCGGAATGACCATGACTAGCTTTGCAAAGCAAAGTAATCTATGGTAAGAGTGACTCAGGAGAGGTTGAAGGAGATAAATTAATATCCAATCACACCAGTTTCCTAAAGAGAATACCAAGTCTATTCAATAAAAGCAGATTTTTAACAAACACATATATAATGTAGGATGATATAGGCCTATTTACATTTCTGCAGTTTCTTTCTTGGGTTTCATTGAGCAAAATATCCTCAAAGAGAAAAAACAATAGATCCCATTGTTTAGGTCACTCAGTAATATATAATGTTGATTGTTTCAGTGTCTCTAATGTAAAAATGACAATGATTGAATGACAGTTAATCACTGAAACCTAATCAATTAAGTCCTGTAACACATTTCCCATTGGCAAAAAAAAGCAAGAGGGAAAATCTCTTACTTTCCACAATATACACAATAACTATGGCACTTGAAATGCAACATAGTTTCAAATTATACTCTGACAATGAACACAAGTACCATCTTGTGGTGGTTTTTTGTTTGTGTGTGTGTGTTAGCTGTAGAGACACTATGTTTACACCTATATCATATTAACTTAATGTTATGGGCTGAAATCCCTTCTCTTGGGTAAAGTCCAATTTAAAAAGATTTGTTTGGAGGTTGTTGAAGGGAGGAGCAAAATGGTGCCATATAGCTCAAGTGCAGTCATTCAACAGCTGACATAGGATGGCGGTAGCCTCCATAATCACTGCACACCAGTTAGTCTCCAAATGGAGCACTGCAAAGTACAGCTCCTTGGGGCAAAGGAGGGATCTACAGGCTCTCCCCATTTGTACTCTCTGCCCCCAAACAACAGGAAATACACTAGTTCTGCTGAGTTTGAGGATGTACGTACCTGCTGGGAGCAAATGCAAGAGGAGGGATGAGATTTCCTGCCAAACATTTGATGCATTGATCATTTTAATTTGGATTACATTTGTAAAACCATTTTCACTTTCACATCATTTTTCAGAGTATATTAACTAAACGTGCAGAGTTTTGCCCAATTCTGTCCCCTACCTGAAGCACATTATATGTGACTTGGTAATTTGTACTGGACCTCATGCTCATTGTAACTGTACATGCTCAGCTATTAAAAATCTTTTCTTTCTCCATCCACGTACAAATGTTTCTCAGACAATATCACCTGATGTGAAAAGATAATCTATTTTATCAACATATTTTATAACTTAAATATGCATTAAAAACTGGCTGTGCTGAATGGGTTTCCTTTTTGGAGCATAGATATAGAAAGCCTTCCATCTGCTTCCAACATCCCTAACTTCTGCTTCCTGAAAAACCTCAACTCTCCAAACTCCTCCTTGATTTTACTAAACACTGCATTGGGTTCCTCAGAGCTTCCATGCTCATATGGTAGTTCCTTGGATGATGCATGTTTCAAAACACCACTCAATACCATTCTCCATTTATGGGCTTCCATGTGCACCGATGGCTTGTCATTAGTTATTTTAAACAATAAAATAAGTTGTGAATTTGTTGAGGAGATCAACAAAGATCTTAGAAGAGCTAAATGTTGGATTCCTTTAAAATGATCATTCTATTATTTGTCCACCCAATCATTCTGCAATAGCATCTCTACTATTGCACCAGCACATCCTGGCGGACGCAACCCTGTAGGACTATCTTCCTTTCTCCGACAAAAACCCAGTTGTAGACAATGCATGTTTTGCTTGGTTAAGGAGGCATACAAGTATTACTATTTGTGGTATATACAGTAGGTAAAAAAGACATGAGTTATTTTGGTTCAGATCCCATCTGCCTTAATCAACAGTTTCATTGAACTCAATGAGCTTGCTTCTCCTGACTTAAATCAGTGTAAATCAAGAGTTACTCCATTAAAGTCAATGGTGTGATAACAGTATTAAACTGATGCAAGTGGGAGCAGCTTTAGGTCTAGTGGGATTCATTACATGAGCAGGACATGTAGAACTTGGCTTGTGCTCTGTATAGCCCATTGAAGTCACAACCCACACTATGCAAACAAACAGTCTTAACTCTGGAGATAAAATAGGTGTCTTTAAAAATCAGTTTAATCTCATCTGGGACCAAGAACCCTAACTTTCCTTAATCATAATTGGATGAGTATTGCATTGTGTCACTACAGGGCAGAGTTAAGGCTGTTTGGCTGCCTTTTCTGTGCATTTCTTAATTTAACATGTTCAGGTCATTTTTAAGTGTAACATTAAGTCTGAATTCTCTGGGTGTATAATGCTTGATTTGGAGCAATTACAACAGCCTATAATGTTTTATCATCTTTAAGTTACTAATATGTACTTTCAACCTTAATTCCATTTTATGGTAGTCTTTTGTTGAGGAACACCAAAGAATTTGAATCCACACTAAGTGTAAAATTGAACTCAGTCTTAACTATGGAGTCACACGCAATTTCTCTGTAAAGTGTCTTGAACTTTTTACATAACTTTTAGCATGGGTGCTTTGTGGTAGAAAGGAAAGCTATATGAATTTAGTGCTTTACAAACATTTACTAGTTGAACCTTTCAATACCCCTACGACATAGGGAAGTATCCACATGTTATAGATGGGAAAACTAGGATACAGAAAGGTTAGGAGACTTGCCCCAGGTCACATAGGAAGTCTATTAGTGAACCAGGAATAGAATCTGGATAGCATAGGACTGGGAATAAGGCAATGTGCACAATAACTCAAACCACCAAATAATTATATATTCATGGCACTTACACTACCTTTTTAGCACTCTAGCTACTTTAGCTTTCAAATCTGTTTACTACAAAAGCACTATAAATGCTCAGAGCAAAGGCATTTACATATTTTGGAGTGCTGATGCTGTCTGTTCCTTTTAAATGAGGTGCAACATTTTCTTTCTGTCGTTATTCTGGTTGCAAAGACCTACCCTTGCATCTACTGGAATTCAGATATATTTCCTTGTTATCAACACCTCTCTCTCACTGTCATAATACTATGCATATACTGCTTTATGCTTAAATAATCCTCACTTCATTTTTATGGACCATAGCTGAATTCTGTGACAAATAGCTGTAGGGACTGAAGCCCTCTATTTCCTTACTGTATGAGTATGCCATGCACATTGGCAGTACAAGATTTCTCATGCTGTACTGCTAATGTGCCTTCCTCGCTGACTTAGTGTCATCCCGAGCAGTGAGAATGTAGTTCAGCACCCAGGCCCATTCAGTCTTCGGCCTTTACTTACACTGTCAAGAAGAGCAACAGTGCCAATACTGGAGGTGATTCTTGTGATGGGGACACCTGTCCTCTCAGAACAGAGTTGAGATGACCAAAAAATTTTCATGTAGGTCAGCAAAGAGACATCAGATGGTAACACTACTTCGTTAGCGCCATCTGGGGTGGTTTCCAGCTGGTGACCTAAAGACTTAAGTTTTATTTCTCATTTCCAGTCCTCTGAGTTAGCCAATCCCTTTGCCTTAAAGCTGTATTGTATTAGATCCAGGATAAATGCTTTTCTTTACATATTAAATTGGACACAAGGAGGGAATGATTTCCCTTATTACTACTTTCCATTCCCTCTTACCTAACACAAAATTAGCCCCATCAGTGCTCTGACAAAACTGATTACTCTTAGCATTGGTGAGACTTACACCTTTTCACTTCATTTCTATAGCTTGATTTTTCTTGCAGCTCAGAACAATTCGCTCTCTCTCACTAATTCTCACATTGAAAAGTAAGGGATGACAAAATGTCTCTGCAGGACAAGTTAACCTCATCATATTGATGCATCTTTATTCATACTCCCCAAGACAGTGACATTGTGACACTTCAGGTGAAACCTTGGCCCTATTGAAATCAATGGCAAAACTCCCAATGCCTTCAGTAGGAACAGGATTTCACCCTGGGGGAACATGTTGCCATAGCACAATATCCCAGTCGCCTCATCTTTTCTGTAATAAGTAATATCCTACCTTTTCATTATCAGAATGCTCATCTTAACACTTAGCTTGATATCCTGTGCCAAATTGAGGACAAGGGATGTAATAACTAGACTATCTTAATATTATCTCTGAGTAAGACAGTTAGATTAATCTCATATTTTAAAGGAAGATATTTTCATACTTTATCTACATCTAGAGATGGGCCAGGTTTGATATTTCTCAGACTTCTGGATATGTGGTTTCAACACTGATGCCCATGGAGTTGCTCCTGCTGATTCCAGCACTGAATTTGGCCCCAGTGGCTGGAAGAGCGTTGGCTGATATTACTCAATACTAGAACTTAAAGTGGTTGTCACTAAACTGTCAACCTTGTCTAATCAGTGATCAAGTGAGCAAATGTTTGTTTTTCTTTCTCACACACAAACTTTTAATACCATCCCTTAACTGTTATTAAATCCACCTTCACTTCATTTATGCTAACACACCAATCTGCTGTGCTATTTGACAACACAAAAATGCAAACCTAGAGAAAGCACAATATAATTTGATAAGATATATTTTTGACCATTTATTGTATTGTATGCTAAAGGAAGCATGCTGTTATAAAGTCCAAGACAGAGCTAACCAGTATATGTATACATGAATGTCTGGTGCCACATGAAACTATAACAAGCACAGAAGACTCAGGGCTTTTGCTGTTCTGCCTTTTCAATATTAATGTGAGGATGTGGAGGGTGCTAATGCAACCTAAAAAACAGTTAGTCATCCAGAATCTAGACTATTTGAAAGTTTCCCAGTGCCAATGATTACATTTCATAATATATTTCAGAGTAATAAAAAAAGGTAATAATTGGAGATATACCAATCTCCTAGAACTGGAAGGGACCTTGAAAGGTCATTGAGTCCAGCCCCCTGCCTTCACTAGCAGGATCAATTTTTGCCCCAGGTCCCTAAGTGGCCCTCTCAAGGACTGAATTTACAACCCTGGGTTTAGCAGGCCAATACTCAAACCACTGAGCTATCCCTCCCCCTCAAGTAGCAGCCATGTTAGTCTGTATCCACAAAAAGAACAGGAGTACTTGTGGCACCTTAGAGACTAACAAATTTATTTGAGCATAAGCTTTCGTGGGCTACAGCCCACTTCATCGGATGCATGCAGTGGAAAATATAGTAGGAAGATATATATACACAGAGAACATGAAACAGTGGGTGTTACCATACACACTAACAAGAGTGAACTATTACCAGCAGGAGAGAGAAAAACCTTTTTGTAGTAGTAATCAAAATGGTCCATTTGCAGCAGTTGACAAGAAGTTGTGAGGAACAGTGGGAGTGGGGGGGGAATAAACATGGGAAAATAGTTTTACTTTGTGTAATGACCCATCCACTCCCAGTCTTTATTCAAGCCTAACTTAATGGTGTCCATTTTGCAAATTAATTCCAATTCAGCAGTCTCTTGTTGGAGCCTGTTTTTGAAGTTTTTTTGTTGTAATATTGTGACTTTTAGGTATGTAATTGAGTGTCCAGGGAGGTTGAAGTGTTCTCTGACTGGTTTTTGAATGTTCTAATTCTTGACGTCTGATTTGTGTCCATTTATTCTTATACGTAGCGACTGTCCGGTCTGGCCAATGTACATGGCAGAGGGACATTGCTGGTACATGATGGCATATATCACATTTGTAGATGTGCAGGTGAACGAGCCTCTGATAGTGTGGCTGATGTGATTAGGTCCTATGATGGTGTCCCCTGAATAGATATGTGGACAGAGTTGGTAAAGGGCTTTGTTGCAAGGATAGGTTCTTGGGTTAGTGTTTTTGTTGTGTGGTCTGTGGTTGCTGGTGAGTATTTGCTTCAGGTTGGGGGGCTGTCTGTAAGCAAGGACTGGCCTGTCTCCCAAGATTTGGGAGACTTATGGATCATCCTTCAGGATAGGTTGTAGATCCTTGATGATGTGCTGAAGAGGTTTTAGTTGGGGGCTGTATGTGATGGCTAGTGGTGTTCTGTTACTTTCTTTGCTGGACCTGTCCTGTAGTAAGTGACTTCTGGGTACTCTTCTGGCTCTGTCAATCTGTTTCTTCACTTCAGCAGGTGGGTATTGTAGTTGTAAGAATGCTTGATAGAGATCTTGTAGGTGTTTGTCTCTGTCTGAGGGGTTGGAGCAAATGTAATTGTATCGTAGAGCTTGGCTGTAGACAATGGATCGTGTGGTGTGGTCTGGATAAAAGCTGGAGGCATGTAGGTAAGTATAGAGGTCAGTAGGTTTCCAGTATAGGGTGGTGTTTATGTGACCATCGCTTATTAGCACTGTAGAGTCCAGGAAGTGGATGTCTTGTGTGGACTGGTCCAGGCTGAAGTTGATGGTGGAATGGAAATTGTTGAAATCATGGTGGAATTTCTCAAGGCTTCTTTTCCATGAGTCCAGATGATGAAGATGTCATCCATGTAGTGCAAGTAGAGCAGGGGCATTAGGGGACGACAGCTGAGGAAGCGTTGTTCTAAGTCAGCCATAAAAATGTTGGCATACTGTGTGGCCATGCGGGTACCCATAGCAGTGCTGCTGAATTGAAGGTATATGTTGTCCTCAAATGTGAAATAGTTATGGGTGAGGACAAAGTCACAAAGTTCTGCTACCAGGTTTGCTGTGACATTATCGGGGATACTGTTCCTGATGGCTTGTAGTCCATCTTTGTGTGGAATGTTTAATTATATATTATATATAAACACACACAAACGCATACAAGGTCATATAAATTTAATCACACTACTCACTCAATTATTTAAGAGGAGAATTATTGAAAACAAAGGAACAAACTCTCAGCTTCTGCTGATACAATTGCTGCACTTGTAGCTATGAAACAGACAGATGGATCACTCATAAATGCTATGTATGACCCACATACAGCTCTGTGAGTCAAGCAGCTTCTGCTGAAGATGGGCTTCCATGGAAATCAGTTTAAAGACTCTGACTTCAATGAATGTATGAATGGCCATAGTGGGTCAGACCATAGTGGGTCAGACCCATATCCTGTCTTGCAACAGTGACCAACACCAGATACCTCAGAGGGAATGAACAGAACAGGGCAAATATCAAGTGATCCATCCCCTGTCATTCAGTCCTAGCTTCCGGCAGTCTGAGGGTTAGGGACACCCAGAGCAGCGAGTGTTGCATCTGCCAGGCTGCTGCAGGATTCTACAATTACAGAGCGAAATACAGCAACTTTACAACACTTTGAACATGTTTATTATTTTATGATATTTCGCAACAGTAGAATATAAAATTGAAAAGACAGGAAAAAGAAAATGTTAAAACAAAAAATGTAAGGGGAATATAAATATAATTAAGACCCAATCTAATTAAAAATAGTCTTGGTTTTGAGTCAATATTTTTTAAATTACCATTAACACTTTCAGTGACAATCTCTTTATATACTAACCACTTTTTGATTATGTGCAACCTCTCTGCCTGACACACAGAATAGTTCTCCATTCACTCCTCCAAATATTCATATTATATATACCCCAGATCACCTTCCACAGCGCAAAACTTTATTCATGAGGGAACAGACAATAGGCATACTCCTTGAATTCTTTGTAATTTATGAAACAAGGTAGTTCACATAAACCAAGTTATTTGTAGCCACTCAGTTTGCCTTGCAGAGTATTTCTCTGCAAAATGCTCATGATGATGTAGCTAGAAGCAACTTTATAATAATCCAGGGTTCTCAAACATTTCCATTTCTTCCATTTACAAGTCAGAGGACTACTTTCATTTTCATGCACAATGCTGTAATGCCCATGGCAACCACTGCAATGGCTCACATGGGAAAGCAGCATTAGGTAAGTCATAGAGTGTTGCAGGTCTTGTAATGTCATTTAGCCGATGGAAACAAGGAGAAGGAAACAAGCCCGTGCAATGACTGAGTTCTTCTTTGTCCCACAAGAAAGAGTGCAGTTGACCACCAGTCTCCAGCCCACAACCTCAGAACCAGTGTAATAACCCATCACTCAGGTTTGAGGAAACATACCCAATAAAAATGGCCTTATGATGAGGAGGAAAGAGAAATCTTCAAGTTCAATATTATTTTTTTCAGACTCATCATTAATCACATATTCAGAGACACGTCCCCCCAAGATAGGGACAAAGTAATTGTTTTCATGTCCTTTCCAAAACCCCCCACCATTTTAGGGGTGGAATGGCATTTTGTAATCCTGACTAAACGAGGAGCAGAACAGAGACCAAATTGTGACTCGGCCCCCCACCCCCATTTCTTTCTATTTTTATGTAGATGAACAACATTTGTGTTCAGCTGCTCCTTTACACACAACAAACATTTTTTTAAGGGTAGGCATGACCTGTTTGTTTTACTCTTGCTAGTTTATTAGCAGTAGTTTTACCCTCTCCACCATTACCTACGTTGCAGATGGGTGTAGTTTCAGATGCTGGGAAAATAGCATTGCAAAGTAGGATTGGGTATGTCTACAGTTGGAGCTGGGGGCAGCGGCTCAGGCTAATCACTCGAGTGCATTCCCATGTGGTTGGGACAGGTTTGTACTCGGGGCAGCAAGCCCATCCTGCCGCTCACCACTGTCTATACTACTGTAGCTACACCACTGTTTTCAGAGCTGGCATTTTCAGAACCACACCCCAGCTCCAAAGGGCAGACATACCCAAAGCATTCTTTTGGTGGGTAGTGCCAGTGACAGGCATCACTAGGGAAGCACATGCTGCTGCAAATTAGATGGCTGGCTGCATTAAAGGTTTTGATTAAGATAATGAGGAGAAACTGCACTATTACAGTATAAAGGAGGTACATTTTAATAATGATGCTTAGGGGTGTGAGTACATAACCTTCCAAATGTATTGTTCCCCCTACCCTCCACAGTTTTCAATGCATACCCTAAAATATCAGTAGGCTATTTTTGTGGGTTTGGAAAAAACCCCAACTTTATTAGCCAATTGTCTTTGTTTTATTTCTCTCTCCCATCACTCTCTGCTATGAAGTTCCTAGAGATCTTTCCCCAGGCTGACCCAGATTAGATGTATTATTTCACACCACAGTGGAGTTCATTTTAAGGTATAGAGTGAGTTACTCTTACCGTTCAGTTGGCATCTAATACCTGGTGGGAGAAAACCACCACTTATCACAGACTTTGTTCTTGACTTTCTGTGTTGACTTTCTAGGGGAGCTGTGCTGTGTTTTTCTTTTTAATTAGATTAAAATTTATGTTTTATTATTTGGTGCTTCTCTACCTCAGTAATATGGGGGAAGTGGGGAGAAATCAATGCTATGGTTATTTATGCTTGTCATACAGCAACAAATCACCTTCCTGTTGGTTAGAGTGTTTTGCGGTGTGATAGAGGCATTTTGCATGGGCCTATATTCTGCAACAGGGCCCTTGTATTTGTGGGGATTCTGCATAAAGCATAGGTGAAAAGGGGCTTTTCATTTTTCATAGTATTGTAACTGGACAACTACAGGTTTATTCACGTATTGCGTATTTTGCTTTAGTTTAGTGCTGGGGAGAGGAAGGGAAAAGAAAGTTCTAATGGATGCAATAGTGGCTAAGAAACGGGCCAGGTTTTTAAAAAGAGCTCACATTTAACAGGTCTCATTTAGGCACATAAATGAGGTGGCCAGATTTTCAAACTGTGAGGGTCCAGCAGCCCTCATTGTTCCCAATGAATTATGCTGGGAGCTGAGTCCTTTTGAAAACTTCACCCTAGGTGTTTAAGAGACGTAATGCCATAAGCAAGCATAGGTTTTAGCGTTCCTCAAATCCAGTCCTTCTGCTTGGAATGTGCTAGGTGCCTGCCAAGTCATCCTATAAGGGTGGTTCCTGACCCAAGAGCTCAAAGGGCAGACTAGGCTAAGAGAAGGGGAACAGCTGAAGCTTGTGGGAGCTGCTGGGTTCTCCACCCTCTTGAAAAAAAATCAGGCCCTGTATTTAGGTCTCTAAATATACATGGGGGGGCCAAATTTTAGGCTCCTAATTTTGAAAGTCTCGGCCCAATAAATTTATTTATTATTTAAAATGCTTTCCTGAAACATTCTCCAGGGAGATGAACCAACATTTAAAACCTTGAGGGATGTGTCATAAAAGGTGAGTGTTCATGAAAGGCTACTATATTGCATTCTCACGCTGGCATGTTAAGAAACCTACAGCTGCAATGAACTCCACACTCATTTTGGACTGTGTCGGAGACACCTCTTTGAGGTTCTGAGCTGTACACAGCTGTTTGTCCTTGGAAATCACCTCTTTCTGATGGCACTGAACACTCCACTTGGCCCTGTCCTCTTCAGCATGGAAACAGGGCTGAAAATGAAAATGCTTACATAGCAGAAGGAATCAGCTTTTAAATGAACTGGGAGAGGTTGCTGTTTCTATTTAACCCAACTTCACAAAAGTATTATTGCCCCTTTGCTGACATTAATGTCCCATTCTGACACCAGCATCACCCCTTGATGTGCAGCGTCAGATGGCTAGAGCCTTTCAGGTCAGTTTCCCAGTGGAGGAAAAACTGAAGCAGAGTCTGGGTATATTTTAAATGTAATTTATACTATTTATGCATATACACTAGTCTTGAAACAGATATGGTCAGACATCATTCAGGCCCAAACCAATGTCTGGTTCCTAAGGAGCAATTATGTCCCAATAATCGACTCTAATCAGAAGATGAAGGCAGAGCTCAAACACTCCTGATGCTCTCTCACCTCCTGCTGTAAGCACCACTTTCTTTACACAGAACCTTATATATCAAAAAACAACACCACTGCATGTCTTCCAAGACTTAACACTTGCTCACACACTAAAAAACCTGAACACAGTGTATAAGCAACAGTATTAACTGGTGACACTTCCAGAACATTATTATAGGAGAGATTTTCAAAGATACCTGGAAGATCTAGATGCCTACTTCCATTCCTCTTGAAGGAAACTAGGCATCCATATTCCATAGGTTTTCTTGAAAATCTCATTTCATATATATATAAAATGTTGCTTTTGTGCATACTACAGCATATCATGGCTTACAACTGGATATCAGGCGAGATTTAACAGCTGTGGAGGAATAGGAAAGAAGAGATTTTATTGAAAATATGTGGTTTAAAATGAGGATAAAGTTGGCATTTTGCATCAGGGAGACAAGAGCATAAAGTTAGCTCTCCATTCTTATTTTAATTAAAATCAATGTTGTTAATTAGGGTTGAAGGCAAGATTCAGCAGCTACAAAGATTTTGCAGCATGGAACAAATTAAATGGTACATTTCATGAGCATTGTGAAAACAGCCTCACTGATGGGGAAACTGTCCAAAAATAAACTACTGTTTTGATTAGGGTTTTTTTTTTTAAATCTGTTTAAGATCAAATGTAGGTTTGGCTGGCAAAAAAAAAACAACTTTAAAGCTGCTTGTGTATTTTATGTCTACATAAGTGGCAAAGTTGTAAAAATTTCTACAACCCTCTGCCTGCCCCCATCCCCCCAAAAAACTAGACAGACAGTTTTTGCCAGCAAAAGCTTGCATTAAATTTGGTATTATCTACAGTGGTGGAATTGTCACCTGAAAAATATGCTTTTCCCTACTTTAAAACTACATCATGAGCTTTGAAAATCTGACAGTGATTTTTTTAAACAATCTGTCTGCTGCTTTCCACAAAGCCCACCTGCTGTTAGCTAAGTCACCTGGTTCATGTGTGCCCTAGCTTCCACAAACTATAAGCTCCTTGGAGAATAGACTATCCTTTTGTTCTGTGTTTGTGAAGCATCTAACAGTGGGGATCTGATCCATGACTAGAGATCTTAGGCACTACAGTGATAATAACTAAACAGAGCTGCCCAAGTAATTCATAATAAACAAATAAATCAGCAAACTGAACCCTTCCCTCCTAGCCCCCATTTGTGAACAGCCTGTGATTTTTAGTGATTTGGGCCCCATGAACTTAATGTTAAGCACATACTTAAGTCATTTGTTGAAGTAGGGTCTTGTTCCCTGTTTCAAAGAATTCAGCAAATGATTTTGCAAACAAAGTTCACTCTTTGAATTGCTTGTGAAGGGTTCACTACACACATTCCCTTGAATCTCTCTGGTGATTCCATTTACCAGATCCATGATTGGCCACCTAAGTTCAATGCAAATGTACATGTGATTGGGGCAGAGATTCTCTCTTCATGAATATGCTTGAGAACACAGAGTTGTTTGCACTAATACCATCTGTTTGATAGAGTTTGAGAGGAAAAGTGAGGGTATGCATAACTGGAAGAATGAAAAGAGATTTCTTCTTCAGGTTTGATTTCTTGGCTAGCTAGGTTAATTTGTTTCCTGTATATGATACTGTATACTGCTTAGTGCCTTTATTATTTGACTGTTATCTCAGTTAATTCTAGAGTGCCTATAGCTATATATGAGAGATTTTATTGTGGTTTAAATCCAAATGGATTAAATATTGATGGAAACCTGATCTAAATGGTCATGAATATTAGCAGAATGAATTTGATTTAGAAATTGCCAAAGAAAAAGCTTTTTGCAATATTTACTCAGATGTCTCAAATACAAATCTCCTACTCCAGTCCTAAAGCAGACTTTGACTCCCTCAGGGAGCTGATGGGCAGGATCCCCTGGGAGAATAACATGAGGGGGAAGGAGTCCAGGAGAGAGAGGCTGTATTTTAATGAATCCTTATTGAGGTTGCAGGAACAAACCATCTGGATGTGTAGGAAGAAAAGTAAATATGGCAGGCGACCAGCTTGGCTTAACAGTGAAATCCTTGCTGATCTTAAACACAAAAAAGAAGCTTACAAGAAATGGAAGATTGGACAAATGACCAGGGAGGAGTATAGAAATATTGCTCAAGTGTGCAGGAGTGAAATCAGGAAGGCCAAATCACACTTGGAGTTGCAGCTAGCAAGAGATTTTAAGAGTAACAAGAAAGGTTTCTCGGGTATGTTAGCAACAAGAAGGTGGTCAAGGAAAGTGTGGGCCCCTTACTGAATGAGGGAGGCAACCTAGCGACAGAGGATGTGGAAAAAGCTAATGTACTCAATGCTTTTTTTTGCCTCTGTCTTCACAAACAAGGACAGCTCCCAGACTGCTGCACTACGCAGCACAGCATGGGGAGGTGGTGACCAGCGGTCTGTGGAGAAAGAAGTGGTTTATTTAGAAAAGCTGGATGAGCACAAGTCCATGGGGCCGGATGTGCTGCATCCGAGGGTGCTAAAGGAGTTGGTGGATGTGATTGCAGAGCCATTGGCCGTTATCTTTGAAAACTCATGGCAATTGGGGGAGGTCCCGGATGACTGGGAAAAGGCTAATGTAGTGCCCATCTTTAAAAAAGGGAAGCAGGAGGATCCAGGGAACTACAGGCCAGTCAGCCTCACCTCAGTCCCTGGAAAAATCATGGAGCAGGTCCTCAAGGATTCAATTCTAATGCACTCAGAGGAGAGGAAAGTGATCAGGAACAGTCAGCATGGATTCATCAAGGGCAAGTCATGCCTGACTAACCTAATTGCCTTCTATGATGAGACAACTGGCTCTGTGGATGAGGGGAAAGCAGTGGACATGTTATTCCTTGACTTTAGCAAAGCTTTTGATACGGTCTCCCACAGTATTCTTGCCGGGAAGTTAAAGAAGTATAGGCTGGATGAATGGACTATAAAGTGTCTAGAAAACTGTCTAGATCGTCGGGCTCAAACAGGTAGTGATCAATGGCTCCATGTCTAGTTGGCAGCTGGTATCAAGCGGAGAGGTCCAAGGGTCGGTCCTGGGGCCGGTTTTATTCAATGTCTTCATTAATGATCTAAAGGATGGTGTGGACTGCACCCCTCAGCAAGTTTGCCGATGACACTAAACTGGGAGGAGTAGTAGATATGCTGGAGGGTAGGGATAGGATAGGATACAGAGGGACCTAGACAAATTAGAGGATTGGGCCAAAAGGAATCTGATGAGGTTCAACAAGGACAAGTGCAGAGTCCTGCACTTAGGACAGTAGAATCCCATGCACTGCTACAGACTAGGGACCGAATGGCTAGGCAGCAGTTCTGCAGAAAAGGACTTAGGGATTACAGTGGACAAGAAGCTGGATCTGAGTCGACTGTGTGCCCTTGTTGGGCTGTATAAATAGGGGTATTGCCAGCAGATCGAGGGACGTGATCATTCCACTCTATTTGACATTAGTGAGGCCTCATCTGGAGTACTGTGTCCAGTTTTGGGCCCCACACTACAAGAAGGATCTGGAAAAATTTGAAAGAGTCCAGCGGAGGACAACAAAAATTATTAGGGGGCTGGAACATGTGACTTATGAGGAGATGCTGAGGGAACTGGGATTGTTTAGTCTGCAGAAGAGAAGAATGGGGTGGGGGGGATTTGATAGCTGCTTTCAACTACCTGAAAGGGAGTTCCAAAGAGGATGGATCTAGACTGTTCTCAGTGGTAGTGGATGACAGAACAAGGAGTAATGGTCTCAAGTTGCAGTGTGGGAGGTTTAGACTGGATATTAGGAAAAACTTTTTCACTAGGAAGGTGGTGAAACACTGGAATGTTTACCTTGGGAGGTGGTGGAATCTCCTTCCTTGGAAGTTTTTAAGGTCAGGCTTGACAAAGCCCTGGCTGGGATGATTTAGTAGGTGATCGGTCCTGCTTTGAGCAGGGGGTTGGACTAGATAACCTTCTGAGGTCCCTTCCAACTCTGATATTCTATGATTCTATTATTCTAATCCATTCCAGAGGAAGGGCTGTAGCAGGTGCATTAAAAAGGAAAAGAATTAAGCTAATAAATTTAATTAGAAAATTGGATCATATTTATGTGATGGGGCAACTTTGGTAAAAGTTGGCAAGTTTATACTGTAGGATCTCTCAAAACTAAGGAAAGGTCAGGATTAATAATCTCCATAAATAAGATTAGACTACTAGATTTTGTCTTTAGCCTGTGAAGCAGAAAAGGTATTCCATTCTGCAGTGCCATATTAAGACCAAGAGATGCATTTTGGTACAAGATCCTGGTTCCATGAGCACACAGCAGGCTTACAGCTGGTCTGAGTTGCTAGTCTAGTTACATAAGGATGACTCGAAATCCATTGAACACATTGTTCCTGAAGGCTTTCATCTGCAAAAGGTACAAGGTAACAGTAAAGACAAGTGTGATTGTGTAAGTTAGTTGCCAGTCGTTTTGTGCTTGAGAAGACTAAGTGTTTTTCTGTACCCTGCCACCTGTGTAGTGTTTTGTCATAATTCTTTCCTAAGTGTGCAGGTAGGGTAGTGGCAGGATTTGAGTCAGACATAAATTTTGCCACCAGAATTATTACAGCTGGAGACTGAGCTAGGTTTTCTTCAAGTGGACATTAAAGGGAAAAAAGTCTTCACTTGCAAATACTAGGAAAACAATTCTACTTTCTTGATATATTTACAATGTAAACATTCTGATAACCTTTCAGAGAAGCCAGTCAGCATCATATATCTTGTCTTTTCTTTGCATTGAGTTTATACCTCAATGCAAAGAAAAGACCTCCATGGCACCACAATAGTTCTTTATTCTGGATAAAGATCTGTTAATCTTATGACCTGCTGACTGGTATGTAAAGGACATGCTATACATTTACCGTATTATATTAGTTCAAAACAGTGAAACAAATATCCAAAAAAGTGACCACATTATAAATCAATGTTCTTTACAGCAGCATTATCTATAGTTATTCTGTCCAAACACTGCAGATTCCAGAAAACGAGATTGGGCACCCAGGGAAAGCAATCAAGCTAACAGTATTTCCAATATCAAAATCACACAGGTGACAGTTGTAGTTATTCTGCTACTGATAGAAGTAATCTCTTGTTAGCTAACAGCTGCCAGCCTTAATCTGATATTGACAGGTTTTATAAAAGGACTGTTTGAAATTCAGTTTGCCTGATTTGAAAACAAGATTCTGAGACGAAACGTTATCAATGGCATAACAGCACAGCTGGTAAAATATTAAATAAACGCAAGCTGAAGTTACAAACTTATTTCCTGCCTGTGGAGTTTTCCTGAGCTATTTTGATATTGGAGGGAAACGCGGAGCAGGATGAGGAGGGGTCTTTTGTGAAAGTGGAATGCAATTTGACAGTTGCCATTCACTCTTTTTTGAATAAAGTATGCTGAATAAACATTTTATTGAAGAACAGTATCTTCATGCTAGTGGAATGGATCCTTATGTACACAATGAATCCAAGCTAAAAGTTACATGCAGATTAGGAAGCCACATACAGAACAGAAAAATGGGCCCATCCTAACCAAAGTAATCATAAGAAATCTGGCCTGTTCCATATTGAATCCTCACTATAAGGCACAACAGGAAACAGGATTTGATTTCTGACATTTTCCGTCTGATATTACAACCTTTGTCTCCTGAGTAAGGCATCAGGAGTGTAATGCCCAGCATGATCTTGGAAAGAATATAGGCTTTATTTACACATAAAAATGTCTTCTCCAAACATTTAACAGATTCACAGGCAGTCTTTTCCCCATTAAATATTTCAAAGGACGCTGATCAGTAAGGAATTTGCTAGCCTTTCCCCTCTTGAGACCCTGGGTTAAAAATCCTGACTCAGTAATGTCCCCAAGGAAAGTGAGCTTAGAGTTTTCACTCTGGTTCCTACTGAATGTTATTGTATAATACATAGTTTTGTGTCATGAATATGGCAGGGATGGGATGGGATGTATTACAGGTTAGAATTGTACAAGCGCCTGTCTACGCTCTGCCTGTCAGAGCATTCTCAATAAAGTACCCTGCTTATGGAATGCTTTACCAGAGGACATAACGCTGATTCCTAGCACGATCATGTTCAATTCAAACTGCAACAAACATCTTTTTTTGTTCAAGCCTTTCTTCAGGAATGGGGCCCATAATTTTCCTCTTTCTTATACCCAGTGTTTCTGGTTTATGTGTATACACATGTCCACCAGAGAACCTGGTAAAGGGAGAGAGGTAGATACTTCTTTGGGTTATCAGATTTTTTCCTACATTTTGATCTCCAGTTAGATACCAAAGTAGGCAGTGCCTTAAGCATACTTAAGATGAGGCAGTGGTCTGGCTTATTTTGAAATTTTACTTATTCATAATTATGAGGAGTATGTTTTTCAAAAGCATCTAGCTTTGGTCTAACTCTGCTCCCATTTAAATCAAAGATAAGTCTCTTATGGATGCCAGTAGGTGTAGTTGTAGGGTAACACTGATCATTTTTTAAAATGCCACCCTGAAAATAATTATGCACATTGGAGTATGGTTTCAAAATATTTATCAGCATAAAATGAAATTGAAGCTGGATCCTTATAATCCATTTGATTATATGAGGATGGAGAGTAAGCTGCAGGCGGTTTTATAGATCTTCTGCAATAGACAAAATGTTTCTCCCGCTAAGCTGCAAATAAATAGAAGCGATCCAATAAGAATGTAGCACTCTCATTCATGTAAATCCAGAGTTCTATTTTTAAGACCTATTTCAAATACTATTCTGATCTCGTAGTGCTATATACAAAGATTACATTCCTGGGCACAGTTTCCAGAATCTGTAAATTATGGCAGTCGTTGGAAAGCAAAGAATGCACTTGACATTGAAGAGTTGTTGGAGAGGTATTTGGAAACTTGACAACAGAAAAAGGATGAATGAAGTTTTATTTGGTTCCCTAAAGGCTTTGTTATTAGCTGCTTTTATTCAAACTATGCTTTTCATTCTATACATTTCAATTTGTACAACAATGAATCTGATCAGTTGCAGGCTTTTTAAAAATATACATAAGTAATTTGATTGACTGGCCACTCAACCTCTTTAATTACATTATCATTAACTTGTGCAGTAAAGAGGAAGGAAATGGAATTGGCCAGCCAATCAAATTACAGACTATTGAAAATGTCACAAGTAGCAGCAGAGTTTTATACAATCTTTTGCAGGACAAATATAGGGCATTACAATTTGGATGACATTATTATGGAGTGCACAGACTGGAAAGTGGATGTGAAATAGCACAATGAGAATCCAATATTGTCTCATAGCAAGAAGAGACAATAAAAAGAAATGAGAAATGGTAACAATGTAACAGTCTTACTACGATTATCTGAAGAGTGTAACCCGGTAGTCCTACTGGGATGTTATAACCCCTTTCTCTGACATTCCATAGTTAAGGAGTTCCCTGGATGTGACGTCTCCATTCTTCCTGATTATTTCATGCACAAACTGGAACTACACAACAAAAAAGGAAAGAATACTCAGAAGCAGTCCCTAAAACAAAAACCAGATGACAATGTTTCTGAAGGAGGAAATTGTAGGTTTCAGAGTCAAGACTTTGGTATTTCATAGGTAATATAGCAGTAACCCGTGTTCATATTGTCAGTCAAATGTAATTGCAGGCAAGCATAATATATTTGCCTCTTCCTGGGTCATGAGCTAATGGAACATATGGTATTAATCTTCAATAGTACATCAAATTAAAAAAATCAGTAGACATTGAGTCAATATTGACATTTTACTAGTAGTCATTGAGGACCCAGTATATTTACACAAAAGGATAAACAAGAAAAAAGGAGAAAAGGGAAAAAAAGATACGTGTCCCTAGGAATGTAGACAATGTCTTTAAGAAGTATTTAGATCAGATGGTCAGTCCAGCAATTCTTTGAATAGGTCTATGATGTAAAGAAGCCTGCATCAGTATATATTATGGCTGAATAATCTATAAAGATGGAAAAGTATGAGAAGTTGCTTAATGCACTAGCTGGCAAAATGCAATCTCTGCATGTAGCATCACAAACACTGTTAGGCTTATTCTTTAGGTTTCTAGCTTAGATTCACATAAACATAAATAAGATTGCAAAGGCAGGGAGGAATCTGTAATGAATGATGACATTTTTGAGGTACAACTGACTAATGATTTTCACCATCATTTTAGATCTTTAACTTTGAATGCATGCATAAATTGCTATGCTTCTTACAGCATCATTGCCATTCAAGTATATCCTATTAGAGGTGAGAAGAGCAGTTCCTATATAAAGTTTCAGTCTTTGGACTGGTCCAAAGGCCATTGTCCTATGTGAACATTCTCCTATCAACTGTCTTCTTAAATGATACTCTGTTCCTTTCAGAGAAAAAGTTATGTTTTACTCTGTTTATAAAGATGCTATTAAATCTACCGGAACAGTAGGGTAGCAAATGTAGCAAACATCAATATTATGAAGTGTCATAAGGTAAAAGAAGACTGATGATTGAACCAGGGAGACTAATGGACAATTAACCTGTTCCACCCATTTGTAAGCCAGTTTCACTCTTTTACACATGACAAAGGCTTAGACAATAGTCAAACAGATATTTTGAACTCAACATGATTATTATCTTAACTGATATATGCTGTGTCAAATCCTGTTTACTTAGGTCACCCTTAAGCAGCTAACTAGTAAGGTAAGTGGAAATTAGATCTAGCAGAAGATTCAAGGTACCTTTTTCCAGTTCTTTACACTTAGACATTTTTAGGAGCAAATTGGCAACCTGCTCTTCCCCCAACTCCTCTCCCTGTAATTTTACAAAGCCCAATACTAATGCTCTGTTGTTTTGCCTATTCTTCCCAACAGGGGGAGGAGTGAGATCACTTGACTTAATAATGGGTTTTCACCCCTGACATCTTTGAGACAATAATAATGCTTCTGAGATATGAAAAGTGTTCCCATGCAGTCTGTGGAATGGAAAAAATGCAAACTGCCCTTCCTGCTATTCTTGCATATGATTTAGTCAGAAAGGAAAAGTGAATGATTAAGAATACATTCAATCATGTAAAGGCAGGATTTTATCTGGTTGAATTAAATTTTAATAATAGTTTTTAAATAATTATTTTAATTAGTAAATGTAAATGAGAGACTGACGCATTAGATTAAAAGGGCTGGAACCACAGCCTTCTTTTCTCCCATTTCCTGTCCAGCTTCAGAATTCCTCTTGATGGAACTGAAGACAGTTTTTTGTCAGTCGCTTAACACAATCCATATCTTAGCCTTGTACTTTGACTTGCACTGAATCTATGCTTTATTACCCTTATTTTTCAACCATTGCTTGTCTTAGCATCTCCCATGTTATGCTTGTCTGCACACAGCATCACTAATTCTGCTATTGAACAATGTGCCTAAATAATGTCAGATACAAAAGCACACCTTAGAATTAATGAGTTATGGATTCACAGAAATGTGAGTAGCTTGTTAGCAATGAATTTAGGGTGGTTTGTATGAAACTGAGGTCCTGATCTATTTTTAAGAAGTGTTTGAATTTGAGCATCGTGGCTATTTGATTTTATACTTCTTGAACCTCCAGTCCCACTGCTACAGGGCTAGCCCTTTAAAAGCATAGTGTTGGGATGTGGGGGAGAAAATACCCACTAAAAAGGGAGATTGGAGCATAGGTCACTATGGCATTTCCAATTTCCAGGTGGCCCGAATCTGGAAGTGCCTCAGTCTGATCTGAATATTTCTGACTCTTTGAATAGGTTCCATTCACTCTGAGCAAAGACTGAACGGGGGTATGGTATTTTTTGTATCCAAACTGGTTCTCTTACACCTGTTATTGAGGAAAATGATGCACTCGCCCCTCATAGGGCTAATATACTGTCTATTTGGTGATCCTAACCTGAGCCAACCACAAAAGCCAAAGATCAGGATTTTGCATTAAGTGAGATAGTCAGTAGATGAGCAGATTTACAGCAATTCAGAATTTAATCCAATTCTTCTCTTCAATAAGTCCAGTGCTTTTCTTCCCCCACCCCTCTCCTATCCATCCATACTCAGACACAGCCTGTCATATCAGCTACTTTTATTAAATCTTCCCCAGACAATGCTACACCTCTCCGCGACATCAAATCAAACAGCATGCGCCACTACTGGTCACCCAGGTGTACCTCAAACACTTCACAGAGGTAAAAACTCTCCAACATGCTGTGAAGAAAAGCAGCCTGTAAACCCACCAGATCTCTCCTATTACTGAGTAAGATGCCTAACCTTCACTTGTAAAGTGATAATAAAAATAAACCAGCCACACTGCAGATTGTTTAGGAGAAAATGCATAAGTAACTAGATTAAGTTGCCCATTGAGAGTAGCTACACTCGTGACTTCAAATTAACATCTCATCTTTCATTCCAAAGTAAACCTACAATTGCAAGATGGCTGTGCAATGATGGATGATGGAAACAAAGAATTTCCATGTGACCATAGTGCACAAACTATGCAGGCTGAGGAGGATTGCTAGGCATGCCAGGTCACTTGCAGGAAGTGCCAGAATAAGGGTCACATCGCTGTGCCTATCACACATTTCTCCACCCAAGAAGACACCTATGAAGAGTGAACCTAAGAAAGGATGGAAGTTGGGAATTTGTAATGGGGAAAAAGATGAGACCAAGACCTAGCACTGAACTGGTTATCAGAAGCTGGATAGCTTCTGGCTCATACCCTTGATCAAGGGAGTTCCTACAAGAATGGAACTTGATACTGGGGCTGCTATCTCACTAATTTCTTCATCTACCTGTCACCAGACTTAGTCACAAGTTGTCCTGGTTTTGAAGATTTACAGCATAAGAACATAAGTATGGCCATACTGGGTCAGACCAAAGGTCCATCTAGCCCAGTATCCTGTCTACTAACAGTGGCCAATGCCAGGTGCCCCAGAATGAATGAACCTAATAGGTAATGATCAAGTGATCTCTCTCCTGCCATCCATCTCCACCCTCTGACAAACAGAGGCTAGGGACACCATTCCCTACCCATCCTGGCTAATAACCATTAATGGACAACCTCCATTAATTTATCCAGTTCTCCTTTAAACGCTGTTATAGTCCTAGCCTTCACAACCTCCTCAGGCAAGGAGTTCCACAAGTTGACTGTGCGCTGTGTGACGAACTTCCTTTTATTTGTTTTAAACCTGCTGTCCATTAATTTCATTTGGTGGCCCCTAGTTCTTGTATTATGGGAATAAGTAAATAACTTTTCCTTATCTACTTTCTCTACATCACTCATGATTTTATATACCACTATCATATCCCCCCTTATTCTCCTCTTTTCCAAGCTGAAAAGTCCTAGCCTCTTTAATCTCTCCTCATATGGGACCTGTTCCAAACCCCTAATCATTTTAGTTGCCCTTCTCTAAACCTTTTCTAGTGCCAGTACAAAAAAAAAAACAACTTAGCAGCAGAAAAACTTAGTCCCCAAAGTGATACTACAGGTGAAATGTCCAACTAGTTGAACAATCAGTCATTTTCACTTATACATAATTAAAGGAAAACATCCCCCATTATTTGGCAGAACTTGGACCGAGATAAAGGCGATCATGAAAACACCTTAAAACCTTCAAGAAATACTAAAAGGTTTTGCAAGAGAAGAGTTGATCAACATGTCAGTGAAATTCATTGTAAATTCTGATAGCCAGCCAAAGTATTGCAAGCCCAGAGTTATGCCGTATGCTTTGAAGTCTAGGGTAGAAGCTGATTTAGTAAACACTGGAGTCTTATCATTGGTTTCACACAATGAGTTGGCTACCACCCATCATAGTAGTGGAGTTGCTTGAAACTTTGGAGCCAGGTTCTGTTAGCCTCACTCAGTTTGAGTAATACTTTACTCCATTTATTTTAATGGCTCTACTTGCAGAATATTTTACTACTCAGTCTGGATAAGGTGCAAGATTGTGGACCTTTGACTTTAGAAAGAAATTGTCTAATTTTCCACACAATTGATCTACAAATAATTAACATGGGCCAGCACCCCACTTAGGGCCTCGTCTTGCTTGAACAGCCTTCTTCTGCTGGCTTCAATGAGAGTGGAATCGAACTCTTAAAATATATTCTGTGCACTATAAAATAAGGCAAGAGTGTTTGGGAAGAGGCACTAAAGTTTGAGAATAGCACCATTTCCATACTGTATTACAAAGAAAAGAGAGGAAGCTAGCAAGTGGTTAATTTGTCATGCATAAGAGTTTTGGCCACTTAGCTCAATTGTAAATGGCAGAGGGCAGGACTTTTCAGTGCCATGTACTAGACTGAGACATTTTAATTTTCTGTGATTAGAGTTATTTTGACCCTTAAACAATTGCAGAATGGGAAAGGAATCATGCTGGACTAATCTATATGAAGCTAACAGACAGCAGGCAAATAACCAAAACAGCAGCTAGCAAGTAGAAGCCAGCCTTTAATAACATCACTTGTTTCAGAGTAGGAAAAACTACATGGTTTCTTTGCTTCTACTATATTGAATTACCCATAAATCTGGCAGCAGTGATAAATCAAATGAGAGCTGTTTGACAAGCTGGGCTTCCCGCACATACTCAAGGTAGTTGGCTTATCCTCATAGTCTACAGTATCATTCGGTGAATGCACAAAAACTCCTGCAGTCAATGGAATCAAATAATTAATATGCAACATTGTCAACTTGACTAAATCCTCCTGTAATTGCTCTAAGCTGCACACTTGGATAACTCTTTGAAACTGCTCCAGTTACCAGCAGATAAGTCTGCTAGGCAAATACTCTCCATGTTTCACATGTGATGCACCAAACTGGATCGTTGACATTACACAACCTTGGAAAAATCATTTACTCTTTCTGCCTCAGTTTACTCATCTATAAAATAGACAGAATCTTGCCTTCTCTGAATGCAATGGTGTATTCCTAATACAAGTTCTTTGAGGACCGTGGCTGAGAGATGCTTTACACGTTCTAAATATATTTTAAGGCCAAATATTGACTTTCTGGTTGGCAAGAATGGATATGTAAGCCCCATCCAACCATGTGTCAGCTGCAAACTGGCTGCATCCCAGGATTCTGATCAGGGGCGGCTCTAGGCATTTTGCCGCCCCAAGCATGGGAGGTCCGCCGAAGCCGCGGGACCAGCGGACCCTCCGCAGGCAAGTCACCGAAAGCAGCCTGCCTGCCGCCCTCATGGTGACCGGCAGAGCACCCCCGGCGGCTTGCCGCCCCAAGCATGCGCTTAGCGTGCTGATGCCCAGAGCCGCCCCTGATTCTGATCCACTTCACATTCAGGCTGGCCATGATGAGGGAGGGTCCTAGAGCGTCAGCCCAAGTCCAAACATCTACACTGCAATTTTATAGCCCCACAGCCTTAGTCCTAGTCAGTTGCCACAGATGTTCGTTGCAGCATAGATATACCCTCAACATCTGTGAAGCTACTTTCTTGGATGAGCTTCCTCATCCATATGAGCTTCCTACCTCCATCTCTATGAATGTATTACTCAAAATCAGTAGGGATGCACAAGAGTCTGTCCACCCAGAGCTCATTGAAGAAAAGCATCCATCTCTATAAGGACTTGAACATCCCAACCTGAGACACTCCCAGTGTTTTGGACTGCTCAGAATCTGCATATGGGACCTGAATTCTCACCTCATTTTGAATTACTGTTCAGGTCTGTTTGTTAATGTGAAGTGTAGTGTTGCTTCATTTGTGCACAAGTGGTGATCTGGTTTATTGCCACGTAGAGGTTATAGCAAGTAAGGTGTAATCCCCATACCCGATAAACCTTTGCTACATATTCCAGCAATGGAAACAGCTCTCGCTTTTGTTATAATTCATCCTAATGAGACCATTCAGAGAAGTAATAGAAAAATCTCACTGCATCTACAGGGTCAGTGACCCACAAAGCAAAAACTCTGAGTAGTCTTTCACCCAACAGCATATATCCTTTATCGTTCCCCTGGAGCAGATCTAAGAGTTTAAAATGTCCATTTTGAAAAGCCTATTAATTACTCAGGAGTATAGCAATGACGCTTGCAAAGCCATCCTCCCCTATCTAGTAAATAACACCTGGTTTGAATAGCCTGTAATTCTGTTATAAATTAAAGTCACACATACTGAGTAAATAATGTGAACCGTTAGAAGTCCATAATTACATATTTTCACATTAGAAGATAACGGATCAAATGAGCTGATAGTCAACTACGTCAATTCTCCCATGTCATAAAATGGACCATTTGTTCTGTTCTTTGGGTTTTTAATTATTAAAGAAAGGTTTAATGATACAAATTAAACTATAAAAAAAATCACTGATCTTAGTCTTGATTTAAATTCAGAAAAACAAGGTAACTCAGAGTCAAGAACAAAAACTAAAAAAATAAAATAGTTTTGGTTTTTGCCAACAATGGGCTAAGTTGAAGTTGGACCATAGCCCTCGATTTCCAGCCTGGGTTCTAAGTTTTCCTAGCTTTGTGGATTTAAAAACTTAGGTCTATCATGTTACTTACATGTAGGCTGGGTTATTTCTATAGAGCTGAACCCTGGTTGGCCTGACCAGTAGACGCAGTATTGTCAGAATGGTATATTAGCTATATCAGTGAGGAACACCCCTACTACTTTTCCTGACAGATTATTTTGCTGTCAAATAATGAAATTTAATATTCTTGTTGCTATATTCAACCACAGCCAACACAGTGCCTAAATGCTGGCAATGAATGCATTTATCTTTTTCCCTGGTAAGTTTTTGGGCAAAGGATTTTTTGCAGATTACTTGCAAACTACCACACTTTGGGCAGATTTTTAGACAGCTCTCTGAAAAAACAGATTTCTAATACTGTTTATTTTTGCTATTGCTGCTTTTGTCATATACATATTAGTCTGGTAAGGAAATGTCAGGCCATGCATTTTTTATACAACCTGGATTTTTTTTTCCATGTAAGAGAAATTAAATGGTCACTGTGTTACAAGCTGAATGTGTTCTTAAGAAACCCATCAGTTCACTATCCAATATTCTTAAAAGGGACACTCTAAAGGTTGTTAGTCCCAAAACTGCATCAGCTTGTGTTCTTTGTAAAATCCATTTCATTGTCTCCCTCTTTCTGTTCATTGAAATCAGTGCTTCACAGGGTTTAAAGGTGAATGTGGTGCTGCTGAAAAGTGCAAGATTAGAAGTCCTAGAAATTGAAGCCCTATTTTATCATAGCACAGGTACAGGAAAGACAGTGGGAATGCAAGCTTCCCCAGCATGCTCCACCATAGTGTTTCAACCTTAACCATGGAAAGGATCAAGGCTAAGAGCTTAATTATCCCTTGCCCTGTATCTTCATTTATACTAATGTAAAAATGATTGCTAACCCCTTACTGCTGATATTGTAGGAGTTTACACCTACTTTGCACCGTGTTAAGAGATAATTGTGAATGGCACTTTCATAGCAACATTGGAGGTCAACGTTCATGTTTGTCATCCTCTTTCTGAGTTTAGGTGACATGGAATGAATGGGGTTATACCTTCTGAGAAGGATCTTGGAGGGCAACAGTTCACTAGATGTTCCATAGTTTTAAAGTGGTGCTCACACCACCTTCCCTCTGTCATCTTCAGGCAATGCCTCAATATGCACAGAGTCACATGAGCCCTTGACACTGTAAGATTCAAGAGGTTCCAGATCATGGAGTAACCTCACACACTTAGCTAGCTCCCCAGAGAAAATACCACACATCTACAATTTAAGAACCACTTCCTTTACAATTCCTTTATGCTTTCTCAGGATGCGATCTCAACTACACTTTCAATTAACTATCATTAAAAAGATTGGTTTCAGAGTGGTAGCCTGTATCAGCAAAAACAACGAGGAATCCTTGTGACACTTTAGAAACTAACAAATTTATTTGGGCATAAGCTTTCATGGGCTAGAACCCACTTCATCAGATGCATGAAGTGAAAAATACAGGAGCAAGTATAAATACATGAAAGGATGGGGGTTGCTTTACCAAGTGTGAGGTCACTCTAATGAGATAAATTAACAGCAGGATATCAAGGAAGGAAAAATAACTTTTGAAGTGGTAAGAGAGTGGTCCATTACAGACAGTTGACAAGAAGGTGTGAGTAATAGTAGGGAGAAATTAGTATTGGGGAAATGACCCAACCACTCCCAGTCTTTATTCAGGCCTAATCTGATTGTATCCAGTTTGCAAATTAATTCCAGTTCTGCAGCTTCACGTTGAAATCCGTTTTTGAAGTTTTTTTGTTGAAGAATTGCCACTTTGAGGTCTATTATTGAGTGACCAGAGACATTGAAAAAAGTGTTCTCCTACTGGGTTTTGAACGTGATGATTCCTGATGTCAGATTTGTGTCCATTTATTCTCCTGCGTAGAGACTGTCCGGTTTGGCCAATGTACATGGCAGAGGGGCATTGCTGGCACATGATGGAATATATCATATTGGTAGATGTGCAGGTGAACGAGCCCCGGATGGTGTGGCTGATGTGGTTAGGTCCTTGATGGTGTCCCTTGAACAGATATGTGGACAGAGTTGGCACCGGGGTTTATAGCAGCATTTGGTTCCTGGGTTGGTGTTTTTGTTGTGTGGTTGGTAGTGATTATTTGTTTCAGGCTGAGGGGCTGTCTGTAAGCAAGGACTGGCCTGTCTCCCAAGGTCTGTGAGAGTGAGGGATCATCCTTCAGGATAGGTTGTAGATCCTTGATGATGTGCTGGAGAGGCCCATCAAAGAAAGTAACAGAACACCACCAGCCATCACCTACAGCCCCCAACTAAAACCTCTCCAGTGCATCAAGGATCTACAACCTATCCTGAAGGACGATCCCTCACTCTCACAGATCTTGGGAGACAGGCCTCACACGAGAGGCTAGAAAACAGATCTCTTCATATCACTATCACAATCTCTGCTACACAACAAAGTAATTCACAGATTTCGCTGACACACCTCCACCCAGCAGAGCTACGTATTGCCTCCACCATTCAGAACAGTACCTAACACTAACCACTGTTGCTTCACCTGGAGCACATGCAGATAATAAATGCTTAAACTGTTCTCACATCCCAGCTTGCTCCTGACAATACCCTCTGTAGTAAGACTTCTGTGCTTTGCTGATTATATAACATGCACAATTCTGCCCTGAAATGATGCACACTGGACACTGAAGGTACACATGCTGCTCTTCCCTTTGCTCACACACATTGGAGATCTCCTCAGATTGTAAGTTTCTGCTCTGCCACACACTTCGAAATAATCCATGCAGGTCCTCATATCACAGATACACTTTTACCAAGCAGGCCCAACTGCTGCCTCCACCAGTGTCAGTACACCTAACACACTGACTGCAACTGGACTGTATCCAGGAAATTCCTACTGGCTACTGCCAGCTCTGGGGAACAGAGGGAAAGTAGAGTGGACAACACATCTCCTTTCCTTTTTGTCCTTCAGTAGCATTTGATAGAATTCTGTGGGTGAGAGTGAAAGGGTTGTAAGAAAGGTGAAGACCTTGCACATTTCAACTATGGGGTTGGTAGAGTAAATGGTCTGTGTCTTAACAAGGCAAACTGGGGCATTACTGAAAGAGGACAGAGTTCAGCTTCTATGGGCAACCTAGACTTTGCATTTCCTGGTTTTTAGACGTCTGAGTTTTGCTCAGCTCAGCATTCTGAGAAGGGATGACGTGCCACCAAGCAACCTGAACTCTGCATTAGTATAGTTTTTGCCACTGAATTTCCTAGTTTAAAAAAAAACCCACATAGGAGAAGACATGTTATTAGGAGTTAGGCACTTGAACTTATGCCTGCAATTAGCATACTCAGTCAGCTGCCATTGTCCCCCGCCCTTTCCCACCATCACATTAGCTTCACCCCACAAGACCTGCTTGGGCACCTCCCCAGCCATGCCCCTAACCCGCTCAATGTGATCCCCCTCTAACCTGGCCACTCCCCACTGCAAGCTTAACTCGTTTCAAGACTCAGCTTGATACGTTTATGGAGGGAACTGTACAATGAGGTTGCCTACAACAGTATATGGCCCTGTTACAAGAGAACTGGATTTGACACAACCCACAGTCATCTCGTGCACTTAGCCACCATAAGCTGGAATTGAGGACACCACGTAGTAAGAAAGAACTTGGCCTTGCTTAGGCAGACAAAAATAATTGCATATCTGCAATGTTACAGATTCATGAGAATGAAAAGGAAGGGTAAATAGCTGACCTTGGTCTGGGTGCCTCTAATTTTTTTGCTAAAGTTGCTTTATTGACAAGTAGAAATTATGAGTATTGCTGCTGTTAAGGAAACAGTTGGCCTATTAGAAGTTACTGTCAAAACAAAGCGCAACTCAGTTACTTGTAAAAAGATTAGTGTGTGTACTTTGGAGAAGTTTGGATTTTGCATTTGCAAAAGGACACAATCGCCCCAGCAGCTAGGAGGAAGGCTGGCCACCTGAAGCCTGCTGCTGCTGCCACTTGACACCACCTCAGACTTTGGGTAACTATATTTTGGGGTGCACTGGACTATCAGTATTTTAAATGTGTGCTTTGTACTCAATAAAAAGATTTTTGGGTAGAAGAAGCACTCATGTCTGCCAATCATTTATCAGACAGATGTGCTGTATCCCCCACTGATTTACTTCCTGACACCACCTGGAAAACAGATTAGTTACCATAGCTCTGTGTTCAGCTAACCCCAGATAGCAGTCCATCTGCAACTGCTGTTAGTAAGTATCTTCAACAGCCAGTGATGGGGAGGAATCCAAGTTACTCCAGAGAATTATTTCCCAGCTGACTTTTGGTCTTGCACACAAGCTCAGGGTCTAACTGATCACCACATTTGGGGGCAGGAAGGAATTTTCCCCTAGGTCAGACTGGCAGAGACCCTCAGGTGGGGGGCAGGGGGGTTGCCTTCCTTTGCAGCATGGGGCATGACGCACTTGCTGGTTTGAACTAGAGTAAATGCCAGTGGAACTTGAACTCTTTAAATCAAGATTTGATGAGTTCAGTAACTCAGTCAGAGGTTATTGGCCTATTGTAGGCATGGGTGATGAAGTTCTTTGGCCTGTGAGGTGCAGGAGGTCAAACTACATGATCATGATGGTCCTGCTGGCTGTAAAAATCTGAGTCAGAGCAGGGACAAGGGCAGAGCTTAGGGTGCAGGAGGTTGGGACACATTGGCACAGCTGTGGGGTTGAGGGTGGTTGGGGGTACAGGTTTGGGTGCATGGACAGAGCCATGGCATGGACTGGCAAATCTGGGGGAGTGCAGTGCACCACTCACCCAAGCCCCCAACCTGAGGGTCCCCATTTATTCCTCTCCTCTTCTGAAGCCTGAAACACCTCTCACTATGTTCACCCACTCCTGAGCTCCCTAATATCTTTCCACTCCCAGGAAGCATGCACATTTCTAATTCCCTCTGACCCACCCCAGGGACTTGAATTACATTCCCCTGATACTATTCCCCTCAATAAAATTGTGAAGCTGTCTGGAGTGGCTCAAAGGCATGCATACCATCTCAGTGCAGATTGTTACAAACCAGGGCACAAACCCCAAACTAGTTGGGAGTTCTATACTTAGATTGCACCAACCAAGATCAAGAGTGACTGCTCAAGCACCATAGACAGCCTTATCATAGTGTCAGACAGTCTGCTTGGGTACTCCAGTCTATCTTGCCACCTTGCCTTTGTGATTGATGGTCCCTTACACACACAGGTTACTCCCAGTCCCAAAGGGCTAGACACTTACCCCAAGTCAATTGCACATTAGCTCAGGGCCGCCCAGAGGATTCCGGGGGCCCGGGGTCTTCGGCGGCGGGGGGCCCTTCCGTTCCGGGACCCGCCGAAGTGCCCCCGAAGACCCGTGGCGGGCCCCCCCGCCACCGAATTACCACCGAAGCGGGACCCACCGCCGAAGCGCAGCCCGGTCTTCGGCGGTAATTCGGCGGAGGGGGCCCCCGCCGTGGGTCTTCGGGGCACTTCGGCGGCGGGTCCCGGAAGGGAAGGGCCCCCCCGCCACCGAATTACTGTCGAAGACCTGGCTGCGCTTCGGCGGCGGGTCCCGCTCAGTCTTCAGCGGTAATTTGCCAGCGGGGGGTCCTTCTGCCCCGGAGCGGAAGGACCCCCCGCCGGCGAAGACCGGGAGCAGAAGCAGCTCCTGCGCCCGGCCGCGCAAGAGTTTGCCGGGCACCCCGGAGCAAGTGAGGGACCCCGCTCTGGGGGCCCCAAAAAACTCTGGTGGGGGCCCCTGTGGGGCTCGGGGCCTGGGGCAAATTGCCCCTCTTGCCCCCCCCTCTGGGCGGCCCTGCATTAGCTCTTACACCAAAGACAAACACTTGTAGCCAATCCTATCAAACTATTTAAAGATTTATTAAGAAACAGAAATGAAAGTTGTTTACAAGGTTAAAACAGGTAAACATACACAGCTAAGTTTCAGTCTTAAATTTCAAAGGTGGTAGAAGCTTCTATACTAAACAAGCTCTAAATGCCCTTTAAGGCTAATCTAGGGCAAGCACTGGGGATCTTTTGCTTATGTTTAAGTAATCCTTCCCCATCAGAGTCCAAGCAGTAGAAAGATAAAAATCCCTAACAAGAAGAAACTATTCCCTTCCCCCAAGTTCAAGCTGATGGGACAAGTCCATATGCATGTCTCTTTGTGAGTGTGGCAGGGAGCAATCAGTGAAGGCTTCTGTCCTCTTGCACGGTGATTTCTCTTTTGTTGGGCAGGAGGTGGTGCCTCCTGTGGCAAATTAGTATATTACACTTGGTAATGCTTCTCTCCTGGCTGGTGATTTACAGTTACAGAGCAAACACTTAAATACTACAATATGGGATACACACAAGTGAAATTAAGGCTTACTGTAATTTACAAGCATTTCATAAAGCCTAAACACTAAAAACATTTTTATAAACCTACTACCTATTTAACAATACTAACAGGTGAGATAGACTGGTGCATTTGTCAGTGTTCAGTTGAGGCCTAGGGGCTGGCATCTGGTCTGCCAGCATCACTAAAATTGGCACCCACTACTCACAAGTTGTAGGAGCCTCTAATCACTAAGTCCAAGACTTTGGTCTTAGGTGAGGGATGATTAACTTATCCTTAGTTGCATCAATGGGAAGGCAAGTTCACAGCCATCAAGTGAATGGCAGAGAGTCTCAGATCCAAGTCCAGGTCGACTGACTTGGGGTCCCATGGTGGTGCTAAAAATGGTTATGTAGACATTTGTTGTAGCACTGATTGCAAGCAGATAAGTCTCAAATATGTGGATCCAGACAGTAACAGCAATTGGAGGCTCACCTGGGCTTTGCAGAAAGGGTGCAGTTGGGTTCAGAGGCAGACGATCCCACCCTCATCGCCAGAATGTTGTATCACTGATTGCAAGCAGATAAGTCTCAAAAACCAGGGGAGACTATAATGCAGTATATTGCTTCCCTGAGGAGTCTGATTGTAACTTGTGACTTTAGGAATATGGCAGATGAGATTATTAGAGACCAGCTCATTGAGAAAACAACCATGCTTTGTGTAAGAGAACACTTACTTCTAGAACCACAACTTACAATAGAAAAAGCAATAACCATTGCTACTCAGATTGAGTCAGGTACAGCTGACCTGAAGCGAAAATAATGAGCAAAGATACAGGAGACAGTCCATGCTGTGACTCCTTTGCAGAAAAGTTCACTATTGCTGCAGACAAACAATTGCAAGAGGAAAACTAATAAAAAGCCACTGAATCAGCAAATGCAAAAACATTGTGGCCACAACATCTATAGCTATTTTAGCACCATGACAACTCCATGAACCTAACTCTGTTAACCCGGGCTCTAAGCCTAGCAGCCACAGGCTGCAACTCAATATGTAGGTGTACCCCAAGAGGTACATGATTCATCCAGTCACTAGTACCTCTCAGTTTAAGTGGTACAAGGCAACAGACCCTTTTGGGAGTGTAAGTCAGGAACCTCGGTTAAATTACCTCACATTTGAATCACTAATGCTACCCTACACACCAAATTTCAAAGCAATTTAACTATTCATATTGTAGGCCATTTGCATGATTCAAGCTTTAAAGCATATAAAATGGTGGTTATGGAAACCCACATCCCGTTTTTCTGTACTGACATTTTTACACTAAGCATGTACATGTTTTCTTAATATATTGTTCTCAGTTTGGGTTCCCTGGAGATTTAGTAGGTACTGTGGACTACATAGGGTAAAACTTGACAGATTGAGACCATTTTGACCACATCACATCAACTGTTTGATCTCTAGCTCTAGGCAAAATCATCCCCCTCCCCTTTTTTTTTTAAATGGCTTTTTTTCAGGTCTTGTATCTCCAGAACCTCTGGCTCATGTGACTCCAACTTTGGGTCACTAGCCTTACCGTGCACCTTCCTGAGACTTACCAAGTTTCAAAGAACTCTGAGCAAGTAGAGTTTAGAAGACTTAGAAATATAAACTTTTAAACAGATGTGACAGAAACTTAACTTTAGAGGTGCTGCCATGCCACTATTATTCCACAATGGCCACAGTACAGTAGGCTTCTCACAGAATACGTAGGTGGGCACATGCTTTGTCTTGATGAACTTGAGTCAAATTAAGACATGACAACAAATGATGTCTACAAATAGGTGGGAGAATACTTAAAATCTACATTCTGGGTTGATTACGCTGTATGTTGACCATACTTTTTTTAATTAAAGAATTCTCATAGAAAAATTGCACTTTAATAATAAGGTTGGGTCACCATGCTCCAAAAACAAAGGTGCTCACCCAGGAAGTATCAAGAATGTGCTCTAGTATAGAGCTGTAGTTGTGCATAGCTTCTTCTGCAGATGGCTTGGGTATTTCTTATCTTTGTTGGGCTTACTTTATTTGTATGGGAGGGTGCATACTACACTGAATTGAGCAGTCAATAGTATCTTTCAATAGCAGTAGGGGCCTGATTCTCCACTGCCTTGAATACTGTGTGACTATTGTCAGCAGTGCAAAATGTTGCAGCTGGTGTAAGTGCATGGAGAAATCTGGTTGGATGATGAACCACAGACATTTTACAAGGAGTAAACGACTACACAAGATGAAAGGGAGTGGAGAATGTGGGAGTGATCACCATGTCCAACTCCAATATAGAGAATGAGGGAGTGATCAAACCATGTCCAATTTAACCATTTATTCCTGGTCTTTTGCAGCTATGCAGTTTTCTGATTGCAGAATACAGTGTGGAACTGCACACCTCCAGAAAGCCTCACAGGAGACAAGGCCTCTAATTCTGCAGGATCAAAGGCTGCTTCCATAATGAAAAAGCAAACAGAGTAATTTTACTGGCTGTCAGTCTTCTTAGATTATTTTATGCATTGCTTGAAGCTCCACATAACTCTGTTTAGACTGACATGGCAACTTGTGATTAGATAGTAAATTTACAGTTTGAATAGGATGAGCATCAGAAAAAGCCATCAACAGCAGTGTTCCAAATTCCAATATAGTCTGGCACGCTCCATTGCTCATAAGCATCTCTGAAGTAAAGTACTGTAGTTAAGCTTTCACCTTGTATGCAGGTCTAGAATTCATAGGAAGAATAGGAAGGGAATTATCACTAGAAACTCCAACTATTCTGTAAATTATTACAGCTTTATCCTTGATGATACAACACGCTTTGGTGCTTTCTGGTATTCATTCCCCACACCCCCCGAACATTTTAAGAGCATTGAACACACACAATTCAGGGTAAAATTTTACCTAAGTAAGAAGATTGGTGTCTTCAGGTGAACTTGGAGCATATTATAAAGCAACAGCCTATTCAAGCAATTAGAGTGTCATAAAACTCACTTGGTACTTCTTGGTGATTACTCTAAGCCCTCAGGTGGTATTTAGAGATGCAGGACATTTGACTTCAACCATCTAAAATGAAATTGGAACCCATGCTAAAATAGCATGGCATTTAAGTGCAGATGCATAATTTGTTATATACACCTCTACACCGATATAACGCGACCGATATAACACGGGTTCGCATATAGCACGGTAACCCTGGGGCTCAGGCGGCACTTTAAAGGGCCCAGGGCTCCCTGCAGCAGACAGAGCCCGGAGCTCTTTAAATCACCGCAGGAATCCTGCCACTGCTACCCTGATATAACGGGGTTTTCACCTATAATGCAGTAGGGATTTCTGGCTCCTGAGGACCGCGTTATAGCGGGGTAGAAATGTATTTTCAATTCATAGAATTTAATACCAACAGGGACCATTAGATCATCTAGTTGGCCCTCTTGTATATTACAGGCCATTAAATTTCAGCCGGTTATCCCTGTATTGGGCCTCAATAACTTGTATTTGGCTAAAACATTTCCTCCACACAGGCATCCAGTCTTGCTCTTGATGTCTTCAGAGATGGGGAATCCACCACTTATTTTGGTAGTTCATTCCAATGGTTAATCACCCTTGCTGTTAATTTTCTGGCTTCAGCTTCCAGCCACTGGTTCTTTTGTTGCTTTCTCCATTAGATTAAAGAGCCCTTTTAGTACCCAGTGTCCCCCTCCCTGTCCCCGAAGAGAAAACTCTGTAATCAAGTCATCTCTCAATTTTGTTTCTAAGGGTATGTCTACACTATGAAATTAGGTTGAATTTATAGAAGTCAATTTTTTAGGAAGCAATTTTATACAGTCGATTGTGTCTCCCCACTAAGCGCATTAAGTCAGTGGAGTGCCTCCACAGTACCGAGACTAGCGTAGACTTTCAGAGCATTGCACTGTGGGTATCTATCCCACAGTTTCCGCAGTCTCCGCCACCCATTGAAATTCTGGGTTGAGCTCCCAATGCCTGATGGGGTAAAAACATTGTCGTGGGTTTTGGATACATCCTGTCAGTCACCCCTCCCTCTGTGAAAGCAACGACAGAATCTTTGAGCTTTGCGAACAGGGGCTGCTAACAGGGAGTTTCGCAAGGGAGTTCTCCAGGTGAAGAAGGAGCTAATACAGCATCTGTGGGGTAAGTGATTGTCTGTAGTGTGTGTGTTTGTTTGTGTTTGGGGGTTACTTGCTGTGTGCTGAGCTTGTGTTTGTCAGTCTGATTGTTTGTTTGGTTGTTTGAGGGACCGTGTGCTCTGGCTGGCAGTTGGAGGCAGGTTTGAAAGCTCGAAGCCTCTGGTAATTGGCTGAGCCTTAATCAGTGGGCAGGGCATTCACTCAGGCCAGGCCAGGGCTTTATAAAGCTGCGCACAAGCGACCAGGGAGCTTTGCAAACAGGGGCTGCTAACAGGGAGTTTCGCAAGGGAGTTTGGAAGGGGAGTGGGAAGGGAGCGGGAGTCCCTTGCCAGCCGTAACCCCGTCCCTGTGGCCCCCCCCTAAAATCCTAAAACCTATAAACCAAACTACATTCCAAAACTACTTTCCTTAAACCACCCTTTCACTAACTAGGAGACAATGCAGGCAGAAGCCCAGCAGCAGAGTGAGGGCTATCCAGTTTATTGCACTGACTGTCGCATGTATGATTACCTGCCCTGTGGGCGGGTGGCCTATGTGTGCAGTCGGTGCAAGGAGCTCCTGGCCCTCAGAGACCATGTACGGGCTTTGGAGGCCAGGGTGGCGGAACTGGAGGAGCTGAGAGAGGCAGAGAGGTATGTTGATGAGGCTTTCCGGGACACTGTAGAATTGTCCCACCTCCACTTAGACAGCTCCTGTGCTGTTGAGGAGGAAGAAGGGCCCAGGGAAGTAGAGCAGTCAATGGGAGCAGAGGGAAACCTTCCCGTAGTTGGGACCCTCCTTCCAGATGGTGCTGGGGTTGCCTCTCGCACTGAGGTTGCCTCTCTGGGGGAGGGAACTCCAGTTTCTAGGAAAAGACAGGTGTTAGTAATGGGAGATTCGATTATTAGAAATGTAGATAGCTGGGTCTGTGATGACCGGGAGAACCGTATGGTGACTTGCCTGCCTGGTGCGAAGGTTGCGGATCTCTCGAGGCATCTAGATAGACTTATGTGTAGTGCTGGGGAGGAGCTGATGGTCGTGGTACATGTAGGTACCAATGACATAGGGAAGGGTAGGAGAGATGTCCTGGAAGCCAAATTTAGGCTGCTAGGGAAGAGACTGAAATCCAGGACGTCTATGGTGGCATTTTCAGAAATGCTCCCAGTTCCACGCGCAGGGCCAGGTAGGCAGGCAGAGCTTCAGAGTCTCAATGCGTGGATGAGACAATGGTGTAGAGAGGAGGGGTTCACGTTCATTAGGAACTGGGGAAACTTCTGGGATGGGAGGAGCCTATACAGGAGAGATGGGCTCCACCTAAACCAAAGTGGAACCAGACTGCTGGCACTAAACATTAAAAAGGTTGTAGAGCAGTTTTTAAACTAGGAGATGGGGGAAAGCCGACTGGTGCAGAGGAGCGTGTGGATCGGACACAGACTTCTCTTAGGAGAGAGTCTGATGATAGAGAATCTCCAGGTTATAGTCAGGAGCAGAGGAATGAGAAGTATAATGTAAGGGCCGGATCAGATGATAAACAGTCACATAAAAAAGAATCTGGCACATCAGAAAAAGGCAGGCTAATAAACAGGGACAAGTTTTTAAAGTGCTTGTACACAAATGCCAGAAGTCTAAATAATAAGATGGGTGAACTAGAGTGCCTTGTGATAAAGGAGGATATAGATATAATAGGCATCACAGAAACCTGGTGGACTGAGAGCAATCAATGGGACACAATCATTCCGGGTACAAAATATATCGGAAGGACAGAACAGGCCGTGCAGGGGGAGGAGTGGCACTATATGTTAAAGAAAGTGTAGATTCAAATGAAGTAAAAATCTTAAGCGAATCCACAGGTTCCATAGAGTCTCTATGGATAGAAATTTCATGCTCTAGTAAAAATATAACAGTAGGGATCTATTATCGACCACCTGACCAGGACAGTAATAGTGATGATGAAATGCTAAGGGAAATTAGAGAGGCTATCAAAATTAAGAACCCAATAATAGTGGGGGATTTCAATTATCCCCATATTGACTGGGAACATTTCACTTCAGGACGAAATGCAGAGATAAAATTTCTTGATACTTTAAATGACTGCTTCATGGAGCAGCTGGTACGGGAACCCACAAGGGGAGAGGCGACTCTAGATTTAATCCTGAGTGGAGCGCAGGAGCTGGTCCAAGAGGTAACTATAGCAGGACCGCTTGGAAATAGTGACCATAATACAATAGCATTCAACATCCCTGTGGTGAGAAGAACATCTCAACTGCCCAACACTGTGGCCTTTAATTTCAAAGGGGGGAACTATACAAAAATGAGGGGTTAGTTAGACAAAAGTTAAAAGGTACAGTGACTAAAGTGAAATCCCTGCAAGTTGCGTGGGCCCTTTTTAAAGACACCATAATAGAGGCCCAACTTCAATGTATACCCCAAATTAAGAAAAACAGTAAAAGAACTAAAAAAGAGCCACCGTGGCTTAACAACCATGTAAAAGAAGCAGTGAGAGATAAAAAGACTTCTTTTAAAAAGTGGAAGTCAAATCCTAGGGAGGCAAATAGAAAGGAGCACAAACACTGCCAACTTAAGTGCAAGAGTGTAATAAGAAAAGCCAAAGAGGAGTTTGAAGAACGGCTAGCCAAAAACTCCAAAGGTAATAACAAAATATTTTTTAAGTACATCAGAAGCAGGAAGCCTGCTAAACAACCAGTGGGGCCCCTTGATGATCAAAATTCAAAAGGAGCGCTTAAAGACGATAAAGTCATTGCGGAGAAACTAAATGGATTCTTTGCTTCAGTCTTCACGGCTGAGGATGTTAGGGAGATTCCCAAACCTGAGCTGGCTTTTGTAGGTGACAAATCTGAGGCACTGTCACAGATTGAAGTGTCACTAGAGGAGGTTTTGGAATTAATTGATAAACTCAACATTAACAAGTCACCGGGACCAGATGTCATTCACCCAAGAGTTTTGAAAGAACTCAAATGTGAAGTTGCGGAACTATTAACTAAGGTTTGTAACCTGTCCTTTAAATCGGCTTCAGTACCCGATGACTGGAAGTTAGCTAATGTAATGCCAATATTTAAAAAGGGCTCTAGGGGTGATCCCGGCAATTACAGACCGGTAAGTCTAACGTCGGTACCGGGCAAATTAGTTGAAACAATAGTAAAGAATAAAATTGTCAGACACATAGAAAAACAAACTCTTGAGCAATAGTCAACATGGTTTCTGTAAAGGGAAATCGTGTCTTACTAATCTATTAGAGTTCTTTGAAGGGTCAACAAACATGTGGACAAGGGGATCCGTGGACATAGTGTACTTAGATTTCCAGAAAGCCTTTGACAAGGTCCTCACCAAAGGCTCTTACGTAAATTAAGGTGTCATGGGATAAAAGGGAAGGTCCTTTCATGGATTGAGAACTGGTTAAAGGACAGGGAACAAAGGGTAGGAATTCATGGTAAATTCTCAGAATGGAGAGGGTAACTAGTGGTGTTCCCCAAGGGTCAGTCCTGGGACCAATCCTATTCAATTTATTCATAAATGATCTGGAGAAAGGGGTAAACAGTGAGGTGGCAAAGTTTGCAGATGATACTAAACTACTCAAGATAGTTAAGACCAAAGCAGATTGTGAAGAACTTCAAAAAGATCTCACAAAACTAAGTGATTGGGCAACAAAATGGCAAATGAAATTTAATGTGGATAAATGTAAAGTAATGCACATTGGAAAAAATAACCCCAACTATACATACAACATGATGGGGGCTAATTTAGCTACAACGAGTCAGGAAAAGATCTTGGAGTTATCGTGGATAGTTCTCTGAAGATGTCCACGCAGTGTGCAGAGGCGGTCAAAAAAGCAAACAGGATGTTAGGAATCATTAAAAAGGGGATAGAGAATAAGACTGAGAATATATTATTGCCCTTATATAAATCCATGGTACGCCCACACCTCGAATACTGTGTACAGATGTGGTTTCCTCACCTCAAAAAAGATATTCTAGCACTAGAAAAGGTTCAGAAAAGAGCAACTAAAATGATTAGGGGTTTAGAGAGGGTCCCATATGAGGAAAGATTAAAGAGGCTAGGACTCTTCAGTTTGGAAAAGAGAAGACTAAGGGGGGACATGATAGAGGTATATAAAATCATGAGTGATGTTGAGAAAGTGGATAAGGAAAAGTTATTTACTTATTCCCATAATACAAGAACTAGGGGTCACCAAATGAAATTAATAGGCAGCAGGTTTAAAACAAATAAAAGGAAGTTCTTCATCACGCAGCGCACAGTCAACTTGTGGAACTCCTTACCTGAGGAGGTTGTGAAGGCTAGGACTATAACACACACGCAGGGCCGGCAGGCAACAGAATTTGGCTTGCAGGCAGACATGGTAAGCCACAGTCTTTTGGCTTCTTTAACCTTCATAACATGTGTGAATAGTTTCAAACAGCAGCGCTCTCATGTCCCATACCAAGCGCCCATTGGGTTGGCCGTTTAAGAAGAAGGGCTGTGGTTTTCAGGTTAAAGTGCAGCACAAATCCAACTAAACCCCTCCACTCCACCCTATTCTCTGGTATGATCGCTTCACCCCTCCCCACACCACGTGGCACACAGCGGGGATGATTTTATTTCAGCCACAGGCACACAGCCCAGCAAGAACGGCCACCTCTGACTGTGCTCTTAATAAAATTCCCCTATTTCAAGCAGGTGACCATGAATGATATCACTCTCCTAGGATAACAAAGAGAGATAAAGAACGGATGTTGCTTGAATACATTCCATTGTACTGGCTGCAAATGCATCTCAAGTCTTCAGGGTAAATCAACCATTAAACATGCTTGCTTTTAAACCAAGTATTATGTTTACAAAAGGTACACTCACCAGAGGTGCCTTCTCTGCCTTCAAGGTCTGGGAGCCTGCCTTGGGAGGGTATTGGCTCCAGGGTAATAAACAGTTCCTGGCTGTCAGGGAGAACGGTTTCTCCACTTGCCTACTGTGCACTACCCTCCTCCTCTTCCTCCTCCTCATCCCAAAATCCTCATCCCTGTTGTGTGAGACTCCCCCGCCTTGCAGGAGTCCGTGAACAGGAGTGAGGTAGTGGTGGAGGGCCCTCCTAGAACTGCATGCAGCTCATCATAGAAGCTGCATGTCTGGGAGTCTGACCCAGAGCAGCCATTTGCCTCTTTGGTAGGCTTGCCTGAGCTCTAAGTTTCACACGGCACTGCTGCGGGTCCCTGTTATAGCCTCTGTCCTTCATGCCTGTGGAGATTTTTTCAAATATTTTGGCATTTTGTCTTTTGGAACAGAGTTCTGATAGCATGGATTCATCTCCCCATACAGCGATCAGATCCAGTATCTCCCATTCGGTCCATGCTGGAGCTCTGCTGGGATTCTGGGACTCCATGGTCACCTTTGCTGATGCTGATCCGCGCAGGTGACCATGCAGAGCTCTTGCCAAGCTGGCCAAACAGAAAATGAAATTCAGAAGTTCGTGAAGCTTTTCCTGTCTCAACTCAGATGCACTGGCCAGGTAGAGTGCTGTCCAGACCCGTCACAATGGAGCACTCTGAGATAGCTCCCGGAAGCCAATACCATCGAATTGCATCCAAACTACCCCAAATTCAACCCGATGTTTATATCAGCACTTATCCCCTCATCAGGGAGGCGTACAGAAATAGATTTTAAGAGCCCTTTAAGTCAACAAAAATGGCTGTCGTGTGGACAGGTGCAAGGTTAAATCGATCTAACACTGCTAAATTCGACCTAAATGCATCATGTAGACCAGGGCTAAGAAACTAAAGAGATTTGGGGTCTGTTTCTCACTGTAGAGGCATTTTCTTCAGCTCTTGAATCATTTTGTTGCTCTTTCTGCACCCTCTCCAATTTTACAACATCCTTTTTTAAGTAAAGTTGACGCCAGAATTGTACATGGTAAAAATCACCTCCCCACTGCTATTCTCGAACTCCCAGGTTTATACGTTCAAGGATAACACCCTTTTTGCCAGAGCATTGCACTGGGAGCTCATGTTGAGTTGCTTATCCAGTATAAACCCCTAGATCCTTTTCAGAGACACTGCTTTCCAGGATTCAGAGTAGCAGCCGTGTTAGTCTGTATCCGCAAAAAAAAACAGGAGTACTTGTGGCACCTTAAAGACTAACAAATTTATTTAAGCATGAGCTTTCGTGAGCTACAGCTCACTTCTTCGGATGCAGTGAGCTGTAGCTCACGAAAGCTCATGCTTAAATAAATTTGTTAGTCTTTAAGGTGCCACAAGTACTCCTGCTTTTTTTGCTTTCCAGGAGACAGTCCCCCAAAGATGTTAAGACTATATTCAGTTTTAATATTCACCATTCACACCATACTGATTAGTTACATAAGTTGTCCAATCAGGGAAAAAAGCCAATTTAGCTTACACAACTAAAAAAAGTAGTAATTGTGAATTTTGTAATCAAAATTCAAGATCTGCTTTCAGATACCATTCAAGTGAAAATTTTGCATTGATTTGCACTACTAAATATCAAGCACTCATATGTAGGGGGTGAACGCTGACAGGACAAACATGGAAGGACTAAAGTTTGCTTTCAGATGAAAAGATAACGGAAAATATTTCCACTCATAGCCCAGCCCCAGACTTGTCTTCAGCTCTGTTCCTGCAAACAATGGCCCATGTGCCCAACTTTACTCTTGAGTAATACTACTGAAATCTGTGGGACTAGTCACATGTCTAAAGCATGTGTGTGTTTGCAGGATCAGACTATTATTGCTCTTTTAGTCTATACCCCTACCAGGGCTGGATTGTTCTCTACTGTATATCTTAATGCTGACGTGAAATGGATAACGTTAAAAAGGAAGAGAGAAGGAGAAAGGTGTTAGATTTATGCATATAGAGCCCAGTCCATCAAAGCACTTACATATGTTCTTAACTTTAAGCATGTGATTAGTCCCATTGAAATCAAGGTGACTACAGATATGCTTATAGATAAGCACATGCTCAAGTGCTTCACTGAATCAGCCTTAGTGTTTCATCCTGCAAGATTCAGAGGGTCTTCAAAACACACATTGAGGTGGATGGGAATTGAGAGAGCTCAGGACCTGCAGGACCATGCTCAAACTTTGGCACCTTTAGAAACTCCTGTGAGTCCTGCCTTCTCAAACCTAGCTTGGTGATCAGTTAGCGAGCAGACCTTATCTCAGAGGTAAAAAATGCTAATATGGGGCTTGCTTCTAACCTTGGGGTAAGGAGTTCCTCCCTCCCTTGCATGGGATATCCACAGACACTGGAGGAGGCAGAAAGAAAAGCCATCACTGGACTGCTACAAAGACAGGTGAGGAGTGGGCAGGCAGAAGCAGGGATTGGGCAGAGCAGGACAGCAGCTGAGCCACAGTGGAGACTAACAGAGATGCACCAGGCAAAGGGGTGGTGCTAGTTACTTCCTCCATGGAGCAAGGGAGCAGCATGGACCACACTGCGATACATTGCATGTTGACCCTTAGCGGGGCTTGATTGCAAGGTGCCAATCCAGCCTGTAATTGGAAACTCATCCCAAATTAATTTCAATCAAGAGGGGCAAGGCTACAAGAATGAGTGGAATTTCTATTAGCTCCCCTTGACTTTGGTCCTTTATTTAAGGCCTGGTCTATGTGTGTGTGTGGGGGGGGGTGGTCCATCTAAGTTATGCAACTTCAGCTAGGTGAATAATGTAGCTGAAGTCGACGTACTTAGATCTACTTACCATGGTGTCTTCACTGCAGTAGGTCGACTGCTGACACTCTCCCCGTCAACTCCACCTATGCTTTTCGCTCTGGTGGAGTACCAGAGTCGACAGGAGAGCGCTTGGTGGTCAATTTATCACGTCTTCACTAGACACGATAAATCGACCCCCCCCCACTCCGCCCCGCTGGGTTGATCGCGCCAGAGGTCAGTGTAGACATGCCCTAAGAGACAACAGCAGCATTTCTTGGCATAAACAGTCCTCTAGAAACCCCGTTATATTACTCTGAAAATTGGAGTGGTAAGGGAGAAAAACTACTATCAGCCTTCTTCTTGTAGGAATTTCTTGTTCTGGGTTATTTTCTGACATTTATAGCAACAATAAAGCCTTAGTATTCCTTTATCTGCCACAAAAGGGTCCCTCCAGTCCCAGGGATTCAACACCCCTGCAGGTAATTATCTGCTAGATAAAGGCCACTGAATTGACCCTTATTCTATAGCTATTGCCCTAGGTGCTGCATAGTGGTGTCAGAGTTCTAACAATCTATGCCTTCATTTGAGCTCATTAGCTGGGTGATATTTTAAATGCCTATCTAGTCCTCAGCAGTTAACTACTAGTAAGCAGTGAAGGGGGAGGGAAATGTACCCAGTGCATGGTGCTCTTCCGTTGCTGTGGTAACAGCTAAAAATGACTGTAGCTCACCAGCAAGTTGAAATGTACTTTGCTTTATTTTCCTCTTTTTGTAAGAGTATTCTAAAAATAAAAAACTTACTGGAACTTACCACTGGACTGTTAATGCTGACTCTGCTGCTGCTACTGCGAATTCCACAAACTGCCACAGCTCCAGTGCTTCTGAGGCTGATATGGAGGGCCAGGTTTTCAAAGGTCCAGTCTGCATACCCCCCCCCCCCCCACACACACACACACATCCCTCATCACATTACCTGACCTGTTTTGCAATCAAGACAGTTTTGCCGCTGCTAGGTGGAGTAGAGAGCATTCTTCTCTAGAGCCAAAAAAAACCACCCGCACATTTGAACTTGCTGTTTATTTTCCATTCTAACTTCCTTATAAGGGCAACAAGTCCAATCAATAGAGTCCGTAATGGCAGCAGTCTTCAATATTTCAAGAGTTGTTTTGTCATAAAAAGTCAAAATATTCAACTTATTTATAAAGCAGGGAAGATCGGATGTGATATTTCTGGCATTTTCAGGGTAAAAAGCAAGCAACCTACACAAAGAATGGACATTTTGTACTTCAAAAAAGGAAGTAAACCCTAATTTTCTCCCTTTGCAGCTCAGGTTTAACTGTAAGGAGAAAGTGTTTTAAGGACATACAAGACAGGCGTCTTTTCCCAGCCACCTGGGCTGGGAAAAGCTTTTCCCAGCCACCTGGGCTGGGAAAAGCTTTTCCCAGGGGCAGTGCCACCCACTGGGACTCAATCACATTGAGTAGTAGCAGCAGTTTCTGTACCTGTGGGTTGGGGGTGGTAGAAGGTTGTGGTCCAGTGAGGTCTTCACAGCTTCTGCATCCCTGTGATCTCCTGACACCTGTAACTACTTCATGGAGATCACACAGAAGAGGGACCAGGAGTGTCCCAGTACCTTATAGGTTTGTGTTCCCCTGCTTGTAAGCTGGCTTTATCTGAGAGTCATTACAAGCTCATCTTGGCAGTGGGCAGTCTGGGTGAGGTGTGATTGTTAGTGGTTTGGTGAGTGACTGGTACATGTTGTGGCACAGAGTTTGGATTGCGTGCATACCAACTAAGTTACAGCCTAACTATTTTTGTAACCCTCATTCACCTACCCTCCTCTTTCCTCATCTATTGTTCATAGATCATTTGCTGTGTCATGTCTGCCATATATAAGCTCACCAGGACATTAGGAGCCAACCTCTGTTCTGCAGAGGGCCCACCATACTGTAGGCATTATAAATATTAATGATCTGGTGGTCTAGTTACTGGAGTGGGAACCTGGCCCTGTGACATTCCACCCCAGGGCTCACATTGCCTTGCTGCGTGACCTCATACAAGTCACTTCTCTCCATAGGAGAGATTCTGCTCCCATTTATACCAGTGTACATTACCACAGCCAAGATTCACAGGGCCTACAGAAAGACAGCGTGGCCCTACAATGAATGAGCTCATGCTTTCTCCTGACCTTGTTCTTTTTCCCTTCCACTCTCACGCCCACTGACACCCCCACTTAACTCCAACACAGATTCCCCTTCCTCAACACATTCTACCACAGAGAAAGGCAAAAGACTTGCCAACCCAGGTCACCTGCATTTACTTTCATACAACTTCTGAAAGCCCAGGTAATTTGGAGGTAAGGAACCACAGGACAGACAAGGGAATTTTTCACTTCTCTTCCTTCCCCCAAAAGCCTAGGAGTGGGATATCTGCTGGGAACACATTCCCTTGAGATGGGAGTTATATACATGCTGAAGAGAAGCAAGTGTCCAGCCCTGGAAAAGCACTCTTCCAGCCATCTTGCAGCCACTGTCTCTGGTCTCATGTTAGTCTGTAGTGCTTATTTCCCAGTTCTTCATGTACCTACAGGAATAGCTCCAACAGAAGCACCAACCTCATGGCCCACTCCCAAGACTGGGTCCAGAACTACCATGACCCAGTTGAAGCCTGCTGGTATATTCCATTGTCTTTAAGTGAGTTACTCCAAGTTTACATTAGCAAAACGGAGCAGAGTTTGGCCTGTTTCCATCTCAGCTTCTCCATGCATAAAATAGGGGTTAACTGCAACATAGCTAATGAGCATAAAGTGCTTTGACAATGTCTGCTGAGATTTTTCAAAGGGAATTGGAAATTGCAGTCTGTAAATGTCAGACCATTGCTAAGTATCATTATTAGTTTTCACCTACTCGAAAAAGGCCTTTGGTCAAAATGGCCTTGCCAGGACTGAATGTGACTAATGTCACATGCTTATTGATCCTTGCTAATAAAAATCATGACAATCCATACTACTATTATTTCTGAAGCAGGTGCATGTGCACACATGAATTACTTAGGCGCTTTGCAACATAACACTTCCTAAAACATTACTGTTTTGGAGGCAGGCTGATATTCAAAGGAACAAGGGGAAACATTCAGAATATATGCAACATATAACTCATCTTTACTTGTTGTATTCAATCTGTCAATTTACCGGCAACCAATGTAAAGAATGCACAATGGGTGCACTATGCTCAGGATTACTCAAACCACTGAGCAAAGGTGCTGCTGAGTTCTGAACAAGCTGTAAGTAGTACAGCTGGAAGCCCTACTGAAAGGGAATTGCAATAAATCTAGTGTCCCAGGTTATGGGGAAGACGTCTCGCTGTTGCAAGGTCATCATGGGATAAGAAAAAGGTGTATAATGTGCAAACTGTACAACTGGACACATTTTCACACCACATCCATTATACTGGTCTTTCTAGAGAATGCACATGGTCAAGAGGGTGACTAACTCCCTATGACAAGTAGTGTGACAAAGAAGAGGCCTTCTCATACTGATGACCTCTAGAGTCACAAGAGCAGGAATTCACACAAGGAAGACTTCTATCAGTGAAGTCTACTCTTTCACACCTCTAGATTTATGTATTCATAATGCCACCTACTGTTTGTAGCACTTGCATATGTCCTATCATTAGATTGTAAGCTTCTCAGGGCAGGGAACATGTGTCTACCTACATGTTCTGGAAGGCACCTAGGCTACCATGGGCACTCTATTACCTCTACCCACAGCAAGGCTAATATTATTGGGCTGAGAACAAGATTGCCATTTGGATGCATCAGAGCTACGCTATGTAAGCAATTATCCAGAGTAGAGACTGAACTCCACAGGGTAGGAAATATGAGATGTGTATTATGAAAATACCCACATTGATCATTTCTGAACGTGGCATAGACTCTCTCTAGAGCAATGTTTCCCAAACTTGGGATGCCGCTTGTGTAGGGAAAGCCCCTGGCACACTGGGCCGGTTTGTTTACCTGCCATGTCCACAGGTTCGGCCGATCACGGCTCCAGGCCAATGGGAACTGCTAGAAGCAGCAGCCAGTACGTCCCTTGGCCCATGCGGCTTCCAGCAGCTCCCATTGGCCTGGAACAGCAAACTGTGGCCGGTGGGAGCCACAATCGGCCCAACCTGCGGACATGGCAGGTAAACAAACCGGCCCGGCGTGCCAGGGGCTTTCCCTACACAAGTGGCATCCCAAGTTTGGAAAACATTGCTCTAGAGGCTTCCTGTGTATTGAATACTGTGAAACTGAACTGCCATGTTTTACTTCCCAAGGTAACGAAATTTAATTGTCTATCACCACCTGACTGCCCTCCATTTAGACCTAAAAGGAAGCAGTCTCAGCTCTCAAGCATGTCTGGGACCCAGACTGGAATGTACCCAGGATACTATTGAGGTCTACAGGCATGTGAAAGTGAACAGCAAAAAAACAACACACAACACACACACACAGAGAGCTCTATCATCTTTCCCAAAAGGGAGAAATCTGAGACATGGCTGTAACTGTCAGGCAGTCCAGCATCAAGAGATGGTTTCTTGCAGAGACGGTAGACCTCTATGTTTAAGAATGGTCAGCATCCAGCCCTCAATAATACATTGATAATACAGCACAGCGAAATCCTTCAGCAACCAAGGTGAGTGAGGGTAACAGACACATGTGGTGCATCTTCTCTTCCTCCTCCTCACCTGCAGATTCAGCCACAGTCAAGCCCTTAATGTACAACTTACTTCTGCTCCAGGTTATTAGCAATTTTAGGAGAGTGCATGAAATGCTGCAGAGATGTGTGTGTAAAATAATGACTATGACAGCAAAATATATATATGGGTATAGCTCAGACGCGGCTACTTTGCAAGCTACCACAGACAAGTACCAGGATTACAGAAGGGAAAGAGTCTGTATACCAATCAGCCTAGGTGAATCTTGGAACAGAAAACTGTGCACACAGGGCACCCTTAACTGCTTTGTAGGAGTTCCATTTTATTTGGATGTGAAGTGCTGTGCATACTCTAAAGGGAATATATGAAAGACACTGATGAACCTTGGCTAAGGCTGCTAACATTCCAGAACAAAAGCAATTTTGAAAGGGTGACTACTTTTTCCAAATATTTCCAGCCCCCCGCAAACTACACCAACCTGGGATCAGGACAGGCAATGCTCAATTCTGAACCAGTGACAAACAGAAGGCCAGATAGCTTGTGACCCAACTGGGTTAGAAACATGAGCTTGAGACCATTTACAACTAGTTCAACCAGCTCAAGGCTATGAAGAAAAGCCATCAGTAAGGCCCCAATCCTGCAAGCACTTACATGACCCAGTAGTCTCTTGCCTTCAATGGCACTATGCAGGGCTACAAAAATACTTGTGTGTAAGAATTTGTGGGATCAGGGACAAGATTTGTAAACATTTCTAAAATAGTATTTCCCTCCCCCCCCCATAAAATGCGTCATGTGTACAGCACACGATGGGGTGAGCTGTGTGCACTACAGCCATCCCAAACCCATGCCAATAAAGCCTGTTTGTCATGCCATTACGTGCTCTGCTTGCACAAATGAAATAGCCTTTAAATAGGAAACACTAATCATAGGAAATACAAGCAAAATAGATTTCACTGGGAAACAAAGCTCTGTCCTAGTAACAAAAAGAAATGGACTTTCAGCTGGAGTGATGAAAATAACCTTGCTCCCTTTTAATGTTTCTTTTGCCCTCGATTCTTAAAGTGGTACCACAGCCTCCAGTAACGACTCAAGCTTGAGAAATGTGTAGAATGCATCATTGTGATATTAACAAAAAAGGGCATCCCTTGTGGTAAAACAGCTCTACCTGGATGATTAGCTCAATGGTGCCACCTGCTGAGCAAAATGATAAGTCACTGAGCGCAGAAAAGTCCGACCGGTTCATTCATACAGTGTCTCATTTTACAGAGTCTGCATTGTTCGTTGTTGTAGCTCTGCTCCTAGTCCTGCTTTGCATAATATACTGCAGTAAGTATATTGTCTTCCTTTGGTCAGCTTTTTCCTTTGCATAAGTGCAAAGAGGAAGAACACAAACTCGAAATGAATGTGACTAAGTTGCCTAGAAGTTATTGGGGACTGAGGGGGAGCAAGGTTCTTTTGGATTTAGAAGGCTGTGTGTTGGCCATCTGCTCCTTCCTCAGATTACAATGGAGGGTTCAAGTGATCTATATATCATTATTTATTTATTGTTAATATGGGATCCTCTCTTAGTTTATTCAGGCTTCTGTCATCTTGTATTAGTACATGCCAGTGGCTCCAGGAATAGTATCAGAGGGGTAGCCATGTTAGTCTGGTTCTGTAGAAGCAGCAAAGAATCCTGTGGCACCTTATAGACTAACAGACATTTTGCAGCATGAGCTTTCATGGGTGAATACCCACTTCTTCGGATGCAAGTGGGTATTCACCCACGAAAGCTCAAGCTCTTCTTGCATCCGAAGAAGTGGGTATTCACCCACGAAAGCTCATGCTGCAAAACGTCTGTTAGTCTATAAGGTGCCACAGGATTCTTTGCTGCTCCAGGAATAGTCTCTCTTCCTTCAGAGCTAATGCAGCCAACTTCCAAGCTGAGGGAGACTGCAGTATGCACAAAGGCAGAAAGAGGAAGGGAAGCAGACAAAGCCCAGAGTTTCCCCGCTCAAGCTCAGAAAACTGAAAAGATTGAAGTCTGTGCTGAATAAAAGATCTCTCTCACTAGGCCAATGTTTCTGTTTTTATATCAGAAAGGCTCATTGCTCAAAACTCCATTCAGCTTCCAGACTGGGTAACAAACCTTTCTAATCTTCAGGACAATGTTTAGATTCAAGGTCAGATGGGAGGACCGGGGGGGGGGGGAATACAGAGCTAAATCCTGCCTTGAGTTGGGTGGGTGCACTGGGTGCAATGTAAAGAAAAGACTACAGAGCTTTATCCACCTTCATAGCAACACAAGAACAGGTAAGAATGCCTTCCCATCCCAGCACTCTTCTGAGCACCAGGAAGGTCCCAGCTATCAATCCTTGCACATCACAAGGAGACATGGTGTGTTATTTATAGGGTGTGGTCAGCCCCCACACCATTTGTGTATATATTGCACTTTGTGGCACATTAGCAGGGTTGCATCCTGCTCCTTAATGTGTGCTGCCCTGGGACAGCAGGCTAGTTCAGGGACCCACTGCATGGTCGTCATTGCTTTTCTTCTCACAGAACCTCCTCCTTGTGGAGGAGAGTTTCAAAGCAGTACAGGGGAATTAGCCACACTTATTTTAAATGAAGATGGTCTGTGGCCAAAATGTTCTGCGCTGCTTTGAAAACCATAACCCAAGAAAGGAAGAGCAGGGCTATATACAAAATCATATTATGTGTTTTCACAGTATGTACCATAGTGGGAACAATACTCTCTGAATAAGCCTCTCTATTAAATACTCTAATTCAGGATAACCTGAAGAGAAGCCCAAGGACAAATGCAGCCCACAGCATTCTGCAACATCCAGACTTATTCTTATTTGGACGTGCAGCTGGTAGTGATCTTGATCCATACATTCAGAGATTTCAAGTCCAGAAGGGACCATTATATCATCTAGTCTCACCTCCTGTACACTACAAACCATAGAATTTCATCCAGTTACCGCTCTATTGAGCTCATAACTCAAACCCAAGTTGCCTCCATGTAGTCTTATTTCAGATGAGTAAAGGATCAGGAATTCACTCCTTCTCAACTGCAGCCTAGCAGGGCTAAATTCATCCCTCATCCAATTCTGTTACACCAGAGATTAGTTTAGTCCAGGACAAGATGTCCATGAAGGTTTAAAACTGCCCAATCACAAGATCAGTCAATACAGTAATTGCTCTGATCCATTCTACTACATATTAGTTGGATTTCCCAATACAACCCACATTCTCACTAGGAAAATGAAAGCTGCTATGAACACCTGTGATGTCTTGATCTTTTTCCAAGTGGTATGATGCGGCATCCTGAAATCAAAATCACCAGAAAGGAAATTTTCCCTCATGGCATTTTAAATTTACATTTTTAATGTCTTCCCACTATTCTTCTAGGAGTGTGTCAACAACATAAAAAAGTCACACACAAAAAAAAGGGATACATGGAAACAATGGCTATTACGGTGACTGCATTCCCTCCATGACACATTCATAGATAGTGGGGTGGATTTAAATCACCAACCTGCTCTAATAACCATGTTTTTTCTTCTGAAACAAAGCCAGAGTAATCAATTTTTGTATGATGGAGGATGAATCACAGCGCTAGCAGGTCCTGTGGAATCTAGTGTGCTAACTGATGGTATTCAGTGACTAGTAGATTGTATTGGAACATCCCAATCCTCTACCTGCCAAATTTCTGCAGTAGAACATCTCTGATCATAAACGCCAAGTGATAGAGGACAGGGTATATGGGAATATTACACGTCAGAGGATTAGGGTGTTTTTGTAGATATTCTGAATTTTCTTTTGGGGACATTTACAAAAGACTTAAAAATGCAGTTGTTCCCTGCTGTTGCAAGCACATTCTTCTAATGAAGAAAGAACATGCAGGGCCTCTTCTATCCTGTCTCGTAGTCTTTTTCCATCTCTCAAACATACACAGAACTGTGATGATATATTGAAAACAAGTATCTTTTCTGGCACATCAACTGAAATACCCAATACCAAAGATGTTCCCCTCTGTACAAATTTCATTGAGTAGTATTTACCTTTTGCCTACCCATAATTCCCCTATTAATTTCCAGTGCAGAGGGTAGTGGTTTGTAATTCTTCTCCATGTGACCTTGCTAGCACAGATGCTCAAATTTAACTTTGCATGTGCAAGTGTGTGCACAACTGAATGTGAATTGTGCATGGGTGTCAACCCTAATCTCTATACGGAATAAGCAGTTTACTTAACTATTAAACCAGAATAACTATCATATTCCTCACTAGATATGGTTGCAGCAGGTTGGTGAATTCGACTTATGCCTTGTGCCAATTGCTCACTGAAGTGGAGCTAGGTTCCCTCCCAGTGTGCTCACACGTTCTAATGCATAATTTAAGTGGGGTTGTCCATGTAGAGGTCATCTGAACATTTTCAAATTAAAAAAATAAAAATAAGCTAAAGCCGTGTGTCGATTTTGCCAAAACTAGTTTGACTTTCCTTATAAAAACAGAGTTGTGGGCTAGGACACATTCCAAGAAAGAGTGGCTTTCATAACCTAATCAGGCTTCCCTAGTTGGTTGGTCTCCAGCTTGTAAGTATCACAGAGATTACAGCCAGAAGCAGAAAGAAAAAGATTGTCCAAAATAGGAAAACAGAGTTATCATGAGCAGATTATGGAAAGGAATTCTCTCACCACTAGTTTTTTAATGTCTTTATTTTTGTTATACAGGCAGTCCTCTGACTTAAGACACAATTAGTTCCTGAAAATTGCATCGCAGGTCAAAATGTCATAACTCAGAACTACAATCCACTCCCTTGTGGGACCGAGCGTCATAAAGTCAAAGCCAATTGTCGGAAGTTGAAACATGGTGTCAATTCAGAAACATCTTAAGTGCCACTTGTCAGAAAGTCGAGGACTGCCTGTAATTGTACAGTGTATAATGTGAATGTGATTAGAGTTAAACTTTGTTTAAATTTAAGGCCTTGTTAATTGGCAAAAATAATGGCAGCGTCAATGCCCTGAGTCGTCTTGTTATTGGAAAGGTTTCACTACTGATAGGTCAAGTGACATTGTGGGGAGAGCCTCATGCAGTTTTCCAAGATAACCTCTTTTGCCTCTGGAGGCAGGCACAAGGAATAAAATGTTCCCCTCAAGGAATTTTAGCTGTGCATTTTGGTGAAATGTGAGCTATTTGAGCAAAGTCATGGACGTTTCTGTTTTTTTAGCTACTTGAACATTAGTTTCGAGGAAACAGAGGGAGAAAGAAAGCAAATGCATACGGTATCATTGCCTTGACAATGTGAAATCAGACACATGCTCTATCATCCATTTCCACAGCAATCATCCAGAAAAAAAAATCAAAGCACGACTAGCCATAGGTGATCCTGGTTGTGTTCAGAACTGGTTGTGTTCAGAACACTTGAAAAATATCAAGTAATTAATCTTTACCCCACCCTATCAGGGGCTCAGTAAGTATTAGTACTTTTCCCACTTTTCAGGTGGGGAATTGAAGCATAAAGCATTACTGATATGACAGAGGAATCAATATTAGAGCTGGGATTAAAAATCATAAGATTGCTATGCACTCCTGAAAATTAGACTCAATGTCTCAAGGTTGGCACCTAAACTCTTTGGTTAGACTTTAGACTCTTGGCCAATTACATTTATTGTTCTCAGCACTATACAAACACAGGAGTCTAAAGGAGCCAAATTCAATGGAATTGCACCAGAGATAAATTTGGCCCATCATCCCTGCTCACCTCCATACAAGTCTAAATCAGACTCAGATAATGCAATTCAAATTTTTAGATGCTAATCCAGTTGTGAAGCAAACCTCCAACTTGCTAAAGATGTACCTACTACTACTGTCTTACCATTGAGATTACATCATGTTGCCTTTGGAGTGTCATTGAGTGCTGCGCCTGATCAGATAGCAGTTTAGTAGCCAAGAAGCATTCCTTTGACACAGCTACTAATGATTGCAAGAAGGAAGGAATTCGAAGAAAATCAAACCAAAACTATTAGAGGCCCTGAAAACAGCAAGTCAAGACTTTCCTTCTACTTTGTCTGCAAAGCCAGACCTACAGTATATGCTGTTCAGATACATTCTGACACTCTTTATAAAAAGGAAGAATAACCCCTTAAATCTGATAAAGAATTTATCAGGCTGAGGAGCATGTACACACTAAATCTGCATTAAATCAGCAAAGCTCAGTCCAAGTAGAGAGAGCCAAATAGAGTTCTTGAGATAGCAAGAACTTTCATTTTCTTCTGGTAATAAGAAATCTATAAGGGAGTGCTATTTAAACAGAAGAGTCCTATCAAATTTACTAGAGAATGGCTTCCTTTCAATAGGCAGTTTGAATCATCCTGTGAATTTGAGAGAATTTGAGAGGATGGTCAAAAAAAGTTAATAAGTTTTCTGAATGGCAAAACTCCCAGTGACTTCAATGGCATTAAATGTCACTCTAGGTTTTAAGAAAATTTCTTTAGAACCTTATTGATTCAATCCTTAGGAAATTCTATAGGTCTTCCTCATGAGTGCTATTAGAAGTGATTTTAATAAAATGGATTAAAATTAAGATTTCAACATTATGCTGGATAGGTAAAATTCACTTGTAATGTGGAATTCAGTGCCACTTAAACACATGGCGGAGGGGGGGGGAGAAGCAGTAGCAGCCACTTTGCCATCTTACAAGTTGTACTAATCATCCTGCAGCCTGTCCAGAAGTTGGAAATATCATCCATCCCCTCTGTAGTTCAATTGCTTTGGCTTTATGTAGCAAGGGTGCACAATGTCTTATTTGTATTAGTTGCCAATATCGTTTATTCAGAAGATTGCTTCTGAATACTGTCAGAGTCCCAGAATTTTCAATGAGGGATTATAAATTACATCTACAAGCTTCCACTGCATATGAAGTTAATCAATGCAGAGTAAAAGGGAACATGTTATCAGCCAAATTATTCTTAGCACATATATAGATGACAAAAAGCTACCAAGTCAAAGTTGCTAAAGATGGATTTCTCCCTTCAAGCCACTGTGTTTAGGGTTTGTTGGGGAGGAGAGGGTATGTACACATTCATGTTCTAAAGCAAGTCTATTTTATTTTGTTTGCCCTACACTGAGCATGTGTCTCTCTCTTTCAATGTGTGTGTTTGATTTTTAGCAAGTGTTGAGAAGTTAAAATAATGTGCAGCTTTTCTCTGAATCAGGAATTGACACTTGCTAATTGCTTGCTCATTCATTTCTGCATTACTAAAAGGACACTGGTTTTGTTTCACTGGAAAAAAATAAACTGAAATGTCCAACTAACCCTCTAGTTTGCTTCTTTGGCATGCCTGCAAAGTAGAGTATATAACAAATTATTAACTTCATCAATGAGCAAGAGGTTTCCTAATCTGCCTTCAATGCTGGTGACCTCATTTTGTCAGGTGCCAAAAGAGATTCCTGTTGGCAAGAGCAAGTTGTGGAGGGTTTGCAGGAAATACTATAATATAGAAAAAGACTCAGTTGTGTGGGAAACCAGATGTGCAGGGACCCCTGAAAGCTAGTTAAGGGTCCTGACCTTCCAAGCATCAGTGATAGGACAAAATGGAAGGGCAGCTTGCAATGGAGCTGAAACTTTAAAGTAAATAGGGAAGAAGCTTTCGCACTTTTGGGGGTGGTATCCCTGGAATGGAGATGCCTTCACAACAAGAGCATGTGCTGCAAGAACATGGGATCCCAGAAGTCTGTGGGGTTCCATGTACCTCTGCATGTGGTACATGTATCCAGTTGGCCCTACTCCAAACACCTGCACAGTGCTAGGAAGGAAGCACCAAGGCTATGTCAGTGTTTAACTTTCAAAAATTATACTTGTATAAGAAAAATAGGTTAAATTCCTTAAGGTGTCCTTTGAGTAATAGATGCTTTTTCCAGTGCTTTCACATCAGCTGAGCCCAGCATAACATACACCATGAAAATATTTAAAATGAGTATCTCCACAATTTCCCAATTCACTAACCACAAAATTAACCAGAGGGCTGTTGAGTGTTATTAGTCTATAGGCATCATTCCGGATGATTACTCATTTGGTTCAAAATGATGCTCAGCAAGGTGTAAGAAACAGTCTGTGGAACTACAGTATGCTAAAGAACAGAGCTGCCACTTTTTATATTAATCCAATAGTGGGGACATCACACACACCTCATTTCCTTTCTGTATTAAACACTAATACTGTTCTCCAGGTTATACATTCCCCCCCACCCCCACCCCCCAGTTAATTTTATGAACATCCCAGTTTCAGTTTCATTCTCAGGAAACATGCTCATTCTCATAACAGGAAAATTGAGAGAGACATATGACTGGCTATGCATGAGTGTTTGCAATTTGCACATGTATCTGTTGTGCTTGCTCATACGCACACCATGGAAGGTTGAGTGGACGTGCATATCTTAGTACTGGCAACCCTGGCATCCACCCTTAAACCTAGCTTGTCGCCAAATTGCTGAGAGTTGGGGACACTTTGGTCTCATTCTTAAAAACACTGTCCCTTGAGTAGTAAACTGTTTGTCGCAGCAATACGTCATCTTTGTTCCCTGTTGAAACGCCAGTTCTATTAAAGCTACTTCTTTTGGAGGCTTTTTTGTTCAAAACACTACAAAAATGGAGTTGAATTACCCTTATATTAAATTCTATAGGAATTTTTCATGCAGTGGTAGCTATTCTATAGGCTTTTTTTGAACATGTAGAATTTAATGGAAAGTTATGTGCCTGCTATAGAATTCTGTAGAATAGATCAAAACAGCTGTAGGATGATTATATAAAGTTTGAGTGTAAATTCTATAGCACTTTTTAAAGTTTCCATTGAGCCCTTTTAGTTTCAACATTATTAAATCCTAGCGTACTTTTCCAGATGTGGATACCAGAAATGATTAAGCAGGATTCCTAGCTGAAGCCTACAGAGAACTCAGCTTTAAAAAAAGTCAATACACTGGCCTAGATCCTCAAAAGGTACTTGGTGCCTCAATCCTATTGATTTCCATGAGAGTTAGGCACCTAAATACATTGTGGATCTGGAGCTGTGGCCCATGACTATTTATTTTTGGAGCACCAGCTTCAATAAGAGTACAGCTATCTGGTTACAGCCCATAGTAGAAATAACACTTTCCACTTTATACTCACACCCCTCTAGTTGGAATTGGCTTCTACAATCACATTCTATTCATGTTTGATAGTAAATTGCTCTTTGTATAAGAAAATGAAATACAAATGGTCCGGCAGGTTAGCTAGACTTCCCAGCATTACTTCATTTTTTGGAATTGATGAGCCTCAGCTATTAGCATACACAAATACATACACTTTACCAACAATTACTATTTGAATGAAGTTGTCTAATTGCAATTAGACATGACAGAGTGAATTTGGTGTGATAACTTCCTTCCCCTTCAGGCTTGTGATTAACAGCTTGATTGGTGTGAATTAAGAAAAAAAGACCTGACGGACTGTGCAGCAGTGAGCATTGAATAATCCCTTCCAGCTGCATTAAAAGAACCACCTTGAAATCAATGGGAGTTGAGGGCACCCAGTGTCAAATAGGAGGGTGCATATATGCTGCTTTCCCACATTGCATCCAGGGATGTTTCTACCTTGGAAGTACTAACATTCCTTTACCATCGACACTCCCAGGCACCAAGCCTGGACCACATCGGACAGGTTCTTTTTTCCATATTCAGGGCATTTAGCAACACAAATGGTTAATGCAGCCCCTGGCTAGGTTGGTAATAGAGTCAAGTGAATGCTGTGCACCTAAGATGTACACTAGTTGGCACTACGTAATAATGTGCTGAAGTGTCTTATTTTCATTATAAACCATGTGTTTGAGTGGTTTCAGAGTAGCAGTCGTATTAGTCTGTATCCACAAAAAGAACAGGAGTACGTGTGGCACCTTAAAGAATAAATTTATTGGAGCATAAGCTTTCGTGGGCTACAGCCCACTTCATCGGATGCATGGAGTGGAAAATACAGTAGGAAGACACACACACACACAACCATGAAACAATGGGTGTTACCATACACACTAATGAGAGTGATCAGTTAAGGTGAGCTATTACCAGCAGGAGAGAGAAAAATTGTAGTGGTAATCAAAATGGTCCATTTGCAGCAGTTGACAAGAAGTTGTGAGGAACAGCGTGGGGGAGGGGAATAAAATGGGGAAATAGTTTTACTTTGTGTTTGAGTGTTATTCTGGAGGTCCCGGCTATTTCATGGGTTCCCCCATTAGGAAGTATATTCTCCATTATACTTGACACCATGCAAGGCACTGCATTTAGCCGTATGGAGTGGAAATCCATCAACCTCATGAAGAAACTTGCACAAATACAGACGGATATCATCTTCCTTTCCAAATGTAAACAGATGGACATCATACCTAATGGACTAAAGGTAAAAAATCCACTGCTATCTACATACTACACAGACCACAGTGAGAGATTATGCCATACTCTATCAAAGAAACTGAGGAACCACCTGATCAGCATCCTATACAGCAAACAGGAAAACATCAAAAAAGAGCTCTCCAACCTGGAAACTCTCATCAATAACCCAACTTCCATACAAACAGACTTCACTAAAATAAGACAGGAGATCTACATTACTCACTTCACCTCTCTACAAAGGAAAAAGGACTGTAAACTGTCTAAACTCCTACCTGCCACATGGGGCCACAACCGTGGTACCCCTAACCCACCCAGCAATATTGTCAATCTATCCAACCACACACTCAGCCCAGAAGAACAGTCTGTCCTATCTCGGGGACTCTTTCTGCCCTGCCACCCCCACCAACATGATACAGTTCTGCGGCGATCTGGAAGCCTACTTTTGCCATCTCCGACTCAAAGAATACTTCCAGGACAACACTGAACAGCGCACTGATACACAGTTACCCTCCCACCAACAGCACAAGAAGAAGAACTCCACATGGACTCCTCCTGAGGGTCGAAATGACAGTCTGGACCTATACATTGAATGCTTCTGCCGACGTGCACAGGCAGAAATTGTGGAAAAACAACATCGCTTGCCTCACAACCTAAGTCGTGCAGAACGCAATGCCATCCACAGCCTCAGAAACCATCCTGACATTATAATCAAAGAGGCTGATAAAGGAGGTGCTGTTGTCATCATGAATAGGTCTGACTACCAAAAGGAGGCTGCAGACAACTCTCCAATACCAAATTTTACAGGCTACTTCCCTCAGATCCCACTGAGGAATACACTAAGAAACTGCACCATCTACTCAGGACACTCCCTACACTAACACCGGAACAAATCAACATACCCTTAGAGCCTCGACCAGGGTTATTCTATCTACTACCCAAAATCCACAAACCCGGAAATCCTGGACGCCCCATCATCTCGGGCATTGGCACTCTCACTGAAGGACTGTCTGGATATGTGGACTCTCTACTCAGACCCTATGCCACCAGCACTCCCAGCTATCTCCATGACACCACTGATTTCCTGAGGAAACTACAATGCATTAGTGACCTTCCAGAAAACACCATCCTAGACACCATGGATGTAGAGGCTCTCTACACAAACATCCCACACACTGATGGAATACAAGCTGTCAGGAACAGTATCCCTGATGATGCCACAGCACAACTGGTTGCTGAGCTCTGTGCCTTTATCCTCACACAAAACTATTTCAAATTTAATGACAATATATATCTCCAGATCAGTGGCACCGCTATGGGAACCCACATGGCCCCACAATATGCCAATATTTTTATGGCCGACCTGGAACAACGCTTCCTCAGCTCCCGTCCACTCACGCCCCTTCTCTACCTACGCTACATTGATGACATCATCATCTGGACCCATGGGAAGGAGACTCTGGAAAAATTCCACCACGATTTCAACAGCTTCCACCCCACCATCAACCTCAGCCTGGACCAATCTACACGGGAGGTCCACTTCCTAGACACCACGGTGCAAATAAGAGATGGTCACATTAACACCACCCTATACCAAAAACCTACCGACCGCTATGCCTACCTTCATGCCTCCAGCTTCCATCCCGGACACACCACAAGATCCATTGTCTACAGCCAAGCACTGAGGTACAACCGTATCTGCTCTAACCCCGCAGACAGAGACCAACACCTAGAAAATCTCCACCAAGCATTCTCAAGACTACAGTACCCACAAGAGGAAATAAGGAAACATCAGCAGAGCCAGACGTGTACCCAGAAGCCTCCTACTGCAAGACAAACCCAAGAAAGAAACCAACAGGACTCCACTGGCCATCACATACAGTCCCCAGCTAAAACCCCTCCAACGCATCATCAGGGATCTACAACCCATCCTGGACAATGATCCTTCACTTTCACAGGCCTTGGGTGGCAGGCCAGTCCTCGCCCACAGACAACCTGCCAACCTGAAGCATATTCTCACCAGTAACTGCACACCACACCATAGTAACTCTAGCTCAGGAACCAATCCATGCAACAAACCTCGATGCCAACTCTGCCCACATATCTACACCAGCAACACCATCACAGGACCTAACCAGATCAGCCACACCATCACTGGTTCATTCACCTGCACATCCACTAATGTAATATATGCCATCATATGCCAGCAATGCCCCTCTGCTATGTACATCGGTCAAACTGGACAGTCTCTAAGGAAAAGGATAAATGGACACAAATCAGACATTAGGAATGGCAATATACAAAAACCTGTAGGAGAACAGTTCAACATCCCTGGCCACACAATAGCAGATCTTAAGGTGGCCATCCTGCAGCAAAAAAACTTTAGGACCAGACTTCAAAGAGAAACTGCTGAGCTCCAGTTCATCTGCAAATTTGACACCATCAGCTCAGGATTAAATAAAGACTGTGAATGGCTTGCCAATTACAGAACCAGTTTCTCCTCCCTTGGTTTTCACACCTCAACTGCTAGAACAGGGCCTCATCCTCCCTGATTGATCTAACCTCGTTATCTCTAGCTTGCTTCTTGCTTGCTTATATATACACCTGTCCCTGGAAATTTCCACTACTTGCATCCGAAGAAGTGGGTATTCACCCACGAAAGCTCATGCTGCAAAATGTCTGTTCATCTATAAGGTGCCACAGGATTCTTTGCTGCTTCTCCATTATAAAATGAACCAAAGTCGAGTGTATTAAACAATTCCTGATTATTCACCCAGAATGAAATTAATCCATTGATCAGGACTATGTATTTGAAGGGGGCGGGGGGTGTGGAAATGCCAGTATAGAATTTCAAAGCACTGTCATTTCTTTCCTTCTCACTGAGCAGAGCACTAACAGGGCCTTGATCAGTGTGTTACTAGCTCACTGTCAGGGCTGTCAAGATATCTGGCAGGTCCTGGAGGAAGGTTATTTTGACTGTCAGCTTTCCCCAAACATGGACTGTAAATATGATGGTCATTTCAAACTACTGAAACAAACTGAGACCAGCAGTTTCACTGAAGATTGTTTTCCTTGAAGGCAGCTATGCACAGTGAGGTGCATTCCTCTTCCAATACTATAGCTCCAGCTAGAATCTCATTGTTGTCTATGTCGTCTTTTAAGGTCATCTAATTATAGATGTTTATTGATTACACCATAAATATTGCAGGCCAGATTTACTTAAATGCTCCAGCTTCTTCATGTAAAGCAGTCAGATCATACTGGTAAGACTAGCTGTACATCTGTAGAGATTCCTGTGCAAAATCCAGGAAGATACAACTCTACAGTGGCAAATGAAGAGAACATGCAAAGGTAAAGCTTGGTGCACAGCAGCAGCTCTCTGCAGGATTGGGGCAATGGAGAAGTCAGGTGAGTGGTGGAGAGATGCACACATACAGACACACAGGGGTTGTCTGTAAGGATTGAGCCAAGGACCACCACACGTAAAAGCATAAGCCTCTACTGTTTGCTCAATCTACCTACCTTAAAGGTAGTAGTAGACTCAAAGCTCTTTACCTGGTCCAGCCATGAGAGGGGGTGAAGGTACCACACGCTCGCTGTATGGGTTACACACAGTACAAGTTCGTAGTGGAAGCAAGGATGACTAATCAAGTTCCCACAGTTCTGTGCTCAGCTTCAAGTTGCTCAAAGTCTCTCTGAGCAATTTAATTATCCCTGCCATTATACCCAGCCACTAAAAGATCTATCAAATTCCCAGGGGACAAGGAAACAAAGTCTCATGCAATATTTAAAACAGAAATATCTAATTAAAACATCCATAAAAAAATCTACTTAGCAAAGCTAAGAAACCAATTGAAGCCTTTAGTTTTTTCTTCTTTTAAATCACCATATGATCTTTCCTAGATATAGGGCAATTGTTATATGGGTATTGGGATGCTCCTCTTACTTATAATAGGCTATATACTGGTGTAATTCAATTGACTAATTGTTATTCCTGATTTACAGTAAAGTACTTATTCCAGTAGAAAAGGTCATAGATTTAAGCACCTCACACTAATATATTTACCCTTACCCTGTGAGGTAGAAAAAGTGACATTATGCTATCTTACAGATGGGGAACTGAGGCACAGTGCAACTCCCTTAGTCTCTCTCAGGGTCACAAAGGAAGTATGAATTCTCTGCTCTGCCACACATAGGGTCTCCGGAGTCCCAGGCTAGCATCCTGACCATCCTCTCACTGGTGTAACTGAGAGGAAAAGTCAGGCCTGTATTCCTAATGAAGTTGGCATTAGTATGAACTAAAAATGAAGCTAGATGCATGTATTATACACTATAGTAGGCAATCAGCAAAGTTCTCAAGTTAATAATGTTTTGTGATTGACTACTAAGTACTAACAGTGTCCATCTGAAGAAAAAAGTGATAATCAGCTTAGATACAATTCTGAGAATGAGCCTCCTACTTATTTAGATTAATAAAAATTGCCTATGTGAAATAGGAGCTATTACAATCATGATAGACAATCACCCAAAACCACATGAAAATAAAATGCTACCCTTCAATTCATAACCCACCTTAGCCAATTAATCCCCCTTATTCTTCACCAGGGAAGATCAGGTGAAAGACTGTACTTTCAGCATTACTCTGTGGTCAACAAATCTGTGCTCTGTCAGGCCTTCTCACTAACCACCACACACACGGCTTCAAGTAGCCTCCCATTCCATTCCAGCCACAGTGTATAAAAGAGTAAGCAGCTCCCTTCACCAAAACAGCCACAGTAGTATGAGGATCGTAAGGTCTAAAGTTTTCACCACTAAAGCCCTAAATGATTTTAGAACTCAAGGCTAGCTTCTTAAACTGCACTATTTGGAAGCTGATGCCGATCACAGGTATAGAATAGGGCTTCTGCTAGAGATACTATTTAACATGACATTCTACAACAAATGGTGCTCAGGAATGGCTCATTACTGAGAATCATCTCTTAGAGCTAATTGATGCTTATTAAAAAGGACCACGAGAAACTATTCTATCTACAATCTCATATGATTTCTCTCCAGAAATAATTCCGCCTCAAGCAGATATTCAGCATAGAAAATTTCAGCCCAAACAGTTAAAAGTTGGCAAAGTTATAAGCAACTGAAAACAGCAACTTACAAAAGGGGAAGAAGAATCAGATAGTAAGGATTTTTTTTTTGATGAACCATTTCCCCCTCTACATATACACAAAAGAAAGTACTGATTCAGCCAAACCAAAATTATTTTTGAAACTGGCTCAGTTTGACAAATCTCTTGACCCAACAAAACTTCGGAAAAAAGTTTCAAAATTGTCAAAGTGTCCCATTGACTTTTTTTAATTGGAAAAATTGAGCTGAAATGACTTTTCATTTTGAAAATGGACAAACTTAAAATTAAAATATTTTAAAAAGAATAAAGGTTGAAATCAAAAGGAAAAATATTTCAATTGACCTGATCCAATAAAAAACCCAGATTCAATTCATGAACGTTTTTCAGATTTTTATTTCTCATTCTAATTTGAGAAGGTTTTTTTGGTTTTTTTTTTATCATCTCCTCAAAAATCAGATCGGGGTGGGATATGGGAAAACTGTTTCCCCACCAAGCTCTCCTTAAAAATAGATGGTGGCACATGCCTTGCCTATGATATTTACTGCCTCCTTTCTTAGTAAGGAACTAATAGATAAGCGTCAATAACTCATTCTTGGATATTCTAAATCTTGATTCAATGCTAAAGATTAAGATGTGCCAATTATAAAGACAGGCATTGAAGGCTGGATCCAAAGCTCACTGAAGTTAATGGCAGGCCTCCCGCTGGTTTTGAACAATGCCCTTTGGGTGCACTTCAGCTGTAGTGTGGAGGGCTGACTCGAGGCCCTCCATAACACTTGTCCCTTACATTGTTACTGTGCAGTGGGACCACCTCACTGTGTGAAATCCTAGCCCCACTGAAGCCAGTGAGAGTTTTGCCAGGAGCCAGCTTGCGTACATAGGAAGGCCTCTGCTCACCTTTGCACCTGGAGAAGAATAGGTTTAGAAAGGTTGATATGTACAGGAATTTTTGGGCTGACCTGGCAGTTATGGCTCTCCTATGTAGATCCAGTGTCCTTAACACCTGCATAGGGGTTATAGATCAGCAACAGCTATTGATCCATTGTTCATGGTGTATAACAAATGGAGAAGTATGAGCTGCAGCCCCATTGCATGGCCATGCAATGGGAGGGGCTACATGCCTGTTTAAGTGCACTTTTTCCTCAAGACACCTGTAGATTTATCTGTGACCAGTTAAACTATGCTAGGAGTCACTTCTATAGGAAACTTTAATTTTGAGGTTTGATAAACGTGGAGTTTCAGGCAGCAAAATTTATCAACTTGAATGCATCATACTCCTCTTCCAACGTTATGATGATGTTTGCCACTCAGCCAAAGTAAATAAACCCCTCTGGCTGTAAGAATCAGTTATTGTTTGATAGTATAACTGGAAGAGCTCCAATTTCCAAAATGTTAGAATGACTTTTCTTAAAGTTAACAGCCAGATGAAAGACCACATGTTGAGTTCTCTCCCCCCCCCCCCAAAAAGGCAACAAACAAACTTTGAAGAAATGTGCGTTTCTCAGAATGTCCTCTGCCTAGTACTAAAAGCAGGAATGGGACTTTTGAAGTGTGAATCAGTATTTATCAGAACTATTATCTTGCTTTCTTTTTTAAATTAATTTCCGTTTGACTGACTATTCTGAAATGAAAATAATGTGTTATTTCCCAACTAGTTGCGAGTTACATGACTACACACTTTACTTTTAAGCAACAATTAAACTTAATTTTCTTGCTTAAGTGCTTTTTTAAAATAAAAACACAAGTGTTCAATTTCCAGATAAACAGGATCCCCACAGCTTACAAAAAAGAAAAATATGGCATGTGAATTCTGTTTAGCTTAGTATGCACATTGGTGTTGGTGAAAGTTCATGGGGCCAGATGCTGAGCTGGTGTAAATGATCATAGCTCTGTTGACTTCAAAGTGAAATGACAATTCACACCAGCTCAGAATCTGCTTCCATGTATTTTGTTGTAAGAATCTCACCCAATACTTGGTTTATCAGGTTTGTCACATCAAAACACTAGTTAGTTCCAGATGCCTGTTTTGGATTCTACAGAGTTTGCCTTCATTAGTTATTGCAAAATAAATCATATTAGAGGGCCGGTCCAGCTCCCTTATATTGGGACTATCCAGTCCTACCTGCCCCATCTCCACCCCTCAGGGCCTTCCAGTAAAAAAAGGACTTTTCCCAGATGGAGGTCTCCTCTGTGCTGCTCTCACGCCTGTAGCCAAGGACTTCTACAAAGTTAAAAGACTAATACTTTTAATAAAGGGTCAATCCTTATCCCATAGTCACCTTGGTTCCCTTCACAGTGGGCTACATTTTCACCCTTCCCTGAAGCCCAAGTGGCCCTGTGTGGCTGCTAGGGGGATTTACTGAGACAGAAGGGAAAAGGAAGCCTTCTCCCCTGAGCCACAGAGCTAAAGGGGCAGAACCACTCCATGAGCTGCTACTGCACCACACTGAGCAGCATCTGTGCCCCCATTCCATGCAGGGTAATGGCTGGTGGACCCACATAGCAGAAGATCCACTGGCCTCACCCGGCTTTTCATCTTGTCCACACAGGTCTCCTTAACCTCACTGAGTGAAGACTTGGAAGGAGCCACCATGTGATGATTCTTTGTGGCATAACTAGATGGGTCCCAGAAATCCTATTTCCCTGCGCAGCTAACGCACCATAGTCCTGCTACATCTGGATTCCACTGTGACCAAGTTGGTGGGGGCAGGATTTTACACACTGTGCACATGTTTTTGTCTCAAGGGCACGCATGTGTACTGGGGGCAAATGAAGGAACAGATTGTCCAATGAGCCTAGTAACATTTTTATCCCTGCTTTACACAGGGGTATGTGACTACACAAGGCAGTGGAGAATCAGGCCCCTGTATTTTAATTCAAGGCATAACCAGAATAAATTGCTTGGCACTTAGGTAGAACAAAAGATAAAGGTGATTAATAGCTGAGTGGACGTGTACCAGGGTTGAGAGTGTGCTGCTAGAATAATGAACAGCATTGTATACACTAGCTATACTGCCCTTTAAGCACAAGATTCTAATTCCTTCTTGAAGAGGCATTGCTTGGAAAGGTAAGTAATCTCATTTTCTGACATGAGTGAAGGAAAGATTATGAAGAAAATCCCATAAAGTTATGTAAATGTAATTACATGCAGGCTAATATGATTTCAACAGTCAACTATCAGGTAAGTTCCACAACCTGTAATAATGTTCCCTTTCCCATATTAAAAAAATGAAAAGTGAGTTATTCTCCAAGAGTAGTATTGTTGTTCTGTGGTCTGGATCACCTTTCACTGAGGCCAAAAGATAAAACTCTTTGATAGATCTGTATAAGTGTTTACATACACACATGCAGGCCAGTATCACTTATGTTGTAAGAAATGTGATTTTGCAATGAAAACATCTCTACAAATTGTATTATTTGTTATCACAGTTTTCTGCCTTCTGATCCAGAAAAGCCAACTCCTTGCACCTTATAAAAAGTTTTCTAAAATTCCATTTAGATTCCTATTCCATGAAGCATTCAAGTTATAGTGGTCATAACCTACTCCGTGTGTGTTTATTTTTTCTTGTACTGGATTGTTATCACTTGGGCCTTTACACTGTGAGTGCTCTGAGACAGGGAGCTGTTACATTGTCAGCATCAACTGCCTAGCGCTGTGTCCATTTATGGTGCTTTGCAGTATGAATGATAAAGAATAGTTGATCAATTTTCCATAAATACCACTCTTGAAGTTTGATATTGCAAATTAAGAGTTGATCTATTTTATGTTTTGCTTGTTGGTTTATTTTAAAAATAATCCCATTAGGAGAGCTGTCGAGTAACAGCCCAGCTCTTATTTGCTATATGAAAGAAGCAGTTCAAATGCAATGCAATATTTCCAGATAGACCTTGTAAAAGACATTATGATCATTGCTGCTCAAAGTTAAATTTACATTAAATCAACTGGGCTACAATGCAAGTTGCTGTTAGGCTTCTGAAGCCGATGGAATCCAAGACTGATTCTGGATTCCTCCCCATTTAATTACCTGCATTATATGACAAAAACAGCTTTTAATGTTGAATTTCCATAGAAATGCCAATGCTGTATAATTTGTCTCTAATGATATTTTGAAAAAAATACCCACAATTTTCTTAATTAGTAAATGTGATTAATAAAGCAGTGTTACTCAAGCCATTATCTCTAAAAGTTAGCCTTGGCAACATTGCAATGTTTTATGAAAAAATACACTCCAATGATTTTGCTCCGCTTAGCAATCACAGTGCTCCCTGAAGTAAATGACTAAGGCCAACAGACATGCATCCACAAACACTCTCTTATCCTCCCTTGAGCATCTGATGAGTCTTCTCCATCATAATGCAGGTCAGAGGAGCTTTCTTCCTCCTCTGTGCTACATTGCTAATCAGCCCTCCAATTACTCCCTTGATTGAGACTTAATGAGCACAATCTTTCTCAGTTAGAGACCTCTGGCTCAGCAAGGACTACAAGTTAAAAAAACAAACAAACAAGGAGCCTTGTTTTTAGCAAATTCTCAAGGTAAAATTCCCATGTTGCTGACATAGCGTCAAGTGGGCAGAGGATGGTGGGAATGGGCAGATCTCTGGAGCAGTAAATTATATTTGTGACTCAGTATTTCTGAGTGCCAGTAAGTTTCCAAGAGCCATAACTGAATTCTACATGGCACTACAGAATCTTCCTGCATAGTTTTTAAAAGGAGCAATTGTTTGGTGCTCCATTAATAATTACAGTATTCTCTTTGGTTTAAGGATAAGTCAGTTAAAGTAGTTTTAGGAGAGAAGAGAAAACTATCTACCAAGCCTCTAAAGTACAGCTTCCCTTAATAATAAAAGAACTGAAAGAGATCTCTCAAACAGGAATTCAGCCTGTCATTGGGATGCTCCACTCACCACTGGCCTGGCACGGCACTTCCTCCTGCTCACCCTGGGGAGTGGCTCTCAAGGCTGACACCCCTAACCACAGTTTGCATGCCATCATTCTTCCTTGGACTGCTTCCTACTCTCTGGTGGTGGTGGTGCTGACTTCTCTCTCTCTCTCGCGCGCGCTGAGTGTACCAGCTCCAAGAACCCATCTCCCTCTTTCCAGAGGATGACTACCACCTACCTTCCTGTAGCCTTTCCCAGCAGACCCCAATCACTCCTGCCACTCCCCCCAGGAAATGACTGGCCTTTCCCAACAATCAATCACTCTGTGGTCTGCTACTTAGCTTTATAGGCTCTGCCTGTTTCTGCACAGGTGAGTCTGTTCCTAATCAGTCTCCTACACCCTGGCTCCTGCTCCAGGTGCAGCCTGTGGAGTTAGTTGGCCTACCCAGCCACCTTAACTCCACTCAGTCCTGTGTGGGGTCAGAATAAGTTTATACGCAGTGGCTTGTATATCAGATCATACAGTGAGATACAAATATATAACCACAAATAAGCATTGGAGGGTGAGATCTCTTAAGAAGAAGATTGCCCCTTTTGCTTTTATTTAGCTGTCCTTTGTTTCCTTAAAATGTATGTGGTTATCCTAATCCATGAATGGCTCTCAAACAAGTCCATTCTGTTCTGCTGCCTGGCTTCAATTCTAAGAGGCTCACCACGTACAAACCAAGACAGCTGGAAATTATTAAAATGTCATGTTTCAAGCTGACTAACTGCCTGCTTGTCTACTTATTAGAAAGGAATGATAGAGCAAAATTACTGGCATTTCAATACTCAGGCCTCTGTCAAGAGATTTCTAAAACAGACTGGAAGAAACTACTGCATGGGTCAGAGACTTTAATTTTTATTCAATAAAAATAATTTCCTTTCTAAAGTGAGGAATTCCTAGTTCCCAGATTAGCATCTGAGTGCTTTTTTGGAGGATTTGTTCATTATACCTTAGAATGGGGTCACCAGGACTTCAACAGTGACACAATTAGCTAAGAAGGATTCTATGCCTGCTCAAGTTTAGTATATGCTGAAAGGAAATACCTTTTACTTAATATATATCTGCCAAGCCCTGAGGAGTGTCAAATAGTAAGTGTCCAGATGAACTGAAAATGCAACCTGCTTTACTCTGTATTTCAAAAAGTATTCATTAGCTATTTATGGAGAGTCATGCATACTTGTCAAATCTTGGCAAGATGCTGCAGCATTTTGGCGTGGTGTTTGGTGTTCCTTCTCCTTCTATAGGGAGAAAAGATGGGTGCTGAAACTGCATTTTATAAAATTGAACCAGCGCAAGGAATTCTGGGTGCTAAGATCACTGAACAATGTCTTATTACACAAAGGATAATTGGGAAAATGTGAACTTTTAATCTGGTTTCTACAAATTGTTTATGGTCTGTGGCAGCTAGCTAATATGCAGGCCAAGTGTGAGCAGAATGCCCTTATGCAGCAGACCTTGTTCTGCAAAGCTCTTAAAACACACACTTAAACCCTGCTTAATTTTATGCATGTGCTTTGCTGAATAGGGATGGACTTAAACATGTGCTTAAATGCTTTGTTGAATTGGAGCTAATAAGAAACAGAATAAGAGAGAATTGCAGTTTATTATCACTCTTGCCCTAAATTTAGGTACCCTATACATAAAGAAGTCTTAGTGTGTTTTGGACAAGGGGAAAACACTTTAACAATGAGATGATTCTGATCAGCATGATCACTGTTCCGGTACCTCCTTTTTTCCTGGTCTGGATTTGGAGCTTCCTGCCTCTAGTCCTATCAGCCCCATGTGTTCAGCAAGTGAGGCTCCCAAAAAGCATGCAATTGGCTTAGGAGTGAGTTTTTAAAAGATGGGTTCTTTTTATTTGTCTTCTGCCTTTTAAGTTTTATGGGTGCACTCAGCAGGGCCGGCTCCAGACCCCAGCGCGCCAAGCGCGCGCTTGGGGCAGCGTTTTGCCGGCAGGGCAGAAGGCGGCTCCAGCAGACCTTCCGCAGTCATGCCTGCGGGAGGTCTACTGGAACCGCGGGACAGGTGGACCTGCCACAGGCATGACTGCGCAGGGTCCGCTCGTCCCGCGGCTCCGGGGGACCTCTGCTCCACTCGTCTGCAAGAGGTCCCCCGGAGCCGCGGGACCGGCGTGCTTGGGGCGGCCAAATTCCTAGAGCCGCCCCTGGCACTCAGATCAGTCTTTTCTCTACAACCATGAAGGATAGAACTTTCTTAAATGAAAGCCGAGTTAATATTCCTAATCACCTGGTTGTAGGAGCTGCAGCTTTCAGAGAAACACCAACTATCAAGTGAATTAGGATAAAATCTCAAGGGCTGGTAACAGTGCTACTCTAACTGGAATGGAGTGGGCTTGAAAGGAAGATGGTAAAGCCTGCTCTTCCCCTTCAGGAACTCTCCCCTTTGCCTTCCATTGCCTCCTCTTTATATTCCAGTTCTCATGAGCCTCTAGTTACCCCCACATTAAGGTAGGAAGAGAAGGGTTTATATGTACATCCTGTCACAAGTTTTATAGTGTATATATTTTAATGCCCCAACTAAATCATCCCAAAACACTAAAAGGCATCTCTCCTCAGCAAGGCAAAAAAATCAGAGCTTACCCTTAAACACCAAATATTATGGTTACACTGCACTTGAATATCTCTGGCTGCTGACTTGGGCTGCAGGGCTGTAAATTCGTGGTGTAGACATTCAGGTTAGGCTGGAACCCACACTCCAGCTAGAGCCTGAATATCTGAACTACTATTTAACATCGCTGGAGCACAAGCCTGAGTCAGTTGATACAGGCCATCCATGGGTGTTTAACTGCAGTATAGACAGACCCTAAATGTATAATTTTAAATTGTTACAGTGCTAATGCATTGTTTGCTTTGTTGGAATGTGTTCAATGGTGGTGAAATAGGTTCTTCACTCTGTATATGTCACAGCTCTAAGTCTTTGATTCTAGCACAAAACCAAATGCTTAGCTGGGATGAACGTCTGTTTATCCTTCTCCCGGGGTTGTGCTGCAGAGGAAGTGCACAGCCTGGAAAGAGTATGAAGGGGAATTCAAGTCTCCCAGGTGCCCCAGAACCAAGTTTTGACACAGTCTGCTCCCTAAGGGTTTCAAAATAGGGCTTAAATGGTTGCATAGGCCTGGTGCTGGCCTTCTGAACAGGGATGAATTCCCTTTCCTCCCTCCCCCTGAAGCATATCTGTATGTTGGGGAGGAGGGCAGATCTAGGACATGGACAGCAGCTCCACAACATGTTACTCCGTCTATACGCTGCAGTAGGAAGCCACCTACAGCAGTTGGGAGCTAAGGATTGTTTCCTTTAGCTCCAGGCATGTTTGAGTGCACAGCCTATATAATTGACTGCATGTGCCTATACAGGCTTCCATCCTTAATGTGAGGATTTCTGAGCGCTAGTGCCTCACCTTCTGTTCACATGTGCCTAAGAATCTACATTTCTATACTTGAAGTGTATTACTAAGGTCTCTTCCGCAGCTTGCTCTTTGGGGGTTGGGTAGGCATTATTCACTCAAGTCTAGTCTTAGCTGCTTCCAACAATGGTAAAAATCTAAGTGCCAAAGAAGGCCAAATACTGCTATAAAAGGCTTCAGATTTTGATTCACTTCCACCTAGCCCTAGTGATGTGATGACAGTTGTAGAGGCAGTGAAGCCAAGCAAATCCACAAACTGTCCACGTGCTTAGTGCTGGACTGTGAGTGGCAGCCTGGAGATGGGGAGGGGGAATAAGGGGTAGAAAGATGGAAATAGTATTAGAAAATAGTTTTTGGAGCCTCAAGTTTGACTTTGAACAGAGACTGCAGGTGAAATCCAGGCCTCATTGAAGTCACTGGGAATTTTACCATTAAGAGGGCCAGAAATTCATTCTGCAAGTTGGATCATGAACATTAAAGCAGCATGAGATTTGTAACCAAATGCAAGAGGGACTCCATGTTCTAAGATTTTTTCGTTTTTGTCATGAACATGAAAATGGGCCCATTCTCACTTAAATGTAGCTCATCTTCAATTGCTATTTGAGGGAAAAGCCATTTCCCATGGAAAATGAGCCACTTTCCAATGAATGTTGGCTCCTTATTTTTGGAATGAAGAGAGTTTTGAATCGGAAAACATTTGAAAATCCTTGTGTGTATTTTAGAATGACAACCACCTTGCTGAAATTACAAACTAAATACATTATGAGGCACTGTGGCTTGATGCAAAAGGCAGTCACAATTTCTGAATATGAACAAAAATTGTAAGCTTTCACAGGGTCATTAAACCTTAAAAGTTTGAGGGGGCTAGGGTGCTTGGGTTCTATCAAACTAAGGGACTTAAAGGCCCAGATCACCAGAGTATCTAAGATCCTCACATTTCCTCTCAGGTAGGGAAGTGTTATTATCCCATTTTACAGATGGGGGAAATGGATGCACAGAGAGATTAAGTGACTTGGCCAGAGTCACACAGGAAATAGGAGGCAGAGCAGGAACTGGACCCAGGTCTCCCATGGACCAGAACCATTAGGATGTGATGCTCAATTCAAGTCTCTCCAAGGTCTTGTAGCAATAAGGTCTTGGTAGCATGTCAATGCAACTCAGTAACTAAGTACAGTGCCCTGCAAGATGATTAAGGAGGGTCCAAAGGGAATCTCATCAAATGCTTCCCAGTTGGAAGGATGGTAGCTGGGACAGTATGTTGGAAAGCAGAGGCAATTTAGGGGTCTCTCTAGCATCTGTCTTAGAAAATGTAAAGGTCATCCCAATCATCATGGTATCCAGAACCCAAATAGCCTTTGAGCTCCATTCAGGAACATAGAGAACCCAGCAAAAACCTCTAGGCAAAAAGAAAAAAAATCCCAAGTTTGGGAAGATCCTGATGCCACAAGACAAGTGGGCCACACACAAGTAACTGCAAATATATATATATTTGCCATTTTTTCAACTAATAAAAAATAAAATTGTTGAGGATTCCTTTTCATTCAGGCTCACAGAGGTTAACTTACTGCATAATCATAAATCATAACTGGTGGTAGGAGATGTGGTGGCTCTCGGTCAAAATTTGAGCTGGGTACTCTATAACCTCTTCTCTCACTATACATTCATTCAGGATCCAGTTCAGGAAAACATCCCTGTTCAGGACAGCACTTAAGCATATGCTTAACTTTAGGGATATGCAGTCTGAAACGGGTGGACTAAAGCTTGTTTAGAAGCTTTCTTAAAAACTGCAAGTCACAAGTATTTTTCAAAGGTCCCTTTGTCCTCTGCTGTGACTGCAGGGTGTTAAATGGATTAGGGGCACCTCCTCCTATTTTAAAGGCCTTTGATGGAATGTAGGCTACACATCTGGGCTAGTGCAGCCACTCATCCCTGTGTGGATCCTTCATCTGAAATATCAGAGCCCATGGCCTCTAAGGTAACGCCCATGAATGAATGATATATTGGAAGGAAAAGTACATTTATTTTACTTCGACTTATTTGACCACCAATACAGCCCTGATAGCAAGCCCAAGCTGTGAAATGACAGAAACACCTCAAAATGTGAGAGATGGCCAGTTCTTTACCAGAGTACTTCATGACCAGTTTAGGGCCAGATTCTGCCACCCTTAATCTCGTGCTAATCCACTGATTGCAGTGGGACTATTTTTGGAGTAAGGCACTACCCAGCTACGGGTAACATCATCTGACCCTAAGAATGTACAGCCTTCAGGAGAGGAACCTTGTCTTTGCATCTCACACAGCACACTAGTGGTACTTAAAGCATAATAATGACAGCAACGTTTAGGATATTACAGCTGAAACCAGAAAATTGCAGAGGAGCACCAATGAACAAGAATACATTTTTAAAAGTTAACCAAATGTTAATGAACTTCAGGGGAAAACAAAATGTGTTTTGGGATTAGTTCAAAGGATTGGCAAATTGTCAGGACAGTTTATTTTATTTCAACTACTTATTGTCTTTGTCTCCGCCTGTGAGAAAGAGTGGACTCACCGCTGGTGTGCCCCTTTATGGCTCGATGTGCCATAGGAGGCTTTCCCCACTTGATGCTCCCTGCTAACAGCCACTCCAGTTCCAATATGGTCACTCTTCCTGTAACTTACTTGGCCGTCTGGCCGCATCACAATTTAGTGCCATCCCTTTTGGGGTAACAAAGCCCAACACGTAGAAGTCCAAGTGTCCTCACAAAAGGTCTTCAGTCATAATTTTGGGATTCATGGTCTTTACGCCCTTCTCTCAGGGCTCTGTCATCCTTATTCCCTTCTCAGGGGCTTCATGCCACCATGCCAGTGGCTTGTAGGGGAACCCAGGCCCTCCCATTACTCTGGGTTCCAGTCCAAGAGCCCTATAACTGACAGCCAAGGCCTGCTTTTTCAGCCTCCTTGCTGCTCTCTCCCTGGACTTCTTCCTATCATGGTTTCTTTTTGAGGCCCTTGCTCCATCACCTCTCCAGGTTCACCCTTCTCTCAGGTCCAGGACTCACAGGCCCTCCACTGGAATCCATCAGAAAATAACACACTAACAAATACAAATATAAACTCAACTTCCACCCTCCTCAGGCTTAACTTTTCATCCCTCTTAAATTTTCCCTGTTCTGTTCCGTGGTTGAACACCTTCCAGGGTCTTCTCCCAAGAAGTCCAATCTCTGCCTTTCTTTCTTACCAGAGCCTTTTCCAGCCCAGAAGCTGCTCTATGTCACTCCTGACTACTTACCAGCCTTCTTTAACAAGAATCTCAGTGTTTAAGCTCCTCCTCGGCTTTCTACTTCACCCATCCTGTCTCCCTACTCTGTAATCCCAGAGAGTGATTGCAGACTCTTTCTGCTTCAGATTTTCTTGCTTTATACTAATCACCCACAGGGACTCATCTTTAATTGGGCCAAGTGTAACCAGCTGGATTGATTGGATGCTCAGGCACACATTAACCCTTTCAGAGCCTGTGTGGGAGAAACACGCCATCACAGCACAATTTCTTATTTGGAAGCCAAGTTCAGCCAGGCTTTTATTCAGAAGAATTTGATTTCAAAATCTTTCTCATTTAGTCCTAGGTATCGAATGTTACTGAAATAAAAGGAATGTTTCTCTCCCAGAAGTACCTAAAGGTGGAGCAAGTGTCTTTCATACAACTATGTTTTGTGGGCAAGAGGGACTAGAGAAATTTACAACACCACCAGATTATTATATTATTTCTTATGAGTGGTATTTTTTTTAAAAGACTCCCCTGATACTTCACACATGAATGGCTGGTTAGCAACCTGCATCTCGCAACTCAGACTTGTCCTTCTAGGTCACTGGTTCAAATGCAGCTCCACTCAGTTTGAGGGCTCTCAGGAGCTAATGTAAAATGTGCTGGCAGTCATAATGTGATTCCTAGCACACAGCTATCCACGTCATAGTTAATCCTAATACCTTTCTTTTACTGGCAGCCTCGACAGAGAGGCCCAGAGCATAGCGCCTTAACTGTCTTCTCTGCCCTTAAAGTGAGCCCTACTGATCAGGGAAGATGTGGGTGGGTGACAACGTATGAAACATCTTTCAGTGGTGCTGCAGTTGCTTTACCTGTCCCGGGAATAAATGAGGGGTGTCAGCTTCTCTCACTGTCTGTTCGGCACCATCAGAAGTTTCCACTTACTTACCTCTCTGCTGTGCCACTCATATGTGATCTAATTCCACTACCCATGAAGTCAATGGGAATTTCACCATTGGCTTCAAGGGAAACACTATCAGTCTTTGGGAGTATAGAGTTACTGTCTTGGAAATTGTAACAGTAGAGTTCTGTTGCTTTTAATTCACACAAGATGAATATCTTTAAAGGAACAGGCATGAATGAATGAGGTAACTTAACACAAGTCAGTGATATGATCCAACCCTTCAGCAAGATTAATTCAGTGACATTCAAGCGATAACTCTTGACTGTCCTTTAGTATTCAAAGGAAGGGAACAGTGTCATAAACATTAATGGACCTCTTTTTCATAAAATGGATGGTATTTCAGCATATACCAAAAGGTTTTATAATGTTTTCTTCAAAGATAAGGGAGGAAAACAGCTCCAAAATGTTTCATTTAAACACAATTAAAATCAAACCCCATTGTACAATCAGGTTTCCCAAAATCTTTATGCAAGTTTGCCAGACATTCAAACCAAAGATCTCTTTTGTTCTAGATTATGTTTTGGTTGGTTCAGAGGGGATGCAATAAAAAGGCACGTGATGATATGGATTTGAAAGCATCATAAGTAACTTTTGACTATACATCAGTGCCATTTTATTGATTTGCTGACTATTTACCACTGGTATTTGGAAAAGCAGTTATGTGATGTGAAACGATCTCCCTCTGTATAGCATTCATTTTGTTCAGCTACAATCCCGGGGTAAAAAAGTAGGTGTACTGCACAACATGACATTTTGATATATTCTCAAGGGTTAGTAAAGGATTTAGTATCAAAAGCAGCACTTCTGCCAGGGCAGATTAAAAAATATGGATGACATTTTTATTAGTGACTGGTCACTCTCAGAAAGTTGTACAGTTCAGATATGAACACAACAGTTCAAATATTTATCTGAAGCATTCAAAAAATTACATGCTCTTGGGTCTAGCGAAATTACTCTGGAGATCTTATGAAAAAGGTTTGTTGTGAGACTTCTAGTACTTCACATTTCCTGTTGTATTAGAAATAGCATGAGAAAAGTTAGGGCACAATCCAAAATCCAGTGAAATTAACAGGAGTCTTTCCATTGACTTCAATTATCTTTGGATCTGGGCCTTTTATTACAGTATTTCTGTACTTCCAATTCAGGGCTTAGTGAGAACCAGGAACTGAAATGACATAAAATGGGAAGCTGGATGAGTGGCTAACCAATAATCTTCAAACGTCAAAAGGGTTCTGGATTAACAAACTGAACTGAACCTCCATTTACTGGTCATCTAGCCATATTTCTTCTTTCCTCCTTTTTATAACTAACTTCTTTATCTGGTCACTTTTTTCCTGGCTTTAACATGATAAACAATTTAAAACCATTTTGTACCAAACAGAAAACGTCTTTTAATGTCATTGACTGAATTTTCAAACCTGTGTGACTAAAGTTAGGCTCCAACAACTGCATTTAGTCACCCAAATGTAAGGCTCTTCCCCCCTTCCCCCCAAAAAAGTATCAAGCACCTTCATTTCGGGTTAACTTCTATGGGATATGTAGAAATCAGGCCACTTTCATTTATGTGCCTAAATATGGATTTAGGTGCCTAACTTTAATCGGTTTGAATTTTAAGATAACCCAATGTGAGAGAAAGTGTATACTCCCAAGGAATAAGTAAGAACAACAATAGTTTTACATCAGAAGTTCATTGACCCTGAAAAGAATGATATCCATCAAGAAAGCTAATAGAACTGCTCTACTGGTCTTCCTGAGAGAAGTCATCACTCAGATGCTAATATAAATTCATTGAGTTGAAGGATATATATGTGTTATCTGTAACAATATTTATTCATTTTCTTCCTGTCAATAATGACTGATCGTTTCCTTTGTATGCTGTAGTTAGAATTGGACTGCATCATTTTTTCTTATATACTTCCCAGCACTCAAGGCATAGTTTTTTCAGTTATACCAGCAGAGCTGTTACACAATTCATAGTACTAATGCTTCTATAAGACATGTGACAGCAGCAGCCATATCAGGCTTTTTTTTTTTTTTTTTTTTTTTACGCCAGCAATAGGATTCATATCCAAGGGACTTTCCTGGACTAAAATTAAACATCTAACAAATACTTTGGCACCGTTAAATAGTTCAAGGGAAAGGCTCCATGGCTTTAATATATACATATTAAGTAGTTTAATACTGTAGAAAGGAGAAGACAGAAGTTTCCCCAATTGGCCTGCCTGAAATTGCACTTTTGGGCCACTTTAAGCAGAACCTTTACCTATACTCATATATTTCAAGTTCCAGCATTCTCGTTGCCTATGCAATGATGCTAGAGTCTCAGTAAAATGTTTTGAGCACAACAAAAACTTTATTGACAGATTAACAGTCCCACAGCCCCTGGGAGAAGCAGATCTTTTACATAGCGGGGGAGGGAGGCCTGCTAGTTGGTTTGATCAGTCGGTCAGTTTATCCTGCTATGGTGACCATTCTTCCCACTGGCTGTGCTGTTATCCACCATTAACAGCCTATTAACATAACTGAATGTCAAGCTTGACTGCTATATTCAACAGTAAAATTATCGTTATCAGTAGATCTGTTGCAGAAATAACCAGGAGTCCCAGTAAATATTAAACCTTCTCTATATTATATTATATTATTACTCTCAGCCATACAGGTCCCAATTACTTAAGATGGTCAGGAATTTTCCCATGAACCCCCGCACCCCCACCGCTGCTGCCCTCCCAGTGCTCCTTTGGAAAATGTTGATTAATCAAACCCAAAACTATTTGCAGGAAAGGGTTGGTTTCAACAAAGCTAACAATTAGAAAATATACAAATAATGACTTTTTCAATACAAAGTTTCACTTTTCAGCTTATAGTTATTTAGATTAAAAGTAAAAACAAAGTCAAAATCAGGATTTAGGCACTCATTCCTGCAGTCCTGAGTCGGGCTGAGAAAAAATTTGATATCTTGAAAATTCTCATGGGACAGGTAAACCCATGAAGAGGGAACAGACGTGTGTCATGTTCTGTCCTCAATGGTTTCTTCTGTAGATTTTTTCCCCATAGTTTGAAAGTTTTATTTCTGATTGAGGGAAAACAAAAAGAAGAAAGAAGTAAAATCTCCATGAGAGATCACAGTGTGAGCCTCCTCTGTAACATGCTGCATCATATCTGCCTCTCAAAATGGCAGCTGATCCCCTGCAGCCAGATAGACTTCTTACAAATGTAAAAATATGCTTAATGGTTGTATTTGCTTCCCATTCCATATTGGCAATCCCACCATTTGAAGAGGTCAAAGGCAGTAGAGACTACTGAGGACAGTGCAGAACCTGGTCTCTCATAATTCCTAGGGAATGCACAGCACCTGAGGGCTGGCCTTACAGCCTGTTCCATGGGGGAAGCCAACAACCTCTGCCCTCCTCCCATGCAAAGATCAGATATAAAACTATACTAGAAAAACCTCATGGAGATTTCCTACTTCTGAGCCACTGCCTACAGGAAAATTGGGCCTATTGTTGTTATCTACCTAAGAAAGTCATTACAAGACTATCTTGCCTATTGAAAGACTATCCTAAAATGATTAATACTGCAGGTCACATTGTAGGAAATATCTATACATGACTAAATACCGTTCAATAGCCCATTAAATCTAGTCGTCAATGAAAGATGGGGAAGGAGAATTAGACATCAGTTTCTCTCTCAAGAGAAATGGGAAAAGTTATAGCAAAATATTAAAGACATGTGTCAGTCTCTTTTCTTACCTTTCTTTCAGAACAAGATCATGAACAGGTTTTATTAGACCCCTGAAGTCTCTTCAAGGCTGGGCTAATGAATCAAAGCTTCTCCTGTCATAAATTAGAAAGTCATTGGAATTCGGTATGCAAATTTCCAAGGCTGTATGTCTTGGGTCAGCATGGTCCTGAAATGGTCCTCAATAGCCAGAACTCACAGCAAAGCAGCTTATTTCAGCCTCTCACTCAGGCTGATTAAATGGCTCATGCAGTTCAAACTGACTCTAGCTGGTAGACACAATTTGATAAAATATAATTCTGCCTGGGGCTATCTGAACGAAATACATGAGACCCACATTTTGCTCATGTTGAAATCAATGGAAGATTTGCCACTGACTTTAATGGGAGTGTTTTCACTTTAAATCTCACTATAGACCACGTTAGTTATACTCCCAGATAGAATATTAGTGTGTGGAGAGTTCTATGGGTCTTTCCCATGCCAACAATGGCATGCATGTAAGTTTCTAGATGAGGTACTATGATTTGTTAATATTTTTATTAACTATATTTTTAAATTTCAGCACGTGCTCAAGTCTATCCTTATTCAGCGAAATGTCTAAGCCTGTGTCTAAAATTAAGAACATGCTTAAATCCTGTGGAAGTCAATGGTTTTTGCAGGTAGTAGGGCCCTGATTCAGTTAGGAATCTCGGATAAAACTTTGGCCTTAGTGCAGACAAAACTACCATTAAAATTAATGGGAGGGTTTCCTTCAATAAGGCTGCAAGACTTCAGGGCCCTCAAGCTCTGTATCTTCATTTAATGCTGAAGAAAGAGTACAAGCAGATAAAATATATTCTAGTTACGATTTTCCCCGCAAAACACACTTTGATATATGGTTAAGTGCTCTTAACGAGAGCTTTTCTGGCAGCTCTTATTCCATTCACAGCCTTCCCACTGAGAATTCCCTGATACATACACACATGGATGTGCTCATGCATGCACACATATTCATTTCTAAGTGATTTTGTATATTTTTCTCAGAAGATGGAAGAGGGGGAGAGAGAGAGAGAGAGAGACTTTCTATGTGGGTATTTGCATTCTATTGAACCATTCATCCAGCTATCAGCCTCAACTCCCATTTCTTTCTATTGTACTGAAAAGACAATGCCACTGTTTAAACCAATTTCATTAACACAGGTAATTTTACTACAGCTGATCACAAGGATGCCACCATTGTGTGGAGACAAATGGGATGGTTCTAAAGGCAAAAAAATTGCTCTTCTAGACTTTGAAAACTTCATTTGATATTGAAATAGATAAGTCAACATTAATTCAGTTTGAAGTTAAGCTCTAGATAAGTCAACATTAATTCAGTTTGAAGTTAAGCACTCTGTTCCATTAAAATGGCATTGATTTGCTGCTGATATAAAATGAACCACCAAAGACATTGATTAAAAAATAAAGCTTTACAAAGGGATATACAACTGATCATCAATTACAGCAAAAGAATTAAAGTGTAACTTGAAAGGAGTTTTAGAACTGTGGGCAGTGGACTGTATTACATTTAGAAACAGAATATTAGCTATCAGTCAGGTTTCTCCTTGATTATTGTGAATAGGTCTGGGGACGAGGGAAGGAGGGATGGGTATCTCCATTTATCTGCAGACTGTGGCCCAAAGAAAGTGCAACCAAGTCTTTCCAGCTTGACTGTCTCCTTAGCAGAGGGAATATTTTTAGTCCATTGGATTTTGAACAACTTCAGAGACCAAATGGATAACACTTTAGAACTGTATGTAGAGTTCAGGAGAACTGAGTGAAAATCCAAGGCCCAGATTGTAAAATCCTTATTCCCAAGATTAGTTCCATTGCCTTCAATAAGTCTACATGTGTAACTACTCACCAAAGGGAGTAAAGTGACTGCAGTGATGGCCCAGATGTTGCCTTGATCTCTGCGAATGGTCTCCTAACAAGACAATATTTTTCAAATTTATTTTTATATAGAATTCTTGAAATAATTTTTGCTCATAATTATAGGTCAGGGATCTCGTTTTCAAGCAGTTTATTGCAAATATTTTATATTTAGTATTTGAAAATTGAGCTGTATTAACTAAATACCTTGGTTATGTGGTATGTCTCTGTTCCCTGATTGGACCATCTTAGCTCAGAATCAGGTTTCCATCATGATTACAAGTTTGAAATTTAGACTCTGATCCTGCAAATGTTTATGCCCCTGCTTACCTTTCCTCATGAGACCAATCATATTGAAATCAATTATTTTGCAGGGAAATTGAAATCGAGGCCTTAACCTCCCTGTATATTTTACAGTATTTGCTTTAACTTAGTTGTTTCTGTGAACACTTCTGCCACAAAACTTGTTTACTAGAATATTTATGGAAATCAAACACAAACGCTGCAAACACTCAAAGCAAATTCATAACAAAATTGTAACGAATATTCATTGATTTTTTTCCAGACTTTGCCCATCTTTATAGTTTGATTTTTGCTGAACAAACACTATCTAGGGAATTATTTAAATCTTCTTCATTTTATTTCAGTTACCAATCCAGATATTTAATGGTTTTGACATTTTGAATAATTATTCCACCAGGTATCTACCTTCTTCCTGAAACAGCAAACTAGTGTTAAGGGAGAGAGTGTATACCTAATGAAATAATTACATTCAGAATGTCAAAATGATTGAACATCTGTACTGTCTTGAGAGTTTAGAGAAAAGGGTGGTACACTTTAACAAATAGTTTCTTTCCTGCAAAAACAAATTAGTTTTGCAGTAAATATTTTTCAGTTTTCCATTTCTAAAATCTGGGGGGGGGGGGATTTTAATTTAAAAAATGGAAGATCTCAAATGGAACAATTTTTCAGCAAAACTTTATTTTTAAATACAGGGCATTTTCCATTTGAAAAAAAATGTTTATGCAAGATTTTTTTTACTAGTTCTCTTTTTCTTTTTCTTGAAGAATGGAAACATGATCTATTAATCAGACTGATACAGGGTAGGAAGGGAACATTGCTTATATAGATTTCCTACACTCATAAACTGAGGATTAATTTAGACTTCAGTGGGAGCTTTGGGAGCTCAGGGCATCTCAGGATCAGTCCCTAAAACAGGAAACAAATTCACAGATATCCATGCAGTGGTTCACTCACATGGGTAGCTATCAACTAGTAGTTTAGGAGGCAGTTCCAGACAATCATGACCAGGCAAAGCTTCACTGCAGTACAATACATAATTTGCTTGAGTTTGTAACTATTGAATCTTTAGTAGGCTGGGAGTGTCATCTACAAATCAAACATTTTATTTGTCTAGTCAGCCCAGTTAGATACTTTTATCATTTCAGGGAATCCCCAGGAGAAAGGAAGGTTTATGTACGGTGAAAGTACATTTGCAGATACAATACCACATTTTTCAGCACTGATGACCTCAGTGACCTGAGTACCCAGCATGAGAATTTACAGTGGCTTGTGATAGCCAAGAGCCAATAAGAAACAATGGCTTGCAGTCCCAGTGAAGCATGCAAACACATTCTACGGGCAATGGGGGTGTTTTGTGTTCACAGTATCACCAATGGGTCTCCAGGCTATACTTCTTTTAATTAATTTGGTATAGCCTTAGAGTTCTTTATTAAGCTTGGGTTTTTATATGACTTCCAAAAGAAGTTCAGGAAGTTTCTTTGGAAACCTCATTGGTACCTCTGCTGAAAGAGGAGACTACACACTCATGGCTGTGTCCTTTGTTTATTTCTGATATAAAAGCTCTGTTGCAAGTTTGAATCATGGTTCATGTGGTCAGCAAGGTTCACTTCCTTTATTTATATCATGCTACTGGCAGGCATGACTCTTTACACACAATAAGTTTTCTGCTCCAAATAACTTTTACAATCTAGTATCTTAATTATCTCTCTTTTTTCTAAATGTGAAAGTTGTTTGAAGAAAACCTTTTCCAGATGGGTTTGTAACTGAGGAAACACTAGCCGATGAATTAATCAATAATTAATCAATAATCTGAAGGAAGGCTAAAAGAATTGGGTTTGTTTAGTTTGGAAAAGAGATGACTGAGAGGGGACATGATAGCAGTTTTCAGGTATCTAAAAGGGTATCATGAGGAGGAGGGAGAAAACTTGTTCACCTTAGCCTCTAAGGTTAGAACAAGAAGCAATGGGCTTAAACTGCAGCAAGGGAGGTTTAGGTTGGACATTAGGAAAAAGTTCCAAACTGTCAGAGTGGTTAAACATTGGAATAAACAGCTTAGGGAGGTTGTGGAATCTCCATCTCTGGAGATATTTAAGAGTAGGTTAGATAAATGTCTATCAGGGATGGTCTAGACAGTATTTGGTCCTGCCATGAGGGCAGGGGACTGGACTCGATGACCTCTTGAGGTCCCTTCCAGTCCTAGAGTCTATGAATCTATAAGGCAATTTAAAAAAAAATGCAAGGACCATACTGGGTTTCCAAAATACCAGCTGGCTTGAGTTACTGAGAATGCACTGAAGCAAAGTCTTTATGCAATTAGAATAAGGAAACAGCACCTGTACCATTTCTGGGATCAGAAAAATGGAGATTTAAAAAGTACCTCCATGCATTTTCAACAAAACACACTACCCTCAGGGTATATGAAAACATGCTTCTAAATTATTACATGTGACACTTGGGAATATTCAAAATATATGTCCATATACTACTCAGGGCCAACTCCTTCATGCTGATAATTAGGGCTACTCCTCAGGTATTCTTTGTAGAAGACCACTTTTGTGCCATTCCTGAGGTACTGGTAGACTAACCAGTCATCTCCACAGGACTACACATGTCCTGCACACACTTAAGTCATCCCAATGCACCCTTTGCCTGCTACTGGTGTAATGAGCAATGCAGTGAATATGTTAGCACTCAACTCCAAACACTTTGCTCGCTGGATGGGCAACTCCACATGACTAGATATGTCCGTTCACCCTCCCCCTCTGCCCTCAATGCCACTGAACGTTCCTTTCTCACATGCAGATCTGTGGAGTCTGGGAACAGGGCAGGTAAATGCTGCCAAAGAGGCAGCTAAGACCCTTGAATTCAGTAAGAGCAAGAGATCTGCAAACGGAGAGCTTCCACCATGCACAGATCAAAGGGACACAGTCTGAGTCGAAACAGAGCCATCTCTTATGAAGCTGTTTCGCCACCATAGAGAAATTGCTTATAATCCATGTTTAGTATATAATAACTAAACCTATAATACAAGGATGTAACCTTAACTTAAGACTACTGGAAGAACTTCCAAGAGAGCACCACACCACCAGCAACTAGTTCCAGCCTAGTAGAAAATTTGCATTGGCACACGCCATAAGGTAAATACACAAACTGCAGGGGTAATCACTAGCACTAAACAACTATTTGTAGAGGCAGAGTACTTGCACTGCAATAAATTAGTTACAGAAATCAGTTATGCACCATTATCATCAAGCAATCTAAAATATACCCAAGGAATAAGGATCAGTCCAGGAAATACAAACCACAGCTCAAATGCAAATACCTCCTGCAACTGACAGCCCAGCCAGGGGCATATTAGTACTTCAGTTCACTAACATGAGCCTCTGGGAATCTTAAAGAAGAGACATAACAAAAACAAAATGTAAAGCTTTAGAAACTTGTGAAAAAAATAAGCTACAATGATGCAGATTATATATATAAAGAGAGAAAGAAAATTGCTCCCAGGATGAGAGATACCACTTTTCACCTTAGAGCAAATTTGTGCTGTGGCTTTATAAAAACTGGAAGACAAGAATTTATGAGTTAGACTTCAAACCATTGTGGTACACACCGACATCGCTGTACGATAACAATATAAATAGCCTTGTGTGTATTTAAAGCAAATTGTGAAAGACAAAGGGGATTGCATGTACTCATGGAGGTGGATCCTCAGCCAGTGGAAATCTGGGTAGCTTCACTGTAGTCTATAGACCTATCTTGCTTCACACCAGTGGAGGTTCTGATTCATACAGCTCAGCAAAATCAGTTGAAATTAATTCAGAGTCTCACATGGTCTCAATGGGCTCTGTGTCCAGCCCAGATTCAGTAAATATGAACACCATATATAGTCCATCTGTTTTACCAAAAATCTTTAAACAGACATCTCTCTGAGGCAGGGATAGTCTTTTACTCAGTGTTTGTTCAGTATGATGCGGTCCTGATACTAAGTGGGGTTTTGAGGTGCTTCTTTAATGCAAAGATTCAATAATTTTAAATACTCTTAAACTGTATATTAATTCCATTGCAATACCTAAAGCAGAGATAATACACTGGAAGTGAGCATCCAAACACATTAGGTGGGTTTCAAAATCGTATCCTTGTAGTAGAGTTTGTTTGGGGTGTTTTTGCTTTTCTATACAATAGCCAATGCCATTAAACTGACAAAATCTGTACACGGCCCTAGTATTCAGACAAAAATAAAAAATTCCAGATGTAACAAGGATCCCAGAAAGCCAAGGTAATGAATGCATTGGTGATTCTGTCTAAACAATATGTATAAATACTTGTGAACCTATAAAGTGCATTTTTATTGCTATGATAGGGATATAAAGGAAAGTCAGATTCATTTAAGAATGTAAACATTTTTCTTATTACTGAAGTCTGTGTCCCTATCAAAGAGGATTTACCATCAATTCCAGAGGCCACAGTGATAGGAAATATTGACAGGAAGCCTTAAAATGGAATTCTGCACATGCAGCTCCCTTGACTCAACACTAGCTACCCCAGGAAAAACAAATCACAACCAAGATTTGTGGGTCACTGCTATAATATCATAAACCTGGACAAACAGGAAATTGAAACCTCCACCATCTCAAAAGACTGTAGAGAAACGGACAGAACCAAACAACACTGAATGTAGAGGAAGCAAGACAGGGCTTGGAATCTGAATGCAGATCCTGGCAAGAATCCACAGCTTGGAATCTCTGATGGGCTAAGCCAACATCTCCAGACTTTGGGAATTTGAAATGCAGTTCTGAATGTTGTGGCTCAGGCTCCACTTGCATTTTAAGCATTGTGATTTGGGGAAGAGAGCAATCTTCAGAGTTTCCTCCAAGGACTTCAAAAATATGGTAAAATTTTAAAAAACAATGGGATAAACACATTTGTCTCGTTGTTTTAATTCTCTCTTCATTTTCTAAATTGCTTTCCCCCTTTCTATGCCTCCCACTCACTAGTTACCTTTTCATAGTCCATTTGTTTTCTGGAAGGCAGCAACAAGCATTTGTTAGCTCAAAATATGTCTCTACTCTTGTATTTCCCTCACTACCCTCCAGTATATTAGCAGCAGCTGCACATCTTTACCTAGGAAAGCTTCTGTTCTTTTTAATTTTTGTCTACTATGATGTCCTTTTGTTTTCTTTGAATTTTATCTTCAGTTAAGTTGCACTATATTTTATTTCCAATATTTCTGGTTATATATTGTAAAGTTTTACTCTGCAGTTCTCTATGAGTTGGCTAGATGTTCTTCATTATTTCTGTGGGGCTCTGGAAAAAAAGCAATTTCTTTATTTGAGAATCCTGACATTTATTAACATCATAAAACTCTCAAGATAAAATTGCGGTTTTCCAGACAGTAATTTCATTTGCAGGAGAACTTACAAGGAATTTATTTTAAAGCCAGGTAAAACCTAAAATATGAGACATGCATGGAATGCAGACCCAAAAAAGTAGGAAATATATCATGAATTGAAAACTGTGTGGTTGTCTCATACATGTTAATTAGGACAGAACAGGTAAGCTAAAGATCCAAACTTTCAAGTTTTCTTGTCCTGTATCCAAAAATGTAGTTCCTGGGAAATGTATCATTTAGAAAGGAATAATTATGTTATTGCCAACGTCTTATGAATATGAATTCTTTATACAGAACAAGGCTGCTTCAACTTTATGTACACAACCATTCCCATAATTGTAGATGCTGAATACTACAGGGAGGTAAACCTCAAAAGAATTGGAAAACAATGTGTCCTACTTTAAGCATACATAATAACCTTTTATCTGAGGATCTGAAAACAGTTTACAAAAGTGGGGGCATCCATATTATTATTCCCTTTTTCCAAGATGGTAAATCGAAGCTCAAAGACTGAGTGACTTGCAAGAGTTCCACTGTTGAGCCAATGGCCAAGTTCTGAAGACAACACAGATCTCTCGACTCCCAGTCACCCACTCAAACTACTAGGTCACATTGCTTCCCAAGATATCAGCCGCAGAAAAGACTATCCTAATTTTCCAAACATATTTGGTGAAGAAATCTTAGCTGCATTCACATCAGAGTACCCTATGATGAGAATGGCTAATCCAGAAAGTGAACAATACACTAGTGAGCCCTGATTACAATTTAGACTGAACCCTAACTTCTTAGACAACCTTTTGTTATGAGGCTTTACAGAAACCTGGGCCAATGTGGCCAATGCGTACCACACAGAAATTGTCCAACTAAATTTCCCTCTGTGGAAAGGTAATTGAAATTCTCCCTCACAGGTCACAAACACAGATGGATTTAATCTCACAAAAAGCTAACGTTAACAAAAGAAAAATATCCTATGTGATATTGCAAGACATGTCTGAATTTTCTGATTTCAACAAGGACTGGAAGAGGCAATAATGAGGAAAGCCACTGTCATTATGAAGAGCATTTATTATGTGTGTAACACCATAAGTGTACATGATGCTTAACAAACATGTAAGGACAAGGTCCCTTCCCCTGAAGATCAGCTTACAGTCTAATTCTGACAGATACAATACACAGGATACCCATTCAAGGGCACAAGCAAATGGAGTCACCCTCTGAGGAGGAAGGGGTTCAACAATAAGAAAAAGGTTTTAAGGAGATGTGGGAGAGTGGCACATATGAATTGTGAGACTGTTCCAAGCATGGGAATATCATGAAGTAAGGCACAAAGCTGAAAGTGAGAGAGAGGCACAAAGGTTGGAGTTGAGAGTACTGGGAAGAATTTCAAGGAGCAGGCAGAGGAAATGAGATGTGAGATGTAGCTGTGGGCAAAGTCTCTCATTATTCAAAATGGGTCTTAAGTATCTGAAAAGGATGGAGAAACTACCCACTTAAGGAGTCACATGCCCATTTCAGTTATGTCCCTCCACTGAGAATGACTCAGATCAAATACATTGTGCTACATATTGTAAACAAACCTTCAACGTGGCCAGACAATTCTGAAATGATGCCCTCCTGGGGAAGGGAGGAATAGGATCTGAGGAACTAAAAGGGGAAACAACTGTATACCCCAGCTGAATCCAACTGCCATCTCCTTGCAAAGGGACCTGGGAGCAAACCAGAAGGCTAGTGAGACTTCTTTAAAAATCTTCTAAATACTTCATAACTTGTCTAATGGAATGATCTCCAACTTATCAGCCAAGTAAGTCTAAGCAGCTAGCCTATGTTACTCACTTTGGTATACCTGTTTCTTTAGATATGTTCTGATGTTTAGTATGTGGCTGTAACAAATGCTTTAAGAACTCTCTGCCTCATATGTAAAGGTGAACAGGCACGATATCTAATAAATACGTCATGCCTTATACATGGATCTGTCTAACTCCTTTGCAAGCAGAACTGGTAAGGGAAAGTCTGGAACTATAAAAACGTGAAGCCAGGAAACTGCAAGATGTGGCTTGGGCATCATTGAAAGTAGAGAAATGTCAGGGATTGGCTAGAGTTTTGGGTGAGGATTCAGGTCACTTCATATTTTATCCAGAGTGATTTCCCCATCCTTAATTAATTCACTACTTCAAGTTTCAAAATTACATTCCCAACATAAAGTGATTTGTGACTTTTAAATCTTGTAGTTTTTTTTTCCTGTTGGAAACAGTGATTAGCTACATGGTGCAGAATAATTGACCATCTTCTACAGAACAGTTGAAAATCTTTCCAATGCTGCTGTACCCATAAAGTCTTTAATAGTGCACAGGGTCTTATGGGGACTGTCTACTCTGAGGGAAACTTCTCTTTATAGGCCTGAATTTGACAGTAAACAATAAGATATCACAAATTACACAAGTTTTTAAAGTCCATTTGCAAAACTGCAAGATTGACTGATGAGCTTGTCATTGGAAACTAGCAAATCTGATGTCAGAGGAAAGAACTTGATTCAACATACACCTCTACCCCGATATAACGCTGTCCTTGGGAGCCAAAAAATCTTACCGCATTATAGGTGAAACTGCACTATACTGAACTTGCTTTGACCCACCGGAGCGCACAGCCCTGCCCCCCCGGAGCGCTGCTTTTACCACGTTATATCCAAATTCATGTTATATTCGATCACATTATATCGGGGTAGAGGTGTATTAATATTTCATACAATGCCTTATGAATGTATACAGTAGTTCGCCTTCCTTCTTAAAGTCATGTCAGTTAGCATTTTCAACCCTGGACATCAGCTGAAAAATTAAAATGACCTTGAGTGCCAGTGCCAGTTGACCACATCTCTTAGAAGCACTACTGGGAATTGTCTTCATCTGTAGTCAGTCAGTATTCTCCCATCTTTAAACTCTTGGTGATATAAATAATTACCACAAATCAGGTATCAAATCAGGTATCAAATCAGGTTTCTAGGACCTGTTAGTGGTGGCAGTTTGTTGGCCAAACAGCTAGTGACTGAAGATTTGATAATTAACATACTATTTTAGGGTTTTCATTCTAGTCCTAAAGACAGAAAATAGTCATTCAAATAAGGAACTGTAGTCAGGTGGATTCTTCCTCTGTCCACATGGTTCCAGTAGTAACTCCCCACCTGAGGATGTGATAATTTCTTCCTGAAAAGATAAAAGGACATACACAGTATCATTCAAAGGTGCTTCCGCCTTCTCCTGTCCCCTCAAGAAACAAAACCATGGCAAAAAAGAAGATCCTCACTCAATTCCAGTAAGGATCAACCCTTTGGTGAGATGAGAAACTGGCTGCTATTGCCCAACTACACATCTTAAAAAATGATTATCTGCAATTCTAATAAGACACACAAATGTGCATCTGATAAAATGTACACTGGGATACCAGCAGCTCCTATTCTCTCTTCCAGAGGTGGAGCTGCCCATACAAAAACCAGCTCGTTCTTCACCTCTGCTTTGTACAGGGACTGATATTCCGTCTTCCACACAGTCAGTGGAAAGGATCATGCTAGTTCCACATCCTTCTTAGTGCTCTGCATAACCTATGCCACCCTCTGCACATGTACAGTTGATAACCGTATGCCAATATAAAAAGAATGGAATAAAAGACTAAACCATTTTCCATAGTTAGCATAGAAACTGTTATTCATTATTTAAACTGGCACTTTAGAATACAATAAAAATTGAGTGGGAAAATAAGAGTTACATAAATCAAGGGAATTCTGTTTTGTTATTCATTAAAAATGACTGAAACAATTTTAATGAGTCCATTAAAAATGACTTGGGGGTTAGATATGGGGCAAAACCATAGATCAGAACATCCCAAAGTTAGGAATGCAGCTGAATCCAAATTTAGATCTGAGTTATTGGATTTGGATTTTCAAAGGTGTTCATTTCTCAGTGAAACTCAATGGGAATTTGAGTGCCTAACTCCTTTAAGCCCCATTGAAAATCCCAGTCTTGGTCCATGCCCAATCACTATGTTGGGTTGAAAATAAGTCTGGAAATTTCCTATCCAAACAGAAACATTGTGGGAAAGTTATGAGCAAGCAGAGACAGGGGTTTAGTAGGGAAAGCCACTCTCAACTTAATTATAATGTTTGTTGCTTTCAACACTATATTTATATGCAAAAATAAACCCTAGTGGTTGTAAAAACTCATATAAACATTAGACTGGCTAGTGCCACATGGTCTTTTGTGGCTGTAAAGCTGGGTAGTAGTTACCTAACCTGACAATCTCCCAGCACCCACATTAACTGGTATCTCCAAATGAAGACCAGAATGAGGCAAAGAAGAGGAAAGAGGTTCAAGCTCTGTATTATTGTTATTTCCTAGCCCCTTTAGTTTTGGTGGCTGGGTCTGAATTCTTACAGCTTTTGCTGTGGTCTTTGGGACCCACAGTAAACTTTGGGCTATGAAGATAAATGGAATCCACCTACAGTTCATCTTAACCATGACAAAAGACCAGGAACCTTCCTGAAAGAGTTTCATCTAAAACAGAACTTGGGCAGGATCTGGAAGAGAGTATGTTAATTTCCATTGTGCTGCTTTCACATCCTCTGGCATTGTGTACCTGGCCATTAAAAGGCTGTGGAGGGCTTGAGAGCACACTTCAGAGGTAAGGAAAGACAGAAAAGTTTCAGAAACAATGATACGGAAGACAGGAACTGACACTCAGGAGCAAACTGACCAGTTTTACATATGTCCAGTAAGCCAGACAATTAAAAAAGAACTGGGTGGTCACTTTAGAAGAAGAGCAGCTTCTCTAATGACACTGTCATAACCACACCTGTCAATTTTACCATCCGTGAAGCTCTCTCCCCACACAGAAATAGTTTTTTCCTTTTTGTCTGGTCTTAATAGACACTTTGCTTCTGACAGGTACCCTTGTTCTCTTTGCAGATGGATGGGGTGTCTTGTGTGGTTATTGCCTATGATGGGCAAGGAGAAAACAAGGGAAATACAGGAAATTTTGTCAGACTTGATTGCCCCCCAAAAGAGGAGGAGACACATGGCTGCCAGAACACCTGCCTCAGGGACTGAGTTCCACCACAGTTTCAGCCTGCAGTGTTTAAGTGCCAGCTGTGCAACTGTAGATGCACTCTTCTGTTCCCGGCCAGGAGGATCCTGAGAGTCCCTCTTCCAATATACCGATCTAGGTGATGCTTGTTTCTGTAGGAGGCAGTACAAAGAGATGCACTGACTTTGAAAAAGACAGCCAAAATGAAGGCTGCTTCAAATATATAAAATAAAATGGAGGTGTCTAGGTTCAGCTTTCCCCCTGCTTATCATGTGGGGTTTGTGTTCTATGTATAACGGGATAGATCCATAGCATAGGCAGTACAGTGCCACCTTTATAATACCCCCTCCATCCCGTCCCCGTTTCCCCCTCCCCCGTGACACAAATTGAAGTTAGAGCCAGCTTAGGGCTGCTCTACCTTGTGCCAGGGGATAATGGTCTTGAGGAGTTGTTCCTCTAGCCAGGATCACTGTACCACATTGCACTCTGGCCCCACCCCTCCTTGGAGTGGGCAAATAGAGATTGTGTGCCAGGCTCACATCTCTCCTGTGCTAGTTAGATTCTCAGCTTCTGCATTAAGGTAGTTTTACGACCTCTTCTTGTGCCATTTCTTGAGAGAGGCCAGGAATCTGTCCCAACCTATTTATGTAGAATATTACACTCTGCTCTGACTGCATGGTCTGTTTCTTCTTGCAATGTAAATTCCTTGAGGCAGGGACTGTCATGTTTTGCGGTGACCTCACTCGTGAGCGCAACTTCTCGTCTCCATTAAACTGATATAAATCTAGTGAATAATTCCAGATTTACCACAGTGTCACAGAGCAGATTTTCCCTCTGTTGCTCAGTATTATAAGTACTAACAAGAGGTTCACTGGGGGAAGGAATAGAATGTGTGTAGATGTAGAGAAAGCATGCAGAGATGCTTCAAACTGAAGTTCATGGCACCTTAAGGAAGGCTTAGAGGAGAGGGAAGGGAAATTGGGAGCAGGAGAAGGGAAATTAGGGGAAGAAAAGGAAAGCTCCTTACATGTTGTCTAAGGAGAAATGGGATATGGAAATAGTCGTAGAGGAGAAAAAATCCACTGGAATGAGAGTGAAACAAAGAAAAGAAAAGAGGAGAAGGAGAAGGAACAATACAGGTGAGGAGAAAGAGAAAAACAGAAGAAAAATTGATGGAGAGACACACATGAGAAGAACAGGAGTACTTGTGTCACCTTAGAGACTAACAAATTTATTTCAGCATAAGCTTTCGTGGGCTTCAGCTCACTTCTTTGGATGCATAGAATGGAACACACAGACAGGAGATATTTATACATACAGAGAACATGAAAAGGTGGAAGGACGCATACCAACTGGAAGAGGCCAATCAATTGAGATGAAACATGTGAGAAGGTAAAAATAACCTGTTCCACCAGAAATCATGCTGCTTTTTAGTCACAGACTGGACCATAAGAAGCACAACTTCCCGGAGAGCCAATTCCTGGCGATGTAGAGTTATCAAAGGCTCATGGTAAACTATTCTGGGAAGAGGGATTTGGATAACATAAGAAATTAGCCTTAGTCCATTCCTAAAACTGAACCCAGACTATTCTTCAATTTGTTTGACTCACACTCTCCTAATTGTGTGTGCTTTTGCATTTTGTGGCTCCAGGATAGAGGCTACAGTGCTGAAATACCATCAAAAGCCCTTTTCTTGTAATATTTCCAATCCAATTTTGCAGACCAAAGAAGCTCAGAAAGTGTTAGCTCTGTCAGTCCCTATTAGTGAGTGCAATTTTTGGTCCTTCAAAGCAGGCACTGCATACAAAGCTGGTTAGAAAGGGACACGAATGAATACTGAAGTTTTGAAAGTGGAAAAAAAATCACTGGTTCACTTCAGCAGAGAAACAAAACTTCAGGTGTATGAAGTTTAATTTGTATATTCTGACTAGAGCCACTGTACAGTAGTTTAGCTTTTCACGATGGTTATTTCCATGGTCTAGGTTGGTTTCAAATTACATGGTTCCTCTTTAATTTATTAATCTGCTGAGTTCAGTGATTGATCTTTCCACAATAAGTGATACCTTGTGAAAATCAATAAGATCCGTGAGTGTCGCATGCCGGTTGGGATCCACGCCCAAGAAGCTGTAGAAATCCCCCGAAGCATCCACCAAAAAGTGTTTGAACCCACTCTGTTGGCGATAAGACAAGGCATAGCCCCAGATTTTCTCACTGACCCGCACCAGGAATGCTCCTTCAGACTTGTTCATTAGCAGCTCTTCTGCCTCCTGGCGGCTAATAATACCTGCCAAGAAGAAAGAGGCCACAGTCATCACATAATGGGCCCTGAAGAACGTAGTAATTAAAATGAAATAGACATGTATTAAAGGGTGGAGGTGAAGCTGAAATGTTCAAGGCCTCTCAAGTGTTCAAGCACTTACAGTGGAATGTGATTGTGGTAGGAGGTTACAGCTCTGGGGACTCAGTAATTATTACTTGTCTTTGATGGAATTCTGCACGCTTAATTTGTTACTTATGTGATTATTAATAATTATTTCCACTTGTTTTACCACATCCCCACTGTCTTCACAGTTCTCCTAAAGATGTGCACAAAATACAACTCAGAGAGAAATAAATTAAATAGAAAAGGTCATTTAGTCTCTGGATTCAGTATCTACACTCTAAGCCACTGAAAGAAAGGAGATATCAGAATAGATAGAGCACTGGAACGTCCAGGGGTTGCAGTTTCTGTATCATGGGTACTCAGGGGCTATTGGCAATTATAATTATACTTTTCATCAGGTAATATAGTACCTCAGATCTCATCATCTCAAAATGTTTTGCAGTTAATAATTAAGGCAATCTTCAATCTAGCAGAGAAAGGTATAATGCGATCCAGTGGCTGGAAGTTGAAGCTAGACTAATTCAGTCTGGAAATAAGGCATAAATTTTTAACAGTGAGAGTAATTAACCATTGGAACAATTTACCTAGGGTCATGGTGGATTGTCCACCACTGCCCATTTTTAAATCAAGGTGGGAGGTTCTTCTAAAAAATCTGCTTTAGAAATTATTTGGGGGAAGTTCCATGACCTGTGTTATATAGGAGGTCAGATTGGCTGATCACAATGGCCCCTTCTTGTCCTGGAATCTCTGACTGTACAAAACACCACTTCCAGACTCCTGAAGGGTTGCAGTGCCCTTCAGAAGACAGGGGAAAAGATTGTGTCCCAGGATATGCAATCTCCCTGGAGCTGCTTGGTATGCAGGAGGGTTACATGCTGCACCATTCAGTAGCATTATGCAGACTGCTCTCCTCTGTGGGCTGGCTCATTCCAAAGGCCAATATGCAGGGGAATGAGGTTATATCTTTGTCTTCTCCCCCTCCCTTATTGAGTAATTGGCTCACAGCTAGTAGAAGTCTCTTTGCTAGCTAATGACTGCTAACTTATTCAGAAGATTTAAGAAAGATCAAGGCCTAGATTTTCAAAGCCACTTGGGGGATCAGCTCTAAGTTAATGGAAAATAAGTGTCCAAATCTCCCTGGTAGCTTTCAAAATCTCACCCCCAACGGGGAAGTTCTGGAAATATTTAGTTTCTTTTAGTTTAGAAAGATCTTAAGTTTCTTTAGAGGACAAGGGCCATATGTTATCTCAATCAGGGACTCAAAACTGACATTGTTGAGAGTTCTGAATGTAGACAGAGAGTAATATAGGACCCTAACATACCCAATGACAGGTACAGTCAGAAATGTCCACATAACTGGGCTATGTCCTGTCGTAATAACTGGGCCTACAAATTTACTCTAATTGTGAGCTCAACTATGAAAAGTTGAATGAAGGCTCATAAAGTATCATAATAACCTATAATAAATGTTGATGGGAAAAGGTGCAAAAAGGAGACAGAAAGACTGAGTTAGTCCAATCAAAAGGAACTGCTGTTATAACTCAAGGACTGTGTTAAGATCATGCCTGGTAAACAAAACAAGTGTGGGATCAGAAATCAATGAACCAAAATTGATGTGTTGGCAATCAGGCCTACCTGGTGCACAAAATAATGAGGGGATGGGCTATTCCACCCATCACTCCCTTTGAGGTACCTCAAAGAGAGACTTTTTTTGGGAAAATCTAATGGAGTGTGATAATGACTAACTGAAAAGTGAGAGAAGGGGAAAAAGCAAGCTTCACCATCATGATTTCCAACCCTACCGCCTCCTGGGACTCTAGACCTTCTTCATCCTAATCCTGAAAGATTTTCTGACTAGAGAGAGAGGCAGACAAATGACATTGATGCCTCCACCAGCTTTGGCTAGATCCCAAATGCCACCTGGGATGTGAGACTTCGTACCCACACTTCACCCCAGGCATCCTTTTCCTTCCCTGCCTTATTTCTTGTCTTTCCTATCTCTCTTCTTTTTCCTTCTGTCTTACAAGTCTGTCTTAGCAGGTCAAGGCTGCATATTTTGCAACACTGCTTGAGCTTGGGATCAGAGAGAGCAACTAAATGAAATGCCCTAAACTGCCTGATGGTGGCATGAATTTGCCAGGTCTCAGAGTGGCTAATAAGACCAAGTGCCATGCCTGTGTGTTTTCCAGCAGTGAGGTTGCAAGTAAGAGTCAACACCAGAGAGAGAAGCTGCTTTTTTTATCTTTGCTGTTCTTTTCTTTCCTCTTTTGTGTACATATGTCTGTTTTTGTCTTCTAGGAAACAGAATAGGATTTTAACAACAGCTCCAGCCCATTTCTACTAACTTCTTCTCTTTTTTTTTTTACATCAATTCTGGATAAGCACATGACAAAATTAGTAAATTAATGTACGTGGATCATGCAACTCTCTTCTTTGCGTATAATATTCTAAACTTGCTCTAATCAATGTATGATAAGTCTATCAAATTATAGTCTATAGCTATGGCTACATTATGAGCTATGGGCATGATGCCCGCTCATGTAGACATACTTGTGCTAGTTTTCATCAACCTACTAATGTACTTGGGGTAGAACAGAGAATAGTAGCATAGGCCAGCCATGCCGAATACATGCCCATCGGATTCAGCCACGTGTTTACCTGGCAGAGCTAATCCATACTATCCCTTTTGGCACACTATTGTAAGGCAGTTAAGTCTAGTGGTCTAAGCCTGAGTCGGGATTCCAGCCAAGAGTTGAAGCCCAAGTCAGGAATCAAGTTTGAGTCAGGGGTAGGGTGGAGGAGCACAAGTGTCTCATGGTAGATTCCCTATATACACAGGCCCAGATTCGGCACTTAAAGAGAGGCAGTGCATATAGGACCCTGAACTAAAAAAAGGAGGTAAGAGGCAAAAAGGCATCCTTTAAAAATTGGAAGACAAATCCTACTGAGGAAAATAGAAAGGAGCATAAACTCTGGCAAGTTAAGTGTAAAAGTATAATTAGGCAGGCCAAAACAGAATGTGATGAGCAACTAGCAAGATACACAAAAACTAACAGCAAAAAAAATGTACGTACCTCAGAAGCAGGAAGTCTGCCAGACAGTTACTGGATGACTGAGGTGCTAAAGGAGCACTCGAGGAGGATAAGGCTTTTGCAGAGAAGCTAAATGAATTATTTGCATCCATCTTCACAGCAGAGGATCTGATGGAGATTCCCAAACCTGAGCCATTCTTTTTTGGTGAGAAATGTGAGGAACTGTCTCAGATTGAGATGTCATTAGAGAAGGTTTTGGAACAAATTGATAAACTAAACAGTAATACGTCACCAGGACCAGATGGTATTCACCCAAGAGTTCTGAAGGAACTCATATGTGAAATTGCAGAACTACTAACTATGCTAAGTAACCTATTTCTTAAATCAGCCTCTGTACCAAATGACTGGAGAATAATTAATGTAACACTGATTTTTAAAAAAGGCTCCAGAGGCAACCCTGGTAAATACAGGCTGGTAAGCCTAACTTCAGTACCAGGCAAACTGGTTGAAACTATAGTAAAGAACAGAATTATCAGACACCTTGATGAATACAATTTGTTTGGGAAGAGTCATTATAGCTTATGTAAAGGGAAAATCATGCCTCACCAATCATTTAAAATTCTTTGAGAAGGGGGTCCACAAAAATGTAGACAAGGGTGATCCAGTGGATATAGTGAACTTGGACTTTCAGGAAACCTTTGACAAGGTCCCTCACCAAAGGCTCTTAAGCAAAGTAAACAGTGATGTGATAAGAGGGCCTCTTCTCATGGATCAGTAACTGGTTAAAAGACAGGAAACAAAGGGTAGGAATAAATGGGCAGTTTTCACAGTGAAGAGTGGTGAATAGCAGCATCCCCTAAGGATCTGTATGGGCACCAGTGTGTTCAACATATTCAAAAATGATCTGGAAAAAGAGGTAAATAGTGAGGTGTCAAAGTTTGCAGATGTCCAAAGCAGACTGTGAAGAGTTACAAAGAGATCTCACTAAACTGGGTGACTGGGCAACAAAATGGCAGATGAAATTCAATGGTGATAAATGCGAAGTAATGCAAATTGGAAAACACAATACAAACTCTACATACAAAATGATGAGGTCTAAATTAGCTGTTACCACTCAAAAGATTTTGGTGTCATTCTGGACAGTTCTCTGAAAACATCCACTCAAAGTGCAGTGTCAGTCAAAAAAGCTAACAGAATGTTAGGAACCATTAGGAAGGGATAGATAATAAGACAGAAAATATCAAAATGCTACTATATAAATCCATGGTATGCCCATACCTTACATTCTGCATGTAGTTCTGGTTGCTCAATCTCAAAAAGATATATTAGAATTGGAAAATGTATAGAAAAAGGTATGGACCAGATGCTATATGAGAAAATATTTAAAAGATTGAGATTGTTCAGCTGGCAAAGCGACGACTAAGGGGGGACATGATAAAGGTGTATAAAATCATGAAGGGTGTGAAGAAAGTGAATAAGGAAGTGTCATTTATGCCTTTACATGACACAAGAACCAGGGGTCACCCAATTAAATTAATATGCATCAGGTTTAAAACAAATAAAAGGGAGTACTTCTTCACACAATGCACAGTCAACCTGTGGAACTCATCCAGGGGATGCTGTAAAGGCCAAAAGTATAACTGGGTTCAAAAAGGAATTAGATGAATTCATGGAGCATAGATCTATCAAGGGCTATTAGCCAAGATGGTCAGGGATGCAACCCCACACTCTGGGTGTCCCTAATGCTCTGACTGCCAGATGCTGGGACTGGATGACAAGGGGTGAATCACTTGGTAATTGTCCTTTTCGTTCATTCCCTCTGAAGCACCTGGCATCAACCACTGTCGGAAGACAAGATATGGGGCTAGACAGACCATTGGTCTGACCAGCATGGCCATTTTTATGTTCTTATGACTAAGACTCAGAAAACCTGGGCTCTATTCCCAGCTCTGCCACTGACCTGCTGTGTGACCTTAGACAAGCCATTTTAACCCCTTTTTTTCCTTCATCTTTTGCCTATTCAGATCGCATGCTCTTTGGGGCAGGGATAATCTCTTATTGTGTTGGTACTTTGCCTAACCCAATGGGGCCCCATTCTAAGTGGGCCTGGTAGATTTTACTCTAGTGTGTCGTAAAAGTAAGAACATGCTTAAGTGCTTGGCTAAATGAGGGCTAAAGTATGAGAGCACTGGCCTCCTTTCTGGAGAGCACTGTATTCTCTTATCACTAAACATGCAAACCAGGTAGACATATGCATCTGTTTAGAAATGACATGCAAATGATCAGCCTAACAAGTCAATTAATCCATTTCACAAAATCAAAAGAATGTTGTCCGGGAGGAAAAGAGACGTGTTCAGATCTGAATTGTTAATTATTACTCTTGTTGAACAGTTCAAAGAAAGAATAGTGCCACTGTGGAGCTATGTGACATATATTACGTGAAGCTACATCACTGGATCTTAATATAAGATGCTATGTGCCAAGAATGACACAAAAATTAGTTCTGAAATCAAACTATTTGTTGAGGCAAAGATCCAATCCTCGGTCATATTGCCCTAATTTGAATATAGAAACAAAAGGATTTAAAGGTGATTAGAGATTGTTTCTTATAAAGAACAGTTACCTCTACTAGAAAATACACAGATAAGGTACTCTTGTAACAATCTCATATTGTGTATGTTGCATCTCTTTCCAAAGGCTGGCCTACTGATGGACAAAAGCCTACTTCTGCTACCAGTTAATGGAGTTCCTCCATTAATTCAGGTGGTCAAGGTCTGTGCTGTGATGCTGCAATTGCCAGGTTTAAATCTTTCTGATGACACAAGTGTGTGGCAGGGCACATTGTGATTACACTCTTTCTTCTTACAGTAACAGAACTGTCCTGGGGCCTTGCTTGGGAGTGACAGGAAGTGTGCAATCCAACAGCTTTACAGCAGGGGAATAACAGAAGAGAGGGACATACATAATTTGGAGAACACTGAGCTGAGGATATTTCAGGGTTTGAATGACCATCACTATCAGGCATACACCACCAAACATGTTTAATCTCAGTTCATTTAATTCAAAATAATCTGTTCACCTGCTCCCAACTCCCACAGTTAAAACACTGCAGGCTTTCACACAACACTATCTTCCTTGCCAGAGATTGCTTTTGTTCTCAGGCATCAGTGCTGGTTGGTAGGTGAGAAATGCTACATTGCTTACAGACAAGTTTTTTTTGTTTTAATTCTCTTTTTTCCTAAAGACGGTGTAATAAATTATCAGCCAGCTACATTCTTCGCTTTCCCTCTCCTGATACTGTTAATGGCTCCTGGGAACATCATCTCTTTTTTTCCCTCTCCCCAATTTTATTTTATTTTTCTACAGTTCAGTTCTTCAGCGGGTGGTAATTAAAGCAATGAAAATTTCCCTCCACCCTTTCAAAATGTTATACTATTCTCATGGCAACAAGAAAAAGAGTGGCACCACTTGCTCTTGAGACGGCTGTTGAGAAATAAACAACATCTGTGAAAACCCTATATGAACATTTAAAATTCTTGCAACTAAAGTCAAGAAACTTTGGTTTCCCAAGGCTCTGGTAAGAGGTGTAGAATCACCAATGCTTTTATTTGTGCTGATTACAATATTAATTTGAAATATTATCTGGAAAAGAAAGCTCTAATGCTTTGAAAATTATTTTCTCTCTCCCTCTCTCTCTCTAATTACTGTTAATCTCTTTAAAAAAATAGGACCAGATCCTCAACAGCACAGCTCCATTGACAGCAAACTACTGCAAAGCTATGCTGATTTTGTGCCAGGGGTGGATGTAGCCTCTACTATCAAAATCAGTAATAATTTCAAATAAGATCAGCTTTTCCAATTAGATCATTTAAAATAACGACATTACTATTAAACTCAGGACTCGTTCATTCATTTTAACTGTTCAGGATATCGGCTCCTCACCAAACTGAGTCTAGAGCAAACTCACTTAGTCACCTCCATACATCTGCCACCTGCTATGTCAATTATGACAATAAGTGCCAGTGAATATATACTGCTGCTGTCTGATGTGGTTCAGGCTGCATCAGAACCATTGGCCATGACCTTCAATCCTCACTCCATCAGGAGTCCTACTAAAGGTTATTAATGTGTGTGTTGCTGAGAAAGGACTGCATGATTTTATGTAATAGTTCCGGAATATGTAAAAACCCTCTGAAGTGCAATATAGACAAATGGCTTGATTTTCACCCCCCAAGGTCAACTTGTTCATATACAATTTTACACACATATACATGCACCCATAATTTATAGGTGCAAATATCTGCATGGGCACTTTATACATTCTAGCACCTGAGTGCACAGAAGAGTTAAATATTTCTGTGTACCTGTCTATGGATGTAGGCTGAAAATTTGGATTGAAAACTCTAGTTATTTCTAATGGTAGAAAAGCTAGTGATACATCATCATTTGATCCATTACTGATTAAGGATTGGCTTTTATAATGCAGTGGTTTATGTTGATGTGATACTTCCAGTAATTTACAGATGACAGAAGTATCTTAAAGATTTTCATTGTAATTTTGTCATTTTGAATGTTGCACGTCATTTGAAAAGAGAATTGTAATAGTTAGCGTACAATGGAATCCTGTAACAACAGAAGGGCCCATTACATATTTAGTGGGTACGGCTCAAAATCTTGACACAGCCACTGAGTTTATAATGGCTCCCACTTGATGGTAATGAGAGGAATTCTTTGAAATACTATGGAGTAGGATTCCAATTGCATGCTGGGGGTTTTCCTTCCTTTTTTGGACAATTGTTTAAAATAGAGCATATGTAATACATAAAGACATGTTAATATAATAGTATAAAAGGTATTAATTTAAACTAGAAAAGCCTAGAAATTTAAGCGGTAAAGCAAGAGGATAAAGCAGTAAAGCAAGACTGGATGGTCTAAAACAACTGTTCTATCTTTAACTCTATGACTTCATCATCAAGTTGACTACATTGCTGTGAGCTGCAAATAGCGTGCATCTAATACACCACATGAACCACAATATAGGCACAATGGCAACACATAAAAGACAGAGTGAGACTTATGAATATATTGGCTGTCGTGTATTTGTAAACCTCAGAGTTATTGTAATTTTTTTTAATGTATAGCAAGAATTTAACTGGAATTAGAGGCACACTATTGCAAGGAGTTCACAAGCATTATTTTGCTTTTCAATGGTATAATTTACAAGGAAATATTAGACAGACTTGTGTGAGATCAGGCTGAACACAGCCAAAAAGTATTCAGGTGCATTCCTCAGAATAAAACTTACTTGCTTTGCTGATGTTTGCCACCCCTTTTCATTAGCTTTTCCACAAAGCTGTATTTGCTGAGAGTAAAAGTAAAAGTATCATGAATACTAGCATGAATAAATATTATTGAGAATATCCATGCTGGAAGTGCTCTCGTGGCCATTATGAAAAGCTTTCTATTACTTGCACAATTGATTGGTTGAACAATTATGAATGTTCACAGATAATGAACAGAAAAGAGACTTTGCATAGAATCATAGAACTGGAAGGGACCTCGAGAGGTCATCTATTCCAGGCCCCTGCACTCAAGGCAGGACTAAGTATTATCTAGACCATCCCTGACAGGTGTTTGTCCAACCTGATCTTAAAAATCCCCAATGATGGAGATTCCAGAACCTCCCTAAGCAATTTCTTCCAGTGCTTAACCACTCTGACAGTTAGGAAGTTTTTCCTAATGTCCAACCTAAACTCCCCTTGCTGCAATTTAAGCCCATTGTCTTTCCCTCCTCATTGAGTAACGAGCCTACTCTGTCCTTGGTCTTCCTCTTGCTTCTAATGTATTTGCAAAATCCTTTCTTGTTTCCTTTTATGTCCCTAGCTAGTTTGATCTTGTTTTGTGCCTTGGCTTTTCTAGTTTTGTCCTGTTTATAAAACTTAGACCATTTAACTAGGGCCAATAACTTGTGATGTGTGTAACCAATCAAACTTAGGGGCTAGATCCAAAACATGCAGAAATAAACAAGAGTCTTTCCTTGGACATAGGATCAGAACCTGGACAAATAAAATAATACTCCAGTCTAGCAACCATTATGTGAACAATTCACAGGCTAAAATGTGTTTATACAAATTATCCTGTGAATAATTGTGAATAATAGTAACACATGTACAGATCTTCAAATTTCTCATCATAATTCCAAAACAGTGTAAAGGACATATTTGTCAAATTAGCCCCCGTGAATAGGTTCTCCCAGCTCAAATTTCTAGTTTATTGAAAAATAGTGATAGGAGCAGCTCAGGTGTTTGCCTGATTCAGTTTGCTAAGCACCTAATGTCAATCCATACCTTTTGGAGGTTGGACAACTGAGCTGGATATTGTTTACCACAAGAACCTCAGAAGAGATTGGGAAATAATCAGGCAACTAAACTATATAATGATTAATACATGTTTTCAAACCTTTCCAAACCAGTAAAAGGGTTCTTATGGGGTTTCGTTTGTGTTTGGAACAAAGGTTTCCATCACTTCTTATTTTATCAGAACTGACACAACTTTAATTTAAAGGGCTATAAAAACCTAAAAACAAATGTAATGAACAGACATTCAAACATCCCTCATGAAGTCCTGAATTGAGAAGAAAGAGGAAGTTAGCTAATAGACAATTCTAGCAAGATCTTTTTATTATTATATATTATTTTACCAAATTGATGGTTGGATTACCCAGGAGAATAAACATAGGTAGAAGCAAGTATTTATGAAACAATTCAGGAGGAGAGTATGCAAAAATTCTGGGGAAGGATTAAGTCAGATACTGTAGCCAATAGTGTTTTAAATGGGAATATAAGGGTTAATTAGTTCTATTATTTTGGGGGAGAAGGAGAAAAACAGTAATGTACATAAAATATAAGTTTGAATGGGACAGATGCTTGAAGAACAAAACGGTCTCCTCGCTCCTGTAGTCTTATGTTCCTATTCAATGAAAAAAATGAAAAGTTTGTTAGTAAAATTATTGTACATGAATTTCAGATGATTTTCAATGCCCCTGAGGTCAAAGATTCTCTCTCATTGCTTTATTGTTATTGTGAAGGTGTTTGTGTTTAACACATTATATGATCATGATTTCACAATGAAAGACTCGCTTCAATGGTAGATCATCAGAACATTGTCTTGATCCAATTTTTGAACATTGTGACTGAAAGTTGATATTTAGCTAAAGATCAGTGTTTTCACATAACTCTAATTCCAAAGAAACACAGCATCAAACATATTTTACCAATATCTATAATAAGGCTGGGACTTGCAAAAGCAATTTAAGTAGCCAAATCCCCTTTACTTTTCTTTCATTACATTCAATATAAAATATACTTTATCTGAATCTAGGCCTCAATTTAGCCAGGCTTTTAAGCAGATTGTTTAGTTCTCACCGATATCTGTGTGCAATTAAAATGGAACATGTGGTCAAGTGCTTTGCTGAATCAAGGGCCTAATTTCAAAGTATAAATCACATGCCATGAAATTAATGGTCTTAATAAACAAAAGCTTGTCACTCTGATTTAAAAAGGACTCAAAAATGCAGCTCTTCTTTGAATTTGAGAGAAAACTGGAACTTTCAGTGTTGTTAAAAAAACTAAATTATTGTTATGAACAGGGTTGCCAGGCATCCGATTTTCAACTGGAACACCTGGTCGAAAAGGGACCTGACCGGGCCGTTAAAAGTCCAGTTGGCCACCTGCAGCAGGGCAGGCAGGGTACCTGCCCAACTCCACGCAGCTCCCGGGAAGTGGTTGGCATGTCTTTCCGGCTCCTAGGTTGAGGAATGGCCAGGGGGGACTCATGCACTGACCCTGCCCTGAGTGCCAGCTCCACAGCTCCCATTGGCCAGGAACCTCGGCCAATGGGAGCTGCCGGGGCAGCACATGCAGGCAGGGGCAGTGCGCAGAGCCACCTGGCTGTGCCTCCACCTAGGAGCCAGAGGGAGATTTTGCCACCTCTGGGAGCTGCCTGAGGTAAGCCCGCACCTCTCACCCCCTGTCCCAGCCCAGAGCCCCCTTCTGCACCTGAAACTCCCTCCCAGAGGCCACACCTCCTCCTACACCCCAACCCCCTGCCCCAGCCCAGAGCCCCCTCCTGCACCCCAACCCCCTCATCCCTAGCCTCAGCCAGAGCCCTCCATGCCTGCACCCCAACCCCCTGCCCCAGCCTGGAGCCCCCTCTCACACCCTGAACCCTTTATTTCTGGCCCATCCCGGAGCCTGCACCCATATCCCAGAGCCCATGCCCCCTCCCACACCCCAATCCCAGCCTGAAGCCTCCTCCCACACTCCGAACCCCTTGGCACCAACTCCCAGCCTGAAGTCCCTTCCTGCACCCCAAACCTCTCATCTACAGCCCCATCCAAGAGCCTGCACTCCCAAACAGAGCTCTCCCCCCTCCTTGCAACACCCTGCCTCAGCCCAGTGAAAATGAGAGTGAGAGAAGGTGGGGGAGAGCGAGCGACAGAGGGAGGGGTGATGAAGTGAGCAGGGGCGGAGCCTCAGAGAAGGGTTAGGGCAGGGGCATGGCCTCAGGGAAAGGGCGGGGTGGGGGTGTTCAGTTTTTTGCAAATAGAAAGTTGTCAACCTTAGTTATGAACCATGTTTATCACAGAAGTGCCCGCAGGAGTCCATTGTGCCAGGCACTGTACAAACACACAGTGGTAGACACAGAACTTAACTTACTCGGGTTGGGAAAGTACCTGCTTTCCCATGTATTCAAATGGTAGCTGCATGTTCTAAGGCCCATACTACACCCTCTGACTGGTAGAAAGCACCAATAAGATGGCAACTTCCATTGAGAAACCATTCGATGTTCAGGAGGTAGATATACACTGACAAATATTAAAAAAAAAAAAGTTCTGAAAATCTATTTTCCAAGCTACACATACTTTGGGCTACCCAAGGCAAATGAAGCCACTGGGGACTTGGCTGGAAGATAACAATAGCTCTGTCTCTGCCATTGCAAAGTGGAAGCAATACAGAATGAAAAGCAAAGCAAAAGTAAATCAAAGACAGGTGGTAATGGAAACAAAACTGCTGCAGCAATTAACCATCAGTGGCTGAACTCACATAGGACTAGATTTTCCACAGATCTCTGCATGCCTAATCAGGCACCAAAATAAGTGGGAAGATTTTCAAAAATGCTCAGTACCCAGCATGCTGAGCTCTTTTCAAAATCTGGCCATAAGTGTAAAAATGGAAGCTATGGGCAGCTGAGTTCCTTTGAAAAATCTGGTCCCCTCAGGTTGAGACTGCTGACCCCTTGAAAGCCTAGTCCCAAGGCCAGCTTTAGGCCGATTTGCCCGATTCCCCGGAATCGGGCCCCACGCCTGAGGCGCCTTTTTAATTTTTTTTACTCACCCCGGTGGCAGTCAGCTCCGCCGGGGTCTTCAGTGGCCCCGCTCTCCCGGCCGGAGCTCCAGCTGGAGCACAGCAGCCCCATGGCCCTGCTCTCCCGGCCAGAGCGTGGCAGCCCCGCGGACCCGCAACCCCGGCCAGAGCTTCGGCCGCAGCACGGCAGCCCTGTGGCCCCGCTCTTCCCGCTGGCAACCCAAAGTGCTGCCGAAGACTGGGAGCACCCCCCGGTGAGTACAAGCCCTGCCCCCCCCCCGAGGAATCAGGCCTGCACTTGCTAAAGCCGGCTCTGCCTAGTCCTGGGTGCTTTTGAAAATCTGTCCCAGAGTCACTAATAAGTAGCAGTGCCAGAGACTCTCCCATTGCTGGAACAAAGGAAGAACTTGTAGTTGGTAATAGGCTGCCAAAAGGAGTTACTGAAATGGAAATGGCACAGAGTCAAAACTCCCAGTTGTACTAAACAGTAATAAGAGAAACAAGTTTGGACATAGGTATCACTGGTGTACACCTATGGGAATAGCATGTGTCTATAGAACAATGACCCTTTCATATTCTGCCACTCTTGTCTGAATATGCAATGCTCATTAACAACAATTTTTCAGTTTACAGAGTTCATTTCGGGCAGCATTAGTACTGCCAAGTGGACTTACCCTAGCCAAACAGCCCCCTTGAGAACTCTCTCCTGCTCCAGTTCCATTACCCACTACTGCTGTCTTGTCTGCCAAAGATCAGCATCAAGGGAAGAAGGGGAGCAGGTGTGGTGGAGCAAAGCTTCATTTGTGCCCCATTCCAGGCTGAAGAAAGATAGAGCTGCCACCCTGTAAACTAGCCACCTGAAATTTTAACTTAAACCTTGGCTGGACAGCACAGAATCAGGGTTTCATTATCAGCTCCCTGGCAGTCCTCCCTCTGCACTGCACCTGGGCTCTGTACATCACTGTATGGAGAACTAAGCCCCAGAGGAACGGTTTATGTCCAACAGTAAGTATCCCCCAGGCCAAGGTGGTACAGCAACGGAAGCTTACATGGTGCATAGACCCTGTACTGGGCCTTTCTAGAGGGGAAAATATCACCCAAGATAAGCAAAAGGTATACAAATAGTATAAACCTGATTCTTATTTACGCTAGGGTTCCTTTAGACCATTCAGGCAGTGTGAAGGGACTTTATTGTGAGAGAGAATCAGGCTCTGAAAAGACGTTTTATTCTGAATGCCCAAAGACTGAAATTCCTTAAAAATTGTCCAAATCCCATTAAAATTCATTGGGCACCTAACTCCCTTAGGCATCTTTGGAAATCCCAGCCTAAATGAGTACTGCAGCTAAATAATATATTTTCTATCAGGTTTAATGAGAATTAGGTGTGCTATGCCCCATATTGCTAGCATGGCACATAGTTAATTCCCTAGGCACACTACTGGAAACATACCTCTTAACTGTCTCTTCAAAGTTCATTCTTTACCTCGACTACCAAATACTGTAAACCTCTTTATATTCACTGTCAAAATATTTAGACTGTATTCACTAACAAGCAGTGCAGCACATAAAGGCACTTGCATTACTTGTCTCAACACACTGCTGATATAATGGAGCTATACATTTGTCTGTTAAGGTCATCTCAAAGTATACTGCAGGTTCCCCCCACTACCTCCCCCTTCAGTTCGGCGTACAGACAGCATTATGCCACGACAGAAGGAAAGATCTTTAACTATTTCTACTTTATTACTCATTGCCTAAAACTGAAATACAGGCAGCACAGACAAGATCTTTTGCTTTTTATGTCTCTTGATTTATCCCACATACATATTTCTCAAGTCTTCCACTGGTGATGGGCCTCTTTGGTCTGAAATTTCTTCATTATGTCTTTGCTATTTCTCATTCATTTTTGTGTCTTTTCTCTTCTTATCTCAACAGCTTCTCAAAACTAGTTCCTTAAAGTAATTATTAAAGGAATTGTTAGCCTTCCCATTTTCAGTAATTTCTCAAATATTTCAGAAGTCACCCAGATTTAGTATTGCATGCCCATTCCTTTTATTTACAATCAGAGACATTACCAATGCTAAGCACACAAGAATGCATGTTTGAATATTGGGCTGGTCAAATGATTCGTAGAAAATAATGTACCCAATGAACTTTGGCCTTTTTTAGGTCTGTGGATCATTCAAGAACCAATCCCAATTTGTAAATAAATTAGTAAATAAGTAAATACGTAATTTAGTAAATTAGTAAATAAGTAAATATTCACTGAATAGTTTATGAACACAGATTCCAGCTTATGAGATGTTTGCAAACTGTATGTTTGCTATTTGAGGTGTGTGATTGGTCATCTATGATACATGGTTAGTTTGTTTTTTCTGCCCTCTGGGATGACTGAAACTTTATAAATGGGAGTAAAACAAATGATGAACAGTGAATACTCTTGTTTATGCATGCATACTCTTGATCCCATGCAAATATGGGCATCTGTATGAATAACCACCATTTGCAAAAATTTATGCAGATAGAAACACATTCACAGCCATGGCTACAAACGGCATTAGAAAAAGGAACAAACGTGCTTTGAAAAAAACAGCTGTTCCATAGTCCAATAAAGAGGCTGCAAACACTATTTTTTCAGGATCTGAACAGTTCTCAATGTATACATAAAGAGTGGATTTTTGTTTGTATTATGTGTGGACAAGGTATTCAAGTTATGGAATAACTGCATATCTAACAGCATGTGATATATACATAAACTAGATAGTAAATCCTTACTGTGTCTCCTGTGGCACTGAAATATGCATAAGGGATAAAGAATGCAACTATGAATAAAACATTAGATCTGGATCGTCAGGTGGTGTAAATCAGCATAGCCCAACTGAAATCAGCTGTGCTACACTAACTGAGGATCTGGTCCTTAATCTTTTTCCTCCATGGGCTTCATTAAAATGTAGCTAAAAATGACACAGAATTGTAGTTAGGAGGTGAGGGAAAGAAAAATGAGTATCAGAATAACAACAATTAGTAATCACTGTGCTCCAATACTCAGTCAGAGAGTTCCCTTTATGCCAGCCCAGATCCCTGACCACCAATCAACATGGGTAAAGTCAACTTTCATTGTCTCTTCAACAGCAAAGTCTAGCAATTTGTTCCTTCCACAGCTACCTTCCTGTGTTGATGTCTTCATGTATTATCTTCAGTAGACATCTGTGGGACATGACTGAATTTGTTTCTTCTGTTCTTCTCCTTGGGAAATGTATAGTGTCTCTCTAATGTAGCTTTAGGAGCAGTCATAGTAACACCTCTTTAACATGGAAACAGGACAGGAGCTGCTTGTGACAGGAAAAAAGCATGGGCCTCCAACACTTAAGTCATTACTGGGAGTGAGGAGTGACAATGGGGTGCAAAAATATTAATTTGCCTCCAAGTTTTGAGACATTTCTGATGTTTAAATAGTAAAATGTAATAAATAAAGGTTGAAAATGTGTTAACACATAAGGGGTCCAATCTTCAGAAGGGCTGAGTACCCATCCTTCCCGGTGCCTTCAACAGGAGTTTGGGATGGTCAGCACATCTACAAACCAGATGCTAAATGACACCCCAATGAATGTCCACTATTTTGCAACCTGAGATGGATAAGAACACACCAGAGGATAAATACAAATATTTGAAGAATCAGGAAGCTTTTCTAAGGATCAATCCTGGTCCACTAATTGGAAAGAAATATACCAGTTCTTGCATAGTGATTTTTGGATACTCCTTTCAGTCTGAAAATGGTCTTTCAAGTAAGAGTTTAGTGGCCAAACCTTGCCCATTTCTTTTTAAGTTTAGTGGTCAGTATCCTCAGTCCATTCTTCAAACTAAATCCTTTGTGTCCTTTACTGTGGGTTTTGCAGTCATCTCAGGAAAAGGGAAAAGATATTCTATCTTGTGAATGTCACTCCCAAGCTCTTTCTCTTAATCATCTCACTTATATCAATTTCTGAACTTATTATCTTGCATTTAAGTCCTCCTAATTTTGCTATTTTGGAAACTAGAGAGAAAAGCTGTCCGTATGTAAATGAAGTCTAAATTGAAGAGAAAGAGGAGAAATCTGATCTCTCTGAGAGAAGCAAGAATGAGAAAGCAAAATCCCTCCTGGGAATTGTTTACTTTCTCATAACTCCAGCCATCATAAATCCTTTTCAGTCCTCCTGCATATGTTAGGCATGGCATGTTCTGTGAGAAATCTCTTGGCAGGCTGAGTTTTCACTGAACCAATTTCAAAAAGCTTTTTTTTCCCCTCTCTGGTTTTGTATAAAAAGGTTCAGTAGGGCTCAGAATTAGTTAGACTTAATCTGTATGTAGCCCTCTCTACTAGCCCCTCAGCACTGCATCTCCTAATGCTTGGCAGAGGGGAATGCCTCTGAGTCCAAAAACAACAATGTACAGAGCAGCTCTAGGGCAGGCTAGTGTTGAGACCACTGAATCTGCAGATATGGGGCTCCAGTGGACCTGACAACAAATAGCACAAGGAGCCATGACTGCTAGACCAATCCCTAGGCTGAGATAGATGCTGAAGGCTTATGGAGAGAGACTGTTCTACAGCCACTCCCCACAGTCCCCTAGTCAAAGGGATACATTTTCTCCTTCACCTGTTGGGCATATCATTCACATAGGCTCTCGATCCAGCAAAGTTAAGCACATGCTTAACTTTAAGCATGTGAAGTCCTATTGATTTAAAATTAAGCATCTGCTTAAGTGCTTTGCAAGATTGGAACCATAGAACACAATGTTCAAAGTCTGAGGGGGTTCAGATAAACTGTTTCTGCTCTTCATACATCTACATTAGATAAAGTAGACAAACAGTTATTGCTCCGTCAAATACAGGTTCTGTAAGAGCATAGCATGGTGAACAGTCTGTGCATGACAGATTAATGCTACAACAGTAAATACTGAGGACTTATATTGTAGGATAAAAGATCTGTTAAGCACAGACAAACTAAGACACCAAAATCATAAAGGTCTCTTACATTTTATCTGTGAGCCACCTCTTTCCACCTTGAGTAAGAAAAGTGTCCCACAATGAGAGCTACCAACCACGGTGAAGATCACATTTAAAAATAAAAGTCAGATCAGGTTGGGATTCAGAATTAGAATTTATGGAAGGTACAGTCTCTGTCTAACCCATTAGGGTTCTCTGAAAATCTGAGAAGAAAAAATATTACTGTTATTTTAAAACCTATTTAGGCATCCAAGTGTAAACACAGAAAATTTAGAACACTTATTCTTCAATTAGGTGAATTCTTTTTTTGTATCTAATCTACCATTAATGTAAAGGTGTTTTCACTTTTTGAAATGATTAATGATTCTACACTTCCCACTGGAGAGATTTTGCATATATGAAGCCTTATTTTCAAAGGACTTTTTTCACTGCCCCAAACTGGGACAAAGAGTCAATCTCCAAATTTTTCATGAATTGATAATCCCCAAAATTTTTGGATTGGGTCAATTGAAACGTTTTGTTTCAGTCATTTCAGTAGTTTTAATAATGTTCATAGTTTCCATTTTGACATTTTAATCCTCATTTAGTATAAATTAACTAAAATTACTAAATGAATGTCAGTTTGATCCAGAAAATAAAACTTTTCAAACATTTCAAAATGGCAAAATATGAGTCTTTAACCATTTTAAAATCTGGTGTTGTTCAAACACTTTTTGATTTGGGAGCTTAGTCAAAATTGACCCTCTCCTGTGAAGTTTTAGTTTGGATTAAACAGCATTTTCCAATAAAATATTTCATTGGAAAACTCTTGATCACCTCGAATAATCAGCCAACAGGGAACAAAAACACATCATGGAACCTGTTAGTCCAGTTAAAATTAGCCAACATAGGTCATATTTTAAATAACTAGTATCTGCAATAAACTGCAATCAGAATTATTCACAGAAATCATTCAGGAAATAAATCTAAATAGGGTAAAATTATCTCCATGGAGAAGGCTAGCACAAGGCCCATGCATCAAAGTCCCCCTTAAGAACTTAAAATTGTACCCACAATGATGAACTTTACAAAATTATCTCGTCATGGATAATTCACAGTAGAAAAAATAGGGAATCTTGTCAAACTATTCATTATGAATTATTCGCTCAGTTCTGTCAATTAATGCTTATTCTAGTGATGAATTTTTGGTTTGTTCTTATTTTATTATTATTTATTATTATTCATTATTATTATTGCATAGCATTATCCAATAGGAAATCAACTAAGATCACTAAACAGCCATCAGATGCTGGCAACTTTTGATCTTAGATTAAAAGGGGAAAAAACAATAATAAAAATACATAGGACCAGATTCTCAACTAGTGCAACTTTGCATAGTTTTGTATATATACTAATGGGGTGATGCTGATTTACACCAGTTAAGGATCTGGCCTCTAGTAGTCACTTAATGCTCTTCCTCTTCAAAGCATTTTGCAAATATTGACTAGTAATTTGTATTCTATATTTTTTGATAATATAAACACATCAGGAGTTTATAGATCAGTGCATAAAATACAATAATCCTCCTGACAGTCCTATGAAGTATTATAACCCTCATTTTACAAGGTTCTGCAGAGAGACCCACACCATTTAGCAGTGACATGGGCTAAATCTTGCTTGCCTTATTCAAGCAAGTACTGTAATTTACCCCAATGGGACTGTGCGTGATTGTAAAGTAAGCAGGAATAGTGAAATAGCAAGTGTCAAAGCTGGGTTTCTGATTTATGAGTTCCTGGTTCTTAGTCCTCAGTTTAAATCACACCTCTCTATATCATAAGTAGATTGGTGTGAATGTCTGATATTTTGGTTCTCCATCCAATCTGAAAAACAATAACAATCATTTTGGATCGGTGTCAAATGATTTTTTTCTAATTTTTTGGTGACCCAAAATGTTAAAAGAAAAAATCTTTTGGGGTTGAACAAAACATTTAATGTGATCCAAAACAAAACATGTAATTTCATTTTTGATGTTTTAGATATATTTTAAAGCGAATTTTGAAACCAACAGTAATTTTGAATAAAAATGGAAATGTTTCTTTTTGAAAACATCAAAACAAAACATTTAGATTTTTCCGATTTTTTTCCCCAAACAAAACCATTTTGCAAACTCTACACAAATTAATAAAATGTTTCAGATGACCCAAATCTGCATTTTTCAGTGAAAAATAGTTTCATTTGAAAATTCTGGCCTAGCTCTAATTGTAAGCTGTGTCTGAAGGATAGGGGACTCTGTTTTATTGTGTGTTTATTTCACTCCCAGTATGGTGCACTCCCAAACCTGACTGAAGCCACTAGGCGTAATTAGGATTTTTAAAGCGTAAAAAAAACATTTAACGCCAAAACCGTCCACACTAGAGGCACTTTAATATAGATTTTTTTGGCTCTTTTAAACGGTTAATTCCTCCTCTCTAAATTAAGGAGTAAACACTCCTAACACTAGTATCGGTATCGGATTAGGGGATTAGGGTAGTGTGGATTAGATGCTGGCTAGGAGCTCGGAGCAGTGAGCCACAGTGCACCCCTGGACCTGACTGACTGCACGGATGGTGTGGTCAGGAGCAAAAAAAAGGGAAAAACTTTTTTGAAGCTTCCTTTTTTTGCCCAGCGCGTGATCAGCACGTGTGGCAGGTGGCGCAAAAAAAAAAAAAAAAAAAAAAAAAAAAAAACCAGAGCTCCCGCATGGATGCAAGGAGGCAGGCGGCCGTTATATCAGAAATATCCAGCAAAAGATGAAATCAGAAATCCTTTTTAAAAATCAGAGACAAAAAAAAAACAGCAGGGACTCAGCAGGCATCAGCGAGAAGCAGCGTCAGCAAAAAATCAAAATGGATGCTGGATGACTGGGGACTGAAGCTATCTGGAGGACTTCAGCTCAGCCTCCCTTGCATTTGCATGAAAAGTATTTGCATTCTTGGCTCAGCTAGGGTGTCACTTAGGGTCAAACACACAGTCAGCTGTCTGGCACCCCCACCCACCCACCCCACCCACCCCCCACCCCCCCCAAAACCTCCTCTTCTTTTATTGTCACCCTATTCTTACTGAATGTAGGTAGATAGCGATGCAGCAGGCAGCAACACCAACATCCTTGCTCCCCATGGGGGCGCATGGGGCGAAATGATGAATGGAAAATCATCATCATCCATCCTCATCTCAGCTGATGGTACAAAGGACTGGTAACCGTCATCTCATCAAGCCTTTTGGCTTTCTTTTTTGGTGGATGGATGGTTGGCAATATGTGTCATAATAGCATCCTCCCATCAGGCATCATAGCATCAGCCCCCCAGCCCCCCCCCCTTCATGTGTAAAGAAAAGATTCAGTTGCCCCCTGGACTGCTTGTCTGGGCTGCTTCTCTCCTACACACACCTGTAATGTCCTGCTGTCTGGACTATCAGGCTGGAGGCTCATTTCACACTCATTCTCACTAACAAGTCAGTGTGTTATATCTGCATATTAATTCAATTCATCACAGGGAAGTGGGGACAAGTAGCCAAGAAAGAAAGGGGGAGAAACGGAAGAAACAGGTCAACAGGGTTGTTGTTACCCCACCCCTAGCATACATCATACAGATCATAATTTCTGCAGGCTCTGACACAGAGCAGCTGTGCTCTCTCTATCTATGATGGGGGGGTCTCTATGTACTACTTATATAGCAGGCACTGATGATTTTTTTTTTTAGAAAAAAAGAGGGATTGACTCAGGTCATCATTCCTTTTTTTTTTGCCCCTGCTGATCTGCCAGGGGCACTTTGACAGCAGGCTAATGGTACAAACGATGGGAAGGTGCAATATAGCTAGTAACCAATCTTGGCTTTGCGCCCCTGGCTGATCGGCAGGGGCACAGCAGCAAAAATGTACAAAGGGACTGTAGCCCATGATCATCTCAGTTCCAATTTATGGAAGGGTTTGGATGGTGCAATATGGCTAGTAACCATCTCTGCTGTCATGCAAAAAAGCAAGTCTGTGCTGCTGTGCCGCTGCTGTCGCGCGTGTGCATGTGGCATACTACACATGGTGAGAGAGTCACAAACAAAAAAACAGCTCCATGATTGCCATGCTATGGCATGCCCAGGCAATCCAGGGAAAAAAAGGCGAAATGCTTGTCTGCCGTTGCTTTTCCCAGACGAAGGAGGACTGAACGACGACATTTACAGAACCACCCGCGACAAATTATTTTTGCCCCATCAGGCACTGATCTCTCAACGAAAAGTCGGGGGGGGGGAGGGGGGGGGGGGGGGAAGATAGGGATAGCTATAGCCACCACAGTGCGCAACGAAATCGAATCGCAGCCACGGACCATGGGATGCACACCACGATTTAATGTGCTTAGTTATGGTCGCGCCCCACGATTTTTTTTATAAATTTTTTTAAACCGGTTTATGCAAATTCGGAATAATCCCATAGTGTAGACGTACCCTCTGACAATTGAGACCCGCTGGAACATATCAAGGGAGACTATTCCAGGTTGTGGAAGACACTCAAGGAAATCGAGGCTCAGGTGATCTTCAGTGGGATTCTTCCTTGTCAAAGGTGTGATAAGATTATGATGATCAACAGATAACTCAGTCATTGGTGCTATAAGAAGGGCTTTGGGATGTATGGCCACTGGGAGGCATTCATGGACAGAGGACTGGTCTCTTGGGATGGACTTCACCTGAGTAGGGAGGGAAATAGCCTTCTAGGATGGAGCCTGGCACAACTGATTAAGATAGCTTTAAACTAGGAATTTGCGGGAGATGGTTGGGAGATGTTCAGGTAATCTCCACGCCGGATTTTAACATTGAGAGGGAAGAAAACAAAGCAAGAAAGGATACAGACGTGAGGAGGATGGGCATAAGGAGGAAGGGTAGTGTAGATACCAGTCTAATAGGTGATACTGGCGGTAGAACATCTGGGCCTAATCAGGTAAAGAATGTGAGCAAAACCAAACAGCAAAAATTAAGATGTTTGTACACCAATGCGAGGAGCCTAGGTAACAAACTGGAGGAACTAGAGTTACTGGTGTAGGAAGTGAAACCAGATATTATAGGGATAACAGAAACATGGTGGAATAGTAGTCAGGACTGGAGTACAAGTATTGAAGGGTATGTGCTGTTTAGGAAAGACAGAAATAAAGGTGAAGGTGGTGGAGTAGCATTGTATATCAATGATGAGGTAGACTGTAAAGAAATAAGAAGGGATGGAATGGATAAGATAGAGAGTCTGTCTGGACAAAAATCACATTGGGGAAGAAAGCTACTAGAGCCTCCCCTGGGATATTGCTTGGGGTGTGATATATAGACCACCGGGATCTGATTTGTATATAGAGACCTCTTTAATGTTTTTATTGAAGTAAATACTAATGGGAATTGTGTGATCATGGGAGACTTTAACTTTCCAGATATAGACTGGAGGACAAGTGCTAGTAATAATAATAGGGCTCAGATTTTCCTGGATGCAATAGCTGATGGATTCCTTCACCAAGTAGTTGCTGAACCAACAAGAGGGGATTCCACTTTAGATTTGGTTTTGGTGAGTAGTGAAGACCTCATAGAAGAAATAGTTGTAGGGGACAACCTTGCTTTGAGCAATCATGAGCTAGTTCAGTTCAAACTAAATGGAAGGATAAACAAAAATAGATCTGACACTAGGGTTTTTTATTTCAAAAGGGCTAACTTTAAAAAATTAAGAAAATTAATTAGGGAAGTGGATTGGACTGAAGAACTTGTGGATCTAAAGGTGGAGGAGGCCTGAAATTACTTTCAAGTCAAAGTTGCAGAAACTATCAGAAAGGGGGAAAAAATGGATGAGCAAGCATCTCAGAGAGGTGATTAAGAAAAAGCAGAAAGCCTACAAGGAATGGAAGATGGGAGGGCTCAGCAAGGAAAGCTAACTTATTGAGGTTAGAACATGTAGGGATAAAGTGAGAAAGGCCAAAAGCCATGTAGAGTTGACCTTGCAAAGAGAATTAAAACCAATAATAAAAGGTTCTATAGCCATATAAATAAGAAGAAAACAAAGAAAGAAGAAGTGGGACCGCTAAACACTGAGGATGGAGTGGAGGTTAAGGGTAATCTAGGCATGGCCCAATATCTAAACAAATACTTTGCCTCAGTCTTTAATGAGGCTAATGAGGAGCTTAGGGATAATGGCAGGATGATGTGATATGGCTGTGAAAAAAGCTAATGCGGTCTTGGGATGCATCAGGGGAGGTATTTCCAGTAGAGATAAGGAGGTGTTAGTACCGTTATACAAGGCACTGGTGAGATCTCATCTGGAATACTGTGTGCAGTTCTGGTCTCCCATGTTTAAAAAGGATGAATTCAAACTGGAACAGGTTCAGAGAAGGGCTACTAGGATGATCCGAGGAATGGAAAACCTGTCTAATAAAAGGAGACTCAAAGAGCTCGGCTTGTTTAGCTTAACCAAAAGAAGGCTGAGAGGAGATATGATTGCTCTCTATAAATATATCAGAGAGATAAATACCAGGGAGGGAGAGGAATTATTTAAGCTCAGTACCAATGTGGACACAAGAACAAATGGATATAAACTGGCCATCAGGAAGTTTAGACTTGGAATTAGACAAAAGTTTCTAACCGTCAGAGGAGCGAAGTTCTGGAACAGCCTTCTGTCTGTGACAGCTTTCCCCCTATTCCATTTTGTTTCTTACAGCTGTCCCCTTACTCCATTTTGTTTTTGTTCTCCTCCTGTGGCTGCCCCTCCCTGGCTGTTAAGTTGTTTACCAGGGCCACGGCCCTTCTCAAAGGGAGGGCCCCTTAAGTCGTTCACCAAGAGCCATTGCCCTTCTTAAAGGGATGGCCACTTGTGCTGCGTGCTAAGTGGGACCACTGCCCTGTTCAAAGGGTTGGTCCTGTTATCACCTTGTTAAACCTGGGCTCAGTGTAGGGGGCGCTGCCGAGAATGCAAGACCTGAAAAGGCCAAATAGCTGAGCATATGAGTCATACCTGTGGCTCAGAAACTTGCCCAGGCATGTCTGTGCTCATCTGAAGTCTCCTCTCCTCCCCTCTAACAAGGGGAACCAATCAAAGTTACTGGCGGGAAGCTGCCTGAGTTTGCCTTTATAACCAGACATTTTCTGATCAGACCTCAGAGAGATTCCTGCATTGCCACCTGGTCTGATCAGCTAGGGGTTTTGGGGGGGCCCTCTCCCCGCTCTCATTTGTTTTTGAGCGTACCCCCATTTTTAAACTCCCCTCCCATGAACAACTAATTTTGCCTGGAGATCTCCTGATTATTGTAAGCGAATTGAGTCCTCTCTGCGTCCTCTGATGCTGCTGCTGTTCCTGTCTCTGTGCTTGCTGCTGTCCTGGGGATTGGTAAGAACTCCCTCTTGCAAACTCCCCCTGTCCTAGCTGCTGGCCTTGTTTCCCCAGCCAGACAGACCCAAGTTAACTCTGTGGTCTGTGTATCTGTAACTGCTCTGCTTCTTGCTCTGCAGCGCCTTTGCTGCTAAAAAATAAGCCTGTGCTGCTGCTAAGCTGTGCCTTCCTGGGCTGCAGGCTTGCAGCCAACCCACTGCTGCAGCTACCACCTTAAACCCCCCCCTTGGAGCTGTATCCTGGGCACACACCATTCTGCCCTCTGAAACTATCCCTAGCATAAGGTGCACCCATTAGGTTAGGTTTAGCCTTTAGTCTAGATAAGTTGTAATTTCATTTTGCATAGCTGTGGTTAAGTTAGGTTTAGAGAATTGTTTGTATTGTGCTCTGTAAGTTAAGTTTAAGAAGTTGTTGCATTGTGTTCTGTTGCTTGCTAATTTGTGTAGTCTTGGTTAAGTTAGATCATAGATAAGATTTTGCTGTGTTCTGTATAATTGTGATTAAGTCTGTCTTCCCACTGTCAGCCCCCCCCCACCATGGGGCTTCGCCAGTCATAGAATCATATAATCTCAGGGTTGGAAGGGACCTCAGGAGGTCATCTAGTCCAACCCCCTGTTCAAAGCAGGACCAATCCCCAACAAAATCATCCCAGTCAGGGCTTTGTCAAGCCTGACCTTAAAAACCTCTAAGGAAGGAGATTCCACCACTTCCCTAGGTAACCCATTCCAGTTCTTCACCACCCTACTAGTGAAAAAGTTTTTCCTAATGTCCAACCTAAACCTCCTCCTCTGCAACTTGAGACCATTACTCCTTGTTCTGTCATCTTCTACCACTGAGAACAGTCTAGATCCATCCTCTTTGGAACCCCCTTTCAGGTAGTTGAAAGCAGCTATCAAATCCCCCCTCATTCTTCTCTTCTGCAGACTAAACAATCCCAGTTCCCTCAGCCTCTCCTCATAAGTCATGTGCTCCAGCCCCCTAATCATTTTTGTTGCCCTCCGCTGGACTCTCTCCAATTTATCCACATCCTTCTTGTAGTGTGGGGCCCAAAACTGGACACAGTACTCCAAATGAGGCCTCACCAGTGCTGAATAGAGGGGAATGATCACATCCCTCGATCTGCTGGAAATGCCCCTACTTATACAGTCCAAAATGCCATTAGCCTTCTTGGCAACAAGGGCACACTGTTGATTCATATTCAGCTTTTCGTCCACCGTAACCCCTAGGTCCTTTTCTGCAGAACTGCTGCCCAGTCATTCAGTCCCTAGTCTGTAGCAGTCACTTACAGCCTGTTTGTTCTCTGTGTCTCCCTGAATTGTTGCAGTCTCTCTGCTCTCTGTGTCTCTCTGAGTTTAAATCTCCCCCCGAAGCGCCTCTGCCTTTGCTCTCTGCTCCACCACGTGCTTCTCTTCCCCCATCCCAATCTAGCATAAAACCCCATTGGTTACCCTTTTTCTCTCTGATACACTTCACATTCTACATTTACACCACTGTGACACATTTTTACCTAAAATTGTTTGCTATTTAACATATTTTATCCATAACTGTTAGTTGGTTATATGCTGCTGTGACACACCCTTTACATAGAAATTGTTAGCTACCTGTTACATTTATATTTCTGTGTTAATTGGTTACCCACTGTATTGTATCCTACTGTATTGTACCCCACTATTGAAACCCCCTATACTGTTCACCAAAAGAAACCCCTCCCCAATTGTCTACCTTAATAAGCCCCATACCTCTCACTATTGAATTTTCCCTGTTTTTGCATTTTCTTAATAAAGTTTATTTTGCACCCCACCAGTGCAGTAATTGTCCCCCAAGATCCCCTACCTGTTGGCAGGGACACCTTCCAAGGGGAGTAGTGGGGGCAAAAGACATATCTGGCTTCAAGACTAAGCTTGATAAGTTTATGGAGTGGATGGTATGATGGAATAGCCTAATTTTGGCAATTAATTGATCTTTGACTATTAGCGGTAAATATGCCCAATGGCCTGTGATGGGATGTTAGATGGGGTGGGATCTGAGTTACTACAGATAATTCTTTCCTGGGTATCTGGCTGGTGAGTCTTGCCCACATGCTCAGGGTTTAGCTGATCACCATATTTGGGGTCAGGAAGGAATTTTCCTCCAGGGCAGATTAGCAGAGGCCCTGGGGGGTTTTCACCTTTTTCTGCAGCATGGGGCATGTGTCACTTGCTGGAGAATTCTCTGCACCTTGAAGTCTTTAAACCATGATTTGAGGACTTCAGTGGCTCAGACATAGGTTAGGGGTCTGTTACAGGAGTGGGTGGGTGAGATTCTGTGGCCTGCATTGTGCAGGAGGTCAAACTAAACGATCATAATGGTCCCTTCTGACCTTAAAGTCTATGACTTTATGACTCAGTCTAAATATAAAACAACTGCAGCTGTAGTGGCACCATTAAACTATGCTAAAGTCTTTCATATCTGATACTGAATACACATCTATGTGTACATATTAGAAAGAGAAAATATCCTGAAATCAAGAAAAAGGAAAATGGAGATCTTTGTAAAATTGTAACAAAAACAATTGGCTTTTACTCATTTCCGAGCTACCTGCTTTCAGAAAGTAATGGTGATAATTTCAGATGTTCTTTATTTATAGAAAATTGGCACATCGTGTGGGTCAATTTACATGGAATCTATTAGCATAATACAGCACAAGTGCAGAGCAGCATCTTATTGAGGTAAATATGGTTGTCACATTGGCTCCGAAGAAGTAGATGTATAAAAAAGCCTTTATGTGCTAAATGAAAAATAAACACGGGTTGTTAGGAACCAAAATACCACCACTTATATGTTTGTTTCAATGCTGTGTTTGCTGAACACTGTGTTTGTTCAGTGCTTATTGTTTCACCCACCGTGAAATGAAAACCGCAAGCAATAATCAACAATCATATGCTAGTTATAAGAAATATAGAATTGCAACTTAGATATGAATATAGGCAAGTCTAAAGGTTATAGCATGATCTATATAGTGAACCGCAGAAGGAAACCAGAGCAGGAAATATATACACTAATCTCGGTTTAATTCACTACCTAAGGGCAAATCCTATGCTGATACCAGGAAAGATCAAAATAACCTCTCTGACCCACTTCTCTTTATTGAAGCTTAGGCCTGGTCTACACTAGGAGTTTATGTCGAATTTAGCAGCGTTAATTCGACTTAACCATGCACCCATCCACACCAGGAAGCTAATTAGTTTGACCTAGAGGGCTCTTTAGTTTGAATTCTGTACTCCTCCTCGATGAGGGGAGTAGCGCTAAATTCGACATGGCTATGTCGAATTAGGCTATGTGTGGACGGAAATCGACCTTAGTAGCTCCGGGAGCTATCCCACAGTGCACCACTCTGTTGATGCTCTGGACAGCAGTCCGAGCTTGGATGTTCTGACCAGCCACACAGGAAATGCCCAGGGAAAATTTGACACGCTCCGGCGCCTTGTGGATGTTCTGCAGGACCGCAGGCAGGAGGACAGAGCCCCCCTGCACTGCATCTGCATCCGCCCTCCCCCACCACAAAGTCCCAAACCCCCCTCACCCAAAGTAACAAGAAGGAGGGGCCACAGGGGCCGTGAAAACTGTCACTGCACCCCTGCAAAGTGCACAAATACAAGAAGGCTCTCATTCCCTAAATGTTGAGAAGTCCTTCCCTTCCTGGCTCACCGAAGCCCCAATCCCAGTTTCATCCCCTAACTGTGTAGTTGATTATTAAAAGTAGTTTGCTGTTAATTACTATTTCCGTCAAGTTTTTCTACAGAAGACTGTCTGTGAAGGGGGGGCGGGAGAAGGGGGTTGTTAATTGCATAGGACAGTCATCTTTACAAGGGTACAGACACGGGGGCAGGATCAACAGCAGGTCACACACACAGTGCAGTCAGTAGGCACCCTGGTCAGTCTGGGAGGTGTTTTCCATGTTCTGTGTGGGTGGGGGGTACGTGACTTTGTGGCATGGGAGGACGGTTACAGAACTTATGCAGCGGTCCTCGTCCCGGACCACAGAGCCATGCAGCAGGGGAATCTGTAACCATCCTCCCCCTCCACAAGGTCACATAGTCCCCGCACACAGAGTCCCGAAAAGGAGGGATGGCAGGCTCCATTGAAACAACCAGTCCGGCACTGCAGACCGCTCTAGGAGCAGGAGCCTATCATTCCTCGAGTGTAGAAGCGGTGTTAACATCACTGCACACCCTACCCACCACAGTCTGCATCCCTGTTTCAACCCTTTAACGCGAATTCATTAATAAAGAAAACATTGTTAATTAACAATGTTCCATTAACTTTATTTTTAAACGTGTGTTGGAAGGGGGGAAACGTGGTGAACGGAGTATGTAACCACAGAAGAAAGTCAACAGTAACTGAAGCAGGGGCAGGTTCAGCTTCTCTGTAAAGAAACTGAACAGTCACAGGTTACCCTGCTCCCTGAGGAACCTAGCTTTCAAAGCCTCCCGGATGCACAGCGCTTCCCACTGGGCTCTTCTAATTGCACGGCTGTCTGGCTGAGCGTAATCAGCAGCCAGGCGATTTGCCTCAACCTCCCATCCCGCCATAAAGGTCTCCCCCTTGCTCTCACAGAGATTGTGGAGCACACAGCAAGCTGCAATAACAATGGGGATATTGGTTTCGCTGAGATCCGAGCGAGTCAGTAAGCTCCTCCATCTCCCCTTGAGACGAAAGCACTTTGAATGATGACAAAAAAACCAGGAGTACTTGTGGCACCTTAAAGACTAACAAATTTATTTAAGCATGAGCTTTCGTGAGCTACAGCTCACTTCTTCGGATGCATAGAATGGAACACACAGACGGGATATTTATACATACAGAGAACATGAAAAGGTGGAAGTATGCATACCAACAGGCAGAGTCTAATCAATTGAGATGAGCTATCTTTAGCAGGAGGAAAAAAACTTTTTGAAGTGATAATAATTTCCCTATGTTAAGTTCTCCTCACACCTTCTATGGGCCATCTTAATTATCACTTCAAAAAGTTTTTTTCCTCCTGCTAACGATAGCTCATCTCAATTGATTAGACTCTGCCTGTTGGTATGCATACTTCCACCTTTTCATGTTCTCTGTATGTATAAATATCCCCTGTCTGTGTGTTCCATTCTATGCATCCGAAGAAGTGAGCTGTAGCTCACGAAAGCTCATGCTTAAATAAATTTGTTAGTCTTTAAGGTGCCACAAGTACTCCTGGTTTTTTTGCGGATACAGACTAACACGGCTGCTACTCTGAAACCTGAATGATGACAGTTACCCAAGACCACCCTCGACACATTTTTCCCCCCAGCATGCATTGTGGGGAAATCCCAGAATTCAAATGGGCAGCGGGGACTGCGGGAACTGTGGGATAGCTTCCCACAGTGCACCGCTTCCAATGTCGATGCTTGCCCCGTTAGTGTGGACTCACAAAGTTGAATTAGTGTCCTTAGTGTGGACACACAAATTCGACTTTGTAAGGTCAATTCCACAAATTCGAATTAAGTTAAATCGAACTAATCTGGTAGTGTAGACATACCCTTAGACTCCATGTGAGGATACTGTTTCATAAACTCTATAGTTACATTGGAACCTTACTGGAATGATTCGCAACTTTTTACTAAGGCAACCCTCCAATTGCATTTTGTCTTTTGGAGGATGTGACCCAGGGTGCAAACTGGCAGAGGGCAGAAGGGATACATACAATTTTATAGGGAACTCCTAGGTCAGATATCTGCATAATAGTTCACCAAAGGGTGCTTTGTCAGGTCTCTACTGAGAGCCAAAAGCCGACCAGTCATCATCATCATTGCAAAAAATATATACAGACACAGGTGCCAACTTTCCCATTTGCCCGGAGGTACTCAACCCCTGTCTCTGCCCTCTGGCAGAGCTGTGCTGCTAGAGCAGTCTCTCTTCCCTGCTCTGGGTGCCTCCTAGCAGAGCTCAGAAGTGTTTGTGCCTTTCCCATGCACATCCCCCACATCCACACTCAGCCTGACTCCCACCCTTGCAGAAATCTAGGGTAGCCACGTAATCCTGCATGCCTCTTCCCCCCACACATTCCCCTTAGAAGGGGTCATAGCCAGCCTGGCTGTAAAACACTGCACGGATTTTGGTTGAGCAATACTTGGTTAGACATGAGAGTATCTTATTAATTAAGTCTAGTATCTAGAATGCATGCACTGATTTTATATGTAACCTTTTGTTTCCAGTTCTTCTTCTTGCTACAGCTTGAATCTCTATGTTCTAACTAAACACATAGTTGATTTAACTATACACAAATCTAAGCGCTGTGAGTTAAGCAGAGCAATTAGTTGAGGTGTAACTTGTAAGCAGCGGTGTACTGTTTCTTGGGAAGCAGTGAATACTGCAAATATCCAGTGGACCAAGGGGTGGGCACTTCAAGGAGATACTCAGACAGCTCACAGGTTGCTGTGTGCCTATTGCTAACCTGACAAGTCTGTGTGGAACTAGAGGGGAGTGCGTTTCCTGAGGCAAGTGGTGTTGGGGAGCTGACCCATGGCAGGCACAGACAAGGTTTTCTCACGCTAAGGGCAGATGTAACTAGGTGTCTTCCAGGCCTGGTACCCCTAGGAAGTATCCCAGGGGGACCAACCATTACCTCTATTCCACCTGCCCAATGTCCCTGATCCTTCCTCTCATCCCCTGCCCTCCAGCCCCTCTTCCCACATTACCAGTCCTCTGCTGCCCCCTTCCCCTTCCCAGCTTGGCCCAGCCCCTGAACCTCCTCCTTAGCTCCCTGCAGCCCTGCACCTTCCTGAAGCCCCCTCTTTCCCCAGGTCCAGGCCGTGATTGCTACCAGGCTGCTGACTGTCTGCTTGCTGGATCCTGACACTTGCTCCATACTGCTGCTGGCCAGATCCCACTCCCCATGCCAATTCCTGCTGCCACGGGGAGTGAGAACACCTTACTGCACACCTCTATGGCTTGAGTCATTGTGCAATGAACTGGTTATTTTAAGGGGAAAAAATTCAAAAGTGCCTAAGTGATTTAAGAGCCTAAGGTCTCTTAAAAAATGCCTTAGGAACTCCTGTCCCACTGACTATCAATGACACTTCTGTGCTATTGGAAGTGGGACTTGGGCTCCTTTGGCACTTATGAAATATGTACCCACATATCCTTACGTTTTGATGTTAGTGCTGCTCCACAGAATGCAATCTGACTGCCTGTGTGGGTGTTTAAAAGTACTAGTGCATTATGGGTGCTACTGTTGTTATAATAATAATTTTTAGTGGATTTCTCAAATATTTTCTCCACAGTCAATAGAAAGGGGAATTTTGTACAACTAATTCCACATAAGGTTGTCTAATTTCACTGAATTAACTGTATATACCTTTTGCTAAAATATTGTTTGTAATAGCTCACTTCTGAAAGCACTTTGCACTGAATCACAGCCAGTATGCCTATGCTTCCTAAAGCAATAACACCACAAAAGAAACTATCTTGCCTCTTTCCATAGCTATTAACATGCCACTGTCAAAGAGATGTGCTAAATCACAGTTCTGCCAGCACAGGATAACTTTAAGACACATCACACCGTGTCACAGTCACTGGAGCCCACTGTTTTCCTCAGAAAGAGAGGGGATGAGCAAATAATTAATAAAACATAATTAATTGAATTTAACTGTTTTTCCTGTTTGTGGAATATCTGTGAGCAGGCTGAAGTTCTTGAATGCATTCATTATGAAAATGATTCATGGATTTCTTCACAATATTTTATATACATATCACAGTGAACTATTTGTGAAACTAGTCACAGTTTTAAACTTGGATTGTTTTTAGTTTGTTACATAAGTCACTTGATATAAATTTGTTTCTCTGATTAGATGTCATATGTAACTAACCAATCAAGAAGTATCCATCAGTGTTCTGCCTTCACGTAATGCAAGTCCCATTGACTTGATTCCACTTAAATCAATGGTGTTACATAAATATAAAACCGGGAAAAAATTGGGCTCACTTAGCCTTTTACAATAAGTAAAAAATAATAATGTCAAAACAGAAAAAACCTATTGTAAAAACGTTTGCATACCCATATATATAATTAGGTGTCTAGGTATCTCAGAAGCAGAAGGTAAGTACTTTTGAAAGACTCTCTTTATATTTAGAGCTTACGATATTTTATCTTTCTGAAGTATTGAAGCAAACAGGTATTTAAAGTGTGAGGACGTTTTGTATGTAAGAACAGGTCTGAAATACTTCATAAGAATAAGAAAATCTCTGGAAAGGAGCCTGGCAGCCTCTTCAGCATATTCTGCTGGGGCAGAAACATGCTTGTGCTCACGATACATGGGAGTTGTATAACTGCAATCCATGCTCCAACTAAGTAACGTCAAGCACCCAGGGCTGCAGTGGAGGAGGAGATAAGCAAAGGTTGGAAACATTAAAGCATACAGAGCTGAGCATGAAATTTAGGGGATAGCCTAACCAAAACAAATTAAGGGAGGTGAATGATACACAACAGAAAGATTCGTTTGCTGACATATTTAGAGCAATATGTAAAACTAGCCACCAATGTCGTGTTTCATTTCAGAGCTCTTTCTTAAGTGTGAAAACAGCTATTGACATAAAACATCTGTGCCCTGTTGTGTACCCTGTGTTATTATGTATGCCAATAAAGATATCTCATTTGTGATGCTGCCTCATTACATTATGTGTTCAGATGTCGAAGGCCCTGTTCAAATTAATTAATCCATACAGTGGAATATCTGCCATTTTATTTCCAGATATTGTTATGCCTCAATCTTCCTGAAGAGATTTCTGTTAGTTTTGACACAAACTGATTTTTATCAGCTTGCTATTTTTCCCTTTAGTAATCTACATACATACATCTAAATATCAAACCTGCCTTTGAAAATCAGTCCCAAAAGAAATACTTGCAAAACAACGGGTGCTTCAGCTTGACAAGAAACACAAGTCAAACAAAAATTCTGACTATGAAGAGAAACTAAATAAAGCAATATATTCTACTAGCTCTAAAAATGCTGACAAGGCTTGACAAATACTTTAAAAATTACGTAATCCTTAAAGTGCACTGGTTTAAAAATAAAATACTGATGTCTGAAAATGTCCATGATACAATTGTTTAATTTAAGTGTCAGATTTTGCCACACAGTCACACTGATTCATTCATTGAATTCATTACACTTGAGGAGTAAGACACTACTCAAGCGTGAGTAAGAGTGGCAAAGCCTGCCCTTAAATCATTTTGATGTAATAAACATGGAATATGCAGAAACATGTGATGTATTGGTTCAATATTGGCCTGTAAAATATTAATCACTACATTTTTGGATACTTGTGTGAGCAGACAGGTAGTTAGATAACTAATCCATCTGTTTGGATGGCTGCAAACAATTGCAATACAAACTCAGTCCTTTATATAAACAATCTGCCCTGTAAAACTGGGAGGTACACCAGAGGCACTGTTGGAGGGTGCTGGTGCAAAAGCACCTAATTAGCCCCTGCTCAGCCAGCCCCAATCAGGAGAAATAGATTGGGGCTGGGGAGAAGTCTGGTGCCTGGACTTTAGAATTGGCTGCACCTGCGGGCCTGAGGGCTATAAAGGCTGGCTGGCAGCCAGAAGAATAGGGGAATGGCCAGGGGAAGGTCAGTCTCCAGGCTGAGGGCAGACTCTGTGTAGGAGAGGAGATTGTAAGGCCTGCAAGTTGTATATAGTATATCACTGGTGGTGGGAGAACCTGGTGTAAATAAAGCCACGGGTGCTGAAGAACTAGAAGCCACGGGTGCTGAAGAACTAGAAGCCTCTCTGAGCTTTATTGGGGCAGCCAGTGGGTCCCAGGAAGAAGGGCAGGCAGAGGACTTGTTACAGGCACCAACAATACAAGCTTACCTCATGCTACACCTTATCCCACCACCATTATACCTCAGCTCTGATATGAAGGAATCATTTCTAGAAATGAACATGGGTTTAATTTCCAAGGAAATCTTTGATCTCTGGGCTGAGATTGCAATCAGTGGTCTGAACTTCGGTAGAGGTAGCTTTTGTGATGCTGATAGTCAGGGCCTGATTCTCTGTTGCTCTGTGCCTTGTGTAGTCATTTATCCCAGTGCAAAATGGGCGTAACACACTGCTATTCGGATTGTGTATTATATGCATGTTGCACAATGGGCAGGGCAAGGGAGAATCAGGCCCATGGTTTATAAGACTGGATTGAGACCACCACCTCACACAGGATACTAAACAGCCTTCAGGTGGAAAGGATAACTTCTGAGATACTTGTGATGTGGTCTGGATCTAACCTAAAAATGAACAGCTAAGATGTTCCTTAGCTCAGTTTCCCCACCACCAATATAGCTTTAAATACTTATGAGACCCACCACCACCACCATCAGACTCATTAAATGAAGAGAAAATAATCACACTAATCTATATAATAGGAAGCCACTGGCAGATTTTGTCAAGCCAGAAGACAAGCAGCAAAATGAACGATAAAAAGAAACTTTAATGATCATTGGGCTGACTGATGCAGATCTTAACTATTAAAAAAAAATCAAGAAAAAACAAACTGGATTTACTTATACAATACATTTTATAATGAGCTCCTGCCTTTATCATGGAGCATCTCCAGGAACCATTCAATAAAGTCAGGAAGAAAAAACAGCCCACTCAGTCAGGCCTGTGGGAGAAGTAGCATTGCACCTTCCAATATTCATCCGTTGGGACAGAAAAGCATTATGATTCTGTGTTGTAAAGTCTATTTCTTCAAATTGACACTGCATTAAAACTTGATGGTGCTACATCCGCATTTAGTGACCCAAGATCACTGAGTATTGATACCACCTCATCGCATATCAATACAACCTTCATTCATAAAAAGGCCCTGTCAGGGGGTAGCTGGCCTTCTGATGGTGTCAGGGACCCACCCTACCTCTGACAGGCTCCATAAAGGGGAAATGAGGATGGAATTTATTGGATAACAGCATATCTAAGAACATTTGATTGGGATTAAATTGACCCTTGATAGAGATGTGACACACACCTTTTGGTCCTGCCAAAATTAGGTAGTGTTGGGATAGGTTAGGACATGTCATTGATAAAGTTTGGAATTTAAAATACCTTTCAGGCCCCAAATTCTTCATAATAAGCTCTGCAACAGACATAACACTGTATAAATTCCTGTAACTAATAAAAGTTCTTACCATAAAGGCAATAATAATAATTTGAAGTTCTATATGAAACTCCGAAAGCACTTCACAGACAGTAAGCCTCACTTCACTGTGAAACAGAGAAAGTAAGGTTTTGCTCAATTTAGGGCCCATAAGAGATATGAATCAAGGTCTGCTTATACATGAAACCAGAAATAAATTTCTAAGACATAACCTGTAATTAGTGACTAGCATACAGATATGTCAGAAACTTCTCTGAAGTACCATTTTGTACAAATTATACAGGATGGGTTTATCAAAAGGCAATATCATGCAGGAAAGGTTTTGCAGTTTTACTAACTGAACTGCAGTACGTTCAGTGTCTTTTGTTTTCTCTTCTCTTTCTGCCCCCCGGAATATTATTTAGAATTGCTTTGTTTTCACCTCAGTATTGATTTGCCAGTGAAAACAATGGAAATGCTTGAGAGAGATAAATTCATTAGTGCAATGATCTAAACAGTAATATTGTTGGTCCAATGTTGGACACTGAAATGTCTAAAGGTTAATTGGATAGTATGGTAGTAGGCAAAATATTTTATTACAGTCATTGACAAGTCACTAATTTACTAGAGCGGCTGATGTTATCCATTTTGTCTCCTTATTGCTTTGTGTTTATGTTGATTTGTACTGAATTGTACCCAAGTTGTTTTAAAAGAAAGTTACCATTACTTGAAAATAATGAAATATAGGTCCAAATATAGATCCAAAATTGGAGCTGGGCTCAGCAGCTAGGGGGAAGCCCCAAGGAACCAGTGGTGGCTTTCTGATTCTGTAATCATTGCTATGCCAGAGCTGGCTAAAATCAGAGCAGCCTGGGGGCTTACTTTAATCTATACCAGTTAGATAATAAGGGGAGTTCAATCACCAGGGGGCAACAGGAAGTTCTACCTGCTCCCTGCCATTCTCCTATGCACCCCATGCCCTAGCTTACCAGGGAGAACTGGCTGCTGCAGGCAGTCTAAAGGATATGTCTATAATGCGATAAAAAAACCTGTGGCACTGACACTGAGAGCCAGGGTCAGCTGGCTTCAGCTCATGGGGCTCAGGCGCAGGGATATAAAATTGCAGTGTAGACATATGGGCTAGGCTTGAGCCTGGGCTCTGGGATACTTGGGCTCCAGCCAAGCCTGAACATCTTATACTACAATTTTATAGCCCTGCGAGCCTGAGTGAGCTGACCCAGGCACTGAGACTTGGTGCTGTGGGGTTTTATCACAGTGCGGACATACCCAAAGTGGCTAGGTTGCAGCAGAGGATCCAGCCCATAATTTATAGCTAAACTGGCACATGAAACCAGTGGGAATCTGTTGAATAAGACACACAGCACAATGACAGCTGGATGACCAGCACAACTTGCACTGCAAACATCACAACTACTTGTGATTAAGTGGGAAGAAAACCCTATGTGTCAGCCATTAAAGGCAAAAAAAAATGTCTAGCCACATCCTAGCTTGTCAGAAAGTGATGGCTTCGCAATGGCTGATGCACATATTTCCAAATGTTAGAAATGAAATATCCTAACTGTGCTTTGCTGTAGTGAGTTATGATACAACGGATTGTTTTAAACAATCTAAAAGGTAAGCCATTTAGCAGTAAAGATCTTCAAAGAAAAAAAATGCACCCTCCCACCAAAAATATACACTTTATAAAGAAATGAATGTTTCCAGAAAGACGACAGACTTTACAATTACATAGACATATCCATGGTGGACTTCAAAAACTGCCCAGGCTAACAACTTACATTGAACATCATGTCTTATAGATCATCAAGAAACTGTCAGGATACCATCCCTTCTGCAAACTCAGTGATGATTGTCACTGTAAATCAGTGTCTGGAGAGCTCACTGAGTGTAAGGAGACAGATAAATGCCACAGTTAACCTGGACCCCAGAATTCTAATTGTATAACTGGACTCATAATAGTTAACTAAGAAGAAAACATACTGTGATTTTTGTTGTCCATATATTTCCACAGGTGAAAAATGTTTGTTTGCTTTGTCTGTACCGCCCACTTAAAATATGGATGCACACATTTACCATATACAATACTAGCCTGAACTAAAGCCCATGGGAGACTTTTCATTGTCTTTGCTGGCTTTGGATCAGACTTTATATGCATAGTATAATATATATATATAAATTTGTCATATTGTACATGGATTTTTTCCCCTCTATTCAAACTAACAGAAATTCCAAATAGATTTTTAAAAAACACTTTGAAGGTGGGGTTTTTGGTAAATACTTTAGAAACTATATAAGGAATTTGAGCTACTAATTTTTCTTCTAAAGCACTTGGCAAGACTGAGAAGTTTGTAATTAACAAAGATATTGTTTGTCTACTTGCATAAAACATACTTATGATTTTTGTTTACCAAGTCCTAGACCAAGGTTTGACTTTAAGCACTCATGAAAGTGACAATGGGATACTGTAACACTAGCATAAGACAAGCAAGAGTGCTGGTAGGCACTGTAAAAGCTGCTCAAACCTCTACGCAGCAGTACTGTAACTCTAAAGTACATTGCTTATGGTATTCCAGTGTTGGGGCTTGATCCAAAGCTCATGAAGTCAGTGGAATTCTGTGAAAAGTGAAAAGATTGTCTAAGTGTGCACTGTAATGGAACATCAAGAGTACATCACTAGAGATGAGAAACAATGAACTAGGAGCTAGAATGAAGCTCACTGCAGTATGATCTACAGCTATGGCTACACTGCCCCACAGTTCGGACTTCAGGGGTGTGAACAGCACAGCTCAGCAAAGTTCTCCACTGTCACTCCCCCGTGTGGACACTGCAGGCAGGGGCAGCTCTAGCTTTTTTGCTGCCCCAAGCACGGCAGTCAGGCTGCCTTCGGCGGCTTGCCTGCGGGAGGTCCGTCGGTCCCCCAGATTCGGCGGCTTGCCTGCGGGAGGTCCGCCGGTCCCACAGATTCGGCGTACCCGCCGCTGAATTGCCGCCGAATCCACGGGACTGGGGACCTCCCGCAGGCAAGCCGCTGAAGGCTGCTTGACTGCCGCCCTTGCAGCGACCGGCAGGGCGCCCCCCGTGGCTTGCTGCCCCAGGCATACGCTTGGAGTGCTGGTGCCTGGAGCCGCCACTGACTGCAGGCATGAATTAAAAGGTATCTAAATTTGTATTAATGTAATCTGTTAGCCCTTCAGTGTGTGCTATTATTCACACTGCTTTAATCCTAATTTAGGGGCCCTAAATCTAAAATGAACCCAGATTTCAATAGGTGGAAATTACTTCAATGGAGCTACTCCAGGTTACAGCCACTAAGGATCTGGCAAACTACAAATATCAGCCTAAACAAACAAGAATTCTTATAGGGCTGAGCTGCTAACACAGGTTCAAGAATTAAGGACCCCTGTGTCCAAAATTAAGTCAATGGATCTATGACAGATTACAGGAGATGAGGATCCAGGCCCTTGAATGTGAGAATGGAGATTCATTTGGCGACATAATCATGTATAGACTCTGCTGCAGATGCAATGCCCACTTTGCAAAAGAGTTCTTAGCATGGTTGTTGGGGAAACTGAGGCGAAAGCTGAACTCTCAGTCTCATGAGTTATTGCTACTTTTCAGTTTGAACTTAAATGCTCAGATGTGTCTACAGCATAATTTTAACCGTCAAGGAGGCAGATACACAACTGCATACTGCTCCATTTATAATCAAATATTCTGGGCCTGTTTTACAATAGTAGTGTATAGTCCCAGAAAGGTAATAATTGGAGATATACCAATCTCCTAGAACTGGAAAGGACCTTGAAAGGTCATTGAGTCCAGCCCCCTGCCTTCACTAGCAGGACCAATTTTTTTTTTTGCCCTAGATCCCTAAGTGGCCTCCTCAAGGATTGAACTCACAACTCTGGGTTTAGCAGGCCATTGCTCAAACCACTGAGCTATCCCTCCCCCAAGATGCATGTAAATTTTAGTGGGCAAAAGGGTGGTTAACCTCAGGGCCAGAATGTTCAGTAAAGTTACGGACTGATTCACAAAGATACATACTGATTCTGAAATAAGATATGGAGGGCACAGTGGGCCAGGTCCTCAGCTGCTGGATGGTAATCTGTATAGCCCTGTTGATTCAAATGAAGTTATGCTGATTTGTACCAGCTGTAGATCTGGCCCTCTATGTTTTTCTGAACTTATAAAAAATTATGAGCGCACTAGTCCTAGAAGAGGCAGGAGGAAGGGAACTGACCTCTCCCAAGGCTCCATCAGGGAGAGGAAGGGGAACACTCCCTTTGCTTTTAATAGAGGAGGGAATGGTGTGCTCCCCTCCACACACACACAAAACCCCCTTTCTCTAACTCCTGGCCATCAGAAACACACACACAGAAAGAAGCTGCATATCCAGGTTAGCAGTCAGCAAACTCACTGAAGTATCTTCCCTTTGTTTTCAAATAATCTCCCAGCATCTAGCTCTTGTGGTGACCACAGGTTAAGGGTCACAACCAACTGCTACCTGAGCGAACTACAGTTGGAAAGCCAAACCACTGTCCTATTTCTGCCCAGTCATGTGCCTTTCCTCTGGGTGTCACAGAGCACAAGTGATCCTACTTGGAGCCTGTTTGAGAGAGTAATTTTGGCTTAGCAAGATTCAAAAGCCATCATTCCACAGGAGCTGTCAGACGGATAACTGCACAGCTTTTGCTTGGAGGCTGGATCAATAGGGCTGTCGTCACAATGCTTTGTGGAGTAAGGGCCAGTCAGCAGATCACCTGCAAGAAAGCTGACTATAGTGTCTGGGCTTTGATTTTACTACAATGTTTGCTGTGCTTTAAATGGGAAATAAGCAAAGACGTGTAACTATTTGGGGGTTAAATACTGATTGTTCAGTCACATTTTATATTGAGTCAATTTGTAAATAGCTTATAAAGAATTAGTAAATGATTAGTGTGATACAGATGGAATAGATGGGTATATGCATATCAAGAGAAGGCATTCTAGATGTTTATAAGCAACTATTTTTGTATCAGTTTGTTTTAGTGTAAAAATGGCACCCTTGTCATACTACATGTCCAATGGTTGAAAGAAACTTCTATCAAGTTTTCTTCTCCTGGAGTATGTGTTAGAGCTTTGTCCTTGCTTTTTATCTTTTTTACTTTCTCAAAAATGAATGAATGATGTCCTTATATTTGATTTACTCTAAATAAATGACCCTCTTGTAATGTACTGATTAGTTTGCACACATTATTTCCAAACATGACAGCAGAACATATATAGTCAGTTTCAAATTACTTTTGTTCTTTCTTCTTTTTGCTTTGCTTCATATTTAAAAAAAAAAAAAGTCCAGAGCAGGATACCCACCATTACCAAGTGAAAAAAAAATAGTTTGATGTGTTATACCAATATAATAAAAACCAGCAGGATCTTATTAAGAGGGATAAGGCAAAGATGCCACATTTATTGTAAATACCATAACAAAACAAAAAGCAATGTTTTTCTACTTGTTTCTATTACTACTTATTCCTTATACATGCACACACACACACACACACACACACACACACACACACACACACACTCATTCATTCACACAATCATTCATTTAGGTTCTGTATAGATGTTATAGTTACCAGCCTAAAGATGTTGCTCATGCCAAGTTACTGGCCAGGTATCTTGGCCATGAGGATGGAGCCGAGTCTGTGTCAGATGCACCTGATGCTCCTGGAGGCTGGCAGCAGAACCATAGACTCAAAGTCCTCAGTCTTTAGAGTCCAGTTTTATAGGAATTTATTCCAATGCCAGTTCATGAGAGTTGCTTCATTTTGCTGTTGCTAAATCAATCAGCAGGTGGCTGGCTCCATGTTATTAGATGTTTTGTTTTTCCTTCCTTTGAGGTGTGGTGGGTGGATTCCAGTTTGCCCTCCGGGGGTCATCTGGTTGATCCCACTTGACACCTTCTTCAGCTGACACTGAATTCTTCAGGCTGGTGACTCCCTAACCATTCATTCACATACATTCTTTATCTTAATCACATCTATTTCACTGTCTCTTTACTTTTTGGGGTGTTACCAATTTATGTGAGACTCCCTGTCTTTTAACAAGCAAAGATAAAGTGAGATGAAAACTTACAGAGGGTGGGGGTCTCTATCTATACACTATAACAGCTACTGTTTTGGCTTACTTAGAGTTAATTAATGTTTAGCAAGTTTTATACAAAGTATTTCTTTGAGCTTAACAAGTTTTATACCAAGTATCTCTTTGAGCAGGCTTTACACAGACACAGCTGGTGGCTTGCAGATTAGAGGCTAAATGCTGGGAATCACAAATTTACTTTTAACATAAATCTTAAGTTATAAAGTATTAATTAACAATAAATCAATAAATCATTTCTCATATAAACCATGTTTAATATAAACCTTCTTTAATATTCCTACAGATGCCACCTAAACCTTGGAATGACACAGATTAGTTTAAAAAAAAATCCTTTCCTATACTAAGGCTTTGGCTACACTTACACTTCAAAGCGCTGCCGCAGCAGCGCTTTGAAGCACTAAGTGTAGTCAAAGCGCCAGCGCTGGGAGAAAGCTCTCCCAGCGCTGTCCGTACTCCACCTCCCTGTGGGGAATAACGTACAGCGCTGGGAGCCACGCTCCCAGCGCTGGGGCTTTGACCACACTGGTGCTTTGCAGCGCCACAATTTGCAGCGCTGGAGAGGGTGTGTTTTCACACCCTGCTGCAGCGCTGCAAATTTGTAAGTGTAGCCAAGCCCTAAGGCAGTTCCTACTTAGTGCACCTAACCTGTTTGTCTCCTAAACTTTGAACACGCCCCACCAGGCAAACATCTCTCTACATTTGTGTAATCACTTATTTTTAGCATCCAACATCTGTCCAGTAATCTCTTTCTAATCACCATCTACTTCTTTGGTAGATAGCACTGAGTCTCAGTGAAACAGAAAGCAAGGACGATTACCTATTGTTAAGGGACAGGGAAGCCTATTTTCACATTAGCAATTAGCCTATTCACATGAATTATTCAGTTACCTCACTCTCATTTCAGCAATAGCTCAGCTGCTCTTTTGTGTTTCCTCTCTTCCTGCTGCATGCCACAGCACCTGTTACCTCACTTTGAAACTCTGCTCTCCTGTAAGGGGGACCATGAGTCTAAAACATTTCTTCTGTTTGCCAAGAACTTCTCTATGCTGACACTTTTGAACCATAATGGCACTAGAAAAAACAATCTCAAAGCCTGCCCAAGGACTGATAGACTAAAACTATTATTGAGAGCTAAGTGGAGTGACGTACTGCCAGAAGTTCCCATTTCTGAGAGCCAATCAAAAACACCTCTGGTTTCCAGAGTGAAAAGTTGAGAACTGAATCAGAGTTGATGAAGTTGTCAGGTTTCCTTTCATATGTTACTGGAGATTAACCAGGCTTGAAACACCCATCATCAGCTACTGGTAGCCCTCAAGGAATCCAAAGATTTAGCACATATTCACCACACTCTGTGCTGTCCTTGAAAAATAGTCTGTATGAGCTAGTACCTCATATTTTAGTTAGACGGCTGGGATTGCTATGGTGATGCCAAAACTGTAGGCCATCTCCCAGTGAATACAGAGCTGGAATCACATCACTATCATTATATAGTGAATCCACTCATGGTCCACAAATACATAACTTTCCAGGGGCATAGTATCTCTTTTAAAGATACTCAACATAATAGTCTCATGCTTGGGGATTACCATGTCAAGGGTTTGATACAAAAATGTAGTGGTCCCCAGGAATTCCCCATCAATATCTCCACCAAACACTAGTCACATAAATTCTCCCAGCCTGACATGTCCCATTTCTGTGTACAGCAGTCCCTTTATAATACATGGGGGGGTTATTCACCCTGCCCTAGCATGGCAAAATGTACATTCATTCCTCTATTCTGGATTCAGCAATGATGAAAAGTGCTGAATTGTCAGTCCTGAAGTGCCCTGTTTATCTACGGAAAATGGACAATATAAGGCAACAGCAATACATTCTTCCCCATCCATCCATGACAATACACCTCAACCCTGTTCAAGAGGGAGCCCCTGGAGGGACAAGGGAGAGATTCAGTCTCCAGACTGATTCAATCTGTGGTCTGTGTGCTAAGATTGCCAGCAAGGGTGCCATTTTGTACTAATTGCAATAATGATTTTTGGGACACTTGGAACCGGATTTTGACACCAAACAACCACACTGAACAACCATCCTCCCAGGTAGAGTGTGTCCCATTCACAGAGACCTGACCCAACAAGTCCCTGGGAAAGATGCCTATTGACTTCAATAGGCTTTGGATAAGGGCCTATTCTCCCTTTTTTCATCACATGCTCCTTAACTTCATTTCTATGTAAACAAGCTGAGGATCCACCTGTGATGGGTTTGGCCACAGAGACCCCCTTGGGAGTGACACCTGATGTGCTGGAATTACCTCTGAGCCCGTTTTCCCTGCCATCTTGGGACTACCAGAACCTGCCTTGTTGAGCTAGACATACTAGCCTGCTGCAACACAGACCCAGGGTCCAGTCATGCCCCCAAAGCTGCAGGTTTTAAGTGAAAACAGCTCTGCAGGTTTCCTGGTTCCAGCACCCAGACACCAGCTCCCAATGGGATCTAAACCCCAAATAAATCCGTTTTATTCTGTATAAAGCTTATAGAGGGCAAACTCATAAATAATTCACCCTCTATAACACTGATAGAGAGATATGCACAGCTGTTTGCTCCCCCAGGTATTAATCACTTACTCTGGGTTTACTAATAAACAAAAGTGATTTTATTAAGTCTAAAAAGTAGGATTTAAGTGGTTCCAAGTAATAACAGATAGAACAAAGTAAGTTACCGAGCAAAATAAAGCAAAAACACACAAGTCTAAGTCTGATACATTAAGAAACTGGTTACAGGTAATATCTCACCCTCAGAGATGTTCCAATAAGTTTCTTTCACAGATTAGACTCCTTCCAAGTCTGGGTCCAATCCTTTCTCCTGGTATAGTCCTTGCTAGTTCCAGCAGACATCTCAGGTTGAACTAGGGGTTGTCTCATGACTGGCCCTCCTTGTCCTGCTCCACCCCCTTTTATCACTTTGGCACAAGGCAGGAATCTTTTGTCTCTCTGGGTCCCCACCCCTCCTTCTAAATGGAAAAGTACCAGATTTAAGATGGATTTCAGTATCATGTGACATGGTCACATGTCCTGTGAGACCCCAGCCTCCATTCTTCCTGGGCTGGCCCACACATACACAGGAAGGTTTACAAATAAACAGAGCCGTTTACAGTTCATTGATTCTGAAGCACCCTTAATGGCTTCCACTGAATATGTTTACATTAGTAATACAATGCAATCTTATTCTCCTAACTCCAGACATAGACACAATACATGCAAACAAATAGGATGAACACACTCAGTAGTTTACAAGCTTTGTAATAATACCTTACAAGAGACCTTTTGCATAAAGCATATTCCAGTTACATCATATTCACACTCATAAGCATATTTTCATAAAGCATATGGAGTGCAACGTCACACCATCCCTCTGTATTCTCAAAATAGCAAATCAAACAGGCAAAAAGCAGATGAAGTAACAATAGGAAAATAGATAATTCACATAAAAAAATGCCATATCTCCACTGGGGTTTACTTCATCTCATCCTAATATGTTCTGTTACTTAAGTTTCCCTCCCTTAGAGAACCAGAAAGTGTGTTTTATGAACAAATGAGCATACTGTATTTATTGATGCATAAGGTCTTGATCAAATCAAACAGCTAAAATACTTGTGTGTCTCAGAAAAAGCTCATTTCAATAGAAGCTACAAGAAATCTTGCTGTTGCATCCTATCCCTGTGGCAGTGTTATTCTCAAAAGAAAACACAAATGCTCAAAAATGTTAGACATCCCATACTGAAGAAATCCTGTCTGCAGAACCATCCTGTCTACTGACATCTGTCAGTGTTTCTTCCCACAAACAACATGGGAGATGAAAGCCATTACAGAAGGAATTCTTGATCTGAAATCAGAGGGAAGACCATACTTTTGGGTCTCTTCACCAACTCTCATGACCTAAGGAAGATTCCCTTTCAAACACCGATTGACTGGACAGCTCCTTCAGCTTAGCTCCTTTACTAATGGCATGTAATAGATATAAGATGATAATGTGTTGATAATAGTGATGACTAGGACATGTCCCTTCTACACTTGCGAAAGCGTCCATTGACATAAGGTAGGTAGATCTGAACAAACTGTCAAGGACTTCCAAATCTTAACTAAGGATGGGATCATTTTAGAGTCTGGTTCTTGTTTGCTAAGTGACACTTGAATGATTTGAGAAAATCTTCTATATTCAGGAGTCAAACTATGCATGAGCCAAATTGTAGGGTCTGAGAGTTTGCCACATCTTAACTTTCCCAGAAATAACAAGTGAAAAGCCAATTTTCATTGGAAAAGAGCTGAATGCCTAAATGGAGTTTAAACGGAAGGAAAAAACAAGACAACACTTCAGACAAAGGGCAAAGTATTAGTATATGTTTCAGCAATCAGCATCCCTCATTACAGCACAGGACAGTTAAGTGTTAGGAAGGTAGAGGCCCATGTTTTTGTTGCCAAAAAGAATTATATTCCTGGCCTATACCATATATTTGCAGCTAACTGACAACAAACGTAGATGTATGTGATAGAGTTTGGTAATACTTGGCAATAGATGGGAAAAGGCTGATAAACTTTTTCATTTTACTTTGGCATGGGTTGCACTGAGGTTTGAAAAACCCCAAATCAAAGCAAAACTCAGCCAAAACAGCCTAGTTTTACTTGTCTCCAGCTGTGACCCATATAAAACAGCTTTCCATCTGAAATCATAAATCCCATTCAAAGCTTCCCTAAAAACCAAGATTCACTGATATTGGCAAAGTTCAGCCTGAATTGCAAATTCATAACAAGTTTCTTGGATCTCTAGAATTGAGCCCAAGAAGGGATCATTATATTGTGTCCTCGGAGCCCACATTCACTGATTAGTTGGTATGATATCAATTGCTAATTATGAAAACCAGAACCTTTAATTTTCTGGGTTTAAGTATTCAAATAATTTAAGTAATTTTTACAGCTTTAAGACTATTGTACATGATGTTGTACAAATGAGAGTTAGCTCAGATTATCACTTGAACCAAGATATGGCCAGGATAGCCAAGAAGTTGGTTCTGGCTCCTTGATATTCAAGCAGCTCCAGCTAGCTGAGGGCCCTGAGGAATCATATGCCAGTTGATAGCTTCACTTCCATTGGGAAGTACTTGTTAAGTGGCTTTATATGCTGTCAGGAGGCAGGGAGGAGCAGGTGAATGGAGGCAATGACCATCTTTACTGAAGTCAGGCCATGGCTTCAGTCTATTGATAACAATGGGAGATGGCAGCCATTTTGAAAGAGGGCAGTTCTTATGATATTCTCTGGAGGACAATATTTTTCTGCCTCTCCTGAAAGAGAATAATAGTGTGGGGGGGGCCTGAATCCTAAACATTTCTTTACAACACAAACCTGCACAACACCAGATCTACTCAAGATTCATCTCCCTGCCAATTTCTGTAGTCAGATAATGTCTGAGCTGAGACTTTTTAAAGAGACTTTTTACCACTAATTTTAACTCACACTAAATAACAGATTTCTTTTTAAAATGTTCCAAAATTCATTCTGTCTTCAAGGAGGAAGTGCTGTAATTTTGGGAAAGGACAGAATGTATTCTACAGACAAAGAAAAGCTAAATCCCTGCTTTCAGTACAAAACACAACACAACCTGAACTATGGCACGTCCATGTTAAAAATAATTTTGCAAGAACTCACTGCAACTTCTTGAACACAAACTGGAAAGATTAATGTTACCATGATCAATGTTACCTTAAACAAATTTTCCATGTGTTGGGGGGATAAGATTAATGATATTTCTACTCTGTGGAAAAGGAAAGAGACTCTTGGAGCTGAAATTGATGTTTTCTCACAGTTACTTTTGGGAGTGAGGAAACAAACACTGGCTAGAGACCTTAGAAAAAGTTTTTCCCATTTACTCCAGATGTTGCCCTATGGTAAATTTAACTAATAACCCTTTGTATATTTATAGCGTTTTTTATCTGAAGATTGTACAGAACATGCACAGTGTTTACTGTATCTATTTTAGAGGAGGATGAAAAGTGAGATGGAGAGAAACATAGGATGACTTGCCTAAGGTCAGCCAGCTACTTAGTGGCTGATCTGGGAATTCAACATGTGACTGATTAGCCCTGAGCTCCATCCAGTAGACTATAGTTCCCCCTGCTGCAGTATTTTATCACCTTTATCTTCCTCCTTCAGTGCTGGAATGGCAAAAAGGTGACTTAGCCAGCACCAAGGATCTGGCCCAACTTCCAAATGAAACTGGTGGGGGAATTTTAAATAGACAGAATGCCCCATTGCGCTGCACTGCTTCACACCCCAAGAAAACCCACTGGAGGAATTAGAATTTCATGAGTACTCGGTTCAGCATAATTACAAAAGGTGGTATATGTGCAGGACTCCAGTGTGAAGACCGCTGATCTTTATTAGATTTGGGTTTGTGATTTTATTTTTAGTTTGAAGGAGCCTTCATTTTCTAGTTAGCACCAATAAAAAAATGTTACCTTTAAATTAAAATTTAAAGATATTGACTAGACTGAAGTTTTATCTTGGCTAAGCGACTAAGGGTCACTTCCTCAGCTGATGTAGATCAGGATAGCTCCATTTACTTGAGTGGAATTACATCATTTTACACTATCTGAGGATCTACTTTCAGCACTGATCTACCAGATGATCATACTCCATGACATTTTACCCTTCTTTAGCCCACTTCATCCAAGGATCTCAAAGCACTTCAGATCTTTTACTGAAGCTTCATATTATCCTTGCAAAGTATTATCCCATTTTACAGATAGGGAAAATGCGGAATGGGAAGTTCAGGGACTCACTCAAGGTTGTGAAGGATCTGATCCTACAAGTTCTAGGGACCCTCCGCTGTTATTATAGTCAGTGCTAGCACTCTCAAGAGCACTTGGCAGGTTCCAGCCCTGATTCAGTAATAGAACCCAAAATGCAATGCAAGAGTTATGCCTTCTAACCTCTGGCCTAAATACTTGACAACATTGCTTTCCATGCCCTCATCCATTTAAGCAGATGATGAACAAGTTGTTGCTCCTATGGCCAGAGCCATTAGACAAATTTCAGGGCCTTGCATGATTGTTTCCATTTAAATGAGAAATCAGTAATATGACTCAGGTACACGCTTTGGTGTACTCTCATTTACACATGAAAAATGTGCACAAAGTCCTGTATCCCAGAACACAATGGAAACAAACAGCAAAGAATTTCCTTGCTTCAGAATTGCAAAGTGTGTCTCCACAGTGGGCTCTGTGCCAAAGTAGCTAGCTCTCTCTGCTTCATTTCAGAGTCACACTCAAAACTCCTTTAGACCTTTTACCATAACATGTTGATGTTTAGCTTCCACCATTCCAAGATAATGCCATTGAACTCTTCACTCTGATGAGGTGTGTTGTGGGAGCCAGCTGGACCTGGACACAATGTTCACAACGTGACCCAGCAACAGAGTACTCGTTTGGTTCCCAAAGTTTGTTACAAAATTTGGAACTCAAACGAAGTTTGCTAAAAGATTCACAAAACATCTGAGCACGCCAGGCCCGATTTTAGCTTCTGCATCACAATCACATGAAATAGGGTGGGGATTTTCATGTGAAACTAGATGAAACTTGAGGATTTTGATTGAGTTTCACTTTGACAATATGAGCTTGTTCACATTCAAATGAAAAAGGTACCAAAACAATATCTGCATGAACCCCAGCAAATTATTGTTTATATTATTATAGCACCTAGGAGTCTCAATCATGGATCAGGACTCTATTGTGCTATAGAAACACAGAACAAAAAGACAATCACAAAATTGCTGTGCTTTGCACAGCTCTAAATAGAACTTCATTATCTTTGTTGGGTGGAGAAGCCGGAAGAAACTTATTCTCATGATGAGTTTTGTGAGCTTTCAGTGCATAAAGTCACACTCCCATTGATGGATTCTTTGTTGCTTTTTACAGATCCAGACTAACACAGCTACCCCTCTGATACTTGACTCCCATTGACTTCACTGGGCTTTGCATCAAGACCTAGATGACTTGCACAAATACATGTTTGCATCTGCACATGTATATTCATGTGAATGAGCTTCCCTCAAACACTGGGGGGAAAACCTTGCCCATCAGATTGTTTGCAAATAGCAAATAAGTGGGGGTCATGAATACAGTTGAACTGACCTCAAATAACTTTATTCCTATGAATGTTCACAGATGCTTTCTTGCAGAGTTCAACCAGCTCTACAAATCAGGAAATAAACCATTGAGTTGAATGTTTGCTCCTTTTCCATATACTGTTAACTACAAAAAATATTACATTAACTAACTCTTAGAGAGATCCCATGTCAAATATGTGTATATACAGGCCCATCTTTCATCTGCATCACTGCTAATAAAAAATGGAAATGTATAATATTTACAAGCTATCTACTTCTTTCCTTTTGTTTGACACACCAAGCCAGTAGCTAGTTGATGTGTTCTAAAATATTTAAGTAAAAACTTATGTATAGTGAGAAGGATTTGGAATCACAACCTGGAGAGAGACAAGAGCTGTCCATAATTGTATTTCTTCATTTCTTGCTTGTAACAGATGATTAGTTGAGATATGATTCTCCATATGCACATTTAACTTATTTATGCCTTGATAGGCAGGGAGTGAGGGAGGCTCACCTGTCAAAGAGCTCTCAAGGAAAGTGAGGGATTCTCTAAAAACACAACCCCATAATAAGGAATGACAGTTGGGGTCAGACAAAGGTCAGGCCCACCACACCTACTATAATGTTCTAATTCCTAACATTCAGAGGAAAAGAGTATTGTGACTTGGATCTAAAATACATTCAGGCTCATAAATAAAAGTCTTTGTGTCAGCTATGCTTTATACTAATGGCCAGAATGCTTGGTTCCCACCTATATAGTTACAGCAAGTATCAACTATGTTTGTAATGCAGGATAAAAATGAGATTTGCATGTGCACACGTGTAATCCACACACCTTCAGGGTGTGGTGTTCTGTCCCAGCTACCAGCACCAAGATCACTTAGAGAGAGTGAGATTAATGAGTTTGCTCTACAGCCTTCGCTAACAGCCAGTTGGCTTTTAGCTCATGCTGTAGAGGCTCATGTACTAAGCTCCAGAGATCCCAGGTTCAATCCCGCCCATCAATGACCGGGGTCTGTCGGCATTACACACACACACACACACACACCTCTCCCAAATGTTATTCCAGACATTCATTTGTGCAGTTCAGGCTCTGATAATACTAAGAAATAGGAGGACATCTGGTATGTGTCACAAATTGGACTACAAAACAGAGGAAAAGAAAATGGGGAAGAATAGTCTCTCTATGATAAAAATAATGGATAGACATTACTGGTCAGACAGCAACCCATTTTATACCAACCTTTGTGAGGAAAGTGAACAAGATTATTAGAGACGCGATTGAAAGTGCCTATTGTGTTCCTTGCAAAAAAACAAAGATATTTTGTAACCCACTGCTTCAACCCAGAACGTCCTTCAGGCTCAATTATATGAAAAAATAAAGATAACTGAATTACCATGAAACCAGGGCGCTATAGCACAGGTGTTCCTCTCAAACCCAGCACGTCGTGGAAGCTGCTCCTCCTTGAACCAGCGAATGAGGATTTCTCTGGAAATGGGTCTAGAAGGACGCTCCCAAGCTTTCCTACATTTAAAATACAAACAATGGGAGATAGATGTCATGCAGCTGTAGTACAAAAAATAACTTGCACCATGTTCATAGAGTAGGGGGAACAGGGGCTAATCACTATAGTCCACTGGGAATTTTTTTATTTCATTGAATAACCAGATTTCTTGTGGGTAGGGGAGGTGGGGATTTGTTTTCCCATAAAAATCCAAACATTTTTGACAAAAGAAATTCCATCACTAAAACGTCAGTTTTGTCCAATAGCCATTTTCTGACAATAAGATTTAATGGAAAATATTCAACCTGCTCTATTATTCACTCTGATTTCTTTTAATTTTTCATAAACAAAAGATGATTATTTGCAGGCAAAAAACTACTTCTTACCTTTTGTGTGAATCCCCTGCATGTTAAGCCAGATTCAGCCACTGTGGCCGGCATGCCTTGACCACAGGAAAACATGGAGAGAAAATATTTCTCTGGAGTGTCTCTCTGAGGTGCCTTGCCTTCTCCCTACTTCTACTATTGCGCCACAGGTCCTATGTCCCTACTTATACATCTTGTAAGTCCTCAGTTTCTGTTTGGCTCACTGCATTTTTCTAGCTCTCGCATCTTGTGCTCTGCCTACAACGGAGCTATCATTTAATGATCCATATTTGCAGGCATCCTGAGTAAGTGCTGAAACTAGTATTGTTTTGAATTACAACTCTTTCAAAATCAGGATATCAACTGGGCAGTCACAGAGAAGCACTACTATAACGTACCAGACAACCAAGAACAAACAAAGCAAACTAGATCCTATAATACTCAATAATGATGAGCTTGCCCTCTAGTGATTGGAGGCTGTGCAAGAGAATACTGGGTGCTCTTGACATCTGATGGATATCCTCCTCGGGGTCTGGGTCCTGCTTCCACTGAAGTCAATGGCAGTTTGGCTGCTGATTTCAACAGAAGCAGAATTAGGCCTTTAGCGTAAATGGCAGAACACCTAGGGTTGACCCCAAGGAGTCTCAGTTCAAGTGGCAAGACAGAGACCTAAGTCAGAATATCAGTCGGATATGCCCTAAGGCTTGGTCTACGCTACAAGGTTTTACCAGTAAAACTTGCTTTCTGTTGGCACATTCTTGCACGCATCCATTCTCAGTTTTGAGTCCTGCCAACAAAACCCATTCAAGCTAAACCACCTCCCCAAATGGCATAAATCCTGTACCAGCACCGTTCCACCAGTACAATACCCGTGAGGATGCTGCATAACTTGTACCAGTACAAACTGTCCTCCAACAAAAGAATCACAAGGCCCCTGGCCCCACAGCAGTGACGGCTTTTGTCAAATTTTTGAACTCTGCTGCTTAGGGGAAGCTTCCTCACCCCTTAAAATACCCAATATGTTTGGAAATTCCTCTCGTCCTGCTAGCCCACCTTTGGTATACTAGAATATAGGTATTCTTCCAGGTAAAGCTGTAGCTAAAAAAAGCTCAGGTAAACCTCATGATTATGCCTGGTCCAGGAAAGAATTCCTGGATTTCATCAGCCTGTGAGAGTAGAGGAGTAGTGCAAGCCCAGATGTGGAACTGCGGCAGAAATAAAGATGTTTATCTGGATATTGCAAAGGCCAGAGGTACAACAGGGACAATTAGCACTGTCTGGCAAAGAGAGAGGAACTGCATCAGTCCTACCAAAAGACAGGAGGGGACAAAAAATCTGGTGCTGTCCTCAAGAACTGCCACTAATATGTAGAGCTAGATACCGTACTGAGTGGTGACCCCATCACCACCCCACAAATGACAGTGGACACCTCACAACATCTGGAGAAAGGCACCACAGAACTGCAACATGACAGTCAGCTTGTTTAGGAGGGGGATGTGGATGTTGCAGAGCCCACAGAGGGTTAAGAGCTCTTCCACACCCAACTGAGCCTGACCCACCTGAACCAAAAGATGGAACACAGTGAGGAAGGTGAAGGGTACCTGCTGACCTTAAAGTCTATGATTCTATGAAAGGGAACTCCGGTAGATGAAATATACTGATGCCCATTTATGCATGCTTTCTTCTCAGGGCCCCAAAACTTCCCCCTTCTGGATCCCTCTTCCTTGCTCTGAGAGTGGCCTCTAAACATCTTTTGTAACATCTGGTTTGTTTTAAGAGCATGCAACTTGCACAACTAGATAAATCTTTGCTAAAAGAACACAATAAGCAACCAAAAATTATTCCCAAATACCTATTTTTGTAGGCAGAAAAAAAGTAAAATAAAAACAGTGCAAACACAGAAATATACGCAAACCAATACCAGAGTGCTCAAATTAAGTACATGGAAAAGCTGCTCTGACATTATGATAACAGAGAGAATGCATGCTATCCACACAGAGAAGAAAGCAAACTACACATGGAGGCACAGTTAATTCCCCCAGATATTTCTGCTTTTAAAGATTTTATAAGGGTGGCCTAGACAGCTTACCCACTCCTGGATCCTAAAGTCCAGAGCGCACATCTCTCTGATTCTGTTTAAGAGTGGAAGATAAACAGGACTCCAAACAGCCTCGTGGGAACTGTTTGAGCATGAATTAAAAGGGCTGGTTTTATAGCAATTTTCTGCCTAGGGCCAAATCATGAAATTGCTCCCAGTTGATTTCTATACAACCACAGTAGACAAAGTGAGCATGGTAGGGGCAGGAAGAAAAAAAATTAAACACAACCACACAGATAGAGACAAACGATGATGCGTAAAAGGAACAAAACGCTTCAACACACAGAGAAAATCAGCAGGGAAAAAGAGACAGGAAAGAAGGACGAAGGGAGGAAATAAAAACCCAGACAAGCTTTCCAAAGAACATAGTAGGTGAAATAAATAGGAATCTTACACAGAAATAACATCATTTTACTGCAACTTTAGACAGCCCTGAACTGAAGAGGCAGTGCACAAATTTGCACCCACCCAGGATTACCCTCAGGAAGCACTGTGACCCACACACACCCCTCTAGAGATATTGTGCTAACTCCCTTTCCATTGCTCCAGGGGGCAGTAATCTGCTGATGTCCACACCAGTAACAAATTACAACACACCCCATACCTGCTTAGCTGCCCTAGCCACCTCACTTTGACTTTGCCCCTTCTCTCTCTCTGTTCACCCACCTGCTCTGCCCCCATATGGGGAGTACACACATACAAAGTAGTTGTTATTCCCATGCATGCAGATCCAAGATCTGGGTAGCCTGTACATGGGTTTAAAGAGAGTTCTTACTCCCCTGATTCCCTTCAGCAGGTATGTAGTCTGAGTCACAATCTAGTCAGACACAATGACAAAAAGATGCCTTAAGAGATAAGAAAAACAAACAATATCAAATTTTAAACACAGATGTGACTTGGAGATGGATAAACAGCTTTGGACAAGGACTGGATAAGGATCCAAACTTTTTCTCAGCCCTACTTGTAAGTAATTCACACCAAACAATGCCCAATTCTGTAATAAATAACTCCATTTAGAAAGCGGAGAACTACAGGCTGAATTATAGCCATTAGTTTTCTAAATTTACTATCTTTATTAGTGTGTTTATTACTTTATTTCAGGGAAGACTCTTTGATGTAGTGGTTTGGGAAAATAAAAATAATGAGAAGATTGTTTTGACAAGTGGCTTGATGGCGAGTGTAGAGATCCCACCGCATTTCAGATAGAGCAATTTTGATTCCTCAAACTGGGAATTTAAACAACCCATCTGCAGTGAGTTTCCATATCTCATATAAGGTAAAGAGATTGCTTGTCAAAACAGAACACAAACCCCAAGCAGGAAGGGACTGAAGTGCTGCCAGGCTGCCAGACATCACAAGCACATTGACTGGTAATCGCAAGACTTGGCAATAAAAGGGAAAATAAAAGTTGAATTTCTCTTTTTTCCCTGAATATGCATTTTTTTAACTTTACCACCTTGCCCAGTTCACATTATCTTGTTCATCTTATCAAGCCTAATTAATAATGTCAGATGGCAACATATAAACCCACAAGGAGCGACTGATAAATTTCACAGCAGATGGGGTGCTGTGTTGGATTGTTTTTCACTTCTGGAATCCATGTGGTTTATGAAAGAGACAGATGATGGATCAATAGGTTTAAAAAAAAAAAAACTCAGAAGACCCTTGATTTTGCCATCAGAAAACTCAACTGAAACTTAGGAGGTTGCCGCCTCTGTAAAATGTGTCAAAGAGCACTTGAGCAGCAGTTATTTCTAGGCTGCGGGGCTAAGGTTTGCTTGAGAATTTGTCTGATTCTCTCTCTAGCCCAGCCTTGCATTCTTATCAAATCACTGACTTTTTTAAAGACCCTTCTTTTTGTAGATGCTAAAAGGTCCTTTTAAAAACAAACACCATTTAATTGACATTATGCACTCAGTGCATTTTGATCTTTTTAAAACATCCCCTTTCTATTCAGGGTCAAGAGCAACACTGTGGAGAATCTCAAATAAAACAAAATTAAATTAAAAATAAAAAATAAAATAAAAGAAGCACTTGTTAAAATGGGGTAAAAGCCCATGAATGGAGGATCAATTTTTTGAGTCACCTACAATACGAACGAACCTGACTGATGTAGTGAGCGTCATTAGTGGGCTAGGATTGTTGCTGTTCAGCTTTATCTCTGGCTCATTATTCAGGCTGGTCCCCTTGAACAGGTTACTCAAGCCAGCCACTTTTCCTTTCTGGATGGCTCGTAAGGATTGCCGTCGATATTCATCCCGGGCCCTGCGTGCTTTGTGGCTCCTTTCCTCATCTGCAGCCTTTGAGCGGCGCACTGGGTGGGGAAGAAAGTCATTTGTGTTTTAGAAATATAGACATGGCTCTTTACCCTTTTCTTTATAGAATAATTATCTATATTCATTCCTCTCTATTACCTGATTTTAAAAATATTCAGATTCCAACACACAAAATACCACCAAAGAATTGAATAATGGTTTGGCTAATGTCAAATAAAGGAAATCTAAACTCTTATTTCAGGTCATAAATTCACCATGGCCAGGGCAAAGTAGGAATTAATGCTCTAAATTCCAACACTGCATAGTATATTAGGCAGGTGTCATGGAGTCACTGGGCCAACGCTCTGGAACTACTCCATACAAAGCCAGTCAGGACTCTGGTGTAGCATGCCTCCTCTCTCTGAGCATACTGACTCCAGAGCAATAACCTTACACAGCTTTGACCTCCCTGGGTCTGACCTCAGAGCATTCAGCATCCCCTTCCACACCGTGTGCTTCCCGCAGGGAGTCTGCCCGGGTGGGGCTCCTGGAGAAGCCAGATGGCCCTGCACCCCAACTCCTCAGTCAGCAGTGACTCCCAGCCAGTGTGTAGAAGAGAAGGGTTTATTAGTTGACAGGAACACAGCGTAGAACAGAGCTTGCTATCACAGAAATCAGTACGTTCATCCAAGTCCATCTTGGGGACTCCTGGGCCAGACAGCCTGGACTCCCCCTTTTCCAGTCCCCCAAAGCAGACTGCCAAGCTACCAGTGATCCAACCTCCGACACCCCACCTGTGGCACCTCCTCAGGGCCAGCTCCAGGCACCAGCCCAGCCAGCAGGTGCTTGGGGCGGCATGTTGGGCTCTTTGGTGGCAATTCGGCGGCTTGTCCCACGGGCCCTCTCAGAGGGAAGGACCTGCAGCCAAATTGCCACGGAAGAAGAAAGTGGCGTGGTGGAGCTGCTGCCGATCGTGGCTTTTTTTTTCTTTTTTGCTTTTTTTTCCCCACCACTTGGGGCGGCAAAAATCCTGGAGACAGCCCTGCTCCTCCTCCTCCTCTTTGTCCTGCTTCCCGGGCAAAAGGTGTCACCTGGTCACACCTCCATCCTGGATCTCAGGTTACATATGTGCAGCCAGCTGGGCAGCCTCACCTGCCCTGAGGGCCTCAGCAAAAATCACACACCCAATTCCCACCACAAAAATATTGGTGCAGTACACAGGGAAATGGAGGTACACACAGTATTAGTATAGGACAGTAAGACTCACATGCAACATAACAAGATGAATAAAACCCCACTTTGTCACAGCATGTCATAGGGATGCATGCCTTTGAGGCATCAGGTGTGGACCCACATTTGGGGAAAGCATACCAGGCTTGGACACAGAGACACCAGTGGTCCAATCTCAATGGTCAATCTTTTGAGAATGGGTCAAGTAAAGGTTAATAGCAATAAACCATTACAAGGTATGCCTTTGATGCCTGCTTGGGCTGCATTATGAGAAACTCACTCTTTGGCTTCATTACTTCAGCCACCAATGCCCTGTTCAAGCAAAACACTGAAGCACATTCTTAATTTCAGCACATGAGTAGCTGGATTAATGGGATTATTCACCTGGTTAAACACATGATTAAGTGCTTCGTTGGATCAGAGCACAACAGCATACCACGCTGAGACTTAATGCTCTTAGATTACGGCTCCTTAAATTGAAATATTCTTTAGAATAATATAAAAATAATTTGTGGAATACATGCAGGGTATCTTTCCACTATGGAAAGTAGTTCCTAGGAGAAGGATCACAGAGAATACTAGGCTAAAGTTTATGAACACTCTTTCCCTACTGTTTTGAGTATATTAATGTTTTTCTTTTTAAAAAATAAGTTCCCTGGGCTACTTTGATTCCTTCTCCAGTCCCAAGTGCTATGCTGCCCTTTCACCATCTGTGTGAGTCCCAGCTGCCAGTCACTTTCAACACACTTGGGGATAACTAAATTTGGCATAAAGAACACTTCCAATTCTGGGGGTTTTGTTTGGCTGTTTTTCCTCTTTCTCACTCCCCCCGCCGCCACCACCACTTTTTAAAAATAGAAAATGGGTTAAAAGTGACAGAAGGGACAAAGGACACTTTCTGCTTTGGTAAGGCAGTATAAAATTTGAGTCTCAACAACTCGAGAACCAAGCTCTGTAGTAGGGGTTGTAAGGGTATGTCTACACTGCATTGTACAACCGGATTTGTGGCACCTGGGCTTGCAGACTTGGTATTTCCAAGCCCACGCCTGAGCATCCACCCAGCATTGTAAAACTTTATTTACAATTGCTGGACCCAGGTCTCAGCCATGCTATTGCATCCATACTGCACTATGCAGACCTTCTGACCTGGGCCTAGCAGCTTGATCTGCACCCACACTGCAAAATGACAGGGCTGCTATCTTTGACTGAGGCCACCAGAGGCAAGACATCCATGACTGAGGCCTCCTGAGCACTCTTCATTTTGAACTTATGTGTTCAAAAGGTCAGAGTTAAGAATTTCACAGCTGTTTCATCACCGTTTTACAACTGATAGTCCCATAAAGCAGAAGCTATTACCACCATCACTAGTGTGAGTTACCTGCCCAAAATGAGAATGTTTCCTAACATTATGAAAGCCTAGAAACAAAAGGCCATAATGAAAATGGTTTTGTTACCTTAACAATAGAGGATATTAACTGTGTCCACTATAAGTCTAAATATTTTTATTCTTATCACACCTTTCTCTCATAGTACTTTCCAATGGCTGCTAGCCCTATTGTCCGCAATACGTTGTTCACTTGCTCCTCTATTCGTTGATGGGGGAACACTTTTTCTTAAGAGTAATACCCTTTCAGCCACTGCAATGCACAGTATACGCATATTTGTTCTAACTCCAAGAGCCCTCTTCTAAGCCAGGATACTCATGGCAGGATTGATAATTGCTACTGGAGGCAATAGCTTGATTCTTTAATATTTGCTTCGCTGGATGTTAAGGGTTTGTTCTGTACTGGAATAATTTGCCTGCCTAAAGATATTTATGTCTCAAAAACCAGCAAAATGGGGCTCGAGGCACTAGAAAAAAAAGGGAGTTGATAAATGAATACCCACTGTGCAGTTCTTAGTGCATACAAGATTTTTGAAAAGCAAGGAAGGCTCTGCATGTGTAGTACATAGTTGTATATGCAGCACATACACTACCTCTCTCCTTCCGCAGTGATACCTGTGACGGGCAATGCATGCATGCAGGTATTCTGCTAGACAGCCACATTTCATGAGGCTGCTTGCCTGCTTCTGGTTTTCACTCTTGAGGTGAAATAAGCATAAGTATATATTGATTTATGTGAATTATGGAAACACTCAATGGAGCCAGGAAATTATAAAAGAAAGAGCAGACCTTACAAGAAAATCTATAAGCAAACAAGGGACCAACGAATGTCCACAAACTTTGGAGGTTTAGTAACATCAAAAGCTAAGGGGTGAGCTGTAGTGGAAGCAAATAAAGAGATTGGATTTAATAAGTGATCCAAGAAAAATTATCCAGGTTCAGTCTGGTGCTTTCATCTATACACTTGGTAGAGTTACAGTTTGGGTAAATACTTTGGGTCTATCTAAAAATTCACCCTGAATTTTCAGCTGGGTGGAGTACTGAACTACTGCATACTATGGAAAACAGAGAAACAGTTTTCACTGTTCACCCTACAAATTCCTATATGTAATTTGAGTGGGGCAACAGTATTACTTGGAAAGCTTTTCTGTTTTATCTTTAAGAATATGAGGCACAAAACACTGGTTGCTTTAAATATGGTCATTGTCTTTGTAATAATGCCACCAGTAGCAATGAAGATAAGTCTTAAGTGCAATGCTGCATGGTAAGTAAATAATGGCAGAGAGCAGTCATCATTTGTCACAGCTGTATCACAGCTAGAACCAGAGTTCTGAATACAGTAAAGAATCTTGAGTTCTCTAGGGTCCACTGGTACAGATATATTGGACTTCCCTGGATAGCCTGCCTATATCTAAGAAGGGGGGAGAATGGCAAGAAAAAAAGCAAAAGCATCTACAGGCTCCATTTCACTCAGCCATAGACAAGTACTTCAACAGAGACATGGCCAGGTGTCTACAATCCTTACTTTGGCTAATGCTTGTATATCGGTAGGGGCCAGTAACCTATATTACAATTTCCTGTTCATATAAAGATATTGTGACACTTTTACCATCCAGGGAGTTGCCCTTTGTATGAAGAGTGGCATTCTTAGGCAGAGTGGCATTGTTTGGAACGGTTTAACGTTAACATTCACAAGTCTTTTCCAGAGAAACTTTGGTCTCCTACTGACAGCCCTTCCTCCCTCTTATATTTTATCACATATATTCATAGTGACACCTGGGCTGAATTCTGTCTTTTTGTGTTTTACAATTGTCCTCACTACAGATTTCTTAACAGAAGTAACAGAAAAACTATACAACAATACACATGGACTTGCAGGGCCTCCTACTAAACATTCTGTCAGTAAGAAAAAGGCACAGTTTTCCCTGTCTCACCTTAAAAAATATATATATATAATTGGAGATATACCAATCTCCTAGAACTGGAAGGGACCTTGAAAGGTCATCAAGTCCAGCCCCCTGCCTTCACTAGCAAGACCAATTTTTGCCCTGTATCCCTAAGTGGCCCCCTCAAGGATTGAATTCACAACCCCTGGGTTTAGCAGGCTAATGCTCAAACCACTGAGCTATTCCTCCCCCCTTCTCAGAGCAAGACAGGATTTAAGCCTCCCAACACCCACAGCTCCCTGAAAAAGCTGACAGAAGCTCTATGTCTTTATAATTGTTCCAGGAGCTGTGCTGTCATGTTGTCCACAGCTTCCAATGACCTCCCTCTAGGGAATCCACCGAGGGGGAGAGGGAACAGGAGCTAATGATCGAAGGTCAGTGGCATTAAATTTATTCCTGGAATACCCAGGGCCGGTAAGGGGAAATGAAAGGGTGGGGAGAGGCCATCTGTGGTCCCACCCTCCCCATAGCTAGCATACTCAAGGCAGTCAGCAGGACCATGCAAGTCATGGGGTTGGTCCTCACCTTGCTGTGCTTTTCTGTGCACTCAGAATGCCACTCGTGGAAGCATAAGGGTGCATTTGGCCCTGTATCTCTAATACTTCTTGTTTCCTCGTCCTTTGTATACAGCTGGGTAACTAAATCCTTATTCTCAGTGCCCTACCTGACTCTGTCTCTTCTCCAGCTCTTTATGCTAGGGTCAAGACCAGTGCAGATATTGTCATGCTGAATGCCTATACATGCAGCAGCTACAATCTCTGCACCACTTGTTATCTTTCAGAACACATTGTAGCCTTCCATCTCCCACCCTGTCAATAGGAAGGCAAAAGGAGTTTGGACATCTGGTATTATTCATTGTATGAATGAATTATTTTTCCTGTTTGACTGCCCAAAGATACTCTGTGCTACACGTTGTGTATTGCTAACACCACTCTGCCACTGAGCATAAAATCATCCAAGGTCAGACTAAAGAGTCTAATAGTCTCTTCTGGTCTTAAAGTCTCTGAATCATCAGCATAGGTTGGCCTCTCTCTAAGTACACCCCTGGCCCCGTGAAGATGCGCACACATCATCACTGCACCCCCTTGTGTTACGGTGCAATTGTGCAGGGCTTTTCTCCTCCAGTACCCCTGCAGGTAATCTGTCTTCATACATCACTCAGCCTTCCAGCTGAGAAGCAGGTAGCACAAATCCCTTCCTGGGTAACAAAATGCCCAACTGTACATCCAAATAAATATCTAAACCAAAAATTCTTCTACCCCTCTTGGACTGCATGAAGCCTTCTGCTTCTTAGCCCCTACTCCTGAGCCCTACAGAGCTTCTCTGATGCAGCTTTCTCCCAGCAGGTTTTCCCTACTATCTCCCCTCCTGGGGGACTCTGGTGGCTTCCCTTAGGGATCTTCCTGCTACTTACAGGCCCTCTCTCAGCCACCCTGCCATAGCCAGCTGGCTCCCTCTGGGTCTCTTCCAGCCTACTTTCCACAGACCCTTCCCAGAGAGAGAACTCCCCTTGCTTGTCTCTCCTGGGTCTCCTCCTAGCCTGAGCTCTGTTTAAATAATCCTCTGTCTGATCTCCTGCAGCTGGGGTCAGACATTATAATTATATCTCCAACACACACAGCTGGAGGATAGCTGTCTGGCTACAGGCAAGGCTGAGCATGGCTTGCTTTAAAGGGCCAGCCAGCCTGTGACAGAACCTCATCACCATAGTACCTAGCCCCACTCCATTATTAAGGGATGCTAGCCTCATATCTTCCCTATTTTACAAACTGGGAACTGAGGCAACAGGGTAGATTTTCTAAGGTCATACATGAACCTGTGGCTGAGCCAAGAATCAAACCCTGGTCTCAAAAGTCTGAGTCCAAGTTCACCACCCTATCCTTGGCCTTCCTATTAGGTTATAGTATTGCCAGAAGCAAGGGAGGGCACATTCTCCTTCAACTCAGGTGTGATAGACAAGAGAGAAGAATCTGCTCTACGGTTACCATATTTCAAGTTACCAAATAGAGGACATTGCCGGGGGATGGTGGGGAAGGAGTTGGGGAGTTGGAGGAGAGTGTGTGTACTGGGAAGAGGTATTTGGAGGGGGTATAGTTGGGAGGTGCTGGAGGGGGTATTTGGAAGGTGCTGGGGGGGGTCTACTGGGTGCAGATTTGGGGGGGATTAGAGGGGGTACCTCACACTCAAGGTGGGGAGCAGTATCATGCTCCCTGTCACAGTGGCAGGGAAGATGGCACAATCCAGGGACACAGTGCCAGCCCATCAGTCAGTCCTTCCTGCAGGCCTCTCCCCCACCACAGGGTGGGGAGCTGGGACTTGGCCCTGTCACCCCTCCTAGCCAGCCTGTGGCGGGACAGGCAGCCTGGCCGAGAGGTGCTTACCTGGCAGGCCAAGCCAGGGTGGGTGGGATCTGGCAGTCAGGGGCATCCCTGAGGGGGGGCAGGATATAGGCTCCGAGGTTCTATTCTGCTGGGGGTGCTCCCCCTGGCTTCACCTAGGACCTGCCCCCACTCCTCCCTTTCCCCCAAGGCCCCACCGCCACCCTGCCTCTTCACACCCCTGCCCCACCTCTTCCCCGCCCAGTTCTGCAACTCCCTCCAAGCACGTTTCGCCCTCGCTCCTCTCCCCTCCCCCCCAGCATCTCCTGGCACCACAAACCATCTGATCTGTGACAGGTACTGCATGGGGCGGGGAGGGCACTGATCGGTGGGACCCGCCACAGGGCGGGAGGTGCTAGTGGGAGGTTCTGGTAGGGGAGCTCCTCCTTGCCCCCCATCCACCTGCTGCTTGTCTCTTCATTCAGCTCCTCACCCCACTCGCCCACCCACCTCCCACTTCACCTCCCTGCCTGTGGGACCCCCCAAAGCGGGTGGCCCGGGCGGTCGCGCAATTTGCCATTCCCAAGGGACGGCTCTGCCGGCAGTTGTGGATACAGGGGAAGGACCAATCGAGATGTGGAGATGGCTCTTTCTGAACTGCACCATCTGCTCCGCAAAAATCCCCAACATTTCCTCTTATTTGAAAAATCCACCCGGATGGAGGGCGGAGGATCAGAAAAAAAGAGGTCATGTCCAGGAAAACCCAGGTGTATGGTAACCCTAATCTGCACAGTTTGTAAGAGTGAGACCAACTGGCTTGGAACCTTGGAACAGTGGAGCTTTTGAATCTGGGCTGAGATTTGATTTGGCCTTAGTTATTCCAGATCACTTTACAATTTTCCCTACAATTTTCTAAACATGCCAAAGTTATCTTTTTACTGAAAATAGAGCACTGACTTTTATATTTCCATGTAGACTCGGGAAAACCTCTTTTTACAGTTCTGACAGGATTCTAACACTAGATTTTTTAATACAGATGTGAATTAATTCATGCAGTGCTGGGACTGATCTCGAGTGAGTCACATCATTTGCGAAAGATTAGGAGCTCTCCATTTTTACGGTCTATTTTGTGCTTTTGAAGCACTATGAGTCACAGCTGGAGCAGAGTGAGTTCTGCAAAAAAATGTGCCATGAATATGCATCCCAATTTTAAAAGCTTTTGCTTCAGCTGTGCCCTTGTTAATAATTCTTTGTCTGTAGCTTGTTTATGAGTAGTTCATAATGACTATTTAATATTCAAATTCAAAATTCAACATTTTGAGTATACGTATATGTCACGTGGTATGTTTCTCTTCCCCCGTTGGAAATTGACTTCCTATAAATATTCTGCAGTATGGCTCCTGGTCAACAATCTGCTTATGTTAAAGCTGTAAAGCTATTCAACAAAACGCTCTGAGGCCCATTGAAAGCAATGAGCCTCAAGCACATACTTAAAATTAAGCATGTGCTTAAATGCATTGCTGAATAGGAGCCTATTTGCTTAAAAATCATTCTTTTAGCAAACATTCCTGCCAGTAAACATGTTCACTTGAATTTGTATGGAAAGCAAACACAAAGAAGTTGTGTTCACACAATCTAAGCGAATTCCCTTAAAAATTCAAACAAAAATGTACAGACTTTTTTGCAGTAGTCACTCTGCTCTCATTAATAATACTGTAATACTGTTCACATTGGAGATTAATAGAACTGGTCAAACAGTGTTTGATTAACATAGTGCTCAGTAAATTTTGCTGTTTTCCATCAAATAATTTATTCCACAAATAGTATTTTTCTAAGGGCTAGTCTACACTTACCAGCCGGGTCGACGCGGTGAGTTCGACTTCTCCGAGTTCGAACTATCGCGTCTAATCTGGACGCGATAGTTCGAACTCCGGAAGCGCCGCGGTCAACTCCGGTACTCCACCACTGCAAAAAGCGGTGGCGGAGTCGACCTTGGAGCCGCGGACTTCGATTCCGCGGTGTCTGGACGGGTGAGTAGTTCGAACTAGGGTACTTCGAATTCAGCTACACTATTCACGTAGCTGAACTTGCGTACCCTAGTTCGACCCCCGCCCTTAGTGTAGACCTGCCCTAAGTATTAAACAATTTTCCAGTGATATTTTACAAGTCCTTTGTTTGCAACTGTGCAATAAGCACAGATCACTACAGAGACTGGAACATAATACTACTCATGAACGCCTTGAGAATCCATGACATGGATTTTATTATGGTTAAGAACAAAGTTGAACAGTATCTATACATTGCCTATCTCCCAAACTAACTCCATTTCTTCTTAGTCTCATGCTATTATTAGTCATTACAAGCACACTGAAATATGGACTTCTTGGTTCGCTCTTTTTCACTAATCTTATTCACATTATTCCATTAATACACTATTCTGCTAATACAAGTATAGAAGGGTACAAGTGTATCAACTCACAATTGCTCTCCAAGACATTCCTATCATATGTCCAGCATGTGAAATCTAAATGTATAATTACATTTATAACATCAATTGTTTTTTATAGTGGCAATTACTCAAGATATTCCACACTAGACATTTAGTCTATTAAAAAGCACTAAAAATATGTATTTCAATTACTATAGCAAAGTGACACTACAGCAGTTCTAAGGGCTTTTATTGTTATTTGGCACAATCAAGTGAACTGAAGTGAACAACAGAAACTAAAATTAGCAACACTTTGTCTATGCCTATTGCTTTGGCAATAAACAGCTGAGAAATAATCTGATGATGAGCGATGAATCCTCATTCCTTTCTAAATTCCATCTACTAAATAAATTAGTAGTGTCATCAATATCATTGCTACACTTGCCCTCCACAACAGATGCACTAGCACTGCTGCTCCTCTTCAGCTGTGACCCCTGCTGCTGCTGAGTGCAGGGGGCTGACTTCAAGAAGAACCTGGCCCAGCTCCTAATGGGTAATGTGCCTTCAACAGCAGGTGCAGAATGGCAAAGATGCTAATGCTGCATCTGACAGTGCCTCCTTTGCATAGGCATGTGCTTACTTATTTATTTATTTAGTATTTAGGACAAAGCCAAACACAGTTACTGCAAGCCTAACAGTACTGTAAACTTTTGCCACAATGTTGCAATGGGAGCCTAAAACCTGAACAGAAAGAACCACCTCAAACGTGGAGAGAGGCATTCAGGAACAAATTTTGAATTTGAATGCACGGTGGCATTACACTCCTTTAGAATTCCTTAGACCTACTTTCACATATGCATTCTAAATGCTCCTATTAGTTACTTTTCTTGCTACGCTCCCCTCTTCCAGCCCTCCCCACGTGAGTTCCACTAACTTAGACCTGTTTCAATTCAGTGGACCTGATTTTCCTATCAACAACACCAGTGTAAAGAAGGAGTAACCTCATTGACATTAATGGACTTCTACCAACATGAAACTGGTGTGTGAGATAAATCAAGCCCAGAGAGACAAACTTAGAACTTAAATGACAGGTATGGGTGTAAGTTACTCATTAGCATGTGGCTGTGATGCTAAGTAAATTGAAGAGAGTCTGTGGAGGAGTAGAGGGCATCCAAGTTTGTGAGCATACAGTTTCAGGATAAGAGAAGACAATGCAAGTTACACTAATTTAGACTCCCTCCAAAGACTCGCCTGTGCTACAAAAATAAACTCTTGCAGACAATGTGCATCAGAAAATGATGCAATCAAAGCAGTGTTGATTGGCCACAATCTAAGTGCAGACTAGGAAAACCTGTGTTCAGAACCATTTTGGAAACCCTGGCTGAAAACTGCTTCCTTTTTTCCCCATTTTCCCTCTTCCCCTACCACAGTCCCTATGCTGCAGCATTCATTCCAAAAAACTATCCAGTTTTTTGTTTTTTATTATTTTAAAAACAGAAAAAATTAAACACAGTAAAATTTGTAGTATTTTATTATGTTGCCAATTTCCATATGCAATATTTTTCTTTTGACACCAGTCTTACAAATTTCCTCTGTTTCTTGTATCCACCATCTGAGTGGGCTGCTGAAATACCATCCCCTAGGCCAGACTGTCATGGGGTTGCCAGGCATCTGGTTTTCGACCAGAACCCCCAGTCGAAAAGGGACCCTGGTGACTCCAGTCAGCCCCATTGACAGGCCACTAAAAATGTCATTGGCCACAGCACCAACAGGGCAGGCAGGCTCCAAGCCTAGCTAGCTCCATGCAGCTCCCAGGAAGCGGAGGGCGTGTCCCGCTGGCTACTAGGGGGAGGGGCGTCTGGGGTGGCTCCGCAGCACCCATTGGCTGGGAATCAGCCAATTGGAGCTGCAGGGGTGGCGGCGCCTGCAGGCAGGGGTGGGGCTTGTGGAGTTCCCTGGCCAACCTTCCACATAGGAGCCAGAGGGACATGTTGCCGCTTCCTGGGAGCTGCCTGAAGTCAGTGTCGCCCGGAGCCCGCGCCCTCTTCCGTGTCCCAACCCTCTGCCCCAACTCAGAACCCCCTCCCACACTCCGAACCCCTTGGCCCCAGCCCAAAGCCCCCCTCCTGCACCCAAAACCCCTTATCCCTGGCCCCACCCCAGAGCCCACACACCCCCAGCCAGAGCCCTCCCCCCTCCCACACTCCACACTCCTGCCCCAGCCCAGAGCCCCCTCCCACACTCTGAACCTCTGGGCCCCAGTCTGGAGCCTCCTCCTGCACCCCCACCTCCCTGCCCCAGCCCAGTGAAAACGAGTAAGTGGGCGAGGGTGGGGGACAGCGAGGGAGGGAGTGGGGGCGGGACCTTGGAGAAGGGGCAGGGCAAGGGTGTTCGGTTTTTTGAAGTTAGAAAGTTGGCAACGCTAGACTGTCAGCTGGTGTAACCTGGAATAGTCCTGTTCATTTCAGAAGTGAAACGCTCTCTCCCCACTCCTCACCAAATCCCTTAGAGGCCTGGAGTACAAAAGTACAACTTTTACCTTTTCAAATGAACAGAATCCTGGATTTAAATAATTTCACAGGGAATTATTTTTTCATGGAAAATTTAATCTATAGAGTATTTATTCTGTCAAAATAGATGGCAGCCAGCTACCATATTGGATAGTGCCGGAAGTGTATCTTAAATATAAAATTAATTTTGTACTTAATGGCTTCGTCTCATATGAATAGCAGGATACAGGACTTTGGTAATCAGTCTCCAAGAACTCCTGCAATGAATGAATAAAACTACAAAACAAAAACAAACAAAAAAACCAAAAACATTCTTCACATATTTTGAGGTATTTCTTTTACTGTTGTTGGTTTTCCTTTACTCTTAACATATATAAATTAGCAATACTACAGCACACTACCTCTGTAGCTTTGCTTTCCCTACTTCATGAGTTACCGAATTATCTCATACAACACACGCTTATCTTTGACCCAGATAAATGTCACTTTAAGTGCTTACTTTATTAATCTTTGTGTTAAACACAATTAGCTCAATGTCGCTGTTCAAGTTAAAACCTTCTAAATATTTCTTCCTCTTTTTCTGTTAAGTAATCAAATCAATGTAGGTGAACGGGTATAAAGTACATTCTTCGCTCAATACAAATGTGTAATTTTTCTCATTAACAGGAAGGTCGCACATTTAAAGGGGAACATACAGTATATCTCAGAGTTATTACTATATAAAAGAGACAGCTAACCATATTTTATTCCCTGAAACCTGTTAAGACCACACTTATACAAAACTACTGGGAACTTTATATACAGTCTGTACAGTCACATATGGGATGTGCCCTCTACGTGGCTATAGCTGAACACAAGCTACTCTTGTGTTTCTAAATTTTTGTCAGTCACACTGATAATATTTATAAAAGACTTCAGTGTGGCTAGGAACCACAATGAAAAATGCTGCTATGATAGCAACGTCATAAAGATCTATTCTAGATCATGCTCAGAACTGTGATTTAAAACAATCCTTTGAAGTCAATGGAAATTTGCCAGAGTAAGGACATCAGCGTTTTGCCCACCAGCTTGTAAGGAATTCTTAAAATAGCCATATTAGAATCAACATGAGACAACAACTTTTGTCTATTCAAAGCTGAATCCTCTAGTATAAGATGTTCAAATACAGATGGCCAGAATTTTTTTTCATCAGACTTTACAAAAAAAATGAAATTGCTTTCTATGGTGCTGTCTGCACGAGGTAGCTTCCACTGCAGAAAATGAATGATGATGCAACTTTATGCAGAAAGAAATATGAAATTGGCAAAGTGACTGAAATTTGCAACATAAGGACAAATTGGCTGCTTGCAGCAAAATTGTGTGAAATCTTGTACTGCGCAAGGTAAAAAAATCACGAATGCATTTTTTTACTTGGGGCATTTTGGAAAGCTGGATGTAGAATCTACCTCACAAAAGACAAATTTGTCTAGAAAGAAATGCTTCTTTCCATGGTTGTTTAAAGAGCAGCTTCCCCACTCGTATGACTGGTTCTATGGTTCCACATGGTACTTTGCACGTGCTTAGGTAAGATTTGTGCATATTTCATATTCATTCATCGATTAAGTTTACTCACACTGTTCTTTCCACTCCTGGTCCTCATGTTCACTGTGTTGGCTGTGCTGTTGAGCTTGCTTGAGGCTCAAGTACAACTCTTTTGCTCTAAGTTCCTCTTGCTGTCGTATCTGTTCTTCACCTCTCTGCCTCTCTTCTTCCTCTCTTTTCTTAAAAAAAAAAGAAACAGGAAAAGGAATAAAAATCATTAGAGAGTAAGTATAGTCCAGTCATTAGGATATTGGTTCAATTTCTTCTTCCTTCACAAACTTCCTGTGTGACCTTTGGCAAGTCATTTAGTCTCTTTGTGACTCACTTCCCCATCTATATAATGGGGATAACAGCACTTTCTTACCTACCAGGGGTTATCGAGAAGATAAATACATGAAAAATTGTGAGTGCTCTGATACTACAGTAATGGGGAATACAGAAGCACCTACAATAGCTAGATCTTGATGTTTATACTGAACACTTGCTGTGTCATGTGACACCTCTATCAATGGTATGCTACAAGTTGTATATCTGCAAATTGTGCTATTGTTTCCATACCCCCATGTGCATCCCCACTGGTGGCACAGCTTTAATCCCAAAGATAAGTCATTTGTTCTATTGTAGGATCAGCAGAATGCATTAAACCTGCTCTAATCACTTCACTGCTTTTATTGGTTTTGCATCCTGAACAAAATATAGTACTAGTATGGCATGACTGACAAAGAGACCATGTTTTCTAGTCTTCAGTTTCCTGATGGCATTCCCCTCTCCATTGTGCAGAGCAAGCTTTGATGCAGAAGAGAATTGAGCCCACAGACGTCAATACAATTGCTCACTCATACAATAGGAGACCATTCCAATAGGAAAAGCGGACAAGGGACATCCCAGCAATCAGGGGCGGCTCTATGTATTTTGCCGCCCCAAGCACGGCAGTCAGGCGGCTTTCGGCAGCATGCTTATGGGAGGTCTGCCGGTCCCGCACCTTCAGCGTACCAGCCACCGAATTGCCACCGAAACCGTGGCACCGGCGGACCTCCCGCAGGTGCGCCGCTGAAGGCAGCCTGACTGCCGCCCCCATGGTGACCAGCAGGCCGCCCCCCATGGCTTGCCACCTCAGGCACGCGCTTGCTGCGCTGGTGCCTGGAGCTGCCCCTGACAGTAATTTGTGTTGTAATGAAACAAGTGATATTTCCTTTCAGGGGCAATATAAACGTTTCAACGAGCACTTTGTCACAATTCATTCAGCAGTTCATCCTACATCACTAAAATGGACCCATACCAAGTATGGGTTATTCTAGAATTTTAATACTAGCAAATGTGCATGGATAATAGCATATCAGGGTGAGTAAAATCCAGTGATTTCTTTTTAAGTGTTTATATTGTATTTTTCCATTTAAATCAGGCTTTTCATAATTTCCTTTAATGGACTGTGCTTGTCCAAGACTTAAGGATGGAATTTTCAAAAGGGTCCGTGTTGACCTAACTCTGCTCCTTCTAGATGGGATTTTTACAATTAATTTCAATGGGAGCAGAACTAGGCCAACATGGAGTCCTTTTGAAAAATCACAGCCTAAAATGAATGCTAAACTCACTAACATTTGCGATAGCCATTTAAATAGATGGAACACAATCTGTTACATCTGATCAACATGTTCTGACATAGCACGTGAGGAGAAATACTTGGGGGATACTCTTTAACTTTTCCACTGTTCTGTTTTTATTCTGTTTGGAGTGGGGTGGAGTGGAGAAGGGAAGTGATATTTTGATAAGATTGTGTGGTTTTAGGATATATTCGTATACTCTGAACTTTGTAGAAAGATATAGCTTATAAATCTGAAAATAAAAGCAATTCATTGTATATCTAGGCAATTTTAATCACAACAGGACACATGACATAACCAGAACAATCCACAGCCTAGTAATTAAAAACTATACACATATACAAGTGAATGGAGAGATGTTAGAGTTGGGACGATACACAGAGCAATGGTGTTCTCTAAAACTCAGAGCTTCCATGTCCATACTCTGCCCATCCCCACTGCAGATGCAGAGTTCCCATGCTGAGATATTAGTTTAGCAACTTGGAGGTCTCTCATCCAACCCAACTTGGGCTTACCGTAGTTTGTGTGAGAAATCAAACAGGATCCCAGAACAAGTCAGACTGACTGCCCTCATGCTAAGTATTTGTTACTAGTCATGATCATCTTCTGATGCCTGTGGATTATTCTTAGTAATAAGTTTTAAAACCTTTCCTGCCAGCAAATTTCAGTGTTTGCAGTTTGCTATTGTCCGTTCATGTGCTAAAACCTGAAGGAGATGACTAAGGGAGAAAACACTGCAAGGTTCCCTTTGTGGGGTTATGTGCAAATTTTTTCACCGGGTGAGTGGAAGGGAGAGGTTGCCTAAGAGAATGAGCCATACCTATTGTCAGAAAACGTGCTGAGAAATCTTGAGAAGACAGTGCTGCTACGCTTCTGTATCTCAGAGCTATCTTGAGTAGGCCAGTCGGCACCACAAAAAGGGGACCATTTTCATCATTTATTTGTATTTTGGCAGTGCAATGGAGTTTTAGTATTAATTTGCTCCACTAATTTCTTCAAAGCATTGCATTGAAAATAACCACTTTTCAATTCAATGGAAATTCAGATACTGTCCACTGAGTCACAAATGATGCAGTAATAAATTGCTTTAGATCACAGGGCTCATTACATGTTAAGCCTTTGCTGCTTTGAGCACACTATATTAGATGAAGGAAAAGGTGGCGTTATTTGTTTTGCACAGGAGTGTCAGAAACCAAAGCCATCCTCCAGCCCAGCCTCATAGTGCTGGAGTCCTAGAGACTAAGTCTGTGCTGCATGTTTGGCCCCAGTTCAAACCAACAGTAAAATACAGTGCATTGCCTGATATTATACTGCCATAAGAAGAAAAAAATCTGATGATTTGTTTAAATGGATTTAGCTAGATAAACTAAAAGAGCTCAATATGCGATGTGAAATGCCCTTCAGATTATCCTATTATGGTATCAGCTGGAGGCCTCAGTCAGGTTTAGAGCTCCATTGGGCCACACACTGTACTACCATACAGATAGCGGTGGTCCCTGCCATGAAAAGTTTATTGTGCTGAGAGTAGGGAACATGTAGAAAGGCAGAAAAGCCAGATTCTGATCTTAGTAACACTGGTGAAATTTGATAGTAACTCCATCTAAATAAATGGATTTACTCAATGTATATCAATTTAACTGTGATTCCTGGTTAGAATGTGGGATTGGGATACTGGACTTCCTGCTTCAGCTCCTGAGTTTAGCTCTGATTTGCTGTGTGGGCTTTGATAAGCGTCCAAACCTACAAACACAAACATGCTTAATTTTATACCTGAGAGCAGGCCCGGTCAATGCTCAGTGGTACTACTCACATGGATAAAAGGTAAGCAGAAATGTCTGCAAGATCTGGACTGAAGTTGTCTTAGTCATAGTTTTGTCACTTCTGTCATAATTTAACCATCTGATCCTTGGTTGAAAGGTGATATACAAGTAGCAGGTGTTATTTATTCATTCATCCACCATTCCATAAATACAACTTTTGTTATGGTAATATCCTGAAAAAAAGAATAGCTATTCACACATCTAATCTGATTCCTTTCAGGCAGGAGAGAGTCAGGCAAACAGCTACTGCAGCCATTCTATAAGTGTTGGTCTCACAGTGACAGGTCATTGCATGTCTTGCCACCCATAAGAGGAGTAGTAGCTGACTGAAGGGGGCTTCCTTTGGGACATGTAAAACAACCTTGTTTCCAGGGATTACATTGCTTTCCCACCTCAGAGCAACTTTTCTTACTCCCTTCCTTTGCCACCTTATAAATTGTTTGTGACTAGGGGAGTATTTTTGCCACTAAGATCTGAGGAACTGATTTTTTTTTTCCCCGAAGGAGACTCTTCAAAGCAAGCAGTATTAGTGTGTCATTTGTGACCTTTCAGATCTCAGTGAGGGTCAGAAGAAGTCACAGAGAGCAGGCTGCTTGTTGTTCCGAGCTATGGAACACACTAAAAAGGTATACTTAAGGAAAAATGACGCTTTTATTAGAAAGGATGGAGAAACAAGAGTATTAGTTTGCCAAGTGTGAATAAACAAGGCCAGGTGTCTTGGGTTTCTCAGGAATGGTTTGTTTAGTGGTAGAGCTCTGTCAGCTGGCTGAATAAGGGTTTATGTCCATTGACATTTCAAAGTGATTGAAAAAAGTAAGCAATTTACTAATTGAAAGCAATTATCATCCTCAGGGGATGGAAAAGTGGAGCAGATACAAGTTTCTACCTTCTGCAACAACTCAGGCACTTTTGCAGGTGGTCTGAAAACTTTTAATGTGTCAGATTCTCAGGTGGTGTAAGTCAAGGCATCCCCATTGCTGTCTGTAGTAGAAAGAGAGCCTGAAACATAAGGCCTTGTATCAGGCCTGTTGTGAGATGTAAGGCCTGAACTAAAGTAGTGATCAAGCTTTGCTGATATAAAGCAAAGAAGCAAAGTGAGCTGAAGTCAGACTCTGCCAGTTTGCAAGCTCACAGAGTCTGGCAAGAACAGGACTGATATTGCAGAATCACACATTCCTAAGAGGTGCTAGGCACAGAGCACTCTCGCAAACACACTCCAGAAGGGAGGCACCAGAACACCTTAATACCAACACATTCCCTAAAGATAACAGGAACACACTGACCCATCCTAAAAATAAGGTCAGAATGACAGTGTGATGGATAGAGATGTACAAGGTGATGGTGGTAACTGGCTACGTCAGAGGATGTCAAATAACTACATCAGAGGAGCAGTACATAACTTGTTTCCATCGATGTATAAAATGGAGTCTCAGAGGGAGTGTCCTTGGCTAACCTGGGGTGGGGAGAGAATGGAAAGTCCCGCCATTCACTGAGCTGTGTCCATTGTAAGGGCATACAGGTGTTAGTGGTCCTGTAGAGTCTGTGGGATACTAGGACCGTGCCTCATTGACAATAAACCTAGCTGGGTGCCTTTGTACCTTAACGGATCTTGTGGTCATTGGGCAGTTTGCTAGAGGTCTGCTGTGCCAACTGTCTGCGCAGAGCTGGGACAGCACACAGGGAGAACAGAGACACGCAGCAGAACATCTAGCAACATCTGACAACACTGTCAGTGGAGCCATATGGAGGATCTAGCCCTTTATTTTTAAATGCTTGTTGTTCATAATGAACCAAAACTGAAGTCCTCCCCACTGAAATAATGGATGTTAATAATGATGTGCCTGTGAAGAACATAACAGCACCAAAACCACCACATATAGGAACAACAAATAGACCACTCCTAGAACTCCTTAAAAAAGGAAAGTTCTATACTACAGTTGACACTATTAAGCTTACCATAGGTATTAATCTTACTTATAATATCTTTATCCCATGTTATAAGATAGAGCCTCAAATACTGTCTACACTACAAATTACATCGGTATAACTTATGTCACTCAGAGGTGTGAATAATCCACACTCCTGAGCAACATAAATTATATTTACCTAAGTGCTTGTGTAGACAGCAACACAGCTACTGCCTCTCATGGAGGCAGTAGATATTAAACAGATGGGCAAGCTCTCTCTTGTAGGCTTAGAGCATCTTCACCAGAAGCATAAATGATGTACGGTACACATAGCCTAAGTGTTTTCTCTGTAACTATAAAAGTGTTTGCTAAAACTGTAAAACCGCACAATGAGGAGAGAAGCATTACCAAGTATGAAATACTACTTTACCACAAGAGGAATCAACTTATCCCCAACAAAAGAAGACCCATACACACCAGACAATCCATTATGGAACATCAGTGAACAAAAGACTTAGCTGATTGCTTCCCTCATGCCCACAAAGAGGGGACATGCACAAGCACTCATCCCATCACAGCTTGAAGGCAATAAAAATCCCCATTGAGAAGACATTGTTATCACTATGCTGCTTGGAATTTGGAGAGGGTAATATTTGCGAGCGTAAGCAAGGTATCCCCAATCTGCTTAGCTCTAAAGGACACAGAAATATTGCATATCGCAGCAACTTTTATTACATTTTGGAACCTAAGACTGTAACTCATTTTTCTGGGTATGTTTACCAGTTTTAACCTGATAAATAATTCATTTCTAATTTTAGTTAATAAATCTTTAGTTAGTTTATTACAGGATTGGCTACAAACTTTGTCTTTGGTGTGGGATATTAGGTGTAATTGACCGGGACTAAGTGACTGGTCCTTTGGGACAGGGAGTAACTTGAATATGGCTGTGATTCTTGAGGTACAGGACCATCTATCACAAAGGCAAATTTGCCTGGGTGAAAAGATAGATGGGAGTACCCAAGAGGACTGTCTATGAGTCCATGGTTAGGCTGCTATAGTGCTTGAGAAGTTCACACTCATTATTTGGTTGGTGAATTCTAACTGCCAATTTGGGGTTTATGTCCTGCTTCTTGACAAGCTGCCCTGAGGTTGGCACTCACACTCATGAGCTACTGCAGCCAACTTGGCACTACACTTTTATAATACATTTACTATGTTAATAATAGAGTATCTATTCATTTCTAACCCCACCCCTCTCACTGCAGTCTCTGCAATGAACTGTCTTTCCCTCCCATCTACTCTGTCAGACACAATGCTCTTGGGTTTTCCTTGAGTGGGTCCACCCCTCACCCCAGGCCTTCCGGACCTTTTCACTGGGCCCCTGTTCTATGAGCCCCCCAGACCCTTCCCTTCCATAACCTGAGCCGGCTGTGTCTCCTGCAGTCAGTTCGCTTTCAAACCGCGCCAAGGGAACAACTTTACAAGCTCATGCTCCATACGCTTCACTTCCTCATCCTTGTGTCCTGCCCTGCTAACAAGTGGTAGGACTATCTACCATCTGTAGAGGGTGAGGAACCCCAGTGGGCCAGCCTCTACTCCACCTTGGTCCTACAGCCCGCTGGGATATCGGTTAGCGGCTCCTTCGTGGAGCCATGTGCACAGGCATGTACGTGACTTGGTTCACTCCTATCCCCGATGCCTGCTCCTTTTGTGGGGTGAGAGAGACACTGGTGCATGCCTATCTCAAATGCACCAGGTTTCGGCCCTTTTTTCTGCTCCTCCAGAACCTCCTGCTGAAGTTCTGGCTGCACCTTTCCCCGCACCTCTTCATATATTCACACCCTGTCTGTGGCCCCACAAAGTCATGAGAACTCCTCGACAACCTCCTCCTGGCCCTGGCCAAAGTGGCCATTTACAATACCAGGAGGAGGATGCTGGATGGTGGGGGGGGGCTCTGTGACTGTGGGGCCTATTTCTGTTCCTCCCTGGTCTCACGCATCCGGGCAGAGTTCCTCTGGTCAGTATCCGCTGGCTCCCTAGACGGTTTTGAGGAGTAGTGGGTGCTGTCCGGGGTTCTCTGCTTGGTGTCCCCCTCTGGATCCCTAGTTCTGAACCTGTGACCTCCATTCCTTGCCCTGTTATTTTTTAGTTGTACCCCATGTTTAGTTGGAACTGGGTCCAGTGGTCCCTCCTGCAAGGCTAGGGGAGGGGCCTTTAGCCATGAGCAGACTTGTGCCCACCTGGCTCCCGGACATTCAATAAGGCCAATAAATGCACTGCCAGCCTTCTACTGAGCAAGGTAACCATGTAAGTATTATCCTCATTTAACACCCCAAACAGCTCCATGTGCAAAGGACAAACAGATCCCCCCAACAGCCCTCTTGTATCACCCAGGGATTTTTCGGGAGAGGATTTGCTTGCTGTTGATGCTGTTTGGAAAGAGATCAAAGTAGCTAAGAAAACAGTAGAATCCAGGGCAGAACTCTGAGTGCTGGGGAAAATCTTGCCTGGTGATAAAGTTACTTTAAAAAACAAATCAACAAACAAAAAACACCCTTTTCAAGCATGGAAGAAGCTTTGTTTTGTTTGTCAGAGATGGAAGTTACAAGCAGCTGTAATAATGCACACTACCTATATGTCACTGGCTGGTGGATGGTAAAAACAGCACCTTTTGCAGTGATCCCTCGATAACTTAAAAGCTAACCAGGAAGGTGATGAGTCAATATTTGAGTAGTACTTGATTGCAAATAGCCAAGAAACACTCATGTGCTGCAACAAATTATGCTGGTAATTCAGTAGGTAGCTATATTTGCTCTGGCCTCCTCTCTACTGGAAAATGTGTGTACTAAATAATGCTAGCAGCCCAAGAGGCAAACTTGCTATACTGTAAAACTGTTTTGCAATGATGATGTTAGCCCTGCTGCAACCAAGTCTAACTAATATTCATTCTTAGCTCAGGTCAGTTTCTAATGTTATAGTGCTAGCGCAGATGAGAAGCACTTGCAAAATAGCTCAAGTTACCACTGCTCCTCCCACCATGGTCACAAAGGGAGCAGTGTGCTTTCATTATTGTATTATCCTGTGGTGTGTATATGAGGGGATTAAAAGCAAGTGAAACGGGATTGCTTATGCAGATGTGCCAGAGTGTGCCAGTTACGCATGGCCTATTGTTTTAATTACACGTGGTATAAATTCTCTAGTGCAGACAGTCTCTGTGTCAACAAAGTTGGTGCTCCAGCATGGTGTTATGGTGCACTGAAGTCCTGCCCTACGCTAAAGAGGATGTCAGGTTTCACTGGAGACAGTAGTTTGCTTCATGTTCTAAAGGGTGGGGTAATGTTCCTATGAACAGTTTACAGTTGCTAGAATCACAGGGTTAGAATGGACCACAAAGGCCAAGATGCAGGATTTGTTGTGCATAAACTATCCAAGACAGATGGCTGTCCAACTTCCTTTTGAAAACCTCCAGTGAAGGGGCTTCTACAACCTCCCGAGGCAGTCTGTTCCATATTGTAAGGCCAAATCATGAGCTTTAAATCCTCAGATTTACAGCAGCTGAGAAGCTAGTCTGCTGTGTTTCATCCAAGAAGTGGCTGCATATCACTTGTATACTGGGATTCCTTCAGCATGTAAGGAGCTATATGAAATGCAAGTTATTCTTTTCTTTAGTGGCTCAAATGTGTCCTGTGAAAATCTACTTGCCTGTGGAAAATATCAGACCTAGATGCTACTTCTTGGCAAATATCCTAAATAAAGATAACCAGTTAGCACAACCATTACTGGGCTAAATGAGGAAAATATTACTTTTCTAATGATGAAATATCAAAAACTTTCCCAAATACAGGATGGGGATACCCTCAGTGTTGCCCAGCAGAAACTAGACAGCTCACTAACTTTTGTCACAGCTAAAAAGGCAGTTGGATGAAAAAGGTCTTCCTTAAAGAACAAAAAAAGCACTAAGATTTTCCTCTCTTTGTGCTCAGAGTTATTGATCAGAACTATTAGGTAGGTATTATTACATTACTGTGATTAAGAGATAGCACACCAAACTCATCCCTGGTGAACCCACTGAGTTTAACAGAGTTACATCATGGATAAATTTGATCCATGGGCCCAGCAACAAGTTACTTGTCATACGCCAGAATCCTACTGTCACACTGTCTGGAGTAGCTCATGACTCAGAGTGCCAACCTCAGGGCAGACAGTCAAAAAATAGAAAGACACCCCAAACTGGCTGTATGTTTCACCAACCCAGTAACAAATGTAGTACTTTGAAAGTCACAATTTAGTCTTATAATGGAGTCATAAATCATCCCCTTAGATGGTTAAACTCCAGTTTATCTTGCTGCCCAGGCAAACTAGACTTAGTGATAAATGGTCACGTACTCCAAAAATCACAAAATATTCAGATTGCTCCCAGTCCCAAGAGACCAGGCACTTACCGCAGATCAATTTGTACCTTAGATCTCACACCAAAGACAACCTGGTAGCCAATCCTGTAATAAAACTAACTAAAGATTTATTAGTTAGGAAAAAGGAATGAGAGTTATTTACAGATTAAAGCAGGCAACATAACAAGTGAGTTCAGTCTGTGAACATAACATAAGAATGGTCATAGTGGGTCAGACCAAAGGTCCATCAAGCCTAGTATCCTGTCCTCTGACAGTGGCCAATGGCAGGTGCCCCAAAGGGAATGAACATACAGGTTATCATCAAGTAATCTATGCTCTGTCACCCAATCCCAGTGTCTAGCAAACAGAGACTAGGGACACCATTCCTGCCCATCCTGGCTAATAGCCATTGATGGACCTATCTTCCATGAATCTATCTAGCTCCCATTTGAACCCCGTTATATTCTTGGCCTTCACAACACCCTCTGGCAACGAGTTCCAGAGGCTGACAGTGAGTTGCGTGAAAAAATACTTTCTTGTGTTTGTTTTAAACCTGCTACCTATTAATTTCATTTGGTGGCCCCTTGTTCTTATATTATGAGAAGGAGTAAATAACACTTCCTTTTTTACTTTCTCTATACCACTCATGATTTTATAGACCTGTATCATATCCTCCTGTAGTCGCCTCTTTTCCAAGCTGAAAAGTCCCAGTCTTATTAATCGCTCTCATACGGAAGCCATTATATACCCCTAATCATTTTTGTTGCCCTTTTCTGAACCTTTTCCAATTCCAATATCTCTTTTTTGAGATGGGGTGACCACATATGCACGCAGTATTCAAGGTGTGGGCATACCATGGATTTATATAGAGGCAATATATTTTCTGTCTTATTATTTATCCCTTTCTTGATGATTCCCAACATTCTGTTCGGTTTTTTAACTTGCACTGCACATTGAGCAGATGATTTCAGACAACTATCCACAATGAATCCAAGATCTCTTTCTTGAGTGATAACAGCTAATTTAGACCCCATCACTGTATATGTATAGGTAGGATTATGTTTTCCAATGTGCATTACTTTGCATTTATCAACATTAAATTTCATCTGCCATTTTGTTGCCCAGTCACCCAGTTTTGAGAGATCCTTTTGTAGCTCTTCGCAGTCTGCCTGGGACTTAACTATCTTGAGTAGTTTTGTATCATCTGCAAATTTTGCCACATCACTGTTTATGCCTTTTTCCAGATGGTTTCAAAAGGTAACAGATGTATAATCTGTCAGCATGGAATGTCTTTCAGGGCTAACCCATGCCAAACAACCTGGGGATCTCTATGTGTATGTTTAGGAACCCTTGCCCCTCAGAGTTCAGGCAGCATGAAAGAGATTGTGTTTCTCCTTGTCAGGGATTTTTATCCCCTCCACTCTGGAGTCCAAAACTAATGGGATGAATTCATGTGCAGGTCTCTCCTTCCTGGAGGGATTTAGGAATCCAATCAACAAAGTCTCTGTCCTTTGGTGCTGCACAAATACGTCATTTGCCTTCAGTGGGTTATTTTGGGTGCTGGACAAGCATTACACCTCAATCAATGCTTCTTTTCCTGTTTGATGAGTTACACAATTATAGAGGTTTATAATGCAAACACTCAATATAACTTTATACCGTTGGCTACAGAGATAATAACCGAGATCAATACATGCAGCATCCTACAAACATTTTATAAAGTCTAAACCCTAAACCTACTCTGATCAACTTAACATCTAATGTCTATTTTGATGATGCTAACACACAGGTAAACAAGACCGGTTTCCAACTGTGCCTTTGTAAGTGTTCAGTGAGGCCTGGAGCCTTGGCATGAGCTAGCACCTAGTCTGCCAGCATCACACCTACATATGATAATTACTGGGTATAGAGCTTAATGCTGCAGGCACCAAGCACTCTGGTCTGACCCAGCAAAGCCCCTGAGCATGTGCTTAACTTTAAAAAAGTGAGTAGTCCACATTTGATCAGTGGGACCCCTTCTCATGCTTCAAAATAAGAGTGAGTTTAAGTTCTTCACTGGATCAGGTCAGAGAGTGCTTAACCCCTTACAGTATTGCACCCATAGTGATTGTACCATGAATAGTGACATACAATTCAATGGGACTACGCATTGCTAAACTTTGCGGCTGGTAGACAGTATCTGCAGAATCATGCCCATAGTGTGTCAGGTCCTGATTCAGGAAAGAACTTAGGCACATGCTTCACATCCCACTGATTTAAATGTTATTTAAGCACATGCCTTACTCTAAATGCTGTCCTGAGTAAAGATGCTTTCCTGAATGGAGGTCTTAATTAACTAACTTTCTCTTCTTCCCTGAATAGTTTTGGTTCAAATCACGAGTTAGGGCTTGTCTATACAAACAGTTAGTGAGCAGTGAACTGGGGTGTAAGTCTACCTTGTACTAGCATGCCACATACTAACTGGCTCTGCGGACTCTGCTGCTACACACTAGAAACTCTCTAGTGTGCTCTGATCTACTCCTGTTTCAAAGCAGAGTAAATCAAAGCGCATTAGGGAACTTTTAGCACCCAGCCCCAGACTTGTATGGACTTATACAGACAAGCCCCTGAGTTGTTCAGCAGATCCAAGTATGACAATCTCACAGAATACCTAGCTCTTCAGCATCAAACTCATCCCATAAATTTTAAAGTCCCACCACCCACCTGTTTTTAAATGCTTTTTAAAAAACATTGACATTTTTGGTTAATATGCATTTCATTTTGCAAACATTTCATAACAAAAAAACCAATCTAGCTTTGCAGTCAGCTGTGTTGATATTCTTCCTGGCAGGCACCTCAATGGGAATGAACTGGCTGCATGACAACTTAAGATTTCCTTGTGGAAAGGGGAGCAGATGACATCATTAAAAGAATCATATCTCTGTTATTTCTAAAGTGTAGCTGAAGAATTCTGCTCTCACCTGGATGGCCGAAACTCACATCTTTCATTTGGGCCAATGGGCTTGTTATGCAACATTCTTCAAAAACAAAAAAACAGCAGCAGCAACTGATCACAGTAAAAAAAAAATGGTGTCCATGCTCTCATAGCTTTGTGAATTAGCATAAGATTAATGCCAGTAATTGGCCCGCTTATTTGTCCATTGCAAAAGGTGCATAAAAGAGTAGCTGTTGTTAAGTTGCAAAAATAAAGAAGTCAACACTTAGACTCTGGCATCATAAATTAAATGCATCTCTGCTTAAGCAGCACCAAGAAAGGCAAGATTAGTATCGGCAAAAGGAAAACAGGGATCATCATTCACTGTGATAAGTGAAAATCTAATTTATCTAGTCCAGCCAACTTTAGAGTCCCATGATATGCCAAGAGGAATAAAAGCTAACTGAACAGGGGCAATTGTGATGCAAGATGGTTTGAAATTAAACACATCAGCAAAACGGACTGCAAGCTTTAATTTCCCAAATCAAAATGCTTCACAATGATGGAACTTTAATGGCATTCAAGTTTTTATTCCCCTTTTCAGAGACTGTTTTAAATATGGTCTGGTCATCATCACAGAAGGATGATTAATGAGGTGTTAAATATTTTAAACTTGTTAAAGTGGGCTTGTTAACCAATCTGCATCTCATTCCATCCCCTGAATCATTCATGAAAGGCACATTTCTTCAGGATTTCACTGATTACAGTCAAACATGAATAGATTTATTAATGATCTGGATGATGGGATGAATTGCACCCTCAGCAAGTTCACAGATGACACTAAACTGGGTGGGGGGGGGGAGAGGTAGATACGCTGGGGTGTAGGGATAGGGTCCAGAGTGACCTAGACAAATTGGAGGATTAGGCCAAAAGAAATCTGATGAGGTTCAACAAGGACAAGTACAGAGTCCTGCACTTAGGAAGGAAGAATCCCATGCACTGCTACAGGCTGGGGATCGACTGGCTAAGCAGCAGTTCTGCCGAAAAGGACCTGGGGATTACAGTGAATGAGAAGCTGGATATGAGTCAGAAATGTGCCCTTGTTGCCAAGAAGGCCAATATTGGGCTGTATTAGTAGGAGCAGTGCCAGCAGATCGAGGGAAGTGATTATTCCCCTCTATTTGGCATTGGTGAAGCCACACCTGGAGTACTGCATCCAGTTTTGGTCCCCCCGCTACCAGGGGCGGCTCTAGGCATTTTGCCACCCCAAGCACAGCAGGCAGGCTGCCTTCGGCGGCTTGCCTGCAGAGGGTCCACTGGTCCCGCGGCTTCGGCGGACCTCCCGCAGGCGTGCCGAAGCCATGGGACCAGTGGACCCTCCACAGGCATGCTGCCAAAGGCAGCCTACCTGCCACCCTCGCGGCGACCGGCAGAGCGCCCCCAGTGGCTTGCCACCCCAAGCATGCACTTGGCGTGCTGGTGCCTGGAGCCGCCCTGGTGCCTGGAGCTGCCCCTGCCCACTACAGAAGGGATATGGACAAATTGGAGAGAGTCCAGCAGAGGGCAACAAAAATGATTAGGGGGCTGGGGCACATGACTTATGAGGAGAGGCTGAGGGAACTGGGGTTATTTGGTCTGTAGAAGACATGAGTGAGGGGGGATTTGATAGCAGCCTTCAACTACCGGAAGGAGGGTTCCAAAGAGGATGGAACTCAGCTGTTCTCAGTGGTGGAAGATGACAGAACAAGAAGCAATGGTCTCAAGTTGCAGTGAGGGAGATCTAGGTTGGATATTAGAAACACTATTTCACTAGGAGGGTGGTGAAGCACTGGAATGGGTTACCTAGGGAGGTGGTGGACTCTCCATCCTTAGAAGTTTTTAAGGCCTGGCTGAGATCATTTAGTTGGGTTTGGTCCTGCTTTGAGCAGGGGATTGGACTAGATGACCTCCTGAGGTCTCTTCCAACCCTAATCTTCTATGATTATTAACCAATTCACCTTTTTCTCTGCAGCCTGTTTTTTTTAATTTGCTTCATTTAGTTAGAGGTAAGTAAAGCAATATTTTTTTAATGCTAAGTGCCACTTTCCTACTTTTCAGTTTTATTATTGCTAAATGGACTTCATGTAAATATTGAATTTGGTGGTTGCAAAACGAATAAATGGAGTGGAAGTTAAGATCTGGACATGCCAGAGAATATAAAGCTTAACAACTGACCAGGATTGCCATCTGGTGAGGCAGTAGAGTCATTTAAGTGTCTTTATTGTTTTTAATCAAACCTACAAAACTAGACATAAGTGTTACTCTTAAAAGAAAATCAGATTAGGGATTGATGAGATGCTTTATAAATGTCTAGGGAGCAACAATTTGTTATATTACAGGTTGCCAATCCTGCAATCAGATCCATGCAGGCCGAACACTGTGCCAATGCAGAGCCCACCGAAGTTAATTCACCTGCCATTGTTAGCAAGGTACACATCTGACTGCAAGATTGGGACCTCAAGTTAATAGAACAGTAGCTAGTGCTAGTAGCACCTCCCATAAGCTACTATTGCAAAAGCGTTTTCATCCATAACCTCATGTCTTCACAAACTGAAGTATTCACCTTTGGGGCTGAACATTTTCTTTTGAAGTACGTTTCCGGTTTAAAGTAATTTTGCTTTGTTTAATTTTCAGATGCTTTTGAGTTATGGGACAGTAAATAAAAGCAAAAACACTTTCCCCACTGTAAGTTAAAGGCAACAGGGGCAAGTTCTGGCCCTAGTTACTCCAGTGTAAGTCTTGCAGTGCTTCCAGCCTCATAGCATGCTGCACTATTGTTGTTACGGAGTGTGGGATACCCCGCAGCTCCCAGAAGAATTGTGGGAGCAAGGGCCAATCACCTCACTGCCTTCAGATTTACATCAATTTAAGTGAGGGCAGAATCTAGCACTATTACTTTAAAATTGTACCAAAAGCTTCTAATAGAATAATTAATTTCCCCTAAATGCATGTAGCTATGCTGGCTGACCAGTGAAGCTATCATGAGGCTACTTGCTACCCTGCTTTGCAATGGGCCTCTTTGATATATAAGAGCAGCACTAAGTTTGAAGAGCTTCATTCAAATATATTTGAGCAAAGTGCAATACTATTCTAGAAGCTGCCAGTGTAGCTTGAGTGGCAACTTGTGACGTGGGCAAGGCCACATGGGTCTTAGTTCAATAGGGCTTTGCTTTCTGAGACGCAGAGGTGGAGCTGCACAAAGAGTTATTCTGCTTACAGTACATGCTTTAATAAAGCCACCTGAAAGTTATAGTTTCATTATTAAACATTGACATAAGATCCAAGGGCCCAAGTCTCTCCTCTTTCAAGGTAAGTACAGGTGTAAATTCAAGATAATTGCACCAAAATTATCAGTGACCTTGTGCAAAAGAGGCTACAGGATACACTCCACATACCCACTAGTGGCTCCCCCACCCAACACTACACAAGCTGACCGGCTGAAATTAGTGATCTGGCCTGGCAATGAGTAGAGGAGTCTTGGTACCATCAATTTACATCACACGTTCCTCTATGGAAAGGACCATAACTGATGAGGAAAATCGCTGCATGAGTTAAAGCTGAATGTTTCGGCCCTAGGACCGGCATTGAGTAGCATAGTGAGGAGCACTAACTCTCTCAGTGGTTTCTACACACTAGAGGAGATGGGGACTTGTGGACAGTCCCATAGAGGGGGAGAGCATAACCAAGGTGTCAATGCTAACAGGAGATGAGAGCCATGTGTCAGGCAGCTGCTGTACGCAGATCTCCTGAGATCCAAAGGGTTTCCTTGTGGATCCTCAAGCAGACCATATTACCTGCCACTTCTGCACTCCCACAATACACACATCAGCCCTATCTCCTTTTCTTTTGAAGTAGGTTTCCGGTTTAAAGTAATTTTGCCTTGTTTAATTTTCAACAAAATCCCTTCAGATGGAATGAATGTGCTGAATTTATCTGCAGGCAAAAGCCAGGTATATTTTCAACCAAGTCCTTATCTACCATGTTTACCTATGAATGAGTGAGGATGTAACTCTTTTTTGTGAGAAATGGGATCAAAGAAAAAAACTACATTAAATAAATACAAAATAGGAGATAAAGACTAAAACCTCATGTATGCTTAAAAATTAGATCAACCTAGCTATGTTGCTCAGGGCTATGAAAAATTTCATGTCCCAAGCACTGTAGTTAGGATAATCCAGTGGTTCCCAAACTTTAACAACCTGTGAACCCCTTTCACTAAAATGTCAAGTCTCGCAAACCCCCTCCTAAAAATGAATATTTCCAGGGATTTTCTCATTTACCTGAGTATATATTATAAAAGCAGTGATCTTGGAAATATAAAATTTGTTTTTATGACATGGTTATTACACACTGATTATTATTAAGTGTCCCTGGCTTCTGTTTGCCAGAAGCTGGGAATCAGCGAAAGGGGATGGATCACTGGATGATTACCTGTTCTGTTCATTCCCTCTGGGGCACCTGGCACTGGCCACTGTCAGAAGACAGGATACTGGGCTAGATGGACCCTTGGTCTGACCCAGTAGGTCCATTCTTATGTTCTTATTTATCATTACAGTATTTTTATTACATTATGAAAATGGCAACAGTCTTCCAAGATCTAAATTTTGTAGGTTGTATCACTTTGAATAAGCCTGTTATAAGACAATGCTCCTATGTTTCATCAAAGAGTATCAGATGTGAAACAGCATGAAGGTATTTAAGAAGCCAACTCAAAGAGTTCCTCCTACACAAGCATTCAGGTCTTGAGCAGTCCACACAAACAATGCATGTTACAACAAAGTTTAAACTTGTTCATCATAATAATTTTAAAAGCAATACTAGCTGCCTATTTAATTTTAAAAACTGCAAAAAATATCCACCTCCCTTTCCATCTCTTATAAGGAGTCTTGAAGTTTAAATCTCCTCAGTGTGATAGATATGCTTGCTTTGATCCTCTTAGCTCTTGGAAGTCCAGGGGCTCTAGGCTGCTGGGCCCGTGCTGCCCAGGGTTCCTAGGGACAGCTCTGTCCGCCATTAGGGAACTTTTTTCCAAGAACCCCCTGTAACATTTTGTGAACCCCAGGGGTTCTCGAACCCCAATTTGGGAACCACTGGGATAATCTAATTCTCAGTGCAGACACAGCTACATCAATGGAAGAATTCTTCTCTTGACCTGACTACCATCTCTCAGAGAGATGAATTAACTTGATCAACAGAACCCCCCCTGCACTGATGAGTCTATACTATAGCATTGTAGTAGCATAGCTGCAGCACAGATGTTCCCTAAGAGTTAAACGACCATTAAGAACTGACCACGTGGAAGATGTTATAGAAAAAATACAACAACTAAAATTAGTCAAACAGCCTTCTCTAATCAGAATCAATTGCAGTTTTCCCCATTAATTTAATTGGAGCAGGATCAGCTCCTCATAATATTAAAGAAAAAAATAGTGAAAGCATTTTTAGATTAAATACATACATCAATTACTTATCAAATATTCACGGAATGTTTTTTAACAAATTTTAACATCTTCAAAAAAAGTTATGTAAGTATGTTTTTCCCCTCCTATTATTATTATTCATCCAGCATTTATAACCAATTCCGTAAATGTGTTAGTTGAATACGCTATGCAATCACTGTTGTGACATTTGTGAATGTGATATGTAACACATTTAAAGTTATTCACTCAGCTGTTCTAATGAATACAATGGTTCTATTTATACATTCCAGTAGAAAAGATTGTAATGCTTACAGGTGATAGGAGTTGTGAATCTATATGGGAAAAGTGAATATGAAGGCTAAAGATGATTGCATGCAAACCTTTAATTCCTCCTGAATTTTGTCCTCCATCAGTTTGGCTGCTTTTCGATCTTCTGTTTCTAATTTCCATTTTTCTGCCACTATTTTGGCTTTCTCCTTAGCCATAGCATCCCGGAACTTCTTTGTAATTTCAGCCTCTTTTTGCTTCCTTCAGAAAAGAATTTGAAAAAAAAAACAAAAAAGTTAGAGACTGGTCTCTAGGAAGTGAGAAAAAATGATTACTGAGTAAACAAGCCTAGATTCTTATTACTATCAGTGAGAATAACTGGTTCATGTAAGGGTCTAGGAAAATACACATGGAAAAATAATTTAAAATGTATTTAACAAGTAAAGTACAATAAGCCTAATTCCAAGCATACACCCAAGGGACAGACATTTTCAGTCTTGGAAAGTGACTAAAAATAGCACCTTCTAAAATCTGAAATTTGTTCATTGGCTGTCTTTGGTTCAGACCATAGCTATTTCCTTTTCTGATGAAAACCAGATATTTCTTGTCAGCAATGCAAAGCCAAAGCAGCAATGGGATAGTGATCTGAAATCTATTCTGCCTCACACATCAACAAAGCTATCTGCTAAATTCCAGTGGCAAAATCTTTATTACTGGTGACAATGTAACAGGCCGAGCACAGATTGATGTTTGAATCCCAAGTTAAATATGCAGCATCCACATTCAGAAGCAGCATATTTTGACTTTAACTAAGAAAATCTAATAAAAAGAATAAATATGAAACAACACCACATTGTTCCAATCCCTGTTCAGAGCATTACCATAGAGCAAGATCTGCATGGAGCCTCATCTCTCAATGCCATTGGGCATCAACACACCTTCTGACCAATTCCAAAGCTGTCATAGGCTCCATTGGAAATACAGTTAATGGCACTTTCCTGAGTCAATTATACTAACATGCAAATAAGCCACTCAGTAATAGGCTTTATGTGCCAAACTTCAGTCAGAAATTTGTATCCCTGACTACAGCTGCTATTTCTGATTTGTCATCCAAAAGCAGATTGCAAACGAAAAAAACAAGCCAACTGAGCAGGTAAATAGTTTAGATCATGATTAGACCCAGCCTAATCTCAACATCACTCCTACCACCAGAAGTAGTTGACATTGATTTGAAAGGGGCATTTTTCACTAAAGAATTCTAAATGAATGAAAAAAATATGGATTTTTTTTATTCCAGTTTTTCCAATAGTTGTGTCATTGTGTCAAATGGGCCATCAATTCAGAGTCATAAAATCTCACCATAGTTCTTCTGCCTCCTTCTGTGCTTGTTGCCTGGCTCGTTCTGCCATTAGTTCCTCAGAAATCTGTTCATATGGCTTGTCACCTGGGGAGTCTCCCATAATCCAGACCCAGATCTCACCATCACTCCCATGCAGCCACTGCACACGTCTGTCATTACCTGTAATAGCCACCAAAACAAACATGGAAAGGGCTTATTAAGCAACTTGTTCAGGTTCAGAAACAAATATAGATGAAATGCTAGAAAGTTAAATCCACAAAGTAAAGTCGAGCTAAAAGGTAGGCCTGAGACCTCATACTTGGCATGCTCTACTTAGACTGTAAGTATTATGCAGCAGGGATAGCATTTTCTATAGAGCTCAGTTTGTGCCTCTAGATGCTAATGTCACAGAAATAATCACAAAATCACCGTGCGGTTTGTTGTAGCATGTTGCAGAGCATGATGTAGGCTTTCCTGACAGAGCTGTGATGATAAATAGGGGTGGGCTGAGCGCATTATACCTGGCTTTCCACAGTGCTATCAATCTCATACATCTGTGAGAGCAAATAAAAGGTAACCCCATTTAAAAAATGTTGTAAAGAGACACCATCCTGATTAGTATCCTAGCACCTAATTAGTGTGGTAGCTGGGAGAAGTCAAATCTCACTGCTGTTCTGAGATTCCTGCTGCTTATTTGTGAATTTAGCAGGTTCCCAGCACAAAATAGACCCCTTTGGAGTGTGCATACTCTTTTTGTGTTACTTTAGGTTTCCTGCGTCTCTGGCCTATTGATATATTTCTCATAGGCACAACTTTAATACACAGCCATATGAATCAAAATCTTCATCTCTAGAGGATGTCTTTAGAAATTGCTCTCTTTTTTTCAAAGCTGTAGGTCTCTTCCAGCCCCACAGGCACCAGATATTTAAACTCTCTCAAACAGATCAGTATAATTTATCAGTTGGCGCAGCACTAATAATGATACACACATCCATCTATCAGGCTGAAAGACTATAGCATAATCTACCAATTTCACAATTTTATACATCAGCAATAGCTGGACAGCCCCTCCACAGCATGTCCAATTTTAAGCCAATTCAGCTTGAACACCATATGCCTTTAGTTTATTTTTTCTTTAGAACAAGCAAAACAGCTTTTTCACTTCTAGAGGTAAAATTTAGACTGTAGGCAGAAGTGCCTCCCCTGCAAATCTGCCCCCAAACCAACATCAGTAATACTCTTCATAAAGCTGGAGATGGGTTTCACCGTGCAATCTGATCAGAAAGCTTTGTAGTTTCTCCAAGAGCAGCATCCAAAAAGACAATGTGATGAGTGGGCAGCAACAGAAATAAGTAACTCAAAGTCTGACACTATGAAAATGGAATTCTTGCCTCAAAGTACTTGCAGGCTACAAGTCAAGTTAAGAGAAGGCTCTAGTCTTTTAGACCCAAAAATAAGATCACAGAGAGGAAAGCTTGGCCAATGGTGAGGCTCTCAGTTAGGACTGGGTTCAATTCCTTGGTCCACTCTCCTGTGTGACCCTGGCCAAGTCACTTTACCCCCTATTTAACAGATGGGGAACAGAGTCAGATAAATTAAGTTCTTCCTAATTTCACAACACTCTTGTGAGGTAAACTACATTAGAGACTGTGAGGAGGTGCTCAGCTACTACAGAGGGGCCATGTAAGTACTTAAGAGCTGAACAGGGATTCTAGAAGTGAAATTTCCTTCACTACTTTACCTGCACAGGCTGAGTTTGCCTGCTTTGGCAATCAAGAAATAGTTGCCTGTAAGGTCTGGTTATAGTTAAAAAAAATGATTTTTTTTTAATTTTTGTTTTGAGATTTCCCATCAGTTAGGACACTTTTCCTGCCCCCCAAAAAAATTGTTTTCAACAAACCCCCTTTTTTTCACACGAGACTTTTTCAGTTGAAAATTTTCAACCAGCAAAAGAGAGAGTCCCTATCTAAAAGAGCTTAAAATCTAAATCGACACAATAGAGAATGACTGAAAGGGGGAGTATTACTATTCTTATTTTACAGCTGTGGATCTAAGGCACAGAGAGATTAAAGGACTAGCCCAAATTCATATAGGAATTCTGGGGAAGAATCAGGAATTCAACTCAAGTCCGAGTCCCAGTCTGCTACCTTAACCACAAAGTAAACCCACTCTTCATCCGCCACAGGAGGAGGTGGGGGAACCCTATTGCTTAATGCATATAAATTAGACTTGACAGAACACTTGAAACAAATGTACTATTAGAAACAAACCTGCATGAGAAGGGAAGAGGACTGGATAACTTATTGGTTTATTCCATCTCTGGCTTTTAGACGCTATGATTTAAACAAAGTTAGTCTTCTACTGGTTGTTCATTTAAGGCAACTGTTCTTATCATAGCACCCCAAAAAACAGCTGTAAAGCAAAATTGTCTCTACTGATGTACAGTTCTCTACTTGCAGCAGATCTGTGAAGGAGTATCATTCATGGAGTTCAGCCCTCCACCTACTGCAAGATCTAAACTGCTTACAGGGCAGTGAAATTTTTTCCTAGCAGCTCTTGGCATAGCACACCAGCATCCAAAATTTGCAACACCACTGTAACTTTCCAGGAGATACAAGACTACACTTAATATGCATGGAAAATATATATATACAGTGATCACAAACATACACAACCATGTCATTTTGAATGATAGTGTTTGCTTGTGCTTATACAGTAGTTTGTGTGATAGATTAACAGACTCTGTTTCTGGATTGAGTTCACAGCAAGGAAAACACAAAACAAGGCCCTAGAGAACAAGGCTCTTGTGTATAAAAGTCAATCTCCACTGACCATGCTGCCAGTCTAATATATATATATATATATATATATATATATACACACACACACACACACAGCGTTAGCAGACAGCCATTGTGTGCTTTTTCGGCTACTGTAGGCTGCATTTGGCCTTCAAACTGTTATTTGGGTATCCCTATGGTAGATGAGGGACAATATTATGGCTGAGTAGTGATAGAAGTTTCCATATTTCCTATCAGCTTCCTTACAAGAAAAGCATAAGCACCATTTGAAAAGGGTTGGGAGGGAGGCAACCTGATTTGCAAAGAAAGAGATATCTGTCTTAAATTTTAAGACAGCTATAACATTCACACTGCAAATAAGATTTAGCATGCACTGAAATATATGAAAAATAATAGTCTTACACTGTCTCTAGTAAGTAGGGCAGGTGGGCAGAAGCTTAGTTTTCTTTTTATAGGAGTTCTGGTTTATAATCTGGATTCATTTGCATGCGTGCTGCTAATTAAAAGCAGTTTAAAACAGAGGCAGCAGTTGATGGAATATTGCTGGAGTCAGCTTCCTTTATGCAGGCTCATTTATCATTGTTCTAACAATTATGGCATCCCTGACAATTCCCATTTGTTATCTATCTCCAGTTTTTGTGAAGGACCTAAGCCAAAGTCCATTCAAAGCCCGCTTTGGTGTCAAGTCTCCCAGTTATGCTGTTACTCATGAGCCACAAGCCACGTGCTTCGCCTAGCAAAGAAAGCAGGAGCGTGCAGGTAACCCTGCTGCCATTGTATTACATGGAGTGCAACAGACTAATTAAAATTATAGTTTTAAAACGTTAGAGCACCGCTGATTTAGAATCCCAGACACATGAAATGAAATTTAAACTCTGCTTAATAATCTTTTAAAACAAAGCCCTGTGTTTCCACTGATAAAGTCTAACTTCTTTGTGGTTTGGCTTCCTACCACCATTCCTACCCTGGATGGCTGCAGATGTCACACAACAGCAAAATAACTCCCCCTCTTTTGCCATTGGGAAGCCTTGTGTTCATAAAATCACTCTATGGCCCTCATCTCTGCATAAAGTATTTCTTTTCTTTCCCCCCCTCTCTTGTCTATAGTTACTGTGAGGAAGTTAAATTCTCCTGAAACCTATTCAGCATTTGAAACAGACTGTAGCAGCATTCAGCTCTCTAGCATAGGGCCAATCAGCCTGATTTCCCTTTGTAGTTTCAAGACATACTGTAGCTTCTGGGGGGTTGTTTTTGTTCCTTCTGAATTTAGATACCTGATATATTTTAAAGCACAGTCTGCGTTTTGCATAAGATTTAATCACCAGCTTTCACACTCTGTTCAGAACTAATGACTTTTACATCTTCTTCAAAGGTTTCTGCTTGGATTTCAAAAATCTGCTGGGTAAATGATATTCCATTCCGAATTTCACTGGTTGCAGTCCTGCCCAGCACACACCTGGAATAAGGTTTTAGGACAGAAATAAAGATGCAGGGAATTGTGGGTTGGACTCAATCCCTTATATACCCACCCCTCCAAGTTCATTGCACAAGCTATTAACTGAAGTGTACTTGGGCAGGACAATAAAGATCCTCTAAGGTAGTTTATTTACATGGTGAGAAGGTGGTGGGATGGCACTAATAAAGCTTGGGTGTTCCAGCCTTGAAGACTTCTTAGTCTCTGGGGCCAGGAAGGCAGCACTACTATACTATACTATACTATACTATACTATACTCCTTCGCTTTCTTGGCTTCCCCCTTTTACTTCCTCCCTCTGGGCCTGTGTATAGCCCCAAGCTAATCAGGCTGGCAACTGTTTCTTCTTTGCCAATCAGCCACAGGATCCCCAAACCAGCCACAATTTATCTCCTTTAATTGGAGCTGGAGCGACAGAGGGCTGGCTCAGCTGTTCCTGCTGAGCACCCTGTCACACCCATTCTTACTTCTATTTTTAGCAAGCTAGGTAGAGTACAGCTAGCACTGTTACACCTACATGAGCTGCCACGCACACCCCAGGATAAATGCTTCTTTTGGCGGCATGTACATACATGCATAGCCCCCCCTTGCATGAGTATAAATAGCAATGTAGATGGCAGGCCATGGCTTAGGTGAGTAAAGTCACCCCTGAAGGGTGTGTACACCAGATTACATACCCTATGTAGGCACCCTTTGCTAGAGGGAACTCTGAACTTTATTGGGAGGGTTCCAGTTGGGAAGATCCTGTATGAAGCAATCTAGCCTTAGGGACTACAACTCCCATGATGCCTTGGGGAAGAGTGAGAGACTTGCTTTCCAGGCAATGCAGGGAGAGCAGGCAGTGGACTCCATTTTGGGAAAAGAAGTGAGATGGCTGGTGTGGAGCTCTGCCCATACCAGGAGCTGCTGCTAGGAAGCCGGAAGCTGCTGCTGAGAGCCACTGGAACCAGGGCAGAGACTGGGCCTGCAGTGAAGGAACTGCGAGTAACCCCCCACTGTTGTTTGGGAAAGTACTTGCAAGGGAAGGGGCAGCAGAGAGTCTGAGGAATGTGTACACTACAAAATTAAGTTGACTTTAATTTGACCTTGAGCCCCCAAATTAACAAAGTTGATTGTGCATGGCTACACCATGCTCATTGTCTCGATGGAGTGCGTCCTCACTAGCAGCGCCTGCTTCGATGCACAAAGTAGTGCATCATGGGTAGTTATCCCAAAGTGCAACTTGCTGCAGTGTGTTTTGGGAAGTTTGTGCAATGCCTCATAGGACCAAAACATTGTCGCAGGAGAGAATGGGAACATTGTCTCGGCATCCCATGATGCACTGTGCTCCCTCCTCACATCAGTGGCAAACAACCTAGTGGTTTTCGCACCTTAAAACCGCCATGTGTATGACCTAACCCCAGAAGCATGGAGCCTGCTCAGCTGTGCACTCTTGCTGTGAGCATCTCAAACACCTCACGCCTTCTCCTGCAGTATTTCCAGAGCCAAAGTAGGGACTGCCACATGGAACAGAGAGATGTCCTGCAAGCAGCCCTGCTGCAAGCCATTGGGGAGTGGAGGGAATTTCACAGTTACTGATGGCAGTCATAGAGCAGCTGCACTCTGTTGAGCACCATTTCTGGTCCCATGAAACAAGGACTGACTGGTGGGACTGCATTGGTTTGTAGGTATGGGATGACGAGAAGTGGCTGCAGAACTTTTTAATGCAGAAGGCCACCTTCCAGGAACTTTGTGCAGAGCTCTCCCCTCCCCTGCAGTTCAGCAACACAAAAATGAGAGCTGCTCTGACAATGGAGAAGCGAGTGGCAATCACTGTTTGGAAGCTTGCAACACTAGACAGTTACCGGTCAGTGGGGAATCAATTTAGAGTAGGTAAATCAACTGTGGGAGCTGCTGTGCTCCAAGTGTTCAGGGCCATTAATCAACTTCTGCTCCGAAGGGTAGTGAGTCTGGGAAATGTGCAGGACATACTGGATGGCTTTGCTGCGATGTGGTTCCCTAATTGCAGTGGGGCGATAAATAGCACACATATCCCCATCTTGGCACCAGATCACCTTGCCAAAGAGTATATAAACTAAAATGGATACTTTTCAATAGTGTTGCAAGCACTGGTGGATCACAGGGGACGTTTCACTGACATCAACGTAGGATGGTTGGAAAAAGTTCGTGACACGCATCTTTAGGAACTTGGGTCTGTTCAAACTGCTGCAATCTGGGACTTCCTTTCCAGATCACAAAATTAACATTGACGATGTTTAGATGCCTATATTTATCCTGGGAGACCCAGCCTAACCCTTGCTCTCATGGCTCATGAAGCCATACACCGGCCATCTGGACAGCAGTTAGGAACCGTTCAACTATAGGCTCATCAAGTGTAGAATGGTGGTTGAATGTGCTTTTGGTTATTTGAAAGGGTACTGGAGAAGTCTACTAAGAAGATTGGACCTTAGTGAGGAGAACATCCCCATGGTTATAGCTGCCTGTTGTGTGCTCCATAATATCTGTGGAAAAAAGGGGGGAAATTTTCTGCAGGGGTGGGCAGTTGAGACAGATCGCCTGGCAGCCATTTTTGAGTAGCCAGACACCAGGGCAATAAGAAGTGCACAGCAAGGGGCACTGCGTATCCACGAGGCTTTGAAAAGCCATTTCAATAATGAGTCACAGTAATGTGAGCTGCTTGTCTGCATTGTGCTTTCCCAAACCTTCACCTGGCTTGTACCGCTGTCCCCGTAAAGCCAACCCCCCGCCCAAGTCCACCACTTCTACTCAGAGAACATTTCTCGAATCCATTTACTTTATTTAAAAAACATAAGTAAAGAGGGAGAACAGAAAAAAGGTAACCTTGAGGAAAAGGGGTTATACAGTTGGAACGGGAGAAACATTTTCAGCTATGTAACATAACACCGCATTCCAGACCATTAAAGGTCTGGGAACGGGTGCCTTCTGTTCCTTGTACCCTCCCCCTCGAGTTAAGTGAAAGGGATAATTGACTTTTCACCCACACCTCATGGAACACTTTGGGGAGGATGATTCTGCATGGCTGTCTGTCCACCAGGGTCTGCAGAGAGACTCTACCTTCCTGCTTCTGTTCCTGCAATTCAACCAGCCTCAATATGTCTGCTTGGTCCTTCATAATCCAAAGTATCTCATCCTGCACCGTACGCTCTCGCTCATTGGAAGTTTTCCTGCTGTCCATGTCCATGTCTAACTTCTTGGACAGTGGAAATCCTCCATGCTCTCAGCTCTGTGTCAGCTGTCCCAGAGGCATTCATTATCTCAGTGAACATGTCCTCTCATGTTCTCTCTTTCTCCTGCTCCTAATCACCGAAAGTCTGCTTTCAGGTATTGATGACCCGCCACAGGACACATTTCCAGCTGTCAGGGAAAAAATAAAGGAGCCACTGTACATGAATAAAATGTTTCCATAAAAAAAATACCCTTATTACACTAGGTGCAAGCCATAACATAATCAGAATCCATAACCATTTACAGTGTTGTTTTGCTGCTCCAGCTATGGTGAGTAGGCCCCCCCAGGGTCATGGTTGATCGCACCTTTAATAAAGCTTATGGCAGGCTTATGTCAGGAGCACAGGTAGCTAGTTGAACAATGGCCATTCCATAGCTGTTTATGAACGGGGCCGGGGGGGGAGGGAGAAACGTTTTCACTCCCAAATTGTGGACTCTCTCATGTGGGGTTCCAGTCCCCTATCAGCCACTTTAAAACTACTTGCCAACCCATGCTGAGCACCGTAAAGGCACCTTAGCGGCTGCGTGATTTGGCAATCTGGAATGTGAGGGGCTGGGGGAGGGGGTCTACATGCCCTCCCCCCGCATCTTTTAATGAGAACTTCCCCTGTTTTCCCTAGGTGGCCCTATCTGATATCAGTCTCCTAAGAGTAATAGAGGTGGAAAGGAAGGAGATGCTGAAAGGGTCTGGGTATAGGCCTTGTCCTTATGCTGCTATGCTGTGTACCGCAATGATGAATTAATTCTGAATTAATTCAGGAGTTGTATGGGAAAGTGTCCTGCCATGGTGGAAGAAATAAGACTGCCCTGCCCAGAAACCTTCTGCAAAGAATTGCAGAGTACCTCCATGAAAGTTTCCTAGTGATATCCATGGAGGATTCCCAGGCTATCCCAGTTCACATAAACAGTTTTTCCACGGGCCACCCTCTGCATAGCTGGAGTAGCCTCTTGTAAGCAGAGAGCCACAGCACCTCGCTTTTTCTCACAGTAAACGTGCAATATCATCAAACGTGTGTGCCCGCTAAAGTTTAACTGGACTTTCATTTTAACTGTATACTCACCAGAGGTGCCTTCCCCAGCATCACAGTTGGCCACCGTGATGTCCTGTGATCCACAGGGCTCCAGGGTTAAAAATATTTCCTGGTTCTTGGGGAGAATGGATCCACTATTCACCTGTTTCCCATTATCCTCCTCCTCATCCACCATATAATCCTCCTTGTTGTCCCTAGACTCACACACCTGTGAGGTGTCCACATTGCTTCTGGGGGTGCTGGTAGGGTCACATGCAGCTCGTTGTCATACTGGCACATGTGGGGTTCAGCACCAGAATGACTATTCACCTCCCTTGCCTTTTGGTATGCTTTGCGAAATTCTTTTATTTTTATATGGCACTGCTGTGTGTCCCTCATGTAGCCCTTCTCCCGCATTCCATGAGCGATCTTTGCACAGATGTTACAGCTTCTTCTGCTGGATCAGAACTCTGCCTGCACAGACGTTTCTCCCCACACAACGAGATCCACCACTTCCAGGCTGGAGCGCATTTGGAGCGTGTAGTCTCTATGATCAGCTGTGCTCAAGCTGGCACGCTCCCAATGCTGATCAAACAGAAAATGGGAATTCAAAAGTTCCCAGGGCTTTAGCAGGGAAGGGGCTGTTTCCTGTGTACCTGGATGCAGTGCAGCAGAGTTGAGAATGATCTCCAGAGTGGTCACAGATGAGCATTGTGGGACACCACCTGGAGGCCAATTAAGTCGAATTACACAAAGCTGCATCTGTACTACCTCGCAGTCAGCCCATGAAAATCAAACTAAGCACTATGCCTCTCGCAGAGGTGGATTACAGAAGTCGACATCGGAGGCAGCTTAGGTCAACATAAAGGATCCGGTAGTGTAGACATATACATTAACAGGTTGACTTAAGGCAGCTTCCATCGATCTAGACCAGGCCTTGTCTGAGGAGAGGCAGGGTGATCTTCCCATTGAACTAGGACCCAGAGTTGCTGACATTTGGTGGGGCCAGCTCCAATCGCCAGGGGTTGTGCAGCTTGTTGCCTTGGCTGAACTGATACACAGAACCAACAGAGTACTCTCTCCAGCTTCACATCTTCAAGCGCACCCACGCAAGCAAGTACCTAGGACTATGAAATCCAGAGAAGTGTACCCCCTAGGCTGGAGTAAATGGTGGCAGTATAAATGCCAGTTAGATACGTTTCATTTATTACTGTATACTATGTTTGTTAATTGATTTTATTCAGCTGCCCCTGTGGAATTAAATTAGTAGTGACAATTAATCTTAGTCTGTTATACCCTGTTTCTTTAAATTGTTAAGTAAAGGTATGTTAACTAATTTAATTTAAGCATATTGGATGTATATTATCTATAACTGGTATTTTTTAGTTAGACCCCCTGCCACAGATTATTATTAGAATAGGTGTATTCCTGGAGGTTCCCAAGGCATGCCATTGAGTGTGTACAGGGGCCAGCTAGGTGGAGGCACCACCAATTTTAAATTCCTTTAGGAGTAAAGGGACTGCATCAGAGGGGTATTCCCACCTATCCAACATCATCACTGGGATCCCCAGGATCCCCTTTCATGTCAACAACATCAGGTGCCCACACACACAGGTGAGTGTTGCCTGCTCCCAAGTAACCCAGGAAGGAAAGGGGGTTACACCTACATGGCTCTCTACTCACCCAAGGCATGCCTCCCCATCTACACTGCTATTTTTAGCAGTGTAGTGTCCTGCTACTGGAGTCCTTCCCCCACGGCAGAGAAAGGCTCCTGCTACAGGAAAAGTCTCTGCCAGCTCCCTGCTGTTGAAGCCTTTCCCCACTACCAGAGCCTGTCACAGACACGTATAGCTACATGCCACAACATGGCTGCAGCCTGCTCTTCACTTAGCCATGTAGCTACACGTACTCTACCTGCCGCCATTGGTGGTGTGTAGCACAGATGTAGCCTAAAGTGCTCTAATTTATTGGCACCATGTAATGTTTTGTTTAATAGCATGGGTTTAATTTATAGGCCACAACTCAAAGTAATTATTCCAGTTGGGGGGGAGGGGAAAGAAAGAAAGAAAGAAAGAAAGAAAGAAAGAAAGAAAGAAAGAAAGAAAGAAAGAAAGAAAGAAGCTCAGCTTCCACAAAGAACTGCAACACAGCTGATTATAAGCATTTTTCTTAACTGCTTATACATTCAGATTAACAGACAACTTCCAATAACACTATAAACACAAGCAAATAGGCATGGTTTGTCCACAAAGGTTGAGAGGATGTAAGTGGAACACAAAGAAGGAGTAAAGAGAATTTTCTCACTTTTCATTTCCTCACTTATTTTAATCAAGTAGATATAGGGCTCCTATATTTTTACAAATCTGTCCAAGAGTGAAAATACTTTTGCTAGCCAGGTTGTTTTGCATTCTCTTAGTCCCGTGCCATACTAGGGCTTATAACTAGACCTGAGCAGGTTTACATTATTAGACTTTGGGTTTTTGGTTATGAAAAAGGGACTTCCGTGAATTTTATTCACCCACCTCTACCTATAAGTGTCTCAAAGTGTTTTTAATATGGTTATAGCCTATCATGTTTCTAATATGGAGTGGGGGGGAAATAGCATGTGCATCTCAAGTAAAGCAACAAAATATGTGATCTATAATTGAAGGCTTTATTACAATGCCTGTGCACAAGGGGGTAGAATTGAAGTTGTACATGCAACTGAATTAAATTCAGTGTGAACCAATTTGGCCATTTACCACTGGAAGGCATCATGCACCTTAGTGACTCCAGAGCTCTTTTTATAGCCAATAAATATCAGTACTTTTTGAAGGACAAAACTAAGTTTGCCCCTGAGACACATGCAACATCTTAATATAACATAACGGCCATACTGCATCAGACCAACAGTTCATCTAGCCCAGTGGCCAATGCCAGACACTCCAAAGGGAATGAAAATAACAGGGCAACTATCAAGTGATCCAACCCCCTCACATATGTTGGGTCCTGGGTTGTGACGCCCGGTGCCTCCACCTAAGGTGACTCTTCCCTGTGCCTGGGACACAACGGGTGCCGTCCCTTGTTAAAATTAGTGGTATTAGCTATTTTCCCCGAGGAGTATAACCCAATACTCATGAAATGGAATACAATAATAAAGCCCAGCAAATGAAATGCCACACCCAAAAACAATAGTATACAAAGGAGGACTTTACTGGGGACAGGAGAAGGAAAAGGCTCCAGAGACGGAAAGGGTGAAGTGTAACTAAAAAGCTAACACATCAACAATATAACAAATTCCCCATCTCCCAATAGTCACAAGTATACCCCGGCACCCAACTTGTTCCCCGGCACCTTCCCAGGAAGATGGATTGCCTAGGATGAGTCTGGAGAATGGTATAGCAACACTGCAAACATTCATTGGCTTGGAAAAAAAACATAAGGGGACTCCCTTAGAGTGTTTGCATCCATGGGTGGGACAGGGTCCTTTACCGTCCCCGTGGTCCAGGCTGTGGAGGTACTGGCTGGCTTTAGGTAGCTAGCACCAGATTGGTTTTCTGCCTTTCCAACCACTGGTGTTTGCAGAGCTGGAGCTACCTGACCCAGGTATTAGATCCCACAGCAGTTCTAAAAGTCTCTTTTTGGGGAAATTGGGAGCTAAGCAGAGACTCCCTGGGCTGTTCACCTATGCTCTCGCCTCCCAAACTCAGAAGCTGCAAAAGTGAAACTAAACCTAGCCCCTTTGTAAATGGATCAGGTTGTCCCCTCCCACTAGTGTTTGTGTGTGTAAATGAGAAAGCACGTGAACAGTTCTGGTTCATCACTGGGCCAGCAAACTGTCTGTATAAATCACCCCATCAGAAGCCTCCCTATTGGCTTTTGCAGGAGTTTCCTTCTAGTCTGTCCCAGCCCAGGCTCTAAGCAGGCTGGGAAATGATATCCAGAGGCTCTGGCGCCATTACTGTTTTAGCTCTTGTAGGCTCAGACCAGCCTCTCAGGAGCTGGCGAACTCTAAAGGGGGAAATACACCTAGAAAACATTGTCAGCAACATTCACTTTTAGACAGACAGTTCTGAGTGACTGGGGGAGTGATATGGAAACGCTGTTACAACATGAATTCCAGCGGTTGCTTCTGTTAAAATGTACAGCCCAATTATCTGATTGCAATATTCTTGTGAAAAAACATAGCCATGCAATAAATTATGGAGCCACTGGGATAAATTCCATTTGTCTTCCACACCTGCACGCTGACCATTAATCCGTCTCTGCCAAGATTACACTCCAAAGCTTGGAGCAGCTTCAAACACATGCTTTTTAAAAATCAACTTAACAGAGGAAAAAAATTCTAACTCCCATTCAGTGCTGTGCAGTTTTGCTTCCTTTTTGAAAAAGGAGGAAATTTAAATGTGTCATAATAATAATTTAGTGGAATTATTGTCTCTCAGCACTTCTGAGCATCAGATCTTTATAGCTCAGATTCTTCTGCTGTGTCCTGATCATGTAATGAACTCATAATCCTTTATTTATGGAATTACTGCCTGTTACCATGGAAATAATTATGCTGTGGTATATCCCTGCAGGATCAAATAAGATGAGTTAGAGTGTTTGCTTCTTTACTGTAAAGTAGGTATATAATGCACACAAAAAGGCAAAAAGGGGGTGGGGAAGGTTGATACATGATACATTTTCATGTTTTCTACATTACAAATATACTCCCTTAAGGAAACACAGAAAGTGCATAGTATTTTTAATTTGGTCTCCAACGTGACTCAGACATCTTACTTGCCCTCTGGCTATGGTTCATTGTAATATCATTTTCACATTAGATACACATATACTTTCAACTGTGAGATTATATCCAGAACTTAATGCCTGTGCTTTAGAAAGAAATTAGTTGCCCATCCACTATACTTGGACCTGTCAGTACAAGTCATTTAAGAATATTTGAAAGTACAAAGTGGATTGTTGTGAATTCATCCATAACAAGTATTATCCAGTTGATCCTTCACTTTCATCGTCTTAAAAATAAATAAATACCAATGTGGTTTCTGGTCCCAATTCCACCCCTCTTTGAAGGTGAGCAGAAGTTGTCCCTATGGAAAATGAATGACAGAATGAGGCGGTTTGTGACTTGGAGCCATCAGAAGGTATCAAAGATCTTACCTATCTGATTTGATGCTGGATAATTTACACTAATGAACACAGCTTCTCCATACCTACCAACCCCTAGAATCCTTTTGTAACTAAATGCAGTCCCTTTCAGGCCATAAATAGTCATTTATATAAGAAAAGGAAAAAATCAGGGAGAAATACCAAATTTGCTTTGGTAAATTCTGTGCTTGGCAGCAGTATTGTTCTCTTTCCACATCAAGTATTCATGAGCTCAGACAGTTGCAGTCTCATCTTGTTTCCAGAGGGTTAATAGACAGATTGTTCACATTTATAAGAAAGCCTGCCTGAACATTGCAGTGTCCAGTTAGTCCTAGCAACAGACCACAGCAAACAGAGACACGGGTACATACCAATTTCCATAAACATAACCATGGTTCATCTAGTGCAAAATCCTGTTTCTGACAGCAGCCAATTGCAGATGCTTCAGAGAAAGGGACAACTAAGGATTCCCCAGATGTAGGAGAATCCTCTGGTGGAATAAAGGCAGTGCAGCTGGCACTAGGTCACTCCCACTCTGCGCTGTGGACACGTTGGGAAGGAAGGGTTGAGACCGAGGAGCACAGCATTTTGGCTGATCCTTGGCTGCCAGAGCAGTCCCTGTGGAACTGCTCCAGCTGACACATATCTAGGTTCTATTGTAGGCTATTATAGATCCTGGTGACCACAGGATCAGAGAAGCCAAAAGATGTTTTTAAAAGCCTCTGTTTAATCCCTCCCCAACTCACAGCTGCACTAAGATTATGTCTCCAAAGTACAAAAATCCATAATATCACATGCTGGTAAATATCCGAGGATACATTTATTCCATGAATGGCAGCCAACCTTTTGGGGTTAAAGGCTAAATTAAAACCCAACTCTAGAAATGCCTTATGTTAAATGCATGACAAATACCCAGCAATCACTGAACATCAATTAGCAACCCAATAATTCAGTAGTACTGTGAAATCGGGTGGGCTTATTTCTTATTAAAGCAAGCCTGACCTCAGCAAGTTCTTTGTTTTTGACATTGCTGAAGAGATCTGAATTTAATTTCTTATGTATTTAATGAGTTGTGTGTTTTGCAACAAGTTAGTATCTATGGCATGCATGTATTAAATACATGCTAAGACATAACGGTTCAGTTCAGGATAGGAGTTAGGTTCAGAAAAGGGTTTGAATTCAAGGGTGAATAAGTGTTCAGGTTAAAATCTGCATCAAAATCTCAAACTAGTCTCATGAGATTTCAACCCCTTATGATGGAAATCTAAGGGCTGATCCAACTTCCATTGAAGCCAAAGGAAATCTTGCCATTGTCTTCAACGTGTGTTGGATCTGGTTCCTATGAGAAATGTGGTGAAATTTCTGTTGTATCTCAACTGGAAATTGAAATCATTCTCTGTTGATTTTGATTCTGAATGCTGCTAAAAAATTTAAAGGGGCTCAAGTCTGATCTTTAATTCAAAGCAGTTGCCTTACTGGTAGATCAGATCTTAGATCATTACATGTATGACACTTTCAAGCCCCTTTACACTTCCAAAGTAGCCTAAGTAGTTTATACAAAGCAGCCTTAGTAAAATGAAAATCAGGCTCTTCAGCTAGGATCCTCAAAGATGGGAGTTAGGTGCATACAGATAAATGAGAGTTCAGTGCATAATGTAGTGTCCAAGGTATTTTCTATAGCAACCATTGGGAAGTAGAAGGGAGTACTGCTAACACTCTCTCTCTTACACACACACACCACAGTTACGATGTTGTATCCTCCAACTACCAGCTTGCAATACTAGGGATTTTTGTTTACCATGAAGTGCTTTCATCCATCATCCAATGACTTTCTAACATTAATAGCTTTTAGATAAAGGAGTTATTTTCCAGCCATACTGTAATAAGCCCAGCTAATCTATTCCCAGCTATACTGGTTGAGGATAGGAGAATAGCAATGCAGCTGTTACAAACCGTTCTTGACTGAGCCTCATGAATTGCAGCTCACAACAAATAAATGTCAGAATAAAGTAGCAGCAAACCAATATTCTCTCCTCTCCCACAAGCCTGTCCTTCAGCTGCTTAATTCAAGAGTTTTTGAAATCTCATTGCTGGTATTCAGACAGCTCCAAGCCACCTTGACTCTGGATACTGCAGAGAAGTCTACATCAAAAGTGGCAGGGTCCTTCACTTAGTCCCAATTCAGACAAGATGGCTAAAGGACTGCTGCCTAATCAAATAAATATGTTTCTGTGCAAATGGCACAGCTGTCAGTCGACCTGAGCAAATCCCAAAGGGATCTTGAAGTTTCAAGGTGACTTCCTTTAGTGCTATTAGCACTCAGCAAAAAGGAAACCTGGCACTGTATGCTTTGTATATTGCAATGTAGGGAAATATGCCCCTGCAGGAACCACCCAAGGAGTAGTTTGTAAATAAATTGGATCCAGAACATTAACCTCTCAGAAATTGGCTACATTCTTATTAGAAGACCTCTCACTAGAAGTCCGTGCCATCCATCACTCACCTAATAAAATACATATTATACAGAATTATACTTAAAATAAATATGAACTAGTTCATGAATGTATGCCCATGAAAAAGGAAAGTGCCTGATGCTGGCCTGCATCAGGCACAGTTGTGACTGGCATAGTGCAAGCTTCAGTCACACAGCTAGAACATTGCAATCCTACACTGTAACGTGTACCCTGCTATTGCAGTCTGCTAATAGGGAAGCCATCAGAGTATTAGAGTAGTCCCATTACAGCTACTAAAGATGACTAATATAATCTCCTCCAGACCTACAGAAAATCCTATAACATTCATTAGAAAGCACATAAGACTATTAAGCCAGTCGGTCAGTTTGCTTGGCGGCCTGAGCATTGTAACCCCCTTTTTTACCTTTAAAAACGTCATTTAACAGACCATCTAGTTGACTTTGTCCATTGTACAAAGTGAAGATCAGCTGGTCCAAACTGCATTCAACACTATGCTAAAACTTTGAGAAAAAGCCACACTGATTCTCTAACAAATTCAACATTTTTTGTTGTGTAAAAGCTGTAACTCAGCCATTTTCCATACACCAGTGGATGTTTTTAGAGAAAAATCATTTCCTATTCCTTGATATATGAATGTATTTTTCTTTTGTAATTCTGTAATTATGGCTCCTAGAAGTGGACACAGTTTCTTTCAGGCTTTGAGGGAGCTGCATAAAACCTGGGTTTCTTAATTGGTGATTTGATATCACACAAGAAAATCTGAACAACCTTGAGAAGTAGGAGAAGTAGACCAACAGAAATGGGATGAAATCTAAAATAGTGAAAAGTCATGAACTTCAGGACTAACCACAAGAATATTTGCTAGAAGCTGGGGACATATCAGTTGGAAGCGACAGAAGAGGAGAAAGACCTGAGTGTATTGGTCAATCACAGGATGATGATGAGTTGCCAATGTGATGCAACCATGAAAAAGTCTAATGCAATCCTAGGATGCATCAGGTATTTCCAGTACAGGTAGTGAAGCATTATTACCATTATTCAAGGCACTGGCGAGACCTTATCAGGAATACTGCATGCAATTCTGATCTCCCATGGTTAAGAAAGATGAATTCAAACTGGAACAGGTGCAGAGAAGAGCTACTGGGATGATCAGAGGAATAGAGAACCTACCTTATGAGAGGTGACTGAAAGAGCTTGGCTTGTTTCACCTAATCAAATTAAGGCTGCAGGGAGATAGGATTGTGCTCTGTAAATAGGTCAGAAGGATAAACATCAGAGAGGGAGTGGAGTTATTTAAGTTAAGTGCCAATGTTGGCACAAGAACAAATGGCTATAAACTTCAATAAGTTTAGATTTGAAATTACACGAAAATTTTTAACCACATGGGAGCGAAGCTCTGGAACAGCTTTCCAGAGGAGCAGTGGGGGGGGGAGGGAAACCCACACAACCCATCACCTTATCTTATTTTAAGGCCTGGTCTACACTATACGTTTAAACTGAATTTAGCAGTGTTATACCGATTTAACCCTGCACCCGTCCACACAATGAGGCCTTTTATATCGATATAAAGGGCTCTTTAAACCGGTTTCTGTACTCCTCCCCAAAGAGAGGAGTAGCGCTGAAATCGGTATTGCCATATCAGATTAGGGTTAGTGTGGCCGCAGATCGATGGTATTGGCCTCCGGGAGCTATCCCACAGTGCACCATTGTGACCGCTCTGGAAAGCCATCTGAACTCGGATGCACTGGCCAGGTAGACAGGAAAAGCCCCACGAACTTTTGAATTTCATTTCCTGTTTGCCCAGCGTGGAGCTCTGATCAGCACAGGTGGCAATGCAGTCCCAAATCCAAAAAGAGCTCCAGCATGGACTGTACGGGAGATACTGGATCTGATCGCTGTATGGGGAGACAAATCTGTTCTATCAGAGCTCCGTTACAGAAGATGGAATGACAAAGCATTTGAAAAAATCTCCAGGCTATGATAGACAGAGGCCACAGCAGGGACTCAGAACAGTGCTGCGTGAGAAGTGTAATGGAAAGCCAAAGAATCAAATGGACGCTCATGGAGGAAGGGAGGGGGGACTGAGGACTCCAGCTATCCCACAGTCCCTGCAGTGGGATTTGCATTCTTGGCTGGGCTCCAAGTGCCTGAAGGGTCAAAAACATTTTCCCGGGTGTTTCAGGGTGTATGTCATCAATTTACACCCTTCCACCCCTCCCCCCCCCGAAAGAAAAGGGAAAAAAATCGTTTCTCGCCTATTTTTAATGTCACCCTATGTCTACTGCATGCTGCTGGTAGATGGGGTGCTGGAGCGCTAAACAGCAGCATCCTCTCCCCTCCCCTCCCCTCCCCTCCCTGGTGGCAGATGGTACAGTACAGAAGGACTGGTAGGCGTTCTCGTCATCAGCCCGTGAGTGCTCCTGGCTGGCCTCGGTGAGGTCGGCTGGGGGCGCCTGGGTAAAAATAGGAATAACTCCTGGTCATTCCCAGCAGATGGTACAGAATGGCTGGTAATCGTCCTCATCATAGCAACTGGGGGCTGAGCTCCATCAGCACCACCACCCCCCGTCATGTCTAAAGAAAAGATTCTGTACTGCCTGGACTATCATAGCAGCGGAAGGCTGGTCTCCTCTCCCCCACTACCCTTTAATGTCCTGCCTGGACTATTATAGCAGCTGGAGGCTTCCTCCCCCTCATTTTATCTCACTAAAAAGTCTGTGTTTCTTACTCCTGCATTCTTTATTACTTCATCACACAAATGGGGGGACACTGCCACAGTAGCCCAGGAGGGTTGTGGGAGGAGGGAAGCAACGGGTGGGGTTGTTGCAAGGGCACCCCCCTAGAATGGCATGCAGCTCATCATTTCTGCAGGATCTCTGGGGCTCTGACATGGAGCGGCTGTGCTCTCTGGTTCTCTAGTACACTTGCCCCATATTCTAGGCTGGACTGACTCTATTTTTAGACAAAACATAGGAAGGGAATGACCCAGGGAGTCATTCCCATTTTTGCTTATGCGCCCCCGGCCGACCTCAGCGAGGCCAGCCAGGAGTACCCATGATAGCAGCAGACGGTACAGAACGACTGATAACCGTCATCTCATCGCCAATTTACAATGGCATGGCAGACGGTGCAATATGACTGGTAACTGTCTCTGCTACCTTGCAAAGGCAAATGAATGCTGCTGTGTAGCAGTACAGTACCATGTCTGTCAGCAGCATCCAGTACACATATGGTGACAGTGACAAAAGGCTAAATGGGCTCCATGATTGCCATGCTATGGCATCTGCCAGGGCAATCCAGGGAAAAGGGCGCGAAATGATTGTCTGCCGTTGCTTTTCTGGAGGAAGGATTGAGTGATGACATTTACCCAGAATCACCCGCGACACTGTTTTTGCATTGGGATCTCAACCCAGAATTCCAATGGGCAGGGGAGACTGCGGGAACTATGGGATAGCTACCCACAGTGCAACGCTCCGGAAATTGACACTAGCCTCGGTACATGGACGCACACCGCCAAATTAATGTGCTTAGTGTGGCCGCGTGCACTTGACTTTATACAATCTGTTTTACAAAACCGGTTTATGTAAAATCGGAATAATCCCATAGTGGAGACATACCCTAAGACTGCACTTGATAAGTTTAGGGAGGGGATGGTATGAAGAGGTTGCCTACAATGGCATATGGCCCATCTGCAACTGCTATTAGCAAATATCTCCAATGGCCAGAGAATGGACACTAGATGGGGAGGGCTCTGAATTACTACAGTGAACTATTTCCCAAGTGTCTAGTTGGCTAAGCTTAGAAGGTACAAGCCCACAAGTCACCAAGAGCACCTCCTGGAGCACTGCTTTCAGTACAGGCACTGATTAATAGACCCAAGCTTGTTTGTCCTACAATCTCTTACAACATTCCAGCCCAAAGAGGTAAGGCCACTAGCTAAGGCTAGCTTGTGTTTATATATTTCATCTTTCCCTCCCTTCCCCCACCATTAGACAGTTATCAAGAAACTGAGTTCCTAAATAACAATCCAGATTGTAAAAAAATGCCAGGATTAGCTTCTGTATTGGTAATACAGCTAAAAATACTTACAGAAAGCATAGACATGTAGGCATGGAAAGGATCTTGATAAGTCATCTAGGCCAGTTCTCCGCACTGAGGTGAATCTAAATATTATCTACACCATCTCTGACAGGAGTTTGTCTAGCTTACTGTTCTTAAAAATCTTGAATAATGGAGATTCCACACTTCCTGGGGTATTTATTTCAGACCATTTCTCCAGTTGGTCAAGATCATTTTGAATTCTAATTCAAAGAAGGATGTTAGGTTGGTTTGACATGATTTATTCTTGACAAATCAGTGTCGATTTACTAACACCTTGTTATCCTCTATGTGCTTTCAAATTGATTGTTTGATTATATGCTCCATTATCTTTTTAGGTGCCAAAATTAAATTGACTAGTCTATAATTCCCTGGGTTGTCCTTATTCCCCCTTTTATAGGCAGGTACCATATTTGCCCTTTTCCAGTCCTCTGTGATCTCTTCTGTGTTTTACGAGATCTCAAAGAGAATCACTAATGGCTCACAGATCTCTTCAGCCAGCTCCTTAAGTATTCTAGGCTGTATTTAGGTCAGGCCCTGCCAACTTGAAAACATCTAACTTGTCTAAATAATTATTAACTTGTTCTTTCCCTATTTTTGCCTCTGTTCCTACCTCATTTACACTGATGTTCACTAGGTTCGTCCTCCAATCACTGCTAACCTTTTCGGTGAAAACAAATAAAAAACTGAAACAAAAACACTTCATCTGTTTCTATATTTTCTGTTACTGTCTTTCCCTCCTCATTGAGCTATGGACCGACCTTGTTGGTCTTCCTCTTGCTTCTAATGTATCTAAAATGTTTTCCTATTACCCTTTAGGTCCCTAGCTAGTTTAATCTTGTTTGTGCCTTGGCCTTTCTAATTTTGTCCCTACATGCTTTTAATGTGTGTACAGTGTAAACCTTTGTAATCCTGACTCATGTCAGGCCAAAAGGCCAGGGAATTCAAGACCCATTTCTCACAGCTCTTCTAGGTGTCAAACTAACTACATGGCATCTGAGAAAAGCTAGGGCTTGATTCTCAACTCTGTTACACTGGCTTTATACCAGTATAGTGCCACTGACTTCAACAGATTAACACCAGCATAAAACCAGTGTCATGGGATAGAGAATCAGACTTTTGGCAAAGGAAGCAGATGAAGCCACCCAGGAGGTGGTTGTGGCACTTCCAAGTTTCCTAGAAGCTATTCAAAGAGGGAGAAATCCCTCATACTACTATATGGAGCAGGTCCCAAGCATAGGAAACCTCCTTTACATTCCATCGGGAGCATGAAGAGGACTTCAAATTGCTACACAATGTGATCCAAAGAGTTCAATATGTTCCATAATGCGTGTTGGGAAAGATTCATACACTCATAGATTTTAAGGCCAGAAAGGACCACTAGATCATCTAGTCTGAGCTTCTGCATAAACACAGACTATAGAATTCCACCCAGTAATTCCTGCATCAGGCCCATAGTTTCTGGCTGAACTGCAACACATTTTCCTTGCAAGAAGCCACCTTCTAGGGGAGACCATTGACATTATATTACAGATCTGCATACTACTACTACTTAGCACTTTTTAATCCAAAGACCTCCATGCAGGTCTGTATTATTATCCCCATTTTACAGATGGGGAAAATGAGGCTCAGAGAAAATGACCTGCCCAAGGTCAACCAGCAGCAGAGCCAGGAATAAAACCTAGGTCTCCAGAGCCCTAGACTGTAGTTTGCACTGCCTCCTAATAAACCCCATTCATGTGAGGGTGAACAGTTAACAGAGGGACTAGCATATTCAAGGACTACAAACCTTTTGTAACCCTTACCTATGTCAGCTGACTGAGGCAAAAAAAACCAAAAACAACCCCCCCACACACATTTTCAGAGGAATTTAAGGGAGTTAGGCACCTACCTCCCATTCAGTCCCATTCCCCTTCCTTCCTTCCTTCCTTCCTTCCTTCCTTTTGAAAGTCCAGCACTCCTGCATGCCAGACATTTATTACAATACTCAAGGAACTAGCAAAACTGGTTGCCCAGTGGAATAAGAGTTGAACGAAAGAAAGAACATTTTCTGGAAAACCGTCAGGATATCTTATAGGGGTAAATTGGGACAAGGAGTGTAAAATGGAACTGGGTCATTGTGTTGCTTTACTCTGCATGTGCATGTGCACACCTATGCACAGACATGATCTATAGGTTCCTTTGTTGCTTTTCTTCCTTTTATTTTGTAAATAAGAAAATTAGTAACATAGAAAATAGCCTCCTGCACTGCAATGCTGAATAGGATTAATATATAATTTATATATGAAAATTTAGATGTCAGCATGACAAATTGTCATATAAATAGTTTTGCCGTTAGATTTTTCTGCATCTGTCTTCCTCAGAGAATGAATGTAATGCAGATTATCTTGACACTATAATATTGTTTTGGTCTGTGGGTCTGAATTGCATTTCTAATTTTTTCCTCAGCTACAAATCAAAGTAAACAAGCTTTGTGTACTATATGAAAGAAGCAGTATAGAGGTGATCTTTTGTAGGAGAAGACCCTTTACAGTGTGTTTAAGAACGTGTTCAGGAGGCAAATAGAAAATTAAGTAAAATAGGATCCTCCAGGCCCTCATGTTGATAACAGTGTAGGGACAATTTTAACCCATTTGCTGCTAATCCATAGGATATTCATGTAACTGCACTCACCACTGAATTTTGCTTTAAGAATACCTTTGTACATTAACATTCTGTCATTTTTAGAGGGCCTGATCCTGCAATTGTTCCAATGAATCTACAGGATCAGTTACGAGTAAAGCATACAATCAGGGTAAAGACCCAGCCTGAAAGGTGTAAAGCATCCATAGGGATGGCCTCAGCACCATGCAAGAACATGCCATACATCACTTAAAGCACAAACATGCTCAGTTAAGCCCTGAAACCTACACTTATATCTAGTACCCAGAACCAAGACTTGTACCCCAGTTGCGTCTTAATGTAAGCAGCACATATATGCTCATCTTGGAATTCTGCAATAGCAAAGCACAGAGCTGGCTAATTAGTGACTGAAGAAAAGACTTATTCTGAGCTTCAGCTTTGTCCAATTAATTGTGAGCCTTAACATATTTTCTGAATCACTGCAATGATGGATAAAACTGCCATACTAGCAAGGGGTTGTGGAGAAAAAGATTGAGCTCAGCAGATGATCATTGTTCATGCACACTGAAAAAATTATATGTCACCCACGATCACACCTTTGCACAGAAATGACAACGCTGTACCCTTTGTCTCCACACACAAGAACTTTTGGGGGTAAGTCCAGGATTCTGCAATCCTATAGCATTTTCCATCTAAGGTTACAAACATGAATTCTCTCAACACCCATCAGTTTCTGGAAACCAGACACCCAATCATCATTAGGAACTTTTGAAAATTTTGGGCTGACATTAAAGGCTAGGTTATGACCATAGGCACCCCACTGAGCAGCGGGTAGTGCTTAAACTGCCCTGCCATGGCAATAGCACTGGGAGGCATTGTGCTTCAGGGCAGCATCTAAATGGAAATTTCCTCCATTGGTTCTGCCTTTTTGGATTAGTAAATTACTGTTGGTTTATAGCAGCAATAGGACTACCCACCTTAGGGTAGTGCTGGTTCTCTGGTCAGTGAATGGAGGGCAGAGCATTGGAGCCAAGCTTCCACCCAGTCCCCTGCTCTAGCCACTTGGCAACACTACCCCAAGTGGTCTCATCCATCTACACAGTGCCTTACAGCCCATCTTGTTCCTCTATATCACATAGGCCCGTCTCAGCCCACATCCACAAAAGCTTACTTTGCTTGAATCTCGCTGTCCTTTTCAGCGCAGCTTCCTCTCTTTGTTCTTTTTCCTCCCTTTCCCTCCAACGCCTCAGCTGCTCTTCCCTCATTTTGTAGAACAGGATGTGCTTCTGCTCGTCATTCAGTTCTGCCAGGAGCTCAGGGTCAATGTACATATCATGCAAAATTTGTTGCAGCATGGCGATTCACAAAACCTCCCACAGCACTCGCGACAGCCCCCAGAAATCACACCTGCAGCACTCCACAAAGCAACCCAAACCAAGAGAACTCTCCCAACGGCTGCCTGCCCGGGGGAGATTCGTATTCTTCTTCTGTCCCTCTTTCATACACATGCTCTGCTCCCCTTTCCTGACTGATGACAGAATTCCCTGGGCATCTCACCCACTGAAGACAGTAACAGGTGTCAAGTGAAGAAAGGGGGAGGGAAATGAAAAGGCCAGGTGAACAATGAGAGGCCACTTGTGTGAACTTTACTGCAAGAAGATAAAAAAACAAAACACAACAGCAAATTCCAGAATGGGCATGAATAAGCAGAGAAACCTCAGTGCAAAGGGAGGCACGGGTTACAGCACTATTTCTGCTGAACCGGTTCCCATTCTGCAGCAGTGCACTCCCAGTGGTGTAGTGTTGTTGGGTTCAGAGCGATGTCATGGCTAAAAGTAACAGTTACACTGGCACTATCTATGTCACTCCAGCTCCCTTGGGGAATTGATCTCCGATAAGAGAGGAAACTAGTTTGCAGTATATTTCCTAGTATAATCTCCCTAACCAGTCTCAGTAGGGTGTGCCACTCCTATCACATCATCATCATCATCGCCTCTCACGTTTACTTAGAGCCAACAGACATGGTGATTCAGCAAACTGACTACAGAGGATTTAAAGGGAAAAGTAGAGGCAACAAAAGCCGTGAGATTCTTATCACTTTATAAGTAGCGAATTAATATTAACTAGACAAGAGGCAGTCCTCCACAGTTCAGGTGGACTATGTAACACTTTTGTGTTAATTCATTTGTCCACTTTGACTGGAGAAAGATATGTTTACTGATCAAGCAAGTTATGCCATTACATAGTAAAAAGTCACTTCACTGATCTCAATAAAATACTATTATTTTAGCAATCAGTCCAATAGCAGTATAATTTTTTTATTTTTTTATTTTTAAATCCAATCAACTTCCAAAGCCAATTTTCCTTTGAGTGTGCCTATTTTCTCTGGGGAACTGGTTCATTTTTAGTTGAAAAGAGGCCTTTTTTTGAGCAAAACCAAAATACGGCCATTTCTGCATTTGTAGCAAAAGGCAAATGAACTCACATTTTGCGCGGTTTCCCCTCACTTTGCGTGTATTTCATAGGCCTCTATTTTAGCACTCGTCAGTCTAAAAATAGGGCTGAATGCACACAGGCCATTGGAGAAGCAGAAACACAGCCTGACTGATTTGAGTCAAGCTCCCCAGCAGGCTCTAGCAGCTACAGGAGGAAGTGCAGCTGAGCGAGACACGACATACAGGCCAAACTGCGGGAATACATGTCAGGCAAGATGCCTTATACTTGGCAGGACTGTCCCTAATACCCCTGGACCTCAGCACCTGGTCCCACTTCTTCCTTCCCCAGTTTGGGGCCACCGCATGGGACTGGAGCTCCCCCCACTTATTGTTTCTCTCCTTCCCCTCTAACATTCCTCCCTCCCCCACCCTTCCCCGCTCCCCCAATGAGCTGGGCTGCATTGACAGTCCTCCTCCCCTCCCAGGACTGTGTGGTCCTTCCACTTTCTGGGAGAGATAGAGGGAGCACCTGGCCATGCTCCCCAATCACACAAACACGGCTCCAGAGGCTCACTCCCACCTCTGGGATAACCATTTTCTCCTAGTGCCTGCTGATTTAGTTAGTTCTGTATCATGTATCATGGACTGCTAACATTGAGCTATAATTCTCAAGGTTCAGACCCGGCTGCTGATGCATGATTGGGGAGGGGGAGGCTGTTACTGCACCTAATAGAATTTTCTTCACTTTTTTCCTTTAAGAAAGGATCTAAGGAATTAAATACAAAAAACTTTGTTAAAAGAACAATGGTTAGGTTGCAAAGTCAAGCACTTTGTTAAAAGAACAATGGTTAGGTTGCAAAGTCAAGCACTTGCAAAGTCAAGCACTATAAATCTAGGAAATTCCAGATTTATAATTGCCTGTGCAATGTTAATTCTGCCCCCCTTGTATGTTGGTATTATGATGATGTCTTTAATTACATAGCCACATATTATTTTTTCCACAGGATTCTGGCCTTGAAGGACATAGCGTAGGTACTGATATGGCTCACCATTACCATAGTATCTGAACATTTTAAGGTATATTTACCCTCAAAAAATCCCTCTGAAGTAGTAAAGTGCTATTATCCCCATTTTACAGACAGGAAATTGAGGTATGAGGAACAGAGGCCTAGAGACAGACTAAGTGAGTTTAATTTGGTTTCTCAAGTATCAAGCTAGAACCCTACTCACAGGGACCAGCCTCTTTCATATAAAAGCATAAACACACACTCTTCAGTTTAAAAGGAATCTGTTGCTTCTGAGTGGCTAATAGATTATAGCTAAACAGAAAACATCTGTACCCTCATTTTTAGAGATGAGCCTGAACCAAAACCCAGAATCCAAACAGACTATCTCAAGCAGATGGAAGTTTGGATCTGGATACAGATTCATATCTGAACTTGAGTAGCTATAGCCACCTTTCTCTGGATCAAACCAAAACCCCAAGTCCCAAAGGACCAGAGCTTTGCAGAAGTTCAGAACCACCCCCATGATTTGCAGTTCAGAGCCTCTCTTATGTTGCAATGTAGGAATTTTGTCTCATAAAACAATGTTTTGGGGGGAAAGGAGTGGGGAGAAAGAAAAATGCAGTTTGGCAAGGAAGCACCTAGGAGAAAGAGGAATATATTGCCACTTCTTTCTCCTCTGTTACTTGCTCGTGTATTGAAGGAGAAGCCCTTGGGGATCTGGTCTTTTTCTCTGGTTTTACTCAATTATATTACAATTATGGCTTCACATTTTGGTACTAAGTGAAAGAGACTCACGCTTGCAAAGGCTTCAGGGCAGATGATTTTTCTGCTGTTCCCAGGCTTCATATTTTTTATTTGATTTTATTTGACTTCACAGACCAGAAGTCAAATCCTTATCACAAGCTACCACAATGTGAAGAACAAACTCTTCATCAAGGAGTATGTGCATTTAAGTGTGATAAGGAGAGAGAGGCATCCCTGAGTTTCATAATACATCCAACTGCTGGAAAAGCTCCAGGTACTTTGTGGGAAGATGAACCGAAGTACAAGGCAATATATACCCAAGTATTGAAACAACCACTGAGTATTCCTGAAAATGCCAGGTCTCTTGGGTGATCAGTCACATAGTAAGAAAAATGAGTAGTGAAGAGTTGAAACAAATAGTTCATAGCCTGAAAAATCATTCATCCAAACTATTTGAGAAACAAATAGGGTGACCAGATAGCAAGTGTGAAAGATCGGGATGGGGGTGGGGGGTAATAGGAGCCCATATAAAAAAAGCCCAAAATATCGGGACTGTCCCTATAAAATCAGGACATCTGGTCACCCTAGAAACAAATGTTGAATCAAGATTGGTTTGTTGCTTGGGATGGGGGAGGAGGGGAAGAAGAGAGCAAAAGATTACATTTGTAACAAATATTATTCACAACAAAGTGTTTGATCCGCTCTCTTTTAGTTGCCCCTTCTTAAGATTTGAAGCATACAACACCTTAAAAAATGGGAGGAATGGGAGAGAACAACAGTCCTCCTGAGTATAAGCCAAACAACAGCATCTGACAAAAGTAATGAGACAATATCAGACTTGCCATTGGCTTTCTTGTCCAGGTAATGATGGTGTACTTTAGGTAGTAGTTCTTCCAGCTCCCTCTTGATGTATTGTTTTCAACTTTCCAATCCTCCAATATGCTTTTACTGCCAGCTGGAACATGGGAACTGGTTGGTTTTTTCTGCGAGGTTGCATGTTTGTTTATGGAAGGGATGGCACAGGGTAACCCAGAAGGACTAGTAGGAGGTGGAAGTTGCTTTCACCAGCCTTAGCTTTCTGTTGTTCAGTGACATTCCATTGACAATTTTTCCCCACCCACCTAGTTGTAGGATCCAGGATACCTATCTGACTGAGATTTTCTATTCTTTTGGGTAACAGTGGAAGTGCTTCTGGATATCCTGATAAGGCCCAACCTACCAGCAAGGGTTTGAATTTGGATGCAACTCCCAGAAAGACAGAACCTTTGAAGAATATAGGCCTGTGAAGTATTTAAGTCCCAGTTTTAGGCTCCAGTGCAATCCTCAAAACTCCCACCATAGTTTGTAGGCACCTAATCTCTATCAGTGACTAAATTTTCAGGGTAAAATTCCCCTCAGTGCTTAAGTTTCTGCCTCTGAGCACATGCACTGCTGCCTTGCTGTAGGCATGCAGACACCTCCCACCAGAGCCTTAGGTGTTGAGCCACCTAACACGCAGGGTAGATCCGGCAGGCAAGTGCAGAGGCCGCCTATCAGATTGGGTTCTATTCAGAATTGGGGGAAGAGGTTGTTTGCTGCCCACATTATGATTTTTAGCCTAGTGGTTAGAGCACTGTCCTGGGAAGTGGAAGACCTAGGTTCAATCCTCCCCCCCATGTATAGGGAGAGAAAAAAAATTGACTAGGGGATCTCTCACCACTCACAAGAACGCGCGCTAACCACTGAGCTATGGGGTTTTCTGGTGTGAGGCTCCCTCAATCTCTCCTGTTGAAGCTGTTCCACTCTGATTATTCACAGTGGGATTGGAGCACAGTACCGGACCCTGAGTCTCCATGTGGGTGCCCTAACTACCAGCCTACCAAGTTATTCTTACTCTCTCTCTGGCCCAGTGACATTTTGTTGATCCAAACCTTAATACCTCCTGAGGGCAACTCAGCACTCCAAACCTTAATGACTTCCATAGGAGTCAATGGGACCCAGCCTCCTCTTCCAGGAAGTATTGCAGGAGAGAGGCTTGTATTACTAGGAATGAAAGAGCAGCTCCTTTCCACACACCAAACTAGCAGTGCTAAGGAATGGGTGATATAGCATTAGCCACTGACCAGTCATGTGGCAGGAGTATAAATTGCCCTTGAGTCAGGGCACATGACTCAGGCCAGGTAGTGAAGTTCAATCTCTTACCAGTGCTCCAGTGTGTCACATTATTATAGCTGTCACCCTGAGGAATGATCCAGTTCCTCCACTGCTATTTTTTCCAGCAAGGATGAGGAGATCTGACTCTCAGATTTTAATCATTCTATCACGTAGTAATAAGCATCATATGGAAGCTGGAGTGTAGGAAAGTTTTCCCTCCACCTCTGTATGCCAGATCTCTTTGCCAGGCTAGTTCACACAAAGCTTCCCCTTGCGCTTTGCTACCCTCTCAGATGCACTTTCCTCAGACACCGATTTCCTCAGTTGGCAGGTCAAATGCAAAAACCTTCCTGCGTAGTTATAACTCTTTGTCCAGCCTAGGGTGACCAGATATCCTGATTTTATAGGGATAGTCGCGATATTTGGGGCTTTGTCTTATATAAGTGCCTATTACCCCCCACCCATGTCCCGATTTTTCATACTTACTATCTGGTCCCCCTAGTCCAGCACTAGGCTTCACACATTGCTTCTGTCTCTTCATAGGAAACATCCTTTTGGATAATAATGCCTCTCTCACACTTGATATTTAGTTTTACATGTATGTTTAAGCCACAAATGCACAATGGAGCATCAGGAATGTGTTAGCTTGGCTACAGTGCCTTATGCTATAATGAAGTTGTGCCAACAGAGATGTTTATAGATATAGATATACAGATATACACACACACATACACACACACACACACACTGTCCTCTCCCTTCATTGGGCCACAAGAATACAGTCTTCTATAAAGACCCTAACAAATTCAGAAAAAAATTGACAGATGCTGATGTGAAAGTGACAGCTAGCAGCTAAATGTTCAGAGAAGCCAATGAAACTGATCTAAACCCATCATGCTTTAAGTCAAAATGAATGAGGAGAAGTAACTGACTTCCTTGCATAGCTAAGAATTGTTCCTAACTAGACTTATCTGGTCAGCGACTTTCTCCAGCACTGGCATTAGGAGGGTTTCCTTGTTTATGCTGTGATAAGGGGACCAACCTAATAGAGCATGGGCTGGCATCATGAAGGATGTGACATTGAGAAGGAGACAGAAGTATTGCACATCTCTTAGCTATGCCATCAAAGTGATTCTGCAGACAGTACATAAAGTGCTCCCAATGCTGTCCAAGCAAACCTCTGACAAGATATCAGCCTTCCCAAAATGGATTCTCAGTGTTGCCAATTCTTGCAATTTTGTCATCAATCTCACTATATTTGATGTTTTTCTTAGGGCCCTGGACCCTGGCATCATGCAACTGCAATAGAATCTGTGCTTTCATTTAAAAAAGAAAAAGAAAAGAAAAGTAAGTTTCTAATCCTAATGGTTATGGAAAAAAAGCTTGAAAACATGACCCATAAAGGTTCAAAAGCCAGAAGGCAAATAAAAAGAACTCCAAATTATTATTATTTTTAAAAATATGATTTTTAGGGCCTGAGTCATGATTTTTGAATGCTTGTGTTTGCCAGTACTGGATTCCAGCCACATCCCTATGCTGGAATAGAACATCTACTGAGCAGGAGAATAATTCAGAAGAGAAACAGGGGGCCATGGGCAAGCACGGCTCTCCTTTCTTGTAAAGAGGAGTTCCCCATCGAAGCCAGGACTAGGAAAGAAGAGGGATGTTGAATGTAGACATTTGAGGTCGGGCTGGAGCCCAGGTTCTGAGACCCAATAAGGGGGGAGCGAATAATATTATACCAGTGTCTAGCAGACAGCTGTTCTCATCACGAAACTGCCACCACTAATTGGCAGTCCCACAACTGGGGCTGATTGGAGACTGAAGTACCCTTTTATCCCTAAAGGTGTCCCTCTGCGTGGCAGCATGGATGTGTCAGGCTGCTGCTGCCTCCTTAAGCTGTAGATGTCATGTGGCTAAACAGAGGATGTGAGTTGATGGCACTGTCACTTCAGCACCTTTTGAGAATACTAAATTGACATAAAGCTGGTGTAGGGTGGGGGTTTTAGAATGTGTTTAACTGGATAAGTCATGCTTGTTTCCTCATCCATTTTCTTTATGAAGTGTGCACTGTCCAAGTCCCAGAGCTGACTAGCATTCTGACAGGACAAGTGCTGATGCGGCAGAATAGAATTGCCAGTCAGTTTTTATGACATACCCATATAAACCTACCTCAGTCATGTAATTTACATAAGCGTTCGGTTATAATCCACAGATGGTAAATCAAGATAGCAAATAACCCTTCCCCTAGCAATAGGGGTCAGAGAAAAGAATGACAGAGCAAACATAAAACCAGGCATTCAAGGATATTTTCCATGCAGTGAACTTGGCAGCCTAACCCCGGGGGGTGGGAGTTTGAAGGGTGGGCAGTGGTATGTACAGTGTTTATAATTTGGCAAGTCTTGGAGCGTAACTGCTTGTCAGCATCAGAGCAATTCCAGTGGAATCTGGAATAAAATGATTTGGGGGGGCCTGATTGGTGGGGGGTGAAAATGTGAAAAAAAGAAAGCTAAAATTCACATTTTGTTCAAGGCCTTCTTCACAAAAGATTCTCATCAGGAGAAGGAAATGGATTAGCGCACTCACCAAAACAAACCATTGCTGTGTCTGATGTGCACAGACATCACTGTCAATTAGAAAAATGGAAAGAGACAGTCCTGAACAATTTTTTCCTCCTTAATTATGGATAGACTGGTTATTCAACCCTATTTTTACTTCAAACAGCCATAGTCAAGTCTGTGGCTCCCTCTAAGGGCTAAAGTCAGCTGTGCTTCAAAGATGCAGGAAGGCAACCAGGGCAGGAATGTTGCTTAACAGCATACTGCAGAAGGAATCGGAATTTTAAATACACACACAAAAATGAAGAAAAGCAACAATTCAGTTTAGAACTTGTGTCATGATTTTTCTTCATGAATAGTTATGCAAGTTGCCAATCTTAAAGGAAGAAGACTGAAGGGGATTTTTCTTCCACGATTTCTAGTACATGCACATATTGGTTGTTCTTGTAAACGGGACAGCAAACCCATCTGTTCTCCAAAGGACATACATGGTATGCAGCAAAAAAGAATTCCAGATTCCTGTCACTGCATATGCTTGAAGAATTCACTGATTCTGCAATGACTTCCCTTAAGGATTTTATTTTATTCATTTGTTCAGGACTATGTACTTAATTCAGCTACTTAAGATTGGAGCCTGGCAACCATAGGTCAACATTTCAGGAGGGCCTCTGTTCCTTGCATTAGCTCCACAGGAGCTCATTAGCAAAAGGCACTTAGGAAAGCATCTTTCAGTCCTCTGTTGTAACTGCTTGGCTATGTAGTGCTTTCCATCCCCTGCTGGGTTGCAAAGACTGTATACCATGTAGTCTAGAATACCGAAGCAACTAAAAAGAACCTTCATCTAGAGAAGTGACTGTGAAGTGACCAGCTGAGAATAGCACATTGAAGTGAGATGAAGGTACATTTATTTTACTGTGGCTTTATCTTTCCATGTTTCTGAGTGGGACTGCAGACACTAGCTAGATTGCCAGCTCTTTGGGGCAGGGATCATGACATCAGGTACTACCAAAATAAAAATAAAAATAAAAGTTTTATATAGCAAGAGTGGAAGAAAATGGATTTGAAAAAGGCTTTTATCCTAAAGAGATAAAAAGCAGTACAATATCAAACAAATCAGTAAAGATGGGTAGGGGCTTGATTCTCTTCTCATTTACATTGCTGTAAGTCAGGAGTCATGGCCTGAAGACCATGCTTTTAAACAGAATAAGGACAGTTTACACCAACCAAAGAGTGGAGTCCACAAAGTAACATATGTGTAAATGAGAAGAGAATCTAAAGTTGTATATATAGGAGCCCTATGAAACACTTCTGGCACCCTGGTTAAGGTTTAAATCATTGCACCATTGCAACATTCATTAGCTCTTGAGACCTAGCTCCTGGGTGCGCGTGGCTATTATAGAAGAGCCCTGATAATTGGTCCAACGTGCACATCAGGAATGCCAATAAAGAGCTTTAAAAGTCATTGATAGTTTTATACCCCTTTTCAGTATGAATACTTGGCAATTCTCTAGGTGCTTTTTTCTGAGCATTTCCAAGCCTGGGATATTAATTAAAAAGACTCCCAATACACCTGGGAAGCATTTATGTTTTGTTATGCTCATGCTACAGAAGAGCAAGAGGACACATAGGTGAAGAGAATTCCCCATGTCAACTCCGTTACAGACTTGGAAATAGACTCCAGGACTAGTCAGTGACCCAGTCACCTCTTCCAACCACTATACCACACTTCCTCTGTAAAGAATACAGATGCATGCCTTTTTGCAGTGTGGAAGACAGAAGCAGACCCAAAGCTTCAGCCCTTATTTTTAACCCACAAAGGGAGTGCCAGCAAATCTGCAGTGGAGAGGCCTCCAGATGGCAGAGGTAGGAGATACGGATTGCTGAAGTGAAAGTGAATCATTCATCTGTTCTCATCTCAAAAATGAGACATTCCTAGAGTAAATTTAAGACTTCCTAAAAGGACAGATATTCTGGATATCAAGAAAAAAGTTATAGGAATTAATACAAAGAAAACTTTATTTGCAGTACAGGATTTCAAAGAATAGAGTGATCTACCGGTAATCAGTCTACTAACACAAGGAGAAGTTTTAGGTGAATTCAGTGCTTTGTAACACTGATTGCCCTTAGTAAAAGTCAGTTCAGCATTAGTTTTGCCTAGCAGCAGTTCCACCCCACAAGATGACTTTCGATATGTCCCTTTGTGTCCCCTGCCACCACTGTTCTACATCTGATTACTCTGGGGCCTGTGCAAGTCTGCATAGTTCAGCAGAATTTCTCACAGCTTTGACAAGTTGGTCAGAAAGGGCAGCACTTCAATTTTTGTTCCAATCGGTAGTGGGCCTTTGAAATTCTGACCTACATTACAAAGAGCCGAGGTTAATACAACCGTGTGAACTTCCCTACCCATAGTTTACAGAGTTTTTGTGATTTCCCTCCCTCCATGGTACTATATACGGATTCAACCTGAATATTAATATCTATGCAGTGCCATTAGATAAACTCAGTTGAAAATAAGTGAGTGTCCACACACTTAGCAGGTCCTGTGACATTTTTCCACACCTGGAGAGGAACTTACACCTTGACCCTGGATGACTGTTATTGTAGGTTAAAGGAAACAAGAAAGAACAAAAATAGAGGCTCCATAAGACAGAGCCCCTCAGAGCTGCATCTGAACTGTACACAAAATCGCAGCTGACTTCAGCAGACGCCTAGAAATTTAAAGGCACAGTTCAGAGGGTGGAGAAAAGGTTACAGATGACTAATACATAGCTACCTAGCACCAGAGGTCCCTGCCATATTTTGCATAAAAAACATTTGGGCCACATTCTTCTCTCGTTTGTACTGTGTACCTCTGTGGTGTTATTCCCTATTTACACATGAGTAATCAAGCTCTTTGGGCCAGATCTTCTGATAAGGAGGAAATCTGCTCATGCGTCAAAGAATGCAATTGATCAGGGAGATAGTTATGGCTTCCTGAGTTTCTGCATGCCTCTGACCTAGCTTTGACATAGGTTATAACAGCCTGGGAATTGCTCTAACCTGCCACCTGGGGATACCCAGTGCTCCCCTGCCCCACCCCCTATAACAGACCAGAAAGCTAACCTCCATGGACGTAGGCTGGCCATGGCAATCCAGGCATACGTGATCCCCTCAGGGTTAATTTTATACTTTATATTTAGGACTGAAGCATCCTTAGCACCAACTGGCACAAAATACAATAGTCCCTCTTCCCTGTAGCATATGGGTAGGCTGATTCCCCAAATTGATGTGGGGCTCTGAAGTGGAATGAATTGACTCCTGATGCCCAACTGCTAGGATTTTTCGGTCTTAAGATGGCATGACCCTCTTCTTTGCTCCTCCCCATGTGACTTCTAGAATGGAGATGTCAGCCAAGAAAAAATACCTGTACATGCAGGTTGCTAGCCCCAGCTTGCTTTAGCACAGCACATCAGACTTGCTGAATTCCTCCTCTTTCACTTCCAGGCAGGGCCAGTGTAACCAGTGGCAAACTAGGTGGCCGCCTAGGGCGCCAAGATTTGGGGGTGCCAAAAAGCAGTGCCCCCAATTTTTTTTACACTATTGCTCCTGGCAGGGGGACGGTCCGCTCGCAGCTGCATTAGCACCTACCTCTGTGGGCATCCTCTGCAACCGTGGGCCCCGCCACCTTCCTCCGCCACACCCCACATCACAACCCACCTGCCAGCCCAGAGCCGCCTCCTCCCCAAGCCCCCGGGCTGCTGCATCACTCCCTAGCCTCCGGCTCTGGCAGTCCCGGACCCCCTGCTGCAGCAGCGGCTGCCGCCAAGGATTGCCAGCTTCAGATCGGAGTGGGTGACATCAGCCCACCTGCAGCTGGCCCTATTGACAGCAATGCAGTGGCGGGACGGGGGTGGGGAAAAGCAAGAGGAGACCGTGGCCACTGGTCCACCTGCAGGGGTGGATCATGGCCCTGCCAGAGGATACAGGGTGAAAGAGCTGCAAAAGTGTAACCATCCTCAGCACATGCCACCTTCCAAGGCTTCATCCCCATCCATCCCTGCAGCCCTGTGGACAGGGCCGCTCCAGGCACCAGCAGAGAAAGCACGTGCCTGGGGCGGCACATGCTAAGGGGCGGCATTCCATCTATTCTTGGGGCAGCAGTTCGGGTGGCTGTCCGAGCAGCTTTTTTTTTTTGCTTGGGGTGGCAAAAATGGTAGAGCCCCATTTTGGGGAAAACTGAGGCAGGGAACAGGGACATGACTTGCCCAAGGTCAGTTGGGGAGTCATTGTCGGAGTCCTGCTTTGAACACAGGAGATCAAGGCTCCTAGTTCTGCTCTGGCTCAGACCATTAGACCAGAGCCCTGAGCTCTGCACCTGCCCACACAAGGTATTAATCTGGGATTCAGGGGCAGCACACTGCAAGTTTTCAGTGAAGAAACACGGCTGTCTTGAGCCCTTATGGCTACAAGGAAAATCTTCCAAAGGTGATGGGCGTCTAGCCGACACAGTGCTGTCTGCCTGAGTCTGCAGCCAGCCTGGGACAACAGCTCTAGGAAATGCAGCAATAACTGTTGTCTAATTACAGCACTGTCAGAGCCAGATTTTCATGTAACATGGGTGACCAGTTGCGTGGTGCACAAGCACTGCAAGTGTGCAAGCAACTCAGGTTAAGTGCAGCTGAACCCTGGACAGGCTGCAGCACCTAAGAGATTTTTGTTCTCTCACTGAATGACAGCAGATGCACCAGTAACTTTACTAGGTAGAAGTTTAGTGACCAGATTAGGGCCATACCCTCCCCACTCCCAGCATTGGGCCAACTGCCCCTCATCATTCTCCTGATTGCTTGTATTGTTAGTGATGGGAGATCCGCTGTGGATTGAGGGGTGTATATGGACCTGACTTTGCAGGCTCAGTCCAGCATTCTAAATAAATTGCCCTGAGTTTCAGAAGTACTGAAGACCCTGGAGTTCCCACAGACATCGGGGGAACCACGGGTGCTCAGCATCTCTGAAAATCAGGCTCAGAATGACACTGACGCCTCTGCCCTGGGCCAGAGCTCTCTGAGTAAGGGGCTTCAGCAGCAGTTGGCATGGGGCAGAGTAAAGCAACCAGGACAGTCATGACGGAGGCTGGAACTCTGTCCTCACCTCACACCTGTGGGGAAGACAGGCCTTCAGACACCCCCTCCCGCCTGCATTGCACTTTCCAGCCCAGGAGCAAGGAACCATTTCACACCTTAGCGCTGGGGGAAGCTGAAGCCCAGAACAGGGAAGTAACTTGCCTAAAGTCATCCAGTGAGTTAGTGCCAGGATGGAGAACAGAGCCAGATCCTGACTCCCAGCTCTGTGCTCTGATCCCCAAAACAGCCCTTTCCAGATCCATGAGCGAGGGAGGGCAGGAGGAACTTTAGCCACGTGCAGGAGACCCAAGGCCATTTATTTTAATTAAATATGTAGACTAAATAATGAAATTAATAAATTTTCAAGCCAAACATGTATTAATTCTAATGAACAATGCCACATTATGCAGTATTCATTTTTGAAAGTTTATAATAAGCGATGGTCCGGAGGGAGGGGGAAGGGGGGCACAAGGTGGAAGTTTCACCTAGGGCGCAAAATATCGTTGCACCGGCCCTGCTTCCAGGACCCCAGTTGCCAGCATAATCACAGGCTTTCTACCATTGGGAAAGAATTCAGAATTCTGCCCCTCTAGAAGATGAAGTGTGTCTCCTTTAGAAGAGTTAATAGATGTGCCTGTGGAGTGCAGGAGCCAATTGCCACTGGAACTCATTTCTTCAGGATCAAGTTCATTTTCAATGAACTTCACCACAATAAGCTCCCTATGAAGCTTGTTAAAAGTTACATGTGTTTCCTTGTTAAAAAGTTACACGTGTTTCCTTTCTCGGACATATATTAATTTAGCAAGATGCTTAGGAAGTTCACCCTTTCCCTCCCATCTTACTGTAAATGCATCAAATGCACCATGTGAGTGCTAGTTTTCTTTAATACAGTCCCTGGTACAATACAGCAGTCACAATATATTAACTTAACATCATATTGCACCTTGCATTATAGCAGCTAAATTAATGAGTGGTATAATTGAAGGCCATCGATAGGAAAATTGTTAATCATTTAATGACTTATCAGTTTTATGCAAAAAAATTTCCTGGATTAGTCACATCGTGACAGATTTTGTGGCAATGCATGAGATTTTGCTCATCTAAACCAACCCTCTCCATCACCTTATTGGGGAATGAAACCATGCATGTTTTACAAGAGGCAGGCCATAATCCTCTAGGGACATTGCATGGGATTCCCTTTGACTACAGGGCTGCCATTGTCTGTGGGACTGGGCCAATCACACAATAGATGCAGTCAGTTGCTATTTTGAATTGCAGCAAAAGGATGCTTTTCAGTTGTCTCTGTATGTGTTTTACCCTCTCACAAAAAGCCAGATTGTCCCAGGCCCTCTCCCTTCCTTTGCATATACCGTGGACCAGGAATAACAGCAGCCTTTGTTCTCTGGGGAGTGCAGGGATTGCACCTTCTGTACATTCGTGTCCCATAGGAGGTGGAGTCCTATCCCTCTTCCTCCACACTGTCCTATTAAGCACTCCAATCACCCCTGGACAGAGCAGCCTTCTTATTCCTGCAGGCCCCAAGGAGCAGCCTGACCCTGCCCTCCCGCTGGGGCAGGATGACACAACCCTACCCTGAGCCCTGACTATGCCTAAACAGCACAACTTGGGCCTTGGCTACACTGGCGCTTTACAGCGCTGCAAGTTTCTCGCTCAGGGGTGTGAAAAAAACACCCCCCTGAGCACTGCAAGTTACAGCGCTGCAAAGCGCCAGTGTAAACAGTGCCGCAGCGCTGGGAGCGCAGCTCCCAGTGCTGCAAGCTAATCCCCACGGGGAGGTGGAGTACGTGCAGCGCTGGGAGAGCTCTTGGGCATATATTGGATAGAGTGTTCATATATGAATAGATCTTTTAATAAGTTATAGAGTCCAATGCATTGCTTCTAACCCAGGTTTATATCACCCCTACTGATGTGCTTGTAACCATCTACAGCACATACTACTCACATCTATTAATCCCTTATAAACTATTTCTAAATGTACTCTTAAAGGATGACAGACTTCACATTTAAAAAAAAAAACCTTATGTGAGGTGTTTGCTCTTTCATAAAAATTGTATTCCCAACATACAGTGGGGACATTTTCTGTGTTATTTCTTAGGTAAGAAGACTTTTATAATTGAAGTAATTGGACCAAGTCTGTTCTCACTTGCATTGGTGTAAATCCAGACTTGCCCCATTCACTTCCGTGGAGACACTCCACATTTACATTGTTGTAACTGAGATCAGAATTTGAACTTAATTGTTTTCACACTCACAGATAGACACCTGTCAGCCATATAGGCCTGGATCCAGCAGAACATTTAATCATGTGAATAGTTCCACTGACTTGAGTGGGACCACTCACATGCTTAAAACTTAAGCACATGCATAAATGCATTGCTAGAGCCAGACCATAATGAGCAGTAGTCCTTATGGTATCCAGATATCCGTTTTAGGTAGCCAGGTTCTGACTTGAGCACCTAAGATTAGCACATATGTTTCAAAACTAGGGTCTCCAGCATATAAACAGTAATTAATAAATGATCAAATTACAAAATTCACACTGTGATGGGTTGGATCACAGAAACGCTCTTGGGAGCTGCCACCCGATGTGCCAAGACTACTTCTACCCCCGCTTTCCCTGCCAGCTCGGGACCCCAGCACCCTGTCTTGCTGAGCCAGACACTCCCATCTGCTCCAACAAAGACCCAGGGTCTGAATTACTTGCCCCAGTGCGGTATAAACCCAAATAAATCCGTTTTATCCTGTATAAAGCTTATGCAGGGTAAACTCGTAAATTGTTCGCTCTCTATACCACTGATAGAAAGATATGCACAGTTGTTTGCTCCCCCAGGTATTAATATATACTCTGAGTTAATTAATAAGTAAAAAGTGATTTTATTAAATACAGAAAGTAGGATTTAAGTGGTTCCAAGTAGTAACAGACAGGACCAGGGCCGCCCAGAGAATTCCGGGGCCCGGGTGGCGGCGGGGCCCCGCCAGGGCGGCTCTAGACCCCAGCGCCAAGCAGGCGCCCTTTCCTGGGGCGGCATTTGGCTCGGTTGAGCTCCGCAGGCATGCCTGCGCAGGTCGACCGATCAGTGACTGCGGCGGGTGCCGTGGTCCCGCAGCTCCGCTGACCTGCCGCAGTCATGCCTGCGGAGGTCCAGCCGAGCAGCGCCTCCGCAGTCATGCCACCTGCCGCAGGCATGGAAACACTCCAGGGGCCCCGGAAAACACTCATGGGGGCCCCTGTGGGACGCGGGGCCTGGGGAAAATTGCCCCTCTTGCCCCCCCCTCTGGGCGGCCCTGGACAGGACAAGGTAAGTCACCGAGCAAAATAAAATAAAATGCGCAAATCTATGTCTAATCAAACTGAATACAGATAATCTCACCCTCAGAGATGCTTCAGTAAGTTTTTTTCCTCAGACTGGACACCTTCCAGACCTGGGCACAATTCTTTCCCCTGGTACAGCTCTTGTTCCAGCTCAGGTGGTAGCTAGGGGATTCTTCATGATGGCTCCTCTCGCTTTGTTCTGTTTCACCCCTTTCTATATCTTTTGCATAAGGCGGGAATCCTTTGTCCCTCTCTGGGTTCCCACCCCCTTCTTCTCAATGGAAAGACACCAGGTTAAAGATGGATTCCAGTTCAAGTGACATGATCACATGTCACTGCAAGACTTCAGTGCCCACTTGCCAGCACACACGTATACAGGAAGACTTACAGGTAAAACACCCATCTGCAGTCAATTGTCCTGGTTAATGGAAGTCATGAAGATTCCAAACCACCATTAATGGCCCACACTTTGCATAATTACAATAGGCCCTCAGAGTTATATTTCATATTTCTTGTTTCAGATACAAGAGTGGTACTTTTATACAAATAGGATGATCACACTCAGTAGTTTATAAGCTTTGTAATGATACCTTACAAGAGACCTTTTTCATGAAGCATATTCCAGTTACATTATATTCACTCATTAGCATATTTTTATAAAATTATATAGACTGCAACGTCACACACACCTTTACTACATGGAAGAAATTTCACTGAAGGTAATAAAGTTGTGCCAGATTACACAGGGCTAAACATTGGGAACTGATTTTTTAAGAGATACAGTGTTATAGGTTTCAGAGGGGTAGCCGTGTTAGTCTGTATCAGCAAAAATGAGGAGTCATGGTGGCACCTTAGAGACTAACAAATTTATTTAGGCATAAGCTTTTGTGAGCTATAACCCACTTCATCAGATGCATGGTGGGGTTTTAGCCCACAAGCTTATGCCCAAATAAATTTGTTAGTCTCTTAGGTGCCACAAGGACTCCTCAGTATTATAGGTTATTACTTGTAGAGAGGCATCTTCTAAACGGTTTCAAAATGATGAATAGCTGATGCATAGCAAACTGTAACAAAGTTTAGGAGCACTGACTAAAATTATGACAAGCTGAATTACAGGAAAAAAGCCTTGTGGTTTGTGACTTTGACTGGAACTCGGGAGGTTTGTCTTCACTTCCCAGCTGTCACAGACATCCTGGATAACTTTCTGTTCTTGTCCTCATTTTACAGAGATGGACCAGGAACACACACTATTTCCTTCCCCCACTCCCCACCCGTTTTCCTTCTTGTCTGTTTAGGCTCTTACCGAAAGAGTTCACGAGCTTTCTCTCACTATACGTGTATTCAGCACCTAGCCCAATGGGCCTCAATTCTTGGTTAAGGCACCTGCAACACCATATGGTTCTGCAACACGACCCTGAATAATTTAAGAAGCCATTTTTAGAAATCACGTACTGCTAACAATGCTGGAAATCTTTCCTAGTTTGTTTAAAGATAAATAACCTTTAGGAAAACTCAAATGGATATAATTGGATTCCCATAGCAAGAAGCATGTCGAAAGAGGCTGGTGAGGAAAGAGATCAAGAATTCTTGTTTTGCGAACATCAAGCTCAAGCAACAAAAATCCACTTAAAGAAGAAAAGAAGTGAAAACAGGCCCAATTAGAGGGAATATACAGAAACCATCCAGTAATTAAAATGCTTCTTCCCCCGCCCCACACACACACACCGGTAATCTTTGTGGTATAAAGGGAGTCACTGCAGTTTTCTATCCCTGTTCAGGCCCCATCCCCATTGCAGGCCTCCACACCTATGCAGCGGCACCAAGCATATGCTCAGTGCACACAAAAGGTGTCATGCTCCTGTACCAGATACAGACTGGCTCCAGAGCTTCCTTCTGAGCCACAGACACACCAGCGGGGTTCAGTGTAAGATCCTTTAATGCCCTGCCCATATGGCTGAGGTTAGCATAAATAAGATCTGTTACACACAGGGCTAGCTAGAGGCTGAGCAGTATAATTCACTGTAGCATTCCATTACAAAAGGGAACGGAGAACAGGCCAAAGGACACACAAAATTAAGGGATTGTTTTGATGGCACTTGACTTGTGGCAGAGTGCACGTTGCACCCTGCTCACTGAGTTTGCTGCAGCACAGAGAAGGCTGCAGGCCTAATTGGAATCAATTGCCCTGTTACCGGTGGGGAGGATTACTGACCCTTGATGGCTAGTGAGGTAATTGGCTTAGTAAGGGGAGGAACAGGAAGTTAAGGAGGGAGCTGGAAAGCTGTTCAGAAGGCTCCTCCTGCTGTATATGCCTGTGCTATGTCCTAATCTGTTTGAAAACAGAGGATTAAAGGTGCATGGGATGGGGAAAAGTACAGACTGTATTTGTTACTGAGAGACCACGAACACATGCAAGGCAGTGCTGCTCACTGGGTAGCTGAAGAAGCACTCTGTGACAGCACTGGTTTCATTGTTTGCACTGGTTAGTGCTTGGTTTATGCACTTTGTTTTATTTCTGGCTTTGGTGTTAGTCTATGAGCATTGTTTTGGCATTCTGATAGCAGGTGGCCTGCCTGGCAATGCTAAAACAATTTTTTTGCAGTACATCTATATTCACAAATAAAGGCTTTTATTTAATGAAGAAAGTTTTATTGCTATCACTACATCACGTCACACAATGTGAATTTCAAGTGACATGCCACATTGTCTGTGGATCCCTCTTAATTGATTCGGGACTGGGCAGGGCCTTCATGCAGTCAACATGCACCACTGGGGCCTTCGAGACAATCCACGCTGCAACTGCAGTGCCGATCAAACAATGATACACATTGTTGAGGAGTGCCAGCTAACAAAAATCAGCAGCGAGCTCCGAGAGCTCCACTTTGCCACCGAGAATGCCATTGCTTGGCTTGTCAAATACGCAAACACTAAATAAAATCATTCTTCATATACCGTAAATATTGCTGTACAGAAACATTCAGGAACTTACTATTATCCCTATTCCATTAGCCCACACAGGTGCCATAGTGAGAGAGCACAGAACATCCCTGAGTTGTTGCCTAGGGGCAGTTCAGCAATACATTACTGTTTTAACTGTATTCAGGGGCAAATGGCTCACCTTTGGCTTCACAGAGGTAATGATGAGCACAGCAACCCACAATAATGAAGACAGCACTGATGACACAGGCATCTAAATGTGTCTGTAAACAGTGCCAGCAGGAGTTCAGGCTGCCAAATGCACATTCAACCACCTGCTGAGAGTGTAATTGAACCTTCTTTTGCCAGGCACTCTGAGATCAGGCTATGGTTTCATAAGCCAAGGCAAAAGAGTGTACACAGTGTCCCCCAGAATAACTCCATTTCTGACAATATCATTTGGTAGGAATAGCGTCCCAGTCTGTCCATGAATGTAGACTCACTATCACTGGAAAACCATGGCATCATGAACTTTTGCAGTGCAGCCCACGCTGCCATCCATAAATCAGCTTCTGTGGTCCAAAAATGCTTGCATAATAATGGATCCTTTGAGGTTTAGGTACTTGTTCATTCTCCTTGAGGAGGGCAAACTATGGGCACATGAATCCCATTTATGGCCCTGGTGCAGTTTGGAAACCCCATTCTCTCACAACCGGCAATTACATCAGGGATATTGTTTATGCCCACCACCTTGGGTAAATCACACGCCTGATTGTCTCAGAAACCTGTGCCACCACTTCACCCACAGCTCACTTTGCAACACAAAGTTGTTAGCAATGGACCTGCAGCAGTCTGGAGTAGCCAGCTTCCAGACAACGATAGCAATCTGCTTCTAGACCAATATGGCCATCCTCATGCATGTATTATGACACTGGGTGGGGCAAGCTGCTCACAAAAGCTCCAGATATATAGCTTTCTTGAAGCAAAAGTTCTGGACCCACTCCTAATCATCCCAGCTTTGCATGATGTGATCCCTCCAGTCTGTGCTTGTAGTCCTGCTCCACAAGTGCCAGTCTACATAGGAGTCATCAGCAGCTATACCAAGAGTCATAAGCCAGATGAGCCAATTCAAGTCTTCCATGTCTGTATTGTCATCCTCCTCTTCCGTCATCAGGGGATTTCAGTGGGTCAGATGGAAGTGCTGCCTGCTTCACTTTCTCTCCAGTTTCAGAAAAGCAAGAGAAGCTCTTTAAATGGTGCTTGCTACCCTTGTTGGGAGTGTGCAGATTAAAATGGCAGCTTGGCAGGATGTGTTGGAGGTTTGCAACAACTTACTATGACATGTAGGATGGAGAGTTTTTTCCCCCACACTGTACCATGATTCAAAAAGGTTAGAGTGGCCACATTTCAGGAGGTCTATAGGAAGTCTGGGATATGGTTGGTTGGATTCAGGTGTGCATACCAGAGCCAGGGCCAACGAGTGGGGGGGAAGCCAGTACAAATTACTGGGGCCCAGCAGTCCAGAAGGAGGCCCAGGGCCCAGCTTCATCAGCCCTGTTTAGCCGGTCTGCCCTTGCTGGGGGACCCAAAAAAAATTTTTCACCAGGGTCCGAATCCACTCTCGGCAGCCCTGACCAGAGCCTGGGTGTGGGGCCCAGGCTCAAAAATTCTTAACCTAGGGTGGCCAATCACTGTGGATGCTCAAGCTGTGGGCTTTCAAATCCGGGATCCATGGACTTGAGTCTCACAACCCTGGGCTTACATTGCAGTATAGACATATCCTGTGTCTCAGTCTTTATCATGTATCAGAGGGGTAGCCGTGTTAGTCTGGATCTGTAAAAGCAGCAAAGAATCCTGTGGCACCTTATAGACTAACAGACGTTTTGGAGCATGAGCTTTCGTGGGTGAATACCCACTTCGTCAGATGCAAGTAGTGGAAATTTCCAGGGGCAGGTATATATATGCAAGCAAGAAGCAAGCTAGAGATAACGAGGTTAGTTCATGGCTGACATGGCTCCTATCACACCCTAGGAAAGGTGGGCAGTAGGTGTAGCTAAAGGATCAGAGTTAAGTTTTCACAAACCAACCTCACTTAAAAAGACTCATGACTGGAGAGTTAATTACAGCATGATTAAAATAACTTACAGATTTACAGTGGGCCAGATTCTCAGCTGATGTAAATCAGCATAAGGCCAACGATCATCAAGGAGCTCATCTGATTACCACTAGTCGAGCATCCAGACCAGTAAATGTATCGTAATTTTTTTGTGTGCACGTGCGCCACAGGAAAAGTTTGAATCAAGATTGTATATCTTTCTAAAAGATATGCTCTAGCTCAACCAGAATTGAAGGGTTACACAAGACTCAATATCTCAGCGGCTGAAGTCTAAACACAATGCTTTGTCACTTAAGGTTAACGTTACCTTGATTTTATGGTCAAATCATTCCTTGCAAAAAATATGAATACATTGTTTTGTGCATGGTTAAAATCACCCTAATTAAATGTATAGCATATTGGTATTTTGTATGACATTTTAATTAACAGCGTATATTGAATACATCATTTTAACCATATAATATTCATTGGAAAAGTATTCCATATATACAGTGTAACCACCATTCATTCACCCTTGAAAATACCATTAGTTTTTTGTTTTTGTTTGATATAACTTAATAGATTTTCAATGTGGTGTTTAGAAAACAGACATTAGACAATTAAGAGTCAACCAATTTTTAAGGGGTAAATCAAGCCAATACTGTCCAATCTAAGGTATATATACAGTATTTACATTTTCATTAGTACTGTCCATTTCTACATATTAACTTTTCTATACAAACTATTTCCTTCCAGAAACCTGGTTGAGTATCAAGTTTAGCATTACCTGAATGTTTCTATAGGTTTCCATTTCTATTCACCCAGCACTTGGTTCTGCAGAAAAGTTCTCAAATAGATCTGTTCATGGGTAATTGTTCTGAGCAACTACATTCTTTTGGGCCCTGATTCTGCAAAACCATTAGGCATATGCTTAACTTCACTGACTTCAAAGGGACTTAAGCATATGATTAAGTGGTTTGCCAAACAAGGCCCTAAATTAGAGCTGTTAAAGAGCCATTGGCTGTTTGAAAATATGTTATTTAAAAGCAAATTGTGCTTCCATAACATGTCTCTATGGATTTTTTTCTTCCCTCATTTTCTGTTGCTATATAGGGCTCCTGTCTTGCAAAGAATTATTCTTGTGAGTAACTTTAAGCTTAACAAAGTGAAGGTTAAGGAGTGAATTGATTACAGGGAATAAATATTTGATAATCTAACAGAGAAAAATATAACGCGATCCAATGGCTGGAAGTCAAAACTAGACTAATACAGACTGAAAATAGGGTGTAAATTAACTACTGGAACAATTTACAAAGGGTTGTGGTGGATTCTCTCTCACTGGCAATTTTTAAATCAAGACTGGATTTTTTTCTAAACTATATGCTCTAGAGATTATTTTGGGGAGAGGTCTAAGGCCTGTGTTGTACAGGAGGTCAGACTGGATGATCACAGTGGTTCCTTCTGGCCTTGGAATATGTGAATCCCACTGAAGTCAATGGGACTAGCCATGTGCATAACAGTCTGCAGGTTGAGGGGGCCAAATATACCCACAAACCAAGTCCCCCATGTTTCCCTGCTGCTTACTCCCAACCTCCCAGCCTTATACTGGGAAATCACAATTAGCTGCTGTGAAGACAAAATTAAAACTGAATTTTAATCACCATAGGAGTTGCAATAACTCTTGTGAGGTCACTCTGTTCTCTTCTACGGAAGCAAGATAAATGGTGAATTTGGCATATCAAGCTTCATATTCTAGTACTGCAGGTAACTGGGTGAAGTTTAATGGCCTCTGTTATGCTGGCGGTCAGACTAGAAGATCTAATGGTCCCTCCTGGCCTTAATGTCTATGAATTTGTAACATGAACTCCCCAAGGAGTGAGAGACTGTTTCCAAATGGAGATTTCACTGAACGGTACACAGAAACCAGCACTTACACATAACTTCCAGCAGGCATAGGGATAATGGAACGGTCTTAATCTGGTAATTCTATTTAGTCTGTACTTTGAGCGTATAAAATAATAATCCTTATAACTTTAATAACTGTTAGAGAACTGAAAACTAAGCAATTTTTTATCCTTCTCTAGGATTTATTGGATTTGCTTGCAGATTTAAAATCTTCAGTGATTTCTTTCTTTGTTGGTCCTGCTGAAAGTGGAGAAACATAGGCCTCAATCCTGCAAGGACTTAGGCATGTGCTTAACTGTTCCCATTCTGAGTGACACAATTGAAGTCAATGGGATTACTCATGCTACATATAGTTAAGTATGAGTTTAAGTCATTGCAAGATCAGGGCTGTACATTTCCTGCTCCAGAAAAAAAATAATTATATATATATACACATATATAAATTATATACACATATATAAATTATATATATATATATATATATACACACACATACAATATACATATACATATGTGTGTGTATATATGTGTGTGTGTGTGTGTGTGTATGTGTGTGTGTGTGTGTGTCAGATCCTAAGCCTGAGGATTCCTCCACTACAGAGGAGGAATTCCTGGATGATGTACAGCCAGTGTAATAGCCCTACACTCCCTGGGTAGCCTTCCCCAGCATAGGAGGCCTGGATGGAGAAAACAGACTATGGCTGGAGAAGTCCCCATTGTGCTCTGGGTAACACATCAGACCCTTGGGACTGAGGACACCCAGGCATAAAACTTACAGCTACCCTGATGTTTCTCTGAGTTACACTGGGGTTTGAACTGGCCCAAGCAAGCCCCAGGGTTGAGAAGCCAGAAAGGAAGCATAAAGTGCTTCCCCAACCACTCCAATCTGCATTAAGCATGGCTCAGCCAGACCTGGCCCTAAAGGTAGCTAAATAATTTTAGCTTTTCTTTTCCCCCTTCTTTGTTTCTTTCACCATCAAGTCCAAATAAATATGGTTCTCTGAATATTTATATGGCTATTATTGCTCTGTTCCAAAAATGCTACATAACCTTTTATTTTCTGAAAAGAAAATCTGTTGCACAGCAAGTGAATTATGTTTGCATTACTCAGGCGAGGCACCACAGACATACAGTATGTAAAACAGAGATTAAATAGACTGTAGCCTGAGAAAATATTAAGCTGCAGGAAAATGCAGAGGGTTGATAAGTAGCCCTCTTAAATTCAGAGCTGTGTTTTGTTTTTTAAATGGACACATTAGAAAAAAGGGAGGCGAAGGAGAGAAATGTCAGCACTGGATTTTGTGTTTAAAAATAAAACAAAAGGAAGGAAACCAAATCTATCCCAATTCAACAAAGTTGAACACCAAACATTTTGGCATGCTACCAGTATGTGAATGAGACTGGAAACATTTACAATGAAAGGGGGACCAACGGTTCTTAACACTCCACTTCAACTTCAGAGGATTATCTGTGTTTACCTCTTCTAGACACTAGACACACAGGCTTAGATGCTTAAAGGTATTTAGGTGCTTAACTCCCAGTGACTTCTGTGGGAGTTAAGCACCTAAATATCTTTGTTGATCAGGGCCCCAGTTTTTGAGGTTTTTGTATCTTGAGCTTAGTCTTGCCTAATGCACACTGGTATTTTCATCTGTCAATGCATGCCCATAACTCTCATTAATACAATGGAAGTATACAGTTACTATTTGAGTTGAAATTCATTAAGGCGCTTGGTATTTATATGATCTGCCATTAGCTCAGTCTCCTTGGCATAGAAACAGAGTGCCCTTCTCCTTAGCACATAAAACTCAAAACGAACTTCTCGCTTCAGCCTCTGACACAAAAACAGATGAGGAGAAGGGGGCTCTTGAACAGATTGTTTTAAGACATGTGTTACTAGAAAGCTAATCTCTACTTGCAGGCTGCACACTGATAGACAAGATGTGTTTGTCCAGGAATAAGGTGCAAAGATATCAGTCCTCATTAAGTGAAATATTTCTGCAGAGATCTAAGGATGGATCATGATTAATAAGGCCCATAAGAGAGCTCAGAAAAAAGCCCCATTCTATTGAGCATTGACAGTTACCTGCATCTGCACTGCATATTTTTTTCAGGGGTCGGGCAGAGAGGGAGAGACAAAGGACAGGTAAAGTTCCTACAGTATTATGGCTTTGCAAATTGAGATCAAGGTGTGTCAAATGTGGCAAGAATAATAAATCCTTCTTTTGGCTGTGAAACACATTGCACGACCCTTTAGAAATCTGAGGTTCAGGTATCATCTACCTTTTCACGGGTGTTCTTTCCAAGAAAGAGCAAATGGGGTGTTCATGTGAATTTTTAATCCTCACACAGGTTTAGAGTATTGCAGTCAGAATGCAACTAAAATTTTCCACTAAAAAGTAGTAATTTGATTCTTTTGTGGTACAGAACAGCATCACATACACTATATATATATATATACATACACACACACACATAAATAAATGTTTCTTTTTTCTTAACCAAGTCAGAATACTACTTCATCTAACAAGGAGTACTGAACCATGGGGCATATACACTTAAGGAACTCCTTTATGTGTCAGTTTGGACCCTCGCCCACCATCTATAGCACTTCTTATATCAGGGACTGCAGCCCTACCTTAGCCACTTTGGACCTGGCTGAGCTGCAAACTCCACCTGTTTTCCCCCTATGAGGGGCAGCCAACCAGCAATTGGGTCCTAATCCAAAGGCCATTGAAGTCAATGGGATCCTCCATTTATTTCAAATGGGCATTGCATTAGTCCCTTGGGCCCTCGATATTAACAATCAAAGGTGAATGATACAACATGCAATAAAAACAAAGACAGAAAGTCACTGAATTGATAGGGGGCTGAAGAACAGGAGATGTCACCAAAATGTAACCATAGTAGTGAAAAAACCCTGTTGAGAACACGAATGGTGCACACAAAAGAAGTGGGGGGGAAACGGAGATGAGATTTTTTTTAATGTAAGTAATAAATTACATATAGGATAATCTCTCACTAGTGCTTTTCAAGTAACACTGTAATAAATTGCATCTAATGTTCAAGAGTTTGGAATGTTAGAACGTGAATGAGATTAATTGTAAACAATTGAATCTGACGCTTTTTTCTAAACCTTTCCCCTGAGTGATAAGTGCACTAATTGTAAGAAGCAGAATGATCTTATTTTCTGGGTAGTATGTGCTGCTCCACACAGGAATGATATTAGAGCTAGTTGGAACATTTGATTAAATTAAATTTTGTCAAAGCGAACACGGTACATGGAGATGTATTGCTTTTGACAGGGGTGAGCAAACTTTTTAGCCTGAGGGTCACATCTGGGTATGGAAATTGCATGGGGGGCCATGAATGCTCACAAAATGGGTTTGGGACATGGGGAGGTGGGGCTTACTTCAAGCAGGTCCTGGAAGCAGCGGCATGTGCCCATCTCCTACGTGGAGGTGTGGCCAGGTGGCTCTGTGCACTGCCCTGTCCACAGGAGCCACCCCTGCAGCTCCCATTGGCCATGGTTCCCGGCCAATGGGAGCAACGGGGGCAGCGCTTGGGGCGAGGGCAGCATACAGAGCCCCCTGGCTGCCCCTACACATAGGAGCCGGAGTGGGGACATGCCACTGCTTCCAGGAGCCGTGCAGAGCCACGGCAAGTGTGAAGCAGGGCAAGCCCCCAACCCTGCTCCCTGGCTGGAGCACCGGAGCAAGACAAGCCCAGGACCCCACTCCCTTGCAGGATCTTGAGGGCCAGATTAAAACATCTGAAGGGCTGGATATAGCCCCAGGCTGTAGTTTGCCCACCCCTGTGCTATAGTAATACAAATAGCAAATAAGCATCATGAAGGATTCCAAATGGAATCTATTTAATCAACAAGGTGCTTAAATATGTGCCTAACTTTAATCTTAGGTTAGGCATGTGTTGAATTGAGGCCTTAATGTTCACACAGCACTTTGAAGATAGTAAAGTTCTAGTACCTTGTCTACATAGGAAAGTTTTACCAGTTACACCAATTCTGCAGTTACACTAGAATAGCTCCCATGTGGGCACTTGTGGTGGGAGTTACTTTACTGAATTTAGCTTAAACCCCTTCCTTAATGAAGACTTAAAAATAAATAAATAAATAAATAAATAAGGTGGGGACACATACTATAATGAGGGAGAGAGGTTATATCAACATAACTACAGAGGTTTACATTTACACCCTTTGGTTATACCAAAAGAACCTTTCCCATGTAAACAAGGCCTAAAGAAGGCGTATTACTCAACCCACTTCTCCAGGTGGAACAAAGCAACCATTAAACAGTGCTCTGTAATAGCATATTCTGTTGAAACTGCAGAGGGAGGGGCTAGTTAGAATGCAATTAAACTGCAATTGGACCTGTACATGTTAATTCTACTACTGCAAGATGCCCTTTTAATGGCCTCAAGTGGACAGGACCTCCACTTTCTGATCCATCTGGAAGATAGCCCATCCAAACCCATCTTGGCAGTATTTTGTAATTGAACCAGAGGGAAGAGTGCCACCTGTGTATTGATGCCACCACTTCCTGCAGCACCTTAACTTCATCATTCAAGAACTGGCTCAGTTGGATCCTGGTTAGCAATATCAGATCTAACAACATTACAGCTGGGTGATATAGGAAACCCTGTCACATTTTAAATACTGTTAACAGAAGCCAAAATAGGCCCTGGTGATTTCGATGCTCAGGAGTCTGTTGCAGGATCAGAGCTTTACTCATCAGGGAAGATTGTAATTGAAACCATTCGACAATACAATATACCTGGGGCGGGCAAACTTTTTGGCCTGATGGCCGCATCAGGTTTCATAAATTGTATGGAGGGCCGGTTAGGGGAGGAGGTTGTGGCCCAGCCCCCACCTCCTATCTGCCTCCCCCCGGGACTCCTGCCCCATCCACACACCCCTGCTCCCTGTCCCCTGACAGCCCCTGCCTCATCCACACACCCCCGCTCCCTGTCCCCTGACAGCCCCCGGACCTCCGCCACCCCATCCAACCCCTCCTCTCATTCCTGACTGCCCCCTGGGGACTCCTGCCCCATCAAACCATCTCTTCTCCCTGTCCCCTGACTGCCCCCCAGCACTTAAAGGGGCAGACCACCCTGTTACACTGTCCTTTTACTGAACCGAGTAAACATCAAAACAATATATATAGCAAAATCTGTCCTGGGAATTTTACATCCATACCACATGCAGAGGTCTTTACAGTACACACCGTAGAGTAACACTTTTGCTTAAGGGACTGGTCAATATCCTTCAGGATTGTAACTAACTGCAGTTAGCAAATATTTCTTCCACAGAAAACTCAGTGGAAGGAAGGTAGAAAACTTCAGGAAGTTTCTCTTGGGGAGTTTTCTGGGAAACATCCACTTATGTAAGAAGGGTTTGGAGACCATAGATCTGTAAGGTGGTGATGTCTCCCCACTCCACAAAGCTCAGGGACCAATGGTGGAAAGGAGCCTCCCTCTTGCTTTGAGTAATAAAATACTGTGACAGATCCATGGTAATCTAGCACTTCACAGCTGTCTGTGTGCTGCACATTCTGACATTCAAAACTTTACAGTGGCAATAGGGAAGAGAGATCTGATCCTTCTGCTCCATAACGAAGTGCTCTAGTACTTCAAGTAAAGGAAAATCTCCATTAGCTGTTAGCAATACAAGGCATATGACATATAGATGAGCAGCTCTTATTCCATTCAGTAGATAGCAGGGATGTGCAGCATACACTCATTTTCCCAGTTCATCACATTTCTGTACTTTGCACTTCTATAGAATCTGAGGGCTTCAAACTGATCGACAGATACTAATCAGTTAGGCCTCCCAATGCTCCACTGAGGTAGGCAAGTAGTGTCCCAATTTTAAAGTTGGATAAACTGAAATACAGAGAGGCTCCCAAAGTTTTCCAAAGCCACACAGCAAGTCAGAAGCACAGCTGCGAATAGAATCCATGTAGTGAATATTCTTGGAATAAGCTTGAAGGCATATATTCTCGGCTACTTTAAGAAACCGCCATGGAATTTATGATAAAACACAGTACAGGCTCACATCACTTTAGAATTATATAGTCCCTTTTATTGTCACAAAATACTTTACAGCTTGAGGTCCATATATGTATGGCCTTTGCACGAAGAACAAAAACCCTATTGAAGTCAATGGGAATTTCACCTGGGATTAATAGCGAGTGAGTGATCTTGAGTCTCTACTTTAATGATCCCTTTCCCTAGTGCTGGAATGCAGCCTCATGAGGGCTAGAATCAGAGCAGCCATTCTTCCCCAGCAGCAAGAAGGTTTTAGGGAAGAGAAGAGTAATTGTCCAAATCCATAGCAAGAGCAATGTAGTCCCTGTATTGCACAGGAATTTGTCCAGTATGCTGAGACTAATGATGCTTATGGCTTTGAGAAAGCTGCACTGAGCTCCTCCAGTGACACTTCCGCAGCCTCAATCAAAGGAAGCTAAGAATAATGTTTTGACAAGTCTGAGAAATGTTAGCATGTGGGCCTTGTGAAAATGATTCACGCAGGAAAAGAAAAACGGTAGCATAACACAGATACCACTGGCTTGAATCCTTATGTACAAACTTCCTAACTAGAGCTAAATTCAACCCAGCTCACACGCTATTATGCATATTTCTGTTAGTCACTTGTTCGCCCTCCAGGAGTACCCTCTTTCTTAGCAGCATGGTGAGTCTTCTTCATCTGCGTCTTCTCAGAAGAGGAGTTTCTTACTGACCCCAAAAAGCATAACTTCAACTCCTCCAGGCCTTTGCTTGTCATCTTAGAACTGCAGATAAGCACCTTATAAATTTCTCTGTCAGCTCATAAAAAGCATGAGGGGAGGAAAAGAGAGGATAATGGTTCTTTTTTAAGTTGTGGAAGTAAGATAGCAGGCTGACTGGAAAGGGGTATGTGGTGTTTTTCCATTGTAGCCAGGCACTTTTATTCTGTACTAAAAAGCATAAAAATCAGTGCATGTATATTTTTATTATAGCAGCAGCACACTAAATTCACACAAAAACTAAACAGGACGTAAAATGTGCGAGTTAAAGCGTTGCAGTAAGGGAAACTGAGGAAAGACAAACCATCAGAAAACAAGGGCAATTGACAATCATTATCCATTAGTAGTAGTATTGCAGTTGAGATCAAGACCCAAAGGTGCTAGGCACTGTAGAAATACTTAGCAAGAGACAGTCCTTGCTGCTAACATCTTAAATTCTAAATAGACGAGATAAAGTAGAGGAACATAGAAACAAATGAGGTGAAGTAACTTGCTGGAGGTCACATATCAGGTGAGTGGCAGAGGCAGGAATAGAATCCAGTGCCAATCCAGTGCCACACAGCGACATTGCTTCAAGGGTTTGGAATGCCAAACTATGAGCCCTGCCTATCTGCATTTTTCTTTTCTTTTTTTTAATGTAAGTAGAAGTTTCCACATGGCTCAGACCTACAGAAAATGGATCTTTGTGGCGGGAAGGGGAGGAAGGATTAGAATAGGGAGAGAAATCAACCAGCAGAAAGAATTCCCCCCCCTCTCCGTGTCTCTAGTTGGCATGTTTTTATTTGTAGTACATTCTCAACACTTCCTTGATTAATGAATTTCCTCTCCATCAGACTAACAAAAGGTTAAAAAGAATAAGAAATCAGCCCTTACTTTTCTCATGGGATATCCATGAACTTATTATTTGAGCAATTTGATTCCCACAAGGGACATTTTCCTTAGAGATGTTCTCTAAGGTTCCAATCCAGTTTATACGAAGTACATGCCTGGTCTCATTGTGTCAGTGACTGGGACTGGGGCAGTCATGCCCAGTGGTTAGAGCAGAAATCAGGACTCAGAGCTCAAGCTTAGGACCAGGTTACCTGGAATGAGGCAAGGTGGGGGCAAGGCTGCAGAGGCCTTGAACATGGCTGGAGCAGGGCTGGGAGCAAGCAGGCACATGCACCATTACAGCCATGGGCAAATGCTATGAGTAGCTGCTATTGTTGGGTTTAAGATTCTCTCTATTGGCTACAGCCCCTGATTAGAAGAGTCAATCAGGCAGCCTATTACAGGCCAGATTTGCTTGTAAGGTGGCCTAGAGACTGACTCGTTCTGCAAAATGCCCAGCTTCCAGACTGGCTGTGCTGCATGCCCTGATTCCTGACATATTAAAGTCAATGGGATTACTCACTTGCTTAAAGTTACATATGGGTTTAAGTGCTATGCTGGATCAGGACATAAACAGGTACAAAAGAAAACCATAAACCAAATCCGGTGTGGTGCTTTGGGCAGAAAGCCTGCCGTTTACAAAGGAAAAAAAAGGAATATACGAGAACCATATTGCTCAAAATGATCTACTGCACACTACAGGAAAACATTGTTCCAGAGAAAGATAAGTACTATACACTTACAAACAGGAGATTTGCCAGAGTAAAAATTCCTGGATTTGGCCCAGGAGATTGTTTAATATAGTGCATGGTTTAAAAAATATAATAATGTACTTCTATACTATAGATAAGACTTGTAGTTTAGGACATCATCTTCAGTAGATGAATAGCCTTGTTATTTACACTAGAAAATCATAACTGTTTGCCATAAATCATTTTGTAAAGAGATTTATTTAAACCAAAGCAAACACCTTTGTACTCTCTTATTTCGGTTCAAGATGGCTTATTTTGGTTTAGCATTCATGACTAATTGACTTTAGTTAAACCAAAAGAAGCCCCTCTTAAACTGAAGTAAGAGTGTTTGTACAGCCTTTTGCACCAGATCAGTTTAGAATAACAGCTTTAGTTCAACCAGTGCAAGAGTCTCATGTAGACAAGCCCATGGTGGGCTCCTTATATTACTGTATGTGCTTTTGTGAGTTATTTACACAAATGAATAGCATCCCTAGTTACAGATAGTTTTAAGTAATAGTGATATCATTTTCATTTATACAGCCTGTTTCTGAAAAGGATCTCTAAGCACATTATGAGCATTAATCTAGACTCTTCATTTTCATGCTTCAGGAGATAAACTGATTGCCAGTTGCAGGCAGAAAGTCATTTATTAATAAGTAATTTCCTTAGAGAATGTTCTAAGGGCTAATGCAGTAGGCTTGCTTTCCTGTGTCCTGTGGAGGTGTGGGAGGATTGTGCTTCTGATATGCACAATCTCTCCCAGAGCTCCACATGGGGTAGTACATCTCTGCACCACCTCCAGCACACTGCTGTGCTTTTCAGGCACAACTGGGTCCTATAAAATCCTGGAGGGGGAAATTCTAACCCTGACTGAAGTCAATGGGAATTTTACCATTGACTTCAGTGGGGCCAGGACTTCACCTCTAGTTTTCTAGAGCATCACATCTTAACTCAAATTCCTTTCTAAGTAAGTGTGTTAAAGCATGATCCTGAACCCTGCTTCTAGCCGCTACCATTCTCACCCTCTGTTCTAACGCCTCTGCTTTCCCTTCTGTTTTACTTAGATTTATTTTAAACTCAGTTATGGAAATGGCATGCTTTGCAAGTGATGGTTTCTTGTCTTAAAATATTCAACTGCCCCCCAAATAATTGCATCTACTGGAGCCATGAACAAATTAGAGTGTCCTTTCATTGGTATTCATAGGAGAAGAAGAAATCTGATATCATTCAAAGGAGTTACTGTGTGCTACCCAGTGTAGAGGAGGCCTTTGGTAACATTCTTTTTGTTTCCTAGTTTTCCCTTTTCATATCAAAACAAGTGTCCAATTTTGTCTGAAATGAGGCTGTTTTACTTACAATCATAATAGAACGCATCACTTTTTTCTCCCTTTAGAAAAATCCAAATGCATTTGTTGACCAATTTATGCTGGGGTGATATACGTCAATCACATTATCAATGTGTTAGTCACACCACATATTAATACGCATTCAGCACACAATATTATATTGTATAGATATTTCTAGCAGTTACATGTCCAATTCACTTCACCTACGTGCTTCCGTTTCCTCTCCCATCCTTTGTCTGTCTTGGTAATTTAGGTTGTAAGCTTTTCAAGGGCAGGGACTGTTTCTCACTATGTGTTTGTTCAGCCCCTAGCACAATGGAGCCCCAATCTCCTTTGGGGTAGTTAGGTGCTACTATCATATAGTTATTATGCAGTATGTCCAGTTCAGTATGTGGCTGTAGAGAGCAATATTAGAGTTGTAATATGATTTTAGATTGGCTCTGTTCTGCCAATCTGGATTCCCATCCTGTTTTATTTTGCAGTAATCTTTGTAGCTGATTAGTTTGCACATAGAACCACAGTTAATTTGGCACAGGATTTCCAGACCTGGCTGCTTGAGTGCTTTGTGCAGTTCTATGAACCTCCTTGTCCCATTGATATTCACTGCATCTTGGTGTGATACTGAAGATGAGATCATCAAATGTACTTTCCTCTTTGCTACAGCCATAACACCATATACTTTATTTTGCTGTTTTTGTTGTGTACAACCTTTTGCAAAGAGAAACTATTCTTACTTTCTAAAGATATCTCTGGGCCTGACCAAATGCTCATTGAAATCCATGGCAAGATTTCCACTGGATGTTGGATGAGGCCCCTACATAGGCTAGATACTACTGGCATTTCTCAATGCTATAAAACCACCACCTGTATTGTGACTCTCTGTATTGGACTGTGCGTCTGTGCTGGTTTTGCACTTGAATTTTGTCACTCTTTGGCCTATAAAATTTATTGTGTCTGTCTGTGAAACGCCAGTATTTATCCCTCTCACTTGCATTTATTCTGAAATTCTACTACCTCTGCACATGTTTGCAGCATGTGGCAATCTAGTTTGGATTTTGTCCACATCCTAGACCCAATACCCATATTTTTGATGCCCAGCACCATGCAGTTATGTATCAATTCATTATGCACACTTCCACATTTGCACACGGCAGCAGGCTCTCTGTATTTTGTGACATACTCATCTACAGCACTGACTGTTCTCAGTCTCTTTTAGTACGTCATGCATATCCATAATATTCTGAGTACTTGGAAACATTTCTCCAGTATGTTGATGCCTATGGAACATGCTGTTTTTTCTGCGTCTGCCAGCATGACATGCTGATAAATATGTAAGCAGCTTTCCCCATTATTGGATGTAATGGAGCTTAGGACCTTTATTTTCCAGTACACTTACAACTTCATAAACATCCCATTGTGACTGAAAAAATATCCATTTACCAGTCAGCTTGCCCTCCTGCCCCATGTGGAGTGGAGAACCTTTTTTTTAAACTTATCAATACACACTCTTTAACAAGTCCAGACTTCCTGTTCCGTTACTGGATTTCCAAGCTTGAAGCTGGTTAAAATAATACCCATTGTCTGTAGGATTGAGTGATTTAAATACAATAAACAACTCAGTGGTCCTAGTACCATGATTCAACATAAAGTATCAGTAAGGGTAAGGCTGAGATTTAGTCAGTCATGGACAGGTCACAGCCAATAAACTAAAATTCACAGCCGTGACCTGTCCATGACTTGTACTATAAATACCCATGACTAAATCTTAGGTACTCTGGGGGGGCTTGGGGGCCTCTGCTGCTCCTCTGGGGGCACCCAAGCAGCTGGCTCCAGGGCCACCCCAGCTGCTCAGGCAGCACTGGGGTCAGCTGCAGAAGTCACAGAATTGGAAGGGACCTCAGGAGGTCATCTAGTCCAACCCCCTGCTCAAAGCAGGACCAATCCTCAGATTTTTACCCCAGTTCCCCAAATGGCCCCCTCAAGGATTGAGCTTACAATCCTGGGTTTATAGCAGGCCAATGCTCAAACCACTGAGCTATCCCTCCCCCAACCTCTGTAACCTCTGTGACAGACTCGCAGCCTTAAGTATCGGTAACAAACTTAACTTAGCATTGTACTACTATAACCAACACTAACATTTAATGCCTGCTGGGTGGTACCACACATGGCAGCTCAATCTACTTTCTGGTATAATCTTTAGAGTGTTAACATACAGTTTTTCCCTTAAACGCATACTAAGCCACAGCTCAGGGCTTGTAACTGGTTACAAACTGGTTACAACTGTCCCCAGTGAGCCAAATTTCACTTCATTTGTTCAGCTGTTAGATACTTGACTCACAAAATAAAGTAGGGCTGGTTGAAAAATGCAGAAAAAAAGTGAATTTTTGAAACTATTCATTGAAAAATAGCAACATTTTCTCTTTTAATTGCGAAACATTTCAGAAAAGGTTCTAGCAAAAAAATACAGTTTGGACAGGGCAGTTTCAGATTTTGACAAGATGTTTATGAAAAAATATACAACTTTTTCTAGAATGAATATGAAGAGTAAACTATGATCAACTGAGTTCAAATGCTTAGGACCAGGCTTTTGAAAGAACGCAGCACACATTGGCTCTAAATACACAGACCAGATTTTCAAGAATGCTCAACACTGATTAACGTCTGGGTGCTGAGCACTTTTTAAAACTGCCAGAGTGCTAAGGTGCCAAATGAGATCTGGGCTTTTTTGAAAACTTGGCCCTTATTTAGCTCAATTGTCACTCCCCTATATGAGAGCAGAGGCAGATTCAACAGAAATTATTTTAAGTTCCTACAGGTTCTCTGCTGGCATAGTAATTACTGTGTTTCCATTTCTGTTAATGACATCTAAGAACTGGAAACACAAGCAGTGGTGGGGGATTAAGTAATTAGGAAGTATTAGATGCATTTGAAGATCAGGGTCATAGAAAAAGAGGAGAGAGAGAAAGAGCTGTGGGCTGCTTGTCTGCCTGACAGCTATAAAATATTCTTCTTATCCACAGCTTGGAAGCTGTAAAGGACAGAGCTTCACACTACAGATTGGCTATTCTTTATTGTTCTCAGTTTGGAGATCTGTGGTTTTTATGGGTGAGTAAAGCTTATGCTAAATATAGATAGAAATGATATTTAATACATGATGTTTAATTTTCTTCTTCACATAGGAATTGCAAAAATGTTTGGGATTTTATATATATGTAAGATTGCCTTGGGATTATTTAATTATGGAAGGTTGATATTCCAGTACATGCATTACTAAAGTGACCTGAAATCTTTTGTGTTGCATATCAAACATTCTTGGAATAAAACCAGTCCCAAAAGAATGCAAACAATAAGGTGTATTTGAATATTAACAAGCTGCAAGAAGGCATCAATTTCATATGGACCCACCAATTTGTAAGAACAAAATAAAATACTGCACAGCAGTTTGAGGAGGGAGGTTAACTGCTTCATTGCCCATTGGATGCACAGAATAAGATACATCCAAGCAAAGTAGCTTGTATATTAATGGATCTAGATCCGTGTTATTAAGTGCCACAAGGGGGAAGTGCTGAATTTAAATAGTCTGGTCTTAAGTGTGGGTCAACAGGTCTCAGCAACTGGCTAGGTAAAGGAGGAGGGTAAAGCCTAACTTTGAATTGTCCAGCTTTGTGAAAGGGGTCACATTTATAGTGGAGTTAAAATATATTTGAGATTTAAATTCTGTTCTTCTAATGATCACTAAAAAATACCAGCAAGCGCTAATCAATTATTAAGGGTCAGAATCTGTCACCCTAAATCATATTATAGTAACTTACTTTTCAATTAGACCTAATGACATCACTGAGACTAATCTCAGAGTAAACATGAGTAAATGTGAAAGAAGCTGTCCCTAAATGGATTATGACAACTGAGCTGCTGTTGAGAACAATTACCTTAATAAATATAAATAATAGAACAAAGTAATTTAAAAATAAACTACAAGCTCTTTTCTGGTAGTATTCAAAGCATTGCACACGCACACGCACACACACACACACACACACTCTTATACTGTTTAGATATAATAATATCCTATATAGAGTAAACCAGTATAATACAAGCTTCTTTGCACTTGGTTCTATCCTAAAGGGTAAATGCTAGAGATGGTTGAATTAGAGTTTGTGGGTTTTTTTATTTATGCATTCTTCATCAATTAGTCCCATTTTATGTATTCAGTGAATATTTCAAAAGAATAAACTGCAGATTATGTGTTGTTTGCAAATTGTTCACGTCTCCTCTTCTGTAATTATAAATCCCAGTGTGCAATAGGTCACATGACATTGTTTCTGGTCCCTGGTTAGATTAATGAAAATATTAAACAGCAGAATAGCAAATGGAAAATAACACCCCACTTCTGGTATGGATTTGTGAACCTTTTTAATCTTTTGAAAGAAACATTCAGTCTTTTGAAACAGTTGAATATTCTTTTTTTCAGCACTATTGCAACCTAATCTAGATGATGCTGGCAATTCTTTACATGTGTGGATCTCAGATTCCATAGTATCTGACCATATACTGGTTAATTCTTCAACAGCATTACAGTAACACACCAATCCCACAGGGAAATCCCAAAGCTGCTGCCTTTGGGTCAAAGTTTTTTTTTCAGAGATGGGGAGGGGGAGAGTGTGTCAGATGTGCTTAATAGATTGGAGTCAACAAAGCTTGTTGTTGCCTGTGCCTGAGGGAATGTCAGCTCCCCTGAAGTCAATAAAGTTATACTGATTTACAGCAGCTGAGAATCTGGCCAGTTGGATTCAAACCTGCATGGTTTTGAGTGACCCTGAGCATCCTCAATTCCTATAGAATGTGAGGGTGCTCAGCACCTTGCAGGACCCAGGGCCAGATTAAGTTACAGGGAATTTAGGTTTCAGAGTGGTAGCCATGTTAGTCTGTATCAGCACAAAAAATGAGGAGCACTTGTGGCACCTTAGTCTAACAATTTTAGGCCACTTTACTCCTGAGTGACAGCATCCACATATAGGGGGTTAATGTGCTTTTAAATTATTCTCATTGATTTAACACCTTTTAGTCAATTCACCTTGGTTGTCCTAAATGTCCCCATGTAGACAAGCCCCAAGTCTTGTGTAACTAAAACTTGTCAAGGACACAGGCCCAGCAGCCCCTCAATCTTCTGGTCATGTGATTATTTTTTTTTAAACTGGATTATCTTTCTTTCTTCACATTCACTGATAGAACTTGAAAGACTTTCATTGACAGACTTTTTTTTTCCTATGCTGATCAAAGTTGTCTTCATCTTTAAATATAGTTCCTGTAGTTTACTCAATAGTGAATGGGTATTGTAAAAACTGTGTTTTACAACACTTTTATGTTTCATTAACACTCTTCTGCTTAGATACCATAATCTCCAAAATATGTTCTATATTTTTCTAGACCCTTTAATAATACATAATCCAGGACTCAGTCCAGCAAAATCATAAGCATGTGCCAAACTTTAACCATGTGGGCAGTCCCCTTAATTTCAATGCTTTGCTAGAAGAGCAAATGCAGAATAGCCCCAATCACTATTATATTTGGATTGAAAATATGTTGGGTCAAATCCTTATCCTGGTTATTACTGATGTAAACCTGAAGAAACTCCAGGCATTTGAACTAAGACAGCATCTTCCTGGACCTACCCAGAAATGCAGCTATTACAATAAAATACCCTCATGTCAAAAAGTGGACTATCAATTCTGTCTATAGTGGATGCTTATTCATAGTTACTCTGACTTTACATTGGTGTAAATAAGAGCAGAATTTAGCAGCATGGTTCTCGTATAGCTGGATCTCAAAATACTTTACAAACCACATACAGACCAGAATCCCTTTGTCCACCATGGAAATGGGTGTGATTATATGACAACTGTTTTACAGCAGTCAGAAACACAACTGTTTCGGAAAGGGGTCTGATTATAGTAGTATAATACAGGAAAGAGACTGTGACCCTAAGTGTCCCTTTATGCCAAAAGGCAAAGGGAACACCCTGCACTCTTGTCAGAATATTTAGCCAAACAGTGCCTTGTAAGGTATCATATGCAAACTGGTGATATGCTGGTCATGAATATGATTGGTGATTATATATACAGGTTATGTATAAAATTGTGCTGAAAATAGGTTATGGAGGCAATTGATAAACAAGCCTGCCCCAGACAAAGGAATGTAGCTTTACCCGTCTGCATGGATCACGCTAACGGGTGGTTAAGAAAAACAGCATGGCTTCATTACAAGCAAAGGAAAATGGTACATTTCTACCTAAGGTAGATGAAGTGATCAAAGCAAATTGAGCTGAGGATGAAGAGCTGTCAAAAAGGAAGAAAAGGGACTCTTATCTGTCTCTTGGGGGACAAAGGGGACAGATCTCTTTGAGTCTGGGAGAAGTGGATCCTCCTAGCTGAGGGGCTGGAGATGCTAATGACTTGATGTAAATGAGAAAGGTGCTTACGCAAAGATTGTGGCTTGCTCAAGTTAAGTTTTAGACTCTAGAAAGCATGTTGTTTTTGGTTTGTTGGTAACCATACCTGTCTCTTTCTCTTGCTAAGTATCATTTAGTATTACTTAAATCTGTCCTTTTAAAATAAACTTGTGCTTAGCTTTACTATAAACTATCTCTGTGCTAAGTATTAAAGTAAAACATTTAGGCGAGGGCCCACAAGCTGGTGTATGCATTGTCTCTTTGGAGGCAGCAGACTTGGTTAATTTTCTGTGAGTGTCACAGTGAAAGGAACTGGACACTGCAGAGAGATAGATGTCTCTGGGGAACTTGAGATTTGCTGAATGTTAGCTACAAAGCAAGGTTTAGACTGGCAGAATCTTAAGGAGTTTGCTGGTGAGACAGACTGGTGTGGCAGGGAGCTGTCACACAGCTTAAGCTCCAGCAAAGCTTTCTAGCAGAGGCAGACAGGTAACACAGTGGCTTATGGTTCTGGGCTCCCTGAGGAGAGTGTCACAGGGACCCACACAAGTAATTTAAAATGTAACACAGTACTATGAGTAAATACCCACTACTGTCAGAGGTAGCCCACATCTGAGAAGGGAGGGTATTTCACTGTAAGCACTGCATTTCTGGCAATGTCAGGAGTATTGGAGAGATTCTTCTTATTTGACCTGTTAACTGAAATAAAAATATTTTGCATACCTGAAGTATCATTCTACCTAAACTATTTTATCATTCTTGAGTCACTTCAATTTTTTTAAAAATGCTTATGATTTTTAAAAAAGGAAGAAAAGAAAAAGTAGACCGAAAATACCCAATATCCCATAGAAACAAAAAAGGCCAGACAGTTGCATTTCTCACAGTAGTGTGTGAGCTCCAAGACAGCCCTTTTGTAGAGATTCATATTATTCTGCCTCCAAGCTCTAACTAGAGAAATCACAGATGAAGAAAGGACAGGATAAGCTACTAGCCTACCATCAGTTTACCAATACAGAACTTGTTACAGTCAGTTTTTGGAGGCACTGCCAGTAAGACATACAGAAATGGACCTTGTCCAAACACTCTAACAAAAGGAAAGATGAATTATGCCATATCAGAGCATTGAGGAAGGGTATGTGTCAAAGCAAAACCTTTGCCACTCCATCCTCCAACCCCCAATGATCTGATCTCCCTTTGTTAACATAAAAAGGGAAACCACCTTGACCTGAGGAAAGTGTAAGGAATGTAGTTTTCTCCCTATTTAGAGGCCTTTTAATTTTATAAGAGAAACAGAGAAACCCAAAAACCTGTCCCAGAAGGCGAAAGCATTTTCAGTCATTTTAATTGTTAGTCCTTTCTTGTTTCTTCTCTCTCACATGTATCAGTCAGCAGGGCAGGAAGTTGAGCTGATGTGCAATGCCAATACAGTGCATAAATCAGTCAAAAGACACTCTGAGAAGGACAGTACCATCATCAGTCACAGATTCTCATGTACAGAGAGGGGCCAGAGTCTCAAAATTAACTCCCTCAGTTTTGGGCACTGACAGTAAATGTTCAGATAAATCCACTGAACAGGGAGGTCTGGGTCACAAAGTTTAGATCTGGATTTGGATCTGAATCTGAGTTTAAAAACTACAGGAAAGTATAGTACAGTACAAAACTGAAGTCAGAGGCATCTCTTTAGGGAGGAGGTTGGGTGGCTCACAGCTGTCCAGGATGGATGCAGAACCAGTAAAATACTATTTTTATGGACCCTAAATAAATGGGGGGGGTTCCCTATATTTTAACTCTCAACAAGTGAGAGATGTTTAAAAGAACATTTAGACTCTCCAGGCCTTTGGGCCATTAGACTTTAAGCATTTCTAAACGGCTTCGGTTTGAGGGGAAAAAATGTTCAGTGGCTTTTTTAACTATTCGGTATGGAGGGGTCAAATTTTGTGACCCTACCAGTCACCTTCTCAACTCTCCAAGCATGCAATGGCCAAGCCTCATTTAAATATCAGAAGTTAAGTGTTTGTCAGATTGTCGGAAGTTGCTTATTGTTTGAATTCACCAGCAAATAAAAACAAAACTGCAGTTAGTCTGCTTGGACCTCCCCATACAATTACAGGCAGAGAGCAAGAGATACAACATTTTAGGGCTGGCATCCTGGCTTCAATTCCTTAGCTAAGTCCTCTATAGTCACCTGCTCCCTTGGAGGGTTTGGGGGTGGGGGCTGAGCCAAAGGTGGGAGGATTCAAAGAGAACTCAGTTTGTCCTAGTGACTCCCAGTGAACAGATTGGTCTGTAGGGGACTGCTTTAGCTGGAGTAATTTAGAGCAGCCCCAGTCAGGCAGAGGATCTGGTGAGGTGGAAAAGTATCCTAGATTCATCTTTCATCCCATGCACATACACACAGGTCATGCAGTCATATTCAAAACCTTGCAGGGCTCATTTGGCCACAAGACTGCAAATTAGGGATCCCTCTCTCCAAGATGGCACAACTTATTGTACATTTTTTTTCAAAGCATTTTTTAAAAAAGTTTACTAGCCTCCATGTTTATGGGAGTGACTGGGAGAGCACAGTCATTCTTTTAAATGCCTTCCACACCAAAAAACAATAGTCACTCTTCAGAAAAAACAAACAACCTTCTCCCACATCTGTTCTTAGTAGGGGTAATGCAAGGAGCAGCAAGAATTTGCTTGCTTGGTATAATCCTGAAAATGTACTTCTATTTGCAAATTCTTTATGGCTACAGACAAGGCATGAGTAACCTACAACACTGTCCAGAGAAACTACAAAAAAGGAAGGTCTGGTGAGAAACTAACAGTTATAGTAGAATTTTGGATACTAGCTTTAAATCCCTTCCAAAGTGCATTTTAATCTGCTGATACTGGTTTAGAATTCTAGTCATCCTTGAGTGAAATGACGGCACAAGACATATAGTCTAACATGGATGTAAGTGGCTTTTCACAAAGATAATGGTTTATCTGACTTGAAACAATTTTCCAGTTACGGGTTTAAAAGTCTGAAGAGATGGCAAATCTGTTCTTTCTTTACCTGTATTTTATGCTCCAAGATGAGATACTTATACTGGAAACAACATAAATCAGCCAATCCTGAGACATTGTCATGCCTTTGCAAAGATGGAATATAATCAATCAATCTACTAAAGGCTAGCTCCTAATACCTTTATGCATGTTATGTAGCACCTTATGTCACAAGTAGAGTCTCACTGAAGTCAATGGAGCAAATTCTGCCACCCTTTATTTCAATTAGACTGTAAACAGTCTAATACATTATTTCTCATGTGCAAGGTTGGACTATTTGACCTCCTGTATTAGTTACTTAGTTCCACATGCACACATGCCAATCACCAATATTTGTTCATATCTGATTTTTATCCCTCTGTTTCATTATCAAATAAATACCTGATCTTTCTCCTAGGGAAGGAGTCCTGGAGCCTTGCATTTCTTCCACTGAGTATGCAGGCAGGTTTGTTGTTGTAGAGTAACTCATGAGAGTTGAAGAGGAAAAGTGCTATGAGAAAACAAAAGCTTACAATGAGCTGCATGGCTTTTGAAGATATATAGGAGACTAAAACAAGACTTGTCAAATTGTTTTGGACTGTGCCCAGAGTAAGACCCTACAGCTATTTTTCCAGCATTATGACCTTACCCTGTGCTTTCTTAACCTGAAGCAGAACTCCTAGCATAGCATGAGCATAGGCTCCCATCTATTATACAGTATGCTCTTTAGATAACTAGAGAGCATTTATATTCCCAATTTTAGAAAACCCTTCTCAAAAATTAAAGATTAGCAGATGAAGGGTTTAGTGTAGTGTATAAATTGATGGTGTGGGGGTGGGGAAGACCAGTTTAAAAAAAACAAACTAGACAGAGTGGATCCTTGGCTGACATAAATTGGGGTAGTCCATTGAAATGAATGGGGCTATGCTGATTTACATCAGCTGAAGATCTGCCACATCACGGCAAATAAAAGATTAGTGAAACCATTTCCTTCTCTCCATCCGAGTTCCAGTCTCTGCAGATGACCCATCCAGGGGCATAGTTAATCAGCTTTCTCCCTCACAGCCCATTTCACACACCCTGCCCCCAGCTCAGTCACAGCTAGAACTGGCGGAACACATTTCTGGTGATAAATGTTGTTTGGACTGAAACATTCTGTAGGAATGTACTGATTCCATCAAACCTTTGACAGAAGCCAGGTGGGCTACCTAACCAGCCTGCTTTCCTGCCAGCTCCCTAGTAGCCTGCTTTGCCAGAAATTCTGCCACGTCGACCTTTGATTGAGATGTGGAACTTCCTTTTACCAGACAGCTTAAGTCATAACCTGTATTTGTGCCATTGTGATCTGCCCTCAATGAAAGGGCTATGGGGGAGGGTGGGTTCTGCCACATTACTCCACTTCAGGATCAAACAAAGGAAGATGAGTCTGATCAGTCCTACACTGATTACACTCAAAGCTCTAGTAAGCAGTAAACAACTGGGAGGGGGAGGGGAAAGATGGATAGCAGCATCTAAAAAGAAGCATTTGGTTTTTCAAATATCGGTTTTAAATGTTTTTTCTTCTGCAAGTCAATCTTTCTTGAATGTAGCTTTTAATATATCACATTTTATTCTCTTCCTTATAGTGGTTATTTTAATTCCTTAACACAATGGATTTTAATCAGATGGAATATTTTCAAGGACTACAAGAGTCATTGTGCATACGGTGTTACTTGACTGATCTAGTCCCTAAAGGAATAACAAAGCACCTGGATTTTTAATTACCACTCTACCAGGCTACATGAATAGCCTAGGATAATGTTGATTCTATTGCATGCTATTTGTTTTTAAACAACCTCCATTGCATTGATATGGTTTTCTACCTTTTCACTTTCAAATATTGGAAATTTAGTTTTGGAATTTCTTAGTACAGCTAAGATATCATTGCCTTGATTAGAGATTAAACAGATTCCCAACCCCATAAGGCAATCTTTAAAAGGAAGAATCATAGGAGGTACCAGATCATTCACTCTGACCCCAATCTACCTCCATATTTTTATTAGCATTTATATCCCTGCCTGTTAACTACATTTTAAGAAACCTAACCTAAAGATAGGTTTCAGAGTAGCAGCTGTGTTCGTCTGTATCCGCAAAAAGAACAGGAGTACTCGTGGCACCTTAGAGACTAACAAATTTATTTGAACATAAGCTTTCGTGGGCTACAGCCCTAAAGACTGCACAGCAGTCAGGATTGCTCGTGTGACATTTCTTAAAGCTGCATTCTGGAATCATTTGACTTAAATGAAATTCCCTTTTTAAAAAATATATTCCTGTTATTTTCATGTGCATAGCCCTACAGAAAGGGAGACAGCTTCACTAAGTTCTTACAGCAAGTCAGAAGAAATTATTCTTCTTATCAATTTCCCTATTCCAGCAGCTCTTGCTGTGTTTGCACCACTAAGCAATGCTATACATTCACAAGTTGCTTTGCTTTGACACTTCCCCTGTTGGTTATGTCTATGTTGCCCTTCGCATGTGGTTTCTGGGAAAGCTAAGTGCTCAGACAAAAGCACAATAGGTCCAATACAGATCAATGCCTACAGTGTGTTACTCAGGATAAATAAGGAACATTGAACAGAAAGAGATTGATCAAAGAAATCCTGTTGGGAATCCGGCCCTCTTTAATAGCACAATTACTATAAAATACCAAAGCATAAAATTCTCATAGCCCAAATGGCCAGTGAGCTCTTGAGTGTGTGTTGTGTTTAGGGGCTGGTAGGGGGCAGCATGCTGACAGAGAAGCAGGGCATTTGATCACAGTAGAGCCCTGATTAGGGAGCCTATAAAGGCAGCCAGCCAATGGCACAGGAGCCTGCAAACAGAGATGGAAGCTGGGGAGTTTTAGTGGGAGTTTCTAAGGGGAGTTCGCAGGAGGGAGTATGTGGTGTTGTGTGTGTCCTTTTTTTCTCTTTTGACAGGCATTTAGGAGGGAAGGCTACGATTGCTACATAGACAGCTGTGAGAGTTGTGATGGGTTGGGTCACAGCCCCTGGGGACTGCCACCTGATGTGTTGAGACTACCTCTGAGCCCATTTTCCCTGGCAGCTTGGGACTTCAGTACCCTCTCTTATTGAGTCAGACACACTAACCTGCTGCAAACACGGCCCCCACAAGCTGCAGGCTTAACTGAAAACAGTTTAAGAAGTGCTCCTGTCTCCAGCACTCAGCTACCCAATTCCCAGTGGGGTCCAAACCCCAAATACATCCATTTTACTCTGTATAAAGCTTATACGGGGTAAACTCTAAATTGTTCACCCTCTATAACATTGATAGAGAGAGATGCACAGCTGTTTGCTATGCCAGGTATTAATTACTTGCTCTGGGTTAATAAAAATCATTTTGCTTATTTATTAAATTTAACAAGTAGGATTTAAGTGGTTCCAAGCAATAACAGACAGAGCAAAGTAAATTACCAAGCAAAATAAAACAAACATGCAAGTCTAAGCCTAATACAGTAGGAAACTAAATACAGATAAATCTCACCCTCAGATGTCCCAATAAGCTTCTTCACAGACTAGACTCCTTCCTGTTGTGGGCCCAATCCTTTCACCTGGTACAGTCCTTGTTCCAACTCAGGTGGTAGCTAGGGGATTTCTCATGACTGCAGCCTCCTTTGTTCTGTTCCACCCTCTTATATGGCTTTGGCACAAGGCAGGAATCTTTTTGTCTCTCTGGGTCCCCACCCCTCCTTCTAAATGGAAAAGCACCAGGTTAAAGATGGATTCCAGTACCAGGTGACATGGTCACATGTCCTGTGAGACCCCAAGCCTTCATTCTTCCCAGCCTGACTCACAGGAAGGCTTGCAAGTAAACAGCCATCTACAGTCAATTGTCCTAGTTGATGGGAGTCATCAAGATTCTAAACCACTATTAATGGCCCACACTTTGCATAATTACAATAGGACCTCAGTTATATTTTATACTTCTAGTTTCAGATTCAAGAACGATACATTCATACAAATAGGATGAACACACTCAGATAAGCTTTGTAATACCAGTGCTTCTTGTCCTATCCTCAGAAGTTAGAGAATTTTTCACCCTCTTCCTTGAAACAACCTTTTATGTACTTGAAGACTTATGTCCCCGTCAGTGTTCTCCAAACTGAACAAACCCAATTTTTTCAATCTTTCCTCGTAGCTCTAGACGTTTAATAATTTGTTGCTCTCCTCTGGACTTTCTCCAATTTGCACACATCTTTCCTGAAATGTGGCACCCTGAACTGGACACAATTCTCCATCTTAGGCCTTATCAGCCTGGAGTAGAGTGGAAGAATTACTTCTCGGGTCTTACTTACAACACTCCTGCTAACACATCCCAGAATGATGTGGTGTGGGGGTTGGTTGGTTGGTGTGTGTGGTGTGTGGGTTTGTTTTTTTTCTTTGGGTTGCAACAGTGTTACGCTGTTGACTTGTATTTAGCTTGTGATCCACTATAATCCTGATTCCCTTTCCACAGTACTCCTTCCTAGGCAGTCATTCCCCATTTTGTACAAAGGTGAACTTTCAGGCTGGAGAGAGTAGAGTTCCTTTGGTCTTGGGACCAATCTCAATCTCACTTAAAAATTTTATTAATAACCTTAGCACAAAAAGTCAGTCTGCTAATAAAATGTGTGGATGACACAAAGTTGGGAGTATTGCCAATACAGAGTAGGACAGGAATATCATACAGGAAGATCTGGAGGACCTAGAGAACTGGAGTAATTAAAAATGGGATGAAATTTAATAGTGCAAAGTGGTGTTAGTCCCTAAATGTATAAGAATTTTTGCTATATGCTGGAGACATATCAACTGGAAGTGACAGAGGTGGAGAAAGACCTAGGTGTAGTGGTTGATCACAGGATGACTATGAGCTGCCACTGTGATGCAGCTGTGAAAAAGGTTAATTAAATCCTAAAATGCATTAGGTGAGATTTCCAGTAAAAATAGGGAAATGTTATTGACATTACACAAGGCACTGGTGAGTGTTTATCTGGCATACCGTGTGCTATTCTGAACCCCCATGTGAAGAAAGGTTAATTCAAACTGGAACAGGTGCAGAGAAGGGTTACTTGGATGATCAGAGGAATGGAAAATCTGCCTTACGAGGAGAGACTCAAGGAACTTGGCATGTTAGCCTAACAAAATGAAGGTTGAGGGGAGATGTGATTGCTCTTTATAAATACATCAGCGGGAGAAAAACCAGGGAGGGAGATGAGATATTTACGTTAAATGCCAATGTTGACACAAGAACAAATGGCTACAAACTACCATCAACAGGTCCGAGGTTTGGAATTAGAAGGTTTCTAACCATCAAAGGAATGGCATTCTGGAACAGCCTTCCAAGGGAAGCAGTGAGGGCAAAAAATCTTACTGGTTTCAAGACTGAATTGGATAAGTTTATGGCGAGCATGGTATGATTGCCTATAATGGCATGTGGTCCATCTGTGACTGCTGGTAGCAAAAATCTCCAGTGGCCAGAAACGGGACACTAGATAGGGAGTCTGAGTTACTACAGAGAATTCTTTCCCAGGTATATGGCTGATGGGCCCTGCTGACATGTTCTGGGTTCAACTGATCACCATAGTTAGGGTTGGGAAGGAATTTTTCCCCAGGTCAGATTTGCAGAGGCCCTGTGTGGTGTGTGTGGTTTTTTAGTTTTTTGTTTTTTGTTTTGCCTTCCTCTACAATATGGTGCCTGGCTCACTTGCTGGTTTAAACTAGAGCAAGTCATGGATTCTCTGTAACTTGAAGGCTTTAAACCATTATTTGAGGACTTCCGTAACTCAGCCAGAGGCTAGGGGTCTATTTCAGGAGTGAGTGAGGTTCTGTGGCTTGCAATATGCAGGAAGTCCCACTAGATGATCAGAATGGTTCTTCTGGCCTTAAAGTCTGAGTCGAATTGCTCTTTTTTTTTTTTTTCCCATTTCAACGAAAAACAACTTTTGTCCTATAGGCAACAATAACCTTCAATATTGCTCCACTCCTTTTAAAAACAACAAACAGCACAAGACACCTGTTATTTTGCTGGAGAAAAACAGCTCCTGCACAGCATGCACACCATCATTTAGAAAAACTCACCTCACTTAATAGACAGACACGGAGAGAGAGAAAGTAGCAAAAATGTCACGAGCTTCACGACAACAACAAATGGGAATGATGAATTATCACTACTAGGAAAATGCAGAAAAATGTCTGGGCTGAGTATATGCACGTGTTTTTATGGAAAAACAAAGTTCTTAGTTTTTACTCCACAAACTAGTCACTATTTTATTGCAGTTCTGCTAACAAAGGCTCTGCACACTTCAATGTAATTTCTGTAGTCTAGCCAATGAACTTGAGCCATAAATCATCAAGCAAGTACATTTTATGCATAGTCTAGCACCCCACCAATGTCACTGGGAGTGGCACCCATTCTTTATGGGTTAGTGGAAATCTAGATCAGGGTCACCGCTATCACACTTAAAGAAGCTTGAATGATTTTCTTAAAAGCACAGAATCTTGTTTCAAAATCTTCACCTCCTCTTCACTGTTCATCCAAAACCAAAAATAACCCCTTCCCTCAAAGTCTAAATTTGTGCATCCTTTTTTAATCTCTTCTAGGAATGGGCAACACCTGAGATTTTTGTTATTGGCTCTGCCAACTTTCCTCAGATGCATGAACATTTTATTAAACTGAAACCATGAGTGAATTGGTCGGGGTCTAATTTTATTCTAGTACAAAAAGGTCATGTTGGAGGAGGAGGAAAAGGTGTTTGGGGGGGAAAAATGGTTCTGGGGGTTTTTTTTGTTTGTTTTGCCCCTCTGTCTAGTCATTTCTCTTTCTGAACACTTTTCAAAGTATTCTTTATTTAAAAAAATTAGTACGGTGGGGCAAATTTGTGTGTGTATTTATATATGCTATGTTGCATATCTATGCAAGGCAGTATTTTTTCTTGTATACTTGACTGTGGTAAACTGTTCCTGTGCAACTGCTAGTTGTGGCCCTAGTTGGCATGGGGAATTCTGAACTCAAGTAAGATTAACTAGTGGGCTCATTTTGTATGTCCGTAATACCAGTTGGGATTCCCTCAGAGATCTTTTCCACTCAACTGATCCAGAACATGTTGCCAGCTCTCTGGGATCCAACACTTCAGTTCAGCTCCAGCTCGTCACTCAGGTTACTTCATTAGCCAAGTAACAGCTCTATGCCCACACTTGACAGGCCCAGACACTGGGGATTTAGGTATAGTTGATACCACAATTCCAAATCCTATCACATCCTACACAGTTTATGTACACTTTTTTCCTAGCTGCTAAAATCTATACTTGAATCTAATTGGTTTGGACATTGTATTGGTCTTTACATGATCCATCATGTATGTTCTCACCTTAGCTACACTTCAAGCTTATCAGTTCAGCGTGTTCCGGCTTATCTCAGCAAGCCCAAAAATATTCTCTTCAGCACACAGCTTGTCACACCCTTGTTTACAGTCTAACCTTAGCTTCAAATCAAGCTATAGGCAAGCTTACTAATGCCCAGCAAGATCTATGCCTACACTACCTAGAGTGCCTTTCCACCTCAAACATTTCATAGAAATTCTGTTATCTGAGATCTGGGGCAAAGAAAGATTTGGGCCACTCTTTTCAATGCAATATGTTGTGGGTGTGTTTTTGTTTTTTAAAACATTCACCAAAAAAGAATGCCTAGACCCTTAATGAAATGGAATATTGGCGATCTGGTAATATCTTTGTTTCCTCTTTAAACAGAGTCCCTAAATCAACACCTGGAATGTCTCAAACTCTTTGGAGATGAAACTGAAGATCAGATCCTTGAAAGTCTAAATGGGATTCTTCTGGCTCTTGCTGAAAACAGTTAAGTATCCCTCCGAACCATTTTGGATTGCCTAGCCACACCAGCAGACTTCCTGTGCACTTTTCACATATAATCATGATATCTATTAGATAAGGAGATCCCACCACCCAAGATGACAGAAAACAGGGCATTTTAGGAGTGAAGTCTCTGCTGCAAACAGGCTAATGGATAAATTAATTTGTCCTACTCTACCAGGAGAGTGCTTTAAGGTAGCAATATAAAAACAATATCAGGTTCCTAGCTAATGGGACCATAAATTCAGTTTTACTGGATTAGGAAATATAATCTAGAGCTGGTCAGAAACTTGAACTTCTGTTCCATGGGAAATTCTGACATTTTGAGAGGAAAAAATAACTCCAAATTAGAAAGAACCAAAACTCTCTCTTTTTAAATTAATTAAATCCTGAACATTTAAATTTTGGGGATATTGAAAAATATAGTTTTGGCAACATTGGTTCATTTTCACTTTAAATATTTTAAAAGTTCAATGTTAAATTGTTTTCTCAAGGAAGACAGATTGGAGAGGCAGCAGAGCAGGGTGAGGTGAGGTGTTCAAGACTTCCAGATCTTCAGAGGTGCTCTGCAAGTGTGTATCTTGGCACTGATCTATCCTCCCTTACCCTGTCAGCATGCTGATGGCATAAGTTGGCTGGGTTCCCTCGGAAGTAGCCATGGATGGGACCAAGAGAGAATTAAAACATTTCTGAGCTCTATCTAGCTGTTTCTGATGCTATGAGTACTTAATTTCCTCCTCCCTGACTGTGTCACACAGAAATGCAAGAGTCTGCATAGGACAGATGTTCCCACACCAGCATAACCCAGTAGAGCCCCAGCAGATGGGTTTCTAGGGGATTCCCAGGGAGTTGTGTGGGGATATCTGTCAATGGAGGGGATGATCCAGCCTTGAGTATTTAGCTTCTCAGTGGAAATGTCCTATTAGTCCTCAAAGGGTACTTGAAACTAATGAATTGCAAGCCTGCTGCTTGAACTGAGGTTCTTTATTGGAAGATGGACAACTGTGGAACCTGAAGAGTAAATGAGAGCTGTGGGGGAGGGAGGATTTAAGCAGAGGAGAATTAATTGGGGTAGCCTTAAAACAAACAACTACATTCCCTTCTAGGCAGAGATTTACAAAAGGGAGTTGTATCTGCTGATTCACAACTATAGCCATTGGCTACAGTGTAGTTAAGATGATATGAAAAGACTTGTTTAAATGGAATAGGGAACAGGCCAGCAGCTTCAATAAATCATTTGAGCAATGTCTTATTTTTAGCTACCTCTGATCCAGAAATACAGCAGCAAATAGAGTTCCACTTCGATTTAAAACTCTGGAGTTTCCTCAAGTCTGACTGTGAGCAGACAAATATACTGATCAAAAAAATCTGAAGGGGCAAAAATTCCAGATTTAATTTCTTACCTAAGAAATATGCCTGAATCCTAAAATCATCTTTTGGTGACTTTCCCAATAGATTGTTTTATCAGAAGCTAGTTATAATAAAGCACTGGGCTAAGTTATACATTTAGACAGCAATTAAAATATTGGAATGTGATTCAAGGTGTATGACTAGAAAACTAACTGAAGCCTTTAATAATAAATCTGAAATCTACACTCACTTGGAACTATTTTAATAAAGAAATAAGTCATACAAATTTCTTATTCTAAAAGCTAATACACTAATAGTGACATAGTATCTTCTTAAAAGACAATCTACTTGTTCATTTCACTTGGGAAGCATTGCATTTAACTTTACAAAGTTGGAAGTTCTGTTACAAATTTCAGTCTACAGTTTGATCACATTGTTCACTTCCACTCTGTTCTTCATTGTTCATGGTGTGTAGTTGGTCATTTCTGTCACAAGTTGTTGTTTTTGCTCCCTGATTGGATTAGTGAATCATTTTTAAACAGGAAAATAATGAACTTTTTACTAGGAATTTTCATATGAATAAACATCTGTGCTAAAATTCCTGAAATTATTTGAATAAGTATGGTTTATTCACAAATCCAAACTATCATACATGATGAACATTACAGTAGAATTTCAGCATTATATACACCAGAGTTACAAACGGACCTGTCAACCACAAACCTCATTTGGAACTGGAAGAATATAATCAGGCAGCAACACCCACCACTACCCCCCACCAAAAATAAAAACAAACCCCTCACGTACAGTACTGTAGTAAATGTAAATTACTTTTTAAAAAAAAGGGAAAGCATAGCAAAGTTTTTTTTTCTTTTCTGCATAACAAAGTTTCAAAGCTGTATTAAGTCAATGTTCAGTTGTGAAGAACCATAATGTTTTGTTCAGAGTTATGAACACTTCAGTTATGAACAATCGCTATTCCCCAGCTACTTTATTAAAAACCACCCATCCTCTCATCTCACGATCTGCTCACCCCCACTTTTCATACCCCCAAAGAAAAGATGAGGACACTGAAAAGATTAAAACACTAGGCTGTTGCTTTTGTAACATTCCCCTTCTAATCTGCAACCTAATTTGAAGCTGCTTTTCTACTGGACATTAGGGAAACTCTGTTCTTTCATTATTATCAAGGGGTCAGCTCACATTCATTCACCATGGGCTTAAATATTAAAGCTGCAGACGGTGACAAGTCATCTGTACTATACAGGCTAGATCTCACTTTCCATTCTCTGAAGCATTGTCAGCCTATTAGTGTTTAATTCCAGAGGCTGCTGTGTAGAAAGGTCTGGCAGTCCCAACCTATCCCCAGAGCCCTTTGCTTCTCCCAAGTATGTTGCTTACAAAAATAAAACCACGCACCTTTGAAGATTCAGTAAATAGGCCTGTCTGAGGGCTAATTTCTTATTTATTTGCAGCTTCACTTATGTTTTGCTGAGGTGGCAGTAGGTTGGTTTTACCTGTCAGCATTCGCTTGGCACTAGTTGCCTCTCCTTCAGAGCTTGGGGGATTTATTCAGTTGCCATGGCAACGTGGTCTGCGTTTGAAGGTTAGACTGTGTGCTTTGTACAACACATGTGCATTTGACAGCTCTTGAAAGAAACCCACTAATCATATTTTCAGAACTTTATTCTATCTCCTCATTTAACTTATTTCAGACATCGACCCTTGAGGAATCTCAAGAATAAATGTTCAAGTGGATTTCAACTATTCTTGGGCCCTCTCCCCCACCTGCAGAGAGGATGACATAAGAGTTCTTATGCCTACTCAATGGCATGCAAGGATCCCTCTGTCCTGGAGTGGATCTTGCCCAGTACTGCCAGCTGTCTTCATTACTTGTCCACAAATAAAAGGTTGCAGGACTGGGCTCATCACTGTTAGAAATCACAGGAGATTTTCTAGGTGATTTTCCTGCATAACAAAGACTTGCATAATTTGGCACAGATGTATTTTCTGCACACTGGGGCACAGGCCTGGAAAAACAGAAGATGCTGTACTTAAGGATTGAGGTATATTAGAACAGTAGCACTGGGGAAGCTTGCACCTGTCGGCACAGGCATTTGATTTGGCACCAAATTCCTCAATCAAAAACACTTATGCAAATGGCGATTGGAGCTCAATATTTAAAGTTTGTGCTGAGTTTTATACACAAGCCTCTTGTAATCTTATTCTTAATTTAAGAAGGAAATCTTGTTAGCTGTGTTTGTGGTGATATTTAGCTTATTTGCAACATTTTACAAACATGTTAGTTTTACTTATTATAGTGTATGCTGCTACTTACTGAGTTTCATTAGAAGAAAATGTGCTTTTTAGAAAACATGTCCAAAACCCCCTCAGATTACATGTTTCTGGATACTGAGGAAAGGAAACATGTAGATCTTTTTAGAGCACCAATAGAAAGTCTCTTGAAAGTAAAAGAGGTGAATCACAAACACCATGCTAGACCACAATAGTGATATGCCTATCATCACAGAGCTACTAACACCTGTGTTACATTGTTGTAGTTCAAGCAAAGTAATAATGTTTAGAAATGCCTAGCATGATTTCATTCTTTAAATGTCACTTGTGTATGATGATGGTCTATTTGCCTGGGTTGGGGCAGGTTTGTTTATTTAAAAATAAATAAAAGCAGGTTGGTGGTCAATCCATCCTAGCAGATAAAGAAACTTTAAAAAAAACAAAAGATCTTTATTACTATCTACATAAAACATGGAATTTTATTCCAGGATAGCATACGATGGAAGGTATGTGTGACTGACTATAGAATAAGGCAACCCATTATGCTAGGAAAATTTTTTATGACGAGGCTGAGTCCCACTTCTTCTATTGAAGTTTTAGCCTCCTTCAGCCAGTGTCAAAGCATAAAAAGACTTGTATCAGCCAGTGCTCAAGTAGGAAAGAGTAGCATTTCTTATAGCCCTTTGTCAAAAGACCAACCTTCCCTCTCCCACCACTCTTCCTCAGCTGACATGAGCCTGTGTTTGTTTATATAGCCATCCTCCAGAAGACTCGGTGTCCTGATGACAATTAGACATGAGACAGCAGGGATTCCTATTGTGGGGTAGGTCTATAATGTCAATCCTAATTGCTAGGAGCAGCTGTATGGCTGCTGGATGACAGACCAGACATCAACCACAGTTCATTTCTCACAGTCGGAGAAGATGGAAATGTTTCCTCTCTTAGGTCTGACACATAGGGTCCCATTCAGCAAGGTTCTTAAGCAATTCCTGACTTTGAACAAATGAGTAGTCCCAGTGACTGCATATGCTTAAAGTTAGACAGGCGCTTAAGTACCTTGCTGAATCAGGACCTTGATTCCAAACACTGCCTAGACATCTACAGAAACCATGAAGGCAAATACAGTAAATCAAATTCATTGCTGCTACTGTTAACTTTGTTTATCATTGCAGAGCAAAGATCCTCCAGCTTACTCACAGACACTGGGATTTTCCCAACTTTAGCTCAAATTCTCAAAGGCAATCCAAGCTGTGCAGTAAAGGCAGCCCAGGTGATTGCAGAGATAGCAAAGAATGGTACGTAAAGTGGGTAGCGTTCCTATAAATAATGTTAAACCTGTTATTACAGTATACTTTCAATCTACTTATCTGTTCCATGGATGCTAATTATTGGCCTTGCAGTTGATGTATTGGTTTTATTTCAACAAGGCAAGTTCCTAGCAGCTTCTCTCCTGTGTCTGTGCAGAGGAAATGAAGAAGCCATGTATCGATGCAGGTTTGGTTCTAGCTTTGGTACCTCTGCTGGAAAGCACGGACCAAGAGATGTTGCTTCATGCTGGGAGGGCCATTGGCCGCATCTGCTATGAAAACAGTAAGTACTCAATTTGCTGAAGGAGTGCTGTACATTCTGGCTACAGTAGCAAGGTTGTGGGTAGTGTGTGTTGTGTGGTTGTTGGTTTTTTTGTTTTTTTTTAAACATGGGCTTTCTACTTAGACTGAGGCTAACATGCTTTATATGTAGTGCTATGCGCCAGTGGTGCTAGTTCAGTTTCCAATTGCTTCTACAATAGACACATACTAGCAAACACAGCATGGTTTTGACAGCAAGGAGACAATAATTAAGGGGTTGGAGTCACTTTTGAATAACTTTTTTTACTCATTGTAATTACAGTAAGTTAATACCAACCCCCCAGCCAAATCATTTAAGTAGCTTTCACTTAGGAACAGCATGTTTTATTAAACTGTCTCTTACTAAGTTGTAATTATTTGTATTACAATAGTGCCTAGAGACCAACTGAGATCAGGGCCCCATTGTGCTAAGCATTGTACATGCATACAATAAGAGACACTTCCTGCCCCAAAGAGGTTAGTCTAAATAGACAAGACAAAGGGAGGAAGGGAAACAAAGATGGACTGCCTTGATCAAGATCACCCAGGAAGTCAGTAGCAGAGAACTCAGGTCTTCTGATTCCCAGTCCATTGCTTTACCTACTGAACTGCACTGCCTCTCATGGTAAAACATGTTTATAAAAACTATGCTGTTTCACTGTTAAGAAAATTTGCCATAGGGAAAAATCTGGGCATATATTGTGGCATCTTTGATTTATTTTGATGAAACCCAAAACAGTGCAACATGTTGGGAATTTAAATATTGTAGATAAAGCAGGTTGGATGCTTCAGAAGTAGAATAACTACAATTATCTGAGTCTGTCAGAAATTCCATAAATAAGTGGGAAAATAATCGTGTATATTTACAGCCAGATTCCCACCTCTTGTAAACTGATGCAGCTCCATTGACTTCATTGAAGCTATGCTGACATACACTAGCTGAGGATCTGGCTTCTAAGACATAAAAACACCATACAGAGAGGTGCTAAACTGAAGTGCTGTTATATGTCCTAAGACTCTTTGGCACTGGAACAGCACAGATTACCTCTCCATCTGAAAGAGAACAGCTGTTTAAACAATATGAAAGCATAATGCTGTCTTCCTTCTAGAGAACATACTGTAATGGTACATGTTTAGAACCTTTTATCTTTCATAAAGTCATCTTCTCAGAAACAACCACAATTATTCTAGAATGCAAAGAGCTAAGTTTTGGCAGTGTCACAAACTTCATGCAAGATACAGGGTTGCACTGCCCCAGGAACACAGCTGGAACTAGACTGTGAACCAGAGTCACAATCTGGTTGCTAGTTCTCATCCTGCTCCAGTGAGTAAAGTAACCTGAACCACCTCTAAGCCTGACGCTCCAGTTCATTTGTACTGACTGATACACTGAGGGACCTACCTAAGATTCTACCTGTTCCCCCCTCCCATACACCTGCATGAGGGCCAGGCATACATTTTTAACAGTGCAGATAGTTAACCATTAGAACAATTTACCACGGTATGACCTAGGTGTGACTCACCATACCCCCTCCTTGCCGTCTTGGAGATTAGTTCTTTAGGTCGGTACACCCTTTCCCGATGGTGCCTTGCCCACTGTCACTTCTGCTCTCTGACCCATCTCACTCCAGGGACTGTGGCATCCTCTTCATGACACAGCCCTCTGGCCATGTCACCATCTGTACTCCCCCCTTCTGCAGGTTAGTACTGCAGTCCAACTGTCCAGCCAATTCCAGTGATGAGGACCCAGGCCTGCCAACTACTCCTGGTCCCAGGCTAGGGACCCTGTCTGATAGCCATGTTGTGTCTCCTTAACTCCCCTATTACTGCTATGCTTCCCTCAGCCTCTTCCATTGGTGTCCTGGCACCTCATCTTAGGGCCTTCAGACACTGTTCTCTATCCAAAGTACTGGCATGCCTTCCTCTTGCTAGGAACACAAACTTCCCTCCTTGAGCTCTATGCAGCTATTGACCCTGCACAGCCCTGCAGCTCTTCTTATATTGGCTGCTCCTCACAGCCTCTTTCCTATTGGCTGCTTCCCTGTGCAGCCTCCAAGGCCTCTATTAACCCCCTACATGCCAATGTGGGGCAGATACCCCATCACACAAGGGTTGTAGTGGATTCTACAGCACTGACCATTTTAAATTGAAGGCTGGATGTTTTCCTACAAGATATGCTCTAGGAATTATTTTGAGGAAGTTCTACAGACTGTTATACAGAAGCTCAGACAAGATGATCACAATGCCTTCTGGCCTTGAAATCTACGAATCTATAATGGTCCTGAGAAGTTTGTTCTGAATCTTGTGCTGCTACAGCTTTACCCACCTGCTCCATAATTTAGGGCTCTTGACACTACCCACAATGAGGTAAGCAGTCAGTTAAATGATGACATCCTTAAAGCACTGCAAAACCTCATCTCTCAGTCTTCATTTTAGTCATCTCCTACGTTAGACTGTTGTATCATCTCTCATTGACATGTTCACTCCCACTACAATTGCCTTAACACCTTTTTTTATAATGGCCTAACTGCTCAGCTCCCAAAAAACAATTTTATCATGAGGGTAGAGTTTAAGGACACAGTTCTGGTCTTGTAATTTCACAGCAGAATTCTTCATTTTCCATCCACATGCAGAACTTCTATTGGATATAATTAACCTGAATTGGCAAGGCAAAACTCTTGTTAGTTTGGAAGGATAATGGATTCAAGATCATGTGATACAAGGCCAGAATGGATGGACTAGTGTGATCAAATTTTGATCCTCTTGAATTAATTCCTGTTTAACTAGAGCATTTTTTAAAATAAAAATCTAATCTTAAATTTAATATTTCCAGTGATAGATTGTCCACCACAACCCAAATTGTTCCTATGGTTAATTACCCTCAGTTAAAATTTGCACCTTATTTATAGTCTGTATCTTGTAGCAACATTTTGTTTTAACTCTTACCTTAGTGATACCTCCTCCAGGCCCTAGTTAGTATAATGATGGATTAATCCAAGATGAAATTCCTGTTGCCTTTCATTTCTATGCTTTTGATTTCCAGGTGACCTTCAGGAGCAGCTGGTGGAGGCAGGAGTGATCACATCACTGGTCAGGATATTAACTGACTACCCAGACAGTGAGCCACTTGTCCGTGTCAACCTGTTGGCCTTATGCAACCTCGCAAACCTAGGTGGGCATTAAAACACTCCCAAATTTGCAACAGTATTGGTTTCCTTTCTCATGCTACCATTGGCTTGTTCTTAGGCAGTGTTTCCACAAGTAGGGTTGGCCATAGTAGGCAAATATTTTGACCTAGTATCAGATGAAGTCACTGCACTTCCCTGCATAGAGATTAGAAACCTGCAGTTAGGATAAATGCAAGACTCTTTGTTTCTTGTTACACAGAGGTTTACCTCCTTGCTACGTGCCCCCTTGTGGCCAACCTAAATATACTCTTTAACCATTCATAACTAAACACCAGAACCCGTAGCACAGTGGTCCCCAACCTTTGCATCTGACAAGCGGTGTCATCGAGAGGCGTTGCCCCTGAATTTCTGCGGCATTTTGGCGGCAACACCTCTCTGACGCTGCTTGCCGGGCACCACATTGGGGACCGCTGCTGTAGCAGTTGCTGACCAGCCACACACACATAATTAAGATTCAATACATGTCCTAGCCTCTTCCCAGAAAAAATTAATGTAGCTGGTGTAAACTGATGTAGCTCTACTGACTTCTATCACAGAGTATATGATAGTACTACTTTTTTTTTATTTAAAATGTGTTGCAATTTAATTTCATTAAGTATCTTTGTTCATGTATCTCATACAGGACAAGGGACACTAGGAATTTTTGATACACCTTCTCTCTCTCTACCATTCATCACTTTATAGGTCTTAATAAAATGACTTGATTCTTTTCTCACTTATACTTGTTTAAAAATGGTGTAGTTCCATTAACTTCAAACAGTTGCTCCTGATTTATACAAGCTTAGTGAAAGAAGAATCAGGTGTGAAGTCTTTAATTTCTCTTACTAAGGGAATTCTGTGATGATTGTGAGAACCTCAAATTTGGTTTGGGGAAAAAAAAATCTCTAGCCCTCATGGTTGCTGATAAAAATCTTGAAACAAAAACCCTAAAGGCTCACAAAACAGAAGACCAATTATTTTAAAAAAAGTGTTTTGTTTTTTTAAATTCTCATTATTTTTAAGCCAATCTCGATTTTTGGGGAAGGGCTGACTTTGTTTCTGAACTCTTAATGTTGGCAATACTGCATTCTGGACACATTCTATTTCAGCCATGTCCTTTTATACATATTTTCTTAAATTGTTAAATGTTCTATATCTCATGGCATTATAGCTTTTGAAAAACTTTCCACACAAGCTCTGTAAGTGCCCATCCTGAACAGGTTGGTTAGATTCTTGCTGGGATACTTTCTTTTGCATAGAAAATGTTCTGGTAAAGTGGTACATGTTGTCATACCACAAGACTAATTCATCACTGCTATTGAATGCAATGAAGTTAGGACAGCAATTGCTTGACCATTATTAAAAAGGCATAGCCACAGGAATTACACAACTGGATTAGACAGCAGAAGAAAAATGAGGCAGATTGTTTCATACATGTAACATTTAATCATTTAAGGGGAAGGATTTAAGGGGGGAAAATTAGCAAGGCAACTAGATTCAAAGTAGCATCCACTCATCTCTCTAGGGAGAGATTTTTTTTTTTAACAGTATTACATTTGGGTGTGAAAACATACAAAAATCATGCCTTTATTGTCCACACAGTGATAGCTAAGGAGGTACTAAGCAAGACAAAGGTTGCTGAACATCTAGTGAAGCAGCTGAGAAGGGCAGAGAATCATCAGAGGATAGAAACCATCATTGAGGTTCTACAGATGCTAGCGGAGAATGGTAAGGGTTCTCTTATCTTGACTACTAGGCTCCTTAGGATAGAGGATACTAGCATAGTGGCTACAATGAACACTCTGGGGGTTTCAGTGGCATTCCGTTACTGGAGGCAGGGACATAAGCCCCTCCTCACAGAAATGATGGGCGAAATCCTGGCCAGATTGATCTAAATGGAAAATTCCATTGACTTCAGTGGGGCCAGGATTTCACCCATCATTTTAAAACATGGTTCTGTGAGACAGTGGAGGAGGAAATGAGCCTGAATAAAATATATGGTGAGGTAGTAGTGTGAAATGAACCATTTGATAACTTTGTGTATGATACACACATCCTCCATAATGTACGGGAATGCAGAAGATTACTGGGACCTCAGAAAAATTACTGGGAGCTGATCCTAAATATATTTCAAAAATTGTAATGGGTATAAATGGAGATAAAAGCCACCCATTTATTAAAACAATCATAATCGGCAGTGGTTGACTAATGAGGTTGACTTCAGTGAATCAAATGATAGTTAATGCTAAATCAATAATTTTATGAAAATGGTATTTCCATGAATATTTCTAACTCCAAATGTTTTACCTTTGTGTATTTATTTATAATTAAAGAGATCACACATCCAGGTTTCACAGGGACAGGCCCCTGTCTTCATATGATGTCCAAGGAACTTCTTTAGGGTGCCTGAAATGGCCCAGTTTTTAATTTCCTCCATCAAAATATTTATGGGGTTTTATTTATGTTTTTTCAAGACATTGCTATCTCACACAATTTGTTCAGGGTTTATCAGAACCAGAAAGTCTAGTGGAATGAGTGGTCAAACAGCATTCCCCACACTAGAGTGAAAAGAGTAATAGCTAGAGATGTTATCAAAGCTGTTAATTTTGTTCAAACTCAATATTAACACCACTGGGAAAAAATCCCCCACTCTGAGAAATATGGCCATGGTGCTGCCAAGTTGCAAGCTAGCAACACCAAAACACAGCTATTAAATTATACTTGTCTTTCACATTAGTATTTTGCAATTCTCAAAAGATATCACTCTAGTTATAAAGTATGTGACACAGACCATCTGAAATGTAATTTTTTTAAAGCACAAAACATTATAAATTGCAATAGAAATTCCACAGTTGCCTCATCGTCTCCCTCTCCCCCTCCCCTTGCTCAAAAAAATTACAATGATCTGTCTAAAAGGTGTATTTATTCTGAGTGTGGTGTTTTCCAATGGCAACATCCCTGTTTATGAACAAGAGTCCCACAAATTACTGCACCTGGAAACATCCTGACTTAAATGTATTGGGGATTTAGCCTCCTTGCATTCACTTTTTATGCAGTGACCCAAAGAGGAAGCCATTAATATGCATGTTCTCCTGACCTCTGCAGATGCTTTGAAAGTGCAAATGGTAGAGGCGGGTGTGCATGAGGCACTGTCAGAGATCCTGCTGAGGCTCCAGGGAAGTTCACAGGCAGAAGATATGTGCAGTGTGAAGGCTGCATCAAATCTCATTGTGTCTCTGCTCCTTGGAGGTAAGATGCATGGAGAAGTAGTAGAAAGTCCCATTAGCAGCAGGGATTGCCATCTGCTCCTGTGCTTTCATTTCCTTTCTGCAGGCACAGCTGCAGCCTGTTGTTTCAAGATTCCTTGGGGGAATTCTTCTCAACAGCCATTCTATTTATTTTTTTTCTCCACTTACAGTATGATTGTAATGCTCATGTTGCCATATTTTCCTCCAAGCATATACACATTTTGCCTCAGGCATTTAATGCCACTACGCCTGCTCCTAGGCGGAGGCTAGAAATGCAATAGAATAGGGTACTGCCGCCTTAATTGTGGCTTTGTGTGTCAGTCCAGTCCATCTAGAGCTGGGTTTCTCCAACTTTGTGATAACCTGACTCCTGTGGGTAGCCAGAAATCTACAGTCCTCCCCAAAAGTAAGGAAAGCTCAGATATAGGGCCAAATTATACTTCTTGAGTTAGCCTCCAATTTTAAAGGGCCAGATCCTTAGCTGCTGTAAACCAGTGTAGCTCCACAATCTGGCCCATAATGTGAAGTGAAGGACTAAGAATACTACTGTTGTAGCATAGACAGTGCCTACATCAGTCTCCACAGACTAAGCTCTGCTGCTGACTAATGCAGTCATAGGTCTATATGAAGACCCTGTATCTGCCCCCTTTTTCATGGAGACATTTCACAGTATGATGGGTCCTTTCAAGTAAACTGGCTTCTGACATGGCAATCTGATAGACTAGTGTTCTCAATTTTTCCCCTCAATACACCTTAACTCACTCAGTACATTTAAGTACCCATTATGTATTCTTCATTCATTGTTCAAAAATGGACCAAGTATTTCAGCCATCTGAATTACTGAAGGAAACATAAGAATTTTAAAATTGCTTTGTATTACATGTTTCTATGTACTGAAAATGGAGAACACTAACCTTCTAGAATATACATTTTGCTGCCCCAGACCTTTCATTTCCTCAGTCACACTGCTGCACTGTGAGAAGGGACAGAGTCCAGCAGCAGCTTTTGAGAACAGAGAGCATAAAATGTCATAGAAAACATCTGAAATGCTGCTTTAGATCGGTGAGACACAGACTCCATACTCAACCATAAGATAGAGCAGAAAAATGTTAGCAGCTATTTCTGCTGATCCTAATTGTAATTTGGTTCACATGGCCTTGTATGGTTGACAGCTTTGCAGCATTTGGGGCTACATGAATTAAAGAATAACTGCACAGAATCATGCATTTACATTGCATCCTTTGCCAAAATCTCAAGGTAACTGACAATTTAATTAAACTTTTCTTAAAAATTATGAAGCTGTGGCAAACATTTGAATTAAACACTACAGTATATTTGGATTTCTCAGTATAAAGAACTAGTTCCAGATTACTAATCACAAATCTATGGCTTGCATTCTTAAGATTGCATTTAGCCTATGCAGATCTCAATGAGTAATGTAGTGACACTGAACACTTGGAAACACCGTAGATACATGCTATTTCCTCTGTCCCCACTTGTAAATCCTATGAGATTTCCATGCATGGATTACATGTGTGTGTCTCTCTCACACACACACACACACACACACACACACACACACACACACACACACACATACACACACACACACACACACACAATTTAGCCTTTATCTCAACTGTGATCACATTGCCACTTAAGATTCCATCCTGCAAAGTACTGATTTCATGAAAAGATGAAGGAATTTAGCACTCTGGAGGACAGATTTATACAGGCATCAGTTCAACACAGAGTGAATGGCTCGGTTCCTCCAAATCTTCATATACAATTGTTATTGTATTATGCCTCTGCTTGGGAGAAACCCACTAGTGGACTACCGTAAGACTGAATAACTTCACACTTTCTGAAGAGGATGGTCCTTTCATGCAAGACTGGAGCATATAGCAAAAAGTAGTGTGGGGAATCTTGCATAAGGCTACTAGCCATATACTGAGCGTGTGGATTAGTGCAAGACATCTGGAATGATACATTTTATAACTTTCACTTCACCTTCCTGCCAACTCTGATGTTCTGTTAGAGGAAACAATAGTCTACAAACTTCTGAAACCTTGAGCAGTACTATTCTATAATAGATGCAAAGTAGAGCTTAGATGTACTTTTAGGCTTCTCTTCATTTATTGTATAATAGATGAATCCATGCAGAAGATGTTTGCTAATGGATGTGGCATTATCTACCAGAAGGTTGGTACCTGGCTTGCATCCAATCACCCCCAGCTGCAGCTAACAGGAGCACTGGCTGTTGCTAACTTTGCCAGGAATGGTAAGATTGCTTATTCATTACCCATCAAAGTTATCAAGAGAGGTGGTATTGTTTGTTTCTTATTAGAGAGTGCAATACTATTAGATTTCATGGCACTCTCTCACTCGCATACACATTTTTGTTTTCCTATTCCATGGTGATGCATGCATCTTTACGTTATGGATGCTAATCATTTCAAGGTCATTGTGTGGGCAGGGCTCCAGCCTCACTCTGACTCAGTTAATATAGCTCCTGTTCTAAAGCATCTTCCACTATTCCAGTCCTGAACCCCAGCACCCCCACAAATGTCAAAGCACCTCAGTCCGGACCTGCAGTTTCATTTGCTGACTTAGTTCATTTCCATTGATTGAAGTATGCAAATGAATTAGAGGGAGGAAGTTCTGACTGGTTTAATTACCTCTGATGTCACAATGCTCCTCAGCCTGCAGCACCAAATGGACCCTGTGAGGAAAGCAGGTTTTTCTGGTGTTCCACTTTTCCAATTGTCCCCCAAACAGATAGACTTCTTCCCACTGATACCTGGAACTTTCCCTGAAACTAGAAATTAAGCAGGAGTAGTCTTCAAAAGTTCTCAAAATGCCATTGAATGGACTATTAGGCCTCATTTCACTCAGTTACTTGCTATTACTAGAGGGTTGAATGCTTTGCTTCTGTTGGTCAAGGTCCTTGCACATACTAGAGGCTTCATGCAACCTTTCCCTCCTGCTCCTATTTTAGGGACTCCATGCATCCCACCCACTCTCTCCTCCTCTGCCAGGGGCTCTGAGTGCCTCCTATTCCCCTGATGCCAGGGGCTCTGTGTGCACCTCACTTCCCCTTCATTCTGATGTAGGATAAAACTTTCAAAATCACCAAGTGATGCAGGTTCCTTAGTGTGTAAGGCCCATTTCCAAAAGAGACTTACTTGCTCTGGAACATTTTACCCATAGTCATCTCAGAAGAAAAATTGAGTAGCTTGAACTTAGGAAAGAAATTTCAAGGGAGACCATTTTGTCACACTACGTACCCGCAGTGTAAAGAAAGCAACAGTGATTGCTAAGGACTATAAGCAGAGGAACATAAAGAAGTGGCATTGCCTATAGGATAGGAAGGAAGGAACTGCACTTATATTGATAGCACTGTTAAAAGGACATGGTTTCTAACAGCTAGGCCTTGAGCAGTGCCGTCCATAGAAAAACTCTCAGTTAACACAGTGGGTCTTTTATAACCCAACTTAAAGCCAGATGAATTCCTACATTTTGTGGGTAGTCATAATAAAATATTTGATCAGTTCTACTGGAAGAGCTAATGGAGCCACCCAGTCATTTTAACAAATGACATAGCCCCATCCTTAACTCTTTTTCTGTTCTCAAACCCCCCCGCCCCCAAACACACATACACAGAGGCTTGAGTTCTTGATTGCATTTTGCCTAGCAGTGAGCATTGTACATTATCGCTCACTGGAAATGTCCTCTATGCCTTTAAAAACTTGCTAACATAGATTTAATGTTTGGCTGAATGACTTTTTATTTTAATTCCTTCTCCCCCTGTGCCATTCCCTCCACCCCCACATTAGACATTCTGGCTAGAAGAAGTGAATAATCCCTGTCTGGCCTCAGTCTGTGCTGCTGATGTATGCACAGTCTTTAATCTAAGTAAAAAAATCCTGTGACTATCTGATTGCAGTGCTAAGGGACCTCTGATGAGGCAGTGAAAAGATGACAGCTTTTGCAGCTGAGAAAATAGCTATTCCTAGCCAGTTTTAACTGTAAGCCATTAAATTGAAGGCACATGCAAGGCTGCCACCATACAGGCAAAAATCCACAGAAAGAGCCACTTGGGAGCTTTGCAACAGTCAAAGAAAGATGGCCACTAAAGGGATTGTGGCTGTTTGCATATTACTAGAGGAGGAAGGGTATTGTCATTCTCTTTCTCTCGTTTGTGTATGTATAAAGTTAAAGTTCAGTGAAAGTGAGACTATTTCAGTATAGACTTGAGCCTATTAAAAAACCTCACACTACATATTTTACCTGTAACATTCTGTCAAACAAAGCCCTTGACTTATTTCCCGAAAGGATACATGGCCATCCAAAGAGACTTGTGAATTTTCTCAGGCCTCTGATCTCAAAATACCCAGGATCTTGCAGGGGAGCATGTCTGAGAAATCACATACAAAATGTCACCATTAAAAGCTGCATTAATGAATGGAAATTAATGAAAGATTTTTCTTGAATAAAATTTGCAAAATTGGAAGGAATGTCAGTTTTCACAAGTACACGTTTAAATGTCACAAGTATTTGACAAGTTTCAACTGAGATATGTAACAAAGGAAAAAGCAAAGTTTAGCTGAAATGCAATAGTAATGATGATGCTAGAGACACATCAAAAAGGAACCTATGAAAAGAACCTTGCATCCCTCAGCACAGATCAGGAAGAGAGAGACATTGCAGCGGAAAAGGCATTGAATAATCCTATGGTTTAGAACAGGGGTGGGCAAACTTTTTGGCCCAAGGGCCACATCTGAGTATGAAAATTGTGTGGCGGGCCATGAACGCTCAAGAAATTGGAGGTTGGAGTGTGGGAGTAGGTGAGGGCTCTGGGTGGGAGTGCAGGCTCTGGGGTGGGGCTGGGGATGAGGAGCTGGGGGTGCAGGAGGGTGCTCTGGCCTGGGACCAAGGGGTTCAGAGGGCAGGAGGGGGATCAGGACTGGAGCATGGGGTTGGGGTGCAGGAGGGGGTCAGGGGTGCAGCTCTGGGCAGCGCTTACCTTAAGCACCTCCCAGAAGCAGAGGGATGTTCTCCCTCCAGCTCCTCCGTGTAGGGGCAGCCAGGCGGCTCCGCACACCATCCCATCCACAGGAATGGCCCCTGCAGCTCCCGTTGGCCATGGTTCCAGGCCAATGGGAGCTACAGGCGCAGCACTTGGGGCAGGGGCAGTGTGCGGAGCCCCCTGGCTGTCCCTATGTTTAGGAGCCGGAGGAGGGACATGCTGCTGCTTCCAGGAGCTGCGCAGAACCACGGCATGTACAGAGTGGGGCAGGCCCCTGACCCCGCTCCCCAGTTGGAGCACTGGAACAGGGCAAGCCCCAGACCCTGCTTCCCAGCAGGAGGAGGAAGGCCAGATTAAAATGTCTGAAGGTACGGATGCAGCCGCCGGGCTGTAGTTTGCCCACCCCTGGTTTAGAAGCAGCTAAATAAGGTCAATAAGTTGCAGGGAGGTAAATTCTGAACAAAAAAAATATGTATCAGTTGAAATAATTTTCTTGACTGTATAATGGATTTAAACCGGGGTGGACAAACTACGGTCCAGGAGCCACATCCAGCCCTCCAGCCTGTTTAAACCAGCCCTCCAGCCTGTTTAAACCAGCCCTCAAGCTCCTGGGGAGTAGGGTCTGGGGCTTGCCCTGCTTCTGCGCTCCAGCTGGGGAGTTGAGTTGAGTCGGGAGTTGAGTCCAAGGCTGCTCCACAGACGCATGCTGAATCTCCCGCAAGCAGCGGCATGTCCCCGCCCCCCCCCCAGGCACTGCAGACGAGGCAGTGCGCAGAGCCGCCTGGCCACACCTCTGCATAGCAGCTGGAGAAGGGACATGCCACTGCTTCCAGGAACTGCTTCAGGTAAGCGCTGCCCAGATCCTGCATCCCGACCCCCTCCTGTGCCCCAACTCCCTCCCGTGCCCTGACCCCTTGCTCCAGCCCTGATCCCTCTCCTGAACCCCAACCCCCTGCCCCAGCCTGTAGCCCCTCCCACACCCTGAACTCCTCCTTTCTGGCCCCACCCCAGAATCTGCACCCTTAGCCAGAGCCCTCACACACACCCCACCCCAACCCCCTGCCACAGCCCTGAACCCTCTGAACCCCTTGGTCCCAGCCTGGAGCACATCCTGTACCCTAAATCCCTCATCCCCAGCCTCACCCCAGAGCCCACACCTCCAGCTGGAGCCTTTCCCCTCCCCACCCCATGCATCCCAACCCCCTGCCCCAGCTCAGAGCCCCCTCCCACACCCTGAACTCCTCATTTCTGGCCCCACCCCAGAGCACACACCCCCAGCCAGAGCCCTCATCCCCTCCCACACCCCAACCCCAATTTCATGAGCATTCATGGCCCGCCATACAATTTTCATACCAAGATGTGGCCCTTGGGCCAAAAAGTTTGCCCGATCCTGATTTAAACCCTCTTTTAGAGCCAGATCCTCATCTGGTATAGCGCCATTGAAGTGAATGGAACTTCACAGATTTATACCAGCCTGTGGTATGCAGTACTCAGTTCTCTTTCCCATATTTTACCAATCTGAGTTTACATTAAAAGGGGGTGAGTGTGGGAAGCATTGCCCAGACTATAGTAAAGTTCAACCACTAATACCAGAAATGACTTTTTTCCTCTGGGCCAATAATTATACTAGCAAAAATTATTTGCTTTTTGGCTGTATAGGCACCCTACTGCACCAAAGGGCATGTAAGTCCACCACACTCTCTTGGGGAAGGATATCCTGGACACACAGGAATTAGGGGAGACATGGATTAAGAGAAATTAGAACAAGCACAAGAAGGATCTAAAGGAAAGTTTCCCTGAGAGCACAATTTCATGTCTTTCTTCTGTAGGAGGCTGCAGCAGCTCTGATAACAAAAGGGTTCTTAGAAATAAAAGGTATATGTAGCAGCTCAGGCAGGTGTAAAGGTAGCTTAAGGTCACCTTTGCTGAGCATGAGGGCAAGTTCTGTGCAGCTGAGGATTGCTATTGCTCTTGCTAAAAGGTGATCCCTGTTGAACCACAAAACATCTAATAGTTTCTGGTGTTCCCCAGTGGAACACTGCTGGGCATAACAACTATCACTGTGTCTCATCTCTCCACCTGAATGCTTGTTTTCCCCTCTTTCTTAAGATGGCAACTGTGTACGGATGGTGCAGCTGGGAGTGGTGCTTCAGCTTTTGGACCTTTTAGAGCAACACATGGACAATGGGGATGTTTCTGTTCAACATGCTGCACTGAGTGCCCTTCGAAACCTTGCTATCCCAGGTACAGAGCTGGTAGACAATCTCCTATCCATAAACAACTGGTGTCCATGGAGGGACAGGTCAATACCTAGTGTAGATCCACTGAAGTCACAGATTCTGGTGCATTTTCAGATTCTGACAGGTATCTGAGCTTTTTTTCCTGCAAAATAATTCATGCATGTGAATAACTGACTGGGACTACTCATGTGCAGAAAGTTAAGGAGCTTGCAATTATTCATAGGGATCTTATTAGTCACTACTGCAATGGCTTAACATTGCACACAAATACTATATAACAGGACAGGAAATGAAGAACAGTAGATACACTTTAAGCAGTGTAGGAGGCAGGAAGGAATTATATCCCACTATATCTTCAAGGGATTTTACAAAACTGCTCCTCTCCTTCTTTGAAACCAATACTAATTTAGAATCAGTTAAAATTTGACCTATATGTTGCAGTGTAGAGTTTCTGCTCTTGAGATCATTAATAAATACATCATCTCATGTCAAATGCAGCTCTGCTGTCTGGGAGTGCAATTGAGAGTAGGAATTAATTTGTCAGAACACTTCTAACAGTACAATGCCACCCAAAATGATGTTGGGGCATTGATTTAGCACTGGCTCAGAGGAAAAAGTGCCAACTCCAGAGCCACCAATACTGTACTACTATCTGCAGCAACAGGGTGTTCTTGGAGGTCCCCTCTCTCAATACTAAACTGACCAGGTTGTTTAACTTGTCTAAGCACAAAATGGTGACTTTCTATGATAAAAATGTCCAAGAGTTTGTCAAAATAAAGCAAAATTAGTGCCATGGAATATATTTGTATCCTTCTCCTATTGACTAGTAGCTAGATCTTGTGCCTCTTCTCCACTGCCTCCTTTTAATATTTGGTAAATGGTCTCTCTCTGAAGAAAACATGTCTCATTTCAGAAGTTCATTCATTTCTCTCAATACTCATGTTTAAAGTTGGGTACCCTGGTGTACTGGGTGGGACCTGGGTGTTGATCAAACTAGAGTGATAAAGTTGGCCATAACCTGTGTGTGTGTGTATTTTTGTTTGTTTTTTTAATGCAATGTGCTTCAGAGCACAGTCCCTGTCAATTGTTCTAAACTGGTGATATTCATTTGAAAGGTGAAGAGGAGAAATTTTCAAAAATTTTCTAATGCAACATCTTGCTTGAACCAGCATATATGTGTGTGTGTGTTAGTGGATACAGCCCAACATACAGGTGTTTCTTGGTGCTAAAAGTGTACAACAATTTTATGGCATATTTAACCTGAGCTGTTTTTAATCAAAATCAAAGTGTTTAAAATGTTTCTGACAATTTTGTAATGTAATGTTGAAACATCCCATTTTGACATTCTTGGAACTCGCTGTTTCAGTTTTTGAAACAACTTTCCAAAACAAGTTTTTACAAGTTTTAAAAGGATCAAAAATCCAAATTAAATGTTTTGATAAAAATACTGTTTTGGGAAATTTCATTATTTGCTTTTGATCAATTTTAGATCAGATTTTTTTTAAATAATGGAATTTCCCACAAAATGGAAAATCCAGTTCCCATCCAGATCTATATTTAAACCATATTTCCTTAATTTAAGAACAATCTGGCATTGCGTGACAAATATAGCTATTACTGCAAAGTAGCTTTAGTTACAAGTGCATAACAGGGTCAAGTGCACAAGATGTCCATGCTATGCAGGCATATAAATCCCAGACAAGTCAGATACCTACCCTCCTACATGGAAGCTCTTATGTTGTGGTGCAGGAGCACAGAGAAGGACGAATGTTTAAAGCAAAGAAAGGTGATTTATTAGTCATAACCTAGAAGTAACAGATGGTTGAGCACTACTTCCTATTTCAGGGAAGCCTTCTAGCACAGAAATGCTGAGATAATACCCATGCTTGTATACAGCAAAAATTAATAAGCTATTCTACAGACATCACATTCTACTGATGGTCTGACTGTGCCTTTGCACGTGAACTAACCTAAAGTTTCTGTTCTCCAATTCCTGGAGCTCCTTAGCGCTGACCTTCCAGTGTCTCTCTGCTTGACTTTAACCAGGAACCTGTTCCCTTCAGTGGCTAAGCCTTAGGATCATGTGTACAGGCCCTGATTTGGCAATGACAGTACTTATCCTGCATCTGCTTTTTAAAAAGCTCCTTTCCAGGATCTTGTGGCACCTTTCCTCACTGCTGCACTACACAGAGTAGCACAAGGCAGACTCTTTACAAACAGTCTGACCTTGGAATACAAACACTGCTGCTGCAGTCTCCGGGAGGAAATTTAACAGCTGTTTAACAGTACAGAGCAATACTACACAACACTTTAAGCCGGGAAGGGGGAAATAATACCTTATCCAGCTGAAACAGTGAGGGTAATTTAGGTAGGCAGGATGTAATTACATACATTACAATGTAGGGTGCGATTTTCAAAACTTCAAAAACTCTCATTGACTTTATCCTTGTACTAAATGCTGTGGGATCTTTAATGATCACAATTAGCGAGGATATTGATTAATCTCTCATCTGAAAGATAGCTCTTCCAGTGCTCAGTTCTCCTTAACAGCAGTCTGGGACATTGGTATGATACAAACTCAAGAGGAAGAACCCCCTTCAGTGAATCCCCAATCCCACTTTCTGTAGTATAGTACCTAACTGTTCCTTGGAGATTTCTTAAACAAGCAGTGAATGACCCAGACCTTGCGTAGTTTATAGGATCTAACAAGATGAAGTTTAATTCCTCCTGTATCCTTCCTTGCTAGGATAGACCAAATGCCAGCCAATCTTAATGGCTTGTGTGGTTGTACTTTAATGTGTTGAACTATGTGTTATCAGATATTTGTGCATTGATCTAGAGTCTAATTTAATTTTGGTAATCTTTTGGTGATCTTTTGAAGTGTGAGTTTCTTCTGGGAAACTAACAAGCTGTGCCTCAGAACATGAAAAGGAAAAAAAATAATAGATGAGGGCTATATAAAGAAATCTATCTGTTACCAGAGGCTGCATGAAAGGAACTAATAAAAGCAACTGGAGAATTTTAAAAGAAAGAAAATCCACACACTGTGATTTACTTAAAAGGAGCAGTAATGTGCGGAACACCGCACTTATAAATTCTGTGAAATCCTATTCTCATCCCAGGTCTTTGCTAGCCATCACCACTAAAGTAAACCTCAAAATATGGAAATTATCAGCAGAGCTCCAATACTGATGACATATACCCCTTCAGCATTAATACTGCACAGGCTACACCTTTAAAGGGGCATAAGATAAAACTGCAAGGGAAGTCAAAGAGAACATAAGATGGAAATCAATTAGATACGTTCTAAAACTTACAGATAGGCACAAGAGGTGTTGTTAATTGATTCAAACTGAGTAGTACAGAGGGGGGTTTCCTGGTGAATTCTACTACAATCAAGAGACTGGGGTTTGAGCTTGTGCTACTGGAACCAAAGGAAATTACAAACAAGGTAATTAACAGTTAGTATCTGTTTCTCAGCATGCCTGCAAGGTCGGTAAGGGAAAGGACAGAAGGATTCTTGCCTGATGCAGTTGCCCCAGGAAAGACAAAAACATGCAGAAGGGGAGGATAAAATTACTTTGGAGAAAGTCTTTGGTAGCTAAGTTAAGCAGCATTCAGGCTTTTTCCAGAGAAGCTTCTGATCATTACCAGGAATTACTGCATTAAAGCATGGTGCAGAGAAACAGGATTAGGAAGGGAAGCAGAGCACAGAAGCAATGGTATCTGCAACAAAAGCATCAGGTGTCTCAGGCCTGGTCTACACTAGGCGTTTAAATCGCTTTTAGGAGCGTAAAACCGATTTAACGCCACAACCGTCCACACTCGGAGGCACCTTATATCGATTTTAATGGCTCTTTAAACCGGTTTCTGTACTCCTCCCTAACGAGAGGAGTAACGCTAGTATCGGTATTAACATATCGGATTACGGTTAGTGTGGACGCTGATCGACGGTATTGGCCTCCGGGAGCTATCCCACAGTGCACCAGTGACCGCTCTGGACCGCAATCTGAACTCGGATGCAGTGGTCAGGTAAACAGGAAAAGCCCCGCGAACTTTTGAATATTTCCTGTTTGCCCAGCGTGGAGCTCCGATCAGCACGGGTGGCGATGCAGTCCGAAATCAAAATAAAAAGAGCTCCGCATGGACCATGCGGATGTGATCGCTGTAAGGGCAGGCAAATCCGTTCTATCAGCGCTCCGTTACAGAAGATGAAATTCAGAATCCTTTTTTAAAAATCTCCAGACAGACGCCATAGCAGGGACTCAGCGCACTGCAGCGTGACAAGCGTAACGGAAAGCCAAAGAATCAAATGGACGCTCATGGACTGGAGGACTGAAGCTATCCCACAGTTCCTGCAGCCTCCGAAAATTATTTGCATTCCTGGCTGAGCTCCAAATGCTTCTAGGGTCAAACACAGTGTCCGCGGGTCAGGGCATAGCTTGGCAATCTACTCACCCACCCCCACCCACCCCAGAAGCGAAAGGTAAAACAATCCTCTGACTCTTTTACATGTCACCCTATCTTTACTGAATGCTGCAGATAGACGCGATAGTGCAGCACTCAACACCAACATCCTTGCTCCTCGCCATGGGCGGTTGATGGTACAATATGATGGAAATCCATCCTCATCATCAGCATCAGCTGATCGTACAAAAGCTAGAAATCCATCCTCATGATCAGCCTCAGCTGATGGTACAAAAGGACTGGTAACAGACCACGTCATCAGACTATTTGCCCTAATTTTTCTGGTGGATGGATGGTGCAATATGGCTGGTAACCATCCTCATCATAGCAACAGGGGGCTGAGCTCCATCAGCCCCCACCCTTCATGTGTAAAGAAAAGATTCAGTTGCCCCTGGACTAGCAGTGGGATGCTGGGCTTCTCTCCTACACACTGCTTAATGTCCTGTCTGGACTATCATAGCAGCTGGAGGCTGCCTTCCACTCATTTCTCACTAACAAGTCAGTGTGTCTTATTCCTGCATTCTTTATTAATTCATCACACAAGTGGGGACAATGCTATGGTAGCCAAGAAAGGCTGGGGAAGAACGGAATCAACAGGTGGGGTTGTTACAGGAGCACCCCTGTGAATAGCATACAGATAATAATTTCTGCAGGCTCTGACACAGAGCAGCTGTGCTCTCTGGTTCTATGATACGGTGGTTCTCTAGCACACTTGCCTATATTAGGCAGCACTGATTCTATTTTTAGAAACCAAAAAGGAGGGATTGACTCAGGGAGTCATTACCAATATTGCTTTTGCGCCCTGGCTGATCGGCCAGGGCACTTATGACAGCAGCTAATGGTACAAAACGATGGAAGGTGCAATATGGCTAGTAACCAATCTTGGCTTTTGCGCCTGGCTGATTGGCCAGGGGCACTAGCAGCAAATGGTACAAAAGACTGGTAGCCATGATCATCCTCAATTCCAATTTATGGAAGGGTTTGGATGGTGCAATATGGCTAGTAACCATCTCTGCTGTCATGCAAAAGCAAAAGCATGCTTCTGTGTAGCGCTGCTGAATCGCCTCTGTGAGCGGCATCTAGTACACATACGGTGAGAGTCACAAACGGCAAAACAAGCTCCATGATTGCCATGCTATGGCATCTGCCAGGGCAATCCAGGGGAAAAAGGCGCGAAATGCTTGTCTGCCGTTGCTTTCCCAGACGAAGGAGTGACTGACGACATTTACCCAGAACCACCCGCGACAATGATTTTTGCCCCATCAGGCACTGGGATCTCAACCCGGAAGTTCCAAGGGGCGGGGGAGGCTGCGGGAACTATGGGATAGCTAGGGAATAGCTACCCACAGTGCAACGCTCCAGAAATCGACGCTAGCCACGGACCATGGACGCACACCACCGATTTAATGTGCTTAGTATAGCCGTGCTCCACCCGATTTTATAAATTCTGTTTTACAAAACCGGTTTCTGCAAATTCGGAATAATCCCGTAGTGTAGACGTACCCACAAATACAAAGGCACTTCACCCTCCAAACAAACTGAAATTAATTATTTTTACTGTATCTCCTTTTGGATAGGGATAAACAAAGAAAGAGCACAATCTTCTGAACCCTGCCCACATTCCAACAGGTTTGAAAACGCAGTGAGTGAGTGAATGTGTTTTCACAAAAACAATGTTTCTATGATATGCATAGTTCAGTATAAGACCAAAAGGTTTGGTCAATTCTGACCTTTATTTGAACCAAATTGAATCATTACAGGCTTACCCCTTGTCAATGTTCAGTAACCACAGAAAAAGCAACTGTTACACTATGAGTTGAATATATCTAACTTGTCTAGATACTTACATCATTGTAGTATTTGAGCTACAAGTTCATGTTCTCCAAAATGATCAAATTCTCTCTTTCTGGTTCCATTTTCTAGTTGCTAACAAGGTTCAGATGCTGGAGGAAGGCGTAGCAGAGCGGATCCAGATGCTTTTGAGATCAGAGATGGCTCCTGTGCAGTTTAAACTTCTTGGAACACTGCGAATGTTAATAGATGGTCAAGGTAGAGAATTGCTGAGCACAGACTAATGTCACCTTGAAATGTTTTGCGAGCTACAAGTGAAAGGGAAAATACACTTTGGAAATGTGAAAAGACAATGGGACAACTGCTTGGCAGATAATTCCACTAAGCCAGCAGAGTTAAAACAGCAGAGAATTTTGTCCAGTGTGTCAAGTCTACTAGAGCAAAAAACTCAAGCATCTTGACAGCAATAGATGAGATATGGAAAGGCCTGAACAAAGAAGCTGCAAAAATCTAAGTGAGAGATAACTAAGGCCTGAACAAGAGATTTTTAATGGAGTTACGCCAGCATAAAATTAGTACAATGGTAGGGAGAATCAGGGCAAAGATTTAGAATCTGACAGTTTAAAGTGAGTGAACAGTGGAATTTGGGACTATAAAGGATCAAGAAGATGTGGAGTGGAGGCCAAGGTTTCTAGCTCTCTAAAACATGTCTGTAGGGTCCTGATTCTTACAGATTTATCCTACATCCTGGTTGTATATCTTAGAGATTCAGGGCTTTTTTTGGGGCATTGTAACAGGATGATATTGTGCACTTAAATTCCATGTTTGGAAGCCCAAAGCCTACAGTTGGCTACACAGATGGGCATGAAGTATGACAACTCATTTAATCATCTAATTGCCATTTTGAGAACCAAGATGCAGGAATGGGTGCTCAGCTTAGGCATCCAAGTTTGAAAATTGTGCTCTCCATTTACCATAATACAGTGATTCAACTTAGCACAAAACAGAGAGTATCCTACCAGAATATCATGGCATGAGAAAGCAAATCCCGTGCTTTTTTGATGCAATATCTTAGTTATTTCAGTGCACATGAGCAGCTAACCTAGAACAATATTCCTCATAGACTTGTGCATCAGGTTTAAGGACCAGTACAAGAAAAAAAAATCCAGAAAACTGAGTGATGGGTTCCCATTTCAGAACTGTCACATATTGCTGGCACACGCAGAGTAGCATCTTAACTCATATAGATTCATCAGCTAGGTGGGGGAAACATAGACCTGATTCGCTACTGCCTCACATAAAGTACCGCAGTTGGTTTGGCAGCAATTTGCATTCATTTTGTAAATGAGTACACCAGGTTCAAGGCAATGGAGAATCAGACCTAGAATCTGTGTGATCAGTACAAAAATCTTTCGTTCAATGGAAAGTTTCCATTTACATCTCACCACAGTAGATGGATGATATTACAAACTACAAGGAAGCTTAGCATAATAAAACTATTTTTCCTTCTCATGCTAAAACATTCAGTCTGTCATGATTATTTGAAGAATATTAAAGGTGACAACTTCAGAGTTGAGAAGACAGGCATCAGAGGATACATTTTGGAAATTAAGAAACATTAGGATAAGCCCTGAATTACAAAAAGCTAAGAGGCCACTTCTGCTCTTGCTCACACTGGTTGTACGCCAATAAGATTCCAGTGACTTCAGTTCAATTATTTTCGATTTACATTGGTATAAGTGAGATCAGAAATTGGCCCCAATGTGACAGCACTAGCTAAAACAAGAACCCTCTTCTGAATTTGAAATAATGTAGCATGTTCTAATGTAGAGTAGGAAAAATCTAAAATGCTACCCAAGTTTTATCCTTCCATGGTAGTAAGTGCAGAAGCTGCCCGTCTTTAATTGCCTTATGTTCTATTTACCCATGAGCCAACATTGACCTTAATTAACACCGCATGAAACACTCTCATGGACATGTGTCTACTAACAAGTTCCTACTAAATTAGTTAATTGCATTATCTAGTGTAAATTTGTTACTCTGACAATTGCTGGGCATGCTGATGCTTGCAGAATTGAGAAAGGCATGTTTTTCTCTAATTATAGCAATCTAGATGTCTTTGTCACGCTTATCACGGTCAGCATCACACCACCAAAAAGGAGGTACTTCCCAACAGTGACTCCTTTCCCCAATGTATTGCTGATGGAGCCACACTGACGGATTTATGCACCTAGCCACATGGCCACAGTAGTTTTTAAGCAATAGCTGGATGTTAGGAAGTAGGCACAATTCACACAAGGCCCACATTCCATAAATTGAAGATATAAAGATGTCTCTCCTTCTAAATGGTGTCTAATTAGACTTGGGCTTAGAGTGTTTTATTGCCAGCAAAGTCAACAGAAAGTCCAACTGGATAAGAAACTGGGTCAGGGCCTCTGCCTTGAGCAAGCCTTTTAAACTGGTTTTACTTGCCAACATGGCACCTCTTAGAGGAAAGCTGTTTGGACTCTAACTGGACTGCTCTTATCTCGTGAGACAAACACAAGCAGTTCTGGCCTCAAACCGCTGCCATTCTCTCTTGTGAGGTGACTTGCGGTGGTAAGTGAAAGTCTCTGTCATTCTGCCAGGTGAAGAGATCCTCACTCAGAAAAACAGTGAAAGGGAGATCTTTGAACAGGTCCAGAAGCTCTGAGAACCAGTTCATGTTTATGCTGCCACTCTGACTTTGTCCTGTCCACCCTTCCTCGGTATTCTGGGGCTGAGAGAAAATGGAAGAAAAATATAAAATGCCCTCCCTCCCCACACCCCTAGCATGTGTTTATGTGTGTGGATCTGGAGTAGATGCTAAAGTCATCTTATGCTCCTATTGGACCCATTTTGAGTAGGCCTGGCAAACACTACAGCCTGTACCAAATGAACTCTGTTCAAGACATAAAAGGCATATTTCATGCCCAGATGAAGCAGGGAACATTGCAGGGCAAGAAGGAACACCTCTTAATCCTGGATTTCTTACGTGTGTACATCATGGCCCCATGGCAACCAAAAAAGTCAACCAACATTACCCCCACTCCTGAAACGCTAAAATAAATATATCAGTCTTTAAAGTCAACTGAATCACAAACTACAAGCTAGAGCTAAAGCTTAAACATGATAGAAAAGGACAGGTCTGTTCTATGACCACTCTGGCTGGTGCTTAGAGAGGAGTTAAAGGAGTGGGAGGGGAGGTTGGGTAGCTATATCCTGTGGCTATGGGGCACAGGGCATTGTGCACCCCTCCCCAACTATTAATTACTGCACTAAATGCTTCTGTGGCCATGTGGATGAGCACTCTACTCCTACAGTGAGGCTTAGGAGAGGTGACACAAGTTGCATCTCATCTCTTGCTCCTACCTCATCTCTTAAAAATATACATTGAAAGGACACCTCCAGGTTTAACTCTGGCATTTATTTGTGGAGTCCTAAGACCTTATCCTACAAAAAGTACTGAATACCCTCAGCTTCTATTGCAGGCAACAGGGACTGAGGCACTAAACGTCTGCCTGGTGGTGCTCAGACCTTCACAGGAGTGGATCCCTAGATAGCATCATATTTAGTTAGAACAAAACACTTCATATGCCTTAGTCCCCCTTTTCTCAGCACTTTTTCTTGCACTGAGTAGCACTTTCCAGATTCTAACTATTTTTAATCAGTAGCACTTTGTAACAATGTGGCTTTAATTAAGTTAAATTGCAATAATGTTCCTGTGGAACTGTGTGTGCTACAACTATATGGATATCAAAGGAGTTTATCAGGATTATGCATAACCTCTCTTTTGCTGTTGTCAGAACTTTTAAGGGTTGTGGCAGCAATTTTCTTCAGAAGCACTAGGCTTCATGAGTTACTGCAGACAATCAGAGGCTCATTTTGTTATAAAGAGGATTATCAAGCGAGTTGTTTTTATATGACACCCACAAAGATTAGAATTTCTGACATCTTGATAGCTCATGAGAAGACTCTGGTCTGATGAAGGATGGGTGAATAGGTTCAGATAAAATAAGAACCTCCTGCAAACATTGTTCAAAATTTGAATTGAGTCTGACAAATAAAAATGTTCTTCTGAGGTTTGAGAAAGTTTATTTAATTTTTCTCCTAAGTAACTTTGAATTTCCAGTTGCTTCTGAAGTTTTAGGTAGAACTGGTAAGGAATCTTTGGACAATTTCTCCCCTCCACCTCCTCTCCTCCCCCAAAAGTGCTGATTTGTCAAAACCTAAACTTTTTTTTTTTTCAAAAATGTAAGTTTTGATGAAAATTTTGTCCAGAAGTTTTCTTAGGTCCTGGATGGATGGTTATAGACAAATGACACCCCACCCACCCACAGAAAAGCCAATAGCCCAGTGGTTAAGGCTCTCACCTGGGATGTCACCCAGGTTCAGGTGCCTACTCTTTCCTGATTTGGAGCAGGGTCTTGAATTGGATTTTCCACGTCCCATAGGTGTGCCCTAATCACCAGTTTTTGGTTATTCTGGAGTCTGACCAGACCAGCTTAATCTTTAATTCCTGGAGTCTCCTAGACCAGTGGTTCTCAAACTTTAGCAACCCGAGGACCCTCATTTTGATTTAAATGTTTTTGTGGACCTCCAAGCCCCTCCCCTTCCCCCAAGGCCCCGCCCCACCTCTCCTCTTACCCACCTCTTTCTGCCCCCTCCCCCCAGCGTGCCCTGTCCCAGTACCTCCTGCATGCCACTGAACAGTGAGAGAAGTTGATCAGTGGGACCCACAGACCCCCTGGAGTGCCCTCACAGACCCCAAGAGGTCCACAGACCCCAGTTTGAGAAACGCTGTCCTAGACAATCCTGGGGGATTGGCAACCCTAGCTCTGGCTGGGTGTAGCTCTGATATTTTTGCAAAAAATGTAAAGGGGCTCTATTTTGTGCCAATGCTGAACAAAAACAAAATTTCAAAACCTCAACATTTTGCATAAGATGGAATTGTTTTCCCAGCCCTCCTTTCTTCTGCTGGGAGTATTATGGCAGCATCCAAAAGTCATATTCTGGATATGGTCCTAGTTATATTTTAAGCTCTTTAGGGCACAGACCATCTTTTCATTTGTACAGCGCCTAGCACAGAGTAGTTCTCGTCCATGACTAGGACTTCTAGGCACTACCACAATACAAATAATGATTGTGCTAGAGGCATTGGACTATAGCATTAGACAGTCCCTGCTCTGAAGAGCATACAGTCAAAGTTAGGACAACACTTAAAGAGTGAGTGCAAGAAACAGTCAGAGGGAATGGGGGAGAGAAGACAAGGACAGCTACCTTATGCCTTCTATAAAAGGCAACGATAATAGTAATTTTCATTTTAAGGGATCTCAAAACACTTGAGATGTGAATTAAGTATCGCTACAGCTCAGGCAGAAGATACAGATTAGATCTGTTTTACAGGTAGGTAGCCATGGGTACAGGAGCAGCAGAAACTCCCTAAAAGTGAGAGGCCCACAGGTGCCTGAATCTTGGCCCCACCTCACCCCTTCCCTGAGGTCCTGCCCTCACAGTGCTCCTCCTTCCAAGCAGGGCCGGCTCCAGGTTTTTTGCCACCCTTGGCATTAAAAAAAAAAAAAAAGGTCAGAGTGCCACCCCTTGAAAAGGGCTGCCCCAAGCACATGCTTGGAATGCTGGTGCCTAGAGCTGTCCCTGCTTCTAAGACCTTGTACCTCAATTGCTCCTCTCTGCCCTTTCCCTCCTTACAGCTGGTAAGAAGTGGGACTTTTTAAAGTGATGGAGCCATGGACACCCCCCTCCCCATTCTGTACTCCTGCATGGATATCTTACGTAACTGGCTCAGGGTTGCACAGTAAGTTAGTGGCTAGGCCAGAAGCCCAGCTGCCATAAATCAGTGTAGCCTCATTGGATTTCAATGAAGCAACCCAGTTTTATAAGAAGGGGGATTTTGGCCAAGTGCCAGGAATCCTAACTCCTCTTCCCCTGTTCTAACACTCAACAACATTTTAATTTCTTGGAACTTATGTCTGACTGACATGTGTACTGTAGTCCCAAACAGCTTGTGTGTAGAGTGTGGTACCATGCACATCAAACAGCAGTATCCTTCAGTAGGGCAAGTGAGGACATCAGCAGAATTAGACAGCTGCAAGGATTCTCTTTTAGACTGCATCCTCTCTACTACAGGCTCTGAGTAAACACCTGGACATGCCATTCTTCTCTTTTCAGCTGACACTGCAGAGATGCTGGGACAGGACCCCCTGCTTATCAACAGACTTGTGCAATGGTGTGATGCCCAGGAACATGCTGGCGTTTGTGGAGAAGCAAACCGATTGCTGGCATCGCTTTTGCGGCACAGCAGATCCCAAGTATGAAATTACTGGTATAATTTTTTTTTAAATTGTCAGGAGTGCTCGCTGCCAGGCTGACATCCTTTTTGCTGTGTGCTTGCTGACAGCACACACAGCAGCTGTGCAAGCTTTTCCATACCACCCCTCCAACATGTCTCAGATGGACCCCTTTCTGGGGTAAGAGAGTAGATCACCCTTCATAGCCAGAGTCCTTTGTGCTGACACTACCCCTAAGGGAGTCACCTAGTGCATTTGTGGTGGCTGTTTTGTGATACGGACACCTGTCAATTGGAATGGACTTAATTCACCACATTAATTTCAGACATCAGCTGGTAATAACTTTCAGTCACTCAGCAAGATGGGCTGGATTTGAACCAGCAACCTAGAAGAGAAAAATACCATAACTGAATACCAGTTCCTAACTCCTCCATCAAGCATCCTAGGTACAATCTTCTTTTTCATAAAGATTTGACCGTGTTCAAACATGAAACCAATATTAAACAAAAACAAAACACAAACAGTTGAAAAAATGCACCTGTGTCATATCAAAATCTCTTTCAGAAATTCTACTGAGTTCACGTAGGCTGCCTAGTCCTTACTTCAGGGAGGGGTGAATGTAGATTTTCTGATGACAATATGCTGTTGATATGTTAGCAAAGGCTTTGGTGCTTATGCTAAGGCTATTCTGATTGATTATACAGAAGCCTCTCAACTGCTGCTTTATTTTGAGAGGATGTAAAATGGAGTTATAATTTGCATAAAGTTGATAAAGCAAAATTGAGTCACTACTAATTTAGAAGCTTTAATAATTAAAAGTTTGACCCTGATGAACCACAAGAGTAAAAGAAAAAGGAAGTACCTCTAAACGTTGATATTTCAGCTAAATGAATTCAAGGTGGCTTTCAAGCTGAGGTGAATGACTAATGCAGACAAAAAATTCTCTCTTTAGCAGTGCAGGCAAAATACAACAAATGTATCCAGATTAGCACTTCAGTGCTGGCAGGGAAACCATTTCCAATCAATTCAGAGACTTTCAGGGGTGAACTGTTATTTCCTTTTATCACCTCAGTGTTATTTGTATCTCAGCTTTTGATTTGTGGTCCTTTCACCTGACCCATTTCTTTTGTTTGACTGACAACAGGAAGTGGTCAAAGCCATCCAGCAGGCACAAGGAATGAAGCACCTGGTTTCCATGACAACAAGCGAACATGTTATCATGCAGAATGAAGCTCTGATTGCACTGGCCATAGCATCTGCAATTAATTTAGGTATCCTCCCTCCCCCAGAGCATTGGCCTGAGTACCATTTAAGATGATGTTCTTGTTATTAATACAAGTGTTTTATAGCCCTGCTAATTTTCACAGTGATTTACAGAACTTATGGAAGGTATATTCCTAGCCTTGAAAAGCTTATGGTCTATTTTACAGTCAAAAGTACAGAAGACAGAGGGACTGGGGATTACCAGTGAGAAGCAGGAACAAGGGATTTCTTGAAGAGGTTGGTTTTTGGGAGGGATTTGAAGAATAGAGGATGCTTGGTAGATGGGACAAGAAGTTATTTGATAGCTGTTGGGCAGTGTGTTAGAAGGCATGAAATCAAGATCATGACAAAGGGAGAATCAGGAAGAGCAGAAAGGAAGCAAGAATTTTAACAGGGGAAAGGAGTGTAGAGATGTTGATGGAGTCAAAATTATATAGGGCATTCATTCTTAAACAACAGGCAAGATGATTCAAGGAGAAAGCAATGTCAAGGTAGACAGGAAGAGGACTGTAGCAGAGGCATTTTGGATAGACTTGAGAAAGTAGAAATGACAAAATAGGCTAAAGGATCCTGCAGAAGCTCTGACTGAAAAATGAAAATACCATCCTCTTCACAATTACAATTAATAGGTTGGATTCCTAGCAGCACTGAGCGCTCCTGGCAGCTTCAAAAGGATTTGCAGTTGCTCAGCACCTTTGAAAATGGTGCTTGATATTTATTAAGCTTGGTGCTGCATATATAGGACATAAGAGACACTATCCTGAAGATCACAGTCTAATCTGAAAAACAACAACAATTGCATTTAAGACCCAACTACAAGAAGCCAATATTAATGCTAAGCTCCATCACGGACTAAAGCCAGAAAGGAATGTAGTCTTAGACATGGATCAATGCTGCCAGCAGCGGTCAAGTCAGAAAAAGATCTATATACAGAAGATTAAGTCAGCTACCCATGACTATGAGAATGTGAGGGAAGGCTAGTAAAGATTGATACATATGAATTAAGCCATGATGTAGAAAATTTACTACCTGGCTCAGCTGTTTTATGGGCCTGATATTGTGAGGTGCTGTGGGGTGCTCTGCACTTCACTGCATCAGGCATTATATCTGCATTAAGGCAAGTCAGCCATTGTCTATCTACTTTGACAGACCTTTATTTTTCATATCCAAGTTACCTAAGAATTTTTCATTTAAAAACTTCAGAATTATTTCCAAGACATCTTATTTTATTTTCAGAAGTCATCAAAGATTCACTTAAGGAGTCGAGGCTAGTTCAAAGCTTACATAAGCTTCTACAAGATGAGTGCACAGGTCCTGAGGTGAAATATAATTCAATGGGCCTCCTGTGCAGCCTTCTTAATTCAGGTAATTTCACTTTGGCACTAAGATCCCATCCATTTCTGTTACTGTGAAATCACTGAAGTGTTTTCAATCAGTTGTGAGGTTGCATCCAAACAATGAAGTAGCAGCAGAAAGACTCGGAGGTTTATTTCTGTCAGGCAAGGACCTGACAGCCATTCTTCCTCTCGTGGGATAATACCTTTCTCTTTGAGAAGTCCGCTGAGGTCACTGGGACTACCTGTGATGGAGTCAAGGCAAAAGTCTAGAGGAGGGAGCAAAGTAACATTGAGACACCTTCATGCTTCCTCAGTTTTAGGGCCAGCATGCACCAGCTCCCATACCCATAGCAAAATGTGTACGACAGCCTTGCAACCAATTAGCTCAAGGGGCTTTTACAGCAGCCAGATATACTGGCTTGCTGACCCAACCCACCTCCTAGCCATATTATTCCCTACACAGAGGCTAGGGATGGGTGTGGACAAAACTGCCATGCTGGCACCATGCTGCCTAGAAATTTCTCTCCTGGGAGGAATCCCCAGCTGCCTGGTTAAGCTGGCTCCAAGTCTGTTATGTGCCAATGGAGAGTCTGCCCAAATAGTTCTGATTTTTTTTTCTCTCCACATTTTTCTAAACCGGTTCAGGGGAAACCTGAAATGGGTTCCAGATTTTTTCTTTTTGAAAACGCAAGAATTTCTAAGTTTAAAAATCTATTGCCTGAGCAGACTTTTCCATTTATTATATCCCAACAGTCCTCAGACCACCCCATGTACCCAGACTGCTGAACCATAAACCAGGTAGTCAGATCCTCAGCTGGTATAAATCAACAAAGCTCTATTGATTTCAGTGGAGCTATGCTGGTTTACAGCAGCTGGGGATCTGACCTATAAAGATTTTCTCAGTGGTCTATTTCATTAGCACGCTACAGACATCTTTTAACCTTGATGCTGAGAGTCAAATCTTCCTGGTATGAAATGCTGAAGCAAAATATAAAGCACTAGGTGGAGGCAGGAGCATGACTTTTGTAATACAGTCTGAAAAATTATTTTATATTTAGTTCTTCTGGGAAGGTGAAGTAACAAAAGAAAAGATATTTAAACAGGGCAATTAGTTAACAGTTGCAAAGAAGTTAACTTCTTTACAAAAATCATCATCCCAAGTGAGACTCTGTTTCTATTTAAATAAAATCTAGTGGAGTTAACCCGTGGCTGCAATACAGCCTTACATTGTAGTATCTCCTTCAGCGTATGGACTAATGCATGCCATTAAAGTCTGTGTTTGATCTCCCTTCAGGTGATTTAAAACAAGAAGTAGAAGAGGACAACATTAAAGAAACCTTGGAAAAACTTTGTAGCCATAGTAATGCAAATGTGGTCAAGCAGGCTGTAATGACTCTCCAGATACTGAGAGATGAGAGTCAAAACACCGGCTTTGTTTCGCCATAGCTGTTGGTGCTGCTTTCTGTGGCAGCTGGGGTATTTCAAGAAAATGTTATCTTTTGCCAACAGCCACCATATTTATCATGTTGATGTCCACTAAATGCTATTAAACACAGTGCAGGCTACAGCTCTCGTTGACATGTAGGGCCTCATTTTCAAAACTGTACATGGAACACTGTATATCCATTTGTACATCTAGTTTGCACCCACACCGTGTTACTTCAGCTTCAGGTACTCACAGGCAATCCAAGGCCGTAACTACACTACAGCAGGGACACCCCCTATGGCAGGGACGGGGCAAGGAGCTGCCTCCTCCCTCCATAGAAACTGCAATAAAGATCCTTCTTCCCCTGCCCCCTCATTCCTCTCAGGCCTAGCACTAGTGGCAAGATATGCCCTTTAGCCCTCTGGAGAGACAGGTGGAGCAGGAGGGGTCCTCCCCACCCCCAGTCTTACACCCTGGCTGCTGTGGTAATTTGTTTGAGAAGTGGGCCAGGACCACCGCAATTTTTGTTTCCCAACATGCACAAAGTCCTCTGCTGAGGCAGTGTTGGCAGGATGCCTCAGAGCTGAGAGTCTTGACATGCACAGTGTGAGATGGATGGAGTAGTTCCCACTCTCTGGGCTTTCAGAATGTCTGCTAACTCATCATGTGACTCATTAGAATGATTCTCATTTTAAACTAAGATCCCTTTATGCTGGTCTGGCAGAGTAAACTGGCCCTAAAGTGGAAGTAAGTTGTATTTACATTCCTTTAAAGGCTCTTTTACAGCACCAGAGTAGCTCTGATGGTCTCAGATTTTGTTTTCCTCCCTAATTACATCTGCTTTCCTGATCATGATGCATGACCAAATGTCTTTTTAAGGAATAAATTTCAGTAACTGCATGGATATACTAGGTTGTGTTTTGTTTTAAATCTTCCATGGTTATGCGTATTGTTCCTGGGGAAAGGACCGCCCCCACACTCCTTGCAGTATACATCACTACATTACTGACTGCACCAACCGAGAGGAGCCAAGCATCGACAGCTGCATTAGATGCTCCAAGAGACACTGCAACATGTCAGACTTTATAAGGTGACATGGGACAGATTATGCTTCTGATCTGGTAAGTGGGAGGCAGAAAGGGACAGGACTGCGCTGTAAGGGGCTGGGAAGAACTCGGCTCCTGCACACACTAGGGCTGCCATGAACAGATCTATCCTGCCCTTCTCTGAATCCCTGGCACAGGGGACACACATCCAGGGTGAGAGGGAATCTCCACAGTCCACGTCATTATGAAGATTCTGGACCAGTTCATGGACAGCCCACAAGAAACTGTTGTGAATTGGAGCATCCCTCAGAGTAAATCAAACATTTGTACTCTAGAACAAACATTTGTGGAATATTTAGATTAAACCTTCACAAAGGTGTTAGTCAGCTCCAGCTAATTAGCAATCTCTCAACTCAGATTACAATAGGGCTCTAAACTCCAGCCTAGATGTAGTCTAAAAAGGAGAATCAGGGCCAAAAAAGTTTAGTTCTGAATGATTTCAAATATTCAATCTCTACACCAACGGTTATATTCAGTCAGTTTTCTATCATAGGAATCTTACATGGCTGCATGAATATTCTTGTACAAAATATTTAAATGTCAGCCATATGACATCAGAAAAAACTAGTCATTAAGTAAAGGAAGACAATTAAAATTGAATGGAATGTTGATAGAAAGCAAGGTCCAATAGCATAGAAGACTCATTACACACAAGGAATGAATATAGGTTTGTGCATACTTGTAACACACACGTGTACAACTCACCTTTCAGCAAGGGCTGAAATACAAACTATTGTCTCAATTTAATGCTTTCAAATTCAATTTCAGATATCTTCATTTTTATCCCTAGACCCTTCCGCCTCCTGGTGAAGGATTTATTTTTTAGACATGGTTTAAGTTTTTCAATAATTCCAAGTATAGAAGACATTTTTCAAATTAGCTATATGGTTGGGTTTATTTTTTTTTTAAATTGTCCATGTAGCTGGTCTCAGAAGCCTAGGAATGTGCAATATCATCAAGTGCTGAAATTAACAGACCCGAAGTGTCATGGCAGAGAGGCGTTAAAGTCCTTTCTTAAAAAAAATAAAATTAGAGTGTGATACAGGTAATGAAAATTAACTTTATTTATACAAATTTTAGGGACTCTGCCACTGTTTCTCTACAACGCATTTTACAGTTCTCCTTGAAACACTTTGACACTGACTTTGAACACTCATTTACAGTCTTTGACTTGGCAGACCATACAGAACACATATGTGCGATAAATCATAAGCAACATTTGGCAGCTGGGAGCGCAACACAAGAATGAATTAAAAAGATCTCGATATAAAAACATACCAAAAGCACCTATGCTAAAGGCACCATATCGTTTGTGCTGGTCATCAAAAGCAACAATGAAGAATTTAAACCTCAGCAATAAAAACACTCAATTTACAAATGACTGGATCCAACAAGTTTCAGAGCTGAAAAGAAAACACGGCTCCAGTGATGAGAGACATGAGGTTTGATATATTAAGTCAATTTATTTTAAGGCTTAGAAGACAAAGGTATTGGAAGAAAAGGAAACCAAACCCCAAGGAAAACAACTGGGGAGCAGAGTTTGATCCATCCTTTTGTGGACTAGAAACACTGTTAAAGCTACATGCCTAGCTTCTGGAAGAGTAGGGAACTGCTTGACATACAGCTCAGGCTGAGTTGTGGAGCAGCCTTGACAGACTCTGGTGGGAGCACACTCCAGCCTTCTTGTGCTGTAGAAAAGATTATTGCAACATGGGGCAGGGATTGTTCAAATTGCCAGGAGGGGCGGGGGTTCTCCCTTGGGAAGAGGATACACTTCTGTGTGCTTTGCTCAATCTGGGGCTCACAAAAGAATGTATTCTCATCTTGATCTGTAAGCAGTTGTGTGTCTGAATCCAGGTGCATTAAGTGAAAAAGTAAATAAAGATAAATTTATCCCAGAAATAAAAGCACTCACTTCCTAGAAATTAAATGTCCTCTCATCAGGGGCGGCTCTAGAAATTGGGCTGCCCCAAGCAGCCGCGAGCGCCGCCGCGCCCCCGTCCTCCTTCGCGCGTCCTCTCCCTCTTGCTCCGTGCTCATGCCTGCGGCATGCGCGCGGTCCGCGGGACCGGAGCCGGGGGACACCAGCGGACCTGCCAGTCATGCCGGGCGGGCCTCGAGGAGCCCCGGAAGGACCGCGCCCGCGCAGCGCTGCGGCCGTCCGTCCGCTCGGCCCCGGCCCGTGTGGACGCGCAGCATGCATGCGGTGCTCCTCGAGAGCCAAAAATGCCGCCGCGAACGCCGCCGCGCGCGCTTTGCGGCGCTGGTGGTAAAGAGCCCCCTGCCTCTCATAGCGCAATCCATTAGTTCTGCTTTTGTCTCTCAAGTTCAGGTCATATAAGTTAGAGCTCACATCTGATATCTTAATTAAAAAAAAACGAACTTGTTTCTATTGTAGTGTGGTGGACTTCGTCTGAATGCTACCATTGAGATCTCAACTTCAAGCAGTTGGTGGTGGAATGATTTGAGTTGCTCCTCATTAGAAGCCTTAGAGAGGCAGCAGAAGCAGTTAGCTGGTTAGCTTTGCAGGACTCAGGCAATCAGAACCTACATATCTCTAGCAATTAAGGCACTGCAGGTTCATAAAGGATGTTCTGTTTAAAGATGTGTTTAGTAAGCAATGGGCAAATGTTCATGTTTCACATCAATTCAGGGATCTAGTTTTTCCTAACCATATTTGCCACTGCCAGCAGAACTGCTCTTTAAAATGGCTGGGGACAAAATTTCCAGAAGTACCTAAGTGACTTAGGAGCCAAAGTCCCATATGGAAAGTCACTTTTAAATACACATAGGCTCTTAAGTCCCAAGTCGCTTTTATATGTGGGATTTAGGCACTTTTGAAAATTCAAAAGCAGAAAAGTGAAAAATTATATAAAAACCCTATTCTCTGCTTTCTTGAGGCATTAAGCATTATTTACCAGAGCACTGAAGCAGTGTTGTAAACAGCTGCTATTAACTTTAAGTGTTAACAGTAGTAAAAGCAACAGGAATAAGCATCTAATTGTGAAGCTACACTTCAGATTAAGTTTGTTTTGCATAGAAGACATGATTGATAAGACAAGAGGAGTTAGACACTCATTTGCCATCAAGCAAGCAGAAGAAACCTGAAGATATAGAGAACCACAGAGAGGTCTTACTACAGCCCAGATCCTCAGCTGGTGTTGGGGTAGTTCCAATGAAGCTAGTGGAGCTATGTTGATTTTCGCCAGCTAAGGAAATGGCCTGCTGATGTTATTGGTCTTTTAGGAAAGTGCTACCTCTTCACAAGTTCAGAGAATAGTAAAACCTATTCCCAAGATGCAATTCAGGTGCTACATTTCACAAGCAGAATGTAGTGTTTTCAAACTAAATGGATTACTGTATTGTTGCAGGTTACAAGCATAAATTGGTTGATGTAGCTCTAAGCCTTGGGTTGTCTGGCACCGCAAACCAACGTTCTTAGTGGAAGAACTTGAAGCAATAACTATAGACATTGCTGTGCTACCTACTAAATGCAAGTATCAGCAGAGAGTTTGAGCCTGTTGCCACTGCAATAGATACAGCAAACATGTGGCACAGACTTCACTTTCAGGGCTCTGTAGAAGAAGCTTCTTTTGCCCTCTTTCCAGCTTCTCCTACTTACTGTTTTTCTTCTTGTTGTAGATCAAAGAGAAAAAAAAAGTCACAGCATATGCCTGGAGATTATACCTTCAGGTCTTGCAGAAGAATACAATAGACACTGTATTCTTTGTCAGTCTCTGAGGAAATCAGCCATTCTTAGACAGGCTTCCTTTTCCCGTTCGGTCTCAGTCATTGGCCAGAAAAAGAAACAAGAAAGCTCAGCTGAAAGCCACATACAAAATATAGCATTGTCCATGAAATGTTTCACAGAATGTCAAAGCAGCCGCCTTCTAGCTTTCATGCAAGAAAGGCTGGTACAGATCCCTATTGGTATCACCTTTCTTCCAGTGAATTGCTCTTTAATACTTAGATAACACACAAAATGTTACACACATATATATATAAAAAAAAGATATATTCAGAAGTTTGGCATTCTAAGAAAGCATAACACTTTGGAAACAAGCATTAATGTAGTAAAATATAATTACAAAAATATATACTTTACTAGAATGTACGTTAGGCACTGCAAGTAACTGCTATCCCTGAAAAATAGGGTGCCACTACAAGCAATGAACAGTTTGCTAGTAAATAGCCCACAGTAAAATTGACACTGCAACAACTGTTTAAAAGAGTTTCTTATTACGTATCACACATTTCAGCTTTTACAATTATTTCTGCTCTGACTTTTGATTTCACAGAAGAGCAGAAGAATGGTTTGGACTAGCACTGCAGGCCAGATCCAAAGGCCACTGAAGTCAATGGGAGTCTTTCCATTGGACTTCGTGGACTTTGGATCAGGTCTTAAGCACCCCAGTTTGCAGGAAACTGCATAAGGATTTAATTTCATCCCTGGTGTAAACGGGAGCCACACCCATTTGACTTCAATGGGAGCTGCACTCACTTTGGGCCAGGGCCTACAGCATTATTCTGGAGACGCAGCTCTGAGCATTTCTTCAGCATGACTGGATCTGGCATTTTTGCAGGAAAGGCTGAGCAGCAAAGGACAAATGGAATGGGAAACAACAATGCATTCAAAAGATTTTTTTAAATAAATTAATGCTAGTAACTCCAGTGCTCCTCTAGACTCTTATGTACGTTAGATCAGCTTTCGACTAGCCTGGAAAATCCTGAATCAAAGGCCTAACAGAGTTTAGCTTGTCCTTTAATTTCTTTTTAGTCCTAATATGGCAATCAACAGTCAAAGAAGATGATAAACAACAGTGCAGTGGACAGGTGTGAAAGAGAACAGATGGCAGACTAGAGAGCTCTTGACGGACACAATCGCTTATTCAATGATCTCTTGTACCAAGCAGTATTTTTAAATGCCTTCAGCCCAGCAGATATCACTCTTTTTAGAAGTAATTGCTCTACAAAACAGTGTAAGCAAATGGTGAGATTTTCTCCTCTATAAATTAAAACTATTTACAAACAGCTAAAAAGGAGAAATAGCATCAGAGAATCCACCTACCCTCATGAAAAGATTTCCAAATATGCTATCAACGTATAATTAAATTACTCCGTCTTGAGAAACTTATGTTGGCAAGAACTTTCAAAATAAGTGGCTTCGGTTACTCAAGCATTTGAGTCCCTACTGAAATATCGACATTAGCTCAGGTCATATAGGGACGCTCCCTACTTCTGCACAGCTAAGGTTCCATCTGACAATTAGAGACTTAATGACTGTAAAGAAATGTCTCTAATACCAAGACTATCATGACTCACAATAATCCAATGACATAACTGCCTGGGCCTTCCACTCAAACAGAACACAATGAAATGCTTGATGTTTCGAGAACAGACTACAATGTTTTGAGAATAGACATTAAGTAACCTCCTTTACCTATTCCATCAATGCGGTCATTTGTCGATCTTTAGGACACTCTCTTCTAAGACCATGACAAACATCACAACAGATGCAGCTATGATCCACATAATGAATGCAACATTGGCAACCTCCAATGATGGTAGCTAGGAGCCAAGACAAAACAGACCTTGAAGAACTTGCTGCTGTAAGGGAAGGGACTGGTTTATAGCAGTTTCCATTCTGCTTACTGGAGTCTTTTGATCCATCCCTCATAGGTTTAGGGGAATCTCTTCCACACCAAAAAAGGTTTACATCTAGTCTTCCCCTTGGAGAAAGAAACTGATGTTGCACTGGGGAGAAGGGGATCTGGGGGAGGAAGCAGTGTGTTCTTTCTGCACCAGCCTGCAGCAAAAGCAGAAGCGGAGTAACATCTGGCTGATACAAAAATAAGGCTTTTAAAACCTGGAGCACTCCAAGGCCTGTGTGTGTCTCAATTTCTTTTCCCTGGATGTCAAATCAATAGCAGTGAAATGTGTGTGTCTTCACAGCTGGTGTCTGCTTTCGTCTTCAGTAAAGATGACCTGCCTTTACAACTTCAATATCCGAAATCAGTGACCTGGCCAGGAAAATCCCAAAAATCTAAAGACAAAACACAAAAAGACAAAACCTGTAAGCAGTCTGGGAGGGAAAAACACACATTCAGAAGATTACCAAGTTGTGAGGCTGCTCTGAGTAAAGGGCCAGATTCTGCTACCCTTAGTCAGGCTCCAATTCTGCAAACACTTAAGCACATGTATAACTCTTCTCAAATGAGGGTTCCCATTAAAGTTAATGAAACTACTCATGTGAGTGAAGTTATGCTTAAGATATTTGCAGGCTCAGTGACTTCTCACCCAAATAGGTACACACTACCCAGTGGGGGTAAGGGTGGCATAATCTGGCCTATAAAACAAAACAAAAAAAAAGGTGATTAAAAAAAAAAAAGATGCTTTCATGTAACTCTTCTACAGGGCTGGGAACAATCATATGACTTGTGTGTCCCCGAGTTGGGAGCCAGGTACAGCTAGGTTCCTTTAGGTCTAACACTCTCCCATCACTTTAGTTACTTTTAAACATTTCAGGCATTTCCATTTTTCTGCCTAGTTCAGTGACTCAACTTGAAGATTTTTAAAATCAGAGGGTTAGAAGGGACCACAAGGGTCATCTGCTCAGTCTAACCCTCTGCCAAAATGCAGAATTTGTTGGGTCTAATCCATCCAAGACAGATGGGCTGTCCAACCTCATTTTGAAAACCTCCATTGTAGGAGCTTCCACAACCTCCCTAGGCAGTCTGTTCCATTGTCCTACTGTTCTTACTCTTAGGAAGTTTTTCCTGAGAATTTAATCTAAATCTGCTATGCAGTAGTTTGAATATATTGTCCTTTGTCCTGCCCTCTGGGACAAGAGAGGGGAAAACGAAAAAAGAAACTTTTTTTTTAGGGCAGCCTTTCAAGTATTTGAAAGGCACTATCACATATCCCTCCTCCTTAATTTCCTCTTTTCCAAACTAAACATACTCAGTTCCTTCAGTCTTTGCTCATATGCCATGCATTCCATCCCTTTGATCATCATATAGCCTGACCCTCTCTCTCTCTTTCAGTTTTTTGTATGTTTAATTCACATTTAACTGTGCCAAAAGGGATGAAACATTTACCACAAACTTTAGTGTGAAAAATTTCATCTCATTGAGCCTTTCACCAAAACTGATTTTCAAAAAAATTGCCATGAAATGGCCTTTTTCAAATTAACACCCTCTTCCCCCACATTCAAACTTTTGCAGTGTTTCAATGAAAACTGGTTTTGGTTGAAAATTTTGGAAAAAGGTTGTGCATGTGCATGTGTTCTCCCTCCCTCCCTCCCCAAAAAAAACGGTAAAACTTTCGTGTTTTTAACAAAAAGTTGGGCCATTTTTGAAAATTTAAGAGGAAGAAATTTAATTTTCTCAGATTACATTTCATTGTGGGTACATCACCCAATATAAAATAATTTACTGATTTAAGGAGAAGACCTAGTCACTGAAGACTTCTATGATCTCAAAGATGAGCCAGTTAAAGATCAGACATTGCTACCGTTCTAGTCCTGGGCTTCTCCTGAGCACAGATTACCAAATACGTTCAGCGGTACCAGACCATGGGGTGGTTTTAGGATATTGACGAAAAGGGGCATGAAAATGCAATGAGACCAGCAAACCCACTGTGTCACAAGTTAAAGGCAAGCTTGAACATAGGTCTATGGAAATGAGAGGTTACAACATCATCTCCCCACTTTGCAGCTTTGTCCTTACTAGTGATTTTAAAAAAACCTAAAAGCCATGCATTTTTCCCTTAAAGAGAGACTTAACATTTCACAAAGCTAAGAAATTAAAATAAAACCACATACACTTTCACCCTGCAAAAACACAGTGTTATTTTTTTCCCCTCACAAAACCCAAGGATTTCAAAGTTTCTAATATATTATTTTCCTCCAACTACCATATAGCAGGCAGAAGATGTGAGGCTGAAGCTTTTACTGTAGCAGTAGAAGAATGAAACCACTGACCTGCAGCAATGAGATAGCTATGAAGGCGCCTGCAACAATGTAGATGTTTCGGGGTAGCCAAGCTTCAAGAGCAGGGATACAACCCTTGGTGAAAATTAAATTGTCCCATTGGTTTTTCTTCTGCGTAGAGAGAGAGAGGGGGGGGAGAAAAAGCATGTTACTTTTCCCTTATATTTACTATAACTATGCAGGTGACATTTCTTTGTATGGGTCTGTAGTTGACAGAACTAGTATTTTTAAAAGGAATCCAGAAGTACAAGAACTAGAGACTTGTAACTCAGATTGTCTTGAGCTTCATGAATCAGTACATATTTCTTGCTGCAAAATTGACTATTAATTAGTCAAAAGTTCAGCTAAATAACCAGAAGCATAGAAGCTTATTTAGAATACACTTGAACTTTGAGTCTCTTCTTTCAGTGATAACAGCCCCACCTCACCACCTCCCGCCGATGAAACATATCCACTGTCTCTCTCCCCTGTCCCTAGTACAGGCAGACCCTCTGACGGGGTACAGGAAATTCCCGGGGCAGCTTCCATACAGGTGATGGTATAGACCAGCATACAGTTATTTGTTCTCATAGTTTTGCCTTGCTGCTCTATGTTATAGGTCCTGAATAAACATTAACTATTACTCTTAGTTTCTCAAATTTAAAAGATAGGCCAAAATATTTAAGTTTTTTTTAAGAGTGACCCAATCTAATTGATCAGTGTGTTAGATCCCACAGCTGAACAACCACCAGCTAGAAACACCAACACTGTGGGTAGCAGATGCTCACCTGTGCTCTGATGTCATATCCACATTGCGTATTCACAACCTTTTGCTGGGAGGGGGGGGGGAAAAAGTTAGAAATATTAATACAATCCTACCAGCTTGAGTTGACAGGAAGATGTTTATCTGTTAGAAGACTCATGATCAAACTACAACCAACACCAACTGAGGGAACTTTTCTATTTTCTGTTCATGCTCCACTATTTCATTTTTTTTAAAATGAAAAAGCTTATCTTTTTATAAGACCATGAGACGTGCTGAAGGACATGGTTATGTTCTCCCATTACTTTATAGGCCCCACATATCCTTACAAACTTGTTTCTTCCACCTCTCAGCTTTCATCACCAAGGCCTACCCAACATAATAAATTACAGCCCCCTCAGCGGTATCACTATTCTGCAGACATCTCCAACACCTACTTCTTGAAAGGCTAACGACCAAATACCTACACCTTCGAAGACTTGTGTCACTTCAGCCAACTGACTTCAACCAACCTTATGGAGTTGTGTGGCCAGGGGCGGCTCTAAGAATTTGGCCGCCCCAAGCAGTCATGCCTGCGGGAGGTGCACTGGAGCCGCGGGACCAGCGGACCTCCCGCACGCATGACTGTGGAGGGTCCGCTGGTCCCGCGGCTCCAGTGGACCTCCCGCAGCTGTGGAGGGTTCACTGGTCAGCGGCTCCGGTGGAGCATCCGCAGTCATGCCTGCGGGAGGTCCACCCAAGCCGTGGGACCAGCGATCCGTCTGCAGTTATGCCTGCGGGAGGTCGACTGGAGCCGCTGGTCCCGCGGCTCCGGTGGACCTCCCGCAGGCATGACTGCGGAAGGTCCGCCGGAGCCGGCTGCCGCCCTGCCGGCAAAATGCCGCCCCAAGCGCACGCTTGGTGCGCTGGGGTCTGGAGCCGGCCCTGTGTGTGGCTGAAGTCCCACGCAACAGTTGAACATTTTGAAGAAGGGATTTAAAAAAAAAAAAAAAAAAGAAGCTCATTTATTTACATGAGAAAGCAGGGGATGCTTGTAAGCCAGTCGTGCTCCCCTCCTTCCCCCTTCTGGGGACATGTTTGTGTTTTTGATCAGCTAGTAGCTGGACTCCTACAATATCACAAGCTATTTGACTTGGATTATTTTTAGTGCATTTAGTTCAAAAGTCTACCAAGTAACCAGAGACTCTAAAATTCTAACAAACCCTAAAAGTAGGACCTGATGTTGAAGTGTACTGAACTCTAAGCCTTACAGAGCACAGAGACTACTGAAATTACTTGTGGCCTCAATAGATAAAGAGATACTTGTGTGTGTGAGCAATTCTGAGATTCATTTCAAGACCACAGTTTTGTTAAGAGGAAAGCAAAATAAGATAAAATAAAAATGAAAACCTGTTTGCTTCATAATTAGAGCTGTCAATTTACCATAATTTGCAGTTATAGGAATTAAATGCCAAAAATAGCTTCAGAGTAGCGAATGCCAGAAACAGTTTGTGATGAAATCAAACTGAGTGGGACTAATTCAGACTGCTATTTAAAAAAAAAAAAAAATCAAACCTTGAGAGAGGGGCATCCTTCAAACTCTTCTGAAGCACTGAGATCCTATATTCCTCATGCCCAACTAAAGGTTCATGTCACTGCCAGGCAAGCAAGCCAAATTGACTGCTTTTGGGCCCAAATCCAGCAAAGTACTAAAGTGTATAAATCCCACTGAGGCCAATACGATTACTCATTTTATCAATAGAACCAATGAGTCCATGGTATTGTATCTATCACAAGGGTGGGTATAGAACAGTTTTAAGACCCTTCACCCTAGGGGCTGAGCACACTGCTCAGACAGAGCTCCCAGATCCCATCAGCTTTGGGAACAAGAGACCAGAAACTCAAGAAAACAATATCTAAAACCAACATCCACAGGCTTCAGGGATACAAAAATAGTTTCTCTAGTTCTGACACCAGTGTGTTTCAGTAATAGACTATAAAAAGTTTCTTTGGATCTCTGAGGAATCTGGAATAGCAACGTACAGTGAAACAGATTCTTCAGCAAGATAGGAGCAAATGTAGCATACATTATAGACTCAGAGGCTCTCCCCTCCATCATCTTCATTTACTCTTCCTGTTCTTTTTCTTTCGGTCTTTCCATACTCTTCCCACTCCCAAACACATAGAAAAGGAGAAAATATGCTGAAAATAAACTCTCTTCCTCCCAATCTTTATTTCCCTTCTTCTTAAAACCCTAGACATTACAGCATATTCAGGAAGCACATCCCTTCAAAATTCTCCAATAATAATATAGAAATACAAAGCCAGGAAACAACTCACAGCAGGATCAGGTACACAGCAGGAAAAGGGGACCCCACACTTCTCACGACTTTTGCTTTCAGTACTGCAGTTGAAGTAAATGTTAAGATCCCAGTCATCTGGCCCCTGAGCACCACAGCAATGGTTCTGCAACAGATGAAGAAAAACGTAGAAGTGCTGTATAAAGAAAATCATCTTCGTAATAGTCCTGTGAGATAGACAAGTGTTATCAGCTCAGTTTAACAGATCGAGAAACTGAGGTACAGAGATAAGTGACTTTTCTAAGGCACAGTAAATCAATGGCCAAGCAAGAATTAGAATTCTGAAGTCCCTAGTACATCCAGCTCCATGTTGCTTACCCTAGACCAGAGGTTTTCAAACTTTTTTTCTGGCGATCCAGTTGAAGAAAATTGTTGATGCCTGTGACCCAACGGAGCTGGGGATGAGGGACTTGGGGTGTGGGAGGAGCTCAAGCCTACAGAGTGGAGCCAGGAATAAGGGGTTCAGGGTGTGGGAGGGGGCTCCAGGCTGGGGCAAGGGGTTGGGGTGCAGGCTCTGGGGTAGGGATGGGGATGAGGGATTTGGGGTGCAGGAGTGGGCTCTGGGTTTGGGAGGGGCTCAGGGCTGGGGCAAGGGGTTGGGGCACGGGCTTCTCTTGGGCGGCTCCCAGTCAGCGGCACAGCAGGGGTGCTAATGCAGGCTTCCTGCCTGTCCTGGCACTGCAGACCGTGCTGTGCCCCGGAAACGGACAGTTGCAGGTCCAGCTCTTAGGCAGAGGCACGCAAGCAGCTCTGTGTGGCTCTCGCCTGCAGGCATCGACCCCCCTGCCCCAGCTCCTATTGGCTGGGAACCAGTGCTCAGAGTGGGGGCAGCCCCATTGCCTCCCCGCCTAGGATCTGGACCTCCTGCTGGCTGCTTCTGAGGTGCAGTGCGGTGTCAGAACAGGTAGAGAGACTAGCCTGCCTTAGCTGGGCAGCACTGCCGATGGGACTTTGAACTTTTAACAGCCCAGTCAGCGGTACTGACCAGAGCTGCCACGACCCAGTGCCTTACATTCCGCGACCCAGTACTGGGTTGTGACCCGCAGTTTGAAAACCATTGCCCTAGACCACGGTATCTGTTCAAATTGTAACTTCCATCCAGTTCCTGGAGACAGACAGACATCAACATGACAAGAAATGTCATCACAAATGGCACTCTAAATGATATAATCAGAAGAAAGGCTATGGACAGACTTGGCCTAGAAAATGAAGTATCACTTCACTTCTATGAGTTGATCCCACTGGTTTCAGGTAGATACATTATGGAAACCATGCACTTCCACTGTCCACCCATGCTGTACCCATTTTATATAAACAGGGCTTCGTTCTCGTATTAATCAAGCAATTTATGTTTTTATATACTTTGGATGAGATACTGTTAAGCAAAGCAAAACTACAGCTGGCAAATTTTGAATAGTTATGGGGTACAACTTTGCCCCACCCTCCACAGACCAGTTACACAAGCATTTGCCATAAGCAAATATAGAAAATTGTTAGAGATTGAACTTTCCCCAAATGTCAGTGTTTTATGGAACTGTAATTAAACACTTAATCTCCACAACAATGTAGGATTTTCCCATCCCCATTTTACCGGGGAATTTGTATACAAAACCTACAAAATTCACAAAGCTTAATCAGAAACACATTCCTGAAGTGTTTTCACCAAAAAGATATATACACATGATTTGAGCTAACAAGACAAAGAATCAAATTTACTGATCCAGAGAAAATAGCCTGGTTAATGAAACGACATTTTCAAAAGTCTCCATTATAATTTTAAAATTATATTATTATGGGAAGTGTGGACCAAATATACTGTGTTCCATTAGAGAGAATAAACTAATCAACAATAACTTCAGGAACAGCAACATCCAATACACAACACTGGAAAATAAGTTTGTTTTAGAATGGACCGTGTCACAATAGTTTGGGCAATTCAGAAAAAATGCATTAACTTTGGAGGAAAAAAGGTTTGCAGTAGTGGCTAGAAGAAGGGGGGAAAAAAAACTGCTAAAAATTATTCTGGGCCAATACCTTCCTTCTACTTCCTTATATCCATATGGTTCAGAGGCTGTACATAAAAACTTGAAGACAACAGGAAGTGGATTTCCGCTTTTTCATCCACCCCTTCTCCCTCCCCCCCTCCCCCCCCAGCCTCCACCCCCTACAAAAAGCACTGCTAGAAGCCATGCGCCTACTAAAACTGCCAATCAGTCTATGTAAGTAAGGTAAGGCCATAAAGGAGAAGTCCTGCTCAAATGTAAGCCACAAGGTAATATGGCTTTGCATTAGTCAGTGCAAATGAGCTGTATACAAAAAGCTCTTCCACTATCCCTGGGTCACATATTGAAGGCACGCAAGTCATCCCATGCCTCGTTAGAAGACGGATTTCAACGTGGCACTGAAAAAATATGGCAGTACCTTCTTGAAGGGTTTCCTCAGTCTTACAGAGCTACATTTAGTGATGGATGTCAAGTTGTTTCCCTGTTGCCTAACTGTGTTGTTACCCACTGTGGGTGAGTGACAGGCTTATTCAGAGATTTTCTGGCTTTGTTATTTCCACATTTCTTAGCCTGATAATCTAGCTGTGGAACTCTTTTGGGGAAATTTAGCCTTTTATTTTTATTAAGAGCATTTAATAAGGGTTCACCTGTAAATCAGCTTAGCACATTAGCCTGTCTCATTGCATTAAACCTGGATCAATAGCAACACCAAGAAACATGAAAATAGTATGCTGAGCTGAGACATTTACTCATGCTGAGAACTCATTGCGAGCCGGTAAAAATGAGCTGTGGTGACTTAATCGGGTCTACTAAAGAGCACCACATTGCACAAATTGCCTATGGCATCCGCCAGTGTAGAAATCGGAGAATTAGAACATCTCCAAGGGTCTACATGACTATCTGAGCTAGCAGAAAGATAGTCTTTAACCACTTCTACATCTAGTGTTGAACACCTGGAGGAATGGACGAAAAGAGCATTGGGACAGGGGAAGCTGTTGCTGGCACTGCTTGCATCAACCATCCAAGTGGAAGGCAAGTGCAACATTGCCAAGGATTCAGAAACTGGTAGCAATGATAAGAGACTGATTTCTGGTTCTTAGCCTGGAAAGGATGGAAAGAAATTGCCTGTAAAAATCCTCTGTGCCATGGGAGAAAAGCACTGGACAGAGGAAGTTGACCCCCTTCACCACAGCCTGTGTGAGATCTCACACACAATGGTTAGTCTTTGAAGTTCTATTAGAAAGTTTGTCCCTGATGAAGTGCTGACTGAGCACCTGGGTAGTGTTAGAGGTGTTCTTTGCCTTGCATACTTACATTAGGGTAAGAAGCTGTTGGCCAACTGATCTAGAAACCATCACTCAATTATTACTGTAGGCCTTGTAATATCCTGGTGTGCATGCATGCCATTGTCCTCTAATGGATGGAATGTTAGCACCACTCCCATTAGTAGAATTGTCTTACTCTTTAGGAAATGCCTTCACTGCACAGAGTGAAGCTGGGCTCTTGCTCAGGTGTTGCTCTTAACTCCCCTCCTGCCATACACACAGACCTCTCATCTGAGTATAGTGGTGCTTTCAATCTGGGCTAGCTGGCCCAGGGTTAGAGCCCAGGTTCTGCCTTCAGTGAGACTGGTAACTTGCCAGCTTTGCAGGACACAAGCTAAATCACTTGAGTGCTGATAGGCCTACAATGCCTTCCCACATACCCAGAAGGGCAGAGAAGTTCTCCAGCAAATCATTTTGAAAGAACCAGAGAGCAACTCAGCTTACTGAAGCACAAAAGCCCATGGGACATGCCCCCCAGAAGTCCTCATAATACAAGCAGGTAACTCAGGTAGGGCTTTGTAGTATGGCTGCTCACCCCTGAGCTAGGCTAACCTGGGCACTCAGGCATTGATCACCCAGACAAACTGTAGTGAAGAAGTACCCTTTGAGACTGGCCTATTGAGGATAAGACCCAATACCTTTATACTTGAGATATTCTCCTTTGGCTCAAGTGGTAGAGGTCTAGGTTTCTGAAACAGAAAGGTCCTGCACTGTGTCTGTGTACACGGACAGCGAAGTCCATGTAAACGCAATGTGACGATTAAGTCAACAGCTATGCAGTTTGCTTGGTTGCAGAATTATTTTAGGGTATTAAGAGTTATCTTCATATTGCTGGAGGGACACAGCTATTGACACCATTGAGTAAAATCAAGGCAGTCCAAAAAAGGTAGAACATAATTTTTTTTTTTTTTTAAAGTCTCTTGAGAGGAAATGCTATCCCAACACCTGGAAAACCTCAAAGACTAAGATTGTGCTTAGGGTGAAAAAGAGGAAGAAAATGTGACAAGTTGAAGGATGACTTACAATTTTCTGCAATGAGTCAATGAGGTTCTGTAGATCGATGTCATCTCGGTAGGATTTAATGTTATTCTCAAAGAATTCCTTGAACCGGTCCCTCACCCAGTCCTGGAACAAGAAAGCCAGTACTGCCGCAGCCAGCTCCAACGTAAATATAAGTACGATTGCTCCACAAAACTGCAAAATAAAGTCACAGGACATAGATTATAAAAACTCTTATTTCAAATATAACCATGTCTCAACTCAATTAAAAGTAGATACAAGGACTTCAGTAAAATGCTTACAAAGTACAAATCTGATCAAGACACAAGGCCAATTAAATAAAAACACAATGGGAAACAAAATACAATAGGTGGAGTTATCTTATTTGGTCATCTTAAAGTCTGCAGTGACCATAGACACCGTGTCATGGTCCATTGTAATACAGAGATAATGAAAAACGAATAAGCCAGTCAGAGATGGCAACACACAAAAATAATGGTCCTGACAAAGGTAGCTACTTGGATTTTCATTTCAATTCTTTTCTCAATTTAGCGCTTAGCTTCTGGATCCAGTGTAACATTAGAATTAAAACTGAGTTAAGCACTGATTTCTGTGCTGGGGTCCTACAGTTCCACCTACCAACTGTTCAGAAGAGAAATGCATTTTAACTTAAGAAAAAAATAAATTTATAAAAACCTTCCACAAAATCCTCTCAACATTTCCTGTTTCATTGAAGGTTTCCTAGAATGCCTAATTTTGTGACATTACAAGTGCTATGGGTTGCAATGAGACTTCTGGTATCGGAACCCATTCCAGAATGTAAGAGAAAGAAAGTCTAAATGTACTGCTGTTCTGGATACCAGCCCCAGCCACGTCAGCAGGAATATTTACCACATACATATCTGCGCTTAATTCAAATATGTGGTTCTGTTTAAAAGAACAGGAGTACTTGTGGCACCTTAGAGACTAACAAATTTATTTCAGCATAAGCTTTCGTGGGCTACAGCTCACTTCTTCGGATGCACAGAATGAAACACACAGACAGGAGATATTTATACATACAGAGAACATGAAAAGGTGGAAGTATGCATACCAACTGGAAGAGTCCAATCAATTGAGATGAGCTATCATCAGCAGGAGAAAAAAACCTTTGAAGTGATAATTGAGATGACCCATAGAAGGTGTGAGGAGAACTTAACATAGGGAAATAGATTCAATTAGTGTAATGACCCAACCATTCCCAGTCTCTGTTTAAACCTAAGTTAATTGTATCTAATTTGCATATTAATTTGAGTTCAGCAGTCTCTCTTTGGAGTCTGTTTTTGAAGTTTTTTTTTTTTTGCAAAATTGCCACCTTCAAGTATGTCACTGAGTGGTTAGAGAGGTTGAAGTGTTCTCCCACTGGTTTTTGAATGTTATGATTCCTGATGTCAGATTTGTGTCCATTTATTCTTTTGCGTAGAGACTGTCCGGTTTGGCCAATGTACATGGCAGAGGGGCATTGCTGGCACATGATAGTTGGTAGATGTGCAGGTGAACGAGCCCCTTATGGCGTGGCTGATGTGATTAGGTTTCACTTAGCAGTTCTCCTTTTAACTGTGACACCATCCTTTCTCTTCCCTGAGCCACCACACAGCACCACCAAGTTACTTACAAACTTCAGAAGGCAGATGTTTTCCCTCAATGCTCCTACGCAACCAGCAAATCCCAGAACGAACATCACTCCTCCAACCACCAAGACAAGTACCACCGGGTCAAAGCCATGGAGACGGGTTACCTTCGTGAGATCAGATAATACACCCTAAAGAGAAGAATCACAAGGGAAAATAGGTAAACAAAATAAGCACGATTTCATGATCAGAACTTGTATTTTATTTCCCCCACCCCTCCAAGTTCTACTTCTGTCTCCTCCTGCATTCATTACTTGCTTTATTAATTCAATGTGTTTGCAAATAGCCACCATAACACAGAAATACTCTCCGGAAAAATGTTAATATGCAATCTTCCACATGCTAATTTGTGTATTATACCTACAGATATGTCCCACAAAAGGTCAAGCCGTCCAAACACCAGGCCTCCCTAACCTGCCTCCCCACAGGTCGCCCAACAAACCAGAAAAAATAGAAGGGACAGAGTGGGAGGGAAGAGAGATGGGAAGCTCAGAGGGACAGAGAGCAGTGTGATGCCTTTCTGCCCCAGAGGGAATGAGACAGTGAGATTACCCCAGGAAGACATGGCAGAGCCCAATCCTCTCCCATTTCACACCTGAAAACAAAGAAAGCTAGAGGGAAAAAAAAACATTCATGGTAATCTGCACATTTATGTCAACTTTCCACAAATGTAAGCTTTTTTTTTTTATATATAAACCCTTCTGTTTCAGCAGCCCTGCCTACTATCAGGGAGAGAAGAGTTTCAAATGTGTGAAATCTTTATTTTTAAAAAAAGTCTACTTTATTTTGTTATTGTCTTATGCTAAATTAGAGCTAGGAGAGGCTTTCAGTAAAGGGAATGCAAAGGCACTTAAAAAAAAACAAAAACAACACTAAGCGTGGAGGAGCCACTAATGCCACATTGATGTTTTAGAGGAAATTCTGGAACAGGAGTAAAAGGTGCATAGACAAAAGGCTACATGCAAGTGTAACCCCCACACCTCCTGGGTGTGGTGTTCTGTCCCACTTGTAACACCGACAGACCCCGGTGGACCAGGGACCTCTGGAGCTTAGTGCATGAGCCTCTACTACATGAGCTAAAAGCCAACTGGCTATTACAGGCCCGCACAACATGCGGCCCGCGTGGGCTCACTGTGTGGCCCACATAGGGTGAGTAGGAAAGCCAACGGCCGGCTGGCTGGCTGGCGGGTGGGGTGGTAAAGGGACCAGTGTCAGGCTGGACTCTGGAGAGTGAGGGTGAGCCAGTGGCAGGAGGCGGGGGCAGCGGCAGAAGGTAAGAGGCCAGGCAAGTGAGCTGGCAGTGGGGGAAGGGGGGCTGAGGAGGCGAGCGGGGGGGAGGGCAGGTGAGGAGACAAGCGGGGGGGGGGGGGCAGGTGAGCCAGAGGCGGGGACGGGGGACCGAGGAGGCGGGGGGGGGAAAGGTAAGCCGAGGAGGGGGAGGGGTAGCTGAGAAGGCAAGCGGGCCGGGGGGGCAGTGGTGGTGGGACAATTGGGAGAGGGAAATGGCAGAATGCCCTGATGGTCCCAAATGTTCAAGTAACTGCCCCAGGGTGGTAAAGAAAATTGGGTCATTAAGGATTGACAGCCTCTGGGGGGGGGGGAAAAATCACTGCTAATCGCAGGACCAGACAGGCTGCTGTGTTTGGATCAGGGGTTCATGTGGCTGTCCTCACTGCAGGAACTGTTTCCATGGAAAAGCCACGTTAGGAGGACCCTTACATGTATATTTAGCTTTTTTCTATCTCACAGTCAGAAGAAGCTGGCCCCATATGCACACACCCAGCTCTCTAAACTCAATCCCCCCACACTTTGGGAACCTGTGCAGCTGAGTCTGTCCCTAGCAGTGCGAAGGCAAAGTGAGGACAGGATCAAATCAAATGTCCATCCCCACATTAGAGAAGAGAGAACTATGACATACTGCACATAAATCTGAACCACTTTGTTAGCTGAAGAGTTAAGCTGTAAATTTTAGAGGAACCCAGTTAGCGCATCAATAAATCTCACTTACAAATACTTGACAGATTCCCTAAAAACCCAAAAGGCAGGACAGTCTAGAAATGAACAGTTCAGGGATCCAACCTACAGCCATATCATTCTTCCCTGTTCCTCACCATACCCCCTACCCCCAAGAATCCTAGCAACATCCCACCCGATCCAGGGCCCCACTTCTTCCTCTGCAGAGCAGCCCTTGCCGCAGAGCCAGGGCTCAGAAGAAAGGCAGTTTAAATAATTTACAGAATCAATGTTATAAACATGACACAGGTCTTTGTGATCCCCCAGCTCTCTCCCAGTAACACTCAGGGGGCCCTGTCCAACTCAGCCAGACACCTGGTGTTTGGGGCCAAGCCATTTTGGGGGTAGGAAGCTAGGAAAATGTTCAGAAAGGGAATGAAGGATATTTGTGAAATACCTTAATTGCTAAACCACTTTTCTGAAGGTTACCAAACCTCCCAGACAAATCCTACCTGGCCTAAGAGAGCTCAGGGGATCTGGTAATTTTTTGGAGAAGTTACAGGGAAGTTTAAAATGGATCTTAGTTGTAAGTTAGGATCAGTCTGAACTATGGAGTGGCTACCACTGGCCCATTACATCCGGGTGAGCGTCTCTGTAGCAGCATTGGGCCTGATCTGGCTCCCATCCCCTCTCCAAGGGTTGCAGCTGTCTGGAGGTGCCTGCCTTCCACGCCTTCCTCAGTCACACCTGATTCATTCAACAGGGCAATTGATTACAAAGTGAGGGGAAGATCTTATTCTACTTCTAGCAAAAGGACATTTTTCTTTTACCTTAATTATACTACCTCAGGTGCCCACTATAATATATTACCAAGATTCAATACAAAGTCATAAAAGTTATACAAAAATGCATAATGCAGAGATTTATCTACAACTGCACTGATTGACTGCTGTGTGCAGTAATATAGTGACCCCCGGGTCTTTGAATGAAGCTTTATACTTGCAGGGGTGGGGGGTGAGCGGTGGAGTCGGAGGTGAGTGGGTGGGCAAGTGGCAGGTGGGCAAAGAGGCGAGCAGTGAGCCAGCAGGAGTTCTAGGGGTGGGCATGGGGGTTTCTGGCAGGGGAGGGAGGAGGTGAAAGGAGGCGAGTGGTGGTTGGGGTACTGACTAGGAGGGACGCAGCAAGCCAGCGGGGGAGCTAGGGGGTGAAGAGGGGTGTGATGGTGGGGCAGAGCAAGGAAGGGGTGGGTCCTATGCTGTGATCTGGTCATCCTATGTACGCCGTTTCTTTCCCCCTCTACACTACAGGCTTCCACACACTGTCAGTGCCTTCCTAGTGTGCCATCCATACAATTGTTTGCTTTAATTGAAAAATTATTAATAAAGTATCACCCCCCCCCCACCTTCCTTTTCGGCCCACAGCTGTTTCAGCGGGGTGGTGCTGGGGAAGGAGGGTTTGTTTCTGCTGGGCGGGCGGTGCTGGGGGGGGTGTTGTGTTTCGAGGGGGCTGAGGAGGGTGTTTCGGCGGCAATGGGGGGGCAGGATTGGCCCTCAGCTGTTTTCTTTGGAGTAATATGGCCCTCACCGCTTTACGAGTTGTGCAGGCCTGGGCTATTAGGTAAGGCATAGAGCAGACTTATCTCTTTAAGTGGTCTTGGTGCCACTAGATGGGACAGAACACCACACACAGAAGGTGTGTGGGTTACACAAGGCCCATGAATACCTTTTGATGTGACCCTCTAGGCCTAGGGGAAGCTTGCACACCACAAGAAGGTTTTACTGGGAAATTGTTTATAAATAGGTGTTTGATCAGAGATACCATTTCTTCATCCAGCACAGCAAATTAGTTGAAGCAGAGTTGAGGTAAGAAAGGTGACAGAAGAACTCACAACGGAGCACTAGCTTTGAAGAAAAATCAATCTTCATGGAGATTTCAACTAAACAGGCTACCACAAGATGGTGCTAAAAGCCTGGAACCATCAGAACATTTCCACCTAGCTTCAAGCCATAGGATTTGAACTAGGGCAGGGGTAGGCAATCTATGGCACACGTGCCAAAGGCAGCCCGCGAGCTGATTTTCAATGGCACTCACACTGCTCGGGTCCTGGCCACTGGTCTGGGGGGCTCTGCATTCTAATTTAATTTTAAATTAAGCTTCTTAAACATTTTTAAAACTTAATTTACTTTACATATAACAATAGTTTAGTTATATATTATAGACTTATAGAAAGAGACCTTCTAAAAATGTTAAAATGTATTACTGGCACGTGAAACCTTAAATTAGAGTGAATAAATGAAGACTTGGCACACCACTTCTGAAAGGTTGCCAACCCCTGAACTAGGGCCACAGCAAAACAATTAGCATGTTGAGGGCGGCAAACAGCAAGGGAGCTTTCACGCTTCAGAACCGCCTTTTCCCACCTTAAAGCCCTGAACAATGTCACAGCTGCTAAGGAACCAGTTACAGATGATAGGTCTGTGGGGGATGTTTTTGTCTTGAGAGATCTGGGTGTTTTCCCCTCAAGACATTTTGCTGTACTCGTGAATTCAATTCATCTTGACTCCTACCATGCTTTGGGTGTCTCCTTGGACATCTTGCTGCAAACTGAGGGAAAGCAATGTATAAACAAACAAAATCTTATGCCAGTGTTACAGGGGAACTACATCAAACTAATAGTTCCTTGAGACCATATGATGATGTGAACACATAACGGTTATTTAGCAACACTTCCCTTCCCATACCAAAATACAATATTGTTTTGGCTTTCATTGACCATTATGACTAGCTTATGCATATGCACCTGTCTATTATATCCTTGTTCATCCACCTCCTCTTTGCTTACTGTAGTTTACCTAATCTTAGAACATGAGGTCTATGAGACTATCTTTCTGTTATGTGTTTGCATAGGACCTAGTATGATGAAGCCCTGATCCGTGCTGACTGAGGTCCTTAACACTACCATAATAGAAATTACTAAACATTATATACAAAATGTAAGTGTACAACCAGTTATAAAATGTACACTACAAAGATGATCTTTCTAGATGGATGAAAGTAAATAAGAGCATAATTGCAATAATTTTCAATATAGTAATAGAGCATGGGACAAACTAAGGTTAGTATTAAGAGAGACAGGACAAAGAAAAGTGGGGAGTACAAGATCGATCTTTGGTTATATCCATGTGGTTGCCAACTTTGTGAAAGCATGAAGGTTTCCAACAAGTTACCAGCAATATGAATACAAGAAGCATTCTAAACTGAGGAAGACCTTGGTCTCACTCTATACTGAAAAAATGGGTAAATAGCAACAGGTTATAGAATGCCATTTACAAAGCAGTGCTGGCAATTATGCCATGAAATGAAGATGTGTGGTTCTCTCAAACTAAATCTAATAGTAAAAAGAGAGGTCAGAGAGAATTCAGAAATATAATTCACAGAAGCAGCCTACTTCCGTCAAAGTATTGTATATTGCCGTCTTGCTATTCAACAGACACACCAGTGCTGGAATAACTAAAAATACACATCACAACACTATCCTCTAATAAGCATGTAAATACAAGGCAAGGATACTGCTTTAGGGAAATGTTGTGGGTATGGGTTGCTGCTCTTTGGACATGGCTAGCACCCCAATGATATTTAAGAGTTACTACACCTTCCTCTATAATTTAAAACAAACTGCCAGACTGGGCTCTCATTAGAGCTGCCAGGTTGACAGCAGTAACATGCTAACAGAACTTTACTTTTAATCAGCATTTGTCAAAAAGTACAAGAACTAGAGAGGAGCAGTTGCATGCTACACTTCACTCTGACCAATTATCATAGCCTGGGCATTCTCCATTCCAAAGTCACTGAGAATATATAGATCGGGGTAGGCAACCTATGGCATGTCTGCCAAAGGCGGCACACAAGATGATTTTCAGTGGCACTCACACTGCCCAAGTCCTTGCCACCTGTCTGGGGGCTCTGCATTTAAATTTAATTTTAAATGAATCATCTTAAACATTTTAAAAACCTTATTTACTTTATATAAAACAATAGTTTAGTTATATATTATAGACTTGTAGAAAGACCTTTTTAAAACATTAAAATGTATTACTGGCAGGCAAAACCTTAAATTAGAGTGAATAAATGAAGACTCGGCACCCCACTTCTGAAAGGTTGCCGACCCCGAGATACAGATTCTCTCATGATTATGAATGTCTAATATAAAAAGTGTTCTGGCTAGATGAAGCAGTGAGCTGTCCATCCGGTTTTACTGGAGACATGTTTTCATTCTCTGCAACAGATATGCCTGGAATCTACATTTACCATTTCCAGCCCAACATAACATAGCTCTGGCATAACACAGTGCTTTTGCACAACACCCACAGAGCAATGGAAATCATCAGTTAGTAACACGTTTGCACACAAATGAAGCTTTCCACAACTGTTCTACTCATTTCCTCCCACCTTGAACTCATTTTTCCCCCCAGCCAGTCGTCAGCTCAAGCAGGATCTGCCTGGATGAGGTTTTCCTGTGAACAAAGGTTGTTTTGGGAAAAAAGCAGAACAGGCTGGACTCTGGCACTCACTCCCAGATAGAAAAATTAGGAATGAATCCAGCTGATAAAAATCCCTGCTGAAGAATCAAGCTGAATTAATTCCGACTGGAGGAAAAAAATGTGAGGAAATCAGAATTGTCGGAGCCAGATACGTTTGGATGAGATTAACTGTTTGCATTGGGGGAGAGTTCAGAACTTCTCCTTGGCTCTTCCCACATCCACCTCCATCATTGGTGAACTCTGTTCTGCTTTATAAATAAATTCATCTCCCCGCTTTATTACAGCATCATAGCTCATGGAGTGGTTTCTTTACTGTACATTCAGAGTTCCATCTGCACAGGCAAGTAGACAGGACAGATCCACACTTCATCTGCACCAGAGCTGAAGAATATCAGTAACATCAAGGAATTTAGACACTAGTTTTTCCTCACTGGTTGTTTTATCTTATCTGTAGCTAACTACATGAACAGCTTATGGGTCATTCAAATGTTTAAGCCACAGACTTTAGGTATCTTATTGCTCATTGTCAAGATTTGGGAGGCTCAACAGCAAAAGCTAACTGGTGGGAAAGCAGAATGCAACATGCAAAAATTACAGAACTGTTAAAGAAATCTAACAATTTACAATGTAAGAATATAAATTTAGCAAAAATGTTTCCCTTAAAACAAACCCAGTGTGTTATAGAAGCCATCCGGCAGATGGAGAGGGTTATGCGTTAGCTATTTCTCTAATTACAATACTAGGCACCTCTTTTAAACTGTGGACCGCATAGAAATAACTTAATTAAATTTAAGAAGAGAAGGCATATTCAAGACCTGTTTGTGTTTTATAAACAGAAAAGTGTTAATTACGTTAAAATCTCTCATAAAATTCAGAGGAAAAGGAAAAAAGTTTTGTTAATTGTTTATCTTTACAATGTTCAAAGAATGACTAGGAAATGCGTAACAAGTAGCAGCATGATCTCATACACTGAACTAGGTTTCATACTGCAGTCCTATCAGAATAGGGAGAAATCCAAAACAAATTCATGGTTTGCATTTTTTTTTTTTGGACAGTGGAAAACCTAGTATGTTATAATACAATTAGCTCAAACTTTCTCCATGTTCCAAAACATGGAAGGAAGAATAGGCCCCATTACATACATTGCTTCTGCTGGACCCCTGAAAATGCTCAGATTTCTATAATCACTAAGAAGGGAAGCAAACATTTCATACTTGTCTATAGTTAACATGCACATACTGAGCAAGGTAGCTGCTTAGAGAGCATGTCTGTCCAGCACCAATGAAATGAAAACTTCTTAACAAAACCATAGACAGGCAGGCAAAAATCAAACACATAAATATAAAAATGGAGAACTGATTAGTCAGTAGTACTTCCAGAAAAGTATCTAAGAGTTATAGTAGATCACACATTGAATGTAAGCCAACAAGGTAAGGCAGTTGTGAAATAGGTGACTATCATTCAGAGATTAAAGTAAGCTTGTACGGTCCGGTACGGCATACCGGTAAGAGCCGGTACACAGATGACTGTACTGGCAGGGACGGTGATGAGGGGGACAAAAGGAGCCCAGCAATTTAAAAGGACCCGGGGCTCCCGGCAGCAGCCAGAGCCACTGGCCCTTTAAATCACCGCCAGAGCTCTTCGGCTCCCAGCTGCCACCACTGCTACCCCAGGGCTCCAGCTGCGATTTAAAGGGCCCAGGGCTACCACCGTCGCTACGACATCAGCAGCCGGAGCCCTGGGCCTATAAATCGTCTCCCAAGGTCCCTTCCAGCCCTACATTTCATGATTTTAAGTAATGTCACCCTGGCCTACTGTATATGAGAAGACAGGTGGATTAAGAAAACAGACAGAAAAGCTCTTAGATGTGCATGTTTGGCATGTCTTTCTTTAACCAATTAAAAGGAAAAGCTTTTTTTGCCTCATCCTTCTCAGATCTAATTCACTTCAGTTGTTGGTCAAATCTGTAGCTGAAATTCCAATAAGTGCTTTTTCTCCCAATACCGTTTTAATTTTGCCAATTCCAGCCCTTGTTCTCAAATCTATTTAGCAGTTCATCAACAGCATATTAAGTGAGATGGGGAATAGATATCTCGGTTATCTACCACACCTAAGGAGTAATGGGAAGAAATTAAGGGTATGTCTAAACTTACCGGGGATCGATGCTGTGGCAATCGATGCACTGGGAGTTGATTTAGCAGGTCTAGTGAAGACCTGCTAAAATCGACCACAGATCACTCTGCAGAACGAGACGTGTAAAGTACTCCACCGGAACAAGACATGTCAAGTAAGTCGACAGGAGAGTGTCTCCTGTTGACCCAGTGCAGTGTAGACACTGCAGTAAGTCGACCTAAGCTACGCTGACTCCAGCTATGTTATTCACGTAGCTGCAGTTGCTTAACTTAACTTAGGTCGAGTTACCCCCATAGTGTAGACAAGGCCTAAGAAAGGGAAAATTTAGGCTGAATATCAGGACAGCTTCCCAAGCCTTTGGAATAATCTCTCACATCAAGTGGGAGAAATCTCATCTCATTTAAAATTTGACTAGATAAAACTCTAGTAGGTGTACAGTAAGATGATTTACGGGCAGGGAATTGGACTAGATAACCCAAATAGGTGTATTACATCTCTACAGCAGAGTCTAAAATAAAGTCTGTTAACAGAAGTTGCAACATTAGGGCTCACTTTTTGCCCCCTACAAATATCTCACCTTCACTAACAATTACTGCAACTCAACAATACATACGCCAGGCACTGGCAGTTCCAAAACCCTGTTTCATTCCAATCACAAGCAAGTCACAGCAATGTTAGTAGCAACAGAAAGAAATTTTAAGGAAAAAAAGGTCAAAAACATGTGACTAAAGCGTACCATTATCAACATAATGGATGGTTCCAGCTATCACACTTGGTAGATTGAATTGTATACCTGTACATATTTAGTCCAGCACATTCCAAGTGGCAAATGGAAAAATAATGGCGTAATGCTGGGGTGACTACCACAGGGCTTTGAAGGGAAGAAAAGGTTAAACTAGCAAAATATAAGAGGGATATTATACTTGTGCTGTGTATTGTACATAGGCCCTACAGACACAACCATCCTTATGAAGGGAAAAACTAGGACTTTCTATAAAGTAGTAAATTATTTCTTTCCTTAAGAATTTAGCTCATATGTTGTTTTTAAACTCCTATTGTTTCTTGAGGATGAGAAGCTAAAAAACACTTAAGAAATTGGTTAATGCAACATCAACAGTCCATCATAATCTTACCTTTTCACTCCATGCCCAAAGCCCGGCTGCAAGGAAAGCAACTCCAGCTAGCTACAGAAAAGAAGAAAATTTGATTAGTACACTAATCAGGAATGAAAACAAGACTTCCTAATGTGCAATAATATGCTCCCTTCCCCCTCCTTTGAAATAATCACCATAAATACATATAATAAAGTAAATTGGAGAACGTATTTATGAGTATCTGTATGTGTATGGGCTTACACAGAACAGCAGTCCTCTTCTCAGAAAAAATTGTTACAGCATAACACTAAAATAATCTGATAGGAGAGAACTAAATTAACATTTCCTGTAGGAACAGAAGGGCTTGTTAGGACTCTAAAGTTCTGTATAAGTGTGTTCCCTCCATGTGAGGTCAATCATTGTATCCATACTGAAGAAAAAAAACCATAGGACAAAGACTCTCAATGTTTGAGGGACACAGGGAAAAAAAGTCTTGAATTCATGAAGCATCACCTACAGCTTTCATTAATGTTAAGTAAATGTAATGCTGGCAAAGGATACCTGATCTAAAGCACAACTAGAGGATGAGATTCTCTGGCTAGCCACATGGCTGGGCAGTGGCAGTGCATGTTCCCTCTTTGCCATTCCACATGTGTGCCTTAAGCTTGTCCTGGGGGAAACATCTCCCAGAAATGTGCTGAATCCACTCAGTTCTCTGTGAATACCTCTGAAGAGGCTCTAAGCAATTCACAGGATCAGGCCTGACCATCAGCTGTGGCTAGTGCTGGGTACTCTAATGATGAATGGGTCTGAGCCATCTCATCCTCAGACTCTCGGACTTGTGATTCTGGAATGCTGACACAAAGTTTGCAACAATAGAAGGCAGAGAGCAACAGATGTGCTTGAAAATAATGTACATTGGGTTTAAGACCAAGATATTGAAATACTTATGCATATAAATAATCCCATTGATTTCAAGGGGAATACTAATTTGAGTAAAGACAAGGATGTAAATAAATGTTTGCAAGATCAGGGTATAAAATAATAATTCTGGTGTTTTGCCTCTTTAAAGCTCAGAGTACTTTGAGATAGTTAGCATCATATCCCCATTTTGCAGCAGAGTAACTAGATCTCTAATGGCCTCTTCCTAGCCAATGCTCAGAACCAGTACTCCATCCTCATCCTCCTTGAGGACAGTTGACCATGCTCTCCTTCTTTAAATCTTGCTCTCCCTTGGGTTCCATCCAGCAGCCTCCTCTCTGCTTGCTTGCTATGTGCTCCCAGCTCAGTCAGTGCTGAGACCTCCTGCTGGGGGAACAGAGGGTACATCCTGGTTCTCCCAACATGCTGCAGTTTGTGGTCCACAACTTGTAGTTCCCAGGGCTGCTATTGAAGCTCACTGGACCTTGAGCTACATATATCTAAATCCTGCAGGTTATGCCAAAATAATCTCTCTAAAATGCCACCTTTCCTATCCATCAATGCAGCTAAAACACTCACCCAGGCGCTTATCTTGCATCTGAATTACTGCAACATCCTTCTCTCTAGGATTGACAAATACTATCTTGCTCCACTTATACCCATTCACTATGCTGCTAAAAGTCACTCGTAGCCCTTTGATTTGACCACATCACCTCCCGCTTTGCATCCCTCCACTAGCTTCTGCCTCGACCCCACCAAAAATATAAGCCGCTTATTGTCACTCTTAAGGCCCTTTACAGCCTATCCTCACCCTAGCCATCATGTTTCATTCAGTGTCAAATTCCACACCTGATCAGTCAATAAGCGTAGCCTCCATTGTGCAATTATTGTATTTTCAAACAAGCACCTTCATGCAGGGGCAGCGCTAGGATTTCCGCCGCCCCAAGCAGGGCAGCACGCCGCGGGGGGCACTCTACCGGTCGCCAATCCCGTGGCGCCGGTGGACCTCTCGCAGACGTGCCTGCAGAGGGTCCACTGGTCCCACGGCTCCGGTGGACCTCCCGCAGGCACGCCTGTGGATGCTCCACCGGAGCCGCGGGACCAGCAGCCCCTCCACAGGCACGTCTGCGAGAGGTCCACTGGTGCCGCGGGACCAGCGGACCTTCCACAGGCATGCCCGCGGGAGGTCCGCCGGAGCCGGCTGCCGCCCTCCCGCGGGACGCCGCCCCAAGCGTGCACTTGGCGCACTGGGGTCTGGAGCCGGCCCTGCCTTCATGCTTTCCTCCCATACTCCTCCCTTCATGTTTGGGAGGAGATCCCCATAAACGTCCACAAACCTACCTGATTATCCTCCTTCATATTCATCATTTGCTGTCATGCCTACAAAAAACTTGACTACAATTAGGCAGTGGTCTCAGCACACCAGCAGCCTGTCATGCTGACCAATATTGTCTCATTGTTTCCTTGTATTCCCTCAGTCTGTCTGTAAGTATCCATATTAGATTATAAACTCTGTGCGGCAGGGATTTTTTTTATTTTGGTTCTTATGGCACCTAGTGCACTACTAGCCTCAAATCATAGACCAGAACCCCATGAATTACAGGAGGGTTGCCAACTTTCTGATTGCAGAAAACTGAACACCCTTGCCCCCTGCCCCAGCCCATCCCATCCTGATGCCCTACCCCTATCTAAGGCCCCGCCCCCTGCTCACTCTATCCCCCCTTCTTCTGTTGCTCATTCTCCCCCACCCTCACTCACTCAATTTCACTGGGATGGGCAGGGGTTGGGGTGCAGGAGAGGGTGAGGGCTCTGCCTGAGGGTGCAGGCTCCAGGGTGGGGCTAGAAATGAGGGGTTTGGAGTGGGTGGAGGTGCTCTGGGCTGGGGCAGAAGGTTGGAGTGCGAGGGAATGAGGGCTCCGGCTAGGGGTGCAGGCTCTGGTGTGGGGCCAGGGATAAGGGGTGCAGGAGGGAGTGCAGGTTCTGGGAGGGAATTTGGGTGCAAGAGGGGGCTGAGGACTGGGACAGCAGGTTGGGGTGTGGGCTCTGGGAGGGAGTGAGTGTGAGAGGGGGCTCAGGACTGGGAGACGGGAGGGGCTGCAGGCTCTGGGAGGCGCTTACCTCAAGTGGCTCCCACAAGTGGATGGCATTTCTCTCCAGCTCTTAGGCGGAGGCTCAGCCAGGCAGCTCTGCATGCTGCCCCCGGCTACACGTGCCACCCCTGCACCTCCCATTGGCCACTGTTCCCACCACGCTGTTCAAGCCGGCACTTGAGGTAGGGCCAGCATGCGGAGCCCCCGTGGCCATGCCTTTGCCTAGGAGCCAGAGGAAAATGCCAGCCACTTCCAGGAGCCACGCGGAGCCAGGGAGCCTGACTTAGCCCTGCTACGCCACCAACCGAACTTTTAACAGCCCAGTTATGGTGCTGACCGGAGCTGCCAGGATCCCTTTTCGACCAGGTGCTCCCTGGTTGAAAATTGGATGCCTGGCAACCCTAAATTACAGTAATACAAACAAGTGGTTATCTGACTTGTCCAAGGCCAGAGCACAAATTGGTGATGAGCCAGGAACAGAATACAGATCTCCCAACTTCCAGAGGCTAAGGTACAGGACTGGAGACTGCCTCCCATGAGGTACTACCTTCTAATAAGCAGCATTACAAACATAAGAATGGTCTGACCCAGTATGGCCAATGGTCCGTCTGGCCTAGTATCCTGTCTTCTGACAGTGGCTGGTGCCAGATGCTCAGGGGGAATGAACAGAACAGGGCAGTTATTGAATGAGCCATTCCATGTCATCCAGTCTCAGCTTCTGGCAGTCCAAGGTTTAGGGACACCCAGAGCATGGGGCTGTTTCCCTGACTGTCTTGGTTAATAGCCATTGATGGACCTATCCTCCACAAACTTATCGAATTCTTTTTTAACCCAGTTATACTTTTGGAATTCACAACATCCTTTGGCAACAAGTTCCACAAGTTGACTGTGTTGTGTGAAGTACTTCCGTACGTTTGTTTTAAACCTTCTGCCTAATAATTTCCATCAGATGACCCCTGGTTCTTGTGTTATGTGAAGGGAATACAGAAGTGTCGTTTTTCACTTTCTCCACACCATTCATGATTTGAGAGACCCCTATCATAGCCCACCTCAGCCATCCCTTTTCTAAGCTGACAAGCCCCATTCTTTTTAATGTCTCCTCATAAAACAAGCCTTTTCAGGGCTTGGTTTTAGCCCGCTGCATTTTTGCCTCCTACACATAAAAAATTAACTCTTTAAAAACTGTTAATCAAAAAAAGCACATGCTGCCACCTTAAGGGATCATTCTATATATTCCTGTGTAAAGGATATTATCCCATGCTCCATTTTTTTAAACCGCTTATCTGCGCTCTGATGAAGATTTCAGAGAATTTCATGCACTACTTCCCCCAGCTCATTTCCCTGTTTAGTAATTTTATAGAATAGTACTAGACTAAGTGCTCCTGGATTCCCTTTTTTAATGATTTGTCTATGCCAAGATCCATTACCTAACCTCCTTCCCATTCAATTAGATAAGCCATTTCTTTGCTTCCTGCTCCCGAATTAGGTGGTAGGGATGGTCTCCAACTCCTTCCTTTTCAGAAAGCAGCAAGTTTGAGACACACCTAACCCAGATTTTGCACTGACTTAAACATTGTACAATCTCCATTAATTCCGCTCTTTCATGTGAAGCAAAAAATTGATCCTTCTTCTGACCTCGCGACCTGTCTCGCCATCCTCAACACTTTGTAGTCACAGGCAGCCTTTGTCTTCACACCCAATATCAGTATCCAAACAAAGATGACATTTTCCACCCCCAATGTCTGAGCTTACCAGCTCTTTATCAGCTCAAGCAGTAATTCGCTCCCCTAGAGCATACCTGCTGACCTTTTAGGTTAATAATATGGCTGCTATAGCAAAAGCTTTTCCATTGTTTGAAAGTAAATGAGGTCTCATTCTCACTTCTTTAAGTCTATAATAGAAACCATTTACCCAAAAGCTTGGAGGCATCTCAGAAACCTATGGATAAACAGGAGTACTTGTGGCACCTTAGAGACTAACAAATTTATTTGAGCATAAGCTTTCGTGGGCTACAGCCCACTTCATCGGATGCATGCAGTGGAAAACACAGTAGGAAGGTGTGTGTGTACACACACACACACACACACACACACCAGGAAGCAATGGGTGTTACCATACACACTCTAAAAAGAGTGATCAGTTAAGGTGAGCTATTACCAATAGGAGAGAAAAAAAACTTTGTAGCAGTAATCAAAATGATCCATTTGCAGAAGTTGACAAGAAGTTGTGAGGAACTGATCACTCTTGTTAGAGTGTGTATGGTAACACCCATTGTTTCATGGTGTGTGTGTGTGTGCGCGCGCGAGAGAGAGCTTTCGTGGGCTACAGCCCACTTCATCGGATACATATATCTTCCTACTGCATCTGATGAAGTGGGCTGTAGCCCACGAAAGCTTATGCTCAAATAAATGTGTTAGTCTCTAAGGTGCCACAAGTACTCCTGTTCTTCTTGTGGATACAGACTAACACAGCTGCTACTCTGAAACCTGTCATTATGGATAAACAGTTTCAGATGAAGGAGAGGAGACACCCACCCAGAGGCCACTAAAGACAATCAACGTTTCAGCGTGCCATCTAGGCCTAGAGCGGCAGATTTAGCCAATCTGCCCCTCCTTCATGACAGAGGGGTGAATGGGCCAAATCTGCCATCTTAGGCTGCTGCCTAGTTTACCGATACCCAACCAGCTTTGGGAATGCTGCCTTCTGGGTGCAGAGTACTTAAAGATGGAAAAAAACTCTACCTTGCCCTTGGCAGGGAGGGTACAGTTCCCCAGAAACTGGCTGAATCCAATATTAGACTGACACCGTACTTGCTTTCTCTCAGCCAAAAGGAAGTGCAGGAGGAATGCTAACTGGATCGTCCAGAGCCTGCGATCATAACCAACTTTCAGGAGTTTCAGTTGGCAAGAGCTGCATTGTGCTAGCAGAACACTGGCTTTTAAACTGAAGTCAGCTCTTTGCCATGATTTCTACTTTGTGCATTCTTGCTTCTTCTTAGCATATATGCAACACGCCTCACATGGCACGTGACCAGGAGTCAACAAAGTATGTGGTCCACTGGTTGGATCATTAGCTTCCCCAGCCCGGGCACTGATGGGGAGTGCTGTCTGATCGCTGCCCCCTGCCTTCTTGCTGACAGGCCATAACCAGACACTAGATACCAAACACTGGCTTTTCTAAGGTGCTTAGCAACAAGGTACCCAACCATCACTTGCTAGGTATCCCCCCCACTGCTTTTTATGGGATGGCTTAACTGTGTTCCAGATTGTAATGGAGTTCCCTTAATTTCCTTATTACTTACTGCAATGCCTCCCAGGTCTGAAATTGTTTGTTGGCATGTGCTATAGTCTCCCTCCCTTCATTCACTCTACAGAAGCACTTTTGTTACTACTTATGAGTGCTAGGCAGCTGGCCATATTTATTTTTACATTAATATGAAGAAGTGACATTACATCTATAATTGTCAATATAATTTTTGGGCTGACCACAGCATGTCTTCTGTAGTAAGCCTGAATTCTCCCCTTGAGATCATATTAAATGGTGTCCTTGCCTGACACTTCCACTCTCTCAGAACCAGTACTTCTATTACCACTATGGAGGGCTTCATTTCTCTTGAGTCTGTGATCTGCTGTTGCCCTCTAAGTTTGATAATACATGCCTGCTGAGAAGTAGAGCCCAATATCTTAAAACAAAAAAACAAACAACCCTCTCTGACAAAAAAAAGAAAAAAGTAACCTTTTTCTAGCAAAAGCAGCTATATCTGGAGCTACCCCCTTCAGTGAACGGGACACTACAGCTAATTCCACATGCTGTAGTAAAAGGGGAGAAGACAGAGCTTTATCATCATTACACGTTAGGCAGATGTCAGGATTTTGAAGTGTCACAGCTTCTATTGCCACAGGCATGGCACTGATCAGAGTTGGAGAAATTCCTGGTTGGCTCTGTGGCTAAAAATGCTGAGGGTGATGTATAAGCCATTTTATACCTAGTCACTCAAAAGAGTGTCAGATGATTCTGCAAGAGCTCAGTACCACATAATAGGACAAACACACAGAAAGTGATGCAAAACAATTATGCACGAAACAGCCATGGGTGGACAAAGTGATGCTATTGCTCTTCTAACCTTGAAATGAGAGCTTTAACTAGCATACAGTGAACATGCAACTTGGTCATGTTGAAGCAAGTACACACCTTGAGTGTTAAAAAAAAAAAGACTCCCCCTTTTTAATAAGCTTTGAAAAACACATGGATGTATCAAAAGTAGTAGTGACCTAGACCACACCTGTGTCTCTAAGCAGTGACTTTTTCAGGTAGGGAATAAAAGTGTTTCATTGTGGATCTTCTATTAAACATTATACAAAATTCAAAGCTAAAGCTAGTTAGGAAATTTTCCAGCACAAATTTTTATCAGAATCTGCTGATCTATGGAAACATTTTGGTTTCAACAAACTTCTAAGAGAACCCTACCTAGTTTCCTGCCAGGTCACCTGGTGGGCTGCTGGGGAGCCTGAGTTTCCAGCATCAAGCTTCCAGGACAGCCTTGCCAGTTAGCCTGACTGGGGGAGTCCAGGACTTCCAGGGCCCCTGCTGTGGAACTGGAAGTCCTGGTTTGAACTGGGGTTCTCAGGGTTTCTAGGTTCCCCCAACTCTAGGAGTCAGCCCAGGGGCACAGTTGGGGGAGGGGAGCAAAAAGGAAGGGAACAAATGGAAATATTTCAATTCCCCCCCCCGCCCCCCCAAAATTTCGTCTTAAGGAAAATTTTGACAATTTCTAGGTTTTGTTCAAGTTAGGAACAATTTTCTTTTCAAAGCATTGGCATGTCCAGTGGAAAGGGATTTCTGAATTTCAATCAGCGCTTTTTAAGAAATCCATCTATTTCCTACTCATGTGCCACAATGATGCCAGAAGGCAAGAGAAGACGCTGGTGTAGGTTGCAAGTAGACAAGATAGCAAGTTGCCACAGCATGGGTTAATCTTGGCAGCAGGTAAAGGGTTAATTGGAATTTGAGGAAGATTTCTAGAAAATTAATTAAATGGGACTAGCTGATACGCACAAAAAAAAGAAGAGAAAGCCATGCCGCTATATGCATACTGGGTTATTTAATATGATTGTGTTCGTTGTGTTTGAACGGATTACAGCCTCTGTTTTGTTCCCATCCTAATTTTAAAAAAAAATAGATTGCTTAATTGAGAAGCATTGACTTTGGTTTCCAAAGCATTTGGTTTAGGCAGCATATTTTACCCTGCCTAGATAGGAGTTACTGGGCATGGGGTCTGGACACCCAACAATTAAAACAGCCGAGTGTTGCTTCTGATTATTTATTACTGCACTGCAAGAGGCCACAGAGAATTTTTCAGAGACTATGACAGGAAAACTGCTTCCACTTATTAAGATTCAGCAGAAAAGACATTTGCTGACCCATTGGTCCTAGAAGGAAAGGGGAAGACAGTGTCTTCTGACTTCTTTCTACAGTTCCATGCATCTTTGATGCACCCAATCTGGGGATAGTAGAAAAACATGTTCATCTCTTTGGTATAACAATGTTTTAACTCTAGATGAAGGATCACAAGCCTTTGGACATAGCGCAGCAAAATTAAAATTGATTTGCTATGTACATTCCACTCTTGCCCATTCCCTTGCTATGTTACTGTCACTCAGAGAGGTTGTTGACTTGGCTGTTACAAGTCTTAAAGAAATAATAGAAATGAGACAAAGTGTAAGTCTCCTCTGAAAAAAGTGACTAAAAATGGCACTGTGGGGTTCCATATTAACCACCTCCAGCACCTTCCAAGTCCCATATGCTCAGTTTACAATTAAAAGGATATATTTTTCTGTCACCACAAGCTCTCAGGTTGTGCTCTGAAAGTCAGCTCCATGCTTTCCTTTGTGTGCATCACCAGCCAGCTATTCTGTAGACCAGATCACACCGTCAATACCTTTGCAGCCTCACTGTTGAATCTCAGTCAATTATGCATTGAGAATCAACAGCAGAAATAGAATCAGGCTCAATCCTTCTTATCCATTTGGCTCTGTAGAACTAAGAGATGTAGAAGCTTATTTCATCAATGACAACTGCAGTGCAAGCTGCCCAGTAGAAAAGAGCTGTTTCCCTGTTTAGATTCATTTGAAAAAATGTTTTGGATGAATGCATGTTAGCTTATGAATTGCTGTCAAATGGTGCACTATGGGCCAATCTGTAACACCCTTACTTGCTACGTAGCCTTTAGGTAAAGGTATCAAAATCTGGCCCTGGGAGTATTGCTGCCAGTAGTCACAATTTGTGGAGGCCTATCTCAAGTTACTGTGCGTTCTCAATTGACTAAGAGCCTAACATCCAAATTCAGCAATATGATTTGACGACCATGCAAGCACTTCTGAAATGAATACACTTTCTAGCATGACCACACAGTGAACCAGCATGTTTTTCCAGGCATGAGCTTCCACCCTCCCCTCCTAAATGCTCCAGATATACATGAGAACAAAATCTTACACAAGTGAGTGCTGAAGGAGCTGTGTGTGAGCATACCCAAATTTAGAATTCACTGTGATTTTTATTCCCCACTATTCTCCCAGATCTATTTCCCAGCCTGTGTGCCTCTAACTTTAGCTAGAAGGCCCACCTCAGAGCTGGATGGCTTTTCAGTATCCATGCTCATTTGGTCTTTGGTGAGAGGTCAGAGACTGCCAACAAGAACTGCAAATAAATCTAACTGTGCTGCTGTGGATACCAGTCCAGAAGCAATGGACAGAGAGCAAACCCATCATTACATGGGTCATCAGACATCACCAGTTTTGGTTACTATCCACGTGGGCTGGGAGTTGATCCAACCATGGTGGTAGTAGTAGTAGCAGTAGTACTGAGGTGACTTACCATCAGAGGTGGTACTCTTCTTGGTCTAGGTGCCTAATCCTCCACCTCAAACGGGGAGCAGGGGGCATGTAGTATCTTGCAGGATCAGGCCCCAGATGCTCTGCATTTTAAATAATCTGCTGAAATAGGTCACAGAACTCCACATCTACCAGTGAATTTATAGAAGTAGAATGATGAAGCAGATTCACATGGCTCCCAAATTGCCAACATTTAAATGAGTTAGAGAGCTCCTTGTTTTTAAATTCCAAGTGAGATTTTAAATGCCTCATTGATAAACTGCTGAAAAAGCTCTGAAATGATATTCTGTAGTGACAAATGGCCTTAAAAAAGTTAACCCAGAGTGAGTGAGTCATGCTGCAAATTAGTGAGCCTTGGAATGTTACAAAAGTTTCTGTTTTAGACATCTGCCTCAAACAATATGTTTTAAAACAAGAACATCATCTTGGATCATCCAGATGGCCTCTAAACTTTACAATCAGTAAAACCACAGGCACCATGAAAGAGGTTGGATGGAAACATATACAACAAATCCGCCACACCTCTGCTAACAGGAAGTTCAAATGAGCCACCAGCAGCTGCGCCCTTCCTGCCTTTGGGTTTATAGATCCACGACAACTTTGAAATGTTGGGTTTTCTTTTTATATTCTGTTCAGAAAGAAATGCCCTTTTATTTTGTAGGATTGTCTGAATTATTCATGGTTATATAGAAAAACTGCACTCCCAAGGTAATGAAAGACCTGCCCACCTAATGAGGCAAAGAACTAGTATATTGTGAAGGCTCTTATTCAGCTGTGAGAGAGTTCTTGGCTTTACCACACTTAGAAAGTAGTAGTGCCTCTAAAATGTTTATTAAGACAATGTATTGAAAAGCACAGGAGCCTCCCACCCAGAGGAACATGGGGGAGAACAGGACTCTTACTCATTTCTATACTCCCTCTGCTTACAAGAAAGGATGGACAAAGCAGAGAAATGACTTACTGTGTGGGCTGCATCATGTGCACACGTTCACAACTGATTGTACCATTATGTTCAGGCATACACATGGAGAAATTAGAATTCTATGTTTTTAACTATTGCAGAAGGTTGCAACATAAAACATGATTGCTTAAAAAACACAACCCTTAACACACAAGAACTAAAAATGAGAGAGACAGTGGGCGCAAGCGAGTGGTTCCCTAAAACAGAGAGGCACAACTCAACCCATCTCGAGGCTGGCTCTCTGCAGAACTGACTGATTACATGCTTTCCTTCAGAGCCCCTTGGCCTGTAAACGGGACCAGAAAAACCCTTAGGATTTATAGTGATAGCTGGTAATTTTTATGCCACTTCCAATATACCATAGAGATACTAAGAGACCCGTATTTCTCATCAGAAAATGAGATCATTAACTTCTTGCTTACAACCCTTGATCTGAACAAAGGTTTTATAAGCATGGAGAATTTTTCTAGAGCCTAGTTAAACTTTGGGCCTGCCCTGGTTAAAATTATACTGGTCTTAAAAAACTCATGCCTGTATCACATTGCTCAACTACATTCTGTATGCATCAAAGCCACTGATCACAGTTACTGGTGGCCTGTCATTCGGAGTACACAGGGAAAGGTCACAGCCTTGTTAAAGCGTCTAAATCTCTGATCAGCTAGACACATGAGAAAAAAAATGAAAGCATAGCAAACACTGGGCTAAACCTCATAGTTTAAACTGCTACCTTTCAAACAGCAGACATCAGGCAAATCAACAGCAGGAAATGTTCACAATGTGGTGTCTTCAATGAGGAGGAAAGAAAAGAAAAATATATTTTGTATTTATTTCAGGAAAATTGAAAGTCTGTCTCAGCAAATCTATAGGTCACAGCCTGACAGCTTCTGGTGTGAGATGGAAGGAAAAAAAAGGGACAACAACTTAACGGGAAAATGTAGTGCCATAACAGACTGAGAGACCATCTCAGGTACTCAAGAGATTTAATGCAGAAGGCTATGACAGTTTCCTGAAAGGAAGCAAGTTTTTATATTATTTTTCCCCAAGGAAATGGACATCTCTGAAAATGGCTATTTGCAAAAAGGAAAAAATACCAAAATTCCCTAAAGAGAGAGTTATGTTTATTTAAGCTGTATGGTTTTATTCAGCCTTAATGAATATCTGTTTGTCCAGGCACAAGAGCTACTTGCCTGCTCTCTCCCATGAGTGAGGACAATGAAAAACCTAGAGATTTTACTGGGCCCTAAGCAAGCAGAATCTTGCCAGGTTGACTATATCTCTATAGTTGATTTGAAATATTACAAAGAAATATTTTAACTATACGTACTTAGATTAAACACTATCCTATTTTTAGCTAATCCAATTCCATTGGATCTCACAAGCTAGGGAAGATTAGGCTGAGTCAGGAAAGTGTTTGGATAGGGATCACCGAGTAGCACTTCAAGCCTTATCTGCACCATAAGCCTGCATATGGAGGTACGTCAGGGGATTGAAAAGGTAGCTGCAGCACCAAAACTGTATCACATACCCTGCTGTCTACATGAAAGGGCACTGGAGATTCAGTAGGTGGAACTCTTCCTTCCAAATCTGTATTGAACCAAATATCCTATCTTGGCACTGGGGAACTCTGCTAGCAGACTTTGGGTACAACATAAAACATACTAAGCTCCAAAATGTATTTAAGCACAGAGTCCTGACCAAACCTCACTCAGTACATTTCATTTTTCCTTCCTACTTCTCCATTTCCTGGTCTGAGCTAACAACTCACAGCAATACTGCTCAACAGCTCATGCAAGTCTAGTCCACAGATGGCTGGCTTTTTTTTAGGAGTGCATGAAATGAATCCTATACTTAGTTTAGGGAATATTTACACTACAGTGATACTGTTATGACATTCTCTGAGAGGTGGGAACTGGGTTGATGGAAGAACCCTGGCTATACCTACGCCAGGGGTTAGGTCGACTTAACTATGGCCTTCAGGGCATGACATTTTTCACAGCCTGAGCAATGTAGTTATGTTGATCTAATTTTTAAGTGTCGCCCAGGCTTTACTGGGGCTCTTCATGCTCACAAGGCATTTTGAGATCCTTGGATGAAAGGGTCCCCAAGCAATGCAGGAGTCCATTATAATATTGCTAGTTTGTCTGTGCCGCCGGTTTTATTTTATGTACATGCAGTCAAGAGTGTACAGAAAAATCTGTTTCCTGGTGGCAGCTGAAGGCACTGGGGGGTTGTGATAGCTCTAAAGTCTAGGTTTGAAAAGTGCACGAACAGGCATAATGTTCTGTGCGCGCTTAGGGTGACCAGGTGTCTGGTTTTGGATTGGAACACCTGGTCAGAAAGGGACCCTGGTGGCTCCGGTCAGCACTGCCGACAGGGCCATTGACTGTCAGGTTGGCGGCACTGCCACGCTGCGGGGCTGGCAGGCTCCCTGCTAGCCACTGCACTGCGCAGCTCCCAGGTTGGGAAGCAGCTAGCACGTCCGGCTCCTAGTCTTACCAGCGGCCAGGGGGGTCCATGGGGGTGCTGCCTCGCCCCCAGCGCAGCTTCAATTGGCTGGGTCAAGAGAGGGGAGGAACTAGCGCAAGTGCGACAAGTGAATGCTCAGCTGGCATCTGTTGAGGGTCACGTGGCACACACCTCCCCCATTGCTGCCTGGCCCTCTTCTTCTCCTCCTCCTCCTCCTCATGTGGCTGGGCTTGAGCTGCAACGCATGCCATGCAGTGAACCGCCGTCTGTCTGCTGGCCTCCCCACCCCCAATCACCAGCACCCAGGAGTTTGAGGTATGTGTACCCAGCGTTTGGCGACAAGGATATGGGGCTGCATCCCCATCCCCCTGCACTGTATCCCTCCTCGCCCCAACCCCCCCCAGCACCACTATCCCTCTCACTGCATCCCTCCACCATCCCATCCTGTCCCCCATACCTACCCATCCCAGCCCTGTACCCCTTACAGTGCTCTCCCACCCATCCCCTCCACCTCCCAGAGCCGCCACCCTCATGTCCCTCACCGCCCACAGCCCTGCAGCCTATTCACCTTCATACACTGCTGCACTCCCATTATGTCCCTATACACCCCGGTGCCCCCCACATCTTCATGCACCTGTAGCCTTCTGCCTCCTCCTGCATCCCCATCCACCCCACATACTCCCCCTCACACACACACACACACACACACACACCCCTCCTTCACTGCCCCCTCTCACCCTCACCCTGCTCTTGTCCTTGGCCTCTTTCCCTCCCCATCCGCTCTCCTACACACACACACACACACACCCCATCTTTTCCCCTCCAGCCCACCCTGCTCCCTTCCCAGCTGGGTGATTTAGGCAGCCCCTGGAAAAGTGTATGAAAAAGTGTCTCTGTGTAGGCAAGTGTGCGCATGCATGCATTGTATGTGTGTAAGAGACTGTGTGTCTGAGTAGGGAGGTGTGTGTATTGCCGCATGTATGTATACCCATGTGAATAAAATTTGCAACCTAACTTTTTGACTTAGTCTTTTTGCTGGCTTCCGCACAAAAAAAAAAACTGATGACATAAAATAGATGTGTATTCATTTCATAACAAGTTTTTAAAAGAGAAGGCATCTCTAAAAGAAATTTATTATTTCTTAAAAAGTGAAGGTCGTTGGCTCTTCTGCAATTACTAGTCAATGTATCATACATTTCTCCCTACCTTTGTCTAGCTACATTATAAACTCTTTGTTGCAAACTTTTTTTGTGTGTACGTCCAGCACCTACCACCCTGGAGCCCTGATCTTAGTTGGGGTCTCTAGGCACTAAACAACAATTGTAATATTAAATAATGTGGACATATATATATTAGTGCATACTAAATGTGTACACATGAATACACGTGTGTGTATCTGCATGTAGGTGTGGGAGTCAGTTTCTACAGATTTGGACAGGTGTGCACTTCTCTGGTTGTAGTCTATGTATTTGGGCTTCAGGAGTGAGACTTTAATGGACCAATTGGATCTGTGATAATGTGTGGTCCTAATTCCACACATACAGTGACAACAACTTTAAGGAACAAAAAACACGGGAGCTGGTTACAAAAAGTGGGAAGACGGGGAGGGAAAGAATCATGGAAAGCTTTTTTTTTTTTTTAAATGAAATTTCACAATGACCCTTTTTGGACTATTTTGCTCCCAGCTCTAGCGTCCTGTAACAAACAAAACCTGAACTTAGCATAATACATCTCTCAATACAATAAATATGAATGTTTGGGCCTTGCAGTGAAAATGAGCACTTGAGATGGGGTGGGGAAGGCAAGCAACGGGGGTGGTAAGGATGCAGTGAGCAGGGGATGGGGTGAGGGGAGGGTGCTCGGTTTTCTGGAATTAGAAAGTTAGCAACCCTACATGTGCTGGAGGAGTGAGATTATTTTAAGCAGTTTCTACACCTGCATAAAAAAAGTGTGGCTTGTGCTATATCCCAGTGCTGCTTATCAGCACGAACTAGTGGACACGAGAGGCTGGGTGGGGGCAAGTTCAGGACCCTGGAGGATGTTCAGCTCTCATGGCAATGCTGGTAAACCCCTTTTCCCCATTGCATTTGTGCTCAGAGAGATTATGGTTGCCCTCTGCATCTGTACTTCCCGGGCCTTTCCCCCATAGCAATATTGTGCAGGAACAGGTATAATTTGGCCTATTTTTCTCCTGTACATTTTATAATTTATAGTGGAGTCTTCAATGTTACCCTTTGTTGGTACACTACATGTCTAGAGGGAGGGGAGTACATGTAGGAAGCAATCTCTGAACTGTAACTAAAGGAAGTTATTACCCCATCCTGATAAGTTGGTTAAGGACCTTTCAGATATGTCTTGCAATCTTTTCCTTTGAGATACTGCACACACCCACAGCATTTTTCCTTGAAGTCTTATGCAAGACAGACAAGCCCCTTCCAAGATCACTAACACAGCACTGTAAATGGTTGAGATGGGCTTGTGAATGTGTTTGGCCTGCACTTTTCTGCAACTCCTGCTTCCTTCTGTGGAGGAAGGCTAAGTCCTGAAGTCACTGTCAAAGCACAACCTGACCTTCCCAACCACTATAGTCCTGACCTCATGCAACAGACTGCCAGGTCAGCAGAGAGGGGTACTTCCATGGGGTTGGTGTGTGTACACACCCCCTAATGAAATAGCCTCTTCTACAACAGATGGGTCACCATATTGTATCTTATTAAGGAAGTTTGAGCCCAAGGTACAATCATTTACCAGCACACACTAACAGTTTTTAATGCAACCCCCAAAACATTAAATTGGAAAGGTGCAAAGACTTAACTATCATCTCTTCAAAATTACAACCCTATGATTAAATTCAGCACTTGAAACATTAAACCATGATACGGAGGGGGAGGGAAAAGCTGTAGCTCAAAACCATAATGCTCAAGTTCTCTGCCCCTTTATCCCTCTTTAGCAAAGAGCCTTTGCAAAATCTTTGCTCTTTCTTCTCTCAGAATCAGCTCTCACTCCAGCGAGCAACAAGGCAAACTGAACACCAAGAGGTAAGGAAAAGGAACAGTTAAAGATTACTATCAGTTTTTGGAAAGGTTGGGAACAGAGGGGTAAAGAAAAAGATCATTCTATCCTTTGTGAAGATAAAGAAAAAAAAGTGATAAAGGATGGGAGAACTTAGAATGAGAAGGAAAACTGAGTCACTATAAGAGACCAGTTACAGATCATTGATAGTCTTGCAGAAATGTCAGGGACTTCTGACCCTTTCCAAGTGTTGTACATGCCTATTGTCAAGTTACACAAACAAATGATTTGACAGTTAAATGACAAGCCTACTACAGAAGGTTAAGACTATCATAATGCTATCAGGGAAAACAGAAATATCCCCTGCTGGAGACTCTCTCTCTTTTTCCACATTACTTGCTCTATTGTGAGCAATCATCTACAGTACCTCAGTTTAGAGGTCCCAGTTTTCATTAAAAATGAAATGTCTTTGGCTAAGGATATGGCCTACTAAACAAGGATGGTCACCAGTGAGAGCAGCTTCCAACATAGCTAGATCCTCAGCTGGTGTAAGTCAGTATGGCTCCACTGACTTTAATGGAAATATGTCAATTTATACCCCTGGTGTCATGGTATCAAGTTTTATGAAGGGGGAAGTAATTTTCATGTCTTCCCCTGAAAATTCCAGCATTTAAGTTTGCTCCAGTAAAGTTTTGATTCACTACACTGAAGAGTCAACATATTAGACCAACTGCATGTATCACTATAAATGATATTAGCAAAGGGGCAGCTCCATTTTGCACCTGTTTTCATTAGTGGTCATTTTGGCCCAAGCTGTCTACAAGAAGGATACGTGGCTGCATCATTTCTCAAGTGATACTTGCATCGTTTATGCCAGTCTTCCAATTGCATTGTCTTGAAGGACAGCGACACACATTGGACACCACACAGTTTGGCATCATGGCCCTTCTGAGGTCTTTATTAAACTTCTGGTTCAGAGAGCATCTCCTCACCTTGCAGGCACAGATGTTGAAAGGCCAGGATATTTAATGAATATAAGCCTAATTTAATATGTACATAGTATAAAGCAACAAGAATGAGTTGATACCGTTTTCTGTACCCCTTTTCCTTATCCTGTTTAAGTCAGGGTTAGGCCAATAATTCAGAAGAAGTCATAAGAACCAGCTCAGACCAAGATATTCAGAGGTTATTCACCTCGTCTTGGTACCACTAGATGTGACAGAACACCACACCCAGGAGATGTGTGGGTTACACATATGTCTCTAAAGCCCTTGATCAGAGATTTTTCCATTACTGTCCATTTGCTCTGCACACGCACTCTGTACAATCTCATGCCACACAAAGAGGGGATATAGATCTGTGCGGGCAGTTGCCTTCTTTATCTGAACGTCTAACACAGAACACAGTCTGAAGCAGAGAAGGAGGGCAGTAGCAGAGCACCCATATGAACACGCACTTTGAAGAGCTAGAGTTCCTGCACAAGGTGACTAATCTCTTCTTCTTCAAGTTGTGCCCCTATGGGTGCTCCACTTTATGTGGCTTCTGAGCCGCATCTCCACAGCATTCAGGAGGTGCACGTGCATCTGAAATGGAGCACCTAAAGGGACACTACTCAAAGTGAAATTAATGTTTTTGATGTTCAGAAGATCTTTGATAACTTCCCATTTTACTATTCTTAAAAAAAAACACACACACACACACCCACACACACTCTCAAACTCGCTGCTTCCAGGTTCCAGCCTGAATCAGGACAGAAGAGCCACAGTGTCCAGGAAAGGCTATTCAAGTAATATTTCCAGAAACAAAAGATTCAGACTGGAGAGGCATCTGAATCAGTCCATATACCTGGATGTCTCTGCCAGGAGCCATCCATAATTCAGATGGACATCCAAGCTTCTGAGACTAGACAATCAACTTCTATATTGTTTTTCTAACAGAACTGTCAACTCACTGGAGCAAGGACCACATTTTTCTTTATTATTTGTACCGCACTGAGCCTACTGACATAACGGAAACCAACAAGACAATATCCAAACATCTGGACATTTGTCTGCCTCCATTTTAAAGTTGGAAGTGAAGTTACTTTGAATGTTTCAGTCATGCTTGGCCATATCACAAAAGCCTCCAACCAAGTCCATGCCATTCACTTTCTCTGAGTAATATGCACACGCTGAAGGACATCATTTCAGGGAGACAAGTCCCAGGCTGAAGATCTCATGCTACAGAAGGAGTTTTGGCCTTGTACTCACCCAGAAGATGATGTTGTAGCTGAAAAGCAGGTATTTGTACCAACAGCTGATTTCTGGGTTAGAGTATCGGTAATAGTGCATCTTCTATAGAGCAATATCTGCAGAGGAGGGAGAGAAGGGGGGGGGGGGGAGAGAAAAGGGTCAGTTCAGCCTAAAAATTCTGATGTTTAATGTGAGCTTTCTTCAGTCTCAGAAAAAAAAGAGTCCCTATTCCAAAAGTTTATATTAAAAGGATTACTGTAATTTGAAATCTAGTCAAATTTCAAAAAGATATTCAGTGAAATTTCAGATACCACACCTGACATCTAGTTCTTTTTTGAAGAACTAGATAAATACATGAAGGATAGATCCATCAATAGCTATTGGCCAGGATGGGCAGGAATGGTGTCCTTAGCCACTGTTTGCCAGAAGCTGGGAATGAGCGACAGGGGGTGGATCACTTGATGATTACCTGTTCTGTTCATTCCCTCTAGGGCACTGTCAAAAGACAGGATACAGGGCTAGATAGACTTTTAGTCTGACCCAGTAGGGCCATCCTTATGTTCTTATGACTCCAAGTCCCACTGCCAATTCTTGTGGCTTTACAATATTTTCTAGTTTTTAAACCAGTTCTGTCTCCCTGTTGCCATCTGAAAGAGATAAACAAAACTGACTATACAGTTCTAGTTAAACCCAAAGACCCAGATCGATGGGTTCAGACTCTGTATTAAGCAGACACAACCCCTTTTACACCCTCCTTGACCGAGGACACTCCATGCACATACATGGACTTGGACTTTGCATACAGGCTGCTTGTCCTTTTCCCCCCCCATCATGCCTGGTGGACTTAAGATGTGATGGTAAATATGGTGGTACGCAGTGAGATGGAGAAGACACAGCTTTAAGTAACTGAGAAAGAATGTTGCAGTGGGAGCTTTTGTTGTTAGGCTCTGACAGATTGTAGCACTGTGGTATTTTTAATCTTCCTATACTGCATCAAATTTGCATAACTGGTTTTATTTAGATCACAAGTCATGCAGTTACGAAAGTTTTGATCTGATGGGCATTGCAGAGTTCTGCTTTCTGTGATTCTCGTATTCTAAGGTCAGCATCAGCCACGGGAATTGCTCAATGTTTCAAAAAACTGACGCCTTCCAGGGCATTATACCTAACCCATCTCTCCACAGGAATGCAGCAGAATGCCCCATATGGAAAACCAAAACCACAAAGAGCCAAGCCTCCCAGCCGAAAGCCGATACGCTGAAGAAGTCCTAAAGAGCCTAGTGTATGGGAAAGGCCCAGCAGCCAACACCAGTTGGTCTGTCACGCTGAGACCTGGGCAGGAATGGGGTTAACACCATTTCCACATTTCAACCCTCTAATCGTGCCTTTAAATCAAGGGTTTCCCTTCCAGGGGATTTTAGTAGAGGCTTAGCAAGGGAGAGGGAGTAATAAGGTTTTTCAAATGGTTTGACCCCAAATAAGAAGTGAGACAAGACGTTTGTTGTGGAATTACATTAAATGGTGTAAAAGGGAAAGCGGGGGGAAACAGACATCCACAGTCCCAGCCTGATAGCACCAGACTGTAACTTTATAGATTGCCTAGAGTAAGGCAGGGGCACGTAGCAGCGTAGTCCCAGAAGCAGATTCAACCACAACTCCTCCCCTTTCAATCTGGAGAGTGAGCAAGTTATTTCACTTCTTTTTGCAGCGCAGCATACTCCTGCATGTCAGCTGGCCAGCTGGGAGGAGGTGTAGAGAAAGGACAGCACCAGGGCTACTTCTAACCCCCAACCCATCTGCTCACTTCTTTGCAGCGGTGGAATTCAGGGTGAACAACTACTGCTCTTCCATCCCCCATGCTGTGTCTGGGGTCACAAGCTGTGTATGACAAGTGGGTGAATAGGACCCTCATAATTAATCAAGCACTTCTATAATAAATTACCCCTTGGTGTGTGTCTGAGGCATCACACAATGGTCTAGCACAAAGTTGTGTTGTATTCTTGGTTGTAACAAGAAATTCAGTAGGATGATGGAGAGGTTTGTCACACAGATTCACTATAAAAATCATTCCACCCCTTACCACCCTCTTCCCCTTGCAAAAAGAAAAAAAATCAAAAAAACCCCACAAACCTCCACACGATTATCGATTTTGAAGAATATCCCATTTTACATAAGACTGCCTCTTTGAGCTTTCAAAAGGCATTGCTAAATGTTTCCAGCAGCATGATGGAGTACTGCCACCAGGTCTGTTTTTAAGTTTCATAACCAAACCCTGTCTCATATCAAGTTGCCATGAACCTGAAATTCAGCACCAAGCACAAACTTTTGGCTGCAAAAAGGCAGCAATGCCAAATCAAGCCCCTAGGGAGAAGACAGGATTATCCTTTGCCCATGGGGTCCAGGTGTGGAGTGTCCAAGATGCACCTCTCTCAGAAGGAAATTAAGTGGTCTCATAGGTCTGGGGAGGTCAAGACCAGATATCACCTGGTGGTCACTTTGGGGCCTCTGCAGTTTTCCTGACAACCAGCTGCATTTTATGGTCTTTCCCTATTTAGAAAACAAGTCAAAAGATTCTCATCCCATGCTTACTCACTGGCGTCCACCATCCCTTTGTGATGTTCCTCACACAGCTTTTGGGAAACTCCCGTTAATTCAAACACAAATCCTAATTAGGAGGTTCATTATCTATCTCAGACTATGGGAGTTAGGTTTACTTATTTTGGGCTATACCTAGACCTCTAAATAGCCAGGCAGCAAATACAGGTACTGCTAACTAACATTATTTATACAGAGAAGCATCTCTTAATATCAAAACACTGAACTCAAAATTAAAGTTCATAGTGCTGAGGACCTAGGGAGGTTTATTTTGGAGAGAGAGAAGGCATAAGAGAGCCAAAGTCAACCTCCATGCTGTTGGACCAATTCCCTCCCTTTCTCATTAGGATATTTCAGCCAGCGTGCCCTTTCACCTATCAGCAGAAGCTCATAATGGAAAACTAGAAGGTAAGTGATGAGAAATGGATTCTGGTCAATATGAACAGTGGATAATCCCATTATTGATAATCAGGCTTTCCTTTTCCTGGGATCAATTCACCCAAAATATACTGGTGAGGCTTTTCAAAACTGCTCCGTGTTAGGCTACTCTGCTGCTTTTGAAGGTAGTGGGAATTTTACTAGACTTCAATGTGAGCAGAGAATTAGGCCACTGTAGAGGGCTTTTGAAAAATCTCTCCACTGAGTGATTATCAACTCCCCCCGACGTACAGAACAGGCAGTAGGGTGGAAACAGCCAAAGCTGGGACTACTGCAGTGTGGGGGGAAGTGGTAAACTGGGGACCAGCTGGGGCCACCCCGTCCCCCAGCAGTGTCCTGGGGAGATTCTCCCCCCGTACCCACACGGGACAGCAGGACCCAGGTGGTATCAAAATTACAAATAGGAGCAAGCCAGAGACTCCAAGCAGTAGAGGGTAGAAGCAGCCAAAGCAAGGACCTTGGTAGACAGTTCTCCAAATGCAAAGGATCAGTTTTGACTGGACTTTCGCTGACTGGCTGTTTGCTGCAGCTCTCCTGCAGAGTCTCTTCACTCTGTATCTGCCCTTCTTCTCCTGTCCCCTCTCAACTTCCTTTCCTCTTTAGCTGATCCCCACCTATCATACTGTTCATTCTGCTACTGGGTTCTATTCCTTCCTGCACTTGTGTCTGTCTTGTCCATTTAGATTTTAAGCACTTCAGGGAGGAACAGTCTGCTACTCTGACATTTCCTAACACAATGGAGCCCCACTGCTGGTTAGCCCTTAGTCACTACTGTAATAAAAATGTTAAAACAAGAAAAATGAGAGAGAATGCTGAAGAATGTGGTACCGTTGCTACACAGCACCCCAAACAAGAATACCCGTAGCTAGGACAAAGGAATTGTGCACGTGTTTTATTTTAAACAAAAACAAATGACAACTCTGGTTCTTGTACCATGTGCAAATGTGCTCACTTGTGCTCAGAAATGGGTGATGGACCTTTATTCTTTTAAAAATATATAGAGAGTGGTAGCACCTAATTCAGATCTCTAAGGTCAAGGGCACACGAAAGGAAGTACATTTCAATTTTCCTTTTCACAACAGATCGTACCCTCAGTGCAACTTAAAACTTTATGATCATTCCCCTTGAAACAGACAAAGAACATGCATTTTAGCAAATGAAAGAATAATTACAGTACATTCTTGACTGCAGGAGCAGTACTGTGTGGCCATATAAGGCTTTAGAGATTAATGAGATAGTAAACAACTTCTAAAAACAGAGGATCTAACTACTGAACTCTCATAGTCTCCACTCTGATGTGAATACAAACCTTTTCAATGGCCACTGAAGGACTGGGGTGGGGACTGATCTGTATTAATTTAACAATACTGTAAGCAGGAGCCTGCACAAAAGAGGGGGGGGCAAATAGGGGCACAGGCCCCCAAATAATGGGTGGGGGCACAGAATTCTTCTGGCCCCAGGACCACAGTGGGGAGAGTGAGCTGCTTCAGCCCCGGGGCTGTGGCAAGGGCACAGAATGTGCCCCCTCCAAAAGTGGTCAAATTTAAATTCCTGCACATGCCCCTGACTGTAAGTGAGCAACTCATGGGAAATGTTTATTGTATGACTATACAGAAGGGTTTCCTGTGGGCACATGGAGGTTCAGGTTAATAGCCGGCAGGTAACAACAGCTCCAGCTATAAACGTTTCCTGGTAAAGAAGGCAGGAGATTTGTTTCCTAATGTCTGTGTTATTAAACTGCAAAGATGATACTGAAATTATAAAGCTCATTTTGCCCAGATAAGGAACAGCCTGGACTGAAGGGGTCTGAAATACTTGAACCCTAGAGAGGGGTGAAAAGCTGCAGCTACCTCTGTAATTATGACAGACTTCCATCAGCTTGAGAAGACCCACATACCACCTGACAGTATTACTCCTATTAGGGCTAAAAGTGCATCTAAGGCTGCTAAACAGGATTACAGGGCTGTCCCCACCCACCCACACTCTTTCAGTTTACTTTGTGCAGAGTCAGCGTCAAGGTTTTGCTACTTTAGTTTTTTTGTTTTTGTTTTGTTTTTTGCACTTCCTGGGCCTGTTTCTCCACTGCCTTGTATGTACCTTGTTAGGATCAGGTTCCCTTTCTCATGCTCTAGCACTGCAACATGACTTTCCATGACGTGTTCTGGGGGAAGCTCACAGCCACAGCCACACCCTGGCACAGGACCTGCAAGAGGGTGTTTACCGGAAACAACAAAGCCCAAATGGAAACTGAGCAGACAGACATGTCCACAAAGCATAAAAGGAAGGGTGGCCCAACATTAGCACTTCTGTCAGTCACGGGTGTGAAAAAAACCCACACCCCTGACCAACAGAAGTGCTGTTCTGGACAGCACTATGTCAGCGGGAGCTGCTCTCCCACCGACATAGCTCACACCGCTCGCTGAGAGTGGCTTAATTATGCTGGCAGGAGAGAGCTCTCCTGCCAGCATAGAGCAGCCACGTGCAAGAGCTCACAACTGTAGTGGTACAGCTGCAAGGTCTGTAGTTTAAACATAACTAAGATGATGCACACATAAACAAACAAGGGCTAGAGTCTCCCTGGTTCTTGTGAGGGGGAGGAAGGGTCGCAGAGTATTTCAATTTAAATATGTTGTTAAGTATCAAGCTGCAAATAGAGAATTAGTTATATAAGAGGGGTTTCAGGTTACGTGTTAGTAGCAGCATCCAAAAAAAAAAAGGAAACAGCAGACAAGCACATTAAAAAGATATTTTATAGCATGAAAGCTGAGCTTTTCGATGCATCCGCAAAGAAGTGAGAGCTAGCTCAGAAAAGCTCAGCTGCCAAAATAATAAATAGTCTTTAAGGTGCCACAAGTACTCCTGGTTTTTTTTTTATATAACCCAGGTATCTTGCCTCTGATCTAGTAGACCAGGAGGATTCAGGAGAAAAAAAAGCAGCAAGTTTACAGTCCTAAAATGCAACTGAAACAAAGAGACAGCCAAGCCATCGAAGAACCTGGAAGGAACTCCCTGCCCCCCCACACACACCCCGCCTGCCCCCCCCCCCCACACACACACCCCCCCGAGATTTTATTTTCTGCCTGGCTTCCTTCCCTCACTGTTTCCAAGACCTACCTTGATTGTTCAGGCCTTAACTTCAGTGAAAAGCCCACTACAGGAATATCAGCTTCTCCCACATCCTTACTGACAAGCAGGGATCCCAACTGCTTAATCATCTTGACCTTTCTATGACTGGTAACACATTTCTCCCTACTTCCCTTTCCATTGGCCAGCTGCCCAGCCATGAGGAACCAACTGCCTGACCTGGAGGAGTGTCACTATGTAGGTAGTGAGGAATGCTACAGTACCACATGATGCCAGGGGATTCACACTTGATCAAACCACACAGCTACAAGTCATCCTCCCTCGTCAGGAAATAGGGTGGCTCTCCAAGACACTGCATCTGCAATGGAGATCCTTAAAAGGGGCACCACAGCAGAAACACACACAGTTCCCCTTCAGAGCTGCCAGGATGAATGTCTCCCTCCACACTGCTGAACAATCTGTTCCACCTTGTATTCAAGGGTGACACACTGAATGCCTTTCCCAGACCTGAAAAACTCTGTGTGGCTCAAAAGCTCATTTCTTTCACCAACAGAAGTTGGTCCAAGAAACAAATTTTCTCACCCCTCTTGTCCTCCCACATAGGTGGCTAGGGAGCACGCAGGACAGCACGCCATGCTCCCCCAAAAATTCCCTCCTCCACAGGGATGACTTCCAGGAAGGGGTAGAGGAGCATGTGCGAACAGACAGCTGTGCAAAAATTACTGCAAAACTGAACAGCTTCCTGAAGGGAGAAAGGATGACAGGATGGGACATTTCTATGGAGTTCATCCTCTTTTAGCAGAAACTTGGGACCTATCTTCAGAGCTGCTTCAAAGCCCTTCTGACCATCCTGGAGTCTTGAAAATAGAGAGGTAAAGGGCTTCTGTGCCCCTTACTCCCACCTAAATTAAAGGTCAGGATTTGGCCTATTGCCACTTTTTGGGGGGAGGGGGGGAAGAGAAGAAGAGTGACAGAGATAGTATCTTGCTGTTATACACAAGATGTTCTAGGCAACTAAGACTGGGCACATCCAACTCCCTTCCCAAACTTTATTCCTAATTCTGCAAATAGATTGGCTACGTGCACTTGACCAAGTCACTTAATCTCTTCCCCTTGGTACGTTTCCTAGCGTAGAAGATGCTCAGAAGTGTCAGTTGCCAGACCAAAATAAAGACATGCGGTTAGTAATATTAGCTTACCTCATAGGTTTCATAGATTAGCTAATTAATATTGTGAAGTGCTTTGAAGAGATATAAAGCGATATGTAGGTGGCAATTATCTTATTCTATCTGGAGTTGCACCGACTCACTCAGCCAACAGTTATTTCCCACTTATAGCAATGGGAATTTCTTTCAGAGAATTAATACAGAGGGATATCTTTAAAAAGCTAGAAGTATCATTTCAGCTCCCAGCTACACTGAGAAGGAAAAAAAATTACCATTCAGCAAAAGAATGCTGCAGTCAGAGGCAGTTCAACACCCACAGATTATACTTATAAAAACTTTAGAATCCTGGCACTTTGTAGATAATTGTGATATGATTCACTGCTGATAGATTTTTAACCCTTACAGCACGTGTGACCTAAACAGGATAAGCCTTTTCTATATATTATCTATAAAATGGCTTCAAAACAGAGAAAAGGGAATGTTACAGATTTCCAAAATACTGTGATTTTTCTACAAAAGTATTGTAAAGACTGGACCAGAGCCTCAGCTACTGTTAATGCAGCAATGTAGATTTAAGTCAACGTATATCAGCTGTGGATCTGACCCAATGTTTTTAAAACTATCCCAGCGCAAACCCAGACAAAAACCAGAGCAGATATGGAAATGGGGGGCAGGGGTGGGGAAATGAAAGCTCCACCTAGTACACATTAGGTCAAGAGAGGACCGTCGAATTGTGGAGGTGAATGCGTGGTTATGCAGGTGGTGTCAGAGAGAGGGCTTTGGATTTTTTGACCATGGGATGTTGTTCTGGGAAGAAGGATTGCTAGGAAGAAATGGGATCTACCCAACGAAAAGAGGGAAGAGTATCTTCACAGGTAGGCTTGCTAACCTAGTGAGGAGGGCTTTAAAACTAGGTTCGCCAGGGGATGGTGACCTAAGCCCAGAGGTAAGTGGGATACCAAGAAGAAACACCAGGAAGAGGGTACAAGATGGGAAGCCTCTTGATTCATACTGAGAAAGTAGGGCAATTGGCTAGTTATACTAGGTGCATGTACATGAACGCAAGAAGCCTGGGAAACAAGCAGGAAGAATTGGAAGTCCTGGCACAATCAAGGAACTATGATGTGATTGGAACAACAGAAACTTGGTGGGGCAGTTCACATGACTGGAGCACTGTCATGGATGGGTATAAACGGTTCAGAAAGGACAGTTAGGGGAGGAAAGGAAGAGGAGTTGCATTGTAAGTAAGAGAGTGGTATGATTGCTCAGAGCTCCAATATGAAACTGGAGAAAAGCCTGTTGAGAGTCTTTGGGTTAAGTTTAGAGGCAAGAGCAACAAGAGTGATGTCGTGGTGGGTGTGTGCTACAGACCACCGGATCAGAAGGATGAGGTAGACGAGGCTTTCTTTGGATAACTGAAGTTTCCAGATCACAGGCCTTGATTCTAATGGGGGACTTCAAATCACCCTGACATCTGCTGGGCGAGCAATACAGCAATGTACAGACAATCCAGGAAGTTTTTGGAGACTGTATGGGGAAGTTGTCCCCAATAAGTGCTGGAAGAACCAAACTAGGGGCTGTGCTCCTCTTGACCTACTGCTTACAGAACAGGGAAGAATTGGTAGGGGAAGTAGAAGAGGGTGGCAACCTAGGCAGCAGTGACCATGAGATGGCTGAGTTCAGGTTCCTGACAAAAGGAAGAAAGAGCAGCAAAATATGGACCCTGGACTTCAGAAAAGCAGACTCAGATGCCCTTATGGAACTGATGGGCAGGATCCCTTGGAAAGCTAATATGAGGGGGAAAAAGGAGTCCAGGAGAGCTGGCTGTATTTTAAAATAGGCCTTATTGAGGGCGCAGGAACAAACCATCCCGATGTGCAGAAAGAATAGCAAATATGGCAGGCAACCAGCTTGGCTTAACAGTGAAATCTTCGAGCTTAAACTCAAAAAGGAAGCTCACAAGAAGTGGAAATTTGAACAGATGACTAAGGAGGAGTATAAAAATATTGCTAGAGCATGCAGGGGTATAATCAGGAAGGCCAAGGCACAACTGGAGTTGCAGCTAGCAAGGGATGTGAAGGGTAACAAGAAAGGTTTCTACAGGTATGTTAGCAACAGGAAAGTGGTCAGGTAAAGTGTGGGACCCTTCCTGAATGGGGGAGGCAACATAGTGACAGAATGTGGAATAAAACAGCATATGTGGAAAAAGCTGAAGTACTCAGTACATTTTTTGCCTCGGTCTTCACAGAGAAGGTCAACTTCCAGAACGCTGCACTGGGCAACATAGTATGGGAAAGAGATGAGCAGCCCTCAGTGGTGAAAGAACAGGTTAAGGACTATTTAGAAAAGCTGGACATGCACAAGTCCATTATTTGTCCAGCTCTAATGCATCAGAGGGTGCTGAGCGAGTTGGCTGATGTGATTGCAGAGCCATTGGCCATTATCTTTGAAAATTCGTGGCAATCGGGGGAGCTCCTGGACGATTGGAAAAAGGCAAATATAATGCCCATATTTTTTTAAAAAGGGAAGAAAGAGAACCCGGGGAACTACAGAGAGGTCAGCCTCACTTCAGTCCCTGGCAAAATCATGGAGCAGGGCCTCAAGGAATCCATTTTGAAGCACTTGGAGGAGAGGAAAGTGATCAGGAATAATCAACATGGATTCACCAAGGGCAAGTCATGCCTGACCAATGTGATTGCCTTCTATGATGAGATAACTGGCTCTGTGGCTATGGGGAATGCAGTGGATGTGATGTATCTTGACTTTAGCAAAGCTTTTGCTACGGTCTCCCACAGTATTCCTGCCAGCAAGTTAAAAAAGTATGGATTGGATGAATGAAATATAAAGGTGGACAGAAAGCTGGCTAGATTGTCGGACTCAACAGATAGCGATCAATGGCTCGATGTCTAGTTGGCAACCGGTATCAAGCAGAGTGCCCCAGGGGTCGGTCCTGGGGCTGGTTTTGTTCAACATCTTTATTAACAATATGAATGATGGGATGAATTGCACCCACAGCAAGTTCGCAGATGACACTAAGCTGGGGGGAGTAGTAGATAAGCTGGAGGGAAGGGACAGGGTCCAGAGTGACCTAGACAAATTGGAGGATTGGGCCAAAATAAATCTGAGGAGGATCAACAAGGACAAGTGCAGAGTCCCGCACTTAGGACGGAAGAATCCCATGCACCACTACAGGCTGGGGACCGACTGGCTAAGCAGCAGTTCTGCAGAAAAGGACCCGAGGATTACAGTGGACGAGAAGCTGGATATGAGTCAGCAGTGTGCCCTTGTTGTCAAGGCGGCCAATAGCATATTAGGCTGTATTAGTAGGAGCACTGCCAACAGATTGAGGGAAGTGATTATTCCCCTCTATTCGGCACTGATGATGCCACACCTGGAGTAACTGTGTCCAGTTTTGGTCCCCCACACTACAGAATGGATGTGGACAAATTGGAGAGAGTCCAGCGGAGGGCAACAAAAATGATTAGGAGGCTAGGGCACATGACTTACGAGGAGAGGCTGAGGGAACTGGGGTTATTTAGTCTGCAGAAGAGTGAGAGGGAATTTGATAGCAGCCTTCAACTACCTGAAGGGGGGTTCCAAAGAGGATGGAGTTCTGTCATCTGCCACTGAGAACAGCCGAACAAGCAGCGATGGTCTCAAGTTGCAGTAGGGGAGGTCTAGGTTGGATATTAAGAAACACTATTTCACTAGGAGGGTGGTGAAGCACTGGAATGGGTTACCGAGGGAGGTGGTGGAATCTCCAGCCTTTGCTGTTTTTAAGGCCCGGCTTGACAAAGCCCTGGTTGGGATGATTTAGTTGATGTTGGTCCTGCTCTGAGCAGAGGAATGGACTAGATGACCTCCCGAAGTCTTTTCTAACCCCAATATTCTATGCGTTAGACATGTGTTAGCAGGTCCACATAAAACTAGCCATCGAAGCAACAAAACCAGTAAAATCAAGTTTCAGAGGGGTAGCCGTGTTAGTCTACACAACAAAGAGTCCAGTGGCACCTTAAAGACTAACAGATTTATTTGCACATAAGCTTTCATGGGTACAAAACCCCACTTCTTCAGCTGCAGCCTTGTTGTTTTCATAATATCAAAACAATGAGAGCAAAGCAGAGTTTCAAGAAGGTTACAACGCTGCTGGTAACAAAACAGTGAACTATTGGGAGAGAAAAACATCCTGTCAAATCTTTTGGCATGCTAGTTACTGCCATTATTTCATCCACACTGTATTGTTCTAGATTTTATTTTTTTTTAAATAGTATAACAAGCTAATTTTTTTGATCTGGCAGCATGTGATTTACCACGTCCAACTGAATGCTTGAAGCCGACAGGTTAATGTCTATTTAGAAGTGCCAAGTATGGTAAGCATTTGTGAAAGCAAACTATCCCAATACAGAATTACCCTTTTCTCACCCTGACAGGGTAGATTAAAAATCAAGGCAATTTAAAACACCAAGTAGAAAGTCTCCATTTAAAAAAAAAAAAGTCACTGAATTCAAATAAACTTTTCTTTAGAAAATAACTGAAGTACAAATGGAAGAGTGCGTTTGCACTGGTTGATATAACCATTAAAACATTCTGATTTACAACTTAATAAAGCTTTAAGACTAGATGTGATGCATCTTTTTGCTACTTATGAAGGTACACCATAGCTATATACATTTAAGCAATTACATCAGAATCTCAAAATATTAACCTAATTGTACATTTTTAGTATATTAGAAAATGGTGAATGACATTGCTTATTCACTAGATAATTAACTTTCTGCTCATGATTTGTAGCAAGCTGCATTAGGGTGGCATTTAGAATTTAAACACACAAAACAGTATATAAAAATTTATATTAAACAAAAGAAGCTCTTAGCACAGTACGTGGCTCATTGTGCCATATTTAAAAAGGTTGATCTCAAGTTAAATGGTCCTTCCCCTGCCCTCCCGATTTTCTCTTTATATAGAGAAGCAGCTTTTAAATTCAAAGTTTGACAGATGCATGGATGCAGCATATTTAAATATTTTAATATAAAATATGCTAAGGGGTAAATTTTATTAAATTCAGATTTTTTAAAAGATTTTTGGAAAGATATTTAAACAAAAAAATAATCCAGTATAAAAAGATCCAATTATTTTGGTTTAAAAACCACCTGATTTTTATTCACCTTGCTCCCAGTATTCCATTTCACAGCACTTTTCACTAGTTCTCTCTACAAAGAAGGAAACCAGTCCACTGATATTTCTCTCCTCCTCATTAGTATCCTCCAAATATTCCATCGGACAGAACAGGTGCAGTGATGGTTCTACTAACTCTTATATGCAGCACCCAGATACAATGGAGATGGCTGTATTAGAAATCTTTACATTAAGCTGATGAGTTGTAAAGAAAAGAAAAACCTGAGGGATCCCCCAAGGCTGCAACAAACACCATAACCCTCTTACTGTGAGGTAAAATATAAGAGCTGTCGATTCTTTCAATAGAAGAGATTGTGAATCATCAAGTACAGTATCAGGTAAATCTGAGGGTGTGCACCTGTGAGTCACTGAACAGTCAGTCACTTTCCCAAGAGCTCTGACTGAGGCTGGAATGAAATGGCTCAAGGATTTCCTTAAGGACATACATTTACTTCAGCTGTGATGTGCAAGTGTGGAGGCGGCTCTGCTCACTCCTGGGAGACAGGTGAAGCATTTAATGTTGAGAAAGCTACAAGAAAGGGAGATCTGGATCACGGCACCTGAGAATTCAGTGGGGCAGGCAACTTCAAACCAACTCTATAGTCATGCAACGTACAACCATTTCTAACATGGTGGCCTGACTAGAAAATAAGGGCTGAGAATTGTTCTAGGATTCCTGAAGTCAGCGGAAGTGGCAGACGATATCTTTGCTAAGTGACTTCTGGAATTTTTGTTTTGATCATCAGTGCCATTCTGAAGGTCCGGGTATTCCATTTTTCCACACAACAAGTTCAACATGAGCAGCAGCAGTGCAGTCTCCCCCACATCACCAGTGAGCCCATACTGGATAGAGGGGAATCCAGTCTCCATGACTGTACTATTTACTGAGACCAACTACAGTGCCTGTTACAACCAGATCTCATGGAATATTCTAGAACAGTGACATCTCTCCACTAGGAACTAGACAGAAACCAAACTCTCAGAAACCAACAGATGGTCACTGAGTAGGGAGGGACAAAGTTATGCAGAGACTTTAAAAGGAGGACAAGAGTTCATGTAGTGGAGAAGGAGAAGCCAATGCAGGTATTCAGAAAGGCACAATTCACACCGATTGCTCTGACCAAGCAATCAGCATGAAAGATCATCTGCCATCTTCCATTCAGAACTGCTAAAGTAGTCAAGCCAGGTGATGAGGTACTGGATGAGGAATTTTAACTGCCTGGAAAGAGAAAATGTTGAATCTTAGAAATACTGTGGAGGAAGAAGAGTCAGGATAAGGACACAGGCTGACTGTAAGGAAGTCAAAGCTAATACCCATTATGTATAGGGATGACAGTGTAATCTTCAACAGTGACAGTATTGGGATGCAGAAAGTTCAGGAGGAGAGATCAGGAATTAAAGTTTCTCCATGTTGAGCTTAATTTGACAAGGAGACCTCCTGGGGGATCTTGGGAAGCTCCCATATGGCAAGAAGATTTTCCAACTGAATTTACACCCACAATAGTGCAATAAAAAGAGTGATATGCTTCCTAGAGTCTCAGCAATTTGCAACAAAAATGAATCACATCAGACAGGATGATGTCATATTAACAATAATGATTAACTAGAGTTCTGACTAACTGTTTACAATGCAGTCATAAGAGACTTAGAAACTGCAGGCATGTGTCGCATTTAGTTTGGTGTCAGGAAGCAAGCAAGCATCAGGCATCACAGAAAATAAATTGTATGTAGCCAGTAACAGACTTCTGAACAGCAATCTTCAATAGTTGATTACAGAGCAGCAGTAAAAAGCTTCCAATGGAATTCCGATCCATCCTCCTTAGCAGGTGGATATGCTGAGGGCCTTCAAGGAGGAGGGCTTGTTAAGCCAGGCACTCTCTCCAGCTTTAATAAGGACCCTCCTAGAAATCCCATCCCAAATATTTTTTATATTGCCAGACTTTTAAAAAAGGAGATGCATCATGACCAAAATTATTGAGCTTTTTTAAAATCCATGTAAATATTAATTTATTTCCCTACATAATAGATAGCAATGTCCTGCATTTGGAAGCCAATCATTTTCCCAGGAAGTTTGCACTGGTAAATTTTCTTCTCTCCACCAATTAATGTGTTTTCTTACAGACTCTGTAGACACAATGTCTGAAGAACGCCATCTGGATGTGTGTTTTTCTTTCAGACTCATGCCAGGGGTCCCAGGAAAGGGAAGAAATGTAGGTCTTGAAGGATTTTAAAGGAATTGATCTTGCAAACATTTAAAGATGAGTAACTGTACTCACATGGAGCAGTTCCCTTAAAGTCAGTTGGATGATTTGTCCAATTAAAGTGATAGGCTTAAATACCTGCGGGATCTCAGCTTGTGTGTGGGTTTTTTTATTATTAATTATTATTAAAGGTTTGAGCACAGAGAAGAGTACATTTGTTTTTAAAATAAGATCATTCTCCTCCAGTGAAGTTTCAGTAGACTCCTAAAGTAGTGATTAAGGGACCAATCCTGCAGACACTTATGCACAAGGAGTAACTTTATCCAGGAGAGTCATCCCATTGGTGTCTGTGGAACTACCAACACTTATCCAGTGGAGTAAGCTCAAGCTCTACATCACAAGGCCCTGATTCAGTCAAGCATTTAAGTACAGTATGTGCCTAACTTTAATCAGGTTATTAGTCCCATTCAACTTCCTGAATTGGTGGAAGAGGGAGAAGACAAACTTGAGAAGCAGAGGCAGAACTGGAAGCAGGAAAGTCAAGGATTGGATTCCTAGCATTCCAAAGGCTTTGGGACTCCTGGAGAGAAGCCAGCAGCGGGCATATCAATCCAGTTTCCAAATGGAGCACCAGGGAAGGAACCCAGCAGATAGCAGCTTGCTTCACTTTCTATTGATAATTTGGCTTTACAGGCAAATGCCTTAAACCAAAAAATTCAAGCTGTGCTGCAGAAACTTCAGGTGGGACTATAATCTGAGTGGAATCACTGCAAATCAAAATTACAGATAACACCTTATGGACAAGAGTACTCTGGTGCTCACAGTGTGCGAGTTTTGAAATGTTATATTTACACTGTCCACTTACTCACTATAAATTCACTTAGCAAACATTTTATAATGTCTGTAACACTAATGAGCAAAAATTACCAATCCAGTACAAAAAAAGAACAAGCTATTTACTTTTTAGTAGGTTTAAATACTGTGCAATGTTTAGAGGTTCTGCAAATCATTTTTGACCACGGGTTCATTAACTCCAGGACACAAAACTGCTGGAGGCAGCAAAGGGAAACAACTAAACTCAGAGAATTAGTAACTGACCTAAGGCAAACAGAAGACAGCAATAAAAGCCTAACGTACTTTGAGGGAGACTAGACAGTAAGAAGAATCCAAGAATAAAAATCTGAACTGAAGCTTCTTTTTAACCACATATTATGAATATTCACATGGTATAAGTCAAAACACTATCAGCAGATAGTTTTCCTTCTAGTATTTGACCCCCAGTACTAGATCAGAGGGATAGGACAGAAGGGGGGAGGGGGAGAAACGCATGCATTTGTATTGTAGGCATGACTAAAAACCATGCACATTTTGAATGTAAGCTTCTTGGGGCAGGGATCATCTTTTTGTTTTGTGTTTGTACAGCCTCTAGCAAAATGGGGGCCTGGTCCATGAATAAGGCTCCTAGGAGCTATTGTTATACACATAAATACGGCAGCAATTCTCACAGGATTTATGGTTCATTATAAAAAGGCACAAGAGTTAAAGAATTACAATATCAGTAAATCTCTAAGGTTGAATACAGCCTGATGCCCTTGACTAAACCATTAGTCATCAACTCAAGTATAATTCCTCCAGCAAGGGCCTGTTCAGAACAAAACCTTCCATCAGTCCATTTTGCAGTGCTACATACAGTGGGGGCCCACCGCCACAAATGTCAACTTTGTATGCCCTGCAGCATCCAATATATAGTTACATTTATCTTAGTTTACACAAGACAATGGCCATAAAATCTAATATTTTTTTTAAAAAAAGTTATGCAGAGATTGTAATGGGTTGTATTTTTAATATCGCTAAAACCTTGTGTTATCTTCCTCCAAAAAGAATGGGAAGTTAAGGCCATTTTCACCCCAATATGTAATTCTCACAATCTTTCTTTGTTAAAGACATCCATTAATAGTTTATTAGGTCTTTATAATTAGAATCTTAATACATGTTACCAACTCAGATTCAGACATTTTAAGGCTGGAAGGGACCACTACGATCATCTAATTTGACTTGCTGCATAACATAGGCCAAAGAGTCTCACCCAGTAATTCTTGCATCAAGCCCCTAACTTCTGTTTGTCTAGATTTACCTTCTAACAATTGGATCTTGTTATCCATTCTCACTATCTTGTGTGTCCCATTTTAGGCACCAGACTTTAACAAATTAGAGGGAGACGAGGATTGGGTGACCAGATGTCCCGATTTTAATAGGACAGTCCTGATTTTCAGGGGCTTTGTCTTATATAAGTGCCTATTACCACCACCACCCCCGTCCCGATTTTTCACATTTGCTGTCTGGTCACCCTAGACAAGGAGGGCTACAAAAGAAATTTGGAAAACATGACATAAGGAAATGTTAAAAGAATTGGACACGTTCAGTCTAGAAAAGAGAAGGCTGAGGGAGGACCAGATAACAATCTTCGAGTATATAAGAGTACAGTGCCCAATTGTTCTCCACTTCCAGCAAGGGTAGTACAAGTAGTAATCTACTTAGTTTACGCAATGGAAATATAGATTGCATAGTTTTATTCTCTAATTTCTAACTATAAGGATTGTAAGAACTGATAAGGTTACCTTGGGAGGCTGCAGAATCCCAGTCACTAGGGGTTTTTAAGAGCAGATTAGACAAACACCCTGTAAGGGATGGCCTAGGTATACTTAAACCTGGCTCAGTGTGGGGATGGACCAGAGGACTTCTCAGGGTCCCTTGCAGCTCTACATTTCTATGAGTCTATAATTGTGTCCTAAATCAGCTTTTCCATGGTTTTGCCTAGGATGTGGGTCATGAAAGCTGGCTTATAGTTAATTTCTCAGGTCTTTTAAATACAGTAACTCCACACTTAAAGTCATCCCAGTTAACGTTGTTTAGTTGCTGATCAATTAGGGAACATGTTCGTTTGAAGTTGTGCAATGCTCCCTTCTAATGTTGTTTGGCAGGCGCCTGCTTTGTCTACTGCTTGCAGGAAGAGCAGCCCATTGCAGCTAGCTGGTGGGGGCTTGGAACCAAGGTGGACCAGCAGCCCCCTTAAGTTCCCTGTGCAGCAGTTGCCCAGCAGGCTAGCAATTGCAGCTGTGCCTCCCACCACTGCCATGTGCTGCTTCTGCCCTCTGCCTTGGAGGCTGCTCCCCGAGACTCCTGCTTGCTGGGGGGGAGGGGCTAATGTCGGTCTCCCACTCCCGCACCCCACTTACCTCATCTTCCATTGGGAGAGTGGGGAGACACACCAGGGCTCAGGACAGAGGGAGCTTGCAGCAGCTAAGTCTCAGCAAGCTGATCTAATTAACAAGGCAATGTACTTAAAGGGGAAATGCACATATCTCCCTCCATTCCTGCTGCCTTGTAGAGTGAGAGAGTTAACCCTTGAGGGCTCAGCCAATTGCTAATTCATCATTTAGCAGTAAGGGAAATATCCCACCTGTGACTCTTCCACCTCAACCAAGCTTCACAATCATCATCATCATCATCGTGTACCAGTATCAAATTGTTTAAAACGAGAGAGAGAGAGAGAGAGAGAGAGAGAGTAATCATATTAGTCTTTTGGCTGGTAAAAAAAAGCTTCCCCGAAACCTAACCCCCTCATTTACATTAATTCTTATAGGGAAATTGGATTCACCTAACATCGTTTCACTTAAAGTCGCATTTTTCAGGAACATAACTACAACGTTAAGTGAGGAGTTACTGTACCGGCACAATGGTAGCTTCCCCTCTCCTCTGGAGCCCTCCCAGTGTTCCAAGATTTGTTTACACACGCCCACCCACAGTTCAGAGAACTCCAGAGTTTGTTTTTTTTTAAATATCCTTCTGCGCAAGTTATCCAGTCATGCATATTTTATGGTTACTATTGAAACATCTTCCTTAGTTACAGGCCAAGGCAAGTATTTTATTATCTCTGTAAACTATGAATACAGCATCCTATTGCTTTCCAAATACAGAACAGATATTTTTCTACATCACAATTGACATATTTACCATCCTTTTATAGTATCGGAACTATATCATTGCTAGGATTTAGTTTGTTCCTGATATATTTAAAGTACTCCTTATTGTCCTTAACTCTACTGGCCACAGTTTTTCCCACTGATGCATAAAATTGATAAGGAAAGAAAGATATTTCTACCTAAACTGCTGATTTATATTCATTGCTATCAGCTTTGCCATTTTTCAGTTTACTTATATTTAGATTGTTCTCATCACATCCCCTTTTAGTAAGGATATGTTTGGGGGTGAGGGAACATAATGCACTCAACTAATTTCCAGTCATTCAATATCTCCTCACACTGAATTATGCTCATAATTTTTTCCAGTTTTGGAAATTGGCTTTTTAAAAATCAGGGTGGGGTGCGGGGGAGAAGTGTTATGTAATTGGCTGGGACTACACTCTGCATGCAGCAAATGAAGTTACATTGGCATCATTTGTACCTAGGCAACCACCAGTTTTCAGTCCACATTTATCTGACAGAATGAGGTCTCATAATAGAATTACTCAAGTTAATTGCAAGTGTTAGAAATGTATCATCTATAATCTTTAGAAACTCCAAGAAGTTTTACTAGTGGCAGCATGAGACCTCATCAAGGCCCCCAGATTGAAATCCCTTATGATAATGCAATACAGATAGATATTTTATGACAGGCATATCCTATCCCCTCAGCTGAATTAGTACAACCAATCCACCTATATGCATTACAGGTCCTATCAACATCAGGCTTGTCAGCAACTCAAAAGCAGGTAAAGGTATCCCTAGCATAGGGTGCCACCCCACCTTCTCTTCAGCCCACTCTGTCTTCCACTAGAGTCACCCTATTATAACATTCCAGTCGCGTGAATCACCCCACCACGTCAGTAATACCAAACATATCAAGTTTCTTTTCATAAGAATTGGAAATATTCATTTATCTACCACCCAGACTTCTAACTTTGGCGTACAGGCAACTGGAGAATTTATTCTCTACATTCCTTGATTTGTTGACAGTTATATTTGAGTATACGTCCTGTGTTTATCCTCTTAGCACCCTTCCCTTCTGATGCTAATTTAAAGGCCTCATGACTACTCCATGTCTAGCTTGCTATCCAGAAGCTTAGTTCCCCTTCTATCAAGTAGGTGGCAGTTGTGGGGGTAAGACCTAATATTGATGAAAACAAATAAAATTTAAAAACTTGAAATTTAAGTAGTTACAAACTTGTTTGCATGTTCACTAAATATCAAGATGCAGCTACAAGAAGTTATAGCCAGGATGTTTGGAAATATAACAATATACACAGTTAGCTTATTGTTACAAAACTTTAAAGCTAAATCAGAGAAATTCCAGAATGTTTACACTTTGGTCTGTCTAGACCAAACATCAAGCCTACAAACCACAAACACTTGGAAGAAATCTGACTGTGAAAAGAATGCAACGTCGTGTTATCAGAACAATAAACCCAGGAGGTATAACAAATCGTCCTCCACCACCTTTTTTCTCCAAAGTAAAACTTGAGCTTAAACCCAAAGTATTCTAGAAACATCTTTATTGAAATTGTCTTCTTCATTCTTTAAGCTTGGAGAACATTTATGGTGGTAAGTGATCTATAGAAGATACTGGTTACGTTCAATTAATTTTTCCACTTAAAAGGAGAAAACCTTTGTTGGGTCTCAAATGCTTAAGGTTGCATAAGCTTCTTTTAATGTGTATATTTGCAAGTATTTTGTATCTAAATTCAAAACCGTCACATAACTGCCTGATAGTGTTATATGACTAGTAAGATGTTTTATGTACAAATATAGAAAGATAAGTTGGTGCTAGGCTAATAACTAATGTAAGCAGCATTAATGGAGAATTAATTAATTACTGATGGTGCTAGAGCAAATCCTCACCCAATGCAAGATGACAAAATTTGAAATGATGATTTCGTGGAGTCAAGAACTCAGACTAAAGTCTTTCTAAGAGTTATTTAATTTTAAAAAGACTGTTTTGAGAACCAAAACACTCATGCAGAAGAATGGGAGCCTCTGGATCTTTCAAAAACAGAATTTCCTGTCAAACTTATTTATTTTTAAAGTCAGAAAGTGCACTGGATAAAAAAAAGCTTTCCTGCCACAAGAAGAATGGAAGCAATTCAAGAAATGTTGCATATACGTTAAACAGACTGTATATTCAGGTAGCGTGACCAGATGAGAGGAAGAAAATATCAGGACACATTGGGGTGGTGGTGGCGGGGGTCGTTGCCGGCAGAGCAAAAAAAGGCTGTGTGCTGCCGGCAGAGAGAAGAGTGCCACAAAATATCAAGACTAATTGCGTCCTGACCAATTGGGACATCTGGTCACCCTATATTCAGGAGCTGAAAGCGCCACCTAAGCAAACAGTAACAGCAACCAATTTGAATCTAAACAAGCATGAAAGATGTATTTTCCTATTGTTTCATTAAAATAAAGGTATAAAAAAGACTATGAAGTGAGCATCCAATACTCACATGCTGTCTAAGCACAGTAACAGGAAGTCCTTCACAACGCATCCTGTCCATTTCCACAAGCAAGTTGCCACAGACAAGAAAAAACAGAAGACTCCAGACAAAACCAACCCAAGAAAACCACCCCAAGACTTCAACATGGATTGGGGAGAGAACACCACAGCTGCCTGCTCAATGGATATTGGAGTGGAGGGGCACTACTGCCTAGTTCTGTTTGATTGCCATTGAACTCGCTTGTGTCCCATATTCAGCATATGGGAATATGATCACCCTATTACTTTGCCAACTATAAACTGAGTGGTTATACATTAAGAACCAAACAGGTCCATCTACCCTGAAATGAAGTTCTGTTGCCCATATAAATATTCCTAGGTATCTAAGGATATATTAAAGAATGGATTCACAATAATTTTGGGAAATATACTTCGGTTACAATTTCTTCTGTATGTGTGTCTGTGGAGAGCTTTTAATAGAGGTTACACCCTTAAGAGTGCACACCTCTGAGATATGCACTCCTCTTCATAAACAAAAACCAAAATAACCAGTGTCTCATGTTTTCAATGTTTCCTTTTCCTTTCTTTAAGGAAATAGCCATGGTTACTAATTGTGATTATTTGCTTGGTCCTGATCCTGGTGTGCCCCTAAGGTACGTAAAAGAACCCCTGTGATTAAAAATAGTGGAAACCACACCTTTGAGTTGGCAATAGCTAGGAAGAGCTAGCCTAGCATTTCTTCTTTCTCCAAACAAAACATTTTTAAAACAAAGGTTACTTGGCTTCTGACAAGTTAAAAAAGTTACACCTTTCAAACACACACAGTCTAAACATACATCTTCCTCTCCAGATAGAAGGTGGCCCCCTGTTCCACAAAACGGAAACCCTCTACTCTACAATGCTTAACTCCAATATCTTCTGTTGCCTATCTTCTCTTGCTCTTGGAACAGGAAGGAACTTTGAGAAGATCACCTATACTTCCCCCTCCTTCAACTCTCTTACAAGATCCCTGAAGTGTCAATATGTATAGCCAAATGGATCCTTGCCTGAAGTCTTCAAAATCCCATACAACCTTTAAGCGACATGTATTGTCTTCACTCCAAAGAGACTGCACAGAGTCCTGCTGTTTTTTTTGTCACCTGCAGAATGTATTGTCCACTCTCTTTAACAATGAGTCCCCACTGCGGGGATTGTCTAGACTCTTCTCTAGATCCATTTGATGTCCTCAAGGATTGGGCTGAGCATCCATCCTCAGACATATCCAATGGAGATCCCTTTTCCTTCCCTCTGGATGAATCTTCCAATACATTCTCTGTGGCTGATTTTAATTGCAAGTCACAAGATATTTGGGAGGAACTGGGGCTTTAAGCAAAGGATCTCAGTTTCCGTTTGAAAGAAAAAAAGATAGAATTTGTAGCTGTGGAGAAAATCTTGAAAGTCATGAGCCAGAAAGGATCAGAAGCCAAAAAGCAAATAAAAGCCATCCCAAAATATTTTTAGTCTTGTTATTTTTAAGTTAGTCTCATGATTCTTGCACGTTTCAAGTTGGCAATACTCTTAATAGAAAGTGTGACTGAAAGCAGAGGCTGTCCAAGATAGCGGCACATCTCAGAAGAATGCAGAAGAAGTGAATTTAAGTCCAGAGTAGGTGCAAAGCAAGGCAAACCTAATGCACCGAGTTCTGTTCTCAGGTATGCCAGATTTGCACAAGTGTATCTTCATTTAAAGTCTGTGATACCCTCTATCAGGCCTGGAAGAACGGTGATTTGTCCAGAGTTGCACTGACTGAGCTGTGTGGCCAAAGGACAGTGCCTGGCTGTGATGTACGTGACTTTTTATTTGTACTTTTGAGCACTGACAACACCCTCAGAACACTCAAGATTAAAAACAACACCCTTCTGGCTGTTAAATGAGAGGGACGTTGGTAAATCATTGAGAGGCGGGCATCTGCATATTGCACTGAATCACATATGTTTATTCAGATACTGAACTTTCTGCACAAAAAAGCAGAACGGTTAAGACCATAAACAAGAAAGTCATGTGCACTTGGCAGTTAAGGGAGCCCAGTTTTTCCGATTGTCTGTCAGTTTCAGGAAAAAGGAGATGAGGTTCTTTGTTTATTGTACAATTCAACTAAAATCTTTAATAAAAAGTCATATTTTAAAAGAATCAAGACAGGAAGTGAACTGGTTTCTTTGCCAATTTTAAAGGAACACCAATTTTAAAAAGCCCGACACTGTTAACCATACCTCACTGCCCTTCTCAATGGACGCCACTCATTTTAGTCTCCAAGTTACCTACATGCCACGCTAACTGGCATCCTCTTGCCTTTTACTACACCTCTACCCCGATATAACCCTGTCCTCGGGAGCCTACCAAAAAAAAAATCTCACCGTGTTATAGGTAAAACCGCGTTATATCGAACTTGCTTTGATCAACCGGAGCGCGCAGCCCCGCCCCCCTGGAGCGCTGCTTTACTGCATTATATCCAAATTTGTGTTATATCAGGGTAGAGGTGTATTTAAAAAGTTATTTATATGCAACTTTCAATCCATTTACACAGAAGGAATGAATCCTGCAGCATTGAAGTTTGCTAATTTTGTTTAATTTATTTAAATGTCTCATTTTGGGTCTGTCACACACTGTGCCCTTGGCAGGCCAAGAATTGTGCTTCAAACTGATAAAAAAATTTTAAACCTACTATTGCAACAAGTTAAAAGGACACTGCTAATTTCAAAGTTTAAGAAAGAAAAGCTCTTCCGCTATCAGCTATCTTGTGACACAAAACGGATGCATTTTTCTATGCAATGCTAGCTACATTTGTGATTTGTTTAGTATACTCAGCCAGGTAATGTCCGTATTACTGAGATATGTGAGGCTGAATCACTGAAAGAGTTCGATTTTTAAGACAAAGATGGCTGTTCTCCCATGTAGGAGAAGCTTTTATAATAATAAAGCCACACCCCATCACCACAGGATGCACCTTCTCTTGAGGCAAATCCTATCAGGTTTCTGGCACATTCAAAGTTTAAATTTCAGAGCTGATTGTGAAGGAATGTATGTCCCGAGTCACACTCAAAACGCACTCAGAGAGGACCTTGTTTTACATGCAGTTCATGAGAGTCAAGCACATGGATCACAAAGAAAATGGCTCTTTGTGGCCATTTAGACAGCTCAACAACTCTATATGGTAATTAATCCGCCTACAGACTGAGCATTTCTGATAGAGATGGGCCTGAGAGACTTTTGAAAGAGAACTAGCAAGGAGAGCCCTGAAACACAAAGCAGTGGAGCCCATGAGAAAGAGTGACCAAAAGGCACATTCTCAGCCTCAACAACTTTTATGCAGCTGAGCTAAGAGCAAAATTTTGGCTTGTCATGAAGGATGTCCTCAAAGGCAAGATAAAGTGAGACAGTGCACACTGTGAAAGAGACACGCAAGTCTGAGGAGATGTGTGTGGTGACCAGGTTTATTCAGGGCCCATCACTGCAAGACAAAAACCAAACTGCTGTAGTCTGATACAGCTGGCAGACAGTCTCGCTTTTCTCCCCCTCCCCCAAACACACACAAAGGGCGGTGATGGGGTCATGAGAAACTTTGTCAATTGTTTCACTAGGACTCCCTATCCTCCCCAGGGAATCAGGACAAGCTTTCCACCTCTTGTGAAGCATGCCAAGAAACAGTTGTCTAGCTCATAGTGAAATTGCTTTGCTGCCTTCATCAGTAAGAACGTCAGAGCTCCTTTAAATGCAGACTTTGCCTTATATATTTGTCACCCTTTGTGAGAAAGGGACGCTCCCGTATTTGTAATCATTTGAAGGGCACAAAGGATGAATTACAACTTTCTAGTCAGTACCTGTAAGAGAGGTAATTATTTTTTCAAGCATCCTTAAAGTGAGAAGTGACAGCTGAAACTGTCCTGACAGGCTGGTGATATCTGGCGACAAAGGAAGTACAGCCCAGTTGTGAAAGCATGAGAGGCAGAGCATTTCTCTCAGAGATCTTAAAAATTGAAGTCCTGACTTTTTTTGGTAAAACAAGGGATCCTTTTTCCACCACCTCCAGTCCCAAGAGTCCCTTTTCCTCATTGTTGAGCAGTACACTATGGGCAGAGGGGAGCATCTCACTGGGACCTTCAAGATTTCACTGATAACATATAATGTCTAACAGTACTCTTGCGATATGAGACTTCCAAGTAGTAGCAACAAATTAGCCAGTTCCTTCAGTAATCCTACTTCCACTCTATGCTATCATTTTTCCATTCGCTTACTGCAAGTATCATTATGCTGTCTAGGTGATGATTGCCCAGCTGTTTCTCTGACCTGCCTGGAGGTTAAGTGCTTCCTCTAATACAGGGGTTCAGACCCCTCAAGGGGTTGCGAGGTTATTACATGAGGAGTGGCAAGCTGTCAGCCTCCATCCCAAACCAAGTGCCTCCAGCATTTATAATGGTGTTAAATATATAAAAATGTGATTTTAATTTATTGAGGGGGAGGGGTCGCACTCAGAGACTTGCTATGTGAAAGGGATCACCAGTACAAAAGTTAGAGAACCATTGATCCAATACAATTTAACAGCCAGGTGTCAGAGACAGGAAGTGGGTATGAAGAAGATCAGCTACATGCCTTGGCAAGCAGCAAGAACACACTGTCACACAAGAGACCAAAGTTCAGCACCTTGGGCAAAGTGATGACATTTCCCAGTTTCTCTCCCAGGTGCTTCTGGTGTCAGGCTGTGGCTTTTAGAATTATTTTTATGCCTCAAGACAAAAACGGACCCCAAAATAAATAAATATCATTGTGCCACTCCTATAATTCACAGCATTCAGCTGCCAGCTGTCCCAACGGAAAGAGCTGTAGTGATTCATTCTACTTCCTACTGCTTTAGAAGCTACTTAAAAAAAAAACACCCCTCTAAACCCCATCTATTATTTAGGAAAAACATATTAAAAATTTAATCTGGCACAGAAAACTGTACTTTTGAAAAGGTGTTAAACTGGGACAACCCTAAGTTTCGACCAGAAAGTCTGGTCCAAAGGGGACCTGGGCAGCGTCCAGTCAGTACTGCTGACTAGACATCAAAAGTCCGGTCACAGGAGGGCAGAAAGAACAGCTACTGCTGGAGGAGTTCAGCGATGGACTGGAGAGAAGCTTAGGAACTGGCTCCTGCAGAGTATGTGGGTACTGCCTTCTGAAAACTCCTGAGACCCCAGCTCTCTCACCCCCTTTACTCCAGAAACAGACCCTTCCCCACCCAGATTGCCCCCAGCTCCTCACCCCTGCCATGCCATAACTGTCCCCGGCTCCTCGCTTTGGGATTGACACACACCCCTCCACCCTGGAGCCTGTAGCGTCCAGTTTTGACAAATTGGAAAGTTGGCAACCCTACATGAACTACTAAAAGGACAAGTATGGTACCAATCCCTATTCAGTCCACCATCAATTCATTTAAATTACAGACTCAACTAGTGCCTGAGCCAAAGCCCACAGCTGTTGAAGGAAAACTGCCAACCAACTTTAATGGTCTTTGGATCAGGTTCTTACCATGGAGATTGTTACCATTATTCACTTATATTCTCAGTCACAAAACCAGACAGGCAAGATGGAGGCATTTAGTCAAATAATAATAATATGCATGGAGTGACTGGAGGAATAGTACCAAGATGCCTACAGTTAACAAAGAGAGAAATCAGAGACACAGGCCTTTTAAACCCTCGCCTATGACTTCTGAGTCCATGATTAAAGGGTGAGGACGACCCTAACAGTCACTGCTTTGCCAAAGGCTCCAGCCCTTGACACTCCAAGGATGAGGATGGACAGAAGCTGTTGTCCAAGCAAAACCAATGTTTGGTTGTGGAGAGGCTGATCAGAAAGGGGAATTCACGGTTTTTAGAAGCATGAGCTTCATTCCCAGCAGAGAGCACTTATTTGCTTCTGAAAGAGGAAGATAGAGAGAAGGAGGGGTGGGGGCAGGAAGCCAAAACAAAAAGAAGACTGTCAGACCCACTTGTTAGCTGGGTTCTACCGGGGGCCTTCCGACTGCACAGGAAACACAAGGAGTTTGCTTTGCTTCCACATCCTGCTGGAAGCACAGGTTTTGGAGCTATTTCATCTTGAACTTCATTTTCCAGCTATATGCTGCATATTTAGACACTGAGGTGCAGGTGCAACACTGAAGCGACAAGTCAATCAAGCAGAATGAGGCTTGTTTCCCCACCCTCCGCAGAGCAGCCTCTTGGAGTTTTGTTCAGAGCCGTGATGCTGTAAATAAGGTCAGGTTAATAAGAGCCAGAAGAGTTTGAGTGTGATAAATACATTGATAACTGAAACTCCTAGAAAATAGTCTCATCTGCTGAAGCCCCCTATGATGAGAACTTCCAGCTTCGAGATGGATAAATCCTCAGGTCATGTGATCTGCGCAAAGTGAAGAGCTCACATGCTGCTACACTCCCTTCCTTTGACTCATCCTCAGCAGGAGCAGCTGATATAGAGCAGGAGAGGAGCGGTCATCCCCTGGCCTCCTACCCATGCAGCACAGCTATCCCCAGTTGTTGAAATCCAGCACCACTCAGTGTACCCAGATAGACTTATGAAACCTAGGATGGTCCCTAGCAGCATGTCTGTATCTGCCAACAATCCTGTTTTGGAAGTGGCAATAGCAAACGAGGATGTGGAAGAACATCTAGCCTGCACTGGAGGCAGATGCTTTCCAAGGGAGGCCTCTTGTTCTACCTTTAGTGGCTGAGACAGCAAAACACACATACATGTGTCTATTTGTTCTGATTGGAAGGTGAGAGGGACAATAGGTGTCCCCTCATAATAAAAACTGAAGCAATAGATAAAGAATATATATAACTCACACTAAAGTGGAAACCAAGCTTGGTTTTGTTCTTTTAAAACAAGGTGGTTCCACAGAAACAACTTGTCACAAAGAGGTAGACACAGCATCCATGAATTATACACTAAGTACTCTTAAAAACACATCATTTATGCCAGCAGGAAGTACAGTACCATAGTCTCCTTCTTTTGAGAAGTATTGGCTCAGAAAGCCTAGAGTGCACAGAAGCATGGCATGAAAATAAGCTAGTGGGGAGGCACACTCTTGGCTCTGTAATGCAAACTTTGAAAAAAAAAAAAGCGCAGTTCAGTTGCGTCAGATTTATACAAACCACACATTTTGATCTCCCCCCAGCCAACTGCAGTTTGGTGGCAGAAGATCCTCTACTTTGTTACTGAACTCTAACAGACCAACATTCAAACCCTGCAGAGTTCACATTGGAGAGGAAAAAAAAACAAACAGACAACACAGAACCAGACACAAACACAACCTGTTCTAACTAACGGTGCTCAAACTTCGCAACACCTGAGGCTGCTCAGGCAGAACTTGATAGATGAATAGGAAAGGTTTGCTGTCGTCAAGGCTCCAAGCAATAAAATCCTTGTCATCTTTACCCTTCGGTTGCTGGGAAAGGATGGCTACTGTTCACATTTCAAGGCTCCATGGACCACATTTAATCACCCTTAAAGAAAGAACACGTCAATATCACAACATATTGAGCTACCGCTTCAAAAGAGTAGCTCCCCAACTGCTCATCCACTGCAAGTGTGCTATTTAACTTCCTGCATCCCAAGTACCTGTGCTATAGACTTAAGATTACAATTTGATGTGTTTTAATATCAGTCCCAGAGAAGGTGCTCTAAACTGACATCTAGCCTAGTATTATGCCTCTCTGGCCACAGAAAGATGCCTTAGGGTGGTCACCTCCTACACAAATGGACCCTTTGACAGTACTGATTTATGGGCTATACATTGGCCTTGTTCCCATCCCCCAGTTTAGGGCAGATTGTGTAGTTATTCTGGGTTTTTCAGGGGCCATGGAACACAGAGCACAAATCAGAGCAGTCTCAAGTTTGCTCTGACTGTCATTAGGGGTCTGGCAGATAACTGCATAGCCCAGAGTATAAAGAGCTCAAAAGGTGGCTTTCCCACTCATTCCTGCCTCAAGCAAAGGCAGGGAATAGGGCTGCCAATCTTGGTTGGATGTATTCCTGGAGATTTCATTACATGACATGATCTTTAAAGATTAAACTTAATTCCTGGAGACTCCAGGGGGGATGGCAACCCTAGCAGGGAGTAACCAAGAATCAGGCCCCTGGATTCTATTCAGATCACCACCACTGACTTGCTGTAGGATCTTGAGCATGACACTCAGGCACCAGGAGCTTCCGACACCTCCTCTGTAAGAGGAGATAACACAATGTCTACCTCCCAGGAAGTTGCCAGGCTTAGTTTTTAAAAAATGAAAAAAAAAACCTTACAGAATACTTAAAACTACTCACTGAACCACCACAATGGTGCTATAAACATTTGTTCCCAGATTTTTAAAAACACCAGTTCTGTTCAAAAAAAAACAAAAAAAAAAAACCCACCCTGTTTCAATAAAACCAAGTTGTGTTCCTATTTTCTTAGGGAAGCATTGCTGTTGTTTCCAGCATAGTTTGCTCAAGATGAATATAACCGGTCTTCTTTTAATACCATTACTAGAGTGCCACACAATGCCCCACTGGCTCGCTCATAAGAGTTAATAACCCCACATCACAGAACGCCAATCCAAGGCAGAGAGGGCCCTTGACGTGTGTTTGTAAAGACAGAGAGGAGTTAAAATACAAAAACAGCAGCACTCCTCTTCCCCCACAAGCCCAGCCACATTTTATCCCAATTAAGAGGCCCAAAATGGATTACGATTCCCAGCCTATGCTTTCCCACAATTCCCCCACACAGAACTCCAGCGTCACACAAACAGCCATGACACACACTCAACCATGCACAAGCACTTGAAGCTAGTCATATACACTTAGCTACTTAGAACTAGTAACGATAATGCTATCAACACTGGACCTGGCCTGGGGATTCACAAGTGGTTGGTGCTGATAGGCATTTATCTAGAGATGCAGCCTTGGGCTAAGAGTGACTTTGTATCTTCAAGAAACACTCTTTGCTTTCATCATTTTTCTTAGATATTCATTGCTTTAAGGCACTGCCAGTTTTAATCACTTAAACAAGAGTTGCAGAGTGCCTAGATGTTACAGTGCTGAATCATTTTTTCCCTCCCATGAGAGACTGAGGCCTGATTGTTCATCCCCTCCCTCCTACACACCCCAACCATCAGAATGTAAGCTCTTATTTACAGTATTTTTTCTTCTTTGCAACAGGGACAGCCTTTTTTGTTGTTTCTGTACAACACCTAGCACAGTGGGGTCCTGGTTCATGACCGAGACTCCTAGGTGCTATAGCGGGAGTGGGCAAACTTGTTGGGCCGAGGACCACATCCGAGTCTGGAAATTGGATTGGGGAGGGGAAAACCATGAATGCTCATGAAACAGGTTTGGGAGGGGTAAGGCCGCCAGCTGGGGATGGCACTTACTTCAAGCAGCAGCATATCCCCATCTCCTATGTGGAGGTGTGGCCAGGTGGCTCTGCATGCTGCCCTATCTGCAGGGGCCTTCAGCTCCCATTGGCCATGGTTCCCAGCCAATGGGAGCAGCGCTGGGGGCAGGGGCAGGGGCAGCATGCAGAGCCACCTACCAGACACAACATATACGAGCCGGAGGGTGGAAATGCCACTTCTTCCAGGATCCTATTGCAGACATGGCACATGAGGAGTGGGGCAAGCCACCAATCCTGCTCCCCAGCTGGAGCACCAGAGCAGGCCAAGCCCTGGACCGCACTCCCTGGCAGGATCTCGGGAGCCAGATTAAAATGTCTGAAGGGCCAAATACAGCTATCAACACTGGACCTGGCCTGGGGATTCACAAGTGGTTGGTGCTGATAGGCATTTATCTAGAGATGCAGCCTTGGGCTAAGAGTGACTTTGTATCTTCAAGAAACACTCTTTGCTTTCATCATTTTTCTTAGATATTCATTGCTTTAAGGCACTGCCAGTTTTAATCACTTAAACAAGAGTTGCAGAGTGCCTAGATGTTACAGTGCTGAATCATTTTTTCCCTCCCATGAGAGACTGAGGCCTGATTGTTCATCCCCTCCCTCCTACACACCCCAACCATCAGAATGTAAGCTCTTATTTACAGTATTTTTTCTTCTTTGCAACAGGGACAGCCTTTTTTGTTGTTTCTGTACAACACCTAGCACAGTGGGGTCCTGGTTCATGACCGAGACTCCTAGGTGCTATAGCGGGAGTGGGCAAACTTTTTGGGCCGAGGACCACATCCGAGTATGGAAATTGTATTGGGGAGGAAAACCATGAATGCTCATGAAACAGGTTTGGGAGGGGGTAAGGCCGCCAGCTGGGGATGGCACTTACTTCAAGCAGCAGCATATCCCCATCTCCTATGTGGAGGTGTGGCCAGGTGGCTCTGCATGCTGCCCTATCTGCAGGGGCCTTCAGCTCCCATTGGCCATGGTTCCCAGCCAATGGGAGCAGCGCTTGGGGCAGGGGCAGGGGCAGCATGCAGAGCCCCCTAGCTGCCCCTACATATAGGAGCCGGAGGGGGGACATGCCACTGCTTCCAGGAGCCGCGTGGAGCCATGGCACATGTGGAGTGGGGCAAGCCCCCAATCCTGCTCCCCAGCTGGAGCACCAGAGCAGGCCAAGCCCTGGACCGCACTCCCTGGCAGGATCTCGGGAGCCAGATTAAAATGTCTGAAGGGCCAAATACAGCCCCCGGGCTTTAGTTTGCCCACCCCTGTGCTATAGTAATACAAATAGCAAATAAGCATCATGAAGGATTCCAAATGGAATCCATTTAGTCAACAAGGTGCTTAAATATGTGCCTAACTTTAATCTTAGGTTAGGCATGTGTTGAATTGAGGCCTTAATGTTCACACAGCACTTTGAAGATAGTAAAGTTCTAGTACCTTGTCTACATAGGAAAGTTTTACCAGTTACACCAATTCTGCAGTTACACTAGAATAGCTCCCATGTGGGCACTTGTGGTACGAGTTACTTTACTGAGCTTAGCTTAAACCCCTTCTTTAATGAAGACTTTTTTTTTTTAAATAAAGGGTAGGGACATTCATACTATAATGAGGGAGAGAGGTTATACCAACATAACTACAGAGGTTTACCTTTACACCCTTTGGTTATACCAAAAGAACCTTTACCATGTAAAGGAGGCCTAAAGAAGGTGCCACAAGTACTGCTGTTTTTTTTTTTTTTTTTTTTTAAAAGAAGGAGTATTACTCAACCCTCTCTCTGGGTGGAACAAAGCAACCATTAAACAGTGCTCTGTAATAGCATATTCTGTTGAAACTGCAGGGGGAGGGGCTAATTAGAATGCAATTGATTAAACTGCAATTGGACCTGCACATGTTAATTCTACTACTGCAAGATGCCCTTTTAATGGCCTCAAGTGGACAGGACCTCCACTTTCTGATCCATCTGGAAGATAGCCCATCCAAACACATCTTGGCAGTATTTTGTAATTGAACCAGAGGGAAGAGTGCCACCTGTGTATTGATGCCACCACTTCCTGCAGCACCTTATCTTCCTCATTCAAGTACTGGCTCAGTTGAATCCTGGTTAGCAATATCAGATCGAACAACATTATGGCTGGGTGATATAGGAAACCCTGTCACATTTTAAATACTGTTAACAGAAGCCAAAATAGGCCCTGGTGATTTCGACAGAGCTCCATCTCAGGCTCACGAGTCTGTTGCAGGATCAGAGCTTTACTCATCAGGGAAGGTTGCAATTGAAACCATTAGATAATACAATATACCAATGCCCTTTAATTGCATTATGAGCTTTGTGAAAACTGGGGTGGGGGGAGGGAAGGGAGTGGGGAGAGACACTAAAAGAAATTGTTATGAGAGCATCCCCATCAGCCCAGTAAATCAATATTAAATGACTTGTAGAATTCAAAGTGGATGGTTTAAAGGGCATTGCACAGTGTAGGCAGACCTGTTTCTTAAATAGCAACACTAGGGTTACAGGAAACTTTCTCCCATGTGGCACTAATTGCAGCTCAGCCACCATAGTCAAGCCCTGCTACAACTTTAACTCCCAGAGAAGTCTCTCAAGGTTGCCTTCTTGAGCTTCTTTTCTCTTGAGCCTCCGGAAGATTCGATCTGCTCAGCCTTTTAGAAGTTTTAAGCAGATCTTTTCTCTCTCCTATGTACGTAGAGGTGGGAACTAAGACGGACTCACGCACACTCCGTCTTTCTCACTCTGCAAATAAATTCCACGTAGGCTCTTCGAAGCCACCCCGGCGAACATGATCAATTACAAAACTTGGGGCTAATGTACATGAACCGTGGGAGTGCCCGCCCACTTCCCGGAACCCAATAGGACCGAGTCCCGACGGGCTCGGCAGACTAACGAGAGAGAACATTCTCATTCATTGTCTAAATCCCCGAGAGAGAGAGAAAATACTTACAGACAGAAGGCTGAGTGCAGCGTTAACAATGGGGCTGCCCCTGCCCACCAACGAGAATCTCTCTTAGAAAAAGCCCAGGGAGAAATTAGCGGGTGAGAAGGATTGTAAAGAGCCGAAGATCGGGAAACAACAGCACCTAAGAGAGAGTGACACAATGACGGCAGCACACAAGGAGGCTCGGTGCACAGCCGAGATCAGCACAGGAAATGAGACTCACCCAGGAGCAGCCCTAGAGTCTGCTTAGTAAGTTTCACCAACTTGAGCGAAAGGCAAGAGGCTGCCAAAAACACAGGCGTTCCTCGGTTGGTTCCTGCCTTGGTTAGTCCATGAAAGCGGATCACACGTGAAAAGAAACTCCCCCGCGCTCAGTAAATAATGACACCCGATTCTGCAGAGCGGATTTCCCTAGCAAGCTCTCCAGTAGTGTGCGGCTGCTGTACTCCTTCTTGGCAGCACAGGAAATCTACTAATCATGTCTATCAGGCCACGCCTCTCTTTCGCAACAGGACGCACACACAGGCAGGGTCATTTTACACAAAGGAGAACTTCCAGTGAGTATTTGCCTAACTTTGCCTCTGCTCCTGGATTCAATTCTACCCTGATCTCTCCATGCACATTAGCTAGTTCCTTATGACATAATCTAGCTTCCTCCCCCCCCTAACCCGTCTCTCTAATGGTTTGGGGGGAAAGTTCATATACTGGCCTAAATTTAGCTAAGAGAAACACCCAGTAATTCCAGTCACGTGCATTTTAGACACTCCCTCCAGTTAATTTTTTATTCAGTTTAATATTCCTCCCCCTCCACACCCACTGTTTTTAATACTTGTAACACTCACCAGCCTGACAGTGGCTCAGCTGTACTTAAAACACCCCAGGAGATTAATTAAAGCACACAGCCTTCCTGAGAGGTTATAATTAGCCTACTTCCAGACCTGCCCCCCATCACTTGTTTTAGATTGATTTTAAATCAGTTTTTAATGTATCATACACAGTATTGCTACAGTCCTCATTTTAATCACAAGTCTTGCACTATTTGCTGTTTGCCTTCAACCCCCAGCTCCTGGAGTCCTGTGACTAGGTGACAACAATAGTGTAATCATGCCTCAGAGGGCCCTGGTGCAAGAATAGATTAGGGGCCCCCTTCCCAATTCTGAAATCTAAAATTTTACTTGCCCCCAATATCCAGATTTTCCCCACAGCTCACCAACATCCTCCACTCCCTCACCCCCACCCACCAACACCTAGCCCCTAGCACCTCACCCATTGCCAGGGGAAATTTGTTAGTCACTCACCCCTACTTCAGTGTTCTGCCCCATCCCAGCCTAAGGGTAGCTGCTCCCACCATCTGACCCACCCTGTCACAATATCAGCCAAATCTGAGTGATGAGTGGCATCACAACCTTGCACGTGGAGCCAAAGCTCAACCCGGGTTTGGCCCAGCCTCATGATGGTGCAGGGGAGGCTGGGCCAAACCTGAGTGGCACTACAACCCCATGTTTCAAGTTGCAATGCCACTCGCTCACATTTGCCCCAGCTGCCTCCTCTGCAGTGATGGGGATGGGCAACAGGGCCAACTTTGAGTGAGTGGTTTTGCTGAGTGAAGTGCCAGAATGCCATTCCATTCCCTAACCTTCTTGGGGGTCAGGTCCTACGGTGCCATTGTACAGTGGAACACCAGAGTTACTAACTGACCGGTCAATCACACTCCTCATTTGGAAGCAAAGTCCACAATCAGGCAGCAGCAGAGACCCAAAAAAAAAAAAAAAAAAAAAAAAGTACAGTGCTGTGTTAAACGTAAACTACTGCAAAAGTAAAGGGAAATACAAAAAGATTTGACAAGGTAAGAACACTGTTTCTGTGCTTGTTTCATTTAAATTAAGATGGTTAAAAACAGCATTTTTCTTCTGCGTAGTATATTTTCAAAGCTGTATTAAGTCAATGTTCAGTTGTAAATTTTTGAAAGAACCACCATAATGTTTTGTTCAGAGTCACGAACGACCTCCACTCCCAAGGTGTTTGTAACTCTGAGGTTCTACTGTCGCTATGCCACAGTGGACAAAAGCTTGAAAACATTTAACTGAGGCCACGCTAAAGGCTCAGCAACCAAAGAATCCAAGAACACATTTTTAAAAATGTCTTGTGATTTTTAAATCAACTTCCTGCTTGGGGGGGGGGGGTACTAATTAATGGATTTTGAACACTTGCACTTGGCAATAATATTCAGAGAGGTGAGAGTAATCATATCATCTGGTTTTCTGGGAACACACCCATGTAAGGAGATTTCCTCAGTCTTCTGATTATGTTTATGAAAAATAGCTCCCTGTCCCTGAACCTGGCAATCATTAGATTGCTCAGACCACCTTCACAGGCTGCCCCTGGCTATCGTTTGATTGCAGTGCTGAGCTCCTGTACATTGATGCACCTGCTGCTCCGGAAACAGCTGCTCTCTGATGGTTACCACTCAGCTATTCAAGGAGCACCAGTAACTTGGCTCGCTGGGGTGAGTAGTAGGCTGGACCCTCCTGACCCACAGAGTCTCTGCTGGGCAGAGGTGAAAGTAAACTGGTCCGGTCTGGCATACCAGCAAGAGCCAGTACACCGTGTTGGACTGCACCGGCTTCCACAGTGGGGATTTAAAGGGCTCTGGGCTCCCTGCTGCAGCGGGGAGCACAGAGCCCTTTGAATCCCACCCACGGCTCCGGCGGCTGGGCTAGGGCTAGGGCTAGATTTAAAGGGCTCAGAGCTCCCACAGCCACGGGCAACCCAGAGCCCTTTAAATCCCTCCCACGGCCAGGCTGGGGCCGCATTTAAAGGGCTCAGAGCTCCCACGGCTGCAGGGAGCCCAGAGCCCTTTAAATCCTGCCTGCAGCTCTGGCAGACGGAGCTGCAGGGGGTCTGCAGTGGGGATTTAAAGGGCCCAGAGGTCCGTGGCAGCCAGAGCCCCGGGGCCATTTAATTTGCCCCGGGGGCTCCTAGCCACCTCTGCAGCTGGGAGCCCTGGGTTGATTTAAAGGCCCTAGGACTCCCAGCCACAGCCAATGCCCCAGGGCCTTTAAATCTTGAGAGGCACCGCCTCTTCCAGTTGAGGCCACACCTCTTCTGGATGAGGCCATGCCCCCCTCAGGACTGGTAAGTCCTGTGAGTTACTTTCACTCCTACTGCTGGGTAATATTAGCAGGGATCCCCAGCACAAGGGCTCTTAAAATTAATACACCACAGAGATACAAGAGGCAGTTCCCACCCCTCAGAGCTATTGTTTCAGACTGTCTGCAGATTCAAGCAGACAGCACTGCTTTGGTTATGTTCAGTTTATGTTTTCAAGCATTTCTTCGCAACCTGAGGGCTGCAAACTTAAATTAAAAAAAAGGAATAAAGTTGAGAGTCTGATGTAATTCCATGCCCCCCTTGAGCTGGAGCCTGAGGCACAGGCCTTATGGTGTCTATGTCTTGGTGTGGTCCTGTTGAGTGATTCTGCAGTGAGGAGAAGAGATCCAGTGGTTCTCACCCTATTTACCATTGTGGGCTGCGTATGTGGGCCACATCCAGTACTACCTGTATGGCCCTGAGGATGTCACATGGGCCGCAGCTCTGTGCTGATTGGGCTGCAAGCAGGCCACAGGTTGAGAAACACTGACTGAGCATTGCAGGATGCAGTGCTGCCCTTTGGTGCCGCCTTCTCTCCAAGATGCCCTCTTCCTCTTTAACAGTGCAGAAAGTTGGGTGGGAAATGCACTGTCACACTCACACCACTCCTCTCTGAACTGGTGTATGTCAGCAACTTCTCTAATCTCTGTCCATATCCTTTGCCTGTGGCCACCCATCTCTCCTGCCACCAGCATCCCAGACTTTCATTTGACATGATCTGATCAACAAGGAAGGGGGGACGGGGGCGGGGGAGGTGGCAGCTGAGGGAGTCTAGGAAGCTTTGGTAGCCTCTAGCCATAGAGATTGCAGCAATCAACATTTTAAAGAGATTCCACATCCTTTGTGACAGGCTTGTGAAAGGGTTACTGTTATACTGTATGCAGGGGACATTAGAGTGGGTATATTTTAACCTTTAAGGGTGGGTATTACCACAGCGGTCACTCTTAAAAATGTTTCAATTGCCTTTGCCACTAACCAATGTTCCCTCTATATTCACAATACCATCTCATTGTAAAGTTTAAATAGTATCCCCTCTATTGCAGTAACTGTAACTGCAAAGGCAAACTTGTAACGTCTGTAAAGCTTTGCTTGGCCAAGGCTTCAATTCTCTCACCAAAATGAAGATGCTGAAGTGGAAAACAAGACTGATAAGAGACACAAACTGTCATGTTTACACATAGCTCATCCACACTGTTTCCTGTTGCCATCACAAAATGTTTCCTGACATTAATGAGGGACCAGGAAGAGTTGCTGGAATGAGGCACAGGGACTACAGCTGTAGTTTGGCTGAATCAAACAGCCAGTAGGATTAGACTGGACCATTTATTTCAGCTAACTCACATTGTAACTGCTATTTCATATTTCTCCATATTTCCCCCCACCCCATCTCCCTCTAGCATTTCCAATAGGGTGGTGCATGTAGAGGCTCATCCACTAACTTAGTCTCAGCATTAGTATGGGAATGACAGTGAGTCTATTATCTTCAATCCACATGGACTGAACCACTGTCATCCCCACTAATGTTTTATCAAGCATCTTCTCTGTAGTTGATTACATTAGTAATTTCCTCCCAAGCCCATTTTTATAAATGCATATATATGGTGTATTTTTAAAATGGCCAGACTGTACCATTCCCCCCATTAATCCCATCCCAAACCTCCTATATTAGAAAAGTAGAATGTACATAACAGTAAAAAGGGCATAAGATTATTTGTCTTTCAGCAGCTCCTGTTAAGTCTTTTCTAACAAGTTTCTTCTAGCCCAGTCAGAATCCCTGGTGTTCAATTTCTGGCACATTTATTTACTATGCAAATTCTTTGCAGTACCCCTTTAGCACCGACCTTCCTTGCGACTGGAGAAGCAGTGACATCCAGTGGTGAAACTATACAGAGTAGATTTCCTTGTATGTCTGCCTTAAAATGCTCTCTTGTTTTGTAGGAAATAAATCTGAAAAATGCAGGGAGGATTTGTTGGAATTCTCTTCTTTTTTCACAAGCTTGTAAATGGCACCAACTGCAGGTGGTCTCACAGCAACAAGAATATATAACTGACAAAGTGAAACACAAAACACAGCATAGAAAACAAACAGAAAAGACCCCTGTCATGTAGACAGTTTACTAGATGACTTAAAGGGAGACTGTAAACCTGAGATCTACATCAATATTTTTAAAAGAATGAGTTAAAAGCAGTTTCAGCTACTAACATCTTCCCCCAAGTCTTCCGGCTAATTGGGTGATTTCACAACAGTATCCTGCTGTTTAAAAGGATGTTTTCATATTTGTGTGGGGAGAAAGAAAAAAAAACCCATCCCCAGACAAGGGGAAACAGACTATAGTGAAACAGACCTTACGCAAATTGCTTTCTTTCACAAACACAGAGTAAACTAACTGAAAAACCAGAATTTGCTTTCCGATCTCTTCTAGTTATAGTCATTTTACCACAGGTCTTACTTGTAACTAAAGTAGGTAAACAATTTCCAGACCAAAGTGATTTAAAAGTTGAGGATGTCTCTTTAAAGGAGTCACTCAGATTTTGTGTACCTATTTATTAAAAAAGAGACCAGAACAAATTAAAGAAATGTAAGAAGCTGAGCCAGCAGGGGTCACTGATGCTGTACAGCAACCATCAACACAGCAGCTAATCACAATGAGCAAAAATACATTGAATTTTTCCATTCACGTAAAGAATATTGTGATAAAGCAGCTATTCTGACTCCACCTCCCCTGCCCACACACTGCAGTGAGGCAGATTCACCAAGTGCTCTGTTATCATTCCAAGTAGATTTTGTTTTTCCTTTGCATTCTCAAGATCACTTGCATTATCTCCTAGAAACTGTCTGCTTCACACTATTTATCCAATTTCCTATTAACTTTCCCTCCCAACCTATTCCCTGTTTCTCTCTCAGTCCTGGAGCCCTCACTAGATTTTTTTTCAGTCCTCTCTCTCTCTACTATTGCTGCATGTTCCAAAAAGACAGGTCAGGCCTCCAGAAGTCTCATGATTGGTTTAAAAATCATGGGATTTTAAGATTTTTTAAAAATACTACATTTGGAGTTTGTTTGCATTTTGAACCTTTAGGGTTTTGGAGTTTTCTCTGAAATCAGGAAAAACTAGAAACTTACATTTTAAAAGACCGAAAGAAAACTGAGATGCTGATACAGCCACATGACTCGAGAGTCTCAAGCTTCAAACAAGACACCACGTATCACCAGAGTTGGTAGCACTGCCCCGTAACTGCTCATGTCCAACTGCCACGGGACATTCTGATTCTAACATTCTCTCCCTTCTCCGGCCGGAGGCATCACCTGAATAGTCTATGTGCTGTGGCTGACCTGAGTGCAAGAGGGCCTGACAGCCCCTAGGGGAGACTCCAGTCCTTGATAAAGCAGCTGGAGCATTGCACAGGGCCTTTTGAGAGGCATAGTCATAGATCAGCCTGGCTGAACAGGGTGAAGGGATACATATAATGCCCTTTATGCGATGACTAAGCATTTTAAGCCTGAAGTGGGACAGGATGAAAGCTGGCTTCCTGCCTCAGTTTCCTTAACCCCACTGCATGGCAGAAGAAATGGATGAAGGTGTAACCGTGACTTGGATGGGTCATGCAGGGGTTGAACCTGGAGTCAACAGCAGACTTAAAATCTCTTACATGGTATAGCCACTAAAGAGGGACATAGGCCCATGTTCTGACAGGATGGGATACAAAAGCACTGGAGTTTCTCAGAACCTCACAATAACAATTTATCTACACTCACAAAATGTAACCTTTTAACTATATCAATATATTAAAATGGTACATCCTTCCCAGTATGGATTTTGTTATAGTGGTATGAAGGTACTTATACCAGCATAATTTATCTCTGTAAATTATACTGCTATAGCTTATTCCCATAAGGCGCCTTTATGCTGATCTAACTGCACCCCCACTGGAGGCTGAACGGGTTTAACTATTTCAGTAATAAACACACACACAAACTAAAAGAGTTAAATCTGTATATAAACTGAGTGTAGACCAACTTAAGATGTAGGAGAGTCTAGGGCAATTTCCTGAAGAAAGGCAGAGACATGGGAAAGAACAGCATTTATAATTGTGTTAAATATATAAAAAAGGGTTTTTAATTTATGGCACTCAGAGGCTCGCTATGTGAAAGGGCTCACCAGTACAAAAGTTTGAGAACCACTGATCTAGTCCAACCTTCTGCATAAACCCAACACATAGTACTGCACTCGGTAATTTTTGCATCAGCCCAATAACTTGTGGCTAGCCTACCGCATTTCTTTTAGAGAGAAATCTAGTCTTAATTCAAAAGACTCCAAGTGATGGATAATCTGCCACATCCCTTGCTAATCTGTTCCAATTATTACTTGCTCTCCCTGTTAAAATTTTCCACTTTGAGTGCTCAGTACCTATGAAAAACTCAAGCCCTTCATTTCCCCAAAGGCAATTAATTCCTTCCTCAATATCAGGCTTTTTTACAACATACAGCTAGATCTAGGTATTTGGTTTTACCTGGTTCTGTATCTCACATGATCCAAATGTGTAATGGCAGGCCCACCTCCCAATATTACAGGAGAGCATGCCAGCAGCCCTGTCACTGTGTTGACATGTTTCACTTTTGCTACCTGATATGCACTTATTATTCTCTGCTGTATTTAGAATCCTTATTTCACTTATTACTGGGCACGTCCCACCTTGTGGTCATTATCACCACCTTTTAAATATGTCCAATACTGACTTTTAAGTTTCCTTACAAATCAGAATATGAAGCATATAAGGCACCATCTTCAATCAAACAAAGCCAATGGCAGAACTACCACTGAATTCAAAGGGAGCAGGATTGGACCCCATATGTAAAAACTGTAGCAATCAGACATGTGTCTAAGATTCTCAGCGCAAGGAGAAAGGGTGGACTCTCATCAACACAGAGACTAACTATTTTAATAAAATTAAATTTGAAAACCAAGACATTTCATTTACATAATTTTTATTATCTTTCAACCTCACTTACTCCTGCCTTAGCAATGTCCTACTCCCCAGGCACCCAGATATTCTCTTATTTTTCTGGCTCTAACTGGACCCATCTAGGTTACACTTTAAGATTTTGAGCCCAGCCTTTCATTAATGCGGTAAGAGACAAAAAACTAGTTGAAACTGTGGGTGCCTGAGGGACTACAAAGCACAAACAAGTCAGCTACCATCAAAGAGGTTGTTCTTTTGTTGACTAATTTCAGAGAGAATCCTCCAGCTGAGCTATTACTGAATAGTCTAAGAAAGCAATTACACTGCATGTTCACATACAGACATGTTCTACATTTTCGAGCCAAGACTGAACATGTGTAACTATTAGTCAGTGTCTGCAGCTTGTGGTTTTATCTTCTCAGCAGCATCAAGGACAGACCGAAGGCTCACTTTGTCTCCAAATTCTCTCTCTCGATGCTCCAAGAGAACACCCTAGTGAGAGGGAAAGGAAAAAAAGTGCAGTGATTCCTTTTTATATGGGGATACATTTAAATAGCATGCAGTATTTAGGAACTCAAAACCATTGCTTTTCGCTTTCTATCTGAGAAACAAGGAGTAAAAGACGATATGATCCAATTTCTCAGATACAGGATTAATCAAGTCAACCAAACAAATATATGAGTTTCCCCTCTTATTACTTATGTTAGGGCACGTTATGCAAGGATACATGTTGTGGCGTTTTCTAATAAACTAGATAAACTCTTCTTACAGTACATTCATGCTTCCATCTCAGCAAGATTAGTGCAAATACAAATTTCAAGTAATCTGCTCAAGGCCATGGAAGCACCATTAGTAGGGCCCTACCAAATTCACGGCCAGGAAAAACACGTCACGGACTATGAAATCTGGTCTCCCTCCGTGAAATCTGGTCTTTTGTGTGCTTTTACCCCAAACGATAAAGATTTCATAGGGGGGACCAGCGTTTCTCAAATTGGGGATCCTAACCCAAAAGAGTTGTGGGGGGAGGTCACAAAGTTATTTTAGTGTGTGTGTGGTGAGGTGTCAGTATTGCCACCCTTACTTATGCATTGCCTTCAGATCTGGGCGGCTGCGGAGCAGCGTCTGTTAGCCAAGCACCCAGCTCTGAAGGCAGTGCCCTGCCAGCAGCAGCGCAGAAGTAAGGGTGACAATACCATGCCATGCCATCCTTCTGTGTTGCTGCTGGTGGCAGGTCTGCCTTCAGAGTTGCGCTCCCAGCCAGAAGCCACCGCTGCTCTCCAGCTGCCCAGCTCTGAAGGCAGCGCCACCATCAGCAGCAGAGCAGAAGTAAGGGTAGCAGTATTGCATACACCCCTGCCCCCAACCTTGGGACCCCTCACAACTCCTTTATGGGTCAGGACCCCTAAAATTACAACACTATGAAATTTCAGATTTAAATAGCTGAAATCATGAAATTTTCTATTTTTAAAATCCTATGACCATGAAATTTGGTAGGGCCCTAACCATTAGGCTCTAAGCACATTTAACCAAACAGCAAGTTAGAATTTCCCATAATGCATAAATCTAGCTAAAACAGATTTACAGTAGACTGTATACATAGAATAGAAAGGCAGGTATAAATAGAAAAGCAAAGGCACAAAATGAGCTCAAACTAGCTATGGGAATAAAGGGAAACAAGAAGACTTTTTATCAATACATTAGAAGCAAGAAGACGACCAAGGACAAAGTAGGCCCACTGCTCAGTGAGGAGGGAGAAACAGTAACAGGAAACTTGGAAATGGCAGAGATGCTCAATAACTTCTTTGTTTCAATCTTCACTGAGAAGTCTGAAGGAATGCCTAACATAGTGAATGCTAATGGGAAGGGGGTAGGTTTGGAAGATAAAATAAAAAAAAAACAAGTTAAAAATCACTTAGAAAAGTTAGATGCCTGCAAGTCACCAGGGCCTGATGAAATGCATCCTAGAATACTCAAGGAGCTAATAGAGGATGTATCTGAGCCTCTAGCTATTATCCAGAAGACTGGAAAGGGGCAAATATAGTGCCCATCTATAAAAAGGGAAATAAAAACAACCCAGGGAACTACAGACCAGTTAGTTTAACTTCTGTGCCAGGGAAGATAATGGAGCAAGTAATTAAGGAAATCATCTGCAAACACTTGGAAGGTGGTAAGGGAATAGCCAGCATGGATTTGTAAAGAACCAATCATGTCAAACCAATCTGACAGCTTTCTTTGATAGGATAACGAGTCTTGTGGATAAGGGAGAAGCGGTGGATGTGGTATACTTAGACTTTAGTAAGGCATTTGATACGGTCTCGCATGATATTCTCATCAATAAACTAAGCTGTCATAAACAGATAGTTAAGGGTTAAAGTCCCTTTTACCTGTAAAGAGTTAACAAGCTCAGTAACCTGAGGAACACCTGACCAGAGGACCAATCAAGGGACAGGATAATTTCAAATCTCTGTGGAGGGAAGGCTTTGTTTGTGTTCCTTGTTTGCTCTGTGTGCTCTCTTTGGATCTAAGAGAGGCCAGACATATCTCCAAGTTCTTCTGGAGTATTTCCTACTATTCAGTATAGTGAGTATTAGTTAAAAAGGCGGATTAGTCTTTTGAGTTGCTTTCTATATTTGGAATTGTGTGTTTGCTGAAAGAATTCTTTATTTCTGTTGCTGTTACTTTGATTATTCTGAGGAGGGGGGAGGGGAAGTCTCTCCAGTTTTTATAAGTTAGACCCTGTATTTTTGCATCCTGGTAATACAGAGAGAGTGTACTTTTTTTTCTTTCTTTAATAATCTCTTTTCTTTTTAGAACTTGATTGATTTCTTCCCTTGTTGGGATTTTCAGAGGAAGGGGAGGGGGAAAGGTGAATCCCTCTTTGTTTGATTCAGGGAGTTTGAATCAGGTATCTCTTCTAAGCACTAGGAGAGGGGAGGAGGGAAATGGTTTGTTTCCCTTTGTGTTAAGATTCAAGGAGTTTGAATCAGGTATCTCTCCTAAGCACTAGGAGAGGGGAGGAGGGAAATGGTTTGTTTCCCTTTGTGTTGAGATTCAGGTTTGAATCTGTGTTCCCCAGGGAAAGTTTTGGGGAAACAGGGAGTGTGTCAGACACTTAAAAACTGACTGCTGGCAGCAAAAACCAGATCTAAACTAGAATTTTAGTTTAAAGGAGTCCATGCAGGTCCCCATCTTGTGAACGCTAAAGTTCAAAGTGGGGAATAAACCTATGACATAAGCAAATACAACTTAGATGGGGCTACTATAAGGTGGGTGCATAACTGTCTGGATAACCATACTCAGAGAGTAGTTATTCATGTTACCCAATCCTGCTGGAAAGGTATAACAAGTGGGGTTCCACAGGGGTCTGTTTTGGGACCGGCTCTGTTCAATATTTTCATCAATGATTTAGATATTGGCATAGAAAGTACGCTTATTAAGTTTTCAGATGATACCAAACTGGGAGGGATTGCAACTGCTTTGGAAGATAGGGTCATAATTCAAAATGATCTGAACAAATTGGAGAAATGGTCTGAGGTAAACAGGATGAAGTTTAATAAAGACAAATGTAAAGTGCTCCACTTAGGAAGGAACAATCAATTTCACACATACAGAACGGGAAGAGACTGTCTAGGAAGGAGTACGGCGGAAAGGGATCTAGGGGTTATAGTGGACCACAAGCTAAATATGAGTCAACAGCGTGATGCTGTTGCAAAAAAAGCAAACATGATTCCGGGATGCATTAACAGGTGTGTTGTGAGCAAGACATGAGAGGTCATTTTTCCGCTCTACTCTGCGCTGGTTAGGCCTCAACTGGAATATTGTGTCCAGTTCTGCGCACCATATTTCAAAAAAGATGTGGAGAAATTGGAGAAGGTCCAGAGAAGAGCAACAAGACTGATTAAAGGTCTAGAGAACATGACCTATGAAGGAAGGCTGAAAGAACTGGGTTTGTTTAGTTTGGAAAAGAGAAGACTGAGAGGGGATATGATAGCAGTTTTCAGGTATCTAAAAGGGTGTCATAAGGAGGAGGGAGAAAACTTATTCACCTTAGCCTCTAAGGATAGAACAAGAAGCAATGGGCTTAGACTACAGCAAGGGAGGTTTACGTTGGACATTAGGAAAAAGTCCCTAACTGTCAGGGTGGTTAAACACTGGAATAAACTGCCTAGGGAAGTTGTGGAATCTTCATCTCTGGAGATATTTAAGAGTAGGTTAGATAAATGTCTATCAGGGATGGTCTAGACAGTATTTGGTCCTGCCATGAGGGCAGGGGACTGGACTCAATGACCTCTCCAGGTCCCTTCCAGCCCTACAATCTATGAATCTATGACATTTGTTGCATACTTTATATAAATTTATACCCTGATAGCACCCAATCTTCGGCACTGTCAAGACAGACAGACACACCCCCATTCTAAATCTTGCTTTAACTACCTGTGTGATTACTAACCAAGCAAATGTTTCTTGGCAGCATCAATTACCCAGGACTAAATTTCCAAAGGCGACTAGTGATTTTTTGGGTGCCCAACTTGAGACAATTTAAAAGGGGCCTGATTTTTAGAAGGTGCTGGCATGCCACCTTTGGAAATTTAAGCCCAAGTTTTTTGCTGTTTTAAATCACAATTTATGAAGTCTGCTACATATTTATCTCTATACTCTTAAATTTTACAAAACCATTTGATAAGATCATACTATACAGTAAGCCTGTAGGATGTTATATTTAAAGATGGACCCCAAGTTGGATCTAGAGCTGATTTTTTCCAAAATGTGATGGTGGTTAAATCCAGATTTATAGTTCAAGCCCATCTTTCAGGGATATTGTACTATGCTGTTTTGTAAACAAACTGAGGATGGTTATCAAAAATGTGTATCGATCATTCGTTCCATACAGCGTTTGATTTGAGTCAATGTCATCATGAAATCTTTGTTTGTTTAAGAACATGAACAAATAGCAACAGTATTTAGGACTGAGGTTTCCCACCCCCCATGCCTCATAACCAGTAATGGGAGAAGATCACTTATTTGGTGCAAAGTCACCCCCAAAATTTTACGTTAAAAAATGAGAAGTCATTACCAGGGGCACATCCACCAGCTGAGTGAAAAGTTATGTGAACTGCCAATTGTAATTTTTAAGAGAATGGTAGATCATCAGTGAAGAGTAGCAGATGGAAAATCTCCTTAATGGGTAAGTGTCAGAATATTTGGAAGTGATTATAAGAGATTTGTTTTCAAGGGCAGCGAGCTGATTGGAAGATGTTCTGTGAACGTCACTGCACAAGACAAGAGATGCCCCAAGCCCACAACTAGAACATAGTTGTGGGCTTGAAATTAGTGTCTGACTGTGGCCTTGTCATGCTCTAAGAGTAAGTGGCTAAAGCAGGAGGCCTTTGGGCTCTCATAGGGGGCATGAAGGAAACTGAAGGAAAGAGGGGATGAAGAAAAACAAAATTCCCCAAAGCCATACAGTACCTGCTTCCCAGCACCAATCACATAAACTCCTCCCAGGATGAACCCTTCTCCTTCCAGGTTACCACTGTATCCATTCTTCCAAGCACGAAGGAAGTTCTGCCAAACTCCTAAGCGGATAAGACCCATCGACAGCATTTTTCGCTTGTGAGGACCATAGAACTTTTTCTGTAGAAGGACAGAAAGAAAACTCAATAAACAAGAAACAACAGTGACAGAGGAGACTTTCCTAACTGTAATCAAGGCAGCCAGCTAGCGTCTGCATCCAGAACAGTTTCTAACAAGTAATCTTTGGGTATACAGAACTGAATGATGCCTTTAGTAATCTTATCAGGACAGAAGTTCCTTTAAAACAGTAAGAGGTCACCCAGTTTCCACACAATCAGCAACATCCAGTTGTTTTTGTCACTGCTGCCATTCCAGATTTATGGAGCTGATCAACCTACTACATTCACATCCTGGACATCTTGACTGCTGACATCAGAGCGTGTTTTTGAATTAACAGATTTGTTTTGAACTACTGGGCAGAACTCCCTCTAGAATAGCCTGTCTTTTTTCATGTGCTGGAAAAAAGGGACGGGGTTCCCACCACTCACCATTTTATTACCAGTCTCATGATACTGTTTTTCCTAAAGTCCCTGTTTTTGGAATCATGCAATTGAGAGAACCTGAGCTTTCACTCAAGAGGCTGTTCCTAGTCCTCAGTGTTGGAGAGAGATGTTGGGGAAACATGACCCAGAAAGATCCAAAAACAACAGACAGCAAATAAAAGAACCATATATCGTGATTTCTAAACCTCAAGATTTTGAGGGTGTGACGCATGATTTCTGAATTCTTGTGTTTGGCAACAGCATAAGTTTTCAGTAAACATTGCAACAAGCAGTTATATTACTACCATTTGTTGTTCTTTGAATGTTGCACTGCAACATGAACTTATCACATCCTTCTATTTTATTGTTAGTCCTTGTTTTTAATACCAGGATAATTATCAGACAGTGCATCCCAGTGCAAGAAAAGAGAAAAATAGTTGGCATGATCTTACTGTTTGCTTAGGGGTGTGTGGGGGAAAAAATCATGCAAGAACATGTCAACAGTACACAGCAGAAAGACAGCTGAGCTTGTAAACTGAGCAAACTTATATACAGAAAATCTAAGCTGATTAACTTCTTAAGCTACAAAAGGCTATTCAATCAATTTCCAGATACCTAAGTTTCATTCAGGCCACACTATGCAGATTGCTTGAAAAGGCTTAGTGGATACAGGTGCTGACTCACGCAAGCTTAAAACAAACAGAGCAATACAAACATACCTTTTCATCCAGAAATATTTCCCCTTTGAAATAATGCTGAAAATTCTCCACTTCAGTCCCAATCTTTTCTTTCACAACAGCATAGAGGGGGACGCCAAGTTGGTCAAGTTGAGGTTTGAGAGAGGAAAGTTCAGAAGCCTCCTAGAAGACAATGAGTGTGATGCCAGGTTTAACTACTGGATGGAAATCTGAAAGGCTCAACATTTGGCATGTAGCCACTTAGGTAGATGGTGGCTAGAGGTGCAAAGTGGATGCAATGAAGTGTAATAAACAGGGCATATGAGTGAGTTCTAGTCCTAGGCTGTCTATTGGCATAGAGACATCTTCACCAGAGACGAAGGTGTGATTGCAGTGCAGGCAGGTATATGCACACTAACTTTAATCTAGATGGTGCAGCTAACAGTGGATATGTATTCAGGTTGCTGGCCTGTGCGAAGATCCACGCTACTGCATATTCACTGCTATTGTTACCCATGCTAGGTAGATTAAAGCTAGTGTAGGTATGCCTACCTCTCTGCAATCACTCCTTCATTCACAGTACCCTTACGAGGGCTGACTTCACTAGGCGACGGGGATAGTTTTAAACATGTATTTGCAAAAATCCTAGCAAAGGCTAAAGTGAAAGTCTTAATACTGTAACTTGCCTTATCCATGCTGGGATTTAAGCATGTTAAACACACACATTCTTTCCTAGTGAAGATATGGCCACTGTGTGCAAGGCCTCTCCGTGCCTCAGTTTCTCCACCTGCAAAATGGTGAATAGGCATGAACGTACTCCTTTCATGCTGCAGATCGAAGAGTGCTATGCAGCTTTTATTATACAAGGAAGAGGTAAAAATGAGTTATTTTTTCTAGTGTATACAGTGAAACTGTGTTTCTTCTGCATGCACTTTCAGGATACCAGCAGTTATGCTGCTTTATGTGTCCCAGGCAATGTGATATACTCCTGGGGAAATTCTGCGCTACTACGCACGTGCATAATTAATGAGCCATGTGTATTTTTAATTTTTTGTGCAGAAAAAAAGCTTCTGTTGACATTTGCTGCAGTTCCTCTAGACTCAGATGGGCTAGTGGGGAGGACAGACTGGTGCAGGAGTTGAATGGGAGTGGAGGCACAGGGCCACAGGGGGGAGGGAGGTGCAGGGCCACATGGTGATGGGGCAGGGGATGCAGAGCTACATATGGACAGGGGAGTGGCTGGGTGGGGGCACAGAGCCACATGGAGATGAGGGAGTGGGTGTCTGAGTGAGGGTGGATGGACACGTGGGCAGGGTGCAAGAACATATGGGGACAGAGCAGGGGCGGCTCTACCTTTTTGGCCGCCCCAAGCAGTCATGCGCGGGAGGCGCCCCAGAGCCGTGGGAGCAGCGGACCTCCCGCGGGCATGACTGCAGAGGGTTCGCTGGTCGCGCGGCTCGGCTGGACCTCCCGCAGCTGCGGATGGTTCGCAGGTCCATCGGCTTCGCTTGAGCTGCCGCAGGCGTACCTGCGGGAGGTCCAGCCGAGCCGCGGGACCAGCGAACCGTCCGCAGTCATGCCTGTGGCAGGTCCGGTCCTCCCGGGGCTCCGGTGGACCTCCCGCAGGCATGACTGCGGCAGGTCCGCCGGCCCAATCTGCCGCCCCACGCGCGTGCTTGCCGCGCTGGGGTCTGGAGCCGGCCCTGGGACAGAGGCCGATGTGCCTGACTGAATGGGAGAGGCTAGGGGCATCATCCAGGGTCTGCATGGGGCAAGCTCCCCAACAATCCCTCCCCACCCCCGGAAGGAACCTGTTCTATACTTTTCCCACCCATATCCAGCAACCCTCCAAGTTCACACCCAGGCTCCTTCCCAGCAATTTACTTCCCTCCCTCTCAGCTCCTGTATTACCCTGGACTCCCCCAAACCTTTGCATTGCTTCTGAGGGGTGTGGTAAATATAGTTCTGTATTGTACTTTAAGCAAATTATTACTCAGTTCTGTATTAACATGCCTAGTAAGGAATCTATTTGTCAAAAAACATTTCCTGAATCTTTTTTGTTGTCTGTATTGTTACAGTGTTTGATAGGTATTTTGAAATACATGACCAAAAATAATTGAAACTGGTGTGATTATAGTGCAGGGGTTGGCAACCTTTCACAAGTGGTGTGCCAAGTCTTCATTTATTCACTTAAATTTAAGGTTTCACATGCCAGTAATACATTTTAATGTTTTTTAGAAGGTCTCTCTTTATAGGTCTATATATTATATAACTAAGCTATTGTTGTATTGTAAAATAAACAAGGTTTTCAAAATGTTTAAGAAGCTTCATTTAAAATTAAATTAAACTGTTGGTCTTATGCCACTGGCAGCGGGCTGGGCGGGGCCTGCAGCCAGGACCCCGGCTGGCAAGGATCCGGCAGCCAGAACCCCAGCCCACTGCCGCTCAGGGGTTCCATCTGCCGGCTCCTGCCAGCTGGGATCCCAGCTGCCGGACCGGCTCAGCCCGCTGCCAGTCTGGGATTCCGGCCCTGCCCACATACAGTGGGTACCTACCTTCTCCCTGGTTCTGGCCCATTCTCTTCCTCTCTCTCTGCACTGAGCTGAGGGTGGGAGTGCTCTGAGCACAGGACTGGGGGTGAAGGGTCTGGCCAGGAGCTAGAATGAGGGAGGGGGCTCAGAGTTGTGGCAGGAGGTTTGGGTGTGGGGCACTTACCTGGGCAGCTCCCATTTGGTGCGAGGGGTGCAGGTGGGAATGTGGGGTGTGTGTGTGCAGGAGCTCCCGTTTGGTGCTCTGGGTGAGGGTCGGGTATTTGGGGTGTGTGCAAGAGTCAGGGCAGAGGGATGGGGGCATGTGAGGGGGGTGCAAGTGTCAGGGCGGGGGGTGCTGGATATGGGGGGGGGGGGTGAAGGAGTCAAGCAGAGGGTTGGGTGTGTATGAGGGAGGTACAGGGCTCAGGGCAGGGGCCGGGGGGAGGTGCGGAGCTGTGGGGTTCAGGACAGAAGGCTGTGGGGGGGGGGGTCGGGTCAGGGCAGGGGGCTGGAGGGGACATGCCCCTATTCCACCACCCCCTTCCCCAAGGTTCTGCCCTCGCTTCTTCTCTGCCTCCACCCTCGCAAGGGCCATCAGCTGATTGGCTGGCAGGGAGGGAGGAGAGGTGGGAAGATGGGCAGGAACCCAGCACACTATGGGAAGAGGCAGGTGAGCTGGCAGGACCAAGCTTCTGCCCATAGGCGTGTTCAGCACATTTCATTAGGGTGTGCACCCAGGGAGCCCTGCCCTAGCCCCGCCACTGCCATGCCCTAGCCCTGCCCCCATCCACTCCCTCCTAACTGCCCCCCTCAGAACCCCCAACCCCCCCGCTCCTTGTCCCCTGACTACCCCCTCCTGGGACCCCTGCCCCTAACTTCTCCCCAGGACCCCACCCCCTATCTAAGCCTTCCTGCTCCTTGTCCCCTGACTGCCCCCCTAGGACCTTACCCCCTACCTGTCCCCTGACTGCCCCGGCCCTTATCCACACCCCTGCCCCAGACAGACCCCGGGACTCCCATGCCCAATCCAACCCCCCCTGCTCCCTGAATGCTCTCTCCAGAGACCCCCCCCACCCCTAACCATCCCGCCCGGAATCCAACCCCCTATCCAACCCACCTTGCACCCTGTCCCCTGACTGCCCCCACCCCTTATCCAACCCCCCCTGGCCCCGGACCCCTTACCATGAGGCTCCTAGCAGCATGTTCTGCTTCATGCAGAGCCAGAAACGCTGCCCTGCGGGAGTGGGCAGCCCCACCCCTCAGAGCGCTGCCCGCGCAGCGGCATGGCTCCGGATAAGCGGGGAGTGTCTCCCCACGGAGCCAAACAGTGCCCCGCAGGAGCATACAGCCCTGGCCCCCAGAGTGCTGCGTGCGGGGCAGCATGGCTCCAGGGGAGGGGGGAAGGGCCGGCGGCTTGCTGTGCTCGGCCGGGCGCTCCGGCCTGGGAGCGTAGACCCTGTGGCTTGCTGTGCCGGGAGAGTGGGGCCATTTGCCCACTCCTGCATTAGGGTGTGCTTGGGCACACGCCTATGCTTCTGCCTCCTGCCCCCGCGGGGGGAGCGGAGGGCGGCAGAGAGCGGGCCGGGCCGGGCAGGATTTTTAATGGCACACTGCTGCCTGCCGGTACTCTGGCAGGCAGCAATGTGCCATTAAAAATCAGCTCGCATGCTGTCTTTGGCATGCATGCCATAGGCTGCCGACCCCTGTTATAGTGTGTTGTTTTAACAAATAAAATATGCAGAATTTTTAATTTTTTGTTGCAGAATTTTTTATTTTGGGGCATAGAATTCCCCCAGGAGAAGTGATAGCAGCAGCAACACCAACCCATCTATGCGTTTTCCACACTGCAGAGGAAGACTGTAAAAGCAGTTTGTGGAGGGGGAAAGTTTTTTCCAGCATCTCCTAGCCTCCAGTGCCAGTTCCACTAGGGAAAAGATGTGACAGAGAGACAGTGGCTGAGGGGCTTTTGTGCCTTTTAAGGGAGAATATGGCCTTTGCTATGCAAAATAACTCAGACACCAGACTTACTGCTTAAACGGCACAATCTGCATACAACCAGTTTGAGGAGAAGTGATTGAATTGCCTTGGCTGAACAAAACGTTGCCATAATTTAGGGAAGATATCAAGAGTTCCAAGTAGAACACTCAGGGGAAGGCAGATGGCAAAATTCACAGACATTACAAGGCAGATGTCAACAGGCCAGAGTGAGTCTGTATAAGGGTATGGGCAGAGCTCCAATCTGCTACTGCCAATCCCCACACTGGAAGCTCAGAGGAGATAAAGAGAGGAAATGAATTAGCATGAATCGGCCCTATGACAGTCAGTAAGCAGGGAATGGGAAGTATACTTAATACTCTTATTTTTGAATATATCCTTCAGGGAATGTAGTAAAGGCTTCTTGGACTCGCTTCACCACCAGCCTCCCCACCCCATCTGTTTGCAAAGTTCTGTTAATTCTTTGCTGTTTACCCTAAATCAAGTACTTGGACTCTCTTTCAATAATTAAGCAAAACCCCAAGACAACCCAGCATGCACCAGCCACCACGGAATACTCACTTTAAAGAAAACCACCTCTTTATTCCATGATAGTTGTCTAAAATTCTGAAACATGATGCTGCAGACCATTACTGCAGTGTTGCTTATAAAAACAAAAAGCTCCCCCACGATCAGGAACCCATGTACCTGTCAGTAGCCAGGGGGAGGGGAAGCCCTAGCACATAGGTGTGGGAACAGAGGCAGAGAAAGAAGTCAGTCTCTGCTTGGCTTTTTTAAACTCCCATCAAAGAGGCTAATACAACTGTGCCCTGAGCGTAGCAACATGTGCCCACACAAGAGAACAAACCACTCCCTTGGGCAGGGTATGCACCCGGTCAGTCTAAATCAGAGAGGAGAGCAGACTGAACAGTGGCAATCCCCAGGCAGGGAGGAGAACCTGGCTCTGCCCTTCCCTGCCAGCTGGCAAACCAGGTTTGCACCAGAAACAGATTATTTCCACCCACAACAAGCAAGGGGTGGCCAACGAGAAAAGTCAGTCTGTCACAGTTCCCTCCCTGGTCTGCTCATGGGGTGGTGCAGCAGCTACACCTCACCCCTTACTCAGGACACAGTGAACATTTGCAGCATAGCCTATGGCATTCAGCATACCTCTGGCCTTTTTGCCCACTTAAATCACTGTATCATCATCTGCAAAACCAATGGTTAAACAGTAGTTTTCTCTTCCATGTCCATCTCAAGGGCAAGCCTCTCCCCAGTGCCCCTGGTCAGAACCACAAGGTAGAAAGAGCAGCAAGAAACTGACAGTGAGTTAGTCTCAGATCATCGACTTTTCCTCCTAAGTTGGCAACCTGCTCCCTCATGTTTACATAGGTATTTTTAAGATTCATATTAAAACTTGGTTAAAAGAAGTCCAATTTAATACAGTGAAGACTGCTTACTGTCAGGGGACTGGACGGTTTAGGGGATACATGATGGTATACAGAGCTTTCCCCCTCTATGTCACTGGCTCAACTCTACTCCAAGTCCACATGGCCTGATTCTCAGAGCACTAATTTTAATGGGATTTGTGGGTTCTCGCCACCTCTAAGGGGGAGGCCCATAGTGTCACTACATGCTGTTGCCACCTGATGGCCCACAGCTTGGGGCCTGTGTGAAGCAAACGGCTGGTCTTCGCCCCAATCCTTGTGGAAAGACAAGTATCCACATCTCTTCTACACAACCCCACCACTTCAAGCAAAACCACCATTGGCCATCTCAGCAGAGAAGGCAAAGATTAAGGAAGAGCTTCTCAAAGGCACAAGTCAGTGGGAGCTGGGTACCTAACTGTCCTTTATGTCTTTGAAAAATCTCCTCCCTCCCACCCTCGCCACCCCCAAGGTGACAGAGAGTGTGGCACTCCCTAGTGGTGGTCCCCTCCAGTTCAGAATTGAGGTCCACTGTTGAAGCAATGGGTGTGAGGGGGGTGGAGCTTACTCTGTCCCTGCCTGCACGCTACCTGTTACTCCTGCGGGAATTCTGCACCAAAAAAATAAAAATTATGCACACAATGTTTTAAAATTCTGCAAAATTCTGGAAATTTTATTGGTCAATAAATAAATGTGGCTCCAGCATGGTAGTGGGTAGCACAGGCCACTGGCTGCATTGAGGTGGGAGATCACCTTGAAGCCCCCACCTCCCCGCAATACAGAGACTCGGCAGGGAGGCTGCACCTGATCCTGACACAGGTGCAGCTGGTTGGGGATCAGTGGGATAGAGATCTGGGCGTGGAGGGCTCGGAGGGGTCCAAGTGTATGGGGGCAGGGCTTGTCAGGGTGAAGGTTTGATGGGCCTGCTTAATGGGGGAGCCCCAGCTGCTGCTGAGGGGGATGCTGCATGGTGGGCTCCCACTTCCCCCCACCCTATCCCCTTTTCTTCTCCATCCCCTCCCCTCACTCCCACATTCCCCTCCCACCTGCCCTATTCCACCCCCACTTCCTTCCCCATGGCCTCTTCCCCACCACCCACCCCGTATCCAGCCCCACCGCAGGCACTCACTGTTGCACAGAATAGAAAACAGGAAGGCTCCCAGCACACAGAAAGGGGGAGAACAACTGGCACTAAGACCCAGGAGGCGGGCTCAGCTGCAGTCAGTGGAGCAGAGAGACAGCCTCCTTCAGCTGGGCAGCTCTGCGTTTGCAGAATGGGGGCGAGGGGGAAGTGGTATGTAACCCCATGTGCCCCCCGATGCGCCCCCCCCATGCCTTGCCTCTGTTTGAAGGGGGCAATCCTCCCAAAAAAACTGCACCCATGGTTTCCCTTTGCTTCTCTGCCATTTTCTGTTGGGAAACACACAAAATCTGCAGAGGGGTCATGGCACATTTTGTCCCACAGAATCCCCCCAGCAGTAAGGACTTGTTCCATGATCATAATATTTCAATCTGTCTGTCTCTTTCCATGAGAACTAAATTCACTGAAGCATACAACTCTTTCCAATATTATGCAGTGTAGGGACTAAGTAGACCCTATAATTAAGTGGTTGGTAGACTAATTGCTCTGTTTTATTAACTGGTGAGTAATAACATAATTGCTACGGTGGAAATAGCCTAATAAGTGACAAATACAAGGCAGGTTTTACATTCAGTAGAGTATCGAACAGATCGTGAACAGCAGATGTGTGAACAGCAGGCTTTTCCTTCCTCCCTTTGAAAGAATGACTTTAATCTCCAGGAAATGAAACACTGACTTGAACATGTTGGTGATAGATGTTTCCCCCTCCCATGCAATGCTGCTGTATCAGTACCTGCAAGATTCCTGCTAGTCCATTTCCGGGCTTCTCTTGACCACAGACCACCTATCTAGCCAAATTTATTTTGGATCTGCGGGGCCAGATTCTCATCCTGTGTAAATCAGCATAACCCCATCAGTCAATAAATGTATGCTGATTTACACCAGCTGAGAATTTAGCCCATAATATTGACAAATGGAGACAGAGATAAATGAAGCTCATTTTCACGTGGGAGCAAATCTGGGATTGAAAACAAGATTTTCAGATATGCAAAACTCGTGCTTTAGCTGACTGCCTCCCTGGCCACATCTAACACAAAGACACGTAACTCCAGCAAAACTCTCTGAATTAACCCCCAAGCCCATCACAATACCTCTCTGCACAAAAAGCATCCAGGTCTCCGCACAGCCATGATCACTGCACCATTCTTCTTCCATAGCTCACCTGCCTTGAATGTTCTTTCTTCTGCTTATAAGGGAGAAATAGCATGAATTATGGCATCTATTTATATAACTACAACTTCTGATGAACACTAAGCATGGTGAAAGATTCCCAGTTCAGTATTCCATGTGGGTTTATATTCTAATTAAGACAGAGGGGGAGATTTTCAAAGTGTATTTAAATTCCAATTAAATGTATATAAAAAAGTCCATTTTAAAGTATCAGTTTTATTAAGATCCCTGAATTTATAGCACTTTTCAAAGACAGGTGTGAATTGTCATCTCTAGTTTTGCACATGGGAGTCAGCTCCCAGCTCTGCCAAACATCCCAACTTTCCATCCCCTGCTTGGTTGCCTCCAATTGTATTTATTAGTGGTGCACGTTTTGAATAATATTGCTTATGTTCTGAAACAAGAGCTATTGCCACAAAAAGCGGTCCATCAGTTTGTGCCATAGAATGAAACCCCTCTCATTTTTAGATTTTAGATTTTCCACTGTGTTATGCAAGTTTTGTGCTAGTATAACTCTACTGAATTCAACAGTCAAACGTAAGCAATGCAGAATCAGGCCTTATGTCTGGAAATAGCATTATGGTGTATAAGTTACTTCCCACTCAAGCACAAAACATCCTCTTTCAGTTCCCCTGTGTACATCTGTGAATCAGATGTCAATGTGTTCACTTGAATTTTTTCCCCCCATCCTGCAGTAACAGGCAATATTAATGACATTGAAAACTCTAAAGAGGCATTCTCTGTTTTAATCTCTATTGACTTCTGCGTGTGACCTTGCACACCTGAATAATTCTCCACCTCGTTTTGGGCTTTTGTAATAGAATTAAACTGCACAGAACCTTGGGGAAGGGTTTTAAATTTTTTGTTTATGTTTACTCAGTCTGTTTTCACCCTTTAGCTCCTATCACAGGAAGTGGCAACCTTTGGCCCGCGGCCTGCCAGGATAAACACCCTGGCGAGCCAGTTTGTTTACCTGTTCGTCCACAGGTTCGGCCGATCGCGGTGCCCACTGGCTGCGGTTCACTGCTCCAGGCCAATGGGGGCTGCAGGAAGCAGCGCGGGCTGAGGGATGTGCTGGCTGCCGCTTCCCGCCACCCCCATTGGCCTGGAGCGGAGAACCGCGAACAGTGGGAGCCGCGATTGACGGAACCTGAGGATGTGGCAGGTAAACAAACCCGCCCAGCCCGCCAGGGTGCTTACCCTGGCGGGCTGCGGGCCAAAGGTTGCCAATCCCTATCCTATCATCAGGCATGTGATGGTTTGGACAGGCTGGAAAAAAGTGCTCTTTGTGAAATAAGCAACAAATCAACAGGAAAAAAACATTTTGTATGTTAGGCAGAAAAATTATCTAGCTGACATGAAGAATGATCAGAAAGTAACGAAGTCTGCAAAAGACGACACAGAACTGTAGAGGAGGCCACATGGCCTAATGGAGAGAGCACTGGATAAGATTTGGGAAACCTGGTTCTATTCCCAGCTCTGCCATTGGCCTGCTACTTGATCTTGGGCCTTGACCTTCACCGCTCTGTGCCTCAATTTCCCTATCTGTAAAATGGGATAATAATACTGACTTCTTTTGTAAAGTGCTTTGAGATATATGGATGAAGAGTGCTAAATAAGAGCTGGGTATTATCATCATTCATCTGGCAGCCATTCAGTCAAAATTAGATGCATCTTATTTGTTCAGAGAGGTCTGTCACTTCAGCACCATCCTTCCCTTCTCAAGAAGGGTCAGCTACTGCCCACACCATTTACTGAAGCAGGGAAAGGCAAGAGTGGTCTGATGCCCGCCCTGAACTGCTAATAGATAGGGTTTAGCCTGGGACAACTCTCCCTTCCAAACACACTCCACTTGTCCTAGGAACCCTTGTTTTCAACCCTGGCCTCGAACGGTAAGATTAGCTCTACCTAGGTACTTTTATAAAGTCCATCACTGTAGAATGTGAGCTCAGATTTCCAGAGGAAGCCAATTCTTACCTTCTCCCAGAGATTTTAGCTCGGTCGTCTCTAAAAACTCCAACGAGGCTGCCTCCGGTTTGGAGAGAAACAAGTCGGTGTTAGCAAGAAGAATCCCTGTCACGGCAACGCCAATAGCCCCAAGGCCGATAGACCACATCCCCATGGTGAAGAGCTCCAAGTCTGGCAGGGAAGACATTTCTGGAAATAAGAGGAGGAAGAAAGAATTATTCCAGCTGCTGGATAAATTCCAAGGAGAGGGGAGGGAGAGTTAAGAAGAAGTCATCAGCCAGTGGTGCCCAACCTTATTACACTGGAGAGCCACATAAACCTAAGCACAACCTTGTGTGGGCCAAACTGATTCTACATATTTTAATAAGATTTAAAGTCACCTGTATTGATTTATATTTTAAGTTCAGCTTGTTTTGTATGTATTTAGATAGGTTGTTTCCATGTACAGTATTGTCTATTTACATACCTGTGTAAACTAAAATAATGTAAACGTGACAACAAAACGCTAGTGAATTGATTAGTAGATTGTGTTGAAGCAGGCTGCGGTCTTTATGAAATACTTTGGTGGGCAGTGTACAGCCCGTGGGCCAGAGGTTGGGCACCCCTGGATAACACCTTTTGGCATAGGTAAAAGGATGGTCTGATGGTTAAGGAGATCTACGTTCAATCCCAGCTTTAACCCAGACTGCCTCATCAGTAAAATGGGGTATTATTACTTCCCTGCCTCACAGGGGTATGAAGAATAAATACAGCCTGCGAGGCATTCAGCTATTATGGCATTCTGCTGTGTAGAATGATTGTTAGAAAAGGGATTCCCTAACTACAGTAACAAAAGATGACATTAGGATTACTCCGCAATGCATGTTAAGCCATTACTGTAAAACATGGCAGATAGTTTAAATCAAAGGAATGTTGGTAGGGCTACAATGGGCCCTGCCTTTTTTTGGTCTTGATGTTATTTTAGAAAAGTTCAGAGGATTTTGCAAATATGCTACAGTGCGTCTATGAGAGAAGGAACAGAATATCGAGATACAGTTCAGTACAATTGGCTGTCTCTGCTTCAACCCTAAACTGAAGCTGCAGAGTGAGACAGAGCAGATCTGTCAGTTTGGAGCGCTGATGCAGAAACATCTAAGCCCTTGACATAATTCAGATCACCGTATATGACCCAGCCTTACAAATACACTCCAGACAGCTCCTACTGCCCATTAAGGCCTCTGCAATTTAGCCTTGATAACTAGATTCCATTTATCAGTTTGTGCAGACATGTCAGGAACAAACAACTTAACCTTAGCCTGGCTGGTTGAAATAGATAAAGCTGAAATGGAAACAAACTGTGCTGACTGTCCCAGAGGCAGCCACTGGATGTTATGAACATATCTGCACCTCACCAAAATGTTGGTGCCACTCTCTCTGTAGCTCATATTGTTTTATTAAAGGCTAGACATATCCTCCCTGAAGGGCCCCAAACGCCCCATTTTTACTCCTGCCAACATTCAAAGAGTCGGCCCAAGCTACCCCTCCTGGAAGCACTGTTTCAGTGAGAGAGCAGCAGTTATGAACTTTGCACAGAAGCAAATATAAGCCTGTCGCTATTGAAGGGAATAGTGGAATCCAACCAATTAACTGAAAATGGTACAGAAAAAAGATTGATTGGATTTTGTTGGTTATGCATCAAAATGCTTTGAGGATGGAGATTCCCTGACACCATCTTCCCCCTCCCCCTTTAAAGGTAGACTCTCAGTTAGAAGTGGTAAAAATCCTAATTCCAGAATTGCTAGTATTTGCTGCAAAACTGTTAAAGGAATTTGGAAGCATTTAATCATTGTTTTGTTCTTCTTGTGCTGCATTCAGTCTCAGACTCTTAAATATCTTGTATTTCAGGACACTGAATGGGAGACAAGGCCGGTTTACACAAACGTAGTGCAGATAAGAGAGCAAGGTCTAGCCAGTTGCATCTCTTCTTTCCAATGTAGAAGTCTTCCAATGATGTCAACACTGATTTCCCCTATGTGGGTTTTTAAATGCAATGACTTTTCAACATAAGGCCATATCATGACAGTAATTTTTAAATTAGTGATCACCTGTTGAAACTGGCTGGCCAGTGAATGCAGTTTACTAAGGCCATTTTAGAAATGGTCTGTAAAACTCTGAAAAGAAATTAACTGAGTCAGAGACCAACTCATTATACAAACTGCCAGAGCTTGTTTGTATAATGTAACCTGATATTGCAGTAAGTATTGAGACGTCCCTTGAGAGAGAAGATTTTTTGTATCCCCACTGATCCATAACTCTGCTCCACTGAGCCTGTCCTTCCTATCATAAACTAAGAAGTCTACTCTTTAGGTTTGAGTCTTGTCTGGTCCTGTGTAATTAATTATTAGGTGTGTGGGTGGTGGATGATAAAAGTGGAGGTTAACACCCACCAGCTCCTATCTTGCCAGACAAAAGTGGTATTGTACAATTCTTGATTCCTCAGAAGATTACTGACAGTGGTTGGGGCAGATTATCTTTCAAGAACAAATGTGATGTAAAAAAATTTCCCCACAAACCACTATCCCCTATCATGTCTTTTAAAAAGCCACAGTCGGATCACCAGCAGGTATAAATGGAGCTATGCTGATTTATACACACTTCAGATCTGGCCTGTAGTTTACAATTCTATAAGGAGTTGGTTTTTGTTCCAATAGAAAGGACAGCATTAGCCTGGACCAAGAGACAAAACTTTTTCAGCTGTACTGGGATAATTTTGATGTTTCTTTCTTGGCTAACACAAAGGCTGTTCTAGAGAAACTAAGAGCAAACCTACTGATCAAGTAAATAGGGGCATGGAAGAAATAGCTCGCTCCACAATAACATGAAACTCCTGCTTCTGCTCAGCTGAGTGGGAATCAACAAACAGTGAAGTATACTAAATAATGCACATGTGCAGCGGCAACTACCATGATCAATAAAACACTAGCAGACTGAAGATCCTGAGCCCTGAAACATCTGTTCTACTGCTTAGCAAGTTAGAGATAGTTTTCTTTAGTCTCACTGCCCATATGCTGTAGCATTGCTTTTTCCATTTCCACAGATCAGTTGCAGCTCTTGTGACACATCTCAAAGTGATCCGAAGCTCCACAATATTAATGCTTTTTGATTCAAAGCCATGAGGAGTTTTACATGTAAAAAACCCAAAGCATCCCATAATAGCAGACTGTTAACATTTTAGAATAATGCACTCACCAGAACCCATGGGGCCAGTGTGCGCATACACCTCACCAACTTTAACACTTGAACTCCATTTGAATCAGGAGAGAAGCAGGAACGGTCCAGGGGAGAAGGCAAACAGCTACTGTGTGCTACTGCTGGTCCTGAGGAGGTTCCTTAGGCTGTTCCTCCTAAAGAAGGCAGATTAGGTGGGCAGGACCAGGCAGGATTCCAGCAAGGAAACTTTTATGTTACTGCCAGTGCATAAGTCAGAACGTTTTTGAGCAATACTCATCACATTCAAATGCGGTTGGATTACAAGATAACAGCTGTCCCTCAAGAGATGAGACTGCTTAAAAGGTATTCTAAGATGCTGAGAAGTTTGAAGCCATCTAGGTTATAATGTTACTCTGCTAGGTGGTGGTGGTGGGGCAGGGTCACAGGCAACCCAAGGGAACACCATAGCACTGAGGAGAGGGTTCTGTACTATAACGGAGAGCGCTTCATGCAGAATTGTTACTGAGGATTTTTAATGGTAAATATCCTCTGTCCAACTCCTAATGTTTTGTTCAATTCTACTTTTAACCTCCCCTCCTCTATGGACTGATAAAGCAATTCTGTGACTCTGGAAACAAAGCAGCACTATTGGAAGGAAGGTTCAACAACATACAAGACCAAGTTTTCAGAACTGGCTGCCTAAATCACACAATTAACCCTACTGTGTACACATCAGGTTACCAGTATTGCCTGAAGCTTCCATTCACTACAGCAGGGGTCGGCAACCTTTCAGAAGCGGTGTGCCGAGTCTTCATTTATTCACTCTAATTTAAGATTTCATGTGCCAGTAATACATTTTAACATTTTTAGAAGGTCTCTTTCTACAAGTCTCTAATATATAACTAAACTATTGTTGTATATAAAGTAAATAAGGTTTTTAAAATTTTTAAGAAGCTTCATTTAAAATTAAATTAAAATGCAGAGCCCCCCAGACTGGTGGCCAATTCCCGTGTACGCTGGCCTTGTCTACAGTTGGGTTATTCTGAAAATCTCACCACTGTGGTAGCACCAGTGCAGTTTACCCAGTGCTAGCAACACATGCCTACCAACGAGTAAAAACACACAAGAGAGCTGTAGTAAATCATCCCATACACATGCTAGGCGGTAGTAGCATCTTCATAAGCCTCTACATGTGGCACAGCCACACTTAGCATGGGCTACAAACACACAGCCAGTTTCTGCCTACCTACATCCAGCATGTAGGCTTTGTAGAAGTCTTATCAAATTAACTCTTTCTGCACATTACCAAATCTATTGTGGACTGTCACTCTTTCTACCACAAGCATTCAGAGATGAAACATAAAAACAAATGAGAGAACCTTTTAACAAATTGTTGAGGTGTGAACATAAGTGGTTCTCCCACCATGGAGAAGATTTTTATTCACTACTGTTTAAGAACTTTCTCCTTTTAGGTCATTTCTTGTATCAAGCATTCTGGTCAGCTAGGCTTTTATACAGCACTCATCAGCATAGCATCTAATCCAAGAGAACTCCATTGTGTCAAATAAGCAATGCTATGTTCTACCGTTCTTTCAAAGAAAGGGAGTTTGAGGCCAGGTCACATGGTCTAACAGCATTCTCTCTCTCTTTATAAAGACTTGTTAACAAAATCCCTGCTCCCTGGCTTCCCAGTCCCCTCCAGGGAAAACATCAGCAACAGCAGATCTAGCATGGCCCTCTACCCCTCTCACTTATCCAAAGTTTCCAAGCCCCACATGTGGTATTCAAAAAGTGAATGATAATGAGTTAGATACCGTGCTAGGGTGAATGCAGAGCCCTGTTCCAGCCACGAACTGAAAAAATCCTCATAGCTCTTGAGGAATGTGAAAAGGGGAGAACTGGCAGTGTCCATCTAGTGGGATTCTATGGGCTTGATTTTCAGAAGAGCTGAGCTCCCCAAACTCCAACAGGGGCTGCAGGGGTTCTCTGTATGCTGCAGAGCCAAGCTCTGTGGAAGCTGGTGGATAGGCAGGAGTGTAGCCAATAGATCTGTAAACTGTGCAGAAATACTGTTCCCAAAAGGCACCCTCAGGGCTCTCTTCTCCTGCTTAAATCCTGTGATAGCTGCCATGAATGCAAGTTCAGATTGAGAATTTCCTTCTTTTGCCTTGTGCCTTTGACCTTTGTGAGCTTGGCTCTACGCTTAGGATTTTAGCTTTAGTGTCTGTCACAGTCTCCAAACCCAGAGCACTAGCAACTGTTTATTTTGTAAGAAGGAAGAAAGCTCCGTTAATTATTGTTGCACCATTTCTATTATCATTGTTTGTGGTGTACCAAGTGGGGCCTCATTGTTCTAGGCTCTGTACAGACATGCTGTAAAGAGATAGTCCCTCACAATCAAGGCTGTGACAACAAACAGATGATGACATTCACAAATAGCTATAGGAAGGATGAGGTAACAGTAATGTGCACAAACTGACATAGTGTCATACAAGGTCTTAGGGACCTTCACTGACACTAAAAGGGTCCTGATGAGGCCCTGTTATAGTTTACATCAAATGTATGTAGCATCTCAGATCTTAGCAACACAGAATAAACTACTCTTTAACAACACCTAGAATCCCCCGCTTTCCTTTTATTCGTTTTGTTGTTCAGCGTATATATTGTCTAATAAGAGGGAGAACAACTAGTAATATTGAAACACCAGAACAGGTTAAATAAGTCATCACAAGAAGTGCAGTCGGTAGAAGTGGCTATTAGATTTCAAGGCCACTGTGAGATGAGTAGATTGGGGAAAGGATTATAGCATCAGAAGTAGTTCAGCCAATCACAGAAATGACTTTAATTCATTTTATATAATGCACCACTAACACATCAAGAACGGAGATCAGTTTTGCAATCATACAAAAGTGGGGATAAAGGGACAAATTCTGCCTCCCCCCCATCCCCCCCGGTAACACTTTGAGGAACAGAAGCAAGTCCTTCAGAGCAGGGGCTGTGTCTTTTGTATGTTGCACAATGTTCCATGGACATTTATGGAGCTACACAAGTATTTATTAGTCATCAAAGTTCAAGTCCTTTGCTCCTTGATACAGGACACCAATGTCAGTGCAGTGCTAACAGATGTCTGTCAATCAGTAACAAAAAGAAAACAAGTTTTACCTCCACCTCTTTCTTCCTCAGTCCAACAGGTTTAAACCTTTTAAAAAAGCAATTCCAAAGCCAGTTTTATTGAAGAGTGATAGCTCCTTATTCTGAAACTTCAGTCACCCATCTGAATCACCTCAATGGGTTTTCCCCACACCCCTCCAGCAACCACTGCAAAGCAAACAGCTTGAGCTTTGAAGCTGTAGCAGATTTGCGGATGCCAATGTTTCTAGGGCAAGTCAAGATGCCTTCTTGCAGACTCAGGACTTGGCAACCAACAATCCATTTCCATACATGCACAATTTCATTAGGGAAAAATTAAATTAAGCAATCTGGTCTGGTTTTCAAATACATGGAAGTTAAAAATTTACTACCAGAAGCCCAAATTACTCCACAACACAGATGCTAGTGCTTCTCTCTTCTCAGCTGAGAGATCTTGTGTAGAAGCCATTGTACTGGAACTCAGGAGATCTGGGTCCAATTCCAGTGCTGCTACAGATTCCTTATGTGGCTCAAAGCAAGATCATTTAATCTCTGAGTTTGAGCTCCCTATCTGTCAAATGGGACTAGGAATACCTCCTTGATCCTACCTGTTATCGGTCTTGTCTGTTTAGATTGTGAAATCTAGCCTGGGATCCTTGTGTACATTTTGTGTTATCAAAATGGCCTTGGTCCCACACAAGAAAGATGAAGCTTAGCAATGTTGTGGACTGACCGTAGAGCAAGGCAGAGATTGCTACTAATGCACCTCCCCTTACACAATACGTTTGAACAAGTCCAGCCTGTCACCACAATTCAGGTCACCAAGGGTTTATCTACTGCACAGCTCTGCTGCTCCCTCCTCCCAATCTCTAACCCTGTTTCCTCAATCGCTCAGATGATAAACATGGCAGCTTCCTGCTGGCTGCTGGCCAATGATGAGCCCCTTTGCGAGGATACAAAATTAAACAACCAGCATCAGGCAGATTTTCCAATCCGATCATCTGGCCCCACGCTAATTAGACCGTCAGAAGCCCCGTTTAAGAGTCAACAAAGGTGAGTCCCGAGTTCCTTTGGGGAGGCACTACAAGGAGAGATCGCTTCCCTTCCCCCCTCCCAGGCACCGACCTACAATTTCCAACCCGGCCCCCTTTGTTGTATGCAGCTCTGCGGGATCGTGCTTCAGCCCCCCCTCCAACCTGACATGCGGGGTGCAAGGGACGGAGTCAGAAGAGCCAGCCGCCTCCTTGCACTTTCTACACCCGGGCTCGCCAACCCGCTCTCCCCGGCTGGGACTGGGGCTGTTTAGCTGCAGCCCCCCAGGCACATCAGCGATCGCTGGGCCCGCCAGCCCCGGCCGGGGTGGGGGAGGCCGCTGATACTCACACTGGAGCTGCATCCCGGCAGCTCACGTGCGCAGGGAAGCCGCAGCGGCGACTCCTCCCTGCTCCTGGGAGCCGGCCCCCCGCCTCTGCAGACAGATCGCTCGCAGCCCCCGCGCGGCGCGGCGCGATATTCCCAGCCTCCCTGCAGGGTGGTTCATCAACACCACGTGCCCCGAGTCCCAAGCTGGGAGAGCACCTTTGCAGCGCGCCGCCGGGGACTGCTGGACTGTGTGCGCGCGCGTAACTCAGCAAGATAGCAAGATAAGGGGAGTTAAAACCAGGGAGCATGAATGTGTTGTTATTTGTGACGGCTCAGGAACGTGGCTTAGCTGAACCAAGGAGAATCAGTACCTGCAAAATCTGAAACCACAGAACCAGCCTTAAATCCATCCGCATTCAGCAAAGCATTTAATGAGGTGTGGGAGTCCCATTAAGCCTCAATTTACAGTTAAGCCTATGCTCAAATTCTTTGTTGAAAGGGATGGGCAGGGGAACAGGCATAAGTGCTTTCTTAAATCCCTCATGCTCAACCCAGTCAATGAAAACCTTGTATGTTGATATATTCTTCCTTATGCCGTTTAACACTAGTAGTTTGTACCTAATCAACTCTTTGCATAATAAATATACCTCTTGGTCTCAGCCATCCTTTACTACACTGGAATTACAGAAAGCTCTTTTGATAAGTAAGATTACAGTATCTCATTTAAGAAGGCAAAATGAGTAAATGCCTTTCATAGAGTTTTTTATTAAACGAGCTTTTTGTCTCTTCACTAGGGTTACATTAGCTGTCTGAGGTGGTGGAGGGCAAGATTTATTTTGAGAGTTTTCACTGGTGAATTTCAGTTTATTAAAAGTGGAAAGAGTGAAATCACTGGTTTAAAGCCAAAGACAGTGTATTCCAGTATTCATTAGTTAATACAGTGATAGTTGCTTCTGAAATGCTTACATACAGGTAGATTCAATTATTCAATAGACTATATTTCCTGGCATTAATCAGCCAGTAATGTGTCACAATGTTTAATAAACATTGAAGTCCCCCAGGAACAGAGACTGCCAACTGCTTGTGGTTATTAGGCATCACCCATAACCAGTCCAAGTGCTTATCCTTAGAGCCCTGTGTGGATACAAAATTTGTATCTGCATCCGATCTGCAAACATGGTCAGCGGATATCTGCAGATTTGCAGGGCTCTACTTATCCTCACTAGTGAGGTAATATGATGTACAGTTTGAGTGTTCTCATGAACTTGACCCCTGTCCACACACAAATGCATTGGTCATGTGAAGTTGTTGTAACTATACAAGTTGGGTGGCGTGACTGGGAATAGAGGCCAGACCTTGAGTATGTTTCCTGTGTCAGCTGCTAACTCAAGCTATCTGTAGTGTGTTCACTAGTACCACAAAACAATGAGAGAGCTTTTAGTCCCCCAGTGCCTTCCCTGTGACTTTTTCTTGACATCTATTCATTCCTGTTCCTGTCTGGAAGTCACCTATAGAGCCCTGCAAATCTGCAGATATCTGCAGAGCAGGTGTGTGGATACAAATTTTGTATCTGCACAGGGTTCTCGTCATCTACCAATGCAAATAGAATATCAGGGTTGGAGGGGACCTCAGGAGGTCATCTAGTCCAGTGCTTCTCAAAGTCAGGCAGTCACTTGTTCAGGGAAAGGCTCTGGCAGTCCGGGCCAGTTTGTTTAACTGCCGCATCCACAGGTTTGGCTGATGGCAGCTCCCACTGGCTGCGGTTTGCCGCTCCAGGCCAATGGGGGCTGCAGGAAGGGCAGCCAGCACATCTCTCGGCTCATGCTGCTTCCCACAGCCCCCGTTGGCCTGGGACAGCAAACGGGAGCCATGATCGGCCGAACCTGTGGACGCGGCAGGTTAACAAACCAGACTGGACCGCCAGCGGCTTTCCCTGAATAAGCAGCGGACCAGCTTTGAGAAGCACTGATCTAATCCAACCCCCTGCTCAAAGGGGGACCAATCCCCAGGCAGTTTTTTACCCCAGTTCCCTAAATGGTCCCCTCAAGGATTGAACTCACAATACTGGGTTTAGCAGGCCACTGCTCAAGCCACTGAGCTATCCCTCCTGCATATGGATACATGGTATATGGATACATACCTATCTCATAGAACTGGAAGGGACTCTAAAAGGTCATTGTGTCTAGCTCCCTGCCTTCACTAGCAGGACCAAGTACTGATTTTGCCCCTATATCCCTAAGTGGCCCCCTCAAGGATTAAACTCACAACTATGGGTTTAGCAGGCTAATACTCAAGGCCAAGACCAAGGCTGAGCTATCCCCTCCGCCCTGCACTTTTCCACCTAGTTGCTTGCAGCTTCAAGTACCATCAACTGCTCTCATTGCTGATACACAGCTCCATTTTCTGAGAATCTTTCCTCCAGCCTGTTCCCCGTATGTTGTCAACAAGCCAGAGGCTGGCACCAAGTTACTGGTGGGTTTCTGCTGCAAGGCTAGAAAAGTCCACAGTTTTAGGGTTCAGGAAGCATTGATGGGATTCCACTACAGAATGTCATTGTGAAACATTTCTCCAAACTAGGCCTTAGCATCACAATAAATACCTAAAAGCATATGAACATGACTATTAAATATTCTACAGGACATTATATTACTACTATAAATTGGAAAGTACTGCGGTAGAACTTTACTGAACTGCACTTTGGCAAGCCACGAATCTGCAGTGCAATTGTTTGGGGGATTTTGCCATGATGGCAGCAATGTCATGGTTTTGGCCCTCCTAAGGCTCATGTCTTTGCTGCTAGGCCATGTCTGCCTTATGATATCTGGAGTAGACTTTTTATAATAAAGCTTTTGTATTTTAAACATGATGCTGCAGTGCTGTTACTCACGTTGTTTTGCTTTTAATTGAAGCAATAACCAATATATACACCTTTTAGAAATGTAATGGACTGTAATTGACACCAAAGTAGCATGAGCACTCTCACCAGATATATTCAAAATCCACAGAAACTCCAAGGTGAAAAACTAAGTTAACCGGGAATAAAGTTGGAAGAATGCCTGTCAATGAACTATGGAAGAAAAATATTTGAGAACACTGTACTTTTCTCATAAAAATACAAATATTAGAAATCTTGGAAATTCAAGTTTGACCTTACATAAGACATTGCAATGTTTTTTGGCAGGGTTACTGGCCTAGGGAATGGGGGAAGCAGTCACTGTGACATATCTTGATTTTAGTAAGGCTTTTGACACAGTCCCATATGAAATTCTCATAAGCAAACTAGGGAAATGTGGTCTAGATGAAATTACTGTAAGATGGGTGCACAACTGGTTGAAAGACTATAGTCGAAGAGTAGTTATCAATGTTAAACTGGGAGGGGGTATCAAGTGGAGTCCTGCAGGGGTCTGCCCTGGGTCTGGTACTATTCAATATTATCATTAATGACTTGGATAACGGAGTGGAGAGTATGATTATAAAATCTGGAGATGGCACTGAGCTGGAAAAGGTTGCTAGCACCCTGGAGGACAGGATTAGAATTCAAAATAACCTTGACAAATTGGAGAATTGATCTGAATTCAACAAGATGAAATTCATTAAAGACAAGTGCAAAGTACTAAATTTAGGAAGAAAAAAATCAAATGCACAACTAAAAATGGGAAATAATTGGCCAAGTGCTGACAAGGATCTGGGGATTATAGTGGATCACAAATTCTATATAAACAATGTGATGCAACTATGAAAAAGGCTGACATTGTTCTGGGGTGTATTAAAAAGAGTATTGTATGTAAGACATGGGAGGTAACTGTCCCACTCCAATCAGCACTAGTGAGACCTTAGTTTGAGTACTATGTCCCATTCTGTGTGCTACACTTTAGGCAGGATGTGGACAAATTGGAGGGAGTCCAGAAGAGAACAACAAAAATAATAAAAGTTTTGGAAAACCTGACCTATGAGGAAAGGTTAAAAAAACTGGGCATGTTTAGTCTTGACAACAGAAGCCTGTGAGGGGGGAACCTGATAGTCTTCAAATATGTTAAGGGCTGTTATAAAGAAGATGGTGATCAATTGTTCTTCATGTCCACTGAAGGTAAAACAAGAAGAAATGGGATTAATCTGCAGCAAGGGAGATTTAGGTTAGACATTTGGAAATATCATTGGTTTTGAGGAAAAACTTTCTAACCCTAAGGGTAGTTAAGCACTGGAATAGGCTTCCAAGGGAGGCTGTGGAGGTTTTTATCATCACTGGAGGTTTTTAAAAACAAATTAAGACAAAACCCTGACAGGGTTGGCTTAGGTTTACTTGGTCCTGCCCCAGTACAGTGGACTGGACTTGATGACTTCTCAAGGTCCCTTCCACCCCTACATTACTGCAATTCTATGTGTGGAAATACACAGCTAAAGTCACTCAAACTACCTTAACTCTACTCCTCTACCTTTGCCCACAACAGCTGAAAAACAGAAGACAGTCAATAGATATTTTCACTGCAGTAATGTGTGAAAGTTGAAAGTGAGTTTACTTTCTTTTTATTCTACTGATTGTGAATTATTGTAGCAGCAAAACTGAACTGGCTTTAAAAATATGAAGATACCAGGATTCACATAGCTACACAATACTGCTTTCTTTAAGACCATATGCAATCACTAGGGAAAAAAACACCACCACAAGCTTTTACATCATTTTAGCAAATGTTTGGGACAATCATACAGGGCAGTTCCCCCAAAAGTATATGGATGTTCAAATATAAAAGTTTGTCATATTGTGAGACTCAGACTATTCATGAGGCTACTACATCTATGGATAAAAACACTTTGAGGGTCAGGCCCCAAATTAGGTGGAGTATACATCAGGGATGTGCATGATTATCACATTTTACATACTATAGAAACACACACACAAACCCAGAAATGTGTCTGCTGTAGTATTCCTCCAAATTATATTTTTAACACATCACACAACGATCATGTTTCAATAGTGGGGCACCATATACACCTGTACCCCGATATAACACGACTCGATATAACACGAATTCCAGTGGATCAAAGCAAGTTCGATATAATGTGGTTTCACCTATAACACGGTAAGATTTTTTGGCTCCCAAGGACAGCGTTATATCGAGGTAGAGGTGTAGTACATCCTGTGCACCTTCTAATATATAGTGGCTTGTCACTATGCATGTGCACCATTACAGTTTGCTTGATAGAATATCTGACCTTAATGTTTCTTCTATGGGCTGCGTCTTACTGAAGCTATGTGCCTTAAGACCCCTACAGCCAATGTAGACGCTTCTTTAGGTCAAGTGGCTGTATTTTGTTAACTGAATCCTATGCCCAATGACAGCCATTAAGCACATGTGACCATGGTGTGCAGAATATACAGGAGCACTATGAAGTCTATGAAGCCATGAAATTGTTACAACTGCCTTTGAAAATGTACCCTAATTGTCCCAGGCGAAGGCAATGGATAGAAAATAATCAGCAAGCCACCTTGGTACGGGTAGTGAATAACCAGGCTAAATTCAACATTTATAAGAACAAGCAGAAGAGAGATTTTCTAAGCAAGGCAGTCCCAGGATTTAGAATTTGTGATGGGAGACAGGCTGGTGAGAGTTACGAAGATATAATTCCCTAGTTAAGCCCCCACCCAGTGCAAGAATTCTCTCTTTAAACCACTAAGCATAATACAGCTTAGTGCCTTTCTCACTGTCTTGAAGACAAATTGGAAACAAAATAGATTCTCTCCTCCCCACCTCACTGTACATAATTATGATACAGTGATAACATGACTGCCATAAATTATGTCTGTCATCATATATTAAAATCTTGGTTTCTGCAGGTTGTCAGCATTCCTTGTTTCTGAACTTTGAAACCAGCTTTGACTTTTCAGCAATAGCACTGGCCCATCCCTAATAGCATGTGCGTTTCCTTCTTCTCAGGGCTGGGTTCTTTAAATGGTAACTGTCAAACCTGAGGGCAGTTATCCCAACAGGTATAAGCATGAAATCCTGTTTTCACAGATTTTCAATCAAAAAAGGATTGAAGAACAAATTGCATGATGAAAACCTACTTTAAAACTACTATACTCTAGTAAGTGTAGCTTTTTAGAGCTGGAATAAATCTGTGCCAAGCAGGAAAGCCTAGGAGCCTAGCTTAATTATAAATATTTAATTATTTGTAATCTGTATGATTAGTAAAAATACCCCCTTAGTGTGTAGCTTATTTACGGTAGATGATATACTGATTCAGATTTTCGCTGTTCATCATTGTCTGTATTAGAAGATGCAACATCCATTCCTATGCAGTTTATGCCTAATTTTTGTATTATACAAAAGCTAGTTAATTCCTGCATGGTCTGCTGCACTGAGTTTGCAGTGGAGTTTTCCATAAAGACTTACACCAATTGCACACATTTAATAATGTGTGTCAGTGCTCTGGGTGCATGTACATTAAGGACAACAATTTTTATAAATTAACTAACAGCAAATTTCAAATACTTCACCCCAGTAGCCCACAGGGAGTAATGCAGATACTACACTTCAATAGCCTTGCAGCTCTGAATGAAACCAATCAAGCAAGGAAACTCATCAGAGATAAACTGGTCTTAAAGGAGGTATCAAATCTGTTTGGCCTAAAATTCAGATTTTGTTTAAATAAAAAAAAAGGAAAAGCATGTTAGGAGTGGAGGGAGCAAATGACATTTAAGACTACCTAATAAATGCTTTCATGATTATTTTTTTTTCATGTCAGTTAACAAAATTTTTGTTGGGATGATTTAGTGAAGAAAATTCTAACCCAACAGGCATTGTACTAGTGGTTCCCAGAGAACAGAGCACTGGAGTGGGACTCAAGAGACCTGGCTTCTATTCCTAACTCTGCCACTGGCCTGCTGGTTGGCCTTGAGCAAGTCACTTCACCTCTATGCCTCAGTTTCCTCATCTATACAATGCAGAAAATAATATTTACTTCCTTTGTAAGTCTTTTGAGATCTACTGATGAGCTGTTAGCGCACTCATTCTCAAATTCTGATCTGCATGGTCCAACTCCCCTTCCAGCCTCAGTCCCACAGCTTCCTTACAACAACTGGAGCACTTGAGTACACAGAATCAGAGAAACAAGATGAAAATAAAGTAGTTTTAAATTGATGGATGTGACTGCTTGACTCTGGCCCCCCAGTCTATATTTTTTCTGTTTATTTTTTTCTCTGACTGTAGGACTTTACTTGCATTAGATCTTCCCACAGTGGCAGGAGACACTCTCTAATCTCTTCTGATTCTAGTTTTGTACTCTTGTATGTTCATTGCCCCTCCGGTTTTCCTATTATGTACAAATTTAATGGCAAGTTGAATCTAAGGTACATTTAAAAAAATACAAAGCAGCCATGCAGGGTGGACAGAGGTGCTTGGGGTGTTTTTAGTCTGCAGAAAAATAATCTCTGGAAAGCCTGAATGTGTTCTAGATTAGGTTGCAATTCCCAGGAAGTGTCACTGCTTGGAGACCACCACTTGTTTTTGCTTTGTGACAGAAGATCAAAACTTGGATGACCAATGTAGAAGAATCAGAAAGTGATGATAAACAAGGAGTGAAACTAAACAGTACAGCTAGGGTATCCAAGCTAAGAGGATTTAAAGAGTAAACAAACAGCATAAAAGGGAAATTATTTGCTGTTTGAATGATCCCACATGTAGGTATTTGTGACCCAAGAACCCGTCAATGCCAACTGGCAAGGGGGAGCAGAGTACAAAGATATCCTGATTCTGGTATAGTATGTACATTCTAGTTCATCAAAGAATGCCATGCAAGGTTTAGATGACAGCCAGGGTCATACTGGTCACGAATATAGTTGTGAAATGTATGCACAGATACTATATAAGGAGTTATGTATATATACTGCAAATATGTTTTAAAGTCTGTATGTAGGCAGAGTTAAGACAGGCTTTCTATCAGACACTGGATGTTTATTCTCCTGTCTCTCTGTCGGCATGTAAATTAAGCATTGTAAGAGAGGCACGCTTACACTTTAAGTCAACAGAGAGATGTGAAGTCAACAGAAAGAACTAACAGGTACACAGGTACACAGAGGGGAAAGAGAACCTTATTTTAACATGAACTTCAAAGCTTTGTTTGGGCAACAAAAAAAGATACCCCGTCCTCCCCAACCTAGGAAGTAAACAGACAGTGGTTTACATTCATGAAAACGAAATCAAAACCAGTCTGTGTTGCAATGCTGGGTAGGACATTTAGGATAAGATAAACTTCTTTAGATGGGGTTAGCCTGTTTGTTTAATCTCTAGAAAGCACATTATGACTTTGTTTTATATGTAACCTTTTGTTTCCATTATCCTTACTCACTGTCTCTTGACTCTTTGCTAATAAAACTTATTGTTTTTACCACAAATATCTCTCACTGTTGTGGTATTAAGCAAGGTGCTGATCCTGCATTGACTCATACAAACTGTTTCCTTGGGGACAGCAGACCTAGTATTTCTGTAGTGAGTGGATAAAGGACTGGAGCCTAGAACCCTGTACGGAACTAGTGTAGAACTAGGACCGGCTCCAGGCAACAGCGTAGCAAGCAGCTGCTTGGGGCGGCCAATTCAAAGGGGCGGCACATCTGGGTCTTTGGCGAAAATTCAGCGGTGGGTCCCTCATTCTGCCTCTTCCTCTTTGAGCTGCTGTCGAATTGCCGCCGAAGAGGAAGAAAGGGAGGACCCATTGCCTAACTGCCACAGAAACGGCGCGGTTGAGCTGCCGCCGAAGTGCTGCCACTCGTCTTTTTTTTTTTTTGCCACTTGGGGTAGCAAAAAAGCTGGAGCTGGCCCTGTGTAGAACCCTGCAGCGGGACTGGCATCCCATGGGTCCTGCAGGAGCTGCTGCCATAACAGCGGGAGTGGGATTAAAAGAAGTGCTGCGCACGGCTCTAATGGAGACTACAGAGGAACACTTTGAAGGGACTCATGCACTTACTGTTAGCATACAGGGCAAAATAAGGGCTGCCACAGGCCAGAAGAGAGTGCTTGGGTGGCTAACAGGCTAGTTAAGCACAAACAAGTCTCCCTCCTCCTGGAGGCAGGGCAGCAACAAGTGACTCACTCCTGGGTACCCTGAGAATCATCATAGTATAACATTACAAGAGGCTGGCCCTGCTGTTTGTCAAAAGGCAGAACCCTGGGCTCCTGAAGCTGCAGCCTTCATTTTAATCATTAAATTATGGTGCCTTGGAAAGGCAACAAAACAAACCAAGACAGACCTTTTTGCAGGAATTCCATATCTGGAGAAGACTACAAAAGTTACAAGACTGGTTACTAAAGAGTTAAGCCCTTCAGATCTGGTTGATAGTTCTATTGCTCAGAAGCAATGAAGATCTCTACATGGGTAGTTTCAGCTTTTTTGTCCTTTGAATTTTACTTACTGTAGAAATCCATTGTTATTCAGAGCTTTTTGCACATTTCCTAATTAAACTTTGACATTTTTGCAGAGGGGTGGGGCATAAATTAAACAAAATTAGTCCCTGGTGTAACTTAATTGAGTTCATGGGACTTAGACCGGGGGGCGGAAATCCAATGTATTTTGAGTTCAAGCAAGGCAGTTTTCTTAATTTTACACTGCAAAGAGAAAACTTCATACTATTAGTTCAATGGTATATCCAGGATAATAAAAAGGGCCCAGTGGCATAATGAAAATGGTAGAGCCAAAACACTGGAGCCGGCATAGCTAACAGACCCCCTCATCACAAAGGCTCAGGGCCACACTCGCCACTGGGGAAAGGGTTCAGCTGCTCTGCAGTTAGAGAAATTTCACCATCTTATTCCAGCAGTTATTTTGGCCCTCTTTGGGCTGCTACTGCTTTACTTCCCGTATGATGATAGAAAGGCATCTAGGTCACTGCAGGAAAGTTGCCTGGAAAACAAACTAACTTTAAAAAAATATTTTAAACTGCACTCCTACTGTCTTCATTATCTTGGTGAGGGAGGCTCCTTGTGATCAGTGATAGTTTAGTTTTCCAACACAACCCCTCAAATCCTACACTATAGATTCTTTCATTAAAAATTGTGTTAATAACCATTTTGAATTAAATGTGCTGAGAAAACACTGCACAGACTAGGCCTGGAGTCGGAACCTTTCAGAAGTGATGTGCCGAGTCTTCATTTATTCACTCTAATTTAAGGTTTCGCGTGCCAATCATACATTTTAACGTTTTTAGAAGGTCTCTTTCTGTAAGTCTATAATATATAACTAAACTATTGTTGTACTTAAAGTAAATAAGGTTTTAAAAATGTTTAAGAATTTAATTTAAAATTAAATGAAAATGCAGAGCCCCGCAGACCGGTGGCCAGGACCCAGGCAGTGTGAGTGCCACTGAAAATGAGCTTGCATGAAAATGAGCCTTCGGCATGCGTGCCATAGGTTGCCTACCCCTGGACTAGGCAGATGCCAACATTAAAGCACAAACAGTATTTTTCCTGTCAGATCTTTTAATAATGCTAATAAAAAGAAAACCCAGCCTGACTTATTTTCCTTTGTTCTGCATAATCTGTTGACACAGCAGCATGCTTGATTGCATTTGAAGAATGTCTTTCTGAAAACTTTCCAATTTTTCCCTAACATGCCATTACATAGCTCATCACTAAGATTTGTAACAACAGATACCCATCATCTATGCTAAAAGGACAACACTCCCAATGTTTTGATAGCAACTTGTAATGAGTGTACAGCATCCCGAGGCCTTTCATGATATATTAACATGTTTCCATTTCTTGATTAGTCCTGCTATTACATAACATGCTTTGGAGAAAGTGCTTTGCTTAAAGAAGCTGATTAAAAAAAATTTAAAATCTTTTTTAAACTCACAAAGCAGGAAAGCCAGAAAGCAAACAGCACGAAATGGCACTCTGAGGCAGAATCCAGGTCCTTTGTTTGGAGAGGGGCTTCCAAATTTAGGAAGACCGAGTACTGGGCTCCAAAGAATCCATTACCTTTAGTATGGAAATAGAAAATTATGCCTCAGGGCCTTCTGCCTTAGCTCTGGCTGAAAAGGTCGTTCTTCAGCTCCCTCCAAGAACAGTCAGGGAGAGAAGGAGATAAGCACCACTTGCCATGCTCAGCCCAAATATCAACTGGTGTTTTGGGATCAATTCCATCTCTGTGGTCAGTTACAGGAAGTGCCAGCAAGAACCATATCTCTCTCATGAAAAGATCGAGGAGGAATTTCTAGGATATCTTTGCCCTTTCAACAAGATGCCAGGCAAAGCCACTGAGATCCCCTCACAACCATGTGAAAGAATGAGTAGGTCTCATCTCTCAACCAGGATTGAAAGGCAATGGTTAAAACCCCATTGTCAAGGGTATGTCTACACTACGAAATTAGGTCAATTTAATATGTCAATTTTTTAGAAATCGATTTAATACAGTTGATTGTGTGTGTCCCCATTTAAGACCATTAAATCGGCAGAGTGCATCCACAGTACCGAGGCTAGCGTCAACTTTCGGAGTAGGGTAGCTATCCCACAGTTCCCGCAGTCTCCGCCACCCATTGGAATTCTGGGTTGAACTCCCAATGCCTGACGGGGCAAAAACATTGTCGTGGGTGGTTCTGGGTACATGTCGTCAGCCCCCCACCCCGTGAAAGCAACAGCAAAAAATCGTTTCTCGCCTTTTTTCCGTGCAGGTGCCATACCACAGCAAGCATGGAGCCCACTGGGCTCACTGTCACCATACGTCTCCTGGGTGCTGCTGGCAGACGCAGTACTGCAGTACTACACAGCTGCAGCTCCTTGCCTTTGCAAATTAGCAACGACAGTTAGCAGCCATATTGTACCATCTGCTGCTGTCTCCTGGTTCCTACTGGCTGCCCCGGTGAGGTCAGCTGGGAGCTCCTGGGCAGACATGGGTGCTCCTGGCCTCGGTGAGGTCGGTTGGGGGCACCTAGACATAAATGGGAATGACTCCATGTCATTCCCTTCTTTAAGTTTCGTCTAATGGAGATTCAGTCCTGCCTGGAATATCAGGCAAGCTTAACTTAGAACCATAGAGGCAACAGCTGCTCCGGGTCAGAGCCCCAGACATCCCACTTCTATGATGAGTTGCATGCCATTCTAGGGGGTGCCCCTACAACTACCCCAACCCTGTGCTTCCCTCCTCCCCCACTCCTCCTGGGGTACTGGGGTGGCATCTTTTTTTTTTTTTTAAATCACTCCCCCGGGTGAGTACAAAGGCACCAAGAAATTGACAAGGCGCTACTTATGCTCAGTGAGGGAGCAGTCGCTCCCCCGCTCACTACGCTCGTGACCGTAGCCTGGCCAGTCATGAAACTGGTTTTCAAAGCTTCTCTGATGCGCAGCATGCCCTGCTGCGCTCTTCTAATCACCCTGGTGTCTGGCTGCACTTAATCATTTTAGTCTTACAATGGAGTTCTGATAGCATAGATTTGTCTCCCCATACAGCGATCAGATCCAGTACCTCCCGTTCAGTCCACGGTGGAGCTCTTTTGCGATTCTGGAACATGGTCACCTGTGCTGATGAGCTCACCATGGTGGCCAAATAAGAAATGAAATTCAAAAGTTCACAGGGCTTTTCTTGTCTACCTGGCCAGTGCATAGGAGTTGAGAGTGCTGTCCAGAGCGGTCACAATGGAGCACTCTGGGATAGCTCCCGGAGGCCAATACCGTCTAATTGAGTCCACACTACCCCAAATTCGACCCAGTAGGGTCAATTTCAGCGCTAATCCCCTCGTCGGGGAGGAGTACAGAAATCTATTTTAAGAGCCCTTTAAGTCTACAAAAATGGCTTTGTTGTGTGGACGGGTGCAGGGTTATATCGATCTAACACTGCTAAATTCGACCTAACTTGTAGTGTAGACCAGGGCCAAGAGCTGAAGAAGGGCGTTTTCCAAATCCCTATCTTTTGGAAGCCAGAGTGGGAGTCATGTATGCAGCATGACTGACTCAGCATGCTTCTGAACATATTATTGTAGGATAAAAATGACTAAGGCTTATACACCACCAGATTGGTATGCAATGGAACCAATGACTGTGAATTAGTAAGCTTTAGCTAACACAAACTTGCAGGATGAGAGACAATTGTAGAAGAGTCTGAGAAAGGCCCTGAAGTGATGTCCCCCCATGAGTTATTCAGGGGTATTTAACATTATTAGTAGTAGTATTATCCTAATGCCCAGCAGCCCCAATTAGGGACAATGACCCCATTGTGCCAGGCACTGTACAAACAGAACAAAAAGGCCATCCCTACTCCAGAGAACATACAATTTAAGTGCAAGATAACAGCAGGTTGTAATGAAAACCGATGGTCCTTTGATTATGCAGTCTGATAACAAGACAGTCACTCACTCAGTGGCAAGCAAGTTTAGAACAAATACTTCAAACAGCACTGGTATATCCAACCTGTGGAATTTACTTCCATAGAAGATTGAGTCATGCCCATGGAAAGAATTCAAATAGAGCTGAATAATTTTTTATGGCCAACACTATTTGCAGCTGTGTATGCTAAGATAATGGTAATCAAATATGCCTCAGGGGCATAAAGTGTTCCCCATGGAGGGGTATGTAGCACTATAATCACATCAATTTTGGACACTTACTAATCACTGTGGCATAAGATGATTATTTTACACTGTTATCTTTTTGCTTAACTATTGCTAGCCATATATTTTTAGGAATATGGAGTAATTGATTTTGGCTTTTGGAGTAATTGGCTTATTCTTTAAAGGATGTTTGAACCATCATGTAATTCTGGATCTATTGTTTTTTTGTTCAGTATGTCATTTCTAGTGCCTTACTTCCCACGTAGCTTATTAAAGAAACTTGAACTTCCATCCTCATGTCTTCCTCATCTTCTATTTTAGCATTTGGCCTGTGCCATCCGGATCTTTTGTTAAGAAAGGCAGAAGAACTGGCTCTTTAAAAGTTAATATATTAAGGCTTAAAACACTGATGAGCTTGAAGAACCAGCAAAGAAAGCAATATATAGAACCTCTTGGTGGAAGTAACACCAAATGCGTGTAGGTGATCAACTGAGTTTTCTGCTCTCATTTGATGGAAGAATTAGTGTTACTACTGAATTCTGTGTGGCAAAAATCACTGTGCTCTGCAATAACTCTTTATTGAGAGAGACTTTATGAAACAAATAGATATAATCTTTTAATAATCAAACACTGCTGCTAAGAAAGTGAGAATTCTTGAATGCAGAAGACTAAACAGATTGAGGGAACGGGAAAGAGGGACTGGTGGGTAAAAAAATTAACAAACGGGAGAGACACAGAGTTTAAAAATGAGTTGTTAATATATATCTGAATACAAAAATATTACAATCATTGCAAAGATTGAAATGAACCCAAGATGTTTTCTTTACATCACCTCTCAGATAGTTTTGCAAATGCTTGCGTTCTTTGTTCTGCTGTCATGTGCTCACAGGCTTCCAAGATATTTGCCACAATTAAAGTCTGTTGAATTGTTTTTGCCTTTACCCATATTCTTCCATTCATTCCAAACACTATCTCAAAAGGATAGAGTTGTCCCAATTCCTGAATGATTTCACAATTGGGAGCTAACAGCCTGAAAACAACGTAAAAGGGATGTCAGAAGAAGAAATTGTTGTGTAACAAATATATTTCAGTGTTGCTAGTCAATAACAGGACCACTGCTAATACTACCAGTAGTATGAAGGCATACTATATACAGATGCTATATACAGATTCTACTCTACCACTGAAGACTGAATATGTTCATAGCAAATTTATGATTAGCCTCCATAGGTGACAAAAGCAAGTTTCTGATGGATTGGGTTCACAATATTTTCTAAATAATGTAGCAACAAGATCAAGTAGAAAAGAAAGTCCACTTCAATACACTACCACCTATTAAAGTTAAAAGGTAAAGTTTACAGTAGAATATGGTTAGAGTACAGCTTTCTCAAGGAAGCAGCAAACATGCCAGAGGCTTATTAATTTAAAAGGCCAGTTTGTAGTTGAGGAACAGAGAGAGGAGCATTTTTAGTTTTGTGACATCTGTTGGTTTCTACTTATTGTATTTTATCATTCATTTCCCTTTTTGTTATACTATATTATATTTTTATGCAGATTACAAACTTAGGATCACAAAGATCAAATAACTTTGTCAGGCAATAATGTTGACAATACATGCCCTAAGAACAATATAATACACATCTGTTACTCCACTTGTCATACTGCTCAGACCTGCTGGTTATGGACATCCAATGCTACAGCATTAAACATTAGGGTGCATACCAGTTTCCATCAAGATAAAGATTTTCACTCATCTGTCACAACTCAAAAAATTGAGACAATTCAGCTTCTCTCTCATTCCTGGGAAGTTAAAAAATTGTAGTACTTACTTTCTTATCAGACCTAAAGAAACCTTAAACAACAGGCCTTCGTGTCCAATTACTCCCATTCCATTCGCTCTTCCACTGCTGTCTATACAGACCATCTCTGGTTCCATGTCTTTATTGGCTACAACGAATTGACCATAAATAAGATCTCCCACCTAAAACAAGTGATGGGAAATGTTCAGAGAAACTGTATCATGTCTGTATATCTTTTTTGTTAAACTCGTCCCTAGGTTCTTGGCTGCCGGTGGGAGCTGAGCACCCACTAATTTTTCCCCATGGATGCTCCAGCCCCAGAGCACCCATGGAGTCGGCGCCTATGGCTCAGGCAGGCTCAGGCTTCGGTCCCCCTGCTGGGGTCATGTAGTAATTTTTGTTGTCAGAAGGGGGTTGCAGTGCAATGAAGTTTGAGAACCCCTGTTCTATGCTATAAGAAAATATCTACATTTTTCTTTATAACTTTGAAAATGTTTGCACTGAACTTCTGAACCCAGGCACTGGAATCATCTCCCCCCCCCCCCTCTAGTAGGGCTATCAAAATCAGATGGGCCATCAAGGAACATTGAGATACAATGGATTAGTTAATGACCCTATCCCATCTTGGAAATGCTATGTGCAAGGAAGTTCATCCTGTGGACTTGGAAGCTGAATGAAGGAAATAAAGTCTCAAGAAAACGTTCTGTCTCCCTCTTTGCTGTTTGAACTCTGACTGGGCCAGACAGTCTAAGCTGAGGCAGAGAAATTGACAGATCATTACAGCTCTCATGCTCTTGGGATTTAGGTTATAACTAATTTATATGTACACACTTACTTGCTTTAACCTGTAAGTAACTCTTATTTCTTTTTCCTAATTAACAAATTTTTAGATAGCCAATCCTGTAATAAACTAAAGGCATGGTCTTTGGTATATAAGATCTTGGGTACCAAATTATCTGGGATAAATGTCTCTTGGACTGAAAGCAACAAAGCAGTCTGAACATTGAGTGACTTTTGGTTTAAGTGACTATTAGTCCAGCTTGTCTGGGTGGCAAGATAGACTGGAGAGTCTAAGAGGAGTGTCTGTGATTCCCTGGTAAGACTGCTGCAGTGATCCAGGAGTTTACATTTGTTATTGGCTTGGTGAAATCTAATTATAGAACACATCACCGGGGTGTGGGGGGTGTCTACCCTGTTTGACAGTCTGTCCTAGATAGGCTCTCACAGTCGGGAGCTATTCCAGACAGCGTGACAGTCACACTTCATAAGAGCCTGATTTATGAAATGTGAATTTTAGGCCTAAACTGATCTCAGACTCTCTTTGAAGGGCTATTCTACCACAGAACTGCCATCTTCTGCCTGTGATATCATGAGAAGATACAGCTGCAACATACTCTGTACAATGAATGGCAAAGCCTGGCACCTATTGCTGTGACAGTCAGTGATCAAAAGAAAATAATCCAGGATCTGTAACTGAATTCCTCTGCCATAGCCCAACATAAAGGCCTAGGAGAAAGGGATGGGAACAAAGTCACTACAGAAAGAAGTTTGTACATGAAATGGAAAATCTATCACATATCAGAACATCTTATAACTGAGGGATACATGCAAATCTTTTTGAGTATATTTTAAATTGTCACTTTGCAAGAAAGTGAAAATATAATACTTTAAAGGCTTCAATATTGCCAATATATATAACAAGAACATTACCTGCACATTTGGTCTGTTTCTTTTGGTTGCACCTTCAAATGCCAAGTAGGACAAAGAAGCTTGCTCACTTCCACCAACATCCACTTTGAATATGTCACCTGCCTTGATAGTCACTATGCCTATCACATGATCTCCCTTGACTGGGACATACTGAAAATTAAAACAAAGACATGTACAAGAAATAAATATATCTTTTTACATGTATATACACACACAAGCACTGTGTACAAAGAAGCTGAGTGACAAAACAATTGCAAAATAAAAGTTGCTGGAAAAAAAAATCGATACAGTATCAAAATGAACTTCTATTTTTAGAAGGCACAGACCCACTGAAAATATTTACACCATAGGTAGGTCTATTTACTTCAACAGGATTATTCATAAAAGTTAAGCATGTGCGTTTGCAAGATTAGGGCTTCAGTCTTTATAAATAAGGGTAAATCTACAGTGCAGCTAGAAGCATGCTTCCCAGTGCGAGCAGACACATACGCTAGCTCTGCTTGAACTAGCATGCTAAAAATAGCAGTGCGGCCAGGATGGCACAGGCTACAATAATACCAGACACTGTGGGTATGTCCACAGGAGACTAGCTGCTGCCACACCTCTATTTTTAGTGTATTAGCTTGAGCTAGCACACCTATCTACCTGCACTGGGAAGCACACTCCCAGCTGTAGTGTAGACATACCCTAAAGGTGTGTCTTCACAGCAGTTAGATGAAGAGTTACCTAACTTGACTTCCATCCACACACAAATCTCTAGCTCAAGTTAACTGTTGCTTTAAACTCAAGCTAGCTGGCCCGTTGAGGGAGTGGGTGGGTTGATGCTTGAGTGATGCTGAATCTAGTGATGCGGTGTGAATGCAACAGCTCAACTTACAAGAGTCTCATCAGTAGCAAATCCAATTACTCTGTGTAACTCCAGTGTTGTTTTCTACTGTGGTGGTCACTCTCACTGGAACTAACCTAGTTTTGAGTACAGTAATGAGCAAACTAACAAGAACTACAGTGAAGATAAGGCCTTAGAGTAACACTATAAAATTACAACTGCAAAAAAAGTGCGGAAAAGACATCCTGATAGTGTGTCTCTCTCTAAGAGGAAGTGACAGGAAATTCACAAGGGACATTTAAAATTGGACAAGACATTGGTAAAGATGCTATAATGAACAACCCTAACCCTACGGTAACAGGATCAATTAGAAGTAATGGTCTTCATTTTTAACTTCTATTGTATCTACAAATTTGTTAACCTGATGACTAGCGAAATAATCAGTTGTGCAATTTAAATCTTCATTAATTTTCAGCATTAACTCTCCAATAAGGTTACTACAACAATTTACACATCACAAAGATACTGTTTCAGTATGGCAGCAGAATGAGCTGAACATTACATTGGTATATATTTGGATGGTTTCTCTTTTAGGAGGACCCTTGAACTAGAACTGAGAGTTTCAACCAATTAGGGTCACAGTCAGCTTCACCAATAACAGTTGCCATCACACAGCAACTTTTCAGCCATTAGGGCCATGTTTCTATTTCTGTAATTAGCAACTCTGCCTAATTTTGGCCAGCTATCCCACAGTGTCCGATCAGTTGCTGCAGCCTGCACCTAGTGTGGTTATTTTAGTACCTCCTCAGCCCCCTTCTTTCCAGATGAGGTTACAGTTAAGTCTTCTCGGTAAGCTTAGATGCTGTGGAGGATTCCCACACTTTTGGCACAAAGAGGAAAAAAATCTCCCATTGTTACCAGCAGCAGTGTATTTTTACCAGTGATACCTCTAGCTTTCTCAGCTACCAGTTGCAACACTCGACCCAATAAGGAACATATCTAGCTGGTTTGCTGAACGCAGCAAAGGGCAGAAAAACCCTGTATACAGTAGCACTCCCACTTTCGCTACCACTGGAGAAACCACATCAGTGGTAAATTAATGCCCAAAGCCTGGTACTTATGAGCAGGGCGGGCTTTAGGAAGTGTGGGGCCCAATTTGAACATTTTTAGTGGGGCCCCGGCAGGGATGACTAAAAAAAAAAAAAAAAAGTTAAAAAAAGCCTTTCATTTCTTCCATGTATTATTTTACTTTCCATAACTATATAAATAATAGAATTATATATTATGTACCTTGCGTCATATATGCTGTTGATCCGTTATTAATGACCTCCGTTTCACATGTGTGCACGTGTGGGTCCCAGCTGCTCCCTGCCCCCCTCATTGAAGCAGGTGTGCAGGGTTACTGCCCTGGGAACTGCAGGGCATCAGTGGACATGGGGCTGGCTGGAGGCAGGGCAGGGGCTGACAGGAGGTAGGGTCTGGCTGCAGGCAGGCCAAGGGGTGTGGGGCTGGCTGGAGACAGAGGTGTGTGGGGGCGGGCTGCCTTTAGGCAGAGCTGCATGGGGGTGCGGCAGGGGTTGGCAGGGCTGGAGACAGAGGAGTGCGAGACTGGCTCGCTTCAGGCAGGGGGGTGCTGCAAGGGTTGTCTGGAGACAGGGCAGCGGGTGCGGCAGGGGCTGTCTGGAGACAGGGCAGGGGCTGGCTGGAGACAGGGGTGTGTGGGTCGGGCTGGCTTCAGGCAGGGCCGCAGGGGGGTGCGGCAGGGCTGGAGACAGAGAAGTGTGAGACTAGCTGGCTTCAGGCAGGGGGGTGCGGCAGGGGCTGGCGCGGCAGGGGCTGGCTAAAGCCCCAGCCCTTTAAATAGCCCCCAAGCCCCCCCCCTTTCCAGGGCTCTGGGGGCTATTTAAAGGGCCCGGGGCTCCCCTGCTTCTACCTCCCCCCCGCCCTTTAAATAGCCGCAGGAGCCCTGCCACTTCCCCAGAGCTCCCATGGCTATTTAAAAGACTGGGGTGGCAGAGGCCCCCGGAGCCCCCCACTACCCCAGGGCTCTGGGGGCTATTTAAAGGGCCTGGAGCTCAGCCGGGACTGCGGGGTGCGCCGCCGCATTCCAGCTGGGGCCACGGGGCAGCCAGACGAGGAGGGGTCTGGGGGGGCTGTGTAGGAAACCCAAATGGCTAGGGACTGCCCTGCCTTGAACAGCAATTTATATACACCCTTGGATGTACAACTGTACAGTGTTATGGTAGGATTAGTTATTACAGGAACACAGTAGTGAGTGACCCCTGCACAACAAAGTAATAGCGTGCATAACTTCTTACGAGGACTGATCCCTGTGCCACACTAGCCTTCAAATCGGGGATTATAAGCAGCATCCTAAACAGACTGTAGTCAATCACGCCACTGACTAGTGGCAAAGTATAGTAGTAATTTGTGTGTGGACGGGGACTAAATGGACACCAGATGTTGGCTGCAGCCCCGCAATTCCCAAGAAAAGCAGTGGAAGGGGTTTCCACTCCGGCTCTGCGACTATGAAGCGCTGAACGAAGGGTGCCCCAGCCAGCTTTAAAGAGGAAGGCAGCTGCAGCTCCTGGAGAGTGAGACAGTGGGGCGAGGGGAAGGAAGAGAGGGACGGTCCCAGCAAGGGCGAGCTTCGGAGCAAGCTCACCCGGGCTCCAGCCGCACGGAGCCCAGCGGGGGAAAGGCACCCACCGCACTCACCCCCGCTCTGCAGCGCCACCCGCCCCTCGTGCCTGGGGCCCGCCCCCGCCAGCTCCAGCTCCGGCTCCGGCTCCGGCGCGCTCACCCGTTTCTGCTGGGAGTCCACCCAGTAGGCCCCGCCCGAGCCGCCTCCGGCCCCGCCCGGCTGGCGGCGGCGCAGCAGCCCGCACTTGGTGACCAGCAGCCCGGCCCCGCAGCTCCTCAGGCCCGGCCCGCACACCAGCCGGCCCGGCAGAGCGGCGCCCGGGCCCAGCCACAGCCGCTCCCCATCCGCCTCGGGGTGCGAGGGCAGCAGCAGCACGTCCCCCGGCAGCACCACCTGCCCCACGCGCTCCTCGGCGGGCAGGGCCCCAGCCTCTGCCGCCGCCATGCTCAGGGTCGGGCCCTTCCTCGGGCCGCCCGGCTTCCCGGAGCCTAACGCGCGTGCGCGACAAGGGGCCGCGTGCGCAGAAAGCACAGACAGCCGGCGGGGAGTGCGTCACATCCGTGCGCAGGCGCACAACTAGCCTTTGCCTGGCTGCTGGCGCTTACCTAGTTGCGGGATCGGCGGCGGCGGCGCAGTTTTGCTGCTGGGGAGAAAGGAGCGGGGGTGTCCGTCGCTCGGAGCTGTCCCAGCCGGGGCGGGGCGCGCGGGGGCCCTGCCATGGCGGCGGGTGTCCGTACCGGTGCCAGGGGGCCCCGCAGCCGAGGAGCGTTGGGCTGCCTGGTGCAGCCGCAGGGCCTGGCCCTGCCCTGTGTCACACCCAGGGCCGGCTTTAGGCCTATTCCACCAATTCCCCCGAATTGGGCCCCGCGCCTAAGAGGGCCCCGTGCCCAGTGCAAATCCCTTCCCTGGCTAGAGATACCTTTTTAATTTTTACTCACCTGGCGGCACTTTGGCAGGTCCTTCGCTTGCTCTGGGTCTTCGGCGGCAGGTCCTTTAGTGCCGCCAAAGACCTGGAGCGAGTGAAGGACCCACTGCCAAAGTGCCGCCGAAGACTCGGAGCACCCCCTGGGGAGTACAAGCCCCACGTGTTTTTTTTACATGTGTGTGGTTTTTTACGTGTGTTGTTGTTTTTTAAGTCATCCCTGCCGGGGCCCCGTCGAAACTGTTCAAATTGGGCCCTGCACTTCCTAAAGCCGGCCCTGGTCACACCTGTGCTGCTAGGCACTAACTGCGGGCCTCAGTGTAGCCCTAGCTGGCTGCTAAGCCTGTAAAGTCAGCCTCCATCTCCGCGTCACTCCCGCCCGTGCCCAGACTTCACAGTCAAACTGCGATCGGAGGTGGGGCTCTGCCCCTGTGCGACACATTGCAGGACCAGCTCCCGGATGCCTGCAGGAACTGGCTGTAGTCAAAAGTGCTTACTCGTTACGGTTGACTGGTTCTATTTGAAATATACACAGGCCAGTTTTTTCTCTAATATTTCAATAATTCACTTGTGTACATAAATACTAACTTCTAAACTAGAAAACTGGACTCAGAATGAGAAAACGGAACAGAAGACTGATCTGCCACTGGCTTGTTAACCAGTGGCGACATCACCTGGCCAAAAAAAGTACTAGGGGGTTGATTATTCTACAATCATATCAAATTGACTTAGAAATTCACCTGCCAATCTTCCCAGAACCCAATGGGTATATAAGATATCATTACAAAGCTTATAATCTACTGCGTGTGATCATCCTATTTGTATGACACTCATGTGTGGGACTAGAAATATGAAATATAACTCTTAGGGCTTATTGTAATTATGCAAAACAAAATAATCTTGTACCATGATCTTAAATAAAAAGAAACCCAAGAGTTTATTTGCAGCTCAAAAATGTAACATGAATATTCAGAATATTGAAGAAAATAACGTAAGGCAGATGTAACACAAAACTTTTAAATCTTGTCTTGCTTCCAAAAGTTACATGAGGTGAATTGAAAAATACTATTTATTTTGTTTTTACATTGCAAATATTTGTAATCAAAATAAAGTGAGCACTGTACACTTTGTATTCTGTTTTAATTGAAATCAGTATATTTGAAAATGTAGAAAACATCCAAAAATATTTAAATAAATGTTTTTCTATTGTTTAACAGCACGATTAATGGCGATTTTTTTTAATCGCTTGACAGCCTTACTGCTAGTTAATACATTTTTCAGTGTGTTAGCTTTTGTTTCTTTGTTTTAGTCCCAAGTTTTTTAAATGTGGCTTCCAATTCTACCATATACTTTGGCTGCACAGTCATTTGAGCATGCAAATAGTATAATCTGCATGAGCAAACGAAGGATACAAGTTAAGGCACCTTTAAAAAAGTTGACTCCATATATAGTAATCTTTATTATATACTACTAAAATGTAAGTGTGACAGATATAGCAATTTCCTGTATTTTTCTGGAAGATTTACCTTAAACTTAATTCAGTATCTTTGAGGGGGTCCACTGTATTAAATGCAACTTTTATATGTTATTGTGGACTGTGAGGGGGGAGATGTGTTGTGAAGCCTAGGAATTCAAAGCACTGCGTGGTAATTTCTAATTGCTGGCAGTTACACTGTTCATAGTCTGTGAAGAGAAAAGCGAAGTGCAGACACTGGCCCTTTTAGGCAGTCTGGCTTGCTGAGAATATCACAGTGTAAAGCAGCTTAAAAAACCCCAGTTAGGAGGGAGAGAGATGGGGATCTCCACAGGTGATGGCTAAGGAGCCAGAAATCTTCAAGTGGGTGCCTTTGGTGGGCCATGAATTGGGAATACAGGTGCAGTTACCCTGAAACTGTGACATGTGGTGGGAAGGCAGTGTGTGTGTGTGATCTTTGCCATTATGATTTGCCAGCAGTTACAAGTTACCACACAGCTCTTCGTAAGAAAGTACATTTATTCTTAAGTGACAGCATTAAAGAGAAAACATTAAAATAATGAAAGAACCTACACGTACTAAAACGGTTACCAGAGGTCATCCCCAGCTCCAGCCACAGGCTCTAGTAGGTGTCAATCCTTAAAAATCCACAACTGGGTTCATACCTGTCTCAGATTCAGAACTAGAACTCCCAGCTGAGCAGTTCAGCTGTTTGTTTATATAGCTCACGCTTTTGATCTCCAGTCTCTGGGAACAGGTAATTAGCAAGCAATGACCCACACCTCAAGGTGTAGCTTCAAAAGGCTGGGATTTTGCATAACCAGAGGTGAAGAATTTGCATTAACCTCTCCTTGGGTATTCTCCAGGAAATCTATTTCACATTTACTGTCCCAAGGTCCATTCTTATTTGGCACATTTTCAGTATAGTCCTTTGAACTCCCGGGCCACACATCTCCCTTCTGGAGAGGTTATATGTAATCCTGGCCCACAATAATACATATATTTTGAACTGAATACAATGGACTCCAAAGATACTTAAATTTAATTCAATACGGTCTCCCAAGGATGTGTGGGAAATTGCCATATCTGTCACAATAAGCAATCTTCAAGTAACTGCCCATATTTCATGACACTGTCTCCTAAAGCAGGGGTGGCCAACCTGTGGCTCCGGAGCCACATGCAGCTCTTCAGAAGTTAATATGTGGCTCCTTTTATAGGCACCGACTCTGGGGCTCGAGCTACAGGCACCAACTTTCCAACGGGCCGGGATTGCTCACTCCACTGCTTCCCGCCCCCTCCCCTGAGCCTGCCATGCCCTCTCTCCTCCTCCAGAGCCTCCTGCATGCCAGGAAACAGCTGATTGGGAGGTGTGGGGAGGGAGGGAGAGGCAATGATTGGCAGGGCTGCAGGTAGGTGGGAGGGGGAAACTGATGAGGGGCTGACGATGAATTACTGTGGCTCTTTGGTAATGTACATTGGTAAATTCTGGCTCCTTAGGCTTAGGTTGGCCACCCCTGTCCTAAAGCCTCTGACTCTTCATTGTGTAAAAAAGATCAATACAATTAGATTCATACTTACATAGTAATTGCTGTTATGTTATAGCAGTAGCAAACCTTTAATAGCGATCTCAGTAACGTTGAGGCACAATTGCTCCCCAAATGCATTGCATGTGTGACAGTTGGATGTGCTATGTTGATATAATTGATATAAAAGCATATGAAATCACCGTTAAGGTTTTGTTTTAGAGTGTAGATGTGATGAAGCTGGCATATGTATTGCTTTTGGGTATCTGCTGTAGAGGGAAGAGGATGTCTTATGGAATGTGCTATCACAGTGGTTTTCAAACTTTTTGTATTGGTGACCCCTTTCACATAGTAAGTCTCTGAGTGTGGCCCCCCCTTATAAATTAAAAACAGGCAGGCTTAATATAATGTCATGGGGACTCAGGACTGTCAGCTCTATGGAGCTGACAGCTTGTGACCCCCATATAACCACCTTGCGACCCCTTGAGTGGTCACGACCTGCAGTTTGAGAACCCATGTGCTATCATGTGTTGTCGTCGTATGTAATGTGAAGGTGGAAAGGGCACAAGTTTTTCCTCTTATTTCCATGATTCTAACGTGAGGGGTGGATGGTGTATGTCCTGCCATTTACTACCTTAACTGTCATTATATGTAGTTTTTGTTTGCTAATTGTAGATTTAGGGCTTGCTTCACAGAATTCCAGCTGATTTCTGTGGGAGTTACATGCAAATGAGGGCTGTAAAATAGATTAATGGTGAATGCCTTTCTGGAGAATCATGATCAGCTATAAAGTATTCCTCTTCTCCTCTGCCTTACCCCATCTGGAATTTCTTACAATGTGAAAAGCCTATTCAGAGACTGACTGAGGCTCTTACATTCCATCTCTCTAGTCCAAAGTCATGTGCATAAGTGTTTTATAAAACTTTTAAATCATACATTTTTATTGAGGAAAGACCCCAACAACTTTTGATCCAAATTATTTTGATGGCCTCCTGAATACATACAAGAAAACGTGATCTTTGACACTTCCCTCATTCAAATTGGATCCAAAGTATGCATAACTGTAAAAAACCTATAAACTAACTGAACATACAGGATAAAATAGCTTTTAATAACCTAGATTTTAAAATATGATCGGCCATAGAAGCTGTGTTAAAACCTTATTAAAAACTTCAAAGCAGAATTCTAAATTTAGCAGTAGCACTTATTCAGAAGATATTTTATTCAATTATTTAACTAGAAATCCAGGATACTGTTTCATAGGCAAAATGTAAAGTTGCCAGTTTCATTTGCTTTGTGACTGAGATTTAGTAATATCTGTCACTTTAAGAAGGTGTTCTTAAAAGGATGCACTATTTCCAAAATTAGCAATTACAGATACAGTAATCAAATTGGATCCATTAAATATCAGTATAAAATTAGTAGTGTCATATTTCCCAGGACATATTTAAAAAAAAATCAATATAATAGGTGGTGTAGGATGCAACAGGTACAGAAAGTTTAAAGAAAAAACTTTATTTTACTTTCCCATGCAAATACAGACACCAGGCTGCACACACATATTACATTTCAGGATCAGGGCCTTAGTATCTGTGGACCATCATGAACAGAAAGGAAGACTCTTTCCTACTCATTTCCAGAGCACCGTACACAATAGGAAGATAATTTAGTCAATTCTCATACCTTATTTTTTGTCTTTATATTAATTTCAGTTCTTCACCGGATTCATATTTGTCATGTGGAACTACTGTGTCTTTGGTTTGCATGTCTTATTCATTCCTAGGTTTGCTGTATTCTACCAGTCATCTCAGAAAGCTTTATGGAATCTTTGCTTGCAGTGTTCATTTGAGGCTTCCTCATGAGATGTACTGTTAGTGATTCATTCAGCTCACTCTCATTCATGTATTGAGTAGTCTTCCCTGTCAGGTTTGTCCCTTGATGGTTCCTGGTTTGTTTCAACAGCTTTACCATCTGCCAAAATGTCCACAACGTTCTCCTTACCCCCCTTCTATGTATGAAAAGAATGAATTTTTCTGTACAAACATAAACAAATACACTTTTTGGCAACATAATCAAATCACATTATTATCTGTTTTGTAATATTTAATTTCCACAAGTGAAGAATGATTTATAATATCTAAAAGGCAGGATTACTGTTTATTCATTGATTCTCTTTTTTCAGTGATTTTTAGCAGTCTCTGGAGGTCCAAAATTAGGGTACAATCAAAGCTTTCAAGAGCATTTTGCCCCACAACTTAATCTGTGAAGTAAATCTGACTGTACCAGAAATCTAGTATGTACCCATAATCTAGCACACTTGGGAGTATTTGACCAGGCGAGTATCAGAGCTGGAAAAATAATAAATAAGCAGCAAGTTAGGGCTGAGGTGAATTGACAGATCAGAGTGAGGAACACTGCAGTAGCTTGTCTGCTCTGTGCCAGGATCTAGCCAAACACCATCAGCCCTTACTTGTACAAGAGCTAACACTTGAAACAAACAGAATTACTCCACAAGTTTACAATGACATGGAGTAATTCTTTTACAATTATGAAATGATAAGCAAAGAGTTGCAGGCAAAGAATACTGTTACTTTTCTATAAGCAAGTAGGCATGAACAATTTAATTTCATTCATGAATTTTAATACATTCATCTCTTACATTTTGTACCTATATGCAACAGTTGGGTTTAGTGTATGGTTAAATCACATCTATGTGATCCTTAGTTCTCCTTTTGGAGCCAAATATCCCTATAAAAATCATTTTGTGATTCATAGAAAACACTGTTGAGGTGTTGCTCAAAGGCCTGGAATGGGGACTTAAATCATCATTGCCACTACCTTTAGTTGATGATGGCACTGAAAATCTCTCACTTGCAGATCAACGTTCTGCTCTTCTACTTCAATTGACAAAGTTTCATTCAATGGCACTCATTCCTGGAGAATAACTAACCACCTCCACCTACAATTTTCTGCACTCTCTGAGATGAGCACAAATCCTATCTAGTTACTTAACTCTTGACAATGCTTATATTTAACTTTGTAAGAATTATTTGTTTATTTTCTCATTCCATTGTGTCTTTATTTTTCTACTACTTCTTTCATATTATATGCATCAAGAAATCTGTTACCTACAGCCAAGCATTCAGAATATGCTGCGAAGAGTAAGTCCAGGATATAGACCTTAACGCACTTAAAACTGCCATCACCAAACAAGGACACTCCACCAGAGAAGTAGATTGAATTATGGAAGAGGCCACCCAAATACCCCAAGAAAACATCCTTCAATACAGAAATAAAACCCTCTCTGACCACAAACCTAGTTGTCACCCTTCACACCACACTGGAATCCATATTGGGGTATCATCAAACAACTACAACCCATACTTGATGGGGACCCCATCCTGAAATAAATTTTTTCTGAGCCTCCACTTCTGGCTTCCAAACAACCCCTAACCTCTTCAAGCTTATCAGGAGCCAGCTCCCCACAGACAAGAACACACCAACTCAAAGTGGCACCAGACCTTGCCAGCACAACAGATGCAAAACCTGCAGACATATCTCCACTGCTACAATGGTCAACACCCGCCACAACACACCTTTGAAGATCCATGGATCCTACACATGCCTATCATAATGTGGTAAACCTCATACAGTGCACTAAATGCCCCAATAGTAACTATGCAGGTGAAACCAGACAATCACCATGCTCTTGAATTAACTCACAAAGGTGAATGATAAGACAAAACACCCTATCACCTGTGGATAAATATTTTTCACAAAGTGATCACTCTCTTTCTGACCTATCAGTCCTCATCCTCAAAAGACAAGGCAGGGAGCTTAAATTCATAACTTTACTAGACGCTAAAAATCATGGACTGAATAGAGACACTGGATGTATGGCTTATTACAACAATCTGTAACCCATTAACTCCCTCTTTTTGTCCTATGACTGCAGGGGTGTTAACGGGTCACTCTAGAATGGTCCCTTACAATATGAGCTAACTACTTACACTACACTATCTATTCCACCTTGCAATTGTGCTATGACTCTGGCCTGGTTTACACTACAGAGTTAGGTTATGTTGACCTAACTCTGTAAGCATTTATATTAAAATGTAGCTCCAACCGATGTAACTCACCTACTACACCGACTTAACTCCACCTCCTTAAGAGGCTTAGGTTGACAGGTCAATCCAGTGTCAGTGTAGACACTGCATTGTTTACAGCAACTGTTGATGCCTTTCAGAACCTTTCCCACAGTGCCCCACACTGACAGTTAAACAGGTACAAGGGCTCCTGGTGAGGATGCGCACCGCCGTAACAAGGAGTGTAGTGTGGATATGAAAAAGCAATTTAATTATGGCGGTGGCTGTACATCGACCTAATTTATGTCAACTTAATTTTGTAATGTAGACTTGCCCTCAGAGTAGCTTTGCCAGGCCATGTCTACACTACACACTTATATCAGTATAACTACATCAGTAGTACAATCCAAACTCCTGAGCAATGTAGTTATACCGACCTGACCCGTTGTAGACAGCGCTGTGTCGGCGGGAGGGATTCGCCCATCGGCATAGCTACTGCTTCTTGTGGAGATGGATTAACTATGCTGATTCACTCTCCTGTCAGCATAGGAGCATCTTCATTTAAGTGCTACAGTGGCACAGCTGCGCCAATGCAGTGTTTTAAATGTACACCTGCCCCCAGACCTGAAGACCACCTTTCTGGCTCAAAAGCATCTCTCTCACCAACCATTGGTCCAATAAAAGATATTGCCTCACGCACCTTGTCTTTCTTTCATATTAAGTATGTTGAGTCAGATAATGTTTATTGATTACCAAACATCATTTAATCACTCATTTACGGTATTAAATATCAACTATTCCATTTTCCACAGTTAGAAACAATTACCTTGTGAATTCAACACTGTGAAGACAAAGAAAGTTGAGCTAGCCAGCCAGCTTTATTTAGCCATGTTTTTAAAATGTGGACAGGACATCTGACATTTCTGAATTTTAGCAAACCAAGTCCCCCTCTACCTAATAGTTTATAACTTCACTCACTGATCTCTCTTCAATATCCAATGACAAGTGACTTCACCCACTAGCCATTTACCCCTTTCCCAGGGCACCAACATTACCACCCTTTTGCCTTCATCTTCTAGGCTTTTACCTAATGCTACAACTTTCTTATTGTTTCATAACAAGTATAACAAGAAATTTGTTGTTCTTATCACTTTAAACTTTTTAAAATAAAGTTTTCATTCATGTGCTGAAATTAAAACTTAATGCATTTACTATCTAAAAACCTTTCACATATATGTTATGCTCCTGTAAATATTTCAGAGTGAGACAGGAAAGAGAAAGAAAAACCCAAAAAATAGGTTGCTTTTGTTTTCAGAGAGGAGGAAAGGAATGGATTTTGCACAATCCTCTTTTAAGTCCAAGATTTTCTCCATTTATTTTCACTGTAACTATCCAGCTCCCTTGAAAGATGGAAACAGGAAATGCTTCTAATGTCAGCAGGATTGTGGGACTCAAGCAGCTTCTCTGACCAGATGGGAGAAGGAACTTCTTGTGACAGTGAATTGCAGAGGTTAACATTAAGCTAGAACAGTTTGTTGCTTTTTAAAAAACACAGCAAACATCTTATTTGCGTCCTTAATTTCTGATATGCTCTGGAGAGGTACCTTCATGACTCCAACAGATAAATTTTGTTGCACAAGGAACTCTAGTTCACAGCCAATCAGTGTACATGAGTTTATTTTGTCAGTATGCAGTACATTTATCCAGTTTCTTTTCTACTCACATAATATTGTCCACTCAATCGCAAACTATGACTGTTCTTCATTTGGCAATATATAATTTGATTTTCAACCCTTGTTTTATCACTCTTGTATAGCTGTGTGGTTATTGAATACATATTCCATTTCTTTTTGGATGAAGGTGTATAGATTCTATTTAAGGTCAGGTTTTCCCTCCCTTAACTCCTTCCGACCACCAACTAGAGACATACATCTGTGAGTGTAGATACCATCCATGGCAGTGATTTAAGAGATTAGTCCACGGTCCCAGGTGTTGATTTTTGCCAGATGTATCATGCTACGGCTTCTGCTTCAAACTACAATTTTGTTACACTCATAAGGTATCGCTCCTGTTTAAAAAGGCATATCATCAGCCCTCCACCTGCAACAGAACTACGGATGTTCACAAAGAGCCTGCACTGCAGTGACACTGTTCAGGGGTGTGTATGAATACGAGCTAGGCAATTAATAGATAAGGAGATAGAGTCAGACTACCTTACTTTGGAAATTCCTAACTTTAATCAGGCCACGGCACAACATTACTTAAAAAGACACACAGACATTTGGCTGCAAAACTTAAATTACCTTTGTGATTTTTTTTTTTGTTAAATACATGGCTTTTATTCAAGTTTAGCTGGGTTTTCTCACATTAAAATTCTTCCAGGAATATTTTCTCTTTTTAAAAACTGGTTCATAATGTAAGTCCCACAAATAGCAAAACTATGATAAATTCTATTCCTTAACTAAACTGAAAAAAGCAGCACATTTCCAGCATATTGTTTCCCTGGCAGATTAAAAATTGATTGTCTTTTACTTGTTTGTTGCAATAAGTTTTCTTGTTTTATAGAAAAACATTTTTATGGACAAATCATGTTATATCTAAAACACAAATGTATTTACATAAAAAAGAGTTTTCTGAAGTCATTCTATATTTGACTAAAGATTGGTGGCTGTCTAGTGGTATACGTCAACTCACTTTTTCAAAGCAGGTTGAGTCCGAAGGAACGTTAACTGTAGTACGTATGAATGGAGCCAGTAAGACTGTTTAGAACATGTGGTGAGAAAAACTGTTTAGACATTATTTGTATTGCTAGGTATAATACTTACTCTAAATAATAGTCCTCATCATCCTCTACAACCATTGCCAAATTAGAGGTTCCAGACTTGGTGGTCAGTTCTGCTGTCATCTTTCTTGGATACTGTTCAATAATTATCTTCTAAGGTAAAAGTTACATTTGATTCAAACAAACAAAAAGAGAAACAGACAGACTACATGTCTCATCTCTTTCCCAGTTAAGCCAATGAGGTTTTGCCATTGACTGCAGTGGGAGCAGGATTAGCCCTATACAGAATATTTTTCTATATTTTTTAACAGTAAGGGTATGTCTCCATTACAAACCTAAGTCGACCTATATTAGGTTGACTTGCATCACCACAGTAATTACTGTGGTGGCTGTATATCCACACTACTGTCCTTGGGTCGATGGTGCACATCCTCACCTGAAGGAGGCGGGGGGGGGGGGGGGGAGGAAGAGAGAAGCTCGGGTTTCTCATCTCAGCAGGGACAAACTGCAGTCTGTAAAGGCCACTCATCATTGGCAAGGGGGTCGGACCAGCTGCTTCTGCCTAAGCCCAGGCTGCAGCCTCTGCAACCCCACTACCTGTTTTGGCCTTTTAGCAAGGCCTGCAGCCTGAGGATTTACCAGGCTGGAGCTCGCCTTGCCTTGCCTTGCCTTGCCTTGCCTTGCTCCCTGAGCTCCCAGGCAGCCAGGTCCTTCTCCCTCCAAGGCTGGAGAGAAAGAGACTCAGTTCCTGGCTCACAGCCCTTTTATAGGGCCAGCTGTGTAGCCCCAGCTGTGGCTGCCTTCCCAATCAGCCTATTCTTATTGGCTCTCAGCCCCAGCCCACTCCAAGGGATGGCTCACAGATGAGAGTGGAGTCCGAAGCTGCCTCCTCTTCTCGCCCTGGTTCCCAGCTGGGAATGGGGTCTGCCAGGAGCAGGGTTCAGCAGCCCAGCTCTCCCAGGGACCAGGGGGTAGCTGGGCTCTATCTGCCCAGCTGTCTTGTCAAGAAATTGACAAGACAGCCAATGTAAGGGACATTGTCTACACAGACACTATGTCACTCTAACTACACCAGGGGTTCTCAAACTGGGGGTAGGGACCGCTCAGGAGGTCATGAGGTTATTACACAGGGGGTTGCGAGCTGTCAGCCTCCACCCTAAACCCTGCTTTGCATCCAGCATTTATAATGGTGTTAAATATATTAAAAAAGTGTTTTTAATTTATAAGGGGGGGTTGCACTCAGAGGCTTGCTATGTGAAAAGGGGTCACCAGTGCAAAAGTTTGAGAACTACTGAATTACACCAACATAAGCCTTACACCTCTCGTGGAGGTGGAGTTATTATGTTTGAGTAGTAGGGCATTGGTGGGAGGAAGGCTGTAGTGTAGACACTGACATAATCAGGTTGACAGAAGGCTGCCTAATCTGATCTGATGGGAGAGCTGTTCACATCAGTGCTATTGTCAGTGAAATTTATGTCAGTCAGGAATGTGTTTTTTTCACACCCCTGAATGACAAAAGTTTTACCGACAAAAGTGCTATCGTAGACATAGCCTAAGTCTTTTTGATAAGCTAAACAGATTGCACTCTTTAAATCTCTCACTGTAAGGCATTTTCTCAAGCCCTCAAATCATTGTTGTGGCTTTTTTTTTTACACCCTCTTCAATTTTGCAACATTCTTTTTAAAATATGGGCACCAGAAATGTTTGCAGTGTTGTCATATCTGGCACACAAATACCTCATACAGAGGTAAAAATCACCTCCCTATTCCTTCTCACTACTCCCATTTATACATCCAAGGATTACATTGGTCCATTTTGCCACAGCATTGCACTGGGAGCTCATGTTGAGTTACTCATCGACTGTGACCTCTGAATCCTTTTCAGAGTCACTGCTTCCCAGGATACAGTTCACCATTCTGTAGGTATAGCCTAAATCAGGGTTTCTCAAACTTCATTGCACTGCGACCCCCTTCTGACAACAAAAATTACTACACGATCCCAGGTAGAGAGACCGAAGCCCAAGCCCCGCCTCCCTGGAGTGGGGCCGAAGCCAAAGCTTGAGGGCTTTGGCCCTGGGCAGGGGAGCTGTAACCTGAGCCCTGCCACCAGAGCTGAAGTTGAAGCCTGATCCCTGCTGCCCAAGGATGAAGCACTCAGGCTTCGGCTTCAGCCCTGGGTGGTGGGGCTCAGACTTTGGCTTCAGCAAGTTGAACACCAGCCCTGGCAACCCCATTAAAACAGAATGAAGACCCACTCTGGGGTCCCGACCCACAGTTTGAGAACCACTGCCCTAAATTATCTGGTCCTAGATGTATAACTTTGCAGCTGGCTGTATTAAAATGCATTTTGTTTGAATAGGCCCAGTTTATAAAGTGATGCAGATCACTGCATGAATGCCCTGTCTTTCTCATCATTACCACTCTGCCAATCTTTGAATCATCCATAAATTTTGTCAGCTGTGATTTTGACATGGTATTCAAAATGCTGGCAGTCTCTTTATACTAGGACTTCTAATGTGTCTACCACTGATGAAACAGGACCGATGTTACCAATGTTTAGAAAAGATTTCCCAATGTAGACAAACTGCTTTTATGACTTGTGACACAGCGGATAGGGAACTGACAATATGAGTAAGCCTGGACATTGCAAGGATGAAGAATATAAATATGAGCTGTTGGATTATAATCTAAATTTCCCTCTTAGGCAGGTAACTGGGGACACGGTGAGAATTCCTTATCTCTTGTCTGCAAAATGGGGATAAAAATTATTTACCTATCTATGCTAATTACAGGAGAATTGTGAGGCTTAATTTTTTAATATTAAAAAAAAATTGATGAAAACTACTGCATTATTAGATTAAGAACGCTGTGTATTAAGATTCAATTTTCTTAAGCATGTAAAGATAATAAGATTTCAGTTTTAAAATGTAGTATACAAGATTAAATTCTGCCAGACCTGATAATGTGCTTCAGTTTTCTGCTTGATCAGGAGCTCTTCTGCTTTCAGTTTTTGTACCATTTCCAGTTCTATCAGGGCCTTTGCACGATCTCGTATCAGCTGGTCCCTCTCTACCTTCCTCTAGCATTGCAGAAAAATTATGATGTTGACCAATGACAAAATATGGAAACTAAAATCAGCCATGTTGGGATTAAATGTCAAAAAAGATTTTTTTTAAAAAAGAAAGGAAATTCACCTCTTCTTCTTTATTTAATTTTTTCTTGTATTTGTAAAGCCAGTATGCCAGATAATTAATTGGGTCTGCTGGCCGATGCTCTGCCACCTCTGCAAGTCCCTCAGCTAAGCATTTTCCTATGCATTTCTTGAGGTACTCTGTATCCATTCTTATCTTCCACCAAGCGCTGCACCAATATATTAACTGAAATGTTTTAGACATTATTGAGTGAGAACATGTGCACTAACAAAAGGTTTCATATGGACGTTGGTGGTCATACAAATCTGTTTACATTGCCTTGGTGATACATCTCAACCCTGACATGGGGAACGATTTCTGGTAGTAAGGGAATATTTCAGCCTTAATGGCCAATACATTCTTGAATGACACAGCTAAGAAAGGTGGCAACTGAGTTGTTGGTTTTGTGCGATGAACATCACCACAGTGATACCAGCAACTCATTTCACATAGCCTGTTGGAAAGACATGCGCTGGTAACCACTTTTGGTTACTAACATCTTGGTTCTCTAGAAGTGAAAGTCCCTGTATTGCACTTCTAATTAAATTCTGTATCGATCTTGGTAAAATATTACTCCTTAAGTATTATTTTATTCCTACTGGATCTGCAGTAGCCCTAACTAGCACAATCTGCATGGCACTGAACCAAACGCAATAGTCTTAGTTTTCATTTTGCACAAATAGAGTACAAAATGTTGGATTTATAAAGAAGCTTCCAGGCTAATCTAGACAGCGTAAGTGGCTTTTACAGAAGAAAGTGTAAACGATAAGAAACTGAAAATGCAGTGACAGTGTAGGGCAATTATGGGAGTTAAGTACTAAGGCTATGTCTACACTATGGACCTTAGAGCGGCATAGCTGTACCACTGCAGCTGCGCCGATATAAGGTCTCCCGTATAGCTGCTCTATGCCAGTGGAAGAAAGCTCTCCCACCAGCATAATTAAACCACCCCTACCAAGCGGCAGCCATGGCAATGGCACTGTCCACACCAGCTCTTTTGTCGGTGAAACTTATGTTGGTCAGGGGGGTGTTTTTTCACACCCTGGACCAACAAAAGTTTTTCTGACAAAAGTGCTAGCATAGGCAAAGCCTAACAGGATGTCTATATTTAAATGTTACAGCGGCACAACTCTATAATGCGTCAGTGTAGACACTACCTCAACCAATGGGGAGGGATTTTTCCATTCGTGTAGGTAATCCACATCCCTGAGAGGTTGTAGCTAGGTTGATGGAACAATTCTTCCATTGACCTAGTGCTGTCTACATCAGGGGTTAGGTCGGTATAGCTACATTTCTCAGGGGGGTGGATTTTTCACACCGTTGAGAGACTTAGCTATAGTGATGTAAATTCCTAGTGTGGACTGGGCCTCAGACTGAGTCTTTACTCCTGGTGGAATTCTGCACTACTGTGTGTGCGCATAATTAACGAGCTGTGCATACTTTTATTTTTTTGTGCAGAAAAAAGCTTCTACCGAAATGTTCCTGCAGTTCCACCTTCTGCCCACCAGGGTGCTGTGGTGTAAGAACAGTAGCGGCAGCTCCCAGCCAGCTGGGGCAGACAAACAGCCTGCCTTCTTTGCAGCGCCTGTCAGACCACGTCATGAGACAGCAGGAGACAGACAGCATGGAGTGCTGGGGTGTGTGTGTGTGTGTGTGTCAGACAGGGGCTCATAAGGGCTAGCTGGGGAGGACAGACTGGGGCAGGGGTTGAATGGGAGTGGAGGCACAGGGCCACAGGGGGGAGGGAGGTGCAGGGCCACATTGTGATGGGGGACGGGGTGCAGAGCTACATAGAGACAAGGGAGTGACTAGGTAGGGGCACAGAGACACTTGGGGACAGAGGAAGAGGGCACAGAGCCACATGGGGATGGGCAGACTGAGTGGGGGTGGAGGGACACATGGATAGGGAGTGTGGGAACACATGGGGACAGGGGTAGATGTGCTGGACTGAATGGGAAATGCTAGGGATCAGCCAGGGTCTAGAGGGGGATAGCTCTCTAACAATCCTACCCGCCCCTCAAAAACCTTCAAAAACATACTTTTCCTACCCATACCCACATTTCCCACCCACTCCCACAACCCTCCAAGTTCACACCCTGGCTCTTTCCCAGCAATTTACTCCCCCAGCTCCTCCATTACCCCTGAGTCCTCCAAGCCTTTGCTTCTGAGGGGTGTGGTAAATATGGTTCTGAATTGTAGTTTAAATGAATTATTACTCAGTTCTGTATTAACATGCCTAGTAAGGAATCTATTTGTCAAAAAACATTTCCTGAATCATTTTTTCTTGTCTGTATTGTCACAGACATACTTGGTGACAGATATTTTGAAATAAATGACCAATAATAATTAAAATTGGTGTAATTATACTGTTATTTTGACAAATAAAATATGCAGAATTTTAAAACACTGCACATAATTTTTATTTTTTGGCACAGAATTCCACCAGGAGTAAGTCTTGTACACTGGCGTCTGTCTGAGTGGGACCCCCTACTGTCCAGGTGACTGAGGTTAGTGTGTCCTCTCAGGAACAGCCCAGGGGCTCTTCCTCTCCCCCCCCCCCCCCATGGGTAGCTACCGCAATGAGCAGCCTCCGGTATTACAGAGTTAAAGTAGCGGAGGTCCCTGTTGTGTAACGATCAGTCACTCACCCCTGGGTGTGGGGGGCGGGCCAGTCCTTTGTACACACGGTGACCGGCTCCCGCGCCGTGCTTCACGCGGGGGCCCCGCATCACTCCCACCCCAGCCAGGCTGCCTGCCCGCCCGGGGCTGACCCCACCAGGTGCCTGCTGCGATGCCGCAGCCCAGGGGTGGGCGCAGCGCGGTCAGCCCCCCCGAGCCAGGCACCGCCGCGTCCCGGTCCGGCCCACACGCCGGGACCCCACCGTGCCCGGCTCTCCAAGGCGAGCTGCCCTCAGGCCGGGCCGATGTTCTGCCACTGCCCAGCCCCGAGGGGGTTAATCCCGCCACCTTACTCACGTGACAGCCCCCGCACCACCCCACCACCAATCCTACCGCCCGGGTCACGCGGGCGGCTGCCTAGCGACGGGACGCTCCCCCTCCGCGCGCTGCGGGGTGTCCTCTGCGGCTGCGCGCTGCTCGAAGCGTCGGAGCAACGGCCAGCGCCCCCTCCCCACACGGGACGCTCGTTGGCCCGCCGAGGCCCGTTTACTCATCACGCGCGCACGGTTCGGTGGCACGCGCTGCGCTGCGCTGCGCTGCTGCTTGGCGAACGCGCCCGGTAGGGCTCCCCGGCCGCAGCAGGGGGTCGCGCCTCCCCCCGGGAAGTGGGGTGGGGGCATGAGCTCGGGCCTTGTCCCCAGTGCGGCTCCGCGCCAGTGATTCTGGTCTGTGCGCGGCGCCGTGGCGCGGGGGAACCCTTCAAATCGGTTTCCCCTGGTGAAGCGGGCGCGAGGAGCGGCCGGGGTCCCGTGCGGGTGGCTCTGCCCTGCCGATGGGCCTCCCGTGCGTCTGCGGGCAGCACGCGCCTGTTCCCAAACCGCCTCCAGTCCGTTTATAGCAACAACGCACCAGCCGCAGCTACCGGTCATCTGTCTCCCAGCAGCCTCCCCCCACCCAGCAGGGTCATGGTGTTGGTTCATAACAAATCATCTAACCCAGTGGTTTTCAACCTTATTTCATTTGTGGACCCCTAAACATTTCAAATAGAGGTGTGGACCCCTTTGGAAATTTTAGGCATAGGCTGCGGACACCCCTCCGCCCCCGGGATCCACAGATTGAAAACCACTGATGTAGCCCAAGCTAGATGGTGCTACAGCTGTTGAAAATCAAAACACAAATACAGGCAACCATAATTTTGCTTGCATTTTCACCTTCCTGGAAAGAGTCGTTTTTCGTCTCCATTCACCAGCATTAAAAACTGACAGATCTGTCCTCGTTCTTTGTTTATACAAAGAGAACAATCCTAAATTATGTTTTAGCGCACCACAGATTGCACTGTGAATACTCCTGGCCTAAATAAAATGTTGACTAGGTCTTTTACATTTTTATGGTGCTTAAGTATTTGTAAGGGAGCTATTATCCTTGTATCTAAATTAGAAATATTCTTTACACTTGATATATTTTTTGCTTTCCAGTTTGACCCTCTACTTCAACTATATGTAAAGGGCCAGTGCTTACTAAAAGGTTCAGAAAAAACTGTTATTTTGCAGATTATAGCAAAAAGCTAAATGTATTTTGAGTTCTAAGTTTAACACTAAAAATGAAAGTGTATTCAAACTATTATTTTTTTTCTGTGATCTTTTATTACTTCCAAAGCGTTGGGAATCGTATACTAAACAGACCGTGATTTCAGTACTGTACTGACAATAAGCAATATTCGGTCAGTGTTCACACACAAATCCCAAAACAAGGATGTTAGTATTATCATTGTTATAGTCATATCATTATTATACAGTATAACAGTATTGTAATAGTGGTAATATATTGGGTCCTGATTGTACAAACACTTATACACATGCTTAAAACTTAGCTGACATGAGGCTGTAGGAAAACAAAACCTGCATTCGGAGTGAATATATTTTTAATCTTATGAGTAGCAGAGATGAGACATATGCCCATAAATGAAGTCTTTTATGCTATTTATACTTGTCTCATACCTAACTATTCTTTTGTTCTAGAAATGGTTTAAACAAGAAAATCAAGCATCCCAAAAACAAAGTGTACAAACCATGCCAAGAATGTAAATATATTTGAAGAGTGGGTTGCAGAATCCTTTGAGGTGAGAGGAAACTATAGAACCTTCAAGAGGTAACTGTGTTCAGATGTGCATTCTATGGAGGTGCATTGTGACAAAACACTGATACATGCCAGTGTGCCAGAAAGTAAGATTTGAACTTAACAGGAAGCATACCTAAGGGGCATCTGTGCAAGAGACCAGAAGGAAGGAATAGTCTGTGATGTTTCTGATCTCACAAACAAGTTCTCCTTCCTGCATTTGTGTGACTTGCCTTTAGGTAGGTCTGTTTTCTTCTTCTTAAATAGATCATATACAGAAATAATTTAAATTCTAAGTAGCTTCTAGGTTCCTTTGGAATCCACATTGAATTCAGTGAAGTGTGTATTTAGGGACAGAAAATAGCTAATTGGGACTATTTGAGAAGAGCTAATAGAATTTAGCACTATAAGGAAAACTGTAGTGATCATGTACTATTGTAACTGGAGATAAGTGAGTATTTCCTAAACTATATTAAGCAACTACTGCTTCAAGGAAATTACATTTTGAAACAAATGGAGTAGAATTGTACTCTCTGTTTTGGATACATACAGGCAGATGTAAAAGAAGTATGGTCCCTTGTACAGGCTACGCTGTACATATTGTAATAAATTCTCTATGAATTGATGAGTTATATATATCTCATTGTGCATCACCATCTGAAGTTCTATAAAACTAATTGACCGTGAGCCATGTTTAAGAGAGTTTGTTGTTTCCTTAAATGTAATCTAGTTAGAAAGATTGTTAAAACATTTAAAATAACTGAAATGATATGTCCTTCAAGAAGTTATAACATTGTAAAGAAATTGGTACAACATAGATTGTAGTACCCTTAATTATACTGAGTAATATTTTACTCAACAAGTAGTCCCATTTACCTCAATAGGACTTTTTTGTGGAGAAAGGTTATACTCAACATAAGTAAGATTTTAGAATCTGGCCTTACATAAACAGAATACAGTAAGAATAAATTTTAAAGCTTGTTTTTATTATTTCACTATCTGTATAACTATGGACGATGGTGGTGCTTCACTAGACTGGAGAACAAAGGTATTCTGGGAAGTATATTATGTAAAATATTATTTTACAAACTGAATGAATGGCGAATCAGAGATTTTGACTTCAATGGGAGCAAGAGCAAGCCTCGTCTGATTTGCTTTTAATATGCTTCAAATATAGTTAGAAGACAGAGGGTCTAAGATTCTGAGGAAATTAAAAGCCAAGTTCATGAATAATCACTGTAAATCATAGTTGAGAAAAATGTTCTATGAATGATGGTTTTTCTCAAAATATCTAGCAGATTGGCACTCTTTTGGCAAAGGGGAGCATGTCTAAAGTTGGGGTGAAGTACTTTCTTAGGCAGTGTAAGTTCATACCAACTTCCAGGGTCTGCCTAGGCTTGCTTGTAAATTAAAGATGTTATTGTGGTTAGGCACAGGACTGGGATGTCTCCTGCTTTATTCAAATCATACTATACTGGCATATAATATAGATTATTTATTTCAGAAAGTGCATGTCCATTTCATTTTCTGATTAAAATACATCAGATGTGTGCACGCTCTTTGTCAGTAACACAGCATTAATGAAGATTTTTATGGATATAACCTACAAATTTGTTTTGATTGTATTCATGACTTTTAATTCACCTAGCCACAGAAGAACAAGCTTTTATTCACAAGAATTCTTTCTGGAAGCAAAATCTCTCAAATCCTAGCATGAATAAATCTATTTATGAGAGCATTTGTATTGGGACTACTCTCATAGTCATGTTGCAAAGCTGTTTTAATTACTCTCACATTAGTCTGACACTTACAAATATTCACAGATAATTTGTGAACAAAAAAGAGAATTCCAGTTTATAAAGTTTAGCCCATCTGATCAGGGAGCTGACAAATAGCATGTGACTTACATGACTAGGTCATAAAGTATGTATAGCAAATATTAATTGCAACCAGCTCAAAAACTCTGTGATAAAATGTTCATGCACAAAGTATTGAACACTTGTAAAAAATGAGCAAATTAGTATTTATTATTAGTAATACTTCAGTGCCTATAGACCCCCAACTCAGATTGGGACCCCTGCTGCTAGGCATTGTTCACACAGTGAGAGAAAGTTTGTGCCTTGAAGAGCTTGCGGTCTAAATTGGCAAGATGGACAAAGGGGTGAGACGGGAATCGACACAAATGACCTTTTCCAAAGTTATCCAGCAGGTCGTGGCAGAACTGAGAATCCTGACTCTTAACCTAGTGCCTTGTGAACTAGATAACGCTGTCTTTAATACAATGCACAAACTCTTCAAAGAGCATTCACAAAAAAAGGGCTGAATTCATTGGCTAAACTATTTGATATGGTTTAAATGGGCAATCACTGTTTAGTGTCTGCTTCCTTTACATTTTTCAGGAGGTGTGAATGGAGTCTGAATACCTCAAGAGATGCCTAGGAATATGCTTGGCAAAGGGACTTGCAGAAGTGGTAGAGCATCGGCCCATAGACCCAATAGAGTACCTGGCATACTGGATTTACAAATACAGGAGAAATTTAGATGAAGAACAACAGGTGGATCTCTCTGCATTTAAAAATGATTACTGTTACTCTTTCACAAACTTCAGTGAGAATATAGCCAATATTAGTTAATCTTGTTTCTGATTTGTCAATATCTTGCAATGACAGAGGAGGCAGGAGAGGGCTGAACTTGAGCAAGAGCGTGAGGAGGCCCTGAAAGAACTAGAAATGTTAGAAAAAATGAAGGAAGAAGAACTCATGATCCAGCAGAAACTTGCAGAGGAGCAACAGGTATGGCAAAATATAGTCAATAATAAAAATAATTAAAATGTCTAGCAGATAATACTGTGGCATTGACACCTCATAAGTAAGGCTAAGTTTTACTCACAGGTATTTTTAGTAAAAGTCATGGACAGGTCAGAGGGAGTAAACAAAAATTCATGTCCGTGACCTGTCCATGACTTGTACTATATATCCCTGACTAAATCTTGAGTGCTCTGGAGGGATGGGGGGATGAGGGAGCAGCCCAGTAGTGCTGTGGGTGCTCAGGAGTGGGGGTGCGCGTGACCCAGGACCCTCGCTGGTGCTGGGTGTGGGAGGAGGTTTGACGGGGTTGGCAGGCTCCCTACCTGGTTCCGCGTGGCTCCCTGGCTGTCCCTCGGCTCAGAGGTGGCCAGGGAGTTCCGCGCTCTGCCTGCTCCACAAGTGCTGGCTCCGCAGCACCCATTGGCTGGGAACTGCGGCCAATGGGAGTTGCGAGGGTGGTGCCTGTGGGTGAAGGCAACACATAGAGCCGCCTTTGCGCGCCTCCGACTAGGAGCTAAGGGAGAGACATGTCACCACTTCCAGGGAGCCCCCTGAGGTAAGAGCCGCCCAGAGCCCTCACTCCTTCCCACATGCCAACCCCCAGCCCTGAGCCCCTTCCCACACCCAAACGCCTGCTGCTGCTGCTGCTGCTGGGGGAGGCAGATGGTGGCCAGAGACTGCCCCAGCAGCAGCTTGTGCAGCGGGCCCAGGGGCTGCCTGAGCTGTTCAGGGGCCCCCGGGCCAGTTGCATCAGCCGCTACAGAGGTCCCTGAAAGTCACACAGTCCGTGACTTCGGTGACCTCCACGACAGACTCACAGCCTAACTCATAACACTGGAACCAGCCTAGATATGTATCTTATGGTTGACATATTGCATATGTCTGTATAATAGTGTTACAATAGCACAGCATAAAAGCACTATAATGTGACTTGCATAAAGTATCTGTGCCAAATAATAAGTGACATGACCATCCAGAACATGGCTAAGCAAGGAAACTGATTTTGCAGTATGATCTCCTTAAATAATGCAGAACCCTGAGGCAAAGAATACCCAATTTAAGGCTTCTCTAAGCATCAGTAACTTACAATTGGCATGTCGGGTGCTGGCGTTCACTATGCATAGTTGCCTGTCAATTAGGGCGGTCAATTGCAGTTAACTCATGCGATTAACTTAAAAATATTAATTGCTATTAAAAATTAATTGTGATTAATTGCAGTTTTAATTGTACTGTTAAACCATAATAGAATACCAATTGAACTTTATTAAATATTTTTGGGTATTTTTCTACATTTTCAAATATATAGATTTCAATTACAACAAAGAATACAAAGTGTACAGTGCTCACTTCATATTATTCTTGATTACAAATATCTGCACTGTAAAAATGATAAACAAAAAAATAGTATTTTTCAATTCACCTCATACAAGTACTGTAGTACAATATCTTTATCATGAAAGTGCAACTTACAAATGTAGATTTTTTTTTTTACTACATAATTGCACTCAAAAACAAAGCTATGTAAAACATTAGAGTTTACAAGTCCACTCAGACCTACTTCTTGTTCAGCCAACTGCTAAGACAGACAAGTTTGTTTACATTTACAGGAGATAACGCTGCCTGCTTCTTATTTACAATGTCACCTGAACGTGAGAACAAGTGTTTGCATGGCACTTTTGTAGCTGGAGTTGCAAGTTATTTACGTGCCAGATATGCTAAACATTTGTATGCCCCTAATTGCTTTGGCCACCATTCAAGAAAACATACTTCTATGCTGATGACACTTGTTAAAAAAATAGTGGGTTAATTAAATTTGTGACTGAATTCCTTGGGGGGAGAATTGTACATCTCCTGGTCTGTATTTTACCTGCAGTCTGCCATATATTTCATGTTATATCAGTCTCAAATGATGACCCAGCACATGTTCGTTTTAAGAACACTTACACTGCAGATTTGACAGAACGCAAAAAAGGTACCAATATGAGATTTCTAAACATAGCTACAGAACTTGACCCAAGGTTTAAGAATCTGAAGTGCCTTCCAAAATCTGAGAGAAACAAGGTGTGGAAGATGCTTTCAGACATTTTAAAAGAGCAGCACTCTGATGCAGAAACTACAGAACCCGAACCACCAAAAAAGAAAATCAACCTTCTGCTGGTGGCATCTGACTCAGACGATGAAAATGAACATGCATTGGTCCTCACTGCTTTGGATCATTATTGAGCAGAAGCGGTCATCAACATGGATGCATGTCCTTAGGAATGGTGGTCAAAGCATGAAGAGACATATGAATCTTTCCCACATCTGGCACGTAAATATCTTGCAATGCTGACTACAACAGTGCCATATGAACGCCTGTTCTCACTTTCAGGTGACATTGTAAACAAGAAGCGGGCAGTATTTTCTCCTGCAAATGTAAACAAACTTGTTTGTCTGAGCAATTGGCTGAACAAGAAGTAAGACTGAGTGGACTTTCTAGGCTCTAAAGTTTTACATTGCTTTATTTTTGAGTGCAGTTATATTTTTTATGTAATTCTACATTTGTAAGGTCAACTTTCATGATAAAGAGATTGCACTACAGTACTTGTGAGGTGAATTGAAAAATACTATTTCTTTTGTTTTTTATAGTGCAAATATTTGAAATAAAAATAAATATAAAATGAGCACTGTACACTTTGTATTATGTTTTAATTGAAATCAATATATTTGAAAATGTAGAAAACTTCCAAAAATATTTTAATAAATGTATTTTATTATTGTTTAAAAGCACGATTAATCGCAATTATTTTTTTAATTGCTTGACAGCCCTACTGTCCATGCACATGGTAGGTGTACTCAGTAGATGTTGACTGCTCCCTATATTGAGGCAGACAATCAACAAATCTGTAATTTACACACACACACACAACTTTACAAGTGGTTGCCATTGTATGATCATGGAGCACATCCACTGTGGTTCCCTGATCTGTGATGTTGCCTCCTATCCTATGTGGAATTTAGAGCTGAGAATTTTTTTTTGTTTTGTTGCAAATATTTGTTTGAATTGGATGTTGAATTTTGATTTGATCATGTATGCATTTTTGTCATGTTTGCTTTCAACAAATGTTATGTGAGCATTTGAGCATTACTGTTACTAGTGTTCATGCAAAGTGAATGTTTCAATATTTTTAGAATACATGTTTAGGATGTATATTTGAGTATAAATTGCATAATTCATACTGTGTTAGTTAGTTACATACAAGGGCAGCTTCAAGCAAACCTAGGGAACCACTGCACAATTATTTGACTGGGCCCCACTTGCATGTCTGCCTTAATGTGTAACCTTCTTCATGTTACTTTGCCCAACTGCTCTGCTCTAACATCTGCATGTGGGAAGGGAAGGTAATAGTGAATGTATCCAGAAATTGTGTGTTTGTGGAAAGAGTCGGGATTAGTGGATGGAGGTTTCCTGTTAAATAAAAGAAGGGAAAATCTGTGGTGTGGGATAGCATGGGCTAAGGAGATGTCCTGATTCTTCATATGTCTCAATTTATCATCACAGTAGAGCTATTTCAGCATAAAACCATTTGTATGTGACATTATGTAGAACTGAAACATGGGAAGTAAAGACTACACTCACATTTCTAGCTGGCCTTGGTAGAGCAGACCTCTGCCCCCCATGACCCGAAGCCACCTGTTTGAATGAGCAGTGTCTGAAATGGCCCCGTTTGTATATCACATGGTACTGTTGCCATTCCCAGATTGAGATTGCTTACATAATTAACCATAACAGTGTAATCTAAGCATATGACAATCAAATATACAATTTTAAACTCATGCTGCTCTCATTAGTTTAGTTGTGTAAGTTATAGCATGAATTGCATATTGTATATTTTTATACTTTTTAATTTACAATTTAACAATTTGAAAACTGAATTATTTGCTGAATAATTTCAAATAATTAATTTCAAATAATTAATACAGATGAGTATATGATGTTATATCTGCATGTGGCTCACAAAGAAAGAAAAGGCTAAATTAATCAAATAAGTTATTTGTTATGAATTTTCCCCTCAGCTTTGTCACAGAAAAGTCAAATTTTTCAAGGGACTGGTTGTGAGTGGGTCACAGTTTTGAGCAACTACCTCTGGGAACATGCATGTGCTCTACATGACTGCATATGGCCAAAGGGCATCTGAATGCCACTTTTGGACTTAATGGTCATGTTTATTAATATATTTTCACAAAATATGACAGCAAATAAAACAAGATTTTTGCTGTCAGCATTTGATTCTCCAGCATAAGTGTTAATGAATAAAACATTATGTATACTTAAATTATGCAATTTCTGACATATTATGGCAGCAAAGACCTTAGGCCCAGATTTTTAAAGGTATGTAGACATTCATGCGTTCAGCATTGCAACAGCTAACTGATTTAGGGGCCTAAATCTCATTTTCAAGACAGATTAGGCATTTAGGAACCTAAACCCCTTAGACTGTCAATGAGATTTTGGCTCCTATGTGCTTAAATCCCTTTTGAAATGAGATTTAGCCACCTAAATGAGTTAGACATTGCAACGCTAAATGCAGTAGCACCGAAAACACCTTTAAAAATCTGGGTCTTAAATTCTTGTGAGTTCTAGTTGTCTTCAAATGGACATTGGATTTGACCTTTAATTAGAGTGTGTGAGGGAGGTATGGAAGGGTAAGGTCTTCAATTGTCTATTCCGCTTTCCCTTTGACAATTAAAAGACCTTGCTCTCCATTCTGGTCCACAACTGATAAGATTGTTGAGTCACCTGATATTTCAACAAATCTAAACTTCTTATTATTTCAGTTATTGTATGTTTATGTTTTCAAGCATAAAATACATTGTAAATGGTGAAAAAAAAGTATGCAGTGTTGTTGTAGCCATGTCAGTTCCAGGATATTAGAGAGATGAGGTGGGTAAGATAATATCTTTCATTGAACCGACTTATATTGGTGAGAGAGACAAGCTTTCGAGCTTACATAGAGCTCATCTTCAGGTCTAGGAAACTTAACCAGAATGTCACAGCTAAATACAAGATGGATAAGCCCCTTCATTTTCAGTTTATACCAGTTTTTACTGAAAAAATCTCTGGTATTTTCAAAAAGTAGTATTTGGTTTTTTTCTGTATAAATAAAACATATAAAAATAGCGTGTTTTATTAGGAAAATACAGTACATTGCATGAGATATATGTATTATGATAATATATTAGTTTGTGTGTATAAAGCTGCCTGTTGAAGTAAGGCTATATATTAGTCTAGAAGATGCACACAATAAACAAACAGGCTTACACGCAAGCTCTGAAGTGCATGCACATCTGAACGTCCTGATGAATCTCACACTCACCTTGTACCCATTTCAAGCTGTTAGATAATGATTTAAAGATTTGACACACTAAAATGGGAAGAAAACGAAAATCAGAATATGATTCAGAACATAAGGAAGTATTCAAAAGATTTAAAATAAACAAAACGGGAGAAAAGGATGAAGTTGAGTGTATGTGCTGCAAGTGGTGTGGCATCATAGTTGACACTCAGGCAAACTGTATTAAAGAACATTTGCAGAGCAAATGACAAGTAAGACTAAAACAAGAAGGTGAAAATAGAAACAAGCAAACATTGGAATCAGCATTTGTCCAGGCACGGCAGAAAGAGCGAGATCAAAACGATGTAATAAGAGAATTTGTACATGCCCTCTGCTTTTCAGGGCAGCTGCTAAGCCTTGCTGAGATCCTTTGGAGGACTTTGTATGAAATTTCTGTCCAGCAGAAAAATCTTTGCCAAATTCAATCAATATGACCAAGAAATATCTGGAGGAGAATAATGATGCTCTGACCAACAAAATTAAAGGGAGGTTGACTGGAAATATAGTTAGTTCTTTGATTTTTGATGAATCGCCTGATGTTCTCGACCAGCTAATCCTCATGATTTTGTTTTCATTTTTCATTTTGTTTTGGAGAAGCCTGCACTCATTTTGGCAGATCTGGAGTTTGTAAAGTCAGCAGTCAAACAGTTGCAGCTGGTGTCAGTAAAACTTTAACGAATATGCACTTATCTGGAAGGATTTGAGCTACAGTGAATTCTGACTCAGCTTCTTACTGCGTGAAGTTAACACAAGATGTAAAGCTGAATGAAAAACCTAAATTGCTTTGTTTGTCTTGCCCAGCTCACCTGCTGCACATTGCTGTCTCTCATGCAACAGGGGTTCCCAAAATGGCTGATTAAAAAAATTCTGTAATAGATGCTGGTGCAGTTTTCAAGCATTCAAATAAAAAAAAAAGTATGATGTTTGCAAAGAGATCGCACTTGAATGCAGCATTTCAGTTCCAGTTGTACTGACAAGATGGTTTAGTCTGTATTTGGCTGCACAGAGAGTCCAGAAGGCAATAGGTGTATTAATGCAACTTTTAGATCACAAAGAGTTCAACAGTGGAAAAGCCAAAAAGCTGAAATCTCAAGCAGCTATATAAGAAATTAGGCAAAGCCTTTGTAAAAAACTCAAATTCCTGATTGAAACACTTCAGCCGCTACATGAAGCACAGAAGAAATTGAAATCCAGTTCTTTAACAGCTGTCTAATACAGAGGTGTCTGGCATTCTGGTTAACAATATCTCTGCAGAACTTTCTCAAAAAAGCACATCTGGGGAGATTCCAGAAAAAAAACAAATTTTTTCATGTCTGCGTTGCCAGTCACTGTGCAGGAGGACCACCTTGTGAAAGCTTTCAAAAGTTTTTACGAAGAGCTGTCAAAGAAGTGGGAAGCTCGCAATACGTCCCCTGATGTTCGCAATGTGTCCCCTGCAGCTTTTCAGGGAGAATCATCATTCTGGAAAGTCATTGTGCTGTTTGACCCTCATAGTAAAAGTGTGGCCTCAGCTGATAAATGTAAAGAGTATGCTTGTATAATCTCCCTTTTTGTGGCTTCTAATGAAGAAAATACAAAACTGGAAAGTGTCTATATGGCAGTGCCTTCCACAGACAACCACTCCATCACTCTTCTTGAATTCTGGAAAATCCACCACACTGACTGTCCAACTTTGAGCCATGCTGTCTCTTGCATCCTCAGTGTCCCACCTGGCTCAGCTGATGAGGAGAGAGTATTTTTGAAATTCAGCTACATCCAAGACTGTAGGAAAATGGGCCTGGGAAAAGACTGCTTAAAAAAATTGCTGCGAGCCTACACTACTCAGGACTTTTGGAAATTACACTGAAGGACCCCATAATGGGTGTTTATAAGTATTTTAAAATATTGGGCCCAATTATTAAATGTAAATACTTATAGTCTAATAGTTCTAAGTCTACAACAGTAAACTGCTTATTCAAATGAAAAGCTTTATTTGGGGATTAGCGATATATTGTTTTCCTGAACTCAGAGATGGCATTGTGTTTTGAGTTCTGTTTTAGTTCTGCAGCAAAGCACATTGAATTCTGTTCACGAAAGCATTAATCTGTTGAATGCTTTTCCCCCCGTCCTTCTGTCCACCAAAATAAATCCCAATATTTACCCAGAAAAATTAGTAAAAGTTTTTGCACTGATTTTCAGCTTTTTTTGTTGTTATAGTAATAAACACTGATACATGCCCAGGAAAAAATAAATAAAATAAAAACTGGAAATGATGGGCCATAAAGATGGGACAGATTGTTTAGCATAAGTAGTTAACACAAACTTCAAGGGACCATTCAAGGTGAAGTGGGGAGAAAACAAACATTGTAATAAGTGGGTGATCATTGTAATAAGCCATAAATCTAGTGTCTCTATTCAGTCCATGATTTTTAGTGTCTAGTTATGAATTTAAGCTCCCTTGAAATATGTTAACTACTTATGCTAAACAATCTGTTCCATCTTGTATTTACACCTCTGCCCCGATACAACGCGGTCCTTGGGAGCCAAAAATCCCTACCGCATTATAGGTGAAACCCCGTTATATCAGGGTAGCGGTAGCAGGGCTCCAGCAGTGATTTAAAGAGCCCAAGGCTCCGGCCGCGGGGAGCCCCAGGCCCTTTAAATCGCCACCTGAGCCCTGCTGCTGGAGCCCCGGGGTGGCGGCGGCAGGGCTCCGATGGTGATTTAAAGGGCCCGGGGCTCCCCGCAGCAGCTGGAGCCCTGGGCCCTTTAAATCGCCGGCTGAGCCCCGCTGCCGCAGCCCCGGGGTAGCAGTGGCAGGGCTCCAGTGGTGATTTAAAGAGCCCCGGGCTCCGGCCACTGCGGGGAGCCCGGGCCCTTTAAATCACCAGCCAAGCCCCGATGCTGCAGCTCCAGGGTAGTGGTGGCAGGGCTCCAGCAGTGATTTATAGGGCCCGGGGCCGGTGATTTAAAGGGTCCGGGGCTCCTCACAGCAGCCGCAGCCCCGGGCCTTTTAAAGCGCGACCCGAGTCACACTGCCCGAGCCCCGGGGTTACCACACTATATGCAAACCCATGTTATATCAGGTCACGTTATGTCGGGGTAGAGGTGTAGTTGTAACACTGCGAGTAGTTCCCAGACCTGAAGAAGAGGTGTGCAAGCTCGAAAGCTTGTCTCTTTCACCAACAGAAGTTGGTCCAATAAAAGATATTACGTCACCCATCTTGTCTCTTGAAAAAAAGTACATATATAAAACCTCTGCTTTGCAAACTTTAACACCAACATAGGTCAGCCTACTGTAGTTCGCCTTTTTTTCTTAATTTGTCCATGTTATATTGCTTCCATAAAATGACTGCAGGCTCAGCTGGAACGAGAACATGAGGAGGCTCAGCTGGAACTAGAAAGGGTAGAGAAAGAGAAAGCAGAAGAGCTGTCCTTGCAGCAAAAAGCTGAAGAGGTCTGACAAAGTTCCATTAATAATAATAATAATTAATAATTAGATAATGTCACAGATCACCAACCAGTCTTTCCAAGATCCATGCTTAGATATCAAACATCCTCTCTGATCAGCGCAGGAATTGTGTATGTATGCTTTTAGCCTATGGACATTTGACCAAAATGTCAAAATCTGTGAAAGAACGTTTCTGGAATGCATGTCTAGCCCTGCAGCTTCATTTCAAATTTCCCGAGTTACACACTGGGCTGTACTATCAGTCTCTTCAGCGTATTTTTCATAACCAAGTATAAATGGTTTCAGAGTGCAGCTTAGTATACATTTGTTTGCTTAGTGGTGCTGCAGTCTTCCTTAGTTATGGTTATGACAGTGTTTTTGTTTAAATGGGAACACAAGTGAATAACTTCCCCAGTCGTCCTAGTTGTAAATGCAAACACACTTAGGGTTTGTCTACACTAACAGTTTTGTTGCTTTAGCTATGTTGTAGCTAATGCAGGAAACCTTCCTGCTGTGGATACACTTATGCTAGGATAAAAGTGTTTATACCAATATAGCTAATTCTGGTTTGTGAGGCAAAATAAATTATACTGTCATAAGGGATCTTTCCACTGGTATATCTTTGTCTACATACGGCTTTAAAAAAAAATCACACCCCAACTGACATGGCTATATTGGTAAAACTTTTAAGTATAGACCAGCCTCCAGTATATGGGGTTCATCACAATCTAAAGGAGAATATTTTTCTCAAATCATTTTGTTAAAATATTCACAATGTATCACTCTAAATATCAAACTTTATAAAAGTGAGATAGAGAAAAGGTACTACATGAAAACCTAAAGTTGTTCATACTCTTCTAATAATAACAACTAATATTAGCCCTAACGATAATACATAGACCTTTTCACACTTAATTTATTTATGCCAGGGCTTTGTTACCATAAATCTCTAATCTATGGCATCTGTTTATTTTCATTAGTTTAGTGCATACTAAGGTTCTTTAACATATCTTCTGAGTTCTTAAATACATTTGTGACAAAATTAACAGAATTACTAATAACTCACAGTAAGATTTGTAATTCAATTGTAGGAACCGGGGGATAAATCAAGGACATTAGCTGAGCTTACAGATAAATATGGAGCCCCTAATTTGACCCGAGTTGAGGAGATAGATGAGAGTGGGCAATCTGACGTAAGTACGAAAAAAAAAAAGGCTAAGTAATCCCTGTATAGAGATTTTTCTGTCCCCACTGATGTCTATACAGTTAAGGCTGTGTCAGCACTTCCATTATGGCCTAAAAAAGAGTATTTGGGCCATATTCTCCAGACCTTCTGAAGAGAGCTTGATCCCCAGTGCATGTTAAAGCAGCCTTTGGAATGCTCTCTCTGGTTGTTGGCTGCCAGTGGCCCCCACAGGCCATTCCCACAGCCAAGGATGAGTTGATTATAGGAACTCTCTTGCCCTGCCTCATTTTCCCCCAGCTGTGCCCCTGTTTCAGCAGTTGAGGAAAACGGTGATGGAGCCAATGTGGTAAAGGAAATCCTTAAATTTCAAACTTTGTACATTCAGCGCATTTTCCAAATGAAAGTTTCAATATTCCCAGGGGAGCAGCTACCTCCCTTTGTCTCTGTGATCATATGACTATGATAAGTGCTAATTTAATCAACTGGAGGTGAATCTTGAGAGTAATTAGAGGCTCTTTCTTTTCCCGGTGTGCTAAAGCACACAGTCCTCACAATACTCCTTGAATCTGTCACTATAGGGAAGTGAGAGAACGTGAATCAGATTTTGACTTGTGCAAGACATTGTGGCGTGTATAACAATACCTCTTGGGCCAGCTACTAGAAATGAAATGTATCCAGTTACATAAATCTTGATGGTCAAAAGAATGTGTTAGATCCCACTTTTCAATTCAACATTTTTGAAATAAGTTGTTTTCAAGTAACAGAATATATTTTGTTCTAAATGATTGTGTAACTCAAGATAGTGGTAAAGACTGTTTGTAGTTCCAGTATGCTGTTGCCAGAATTTTTTTTCTTTGAAATTCATTAAGTTGTCTTGCCTATCTTATTTTATTGTCAGTAATGTAATTTCAGCTTTGATTTTACACTGCATGAGGAATTTTTGTTAACATGTTTTGGATGTAATAGCCTGTTATTTTACAAATGTTTTACAGGTGGCTCTTATTTTTAATGTATCTAAGAATACATTTGAAGTCAGGTTTTCACAATTAAGCTCATGTAATCATATGCATGCAATTGCAGGCATATTTGGTGTGTAGTTATTACTGCATTTTCACATGCAAATTGGGTAATGAAATATACAAATAAGTAATAATTATGTGTGTAGCCATTCACCTATGTAATTACCCACTGTTAGGCATATAAATTAGGTTCACAGTTGTATAAGCTTTAGTCTGGTGATGACACATTCTTTTTGCATTCTGGAAAGATATTGTCAGCGAGTTTACATAAAAACGGTGGGACCAGATCAATATTCGTACAGTATTTTATACACTTGCACCCTTTAGTGCCCTTTGTTGGCTTGGGAATCAGAGATATTTGTCTCTATACAGTCTTACTTGTTGATGGTAGAGGGGAATAAAAACTAAAGTGTTATTTCACTGAATAGGGGAATGCATAGTCATGCTGAAGGTTATCTAAACACTGTTTCTGTTTGCTTTGCTTTGTAGCATTTTTTACCAATTTCTGTTAATACTGGTAATTCTTTTCCCTTTTTTTTTTTTTTTTTCCTCTTAGGCTGCACCGAATCTCACGGCTGAATCAGAGGAAGAAAACCCAACTGATATGAAAGTTGATTCCTGAAGTTTAGTGACTTACTGTAATTGTGTATTTAATATATGGAATGAATTTATCAATGATACCTGGGGGTTTGAGAGTTAGATAACAAAATGTTTTAAGGCAGCTAATTTAAGGCAAATATCATAAAAATAAAAATCATTCAAATTCTGGGAAAAACTGATTTGACTTGCTACTGATTACTAATTCATGTAGTGTTCTATGCATCAGGTTGTAAATACTGTACCTAGATTCAATGGAACCAGGAGAGACAATCTCTTCTGAAGCTGATACACTGAATTCCATGTAGTTCACTTTCAGACAAGTATCGCAAAACCTAATATCCTGACTGGCCTTCATGAATATTAAATATTAAAGCTCTGGAAGTAACCTTAGGGATTCATCCTGATGTCATTGTCCAAAAATTCTCCTCTTCTCATTTATTAGATTGGTTACTGCTTCCATCCAGAACTAGTTGCATTTCATTAGTGGAAGAAGTGATTCCTGTATGTACACTGTTTATAATAAAGGTCTTGATCTGAGTTCTCTAGGATCAATGGGGTTATTCATGTATTGAAAATTTTACAGATACTTAAGTGCTTTGCTGTATGTGGGCTGCAGTGCTCAGTACCTTGTAGGACAGAGTCCAAAATGCTTTCAAATGAAAGGTGCTATGTAGAATATTAAATTACAGTTGTTATCTGATTAATTCTTGTGAGTAATGGGCAAACCTCAAAAGGTTTTGAAGTTCACTTCAAATAGGCATCAGATAAACATCATATCTGAAGGTTTCAGAGTAGCAGCTGTGTTAGTCTGTATCTGCAAAAAGAGCAGGAGTACTTGTGGCACCTTAGAGACTAACACATTTATTTGAGCATAAGCTTTTGTGGGCTACAGCCCACTTCTTCAGATGCTGAACTTAGCCTGATTTCCAAAATTTTCTGGTTTTCTCCTGGCCAAAAATTCCACAATTATGGTATTTTTTTTCTATATTTCATTACTTATATTCCCAGTTGAACCGAGCAAGTGCTGATGTGTCCATTTAAAAAACAAACTATAAAACCTTTGCAAAATTCAAATTTGTTTTGAGTTTGAGCTGGATATTTGATTGTTCAAGTTTTATCCAAATGGCTTCTTCTGTTCTTAATCAGATTACTTTTAACAAGGAAATGATGGTGCGTTGTTGCTGATTGTCAAGAGTGTTAACTTGCATGCTCTAAATAGACACTGACTTGTCTGGAAAGGAGACCAGAATGAATTGAGAAACTGGATGCCTCTTGGTTATAAAATAAAAAGGTTTCTTTCCACCTCAGTGTCTTGTAGCAGTACAGATTAGTTGGGCAATCAACATTCGGTTAAGATCAACAATATATAATAAAATACTACTCCATTACAAATTCAGTATATGGTTCCTTTAATTGATATTTTTGTGTTTTGGGATGAAAGAGAGATTTTGGGATAGCTTAGCAGTTTGATAATTAATCTGTGCTAAAGCTCGTTCTAGGATTTCTTCTGCCCTTTATAAGATAGAAAATATGTAGACCCTACAGGCAAAGGTCAGTCATGCAATAAATATTTTCCTGTCCAGTTTGACTTGCTCTGTTCGTATGGTAAAGCTGGCACTGAGCAGAAACCTGTCAAAATGTCGTGATTTAACACTATTGATTCATAATGAAATTCTCCAAGAAAATCTTTGCTCCTTGTGCACTCTCTGCTATTGATTCCTCACTTCAGTGCATTAGTGTCTTTGGTTCCATCTCTTAAAGTCAACAGAAAGATTCACAATGGCTTTGAATCATGCTTTAATTTCATGCTAGAAAGTGGCATGGGGCTGATAGGTTAAATGCATCTTTGCAAAGTGCCAAAAAATGCTGCATTGTAGTAACAAGTAAAAAATATGTAAAATAGCCTTGGATTTCTGTTGGCAAATAAATATTGAAAACCCAGAGCTATACTATTGCCCATGCATGTTGATAGTTTTATGCTGTTTATTGGCATCTGCCTGTTTTAGAGAGAACTTTGCTTTAAAAACACAAAAGTATAGCAACAATAGTCTGGGATGCATTCCTACAAACTTTGATTCATGCAGCTATTCTTAATTATGTAAATAGTCTCATTAAAGTAAATGGGACTATTTGTGTGAATAAGTGTTTAGAGGTTTGGGTTCCAGTGTTGCAGTGCATATATTTATTCTGAATTGATGCATATTTGTCTAATTTTAATGACAGCCGTGTCTCCATATCTTATCCCTTAGTCAGCTTTGAAAATCTCAGCCTTGATATGTAATTAGGAAATTCAACCAAAACACAAGACCGTGGCCCTTAACATGCTAATTAATAATTTCAGCTGTTAATTCCCTATGACACCAATAGAAACACAGTACCTACTTGTTATTTCATTCAGTTCCATTCCAATCACTTGGTTTGAAATAAACTGTTGATCTTGTTACATACACATCCACCAGGGTGCATATTATATCTTGGTCTCACATGGCAATATTTGTAATGTCCATAACAGTCTTGTTACAGTTTTTTTTTTGTTTTGTGTTATAATTGTGGGTTTTCTTTGGATTCTTTCTGCTTAGACCAAATTCTGAATGAGCCCTCTTATTAAGTAGCAGCTTTCTATAGGAAGTGATTTATTTTCCAGTACTACCTGCTTAGAAGTGATTAAGTGGATCAAATAAGGGCCAGATTCTGACACCTTTACACCCTGCAGTTCATGAATACTGCTGCAATAGCTTAGAGGGCTCATAAAGGGTCTCAAATGGCTTCTAGGGGAATTCTGCCCCACCCCCCTTCAGGAATAGAACAGAGCTGACGTTTGTGGCCTTTCATAGAGACATTCCTGTGTGAGGACAGGGGTGAGAAAGGGAGTGGCCACAGCTCAACACTATTCTCGGGTGCAGAGTAGTCTACAGGTGGTCTGGGCAGCGCGTTTGCAAATTACAGAAGGGACCACTCCTGTCCCCAGCCAGTCCTGGAATCCAGGGGTGCAAAGGTGGCTTAAAATCACCTTTGCCCTCTCCTCTTCTTGGCTGTGCGTCCTGTGAGGCCCACGGAGTGGCATTTGTGTTGTGCTTAATACACACGATTTGAGAAATTTTAATCCAATTAAACAGAGGATGAAATTTGACCATTGCTTGAATAAAATGGAAGGCACTGTATTGAGAACTGCAATCAGTAAGTGAAACTTAAGCTGCAGTATGATTTACCCTTAAAATATATTTGTGGGGAAAGGTAGAATTTGGGAGCCGGTGTTAGAAAATGTTGGGGAAAATATACTGCCAAAATATTAACAGAAGAATCATTAACGTGTTCTCTCTTCCTTTCCTCAGAATGCCTGCAGGTTTATTTAGGCTAAAAGGAGACCCCATATAGAGACCATCCAAAGAATGTGCTGATAGTAGTGTGCCCCTCACAGCTGTTGCCATTCCTCCAGAGCTGAAGCAAGTGTAAGGAGGAAAGCAGATATGAAGACCAGAATAAGGTCTAAATGAATTAGTTTAACTAGCCAGACCTCCACAAAAAAAAAAGGAAAAAAAAAAAAAAAGGGAAGCTCAGTCGCACACAGTGTGAAATGCTTACCTTTCAGGAGAAAAGGAATATACAGTTAAATAAGGGGAGAGGAGGCTCATTGTTACTTCTTGTTAAAGGGTGGGAATGCAAAGCTTACCTTTTCCCATAGATCCCTGAGTGCCTGATGCCCTGGAAAATGAAGAGATTATATCCAAAATAATATATAGCTGCCATGGTTAGTAGTACAGAATTCTGCAATTAGACACAACCCCTCAGCCTTAATTCATTTTGGTAATAACAGAAAATGAATTCTGTACCCTTTTGTGATGGCATCAGAGAAATATATAGCTCTAAAGGAAAGATTCAGTCATTTCCTTTGCAGCTTCAAACCCATCAGCCTAAAGTGGCTTGTTAATGTATGCTTAAACCTCTTGCAAACAGGTGGCTAATTCTGCAGTTTCACCAAGAGTAGTGCCAGAAGTGAGCTGATGCATGTGAGTCCTCCCACTAAAAAATTGGGCTGAAAGAAATAACTCAAACTGTAGTATAATGTGCCATTACAAAAGTGGACAGAGCCCATTAGGACATGTGATGTCATGGTTATATCAAAAGGTTTGGGACAAAGTTGTTTTCTGGATTATTGTCTTCTGATTCAATAGATCTCAAACTGCTAGCTGCTTGCAAACCCCTGGTGGGTCTGTGGCATGGGTAAGAAGACTGTCATGAACAAAATGAATACTCTGGTTACTTTCCCCAGACCTGAAGAGGAGCTCTGTGAAGTTTGAAAGCTTGCCTCTTCCACCAACAGAATTTCATCACATAAAAGATATTACCTCATCTACCTTGTCTCTCTCATCATGAACAGAACTATTTTTTAAAAAACATGTCTTGGAGCAAATAAACTTGGAAATGGGAGGGTTAGAATTGGGAGTTACATGTACCAATTGTTAGTGAAATCGACTAGCATGATGATAGTGTACTTCAACTAGTTCAGGTACATATTTAAATTATGAAAAAAGAATCAAGTCTTAATTACAGGGGAAAAACAGATGTTGCATCTTATCTGAGCAATTGAGTGTGAAGCAACAAATAAAAAGTCTCACTGCTGTCTGTAATTATATAAATGATTAACTATAAATTGAAATACACCCTCTCCCATCTTTATGCATCTAGCAAACTTAAAACTAGCAATTGGTGAATCCGAAAAGGCTTGGAGCTCAGGCTCCAATAATTTTGGGTATCATACCAAGCTTATCTGATTTATCCAGACCTTTAGAGACTGTAAGACTGGGTTGGAAATCCTGAGAACAGACTTTCTTCTGAGATCTCATCTCTTCCTGCTTTCAGTCATGGGCAGAGACACTGCAAGAATGGCCATTCTCATGGTACTTCAGTATTTTCCATTGTAGCTGGAAAGTGGAAGCGAAAAATCTTTTATGCACATTTTGGAATTTTGAATAAGGTTCATTTTGAATTTGCTTTGAGAAATTGATAAAGGTTCTGGTGTGGGTGGGGCAAGTACTATAGTCAAACTGGTTCTTTAAAACTAGAGATGGAGAAACTTTCTGAGGAAGAAAGGATGGAGTCTGAGTCTGGACCTAGACCTAAATATCACAGTTTGTCTTTACATTTATAGTGGGCTGAATCAAAACCACAGCTCTGAGCAGACCTGAACTTTGATGTGTTCAAAATCTGGATCTGAATTTTGTGTCTTGGTCTCCTCTTTACACAGGGGATATGTTAACATCTCAGGAGCCTGACCTTGCTCACACAGATGTCAAAGGCAAAACCCCCATAGTCAAAAAGGGGAGCAGCTCTGGGCTCTGCCCATATGACAAGCAGGGCTTCTGTCCCTTAAGAACAGTCCCCGTGTGCCTTTACAAACTTGGGTGCCTTGACTGACTCAGGCTACGTGTGGGAAGAAACTCTGCAGGAGAAAAATGAGATTAGTTGTTGCAGGGGGATGGGGAGAGAAGAGTTCAGCTAATGCACTTTTTTCAGTGCCTGGCCTCTGAGTAGCATGCCGGTCTCAAGTAGCATTTCTGGGAATGTACTGAGGGACTGTCCAATCATTATCCTTCATTTCCACCCCACCTCCTGTTCAGACCTTCTTTCAGAAACTACTGGCTGCATTCAAACACACCTATGTTTGATTCACTATTGCCTCAAACAGTTTTGTTTTTGCCAACGGTGCGTTTAGTAGATACGGTAATTTAAAAAAACCAAGTATTTATTTAGCTAATAATTGTAACCCTGGAAACAATGGCCTTCAGTTGTTTGTTTCACTTTAACCCCTAACTGCACTGTAAAATTACTATGGGCATTGACAGACAGCTGAACATTTCCATGGCTGAGGCTTTTTGCACTGAAGTTTTGTTGCAGCTATTTTACAGCATTTTTTTTTGTTGGTGGAGGGAGGGGAGTAACCTATGGAAAAAGGTACTGTTCCTGCTCATTTTCTCTCCTGCTGTTAAGCAAGGCATCCATGCATTTTTGTTTTATTTTTTAAGACATTTAAAACAGATTCCTTAATAAAAACATAATCAAATCACACCTCACTGCCACTGCTTTATCCTCACAGTAGGCACATACTCCGTGCTTTTATAGACATTGACCAGTCTACGCAGGGGATTTTTGGCAAAAGTTTCCCACTGCTGCTAACACCAGGGCAGCTGCACAAGTGATAGCAATGGTGAGAACACTAGTGTAGTCAAGGTGCCTGTGTCTGCCAGCATTTTTACCATCAAGTCACTTAGATCTGCTCTGAGCAGGGTTAGGTGATGTGGGGCCTGATACTGCACCCCACCCAAGCTGTGCTTGGCACAAAAATAGAGTAGGATCAAAGCTGGAATTAAACCACCTTTATGTCTCCCTGTATTTTTGCCAGGTTTTTGGCATAAATCAGAACTGCTTTATTTTATATATAGCAATGACCTCAAATGGCCATTCCAACAGCTACAGCTGTTGCCTCGGTACAGTCTGACCACACCTCCAAGGTGCTCCCTATGTCTGGAGAACCCTCTGTGCTACCAGAGAGTGACACAGAGGCATCAAAATGGAGTGATGTTGCTGAAAACCCTAGCAGCCATATCACCCTATTCACCATTACTCACAATTGTGTTGCTTCAGCAGTGAGATCAATGGTGGGAAATGTTTGCCAACAAATCCTGGTGTAGACACAGCCTTAGTTCTGATTCTACTTCTGGAGTGCAAACGCACGGACAGCCAGGACGTGCAGGAGGGCTAGGGCCACAGGCCTGCTGGTTTTATGGCCCAGTGCTAATGTCAATATTCCCTTTTAGAAATAGTAAGTTACAAGCCTTTTCCATTGCTGAGCTATACTTTGAAATGGAAACCTGCTGCTGGGACTGAAAGTTTGTCGTGGCTCATTTGTCCTGGGCCAACCTTGCAGGCAGAGACATGGGCCCCATGTACTGGCTTTTTGGGAGGTCCAAAGATCAATCTGCAGCTGTGGCAGTGCTCAAACTGCTGAGTGCTTTCTCCTATCTGACTTTTGCTCCCCTACTGAGCTGCCGGTGAGGCCTCTGGCTTCTTGGGGTGGGGGCATTACAATGGAACAGATACTTCATTTGCAGGCAACATGCTTGTTAGACAGTGGGAAGAAGGAGTGTGAACTTAGCTCACCATCCTCAGAAACCCTGGTGGGGAGAAAAAGAGGAGGTAATATGGGGGGAAACTGAGGCACACTCTCAGCAACAACACATTAATGGAGAGGGGCTGAGAAAGCAAAAACATCAAACAACAAAAGAGGGCGGAAGCCTGGGTGTGGGAATACATCAACGCAAGGAAGGGAAGGGGCTAGAGCTAAGTTCAGGGACAGACAGGAAGATAGAGCTGCCAGCTGTGATGGGAAGTGCCCCTTTAAAGGCAACGGGAGTGAGTCTGCTTCCTGGTGCACTAATTGTCCGGGGAGGCATTGTTCCTTCTTGAAGCACTGATTTCTGGAACTCCCCTGGGGCAGTGCAGTTCTGCAGAGCCCCCAACATGGGCCAATGTGTTAAAGGCACAATCAAAGCCTATACGCAGAGTTACCAACTCACAATTTTATTGTGGGTCTCACGATTGTTAGTAAGCTTCTTAAAACCCCAGCTCCTGGGGTGATGTGATTGCACGAGAAGCTATTACTCTGTGTTTGCACTTTGATCTAGTGCCCCTCAGCACTACCCTAATAAACATCATCAACCATAACTGTGATAGCAATACTTTAGTGCAAATATCAGCTTTAATGTTTAAGGAAACATGTAAGAGTTTAGCCCTCACAATTGCACAGAAAAACTTGAAAACATGAACCCTAAAGGATCAAAAACTAGAAGACCCCAACACTCTTTAAAAAAATCTCATGATTTGTAAGCCAATCTTATGCTTTTTGGAGCCTCACTCATGATTTTTGAACAGTTGGAGTTGGCATTACTGCAGATCTCTTCATCTGTAGGCAAATATCGATCTTTTCGCAGGGTGTTGAGAAAAAGAACATATTTACCTTTGTGAACATGTTGATACACTGAAACATGACATGCCCTCTGCTAATCTGTTCTCTTCTGTTTAATCACATATGGGCTAGTTAAAAACACTTTGGCTTTCCATGTTGCTACATGCAGAGGGTCCTAGTCTGTAAAATTCTCATCTTCAAAGAATTTAATAACAAGATATATTGTTATTTAAAAAAAATGAATAGAAAGGAATAATCATTTTTATTTCCTTTAATTACTATAACTCCTGTGTCAGTTTTCCTCTTCTCATTGCATTTAACTTATTGTTAGTGGAAATAGAGGAGTGCACATTACACCCTCTCTGAAAACATCACAAACACTTAAGAATACACTGGGACAAATGCAGCCCACTGCTCAACTCATGCAATCCCACTGATGTCAATTGAGTTGCACAGAGTGTAAGTTGAAGCAGAATGTGAGCCATGCTGTATTTTAAGCTAATTCCAAATCAGCTAACAAAAACCATATTCAATCTTAACTCATACTGCAAGGAGTGATACCAGGGCAGCTTCAGGTTTTTACTTATCTTTTCATACATTTCCCCAGGACTGTGTCAGTAGGGGCATCCTCCATACTTGGCTCTCCTTTGAGTGAAATTGCCCCCTGTGGTGAAGGCCAGAATAAGGTGAGTGCACCGCTTACGTCCTACTTAAATTCTCAAAATAGGCTTAGTGCATACTTGTCTAGGAGTGACTTTTATTTACAAAGACTAGACCAAGTTGTGATATGCTATTTCTAGTGGAAGCATGTAGGTCAATCTAGGTTTGTGTGGTAGTTCTCATTTACTTTCCGATATTAAAATCACAAACTCTTGATGTGTAAACCACTAAGCACTCACTCCAGGACAACAAACAACATGGGAAATGAGAAGCTTGAACCAGTTATTTTTATTACTTATCATTTTGAATGGACATTGGGAAGGTTGATTAAAACAAATAGTTGATCTGCTTTTGTCTCTTCTATTTTTGTATTGTTTGTGAAATTTCAGCAACTCTGCATCTAGTGATTTTTTTTTTTACCAAAGCAAGAGATTTTTCTTTTAAATGGGCACTGGGCACTGTGCCTTTAAGGGTGGAGCTTCCCAGACAGAGAGTCTAGGCAAGATGTTGTGAAGCTCTTGATCTTATTGTGATGTTCTGCTCAGAACAACCAGAACCGTAAGCCACTGCGTTACCCCTCTGCTTCAGGAAGTGAGAGCTTTGCTGGCAATTAGACTATCAGCTCCCTGACACACTCCTCTTGTCTACTTTACCAGCAAACATCTTGAGACCCTGCCAGTCTGAACCTTGCCTTGCAGGTAACAATCAGTGAACCCCAGTTCCCAATTTCCCCAGAGATGCCTCTCTGCAATGTTCAGTCGCTGTGACACTCACAGGAATTATTAAATTTGCTGCCTCCAAAGAGACAATGCACACCTCAGCCTATTAGATTAGCAGAAGATGCACACTTCACTTGAATACATAGCACTGCGATGGTTTTGTAATAAAACAAGATTAAGTCTATTAACAAAGAACGGAGATTTAAGTGATACTAAGCAAGAGAAAAAGAGACTGGTATGGTTACAAACAAAACTAAAACATGCTTTCTAGTGACTAAAATTTAATTTTACCAAGTAACAATCTTTGCCTAAGCAGTTTTCTTACTTTCCTCAAGTTACCAGCATCTCTAGCCCTCCAAGCCAGGGGATCCAACTATCACAGGTTCAGAGGGTTCTGTATTCTATGTCCCCTAAGTGATGGATTTCCTCCACTTAAATTAACCAAAATAAATAGATTTGAGAGCCAGGAAGTCTTCCTGGTGTGCAGATTCCAATCTCCAGTGAGTTCACTAAGCTCCTTCCTCTGTTGCTTGTTAGTTTGATGGCTTTGTTTGCCTTATATGTAAATTTACCTTCTTTGTCCTCTACCTGTAATCAAGCTGGTCAGACAGATAAATGCACATTTATTTGTCTGGGGCAAGTCGGGTTTGTGCCTCCCAATAGGTTTTATGCACCTATTCCAGCAGACATATATAACCCTGGGTACACAACCTGTACATACACCACAGAACAATTTGCAGAACCAGCATGGTACCAGCTTACATATAATACCTGACATGACACCTTTCAGATACACATTATGACAACAGTGTGTTGGGGATAATGAGTGTGTTAGGCCTGGTTTGAGTTACAGTATGATGGGCCCTCTGCCAATTGGCATTAAGGGGCTCCCAAGGTCACAGTTATGCAGAGACTGTTGGAAATGGACACAGAATAAATCAGCTCTTAAAGCACCTTAAGCACCGACTGATGACTGAAAACCACAGACATTACTTGCAGGTAGCCTTTATGATGAGCAACCCCTACAACAACAAAACCAGAGTTCACAGCCCAGCCAATCTTATCAATTCTATCTCTTCCACACACCCCCCAACCCCCGCCATTTTTCTTTTTCAAGGTACAGTCACAATTTTGATGGGGCTATCCTACAGTTCACAGGGCATTGAAACAGTCCCGACATATCTCCAAGGCAGATGCAATATGGTGATGAAACATCGCAACATAACTGCCGCAAAACTGTATTGCAACAGCTGTGTGATAGAGGACACAGTGGAGGGCCCTGCCCCTGCAATGTACAATGCACAGGCAGACTGCTGCACCTGGATAAATGGGCCGCCATGTGGGCACAGCAGACCACTGAAGGATCAAGGTATAAAATACAGAACCCGATAAAAAAGCAGTTGTGTGCTGGCCAGCTCTTCCAAGCAGCCCTATGATAATGAAACAACATTTGTATTTGATGGAAATTGAACAAAAAGTAATGGAAAAGATTTGTTTCACACTTCTGAAAGTTGTTTATGTATAAAAAGACCAAATATCATGAGACATGATAAAACTGCAAAAGCTGGGAATACTGAACGTGGACCTGGCCTGAGGCCATGGAAAGCTCTCAGTGATTAATGAAATACAGTGAAAACTACACCCATTTGAAACCATGATCTCTCATCATCCTAAGAATGAGTATCCTTAGCCTGTGTAAACCTTCTGCCAATGAATGCACTGGCAGCAACAAGGGCCATGTCTTTATTTTAGGCAGAGCCGCCCAGAGGATTCAGGGGGCCTGGGGCAAAGCAATTTCAGGGGCCCCTTCCATAAAAAAAAAGTTGCAATACTATAGAATACTATATTCTCATGGGCAGCCCTGGGAAAAATAAACATTTAAAAACCTTCTGCATCTCGGCACAAACCCAGTTTTGAGAAAACTTCTTTTCAAGTCACCTTTACAAGGTATCACTGGTTCTCAGCATCAGCCAGTGCTAAAAGGCACTGAAGCTCATTAAAAGGGTTGGACACATATTTTCCATCAAAACTTTTTTTGGATCGAAAACTAGGGGTTTTTAAAAAGCAGAAAATAATCATGGACAATGTCTGCTTTCCTTCAAAATTTGTTGTGTTTTTTTTTTAATTGAAAAGCTGAAATTAGTCTGCCAAAACCTGAACATGGTTTGGGGTTTCAGAAGTGTGTGGCCAAATATTTACTGCTTGCTGTGTTTGTTTAAAGAAACAATAAAAAAATTCTGCTTAAAAAAAATCCAAAACTTTTGAACCACCTCAGCTTGTGACCAAACACCTGAGCCCATCCAGTCAGAGATTTTTTTCCAGGTTTCTGATACTCTGCTGGCTTCCTTGACTCATATCTGTCTCCATAACTTTGAGTTCATTTGGCTTAGAACATAAGAACGGCCATACTGGGTCAGACCAAAGGTCCATCCAGCCCAGTATCCTGTCAACCGACAGAGGCCAATGCCAGGTGTCCCAGAGGGAGTGAACCTAACAGGTAATGATCAAGTGATCTCTCTCCTGCCATCCATCTCCACCCTCTGACAAACAGAGGCTAGGGACACCATTCCTTACCCATCTTGGCTAATAACCATTAATGGACTTAACCTCCATGAATGTATCTGTTTCCTAGAGACTGGCTCCATGGAGTCCCTCACAAACTGGAGATGGTTACTGTGGGTTTGTCTTTAGTATAGCTTATGTACATAGTCCACGAACTGAGCATTTGAGCTTGTTCCAGAATCTGGGATGAGCTTAAGTTGTGAAAACTGAAATGCTCAAAATAGCACATGCATGTGAATGGATACAGGGTGCTAAAATTAAATTAACCCAGGGGTTCTCAAACTGGGATTGGGATCCCTCAGGGGGTCACGAGGTTATTATTGGGGGTCATGAGCTGTCAGCCTCCACCTCAAACCCCGTTTTGCCTCCAGCATTTATAATAGTGTTAAATATATAAAAAAGTGTTTTTATTTTGGGGGGGGGGTCACACTCAGAGGTTTGCTATGTGAAAGGGGTCACCAGTACAAAAGTTTGAGAACTACTGAATTCACCCCTCTAGAGCCTCGGGGAATCCACGGGAGCGTGGGGGAGGGAGGAGTCTCCCTTGGTAGGGTTGGGAAGGAGGTAGGTGGTGTAGGATATTGCTATTCTCATGTAATCTCTCCACCATGGAAAAGATAACAGCTTGGCTCTTTGTGTTAAATAGCTGTCTGCAAGCCTTAGACTGCTGAATGAGCTTTAGGGTAGGGAAGGCTGTGCTCCCCAAACAGCCTGGCCCTGCCCCCTATGTGACCCCCATCCACTTCCTGCCCCCTGACTGCTCCCCTCAGAATCCCCGACCCATCCTGCTTCTACTCCCCTCATTGCCCCCCACAGGCCCCCAAACCACCACCCTGGGACCCACCCCCAACAACCCCTTGTTCCCTGACTGCCCCAACCCCTATCCACCCTCATCCCCCCCTACCAAGTCCTGACAGACCCCCGGAATGTCCACAATCCACCCCCGCATTCCCCGTCCCCTGATCACCCCCCCAGAGCCTCTGCACACTCCCCATGCCCTGACTGTCCCTGGGACTCTCTGCTCCTTATTCAATCCCCCCATCCCCGGCCCCCTACCATGCTGCTTACCCCTGCCTCCCCCCTCTCCCGGAGCCTCAGCGCGCCGCATCCAGGAGCGGCCCTGGCCCCTGGACAGCGCTGCAGAAGCCTGGCTCTGGCGGGACCGGAGCTTGCAGCCCCACCCCCTTACCACGCAGCTCTGAGCGGGGAGGAGCTGAGGTCCCGCCTGAGCCACGCCACTTTAGCTCTGTCCAGGGCCACTCCTGGTCACGGTGCGCTGAGGCGCCGGGGGATGAGGGAAGGCAGAGGCAGGGCCGGGGCCGGAGCATTTGCGTGGGGGCCCCTGTGGGGCCCAGGGCCTGGGCCAAATTGCCCCACTTGCACCGCCCCCCCCCCGGGCGGCCCTGATTTTAGGGGATTCTTTTTAATTTTGGCTCGAGCCCACATCCAGTAATCTGGGAACCTATAATCCCTCTGAGGCCTTTGCTAGGCAAATCTGGACCCACTCGCAAGCACAGAAGTTTAAACTGTATTAGGTGGTGGCATGGATAAAATGGAAAGACCAGGTTGAATGGGGACAAATATTAACACCACCATATTTACCTCAAGGTGCATAAATTCCAAGCACATAGACCCTGAATGGCTGATACAGTTTGTTCTGCCTCCTTCTTCAGTCAGAGTTTGTGGTTCCAGGAGTCCAGGAAATTAGGGTCCCTGTTCTGTAAGAAGCTCTGGGAGTCTACCACCTGTCCTGTTATAGTGATTTTAGCCGCTAGGATAGGGAGGCCTCACCAGAGTAGCTAGGCTGACGTAGATAGTTGCTGTGAATTCTTCTCCCATTGTAGGACACACAACTGTGCTCACTCTGCAGCTCTCCTGCTGGAAGACTCCAGCTGCTGCTTTGCTTCACCTGTTGGGTGTTGTGGCTGGGCCCAGCTGCTGCCTTATTCTACTCACTGTTCAGGTGACTGGAATTGTGGCTGGGCTTTGTTCTCTGCTCACCACCGGCTAGACAACTGGGATCTCTGGTGAGCTCTACCCACAAAAGGCAATTATAGTGTTTAGCCCTACTCTTGAAGATGCAAGGTGATAAGGGGCTTTAGGAACCCATCAAAGCCCCTGGCTACCACCCAGAAAGCTATTCCCAGCAGCAAGCCAGGAAAGTGCAGTTTCTTTCCCCCACACTCTTTAGCTCTGTCCATGGCATCTTGCCCCACCTAGGCAAACATCAGTTTTCATCAGGATGACCCCAGACCCAGTTATTGTTCAGGCTTTGCCCCAGTGGGCTCCCAAAAGGCTAATCTCATAAATACAGGCCTCAAATACAAAATTTAGTTAACTTATACTCCAATGTCCCAAACTACCCTTAGTTAAGGTGCACCCCAGGACCTGCCCTTTTAGTTGGCTCCGCTTGCTCTCCAGCAGATGACAGCAGAGAGCTCACTCAATTACCTTTCTTTTCTCATAGGCTTTGGGCCATAAGTCTTACACCTGGGAGTGCCCAGTGATCATAATATATATTAGGTACCTAGTGCTATGTATGCACTTATCCTACTGCTATATGTCCTTTGCCTACTATCTTGAGGTTCTTTGTCAGACACCTGGTGGTTTTGGTTTGTATTTTATTCAGATGTGCTAAGCCAGAAGTTCTCAAAACTGTGGTCCATGGACCACCAGTGGTCAGCAAGCTCTATTCAGGTGGTTCACGGATAGTTCCCTCTAAGGCAGGGGTCCCCAACCCCCGGTCCGCGGCCCGGTACCGGTCCGCGGCCTCTTAGAAACCGGGCCGCGAACCGACCCAGTGGAGCTTCCGCAGGCGTGCCTGCGGGAGGTCTACCCGAGCCGCGGGACGAGCGCTCCCTCCGCAGTCGTGCCTGCGGGAGGTCCGCTGGTCGCGCGGCTCAGCTGGACCTCCCACAGGCATGACTGCGGAGGGTCCAGCAAATGCCGCCCTGGGGGGCAGGACGAAACCGGTCCCTGATCCTAAAAAGGTTGGGGACCCCTGCTCTAAGGTGCATGCCTGGGCAGCCACACACGAGAGAATGAAGGTCCACCTACCTAATTAGTGGAGCTGCACAGGTGTCTGGACCCTGGAGAAGACACACATGTAAGGTAAGGTGATGGCCTTGGGAGGAATAGGGGGTAGGTGGAAGGGGGCAGTGGGGTGAGAAGAGGGGGTGGGGAGATTTTGGGACATTCAGGGCTGTGGTAGCCAGAGAAAGAGGCAACTTTCCCTAGCTCCATGGCTGTGGCTGTTGGGGAGAAACAGCCCTCCTTCCCAGCCCCAGCTCTGGGCCTGCTGTGGCAGGGGAGAGGGCACATCAACTGCATTAGAAGGGTAAGACTACTGATATTAAAATATGAGTTGTGTGCTTTTATTTGTAGAACAAAAAAAGTTAATGATTATTAAGTTTTTTTAATATAGCACTTTTATCCAAAGCGCTTTACAAAAGTTAGCTAATGGTACAAACAACATTTGGAAAGATCATTAAGTGGTCCACCGAGACCCTCAGCAATTTTCAAGTGGTCCTCGAAAAAAAAAGTTTGAGAACCACTGTGCTGTCGTTGAATTTCAACAAAATCCTTCAAACACATGTGAAAGATAATGTTGTTTGCCAATATATTTGCCTGGAACAAGTAATTAGATATGCTACCTGCCTGCTGCTACTCCCTGGCAGGCTCTGCTTTGGTGGCAAGGATGGCAGGGAGATAGAGTTGGTCAATAAGGTAATGTTCTTGCCAGTTTACTGCAGCCTTACATTGTCAAGGTTCTGGATAAGCCCTGCAGCAAGGTGGAAGGAGCATGTAGCCATGGACGGGGAATAATGGTTGATATGGATGCATGATATGTATTTCATCTGCCATCCAGGATAGCAGAACAATCCAGATATATTAAATGCTACATGCTTTGCCATTTCATCTAGTCAAAATGAAATCTCTTTTGCACTGAGCAAGAGAGTTGTTGCACAACCTGGGGCTTACACCTGTGCAAAGTGAGTATAAAGTGTTACTAAATACTGTCTACCAAACGAGCACAGCAGCTCTGTCAGCTTCCCCACACTGCTCCACTAATGTGCTGCATCGTTGCTCAGGAGGGTCTGCCTCTAGGAATACAAAGATAGTTTAATATCTCTGTTCTTTCAGGCCTCAGCCTTTCTGTTCAGTCTGCCAATAAGGATATTAGTAACAACTATAATGTTGTTTTTGTGGTGTAGTCACCTGTTCACTGGAAAGTGGACCTAGACCACCACACTCATTTCATATAGGTCTCTGAAGCGAAGTCTGAAGAGAATTTTCATTCACTAGTACCCTGATCTGCATTGGAACTAGCAACTGTTGCAATGATTTCCCTTAAGAACTTGCCACTATTGCTCTCAGAGTATAATATTCCCTATATTTACCACAGGGAATACCTCAACAATGCTGCAAACATGGAGGAGGGGGAGAGAGGGAATTCATTAGTTATTTAAGGCAATGGGGAACTTGAAAGGCTCTGGAGCTTTTTACCAATGTGCCCCAAGCCATCAAGTCTACCTAAAAAAATCAGTGAATTTTTAAATGTCGTGTTGAAAAACTCCATAAAATCCTTCATCATGAATATGAGGGACTCTGCTGTAAAAATGGCCCTTAAATTTGTCTCAAATGTCTGAGACTCACTCCAATCAAGTGAGAATTGGCAAGTACACATCAGAGGGTTGAATTCTTCTGCCAGAACAGGAACAGAAAAAAAGGCACTTATGTCAGTGGGAGCCAAATGTAAGTGAAGACACTTCCACAGCTAGGTTGACACAAGGCAATTTATGTTGACCTAACCCTGTAGTGTAGACCAGGCCTATGATCCTCTTCACGTAATGGAACGAATTTTTCAAGCTGCCTCCAAATACTCCTTTATGAGACCTGTCACGTGTATGTGCAAATCTCCCCATCTGTGTGTACAAATGGACATTTACATGCTTATATCAGGCAATTGTTAGTATATATCTGGCAAGCAGAAATTTGAGTTTTTGTATGTGCAAATGGGGTACTACTGCAAATACTGTGGGCACTTTTGCAGAGAAACTCATATATGTTTTTTGACCGGTAGGTAATTAAGTATGTATCAAGTAATGCAATTACTGTTGTGCACCACATGAAAGAAAGAGTCTGCTGGTGTTTCATATCCTGGACAAAGTCCAAAGTATCTGAAATTAACCTAATGTTCCTTGTCAGGAAGCCAGCCTGCCTAGATTCACAGAAGCTGTCTCTTCACAACTCTGTTACTGTGGGTAGGTTTTGGATGTTCACAAAATACTGACTTCATGTGCTAGAGTCAATATTTGTTTCACAGTTCAAAGTCTATTTACAGTCTTATAAACACTACCCCTGCATTTCAAACTTTTTGTACTGGTGACCCCTTTCACATAGCAAGCCTCTGAGTGAACCCCCTTATAAATTAAAAATGGGGGAGTTAATTTAATTTAATGGGGGTTAGGGCTGTCAGCCCCATGGAGCTGACAGCTCATGACCCCCATGTAACCATCTTGCAACCCCTTGAGGAGTCACAACCTCCAATTTGAGAACCCCTGATAAAAGGCTCCATTTTCTGAGGTAGTTAGTAGGTCAGAGCATCTTATTTATTTATGCTAATAATATATCCAGCAATGTGAATGGATGAAATTGTACAGATTCTGAGCTCTTGGAAGAGTGCCAAGGTTCTCAAGACAAAATTCTGTTCTGGATTGAAATCCACTGATCTAATTAGGTATGGGACAACATGGGCAGGTGACCTGGCAGAATTACTATTAAAAATAGATAAGTACCAACAAGGATTCTTAAATTCAAGATTATTCCCTCTGATGCTCAGTGGGAGTTGTGTATGCGTGTGCATTTTAGGTATAATCTGTCCCTATGTTATTGAGATGAATGACAATTATTTAATCTACATTTCAAAGGACAATTATCCTGTGGGGAAAGCATGCATGACTGTGAGTTTAGAGGAAGCCCACTTCTGATCAAAAAGCTTTTCCATTTTAGTCCAATGAATATCTTTAATAATGAATGAAAAAATATATTAATTGTGAACTCACGCAAATATATCTTCAGCTCAGGCAACACAGTTATATAGTTTCATGTTTATAAAGTAATCTTTCTGTTGTGATTGGAGGCAAAGCCTGAATGGGGTCTGGGTTATACTTTATTTATTATTGTTATTAATAATTATTTTATTACAGTAGCACCTAGAGGACCCATCTAAGAGCATGATCCATTGTGGTAGGCACTGTATAAGCACACAATAAGAAGCAGACCCAAAGAGCTTATTTATAGACTCAAAGACTTTAAAGTCAAAAGGGACCATTGTAATCATCTAATCTGACCTCCTACAGGCCATAGAACCTTACCCACCCACTCCTGTAACAGGCCAATAACTTCTGGCTGAGTTTCTGAAGTCCTCAAATCATGATTTAAAGCAGGCCTGCACAACTCATAAAGTGGCAAATTACTCCAAAGAAAACAGCTGAGGGCAAAACTCCCCCCGCAGCCCTGCCGACCTGGCTTCAACCTGTTAACTCAAGCTTCTTTTCTCTGCTCCCACTGGCTCCATTTCCTCCATGAGCACCACCAATAGATTCTCCATGAGTGGTCTGTGGCTTTATGGTGAGTTGTATGGGAGAAAGGGGAGAGTGATGGGTTTGACAAACAAGAATAAAAAAGGTAAGAGGACAACAGAAGGAAAAATACACAGAAAGGAGAAAAAAAGGACAAGATGGGGCAAAAAGAGCAGATAAGGACAGCATAGAGAAAGGGAGGGGGGAAATGGGCAAATAAAAGGGAGTGATGGCAACAAGGCACGAGTGGTCTGGGGCCAGGCCAAAATGTCAATTCTATCTCATATCTAATCTATTTTCTTACACAGCCCTCCACACCCCAAGTATTTATGCACCTCCCAGGGATTAAAAAACAGAAATAACAATTCTCAGGGGGCTCTGACTAAAATGACCAAGAATCACCAACATAGGGGCTTGTTAGATTTCTGAAATGAAGTACAATGTGTGGAAAGGCTGCCTGAGTTTCAACAGGGATCACATATGTGCACACTGAAGGACACTTTTCTTAAACCCTACCCTGACCTGCAAGAGAAGAGATTATTGCATCATGTCAGCAACGAGGTGCATTGACAGGAAAAGCTGTGTGCAGGCTGTGCACAATGTATGCTTAGCACTCCAGCCAGTGCTGGAAGTATTTGCATGAGCATAAAACAGCTAAGAAAATTATGAAAGTTCCTTGGCCTCTGAGGAATATTTTGTAGAGAAATAATACTTATATTTTTGCCATAAAGTTTCCTTGGCTCTAGGATGATTTCTCGATTGCTATCTATATATTTTATTTGGGCATAAGCTTCTGTGGGTAAAAAAACCTCACTTCTTCAGATGCATGGAGTGAAAGTTACAGATGCAGGCATTATATAATGACACATGAAGAGACGGGAGTACCTCACAAGTGGAGAACCAGTGTTGACAGGGCCAATTCGATCAGGGTGGATGTAGTCCACTTCCAATAATAGATGAGGAGGTGTCAATTTCAGGAGAGGCAAAGCTGTTTTTGTAATGAGGCAGCCATTCCCAGTCCCTATTCAAGCCCAAATTAATGGTGTTAATTTTGCAAATGAATTTTAGTTCTGCTGTTTCTCTTTGAAGTCTGTTTCTGAAGTTTTTTTTGTTCAAGAATAGTTAACTTTAAATCTGTTATAGAATGTCCACGGAGATTGAAGTGTTCACCCACTGGCTTTTGTATGTTACCATTCCTGATGTCCAATTTGTGTCCATTTATTCTTTTACATAGGGACTGTCCGGTTTGGCCAGTGTACATGGCGGAGGGGCATTGCTGGCACATGATGGCATATATAACATTAGTAGACGTGCAAGTGAATGAGCCCTGGATGGTGTGGCTGATGTGGTTGGGTTCTCTGATGGTGTCGCTAGAGTAGCTTTGCCTCTCCTGGAATTGACACCACCCTGATCGAATTGGCCCTGTCAACACTGGTTCTCCACTTGTGAGCAGGGGCGGCTCTAGGGATTTTGCTGCCCCAAGCACGGCAGGCAGGCTGCCTCCGGCGGTTTGCCTGCGGAGGGTCCGCTGGTCCCGCCACTTCGGCGGACCTCTCACATGCTGCAGGATGTCCGCCGAAGACATCACAGGCTGCAGAGCACCCCCCGTGGCTTGCCGCCCCAAGCACGCGCTTGGTGTGCTGGGGCCTGGAGCCGCCCCTGCTTATGAGGTACTCCCTTCTCTTCATGTGTCATTATATAATGCCTGCAGTTGTAACTTTCACTCCATGCATCTGAAGAAGTGAGGTTTTTTACCCACAAAAGCTTATGCCCAGATAAATCTGTTAATCTTTAAGGTGCCACCCAGACTCCTTGTTATTTTTGTGGATACAGACCAACATAGCTACCCCTTGATATATATTTTAGACTCTTAATTACGTTGGATTTGTTTTCATTGCTGCCAACCTTTCTGGATCAACCTGGGACCTAAAATCTTTCTGGCTAGTGCATTGTCACCAGTGATTGAAATTCTGTGCATTACATTCAGTCCTCATTAACATCTGTGCCATCACATTGTCTTCAAAGAGGTCACACAGGGCTCACTAAGAGCAGAATTTGGCCCTACATTTTGACATTAATGAACGATTCTGTCGACGTATGAGACAGAAGCTAGTACAATACATTCTCCCATTGTTGGGTTGGTTAAAAATTAGTAAAAGCTCATTATAGGGCCTGATCCAAAGACCTTTGAAGTCAAAGGAAAGATTCACGCTGGCTTCATTGGCTTTGAATATTGCCTTGTAGTCACTAAAGTCAGCTGATCTGAATGAATACACTCAGGGACCTGAACTGATGGGTAAGGAGGTGCTGTTTTTACAAAATAACTTTCCTGACAATCCCATGATCTGAAAGTGCAGTCAGTCAGCCAGAATGAGTAGATTTTGCAGCATCGAGCCCACTATCACTAGAATGAGAAAGGGGAAAATTGGGCACATGCAATACTTTATTATGTTTCTTTTGCCTTAGAGGGTTGATAGTTACACATGATAGTAGAGCTCAGTCTTGCCATTTTACAAATATTTAACAAATTAAGGAGTTTGGGAAGAGAAGCCAAATTAAATATTATTGTAACCTATAACGGCTCATGGTTGGTAACAAAGTTTCTGAAAAACAGCATGTCAAGGGGGTCCATGGCCATGCAATATTTCCATGCACAAACATTTCTGGTTGCGTTACTTCCAATATTAAAACTATACCCGGAAGCAGTTCAAACTGGAAGTCTTACATAGATCAGGTTTCAGAGTGGTAGCCGTGTTAGTCTGTATCAGCAAAAACAATGAGAAGTACTTGTGGCACCTAAGGTGCCACAAGTACTTCTGGTTGTTTTTACATGGATCAGTAGCTATATAGCATTTCTAGAACATTATTAGCATATGCACTTCTGTTATACTTGATGATTCATAGATTCCAAGGCCAGAAAGGAACAATCTGATTTAGTCTGACCTCTCACTTAACACAGGCCATAGAATTCTCTAAAGATCTGCAACATTAGTTCACATCTCCAGAAATGTGGATTCCTAAAGGGGAGCTGCAAAGGCAAAACAAACAGTGGTCCATGCAAGCTCATTGGCAATTCCCCTTCAGTTACTCACATCCATCAGTGTTGGCAGGATTGGGGCTTGTGTTTTGGAGTTCTTGTTTCTTTACACTGAACTAAGAAAGCTTGGTAGGTCTGTGTATGTGTTTTGATTTGTCTGTTTGTGTTTTACCTTATAAATATTTAGAATGTCAAATCAAGGTCCCTTCCAGTTCTAGGAGGTAGGATATCTCCATTATCTTGTCTGTTCTGTTTTTGCTGGAGGTTTCCTTGGAGGACAAGAGAACTAGAGTGGAACCTTTCTCTGTCCTCGGTTGAAGAGGAAAAGGTTCTGAAATGTTCACACAGAAAGCTTTTCTCTCAGGTGTTTGTCAGCTCCCATTGTGTCTATGTTTTGACATACAGAAAAAAGTCTGGATTAAACGAAGAGGAATGTTTGTCACTTGGTTTTATGTAACTTTAAAAGTTAATATGAACTTCAAATGTTATTCATTAACTGGAGTTAATATAATTACCTATTTAGGTTGGTGTTACTCTTTGGTCCTCTAAACATGACAAATTTTTCTTTTCAACATATCAGTTTTTCCTCAATCATAGCAATGCAGCATTTACCCACATTGCATACAGACTTGGGCAGATCCCATGGCAATGGAACAATGCTAACAGACACCAAGTGAAGAGCTGCCCCACTGTGTGTCCATAGTGATTAGACATGGGCAAACAATGCAGGAAATTATGGGTGTAAATTATTGTTCCCGGGAAAGGATGCAGAAAATGAAAGTCTCAGGAATACAGTACTTGTGCAAATATGTATTAAAGCAAAAATTTGAAGCAGAAGTGACTTATCAAGTCCTCCTCCTGCTTGTAAAATAATCATAATAATCAGTGGAGGAGATGTATATTGTCAGATGCCAAATTGGAGAGTGACAAAGAGTAACAGCTTCGCTGCTGTCTAACTTGCAACGTATACGGAGCAACCAATATGTCCAGTACTGATCCATGTCTCAGGTATATCACCATTGCAACTGGATGAAAAATACATCATCGGGCTTAATCTGATGCTTTCTGAAGTCAATGGAAATTTTACCATTTACTTCAGTTGGCACTGGACTGAACCCATAATGATTTTTTTAAATGAGGTAATCATTATGATTCTTTTTTGCAGTGGCGCAGTAGGTGCTGGGGACTCTGTATCTGCTCATAGTAATGGTTAGTTTGTGTTTGGTAACATTTTTTCTATGAACATGCATGTGCATGCGCGCACACACACACATGCTTAAATCTCTCTCTCTGATCCTACACCAAACACTGGCTACCCGCTGCTTGAAGTACCTTTCCCAGACCTGAAGAAGAGCTCTGTGTGGCTAGAAAGCTTGTCTCTCTGACCGACAGAAGTTGGTCCAATACAAGATATTATCCATTTGGCCTCTCTAATATCCTGGGACCGACATGGCTACAACTGCACTGCATGTCAAAAAAAGCTTTCAGTAGCCAGCCTGAGCAATGTCTTCCTTTGATCCATTTGTAACTGGATCTCAGCATCTCAGCCAGATATACATATTTTGTTTCTTCCCCAAGGCTTAGGCTGAGGTTGGGTACATTCCAAAGCATTTCAAGCACAGCCATGAAGATTTCTTAACCGGGAAAGCCTTTTTAGAAAAATGGTGTTTCCCAGCTCCCTTAAATGAAAGGGGTGGCAGTCTGTGCTAGTGACTAGTAGGAATTACAGAAATTTTAAGATGGACTCTAATTAGCAGACGAGAAGGCAGAAGAAGGAGAAGGCTGAATAGAGATTGTTTGCAAAATCAGATCAGCAGAAGCTATATTACTCAGGTACTAGTTCATGGACAGTATTTCCTTTAGAACAGCACACAAAGAATGCAAAGGTACAAGACCTTCCAGGGGAGAATCACACTTAGAGATGAAAATGAAAGCCAGGAAACAAAGTCATATTGTGCTTAACAAACCTTACATCCCTCACTCTTTTGACAAGCTTACACAACTTTCTTCTATTTCTGTGTGATCACAACACATGCTTGAGAACACTCACAGCAAACAGCCCCAAACTAGGGGAGAGCTAACCCAAAACAACCACTGAACTGAACTGAAGCTAGAACTCCTGTATTAACTCCTGATGAATTGAATCTTTATGGTTACCAATATTGCACAGGCTGAATACTGAGTTACTGAAAAGTGAGTTAATAAGTGAAATATCCCAATATTAACTTGCTCCCCTCCCAGGAAATGGGCTCTCCCAGTTTCCTCACATGATTATCCAGGCACTTTCACTTTTCCATATATAGGAGCAACTCACAGAGTGACAGCCAAAGTAGGTAGAGGTACAGACCTCAGACAGATGCCTGATCAGTGCATAGACACACACACACACACACACACTCACACACTGACTACACTTACTTCACATGCTCAATTCAAGTTTTTGTGGAAAGTAGTAATTGACAGAAGTGTTAGCCCTGCTGTTAAAGAAGTTTAGTCCCTCCACTCAGAAAGGGAAAGGCACTAAAGACACAGCTCTTGAACTACTATTTTGATCAACTCATCAGGAAAAGTGTCAAAATCATGAATGGACCGGTGGATGGCTTATGTAACCACACTGTAAATGATGAAGGTGCTTTCATGTTCACATCAGAGTCTGTGGGAGAAGGGCATCCAGGTAAGTAACTGGCTGCGGGGGTACAGACAAGTCAGAATATTTTCAATTAAAGTCTGTTTAAGAAAGTCTGGCGAAGAATCCAGTCAATATCAGTATTATCATATGGGGCGGTGGTGATGGTGGACTATTTTTCCACTGGATGCTTATTCATTTAGACTTAAAAATGCTGGTGGTTATGATGCTGCTGCAGGATATGGTGAGTTGCCACTCTAATTCATATCTGTGAACTGGCTGTGTGTTCCTTCCATGTGGCAATTTGCTCTTGCTTCTGCTTGTTTGTTTTGCATCTTTCTTTCAGCAGATTACACTTTACATCTCTGATAGCCCAAAGTTTCACACATGTTGAGTTCCACAACCTTGAAGTTTTCTGAAACTCTCCTGCATACATGTTCTGCCATAAAACTGCCAGTCACAATGACAGGAATATCTCTAAGCAGGCTATTTCAAAACTGTAAAAAATGAAAGGCCCCTTCGGCTATGCATGGCAGCCCCCCAATTCCCCTCCCCCGTGATCTGTTTTTTGTTAAAACATATGGAATTGCTTAAGAAGGCAGTGGACAGTTATTTGCTAAACTTTATGTATTGTCAGCAGATTTTAATTTAATTTAATTTAATTTAATTTGAAAACAAATGATCATCTGCCATGAACATGCAGTTTGTGCCAACAGAAAGTATTCCTACAAATGAGGCTAGAGGACAATGACCTATTTGATGTCCTTTAAAGTGTATTTTAGAAAACCATTTTGCATCCTCTAATTTTTGCCATGATAATGCCTTCCAGGTCTATGCACTCACTTGGATTATATAAGGGTGAATAATGAAATTGGACAGCGGGTGGGGATGACCTATCTGATAAGAAGAAAAGGATCAGTGGCAAAACCAAAACCATCTCTGCTTTTATGCTTCTCCAATTTTTGCTCACCTCCATAATATTAACTGGCTACCTCAGGACAAGTCCTCAGCTGATGCAAACAGGTGTATCTCTGTTGACTTCAATGGAGCTATGCCAGTTTACAGTGTCTGGCTATCTTTCCCAATTGTCAGTGGCTGATGTAATAAGACCAAGAAACAATGACACACAACTGAAAGGTAGATTCCAATATAGTGTTTGCTCAGCAACTATAGAGCACAGGCGATTAATAGCACCAAGAGTCTTATGTCATTCTAAAGAAGGCTTTTTAATTTAAAGCAACACTCTCAAGGATGATGGTCCAAAATGTCTCTTAATTATTTTTTAATTCCCTCAGTCAGTGATGGTGAGCCTCCAAGCATTTGGAGATTTGGTTCAGATAAATACCCAAAAGTGCTTCACTTAGCTTCTTTCCCTTTCACCTTTTATTCTGTCTCCTATTCTTTGCCCTGATCCATCTTTCAGCTTAACTGACTTAAATTCCTTTCCTTGTCTCCAAAAGTCCCTCTCTCAGCTCCCAAGGGCTTCATTGATGTCCTCCTCCCCCTTTGCAGTTCCCAGCATCACCTTAATCCCCCAGTTCCCTTTCTGATCACCAACAGGTGGACTAACTGCACCACTGGTGATTTTTCATTGAGTATTCAGGCTTGTCTCTCTCCCCAGCTCTCTGGCTGTGTTATTTAAAGCTCCCACATTTCATGGCTTCCTGGGTAACTGGAATTTCCTCAGGCCTAAGGAAAACTTAGGAATTTATAAGATTTGTGGACAGCATCTCCTCCAGCAGCGATTGCCAGATCTCCAAAGGTCTCAAATTGCATTTCTGGGAAGAAAGGAGGCTTGTTGCAGATTTAAAAAAGAGAGAGAAGGAAGGTGAAACATGCCAGGGCTTTCTGAATTCCGCCATATAAAAATATTTGGGTTTATTTGGTTCGAGTCAATGTTTTTGCTAACGTATGGGCCAGTGTTTGTTCTTTCCAAACCAACAGACCAGGGCCGGCTCCAGGCACCAGCATTCCAAGCAGGTGCTTGAGGCGGCAGTCTGCAAGGGGCGGCACTCCATATGTTTTTGTGGCCCCAAGCAGGGCCGGTGCAACACATTAGGTGACCTAGGCAGTTGCCTAGGGCGCTAGCATTTGGGGGGTGGCATTTCAGGTCCTTCGGCGGCGACCGCGGTGGCTGGATCTTCAGCCATCCCGGTTGTCGTCTGTATTTAGGTGGAGGGACCTGGGGCAGGGGGGCACGGGGAGGGCTTCCTGCAGCAAGTAAGGGGGGGTGCGGCACGCAGGGGAACCGCTCCCCGCCCCAGCTCACCTCTGCTCCGCCTCCTCCCCGAGCATGCCATTGCTGCTCCACTTCTCCCGCCTCCCAGGCTTGCGGTGCCAATCAGCTGTTTGGTGAGCACTTTGTGACAGAAGTCAGAGGCAGTCCAGGGAACGCTTATACATTATAAAGCACTGAAACAGATGAGCATTTGTTACCTGTAAATACATTTAATTTTGTGATCAGGGAAGAAGAGGAATTAGTTACACAACTTTAATTAAAGATGAGCCAAAGCAAATGTCCAGCTCTGAATGCCCACAGCCTCTCAAGACTTTTGAATCCGGATCCAGATTTGAATAAACCAGCCAAAGCTAATTTTTATTTGAAACATTAAATTAAAACTAAATAGTAAAACTGAAAAATCTCCCTTTTGAGCCACTGGGGTTGATGCCAATGTTTACTTTGGTTTACTCCTGCATGGATTTACGTCCCTGATTCTTCTGTCACTTACACTGATGGAACTCTTGTCTAAAGTGGAGTTACTCCTGAGTTTTGCTTTGAGTTTCCAGTGAGAACAAGCCCAATAAGTCAAAGTATTGTAGAATATGTAAATATATAAGGTGAAACTTGGCATTCAGCTGCAAAATTGTCTGAAATCACAAATTTCTCTAGGTGGCAGCTCAAAACCATAAATCATCTTAGGTTTTCTCAAAACTAGGTCCAGGTCTGAGGCAGAGGCAGGGCCACCCAGAGGATTCCGGGGGCCCGGGGTCTTCGGCGGCGGGAGGCCCCCGCTTTGGTGGTAAGTTGGAGGCGGGGGGGTCCTTCCATTCCGGGACCCGCCGCCAAAGTGCCCCAAAGACCCACGGCGGGGACCCCCCTCCGCCGAATTACCGCCGAAGTGGGACCCGCCACCGAAGTGCAGCCCCCGCCGCCGCTGAAGTGCAGCCCCCACCGTGGGTCTTTGGGGCACTTCGGCGGCAGGTCCCGGAACGGAAGGACTCTCCCGCTGACGAATTACCGCCGAAGAGCTGGCGGCGGGTCCTGCTTCAGCAGTAATTTGGCGGTGGGGGGGTCCTTCTGTCCTGGAGCGGAAGGACCCCCGGACAGCGAAGACTGGAAGCGAAGAAGCTCCGGGGGCCCAGGCCCCGCGAGAGTTTTCCGGGGCCCCCGGAGCGAGTGAAGGACCCTGCTCCAGGGGCCCTGAAAAACTCTCGTGGGGGCCCCTGCTGGGCCCGGGACCTGGGGCAAATTGCCCCACTTGCCCCCCCGTCTGGGCGGCCCTGGGCAGAGGCTGAAATACTGCCCATATAGGAGCTAACAGTAGTTTTCAATGGGGTTGGGATTTCATCCTGAGTTTTGAGTTTGTAACTAAGGGTACGTCCAGACTACCCACCGTATTGGCGGGTAGTGATCGATTTATCGGGGATTGATATTTCGTGTCTCATCTAGACGCGATATATCGATCCCCGAACGCGCTCCCCGTCGACTCCGGAACTCCACCGGAGCGAGCGGCGATAGCGGAGTCGGCGGGGGAGCCGCGGACGTCGATCCCGCACGGTGAGGATGGGAGGTAAGTCGGAATAAGGTACTTCAACTTCAGCTGAAGTCTTCCCGTAGCTGAAGTTGCGTATCTTACATCGACACCCCCCACCCCAGTGTAGACCAGGCCTAAAACCGACACCAGTTGACTCTTGCATAGTTTCTGGTTTAATTGTGAACATTTCTCTGTGATTCCTTTTCAATGTGTAATTAGCCCCTCCAGTCAGTGGAATGTCTAAAATGCCCATTGTTTCTCTTGGTGCCTCTTGGAATATAAAGATTCTGTAGCACAAAGAAACATTTCTGCTGGAAAAAGAGGTGCTTAAGAATACCAGTGTGTTCTCTGCTGTGACTGATGGGAGATATTTCAGTGTTTCATAAAAGTGCTCCCAGTTTTTGATGTAAAATCTAGAATGGATTCTTTGGGGGAAGTTACTATGTCAGTTGTACCAAAGTCCCCATAAGGGAGGACAGAAGATCTTCTTTGGACATTGCACTCAATGACCTGGCTTTTGTTGAAGCTGTGTATGTATAGATCACACCATCTTTCCACGCGTCTAAATGGGTATACTATTAGAATTTACCACTTACAGAATCATACTATGTACTATCGCCACAACATTCTCTATACCCTGGGCTCTTTACAGAAATTGAAGTAATCAGAAAAAGCAAAAGGCTGGCACTATCTACGTGTGCTAATGTCACATGCACAATATTAATAAACCCAGCAGCCTAGGTTTGCTGTTGGTGGATCCTCTAGTTGAAGGGGTGGGATTGTAACTGAGTTATAGCCCTTTTTATGGGGTTAAAAGATATTTTAAATGATCATGATGCTATTAATATAATCATGAATATGACAGAGTCCTCGTGTTACAGATAAGATAACATTTGATAGAAAACGTTTAGAACATTCTATTTAGACAGAGAGCACTAAAATGTTCACATTTCTCTTCCTCTGCTGGATACTGTGGAGACATTTGTTTGAAAAGGTGTTTCATTTGTGACTGGTGATTATACCTCTCTTATCTGCACATTAGAATAATTTCCACAAAATTGTGCTAGAGAATACTCAAAGAAGTAAAGCTCCTGGACAAGATCTTTAGCTGGTGTGATCTGGACGGTTTTTCCATATAAACGTCCCTCTTAACAAGAGAGGGAGGGGAAATACAGGGAATACATTATTTATTTATTTAGATGTAATGACCTCCTGTAGCATGTTCTATGCATCACATATATTAAAAAGACCAGATTCAGCACAAACTGTTGAGATCTAACAATAATTAATGAACTGCCGTTACACAAGACTGCCAAGTAAACATTATATAATAACTCCCTGTCTCCCACCTCAGCAGCTTAACCTCTTCACAAACATCTCAGAATAAAAGTGAGCTATGCAAAAGTGGTATTTTGTTCATAGAAGGTTAACAAACCTGGGGTCTGGTAGACTAAAGAGGAGAGTGAATTCCAAATTCCAGTTCAAGCACCTCCACTTATCACAACTGCATATGGGAAGTGAGATGTTTTCTCAGGTCACCAGGTCCCAAGCCATTTAAGATCTGCTCTACTTTAAATTGTACAGGAGAACTGACTGGCCAAGAAACCCTCTGGCCAAGAAAGGGAAGCCATGCTGAATCTCTTTGATGATGGTGCATTATGCTTTGGAAGGCATTGTTCTCCCTGAGTCACAGTGCCTACCAGGTCCCAAATCTTTGGCACTTAAAACGAAACCCTCCTCTTCACCCAAAGTGGCTGATGTAACTTTAAGCAGAATTGCCTCCAAACAGAACACCTTTCAGAGTTTTCCATGAAGTATCAGGAAGCCTTTTAAGAATAAAATAATGAAAAAAAAAGTTTCCACTAAAAACATCCTAAGGTTTTCAACCATATTAAAACAACACCAACCAACTAACCAAAACCTTAATATTGCAGAGTAAAATGTCACAAAAAGTCAGAAAATGCAAATTCTTATAGCAGGCTTAAATTATTCACCGTGCACCTCCTGTATATGTGATGGCATTTAACAAAATATACAATAATATTACTAAGCAACACATTTAACAAAGAGAACAGAAATGCAAAGTATTGCATATATTCAGTGTGGCTTATGTAAGTATCCTCAGTTTTACACTTTTAACTTTTTTTCATTTAAACAGTGCAGCCTTAATGTTGCATTGTCATAGTCTTTTAACTTAACAATCCTGTGTATTTTGTAAAGTAGAAACAGTAGAACAGGAGGAAACATGGGGAGGGGTGGAAACACTCTCTACTGCCACCTTTATGAGTATAGGGCCGATGGAAAGTTTTCCACTGAGAAGGATGGAAAGTTGGGGTTTTGACAAAATGAAATTTTTTGTGGAAAATGCTTTCCCCAATTTTTAATTTTTTTTTGTCAGAACACTGAACTTTTTGGGCTGAAAACTGAAAAATTTCAGATTTTGGCAGATTTTAGATGAAAATTTCAAGTTTTTGTTGAAATTCTTGAGTTTTTGGTTGTTGAAAATCAAAAACATCTCATTTTTTTAATGAAAAGTCAAAATCTTGTCTGGACCCCTACAATTTTCTGATCAGTTCAAATTGGGAGTCTGGTAAGTACTACATGGTTGCCTTGGAATGGCACACACTTTCAAGTGTGAAAATAATATATATGCACCTTAAGTAGAATGCAGAAAAGCTGAATATTGTCTCTCAATGTGCTTCAGACCTTATCCAAAGTCCATTAAAGTACATAAAATGGAAGTCTTTCCATAGATATAGTAGTATGAAATCCTTACCCAGTGGATCATAGAATATTGTAACAAGCCATATTAGCTGATCTTGTAAGGGTATCATATGTAATAAATGATAAAGTAAACATGCAGTATTCCAAACTATATGGTCTCAGAAATCTGTGATTAATAAGCCGTCCTAGGCATGTGTATCTCTTATATCATGAACTCTGTACATAAATATGTATTTAATGATAAATATAAAATATGCAATTGGGTTATTCATTATACCCGATCTACTCATATGGAGGAAAGTATGGAAATAATCATAATATTTGAAGCATAGTTGTAGTCAGAAAGGGTAATCTTTACAAACAACATTGAGAGTTTTAAATATGAGTGTTCCATATCAGATTTGTTTACAGATCAAATGAGATTTCTAGCTACCTGCATTGTAAACTCTATCTGGGAACGGAAAACCAAGCTGGGTTCTCTGCAGCCTTTTGCATCATAACAAACATTCGGCATTCCACAATTAGCTGGCAGTTTTGATGATGATGCATGAGACATAATCGTGTCCACCTTGCCCAACCCTAGTTATATTGGCTCTGCAGCACTGCTGATGGCAGTAAAATCTAATTTGGTTCAATGAAACAATCACTTGATGATTACTTGTTCTGTTCATTCCCTCTGAAGCACCTGGCATTACTGTTGGAAGACAGAATTCTGAGCTAGATGGACCATTAGTCTGACCCAGTGTGGCTGTTCTTATGTTCTTAAAGAAGTAGATGAGCTACAAAGATACATAGGAGAGGAAAGGGAGATATTTTTTGAAGAACCTGTTTTTTTACAACAGGAAGTAAGAAAGTACCATATTTATTTGGCTACTCACTTGGTTATGAACATATTTTAACAAGAGGTAAGGAATTTTTCAATAACTCATTTTTTCATTAAAAATGTAAGTTTTTGTTGAAACCCCAACTGTTCACAAAACAATGTCAGTTTGAACAAATCTCCTGACTTAAAAAAATATTGAGCAGAGAAAAAGTTTTGAAATTGTCAAAAAGTCCCATTTCAACTTTTTCAAAACAAAAAGTTTCTGTTTCCAGGCTAAATGACTTTTTGGTAGAAACTTTAAAGTAGAGTAAAAAAAGTAGATGAAAAGTTCACAGTTGGAATGTTAGGTTTTGAAAAAATCAAATGAAATGTTTCAATTGACCCAAACCATTTATTTTTTTGTGTTGGATTTTTATTTCATGAAGTTTTTTATGATTTGGGCTTTTTGTCCTGATTCACAACAGGAATTTTTTTCGATATCTCGAAAAAAAAATTCATGGAACAGTAAAATTGTTTCCTGGCCTGCTCTAATTGTAATATTTGCCTATCTGAAATTCATTTTGGGTGAGGAGATGCACTGGCTACCTTTATTGCTCATAGAAGAGTTTTTCTGTGAGTCAGTTAAGCTTATGAATCCAAAGACTCTTGTGGGCTCATTTTCAGATGTCTTGAGCATCTACAATTCCCGTTACCTTTGCCGATGTGGGGTTCAATTGTGGGGGCTCAGCATTTCTGAAAATTAAGTCATTTGTTTGGACAAACTGATGTCTTTATGACAAATGTATGTCCAAGTATCTGGAAAAGAATTCACTTTATATATCTATATCTATATAAATATAGACAGATACGCACACCCACACACGGTACCACTAATTTACAGAGATCAGCCTTTTCATTAAAATACTAACTAAAGGAGATAAGTTAATAGTGGGGCATTTTAAGACAATTCTGTCATCAACTCTCTTAGACATTTCCTTTCCCTCTGTAGCCAGCGAAGGCTGTTTCTCTACACAATCAGCACATCTGCTATAGGAACTCCACCTACATGATGATTGCGTTTCTGGATGAGAATTCCCAAACATAGTTCTCTTTGGACAATCTGAGATGTTCTTTTCACTCTGATAGGGTGTGGTTTGTTTTATTTATTTATTTGTTTGTTTGTTTTGTCTAGTGAACCTATGAGACTAGTGAAGGGACTCACTGACGGTGCAATTGTATCTTCAAATCACTGTCCTGTTGCCCGTATTTTCAAATATGGGGAAAGGACTGTACGTTGTGTGTGGTCCTGGTGACCAGGGGCGGCTCCAGGCCCCAGCACGCCAAGCGCGTGCTTGGGGCGGCAAGCCGCGGGGGGCGCTCTGCCGGTCGCTGGGAGGGCGGCAGGCAGGCAGCCTTTGGCGGCATGCCTGCGGAGGATCCGCTGGTCCCGCGGCTCTGGTGGACCTCCCACAGGCATGCCTGCAGAGGGTCCGCTGGTCCTGCGGCTTCAGTGGAGCTGCGGGACCAGCGGCCCCTCCACAGGCACGCCTGCAGGAGGTCCACCGGAGCCGCGGACCGGCGACCGGCAGAGCGCCCCCCGCGGCATGTTGCAATGCTTGGGGCGGTGAAATGTCTAGAGCCGCCCCTGCTGGTGACTCACTATTTATCTGTTAGAAAAGTTTGTGATATTTTTTTTAACTTTGTGGAGAATAATGCATTCCCAGAGATGGGTAAAGCAGTAATAAGATAATAATGATATGACATATCCAGTCATATTTAGGAGCTAATAAAAAGACTTGGACAGCTGAGATCAGAAACTTAAATAGCAGAATCCAGTATATGCAAATCCTGCTAAACAGAATCACTGCTAAAACCAGGACTGTAGAATTTTAAATTAGAGACCAAAACTAATAGGCAGCTGAACTTCCTGAAATGTAGTGCATGATCACCCTGCAATTGCATCGCATAACTGAACTTATTAATAAACTGGTTGTTACGAAAAATAAAATCCTATTGAGTAAGATGAAGCAAACTACCATTTTCTGGCTGGGGGAAACTGGCTGTTCCAGATGCTGTCCTTTCTATTGTGGATACATCTTTTATTAATATGCTTTATTTCAATTTCGAGATCTACGGATGTTTATAATTTCTTTAAAAATTTGTTTTAATGTCTCTTTCTTAGGCTTTAACTGCTGTATTACCTAGTAATGTATTATACTCTCGGTAGGACTGGAGGGGGTCATATTAATAGCTGAATATTGTCTTGTTGGAAAGACTGTCCCCATCATTTTTCACCCTTAAGTCAACAGGCAAAATGGGCAGGTAAAGTTGCATTCAGTGCTAATTTACATCACCTAATAAATACCATACTGCATCTGATGCTGAATAGGTTGAGGCACCATCGCTGTGTATCTTCTTTGCCCGGGCAAAGTGTCATAAGGTTTTTAAAATCTATATAAGCTTAAGTATCAGAGGGGTAGCTGTGTTAGTCTGGTTCTGTAGAAGCAGCAAAGAATCCTGTGGCACCTTATAGACTAACAGACATTTTGCAGCATGAGCTTTCGTGGGTGAATACCCACTTCTTCGGATGCAAGTAGTGGAAATTTCCAGGGGCAGGTTTATATATGCAAGCAAGAAGCAAGCTAGAGATGACGAGGTTAGTTCAGTCAGGGAGGATGAGGCCCTGTTCTAGCAGTTGAGTGAAAACCAAGGGAGGAGAAACTGGTTCTATAGTTGGCAAGCCATTCACAGTCTTTGTTTAATCCTGAGCTGATGGTGTCAAATTTGAAGATGAACTGGAGCTCAGCAGTTTCTCTTTGAAGTCTGGTCCTGTGATGGTGTCGCTGGTGTAGATATGTGGGCAGAGTTGGCATCGAGGTTTGTTGCATGGATTGGTTCCTGAGTTAGAGTTACTATGGTGCGGTGTGCAGTTACTGCTATGTACATCGGCCAAACTGGACAGTCTCTAAGGAAAATGTACATAGCAGTAACTGCACATGTTACAAAACATGTTACATGTTACATGCTGCAAAACGTCTGTTAGTCTATAAGGTGCCACAGGATTCTTTGCTGCTTATATAAGCTTAGAAACTACAGTAATGGGGGCCATATAAGTATGATAGCTAGCTAGCTAGACAGATAGGTGACAAGCCAAAAATAGCTCCACAAACTATTTTCTGCTTCATTGTGATGTCAACAGTCCATATTTTCTGTATAGAACACTGTTTTTAGACACATTGCTCTGTTCTCTTTCAGATAAGATCTGTGATCAGATCAGCGATGCTGTGCTAGATGCCCATCTTCAACAGGATCCAGATGCCAAGGTTGCTTGTGGTAAGGACACACATTTTCTTCTTTCACTTAGACTAGATGGAAAAGTGCTTGTAATTCCCCCTTTGTAATGTGTAAATGTAGGAGGTTGATGATAACATGTGCCCGTTCATTTTTTATTCTAATTATTGTGTTCAAAAATATATGTACAGTAACTCCTCACTTAAAGTCATCCCGGTTAATGTTGTTTTGTTGTTTCATCACTGATCAATTAGAGAACATGCTCGTTTAAAGTTGTGCAATGCTCCCTTATAACGTTGTTTGGCAGCCACCTGCTTTGTCCACTGCTTGCAGAAAGAGCAGCCCGTTGGAGCTAGCTGGTGGGGGCTTGGAACCAGGGTGGACTGGCAGCTCCCCTCTCAGCTCTCCGCTCCCCTAAGTTCCCTGTGCGGCAGCCACCCAGCAGGCTATCAGTTTCCGCAGGGGCGGCTCCAGACCCCAGCACGCCAAGTACGTGCTTGGGGCGGCATGCCGCGGGGGGCGCTCTGCCGGTCGCGCAGCAGACGGCTCTGGTGGACCTCCCGCAGGCATGCCTGCGGAAGGTTCGCTGGTCCCACGGGACCAGCGACCGGCAGAGCGCCTCCCGCGGCATGCCGCCCTGCTTGGGGCAGCGAAATATCTAGAGCCGCTCCTGAGTTTCCGGCAGTTCTGCTGTCCCTCCCCCCACTGCCATGTGCTGCTCCTGCCCTCTGCCTTGGAGCTGCTCCTGGGAGCCTCCTGCTTGCTGTGCAGAGGCGGGGCAAAGAAGGGGACTAATGTCAGGGTGTCCCCCTCCCCCCTGCGCCTGCCTCTCGCTTACCCCATTTCCATAGAGCGGAGCTGGGGCGGGGGACACGACAGGGCTCAGGACAGAGGGAGCATGCTGGCAGCAGGGGCTGTCTGAACTTGTTGATGTACTTAAAAGGCAATGTACTTAGAGTGGGGTCAGTGTACTTAAAGGGGCAATGCACATCTCTCTCTCTCTCACACATACAAGATGTGTGTCTGTCTCTGTCTCCCATGCTGTCTCCCCTCTCTCCGTTTGTACTGCCTTGTAGAGTGTGAGGCTACATTAACAACAGTGTTAATCCTTGAGGGCTCAGCTGTTCTAGTTCATGATTTAACAGTAAGGCATTCCCTGGGAAATATCCCACCCTCTTCCACCCTCTGACTTCACCACCTCAACCTAGCTTCACAATCATCATTGCTGTGTACAGTATTAAATTGTTTGTTTAAAACTTATACTGTGTGTGTGTGTGTGTATATAAGTAATATAGTCTTTTGTCTGGTGAAAAAAATTTCCTTGGAACCAACCCCCCACCCTCCATTTACATTAATTCTTATGGGGAAATTGGATTCGCTTAACATCGTTTCGCTTAAAGTAGCATTTTCCAGGAACATAACTACAATGTTAAGTGAGGAGTTACTGTACAGCAAAACAAAAAAGATCTGAACAAACAATTATACAGTGTCCCTATATTGTTTCTCAAAGAAATTTTGGAAGTATATTGTGTTCGAGGACTGTAGCAAGAGCCTAAAATAACCAAACCAATGGTAGAGATAAGTTTATAAATGTAATTAGTATTCCAGAGGAAAAGAAATTTAATTCCACTACAGAAGAACCCGTGACCATTTGTAGCAAAGTACACTTATTTGGCTTTATAGATACTTTAAATTTTTCATTGCCAACTCTAGGTGTTTTCCTGACAGCTCATCATATTTGGGTTATGTCTGCCATTTGTTGTTATTAACATGCTGAAACTGCTGAAATTTGACCCTCATTGAGCAAGTCAGCAAAATGTCTCCAAATTCTCAGATTTGTAAATGGCCAATGCCATCATTTTCATGATGGAAATGACCCATTTTCCCCTCAACCTTTACACCGGAGGTTATTTGGCATTTGGTCTGTGTTCCATGTAAGTCCCACTTAAGATCTCAAAACAGAGTTTATTTGGGGCTTGTGCAAACTTGGCCTTGTGCATTCATGAAAAAACAGCCACCAGTTTTTGTCTCTCTGGCCCAGTTCCCAACCGTGGTGCTTAACTCCCATTGGAATGAATAGGAGACAGGGTCTTTGAGGATCTGGAGGCAAGGTTGCAAACCAGTGGGCCATTAGTGTGGATTGTTGGGCCCAAACTTACTCCATAAGCAGGGTAGAAGGATGTTTTTCTGGTTAAGGCACTGGAATGATGCTCTGGAATCTCAGTTCAGTTCCTACATTGCCCCAAACTTCCTGTATGACCTTGAGCAGGTCACCAAAATCGCTTTGTGCCTCAGTTTCCCCAGCATACTAGTCCTCCCCTCCCTCCAGGGGTGTAATGAGGATAAATGTATTCATATGTGTGAGGAACTAATACTATGGAGATGGGAGTGATAACTACCTGTATTATTTGTATTCAGTAGGGGCTGTTCAGAATTCACCATTGCCAGAAGCGGAGTTATTTGCAATAGCATGTTGAGTTATCCAGCCCTCCCTTATCTCTTTTCCTTCTTTCTGTCTTCCTGCTCTCTGTAGAGACAGTGTGTAAAACAGGTATGGTGCTGCTCTGTGGGGAGATCACATCCCTCGCTGTTGTCGACTATCAGCGAGTAGTTCGAGACACAATTAAGCAAATCGGCTATGATGATTCAGCTAAAGGTTAGTGCAAAAAATTCCAGGAATCCTGTTTCTTGCCAACATGGTGTGCTGGTCAGTGCGTAGCTGCAGAACAGGTCTGTCTCCACTTGCATACTTGTGCTTCTGCAAGCCTGATCATATGTCTTGGCTAGGAGCTGCTCAAACATTGTCATGAGAGAAACATTCTGACTCCATCACATACCGAGGAGAAACTATTCACTGTATGGTTAAAGCACACAGCAGAAAAAGGCAGCTAGGATATTTTTTGAACTGGAGTATGTTGGCTGTGTAGTGGGACAGTCATCCTGCTCTGGTCCTGAAAGGGTTAAAAGCCATCCCTTGGAGTGGGCTGGGGCTGAGAGCCAATAAGAATAGGCGGATGGGGAAGGCAGCCACAGCTGGGGCTACACAGCTGGCCCTATAAAAGGGCTGTGAGCCAGGAACTGAGTCTCTTTCTCTCCAGCCTTGGAGGGACAAGGACCTGGCTACTTGGGAGCTTAGAGAACAGAACAGAACAGAACAGGGCTGGGGAAAGGCAAGAGGAGCTCCAGCCTGGTAAATCCTCAGGCTGTGTGTGGGCCTTGCTAAAAGGCCAGAACAGGTAGTGGGGTTGCAGAGGCTGCAGCCTGGGCTTAGGCAGAGGCAGCTGGTCCAACCCCCTTGCCAATGATGAGTGGCCTTTACAGACTGCAGTTTTCCCCAGTGAGCAGGGGCTATATGATGACTGGCAGCACGCACTGAGGCAAGGTGAGTGAGAGGGCTGGGGGTTCCCCTGGGAAGGGACCCAGAGCATGGTGGAGTACTGCTGGGGCAGAAACCTGAGGTAAAGGGCACCAGGGTCTGGGAGGGACACGGGGGCCTGAGGCTGGTGAGCTACTGGCCAACAGAGGGTGTTCTAAGCTGGACAAGAGCTAATTCCTGAGACGACCAGCAGGAGGTGCTGCGGTGGTGAGTCTCACTTTGCTACAGGCAAAGTAGCTGATAATTTGTGCTATAGAATTTACTTCTCAGTTTAACTCCTTGCAACTTGCATGTTGTTCAAATGTCCAACCAGACTAATGTAAATTGGTCAGATGAATAGAAGACTTTGTGAATTTGTATTTATTATTATTAATAATAATAATAATTAATAATATTATTTAATGATTATTATGTATTACTGTAGAACCTAGGTACTGCAATCATAGCCTAGCTCCCCGCTTGTGCTAGGCATTGTACAAACAGAAAACAAAAAGACAGTCCCTACTCTGAGATGCTCCACCATCAAAGTAAATTTCATAGCACTGTGGAGTGTATTAATGATGCAAAAAACAGAGTGTTTTATATCCGAGATGCATTTCAACATCCAATTTGAAATCTGTATAAACGTATCATTTTTTACATATTGCAAATGTTTTACAGTTGCCAAGAAGATTAAGTATGTCTGTTTTACAAAAGGGTGGCTTTTGTTTTGCTTTTTAAAGCGGTATTTCCTGGTTGATATGATCTTGTTGGTACAAGACTTCTGAAGAGAGAATGGTGGGAGAATGCTGTAAAAGCACATCTGCTAGTTCACACCAAAGGCAGAATATTATGTAACATAATACTGCCAGATACAGTAGTGTAGAAATCTCCTTTTACCCCCTTACCACCAAAGCTGTGTGGGCCCTGTAGTGAACCCAGTCAAAAACCCTGCCCTACAGAAACTGTAGGAGAAAAGCTCAAAGGGGCAGAATTGCATACAACTTTTTCCCTTAGGGACTTCTTTCCTATCACAGCCTACTTAAAGGAAAGAGGGCATGGAGTGTTCTTCAAGTGGACACTTGCCTGGATGTGTATATTTGATGTATAGGTGTCTGATCCTAGATTTGGTAAGCAACTGTCAGTAGCTGGAATTTTGGGAGAGGTGAGCATAGAGAAAAGCTGATCATCTTCTACACAACTAGGGAAGAAAATGCAGAATATTATGGTAGAATTTCTCAAGGACCATAGCAGTTGTGGTCATACATTTTCTCTCGTCATTTTCCTGTTTCATGTTTGGGACTTTCCTGAGCATTGCTTTAGACTAAATGCCTATGGCCAAGCAGCTAAGAGAGATGAGACCTTGCTGTGAGGTTGAACAGAGAAGAACACATTAGAATTGTTGGATTGACAAAAATGTAAAAGCAAATAGCAGGCAAATTCTGAGTTTTGAAGGCACTGTTGTCCAGGATTGGAATTTCGGGCATATGGTTCCATGTAGCTGTGCTTCGCTATGAAAGGAAGTTAATTTATTCCTGTGTCGTCTTCTAAACAGGCTTTGACTACAAGACTTGCAATGTTCTGGTGGCACTGGAACAACAGTCACCTGATATTGCCCAAGGTGTTCATCTGTACAGGAATGAAGAGGATGTTGGTGCTGGTGACCAGGTAATCAAAAGTCATCCCTGCTTACAAAAACAATAGTAAAATAAAAACAAACTCTACAATCATCTTATCAGCTCATTAGGGCAGCCCACTAGTACGCTCCCAGCTCCGTTTACTCCCGGTGCTAGGAGAGAGAGGATCACTGTCTCGCCTTAAAATGAAAACATTTCTTCTGAAAAGGTCAGGGTTAGAAAGTGAGGGTTTACCCATCCCATTGTCATATTTTCTAAATCAAAACAGTTCATGAGAATTTGCCCAATCTCATCTTGTGCTAACACAGAATAAAATGCATATTTGTGTGAATACATTGATGGAGCTCCCATGGGGGACACAGGGAAAAATTAATCACTGGTGTAACTTCTTTGACTTCAGTGGAGTTACACCAAGGACAGTTTTTGCCCACACAGTAGACCATGCAGCAGATACTCTGCTAATCTAAATTGTCATGGCTTTGTTGAAGTCAAGGACTGTTGAAGCTAAGGATCTGGGCCCTAATGTTTAGCAAAGTTAGCTTTATCAAGTATGCTTCCTAGTTCTGCCTTAGTAGGGTTAGATTAATCAGATATTTCCTTTGGCAGCAGGACTTGCCTAGTAAGATTAAGTAAATAATAAAGAAAATCATATAAGATCGTGCCATGTTTACATAACTTTGGAGCGTTGATGTCTGTCAGTGTTTCAAGAGGTGTTCTCTGTCAGTGTTTCAAGTATAAGCAGGATGGCAGTGTTTGTAAAATGAAGGCAATTCTGCCTGAACATTTGTAACTCTCACTTATTTCCCAGAGGCATGGATCAGTTTTAGTATAATTGGCGTTCCACATAATTAAGACTGTCCAAGTCATATTTCTGTGAGCTGAATAGCAAATGGAGATTAGTTTCTCCCCAAGAGCATAAAAATTCTGCAACTCCAACTAAAGCCAATATGAATGCATGTTTAACATTTACAGTAGCACTCATTAGCAGTAATATCTAGTTTTTGGTAATGTTGTTGAGAGTTGTAATAGAACCATCATAGAGCCTTGGAACCAAAGTAATATTACCCCCAAATCCTCCTGAGGACTAATTTAGCATGCATTTCTATCAGCAGATGGCCCAAATAGAAATGCATCTGTCTTAGGTATTTACATGGCTCTGATTACTGCAGGAGCAGAACACCTTACAAATTTGTAAGGTATTTATCCTTGCAGCACCCTTGTGAGGTAGGACAGTGCTATTGTCCCCATGTAACAGGTGTGGAACTGAGGCACTGAGACAAAATGACTAGTACCAGGTCACAGCAGGGAACTGAACTCAGGTCTCCCAAGTCCTAAGCACTTGGCCATGCTTCCTCTCTGCAGTATTTAAATAATTCTGTTTATGAGCTGCCATTCCAGTAACACCAAGGAAATATCCTTGCTAACTCCCAGCATTGGCCTGTTCATGCATACTGTGACAACATTCATTAACGAAAGTCTCAGATAGGGTTGTCACCTCTGAGATGCAAAACACTGGGACATCTGGAATGGTCCTGAGCCCATGAATCAGGCAGCGGGCAGTGTATACTGAGCACACTTATGGATTTCTGAGGACAGCTACTGCAAAAAAGGGGTGATCTTGGGAGAAAACGGACAAGCGTCAGCCCTACCCCAAGCCCTATTTCTAACCCTATCCAGGCCACCTTACTCATTGTGAAGTTCTGCCGAAGAGAAGCAAGGCTTGGGTCCAAAATATGCCTGGACACTTTTGCATTTAGATAAATCACTCTTATTATCTGGGTATAGTTCTTGGCAGTAGGGTGGGTTGAAAATTTTCCATCCAAGCTGTTTAATAAAACACAAATGCCACAGAAAAGTTTCAGGTTCTGTCAGACTTTTCAGCCAAACAGTGAAAATGTTTTAACAAAAACTGGAAACTATTGGGGCAGGGAACTGTCTCTGATTATGTGTTTAGGGAGTGCCTAGCACAGTGGAGGCCCGATCTCAATTGAAGCCTCTAAGGCTATGTCTACACTGCCAAAGTTGTGTGTGGGTTTTTGCCAAAAGTTATACCACTTTTATTAAAACACTTTAATTAAACCACTGTTGCCTGTCCACACTGCTCCTTGTGTTGCTAAAGCGCATCCACACTAGCAGCTCTTATGACAGAGCAGTGCACTGTGGGTAGCTATCCCACTGTGCAACTAGCTGCAGGGTGGTTTGGGAAGGGTTTGCAATGCCTCATGGGGCAGGTACAGCATCACATGATGCAGGTTTCTCAATCCCATCATTCCATGGGCATCCTACTAGATTGCCAGCCACTTTCCAACTGAAGTGTAGGAGAGAGTGTGAGACAGGGCATGTGTGTATGGGGTGAGAGGCAGAGACAGTGTGTGTTGGGAGGGTGGGGAGAATGAGTGTGTCAGCATGCTGTCTCCTAAATTCAGCCAGCTGAAAGCAATCTGTCCTGGGAGAGGGGCAAACCCTGACATCAGCCCCCACCTCCCTCCCTCCCTGGCTTTGCACGGCACAGAGTCTGTGTCTGTGTGTCTGTCTGTGTCTCTCTCTCTCCCTCTCATACATCCACCCCTGGCTGCCTGCCTCTGTGTTCTTAGTGTGGGAGACAGCAGGAGCATTCCAGCCACATTAAAGATTTGCTCTGTTTCCCAGAGCAGCACAACATGCAGGCTGTCAGAACGGAGCTTTGAAAGGGGAGGGGCACACGATGCATGAGCAGTCACTGGAGGCATTGTGGGGCATCTCAAGAGGCCAATTACATCGATAAAAGCAAGGTGTTTACACTGGCACTTTGGCGCTAAAACATTTGTGCAAAAAACCTTATCACTCTCATCAAAGTAGTTTTATTACAGCACTGCAACTGAGGAGTTTCGTCACACAGTGGCTTTGCAGTGTGTACACCTCTGCTGTTTCATCACCAAAAGTTGCCTTTTGGCAAAAAAACTTGGCAGTGTAGACCAGTGGTCTCCAGACTTTTTTGATTGCACAAAAATTTTTTTGAGCACGTGCCCCCTGCCATGCTGGCTCTACCATTTTTTTCCAAATTAAAAAAAAAAAAAAGCCACTCAGACTGCTGCCCGAACTGACACAGCAGGGGAAAAAAGTGCTCCTCCTCTTGCGCACCCCCAATGATCCTCTTGCACATCCCCTGGGGTGCATGCACCCCACTTTGGAGACCACAAGTGTAGACCATCTGATGCTAATGTAACACCAACAATAACATTAAAAAGTAATTGTAGGGCCCTGTTTGCCTCAAGTGAGACTTCATGGTCTCCAGGCACTTATGTAATGTTCATATTAATAATTTAACATGATTGAAAGCCCTGCTTGCCCCAGTGATTTAAAATCTATCCCTCCTCTCCCATTACAGGGGTTGATGTTTGGCTATGCAACAGATGAGACAGAAGAATGTATGCCTCTCACTATTGTCCTCGCTCACAAATTGAACAGCAAGTTAGCAGAGCTGAGGCACAGTGGTGATCTCCCTTGGCTTAGACCTGACTCTAAGACACAGGTAAATATTGCTTTCACTCAGCGTGTCCCTCTGCTCAATACAGGAGCCATGGAAAGAATCCTTTCAAGTCCGTATCACTTGCAGGCTATTAATAACGATCTGTCTGGTTCAGTAAAGCCAGTTTTACCCAAAAAATCCTGGATTTCTTTTTCCACTATTTAATTACTGCTATGTGTTCAGTTCAGAATGTTTTAAGTGGATAATCCAGGATTTCCACATTATAACAGTCTGACTTCAGCTTCCTACTGATTGCATATAAAGCAGTTCCTCTGCTCAGCATACAATCTCCTGAGTGTCCCATGAACTGTTAGCATGCACCTGGACGTCTGACACATGACACTGCATAGCACTGAAGAAACATTTAACCCTTGAGTACCAGGAGCTGGGTGTTCCCTGCTGCCTGAAAACATGTCAGGAAATCTAAAGGGCAATTAGGGCTGTGGTTTTCACTGAAGGATTTGAATTTCAATGGGATTTGAGTCTAATTGATCTAGGCTCCTTTGAAAATTCCAGTCTTAGTATGTATTGCTAAGGGTGTCACTGGAGAGTGCATGGTACACAGAGGTAAAATATTTGTTTTGTACACAAGCCTTCTGAATTTGGATCATCTTTGCTCACCAATGGATTTAGCAAACATGAAAACCATACACTTCATTCCTCACACTCATTAAACAGTTGTCTCTTCATACTTTGTTGCCACAGGCACCTTCCTGTGCATCTGCTGTTGTACTGGCTGGCATGGTGTATCTATACAATATGGTAATGTATCATACGGATGGTTTTTTTGTTACCCCCTCATTCATATTCAGGTCACTGTTCAGTATACCCAGAAAAATGGAGCTGTCATCCCGGTCCGTGTTCACACCATTGTAATATCTGTGCAGCATGATGAAACCATCTCGCTGGAGTACATGCGCAAAACCCTGAGAGACTGTGTGATTAAACCTGTCGTTCCTGCCAAATACTTGGATGAGAAAACAATTTACCACCTTCAGCCCAGTGGGCGTTTTGTCATTGGGGGACCACAGGTGTGTGTTTAGTTATTCTTTTGATCTTTCTGCCAATTTGCCTTTTCCCATCATATTGGTCTACAGATTAACTTGTATCCTCAGCCTGTATTTCCAACAGAAGGGCACAGACTAAACACATGTTAAGAGACCAGTCCTGCACCATTGGAGCCAATGGGAGTTTCACCACTAGTTTACATGGAAGCCAGACCAAGGCCTTAATGCACTGGATACCAAAGAAACCTCTGAAGGCATAGTTATGTCATATACATATAAGCAAGTTGGGCCAAGTCCTGCTTTGCATATCCAGTGTCCAGGCCTGCAAGGTGCTGGGCATCCTCAAATCCCATTGGTTAGCATCTCACAAGATCAGGCCCTCTGTCTTTTTTCTCAGGCAAATCACTCAGTGAAGTAAATGAGACAGCCAAACATTTAGCAGCTGTTGCTTTTCAGAGGTGCTTGGCACACACAACTGTAGTTGAAATCAATGAGAGCTGCAGGTGCTTAGCATCTCTGAAAATCAGACCGTAGCCAGGTTTGTCCAAGAGGAGAACGGGAGGAAGAGTTTTGCCTGGTTAAGGCTTAGGAGCCAGGATTTAGAGCTTGATGTGGCATTCATCGAAGTCAATGGCAAAATTCCCATCGACTTCACTGCTGCAGGACCAGGCCTTTAGTCCAGATTTTGTGAAAAAACATCCTCCTAGGCCATTGTTGGTTCCGCTTCCCCCTACAATGCTTCCTTACGTAACTAGGCCAGCACCATATCCTCTTACTAGAGACACTCCTGACTGTCTATCCTAAACAGACCTCCTTCTCCTTCATTGTTCAGATTCATTAGGTTTCAATAAAGTTCTCAGGTATTTCTAGGGGGCTGTTCCTCCAGTATACTGGTGCTTAGATATTATGGTATATACTATAACCTATACTAGAAATGTAGACTAGAAGCAGTCAGTTAATAATATGACTAGTAAAACAAGCTGTGCAGTATTAACAGTCTAACAAGCACCATCAGTATTGACAAATATTGGCCCTATAAATAATAATCTGCAGCTCACTGTGGCAACCAACATAAGTGACTACTTTCTCCGGTTAGAGAGTCAAGGTGGGTGAAGTAATATATTTTATGGACCATCTTCTGTTGGTGACAGAGACAAGCTTTTGAGCTACACAGAGCTCTTCTTCTTCATCTCCTGGGACCAACGCAGCTATAATGCTACTACTTCTATGTCTTACTCTGTTCTCTCTACCCTTTCATAGACAGAACAGCACAAAAAAGGAAATGGCAACAAAACTAGAAATGGATAGCTATGGACGGCAGGCTTATAGGGAAACAAAACCTGTTAACGCTGACTGCAATGTCTATGTTGCTTACCTCATTTGGGCTCTCTGCCTCACATGTTCAAGGCTATGATGACTTGCATGTTGGCCTTGGCAATTTAAGAGCTGTGATGAATGCCAAGTTATAATGAAACTTCTAAACACCATTTTCCCAACAGCAGCAGCACCTAGTGGCTCCTTGGTTACATTACAACCTCCTTTTAAAGCATGACTGTACACTGTGTAACATTTACATATAGATGTGAGCTCTTTTTATCGCCTTAAAAGAGATTTGTGCTTGAATACACTGTCTCCCACTTGCACATCTCATACCCTTATTTGATCTTTCAGTTAAGTCATAATAATGCTAAGTTCATGACATCCCAATCATTCCCACTCTAACCCTAAATTCTGAATGCACTACAGGATCAAATAGAAGATTCCCAGGGGGAGAGAGTTTATATTCAAGCTCAGATAGCTGTAATTCCATTTTCCATCATTCAGAAATTTCTTAGTAGAAGTGGGCAAACACTGCCACAGATTTTCTGTAAATATTTGCTTAATCTTTCTAAATAAAGCTTAGGCTCCCCATTTATATTTCCTATCTGCAAATAGTCCAGTGATTGAGTTTTACTGGCTTGAATTCTCAATAAAGAGAATTTCAAAGTTCACACACAAATACAAACTACATTTTCAAATTTGCTCATGCTAATACTCACTTGGGAAATACTTAAGCACTCAGCAAATCTGGGAGCAGTAAGAATCCCATGGGCCTTAATGATGAGTTGTAAATGACCAATCATTCCAGGGTACAAAATATATCGGAAGGACAGAACAGGTCGTGCAGGGGGAGGAGTGGCACTATATGTGAAAGAAAGTGTAGATTCAAATGAAGTAAAAATCTTAAGCGAATCCACATGTTCCATAGAATCTCTATGGATAGAAATTTCATGCTCTAGTAAAAATATAACATTAGGGATCTATTATCGACCACCTGACCAGGACAGTAATAATGATGATGAAATGCTAAGGGAAGTTAGAGAGGCTATCAAAATTAAGAACCCAATAATAGTGGGGGATTTCAATTATCCCCATATTAACTGGGAACATTTCACTTCAGGACGAAATGCAGAGATAACATTTCTCGATACTTTAAATGACTGCTTCATGGAGCAGATGGTACGGGAACCCACAAGGGGAGAGGCGACTCTAGATTTAATCCTGAGTGGAGCGCAGGAGCTGGTCCAAGAGGTAACTATAGCAGGACCGCTTGGAAATAGTGACCATAATACAATAACATTCAACATCCCTGTGGTGGGAAGAACATCTCAACTGCCCAACGCTGTGGCATTTAATTTCAAAAGGGGGAACTATACAAAAATGAGGGGGTTAGTTAGACAAAAGTTAAAAGGTACAGTGACTAAAGTGAAATCCCTGCAAATTGCATGGGCCCTTTTTAAAGACACCATAATAGAGGCCCAACTTCAATGTATACCCAAATTAAGAAAAACAGTAAAAGAACTAAAAAAGAGCCACCATGGCTTAACAACCATGTAAAAGAAGCAGTGAGAGATAAAAAGACTTCCTTTAAAAGGTGGAAGTCAAATCCTAGTGAGGCAAATAGAAAGGAACACAAACGCTGCCAACTTAAGTGCAAGAGTGTAATAAGAAAAGCCAAAGAGGAGTTTGAAGAATGACTAGCCAAAAACTCTAAAGGTAATAACAAAATGTTTAAGTATATCAGAAGCAGGAAGCCTGCTAAACAACCAGTGGGGCCCCTTGATGATCAAAATACAAAAGGAGCGCTTAAAGATGACAAAGTCATTGCGGAGAAACTAAATGGATTCTTTGCTTCAGTCTTCACGGCTGAGGATGTTAGGGAGATTCCCAAACCTGAGCTGGCTTTTGTAGGTGACAAATCTGAGGAACTGTCACAGATTGAAGTGTCACTAGAAGAGGTTTTGGAATTAATTGATAAACTCAACATTAACAAGTCACCGAGACCAGATGGCATTCACCCAAGAGTTCTGAAAGAACTCAAATGTGAAGTTGTGGAACTATTAACTAAGGTTTGTAACCTGTCCTTTAAATCGGCTTCGGTACCCAATGACTGGAAGTTAGCTAATTTAACGCCAATATTTAAAAAGGGCTCTAGGGGTGATCCTGGCAATTACAGACCGGTAAGTCTAACGTCAGTACCGGGCAAATTAGTTGAAACAATAGTTAAGAATAAAATTGTCAGACACATAGAAAAACATAAACTCTTGAGCAATAGTCAACATGGTTTCTGTAAAGGGAAATCGTGTCTTACTAATCTATTAGAGTTCTTTGAAGGGGTCAACAAACATGTGGACAAGGGCGATCCGGTGGACATAGTGTACTTAGATTTCCAGAAAGCCTTTGACAAGGTCCCTCACCAAAGGCTCTTACGTAAATTAAGCTGTCATGGGATAAAAGGGAAGGTCCTTTCATGGATTGAGAACTGGTTAAAGGACAGGGAACAAAGGGTAGGAATTAATGGTAAATTCTCAGAATGGAGAGGGGTAACTAGTGGTGTTCCCCAAGGGTCAGTCCTAGGACCAATCCTATTCAATTTATTCATAAATGATCTGGAGAAAGGGGTAAACAGTGAGGTGGCAAAGTTTGCAGATGATACTAAACTACTCAAGATAGTTAAGACTAAAGCAGATTGTGAAGAACTTCAAAAAGATCTCACAAAACTAAGTGATTGGGCAACAAAATGGCAAATGAAATTTAATGTGGATAAATGTAAAGTAATGCACATTGGAAAAAATAACCCCAACTATACATACAACATGATGGGGGCTAATTTAGCTACAACGAGTCAGGAAAAAGATCTTGGAGTCATCGTGGATAGTTCTCTGAAGATGTCCATGCAGTGTGCAGAGGTGGTCAAAAAAGCAAACAGGATGTTAGGAATCATTAAAAAGGGGATAGAAAATAAGACTGATAATATATTATTGCCCTTCTATAAATCCATGGTACGCCCACATCTCGAATACTGTGTACAGATGTGGTCTCCTCACCTCAAAAAAGATATTCTAGCACTAGAAAAGGTTCAGAAAAGAGCAACTAAAATGATTAGGGGTTTGGAGAGGGTAGGGTGACCAGATGTCCCGATTTTATAGGGACAGTCCCGATTTTTCAGTCTTTTTCTTATATAAGCTCCTATTACCCCCCCCACCCCCGTCCCGATTTTTCACACTTGCTGTCTGGTCACCCTAGGAGAGGTCCATACGAGAAAGAAAAGATTAAAGAGCTAGGACTCTTCAGCTGAAAAAAGAGAAGACTGGGGGGGATATGATAGATATATAAAAAATCATGAGTGATGTGAGAGTGATAAGGAAAAAGTTATGTACTTAGTCCCATAATACAAGCACCAGGGGTCACCAAATGAAATTAATAGGCAGCAGGTTTAAAACAAATAAAAGGAAGTTCTTCTTCACGCAGCGCACAGTCAACTTGTGGAACTCCTTACCTGAGGAGGTTGTGAAGGCTAGGACTATAACAATGTTTAAAAGGGAACTGGATAAATTCATGGTGGCTAAGTCCATAAATGGCTATTAGCCAGGATGGGTAAGAATGGTGTCCCTAGCCTCTGTTCATCAGAGGATGGAGATGGATGGCAGGAGAGAGATCACTTGATCATTGCCTGTTAGGTTCACTCCCTCTGGGGCACCTGGCATTGGCCACTGGCGGTAGACAGATACTGGGCTAGATGGACCTTTGGTGTTCTTAACATGTTCTTATGTTCTTAACATGGCTTGAATAAGAATATCAACTACTCGCTGTTAGCAGTGGTGATCAAGGTAGCTGTGTAGATGGACAGTGGGGATGTCTGTTTTATTTGTTCATTAATATACATAATAATCATAAACTTAAAATGACTAAGAACCCTCAAGTCATGTGCATAACTAGTTTAGATAGCCTCATATTCCTGTCACTGTTAGCCTCTTCCTCCTTCCCCATTTATCTCTTACACTCCCATTTGTTGCATCTCATCTTAAATTAGACTGTGAACACCTTGGGGCAAGAACTGTGTTTTCCTGTATATCTGTACAGCACCCAGGATAATGTGAACTCAGTCCTGACTAAGACCTGTGGGTGCTGCCATGACACAAATTATTATTAACAATACCAACATATCCCTAGAGTAAAAATAAAACCACCTGAAAGTGAGTTGGTTCATTTTAAATTGTGAACATATGTGAAGAAATCAAGTACAGTATTTATTGTGAATTATTCACCCAGCTTTAGATCTTATCAAAGCAACAGAGCCTGATTCTGCTTCCCTTAAGTCAATGGAACTTTTATCTTCAAGTAAATGCATCTTTTTTCAGTATGGTTCCAGTATAAAAGACATTTTTTTTAAAGCAGATATTTGGGATCTGGTGGCAGCTAAGAAAGCTTATAATATTTGCCTTTGAAAAAGGCATTAGGAAATAGTGCTGGCAGAAATAGCCATCTTGCAACCTGTTTGCCTGACCTTTAAATGCTCCTCCTTAATGTCTTGATCCAAAGCTCAGTGAAATCAGTGGGAGTTTTCCATGAATTCTAGTGTGCTTGGAATCTGGCCGTAAAAGAACTTACATAGCCACTGTTATGGTACTTCAGTGAGATAAGTTCATTGCTACAGTTGGACCTCAAGAATGCACAAGTCACTATCTTGCTTTCTGGAAGCCTCTTTGTCTGTGAGGAAATTACTGTATTCATCAGACATTTTAAATGTTCATTCCTTGGAGCTAGTATAATAAAATGATACTGAAATAGTGGAATTCTTTTTTCACAAAAAGCTATTAGCTAATAAAAGCATGAGAGGTGACACTTGTTTGAATATCACAGGGTGATGCTGGCGTTACTGGTCGAAAGATCATTGTGGACACTTATGGAGGATGGGGAGCCCATGGAGGTGGTGCCTTTTCAGGCAAAGATTATACAAAGGTGGACCGGTCGGCAGCATATGCAGCCCGCTGGGTGGCCAAGTCTTTGGTGAAAGCTGGGCTGTGTCATCGTGTTCTGGTTCAAGTAAGTTCCATTTTGAATCTTGTTGATTTTTGCTTTTTTAAATTTATTTTAAAAACACACTTCATTTTTACCTTTTCCCTGAAAAATCTGCCTTAGAAAAATGGGTTTGTGAGGGAGAGAGCTGGTGAGGTGGCCAGCACTTCTCAAGCTATACTTGGCTTGATTATGTCTGTGATAGCACAGGTGGGGAGAAATCAGAAGTTTATGGAATTCTGGAAGCTTAGCTTGGAGCTGGACTGAGTTTAAAAGGAAGATCAGAAGGAAGATCTTGTTCTGCCTAGTTCAAGATCATAGTCACTGGGGCTTTCAGCATAGCAGCTTCCTCAGGCCTGGACTTTTTGGATAGTTTTACATTTTACTGGAGGTTATTCTGGATATTCTGGATCCATCAGTCTTCTGGTATTAACTATCCCCATTAGAGGTTCTCCTTGCTGTACTGGAGGAGGGTGTTCTGATACTACATGGTCCTGTCACATGCCCTGCTGGCCATATGAGGTTCCATCCTTGTTTTCTAACTAATGCTTTTGTCTGCCAAAGGTTTCTTATGCCATTGGAGTGGCTCAACCTCTCTCCATTTCACTGTTCACTTATGGAACTTCCCAGAAAACAGAGAAAGAGCTACTGGACATTGTGCACAAGAACTTTGATCTTCGACCTGGAGTCATTGTCAGGTAAGCATGTTGCAGGAGCACACGCATATGGAACAATCAGAGTGAACACCTCCTGGAACTCCTCTCAAAGAAGTATAGAGGTTACAGAAGAAAAAGGGCTATTAAATAAGCCTGTCCAACCTCTTGTCCTAATATAGTATTGGTCCTTATAGTACAAAAAAGATGTTTCACCTGTGTACACAAACTGTAACTATTTCTGGACCTAACAATATTCCAGATCTTATAAGAAGCCAGATGTAACTCCCAGTGGTTTCAGCTGGAGTTTTGTGTTCTCAGCAGCTACTCATCCCCTCTCAGAATTTGGCTCTGCGTAGGGGTTACTACAGCTACATGTGTGTGTTCTGTAGTATGTGACGTTGAAATAATTTTGGCTCACGGTGATGTTACTTCATTTTTACTAGAGCTGTTTGAGCAATTTAGACTGTTTTTCATAAATATTTGTTTGAAAATTGGGTCAAAATGTCATGAACTTCAATGGATTTTGAGTCTGGCCCCAAAAGGCTTCAGACTAATTCTTATAGACACTTTCATGGTCATTATTCCATAGAACAAGTTTGCACTTCCAAAATTCAGTCCAGTAAGTGGACTGAAAGGAGGAACTAACTTTAAACAATGATTTATAGTGTTACACTTTAGACTAAACTATTTTCTTTTCTTTTTCTTGAACACTAAGGGATTTGGATTTAAAGAAGCCAATTTATCAGAAGACTGCCTGTTATGGTCACTTTGGAAGAAATGAATTTTCATGGGAGGTGCCTAAGAAACTTGTGTTTCAATAATAATGGGTCCATCACCAAAGCAGAAGTGAAGAAGATTCCACTAGTCAATAAGATGTTGGCAAAAATCAGCACTGACTACTCTTTATCCAGCTCAAGGAATTTCAGATTTTAAATGGACAGGATATTCTCATGAGAATTAATTCTTGCTCTCAATCCTATCCTATTTCATTGTCAAAAACACCAAAGGCAGAGTCTGTTTTTATCATCACAAGAAGACAAAATACAGTTTATTTTACTGCTGCTATGTTGGTTCCACTGACAAAGGCAAAATCTGACTAGGACATACAAACCAACGTTTGGGCCTTAACTCTGTTACAGTGTGATCTTGCATTCAAAAGAAAAGGTTTCCCTCATCATTCTAGCTAAGGAGCAGTAGGTCTCCTCACCGACTGGACACTAGGAAATCTGTGGGAGACAGTTTTCATATAGGAGCTGGTATTGAATACACCTATGGGGAATTTTGCTTCGAGTGGGTTCATTATCATGTAACTGCAACATAGTTGCTCCTTCAAAGGATGTTGTTAGGTGCTTAGACCTCCTTCACTAGTTATCTCTGCTTACCACAATGTTCCAATCAGCTGTGATTTGGTGACTCAAACTTTTTCTTTTAGCTACTATGTACTTATACTTGCTGCTTTTCTGTGTGTTTACATATTAGCATTCCGAATTTTGGAGTCAGTGGCTCATCCAACATATGGCACATGAGAGCTCCATTGACTTCTCTTGGATTGTGCTAATATGAACACTGCCTAGTAGCGATAATGCTTTTAAACAGTGTAGAGCAGAGTGCTGTTAGTACCCTATTTTAATAGATTTTTAAAGGCATGGTGTCAAGGTATCATCCACAATTTGTGGAGTTATTTTTCTCCCACTGGTGTTTATAACAACAGCCCTTTGGGAGAATGACACTGAAATCTGTTTCTTTATTGAAATGTGCCGTCTGTTATTTTTATGCACACACTGGTTTGCTTTGGAGCATTGCTTTGATTTTTGACATTGAACACTACTTGGGGACAAAATATTCACACAAAAATAACCAGAACACATTGGAAATAAAAAGTCCTTATATGTTAAAATTTGGATCTACCAAATTTGACAGCATCTTTAACTGAAAGACAATGATTGAGTAATCCTCTAGATGGCAGTATTACCCATCCTAGGTTTACAAGTTTAACATCTGTAGAAAACACTTGGCTCTAGGCAATGTTCCAGAATAGCTTGAGTTGTGTATATGTTACTGCCAAAGTTAAAAGTAACCAGCTGCTTTTTACTTTAGCAGCTCTACTTACAAATTGTAGACGGGGAGATTTCTGTGATCCAGGCAATAACTGGTTGAGGGAGAGCGTGTCGTTTGTGTACCCACATACTATGTTGTCTTAAAGTGTGAGTGAAAGAAAATGGGATTAGTCCATTTCTGCAAAGGACTTCAGGCCAGTCTTGGTTATATTGGAGTCATAGGTGGGTTTTCTTATTGACTTCAGTGAGACTGGGCTCTGGTCTTCTGTCACCATTTCATGTTGGTGTAGTAGGCACCAAGAGTGAAATTAATGTTACTGCAAGGGTTGATCAAAAATGCCACTCGAAGTTCGCATAAGGGTTAAGGTGGCCCTTGTATGGGATTTCTGCATTGGAGAAATTTTGCTCCAGGAGAATGCAGTTTCTTTGCACACTGTCTCCTGACTTGTTCTGAAAATGGGAGCAGTTGGAATAATCTAATGCCTGACTCATTGCTGTGTGTTTAAGTTTGGTGATCATTAAAATAAAGAACTAATAGCACTGGCTAACAGTAGGCATGATTTAGCCAGGTATTGTGCAAACTTCTCCCTTTTCAGTGCATCTCAAATTCAATGTGCCTCCTTCCTATTCAAGGAACAAGCCTCTCCTCTTCAGCATCTGTGCTAGACTGTGCAATGTAACCAGCTAGAATGGAGGGGAAAAAAAAACAAAACACCCTAAAATTATTTGTTTCTCTGTGTGTGGCATGGAACCCATATCTTCAGAAAAAAGAAATTGGAACATTAATCTGTGTCCTCTAGCCGCACAAATGCTTTCCCTTTGGTAGGAAAATATCAAAGTGCAGCTGCACGTAAAAGAGTCATTTGGCCAAAAAAAGGCATAGTGGGGTTCTTTAGTCATTCTGACTCACTAATTTCCAGATCAGATTTGCACAGCTTGTAAATTAAATTGTTATTGGTAACTGCTAGCTCACAGAATTCTGCCTAGGCTCAGAGAGGCAAGCTGGTTTCTTTCAACCCCATGCATCATCATCACTAGTAAGAGAGGCCAAATGACACCTTAGAATACACCTGTGCTGCTCCATTGCCTTCATATTACACCCTCACTGCCACCTGTAAAAACCCTTTCAGGACTAATGGGGCTACACAGGTGTACCTGAGGGAATCATTTGAAGACCATGAGCTCATACAAGTGAATTTGATGGCATAATTTGAGCTTCAGCAGCCCTATGGCTACGTATAAGGCCCAGGATAAAAAGGACTCAGACTGAGTGTTAGGGGCCAGGGCTAGTTATGTTGCAACTCTGTAAAGTCCATTCCCTGTGCTGGGTTGGAACAGCCCAAGGGCTGCTTTAACTTATGCTATCTGCAAATAGCCCTGAGGGTCCAAAAACAGGCTATGGATTGTGGTAGTGTAACCCACACACCTTCTGGGTGTGGTGTTCTGTCCCATCTAGTGGCAGTGGGACCACTTAGAGAGAGAGGGATTAATGAGTCTGCTCTACAGCCTTAACTAACAGCCAGTTGGCTTTTGGCTCATGCACTAAGCTCCAGAGGCCCAAGGTTGGATCCTGCTTGCTGATGACCAGGGTCAGTTGGTGTTACAGTAGCACGGGAGCACCCTGGCCATGTTCCTTTTCCTCCAGCCACTACCTCTCTTCCCTGCTATGCTGGCAGCACCGAGGGTGAGTGGCATAAGAGCCCCTACATAGGTTCTGCTGTAGGGGGACCATCTTTACCCTTGGTTGATCTTCCCTGGATGATTTTGCCATTGTAAGGCTAGATTACCCTAGCAGTGCAATACAAGGTGATCCACTGCATTACAGGGTCTGGTCCTACTATCATTGATTTCCATACTAAGGAACACAGGAGCCCACACGGCCAACTTTTGCAAAGTAACTCTTGTTGGTAAATAAAAGACATGCTTTGCTGCTAAGTTATTACAAAAAAAAAAGTGCTATAGTTTTTCAAAGACTACCTAATGAACCTTTATCTGCCTACATTGCACCCAAGGATAGACAGTTACTAATAGATAGAGGTTATTAATAACAAGCAAGTGACTTTGCCTCAGGATTAATATGCAAAAATAGATTGCAGTTCTACAACTATTCTTCAGTCAGGAGCTACACCAGGAGTCCACAGGCAGCCTAGCCTGCAGTGATGATCTTTCCACTGCCTTCATTGAGCATTGGCCTAGGACCTTAACGATTTATATCACTATTGGGAGAGGGAGTAAGCCCACAACAACAAAGAACACTGCACCCAATCCTAGAAAACTCAATATACATAAAAAAAAATGCTGATCCTCGTATAAAAGTGCCATGATCTTATCATGATGAACTCAAGCTGCTTCATAGGAAATGGTAGCAACAGTTCTGGGCAAGGGAAGCCCATTACATGTAGAAATAAAAATTGCTAAGGATTTTATGTTGGGTACATAAAAACACTGAGCCAATTATATATTTTACCTAGCAGGGTTTGCATGAAAAAAATTTGTAAGCGTGTTAGAAAATGTCTTTATATTTTAAATTGCATTTAGTAATTTCCTTTTGTTCTTTTGCATATCCTATCACTACTGCTTTTAAATGTGTGATTCAAGAACACACTGAAGTCCAGTCTGTGGGAAACTGACCTGTTGCTAAGGTCACTTATCAGCAGGGGATCCCACCAGAAATAGTGAGAAAACCAGTTTAAACGGCTAGTAAGACAGGAGAAAATTGTGTCCAGCACAGTTGGAGACTGTGATTGAGTTTTGGCTTTCTTGTCTGTCTGTGGAACTTAAACTTTATAATAGTGGCTACTTTGTATGCCCATGCTTCTTTTTACTGTTGTTTAAATATGGAATGGGAATAACAACTAACCATGAGAAGCGTGATTCTTTCATCTACCCTTCCTTTGTCCCATCTTGTAAACTTTCCTCTTGCCTGGTTTAGTAGTTAGAGTGGGGAATGTGTGCATCAGGAATCCTGGGTTCTATTCCTGGCCCTGCCTGTGTGATCCTGAGTAAGTCAGAGTTGTGTCAGTTTCCCTGTCTGTGCAATGGGATAATATGTCCCTACCTCACAGGAGTGTTATGAGGTGACTGGGTGAATTTGTTACTGGGAAATGGTTTGAGATCTGTGGGGTAAAAGGTGCTGTATCAATACTAGTATTAACATTGCAGATGAGTTTACTTGTAACCAGTACTGCAGATAAGCATTACTGTCCATAATGTATCCCTGTCACGAGGTCCCAACCAGAGCCTGCTTTCTCTATTGCCAAACCCTTCCATATGCCCAGACACCTAACTTCCATCTGCTAAGCCTGCCCGCAATTCCCACAAGCACTTTGACGCAACTCCCCCGACTCTTTCCAATGTCTGACACTGCTACTTCACTTGCGGAAGAGACTTGATCTCCCTGCTCCCATCCCAGCTGCAATAGCCTCTCACTCTTCAGTTGCCAAACTCTCCTGCTACATCCCAAACAAACATCCTAACCTGAGCCGCACCCCAATGTTATCTCCAACATACATCCCATCACCGAGCAACCCAACTCCCATTAACCAGACTAATGCCCCAACCTTGCTGGGTCACTGCATCACCACCAACTAAGATGATCCCACCAACCAGCCTTCTAGTTTCTACACATCCACCAGTTTGAGATCTGAAAGCTAAGTGCTGTAACAGCTACACCTCCTCTGGGGCAGCCAAAGAGTCTTAACACAATGGCTTCAAAACTGGCTCCCCTCAATCATTTTCAGTAGGGAGGTGTTTTACCCACTCTCCCCTGTAGCTATTGCCCAGAAATAATGTGGGTGGGTATGAAGCAAAATGCCATTCCTTCTTACTGCAATAGATAATCTCTTTGCCAATGTGTCCTTCTAACCACTTTGGACATGGTCTCTTTTTAAGGGTTGCTCCTCAGTGCAGCTGGTAATGGGCCAGATCCTGAGAAGGGTTGATTACCTGTTGTCATAAACAGTGAGTTAAGGATCAGAGGGGTAGCCGTGTTAGTCTGGATCTGTAAAAGCCACAAAGAATCCTGTGGCACCTTATAGACTAACAGACGTTTTGCAGCATGAGCTTTCGTGAATACCCACTTCTTCGGATGCAAGACATCTTGCATCCGAAGAAGTGGGTATTCACCCACGAAAGCTCATGCTGCAAAACGTCTGTTAGTCTATAAGGTGCCACAGGATTCTTTGTTGCTTTTACAGTTAGTTAAGGGTTAAGGTTTTTGTCTACCTGTAAAGGGTTAACAAGCAGTACCTGTGGACACCTGACCAGAGGACCAATGAGGGACAAGATTATTTTCAAATCCGTGGAGGGAAGTTTTTTTTCCCTGTTCTTTGTTTTCTTAGAGAGTCTCTCTTGGGTATTAAGAGAGTCCAGACATCTTAATCAAGTCCTCCCAGGTTTCTGCAACAAATTCTTCTATTCAAGCTAGTGAGTATTAGCAAGGAACTAGTATTCTTATACTTTTATTTCTGTATTTGCAATTCTGTGTTTTGCTATAGAATTTCTTTAAGTCTGTACTGATATTGCTTTTACTGAGAAAGGGGGAGGGAGAATTCTCTCCAGAGATTGATAAGTTTAGACCCTGTATTGTTCCATCTTGGTTACAGAGACAGTGACTTTTCTTTTTTATTCTTTAATAAATTCTTTTCTATTAAGGACTTGGTTGGTTTTTCCTTGGGTGGATTCTCAGGGAAAGAGAAGGGGGAGGTATCCCTCTGTAGTTAGATCCCGGTATCTCTCCTAGGAAAAGGGAGGGGGGAGGAAGCAGGGGGAATGGTTTATTTCTCCTGGGTGTAAGAACTCCATGGATTTGGGGCTCTTGGAATCCCCTAGGATTTTGGGGAAGGACTGTGTCTCAATCCACATATCTGATTGAGTGGTGGCAGCTTACTAGATCTAAACTAGGATTTTAGTTTAGAGGGAAACCAGTGCAGGTCCCCACATTGGAACCCAACAGCTCCAAGTGGGGGTGAGACCTATGACACCTGTATGTCTGGCTGAAGTCCATGGGAATTGTGGGTGCTCAGCACCTCTGTGAATCTAGCCCGGTAATTTTTTTCAATCCAGCATACTCTTGGCTACTGCAGTGACCAAGTGACTACCCTCAGTTGTTCTCCAGGCTTCATTTGCTGGGAAGAATTAAAACTCTGCATATACTAATGAATGTTATGTGATGGAATAAAACAGACCAGCTGAGGTTCTTCTCATCTGAGAGCCCCATTTCACATGACTAGAAATGTATATTCTTTGTTGGTATAAAATACCACCTCTGCTTTCAGGGAGAAGCATCACCACCAAGCGACTAATTTGTTATTTCCAAATATAGAAGGAGAAGTTCTTAAAGTATAAAAATATGTAGGATCAGATCCTCAGTTTGTGTAAATCACCAAAGCACTACTGATGTCAATTAGCTATTTACTGCCTATGTCATAGTTGTCCAGAAAGATTCTGGATCAATCTAATGTGAAACTACATTGATCTACACCAGCTGAGAATCTGGCCTGTGGAGCCTATATACACAGCAAAACCAGTAACTATGAGATTGGGATAAAGCCTTTATGATTGGCAACTGCACAGCAGCAATGAGGATAGCAGGAATGCTGCAAAGCCCCATTGGGTAGCTGGTCAGAGAGCTGCCTGTCTGTGTGACATTTTTACACCTATGATATTTAAGTGAAAATCCATGTCCAAGCATGTTTGTGATTTAAGTATTTTTCTGCTTTCTCTGCCAAGAGGTCTTACTTGTTGAGATCTGTATGTCCTGCTGCCATCTTTCCTTATTCATTTCCTGTTAGTTCTGTGTATGAAAAATAAATAGATAGCAAAGGGCCTCTGTATTTAATTTCTATTTTGTCATGTTTCAATGTACACTAGTTTTGAATCAATAAAACCCATGTCATAAACTGGATCCTATTTCCTGTTAATATTAATTGTAGGAAAAAACAGCTGCTACACACATGGGGTAACATTTTCATAAGAACCTGTGACTTAGGCACCCAACTCCCATTGATTTCTCAATGAAATGTAGACTTCTCATTAAGACACTTCCCCTCCCCGCTTGACAAAAAAAGAAATCAGTGAAAAATGCAGATCTGGTGACACTAAAACCGTTTTGCAAATTTGTATTATTTTACTAAAGTGTTTCAGTAAAAAAAAATCTGAGAAATTTGAAATGTTTCATTCTGACACTTAAGAATTAAGGGGGGAGGGATAGCTCAGTGGTTTGATCATTAGCCTGCTAAACCCAGGGTTGTGAATTCAATTCTTAAGGAGGCTACTTAGGGATCTGGGGCAAAAATTGGTCCTGCTAGTGAAAGTAGGGGGCTGGACTCAATGACCTTTCAAGGTCCCTTCCAGTTCTAGGAGATTGGTATATCTCCAATTATTACTTATTATTTTATAGTTTCTTGGTTCAGAAGACTTTTTTGGTTTAACATTTTCTTTAATGTTATTTTAAAAAAGTTCCTAATATTTTTAAATGATCAAAAAAGAAACAAAAAATTTCAATTTTGTCACAATAAAAGTTTGATCCTAAAGAAATTTTTGTTGTAGTTCTTGAGTCACCAAAAATTTCAAAAAAATTCATTTTCAGTTTGACAACAATTTGTTACTGTTTTGGAAATGGTAGTGTATCGAAAAATCAGTTATTCACTTAGCTCTACTTCTAAATGCTTACGTCATTTTTGAAAATAGGTCTGTAGCAAAGTGAAGACTCACAAGCACAGCACTTCCTGCTGGTCAGTTGGGAATTAGCTCATCCAGCACTCAGAACACCTCCTGGTGGCCAGTGACTCACCTGCCTCAGACCCTGGTGCCCTTTACCTCAGGGTTCTGCCCCAGCAGTACCCCCACACTCTGGGTCTCCCCTCCCTTGCCTAGGTGGCTACTGCCAGTCATCATCCAGCCCCCTCTCACTGAGGAAAACTGCAGTCTGTCATGGCCACTCATTATTGGCAAGGGGGTCGGACCAGCTGCCTCTGCCTAATCCTGGGCTGCACCTCCCAGCCCCAGTACCCGTATAGGCCTTTATCAAGGCTTCAGCCTGGGGAATTGCATAGGCACTTTTCAAAATCCCACTAGGAACCTAAATAACTTTTTAAAATGTGGCCTTAAGTCAGTTAATGTGGGATTTTCAAAAGCACCTAAGAATATTAGGCACCCAGCTTCTACTGAAAGTCAATGAGAATTGGGCTTCTCATTTGCTTAAGCACTTTAGAAAATTTCACCGCAGGATCAAATTTACAAAGGTATTTAAATACCTAAAGGTGCAAGTAGACAACTCATGGGATTTTTTTCCTAAGAACCTAAATCAGTGAGGTGCCTAACTTTGGGAAAATCCCTCTAGGCGCCTATCCACATCTTTAGGCACCTCAATACTTTTTAAAATCTGGCCCCTAGGCATTTATGAAAATCTCACGCTGTAGGTCCTGGTCCTGGTCTCGCTTCAAGTTGGCACAACACAGGGAAGGGAGAGGGACAAAGGTCATTATTCACCAACTTTACCCTCCCATCCCTAGGCTAGTTTCTAGCTTAAATCAGAGCAGCCTCCTTTAGCTTACACCAGCTGTCTATGACCCCAAGGGAGAGTCCCAGCAGCTAGGAATTGCCAAGACATAGACACTCCACAGATAGAACACCCTGGGGAGAAGACCCCTGCAGCATGGCGGTGGGGAAGTATTGTCATGGAGAATCCAGGGATTCCCTTTACTCTAGGGGAAGCCTCAGCCGACTGGATCAACAAGCACTGTGGCTAGCTTGCTTTGTCAGACCAGCACAAAGCAGCTGAAGCGAGACGAAGGATCTGGCGCCTTGTCTGTCAGTGCCTAATTCCTGGAAATATCTGGCCCGAGGCATATGCTTTGCTAAGATACTTACCCTTCCTCTTGGCTGGGGGCCTACTCACATTCAGAGTCTCCCACGCTAAACAGACAGTCCTGAAAGTCAATTGCAAAGCTGCCATAAAAGTGCAAACAATAGTTCATTTGTTTATATTGGGCTGGAAACCCATATGTAGAAGTCATGTCAAAATCATCAAAACCATGATCAACATTTTCACAAATTGCTTCTATATTTGTTTCCCATGAGATGTGAAAGTTAGACATTCAGGCACAGCTCTGCAAAGGTATTTATTTCAATGGGAGTTAGGCACCTAAATACCTTTGAAGATCTGGGCCTAAGGAGGTCAAGTGAGCAACTGACGAGAGACATCTAGATAAAGCTATGCTAGCAGATTTATCAGGGTGAATTTAGTACTAGTGAAGGGCTGGCTTGGCAATCCTGTAGGCTGAAGCCATCCTTTCTTTCTCCACAGAAAAGACAACTGCATGCGCGATGGTAGTGAGGGCTTTCTGCATATTACCAGAGTGATTCAAATAGAGCAGGTGGAGTCCTGTAAAAACAATGTTCTCCATCAGCCCTTCAAATTCTTAGTGGCTCTCTGGGTCCAGCATGCTGATGTTCCTTTTAATTTTCTACTTGTATTCATTAATATGAACAGATTTTTCTTTGCAGGAAAGTTTTGGGAATGGCTGGATTTGGAGAGTGTGTGGTTGTTTTTTTTTTGGCATGGATATCTCTTTTCACATGGAAAGAAGGGGTGTTTGCTGTTTGCAATTTATTACATGCTATTCACCATCAATTATTCACCTTTTTATAACGTCCTCCAATGAGAGAGCAGAATCAATCTTATGTGACTTTAGCTGACCGCTCAGACAATATGAATAATGAATAACAAATAGTCAAAGCAAGCAATTTGTTAACAAATGTTAGTCTATAAACTGTCTGAACTTGGCAAAAACTTACCAGTAAATAGCAGAAATCAGGATTAATATGTGAATGATTCCCAGAGAAAGGGTCTGATTCTTCACGGTATTTGAACTTATGTAGCCATTTACATAGGTACAAAGCAGGTGCAAAATGCTTACAAATCAGAATTCTCGACTTGCTTACACAGTGGTAGCATTTAGAGTTGTTCTTCATTCACTTTGCACTGTTGTGGCTTGCTACCAAAGGCAGAAAGCAGTGGAAAATCAGGCCCCAATGGGTTAACTCCATGAATGATTCAACTACCTCTTGCCCTTAGCTAACTGCAGTATCCTAAAACCAGCTGTGAGTCTGGCCCATTTTTGCTAAGGTGGGTGAAAACTAGTAGTGAATGAGCCAATTTTCTGTTTTCTTTTTAAAGATGACAAGCCAGGCATTTGAAGATTAGAAAATAATAAGTGATCAAAAGGTTTACAGCAAACTAGTGAATTAGTCAGAGGACTTCCCAGTTGTGGCAGCAGTGGCAGGGACTGTGGGCGCCCCTATCCAATACCATGTAAATAAACATCTTTCCTAGGTGCATTCCTGGCAGGGTCTCCAGTGGGTTCCCAGGAGCTTGGGCAATGCGCATACTCCATGATGGGAACACTGTTAACTTTGGACAAAGCACAAGCTAAATAACCAGTGACCCAGTGCAAATACAGCCTTGTCTGTGCTTCCTCTGTTTTTGACTTCACAAGGAAAGAGTAACTACTACCTGCTCCACGGTAGCAGAGATGAAGTACAACTCCCACCTGCTCTGGCGAATGCTGTTTTTCATCGGTACAGTGTGGCTTATTACAGGTAAGTTGTGACCATTCTTTAATAATACCTTACAGAAAACAATTTTCAACCCGAAATAGGCAGCGACTTCCACCTTCAGGCACCCAAATAGACAAGGCGGTGTCTAAAATGGGCATTTGAGCACCTCCTGCAGTTGGTTTGAATTTGAAAATTGATATCCTCAGCTATCCAAACTAGAATTTGAACCATAACCATCTGATCTTGCAAGTTATCCCTGTTCTTTCTGCTTTGCTTGTTCTTACTGTGTTGGTAGAGATTATTTATTTGACACCCTTTGTTTGACGGGAAAGGTTTGTTTGTTTTAAACCTATTTTCCATTTGTCACCTTTACTCTTCACAGTTTGTCATTTCTTTTCAGGGGAGGTAGTGGGTGAGCTAGGGACCAAGCAGTAATTTCAAAGGGAGATACACTAATCATACATAAGGAGAAGAGTTAACAAGAAGGCCATGCTGTGGGGCTGTCTGAGCTGCCCTCTATGCAGCTAAGTGAGGGAGAGGGGCAAAGGTGGCTTTAAGCAACATTTACATCTCCTCGTCTAAACCTAGGATGGCCAGGGACAAAAGCAGTTCTCAGGATAAGTTAAAGCAGCTTCAGTCTAACCTAAACCTGGCTGATTAAGGCTGGATCAAGCAGCCAGAGATTCCTGGGAGGTAGGAATTCCCTGACTTGACCATTTTTCTCTCAAACAGGCTCCCTGAGGTAGGGACTGGGATCAGGGAGTGAGGTAGGAGCTGCTGTGGTGGCTTTATGGGATTTACTTTACACAAGGCAATGGGGAGACATCAGGGGCCCCTTTAAGATCTTTCTGCCCCCCCTCAAAGGGAATACACATACTTAACCACTCAGGATGAAGTTCACCCCAATGCTGAGGGCTCCACACAAAGCCCTGTGCACCATTAGAACTCTGAATTAGGTTGTGTTCAGGGCCTTGTGCAACCCTCTGCACTAGGCCAAATCTCACCCTGTGGCTAAAGACAAAGTATTGGTGCTAATAAAACTATGGACAAGGTAGGTAGGGCTGCCAATTTTGGTTGGCTGAATTCCTAGAGGTTTCATCACATGACATTATCTTTAATTAAAAGTTAATCTTTAATTCCTGGAGACTCCGGGACAATCCTGGAGGGTTTGTAACTCTAAAGGTAGGTATTGTGATACCTTTCATTAGACCAACAAATATATTGGCATATACAGTAACTTCTCGCTTAACATTGTAGTTATGTTCCTGAAAAATGTGACTTTAAGCGAAACGATGTTAAGTGAATCCAATTTACCCATAAGAATTAATGTAAATAGGGGGGTTAGGTTCCAGGGAATTTTTTTTCACCAGACAAAAAAAACTATATATATATATATGTATATATATATACACACACACACACAGTATAAGTTTTAAACAAACAATTTAATACTGTACACAACAATGATGATTGTGAAGCTTGGTTGAGGTGGTGAAGTCACAGGGTGGAAGAGGGTGGGATATTTCCCAGAGAATGCCTTACTGTTAAATGATGAAATAGTTCTCAGCTGAGCCCTCAAGGGTTAACACATTGTTGTTAATGTAGCCTCACACTCTACAAGGCAGCATGAATGGAGGGAGGGGAGACAGCATGGCAGACAGAGAGACACACCCTGTGTGAGAAAGAGAAAGAGATGCGCATTGCTCCTTTAAGTATGCTGACACCATCCTAAGTACATTGCCTTTAAAAAGATCAGGAAGTTGAGACAGCATCTGTGGCCAGCTCTCTCCATCCTGAGCCCTGTCCTGTCCCCACCCATTCTATATGGAGAAGGGAGTAAGCGGGGGCAGGAGTAGGGGGGAGGGGACACCCTGACATTAGCCTCCCTATTCCCTCCTCCCCTGCACAGCAAGCAGGAGGCTCCTGGAAGCAGCTCCAAGGAGAGGGCAGGAGCAGCACATGGCAGTGGGGGGAGGGACAGCTGAACTGCCGGCAATTGATAGCCTGTTGGGCGGCTGTTGCACAGGGAACTTAGGGGAGCAGGGAGCTGCTGATCCACCCTGGTTCCAAGCCCCCCACCAGCTAGCTGCAATGGGCTGCTCTTCCTGCAAGGAGTGGACAAGGCAGGCGGCTGCCAAACAACTTTATAAGGGAGCATTGCACAACTTTAAATGAGCATGTTCCCTAATTGATCAGCAATGTAACAACATTAACCAAGATGACTTTAAGTGAGGAGTTACTGTACAGGCTTGGAGGGCTAGAAGGCCCTCCTCAGAGGAGACATTTGGGTAAAACCAACAAAGCTCAGGTTTGCTTGTTACCTAAACCAGGATTTAAACCCAGGTCTCCAAAGACAAAAGTCTAGTAGCCACTGCCGTAGTAATCCTCTCCTCCCAATGGATTTTATAGGCCAGATTATGATCTGAGTTACACTTGCATAATTCTACAATAACACTGCTGAAATTAATAGTCTGTCTCTAGATTTACATCCATGTCACTGAGAGCAGAATTTGGTCCCATGTGGTGAAAGGACATAGTTTTCCTGTTTAGGTCTCAAATCTACCCGCCACAAATGTCACAAAGTATTTCTGAATGGGGTGAGCAAACTATTGATAATTGCATCAGGATGTCATCCTCTACTAAAGGCATTGCTTTGGATTTAACTTCCTTTTAGAATAGTGTGTTATGTGGCCTACGCTGTTTCAGTGTCTCTTTAGTTGTGATAACATTGAGAACAGATGCTAGTACCTGTGACATGAGTCTCTAAGGACAAAAAATGTGCATGTAATAATAAATATAATAAGAATAACATCCCCTCCTTCACCTTTTTTTTAGTGCTCCACTAGGGGTATGTCTACACTACAAGAGTAGTTCGATTCAACTTAATTTGGATTTGTGGAATCGACCTTACGAAGTCGAATTTGTGTATCCACACTAAGGACACTAATTTGACTTTGTGAGTCCACACTAACGGGGCCAGCGTCGACTTTGGAAGCGGTGCACTGTGAGAAGCTATCCCACAGTTCCCGCACTCCCCGCTGCCCATTTGAATGCTGGGATTTCCCCCCAATGCATGCTGGGGGGAAAACTGTGTTGAGGGTGGTCTTGGGTAACTGTCAGAATTCAACAGTCCCTCCCGCCGGCGGGAAATCAGTTGGCGCACTTTTTCTGGTCAGTGACAGCACGGACGCCACAGCACTGCAGTGCGAGCATGGAGCCCGCTGCGATCATCGCTGCACTTATGGCCGTTGTCAACTCCTCACACCTTATCGTCCACCTCTTCCACAGTCAGATGCTGAAAAATCGGGCGAGGAGGCTCCGGCAGCGCGGTGAGGACATAAAGTCAGAGAGTGACTCAGACCTCTCACAAAGCATGGTACGCTGCGCCGTGGAGATCATGGTGGCAATGGGTCATGTTCATGTTATGGGACGGCGATTCTGGGCCTGGGAAACAAGCACGGACTGGTGGGACCGCATAGTGCTGCAGGTCTGGGATGAATCACAGTGGCTGCGAAACTTCAGGATGCGTAAGGGCACTTTCCTTGAACTGCGTGACTTGCTGTCCCCTGCCCTGAAGCGCAAGGACACCCGGATGCGAGCAGCCCTGAGTGTGCAGAAGCGAGTGACCGTAGCCCTCTGGAAACTTGCAACGCCAGACAGCTACCAGTCAGTAGCGAACCACTTTGGCGTGGGCAAATCTACCGTGGGGGTTGCTGTGATGCAAGTAGCCCACGCAATCGTTGAGCTACTGCTCTCAAAGGTAGTGACCCTGGGAAACGTCCAGGTCGTCATAGATGGCTTCGCCGCAATGGGATTCCCAAACTGTGGTGGGGCTATAGATGGGACTCACATCCCTATCCTGGGACCGGCCCACCAGGCCAGCCAGTATATTAACCGAAAGGGCTACTTTTCAATGGTGCTGCAAGCACTGGTGGACCACAGGGGACGCTTTACCAACATCAACGTCGGGTGGCCGGGCAAGGTTCATGACGCGCGTGTGTTCAGGAACTCTGGTCTGTTTAAACACCTGCAGGAAGGTAGTTTCTTCCCGGACTACAAAATAAATGTTGGGGATGTGCAGATGCCTACAGTGATCCTCAGGGACCCAGCCTACCTGCTAATGCCCTGGCTCATGAAGCCCTATACTGGTGCCTTGGACACTGACAAGGAGCTCTTCAACTACTGGCTGAGCAAGTGCAGAATGGTGGTAGAGTGTGCTTTCGGACGTCTGAAGGGGAGATGGAGGAGCTTACTGACTCACTCGGATCTCAGCGAAACCAATATCCCCATTGCTATTGCAGCTTGCTGTGTGCTCCACAATCTCTGTGAGAGCAAGGGGGAGACCTTTATGGTGGGATGGGAGGTTGAGGCAAATCGCCTGGCCGCTGATTATGCTCAGCCAGACACCCGTGCAATTAGAAGAGCCCAGCGGGAAGCGCTGTGCATCCGGGAGGCTTTGAAAGCTAGGTTCCTCAGCGAGCAGGGTAACCTGTGACAGTTCTGTTTCTTTACACGGAAGCTGAACCTGCCCCTGTTTCACTTACTGTTGACTTTTTTCTATGCTTACATACCCCATTCATCACGTTTTCTCCCTTCCAACACCCGTGTAAAAATAAAGGTAATGGAGCATTTTTAATTAACAACCTTGTCTTTACTAATGACTTCGCGTTAAAGGGTTGAAACAGGGACGCAGACTGTGGTGGGTAGGGTGTGCAGTGATGTAGAGACAGCTTCTAGACTCCAGGAATGATAGGCTACTGCTCCTACAGTGATCTCTGGGGGGAGGAAGGTTACAGGTGGATGTGCAGGAAGGGGTGAGGGGTGTAGGGTTTGGGACGGAGTTTGGGTGCAGGCTCTGGGCTGGGGGTGGGGGCGTAGTAAGGGGTGAGGGATGTGTGGGAAGGGGGAGGAGGTGTAGGGGGATGAGGGCTCTGGCTGGGGCTGAGGGTTTGGGGCATTGTAGAGGCTCAGGGCTGTGGTGGAAGGGCAGGGTAAGGGCAGCCTGCCTTGCCATTTGTGGATGGCAGGCACTAGGACCCTGGGGCAGCAGGCAGAGACCCACCTCCAAATATACCTTGAGCAGGGCACCTGCCGCCTATGAACAGAACATTTAAAAACACCTCACAGACTGACCAGGGTGCCTAGTGACTGCACTCTGTGTGTGACCTGCTGTTGATCCTGCCCCCATGTCTGTACCCTGGTAATTGTGAATGTCCTATGCAATTACAACCCCCCCCCCCTTCACACAAAGTCTTCTGCAAAGAAACATGGCGGAAACAGTAATTAACAGCAAACTACTTTTAATACTCAACAACACAATTGGGGGATGAAACTGGGATTTGGGCTTGGGTGAGCCAGAAAGGTAGGGACTTTTCAAAATTTATGGACTGAGAGCTTTTGGGTAATTGAGCTCTCTGCTGGGGTGCAGTGACAGTTTTCATGGCCCCTCGCGCCCCTCCTTCTGGTTATTTTGGGTAAGGGGATTAGTGGACTTTGTGGCGGGGGAGGGTGGTTGCAGATACAGTGCAGGGGGGCTCTGTCCTCCTGCCTGCGGTCCTGCAGAACATCAACAAGGCGCCTGAGCGTGTCCGTTTGCTCCCTCATTAGTCCAAGCAGCGTTTGAATTGCCTGCTGGTCCTCCTGATGCCATCTGTCCTCCCGTTCGCTGTGTGAGCGCTGCTGGTTCTCCCTCCACTGGCTCTGCTGGTCCGCCTCGGCTCGGGAGCAGCCCATAAGTTCAGCAAACATCTCGTCCCGTGACCTTTTCTTGCGCTGCCTAATCTGCGCCAGCCTCTGTGAGGGGCATACTGGAGCAGGTCGGGATACAATTGCAGCTGTGTGATGGGAAAAAGGGAGTGAATTCCTTACAAAGATACATGTTTGCGAACAAGGAACATAGTCTAATCAGTGTCTGTTAACAAGACCATGCACAGCACCTATCTCATGCGAACTCACTCAGGGAAAGTTTGATTTTTCTGAATTCGCTTTCATTGCCTGGGGTATTGCACTGCAGATCAGAGAAGCGGGGCAGGACAGCAGAATCCGTGGAGCAGCCAGGCATGGTAAGCCAAAGACTTTTGGCTGCTTAAAAGTGAATGTATAGCTCTGTCCTCTTGCTGCAGGCAATCCTGAAAGCCCCTGTTCCACCCCCTCGCGGCTCTTCCCTGGGAAAGATCCCTGTATGCTGCCACTCTGCAGCCTCCACCACGTGGCTGTAAAGTGACGCTTCTTGTTGTGCAAAGGAACAGTGAAGCACTACCAGTACTAATAGTACACAAATCACTCTACTTAAATGCAGGAGTCTGCGCACGAGATCACCCTGAGGAGGGTCAGTGAGGCAGACAGAGAGCGCATGCTGCATGAAAGCCAGCACAAACCAGGGGCCTTTGCTGCCATGCTCGTGAAGGCAATGGTCCCGGAGTACCAGATGAGAGCCTGGCGCAGAAAAGTGTGCTACCACGGAGCACCCAATAAGCCAGCTCTCCCCAGGAACCTCCTGTGGAGGCTTTTCGATTACCTCCAGGACAGCTCCCTGGAGATCTCCGAAGAAGATGCCTGTTCCGTCCCCCTATATATAGACCTTCTTTTCGCCTAGCTTATATTCCTGTTTTGTTAAAAAATAAATGTTAACATGTTTTAATCACTTACCGACTGATCCTTCTCCTGATTCAGGGTCCGTGGTAACGGCTGGGGAGGGTTGGTAGGGGATCTCAGTGAGGGTGATGAAGAGATCCTGGCTGTCGGGGAAATCAGTGTTGTAAGCACTGTTGCCTGCCTCGTCCTCCTCAAACCCTTCCTCATCTTCCCCGTGCGAGAACATCGCCGAGGAACTGGCCGTAGACACTATCCCATCGTCAGAGTCCACGGACACTGGTGGGGCAGTTGTGGCAGACCCACTGAGAATGGCATGCAGTGCCTTGTAGAAGCGGCATGTCTGGGGCTGGGCTCCGGAGCGCCTGTTTGCCACTTTGATTTTTTGGTAGCCTTGTCTCAGGTCCTTGACTTTCACGCGGCACTGCATTGCATCCCAGCTGTATCCTCTGAGTGCCATGGCTTTGGAGACCTTCTCGTAGATCTTTGCATTCCATTTGTTGGAGCGCAGCTCCGAAAGCACAGACTCATCGCCCCACACAGCAATCAGATCCAAGACTTCCCGGTCAGTCCATGCTGGGGCCCTCTTTCTATTCTGAGATTGCCTGGACTTCTCTGCTGGAGAGCTCTGCATCGTTGCCAGTGCTGCTGAGCTCGCCCCGATGTCCAACCAGGAAATGAGATTCAAACTGGCCAGACAGGAAAAGGAATTAAAATTTTCCCGGGGCATTTCCTGTGTGGCTGGTCAGAGCATCCGAGCTCGGACTGCTGTCCAGAGCGTCAACAGAGTGGTGCAGTGTGGGATAGCTCCCGGAGCTACTAAGGTCGATTTCTGTCCACACCTAGCCTAATTCGACATAGCCATGTCGAATTTAGCGCTACTCCCCTCGTCGGGGAGGAGTACAGAATTCGAACTAAAGAGCCCTCTATGTCGAATTAAATGGCTTCCTGGTGTGGACGGGTGCACAGTTAATTCGAATTAACGCTGCTAAATTCGAATTAAAGTCCTAGTGTAGACCAGGCCTTGGACATTCCAACAGGCAGAGAAAAATGTTTAGAAGCATCAACAGATAAATGTGCTGTCCTGTCTGCTTGTTTTTAGATTTTATTGAAGCTGGAACTGCCGATTGTAAAAATGCTGATTTAAGTGATTTGAATCATCAAGTGAAGGTAAAGACCTGTTTTTATATACTCTGTATGTATGTATGGGGCTGGAGCTGATGAGGTTTAAGGTGTATAAAGAAGAGGGATTTACATTGTACATTAGTCTGCAACCGTTCCTTCTAGCTAGATCAGAATGAAGAGGGTCACTTTTACTTCAGCTGGTAGAGCTGTTGCCTACTAATCAGACAGATGGGAGTTTGCACCTTAGGTGTAAGACTGTACAAGACAAGCATAAATGCAACTATGGGCTGAAGGATTCTGCATGGAATTGTGCCTCATCTTTGTATGGACTAACAACATTATTAGGAGCAAATCACTCAGTGAAGAAATAGTGGGGCAGGATGTCAGGACTCTGTGCAGAAGACTCCTTTCGCACTGTGGAGGAAGGGTGGAGCAGAGGAAGGGAGATGGAGGAGCTGGGATGGGGCAGGCGGATAAGCAAATACATTTGCTCTTCTTTCCATTCTCACCATAAAGAAGGTGCACACCCACCACATGGACAGCTGCAGTTCTGATGAGTGGTTCTGCTGACAATCCATGGACTGCAGTTTTTTATTCCTTCCACTCATGCCACCTGGAGCTCTCCTTGGCACCACAGTAGTCTTAGGGTATGGCTACACTGCAACATAAGCCCGTGCTTAAGCCCAGGCTCAAGCCTAACCGCCCTTGCATCTACACTGCAATTGTACTAGCTGAGGGGTGACTCAGGGTCCCGGAACCCTGTAGGGCTGAAAAGTATGAGCTTGAGTTACGCCAGTACCCAGGGTCTGAGACCTATTGCTTTGCAGTGTAGATGCAGCCCTGCTTGTCTTGGGTCCCGGGAGTCTCCAGAAGTATCCCACAATTCCATGGGACAACTTTCTTAGTCTTCTCTATTCCAACAATCTGCAATCCCTTCTTTTGAAAATGGAAGCTACCCCCTCTTCCCCCGTGAATGAGTAGCTCAGGGCAGCATTAACCCATTCTGTTCTGATCACTGACCTGCAAGCATGCTATCAGAGAGCCTCCCAGGTTCGCAATGGAGAATGAACCGATCAAACTGCTTCCTGGTAATGAGCTGCTTCCTGGTAATGAGCAGGGCAGGCAGTAAAGTTTTCCCACAGTGCACCATGGTCATAGGGCTAGAGGGGCCACATTTTGGGGTGGATGCTAGGGACTCTGGGGGTCTGCTCATTGCAGTGTGGATGCCAGAGCCCTAGGTTCGAGCATGGCTTAGAAAAGTCTTAACATAGGGTTAAGATACAATGTGGATGCTTAAGCCCAGGTTCCCCAATACCAGTCAGCTGTTGGGCTTACATTGCAATGTAGACATACCCTTAGTGCTTAGGCCATTAGGAAATCAAAGCATGGTTATTCTAACTGTCCGAACCCAGATTTGTACCTACTTATTGTCTCACCTCTCTTTGCAAATTCTGTGTAATTTTGAAGGCATCAGAGGTTGCGTGTGGTGGCAGTGGGGGTAATTGTGCTTAAAATCACTTCTACGCTGCTCCTTATACATATATAATATAAATAAAACAACCAAGATCAATATCCCAGAGCTCTCTGGCAATAGCACACAAGTCTCTGCATTTATTTGTGCAGATTTGTTTATAAGCACACAAATTTCAGGTTTAGGTTAATTATTTTTAGGAAAAAATATCTTTGTTACGATAATGAAAAACACTGTGACATTTCTCTTTTCTCTGAATGTCACAAGCCTTTCCCACACTAACAATCCATTCTTTCCTCCCTCCACAGAAGTTTTCTCAGTGCTTCCTTGAAATGCTTCCCGATGATAAGAGAACTGAAATCAATTCCCTTGCATGGTCATTGCAACAGGTACTTGATCGCCTAAGAGAGGTTCAAGGGAAAGGTGAGGATCTTATCTTTTATTGGAAAAACTCTTCATTTTTACCTGAAGGAGAATCTATGTTCATAGTGTACTAGCCAGAGGAATTCTTTGGGCATCATTAATGATGGGCTTGAACCAGAATGTCAGATTCAACCCCCTTCAGCTCTTCCAAACCCCCATCTCCTGCTCTTTGCTGGTTGACAAAATGAGAACTTACCAGGTCTGAAGTGGAAGCAGCAGGAAAAAAATCATGATTAAGTCCCAGCTCCTCAAAGGTACTTAAGCCTAAACCTAAATACCTTTTAAGATCTGGGCCTAAGGAACTTCACAGGGGTCTGTGCCATCAACAGCCTGGCAAGCTATAGATGCTGAACCAGTGATCTCACAACAGCCTGTCCCTTGACCTCAGACAAGCAAGCTTAGATGTGGTTAGTCAATGACATCACAAAGGCCTAACCCTTGAAATCAGACCAGAAAGCCAGAGGTATAGCGCCAGCAACCTCAGAGAGGCCTTTGCCTCAATTTCTACCCAGGAAGCAAGAGAGATTGAACTGGATTTGGAGAAGAATTGTCCAAGCCCTGAGTCCCTTAACAGCCTCCCTTCTTCTACAGGTAGATCTGTCCCCTTGCTGGTCTCCCTCTCCTTCATGGGGACAGAGGGGAAAAGGAAGATCTGCCACCAGTGTCCCTAACCCCAGCAATGGTAAAGGGGCCTTGTCAGTTCTGTCTGCCCTCTAGACACTTCACAGTAGTCTGAGATGCAAAGGGCATCTGAGAGGCAAGAGATGTTCTCCTATGCAGTGCCACACACTGCACACATGTGTGTGCCTACATCCTTGTCTGGATCGCTATGGGCCTGGATGGGGGTATGGATTCCTTCCAGATACATATATTCCTTGGGTCCAGTTTGCCTCCTTCACCATGTCCAAACACAGAAGATGATGCAATGATGTTTACTGAGATTTTGGAAGCAATATTGTCCATTTCTCCCATCAAGTCCTTTCCTCACAATCTACATAAAATGGGAGGATATTAGTGTTTACAACTTGGCTTTAGACTAGAGGTATTCAAAGTTGGGGTTATGCCCCTGAGTAAGTAGTGAAGAGTATTATTCTGGGGATCACATTTTCTACAGAATCGAAGACTATATCTACACTGGAGCTGGAAGGTGTAACTAGCTCTGATCAGCCTAGCATGCTAAAAATATAAATATAACCATGGTGGTGCAAATGATGTGAGGGACTAGCTACTATGAGTATGATCCTGTCTGAAACCTTAAGTACATACTTGGGCAGCTTGCCAGTTCCACCCCTTGTGTTGCTGTGTCTATACTAGAGATACTAGTTAGCATGCTAGCTTGATCAGAGCTAGTGTGACTATTTCTCCTTGAACTGGACATTACTAACTTTTCAGCACCAGTGTAGCTAAACCCTAGGATGTTATTAAAAACAAAATGTTTCTAGCCTTTCATGTTATAGGAAATGAAAGTAGCTGCAGTAAGCAGGTCTATTGAATCTGTAGCACTGAGGAATGGGCAGTTTATCATATTTTCCATAAAACTGTGTAATATCTGAATTATTTTAAATGTGATATTTTCAAATTTCTCTGCACTGAGTGTAAATGCTAACGTGAGTCATACACAACATGATGCACTTTTAAAACATAACAACTAGAGCTGGTCGAGAGTATTCTATCAAAACAGTTTTTGATGGAAAATTGTGTTTGACAAAGCTAATATTTTCATGAAAAGTGTGTCCTCTGAGCCTCCTGAGTGAGACATAGAGACAAAAGCATGGAAGAGAATGTGGACCCTAGATTTGATGGTGATAATTGCATTGAGTGCAATTATGACTTGTTTCAATCACATGCAGCAGGGCTTCTTCTCTGCCTCAGTGGGTCCCATGCTTCTTTCTAGCGGTGGGTTAGGATAGCATCTTGTCTCTCAGAATCCCTCCCTCCCCCGGTGTATAGTGGGCAGGTAAATTCTGTCTCCAAGTGGCCTTCCCATTTCTGGGCCTGTTAAGCCCTCACTGCTTCACTGGGACTTCTGGCCTCCTCAGTGGACATCCAGTGAGAGGAAAAGAGGGGGTGGGGGGCAGTCCCACCCTCTACTCCAGGCCCCAACCCAGGAACCCTACAAGTAGCAGCCTCATGCTGTCAGTTCCCAGGAAAGCTGCTAGCTTCCCTGGGTTACTTCCCCATGCCCCTTGGCTTATTGTTTCCACTTTGCTTGGCAGGGTTCCTCCCGACCCTCCTGCTGGGGGAGGGAGAGCCCTAGTCTCTAGTAGCCCTTCCAGGTGTGGCAGCAACAATCCAAATGCACAGCTCAATCTCTCCCCTCTGGCAGTGTCCTTTTCTTCAGGTCTTTGGACCTAGAAGGGTCCTTAGCTCCTGTTTAGGGTAGGGTTTCTCCCCCAATCTCTATACCTGTGGGGTTCTCCCCTGGTCCTTGTCAGCTACCACACCACTCAGCTTCACTCTCACAACACCTATCACCCACACTGACTGGCAGGGGGGAGGCTTTTAACCCATTCTGGCAGGTTCTTAATTGGCTCCAGGTGTCCTAATTAACCTGGAGTAACCCTTGCTCAGTTACCAGGGAAAGAGGGACCTGCTTATTCTGAGGCTAATACCGTCCTTCTCTGCACTCTCCTGTAGCTGTCTGGCCTGACTCTGTCACACACAGCATAATTTTGTAAGGTTGCCAAATTTACAATGCTCTAAATTATTTTCTCTTTCTAAAGCTTGCAATGCCTTCATGCCAAAAAATTGCACTGTCCCAGAGGCACCCAAAAATGGTGGTCTTGTGTGTGTCAGCATTGACAATGTCCACTACTGCAAGCCAATGTGTAACCAGGTATTGTACACGTTTTACAGTTAGTATTATAGTAACTCAGTGCATTAATACAGTAGCTCTTCTACCCTGAAACGTGTGTTGAAACTTCTGGTGTCATCTCTCCTCTTCTTTTCTAGTTCTTTCCTGCACCCATCATAGACATATTGGAATGCTTAGATCACAGTGTTAAGTTTGAAGGCTATCCTTAGCCTAATCTTTGTATGAACATATGTCCCTATATTGCTGCGCATTTATTGTCTGTATTGGGGAGAATGATGCTTGGAATACGAAGGATTTTGCAGAACAGAATCGTGCTGTATTTTTTTTTTAGACCTGTCTGAAGGAAGATTGCATTATGACTTCACATTATGCTTGGTTTTAGTGGATTTGTTGGACTCTAAACACCTAGTCACCTCCTTTGTTGTCTCATGGAGTCCTGATACTTAACTTGTTGTTCCCCCTGTTTTAGTTCTAAGTCAATACTCCTTAATTTTACACCTTGAATCATGCCTCCTTAATGTTATTTCCTCCCAAGGTTTGTTATCCTATAATTGCTATCTGATTATATTTCCCTTTTTTTCATCATAGTTTCAGATCCGTTTAAATTCCTTCTTTTTGGCTTTCTTCTGACTCCCTCCAATTTGCCAATTAATATTGTAACTACTGATATATAACCACACATATATATGAATGAAGGCCTTGATTCTGCAAACATGTATACATTTATTAACACAAGTACTCTCACTGAAATCCAGTAGTCTAACATTACAGTTTATTGTAGTAAACATGATTCAGTGATGTCATCTAATTCATAGCATTTCTTTCATGTGTGTTACACGAGGGTTATGACTTTGGATTTCTGAGACGAAGTAGAGTATATGAGAAATGTGGAGCGTCTACTGGTTATTCCTGGACAACACAACTAGTTGGTGGAAACAGGCTGGCTGATTGTATCTGTGAGTATTTCTGAAACCTATTATTATTTAAGACAGTTTTCATTTGTGGACCCCTAAAAAATTTCAAATGGAGGTGCAGACCCTTTGGAAATATTAGATATAGTCTGCGGACCCCTGGAAACCACTGATTTAAGAAAACTCTCAAAATTCTAACTAGCAATTATTCCAATATTGGTATTAGTACTGTTTTATTTACTGCAGGTTTAGAAATACTGTTAGTTTTAAACCCACTGTAAAGGAAAGGTCAACTTTGTGTTTCAACTTTGATAATTTTTCACATTTATTAGCCAGTAATCATCTTGGCGCATGCGGTACCTTTTATGACATTGTACCTGAACATATATTCTACTTTGTTTTTGTGTGCTTGGTGATCAATGCGTCTTCTGTAGATAGTGTATCAATGTATGGAATAATATTAGTAGGAGGGATTGCCATTTAGTGCGCAAAAAACCGAACCGGGGACCTGTTGTGCAAGTCACTATAAAAAGGCAATTTCTTCCTCAAAGAGTCTAAATAAATAAGATGGACAAAGGGGAGCACACAGAAAGCAGTATCATCTACCATTTACAGATGAAGACTAGAGAGATTACCTGTCCCACATGAAGTCTGTGAGAGAGCCAGGAATGGAACACAGACTTTTTGAGTCTTACTTCAGTGCCTTGCCCACAAGGCCATCCTTGCTGTGTTTGGTGAAAGCGTTCCACTCTTAACTATGGAGACTCATTTCATTCTTACTTGAGCTGATTGAGAGGGTCAAAAAAAGGAGCAGCTTTATTTCAGAGAGAAAATGCCATTCCTGAGCTTCACTTGGTAGGGGTGGATATAGTTTCTCTGGGGCCACTACCCAAACTCCCCTGCCATGCCTAGTCCACTGGTTTCAGCTTAGCAATTAATCTCCTTTTATCTTTACAGCCTCACCCATTGCCGTGAGTGGAGTCAAGTCTGCATACTTCCCCGCTCACATGTGCTGTCAACAAACAATAGCCAATGCCACTGCTGAAAGTGAGCAGATAGAAATCTTCCTCAGAGAACTTGCTGAGGCTGAGAAGGATGTCTCTCAGAAACGTGAAATGGCAATTGATTGTATATTGTGTGGTAACTAGGTGTATGGTTCAACAAACGTAGTGCAGGCAGGTGGGTTACTATATTTATAATTGCCACAGGATATTTTAAAAGCTAAAGGCAGGTCAATTCATATCAATCTAATGGGATAGTTCTCAGATCAATGAACGTGATATTTTTAGGAAGGGTTGAAGAGCACATCCATCATTTGAACTAACTTCAGCCCTTAGATGCTCACAGATATGGAGTTTGCATAGAATTCAGAGCTGAAGCTAAGGCAGTATGGTCTATTTCCCAACATGTGTATCATGCAATAAAGAAAGTGTTCAGTTATGTAGATTAAATTTGTTCAGTGCTGATGAAAGATGCTTCATGACAGCCTTGGAGATCGAAGTCTTCTCTTTATTTAGGGAACAGGTAGTGCATGAGTAGTGATTGCGCAAACTTTCCTCATGTCAGTTTGACAATCCTGGACTGATCTTTTTTCAGCAGTACTACTGCCTAGTCAGTTATTCCCCATTTTGTACTTGTGCATTTGCTTTGCACTTATCTATATTGAATTTCATCTTGTTGATTTCAGACCAATTCTCTAATTTATAAGGTCATTTTGAAATTAAATTCTGTCCTCCAAAGTGCTTGCAACCACTCCCAGCTTGGTGTCATCCACTTTAGTGGTTTCATGAGTTATTTTTGAACTTAAGTGACCCTGATTTTGTTGTTTAAGTGGTCTTTACCACTAGTGGTCCCTTTAGCAGTCTCTTGGTTGATTTTTAGCCACTTAAATGGCCCCTGTTTTGCCATTTTAGTGTGGTCGCTTCTTCCATTTTAGTGACCTTTGGGGTGACTTTTCCCACTTAGATGTTCCCAGTTCTACCCCTTTAGTGGTCTAAGAGGTGTTTTTTGCCACTCAGGGAGTCCCATTTTTTCCACGTTAGTGGTCTCGGATGTGATTGCCATTTAACTGGTCCTGGGGGGTGGTTTTGCCACTTTAGTTGCCTTACTAGTGCTATCTAGTGCTTACTAGTGTCTTACTAGTACCATATTAGTGCTATCTCTGAGGTGACTTCTCCTACTTAAGATTTTCCAGTTTTAGTACTTGAATAGTTTCAGTTTTGCCACTTTAGGAGACTTTTGCCACTTAAGAAGTCTAAGGGGGGACTTGCCACATAAATCATCCCATTAAAGAGCTCATTTAAGTATCTCAATATGGTGACTTTTGTCACTTAAGTGGTCTCAATTTTGCCACTTAGTGGGGTGATTTTGGCATTTAAGTGGCAAAACTGGGATGATTTCCATGGAAAAGTTACCCCTGCAACCACTTAAATACCAAAATCACCCTACTAAAGTGGCAAAATTGAGACCACTCCTGAGCCCTTTTAAAGTGCAAAACTCGCCCCAGCCAAATGACAAAACAAAGGCCATCTACGTGAAGATTCTGAGACCTCTTATGTATCAAATCTAAGACCATTTAGTGAATATGGAATGATAGCACTGAGATATTAATTACATTTTTAAAGTAGACACATTTTTAAATAGGTCATTTTGTTAAAAATTCTATGTTTTATTTATAAGATATTAACTGTCCCTTCAGGAAGCTATCCCCTCTCTGTGTGTAAAACAAGCTTGTCTTTTTTAATAGCCTGGTCTACAAATAGAGTGCAAAAAACCTTGAAAAGTGTTTCAAAACGGACTGTATGCCATAGAAAAGTGATGATATAACAGTGCCTAGAGTCCCATCAATGGTATAACGATATAGCAAGTCTGAGTAAATGATAGCTTGGAAATTTTGCATTAACCGTTTAGAGATGCGTCATGGACCACTGTGGTAAAAGCTATTTACTCAGTCTGGTCAAGCCTAGCAGACTTTTTGATAAATAGATAAAATGAGATTAGCTGGGTTTTCAACTTCATTGCCAATGAAGATGTATTGCAACACAGCAGAGCAAATAGTAGCTTACATAAGCTAATGAAAAACAGATTAAAAAACCTATGCAAGTATATCTGTTTTCAGTGAAGACCCATGTGCAGTTATTCCTTTAAACAGATTAGATACAAATGGACATCTTGCACTAACTTCTAGTCTATGCCCAATGCCACACAAACCTCCAACTCCGGCCTACATTTTTTTAACAAAGCAGGAGCAAAGTTAATGATACTCAATAGCCAAGCACGTTGGAGAGTTTATACACTTTAAATGCCCATGGACATGCCTTGCTGAAAATGTCTGTAAATTCTGAGTTTCGCATAGGAAAAAAGTATCATTATTTCCCCTTCCCCTGTTTATTTAGCTAGTCTTAGCAATGAACTGTGTAATGAACTGAATTGATGGTTATAAGCAAGCAGCATAAGTCACTTTTGCCACCCACAAAGGCTAGACAGTTGGGAGAGAATGCTCTACTTTTACATGCCCTGCTAGGATCATGAATGTCTCTGGTTATTTTACCTTGACCCTTCAATTAAGCACTAAATTCTTCTTCAGAGAATTTAACCACAGATGGCTGCTAGCATGGAACTTTTCTAGGCACCTTTGATGATGTCACTTGTAAGAGTTTTGAGACACTTGGCCTTGAGCTTGCAGTAGCCCATGCTCATGCATTACCTTCAGAGAGGGTACAGATCCCTTAGCTGCGTGAAAGAAGATGTCAAAAGCTTCCAACCACACCCCTTCTATACTTCCCTGTCTGAATCCAATCCAATACTGAGGCAGGTTTGGTCTCTCATTTAAGTTTGGAGGAGGACTGAGGCTAAGCCCATTTTGCTAAAAATCTAATCACCGTTTAGCAAGTTAAATGAGAAACATGAAGAGGAAAAGAATACTTAGCTGTTGGTCACCTGGAGCAGAAGGCGAGAAAACAATCCCAGGTCCTTTTCAAAGACGGCACTAATCTGTGTTGGGTGACATAGTTACAGAACATGAGAGCAAACAATTATGAAACATAAACAGAGGGTTTGGTGGCTACTTAGTTTTCTAAGCAATCTGAGTTTGGAAGGTTTTTGTTCTATTTTTTTGTTGACTGTACACCATGTCCACAGCTCTGATAACAGACACCCCCACAGTTTGTGTTCTTTTTCATATCAGTTCCTTTTCCCAGTCCAAATGACTATTAGCAGTAGTTCCAAAGAAAGGGCATTGTTATGCTGCACTTAACCCTCAGTAGCAGGGCTGGCGCTAGGTACGAGCAAAACAAACAGGTGCTTGGTGCAGCACATTTCCAGGAAGCAACAGTTTGGCCAGCCTTTTTTTTTTTTAAACTCACGTTCTCTCCTCTCACAATCCTGCAGAAGCGGAGCCACGGAGCAGCTGGGGATCCAGCATGGGAGCTGAGAACCCATGGGACCCTGGGAGCTGTAGTTCCTTGGTTAGCTCCCTGCCTATAGAGCCAGCCCTGGAGCAGGGAAAGAACTACATTTCCCAGCAATCCCTTGGCAGCTATCAACAGGAAAGGGAGGGGTAGGGAGTGAGGTAGCTGAGCCATGCGTCAAAAGGGGTGGCACTGTGAATGGGGTACAAGTGTGCCCAAGGAGTAGAAGGCTTTGCCCCAGATATCCCCTTCAGAAGACTTCCCCAGACTGCATTAGGGATACTGATGTGACCTCACCTTGCAGCCCACAAAGAAGGAATTGGGTGCACTAAATGGACAGTGCACCTCTCTATCTGAAGCCTAGCAAGGGAGGTACGTGGATCTCACTAGAATTTAAAATGAAAAGTAAGGGAGGGGAGGCTCTGCTAGGGGACTTCAGCAGCTTTAGATACAGTACCAGGCACGTAGGACGATTTCCACTTCTGAGCCAGGGAAGCAGAAATTGACTTTTCCTTTCCAGATTTAGCTAATATTCAGAAAGGGAATCTACCACCTGCCTTCCTGATTTGAACACCCTCAAAATACAGGAGTGCTCAAACTCAATTTGGGCAGCTGTTACTTCATTTCTCCCAAATCAAATATACTGATCCACTGTAACTTGCTGTCAAAAAAGTAGGATAAGAAATGAAGAAGCAAGAAATGCTTCCCAGTGGTTTTTAGGACTGGAATTTTTAGGAGCTATTTTCAACAGCTATTGCCCTTTTAAAAAAAAGTTTTATTTGTTTAAAAGGAAGACAGTGATACTGCATTGCAAAATTCCCCATAGAAACAAAGAGTGGAACAAAAGACTAATAAGGGAACCTCAACTTTTCCTCATTTATGTAGGACAGTCTTATAATATGCATCCAGATATCCTCCAATCACACAAGCTGAAAATTGTTCCACTTTACTGCAGTTCTGTAACCATATGGGAAACAATCCTGTCTGTGTTCTGTGCACATCCAAAATTCCTGCTGAATGACCCGCCCTGGGAGCAAGTCACCATTGACCTAGGGCTGGGGCAGAAGGAGGGTGCGGGATGGGGAGGGAAGAGCCCAGGGCTGGGGCAGCAGGGGAGTGGGGGTGGGGGGTGGGGGGAGGGCACTGGTGGGGGAGAAAGGAGGGAGCCCAGCATTGGGGCAGCAGCGGGTGCAGGTGCGGGGGGGAGCCCAGGGCTGGGGCAGCAGGGGAGTGCAGGGGGGAGCCCAGGGCTGGGGTGGCGGGCAGCCAAAAATGTTTTTGCTTGGGGCAGCAAAAAACCTAGAGCCAGCCCTGCTCAGTAGCCTTCCCTCTCATTAGCCATTATCATCAAGGACACGGAAGGTCATTTTAAGGCAACTGTACTTTGTGCATCTGAGAAATGAAGTTACAGCTTTAAAAAGTCCAGTAAATAAAAAACCAGACTGTAAAATTATCCAGAATATTTGATTTCAGCCCAATAACTAAACAGAACAGTCCTCCTTTATTTATTAGATGGAAGAGGCAAAGGATGCCAAGGGAAAGAGAAAAAAAGTCTTCTGGTTCAGTCAGTTACAGTTCAGGCAGTAGCTTAATTCCCTACAAGTGAGACAAAAAGTATTGCTATCTCCTTTCAAAAGAAGCAGATTTGTTTCTCTCTTTTTTCACCAAAATAAAGAAATCTAGTCTTTGAGCCTTGTTTAGACAAAACTCTTATAGACTTTTGCCTGACTAAGAACTACAGAACTTAGCCTCTTGATTATTATTATTATTTTTTAAAGTTGACATAATAGTGACCAATAAAGGGACAAACTACAGAGTGTGATCAGTGGCACATGTTTATGCCAGATTTACACAGATCAGAATGTGGCTCGGAGCAAACCCGCATGGTAGTGGAAAGCATTAACCACATATAGCACAAATCATCCTATTAAACACAGCACTAGAAGGGCAGAATCAGGCCCACAGTCTTTTATGACATTGGGTATGTTTGACATAAAATGCTGGAGGTTGCTTTACTGATAGGAGTGCTAATAAGCTTTTAATTGTCCTAGTCCCTCCTTTCCAAATTATTCAGTTTGAGAAGTGCTAAGGCACACAAACTACAGGACATATTTAAACGTAAATAATCACATTCTGTTTTCCATAGTAAATTTGGTCACGACAATTCAGGGGAAATTCCTGCAGCATGTGTGCTTTAACTTGCCACAGTTTGTGTTTTACATTTGCACAATTGAACTTTGACCACCGGGTTATAAAGCACATAAGAATTCTAGCCAAGGGACGGGGATAGCTTTGTGTTGTCACATTTGGAATTTTGGGGAAAAAAATAAATAAAAACCCAACCAACCAAAAACCCAACAACAAGAAGAAATGGTCAAAACAGAAGAACGAGTTTTCAAACCAAACAGACACAAGACTGTGGTTAATTAATAGCAATGACTATGCCATTCATTGCACTATTCCCTTTGAGGGAAAATATATTCAGCTTCTATCAAACTATATAGATAGCTCTCAGGGCTTATCATGCTTTTCAGACTAATATAGTTACCTTGTGTCTTTTTGGTGCTATTTACAAGTGGTCATAACTACAAAGGTATGTGCTACTTGTTTTTCTTTTTGTCATACATTGGTCAGTTATGGTCATAAAGAGAAGCAGAATCCAAGAAACAAGTGATATGAAGTACAGTGCAGTCAATTAGATGTAGGCAGAGTGGTAGGAACTATAGCAAGTTAATATAAAGTTATATATACAGTGTTCTGCAGGACCTCAGCAGCCATAGGCCTGGGAAAAGCTCAGTTTTTGTGATGGATCCTATTAAATAGTTGCTATTTGTGAGTAAGTTTGTAGCTTGTTTAGTTGCAGGATTCTTTGTCCATTAGGCCTGGTTATACAGTTCCATGCAAAGAGATCTGGGGCATATGCTTCATTTTCCAGATCACCACGGCAACAGGGGGGAGAAACATCAGAAAGCTCATTATCATCACTGAAGCAAAGATCACCAGGATTATTGTCCATGGTGCCAAGACAGTGTCCACCATGATTTCCTCACTTTTAAGACCTGAATCTGTGAAGAGAAAACACACTTAAGTCTTTTTCTAAAAAGTCTGCTTGAAGATTACAGTAACTCCTCACTAAACGTTGTAGTTATGTTCCTGAAAAATGTGACTTTAAGCAAAACGCTGTTAAGCGAATCCAATTTCCCCATAAGAATTAATGTAAATGAGGGGGTTAGGTTCCAGGGACATTTTTTTCAAAAGCGAAAAGACTATATATATGTATATATATATACACACACACACAGAGTATAAGTTTTAAACAAACAATTTAATACTGGTACACAGCAATGATGATTGTGAATCTTGGTTCAGGTGGAGGAGTCAGAGGGTGGGATATTTCCCAGGGAATGCCTTACTGCTAAATGATGAACTAGCAATTGGCTGAGCCCTCAAGGGTTAACTCTCACACTCTACAAGGCAGCACGAATGGAGGGAGGAGAGGGGAGCAGCATCACAGAGAGAGAGAGAGAGAGAGAGAGAGAGAGAGAGTGTATGTGTGTGAGAGAGAGAGAGAGATGTGCACTACCCCTTTAAGTATACTGACCCTACCCTTAAGTACACTGCCTTGTTAATTAGATCAGCTTGCTGAGACTGCAGCTGCTGCCAGCAAGCTCCTTCCATCCTGAGCCCTGTTGTGTGTCCCCTCTGCTCTATGGAAGATGGGGTAAGCGGGGTGCAGGGGGAAAGGGGACACCCTGACATTAGCCCCCCCCTTCCTTCCCTTCCTCCCTGCACAGCAAGCAGGAGTCGCGGGGAGCAGCTCCAAGGCAGAGGGCAGGAGTAGCACATGGCAGTGTAGGGAGGGACAGCTGCAATTGATAGCCTGCTGGGCAGCTGCTGCACACCGAACTTAGGGGAGCGAGGAGCTGGTAGGGGGGCTGCCGGTCCACTCTGGTTCCAAGCCCCCACAAGCTAGCTGCAACGGGCTGCTCTTCCTGCAAGCAGTGGACAAAGCAGGCAGCTGCCAAACAACGTTATAAGGGAGCATTGCACAACTTTAAACGAGCATGTTCCCTAATTGATCAGCAACGTAACAACGAAACAGCGTTAACCGGGATGACTTTAAGTGAGGAGTTACTGTACCAGAGACATTGCACTCACTTTACTTAGAGTAAGGACATGACACGGAGAAAGAACACTTTAGTTTGAATATCAAGAATCATTGTTGTCTGTAACAGCTTATTAATGAAGCTAGTACTTTTCATCCATAGATGTTGCCCACTTTTGTAAAGTGCATTAGCAGCCCTGCTTTACAGATTGGGTTAACTACCACAGCAAACAAATGGCCCAGCGGGGACTACAATCCAGAATGCTTGACTGCCAGCCTAGCACATGCAACTGGATCACACCTTCATAATCTTTTGGAGCTTATTTCAGATTAACAGTGTTTATTATTCTGTAAACAATCAAATACAGGACAGTAAATAATTACAACAGCCCTGTGAGGTAGACAAGTATTGTTCAAGCCCACACAGTAAATCAGATCTAGATGTAGAACAAAGAAATCCCGGATCTCGGTCCCCAGCACACGAGAGTCTTGTTTACACAGGGGAACATATGCAAACATTTCCCATGGGTGCCAGCACCAGGTCACCTTCACTGATCTTAACAAGCAGCCAGCTTCCATTGGTGTTAAGTACTGCATCAGTTAGACCTGCTCTGAACAGCATTACCTGAAATGGATGTCAGTGGCCTGTCTACACTGTGGTGCCCAATGTCACTGAAACTAGTGGAGCGAAATCAGAGTTTGGAAAATGTTTACACAAGGCTATAGAAAGAAACACAGTGGCAGGCACTGCCCCCGACAATCATGCCTAGGGTTGGAGCATAGGTCACAGCTAGATGGAGGATTAGGCCTGAGCCAACAGTGGATGTGGAATCGAGATCCAGAGTCCAGGTCCAGGCCAGAGGTCAAAGTTGGGTGGTCAGAGTTCAAAGACAAGCCAAGTTGGTACCGAAGCCAGGGTCCAGATACATGCCTAAGGTTGAAAATCAGATAGTCAAAGTCTGAGGGTGTGGGGTGGGTGGGTCAGGAGGCAGAGACAAGGCTGGAGCAGGTCAGTGACGAGGCTAGAGTGAAGCTAATGCAGGGCAAGGGCAGGGCTCAGGCAAGGCTGAGGAGAAGGTTGGGAGTCGCTGGAGTCTGGTGCACTGTGTGGCAGCAGGAGGATTCCTGTGCAGGTCGTGCTGTTGCTCAGCCTGAACTGCAGCTCTGCAGGGGCTCTGGAAATACTTGATGCTGGGGTCATCTGACCCAGGCTCTGCTCAATGATAGGCTGCCCCTGCATGCCTGGGGGCTGACTCACTGAAGGCCCAGATGAGTGCTGAGGCCAGGTTTACATTACACACTTACATTAGTATAACTACGTCTCTTGGGGGGTGAAAAATCCACATCCCGAGCAACGTAGTTATACTGATCTGACCCCTGGAGCAGACAACGTTCTGTCCACAGGAGAGCTTCTCCCATTGACTTAGCTGCCGCTTCTCGTGGAGGTGAATTAACTACGCTGATGGGAGAAGCTCTCCTGTTGGCATAGTAGCATCTTCGCTGCAGCAATTTAGTATAGACCTGCCCTAACTCATCGCAGCAGGTGAGCGACCAGCCCTAGTTTGGCTGGGAGTTTGCTTCACACGCACAAGGTTCATTCATTATCCCACTCAGATTTGTCAGTGCTAGCCATGCACCTCTAGAAAACAGATTGTTTCTAGGGGACTAAACACTAGCTTAGAATAATTATTAGGTATATATGTAACCAGATCATGCTTAGAGGCTCCCCCGAGATCAGGCCCCATTGTGCGAGGCATTGTACAAGCCCATGGAGATAGACCATAAGCTCTTTGGGGCAGGGACCAATGAGACAAGACAGCCAAAGGGTGGGAAGGGTGGAACCATATGGCCATGGTGACACAGCTGGTTGCTAGCAGAGCAGGATGAGAACAATAATCCTAAATGCAGACAGCAACTTCCATGGCAAAAAGGATTCCAATGTACTTTACAACTTCAAATATGAAATGAAATACAAACGGTCCCCAAGGATCCCTTCATCCACCAGTGAAATGCAGCTACGTCCGGGTGAAGCTGCCTAATATCAGATAGCACCACCATGTAACAATCTAGGACAAGAGGCAAAGATACTTTTTCTGATTCAAAATAGAGTGGAAATGATGGAAAAAGGAAGAATTTATCCACAACACCAGACTTTACTTCCTACTCTTTCAAGAAGATCCATGAGATCGAATGGGTCTGTAAGTAGGCAACAGGTAACAGCCTGTCAGAAAGACAGCAGCAGCTCAGGCAGTATATGGTCGCTCCAACTTCACTGTGGTGCTGTCAAGTGCTGTGGGTCAAGTCTGTTCTACACACTCTAGCTTATGATAGGGTCCCTTCAGAATGGGATATAGCTGCCGGAATAATGAACTCTTTTCAGAGTGGTAGCCATGTTAGTTTGTATCAGCAAAAACAACGAGGAGTCCTTGTGGCACCTTAGAGACTAACAAATTTATTTGGGCATAAGCTTTTCCGGTATTCAGGCCAAGCTCCTCCAGATGTCAGTTGTTTTGAGATAATAGTAACCTTATTCAAAAAAGCAGGAGAAAGCAACAAGAAACTGTGATAATCACTCCGTGTTTAAGGTTCTTACCAGAGCTCTGCTTTATTCTAGGGCTGTCAATTAATCGCAGTTAACTCACGCGATTAACTCAAAACAATTAATCGCATTTAAAAAAATTAATCGTGATTAATCATACTGTTAAACAATAGAATACCAATTGAAATGTATTAAATAATTTTGGCTGTTTTTCTACATTTTCAAATATATCTATTTCAATTCCAACACAGAATACAAAGTGTACAGTGCTCACTTTACATTATTTTTATTAAAATATGTGCACTGTAAAAATGATAAACAAAAGATATAGCATATTTCAATTCACCTCATACAAGTACTGTAGTGCAATCTCTTTATCATGAAAGTGCAACTTACAAATGGAGGTTTTTTGGTTACATTACTGCACTTAAAAACAAAACTATGTAAAACTTTAGAGCCTACATGCCACTCAGTCCTACTTCTTGTTCAGCCAACCGCTAAGAGAAACAAGTTTGTTTACATTTACGGGAGCTAATACTGTCCACTTCTTAATTACAATATCACCTGAATGTGAGAACAGGTGTTCGCCTGGCACTGTTGTAGCTAGTGTCGCAAGATATTTACGTGCTAAAGATTCATATGCCTCTTCATGCTTCGGCCATCGTTCCAGAGGACATGCTTCCATGCTGATGACACTCGTTAAAAAAAAATGTTAATTAAATTTGTGACTGAACTCCTTGGGGGATAATTGTATGTCTCCTGCTCTGTTTTACCCACATCCTGCCATATATTTCATGTTATAGCAGTCTTGGACGATAACCCAGCACACGTTGTTCATTTTAAGAACACTTTCACTGCAAATTTGACAAAATGCAAAGAGAATACCAATGTGAAATTTCTAAAGCTAGCTACAGCACTGGACCCAAGATTTAAGAATCTGAAGTGCTTTCCAAAATCTGAGAGGGATGAGGTGTGTAGCATGCTTTCAGAAGTCTGAAAAGAGCAACGCACTGATGCAGAAACTACAGAACCCAAACCGAAAAAGAAAACTAACCTGCTGGTGACATCTGACTCAGATGATGAAAATGAACATACATCAGTCTGCACTGCTTTGAATTGTTATCGAGCAGAACCCATCATCAGCATGGACGTATGTCCTCTGGAATGGTGGTTGAAGCATCAAGGGACATATGAATCTTTGACACATCTGGCATGTAAATATCTTGTAACATGAACTACAGCAGTGCTGTGAGAATGTCTGTTCTCATTTTCAGGTGACATTGTAACAAGAAGCAAGCAGCATTATCTCCTGCAAATGTAAACAAACTTGTTCATCTGAGTGATTGGCTGAACAAGAAGTAGGACTGAGTGGACTTGTAGGCTCTAAAGTTTTACATTGTTTTATTTTTGAATGCAGGGTTTTTTTTGTACATAAATTCTACATTTGTAAATTCAACTTTTATGATAAAGAGATTGCACTATAGTACTTGTATTAGGTCAATTGAAAAATACTATTTCTTTTGTTTTTTTACAGTGCAAATATTTGTAATAAAAATAAATATAAAGTGATCACTGTACACTTTGTATTCTGTAAAAAGTGACAGAGTCCTGTGGCACCTTATAGACTAACATAAGTATTGGAGCATAAGCTCTCTTCGGTGAATAGCCACTTCGTCAGTGCTGTATTCAGTGTTGTAATTGAAATCAATATATTTGAAAATGTAGAAAACAGCCAAAAATATTTAAATAAATGGTATTCTATTATTAACAGCACGATTAATCATGATTAATTTTTTTAATCACTTGACAGCCCTACTTTATCCTGTATCCCGTGCCAAGATCCATCTTGCTGCATAACAACAACAAGAGCCCTGTCCAGACTCCCTGTTTGGCTAGCTCGGTCCTTAAAGGCACAGTCTCCAATACCAGAGAAACAGTAGAAGTGAAAAATCAAGGTTGCCCTTTTTAGATCCCAAGGTAGGGTGAAGAGCAGCCAGGAAAGGAGACAGCTCTGCTGCAGAGGGAGGAAGTGCTGGCTGTGTGCTCAGATCAGAGTGATAAATCAATGGCATGACCTAAGGGAGACAGTATGAGGAAATGAGCAGAGGACACATTATCTACATCCTATAATTAAGCATTTGCACCCCAGGGCAGATGAAGGAAGGTGAGCTACAGGAAGCCATGTTGATATTTATACATGGTCTAGGTGTAAACTTGTTCCCTGTGAAGATACTGCATCCCCAGCTGAGCTAGAAGCCCTCTCTCGGGATGCAGAAGCTATAGTAACAGGAGAGATGTTACATGGCTGGCCAGGACTGAGACTTCTTTTTTAAAGGAAGAATCAGACCTGATTTGAGTGGCTGGAGGGATTCTGCTTGGGCCAGCTCACATTAATGAGCAATTGGCTGTGAGCAGCCACACTGCGCACCAGCCACAGTGCTGAGATGTGAAGCAGCACCTCCCAAAGGAGACATCCTGCAGGGAGGCAGGCAGGGGTGGGTGTGTGGGTGTGTGTGTGAGAGAGAGAGAGAGAAATGAGGTGTTTCCCCCACCTGAGCCTGAAGAAGTGAAGGTGACTCAGAAGAGGCCAATCAAGATTATCAACCACACTCTGGGGGGAGTCCGGCTTGACTGATAAGCATTAATTGGGGATGAAGCCCTGCTAGGCAGGAGCAGGCTGGGCTTGTATATGGCCAGGAAGTTGAGAACAGAAGGGAGTGAGTCTGGAGTTATTCTCTTGGTACAGAGAGGTGGGTTGGCAGGCAGAAACTTGGGGGAGTAAGAGCCCTGTGAGAAGGGTTTACCCCGAGAAGTTGTGGGGAAGAAAGCATGTGGAAGGCAGAGTAGGAAGCAGCCCAGGGAAAGAGCTGGGGTTGAGAATCTGTAGACCTTGGCTGCTGATTGTAGGATCCCTGGGCTGGAAAGGGGAACCCAGGCCTGCACACATATCAGCCACTGGGTAAGTGGCCTGGACTTTGATATGGAGGGCTTGGTATGGAGAATTGATATGGAGGGCTATCTGAGATGGTGTCAGACAGTTTGTCTGGAGAGGCTTTCATACCCTGGAAGGGGAAAACTATAGGGTGACCTGTCTGAGTCTTGCAGAGAGAGATTATGGCACAAGCAAATGATGGAAAGGGGTGCCAGAATGGATGAGATCTGATCTTCAGACCCTGCTACAAGAAAGTGCCCCAGTGGTAAGTGAACCTTGTTAGTGTGTGTGTGAGATCACAACTCTTGGGTGTAGACCAGTAAGACATATATTTCAACCCAGTAGTCTGGCTAAGCACAAACTGCAAACCCTAGCCCCCACCCATCCATTCAAAAAGGCATAGGCTGCTGCCTGTTAGCCCTGCAAGTGCATTAATGATATCCATTGTAATATAGCGCACTGCCACCCTCATATGAACAACTTACTGGATAGGGAAAGCTCTAGGAGAAGCAATATAGTTTGGTGTTTAAAACAAATCTGTTCTCTGCTCCTGCAAAGTTGAGGGTGATATGTGTCAGCACTACAGTACTTTTTATACATTTATCATAAAACTGCAGGCTGATAGTTTACAGGCCAGGCCAGGCTCTGAAAATGAAACCAAAGCTTCAGAACTTTAAAGTGATGCCACATCATGCTATTATCGCTCACAAACGAAGCTGGGTCAGAAGTAGGAGAAGTAAAACGATGTTTTATGGGCATTCCTCCTGGAATTGCAATCTACTGGTCAGACACTCCTGCAGGAGGCCAGACTTCCTTTTACTGAGGTATGAGTACCTGCTCTTCCCAGCAGTGTTAATTTCTAAAGTCCCCTTCTTAGGTTGATTTAATAAATTACAGATGAATGAAGTCTCAGTCTTTGAGCTACCCTTTTCCACCTTCCAGTTATGTTTATATGACGTTAGGTAATGCACAAATCATGCACATCCACTGAGCCAAACCTCCTGGTAACAGGAGAGCATAGAGAGCTGCATCTGCTAACCCAGCTGTAAAGCTGCTGTAGTAGCTACAAAGTAGCAGTGTTGATTCTCCACACCATACCAAAAGGTTTGTGAGGACAAGACACAACCCACCACAGTCCTTCACAAAGCCCACTCACTTAGACTTTGCACAGGGGATGAGAATTTGTCCCATCATGTATAAAATGCCAAAACTTCTTACATACTGAATACTGACACGCAAATATGTGATTGTAGAAAATACATGAATTTCACTGTAACTATATGCTAAAATTCAAAGAGAGACTAATAATGAGAACACTGGTTTTGTAAACACTGAAAAACATTGTAAAACACTAAAAAATGTAGATGGAAAATCCTTGAAGGAGGAGGTCTTTTGAGGAGAAACTTGAAGACAGGTGGACAGAGTCCGGTGAAGGGGCCTGCACTGGAAAAAAGTGTGTAGTTGAGTGGTAAGTCGGGTATCTCGGGTGGTGCAAAGGGCAATAAAAGAGCAAGATTGGAGCAGAGGGGTAGGCAGGAGTTAAACTGCAGGACCTTAAAGGCTAGGGCAAAGGATCTGTAATAAGGATCGTATCCTGTGACCCATGGGTGGAGATGGTATCTGGCACACCTGACTTGCTAATGAATGCTAGCAGGATTTTGCTGGTGACATTTTTTAGGAACATTGGGATTTATCATCAAGCAGATTCCAAATGGAACTTCATTTTGCCATTAGGCAAAAGGAAACAGAACCTGTTAATTGAGGACCAAATCCTGAACTCTGCTTCCAATCCAAGGATTTTTCATGGGTTTTGGGGAGCTGGAGTTTCCTTTCCATTCTGGGCAATGGAGTGCCAGTGCACCCACTCTTATGCAGGGAGTTTTGAACTTCAAGTCCAGAAACCCCAATCTTATATCCCCCTCCCCTGGTCTAGGTAAGGCTGTTTGGAGAGCTGCTCCCTAGCACATAGCAAAGCCACTCCCTTCCCCTTCAGCCACATAACTGTAACTTGATGAATTAATTTCACCTGTAGTAAATTGTGCAATGCTGTACACGGAAGTAAGAAATTCTGTCCAGACGCCTGGCAGATCAGCTTACAACCTGAAGCATGAATGTGATTATTACCTGTATTGTTATCTTAGCTGCATGTTTGTAGTTAAATAGTCATCCTTGTTGGAATGCAACCAGTCAGGTTATTTCCCCTCTCAGTATAGATAGCTGTATCATGTCCTGTGCCACCAATTGTATAAAATACACATCTCATAAAAGGTTTACTGGCTTGTAGGTACACAGATAATCTTTCTCCACTCTAGCTGCTCTGACTAATGCTGCACTGACTCTCCATTGAGTCAGAACAGCAGGAGTACAGTGTGTTCTGTCCAGGAGCTGGTTAATTTGGCCTCGTGGCCTCTGCACACCTCTGTATCAGACTATTTCCCCTCTCCTTCATTTTGCTAACCTGGTTTGTCTCTTCTGCTAATAGTGCTTTCTTTACTCTGTTCTTGCCTTCAATTTTCCTTCAGGTTTTGTATTAACCTTTGATTTCTTTTCGCTTCCTTCCCTTTCCCTCCTTTACCTGGACACTTGCTTTTCCTCCACTGTTTTCTGTTCCCATTTGTGTTTCTGTTTTTTCTCGCCCTATTTTAATGTACTGCTTTTCTCCCCCCACAACCCCTACATGCAGACAAACAATTTTTCAACTGCATCATTCTTTTCCACCAGAAGTTTATTTTCCCATTTAATGCTCTATAGCTCTCCATAGCTGCTAATTAGGAGAGGAAACGAAAAGCCAGTGTAACAGTGCACAGCAGTTTCTGATCACACAGTCGAAACAGAAACAGCACCACTGACTTTTTCTTTTAAATTTTGGCTGAGATGAAATGAGCACATTAAAAATTTATCCCAGTAATTACCTACTTCAAATGACCTATACAACATGGAGCAGAAAAAGATGGAGTGTAAGATATTCGGTGGGAAAGGGGGGTTGAGAATTAATGGTGCTGTGTAACTAAGTTAACTCTTGCCCTTTTATTCCAGTTTACCTTTATATTCATTTCAAAATTAGATTAACCAATCATTTCAATAGTGTCTTAAAGTGCGCTAAATTCATAAGGAACTTGTATTATGATGATGGGAGGGGCAAATGGAAAGATTTTTTACTAACTCCTGTAAGTTCTAAAAAATATCCGGGTTCATTGTAACTAGCAGATACAGAAGTTGCAGATGGCAATGTGATTCTCCCCCCCTTCCCACAACGTTGACAATGTCCATTTGAACATGCTTCATTGTGACATGTCAGTCAGCATTTGGATATTTTATCCACTCCCTTTGAAATGGGCCTACAACCACTTTAAATTCCATTTTCTATCATGAATAGCTTTGCATTGAGGTGAAGGGACCTTGCATGCAGAATATTGTAGAAATAGGTTTAAAACACCTCTTCAAACAAGCAACCATCCTGCATATTTCCCAACCTGCCAAGCCTCAAATGTAGGACACAATACGTTAGATGCCAGTCACAGTAAAATGTTCATGCTGGAAACATAAAATATGATGGAATTTTTCCTTTAAAATAAGTCTGTCCATAACCTCCTCTTCATTTCTGAAGTAAATCATTGTCAATGGAACTGAGGGGACACTAAACTGGTCTGGAACATAAGTGATTTGGGGATGCTAATGAGTAACATCCCTTGGAAGGAGGGACGCTCATGAGAGATGCATCCCGGCGACCTGCTGACCAGCATGGGTGGAGTAGCAAGAGCCTCTAGCAAGGATAGCTGATGACTCTTCAATAGCAGCAGGCAACAAATCCCTTGAGGAAGGGGTTTTAGGAGAAATAGCGAGAGCTAAACTTGATCAGAGGAGGGTATCTGAGAGGTGGCTCCTACACTTTAGCCATTTTACTTCAGACTTGCTTGAAGTTAGCCACACTTTCTACCTTATCTTTGGACTATAGCTGGTGGAAGCTGTATTTGTATTTGAACCCTAAAGGGGCAGTAGTTTCAGGAGCTTCATTATTTATTCATTTTTTAGAACAAGGTATCCCATGGAAGCGTTTAAATTGCCACCAGATAAACAAAACCCTTTCTTTGGCCAACCACAACTTAAAACTTGTGTGTCCCCATCCTTAGCAAATAGGCCTATTGTCATCATTGTCAAAATGAAACATCTCATTGACTGCATATGACTAACCGTCTAATTTAGAACTTGAAAGAGCAGGCTGCCTTGAAAAGATGGTGAACTGCTTCCATTCTTTAGAACAGCTAAGACTTCCTTTGCAGCTCATAATTATAACATAGCCTTTAAGATCATTGCTGAGGGCTGCAGAAACACAAAGTACTGACGAAAGGCCTTGTTTTATGGTATACTTGCAGTCTAGTACTTGTCTGAAAATCTACAGTCTACAATGAATTTACAGAGTTTAAACACCAGATGGGAATATATTTGGGCCAGGTGGTCTGAAGACTTAGGCCTGGGCTACACTAGCGGATGGGGGGTGGGGTTCAAACTAAGATACACAACTTCAGCTACACTATTTGCATAGCTGAAGTCGGAGTATCTTAGTTCGACTTACCTGGCCATCCTCACGGCAGCGAGTCGACTGGCATGGCTCCCCCGTCGATGCCGCTTACTCCTCCTGCCGAGGTGGAGTATGGGCATCGATTAGCGGATCAATTTATTGCGTCCAGGTGAGACGCGATAAATCGATCCCCGATACATTGAACACTACCCACCAATGCGGTGGGTAGTATAGACGTATTCTTAGTCTTTGTTGACAGGTGGAAAACAGAGATGATCCTGGTGCCCTTAATCATCATCACTCAAGGCACTTCTGATAGCACTTTGGGGAGGTGGGGAAGGGCGGGAGGAAGAGGAGACAAGTTCCCAGTCACCTTTTCCCTTCAAGGAACCCATCTTGGTGTCTTCCCACCAGCACCCGGTTGAAGCTATGTAAAAGGCTTTTCTTAGCCTTCTGCAGGTTTTAGCACATTAATATAGTTTCTGTCTCTGGCAGTAATAATCGCTTTATTGCAGCTGGTCAAAAGGGGATCATAGGCCTAGGGAAAGTGAAATGGAGAATGAGAGTAGCTAGCTTGTGCCAGTCTCTTGTTTTCTATTCTCAGATACATCTTAAAATGGCTTTCACAAAGGGGGTGGTGAGTATAACCTAGTGCCCTACTCTTAGCTTTGTTCTTATGATCAGTCCAAAGTGCTTCATAATTTTGTCCTTCTTTAGATTTCATAATATTTAGGTAACTTTTGTAGAGTGTTGAAAGGCTACAAATTTTACACTATTGACTATTCTCTGGAAAAGTACAAAGCAAGTTCGACATGGGATTCTCCTTGGGGAAGGCTGTCAAGAACTTGACACAATGACCAAATGAAATAATGGCCCCAAAATCCATGGAGGCATATGATCTGAAGTATTCATAACAACAAATATAACCGAGTCTGTGTTCTCATTTCTACCAGGATATCCCCTTAGTAACTAGTGTTTAATGCTACTCATATAGCACCTAGCAGCTAATAGTCAGTCAGCTGGAACTGTACAGGACATGTGGATAAACATATGGTTGCTTTTTTTGAAATGGTTTCAGTGTAATTGTGTTACTCTTGAATACCTCCTGGAGACACATCATCCCTTAAATGACAGGTACAGACCACAAGACGGTGTAACAACAGAGAAAAAAAAATCCCTGCCAGTGAATTAGCTTGATGCTTTGTGTTTCACTGAGCAAGAACTAACTGCTAAAGGTTTGTAAAGCAAATATGGACATACCTTAGCTTTGAAGCTTGTGTGTGGGTTTTTAGCAGTGAGTATTTGTGAGGTACCAAGGAAACTAGCAGGCACTTGGTTAGTGAAGTATGTCCAAGCTGCTGACTGTAATATTTAACTCCTTGTCTTGGAATGGCCTCTGACATTCAAGTCTCAACATTATTATGGTAGTGCCTGAAGGGCAACTGAGAAGAGCACCCCATTGAGCTAGGAATTGTACAAACACAGTAAGGAACAGTCCCTGCCCTGAAGAGCTTATAATTACTAGTTTCTTGACTATTGTCATCACTGTACTGCCAGCCAAGAGGATTTTTTTATAGTTTAGCCGCATTTTCTGGATGATTTTTAGTTTCATGAACAAGAATACAATATTTGTTGGACCTGACTGGAAGAACCTGTTTGAGCGGCTCTGCTGCTTTGCTGCCCTCTCTGAAATATGTAGCAAGGGATTGTTATCTTGCATCTATCATTTCAATTAATTCCAGTCTGTTTGCAACAGATTTCTTTTTCCAGAGTGTCATTTACCTTTAGGGAAGGAGTTCTTGTAGGTTATAGAAACTCAATGCAGTTTTCTTCCCTGGGCAGCTTCCCTGCTCCTGCCCAGTTGGGGCATGCGAAGCCTGGAACTCCGCAGGTGATCAGTGAGTTCCCAGCCCACCACCTTCCTCAGGGCGGGCTCTCGCTGAAGGCATCGGGAGGCATGGACAGAGATGGGACAGTGCATCCCTTGCCTCGGGCCATGCTTGCTGTTTACAGTTGCTGTAGCTACCACAGCAGCTCAGTGACTCCGGGCTACTGCAGGGCTTGGTAGATCCCCATTAGGGTCGGGGGTTCGTGCTTCATGACACAAGAATAGCAGCAAAGTCCAGTTCTGCTGAATGGGGAGCTCTACTTCCTACTGGCTGGCCCCTGTGTGGTGAGGGCAGGCCCCACCACAGGGATCCCACCTAAGTTCCTGTAGGATGCATGCAACCTGCTGGGATCACCCATTCTCAATAGCATTGAGAGCTCTGTGGCTGATGTGTGGAGAGCCTGAGCTCAGGAGAATCCTTCCTCGCTGCCACCTACAGAAAGGGGTTTGCTGCTTTTCAACACATACAGAAGAAGGGGCCCAAGTCTACAAACCCCACTGAGGCTAGCCCTATTGACTTCAATGGGACTTCTCCCACTATACCCATCAGTAAGGGATTGCAGGATTGGTCCCTAGGGCTGGAAATATTTGCTGTAAATGAAGGTTTTCTCTCAGATTAGCAGACCGTGGAAGCAAACACGTACTGTACAACCAGAGTACCGTGAAATAAATAAAAATCAATGCACAGAAAACAACTGCTAATTTAAAATCCATACAATCACCTCTCCCCTGGCGGTGCAGCTCAGTGGTGACTTGACTGGCTTGGCTGTGCCAGCTGCCGCACAGGGAGTGGGCGTGGTGCACCATGTGACTAAGTGGGGTTGGCTCTGAGTCAACAGGAAACCCACGTGTGGGAGGCGGGTGGCTACCCCTCCACACTTCCCCTGGCCCCCTCTCCCTCTGGAGCCTGTGTGGTTGCCAGATGTGGCTTCCAAGGCACTCACTGCCCTGGATCAGGGCTCCTGCTCATTAGCCATCTGTGGCCCTGGTTAAATCCCTCTACCCTGGCCCCCGCCAAATATAGAAGTCAAACTACACCCATGATTCCCCTCCCCCCAAAAAAAAGCTTTACAAGATTTAACAAGATCCTGAGTTTTCTTCACCGCCCTGATGGGCTAAGTGTAGTGCTGACAGCACAATAGATCCAATATATGTTTTATTCGGTTGTGACTTTTGGACTAAGACTATTGGCCTAGGCTGTTCCCTCTTTAGGGAGCTCTCCCTCTTTTTGTGTGGAAGGATGGAATTTCACCTCTTCAGCAGCAGCATAACCACCAAGTAGAAGCCCATCTGATGTCGCTTCATGTGAGCTTTTGTAAAGGAGAGCAGCAGCCAGTGGTTACTGGCTCAGCAGCACCATCCCTTGCTCATTTCCTAGAAGTTAGTGAAATGTAGACAGTTCAGGTAGAAGCTAGCTGCCAGACAAACAATCAGCAAAGTAAGAAAGAGAGAGAAACTTTAATCTAAGGACACTGAAGCAACTTCCGACTCCTACAAAAAAACTCATTGGGGTTGATAAGGTGCACATAAAGCAAACAGGACACAATCCTGGAATTCAGTTTTCGGAGGCATGAAAGACTGTGGTCTCGTCTGCCAGAACAATCTCTATCTATCCCTCTATCAATCTACATAGTCTCAGTATTTCAAACCTGGTGCTTAGACCACTAGGCCATCCCTTTACGGAAACAGTAGGAGTTAAGTTAGATTGTTGGTTTACCATATTAGAGTACTTGCTGGTAATTAAAATGATACATGCCAGCTTAAAAATAAAGCATGCAATATTAGTAGTGGGGAAAATAATAAATTAAGGCATCCACATCAAGGTGGATGTGACATTTTCTGAAGCCTAAACAATCAGGAGGGTAATGGTGTTTTAACACTTAACTTAGGATGGGTTTTGCTGGTGAACGTTCTCCAATGATCAACGTTCCCTAGCTTTTTTTTTTTTTTTTTTTTTAAATGTAAGTCTGAGTTTCACTATGCATATGGGCTTGTTCTGTACTATGCTGCTTCTGCTCTGACATCAGCTGGAGAACTGGGAACTTTTTAAAAGTCTCTTATTAAGGATATACAAATCCTTTCTTGTGTGGAGACAGGTGCTCTAAAATAGGTTATGGGAAAATAATGTAAAATGGATTAAAAATAACAATTGTGTACTGATTCTGCTTCATATAATTCAGTCTCCATTAACTTACTATGATTTAATTATTTTAACTTAGTGGTCTAAATATTACATTGTATGTCCATTTTGTTACTATTTGCCAAACCCATATTTTAATAGTTACAACAACCGAATGGATTTATACAGCTCCTCTAAAGAAAGTAATTACTCCTAAAGGGCCTACGCTACACTATGCAAGTCCACTGAGGCATATACCAGTTAGAAGCTGGGTTACTGGGCCGTCTCTGTAACAGTAAGACACAATAACTAGAGCCAGTCAAAACAGGGAAACAATTTTTTGTGAAATGTTCTGAAATTTTTAGTTTGTTTTGCAGGGCTCTTCAGTGAGGAAAATGAAGGTGCCATTAAAATGTTAAAATTATTTTGATTAAACTTTCTGAAAAAATTGGCAAACACATCAGTCAAAAACTTGGTAGAAAACTTGGAGAGCCAGAAAATGTTGTTGTTCTGAAATTTTATGTAACAAGTTTCCATTTTTAAAAAGGGCCACTTTCCGACAAAAAATGTTCAACTCTTGAGTTAAGTCCTACAAATATATTTTTCAAAAGCACTGAAGTGACAGAGATGCCTAAATCTCACTGACTTCCTATGAGACTAAATGCCTGTCAATTTTTTTTAATGGAAATTAGCTCTTCAACAACCAACCCCCCCCGCCCCCAAACAAACGCCCTTATCCTGAAAACACTAACTACTGGGCATAGTGTTTAATGCTATAAGTCCCATTATTTTTAAAGTCATTTTTACTACTTACAATAATAAGCACTAAAACTGGTAGTAAAAGAGCTGGGTAGGAAACTGTTTTCCTACTCTGCAAAAATGTGAGACTTTAAAAAAATTCCCATTGGGGTGAAACAAAACTTTGGATACCTTTTCTGTGGAAAATCAGAGAGCCAACCCAGAATAGCAGTAGCCCAGAGGTTAGGGCATGTTTGGGAGAAATTTCAAACTCTTCAGCATCTGACATGAGTGTTCTCTCTTTGTCTCTCCAGAAATTCTATCCTGGACATGAGAAACCATTCCCAACAAAAGTGTAATAAAAAATGCCTCTTTCCCATGAAAAGTTTTGGTTTCAACAGATTGGCATTTTCCACTGAAAAATTATTGTTGAAAAATTCCCATCCAGCAATGGTATTAAGTGTAGGATCAAACTCTTAGTTGTTATTCATAAATATTTCAATCTATTTCTGGAATTCCTTTTGAGCATATTATACTGTTGCAATTTTATTTTATTTTTTTAAAGGGAAATGACGTCATTGTTTAGTCACAGTATTAAATAATAAAGCTGGTAATTTCACAGTGTAAATTAATGTAAATTTAGCTTGATGGGGTTCTATAAACAATATGAAATTTCAGTGTTGACATATATTTTGATAAAATGAAAATAAGGAGTAGGAAAGAAAAATACTAAATGAAACAATACACTTACACAGTATATTTGATTATTTTATCTCATACTATTAATAAATTTCTGACCACTGGGACTTCACTGACAAATGTATTTTTTCCCCGTTATTGTGATATTATTCAGCTTGTTGTCTCACATAAACAGCAGCACTGCATTAGTTGAAATAGACCCATGATTTTTCTCTTACTATTTCAAATGTGTGAACCCAAATGTCAATGAAAGTTTGTGGGTCTTTTTGTAGAATATGAAAAATTAGAATTTTCTTAATATTTGATCCAGGCATGTTTTGTGTGTATTTTGGAATTTGTGGCATATGTTTGTTATCCACCTGTCTCCTGTACTTATTGTAAGTAGGGGCCATATACTGTATATAGGACAGTAACTCCTCCTATGATAGAACGTCTATAATTAGTCTTTCATACATTTTGAGAATACTTAAAATGGAAGCAACAGAAACCAGTAGCAGCAGAGTAAATCAGTCTAGAACTGAAGTCAACAATATGAAACTATGCCAGTCTACACTGGCTGAGAATCTAGTATCTTTGTACATTACAGGAGCTTTGTTTCAAATAATAAAGGACTGTCAAGGGCAATGTATTTGCAGACCCTACTCCACATCCATTTAGTTACCATAGACTACATTGAGTTAGCAGCAGATTATTACATTGAATGACAAAATGAGCAATTTAAAATGATCAAAAAAGGAAATTAGAAACACCAGTATTAACTGTCACCATATTTGTCACTTATTTTTGCAACCTGGCTAATAAACTCATGTTCTGGATTGAATTGTTCAGGCACTGTTTCTTTTTCTACTCTTACAGGCAACTAAGAAAGCATGATGTATGAAATCATTAGCAATTCTGTTTTTTCCTGTCTAATCTTACCTTCTTATTAAAGTCTTAGATGTATCTTTCAAATCTCACTGATACCATCAAGTTGTTTTGCATGGGATTCCATTCCTGGTTGCCAGCCTGAAATAGAGTAAGTTTTTCTTAAAAGTTGTTCAACATATTGGACAAATGCAGCTAACTGGGAGCATGATTAGCCTGTGAGACAGAGGGATCAAGTAAGGCTGACATTAAAATACACACCGCTGAATAGTTGTACTGTAGGTGCCTCTATCACCTCCCACTTTGTTCTTAAAGTGACATGATCCTTTTAAAGTAATGTTCAAGTAGGCTTAATCTGTCTTCACCACACGTGCCTCTGATGATTTGTCCTGAAACACGGTGAAATGATTGGCAGTGGGTTTGCATACTGTCAAAAGCTTTATTTTAAGAGTCACTTGTTGGTTATTAATTAAGGCCTTCTTGGCAGGGAAATGGCTTGTGCTATTTATTTTTTTTTAAATAAATCATCAACATCATCACTTTCTAGTAGGGTAACCAGATGGCAAATGTGAAAAATTGGAACAGGGGGTCGGGGGTAATAGGAGCCTATATAAGAAAAAGCCCCAAATATCAGGACTGTCCCTATAAAATTGGGACATCTGGTCACCCTATTTACTAGTCGCACACAGCTATGTATTGATTTATTTTTCTTGATTTGCCCCATTAGGGCCTGATCCAGTCCCACTGAAGTCAATGGGACTCTTTCCATAGACAGCACTGTACTCTGCATCTGGCTCTTAATGGTCCAGATTTCTAGCTGGAATTCCCATATCTTCTCAAATATATTAACTGGTGATGGTCAATTTCTTGTCTGTTTCATGGAAAATTTCAAACCAAGTGATCATTTGCTTAAAAGTATGTTTACTTGTTTTCAATGAGGTCTGTGGTGAACAATCTGTTTTAGCGTTAATGTGGCAAACTAACTGTGATGCTGTGTATAAGAAAGGAGCCCGTTTTACACAATTTTCATAAAATGTATATAAAGTGTATCATGTATGGTATCAATGGAAAAGTTACAATCAATCAGATATGATGACTATCCTGGTTAAAGCCATGTATCATCTTTGTACCTGAAATTATGAATATTGGCTATGTACTTGCATTTTACACATGTGTTTGTAATCCTGGGTAGCAACCCCCAGATAGAATTTACATTTGGGTAAGACAGCTATGTGTTGATGGCCAGTTAAGGACATTTAGCGCAAAATGGGCCATTGAAGAAATTAATCTGGCCCAGTAAGCTTTTCCTGTGGATGGCTCAGAAAGAATACGGGCAATGACTGCCTCTGTGCGTCATCAAAGCATATAAGGGCATGTGACATGCTCAGGTGACTCTGAACTTCATTTGGGCCAGTAATTTCCCATGCACCTGTGCTATTGTGGGCTTCATTTGAGACAGTAAAATTCCATGCACATGGCAGAGGATATCAAAGGCACTTGAGACACTTCCATTTGGGCTTCATTTCTCTGGACTGGATTTCTAACAAGGAGGCTTTGAACAAGAACTGATGACCCCCAGTCTTTCTGGGCAATTGCAGAGCAACTTTTGCAAGCTAGCAGTTTATTCCATCACTCCTTCAAACCTGATATAAGGACTTAGCAATCATATGTATGTATATGATCAATTAACCATTTATAACTCTTCTTTTCTTTTATCAAACCTTTAGTTTTTAATTACTAAAAGATTGGCATCAGGGTGACTATTGGGTATGATCTGAGTTATATATTGCCCTGGCTAGGTGGCTGGTCCCTTTAGATTGAGAGGACCCTAGAACTGGTGAAATTGGTTTTCAGTAACCTCTCATCATGAACTCTAGTGTCTGGGTGGTGAGCCAAGGGCTGGAATGCCTAAGGAGATCGAATTTTTGACTTCTTGTTGGCCAGTGTGGTGATTACAGAAGTTCACTTTTGTTACTGGTTTGGCATAATCTAATGATAGAGTAACCACCAGTTTGGGGCGAGGCTATCCTATTTCTCAGGGGCCTGTCCTCAATTTGGCAGCCTCAGTGGTGACCCACTGAGGCACAGTGACACTAACATGTCCTTCCTGGAAACAACACATCCAGCTTCATCCTGAGTTTCAAACATTACATGGCATCATTTGGAGTGCCAGGAAGCAGGGTGGTTTTTGAAGGCGTGGGCAAGTAAGTATGGGTACTAAACCAGCTGGCTGCCTTCATCAAAGCTATGTAAACTTAAGGGACAAATAAAGTTTCAGGGTTGGGTTTTAGTCTGGCATTTGCTGACACAAATCCTTCACCCTAGTTTGTGAGTTATATATGCATAGGCCAACTTAAAACATAACCATTTCGAAGTGAATTTAGTTGCTATAAAGAGAGCTTGCCTGAGTGTGCTGGAGATGAAATTCTCCACTTTATTCACTGAACAGATACAACTGGGTAAGCTGCGTGTCAAGGTTCTTCTTAGACATCCCTTGCCAATGTGCTTCAAGTTCCTGAACTGACAGGGCTAAACTCCAGGGCTGCCTATGGCCTGTCAGTTAAGAATGACACCAAAGATGCATGGGCACTTTCTGAGATGGAGACATGAGGTGGCATGTACATTGTATGAGGTGTGTATATGTCTACTGAACACTAGACTTTGACGAGCAACTCATTTCTCTTTGCCAGTAAATAACCCTCATATATTGCAATGAATCTCTGTGACTACTGACCTGACCTGGATTGGGCCCAGCACCCGAGGGAAGCGCTGATTTGCATAACCAATATCTTGAGCCACCTTGTCAACCAAATTAAAATTAAAAAGAGAGATTACATTTACTCTAATCTTAAAAATACTGAAGCCTAAGTTTCTTCTCAGGTGGGGCAGACTCAGGAGTAACTCTGACTTCAATGCAGGTACATGAGTGTAAAACTAGTATAAGAAAGAGACCAATCTAGTAATTGCTGCCTATTCCCCTGCTGTCCAGGCCATCATTTCTCCAGCCTCTAAGTGAGGAGCCAAGCGAGGCTCATGGCCAGAGGCAGGGGAAATGATGGTCATAAGTGCTAAAACATGGCCTGGAAAAGTGGTAGAGTAGGGAAGCCAAGAAAAAGCCATTATCCCCTACTACATGGTCCCTTGGTGCAGGGCCGGCTCCAGACCCCAGCGCACCAAGCAGGCGCGTGGGGCGGCATTGTCCTGACAGGGCGGCATTTGGCTCCGGCGGACCTTCTGCAGTCATGCCTGCGGGAGGTCCACTGGAGCCCCGGGACGAGCGGACCTGCCGCAGGCATGACTGCGGAGGGTCTCCTCTTCCCGCGGCTCCGCTTGAGGTCCCGCGGCTCGGACGGAGCTCCTGCAGGCATGCCTGCGGATGCTCCACCGGAGCCGCGGGACCACGGGACGGTCTGCAGGCACTTCTGCCCCGGCCGCGGGACCGGGGAAGGGTGGCGCGAGCGGCGCGGCGCGCCGCACTGCTTGGGGCGGCGGAATTTCTAGAGCCATCCCTGCCCTGGTGGAACATCTGTATCCACCTGTTGACTCTTGGCCTATCCTTAAATTGTAAGTTCTTTGGGACAGGGCTGTTTTTTTGGTGCTGTGTGTGCACAATACCTAACATAGTAAGGTCCTGGTCCATGAGTGGGGCTCCTACTTGCTATAGAGAAACAAATCATGATACCACCGATATTGCTGCAGTAGGGTTAAACATAACAGTACAGTGATTGACAGCATTGGGACTGAAGTGTCAGTTCACAATCTGCCCTGAGTAGCTGCACTGCCCCAGGAGCTGATCTGAGAGGAAATTAGCACCTTGATTCCTGCACCCTGATTAAGTGCACAGGACAAGCCATGGATCATGCCCATTGCATTTTTCTGCAGCCTAATAAGCAATAGAGTGGGTTAATGGCACTGTTCTGCTCACATGGAAACACAGTACTGTGTAATATAAACAATGTCATTGGTACGGCAAGGGATACAAGTATTGCCAAAGAGAATTCACCAAACAATGGTGTGAGGAGCCACACAGGCACCAGTTTGTTCAACTAGAACTAGATCCTGGTTCAGCACTAGAACTCTAGGTTTAACCACCTGTGGTAGACTGGCTTCAGCACTAGCGAAGCCTCTGCCCCTCCTGCCATGACTGTGTGTGAAGTAGCATTGCCTCCTGTCAATGGTTGCTCTGGTCCTGCCCTTCTCCTTGTGATTTGGTTCTCTGTCCCCGGCATGGTCTAGTGCCCCCCCTTTAAGGAGTGGGGCAGGGGAGGGGCATGAACAGAGAGTCACATCCAAGTCCAAGCCCTTGTGCCAAGTCTCTGGCCTTGACTCTGGGCCCAGTGTCATCACACCCATAGCTCTGTGCTCTGAATTGTGCTCATTCTTTCACATTCTTTCCCAGTGACTGGTAGGGGAACTCAGGCTGATCCTCTCCTCCATCGGATATCTGCCACCCTGGAATCCTTCCTACCATTAACCTTTCTTCAGGCCTTTTCCCAAGCCTCTTGTCTTCCTGGGAGCTTTATAACAAACTGCACCTCCCAGAGCTCTATCCAGGTCTGCCCTTGCACCAGGGGTGGCCACAGGCACTTGCTCCGGTCCTGTGTTATCAAGCCTTTGTGTTCCCTATGTATCGCTCCATAGCTATAACCCCAGTTCTCTGAGAGTGACTGCAGAGTTAGCCTTGCTCTGTCACTATAGCCCTTCACCCTTCAGGCTGAAATATCTCCCAGGCTTTATGCATAACTGCCTTCGTCTTTTCCATGGCCAGCTTCCGCCTGGCCCAGGCAGCCCCAACCACTGCTGGCCCCAGGCATCAGTTCCCCCAGCCACCTGAGCAAAGGAGGTTGGAAGCAGCTTTAACTTGAGGCATCAGCAGTGAGGAGTGAACCCTGCAGCTGACTGCTCCATGGCACCAGCCAGAATAGCAGCTACTCTGCACTCCCAGTTCTGGCTTCCCACCTTGGGAGGAGGATGTTGGGGTGGCAGGGAGAGAAGGAGGGATGTGGGGGGTGGGGTGTGCTGCCCCGAGGACTACCCTGCTCTTGCAATGCAGTTTGGGGGAGGCATTGCCCCCCCATGCACCTCAACTCTGTCCATGGGCTCAGGGCTTCTGCCCTATTGGGAGCACCGGGGCTTGGGGCTTGGGTTTCAGCTGTGGGACCCCATGGCCCCCCTGAAAGGGTACATGGACCCCCAGGGGGCTGCAGATCCACTGTTGAGAACCATTAACCTAAGGTATGGGATAGCCTGGGTCAAATTCCCAACTACCTATTCCTGTTAAGAAGCAGTTTGAAGGGGATCACTTAGTGCCAGGTGTGTGGGCTATATACCTGGTGTGTGTGTGTGGTGTGTGTGTGTGGGGGAGACGACTCCCTCAGGCCTGCCTGTGGAAGCTGTTCCACTTTATTCATAAACGCCTGTATGGCAGAGTGCTTTCAAGTGGGGTCTCTAACAGCCTGGGTGACTACCCTAACCACTGGAAACAAAAGGGTAATTTGCATGTTTTCTGGGGCCCCAATTAATGTTTAAGTAAAAGTGGAAGAGCCAGTGACAAGAGCACGCACCTAAGGTTGCAGCTCCCCTGTTCAAACCCTTTCATAACCGGCAGAAAGGGGAGTTGACCCAGGTTTGTCCATGTGGGGCCTCTACCCCCATATCATAGAGGGCTTCTCATCTTTGCTTTGGCCCAATTAAGAGGTAGTTAATGTGGAACAGCTTCAACAAGACTGACTGAGGGCACAACCCATCAGCATACCTTGTAGACTAATACTTAGGCCATTCACCTGAGTGGTAAGAGACCACAGTTCAAATCCCCTTCCCTCAATCAAAGAGGCGATTTGAACCTAACTTTATTACCTGCTGGGTGAGCACTCAAACCCCTGGACTAGAGAGGGCCTCAGACTGTGGCCCAATAATTATTGAATAATATTGGAATAGCTTTACCAATAGCCGTAGAATAGCCCACATCAGCTTATGCCTTAGTTTAATGATTGGGGCACTCACCTGCGAGATGGCATACCCCTGTTCTAAGCCTGGCTGCCGCTCACTGGGCGGGAGATTGAACCAGCATCGACCCCTGCGCCTGGTGAGTATCCTAACCACTGGGTAAAGGTGAGGCGGGAGCACTGCTTCTCCTCTCAGAACCCTCATCTGGGAGGAGACAGACTCCACAACCTCCAAACCCTTTTCCTCAGCAGGGAAAGCGAAGAACCTGACCCACGCACTCCAGTGTCCGGAGTAAATACCCTACCCATTGAGCTAACGGGTCTGTCTCCTTCTCGACCACCTTTTGTGGTGTTAGGCGGCTGCTGAGTCTACCAACCAGCTCTAGTCCCACAGGGAAGAAAGGCAGCACAATGCCTGTTTGCCCTGGGCTTGGGGCCTAGGCATGAGATAGGTGTCTGGTGCCTACAGTGAAGTAGCAATACATGTGCTCAGCTGCAGAAAAGTAGGTGCCTAGTCAACGTTTGGAGCAAAAACTTAGGTGCCAAGTGAGTTTATATGGTTGGGAAGCAGCTGAACAGGGTTTTTGTGGCTCACAGTGGTGCCTAAAACTGGAATGTAGGTAACTTTGTGGCTCTGGCTTTGTGTGCCTATGGTACATACTGAGCAGGCATAGTCTCAGTTCAGTTCCCAGCTCAGCACTGCATGCTTGCTGTACCTCTGACTAAAATGCTACTGGAGTTCCCTGTGTAGTTTTCCCCATTGTTTAAAAAGAAAAAAGGGAAAGGGGAGGAGTTTTTTACCAGATGACTCCCCAAATTGTACCCCCGACACTATTCTGCCTCTTCATTTAGCATACCATTGCTCAAGCCAATGTAGTTCTGCATTAGTGAGCAATTTAAAATTAAACACAACTCATTTTTCAGGAGGAAAAGGGCGTTGTATCTCTGGCACCCCTGGACCATGACCCCAAATGGTACTCAAGGCCTTCTACTAGCATACAAATTTCCAAGCCAATCTGACTGGCTATGAACTTTAGAGCACTTTGAAAGTTTAAACAGCTATGTGACTGCAGCCTGCGTGTGGCTCTTTGCACCCATTGGCAGCCCATGCCTTGCTCACAGCAGCCCCACTTAGAAACAATGCTTGGATTATTGCCTTTTGGAGCTGGGTATTGCTCAGATTAGGTTAAAGCTAGTGAGATAAATTCTATGTGAATCCTGCTTATTTCCTACCCCCAGCATTGAGCAAAAGAAAAGTGATTTCTTCCCGTCCCAAGAACAAGCATGAACCTCCAGCTGTGGTGTCTCATTAAAGTAACCACATGCAGTTAGTTATAAGTCTACTCCCATTGGTTTTGAGGATAAAGAGCAGAAACATTCAGACGCAGTCACACTGCAACGCCGATACGACAGTCTAGCAGGTAGTTATGTCTCTGTCTGTTGATGGCTTTATAAATTAGGACCATTACTTTGAATTCATGGAATTGACAGACCTGACCTAACCAGAGAGTTAACGAAGAACCAAGCAGTAGCTGAATTAGTTAAGTCCTTGCTTGGTATCACTAGCAGGATTTGAAGGTACGTTACTGCAGTCCCACCCAAGGCAGCTTTTTCAGACTCAGCAGCCTGGGTCTCACTGGTATCTTTATTGTACTGTGATGGGAAGCAAGGACCTCTGGATAATGTGAGCTACAAATTGTTTGCTAGGAAGAACATAACCAGTGAGAAACTCCCATCGACAATGAACTCCTAAAGGCAGTACCTGAAACGTGCAAATTATCAATCATACATATGGACTCACGCAACAGTTAGTATTGGTGATGATCACCAGATATGTGCCAAACTTGTGATACAATTTTTCTTGTTCATTGGTTACCCCTTAGAGTCCCAAATGGGTCCAGGCTGGTAGACTAGGCTGACATATCATAACTGTAATTAAACGTTGCAAATTCTGCTTCTAAATGAAACCAGCAGCCCAATGGGGTTGATAGGAATCCTGTAAATTAGTCAGTGCTGCGCTTACAGGTAGCTCTCCCTTTATGGTTAGTAGGTTAGCATTGGCTTAATGAACATCACAAAGGAAGATAGTGCATCATGACTTTATTGATTTTCTCATACAGAATAATCACAGAAGTCACTAACTACAATGCTGAGAAAACAGATTCTTGTTTGTGGTTGAAAGAAAGAATTCAACGGACCCTACAGATGTCCGACATGTTGAAGGAAAGGTAGGAGCAAGGATTAAAATTCACAGATAGTGAGGCGGTTCTGGTTGCAACTTGTGCTATTCCAGGCACCGTCAGTGCACATCTCCATGCAGTTTTTTTCCCCTATGTTACTGGGCCCACCTGCATGCAAGTTTGTATAATTTACAGCTGTTCCATCCAGGAAACTGAATTTACCTGGAATTGCACCTCTCTTAATGCCCAGATAGGCATATCTGTTAAATAACCTCACAATACTGAAAACAGCATCATTCTCCCCCTTGTTCCTGGGAGATGCAATGGAGCCGCCCGCCTGTTTGCATGCTTCCAGTGTGGTCTCAAAATCGACTTCTTGTCCATTGGTAGCAAAAGTTTTTTTCCCAAATGTTATGTTCCCATCCAAAGCAAAGACTACACAAAGTAAAGCAAAAGCTCGTTAAACTTTTTTGAATCATTTTACACTCTCATGATTACTACTATAGTGGGACTCCCTCTTTCTGTATTCTTCTATAATAAAATAACCCTTCCGAATAAAATAAGGAACACAAATTGCAAACTTCATACAACTCTCTCTCCTTCCCCACCCCCAGATTAAAAAAACCCAGAGCATGGGCTATGTCATGCTAGCCTACCAAACACTGCCCTCTGCTGGACGGAACATCAACGACATGCTAAATTGAGCAGGCTATTGCTCCTGTCTAGTGACTTCAGAACAAAGAGAATATAAACTCAAGAAGAGAGGAGAATGGAGGAGGGGAGTTGAAAAGGGAGAAAGAGAAGGGGAGGAGAATTCATTAGCGTTCTAAGACTAGAAGAGAACAGGAGATGGGAAAGAGATGGAAAAGGGAGGAGAAATATATGAAGATGACAAAGTGGAGAGAGAGAAATTAAAATGAAAAGGAGTCAAAGGGAATGTGGATGGGAGGGGAAGAAATGAAGGAAAGAAGAGAAGAATTTTAAATAAAAAAAATCCACTTTGCTCCTTAGGTTCCTATCTTTTAAAGACTAGTGCACCTGCTTAACTTTGCATACACTGAGTAATGGGACTGACTTCATTAGGACTATTCACAGTGTGTAAAGTTGAGCACATGCATAAATCTTTGCAGGCCTTAGTTAGATACAACACTTGTCACTTTTGTAGCCACAGATTAACTGTGATGGCCATCAGGGTCACTCACAGAACTCAGGTGACCCAGAGAGATACTCCTGAAAGCACTTCTGCACAGAAAGGGATTATGCAATAAGACACCTCTGCCTTGTTTGCATCAGTGTTTCCACCTATCACAGTTATCTGGGGTTGGTAGGAGGAACCCTAGTAACTAATTATATAGCCCGCAAGTTAACCTCTTTAACACAATACAGAATGTATCATTGCCCATCCCCAGAGATCCTTGTTTCTTTGTATAAAAAGAATGTAAAAATAAATGGAACAAGACTCAGACTATTTTTAAGGAGCTGGTATAACATGGCTTATTTTTTCCACACTTGTTAATCAAGTTATGGGTGAGGCAAAAAGCAAAAGCAGACAGATTACCTCCTTCTAGTCTGGCAATTTGATTTTTGAATCCTTTGAGGGTTTCTTCTAATTCAGGATTACGAATAGCAGGTAGGCCTATGGACCAAAAAAAAAAGAAAAAAAAAAAAAGAAAAAAAATTCCCTTAAGTTTAAGCGTTAGGACCAGGCTTCACCGATAATGTGGAAGTCACTGTGTAAAATTAATAGCAGTTTTCTAAAACACTTGTGACTGAGTTACATTTGTTTGATTTTCCTATGTGAAAGAATTTGATCTCAGTGTGTTAAATGAATGGCCTTTTCATATGCTAACCATCCTGATAATAAACAAGGAAACTACTTCAAGAAGGAAACCATTTATGAAAAATTCAAATTGAGATCTTTGTGTTAATCTTTAATGCCCCACCAGTGCCTCACATCAGGCAAAAGAGGGTTTGGTAGGTGTACTGCTGTGCCTGGTTGATGCTAAGATAGTGTATGGGCTTCTTGAGATCACTGACAGCTGGTGTAAGATACAACATCTTTCAGGTTGTTTCAGTGCTTCCTGGTTACAGCACTGGGAAGCTGCAAAGGTAGATTAAAAGCTAGCTTTGTAGCACTCACCCCCTTCACCTCCAATCCCCCAGGACCTGGTTGGTCAGGAGAATCTGAGCTATAATCTGTAGTTTTCTACTCTATGGCTGCTAACGATAAAGGATGGCCTGCGCTCAGGGTATAGTCAGAGAAGTAGATTTTGCTGTGATGAGATACTACTTGTGACTGGATAGCTGCTCTGGAAAGCCCGACCACATGGGGTGTTGGTGGTGGAGCAGAATCAAGTGTGACAGACTTGTAAAGTGGGTGTTGTGTCTCCTTGTAATTATAATGGAAGGTAGAAGCTTTAGTGCTGTTGGTCATGGATTCAAATCTTGTGGATAACCTTGCAGAAATGTAATCATCTCTTGTCAGCTTGTACAGTGCCAATTAGCTTAATTAAAATACTCTTACATTTAAAGTACGACTGTACTCTGAATAGTGACTCTGTAACGATGGCTTTTTGGAGATTCAGGTGCAGGACTGGGTTTAGGAAGTGCGGGGCCCAATTCGAACATTTTTGTCAGGGCCCCAGCAGGGATGACTTAAAAAAAATATGTAAAAAAAAGCCTTTCATTTCTTAGTAACCAGTTCCTTATAAAAAGTTCTGATTTAAGGGATGTGCCACAGTATGTATTTTTTGTATCAATAGGATTACCATACGTCCGTATTTTTGTCCCGGATGGCGATTTAAGAACCAAAAAGCCTGACATGTTCGGGGAAAATACGGATGTATGTTAACCCTACCTAAAGTTCTTTTTAAAAAAGATGGGCCTGAACTAGAAATGAGCTCCGTTTCACATGTGTGGGTCCCCCCCCGACTCCCTGGAGGTGTGCTAGGGTGACCAGATGGCCTGATTTTATAGGGACAGTCCCGATTTTGGGGTCTTTTTCTTATATAGGATCCTATTACCACCCCCCACCAGCCCCGTTCCAATTTTTCACACTTGCTGTCTGGTCACCCTAGAGTGTGCACATGTGTGGGTCCCAGCTGCTCCCTGCCCCCCTCATTGAAGCAGGTGTGCAGGGTTACTGCCCTGGGAACTGCAGGGCATGGGTGGACATGGGGCTGGCTGGAGGCAGGGCAGGGGCTGACTGGAGGTAGGGTCTGGCTGCAGGCAGGCCAAGGGGTGCAGGGCTGGCTGTAGACAGGGGTGTGTGGGGTGGGCGGGCTGGCTGGCTTCAGGCAGAGCCGCAGGGGGGTGCGGCAGGGGTTGGCAGGGCTGGAGACAAAGGAGTGTGGGACTGGCTGGCTTCAGGTGGGGGGGGCAGAGGGTGCGAGGCTGGTGTGGGCAGGGCAGGGGGTGCAGGGCTGGTATGGGCAGGGCAGGAGGTGTGGCAGGGGCTGGCTGGAGAGGGGCTGGTGCAGGACTGTAGGCAGGGCAGAGGGTGCGGGGCTGGCTGGAGACAGGGGCTGGCTGCAGGCAGGGCAGGGAGTGCGGGGCTGGCTGCGGGCAGGGCAGGGAGTGCGGGGCTGGCTGCGGGCAGGGCAGGGAGTGCGGGGCTGGCTGCGGGCAGGGCAGGGAGTGCGGGGCTGGCTGGAGACAGGGGCTGGCTGCGGGCAGGGCAGGAGGTGCGGGGCTGGCTGGAGACAGGCTGGCTGCAGACAGAAGCTGGTGCAGGCAGGAAAGGGGGTGCGGGGCTGGTGTGGGCAGGGGGTGCAGCAGGGGCTGGCTGCGGGCAGGGGGTGCAGGTACAGGGGGTACAGCCCACCCTTTATGGTGAGTGCCCCCTCCTCCTCCCTCCCCCACCAGGGTAGCAGCAGCAACCCGGGGCTTGGGGGCTATTTAAAGGGCCCGGGGCTCCCCTGCTTCTACCGCCCCAGCCCTTTAAATAGCCGAGGGAGCCCTGGGGAAGCGGCGGGGTTCTGGGGGCTATTTAAAGGACTGGGGCGGCAGAGGCAGCTGGGGCAGTAGAAGCAACGGGAGCCCTGGACTTTTTAAATAGCCCCTAGAGCCCCACAGCCCTTCCCCAGGACTCCAGCAGTGGGGCTCTGGTGGCATTTAAAGGGCTGGGAGCCCCAGGCCCTTTAAATTACCACCTGGGGAAGCCAGGCCACCCCGGTACAGCGCTCTGGCTCTTGCCGGTACGCCATACTGGGGCTTGGGCACGAGGCTCTCTTAGGGGCGGGGCCCAATTCAGAGTAATTGGTTGAAGTTATCCTAGCCAGGAAAGCCAGCAGACACAACTGAATAGACACAGGGAGAAGATCAGCTGAGTAAGAAGATGCCATTTTTACACAGTCACTTTTCAGAGTAGAACTGAAAGTTAAAAAACTCAGTTATGGCCATTTTTCTCTAGGTTGCTTTAGACAGAGACACAGGCACATACAGACAGACACCGCCACCCCCATAAGGTTAAATGAACAGATTGTTCTTTTTCACCTGGTTGTCCAGGCTGCCTTCGCTCTCCCTTCTCGCCTCGTTCACCCCTAGGCCCTTGTGGCCCACGAAGCCCATCTTTTCCGGGAGGACCTCTCATGGAACTTGGTGGCCCTGGGGGACCTGCTGAAGGGAAATACATGAGTGAAAACTTGCCAAACTCCTTGCTGAGATTCCTCTCAAATGATGCATTTAATTCAGAATAAACACTGCTGCTGACCTTCAAGGGAACAGATTACATTACATCAGCTCAATAGCTTTTCATTACCCAACATGATTTAGGGGAAGGCTGGATGCATGTCAGAGGCAGAACATTTACTCCCTACAATGAAAGAGCAAATGCACTTTCAGTGCCTAGAAACCTGGCTCATGCAGCATCCTTGGTGGTTGAGTTGGAGGAAGCTGCTCACTTGTCATCTAGTCTGGAAGGAAGATCACAATAGAGCTAAGTGGTGAGCGAGCCTGGGAAAATTCTAAGAAAGGCAGTACCACTTATATGTTCCAACTCCTCAGAATGATCAGCTAGAGAGGCCACACATACGCGCACATTGGTGTTCACTTCAAGAGTTCCTGGATTAGATGCAAAGTTGAACACCAAGGCCCCATGTGATTGGTTCTCACTTCCAGCTCTACAGACCAGGCTGGAAAGGCATCTAGAGTCTTTAACATTTAGTTACTTCTATAGTGAAATCATGATATTACAGAGCAACTTCACTTTGCCCAAGAAGTCCCACTGACATAAAGGCAAATAAGATTTGGCTCTGTAAATAGGAGTTCACTACAAGCTGGACTTGTAGTATTCACATTACATGGAAAACAATTCCAGATTTTCATTTTTCTGTATGATATGCAGGAATTATGTCTAAAAGACAAAAAAGGGACTTTTAAATACTGAATGAGCTCAATATGTTTGGAACAACCCCTTCATCCCCAGCCTCCCTGTAGACACATTTTGACTCCTTCATAATCACATTAGCTGGTGGTCTTATAGCTAAAGCGGCAGAGTAACATTCTGAAAAACACCTAAGTACCAAGCAGCACTAACTTTCAATGAGACTTGGGCTTCTAAATGTCTGTCACTTTCAAAAATGGGACAGAAAGTGCAACAAAGTAGAATTTGGTTGATCAGATACAAATAATGAAACACAGCAGAATATCTATTTATCTGGGGTCAGTAACAACTGAAATTACCTCGCAGTCCTGGGTCTGCTTTTAAACCAGGCTTTCCTTCTCTTGCAGGCAATTCATTCAGTCCAGGTTTGCCAGGGATTCTCTGCATTCCTTCACGGTGGTCCCCAGCATGGCTGGTCACCAGCAAAAAGGCTATTGCTGTGACTACGTGAAACAATTGGGGCAACATTGTTGGAGGCCAGCTATAAAACAAAGAGTATTTACTACCCAGAGCTGAGTGCTTATTTTCAAAATTAAAAATAATTGAGGAGTGTGAATTCTTTATTTCAAATTAACATTTTCTGTTTGGGACTGAAATCTTTTTAGCTTAGTCTTTTTTTCCCCTGTGATACTAACATGATTAGTGTAGCTATAAAGCGGTTGGAGTTTGAATGATTATTACAATACATCAAAATGAAACAATTAATTCTTTACAAAATATACTCATCTGTCTAGGGAGCAAAATTTTTTTTATAAAGCTCTTGATTAACTTATCTCATTTTTTCTTTTGTGACAAGTGTAACGCCAGTATTACTTATGCAGCAATAGGTAGGCATGTCCACTACAGTGAGAAAAAAACAATCAAGATTACTCTGGGTACACTGTCTTAGTTATTTATATCTTAAAAAGGAAAAGCAACCATTCAGACTTTATTCTTCTTCTGCCTCTCTCTCTTCATTGTCACAAATTTAGCATTTTATAAACACTTCTGTATCGGTGGTGATTTCCTCAGAAAAAATAGACTGGAAATGTACAGAAACTCTGAAAAAGCACCTAAGATGGGAAGTTTAAATTGAGACTTTGTTATATATGAACTAGATTTATTTTGTTGTAACTTGTAAAGAAGTTCAACTTACCTCTCAGCTCCAATATCAAATGCAAAAGGAGCACGATAAAGGTCCAATTTATAGGGCACGTAATTGGAGATACATTTTTGTGTCTATTGGAAATGTATCGTGTGTGTAATTGGATATACATTTGGCCAGCAACACAGACATTTGATAAGTTACCTTGAATGATTTTTGCTTTGATATTCTTTGTTTAAAGCCGTGCGCAAGAACATTTGAAAGGTTAACATGCACTGATGCTTTCCTATTCTGTTGAGCTAAGATATTACATTTTAATTGGGTAAAACAGTCTTGGAGCAGAAGAATAGATGATTGCAGAGATGTCTGTCATGAGTTGTTTGCAGGATATAACGTTTCCATAGATCTTCTATTTACTCTAAGTATTAAATAATTACATCTTCATTGTGATTTTAAATGTCACAGAAGAAAAATAAGCAAGAACACAGATGACTTTTATTATATACATATTATTTTCTCATATACCATAGTGTAAAAGTGTTATATGCCCATGAATGACTGGAGCTGACAGCTCATGAGTAAGCACAATCTAACACAATAGCAACAAAGCATACAAAACAGGACACACCATCTCTACCTGTGCCGTATTCAGAGAAACTCCCAGATAATAATTTAGTTGATGCACTAAGGTATAAATAGATGCACCACAGAATATTGTACGGGGAATTCCATATCCCATTAAGAAGTATAGATCAACATGATGATATTAGGGGGATAATATCACCCATGAAACAGGAAGCCAGATTCTCATTTAGATTAAATTCCCTTTACACAGCTCTGGCAATGCACAGAGGCATTAAAAGTGGTGGCAACATACTGGAAATGGAAGACCTCTTTATATTACCTTACATTTTTATGTCCCTGGTAAAAGTTGTTCCCTTCTAGTGGCTATTTAGTGATCTATATTAAATGAGCAAAGAGTCCTGTGGCACCTTATAGACTAACAGACATATTGGAGCATGAGCTTTCGTGGGTGAATACCCACTTCGTCGGATGCATGTAGTGGAAATTTCCAGAGGCAGGTAAGCAAGAGTGAGTCAGGCTAGAGATAACGAGGTTAGTTCAATCAGGGAGGATGAGGCCCTCTTCTAGCAGTTGAAGTGTGAACACCAAGGGAGGAGAAACTGCTTTTGTAGTTGGCAAGCAATTCAAAGTCTTTGTTTAATCCTGAACTGATGGTGTCAGATCTGCAGATGAACTGAAGCTCAGCAGTTTCTCTTTGAAGTCTGGTCCTGAAGTTTTTTTGCTGCAGGATGGCTACCTTTAAATCTGCTATTGTGTGTCCAGGGAGATTGAAGTGTTCTCCTACAGGTTTTTGTATGTTGCCATTCCTAATATCTGATTTGTGTCCATTTATCCTTTTCCATAGGGACTGTCCAGTTTGGCCGATGTACATAGCAGAGGGGCATTGCTGGCATATGATGGCATATATTACATTGGTAGATGTGCAGGTGAATGACCCGGTGATGGTGTGGCAGATCTGGTTAGGTCCTGTGATGGTGTTGCTGGTGTAGATATGTGGGCAGAGTTGGCATTGAGGTTTGTTGCATGGATTGGTTCCTGAGTTAGAGTTACTGTGGTGCGGTGTGTAGTTACTGGTGAGAATATGCTTCAGGTTGGCGGGTTGTCTGTGGGCGAAGACTGTCCTGCCACCCAAGGCCTGTGAAAGTGAGGGATCATTGTCCAGGATGGGTTGTAGATCCCTGATGATGCATTGGAGAGGTTTCAGCTGGGGACTGTATGTGATGGCCACTGGAGTTCTGTTGGGTTCTTTCTTGGGTTTGTCTTGCAGTATGAGGCTTCTGGGTACACGTCTGGCTCTACTGATCTGTTTCCTTATTTCCTCGTGTGGGTATTGTAGTTTTGAGAATGCTTGGTGAAGATTTTGTAGGTGTTGGTCTCTGTCTGAGGGGTTGGAGCAGATGCGGTTGTACCTCAGTGCTTGGCTGAAGATGATCGTGTGGTGTGTCTGGGATGGAAGCTGGAGGCATGAAGGTAGGCACAGCGGTCCGTGGGTTTTTGGTATAGGGTGGTGTTAACGTGACCGTCACTTATTTGCACATTGTGTCTAGGAAGTGGACTTCCCGTGTAGATTGGTCCAGGCTGAGGTTGATGGTGGGGTGGAAGCTGTTGAAATCGTGGTGGAATTTTTCCAGAGTCTCCTTCCCATAGGTCTAGATGATGAAGGGTGCGTGAGCGGACGAGAGCTGAGGAAGCATTGTTCCAGGTCAGCCATAAAAATGTTGGCATATTGTGGGGCCCTGTGGGTGCCCATAGCGGTGCCACTGGTCTGGAGGTATATATTGTTATCAAATTTGAAATAATTGTGTGTGAGGATAAAGTCACAGAGCTCAGCAACCAGTTGTGCTGTGGCATCATCAGGGATACTGTTCCTGACAGTTTGTATTCCATCTGTGTGTGGGATATTTGTGTAGAGAGCCTCTACATCCATGGTGGCCAGGAAGGTGTTTTCTGGAAGGTCACCAATGCATTGTAGTTTTCTCAGGAAATCAGTGGTGTCACAGAGATAGCTGGGAGTGCTGGTGGCGTAGGGTCTGAGTGGAGAGTCCACATATCCAGACAGTCCATCAGTGAGAGTGCCAATACCCGAGATGAATACCCACTTCATCAGATGCATCCTACCCCTAACCCACCCAGCAAGTTGGGGGAGGGAAATTAATTAAACCTGAAATTTGGTAAGTTCTTGCTTTTGAGTGCTTGAGTTTAGAACCTTAACATACTTTGAAATAATCCTTTTGGATTAATTTCCTAATTAAAAAAACAAACACTGAAAACTCAGAAATTCCATCATTTGCAACTATATTGAACCTCCAGCTTGGGTCATCAGCAAGGTTTGGGCCTTTACATCCCCAGCACAGAACTCTTTCTCTTGAGGTAACAAAGTGGTAGTAGGCTTAGTATGTGGATCAGACAGTAGAGGGGGAAGACACCTATACTATGCCAGTGGGTTTCATACCTATTTGCTAACAGCAAAGGAAAGTTAGAGCTGGTTGAAATTTTTCTGGGAGAAAAAAATTCCATCAGAAATGCTGCTTCAACAAAAGTGAAACCTTCCTGGGAACGTATCAATTTTCAATGAAAACTTCTTTGAAAATCTGATTTTTATAAGGTAGAAATGTTTTATTTCAACTTTATCATTTTGACTTTTCTGTTATATTACAATGTATAATATTAATTTAAGTCTAGACATGTTGATAAAGTCAAAACAAAATGTCACTTTGATTTTTTCCTAAATGAAATTTTGGAATTTTTGTTCCAATCAGAATGAAAAAACAAGCAAACTTTTGGAATTTCCTGTGGCATGGAAAATATGGTTTGTAACTAGCTGTAAGGAATGTAGAGAGTCAGGTCTGGAGTTGCAGCTAGCAAGGGATGTGAAGGGTAACAAGAAGGGTTTCTATAGGTATGTTAGGAACAAGAAGAAAAAGAAGTGTGTGGAACCCCTTTATGAATGGGGGGGGCAACAAGTGAGAGATGATGTGGAAAAAAAAAAGTACTCTGCTTTTTTTTTTTTGGTCTTCACAGAGAAAGTCAACTCCCAGACTGCTGCACTGGGCAACACAGTATGGGGAGGAGGTGAGCAGCCCTCCGTGGTTTCATTCCAGGTTCTGAATGGGAAAAACCTCTACTAGTAATAGACCCATCTGCCCCATCCCTCCCACAAACCTGTTTGTCCCCCTCTCCTCCTCTGTGCTCCACTTCCCAAATCCTGCCTTATTCCTACACTGCTCCTATCCAGGCCCATTTAGGATGAGCATAGAGGCATCTGTACAGTTCTCTCTAACCCTTCTCCTCCCTTCCCCTCTCTCAAGGTCCTATGCCACTGCCCATCCCCTTGAATCCTGTCTCCTACTGCTTCCCACCCCTATGTCTGGCTACTGTCCTGTTCCCACCCTTCACCCTTCCTGCAACCCCTTTTCCCCATGTCCTGCCTCCACTTCCTCAACACTCTGAAATCTAAGTCAGGCTGATTCCCCCTCCTTCTTGCTCCCTGGGCAACTTCCTGGTACAAGTGCTGGAGGAACCGACTAGGGGCCGTGCTCCTCTTGACCTACTGCTTACAAACAGGGAAGAATTGGTAGAGGAAGTAGAAGCGGATGGCAACCTAGGCAGCAGTGACCATGAGATGGTTGAGTTCAGGATCCTGACAAAAGGAAGAAAGGAGAGTAGCAAAATACGGACCCTGGACTTCAGAAAAGCAGACTTAGACTCTCTTAGGGAACTGATGGGCAGGATCCACTGGGAAGCTAATATGAGGGGGCAAGGAGTCCAGGAGAGCTGGCTGTATTTTAAAGAAGTCTTATTGAGGGCGCAGGAACAAACCATCCCGAAGTGCAGAAAGAATAGCAAATAGGGCAGGCGACCAGCTTGGCTTAATAGTGAAATCTTTGGTGAGCTTAAACTTAAAAAGGAAGCTCACAAGAAGTGGAAATTTGGACAGATGCCTAGGGAAGAGTATAAAAATATTGCTCAAGCATGCAGGGGTGTAATCAGGAAGGCCAAGGCACAACTGGAGTTGCAGCTAGCAAGGGATGTGAAGGGTAACAAGAAGGGTTTCTATAGGTATGTTAGGAACAAGAGGAAGGCCAAGGAAAGTGTGGAACCCTTACTGAATGGGGGAGGCAACCTAGTGACAGATGATGTGGAAAAAGCTGAAGTACTCAATGCTTTTTTGCCTTGGTCTTCACAGAGAAAGTCAACTCCCAGACTGCTGCACTGGGCAACACAGTATGGGGAGGAGGTGAGCAGCCCTCCGTGGTGAAAGAACAGGTTAAGGACTATTTAGAAAAGCTGGACGTGCACAAGTCCATGGGTCCAGATCTAATGCATCAGAGGGTGCTGAGGGAGTTGGCTGATGTGATTGCAGAGCCATTGGCCATTATCTTTGAAAATTTATGGCAATCGGGGGAGGTCCTGGACGATTGGAAAAAGGCAAACATAGTGCTCAGATTTGAAAAAGGGAAGAAAGAGAGAACCCGGGGAACTACAGACCAGTCAGTTTCACTTCAGGCCCCGACAAAATCATGGAGCAGGTCCTCAAGGAATCCATTTTGAAGCACTTGGAGGAGAGGAAGGTGATCAGGAACAGTCAACATGGATTCACCAAGGGCAAGTTATGCCTGACCAACCTGTTGCCTTCTATAATGAGATAACTGGCTCTGTGGATATGGGGAAAGTGGTTGATGTGATATATCTTGACTTTAGCCAAGCTTTTGATACGGTTTCCAACGGTATTCTTGCCAGCAAGTTAAAAAAGCATGGATTGGATGAATGGATTATAAGGTGGATAGAAAGCTGGATAGATTGTCGGGCTCAACAGGTACTGATCAACAGCTCGATGTCTAGTTGGCAGCTAGTATCAAGTGGAGTGCCACAGGGGTCGGGCCTGGGGCCAGTTTTGTTCAACCGGCTTTGTTAATGGTCTGAATGATGGTATTAATTGCACCCACAGCAAGTTCGCAGATGACACTAAATTGAGGGGAGAGGTAGATAAAATGGAGGGTAGGATTAGGGCCCAGAGTGACCTAGACAAACTGGAGGATTGAGCCAAAAGAAATCTGATGAGGTTCAACAAGGACAAGTACAGTGTCCTACACATAGGAAAGAAGAATCCCATCCACCGCTACAAGCTGGGGACTGACTGGCTAAGCAGCAGTTCTGCAGAAAAGGACCCGGGGATTACAGTGGACAAGAAGCTGGTTTTGAATCAGCAGTGTGCCCTCATTGCCAAGAAGGCCAATGGCATATTGGGCTATATTAGTAGAAGCATTGCCAGCAGATCGAAGGAAGTTATTATTCCCCTCTATTTGACTGGTGAGGCCACACCTGGAGTATTGCATCCTGTTTTGGTCCCCCAACTACAGAAGGGAAGTGGGCAAATTGGAGAGAGTCCAGCGGAGGACAATGAAAATTATTAGGGGGCTAGGGCACATGACTTACGAGGAGAAGCTGAGGGAACTGGGGTTATTTAGTCTGCAGAAGAGAAGAGTGAGGGGGGATTTGATAGCAGCCTTCAACTACCTGAAACGGGGTTCCAAAGAGGATGGATCTTGGTTGTTCTCAGTGGCAGAAGACAGAACAAGAAGCAATGGTTTCAAGTTGCAGTGGGAGCGGTCTAGGTTGGCTATTAGGAAACACTATTTCACTAAGATGGTGGTGAAGCACTGGGATGGGTTACCTAGGGAGATGGTGGAATCTCCATCCTTAGAGGTTTTTAAGGCCTGGCTTGACAGATCCTTGGCTGGGATGATTTAGTTTGTGTTGGTCCTGCTTTGAGCAGGGTATTGGACTGGATGACCTTCTGAGGTCTCTTCCAACCCTAATATTCTATGGTTCTATGGTGGGGGTAGGCAGTGAGAGCACAAGAGTCTACAGGCTTTCAGTTCAGGTGCCCAGTGCCACAACATCTCAGAGCAGCAACTTCAGGGAAGTCCTGCTCAGATCCTGAAGCCCAGGATGGGGTATGCTCAATTGCACTCAGGGGATGGGGCATGTGCACGCTGGTCACATGTAGGAACTCTGAACAGATGACACATGCCCAGTACTGACATAACCATCAAAGAATTAAGCAGGCAAAAACTAATCAGTTGCTCTACTGAGCATGTGCAAACAGTGGAGCTTTCAAAGGCTCAAAACTTAGCCAAATTTGGGAGTCTTATCATGGGAACAGCAAATGGCACTTCCCTGACACCAGGGCAATACTCCTACCAAATTTGAAGTTCCTATTCCATAGCACAGAAGTGCGAGAATGTCTAAAACATTTCTTAAAAATAATTTGTTAAAATGGGTAAAACAATGCATGTTCTCCTCACCTAACCTCACTCTCAGAAATGGCTGAACCATTTTTGGTGAGACTTTTAAAAAAATTGTCTGACTGAGGCAGACAAACCTGAATAGTTAAAGTTTGACAAAGTTATAAGCAACTGAAAACTGGTTCCTAGGTTGTAATGGGAAGTGTTGGGTAACCTTACCTACAGGTATTGCTACCTGCACCAGCAGTAATACTAATACACACACACACACACACACACACACACACACACAAAATTACATCATCTGTGATGCTGTGTATAAAAAAAATAACCATTTGAATCATTGTTGCCACCACTGTTATAAAATTGCAGCATATCTTGAACAAAGTATATCACAGAAGGCGTCAATGGAACGGTTACTATTTGCTAAGTATGATTATCCTGTTCATATGCATGTATTACCTTTGTATCTGAAGTTATGAATATTGTCTAAGTATCTTAAACATGTGACGTATTCCTGAGTGACACCCCCCCAGATAGAGTTACATGTGGACCAGACAGCTGTGTATTGATGGCCTATCAGGGACACTTCACTCTCATAGTGGGCCATTGACAAACCCTCATCCTGTCCAGATAGCTCTTCCTGAGGATGCCTCAGACAGCAAGAAGCCAATGGCCAACCCCCATGATTCAGCCATGCATGTAAGGGCATGTGATATGCCCTTACATGCATATCTGGACTCCATCTTGGGCCAGTAACTTTCCACATACAGGGGCTGTCTGCTTTGTTTGGGACAGTAATTTTCCATGCATATGGCAGGGGATATAAAAAGACACCTAAAACAGCTCCATGTTGCCTCTGTCCTGCTCTGGACTGTGGACTTACAACTAAAAGAAGCATCTTGAGCTATGGCTTGAGGACCTTCCAATCTTTTGGAAGTTATCAGACAGACTTTACAAGCCAGCAGCCTATGACATGTGTTACAGACCTGATATAAGGACTTTGCAGTCATTAGTATGTATATGATCTATTAACCATTTATAACTCTCTTCTTTTATTATTAAATCTTTAGTTAGTTTACTAAGGATTGGCTGACAGCATGGCATTTGTGTAAGATCTGTGCTATATATTGACCTGGGGATATGGGTCTGATCCTTTGGGCTTAGAAAGAACCTCACATATGGGGTTTCAGTAACCTCTTAATATATTAGACTGGGATGCCTGGATGGGCGCCAAGGGCTGGAATGTCTATGGGGACTGTGTTTGGTTTCTGGTTAAACAATGTGGTACTGCAGAAGTTGTTTTGTTACTTGTTTGGTGAATCTAATTAAAGAATAAACCACCATTTTGGGGGGGGATCGTCTGCCCTGAATGTGGCATTCTCAGAGTGGCCTGTGTGAGTCACCCCATCACATCAATTATAGGTTGTTTAACACCAAGGAGGAAAAGGAGTTGTTTAGACTGGTCCAACTTGGAGTAACTGGATGAAGTCTAGAACATGGGAAAAATTAGGCTAAATAGCAGGAAACATTGCTTAATCATGACATCTATTTGAATGTGTATGGTCTCCCAGGGGAAGTGGTGGAGCCCCCATTGGTTTAGATATTTCAAATTGGATTGGAGATCAGTGGAGAACACACTATAGGGGATAACTCTGTCCTGATACCCTAAATAACAGACTAGTTACCTATTTGGTTACTATTTATCATAGTGTATGAAAGCTTCAGAAACTGAGCTCGCTATAAATAGGCATCAACTGAAATTCAAAGATCACTCTGGAATTAAGTCTTCATAATAGAGGTCTGTCATTAAAGGTAACAAGAGCTAGACAGGTTCCCAACTAGAAGTCAAATTCACTTAACTTCCTGATTCTCAAATGTTTCTCTGAAAAAATCTTTTTCTGAATACATACTTAATTACTGCTTGCTGATTCTTCTTGGAACATTTAATTAACTTTACACAGCTGAGTACAGATACCAAGCTTTGTGCTTTTGTCTCAAAAATTATAGGGCAAATGTCAGTTTTCATAATCTTTAATACATCAGTTCATGTAACAGCCACTCCTGCAGGGATCAGGAGAATGTAATAATCTTATTAATGATAGTTGAACCTAAAAAAGGTTTAGAAAAGGTCTCTGAACTTCAGGTGTTTATCCAAATTGGTTTCGATGCACTCTAGGAGTCAAGAAACTGCACATTTGGGGAGGTTCAAAAAGGAACAGTACAAGAAACCTTGTCCATCTCAGATATAGAGAGTTGGTCCTCTGAATTCTAGAGTGTCCTTCATTTTTAATTATTACTATTTTTGCATTATAGTAGTACCGAGATGCACAGCGCATACACATATTAAGAGACAACCCTTGTGCCCAATAGCTTTCATTTCAAACAGACAGGAAAGGCAAAGAATGGGAGGGGAAACAGACTCAGAGAAGGGAAACTACTCACCCAAGGTCACACAGCTTGTCAGCAGCAGAACAAGAAACAGAACCAGAGTTTTGGTATTGACTTCAGTGGCACCAAGATTTCACCCAAGCTCTCAAGTCGCAGTCCAATCTAATGAACCACACTGTCTCCCTAGGTGTTTTTCAGCACCTGAATGAGCAGGTTACTTTGAACACCAGTAGCTGCATCATTAAAAAGCACCACAAAACATCACTCCTTTCATGGCCTCTAAGAGAAGAGAACCCACTCATCCAGATTCTGTAAAACAACAGGAGAAAATAAGAGAAACTCTAGACAGCAGACAGGTCCTGATGCCTGGTATCCCATGCATCCACATCAAAGAAAAGAGGTCACTGGGGAGATGCAGGTACTCAGGCTGAACCCTATGTTAAGTCACCCACAGCAGCCTCAGCATCAGACTTTGGTTTTGGTACAATGTTGAAGTCCTGCAAAAGAGGCAGATTTCCTGCTGTTTCCAGGCCTGTGTTTGATTTTGGAAGTATAACCCCTCTTAAATCTATTTATCAGAAGGATGGGTGTTATCCAGAAATCTTCATATAAGAAAGGAAAATCCTTCCAGCTGTGTAATGAAAAGATAAAATGAATGAAGTGGCTTCACTGTGATAATCAAAGATAGATAAAGCCAAGAGAGTTTTGTTTGTAGAATAGTAAATCTTCCTTCTTCATAGAATCTATGCCATTCTAGTTGGCATATTTTTAGCAAAGACAACTTTCCAACAATAGGACTTTAAAGAGGTTATTTTGCAAGTGAAGATTCAACATTTTGAAGTTCACATAATGGACATTATATCAAGTGTTGCTATTCCATGCCAATTTTGAAGTAGCAGTCATGTTGCACATTCTTAAACTGGCTGGAGACCTTTGCTGTGTATTGGCCTATGCAAGCGACCCCTCCTTTCCTGCAAAAAAAAGACTCTATTCCCTAATATTGGAACTCAACGTTTTGCTGAAGCACAGTGTATGAATTAGCCATACAGAGGAGTCCCTACAGTGTAGGATAGTGTCCCTACAGTGTCACTCCCCAGCATGGTGTAGAGTCCAACATTATGCAAGCTCCCTGTATAGCAACATCTAGGAAGATCTTGGGAACAGGAGATGATAGGACCAGAATGTCTATTGCTCTGTATACCCCATGGTACCTCCTCTCCCTGCATTGGTGAGAGAATGGTTTGAGGACGCTCCTGGGAAGCTGCTCCACAGGTTGGGGAAGTGTATGAAAAATTTCTTACCCCCTTCTGCTTGTGAGGATTCCCAATGCCCAGCCTAATTACGCAAGCTGAATGCCAAGTAGTAGTAGTGGTGGTGGGGGTGTGAGCCAACGCTCTTGGAAATCAATGGCTAGCCTCTCATTGACTTCAGTGGGCTTTGGATCAGGCCCTATGTCAGTGCTGGCAGCCCTCTTCTCAAACCTTGCCTTTGCTGGTCTGATGATAGTGGTCAGATGTGCATGTAGCTTGTGTGGGTGTGTAAAATCTATTCAGTTTACACATCAGTACGATATTGTTTGTCCAATGGTTAGTATGATATAGAAGAGTCTTGATAGAACTGTAAAATACTGTAAATGACTATTTCTATAGTGCTATAGGGGAACATGGTATTGACACACAAAAACAAAATAAGCAGCTTGCAGTATAGCTAAATGATCTATGATTTCCAGGGTTTTCGTTGTGGTCTCCCTTTATAATAACTGAGTTGAATTTTATTGCAGGGTTTCATAGTACACAGTATGGCCTCAGTTCTGCAAAGAGATGCATATAAGCAGGGTTTTGGAACGGAGCCTGGAGATGGAACGTGGAGTAGTTCCGGAGCAGTGGAGCTGCAGGTTTTTGCCTGGAGCTGGAGCAGAGCCGGAGCACAGCTCCAAAGCCCTACATATAAGTGGATCCACCATGTATTTCTTCACTGAAGTACATCTGTGTGCATTTCCTTCCAGGATTGAGACCTGTTCCTCTAATGTTGTTGCATAGTATATGCTGCATTATCTAGGCATGTAACTACAATGGAATGTACAAAGTTAACTTAGCATGGGACTCCTCAAACACACTAAGCCAAACCCTGAAATCCTTACCTGGAGCTTAATCAGCCACAGTGAGACAAGGCAGAGTTTGGTTACTATAATTAACCCCCTCTCAAATTAGGCATAGTTCTAATTAATCACCTCCGGTAGTTACTATTTCCTTAGTAAGCATGAGGAAGGAAAATATTACATCATGATTTTGTTTCTCTCAGATAAAATAATCACAGAGGACATTAGCTATATTGCTGAGAGAAAAGGCTCCTGTTTATGTCTGAGACACAGAATATTGCATGGACTCTGCACTATGAAATAACTGAGAGGAAATGCTTTAAAATTCACAGATAGTGAGGCGGTACTGGTTGCATTTTTTGTCATTCCAGCCTCCATCAGTGTACATCTCCACACAGTTTTCCTCTCCTTTGCCATTTGGCTCAGAAGCGTACCAGTTGTATAAACCAGAGGTTTCCTATCCAGATACTGGAATTCACCTGGAACATCACTCTCCCTTATACCCAGATAAGCATATCTGTTAAACTGTTTCACAATATCCAAAATAGCATCGTTTTCCTCCTGGTTCTTGGGGGTGGCGATGGAGCCACCAGCATGTTCACATGCTTTTAATGTGGTTTCAAAATTGACTTCTTTCCCATTGGTTGCGAGAATTTTCCCCCCCACTTCTGTTATTTTTCCTTCCAAAGTAAGGACTGCAAAGGAAAGAGAAAAGATATGGTTGATTTTTTTGTCTTATTTTATACTCTATTTATACTGTCCATGTTGCTACTATACTACTGGCTTCAAGCTTGATAAGTTTATGGAGGGGATGGTATGATGGGATAGCCTAATTTTGGCAATTAATTGATCTTTGAATATTAGTGGTAAATATGCTCAATGGCCTGTGATGGGATGTTACATGGGGTGGGATCTGAGTTACTACAGAGAATTCTTTCCTGGGTGTCTGGCTGGTGAGTCTTGCCCACATGCTAAGGGTTTAGGTGATAGCCATATTTGGGGTCAGGAAGGAATTTTCCTCCAGGGCAGATTGGCAGTGGCCCTGGGGATTTTTCACCTTCCTCTGCAGTGTGGGGCACGAGTCACTTACTGGAAGATTCTCTCCACCTTGAAGTCTTTAAACCATAATTTGAGGACTTCAATAGCTCAGACATAGGGTAGGGGTTTATTACAGGAGTGGATGGGTGAGATTCTGTGGCCTGTGTTGTGCAGGAGGTCAGACTAGACAATCATAATGGTCCCTTCTGACCTTAAAGTCTATGAATCTATGAGAAACTGCCACAGCCTATTTGATGTTTATCTTCACGTGCTGCCCAACATGCTGGACATGTACAGCACAGTCCTTTGCACTATGCTGTGCCTAGTCCCTTCTGATTCTAGTCTATGTAAGTTCTGATACTCCATTCATACATATAGTATGCAGAATGCTCAGTATGTTGTATAGCCCTAAGCACCCATCTATGTCCCATCTTATGGACAGCCTTTTGCATTGCCCCATATACTGCATAGACACACACTGACCAATCTTTCTTGGGCACTTATGTGGCCTCCATTACCTGAGCGCATCACAAATTATCTTTACAACACCTTTGTGAGGTAGGGCAGTGTTATGTTATGGTACGGAAAGACTGAATGAGTTGCCTAGGGTCACACAAGATGTTTGTGGCAGAGCAAGAATTGAACCCTGGTCTTCCACATCTGAGGCTGGGCTGCTGGATCATCTTTCCTCTTCTTCCAATGTGCAACAAACACCTGAGCATACTTAATTGGTGTTTGGAAGTAAGTTTTGGTGAGGAAAGTTTTAAAATTGAATAAAGTTTTTGAAATGTAACTTACTTTAACTTGGGCTCTCATGGTTCATTTTGTACATTGAATTTTACACAAGTTGTGAGGAAAAGCAGAAAGATTACCTCCTTCCAGTCTGGTAATTCGATGTTTTAAAACCTGGAGGCTTTCTTGCAATTCAGGATCGACAGAAGCAGGCAGGCCTAAAGATAATAATAATAATTATCAATTAATTTAAATGCGACTTCACTCATATGAAAAATGCATATACAATTAATACAAATTTTCCACAATTGTCTTGTACTTGATGTATGTCAGTTTCATTTTCTGTGGTGGAAAATTCTATTTCCCTGTATTTATATATTTCCAAAGAAACCTTATCACATATTGATTGTTCTAATACATAATATATAAAGTATATGCCTGTTGAAACTCCAGAGAGTTTCAACTACTGGAGAGTAATTACTTAAAGCACATTATATGTGAAATAAGATCCATTTTTCTATTCTGAAGTCTTTTGTGTATGTGAAATCCATGAAAGGGTTAATAGTTTAGAAACTATATCCTGCATAGGCTGAGCCAATTAGAACTCGCTGTGATTTAAATTTGCAACTTGACAGCCACAGTGGAAAACTTTAGTGGGTTTGGAGTTCTTGTGATATTGAACAGAACTGGAATTCTCTTCTCTGCTTCCTTTATGGTCAGTTAAACTCTTATAGTTTTTCAGTATGCTTCTGTCTGAATAGTGACTGCAAAAATGTCATTGTAGGGTTCCATGTAGGTTCTCTCCAAGATGACATATGAAGTATAAGTATGTTTATGGATACAGAGATTTTAAAAACAAAAACTCCCAGCATGCAAGTTTTTCATAGGATCTGAGAATCAAGCTGGCTGTTTTTTGTCATACAAAATCATCACCAGTAATAAAACTTCTGCAGGTGAAATTATGCCATCAGTGACACCTGTAAAGTCCCATTGCCATTAGTGGGGTAGTATAACTGTAACTGATTGGAACTCAGTAAAGAATTCTGTTGCTGTTGCAGAAGGAGGAATAGATTCCTTCTCAGTGTATGGGAGCTGTGCTGGTTCTGCTTTGGTAAGACAAGTAAAAGGTAGTAAAACGTATTTTAGTCAATAGTCAGGAGATCTGATAGATACAGGAAGCAGTTCAGTTGAATAACAAAGGCACCATTTTTACAGTCACTTCTAATAGCAGAACTGCACTTTAACAGACTCAGTTACTTTTCCCTGGACTGCTTTATACACAGCACAAGTATCCAGTTATTTTGGACTAAACAAAGATTTGTCTTATTCACCTTGTGGTCCAGGCTCCCCTCTCTCCCCCTTGTTGCCTTTTTCACCCTGGGGCCCTTTCATCCCAGGAAGCCCATCTCTTCCAGGAAGACCTGGTTTGCCCTGGGGCCCTGGAGGACCTGGAGAAGAGCAGCACACAAATGAAAAACATACAACATTTATTTTCAGCTGATGCATTTTATGGGAAATTCAGAATAAACACAGGTTTAACAGATGCTGGCCAGCAAAGCAACACACTGCATTGTGCTTCTGAATAACTTCATTAATGCACAAGCCTCAGGTGACTGTTGGCTTCATAACAGAGGCAAAACACTGGCTTCCTGGAATGAGCAACCAAATGCATGTTAGCAGCCCAACTACTTGAACCTTGGTTTTGACAGATTGACATTTTATGACCAAAAAAAAAAATTGTCAGAAAATTCCTAACAAGCTGTATTAAAATTGCCACTTTTTCTCCTTCGGCTTCTCACTCTTCTGCCAAAGAACTGCTTTTGTTTCCCTCTCACTTCCACAACATTAATGTTCCTCCTACTCTACACCACTGGGAGTTGTTGCACCAGCAGAAGTTTACTATAAGTTGGAACTACAGGACAATTTCACTCTAGAAATTAAGCAGAAATTGACTGTATTTACTTCACCATAAGAGGGTTCCACTGTGCATTAAATAGAATTCACCATTTTTTATTTCATCTGATTCAAGGAAACAGATGATAAACAATCTACTTTACTAAGCATAATAGTCAACACAGCAATACATCTATTTAAAAGGGGAGATAACCACTGACCATACCTGGTGGGCCTGGGTCTCCTTTCATACCACTCTTCCAGGCAATCCCCTGGCTCCTGGGGTGCCAGGGATTCCAGGAGTTCTTGCACACTTCTCCTCAGCATGACACATCACCAGAAAAAAAACTGCTGCTGCAAGTATGTGAAGTGACTGGAGTGACACCATTGTTCAGGCCAGCTACAAAAGCAAGTTGTATTTACCATGCAATTCTGCACTGAGAAAAATAGGAGCTGATTTATGCTAACTGGAAATAATGAAGAAGTGGTCATTGTTAGATTCAAATTTAGCCTTGAATGAAGTCTTCAATTTGGGATTAAATCTTTCAAGTTTTGGTGTTCCCCCCCATTTATATTGAGGTTATAGAAGTATCCCTAAAATGACCCAAGCCTGAGAGATAATATTAAAATAAAATAATATATATAAAAAAACTTATTGGTAATATTCGTTTGGTGGCAATGGTCATAAATCATGTTCTTTTTTTATTTAATGTGTGTACATGAAATGTAATATATTACATGGCAGTTTTGAAAAATGCATAATTCCAAACATTAGCTTGCAAGCAGGATTGATTCTCATGACATGTATGGCTAAGTCCCTTTGTTTTTAGTTTAAACTGATTTTTACAAAAAATTCCCAGGTTTCACAAAAAGTATGATTCATTTTTTTCTGATTTTTCACCCTACTTTTGTGTCATTCAAATATATAACAATAACATGTTTTATTAGGAGAATACAATACATAGCATGAGATACATGTATTATGATAATGCATTAGTCGGTGTGTATATGCAAACCTGCCTGTTGAAGTAAGGCTATGTATTAGTCTAGAAGATACACTCGATAAACAAGCAGACATGCACGCAAGCTCTGAAGTGCGTGTGCATCTGAGCATCCTGATGAATCTCAAACCCACCACATACACATTTCAAGCTGTTAGCAGTTAATGCTTTCAAGATTTGGCACACTAAAATGGGAAGAAAATGAAAATCTGTATCAAATACATTTCAGAAGTATTCAAAATTAAAAAAAACAAAAACAGGAGAAAAGGATGAAGTTGAGTGTATGGCTTACAAATGCCATGGCCCAATTATTAAAAGTAAATATTTATAGGCCAATAGTTCTAAGTCTACAACAGTAAACTGTTTATTCATATGAAAACTTTTATTTGGGGATTAGAAATACATTGTTTTCTTAAACTCAGAGGTAGCATTGTGTTTTGAGTTCCGTTTTAGGAATGGAATTCAAAGCATTAATCTACTGAATACTTCCCCCCCCCCGCCGTCTTTCTGTCCACCAAAATAAACCGCAATATTTACTCAGAAAATTATCAATAGTTTTTTGCACTGATTTTCACCTGTTTTTGTTGTTTTGGTAATAAAGACTAATACATTCCTTGGAAAAATTAAATTAAATAAAATAACTGAAAACGAAGGGCCCTATGTATGGCAGATCATAGACTGGCTGCCATCTGTAAAATAACTTTATATTCCACACCAAGTCTAAATGACTCAGAGTGGTGAAAACATTGAAGAACTAAAAAGGACATTTTTGATAACACTTTCTTCTCAATTTTTGACCAACTATAAAGCTAGTTAAAATTTTTCAAATTTCAAAAATGTGAGCAATTTTGAAAAAAAATCAAAATGTTTTCTAACCTGCTCTCATTACAATCTAGTCAGAAATTATTAAAACCGAAATGGATGTAATGTACAGTACTAGAGAATGAATCCTCCTTCAGTTATTAGCATCATTCAGCTAAAATAGTGAGAGTGGTGAAGAGGGGTGGAGTCCTACTGACTCCAAACTAGTGAACATAAGAACATAAGAACATAAGAAAGGCCGTACCGGGTCAGACCAAAGGTCCATCTAGCCCAGTATCTGTCTACCGACAGTGGCCAATGCCAGGTGCCCCTGAGGGAGTGAACCTAACAGGCAATGATCAAGTGATCTCTCTCCTTCCATCCATCTCCATCCTCTGACGAACAGAGGCTAGGGACACCATTCTTACCCATCCTGGCTAATAGCCATTTATGGACTTAGCCCCCATGAATTTATCCAGTCCCCTTTTAAACATTGTTATAGTCCTAGCCTTCACAACCTCCTCAGGTAAGGAGTTCCACAAGTTGACTGTGCGCTGCGTGAAGAAGAACTTCCTTTTATTTGTTTTAAACCTGCTGCCTATTAATTTCATTTGGTGACCCCTAGTTCTTGTATTATGGGAATAAGTAAATAACTTTTCCTTATCCACTTTCTCAACATCACTCATGATTTTATATACCTCTATCATGTCCCCCCTTAGTCTTCTCTTTTCCAAACTGAAGAGTCCTAGCCTCTTTAATCTTTCCTCATATGGGACCCTCTCTAAACCCCTAATCATTTTAGTTGCTCTTTTCTGAACCTTTTCTAGTGCTAGAATATCTTTTTTGAGGTGAGGAGACCACATCTGTACACAGTATTCGAGATGTGGGCGTACCATGGATTTATATAAGGGCAATAATTTATTCTCAGTCTTATTCTCTATCCCCTTTTTAATGATTCCTAACACCCTGTTTGCTTTTTTGACCGCCTCTGCACACTGCGTGGACATCTTCAGAGAACTATCCACGATAACTCCAAGATCTTTTTCCTGACTCGTTGTAGCTAAATTAGCCCCCATCATGTTGTATGTATAGTAGTGGATCTTAATGCAGTGCCAGGTTCCTGATCCTTTGGATGTTCAGATGGAAAAGCAACTATTCAACTCTAAGGGGATGTTTACATAGCAATTTTGAGGCACGATTGCAGCATGTGAAGGCAGACCTGACCTAGCTTCCATCCAGCTAGTTTGCTAAAGACAGCTGTGCAGCTGCAATGGCACAGGATACCCACCCAGGTGCAATCCCACCTGGACCCTCAGGTGGCCAGTCCATGCCGCTGCACATGGCCCTGTGGTTACAGTGCTGTTTTTAGTGAGTTGGCTGGCTCAAAGCTAGCTCTGATCTGCCTACATGTTGTGTCCCAATTGCAGTATAGAGATACCCTCATTCTTGCTCTTCCTCTCTCTCCTCATTCATAAAACCCCAGCATTTTTCAAGCAACTCCACATCTGATGAAATCATTAATATGAGTAGACTGGAATAGTAACAATAAAGGTAAATACAGCAAAGCATTTGAAAATATAATCATCATCACCACCATCACATTGGTCATTGGGGCACCATCATTGATTCCGACCCCTTCTCCAAAATCCCCACCCCCAACTCCACCCTCTCCCTGCCCCCAGGGGGTGCAGAAAGGGTGTGGGGTGTGGCAGGGGCTTAGGGCAGGGAGTTGGGGTGTGGCAGTGGACCTGGGTGCAGGGTGCAGGAGGGGGCTCAGGGCAGGGGGTTGGGGTGCAGGAGGAGTGCGGTGGGGGTTCAGGGCAGGGGGTCGGGGTGCAGGAAGGGTGCGGGGTGTGGCAAGGGGTCGGGGTGCAGGAGGGATGTGGGGTGCAGCAGGGGGTTCAAGGCAGGAGGTCGGAGTGTGTCAGGGGGTTCGGCTGCAGGAGGGGTTGGAGGGGCAGGCTCCGGTCCGATATGCACTGGGGGCAGGGCAGGCAGGCAGGGAGCCTGCCCTGCCCTGGCCCCGCGCCGCTCTGGGAATGGGGAACCATGGCCAATGGGAGCTGCTGGGGGGGCTGCCTGATGTAAGAGCCACACACAGACACCCGCACCCCTCCTTCCCCATGTTCCGGCTGCTTCCTGGAGCAGTGCGTGCACGTGGGGCTGGAGCCGCCCTAGGTAAACGCTACGGGGGTAGGGGGGTGGGGTAGGGTGGGGGGGCGAGAGGACCTCACAGGCTGCAGAAAATAACCCCGGCTCGCGGGCCGTGTGTTTGAGACCCCTGGGCCAGATGATCTCGATATATGGCCGTACCACTTCAGCTTGCTCTTCTTCATGGTTGTCAGGAGGTCTTTATATGACCCAGTGCATTGGATGATGATGTTGTGGACCTCTTCATTAGTGATGTGATCGAAGTAGGCGATGCCCAGGATTTTACAGAAGTATCTCATCTCTACTATCTGTATTTTCCATTCAAGTTCTGCCATAAGGGTCCATGTCTTGCATGCACATAGAAAAATGGAGATGACCAATGAGTGCAGCAGTTTCAGTTTGGGGTCTAGGGAGATGTTCTTATTACTCCAGATTGGCTTTAGCTTTGCCACTGGTGCTGTTGTTTGTGCAGTTCTTGCCTGAATTTCTGCCTTGGATCCTTCATCAGTGATGATTGCCCCCAAATACTTGAACTGTTTCACTGTCTCCAGCTCTTGTCCACTGACAGTGATATGTGAGCTGATTCCATCAGGTTTCTTTATCATCAGCTTGGTTTTCTCTCACTGATTTCCATGCCACATTTTGCAAAGGTTTCATCCAATAATTTCACAAGGTTGGCAAGTTCATCTTTGCTGCCTGCCAGGCCATCAATGCCATCAGTGAACCGAAGATTTGAGATTGTTCACCCTCCCAATGCTGACTGTACATATGTGATCTGCTAGGGCATCAGTCATTATGTGCTCCAAGTAGAAAATATAATAGGAAATGTAAAGGGAGACGTTTGCAGCATGGCCTAAGTGAAGTTCTTTGTAGTTTTATAAAGAGTTCATTCACCCGTCTGCTCTGAAGTAGAATGAAAAAAAGTCCTCAAAAGTCTCATTTATATAGTATGTTATTTGATAACACACCTGCATACCAAAGTGGAGGCTTGATAACTATAATTTGCATGATTCTTTTTTGTTTTGTTCACACACTTAATTTGTTACACAAATACTTAGAAAAGTTTCAGGAACTGTGTGACGCTGATTTTCTTGATTATAGTCAGGGGCAGCTCCGGGCACCAGCATGCCAAGTGCGTGCCTAGGGCGGCAAGCCATGGGGGGCACTCTGCTGGTTGCCACAAGGATGGCAGGTAGGTTGCCTTCGGCGGTATGCCTGCGGAGGGTCCGCTGGTCCCACGGCTTCGGCAGACCTCCTGCAGGCATGCCGCTGAATCCGTGGGGCTGGGGACCTCCTGCAGGCGTGCCGTCGAATCTGCGGGACCGGGGACCTCCCGCAGGAAAGCCGCCGAAGGCAGCCCGCCTGCCATGCTTGGGGCGGCAAAATGCCTAGAGCCGCCCCGATTATAGTAATAAGTTATGTTTTAATGGAGAAAAAACTCTCAGGCAGAACAGATAGTCTCAAAAGATTTTTTCTGGAGTTAATTCAAAGAATACAAAGTTTTCATGGAACGTTCATCTAATTTCTAAAATAAATCATTGTTATTGTTCAAAAGATTACAAGGAGGGATGGGCAGGTAGCTAAGGGAGGCAGTGTGTGGCTTAGTGAGTAATGCACCGGACTGGGACTCATGAACTCAGGGCTCTAGTGTCAGCTCTGCTGTGGTCTGATGGGTGGTGTTGGGCAAATCACTTCCCCTTCTCTGTGCCTCAGTTTCCCCCAGCTATAAAAAGGGGGATAATGATATTGATTTCCTTTGTAAAGTCCTTCAAGACCTACTGGTAATGATCACTGAGAGCTAGGTGTTGTTATTAAGGCAATGGACCAGGACTCATCAAGTGTAGGTTCTGTTTCAGGCTCTGCTACAGACTTCCACTGATAACCTGGGCAAGGCACTTCATTTTTCTGTGCCTCACTTTTCCCATCTGTAAAATGATGTTAATACTACTTTCTTTCTCCCATCCTTTGGCTGACTTGTCTAGTCATACCATGATCTCTTGAGGTCAGGGACAGTTGCTTACTATGTGTACATACAGTACCTAGCACAAGAGGTCCCCAATCTAGGTTTGGTATTCTAGGTGCTACTATAATATTAGTAATAAATGGTGTTTTGATTTCAGTATAGGACAAGCCATCTACAAGTCAGAATACACAAGAAATAGAAATCTGATCTGTGTATATCTTCATATTATTTCCCCCATATAACCAGTTTATATGCCCAAACCACTATCACCACCAAACAATCATTTTAAAAAACTTTGCTGACGTCTGCTGACGTTGGCTTCCCAGTTGTGTTTACGCTGCACACTAAGCCCAGGCTTGTGGACTTGGTGATTCCAAGCCCATGCTTGAGAGTCCACACTGCATTGTAAACCTGGGTTTACAATTGCTGGAGCTGGGTCTTACAGCTGTGCTAACACATCTGTACTGTACTAGGCAGACCTTCGGACTTGGGTCTGTGGCTTGAGCTGCAGACACGCCGCAAAATGACAGGGCTTGGACCTGAGTCACAGCAGGACTCAGTCTCTGATGCTCCCCTCTAGCAGAGTCCTAGGACCCAAGTCGGACTGATTTGTGTGTGAACAGAAGAGGGGCTTTGGGCTTATACCTGAGTCAGAGCCCAGATGTAGTGTTGAGTGTAGATGTGCCCACAGATTTCCCTGTTCCTCAGGCTAGCACAAATCCAGCTTCTTATCTCACATTGGGTAGCCTGTCTACTCTTCTCCCAGTCAGGACCCAAACTCTTTTTAAGTCTCTCACTCTGCAAAGATGTAGCAGGGCAGGGCTAAATGAACAGGGGCTGACTGGTCCAAGGCCTGCCAGCTCTTAGAGTGGCAGGCCGCCCTGTTACAGCAGGGGTCTAGCAACAGCATAGAGCTGGCATAAGGGTTGTAGCCAGGGTTTCCATCTCTTACTGATCCCCAGCTGCTGTACTGGCCCTTGGGGGTATGGGCAGCTGGAGTAACTTACAAGCTTCCTCTATGTTGTTACTTAGGAGTGAGCTGTCATGCAGCCAGCCCAGCGGATTGGGGGAGTGCAAAAGCCAGCATTTTTTACACATGCACACACATCCTTCGCATGGGTTTCACTGAGCACTTGCTGGCCACAGCTGAGAATCCTGACCACACACAAACAAGTGCAACATATGAATGTTGCCAAAGTAAATGATTTTCTAGGTTTTGCACAGTCAGCCAACTGTGAAATATTGACTTTTCAGTGGCTTCTGAAAAAATGGACCATATCATTGTATCACTTAATTGCCTTGCCTCCAGCTGCTCCCCATGCCATGCCCTTTGAGAGGATTACCATGCAGAGATGTGTATGCAAATTCCCACCAGATGCAAAACTATTTGTATTTCCATTGATGGTTGATTGAGTGTTTTAGTCTAAGATAGTGATCTCCTAATTGAGACAATATACAAGGGGCAGTTACAACAAAAATAAAGCTAGCTTCATTTCATAGTTGGAAAGGGGGTATATTAATAGGTTAAAAATAATTAAGGGAATCCTTTCAAAAGAAATATGGCCCATCCTAAATAGAAGTGGATTTGTTTGCAATGCTTATTGTACCAGGTCACCTTAGCCCCTCACTCAGCATTACTTCATCATTTTGCTAATTGTTATTGCAAGGTCTTCCATCCAGACAATAAAATGTGCTAATTGAGAATCAGAATCCCAGAGTCGGGAAAATTAGTGTCAAATAACCATATATTTAGGCTCATTACTTGGAGCTGCAATTTTGCCACTACGGAACTGAAGCGTTTCTTTTCATGCCTCTCAAACCACTGCATTTCAAATGGTACTTGCTGTAGCAACTATTTTTTATCATCCACTTCCTTTTTTTTTTTCTTTCTTTCAGAAGGAAATATCCACAGGAACTACAGAGAACAAAGTCCTGGCTTATTTTCTAAAATGTTCCCTATTTTTGATAGAAAGTTATTGTGCTGAGTACAAAATGACTCAGGGAATAACATGCCAGTAGGCCAGGAAAGCATAAGAAACATTTCATTTGGATTTGTAAACAGTCCTAATGTAATGTCGGGATCATATTCAGCTTTTTACCATTCAGAAGTGTTAGTTGCGAGAAAAAGAAAGTGCACATTGTAAGTGATGTCAGCAAATTTATCATCAAATTATCATGATATACTTTTCAGGTGGGAAATAGAGTTTAAATTCTCATCTGTGAATCTGGACAGTAGAAAAGGATCAAGGGTAAAATTGTCAAAGTCACAAGGCACAAATAAGAGTTCGGTTCCAAACTTTCAGTGGGAACTGGGTGCCTAAACCGCCCTTTGTGCCTTTGAAAGTTTCCCCTTATATCCATGAGGAGGAAGGTGAAAAGCAAGTGGAGGGGAAACTGAAAAGAGGAATACACTAAGAAACCATCTACTGAGGACACTCCCTACGCTAACACCGGAACAAATCAACATATCCTTAGAGCCCCGACCAGGGTTATTCTATCTACTACCCAAAATCCTCAAACCTGGAAACCCTGGACGCCCCATCATCTCAGGCATTGGCACTCTCACTGAAGGACTGTCTGGATATGTGGACTCTCAACTCAGACCCTATGCCACAAGCACTCCCAGCGATATCCGTGACACCACTGATTTCCTGAGTAAACTACAATGCATTGGTGACCTTCCAGAAAATACCATCCTAGCCACCATGGATGTAGAGGCGCTCTACACAAACATCCCACACACAGATGGAATACAAGCTGTCAGGAACAGTATCCCTGATGATGCCACAGCACAACTGGTTGCTGAGCTCTGTGCCTTTATTCTGACACACAACTATTTCAAATTTGATGACAATATATACCTCCAGATCAGTGGCACCACTATGGGCACTTGCATGGCTGCACAATATGCCAACATTTTTATGGCTGACCTGGAACAACGCTTCCTCAGCTCTCGTCCACTCACGCCCCTTCTCTACTTACGCTACATTGATGACATCTTCATCATCTGGACCCATGGGAAGGAGACTCTGGAAAAATTCCACCATGATTTCAACAGCTTCCACCCCACCATCAACCTCAGCCTGGACCAATCTACACGGGAGGTCCACTTCCTAGACACCAATGTGCAAATAAGTGATGGTCATGTTAACACCACCCTATACCGAAAACCTACCGACCGCTATGCCTACCTTCATGCCTCCAGCTTCCATCCCGAGCACACCACACGATCCATTGTCTACAGCCAAGCACTGAGGTACAACCGCATCTGCTCCAACCCCTCAGACAGAGACCAACACCTACAAAATCTTCACCAAGCATTCTCAAAACTGCAATACCCGCACGAGGAAATAAGGTAACAGATCAACAGAGCCAGACGTGTACCCAGAAGCCTCATACTGCAAGACAAACCCAAGAAAGAAACTAACAGAACTCCACTGGCCATCGCATACAGTCCCCAGCTAAAACCCTTCCAACACATCATCAGGGATCTACAACCCATCCTGGACAACGATCCCTCACTTTCATAGGCCTTGGGTGGCAGGACAGTCCTTGCCCACAGACAACCTGCCAACCTGAAGCATATTCTCACCAGTAACTGCACACTGCACCATAATAACTCTAACTCAGGAACCAATCCATGCAACAAACCTCAATGCCAACTCTGCCCACATATCTACACCAGTGACACCATCACAGGACCTAACCAGATCAGCCACACCATCACTGGTTCATTCACCTGCACGTCCACCAATGTAATATATGCCATCATATGCCAGCAATGCCCCTCTGCTATGTACATCGGCCAAACTGGACAGTCTCTACAGAAAAGGATAAATGGACACAAATCAGATATTAGGAATGGCAATATACAAAAACCTGTAGGAGAACACTTCAATCTCCCTGGACACACAATAGCACATTTAAAGGTAGCCATCCTGCAGCAAAAAAACTTCAGGACCAGTCTTCAGGACCAAAGAGAAACTGCTGAAACTGAAATATTCCACACACTAAATTGGGGGCACATTTACTGAGAATGCATATACAAATCAACCACTTGTATGTACAAGTGGCCAATTATGTGTCTAACTGGCCATTGTTTACGTGTTATGGATGAGTACATGGATTGCAGTAGCATCTATTGACTTCAGCCCCATGGCTTTGCAAAAACAAGAATAATAGCTGTCAAGTGTGCAGCAGCATGTGCAAGTCCGAGTCCCTTGTATTTTTACAGTAGAAATAAGGCTAAGACCAGCTTTCTGTTTAAAGCTCAACTCTTCTAAGTGCTCTAAATATCTATGCAGTTACTTGGACTGCCTTGAAATTTAGTGAGCCTTATGGGGCCATGAGATACAGCCAGTGATCCAAATGTGGGGGCATTTGTCCAGGGCTTCCCACGATACAGCCAGCTGGAAAAAGAAAAGCTTTTCTTAAGATGGACACATTTTGCTCCCAGATAGCGATCAAACCAGGGCTTAGATCCTCACACCAGAACATTTGAGGGTTACCCCACCAGAATGCCTGGCACCCAATAGCCTTTTAGGGGAAATCAAATTAAAATGCTATTTAACAAAGATTTTGCTTTTCCACGTAGGCACACTCAGGCTATGTCTACACTAGAGACGTGACAGCAGCACAGCTGTATTGCTACAGCTGTGGTGCTCTAAGGTCTCCCATGTAGCTGCTCTGTGACGGTGGGAGAGAGCTCTCCCGGCATAATTCAACCACCCACAATGAGTGGTGGTAGCTATGCTGGTGGGAGAGTGTCTCCCCCTAACATAGCACTGACTCTTTAGGTATTATAAACTTCTGATCTTCAAGAAAATTACACTCAAACATTCCCTTCTATTAACTGTGAGAAACCATCTTTGCCAACATTAGTTGTTCACAAGGTCATAATCTCATTCATTCTGAGAAATGCAGCCACCTATGTCCAGGCTACAGAAGCAGGACTGAAGGGAGACAAGGCTGCCTAATAGCTAGTGCTGCAGTATGTATTCTTTCAAATCGCTATCTGGTCCTCTTTGTGTTGGCATAATTACCAGGCCCATTAAAAGCAAGATAAATGGGCCTCCATAATTCCTTACAGCATAAGAATCAAAGCTATTCCGTAGCAGTGTATTTTTGTTAATTATAATAACACAGACTTTTCTTTCTGTTTGCTTGGTGCTGGAAAGAATAACCCGCCCAGAGAAACACAGAGCACTAGCATATGGTGGCATGAATAAGAAGTGTAATACATACCCATTTTTCTATTATACATAACTCCATGTCACTCTGTACCGCAGTGCTAAACACCAATGCAGCGGGACATGAGGCAACAAATTAACATGAGTGTTAAAGTTTAACAGCCACTTTTCCTGGGCAAAACTGCCTCCAGACAGTGCGGCTCAGCACCGAGCCAGCCTGCTGAGCAGCTCGAGGGCCCCATTTAGGCTGATCTCTCTTTTGCAACATGGATGTGTTTGGCAATAATCTAAGGCTCAAGTGGATTGTAAGTCTGAACTTTTTTATTCATTTGCAAAACTTTCAGCAGACAATTGCACTTCTGAATGTTACATTGTTGGGGTTGGTGAGCAAATATTGCGTTGTTGGGCTACTTGGACTGAATGTTGTAATCCAGATGGCTCTAGTCCTCTCCCTTTTCCTGGCCCAGGCCTCTCGTTGCCCCTCTAAATCTGTTTCTTTGGCTTTCATTTTCAGATGCAGCTACATGTAGAAGAGGCCTGATTCTTTACTAGCCCTGGCCTGATTTAATCATTGACATCTCTGCCAAGTGAGTGTAAAATGCTCCTGAGATGGGGGTAAATTATCCACAACTATTCCCTCCCCCCCCCCCCCGAATCTCTGCAGAATGGCTGAGGCACAGGCTAGATTCAGAGAGCATTGCACATAGATAAACATCAAGGCTATTTTACCCAGAACCCTGAATGCAGGTGTGAGTGACAGCTCATAGCAGGTTTGAAGGGACTGCACAATTCTTCATAAGCACATCCAAAATACAAACAGTCTTTGGAATATTTCTTAAATAGCCTTTAAAGCCTAAAGCCATTGGGTAAATAAGTCTGCCAGTTTTTCTTCCTAGACAGAATCGCACAACTCTACTGCTCTTCCTGATATTACCGACCCAAAGTGTTCAAAAATTGCAAGTCAGACCCCGCTTTGTATTTAGGTTCTCGGCTGTGAGCCTTTTCTTGGGTCACATTTGTAAACTCATTCCCCACAAGGGCTAGAAACTTACTTTTATCTGAAATGAAAACTGAGATTCTCACCACTGCACCAGCAGGTTTGACTTTAAGATAAACACCACATATCAAACACATTACAATCTAAAGTTGCAACATAACATCAGCATTTCTGTACTTTAGCACAGAGGTTCTCAACCTTTTTCTTTCTGAGCCCCCCCCCAACATGTGATAAAAACACCAGGTCCCACCTATGCCACAACAACTGGTTTTCTGCATATAAAAGCCGGGGCCGGCATTAGCGGGTAGCAAGCAGGGCAATTGCCCGGGGCTCCATGCCACAGGGCGCCCCATGAAGCTAAGTTGCTCAGGCTTCTGCTTCAGCCCTGGGTGGCAGGACTCAAGGCTCCAGGCTTCAGCCCTGCATGGCAGGGCTTAGGCTTTGTGCCCTGAACTCCAGCGACTCGAACGCTGATCCTGCTTGGCAGCCCCCCCTGAAATCTACTAACAGTCCCATAGGGGCCCCCAGGCCCCTGGTTGAGAACCACCTGCTTTAGCACACAAATGTCAAGACCAAACATTGGTTTGTCTTCATGCCCAGAAACTAATTAAAGAAACTCTTTCCTTAATTACCAAACCCAGCAAGTTTGACAGGGTATGACAAAGTCTATGCTTGGCTTCCTTTGCAGGGAATTAACCTTCTCTGTCTAATCCAGCAAGGGATATGGTCACCTCCTCACAGTGCATACTGGGTGAAAGTTTCCCCTATGCAGAGGGCCAGCAATAGCCTCTGAGTCACTTAAATCACATTTAGGCCAATTTCAAGAATTATGAGGGAGTCAAACCCTTGGATGTAATGTAACAACATTGAGAGTCTCCTGCCTTCTGCTGCATTCAAATGGTGAGCTGCATTTTATGTGTGTGTCAAACTAGATTGTCAAAAAAGCATCTTCCTCTTGGATTGTAATTTTGATTACACATAGGACACATTTAAATGTATTTTAAAGTTATATTCTTCTTTTGACCAGATATAGCGCTTAAAGTCTCTCTTCTAGCATGTTGCAGTTTTCCCTAGCTGCATGGAAAACTATGAAAATGGTTAATGCTCCAGGAATACTCTGCATATTAATGATTTTTTGTTATGGAGCCTAAGGATCCATAGGACACAATAGCATTCAAGCGTCTATGTGATAATTATTTCAGTTAATTTTAGTACTAGAGTAAACACACATTAGGAGCCATGTCATCACTAAAGGCTGAAATCACATAGGACCATGGACATTATGCACTGCCAGTTATTTACATACAAAAAGGGATAAGAATGTACCAATAACATGATGTAGTAAGAGTGCTCCAAGCTTGCATCTTAACTCTAAGCTGAGAACTGCGATTGTTCCTAGAGAGAAGAACCACGGGATGTGGTTCATTATCAAATGCTTTCCTCATGCTTAATTACACAGGAACACCAAAGAAAGTACATCAACCAGCCATCTGAGCACCAAACGAACTCATTAGCAATAGTGCTATTACATTCAATGCAACTTAATTCCTAATGAATGAACAATTACATTTACGTTTTCATTAGGGAATTCTAGGCTGAATCTCCCTATGGCAAGGAGAAAACAACTGTCAAGATGCTGTTTTTGGTTACTCAGTGCCCTCTTTAGGGAACATCCGGTGTGCACAAAGCACTTCAGAACAAACTGTCACTGTTTCTAGGTTGTGTGGGGACAGAAGAGGCCTTTCTGCCTGACCACAAAACAAGCAATACTGTATAGTCACTCCCTAGGTATTTGAGTGGCTGCTTTGGTACATGGTCATCTGCACCAGTAACCATCGACAGAGAAAGAAGCACTTCTTGCAGTGCAGGGTACCCAGCAGATAACAATACTTCAGGTTAGTACAGAAGCATGAGAGAGAATAAATAACTATACAGGTGTTCATTCCTAGATGGCACATTATTTGAACTAGAAAATGATGACACCTATTCAACACCCTTCCCAGCTTTTGAATATACTTTGCTCATGCCAGACACTGGAAATGTTACCACCTTTGCAGCCCTTTGTCATCCAGTTATGATCTGCAGCTCTGGATCTCTTGCACGCTAAATACCCTGGTGATTAGACTAGATATAAAACTCCCTGAATTAAACTCTGGGGCCCTTAGTCCAGTAGATCAGGGTGAATTCCAGCAAATAGATTTTTTTTGGTTGAAAATGTCAGTGATCCAAAACTATTTGAGAATTTGGGTCAAATATGACAAATAGTAAAAAAGATTTTTTTAAAGTTGAAACATTTTCATTTTGTCCATGTCAAAATGTTTTGTTTTGACATTGTGTTCCAAAACAGCATTTCAAATTCAAATCTCAGCAATTGAAAAGTACCTGAAAACAATCAAATCCAAATGAATAACTTGAAAAAAAAATTGTTGCGAGTTCACCAAAACATTCTGGTCAACGCTAAATGAATTTTTTTTCAAGTTTTACAATGAGATGGAAAATTAAAAAAAAAATGGTGTCAGTTTGAATTTAACTCTCCTCCAGCCCAGATTTTTCAGTTTGGTCACTGAACTGAAAAATCCATTATTTATTCAGCTCTACGCAGTAAGTTAATTGGAGCATTTCCAGTGCTTTAAATGGACTTTGGAATGTGATAGAACAAACGTATCATGGGAAAAGATTAAAATTCACAAATAATTGATATTTCTCAATTTGAACAATCCATGTCATTTCACTTTGTATTGTCGTACATTATGACACAGTCTTCGTTCTTTTTATTGTTTGGTTCTCCTGTGTCCCAGTTTGTGTAAAGTTACAGGTTCTCTATTCAGATACACAAATTTGCCTTCAATTTGCACATGAGACATCCCTAAATATGCTCATTCTGAATCCTTCTTTATTTCTCACAAGGCTGAGTTCTCAGCCTGATTGTGTGGACAGGCGAGCGTGCCTCCAGGTTTTGCACACAGGGATTGTCCATTTTCATAGGCATCTTTTGTACCCGTTAACATAAATGTTTTCTTACCAACGTTCTTGACCCACCGCAAAGAAAAAACAGAAACAAAAGAGATTATTAAAATTAAAATTGTACATGCGTTATGGGGAAGTTAACCTGTGTGTAAGAATTTACCCACAAAACACTAGGCACATGAATTACACTTTGTAAGTAACAAACTGGACTGGCCAGTTGCCTAGCTGCTACAGTATGGGTGGGCTGCATGATGCCCTAACCAGGGGTGGCCAGCTCCCAAAATATTCACAACATGACTACAGCTGGGTGATAACTGATTTTTTGGTTCACTGGCAGTTTTGCAATTAAACAACAAGAACAAAAAACAAACAAACAGATAACCTACCCCCACAGTTTGTGAAAAATGTGTTATTTTAATTTTGAGCTTTTAACATTTTTAATGAAATTGAAGGAAAATTTAAAACAAAAGTAATTTTGAATAAAAAACCCTGGACTTTCATTTAAAAAGTGTCAAAACAAAACATTTCAGTCTTTTTCAGAATTTGTTTGTTTTCCCCAACCAAAATACTTGAGTGAAATTGACACAGATTTGCAAAATGTTTTGGTTGACCCAAATCAGCATTTTTTGTTGAAAAAAAATGTGGATGAAAAATTTCACCTGGCTCTAAAAATAATATCTTTGCTTTCTTCACTGGGAACTCAAATGTCATTTCAAACTGGGTGCTGGTACACACACAATAATCAGATGGGATCTTCTCTCTGTCACTGCTCACCACTTCCACTTAATCAGAATCAATCATCTGTGTGTGGGAATAGCTCTAGGGATTTTTTCCAGTTAGAATGTTTTTTTTAAAGTGTGTTTCTTCAGAGTAACAAATGTGTTCCACCCAAAGATGGAAAGCAAAGAGAAAGCATGAATGGGAAAAGGAGCAAAAGGGGAAAAAATTATCAGTTATCTTAAAAGAGGAGGAGATAAAAATAACACATCCCCTAGAGTTTCCTCTGTGGGCAAAGGTGAGTCATGTGAACACATTTCAGGGACTATTTCCATATTGCTTGGGTTTGTCCCCTGTTCTCCTATGCAGTAGTTGTGCCATGTTGATTACCATTCATTCTCCCCAAAGCTTTGAGAGAGCATACCCTGCTCTTTACCCCCAAATAGTGATTAAAAAATACAGAACATTGCCATGAGCCTACCAAATTTCTCCATGCAAAACGTGACAACAGATATTGATCAGAATACCTGAGTCAGAGAGAGTCGACTTCTCACTTGCACTTTCTCCTTTTTGTCCTCTCTCGCCTCGTGGTCCTTGATCTCCTTTTGTTCCCCGAGGTCCTGCCTTTCCAGGGAAACCCTGCAAACCCCTCAGTCCTGCTCCTAGTGTTTGGTTAAAAAGAAAGCAGTTAGCAAAAAAAAATTGATGAAAAATTCCACTGGGATATTCAAAATTGGACTGGACAAAGCATTCAATAGTTCACTTTAGGAAACAAACCTGCTGTGAGATCTACAAATGAGCTCTAACATCTGTGATTCTGTGAGATCACTGTTAATCAACTATTTTTATGAGAAATCACATATACATGGAATATCATTGTAAATGCATTACAGTGCTTTGTAAACATGGGCCCTGATCCTGCAAGATGCCCTGTGCAAGCAGATCTCCACATCTGTAGAGCACCAAGTAGAAGTTAATGAGGCTCTGACTAGGCATGAGGGCCTGCCTGCGTGGAACAGCCTGCAGGGCTTCTGCCAAAGCTAGAGGGGAAAGTGAAATTGATGGATGCTTTTTCTCATGATGGGGCATAAGAGCATACTTAAAAGCAGCCAGAGGAGAGAGAGAACTTTTAAAGTTCTAAGAGAGAGACAGAATCTGAGAAGGACCCAGGGAAGGCAGAAGACAAAGGATGATAGCGCCAAGGGGACTGATAGACGGGTCACAGATATAATCTTGATAAATGATTACAGCACTTTAACTTGGTCTCCTTTTTCTCCTTTGGGACCCTCTTTCCCATCTCTTCCATCTCTGCCTGGTAAACCATTGGTTCCAGGAGCACAACACTGAATGACAGGGCATGAATTCATGTTCTCTTCATGTTTATTTATATCTACACCTGATGCCATCATCAACGCCATGGCCAGAACCAGAGCTTTGAAAGGCTGACAGAGATGCATTGTCAAGCCTGTAGATCTGTGACTAATAAAAACAGAATAATCACACAAACATCTGTACATAGGTTGTTCTATCATCACTGTGTAGGAGATACACCTCCAAGGTCAAGATTCTTAGGACCTGGTTCTCATTTGCACCAAGGCCCCTTTACACCATGCTAGCAGTATAAAAGAGCCTTAAAAAGAGTGACGGCAGGATAGTAGTGAGGGGAGGTTTCTGAGACCTATTTGGGCCTTGTTGATTCATATTGTGAGCAGTGATTGGGGAAGGGGAAGATTTGGAAGTTCAATTCAAAGAAGCCCAATAAGAGCTACAAGATAAAGAATCTGGGAGGCCCCAGGTTTAGTCTGTAGTCTGTTGTAGACTACATGATGAAGTCTATAGCAGACCATAGATGTTAGAAAGGGAAAACACCTATTAGAATAGGTCTTCCAGTCGATCATCCATGATCTTATTAGTGTTATTAGTGTTATCTTATTAGTGTTCATGAGCTTATTAGTGTTATGTTCTATCTTATTTTAAATGTAAAAGTATGAGGGGCTTCGTTCTCCTGAAGGACCCATATGGAATTTGAACCAGGGACTGCTCCAACCCAAAGGCAGAATTTAAACCAACCAGCTCTTGTGCCTGAACATGTGATTGTGGCTCCACAGATATCAGGGGTGAAGTACATCTACGCATCACTAATCCCAATGCAAATAAAAAAAACAAACCATGAGTTTGAGTAATTGTTTTCAGATAGCTGCTGCCTGATTGCTTCCCAATTAATACTTGATGAGCAATTGAGTTTTGCATGTGTCAGGACTGATTTCCCACTCTGTCACTCCGAGTGCAGAAGGTGGGGGCCCACAAGGATTCTAAAAATTAATACTGACTACTCCAGCCTTGTATTAAACTCCCAAGGTTACAGCTTTTCTCTGACCTTGGCTTGGTAAACACGGATACCACCCAAATGCAAAAAAACCCTTGGACCCAGGAAGGAGCACTTGGGAATTCCTCTCTGTTGGGTACCCTCAAGCCCTTTCATCCCCTCCCCCCGGGGAAGAGCTGAGAGAGAAAACAAAGGAAATTAGCTGTTGCTACCAGCTAATCAAACAACATATGCACAAACTCTTAGGATACCAAAAATTCAATCCTGTTCTTAAAAAAGGTAAATTTTATTAAAAACAAAAAGAAAGAAAATACATCTGGAACTTAGGCTTTTGCTAGATTTTAAAAAGAGCAATTTCAAAAAATCAAGCACCCAAAATAGCTTTCTTGGGGGTTCAACTTAAAGGTTACACGCAAAGAAGAGCATCTGGGTTTAGCACAAAGGACTCCACAAGCTAATAAGAAATAAAAGAAATAACTCTAGCCATGTCTTTATAGACATTCCCTAATTTTACTTACATATCTGAGGCTCCAGATAAGTAGGTTGGAGATATGAATTGATAATCTATAATCATACTTGTCTTAAATCTGGTTACAGCATTACTGCTCCATGTCCCTGCTGCCCAAAGAACAACACACAAAGGGAAAGTTTCTTTCCCAATTTTAAAAAGTTCTAGTCTTTCCGTTGGCTCTTTTGATCAGGTGCCTCCTTTTTTTTCTTTACCTGGGGGACTTTTTAACCCTTTACAGGTAAAGCAAGTAAAGAACTGCTACCAAGAGGGATTTTACAGCTAACTGGCTGGCTGGGTGTCCATCAAAGGGACCCCCTCCTTTATTTATCACATACCCCCCAAATCACAGACGGTGCTGGTCACCTGGTTCAGGTCGGGTCCACACCAGCTGGGATTTCTTCCCATGGCTCTTTTGGTCAGGTGCCCACTCCTTTTCTTTTACCTGTGGGCTTGTTAAACCTTTACAGGTAAAGCCAGCAGAGAATAGACCAAGAGGGATTTTACAGCTAGCTAGCTGGGTGTCCATCAAAGGGAGCTACTCCTCTCCCCCGCTTCATGCATCTCACAACATGTAAATAAGGTATGTCACTGTCTCATTATCATCCCTGAAGTACTCTTGGATTCCATGCATGTTGACTCCAGGGTGCATATATCAAAGCTATGACAATAACAGAAGTTATTTCTGTGTGGTTAATTCTCTGCAAAAGGTACTCATTAATTGAGCTTGATTAAAGAGTCTCTAATTTGAGGCAATCAGGTGCAGGAATTAAAGTATTTTGTATAGAGCTGAAATAAACAGCAAACTGCCATGAATATCATTTTACTTCAACTTTTAGGTTGTTGGGCCAAATACTGAAAGCCAGTGATTCTCCTTGCACATCTGCCAGTCAGTGTGAAATCAGGAGTAACGCCAGTTAAGTCAGTGAAGATCTAGTTAGTATAAAACTTGCGTAAGGGATAAGAGAATTCAGTGCAATGGGACTTTTGCCATTAACTTCAGTGGGACTTGGATTTAGTGCTCTTTCTTTTTTAAGCTTCACAAAAAGTTATCCAACCCTTAGCCTGACTCCCGTATTTCCTTTCCCCAAAGACTAATGCACAGTCCTTCCACAGAGCTAGAAACAAAACATACTTCTGGACCTACTTGTGGAGAACTGAGCTCCTTGGCACTAGCTAACAGACCACTGACCCCCAGAGCTAACAATGTGATCTAGGAAATCACAGCCTTGTTTCTTCCTGCTCTAACCATTAGAGAACATTTTGTTGGGAGTTGGGAATAGACATGACTCAGGCGTGATAATTTGCTAATCTTCCAACAAAAAGTGTTAATCTCAAATCGTCACTGGCTTCCCATGCTCTCCTCCCTTCATCTCCAAACAAGGAAACAGTGAGAAATTAAGAGAAAGAAGAAAAGTGAGCACTGAAGGAAAAACTCATTGCAACCCATTGTTTCAATAACAGCTGATGAAGCCATAAGGTAACAGTGAGGACAATTTCAAAATAAAAAGTTATTCAGCTCTCCAAAAAGCCCTGATGCTGCCCCTCCAAAAAGTCTCCCTCACCTACTCCCTCCCTTTGCTATTTGCTTGCTCGTCTGCCAGTGCTTAAGATGCCTTTGGATGTTTTGCAGCTTGCTTGTCCTGGCATCCCACACAGACATACCCTCTTATTCGGTTCTCTGCTGCTGCTTTGTTCCTCTCCCATCCATACACGGAGAGCTGAAGTGCCTGCCTAGCTATTGCAAAATGGTGGTGGGACTCTCTGGCTGGCTGGTGCCATCACTCCCTGTGCAGCACCCCAGAAAAGTCCTGAAGTTTTTCTGCCCCAACACCCCTGCTGATGATTTAGGTAAGAAGCACAAAGGGCTGCTCTTCTTGTATTGACTTTTTCCATTTTTCCCCCCAAGTGCTGATTCCTCAACCGAAGGGAACAGGCAAAGAATAGCTTTTCACAGAAATAGCAAAAAGATAGATCTTCCACACTTACGCATGTTGAGTAATACCTTACTCCATGAGTAGTTCCAGTGGGGATTTCTCATGGAGTAAAATATTACTCAGCATGAGTAAGGGTGACAGAATTTGACACCAACTCTTTAAGCGAGTTATACCAGAGTGTGTCAGAACAGAATTTGGTCCCAGTTGATGCAGTGATACTCCCCACTTATCCAAGATACAGTAAGAAATAGTTGAGAAAAAAGAGACATCTGTTTACTTTAGGCAGTGCTCAGTACACAGAAGTGGAATAAATGCAACATAAAGAGGCATTTCTCAGTGCCAGTTGTAAGGAAAGTTGGGTGAAAGAGAGACAGACTTTCTGGAATGACTGGTCACGATTAGCTTTGAAAATGAGTAGCAGGCAGGATCTCATATTTCAGTAGGTGAAGTTCAATAGATCTTTTTGTTGTACCATCAATAAGCCACCTCTGGAACAATCTGTGCTCATGGTGACACAGCCAAGTTCTCTGACTACAATTCATCAACATATAGACACCCACCAACGTATAGACACCCACCCACCACTGACACCAAGGGCGAGGGGACAGGAAATGGAGGCCACTGCCCCAGACCTAGGCTTTAAGGTGAGGAAGGGGACCTGAGACTGGCATTACCTCATTGGCAGGTCTAGGGTGCTGTAATTACTTTGGAGAGACAATGGTGGGGGGGTGAGTGCTGGTGCAGACTGCCTCCTGTCTGCACTCACACAGCACCCGGAGCCCTGACCAGCCCACTGCTGCCATGGAACGATTACACTGGCACAGAGAAAAGGGTGGACAAAAACAGAGGGAGAAGAGAGAACAGAAATTGGTAAGAGGGGCCAGAGAGAAGGGGGAACAGTGAATGGGGACAATACGCTGTGTGAGGAGACAGAGGCCAGCAGTAGGAGAAAGAAACACCCAGGGAGTCGGGACAGGTGAAGGGTTGAATGCTCTGAGGCAAGAGGGAGCGGAGCAAAGAGATTGGTACGGGATTGTTGACTCTGTGAGACAGGGCCACAGTAGCCCTGATTCTGCTTCCGGGCTTGGGCCCTGGAAATCCCAGTGACAGCCCCATAGACACAAGAGTCACGACAAAGGCACGTTATCCCAGAAACCTGAGATTCTAAAGGGGAAAGTCCACAAATTCAGCTATTAGGAAGACTTTATCTCCCATCAGAGTCATCATCATATTATAATCACCTTTCTCGTGCTGAGGTCACTGGGAAGCAGCAAGACCCAGAAATCAGCCAGTCACACCTGCTTGCAGAATAACTGTCTGAATTCCTTCTGACCTACTGTATCCAAACCGGAAAGTGAAGGCTTTAGTTTGCTTAAATTTTAATAATTACCTACCAGCATCTACCTTTACTTGCCCAATACACAATGAAGCGATGTGACACACTGCCAGCTAATCTGACTGATGATGTAACTGAATGCAGTATACAAGAGACCTTAAGAAATCCAGTGGATTTCTCTCTAGCTGCATAAGAAAGCAAGAGTATGTTAAACTTGCTAACAGAGGCAGTGAAAAGAGATTTATATTGACAAAAGTTATTCCCGTGTTATCACTGTCCTTGCACAACTCTATGTATTGCACAACTGAACCCGATATCTCACTATTTACTGGTCTGGATGTGGTTTTTAGGGAAATATTTGCTGTTGACTGCTTCACCTCATGCAGACCCTGGCCACATTGCAGTTTAATTTAAAAACATCAATGCCCCCCTGCCCAACGCTGCACATTTCTATCCTTAATACTTTCCCCCTCTCATTCCAGTAAATGAAGCTCCTTTTGTGTAAGAAAATCGAAGAGTACACAACGTCTTTCTCCTAATGCTCTGTATCATTCAACAACATCCAGCTATGTCTGGCATTCTCTGCAGCAGGGTCTTAACTAGCCATGGGAAATAGTTGCCGTGCTAAAAACCTCTTTGCTTATTTTTGTTTACTGATGAACAGTAGGGTACGTAAGATCAACTGCTGGTAAAAAGTAGTAAGCAATCAAGGCCATTTTAAATTCATTTCTTCACTGCTGTGTGCTTTCTAAGTGCCAGGCACCAGCTGGCAGTGTGGCAGGAGGTGGGATGTCTCATTGGTGGTTAGAGAGAAGAGCAGCTTGTATGGTGGGGTTGATTGGAGCGCTGGTTGTGGGGAACAGTTGATGGCAATTGAAATGGGAAGGGTTGGCATTGTCGTGGGCATCTTTGTGTAATGAATCAAAACCACAGGGATAAAACATTATGCTGAGATGCAGGAGTGACTGGCAGTAGCAGTGGCTATGCCACCTCTGCCAACTTCACACAACCTGGCCCACAGTATCCATGTACTTCCTTACTCTAGATTTCTCTCCCTAGCAGGGAACTAGTTCCAATAGCAGGATCATCTCCTTTCCTATGGTTTAATTTCTGGGTCCTGAAGTTCTTTCAGGCCAGGGGAGAAGGGAGGAGTCCCTTAGCTGGCCGCTCAGGGTCAAACCAAAACCGATTTTTCTTTTTTACAAAAATGAAAAGAAAAGGGAAAAATTAGTTTTGGGTCAAACAAAACACTTAGTTTGACCCAAAACAATCCCCCCCCAACTTAATTTCTAGATGAAGCGCTGTTCTGAAACAAAAAGTCTAAATGTTTCATTTTGAAATGACAGGAAAGAAAAGTTTGGTTAATTTACCATTTGCTGAAAAAAATCGCCCAGTTGTAATCCAAACACACAAACATAGGTCTAGTCTGCATTAAAACAGTTACATCAGTTTAACTGAATAGATTGCAATAAAATTGATCTAGTTAAACCAGTGCGACCCTTGGGATGCGACTCAAATGCTTCTAGAGTTCTCCATTTCAACAGTGACGTATTAAAAGGTTGTAACAAGCAGATCCTAGATATTGAAATGCCTGTAAATAGAGATGGAAGGGAATTCTGAAATTTCAATTCTGCCACTTGACTTTTCATCACAAGTCCCTGCCTGTCAAGCTAATAATGCATTGCCAGGTGGCTCTGTATGGAACAAAGTGACAGCTTGTAGCCTTTTACGTTAGAAACATGCCATGTGTCTAGTGCCCATGGATTTCCCAGGATGGATCCTTGTATGGAACGGGGGCAATCTGAAAATGAGTGGGCATCAACCATCTCACAGCATTTGTAATATATCCCCAGTTTTAACCAGCTCAGTACACTAATCAGTGTTGCATGATTGTTTTATTGGACCATAATTTTTCACATACAGTAGACAGCTGTATGCTTTACATTACTGACGCAGCACAATGTCCAAAATGTAGGGCTACTGTAAATTGATATAATTAACAACATGTAAAGCTGTATGTACATTTGTACTAAGTGACAAATAACCAAAAGGGCAGGTAGATTAATATTCACAAATTATTAATCGTTTCTCTGCACAGGATTTGTCATTCCACTTGCCACTTGAATGCTCTTCTACACAGTCCTCCATTCCTGCAGAACTATTTGGTTCATTAGATGCCCAGTTGGAGTATCCTAATGCTTCACCATTTAGATGCTTAAATGTGCCTTCTGACTGTATGTCATTTATTCCAAGAAATGGCATTTTTTATGCCTGGCTGCTATTTGCTGGATGGCGCTGTTCTCTGCAGAATTCCTTGGAGAAGCAAGCAGGCCACCAGCTTGGGAACGCTCAGCTTTTGAAGTCTCAAAGTTGCCTTCGGAGCCCTCAATTTTGAATATTTTTTCACCGACAGTTATGCCATTTGGGAAAAGCAGAACTAGGAAGACACATTAGCAGAGTACATCCACGCTACTTTCATCACACTGTAATGGGGATGCTGCTTCTGGGAGCCTACATAGGAAAAGAGGGTTCTTTTGTCACTAACCTAGAGTTATAGGGCCCGGAGGCAGAAATCAAAGAATTGTAGAAGTATTGGACTGAAAGGGACCTCAGTAGGTCATCTAGTCCAATCCACTGCACTCAGGGAAGGACTAAGTAATAACTAGACCATTCCTGATGGGTGTTTGTTCTTAAAAACCTCCAATGCTGGAGATTCTACAACCTCCCTAGGCAATTTGCTTGACTACCCTGACAGTTGGAAGTTTTTCCTAATGTGCAACCCAAACCTCCATTGCTGCAATTTAAGCCCATTGCTTCTTGTCCTATCCTCAGAGGTTAATGAGAACAATTTTTCACTCTCCTCCTTGTAAGTACATTTTATGTACTTGAAAACTGTCATGTCCCTCCTTAGTCTTCTCGTCTCCAGACTAAACAAACCCAATTTTTTCTATATTCCCTCATAGATCATGTTTTCTAGACCTTTAACCATTTTTGTTTCTCTCCTTTAGACTCCCTCCAATCTGTCCACATCTTTTCTGAAATGTAGAGCCCAGAACTGGACACAATATTTCAGCTGAGGCTTTATCAGTGCAGAGTAGGGTGGAAGTCCTGCTAATACATCCCAGAATGACTTTTGCTTTTTTTGCAATGGTGTTATACTGTTGATTCATATTTAGTTTGCAATCCACTATAACCCCCAGATCCCTTTCTGCAGTACTCCTTTCTAGGCAGTCATTTCCATTGTGTGCAATTGATTGTTCCTTCTTAAGTGGAGTACATTGCTCTTGTCCTTATTGAATTTCATTCTATTTACTTCAGAGGCTCCAGATCATTTTGAACTTTAATCCACCAAAGTGTGGTCAAGCACTTGACTATACAATTTATCATCCACAAATTTTGTGTACTTTCTATGCCATTATACTAATTTATGAAGATATTGACAAGCTGGAAGGGCATATCGAGTGGGGTCCCACAGGGATCAGTCCTGGGTCTGGTTCTGTTCAATAGCTTCATAAATTATTATAATGGCATAGAAAGTACACATAAAATTTGTGGATGATACCAAGCTGGGAGGGGTTGCAAGTGCTTTGGAGGATAGGATTAAAGTTCAAAATGATCTGATCCTATTCCCACTGAAAATGAATATCTTCAGTGGGAATAGGATCAGCCCTTAGGGACAGTATCTGTGGGCTTGGAGGTGGGCGACTAGTCTGTATTTTAGTATATAGTGATAAGGATCAGTCTAATTTAGTGCTGGCTCCATGGTTCAGATCATCAGCTGGTGTAAATTGGTGAAGCTCCATTGAAGTCAATGTAGTTTGTTAGTTAATACAAACTAACTCTGTTTGTATTAACTCTGAAGTTAATACAAGACTCTGAAATTCACTCCCCACATCTTGGCCTGAATTAGTTTTGATCTGCTGATCTTCAGGGTATGGTGCAACGCCCAATTCTTTTTCCTGGATGGAGGCAGCACATTCTACTCTGTTATAACCAGAAGACTGCTCCCCTTCCTCTCATGTGTGAGATTTTTTGCTTTGCCTCTGGGGCTATGTCTACACTACGAGCGGGGTGTGATTCCCAGCTCGTGTAGGCATATGTTGTGGTGCCTCTCATCTCACTGGAAGACGAGCTCTGTGTAGTTTGAAAGCTTGTTTCTTTCACCAACAGAAATTGGTCCAATGAAAGCTATTACCTCACCTAGCTTGTCTCTCTGTACACTGAGAGACTCTCTCACTAGACCCCTTTTTTCCCCACATGGGACTCACTTGAGTCTACTTGTGGATATGGGGAGAAAAATGGACCAAAATTAATTATAGCACAGCTCTAGGGAAAGCCTATTAAGTCCCTTTCCTCAATAAGAAAACTCATCATTCTACGTACCTGATAGTCCACAGTTATGAAAAGAACACGTTAATCTGCAGTTAGTTTTCTAATTTTGTATATAAAATAATTGGCATTTTCACACCACCTTTCTTGTCAAAGTTTTACCAGTGTTGATTAATCAAGCCTTGCTACCCTTTTTGAACTAAGGAGTGTTGTACTCATTTTGCAAATGAAGAACTTGACACCTGGAGGGTATGTCTATACTGCAATAAGACACCTGTGGCTGGCCTGTGCCAGCTCACTTGGGCTTACGGGACTCAAGCTAAGGGGCTGTTTATTTGCGGTATAGATATGCAGGCTCAGGCTGCAGCCTAAGCTCTGGGACCCTCCCACTTTGCAGGTCCTAGAGTCCGGATTCCAGCCCACATGTAATAAAATACAGGAACATTTACTTACACCCTTTTAATCTGTTCTATTTGATCAGCACTGCGAGGTGTCCCAGGTTTGAAGGGTGACCCAGAGAACACCTGTCCTTCTGGGCCAAAGGGGATAAAGCTTCACTAGGTGAAAAAAGGAGAAAGGGTAAGTGGTTTCATTAGGCTGCATTGCAAATATCAGGGATTGCTTCCAGTTTAATGGTGCTGTATTCAGAAATAGATCTTTGTGGGATATTCTGCAGTTGGAAGTGTGTAATATTAATTGTCTACGTTGTGGGGGAACTATTCATGTTCCATTTGAACTATCTGGTTTTTATGGAATAGTGTAGTTTGACAGTGAATGGTTCTGCACCAGAAAGCAATCAGAAATGTCGCTCTGAAATTTACTATTATATTTTGGTGCTAGATTTCAAATTATGCATGCTCCTCAAGTCTCCCTTTATTACTCAGTCACTTGTTCATCACTCGGTCATAGAAAGAAAGTCTATTCATGTAATCTATTTATGTGGCATAGTGCAAACTGATTATTTAAAGAAATGATAAATGCCTACATTCTGCATTATTTGTACTGGTTTGCAGTTATTTTACATAAAACATAGGGCTCAGGGAAAACACTTTATTAAATTCTGAAAAGATCTTAATGAAACTTTTTTTTGGAGTGTATCCTTTGTTAAATTATTCACCATGAAAAACCCAAAGTTGCAGAATTTAAGGCCCATTGTGCCATCCATTATTTAAGTTTTTGCAAACACCTGGGCCCTGCTGAGAAGTGGGCACACAGGATTGCTGTCCTTGTAATTCAGGACACAACTGCAGTCCTGGTCTCACAAATGTTGTTGTGCGCAGAGGCCTCCCTGGAGGGTGCAGAAAAAGGACAGAGTAATGGTTCTCTGCCCTCTATCAGCCAGCAGAGAGGGCCCTGCTGAGCACTTGTTGCACCCTTTCAGTCCCCCCATGCTCTTGCATCCACTGTCTGCTGGGGCATGCTGGCTCCAAGGCACTTCTGCTGGGCCACTTCCCTTTACACAGGCTGAGCCGTAAGGTGATAACTGAACCCTTGAAATCCATTTTCTTTTTTAAACTGGGGGCTTGGTTGTTCACATACTGGATTTCTCCCTTTTTGCTCAGAAGATGTAAATACCCAGTTTGCATCTCAGCTCAAAGGCTCTCTGGAGCCCAATGCTTGTTACAGTTGCAGAAAATTATCAAAGAAGAATTCACTATCAGCCAATTTATAAACTCTGTATTTTAGTAATTGACAGCCAAGAAACTAACAAACATAGCCGAGTTTGTGTCTATTGTACAAACATTCACCCAAGCATGGAAAGGGATTAACATTAATTAACCACTGACATATTACTATGAAGGCTGCTAAAACCAAATGAAGCAATATACCATCTATTTAAAAAGCAAAAGATGCATTATAGTGTATCTTGAATAAAAGAGGATAAAACTATCGCTACATTACTAATTATATTAAATATAATTCATCCGCTATACGGAACAACTATATAAGTAATCAGTGTGCCACATTCAATAAACCATATCTAAATAATTCCAAGTATACTCATGCTGACTGCAGGTTCATCATTAAAGAACAAAATTAAAAATAACTGCCTTCATACCATCCAGCCACTTACTCTGTAATTTCTGGTACACTACAGAAGCCTTAACAAAAATAATTTAGTAGAAGTTCATCCCACAATTTATATGCTCTTAGTAAGGTAACATGGAACTTTGGTTTCATACCCATGTCACCTGGGAATTTTAGTTTGCTTAAGAGTAGTTTGAATCAGGAGCAGACTTAAAACGTTGGTGGCAAAGGTGGCAGGGTATGTGTAAGGGGACGTCAACTGATGGAAAAATAAACAGAAGGCAGAATTGATGTGGCCAAAAAAGTTGCAATACAGAACCTAAGCACCTGTACTCATCTGACCTCTCGATAAGACCACTACCATAAGTGTCATGCTATGCCAATGAACTATCTCCCCCCCACACCCCCTGTATGGTACTGATGCTCATAGATTAGAAGTGGCATTCTGCAAACCCAAGTTCAATGAGGTCTGTGGTGAACAAGCTGTGTTAGCATTAATGTAGCAAACTAACTGTGATGCTGTCTATAAGAAAGGTGACCACTGTTACACAATTTCCATAACGCTTATATAAAGTGTATAATGTAAGGTATCAATGGAAAAGTTACACTCTATCAAAAATGATGATTATCCTGGTTAAATCTGTATCTCATCTTTGTACCTGAAATTATGAATATTGGCTCTGTACTTGCATTTTACATGTGTTGTAATCTTGGGTAGCAGCCCCATATAGAATTTACATTAGAGCAAGACAGCTGTGTAGATGGCCAATTAAGGACACAGTTTATAATGGGTCATTGAATAAATTAATCTGGCCCAGATTTTTCTGTGGATGCCTCAGAAAGAATATGGGCAATGGCTGCCTCTGTGAGTCATCAAAGCATGTAAGGGCATGTGATACGCTCAGGTGACTTTGGCCCAGTAAATTTTCCATGCATCTGTGCTATTGTGGGCTTTGTTTGAGACAGTAAAAGTCCATGCACATGGCAGAGGATATCAAAGGCACCTGAGACACTTCCATTTGGGTTTCATTGCTTGCTTCATTTCTCTGGACTGAATTTCTAACAAGGACGCTTTGAACAAGAACTGATGCCCCCCCCCAGTCTGTTTGGGCAATAGCAGAGAAATATTTGCAAGCTAGCAGTTTATTCCATCACTCCTTCAAACCTGCTATAAGGCCTTAGCAATCACACACATGTATGTGATCACTTAACCATTTATAACTCTCTCCTTTTCTTTTATTATTAAATCTGCAGTATAATAAGCAATAGAGTGGGTTAATGGCACTGTTCTGCTCACATGGAAACACAGTACTACGTAATATAAACAATGTCATTGGTACGGCAAGGGATACAAGTATTGCCAAAGTGAATTCACCAAACAATGGTGTGAGGAGTCACACAGGCACCGGTTTGTTCAACCAGAACTAGGTCCTGGTTCAGCACTAGAACTCCAGCTTTAACTACCTGTGGCAGACTGGCTTCAGCACTGGCGAACCCTCTCCCCTTCCCGCCAGGGCTGCGTGCAAAGTAGCATTGCCTCCTGTCAGTGGTTGCTCTGATCCTGCTCTTCTCCTTGTGATTTGGTTCTCTGTCCACGGCATGATCTAGTGCCCTCCCCTTTAAGGAATGGGGCAGGGGAGAGGCATGAACAGAGAGTCGCATCCAACAAACAAGTCCAAGCCCTTGTGCCAAATCTCTGGCCTTGACTCTGGGCCCAGTGTCGTCACACCCGTAGCACTGCGCTCTGAATTGTGCTCATCCTTTGACATCAGGGCGCTTCACGCCACTTTCCCAGTGACTGGTAGGGGAATCCAGGCCCATCCTCTCCTCCATCGGATATCTGCCACCCTGGAATCCTTCCTACCATTAACCTTTCTGCAGGCCTTTTCCCAAGCCTCTTGTCTTCCTGGGAGCTTTATAACAAACTGCACCTCCCAGAGCTCTATCCAGGTCTGCCCTTGCACCAGAGGTGGCCACAGGCACTTGCTCCGGTCCTGTGTTATCAGGTAGCCTCCTTCCCCAGGCGGCCTTCTCACCCCACAGGTCTTTCTGTTCCCTATGGATCGCTCCATAGCTATAATCCCAGTTCTCTGAGAGTGATTGCAGAGTTAGCTTCGCCCTCTCACAATAGCCCTTCACCCTTCAGTCTGAAATATCAAACAGGCTTTAAGCATAACTGCCTTCTTCTTTTCCATGGCCAGCTTCTGCCTGGCTCAGGCAGTCCCCACCACCTCTGACCCCAGGAATCAGTGCCCGCAGCCACCAGCTGCCTGAAGAAAGGGGGCTGGGAGCTGAGGAGCAGCTTTAACCCCAGGCATCAGCAGGCGAGAAGGAAACATGGCCGCTGCCTGCTCCAAGGCACCAGCCCAGTTCTGGCTTCCCACCTTGGAACTAGCCGGCGGGGAGGGGTGGGGGGAAGGGTGATGGAAGAAAGTGTGTGGTGCTGCCCCTAGGACTGCCCAGTTCTTGCACTGCAATTTGGGTGGGGCAATGCTCCCCGATGCACCTCAGCTTTGTCCATGGGCTCAGAGCTTCTGTCCCACGGGGAGCACCAGGGCTTGGGGCTCTGGGATTCAGCCGCACTGCTCCCAGCCTCAGCCCCATGGGGGGACTAGGGCTAAGGTCTGAGTTTCAGCCATGGGACCCCAATGCCCCCCAAAAGGGTACATGGCTCCTCCAGAGGACTGCAGATCCACCTTTGAGAACCATTTACCTAAGGTATGAGATAGCCTGAGTGAAATCCCTGACCTCCCATTCCTGTTAAGAAGCAGTTTGAAGGGGATCACTTAGTACCAGGTGTGTGGGCTATATACCGCTACACCAATAGCTGTAGAGTAGCCCACATCAGCTTATGCCTTAGTTTAATGATTGGGCCACTCACCTGCGAGATGGCATACCCCTGTTCTAAGCCTGGCTGCTGCTCACTGGGCGGGAGATTGAACCAGCATCGACCCCTGCGCCTGGTGAGTACCCTAACCACTGGGTAAAGGTGAGGCGGGAGCACTGCTTCTCCTCGCAGAACCCTCATCTGGGAGGAGACAGCCCCCCCCAAGCCCTTTTCCTCAACAGGGAAAGTGAAGAAACTGACCCACGCACTCCAGTGTCCCGAGTAAATACCCTACCCATTGAGCTAACGGGTCTGTCCCCTTCTCAACCATCTTTTGTGGTGTTAGGCGGCTGCTGAGTCTACCAACTAGCTCTAGTCTCACAGGGAAGAAAGGCAGCACAATGCCTGTTTGCCCTGGGCTTGGGGCATAGGCATGAGATAGGTGTCTCGTTCCTACAGTGAAGTAGAAGCAGAAATGTAGGTGCCTAGGCAACATTTGGAGCAAAAGCTTAGGTGCCAAGTGAGTTTATATGGTTGGGAAGCAGTGAACAGGGTTTTTGTGGCTCACAGTGGTGCCTAAAACTGGAATGTAGGTAACTTTGTGGCTCTGGCTTTGTGTGCCTATGGTACATACTAAGCAGGCATATTCTCAGTCAGTCCCCAGCTCAGCACTGCATGCCTGCTGCGTCAGGACTCACTGTACCTCTGACTAAAATGCTACTGGAGTTCCCTGTGTAGTTTGCCCCATTGTTTAAAAGGGGAGGAGTTTTTCACCAGATGACTCCCCAAATTGTACCCCCCCAACACTATTCTGCCTCCTCATCTAGCATACCATTGCTCAAGCCAATGTAGTTCTGCATTTGTGAGCACTTTAAAATTAAACACAACTCATTTATCAGGAGAGGAAGGGCGTTGTATCTCTGGCACCCCTTGACCATGATCCCAAATGGTACTCCAGGCCTTCTACTAGCATACAAATTTCCAAGCCAGTCTGACTGGCTATGAACCTTAGAGCACTTTGAAAGTTTAAACAGCTATGTGACTGCAGCCTGCGTGTGGCTCTTTGCACCCATTGGCAGCCCATGCCTTGCTCACAGCAGCCCCACTTGGCACAAACAATACTTGAATTATTGCCTTTTGGAGGTAGGTGTTGGGGAAAGCTAGTGAGACATGAGCTATGTGAATCCTGCTTATTTTTTCCCTGGCACTGAGCAAAAGAAAAGTGATTTCATCCCATCCCAAGAACAAGCATGAACCAGCATTTGTGGTGTCTCAGTAAAATAACCACATGCTGTTAGTTATAAGCCTACTCCTATTGGTTTTGAGGGCAAAGAGCAGAAACTTTCAGACACAGACACACAGCAACGCCAATATGACAGTCTAGCAGGTAGTTATGTCTCTGTCTGTTGATGGCTTTATAAATTAGGACCATTACTTTGAATTCATGGAATTGACAGACCTGACCTAACCAGAGAGTTAATGAAGAACCAAGCAGTAGCTGAATTAGTTAAGTCCTTGCTTGGTATCACTAGCAGGATTTGAAGGTACGTTACTGCAGTCCCACCCAAGGCAGCTTTTTCAGACTCAGCAGCCTGGGTCTCACTGGTATCTTTATTGTACTGTGATGGGAAGCAAGGACCTCTGGATAATGTGAGCTACAAATTGTTTGCTAGGAAGAACATAACCAGTGAGAAACTCCCATCGACAATGAACTCCTAAAGGCAGTACCTGAAACGTGCAAATTATCAATCATACATATGGACTCACGCAACAGTTAGTATTGGTGATGATCACCAGATATGTGCCAAACTTGTGATACAATTTTTCTTGTTCATTGGTTACCCCTTAGTGTCCCAAATGGGTCCAGGCTGGTAGACGAGGCTGGCATATCATAACTGTAATTAAACATTGCAAATTCTGCTTCTAAATGAAACCAGCAGCCCAGTGGGGTTGATAGGAATCCTGTAAATTAGTCAGTGCTGTGCTTACAGGTAGCTCTCCCTTTATGGTTAGCAGGTTAGCATTGCCTTAATGAACATCACGAAGGAAGATAGTGCATCATGACTTTATTGATTTTCATTTTCTCATACAGAATAATCACAGAAGTCACTAACTACAATGCTGAGAAAACAGATTCTTGTTTGTGGATGAAAGAAAGAATTCAAAGGACCCTACAGATGTCCGACATTTTGAAGGAAAGGTAGGAGCAAGGATTAAAATTCACAGATAGTGAGGCGGTTCTGGTTGCAACTTGTGCTATTCCAGGCACCGTCAGTGCACATCTCCATGCAGTTTTCTTCCCCTATGTCACTGGGCTCACCTGCATGCAAGTTTGTATAATTTACGGCTGTTCCATCCAGGAAACTGAATTTACCTGGAATCGCACCTCTCTTAATGCCCAGATAGGCATATCTGTTAAATAACCTCACAATACTGAAAACAGCATCATTCTCCCCCTTATTCCTGGGAGATGCAATGGAGCCGCCCGCCTGTTTGCATGCTTCCAGGGTGGTCTCAAAATCGACTTCTTGTCCATTGGTAGCAAACATTTTTTTTCCAAATGCCTTTATGTTCCCATCCAAGGCAAGGACTACAAGTAAAGCAAAAGCTCTTGTTAAACTTTTTTGAATCATTTTACACTCTCATGATTACTACTATAGTGGGACTCCCTCTTTCTGTATTCTTCTATAATAAAATAACCCTTCCGAATAAAATAAGGAACACAAATTGCAAACTTCATACAACTCTCTCTCCTTCCCCACCCCCAGATTAAAAAAACCCAGAGCATAGGCTATTTCATGCTAGCCTACCAAACACTGCCCTCTGCTGGACGGAACATCAACAACATGCTAAATTGAGCAGGCTATTGCTCCTGTCTAGTGACTTCAGAACAAAGAGAATATAAACTCAAGAAGAGAGGAGAATGGAGGAGGGAAGTTGAAAAGGGAGAAAGAGAAGAGAAGGGGAGGAGAATTGATTAGAGATAATTATAAGACTAGAAGGGAATACGAGATGGGAAAGAGATGGAAAAGGAAGGAGAAATAGATGAAGATGATGGAGAAGTGGAGAGAGAGAAAAATTAAAATGAAAAGGAGACAAAGGGAATGTGGATGGTGGGGAAGAAATGAAGGAGGGAAGAGCCCAGAGCACTCTCATATACCCCATACTCCACATCCCCAGCCCCACCCCAGAGCCTGCACCCCCAACCAGAGCCTCACCCCCTCCCTCACCCCAACCCCAATTTTGTGAGCATTCATGGCCTGCCATACAATTTCTATTCCCCAATGTGACAGTCAGGCCAAAAAGTTTGCCCACCCATGATTTAAAGACTAATGCACCTGCTTAACTTTGCACACACTGAGTAATGGGACTGACTTCATTGGGACTACTCACAGTGCATAAAGTTAGGCAATGCATAAATCTTTGCAGGCCTTAGTTAGATACGATAGTGTTGTCACTTTTGTAGCCACAGATTAACTGTGATGGCCATCAGGGTCACTCACAGAGTGTAGGTGACCCAAAGAGATATGCCTGAAAGCTGCACAGTTGCAATAAGCCATCTCTGGCTGGTTTGCATTAGTGTTTCAATCCATGACAGTTATATGGGGCTGGTAACTAATTATATGGCCCACAGGTTAACTTATTTAACACAAGACAGAAAGTATCATTGCCCATCCCAGATATCCTTGTTTCTTTGTATAAAAAGAATGTAAAAATAAATGGAACAAGACAAACTATTTTTAAGGAGCTGGTATTTCATGGCTTATTTTTTCCACACTTGTTAATCAAATTATGGGTGAGGCAAAAAGCAAAAGCAGACAGATTACCTCCTTCCAGTCTGGCAATTTGATGTTTGAATCCTTTGAGGGTTTCTTGTAATTCAGGATCACGAGAAACAGGTAGGCCTATGGACAAACAAAAATAATTATGTCCTTAAGTTTAAGTGTTAGGACCAGGCTTCACCAATAATGTGGACATCATGTAAAATTAATAGCAATTTTCTAAAACACTTGTGACTGAGTTACATTTGTTTGATTTTCCATGTGAAATAATTTTATCTCAGTGTGTTAAAAGAAGGGCCTTTCCATACACTGACCATCCTGATAAAGAACAAAGCTCATGGAAACTACTTTAAGAAGGGAACCACTTATGAAGAATTAAAAATGAGATATTTGAGTTAGAGTCTTTAATGCCCCACCGGTGCTTTGCATCAGTCCAGTACCAAGCCAGGCAAAAGAGGGTTTGGCAGGCATACCACTGTGCCTGGTTGATGCTAAGATACTGTATGGGCTCCTTGAGACCACTGACATATGGTGTAAGATATAACATCCTTCAGGCTGTTCCAATGCTTCCTGTCCACAGCACTGGGAAGCTGAAAAGGTAGATTAAAAGCCATCTTTATAGCACTCATACCCTTCACCTCCAATCCCCCTGGGACCTGGTTGGTCAGGAGAATCTGGCCTATAATCGCTAGTTTTCTAGTCTGCAGCCTGCTAATGATAAATGATGGCCTGCACTCAGGGTATGGTCACAGAAGTAGATTTTGCTGTGATGAGATACTACTTGTGACTTGATAGCTGCTCTGGAAAGCCCTGACCATGTGAGGTGTTGGTGGTGGAGCAGAACTAAGAGTAATAATGGATAATAAAAATAATGGAAGGTAAAAGCTTTGGTGCTGTTGGTCATGGTTTCAAACCTTGTGGATAACCTTGCAGAAATGTAATCATCTCTTGTCAGCTTGTACAGTGTCAATTAGCTTGATTAAATTAATCTCTTAGGCTAAAAGTACGACTGTACTCTGAAGAGTGACTCTGTAATGATGGCATTTAGGAGATTCAGGTTTATAGTCTCTCTGGGATGTCTGTATTAAACATATTCTTTTACAAAGAGAGACGTTTTTGTTCTCACTTCCAAGTGCTGCAAACCCAACCTAGTCTCAGACAGTCAAGCTGCCCTCTTTCCTACTGGTACATCATCTCTAAGGTTATGCCTACCAGCAGCTGGGAGGGTGTGTCTCGGCGCAGGCAGGCAAACACACACCAGCTCTGCTCAAGTAAGCATGCTAAAAATAGCAGTATGGCTGTGGTGGCATGGGCAGCAGTTTGGGCTAGCCACCTACGTTGTACCTGGACCTCAGAGGGGGTCAGGTGTGGCTACTCGAGTTGTTGTAGATATACTGTAAGTGTGAAGGTTCTGCAACCCCAGTTATGCCCGCAGTGGATATGTCGACACATTGTTTTAAAACCTACAGTAGCAAGCCTCAGAGCTCAGGTCTACAGACTCAGACTAGTGGGGATTATGTTACTGTGCTAAAAACAGCTGTGTAGACATTCAGGCTCAGGCTGGAGCTCAGGCTCTGAAACTCGCCCCTGCCCTGGGCTTCAGAGCCTGAGTCCAAATGTCTGTAGACCTGAGCTCTGAGCCTCATGGCTGCAGGTTTTGAAATGCACCCAGTGACACCAATGCAGTCCTAGCTCTCTCATTTTCAGCTGCATTGCTTCTGCAGCAATACCTGGAGTAAGCCACAGTAAGTTATCCTAGCCAGGAAAGCCAGCAGACACAACTGAATAGACACAGGGAGAAGATCAGCTGAGTAAGAAGATGCCATTTTTACACAGTCACTTTTCGGAGTAGAACTGAAAGTTAAACTCAGTTATGGCTATTTTTCTCTAGGTTGCTTTAGACAGAGACACAGGCACATACAGACAGACACCGCCACCCCCATAAGGTTAAATGAACAGATTGTTCTTTTTCACCTGGTTGTCCAGGCTGCCCTCGCTCTCCCTTCTCGCCTCGTTCACCCCTAGGCCCTTGTGGCCCATGAAGCCCATCTTTTCCGGGAGGACCTCTCATGGAACTTGGTGGCCCTGGGGGACCTGCTGAAGGGAAATACATGAGTGAAAACTTGCCAAACTCCTTGCTGAGATTCCTCTCAAATGATGCATTTAATTCAGAATAAACACTGCTGCTGACCTTCAAGGGAACAGATTACATTACATCAGCTCAATAGCTTTTCATTACCCGACATGATTTAGGGGAAGGCTGGATGCATGTCAGAGGCAGAACATTTACTCCCTACAATGAAAGAGCAAATGCACTTTCAGTGCCTAGAAACCTGGCTCATGCAGCATCCTTGGTGGTTGGGTTGGAGGAAGCTGCTCACTTGTCGTCTAGTCTGGAAGGAAGATCACACAGTGGCCAATAGAGCTAAGTGGTGAGGGAGCCTGGTAAAGTTCTAAGAAAGGCAGTACCACTTATATGTTCCAACTCCTCAGAATGATCAGCTAGAGAGGCCACACACACGTGCACACGCACGCACACACATGCACGCACACACACGCACACATTGGTGTTCACATCAAGAGTTCCTGGATTAGATGCACAGTTGAACACCAAGGCCCCATGTGATTGGTTCTCACTTCCAGCTCTACTGACCAGGCTGGAAAGGCATCTAGAGTCTTTAACATTTAGGGTTTGGCTACACTTGCAGGTGTGCAGCGCTGGGAGTTAAAGCTGTCTTCGTACAGCGGTGTAGGGAAAGCGCTGCAGTGTGGCCACACTGACAGCTACCAGCACTGCAGTGTGGCCACATTTGCAGCATTTGCAGCGGTGTTGGGAGTGGTGCATTATGGGCAGCTATCCCAGCGTTCAAGTGGCTGCAACGTGCTTTTCAAAAGAGGGGAGGGGTGGGGTGGAGTGTGACAGGGAGCGTGGGGGGGGGAGAGAGAGTGGATTTTTGGAGCTGACACTGTGTCAGCTCCTAGCAAGTTCTAAGGACTTGAAGATACACAGCACCAACCTTCAATCATTTTAAAAGTTTCAACCCCTTCCCCCACCCCTCTCTCATTCACTAAACGCAAATAGCCTTCAGACCAGATAAGCAGCTGCTCCAAAACGGACCCCCACTCCCGGCTGCTTCTCTCCTCAAGCAAACACTAGCTGTGGACATTCATCCCCCTGCCTGCCTGCCTCTGCTTGAGCAAACAGTAGCTGTGTTTGTTTTTTAGATAAGCAGCTCCGGGAGTCCCGAGCTGACAACAAAACAAAGAGAGGCATCACAACAAAACAAAGAGTGTTATCTTTACTTAAAAAGCATTATGGGAAGGTTCCGGAAGTCAGTTACAGCGTAATAAGATTAATCACTGTTTACACTGGCACCCCAGCGCTGCAAGAGCAGCGCTACAGTTGTTATTCCCCAGGCCGAGGTGGAGTACAGCCAGCGCTGTAGCCAGGGAGATACAGCGCTGTATGTGCCTTGCCAGTGTGGACGGGGAGTAAGTTACAGCACTGTAAAGCCACCACCAGCGCTGCAACTCTCAAGTGTAGCCAAGCCCTCAGTTACTTTTATAGTGAAATCATGATATTACAGAGCAACTTCACTTTGCCCAAGAAGTCCCACTGACATAAAGGCAAATAGGATTTGGCTCTGTAAATAGGAGTTCACTACAAGCTGGAATTGTAGTATTCACATTACATGGAAAATAATTCCAGATTTTCATTCTTCTGTATGATATGCAGAGATTATGTCTAAATGACAAAAAAGGGACTTTTAAAAACTGAATGAGCTCAATATGTTTGGAACAACCCCTTCATCCCCAGCCTCCCTGTAGACACATTTTGACTCCTTCATAATCACATTAGCTGGTGGTTTTATAGCTAAGGGTGTGAAGTAACATTCTGAAAAACACCTAAGTACCAAGCAACACTAACTTTCAATGAGACTTGGGCTTCTAAATTTCTGTCACTTTCAAAATGGGACAGAAAGTGCAACAAAGTAGAATTTGGTTGATCAGATACAAATAATGAAACACAGCAGAATATCTATATATCTGGGGTCAGTAACAACTGAAATTACCTTGCAGTCCTGGGTCTGCTTTTAAACCAGGCTTTCCTTCTCTTGCAGGCAATTCGTTCAGTCCAGGTTTGCCAGGGATTCTCTGCATTCCTTCATGGTGGTCCCCAGCATGGCTGGTCACCAGCAAAAAGGCTATTGCTGTGACTACGTGAAACAATTGGGTCGACATTGTTGGAGGCCAGCTATAAAACAAAGAGTATTTACTACCCAGTGCTGAGTGCTTATTTTCAAAATTAAAAATGATTGAGGAGTGTGAATTCTTTATTTCAAATTAACATTTTCTGTTTGGGACTGAAATCTTTTTAGCTTAGTCTTTTCCCCCCTGTGATACTAACATGATTAGTGTAGCTATAAAGCTTTACAAAATATACTCATCTGTCTAGAGAGCAAAATTTTTTTTTATAAAGCTGTTGATTAACTTATCTCATTTTTTCTTGTGTGACAAGTGTAACGGCAGTATTACTTATGTAGCAATAGATAGGCATGTCCACTGCAGTGAGAAAAAAAAATCAAGATTACTCTGGGTACACTGTCTTAGTCTTAATTATTTATATTTTAAAAGGGAAAAGCAACCATTCAGACTTGTCATAAATAGCATTTTATAAACACTTGTGTATCAGTGGTGATTTCCTCAGTAAAAATAGACTGGAAATGTAAAGAAACTCTGAAAAAGCACCTAAAATGGGAAGTTTAAATTGAGACTTTGTTATATTTGAACTAGATTTATTTTTTGTAATTTATAAAGAAGTTTAACTTACCTCTCAGCTCCAATGTGAAATACAAAAGGAGCACGATAAAGGTCCAATTTATAGGGCATGTAATTGGAGATACATTTTTTTGTCTATTGGAAATGTATCGTGTGTGTAATTGGATATACATTTGGCCAGCAACACAGACATTTGATAAGTTACCTTGAATGATTTTTTGCTTTGATTTTCTTTATGTTTAAAGCCTTGTGCAAGAACATTTGAAAAGTCAACATGCACTGATGCTTTCCTTTTTTGTTGAGCTAAGATATTACATTTTAATTGGGTAAAACAGTCTTGGAGCAGAAGAATAGATGATTGCAGAGATGTCTGTCATGAGTTGTTTGCAGGATATAACGTTTCCATAGATCTTCTGTTTACTCTAAGTATTAAATAATTACATCTTCATTGTGATTTTAAATGTCACAGAACAAAAATAAGCAAGAACACAGATGACTTTTATTATATACATATTATTTTCTCATATACCATAGCGTAAAAGTGTTATATGCCCATGAGTGACTGGAGCTAACAGCTCATGAGTAAGCACAATCTAACACAATAGAGACAAAGCATACAAAACAGGACACACCATCTTCACCTGTGCCCTATTCAGAGTAACTCCAAGATAGGAAATTAAATTGATGCACTAAGGTATAAATAGATGCACCACAGAATATTGTACGGGGAATTCCATATCCCACTAAGAAGTATAGTTCAACATGATAATATGAGAGGGGATAATATCACCCATGAAACAGGAAGCCAGATTCATATTGAGATTAAATTCCTTTTACACATCTCTGGCAGTGCACAGAGGCCTTACAAGTGGTGGAAACATACTGGATATGGAAGACTTCTTTATATTACCTTACATTTTTATGTCCCTGGTAAAAGTTGTTCTCTTCTAGTGGCTATTTAGTGATTTAAATGAGTCGTTGATCGTGGTCCAGTTCACAACAGAACAAATGACTTTAGTGATGCATTTTGTAACAACAGCAGAACCTAGTGAAAATGTCCTTGAAATGGTGACTGTCAGAGAGCATTTTCTAGAATTTATTGACATTTATGATACTACAGGAGCTGGTATGAAAAATGTGCTTCTTAAAAAGCTGGAAAATACGGGAATTGTGATAGATGACATGAGAGGTCATGGCTACGATAATGGTGCCAATATGAGAGGAAAGAACAGAGGAGTGCAGACACGGATCCGAGAGTAAAACCCTCAAGCTTTTTTTGTCCCGTGCAGTTCTCATTCATTGAACTTGGTGGTCAGTGATGCAGCGTCGACTTCTAGTGAGGCTGCTGAATTTTTTAATGTAATTTAAAGCAGCTATGTATTTTTCTCTGCATCAACTCATCGATGGCAAATTTTGAAGCAACATCTGGGAACATCCTCTCTGACACTGAAACCACTGAGTGCCACGCGATGGAAAAGTTGAGTGGAGGCGATAAAGCCTATCAAACACCAAATTGTGAAGATGGATGATGCCATAGTTGCCATTATGGAGGATAATCCTATGACAGGAACCGTTCATGGGAGAATAGTGGCAGAGGGAAATGGAATCACCAGAAAGATACATAACTTCAAATTTCTGTGTGGCTTAGTGTTGTGGCATGACATACTGTTGGAAATAAATGTTGTAAGCAAGAGACTCCAAGGTGCTGACCTTGATATATCTGGAGCAACAGAACAACTGGACAAAGCAAAGTCATACCTACAGTGTTACCGGTCAGATGAGGGATTTCAAAACATTCTGAAGAGTGCACAGAAGTTGGCAGAGGAACTTCACACTGAAGCTATTTTCCCACCCATTCAAGAATACAAGAGTCACCAAAGAAGATGACATTTTGATTATGAGGCATGGGATAATCCCATAAGAGACCCCAAACAACAATTCAAAGTTGAATTCTTTAACCAGGTGCTAGATTGTGCAATACAGTCAGTTGAAGAATGTTTCCTGCAGCTCAAGGAACACAGCAGTATATTTGGGATGTTGTATGATATTCCAAAACTCCTCACTATACCTAAAGAAGACCTACACCAGCAATGCAGGGCACTAGAGACAGTGTTCACACATGATGACATGCGTGATATTGATGCGAGTGATTTAGGCGATGAACTGAAAGCCCTTTCAAAATACATTTCAGCAGGATCTACTCCAAAGGCTGTTCTGGAACATATGTGCACAAATAAGATGACCACTCTCTTTCCAAATGCTTTTGTTGCTCTGCGCATACTTCTAACACTTCCTGTAACAGTTGCCAGTGGAGAAAGCAGCTTCTCCAAGCTGAAGTTAATAAAAACACATCTACGCTCCACAATGATACAAGAGAGGCTGGTCGGCCTTGCAACCGTCTCAATAGAGCATAAGCTGGCCCAGACTGTGGATCTTCAGGAAGCAGTTCAAATCTTTGCAACCAAGAAGGCATGGAAAGCACTACTTTGATTATTCAAACAGATAAAAATGCCAGTGTTTACTATGCAGACAAAAAAAGTTACATTTGCTGTTCAGGCATTTGAAAGTTAAAATTTTTGGACAAGGCATTTTAAATTGTTAGTTCTCCTTTATTGGGGTAGGTAGCAGAGCAGTACCATGAGAGGAGTAGGACAGGAAGAAGGCAGAATTGAGACCTTTCAAAGTTTTGGCCCAAGCGAGGTGGGCATGGGGGCATCATTTGAGCTCCCCACCTCAGGTGCCAAAATGTTGAGGGCCGGCCCTGACGTGGGGCTGGAAATAGTGAGTCAGGACTCCTGGGTTTCATTCCAGGTTCTGAAGGGGAGAATCCTCTAGTGGTAATAGACCCATCTGCCCCATCCCTCCCACAAGCCTGTTTGTCCCCCTCTCTTCCTATGTGCTCCACTGCCCAAATCCTGCCTTATTCCTCCACTGTTCCTATCCAGGCCTATTTAGGATGAGCACAGACGCATCTGTACAGTTCTCTAAAACCCTTCTCCTCCCTTCCTCTCTCTCAAGCTCCTATGCAACTGCCCCTCCCCTCCAATCCTATCTCCCTCAGTTGCTGCTAGGCACACACTCCACTTTCTGTCTCTTACTGCTTCCCATCCCTATCTCTAGCTACTGTATTGTTTCCACCCCTCACCCTGCCTGCAACCCCTTCTCCCCATGTCCCACAGCCACTTCCTCAACACTCTGAAATCTAAGTCAGGCTGCTGCCTCTTCCTTCTTGCTGCCTGGGCAGAAACAGGGGGGTAGGGGTGAGCACTGAGCACACAAGAGAACCTACTACAGGCTTTCAGTTCAGATGCCCAGTGCCACAGCAGCTCAAAGCACCAACTTCAGGTGCCAGAATGTCTAAAAAAAATTCTTACAAATAATTTGTTAAAATGGGTAAAACAATGTGTGTTCTCCTCACCTAACCTCACTCTCAGAAATGGCTGCACCATTTTTGGTGAGACATTTAAAAAAAAAATTCAGGTTGAGGCAGACATGCCTGAACATTTAAAGTTTGATAAAGTTATAAGCAAATGAAAATTGGTTCTTAGGTTGTAATGGGAAGTGTTGGGTAACCTTACCTACAGGTATCGCTACCTGCACCAGAGGTAAACACACACACACACACACACACACACACACACACACACACGCACGAAATTATGTCAGTTGTGCTGCTGTATATAAGAAAGATAATCATTTAAATTATTGTTGCTACCACTTTTATACAATAGCAGCATATCGTGTACAAAGTATATCATGGAAGGTGTTGATGGAACAGTTATGATTTACTAAGTATGATTATCTTGTTCATATGCATGTATTACCTTTGTATCTGAAGTTATGAATAGTGTCTATGTATTTTAAACATGTGGCATATTCCAGACTGACACCCCGCCCCCCAGATAGAGTTACATCTTGGCCAGACAGCTGTGTGTCAGGGACACTCCATAAGAATGACCCTACTGGGTCAGACCAAAGGTCCATCTAGCCCAGTATCCTGTCTTCTGACAGTGGCCAGTGCCCCAGAAGGAATGAACAGAACAGGTAATCATCAAGTGAACCATCCCCTGTCGCTCATTCCCCGCTTCTGGCAAACAGAGGATAGGGACACCATACCTGCCCATTCTGGCTAAAAGCCATTGATTGGACCTCTCCTCCATGAATTTATCTAGTTCTTTTTTTAACCCTGTTATGGTCTTGGCCTTCACAACATCCTCTGGCAAGGAGTTCCACAGGTTGACTGTGCATTGTCTGAAGAAATACTTCCTTTTATTTGTTTTAAACTTGCTGCCTATTAATTTCATTTGGATGACTCCTAGTTCTTGTGTTATGAGAAGTAGTAAATAACACTTCCTTATCTACTTTCTCTACACCAGTCATGATTTTATAGACCTCAATCATATCTCCCCTTTGCAGTCTCTTTCCAAGCTGAAAAGTCCCAGTTTTATTAATCTCTCCTCATACAGAGAGATTTCCCTATTCTGAACCTTTTCTAATATATCTTTTTTGAGATGGGGCGACCACATCTGCATGCAGTATTCAAGATGTGGGTGTACCATGGATTTATATAGAGGCAACATGATATTTTCCATCCTAATTTCTATCCCCTTCTTAATTATTCCCAGCATTCTGTTCACTTTCTTGACTGCCACTGCACATTGAGTGGATGTTTTCAGAGAACTATCCATGATTCCAAGATCTCTTTCTTGAGTGGTAACAGCTAATTTAGACCCCATAATTTTATATGTATAGTTGGGATTATGCTTTCCAATGTGCATTACTTTGCATTTATCAACATTAAATTTCATCTGCCATTTTATTGCCCAGTCACTCCACTCTCACAATGGGCCATTGACAAACTCTCATTCTGTCCAGATAGCTCTTCCTGAAGACGCCTCAGACAGCAAGACGCCAATGGCCACCCTACATGATTCAGCAAAGCATGTAAGGGCATGTGATATGCTCAGGTGAACCTGGACTCCATCTTGGGCCAGTAACTTTCCACATACAGGGGCTGTTGGCTTTGTTTGGGACAGTAATATTCCAAGTATATGGCAGAGGATATAAAAAGTCACCTGTAACAGCTCCATGTTGCCACTCTCCTGCTCTGGACCGTGGATTTATAACTAAAAGGAGCATCTTGAACTATGGCTTGAGGTCCTTTCAATCTTTTGGAAGTTGTCAGCCAGACTTTACAAGCCAGCAGCCTATAACATTAGTGTTACAGACCTGATATAAGGACTTCATAATCATTTGCATGTATATGATCTATTAACCATTTATCACTCTCTTCTTTTCTTTTATTATTAAATCTTTAGTTAGTTACTAAGGATTGGCTGACAGCATGACATTTGGGTAAGATCTGTGTTATATACTGACCTGGGGATATGGGTCTGATCCTTTGGGCTTAGAAAGAACCTCACATATGGTGAAATGGGTTTTCAATAACCTCTCAATATATTAGACTGGGATGCCCACATGGGAGCTAAGGGCTGGAATGCCTATAGATTCATATTCATAGACTCTAGGACTGGAAGGGACCTAGAGGAGTCATCGAGTCCAGTCCCCTGCCCTCATGGCAGGACCAAATACTGTCTAGACCATCCCTGATAGACATTTATCTAACCTACTCTTAAATATCTCCAGAGATGGAGATTCCACAACCTCCCTAAGCTGTTTATTCCAGTGTTTAACCATCCTGACAGTTAGGAACTTTTTTCCTAATGTCCAAGCTAAACCTCCCTTGCTGCAGTTTAAGCCCATTGCTTCTTGTTCTATCCTTAGAGACTAAGATGAACAAGTTTGCTCCCACCTCCTTATGACATCTTTTCAGATACCTGAAAACTGCTATCATGTCCCCTCTCAGTCTTCTCTTTTCCAAACTAAACAAACCCAATTCTTTCAGCCTTCCTTCATAGGTCATGTTCTCAAGACCTTTAATCGTTCTTGTTGCTCTTCTCTGGACCCTCTCCAATTTCTCCACATCTTTCTTGAAATGCGGTGCCCAGAACTGGACACAATACTCCAGCTGAGGCCTGACCGGCGCAGAGTAGAGCAGAAAAATGACTTCTTGTGTCTTGCTCACAACACACCTGTTAATGCATCCCAGAATCACATTTGCTTTTTTTGCAACAGCATCACACTGTTGACTCATATTTAGCTTGTGGTCCACTATAACCCCAAGATCGCTTTCTGCCATACTCCTTCCTAGACAGTCTCTTCCCATTCTGTATGTGTGAAACTGATTGTTCCTTCCTAAATGGATCACTTTGCATTTGTCTTTATTAAACTTCATCCTGGTTACCTCAGACCATTTCTCCAATTTGTCCAGATCATTTTGAATTTTGACCCTATCCTCCAAAGCAGTTGCAATCCCTCCCAGTTTGGTATCATCTGCAAACTTATTAAGCGTACTTTCTATGCCAATATCTAAGTCATTGATGAAGATATTGAACAGAGCCGGGGGATTGAGTCTGGTTTCTGGTTAAACAATGTGGTACTGAAGAAGCTATTTTGTTACTGGTTGAGTGAATCTAATTAAAGAATAAACCAGTTTTTGGGGATTGCCTGCCCAAGGCACCCAATCACATCAATGATGGGGTGTTTACACTAAGGAGGAAAAGGAGTTGTTTAGAGCGGGTCCAACTGGGAGTAATGGGATGAAGTCTAGCACAGGGGAAAATTTAGGCTAGATAGCAGGAAACATTTCTTAATCATGACTCTATTTGAATGTGTATGGTCCCCAAGGGAAGTGGTGGAGGTCCCGTTGGTTTAGATATTTCCAATTGGATTGGAATTCCAATTGGAGATCACTGGAGAACCACTGGCCGTGGTTCGCTGCTCCAGGTCAATAGGAGCTGCTGGAAGCAGTGGCCAGTATGTCCTTCGGCCCGCGCCACTTCCAGCAGCTCCCATTGGCCTGGAGCAGCAAACCGCGGCCAGTGGGAGCCATGATCAGCCAGACCAGCAGACGCAGCAGGTAAAGAAACCGGCCTGGCCCACCAAGGGCTTTCCCTACACAAGCGGCATTCCAAGTTTGGGAAACACGGATATAGGGGATAACCCTCTCATGAAACCCAGAACAATAGACTAGATATTACCTATTTGGTTATTATTATCATCATAGTGTATGAAAGCTTTAGAAACTGAGCTCGTTATAAATAGGCAAATTCAAAGATCAATGTGGAATTAAGCCTATTATAACTATTGGTTCATAATAAAGGTCTGTCATTAAAGGTAACAAGAGCTAGACAGGTTCCCAACTAGAAGTCAAATACAGTTAACTTCCTGATTATCAAATGTTTCTCTGAAAAAATCTTTTTAAAATAAATACTTAATCACTGCTTGCAGAGTCTTCTTGGAACATTTAATTAACTTTGCACAGCTGAGTACTGATACAAAGCTTTATGTGCTTTTGTCTCAAAAATTACAGGGCAAATATCAAATTATAAACTTTAATACATCAGTTCACATAACAGCCACTCCTGTAGTGGCCAGGAGAAGGTAATAATCGTATTAATGATAGTTGAACCTGAAAAAGATTAGAAAAGGCTTCCAAACTTCAGATGTTTATCCAAATTGGTTTCAGTGCATTCTAGGAGTCAAGAAACTGCACATTTGGGGAGGTTAAAAAAGGAACAGTACAAGAAACCTCGTCCATCTCAGATATAGCCAGTCGGGCCTCTGAGATCTAGAGTGTCCTTCATTTTTTCTTATTACTATTTTTGCATTACAGTAGTACCGAGACGCACGGTGCATACACATATTAAGAGACAACCCTTGTGAAAGCACTCTTGTGTTGTCCTGTTTGTGCCAGGCATCTATCATTTGGACGGCCATGTCTCCCCGATTTATTTCCTGACACCACCTCGCACAGAGTAAAAGTTACCAAGAGCTTTGGGTTGAAAGAACCCCAGTTAACAGCTGCTCCACTCTGGCTCCACAGGATGGGGAAGCATTTGAGAAATTTCTTAACCCCTACTGCTTTTTTCTTACCCCCTCTTCTCAAACCTTGCCTTTGCTGGTCTGATGATGGTGGTCAGATGTACATCTATTCAGTTTACACATTGGAATGATATTGTTTGTCCAATGGTTCGTATGATATAGAAGAGTCTTGATAGAACTGTAAAATACTGTAAATGACTATTTCTATAGTGCTATAGGGGAACATGGTATTTGACACACAAAAACAAAATGAGCAGCTTGCAGTATAGCTAAATGATCTATGATTTCCAGGGTTTTCGTTGTGGTCTCCCTTTATAATAACTGAGTTGAATTTTATTGCAGGGTTTCATATTACACAGTATGGCCTCAGTCTTGCAAAGAGATGCATATAGGGGGATCCACCATGTATTTCTCCACTGAAGTATACCTGTGTGAATTTCCTTCCAGGATTGAGACCTGTTCCTCTAATGTTGTTGCATAGTATATGCTGCATTATCTAGGCATGTAACTACAATGGAATGTACAAAGTTATCTTAGCATGGGACTCCTCAAACACACTAAGCCAAACCCTGAAATCCTTACCTGGAGCTTAATCAGCCACAGTGAGACAAGGCAGAGTTTGGTTACTATAATTAACCCCCTCTCAAATTAGGGATAGTCCTAGTTACAAATCAATCACCTTCGGTAGTTACTATTTCCTTGGTAAGCATGAGGAAGGAAAATATTACATCATGATTTTGTTTCTCTCAGATAAAATAATCACAGAGGACATTAGCTATATTGCTGAGAGGCTCCTGTTTATGTCTGAGACACAGAATAGTGCATGAACTCTGCACTATGAAATAACTGAGAGGAAATGCTTTAAAATTCACAGATAGTGAGGCGGTACTGGTTGCATTTTTTGTCATTCCAGCCTCCATCAGTGTACATCTCCACACAGTTTTCCCCTCCTTTGCCATTTGGCTCACGAGCACGCCAGTTGGTATAATTCAGAGGTTTCCCATCCAGATACTGGAATTCACCTGGAACATCACTCTCCCTTATACCCAGATAAGCATATTTGTTAAACTGTTTCACAATATCCAAAATAGCATCGTTTTCCTCCTGGTTCTTGGGGGTGGCGATGGAGCCACCAGCATGTTCACATGCTTTTAATGTGGTTTCAAAATTGACTTCTTTCCCATTGGTAGCGAGAATTTTTTCCCCCACTTCTGTTATTTTTCCTTCCAAAGTAAGGACTGCAAAGGAAAGTGAAAAGATCTGGTTGGTTTTTTGTCTTATTTTATACTGTCCATGTTCCTACTATACTCCTGGGAAGGGAGAAAAACCATGAGGAAATGAAAGAAAGGAAAAGAAGAGAACATTACAAATAGAAAGAGGAAAGAAGGAGGAAAATATAAAGGGAGGAAGGAAGGATGATTGAAAAGAGTGAAGAGGAGGAGAAAAGGAGGAACTACCTCTGTCGCAATCCTACCAACTCATTAGTTTTTTCAGTGAGTCTGTATAATTCTTCACCTATGGACATCTGTCTCTCCTCCTACAACCTAAATGTGCTCCACTCCCATATACTAAATACAGTTTCCGACCTGCTCTGTTATGTGCAATCAAATTTTAACAAGGGAAAAGGAAAGTAATTTTGACAAAATCTTTGATTTTTCTCCCCAATTTTCCCCAACAGCTCTAATGACTACACCACCCCAGAGTGTATTGAGAATATAAGCACTACTGACATCATACAACTGCCTCAGTTTCAATGGATTCCCAAGAGTTCAACTATAACACACAATAAAATCCTTTCTAAGAAGATTTTTTTAATGCAATTTGAATGAATGTGAGTGGCGTTTCCTTTAAGGTCCTTGGTACTCGGGGAGAATCAGGCCCTGTGTAAGCTCAACAGAGGTCTCATCTGCTTTGGAGAACAACTGTGAGAAACCTATGTAGATCCTCTTGCTGAGGGAATGGGCCATAAGCGGTCTCCTATTAGAGATTTGTGCTTCTCCAGATGGAGCTCAGTTCCTGTGAGTACCCTCCCCAGATGATCTGTTTCAAAAGTGCTGAGCCACACACCTCACCTTGCATGTTTCTTGCTCCTTCTCATAAATAAACCAATGGAAAGTTAGACAAAAGGGGGTAACTTTTCTGCTCTGTTAAGAATTGCAGATTCCACTCCCTAAAGTGGGAGTGGCACAGTAATCAGTTGGTCATGGTGAGGGAAACCTACTCCCACAAAGCAACATGTACAAGCAAGAGAAACTGCAATAGCCTGCTTGATGTGTATCTCCACGTGCTGCCCTACATGCTGGACATGCACAGCACAGTTCTTTGCACTATGCTATGCCTAGTTCATTTTGATTCTTGTCTATGTAAGTTCTGATACTCTGTTCATACATGTAGTATGCAGAATGCTCAGTATATTGTATAGCTCTAAGCACCCGTCTATGTCCCATCTTATGGACAGCCTTTTGCATTGCACTATATACTGCATAGACACACACACACTGACCAATCTTTCGTGCATGGCTTCCATTACTGAAATATCTGAGTGCCTCACAAATTATCTTTACAACACCTTTGTGAGGCAGGGCAGTGCTATTATCCCCATGTTATAGTACTGAGTGACTTGCCTAGGGTCATACAAGATGTTTGTGGCAGAGCAGGAATTGAACCCTGGTCTCCCACATCTCAGGCTGGGCTGTTGGATTAGCTTTTCCGTCCTTCCAATGTGCAACAAACACCTCAGCATAGTTAATTGGTGTTTGGAAGTAAGTTTTGGTGAGGAAAGTTTTAGAATGGAATACAAGTTTTGAAATGCAACTTGCTTTAAGTTGGGCTCTCATGGTTCATTTTGTACATTGCATTTTACACAAGTTGTGAGGAAAAGCAGAAAGATTACCTCCTTCCAGTCTGGTAATTCGATGCATTAAAACCTGGAGGCTTTCTTGCATTTCAGGATCAATAGAAGCAGGCAGGCCTAGAGATAATAATAATTATACAATCTACTTCACTGATATGAAAAATGCATCATATACAATTAATAACAATTTTCCAAAATTGTCTTGTACTTGATGTATGTCAGTTTCATTTTCTGTGGTGGAAAATTCTATTTCCCTGTATTTATATATTTTCAAAGAAACTCTATCACATATTGATTGTTCTTATACATAATATATAAAGTATATGCCTGTTGAAACTCCAGAGAGTTTCAACTACTGGAGAGTAATTACTTAAAGCACATTATATGTGAAATAAGATCCATTTTTCTATTCTGAAGTCTTTTGTGTATGTGAAATCCATGAAAGTGTTAATATTTTAGAAACTGTATCCTGCGTAGGCTGAACCAATCAGAACTTGCTGTGATTTAAATTTGCAACTTGACAGCCACAATGGAAAACTTTAGTGGGTGTGGAGTTCCTGTGATATTGAACAGAACTGGAATTCTCTTCTCTGTTTCCTTTATGGTCAGTTAAACTCTAATAATTTTTCAGTATGATTCTATCTGAATGGTGACTGCAAAAATGTCATTGTAGGTTCTTTCCAAGATGACATATGACATATTCATAGTTTATAGATAGAGATTTTAAAAACAAAAACAAAAAAACTCCCAGCATGCAAGTTTTTCATGGGATCTGAGAATCAAGCTGCCTGTTTTTTTCATACAAAATCATCACCAGTAATAAAACTTCTGCAGGTGAAATTATGCCATCAGTGACACCTGTACAGTCCCATTGCCATCAGTGGGGTAGAATAACTGTAACTGATTGAAACTCAGTACAGAATTCTGTTGCTGCTGCACAAGGAGGAATAGATTCCTTCTTAGTGTCTCGGAGCTGTGCTGGCTCTGCTTTTGTAAGACGAGTAAAAGGTAGTAAAACGTATTTTAGTCAATACAGTCAGGAGATCTGATAGATACAGGAAGCAGTTCAGTTGAATAACAAAGGCACCATTTTTACAGTCACTTCTAATAGCAGAACTGCACTTTAACAGACTCAGTTACTTTTCCCGGGACTGCTTTATACACAGCACACGTATCCAGTTTTTTTGGACTAAACAAAGATTTGTCTTATTCACCTGGTGGTCCAGGCTCTCCTCTCTCACCCTTGTTGCCTTTTTCACCCTGGGGTCCTTTCACCCCAGGAAGCCCATCTCTTCCAGGAAGACCTGGCATGCCACTGGGTGGCCCCTGAGGACCTGGAGAAAAGAAGCACACAAATGAAAAATGTACAATTTTTTTTTCAACTAATGCATTTTATAGGAAATTCAGAATAAATATGGGTTTAACAGATGCTGGCCAGCAAAGCAACAAACTGCATTGTGCTTCTGAATAACTTCATTAATGCACAAGCCTCAGGTGACTGTTGGCTTCATAACAGAGGCAAAACACTGGCTTCCTGGAATGAGCAACCAAATGCATGTTAGGATCCCAACTACTTCAATCTTGGAGCATCTTTGGTGATGGAGCTGGAGAAAGATTCTGAGCTGCTTTTTGGCATGGAAGGAATATTGCACAATGCAACAACCAGCACCTGCAGGTGGTGCATTAATAGATCAATGGTGCATACTGCCCCTTGGCTTCAACAACCTGAGAAGTGCATCAGAAACCTAATTAATACACTGATATGTAATTGCTTCCTGGTATTACATTTTCATGAATTCATTTTAAAAAATAGTTTTGTTGAGCATTATAGAAAGTATCTTTCTGCATGAAAAGTACTGAAAGGGTAATAGAAAAGAGATGGGGAAAGCTATGCTTGTGAATGCACTGATCAATTTTCTGCTCTAATTTCTCTCTTATTTTAAGAATACCCTGAACTGTTGCCTTCTCCTCTTATGCCCAAGAAATCAGTTGTAGTTTATGCTCAACAGCCACTTTCATCTAATTTTCTTGCAAAAAAAATGAATGTGGACTATAGACCAGCATCCCATTCAACTTTTACACTGGGAAGCAGGTTTAAAAATGGTTGAAGGAGCCACAAACCTTTTCTGTAAGGGAAGCTTGTCACGGGGAAGGGGACAAATTAACAGTTGGAGCTGAGTGGGAGATTGTTTCCACATGAGTCTTTGAGATATCAGTTTTCTTTCCTGTCCCAAATCAGGACAAAAAAGTAGAAATCATGAACTAATAAGTAAAAAAAAAAAGTTTGGATCGGGTCAACTGAAGTGTTTTATTTCTATCATTTCAAAACCTTTTGGTTTTGATCTTTTAAAACCTTTTCTTTTAAAAAATATGAAAATTGGATGTTTTTTGAATTGTGAGATTTGTCAAAAATAACCCTTTTCAGCAAACCATTATAGTTTTGACGAACTGACATTTTATGACAAAAAATGTGTCAGAAAATTCCTAACCAGCTCTAATAAAATTGCCACTTTTTCTCCATCAGCTTCTCACTCTTCTGCCAAATAACTGCTTTTGTTTCCCTCTCATTTCCACAACATTAATGTTCCTTCTACTCTACACCACTGGGAGTTGTTGCACCAGCAGAAGTTCACTACAAGTTGGAACTACAGGACAATTTCACTCTCAGCAGAAATTCACTGTATTTACTGACTTCACTGTAACAGGGTTACCCTGTGCATTAAATAGAACTCACCATTTTTTATTTCATCTGACTCAAGGAAACAGGTGATAAACCATCTAGTTTACTAAGCATAATAGTCAACACAGCAATACATCTATTTAAAAGGGGAGATAACCACTGACCATACCTGGTGGGCCTGGGTTTCCTTTCATACCATCTCTTCCATCTCTTCCAGGCAATCCATTGGCTCCTGGGGTGCCAGGGATTCCAGGAATTCCTGCACACTTCTCCTCAGCATGACACGTCACCAGAAAAAAAAACCCTGCTGCAAGTACGTGAAGTGACTGGAGTGACAGCATTGTTCAGGCCAGCTACAAAAGCAAGTTGAATTTACGATGCAATTCTGCACTGAGAAAAGTAGGAGCTGGTTTATGCTAACTGGAAATAATGAAGAAGTGGTCATTGTTAGATTCAAATTTGGCCTTGAATGAAGTCTTCAATTTGGGATTAAATCTTTCAAGTTTTGTCCCCCACCTCCTCCTCATTTATATTGAGGTTATGGAAGTATCCCTAAAATGACCCAAGCCTGAGAGATAATATTAAAAAGATCAATTAGTCATTTGGTGGCAACGGTCGTAAATCATGCCTTTTTTTTATTTGATGTGTGTACATCAAATGTAATATATTACATGGCAGTTTTGAAAAATGCATAATTCCAAACATTAACTTGCAAGCTGGATTGATTCTTATTCTATGTATGGCTAAATCCCTTAAAAGCAGCAAAGAATCCTGTGGCACCTTATAGACTAACAGACGTATTGGAGCATGAGCTTTCGTGGGTGAATACCCACTTCGTCGGATGCATGTAGTGGCATCTGAGCAGCCTGATGAATCTCACACCCACCACGTACATATTTCAAGCTGTTAGCAGTTAATGCTTTCAAGATGTGATACACTAAAATGGGAAGAAAATGTAAATCTGTATCGAATACATTTCAGAAGTATTCAAAAGTTAAAAAAAAAACAACCCAAAACAGGAGAAAAGGATGAAGTTGAGTGTGTGGCTTACAAATGGTGTGGCCCAATTATTAAATGAAATATTTATAGGGTAATAGATCTAAGTCTACAACAGTAAACTGTTTATTGAAATGAAAAGTTTTATTTGGGGATTAGAGATATATTGTTTTCTAAACGCAGAGGTGGCATTGTGTTTTGAGTTCTGTTTTAGTTCTGCAGCAAACCACACTGAGGAATGAAAGTCGAAGAATTAATCTACTGAATACCTTTTTCCCCGTCTTTCCATCCACCAAAATAAACCCTGATATTTACTGAGTCCATGCCACTGCCCATGGCCCTGTGGTTACAGTGCTGTTTTTAGTGAGCTGGCAGACTCAAAGCTAGCTCTGATATGCCTACATGTTGCGTCTCAATTGCAGCATAGAGATACTCTAATTCTTGCTCTACCTCTCTCTCCTCATTCTTAAAATCCCAGCATTTTTCAAGCAACTCCACATCTGATGAAATCACTAATATGAGTAGACTAGAATAGTAACAATAAAGATAAATACAGCAAAGCATTTTAAAATATAATAGAAAATGTAGCATGGCCTAAGTGAAGTTCTTTGTAGTTTTATAAAGCGTTTACTCACCCGTCTTCTCTGAAGTAGAATGAAAAAAAAGTCCTCAAAAGTCTCATTTATAGAGTATGTTATTTGATAACACACCTGCATACCAAAGTGGAGGCTTGATAAGTATAATTTGAATGATTCTTTTTTGTTTTGTTCACACACTTAATTTGTTACACAAATATTTAGAAAAATTTCAGGCACTGTGAGACGCTGGTTTCCTCAATTATAGTAATAAGTTATGTTTTAATGGAGAAAAAAACTCAAGCAGAACAGGTAGTCTCTAAAGATGTTTTTGGAGTTAATTCAAAGAATACAAAGTTTTCATGGAACTTTCATCTCATTTCTAAAATAAACCTTGTTATTGTTCAAAAGATTACAAGGAAGGATGGGCGGGTAGCTAAGGGAGGGGGTGTGTGGCCTAGTGGTAGCACACCGGACTGGGACTCACGAACACAGGGCTCTAGTTCCAGCTATGCTAGTGGTCTGATGGCTGGTGTTGGGCAAATCAATTCCCTTTCTCTGTGCCTCAGTTTCCCCCAGCTATAAAATGGGGGATAATGATATTGATTTCCTTTGTAAAGCCCTTTGAGACCTACTGGTAATGATCACTAAGAGCTAGGTGTTGTTATTAAGGCAATGGACCAGGACTCATGAGGTGTAGGTTCCGTTTCAGGCTCTGCTAAAGACTTCCACTGATAACCTGGGCAAGGCACTTCATTTTAAAGATGGGAAACTGAGGCACAGAAAAATTATGTTAATACTACTTTCTTTCTCCCATCCTTTGGCTGACTTGTCTGTCCCTGGCCTGAAGAGATCACGGCATGACTAGTATCTTACCTATGTGTACATACAGTACCTGGCACAACAGGTCCTCAATCTAGGTTAGGTATTCCAGGTGCTACTATAATATTAGTAATATATAGTATTTTGATTTTCAGTATAGCACAAACCATATACAAGTCAGAATAAACAAGAAATAGAAATCTGATCTGTGTACATCTTTATAACATTTACTTTAGATTCATATTTTTTCCCCATATAATCGAGTTTATATGTCAAAACCACTATCGCCACCAAACAAACAATCGTTTTAAAAAACTTTGCTGACATCGAATAGCAACTAGGACAATCACTAAAAAACAGAGAAACAATCAAGGTAACAGAGACTTGTAATCTACCTATGCAACAAACCTCCGTTTAAGTGAAGTGTGCCATGGGGAAAGAATAGCAAACAGTGAACCATAATGATCTCCAATGTTTGAAAGTTTCCTGAATTTGTGTGTTTCTTTACCCAGAAATACAGAGGTTATTGTCTCTTTTACAGTTTTGTTGAAATGTGAGAGACTATCCTTGTATCTAGCAGGCCTAAAAGAGGTCTAGGGCATGTCTACACTTAAACCATTACAGAGGCACAGCTGCAGATGTACTGCTGTGGCGCTTCAATGTAGACACTACCTACACCAGGGTTCTTCGTTACAAGGACAGTCCATATTTTACTGTACTACAGCTCTATAGGAGGAAGGGGTCAGATTTTTCCAGTACTGCACAATACAGAGTCTAGCTGCTAATAATATAAAAAAGCAATCCTTCTCACCTAGTTGTAATTCAGGAAATTGCAAAAATTTCTCTAAGGGTCTGATATACAAAGGTGCTGAGCACTCACTGCTTCAGTTGACTTCATAGTCTCTGTGGGTGCTCAGAACTTCTGAAGAAAATCAGGCCTATAGTTTGTAATCTAACAACTGTCTGAAATGGTTTTTAAACCCCGAAGCTATTTTGTTAATAGGTTTGAAACCAGTAATTCCTTGGGAACAGAAATTCCCAACTGAAACAGTTGCCATCTTATTTTTCTCGCCCTGTTTCCTAAAGCCCCTTGGCCTGATCTATACACATGTATTGTTCTGGTATAACTATTTTGCTTAGGGGTATGATTTTCTACTGCCATAGTTTACCAGCACAACATCTAGCATGTGTCATGATGGTGTACCTTATTCCTCTTCTTATGTGGAAATAAGCTACACTGTTAAGGCACCTTTATACCACTATAACTGCATCCGGACTGGGAGGGATCATTCCACGTTAAATGTACTGTTGGGTCAAAGCAGAACAACTTTGGTATTAGGATGAGGCCTTGAAGTATGCATTGCTATTTACTCTCTGGCCTGAGAAACTGACTTAGCATTTGATACAGTAGAAAAATCACTATGCAGAAATTAAAAAATTTCTATTTATGACCATCCGTTGCATCCGACGAAGTGGGTATTCACCCATGAAAGCCCATGCTCCAATACGTCTGTTAGTCTATAAGGTGCCACAGGACTCTTTGCTGCTATTTATGACCAGACATCGTATTTGTGACATACCAGGGTACAATCCAGACCAATGAGTATCTGTGTCACCCCAGCCCTGTAACGTGTGGTGCCCTTTACAATTCCTTGCAGCTTACAAATAGCGTCCAGCATGTAAATGTCTCCCAGCTATGTCTGTGTGTTTGCTGCCTCCAGCCAGCCACATTTTACCAACCTTAAAGATTACCACAGGGTAACGAGTCTCATTTTTCCCCCCAGAAATGTACTTCCTGACCTGCCCAGCCCTGTCCTCAACAGTATGAGTATATTAAGTCTGTTATTCCTTTAAGGGAATAATATGCACACAACTTGCAGGGGCGGCTCTAGGCACCAGCAAAACAAGCTGGTGCCTAGGGCAGCCAAATCTAGGGGACGTCCCCTGCGGCCGGGGGTGGGCGGCAGGCTGGGCCGGCGGACCTGCCGCAGTCATGCCTGCGGGAGGTCCCCGGAGCTCCGGGACGACCGGACCTGCCGCAGGCATGACTGCGGAGGAGGCGCTCGTCCCGCGGCTCGGCTGGACCTCCCGCAGGCATGACTGCGGCAGCTCAAGCGGAGCCGCCGCGTCCGCGAACCGTCCGCAGCCGCGGGGGGTACAGCCGAGCCACGTGGGACCAGCGGACCCTCCGCAGTCATGCCCGCGGGAGGTCCGCTGCTCCCGCGGCTCCGGGGCGCCTCCCGCGCATGACTGCTTGGGGCGGCCAAAACGCTAGAGCCGCCCCTGACAACTTGTAACCCCAAATAGAGTTGCCCTGATACATCAACTTGAACATGCTAGATTAGATAAAAGAGTAACACATGTTTATTAACTACAAAGAGATAGATTTTTAAGTGAGTGCAAGTAATGAGGTGACAAAATTAGAAATGATTACAGTACAAGAAAAATAAGGATAAAATGTTTACTGATGTCTGACAAACTATATTAGATTAAGAGAAAAGTTTGACTCCCTTCAGAGTCCAGCGCCTGTTTCCTTTGCCTCTTCCAGTGCAGTGAATGCAAGAGAGAGAGAGAGAGAGAGATGGGGGAGTGTCTTGGGGGTTTGTCCCTCCATTTTATAGTTTCAGTCCCCCTCTTGACAAACATTTCCAGCTGAGAACCAGGATCCAAAGAGTCTATGTGGAAGGCTATTCCCTGACATTTTTTTTTTACCTGTTTGAACTTCTTTTGTCTTCCCTTCCTGCATGATGATGCTGTTTACTGCTTACATGCAAATTAAGTAGAGCACATATTCCTTTGTTTAGGGCAGACCCGTTTGCCAATTTCTGTTTGGGCAGGGCTGCTTGGTTTGGAACATGTGTTATCACCACCATGCAGGGGAATATTATAACTTCACATACACTGTTGCCCCACATAGTTTACTAGGACAGTACTGACCAGCAAATTATGAGTTTTCAAATGATACGTTAAAAGACATACTTTATACAAAGATTACTAAACACCGTGTAGGGGTGTATTCTGTCATAGTATTGCACTTATAAAAATAAACTTCATAACATTTAAGTTAAACCATAAAAATTAAAATCTTCAAGCAATTAGATACTCTTAGAAAATTCAGCCCTTTTCATCTATTTGCTCTTCTAGGAAAGAGAAATGCCAATTATACCAGCCTCCCCCCCCCCAAAAAAAAATCAGCATAAGGATTTTTCAGCTTCTGTGGAAAAAGGTAGTGTTTTCTCTGCGGTAGGAAATATATAACTTTATTAACAGAAGAGCTACTTGTCCTTTGCTTTTGGATTACATATTTTTCCTGCTTTCTTATTTCCTTGAAGTCACACATTAAACTCTCAAATTCAAGTAGCCTGGATACTGCATGACAAAAGGAGTTCATTGTCTCAGTGAGTCACAGTAAGCTAGATGGAGCAACTGAATGCAGAATGACCTCGAAGAAGTGGGTGCCATTGATTTACCATAAATCATTTCTACGATTTTGACCTGGGAAATAATTCCTGAAATGGATCATTAATCTAATCCTGTGTCACACATGGAACATGTTCAAAGACCACATCTGTGCAAAGAATAAATTAATTTGTTACTCCAGAGTCAACCTGGGAGTTAGTTTGGTGGACATTACTTGCATATATGTCACATGTACTACTTGGTACTAAACAAAGTAAATGATAGATTAATTTATAAAGCTAGCTACCTTGCAAAAAATCCAACTGGTGGGCCAGCACTTCTTCAAATACGGTGTATATGTATAGCATACACAGTGATCACTTGCTAAAGTTCCCTTTATCACTCTTCTTTATAAGACTTTTGCAGACTCCCTTTTTTCAGATGAAGTGTTGGTGCCAGTGGTACCATCCATATTTCAGAGAGGCTCTTATGGAGCGTATTCTCACACATGCAGTATCTACGCCATTTCGGCTCCCACTAGTGATATTTGGAATTTGGATGACATCTCAGACCTGATCCAGAGGCCACTGAAGTCCATAGAAAGACTCCCATTGACTTCAGTAAGTTTTACCTCACACCCCTAATTTGTTTCCAAGCTCAGTCAAACCTTACTCACAACATGATTCTCTATGCAGTCATCCATGTTCACATGTGGCACCATGATAACTGAACGCCTCATTAGCCATAGTCTCTTCAGTCACTATCATTCTTTATATCTAGACGTTTTTCCATGACAATTTCTGTGTGGGGAGTTTTTTCTTCTTTTATGGACTCATTAAACTTACCACAGGACCATGGCAGACGTTAGCTTTTGGGGACCGGAGATGCACCCTCTGGGTATGTCTACACAGCAATGAGAGCACTCAAGCTTAAACTCCCTTGCATCCACACACCAACTGTGTTAACCTAGGGCTTGGACCTAAGGTCCCAAGACCCTGTGGTGCTGGAGGTTTCAAGCCTGTGTTAAGCTGGGACCTAGGGTCTGAGCCCTATTGCTTTCCTGTGTGCATGCAGCCCTAGCTTGACTTGGGTCCTGGAAGTCCTCTGGACTGGATTGTATCCCAGAGTTCCTTCAGGCCACTTGTTTAGTCCTCTCTATGTAGGTAATCTGTGATGCAGTCTATTGCACTCTAGTGCAAATGGTGTTCCCTGATGCCTGAGAACAGGGCTGGGTGTGGTACTAATGCAGGTTGATGGAAAGGGGGAGAGACACTCCATCATGTATCTGAGCAGGAATCTGCTGCCCCGGGAGCAGAACTATGCAGCCATAGAAAAGGAATGCCTGGCCATGGTGTGGGCCCTTAAAAAGCAGCAGCCATATGTATTTGGGTGGCACTTCATTGTGTACACTGACCATTCGCACCGACGTGGCTACACCAGATGAAAGGGGCCAGTGCCAAGCTCCTGAGGTGGAGTCTCCAGTTTCAGGATTATAACATGGACCACCTTGATGTCAAGAGGAGAGGGGGACTGGAACTTCCCCAGGCCACTGACTAAAGTGGCTCCACTCAGTTCGGTCTTGGAGGAGAGAGAGATATGACAAAGTGGGATTTTATTCATCTTTTTATGTTGCATGTGAGTCTTACTGTCCTGTACTAATACTATGTATACCTCAGTTTCCCAGTGTACTGCACCAATACGTCAGTGGTGAGAATTGGGTGCATGATTTTGCTGAGGCCCTTGGGGCAGGTGAGGCTGCCCAGCTGTTTACACCTATGTAACCTGAGACCCAGGAGAGGGATGCAACTAGGTGACACCTGTTGCCCAGGAAGCGAGACAAAGAAGAGGAGGAGGAGCAATAGTGGGTGTCAGAGGTAAGGTAGCTGGAAGCTGGCAGTCTGCATAGTGGGACTGGAAGAGGGGGAGTCCAGGGTTTCTGGCTCAGGACTCTCAAGATGGACTTGGCTGAAAGTCACTGATTTCTGTAATAGCAAGCTCCGTTCCATGCTGTGTTCCTGTCAACTAATAAACCATGACCAGAACCTCTGCTGTAGTTTTGATTCCAGTTTCATTCTGTTTTACCGGATGCCTGAGAGTCACATCTGACTGCAGAGTTGGGGTGCAAGGCCCTCTGGCTTCCCCAGAAGCCCCACCTGAGCGGACTCGCTGAGGGAAGTGCACGGTGTGGAAGGGGCTGCTGAATGCTCTGAAAATCCTTAATCTAGGGTTAAAATGCAGAGTAGATGCTCAAGCCCAGGGTTCCCTGACATGGGTCAGCTGACTTGAGTCCAACTAACCCTAAGCTTACATTGCTGTGTAGACATACCCCCTGACTTCTATAGAACAGGCTCAGAACTTTGGACATCGGTCCACACAAGCAGGGAAAAAGTGACAAACGGTATTCAGTCCTTTTTCCCTGACATCCAAGCTTCATTTCTGGAGTTCTGAATCAAGCTTCAGAGCTGAATTCTATCCTTTTGTAATGAGCCCACTGGGGCAGCCTTGGAGAACAGTGGTTAGATTATCATGACAACTATTAATCATGTTTAAATTGAGTTTAGAAACTATAGCCTGGCATTTTCAGTCCATCTTGTGATTAGCTATTTTCACAATGATTTGGCTCCTTCTGACTGGAAAATAAGCCATTTTTGGTGTTGGCTTGACTTGGAATCAAAACTACAGCAGAGGTTCTGATCAGGGATTCAACTCCAACCCTTCCTACTTTCAAACATTCAGCAAAAAAACTTGAAATAGTTCTCCTTCTGATTGATCTTGAGGATTATTATGTAGGAAAGGCAGGTAATTTGCCAGTCAAATATATTTTATCTGGACCATTTTGTTCCATGCTGTATATTAAAAACAAAGGAAATTAATTACAGTAAGGTGCATTAAAATAACATCGATGGTTAACAAAAATACCCTAAGTGAATTCAGACTTAAGTTAATAACTTCATCCTTTGCTTACTCCACTCAGTCTCTGTATGGTAGATTTTAACATGTAGCTTTCTTTTGGGGCTCTTAAAAATAAAAGGATAACTTTACAAACCATATTAGTTGCAATTCCTAAGCACAATTAGGTTGGCTATAACTCAGAATTTTCCTTGCTTTTGTGGGTTCAAAAGCAGGCAGGACTCATTTCTGTAAAATACATCATATAATTCCATGTACCAAATGTTTAACAATGGATTTTTCCCACATTTGCAGACATGTCAAGTTTTAGTATATAATGAAATTTCAAGTAAAGATCAAGCTAAAAAACTATTGTGGAAGAAAATAGTCAGTCAGATGGCTGCATACTGTTCTCACTGCTTATGATTCAAGCATAATAACCCCCAAAGCCTTTACCTGACCGATAGTCGTGGAGGCTTATGTTTACCTGGCACTGCACGGTAGCTAGGAATGTATTTGAATTCCCGAATGATTTCTTTTGAAAGTGGTGTTTAAATAAACGTAACAGCTACAGAAGAAAGGATCCAGTAACAACACTTAGATACATAAGTGTTCCTAGGAAACTGGGCAGAATACATGGCAACACATTTTAAAAGAGGAACTGTAACTTCATGTTCTTTCATGTGGGTTACATAACTGGAGGACAATGAAATAATCACCTCCCTGTGGTTAAAAAAAACATAAGGTGGGCAAAAATCCCCAACCACAGCCATTGTTAATCTTCACACCCACTGCCTCACCTTAATTATGTGAGATCATTGATTACAACAGTGGCCTGGCAATGAACTAGATAGACTGACAAAACAGAGCAATTTAGACGTGGGATTATTTTTCCTCTGAATCCTATCCCCCATGCTTGATGGTTTGAATTAAACTGAATTTGAAACCAAGCCATCCCTGAGCCTCCCTAACCATCTTTAATAGCTCATAATTGCTATCCATTGCCACACAGCAGTATTGGAAATACTAATTATTGCAAATAGGGGAAATGACCTATGGCATCTCAATTATCACAGTATCATAACTGGGTAAATGCTGCCCTTTTAATGGAAAGCACTGCACACCAGTAATCACAGAAGTGTCCCAACAGATTATACCTCCAAGGAGATGATCTTTACAGAGTCCCTCTCTATCTTATCTAGGGAAGCCATCAATTTATGCTTGAACAGGCCCTGGGCAAGACTGCCTGAGACCATGTGTTTGTGCTTCATATTTTGCCCCATAAACAACCACCTGGCATTTGTTGTCAGTTTAAAATAAGGATAATCAACTCCACGGATGGTAATTGGCCCTTTTAGGCCATTACATCAGTCCCTTGGGTTGCCTATTGCAGGGGAAATGATGGGCCCACTGATACTGCAGTAGTGTATGGTACAATATATGTCCAAAGACATTGTCAACAGTTTTTTTGTTTGTGTGTGAAATCCAGGAGCCGGGGAACATTGAAAGTGCATGGTATAAATATGAATTATATAGTAAAATAAGCTCACCAAGTTGCTGTTCAAGCCTGATTATCATAGCAAAGAGAAACTACTTTACAATCTCCATCAAGGGACCTCATCGGATAATGAATTCCCAAAAAATATCCTGTGCTGAGGTGGTTATTGATGTTATAAGCTGAAAATTAAGATGAAATAGGTGTATCAATTTTCAATTGGCACAGGGAATTTCTAGAGAATGAATGCTATGCAAGATAGCTAATTGGGCTGTTTTAGCAGTTAATATATGCTGCTTCTGTTGCAGTGCCCACGCACAATCAGTTTATGGATTCTGACCAATATACACATGAAAGCCTTGTATCTATCTTGTATTTGAGTCTGACACACTTTGCAATTACAATTTGTGTTGGCCTGAGTGGCTAACCAAAAATTCAGCGTCTTGTGGGTTGTTTCAGTTACTAGGAGAAATTGATTATGGAATCTGACACCTTTGATACGATCTTGTTTACTTACGAGAATGTGCAAAGCCTCATTTCCCTGAACACAGGAGGAACCAAACAGGGGCTCACAGCTCCAAACCTCTTTTTGCCAGCCCCAGCCCCAACAACGCTTTCTATAGGTTTTTGCAGGACCACACACTCAATACTTGGTCAGTCTTTTGTCTGGCTTTCTGCTCCTTCTGTGTCTGTTTCTGTGCTGTCTTCTCTTGCTCTCCCCACCCCACCTCTACCCAAACACAATAACTAGCAAAACTCCACCCACATAGTTCTATTTTCTGGGCAGACTTGCATATATCTTAGTTTGGGGCTGTGACATGTGCTTGTGTTTTGGGTATAGGCCCCCTAGAGTTACTTTCATTTAACCTGAATGAAGTGCAGCTGTTAACCTCACCAGTTTCAAAAAGGTTTAACCCAACCTATAATGTTATTCTCCATAGAGGATACAACTCCAGATGGCACTGTGATTAAAACTGCAAGTACAGATATCGACTCAGTTCCTTGAGTGCAGTGCGGCCACTGCACCCCAGCTGGATTCTAGCCCTAACCCTGATCTAACCGGCTATGGAAGGAGGACCCTACTGGAGGCGGGTAACAGACTTTCTGAGAGCACCCCTCACAGAAATACCTGGCTTCACAGCCCTCCTGCTTACAGTTTCCCCACAACTATCTTCAGCCAGTTGCAGCCATAGAGGTGACTTGCCCCCTGGCAGAGCCACTTTAAAGCATTCAACTTCTTTTGAGCCCCAAAACAATATCAAAACAAGAGAGATTTCAGCCCCACTGGGCTCAACCATCAGCCCCCCTCCTTATTGGCAGGCTCCCAAGAGCAACATGGTCTATTCACTGGTTCTTGGGCTCCAATCAACCCAACCGTCCAGGTCAGGTCTACCAAGGTCCTCTGGCAGGCCATAGCCCTCAGCCAGTTCCTAGCTTGAGACCAGCTTCTTGCCTCACATTGGAGCAGCCTGTCTGCTCTCCTTACAACCAGCCCTTAACTGCTGGGCTTTCATCCCTCAGTCCCCCTGGTTCTAGTCCAGCCCACAAGCCTCAGGCTCCTCTTGGGAGTCTTTATACATCTCCCCAAACCTGGCCTCACCAGCTTCCTCCTGGCTTCAGGCTTTGGCTTCCCAGGTGTGTTTACACTGCACACTAAGCCCAGGCTTGTGGACTCAGTGGTTCCAAGCCCATGGCTGAGAGTCCACACTGCATTGTAAACCTAGGTTTACAATTGCTGGAGCTGGGTCTTACAACTGTGCTAACACATCTGTACTGTACTAGGCAGACCTTCTGACTTGAGTCTGTGGCTTGAGTTGCAGCCACACCACAAAATGACAGGGCTTGGACCTGAGTCACAGCAGGACTCCGTCTCTGATGCACCCCTCTAGCAGAGTCCTAGGTCCCAAGTCAGACTGATTTGTGAGTGAACAGAAGAGGGGCTTTGGGCTTATACCTGAGTGAGATCCTGGATGTAGTGTTGAGTGTAGACATACCCACAGATTTCCCTGTTCCTCAGGCTAGCACAAACCCAGCTTCTTATCTCACATTGGGTAGCCTGTCTACTCTTCTCCCAGTCAGGACCCAACCTCTTTTTAAGTCTCACACCCTGCAAAGATGTAGCAGGGCAGGGCTAAATGAACAGGGGCTGACTGGTCCAAGGCCTGCCAGCTCTTAGAGTGGCAGGCCGCCCTGTTACAGCAGGGGTCTAGCAACAGCATAGAGCTGGCATAAGGGTTGTGGCCAGGGTTTCCATCTCTTACTGATCCCCAGCTGCTGTACTGGCCCTTGGGATCTATGGGCAGCTGGAGTAACTTACAAGGTTCCCCTATGTTGTTACTTAGGAGTGACCTGTCATGCAGCCAGCCCAGGGAATTGGGGGAGTGCAAAAGCCAGCATTTTTTACACATCCTTCGCATGGGTTTCACTGAGCACTTGCTGGCCACAACTGAGAAACCCGACCACACACAAACAAGTGCAACATATGAACGTTGCCAAAGTAAATGATTTTCTAGGTTTTGCACAGTCAGCCAACTGTGAAATATTGACTTTTCAGTGGCTTCTGAAAAAATGGACCATATCATTTCGTGAAATGCAATTTTCAGTGGTCATAGTTTTATCACTTAATTGCCTTGCCTCCAGCTGCTCCACTTGCTATACCCTTTGAAAGGATTACCATGCAGAGGTGTGCATGCAAATTCCCACCAGATGCAAAACTACTTGTATTTCCATTGATGGTTGATTGTGGGATTGAAAGTTTTAATCTAAGTTAGTGATCTCCTAATTGAGACAATATACAAGGGGCAGTTAAAACAAAAATAAAGCTAGCTTCATTTCATAGTTGGAAAGGGGGTATATTAATAGGTTAAAAATAATTAAGGGAATCCTTTCAAAAGAAATATGGCCCATCCTAAATAAAAGTGGATTTGTTTGCAATGCTTATTGTACCAGGTCTCCTTAGCCCCTCACCAAATATTACCTCATAATTTTGCTAATTGTTATTGCAAGGTCTTCCATCCAGATAATAAAATGTGCCAACTGAGAATCAGAATCTCAGAGTCGGGAAAATTAGTGCCAGATAACCATATATTTAGGTTCATTACTTGGAGCTGCAATCTTGCCACTACCTAACTGAAGCGTTTCTTTTCATGTCTCTCAAACCACTGCATTTCAAATGGTGCTTGCTATAGCAACTATTTTTTTTATTATCTACTTGCCTTTTTTTTTTCTTTCAGAAGGAAATAGCCACAGGAACTACAGAGAACAAAGTCCTGGCTTATTTTTTAGAACGTTCCCTAATTTTGATAGAAAGTTATTGTGCTGAATACAAAATGACTCAGCGAATAACATGCTAGTAGGCCAGGAAAGCATAAGAAACATTTCATTTGGATTTGTAAACAATCCTAATGTTATGTCGGGATCATATTCAGCCTCTTACCATTCAGAAGTGTTAGATGTGAGAAGAAGGAAGTGTGCATTGTAAGTGATGTCAGGAAATTTATCATCAAATTATCATGATATACTTTTCAGGTGGTAAATAGACTTTAAATTCTCATCTGTGAATCTGGACAGTAGAAAAGGATCAAGGGTAAAAATTTCAAAGTCACAAGGCACAAATAAGAGTTTGGTTTCAAACTTTCAGTGGGAACTGGGTGCCTAAACTGCCCTTTGTGCCTTTGAAAGTCTCCCCTTATATCCATGAGGAGGAAGGTGAAAAGCAAATGGAGGGGAAACTGAAAAGAGGAAGACATGAAGCATAGGTAGAGGGATTTTTTAAAAAAATCGTATATTTAGATGATGGAAGGGAAAAAAAAAGATCCAGCAGCATCACTAAAGTAAGGGTCCATTCCTATTGTTCTTTAAAACCAATGGTAAAACCTCCTGGATATTATCCTGGCTCCACTGAAGACAATGGGAATTTTGTCATTGACTTCAATGGGGCTGAGATTTTCCCCAAAATTGTCATCATCTGGAGCAGAAGGCCCAATGTCTGAATATTGCACTTATGGTTTATGGTGCCACAAGGATCCCTTAATAGAATGACAGATAATGTCTAGCTGGTGAGTACATTTTTCCTTATATTGCTGCACTGGAGATGCTGTAGCGTAGGCTGTGTCAGCTACAGCTATAAAAATTAACTCCGGGATATTTTATTTTAACTCGGCAGAATGTTTTCTTTTTAAGTTAGCTGATTAAAATGCCCCAGAGCTCATCTACCAAATAAAGACAAGATGAAGATTCAGAGAAGCAGAAAGAAAACAAAAGGGAATGGATAGAGCCATAGAACTTCACAAATCCCTTCACAGAGAATTAGGGTATCTTGTAAAAGCAACAAAGAATCCTGTGGCACCTTATAGACTAACAGACGTTTTGCAGCATGAGCTTTCGTGGGTGAATACCCACTTCTTCGGATGCAAGTGGTGGAAATTTCCAGGGGCAGGTTTATATATGCAAGCAAGAAGCAAGCTAGAGATAACGAGGTTAGTTCAATCAAGGAGGATGAGGCCCTGTTCTAGCAGTTGAGGTGTGAAAACCAAGGGAGGAGAAACTGGTTCTGTAATTGGCAAGCCATTCACAGTCTCTGTTTAATCCTGAGCTGATGGTGTCAAATTTGCAGATGAACTGGAGCTCAGCAGTTTCTCTTTGAAGTCTGGTCCTGAAGTTTTTTTGCTGCAGGATGGCCACCTTAAGATCTGCTATTGTGTGGCCAGGGAGGTTGAAGTGTTCTCCTACAGGTTTTTGTATATTGCCATTGCTAATATCTGATTTGTGTCTATTTATCCTTTTCCTTAGAGACTGTCCAGTTTGGCCGATGTACATAGCAGAGGGGCATTGCTGGCATATGATGGCATATATTACATTGGTGGACGTGCAGGTGAATGAACCGGTGACGGTGTGGCTGATCTGGTTAGGTCCTGTGATGGTGTTGCTGGTGTAGATATGTGGGCAGAGTTGGCATCGAGGTTTGTTGCATGGGTTGGTTCCTGAGCTAGAGTTACTATGGTGCGGTGTGCAGTTACTGGTGAGAATATGCTTCAGGTTGGCAGGTTGTCTGTGGGCGAGGACTGGCCTGCCACCCAAGGCCTGTGAAAGTGTGGGGTCATTCTCCAGGATGGGTTGTAGATCCCTGATGATGCGCTGGAGGGGTTTTAGCTGGGGACTGTATGTGATGGCCAGTGGAGTCCTGTTGGTTTCTTTCTTGGGTTTGTCTTGCAGTATGAGGCTTCTGGGTACACGTCTGGCTCTGTTGATCTGTCTCCTTATTTCCTCGTGCGGGTACTGTAGTTTTGAGAATGCTTGGTGGAGATTTTGTAGGTGTTGGTCTCTGTCTGTGGGGTTAGAGCAGATGCGGTTGTACCTCAGTGCTTGGCTGTAGACAATGGATCTTGTGGTGTGCCCGGGATGGAAGCTGGAGGCATGAAGGTAGGCATAGCGGTCGGTAGGTTTTCGGTATAGGGTGGTGTTAATGTGTCCATCAATTATTTGCACCGTAGTGTCTAGGAAGTGGACCTCCCGTGTAGATTGGTCCAGGCTGAGGTTGATGGTGGGGTGGAAGCTGTTGAAATCGTGGTGGAATTTTTCCAGAGTCTCTTTCCCATGGGTCCAGATGATGAAGATGTCATCAATGTAGCATAGGTAGAGAAGGGGCGTGAGTGGACGGGAGCTGAGGAAGCGTTGTTCCAGGTCAGCCATAAAAATATTGGCATATTGTGGGGCCATGTGGGTGCCTATAGCGGTGCCACTGATCTGGAGATATATATTGTCATCAAATTTGAAATAGTTGTGTCTGAGGATAAAGGCACAGAGTTCAGCAACCAGTTGTGCTGTGGCATCATCAGGGATACTGTTCCTGACAGCTTGTATTCCATCAGCGTGTGGGATGTTGGTGTAGAGAGCCTCTACATCCATGGTGGCCAGGATGGTGTTTTCTGGAAGGTCACCAATGCATTGTAGTTTCCTCAGGAAATCAGTGGTGTCACGGAGATAGCTGGGAGTGCTGGTGGCATAGGGTCTGAGTAGAGAGTCCACATATCCAGACATTCCTTCAGTGAGAGTTCCAATGCCCAAGATGATGGGGCGTCCAGGATTTCCAGGTTTGTGGATTTTGGGCAGTAGCTAGAATAGCCCTGGTCGGGGCTCTAAGGGTGTGTTGATTTGTTCCGGTGTTAGTGTAGGGAGTGTCCTGAGTAGATGGTTCAGTTCCTTAGTGTATTCCTCAGTGGGATCTGAGGGCAGTGGCCTGTAGAATTTGGTGTTGGAGAGTTGTCTGGCGGCCTCCTTTTGGTAGTCAGACCTGTTCATGATGACAACAGCACCTCCTTTATCAGCCTCTTTGATTATAATGTCAGGATGGTTTCTGAGGCTGAGGTATCTTGGTTATTGCATGAGGCCAGTACAACTCCAGAAGTAACTCTGACATAGCTTACTGAAACACACTACATTTCTTGGTTTGCTTAACATAACAGAGATTATTTAAAAACCCTTAGAAACCTAACAGCAGCAGACAGCAACTAATTAACTAATATGATAATTAATTTCATTATTCCAGGGGGATCAGTTCCTGCATCATTTATACTGATTTCCTTTGTAGTTTTGAAGCTTATGAGGTTTTCATAATCAGGAAAGAGAAACTCTAAATGATTATTAATAACATTAGCTGCCAATAGGATATGATCCCTTGTATTTCAATTCAGTGCTTAATATTCCACACACTAAATTGCGGGCATATTTACTGAGAATGCATATACAAATCAACCACTTGTATGTACAAGTGGCCAATTATGTGTTTAACTGGCCGTTTACGTGTTTACGTGTTATGGATGAGTACATGGATTGCAGTAGCATCAATTGACTTCAGCCCCATGGCTTTGCAAAAACAAGAATAATAGCTGTCAAGTGTGCAGCAGCAGGTGTAAGTCCAAGTCCCTTGTAGTTTTTACAGTAGAAATAAGGCTAAGACCAGCTTTCTGTTTAAAGCTCAGCTCTTCTAAGTGCTCTAAATATCTATGCAGTTACTTGGACTGCCTTGAAATTTAGTGAGCCTTATGGAGCCATGAGATACAGCCAGTGATCCAAATGTGGGGGCATTTGTCCAGGGCTTCCCACGATACAGCCAGCTGGAAAAAGAAAAGCTTTTCTTAAGATGGACACATTTTGCTCCCAGATAGCGATCAAACCAGGGCTTAGATCCTCATACCAGAATATGAAACATTTGAGGGTTACCCCACTAGAGTGCCTGGCACCCAATAGCCTTTTAGAGGGAATCAAATTAAAATGCTATTTAAAAAAGATTTTGCTTTTCCACATAGGCAGACTCAGGCTATGTCTACACTAGAGACCTTACAGCAGCACACCTGTACTGCTCTAAGGTCTCCCATGTAGCTGCTCTGTGACGGTGGGAGAGAGCTCTCCCGGCATAATTCAACCACCAGGGCTGGCTTTAGGCCAATTCAACCAATTCCCCTGAATCGGGCCCCGCCCCTAAGAGGGCCCCGTGCCCAAACCCCAGTACGGCGTACCAGCAAAAGCCAGTGCACTGTACCAGGGTGGCCCAGCTTCCCCAGGGGGAAATTTAAAAGGCCTGGGGCTCCCAGCAGGGGCTGGAGCCCCAGGCCCTTTAAATTGCCACCAGAGCACCACTGCTGGAGCCCTGGGGTAGGGCTGTGGGGCTGTGGGGGCTATTTAAAAAGTCTGGGGCTCCCGTCGCTTCTACCGCCCTGGCCCTTTAAATAGCCACTGAAGCCACACCACTTCCCCAGGGCTCCCTCAGCTATTTAAAGGGCTGGAGCGGTAGAAGCAGGGGAGCCCCAGGCTCTTTAAATAGCCCCCAGAGCCCTGGGGTATCCGGTGGGTGGACTCCAGCTGCCTCTGCTGCCTGGTCATTTAAATAGCCCCCAGAGACCCGCCACTTCCCCAGGGCTCCCGCGGCTATTTACAGGGCTGGGGCAGTGGAAGCAGGGGAGCCCCGGGCCCTTTAAATAGCCCCTGAGCCCCAGGCTGCTGCTGCTGCTACCCTGGTGGGGGAGGGAGGAGGAGGGGGCACTCACCATACAGGATGGGCTGTACCCCCTGTACCTGCACCAGCTGCCTGCAGCCAACCCCTGCTGCACCCCCTGCCCACACCAGCCCCGCACCCCCTGCTCTGCCTGCACCAGTTCCTGTCTGCAGCCAGCCCTGCACCCGCTGCCCGCAGCCAGCCCTGCACCCCCTGCCTGGTCCGCACCAGCCCCTGTCTCCAGCCAGCCCCTGCCGCACCGCCTGCCCTGCCCGCACCAGCCCTGCACCCCCTGCCCTGTCTCCAGCCAGCCCCTGCCGCACCGACTGCCCTGCCCGCACCAGCCCTGCACCCCCTGCCCTGTCTCCAGCCAACCCCTGCCGCACCCCCCTGCCTGAAGCCAGCCAGCCCACCCCACACCCCCTGTCTCCAGCCTGCCCCACTCCCCTTGCCCAGCCTGCAGCCAGACCCTACCTCCAGCCCCCTGCCACCCCAACCTCCAGCCAGCCCCATGTCCACTGGTGCCCTGCAGTTCCCAGGGCAGTAACCCTGCACACCTGCTTCAATGAGGTGGGCAGGGAGCAGCTGGGACCCACACATGTGCACCCTAGCACACCCTCAGGGAGTGGCGGAGCTCATTTCTAGTTCAGGCCCATCTTTTTAAAAAAGAACTTTAGGTAGGGTTAACATACATCTGTATTTTCCCGGACATGTCAGGCTTTTTGGTTCTTAAATTGCCATCCGGGAGGAAAATACGGATGTATGGTAACCCTATTGGTACAAAAAATACATACTGTGGCAGAACTTTTTATAGGGAACTGGTTGCTAAGAAATGAAAGGCTTTTTTTTTTTTTTACACTTTTTTTTTTCAGTCATCCCTGCCGGGGCCCTGCCGAAAATGTTCGAATTGGGCCCCGCACTTCCTAAAGCCGGCCCTATCAACCACCCCCAATGAGTGGCGGTAGCTATGCTGGTGGGAGAGTGTCTCCCGCTAACACAGCGCTGTCCACACCAACACTTCTGTTGGTGTAACTTATGTTGGTCAAGGGGTTGTTTTTTCACACCCGAGTGACATAAGTATTACCAACAAAAGTGCTAGTATAGATACAGCCTGAGGCTCATGAGCCTATTCTAGTGCCTAAAGGGGTACTGTGAGCATCCATCGACAGAGGAGTTAACAGGACTGTTAGCCTTCAAAGTTTCACACCAGCTGGATAACTCAAGGGGACAAGCAGTAGTTCTTTGACACTGACCCCCTCCAGGATCTGAAGGCAACTCCCTCCTGGGGAGCGTGGTGGAGGGGAGCAGAGCTGAATGTGGGGCACAGAGGTAGGGTGAATAACTCTTTAGATATTATAAACTATCCAACCTTTTCTGGTCCAAACCTTCAAGAAAATTACACTCAAATATTCCCCTCTATTAACTGTGAGAAACCAACTTTGCCAACATTAGTTGTTCACAAGGTAATAATCACATTCATTCTAAGAAATGCAGCCACCTATGTTCAAGGAGGGAGACAAGGCTGCCTAATAGCTAGTGCTGCAGTATATATTCTTTCAAATCGCTATCTGGACCTTTTTGTGTTGGCATAATGACCAGGCCCATTAAAAACAAGATAAATGGGCCTCCAAAATTCTTTACAGCATAAAAATCAAAGCTATTCTGTAGCCGTATATTTTGTTAAATATAATCACACAGACTTTTCTTTCTGTTTGCTTGGGGCAGGAAAGCATAACCCTCCCAGAGAAACACAGAGCACTAGCATATGGTGGCATGAATAAGAAATGTAATACATACTCATTTTTCTATTATCTATAACTACATATCACTCTGTACCGCAGTGCTAAACACCAATGCAGAGGGACATGAAGCAACAAATTAATATTGGCTCATCAACATAAAGGAATGCCATACTGCAGGCAGAAAAAAAATCAGTATAGGTCTGTTCAAAAACAAAGTAGACAAGCAGTGAGCATTAAAGAACACCATTGCACAGATTATCCACTGTACAGTTGTCACCCTCATCAGGTAGCTGTGAGCTCAAAGGGCTCTCCAGCCCTCCTTCTGACCTATGACATTACTGTTTCTGTATGCTAAGCATGTACCAAATATCAGCCCATATCAAAGCTCTTTATTTTAATTTTTTTTTCAGTGCAAGTCTCCTGCCTCACCCATATGTGATTAAGACAGACGATCATCCTGATGACTCACTGGGTTTTTTTGTTCGTAGGTGACCTGTATTTGAGGCAGCTACAGCCTAGACTAAACATTTTAGCAGCAGGTGAGTATGTTTCCTGCATCACTGAGAGTCCTGCAGTGTTGCCATTCGGATATAAAATATATATATTTTTAACTAATATACATGAGATTCAGTCCCAGTATTGAGCTTTTGTGGGTGAATACCCACTTTGTTGGACATGCATCCGATGAAGTGGGTATTCACCCATGAAAGCTCATGCTCCAATACGTCTGTTAGTCTATAAGGTGCCACAGGACTCTTTGCTGCTTTTATAGATCCAGACTAATACAGCTACCCCTCTGATACTTTAATTTTGTTGATAACTGAAAATGGTCTTCTTTATTAAAAGTTACTTTTGCATCTGTAATTTGCTGTGTTAAGTGTTTGTAAAAGCATAAGAACAGAAATTAGCAAGAAGGTAAAAACTCTATTGAGGTTTATGTCTGGGAGAATGTATACTGCTTTTTGAATAACTGCTTTATTAAGCATGTTTTATTTGTACCATTCCTACTTGTTTTCTGTCATTATGTACACTATTCATGTCTTATTTAATTATGTTTCAGTAAAGCAATCTCTGAGAGAAAGGGATTGAAGAAAAAGCTAAAATGCAGTTTAGCTATAAAAATAAACAGCCTTGAAATTACTAAGGTCTGTTATTTATAGCTATGAAAACACCAGTGTAATGATGCTTTTTGTGCTTCTTACCCTTTTTTTTAAAAACTGTGGTCTGTAAATTAAACCGCTTAATTGTTCAGGGGCTCTAGGACGTCAGTGTATCTATATCCATTCAATTCACCATGCCACAATAAAGCATCTAGTTTCTTTTATAGATCCTCCATTCACTACCTCATTTATACAATTTTAAAACAGTTTTTCTTAGTCACACAGTGCCATATGCGTATGTAAATCTGTCACACGAAGTTATACCTAAAATAGCCCCAAGGCCCTCTCAGAACAATGTCCACATCTCCAGCACTCAGCTCTCCTGACAGAGGATTCTACTATCAAGTTTCCTCGAAGGAGTTTATAAAGAACACACCTTTAGTGAATCAGATTTAAATACAGACCAGTATAGAGAAAGCTGTAACATTAGAAGGTCACTCTATAACTATTTTCAGTGCAACATAAATGGAAAAAACAGGTATGTACTTGACTTTGACATTTCCCGTGCTGATGCTATTCAATCTGAAGACAGGGCAAGCTAAGGTGACGCATTGAAATAGGTGAGTAGAAAACATCACTATTGTGTGTTGTTGTATGCAGTTTCACAGATGTTAACATTCTGAGACTGAAATGCTGTGAAGTATTGAACAGATGATTGGCAGGTTTGATGTGTATAAATGTTACCCTCATTAAAATTTGAGGGAGGCATTCCACAATAAAAACCTGACCTGGGACTCATCTTTCTGCGTGACCCACTGCAGCTCTCTGCCAGGCCTGACGAGACCAGCCTGGCTTGCTCCCACTGTCCTACCTAAATCCTGAGCCCTCCCTGCCGGCTCAACACTTCCGGTCAGGCCCTGGCACTGAGAAGAGCTGCCAGGGGGAATATCTATGGGTGAAAACAGGCACAGCTGTTCCTAAAACTAATACTGAAACAATCAGCCCTTCTAGCTGATTGTGTTAGTCCCCATGGAGTTCCCCAAAGTCTGTGCTAGAGCAATAGCCACATATTAGCCTGTAAAGTGATCAGGTACCTACTTTCCCAGCTAATAATCTGGTATGCCACTTTCTCCTCTCTTCTCTATCTCTGGTCAGCATGTGTCCTCAGAGTCCTTCCACACCTGCAGCCTGGCATGCCAGCCGCTCTCTCCAAGGCTGATCCTCCATATTACTCAAAGCTAAATAGATTGCTGTGTTCAGTCTACATAATAGGCTATAATCTTTGACTGCCTGGATTTGTTACAGGGAAGGAAACATGAAAAAAGAGACACGTCTCACCAGGGGACATCAACAAGGGGAAACTTGGAACATGGCATTGTTAGATATTGCTACAGAATTAAGTTTCTTGTAGGGAGTGTTACACTTATGATTAAAGCCGCCTCATGAGTGCTTAGCTTTACTCCAGCCTCTTTCACCAGCATGATCCAGGCATCTAAAGTAGAGAATAAGCCCAGTGTAGATATTTGCTAACTGTGCCCTTTTAGAAGTTCACTCCTCTGCCCACAAAGCCAGGCATTACACCCACGATGGTATGTACTTTGCACCAAGGGAGAAACCTCTCAAAAGTGAAGAGTGGGTGCAGTTTGTGAGTGTTAAGGTTTAACAGCCACTTTTCCTGGGCAAAACTGCCTCCAGGCAGTGCGGCTCAGCATCGAGCCAGCCTGCTGAGCAGATCAAGGGCTCCATTTAGGCCGATCTCTCTTTTGCAACATGCATGTGTTTGCCAATAATCTAAAGCTCAAGTGGATTATAAGTCTGAACTTTTTTATTCATTTGCAAAACCTTTAGAAGATGATTGCACTTCTGAATGTTACATTGTTGGGGTTGGTGAGCAAATATTGCTTTGCTGGGCTACTTGTACTGAATGTTGTAATCCAGATAGTTCTAGTTCTCTCCCTTTTCCTGGCCCAGGCCTCTCATCGCCCCTCTAAATCTGTTTCTTTGGCTTTCATTTTCAGATGCATCTACATGCAGAAGAGGCCTGATTCTCTACTAGTCCTGGCCTGATTTAATCATTTACATCTCTGCCAAGTGAGTGTAAAATGCTCCTGAGATGGGGGTAAATTATCCACAACTATTGTCCCCCTACCCCGAATCTCTGCACAATGGCTGAGGCACAGGCTAGATTCAGAGAGCATTGCACATAGATAAACATCAAGGCTATTTTACCCAGAACCCTGAATGCAGGTGACAGTGACAGCTCCCAGCCAGCTTTGAAGGGGACTGCACAATTCTTCATAAGCACACCCAAAATACACCCAAAATACGGTCTTTGGAATATTTCTTAAATAGCCTTTAAAGCCTAAAGCCATTGGGTAAATAAGTCTGCCAGTTTCTCTTCCTAGACAGAATCACACAACTCTGTTGCTCTTCCTGATATTACCGACCCAAAGTGTTCAAAAATTGCAAGTCAGACCCCGCTTTGTATTTAGGTTCTCGTCTGTGAGCCTTTTCTTGGATCACATTTGTAAACTCATTCCCCACAAGGGCTAGAAACGTACTTTTATCTGAAATGAAAACTGAGATTCTCACCACTGCACCAGCAGCTTTGACTTTAAGATAAACACCACATATCAAACCCACATTACAGTCTAAAATTGCAGCATAACATCAGTATTTCTGTACTTTAGCACAGAGGTTCTCAACCTTCTTCTTTCTGAGCCCCTCCCCCACTCCAACATGTGATAAAAACACCAGGTCCCACCTATGCCACAACAACTGGTTTTCTGCATATAAAAGCCAGGGCCGGCATTAGGGCAATTGCCAGGGGCTCCATGCCATAGGGCGCGCCATGAAGCTAAGTTGCTCAGGCTTCTGCTTCAGCCCTGGGTGGCAGGACTCAAGGCCCCAGGGCCCAGGCTTCAGCCCTGCATGGCAGGGCTTAGGCTTTGTGCCCTGGGCCCCAGTGAGTCTAACGCTGATCCTGCTTGGCAGCCCCCCTAAAACCTGCTCGCAACCCCCTAAGGGCCCCTAGGCCCCTGGTTGAGAACCACTGCTTTAGCACACATATGTGAAAACTAGTGAGCATGCCCAGTAAGTAACAGCATGCTTAGAGGAGTCAGAATGGCCTAGAGGTTAGCGCTCTAGGTTAGAGCACTGGAGTAGGACTCAGGAGACCTGAGGCCTTGGCTCTGCTATTGGCTGATATTGGGCACTCCACTGCCCTGTGCCTTGGTTTCCCCACTGTAAAATAGGAATAATGATACTGACCTCCTTTGTAAAGTGCTTTGAGAACTACTGCTAAACAGAGCCATAGAAGAGCTAGCCCTCCTAGCTGCATCACCTTGCCCAGCTCACTGCATGTGTGCAGGGGCACAGACAATTCGAACAAATCCATTCCTGCTCCCACGGCTTCTTCTGCTTCCTGTACAGAAAAAGAAAATCTGCATTATAAAGCCTGTGGGTTACACTACCATTCTCACTGTCGCATTTTTCACCCACTTTGCCCAGATGTGACTGACCTTGCAAGGTAGGAGAGAATCAAGCCCAAGGTGTTTCTTAAAACTTCTCTAAATTAAGGAGCTACAAGTTTTGAGATTGAATATAAAAATATGGACAAGTATTTGGGCTGTCTACCTTAAAGGACCTTGCAGCAGGGTAATACTGTGAGTTAGTAACCCCTGAAGGTCTATCCCAGGTGTGATAGACCCAGGCCAGTTGGGTACAACAAAGTAGTAGAAGGAAGATATACTGTCCACTGGATTAGCAGTTTTCTGTTCCCTGACTGACCTGAGCAGGGGCTGCGCCAGGCTAATGAGAACACCTGACTCTAATTAACCTGCAAAGAGTCAGGTGAGGCCACTGAGGTAATGTGAACACCAGACTATAATTAAGGTCCTTTTTGATACTATAAAAGGGATCACTCTAGTCAGGCTAGAGGGACCTAGGGAGAGGAAACGTGGCTGAAGGGCTGGTTAATGAAGACACCCTCAAGCCATCAGTAAGGGTGAAGAAGAGAGAAGCGGGAGAGCTGTGGGGAAGTGGCCCAGGTAAATGTAGCAACTCTGGCAGTGAAAGGTTGGCTGCCAACAACTGCTGCCATTAGGGTCCCTGGGCTGGAACCCGGAGTAGAGGGTGGGCCCGGGTTTCTTCCCCCCCCCCCCAACTACATAAACACATCCTGGGAGGGGAAGTCAGGCCCCTGTCAGGACAGGAGGCTAAACTATTCTGAAATAAGCCCTACGGACAACAGAGACTGTGGGAGTTCTCTCACCAACCTCCTTGCTGGCTTATGATGAAAAGGGCTCCGTAGACTGTAACCCTGGCCCTAGAGAGAGAAGGGCTACATGGAGGGTTGCAGTGAGCCCTGGAGCTAGCACAGGGGTAGGCAACCTATGGCATGCATGCCGAAGGTGGCACATGAGCTGATTTTCAGTGGCACTCACACTGCCCGGGTCCTGGACATCGGTCTGGGGGGTTCAGCATTTTAATTTAATTTTAAATGAAGCTTCTTAAACATTTTAAAAACCTTATTTACTTTGCATACAACAATAGTTTAGTTATGTATTACAGACTTATAGAAAGAGACATTCTAAAAATGTTAAAATGTATTACTGGCATGCGAAACCTTACATTAGAGTGAATAAATGAAGACTCAGCACACCACTTCTGAAAGGTTGCCAACCCCTGGGCTAGCATATACCGCCTAGAAGTGCAGGACCCATGGGGACAAGGTCAGAGCTCTGCCACAACTGGTGTTAAAAGTGGGATCGTGATTGTTCACAGCGTGGCAGAACAAAGAGGTTTTTTATATTAAAAAAAAAAAAAGTCCACTGGGGTTTTTGTTTTTTGTTTGTACCACAATGGAGGAGGTGGTGAGAGCGCTGGCGCAAGCCACAGCAACCCAGCAGGAGGCAACCCGGGCTCAGGCAATGGCGCAACAGGCGTCCATGAGGTTACAGCAGGAAACCAACCAATTATTAATGAGCCAGAGTTGCTACATTAATGATGAAAAGGGCTCAGTAGACAGTAACCCTGGCCCTAGAGAGAGAAGGGCTATGTGAAGGGTCGCAGGGAGCCACTGAGGCTAGCATATACCGCCTAGAAACGCAGGACCCATGGGGACAAGGTTGGAGCTCTGCCACACAGGGCTAGAGTGTAGCTGCCTGTTTAGCTAGTGCTTAGGGTGGGGGTTGGGGGGAACACAGAGCACAAGGAACCTTTCCCTTTGCATGCCTCAAGCTGAAGCCAGGGGAGTACTTTAGGGGGTAAAGGGATTGCCTCCAGCAGTACATCTCTGGGGGTTCACACCACATTCAAGAGGGGAAAGTGGAGCATAATGTGCTTGGATAGGGATTTTGCATAGTGCCTCAGTGAGCTCCCTCTGAATTGGTGGAGCTGTGCACCATCTCCTACTCTGGCCTGTGTCTAAAAGGCACAATTTAGATTCAAGTGAGCTATTTGGATTTTTGACAGCAGTCAATATAGAGAGGGCAGCAGGACTGAATTGCCCAACCTCCCACACTTCTGATTGCCTGCTTCACCAAGGAGCTTCTTTGGGATCTTTTCAAACACAAACCACGAGGTAGGGTGGGAGATTCAGAGATGTAAACAAGCAGGACTAGTTAAGGACTGTAGCGCCTTCATTTGCCAAAGCATCTAGGGAACAGGAACTCAAAACACAAGCAAAACAACATAGGGCAGTTTGGGGGATCTGAAAGGAACCCAAAGCTGTCATGAGATCTGAATAATATAGTTTACCATAATGTACACAGAGAGACCCCTGCTCCTGTTAAGGCTGAAATCACAGATATCAAAATAAAACCACTGCTGTATTCCTGAGCTGACCAAGGCCCTGAATGAACAACACAGCTGAGCACATGCCTAACTTTACCACTAGCCTCACTGAAGTCAAATAGAATTACTCATGTGTTTGAAGTTAGGCACATTCTCAAGTACCTTACTGAATCAGAGACCATGGGCGTTCTGTACTAGGGGAGGAGAGTAAGAAGTTCAGTGGTTCCAATGATCTTCTCAATGGTTGGATGCTCATTCCACACCAAACTTCAGCTGTTTGAAGTTTATCCATTGTGAAGTTGTCTCCAGTGCTGGAATGAGGGTGGCAGGCACCATGGGAAAGAGCAGTTACACAGAAACATGTCTCTCCCACTGCAGACCTGCCAGAAGCCTCTTGCAGGAACAATGTACAAGCTCATCAATGTGAGATCAAAATGTGTAACTAGCTGGACACATTCAAGAAACACCTCTCCACAGTCTTCTCCCCTGAAGCAGAGAGCTGAGTGCTGAACATTACTGCTGCTTGAAACAGCTTCAAGGTCACAGAACATGGAGAGACAGCTAATTGCAGGTGCCACAGGATAAAACTAAGCCCCAGGAGCCAATTAGGATGACCAGACAGCAAAGGTGAAAAATTGGGACGGGGGTGGGGAGTAATAGGAGCCTATATAAGAAAAAGACCCAAAAATCAGGACTGTCCCTATAAAATTGGGACATCTGGTCACCCTAGAGCCAATACATCTGATCTGGCCATGCTGCCAGAGCTGAAGGGTTTGGGAGAGTGCTCCTTAGAGGAAAAAGGCTGTGTCTTGGCTGATTTCCAGAGGGTCTACACCAGGGATTGGCAACCTTTGGCATGTGGCCCACCAAGATCCTGAAGAAATGAAACCACAGAACCAACAGCTGCATCAGCATTTCAACTCAAAAACCAATGTTAAATGTTTTCATTTTTGAAAATATATTAATTCTGATGGGAGCTTATGAAAAGGGCTCCCAGAGAGTATTTTCCTGCAGCTCAAGGAACACAGAAGTATATTTGGGATGTTGTATGATATTCCAAAACTCCTCACTATACCTAAAGAAGACCTACCCCAGCAATGCAGGGCACTAGAGACATGCGTGATATTGATGCAAGTGATTTAGGTGATGAACTGAAAGCCCTTTCAAGGTACATTTCAGCAGGATCAACTCCAAAGGCTGTTCTGGAACATATGTGCACAAATAAGATGACCACCCTCTTTCCAAATGCTTTTGTTGCTCTGTGCATACTTCTAACACTTCCTGTAACAGTTGCCAGTGGAGAACGCAGCTTCTTCAAGCTGAAGTTAATAAAAACACATCTACGCTCCACAATGACACAGGAGAGGCTGGTCAGCCTTGCGACCATCTCAACAGAGCATGAGCTGGCCCAGACTGTGGACCTTCAGGAAGCAGTTCAAATCTTTGCAACCAAGAAGGCACGGAAAGCACCACTTTGATTATGCAAACAGATAAAAATGCCAGTGTTTACTGTGCAGACAAGAAAAGTTATATTTGCTGTTCAGGCATTTGAAAGTTAAGTGTTACTTAAATTTTTTGAACAAGGCATTTTAAGTTGTTAGTTCTCCTTTATTGGGGTAGGTAGCAGAGCAGTACCATGAGAGGACTAGAGCAGGAAGAAGGCAGAATTGAGACCTTTCAAAGTTTTGGCCCAAGTGAGGAGATATAAGGGCATCAGAAAAAAAGCACTAAGAAGCGGTATAAAAGTTGTGCATAAGTGAGTGAAATATTCCCTCATAATTACATATAGCCTTTGCTGGTTTAATAATGGGTAAGACTGGATTAGAAAATGGAGCATTCCATTTTAATTAAAATATTCTCTCTAAATTATATTTAAAAAGCTTTACATTTCCCTGAAGGATGATTATATTTACTTTCCACATTTACTGTTCCCCAATTATTCCAAATCACAAAACTTATATATGTTTCTATAACATTTTTATTCGGTTAAAAATAATTGAGAATATAGATTCATTTCAAGGAATGAATGGTAAGCAGGGAATTCTGAAATTGTCACTCTATTTACGGCAGTGTTTCTCAAACTGGGGCCGGTTTGTTTACCTGCCCTGTCCGCAGGTCTGGCCGATCGCGGCTCCCGCTGGCTGCGGTTCGCCGCTGCAGGCCAATGGGAGCTGCTGGAAGCAGCGGCCAGTATGTCACTTGGCCTGTGCTGCTTCCAGCAGGCCCCATTGGCCTGGAGCAGCGAACTGCGGCCAGTGGGAGCCGTGATCGGCCGAACCTGCGGACGGGGCAGGTAAACAAACCGGCCTTACCCGCCAGGGGCTTTCCCTACACAAGCAGCGACCCCAGTTTGAGAAACACCGATTTACGGTTTTTGCTCCTTCACTTTTAGAATTTCAAATCAAGATCTTTTTTTAACAAAGTATGGATTTTAAAAAAGAGAGACATATCTTATAGGCAAATACCTCAAGAGATAAGATGGCTCCTATCATTCGCAGGTATGAGTCTTTTGCCCACACAAATGGATTTCTCATGTCTGTCACTTGCATCTAGCATATTTTAGATTATCTTTGATGCTCATTGTGGGAAACTGGATGGTTCAGATGTTTGGCCAGGGGAGATGGAACCATTCACATTTTCTGCAAGATACCTGTCCAAATATAGCGCTGATCAGTAACTGAAAGTTCGTGCTATCTAATGGCTGACAAATAGCCTATTGGATATACAATATGTGGATTGTCTTTGTTAAACTCCAAGTGAACATGTCACAAAACCCACCACAATGCTCTGGAGTCAGTCTCAGATGAGAGATCAAATTACTCTGATCCCTGTAGCCGGGAGAACAAAAGGATTCTTCATATCCAGTAGAATGTCTCTTTCCTAACATACATATCTGAGGCCTGTCTTTTAGGGACTGAAGTCTTTCCTGCATTTTCATATCATAAATATTAACTAAAAACTCACAAAAAAACCTTTAAAAGCCCTAGTTTTCATAGCTGCAGGACACCAATTAATGAAGAAAAGGAACACATTTCACTTGAGAATTACCAAGCTGTGTTACCAATGATGACAAGGAAAATATAATACAGATCTGCGTATGCTCTAGAATATGTGTATCCTTCTCCAGTACCAATAATTACCTTTCTACTGCTGTAATGTGGCTCCCTGTGGCCTGGTCTGTGCAAAAAAAAAAAAAAGATTTCACTAGTCATGATATAAAATTAATACCACAATGGCTGCTACTGTATCATGGAAGAGGATAGGATTGCTACAGAATAGTGGATTTAGACTTGGGTGGAAGTAGAAGGATACTGCTAAAAGAATCTGCTCAAAATTTTCAACAACTTTATATTTGCTGCTTTAGAGTCTTTTTTGTTTCCCTGAGACAACACAAATTTTTAAGCAATAATTCATAGTTTCATTATTTGTCTTTCTCCTTCTTTCATGGCCTCTCTGCCTCTGTTTTTCAGATCCAGTGTTTGCAGCGAGGAAACGTAGTATTCTTTCACATTCTATTCTAGTCTACAGAACATATGAAAAGGCCCAGAGTGGAGAGATCTGTACGCAGTGCATATTATAAAAACCAGTATTAGGTGAATAGCATACAAACATGTCTGTCTCTCAAATTGGACAGATATACATTCTTATCTTAATGTAACTCTAACACGACATATTTCACATACAAGTCAACTGACAAGGGCCAGCTTGTGCTTTTGGGTGATGATTCTGCCCCTTAAGTGTAACACAGAAATCACTTTAGCTGGGAATACAGGTGTCCTTCATTTTTCTAGTTGTCTCATCCTTGAAAAAGTGAGGGTTATGCTATGCATTATGGCTGAGTCTGATGCTATTTGAAGTTTTTCCTAAAGCCCCAGGTTGCTATGTAAGACGCTTAGAAAAAGGTTTCTAGCCCTCCTGGTTGCAGAGGAAAGGTTGAAAATATTAAACTTAAAGGCTCATAACGCAGAAGCAAATAAAGAGAACCCTAAACATATTTAAAAAAAAACTTATGATTTTAAAGCTAATCTAATGAGTTTTTGGTTCTTGACTCATGATTTTTGAATGCTTGGGGTTAGCAATACAGCTTTTGAGAAGGGAGGGCTTTGTGAATTTCAACTAGCTTTGTAACTCAAAACACTTCTAAATTTTGAGAGGCTGACAAACCCTCAGACTTCCAAAGTGTTGATTATCTGGCTAGCAGCAGAATGACTGAGAAGAAAAGTCATATTCAAATTCCTTCCCCAAGAGAAAGGTGTAGTTTGGTACTTCATTTCTGGCTGACTGGTTTGGAACAAAGAGTTCTTACAACATCTTGCATATACATGTTGTGTGTTACAATGCCACCTAGTGGCAAGAGTGTAACAGGAGTGGAGTGAAGATAGTTGGCATGAGTTTGCATTTGTTCAGGTGCATGGATCCAGATTCCCAGGAGGATTTTACTAAAGGATTTTGACTGAAGATGGGTGAAAAATTAAGGGCTGAGTCTTATAAAAACTTACTACCAAGTGATTGGAATAGTCCCACTGAAAGGATGAGGGAAGTCAGTGGGGCTATTTCTGTTTGTTAGGCTATGACCCTGTGTGGCAGAGCTCTGACCTTGCTCCTGTGGGTCCTGCGCTTCTAGGCAGTTTATGCTAGCCTCAGTGGCTCACTATGACCCTCCACGTAGCCCTTTTCCCAGTTTCCCAGTTTGTGTAAGTTACAGGTTCTCCATTCAGATACAGAAATTTGCCTTTCAGTTTGCACATCAGACATCCCTAAATATGCTTGTTCTGAATCTTTCAATATTTCTCGCAAGGCTGTGTTCTCAGCATGATTGTGTGGACAGGTGAGTGCACCTCCAGCTTTTGTGCACATGGATTTTCCATTTTCAAAAGAATCTTTTGTACCCGTTGACATAAATGTTTTCTTACCAACACTCTTGACCCGCCGGAAAGAAAAAACTAGAAACAAAAGAGATCATTAAAATGAAAATTGTACATGCATTATAGGGGAAGTTAACCTCTCTGTAAGAATTTACTCACAAAACACTAGGCACATTAATTGCACTTTGTAAGTAACAAATTACACTTATACAAATAATATGACTTCTGCCAACATTATAGATGAAACTGTGCTAGCAACAACTATTTGGAAACAGAACAGCAGCTAGCTGGTTTCTTGAATGATTTCCAGGACAAATATGAGCGGAGATTTTTTGACTGAAAAACCATGTTATAAAATTGTACTACAGAGAAAGGGAGATGAATACACAGTAGCATTTCCCACTGTTGCACTAAAATGAGGGAAAATTCACCTCGGGCATATATGGTGGAAGAGTTAGTGAAGACAGGGAACTTACACTTTATTCACTGTGTCATCTAAGCCTGCTTAGAGCAGATGAAGACAACCCACTCTCAACAACCAGCTGAGCTCTTTCACCCTGGATATCCCTATGGCAATGATGTCTAGGACTCTGTGCATTAGTGCTCTCATCACTGCTACCACCAGTGCAACTGAGCCAGTAGTAGTGCAGACGTTAGCATAGAGAAAACTCTTGGGAAAATTGCATTTGTCCATGTAACAAAGCCCTTGCACAATAACTGGGCATGGCTTAGTGATAACTGGATGTTGGCATGGCTCGGACTGGGAGGAATCTACCCTGTCAAGGCAGGCTCGGATTGAAGCCCATTTGTTAGGGGCAGTGTGTGGGAGAAGGCTGTACAGTGTTTAAGCTGCTATTATCACCCCTTTACTTGCAAAGATTCCTCCCTCCCTCTCGCCACCCCAAAAATACAATCATTTAAACATATCTCACACTTTTGGTGTCTGCTAATGTCAGCTTGAAGAGTCTGGATGTTCTTTTCCAAAGCAGTTACTTGTCTTTGAAGAGCATCAAATGCTAAGAAAAACAGTTGGGGAGTCATGTAATAAATCATTTCAAAATTACCATACAATCATTGCTTTTGACTGGCCAGTTGCCTAGCTGCTACAGTATGGGTGGGCTGCATGATGCCCTAACCAGGGGTCGCCAGCTCCAAAAATATTCACAACATGACTACAGCTGGGATAACTGATTTTTTGGTTCACTGGCAGTTTTGCAATTCAACAACAACAACAAAAATAAAAACCAGATAAATAAACAACCCCCACATTTTGTGTAAAATGTATTCTTTTGATTTTGAGTTTTAACATTTGTAATGAAATTGAAGGAAAATTTGAAACAAAAAATAATTTTAAATAAAAAACCTGAACTTTCATGGAAAAAGTGTCAAAACAAAACATTTCAGAATTTTTCAGAATTTGTTTTCTCCAACCAAAATAATTGAGTGAAATTGACACAGATTTGCAAAATATTTTGGTTGACCTAAATCAGCATTTGTTGCTGAAAAAAAAATTTGGATGAAAAATTTCAGCCAGCTCTAAAAATGTCATCTTTGCTTTCTTAACTGGGAACCCAAACATCATTTCAAACTGGGTACTGGTACACACACAATAATCAGATGTGGATCTTCTCTCTGTCACTGCTCACCACTTCCACTTAATCAGAATCAGTCATCTGTGTTTGGGGATAGCTCTAGGGATTAATTTTTTTCCAGTTAGAATATTTTTTTAAAGTGTGTTTCTACAGAGTAACCAAATGTGTTCCACCCAAAGATGGAAAGCAAAGAGAAACAATGATTGGGAAGAGGAGCAAAAGGGGAAAAAAAATCAGTTATCTTAAAAGAGGAGGAGATAAAAATAACACATCCCCTAGAATTTAATCTGTAGGCAAAGGTGAATCATGTCATTCACATTTCAGGGACTATTTCCATATTGCTTGGGTTTGTCCCCTGTTCTCCTATACAGTAGTTGTAACATGTCAATTACCATTTATTCTCCCCAAAGCTTTTGGAGATCTCTTCACCCCCAAATAGTGATGAAAAGAAATACAGGACATTGCCATGAGCCTACCAAATTTCTCCATGCAAAATGTGACAACAGATATTGACCAAAATACCTGAGTCAGAGAGAGTTGACTTCTCATTTGCACTTTCTCCCTTTTGTCCTTTTTCGCCTTGTGGTCCTTGATCTCCTTTTGTTCCCTGAGGTCCTGCCTTTCCAGGGAAACCCTGCAAACCCCTCAGTCCTGCTCCTAGTGTTTGGTTAAAAAGAAAGCAGTTAGCAAAAATATTCCCAACCAGCTCTACTGGGATATTTAAAATTGGACTGGACAAAGCAGTCAATAATTCACTTTAGGAAACAAACCTGCTGTGAGATCTACAAATGAGCTCTAACATCTGTGATTCTGTGAGAATAACTGTTAATCAACTATTCTTATGAGAAATCACATATACATGGAATAGCATTATAAATGCATTACAGTGCTTTTAAACATGGGCCCCGATCCTGCAAGCAGATCCTGTGCAAGCAGATCCCCACATCTGTAGAGCACCAAGTAGAAGTTAATGAGGCTCTGACTAGGCACGAGGGCCTGCCTGCGTGGAACAGCCTGCAGGGCTTCTGCCAAAGCTAGAGGGGAAAGTGAAATTGATGGATGCTTTTTCTCATGATGGGGCATAAGAGCATATTTAAAAGCAGCCAGAGGAGAGAGAGAACATTTAAAGTTCTAAGAGAGAGACAGAATCCGAGAAGGACCCAGGGAAGGCAGAAGACAAAGGATGATAGTGCCAAGGGGACTGATAGACGGGTCACAGATATAATCTTGGTAAATGATTACAGCACTTTACCTTGGTCTCCCTTTTCTCCTTTGGGACCCTCTTTCCCATCTCTTCCATCTCTGCCTGGTAAACCATTGGTTCCAGGAGCACAACATTGAATGACTGGGCATGAATTCATGTTTATTTATATCCACACCTGATGCCATCATCAACGCCATGGCCAGAACCAGAGCTTTGAAAGGCTGACAGAGATGCATTGTCAAGCCTGTAGATCTGTGACTAATAAAAAAGGAATAATCACATAAGCACCTGTACATAGGTTGTTCTATCGTCACTGTGTAGGAGATACACCTCCAAGGTCAAGATTCTTAGGACCTGGTTCTCAATTGCACTAAGGCCCCTTTACACCATGCTAGCAGTGTAAAAGAGCCTTAAAAAGAGTGACGGCAGGATAGTAGTGAGGGGAGGTTTCTGAGAGCTATTTGGGCCTTGTTGATTCATATTGTGAGCAGTGATTGGGGAAGGGGAAGATTTGGAAGTTCAGTTCAAAGAAGCCCAATAAGAGCTACAAGATAAAGAATCTGGGAGGCCCCAGGTTTAGTCCGTAGTCTGTTGTAGACTACACGATGAAGTCTATAGCAGATCATAGATGTTAGAAAGGGAAAACACCTATTAGAATAGGTCTTCCAGGCGATCATCCATGATTTTATTAGTGTTATTAGTGTTATCTTATTAGTGTTGTGTTATGTTCTATCTTATTTTAAATGTAAAAGTACTATGGGCTTTGTTCTCCTGAAGGACTCATATGGAATTTGAACCAGGGACAGCTCAAACTCAAAGGCAGAAATCTAAACCAACCAGCTATTGTGCCTGAACGTGTGATTAGGGCTCCACAGATATCAGGAGTGAACTACATCCAGTCACATTCTTTTCATCTACATAGATGCTCATCAATAATCCCAATGCAAATAAAAAATAAATTAAAATACGAGTTTGAGGCATTGTTTCCATGTAACTGCTGCCTGATTGCTTCCCAATTAATACTTGATGGGCAATTGAATTTTGCATGTAAATAAGGTATGTCACTGTCTCATTATCATCCCTGAAGTATTCTTGGATTCCATGCATGGTGACTCCAAGGGGCATATATCAAAGCAATGAGAACAACAGAAGTCATTGTGTGGCTAATTCTCTGCAAAAGGTACTCACTAATTGAGCTTGATTAATGAGTCTCTAATTTGAGGCAATCAAGTCCAGGAATTAAAGAATTTTGTATAGAGCTGAAATAAACAGCAAACTGCCATGAATATCATTTTACTTCAACTTTTAGGTCGTTGGGCCAAATACTGAAAGCCAGCGATTCTCCTCTCACATCTGCCAGACAGTGAGAAATCAGGAGTAATGCCAGTTAAGTCAGTGAAGATCTAGTTTGAATAAAACTTGTGTAACGGAGAAGATAATTCAGCCCAATGGGACTTTTGCCATTAACTTCAGTGGGACCTGGATTTAGTGCTCTTTCTTTTTAAGCTTCACAAAAAGTTATCCAATCCTTAGCCCGACTCCCATATTTCCTTTCCCCAAAGATTAATGCACAGTCCTTCCACAGAGCTAGAAACAAAACATACTTCTGGACCTACTTGTGGAGAACTGAGCTCCTTGGCACTAGCTAACAGACCACTGACCCCCAGAGCTAACAATGTGATCTAGGAAATCACAGCCTTGTTTCTTCCTGCTCTAACCATTAGAGAACATTTTGTTGGGAGTTGGGAATAGACACGACTCAGGCGTGATAATTTGCTAATCTTCCAACAAAAAGTGTTAATCTCAAATCTTCACTGGCTGCCCATGCACTCCTCCCTTCATCTCCAAACAAGGAAACAGTGAGAAATTAAGAGAAACAAGAAAAGTGAGCACTGAAGGAAAAACTCATTGCAACCCATTGTTCAATAACAGCTGATGAGGCCATAGGGTAACAGTGAGGACAATTTCAAAATAAAAAAAGTTATTCAGCTCGCCAAAAAACCCCTGATGCTGCCCCTCCAAAAATTCTCCCTCACCTACTCCCTCCCTTTGCTATTTGCCTGCTCATCTGCCAGTGCTTAAGACTCCTACTGATGTTTTGCAGCTTGCCTGCCCTGGCATCCCACACAGACGTACCCTCTTATTTGGTTCTCTGCTGCTGCTTTGTTCCTCTCACTTCCATACACAGAGAGCTGAAGTGCCTGCCTAGCTATTGCAAAATGGTGGTGGGACTCTCTGGCTGGTCCCATCACTCCCTGTGCAGCACCCCAGAAAAGTCCTGAAGATTTTCTGTCCCAACACCCCTGCTGATGGTTTAGGTAAGAAGCACAAATGGCTGCTCTTCTTGTATTGACTTTTTCCATTTTCCCCCCAAGTGCTGATTCCTCAACCGAAGGGAACAGGCAAAGAATAGCTTTTCACAGAAATAGCAAAAAGATAGATCTACCACACTTACTCATGTTGAGTAATACCCTACTCCATGAGAATTTCCAGTGGTTTCAATGGGGATTTCTCATGGAGTAAAGTACTACTCAGCATGAGTAAGGGTGACAGAATTTGACACCAACTCTTTAAGAGAGTTATACCAGAGTGTGTCAGAACAGAATTTGGTCCCAAGTGATGCAGTGATACTCCCCACTTATCCAAGATACAGTAAGAAATAGTTGAGAAAAAAGAGACATCTACTTACTCTATGCAGTGCTTAGTACTCTTTAAAAAACAGAAGTGGAATAAATGCAACATAAAGAGACATTTCTCACTGCCAGTTATAAGGGAAGCTAGGTGAAGAGAGACAGACTTTCTGGAATGACTGTTCACGATTAGCTTTGAAAATGAGTAGCAGACAGAATCTCATATTTCAGTAGGTGAAGTTCAATAGATCTTTTTGTTGTACCATCAATAAGCCACCTATGGAACAATCTGTGTTCATGGTGACACAGCCAAGTACTTTGACTACAATTCATCAACATATAGACACCCACCAACATATAGACACCCACCCACCACTGACACCAAGGGCGAGGGGACAGGCAACTGAGGCCACTGCCCCAGACCTGGGCTTAAAGGTAAGGTAAGGAAGGGGAGCTGAGACTGGCATTACCTCAATGGCAGGTCTAGGGTGCTGCAATTACTTTGGAGAGCCAATAGAGGGGGTGAGTGCTGGTGGAGACTGCCTCCTGTCTGCACTCACACTGGGCCGCCCAGAGCGGGGGGCAAGTAGGGCAATTTCCCCCAGGCCCCACAGGGGCCCCGCGAGCCCTGGCCTGACGGCGGTCTGGGTCTTCGGTGGCATTTCGGCAGCAGGGGGCCCTTCAGTGCTGCTGAAGACACGGAGCAACTGAAGGGCCCCCCGCTGCCAAAATGCAGCCGAAGACCCGGACCACCGCTGGGTGAGTACAAGCGCCGCAGCTCCCCTGCTTTGCTCCAGGCCCCCTGAATCCTCTGGGCAACCGTGCACTCACACAGCACCAGAAGCCCTGACCAGCCCACTGCTGCCATGGAACGATTACATTGGCACAGAGACAAGGGTGGACAGAAACAGAGGGAGAGGAGAGAACAGAAATTGGTAAGAGGGGCCAGAGAGAAGGGGGAACAGCGAATGGGGACAATACGCTGGGTGAGGGGACAGAGGCCAGCAGTAGGAGAAGGAAACACCCAGGGAGTCGGGACAGGTGAAGGATTGAATGCTCTTAGGCAAGAGGGAGTGGAGCAAAGAGATTGGTACGGGATTGTTGACTCTGTGGGACAGGACCACAGTAGCCCTGATTCTGCTTCTGGGCTTGGGCCCTGGAAATCCCAGTGGCAGCCCCATTGACACAAGAGTCACAACAAATGGCCGTTATCCCAGACGCCTGAGACTCTAAAGGAGAAATTGCACAAATTCAGCTATTAGGGGAAATTTATCTCCAAATGGAGTCATCATCATCATCATTATCACCTTTCTCGTGCTGAGGTCACTGGGAAGCAGCAAGACCCAGAAATCAGCCAGTCACACCTGCTTGCAGAATAACTGCCTGAATTCTTTCTGACCCACTGTATCCAAACCGGAAAGTGAAGGCTTTAGTTTGCTCAAATTTTAATAATTACCTACCAGCACCTACTTTTACTTGCCCAATACACAATGAAGCGATGTGACACACTGCCAGCTTATCTGAGGGATGATGTAACTGAATGCAGTGTACAAGAAACCTTAAGAAATCCAGTGGATTTCTCCCTAGCTGCATAAGGAAGCAATGTAAGACTTGCTAATAGAGGCAGTGAAAAGGTATTGACAATACTTATTGACAAAAGGTATTCCCGTGTTATCACTGTCCTTGCACAACTCTAGGGACTGAACACTGAACCTGATATCTCACCATTTACTGGTACTGGATGTGGTTTTTAGGAAAATATTTGCTGTTGACTGCTTCACCTCATGCAGACCTTGGCCACACTGCAGTTTAATTTAAAAACATCCACCCCCTTTCCCCCGCCCTCGCCCAATGCTGCACATTTCTATCCTTATCACGTTTCCCCCTCTCATTCCAGTAACTGGAGCTGCTTTTGTGTAAGGAAATCAAAGAGTACACAACATCCTTGTCCTAACACTGTACCATTTGACAACATCCAGCTATGTTTGGCATTCCCTGCAGCATGGTCTTAACTAGCCATGGGAAATATTTGCCTTGCTAAAAAGCTCTTTGATTATTTTTGTTTACTGATGAACAGTAGGGTACGTAAGATCAGCTGCTGGTAAAAGGTAGTAAGCAATCAAGGCCATTTTAAATTCATTTCTTCACTGCTGTGTGCTTTCTAAGTGCCAGGCACCAGCTGGCAGTATGGAAGGAGGTTGGATGTCTCATTGGTGGTTAGAGAGAAGAGCAGCTTGTATGGTGGGGTTGATTGGAGCGCTGGTTGTGGGGAACAGTTGATGGCCATTGAAATGGGAAGGGTTGGCATTGCCATGGGCATCTTTGTGTAATGAATCAAAGCCACAGGGATAAGATATTATGCTGAGATGCAGGAGTGACTGGCAGTAGCAGTGGCTATGCCACCTCTGCCAACTTCACACAACCTGGCCCACGGTATCCATGTACCTCCTTACTCTAGATTTCTCGCCCTAGTAGGGAGCTAGTTCCAATAGCAGGGTCATCTCCTTCCCCATGGTTTAGTTTCTGGGTCCTGAAGTTCTCTCAGGCCAGGGGAGAAGTCCCTTAGCTGGCCGCTCAGGTTGTCTGTTGATGGCCAACCACTTGGTGTTTTGGCTCATGGGGAGAGAAGGCAGAGTCTGGGGAAAGGTTCTGGAGATAGACACTAAAGAGCTGAGTGAATGATTGATTTTTCAGTGTAAGGGTCAAACCAAAACCCTTAATTTGACCCAAAACAATTTCCCCCCCTTAGCTAAATTTCTAAATGAAGCACTGTTCTGAAACAAGAAGTCTAAATGTTTCATTTTGAAATGATAGGAACAAAAAGTTGTAATGTTTTCATAGAAATTTGCCTTTTTTTGGCTGAAACTATTTGACAAAGGTGACCTGAATTTATGAATAGTTTCAGTGTTCCCACCCCCCCCAAATGATTTTTTTTGTGAATTTACTATTTGCTGAAAAAAATCGCCCAGTTGTAATCCAAACACACAAACATAGGTCTAGTTTGCATGTAAAATGTTACATCAGTTTAACTGAATAGACTGCAATAAAATTGATCTAGTTAAACCAGTGCGACCCTTGGGATGCGACTCAAATGCTTCTAGAGTTCTCCATTTCAACAGTGACTTATTAAAAGGTTGTAACAAGCAGATCCTAGATATTGAAATGCCTGTAAATAGAGATGGAAGGGAATCCTGAAATTTCAATTCTGCCACTTGAACTTTCATCCCAAGTCCCTGCCTGTCAAGCTAATAATGCATTGCCAGGTGGCTCTATATGGAACAAAAGTGACAGCTTGTAGCCTTTTAAGTTAGAAACATGCCATGTGTCTAGTTCCCATGGATTTCCCAGGATGGATCCTTGTATGGAACAGGGGAATCTGAAAATGAGTGGGCATCAACCATTTCACAGCATTTGTAATATATCCCCAGTTTTAACCAGCTCAGTACACTAATCAGTGTTGCATGATTATTTTATTGGACTAGTTTTTCACATACAGTAGACAGCTGTATGCTTTACATTACTGAGGCAGCACAATGTCCAAAATGTAGGGCTACTGTAAATTGATATAATTAGCAATATGTAAAGCTGTATGTACATTTGTACTAAGTGACAAATAACCAAAATGGCAGGTAGATTAATATTCACAAATTATTAAATGTTTTTCTGCACAGGATTTGTCATTCCACTTGCCACTTGAATTCACTTCTACACAGTCCTCTATTCCTTCATAATTATTTGGTTCATTAGATGCCCAGTTGGAGTATCCTAATGCTTCACCATTTAGATGCTTAAATGTGCCTTCTGTCTGTATGTCATTTATTCCAAGAAATGGCATTTTTTTATGCCTGGCTGCTATTTGTTGGATGGCGCTGTTCTCTGCAGAATTCCTTGGAGAAGCAAGCAGGCCACCAGCTTGGGAACACGCAGCTTTTGAAGTCTCAAAGTTGCCTTCGGAGCCCTCAGTTTTGAATATTTTTTCACCGACAGTTATGCCATTTGGGAAAAGCAGAACTAGGAAGACACATTAGCAGAGTACATCCACGTTACTTTCATCATTCTGTAATGGGGAAGCTGCTTCTGGGAGCTTACATAGGAAAAGAGGGTTCTTTTGTGACTAACCCTAATATCAGAACTCTGTGTACAGATGCACAGCTATTTTTGCGGATGTGTTCTGATGCCAGGGCAGCTGAGTCCTATTAGCTTCAAACCAGGAGTTTAGAAAGGGTTTAATCTTTTATTGAGAGACCCAGATGCAGAGACTAAGGGCCCCCGAAGCGAAAACCCTTGAAACAAGCACACAGGAGTAATCTTACAGTTGATGTATTATTGTTATTTAAGGACTGGATAGTGAGTTTTGGCACAGCTCTGAAGGAGGGTATGTATGTACGGTGAACTATCCACGAACAGTCCTGAGATACACTGGGGCTCAGAGTCACCCCTCCTCCCCCCGTTTCCTCCTTATTCCTGGTGCGTAGTAATTTACCACCAATAAATCACTATTCATGCTGCACTGGCACAGTTAGTCTGGTCAGCAAGAAGGGTGGAATGGAGCCAAGGTTCTGTCCCTTTCACTTCTCTCTCTCTGCCCACCTGCTCCAGGGAAGAAGTAAGCAGGTGAGTGGCCTCCCTTGAGCAGATGTATAGTGAGTTACAATCCTACCCAGATGAATAATAGAAGGTGAACCCCAGAGGTGGGGTAAGTTTGGGGATTCTTCTTTTGTGTCCACACACTGTGTGAGGAGCAGGGTGAGGACATCATGTGCACATGCACACACCAGGGCCGCCCAGAGGGAGGGGGGCAAGAGGGGCAATTTACCCCAGGCCCCGGGCCCCACAGGGGCCCCCACAAGAGTTTTTCGGGGGCCCTGGAGCGGGGTCCTTCACTCGCTCCGGGGGGGGGGCAGAAAACTCGCGGGGCCCGGGCCTCCGGAGCTTCTTTGCTGCCGGTCTTCGCCGGCGGGGGGTCCTTCCGCTCCGGGGCGGAAGGACCCCCCGCTGGCGAATTACCGCCGAAGCGGGACCCGCCGCTGGAGTGCAGCTCGGTCTTCGGCAGTAATTCGGTGGCGGGGGGCCCTTCCGTTCAGGGACCCGCCGCCGAAGTGCCCCGGAGACCCGCGGTGGGGGCCCCCCACCGCCGAATTACCGCTGAAGACCGGGCTGCACTTCGGCGGCAGGGGAGGCCCCTGGGGCACTGCGGCGGCGGGTCCCGGAACGGAAGGGCCCCCCGCCGCTGAAGACCCCAGGCCCCCGGAATCCTCTGGGCGGCCCTGGCACACACATGGACAGCTGGATAACATGAGTAAACACTGGAGCAGTACTACTGTAAGCTGTAGTGTTTTTGGCATAGAAGTGTAGCACTTATTCATATTGTTACACCCATCGAGAGGGGTAGGGCACAGGGAGAAGACTGCGGCCATAATACTTTCAGCTCAATTTGCATTAGTACATGTCCTTATATATTATTAAGAGCCTGCTCCTGCTGAAGCCAATGGTAGCTTTGCCACTGACTTTGATGGGAGCAGAAGCAGGCCCCACCTGCTGTAAAGATCACAGAGCAATTATCTCCCACTCTATTTTTGGCCACATGATAGCTAAACTGACATATTGGACTCAGCATGGATTCTATACAAATAACACTTTTGTAGTCTAAGAACCACCTTAGATTGGAACTTAGCACATGATCCATTAGTTATCCTCCATGTACAGAAATTTAAGAAAAGGCTTGAAGGGATTAGATTTTTCTTGGTAAATGTCAATAAATGTAAATTTCACCATACAAATACAAGTTGACAAAAATAATTCCTTAGACGATAATAGAAATTTATGGATAGTCAAAGTAAGAAAAATGCTGCTTGTGAACTTAGAGTTTGATTTAATGATATTTACTTTGTATATTATAACGTGTTGTTGATGGTTTGTGTTTTAATGCTTAAAATGCTTTACATTTTTGAATCTCAACATCTATTGCCATTAAATAATTATTGTCTGACCCCCATAATTTCCTACAACTGTGAAAATTTAAATAGATAAAAACAGAAAATATGCTTAAACTCCATAATTATTTACAACTCTGAACATTTAAATAAATAAAAATTAAAATGCTTAAAAATAAACATTGATATCTGTCAAAACTATATTAAAAATGAATTCTGCCAAGCCTACTTAAGAATAATCTTATTTGTTAACCGCAGTAGGACTCCACTTATGTTTAAGTACACATGTCAGAGTGACTGCAGGAGTGGCGCATACTTCCCTATGCATCAAATTGGAATTCCTTTACAAAAGCATCAGACAAGTAGATGGAAGGTTCAGAGTATCAATGAGTAAAGACTGGCCTCAACCAGAACCCTTTTGAACGTCGAGTGAGTTCACATCTGAAGCTGGATCTAAACATCACTTCTCCGGTTGGGCCCATTTGTAAGTGAGTGGAAAATATGCTAATTCACCCTGCTTACCTTTCTGGGCTTTGCTGACAGTAGCTTGCAAGTCCTTCAGTTGTGCTTGCAACTCCCTCAGTTGAGTTTTAAGATGATCAAGTTCTGAGTGATAACGTAATTGCGTTACTCATACTGTTTCATTACAACAAAGACAATTTTTGAAAATTATGAACTTAAAAAAAAGGCAAGATCCCAGTGAAATCATCTCTCAGATCTGTAATAAATAATTGGTAGAACATTACCAAGGTGTTGCTTTGTATTTCTGTGTTTCTTTACAAGAGCAGGTACTATGAAGTCACAGCTCTACTCTGAGTGAAAGGGAAACTACCTTCAGGTTGCAATTCTCAATAATACCCACAGCAACACTGGCTTTTAACTTTTAATCATAAAAACTTACAATTAGAAAAAAAATTGTCACTTTATCAGTTTTAATAATACATGAGTCTAGTGATGGGCGAACCCTCGAGCTCCATCTATCTATATTCCTCTAGTTCCATCCTGCCCCATAAGAGACTTCCCTTGGAAGTTCAAGTTTATCAAACTCCATTCCCCCAAGTGACCCTCCAAGGCCTAGCTCATTTCTAAGCCTTGCAAATCTTCTGGACTGCCCCATTCCCACATCTATAAGGGCTTCTTTTCCTTTGGAAATTGACTGGAATATCTATAGCAGAATAAATATTGTTGTCATGACACAGAATAATTATTCCACTTATAGCCATGCTGGTCAATTTCATCATGTAGAGAAACCTCAAAGTGCTTCTGCTCCTTCATACAAAAATGACAAAGCTCACCTAATGCACTTTGTTAAGTTTTTGCACAAACCAGCCATAATTCAAAAAAGGCCACCATCTATTCTAGTTAGACTACTTCTTCACGTATGCTGCTATTATCTCAACAAAAGACTGGTCTGCTTACCTTGGCATCCATTAGGACCTGTTGGTCCTCTTTCACCTACTGAACCTCTCTCGCCTTTTGGCCCGGAGGGTCCAGCTTTTCCTGGGAGACCCTGTGTCCCTCTCAACCCTGTCAACCAAGGAATTGAATGAAAAAGAAAGACCAAGTGAGTAATTTAATTTTTCAGCCTTGTCATAGTTTGCAATTGCTGCCATAGCAGCAGATGGGCACAAACTATAATACCCAAAAGTATACCCTATATTACAGGAAGTTCAGATCCTGATGATGATCCAAAGTTCATGACTTGATCCAGTTACCCTAACGGACTCAAATTAGAAAGCCAGATCTGAACACTTGCAAATGGTTTAGAAGTTTGTATCTGGACTGAACATGTTTTTTAATAAAAATATTAATATCCGTCTTTTACTAAAATTCCAGAAATGCTTCTAAGTGTATCCAGGTGTGGGTCAAATGTTCAGTAGGTGTAAAGCAGCATAGTTCCGCTGATTTTTGAATTTCTCAAGAAGACCATTGAGTTCAATGGCATTATCCTTATTTATACCAGCAGAGGATCTGACACAAAACATTTCTGTACAGTCCACTGATGTGCAATATATGCATGGACACATGATTAACCTGGCAAATCTATACCCATGTACATTATTGTACTTGTGTAAGTAATCCCATTGACTTCAGACTCCTGCCTTTTGACCTCAGTGGGATGATTCCCATGACAAAAGATCACTTCCTTGAGTAAGTGTTTGCAAGATCAGGCTCTGCATTTCTGGAGCCTGAAAATTCCACATGGCTGTCAGGAAAGAAGTGCCTTATTGACAGGACTTTGGAGTTATTCCATGGAATTCACCTCACAGAGCAAATGGAATTATAAGGTTTTTATAACTTTCTATATGTGCAACACAGCAGTTGTGCTTGCATAGGTAGATTGGAAACACAGGGAAAGGTTTATAGGCGAAAGTAACAATTGCTGCCCATGTGCTGAAAATCATGTAACCTTTGACCCCTATGGCTAAGGGTATAAGAAATTGGTTTATGCACTAATGTCCTCTTTAATGCTTAAAGCATCGCTATGTTTTACTGTGTGATCTCACAAATGTAACTATTTTACGGGATTTCAGTGTGACCTGAGTTTATTGAAAAAAAGTCTGCAATGAGGACAATCTGTTCATAGTAGTGACGATAAACAGGGTCAGATGATTGTAACATGTAATTAGTTTAATACTAGTTTCTTTAGTAGGAAGGAAAACTTTTGTCCCCAGGACTCTTCTGGCTAAGCATAGGCCTGAGAAATTTGTATTGTTATACCTAGCTCTCCCTTTTCTCCTTTTGGACCTTCCTTCCCATCTCTGCCTGGTAAACCATTGCTCCCAGGGATTCCACAGGGAATGAACGTGCACGTATTTGCTTTCTCTTCACATGTGCATTGACTGGAGCTGTATTCCCTTACCAATGACATTCCCAGGAGGGGAAAAGCATGAAAATGCATAGCTCAAGGCCTTGACCTGGGAAGAATAATGGGAAAATTAAACACAATGTGAAGAACACGGCATATTTAACCCCTCCCTCCCCCCCCTTCACTGAGAACACAGAGGGAGTATGGAGCCCAGAGACCATAAGAATTAGGGACCTGGAGCTGTCCTCTGCTCTCGCCTGTCTTCGTGTATCAAGGTACAGTAAATTGCACAGCATCATAACACCACCTCAGTTGAGTGCTTCATTTCTGATGGAAACCTACTGTGTAAAATAATATTATGGGAGCCTAATGTCCCATATAATTTGAGGACTGTTAACCAATGAGTCCATGAGGCCTGGACTAGGACACTGGGAGTGCTGTTTCAGAGGAGCAGGCATGCAAGGGAACAAGAACGACAAGGGGAGCCAGGCGGGCAGTGGCTGGCTGGTCAGAATTCACTTAGCAGCCAGTCTGTTGGACTAAAGGGGAGCAGTGTCTCCATGCTGACTAGGCACAGACAAAGGTGTGGCATGCCCATGGGCAGCTGGAGGACAAGATGGCCTGGGTACAGGAGCTTCACAGCTGAACCAAGCTCAGATAAGGCCCAGAAAAGAAGCTGCTCTCCCTCTACCCCGGTTTTTGCCCTTGTTCACAGTGCCCTGGCACTAGCCTTGATGATGAGGAGGAAGAGAAGTAGTGCAGCTGAATACACAGTCCTGCAAGAGAGCAAGAAAAAGAGCATTGGCATTTTTCCATCATCCACTGTAGGCTGCCTGGAAAGCCAAATAACAGCCCGTTACATAGTTTATAGATAGGATGTTTATTGAGATGTGTAAAACCGGGAATGGGTTTTGGTTTTGCCAACCCCCTTTCAGTTGCGATTTAGATTTGCAAAACAAAAACAAGGGTTCCATTTTACTCATTTACCTACCTCATTGGGATAGGCATGAGGATTCATGTTAAGGCCTGAGTAAACCCTGCCCATTGAAAAACCAGCATGTGGGAGCTGATGGAGTGAAAGTCTCTCTCAGGTTCTGTATGGTGAGTTCCTCTCAAATTATTATTATTCTTATTTTTTTGGGTGTAAACAGCCTGCGGGTCCAGCCCCAAAGCCTGGTGGAAGCTTGGGAGTTGTGTAGGAAGCCAGAATCATCCATTGTAGTCCATAAATAGTTCCATAGTTTTGGCTCATATCTATATTTCATGTATAGTGACAACTGTAAAAGCAAGAAGTACCTCTACTGAAGATACCCGAGTGTAAGGGCTAGTCTACACTTACCTGCCGGGTCGACGCGGTGAGTTCGACTTCTCGGAGTTCGAACTATCGCGTCTAATCTAGACACGATAGTTCGAACTCCCCGCGCGCTCCGGTCGACTCCGGTACTCCACCACTGCAAACGGCGGTGGCGGAGTCGACCTTGGAGCCGCGGACTTCGATTCCGCGGCGTCTGGACGGGTGAGTAGTTCGAACTAGGGTACTTCGAATTCAGCTACGCTATTCACGTAGCTGAATTTGCGTACCCTAGTTCGACCCCCCTTCTTAGTGTGGACCTACCCTAAGAAGAGTATCAGGCCCTGTATTTCTATTTAGACATCTGGGGTAGGAGATAGTTGTTTTACAATGGTGTGTCAAATTCATTGTAATAATAAGGGGAAAACACATAAGAAACTACCAGAATTTTCCCACACTGACACTTGAATTATTTTATTTGATCTGCTGAAGGGGGAAAGGCCCCTCCGATGTACATTTTTGTGTTTCATAAAGAAACAGATTCTAGTTTCAAGCAATAGTGCCAAGGAGCTATCATAGAAAAGATTTAAAGGATGATGGAAAACCTATGGGTATTTTAAACTTTTGCATATGTAAACTGCACTTATGTTTTCTTTTAAGGGGGGGAACAATAGCATTTTATGTTGAATGCACTGAAGTTAACTATTTCACTTCTCTGTACTGAAACTAAAAGCAGCACTAGAAGAATTAGTGCTTAATGTTTGACTTGTTTTTCTATTAAAAATTTTTTTATCTCAGAGAAGTTGGCTAATCTTATTATTACTGACCAATCATAAAATGTTTCACAAGACTTTGCAAGCACCTTATATGCCCAGCAGTGATTAAATGATATTATTAGCTTTCACGGAAGAACGTAGCACCATTATCACAAAGGTCCCTAAAGCACTTTATAAAACCTACAGACTAGCTATACGACAATCACTTCACCCACCACTGAAATGAAAGCACCTGTGGGGCAACACTACACAACAGTTTACATAAGATACCACATTCTTCTTTTATTTGTGTTTGAACACAGACACACAGAAAATTTGCTAAGCTTGCAGGAATCCACTTACCTTGCTAAATAAAAAGTCCAACTGGTGTCTCAGGTTCCTTCCTACTTTGGCAGGCTACTCCCAGACCTTCCTAGCTGAAGCAACTCCCCTGGTCTCAGGGTCTTCTGTGCTTTTTTCACTCTCTGCAGTCTCTGTACAACTTCCTAAGCATTCCCCTTACTTTGCAGCTTCCTGCTGCTGTTTCTACCCAGTTAGTTCTACTAATTAACCCCAGGCTCCATCCCAAGTGTGGCAAGCAGGGCTAACTGGACAGCGGCTCCAGTTTTTCGGCCTTTAAAGGGGCAGGCCACCCTGTCACACTGATGATCTACCCTTCCCTTACAAAAATCTCAGGACATGGCACTCATGACTACCATTGTGAAAGAAAGTTGCCAGTAATGGGCATGTGGCTGTCTATTCCAATTGCAAAAGTTTCGACCTTGGAACAACTGAGTACTGTTTACTTTCTACAACCTTTTGAGCTTGGATTATGTTTGATGTATTGGGTAAAAATAAATCAAACAAAAAGTAAGGCTTGGCTAGGACTGTCCTAAATTAGAAGGGAATGTGTCAATTTTGACTTGGGTAATGTATAGATCTGAATTTGGTATGTACTGGTAGAAGTAGCTTTGGTAGGAAGAGTGTCCCAGGCAGGTTACAGTTCAATGTGGCAATCTCTAGTCATCTCTTCTTCCAAGAACCAATGCATCACCTGGCTCCAGCAGGAAATTAAATGCAAAATTTAATTTCCAGATACAAACAAATCCACCAATAAGAACTCATGTTAATGGTCATCTATCAGTCAGATAAGAACAAAATGGAATAGTTTAAGATATGAGGTACTTTCAAGAAAACTTCTCTTTTAAATAAAGATTCTACAAACAATACAAATATCCAGTGGGTGTGAAAATCCACCTTAACCCACCATTATATATAGGCTTCAATCAAAAATGGAAAAGAAAAACAGTAGGGAGAAGTGAGGGCAGGAGAGAAAACGCCGTAATACTATCATAAAATATAGTAAGGGAGGAAAAAAGCCTTGCTAAAAAAAATCCTTACTGCAAATATCAAATAGGAATCACTGCTGATGTTAATGCTGAAACAGATTTTATACATACACAACTGAAAAATTAAATATTAAAGACTAAATTCTGACATCCTTACACTGAGTATTACATTACTATGCAAACAGTCCTGTTCTCTTCAGTAGGCTACTTGTGGTGTAAGGTGTCATCAGCCTGAAGAAGGGTTTCAGAAACTGGCCCTAATTTTCAAAGTACACATTTTGCAACATCCCTCTTTCTTCTCCTCTTCTTTCCTCTTTCAACCCCCTACAACTAGTGTATTGTAAAAAGAATAGTAAAAATAAATCTTAAACCCATTAAAGTAGATGTGGATGGAAAATAGTTTGCATGCCCAGTGAGATTTTCGAGATTTCAGCACTCATTCCTTTCTTGAAAGAAGACCAAAAAAAGAAATAGAAATTCACAAACCAACAATCCAAAAAAATGTGCAGATCAGGTCAATTGAAATGTTTCATTTTGAGAATTTCAACTATTTTGTTTTGGTTTTGATCTTTAAAAATGTTTTAACTTTGTTTAGTATACATTTACTAAAATTTCAAAAAGAAAGTTGTTTCAAATTTTAAAAAAGGTTAAAAAATGGGACATTTAGACAATTTCAAAACCTTTTTCCACAATACATTTTTGAGTTGGGAGACCTGTCAAAATCAAACCTGTTTTGCAAACACAGGTTTGGTTTTGACAAACTAACATTTAAAAAAATGCATTTCATGGGAAAATTCCCAATCAGTTCTAATTAAATTTGTGCAGCATTTCTCCACCAGCACCATCAGGGTAGATGAAATAATTTCCCCCAATTAATTTTATATATATTCTGATGACTGATATGGAGATGGAACATTCTTTGCCTAGTGGCTCAGGATAGAGTTTTTACTGTATGTAACTTTTCATGTCTTTTAACTACAATTTAAAAATATATATATTCCTTCTAGTATAAGCATAATTATCATGGATGCAGCGTCATACGTCAAGAATTTCTATTTTAGATAGAGAAGAGGGAACCACTGGGAACATGGGCTCTATCTCTAAGTTGAGGACTTATGGAGATACTGACATCTGACTAATCATTTTAGCCAGGAAAGAAAGTCAACCTTTAAGGTGTGGAAACTAGTTTGGGTTGAGAAATAAGCTATTTACCTATTAATTGAGTCAGCTTCAGCAAAGGCATCACAAAATTCTGGATGCACCTTTTGGCATTGCAGCATACATTTGTGAGACACATAGGCCTATTCAAATATGCAAAACTGGATGTATAGCTGGGTGTTGCGACAACAAAAGGCTTTCCCTACACAAGCAGTGACCCCAGTTTGAGAAACATTGATCTACAGCCTTCCTGCATACAATACAGAACAGCACATTACCATCTGTGTGAAATTTGTTCTTGCCAAACTCAGTGGCATGGTTTTTAGGGGTGATTTTTAAAGTATTCAGAATCTGTTTATAACTTTAATTACTCATGTCAACCACAAGAGGGGGAGGTTGCGTGCACTGAATAAGCCACACGGGTACTTTCAGTAAAAGTTTAGTTAAGAGATGTTCTTATTTTTTCACAAAATGTAAAAACTAAAGAGTCTCTGCAAAAACATAAATTCTGTGTTTTTTCTGCAACAAATGGCTTTCTAGGATCTGACTATTACTGCTTTCTCAAGGGCAGCACCCCTGTATGTCTGACACGGTGAAGCGTCACTGACAGTGGAGGCACAAGGCACCAAGAAAAAAAATCCAGAACCCAACCTGCATGATGAGATGGGAGAAGTTGCTACAAATATCAGTGATACCAAGCCCCAGAGAAAGGAAAGGGAGGAGGCTTAAGCCACAGCTCGAAGAGTGGTTATGGATGGAGGCAGTCAAACACAGCCAGTTCACAACTTCTTACTCAGCCTGTTAGCAAGGAGTTTAGTGCCACCTAGAGGGGCCAAGCTAAAATGCAAGATGAGAAACACTTGGCTTTCTGACTGGAGCAAAGGAAGCTGCTTACAGCCAGTTCTTTATGGTAGCAAGAATCCCCAGTAACCCTATAGATAGACAAAGTGTTCTCATGCTGAGAAGGCTTGGGGGAGACTCATAGTGAACGGATGATTCACCAGAACTATAAGCAAGGAGCAGCAGTGCCCTGTTACAGCACTCAGAAGTGCTGAATGCCACCAGAATATCAAGGGAGGTGATAGCACCTGAAGGATCACCATCCCGGGGAATAGGAAATTAGGAGGTAGTATGTGTTGTGCCTGTGAGCACTGCACCTACAGATTTTAGTGCCAAAGCTACAGTCTTTCCTAGCACAGAAAGATTTGAAGCCAGGGAGTGTTCCTCTTTCACTCATGACTGACAGCTGGGGCCAGCTTGTGGGATAACTTGTGGAGAAGCGTGGCTCACCCTCCTGGATGGCAGCCACTGTAAGAGATTGAGAATATTTTCAGAGAAGTTGCTCATGCTTTTGGATTATGAGGATTTTGAAAGTTGGATTGACCAGGCCACTGATGTAGTCCCAGAGTAGCAATGCAGAAAAGAGGGGGAGAGAGGATAGCAGAAAGCCCTAGAGTCTGCAGAACCAGCAACTCTGGTGCCATGTACATTAGCTAGTTGCCCTGGAGAGAACATATGGAACCACAGAGTAGTGAGGACCTGTACTGCTGGTTCAGAGATCTTAAAGGACATCAGGAAGAAAAAAGGCCTGAGTTTCTGACGAGATTTCAGCAGTTACTCATGAGAGTAACTCTGAAGAAGGGTATCCAGCTGGAGAGGGTGAACCAAGCCCAAATTACCCTGGTGTCCAGGGGGACGCTCTTTGCTGACATCATACTCCTCAACCTACATGGAAAGAGGTTGGAGGACCCACCCAGCTTCCTGGTGCTATTTAAGGAAGTCAGAGAAGAAGAGAATAGGGAGGCAGTGAAGAAGGACCCTGTATTGAAGACCAAAGCAGTAGCTCCCAAAAGTCCAGGAGAAGGAGTTAGCCCTTGGGAAAAGGGAGGTAGCCATCCCACATAGCCACATGATTTGCAAGTATTGGAGTAGGCTATGCCCCCAGAAAGGCAGAGAAGACCACCTCCTACTAGGGGCAACAATCCTCTGATCTGTTTGAAATGTGGGGAAATTGGGCAACTCAGGAACGCAGGAGACTTCATTTGAAAGCTCCTACAAGGTTGAGTGAATCAAGAAAACATCAGAGAGGACCAATGAAGGAATGTACTTCAGAACTACTGAAGAACTTCTATTGCAAAGTTAATCTATTTGAGGCAATGCCTAACCCAGAAAAGCAGCTGTCTAAAGACCTGGTAGGACCTGCCTCAGAAATTACAGTGAAGGTGGAAGGATACATCTTGGACAGTGGACTCTAAGTAATAATCATGTTCAGCTCCCTATCCGACAAGTTACTGATGTGGCACAGGTACATGCTTAGCATAAAAGCTCAGGAGAGAATATATGCTCTATACAACTTTTCATCTCTTTCTTTTAATTAGATATTTTTTAAAAAGATTCTACTAAGTATAATTGTGACAAATGCAGCTTCATCTGTCAAAGCAGCAAAGAGTCCTGTGGCACCTTATAGACTAACAGACATTTTGAAGCATAAGCTTTCGTGGGTGAATACCCACTTCACCGGATGCATGTATATGCATGTATTCACCCATGAAAGTTCATGCTCCAAAACGTCTGTTAGTCTATAAGGTGCCACAGGACTCTTTGCTGCTTTGACAGATCCAGACTAACACGGCTACCCCTCTGATACTTCATCTGTCAAGAATTTCTATTTTATATAGAGGGAACTATCGGGAAACATAGATATTATATCTAAGTCTAGGACTCAGTGAGATACTGACTTTGACTTCAGACTAACCACATTAGCCAGAAAAGACATTAATGGAGTTTGAATTTGACCTGGGACATCATGAGCTATTTATACCTATTAAGTCAGCTGAATTCTAGGTGCATCTTTTTGCATTGCAACATAAATTTGAGACGTATGGTCCTCTTCAAATGTGCAAAAGCAGAACTTGATGTACAGTTGGGTGCTGGGACAACAGAAGGCAATCCAGTCTGTCTGTACTGGGAAAAGGAAGAATCTTACAAAGATATCAAAGGGAGTCTCCCAGACAGGACAGAGGTTATTGGAGCTCAAATATTACAGTAATGGGGTCATCTAAGCACCTTCCTCCTTTCATGTCATTCATTTTGTTTTGAGAAGAATTTCTTTGTTTCTGATTAAACGGATTTTAATTAAGATCCTTGTGACCTGAGACTGTTTGGGGAAATTCATTCAGTCTGTCATCTAATTCTATGTAAACCTTTCACACCTGAAAGTACAGTGTGTACAACAGTTCACCGGCAAAAAATCAAGCAACGAACAACAGTAACAAAATGCGGTGGCTTATATTCCTCCAGGTCACTATACATTTCAACAAACAGATCCATGTTTTAACACAAATATGTCCTGAAATAATTCCAAGTAGAGAAGCACAGACTACTTCATAAAGTCAAATATAAGCTCTTTGGGGCTATGTCTTCCTTGTGTTTGTACAGCTCCTTGCATAACTGAACTCTAACCTAGAATGGAGTGTCTCTGGAGTACAGCAACAGAAAAAAGAAATAACAAATGTTAACCAAGCAAGAGAATGCACTGCCAAGCATGTTCGTTAGCCATACAGGTGACCTCTTGTGGCCAATCAGAACAATGTGAAGTCTGTCTTGTATTTCCTAGGAGACTAATTCCATTCTATGCATCCGAAGAAGTGAGCTGTAGCTCACGAAAGCTCATGCTTAAATAAATTTGTTAGTCTTTAAGGTGCCACAAGTACTCCTGTTTTTTTTTGCGGATACAGACTAACACGGCTGCTACTCTGAAACCTGTCATAATCCATCAATGTATCCTTCTGCATGGGGTTGCATCTACTTATTTGGATTTTATGAGACTCAGTACATGAAGGAAAACTCCTTTCTACTTGATCTAACATTGTTTAGCACAACAAGCAGCCCCTTTAAAAATGATAGATATTTGATTCTAACATCCTATATACACCTCTACCTTGATATAACATGACCCGATATAACACAAATTCAGATATAACACGGTAAAGCTGTGCTCTGGGGGGGCAGGGATGCGCGCTCCAGGGGATCAAAGCAAGTTCGATATAATGCGGTTTCACCTATAATGCGGTAAGATATTTTGGCTCCTGAGGACAGCGTTATATTGAGGTACAGGTGTACCTGCAAAGCCCCTTTAAAAATTATAGATATTTGATTTTAACACACTAGAGCATGTGTCACTGCCATCGAGTGAAGCAAAGACAATATGACAGGTGGTTTAAAATTCACACACAATTAGCCGTTTCTCTCCACAGGATCTGTCATTCCACTTTCCGCTTGAATGGACTTCTACACAGTCCTCACCATCACTCTGATTATTTGGTTCCCCTGTATGCCAGTTGGAATATCCAATGTTTTCTCCATTTAGATACTTGAAATGACCCTCTGTCTGAATATCATTTATCCCAAGAAACACTGATTTGTTGTACAAAACAACTATCTGCTGGATGGCAGCATTCTCAGCGGCGTTCCGAGGAGAAGCAAGCTGGCCTCCAGCTTGGGAACACCTTTGTTTCAGACTGTCAAAGTTGCCTTCATAGCCACTGGTCATGAATATCTTTTCACCAACAATTCTGCCATTCGGGAACATTATAACTAGAAAACAAAGAGATATCTCCACATTAGACCTCTAGCTAAGTATGATTTTGTGAAGTCAACAGATTTATGGAGCCAGGTGGCAGAAATCAGTTAAAGTCCATTGATTTCAATGGAGTTATTTCACTTTACACCAGCTGATGATCTGGACCATGGAGTCTATCACTATAGTATGGTGATCCTTATTGCTACATGCTAAATTACAGACTAAACCCCGTTTCATCCCAACCCCAAGCTCACAGATTCTATGCCTACAGCCTGATCCTAGAGCCACTGAAATATTCAAAGAGAGGCATTTTCTGTGAGAGGCTGAAGATTTTGGAATTCACTCCTCACCTCTTGGCCTGAATTAGCTTCTGTCTGTTCTGATCTTTAGGGATTGCTGCAAATCCTAATCTCTTTTTCCAGCACAGCTCACTGAGTATTATAACCAGAACACCTCCACTCACCCATCTCTCCCTGACATTCTCCCCCTGAGTATCCCATTAACATCTGGATATTTCAGCATCTCACCCTGATGTCCTTATGTTTCCTATCTTCAAGTTTCTATCAGAACTGGAACTTTGCCACAATATGGTGATAAAGGCTATTCCTTCAGGATTTCTGGCAGAACCAACATTGGAAATACTAAAATGTGACAATGAAAAATTATTCTCAGTTTTTCCAGACAGGACCAAAATTTGACCTGGTTTACCAGCACCAGAATGGCTCAAAGCCTGCTCTGGTGAGCTTTCCAATCCAGCGTTTGCAGACTTGAGATGTTTGGCTACACATTCAGGTTCTAGTTGTTTATCCAAACTGAACTCTGAACCTTAGCAGGTTTCCCCATCACTATCCTGGGGTGTGTTCATTACAAGATATATTCAGACCGTCTGTTTAATATGCTGGCTATATTGTTAACTAGTCACATCTAGCTAGGAGCTCATCCTACATTAAAAGACCATACAAAAAAGTAAGTCAGCATGATAAGTGCAGTACTTAGAGCTAATGCATACAAATCGTGGCGCATATTGCTGTCTCAGTAGCTCTTCAGAAGACAGGAAGAAAGCATTGAAAACTTTTAAATCCTGTAATTTAGCATCTTCTTGCAGAGCTGAAAATACATAGACATCTGGGCCAGCAGTGCTTTGTGAGGGTTGAAGATGTACAGTCTTAGGCATCAGTCTAAATCAAGCCTAAGGCACATATTAGAACATCAGACTGCTATAATTTGCTTTGGACAGTGTTCCAACATTCAGCTTTCATTTATTAAATGTAACATCTTGATTGCTCTTGCTGCTAGAATGGCATTATCACAAATTAATATCACTTCAGGACACAGGATGCCAAACTCCCGCTTCCACCATGACAACCCACAAGCTTTGCATTCATTGGTGAAAGGACTGAAAATGCACAGGTAATGAAGAAGTCCTAATGCCACAATGCAGTGATTTAATTTTCCAGAAAAATGTTATCTCCCAGCTCTTTAATAATTTCCCCACACCCTTGTGAGCCCAGAGGACAGGGTTTCTGTTTATTTCTGCTAAGTTTCTCAAATACTTTTTGCTGAGTGGGCCAGATGTTAGTACAGACGTTATCTTGTGGACACCGATTCTCCCATTTGTAATGGTTCACATGGCCTCCCTGCCATTATCAGTCACATGGGCCTCCTCCACTCCTATGTGACAGCATAAAATCCCTGCACCAGTTACAGCAATTGTTAACGTTGGGCAAGTGATTTATGCCTATTTTGCTGTTCTGAATGTGATTTAGCAGCTGGAAATAAAAGGGAGGAGCCAGCACCATGTGATGAGTCAATTCTCTACAAACTAGCAGCAGCTGTTGCATGGACTTCTGTTGAGAAATGGAGATTACCTACTTGTAACTGGATGTTCTTCAAGGTGTGTGGTCCCTGTCTGTATTCCACACATGGGTACACATGTGCGCCATGAATCTGAGACTGGAAAAATCTTTCAAGAAGTGTCTGTTGGTACCGTTGTGCCCTGGAGTTCCTTGTATTCAGTAGCAATGGTTTGAGGGGAGGTGTGGACTGATTGCTTCTCTGTTTTCTCATCTACTGAGAATCCAGTCATGATCCAAAACAGGGGAAAGAGGGCAGGAAATAGAACACACTGATAATTTGGTCTGTTATTCAAAGGGTGGCCTGATAAGTACTGAGAGTACAAGATTGAGGTCCCATAGTGGTGTCAGATTTACTACCTCGGAGGGTCCTAGTGAGACTCTTCAGAAATCTAGTTGTTATTGAGTGACTAGAAACAGACTGTGCAAAGATATCAGACACAAGACTTCAACTCTGGCCATGCAATGGTAAAAAGGAACTGGAGAGGCAGGTCAGTCTGAATTACCCCTTATAGCTTGGTATGTAGCACAAGGAGCTCCAGAGCACACACACAGTTCAACAGGCATTACTGACAAGATTTTAAGGTCTCAGGCGCATGATGCACATCTGAGGTGTGGACTACACATAGGGCTCAGCACTCAAAGAAAAGCTCCTGGTTTAAATGGTCTCAGGCTAGCCAAACACACACTGGTGGATACAATTAGCAAATGCATGATTTGCATAGGATTCTAGTTTTTGGAGTTAATTATTAGAGCTGGACATGGAGAGGTTTCCCAGAGAATTTAATTATTTTAAATGTTGGCTTCACTCTGATTCAGAACAAAACCTCAACATTGCCAAATTCTCCCCAAAAGGGAATGGAGTCCCGGCTCAGGAGGTAGTCAGCCTGGCAGGCTGCCCATGAGCTGTGGAGGCAGGAAGCCCTACACTGCCCAGCTCCGGGGCAGCCCACCATGGGAATCCAGGCTGCCAAGGAGCCATGAGCTTGGCAGTCAGGACCCCAAGGACTTCCAAGCTCCCGACTCCCTGTGACTCCACCATGGGGGTTGCTAAGGAGCCAGGTGGATGAGCTGGCAGGAAACTGGGCAGATTTGGTTCTATCAGAACTTCATTGAAAAGTAAAAAGTTTTTGATTTCAATGAATGAGCAAAGTCCAATAAAAGAAGGTTTCACTGGAATATTTCTGACCAACTCTATTAATTACCTTGGCAGCAGGCCTGGCCTATATACAAAGATGCACCAGTTTAACTAAAGGTGTACTTTTAAACCAGTTTAGTTAAACGAGCACAAAGCCCTGGTAGACACTCTTCATTTGATTTAAAGCTGGCATAGTCAGCTCTATTTGATTCCTTGAGGATTTAAGCTTAAATTGATATAATCCAGTATATAATCAATTTGAGAGTGTTCACACAGGAGTTTTCACCAGTTTAACTAAGTCGAATCCAGTTTAATTAAAGTGGCACAACTTTTATGCAAAGAACAGCCCTTTTCCACGCAGGGCCCGATCTTGTGAGGAGACCAGTGCTTACTGAGATATGCTCAGTGTCTGTAACTGGATTCAGTGAGATCTGACGGTACTTGGGATCACTCCAGAGAATTCCTCTCTCATTGGATTGGGCCTTTGTATTGTCTTTGGGGCAGATAATGTGCTCTGCTCTATATTTTATAAAGCATCACATAAGTCTGAGGCATTGTATAATTCATTAATAATGAAAATGAACAAAACCATTGTTTAATGCATCAGACTACAACTCAGAAGGCTTAAAAGAGATCAGAGCTAAAATTGTGTTGAAAGGCACCATCCTACTACAGCATCATCTTACCTTGTTTGTACTTGGAGAAGCTGCTTTGCAGAGCTCTCAGCTGCCCTTCCAAAGTACTTACTTGTCTTTTAAGGAGATTGATCTCTGAATGAAGAAAGTTGCATTAATCTTAATGTTAAAACAAATAAACAATACAGACAAATAACAGCAGGCTGTAGTTTCGACTCTAAATGTCTTGGTCATGATCTAACCTCTATATGTCCAGGTCATACATTTAAACTTGGATTGCCTAGTTTTTTTATATGATAAGAATTACAAAGGATGTGTGGATGTTTCTATCCATAACCTGAAGGAAAGATTGCATCAGTTCTGCTTACTCCTTCTCTTTAAGGAGAAGCTTGGACTAAACATCATTACACTATCCACACATATAGTGCTTGGGGACCTAAATCTGTAGATATATGAATAATGTAACTGAAGTCAATGTAGTTAGATCCACTTACCACGGTGGCTACACTGCGTTGTGTTGACAGGAGAGCATCTCCCATCTACTTCCCTTATGCTTCTCTGGGGTGTGGAATACACAAATCGATGGGCGAGTGCTCTCATATTGATTTGGCATGTCTTCACCAGACCCGCTAAATTGACACTCAGTGCATCGATTCTTGCAACAGTGCCGATCTACCGATAAGTGTAGACATGCCCTCAGTGCCCAGACTGGTCTTCGTGGGCTACATAATGCTAAAAATGCTTTTCCCACTACTATTATATCACTGAGATGTGTCATTTTACATTCTGTAAACGATTAGGTGGAGTTGGAGGAGGGTGTTTTGAAGTTGTAGATGGGTAGAGTGGGGGGCACTTCTAAATGGTACCCTTGGGACTGGTTCACAAATTGTTACAAGCTTGGACATGCTGGTTTTACTTCATCTACTGTGGCAAAGTCCCGTCTCAGTCTCCCCAGCCTCTGCTGTTTTTAGCGCTGGTGAGACCGGCTTGGGTAATGCAGTCCCCCTTAGAACTCAGGGGAAGTCTGTCCCCTGTCTTCCCATCAGTCTTAGTTAAAGTATTTTTACCCTGCCTTGTAGGAGAGCGTCCTGCCGCTCCTCCTGGGGAGGCTTGCTGCTTCACCACTCCTGGCAGCCGGGCTCCTTCTCTCTCTGCTTTTTCCCCCTTCCTTCCTCCCAGGAAGGGGTTTAAAAAGGTCTCAGGCAGCTCCAAGTTAGAATCAGCTGGTCCTAATTACCCTCAGGTAGCTCCCCTCAGCTGATTCTAATTTGCTACCTTGGTAACCCTTTCTCAGCTGAACCTGGTTGACCTGTAGTTGCCTCTCAGTTGATAAGGAGGAGGGCCTTTTAACCCTCTGGGACTGACTCCTCCCCCCCTCTTGCAACTGTCTGTCCTGAGTTTATCACACATCCCCCCCCCCTGCGCAACACTACAGGGTTGGGCTACTTGGGTCGGCAAACAGTGTACCCTCGAAAGGCCATCCGCGTTGCCATGCTTGATTCCAGACCTATGTTGTACTCTGAAGTGGAAGGGTTGTAGCGACAGGAACCACCTGGTCACTCTCGCATTTTTCTCTTTGTTTTGGTGCATCCACTTCAGAGGAGCATGGTCCGTGACAAGGGTAAACTTCCGTCCGAGTAGGTAATAGCGAAGACTTTCAATGGCCCACTTTACGGCCAGGCATTCCTTCTCTACTACGGCATATTTACGTTCCCTGGGCAGGAGTTTCCTACTGAGGAACAGGACGGGGTGTTCTTCCGCTCCAACCAGTTGTGAAAGCACCGCTCCCAACCCAACCTCTGAGGCATCCGTTTGCAAGATAAACTCCTTCTCCCAGTCTGGAGCTACCAACACTGGGTCGGTGCAGAGCGCGGTCCGCAAATCTGCAAACGCCTCCTCAGCCGCACTAGACCATCTCACTATATCCGGGCCACGGGCTTTCGTTAGGTCAGTTAGCGGGCATGCCCTGGTGGCGAAGTGGGGGATGAACCGCCTGTAGTACCCCACCAGCCCCAGGAATGCTCTGACCTGTTTCTTCCGGACAGGTCGGGGCCAATTCTGTATTGCCTCTAACTTGTTGAGCTGGGGCTTCACCACACCTCTCCCCACTATATATCCAAGGTATTTGGCTTCTGCTAGCCCAATTGCGCATTTGGAGGGATTTGCAGTCAGCCCCGCCTTCCTCAAGGTGTCCAGGACTGCTTCCACCTTCCCCAAGTGCGTCTCCCAATCCGGACTATGTATAATGACGTCATCAAGATAGGCGGCCGCATACCTGCCATGTGGGCGCAACAGTTTGTCCATGAGCCGTTGGAAGGTTGCAGGAGCCCCATGTAAACCGAAAGGGAGGACAGTGTATTGATACAGTCCCTCTGGAGTTGAAAAGGCCGTCTTCTCTTTGTCAGCCCTGGCCAAGGGAATTTGCCAATAACCCTTAGTCAGGTCAAGGGTGGACAAGAATCGTGCTTTCCCCAGTCGGTCAATTAGCTCATCTACCCGGGGTATAGGATATGCATCAAATTGGGACACCTCATTCAGTTTCCGGAAGTCTTTGCAAAATCTCATACTGCCATCCGGTTTAGGTACTAGGACCACGGGGCTTGACCATTGGCTATGAGACTCTTCAATGACCCCTAACTTCAACATTTTCCTGACTTCTGACTTGATCTCTTCCCTTTTTGCCTCCGGGATCCGGTATGGCTTTACATTCACCTTCACTCCAGGCTCTGTGAGGATGTGATGGTGAACCTCAGTAGTCCGGCCTGGCTTTTCTGAGAACACGTCCTGGTTGCGTTTGATCATGTTGATCACCTCCGCTCGTTGGTCAGAGGTCAATTCTGGGGATATTCCCACTTGGCCAGGCAGGTTGCTCTCGGGAGGAGGTGACCCTATAGTGACCACATGCGCTTCTCTGTCTTGCCAAGGTTTCAACAGGTTCACATGATAAATTTGTTCCAGCTTCCGGCGTCCGGGCTGTCAGACTTTGTAATCGACCTCTCCAACGGCTTCTATTATCTCGTACGGCCCCTGCTATCTGGCCAGGAGCTTGCTCTCTGCTGTGGGTACGAGTACCATCACCCGATCTCCCACCTGGAATTTTCGGATCGTCGCCTGGCGATTGTAATATGTTTGTTGGGCCCCTTGTGCCCTCTCCATGTGTTCCCGCACTATGGGAGTGACTTGGGCTATCCTGTCTTTCATCTGCAACACATGCTCGATGAGGTTTCTCCCTGGGTTCGGCTGTTCCTCCCAACTTTCTTTGGCAATGTCCAGTATGCCACAGGGGTGGCGACCATATAACAGTTCGAACGGGGAAAACCCAGTCGAAGTCTGAGGCACCTCCCTGATCGCAAACATTAGGTACGGTAGCAGGGTGTCCCAGTTCCTCCCATCCCGGCTCACCACCTTTCGTATCATGTTCTTCAACGTCCTATTAAAACGCTCGACGAGGCCATTGGTCTGCGGATGATAGACTGATGTCCTTAGGGTCCGTATGTGGAGCATTGCACATAGATCCTTCATTAATTTAGACACAAAGGGAGTTCCTTGATCTGTCAGGATCTCTTTGGGTATTCCCACTCTAGCGAAAATTTGGAATAATTCTTTAGCTATGGTCTTGGACGTAGTGTTCCGTAGGGGAATGGCCTCGGGGTATCGGGTGGCATAATCTAGCATCACCAGTATGTGCTGATGGCCTCAGGCTGATCTTTCTAACGGCCCTACTAGGTCCATAGCTATCCGCTCAAAGGGGACTTCAATAATCGGGAGAGGTACCAAAGGTGCCCTTAAGCGTGTTCGGGGCCCGTGTAACTGGCATTCTGGACAGGAGGCACAATATCGTCGGACCGCCGCATATATTCCAGGCCAAAAAAACCTCTGCAGAATTCGGTCCAGGGTTTTATCTACCCCTAGATGTCCCCCGAACAGATGGCTGTGGGCTAGCTCCATCACGCCCCTCTGATGTTTCTGTGGTACTAGGAGCTGTTCCACGACTTGCTCTTGGATACGGATGACTCGGTACAACAGATCCTTCTTGATCATATAATACGGCCCTGGGCCCTTGGCTCTCCCTTCCACAGGGACCCCATTCACCTCCACTACTTCTTTGCGAATGTTCTGGTATACTGGATCATTGGCCTGATCCTGTCCAAAATTTTCTAGTGAAGGTCCAATTTGCCCAAACTCAGGGGGTTCTATTTCCCTCCCCCCCCTTCAAGGGAGCTCCCTGGGGAACTGGGCCCGGCTATTGGCTCCCCAACCTCCTGCCTAGTCCCCTTGTCGGTTGGGCCAACCCTCTCCCCTACGAGTATAGGCTTCTGGTTCCGGGCCAAGATGCTCGTTCCCCTCCTCTTATCTGCCCTCCTTTCTCGCCGAGTCTTCCTGGTTTTCCCAGGGGGCGAGAATAAATCCTGAGCAAATTCTTGGAAGGCTGGGGGGTTGCTAACTATTGAGGCCACCCCATTGCTCTCTGGGGTGTTATCTTCGTCTGGCTCCTCTCCAGGAAGTAGACTGCCAAACCCTGGGAAGTCTCGTCCTATGAGGACTGGGTAGGGGAGTTTCGGGACCACCCCCGCCATCACCTTAGTGGGGTTTCCTTGGACCTCTATTTTCACTCGGATGGTCGGGTAGTAATTGACATCCCCGTGGACACAGGATATTCCTGTGCGCTTGGCCCGGGATAGTTGATCATACCCGACCAGCTTTCCCGAGACCAGCGTGACCGCACTTCCTGAGTCTACTAACGCGGTGGTCCTTATACCATTCATTTTAACTTGCCTAGTATATCTATGAGGGACCATCGCTACTCCTACTAGACTTATCAGGTCACATGGCTCTTCTAGGTTTCCCAGGTCGCATTGCATGGGCTCCTCTAGGTTTGGGCATTGGGCAGCTATATGCCCTATCTCTCCACATGCATAGCATCGGTACCCTCCTCGGGGCAGCCCCTTAATTTTTGGGCTGTGAGGCTTTACCCCCCGAGTCTCTCTCTCCCAGTCCCCAGGTCCCTCCGAGTACTTTGGCCGCTCTTCGTCCTCCTTCTTCCCTGCCATAGTTCAGCCTGGAGCTATGGCAACTTGGGCTCTTGGTAGATAGACTTGTCTCCTATCCGGGCGCTTCCCTTCCCCAGTGGTCCGAGAGAGTTCCTGTGCTGCTAGGCGTCTCTCTACGAGGGCAACTAGCTCATCATAGGAGGAGGGATCGTTCTGACTGACCCATCCTCGTATGTCAGGCGGTAGCCCTCTCATGTACCTGTCCACAACTATGGTCTCCACGACTTCCTCCGGCCGGCGGGTCTCGGGGCATAGCCACTTCCGGGCCAGATGGATCAGGTCGAACAGCTGGGACCTCGGGGCTTTGTTGGCTCGGTATTTCCACTCATGGAACCTCTGCGCCCTTATAGCTGTCGTCATGCCAGACCTCGCCAGGATCTCCGCCTTTAGCTGGGAGTAATCTGAAGCGGCTTCTGTTGTCATATCAAAATATGCTTTCTGTGCCTCCCCACACAGAAAAGGTGCCAGGATACTGGCTCACTGGTCTTGGGGCCAGGCCTCCCGCCGGGCCGTCCTCTCAAACGCGAGGAGATATGCCTCCACGTCATCATCCATCGTCATCTTCTGTAAGTAGCGGCTTGCGTGCAGGGGCCGAGTCCCATGGGGTCCGTGCGTTAGGGTGGTCAGGGCCTTTAGCTGGTTCACAACCTCATGCAAGGTGGCTCGATCCTGAGCTGCCTGGCTCATCAGGAGTTGATTTGTCTCCTGCTGCATTCGCACCGCCTCCTGCTGGGCAGCCATCTGCACCCTGGTGGCTTCTTGTTGGGCCGCAGTAGCCTGCACCAATGCCTTCACTAGATCTTCCTTTTTTTTTTTTGGGGGGGGGGTGTTTTACCCTGCCCCGAGACGGTTTGCCGCAAAGTCTCACTCACATCCCACTCCTGACACCACGTGTGGCAAAGTCCCGTCTCAGTCTCCCCAGCCTCTGCTGTTTTTAGCGCTGGTGAGACCGGCTTGGGTAATGCAGTCCCCCTTAGAACTCAGGGGAAGTCTGTCCCCTGTCTTCCCATCAGTCTTAGTTAAAGTATTTTTACCCTGCCTTGTAGGAGAGCGTCCTGCCGCTCCTCCTGGGGAGGCTTGCTGCTTCACCACTCCTGGCAGCCGGGCTCCTTCTCTCTCTGCTTTTTTCCCCCCTTCCTTCCTCCCAGGAAGGGGTTTAAAAAGGTCGCAGGCAGCTCCAAGTTGGAATCAGCTGGTCCTAATTACCCTCAGGTAGCTCCCCTCAGCTGATTCTAATTTGCTACCTTGGTAACCCTTTCTCAGCTGAACCTGGTTGACCTGTAGTTGCCTCTCAGTTGATAAGGAGGAGGGCCTTTTAACCCTCTGGGACTGACTCCTCCCCCCCTCTTGCAACTGTCTGTCCTGAGTTTATCACACTACATATGAAGTATTATCTAGATATCAGTCTATTTATCTAGATAATATACATACACACATGCAAACACCCTGTAACAGACAGTCTGCATCCTGGGATAGTGCAATATTTTGATTCTTTCATTATTCTCAGCATGATCTCATTTTAGCAAGCTACCAAAAGTGATATCCAACATCCACCCTTGGGTTAATGTCTGTGTTAGAGGGGTAGAAAATAATGGATCGTTAAGCTCTAGGGAAGTGTTTTATCATTTGTTCTAAAGTAAGAAGCTCCTTGCCCCTCCCCCTTCAATCTAGGGATTAAAATATTCTACAGTGAGCTATATCCACAAATATACTGGAGTCCTCATGAAAACATCAAGGTATTTTTTCTCAGGTAGAAAAGAGCGAGAAAGGAAGCAGTAATTTTTTTAAATGATTTTTGAAAATATGAATTTATCATCGATTTTGAAAAATTTGTAATTACTAGAATGGGTTTACTACTCTGTGATGTGGAAAAAGATATTTTTATGATTTGAAATCTTGGTTCCATTATGTAAATAGGAGTTTTGTCATCAGATTCAGTGGGACCAGGATTCTATCCATGAAACAGATGGCTGCTATATAATTTATAAAATACTACTGATTAATCTTATATTTCATAGTGATATTTTGATCTTTATGTTTAGATAATGTCTTGCATTTTGCGGGTGAACCAGTTTTACATAATGGAAATTATGCACATGTAAATTGAATATACATTGGGAGAGACAGAATCTCTCTTCACACATTTTTTTCCCCAGGTGGAGCTTACTTGAGCCCACTTGTCGATGTGGGGCAGAAAGTGGTCCAAAATTCATTAGCACACACCAACAGAGAAAATTAAATCCCTTCCCCAGCAAACAAACAAACCAACCCCATTGCTTTACCTACCTGATAGTCCACTGTCTCCCTTTGTTCCTTTTTCACCTACTGAACCTTTATCACCTTTTAGCCCAGGAGAACCAATTTGCCCTTTGAGGCCCTGTAAACCTGAGCTTCCTTGTAACCCTGTTGTTAGAGCAAGTGAAACAGATATAAAAACAACAAGTTAATCTGCAGGTAGTTTTCTAATTTCATATTGTAGCAGGGTGGTTACCCTGCTCCTGCCCTGAAGGGCTTAAACCAGCCCTGGGAGAAGGTTGTGGTGGGGAGCTACTAAGCTGGGCTGATTGGGAAGTGGCTGCAGCTGTGACATGCCCCAATCAGGCCAGAGCTGGCCTGTATAAAAAGGCTGTGAGCCAGGAGCCCAAACAGTCTCCCTCTACCTGTAGAGAGAAAAGGGCCTGTCTGCAGGGAGCTAGAGACAGGGTACCTGAGTGGAGCAGGGTTGGGGAAAGGCAGAGGAGCTGGGGAGCTCCAGCCTGGAAAACCTGAGGCTGCAGCCTAGCACAAGGCCAACAGGTACTGGGGGTTGCAGAGGGCAGTCCAAGGGTAGGCCAAGACAGCAGGTCCAAACCCAACATTGCCAGTGATGAGTAGGATGAACTGCAGTCTGCCCCAGGGTAAAGGGGCTACACAATGACTGGCAGTAGCTGTATGCTGAGGCAGGGTGGGGATAGTGGGTGGGGGTTTCCTGGGGAGGGGAGACCCTAAGAGAAAGGGGTTACTGCCAGGAGGCAGCACCCCAGGTAAAAGGGCACCAGGTCCAGGGACGGACACAGGGGCCAGAGGACAGGCGGATCACCGGCCTGCAGAGGGTGCTCTGGGAGCTGGAACAAGCTAATTCCTGGAAGTCACCAGCAGGAGGCACCGCAGGGGTGAGTCTGCTCTTCTACACATATATAAAATAATGGGCATTTACATGTGGCCTTTCATCTAAAAATCTCATATTTTACCAACAATCGATCAATTTAGCCTGGATGCCACCTTTGAACTAAGTAGTAGTATGCCCAGTTTGCAAATGAAGTAACTGAGACCCAGAGAAGTCAACCATATTGGACAAGATCACTTAGTGAAACAGTAACAGGGCTAGGTATAGAACCCAGGTGTCCTGACATGCAGTACACCCCTCTAATAAATGGCTAATATGCTCTCGCATATTCTTATTTATTTGAACACGGAGCTCAGATCCAGGGATCCCAGAGTTCTAATAAAAGCTCTAATGGAAACTTGCTGCTAATCTTGGACAAATTACAACTTCCACAGGCTTTGCCCCAGTTTCTTCATTTGTAAAATATGGATCATCACACACCTTCAGAAGTGATTCATATTTGTAAAGTGCTTTGAAAATGCAAAGCACTATATCACTATTAAGAATAAATTATAGTAGTGACATATATGCTCTTTGCCATTTGCTTGATGATACTCTGCCTGAGCAACAATTGAACACAGAAACGTGAAGAGTGCATCTAATAATGGTAGCTGAAACTCCACCATTTAATACCCATGAAGTCTAAATGATGAATATCAGATTACTTAGGAATACTAGATTCTCTTTTCAAAGATAAAGCAATTCTATTTAGACTTAAATAATTCTGACATCATGTAGAAATTGCAGGTAAATACAAATAGAGGTTCTGTTAAGATTTATTTATCAGAGGGGGAGCTGTGTTTGTTGCTTTTTACAGATCCAGACTAAGAGTCCCGTGGCACCTTAAAGACTAACAAATGTATTGGAGCATAGCGTCTGACAAAGTGGGTATTCACCCACGAAAGCTTATGCTTAAGTACATTTGTTAGTCTATAACAAATGTACTTAAGCCACAGAACTCTCTGTTGCTTGTTAAGATTTAGCAATTCATGTACTGTTGGGTGATTAAAGTAATTTCGATAAGATATGTCCTTATTTGAACTCAAATTAAGGATTTGTTTACTGTCAGGAAAGTTAGTTTAACTTTCTGCGAATGCTTATTTTTGTACTCTTAACTACACTAAGGGCTTGTCTACACAGGGAAATTGACCAACTTAGCTACAGTGCTATCATAGGCATGCACACGGCATGGGGTGTGCCCAGGCACACCCTAATGCAGGGGTGGGTGAACTATGGCCCAGATCCGGCCCCTCAGGGCTTTGGAAATGTATAGAAAGCCCGCGTTCACTCGTAGCATGCGTCCCCACTACTGCAGTGCCGCATTACCATTGGTCCTCCTCTCCCCCTCCAACTACTATTCTAGAAAATTCTTTGACCTATATAAGCGTCCGTGTCAGGCGTGTCCAGCGCAGTGTCTACAGTGTTTGTCATCTTTGTGGTGTGTACTCTACTGAAATGGCATAACAAGCCCGTGGCTTTACGTTTTAATTCAATCGTATGATACCCACTTTTAATTTTAAAATATGGATTGGTTTGTTGTTAAGATAAGAAAGAGCACACAAACTGAATTATAATGAATGTGGTGATAGTAGTGGAAATACCTCGGACTCCTCAGTTAAGAACTTACGTGATGTGGAAGCCAATTAATAATTAACAAGGATTTGAAGGGATCTTAAATGTATGTTAGTTAAGTTAGCATGAGTTGGCTAGAGAATGTAAGCAAGAGAATGTAAGACAGAGTGAACTGTGTGAAAGTTATTACGACCTTGCAATGTGCAGTCTTGTTTTTTTTCTAGTAGTAAGACAAATAAGATAGCAAAGAAGCTTATGTATAAACAAATGCAAATGTTTTCTTTTTACTGTCTCCAGGATTGCTAGCTATTGTCTGTAACAAAGGTATAAATGCTTGTAGTGATTGTTTACTAATTGAGAGAGACCTGTCCGGGACAAGGGGCAACCTTGTTTCCTAGGACACTCTCTCCCTCTATTGTAATTACTAGAGAAAGAATAAAGTATTTGATTTTGCTGCACCCAAACAGAAAGCGAGAACTGAGTTTTTCTTCGACAGTGAAGATAATGCCACCACCAGTTCCAGTGCGTGCAATAAACTGAGTAATGACCAACAGAAACAGACTCTCTCTCTGTTCAGGTCAGTATAGTTTCTATTCAAAGCCATCAAAGATGCCATCTAATGACCCTGTCTGTGATATTCAAAAAAATAGATTAGAACGCTGTCTCGATTATCTAGAGGTCCTTATCAGCCTAGATTGAGCATGTTTCCTATAAGTAAAATAGGGAATAAACAAAAAAGTTTTCAGTTCGATTGTTATGAAAAGTATAGGTGGTTAGAATATTGCCCATCAAAGGATGCAGCATTTTGCTTTTACTGCCATTTCTTCTCCCCTAATGATGCAGCAAACAAAAGTCACACTGATCTAGCATTTATTGATAAGGGATTCGGAAACTGGCATAGGTCTAATGAATGTTTTAAAAACCACCAACTATCAAAATCTCATGTGTTGAGCTGTTCTTCATGGTCAAGTTTTAATGAAGGGAAACCTATTGATGTATTTTTGGATGAGGGCAAGCAGGCTTATCTGTCTAAACAAGAAGAACGGTTCCATAACCGAAGTCAAATGGAGCGACTGATTGACATTGTTCTGTGTTTGGCGAAAGGTTGGAAAAAGCTGACAGTTCTGAGAAAGATTTATTTCTAAATCTTGCCAACATGCTCCAAAAATATGATCTCGTAATGGCAAATCATGTGCAACAGTAGGATTGCAAGTTGATGCTCGGTCTATTTTTGACCAGTTAAATGATGTCTTTGGCATTCTTAAAACTGACTGGTCATTAGTGATGTCTGTCTGTTTTGATGAGGCATCTACTATGTCTGGATGTACTGCAGGAGTTCAAATGAAATGTAAAGAAAGAAACAGTGAAATACTCTATGTACACTGCTATGCACATTGTTTGAACCTCGTCCTAGTAGATTCATGCACTTCAAGTAAACAAAACAGAACTGTCTTTGATTTTTTTGGTGTTATTCAGACTCTTTATGCCTTCATGGAGGGGATTCCTGTGCGACATGCAGTAATGGAGAAGATTTCACAAGAAGTAGGATTCCAGTTGAAGACTTTGAAGTCACTGTCAAACACAAGATACGCATGCAGAGCAGAAGCAGTGGCTGCTGTAAAACAAAACTACTCTTATCATTTTACAAGCTTTACAAGAGATTAGCAAAACAACTCGCCTTGCTGACACTAAAATAAAAGCCAGGGGCCTTATCCATGAACTAAATTCATTCAAGTTCATCTTCGCCCTTCATATGATGCACCCTATTCTCCAGATGGTGGTAAAAGTGAGAAAGGCTCTTCAAGCTCCAGATCTCAACTTACTTACTGCAATGACAGGGGTGAAAAGCTTGTGTAACTCTTTGGCTGTGATGAGAAGTGGCCCAGAATATTTTCAATCTATTTTCAATGACAGTGTGAAAATGTGTGTAGAGAATGATATATCGATTCCTCCAGTTAAGAAGAGAAAAATGTCCACTTCTTTTGATGACGCGTTTGAGTCCCAGCATCACCTCTTTGATACAAAAAAGGAGCAGAAGAGAATAACTTCAATTTAACCACTCCTAGACTGGATAGTTCAGTGGTTTGGGCATTAGACTGCTAAACCCAGGGTTGTGAGTTCAATCCTTAAGAGGATCATTTAGTGATCTGGGGCAAAAATCTGGCTGGGGATTGGTCCTGCTTTGAGCAGGGGGTTGGATCACCTCCTGAGGTCCCTTCCAATCCCGATATTCTATGATTACCGGCATTGACCAGCAATTTGAACAGGAGACTTGTAAAATTGTGACTGCAATGGGAAAACTGCTGAGCTTAGACATTGGTAGGGACAATATAAGAATCATTGCCAACAAATTTAAGTTGTCCTTGGATGAGTTGGAAGCTGAAGTCAGATTGCTTTGGGGTTATGACAGATCTGTTCCTGAAGGTAGCACTACGAACACCACCAGAGGGTGGCTTGATTGGCTAAAGGAATCAGATCGGTCTTCCATGTTCCACACTTTTTACAAATCTATTCAATGCTTTGCAGTCTTACCTGTTACAAGCTGTTCAGGTGAAAGAGCCTTTTCGAAACTAGCACATGTTCAAAACAAACTAAGAAGTACAATGTCCCAACAGTTCCTCAGCTCACTCATAATTTTGTACATTGAACAAGAATTGGCGTAGTCAATTAATTACAATGATGTAATCGAGGAATTTAAGTCCATAACACCTGGTGAGCGATGTCTCATTCTCTAGGACAGGAAGATGAAGAAACCTTAATCTGTTTTGGTCAATTTGGGTTAGCTCATTATCCGGTTAAAGATAAAGATCATGAAAATTGATTTTATCTTTGTATACGCCTGGTTATCGCTACCACAAAAATTTGGATTTTGTGTAATTTTTTAAGTAAAATTTAGTTGTTAATTTAAAAAAAAATTAAGTTTAGTTAAGTTTTAGGTTTTTTTTAGTTTGTTTGATGAATAAAAATGTCCTTTATGATTGAGTATTCAATAAATGTTCGCCTTTAAAAAAAATTCTCTGGGTGCACACCCTAATGAGATGTCCTGCACATGCCTATGAGTGCTATATATTTATTCCACTATTATTATGCCGGCCAATTTCCCTGTGCAGTTAAGCCCTAACTGGCAATGGTTAAACATGGAAACACTGAAATACTGAAATTCTGGACCAAAAGCAAGCTATTCACTCAGTAGTTTTCAATCGGTTAGAACTAAGAATTCCCGTAAATTTCATTAGCAAGGCTGTATTTCCAAGAGCTGAGTCCTGATTTCTAGGGCAAAGGGGATTTGGTTATGCTTCAGATAAGTGTACAGCCTTTGGCTTTGTATTTAACCAAATGGAATCTTGAACCTTTTCAACTTGTGTCCATCACTATCTTCTAAGTCTACGGGACAAGTTCTCGGCCAGTGTAAATGGAGGCAACAGAGCTGTGGCAATTTGCAGCAGCAGAGACATTGTTAATTTGGAAGCAATCTTTGCAGTGCAGAATTCAAGCCTGTCTACATCACTTACCTCTGTCTCCTTTGTCTCCTTTTGCTCCCTTTTCACCTACTGAACCTTTGTCCCCTTTTGGCCCAGGGGAGCCTGCGATTCCTGGCTGGCCCAGCGAACCTGTAGTTCCTGGCAGGCCTAGGGAGTGATGAAGGGAATGAGATGTACAAATCCAGCAATTTTATTATCAGGTGCTTTTTATTACAGTGAGTCTGCTGGTGGGAATAATACTGGGCTTTGCCGGTTACTTGATGATAGTGAATGCACAGGGAGACTTGAGGAGTGTGTGGATTTTGAAATCTAGCACCATCATATAACAGATTATAAATATCAGAGGGAAAAATCCTACTGCTTTTTGGTGCACAGTCATCAAACTATCCCATCACAGCTACATGATTCAATTGCAACTTGTATAATTCCCACACCATATAGAAGTTAGAGAAAGTTAAAGAAAATTGCACATGTTCAACTGCACAATAACCGACAATGATCTATTTCTGAATACTGTACAGCACCATTAGATTGGAAACAATTACTGGAGTGTACAGTACAGTCTAATGACACCACTTACCTCTTTCCCCTTTTACTCCTTTTTCGCCTGGTGAACCCTTATCCCCTTTTGGCCCAGAAGGGCCCGCATTGCCTGGGTTACCCTTCAAACCTGGGACTCCTTGCAATCCTGATGAAACAGGGTGAAAGGAAAATACGTGAAATGTTCATTTATATCATAACCCTACTAAAACTACTGTCTCTGCTGGGAAAGTGTTGGAATATTTTGCTAGCTGGCACCTGGTAGTGTGGGAAGTTAGGATGTTTAGGTTTCTAGGAGATAGTGTGGGAAACCTGGGATGTTTAGGTTTTTAGATTAGGTTAATCATAATAGGATAATAAATTTGAAGCTGTCTAGGATGATGTTGAAGTTATAGCAGTGCTTGTGTGTATTTTGTTAACCAATTGTATAAAGATGTATGCTGGAGAGAAATAAATGACTCTGTTACCAATCAAACTGATTGTTGAGCTCTGTCCACGTCCGCCATGCGACGCAACAGGAAAGATCCATTCTTTTTTTAATAATGCCTGACTCATTGCAACTTTGTGTATGGGCAATACATTGAGATGAACAGATTGAGAGTTGCTGACCAGGAATGTGATAACATACAATCAGTAGTCAATTCAATAATCAAAATTAGATTGCTCTTTTTGGTGCAAAATCCTTGACACTTTTTTTTTTGCAGAGAAAGGGAGTTCTGTTTGAAATTAGAGAATTTAAAATTAAAATTTAAAGTTAACCTTCCAGTCAAAATAATCATAGCTCTTACCTCTACCTCCAATATCTCCTTTTGTGCCTTTTTCTCCTGGTGAGCCCTTCCCTCCTACTAGTCCACCAGGGCCCATCTTTCCTGGGGGACCTTGTGACCCCTTTAATCCTTGCAATCCTAGTGTTGGCGCAAAAGAAAAATAATAGATTTAAAAAAGAAAAGCGAGTGAGCTGCAGGAGATTTGCAGGTGAATAGAATACGGTTTGTTAAATTAGGGCCAAATTCTGCTTGCAATTCATCTGCAATTCATCAGGGTGTAAATCAGGTAAGAACCTGCTCCTTGTAATCTATAATAAAATATAAAGTCTGGTGAGTGTCTATGGTCATGATTAGATTGCAATTTTAGTATCAGTTCATTAATTGTCCACCTCTTCCAACGTGTCAAGATGGTTTAATGATTTATTTCAGATTAAAATAATTGTAGCAGCAAATGGAAGACATGTTGAAAAGGGTGTTCACACTGCGGCAAGAGTCAAGATATGTAACAGAAATCCATCTTGTGTGAATCAAAGAAGAGAATATTCTCCTGTGTGTTTAAATAATCATGGCTCTAGGCGTGAGCAAATATAGCTAGGAAGTATTGGTTTAATATTCTTGCACATAACACCCACCAATCCATGCCCACTTTTATTTATGTATTCACGAAACTTGTGTTTTTATTCACAAAAATGGTAGAGGAGAGCAAAACCATTCCAAATACCGCCATGAATATATATTTGTAAGAGCATTCACAATGGAAAAGCTCCTGTGACTATTTTGAACAGCTCTTTTCATTATTCACACAGATTCGGTAAACAATTCATAATGTTCAAGGATAATTTGTGAACAAAATGAGGGGAGGAAGGGTGATTTCTGTTTACAAAACTGAAGTCACTCATGCAGGGATGGAAACGAAAACCAGGGGACTTACAGTTATAAACAAGCGATGCAAAATAATACCAAAGACTCAGAGACGAGTCTACAAATAAAACTTCGCAAAACTGGTCAGCGAGCAATTGCAAAAAATGAGCTAATGTACAAAAATTATGAACTCTTTGGCGACAACGTACAAATGGGAATAAGGACTAAATTGTTCAGCTACATTATTCACAATGAATAATACGACAGGTTCTTTTAGAAATCTATTGTAAATTAATTAATTCTCTTTTTATAATTTGTAACCAAATGAAATATTATTGAATGAGAAAGTAATCCTTCAGTGTAAACCTCGATATGGGAAACCTTTGTTAGTCCTGTAAACCATTTTTTTTCTAGCATGTATTCTGGGATTTATATTAGGAATTAGGTTATAATATTCTCCCCTAAGATTGGTTAATATTTCACAGACTATTTAACATAATATTTTATTATCTAATCATCCTCCAGCAGATCTAAACTTATATCCTGTTATTGCCTGCATATACATCCATTTTCCTCATCCATAACAATCCGCAAAAGAATTTCCAAGCACTCTATAAAAAAAAATCAATACATTTCCCCTCAACTTTAAGCAAAACAAAACGACACTTCACTAACTTCAAACTAAAAAACAACACATTAAACTATTTTCAAGCAAAAATATCAAAACAGCTTCCCTAACTAAACAACTTAACTAAAAGGTAAACAACCCCATACGCTAACGCCCTATTTTCTATATACATCCCAAACCCCTTAAAACCCATGGCAAAGGCAGCTCCAAGGGGCCCTCCATGCAGCAACATGGCAGCAAAACAAGCAGGTTTCCATTGCAAAGGGCCTCATGGCACCTCACCCATGCAATATTTATGGCAGCAGCATTCTGGCCAAGGCCAAGGCCTGGCTGCATTCCCATGATGCCTCCAGGCCTCTCTTCCCATTTCCCATCCACCCATTCTGGCCCACCCTGGCCTCTTCCAACTCTGCACCTCGCATCTTATCCTATGGCCTCTGTTCTATCTCCTCCTCACATCCTCCACTTTCATAACCAGTAACAATCAAACACTAAGCAAACATTCTCCTCTCAACCATAAACAAAATAAAAAACCAATAAACAGCAAAATAAAACATAAAAAAAACAAATAAAAAATATAAACATAAAAAATCAAAAAATTAATCCATAAAAACATAAAACCAACATAAAAACCAAAACATCAAAAACAAAACCCAACACAAATACACAAACCAAACACACATAAACCAAAACACCACAATATCTACAAAACAAAACACAAAATTCAAATTATTAATATTATGTACAGTCCTCTCATCATGTGTCAGGTAATCAAACTGACATTTATCCCACATAAAAACAAACATACACCATAAACACATTAACAAACAAAACAAACAATTCAAACACAACACAAAAACAAAAAACTAAAACAAATAAAACATAAATAACATATATAAACATAAAAAATACATTAAACAAAACAAAAAATACTATAAAATAACAACACAAACAATAAAAACAAAAACAAAAAAAAAAAAACTGGGCAATTAAATTAAACTTAAAAAATATAAAAAACCTATAAAGCTCTACTATAAAAACCAAAAAATAAAAAAAAAAAAAAATCAAACAATTTCAAAACAAAATTAAAATTACTTCTAATTACTTTAATTATAAACAAATCACAATTTTAAATTTCTTAAAAAATTAGCATTAAAAACAATTAAAAAAAAATACATATATATTAACATAGCAAATATAATTAAAATTATTATTAATACAATCAAATTAAAAACATCAATTATTGAATATACATTATAACACAATAAAACACAATAAAACAATTTCTTTTCTTACCACAAAATTTTTTACAAAAAATTTCAAAAAACACAATTATTTTTCTCTTTCAGCAAAATTACAAAATTATTTTTTCTTCCAACATTTTTCAACTTTACCTTATTAAGCAATTCTAAACTTACCTTTAAGTTAACTTTCTTTCAACTACACCTCAAGTTTCCCTGTTAGTTTCCAAGCTTGTTGTCTGTGTTGTACCATTTTCCAGCCCTCCTCTCTTATATTATTTTTCCACACGCTATGGCTTGGTTTCATCAAATATGGCCAATAAATATATAACACACAACAAATAACACAATCAGCACAATAAACACAAAAAACAAAAACTAAAATAGACTAACAACACATAAATACATACAAAAAAAAACAAAACAAAAAATTTAAAGCCATTAAGCCAAAATAACCCTAACTCTTTATGCCACAACAAAAAAATCCCAAAAGACTCAAATCAAAAAAAAAAAAAACTAAACAAAAAAAAAATGGGACAACAAAAAAAATAAAAACCCTAAAAAATTGGGGCAATTAATTCCACCATCATCCTCCCCCATTAACCCAAATAAATTCACCCCCCAGCTGCCGCACATCCCAACTGGGGGCACACAACAGTCAACTCAATGGTACTCAACCAAACTCACCATATCTCTCTACAAATATATCAATACAACCCCCAATCAATATAAATATCCATATGGCTCTTATCTGCTAGTGGGCTATCGAATGGCCAAACACTTCCAAGCCCAAAACAAGGCCATTCAAAATTCAAACTCAATCATTCAAAAGGCAATCAAAAGAAGTTTCAACCAACATAAGGATATATATCCATAACCTACCAATAATAAAAAATAAATATAAAAAACCAAAATATCATAAAAAAAATACATGCTAAAAAAAAAAATCCTCAAAAAAAATAATCAATTCCACATTTTCAGCAGATAATTCAAATTTCTTCCTGCCAGTGTTTAATTCAGTGTCTAATAGAGTTTCTTCTTCTTGTTGTTTTTTCTCAAATTTCTTCACTTTTCAAATCTTCAATGTCTTTTAGTTTTTTTTTCTTGACTTTGGCAAAATCAAACACGTGGTCATGGGGTTTTCTTTCCACCACCGGACAAGGGGAAATTTAACTTGACCTTACACCTTTAGCTGCTCTTGTCCTTTTAAAATTAAAAAAAAAAAAAAATTAGAAAAAAAATCAGTCAAAAAAATCAAATTGAAATGATCCTGATGTGAAGGGGTCAAAATGAAAAATCTCAGTCCAAAGGTGTTTGCAAAAAAAAAAATGGCAGCAGTATCTCTCTTGGGGGCAGCTCTTCCATACTCAGAAAGGAGACAGCTAACATTCCAGTCATGCTGCAGATTTTTTTGCTTTCCATTTATTTTTTTTTGTTTTTCTCAGCTCAGCTTTGTGGAGTGAGACAAATATGTCCTTGGAAAAAAAAAAAAAAAAATGAGCTGTCTTTAACTCATGCTGTTCTTTGCTTTTTTTCTTCCTTTAGCTTTTTAGCTTTGTTTAAAAACTGTCCTGCTGGCTTCTTTGTGCCAACTGTTGCTGCTCACATCAACGTCCCAGGCTCCCGGCTGCCAGGCTCCCAGGCCAGGACCAGCCTCGCCTCTCCAGACAACTCCTACAAACAACTTGCTTGCTTGTCCAAAACTCTGGGGCCAAGGGCCACACGGGCTCCGCTCTGCCACGGCGCACTCCAACCTTTTCTCCAGGGCTTGCTTCCTCGCCCACCTCCCTCCCCCCCCGAGCCCTCCCCGCAGCCCAGAGGAGCCTCCTCTCTCCTCTCTTCTCCTCTCTAAAGTAGCAGCAAGGGAAATTCTTTTCCCTGAAATTTCATAATGTTTTTCTTCCTTGTGTATTTTCTTCTTCTGTATTTTCTTCCTTACTTGACAGGGAGAAAGCTCTCGAAAGCCCTGAGTCACCGACTAAAGCTCCTGGAGTAGCCACTCCCAAACAGTTTTATCAAAGACTGTATTTGTTTTACGAAAGGTCCCTTCTCTGTGTCCCACCGCAGCGGCGGGGATATAATATATCAGAGGAGCCTCCTGCCGCTTCATAATGTGCAGCTTCTTTCTTCTGCTTATCTTTTTCCTGCTTGCTGATGCGGTTCTATCACCGCTCACCACCGCCGCTCCTTCGCCTCCCTCTCCTTGGGCGCCCCCTTCCTTCCTTCTCCTCCGCGGCTCCTCCGCCTGGAACAACAGGCAGGCCGGGGCCACCCACCGACTTTTTCAGCATTCGATACGAATCACGCCAGATAGGCACTCCGCCCTCTGGCTCGCTCTCCTGGCGTTCTGGCTCGGGCTCAGGCTCCCGACTATCATGATTCGAATCAAAAATCACGCTGGGTCACCATTTGTTGCGTCTCGGTGCCTGCCGAGCGGCATGAAAAAAGCTCAGTCAGTTCATTCAATTCATTTATTTCTTATTTCTTCTCCCATCATTCATTCATTTATACAATTAGTAGCAAGCAATTAATTAATAATAATTGGTTAAAGGTACACACAAGCACAGCTATAATTGGCTATTATTTAACATCAACCTCCAACTTATTTATTATTTATATATTCCTCCCCAGCAGATAAGAACGAGCCTCATCCTTGAGACTTGCATGTCAGTTTCCCACACTCTTATGCAAAACAATCCGACACTAGGTAATCATGCAAACTAAAGAGTAATACCCTACAACGTATCTTGATGGAGCTCTTGCTAAAGCGAATTGATCTGAGGTAAGGGGCAGGTAGAAAGGAAAGTGTTTTTAATTTTAAATATTCAGTGTAAATAAGACTTCTCCAAAAAGAAATACCACAGTCAAATTCTCTGCTTTATTTTACTGTGGGAACTCTAACTCACCCAAAAGAGTATTTACCCATGTGAATGGTCCCACTGAAGTGAATCTAGCCCCAATTGAGCGTTTATATTCATCATGCAGATTTTCCCTTGTTTGACCCTCTCTCCTCCTCAAACTTCTGGATATTTTTGGGAAAGAAAATTTAGAAAATTTTCAGGTTTTTTTGTTTGTTTGTTTGGGGTTTTTTTTGAGCCAGAGAGTTAATCTACATTTATTTTTGTAGTTTGATTTTTTTCTGAGGAAAATTGCATTTTAAAAATCTGTTTCTGAGCCATGTCTAGCAGTAACAACTTTCAGTCACTACCAACCCAAGCCAGATATCAAATTGGTGATCCAGAGATGAAAGGTTCTACAGCACTTCATCTACCCCAGAGGCATCCAGTCCTATATAGTAAGAGGTTTCATTCTGAATATGAACAGTACTGTCAGCTCTATCCCAGCCTTCAGTAATTACAAGTAGGAACATAAGGACCTTCAGGTTTTACATACCATATGATTAGCTGCATCTTTTTGTACAAGTTTTACAGAGCTAAATGCGAACAGGGGCTGCTAACAGGAAGTTTCGCAAGGTAGTTTGGAAGGGGAGTGTGAAGGGCGGCAAGGGTCCCTTGCTGTTTTTTAAAACTATAAACTAAACTACATTCAAAACTCCTTGATTTAAATAAAACCCTTTCATTAACTAGGAGACCACACAGGCAGAAGCCCAACAGCAGAGTCGGGGCTATCCAGTTTATTGCCCTGAGTGTACCATGTATGATTGGGTGGAGTATGTTTGCCTGCCTGGCGCGAAGGTTCGGATCTCTCTAGGCATCTGGATAGACTTGTGTAGTGTTGGGGAGGAGCCAGTGGTCGTGGTACATGTAGGTACCAATGACATAGGGAAGGGTAGGAGAGACGTCCTGAAGGGCAAATTTAGGCAGCTAGGGAAGAGACTGAAATCCAGGACCTCTATGGTGGCATTCTCAGAAATGCTTCCAGTTCCACGCACAGGGCCAGGTAGGCAGGCAGAGCTTCAGCATCTCAGGGTACGTCTACACTACGGGATTATTCCGAATTTACAGAAACCGGTTTAGTAAAACAGATTGTATAAAATCGAGTGCCCGCGGCCACACTAAGCACATTAATTCGGTGGTGTGCGTCCAAGGTCCTAGGCTAGCGTCGATTTCTGGAGTGTTGCACTGTGGGTAGCTATTCCATAGCTATCCCATAGTTCCCACAGCCTCCCCCACCCCTTGGAATTCTGGGTTGAGTTCCCAGTGCCTGATGGGGAAAAAATCATTGCCGCGGATGGTTCTGGGTACAGCCTCACCCCTCCATCCCTGAAAGCAGCAGACAACCGTTTCGCGCCTTTTTTGCTTTGTGAACTGTGCAGACGCCATAACACAGCAAGCATGGACCCTGCTCAGCTCAATACTGCAATCGTGGATGTTTTAAACACCTCGCGCACTCTCGTGCAGTCTATGGTGAACCAGGACCTTCAAACCGAGGCGAGGAGGAGGCGGATACAGCAGCGCGGCGATGACAGTGATGAGGACGTGGACACAGAATTCTCTCAAACCGCGGGCCCCTGCACTTTGGAGATCCTGATGGTAATGGGGCAGATTCTATCCAATGAACGCCGATTTTGGGCCTGGGAAACATGCACTGACTGGTGGGACCGCATTGTGTTGCAGGTGTGGGACGATTCGCAGTGGCTGCAAAACTTTCGCATGCATAAGGGCACTTTCATGGAACTTTGTGACTTGCTTGCCCCTGCCCTGAAACGCCATAATACCAAGATGAGAGCAGCCCTCACAGTAGAGAAGCGAGTGGCGATAGCCCTGTGGAAGCTTGCAACGCCAGACAGCTACCGGTCAGTCGGGAATCAATTTGGAGTTGGAAAATCTACTGTGGGGGCTGCTGTGATGCAAGTAGCCAAAGCAATCACTAAGCTGCTGCTACGAAAGGTTGTGACTCTGGGAAACGTGCAGGCCATAGTGGATGGCTTTGCTGCACTGGGATTCCCTAACTGTGGGGGTGCGATAGATGGAACCCATATCCCTACCTTGGCACCGGAGCGCTAGGGCACCCAGTACGTAAACCGGAAGGGGTACTTTTCAATGGTGCTGCAAGCACTGGTGGACCACAAGGGACGTTTCACCAACATCCATGTGGGATGGCCAGGGAGGGTTCATGACGCTCGCGTCTTCAGAAGCACTACTCTGTTTAAATGGCTGCAGCAAGGGAATTACTTCCCAGAACAGAAAATAACAGTTGGGGATGTTGAAATGCCTGTCGTTATCCTGGGGGACCCAGCCTACCCCTTGATGCCATGGCTCATGAAGCCATACACAGGCAGCCTGGACAGTGGTCAGGATCTGTTCAACTACAGGCTGAGCAAGTGCAGAATGGTGGTAGAATGTGCATTTGGCCGTTTAAAGGCGCACTGGTGCACATTACTGACTCGCTCAGACCTCAGCCAAACCAATGTCCCCTATGTTATTGCTGCTTGCTGTATTCTCCACAATCTCTGTGAGAGTAAGGGGGAGACCTTTATGGCGGGGTGGGAGGCTGAGGCAAATCACCTGGCCGCTGATTACGCGCAGCCAGACACCATGGAGATTAGAAGAGCACACCAGGAAGCGGTGCGCATCAGAGAAGCTTTGAAAACGAGCTTCATCACTGGCCAGGGTACGGTGTGATTGCTGTGTTTGTTGATGAACACCCACCCCCCTTGGTTGACTCATTCCCTGTAAGCAACTCCCCCTCCCCCTTCGAGTACAGCTTACTTATGCAAATAAAGTCACTATAGTTTAAAAATCATGAATTCTTTATTAATTCATTATAAAAAGAGGGAGAGAAGTAAGGGTGTGGTTTGGGAGGAGGATAGGAGGGATGGAGAAGGCCACTAAAAAAATTTCACAGTAATGACAGCCTTCTGGTTGGGCTGTCCACGGGGGTGGAGTGGGCGGGTGCACGGAGCCTCCCCACACGCGTTCTTACACGTCTGGGTGAGGAGGATGTGGAACATGGTAAGGGTTGAGCGTGGTTATACAGGGGCTTCAGCGGCACTCTGTGATCCTGCTGCCATTCCTGAAGCTCCACCAGACGCCGGAGCATGTCAGTTTGATCACGCAGCAGCCCCAGAGTTGCATCCCGCCACCGCTGATCTTCCTGCCGATCTTCCTGCCACCACCTCTCATCTCGGGTGTCCCTCCTGTCCTCACGTTCACTGGCATCTTTCCTGTAATTTGATACCACCTCCTTCCACTCATTCAGATGAGCTCTTTCCTTGCGTGTAACTTCCATAATATCCGAGAACATTTCATCTCGCGTCTTCTTTTTCCTCCGCCTTATCTGGGCTAGCCTTTGGGATGGAGTAGGGAGGCTTGAAAAATTTGCAGCTGCATGAGGGAGAGAAGTATTTAAAAAGATACATTTTACAGAACAATGGTTATACTCTTTCACAGCGAACAGCACTATTCACCTTACATAGCACATGTGATTTCCCTACAAGGTCGCATTTTTCATCTTAATACTGAGTGCCTGCAGCTCTGGGGTTACAGATCTCACAGACACAGGTCTGGGCATCAGAATTCAGCTTGCATGTGGCCATGGTAAGCCACTGTCTTTCGGCTTCTGCAATGATTTACCTCTCCCCCCAACGCATGGCTAATACCATGCTAGCTCCCTGCTAATCAGCACCCTTCCCCCCCACCACTGCGTGGCTGGTAGCTGGGAAGATCCCCGCTGACCAAACGCGAAAAAGATCATTGGCATTTCACTCCTCCCCTCCCCCCGCTTGGCTACATGCTGGAAAGGATTTTTTTTTAAGCTGCTGCAGTCCACGAACCCAGTAGGAAAATGGCCATCCCCCTTACTTAAATTCCTGATTTTCAACCAGGTTACCCTGAACGATATCACTTTGCTGAGGATAACACAGTGAGATAAATAACGGGTGCTTCTTGAATGCCAGCAATCACCGGGACCATACGCAGCTATGCTTTGCCATGCAATGATACCTGATTACTTGCTACATGCATGGCGTGGTAAAGTGTCCTACCATGGTGGACGGAACAAGGCTGCCTTGCCCAGAAACCTTCTGCAAAGGCTTCTGGAGTACCTCCAGAAGCGCTTCATTGAGATGTCCCTGGAGGATTTCCGCTCAATCCCCGGACATGTTAACAAATTTTCTAAGTAACTATACTGTCTGCGAATGCATCCCAAGTCCTCAGGGCAAATCAATCATTAAAAAACGCTTGCTTAAAAAACAATGTTTGATATTTGCAAAGGTACACTCACCAGAGGTCCCTTCCATGGCTTCATTGTCTGGGATAGTGGCTTGGGAGGGTAATTCCGTCAGGGTGAGAAAAAGCTCCTGCCTGTTGGGGCTCATGGAGTGCTGTGTGCTCTCTGCTAGCTCGTCCTCCTCTTCTTCATCGTCATCTTCCCCGTCCACATAATCCTCAGCCATGGCAGAGATTACAACCCCCACCTCGGAATCCACGGACAGGGGTGGGGTACTTGTGGCGCAGCCCCCTAAAATTGCATGCAGCTCAGCGTAGAAGCGGCATGTTTTTGGCCCTGCCCCGGACCTTCCGTTTGCTTCTTTGGTTTTCTGGTAGGCTTGTCTGAGCTCCTTAACTTTCACTCTGCACAGCACTGAGTCCCTGCTGTGGCCTTTATCCATCATAGCCTTAGAAATTCTTTCAAATACTTTTTCATTTCGTCTTTTGGAACGCAGTTCTGTTAGCACTGAATCCTCTCCCCATATAGCGATCAGATCCAGTACCTCCCGTGCAGTCCATGCTGGGGCTCTTTTTCGATTCTCAGGAGACTGCATTGTTACCCGTGCAGATGAGCTGTGCGTGGTCACCTGTGCTGATGAGCTCTCCACGCTGGGGAAGCAGGAAATGAATTTCAAAAGTTCGCGGGGCTTTTCCTGTTTATCTGGCCAGTGCATCAGAGTTCAGAATGCTGTCCAGAGCGGTCAGTGGTGCACTGTGGGATACCGCCCGGAGGCCAATACCGTTGATTTGCGGCCACACTAACCCTATTCCGATATGTTAATCCCGATATTAGCGCTACTCCTCTCGTCGGGGAGGAGTACAGAAACCGATTTAAAGAGCCATTAAAATCGATATAAGGGGCCTCTTAGTGTGGACGGGTGTGGCATTAAATCGGTTTAACGCTCGTAAAACCGGTTTAAACGCGTAGTGTAGACCAGCCCTCAATGCGTGGATGAGATGATGGTGTAGAGAGGAGGAGTTTAGATTCATTAGGAATTGGGGAAACTTTTGGGATGCGAGAGCCTATACAGGAAGGATGGGCTCCACCTAAACCAAAGTGAAACCAGACTGCTGGCACTTAACATTAAAAAGGTTGCAGAGCAGTTTTTAAACTAGGAGATGGGGGAAAGCTGACTGCTGCAGAGGAGCATGTGGCTCAGACAGAGACTTCTCTTAGGAGAGTCTATTGATAGAGATTCTCCAGGTTCTAGTCAGGAGCAGAGGATGGAAGAGGATAATATAAGGGCCAGATCAGACAAGAAACATTCACATAAAGAATTGGACACATCAGAAAAGGGCAGACAAATAAACAGTGACATATTTTTAAAGTGCTTGTACACAAATGCTAGAAGTCTAAATAATAAGATGGGTGAACTAGAGTGCCTTGTGATAAAGAAGGATATTGATATAATAGGCATCACAGAAACATGGTGGACTGAGGACAATCAATGGGACACAATCATTCCGGGTACAAAATATATCGGAAGGACAGAACAGGCAAGGGGGGGGGGAGAGGAAGGGGGTGGCACTGTATGTGAAAGAAAATGTAGAATCAAATGAAGCAAAAATCTTAAGTGAATCCACATGTTCCATAGAATCTCTATGGATAGTAATTTCATGATCTAATAAGAATATAACATTAGGGATCTATTATTGACCACCTGACCAGAACAGTGATAGTGATGATGAAATGCTAAGGGAAATTAGAGAGGCTATTAACATTAAGAACTCAATAATAGTGAGGGATTTCAATTATCCCCATATTGACTGGGAACATGTCACCTCAGGATGAAATGCAGACACAAAATTTCTTGATACTTTAAATGACTGCTTCTTGGAGCAGCTGGTACAAGAACTCACAAGGGGAGAGGCAACTCTAGATTTAGTCCTGAGTGGAGCACAGGAGTTGGTCCAAGAGGTCACTATAGCAGGACCGCTTGGAAATAGTGACCATAATATAATAACATTTAACATCCCTGTGGTGGGAAGAACATCTCAACAGCCCAACACTGTGGCATTTAATTTCAAAAGGGGGAACTATGCAAAAATGAGGGGGTTAGTTAAACAGAAATTAAAAGGTACAGAACAAGTTGCATGGGCGCTTTTTAAAGACACCATAATAGAAGCCCAACTTAAATGTATACCCCAAATTAAGAAAAACAGTAAAAGAACTAAAAAAGAGCCACCGTGGCTTAACAAGCATATAAAAGATGCAGTGAGATAAAAAGGCTTCCTTTAAAAAGTGGAAGTCAAATCCTAGTGAGGTAAATAGAAAGGAGCATAAACACTGCCAAATTAAGTGTAAAAATGTAATAAGAAAAGCCAAAGAGGAGTTTGAAGAACAGCTAGCCAAAAACTCAAAAGGTAATAACAAAATATTTTTTAAAGTACATCTGAAGCAGGACGCCTGCTAAACAACGAGTGGGGCCCCTGGATGCTCAAGATACAAAAGGAGCACTTAAAGACGATAAAGCTATTGCGGAGAAACTAAATGGATTCTTTGCTTCAGTCTTCACAGCTGAGGATGTTAGGGAGATTCCCAAATCTGAGCCGGCTTTTGTAGGTGACAAATCTGAGGAACTGTCACAGATTGAAGTGTCACTAGAGGAGGTTTTGGAATTAATTGATTAACTTAACATTAACATGTCACCGGGACCAGATGGCATTCACCCAAGAGTTCTGAAAGAACTCAAATGTGAAGTTGCAGAACTATTAACTAGGGTTTGTAACCTGTCCTTTAAATCGGCCTCTGTACCCAATGACTGGAAGATAGCTAATGTAATGCCAATATTTAAAAAGGGCTCTAGAGGTGATCCCAGCAATTACAGACTGGTAAGTCTAACGTTGATATCAGGCAAATTAGTCAAAACAATGATAAAGAATAAAATTGTCAGACACATAGAAGAACATAAATTGTTGGGCAAAAGTCAACATGTTTTCTGTAAAGGAAAATTGTGTCTTACTAATCTATTAGAGTTCTTTGAAGGGGTCAACAAACATGTTGACAAGGGGGATCCAGTGAACATATTGTACTTAGATTTCCAGAAAGCCTTTGACAAGGTCCCTCTCCAAAGGTACTTGCGTAAATTAAGTTGTCATGGGATAAGAGGAAAGGTCCTTTCATGGATTGAGAACTGGTGAAAAGACAGGGAATGAAGGGTAGGAATAAATGGTAAATTCTCAGAATGGAGAGGGGTAACTAGTGGTGTTCCCCAAGGGTCAGTCCTAGGACCAATCCTATTCAACTTATTCATAAATGATCTGGACAAAGGGGTAAAAAGTGAGGTAGCAAAGTTTGCAGATGATACTAAACTGCTCAAGATAGTTAAGATCAAAGCAGACTGTGAAGATCTTCAAAAAAATCTCACAAAACTAAGTGATTGGGCAACAAAATGGCAAATGAAATTTAATGTGGATAAATGTTAAGTAATGCACATCGGAAAAAATAACCCCAACTATACATACAATATGATGGGGGCTAATTTATCTACAACAAATCAGGAAAAAGATCTTGGAGTCATCGTGGATAGTTCTCTGAAGATGTCCATGCAGTGTGCAGAGGCGGTCAAAAAAACCCAGGATGTTAGGAATCATAAAAAAGGGGATAGGGAATAAGAAGGAGAATATATTATTGTCCTTATATAAATCTATGGTATGCTCACATCTTGAATACTGTGTACAGATGTGGTCTCCTCATTTCAAAAAAAAGATATGCTGGCACTAGAAAAGGTTCAGAGAAGGGCAACTAAAATGATTAGGGGTTTGGAATGGGTTCCATATGAGGAGAGATTAAAGAGGCTAGGACTTTTCAGCTTGGAAAAGAGGAGACTAATGAGGGATATGATAGAGGTATATAAAATCGTGAGTGATGTGGAGAAAGTAGATAAGGAGAAGTTATTTACTTATTCCCATAATACAAGAACTAGAATAAATTAATGGAGGTTAAGCCCATTAATGGCTATTAGCCAGGATGGGGTAAGAAATGGTGTCCCTAGCCTCTGTTTGTCAGATGGTAGAGATGGATGGCAGGAGAGAGATCACTTGATCATTACCTGTTAGGTTCACTCCCTCTGGGGCACCTGGCATTGGCCACTGTCGGTAGACAGGATACTGGGCTGAATGGACCTTTGGTCTGACCCAGTATGGCCGTTCTTATGTTTGTAGGAAGCATCTTTTAAAGGAGAAATGGTTGAAAAATAATACCAGACAGACGTGTGAATAGTAAGCATAACATTAGGAAGTAAATATTTCTATACCTTGACTTCCCTTTTCTCCTTTAGGGCCTTCCTTCCCATCTCTTCCATCTCTGCCTGGTAATCCGTTCTGAGCAGGTCCACATACAACTATTGCACATACATTTGGATCCCATTTTTGAACACTCTGGCTTGGACTTGCAGTGGATGTTTTTAGCGGGGATATTCCCAGAGCAAAAGTGATCAGTGTTGGAAGCAGCAGCATTGTTCAGGTGTCTAACTTATCGAAAAAAATCACAATTACCTTATCGAAAAAAATCAGAAGCATTTTGACTCCATGAAATCAGTTTATAATTTGAAGTGCAAACTGATTAAACAAAGAAATGCTCAATGCCTACATTCTAGTTCATTTATCCTGGTTCGTCATTATTTTACAAAAAACATCAGTGCTCATGGAAAAAACTGTATTAAATTCTGTACACATCTTAATTAAACTTTTTTTTAAAGTTTGTCCTTTTTTAAATTATTCACCATGCAAAACCAGAACGAACTAAATTTAAGACCTATCATACCATCCACTATTTAAGTGTTTGCAAACACTTGGGCCCTGATCCTGTTCCTTATTCCATGTGGCTGGGCACGCATGTGGTTCCCCACTGCAGTCAATGGGGCTCCAGGTAGGTGGAGAGGTCCTCCTGTGCAGAATATATCTGCTGGACCAGGCCATAATTCTTAAGATTTAAGTGAGCAGAGCAACTGTTTTTCTAGACAGTGAAGTGGGTTGAGCCCTGCTCAGGTGCACTGTGCATGCTGGGGAAGTGGGCACCCAGGCTGGACAGGATTGCTGTCCTTGTAATTCAGGACACAACTGCAGTCCTGGTCACACAAATGTTGATGTGGGCAGGGGCTGCTTTGGAGGATTTAGGAAAGGGTCAGAGTCATGGCTCTTTCCCCCACATCGGCCAGCAGAAAGGGTTCCAAAGAGCACATGCTGCACCCTGTTCAAAGGTAGCTCAGTGACCATAGTTCCCTTGTGGTCTTGCATCAATTGTGCCTGCTAAAACATAATGGCCCCAAGAATCTCCTGCTGAGCCACTACCCTTTAAACAGGCTGGGCCATAAAGTGACAATTGGGCCCTTAACATTCGGGGATTGATGGTTAACATAGTGCATTTCTCCCTTTTTGCTAAATACCCAGTTACAGAAAAATATCAGAAGAGATCAAAGGTTTGATTTGTTCAGAAAGGCACTGAACTAAAAGCCAGCTGATAAACAGTGTATTTTAGTAATTGGCAGCCAAGAAATTAACAAACATACCAGAATTGGCTTCTTTTGTACATACATTTCACCCAAGCATGAAAAGGGTTAACTAAGCACTGACAGGTTTCTCTGAAATGGTTAAAATCAAACCTAGAAGTACACCATCTGTTTAATAAGCAAGAGATGCATTACTCAGATTCATTTAATACAATGTGACCCTCTATATTAAATTTCAACCTCATATATGGTAGAAGTATTCAGAGTGTTACATAATATTCCATAAATATTTTAATATAAACAAAATATAAATTTTGCTACATGCTGAATGCAACTTAATCATTAAAGGACAGAATTAAACGTAACAGCATTGCTGATATCCAGTCACTTACTCCGTAATTTCTGGTGCTCTACAGAGGCATTACAGGAATGCTTTAATAAGAGTTCAACTCTCCATTTATATGGTATGCAATGAGTAACATGACGTCCCAGTTCTCATCCGTATCACATTACAGTAAACAGAGTTTTAGATTTGCTAAAGAACATTTCAACATTCTAGTTTATTTTGAAACATTGGTGATAGGGAAGGCCAGGTACAAGAAAGGGATTTCCCACAAATGCAAAACAAAGGGAAGTTGGAACTAATCTGGCCTAAGAGACTGCAGGACAGAATCCAAGCCCATACACTAATCTCACCTCTCGAATATTTGGCAATCTTAGAAAAAGTGTGTGCAGTTTATAGCTCAGCACAGTTTAAGCCTGTGCAAACTGCACATGCTGGGTATGATCAAAAGGCCAAGGAAATTGTCAGGCTGTGGATCAGAGTCATGCAGGGGATAACCTGGATCTCACTACATTTAGCAGTGTGACAGGGGGCCTCTACTCACTGCAGGATGGCACCACCTCCTGAGTGTTCTGGGGATTAGCTCTGTGCAGCCAATGCCCCTTCCTTTTCCTTCTGCTCTGTGGCCCTCCTCTTGCTCCAGGAACTGCAGCGTCCTCTTCATGACTTGGCCCTCCGTCCAGGTCACTCAGTGGTTTCCCCTTCTGGGGGAGATGTGCATCAAAGTTCCTGCTCTCCAGCAGTCTCAGGCACTCCTCCCATTCACTGACCCAGGTGCCACTCCTTCAGTGGCTGGCAGGGGAACCTGGGCCCACCCTCTACTCCGGGTTCTGGCTCAGGGACCCTCTACACAGCAGCCAAGGCCTTTCCCTGAGCCCCTTTTTGCTCTGAGCGCCGGGGCTTTATACAGGCCCCTCCTCTTCCTTCACAGGTCAGCTTCCTCCCAGATAGCTCCCTCATTGGCTGCTTAACTGGCTGATTGGACCCATGTGGCCTAACTCACTTCTGTCAGGGTCCGTGCAGGGAGTACACCCGTCACAAGCAGTAAAGCCAATGTCTAAAATTTACACAGAAAGGAAAGGATCTAAATAATCTCTGCAATATACTGAGCTCAAATCACCTTCTTTTCAATAAATGGTATATATCAGAGCTCTTCTCGTACCATGCATTTTTGTCTCAAACAAATGGACACTATGCAAGCAATTTCCCACTGCATATTTTCAAGAAGCAATGGCCTCCTTATTTCTGGAGATGGTTGGTTGGTTGAGAAGATTTAAAAAACTCTCTGGACCCTTCAACCATTTCTTGAATCAAACAGGAAAAAAATAGTTTTAAAAAAGTTCTGAAAGGTTTGGATAGGGCTTTATTATTTCTGGGCAGGGCCACAATCGGAAGTGTCACACCAGTCTAAGAATGCCATCCCCATGTGATGATGCTCATGGGGAGAAGTGCCACTCTGCAGACCCAAGAGGTGCGGACTGCTTGGATAAGCATCCCAACATTTGTATGCTTCTCTGAACCACACAGGGCCGGCTTCAGGTTTTCTGCCGCCCCAAGCGGCAAAACAAAACTGTGATAGCGCGATTGCACCACTCCACTCTTCGGGGGGCAATTCGGCAGTAGGTCCTTCGCTCTGATAGCGACTGAGGGACCCGCCGCCGAATTGTTGCCGAAGACCTGGACGTGCCACCCAATAGTAGCTGGAGTGCTGCCTCTTGGTATTGGCCACCCCAAGCACCTGCTTCCTTAGCTGGTTCCTGGAGCTGGCCCTGGAACCACACCCATCTTCAGACTCCTTAGAGGTTTCCTCATTACTGTCTACTGCATTAGTAGTCTTCAGTGACACAGACTAAGATACTTTTCCCGGACATCTCTTGTAGGGGTCTCTCCGTACTGTCTAGCAGAGCAAGGAGAACACTGGTGAGGTTTGGCTTTTTGTAAATTTCACACACAATTTTCTCAGGTCCCCCACACAAACCAAAATTAATTATTTTTAATTATTTGGCTGATTTATAGCCCTGTTTGTCAAAAATGGTCAGAGCGGAACAATTTAGTTATTGTAAATACATTGTGTTATCACCCAATAGTCATAGACTGTATTGTACTTCTACAATGCCTTCCAACCAAGCATCTTCTAGTTGCTTTACAAGCAATAAAGAATTAATCCTCAAGACATCTCTGTGAGTATTTTCTCTGTTTTATGAAAGGCTCAAGTCAAGGTTTTCAACCAAAGTAACCTGCTAAATCAGTAGGCTGCTAAATCAGTGACATGATTTTCAGAAGTGCTGGGCATCCGAGATTATCAAAACTCATGTGTGATTTTGGGTGCTCAACTTGAGACACCTTAAAGTGGCCTGATTTTCAGGCAGTGGGATGCTCAGCACTTGCTGAAAAACAAGGCCCTTAAAGGTGTCTCAGGTTGGGTACTTAAAACTCAAAACATCCAAAAATCACTCATAACTTTGACAAGTTTGACCACAGTTGTTCTCATTGAGAGCGCTGTTGAATGCTCAGTACTTTTGAAAATTCAGGGTGCCTAAATGTGGATTTAGGTTGCTGCTTTTAAAAATCATGGTTTTTAAACATCATACCCACATTAAAACATAACATCTATGGTGGCTCTAGGAATACATCCCTAGATCTCAATCCCCACGGTTATTTAAACGCAAAAGCATCTTTCCTCTCATGAGAAATCTTTTCAACTGAATTGCTTTGACTTTCTAATCGTACATCCAATAATCACAGACTACTTTGAAGCTTTGTGATAATCTTGAGTAAACTTATGCACTCATAGAAAATAAGGTGCATGCATGAATTTGTTAACAATGCTATCCAGAGGACAAATAAGAGAATTTGCACCAGTAACAAAACAAATGGAAAGAGGAACTGACGTGGCTTAAAAATAATTACTGTACAGAACCCAAGTACATGTGCTAGTCTGACCCCTTGAATATTTGGCAAGCTTTGAAAAAGAGGGTTGCATAATTTATAGCTAATGGTACAAAGTGCACATATATTTTTTGTTTGCTTGTTTTATTTGTTTTCTCTAACTAATTCCATTCTCTTTTCTTCAGAGAGTCTGAGGTTGAGATGCCAGTTGAAAACAGATCCTAGTTTTGCCAATTATTAGAAAACAAGTAGCAAAAAAATGATACCACTAGCTAAGACCATATGGGCAGAATTAAACAGGATAAATACAAACCCACTATATGTTAGATTCAAATAATGCTACTCTCACAAGACTAATTTCCACAAAATGGCCCTCTGGCAATCCCAGGCAACATAAAGGTAGTTCTAATTAGACAGTACAGTATATGAAACCCAATACGTACAAGTTCCCTGAAGACAATTTTTAGAGTAATCTGTCTCTGTCTCTTAGGCCTGGTCTACACTAGGACTTTAATTCGAATTTAGCAGCGTTAATTCGAACTAACCGCTCAACCGTCCACACCAGGAAGCCATTTAATTCGAACTAGAGGGCTCTTTAGTTCGAATTTGGTACTCCACCCCGGCAGGTGGAGTAACGCTAAATTCGACATGGCTAGCTCGAATTAGGCTAGGTGTGGATGCAAATCGAACTTAGTAGCTCCGGAAGCTATCTCACAGTGCACCACTCTGTTGACACTCTGGACAGCAGTCCGAGCTTGGATTCTCTGGCCAGCCACACAGGAAATGACCCGGGAAAATTTGAATTCATTTTCCTGTCTGGGCACTTTGAATCTGACGTCCTGGCTGGACATCGGGGCGAGCTCCGCAGCACCTGCAACGATGCAGAGCTCTCCAGCAGAGGAGTCCGGGCAATCCCAGAATAAAAAGAGGTCCCCAGCATGGACTGACCGGGAAGTCATGGATCTGATCGCTGTGTGGGGCGAGGAGTCTGTGCTCTCGGAGCTGCGCTCCAGCAAGCGGAATGCAAAGACCTTCGAGAAGGTCTCGAAAGCCATGAAAGACAAAGGATACAGCTGGGATGCGATGCAGTGCCACGTGAAAGTCAAGGACCTAAGACAAGGGTATCAAAAAGTCAGAGCGGCAAACGGACGCTCCGGAGCCAAGCCCCAGACATGCCGCTTCTACGAGGCACTGCATGCCATTCTAGGTGGGTCTGCCACCACTGCCCCACCAGTGACGGTGGACTCCGAGGACGGAATAGTGTACCGGGACAGTTCCTCCTCAATGTTCGCCGATGGGGAAGATAAGGAATGGTCTTTGGAGGATGGCGCAGGCGACAGAGAACCCACTCCCGCTTTCCCTGACAGCCAGGATCTCTTCATCACCCTCACAGAGATCCCCTACCAACCGTCCCCGCCCGTTAACCTGGACTCAGAATTAGGGGAAGGATCAGGCGGTAAGTGCTACAAACAGGGAAACATTTATTTTTTAAAAAACAGGTATATAAAAAATAGAAATACTATATAAAAATTTTTAAATCTCAAACTATACAAAAAGTAGGTCCACACATATAGGAATAGAGCAATAATCCTCTTGGGACAGTTCAAAAAAGCTCTCAGAGAGCAGATCGAAAAGCCTCCGCAGGAAGTTCCTGGGGAGAGGTGCCTTATTGGGTGCTCCGTGGAAGCACACTCTTCCGCGCCAGGCCATCCTAATGTAAAGGGGAATCATCGCCTCCACAAGCATGGCAGCATATGGTCCTGGTCTGTGCAGGGCTTCTCTTAGCATCCGCTCTCTCTGACTCCGAGTGACACGCCTCAGGGTAATGTCGTTCTGGAAGTGCTGCATCTAATTAGGGCAATTAGTGTACTGTTACTATTGTGAATGGTAGACTTTTACTTTGCATAAGAATGACCCTCGCTTAACAGCCACGTGTTGGAGGCCACAGAGGAAAAGCATACAGTGATCTTTCCCGTGCACTGCCGGGAGGGGCTGGAACAGGGTCAGACTTTATGCTTTCCAGATTGCCTTTAGCGGGAGGGCACAGCTATCCATTAACTGTTAAGCAGACTCTACTGTAAGGCTTACCAGGACTGGCTGCTAGACGGATTCAGCTGTCCCTCCCCGCTTGGCGTATCTCCTGTGCAAGACCGCAACCACTGAAAGCGTATTCCGAAATCTCGAACTTGTCCTGAGATCTCGTGAGACTAGGTGCCCTGTATGGTCTTGTTCACAGAAACTGACTAGACTGTGTTCACTGTTCGCAAACATGTATCTGTTCAAGGAAATCACTTACTTTTTCCCATCACACAGCTTCGGCTCGGGCTCGGGGGGTTAATGGGTGCTAGAGCCGCAGCCGCCAAGCTTGGCCAGCGGCCGCTTCCTCCCCCCGCGGCAGTGGGAGCTGCAGCAGCGGCTGCTCCCAAGTCCCGCTGCCCAGGTGGGGAGAACAACCACCGCCTGGCCCTGCAGGCTGCCCCCTAGTCTCGCTCCAGGTACCGCGCCCGAATCCTGCCTGCTTGGGGCCAGGCCAGACTCACACTCACCCCAGCCCCGTGCTCCCCTGAGTCTCCCAGGCCTCCCTCCAGCGCTTGCGGAGGGAGGAGGAATCGGGGGTGGGGGATTTTTTTTTTTTGCTCTGTTGCCATTTTTTCCCCTCTGTCCCTGTCCCCCTCCCCCCATGTCCCGATATTTGACCTGGGTGATCTGGTCACCCTACCTGGACTGCTGCTGCTGCTGAGTGAGGGGTGGGGGGGGGCCTGCTGGCCAGCCCCCACTCCCCCATCTCTGGAGGGAGAAGCCAGGACCCCCCACACCACCACCACTACCACCTGTGAGGGTCCTTCCTGCCTGGCCACCAGGGCTGCTGGTGGAGGAGTTGTTGCTGCTGCTGCTGCTGGAGCTGTGTATGTCCCGGGGAGCTGCTGGAGCCTGGAGGAGGAGGAAGAGGACTGAGAAGACCACCGGCTGCTGGGGAGCACACAGAACTCTGAAGACCTCTGTGGAGGGGGCCACCAAAGACTGAGTAACTCTTTAACTGTACTCTAGTGGTGGGGGTTTAGACTGTGTTTGTGGGGTCACAGGGGGTGTGGTGTGGAGCCTGCCCCCTGGCCCAAAAAGAAGGGAAAGGGCCCCGCTAGAAAGACTAAGCCCTCCATGGCAGAGCCTGCCACCGCTGCCGCGGCCCCACCACCGGCCGCGGCGCACCTCCCCGCTGTCCCCTCCACCAGCTCTGCGGGTGCCCCTCCCTCGGCCCCCAGAGCGTACGCCCAGGTGGTGGCGGCCCCCCTGCCCACCGCTACGTCATCTCCCCCGACCGCCGCCTCCGCCACCCGGAAGCATGACGTCCGTTGCCTCCTGGTGCCTGCCTCGCCCCACGTGGAGACCTACGTGCGGGCGAAGGTGAGGGTGGTGGGGCCCACGGCCATCGTGGTGGCCTCCAAAATGTATGGCAAGGTGGTCTTCTTCCTTACCTCGGAGGCGGTGGAGAAGGGCCTGGCGGTGGGGGGGCGTGTTCGTCCCCCTGGAGCCGCTGGAGGACCTGGGTGTCCGTGTGGTCCTGACCTCTGTCCCTCCCTTCCTGCCCAATGCCGCCCTGTTACCCGCCCTCTCTACTCTGGGGAAGCCCATTTCCGTGGTGAGCCCTCTCCCCTTGGGCTGCAAAGACCCCGCCCTCCGTCACGTCCTCTCATTCCGCCGGCAGGTGCAGCTTCAACTGCCGCCGGTGGCGCGTGGCGGAGAGGCGCTCGAGGGGTCTTTCCTGGTCCCCTATCAGGGGGCCCAGTACTGGGTGCACTACTCCACGGGGGAGGCCCGGTGTTACCTCTGCCAGGCGACGGGGCACATTCGGAGGGACTGCCCTTTGGCCCGGCACGGAGGAGCGCCCGGGACCCCCGAGCCCCGGCAGGGTGTCGGCCCTGTCATCGCCGGTGCCCCTGGCCACCCGGTGCCCAGAGTCGCCCCTCCTCCTCCTCAGCCCATCACTGCTCCCGCTCGGGCCTCAGGGGTACGTCCTCCAGTGCGCCAGACGAGCGGGAGAGCCCTGTCTCTGCTGCTTGCACTCTGGCGGGGCCTGTGGAGGAGAGTGCGGCAGGGGTACTGCTGGGCGTGGGAGAGGGCTCTCCCCAGGGGGACTCTTCCCTCCCTCCTGCTGTCCCACCTGTGCCTCTCCAAGCCCCCGAACTGGCATCCTTGCCCCCTGGCCAAACCCCTGTTAACCAGCCCGCAGATGATGCCATGGAGGGCTGGACCCGGGTACAGGCTAAGCGGGGCAAGCGGAAGGCTCAGGCTCCGCTCGTGCCATCTGACGCGGAAGCCCCCCGTAAGACCAGAAAGGGGGCTGCAGACACCGAGCCTTCTGCCATGCCCATGGGGTCGACCCATCTACCAATGACGGCTAGGGAAGACGTGGCAGCACCGGAAGGCACCACCATCCCTCCTCCGCAGTCCGCCCCTGCGGAGGCCTCCGCTGAGGCCCCTCCTGTTCCCTTGCCGCCTGTACCCCCTGCAATACCCGAGGTGAGCGTCGCCTCGGGTGCGAGTGGAGAGGACCCCGGGGTGGGGGGAGGTGAGCTCCCCTCCATCTTCGCGGAGATCGAGGCCCTGGGTCTGACCCCAGTCACCCTGGGGGACGACGACCTCTTGTCAGCGGGCCTCGACCTAGCCGACCTCACCCCAGCTTCCCCTTCCCCATGCTGCTGCGTCCGCTCCCGCCTCCGAGGGTCCCCTGGACTCCTCAGCCTGCCCGGCTGCAGACGGCACCCTGCTGATGGCCGCCGAGCCTGTTGAGGCGACGGCCGGTGCCTCGTGGCCAGGAGATGGGCTACCGGGGGTGTCCTTCGGTTGTGCGGGACAACCGAGCTCCTTCCCGGGCGGGGGCCCCCCTGAGGGTTCTGCGTTTCTCCACACCAAGGCTGCTCTACCTGCCATTGAGCCCGAGCCCGGTGTCACTGGGGACCCCCTCCCTACCCCTCAAACCCCCGTGCCTGGCCGCGAGGAGCCACCCACTGAGAGTCCAGCTCTTGCGGGCCAGGGTCCCGTCTCTGTCCCTCCCCCCGCCCCTGATCCTGACCCCGTCCCTGCCCCCTCCACCTCCCATGATGTTATTGCTGCCCCTGGACCTGTCTCCTTCCCTTTCCTGGAGGATGATTCCCAGGGAGCGGCCTTTGAGTTCCACAATCCTGACCCACTAGGGGCTGCGCTCTTCCCTCCACCGACCCCCACTGAGCCAGGGTCCGCCCCTTGCTTGCCCATCCCAGTAGGCCACGGGGCCGTGCCAGAGGCCCCACCCCCCCATACGCTGAGAGAGGAGTTGCAGGAGTTCCTGGAGGACGTCCGGGGCTCCCGCAACAAGATCCCGCTTGCTCTCCACAAGATCCTCCTAGCCACGAGGGCCCTCCTGGGGGAGGGCAAGAGGACCGGGAAGCAGGGTGCCGCGGCTTACCATCGGGTGCGCAAATTCCGTGACTCCTTGCTCACCTTCGGGGTGGGCCACGGTTTGCTGCGTGGCCCAACAGGAGCCGTGAGTGCCCCTGCCAGCGAGGATCCCCCCCAGCCCTCCTCATGGCACTCGTCACCTTTGCCACACTGAACACCCGGAGCTGTAGGGTGGGCTTCCGCAGGAGCCAGGTGCTCTCCTTCCTTCGGGAGAGGGGGTACTCCGTGGTTTTCCTGCAGGAGACCCACACGGATCCTGCCGCCGAAGCTAGCTGGCAGCTGGAGTGGGGGGACGGGGTCTACTTCAGCCATCTCACAACCCGTCGGGCTGGAGTGGCTACCCTGTTCTCCCCTGACCTACGGCCAGAGGTGCTGGGGGTCGCCGAGGCTGTGCCGGGCCGCCTGCTGCACCTCCGGGTTCGCATGGAGGGGCTCGTGGTCAACCTCGTCAACGTCTATGTCCCAACGTCGGCCCCGGAGCGGCTGCAGTTCTATCAGCAGGCGTCTGCCTTCCTCGGCTCCTTGGATCCTCGCGAGTGCCTGGTCCTGGGCGGGGACTTCAACACCGTCCTAGAGAAGCGGGACCGCTTGGGGACCGAGCAGAGCCCGGCCGCCGCGGACGTCCTCCGGGAGATTGTCACCCAACACTCCCTGGTGGACGTCTGGTGCGACCACCACCCGGACGATGCCTCCACGTTCACCTATGTCCGGGTGGAAGCCCATCGGTCCACCGGCAGCTCCTTTATCTCGACCCGAGGGGCCTTCCGCGATACCTCTCTGGGCTGCCGGTCTTCTACCAGGACCTCCTCCGGACCTGGAAGCTGTTCTCTGCGACCAGGTCCGTGGTGGCCACCGAGGGGGCAGATCTCCTCGCGGAGCCCCTGCTACACGACCCCCAGCTCCGTGTGCAGGTGGCGGAGTCCCCCGCGGTGCGCCAGAGGTTGGTCCTGGCGGAAGCCACCAGGGTCGGTGTGGAAGCCAGGAAATAATTAACAAGGATTTGAAGGGATCTTAATGCATGTTAGTTAGTTAGCATGAGTTAGGCTAGCTGTGACCCTAATGACGCGAGATTTGTAGAAGCAAGATAATGTGAGACAGAGTGAACTGTGTGAAAAGTTATTACGACCTTGCAATTCAGATAACCAAATATGCAGTCTTGCTTTTTCTAGGAGTGAGACAAATAAGATAGCAGAAAGGCTTATGTATAAACAAAATGTATTTGTTGCTTTTTACCGTCTGTATTATTGCTAGAAATTGTCTGTAACAAAGGTATAAAGGCTTGCTGTAATTGTTTACCAGTTGAGAGACCTGTCCAGGACTGGGGTGACCCTGTGTCCTATGGCACTCTCTCCCTCCATTGTAATTACTGGAGAAATAACAAAGTAGTTGATTTTGCTGCACCCAAACAAAAAGCGAGAACTGAGTTTTTCTCTGACAGTCGGAGACTTCCTGGACTACGACCGGGGAGACTGGCTGGATCCCCTGATGCTCGCTCAGCGGATGGGGCTCTCCAGACCTTGTACTCCCCGGCTCGTACTACAGGAGGTGAAGGCCGCTTTGCCGCCCGCTGCTTGGGCCTACCTCGACCGGGTCCTGCGTGAGGGCACGCCCCGCCCACCCCCTACCCCGAGCCCTCCGGACCTCTTCATCGGGCCCTTGCCCCGTGGACCTGACCGGCCCCCCCGCCCCTTCTCCGCCAGCCGGCTGCACGATCTGCAGCCGGTCCGTTTCCAAACCGCGCCAAGGAAGCAGCTCTACGCGCTCGTACTCCACACCCTTCATTTCTTCACCCTCGTGTCCCGCCCCGACACCAAGTGGCGGGACCTCTTGCCACCTCTGGAGGGTGAGGAGCCCCGGTGGGCCAGCCTGTACTCCACCCTGATCCCGAGGCCCGTCGGGGACATCAGTTGGCGGCTCCTCCATGGGGCCGTGAGCACGGGCGTGTACTTGGCATGGTTTACCCCTGTCCCAGACACCTGCCCCTTCTGCGGCGTGAGGGAGACCCTGGCACACGTTTACGTTGAGTGCGCCAGGCTGCAGCCCCTATACCAGCTCCTCACTAATATCCTCTTGCGTTTCTGGCTGCACTTTCCCCCCACCTGCTTCTCCATGCACTCCCTATCCGTGGCCCCACGAAGTCGCGGGACCTCCTGGTCAACCTCCTCCTCGCCCTGGCAAAAATGGCCATCTACGTGACCAGGGAGAGGCGGTTGGCCAATGGAGACTCCTGCGACTGTGGGGCTTGTTTCCGATCCTTAGTCCGTTCACGTCTCTGGGCGGAGTTCCTCTGGGCGGCGTCCGCTGGCTCCCTTGACGCCTTCGAGGAGCAGTGGGCGCTGTCCGGGGTTCTCTGCTCGGTGTCCCTATTAGGGTCCCTTCTTATGACCCTTTGACCGCACTCCTGTCCCTGTTCTTTTATTAGTTGTCCCCCGCAATTAGTGGGTTTCTGAGGCCCTGTGGAACCTCCCCTTAGGCTGGGGGGGGATCCGTTAGCATGGGGCGGGCTTCGCCCGCCCCGTTTCCCGGAAACCCAATAGATACAGTCACCTTCAGAGTCATTGGCTTGAAATGGTTTTTCACTGGCACTACTGCCATTTATGAAAAAACAAGCTAGAAAAAACACAGAAGTACAGTACATCTAAGTTACTTTTTTCACACACTATTCTTTACATTAGAGAAACAGGTTCTAGGACCCTGGAGGAAGAGACAGTTATTTTTGTTGATTCATTCTGTCAGACCAGCTGAGACTTATGCACACTACCCAGAAGTTTAAAAGGGGAAGAATATTTTACTGGTGCAGAGAAAACTATGGACAGAGGCAAAAGGTCTCAGGAAGACCCTATAACAACAAGAAGAAATCTTAGGTTGAGGCTTATCCTTTATTATTGTTATTTCAGTTAGCAATGAAGGCATAGCATGTTTTTACTGTCCTAGAGAACAGAGGGGGATTGGACACAGTACTAGAGTTTGAATACAATTAACCACTGCTAGCCTCATATATTGCCATGTCACTATTGTAAGGTGCAGTGTTTGGGAACATTACTGCAGTACTTTTTATGAGGCCAGGCCCATTGTCCTTGATATGGCACAGTGAGAAGTCCTGTCATCATTTTATTATCTCAATTAGCATTTGCACCTCTCTTTACAGGTAAGAATCAGGGGCCTGTTCCTGTACCAGAGGAAGTAAATGGGAAATCAAGGGGCAGAATGAGATAGTCTCCCACTATTCTTTTTAGTCACAGGACAAATCAAATAACATTTCAGACACAAAGTGGACCCTACCCAAACCACACATCTTAAGTATTATTTGGATGGGATGTTTTTAGCACCTGATCCCTCTGCTATTCCCAGATGTACTTTCCTAATTACACCAAAGTGGAGACCTGCCGAGGCTAACTATACATGTGAGAGGGTTAGACCTGTACTGCCCATATTGTAGAATTGAAATACTTATTAAAACATCCAACAAGTACATAGAAGTTTGCGGTATGAATTAAGTGCAAAAAGCCCAGATCAGATACCAGATATGAATCCTTTTTAACTCTGAAGAAGTACGGATATAGGTCTGCATCCACATTACTCAGTTTGGGCTCCTCTCTCACTGACTGGAATGAACAGCATTTAATTTGTCTTACCTTTTTGTATTTTGCTGACAGTAGCTTTCAGAGCCTTCTGTTGTTCTTGCAAAACACTTATTTCAGTTTTTAAAAGCTCACATTCTGAAGGAGAAAATAATAGTATTTTTCTTATTGTGTCACATTAAAATACGGAAGGTTTTCTAAAAGTTTAAAAAAGCCAGAGAAGTCACCTCCAGAACTAGTAATGAATCACAAGTAACACCAAAGATACTGTTTTTGATTTCTTGGTTGCTCAAGAAGATACAAGTTTAAAACTGAGGTGTTGAGGCCACAAGTCCACTGAAAATAAAACTACCTGTTCTCAATAGCACCTGCAGCAATGCTAGCTTTTCAATTTCATTAAAAAATTAGAAGCACATCCTTCATCCCATGAACCCAGGGATCAGGTACCCATCACTGTGGTGTTTCTCTCCTATAGGATGTTTGAGTTCATCAGACCAACTTCTGGTAACCCTGCAGGCTCACTCACTTCTCTCCCTTGAAATCCAGACTGTCTGGTTTCCCCAGTGCCCACCTCTGAATATTTCTCCCTTGCTCAGAAAGAAGCAGCAAAGCCCTACTGGAACATTTATGAAATGAAAACCATTCAAACATCCATAAAGGCCTCTCTGTCTGCCCTGTTGGGCTTCTTCTTTACCCTCCCTCAAAAGGGGGGTACTGCTTACCTCTGCCTCCACAGTCTCCCTTTGGTCCTTCTGCACCTCTATCTCCTTTTGGTCCAGGGGATCCATCCTTTCCTGAAAGACCTGGTATCCCTCTTAATCCTTGCAATGCAATGTGTTTAATTCAGGAAAAAGGAGAGATAAAATTAAGGCAAGTAAACAGTAGAATTTGTAGGTGTTATAAGAGTTTGTGATGTCATAATTAGAGATGGACGAAGATTAGATCATCGAAACAATGAATTTTGGGAAAAGTTCAGATCCTGATCCAGATCCCAGCTTTATAGCTTGGTTCTACTGCTACAATTTAAATATCAAATTCAAATATCTGAAAAGTGTTCAGAAGTTTGGTTTGGATTCACTTCTAAATGGAAATATTAGTATGTGAGTGTAGCTGGAATTCCTAAAATGTTTCTCAGCATGTACAGATTTAAAGCCATATTTTCAAAAGACTTTGGAACCAGATTTTGAAGTGCTCAGCATCCAAAATTGGGTCAAGATCTTCAAGAGCTTAAACACTCACATTGTGACACTTGCAACTGAATATTCAAAATAACTCCGCACTCAGTGCACTGTTTTGAAAATATGGTGCTTAAATGGGAGCTATACTCTTTTGAAAATTCAGTGACTCTAGTCTATAATCCCTTGTGCCTCCATTGCCCATCTCTAAAATGGAGATACTACTCCCGTCTTTCTTTCTTTCTTTCTTTCTTTCTTTCTTTCTTTCTCATCTATTTAGTTTGTAAGTTCTTCAGGGCAGAGAGTCTCTCTTACCATGTTTTATGTACAGTGCCTAACACGACATTTTTCAGATCTCAGTTGGGGATTCTAACTGATATTGTAATACAAGTAAATACTGCGTACAGTGTAATTACAGCATAACTATTTATAGTACTTCTAGAGAGTAGGCTGAATGCCTCTTACAAACTATGCACAACTTTATAATTAAAGAACAGACTTAAAAGAGAGCAACAATACCATCCAACCACTTACTTTGCAATTCCTGGTTTTCTAGAAAAAGCATTCACAGGAATAATTTTCTGTGAGTTTGACCCTGTATTTATATGCTACAGATTAAGTAACATGAGCTCTTGTTTCTAAGCTATGCTCATTTACAAGAAAGAAAGAAAGAAAGAAAGAAAAGAGTTAAAATTGGTTAAAGGCAGGGCTGCCCAGAGGATTCAGGGGGCCTGGGGCAAAGCAATGTCAGGGGCCCCTTCCACAAAAAAATTGCAATACTATATTCTCGTGGGGACCCCTGCAGGGCTCGGGGCAAATTGCCCCACTTGCTCCCCCTCACGGGCGGCCCTGGGAAAAATAAACCTTCCGCATCTCAGCACAAACCTAGTTTTGAGAAAACTTCTTTACAAGGTATCACTGGTTCTCAGCATCACTCACTCACTCATGCCTGTCACCCCAGTCGGGGTATGGGCCGCCAACCACAGATCTCCAGAGTCCTCTATCCTGGGCCATTCGCTCAAGCTGGTTCCAGGTATAGCCCATTTTTTTGCTATCAGCCTGAAGGTCGTGTCGCCAGGTATTTCTTGGACGGCCTCTTTTCCGCTTGCCTTGGGGGTTCCACCGCAGTGCCTGTCTGGTGATGTTGGTTGGCTGCTTGCATAGTGTATGTCCTATCCACCTTCTCCTTCTAGTTTCTTCCTGTACTGGGAGTTGACGGGTCCTCTCCAAGAGGTGGATGTTACTGATGGTGTCTGGCCAGCTGATCTGGAGAATTCTTCTGAGGCAGCTATTAATGAAGGTCTGGATCTTCCTGGTGGTTGTTTTGGTTGTCCTCCAGGTTTCAGCTCCATACAGTAGGACTGATTTCACGTGGGAGTTGAACAGTCGAATCTTTATTGCCAAAGACAACTCTCTGGAGCTCCAGATGTTCTTGAGCTGTAAGAAGGCTGCTCTTGCCTTACCAATCCTTACTTTGATGTCTGCGTCTGTGCCACCCTGCTGGTCGATGATGCTACCTAGGTAGGTGAAGGACTGCACTTCTTCCAGGGGGCATCCATTCAGTGTGACTGGGTCATTGCTGATGGAATTGATCCTAAGGATCTTGGTCTTGTCCTTGTGGATGTTGAGGCCAACCTGTGATGACGTGGCTGCCACTACATTGGTCTTCTCTTGCATCTGCTGTTTACTGTGCGAAAGGAGTGCAAGGTCGTCGGCAAAGTCCAGGTCATCAAGCTGGGTCCATAAAGTCCACTGGATTCCGTTCCTACGCTCGTAAGTGGATGTCTTCATAATCCAATCGATGACGAGGAGAAAGAGAAGTGGTGACAACAAGCATCCTTGTCTGACTCCGGTTCGCACCTGGAAGCTGTTTGTGAACTGCCCTCCATGGATCACTCTACAGTGTATGCAGTCGTATGAGTTCTTGATCAAGTTAACCACCTTTGCTGGGATGCCATAGTGCCGAAGGAGCTTCCAGAGGGTCTCTCGATCCACGCTATCGAACACTTTCTCATAGTCAACAAAGTTGATGTACAACGAGGAGTTCCACTCCATAGACTGCTCGACTATGATGTGGAGTGTTGCTATCTGGTCCGTGCATGATCTGTTCTGCCGGAAACCTGCCTGTTCATCTCGTAGCTGTGGATCGACGGCATCCTTCATTCTCTCTAAGAGGACTCAGTTGAAGACCTTTCCTGGCACCGACAGGTGTGTGATTCCTCTGTAGTTGGCACAGTTGCTGAGATCTCCTTTCTTGGGGATTTTGATGAGATATCCCTCTTTCCAGTCAGCCGGAATCACTTCTTCTTCCCATATCTTCTCAAAGATGGGGTACAGCAGAGAGGTCCTTTGGGGCCATCTGCCTGTCCCAAGTCAGGGTAAAGAAGGAGGGTTGGGCGTGGGGCTAGCAACTCCACCCCATAAAAAAAATCAACTTGCTACAGAAATGCCAACAATAGAGTTAACAGAGACTTTTAGCCTGGAAAAAGAAGAGTCTTCAACTCGAAGACGCATGACGCTGGGTGGTGAAAGCCGCGAGGAAGCCACTAAGCCGATCACCCTTCTTACAACCAGGAGGATTACCATCGGCACATGGAATGTGAGAACCATGTACGAGTCAGGAAAGACGGCGCAGGTTGCAGTAGAGATGAGGAACAACAACCTGACCCTACTAGGCATTAGCGAGACAAGATGTATGCAAGCTGGACAGAGACGACTGTTGACAGGAGAGCTGTTGCTGTATTCAGGACATGAAGAGAGCAACGCACCCCACACACAGGGAGTAGGCTTCATGTTGTCCAAGCAGGCACAGAGAGCACTGATTGGTTGGGAGGCACATGGTCCCAGGATCATCACAGCATCCTTCAGAACTAAAATGAAGAGGATAAAGATGAATGTTGCTCAGTGCTATGCTCCAACCAATGACAGTGAAGAGGAGGACGAAGACTACTTTTTACTTTTACAACAGACTCCAGAAAATATTAGAGACTCTCCCAGACAAAGACATTACCATCCTTATGGGAGACTTTAATGACAAAATTGGATCTGATAACACAGGATACGAACAAGTCATGGGGACCCACGCTCTGGGAGAGATGAGTGAGAATGGAGAGAGATTTGTGGATCTGTGTGCACTTAACAACCTGGTCATAGGAGGCAGCATCTTTCCTCACAAGCGGATCCACAAGAGTACCTGGGTATCGCCAGCAGGCATGACAGAAAACCAGATTGACCATGTCTGCATTAGCAAGAAGTTCAGCAGATCCTGCAGGATGTTAGAGTTAGAAGAGGAGCAGACGCGGCGTCTGACCATCACTTAGTGGTGGCCAGATTGAAGCTGAAGCTGAAGAAGAACTGGATAGACGTGTCAGACAGAAGAGTGAAGTACAACGTCAGCCTTCTGAAGGACCATAAGACCAAGGAAGATTTTGGATTGACGCTGAAGAATAAGTTTTCAGTACTACAGGATCGGTCTGAGGAAGAGGAAGACAGTGTACTCAACAGATGGCAGAAAGTGAGAGAGACACTTAGGTCAGCATGCCAGGAAGTGCTTGGAATTAAGAAACACCAGCAGAAAGAGTGGATCACAGCAGAGGCTTTGACTAAGATAGAAGACAGAAAGAAGAAGAAGGCAGCAGTCAACAACAGCAGGACTAGAGCAGCAAAGGCCAAAGCTCAAAAAGAGTATGCTGAAGCCCACAGAGCAGTGAAGACGAATATTAGGAAGGATAAGAGAGATTATGTGGCTGGACTGGCAGCAGAAGCAGAGCAGGCAGCATACAGCGGTAACATGAAACAGCTGTACTATACTACCAAGCGACTATCTGGAAAGTTCAGCAAGCCAGAACGTCCCGTTAAAGACAAGCAGGGAAAGTCTATAACAGGAATAGAACAACAGATGAACAGATGGGCGGAGCACTTTGAGGAACTCCTGAACAGACCAGCACCACCAAATCCACCAGACATTGACCCAGCTAATGAGGACCTCCCAATCAATTGCGATAAACCAACCAGAGACGAGATCAGAAAAGCCATCACCATGATGAAGAACAGGAAGGCGGCTGGACCTGACGACATCCCAGCAGAGGCCCTGAAAGCAGACCCGGATGCTTCAGTGGAAATTCTGTACCTCCTCTCAGCATCAGCTAATGCTAAAAGGCACTAACGCTCATTAAAAGGGTTGGACAAATATTTTCCGTCAAAACTTTTTTTGGATCGAAAACTAGGGGTTTTTAAAAAGCAGAAAAAAATCATGGACAATGTCTGCTTTCCTTCAAAATTTGTGGTGGTTTTTTTAATTGAAAGTCTCAAATTAGTCTGCTAAAACCTGAATATGGTTTGGGGTTTCAGAAGTGTGTGGCCAAATATTTGCTGCTTGCTATGTTTGATTGCTTAAAGAAACAATAAAAAAATTCTGCTTAAAAAAAATCCCAAACTTTTGAACCACCTCAGCTTGTGACCAAACATCTGAGCCCATCCAGTCAGAGATTATTCCAGGTTTCTGATACTCTGCTGGCTTTCTTGACTCATATCTGTCTCCATAACTTTTGGTTCATTTAGGTTAGAACATAAGAACAACCATACTGGGTCAAACCAAAGGTCCATCCAGCCCAGTATCCTGTCTACCGACAATGGCCAATGCCAAGTGCCCCAGAGGGAGTAAACCTAACAGGTAATGATCAAATGATCTCTTTCCTGCCATCCATCTCCACCCTCTGACAAACAGAGGCTAGGGACACCATTCCTTACCCATCCTGTCTAATAGCCATTAATGGACTTAACCTCCATGCATTTATCTGTTTCCTAGAGACTGGCTCCATGAGGTCCCTCACAAACTGGAGACGGTTACTGTGGGTTTGTCTTTAGTATAGCTTATGTACATACTCCACGAACTGAGCATTTGAGCTTGTTCCAGAATCTGGGATGAGCCTATGTTGTGAAAACTGAAATGCTCAAAATAGCACATGCATGTGAATGGACACAGGGTGCTAAAATTAAATTAACCCAGGGGTTCTCAAACTGGGGGTAGGGACCCTTCAGGGGGTCAGAAGGTTATTACTGGGGGTCGCGAGCTGTCAGCCTCCACCTCAAACCCCGCTTTGCCTCCAGCATTTATAATAATGTTACATATATAAAAAGTGTTTTTAATTTATAAGGGGGGGTCACACTCAGAGGTTTGCTATGTGAAAGGGGTCACCAGTATAAAAGTTTGAGAACCACTGAATTAGCCTCAGGGAATGCAGGGGAGTGGGGGGTCTCCCTTGGTAGGGTTGGGAAGGAGGTAGGTGGTGTACGATATTGTTCTTCTCATGTGATCCCTCCCCTAGTGGCTAATTTTAAATGAAGTTACCCTCCCCTGACATGAATCTCCCTATGGCACTGAAATTAAATATAGACTATAACTTGGCATTTGAGAAGTGAAAGGGATGGTAGGCCTAATGGAAAAGCTAACAGCTTGGCTCTTCTGCAAGCCTCAAACTGCTGAATGAGCTTTAGGGTAGGGAAGGCTGTGCCTCCCAAACAGCCTGGCCCTGCCCCCTATCTGACCCCCACCCACTTCCTGCCCCCTGACTGCCCGCCCCCCCTCAGAATCCCCGATCCATCCTGCTCCTTGTCCCCTCACCATCCCCCAGAGACCCCTCACCACCACCACCCCGGGACCCCACCCCTGGTCCCTGTCCCCTGACTGCCCCAACCCCTATCCACCCACCACCGCTGAGTCCTGACAGACCCCCAGAAAGCCCATGATCCAACCCCCCCATTCCCTGTCCCCTGATCGCCCCCCCCCACCTCTGCCCCTTCCCTGTCCCCTACTGTTGCCGGAACTCCCTGCCCCTTATCCACTCCCCCCGCCCCGGCCCCAGCCCCAGCCTCTTACCGCCAGCTCCCTCCTCACCTGGAGCCTCAGCGCGTCGCATCCAGGAGTGTCCCTGAACAGTGGTGCAGCGTGGCTCCGGCAGGGCCTGAGCTCCTCCCCGCTCAGAGTCACGTGGTAAGGGGGTGGGGCTGCGAGCTCCAGTGGGGCCTGAGCTCCCTTTGCTTGGCCTGGAGTTCGCAGCCCTGCCCCCTTACCACGCTGCTCTGAGCAGGGAGGAGCTCAGGCCCCACTGGAGACACGCTGCAGCTGATCAGGGATGCTCCTGGATGTGCTGAGGCTCCTGGAGAGGGGTGGAGGCAGAGGCGGAGTCGGGCCAGGGCAGGAGCCTCAGCCGTTCTCTTGGGGGCCCCTGCAGAGCCCGGGGCCTGGGGCAAATTGCCCCCCTCCTCTGGGCAGCCCTGGTTAAAGGAATCAAATACATACAATAATTGCAAAGTTCTTGGTTCAGGCTTATAGCAGTGATGGAATAAACTGCTGACTTAAGTCAAGTCTCTGGTTGCTTCCAAATCATTGGAAGGTCCTCAGTCCAATGGTTACAATGCTCCCATTTCTATAAGTCCATAGTCCAGAGGTTTGAGCAGGAAAGAGGTAAAATGGAGATGTTTCCAGCGCCTTTTAAAGCTTCTGTCATGTGGAGGGAAACCCATCGTTTCAAACAAAGCCCTCAGCACAGCTGGTGGAAGATTAAGGTAAAAGATGGAGTTTGGAGTCACATGAGCAAGTCACATGTCCATGCATGACTTCTCTTAGTCATGGCAGGAAATTCCATTAAGACAGTGTTTCTCAAACTGGGGTCGCCGCTTGTGTAGGGATAGCCCCTGGTGGGCCATGCCAGTTTGTTTACCTGCCCTGTCCGCAGGTCCAGCCGATCACGGCTCCCACTGGCCACGGTTTACTGCTCCGGGCCAAAGAGGACTGCTGGAAGCGGCGTGGGCCGAGGGACATATTGGCTGCTGCTTCCAGCAGCTCCCATTGGCCTGCAGCGGCAAACTGCGGCCAGTGGAAGCCACGATCAGCCGGACCTGCAGATGGGATAGGTAAACAAACCGGCCTGGCCCGCCAGGGGCTTTCCCTACACACATGGCGACCCCAGTTTGAGAAACACTGCATTAAGAGTAGACACGCGTCTTCCATTGTGAGTTAAGTGTTCTTTAATTCTATTTGAATAATTCCTTTACAGTGTGCTGGCTAAACTCCTTGTTGGTGCTAACCAGAAGCAAACACCTTAGAAATACAGGCATATAGTTAATACTACTAAGTTCATGTACAAAAATGATAGATGCATTCAAATAGCATAATCATATTCAGCAAATCATAACCTTTCTACAGACATCTTACCTGCCACATTTTGTACAAGATTTGTTGCAATTATATAACAGTTAGCAACAATGATCTACCTGGTTATAGTTTAATCAGTTAACGTCACACCACTAATGCAAAATCAATGCAGGAAAGGGTGTCCTAGACATTGCTGAATGCATCACAGGAACTTCCCATTCTTGGTTCTGTATTACTACAGCTTCTAACCCAATATTAGAAGTGTCAGCGTATAACAGAAATGAATTATCAAAATCATGTTTGTCTAAAACAGGCTTTTTCTTTGTAAGGTTCATTATGAAAGTAACAATATTATTGAATCCCTTTACAAACCCCAGGTGTCAAGGCTGAATCCCCACTCTGTCACTGTGAGTGCAGAAGTGGGGGCCCACAAGGATTTAAAAAAATAATACTGGTCATTCCAGGCTTGTATTAAACTCCCAAGGTTACAACTTTTCTCTGACTTTGGCTTGGTAAATGCTGCCACCACCCAAATTGAACCCCCTTTGAACCCAGGAAGGAGCACTTGGGAATTCCTCTCTGTGGGGTATCCTCAAGCCCTTTCACCCCCACTCTGGGGAAGAGCTGATAAAGAAAACAAAGGAAATTAGCGGTGGCTATCAGCTAATCCAACAACATGCACAAACCTTTTAGGACACCAAAAATCCAATCCTGTTCGGAAAAAAGGTAAATTTTATTAAAAACAAAAAGGGTAAAAATACATCTGGAACTCAAGCTTTTTGCTAGGTCTTAAAAGAAACAATTCCAAAAATTAAGCACCCAATTAAGCTTTCTTGGGGGTTTAGCTTAAAGGTTACAAGCAAACAAAAGCATCAGGGGTTAGCACAGAGGAGATCCACAAGCCTTGAAAATAAACAGAAATAAACTTGATTGCATTTAGCTAAATATTCTGATCTACTACTCATTTGGAGTTCAGATAAATAGTTCTAGGTATGATTTATGATCATACCCGGCTTAAAACTGCTTATAGCATGGCTGCTCTGTCCCTCCAGCCCAGAGACCAACACACAAAGGGAAAGTTTCTTTCCCCATTTCAAAAAGTTCTAGTTTTTCCATTGGATTTTTTGGTCAGGTGCCTCCTTTTTTTTTCTTTACCTGGGGGACTTTTTAACCTTACAGGTAAAGCAAGTAAAGAACAGCTACCAAGAGGGATTTTACAGCTAACTGGCTGGCTGGGTGTCCATCAAAGGGAACTACCCCCCCACCTCTTTATTTATCACATACCCTCCAAATCACAGACTATGCTGGTCAGCCTGGTTCAGGTCGGATCCACACCAGCTGGGATTTCTTCCTGGAAGTTTAGGAAACAGAGTTAATAAGATACATGCATCTCTAATTTCACTAATAATTACATGAAGAACTAAACAGTACTTTTTTCAAGGACTACAATGACTTAGAATACGGGGACATTTTCACCCAGCTGATTCTGGGAAACCTTCCCAGGAGAGTGCATCAGCCACTTTGTTAGCGGCTCCTGAAATGTGTTGTATTTCAAAATCAAAGTCTTGGAGAGCTAAATTCCACTGAAAAAGTTTTTTGTTAGTCTCTTTGACTGTGTGAAACCACTTCAGTGCAGCATGGTCAGTCTGCAGGTGGAACCGCCATCCCCAAATATATGGGCGTAGTTTCTCCAGAGCATACACAATGGCATAACATTCTTTTTCTGAAACTGACCAGTGGCTTTCCCTCTCAGAAAGTTTTTTGCTGAGAAACACAACAGGATGGACTTGTTGATCTGGTCCTTCCTGTGTTAAATCTCCTCCTACACCACGCTCAGACGCATCTGTGGTTATGACAAATGGTCAATCAAACTCCAGGGCCCTCAGTACAGGGTCCGATGTAAGGACCACGTTAAGCTGGCTAAAGGCTTTTTGACACTTCTCAGTCCACTGAATTGGCTGTTTTTTCCTAGTCAGGTCTGTCAGTAGGGTGGCAATTTGGCTGTAGCGTGGTACAAATCATCTGTAATACCCAGCCAAGCCCAAGAAGGATTGGACCTGCTTCTTTGACTTAGGGACAGGCCAATTTTGGATAGCATTGACCTTAGCCTGTAGGGGGTTGATAGTTCCTTGAACCACCTGGTGTCCAAGGTACGTTACCCTGTTTAGGCCTATTTGACACTTTTTGGCCATAACAGTTAATTCTGCCTCCCTTATGCACTGGAAGACAGCTAGGAGGTGTTCCAGGTGTTCTGCCCGTGAATCTGAGAATATAGCCACATCGTCAAGGTAGGTGATTTCAAATTTCCCAGAGCCAGCCAGAAGGTTATCTACCAGTCTCTGGAAGGTGGAGGGTGCATTTCACTGTCCGAAAGGGAGCACATTAAATTCATACAACCCTACATGGGTGATGAAGGCTGACCTTTCCTTGGCGGGGTTATCTAGCAGCACTTGCCAGTACCCCTTAGTTAAGTCTAAGGTGGAGATGAACTGGTCATGTCCCAGTTTCTCCAATTGCTCATCTGTGTGTAGCATTGGATAGTTTTATGGGCTAGTTATGGCACTTAGCTTACACTAGTCCACACAAAAGTGGATTTCCCCATCTTGTTTGGGAACCAGAACCACTGAAGAGGCCCATGCACTCTCAGAGTGGCAGATTACACCTATCTGTAACATGTCCTTGATCTCCCTTTCTATTGCAGTTTTGGCTTGAGGGGCCATCCGATAGGGTTGGGATCTAATTGGGCGAGTATCACCTGTGTCAATGGAGTAGTATGTCCGTTCTGTCCGACCTGGGATGGCTGAAAACATTGGTGTGAAGCTGCTGCAAAGCTCCTGGATTTTCTGCCACTGCTTATGCCCAAGGGCCATGGAAAGGCTCACCTCTTCCACATCACCATTGCTTTTTCCGTCATAGTAGACTCCTTCAGGCCACTCAGCATCATCTCTCTCCTGGGCTGTAAACTGGAGAACCTTGATTGCTCGGGAATAAAAGGTCTGTAGAGAATTAACATGGAATACTTTAGGTTTTAGGGTAGGGTCTGGGAACTCTATGAGGTAATTAACAGCTCCCAGGTGCTCTCGGACCATAAATGGCCCCTCCCACGACACTTCCATCTTACTGGCCTGGAGCGCTTTCAGGACAATGACTTGGTCACCTGCTCTGAATGAATGCTTTCGGGCATGTTTATCATACCAGGCCTTTTGCTCTTGTTGAGCATCCTGTAGGTTTTCTCAAGCAAGGGCTAGAAAGTCTTTGAGGGTGTTTTGTAGTTTGGTTACAAAGTCCAAAATGTTAGTTCCTGGAGAAGATGTAACCCCCTACTATTGCTGCTTCACCAACTGTAATGGCCCCTTAACTTCGAGGCCATAAACGAGTTCAAAGGGTGAAAATCCCAAACTGGGATGTGGTACAGCCCTGTAGGCAAAGAACAACTGCTGCAACACTAGTTCCCAATCACTGGAGTGCTCATTCACAAATTTACATATCATGGCCCCCAAAGTCCTATTAAACTTCTCCACTAGGCCATTTGTTTGATGGTGGTAAGGGGTGGCAACCAAGTGGTTCACCCCATGAGCTTCCCAAAGATGTTTCATGGTCCCTACCAGGAAGTTAGTGCCTGAATCCATAAGGATGTCGGAGAGCCAACCTACACTGGCAAAAATGTCTGTCAATGCCTTGCTCATGCTTTTAGCCCTGGTGTTGCTTAGAGCTACTGCTTCTGGCCATCGGGTGGCAAAATCCATGAAAGTCAGTATGTTCAGCTTTCCTCTGGGTGTCTTCTTAGGGAAAAGACCCAGAATAGCCACAGCTACATGCTGAAATGGAACCTCAATGATGAGGAGTGGCCTTGACCTGGTCTTGGGGCTTTCCCACCCTCTGGCACACCTCACAAGACTGGACATAAGTAGAAATGTCCTTGCCCATTCCTTCCGAGTGGAATGACTTCCCCAAACAGTCCTTGGTCCTGTTCACCTCAGCATGGCCACTAGAGTGATCGTGGGCTAAGCTCAAGAGCTTTTTCCTATACTTAGTTGGAACTACTAACTGTCTCTGAGGATGCCAATGCTCCTTGTGCCTACCAGAAAGAGTCTCCTTGTATAAGAGTACTCCTTCTATACCAAACCTGGACCTGTTAGAAGAGCCAAGAGGCAGTGGGTAGCTCCGTGCTGCCGTCCAAGATCCCTTGAGTCTCTCATCCGCTTCCTGCTCTGCCTGGAACTGTTCCCTTGATACTGGAGACATTAGTTCCTCACTGGGTTGTGGACTCTGGTGGGGTTGCAAGCACGGGCTCTGGTGATGACTGTTTCACCAGTTCTGATCCTTGGGCTGGTTCTGGCTGGTTTCCAGGAACTGGATCTACAACTGCTGCCATAGAGTCTGGCCTGGAGTCTCGTTCCACCACCTCTGGCTGGGTTTCTGTAGGAGGCTCAGGAATGGAGTTAGGTGTTTAGGCTGGCTGTGGGTGACCATCCCCACCCTTTTTGTTAGCCTTACTTGGTTGGATAAGTCTTCTCCCAGCAGCGTGGGAATGGGATAATCGTCATAGATTGCAAAAGTCCATATCCTTGACCAGCCCTTGTACCGGGCAGGCAACTTGGCTGTAGGCAAATTAAAAGAGTTGCCTTAAAGGGTTGCACCATCACTTGGGCCTCTGGGTTGATGAATTTGGGGTCCACCAGGGATTGGTGGATAACTCACACCTGTGCTCCAGTGTCTCTCCATGCAGTAATCTTCCTCCTGCCCACACTCACAGTTTCCCTTCACTCTGGGGGTATTTGAGAGACATCTGAGCCTGAAGGCTCTTGGTGGGACTCCGGGGTGATGAGCTGTAGTCGGCAGGTGCTCTTGGGGCAGCTGACCATCACATGCCCCAACTCATTACATTTAAAGCATTGTCCAGCTGTGTGCTAGCGTGAGGTGGGTGGTTGGAGAGTGGGGTGGTGGGACGAGAGGGCTTCTGGGGTCTCCCTGGCTGTGTGGAGGGCTCCTCCTTGCAAAGTGAGGCTTTGGGCTGACCCCGATAGTGGAGTATTGTCTCAGGTTGCCCCCTCTGGGGGAGGGATAGCTCAGTGGTTTGAGCATTGGCCTACTAAACCCAGGGCTATGAGTTCAATCCTTGAGGGGGCCACTTAGGGATCTGAGCCAGAAATTGGTCCTGCTAGTGAAGGCAGGGGGCTGGACCTGATGACCTTTCAAGGTCCCTTCCACTTGGTATATCTCCAATTATTATCTTATCCACTTCAACTGCTACTAGCTTTCTTCTTCTCCACCACCTCCACCCATTTGGTCTCCTTAGTTACAGTTTTGGGCTTCCCATATAGGATGTACCTTTCTATTTCCTCAGGAACACCCTCTAAGAACTGCTCCATTTGCATTAGGAGAGACCGATCTTCCAGAGATCTAACACTTGCTCCTGATATTGAGGCATCCCAATTTTTTATAATGTGGTGGGCGTGTCAGGAAAATGCCACGTCTGGTTTCCACTTTAGGGCTCTGAACCACCGACGGGCATGCTCGGGTGTTAGCCCCATTCTAATTCTGGCCTTTTGTTTAAAAAGGTTGTACTCATTCATGTGTTCTTTAGCATTTCAGCTGCCACCTCTGCTAAGGGCCATTGAGTTGCGGCCTCAGCTCCACCATATACCAGGGCCGCCCAGAGGGGGGGGCAAAGGGGGCAATTTGCCCCGGGCCCCGGGCTCCGCAGGGGCCCCCAAGAGAAGAGCGGAGGCTCCCGCCTCCGCCCCTCTCCTGGAGCCTCAGCGCATCAAGCGCCGAGTCTCCGGCCGAGCCCCTGAGCCCCGCCCCGCTCAGAGCCGCGTGGTGAGGGGGCGGGGCTGGGAGCTCCAATGGGGCCTGAGCCCCGCCCCGCTCAGAGCGGCGTGGGGAGGGGGCGGGGCAGCGGCCTCCGCTCGGCCCGGAGCTCACAGCCCCGCCCCCTCTCCACGCGGCTCTGAGCGGGACGGAGCTCAGGCCCCGCCGGAGACGTGCTCGGGTAAGAGGCTGAGGCTGGGGCCAGGGTGGAGGAAGCGGTACCCACCGCAGCCGCAGCACAGCCCGGTCTTCGGCGGCGGGGGGCCCCTTCTGTTCCGGGACCTGCCGCCGAAGTGCCCCAAAGGCCCGCGGCGGGGACCCCCCCCCGCCACCGAATTACCGCCGAAGACCGGGCTGCGCTTCGGCGGCGGGTCCCGCTTCGGCGGTAATTCGGCAGCGGGGGGTCCCCGCCGCGGGTCTTCGGGGCACTTTGGCGGCGGGTCCCGGAACGGAAGGGGCCCCCCGCCGCCGAAGACCCCGGGCCCCCGGAATCCTCTGGGCGGCCCTGCCATATACTGGTATATAGGGGTGTTGTACCCAAGGCAGGCCCTTTCGAAATTTTCTAAGAAGGCCTCTGTATCATTGCCTACCTTGTATGTGGGGAATTTCTTGGAATGGGGAGCGATACCTGGAGAAGGATTGTTAGGGTTACCTGGTTGATCCAGCTTAGCCTTTTCCAGCTCTAAGCGCTTCATCTCTAACTCCACCTCCAAGCGCTTCCCCTGCATTTCCACTTCCAACTCCAAGTGCTTCGCCTCTCTTTCCACTTTTGCCTCCAAGAAGTTCACCTGTCTCCTTTCCTCCACTTCCACCTCTCTTTACTCCTCCATTCCAAGTGCATCATCTGTAGGAAGAAATCCCTATCTTCTGTAGTCAGAACTTGGTCTGGGTTAAGGGCATCCCTCCAGCTTGGCACCTGGATCTTGGTTGGGGGAGGGCTGACCCTTCCCTCCTGGGAAGTCCCCTTTCCCCCATCTGCTCTCCTAATTTCCATCATGGAGCTGGATGTCTGGGCTTCATCTGGGTCTGTCTTCTCCATAGCGTGCTGCTTTGGGAAGACTGATTTTTCTAAGGTTTCGGTGCCTGACCTCAACCTCATGCACAGCCAAATAGAAAAATGTGTCCTTTTAAAATCCTGAGGTCTGTGCTTCTGGTTCAAAATGATCCCACTGCTCTGCCACCATGTTAGGGCTGAATCCCCACTCTGTCACTCTGAGTGCAGAAGGTGGGGGCCTGCAAGGATTCTAAAAATTAATACTTGCCACTCCAGGCTTCTATTAAACTCCCAAGGTTACAGCTTTTCTCTGACCTTGGCTTGGTAAACGTGGCCACCACCCAAATGCAAAAAAAAACCCTTGGACCCAGGAAGGAGCACTTGGGAATTCCTCCCTGTGGGGTACCCTCAAGCCCTTTCATCCCTCCGCCCCCTCCCAGGGAAGAGCTGAGAGAGAAAAGAAAGGAAATTAGCTGATGCAACAAGCTAATCAAACAACATGCACAAACCTCTTAGGGCACCAAAAATTCAATGCTGTTCTTAAAAAAGGTAAATTTTATTAAAAACAAAAAGAAAGGAAATACCTCTGGAATTTAGGCTTTTGCTAGATTTTAAAAGAGCAATTCCAAAAATCAAGCACCCAAAATAGCTTTCTTGGGGGGTTCAGCTTAAAGGTTACAAGCAAACAAAAGCAACTGGGGTTAGCACAGAGGAGTCCACAAGCCAATAAGAAATAAAAGAAATAACCCTAATCACATCTTTTTAGACATTCCCTAATTTTACTTATATATCTGAAGCTCCAGATAAGTAGGCTCAAGGTATGAACTGATAATCCATAATAATATCTGTTTTAAAGCTGGTTACAGCATTACTGCTCCATGTCCCTGCAGCCCAGAGAACAACGGACAAAGGACAAGTTTCTTTCCCAATTTTAAAAAATTCTACCTTCCTATGGCTCTTTTGGTCAGGTGCCCACTCCTTTTCTTTTACCTGTGGGCTTCTTAACCCTTTACAGGTAAAGCCAGCAGAGAACAGACCAAGAGGGATTTTACAGCTGGCTGGCTGGATGTCCATCAAAGGGAGCTACTCCTCTCCCCCTCTTCATGTATCACAACATGTAAATAAAGTATGTCTCGGTCTCATTATCATCCCTGAAGTACTCTTGGATTCCATGCATGGTGACTCCAGGGGGCACGTATCAAAGCGATGACAATAACAGAAGTCATTGTGTGGTTAATTCTCTGCAAAAGGTACTCACTAATTGAGCTTGATTAATGAGTCTCTAATTTGAGGCAATGAGGTCCGGGAATTAAATTATTTTGTATAGAGCTGAAATAAACAGCAAACTGCCATGAATACCATTTTACTTTAACTTTTAGGTCGTTGGGCCAAATACTGAAAGCCAGTGATTCTCCTCTCACATCTGCCAGTCAGTGTAAAATCAGGAGTAACGCCAGTTAAGTCAATGAAGATCTAGTTAGTATAAACCTTGCATAACGGAAAAGAGAATTCAGTGCAATGGGACTTTTGCCATTAACTTCAGTGGGACTGGGATTTAGTGCTCTTTCGGCTTCACAAAAAGTTATCCAACCCTTAGCCTGACTCCCATGTTTCCTTTCCCCAAAGACTAATGCACAATCCTTCCAGAGTTGGAAACAGGACCTACTTGTGGAGAACTGAGCTCCTTGGCACTAGCTAATAGACTACTGACCCCCAGAGCTAACAACGTGAGCTAGTAAATCACAGCCTTGTTTCTTCCTGCTCTAACCATTAGGACACATTTTGTTGGGAGTTGGGAATAGACACAACTCAGGCGTGATAATTTGCTAATCTTCCAACAAAAAGTGTTCCTCTCAAATCTTCACTGGCTTCTCATGCTCTCCTCCCTTCATCTCCAAACAAGGAAACAGTGAGAAATTAAGCGAAACAAGAAAAGTGAGCACTGAAGGAAAAACTCATTGCAACCCATTGTTTCAAAAACAGCTGATGATGCCATAAGTTAACAGTGAGGACAATTTCAAAGTAACGAGTTATTCATCTCTCCAAATAAATCCCGATGCTGCCCCTCCAAAAATCCTCCCTCACCTACTCCCTCCCTTTGCTCTTTGCCTGCTCATCTGCCAGTGCTTAAGACTCCTGCTGATGTTTTGCAGCTTGCCTGCCCTGGCATCCCACACATAGGTACCCTCTTATTCGATTCTCTGCTGCTGCTTTGTTCCTCTCACTTCCATACACAGAGAGCTGAAGTGCCTGCCTACCTATTGCAAAATGGTGGTGGGACTCTCCAGCTGGTCCCATCACTCCCCGTGCAGCACCCGAGAAAAGTCCTGAAGATTTTCTGCCCCAACAACTCCTGCTGATGGTTTAGGTAAGAAGCACAAATGGCTGCTCTTCTTGCATTGACTTTTTCCATTTCCCCCCCAAGTGCTAACAGGGAAAGAATAGCTTTTCCAGAAATAGCAAAAAGATAGATCTACCACACTTACTCATGTTGAGTAATACCCTACTCCATGAGTAGTTCCAGTGATTTCAATGGGGATTTCTCATGGAGTAAAGTATTACTCAGCATGAGTAAGGGTGACAGAATTTGACACCGACTCTTTAGGAGAGTTATACCAGAGTGAGTCAGAGCAGAATTTGATCTCAAGTGATGCTCCCCACTTGTCCAAGATACATCAAGAAATAGTTGAGAAAAAAGAGACATCTGCTTATTCTATGTGGTGCTCCCTATTCTTTAAAAAACAGAAGTGGAATAAATGCAACACAAAGAGGCATTTCTCACTGCCAGTTATAAGGAAAGTTGGGTGAAAGCGAGACAGACTTTCTGGAATGACTATTCACGATTAGCTTTGAAAATGAGTAGCAGGCAGGATCTCATATTTCAGTAGGTGAAGTTCAATAGATCTTTTTGTTGCACCACCAATAAGCCACCTATGGAACAATGTATGCTCACCGTGACACAGCCAAGTACTCTGACTACAATTCATCAACATATAGACACCCATCCACCACTAACACCAAGGGCGAGGGGACAGGAAACGGAGGCCACCGCCCCAGACCTAGGCTTTAAGGTGAGGAAGGGGAGCTGAGACTGGCATTACCTCATTGGCAGGTCTAGGGTGCTGAAGTTACTTTGGAGAGACAATGAGGGCGGGGGGGGGGGTGAGTTCTGGTGCAGACTGCCTCCTGCTGCACTCACACAGCACCAGAAGCCCTGACCAGCCTACTGCTGCTATGGAACGATTACATTGGTACAGGGACAAGGGTGGACAAAAACAAAGGAAGAGGAGAGAACAGAAGTTGGTAAGAGGGGCCAGCGAGAAGGGGGAACAGCGAATGGGGACAATACGCTGGGTGAGGGGACAGAGGCAAATAGTAGGAGAAGGAAACACCCAGGGAGTCCAGACAGGTGAAGGGTTGAATGCTCTGAGGCAAGATGGAGTGGAGCAAAGAGATTGGTACGGGATTGACAACTCTGTGGGACAGGACCACAGTAGCCCTGATTCTGCTTCTGGGCTTGGGCCCTGGAAATCCCAGTGGCAGCCCCATAGACACAAGAGTCACAACAAACAGCCGTTATCCCAGAAGCCTGAGATTCTAAAGGGGAAACCACAAATTCAGCTAGTAGGGAGAATTTATCTCCAAACAGAGGCATCATCATCATCTTCATCATCACCTTTCTTGTGCTGAGGTCACTGGGAAGCAGCAAGACCCAGAAATAACTGTCTGAATTCCTTCTGACCCACTGTATCCAAACCAGAAAGTGAAGGTTTTAGTTTGCTCAAATTTTAATAATTACCTACCAGCACCTACCTTTACTTGCTGAATACACAATGAAGCAATGTGACACACTGCCAGCTAATCTAACAGATGATGTAACTGAATGCAGTGTACAAGAAACCTTAAGAAATCCAGTGGATTTCTCCCTAGCTGCATAATCAAGCAAGAATATGTTAGACTTGCTAACAGAGGCAGTGAAAAGAGATTTATATTGACAAAAGGTATGCCTGTGTTATCACTGTCCTTGCATAACTCTAGGGATTGCACACTGAACCCGATATCTCACTATTTACTGGATTGGATGTCGTTTTTTGGAAAATATTTGCTATTGATTGCCTCACCTCATGCAGACCTTGGCCACATTGCAGTTTAATTTAAAAACGTCAACCCTCCCTGTCTCATTCCAGTAAATGAAGCTGCTTTTGTGTAAGGAAATTGAAGAGTACACAATGTCCTTCTCCTAACACTCTATACCTTCAACAACATCCAGCTATGTTTGGCATTCTCTGCAGCAGGGTCAGGACTAGCCATGGGAAATATTTGCCTTTCTAAAAACCTCTTTGATTATTTTTGTTTACTGATGAGAAGTAGGGTACGTAAAAGCAACTGCTGGTAAAAGGTAGTAAGCAATCAAGGCCATTTTAAATTCATTTCTTCACTGCTGTGTGCTTTCTAAGTGCCAGGCACCAGCTGGCAGTGTGGAAGGAGGTTGGATGTCTCATTGGTGGTTAGAGAGAAGAGCAGCTTGTATGGTGGGGTTGATTGGAGCGCTGGTTGTGGGGAACAGTTGATGGCCATTGAATGGGAAGGGTTGGCATTGCCCTGGGCATCTTTGTGTAATGAATCAAAGCCACAGGGATAAGACTTTATGCTGAGATGCAGGACTGACTGGCAGTAGCAGTGGCTATGCCACCTCCGCCAACTTCACACAACCCACAGTATCCATGTACCTCCTTACGCTAGATTTCTCTCCCTAGCAGGGAGCTAGTTCCAATAGCAGGGTCATTTCCTTCCCCATGGTTTAGTTTCTGGGTCCTGAAGTTCTCTCAGGGTAGGGGAGAAGGGAGGAGTCCGTTAGCTGGCCGCTCAGGTTGTCTGTTGATGGCCAACCACTTGGTGTTTTGGCTTATAGGGAGAGAAAGCAGAGCCTGGGGAAAGGTTCTGGGGAGAGACACTAAAGAGATGAGTGAATGATTGAATTTTCAGTTTGAGGGTCAAACCAAAACTATTTGTTTTAAACCAGAATGAAAAGAAAAGGGAAAAATAGTTTTGGGTGAAACAAAACACTTAGTTCGACCAAAATAATTTCCCCTTCCCCTCCTCTTTTCTAAATGAAGCATTGTTCTGAAACAAAAAGTCTAAATGTTTCATTTTGAAATGATAGGAATGAAATGTTTTGGTGAATTTACTATTTGCTGAAAAAAATTGCCCAGTTCTAATCCAAACACACAAACACAGGCCTAGATGGCATTAGAAAAGTTTAACTGAATAGACTGCAATAAAATTGATCTAGTTAAACCAGTGCGACCCTTGGGATGTGACTCAAATGCTTCTAGAGTTCTCCATTTCAACAGTGACTTATTAAAAAGGTTGTAACAGCAGATCCTAGGGTATGTATATGCTATGAAATTAGGTCCAATTTATAGAAGTTGGTTCTTTAGAAATCATTTTTATACAGTCAATTGTGTGTGTCCCCACAAAAAGTGCTCTAAGTGCATTAAGTCAGCGTATTGCATCCACAGTACCGAGGCTAGTGTCGACTTCCTGAGCGTTGCACTGTGGGTAACTATCCCACAGTTCCTGCAGTCTCCGCCGCCCATTGGAATTCTGGGTTGAGATCCCAGTGCCCGATGGGGCAAAAGCAGTGTCGTGGGTGATTCTGGGTACATGTCATCAGGCCCCCCACTCCCTCCCTCCCTCCCTCCCTCCCTCTGTGAAAGCAATGGCAGACAATTGTTTCGAGCCTTTTTTCCTGGGTTACCTGTGCAGACGCCATACCTGGGTTACCTGAGCAGACGCCATACCACAGCAAGCATGGAGTCCGCACAGCTGACTGTCACCATATGTCTCCTGGGTGCTGGCAGACATGGGACTGCATTGCTACACAGCAGCAATTCATTGCCTGTTGGCAGCAGACGGTGCGTTACAACTGGTAGCCATCGTCATGGTACTCCTGGGTGTTCTTTTAACTGACCTTGGTGAGGTCAGTCAGGGGTGGCTGGGCAGACATGGGAGTCACTCAGCCAGGTCATGCCCATCTTCTGCCAAGCACCCAGGAGATGATGATGGCTAGCATTCCTACTGCACCATCTTCTGGCGAGCAGCCAGGAGATGATGATGGCTAGCAGTCAAACTGCACTGTCTGCTGCCAGCCTAAAGATGTAAAAGAGAGATGGAGTGGATCAAAACAAGAAATAGACCCGATTTGTTTTGTATTCATTTGCTTCCTCCCTCCCTCCGTGAAATCAACGGTCTGCTAAACCCAGGGTTTTGAGTTCAATCCTTGAGGGGGCCATTCTGTGTGACAGTTGTTTGTGTTTCTCTTTAATGCAAAGCCACCCCCTTTGTGGATTTTAATTCCTTGTAAGCCATATCGTCAGGCGCCCCTCCCTCCGTCAGAGCAGACAATCATTTCATGCCTTTTTTCAGCCCAGATGCCATAGCACTGGGATCATGGAGCCCGCTCAGATCACCATGGCAATTATGAGCACTGTAAACACCACACACATTATCCTGGAGTATATGCAGAGCCAAAGCAAAGCCAGGCAAGGAGGCGACGGCAATGCGGTGACAAGAGTGATGAGGACGGAGACATGGACATAGACTTCTCACAAAGTACGGACCCCGGCAGTGTGCACATAATGGTGTTAATGGGGCAGGTTCATGCCATGGAATGCCAATTCTGGGCTCAGGAAACAAGCACAGACTGGTGGGACCACATAGTGTTGCAGGTCTGGGATGATTCCCAGTGGCTGTGAAACTTTCACATGCATAAGGCCACTTTCATGGAACTTTGTGACTTGCTTTCCCCGGCCCCGAAGTGCCAGAATACCAAGATGAGAGCAGCCCTCACAGTTGAGAAGTGAGTGGCGATAGCCCTGTGGAAGCTTGCAACACCAGACAGCTACTGGTCAGTTGGGCATCAATTTGGAGTGGGCAAATCTACTGTGGGGGCTGCTGTGATCCAAATAGCCAATGCAATCAAAGAGCTTCTGATATCAAGGGTCGTGACTCTGGGAAATGTGCAGGTCATAGTGGATGGCTTTGCTGAAATGGGATTCCCTAACTGTGGTGGGGCGATAGATGGAACCCATATCCCTATCTTGGCACCGGAGCACCAAGCCAGCGAGTACATAAACCGAAAGGGGTACTTTTCAATGGTGCTGCAAGCACTGGTGGATCACAAGGGACGTTTCACCAACATCAATGTGGGATGGCCGGGAAAGGTACATGACGCTCGCGTCTTCAGGAACTCTAGTCTGTTTCAAAAGCTGCAGGAAGGGACTTTCTTCCCAGACCAGAAAATAACCACTGGGGATGTTGAAATGCCTATAGTTATCCTTGGGGACCCAGCCTACCCCTTAATGCCATGGCTCATGAAGCCATACACAGGCAGCCTGGACAGTAGTCAGTAGCTGTTCAACTATAGGCTGAGCAAGTGCAGAATGGTGGTAGAATGTGCATTTGGATGTTTAAAAGCTCGCTGGCACAGTTTACTGACTCGGATAGACCTCAGCGAAACCAGTATTCCCATTGTTATTACTGCTTGCTGTGCACTCCACAATATCTGTGAAAGTAAGGGGGAGACATTTATGGTGTTGTGGGAGGTTGAGGCAAATCACCTGGCCACTGATTATGCGCAGCCAGACACCAGGGAGGTTAGAAGAGTACAGGAGGGCGCGGTGTGGATCAGAGAAGCTTTGAAAACCAGTTTCCTGACTGGCCAGGCTATGGTGTGAAAGTTCTGTTTGTTTCTCCTTGATGAATGCCACCCCCCCTGGCTTTGGTTCACTCTACTTCCCTGTAAGCTAGCCACCCTCCTCTCACCCCTTCGATCACCGCTTGCAGAGGCAATAAAGTCACTGTTGCTTCACATTCATGCATTCTTTATTAATTCATCACAGAAATAAGGGTATAACTGCCAAGGTAGCCTAGGAAGGGTGCGGGAGGAGGGAAGCACCGGGTGGGGTGGAGGAGGAGGGAAGGAAAACACCATACTGCACTTTAAATCTTTAAAACTTAAAAACGTATTGAAGGCCAGACTTCTGTTGCTTGGGCAATCCTCTAGGGTGGAGTGGCCGGAGACCCTGCCACTGCGTTCTTGGGTGTCTGGGTGAGGAGGCAATGGAACTTGGGGAGAAGGGCTGTTGGTTACACAGGGGCTGTAGCAGTGGTCTGTGCTCCTTCTGCCTTTCCTGCAGCTCAACTGTACGCTGAACATATGTGTTTGATCTTCCAGCAGCCTGAGCATCGACTCTTGCCTTCTGTTAGCAAGCTGATGCCACCTATCATCTTCAGCCCACCACTTACTCTCTTCAGCCTGCCACTTACTCTCTTCAGCCCGCCACCTCTCCTTGCGTTCATATTGTGCTTTCCTGCACTCTGACATTGTCTGCCTCCATGCATTCTGCTGTGCTCTGTCAGTGTGGGAGGACAGCAGGAGCTCAGAGAACATTTCATCCCTAGTGCGTTTTTTTCACTTTCTAATCTTCACTAGCCTCTGTGAAGGAGAAACATTTGCAGCTAGTGGAGGAAAAGGGAGAGTGGTAGTTAAAACACACATTGTAGAGAACAATGGGTACACTCTTTCACGTTAAACCTTGATGTTCACATTACACAGCACATGTGCTTTCGTTACAAGGTCGCATTTTGCCTCTTGTATTGAGAGCCTGCCGGTTTGGTGTGAGAGATCACTCACGCTTCATCCCTCCCCCACTGCAAGGCTGACAGCGGGGAACATTTCTGTTCAGCCACAGCCAAACAGGAACGGGCACCTCTGAATGTCCCCTTAATAAAAGCAGCCTATTTCAACCATGAATGATATCACTCTCCTGAGGATAACACAGCGAGATAAAGAATGGATGTTGTTTTAATGCCAGCGAACACCGGGACCATACACTGCCATGCTTTGTTATGCAATGATTCCCGACTACGTGCTACTGGCCTGGCGGGGTAAAGTGTCCTACCATGGTGGACGGAATAAAGCCACCCTCCCCAGAAACCTTTTGCAAAGGCTTTGGGAGTACCTCCAGAAGAGCTTTATGGAGATGTCCCTGGAGGATTTCCGCTCCATCCCCATACACATTAACAGACTTTTCCAGTAGCTGTACTGGCCGTGAATGCCTGGACAAATTAATCATTAAACACGTGTGCTTTTAAACTATGTGTAATATTTCCAAAGGTACATTCACCAGAGGTCCCTTCTCTGCCTTCAGGGTCCAGGAGCATGCCTCGGGTGGGTTCGGGGGTTACTGGCTCCAGGTCCAGGGTGAAAAACATATCTTGGCTGTTGGGGAAACCGGTTTCTCCACTTACTTGCTGTGAGCGATATTCAATCTCTTCATCATCATCTTCCTCATCCCCAAACCCGCTTCTGTTTTGAGTGATTCTCCATTGATGGAGTCAAAGCACAGGGTTGGGTAGTGGTGGCTGCACCCCCTAACATGGCATGCAGCTCATCATAGAAGCGGCATGTTTGGGGATCTGATCCAGAACGGCCGTTTTCCTGTCTGGTTTTTTGGTAGGCTTGCCTTAGCGCCTTAATTTTCATGCAGCACTGCTTTGCGTCCCTGTTATGCCCTCTGTCCTTCATCCCCTTTGAGACTTTTTCTAATGTTTTGGCATTTTGTTTACTGGACCGGAGTTCAGGTAGCACAGATTCATCTCCCCATACGGCGATCAGATCCCGTACCTCCCGTTCGGTCCATGCTGGAGCTCTTTTGCGATCCTGGGACTCCATCATGGTCACCTCTGCTGATGAGATCTGCACTCACCTGCACTCACGCTGGCCAAACAGGAAATGAGATTCAAAAGTTCACGGGCCTTTTCCTGTCTACCTGGCCAGTACATCTGAGTTGAGAGCGCTGTCCAGAGCGGTCACAATGGAGCACTCTGGGATAGCTCCCGGAGGCCAATACCGTCAAATTGCATCTACACTACCCCAAATTCAACCCAGCAAGGCTGATTTCAGCGCTAATCCCCTCATCAGAGGTGGAGTAAATAAATCAATTTAAAGAGCCCTTTAAATGGAAAGAAAAAGGGCTTCATCATGTGGACAGGCTCAGGTTTAAATCAAGGTAACGCTGCTAAATTCAACCTAAAATTGTAGTGTAGACCAGGCCTAAGTGTTTCCACTTTTTCATTCAGAAATGACAAAGCTCATCTAGCACATTTGTAAAGTGTGTGCACAAACCATTCATAATTTTCAGGCAGTAATTTAATTTAATTTAATTTAATACAATGCTGGCGGATCTATCCTTGTTCCAATGCTCTCACTTTCCTCCGCACAAGATTGTACTGCTTACTCTCCACCACTAAATCCCTTTGGCCCACTTATGCCTAGTGAACTTTTATCCCATTTTGGCTCAGTGGGTTCCACTTTTTCCAGCGGGACCTTGTATCCCCATCAACTCTTTCAATGTAAGGTGCTAAATGAAAAGAAAGACAAAAATAGAGCAACTTAATTTTCCAGTCGTGTCAGCGTTTGCAGTTGCTATCATAACTGCAAATGGGCACAGACTATAACACTATATACTGAACTGTGGGGGAAGTTCAGACCCCGGTGCTAAACCAAAATTCATGGCTTGATCCAATTACCCTAATGGACTCAAATTGGAATACCAGCTCTGAATGCCTGCAAATGGGGCTTAGAAGTTTGAATGTGGACTTGGCATGTTTCTTAATCAAAATATTAACAAATGCATTTCACTAAAATTCCAGAATTGCTTCCAAATGTGTACATGTGTGGGTCAACTACCTAGCAGCATAGCTCCATTGATTTTTTTTAGTTTATCAATCATTGATTTCAATGGCACTATCCTTATTTATAGCAGCTGGGCATCTGACACAAAACATTTTTGTAAAGTCCATTCATGGGCAATATACACATGGATGTGTGACTAATTTGGCAAATCCATATTCATGCACATCACTCTAATTGTGTAAGTAATCCCACTGACTTCAAACTCCTTCCTTTTGACCTCAGTGGGACTACTCACATGACAAAGGAGCACTCCCTTCAATAAGTGTTTGCAAGATCAAGCTCTGCATTTCTGGAGTCTGATAATTCCACAAGAAGGAACTGCCTTATTGAAAGGACTTCAGAGTTATTCAGTGGAATTCAGCTCACAGAGCAGATGGAATTATAAGGTTCTTTTAACTTTCTATATGTGCAACACAACAGTTGTGCTTGCATGGGTAGGTTAGAAACACAGGGAAAGGTTTATAGGGGAAAGTAACAATTGCTGCCCATGTGCTGAAAATCATGTAACCTCTGAACCCTATTGCTAAGGGTAGAAGAGGTTGGTTTCTCATTAAACAATGTTCTCTTGAGTGCTAGGTATTGTGATCCTTTACTATCACAATTTTAACTATTTTATGTGATTTCAGTGTGCCCTGAACTTATTGAAAAAGTCTGGAATGGGGATAACTCCTCTGTTCAAACTGCTGCCCTGATGCTAAACAAGGGGTCACATGATTGTAACATGTGTAACCCCCACTTGGGGGTGGGAGAGACAAAAGACTAACCCATTCTCCCCCCATCCTCTGCTGGAGCAACAGTGACGTTTCTACAGGGTGGGATATGGATGAGCAGTCCACTTGACCAATGACAAGCCAGGGCTGCACAGCTCCAGCAAGATAACTGGCGAAGAGGCAGCCTGATTTTACACACAGAAAGCGTTTAGAGTTTGGAAGCTGGGAGAGAGAAAGCACAGGTGGGGAGGCCCTGATAAACTCCTACTCCCCCTCAAAGAGGTTGATGTTTCTCAAATACTCTGGCTATAGGGATCAGGTGGCTTCAGCAGCCCTGTGACTAGCATTCAGAAAGAGAGAGTGAGAGATCATGATATCAGGCCTGGCACTGGCCACCAAGATCCAGCCAGAACACCAGGACGATTCCAAATAGGGAGCCGAGGTGGAGGCAGAAGAAGACTCTGCCCCATCCAGGGATGAAGATAAAGTAAGGCAACTTTTGTTTATGCCAGCCAACACCACACCATTGCAACATTCCAACCTGAGACACACGTCCTGTGCCGTACCATCCATGTTGGGAGTGTGCTGTGGGGGAGCTGGGGTTGGAGGAAATTCAGACTGTTAGGATGTGGGGAAATGGTTTATTTATGAATGTTGAATAGTTATTAGTTAACCTTAACCCATTTCTCTTGTTTTCGTTTCTTTTCATTCAGTTTACGTTTAGTGCTTTCCATGTGTTCTACAATTGTCTGCCTTCAGACATAATCTACAGCCTTGCTGCATACAGTACAGAACAGCACATGACCATCAGTGTGAAATTTGTCCTTTGCAAACTCAGTGACATGGTTTTTAGGGGTGATTTTTAAAGTTTTCAGCATCTGTTTATAACTTTAATTACTCATGTCTGGAGGCTGAAGTGAAATTTGAGATGCATTAATACATGAACCCCTGTATGCCACTGAATAACCTTTATATGCCGGAAGCAGTTTATTGGAGTATATTTAGCTATGTAAATTTAAAGTGCATTCAAAAATCAACCACAAGAGGGGGAGGTTGCACGCATTGAATAAGGGACACCGGTACTTTCAGTAAAAATGTAGTTAATGTATGTTTTTATTTTTTCACAAAATGTAAAAACTAAAGATTCTCTGTAAAAACATAAATTCCATGTTCTTCTGCAGCAAACAGCTTTCTAGGATCCCTGACTGTTACTGCTTTCTCAAGGGCAGCACCCCTGTATGTCTGACATGGTGAAGCGTCACTGACAGTGGAGGCACAAGGCACCAAGAAAAAAAATCCAGGACCCGACCTGCATGATGAGATGGGAGAAGTTGCTGCAAATATTAGTGATACCAAGCCCCAGGGAGAGAAAAAGGAGGAGGTTTAAGCCACACCTCAGAGAGTGGTTATAGATGGAAGCAATCAAACACAATCAGTTCACAACCTCTTACTCAGCCTGTTAGCAATCAGTTTAGTGCCATCTAGAGGGGCGAAGCTGAAATGCAAGACGAGAAGCACTTGGCTTTCTGACTGGAACAAAGGAAGCCGCCTACAGCCAGTTCTTTATGGTAACAAGAATCCCCAGTAACCCTACGGATGGACAGACTAAGTGTTCTCACGCTGAGAAGGCTTGAGGAGCTGTAAGCTAGGAGCAGCAGTGCCCAGATACAGCGCTCAGAAGTTCTGGATGCCACCGAGGGAGGTAATAGCACATGAAGGATCACCATCCCGGGGAATAGGAAATTAGGAGGTGGTGAGTGTTGTGCCTGTGAGCACTGCACCTACAGATTTTAGTGCCAAAGCTACAGTCTTTCCTAGCACAGAAAGATTTGAAGCCAGGGCGTGTTCCTCTTTCACCCATGACTGACAAGCTAGGGCCAGCTTGTGGGATAACTTGTGGAGAAGCGTGGCTCACCCTCCTGGATGATAGCCACTATAAGAGATTGAGGATATTTTCAGAGAACTTGCTCATGCTTTTGGATTATGAGGATTTTGAAAGTTGGATTGACCAGGCCACTGAGGTGGTTCCAGAGTAGCAATGCAGAAAAGAGTGGGAGAGAGGATAGCAGAACGCCCTAGGGTCCTCAGAATCAGCAACTCTGGCGCTATGTACATTACCTAGTTGCCTTAGAGAGCACATATGGAACCATAGAGTAGTGAGGACCTGTACTGCTGGTTCAGAGATCTTAAATGACATCAGGAAGAAAAAAGGCCCTAGTTCCTAATGAGATTTCAGCAGTTACTCATGAGAGTAACTCTGAAGAAGGGTATCCAGCTGGAGAGGGTAAACCAAGCCCAAATTACCCAGGTGTTCAGGGGCTTTCTCTTGCTGACACTATATTCCTTAACCTACATGTGAAGAGGTTGGAGGACCCACCCGCCTTCCTGGCCCTATTTAAGGAAGTTTGAGAAGAAGAGAATAGGGAGACAGTGAAGAAGGACCCTGTATTGCAGGCCAAACAGTAGCTCCCAAAAATCCAGGAGAAGGAGTTAGCCCTAGAGAAAAGGAAGGTAGCTATCCCTCAATAGCCTACTCCAACACTTGCAAATCATGTAGCTATGCCCCCAGAACGGCAGAGAAGATCACCTCCTACTGGGGGCAACAATCCTCTGATGTATTTGAAATGAGGGGAAATTAGGCATAAAGTTAGAAGATGTCCTCAACTCAGGAACACAAGAGACTTCATTTGAAAGTTCCTACAGTGTTGAGTGAATCAAGGAAACACCAGAGGAGACCAATGAAGGAATGTACTGCGTACCGACTGAAGAACTACTCCTGCAAGGTTAATCTATCTGAAGCAATGCCTACCCCAGAAAAGCAGCTGCCTAAAGACCTGGTAGGACCTGCCTCAGAAATTACAGTGAAGGTGGAAGGATATATCTTGGACAGTGTACTCTAAGTAATCATCATATTTAGCTCCCTATTCGACAAGTTACTGATGTGGCACAGGTACATGCTTAGCCTAAAAGCTCAGGATAGACTATATGCTCTATATAACTGTTCATCTCTTTCTTTTATTTGAAATTGTCATAAATAGTTAGTTAAAGGTTAAGTTTCCACCTGTAAAGGGTTAACATGGTACCTGGTGGGCACCTGACCTGAGGACCAATCAGGGAAGAGAATTCGAAATTCCTAGGAGGGAACTTTTTCCCTCTGTGTGTGTGTGTATTGTTCTTAGCCGTTTGGAGTTGCAAGAGTCCAGACGATTTAATCAAGTCTCTACAAGTTTCCACCTTTCTGAGCTAATTTCTTCTAGTCAAGATAGTGAGTATTAGAAAGATACCTTGTGTCTCCGTCTAATGATCCTATGTTTGCAATTCTGTGTGTTTGTTATTGATTATTCTTAATTCTGCCTGTATTGTTTGTACTGGGAAGGAGAGAGGATTCTCTCCAGAACTTAGCAAGGTTATACCCTATGAGTGTCCAGCTTGGGCTCATAGAGATTCTGTATTTTTCTTGTTTTTCTTTTAATAAATTCTTTCTATAAAGATTTGATTAAATCCCTCCACTGTGGATACAGGGTGGGGGCTGAGAAACTCTCTCTCGGTGGTGAGACTGCTTATCTCCGGGCAGAGAAGGGAGGGGGAAGAGAGAATTCCTCCTGGGTTTGATTCAAGCAGTTTGAATCAGGTATCCCTTTCCAGTGGCTAGGAGAGAGGGAGGGGGGAGGTTTCCCTCCTATGAGTGGATCTGTATTTCCCCAGGGAACGTCTCTGGAAAGAGGAGTGGGAGGGGGAATACAGGGGTGTCCCGGCCCACATAAATTGACCGAGGTGGTGGCAGCGACAAGGAGACCTACCCTAGGATTTTAGGGTGGGGGGAATATATGCGGGTCCCCACATTGGAGCCCAACAGTTCCAAGTGGGGGTGAGACCTATGACAGAAATGTTTAGATTTTTAAAAAAAGATTCTTTCTACTAAGTATAATTGTGACAAATGCAGCTTCATCTGTCAAGAATTTCTATTTTATATAGAGGGAACTATAGGGAAACATAGATATTATCTCTAAGTTTAGGACTCAGTGAGATACCGACTTTGACTTCAGACTAACCACATTAGCCAGAAAAGACATTCATGGAGTTCTAATTTGGCCTGAGACATCTTGAGCTATTTATACCTATTAAGTCATCTGAATTCTAGGTGCATCTTTTTGTATTGCAACATAAATTTGAGAAGCATGGTCCTCTTCAAATGTGCAAAAGCAGAATTTGATGTACAGTTGGGTGTTGGGGCAGCAGAAGGCAATCCAGTCTGTCTGTACTGGGAAAAGGAAGAGTCTTATGAAAATATCAAAGGGAGTTTCTCAGACAGGACAGAGGTTATTGGGGCTCAAATACTACAGTAATGGGGTCATTTAAGCACCTTTCTCCTTTCATATCATTCATTTTGTTTTGAGAAGAATTTCTTTGTTTCTGATTAAATGGATTTTAATGAAGATCCTTGTGATCTGAGACTGTTTGGGGAAATTCATTCAGTCTGTCATCTAATTCCATGTAAACCTTTCATACCTGAAAGTACAGTGTGTACAATAGTTCACCGGCAAAAAAATCAAGCAACGAACAACAGTAAAAAAATGTGGTGGCTTATATTCCTCTCAGGTCACTATACATTTCAACAAACAGATCCATGTTTTAACACAAATATGTCCTGAAATAATTCCAAGTAGAGAAGCACAGAATACTTCTTAAAGTCAAATATAAGCTCTTTGGGGCTATGTCTTCCTTGTGTTTGTACAGCTCCTTGCACAATTGAACTCTAACCTAGAATGGAGTGTCTCTGGAGTACAGCAATAGAAAAATAAATAATAAATGTTAACCAAGCAAGAGAATGCACTGCCAAGCATGTTCATTAGCCATACAGGTGACCTCTTGTGGCCAGTCAGAACAATGTCAAGTCTGTCTTGTATTTCCTAGGAGACTAATCCATCAATGTATCCTTCTGCATGGGGTTGCATCTACTTATTTGGATTTTATCAGACTCAGTACATGAAGGAAAACTACCTTCTACTTGAACTAACATTGTTTAGCACAACAAGCAGAATCTGATGATTTTGTTTTGAACTTTGATATCCTTTAAAAGCCCCTTTAAAAGCCCCTAGATATTTGATTCTAACATACTACATCTTTTGTCACTTCCATCAAGTGAAACAAAGGCAATATGACAGGTGGTTTAAAATTCACACACAATTAGCCGTTTCTCTCCACAGGATTTGTCATTCCACTTTCCGCTTGAATAGACTTCTACACAGTCCTCAATACCTTTGTCATTATTTGGTTCCCCTGTTTGCCAGTTGGAATACACAATGTTTTCTCCATTTAGATACTTGAAACGACCCTCTGTCTGAATATCATTTATCCCAAGAAACACTGATTTGTTGTACAAAACAACTATCTGCTGGATGGCTGCATTCTCGGCGGCATTCCGAGGAGAAGCAAGCTGGCCTCCAGCTTGGGAACACCTTTGTTTCAGACTGTCAAAGTTGCCTTCATAGCCACTGGTCATGAATATCTTTTCACCAACAATTCTGCCATTCGGGAACATTATAACTAGAAAACAAAGAGATATCTCTACATTAGACCTCTAGCTAAGTATGATTTTGTGAAGTCAACAGATTTATGGGCCCAGGTGACAGTTTATGGAGGGGATGGTATGCTGAAATTGCCTATAATGGCATATACCCGATCTGCGGCTGCTAGCAGAAAATATCTGAGTAACTACAGAGAATTCTTTCCAAGATGTCTGGATCAATGGGTCTAACTGATTGCCATATTTGGGATTGGAAAGGAATTTTCCCCTGGGTCAGATTGGCAGAGACCCTGGGGTTTTTCCCCTTCCTCTGCAGCGTAGGGCACAGGTCACTTACAGGTTTAAACTAGAGTAAGTGGTGGATTCTCTGTAACTTGAAGTCTTTAAATCACGATTTGAGGACTTCAGTAACTCAGCCACATGTAGGGGTCTATTTCAAGAATGGGTGAGTTTCTGTGATCTGCAATGTGCAGGAGGTCAGACTAGATGATCCTGATGATCCCTTCTGGCCTTAAAGTCTATGAGTAGTGTCCTACCAAATTCACAGTCATGAAAAATGCAGCACAGACTGTGAAATCTCCCCCCCCCCCCGAAATCTGGTGTTTTGTGTGCTTTTACCGTATACTATACTTTTACCGTATACTATACAGATTTCACAGGGGAGACTAGCGTTTCTCAAATTGGGGGTTCTAACCCAAAATGGAGTGGCGGGGTATGTGTGACAAGGTTAATTTAGCATTGCCATGCTTACTTCTGTGCTGCATTCAGAGCTGGGTGGTTAGAGAGTGGCAGCTGGTGGCAGGGCGCCCAGCTCTGAAGGCAGCGCCCTGCCAACAGCAGCACAGAAATAAGGATGGCAATACCATGCCATGTCATCCTTACTTCTGTGCTGCTGCCTGCAGAGCTGGGTGGTCGGAGAGTGACAGTTGCTGACTGGGTACCCCGCTCTACAGACAGCAGCGCAGAAGGGTGGCACCATACCCTGCCATCCTTATTTCTGTGCTGCTGCTGGTGGTGACTCTGCCTTCAGAGATGGGCTACCAACCAGCAGCTGCTGCTCTCCAGCTGCCCAGCTCTGAAGGCAGTGCCACCACCTGAAGCAGCACAGAAGTAAGGGTAGTAGTACCGCCCCCCCCTGCTTCAATAACCTTGTGACCCCTCTGACAAGTCCTTTTTGGGTCAGGACCCCGACAATTACAACACCTTAACATTTCAGATTTAAATACCTGAAATCATGAAATCTATCATTTTTTAAAATGTTATGACTATGAAATTGACCAAAATGGACCGTGAATTTTGTAGGGCACTATCTGTGAGTCAAGGCAGCACTGGTGCTCATCACTGACCAAGAAAGAGAACACACAGGATAGAAACTTCTTAAACTCCAGAACTCTAGGCATGGACCTCCTCCCAAGGGGAAGAAACAGGAAGGGTCCCCGAGGCAGGGAAAACTAATCTACGCCAACTATAAAGAGACTACTAAAAACGCCAGACTAGACTGTGCAAAGATATCATCAAACACAGAGGACTCCAACTCTGGCCATGCAGTGGTGAGAAAGAACTGGAGAGGCAGGTCAGTCTGATTTGCCCCTTATAGTCTTGGTATGGAGCCCGAGGAGCTCCAGAGCACAGACACAGTTCAACAGGCATTACTGACAAGATTTTCAGGTCTCAGGCGCATGATGCACATCTGAGGTGTGGACTACACATAGGGCTCAGCACTCAAAGAAAAGCTCCTGGTTTAAATGGTCTCAGGCTAGCCAAACACACACTGGTGGATACAATTAGCAAATGCATGATTTGCATAGGATTCTAGTTTTTGGAGTTAATTACTGGAGCTGGACAGAGAAAGGTTTCCCAGAGGATTTCATTATTTTAAATGTTGGCTTCACTCTGATTCAGAACAAAACCTCAACATTGCCAAATTCTCCCCAAAAGGGAATGGAGTCAGGAAGCCCTACACTGCCCAGCTCCGGGGCAGCCCACCATGGGAATCCAGGCTGCCAAGGAGCCATGAGCTTGGCAGTCAGGACTCCAAGGGCTTCCAAGCTCCTGACTCCCTGTGACTCCACGGGGGTTGCTAAGGAGCCAGGTGGATGAGCTGGCAGGAAACTAGGCAGGTTTGGTTCTATCAGAACTTCATTGAAAAGTAAAAAGTTTTTTTATTTCAATGAATGAGCAAAGTCCAATAAAAGAAGGTTTCACTGGAATATTTCTGACCAACTCTATTAATTACCTTGGCAGTAGGTCTGGCCTATATACAAAGATGCACCAGTTTAACTAAAGGTGTACTTTTAAACCAGTTTAGTTAAACAAGCACAAAGCCCTGGGTAGACACTCTTCATTTGATTTAAAGCTGGCATAGTCAGCTCTATTTGATTCCTTGAGGATTTAAGCTTAAATTGATATAATCCAGTGTATAATCAATTTGAGAGTGTTCACACAGGAGTTTTCACCAGTTAAACTAAGTCGAATCCAGTTTAATTAAAGTGGCACAACTTTTATGCAAAGAACAGCCCTTTTCCACGCAGGGCCCGATCTTGTGAGGAGACCAGTGCTTACTGAGAGATGCTCAGTGTCTGTAACTGGATTCAGTGAGATCTGACGGTACTTGGGATCCAGAGAATTCCTCTCTCATTGGATTGGGCCTTTGTATTGTCTTTGGGGCAGATAATGTGCTCTGCTCTATATTTTATAAAGCATCACATAAGTCTGAGGCATTGTATAATTCATTAATAATGAAAATGAACAAAACCATTGTTTAATGCATCAGACTACAACTCAGAAGGCTTAAAAGAGATCAGAGCTAAAATTGTGTTGAAAGGCACCATCCTACTACAGCATCATTACCTTGTTTGTACTTGGAGAAGCTGCTTTGCAGAGCTCTCAGCTGCCCTTCCAAAGTACTTACTTGTCTTTTAAGGAGATTGATCTCTGAATGAAGAAAGTTGCATTAATCTTAATGTTAAAACAAATAAGCAATACAGACAAATAACAGTAGCCTGTAGTTTCTACTCTAAATGTCTTGGTTATGATCTTAACCTCTATATGTCCAGGAGTAAACCTGGATTGCCTAGTTTTTTTAATATGATAAGAATTACATAGGATGTGTGGATGTTTCTATCCATAACCTGAAGAGAAGATTGCATCAGTCTACTTACTGCTCCTCTTTAAGGAAAAGCCTGCACTAAACATCATTACACTATCCACACATATAGTGCTTGGGGACCTAAGTCTGTAAACATATCACTTTCTGAGGGCTCGTCAACAATACCGCAGTAAATGGATCTAACTTATGCAACTTCAGTTACGTGAATAACGTAACTGAAGTTGACATAGTTAGATTCACTTACCGTGGTGGCTACAGAGCATTGTGTCGATGGGAGAGTGTCTCCCGTCGGCTTCCGTCACGCTTCTCAGGGAGGGTGAAGTACAAAAATTGATGGGAGAGTGCTCTCCCATTGATTTAGCATGTCTTCTCCAGGCCCGCTAAATTGACACTCAGTGCATCAATTCTTGCAACAGTACCGATCTACTGGTAAGTGCAGACATGCCCTGAATGCCCAAATCTGTCTTCCTGGGCTACATAATGCTAAAAATGCTTTTCCCGCTGCTACTATATCACGGAGATGTGACATTTTACATTCTGTAAACAATTAGGTGGAGTTGGAGGAGGGTGGTTTGAAGTTGTAGAAGGGTGGGGTGGGGTGGGCACTTCTAAACGGTACCCTAGGGACTGGTTCACAAATTGTTACGAGCTTGGACATGCTGGTTTTACTTCATCTACATATGAGGTATTATCTAAATCTCAATCTATTTATCTAGATAATATACATACACACATGCAAACACTCTGTAACAGACAGTCTGCATCCAGTGCAATATTTTGATTCATTCATTATTCTCAGCATGATCTCATTTTAGCAAGCTACCAAAAGTGATATCCAACATCCGCTCTTGGGTAAATGTCTGTGTTAGAGGGGTAGAAAATAATGGATTGTTAAGCTCTAGGGAAGTGTTTTATCATTTGTTCTAAAGTAAGAAGCTCCTTGCCCCTCCCCCTTCAATCTAGGGATTAAAATATTCTACAGCGAGCTATATCCACAAATATACTGGCGTTCTCATGAAAACATCAAGGTATTTTTTCTCAGGTAGAAAAGAACGAGAAAGGAAGCAGTAATTTTAAAATTATTTTTGAAAATATGAATTCATCATCAATTTTGAAAATTTTGTAATTACTAGAATGGGTTTACTACTCTGTGATGTGGAAAAAGATATTTTTATGATTTGAAATCTTGGTTCCATTATGTAAATAGGAGTTTTGTCATTGACTTCAGTGGGACCAGGATTCTATCCATGAAACAGATGGCTGCTATATAATTTATACAGTTCATAATGATATTTTGATCTTTATATTTAGATAATGTCCTGCATTTTGCAGGTGAACTAGTTTTACATAATGTAAATTATGCACATGTAAATTGAATATACATTGGGAGAGACAGAATCTCTCCTCACACATTTTTCCCCAGACAGGACAGGGCTTACTTGAGCCCACTTGTCGATGTGGGGCAGAAAGTGGTCCAAAATTCATTAGCACACACCAACAGAGAAAACCCTTAAATCCCTTCCCCAGCAAACAAACCAACCAACCCCATTGCTTTACTTACCTGATAGTCCACTGTCTCCCTTTGTTCCTTTTTCACCTACTGAACCTTTATCACCTTTTAGCCCAGGAGAACCAATTTGCCCTTTGGGGCCCTGTAAACCTGAGCTTCCTTGTAACCCTGTTGTTAGAGCAAGTGAAACAGATACAAAAACAACAAGTTAATCTGCAGGTAGTTTTCTAATTTCATATATAAAATAATGGGCATTTACACACTGTCTTTCCTCTAAAAATCTCATAACATTTTACCAACAATCAATCAATTTAGCCTTGATGCTGTCTTTGAACTAAGTAGTAGTACGCTCAGTTTGCAAATGAAGTAACTGAGACCCAGAGAGGTCAACCATATTTGACAAGGTCACTTAGCAAAACAGTAGCGGGGCTAGGTATAGAACACAGGTGTCCTGACACGCAGCACACCGCTCTAATAAATGGCTAATATGCCCTCACATATTTTTATTTATTTGAACTCGGGGCTGAGATCCAGGGATTCCCGAGTTCTCATAAAAGCTCTAATGGAAACTTGCTGCTAATATCGGACAAATTACAACTTCCACAGGTTTTGCCCCAGTTTCTTCATTTGTAAAATATGGATCATCACACACCTTCAGAAGTGATTCATATTTGTAAAGCGCTTTGAAAATGCAAAGCACTATATCACTATTAAGAATAATTATAGTAGTGATATATATGCTCTTTGCCATTTGCTCGATGATACTCTGCCCGAGCAACAATTGCACAGAGAAACGTGAAGAGTGCATCTAATAACGGTAGCTGTAACTCCACCATCTAATACTCATGAAGTCTAAATGATGAATATCAGATTATTTAGGAATACCAGACTCTCTTATCAAAGATAAGGCAATTTTATTTAGACATAAATAATTCTGACATCACGTAGCGATTGCAGGTAAATACAAATAGAAGTTCTAAGATTTAGCAATTCATGTACTGTGGGGTGATGAAACTAGTTTAGATAAGATATGTCCTCATTTGAACTTAAATTAAGGATTTGTTTACTGTCAGGAAAGTTAGTTTAACTTTCTGGGAATGCTTATTTTTGTACTCCTAACTACACTAAGGGCTTGTCTACACAGGGAAATTGATCAATAAAGCTACAGTGCTATATATCTATTCCACTATTATTATGCCGGCCAACTTCCCTGTGTAGTTAAGCCCTAACTGGCAATGGTTAAACACGGAAACATTGAAATACTGAAATTCTGGAAAAAAAGCAAGCTATTCACTCAGTAGTTTTCAATCGGTTAGAACTAAGAATTCCCGTAAATTTAATTAGCGAGGCTGTATTTCCAAGAGCTGAGTCCTGATTTCTAGGGCAAAGGGGATTTGGTTATGCTTCAGATAAGTGTACAGCCTTTGGCTTTGTATTTAACCAAATGGAATCTTGAACCTTTTCAACTTGTGTCCGTCACTATCTTCTAAGTCTACGGGACAAGTTCTCGGCCAGTGTAAATGGAGGCAACAGAGCTGTGGTAATTTGCAGCAGCAGAGAAATTGTTAAATTGGAAGCAATCTTTGCAGTGCAGAATTCAAGCCTGTCTACATCACTTACCTCTGTCTCCTTTGTCTCCTTTTGCTCCCTTTTCACCTACTGAACCTTTGTCCCCTTTTGGCCCAGGGGAGCCTGCGATTCCTGGCTGGCCCTGTGAACCTGTAGTTCCTGGCAGGCCTAGGGAGTGATGAAGGGAATGAGATGTACAAGTCCAGCAATGTTATTATTAGGTGCTTTTTATTACAGTGAGTCTGCTGGTGGGAATAATACTGGGCTTTGCTGGTTACTTGATGATAGTGAATGCACAGGGAGACTTGAGGAGTGTGTGGATTTTGAAATCTAGCACCATCATATAACAGATTATAAATATCAGAGGGAAAATTCCTACTGCTTTTTGGTGCACAGTCATCAAACTATCCCATCACAGCTACATGCTTCAATTGCAACTTGTATAATTCCCACACCATATAGAAGTTAGAGAAAGTTAAAGAAAATTGCACATGTTCAACTGCACAATAACTCACAACGATCTATTGCTGAATACTGTGCAGCACCATTAGATTGGAAACAATTACTGGAGTGCACAGTACAGTCTAATGACACCACTTACCTCTCTCCCCTTTTACTCCTTTTTCGCCTGGTGAACCCTTATCCCCTTTTGGCCCAGAAGGGCCCACATTGCCTGGGTTACCCTTCAAACCTGGGACTCCTTGTAATCCTGATGAAACAGGGTGAAAGGGAAATACGTGAAATGTTCATTTATATCATAACCCTGCTAAAACTACTGTCTCTGCTGGGAAAGATCCATTCTTTTTTTTTAATAATGCCTGACTCGTTGCAACTTTGTGTATGGGCAATACATTGAGATGAACAGATTGAGAGTTGCTGACCAGGAACGTGATAACATACAATCAGTAGTCAATTCAATAATTAAAATTAGATTGCTCTTTTTGGTGCAAAATCCTTGACACACATTTTTTCCAGGGAAAGGGAGTTCTGTTTGAAATTAGAGAATTATGAACACAAAACTATGACCAGGTTCACTGAAAAGTTCAATAAATTTCACATGTACCTAGATTAGTACTGAATCAACATGCCCTGGTCTCATTTATAATTTTGTCTGAAAATCACGTGAAATTTGCAATTTTGTTACAAAACTGGTTGTAATTCAAAGGAAAATATTTTTAGATGAGAAGGTACAAGGATCAAGGCTAGATAAATGCTTTTTTCAAACTCCTATGAAGCTAAGCCATTGGTCTTTACACAATCTTACTATTAGGCCCAAACTAAGCCCTACATCCAAACTTTATGGCATCGGTTTATCTCTTCTATCAGGAGATTTTCTCTATCCCCTGGGGCAGTATGGGATTGTTCCAATACTGTATACATACATATATTTGGATATTTAACCTAAATTTACTTTTGTTCAGTTTTTATCCCAATAGTAGTAGTTATAAACCCATAGATCATGCATCTTAGGTACTCAAAGGTCACCCATTAAGATTGATTTAGTTGGAGTAAACATGCTTACTTTCAGTTCTGCTTAATTCCAGTTCTTTTAAGCTTTTTTCAGATGATTAGTGATCACATTAACCTTCCCAATCAAAATAATCATAGCTCTTACCTCTAGCTCCAATATCTCCTTTTGTGCCTTTTTCTCCTGGTGAGCCCTTCCCTCCTACTAGTCCACCAGGGCCCATCTTTCCTGGGGGACCTTGTGACCCCTTTAATCCTTGTAATCCTAGTGTTGGGGCAAAAGAAAAATAATAGATTTAAAAAAGAAAAAAGTGAATGAGTTGCAGGAGAATAGAATAAGGTTTGTTAAATTAGGGCCAAATTCTGCTTGCAATTCATCTGCAATTCATCAGGGTGTAAATCAGGTAAGAACCTGCTCCTTGTAATCTATAATAAAATATAAAGTCTCGTGAGTGTTTATGGTCATGATTAGATTGCAATTTTAGTATCAGTTCATTAACTGTCCACCTCTTCCAACGTGTCAAGATGGTTTCATGATTTATTTCAGATTAAAATAATTGTAGAAGCAAATGGAAGACACATGTTGAAAACAGTGCTCACACTGGGGCAAGAGTGAAGATATGTAACAGAAATCCATATTGTGTGAATCAAAGAAGAGAATATTCTCCTGTGTGTTTAATTAATCATGGCTGTAGACCTGAGCAAATATAGCTAGGAAGTATTGATTTAATATTCTTGCACATAACACCCACCAATCCATGCCCACTTTTATTTATGTATTCACGAAACTTGTGTTTTTATTCACAAAAATGGTAGAGGAGAGCAAAACCATTCCAGATACCACCATGAATATATATTTGCAAGAGCATTCACAATGGAAAGGCTCCTGTGACTATTTGAACAGCTCTTTTCATTATTCACACAATAGATTCAGTAAACAATTCATAATGTTTAAGGATAATTTATGAACAAAAAGAGGGGAGGAAGGGTGATTTCTGTTTACAAAACTGAAGTCACTCATGCAGGGATGGAAAAGAAAACCAGGGGACTTACAGTTATAAACAAGCCATGCAAAATAATATCAAATACTCAGAGATGGGTCTGCAAATAAATCTTCGCAAAACTGGTCAGCAAGCAATTGCAAAAAAATGAGCTAATGTACAAAAGTGATGAACTGTTTGTAGACAACATACAAAAAGGTATAAGGACTAAATTGTTCAGATACATTATTCACAATGAATAACATGACAGGTTCTTTTAGGTACCTATTGTAAATTAATTAATTCCCTTTTTATAATTTGCAACCAAATGCAATATTATTGAATGAAAAAGTAATCCTTCAATGTAAACCTCGATATGGGAAACCTTTGTTAGTCCTGTAGGCCAGGTTGTTTTTTTTTTTCTAGCATATATTCTGGAATTTATATTAGGAATTAAGTAATCGTGCAAACTACAGAGTAATACCTTACAACGTATCCTGATGGCGCTCTTGCTAAACCGAATTGATCTGAGGTAAGGGGCAGATAGAAAGGAAAGTGTTTTTATTGTAGCTAAGTTATTTTAAATATTCAGGGTAAATAAGACTACTCTGAAAAGAAATATCACAGTCAAATTCTCTGCTTTATATTACTGTGGGAGTATTTACCCATGTGAATGGTCCCACTGAAGTGAATCTAGCCCCAATTGAGTGTTTACATTCAGCATGCATATTTTCCCTTGTTTGACCCTCTGTCCTCCTCAAACTTCTGGATATTTTGGGAAAGAAAATTTAGAAAATTTTCAGGTTTTTTTTTTGAGCCAACAGAGAGCTAGTCTACATAGTTTTTTTTTTAAATTGGGGAAAATTGAATTTTAAAAATCTGTTTCTGAGCCATGTCTAGCATTAACAACTTTCAGTCACTACCAACTGAAGCCAGATATCAAATTGGTGATCCAGAGATTAAAGGTTCTACAGCACTTCATCAACCCCAGAGGCATCCAGTCCTACATAGTAAGAGTTTTCATTTTGAATATTATAAATACTGTCAGCTCTATACCAGCCTTCAGTAATTCCCAGTAGGAACATAAGGACCTTCAGGTTTTACATACCATATGATTAGCTGCATCTTTTTGTACAAGGTTTGCAGAGCTAAATGGTTTGTAGGAAGCATCTTTTAAATGAGAAATGGTTGAAAAATAATACCAGACAGACGTGTGAATAGTAAGCATAACATTAGGAAGTAAATACTTCTATACCTTGACTTCCCTTTTCTCCTTTAGGGCCTTCCTTCCCATCTCTTCCATCTCTGCCTGGTAATCCGTTCTGAGCAGGTCCACATACAACTATTGCACATGCATTTGGATCCCATTTTTGAACACTCTGGCTTGGACTTGCAGTGGATGTTTTTAGCAGGGATATTCCCAGAGCAAAAGTGATCAGTGTTGGATGCAGCAGCATTGTTCAGGTGTCTAACTTGTTGAAAGAAAGCACAGAGTTACCCAAAGAGCATTTTGACTCCATGTAATCAGTTTATACTTCATAGTGCAAACTGATTAAACAAAGTCCCATCATGCCATCCACTATTTAAGTGTTTGCAAACATTTGCAAACTTGGACCCTGATCCTATTCCTTATCCCTATGTGGTTCCCCACTGCAGCCAGTGGGGCTCCAGGTAGGTGCAGAGGTCCTCCTGTGCAGAATATACCTGCTGGACCAGGCCATAATTCTTAAGATTTAAGTGAGCAGAGCAACTGTTTTTCTAGACAGTGAAGTGGGTTGAGCCCTTCTCAGGTGCACTGTGCATGCTGGGGAAGTGGGCACCCAGGCTGGACAGGATTGCTGTCCTTGTAATTCAGGACACAACTGCAGTCCTGGTCACACAAATGTTGATGTGGGCAGGGGCTGCTTTGGAGGATTTAGGAAAGGGTCAGAGTCATGGCTCTTTTCCCCACATCAGCCAGCAGAAAGACTCCAAAGGAGCACATGCTGCACCCTGTTCAAAAGTAGCTCAGTGACCATAGTTCCCCTGTGGTCTTGCATCAGTTGTGCCTGTTAAAACATAATGGGCCCAAGAATCTCCTCCTGAGCCACTACTCTTTAAACAGGCTGGGCCATAAAGTGACAACTGGGCCCTTGAGATCCAGGAATTGATGGTTAACATAGTGCATTTCTCCCTTTTTTGCTAAATACCCAGTTACAGAAAAATATCAGAAGAGGTCAAATGTTTGATTTGTTCAGAAAGGCACTGAACTAAAAGCCAGCTGACAAAGTCCCTGTATTTTAGTAATTGGCAGCCAAGAAATTAACAAACATACCAGAATTGGCTTCTTTTGTACATACATTTCACCCAAGCATGAAAAGGGTTAACTAAGCACTAACAGGTTTCTCTGAAACAGTTAAAATCAAACCTAGAAGTACACCATCTGTTTAATAAGCAAGACATGCATTACTCAGATTCATTTAATACAGCGCCACCTGCTATATTAAAGTTCAACTTCATCAACGGTAGAAGTATTCAGAGAGTCACATATTCCATAAATAATATTTTAAAATAAACTCAAAATATAAATTTTGCTAAATGCTGAATGCAACTTAATCATTAAAGGACAGAATTACAAGTAATAGCATTGCTGATATCCAGTCACTTACTCTGTAATTTCTGGTGATCTACAGAGGCATTACAGGAATGCTTTAATAAGAGTTCAACTCTCCATTTTATAGGGTATGCAATGAGTAACATGACTTCCCGTTTCTCACCCATATCACTTTCCAGGAAATAGAGTTGTAGTTTTGCTTAAGAACATTTCAACATTCTAGTTTATTTTGAAACATTGGTGATAGGGAAGGCCAGGTACAAGAAAGGGATTTCCCACAAATGCAAAACAAAGGGAAGTTGGAATTGATTTGGCCTAAGAGACTGCAGGACAGAATCCAAGCCCATACACTAATCTCACCTCTGGAATATTTGGCAATCTTAGAAAAAGTGTGTGCAGTTTATTGCTCAGCACAGTTTAAGCCTGTGCAAACTACACATGCTGGGTATGATCAAAAGGCCAAGGAAATTGTCAGGCTGTGGATCAGAGTCATGCAGGGGATAACCTGGATCTCACTACATTTAGCAGTTTGACAGGGGGCCTCTACTCACTGCAGGATGGCACCACCTCCTGAGTGTTCTGGGGATTAGCTCTGTGCAGCCAATGCCCCTTCCTTTTCCTTCTGCTCTGTGGCCCTCCTCTTGCTCCAGGAACTGCAGCGTCCTCTTCATGACTTGGCCCTCCGTCCAGGTCACTCAGTGGTTTTCCCTTCTGGGGGAGATGTGCATCAAAGTTCCTGCTCACCAGCAGTCTCAGGCACTCCTCCCATTCACTGACCCAGGTGCCACTCCTTCAGTGGCTGGCAGGGGAACCTGGGCCCACCCTCTACTCCGGGTTCTGGCTCGGGGACCCTCTACACGGCAGCCAAGGCCTTTCCCTGAGCCCCTTTTTGCTCTGAGCACCGGGGCTTTATACAGGCCCCTCCTCTTCCTTCACAGGTCAGCTTCCTCCTAGTTAGCTCCCTCATTGGCTGCTTAACTGGCTGATTGGACCCATGTGGCCTAATTCACCTCTGTCAGGGTCCGTGCAGGGAGTACACCCGTCACAAGCAGTAAAGCCAACGTCTAAAATTTACACAGAAAGGAAAGGATCTAAATAATCTCTGCAATATACTGAGCTCAAATCACCTTCTTCTCAATAAATGGTATATATTAGAGCTCTTCTCGTACCATGCATTTTTGTCTCAAACAAATAGACAGTATGCAAGCAATTTCCCACTGCATATTTTCAAGAAGCAATGGCCTCCTTATTTCTGGGTATGGTTGGTTGGTTGAGAAGATTTAAAAACTCTCTGGACCCTTCAGCCATTTCTTGAATCAAACAGGAAAAAAATAGTTTTAAAAAGTTCTGAAAGGTTTGGATAGAGCTTTATTATTTCTGGGCAGGGAAGTGTCACACCAGTATAAGAATGCCATCCCCATCTGCTGATGCTCATGGGGAGAAGTGCCACTCTGCAGATCCAAGAGGTGCGGACTGCTTGGAAAAGCATCCCAACATTTGTATGCTTCTCTGAACCACACCCATCTTCACACTCCTTAGAGGTTTCCCCATTACCATCTACTGCATTAGGAGTCTGCAGTGACACAGACCAAGATACTTCTCCCAGACGTCTCTTGTAGAGGTTGCTCTGTACTGTCTAGCAGAGCAAGGAGAACACTGGTGAGGTTTGGCTTTTTGTAAATTTCACACATTTTCCTCAGGTTCCCCACAGTAACCAAAATTAACATTTTTTAAATTATTTTGCTGATTTATAGCCCTGCTTGTCAAAAATTGTCAGAGCTGAACCATTTAGTTATTGTAAATACATTGTGTTATCACCCAATAGTCATAGACTGTCTTGTACTTTTACAATGCCTTCCAACCAAGCATCTTCTAGGTGCTTTACAAGCAATAAAGAATTAATCCTCAAGACATCACTGAGGCCTGGTCTACACTAGGAGTTTATGTCGAATTTAGCAGCGTTAATTCGAATTAACCCTGCACCCGTCCACACAACGAAGCTATTTAGTTCGACCTAGAGGTCTCTTTAGTTCGATTTCTGTACTCCTCCCCGACGAGGGGAGTAGCGCTAAATTCGACATGGCCATGTCGAATTAGGCTAGGTGTGGATGCAAATAAACCTTAGTAGCTCCGGGAGCTATCCCACAGTGCACCACTCTGTTGACGCTCTGGACAGCAGTCCGAGCTCGGATGCTCTGACCAGCCACACAGGAAAAGCCCCGGGGAAATTTGAATTCCTTTTCCTGTCTGGCCAGTTTGAATCTCATTTCCTGTTTGGACATCGGTGCGAGCTCAGCAGCACTGGCAGCGATGCAGAGCTCTCCAGCAGAGGAGTCCATGCAATCTCAGAATAGAAAGAGGGCCCCAGCATGGACTGACAGGGAAGTCTTGGATCTTATCGCTGTGTGGGGCAATGAGTCTGTGCTTTCGGAGCTGCGCTCCAAAAAATGGAATGCAAAGACCTACGAGAAGGTCTCCAAAGCCATGGCAGACAGAGGATACAGCCGGGATACAACGCAGTGCCACGTGAAAATCAAGGACCTGAGACAAGGCTACTAAAAAATCAAAGCAGCCAATGGACGCTCCAGAGCCCAGCCCCAGACATGCCGCTTCTACGAGGCACTACATGCCATTCTCGGTGGGTCTGCCACAACTGCCCCACCAGTGACCGTGGACTCTGACGATGGGATACTGTCAACGGGCAGTTCCTCGGCGATGTTTGCGGACGGGGAAGATGAGGAAGGGTTTGAGGAGGACGAGGCAGGCGACAGTGCTTACAATGCTGATTTCCCTGACAGCCAGGATCTCTTCATCACCCTCACAGAGATCCCCTACCAACCTTCCCCAGCCGTTAACCCGGACCCTGAATCAGGGGAAGGATCAGTCAGTAAGTGCTATAAACATGTAAACATTTATTTTTGAAAGAACAGGAATGTTAACTATGTGAAAAGAAGGTCAATGTATATGGGGATAGAACAGAAATCCTCTTGGGAGATCTCCACGAAGCTCTCCTGGAGGTAATCGAAAAGCCTATGCATGAGGTTCCTGGGGAGAGCTGCCTTATTGGGTGCTCCGTGGTAGCACACTTTTCCGCGCCAGGCTGTCATCAGGTATTCTGGGAGCATTGCCTCCATGAGCATAGCAGCATAGGCCCCTGGTTTGTGCTGGCTTTCACGCAGCATGCACTCTCTATCTGCCTCAGTGACCCTCCACAGGGTGATCTCGCTTGGCGACTCCTGCATTTAATTAGGGGAATTAGTGTAATGTTAGTATTGGGAATGCTTCACTTTTCCTTTGCATAACAATAAGCGTCGGTTTACAGCCACATGGTGGAGGCTGCAGAGGGGCAGCATACCGGGATCTTTCCCAGGGACAGCCGCGAGGGGGTGGAACAGGGGCAGAGTTTATGCTTTCCGGATTGCCTGCAGCAGGAGGGCACTGCTATACATTAAGTTTTAAGCAGCCTAAAGTCTACGGCTTATCATGCCTGGCTGCTCCACGGATTCTGCTGTCCTGAACCGCTTGTCTGATCTCTAGTGCAAGACCCCAGGCAATGAAAGCGAAGGCCGAAAATTCGAACTTGTCCTGAGTGCGCATGAGATAGGTGCTGTGCATGGTCTTGTTCACAGAGACAGACTAGACTGTGTTCATTGTTTGCAAAAATGTATCTTTGCAAGGAATTCACTCCCTTTTTTCCATCACACAGCTGCGACTGTCTCCAGACCTGCCCCAGCATCCCCCTCACAGAAGCTGGCGCAGATTAGGCGGTGAAAGAAAAAGACATGGGACGAGATGTTCGCTGAACTTATGGGCTGCTCCCGAGCCAAGGCGGCCCAGCAGACCCAGTGGAGGGAGAACCTCTCTCTGTACCAGCGCTCACACAGCGAACGGGAGGAGAGGTGGCGTGAGGAAGAGAAGCAGGCGACTCAAACGCTGCTTGGACTAATGAGGGAGCAAACGGACACGCTCCGGCGCCTTGTGGATGTTCTGCAGGACCGCAGGCAGGAGGTCAGAGCCCCCCTGAAGTGTATCTGCAACCGCCCTCCCCCGCCACAAAGTCCCATACCCCCCTCACCCAAAATAACAAGAAGGAGAGGCGCCAGGGGGCGTGAAAACTGTCACTGCACCCCAGCAGAGTGCTCAATTACCCAAAAGCTCTCATTCCCTAAATTTTGAGACGTTCTTCCCTTAAAGACTCACCCAAGCCCCCATCCCAGTTTCATCCCCTAACTGTCTAGTTGATTATTAAAAATACTTTGCTGTTAATTACTGTTTCCGTCATGTTTGAAGGGGGGGTGGGGAAGGGGGTTGGTAATTGCATAGAACAGTCACTTTTACCAGGGTACAGACACGGGGGCAGGATCAGCAGCAGGTCACACACACAGTGCAGTCAGTAGGCACCCTGGTCGGTATGGGAGGTGGTTTCCATGTTCTGTGTGGGTGGGGGATATGTGACTTTGTAGCGGGGGAGGGTGGTTACAGATCTTATGCAGTGGTCCTTGTCCTGGACCACAGAGCCTCGCAGCAGGGGAATCTGTAACCATCCTCCCCCGCCACAAGGTCACATAGCCCCCGCACACAGAGTCCCAAAAAGGAGGGATGGCAGGCTCCGTTGAAACAACCAGTCCGGCACTGCGGACCGCTCTAGGAGCAGGAGCCTGTCATTCCTCGAGTTTAGAAGCGGTCTTTACATCACTATACACCCTACCCAGCACAGTCTGCGTCCCAGTTTCAACCCTTTAACGCAAAGTCATTAATAAAGAAAACGTAGTTAAGTAACAATGAAACATGGATTTTATTTTTACACGTGTGTTGGAAGGGGGAAACGGGGTGAACGGGGTATGTAACTGCAGAGGATAGTCAACAGTAACTGGGTAAAGAAACAGGGGCAGGTTCAGCTTCTCTGTAAAGAAACTGAATAGTCACAGACCACGCTGCTCGCTGAGGAACCTAGCTTTCAAAGCCTCCCAGATGCACAGCGCTTCCCGCTGGGCTCTTCTAATTGCACGGGTGTCTGGCTGAGCGTAATCAGCAGCCAGGCGATTTGCCTCAACCTCCCATCCCGCCATAAAGGTCTCCCCCTTGCTCTCACAGAGATTGTGGAGCACACAGCAAGCTGCAATAACAATGGGCATATTGGTTTCGCTGAGATCTGAGCGAGTCAGTAAGCTCCTCCATCTCCCCTTGAGACGTCTGAAAGCACACTCCACCACCATTCTGCACTTGCTCAGCCGGTAGTTGAAGAGTTCCTTGTCACTGTCCAAGGCGCCTGTATAGGGCTTCATGAGCCAGGGCATTAGCGGGTAGGCTGGGTCCCCGAGGATCACTGTAGGCATCTGCACATCCCCAACAGTTATTTTGTGGTCCGGGAAGAAACTACCTTCCTGCAGGCATCTAAACAGACCAGAGTTCCTAAAAACACGCGCGTCATGAACCTTGCCCGGCCACCCGACGTTGATGTTGGTAAAGTGTCATCTATGGTCCACCAGTGCTTGCAGCACCATTGAAAAGTAGCCCTTTCTGTTAATATACTGGCTGGCCTGGTGGGCCGGTCCCAGGATAGGGATGTGAGTTCCATCTATAGCCCCACCGCAGTTTGGGAATCCCATCGCGGCGAAGCCATCTATGACGACCTGGACGTTTCCCAGGGTCACTACCTTTGAGAGCAGTAGCTCAATGATTGCGTGGGCTACTTGCATCACAGCAACCCCCACGGTAGATTTGCCCACGCCAAAGTGGTTCGCTACTGACCGGTAGCTGTCTGGCGTTGCAAGTTTCCAGAGGGCTATGGCCACTCGCTTCTGCGCACTCAGGGCTGCTCGCATCTGGGTGTCCTTGCGCTTCAGGGCAGGGGACAGCAAGTCACACAGTTCAAGGAAAGTGCCCTTACGCATCCTGAAGTTTCGCAGCCACTGTGATTCATCCCAGACCTGCAGCAGTATGCGGTCCCACCAGTCCGTGCTTGTTTCCCGGGCCCAGAATCGCCTTTCCACAGCATGAACATGACCCATTGCCACCATGATCTCCACGACGCGGGATCCCGTGCTTTGTGAGAGATCTGTGCCACTCTGAGACTTCATGTCCTCAGTGCGCTGCCGGAGCCTCCTCGCCCGATTTCTCAGCAGCTGACTGTGGAAGAGGTGGACGATAAGGTGAGAGGAGTTGACAATGGCCATAAGTGCAGCGATGATCGCAGCAGGCTCCATGCTTGCAGTGCTGTGTCGTCCGCGCTGTCACTGACCAGAAAAGTGTGCGAACAGATTTCCCGCCGGCGCTTTCAGGGAGAGAGGGCGGGAGTGACGGTTGAATGATGACAGTTACCCAAAACCACCCGCAACACATTTTTTTCCCCCAGCAGGCATTGGCGGCTCACCCCAGAATTCCAATGGGCAGCGGGGACTGCGGGAACTGTGGGATAGCTGCCCAGAGTGCACCGCTTCCAATGTCGACGCTTGCCCCGTTAGTGTGGACTCACAAAGTCGAATTAGTGTCCTTAGTGTGGATACACAAATTCAACTTTGTAAGATCAATTCCACAAATTCGACTTAAGTTGAATCGAACTACTCTTGTAGTGTAGACATACCCTGAGAGTATTTTCTCTGTTTTATCAAAGGCTCAAGTCAAGATTTTCAACCAAAGTAACCTGCTAAATCAGTAGGCTGCTAAATCAATGACATGATTTTCAGAAGTGCTGGGCATCCAAGATTTTCAAAACTGATGTGTGATTTTAGGTGCACAACTTGAGACACCTTAAAGTGGCCTGATTTTCAGGCAGTGGGATGCTCAGCACTTGCTGAAAAACAAGGCCCTTTAAGGTTTCTCAGGTTGGGTACCTTCAACTCAAAGCATCCAAAAATCACTCATAACTTTGAGAAGTTTGGCCACAGTTGTTCTCATTGAGAGTGCTGTTGAGTGCTCAGTACTTTTGAAAATTCAGGATGCCTAAATGTGGGTTTAGAATCATGACATTAGGTTCCTGCTTTTAAAAATCGTGGTTTTTAAACATCATACCCACATTAACACATAACATCTATGGCAGCTCTACGAATACATCCCTAGATCTCAATCCCGCGTGGTTACTTAAACACAAAACCATCTTTCCTCTCATGAGAAATCTTTTCAACTGAATTGCTTTGACTTTCTAATCCTACATCCAATAATCACAGACTATTTCAAAGCTTTGTGATAATCTTGAGTAAACTTATGCACCCATAGAAAATAAGATACATGCATGAATTTGTTAACAATGCTATCCAGAGGACAAATAAGAGAATTTGCCCCAGTAACAAAACAAATGGAAAGAGGAACTGACCTGGCCTAAAATAATTACAGTAGAGAACACAAGCACATGTGCTAGTCTTGCCTAATTTGTAGCTAGTGGTACAAAGTGCATATATATTGAGTCTGGTTTTTTGTTTGCTTGTTTATTTGTTTTCTCTAACTAATTCCATTCTCTTTTCTTCAGAGAGTCTGAGGTTGAGATGCCAGTTGAAAACAGATCCTAGTTTTGCCAATTATTAGAAAACAAGTAGCAAAAAAATTATACCATTAGCTAAGACCATATGGGCAGAATTAAACAGGATAAATACAAACCCACTATATGTTAGATTCAAATAATGCTACTCTCACAAGACTAATTTCTACAATATTTACATTTAGTCTAGCAGCAGGCTGGCATTAAATTGATGCAGTGCCAGGTTGAATGAGACTTTGCCCCATTTTGAAATGTCTATTAAATATAAAGTTGCTAAAGCTCTTCCAGACACAGAAAACCAGTTCTTTTGAGGTGGCAAAAATGGAATTTGGATATTATAGGTTGAGAGAGGTTGGGGAGATTAAATTCATTGGCAGAGGCTGCTGCCAAGCCTACCTGCTGCTTTAGCTTGTGGGTGCTGGGGTCATTCGATCCATGGGGACATGGCTGTGCAGCCTCTTCCTTGGCCTGGCCCCAAATTAGCCTTGTGTGCTGGCTCTGCATAGGCTACTACAAAGATCTAGTCCACAACACACTGGCTGATCTATTGCAGAGCTACTATACAGGGCTCATGTGGAGGGACTTACTCTGGATCTCTGCAGGAGGAGTGAGTTTTACTGTCTAAGCCAAAAGACAGTTTCTGCCTGTAAAAAATACCCTCAGTGTAATAATAGTAATAACAACAACAATAAAAGCCACAAGCTACAGTAACACCATTTTTTTTCTTTTTTCTGCCAACAATGATTTATTTTTCTTCTCACAACATTTACTGCCAGGTTCTTGCCGGTTATCATCAGCATCAAGTTAATTGTTAATATAGTGTTAGAGACCTTACAGAACTAGTAAAAGACAGTCACTGACTCAAGGAATATGAAAATCTAAGGGTCAGATCCTGCAGCTAGACTTGTGGAAGGGCTTCAGCCAAGTGCAAAGGTTTGCAGTGCAGATGAAATTGCAGGATTGGACATAGACTCATAGACTTTAAGGTCAGAAGGGACCGTAATGATCATCTAGTCTGACCTCCTGCACAATGCAGGCCACAGAATCTTACCCATCCACTTCTATAACCAACCCCTAACCTATGTCTGAGTTACTGAAGTCCTCAAATTGTGGTTTGAAGACCTCAAGCTGCAGAGAATCCTCCAGCAAGTGACTCATGCCCCACGCTGCAGAGGAAGGCGAAAAACCTCCAGGGCCTCTGCCAATCTTCCCTGGAGGAAAATTCCTTCCTGACCCCAAATATGGCGATCAGTTAACCCCTGAACATGTGGGCAAGACTCACCAACCAGCACCCAGGAAAGAATTCTCTGTAGTAACTCAGATCCCATCCCATCCCATCTAACATCCCATCACAGACCACTGGGCATACTTACCTGCTGATAATCAAAGATCAATTGCCAAATTAATTGCCAAAATTAGGCTATCCCATCATACCATCCCTTCCATAAACTTATCAAGCTTAGTCTCAAAGCCAGATATGTTTTTTGCCCCCAGTACTCCTCTTGGAAGGCTGTTCCAGAACTTCACTCCTCTAATGGTTAGAAACCTTCGTCTAATTTCAAGTCTAAACTTCCTAGTGTCCAGTTTATACCAATTTGTTCTTGTGTCCACATTGGTATTAAGCTTAAATAATTCCTCTCCCTCCCTAATATTAATCCCTCTGATATATTTATAAAGAGCAATCATATCCCTCCCTCAACCATCTTTTGGTTAGGCTAAACAAGCCAAGCTCTTTGAGTCTCCTTTCATAAGACAGGTTTTCCGTTCCTCGGATCATCCTAGTAGCCCGTCTCTGAACCTGTTCCAGTTTGAATTCATCCTTCTTAAACATGGGAGACCAGAACTGCACACAGTATTCCAGATGAGGTCTCACCAGTGCCTTATATAACGGTACTAACACTTCCTTATCTTTGCTGGAAATTGCCCTCGCCTGATGCATCCTAAAACTGCATTAGCTTTTTTAACAGCCATATCACATTGGCAGCTCATAGTGATCCTGTGATCAACCAATACTCCAAGGTCCTCCTCCTCCTCTGTTACTTCCAACTGATGTGTCCCCAGTTTATAACTAAAATTCTTGTTATTAATCCCTAAATGCATGACCTTGCACTTTTCACTATTAAATTTCATCCTATTACTATTGCTCCAGTTTACAAGGTCATCCAGATCTTCCTGTATGATATCCTGATCCTTCTCTGTGTTAGCAATACCTCCCAGCTTTGTGTCATCCACAAACTTTATTAGCACATTCTCGCTTTTTGTGCCAAGGTCAGTAATAAAAAGGTTAAATAACATTGGTCTCAAAACTGATCCCTGAGGAACTCCACTACTAACCTCCTTCCAGCCTGACAGTTCACCTTTCAGTACGACCCGTTGTAGTCTCCCCTTTAACCAGTTCCTTATTCACCTTTCAATTTTCATATTGATCCCCATCTTTTCCAATTTAACTAATAATTCCCCATGTGGAACCGTGTCAAATGCCTTACTGAAATCAAGGTAAATTAGATCCACTGCATTTACTTTGTATAAATAATCTATTACCTTCTCAAAGAAGGAGATCAGGTTGGTTTGGCACGATCTACCTTTTGTAAAAACCATGTTGTATTTTGTCCCAATTACCATTGACCTCAATGTCCTTAATTACTTTCTCCTTTACATTTTTTTCCAAGACCTTACATACTACAGATGTCAAACTAACAGGCCTATAGTTACTCGGATCACGTTTTTTACCTTTCTTAAAAATAGGAACTATGTTAGCAATTCTCCAGTCGTACGGTACAACCCCTGAGTTTACTGATTCATTAAAAATTCTTGCTAATGGGCTTGCAATTTCATGTGCCAGTTCCTTTAATATTCTTGGATGAAGATTATCTGGGCCCTCCAATTTTGTCCCATTAAGCTGTTCGAGTTTGGCTTCTACCTCGGATGTGGTAATATCTACCTCCATATCCTCATTCCCATTTGTCATCCTTCCATTATCCCTAAGCTCCTCATTAGCCTTATTAAAGACTGAGGCAAAGTATTTATTTAGATATTGGGCCATGCCTACATTATCCTTAACCTCCATTCCATCCTCAGTGTTTAGCAGGCCCACTTCTTCTTTCTTTGTTTTCTTCTTATTTATATGGCTATAGAACCTTTTATTATTGGTTTTAATTCCCTTTGCAAGGTCCATCTCTACATGGCTTTTGGCCTTTCTCACTTTATCCCTACATGTTCTGACCTCAATAAGGTAGCTTTCCTTGCTGATCCCTTCCATCTTCCACTACTTGTAGGCTTTCTGCTTTTTCTTAATCACCTCCCTGAGATGCTTGCTCATCCAGCTTGGTCTAAAACTCCTGCCTATGATTTTTCCCCCTTTCTTGGGATGCAAGCTTCTGATAGTTTCTGCAGCTTTGACTTGAAGTAATTCCAGGCCTCCTCCACCTTTAGATCCACAAGTTCTTCAGTCCAATCCACTTCCCTAACTAATTTCCTTAATTCTTTAAAGTTAGCCCTTTTGAAATAAAAAACCCTAGTCCCAGATCTATTTTTGTTTATCCTTCCATCTAGTTTGAACTGAATTAGCTCATGATCACTCGAACCAAGGTTGTTCCCTACAACCATTTCTTCTATGAGGTCCTCACTACTCACCAAAGACAAATCTAAAATGGCATCCCCTCTTGTTGGTTCTTCAACTACTTGGTGAAGAAATCCATCAGCTATCACATCCAGAAAAATCTGAGCCCTATTATTGTTACTAGCACTTGTCCTCTAGTCTATATCTGGGAAGTTAAAGTCTCCCATGATCACACAATTCCCATTAGTATTTACTTCATTAAAAACATTAAGGAGGTCTCTATCCATATCCAAATCAGATCCCGGCGGTCTGTAACACACCCCAAGCACTATCTCAGGGGAGGCTCTAGTAGCTTTCTTTCCAGTGTGATTTTTGCCCAGACAGACGCTGTCTTATCCATTCCATCCCTTCTTATTTCTTTACAGTTAACCTCGTCATTGATATACAATGATACTCTACCACCTTTGCCTTTATTTCTGTCTTTCCTAAACAGCACATAGCCTTCAATACCTGTACTCAAATCAAGACTACTATTCCACCATGTTTCTGTTATCCCTATAATATCCGGTTTCATGTCCTGCACTAGTAGCTCTAGTTCCTCCATTTTGTTACCTAGGCTTCTCGCATTAGTGTACAGACATCTTAATTTTAATGATACAACGGGTAAGAGCTACAAACAGCAGGGGGCAAAAACAAGGGAAGGTGAGAGTTACAATAACATGATTACACAGTTCCTGCATTTCATTGTGCGTACATCTATGTGATCCCTTTTCCAAAATAAATTCAATGGTTAAATGAGTTTATTTGCCATCGAACAACTGTTATGCAGCCTTTGCCAGAAGCTGGGAATGAGCGACAGGAGATGGATCACTTCATGATTACCTGTTGATTCCCTCTGGGGCACCTGACATTGGCCACCGTCAGAAGACATGATACTGGGGGAGATGGACCTTCGCTCTGTCCAATGCATGGTTGTTCTTATGTTCTAAATTCCCCCTGTTATCTAACTATGAATTTTGGACTCTTTCCTTCTCCCATTGATGTCAATTGTTAAAAATTTTGGCCTCTTGATTTTAACTTGAAATTAACAGAACATCTGCCAGAGCATTAGGTCCTTGAGACCCTATTTGCAGCTTCACAGGGGACTCCTTTGTTATTCATATTACAAAAGCTCCTGGGATTGAACAGTCATTGTATTTTTATTCTTTGGCCTGGACACAGAGCAAGCTTGAAAAGGCACAATTCTCATGCAATCAGATGTCCCGGAGCTACTACGGGAGCGGCCTTGCACACTTTATCACAGCATGGACCACAATCCAATGGAGAGACTGCATGCGGGACTCTTCCCCTCTGATTGGTGTTTGAACCCACTCTCTCCTCCTACTGAGCTTGACATAACATTTCTGTGGCAAACAAAGAAATTGTTCACACAGAAAATTAATATTAAGAAAGTTCTTTTAGCATCTTTTAACATGATTGAGGTGAAGGAGGAGAGTCAATAATATGTAACAAGTCATCTTTTCTCAGACCACCAGCTGCATCCAAAGCTACAGTGTTTCTTCGCTACAGAATTTGCCTCTAACCTCCGACATCTGTTGAATTCATTGGGAATTATTAGAAAAGTTTTTGTTGTTAAAAGCTGTATGGTACATTCTGTACACTGTAACCTTCAAACTATGTAGCAACGATGTCAAGGACTAAGTAGCAGCTTAGCTCTAATTTATATGGCTTTTTGAAGGGGAAGAGCTTTGTCAGGTTCTTCATATTAATTTACTAATAATAATTTGTACTTAATGGAGCTTCTCAATCATAGCTAGGAGGTAAAGTATTGTCTCAATTTTACAAATGGAGAAATTTAGACAAAGTGAGGTTAAGTTATTTCTTGACAAGTCCCTGGCAGAGTCAAGATTAGAATCTAGGTCTCCTAACTCCCAGCCCCATGGCCTAAATGATATACAACACTACCTTTTTTCTTATATTAAAGATGAATTAACCATTTATGTTCATAAAAATAACCTACACACATTCTTGGTTGACTTGCAATCCAATCACAATGTTTCATATTTTATACTATTACTTGTTCATATTTATTTTTTATAATAAAAACAAAACTCTCGCTTTCTTTCCACTAGATTTTAAACTTTTAAGACAGCGAAGCTGTAAGTAAGTGGCCTTTTAGCAAACCCAGGAAATACAAAGGCAGCTCTAATTAGACACTACACTATATGAAACTCAATATGTACAAGTTCCCTGAAGACAATTTTTAGAGTAATCTGTCTCTGTCTCTTATTGAAAGTTCTCTACTAGATATAGAGGGGCCTTTCTGGGATCTCCTCCTCAGATAAATTTTTATGAAATTGGCCTACGGCACAGTATTTTATGACTAGGAGAGATTATCTGAATATAATAATTGGATATGCTAAAATGGCCTATTACAGAAAAAAAGAGGATTTATTGAAATAGTTATTGGAAAATTGTCATATATTTTATCAGGAATGCAATAGTAAAATATAAAATAGTTAATAACCTGGTTATTTCCTGCCCTCTTCCCTATCAACAGGGGAAGTAAAAAGAATGTCAGAGGCTTTGATAACAGCCTCTCATACCTCCCCAGTTAGCACCCAGATTTGCAGCTTAGGGTTTGCAAGTCATCATGGGATGCCTTATGTTCCTCTCCATTGCATATTGTTGCACTACTACTTAATATTTTGGTGGTTGTTAAGATTAAAAGCTGCAGCTAACTGAAACTAAATAAGTCTAAATTGCTTTGGTAAGCAAGTGAACACCCCATTATTCCTTTTGGTAGACAGGACCAGTAAGGGAGTGAGAGACAAACAAAGGGGGGAAAAATTCAGGCTGGAAGAGGTTGGGTTATAGTTAGAAAGGAGGAGGTGGGCCTACCAAGGGAAAGGGAGGAGATGGCATAACAGAGTCTCCCTATAAAGGAAACTGAAAAGGGCTGAGAAATGACATTAAAAAGATCAATTTATTAAAAGGTGGGAAGGTGTTTGTAAAATTTAATATGAACAAGATAGTTTTGAAGAATTATATTTTTAATTTAATTGGAAACAGGATTTTAAATTTATTTGAACTTGGTTATTTTGTGTTGGAATCCCAAACACAGCCAACACAAACTCCCTTGATTTTTGGTTTGATAACTATAATGACTGAAATTAAACTAAAACACTGCAAAAGTCTTCATCACAAGGGTTTAAAATCCATTTTAGAGAGAGTTCTAGACCAGGAAGTCTTTCTCCAAATGTATGAAACTTGGCAAGTTTGGTTGACAAAGTGCCAATGGTAGTTATGAAGAAAAGAAGAGTGAACAAAATCTCTCTGTTTGAACTCAGTCTGCGTACAAGGAAAACGTTAGTGGCATTACGTATCTAAATTAAATAGGTAAGGTCAACAAAAATCTTATGCTAGAAAAAAGTTGTCATCTCCATGACAACCAAATTAAAAACTAAAATCTAATTTCTCTTTTCCTGTTTTGCACGTCACTCAGTTTAGACAATGAAAATAGGTTGGTCATTTTCACTTTATTTAGGGCTAGAGTCTTCCATACCCGCTCGCTCTATGTAATAACTTTTTCCACAAGTAAGTAAGGGTTGCGGTATCTGTCTTTTGCTTGTCAATTTCCCTTTGGCTGTGTTTGGGATTGCCTAGGAAACTGACTTGCTGCTGACAACCATTTTTAGCAATAGGTTCCCTGAATTGGTGCTAAAAACAGCTGTAATGACAGTGTAGATGGGAGAAAGCTATTTTGGCAGGCAGAGTTAAAATGATCTTGAATGGGACTTCAGGATTCGTTTCTAGTGGGAAGACATACAATGTTATCTAAATTTGCAAAGATTAAATTTTCTCTAAAGCTCATGCTGAAATAAAATTTGTTAGTCTCTAATATCAGAGGGGTAGCCGTGTTAGTCTGGATCTGTAAAAGCAACAAAGAATCCTGTGGCACCTTGTAGACTAACAGACGTTCTGCAGCATGAGCTTTCGTGGGTGAATACCCACTTCTTCAGATGCAAGACTTGCATCTGAAGAAGTGGGTATTCACCCACGAAAGCTCATGCTGCAGAACGTCTGTTAGTCTATAAGGTGCCACAGGATTCTTTGTTAGTCTCTAAGGTGCCACAAGTACTCCTGTTCTTTTTGAGTAATGTGGGAATATTAGAGACACAAGGTGGGTGAGGAAATATCTTTTATTGGACCAACTTCTGTTGGTGAGAGCGCCAAGCTCTCTCTAATATGCCAGGACCGACACAGCTACAACTATGCTGTATACAATAATGTGGAGGTAGTTTCACTGACATGAGCCACCCATCCATAATGCAGACATGTGTCTCCAAGTAGATATTAGATGCTCTCTCTATAATCCAGTCCTAAAGTCAAGTTAAATTTCTTGGCTCCAGAGCTTTGCAGAAAAAAAATGTACTCACTGATATTATCAACAAGGAAAACAACATTCGATTTCTCTTTCTCATATTATGGCTGATGTGTTTCTGTAAGGGACAGCTTATTTTGCATTCATTTATTAATGCTTCTATATGGTATTAATTTTGAAAAACACAGAAAACAGACTGGTGATGGTCATTCAGATCAATGAGCTTAGTCTCTGTGACTTCCTGGGTCATCCTATTGCCTTTTGTTACCTTTTTGAGTCAGCTAACAACAGTGGGATAGGACATATGCTGCTGGTTTGATTTAAGGCTGGCTAAATTAATTGACTTAACTGTGTGCGAACATGACTGTATTGCTAGGGTAAGTAGTTTTTATGGTGTGTAGAGCTTATGCCTTTGTTCTTGGTTTTTAAATGGAAAATGCCTAGTATTTTTTATTACTTGTGTACATGACTTGGTTTCTCTGTTCAGTTTTGTATTGATTCCTGATGGAATGCATAGGTAAATCAAAAGGGACTTTTAAGGGGTTGTTAAAGAACCAAGCAGGAAAGGCAAGATACATACCTTCAAAGGAATTAAGATAACAATGCCTGGGCCATCAACTGTGGGCAGAAGCGATCTATCTGGCATGAGCCAGGCTGTGATCCACATTGGTTGGCTCACCGAGCCGCTAGGGGAAGATGGGGAGCTACTGCCTCACTGGCCATCCTGGGTCACGCCTCTCACTGGGGAATTAGCAGAGGAAGAGGCACCGGCAAGGGTCTGTAGCATGCTCCTCAGGCAGGGGAGTGCCGGCAAGGGTCTGTAGTGCTATTTCAGGCCGGTTCAAAGATGGAGAATCAGATGGACCTGCCTGTGCTATGGATAGAGAGATTAAGCTAGATAAGGACTCTTTATTTTGTTTAATAAAGTTGCTATTGAATAAATGAGATGATATAACTAAAATGAGGAAGGAAATATCCTCACTTCATGGAACCATAGTAGCTATGTAACCAGAGTAACATAGTTGAGTCCATGGATATCTTGACCCCTCTAGGTTAATCAGTGGTGTTATCATACCAGGGTCACCTATGAGCACTGTGCTCCAGCCCAGGGCCCTTACAGTGAATGGGCGAGAGTCCCACCACTGGGTGTTAGCCTCAAAGCCCTTAATTAATACATGACTCACAGCACTGTTCAGTTCTGTCCCTGGGCTCCTTCCTACCCGGTCCCTTGAGTGAGTCCCTCCAGGCCTTCCAGCTCATGCGTGTACTCGGCTGCTGGCAGCTCCTGCTCCTGCTCTGCTTCAGGTTCCGCCAGTTCCTCCAGGTACTCGGCTGCTGGCAGCTCCAGCTCCTCCTCCACCTCAGGTTCCTCCAGCTCATCCGTGTACTCAGCTGCTGGCAGCTCCAGCTCCTGATCCACCTCAGGTTCCGCCAGTTCCTCTGGGTACTCGGCGGCGGGCAGCCCTGGCAGCCACTGTCCTTCCTCCCGGTCAGGTTTCTCCTGGGCCAGGGCCTCCACTGGACATGATATTTTACCCTTTTTAAGGCTCAGCCTAATCTCCAAAGCCTCATAAAGGCTAGTCGGCAGAAAAAGGAAGGATTTAAGTGAGTGGCCAGCGATGCTATTCTGGGTGACAATGAAAAGAGCCATGAAGGCTATTTCTCCCGGTTCAAAGATGGAGAATCAGATGGACCTGCCTGTGCTATGGATAGAGAGATTAAGCTAGATAAGGACTCTTTGTTTAATAAAGTTGCTATTGAATAAATGAGATGATATAACTAAAATGAGGAAGGAAATATCCTCACTTCATGGAACCATAGTAGCTATGTAACCAGAGTAACATAGTTGAGTCCATGGATATCTTGACCCCTCTATAATCAGTGGTGTTATCATACCAGGGTCCCTATGAGCACTGCATCTTACCCTTGACACTGAATGATCAACATTAGGTGTTAGCCTAAGCAAAAGTTAATTAATACATGAAACAAAAAGCATTAATCCATCAAAAGTGTGTCAAACCCCCAAGCACTGTGTTATCTTGTATTACTGGCCTTTGTCCCCTCTTCCATTGCCCTTATCTCCCCATCCAATTTTGTCTTCTCTGTCTTGTCTCTATTTAGATTGTAAAATCTTTGAGGCAGGGATTTTTTCTGCCTGTAAAGTGCCATGGTATTTGTGAGTGCTGAATAATGGGACTTAAATCCACAACGTGCCCAAACTCCAGTGGGCTATCAAGGGACACATGACCAAAAGCTTCTAGAATCCCTCCCCCCACCATTTTAGTAACCTGAAAACAAGCCTGTAAACAAGCAGACTGTTGACTTGTAAACAGCTTTAAACAGAGATTAATGGAAATCCATACACTTCACTTTAAGACAAGTATATACTCATAAAACTAAGGCATTCTCTGCTGGAACTACGTGGAGAAGAATGGTCATCTTTTCGCCTTTTACATAAGAGACAACCCTGATCTGTGTTCTCGGTCAGTTCTTCATGATCATCACTTTTGTTCAAGTCTGAAATTGTGTACGTATCGATTTCTCACAGCACTTAAGTATCTCCTGTTTTAACCACCTATGAACACAGTTCAAGGTTGCATGATGGCTTTATTGCAATTCAATTTATCATAATAGAAATTTCAGCAAGATTCAGCATATCTATATCTTTACATCACTGATGCAGCACAGTATTCAAAATGTGAGGCTATTGTAAATCAACAAGGTTATATAAATATTAAAGCTGTAAGCCAACTTGCACTAACTGATTTTAATGTAAACCACAAGGACAGGGAGATTAAAATTCACAGATTATTAACTGTTTATAATTGCAGGGTTTGTCATTCCATCTGCCATCTGGATACATTTCTACACAGTCTTCAATTCCACCAAGATTATTTGGTTCTCCTGCAGCCCAGTTTGAGTATTCTATTGCTTCACCACTTAGATACTTAAATGAACCTTCTGTTTGTATATTGTTTATTCCAATATATGCTGCTTTGTTATGACGAACTACTATTTGTTGTATGGCGCTGTTCTCTGCAGAATTCCTTGGAGAAGCAATCAGGCCACCAGCTTGGGAACATGTGGCTTTTGAGGTCTCAAAGTCACCTTCAGAGCCATTGGCTTGAAATGTTTTTTCACTGGCACTACTGACATTTAAGAAAATCCAAGCTAGAAAAAACACAGAAGTACAGTACATCTAAGTTACATTTTTTTCCCATGCAATATTCTTCAGATTAGAGTAACAAGTTCTTGGAGCCTGGAGCAAGAGGCAGTTATTTTTGTCGATTCATTCTGTCATTCCAGCTGCACACCGACCCAGAAGTTTGAAAGGGGAAGAATATTTTACTGGTGCAGAGAAAACTATGGACAGAGGCAAAAAGTCTCAGGAAGACCCTAAAACAACCAGGAAAAATCTTAGGTTGAGGTTTATACTTTATTATTATTATTTTAGTTAGCTATGAAGGCATAGCTGAGGAAGTTTTTATTGTCCTAGAGAGCAGAGTTGGAATTGTACACAATACCAGAGTTTAATACTATTTTGGCAGCCTAAAATATCGCCATGTCACTATTGTAAGGTGCAGTGTTTGGGAACATTACTGCAGTATTTTTTTTATGAGGCCAGGCCCATTGTCCTTGATATGAGAATTTCTGTTATCATTCCATTATATCAATTAGCATTTGGAGCTCTCTTTACAGGTAAGACTCAAGGGTCTATTCCTGTTCCAGAGGAAGTAAATGGGAAATCAAGGGGCAGAATGAGGCCACATGTGCTGTTGATGTCAGAGAGTGGTCATCTCCCACTATTCTTTTTGGTCACAGGACAAATCAAATAACATTTCAGACACAAAGTAGACCCTACGCAAGCCACAGTATTTCATCTTAAGTATATTTTGGATGGGATTTTTTTAGCACTTGATCCCACAACTGTTCTTGGGTGGACTTTCCTATTTACATCAAAGTGGAGACCTGCCGAGGCTAACAATACATGTGACAAGGTTAGACCAGTACTGCCCATATTGTAGAATTGAGTTACTTTACTAAAACATCCAACAAGCACATAGAAGTTTGAAGTATGAGCGAATAGCAGAAAGCCCAGATCCGACACCACATATGAATCCTTTTTAACTCTGAAGAAGTAGGGATCTAGATCTGCATCCAAATTACTCCATTTGGGCGCATCTCTCAGTGACTGGAGTGAACAGCACTTTATTTGTCTTACCTTTTTGGATGTTGCTGACAGTAGCTTTCAGGGTCTTCAGTTGTTCTTGCAAATCACTTATTTCAGTTTTTAAAAGCTCACATTCTGAAGGAGAAAATAATAGCATTGTTCTTATTGTGTCACATTAAAATATGCAAGGTTTTCTAAAAGCTTAAAAAAGCCAGAGAAGTCACCTCCAGAACTAGTAATGAATCACAAGTGTAACACCAAAGATACTGTTTTTGATTTCTTGGTTGCTCAAGAAGATACAACAAGTTTAAAACTGAGGTTCTGAGGCCACAAGTCCACTGAAAATGAAACTACTTGTTGAGTGAAATTCTCAGTAGCACCTGCAGCAATGTTAGCTTTTCAATTTCATTAAAAATTAGAAGCACATCCTTCATCCCATGAACCCAGGGATCAGGTACCCATCACTGTGGTGTTTCTCTCCTATAGGATTGTTTGAGTTCATCAGACCAACTTCTGGTAACCCTGCAGGCTCACTCACTTCTCTCCCTTGAAAACCAGACTGCCTGGTTTCCCCAGTGCCCACCTCTGAATATTTCTCCCTCGCTCAGAAAGAAGCAGCAAAGCCCTACTGGAACATTTATGAAATGAAAACCATTCAAACATCCATAAAGGCCTTTCTGTCTGCCCTGTTGGGCTTCTTCTTTATCACCCCCTCAAAAGGGGGGTACTGCTTACCTCTGCCTCCACAGTCTCCCTTTGGTCCTTCTGCACCTCTATCTCCTTTTGGTCCAGGGGATCCATCCTTTCCTGGAAGACCTGGTAACCCTCTTAATCCTTGCAATGCAATGTGTTTATTCAGGGAAAAGGAAGAGACAAAAATAAAAGCAAGTAAACAGTAGAATTTGTAGGTGTTATAAGAGTTTGTGATGTCATAATTAAAGATGGACAAAGATTAGATCATCAAAAAGAACAATGAATTTTTGAGGAACAATGAACTTTGATCCAGATCCAAGCTTTATAGCTTGGTTCTATTGCTACAATTTAAATATCAAATTCAAATATCTGAAAAGTGTTCATAAGTTTGGTGGTTTCACTTCTACATGGAAATATTGGTATGTGAGTATAGCTGGAATTCCTAAAATATTTCTCAGCATGTACAGATTTAAAGCCATATTTTCCACAGACCTTGGAACCAGATTTTGAAGTGCCCAGAATGCACTACTGGGACCAGATTTTGAAGTGCCCAGCATCCAGAATTGGGTTAAGATCTTCAAAAGCTTAAACACTCTCATTGTGACACTTGCAACTGAATATTTAAAATAACTCCGCACTCAGTGCACTGTTTTGAAAATATGGTGCTTAAATGGGAGCTATGCTCTTTTGAAAATTTAGTGACTCTAGTCTATAATCCCTTGTGCCTCTATTGCCCATTTCTAAAATGGAGATACTACTCCCGTCTTTCTTTCTTTCTTTCTCATCTATTTAGTTTGTAAGTTTTTCAGGGCAGAATTTTTCTCTTAGCATGTTTTATATAGACTGCCTAACAAGATGGTTTTCAGATATCTGTTAGGGACTAAGTGATATTGTAATACAAATAAATACTAAGTACAGTGTGATGAGAATAACTTCTTATAGTAACTTCTAGAGAGTAGGCTGAATGCCCCTTCATCCTTTGCCTCTATCTGCAGCAGTGAGACCTATTCAATTTTTCCAGGGTCTGTCTCTTCAGTGCCAATTCAACTTAGTTTGAGGCTTGACAATACCCGAATGTATATCACCCTGATGTTGGCCATCTGCTGACACTGCCAAGAGTGCTATTAGTCTTATTTATTATGTATGTGTGTTTGTGTGTATCTTAACCACCAAGAAATGCACTGTAACAAGCAAGTTATTTCACATAGATCACAGGACAGGCATTGGCTGGTAACAAGTTTCAGACACTGCCAGTGTGGATCAGATTCAAAACTGGTGGCCTGGAAGTGAAAGGGTCTAGAGCACATAATCTCAGAAGCATCTGGTTCCAAATTGTAACATAGCTTTTATTTTACTTTGAACAATACTGTTAGTTTCATCCTAGTGTTTTAGTAATTCACAATAAATTAAGAATCTCTGGATTGTTCATGCTTGACAAAACTTTTTGCTCAGGTTCCATCTAGCTACATGATTTGAATTATGCATTCTTTTTATTAGCTTTTAAAAAAATACCAATCTGACCAACAGGTGAACAGTAAATCAATATTTCTATACCTTGATCTCCCTTTTCACCTTTAGGGCCATCTTTTCCATCTCTTCCTGGTAGTCCGTTTTGAGCAGGTCCGCACACAACTAGTGTACATGCATTCTGATCCCATTTTTGGACACGCTGAGCAGGATTTGAGTTGGAAGTCGTCACCAGAGTTAACGCCAAGACAAAAGTGTTGAATATTGGAAGGAGCAGCATTGTTTGATTCCTAGCCTGTGGAAAAAAATCATTAAAAGAATTACCCATAAGGAATTTTGAGTACAAGTAAACTCTTTATGTTGCAATATTACACATTGGCTCTATAAATGTATGCTAAATGTCTACTTTCTAAGACATTTGTATTAGTTTGTTATATTTTTAGTCAGAGCTTCAGTGGGCATGAAAAAAACTTTTAAATTATTCTTTATTCAAATCTTAATGAAGTACCCTTAATTTTGGAATTTGTCCTGCTCCAAAAACCCCACAACTTGAAACAAAAAAAGCAGCAAATTTCAATTAAGTCCCATCAGGTTGGGACATAATCCTTAAAGTTTTAGTAGATCACTGCTTTTAAAAAAGTGAATTATGTTTGGACCTGCACAAGTGCACTGAGGATAGAGTGGAAGTGAGTACCAGGGCTGGACCACAATTGCAATACTTGCACTTGGGAATATAGCTGTATGCTTTCATTTCAAAGCTAATGTATGGCGTAGACTCCCCAACTTATCTGGTAATGATTTCTAAAATTGCATATACTTCCTAAATGAATAGCATAAAGAAATAGACAAGATGTATTTTATTATACTCTGAATAAAATAGGAACATAAAACCATGACTGTTATTTTCTAAATTAAAACACAAACTATAATATACTGTAACCTTAAACCTTGAATGATGTGGAAAACCATCATACACATGTTTAGTAGACATAAATAAAAGATTTTAAGGAAATTTCTATCATAAACTTCTTACAAACTATGCACAACTTTATAATTAAAGAACAGACTTAAACGAGAGCAACAATACCATCCAACCACTTACTTTGCAATTCCTGATTTTCTAGAAAAAGCATTCACAGGAATAATTTACTATGAGTTTGACCCTGTATTTATATGCTACAGATTAAGTAACATGAGCTCTGGTTTCTAAGATATGCCCATTTACAGTAAAATACTCATTTAAAAATAGTTTAAATTTACAGTAAACAGCTTTAGTGATATCTTGAAACCATGATAAGAAAGATAAAGCACAAAGAACTAATTTTTTCCTGTTGGCAAAACACTAAGGAGGAACTGAATCGACTGCAACTCAGACTTCCCCAGAACATCTCTTAAAGCAATGCATGTTTTATATGCAGCTGACAATTTAACCATATGTAAATTGTACATTAATAATTAATAATCCTGGATTTCACTGACCTTGTCAATAAATTAAGATACAAATTTACCTAAAATAGAGATGTTTCTGAATTTTTTTTCTATACAATGGGCTCAAAGAGATTTGTTTGTACTACCTAAACAAGAGCTCTGTGTATCTCAAAAGCTCATCTCTTTTATCAACAGAAGTTGGTGTCACTGTGCCTCCGTGGGTCACAACCGAGAATACCAAATTCAGGACAAACTGCTGAGAAATAGGGCAGACAGCCCCCAAAACTGGTAGTTATTCTCCCATAAAATATATCAAACCAGCAATAAAAGTTAACTTCTGTTTCATCACACTGGCTAATAAAAAGTCAGAAAAGCAGTTTCCTGAGGCATTCCAGTCCTGGATTCAACATCCAGATGCTAGACTTAAAGATAAGTGGTTCTTTAAAATCAGTTTAATTAAACAAAGGTATCTTCTGCTCCCAAAGGACCAGCAACACACCCAGGTCAATATACAATTCAGATCTTACTGAAAAATCACACTGTTGCCAATCCTTCAGTATCTAAAATCTAAAGGTTTGTTGAAAGAAAGAAAGAAAGAAAGAAAGAAAAGTTAAAATTGATTAAAGGAATCAAATACATACAATAATTGCAAAGTTCTTGGTTCAGGCTTATAGCAGTGATGGAATAAACTGCTGACTTAAGTCAAGTCTCTGGTTGCTTCCAAATCATTGGAAGGTCCTTAGTCCAATAGTTACAATGCTCCCATTAGTATAAGTCCATAGTTCAGAGGTTTGAGCAGGACAGAGCAAAATGGAGATGTTTCCAGCACCTTTTATAGCTTCTGCCATGTGGAGGGAAGCCCATTGTTTCAAACAAAGCCCTCAACACAGTAGTGGAAGACTACAGGTAAAAGATGGAGTTCGGAGTCACATGAGCAAGTCACATGTCCATGCATGACTTCTCTTAGTCATAGCATGAAATTCCATTAAGAGTAGATAGGTGTCTTCCATTGTGAGTTAAGTGTTCTCTAATGGTTCATTCTATTTGAATAATTCCTTTACAACGTGCTGGCTAAACACCTTGTTGGTACTACTCAGAAGCAAACACCTTAGAAATACAGGCATATAGTTAATTTCATGTACAAAAATGATAGATGCATACAAATAGCATAATCATATTCAGCAAATCATATCCTTTCTATAGATATCTTATCTGCCACATTTTGTACAAAGAATGAGGAGTCCTTGTAGCACCTTAGAGACTAACAAATTTATTTGGGCATAAGCTTTTGTGGGATATAAACCACTTCATCAGATGTATGGAGTGGAAAATACAGTAAGAGGAATATATATTATAGCACATTAAAAGATGGGAGTTGCCTTACCAAGTGGGGGGGTCAGTGCTAACGAGGCCAATTCAGTCAAAATGGATGTGGCCCATTCATGACAAGAAGGTATAAATATCAACAGAGGGAAAATTATTTTTTGTAGTGACGCAGCCACTCCCAGTCTTTATTCAGGCCTAATTTCATAGTGTCAAGTTTTGTGCAAGATTTGTTGCAATTATATAACAGTGTTAGCAACAATGATCTACCTGGTTATAGTTTAATCAGTTAACATCACACCCCCAATGCAAAATCAATGCAGGAAGGGGTGTCCCAGACAATGCTGAATGCATCACAGGAACTTCCCATTCGTGGTTCTGTATTACTACAGCTTCTAACCCAATGTTAGAAGTGTCAGCGTATAACAGAAATGGTTTATCAAAATCATGTTTGTCTAAAACAGGCTTTTTCTTTGTATGGTTCGTTATGAAAGTAATAATATTATTCAATCCCTTTAAAAACCCAAGGTAAAACTTGCTCAAACCAATAGTGGATTGGATCTGCTCTTGTAGAGTAATTCTTGTATGTCTTGTGATCTTGCCCAGAGCTAATGAAAATACCTAATTTATTCATACAAGCTCTGGGAAATGTTTGGAACCCAATTAACATCAAGTTAATGTAGATATTAATGTTCTCCATAGTGTAGGAATCTTAGCATTTAGACATGAAAACAATATGGTATAGTGCCTCAGTTTTCCTTTTTATGCAGCGCATTAGGTGTGTAATGTCTTTTCTCCTGTGTACAGTTTCAAGACTGGTTACAGGCACTAACTTTGAAATATCAGTATTACATGGCCTTAGACATAAAGTGTGTTGTCATGTAATGAAACAGTATAACCATAAAGGCTTTTAGGACACAGTGAGGTCTTATGTATCACTCCCAATATGGTCAAGGTTTTTTTCAAAAGATCTTGCACATTGTACATGTTTACAGTTTTTTACCCACGAAAGCTTATGCTCAAATAAATTTGTTAGTCTTTAAGGTGCCCCAGACTCCTTGTTGTTTTTGTGGATACAGACTAACACAGCTACCCCCGATACATAAGCAATGCATTAGTTATAAGAGCTAACTCCAGCAATAATATTAATATCAAATCTATCACAAGTGTACATTCACAAGCATTTTTGTCATGTCACACCTTTGGCACAATACCCTTGGGCTTTTGGCATTCTAGGGTTAACCTGTGGCTTCCATTTGTAAGATTAATTTTTCCCTTACTCCCTGTCAGTACCATCAAAATCTGAGCTCTTTTGTGTAACAGAATTAATTGGCTGGCTAGGTGTGTCCTCTTTGCTAACAGTTATGGGCAAGTCTTCCTCCCCCGTCAGTCAGGTAATTTGCATCAACAGAGACACTGTACCAGGGGTCTCAAACACGTGGCCTGCGGGGCTATTTCCTGCAGCTCGCCAAGCGCCCCGTGCCCGCCCACCGGCCTACCTCCAGGCCAGGCGTGGGCAAACTACAGCCACAGGATTGCCCTCATCGAGCCCTGCACCACTCCCTGTGGCTGGGGGGTGGGGAGAAGCAGAGGGCTCAGTCTGTGTGTTGCCCTGTCAGGCACCCTCCCCCCGCAGCTCCCATTGGCCGGGAACAGGGAACCACGGCCAATGGGAGCTTCCGGGGAGGTACCTGGAGGCACGGCAAGCAGCGTGTGGAGCCCTGCGTCCCTCTCCCCCAGGGGCCATAGGGACATGGTTCCAGCTACTTCCTGGAGCGGGACCAGGGCCAGGGGCGGCAGCCTGCCCTGGCCCCAGTGCATGCCACTGTCACCCCGAAGCCCTCCTGCACCCCGCCCCCAACTCCCTGCCCTGAGCCCCCTGCCTGCACCTGAACCCCCTGCTGCACCCCAACCCCCTGCCCTGAGCCCCCTGCCGCATCCCACACCCCTCTTGCACCCCAATCCCCTGCCCTGAGCCCCCTGCTGCATCCCACACCCCTTCTGCACCCTGAGACCTCTTGCACCTCACCTCCCTGCCCTGAGCCTCCACCACACCCCTCATGCACCCTCTGGGGGCAGGGAGGGGTGGAGTTGGGGTGGGGACTTCAGGGAAGGGGTGGGAAGAGGCGGGGCCTCATGGAAGGGGTGGAGTGGGGGCAGGGCCAGGGGCAGTAAGGCGGTGTGTCAGTGATGCAGCCCTCGGGCCAATGAACTAGCCCTCATGGTCATTTGAGTTTGAGATCCCTGCACTAGAGTTTACAAATTTTCAGATTCTTAACTGTTACCAATTGCAAGGCTGGACTTTGTCTTAAAAAGATACCATCCATTTTCACTAGCATGTTAGACTCAAGGTTCTTTTGTCCTTCCATTACCAACCTCTGCTTCCACATGGAATTGGATGTTAAGTCCACTAAGAGACTACAAGACATATCCAAAGTGTCTAGAGATGAGAGTTTGCCTGTCATCCCCTGTATTCTTGAGAGATCAACTGCACAGCTGTCCTGCTCTGTAGATTCATCTACCCAGTCTTAACCTCTGAACCTGAGACACAGACTGTTCACTTAAAGAATCAACATGGAAACATTCCTGTCCCAACAACAGTGTCTTCCCAACAAGCTGGCCAAACACAGTCAGTTGATCATCATAGGGCCATTCAAATTCCCTAACAATCTTCATTCCACCTTGTAAAAACCTTCTTTAAGTTATCCACACTGGGGGCTAGTCTACACTGGCAATGCTAAAGCGCTGCAACAGCAGCACTTTAACATGGCTTGTGTGGTCACGGCAGACGACAGCAGCTCTAAAAAACCCATCTCAACAAGGGATGTGGCTCCCAGTGCTGGGGCACTGTCTACACTGGAACTTTACAAAACTGAAACTTGCTGCGCTCAGCGGGGTGGTTTTTTCATGCCTGGTCTCTGGGACTTTGTTATGACACTAACTGGATGCAACCTATTTACAATATCTTTCTCTCTAGCAGACACAAACTTAGGAACATTTCCTTCCTGGGCTTTAGTTAAATCCAGAACCAACTCTGGGACAACTGATAAATTCTCAAGTAGCATAAGCTGAGAAGCACTTTCTGTATGCACACCAAGAGGTACGAACTGCTTGGATAAGCATCCCAATGTGTGTATGCTTGTCTGAATCACACTCATCTTCAGACTCCTTAGAGATTTCCCCATTACTATCTACTGCATTAAGAGTCTTCAGTGACACAGACCTAGACTTTTCCCCAGTATCTCTTGTAGAAGTTTCTTTGTACTGTCCAGCAGAGCAAGGAGAACAATGGTGAGGTTTGGCTTTTTGTAAATTTCACACACAAGTTCCCCACACAAACCAAAATTATCATTTTTTAATTATTTGGCTGATTTACAGCCCTGCTTGTCAAAAATTGTCAGAGCTGAACCATTTATAAATACATTATGTTATCACCCAGTAGTCATAGACTGTATTATACATCTACAATGCCTTTCAACCAAACATCTTCTAGGTGTTTTACAAGCAATAAAGAATTAATCCTCAAGTAATCTCTGAGAATTTTCTGTTTTATCAAAGGCTCAAGTCAAGATTTTCAACTAAAGTAACCTGCTAAACCAGTAGGCTGATAAATCAGTGACATGATTTTCAGAAGTACTGGGAATCCAAGATTTTCAAAACTGATGTGTGATTTTGGGTGCCCAACTTGAGACAACTTAAAGTGGCCTGATTTTCAGGGAGTGGGATGCTCAGCACTTGCTGAAAAACAAGGCCCTTTAAGGTGTTTCAGGTAGGGTACCCAAAAGACAAAATACAGTTTCTGCATGTAAAAATACACCCAGTATAATAAATAAAATAATAATAATAATAATAGCCACAAGCTACAGTAACACAGACAAACAGAACATTTTTGTTCTTGTTCTGCCAACAATGGTTTGTTTTTTTTCTTCATGGTATTTGGTTATTGCCTGTTATCATCATCATCATGAAGCTAATGTTTATATAGTGTTAGGCACTTTACAGAACAAGTAAGAGACAGTCACTGACTCAAGGAATATGCAGTCTAAGGGCCAGATCCTGAGCTAGATTTTTGGAAGGGATCCATGCCAGTGTAAAGGTTTGCCAGTGCATTTGAAATTGCAGGATTGGACTCTAATTTTAGACATTATATAACGAGTAAGAGCTACAAACAGCAAGGGGCAGAAACGAGGGAAGGTGAGAGTTACAATGACATGATTACACGGTTCCTGCATTTCATTGTGCGTACATCTATGTGATCCTTTCTCCAAAATAAATTCAAAGTTAAATGGATTATTTGTCATCAAACAACTGTTTTGCAGCTAAAATTTCCCATTATTTAACTATGAATTGTGGACTGTTTCCTTTTCCCACGGACGTCAAGTGTTAATAATTCTGGCCTCTTGATTTTAACTTGAAATTAACAGAGCATCTGCATTAGGTCCATGAGACCCTATTTTGAGCTTCACAGGCGGGTCCTTTGTTGATCATATTACAGCAGCTCCTGGGATTGGCCACTCATCATATTTCTGTTCTTTGTCCTGGACGCAGAGGAAGCTCGAAAAGCCACAATTCTCCTTCTCCTGCAATCCTGTCCTGGAGCTACTATACGTTATCACAGCATGGACCACATTCCAATGGAGAGATTGCATGCGGGACACTTCCCCTCTGGTTGGTGTTTGAACCCACTCTCTCCTCCTACTGAGCTTGACATAACATTCCTGTGGCAAACAAAGAAATTGTTCACACAGAAAATTAATATTAAGAAAGTTCTTTTAGCATCTTTTAACATGATTGAGGTGAAGGAGGAGAGCCAATAATATGTAACGAGTCATCTTTTCTCAGACCACCAGCAAGCACCCACAGCCCATCTTCAAGAGATGGGCTTGAAAAGCACTGACCAGCTCTACATTTCTGTCTCTTGCTGCATCCAAAGCTACAGTGTTTTTTCCGTGAAGAATTTGCCTCTAAACTCTGACATCTGTACAATTCATCGTAAATTATTAGCAAAGATTCTGTATATTCTAAGCTTCAACATGACATTTCAAACTACGTAGCAACGATGGCATGAGTCAAGGACTAAGTAGCAGTTTAACGCTATCTTACATGGCTTTTTGGAGGGCAAGAGCTTAGTCAGGCTCTTCATATTAATTTACTAATAATATTTTGTACTTAATGGAGCTTCTTATCCAAAGCTAGTTACATTATTTACAAAGGAGGGAAAGTATTGTCCCAATTTTACAGAGAGAAATTTAGACAAAGCGAGGTTAATTTATTTGTTCACAAACTTGTTCATTTTTATTTTGTATTATGTATATTTTATTTTATAATACAAACAAAACTCTTGCTTTCTTTTCATTAGATTTGAAATTTTTAAGAAAACCAAGCTGTTGAGGAAGTGCCCTTCTAGCAATCCCAAACAACAGAAAGGAAGCACTAATTAAACAGTATACTATATGAAAACCAATACTTACAAGTTCCCTTAAGACAATTTTAGAGTAATCTGTCTCTGTCTCTTACTGAAAGTTCTCTACTAGAAATAGAGGGTCCTTTCTGGGATCTCCTTCTCAGATATAGAAAACTGTTGTAAGTGAATTTCCATTTATCATGGGACATCTCCATCGGAGACATCACTTCAAATAATATCCAAGGCCATCTATAAAGTTGGAAAACAACAGCACTTCCCTCTTTTCCCACAACACATCAGGTAACTGAAATCAATGGCATGCCTATCTCTGCAATGGAGCTATTGAGACCAATAAAATAATACTCTTAAGGACTTTCTAACTTTAGATTAATGGGTCCATATCTGAGGACAGTATCAAGTGCTTATATGAGATCTCAGTAGAGATGCATGCATTTATACAGGTATTTCATTTTAAATTCTGATGAAATTGGCCTACCACACAATATTTTATGACTATGAGAGACTATCTGAATACAATAATTGGATATGCTAAAATGGCCTATTGTGGAAAAAAAGAGGATTTATTGAAATGATTATTGGAAAATTGCCATTTTATCAGGACTCCAAGAGTAAAGTATAAAATAGTTAATAACCTGGTTATTTCTTCCAGGTTATTCCCCCATCAACAAGGGATGTAACAAGACTGTCGCAGGCTTTGACAACGGCCTATCATGATTCATATCTCCCCAGTTAGCACCCATATTTCTAGCTTTGGGTTTGGAAGTCATCATGGGATGCCTTACATTCCCTATCCATTGCATATTGTTGCACTGTTTCTTAATACTTTGGTCATTGTTAACATTGTAAGCTGCACCTAACTGAAACTAAATAGGCCTAAATTGCTTTGGTTAGCAAGTGAACCCTCCATTATTCCTTCTGCTAGAGAGGTCCAGTAAGGCTGTAGAGACAAACAAAGGGGAAAATACCCTTAGGCTTGAAGAGGTCGGGTTATGTTTAGAAAGGAGGAGATGGGCCTAGCAAGGGAAAGGGAGGAGATAGCATGACAGAGTCGCCTTATAGAGGAAACTGGAAAGGCCTGAGAAATAACTTTAAAATGATCAATTAATTAAAAGGTGGGAAGGTGTTTGCAAAACTTAGTATGAACAAGATAGTTTTGAAGAATTGTATTTTTAATTTAATTGGAAACATGATTTTAAATTTATTTGAACTTGGTTATTTTGAGTTGGAATGCCAAACACAACCAATGCTTAAACTCCTTTGATTTTTGGTTGTCACCTTGATAACTAGCTAAGTTGAGGAGTTAAGTACACCACTGACAGCCCAGCCAGCGCGTGGCTGAAAATAATGTCTAAAACAACATGGAAAACCAAGTTTTTGGTTCTGCACTTCCCTCGATCCCCACTCCAGAGGCAGTGAGACATTCGATCAATGAGAGGCTGAAAAGAATCTCAAGTGCCAGGTTGCCAAAAGAAAACCGGGCAACTCTCTCAGTGTGCACTTATAACTGCAGAACACTGATGAGGCCTCCCTCATCAGTAAACCAATCAATAAACCATCTCATGGAGGAAAAGGCAAAAACAGCCTGCGATGTGCTGGGCGTTTGCCAAACACAGCAAAAGAAGGAGATGGAGGTCAGCTGGCGGGATGGAAGCATGGTCATTCTAGGAAAAGATGACGGCACAAGGACAGCTGGAGGAGTTGGATTCATCATAGACAAGGAATGGGCTTCAAAAATCATCTTGTGCCATTTGAAGTCATTGTGTATTGGGGTGCTTTACCTCTGATTGAACCAATACAGCACTCTCAAAATCATCCAGATCTATGGTCCCACAACTGCATGCAAAGATGATGATGTGGAAGGATTCTATCAGGAGCTGGAGGAAACCCTCACTCAGAGTTCCACATATACGATTGCGATAGGAGACTTTAATGCCAAGGTTGGAAGATGGAGAGAGTGCAAAAAGTTCATAGGAAGGTACGGTATCGGAGAATGAAACGTGCGAGGAGAACGACTAGCTATCTTGGCAGAGACGAGGAGAATGTTCATTGGTAACACCTGGTTCCAAAAGAAGGCCAACAGGAGATGGACTTAGATCACACTGAATATGAAGACAAAGAATGAAATATATTAATTTCTGATCGATAGACGATGCATTGTGAAGGATATTTCAGTATTGCCATCATTTAACATTGGTAGTGATCATCGCCTACTGAGATCCAGACTCACATTCACTGTGAAGGTAGAGAAAAAGGCACTGTGTATGGTGAACAGAAGGCACCAACCGGTAGCTTTTGATGAGACAATCCTGAAGGAAAACATTTCCAGGGAAGAATGGAGCCTCCTGGATGACTGTGGCAAGGATTATGAGAACTTCAGCAAGAGACTGAAATGGTGCGTGAAATCAGCTGAGCGTGAAAGACCAAAAAGAGATAGCGGAAGAATCTCAGAGAATACAAAGACCTTATTGGAGAATAGGAGGAAAATTAAAAGAAATGGAAGCGACAGGCTTGAGTATTCTCTTCTCTGCAAGCTCACACAAATGAAGCTGAAGGAAGACTTCAAGAAATTTTGAACCAAAAAGCTCCTAAAGGCTGCTAAAGATCATAAAAATCTCAAAAAATGCAAACGAGAATTGGCATTGTATAAGTCATCATTATCGGTTTTGAAGAACAAGGATGGAGAATCAGTAACCGGTCAAACAGAGATGGAGGCAATCTGCAGGAATTTCTATACCCAGCTGTTTGCATCCCATATAGATGTCCCAATGCCATCACTTCAACAAACCGATGAACACATACTCCCGGTTCTCATCAGCGAAATCCGTCATGCAGTCCATCAAATGAAAGAGGGGAAGGCTCCAGGCAAGGATGGTCTGACAGCAGAAGTGCTTAAGGTGGGCGGTCAGGAACTCTGGAAATCTCTCACCCAAAGGTTCAGCAGTTACCTGGAAATCCAGAAGATACCATCCAGGTGGAAAGAGTCCAATACCATCTTGCTGCATAAGAAAGGCGATGGAGAAAATCTAAAGAACTATCGCTTGATCTGCCTGCTTTCGCATGTCTATAAATTGTTCACTAAAATAATAACAAATCGACTATTGTGAAACCTGGATGAACAGCAACCTAGAGAGCAGGCTGGTTTTTGAAGAAATGACAGCACAATAGACCACATCTTCACTCTAAACCAACTACTAGAACGTTCAAGGGAATACAAGTTCCAATTGTGCATTGCCTTCATGGACTACAAGAAGGTGTTTGATAGCATGGAGACCAATGCCATTCTTGAAGCTCTTTCAGAACAGGGAATCAGTGCAAAATATATCACATTATTAAAGGAAGCAAACTCTGGCTGCAGCACAGATATATCGCTATTCTATACTCCCCTCCGAATACCCATCGAGAAAGGTATGAAACAAGGAGATACAGTTTCACCAAAATTATTCACAGCCTGCTTTGAATTGGTCTTTTGATGAGCAGTTCTGAAAGGTGGGATTAATATCCATGGCAAGTGGCTAAACCATCTCAGGTTTGCAGATGATATAGTGCTGATAGCCAAAAATACAGTCCAGCTTGTGAGAATGCTTAAAGAACTGAACTCAAAAAGTAGTCATGTCGGACTAAAAATGAACCAGTTGAAAACAAAATATGAGATCAGATGTTCTGCCAAGAACCCAAATAACTCTTGGAGGAAAGCAGATCCAAGAGGCTGACAAATACATTTATTTGGGCCAGGAAGTCAACATGTGCCACAATCAGAAAGGCGAACTGTCATGCAGAAAAAAAGCTGGATGGTGCACATTCAATGACATCAGGGACATCCTCCAAGGAAAGATCAGCAAAACAACATATACAAATCTTTTTAACTCGACCGTGCTTCCAGCGATGCTATATGGCAGTGAAACATGGTCGCTGATGAGGATTGAAGAACATCAACTGTCTGTCACACAGAGGGCGACGGAACAATCATTTCAGGGCATTTTGCTCCATGATCACACCCCCAATGAAATAGTTAGGCAGCAGTCTGGAGTCCATATGTTGTTGTTGAAAGCAGGCTCAGAAAAATGCGATGGGCAGGACATGTGGCCCGACTCAGTGTCAACAGATGGACTGCAGCTATATCTGACTGGTATCTGCGAGAACTGAAACAGCCATGAGGTCAGCCTCCAAAGAGGTGGGATGATTTTCTAACAAGGAGATATGGACAAACATGGAGAAGGATGGCCAGAGCGAGAGAAGATGTGTTGTGATTGGCTCAGTCTTAACTGATGAAGGACTGACAGTCTACGCAGTCTACCTTGATAACTGGAATGACTGAAATCAAACTAAAACACACTGCAAAACTCTTCAGCACAAGTGTTTTAATTCCATTTTAAAGAGAGCCCTGAATTAGGGAGTCTTTCTACAAATGAATGAGACCTGGCAAGTTTGGTTGACAAAGCACCAATGGTAGTTTTGAATAAAAGTAAACAAAAATCTCTCTGTTGGAACTCCATCTGCCTACAAAGAAAATGCTGGTGGCATTGCAGAAGATGGAATTGAATATAGAAATTAAATAGATAAGGTTAACAAAAAAAATCTTACGTGTGAAAAAAGTTATCTCCATAAATTACCAAATTAAAAACTAAAATTTAATTTCCTTTTTTTCCCATTTTGCACTTCACTTATTTAGACAATGAAAATAGGCTGGTCATTTTCACTTTGTTTAGGGCTGGAGTCTTCCATACCTGCCCCCTCTGTGTAATACCTTTTTCCACAAGTAAGTAAGGGTGGCAGGATCTGTCTTTTTCTTTTCAGTTTCCATTTCGAATTCTCCTGCATTTTGGATTACCTAGGAAACTGACTTGCTGCCGACAACCATTTTTAGCAGTGGGTTCCCTGAACTGGTGCTAAAAACAGTTTTAGTGACAGTGTAGATGGGAGAAAGCTATTTTGGCAAGGTTAAAATGATCTTGAATCGGACTTCAGAGTTAGTTTTTACTGGGAAGCCATCCTACAATGTTATCTAAATTTGCAAAGATTCAATTCGCTCTTAGATTTCTGAGTAATGTGGGAATATTAGAGTGAAAAGGTGGGTGAGGAAATATTTTTTATTGCATCAACTTCTGTTGGTGAGAGAGCCAAGCTGTCTCTCTAATATCCCAGAACTGACACAGCTACAACTATGCTGCATATAATAATGTGGGGTAGCAGTCACTTGTCTCCAAGTAGATATTAGATGCTCTCTCTATAATCCAGTCCTAAAGTCAAGTTAAATTTCTTGGCTCCAGAACTTTGCAGAAAAAAAAAATGTACTCACTGATATTATCAACAAGGAAAACAACATTCGATTTCTCTTTCTCATATTATGGTCGATATCATGTTATCATGATTATTTTGCGTTCATTTATTAATGTTTCTAAATGGTATTAGTTTTGAAAAACACAGCAAACAGACTCGTGATGGACATTCAGATCAATGAGCTTAGTCTCTGTGATTTTTCTGGCTCATCCCATTGCCTTTTGTTACCTTTTTGAGTCTGTCAACAACAGTGGGATAGGGCACATACTGCTTCTTTGATTTAAGGCTGGCTAAATTAATTGACTTAACTGTGTGCGAGCATGACTGTATTGCTAGGGTAAGTAATTTTTAGGGTGTGTAGAGCTTATGTTTTTGTGCTTGGTTTTTAAATGGAAAATGCCTCGTATTTTTTATTACTAGTGTGCATGACTTGGTTTCCGTGTTCAGTTTTGTATTGATTCTTGATGGAATGCATAGGTAAATCAAAAGGGACTGTTAAAGAACCAGCAGGAAAGGCAAGAAACATACCTTCAAAGGAATTAAGGTAACAATGCCTGGGCCATCAACTGGGGGCAGAAGCGATCTATGTGGCATGAGCCAGGCTATGATGTTTTACCCTTTTTAAGACTCAGCCTAATGTCCAAATCTTTATAATGGCTAGTCGGAAGAAAAAAGAAGGAGTTAAATGAGTGGCCAGCAATGCTATTCAGCATGGCAATGAAAAGAGCCATGCAGGCTGTTTCTCCCAACTCAGAGATGGGGAATCAGATGGACCTGCCTGAGCTATGGATAGAGAGGTTAAGCTAGGTAAGGAAATGTGCATCTAGGACTGTTTTTTGTTTAATAAAGTTACTATTGAATAAATGAGATGACATAACTTAAATGAGGATGCAAAGATCCTCACTTCATGGGCCTATAGTAGCGACATATCCACAGTTACATAGTTGAGTCCATTAAGATCTTGAAACAAGTTCATCACATCTCAGAGCAGGACAAACACGTAGATGAGGTGCTTTACCAAACACCAGCAAAGTAAGGCTTCAAGGAATCTTTGAAAGCTGCTTTAGACAGGATAGATTTCCCTCTGGAAATTCTGGGTAAGTGGCCTGGAGTCTCTTTATTTCGAGCACTATTCATGTTAGAGCAACCAAGCATATTTCTAGAAATTCTTTCTGACCCCTCTATAATCAATATTTTCATACCAGGGTCCCTATGAACTGTGCAGCTTTCCCTTGACACTAAGCAAAAGTGAATTAATACATAAAACAAGAAGCATTAATCCACCAAAAGTGTGTCAAACCACCAAGCAGTGTGTTATCTTGCATTATTGGCCTTTGTCCCCTCTCCCATTTCCCTTATCTCCTTCTCCAATTTTGTCTTCTCTGTCTTGTCTCTATTTAGACTGTAGAATCTTTGGGGCAGAGATTTTGTCTGTCTGTAAAGTGCCGTGGCAGTTGTGAGTGCTGAATAATGGCGCTTAAAATCCACAATGTGCCCAAACTCCAGTAGGCTATCAAGGGACATGACCCACACGCTTCTAGAATTCCCCCCATTTTAATAACCTGAGAACAAAGGCTGTAAACAAGCACATTGTAGATCTGTAAATGGCTTTAAACAGAAATTAAAGGAATTCCAGCATTTTCATTCTTACACTTCACTTTAAGACAAGTATATACTCATAAAGCTAAGGCATTCTCTGCTGGAACTGTGTGAAGCAGAATGGTCATCTTTTCGCCTTTTACATAAGTGACAACCCTGATCTGTATTCTCGGTCAGTTCCTCATGATAGTCACTTTTGTTCAAGTCTGAAACTGTGTGGATATTGATTTCTCACAGCACTTGTAGTATCTCCTGTTTTAACCAGCTTAGGTCACAGTTCAAAGTTGCATGATGATTTTATTGCAATTTAATTTATCATAATAGAAATTTCAGCAAGATTCAGCATATCTATACCTTTACATCACTGATGCAGCACAGTATGCAAAATGTGAGGCTAATGTAAATCAACAAGGGAGGGATAGCTCAGTGGTTTGAGCATTGGCCTGCTAAACCCAGGGGTTTTTTTTATAATTTTTAAAGCTGCAAGCCAACTTGCACAACTGATTTTAATAAAAACTACAAGGTTAGGGAGATTAAAATTCACAGATTATTATCCGTTTTTCATTACAGGATTTGTCATTCCATCTGCCATCTCCATATACTTCTACACAGTCTTCAATTCCACCAACATTATTTGGTTCTCCTGCAGCCCAGTTTGAGTATCCTATTGCTTCACCACTTAGATACTTAAATGAACCTTCTGTTTGTATATCGTTTATTCCAATATATGCTGCTTTGTTATGACGAACTACTATTTGTTGTATGGCGCTGTTCTCTGCAGAATTCCTTGGAGAAGCAATCAGGCCACCAGCTTGGGAACATGTGGCTTTTGAGGTCTCAAAGTCACCTTCAGCGCCATTGGTTACAAATGTTTTTTCACCGGCACTATTGCCATTTATGAAAATCCAAGCTAGAAAAAACACAGAAGTACAGTACATCAAGTTAAATTTTTTCCCACACACTAGTCTTTAGATTAGAGTAACAAGTTCTTGGACCCTGGAGCAAGAGGCAGTTATTTTTGTCGATTCATTCTGTCATTCCAGCTGCACACCGACCAAGAAGTTTGAAAGGGGAAGAATATTTTACTGGTGTAGAGAAAACCATGGACAGAGGCAAAAGGTCTCAGGAAGACCCTAAAACAACCAGGAAAAATCTTAGGTTGAGGTTTATACTTTATTATTGTTATTTTAGATAGCAATGAGGGCAGAGCTGAGGAAGTTTTTATTGTCCTAGAGAGCAGAGTTGGAATTGTACACAATACCAGAGTTTAATACTATTTTGGTAGCCTAAAATATCGCCATGTCACTATTGTAAAGTGCAGTGTTTGGGAACATTACTGCAGTATTTTTTTATGAGGCCAGGCCCATTGTCCTTGATATGAGAATTTCTGTCATCATTCCATTATATCAATTAGCATTTGCAGCTCTCTTTACAGGTAAGACACAAGGGCCTGTTCCTGTTCCAGAGGAAGTAAATGGGAAATCAAGGGGCAGAATGAGGCCACACGTGGTGTAGATGTCAGAGAGTGGTGGTATCTCATTATTCTTTTTGGTCATAGGACAAATCAAATAACATTTCAGACACAAAGTGACCCTACCTAAGCCACATTATTTCATCCTAAGTATATTTTGTATGGAATTTTTTTAGCACTTGATCCCACAGCTGTTCTTGGATGGACTTTCCTATTTACATCAAAGTGGAGACCTGCCGAGGCTAACAATACATGTGAGAGAGTTAGACCTATACTTCCTATATTGTAGAATTGAGTTACTTTACAAAAACATCCAACAAGTACATAGAAGTTTGGAGTATGAGCAACTAGCAAAAAGCCCAGATCAGACACCAGATATGAATCCTTTTTAACTCTAAAGAAGTAGGGGTCTAGATCTGCATCCAAATGAGTCCGTTTGGACCCATCTATCACTGACTGGAATGAACAGCACTTGTCTTACCTTTTTGGATTTTGCTGACAGTAGCTTTCAGGGTCTTCAGTTGTTCTTGAAAATTACTTATTTCAGTTTTTAAAAGCTCACATTCTGAAGAATAAAATAATAGTATTGTTCTTATTGTGTTACATTAAAATATGGAAGGTTTTCTAAAAGCTTAAAAAAGCCAGAGAAGTCACCTCCAGAACTAGTAATGAATCACAAGTGTAACACCAGAGATACTGTTTTTGATTTCTTGGTTCCTCAAGAAGATACAAGTTTAAAACTGAGGTGTTGAGGCCACGAGTCCACTGAAAATAAAAGGGAAACTACTCGTTGAGTGCAGTAATACTAGCTTTTCAATTCAATTGTAAAAGCTAAAAATTAGAAGCAGAAGACAATAGTTAGAAAAATAAAACTTTGGAAATTAGAATAAAGTTAATTAGCAAAGTTCTGAGGAGAGTTGTGAAGAATATGTGCATTCACTAGAAGCCCACTTGACCTTTGCAGTAGGTAGAACTATCATGATGTTTGCCAATCTCAGCCTATGCCGGCAAATTTCATGAACAAGAACTGAGATCATTTGTACAGCTGCTCCTGGTGAACCCTTGTAGGACTTCTTCCCTGTCTTCCAGCAGCACATCCTTCATCCCACAAACCCAGGGATCAGGTACCCATCCCTGTGGTGTCTGTCTCCTTTAGAATGCTGCTCTTAGACGTTTGAGTTCATCAGATTAACCCTTCAAGCCTCACTCACTTCTTTCCATTGCAAACAAGACTGTTTGGTTTCCCCAGTGCCCACCTCTGTGTATTTCTTCCCCACTCAGACAGAAGCAGCAAAGCCCAACTGGAACATAATAGCTTCTGTGTATGCACTGTTAGGCTTCTTCTTTACCCTCCCTCAAAAGGGGTGCACTGCTTACCTGTGCCTCCACAGTCTCCTTTTGGTCCTTCTGCACCTCTGTCTCCTTTTGGTCCAGGGGATCCATCGTTTCCTGGAAGACCTGGTAACCCTCTTAATCCTTGCAATGCAATGTGTTTATTCAGGGAAAAGGAAGATACAAAAATAAAGCAAGTAAACAATTGACTTTGTAGGCAGTGGTGAGCTGCAGCCGGTTTGCACCGGTTCGTGAGAACCGGTTGTTAAATTTAGAAGCCCGTTTAGAACCGGTTGTTCCTGGAGGGACAACTAGTTCCAAAAGGCTTTTAAATTTAACAAAAGCTCTAGCAGCTCCCTACCCTTTCCCCAGCCCCAGCTCACCTCACTCTGCCTCTGCCTCCTCTTCTGAAGCTCCTCCGGCTTCTCCTCCCCCTTCCCAGCTTCCCGCGAATCAGCTGTTCGCGCGGGAAGCCTGGGAGGGCTGAGAAAAAAGCAGAGGCTTCCTGCAGGTGAGCTTGAGCTAGGGCCGGGGCTGGGGGCGCCATCGGGAGGAGGGCTCCAGTCGCCGCCTGCCGAGGTCGCGGCCGGACCCTGGGGCGGGTCAGCGTGGCTCCTGCCCCCCGGGTCCAGCTGCAACCTCGCCGGGCAGCGTGGCGCGGCTCCTGCTGGGCCCCCGGGTCCTGCTGCGAACTCAGCCTGGTGGCGCAGCTCCTGCCCGGCCCCCGGGTCCGGCCCAGACATCGGCCGGGTGGCTCCGGTCCCAGCTCCAGCCCAGCTGGGCCCCCACCTCCAGGCAGCACGGTAAGGGAGCAGGTAGGGCGTGTTGGATAAAGGGCAGGGGAGTTGGGGGGGTGGATTAGTGTCAGAGCAGTCGAAGGGCAGGGAACAGGGGGATTGAATGGGGGCAAGGGTCCCGGGGGGCAGTCAGGAAGGAGCAGGGGTTGGATGGGGCAGTGGGGGGCAGTTAGGGGTAGGGATTCCAGGGACAGTCAGGGGACAGAGAGAAGGGGTGGTTGGATGGGGTAGGGGTCCCAGGGTGCCATGAGGAATGAGAGAAGGGATTGGATGGGGTGGCAAGGGGCAGTCAGGGGACAGGGAAGGGGGGTAGATAGGGCACGGGTCCCAGCAGGGGAGCTGTCAAGGAACATGGGGGGGTTGGATGGGGCAGGAGTCCCCGGGGGGGGCATGACCCCCTCATGGGGTGAGGAGGAGGGAACCGGTTGTTAGTATTTTGGCAGCTCATCACTGTTTGTAGGTGTTATAAGAGTTTGTGATTGCTGTCATAACTACAGATAAAAAAAAAGACCATAATGAATTCTGGGAAAAGTTCAGATCCTGATCCAGGTCCAAACTTTATAGCTTGACTCTACCACTATTATTAGAATATCAAATTCAAACATCTGAAATGTCTTCAGAAGTTTGGTTTGGATTCACTTCTTAATGGAAATATTAGTATGTGAGCGCAGCTGGAATTCTTAAAATGTTTCCGAGCATGTACAGATAAAGCCATACTTTCAACAGACCTTGAAACCAGATTTTCAGATGCTCAGAATCCACAGTTGGGACCAGATTTTCAAAAGAATATAAACTCTCTCATTGTGACCCTTGCAACTGGATATTCAAAATAACTCAGCACTCAGTGCAGTGTTTTGAAAATATGGTGCTTAAATGGGAGCTATACTCTTTTGAAAACCTAGCTCATAATCCCTTATGCCTCCATTGCCCATCTGCAAAATGGGCATACTACTCCCATCTTTCTTTCTGTCTCGTCTATTGAGTTTGTAAGTTCTTCAGGGCAGAGTTTTTCTCTTACCATGTTTTATGTAAATTGCTCAACAAGATGATTTTCAGATCTCTGTTAGGGATTCTAAGTGATATTGTAATACAAATAAATACTAAGTACAGTGTGATTAGAGAATAACTTCTTATAGTAATTTCTAGAGAGCAGGCTGAATGTCTCTTCATCCTTTGCCTCTATCTGCAGCAGTGAGAACTGAACAACTCTTCCAGGACCTGTTTCTTCAGTGCCAATTCAATTTATTTTGAGGCTTAACAATACCAGAATGTATATCACCCTGGTGTTGGCCATCTGCTGACACTGCCAAGAGTGCTATTAGTCTTGTTTATTATATGTGTGTGTGTGTGTGTGTGTGTGTGTGTGTGTGTGTGTGTGTGTGTGTGTGTGTGTGTGTGTGTGTGTGTGTGTTAACCACCAAGAAATGCACTGTAACAAGCAAGTTATTTCACATAGATCACAGGACAGGCATTGGCTGGTAACAAGTTTCAGACACTGCCAATCTGGATCAGATTCAAAACTGGTGGCCTGGAAGTAAAAGGCTCTAGAGATTATTATCTATCTCAGAAGCATCGATTTTAATTTCTAACCTAGCTTTTATTTGAATGTTAGTTTCATCCTAGTGTTTTAGTAATTAGCAGTATATTAAGGATCTCCAGATTTTTCATGCTTGACAAATGTTTTTGCTCAAGTTCCATGTAGCTACATTATTTGAATTATGCTTTCTTTTTTTATCAGTTTTTTTTAAACACCAATCTGACCAACAGGTGAACAGTAAGTAAATATTTCTATACCTGGATCTCCCTTTTCCCCTTTAGGGCCATCTTTTCCATCGATTCCTGGTAGTCCGTTCTGAGCAGGTCCACACACAACAAGTGTACATGCATTCTGATCCCATTTTTGGACAACCTGAGTAGGATTTGAGTTGGAAGTTGTCACCAGAATTAACACCAAGACAAAAGTGTTGAATATTGGAAGCAGCGGCATTGTTTGAGTCCTAACCTGTGAAAAATTATTAAAAGAATTATCCTAAAGCAGTTACGGGCAAACTGCAGTCTGTGCCACTTCCCACAGCTCCCATTGGCTGGAAATGGTGAACCACAGCCACTAGGAACTGTGGGCAGCCATGCAAATGTAAACAAACGGTCTGGAGGCCCACCGGCGGATTACCCTGATAGGCCGCAGGATGCCCACCACTGCCCTAAAGACATTTTGAGTGAAAATAAGCTCTTAATGTTGCAATATTACACATTGGCTATATAAAGGAATGCTACATGTCTATTTCCTAAAATATTTGTAGTAGTTATTTTTTTTTAAATCAGAGCTTTGGTGCTCCTGAAAACACTTCTTAACTATTCTTTTCTCAGATCTTAATGAAGTACCCCTAATTATTGGAATTTGTCCTGCTCTAAAAACCCCACAACTTCTAGCAAAAAAAGCAGCAAATTTCAGTTAAGTCCCATCAGGTTGCCTGCAAACATAATCCTTAAAGTTTTAGTAAAAACTGCTTTTAAGAAAGTGAATTTTTTTCTGCCCTGCACAAGTGCACTGGGGATGGTATAGAAGTGAATACCAGGACTTGCACTTGGTAATACAGCTGTATGCTGTTAAGTCAAAGATAATGTAGGGAATAGACTCCCCAACTTACCTGTAAAATTGCATATACTTCCTAAATGAATAGCATAAAAAATTAGAAAAGACATATTTTGTTATACTCTGAACAAAGTAGGAACATTAAATCATGACTGATTTTTTTTCAAATTAAAATACATAAACTATAACACAATGTAACCTTAAACCTTGTTTGATGAAGAAATAAACAGAGTTCTACCTTTTAATACACATAAATCAAAGATTTTAAGGAAATTTCTATTGTATGTTTACCATCTATGCACAATTTTATAACTAAAGAACAGAACTAAAAGAAAGAGCAAAGATACCATCCAGTCACTTACTCTGCAGTACCTGGTGTGCTAGAAAAAACATTCACAGGAATAATTTACTGAATTTTACTGTCTATTTATATACTACAGAGTAAGTAACATGAACTCTTGTTTCTCAGCTGTGTTTATTTACAGTAAATAGGAGTTATAGTTTATTGCTTTATTGGTCTTGAAACATGATCATAAGGATAGATACCCAGAATGAATATTTTCCCATCGGCAAAACATGAACGAGGAACTGAACCAGAACATTTGTGAAACTTGAAAACAATGTATGTATTGTATACTGCTGACAATTTAAGCTTATGTAAATATTAATATCTGATAACCCTGGATTTCACTGACTTGTCAGTAAGTCAACATAAAACTTCACCTAGAATGGAGATGGTTCTGAATAATTTCTTCTATATAATGTGCTGAAAAAAATGTGTTTGCGCTACCTAAAAAAGAGCTTTGTGTATCTCGAAAGTTCATCAAAGTTGGTTCTATAGAAGATATTACTTCACCCACCTTTTCTCTCTCATATCCTGGGACCAACAAAGCTAACAATTTTCAGTACTTGGCCTTTATAGTAGGTATTTTCTTGTAATTTCTTTTTGCATCAAGCACACACGTACCTAGCAAAGAATTTCAACACTCTGTTTTTATCAGTCCATGTCTTCCTTATTTATCACACCATGTTGTCCTTATAAATGGTAAATTTTTAGAATTGAGAGGGGTAACTAATGGTGTTCCCCAAGGATCAGTCCTAGGACCAATCCTATTCAACTTATTCATAAATGATCTGGAGAAAGGGATAAACAGTGAGATGGCAAAGTTTGCCAATGATACTAAACTGCTCAAGATAGTTAAGACCAAAGCAGAGTGTGAAGAACTTCAAAAAGATCTCACAAAATGAAGTGATTGGGCAACAAAATGGCAAATGAAATTTAATGTGAATAAATGTAAAGTAATGCACATGGGAAAAAATAACCCCAACTATACATACAATATGATGAGGGCTAATTTAGCTACAACTAATCAGGAAAAAGATCTTGGAATCATTGTGGATAGTTCTCTGAAGACATCCATGCAGTGTGCAGTGGCAGTCAAAAGAGCAAACAGGATGTTAGGAATCATTTAAAAAGAGATAGAGAATATCTTATTTTCTTTATATAAATCCCTGGTATGCCCACATCTTGAATACTGCGTACAGATGTGGTCTCCTCATTTCAAAAAAGATATACTGGCATTAGAAAAGGTTCAGAGAAGGCAGCTAAAATGATTAGGGATATGAGGAAAGATTAAAGAGGCTAGGATTTTTCAGCTTGGAAAAGAGGAGACTAAGGGGGGATATGATAGAGGTATATAAAATCATGAGTGATGTGGAGAAAGTAGATAAGGAAAAGTTATTTACCTATTCCCATAATGTAAGAACTAGGGGCCACCAAATGAAATTAATGGGCAGCAGATTTAAAACAAATAAAAGGAAGTTCTTCTTCACACAGCACACAGTCAACCTATGGAACTCCTTGCCTCAGGAGGTTGTGAAGGCTAGAACTATAACAGGGTTTAAAAAAGAACTAGATAAATTCATGGTTAAGTCCATTAATGGCTAATAGCCAGGATGGGTAAGGAATAGTGTCCCTAGCCTCTGTTTGTCAGAGGGTGGAGATGGATGGCAGGAGAGAGATCACTTGATCATTACCTGTTAGGTTCACTCCCTCTGGGGCACCTGGCATTGGCCACTGTCCGTAGACAGGATACTGGGCTGGATGAACCTTTGGTCTGACCCAGTATGGCCATTCTTATGTTCTTATTCCTGTGGATGTGCAAAGACTAAAAAGAGATCATCATCAGAAAGCCTCTCTGATGGGACCGACAACACAGTCAGAAGTTCCATTCTGGAGACCCAGAGGTTTAGACTGCTTGGGTAATCATCTTAACCCTTGCATGTCTCTCCAAACCAAACCTAAACTCTGACCCCTTAGGCCATGTCTATATGAGGAAAAAAGGGGCTTTAACATTTCTTAGCTAACACGTAAAAATCTTAATGAAAATAAGGCTATCATAGCTACAATACATTAACTGGTTGAAATGATGCCAGGTCACCCCACTAGGGCTTATTAAATTACACTTTTTTTCCTGGTGAGGATGAGGTAAGGTTTGTCTATACTACCTAATACATTATCAACAGACAGTAAAACAGAGTGGGAAAAAGAGTCATGCAGACTACATCATCAGTTTTTCCATGAGTCCTAGTTCCATTGCAAGAGACCAAAAGAATCTTACTCACTCCAAAGGCCCATCTACCATGAGAAATGATTGAAGTGCTAGTGTGCTGAAGTGGGATTTGTCCAGTTCCTTTTATGATAAAGTGTTCTTGAAACTTGATAGAATGGTTTCTGAAATAATGCTGAAGAAAACATGTTTATTTTTTCAGCCTGGTTCATGTGGACTCATTGCTGACAACAATTGTCAGCATGTGGTCAATTTCCTAGTGTAGGCAGGCCTAAAGATCAGGGCCAGAGTTCTAAGAAATAAGAGCTCCATGCCATTCTTTCTGTTATTTTTATCCATGTGCTGTTCCAGCTGAAGATAAGGATAATTACAGACCTCCAGATTATTTTAAAACATAAATAAATAAAAGTAATATGCAAGAGGATGATTTATAAGGCTGAATGAGAATAGAAAAGTTTTCAAGAACTTAATTTCCATATAAAGGAAATGCAGTGTTGTATCACAAAGACCACCACTGTACCTGGGATGTGACAATCAGGAAGTGAAGCGCTTGAGAAAATAATGAAATGAAAGTACAACTAATAAATCCATTGTCATTGTTTAAACGGAGAGAGTTACAAATTAGAGAAAGGTAAATTAGACTTTAATTCATAATTCAGTTTATTTAATCTAAGATATTATTAACAGAGGGAATGGGCCAGATCCTCACCTGTGGGAAATCAATGGAGTTATGCAAGTATATGACAGGTGAAGATCTGGCCCATGAGATTAATCAGCTATATCCTAAAGAAAAAAAATCATGCCAACTTCCCTCCCACAAGCACTTTTCTCTGTGGACAGATACCAGTTCAAGCAAGTTTTCTGTTTACTTTACTTTTTGTTTAAACTCTCCATTAGCTCTCTGCTCAGTTAGGCAAAACTGCCAAGTCTCACAGATCTGAGGGAGACTTCTCATATGGGATTAATTGTATGAAAGCTCTCCTCTTGTGAAGAAGGACTTCACAGTATGTTTCAATGAGCCAGTCATGGTCTGAATTCTTTTAAAATGTCCACTATTCCAGTGTAACTGAACGGATCACCACCCAAGTGCCCCCTCCTGGCCTGAGGTCACTCTACAGGAGTCTGCCTCACTTTCCCCTTCAAGGGACTTCTTAAATTAGCCCTGCACACACAGTCCAAACGCCATTCAAACATTCCCTTTCTGGGGTCCAATTTATTTAGTCCTGACATACATGCGCCCTTCAGGCCTCAACCCCAGTTCAGTGTCTTTCTCCTCTGAGGTAGGGAGTCCCCAGCCCTCCTTCCTGGAGTTTTGTCCCAATTCAATGGCTCTCTCTCTTTCTTCAACTAGGAGTTTGGCCGGCCAGGCCTCAACTCTTGTTCAATGTCCCTCTTCTCTTAGGTAGGAAGTCCCCAGCCCTCCTCCCTAAAGCTGGGTCACAGTTCAATATTTCCCTGCAAGAGACAGTCTTGCTCCCTACAGCAGTTTCCTCACACCAGCTACAGCTTCTCAGGCTTCTGCTTTCTGAGCCTTCTTTCTCCCATCTCTGCAGCTTCCTGCTCTCTTCTAATGGAATAGCTTGATTCTTGCTCAGGTGTGTCTGTTTAGTAACTAGGGTTGGCTGGCCCTGGCCCACAATGGGCTACATCACCCTGCTACACCCAGTCTCAAAATACTTTAAGACCCTCTGTACACTGGGAAATCGATCTGTTGCTGATGACTTTTGTCAGCAATGGTTTTCCCTCAACCGGTGCTAAAAACATCATTTCCAGCAGTGTTACAAAACCATTCTTGAACGGGACTTCAGGTCAGTTTCTACCCACTTACAATGTTACCTAAATTTGCAGAGATTAAATTATTTCTTTGATTTCTTGATTAATATAGGGACAGTCTAGTTGATATGGGCCCCCCATCCGTAATGCAGACATCCATCTCCTGGCATTTATTAGATGCCTTTGTCTACAATCCACGCCTAAAGTCAAGTTAAAACTCTTGACTGCAGATCTTTAGGAAAAACATTTCACACAGTGATATCATTGTGGCAGACTGGTGATAACCTGTAATAAGATGAACAAACCTTATGGAATTAAGATAACTTTACTGAATTAAGTTGAACCTTACTGAATTAGGGTTAACATCTGTGGGGTTCATTGTATTAAACATGTAACTGTGTATATGTTATTGTGGCATTTTATGTATCTCCTCAACTGGGGGTGGGGGAAGGCTAATACACTTCATCCATTATCAACCCTTTAATACCAATCTTCTGGGAAGAAATGGCTATACTATGTAAGGGGACTGTTGCCCCTTTACTAACATTCAGTGGGGGTGTTTTGGTTGGCTAGCTCCCAGCACTAAAAGGGGAAGGGTCAATGGGAAATCAGGAGCCTGAGAGTCCCCAGGAACAATCGGGAGAGGCCAATGCTCCAGATAAGCCTGATTGACAGGGTGGGCAGGCTAATCAGGGAGTCAGGAGGCCAGGGTGGGTCCCGGTCCTCCACATGAGCTGGAATTGCCTGAGTCAGACGGAGTGGGGCCAAGCTAAGGAGAGAGCGGGGACCCAAGCTAAGCTACTGGGACAAGAGCTGTAGCAACCAGAGTCAGAGGGGCCCAAGCCGAGCTGCTGGAAGCAGAGCTGCAGCAACCAGAGCCAGAGGGGCCAGACAAGCAGCCCAGGAAGCAGGTCAGAGCTGGGAGCAGAGTCACAGAAGCAGCCTGCAGAGCAGACCTGCCCTGGGAGCAGAGCTGTAGCAATCAGAGCCATAGAGGCCAGAGAAGCAGCCCAGGGAGCTGAAGGCAGAGCAGCAGCAGCAGCCATGCTGAGGCAGAGTGGAGCTGGAGCTGGGGCTGGAGCAGTCCGGAGCTGGGTGCGGTGAGCAGCTGGGGAGAGCGAGGGGGACCCTGGGCAGAGGGCCCAGCACAGGGAAGCGCCTCAGCCAAGAGGCTCTGCAGGCCGGACTTGGAGGGGGATCGTAACCCTCACAGGGTGGGGGTGATGCTGGGGAGAAGGGTCCTGCCACCCAGAGCCTGAGAGTGTGTGGCCACCGCCAGAGAAAGTGTCCGACCCGCAGCGTCCCTGCAGCACAGCCAGGGCCTGAGAAGACGGCCTGGGACCTACAAGGAATAGACTGAACTGCCCTGCTGTTCCAGAGACACTGTTTGTGATGTTCCCTGCCATAGAGCAGCGTGATGTGTTTTCCTTTAACCTTTCCCATTTTTCCTTATTCTTTTTTTAAATTAATTGTTAATTAAATAACTTGTATTTGCTTTAAATTGTATGAAATGATCAGTGGGTCAGGGAGGTGCCCAGTGCAGAGAGACACCCTAGCCCCTGTATTGGGCGACCACAGCAGGGTTGGGGGTTGAGCCCCCCAGGAATCCTGGGCCCAGCCTTGTTGGGGTTATGAGGACTCTGCCAGACAGGAGTGTGGAAGGGGAGTCATTGAGGACAGGGAGGCCTCTGGGTAAAGAAAGTGGGAGCGAGGACTCAGATCCTTTCGCTAGCCCACTTCACTGGGGTAGTGCAGAAGCCAGGAAAGTTCCCCACAATAGCGAGACCATTCCCCCACTTACACTAGTTCAAACTCAATTTTCCAGGGGCCAAAAGACAAAGGATTTTTGGATAAATACCCTGGGGTTTAGTTCCTCCTTCATGATTCTGCAAATGGACAGGAGCCTAGTTCACAGAGAGCCCCAATCCTTAGGGGAGGATTGGAAGACTCATAACAGTAGGTACATGTTCTAAGATGAAGCTCTGATGAACTTGTAACTACAAGGAAGCCCGTAGGATGGGGTGTGGAAAGACTGCTCTCCCCGGCCAGCCCAGGCGCTTCAAGCAGGCGCGCGGCAGGCGGGGGCGGCGGCTTTGAGCGGCTCCGGTTCGGCCCGCCTGCAGCAGGCCCGGCGCCCCCGAACACGACCGGCGACCCGCCGGGCATGACGCGCGCGGCGGGTCCGCCTTCCGCCGCGGAGCCGCCCCCCGGCGTGGCTGGCCCAGGCGGGTCTCGGTCCGCGGGCCCGGCCTGCTGCCGGCTGATGCCGGCAGGGGCAGGAGCCCAACCGAAGGAAGACCGGGACGGACCGGACCGCGGCGCGGCGCAGCGCGCCGCTGCTGGGGCAGCCTACTTTCTAGAGCCGCCCCTGACTGCTCTTGCCTGAGCCCATGTGAGAGTTGGGATGAATTCTGGAAAGCTCATCAGCATGTGTGTACGTTCTTTCATTGTATTTAATATATTTCAGCTGTAAACCTCTCCTGGCATTAGGTGCTTATGCCGTTTTAGCAAGAAACTGGTGGCGGCAGACTTCCTAGCTTTCAGCCCAGTGGTTAGGGTACTCACCTGGGAAGTGGGAAAAGGAATTAAAACTAGGAACTGCCACCTTTCAGGAGAGCGCTCTAACCAGTGAGCTATGGGATATTCCGATGTGGTCCTCTCACAATCTCTCCTGTTGAAGCTGTTCCACTGTGGCTAAAGAATTTTAAAAGTCACTGGAGCAGGAGGACTGGACCCTGGATCTCCCACTCCAAACTGAAAGCTCTATCCACCAGGCTATAGTGTCATTCATGCTTTCTCTTTCTGACCCAGTGACTCTTTATCCACAGTGGAACAGCCTTAACAGGAGAAAGCCCCTGCCCCATCAGAATATCATCTGGCTCAGTGGCTAAAACACTCACTGGAAGGTGGCAGATGCCATTTCAAATCCCTTTTCCTTTTCCAGTGGAGGGGAGACATGAACTGGTGATCTCCGACAGCACAAGAGAATACACTAACTACTGGGCTAAAAGTTCTGAGCATGGGCCTACCAAATTCGCGGAGCATTTTAGTAAATTTCACGATCCTAGCATTTAAAAAATCTTGAATTTCACGGTTTCAAATATTTAAATCTTACATTTCACAGCATTGTAACAAAGCATGAATATGTATTTAAAATGGAAAAAAATATAAACATGTAAAGCCCTTAAGTTAACAAAAGTGGTGGAAAAAAGAGTTCTGGTTTCAAATGTCATTAATTGAATGGGAGTATGGAGCATCCTGAAACTGTGTCTTTCTTCATTTCCTGTCTCTCCCCTGAGAACACCTGTCCGTGTTTAGACGCAGTTCTTTCTGCATCCATGGAGTTCACTGGAATTGTCAGATAGTGCCAAGCTAGCCTTGCGAGGCGAGGGGTTCTGCCTTCCACTGAAGATCAAGTTCACCGTCAGCATATGCATTTGTGCAAGGTCAAAAATATGCACAATTTTTAGGAACCCTGCTCCAGGTTGTTGAAACTTTTGAGCCATTTTTTCTGTGTCGCTTGACTCTTCCCTGTAGCAGTAATATTGTTTAAGCTTCTTTGCTATGCAAGAAAACACCCGCTGAGCACTGGCATTTAACTCAGCATTGTCAGAATGATTTTCGTTTGACTGTCAGTCCAGAACAGTACAGCCATTACTTTTTTGTATGCTTGGTGGATTGTGACATGTCGAGATTCAAGCCAAGTGATTAAGTCCATCCGTCCTGGCAACGAACTGAACTTCTTCATTCAGCTGAGCATCATTTAGAAGGGTTGAAAGGTCTGTTAAAATCTGCATTTTCGGTGTCAGTGTGAGCTCTTCTGAGACAAACTCAGAGTAGCACTTCCGGTGAGCTGCATAGTATTGTACAGCCCGAAACCAGGAATTCCAATGAGTAATGACTCTGGGAGAAGTGCAAGTTTTTGTTCCCCTATTTCAGACTTTTCAGTCACATTTGCAATGTTCTGCCTGTATCAAAGTTTGAGGCCAGGGCAGTGTTTAAAGATCATTTTAATGCAGCTGACCAGTTTATCAACTTTACCAAGCTTGCATCTCCACAGCTCACTGACAAGAGAAATTATATATGCATTACATCTAATATGGACAGCACTTGGCATTAGACCTTGGAGAACAGATTTGAAAGATTTTGTCACGGAAGTTGCATTGTTACTTATGAAAGCAGATACTTTATCAAAGTCTGCACCATATTTTGAAACGGTTTTAATTATCACTCAAGAAATTATAGTGTAGTTAACAGCATCCAAGTAAATGCAGTCTGTGAACACTGTTGTTAGCTTTCCTGTCTATACATCTCCAGTCTTGTTAGAAATAAAATCAAACAGAACATGCAGTACATAGTTGTCTTGCTCATCAGTGAACTCATCAGAAATAATTGCAAGAGACTCACATGAGTTGAAGACTTCATCATCTCAAAATGTGTAGCAAAAACTTCTGGAAGTAAGGGCGGCTCCAGGCACCAGCGCACCAAGCGCGTGCCTGGAGTGGCAAGCCGTGGGGGGCAGACTGCCGGTCCCTGTGAGGGCGGCAGTCAGGCTGCCTTCGGTGGCGCGCCTGCGGGATGTCCACCGGTCCTGCGCCTTCAGCATACCCGCCGCCAAAACTGCGGGACCAGTGGACCTCCCACAGGCATGCCGCCGAATCCACATTACCAGCGGACCTCCCACAGGCGCACCGCTGAAAGCCGCCTGACTGCTGTGCTTGAGGCAGCAAAATACATAGAGCCACCCCTGTTTGGAAGGTTGCCTTGTCATAGCTTATTTGTACTTGGGAAACAATTGACATTTTGTACATTCCATTGAATGAATTCAGGCAGCTTTGGATGATCAAGCGTCATATTAGCACTTGCAAATGTATCCACATGTTCTATTGTAGCTAGATGATGGGTCTTAGAGCTCTCTGTCATCTTCTTAAAAAGAGATGAAATAGTTTCTCAGCAATGCTCTATCCTCTGCCCTTTTTCTTTTTCTGTGGCATTCCAAGTCTAAGTGGTGCTGAACTGCTGCTCACTGTGGGTGATCCAACAAGACTCTCCAGCTTGTACAAAACAGTTTGCCACCATTGGCATGTAGAATTTGGCTTCCAAATTCTTTCACATGACCCGCTGCAATTATGATTGTAGAGGTTTTTGATTTACTTTGGACACTCATTTTAAAATAATTCCACTTGTCTTATGGTAGGCTACCAATTGAGATCACTACAATACAAAACTGCCCTGAATGCTCATTTCTACCAACCAGTGAGTTGAGCCGTGAGTGTTATTTGCTGCTGTAAAGTATTAATCAATAAACCCTGTCAAGTTCATGGCCTTTCTTTTTAATATTGAAACAAGCTAATAATCACATCTGGGACCTGTAATGGTACAGATAACTGCACTGGATTTTACTATAGGGTAAAAGTACACAAAACATCAGATTTCACAGTCCGTGACACATTTTTCATGGCTGTGAATTGGGTCGTGCCCTAGTTATGAGGGACATCCTCCTCTCCCCAACCCCTTTCTAGATAAGCTTGCCTACAGTGGGCCGATCCTGTTGGAGAGGTCTGAGCACACCTACTGGATTGGGCTCCACAGGGGAGTGGGCAGAGGGATGCCTGTGTTTCCGTGGTTCATACACCACACTGAGGTAGAGGTGTCCAGATGCCTGGCATGGAGCTGCATTGTGTGTGCTCAGAGGCAGAAACATAGATGGTAGGGAACTTCTATTGCAAAAAATTAGGTGCCAAGTGAGTTTAGATGCCTATAGGGTTTGGAGGCAGCTGAGAAGGGGTTTTGTGAATCTCACTACATCCTGATTCTGAGATTTAGGTGCCTAAAGCCTTTTGTACTAACCCTTAGTATTTAAATTTATTTAGAGATTTTAAAATGGTGTACATGGCACATCATAAACTGACACAAAAGTACTAAATCTAGGCCTTCATATGTACAAGACAATAGTACATGCCCACAACTGTTCAAATGGGCAACTAAAGACCTCAGCAAAGAGGTAGGTTTTGCACCTGAATCCCTGGTGGGATTCAAGAAGTAGCAAGTCCTGGAAAAGTTAGATGTCCACTGAGTGTACCTGTCCCTGCTCTAGGAGAGTTCAGTCCATACAGCTACAACACACTGAGTCCCAGACCATATACAACTTCATAGATCATAAGCAATATGTTGAACTATACCTGGAAATGAGCAGACGTCTAATGCAGAGTTTTGAGGTCATTTCCTCATTTCCCTTTGGAAAAATACAGTTTTTAATTTCACATTTTCATAGCTGTATCTATTTACAATAAGTACTTAGGTAATGCTATCACTTTCTTACTTCCTTTAATTTAGGCCTACTTAATGCATCACAAAATTCAGATCTAGATCTGGATTTCAAATAACAAATAGTTTGAAATAGTGTTGGGTTCTGGTTCAGACCTTTATACAGCTAGGAGCCATATGCACCATTCAGTTATAGATTCCACTTCAGATTTCAAAGTTCAGAGTCAACAAAATTTAGGACTGAATTCTAAAGAACCCCAAAGTTCAGGCATGTTTGGAGCAAGTCCATCATTGCACAATAATTTCATACACAAATTCAACTCCTGGCACATGGTACTCTTCGGCAGTCAGCAAAAACACAACCATATATTGTGCAAACACAATTAGATAAATACCAGAGCTCTGCATATCATTTAAGATAATGTCCTGTTATGTGCAATAACAGATATGCATTTGTTGGGATATGTCGGGGTATGCTGAAATGGTCTTAGGGAGCAGAAGCATGGGCAGGCACTGCTTCTGCGCTTCAGGGATAAAGTGCTACCCTTCTCCCTTCCCTTCTGCTTGTTAAGGATTGATAAGCGTTGCAGTTGTTGCATAAGGAATGTGGCTGTCTGAAGGATCTCCTTTGTGCAAAGAGGTGTTATCTCCCCACTCCCTTACTTTCCCAACTACATAAATGAGCTCGGGGTCATGGCCCATTCCTCCCTTCCCTGCATACTGCTGATTAAGGGAATTCGTGGCTGCCATTACTGCAAAGAAATGTATCTTCAAGGTAAAAATGTCTGTGGAATATGCTTAATGGTGTAAACAGTAAACAGGGGTGGGGATAATTATATTCAGTATATAGCTATTAATATCCATTGTATGGGCATTCATATTACTCAATAAGGGTTTTGGGGGTGTTGTAGTAAATGTAGGTATTTACATACTAACTTAGGCCTGGCCTACACTAGGACTTTAATTCGAATTTAGCAGCGTTAATTCGAATTAACCGTGCACCCGTCCACACCAGGAAGCCATTTAATTTGACATAGAGGGCTCTTTAGTTCGAATTCTGTACTCCTCCCCGACGAGGGGAGTCGCGCTAAATTCGACATGGCTATGTCGAATTAGGCTAGGTGTGGATGCAAATCAAACTTAGTAGCTCTGGGAGCTATCCCACAGTGCACCACTCTGTTGACGCTCTGGACAGCAGTCCGAGCTTGGATGTTCTGACCAGCCACACAGGACCGCAGCCAGGAGGACAGAGCCCCCCCGCAGTGTATCTGCAACTGCCCTCCCCCGCCACAAAGTCCCATACACAAAGTCACCCAAAGTAACCAGAAGGAGTGGCGCCAAGGGCCGTGAAAACTGTCACTGCACCCCAGCAGAGTGCTCAAGTACCCAAAAGCTCTCATACCCTAATTTTTGAGAATTCCTTCCCTTCCTGACTCACCCAAGCCCCAATCCCAGTTTCATCCCCTGACTGTCTGGTTAATTATTAAAAATACTTTGCTGTTAATTACTGTTTCCGTCATGCTTTTTTACACAATGCTGTGTTTGAAGGGGTGGGTAGGTGAGGGGGTAGGGTATTGCATAGGACAGTCACCTTTAGCAGGGTACAGAGACGGGGGCAGGATCAGCAGCAGGTCACACACACAGTGCAGTCAGTAGGCACCCTGGTTGGTATGGGAGGTGGTTTGCAGGTTCTGTGTGAGTGGGGGGGTACGTGACTTTGTAGCGGGGGAGGGGGGTTACAGATCTCATGCAACGGTCCCTGTCCTGGGACCACAGAGCCACGCAGCAGAGGAATCTGTATCCATCCTCCCCCGCCACAAGGCCACATAGCCCCCGCACACAGAGTCCCAAAAAGGAGGGATGGCAGGCTCCGTTGAAACAACCAGTCCGGCACTGCAGAGCGCTCTGGGAGCAGGAGCCTGTCATTCCTCGAGTTTAGAGGCGGTCTTTACATCACCGCACACCCTACCCAGCACAGTCTGCATCCCAGTTTCAACCCTTTAATGCAAAGTCATCAATAAAGAAACCTTTGTAAAGTTACAGTGGAAGATGTATTTTATTTTTAAACATGTGTTGGAAGTGGGGGAAGCGGGGTGGACGGGGTATGTAACTGCAGATGCTAGTCAACAGTAACTTGGTAAAGAAACAGGGGCAGGTTCAGCTTCTCTGTAAAGAAACTGAACAGTCACAGGTCACGCTGCTCGCTGCTCGCTGGTACTTGAAGAGTTCCTTGTCGCTGTGCAAGGCGCCTGCATAGGGCTTCACGAGGCAGGGCATTAGCGGGTAGGCTGGGTCCCCGAGGATCACTATAGGCATCTGTAAAAGCAACAAAGAATCCTGTGGCACCTGCACATCCCCAAGAGTTATTTTGTGGTCCGGGAAGAAACTACCTTCCTGCAGGCGTCTAAACAGAGCAGAGTTCCTGAAAACACGCGCGTCATGAACTTTGCCTGGCCACCCGACGTTGATGTTGGTAAAATGTCCCCCAGGGTCCACCAGTGCTTGCAACACCATTGAAAAGTAGCCCTATTTCTCAGCAGCTGACTGTGGAAGAGGTGGACGATAAGGTGCGAGGAGTTGACAACGGCTATAACTGCAGCGGGCTCCGTGCTCGCAGTGCTGTGGCGCCCGCGCTGTCACTGAGCAGAAAAGTGCACGAACAGATTGCCCGCAGGCGCTTTCAGGGAGGGAGGGAGGGAGGGCGTGATTGACGGTTCAATGATGACAGTTACCCAAAACCACCCTCGACACATTTTTCCCCCAGCAGGCATTGGGGGCTCTACCCAGCATTCCAATGGGCAGCGGGGACTGCGGGAACTGTGGGATAGCTTCCCACAGTGCACCGCTTCCAAATTCGACGCTGGCCCCGTTACTGTGGACTCACACAGTCGAATTAGTGTATTTAGTGTGGATACACAAATTCGACTTCATAAGGTCGATTCCACAAATTCGACTTAAGTTGATTCGAAATAGTCTTGTAGTGTAGACATACCCTTAGATAAAAATGCGTTATAACTAATTCAGGGCTTACTCGACAATTGGGCCGAGGGGAACAAGTACTGCAATTAAGAAGCCCGTCTACTCAATCTGCCTCTGGGTCCTCTTGCTCATTCTCTAACAGCGTTCCCTAGAAAAACTTTAACAAGCTAAACTTTATTTTAGTGGGAATTTAATGACAGACCATATATTTGAAGAGCTGTCACTTAAGATATGGTTAAATTGTGTCATTTAAGTTGTGAAAAAAACACAACATGCAAAGCTGTTCATTCACCTCAATGAGTTTGGTCTCTAACTTCTGGCTTAGCACATTGCCTTTCAGAGTCTTTTGTAGCAACAAAGGGTGGGGTTCATTGTGTTCCTTTGAAATATATTCAGTTAATATACCTCACTGTATGCAAACATTACTAAACAACTGAGTGGTTAGTCAGTTTGCACTGTAAGTCTAGCTATTTGTCAGGACTTAAGTATAGGTTTGGGGGGGTTATTTTATTTTGTTTTGTTTTTATTTTAAGAGATACTGAACACAGTTTTATCACTTAGGCAATAGGTCCAAAGGGAATTCAGTAGTCTTGTTAAACAGTGTTTTGGCTGACCAGTGCTTACAGACTTTGTTCTGTACAAAGTATCCTAAAACACTGCACAAAATACCGGAAGTGCAGTGACTGTGCAGGAAACTGTGACAGCTTTTGTGTACTGAGCAAGAATGTTCTTGTGTAGCCTGTCTGAGCATGACTGACTGAAGAGGAAATGTCAGCCAGGACACTAGGACTGAGAGTTCTACAGCACACAGGAAGGGCACACCAAATTGCCTCTGCCCCTCAGAAAGTGCAGCATTCCAACCACTGCCTGTCAGTCCCATCTGACCCCCGTCTAGTCTAGTCTCTCAGTGCTGCTTAGACACAGGGCCAATCCTGTCCCCACAAGTCACTTGAGATTTGCCTTTGGACCAGTATCTGGCTCCAATTATGGTATAATTAGATATATGTTATGAATCTGAATTTCTGTTCCATGGGAAATTCCAACATTGTACAAAAAAGGTGTTCTGTTTCAGAACAAAATGCAGAATATTCTAAATTTCCCACAGCAGGGGGAAAAATAATTTGTAAAATGTTTTGGAAATCATTGAAACCTTTCATTAGAAAAAATCTGAAATGAAATTGAGCGTTGGAGCCCGAGCTCCAGAGCAGAGAAACTCTGGGGGCCACAGCTGAGCTGGGAGCCTTGGAGCATGGAAGTGTGATAGCCTCCATGTTTTCAGCATGTCAGCAGGGGAGCCTGGAAGCCATGAGAGCCCCTTCTCAAGCATTTTCTGATGAAAACCTGTTTCGTCACAATGTTCCCACCAGCTCTACTCAACTCTTGAATTCTTTTGCCTTCTAATGATGTTGAGTTGGACTAGGAAGTTGCTGGGATCCTCATTACATTTGTTTTTTCCTAAGTGTTTTTCCATAAGCAAAACAATACACTTTTAAAAATCTCTTGCAGAGGTACAACCAGCAGTCCAGTTCATAAGGCACAGTATATGCAGGATATAATTTCTGCCTCATTGTAAGAAAATGCCTCCAATGTATTTTGAAGAAGAAACCAAAAGCTACAGCCAACAATTACACAACTATTTCATGTAAAACAAAGGAGTAGTTTCCATTCCAAGCATATTGAAAGATTTAATCAAGGAAGGTTGCCAAGAACATGAAAACTTTCCCAGAACTGACAGTAACCAAAGGCTAAATCTATGCAAAAAGCAAAGCAAACTGTATAAAGGAAGGAATTCTGCTCCTGAGAGAGTTGAAAATCTCATTTTAAATGCTTAAAGATAACATTCTTTTGGTATGAAAATGGAATTGGAAAATACCCACTTTGCTGGGAGTAACACTATTACTACATATCAGAAAGAAAGTACAATATAAAGCAATTAAATTTCCCTGGCAAGGTTTGTCTGTCAGGAGTTGTTTTTGCAGATACAGAGGCACCCAAAACAATGTTTTCACACTATAGACCTCTCAGTCAGAAGAGAAAGCGAGTTTATGAATGTTTAAAAAAATAAAAATCAAGGCATATAAATGGATCTTTCTTTGAGTCATCATAAGACTAGGTTTTGACAGAGATTCATTATCCTGGCATATGATAAGATATTCCCCTTATAAACAAATGTTCACACTCAAAATCTAGGGCCCAGTTCTCCTCCTAGTGAAACGAAGTTTTGTCATTGATTTAAATGAAAGGTGATAACTTAGCCACATTATAAAGTGTGAACACTTGTGATAAATTTTATTTGTCATACACCTGTGACTATCTCACCTGTAGTCTACCAAACTCTAATAGTTGTCCATCTCTAATAGGACAATTAGTGAGGTAAGAAAGAGATCTTGGAGTCATCGTGGATAGTTCTCTGAAAACATCTGCTCAATGCACAGTAAAATCAAGAATGTTGTGCAGAAAGTGAATAGGGAATTGTTATTTACCTCTTCACGTAACATAAGAACCAGGGGCCATCCAATGAAATTAATAGGCAGCAGGTTTAAAACAAATATAAGGAAGTATTTCTTCACATGACATACAGCCAACCTGTGGGACTTATTGCCAGGGGATATTGTGAAGGCCAGAAGCATAACTGGGTTCAAAAAAGAATTAGGTAAGTTCATGGAGGATAGGTCCATCATCTTAACTGGGCAGGGATGCAACACCATGCTCTGGGTGTACCTAAACCTCTGACTGCCAGCGGCTGGGACTGGATGACAAGGGATGGCTCACTAGATAATTGCCCTGTTTGGTTCATTCCCTCTGAAGCATCTGTACCAGCCACTGTTGGAAGATGGGATACTGGGCTGCACAGACCACTCGTCTGACCCAGTATAGCCATTCTTATGGCTATTTCTATAGATTCCAAGCCCCTATCTTTAAACAGCTTAATTGCATCTGTCTCCAAACAATAAGCCACAAAAAACCCTTACTAGATAAAAATCCCCCACACACCACAAAGCAAACAAACAACAAAACACAGAAAAGCCAATCCCTGCCATGGCAGATGAACAATCTAAAGAAATGTAGAGTTAAATTGAGAACTCAGCCTTAACTCTGACCATTTTTCCTTATCTCTTAGAAAAGTGGTTTCCCTTGATATTGTTAGAGTGTCAATCATCTCCCAAAAGGACAAAGTGTGCACAGAGATATACTTTTCTCCACCCTCCAGTTAACAAGGGATGTACTGTTTTCCCCTACTTCTCCCCCCACACCTTACATGGTTGCTTTTTTAATGTAAACAGCAGTAATTCAGAATGAAGATAGCTGAACATCTAACATGAATGCTTCTGAAGCACAATAAATATTTTAGAAGGAACTCACTGAGGTAACTTTAGCTTTTTTAAACAAAAAGATCAGGGATAATTTGCGCAGGAAACTGTCTTTTATTAACTCCGCCCCCAAAGAAAATCCATTGAATACCCTCATCCCAGTCAGCCAATAGATCTAAACTGGAGACGAACAATGAACACAGCCAGTGGCGCCTGACCCTTCCCTTTCTCCCTCACTGCTGAACAAATTATTACAAGACCACAAAGATGCTGTCAAAGACAACAAGAGCCATGGAGGCTGATTAGGAGAATGTTCTTTGTTCCCCCTGGGAGATCTATAAGTAATCACTGCCAAACTAATTCATTGATGTTGGCTACCAAAGCAATAACAAAGCCAACCGCTTCTGTGCTAGGTATGTGTGACATACAGGCCTATATGTGGTTCATTGCTGTGTCAGCAACTCTTTTCAGGCCTGACAGACTCACTGTACTTCACACTCTAGTGTTATATTTCTTTAAAAGGTGACATAATATATTGTTTAAAATCTAACAAACTACTGGTCATTAAAGTCACTGTGAAATGTTTGTAACAACTCTGTAGTTGAAATTACAGATACTCTCTGATATTATGTCCTGGAGACTGCAAACAGACAGGTTTCTTGTATGTAAAAGGGAAAGAAAATATGGTGGCAGTTGCCTTGTCAAGAAAAGAGGGCTCTGACCTGCTGCCTCCAGGTCACCCAATGGCACTCTCTCCTGAAGCACAAGGGGAGAGTACCTTGTTTAGGAAGTGCAATTCAGACAAGTGGTGGGTTGTGTCACCATCTGCACTGTAACCCTGGGGCCTCACAGTACCATGCTGTTGTAGCTCCCAACCTGGACTGCTCCCATCCATTCTACCAGCATGCAGGTCACACCCTGAGTGTCCAGCAGCTCTGACCGTAACAGACTGTCTAAAGCTCCACAGCCCTCCCCTGGCTTCCACCAGCCTTGGTTACAACCAGCAAGAGGATCCTAACATACTTTCAGTCCCAAATTTGCCCCAAACCGTGTGACTGTGGTGCCTGGCTGGACCACACTGAGAATGCCAACTCAGGGCAGACTGCAAACATTGGGACAGACAATTCCCAAGATTGGTGATTTATTCTATAATTAGATTCAGCAAACCACACTGGTTAACCAGAAGTCAAACACAGTTCCCTCAGGCAATCCAGTCTTTGGCTCCCGCCCAGACAGCCACGTCTACTATAGTGAGGGGTTATTGAAAACCTTATTCACCACACTTGAAGTTCTACCAATGTGAGAAGACTCGACATATTGCCCACCAGGTCAATGAATATTTCAGATCTCACCCAAATACATATTTGCAGCCAATCTTTAGTAACTAAATCTAAGATTTATTAAGAAAAAAAGAGAAGCATATATGGTTAAGAGTTCAATATACATACAAATCTGTGTAAAGTCCTTAGGCCACTTTCATAGCAGAGACGGTGAGGCTACTGATTTGTAAAAGTCTTTCTGGAATCAATTTAAAAGGTTATAGTCCAATAGAATTTGTTCACATTCTTCCATGAGAACTTCTGGGTAAATCCAGAGTAAACCTGGAGACCTCAGTCTTGTGGCTTAGACCTTCCCTGTCAAAGTTTAAGCAAACCTGAGATTAAAAAGGATCAGGCTTGAAGTTTCTTTTATAGGTGAAGCAAACGGAGTGCTGACAGATAATTCCACCACATGGGCTTTGATGAAAGTGAGCTGGATAGTTTGATCTCTATTTAATGGATCCTTTCTCAGACAAAACATTAAGCAATAGCCATTCAAACTAGTAAAACAGTTCATTATATCAAATAATTTAGCTGAAGACAATGTAAGTAATATTATTTCCTGCAGTATCTTACATCTTTGATCTTTGAGTGAATAGAATACAGTAATGAAGAATTAAAAGACAGGAACAGGATTTTAGAATCTATAAGCTAATTAGATCACATTATTAAACTTCAAACAAGATATGAGTAAACACAGACAAAATACACTTAGCATCTACTGCTTAATTCTCTAACACTACAGGCAAACATGTTAAAGATTCAAGTCTAGTTAAGATGGCTTTGATAACTATGTACAAGGAATGGCCCTGTTTACCATTTCAGAGCCTCCCGTTAAGTTGTTATGGGTCACTCACCAGTTTACCAGTCTGTCAGTGTCACAGTTGGGGTCACCTTGCAAGTAATAACCCAGACTGGTGGAAAAGGGTTGCCAGGCCTCCCGGCTTGTGACCAGAACACCCAGTCGAAAAGGGACCCTGGCGGCTCCGGTTGGTACCACCGACCGGGCTGCTAAAAGTCTAGTCGGCAGCACAGCAGGGGGCTCAGGGCTAAAGCAGGCTCCCTGCCTGCCCTAGCTCTGTGAAGCTCCCGGAAGTGGGCACCAGTCCTTGCAGCCCTAGGCGCATGAGAGGCTAAGGAAGCTCTACATGCTGCTCCCGCCTTGAGTGCCGGCTCCGCAGCTCCCACTGGCCAGGAACCACGACCAATGGTGGCTGTGGGGGTGATGCCTGCGGGCATGAAGACTGTGTGTGTTGCCTCCCTGGCTGCCAATTTGTCTAGGAGCTGCAAGGACCTGGTAGCCATGGTAAGTGTCACCGGGACCCTGCACCCCATCCCACACCCCAACCCACTCTGCCCCAGCCTGGAGTCCCCTCCTGCACGCCAAACCCCTCATCCCTGGCCCCACCCCAGAGCCTGCACCCCCAGATGAAGTCCTCAGCCCCTTCCCCAGCCCAGAGCTCTCTCCCACACCCTGGACCCCTCATTTCTGGCCTCACCCTGCAACCCTGGCCCAGAGCCCATACCCACCCCTCAGTACTACAACCTCCTGCCCCAACCTGGTGAGAGTGAGGATGGGAGAGAGTGAGGGAGGGGAGATGGAGTGAGCAGGGGCAGGGCCTCAGAGAAGGGGTAGGGCAGAGGTGTTCGGTTTTGTGCCATTAGAAAGTTGGTAACCCTATAGTGGAAGCCAGGGTGGAACTGTTGTGCTGTAGGCAGGCTGCTGGAGTCAGAATTGCTGATACAGCGCTGCACAGTGCAGACATGTGGTGTGACTTGCATGCTTGTCCACTGCTGTCCAGGTTGTGAGCCACAGCAGCAGGACATTTGAGGCACCAAGGGTACAGGACAGGCGGTGAGAAAACCCTCACGGGTCTGGATTGCATCCCAGAACATGAGAGTATGTACTGCTTTATTTGGGCCACTGCCTGTTCCATCTGCTGCATTCCCTGTAGCTAATCGTATGGATTTCTCCTCTAAGCACCAACTACCCAGTCAGAGTCAAAACACACACACCATCAATCACTCCTCCCTCCCCTGCATGCTTTGTTCAAAATGAGGAAGTGGAATCTCCTTTAAACTACACAATTGCTGCTGCTGCTGAATTCTAGTACAATATAATACTTGGGTCATCCTCAGACATATATATTTGAAGTATAGTGCCTAACTTTATTTCCTGTTTTTTAAAGCCCTGGCCATGTTGGATAAATAATGTGTGAGGTTATCTACTCAGGTGGTGATGCCTACAGATATTTTGATGGTTACTTGACTATCTCAGTGCAGGTCTAGCCTCAGGTTCCACACCCGGGACAGAATGTACCTTGCTTAGTATTTCCATGGCTTTTTATCTTATGTGGCCTTTTATTATACAGAAGAGAGTTAAAGCAGAGTAAAACTCATCCTTTGATCTAAATAGGTCATGCTTTTCCACTGCTGCAAGTTAGGAAAGTCCTAGTGATACCTAGCAGACCATTAGCTATAAAAAGTAGGCATCAGGATTCCATTTCAAGCCAAAACAGAAGAGATTGAATGAGATGCTTATCCCCCAGGTGAAATATTTTAGTACAAACTACTAGAAGCAGTGTAAGCTGCTGTTCACACATCTGATGAATACAACTTCCATCTGTGCCTCATTGAATTCTGGCAACATGCAGTATTGTTTAGCCTATTATTGCTCACTCTGCAGGGAAACTTTGTTATAGCAGGAGATGGAGGCAGTTCTCTCATATATAGAAGAACAAATCTGTGTCTGTGATGAAGTAAGTCAGAACTCCACATTCCAGGGGTGTGCTGATGCACTGAGCTGGTAATAAGCAGGACCTTGTGACACCTCTAGTTTGGGGTATTGAGAACCAGATTCAACACAGTGGTATTCTAGTTTCAGGTCACTGATTTCAGAGATGCACTGGAGTAAAACTGGTGTAATACAGTGATGAATCAGCTCCTTTCTGCATGATTGCAGCTTAAACTCTCTTCTTGTGCTGACAGCATTAGAGATGAGTTTAGTTTGGGATTGTGGCAGAGCTCTGACCTTGCTCCTGTGGGTCCTGCGCTTTTAGGCGGTTTATGCTAGCCTTAGTGGCTCACTGTGACCCTCCACGTAGCCCTTCTCTCTCTAGGGCCAGGGTTACAGTCTACTGAGCCCTTTTCATCATAGGCCTGCAAGGAGGTTGGTGAGAGAACTCCCACAGTGTCTGTTCAGCCTCCTGTCCTGACAGAGACCTGACATCCCCTTCCAGGAGATGTTCCTGTAGTGGTGGGTTGGGGGGAACCCGGGCCCGCCCTCTACTCTGGGTTCCAACCAGTTGTTGGCAGCCAACCTTTCACTGCCAGAGTTGCTACATTTCCCTGGGCCACTTCCCTACAGCTCTCCTGCTTCTCCCTTCTTCACCCTTACCTTAGGGCTCCTTTAATGATGGTTTTAGGGTGTCTTCAGTAACCAGCCCTTCAGCTACACTTCCTCTCCTCTGACTCCCCTGCCTGACTGGAGTGAGCCCTTTTTATAGTATCAGCAGGGCCTTAATTAGAGTCAGGTGGTCACATTAACTGAATGGCCTCACCTGACTCTTTACAGGTTAATTTGAGTCAGGTGTTCTCATTAGCCTGGAGCAGCCCCAGCCCTGGTCAGTCAGGGAACAGAAAACTGTTAATCCAGTGGCCAGTATATCTGCCTTCTGCTATTCTTCTGTACCCAACTAGCCTGGGTCTATCACAGGATCCTAAGTTAAATATGTTCCTAGAGCTATGTAGTATGAAACAGATTATAGATCTGATACGGAGATAATGAATAATCAATCAGTAGCTGGAAGTCTGCCTTTTGAAAATACTAGCTTTACACTGTTTGCTTTCTTAGTTCAAGGGGAATATGCTATTAAATTTGATTTAATTATTTTATGAACCACTCAAACTACCAGAAGAAAACCAAGATTTCCCATTATTTAGTCAGACCCTTTTATTATGCGAGTAATCTTCAAAGCAGTATGGGGTGCATTCGCATAGTTACACAAGGTGTAATAGGCATATAGTACATAGAGTTCGACCACGTACTAGTGGCACAACTAAAAGTTGCTTCCTTGTTCATTCATTCTTTTTAATGAGATCTCCCAGCTGCTTGAATACATAGGTATATGTGTTTCAACTTTAAAGTAGCTAAACATGATTAAGATTCAATTCTCATTCCTCATCATGACCTTTGAGAAATGCTAGATATACTCAAGAATAATTTATTTAAATTTATGGGATACATAAGGAGTCACTAAAGTTGTGAATGTATTTGATGAATGCATTTTATTAACAAATGAAAGATGTAAAACAAATTGAGCTTTTCTAGGTTCTCATTTCCTCCATCATTTTTAGCCACCTTTTAAAGCTACTAGAATGTAGGGCTGAGCTAATAACTGAATATTTGGTTTGGCTGCAAATCTGAAAGAAACTGAAAAATAAAATGTTTCAGGTCAACCAAACATTAAAATGTTTTTAAATTTTCAGTAAAGTGAAATGTCAAAAAACCTTTCATTTTAATTTTAAGGTTTATAAAAAAATATTTTAAATAAAATTGAATGAAATTCAGAAACAAAACATCTTTCTGAAATGAAAGATCAAAATGTTTCATTTAGAAGATGCCAGAATGAACTGATTTGACATTTGAGGGTTTTTTTCCAACTGAAACAATCAGCAAAAATTGAACCAAATCTATATTTTTCCACAAAAAAGGAGCTCAAAAATTTGCACAACTCTATCAGAAAGTGTTTCTTTTCCTAAATATCTAAAATAAAAATAGTGCATTAGATTTGTCGTGCATCTGCATATTGTCTATGTCCTGCGAGAAAAATAATACATAATGAACATAAAAAAAATTAACAAAAGCATAATTTGGATAAAGAAATGATTGTGTATTAAATCAACTGGATGTATGATATTTTCTCCTTTGATTATTTTGGGGCTGATTCCCTATGTATCTAGAGGTTATGAAAGAAACATTTAAAATCAATTAGGTCTCTCTCTATAGCTACTTGTCTGAATTAAGTCAATGCCCAATTGTTGATGATGATTTTACAGTACTATTTGTATTTGCCCACTTCTCTTTTCAGAAACAAATAAAATGGCGAAGAGATCATGTCTAAAATCTATCTATGTAGATTTCTGCATTACATATATGCAAGTTTGTAGATATACTGCCTTAGGGCTCATTTGTGGCTTTGCCACAACCCTTGCAGAAGCAGCTGTGTTGACCCAGGACTAGACCCAGAGGGGACTAGATTGTGACTCTCAATCTGGTTCCCAGTTCTCCCCTGGGACAGGGGGAAGTAATCCGCAGCCACCCTCTGCCTGACAGAAACTGAAAACCTCCTGGTGCCAGCTCAAGTAAACCAACTGGCACACTGAGGCCATGGGGGAGGCCAAGTTTCCACCCAGTCCCTATCCAACTATGCAGGAGGGGAAATAGTTGCTTCACCAAGGCCACTCCCCGCCATTTCCCAGCACTGCTATGCACCAGCAAAGGGCATTAAGAGGGCACCTTAAACCTCCTTACATCCCTGCATGGGCGTAGAGGACAAGTTAGCATCTCACCTTTAAAAACTGGTGTAAAAGGAGGTTCTTGGCCATCATGCAGTAAGGCAAAGCATTTTAATATTCTTTGCATTATCTGCTGTGATATTTTAATTGATATGATCCCTTTTTGAAAATCATCAGAGATTTTCTTAAAATATCTGTAGTCAAATGGGTAGTTGGTAGGCAGGGAGGGGAACTTGATCTCTACCACACACCATTAACTATGTATCCTCAATATAAACAAATATCCATCTGCCTATGGATAGGCAGGGTAGGTAACATCAACTGTTTTATTATCAGCACCTTTCTCATGTTTTGTCATACTGCTTTGAGGTGTTTTGACTCAACTGCCAGAGTTCTGGTTTATGTCAGGTCCTTTTGTATGATATCTTTCAGCATGAAAAATCACAGTAATTGACATAGCAAGTTAACCTTTGGATATGAAAAATCATGCAACAGCATGAGAAGTACTGAAAATGTGTTTGAAGTGATTTGAAGTGATGGGATAACACCTTTAGGGTGAAATTCACCTCTGTGTAGAGGCCTAACACCAGACCTACATACCACTTGTATCTCACATTCCTCTGTCCAGGAATGTCACCACAAGATACTTTGCAAATACAAACCACTCCACAGTTTTACCAACCTCAAACATTCAAAATCCATGAGTCAGGACCCCACCCCGCAAAAAAATGAGGTTGGCTCAAAAATCATTAGGTTTTTTTTGTTTTTTGTTTTTAATAAAAAGGTTGGGTTCTTTGTATTCTTTGTCTCCTGGTTTTTGCAACTCCATGGTACACTCATATAATCGCCTCTCTCCAAGAGCTGGGCTTTAAGCCAAACAGCAAATATCATGAAAAACGTGATAAAATTGTGAGTGTTGGCAATACTGCATTCACTAGCCCAGGGTTTACATTGTCTCTCTAAAACAGAGAAGATAAAGAAAAAAAATAAAATAAAAACAGCCCCCTTCCCACAAATACTTTTTCTTTCTTTCTCTCTATGCCTATTTGGTACAGCAAAGAAAAGATAAGATCATGAGGTCTCAAACATGCAACAGCTGTTTATCATACCCTTAAGGAGAAATTCTGAAAACCAAAATGATTAAAGCCAGAATCTGACAACAATTAAACTATTGTAAATCTGGAGTAACACTGAAGTAACAGAGCCAAATATATACTTTAAAACATTGGTTTTGATTTATTTCTTAATTTAATCCATTATATTTAGAGGTAAAAAGACATTAAAGTTCAGGCTTGAAACGGTCTTCAGAATTTTGGGGCTACAGCAGAGTAAACATACTAACTTTAATGGAGATTTAGACTGCTGTGACAAAGCAGAATCTGGCTCAAATTTGAGGAGGTTGATGGGGAAGGGGAAGAGGTAAAGTCACATCAACAGCATTGTAGACAGTAGAGTGACATTATACCTCTTAGCACACATTCTATTACATCCTTCCCAAGCCAGAGGTGGAACACAGCTTGAAAACTAGTTTTCCATTCCTCTCTGTCATTTGTTGCTGTTTCCATCTGCTCTCTCAGATCAACTGTTCTGCCCATCTTGCCAAGGGCTCTTATTAAGATTTCTCTTGGGCACCCTCTTTTCCTCAAGCCAGTTGGTTTCCACTTGACAGCTTCATGTGGCAGTCTGTGTGTTGGCAGCCAGAGTACGTGCCCCAAATATGTCCAGTGCTTCCGTACAATTCTGGTGGAGACTAGCTGCTAGTTGGTGATTTCTTGGATCTCTTTGTGAGTGAAGAAGTCTTTCCATCCAATGCCCAGAATCTTTCATAGGCGTTTATTTTCAAAGGCATCTAGTTTTCTGTCGAAGGGTTTGGTAGATCTCCAACTCTCACACCCGTATGTTAATGCAGATTTCATTTCATTTCAGCTGAAAATTCTCAGTTTTGTTGTGGGGCTGTATAACTGATTTCCAGATGTTGTTGAGTTTAATTAATGCTATGGATGCCTTTCCTATCCTTGATGTCACTTCCTTCTCAAGGTCTCTATTGTATTGGTCTATATTGTATTGGGTGCTTCCCAAGTAGATGAACTGTTGTACTTTCTTGATGTTTTCGCCTTCTAATGTGATGTTACTGCTTAATGGCTGGGTTTCAAGAATGGTTGTTTTGGCATAACAGATCTTGACCCATGCTTGGCCTGCTCTTTTTGCCAGGTTGTCTGTCTTTGTAGCTTTTTGGGTTTTGGGGTGTTGCTCAGTAGTGCAACATCAGCAACAAAGTGTAGATCTTCTAGGCATTTGCCATCTACCCATGCTATACCAGTGTTTTTGTTGCTAACAGACTTCTTCATATCCAGTTTATGGCAATGTGAAACAGCAGCAGAGAGAGAATGGAGCTGTGTTTCATGCCAGTGTCCACGTTGAACCACTTTGTGGTCTGGTTTTGAAGTGCTCTGTAAAGGTTACTCCTGGGGCAATACTGCACCACTGTCCATGTGCAGGATTCATGTCCCCTGCAGATTTCTTTGCTTCCCTGCAGAAAATTATGGGGAAGCAAAGGGAAGCCACAAGAGCAGTCCCACAATCTTTCCCAGCAGTGCAGGCATGTTGTTTTGGGCACCCAGAGCAGCCAGTGGAGAGAGAAATCACTACGGGGGTTGGGGACTTCCCAGCCGGTGGCTCCCACCCTGCACCAGGTTCAGCTGCTAGTCCCAGCTGGGACTCTTCCCCTTCAAGGAGAGGCCAGGGCTGGGTTAGACCCATCCCCAGAAACCTCCCTCAGCTGCAGGAAGCTCTGCCCCCCACTTGCTGCCCCCATCGCTCCTCAGCCACAGGGGGAGAGGTCACTGTACCAGGAGCTGCTCCTGCATACATCTGGACCCTCCCCAGACCCTGCTCCCCCACCCCCACAGACCCAGACCCCTTTGCTGACTCCTCTTCTGCACCTAGACCACCCCCATTACACTAAAACCCCACCCTGACAAGTTGCACCTGGACCACCCTGATGAGCCCCCCACACCCAGACCCCCACCCCACTGAGCACCAAACAGCTGCACCCAGATGTTCACCCCATCAAGCCCCACTCCCACAGAACCTGGACCCACCCACTGATCCCCAACCACCTTCATGTGGACCCCCTGCAGAGTCTTATTCCTCCTGCCCCAACAAGCCACTGTGCATCCAGATCCACCCTGCACCCAGACCACCCACTGAGCCACCCGCACCCAGATTGCCTCACACAGAACCCTCTCACACCACACCTGGATCCCTCCGCACTAAGCCCCTCTGCACTTGGATCCTGTCAGGCTTAGCCTGCCTGCCCTCATCTGGATTGGGGGCCTGGGCTGGGAGTGCATGTGGGACTCTGTCCCTCTCACTTTTGGTGCACCTGGCATGGAGGGGCAGGGCCCCATGGTGTTTCTGGATCAGGCCCCTCCCGTGCACTGCATCAGGGTTGAGTGTAGATGCACTGCCGAGTCTGTGTCCCTGGGGGAGAGCGGGCTGCTGGGTGATCTCCAACCTCCGTGCAGCCAGTGGCCTGGTGCTCCCCACTGCCACGTTGGAGTCTCCACTTTTATTTATTGACAAATTAAATCTGCAGAATTTTGCCAAATGTTTAACTTTTTGGTGCAGAACACCCTCTGGAGTAAAAGGTGAACCTCTCTGTACATGATCTTAATAATGTTGACAGCTTAAGCTTGGATTCCGTAGGACAGAAGAATATGCCACAATATATGTCTGTGCAGGCTGACAAAAGACTTTTTCTTAGCACGCAGCACTTATTCAGTTAAACAAAAAGAGTGTTAAGAAGTCTGTTACATTAAGTAGCTTTGATGGAAAACATATGGAAGGATCTTCTCTTACTGAATTATATATATAATCCTATCAAAGAACTGTCGGAAACTTCATTCTAGAGAGAAGACACTTTCCCTGATGTATCTTTTTAAATGTCCTTGATTTTTCATCAATAATTCTCTTTGTATTTTCTCAAAGGACAACTATGGAATAAAAATACTTTAAAAATAATGGTTGAGTTTTCCTTTAAAATATTTTCCCCATTCTAAACCATTTCACTTTCTTGCTTCTAGAGACTATCACTTCTTCCACAGACTATATTTTTATGCATAATTCCTAGTTTCTGTTGCAGTTTGTATAAGCTATGTGTGGGCACTAACAAACACACACACAGGGCAGGCGCCTTGAAAAATACCACAATATGGTAATTGTTTATTTTTAACAGCAAATACTGTCCACATTCTATGTATATACATGATAACCTGTAGGGCCAGGTTCTGATACCCTTACTCTCCTTGAATACTACCTTAGGGCTTGTCTACATTACCTGCTGGATCGACAGGGAGCAATTGATCCAGCGGGGGTTGATTTATTGTGTCTAGTCTAGACACGATAAATCAACTGCCGAGTGCTCTCCTGTCAACTCTGCTACTCCACCGGAGCGAGAAGCGGAAGCGGAGTCGATGGGAGAGCGTCAGCTATCGACTTACCAGAGTGAAGACACCACGGTAAGTAGATCTAAGTAGGTCGACTTCAGCTACATTATTCATGTAGCTGAAGTTGCATAACTTAGATCGATTCCCCTCCCAGTGTAGACCAGGCCTTACTGTACTAAGTCAACTTTGTGGAGTCTGTTTCTACTAAACCAGAGTAAGTGTATTAAGACCTGGCTGTATTTTTGTGGTATTCTCTTTACATGAAACTTCATTTTCTAAAATTTTCCTTCTTGTTGCTGCCACCTCCCCCCCCAAAACACACATGCATATCCCATCATTGAGAATGGACATCAGAAAGGGATCAGGAAATTGGCACTAACTGAATGGGGCATAGGCCTATTATGCCATATCCAAGAATTTGCCTGGCTTGGCAGCCAAATTTATTGCCTTGTATTTTGGAGCTAAGGACATTTAAAGGACCAGCTTGGTCCAGGCTATTGAGGAAAGAGAGAAAATTAAAGCTGGGAAGCAAAAGATCAGCAATTATATATTTTTGTGTACTAATGCACTAGTGGTGCCTAGATACAGGAGGTTGGAACATACGGTGCCTGCGTGATTTGTTAAGGGTAAGAGCATAGGCAACCTTTATGTGTACTTAAAATTACTACTACTACTAATTTCAGGCTGGAAGGATCAGAACAGTATCTAGATGGTTATGGGAGGACGCGCACGAGGGGGTGGTGTTGGGGGTTCGATAACAAATAGAAGGCCCAGATTATATCCTGTCTTCAGGACTCTGCTCTCACTTAGCCCTGTGAGAACTGAGAGTGTTACAGGACAGAGAGAGGCCATGTCCTGTTTCTTCAATTTACATATGATAAGACTCAATACCAAAGACAGATATTCTGACACTGGGTTCAAAGTACGGCATGCATGTCCTTTTGATTTGGTTTCAGTCAATACTAGAGAAATTTAAACCTGTGCCAATGTAATCTGAAAAACAGAACAAAATTAAACCTCTTTCTCTGCAAAGGCTAAAGGAGAAACCAAATCCCTCCTTTTGCTTGGTATATTTCTGACTTACCTTCATTCTCTCTGCTCTCTCCACATTTTTTTTTCTTGTCCTGAAATTCCTCTTTCTTGTCTTTCTTTCTCTAGGCCTTCCTCATGCTGCCTGCTCCTTAGACTTTTCTTTCATGCATTCTTCATTCTGATCATGCTTTTTATGTTTTATATTTGTAACTTTTTTGCTACTTCCCCAAATCCCCCTTCTTTCTCCAGGTTTCATATAATTTAGGTATTTTAAAATCAATTTTTCTCTCTTGTTTTCTCTTTATGATGAAACAAACATACAGTTCAGGATGCATATTCAATTATGAATGAATATTTAGAAAATTCATAAATAAGTGTACTGGGCAAAAGTGCCTAACTGACATAGGAGCCTAAATCCAATTTTAAAAAAGTAAATTAGGAGCCTAAATGCCATTGGAAATTTATGGGACTTAGGTGCATTTTACATTTTTAGCCTGTATCATTTTTACTCACTTGCCTTCCTTCTTGCTACATATATATATAGTGTCTTACTGTAGTTAGTGATAAAAGAACCAAGACAGGGCCAAATTCCTATGTCTGGGGTAACGCCACAGAGGTTGGGACTGGATTACCAGACACAAATACATAAGAGGTAGCGCAGGTTCCACAGGCATTCGTATTTTTAAGTACAGGCACCACCCCCAGAATCCAAAAAAAAAACAAGTCAAAATTTACTGGCCTCTAAAGCCTTCCAGGAGGGCAGATAGGAAGCCTAGGAAAAAGCTGCCTTTCTCTGGTTCTATATTTTATATGTCCTTTTTCTGTGTCTTCTTCCTTCTGCAGTCCTGGCCTCTGCCCACTTCAGAGTTAGGATCAGGCTAGAATTGGGAGTGGGTAGGGAAGGACTTGCTTCCCACAAAAACCTCATTTAGCACAACTTATGTCCACTAATGACAATGTGCAAGCTTCACTTTCCCCACAACACTCTGTGCTCATTCCCCCCCACAGTAATCACCTCTTTCTTCTCTCATGTTGTCCTTATATTTCCTATTTCTGCTCTTCATTTGCTCTATTCACTTCTTCTCTTTGTGTCTTCGGAGTTGTGCAGTTTTAATGTGGGTTGCTAAGAACCTGCTCAGTTCCACCTGCGCAGCTCTCTTTCAATGATCTGTATATATATCAGAATTTAATACTATGAGATCCTTTGTTGTCATTATTTATATGGCAGTAGTGTCCATAGAACCTAATCAGGATGGGCTCCCTATAGTGCTAGGGGTTGTACGGAGAGACATGGCTTTCCATCTAATGGATGAAAGCCACTAGAGCAATCTAACTCTGCTTTTCTTTTCTTGCACCTCCCTTCTGTTGTTGCTTTCTCCTTACTTTATTTTCCTTTGCCACTGGAAACATTGAGTGAATGAGCTTTTCTTGTGATATTTCATTTAGCATACAGTAAGAACAATTGAAAGTTTTGCCAACAGATGTCTCTATAGCTTTGTGCCAGTGTATCTGGAGCTTATCCATTATCAGCTGACCTACAGGGTTTTCTGCAAGGATCCTAATTTTAAAGTGGACAGCTTCCCTGCCTCTAAAGAGATTATCTCTGGTAAGACACAGAAGGGGGTGGAGGAACCAAGCAGTGGCTAAAACTAAGGCTCAGCATTGTCATGAACATAGGAGTGATGCAAATAGATCAATGCTACCAAAACACCTTGCAAACAACATCCATAATATTAGGACTGTTCAGTGGTAAAACATCATGTGGACGAGGACAGCATGCTGCACAGACTAATGATCTGCAAAGCTGCAACTGCGGCATCCCCTTGTGGACGTGACTGGGCATTAATTAAGCTGTTCATGGTGTTTGCTCAGTACTGTCAATGGCATTTAAGGAAACCCACTGTTTTGATTTTCTTTATACTTTCTGCTGTTAATGTTGATCACGACCAATGAAGAGTTGGCCAGGAAGGGGGTGGAAATAAACATGCTCATAATTAATGCAACCCTTGCATTAGGAATATTGAAAACAAATGTTAAGAAACCTCTTTCATATTTTGAATATGTGCACAAATATTACTATTCTTACTATTAGATTTAGGGGGAGATGTGTGTACATCAGCCACTGGGGGGAGCTTTAGACTAAATAGTTTCTTAGACTTGAAGAGTGAATTGTTTATCCATTTCTGTCATCTGGCTGAATCAGAATCTAACCTTTATTGATAAGTTTATTGTAATTTCTTTGTTGTTCGTGCAGAGTTTTCTAAGGACTGGCTGCAATATTAACCCTATCTCTCTCAGTTAAGCACATTGCCAAGAGTAATCATTTATTGGAGTTGAAACAGCCACCTCATTTGTTTTTGAAGGACATAAGTGAGAGAGCGGGGAGAAGTGGGGGAAGAACAGGATGTTATTTCTGTATTCAAGCAGAGATGCTGCTTTAAGAATCAAATTCTGAGGAGCTGGTTAGCTCAGGTGTAAGTAATGGAATAAGCCAACATGTTCACTCCAGCCTAAGCTAGTAGTGATTGAAAGCCATTATCATCTGACAGCTGTTTTATAGCCTACGTGCAATGAGTTGGTGGTCTCTGTCTGCTTCCCAATGAGCAGGTGTACACTCATGCTACAAGAAAGCACCACCCACGTAAGCAGTCTTGGTAAACGGGCCAGTTAGTGAGTGACAGACTGAACTCACCGTGGCTGTACTTAACACTGATTTTTCATACCCCAAACCCACTGAGAGTCCAGTTTCACTGGTATGGCCTCCAAAAACACCTGACCACTGGCTATGCTTCCATTAATGGGGTTATCCCCACCAATATCACATGTCTGGGAAAACCTGGTGAACCGCCTTTGGCCCTTCTGCATCCATATTAAGGCTTATGACAGGGGACAGAGCCAAGGATGCTCTCTCTTCCCATTGTATATCTGTTCTGTGGATAAAGAACATGTCAGTCTCCAGTGCTGCTATTCTGACACCTTTCCCCAGCCCTAGTACATTTCAATTAGGTCCCTCTCAGAACATCAGAGTCTCCCCAAAGGACTATACTGCTCTCTAAATCATTAATCCAAACATAGCACACAATCAGCTGTCACCCTTGCCCCATTCCACATGAGCCTGTTGCTCTTACATATTGTAAATTGACATCAGAAATACAGTCATGAAACTATGGTTACAGAAAACGTTACCTATGGCAACAAACTAAATCCCAGACATTTCAAGGTTTGTGCACTAGTTTTTTCCTCTTGCATCTTATTTTGATTGTCACATTTAGGCTATGATAAATTGGCAGATATTAATCTAAATCAACCTCTTCTTTAAAGACTACCCCCAAGACATCCAGCAGTACTGTAGTAGACTCCCCTGAATGTCACCTGACTGAAAGGTATGCAAAACTATATTATGCCTCGTCATATATGATTTGAAACCATGTCAGAGCTGTCCAATAAGGACTGAGCTAAGAACAACCAACTCCTTTTATTTTACCCCGACTCTTCCTCCCTTGTGTATTGGTACTAATAATACCACCACCTTATCTATCATCTACACTTGCAGCCTTGGGGTCAGTGAATGTTCTCCCCTGCTCAATACACATCTAGGCTACTTCGAAATCCTGCCATTTCACTATAAGATATCAACCATTACTCTGCCTTCAGCTAAAACAATTGTCCATGCCTTGTTCATCTCCCTTCCTGACAACTATAACCACTTTCTTTGCTTTCGATTTTCTTTCCCTCCAGTCTATCCAGAGCACAGACACCAACACCATCTCCAGCTGCTATGAGCTGGTCACTCCCCACTCACCCTGACCCACCAAATCAAGTGGAAGACTCTTGTCCTCACCTTCAGGGCAGACAGTTATCAGGAATAGCTGTGATGAAGTCTTCATTCAAAGGGAAAGGTTGCAGCTTCCTGGCAAGTCATCATAACACTCTCAGCCCCTGTGCACACTATAAATACCAATATGTTTATATAACCAGTTTGACATGCTCAACTGACCATGTTGCAACAAAGTTTGAGTCATGTCCATACTGCAGTTTGCCCCCTGAAACTTGGTTGTGTGTCCATAGCACAGTGATTAGCCATGTTTGCATCAATGCTTTCTGGGAAAATCAGAGCAGCTATTCTACCGTTCCTCATCTGGGAACAGAGCACATATACAGACACTGGTACAACCAGCATATGAGGCAATGCATTCCCAGGATGTCCTATTGCACAAAAAGCTGGGAAAGAGAAGGATCAGCTTAAATAGTTACACATGGACTAATACGGTCCCGTCCATATTGTAAAAACAGTGTGTGAAGAGGCACAGAAAGCAGTAACATGCTAGCCTATGCCTCTGACCATGAAAAACTGTAACTTCCACAGTTACTAACCAAATATTAACCACGTTGTGTATGTACACAAACCATGTTCAAAGCCAATAATGATACTAGCAGATGAAGAGTTGTAATGTGACTAGAGTCTTAGCCACTTCCTACTGCTACCTGTATATCCAAAAGGAGATGAGGATCCAACAAGATCTTAGGTTGCAAACTGAGAAACAACGAACAGGCTAACTCCTTCATTTGCCACCTATTAGGGTCATTTCTACTAGTCTACCACCATCTTATCTGGCTTGAATCACTCCAGCCTGCCTGCATGCAAGACCCAGTCCTAGCAAGGCACTGGATAAGCTGATCAAATTCCACAAGCTGCGTCACATGAAGAAGAGACAGTCATATGCCATCTGGATTCTAGGACCACCACAACGCATGCTACATTCATCTCCCCAGAGAGTCTTGCATACATGTTGAACAGAAGATGTGATGTGACAGAAAAAAACTCTGCAATAGCTCATGAGAAATCCCTAGAACCAGAGGTGTAATCACCTAATACTAGCCTCAGATTCTAGTCAGAAAAGAGTGATCACACTTTGCTTCTGAAACTGCATCCAGATGAAGCACCCACTCTGACATTCCCCAAGAACGGACCTTATAAAACTATTGGTGGTCAATAATATTAATTGCAAATATAGCCCTTTTTGCAATATTAATTGCAAATATAGCCCTTTTCACTATAGCCCAGTGGGCTAGTTTGCCTTTGTTATATTCACTGCTTTGCATTATATTCAGGAGTAATACAAGAAACCTACAGGCCTGTATCCTGTGAGACATTAGCTTCAACACGTTAATGTAAGGCTTAAGGCTTATGAGCTTTGAACAGGTAAACTTTGCACAGATAAACGGCCCAACGGAAAACTCCAAGTATTTGAGGAGCTGAAAGTTTAAGAGGAAGTTCTGACCACAGGTACATAATTCAACCACAGAAGTGTTCTGGCAACGAACTGACATACATAACAGTTACATATGAGATACATCTAAGGCTAGCCTGCTTGCTTGCCTATATATCTTTTCTTATAGGTTTGATTATTTGTTTTATTATAACAGGTTTATAGTTAGAGAATATTTTGGCTGTAACACAAGGGACCTGCAGGCCACATCTTGTATGGTGAGCTAAGGCAACGTTAGCATACATATGTCTGGGATCTTTCACCTAGATAGATGGTGATGTGCTAAAGCATAAGGTCCATGTATGGATGCGACCTTTAAGATAGAGGATGTGAACCATGGCCACTGGGAGCTGCGGGTGGCCATGCCTGCGGACGGTCAATGTAAACGCTGTCTCACGGCTCGCCAGACGATTACCATGACAGGACGCATGTGCCCACCACTGGCATAGAGGCTTTCCTAAGTTCATACCCTTTTAAACTTAACAGGTACACAACAATTTGGAAAGAACTGAAATAATCAGTTAAGACAGAAATAACAAATGTGATACCTAACAACAAAAGGGCCTTGGTAACAAATGGACATTTATGATAATAAGATGAGATAATTGATATACTAACCTACAGGAAACAGACACTCCAACATTAGTCAGATGAGGAAATACAAATGAAGAAAAGGGGAAAAATCCCCTACTGAATATGCATCAAACATAGTGGCATCAAGGTAACATATAAAAGTGGCATCCCAGTCTAGGGTCAGTAGTAGAGATTGAGATGTAGTCCTTGAGAGGTGCCAGAATGATGGCCACTGGTGATGATGGGGAAGGTGATGGTGATGAGGAAGATGGTGGCTAACACTTCAGGTTGTACAAGAGATGGTGTGAGTATATGGGTGTGCAGATATACATTCTGTAGTATCTATGTTACTAAATTGGGGTGTTGTGACTGTGCTAAATGTATTAATAAACTATATTTGCAAATATTAAAGAATTCCTATAGTGTGAGTGTTGTAACTGTACACATCGGGGTTCCCAGCTATATAATAATAATACTGGGCCTGATCTTGGGACAAGAACCTGTCAACCCTCAAAGTGATAATTATATTGATTACTTAAGAATCCCCAGTTAATACATACTCTAAAGATAATGCAACATCACAAACTGATCTTGATTACTACCAACATATTAGCTATTTGTAATTGTTCACTTAATAATTTCTTCTACAAATTTCAGTCTATGGACTGTTCAATAACAGTTCACTTTGGCTATATGTGGCATGTGATTAGACACATGAGTCGCATGGTATTGTTTCTGCTCCTTGATTAGGTGGCAAACATTTTAGAGAGAATAATGAATGAAATGTCAAAACATCAGACAATGAACACCACACGTCAAGTGTGAAGTTTTGGATGATTACTCATTTGTGCTATAATTTGTGAAGCTTTTTGGATTTGGATATATTCACAAATACCTGGCAGATGTCCAAATGCTTGTTGGGTCACAATATTGGAAAAGTGACCTCAACTCACTACTCTTTTTGCAAAAATATTCATGCATCACTTTCTGTATTACTCAAGCAGCTCTGTCTCATGAAACTGTTCCTGCAGGGAGAAATCTAGGAATTCATACAAGTTACTGAGAAAGACAGACAGGTTACTACAGAGTACTTAGGATAAGTTCAGGCCTTCAAAATAACTAAAATATGTAGCTACCAGCTGCACAGTCACATCCCAAAACCCATATTCCTCTCCCCATTTGCCAGAAATCTGTCACATACAAATAAATAAATAAGTGAGAAGCCACCATTTCCCAGTTCTTTGGCTGTTGCACTTTTGTGCTGGTTTCAATAAGTCAGTACACTGCCTTGGCTCCCAAGCAGCCAAATGAGAGTTCCCAGGTTGAGCAGCTGCAGTATAATTATCCTGCTGGATGCAAGCCCGACAGACCAATGGTAGTGAAAGCTTTTCTCCAGAGTTCCAACTCTGCCGTTTTTATCTACCCTGCTAGAGATAAAAAAGTTCCTTGTAAACCACAAACCCATGCAAACTTCCCCTGCTGCTGGTTTGGTTATAAGCTGAACATGGGCCTGGTGTTGAGCTAACTTTGGCCGAGGCAGGATTGTGTGGAAGCCACATGAAATTTGCAGTTTTGGACAGCCAGGGTGAAATTGGGTTAAAACCAGCTCTCTGATTGAACTTTACTGTTGCTCAACATGAAATTATTGGTAGAGGGAAATTGTTGGAAAACAAACAAACCTCAGAAAGAGGTAGGAGAGGAAAAAAACTACAGCAAAAAGAAAGAAAGGGGGGAGGGAAAGGGGAACAGACAGAGGAAATCCACAAGAGTCATGCCCTATTGAGGACTGTCGCAAAGAGGAATCAGAGTCTTCTAGTCCATTAGCTATGGCCAGGGCTGGCTCCAGGTTTTCTGCCGTCCCAAGAGGTGGGGGGGGGGGGGAAGCTGATTGGCGGCACTTCGGCAGCAGCTCAATTGTGATGCTCTATTCTTTGGTGGCAGTTCAGCGGCGGGTCCTTCACTCCCTCTCTGAGGGACCCCCTGTCAAATTCCCGCCGAAGACCCGGATGTGCCACCCCGATACCGGATGGAGTGCCACCCCTTTCTATTGGCCGCCCCAAGAACCTGCTTCCTTAGCTGGTGCCTGGAGCCGGCCATGGCTATGGCACTTGCTGTAAAAAGGTCCCTCTGCCTTGCCCTGCGGGAGAGGGTGGACTCCAAGACTGGCTCTGCTCTAGTCATTCTTGAGGGACAGTGAGGGTATATCACAATTGGGGCACAATGAGCACATGAAGGTATTTGGGCACAGTAACACCTGTGGCACTTTTTTGCTCCATCCCTGTAATTGTCCTGTTCCAGAGAGAACTGACGCCATCTGCCTAGAGTGGTGACAAAAGAATCCAAAGAAAGCATGCAAGCCAGCAAAAGAAGTGCAGCTTGGAAGCAAGCTAGTGATCAATCTACCTAGCAAGAGGTAAACAGCAGAGGGAAATTCCATTGGTCCAGACCAAATGAGCAGGAACAGATACTGCACGCAATAGCAGGTATCTTCATACAATACAAAGGCTTTATTTTCTTCCCCAAGCTCAGCCCTACAAATTAATTAATGTACAGGGTCCCTGAAAGATATTACACTTACTGTTTCCATTTGCTTATCAGCAGTTCATTTTCAGATCAGCCATTGGCCCTCCCCCCACTAGTAAGCATTTTATTTTTCCTTATGTCACACACCAAGTGTGTGAAGTCTCACTCACTCTCAGCTGCTGTCATCTTTTCTTGGCTTCTCAAGCCAGGTGACTAGGATTCTTGCATCCTGTCAAAGCTAAGTTAAACATCTCTGTTGAGCGCCACACACATTTTGTGGTGATGGACAGACTGATATGGCTTTAGGGCTGACCCAAGACAGTAGTTTCTGTTTGAGAGAGGAATCAAATCAAAACCAGACTGAGGCTGGATCTACCCCCTTGCAAGTTAATTGTTCACAGTCGCACTGATGACGAGCCAATCTTTTTTGGATGAATTACACTGGACTAACTGTCTGGGTCAGTTGTTCTCTAATATCTTTCAGTAATTGCAACTTTTCACCTAATCATTTTTCAACCAGCTTCAGCTAGACTAGCTGTCTGTGTCACTCATGGTTTCAGCTCCTTGAAGTAATTATGACCATTAGGCCTTTAATATCATACCTGAGTGCCAACCCGGGAAGATGACAAACTACAGAGAGAGGGAGTGGAGTGTGGAATTATCCATACATAGCTTTGCAGGATCTCCCCTATTGTTCATGCTTGTCTCACTAGGAAGAATTATACAGATACAGAGCATTCCAAACAACCTAATTAATCACATTGTACAAGTATTTATTTGCATTTAAGATATGTATAAAATACATCTGTTCAATTTTGTACAGTTCTGGCCATTATTCTTGCTCTTACTGACTTTAGCATTTTCTTCCATCCCTTTCAGCTTTTCCTGTTTGTGGCATTTTGTTTTCAAAAGGAAACTCCCAGCACATTTTTATAATTTAAAAACGGTTTGAGAGAAATTGTAAGTTTCAAATAAAGTCGGTTTTCTTTCCATAATATGTGTACACTTATTAGTATAGGGTTTTGATGACTTCTGGATTGATCAGTAAATATTACTTCCCTTTCACACATGCTTGCTGGGTACAAATCTGATCTCACTTAGATGGATGTCAGTCTGAAGTAATGCCACTGACTTCAGTGGTGTTATTCCACATTTATAGAAAAGTAACTGAGTTCAGAATCTGGTCCATAGGTTTGCTTGACAAATTTATAAAACAGTTTAATTTATAGCACTTTGTTTTAACTTGCTCTGAACTTTCCAAGAAATTATCTTTTGGAGCTGAAATTGCTTATATGTAAGCACTGCCAAAGGATGTTTGTTTTTTTTAGGAGAGAAAAACATTTTTGAGTTATATACAAATAAAAAAAAATACTGCCAAGCTTCATTTCCATACATATTAACTCAAAAATGGCTTTGACACTTGAAAATCAGCATATAAATAGTATTCATTTAGGTTAATAATTGTGATAAAGTTTTTTTTAAAATAGAAATGAGGGGAAATTAAAGTTCTAAGCACAGTTGATAAAAATGTTTCCAATTCTGACAAAAAAAATTAAATTGAATTTTTAAAATGTCAACAGAAAAAAGTTGATAAAATGTTCACATTTAATATTTCCCCATTTCTGATAAAGACATATGGAAACATAAGCGTACTGTTGCATTCTTATTTTCAGATGTCCGAAAAAACACAAATAGAGGGGCCCAATTCTGCAAATATTTCACTTGTGAGATTTCTCATTGACTTCATTGGGACCAAGCCTAAGTTATATTATGCCTCTATAATGAGCGACATGTATGAATATTAACATGCCAATACTGGTGTTGGCTGTTTTCTAAAACCCATGCAATTGTTATTTCAGTAGTAGCCACGGACTGTAGAAAGCATTAGCAATTCATGAGCACTGATACAAACTTTAAATATACATGAAGTAATATTAGAATCTATTGAACTAAAGGAAACTCATATGTTATTTAAAACCTGGTAAAATCTTCACACCATATCAGAGAGACAACATGATTAGTGCAATACATAGGTGGAGATGAAGGTGAAGGATGGGTGTTGGGTAACATTTTAATATTTTTCTTTTGGTCATAGACTATATAATCTCTATTGATTAAACAAAACCATTGTTCCAGAATGCCCTCTTCCCACAACTTTTTAATGCATCTTTGTATTCTTATGCTAACTTTACACTAAGCCCTCTGAGAGTACAGTAGACTCTCTTACTGTTCAGAATTGTTCTTAAAAGAGGAGACCCCTTTGTTTTCCTTAGCAATATTCTCTTAGATAGATGTAGCTTTGCTCTTACATGATATTTCTGAACGTGGCTGCTTCTCTCCCCCCTCTTCTATTCACTGTTAGCAGGAATTTATTAGAAAAACTAAGTCTCAGTGAGTTCAGCTTTGTGCTGATGTGGGTGGAAAGACTGACACAGTTACAGCACTGAAAAGATATAATAATGTATGATGGAAGAGTATGTGTTGATTCATTCGCCCATAACGCACAAAAATGGCCAAAGGAATTTTCCTTAAATTTTCCAATAAATGTTACCTGTGGGCTGAGAATTAAAAAACAAACCCAAAAAACCAGGAATGTTTCAGCTCTCAAGGGGATTTTATCAGAGAGTTGTGAGCATGTGAAAACAGAGGTTTATAATGAGAGTCCCAACATAACCAGAACCAGGTAACCAATATAATATCTGCTTTTAAAATATTTTTCTCAAAACATTCCTTGAAATTAGCTTTGCGGTGGTTGGCAAGTAAAGTCTAAGTGGGCAAAATTCCATTGACTTCCGTGGTGCCAGGATTTCAGCCTATATGCCTGGAATGATGGGTCTGGTTATGGTCACTGATAACAGATGCACACACTCATTGCAATATACAGAAAAAGGTACAGCCACCCTCAAAAAAATCCTGTATGGGGTCAGGGAAAATACTTAGAACAGGGAGGAGACTACAGGCCTAATTTACCAAGAAAAACAACAGGTTTTCCTAAACATCTTGTAAAAACTGAATAGCAACTAAAGAAATGAAGCATGGCACCTTGGCTGTCCATGTGGTGAGGTAAGTCCCAAATGGGAAGCATTGGACCTTAGTATTTTTTTTAACACAAATGAACAGATATTAAAAATATGTTAGGAAAAAGCCTACTCCCTTGTCTTCGTGGTTCAGCCTGTATCTGAGGTGAGAGTTTGACTCAGGACATTTTTCTACTGGGGAGTCAGCAAGTGCCTTTACATATCTGTAGTTTCAAAACAGAATCAGTGATCACATTCCCCTTCCTTCCCCTGCAATCCCGCAAAGGGCAAGTGAACCATGAGGAGAGCACTCAATCAAATGACCCGTACCACTTCTTTCCTCTGCCCACCAGCATTGCCATGCAATGGGATCTCAAGCAAACTTAGGACAGATCTGGACTCCTGTGCGCTAATAAAGATATTTGTATCAGTCACAATTCTCATGGTCATCATTCTTAAACAGGTTCAGTCATTTCAGCTTTAAGTCATGTATTTCTGGAACATCTGCTGGAACAGGATTAGCTGTCTGCAACATCGATAATTTGTGCTAGCTGTAATAATTCTGACCTTGCTGAGCTTGTAACATTGAAGGTTCACATAGGGGAAGCACTGGTAGAATGCATATATGTATTTAAGATAATGGTTAGTTGTACTATATTAGTGTTTCTTGCTTTGAACAGGGAGAAAACACATGCTTTGAGTTACTTCCCATGTCAGATCTTTATGGCTGCCATAATTCTAACCAGAGCTTTTCTGAGGTTTGAAAATGTTGGGTTATTTTTTTCTCTCATTATTTTTGCACTTGTACTTACCTCCAGGCTCTAGGTGAAAATAGAGGTGCTTCGAATATGACAAAAATAGTTGCTTGCTGATTATTTTCACAAGGAATAGAATCAAAAAGTATTTGAAATCCTGTGAGAAAGCCTCTTTTGCAGGAATTCCTGATCAACTTTGCACAATCAAGAGCTTAAGAGAATTCATAAAAGCATCCAAACTTTTGGGTGGTTATCAAAACCAAACTTGTGAACATTTTGAGATACATCTTTCACTATCACCGACTGGATATAAATTAAGAACAAAAAACAACCTAACAAGGAATGGTTAGCATGCAAAAGCAGATCCAAAGGGCAACACTACAACAATGGTACAGAATCCCATCACTTCTACAAATCAAGATCTAGGGTAACATTTTCAAAAGTGACCGAGCAACTTAGACTTTGATTTGCAATGTAACTTAGGACTCCAAGTGCCTATTTCACTTTTGAAAATAGGACTTAGGCTTCTTAGTCACTCAGACCCTTTTGAAAAATTGATTCCTAGGCAAAGAGATGTTTCTACAGGACGAGTCTTCCAGTTTCACTCTGAAGTATTGTTCAAGTTCTACATTAGAAAGCCCAGTGGTTGGTGTGATGTGAAATGTCATTGTACAACTTTGGTAGATTCTATACAGACTTTCAGTAGTGATTATGCAGACTTCACAAAAGCAGGTTTTTGTTTCACTAATGATAACAAATCACAATTTTTATAGCTCCATGACTTGTTCAATTGTATATATCTTCCTAGTTAAAATTACTCCAAATGAGGTCTAAACAGCTTTCAGGCAAGCAGAACGTGGCTACACAGAAAGCCATTAGCCAAATGAACCCTTGAGTCTTATCATACAACTTCAGCAGTGAGCATACCTGCAAGATTTAAATTCTGGCTTGAATTTATGACTGTTTTGTCCAATGAACATTAGACTGAATGGCACCAAGGGACCAACCTAAATAGTTCACAGACCAAACCAGCATATAAAGAGAAAATTCCACAAACTCAAAATCCCTCTGAAAGCTCCTGCCAGCTACCCCAGAAAGAAAGTGCTCTTTCTGTATAGCAAATGGACCTTGGCTAAATATATGTGGGTTCACTCATGAGCACATGTCCTCTTGAGTTTTACCAGAATATGAAAACATACAGTGCTGAAATCTGACCATCACCTCAGACATTCTCCCTGTCTCTCAAAGTAGTCAAGGGGAAATGTGGATGGAGGAGGAAGAGGGAAAAAGATGCTCAAGTTAAAGGCCTGGTCTACGCTACGAGTTTATTTCGAATTTATCAGCATTAAACCGAATTAATGCTGCACCCGTCCATACAACAAAGCCCTTTATTTTGATATAAAGGGCTCTTAATATCGATATCTGTACTCCTCCCCGACGAGGAGCGCTGAAATCGGTATTGCCATTTCGGATTAGGGTTAGGGTGGCCGCAATTCGACGCTATTGGCCTCTGGAAGCTATCCCACAGTGCACCATTGTGACCGCTCTGGACAGCAATCTGAACTCAGATGCACTGGCCAGGTAGACAAGAAAAGCCCCTGGAGCACTGATCAGCACTGATCCATGCAGTCCCAGAATCAAAAAAGAGCTCCAGCATGGACCGTTCGGGAGATACTGAATCTGATCTCTGTATGGGGAGATGAATCTGTTCTATCAGAACTCCGTTCCAATAGACAAAATGCCAAAACATTTGAAAAAATTTCCAAGGTTATGATGGACAGAGGCCACAACAGGGACTCAACACAGTGCTTTGTGAAACTTAAGGAGCTGAGACAAACGTACCAGAAAGCCAAAGAATCAAATGGACGCTCACGGAGGGATGGGCAACTGACGACTGTAGCTATCCCACAGTTCCCGCACTCTCTGAAAACCATTTGAATTCTTGGCTGAACTCCCAAAGCCTGAAGGGTCAAAAACATTGTCGCGGGTGGTTCAGGGTATATGTCATCACCCCCGCCCCCACCTCCCTCCCTCTGTGAAAGCAAAGGGAAAAAAAATAGTTTCTCGCCTTTTTTCAATGTCACTGTATGTCTACTGGATTCTGCTGGCAGACGCTGTGCTGCAGCACTACACAGCAGCATCCCCTTCCCTTCCCTTCCCTTGCAGATGGCAGACGATACAGTAGGACTGATAGCTGTCATCGTCGTCCCGTGAGTGCTCCTGGCTGGCCTCGGTGAGGTCGGCCGGGAGCACCTGGGCAAAAATGGGAATGACTCCAGGTCATTCTCTTCTTTAAGTTTTGTCTCCTGGAGATTCACTCCTGCCTGGAATATCGTAGCAGGTGGAGGCTGCCCTCCCCTCCTCCCTTTGATCTCTGCTTGCAGACGCAATAAAGTCAGTGTTGTTTCTTATTCATGCATTCTTTATTATTTCATCATACAAATGGGGGGATAACTGCCACGGTAGCCCAGGAGGGGTGGGGGAGGAGGGAAGCAATGGGTGGCATTGTTGCAGGGGCACCCACTAGAATGGCATGCAGCTCATCATTTCTGCGGGATGTCTGGGGATCTGACCCAGAGTGGCCGTTTGCCTCTCTGGTTCTTTAGTAGGCTTGCCTGATATTCTAGGCAGGACTGACTCTCCCTTTAGACCAAACTTAAAGAAGAGAATGACCTGGGGAGTCATTCCCATTTTTGTCCATGCGCCCCCGGCCGACCTCACCAAGGCTGGCCAAGAGCACCCATGACAGCAGCAGATGGTACAATATGACTGGTAACCATCATTGTCAACTTGCAAAGCAGCAGACGGTACAGTAGAGCTGGTAACAGTCTTTGCTAACTTGCAAAAAGCAAGGGGATGCTGCTGTGTAGCGCTGCGGTACCGCCTCTGTTAGCAACATCCAGTAGACATATGGTGACAGTGAAAAAAGGCTGAACGGGCTCCAGAGTTGCCGTGCTATGGCGTCTGCCTGGGCAATCCAGGGAAAAGGGCACAAAATGATTGTCTGCCATTGCTTTCACGGAGGGAGGATTTACTGACGATATTGACCCAGAATCAGCCGCAACACTGTTTTTGCCCCATCATGCATTGGTATCTCAACCCAGAATTCCAATTGGGGGGGGGGAGACTGCGGGAACTATGAGATAGCTACCTACAGTGCAACGGTCCGGAAATCGATGCTAACCTTGGTACATGGACGCACACTGCTGAATTAATGTGCTTAGTGTGGCCGCGTGCACTCGACTTTATACAATCTGTTTCCAAAAATCGGTTTGTGTAAAATCGGGATAATCCTGTAGTGTAGACATACCCAAAGAGGAAAACAGGTGTGGAAAGCAGTAATATGATAAAGAGGAGCATGGAGAGGTTGAGATTAAGAAAGGAAAATAGAGACAGAGAAAAATAATTTTGGAGTAGACTGACAGAGGAGATTGGTGAGGTAGAAACAAAGTTATTGTCTAGAAAATAAGAAAGGAACTTTGTTCTTTAAAGTACAGTTTAAAAGTTGAATATGTTGGTGGAGTGAAAATCTTCCCTTTCTCCAATATGTATCAGCTCCTTTATAGGAGACATTTATAAAGCGTCAATATGGGCACCTTGTGAGTGTCTCCATCATGTACAGTAATTACACAACTTCTGTCTCAATAGGACTGAAAATCTGTGTGATTAAACAGAGGATTCCCCCTGACAGGTCTACAGTTTAATGCTTCAGTGGTTCCCCATACAGATTTCTACAATTGTCTGCAACTCCTGCGGCTGAAAGGAATGCTCCGCAGGAGTTGGTAATAGGAGGAAGCAGCTCTGTTAGGGGTTGTTCCAGCTGATATTATTAACACAAACAAAAAGTTCCACACCAGTTTATAGAATCTTAAAGTATTTTTAAAATGACACAATAGACAGTGTATATGGATAGAAATGATGTTGACTGTGATGCTGTAGGGAAAAACACAGCCATCATGTGCTTAACCATAGCTCAAACACATTGCTGCAGGGAACAGAACCTGCAGTATTGAGAGAAGGGGTATTGGTTGGACATGGATTATCCCCTGCTTGGTAGGAAAATTTCCTTAAAGTTTCATTTCCGCAGATGAGCACAATGGAGTTTAGCTGATCATAACATCCTCAGGATGCACCTCTAACAATGCAGCTTTCCTCTGTCACTGAAATACAGTGCCAGCATTGGGGATAAGCCCAATGCCTGATACAGAGATGAAAACTATAATCTTCTGGACAAGAGAGGGCACTGCCAACAACGGAGTCATCCTTACTGAGACCTTATACAGTGTGTCTTACATTAGAAAAATTAAACAGAAATGATTGCTGTCGGGATCAGTTCATTTCAATGGCAGGAAGGAAGATCACAGAGATGAGATAGGTGGCTTAAGACAGAGTTTATACCTATATGGGCTGCTCTTTGCAAGTCCTGGTGAGCTTAGATGACTATAGTTAACCTCAGTCAAAACTGAAGACACAACTTAATCCAAGATGAAAAACAAACAACACTATCTGAAAGATGATCACGAGCATTAGCAAACAGGAATAATGCCAGCACCAGCTGGGAAAGAGAAAGGGCTAATGGGCTAAGAATTGTACACACACAGCTAGTCATGATTTGCTAAAACATATTTATTTTTGTTAACCCTGGCTTCCTCATCCCCAACAAGACTACAGGTCTGTTTCATGCACCTGTTATGTCTTGGTCTTTCAAACTGTGAACTCTATGGGGCAGTGACTGTCATTTACTATAAGCCTAGCACAACAGGATCCCAAACTGGTTTAGTCCTTTAAGTGCTAATAAAAATGTTAAGCAATAAATAACAACAAAAATAAAAAGAAGGCTGAAGCACCCCGGCAAATCATTTGATATAAAATTTTCAACTATGTGTTCTCAGAGTGCTTGAGATGGGGCCGAAAAAAGGACCGCAGTCTGAAAACCAGAAAGAAAAAAAAGGAACCTGTTGCAATTCACCGGTGAAAAATAGTCACGATTCACTCTTAGCTGTTTTAAGCCACTGTGGTTCTAAATGCTCCATCAAAAAGTATTGGAGGATTTTAGTAGCAACTTGACTACATAAGTGGAGTAATTTCACCATGGTCTTTTAGAACATCATATAAAATCGCCTAAACTCAAAATATTAGAAGAGCCTCAATTTGATACCTGTACAGCCTCCTTCAGGGCAGGGAGTGTGTTTGAGATATTTTATGCCTTTCTGACTCACTAGAAGCTATATTATGGCTACAGGTAATTAAAGAGAAACTCTCTCACTGGAACAAACTTGGAAGAGGAGAGAGGACATTTATACAAACGAAATTAACTTGGACAATCAACTCTCTCTCTCCCCCTCCCCCCTTTAGATATTTGTGCTTGGGTGAAAACACACAGTCCCCCAGTGTCTAGTTCTTCTACTGCTTAATCCAGGCATGAAATCATAATTCCATGTTTGCAATATCACTAGACTGGAAATGAATGTGATTTCACATAATCAGCTGTGTACAATTCTTCTGCAGGATGAATGAAGACGTTAAAGGGCTCATCCTGCATGGTGCTGTGTGTTTGGGAGAATGCTGAGTGCTCTCCACAATCATTGAGAAATCCTTGCAAAGCCAATTGGTTTCAGCTAGTTTGGGATATGTATGGATCTTAAAAAAGTTTATTTTGAGTCTTGTGAAGTGGAAAAATCATTCTACCTAAACATATCCCTAAACAAAATAGGAGTTTGCAATAGTTTAAAAGTACTTATAAAGTACAGCACCATTTCAATTTACATAGCATCTTTCATAGAAACGGTATTTCAAATCACACTGCAGAGATACTCTAAGTTCAACTGCAGAGTTCAATAAAGATTAAACCAAGGGGGAAGTGAGAGTGACAGGGAAAGGAAATAAGAGCTATTGGCAAAGAACAGATTTGTGTAGAGCTTAGATTTTAAATTAGAGACAAGTTGTTCCAGCAGCTGCAGAGGATAAGGCTCTTGCACCACAAGTAATAAGTTTATGTGGACAGACAAGGAGGAAACAAATGGAGAAGTGAAGCAGTTTTCATGAGATTAAGAGAAAGCAAAGGGAAGGCTGTTAAAACCAGATTGACATTGATGGACTTTATCTAGAAATGAAGGAGGAGTTGGTGGGTGGTCACACTTTGTGCACAGGGGTGGATGTGCCTTTTACTTTAGCTATATTCTGAAATCTGCATGGGATGACTACACCAAGTCCTGAATTAAATAAATATTAATAATAAAGGAAAGCAAATAAAATAGGCTTAACCACTTCTGAGAATTTCTTTGTTCATCCTTTCACCCATCTTTCAGCCTGTCTTAGGGCATGATGCACAGATATATTAGCATTAGAACCCAAATCTGCATCTGATAGGTATTGGAATTTAACTGTACTTGCTAACTACCTAGAAAAGGGCACAATTATAGCAGAGTCTCGTTGTCTGTGCTCCAATGACCACCATTGCCAAACACCGCTAGTTGCTGTTGGCTAGCGACCTGTTTGGATGAATCTAGGCTGACCAGGCTTCCTCATGAGGGAGGAAGATGAAGGATTTCAGAATGGAAGAAATAAAAGAATCCATCTGGAGGTTGGGTGTCGGAAAGAAGAGTCTCTCTGGGCAGGACTAGTATGTGTAGCCAGAAGTGACTTGGTTGAGTTGCAAGCCACATTGGACAGACACTAGACCCATACCAGACATGTATGTTCCTCAATGCAAATGGGGAAGTACTGTGTATGCTCTGGTTAAGTGTCAACACCGGGCTTGTGTTTAATAATACCACCACCTAGATCTTAGCGCTTTTTAAAATCAGTAGGTCTGTCTTTAATGTATTTATCCTCACAATACCCCTGTGACACAGGAAAGTGCTATTATCTCCATTTTACAGATGAGGAACAGAGAGACTAGTTACTGGCCCAAAGTCACATAGGAAGTCTGTGGTAGAGCAGGAAATTGAACCTGAATCTCCCAAGTCCTAGGCTTGAACCCTATGACTGTCCATCATCTTATTTACTTTATGGTTTTCCAAAAGCCCACAAAGGAGTGTGTTAAAGTAATCATTGATGTCCAGTCACTAACTAAATGATCAAGCATATAAAAAGGAGCGCCAATGATCTGTCTAAGCTCAGGAGCTGTTTTATTCTTGCAGCTGAGTCTGGACTTATTGACACCATCAGAAAATAGGCATGTGCCCATGTATCTGGGTAAGACAACACTACCCTCAAATCAATCTCTCTTTCCTTCCAAGACACTTAAGGTGCCTACAGCCATAGCATCTAAGCACTTTATTACAAGACCACGGACTCTCCGCATTCTGATACTACCATGACACGTACTCTGAATATGCCTAAAATATATGTAATATTTCTTGAAAGTGTTCTTGTTATAAATCACTTTTATGATTGTTATGTATAATTATGGCCTGTGTTATGCAGGAGCTCATAGTAGATTATCATAATGATCCCCTCCTTTGTGTTAAAAATGTATGAAAAATTACAAAATAACCATTTCACATCAACATCCAATTTCACACATCAAACAACATAGAATAAATTAACAAGGAAGTCTCATTTAAGAGGATTTCCTCTTAGGAAGAACTTTCAGAATGTATCAGGGGGAACTCCTGGTGCTTTATGACAAGCCGGTGGATTGTATTGTTTTAATAAGACACCTTTAACCTTTTCTCACCACAGCAGGTTGTTGAACCACTTGGCAGATCCCCTCTCTTTTTTCAGGAAGATCAATGGCATGCCTGTCCCAAAGTTACTTAGGGCTTTAAAACACCTTCCGATTAGGTTTTACTCAATTCACAGCTCAGACAGTGCATGTATAAGGTTTCTAATTGGGCAAGACTAGTTTACAGGAGGGGATAAAGATTTTGGAGATAGAGCTAGCGCAAATGCTTGTGTTAGAACAGCAAACACCTCCTTAAAAATGGTAAGATTGGATAATAAAATTAAGCACAGCAGGAAGAGTGGAAAATAACACAAATTTCAAAATAATATTGTGCGTCTAGGGGCTGAAGCATATTGTTAACCCTGCAAATATCTGACATACAAGCCTGACATCAGGAAATGACAAGAGGATCTGATATATATCTTGGGTCCATCTTAAAAATTCACTACAGCACAAAGCAATGAGGGACTATTACAAACGTCTTATCCACACACACCAAAAAAATCAATGAATCAAAAAGTATCCAACTCATTTGAAATCATAAACAGAATGTACTGCCCATTGGGCCCTGAATCATGTATTGGGGATTGTTATTGTTGTAACCACAAACAGAGCTCTGTAGTAACAGGAGAAATATGGGGTCTTGAGCCATGGAGAGGTGAAGATTGAGCTTGTCAGAGAGGTGATGTGTTGAGCCCTTAGAGAAAAGGAGAATGAAAACTGCCACTCAAAACAGAGCCCTGGTAACCGATCCATAAATCTGCACCGCATCTGCTACCCTGACTTTCAGGAGATGTGCAGATGCAATTCTGGGCAGCAACTTCAAGGGAAGAAAGGAAAGAAGTAGGGAAACAATAACAAAAAATAGAAGAAAGACTGCAGAAGATGAATATGGGTAAAGACCTGCCTCTACTGAAGTAAAGGTAAACCTCCCATTGATTTCTACGAGAGTGAGGCACCTAAGTACCTTTAAGTATCTTGCCACCAGTGACTTTATAAAATATGAATAAAAATTAGGAGATGTTTTCTCTGTTTAATTATTCTTAGTGCTAACCCAATATAATTTATTTGCCAAAAAGTAGCATTAATTCTGGCCCCTGAAGTTTTGGCATCTTCACTGAATTCATTGGGTCAGTCTGAAGATTTATTTGCAACGGTGAGGATTCAATTTAATTTTTTTAATTAAAAGGTTGGTTACAAATTACTCATAGAATTGAATTGATGTGTCCCAAGCACTTGCAGTCAGATGAAGAACGAACAAAGAGTAGTGTCACTGTCCTCAGAGCTCAGTGCAAAACCCATCTCTCCACCTAGGCTTTACTGCAATTAGCACCCCCATTAGCACATCTCTTCCCCACTACTGAAATCACATGCCCTGTCTCTTGGTGGCAGGGAAGGCAGAGATTTAACTTGTTGATGGCACACAGATGATGATGAAAGCCATATAAAGATGTAGATAAAGGCACCCTGTTTTCACGTATCTTCCAGTACATACATCTTCTAATAGTACAACTTTTTCTAACTATTTTCATACCCACTCTTCTAACTGCACCTCAAACACTGTGTTGGGGGCATCAGCTACAACAGAGTCAAAATGAAATCACCAGCAACACATTCTGTAGCACCAAAGGAGGGAGAACCCCCAAGGAACGCCTAAGTTCTGACACAGCTAGGCTTGCTGTATAAGGTACCATGCAGCCCACTGCAAAAGGAACCATCGCAGCACACTGCAGCTGCAGGCATTGTATGGTTTATAGTTTGAAATTGCTTCAAGTTCAATAACTAAACAATGTCTGAGTGGCTTTTGTCCTTTTCCACTAAACAATAGTAAAGTTACAATAGAATATGTTGCCTTTTAAAAGAAATTATCATGTTAAATTCGAGATGAGTGCACTTAGTTCGCCTAATTCAATCCCCAATCAAAGATTCCGCATTCAAAAAAAAATAAAAAGTCAGCTTGAACTCTAGCTTTATTGGATTCGCAGTCCACTTAAGTAAGACTGAAAACAAGTGGGGCATAATGGAGCTGAGAGAGTGCAGAGTGAAAAACAAACAGAGAGAGACTGTGGCCAAAGAAGCAGAGAGGGTGAGAAGCATTCTAATAAAAAGGACAATCCATGGACCTGATCCAAGTTTCACAGAAGTCAATGGAAAGACTCCATTGACTTGTGTGGACTTTGCATCAAACCCCATAAGAACACAGGACACGGATTTGAACCAGTCAACATTTCAGAGTTCTTCATCTCCAGTATATAGCTAGGAAAAGCTTGTTTTTAAAATCAAATCATGCTTGCAAAAGCATGGTCCTAAATTACAGGCAAAAGAGGGTCAGGAACATGAACTAACTAACCTCCTATTTCCATTTCAAATGTACTTGAGCAACACAATTTTTTCATGTACACAATGAGACTTCTGAGAACTACAGTAAACCAAGTACGTTAGCCTCTTCCATGCAATACTGAAATCTGAAAATGAAACAGTCATAATTAAAAGCACAGACATAAATTATAAATAGGGCTGTTGATTAATCGCAGTTAACTCACGCGATTAACTAAAAAAAATCACGATTAAAAATATTATTAACGATTAATCACAGTTTTAATCACACTGTTAAACAATAGAATACCAATTGAAATTTATGAAATATTTTTGGATGTTTTTCTATGTTTTCAAATATATATTGACTTCAATTACAACACAGAATACAAACTGTACAGTGCTCACTTTATATTATTTTTTATTACAAATATTTGCATTTTAAAAAAGATAAACAAAAGCAATAGGATTTTTCAGTTCACCTCATACGAGTACTGTAGTGCAATCTCTTTATCATGAAAGTGCAATTTACAAATGTAGATTATTTTTGTTACATAACTTCACTCAAAAACAAAACAATGTAAAACTTTAGAGCCCATAAGCCCACTCAGTCTTACTTCTTGTTCAGCCAATCACTAAGACAAACATGTAAGGCCTGGTCTACACTAGGACTTTAATTAGAATTTAGTAGCGTTAATTCAAAAGCTCTGGTAATTGGCTGAGCCTTAATCAGTGGGCGGGGCATTCACTCAGGCCAGGGCTTTATAAAGCCGCGCACAAGCAACCAGGGAGCTCTGTGAACAGGGGCTGCTAACAGGGAGTTTCGCAAGGGAGTTTAGAAGGGGAGTGAGAAGGGAGTAGGAGCCCCTCGCCAGCCCTAACCCCTTCCCCGTGGCCCCCCCCTAAAACCTATAAACCGAACCACATTCCAAAACTACTTTCCGTAAACCACCCTTTCACTAACTAGGAGACAATGCAGGCAGAAGCCCAGCAGCAGAGTGGGGGCTATACAGTTTATTGCACTGTCGCATGTATGATTACCTGCCCTGTGGGCGGGTGGCGTATGTGTGCAGTCGGTGCAAGGAGCTCCTGGCCCTCAGAGACCATGTACGGACTTTGGAGGCCAGGGTGGCAGAACTGGAGGAGCTAAGAGAGGCAGAGAGGTATGTTGATGAGGCTTTCCGGGACACTGTAGAATTGTCCCACCTCCGCTTAGACAGCTCCTGTGCTGTTGAGGAGGAAGAAGTTGCCCAGGGAAGTAGAGCAGTCAATGGGAGCAGAGGGAAACCTTCCCGTAGTTGGGACCCTCCTTCCTGATGGTGCTGGGGTTGCCTCTCGCACTGAGGTTGCCTCTCCGGGGGAGGGATCTCCAGTTTCTAGGAAAAGGCAGGTGTTAGTAATGGGAGATTTGATTATTAGAAATGTAGATAGCTGGGTCTGTGATGACCAGGAGAACCGTATGGTGACTTGCCTGCCTGGTGCGAAGGTTGCGGATCTCTCGAGGCATCTAGATAGACTTATGTGTAGTGCTGGGGAGGAGCCAGTGGTCGTGGTACATGTAGGTACCAATGACATAGGGAAGGGTAGGAGAGATGTCCTGGAAGCCAAATTTAGGCTGCTAGGGAAGAGACTGAAATCCAGGACCTCTATGGTGGCATTTTCAGAAATGCTCCCAGTTCCACGCGCAGGGCCAGGTAGGCAGGCGGAGCTTCAGAGTCTCAATGCGTGGATGAGACGATGATGTAGAGAGGAGGGGTTCATGTTCATTAGGAACTGGGGAAACTTCTGGGATGGGAGGAGCCTATACAGGAGAGATGGGCTCCACCTAAACCAAAGTGGAACCAGACTGCTGGCACTAAACATTAAAAAGGTTGTAGAGCAGTTTTTAACTAGGAGATGGGGAAAGCCGACTGCTGCAGAGGAGCGTGTGGATCGGACACAGACTTCTCTTAGGGGAGAGTCTGATGATAGAGAATCTCCAGGTTATAGTCAGGAGCAGAGGAATGAGAAGTATAATGTAAGGGCCGGATCAGATGATAAACAGTCACATAAAAAAGAATCTGGCACATCAGAAAAAGGCAGGCTAATAAACAGGGACAAGTTTTTAAAGTGCTTGTACACAAATGCCAGAAGTCTAAATAATAAGATGGGTGAACTAGAGTGCCTTGTGATAAAGGAGGATATAGATATAATAGGCATCACAGAAACCTGGTGGACTGAGACCAATCAATGGGACACAATCATTCCGGGGTACAAAATATATCGGAAGGACAGAACAGGCCGTGCAGGGGGAGGAGTGGCACTATATATTAAAGAAAGTGTAGATTCAAATGAAGTAAAAATCTTAAGCAAATCCACAGGTTCCATAGAGTCTCTATGGATAGAAATTTCATGCTCTAGTAAAAATATAACAGTAGGGATCTATTATCGACCACCTGACCAGGACAGTAATAGTGATGATGAAATGCTAAGGGAAATTAGAGAGGCTATCAAAATTAAGAACCCAATAATAGTGGGGGATTTCAATTATCCCCATATTGACTGGGAACATTTCACTTCAGGACGAAATGCAGAGATAAAATTTCTCGATACTTTAAATGACTGCTTCATGGAGCAGCTGGTGCGAGGAACCCACAAGGAGAGGCGACTCTAGATTTAATCCTGAGTGGAGCGCAGGAGCTGGTCCAAGAGGTAACTATAGCAGGACCGCTCGGAAATAGTGACCATAATACAATAGCATTCAACATCCCTGTGGTGGGAAGAACATCTCAACTGCCCAACACTGTGGCCTTTAATTTCAAAAGGGGGAACTATACAAAAATGAGGGGGTTAGTTAGACAAAAGTTAAAAGGTACAGTGACTAAAGTGAAATCCCTGCAAGTTGCGTGGGCCCTTTTTAAAGACACCATAATAGAGGCCCAACTTCAATGTATACCCCAAATTAAGAAAAACAGTAAAAGAACTAAAAAAGAGCCACCGTGGCTTAACAACCATGTAAAAGAAGCAGTGAGAGATAAAAAGACTTCCTTTAAAAAGTGGAAGTCAAATCCCAGTGAGGGAAATAGAAAGGAGCACAAACACTGCCAACTTAAGTACAAGAGTGTAATAAGAAAAACCAAAGAGGAGTTTGAAGAACGGCTAGCCAAAAACTCCAAAGGTAATAACAAAATGTTTTTTAAGTACATCAGAAGCAGGAAGCCTGCTAAACAATCAGTGAGGCCCCTTGACGATGAAAATACAAAAGGAACGCTTAAAGATGATAAAGTCATTGCGGAGAAACTAAATGGATTCTTTGCTTCAGTCTTCACGGCTGAGGATGTTAGGGAGATTCCCAAACCTGAGCTGGCTTTTGTAGGTGACAAATCTGAGGAACTGTCACAGATTGAAGTGTCACTAGAGGAGGTTTTGGAATTAATTGATAAACTCAACATTAACAAGTCACCGGGACCAGATGGCATTCACCCAAGAGTTCTGAAAGAACTCAAATGTGAAGTTGCGGAACTATTAACCAAGGTTTGTAACCTGTCCTTTAAATCGGCTTCGGTACCCAATGACTGGAAGTTAGCTAATGTAATGCCAATATTTAAAAAGGGCTCTAGGGGTGATCCTGGCAATTACAGACCGGTAAGTCTAACGTCGGTACCGGGCAAATTAGTTGAAACAATAGTAAAGAATAAAATTGTCAGACATATAGAAAAACATAAACTCTTGAGCAATAGTCAACATGGTTTCTGTAAAGGGAAATCGTGTCTTACTAATCTATTAGAGTTCTTTGAAGGGGTCAACAAACATGTGGACAAGGGGGATCCGGTGGACATAGTGTACTTAGATTTCCAGAAAGCCTTTGACAAGGTCCCTCACCAAAGGCTCTTACGTAAATTAAGCTGTCATGGGATAAAAGGAAAGGTCCTTTCATGGATTGAGAACTGGTTAAAGGACAGGGAACAAAGGGTAGGAATTAATGGTAAATTCTCAGAATGGAGAGGGGTAACTAGTGGTGTTCCCCAAGGGTCAGTCCTAGGACCAATCCTATTCAATTTATTCATAAATGATCTGGAGAAAGGGGTAAACAGTGAGGTGGCAAAGTTTGCAGATGATACTAAACTACTCAAGATAGTTAAGACCAAAGCAGATTGTGAAGAACTTCAAAAAGATCTCACAAAATGAAGTGATTGGGCAACAAAATGGCAAATGAAGTTTAATGTGGATAAATGTAAAGTAATGCACATTGGAAAAAATAACCCCAACTATACATACAACATGATGGGGGCTAATTTAGCTACAACGAGTCAGGAAAAAGATCTTGGAGTTATCGTGGATAGTTCTCTGAAGATGTCCACGCAGTGTGCAGAGGCGGTCAAAAAAGCAAACAGGATGTTAGGAATCATTAAAAAGGGGATAGAGAATAAGACTGAGAATATATTATTGCCCTTATATAAATCCATGGTACGCCCACATCTCGAATACTGTGTACAGATGTGGTCTCCTCACCTCAAAAAAGATATTCTAGCACTAGAAAAGGTTCAGAAAAGAGCAGCTAAAATGATTAGGGGTTTAGAGAGGGTCCCATATGAGGAAAGATTAAAGAGGCTAGGACTCTTCAGTTTGGAAAAGAGGAGACTAAGGGGGGACATGATAGAGGTATATAAAATCATGAGTGATGTTGAGAAAGTGGATAAGGAAAAGTTATTTACTTATTCCCATAATACAAGAACTAGGGGTCACCAAATGAAATTAATGGGCAGCAGGTTTAAAACAAATAAAAGGAAGTTCTTCTTCACGCAGCGCACAGTCAACTTGTGGAACTCCTTACCTGAGGAGGTTGTGAAGGCTAGGACTATAACAATGTTTAAAAGAGGACTGGATAAATTCATGGTGGCTAAGTCCATAAATGGCTATTAGCCAGGATGGGTAAGAATGGTGTCCCTAGCCTCTGTTCGTCAGAGGATGGAAAGGGATGGCAGGACAGAGATCACTTGATCATTGCCTGTTAGGTTCACTCCCTCAGGGGCACCTGGCATTGGCCACTGTCGGTAGACAGATACTGGGCTAGATGGACCTTTGGTCTGACCCGGTACGGCCTTTCTTATGTTCTTATGAATTAACCGTGCACCCGTCCACACCAGGAAGCCATTTAATTCGACATAGAGGGCTCTTTAGTTCGAATTCTGTACTCCTCCCCGACGAGGGGAGTAGCGCTAAATTCGACATGGCTATGTCGAATTAGGCTAGGTGTGGATGCAAATCGAACTTAGTAGCTCCGGGAGCTATCCCACAGTGCACCACTCTGTTGACGTTCTGGACAGCTTCGATGTTCTGACCAGCCACACAGGAAAAGCCCTGGGAAAATTTGAATTCCTTTTCCTGTCTGGACAGTTTCAATCTCATTTCGTGGTTGGACATTGGGGCGAGCTCAGCAGCACCGGCAGCAATGCAGAGCTCTCCAGCAGAGGAGTTCATGTAATCTCTGAATAGAAAGAGGGACCCAGCATAGACTGACCGGGAAGTCTTGGATCTGATCGGTGTGTGGGGCGAGGAGTCTGTGCTTTTGGAGCTGCGCTCCAAAAAATGGAATGCAAAGACCTACGAGAAGGTCTCCAAAGCCATGAGAGACAGAGGATACAGGCGGGATGCAACACAGCGCCGCGTGAAAATCAAGGACCCCAGACAAGGCTACCAAAAAATCAAAGCGGCAAACGGATGCTACGGAGCCTGCCACCACTGCCCCACCAGTGACCATGGACTCTGACGATGGGACAGTGTCGACGGCCAGTTCCTCGGCGATGTTCGCGGACGGGGAAGATGAGGAAGGGTTTGTGGAGGACGAGGCAGGCGACAGCGCTTACAACGCTGGTTTCCCTGACAGCCAGGATCTCTTCAGCACCGTCACGGAGATCCCCTACCAACCCTCCCCAGCCGTTAACCCGGACCCTGAATCAGGGGAAGGATCACTCGGTAAATGCTTTAAACATGTAAACTTTTATTCTTAATATAACAGGAATCTGAAGTATGTGAAAAGGAGGTCTCTATATATATGGGGATAAAATAGAAATCCTTCTGGGAGATCTCCACGAAGCTCTCCTGGAGGTAATCGAAAAGCCTCCGCAGGAGGTTCCTGGGGAGAGCTGCCTTATTGGGTGCTCCGTGGTAGCACACTTTTCCGTGCCAGGCTTTCATGAGGTACTCAGGGAGCATTGCCTCCCTGAGCACGGCTGCATAGGCCCCTGGTTTGTGCTGGCTTTCACGCAGCATGCGCTCTCTATCTCCTTCAGTGACCGTCCTCAGGGTGATCTCGCTCGGAGACTCCTGCATCTAATTAGGAAAATTACCATAATGTTATGCCTGGTCCAAAGTATTTTAAAAAAATCTCCGGACAGACGGCGTAGCAGAGAGTCAGCACGCTGCTGCGTGACAAGCGTAACTGGAAGCCAAAGAATCAAATGGACGCTCATGGAGGGAAGGGGGCGGGGGACTGAGGATGCAAGCTATCCCACAGTTCCCACTGTGTCCGAAAATCATTTGCATTCTTGGCTGAGCTCCAAATGCTTCTAGGGTCAAACACAGGGTCCGCGGTGGTTCAGGGCATAGCTCGTCAATGTACAGCCACCCCCCACCCCCAGAAGGAAAAGGGAAAGAAATCGTCTCTTGACTCTTGTAAATGTCACCCTATGTGTACTGAATGCTGCTGGTAGACGCGATGCTGCGGCACGCTACGGTAGCATCCTCGCCCCCCCTCCCCCGCCTCATGGGTGACTGACAGTGCAAAATGACTGGTACCCGTCCTCATCATCAGCCTTGCGGTAGATGGTGTAGTGCAATAGGACTGCTACCTGTCCTCATCATCAGCCCATAAGTAGATGGCCTGCTAACCGTCTTCATCATAGCAACAGGGGGCTGAGCTCCATCAGCCCCCGCCCTTCATGTGTAAAGAAAAGATTCTGTACTGCCTGGACTATCATAGCAGCTGGAGGCTGCCTTACCCTCATTTCATTTCCCTAACAAGTCACTGTTTCTTATTCCTGCATTCCTTATTACTTCAGCATGCAAATGGGGGGACACTACAACGGTAGCCCAGGAAGGCTGGAGGAGGGGGGAAGCAACAGGTAGGGTTGTTGCAGGGGCACCCCCTGTGAATGGCACGCAGCTCGTCATTCCTGTGGGATCTGACACAGAGCGGCTGTGCTCTGTAGTTCTCTGATACACTAAAACCCTAGTACAGTTGCCCCATATTCTAGGCGGGACTGTTTCTATTTTTAGATACCATAAAGGAGGGATTGACTCGGGGAGTCATTCCCAGTTTTGTCTTTTGTGCCCCCGGCTGATCTCGGCCAGGGGCACCTATGACAGCAGCAGAAGGTGTAGTGCAATAGGACAGCTACCCGTCATCACCTTGCCAATTTACATTGGTGTGGTTGATGGTGCAATATGGCTGATAACCATCTCTGCTGTCATGCAAAAGCAAATGAATGCTGCTGTGTAGCGCTGCTGAATCACCTCTGTCTGCGGCATCTAGTACACATACGGTGACAGTGACAAAAGGCAAAACAGGCTCCATGGTTGCCACGCTATGGCGTATGCCAGGGCAATCCAGGGAAAACAGGCTCGAAATGATTGTCTGGCATTGCTTTCCCAGAGGAAGGAATGACTGACTACATTTACCCAGAACCACCCGCGACAATGAAATTTGCACCATCAGGCACTGGGATCTCAACCCAGAAGTGCAAGGGTCGGGGGACACTGCGATGGGGTAGAACAGGGGCAGAGTTTATGCTTTCCGGATTGCCTGCTGCAGGAGTGCGGACGAGATAGGTGCTGTGCATGGTGTTGTTCACAGACACAGACTAGACTGTGTTCATTGTTCGCAGAAATGTATCTTTGCAAGGAATTCACTCCCTCTTTCCCATCACACAGCTTCGACTGTCTCCAGACCTGCCACAGCATCCCCCTCACAGAGGCTGGCAAAGATTAGGCGGTGAAAGAGAAAGACACGGGACAAGATGATCGCTGAAGTTATGGGGTGCTCCCGAGCCGTGGCGGACCAGCAGAGCCAATGGAGGGAGACCCTCTCTCTGTACCAGTGCTCACACAGCGAACGGGAGGAGAGGTGGCATGAGGAAGACAAGCAGGCGACTCAAACGCTGCTTGGACTAATGAGGGAGCAAACGGACACGCTCCGGCGCCTTGTGGATGTTCTGCAGGACCGCAGCCAGGAGGACAGAGCCCCCCCGCAGTGTATCTGCAACCACCCTCCCCCACCACAAAGTCCCATACCTCCCGTCACCCAAAGTAACCAGAAGGAGTGGCGCCAGGGGCCGTGAAAACTGTCACTGCACCCCAGCAGAGTGCTCAAGTACACAAAAACTCTCATACCCTAATTTTTGAGAATTCCTTCCCTTCCTGACTCACCCTAGCCCCAATCCCAGTTTCATCCCCTGACTGTCTGGTTAATTATTAAAAATACTTTGCTGTTAATTACTGTTTCCGTCATGCTTTTTTACACAACGCTGCGTTTGAAGGGGTGGGTGGGGACGGGGGTAGGGTATTGCATAGGACAGTCACCTTTAGCATGTTACAGAGACGGGGGCAGGATCAGCAGCAGGTCACACACACAGTGCAGTCAGTAGGCACCCTGGTCGGTATGGGAGGTGGTTTGCAGGTTCTGTGTGGGTGGGGGGGTACGTGACTTTGTAGCGGGGGAGGGGGGTTACAGATCTCATGCAACGGTCCCTGTCCTGGACCACAGAGCCACGCAGCAGAGGAATCTGTATCCGTCCTCCCCCGCCACAAGGCCACATAGCCCCCGCACACAGAGTCCCAAAAAGGAGGGATGGCAGGCTCCGTTGAAACAACCAGTCCGGCACTGCAGACCGCTCTGGGAGCAGGAGCCTGTCATTCCTCGAGTTTAGAGGCGGTCTTTACATCACCACACACCCTACCCAGCACAGTCTGCGTCCCAGTTTCAACCCTTTAACGCAAAGTCATCAATAAAGAAACCTTTGTAAAGTTACAGTGGAACATGTATTTTATTTTTAAACGTGTGTTGGAAGTGGGGGAAGCGGGGTGGACGGGGTATGTAACTGCAGATGCTGGTCAACAGTAACTTGGTAAAGAAACAGGGGCAGGTTCAGCTTCTCTGTAAAGAAACTGAACAGTCACAGGTCACGCTGCTCGCTGGTACTTGAAGAGTTCCTTGTCGCTGTGCAAGGCGCCTGCATAGGGCTTCACGAGGCAGGGCATTAGCGGGTAGGCTGGGTCCCCGAGGATCACTATAGGCATTTGCACATCCCCAAGAGTTATTTTGTGGTCCGGGAAGAAACTACCTTCCTGCAGGCGTCTAAACAGAGTTCCTGAAAACATGCGCGTCATGAACTTTGCCTGGCCACCCGACGTTGATGTTGGTAAAACGTCCCCCATGGTCCACCAGTGCTCGCAGCACCATTGAAAGGTAGCCCAATTTCTCAGCAGCTGACTGTGGAAGAGGTGGACGATAAAGTGCGAGGAGTTGACAACGGCCATAACTGCCGCAGGCTCCGTGCTCGCAGTGCTGTGGTGCCCGTGCTGTCACTGAGCAGAAAAGTGCATGAACAGATTGCCCGCAGGCGCTTTCGGGGAGGGAGGGAGGGCGTGATTGACGGTTCAATGATGACAGTTACCCAAAACCACCCTCGACACATTTTTTCCCCCAGCAGGCATTGGGGGCTCTACCCAGCATTCCAATGGGCAGCGGGGACTGCGGGAACTGTGGGATAGCTTCCCACAGTGCACCGCTTCCAAATTCGACGCTGGCCCCGTTACTGTGGACTCACACAGTCGAATTAGTGTTTTTAGTGTGGATACACAAATTCGACTTCATAAGGTCAATTCCACAAATTCGACTTAAGTTGATTCGAAATAGTCTTGTAGTGTAGACATACCCTAAGTTTGTTTACATTTACAGGAGATAATGCTGCCCACTTCTTATCTACAATGTCACTAGAAAGTGAGAACAGGAGTTCGCATGGGACTTTTGTAGCCAGCATTGCAAGGTATTTACATGCCAGATATGCTAAATATTGATATGCCCCTTCATGCTTCTACCAACATTCCAGAGGACATGCTTCCATGCTGATGTCGCTCGTTAAAAAAAAATGTGTTAATTCAATTTGTGACTGAACTTGGGGGAGAATTCTGTGTCTCCAGCTCTGTTTTACCTGCATTCTGCCATATATTTCATGTTATAGTAGTCTCAGTTGATGACTCAGCACATGGCTCATTTTAAGAACACTTTCACTGCAGATTTGACAAAACGCAAAGAAGATACCAATGTGAGATTTCTATAGATAACTACAGCACTTGACCCAAGGTTTAAGAATCTGAAGTGCCTTCCAAAATCTGAGAGGGATGAGGTGTGGAGCATGCTTTCAGAAGTCTTAATAATTCTAATAAAAAGGACAAGTTTCTTTGATGCAGAAACTACAGAACCCAAACCACCAAAAAAAGAAAAGCAACCTTCTGCTGGTGGCATCTGACTCAGATGATGAAAATTAACATGCGTCAGTCTACACTGCTTTGGATTGTTATCAACCAGAACCCATCATCAGCATGGACACATGTCCTCTGGAATGGTGGTTGAAGCAGGGGCGGCTCTATGTTTTTTGCCGCCCCAAACATGGCAGGCAGGCAGCTTTCGGCGGTGTGCCTGTGGGAGGTCTGCTGGTCACGCGGATTCGGCGGTATGCCTGTGGGAGGTCTGCCAGTGCCACGCCATTGGCATCCCCGCCACCGAATTTCCGCCAAAGCCATGGGACTGGTGGACCTCCCGCAGGTGTGCCACCGAAAGCTGCCTGCCTGCTGCCCTCACAGCGACCGGCAGGCTGCCCCCTGTGGCTTGCCACCCCAGGCACATGCTTGCTGCACTGGTGCCTGGAGCCATCATTGGGTTGAAGCATGAAGGGATATATGAATCTTTAGCGCATCTGGCATGTAAATATCTTGCGATGCCAGCTACAACAGTACCATGCGTATGCCTGATCTCACTTTCATGTCACATTGTAAATAAGAAGTGGGCAGCATTATCTCCTGCAAATGTAAACAAACTTGTTTGTCTGAGCTATTGGCTGAACAAGAAATAGGACTGAGTGGACTTGTAGGCTCTAAAGTTTTACATTGTTTTATTTTTTAATGCAGTTATTTTTTCTACATTATTCTACATTTGTAAATTCAGCTTTCATGATAAAGAGATTGCATGACAGTACTTGTATTAGGTGAATTGAAAAATACTATTTCTTTTGGGGGGTTTTACAGTGTAAATATTTGTAATACCAATAAATATAAAATGAACTAGTTGCTTCTGTACACTTTGTAGTCTGTGTTGTAACTGAAGTCAATATATTTGAAAATGTAGAAACTATCTGAAAATATTTAAATAAATGGTATTCTATTAACAGTGTGATTAATCGCATAATTAATTTCTTTAATTGTCTGATTAATCATGATTAATGTTTTTAATCGATTGACAGCCCTAATTTATAAGTATCAGTACAACTGAGACAGACAGAAGAAAGTGAAACAGCAGCAGGAAAAAAGTGAGAGGGAACAGAAGAGACTAATTTGTTGTTCATTTAGTTTTATTTCTCGTGTAATTTTTTGCCTCTTATACAACTTGGTCTTTTACATGAACTCTTCCTATCCTATGGTATTATTTGCTGAAGTTTGTGCTATATCTCATTGGAAAGTATAGTCAACTCTCTTGGGGCACCACTCTCCCTCCTGAATGGGGTATTTCTAGGCTGCAGTTCCCTGCCTACACTATGAGTTTCCCAGAAAGGCAGATTGCCTAAGCAGGCCTGCTTTGCTTTCCCTTCTTCCTCAGAGGTGATCAACAGAGCAATTGCCCGTAGTTAAATTACCACACAGGTTTTTAGAGCAAGCACATTTCTTTAAAGGTAAAATCACTACAGAGGAAACATATTAAAAACAATAAAAGAATGTACACGCATGCTGATAATCTTACCAGCACTCAGCTTTCCCATCTCCGCAAGGGCTCTGGTTGGTGTCAGTCCTGCCAACCCTAGCCTAAGGATTAGGCGGCCCTCCCCTTGGACAGAAGGTCCTGTCCATACGATGGATCAGAAAGCAGGCCCTGAGTCAGTTTAAACTCAGGCTATTCATCGAAAAGCCCTTTCTTCATCTGCTGGCCTCTATGGAGTCTAGTTTGAACTAATCTAGGTGAGTCTTCCCAGGAGCTGGTACCTCTCTGGAGGTGCTGCGACATGAGTGAATTTGCTTAATCACCCCTCACTGTTCTTAGTTCCTGCAGGGGCTGTGGTCACCCTCCCCCATGGAATTTCATATTGTCCCTGGCCCCACAGTGATACATAAGTAATACAGGAAGATTTTCCAAAGATATTGCAGGAAATTGCCATAACTTCATAAAAAATAGCTACCAAATACCATACTGTTTATTTACCATTGTAAAAGAAAATTATATTGTTTTCCAAACAACTCATCAAACAGATGTTATCCCTAGAGTATTATTACAATAGTACCTAACTATCATATAGGATGCAAAGCCGTTTGTCATTACCTCCATTTTACAGATGGGGAAACTGAGGCATAGAGGGATGAAGTGACTTGCCCAACATCATCAACAAACCAGTGCCGGAGGAATAAAACCCAGGTAGACCCAGTGCTCAATCTACTGGGCAGCACCACCTCTCTATACTGTGTACAAGGCTATAGCTTTTGTGGGAGCCAGCATACAGTAGAGCATTGATTTTGTTCCTGTCTAATGATAAACATCAGTCTTGTGGTAGCCTGGCAGCAGCACAAAGTAGTTCTGGGAAGCAGGTTATTTTTCCAGATGAGAGGCATGCCACTGCATTGATCTAGGGATGGCACCTGATTTTCATTACATGCTAAGGCAATGCACAACAGCTCTTTATCAAAGGAGGGCCACGTTTTTGTCTTCCCAGCAAGAGGTTAGGGTCTTGCTGCTCTGCCGCTGATTGTGAAGGTGAAAGGAGAGATGGATGTGGGGAGAAAAGAGGTACAAAAAGGGTAAGAGACCCTTTCTTAGATCACATAATTAGTCAGCGTTGGAGAGACAGGGTCCTTGTTCAGTCTGTAGATACAAAAGAGAAAGGAAAAGCAGCACTAGAGTAGATACTCTCACCCTTACTTGTAACATTTGGGGATATGAACCTCATGCTGTTTTTACAGTGCTGGGACAATCCTTGCCCCCACTGAAGTTAATGGGACTCTTCATTGACTTCTATTCAAGCAGGATCCAGGCTCCTGCTTTGTGCAGTCTGTTTAGCTTCCAGCTTAGCCTAACATTAATCAAAAGGTCCAAGTTGCTGATTCTCTCTCACAGAATTGAGGAGGTAGCTGCAACTGAGATCATTATCAATATATTGCAGCACTATGAAGGCCTCCAAAGAGATTTATTTGCTGTATTATACTCCCTGAATACAGTGTCCATGCTCTGTCTATGCATTTCACACTTGCTCACATCAATACCTTAATCTTTCTGTTGTTCAGATGATGGATATAACTTTAGGAAATGTGTTCATGGTTGAGGGTATTCCGTTTAATGCAACATTTGAAGTGATCCTCCCACACTCAGATTCCCCTCCTTTAACTCTGTTCGTCTTCTGGTTGCCCAGCAATCAAAGTGATGCTTGGAAGAAAGGGGAGAATCCTCTTAATTCCAAGTAATGGACTTTGTGACATCAGACCAAATATCCCATTTTTATTTTTGGAAGGGTGGTCTCTAGGGTTCTTAGAAAATAACTGGCTTGTGTCCACCCCCTCTGCCCTCTCCTCCTCCCCACAAAGTGGAGAAGTCAGATGCTTATAAAGCTCAGGATGCAGTGAGCTGTGAGAAAGGCCAAGCCAGGGTCAGACACAGTCATTGTCTCACTGTCAGGGCACTAATCACTCTCCATACATCAATCTCCCAGTCCCTGATGGCAGCATAAATTACAGGCAGTGAATAGAAAGTTAATTTTTCACCTATCCGTAAATAAAGATACAACCTAACAGTCCCTGTGCAGTACTTAGAAGAGAGTGGGAAATGAAAAATGGATCCATTTTCAGCAGATAAAATTCTATATATGCTTTTTATTATTTTTTTGCTGCAAAGTGAATTAAAGCAATAGGTATTTCAAAAGTGCATCCACTTGTAATATTTACTGTGCAAAGCACAGCACTGGAGGGAGGGAATAAATTACAATAATACAAACAGTGGTTAAGAAGATGCATATTAGAGTTTTGTAGCTCTCTTGTGAGTTGAATGATTCCTGTCAGCTTTTGTTTAAAAGCAACTATAGTGATTACAGTAAGCAAAATAAGCCATTGCTGGTTTAGCTACACTCTTGAAATATTTACACCAACCCCAAATGTTTTCTTTTCCCAGCCATCTTCCACCCACTGAGGAGTCACCTTTGAGAAAATCTGGATCTGGTAAGATTATCTGGTTAGCTGAGAATGGGATTCAAGTTATCAGCACGAAAAGCAGAAAAAAATGCACAGGATAACATCATGACACAAAAGAAGTGCTGAGACTGCATTGCCTACTCAACCTAATGGCCTATTAGTGCCAAAACATTACCCACGTTTGACGGTAATCAGGATGTACCTGCTAATTACCCACACATATGGGTGTCATCTTGGTTTTTGCTACTTGAATTAATTGGATACATATACTGCTTAGACTAGGAGTTGATAAACCTGAGACAGTTCATAAACATTTATATCTTCCCTGTTATATTTAAATATGTCACTCAGCAAGAGAGTGGAAGGGAGGGAGATGGAAAAAGTGGAGGAGGAGTAAAAGACAGACAGAAGAGTGAGGGGAGATAAAAGGGAGAGAGAGGGAGGGAGGAAGGATAGATGGTGGAGAGGAAAAGAATGAGAAGAGGAAAGGGGTGCAGAAAGAATTTTGACCGTGCTGTGCCAAGTATGTCAACAGCCTCCAATTTGTCTGCAGACCTTTACATGGAACCCATGAGTGGTGGTAAAAGCATCTGTGAGTCACCACGTCTTTTTGTTTAGACCATGGGGAATCAAAATGGCACAGCATCCCTGTCTGTTTCTATCTGCTGATGTTTCTGAGAGCATATGACTCCTTAAAAAGAAGCAGGTATCAAATCCTTTCATATCAAGCAAATAGCATCATTGGATACCTACACTGCCATGTGTGACAATGGCAGCAACGACTGGCCACCTTAGTTTCCTGTAACAAAAGCTAAAGGTTTTATTTATGCTGTGTGTCTTAGAGGAATTTCCTACTTTAGATTCAGCCAAGTAGCCCTTGTCAGTATTATTTTACATGCTCAGAATGGTATACCCTAAATTTCAACATTTCTCTGTTTTATATAAATTAGCCTGATGCTATCTCATTTTCCAAATCTGCGGGATCCCATGATGAAGGCAAGTAGCCCACAATGAAGCAGAACCATTAAATGAGACACCATGAAAGCATGGGAAATACCTCTGGAGGAAAAGGGAAAAAATACCCCCAAACACTTCTTGAATTTTAATAGACTTGGGAGATGATTTTATGATTTATACCTTTGACGGTTCATAATAGAAAACCTCTGCAAGGAAAAGACAAAACTGCTGATATAATGTACCAAGCACCAGAGTAGCGTTAGCTATGAAATGTGTTTGGTAACCATGGGTACTAAACATTTTCATGAAGACTTTAGATAATCTAAAAACCATAAATGGATTTTGGAAACAAGGTGGAACCTTAATTGTAGTATCCATGGATTACTGATATTAGCAAAATACATTTGTATATCCTCTGACAGACATTTAAAGGTATTTTCAGGCAATCCAGTCATCTATTTATTATCTGTTTCTCTTTCCGTTCACCCCTGCCCCTCCACCTCTTGTGCCTGAAGCAAGCTGCAGTCAGGGAGATAATAAGTACTCTGCTTATTATCAGCTCTCACCTACCTACACTTTAATTTTAGAAAAGGGGACAATGGCAGAATTATGCATGCCACCCAAGCACCAAGGAAAATGAAAGGTAAACAGTCGCTAAGCAATTCAGCATGTGAAGGATGGCAGGAGTATTAAGCTGGCTGTAGAAACAGATCACTACAGAAGTTAAAGTGATTTGTAAGTCTTTTGCAATGTTATAATGTGTTTGTTATCTCTTGTTGCTTATCACTCCCCTCCATAAAAAGGACATTTTCCTTAGCAATGATTTAAGCAAGTCAGTAGAGCTCCCCATCTGTATAGGCAATCCTAATGTTAAGTGATATATAGCTAAAATTGACATGCAGATACCTTAACAATTAAACTATTTAAGCCAGGTTCTAAATGTTCCAACCTCAAAATGGCCATTTAAAATTAACACCAGTACTGCAGCTTCTGAGATGAGAACTCTGTTGGTCAGATTAATAGGCAGGGTTCTGTTATTTTAAAGTATTCAACATCTTCAGTTCAGACTTTAACATATGACTCTCTGCCTTTTTAATCATCTACAACTGTCCTTCATATTTCTGTGCTTTAATAGAAACAGGAACTTGCAGCTCTCATTGGGGATTTTTCTATGAATATAACAAAAAGACACTATAATTCATGGAAACATGAGTATATTAAGCCTTCTGTCTCTTTACTGGTAACAAGGGGAAAATCATTGGTATTTGAGATTGGACATAAAAATTAGGAAGTCTCTAAATAGGGAGAGGGATAGAAACAAAAATATGATACCTTGAAAACTTTTAGAAGACTATAAAAATTCAAAATGTGGTCATCCTACATTGCAAACATTTCTGATATACTGTTTAAACTTGGGCCCAAATCCTGAGATCTTTTTTCATTCCTTGCTGAGGAAAACTACCACAGACTTAAATAGGAGTTTGTCAGGCTTGTCTTCACTGCAGCTTTAGCTCACTGGAGTGTTACCCCTAACCCAATTCTTGTCCACATACAAAAATGTTTAGCTTGAGGTCAGCTGTGTTTTTAACCCAAGGTAACTGTCCCCTTGGGGCATGGGGGGTTGACACTTGAGTTAGTAATACAGTAATACCACTATAAGATACAGTTTGAGTTGCCCAAATCATCAACTAATCATCAGCTAATCTAGTCACTCTTTACTTCAGGGCTGTTGCACAGTCTGGCTATTCTCACTCACTCATTAGGCTAGCTTGGGTGGAGTTACTCAAATCCTGAGTGACAAAAACTGAGTAGAAACCTCAGGGGTTGGTGCTTAGTGAATATAATTCATGGATGATCAGTCCTTAAGGGAAGATCCTACAAAACATAAAAGAAAATGCCTCCTTTTCTATAAGTTAACTAGTCTGTGGACTTCACACTTTAGCTGACATATAATGATCATTAAAGAATCTTCTCATTACTTTTTCAAATGAAAAAGTATGTAAAATATATGATTCAGGCAGAGATGTATTTTGATTCATCCTTATGCCTAGCATGGGTTATTAGATTGTTCATTTTGAAACTAAAGTTATTAATAGTCTCTCTCAGAATGGACTGCATCTCCATCAACTGCTTACTATTATCATTTTAATTGCTCATTAATTAAGATTTTAATTGCTAAGCTATTAGCACTTAAAAGTTTGAAATTCTAAGAGGGTATCTGCATTCAAGACATACCAGAAGTTGAGGAACAGAGTTGAGTGGGTCATTGGGAAAAGATGGGAACTGAACTCAAGGAGGCCTGGAGGAGACCAAAGAGTTGCTTTGAACTCCAAGTCGCTGGTAGAGCTGCACAGATCTCATGAAGGGAGTTTATATTTAACAAACCTAAAGAACAATGCTCCCTTCCTTCAGACTTTAGCAGAGGGGACAATGGGAATCAAGGAAAGGGGCTAGAACCAGGAACTCTCTGAGGACAACACTTTCTGAGGTCTGATACCAGGGAGAAGAGCTGGTTTGAAAAGCCAGAATGACCACCGCCAATTTTTTCTGCAATCTAGTGATCTTACTACTCATCATTGTTATTTGACCCAAATTGTTTGGGCAGCTATGGCATCATTATCTGGAAATGACTTTTTTCATCTATAGCAGCCCAAACAATTGGTTAATGTTGTATCAGCTGGTCATGAGTAAATCATACTGAAATCAAGGGGTTAGACATGGCTTGTCCCTATCTACAGTAACTGCAAAGCTGTTTAACATAATATTTATTAATATGGCTCCTCAAAGTGATGTGTTATCATAATTTAATCTAGTGAAGACAAGTTCTAAGAGAGATGCTCACAGTATCTATTCTAGAGCATTCTCAGTGGAAACTCTAGAGTTTTTACCATGGGAAATACAGTTAAGCATAAACTGGGCCACTTTAATGGATCAGGGCATAGGCTGTCTGGCCTATCAATCATGATAAGGCTGAGGTCTGCCAGCAAAAGATGGCACTCGCTGGCAGAAGCTGGTGATGCTAGTGGTTGTAGCCGCAGATCTGCATGTAGGCTGCTCACAAAACCAATTATAATTGCTTCGAGGAACGTTAGGACTTTATGTAACAATCCTACCACCAGCCAGTGCTTGCTGCAAGAGAACTGGCCAGGTATAGAGTTGACATTGCCGCACTGAGTGAAACCAAACTCACTAATGAAGGGGAACTCACAGAGATGGGTGCAGGGTACACGTTCTTCTGCTGAGGTCATCCATCCTCAGAGCCATGGAAATCGGGCGTTGGCTTTGCCATGCAATTCCGTTGCTTCCAATATTGAAAGTCTACATAAAGGCATTAGTGATCATTTATGGTTTTACTGTTGCTATTGAAACATAAGCGTTTTGTTACCATCATCAGTGCTTATGCTCCTACCATGACAAATGCTGACAGTAAGAAAGGAAAGTTCTACAGTGTCCAAGACAAACTCATCATGTCCACACCAGTGTCAGATAAACTGATGATCATGGGGACTTTAATGCAAGAGTTGGAAGTACTGTAGTACTCTGGTAGCATGCCTTCAGACAGCATGGAGGGGATGGTATGATGACACTGCCTAAAATGGCATGTAGCTGATCTGTGACTGCTAACAGCAAATATCCCCAAAGGCAGATGATGGCACTCTAAATGGGGAGGGCTCTGAGTTACTACTGAGAATTCTTGACTGGCTGGTGAGTCTTGCCCACATGCTCAGGGTCTAATGATAGCCATATTTGAGTTGGGAAGGAATTTTCCCCCGGATCAGATTGGCTGAGACCCTGGGTGGTGGTGGTGGTGGTGGTTGTTTTTTGCCTTCCTCTGCAGCATGGGACATGGTCACTTGCTGGTTTAAACTAATATAAATGATGGATTCTCTGTGACTTGAAGTCTTTAAACTATGATTTGAAGACTTCAGTGACTCAGCCAGTGGTTAGGGGTTGATTACAAGAGTGGGTGGGTGAGGTTCTGCGGCCTGCAATGTGCAGGAGGTCAGACTAGATGATCCCTTCTGACCTTTAAGTCTATGAGTCTATGAGGATGGGACTGGGAAAGAGACTAGTAATATAACTCTTCTACTTAGTGAGCATGTTATGTGGCAATTAGCAATCATGAATATATTTTCCACTTGCCAGAAAAAAGAAAAACATCATGGGTGCACCAAAGATCCAAACAAAGGGATCTTATCGACTACACCATTGCCTGGCAGCAAGATCTACTTGATGTACAAATCACCCATGCACAGGGCAGAATGCTGGGCAGACCACTGCATGATCCACTCCAAATTGTTGTTGTTAATTCAACCTGTGTGGTGCAAGTCCTCATGTAAATTTATCAGATGGCTCAATGTAAAGGGATTACAAGATGAAGCTACACAAGCACAGCTATGTAATAACATTATGGCAGCTTTGTCTGACCCTGATGGCTTGACTATTAATGCTAATGTAAACAGTGAGTGACTTTTTGCAACACTGTATATCAATTTGCTCTTGCCACCTTGAGTACAGCAAAATGATGTCATCAAGATTGGTTTGATGAGAGTGATCCAGAAATTCAACAGCTACTCACTAAAAAACATGAGCTGCATCATCAAATTCTGCCATGTCCCTGAAGGCACAGTTATAACATTCAGGAATCTGTGTCATGACATCTAGAGATGCAGGATCAATGGTGCAATACCAAGGCAAATGAAACCTGGACTATGATGACTATCATAGGGCCAAACACTTCTTTGGAAGGCTACTTTGAAAGATACATATGGTCCTAAACACACAACAGTGATTTTGACGAATGAGGATGACCTAATGTTGATCATTGATAAAGGAGAAATCCTTCAGAGATGGCAACAGCCTTTCAATGATCTTTTGAATCCATTATCACAGATGAGGCAGATAAGAGTAGTGCATTAGTTAACACATAATGACAACATGGATGCAGCCATGTCACTTGACAAAATCAACACTGCAGTCAGTGCCATGAGGAACTGCAGGGCTCCCAGATCTGATGGCAACCCTTCAGAAATATTCAAGTAGGGAGATGGATTCTTGCTAAGATGACTGCACGGACTATTTCTCAATACGTGGAGTACTGAAGACATACAGCAAAACTTCAAAGAGACCACTATAGTCACCATACACAAGAGGCAAGGTGAGAAGTCCGACTGTGGTAACTATCACAGTATCTTGTTACTCTCCATTGCTGGAAAGGTTCTGACTAGAGTTCTCTTTGATCATATGCTACGCAACATCACTAATCACATTCTACTGCAGTCACAATGAGGTTTTAGGCCAACACAAGGAATAGCAGACATGATATTTGTAGTCTGTCAGGTACATGAGAAATGTAGAGAACTGAACCGCAACCTTTACACTGTGTCTTTATTGACCTGGCTAAAGCATTTGACATAATCAGTAGACCTGTGCTTTGGCCATTACTGCCTAAGTTTGGGCATCCAGAAATATTCATCAACACTCAGAGGCTATTTCATGATGGAATGATCAGACAAATCTGTATAGATGGTGTTCTGTCTGATCCATTTCCTATCACTAATGGCTGCTTAACTGGTCCAGTCTTATTTAATCTCTCCTATGCAGCAATGCTTGATGATGAGACCTAAATGCTGGTATCAGGATACATTTCTGATCCGCTGGAAAATTATTTAATTTGAACAGGCTGCCATCTTCCACAAAGATGTTGGAGGCAATTCTTGAGCTGCTGTATGCTGATGACTGTGCTCTAGAGACCCATGCTCTAGAAGAGCTACCATTGATTATGGACGGATTCGCAGACTCTTCAGAAAGGTACAGGCTGATCCGCTGGAAAATTATTTAATTTGAACAGGCTGCCATCTTCCACAAAGATGTTGGAGGCAATTCTTGAGCTGCTGTATGCTGATGACTGTGCTCTAGAGACCCATGCTCTAGAAGAGCTACCATTGATTATGGACGGATTCGCAGACTCTTCAGAAAGGTACAGGCTGACAATCAATCTGAAAAAAGAGGCCACATGTCAACCTGCACCAGAGAAACCCTGCACACAACCAAACGTCACCATCAGCAACACACAGCTGAACGCTCTTACAGATTTCTACTGTTTTGGTAGTATATTGTCAAATGATGTTACTATAGACAAGGAGCTGACAAGTCGTATCAACAAAGCCAATTCATCATTTGGCAGACTCTGGCAGCAACATGGTATTAATCTTCAAACTAAGTTAAAAGTCTAAAAAGTGGTTGTGCTGTCCAACTTGTTGTAAGGGAGTGAGACCTGCTACAGGCATCATATTAAGCTTCTAGATAAGTTCCATTTAAGATATCAGGGTGCCATACACTACACCAAATGACAGAATAAAGTTACCAACAATGATGTTCTGGAACATAGTCACTCCGCAGTGACTGAAGCCATGTTTATCACATCACAGTTACGCTGGGCTGGTCACGTGCTGAGGATGGATGACACCTGAAGGCCAAACAGTTGCTGTACGACAAACTGAAAGTGAGCAACTGCATATGAGGCAGCCAGAAGAAACACTTCAAGGACATGCTGAAGCATAACTCAAAAGAGTGCAACATTGACGTTGACAACTGGGAGTCGTCAGCAATGGATAGATCACGCTGGCAAACAGTAGTCAGCGATGGGGTTCCCACTTTGAGATTTACTGCTGTATGGATCTTGAAGCACAGAGGCAGAGTTGTAAGCAACAGCAGGACTCAGCAGTCACAAATTGTAATCCCTTCCTCCTTGGCATCAGGTTACCTATGCACTTCATACGGAAAGGACTGCCACTGGATCATTGGCCTTTTTAGCCACAACCATACTCACAAGACGTAAAACTGTCATCAGCATCATCTTTGGTCATGAAGGGTAACACCATAAAGTTCTGGAACAGCCTCCCAATAAGAGCTGTGGGGGCAAACAATTTAATTGGTTTTAAGAGGGAACTGGGCAAATTTATGTATGACAGGGTTACTTATGCTAATGGAAGGTAAGGCTTGGCAGCCCTTCTGGTTCATGTTGGACATTCCTAAAATCTTGGGCTTCAACTGGCCACATGTAGGGTTCAGGAAGGGATTCCCTCCTCCAACCCTCAGTGTTTTCTGTGGTTCTTGTTATGTGGTGGGTTTTTTCCTCCTTCCTTTGAAGAATCATAGACCACCAGAGCTGGAGATGAGATTGTGACCCAAAGGCCTCTTAATGCCAACTTGCAAAGGGTTACAGAAATTTCATGAATCTTCTATGTACATTCGAGTTCACTGCAGAATGTCATGTGAGGTCTGAAATAAAAGCTAGTGCTGCCACAGTGGTCCTTAATATCCTTGTGAAATATATGGCATCATGTGGGTATATATATAGAAAATATGTTTTCAAGACTGTTTCAAGGTAGTAGTCACCAGCAAAAGATGACAAACAGGTTTCCTCCAGGCAGGAGGTAAGGCATGTATCTCTCAACATGTAAATTAAAAATTGCAATGGATACAATGGATGCACACTTACACCCCCCCCCCCTCCATCATCCTGCACCTAGGAAGTAAACAGACTGTGTTTACATTCATGCAAATGGGATCTCAACCAATTTTGATTCCAAATGGTGCAGAGGACTTTGGATGAAAAACATGGGGTCTTTATTACCACTTAAACAAATGGAGCTTTCATTATGGGAACCTTTACATCGTCATAATGAGAGAAGGATATTTTTTAAAAGTTTGTTACAAATAAATATACATTTAATTTCATCTGAGGTGGAACATAAGTTCTCAAGGAGAAGGATGTTGTAAATTACATAAGTGTAACATGTCGTTTGTATAACTATGGTGCTATATAAATAATAATGATATTTAAACCTACCACTTATTTTTCCAGTGAGGCCTACTCAACTCCTACAACACACTAATGGTGAGAGATACTAAATGCTCTCAGCTTCCAATCAGATCAGCATCTGAGAAGATTGGGTCTTTAAGAGAGATTCTGATAACACAGGGAAAAGCGCATCAAAGAGAAAACTTTTGAAAGTGGCCTCACCAGACAAGGGTCACAAGAAAGCTATGGCAGCAGCAAACATTCAGTTGCAGAGCACTGTACAGCTTGGTGGTGGCCAGTGTTTAAAACCATATACAGTATAATTCAGAGGTAATCAGTGCTATAGTCAGAGACAATCAATGGTTTAAATGGTGTCCAAACAAGATAAATCAATCTATTTCCTTTTTTAAAATTACTATGTGATGAAAAGGACAGTAAGTCCAAACAGCGAAGAAGATTTGGGAGAAAATCTTTTTCTGGGCAAAATGTCTGTCAGCTACAGCTAAGATGGCAACATACCAAATTAGCAAAGGAACATAATTCATCTTCCTATCAATCCCTGGCTTGAGTTCCCATGCTTGGGGCTAGCCATACATGCCTTTCTTCCTAACACCTCCCAAGGCTCACACAGTCTGCTGTACTAATATACTCTTCTGTTGACTTTCAGTGTTGGAACACAGCTCCTTATCCCTTCCAGCTTGTACACTCACCTCCTCCCATATGGCTGAAGATACACTGTCTTTTAAAGGGCTTATATTATTCTTGATGCGATTCCAGAAGAACACATGGGATGTTTGCTCAACAGACTGTCAGAAATGCTGGATTTTCTGTTGTTCCCATCAAAAATTCCCGATTTCCCACTTTACATAATTATAAGAAAACACCATTGCTCTGCAATGTTAAATTCTCTGGAAAATAGTGTTTAATTTTAAAGAGAAATCTGCCAGGCAATATTTTAAATAAAAGTTTATCCAAGGTTTCAATGTTTTGAATTCATTATTATGCATGTTCTGTAAAATGAGAAAAACGGTAATGACTTCATTAGTCTCTTACATGTGATATTTTACTAGTTGCTGGTAGGAACTCTCAGAGTGTGCTCTAGCACTTAGAGCAAGAGAATGAAAAAGCAAGACTCTGTGCTTCTGCCTGGATAGTCTCTCAGGGTTTGGGTAACCTCTCTGTGTCTCAAATTTCCATTATAATAATAATACTTAATACTTGTCAGGTGCTTTGAGGTCCTCAGCTGAAGATTGCTATAGCACTGAAAAATACTAATATTAGTGAAACTTCAGTAGAAGGGATTTGGGCCAAACCTTCAGAGCTCAAATGGTAACATTTTGAGGTGGTTGAACTGCATGTTATCAGGGACGCTACACAGACCAAAGGGTGTTCCACTGTACAGTAACATACAAAGGCAATAGTTAAGTTTTAAATTCTGCCTGCGGGTATAGGTGGTCAATTCCTAATAGGAGTTTTGTGCCCATAACTGAGAATAGAATGTGGTTCTTACTCCATATGTTACCTCCACATCCCCTCAAACAGTGTACAAACCAAGAAGGTACAGGGGAGGAGACACCCAAAGCCCACAATACATATTGTTCAGGCAACATTACCATCTAATTCAGAGGTGGGCAAACTACAGCCTAGGGGACCGTCCTGCCCGGCCCTTGAGCTCCCGGCCAGGGTGGCTAGCCCCCGGCCCCTTCCCTGCTGTCCCCCTCTCCCCACAGCCTCAGCTCACCATGCTGCCAGCGCTCTGGGCTGTGAGCTCCTGCTGGGCAGCGTGGAGGTGTGGCTGGCTCCAGCTGGGTGGCACGGCTGTCAGTCCTGCTGCTCTGAGCTGCCTGGTAAAGGGGCAAGGGGGTTGGATAAGGGGCAGGGAGTCCTGGGGGCAGTCAGGGTACAGGGATCAGGTGGCAGTTAAATGGGGCAGAGGTTCGGGGGGGCAGTCGGGGGACAGGGAGCGGGGGTGTGGATAGGGGTTGGGGCAGTCAGGGGTTAGATGGGGGCGGGATCCCCGGGGCGATTAGGGGACAAGGAGCGGGGGGGGGATTGGATGGGTGGGGGGCTCTGAGGGGGAAATTCCAGAGGCAGGAAGTTGGAGGGGGTGGCTAGGGGGCGGGGGTTAGTCTCTATGGGTAGGCACAACCTTCCCTACCTGGCCCTCCATACATTTTTGGAACCCTGATGTTGCCCTCAGGCCAAAAAGTTTGCCCACCCCATATCTAATTACAGCAGATTTTAACTTATCAAAAATGCAAATGTGATTGTGAAATGTTAACATTAGTTCAAAAAGAAAAAGAGTGCATTTATAAAGATGACCAAGTTTCATAGATTCATAGGCCAGAAAGTGTCATTGTGTTCATCTAGTCTTGTATAACACAGGCCATAGAATTGCACCAAAATAATTCAGATATCATACCTTTTAGATAAACATCCAGTCTTGATTTTAAAATTGCGAGTAATGGAGAATCCACCATGACTGTTGGTAAATTGTTCCAACAGTTAATTACGCTCACCATTAAAAATGTACAGCTTCTTTCCGGTCTGAATTTGTCCAGCTTTCACATCCAGCCATTGGATTATGTTATACCTTTCTCTGCTAGATTGAAGAACCCATTATTAAATATTTGTTCCCCACATAAGTACTGACAGTCTGTAATCAAGTCATCCCTACCAGCAACTGGCATAGTCATGAATTAGAGGATGGCCTGGAAGGGCAAACAGGCAATCGATCTGCTGAGACTTTGATACCCGTGGAAGGGAAACACATATAGTGACCTGTCCAGAAGGCAAACTCATGAAGAGGGAATGTGCTGAGTCCCAGCGAGCAAGAGGGGCTGTGGTGAGAACAAATGACAGATAGTGTCAAACTTGGATGGAGATAATCCCCTGAGCAGCCAGAGGAAGATCCCTAGCAGTGAATAGAGCAGCTTGTTACAAGCTCTCTCTCTCGGGTTTGTTTTAAAAGAGACAGCCCAATGGGAGTATATTTTTCTCTCTTCCACTCCACCCCCTACTGTTTCTGCAGCAACCCAGTTATTTCTTAGCTCATATGCTTATTCTGTGACAACTACGCACATGGCATAATTAATGTGGTGTTCAGTTTAATTGGTGCTCATTATTTTGTATTATTTCATTTTATTGTGGTTTTAATATTTTCCCCCTTCTGAGATGTCCTCCAATAGATGCCAGAAAAATAGAGGAGTAAATATTTATCCAACGTATCAGTCTAGGGACCTATTAAGTTGAAAAAATTGGCATAGGGATTCCTGGTTTTCCTTTCCCCTTTGTACTCCAGAGTAGATGCTGTTAAATCAGTTGAAACATTGTCTTCTGCTGGTCCTTTAAAACTAGCATCAATGAGTGTACTTGTTTTATAAAGCAAAACAGGCCACTGAATCTTGACTGGGTCTATTCAAATCTAACATAGATCTAGTTAATTTTAAAACAACTCTCTGGGGCGGGGAGAGGAAAGGCAAGATCTGTTGAAGATTTAATGAATAATTTAGGACAATAAATAATCTGATTTAAAACTCATACTGGGAGTTTAAAGACTCTCTCTTGAGTTACTAAGCATACTGATTTGCAAGCTTGAAGTTATGAAAAATAGTCTTTAAAGCTTGTAACATTCATAGTCTCATGCCACCAGAAAAAAACAGAAGTTAATTCACTAGGTAAATTAATTTAAATTACTGGTGGTTGTGTTAAAATGAAATAAAATCCCCATGCAAACTATCAAACTTTGTAAGGATACTTCTGAGAACTATGCCATTGGTTCCAACTTTTCACAGTACATTGCTGAACTTTAGTTTTAAGGTCTGTGTCTAATTCAGATAAGGAGAAAGTCACGGGAACAGTCTAGAAACATAAAAGTTACTTGAACAACTGTACCTAGGGAATAAGGGCCCAGTTCAGCAGAACACTTGGGTAAATACCTAACATTAAGAATGCACATTATCACATTGACTTCAAAGATCTACTCATGTGTTTAAAGAAAGGTATGCGCTTAAATACTTTGCTAAAATCATGCCCTAGTGCCCATATTTCCCTGTATAGCAAGAGGAATATAGGCAAGGAAGGAGAAACTAAAGCTTTTTATGTAAGACCTAAGGCCATGGCAGTGGGTGACAATCTCCATCTTGTTCTCTGCTATATAATAGATTATTTCTGAAGGATAAAACAGTTACTTTTAAAGTGATGTTCAATTGCTATTGTCTGAACAATTAGGACCATTAAAGTTGACTATTGGCTCCCATTGATTTCAGAGGGCTTATGATGCATCCTTAGAAAAAGAAAGGGAGATTTGACAAAAGATAATCTCTCTGGTTTTGGTGAGGATTTAGGCCTAGATCTTCAAAGGTATTCGGGTGCTAACTCGCAATGGGACTTAGGTGCCTGGTTACCTTTGAGGATCTGGGCCTCAGTGTCTAATTCTATAACTCCCAAAGGTGATATCATGTATAGTTTTTTACTTAACTGCTTTATGTATAAGCCATTTATAATCCAACAAGCTCATCTTTAATTTCAGGATTCCTGGGCTATTAAAGCTGTCTAGCTGTTCCTTAGCCTGTTCTCTTAATTTCCCAGGATATTTAAAAAGCTTTGACAAGCTCCTAAATTGCTGTTATCCCCCTCTTTCCTCATTACTGTCAATTTGAACAATCTGTTATTGACTTTTTATCATGAAAATATAATGGTTTTAAAAACAAACATCATAGACCTAAACATAGTCCTGCTGCACCTTGACTGCAATCATAGGAGTTAGGTAATGGATGCATTTGGCTCATTGTGTATGCCAATGGGGAGTTTTCAGAACTAAATATCTCTTTGAATTTATTGCCAAACTAACAAGAGGAAGAAATGCACAGTATGAAATAATTGCTGGATGTTCTCAGTTATACCAGGAGGAACAAATGTAGCTTAATGTAACTTTCAAATTTGTTATACTTTCATAACCAGAAAAAAATTGCACATGGAGAACAATGTATATTTCTCTTGGCTAATGCACATATATATGATAATGCAACTTTAAGGTAGAAAAATCAAGTGCTACAAGATTTAGAAAATGCAAAAAAAATATGGCTCATGTTTATGCCTGAAAAATATGGTCTCTTTATGCCAATAGATGTTGTCAATATAAAATTAACCTAAAATAACTCTGCAGAAAAAGCAAATTTTCACCTCTGAATTATAAACTATTAAGAACAATTTGGATTATGGAGTTGCTGGAAGAGCCTTAATTGCTGACAAAGTTCATGGAGTGCTGCTAAGAGATGAATCTAGGAGGTAAACCTAATAGGAAGCCTTACCATTATAGGTTGATGGTAGGGCCAGAACTACATGAATTTCAATGGTTTGATATTTTAACTGGAATTACACGGGGCCCTATGGGATGATATGACCTGAACTGAGCTCTTTTTGGCTTTGCATGAAAGATTGTGCACAGAGCATATACCAAGTCATCATCAGGCAGTGACTGAAAGGGGAGTGGACAATGGTATTTAGAAATACATCAGAGAAAGTCCAGGAGCTGAGGGATCCCTGTCTGATACCTGGAGCATCAAAGCAGGCAGTTTTCAAAGAGGCAGCTACTAGAAGAGACCTCTTTAGCAGTGCTCCCAACCAATGAAAATCAGGACCCTTTTGAAGTATCTCATGATGGGCACCCAAAATCACTAGTTGCTCTGAAAATCTTGGCCTGGAAACTTTTTCACAGTGACCTTCCTTTCAGAGGATGTGGTGTTATACTTTGTTATTATGTAACGTCAAGTCTAGGTCCAGTCAAAAGTCTGTTTGGTGAAGGTATTGAACTGGAATAGACAGTTCTACAGAAAACTGCAAGAGAACTGTTCCTGTGTCTATTCAAAGGGAAGTTTTATGATTTTTAATGTGGAAAGGCAACTAAGCAAGATCTGGCGAGGTGATTTGGGAAGCTACAGAGCCTTGGAAGCAGCCTTCTTTAGATGTTATAAAACCCCCTTAAATAAAAGTTACAAAAAGTGAAGCAGCAGAGTCAGCAAGTTTGAATTCTAATACCAAAAGGTGTGGGCAGATCTTACCTACTATTCCCTCACTTTCCCAGTGAAATACCACATTAGCTGTTCAATGAATATCAAAAAAGGAGACTTCTAATGAAAACTAACACTTTGTAATATTACTACTGACACTATATTTTTTCATTGTTACTAAAGAATAGTGTTTAAGATTACATTAATAGCAGACTGATTTAATTTTTATTTAAAGGGAGAATATGCAATTTTAACTCCATTTACTTATGTAGAGTCTTTTTTTTAACCCTAATCTGCTAGGGAGGAAGTCCGACGTTTGGACAAAATGAGGTTGTTGACTGAATATTGATAATCCAATGTTTGATGTATCAAAGGTTGTACAGAGACACCATACTTATGCAATATACTCATGAGAAACTCCAAGTGTTGAGAGATGATGATGTGTGCAGTAAAATATTGCTTGGGGGGCCAGAGCTCTGGATGGGCTGGTATTATTAGAATCAGAACCTCAGAATGGGAATACAAAGTGACTTCCTTAGGGGAAATAAAAAGCAGGTGAGGAGCATGTCAGAAGGACTGAGCTGAACAGGAGAAATATTTGTGTCTAGTTTGCACATAAAATCCACTTCAAATCTGTATGAGAACACAAGAGCTCTTTATGCAAAGAAGAGTTAACAGCACAAAAAATGTTAATGTTTCACTTCACCAGGTTTTCACAGCAAACTAGGTAATTGGTACAGAAGTTTCAGCATGCAACCCAGATTGTCAAAATCTGCAAAGACTTGCAAAATTTAACATCCAAACAGAGCAGAGAGGGAGAAGATCATCATCATCATCATCTTTAGTATATTCAGAAAAAAACTCGAAGGGCTGCAACAATCACAAAGCCAGAGGTGGGGATAAGATTTCAGGAGAGGGAACATAATTTCCCCCCCACAACCCATGGGTGGATTTTAAAGAATAAAATGGCATTTTATAGTAGAAATGACCCAGTGTTTGAAGGCTGAAAAATGTTCATTTCAGTTTGGATATGCAATTAAATACTCAGAAGCTCAGATGTTTGTAGCCTAGATGAACTGCATATAACTCTTGGATGTGCACAAAATTGGACCGGGATTCTCAAAAGAACGGGCTTTCCTTTGGGATTTACAGTTACCGGTAGTCTTTTTTTCTAATCAAGCTGGAAATACCCTCAGAACCAGGCTTTCTGGCCTTTTTTTTTCCATTGAGGATGAGAAAACACTAATGTGTGGAAAAAGGGGGGGGGAGAAAAGAGGACTGGGGAGAGAGATTAATGGAATGTTTTAGAACTTTGTAAAAAGTTGAGTCAAAATTTGAGTAAGTTTCACTGGCACAAGCCACTTTGCCCAGCCACAGTGCAGTTACAATACACATAGTTTCTTCTTTTATTACCAACCCTGGATCTTCACTTTCTACCTGCCTTTGCAGAAACCCAGTGACATTGAAGTAATTCATGCTACAAGGCAGGAAGTCTCTTGCATGCTAGCTGAGCCTTTGGTCCAGCATTTTAGGAATAAACAGGCATTACATGTCTGCTTACTCCATCTCTGGAAGAGGTAAGTAGATCCTCAACGTCATTACCCCATCTTCCCAATCGCTAGCCAATGCAGTGAGGCTGACATAGGAGAGGGTGTTGTAAAATTTACTGCAGTAAATTACTACCTTGCCAAACCCATTGAAGAAAGGAGAAAACAAAAGAGTTGTCTCTGAATTACAATGTCTAGCAGCGCTACTGTTGGGGTGCAGCTTACGTACCACCTGTTGCTGAGCTCTGTGTCCCAAGTCACAATTTAACCATTAGATTACATTTTCATAGGCGAAGATGTCAAGTTATTGGTGTGTGTGCAAAACAGAAGCAATATTCCCCCAATACAACTCCAATTTCAGAAAACTCAGTTTTGGGCTTATCCCATGAACAGTGAAGGTTAAACCCACAAGGAAATATTTAAAAAAAATTATGAGCATCTGAAAACACATGCTATAATGGCAACCATTTTGCATTCTTAATTATGTTTGCCACGTGCAAGTGGCATGGAATTAAGTGTTTGCTATTGCTTCAAGAAAATCATCATTTACATACAGTAGTATACAGACACCAGATTTTTAATTTTCACATGCAAATATTTATGCTTCCAGTGGCTGCAAACTTGTCCATTCTAGGGAGAAAAACAATACAAACTGTCAAATATGCCTAATTTAAAACATGAATTCATGATCAGATTCTTAGAGCACAACATTTCAGAATGAGCAGATATTCCATTAAGAAAAAGAATCTGGCCCTAAATTATGAATTTGGACTCTGATATACTTGCTACTCACTTTCAATAGTACGTTACACCATGAGTAGAACTACTGAAGTCAATGGGATGGTTATGGAGTAAGTTACTACTAAGCTTGTATAAGGGTATCAGAATTTGGCCCCTCATTTTAAATTATTCATTCAACTCCCAAATGCTCACAGTATCTCTCTCTCTGCATATATAAAATATGAAACAAAGCATAAAGGTTTCATTAACATGTATCTGGGGTGGTTACATTACTTTTACTTGACCTCTGAAGATTATCCCAGTAAAATGCATGGATATACAATGGAGCTGAAATTCAGTGGAGATCAACTCACTGAAAGAATTTGGCCTCATTTGTACAATCCATAATACTGTCTCAATTCAAATTTCTCCACTCTTGGATCCTACTAATTGGGAACAGGAACTTGAAATATTAAATTGATAATGAACAACATTTTAGACATTGTCTTCTAATAAGAGTGCATCAATTTGCATAGTTCTGTGAACCTGTCTGTGGGAATTAATGATGCGTCTCCATAACAGTATGATAGAGAGAGAGGGATATGACAACGTTTACTTCTGATACTATTAGGGTCCCTTCAATGACAATCATTAAGAAGTCCATTAATGAGAAAATATTGCCCTGAGGCACTACTGCAGTTAGACATCTTACTTTAAATCTATGCTCTCCAGAAGCTGTATTCATAAAGCAACGAAGTCCCTGAACTGTACAAAGGTTATTAGTCAAATTATCTCACTGAGCAAATGAAGAAAAGACAGACTTCTTCATATACTGTATGCAGATGGCACTGAAGATTAGGGTGGACAGTACGCTATATGTTTCACCAAGCACTGTATTAAAAATACAATGGTTAAAAAATTCACCTCTAATGACTTTAGATATGAGCAGCATTCACACCCCTCCCCCCCACACACCTTTAAAAGATCAAACTTAAGTGGAGTAAGATCAGAAATTGATCACACTAATTCATTTTATTATCTAATAATAGAATAATTGATTTATTCAATCAAAAATCTAGTTTGCTTGAATTCTGCACCATATACTCATGAGTGAGGATTTGACTGGAATAAGAGCTATTGTAACATGTAATTTTCTTTCTCCTTAGTAGATGATACTATAGCTTCAAAAAGAGACTTTAATTTTAACCTAAAATGATTTTATTATCAGGAAATATAATCCACGTATTGTCCCCTGTGAAACTGGTTTCAATCTAGTGCCTAACAAATGGTGGCCATGTAACCCTCCTCACACCACAACTGTCATTCATGTTGGTGCTCTCAGGCTACACTTATTGGGGTGTGTGGAGTACAGGCTCTACATGGGTCTGTTATAATCTATTGTGAGTTTAACATTTTAAAAAAGAATTCTGCACGTTTACAAAATGGGTAGATTTTATTTAAAAAAATCTCTTGAGTAACTGTTTAAAAATGGCACTCTTTTTAAAATGCAAAACCAGGGTTGGGGTATACAGGTAGAATGAAGCATTTTAAAATCTGAAACCCCGCCCCTCCCCCATTAAAAAGATACAAACTCTTTAATTCCTGGAAATCTATCGTGATAATGTGTGCTGAACTCAGACTACGTTTGCCAAATCGTAGTCCAGAATGAATACGTTACAGATCACTTAGAGTCCCCTAATAAGAGGAGGCACATGATAATGAATCCTGATTAGAACAGCACTACTTACAGGACTTTGTTATGGGGATAAATACTGTGCCAAAATTAATCACTGCCAAAAATTTACAGTTTCTTCATTTTAATCTGCTTACTTCTACCAAGAATGCTGATTTCTTTTAAAAGGCACCAATATAATAAGAGATAAAAGCATGGTAGGGGAAGTCTCATCTACAGCTGAAATGATAAATGGAGGTGAAAGGTTTTTTTGATTTTTAAAAAGATAACACTCTATGGACCAAAAATGCGTTGCATTCTGCAAACCAATATGATCGACATTTCTGGTGTATTGAGCGCTCAGATAAGGAATTATCAGGTCTTCAAATTTGCTAGGGAATTGTGCCCAGACCTATATGTTTAGCCACTTAGAATGTTCTAATGATATATTTCTCCTATGCTTTGTTTCATTGTCTGAGTATGAGGTCACTTAATGTCCTGGAATCACATCTCATGTAGCTGAATTAAAGCTCTTAATAAAACCTCTTTTAAAATGTCTCTCTTTGCACATCACACATTTTGTGTTACATAAGGGGGGCTGGCTCCAAGGTATCTACTTCCCTTGGCAAATCAGCAAATGTCTATTCCTACCAGCCGCAGCCTCCTTTACAAATAGTCACTGCACTCATTGCCCCAAGTAACCAACTACTACTACACCACTACCCCAATATAATGTGACCTGATATAACATGAATTTGGATATAACGTGGTAAAGCAGTGCTCCGGGGGGTGGTGGAGGGGGCTGCGTGCTCTGGCAGATCAAAGCAAGTTTGATATAACGTGGTTTCACCTATAATGCGGTAAGATTTTTTGGCTCCCGAGGAGAGCATTATATCGGGGTAGAGGTGTACTATGTAATAGCCACTGTTGTGTATATTAGTGTTTGGGATCTTTAAAACTAGAAAGTCTGTTCAATGAAGCTTTAGGTTTTCCCTGTAAGATAATTCTCAAAGTATCTTATGTAGACTTTATAGAATAATTGTCTCAAGTGTTTCTATCTTAAGAGTGCAGTGAGTATTGTATATTTTGTGATGCCTTATCCTGTGCCAAACAGTCTACTAACGCATACCTTGTTGTACTTCATTGTTCTGTCTCCTTGAGATTTGGCATCTCATTAACAAGACAATCCCTGTGGAAATAATAGAGACGTTTTTAATTCTCTTGGGGCAATGCCTCTGCTATTGCTCCATAGCTCTGCTGACTCAGTGCCTCTGCAAATCACACTCAGGAAGTGCTGCCTCCAAAAATGCTGACTTTGCAAGACAGGAAGGCAGCCTGGGCTAACCGCTTTAAGAAAATGGTTGGAAAAAATAATTGGAAATGTACCAAGAAGGAAAAAGGTGTGTGGGGGAATAAAGTAGTACAATGAAAGGAAAGGGAGAGCTGGAAAAGAGGAGGAGGGGGAGGAGAAAAAAGAAAGATGAAATAGGATGACAAAGATGGGCAAGAGATGGGAAGGAAAGAGAGGGGAGAGCATAGAGACAAATACATGGATAATTACACTTTCCTCCATCTCCATAAATATATAGTATACATAGTGTAATCTCTCTCTCTCTCTCTCTCACACACACACACACACACACAGAGGAATCACTTCACCTACCAATGAAATGCAGCCACTTCTAAAGGGAAACTTGTCAGCTGTCTAAAGAAAATACTTTTTGGCCCAATGCATAATTAATCTGTGGAACTCATGACCACAAAACATTATTGCAGATACCAATCCCTTCTAGCAGCCTGGCTGGCTCCCTTGGTTTGAAAGCTGAAGTTCTAAGTGAATGCTGCAGGAGATAACATTGAACTTCCACAGGAAACTGCAGCAGTCCTGTCGTCGAGGGTAAACATGCATTGTTTACCCACTTCCCATTTGAGGAATATGGAGTTGAGGTTATTTTACCCACTTCTTTTTTTTTTTTTTTTACCACTACATCTCTTAATTGCAGCCCAAATTGTGTGGATTTACAGGAGGCATAAGCTGCATGTCTCTCTGGATGGTCAAACATCTCTTCCCAAATCACATGGCATAAAAGTGGAGGGGCTGCTGTCAGCTTACAGGCTGGAAGAGGGAGAAAGTACGTTTCATAACTTTCACTAACCTCTGCACGTGGCTGGATTTGGCACATGTTTGGCCTCCTTTAATGCACCACTTGTTCCAACTTGATGCAAGTTACAAAGCCACATATAACCAGTTACACCACCATTTATTTCACCACAACTTCTAAGAACCTCAGGATCAAAACCAGAAGTAAGATATGATTAATGTATTTTTGCCACTTAAACATGACTTAATTGCTATTCAACATACAATGGAACTATCATCAGTAGACAAACCTACCAACTACCAAATATACCTTTTGTGAAGACTGATGAAATATACAGCTAAGCAATAACTGTAATAAAGAATGATCTTATGATCTGCAGGGCTCCATACTAGAACATAGTTCAAAATTTCCAGAAAGGGAGCTCAGGGCATGACACTTTCAACTCAGATTCTGATGCATTGGGAAGGGAGGAGAAGAGAGGAATTGAGAGTCTGGTGGCAAACTGTCCTCAATCAAGATCCCATTTGTCAGTCTCTGAGTTGGAAGGCTTATGTTGCATATAAGCAGATGAAGTGGATTCTTGCTTTGCCTAATTTTAAGGCTGGCATTCACCTATAAACTTCACTTTTGTGAAATTTAGCCAAAAAAAAATATATCCTGTGATGCACAGTCCATCCTACTGGTTCACCAGGGAGTCTGAAAACCATAGAACAATAAAGGTTGCACTTGGGATACGCAAACTGCTTTGGATGAGGATCATTCAAAATGTTTGCTCAAACTTAACCCAGAACTTGAAATTTCCAGAAAGGTGAGCTATTTTTTCCTTCCTGTTGTTATTGACATTTGGTCACCTAAAGCCCATCCTGGCTCCAACCAGGACTAAAACTGGAAGTGTCAAAATACAACAAAAGCCATTGTGGTATTATTTCCACTCCTGCTGGAAGGAGGAAATTCTAGAGGTCTCAGGAATCCATAACTATAATTCCAACTGATTTTTCTTAAGCTTTTTGTGTGGCACTATTTATAAAGCGACTTGAAAATTTTAGTCTCCACCCAATAACCAACTGAAAAATCAAAGTAAGTTTTTTTAGATAGACCTCAGGTATGAAGGCTTTATTCTTTTCAAATAAAATGTAAAATATAACATTACTGTGAGTGGTAGTTTGGCAGGAAAGTACATTAACTCACAACATATTTCACATCTGTTTAAGTTGACCTGGCTAAATTGCAAGAAGTAAAAATTAGTTGATCATGAATTTAAAATATTCAGGATGATATATTTAAACTGTCGCTCTTTGTGTATGGGTTCACCAATCAGTTCTTTTTAAATTGCATAATGTTTGGCATTACTGCTAACACCTAAGTTAATTACAGATGCCAACATGCAATCAAATATGATTATGTTGCATTTTTGGAAACTGATCAAATGATTCATACTGAAGCTTAAAATAGACCTTAAAAGGTGGTGTTAATTAAGCAAGCTACAAAGTTCTACTATTTTGTCAGCTTTAGAATTACAATGACAAATTCTCAGTATCCTATGCGCTCAAAGTTTTGCACTGGGAAAACTGAAAGGAGAACTGTGGGGAATTCTGTAATGACATCTTTTATACTCCAGGAACACAAGCCAAAGGAATGTTCTCAGGACAAGACTCAAGCTTGGGTAAGGACTTTCCACTTTTTTCTTACTAAATCCCATAGCACCTTAGGAGAAATAGCACATGCACACTTGATAGTTTGTTTTGTTCAAAAGGCAATGAAGAGAGTAGAGAAGTTGAGTAAACTACAATATTCCAAAGAAAAGAGATTGAAGACAGCAGCTGAGGGAGCAGCACTCTATCTGCAAAAGAAGAGATAAGAAGAGGGGAAAACAAAAGGGAAATGGGGATAGAAGATATCTATGGAGTAAGTTGGGGACTGGAGTTCCATAATGCAATACGATAAGTGTTTAATATCACCAAGAATATACAATTCTCTCTCTTCCTTTGGCTTTCCTTTCATTCAGCCACCCATTATCTCCCATCTTGTTTGAAGTAACCTCTTCCTCAATGGCCTCCCTAACATCCACATTGCCCCTATGCAGTCCATTCACAATGTTGGTGATAAGTTTTCACTTCCGTCCGATCACATCACCCCTCCTTTCCTTGAATCCCTCATTGGCTGCCCATTTTTTTAGCACATAAAAGTCAAGAATCCTGTCCTTGCCGTCAAGTCCCTGCATCACCTCCTGTCTCTTTACTTCATCACTCTTCCCCCATCAGTGCTGCCACTTAGACCAGGTTTTCCTAGGGGTGCTGGAACAATCTGAATATTGAGGGTGCTGAGAACCATGGAACCAAACTGTAAACTCTGTATATGAGGGAAACCACTTCAAACCAGCTCCTATGGGTCTCCCACAAAGATAACCCTGCTTTCTTCCATGCTGTCTTTTATGTGTGAAATGCCCATCCAGGAACTGATTTACAAGGACGCTACCTTTGCCTCCTTCAGCTCCCTCCACAGGATGCTCTTCTGCCGTGATACCTAAACACCTACTGTCATTACTATTGATGGTTAAATTAAAAGGGCAGTTGGAGGCAATGAACATTTATTTTTAAAAGCTTTAAACAATTGAGAACCTTAAATCTGTGCACAGCCAGCTAGCCTATGTAACTGTACTTTCATAACCATTACTCCTGTACGTCTTCCTCACTATTTGTTACACTCATTCATTGCATTTTGCATCAAAATAAACTGAAAATTCTTTGGGGCGGGGATCTGCCTGTGTGATTGTACAATGACTAGCAATATAAGGTGTCTGATTCTGATTGAGGTTTTTATGCAGAATTGCTGTGCAAATAATGCATCTATTTGACATAGTAAGCAAGATGGCATATGGTTCTGAGCACTGTATGCATGACCAAAACTGAACACAAAGATAAAAAGTCAAATTAGTTTTATACTTGGTCAAAATTCAAGCAAAAGTCTTCCTTTTCCACCTTCTACAAAATAAAAAATTCTGTTACATCAGTGAATTCATAACTGAAATGAGAGCATGCAGTTTAAAATGAAGAGCTGAGAGATGTTAAAATAATAATGAAAAGCTCTGTTTTTATGAGTCATGCGAGCTAGGAGCCAGGCACTCAGGATGCTGCAGCAACCAACTCTTGTTTTGCTCGATAATATATTTTTCCATTTGTAGCACATTATTTGTTAATCAGTTTGCTATTAATGAGTCCCACAGCGGAACACTTCAGATGAAGAAAGTAGCGATAAGGTGTGGGTGGATAGACAGATACAGCCTGTAGGTGCCTGATCAGAAAATGGAATTACTCGTAAATGGGGCTTTCATGTGCAAAATTAGGTGGCAGAACCATATCTATTTTCTTAAAAAAAAATACAACCACAGCCCCCAGGTACAACCAGCAAAAGCCCTAGTAGCAAATCAAAACAGTTTTATATTTCATATTACTAATCAAGGGCCTGATCCTGCATGGTGCTAAGTATCCTCCACTACCATTTACTTCAATGGGATAACTTGCATGAATAAGCACCATTCCTGTAAGAAAGGGTTTGCAGGATCAGATGCTTCATGTAATTGATGTGTTGGAGGGATGTTTTCGAAAGCTCCCAAGGGGCCCCTTATTAAAATTTATCCATCAAATTTAAGGGAAGATTGGGATGATTTCCCTGCTTCTGATGGAGTCGAGCCCCTTTAGAAGCTACTAAATCATCCCAGTTAGAAAGGATTATATCTCTGACACTTATAAACCTATTCGTGAAGAGCATATTGTTTCCTTTGGAATGGAAGGATTGCATCAAATGGCTGAAATTTACAAAGGATTTCCCAGGGAAGGATAGTCCTGAATCATACTACAAGGTCTTCAACCCCACACCCAATCAAATGGCAAAAGGCACTATTAATATAATGCTTAGTATGTGTTTTAATAAAAAAATACAGCATGAGGTAGTTACAGCCTTCCTTTATTATTGTTCTAAGAGGGTCTTCATCCCCAATGCAACAATTTTCCTGATCTCTGATCCCTCCCTACCACTCCTCTTCTGCAAACCTCTATTCCTCCAATCTCTCTTGCTCTCACAGACGCTCATTCCCATCATTCCCATTCTGCACACTTCCCCGTCCTTGAACAATTAAAAAAAATAATCCATCACAACTATCACAACTATCAAGACATCTGCATAAACACTCTGAAACTGCAATTGAAGGTGGCTTGTTTTCCCTCCTTTAATTTTTTTTAATTGGAACTGTGTCCTCTATCCTTTCTCAGATAATCTCTATCCTTTCAGAATAGTTGTGGCTGTATTTGTTCTTTTATCTTTTAGTTCTGCAAAGTTGTTTTTTGTTTGCTTGTTTTTTTGTTTCAGGAGACAGAGTGAAAGACATGAGGTTTGAGGCCAGAATTTACAGATTTTGTTTTTTAATTGGGTGCATTGAGGTATCACATAACTTTACTACACATGTAGGTTCCTTTTCAGAAATGGAATTCACTGTCAATGTCAGACACCTGAAGCACTGTAAATGGTGGAAAGAGAACAAAGTGAGAATGTTTTAGCTACCCAATAAAGTAATCTACTTTATATGTGTGCCTTCTCTCACAACAAACAACTCATCGAGTGGAATGTTGCCATGGAGCAAGGCGTAAATAATAGGAAACTAAGGTCATCTCCAAAGTAGCCTCCCACTCCTAATGAAATTGATGCTACAAATACAAGATGCTTCTTACTTGCACAGAAGAAGCAAGACACCAACCCAATGAATCATAATTCAAGGACACAATGTACCATACCTGTTCTTCATGTAGGTTAATTCATTTAAGTGGAGTTACACAAGGAATACACTTGACCCAATGGGTTGCTGCTTTAAAACTGTTTTCTTAGGAACTGTAGTTGCAGCAGCAGCGTTGCTGTCATTGATGCACTGGATGCAGGTTTAACAAAGACACATACATACAAGTTCAGGTTTCAAGTATCAGAGGGGTAGCCTTGTTTGTCTGGATCTGTAAAAAGCAACAGAATCCTGTGGCACCTTAAAGACTAACAGATGTATTTGAGCATCAGCTTTTGTGGGTGAATACCCACTTCATCAGATGCAGGTAAGACACGTCGGACGAAGTGTGTATTCACCCACAAAAGCTTATGCTCCAATACATCTGTTAGTCTTTAAGGTGCCACAGGACTCATTGTTGCAAGTTCAGGTTTGTTTGTTTTTCTCATTGTGTGTAACCCAGGCCTTCCCTAGCATTTGCTGTGCTGTGACAGCTTCTTTAGAACAGGGGTTCCCAAACTGTGGCACATGTACCCTTAGGGATATGTGAGATATCTCTGAAGGGTACAAGAGAGATTGTGAAATGGAGGATTTTATTTATTCCATTTTCATAATAGACTACTCCAGCTGAAGCTTTAAAACTGTGGGAATTTGTTATATAAAATACAGTAGTTAATTTACTTCAAGATGTACCAATGAGAACACAGACACACAGAGACGCTCACCTCCAATCCCCGTACAGCATGGGTTCAGTTGCCCAGTAACTGTCCACTGTAACTGAGCTCAGAACTTAGACCTTGTCTACACTGCCACTTTACAGCGCTGCAACTTTCTTGCTCAGGGGTGTTAAAAAAAACCCTCCCCCGAGTGCTGCAAATTTCAGCGCTGTAAAGTGGCAGTGTGGACAGTGCACCAGCGCTGGTAGCCATGCTCCCAGCGCTGTAGGTACTCCCCTCATGGGCGTGGTTTTTTGTATAGCGCTAGGCGAGCTCTCTCCCAGCACTGGTGCTGCAACTACACAATCACACTAAAGTGCTGCCATGGCAGCGCTTTAACGTTGCTAGTGAAGACATGCCCTCTCTCAAGGATTTGTTTTTTTTCTGGTTGTATACATCACACTATAACTATACCTGTATGTAACAGTGAAATATGGGCAGATGGTTAAAGACAGGTAGTGTTAAGAACACCACACAAAATATCAGTGATGAGAAGGGCAGGGACATGTGGGCAGCTGGTAGATTGGGAATGGGGTCCACAATAAAAAAAAAGTTTGGGAACCTCTGCTCTGGACACATACAGGCTGTCTCTGGGTGAGGTCTCTCTACAGAACACACTTTGGGGCTAAAAGTGCCTGATTTTGTTAAGGGACTTGTCTCTGTCTCATTTGCAACTGAAGAAATACTAGCGTCAGCAATCAAATGGCTTAGCGGAAATAAAAATGGAGAGAACCTTTTACATCTAGGTCACCATAACAAATCTAGACAGGAACACAGAACAGTACTGACTGAAGGATATTATCTGAAAATGGTTTGGGGATGGTGACCTTTGTGAAGGGATGTGATGTCACAGTCTATTCCTTGTGTACATCACAACTGGCAGTCTTGTTGACAGTCACCGGAAAGGTCAAGGATTGAATGGGAATGAAGAATGACAGTCCTCAACTAAGTGGCTGTGCTTCTTTCCTGTTCTTGAGGGACATTGGCAGGGCAGTGAGGGAAAACTTAAGAAGTAGTTTCCTGTGTGAACCAGTTTTGCTAATAAATAAGGGAGACATAAGTCTTCAGAACTGTCATCCCAGAACTTTTCACAAGCTTTGAATTCATGTTTTGAAAACTAAAGTAACAATCCATGACTTGTAGCTTTAAGTTACTTTCATCTGTCAATTACAGTAAAATATTCTGGTTTTACAGCTTGTTTAGAGCAAATGATGATTAATTTGTATTACAAGAGTTATTTGCTCAGACATTTTTAATCATTGCACAGAGATTCACACTTTTTTTGCTATCATCCTCTTCGGATACATTTTTTCTTTATGTCTTGGTATTATTTTTGGTGTGTAAGTGCCAAGTTACAATCTGTGCTTAAGTTTTACTATTTAACTGTGAACATGGATTTATGTAGTGACTCTATCAAATCAACAAAATAGAAGCCTGTGGCTTATATTAGACACATAGTTAACAAGCATGATGAGCCCGTGGGCTTTTCAGATGACTTCTTCTGTGAGAAGAAGTTTATTCACTGAAAGCTCAAGTGCTGCAGAAGACTCTCTGTTATATAAAGGTGCCAGGATTCTTTGTTGCTTTTACAGATCCAGACTAACACGGCTACCCCTCTGATACTATCACATCTCATTATTAACAAGTAGAAAGATAAAGCAACCAGAATGCTCCTCGCTGTTATGTGAGAGAATGGCTGATATTCTAAACACCAATTTTTTACTGCTATGGTGCTAATTAAGGCATATATGGTCTAATTTTGCTTGGAATAACATAAGGATCTCGCTCTCTCTGCTAGCTATGTCTTTGGTTAAACATATATCTAGTTTAGATTTCGGAATAGCAAGGATTGTAAGTTAATCAAGTGGCCATTAATTATTTAAAATGTGCCATTTGATGTTCAACATTATACAAATGAATTATACAGATTAAGTTATTCTAGTTAAGACTAAAAAAAAAGGATGTTTTAGCAATCAGTTAATAGCCAGTGTTTAACAAATACATTTGGTAGCCAATTGGTGTTTAATTATACATGAAGTGTCTTATTAAAATCAAACTTAAATTCCTGTTGTTGTTTTTTTTAAAAAAGGCATCTCACTTACATTGGTTTAACTCCATTAATTTCAGTGGGGTTATTCCAGTCTCACACTAGCATCATATCAGAATTAGGGCTAATGAATTTAAAGTGTGACCAACAATTTTAAACTTTCTTAAAACAGTATAATTAAAAACATTTAAAGCATAATATGCAGCAAAACATGATCTCCATATTGCACATTGTTTGCCCAATGTGTAACTTAAAATTCAAAGTCAGGCCAAAAAATAATTTGTATTGGTTTCCGGTATTTTCCCCTTCTCATTTATATGGATACTTCACCATTTTAAATAAAAAGGTGCATGAACTGGCTTCAGAGACAATGTGATTTTACTATGAATAGCTGGAGCTCAGATAGATTATAAACTGAAGCTCAGCCTTTATAAGCAGATCTCCCCCTCCCTGCCTGCACTGGAGCAAGAGACCGCTGTGTCCATGTTACCCTTATCCCCCCAAGGAACCCATGAGTGCCTCTACGAGTGCACAGTGAGGTTTTATGGGTGGGAGCAGGAGGGGAGAAAGCAAGGGACTGGTTGATCTCTGTCATACCATGTCCTGTTTAATGGGAATGAGAGGAAGATGTTTTTGTGATCAAGGAACTGGACCAGGACTCAGGAGATCAGAGTGCAATTCCCAACTCTGTTTCACATTGAGCAAATCATATAATCCTCTTTGCCTTCTTGTCCCCATTTTACAGATGGGAAAGTAATACTTCCTTTCTCCAAGCCTTTGTCTGTCTTGTCTATTTAGACTGTGGCAAGGACTGTCTCTTGTGATGCAAAATGGGGTCTTGATCTCAACTGGGGTCTCTAGGTGCTACAACTGGGGGGAGGGATAACTCAGTAGTTTGAGCATTGACCTGCTAAATCCAGGGTTGTGAGTTCAATCCTTGCAGGGGCCATTTAGGGATCTGGGGCAAAAATCTGTCTGGGGATTGGTCCTGCTTTGAGTAGGGGATTGGACTAGATGACCTCCAGTCCCTTCCAACTCTGATATTCTATGATTCTATATTTTAAAAAAAACTAATGTAAAAAAAGGGGGAGGGGGGTTACTACAGCATGGAGATGCAGTTACTTCCTCTGAGTAGCCTAAGGAAGACCTAGTCAGTGGAATTATGCCTCTTAGTGCAGTCAAGCTACCCAGGCAAAGAAGGGGACAGATCCACAGAGCAGCATGGAGGCAGGAAGCATCCTGCTTCCACCAATCTGGGATCAATCCATCCCCTCAAAATTCTACAGCAGCCAAAATTCCACAAGAGTTTTCCTTCCTTCTGGCCCCTCCTGTAGATTACCTTGCAGTGGGGAGTGATCAGTTCCCATGGGTTTTAAAAAAGCCCAACACTCTATGATAAATAGGAAATTGTAACTGTGTCACATCATGTCCCTATAAGCCAAACCTACAGGTCAACAACATTTTTGGATAGTGAGGGTTGTTTTATTATTTAATAACATGATCATGATTGCAATATAAATTAATGCAACCAAGGCTTTGGAGCAGATCGCAGAGCTGGAGTGCAGAGCAGCTCTGGAGCAGTGGAGCTGCATGTGTTTTCCTGGAGTTGGAGCAGAGCCGGAGCACAGCTCCAAAGCCCTCAATGCAACTGCCTGCCTCTCCATGGATAGCTAGGAAAATGCATTATGAATTACTCAGTTGTGACCGAATATACCCTTCTATACACTCCCTACACATTACTGTAATTATTTGTGTACAAGGCATGTCTTGTGACTTATTTAAAAACTCACAATTTGTGTATCAATAGTATCATGGCAAAATGCATGTAGCTGTATTATATGTGAAGTTATAAGCATATAAGCAGAGATAATAACTAAAAGTATGTTTTCAAAGAAGTGGCCAAACCAGTTCCTCAGAGACAAAGGGTAAGCTGACACCTCAGCCAGGCATAAACAAGGCTGATGGGCCATTACCTGCTAAGTAGGGTGACCAGATGTCCTGATTTTATCGGGACAGTCTTGATTTTCAGAGCTTTTTCTTATATAGGCTCCTATTACCCCCCATCCTGTCCCGATTTTTCACATTTGCTATGTGGTCACCCTACTGCTAAGTGACCATTCTTTGACTAGAAAGGGGGCAGGGGTAAAAGAACCCTACATCTTAGCAAAGAAACAGCATGGATTTCCCTTCCACACAGACTGCCTGTTGTGTTGCTCCCAGTTAGAGATGCTTCTCAAAGAGGGAACAGGACTATTAAAGAAGGGGAAGACACCCCAAGACACACCTCTCTCTCACCCTCCCCACCACATTCACTGCACCTGAAGCAATAAAAGGAGGATTCATTGGACTCTGGGAGAAGGCATCCTTTGGTCAGTAAGACTGCTCAAAGCATGTGGTGAGAAATTGTGTTTGGATCTGATATCGTTTGTTAGGTATTAGTAAATGTCATATCTTTATTTTTATTGTAACAATTTCTGACTTTTATGCCTCATTACTTGTAACATAAGAACGACCGTACTGGGTCAGATCAAAGGTCCATCTAGCTCAGTATCTGTCTACCGACAGTGGCCAATGCTAGGTGCCCCAGAGGGAGTGAACCTAATAGGCAATGATCAAGTGATCTCTCTCCTGCCATCCATCTCCACCCTCTGACAAAGAGAGGCTAGGGACACCATTCCTTACCCATCCTGGCTAATAGCAATTTATGGACTTCACCACCATGAATTTATCCAGTTCTCTTTTAAATGTTGTTATAGTCCTAGCTTTCACAACCTCCTCAGGTAAGGAGTTCCACAAGTTGACTGTGCGCTGAGTGAAGAACTTCCTTTTATTTGTTTTAAACATGCTGCCTATTAATTTCATTTGGTGACCCCTAGTTCTTGTATTATGGGAATAAGTAAATAACTTTTCCTTATCCACTTTCTCCATATCACTCATGATTTTATATACCTCTATCATATCCCCCCTTAGTCTCCTCTTTTCCAAGCTGAAGAGTCCTAGCCTCTTTAATCTTTCCTCATATGGGACCCTCTCCAAACCCCTAATCATTTTAGTTGCCCTTTTCTGAACCTTTTCTAGCGCCAGTACATCTTTTTTTGAGGTGAGGAAACCACATCTGTACACAATATTCAAGATGTGGGCGTACCATAGATTTATATAAGGGCAATAATATATTCTTAGTCTTAAACTCTATCCCCTTTTTTGATTCCTAACATCCTGTTTGCTTTTTTGACTGCCTCTGCACACTGCATGTTCATCTTCAGAGAACTATCCACAATGACTCTAAGATCTTTTTCCTGACTCGTTGTAGCTAAATTAGCCCCCATCATATTGTATGTATAGTTGGGGTTATTTTTTCCAATGTGCATTACTTTACATTTATCCACATTAAACTTCATTTGCCATTTTGTTGCCCAATCACTTCATATTGTGAGATCTTTTTGAAGTTCTTTGCAGTCTGCTTTGGTCTTAACTATCTTGAGCAGTTTAGTATCATCTGCAAACTTTGCCACCTCACTGTTTACTCCTTTCTCCAGATCATTTATGAATAAGTTGAATTGGATTGGTCCTAGGACTGACCCTTGGGGAACACCACTAGTTACCCCTCTCCATTCTGAGAATTTACCATTAATTCCTACCCTTTATTCCCTGCCTTTTAACCAGTTCTCAATCCATGAAAGGACCTTCCCTTTTATCCCATGACAGCTTAATTTACGTAACAGCCTTTGGGAGGGACATTGTCAAAGGCTTTCTGGAAATCTAAGTACACTATGTCCACTGGATCCCCGTTGTACTCACTCACAATCTCTCTTTTTGTAGTTAATAAACATATTTTTATCTAATCCAGTGTGTTTAAACTGAAGTGTCTGGGAAACTCCATTTGGGGTAGCAAGTTGTGTGCGTATTATTCCTTTTCAAGAAATAACAGACTTAATATAACTTGTATTGTCCAGGAGAGGGCTGGGCAGTACAGGACGTACATTTCTGGAGGTAAATCTAGGAGTGAGTGATGGGGAATGTTCAGGTGCCCCTGCAGTATAACCATGACTGGTGAGAGCCAGAGTGTAACCCAGGTGTGGCTGGCTGGCAGCAGTTACACACAAACACTCAGGATGTGGCTTGCATGCTGGAAGGCTGTTTGTGAGCAGCCCAGGTGAGAGCTGCTTCAACCAAAGCATTGTAAGACACAGCTGCTCATTAGTCTGGATTGTACCTGGGTATGTCACATTCATCCATGTATCATCCAGGGCAAAACTGGCTCTCTCAATCAGTGCTACAGTCAGAAGTTTATAGACATGACCCTTCTTGATTTCAGTTTTTATTTTGTTTAAAATTTCCTGGGAATTTATCAGTTTTTATTACAAAAATTTAAAAAATGGGTAAAAATCCGTGCAAAAAATAGCCTCTCTGTTTTTGTTTTTGCAAATACTGTATTTGTTTTGGCAAGTACTGGGGTTAATATTGGGAGATTGGAGTAAATTTTAAAAAAAACCACAATTAGAGACGAGAAAGAATATTGGCAGTTTAATGCTAAAGTTTATTTAATTAATTGTATACTAACATATCTACACAGGTGCTTGTGTGCATCTTCCACTACATTGGGCTACTTTAACAGACAGCCTCACATTTACACTTCGACTAACATTATTAATATAAACATTTCTACCTAATGTAATATATTGGATTTTCTTAATGTAATCAGTATTTTCATGTACTTGAGTGGTCCAAAAGTCTGAAGAAAAATCAGTGGAAACTGAATAATAGCTTTTGTAAAACCTGGGAAATTTTCAGTTAAAAAAAAAACAGTAAAAACTGAAGAGCCTTATTTACAGATTATGCCTATTATTTCCTTTTAAAGTACCTATGCAATCCTCCTGTTATTCCATGTCACATAACTTCCTTCTATAGGTGACCAATTTGCCAAATAGGAACATAAGAAAGATTTAGAATATAAAATAAATCCTGACAATTCTTGTTTTCTTAATATTATTGTTATTATTTATGTACTTCTCTAAAAGGTATTAATTTGATGAAGCTTTTGTTTGTTTGTTTAGGAATTACAAATGAACCTAACAATATTATTAATGAGGTTTTCAAAGCTAGATGGGGGGTTAAAATTATAGGAATAAAGCATCCAAATCCCATAGGGCCTTGAAAAATCTCAGCCTGCACATATGTCAATATCCCTTGATTTCTTGATGAGCATCAACGTCTAGGCAAAAGCAAACCCAATATTTGGACTAACTTCTCCTTTGCTACACCAATTCACCACTGAAATCAATAAAGTTGCACCAATGTAACAGAGTGGAGAATAAATTTGTTTGTGAGAGGTAGCTGGATGAAAATGGGGGGGGGGGGGAAGACTGAAAATAAGTGTATATACGATTGAAAGAAACTAATGAAGAAATGGTTTGAAACATCACCCTTCAAATTCCTTGGCCTCATCAGTGAGTGGAAGCCCCAGTGGGGTCAAGGAGACATTCCCACATGGAAGTCTGTGTGATCCAGTTTCCTTTCTACTTTTTACTTACAGTGAAAACGATCAATCTATTTTGCATTTTATTTCCTCTATGTGGAGAGCTGAGAAGGTGGTACCAACTTGTAAGGAGTTATACCAGTGGTCCCCAACCTTTTCGTCTGGCGGGCGCCAGACGAAGGACTGTGGTGGCGGTCGAGCATCTGCCGAAATGCCGCCGAAATTCCCTCATATGCTTATGCCAACAATCCTAACCTTAAAACAAGAAGTCAGACATAAATGGAGAGATCAGATTCAATGATGCACTTATTAAATAAATATAAAAAGTGTATATTCTAAAGGCTTGACTGAAAGAGGAAATGAATCACTTTGACGTTGAAAGGATCTGATTTCACCACAGAAAGTTCCATTCGCAAATGAGAAGCCTGATCTTAACTACTCGCCATCTCTGGATTACATTAGGCATAGCTGCCTAATGTGAATGGCATTTATGCTGACACACCATAGTTTGTGCTTTTATCTGCCTATCTTGCTAGTCTAAAGCAGTTCCTTTACACTTTCCATCTCTGGCTGGCTCAGCTGCTGCTGTCTATGAATATTTTAATTCTCATCAAAAACACATCACTGCTACATTGCTCTTATAGCTTCGCCAGGCTGCTGGAGGCATACATATAATCTTCCCATGCCTGTCCAAGACTGACAAATTTCAAGAAACTATTCTAAGGCCACGCTGGACTCATTTACTGCATGTTTTCTGTGTAGAGATGGTCATTTATAGTTTAAGCCATATAGGATAATTACTCTTTTAAATTTTGTGTAATGACATTACTTTGGTGCATTCATAACACCTTTTCACCCCTCAACAACTCACAGCTCGATAGTACTGTGTCCATTTTTGACTAAGATAAAATTGAGATGTTAAGATTATAAACTTTTCAAGCAGGGACCATATGTTCCCACATCTTTATACAGTATCTAACACAATGGGCTGTACCCTAATTCAGACTTCTGGGTGGTACTGAAATATTGCTACATTGTCAGTGGTAATAATATGCACTAAAAGTCAAATAACTACTATAGATATAGGTACATACACACATATTGCATATAAAAACATTGACGTTATCAAGGTTGCAAAGTTAAGCCCCCCAAAATTAGGAAATGACACAATTAAGGATGCCTGTGCAACCTTAATTTGTCCCCCTTGCATGTATGGATTGACATTGAGATAGTTTTTAATTACATCATCACATACTATTTTTTTTCTACTGGACCCTTACATCATTCAGCATACAGGACAGACCTGCTCTGGGGATGAATCTGGGTTGTGTAGTGAAGGAGACACTTCTGCCCACTCCTTCCCAGATGTGTTCCCCACACCCCGTTTTTCCTCTCATACCACTGGTTCCCAGCCCCATGCTCCTTGCTCAGCCAGTTTTAGTCTCTGCCCCCAACTACTCACTCAATACAAGCCTTCCCCAACCACTGGCTCCCAATCCCAGCTTCACTTCCCTCAACATTACCATCAGTCTCCAGTCCTAGTCTCCTTATCACACAGGCTCCTTCCCTCGATCCACTCCAACTGACCATACAGAAGGTATAGCTTTTGTCCCACGTGCATTCAAATCAGGCCATTTCCTTCTCCCTGTTGGTTGGGCCTAGCAGGGGGTGGTGCTGAATTCTCAAGAGAGAGAGGTTATCTGCTAAGTTCTGGTGCCCAGCCTGGCCTGCAGCAGCCCTGAACTGCAATCAGAGGGAAAGTCTGACTCAGCTCCTGAGTAATCTTTGGGGAATGTAGCAGAGAAGATCTACTAAGTCTCTACTGAGTATCTGCAAATTGTGATTTTTGAAAGGCTTGTAACTTGACCAAGTTTGGGCATATTTTCCTGGGGATGGCAAAAGGCACATGCAAAGGCCACTCCCCCGCCAAATTTCAAGTCCCTTGGGAAATTTCACCAGATGTTTTTAAAAATGGACAGAACATATTTCTCCCTAACCTTATTCGTAGAAATATCTGAACTGTTTAGCCTGAGGCAGACACCCAGCATGGAAAATTTCAGCCCAAATGGCTAAGTTTGGCAATTTTACAAGCAACAAAACTGGGAACTGTCTGGTAACCTTAATAACAAGTGCTATTACATACACACACACACACCCTCTTCATATCACTTCAACATTATTTTCTAAATAAACAACACCAAAATATTATTTCTCTATCTGTAGTGTTATTGAACACTAAAGAATCATTACAAATGAACTCAAAGATATGAATGATAGCAAGGGGCTCTTAGCCCTGGTCTACACTACGGGGTTAGGTCAAATTTAGCCGTGTTGGGTCAATTTTATAATGAATGTGTCTACACAACCAACCCAGTTCTGTCGACCTAAAGGTCTCTTAAAATCGACTTCTGTACTCCTCCCCAGCGAGGGGAGTAGTGCTAAAATCAACCTTGCTGGGTCAAATTTGGGGTAGTGCAGATGCAATTCGACATTATTGGCCTTCGGGAACTATCCCAGAGTGCTCCAATGTGACTGCTCTGAACAGCACTGTCCTTCCCTCAAACCCTTCTCCCCCACCCCACCCCACCCAGGATACCTTGTCAGTTATCTCACTTTTTTTTTTTAATTAAGAAAGAAAGAAAGCACATGGTTTCAAAACAATAGTGACTATTTCCTTTGCCAGCTGTGGTCGAAGGGAGGAGGAGGTTGGCTTACAGGGAATTAAAATTAACAAAGGGGGCAGATTTGCATCAAGGAGAAACACACACAACTCTCACATCGTAGCCTGGCCAGTCATGAAACTGGTTTTCAAAGCCTCTCTGATGCGCAGTGCGCCTAGCTGTGCTCTTCTAATCACCCTGGTGTCTGGTGTCATAATAGCTGAGAGAGTAAGGGGGAGACGTTTATGATGGGGTGGGAGGTTGAGGTAAATCGCCTGGTGGACGATTTTGAGTACTCAAAATCGTCCACCAGGCGATTTACCTCAACCTCCCACCCCATCATAAACGTCTCCCCCTTACTCTCACAGCTATTATGGAGCCCACAGCAAGCAGCAATAACAATGGGAATATTGGTTGTGCTGAGGTCTAACTTAGTCAGCAAACAGCACCAGTGAGCTTTTAAACGTCCGAAGGCACATTCTACCACCATTCTGCACTTGCTCAGCCTATAGTTGAACTGCTCCTGACTACTGTCCAGGCTGCCTGTGTATGTCGTCATAAGCCATGGGAGCAAGGCTGGATCTCCAAGGATAACTATTGGTATTTCAATATCCCCAAAAGTAATTTTCTGGTCTGGGAAGTAAGTCCCTTCTTACAGCTGTTTAAACAGCCCGCAGTTCCTAAAGATGCGGGCGTCATGCACCTTTCCCGCCCATCCCATGTTGATGTCGGTGAAACATCCCTTGTGATCCACCAGTCCTTGCAGCACCATTGAGAAGCACCCCTTGCGGTTAATGTACTGGTTGGCAAGGTGGTCTGGTGCCAAGATAGGGATATGCCTTCCATCTATCGCCCCACCACAGTTAGGGAACTCATTGCAGCAAAGCCATCCACTATGACCTGCACATTTCCCAGAGTCACTACCCTTGATAGCAGAATGTCAGTGATTGCATTGGCTACTGGAATCACCACAGTAGATTTGCCACTCCAAATTGATTCCCGACTGACTGGTAGAAGTCTGGCGTTGCAAGTTTCCACAGGGCTATCGCCACTCGCTTCTCAACTGTCAGGGCAGTTCACATCTTGGTATTCCTGTGCTTCAGGGCGAGGGAAAGCAACTCACAGAGTTCCATGAAAGTGACCTTACGCATGTGAAAGTTTCGCAGCCACTGGGAATCATCCCATACCTGCAACACTATGCGGTCCCACCAGTCTGTGCTTGTTTGCTGGGCCTAGAATCAGTGTTCCACTGTATCAACCAGCCCCACTGCCACCATGATGTCCCAATTGCCACATCCCATGCTTTCAGGAATGTCTGTGTCCATGTCCTCCTCACAATCATCCTCATGCTGCCATCTCCTAGCCAGGTTCTGCACATACTGCAGTATAATGCGCAAGGTGTTTAAAATGCTCACATCAGCAGCGGTGAGCTGAGCGGGTTCCATGCTTGCCATGCTGTGGTGTCTGCATGGGTAACCCAAGAAAAAACGGCATGAAATGATTGTCTGCAGTTGCTTTCACGGAGGGAAGGGAGACTGATGACACACATCCAAAACCACCCGCGACAATGTTTTTGCCCCATCAGGCATTGGGAGCTTAACCAAGAATTCCAATGGGCAGCAGAGACTATGGGAACTGTGGGATAGCTGCTCACAGTGCACCGCTCCATGAGTCGATGCTAGCCTTGGTAGTGAGGACACATTCCGACGACTTAATGTGCTTAGTGGGGACATACACTAAGCACATTATAAAATCAACTGTATAAAATCAACCTAATTTCGTAGTGTAGACATACCCTTAGAAGCTGTGGTATAGGCTGTCTAGAGGTGCATTTATAATGGGATTCAATAGAGCTGGAAGCTAGTCTAACAGGTTGATGTAAAAAACAAAGTTTGCTAGCTAATGATTTTATTATTAACATCACGTGTTATCCTAAAAAGATCATTGACATCCTCTGTATTTAATAAAAATAATTTTCAAGTACTGGAATCCAGTTATCAGTGACATCATGAGATTAATGCATAACCTTGACTTCCATAGCTGAAGCAGGTTATTAACTGTCACATTCTGGGCTGCAATCCAGACCAATGAGGGGTTGTGTCATCACCTGCCCTGTAACACTGGGTGCCTTAAAATGCTCTCCTGCTGTAGCTCCCTTGTCTGGATGGTACCAACCAGCATGCACTGAGTCTCTGTGTGATAAGCACCCCTGGGGATCAGCAGCAGGGTGGGAAAGGACCTCAGGAGATCATCTAGTCTAACCCCTGCTCAAAGCAAGACAAAGCCCCAGACAGTTTTTCACAGCGTAGTTCTCTAAATGGCCCTCTCCAGGATTGAATTCACAACCCTGCGTTTAGCAAGCCAATGCTCAAACCACTGAACTATCCCTCCCACAGCTGTCCCTAGCAGCCAGCTTGCTACACCACAACTACACTCTTGCCTCTACCACCTTTTTGGTTACACCTGGCCAAATGACCCCAGCATCTCTCCCCTACTCCTGAATTTTCCCCAAACCATGTGTTCCGCAATGTCCAGCCCTTTCCTGGACCAGTCACAGGAATGATAAGGTTAATTTACTCCTCTAAAGAGATTTCTCTCTTTACTCTTTAATCATTAATGCACAGCTTATCACTTTAACAGGATAACTGGATTTATCTGTCACTTCAGTTCAAACACAGCACTGGGCTGGTTTAGATTAAAAATAAAAACAATTTTAATAAAAAAGGAGATAGGATTTTAAGTGAGTCCAGGTATGAAGGATAGAGTTAGAAATGGTTACAAGCAAATAAAAGTGAAAAATGCTTTCCACTGGCTAAGATTTAACAAAACTACAGTCGTGGTTCAAGGTAGAGATGTTTACCACAAGATGGCTAACCAACAGCTTTGTTCAGAATCTCCCACAAAGTGCTCAGTTCCTGTCACAACGTTCACTCGCTGCTGGTGGTGCCTCCTTCTGGCTGTCCTGGGGATTAGCCTCGGCCAGATGTCACACCCTCCCCTGGTGGTTTCTCTCCCATTGTCCTCTCACACTGAGGACACCTCTCACTCCAGGAACCACAGCAGCCTCCTCTTCATGACTCGGCCTTCTGGCCAGGTAACCATACATGTTCCCCGCTTTTGAGGTATCAAAGACCCAGTTGACAAATGGGCTCAGGCAGTCTTCCTGCTCACTGCCCAGGGCCACCCTCTTCTCTGGGTCCCAGCTTATGGGCCCTCATTAGCAGCCAAGGTTTGACCTATCCCATACTTGGCTGCTTTTCCCCGAGCCTGGCCCACATCACTGGCTCTTCCTCTTCTCTGGGCTTGCCAAGCCACCCTCCCTCCTCCCAGGGAGCGATTGTAGACTACTTACTCCTAGCCCCAGACACAACTCCCTCTCCTGGGGAGTGACTGCAGATTTTACCTGCAGCCACTTCTGTTACCAGCTTCCTGGCTTACATAAGCCCCTCCAGTTAAGCCTGTTTCCAATCAATTCCCTGATCCCTGGCTCCTCACCCAGGTGCAGCCTGTGGAGTGAATTGGCCCATCTTAACCCCTTCCAATCCTGTGTGCAGTGGACACTTAATCACAGTTCCGTTGTATCATTAGGTGAAAAATAACTTGGTTTTTTTTTCTCCTCTCAAACTCCAGTGAATTTTTCACATGGATTCTTTTGACGTTTATCCCTCAAAGTAAAGTTTATTCAAGCTGTGAGAAAGTAGACAAAGGATCTCATGGTGATGGAGGTTTCAGGCTGGTTTCTTTCCTCACTTGGTGTTTGATAAAATGCATGTTGATCTGGTCCTTCAATCTCCTCCTGCTGAGTGGTTATCTCCTCCCCTTATTGGCTTGATGGTTTTGTTTACCTTTTATGTCAATTGCATTCCCATTGTCTCTTAAAGTACCACAGAATATCTTCAAGATGGTAGAACCACATTCCTTAGTCTGGGATGGGGTAAATTCAGCACTGCCTGGCAGACACACTTTAAGAACACAGTTCCCAATATGTCTGTAATTTGAATTTATCCTCCATACATACTCCACACAATTCTATTAATGATCAGTATGTTATTAGCTTTCTACTGATATGTTACATGACGCCTTTTAGATACAAGTTATAACAGGTAAATCAGGCTAGCTGAAAACTCTCTACCAGATACCAATGAGCCCCTTACCCTCTTGCATTGGGAAGCTATTAGGGTCACATTAATATTAGAAAATTCTGACTAGGATGTGATTCAGAATCTTTGTATATTTGTATATAGATGATGTTGATCTGTTGTATTTCCCTACCTTTGTATTAGCATGTCACCCAACTGCTTGTGCATATTACAGTCACAGCAGGCTAGAGACCCTAGAGGTGAGAGCAATCACATTCAGAAATATCTAATCCCCTTACTTTTCAAATTTTTATTATTACTACTGTTCTAATGAGCAGAAAGAATTAAAACTGCCTCATGTAATAACATTAACAAAAAGCTTGCACAGCCAAAACAAAACATCATGAATCTGAATCACCAACCTGCATCATGGCATATTGTAAAGCCAGGACATGTATGGAAATGTACAATAATGATGAAATAGAAGCAAATGGGTGACTCAGGTCTATCCCTCTGTTTAGTTAACAATTTCTTTCCTTCAAATATTTACTTAAATCCATTAAATCTCTTATATTAGCTATTCCTATTACTTTCTTCACTGAATCAATTCATTTTCTTAATACTGTCAGGCTGAAGGAGTACCATCTGAATTCCATAGGACTTGATCTTTCATTACCTCTTTAGTATATCTTTAGTTCAAGACCCCTCATTCTTGGATTTGACATAGTTCAACTTGTTTTGTAGCATCTATCTTGACCTTCAGAACAGTTTTTGCCTCACTGAGGTCACCTTTCATCGTTTCATCCGTTTTTCTCTTAATATTACACTTATTCAATGTCATGTTGAAACAAAGAGCACAAAGAAAATAAAAAAACATAGCCAGAAGTGATCTAGTACAGGACTGTGTTCCAATTATACTGCATTTCAAATAACTTGTTACTACTGTATGTCAAAAAAGGGAAAACCCAACAATTCTAATAGATCATAACAAAAAATATATATATAATTTTTCAATTGCTGAGGAGGGAGGAAGGAACTGGCAAAGACATTTTGTTACCCCTCATTTGATGGTGAGGGGGACTTGAGGTGGAATGGAGAATGGGGCCCCTCTCTTCAAAATAGTACCCATGGACTTTCACTGGTGGGAAGGAAGAGCTGATGGATCTTCATTTAGAAAGGGGTAGGTGGAGAAGCCCCTCTTTTTCTTCTACCTGGTGCTATTGTCAATGCAGCCCTGAAACTCCACAGCTAGATGCTACTTCCACTTCATATTTCTCTGAATGGTGAGTCCTCATTTCAACAGCCAACAATACGGTGGGAGGAGCAGTCTTGTGGGAGTGTGGCCACCCATGCTAGGGAAAAGGAGAGAAAGGGGAACTATTTAGACAATATGACCTTACTGTTTGTTTGTACTCCCCCATCTGTCTATGTCCATCTGCTGTCTCTTACACTTACATTGTGAGCTCTTTGGGGCAGGGACTGTCTTTCTGTTCTGTGTTTCTACAGAGCCTAGGAAAGTGGGGTCCTGGGCCATGACTGGGGCTCCTAGGCACATGAGAGTTCAGGCATTTAGGTAGGGTACATGGAGAAGCAATGTAGTGGTACTTGTTCTGTGGATGAACAAAGGACTTCTTCCTTCAGGGATGTCATTCTGTACTTGTAGTAAAAACTCTATTCTCATATATACAAAAATAAGAGACCCATTTGGACACACAACCACTCCAACATGCTGTAGCACTTTAGATGGTTAACAATTTCCATTAATAATCATTAAGATTGCCCCGGCTCACAACCTTAGTCAATTTGGCAGCTCTGGTTTCTAAGTCTGCTTCCTTTATATGAAGGTTTACCCAAGCTCCTCCTGAGGAATAACAGATGGAGAAACACGAACATAAATAATGCCAAGAGATTTTTGCTTACTGATGTGTGGGGGGGGGAGTGGAGAGAGGGAAAATCCCATAAAGTTCCAAAGACATTTTTCTATTATAATCTTATTTTTCAGTAATTGTAATGAAGTTTTAAATAACCCGTTATCAACAGAAGTATTTATGAATTAGTACAGAGCACTAAGAAGAAATGTAAAATGTGTTTGAAAAGATAAAAGAGGACAATGTCATTGGCTGTCACTTGTTTCACTGGAGTAAAAGCTTGACTCCCCACTATTTTTTGGCATTTGGAAATCTAATAATATTATAGAGAACCAAAACAAATGGTATTTTTATATATTATAAATACCATTTGTTTTGGTTCTCTATAATATAAAGAATAAAATGTCATAACATTATGCACTCTGAATGGGGAACAGATAACAGGACAGGAGAATGAGGTTACACCTTTTAAAAGACAGCTCAGAAAAAGTCTCTCAAGGAGACAACTAAATGCAAAATCTACCAGACAAAAAATTGAAAAAAGAACAGCAGCTTTCAAGTCTTCCTAGAAAATGTGTCCAGCTATGGGCCAGATTCTTTTCTCATTCACACTGGTGTAAATCCAGAGCAACTCCATTTAATTCCCATTATGCCATTGCAATCAGACTTTGGTTCACAGAGAGACAAGTTTCACCAATAACTATTTCTTCCAAATGAAATCTAGTATGTTTTCCCTATTTGAAATCTGGTATTAGTGAATAAATTTGTACAGTCCCAGAAATTAAACACTAGCGGCACGTCTATACAGTAGCTAGGAGCTTGGCTAGATGCACATGCACTAGCTCTGCTCAAGCTAGCGTCTAAAAACTGTTGTGTGCCCATGGCCACATGAGCGGCAGCCGGGACTAGCTGTCTGACCATGTACCCAGGGGGTCAGGCGGGATTGTACTCAGGCAGTTAGCCTGAGCTGTTGCCCAGGCTGCTGTAGCCACAGTGCTATTTTTAGGCTCTAACTCGAGCAGAGCTAGCACGTGTATGTCCATCCTATATGATTAGGCACAAGACCGGCTTCCATTCCTGCTTCTGACCTGCTGTATGCCTCAGTTTTCACAATCTGCAAAATGAAGAAATGATCAGTCCCTTTCCTTCTGAAGTATTTTGCGATACATAGATGAACAGCACTATACAACAGCTAAGTGTCATCAACAGTGCACAGCAACATTAACAACACTTTAGAACAGGAAGCGAGGAAGAATGCCACATCCATTTGAATCCAGAGTGTAATAAACTGATCTGGGGTTTTCCTCGACACTGGGATCACCAATGCTCTCATCCAAGTGGGAGCCGCTGGAAGGCTTAAATTCAAACAGATCAGAAAGATGACAGCAATGCAGTTTACCACCTTATTCTACCACTGACTCCAGGGAAACAGTCAAGAAAATAATGATGACTAATAACAAACACCTCCCTCATTAACTAACATGTGCCATATTACTTTGCTTTCACAACAAGTATGGAGAGTGCTTCCTGCTATGCCAGAACTGTTTGAGATTTTTAAGAGAAGGTTCACTTTTTTAACTGATACATCCACAAGAGCAGTTATGCTCCATGCGATCTTTCTTAGGTATTTACATGGCCCTCATCACCTCAGTAAGCGCCTCACAGCCTTTTAACATATTGATCCTCACAACACCCCTATGAAGTAGGGCAATGCTATTGTCCCCATTATGAAGTTGGGGCACAGACAGTCTAAGTGACTTGCCCAAGGTCACACAAGAAGTTGGTGCCAGAATAGGGAATTGAACCCAAGACTCTTGAGTCTTAGATTACTTCCTTAACCATTGGTAGGCAACCTGCGGCCCGGATGCCAGGATGCGGCCCTTCCTGCAGCTCCCATTGGCCAGGAACGGTGAACTGCAGGGAGCCGTGCCTGCGGATGGTCAACATCAGCAAAATGTCTCGCAGCCCGCAATCAGCTTACCCTGATGGGCCACAGGTTGCCCACCACTGCTCTAACCTCATCACATATGGGCCTGTGCCCTACGTTCAAATTGAGATCCAAAGGATTCTGGTTTGGAACTACTTCTAAATCTTAATAAACCTCACATTTATACCACTTTTAATATAGAACAGAACACGGCCTACGGTATTTAATTCCACAAATCTTAGTTCAGACCGGTATTTACAATGCTGCTATTCTTTGGTTTCCTTCTTGCTCTCAGTAGATATGCTGAGATAGTGAACTGTGGCTGCTTTGACTGATATCTGCTGCCTCTCCAAATTAAATCAATGCCTGTTCTCTATTTCCACTGTTCTGTGTTGGTGGTTTCTATTTCATAGTCACTAAATGGTAACACAGTAATGGGAACATAAGACTTGCCGCAAGGGATCAGACCACTGATCCTGGTATCCTGTCTCTGTATAGGTGCACATTTTTCAGTATTTGAGTTTCATATTTCAAACAAGCTTTGTGTATGCGATGGGAAGAGTTTAACACAACTTCCTCATTTGTTTTGGGTTTCAGTTTGTTAGCACCTGATTTGGCTGAATTTAAAACTGCAAAAATCAAGGTTGCAAAAAGTTACAAAATAGTTATCCAGGGCATCAAGTGCCCCAACATCAACTACGTGGGTGAAACCAGATAATCACTATGCTCTTGAATGAGCTCACACAGAGAAGTGATAAAAGACAAAAACACCCGAGCTAACCTGTGAGTGATCACATTTTTCACAGAATGATCACTTCATATCTGACCACTCAGTCCTTGTCCTCAAAGGAAACCTGAACAACACCTTCAAAAGAGGAGCCTATGAACTTAATTCATAATTCTGCTGGACACTAAAAACCATGTCTTATTAGACCAATGGTTTTACGGCCCATGACAGCAACTTGTAACACAGCCTGCTGTCTACTACCCCCCATTGTCCCACCACAGCAGGGGTTCTAACTGACCATTTCATTTTTAAGGGGTCTCCTACACTATGTATGAACTCCTTATGCTTAACTATCTGTCCCATCTGGTGTCCTTTCTCAGACCTGAAGAAGAGCTCTGTGAAGCTCAAAAGCTTGTCCCTTCCACCAACAGAAATTGGTCCAATAAAAGATATTACCTCATCCAACTTGTCTCTCCCATATCCTGGGACCAACAGGGCTACAACGCTGCAAACAAAAAAGTTAGTCAATCTAAAACCAAGTTAAATAAAACAAGCAAATCACACACAGCTCTCTCTTTTCTTCTCTCATATAAATAGTAATATTATTTACATGAGAAAGAAAGACAGATTTTTCAGTCACTAAGGGATTTAGGCATCCAATTCCCATGAAATTAATGGGCATTGGAGAGCAAATGCCATGGGCAGCTATAAAACTATCAGCAATAATAATATTCACAAACTTTCTGCAGTTTAAAAAAACCAGAGAAATAAAATCAAGTTAAAACTGCACACTCTGTATGCTTGACACAGCATTTTTCCTTACCAAGTGAAATGGGCAACAGGCCTAAATATCCACAGACATAAGTAAGTATCTATCTGGATATCTGCAGATTGAACTAAGCGAATCATTCTATGAACACACGCTCACATGCAGAGTCATCTCACACTCAGTGTACTCTCATTACATTTATTTTCTTTAAAAATCAAACACAATTTAATACAAAGTTAATACACAGTTTAATACAAATACAATAACGAATGCAAGATTGCAGTGGAGAAGTTTAAATGAATTAAAATGAGGAAAACCAAACCTATCTATCCCAGTCACATTGTGGTGCTAAACTTATACACACACACAGAGTATACTACACATGCACAAGAGGGTCTTCAGTGAACCACTGCTTTAAATCTCTTGACTTCTGTGCATTTAAGATTCTCAACCTTCACATGATATACACAGGACTGTTTGGCATTAATGTAGCAGTGAATCGGCACTGTCCACCCACAGACAAATAAACCAACAGAGCAGTAGCCTCCCAGATAAACGTGGGGTTGGTAACTTGGGGCTTGACACTCAGTGCTCCAGTGCTAAGAAAAGAAGAGCTGGAAAACACTTCTAAGTACTTCTGGTAGGGGATAGTCCTGGAAGTACCGAAAGGCTGGTACAAAGTGCAGGTACATTGTTCTGAAGTCTTCCGGCACAAGCCCTGTCAATGCTGCATGTCAACAGGAGTGCCAGACACACACAGCTTGCAGAGTCAGGACCTACAATGCAGACAGTATACAGGTGCCAGGAATTTGAACACATCATTATACTAATGATCAGGAGGGATCTGGCGGGATCTGGCGTCATATGGAGGCAGGAACAAGAGATCACTGGAGTGCTGTGACTACACTGGCAACAAAGGTGTGTAACAGCAAACAGAGTTTGGAGTGGAACTAGCCCTAGCACTGCATGTCCAGGATAGGGCAAGTGACACTGGATACAACACAGTCCGTGCAGAAAAATAGGGTGACCCAGAAAGTAGGAGGAAAAAGTAAATACTCCTTCTCTGTTGTTTTCCATTGGTGCTGGCCCACAACATAACCAAGATCATTTTGTGGTTTAGATACTATACACTTCTGTGATCATTATATGGAGACAGCCAGGCTTGATCTTGCACCATTGAAGTAAACAGGAGTTGTGCCATTGATTTCAATAAGTGCAGGGTCAGGCCATCTATTTACTCATTATGGGTGTGTAATGGCAAGTGTCAGGCAGCCTTAACTATGGGCAATGCTACCAGCTCCATCTATCCTACCTCCTCTTAGGAACCCAGTATCTCTAATTCCTTGACCCACATCTGGTGAATTTTGGGGACTGGAACACAACAGCTTGCACATATCAAATAATGGACCTTGTTTTTTGTTTTGTTCCCCCCTCCCACCACTTAATTCCCCAATACTAATTCCCTGTAGGATTTCCCCACAACTACCCTCATTGCATTGAATGTCCGAGCTTCCAAGAGTCAAGCCTCAAATATTCTTAACACTTTCTGGGGAATAAGTACTATTCTCCTAATTGTTGAGCCACAGATCCCCAAAGCTAATCTGCATACAAGAAGGATTTCACAGAGCCTCTTGTGTTTTTCTCTTTTACTTATTCCTTCAGATGCAGCAGCAGAGCTTGGCCAAACTGTCAGCTCCCATTGTCTCATCAGACAGAGAGGAATGGCTGTAGTTATTGAGAAACCAATTGCTTTGAACCATGTTTATAAAAGTCAGCATTCCTTTCTGACATCAGGCAGAGGAAGGTGGTCTCTGAAGACAAACACTCACAATATACTGCATATCCAAGCCTGGAGCCTGGTCAGAATATTTTCTGCTAAATGAAATTTGGTTGAAGCTATTTTTTTTCATGGAGACATATCCATCCTCTACAGATCTGTGTGATGTTGTGACTACATTTATCCTAGACTCTGGTCACCTTAGAGTTCAGGATTGTGTGTGCAGAGACAGCAATTGTCCTGTTAAAATGAAAGCAATAAGTTTAATAAACAGAGAGCGTTGAAAGGAAAGGGAGCTGCTCTTAATACACCGGGCTTACAATGGTACAAGTTTATTTCACCCTCTGCAACCAGATACTCTATAAAGCTGTCCAGTGAAGTACATTGCTTTCTGAAGTTGCTTTGAGCAGTGAAGTAGGAAACAAACACTGCACACTAGCTGACTTTTACCTTTAAGGAGTTTGTGGAAATTAAATCTGATAAATTATTTGCCCGAGTTTATTGCAAAGGGGAAAAAAGTGAGCAGGTATCTAGGGGATTAAGAGGTTTTGAATGTTTAGGGTTTCATGCATGAAATATCTCTGCCTCATCAAACCAAATTAAATATCAGTAGAAACTTTTTTGGATCTGAGACTCTAATGGGCTGGACTGGAGACTCTTCCTGCTGCATGTGTTTTTCAAGACTTGTAATCCCACTGGATAAACAAAATTTTGTTTGTAGATCAGATACATCTTGTGCCTGACTGCATCAGTGGGTCATACTAACATGAGGATCTTGTTTTTAGTGATAAGCAGAGGGGTTGAAAATAGTATAATGTGCATCTTAGGTGAAAAGCCAATAGAATTTCAATTATCTTTCCCCTCTTGGGCCCCTAAAGTCTGTACATTCACATTTATTTACTGGCAGAAATCCCCAAGTATTTCATCCTGTATTCCATATTAATATAAACTAAGAGCCTTTCTTTTTACATTTCTGTGTATGGAGCATTTTGCATGCATATTGCTTCCCAGTGTAATTTCTGCAATGTGGAACTTTACTCAGGGGGTAGTACAAGGTTGCCCTGGAAAATTTTCATAGCTAGGCACCACTCCTTAGTGAACAGTTTCACTGACAGCAGAATCTGAGCCAAAGTGTTATAGTAGGGCTGCAGTGAAGCAAGCCCACAGAAAATCCACCAGCCAGGAGCAGCCGAGGCAGGGACAGTTGGATTGGCTGTTTGCTCCAATCCTTCCCTTTCCCCTCCCTCATGATGTCTTCATCTCAGCTTCACTTCACCCTTCTGTCCTGCCCTCCGAAGTAAACACCACCCCATACACACATACACGTGCAAGCTCCCCCTCCCTCTCAAATAAATATGACACTGATATGACATTTGCCACCATCACATTGTTCACTTGGCTTGTGTGATCCACCCCTTACCCCCACCCTGTATCTAGTCTATTTAGACAATATAACCTTATTGTTTCTTTGTACTCCCCCATCTATCTATGTCCATCTGCTGTCTCTTACACTTACATTGTGAGCTCTTTGGGACAGGGACTATCTTTCTGTTCTGTGTTTGTACAGACACTAGGAAAATGGGGTCCTGGGCCATGACTGGGGCTCCTAGGCACTACCAAAATACAAATAATGTAAGACCCAATAATAAAACTATATATATTCTATCCATTTACTTTTGGGTTATTAATATACTTGGACTGTACTTTAAACATTTACTAGCTATAATCTGTACAGTAATGAGTGACTACTTAAAAGTTTGGAAACCAAGTTTTGATACATTTATTAGATTTGCTTCAATTTGGCAATAAGGCTTGGAAATCTAGACACGCTCATAATATTACAGTGCTACTGCCCTCTGTACCACCTAAAATCATCATCATCACTGAGTACCAGAAGGCCTAAAATGAGCTGTCACAGGAGGATAAGAATTGCTCAGACTCTGAATATTTATAATCATGTTATCATTCTATATATCGTACAGATTGTAAAGGATATGGCTTAATGTAGCTTCCAGTGTTAGTAGGTAGGTAGTTTTTAATCAGAGAATTGATTGCCAACATTCTTTTTCATTGTTGTACATGGTTCCAAATGGATTTAAAATATTTAAAACATGTTTGCCAGAAGCTGGGAATGGACAACAGGGAATGGATCACGATGATTACCTGGTCTGTTCATTTCCTTTGGGGCACCTGGCATTGGCCACTGTTGGAAGATAGGATACTGGGCTAGATGGACCTTTGGTCTGACCCAGTATGGCCATTCTTATTTATCTTTCACTTACGCCATTATTCTAGTGACATGCTATATAGTTACAAGATCAGATTTGCCTTTTTTCTATTTAAATACATAACTGTACTTGACTGCAGCTCCTGACGTGTCTCATTCTACAGTGAGTAAGGACATAGTGAGAGCATCTTGTACATTATTGGATGAAAAATTAACTACAGCAGAACATCTGAGTTACAAACACCAGAGTTATGAACTGACCAATCAACCAGACACCTCATTTGGAAACAGAAGTACGCAATCAAGCAGTAGTAGGGATGAAAAAAGTATAGCAATTATAGGACAGTGCTGTGTTAAACAAAGTACTAAAAAAAAATGAAAAGCATCATTTTTCTTCTGCATAGTAAAATTTTAAATCTGTATTAAGTCAATGTTCTGTTGTAAACTTTTGAAAGAACAACAGTAAAGTTTTGTTCAGAGTTACGAACATTTCAGAGTTACAAACAACATCCCTTCCCAAGGTGTCCGTAACTCTGAGGTTCTACTGTAATACTTTTGTTTCATTACAGTAGCATGCATAAAAAAAACCCACTGAGGCTAGACTACTCTAGCTGCAGAAAGAGCACACGGAACATAGCTCTAAAGAAAATAGCTATTACTATTCATAATATCGGTGCTGGTGTCTTGTCAGAGTCTTGTACGCAGGTGATAAATTACACCAGTACAGAGTTGAAAAATTGCCTTATTAAAATACAGTAGTAACTAAAATAAGGGAGCTGATCTCAATCAGATTAGATCTAAACACTCTCCTAATATATTGCTCTTTTTTTAAATTAACAGTTATGGCACTACATAATGTCATGCCTCTCAAGTGTACCTGACCTGAACACCAAATTTTCCATCCCCGTGTTGTCTGCGAGTAAACAACTGCCAGAAAGGAACTTCAGCATAATATTTTGACATTGCTCCTCTGTTTCTAATGTTTGCTTAGGTGACATCATCAGGGAGCCAACACGTTGCATTGCACTAGGGTCACATTAATCCCCAATCTTCCACTGTAATTCAATATGAATGGGTAAGATAACTTTACTGTGCTCCTTCCTCTCCCCCATACAGAACAGACCCTATGACAGTATTATCCAATAACATACCTCTTTTCCTTAAACGTATGGATTCTCTAAAGCAACATAAGACTCATCTTGAGACCTTGCTTTGATAATTGGGTTTTAAGAGGGATGGGGGATTTCTCCTTTAAGGACCACCAGCAGTCCTTCCCCCTCTTGTCTCAGAGAGACATTCAGCCTTTTATGTTCCCGAGTCAAACCTCAAGATGTGCCTGGGCTAGTTACCAGTGTAAATCAGCAGAAAACCTCTGTTTCAGACCACAGGGTTCTGAAGCCTGATCTCCAGTGACAACTTCCAATATACATCTCCATATGACATCCCTTTATAGCTTCCAAGATTGGAAAATGGCAGTCATCCAAAGTTATATAGTGTATTACAAATATAGATGGGTTCAAGCCAGAATCCTAAATAACCCCAAACTCTGAGGCTATATGTTTAAAAGCCAAACCCACAACAGGATCTAAATATTGCAGCTTAGGGCCAGTTCTAATTAAAGTTAGCCTTTCACCAATATGTGATTTTTCTGAGCAATGAAACCTTACGCTGCTTCCAGACTGGCTGTTCTTGATCCTTCAGTATGTAGTAAGCATTTTAGCCAAGGAGTGGGAGTCAGAACTTGGATTCTATTCTAATTTTTACTACTGAGATTCGCTGTGTGACCTTGAGCAAGTCACCGAACCTTTCAGTTTATCCATCCATAAAGCATACCATTAGCTCTGTGTGAAAAATAAATACATAAAAATGGTAAAATAACACTGAAAAAAATATATCAGTTCCATTTTATGACTCCAAAATTCCACTTGCCTATGAAATTCCAGGCCATGAATATTAAATTTGTTGATAAGAAGTGGAATAGCAGCCAATATTGACATTTTTTCTAGAAAAGCCACATGGAGGGGCAGAGGAAATAAGAAAAGCAGAAATTTTCCATGTTGCATCATGTGCTTTCTTCAAGATCTTCTATCCCAGTCCAGACTCTTGGATTATAGGCCTACCAAACCAGCTAAATGAGACAGAACATAAAGGGATGGATTCTTTAATGTGCTACGGCTACTTTGTGTCTTATACATGACTCAGAATGGCATTAAAACTAAAGCTGGTTGGGAATTTTCCAACTAAACAGTTTTATCCAAGAGAAAATATTAAATTTGTTTTACCAAAATTGTTTGTGGGAAAAGGCTGGTTTTCATTTAATCTTCCTGTGGCAAGGTTCCCGGGTGCAACCTGAACTGTGGGACCACTGAGCCTTCTGTCCCACCAACCTGGGGTATCCCTCTCACTCTGATGCTGTTGCCAAGCTACAAATCTCTGACAGGTGCTGCACTTACACAGACATCCACAGACAGGGACACACCCCGTTGAGTTACATGAATTCTTCTCCCAGCCACTCATGAACTAACAATAGAGAGGCTCCAGCCAATTCCCCCCACCCCCAGCTCTCTAGCCTTGCACCCCAGAACTGGACCGTTTTGCACTGGTCAGAAGCCTGACCAGTGTAAGTTCATTACCCAGTCTGCCCCTCCCTTGATGTGAAGAGGACACACTCAGCTCAGTTTACTAAGGCTAGTGATTTCCCAAACACTTCAGCCAAAATGCACTGCTTTAGGTAAAAGATAAAACAGATTTATTAACTACAGAAAGATAGATTTTAAGAGACTATAAGTAGCAAGTATAGAGATCAAACTTAGTTACCTAAGAAACAAATCTAAATTTGCAGTCTGAGTTCTATAGACTAAAGAGGATTTGAATCAAGCAGTGCTCATCCTGATAGAGGATACAAACAGGTCACAGATCTTCAATACACAGGCTGGAACGGCCTTTCGGTCTGGGACCACCCTTCCCCCCCCCCAGTTCAAAGTCTTCATCCTCCGGATGTGTTTCCAGGTGTTGAACTGTGGGGAGAGTGAGGCCAAGTCATGTCATCACTTCCCCTCTTTTATAGTTTCTTCTAGCTTACTGGAAAGATCCTTTGCTATGACTTGGATCAAGCAGTCTCCATTGTATACGTGCTCTCTGAGAAGTCTCCGTTGTATACAGTTCATGAGATAGTGGATTCCCTTTAATGGGCCATCAGCACGTCTGGCTACTCCATTGTTGTACCTGAAAGGCTGGTTGTGGGCGTTCCCAACCTCAAAGCATGGCATAGGAGAAAATTTTGAAACGTCAAAAACCATTTCCCACCCAGCCAGTGGATAATTTCCCCTGTGTACAGAGATTCTCTACTAATGGAGTCACTTCCTGAGCCAGCTGCTGCCCCCATCACCATCACACACATCCCTGGTATAAGAGGAGGGATGGGGCTCCACTGGCAGGAACTTTATAGCAATAAGCTTCCTGTTGCTATAACTTCTGCTGGGGCGGGGCAGCCTAAGATCAGGGAGCCACAACCAACTCCCTGCAGCTACCGCTAACCATGTAGCCACCACTATATCTGGACTATGCTAAGTCTTTTAATTACATCATACCCTCACAAATTAACATTGAAAAGTTACACTGGCCATTCTCCATTCTGACAAACAGATTTAAAAACAACTATTTGGGAATTTCAGTGACTCTGTCACGCATTTCAAACAAATCAGACACATACAAGTTTTTCCAGGATAGAATCAGGAAAAGAAGATCTTGCAGAAACAAGCGAGGACTTTAAATAAGACTTGGGCTCCTAAGGGCCTAAATCACTTTTGAAAGTGGGACTTGGGCTTTGCAACACTGAGCAAAGAAAAGCATAAATGCCTTTAAAAAGCTGGGTCCATGTGCCCATTCTTTAAGCGCTGGGGCAGGATGAATAGTTTCTGTGACTGACCACATTTAGCTGTCCTTACAATTGTAAATCCAAAGTGCCCTATGCATGTCCAAAGAATATAACCTTTCCTGGATACCATCAGACCTGTCTGAAAAGTATCCATAATTTCCCAGAATATGGTCGCTTCCATCAGCATACAATCCCCTTCCCGGGAACAGTTCTTGTGATAAAACCTTCCTCAATCAAATTCCAACTTCCCTCTGTTTTCTTTCTGGGCAAAGAACCATTGGCCTGCTACCCCTACCAATGTTTGTGGTGGCCTGCTTCCCCCTTCAGCCATAATTTGGAGGCAGCTCCTCACTCTTATGTAGGCCAAAGCAAAATAGTCAAAATGGATTTTAATATCTCACTGAGAACATGGGGAAGATCCAGGCCATCAGGGAGTGTGAAGAAATACAATAAGGCTTCAACCCTGTCAATCCACTTCAAAAATGGAAAATGTACTACAAGAAGTGACATGGACACACTATGGACTTTCAGGTCATGGATGTAAAAGTTATTTCCACCAAAAATTAATTGAATTCTATGGGATTGCTGAGATCTTCAAGAGCCTCCAACTTTGTCATGAATATTTCACACAGCCCTAGGAACAACAACACTTAAATACGTCACAGGGGTGTTGTGAGGCTTAATTAATATTTGTAAATCACTGAGTTCCTGGGATGAAAGGTGCTACAGAAGAGCAAAGTGTTATTGTTAAAGCTAATAAGGCCAGATTCTCATCTGTGTTAATTGGCATTGGTCCCCTAAAGTCAAAGGATCTATCCAATTTATATCAACTAAGAATATGCTCCATAAAAATCAAATGGATGTTTACAAAAACACAAATACTATTATTTTTACAAGGACTTTTGCAAGAGAAAAGGGCAGTTTATCAGCATACTTCATTTGCTAATCATCATAAGAGTTTTAAAATCATCTGAAATGAATTACTTTATTTCTGATATATGAATATACAAAAGAAAGACTGTTTGTGTTTTGTAATTTAAGAAAGTACCTAACAGCCCAGAACAGCAAAATGTTCCATTTGTATTGATAGAGATAGAGATCTTTCTTGGTTTCTTATATGGCAGCAATCAGATAACACAGTGACAGTTGTCATATAAAATATATTAAATTGGAAATGAGGGGTCAGACCCTTGGCTAACGTAAATTGGCAGAGCTTTTTGGCTGAGATGACTGCATAAGATAGATCTAGGTACTCTATTGATGTGCACTAGGCAGCTGGAATGTTAAAATAAAGTTATTTTCATGTCTATGTGGTTTTGTTTATGAACAATTTTCAGTGCTCCATAAAGAGTACAAAATTGCATTGCAATTCCTCAGCTCTATGACTCACGCTTGCAGGTGCGAATGGTTACCACGGTGACACATTTACTGTGTACACGTCTCAGAATCATGTGCGATTTCTTGCCACATCCTGCAACAAGCTTCTGTACCACAAACCAAAATCCCTTCTACAGGGGTTCGAGGCAATTAACCCACAAGACATTAACTGGGGAGAGCTTGCACCAGGAATGAAGCATCAGCATCCTTTCAACTGCCTGACTGTGCTTCTAATGAGGGACGAGAGAAGAAATCAGAGACAGTCAATGTTTGGTATTAAGGTTGTATTCTGAGGTCAAACCTGCATTCAAAAAAAGTAAAGATTTATAAAGAATAGAACAGAGACATTTCATGAGGATTTTTGCTGTAACAAATATTTTAGCATCTAACAAGTCTCAAAGTATTCCTAAGTGCGCACACACACAATATTCTGAAAAGCTATTTTCTTTAACATAATTAGCTTGGGAGGAGTAAAAAACAAAGAACAATCAACACCAAAATACCAACCCTGGTACACCAAACAAAAGGAGCCAAAGCCTCTTGTGCCTGCTAAGTCCCTTGAAGACATTGTCTCTCTCACCAGGGACAATAGGTGGGAACCAAACTGTAATCAACCTTCATTCAACACTATCTGCTGTCACTAATTCACAGCTGCTGCACTAGGCTCTGTCACTGCAGCTTTTGGAATGCACACTCATAACATCACAATCAGTAAGTGCAATATCATACTAATAAACCAACCTAGAATGACAGGGTCTAAAACATCCCTACAGTTCAAAAATAATTGTAACTAAACATAAAATAAAAATTTCTGTTTACTTAGGACCTTCCAATCAAGGACCCCAATGCGCTTCCTAGAAACATGAATGAATTAAGCCTCCCAGCACCCCAAGAGGTGGTTAAATATCAATATCTTCATTTTGTAGCTGGGGAAACCTGCAGTGCCCCACATATTTTCTTCTCTGTGCTATTTGGGAAGACATATGTAAGTCGCATTACAGTATCATTATTGCGTTCAAAGCATTTTGAATATAATTAAGAGGTTGTCTTGTAATGAAGGTGATTATATGAAGTTGTGAAGTAGCTGGGAGCCACAGGATAGAACTCATCATTTAGAGACAGGAAGAGACATACAGCCAAAACATAACCATAAAGACAGTTAACTGGAAAGAGGAATACACTTGTTTTGTCATACAAGACAGTTATGCTAGAGGGACTCTTCTTTTATCTAAAGTCATCTTACCACCAACTTATTTTTTTTTCTGGAAAGGAAAATGATATAACATGTAGAGGAAGAGATTTAAAATAAGATGTATAACCAATAATCCTAGTGATTTCCTAAGTGAGTTTTCAAAAACATAGTGCTTGAATTGTTCCTTACAATAATAAGGGTAATAGTCTAAGAGGTGTGCAGGCTCCTCAGTAGCTGTGCTAGAGCACAGCCATAAGGGGTGAATGTTGGAAAAGGAGGCAGAGTGCCCAACCAACCATATTCTTCCTCACTTCTCTGAACCACTTCCCCCACAAATATTCCCTAGCCTTGCACCACAAATACTATAAGAATCTGAAGTTATTAGCAGCAGCAGCTAATGTTGGCAGTTTTGTGCATCAGGGAACTCTTGATCAAGTGACCCAGAAACCTGCTTTCCTTTGATCACATTCAGTTCCAGTGTTCAGAAAACAGGTGAAGAGCATGAGTCTTGTTTACATTACCCCAGTTGCTTATTAGCGAAATCTTCCCTAAGGAAAGGCAGATTTCCTTAACAATACTTCTAAACTAAAAAAGTGTCAGCATGTGAATTTTAAAGCACCTTTAAATATTCTTCTCAAACCAGGAATTTTGGTCTCAGGGCAAAAGGCGACCCCTGCAAGACACTCAGGCACAGAGCAAGGACTGCACACAACGCACACTCCCTGAAAACTGCAAAGGATTGGGGTTCAAACTCATAACACATGAGTGCAACTCATATTCAATGTCCATGGGGTGTCACCTTGAGCCATCCAGATACTGTGACAACACACTTGCCGCAAACCCTCTGGCTTCTGCAGTGCTCTAGTCTTGCTGCACATCCTCTCTTTTAGGCACGTCAGTTCAGCTTGTGCCAACCAGGAGTTAAACACTTTACCACTAATAACCTTATCAACGTTATTTCCCCAGAGGGGCAGTTACTGCCATGCACTAGCTGAGACAAATCAGAGTGGCTGAGATCACTTTGGGGAGAATCAGAGCCATAGTTTGAACTCCAGGCATGTCTAAATAAGATCAATGTGATTTCATAAATACCTGAATTTTATGGGAGCTGTAGCTTAGGAAGCCCTTTGCCCCAAGTTCCTGTGGAGGCACTGCAAATTTCAAGGCAATCTGAGTCACCACATGGATTTTAGAGCACTTAGAATAGTTGACCTTTAAGCAGAAAGTCACACTCAACCTAAACTATAGCAGAGATTATTATTGTTAGAAAACTCTAGTATTGAAAAAAAAAATCTATGCAGCAAATGAGTAGTGCAAAACTGAAAACCTTGTGAAGTGAAATCCAGACTAGTATGGTCACCTGGTTTTAACTTTCCTCACAAACCTGAAACTCAAGACAGGGACACAACCACTGCTGCATTTTTTAGGGAATCTGGGCCAAATTCCTAGAAAGCTTTTGCTGAGTTTGGAACAAACCTCAGCTGAGTTTTGAGTAAATCTGGGCCAGTTTGCAGAGTGGAGTTGGAAATGTGCAGAACTTACAAAATGATGTGAGCTTTTACCACGTAATGCTCCTAGGGTGACCAGATGTCCCAATAAAATCGGGGCTGTCTGATAGTTAACCTTTTGTCCCGTGTCCGGATCAATGTACAATCGGGATGCCATTTGTCCTGATATTCAGGTAAGCAGGCAAGCGGGAGGGAGGCATCGACTCCGTGGGTGCTCCAGGGTTGGAGCACTCATGGGGAAAAATTGCAACCAAGCTCCCCCCTCCTCACTTCCTTTCCCCACCACCCCCAAGCGCACCACATCCCTGCTCCTCCTCCCTCCCAGCACTTCCCGCCACCTAACAGCTGTTTGGTGGCACTTAGTGCTTTCCAGGAGGGAGGGGGGAGCAGCAGGGACATTGCGCGCTCAGGGGAGGAGGTGGAGAAGAGGCAGGGTGGGGCAGGGGCTTGGGAGAAGGGAGTGGAATGGGGGAAGAGTGAGGGTGGATGCTTGGGCGGGAAAAGGTAATAAAGGTAATAATTGGAGATATACCAATCTCCTAGAACTGGAAGGGACCTTGAAAGGTCATTGAGTCCAGCCCCCTGCCTTCACTAGCAGGACCAATTTTTGCTCCAGATCCCTAAGTGGCCTCCTCAAGGATTGAACTCACAACCCTGGGTTTAGCAGGCCAATGCTCAAACCACTGAGTTATCCATCCCCCCTCACTGAGCTATCCCACCTTCGGGGGGTGGGTGAGCACCCACCCAGAAGAGGGGAAGTCGGAGACACAGGGATGAGTGGCGGGCGGGGGGGGGGGGTGAAGAGGTGAGCGAGTGGCCGGCCAGCCGGCGGGCAAGCGGGGAGAGCGAGGAGGCAAATGGTGGGGTGGGGACGGAGGAGGGATGCAACAAGCCAACAGGGGGCCGTGGCATGAGGAAGGGCACGGGCGGGGGCAAGCAGGGAGGGGGCGGGACCTGGGGCAGAGGGGAGGTGGAGCCTGGGAGGAGCTGAGATGGACTGTGGGCAGGGCTGAAGGCAGCCCAATGTGTCCCAATATTTTAGTGTTATGATCTGGTCACCCTAAATGCTCCTGAAAGCAAGTTAAATGCTGACCTTTGCAAGAATTTTCCATATAGCTCAGACAGGAATTCACAGAAGCAGAAGGCCAAAGAATGTGACAAACTGACCCAGCAACCTCATGTTGCCGTGAGACTGTTCAGCAAATAAAGATGAGATGCAAAACCTGAGAAATCTAAATTGGTCCTAGAATAGAAAGACTGAGCTACTGTGAGTGAAATCCTGAAATCTTTCCCATGCATGGAGCAATATTGGTGCAAAAATGAGCTTCCAGGCAGGGTATCATTTTACTTAAGACAAGTGGAGAAGCTACTTTCCAGTTCTCTTGAAGCTATTTAGAATGCTGTTGGCACTCTATTGTTTATCAATTCTTCACTGCATCTCTTAGGAAAATAAAATATGTTGGGAGGGAGGACTAAAGAAATATTAAGTTAAAACGTAGGTTAATCAAACATTGCTATTCTAAGACAATGTTTTCAAGATTATGGCCCAGATCCTCACCACCTATAACTCCACTGAATTCAAAGGAGCCAATGTACATCAGCTGAGGATTTGGCTGCGAGAGTCACAGTGCAACAAATGCCTATTTCTAGAATTACTGATGTGAGCATTCAAAAATTTTTTTTTATAAAGAACGCTGGTCTATTGAAGTCTTAGAAAATTCCACTCATCTGCTCACCTGGGAACAAGAACTTAATATTATATATACACACACACACACACACACATATATATATATATACACTCTGATGTATTCTGCATACACATATACACACACACACACATATATACACACACACACTCTGATGTATTCTGCATTTCCAACTTTGTGGTGTATTCTGCATTTCCAACTTTGTGGTGTGTGCGTGTGTGTGTACACAAAGCTCCGCAGTTCGGTGGAAAAAAATCTAGATGAGAGTGCAAAAAATGTATCTTTAGCGACATGTTGCAACCAAGGCTTTTGTATGCCTTGAGGAGGTTTTCCACCAACAACCTGTAGTTGTCTGCCTTGTTGTTTCTGAGAAAATGTATTGCCACTAACTGGAAGGCTTTCCATGCCGTCTTTTCCTTGCCACGCAGTGCATGGTCAAATGCATCATCTCGAAGAAGTTCACAAATCTGAGGACCAACAAAGACGCCTTCCTTTATCTTAGCTTCACTTAACCTTGGAAATTTTCCATGGAAGTACTTGAAAGCTGCTTGTGTTTTGTCAATGGCCTTGACAAAGTTCTTCATCAGACCCAGCTTGATGTGTAAGGGTGGTAACAAAATCTTCCTTGATTCAACAAGTGGTGGATGCTGAACACTTTTCCTCCCAGGCTCCAATGACTGTCAGAGTGGCCAGTCTTTCTTGATGTAGTGGGAATCTCTTGCATGACTATCCCATTCACAGAGAAAACAGCAGTACTTTGTGTATCCAGTCTGCAGACCAAGCAAGAGAGCAACAACCTTCAAATCGCCACAAAGCTGCCACTGATGTTGGTCATAGTTTATGCACCTCAAAAGTTGTTTCATGTTGTCATAGGTTTCCTTCATATGGACTGCATGACCAACTGGAATTGATGGCAAAACATTGCCATTATGCAGTAAAACAGCTTTAAGACTCATCTTCAATGAATCAATGAACAGTCTCCACTCATCTGGATCGTGAACGATGTTGAGGGCTGCCATCACACCATCAACGTTGTTGCAGGCTACAGGATCACCTTCCATGAAGAAGAATGGGACAAGATCCTTTTGACGGTCACAGAATATGGAAACCCTAACATCACCTGCCAGGAGATTCCACTGCTGTAGTCTGCAGCCCAACAGCTCTGCCTTACTCTTGGGTAGTTCCAAATCCCTGACAAGGTCATTCAGTTCACCTTGTGTTATGAGGTGTGGTTCAGAGGAGGAGGATGGGAGAAAATGTGGGTCCTGTGACATTGATGGTTCAGGACCAGAAGTTTCATCCTCTTCCTCTTCCTCGTCTGACTCAAGTGAGAATGATTCTGGTGCATCAGGAACCGGTAGTCCTTCTCCGTGGGGTACTGGGCGTATAGCTGATGGAATGTTTGGATAATGCACAGTCCACTTTTTCTTCTTTGACACACCTTTCCCAACTGGAGACACCATGCAGAAGTAACAATTGCTGGTATGATCTGTTGGCTCTCTCCAAATCATTGGCACTGCAAAAGGCATAGATTTCCTTTTCCTGTTCAACCACTGGTGAAGATTTGTTGCACAAGTGTTGCAGCATATGTGTGGGGCCCACCTCTTGTCCTGATCTCCAATTTTGCAGCCAAAATAAAGGTGATAGGTTTCTTAACCGTAGTGGTTATACTGCGCTTTTGTGATGCAAAAGTCACTTCACTACAAACATAGCAGAAGTTATCTGCACTGTTCACACAAGTACGAGGCATCTCTGCTCACTTTGGCTAAACAGAAATGTGTCCCTTTGCAAAATCAAACACTGACAAATAAGAGAGCATGACACTGTATGATTTCTAGAGCTGATATAGGGCAATTTGTTCAGCAGAGTGATGTAAGCTTCGTTATGATTGCATCATCCATGACTTCTAGGAATAACAGGATGCAATTCATATCATGTATGACGCAATACCAGCTTCAGATTGCATCATTCATTGTTTTGCCTAAAAAGCAAGTACTGTCCAAACCCAGTCATAGATTTATTCATAGATCGAGTCAAAGATGTATTTTAGTCATTTCTGGTTTAAATTGAGATCCCTTTCCTTTATAACTCACTTATTCTCCTCTATTCCCAAGTCAAGGGTCGTATATACTGACCCAATAGCATAACTTGAAAACTAGAGCTAATCAACAATTTTAAGCATCATTTTAGTTCTCAGTGACCCAGAATTAGTAAAGTTTGACTACATTTATTTCTGAAGCATTTTGGCTGTAGAGCAGTGTTATGTCATGCACTGTGTGAAATGATCAATGTTTTTCCATACTTTTTTGCAATTTGTTTTGGACTGCTTTGCACTTACACAATTTAAACAGAGGAGGACAAGTTCCCTTGTCATTTCTGTTATCCTCATTTGGATTCTTTCCATCATACTGCTTTAGTGATATACACATTGGAGCTTTATGCTTTTAAACATAAACTGCAGATATTCCTCCAAGTGTAGCCTAACCAATGTTGTAAACAGAGGAATATTTACCTCTATCCTACATTTACTACTTTTTTTTAAAACATGACAGTATAGCTTTTTCATAGTAGCAGCAAACTGCATGTTCAAGTTAATTTTTTTCATTATTCTCAGTTATAGATATTTTTCTCCAGCACCATTCCTTAACTAGCATTCTCCTAAATTATATTCATGAATCAGATTATTTCTCCTCAAAGGAACCACCTTGACATTTATTCTAATTAATCCTCATTCTACTGATTTCTTCCCATTGTTGTAACTCTCCTAGATACTGCTTTTACCTCTTCTTTAAATTTTAACATCTGAGTCTTGACTCATCAGCAATTTTGAGCAGTATACTCTCCACTTTGTACAAAGTTATTAGTCTTCAAAGTTAGTTCATTAAAAGTGGCAATAAGCTAATCAAAATGAACCAAACACAAATAGTTGGAGGATGGAGGCTACAGAATACATCCTACAACACTGGAGCTTTTTCTTTTGTGGCAATTTCACAACAAATCGAAAATTACACAGGCTTTGTATTATGAAAAACAATTCAATTTTATGTATGCAGTGCAGTTGTAACTGTACTGGTTCTGGATACTAGAGAAGTGGGTGATGTAATATCTTTTATTGGATCAACTTCTGCTGGTGAGAGACAAGCTTTCAAGCCGCACAGAGATCTTCTTGACCTGAAGAAGAGCTCGGTGTTATCTCAAAAGCTTGTCTCTCTCACCAACAGAAGTTGGTCCAATAAAAAGTATTACCTCACACATCTTGTCTCTCCAATTCAACTTCAGCTAACTCTTTAAAATGGTTATTTTTAAATGTTATGGACATTGACATCAGCAATAGGAAATTTACCTACTTCTTGCTACTAAGTATGTGGGGGGAGGGGTTGCACTCTCAAAATTACATGAGGTGGGATGAGCATTCAAGATCCACACTAGTGTAGGGATAGTGTTGTGAGGTTTCCATCCCAAATGATAGAAATCTTGTGTAATCAGCTGTTCTCAGAAGTTTTTCACTAACTTGAGGTGTTGGCTGCATCCCAACTAGATGTGGAATACAGACCATTTCTGGTTTTGGATTCAATGTGCAAACAAAGCCGGACAGCTGGGTTTTGATTTGGTGATTTTCATCTACTCTGACCTCAAGGGATTTGAAGAGGTTCTGATTCAAAGGTCTAATTCCAGCCCATTTCCAATACAATAGGATCCCTTTCAACTTGCTGTGAAGCTGTCCAGAAGCCAAGTTTTGTCAATTTAACTTTCATGCAAACTATTTAGCACAACCCTCTCTCTGCCCCGGATATGGAAGGAGGGGTGATGGGGCCAATTCTTCCTTGTTTTTCATCCTGTAACTACTACCCTTTGAGAAAGTGATGGTTCCCCATGAATAATACAGATGTATTAAACACACAAATACTTGAGAGGCCAATATTCTTCCCAGAACTATTACCTTTCATAGGTGAAAGGGTCTGAAGTGGACAAAAATGTCTTAATTCTTTGCTATTGAAACCACATGCTTTTCATGTGGATAGTCTATGTTTACAATGATGGTGGAATCCACTGTGAAAAGTAAAGTGCCTTGTACTGATCTGGCAGTCATTTATTTGAGAGGTATTTATCACAGCTTGGCATTGTCTTATGTCTTTCAACAGCAAAGTTACCAGAATTTTCAATTAAAATCGATCTGTCTCTCTCCTCTGCCCCCCATATGCTACTATCTGGATGTTTTCTGCTTACAGGCATAAAACAGATACAGTAGCAGTTAATTGTAGAATTTAACTTTGACAGACTATTGAACACAGTAGTTTACCCAGTTTAGTACTATCTCCTGGGTTACCCAGTTTTATCAGCTATTTATAGATGAATTTTTCATGGTGGAGGTTTGAAATTTCAGTTGTAAGCCATACAAGAACAGACCTGCCTTTGACAAAGTGCAGCACAAAGGTATTTTGATATTTAAAACATGTGTCTTGGAATTTTATTAGCACAATGAGATAACAAAGGGAACACCTCAGCATCATAAAACTGCATTGTCTGGCTTTTCCCCTGAGATGGGATGGGGAATTTGCAGATGATGTGTTAGTTTGATATAGAAGTCCTCAAATAGGGTAGCAACAACGATGGAAAGTGAAGTACACCAGCTTCTCGTCAGTGCTTCCCCATTCTCACTGAGCATCCAAGAGAGGACATGAACTTCCTCGTCAAACCTTAATGGTGCAGAAATTTCCCTGACTACAGCAGTCTGAGGCACATGCTCTAATTTATTGCATTTAGGGCTATAAAGCCATGTTTTACTACTGAGACTAATTGTACTTGACACTTTCATCACATTAACACGGATTAGGCACCATGACCTTTGGATGATGAAGGAAGCCCTAATTTAATAATTTAGAGAGCGTGTGAGGTCTCTGCAGACCCAAAGGGGAAGGAGATGTGGTGTGAAAATTATCCTATTTTAGTAGTGGGCAGATTTGCTTACTAAATCTGCCAGATGAACTTTGTGGGATGCTTCACTGTAACATGTATGCGTCACATATGGTACTCCATGCTTCCACAGTACTGTTAGAAAACTGTGCAATGAATTGTGTTAGTCAGATAGATAGATAGATAGATAGATGTTGGAGAAATTCTTATGTCTATATTGTGTCATAAAAATAGAAAGGAATTTTTGCTTTTTGTACATGTCTGAACTGATGCAGCATTTCATAACTTAGCTGAAATAACTTCAGGGTTGTGTAAACCCTGCTGGAGCACCTTATTTGTAAAAGCCTTGGTTGGGGTAAATAGCAGGGTGAAGCTGAATGTCCTGAGGGAATTGTTAACTAGGTGCCCCCCAAGACAAGCTAACAAGTAAAAATCCAAGGCCCAAAGAACAGAACAACAATTGTAAGATAAGAATGGCATAGAGCTAGTGAAGTGGACAGCAAAGAATAGATGAGAGAAGTAGACAGATAAAAGTTTTTGCAGGATCAGCAAAAGTGTATTAATTTAGGTTAGTTATTGAGATTTATGCATGGGAATGTTTTAAAGTAGGGGTTTAGAACTATGGGTACATAGATGAGGTAACTAAGTCTCCACAAAGTTATGGAGCAAGGGATTAAAAAAATAGGAGTTTCACAACAAGAGAGTGGAAAAGACACAGGGAAAGAACATAGAGACCAGAGATTTGAAAAGAGTCATCCTGTTCCCAGGAAGCCTAACAATCAATTATCTTTCTTGCGTTGTCTGGTTTTGCATGTAGATGTAATTCGTAGGCGATAACAACAGTGTCTTAAAGCATACAGAATAAAGGCTAAAAGAAACTGTTTAAGTGGATCTCATTTTTCACCCAATAGTACCATCTAGCCCCCAGTGCTGGTGATGTAGTGTTCTATCACACACAGTCTTCAAACTACAGACTCCCCTCCTCCCTCTGGGAGCTCATTGACCCTAACAACACTACCAAAAAAGAAACATTTAAAAAATGGCAACCAAAGTAGCATCAGAGTAGCACACATAGTTAAAATGAATTGCATTTAAGAAAACACATCTGCAATTCAAGGGACACTCGTTCAGATTTGACATTTGTTAAAGAGATAGTTCTGCAAGAAATTACAAGGCCAGATTTGGCTCTTAGATGACAGCACACAACACTCAATAATTTAACTGCATGTTCGTGTGAAAGCAGAATGTGGCTCAACTCAAATAGAAATGTTTTAATAAATTCTTCTTTTAACACAAGTCAGTGAAAACAGATTCTTGTTAAAAATTCATCATTTCCCCAAGTGGTGGCACTCAGAACTAGCAACACTCTGTGAGCGCATGAGAACTAAAAGCTGAACAAACAGGAAGTGAGACTGACCAGCCTCGTTTTATTTTACAGCACAAGCTGATGTCTCAACACAGGAAGCACATAAGCATGTGCTTAACCTTAAAGTAAATGCTTATGTACCAATCCCACTGGGATTTAAGTACAGTATGTCCTTAAGTGTTATTCTGAACAAGGATGTGTTACTGAATCGGGGCCACAGTGAATTGCCCAATGTGCCTTGGGAAGTTAGAGTTCTAAACTTTTCATCTTTATTATTTATTTATTTATTTAGTATTCCAGTAATTACTTTTATCTGAACAGATGCTCTAAATTTCTTACTTCAGATATTAATTTTAATTTAATAAAACAGTTATGATATGTTAAAACAGTATATAGGCTTTTAACAGGAAACAAATGTTTAACAAATCTGTAATAGTTACTGCATGGTTTTTAATCAGGAGAAAACGGCTACATGCATTCACACAGCATGATGATTATTAAGCAAATGTAACACTCACCAAAAGGTGACGAACAGCATTGGAGAATGCAGTCTTATTTATCCATAGACAAGGCATTATATGTGCCACAGTAAACAAAATTTCACCGCACCACCTTTCCAGTAAGCCTCAGACCTACTTGGTAATACTCTGATGTAAAAATGTCAAGTGTTTCAAGAATTATCAGACACATAGAAGAACATGCTTTGTTGGGGAAGAGACAACATGGTTTTTGTAAAGGGAAGTCATGTCTCATCAATCTACTAGAATTCTTTCAGGGGTTCAACAAGCATGTGGACAAGCGTGAACCAATGGATATAGTGTACTTAGATTTTCAGAAAGCCTTTGACAAGGTCCCTCACCAAATGCTCTTAAGCAAAGTAAGCTGTCATGGGATAAGAGAGAAGGTCCACTGATACATCAAGAACTGGTTAAAGGATAGGAAACAAAGGGTAGGAATATATGGTCAGTTTTCAGAATGGAAAGAGGTAAATAGTGGTATCCCCCAGAGGTCTGTACTGTTCAACATATTCATAAATGATCTGGAGAAAGGGCTAAACTGTGAAGTGGAAAAGTATGCACATAATACAAAATTATGTAAGATAGTTAAATCCAAAGCAGACTGTGAAGAGTTACAAAGGGACCTCACACAACTGCAACAAAATGGCAGATGAAATTTAATGTTGATTAATGCAAAGTAATGCCCATTAGAAATCCTAATCCCAACTAGACATATAAAATGTTGGGGTCTAAATTAGCTGTTACTACTCAAGAAAGAGATCTTGGTGTTATTGTGGATATTCTCTGAAAACATCTGCTCAAATATGCATCATCAGTCAAAAAAGCTAACAGAATTTTGGGAATCATTAGGAAAGGGATAGATAAGAAGACAGAAAATATATTGCCTCTATATAAATCATGGTACGCCCACATCTTGAATACTGCGGACAGTTCTGGTCACCCCATCTCAAAAAAGATATTTTGAAATTGGAAAAGGTACAGAAAAGGACAACAAAAATTATTGGGGGTATGGAACAGCTTCCATATGAGGAAAGATTAATAAGACTGGAAATGTACATCTTGGAAAAGAGATTAAGGAGGGATATGATAGATGTCTATAAAATCATGACTGGTGTGCAGAAAGTAAATAAGGAAGTGTTATTTGCTCCTCCTCATAACACAAGAACTAGGGGTTACCCAATTAAATTAATAGGCAGCGGGTTTAAAACAAAAGTAAGCATTTCATCATGCAGTGCACAGTCAACCTGTGGAACTCTTTGCCAGAAGATGTTGTGAAGGCCAAGACTATAACAGTGTTGAAAAAAGAACTAGATATGTTCATGGAGGATAGCTCCATCAATGGCTATTAGCTAGGATGGGCAAGGAGTGATGTCCCTAGCCTCTGTTTGCCAGAAGCTGGGAATGGGTGACAGAGGATAGATCACTGATGATCACCTGTTCTGTTCATTCCCTCTGAAGCACCTGGCATTATCCACTGTTAGAAGACAGGATCCTGGGTTAGATGCAGGGCCGCCTTAGGCCGATTCCCATGAATCAAGCCCCACACCTAAGAGGGCCCCACAGCGTCTGGAAGAGGGGCCCTGCAAGGTAAGGCTCCAGAAGAAAACTGCTGCCAAGGAAGGACCCTCCGCCGAAGTGCCGCCGGAAACAGCGGCAACCGATTGAGCTGCTGCCGAATTGCTGCCACTGTCCTCGGTGGCATTTCGGTGGCAGCTCTTTCGAATTGGGCCCTGCACATCCTAAAGCCGGCCCTGGTTAGATGGACCTTTAGTCTGAACCAGCATGGCCAGTCTTATGTTCTTAAGTGTTGCCAACCCTCCTGCAAGTTTCATGGTGCTATTTTCATGACTGTGTGTACTCAGCCAATCAGTGCCTGGGCCACTGCAGTTCTTACTTATGGTCACTAGAGGATGTAATTTCACCTGCTAAGCAGACAGATGCTGCTCCCCACAGTTACTCCACTCCTTGATTTGCATTTTGAAACCAGGATTTTCAAAAATAGGAATCTATGACATAGGTCCTAAATAAATAGGGTGATTTTCAAAAGTGCTGGGTGTCCTGCAGCTCTCACTGAAGTCACCACAGCTTTAGATTCTACCAACTAAATTAACTTTTCTTTCTTTTTTACAGTAGGGTTCCTAACCCACAAGGTTATGAAGACATCCTTCCAAATACGAACTGAGTGTAACCTAGGGCAGCATTAGTTCTCTGAGTCTACAGGCAGCCTGAAACAATAGCTTTAACAGGTACAAACTCCATTCTCCATTCATTTCACTGGGGCAATAGCTCTAAAACCAGATGACACTAATGTAAGAACTAACTACTCAACTACTGATTATGTTAGTGGATTAAAGGTGATGGAGTGAAGCCTAAGGGAGGACCAGGAAGGAAATGCAGAAAGAAGAGTAAAGATGCACAGACAGAAAGAAAGAAAGGGACAAATTGCATGCACAGCAATAATCCTAAAGGTGAACATATTTCCTCTCTGAGTGGTGCTGAAACCAATAATAAGGTACTGAATAAACTACTATTAAAACTGAATAAACTACTCTTAAAAGTTTAGTTACTACATAACAGCCAGATTCTACCCCTTATCTTTATGCAAAACTCCCATTGACATCAGTGGGAGTTATGCTATTTAGTGAGGAGAGTGTGGAGTCCTAAATTTATACCCTGGATCATAATTAAAAATAGAATCCAGCATTTCTCACAGAATTAATTGGACACCTCTGCTCTAGAGAAAGAAAATCTTGGAGAATATCTCAAATGGAAAATGCACACTTTTTCAGCCATGCAGCATTGTATGCTTCATGTTATACCCATAAAACTTATTTCATTAGAAATGGGGCAGCATGATGAAAATGCATAAGCTGTTAAATTACAGGGCAGCTCTGCTGCTGACTCAGCCTCCATGGAATTAATAAGCTCCAAACATCTTGATCTAAATACAAACTGAGAAAGGTAATCTGTTGATACATATTTCACTCTACAGAATGTAAGGAGACTACTTAGTTTTCTCTCTCATTAGAAGGGATGCTTCATTCTTGCCAAGAATAGCATATGTACTTTCTGTGGCAGCTGTGACTTCCAGTCTGCTCTAAAACAAAGAGCAAGGAGAAAAGAAACTAGTTACATTCACTTTATGAGCATGGGCAATATTTATACTTAGGCTGTTTTCACACTTTGAGCAAAGTGGCCTAGATATCTGATTTTCTTCACTCACTACCCGATTAATAGTTGTGTCATGCTTCTCTCTCTGTAATGCAAGCAATTTTGTCTTTGACATGGAATTACAGTCTTCAGCATTTAGAACCCATTTCATGAACAATTTCTGCCCTACTTATACTAGGATTTTGCAGTAACTTTCTTGTAAAAGCAATTTAACACACCTCTACTCACAGTGCATTCGTCAACACAGCTTGCACATGGCAGCCTGGTTCCTTGGGGGAAGCAGTTTGCAGTGTCATCCAGGACAGCTAGGCTTCAGGAGGACATCTAGACTTTCATTCCCTGGGCCAGTGCAGCTCAGACATAGAGCAGCAGTGATATGTTCACACCTACATGAGGATACCTATCATGCCCTTCTGACCCCTAGGGTATGTTCACTGCAGAGTTTACCTGGGTCCAGACAACTAGACTAAAGGAAAGTAATGTAATTAATGACAATCTATGTGGATTTATGGAAAACAAATCCTATCTAGTTAGGTTGATATTTTTTTAAATGGGATTACAAATTTGGTCAATAAAGGTCATAGTGTTGATGTAACATACTTGGACTTCTGCAATGCAATTGACTTAGTACCACATGACAACTTGATTGAAAAACTAGAAGAATACAAAATTAACATGGTACACGTTAAATGGGTTAAATGCTGGCTAACTGAGAAGTCTCAACACATAGCTGTAAAAGGGGAATCACTGAGTGGGTGAAATGGCACTGCTTCCACATGCAAATGAACTAAAATCCACCCCATAGCATGTAATATCCTCCATAACAATAAATGCATTGACTATAAACTGGTGAAACCCTCACACTTATGATGCAATCCCCCCCAACCCAAACCAACAACAGTGGACTGGCAGTAGACTCTTAAACCCTGCAGTGGCTGTGCTTCTGTTGCTGCTGCTTCTCCCATCTGTTCCCTAATCCCCAAACAGATCTCCATGGACTCTGGGCTGAAGACATCCTTTAGTCCCTCTGCCCTGGTGGTCTGCTACAGCTCAAGAATGTGTTTCAGTTCCCCTGGTCCAAGAAAAGGACATTTGGTCGCAAAAGCCCATCAAGCTTGACAAGAGGCTCAGTGCTGAGCAACTGTTCAAACTCCTTGAAGTAGGTTGATGGAGTTTTCAGATTTGCTGTTGGCAACTTCTGCTTTGCAGTTCATGTCCTTCATATTTTTATTCTCTCCCTGCACTGATTTACTGTCTGCTCAATTCTCTCCTCCAAGAGGCCAGAGGAGATGTTCTTGTGGAGGGGCTGATTTCAGATACCTTTCCCAAAAATCATCTCCGATGCGGTGAAGAAATGGAGCAGGTAGCATGGAATGAGGAGTTTGGATGCAAATCAGGTGTGTATAAACTGGTAGGTGACTTCTGGCACAGAAGAAATGAGTAGGTAGAAGGGCAGGAAAATACAGCCCGTGGGAAATTATAGGAAGGCACTAGGGGACTATCAACACCAGATGTCGGTGAAACGGCCCCGGTGATCCACTAGCGCTTGCAACACCATTGAGAAGTAGCCCTTCTGGTTTATGTACTCTTTGGCAAAGTGGTCTGGTGTCAAGATAGGGATGTGCGTTCCATCCATAGCCCCACCACAGTTAGGGAATCCCATGAGGGCAAAGCTGCCCACTATGTCCTGCATGTTTCCCAGAGTCACTACCCTTCCTAGCAGAAGTGAATTGATTGCCCTGGCTACTTGGATCACAGCAGCCCCCACGGTAGATTTACTCACTCCAAATTGATTCCCAACTGACCGGTAGCAATCTGGCGTTGGAAGCTTCCACAGGGTTATCACCAGTCACTTCTCAACTGTCAGAGCAGGTCTCATTTTGGTATTTCTGTGCTTCAGGGCTGGGGAAAGTAATTTGCGAAGTTCCATGAAAGTGGCCTTAATTTATGCAGCCACTGCTCCTCATCTCATATCTGCATCACAATGTGGTCCCACCAGTCTGTGCTTGTTTCCCTGGCCCAGAAGTGGTGTTCCACTGTGTCAACAAGCCCGGCTGCTGCTGCCAGTATGTGCGAATTGCTCCATTCCATGGCTTCCAGCACAGCTATTTGCATGGCATCACATTCTTCCGCGCAGCTGCTCCTGGCTAGGTCTGGAAATACCACAAGACAATGTGCGAGGTGTTTGTGACACTCACAACAACAACGTACAGCTGAGTGAGGTACATGCTTGCTGTGCTATGGCATCTGCACGCGTAACCCAGGCTTAGGCGCAAAAATGATTGTTTGCCATTGCTTTCAAGGAGGGATGCAAAGAGGAGCCAAGTGCATCATGGGAGGCTGATGATATGTACCCAAAACACCTCACAAAAATGTTTTTGTCCCGTCAGGCTTTGGGAGCCTAACCCAGAATTCCAATCAGCAGCAGAAACGGTGGGATAGCTGCCCACAGTGCATCGCTCCATGAGTCAATGTTACCCATGGTAGTGGAGATGTGCTCCGTCGATGGAATGTGTATAGTGGGGACAAACACCATCAATTTTGTAAAATCGGAGGCTACAGGTCGACTTTAATAAATTCAACCTTATTTTGTTGCGTAGACAAGTCCAAAGAGATATGAATACAGTGATATCCCACATTTACAATTCACTTAAATACTAAGATGTTCTTTTGATCTCTGAATTAACAGAATACAGCATAGACAGGGACTGTTGATTACAATGTTGACCATTACCAATATATATGTAAATACAAAAAAACCACAAACATTATCTCCATACATCTTTAAGGGTTGAATTTCAGTCATTTATCCTGCAAGATGTTTAACTCTTTCTGGCCATGCGTCACAGTATCATTGATGCTTCTTTAGCAGAGTCCTTTAACTGTTGCACCTCTGATCAGACTCTCTCTCTTCTGATTCAATAATGGGCACTTTAAATCAGTCTTGAGCAGCTCCAAATTTAGCAAAGCACTTACGTACATGTTTAAGTCCCATTGAAGTCAATAGGACTACTCACATGCCAGAAAACTTTAATGCTAGATGCTTGGTTTTCAGTGTGGCTACATGGTATGTGCATGCTTTAAAATAGATGCAGGCAAATTTCAGCAACAAGTCACTACTCCGTTATGTAGTGTTTGCCTGTAATGTATCAAATGTGATTATAATTCCTATTACTTGTGTAAGGAGTGCAGGATCTGCCTATACCATTAATTTAGATTGGTGATGCTTCCTTTCTTTCAGTGCTACATCTCTCCCACATCTTTCATTATCCTTCATTTCCCATGAGAGAGAGTAATGCAGAATGTACGGTATATGTTAAGAGGCTGTTGTAGCCCAGGGTACGCTGTACAAGGGTCCCTTAATGTGCAACCTGCTGTGTCCTTAGATACTTATAGGGTTAATAAAAATGACAATTTCTTATCCAGGTAAAATTACAGGGTTCTCTAAGCAACCAAAGGACTTTTTCCTATATTTAAATATGTGTTTACCCCAGATGGAAAATTATTAGTATAAAAATGATTATTGTTGGAGGGAAACAGGGAAAAATTATAGCCTAAAATATTTGAAATATATCTCTGCATCCCTTCTGAAGGAAAAAATTCATCTATAATTTATACAAAACACTGAATAGAATGGCATCCTTCCTTGAAATGATTTTCACATGCTCTAGTGCCTTATTTGGTTTTGACATGATAACTAACCTTTAAAGTCCTGACTGTCCATCTAAAGAACAATCAGAGAAACACTGGTGCCAAGTGTGAGCATTGCATGGGGATGGGGAGAGGAAATAAAGGATGATACATTTGGGACCACTTTACATATTGGCTAAGAAGAGCCTTACAAGAGATTAAAACATTTCAAAGAAATATAATTTCACTGTAAAGGTGCAAAGTGAATTCTGTCTTGCAATTTACTGTCTGCAGACAGACTCACCAAATGCTAATTAACCAGCCTCTAAAAGTGCTGAAATCAGGAATGTGAGAAAGAGAGAGAGAAAAAATTTGGAGACAAGAAGAAATTTCCATAACTAACAAGAGTTTTATTGCTCTTATTTTAATAAGAACATGGATAGGGCAGGTTAGAGTGAAAATGAACCTCTCTGAATAAGCGTGCTGCATTGCAATTCAACTCTCAGGGCAGAGAAGCATTCTGTTACCATACATCTCCAAAGGGCTGGGGCAGAGAGAAATGTGAATGGCACTACATGACTCCTTCATATTCCTCATTGACACAACACATCTTCTGTGAGTTCTAGGAAGAGACCTTCCTCAGCAAGTTAGTATTTTCAGAGTTGTAGCCGTGTTAGTCTGTAACAGTAATAACAACAAGTAGTACTTATGGTACTCCTAGCTGTTTTTAGTATTTTCAGATGTTTTCCACTGTTGGTCTATAATGGACGCACATGTCTTTCCACTTTCTTGCCCACTTATGAACTTGGGGCAGGAATTTCAAAAGCACCCAAGAGGCTAAGGAGCACAAGTTGGAAGTCAAAATGACTTGTTCTTCCCAAGTCACTCGAGACCTATTGAAAACCACACTGTGACATTTTGGGGTCACCTAGACCGGTAAGTGGTTCTGTCACTGCCTGCCCTGTAACCTCAGGTGTCTTGATGCCCTGTGTCTATGGTTCAGATCCCTGACATCAGTAGCCTGCCCACAAAGACAAGGTCTCACCTTAGCTTCCACCAGTCTACTCCCTCCTTGCAGGGTGACATCTACATCCCTTCCAATCCCAAGTCTCCCCAGATCCATCTTCCCTAAGTTCCCAAGTACCAGACACTTGGGATGTTCCCCTATGATTCATCACCTGCAAATGCAGGAAATCTGCACCCAGTTATCAGTTCCCTTCTGGTGCACATACTCCATGGTTTGCACAACAGAGATCTGCCTGAGGCAAACATGAAAAGTGTATTTAGTAAAAAATCCCCACAGATTTCAAGATGGAATAGTACAGGGGAAGCAAACACATACAAGTTACACAGTAAATAAACAAAATGAAATATCAGGTTTTATACCTCCACATTAGATAAAATCCCTTTTTTTAACAGAAGTTACCTATTGTCTTTGAACAGTTTCCAGCATAGCCTCTAGCGCAATGGGGAACCAGCATTGATGGATAGCTTCCCAGCTGGCCTGCCTACAGGCTGTCTCTCAGTTTCTAGGTGAAAACGTCCATTTCAAGCCTCCTTTTTTAAAGCCAAATTTTTCCCTCTCCCCGCCCCACCTTGGCATAGTGACTCATGGTTATTCAGGGAGGGGGAATTCCCAGTTGTCTCAGTGTCCTTCCATTAACTCTAATGATCCAACATTGTAGGTTGCACAAAGGATTATTGCTTGATTCTGGTTTTGTGTAAATACCTGGTTTGTGAGGGGCCGCCCTTTCCCTGTTTGATCACTCACCACCCTGCTATGAGAGGGAGCCAGAATTTATGAGCCCAGTTCTCTATATGCACAAATACATACATTCATAACCATAGCCTGTATACATATCTCATAATGATTAAGTTATGAAAGCTTGCAATGTTCTAAAAAGACCTTGCTACCTATACTTCCATAGTACAACAATACAGTACACAATTAGTTGGTTCAGTTGCTCATTTTTGGGGTCTAAACATTCTGTTCTTCCCTTAGGGCATCGGAACCTTTGGTTCCAGTAAAAAGGTGAAAAAGTCAAATCTCATTACCTTTTGTTGTCATCTTTATAGGTATAGGAACATCATGTTGTGCCAGCTATTAATTTATGCTGAAACTCCCTGCCCAGAGTTGCTATGTAAAAATAATGTTAAAATAGAAGAGTGCTTGAATATGACATTTTCCCAATAGTGCTTCAAAATCAGAGCTGTGTTCTGCCTCTCAAGTCTGCACATTATTTATTATCCATTTAGCACATTAAAAATTATTCACCTGTGGGGGCTGGATGGTTTCAGCACCACATCTGATTGGCACGTATTTTCTTTTCTATTTCGATGGCAGTCAAGGAAGGGGAGGGGGGATCCTTTTGAATCAATCCCCTTCTAACGGTGAAATCTTTGTTATAATGCTCTGATGCCAGCTACGGTGATTTTTTTTAATGTCCTCATTTATCTCTCTCATCCCTTCTCCTTGTTGGCCACAGAATACGTGGCCCTCAGATCCATGTTCAGGATGGCCAACTATTTTATTTTAGCAGTGTAGCCCCAAATGTCAGATTTTATTGAGTGTTTTGTAATATTTGGTGTTTTTCTTAAAACTCAGCTACTGGAGTCATGCGTTTATATGAGAATTTCAGCTTCCATTAAAAATGTTAGCTCTCCTGGTTGAGAAAAGTTAAAAAATGTGAACTTCTCCCTCAGTGGCTGCAGTCTATTGATGATATAAGCCCAAGTACACTGATCTACTACAGCTATTGGAATTCTCCATCAAGCAGTAAAAGAGTTTGTTCAAATCAAATGCTAAGTGAATCAATAATGCCAAACCTGCAGAAAGACCTCACAGGCTTAGGTTGCATAAACTATCTGAATGCCAACCCTGCAGATTTGATTCACCTCTACTCACAGCAGTGATAGAAAATGACAATCAGGAACCTTTTAAGTGGAAAATATGTAGCAAAATCCATTAGATGCTTGAGTGTTTTACTAGATTTACAAGACATTTCAGGAATGAACTAGAATTGCGTGAAGTCCAACAGCTCAAGGTGCTGCCAGGGCTTGTCATGCTTTGAGTGGACTGCCTGAGAAGCCAAGACTGATTGTATGGAGTGTCTAAAATAGCACTTGTTGGGCACATCTCTGTGTTGCAGGGACCTTTTATTCTAGCCCACACTTATCTCCTCATATCCCATTGATGTTTAACTGTCTTCTCTTTGTCATGCCTTGGAGCCAGAAAAATTGCCATGGTTTCCTGTCAGCCACCCTATAAAGAAATCAGCTGAAATTCAACTATCTGCTGACATTTTGAACACAGACATTTTGTCTGATGTGGCAGCTAGAGCTGCAGAGAACTAACAGAGGATGCAATAGCTTAAAAAAATTATCTCAATCATGCTCTAGAAATGCATTAAGTGGATGAATATTCTCCCAAAGAGTGTTTGAAGCCCTGTCACTTGGCACCTTAGCCGAAGACTAGGAAAAACTGAAGATGATAATAGTCCTACATCTGCAGGGAAGGCAGCTGTGATCTAGTAGCACAGGGTGGGAAAGCAGGCGCTGCCTTGGGTTATGCTCCTGAGTCACTTGCTGACTTGAAGTGTGTCCTTGGGCAAGTCACTTAACTTGCATTTCAATATACGATGGTAGCTCAGAGAAACCCATAAAATTTGGACGTTTCAAGCCCAAAGAAATCTTAACATGAATCTCTTTGTCATCTCTCTCCAGATCTGACCCATCCGATCAGTGACCCATGCCTCCATACTTGTTTCCTCTGTTAGAATATCAGAACATAAGAACGGCCGTACTGGGTCAGACCAAAGGTCCATCTAGCTCAGTATCCTGTCTACCAACAGTGGCCAATGCCAGGTGCCCCGGAGGGAGTGAACCTAAAGGTAATGATCAAGTGATCTCTCTTCTGACATCCATCTCCACCCTCTGACAAACAGAGTACAGGGACACCATTCCTTACCCCATCCTAGCTAATAGCCATTAATGGACTTAACCTCCATGAATTTATCCAGTTCTCTTTTAAACACTGTTATAGTCCTAGCCTTCACAATCTCCTCAGGTAAGGAGTTCCACAAGTTGACTGCGCGCTGTGTGAAGAAGAACTTCTTTTTATTTGTTTTAAACCTGCTGCCTATTGCATGCCTGTTGCATCTATCACCTTTAAAAAAATAGAAGCAATTTCCCATGAGTCTCTTTAATTTAAGCACCCGACATGGCATCTCCTTTAGATGTACTTCCACGAACTCATCTAAAACACATTATGTTCCATCCTACATTATCTCTAATTTTCCTAGGACTTCAAGACACTGATCCCAAATTCTCCAGCCTTTCACCAACACTGCAAAAGGAGAGAGAAATTAAGAGGAATAGGACAAAGAGAAAAGATGTTTTCTTTCAAAAGCGATTTCCAGTGACATTTAGGGTCAAAGAGATGGCAAGATACAGGAAGACTATTCCAGATAGCAGGCACTGCAGGGATGAATTCTCCCACCCTAAGAACTGTGGGATTACCAGAAGGGGCAGGGAGGAGGCTAGTGCGAGGTGAGCAGAGAGAGGGGTGTGGGAGACCTTTTCTTAGTATTACAAACCTTACGAGTACCACTAAAGTCTTCAGCTTCTTGTTAATCAGAAGCATTTCTTTCCCGAGAGCAGGTACTTTGGCAAAATGAAGAACCTGGCACTGGAATCATTTCCTATATAAATAACTGTCTAGAAGTGCCACGATTTAAATGGAAAGCTGGGACTTTATCCAAATCAATAAACTGCATTGCCTTCCATTTTCCATAATCCAAAAATAAGCAAAGCAGCCAAAGAATGACATCTGTGTATTCCAGATGCAAGAAAAGCACATAGATATTTTATATAGACGCCTAAAGACAACCATAGCAATTAGCATTTTCTAAAAGCAAACATAAGAGAATGTCCCCACCAAGAAGGATAAAACTGGCAATCCCAAATGCTTGTGAAGAAGGGTATCTCCCTAGCTACAAAAAAGCAATTAGATGGAAAGTGATTGAAAGAAAATATATATATTAACTTGAGAAATGGTTCCATATAGTGCAGCAACACAATCTTCCAAGCATATTAGAAAATGTTGGGTGCTCATTTTTGTGAGCTTTTTCCATGGTTGGTCATCATCGCTCCTTTAACTACAAGCTGTCTTTTCAGCGTAACCAAAGTTAGACTGGGGGAGGGGAGAGAGGAAACGAATCTAAAATACTCAGCCCCTGCAGGACATGGGGTGGGGGTGGGGGTGGGGGAAATCTCCAAATGATGTGGCTCTGCCATTTTGATGTGGCTCTGCAATGTTTTATTACTTAATATCTCAGATGGTTCCTGTAACAAAAGTAAGGCAATAGTGTGCAAGATGATTAAAGCGGACACGAGTCAAAGAGATTCCTAAAATGTATTCTTCATAAAAGCTCCCCTAATCCAAATCACCCCAACACAAAACAGAAAAAAAAATTGCGTAGGAGCATGATCTAAAGCCCGTCATATTTGGGCTGCAATGAAGGAGCAAAGCTGTACAAGGCACGTTTTGGGGGCAGGAGAGAATAAAATGTTCTGAGATACACAATTACGGGACCTTGCAAATGAAAGTGTTCTAATGCTAACCCCCAGATTGAGGCGGTAATGACAGCTTTCCCTGCAGACCTCAACTGTCACAAAGGGACTAAGGATGCTTCTACTACCTGGTGCATTCACCTAAACAAGGAACTTGTAGTGTGGTTACCTTAGCAGCTTCTGCATTCCTAGTGCTTCCTTAGCTGGATCTATATGGGTAACTCAGCGGGAATTCACCAGGTATTTTACAACCTTCATCCCTGGACACCAGGATATTTGTATGATATACACAGACATTTAAGGATGTAAGTCTTCTTTGGACTCCGTACAATCATGCTCCTTGTGATAATGCAGGGCACTTTGAGGAAATACTTTCTTTATGAGAGCAGTTATGCTATTTAAATAGTCTAACTCTCTGGATGCTACTTCCAGAATAAGGCTGAGTTTGTACAAGGCCAAATGGTGTTTTCTTTATAGGCCTGAAGGTCCTTCAAAGAATATGGTATTGAACTGAATGAACTGGATAAGGACTTCTGGATTTGGCCTATGTAATACAAGTCATACGAATGGCATTGGAAAACACACCATTCAGACCAGATCTAAATCTTTATTTCATGTGTCAGACATCACACCAAGAAATCAAGAACATCATTAAAATCAGTGCAGTTGTGAAGAAAGCCTGACTGACTGTGGTATAAATTACTTCACCCAGAAACTCAATACCTACCAAAATAGATTGCTTAGGGTATGTCTATACTACCCGCCAGATCGCTGGGCAGCGATCGATCCAGCGGGGAGGGAGAGCAGTCAATATATCTAGTCTAGACACGATAAATCAACCCGTGAGTGCTCTCCTGTTGATTCCTGTACTCCACTCACGAGAGGCATAGGTGGAGTCGACAGGGGAGTGGCAGCAGTGGACTCACCACAGTGAGTAGGTCTAAGTACGTCGACTTCAGCTACGTTATTCACGTAGCTGAAGTTGCGTAACTTAGATCAGCCTTAGTGACTCTGTCCATGGGACGAAGAGACAGAGCGAACACAGTTCGGCCAATACAGATAATCTCATTCAGAATTAAATACACAGAAAATCATGGCCTACTTTGCAAACTAAGCTCCTGAGGCTTCCTACTGGGCTGGGGAAGGCAAGCATGTTTCATCTTTGTGAATTGGCAGAAGTCGTTTCTTGGAAAAGAAGACTTTTTTTAAGGGAATCTCAGCACAATTCACAAAGTGCAGCCGAAATTTATTAGTCTTTCCTGAGGATGGTTTTCCTGAGCTAAACTGCCAGGCAAGTGCTTGCCAGCAGGAACCCACACCCTCCAACTTCCTCCTCTTTTCACTCCACGGGTGGTTCTATTTGTTTTAGATTTGCATTTAATGAAAGTTTCCCATGATTTATTTCCTAAAGTAATCAAGACAATAGCAGCCAGAGTGAAAGAAGTTGACTCTCAAGGAAAAAACAAAACTGCCTTGTATAACTTAGCTGAGCCAGTTGCCTGAACTATACTTGATACACAGCCTTTGCCCCTTTCTTCTCTGAAAATTTAGCAATCTTTCTACAATCAACCATTAACATTTTACCTGCCATACAGCTGTGCTTTACTGCAACCAAGCTACAGAATCATGAAATGTATAGTCCACATGGTCTCCTCAGCACACATTGCCCCCTCTTGAGGGGGCGTCATTCAAACAAACAGCAATTTCTCCTGGATAAATTAGTTTTACCTATGGCAATCCTTAATTCTCATCCAAAGTAAGTCCTGTGTGTGTTTTACCCTGGTTTACTAAGCAAGATGCACTAGAAGGGACTTGTAGTCATACTTATTTAATTTTACACTCTACCCCCACTCCCCTCCCCAGAGCACACAATCGTCTTGCTTGGCAAATAAGCTCATTCCCCAGTTATCAGTATCAATAGACAGAGTGAAAAATATTTGTAAGGTTTTCTTATTTTGAATCAATTCAATTAATTGTTGGTTCCATTCTCTGAATCCTGCTGACTGCAACACCAAATCAAATTATTAGTTTTCCAAATGCCACCCACCTGCATCAATGGGTGGGAAAATAGATGGAGCTGGCGGTGAAAGGGTACAGTGTCAGCCACAAGGGAGAGAGACATTCCCCAAGCGACAATAGGTAGCTCAAAAGGGAGTCACTTGCACCCATTCGCCAGCTGGGGGAGACGGGTGCTGACTGGACAGTATTCCCCAGCTCCCAGGATTTAGACGGGTGCAGGGGCCATGTGGAGCTTCTTCTGGCTCCATTCCAGCAGCCCATCCCACCAGTGGTGCAAGTAAGCGGGTATGGTCAGGTACGCTATATCATTAAGACATTTATTGCCGGTACGCCATACCGGAAAGACACATTCGATATCTGCTGAACACTGCAGAGCTCTCCCAGGAACTGCAGCAGTGAAAGGAGCAGAACTTGGGGCTGCCCCACACCTGCAGCTCCTCCAGTGTGATTGTAATGCCCCCAGCCACACCCCCAGTCTGTGTTTCTGAAGAGCATAACCAAAGCCAGCACAAGGACATGAGAATGAGAAAGCATGGAATCAAAGTGAAGATGAGCTCTGCTCTCAAAAGAAGCGACAGACTTTGGAATGGTAGGCGACAAACAACTAAAAGCAATACTCACTGGCCCATATAGTGAACAATTCAGCAATGTTTTGCTGTGCTTTAGTATTACAATTAAGTACACACTTTTTTCCTTTTTCCACATGTAATGTTGCTTTCATTTTGCTAATTTATGCAGGATGGTGTCCTGGATAATTTCCAATAACTAAGTTAAATAAAACAAAATTGTTAAATACATAATCATTGTCCTCCTGCAACATGAATTTAATCCAGAATCTTCATTCTTCTGTCATTTGCTGTACAATTTCAACAGTTAACCATTTACAATAAAATATTTTATAGTCAATAAAATGGCATTGTTTTATTCAGTCATGTTACTGTATTGCACTGGGCAGTCATTTCCTATACACTTTATCAACTAGTTATGCCTTGAAAAGAAATCACAGAATAAAGCTTAATCTGGCTGTGTATTCCGAAAAGCCAGAAATGTTGTTAACATAATAGGAGAAACTGAAAAACATACTTATGGGGATGATCCCATTATATTCACTCACTTGAGGAAAAAGTTCAATTATTCAAACAGTGTGAAAAGAAGCATTATAATCTTCAATGGGCAAGATTTACATTTTTACCAGTCAAGCAGATTGCAAAAAATTAGATTTTAACATTCCTAAAATTTTGAATGCTTACCAGACAAAGGCCTTTTCCTAATACTTATTCACATAAGACCAATCCAATTAAATTTTTAAATAAAATCCAATTTGCTGCAACTTGATTGATTGGAACTATAAAGAGCTTAAAACCCACACAGCTGAATGGCAGAAAAATGGCAGAAGACCGAGAACTACAACAACAACAACAAAACCCCCAAAACCAAACCCCAAATGGGCACATGCTTTATTGCAACATTTGGCAGCATAAAAATAAGTCAACTTGCCTGCGTATTCTTGCAGAATATATGTATACATGCACTGTACTAAAAATACCACCATCATCAACCAGGATTCATCAGTATGCATCTGCTTATTGCCTTAGAAATCCACCAAGTAGAAAACATATCACCAGATTACCATACGCTGCAAGCCTAGTAATTGTTTATATACTTTGACAGCATTTGCTTTGTTCTCATATATCCAGATAATGGAACAAAACAAAGTCAAATAAAGGCAGCTTAGAGCAGAATGATTTGTGAATTTGGTAATAGTATACTTGGCATTTTACATGCACAATGTACAACTCCTCTTTAGTTCCACTGTCAGATATCATTGCTGCAGCACAGAGCTGGTCAAATTAATAGTTTGTGAAGAAACTAACCCCTTTTCTGTTTGCAAATTGTCCATTGGTGGCTTGGTGGGAGGGGGGGTTTGTTTTGTTTTATTAACTTATTTTAACAAATGTGTTTGTTATTTGCAACATTTGACAAGCTCTTTGTGCAAACAGATTCTAGCCTACAGTGCAGGATGATGATGATGATCATCAAAAGGATCAGATTAGATTGGAATCATTTGGAATTTTTGATGTTTGTATCCTATGATACATCATATAAACTATATAGTATTATTTCTTTTCCCTTATTGGATGTCCTAAGCATAAGGTTCCCAAACTTTGCTCCATGCTGTGTTAAGCACTAATTGGTAGGCTGCAGAGATCTGGCTAACTACCAGGAGCAGCATTGTCAACTATCGTAAGTCTTACGATAGTTGGCATTTTACTTAAACACCCAGCTTCTGAAAACAAGTTACTGGAGAATCTCAGCTTTCATAACAACCCTCCCTGCCCCAAACACACACCCATGCTTTTAGTCCTCCTGGTTGTGGAGAAAAGCTTGCAGATGTGACCCATGTGGATCCTAAAGGCTTAGAAACCAGAAGGAAATGAAAAGAAACCAAATTTTATGCATATATTTGAAATTTCATGATTTTGGGGGGAAGGGTCAATTTATTTATTTATTTTTGGACTATCTGAGTTGGCAATACTTTGAGGTTGGCTCTGCACCTCGTTACCAGTTGAAGAAAACAAAACAGATGGAAGTGGGAGAGAAAAAATACCAAACGAAAAGCAAAAATCAGTGTGGTTTTCTTTTTCCAAAACTGTCAAAAGCTTGATCACCCCAAAGAGAGCTGAAAATATACAAATACTTTCCTAACATTTATTCCTCCATGGAAGCAATTGCCATAGTTGACACAGAAGTCATCTGATGTTAAATGAGAGAAGAGATTGTCTGTGTGACTGCAAAGGCTAGGAGACAGCTCATGCGTATGGGCAGCTACCTGCAGGAAGCCCCAAAGGAATCACTGAGGATAGAGGGAGTGGTAAGAAAAGCAGTGATGAGACAGGGGACAATATGTTTTTGTAGCCAGGTGGAAGGCTAACAAAAGCAGGGTGTATTTTAATGCAGAACAGGGTTACAGTTTGTAGGTCTTCTTTAAAAACAGTGCAATTTGCGAAAGGATTTTAAGAGCAGAGGGAAAAGACATGGTTGAAATTGGCAGGTAGTTCCAAGCCTAGCAGGAAGTGGGAAAGCAGGCAAACATGGGCTTGGGAAGAAGACATAATGGAAGAGAGCATCTAAGTGAAGAAGACTTGGAGGAGGAGAGTAAACGGGGGCCTTGAAGTGGAGCAAAAATAAGTGTAACCTACACATCTCTTGGGTATGGTGTTCTGTCTCATCTAGTGGCACCAGGTCCACTTAGAGAGAGAAAATGAGTTGCTTTACAGCTCAGCTAACAGCTAGGTAGCTTTTAGCTCATGCGGTAAAGGCTCATGTACTAAACTCCAGAGACCCTAGGTTCAATCCCGCCTGCTGACTACTGGGGTCTATCAGCATTACGTAAGCAGATAGGAACATCCCAAATTAGGGCCTGACCCAAAGCCCACTACAACCAACGTAAGACTCTCATTTGACTTTGCTGGAGCTGAATCGAGCCCAGGTCAGTTCTATAAAGGGTTTTATTATTGGTAATGAGTGGCCCCGACGGCCAGAAGTCTGTGAGAATATGGGTAGAAAAGGCATTGGAGTGAGGCTTTCCTTGGGGAAAACTATGGAGCACTATTTCTAAGATGCAATCTGCAATCAAACTCTGCTGCATCTGTTTCCACACTGTGGCTTGCTGGAGCAGCACTGAGTGATATGACATTGAGATGCTCTCTCGACCTTTCTCAATGATCCTACAAGTAAAATAAAGGCACTAAAGGGAGAGCCACTGAATAGTTAGAAGGGATAAAAAAACAAAATGTGGACTTGGACCAGATCAAGACTTGGGCAAGCTGAAATAAATGGATTAGAAATGAATAGTTATATTTTCCCATCAAATCATAGCATGATGAAGACTGGATATTTAGAGTTAAAATATTCAAATACCAGTTGGGGGCCATGCTAATATCTTGATTTCAATACTACTGGGTGATTGAATTTCAGAAATCTCTCATTAGTTTGAAAGACTGCCAGATGCAGCAGTCAGAACAGGAATCATATTAATACCTTTCACTCTACAGGTCCCAAAGGCAATGGATTTCATGGTGGGTGGGGGAATCTAACTCTGACATGAGGGAGTTGGTCCAACATAGAACAGAATATTTCTTGCAGGATCATAATATTCCAGAGAGAAACAGACGATTGAATACAGCATATTTAGACTAATCAAAGGGTTCTGAACCACTGAACAAAAATTACTGTCACTTTAAACTGTAGTTCAAATCCTGAAAAAACAGCATTGTGCAATTCCACATTTGTTGTGCACCCACGATCTCCATATTACATTTTCTCAGTTTCCTAGTAAAAAGATGGATTTTACTGCCAGTCCTGCATACACTGTGTAGGAGGTAAAAGTCAAGCTGGATTCTGTTGGGCTCATGCATCATCACCAGGAATGAAGTTTCTGCAAGGAAGTTGCTTACCTCAGTTATACCTCATTGTGCAACCCCATTGTCCTTAAGTTACATGCCCTGATACGCCTGTGAAATTCTATTGCCTTCGGTGGTGAATTGCACAGATGTAACCAAGTACATAGTTTGAAGACAATGGAGTTGCAAAATGGCCTTGCAACTGGAATGTAGTTAACAATTCTGCTGATAACATTTGAACCAGAAAAGAATCCAGTTCATTTCACTCAGAGCTATGTTGATTCTTCAGGACAGACAATAGAAAAAAATCAATTTACTTTTACTGAAGCTAACAGATCTAAGTCTGCTGAATATAATAACCAGTCCTTATATAGCACTTTTCATCCATATATCCCAAAACACTTTACAAAGCAGGGTGGTATCATTATCATGGTTTTAGATGGGGAAACTGAGGCACAGAGCAGCGCAATGACTTGCTCAAGGTCACCAATCAGGCCAGCGGCAAAGTCAGGAATGGAACCCAAGTCTCCTGAGTCCCAGTCTAGTGTTCTAAGAATAAGAGTAAGATGGTGCCTCTTGTACAGTCCTAGAGCCCTAAAATTCTACCTGTTCTGCAATAGACACACACTGTCTGCAGGCTACATGGAATGGTAAGGCCCCAGAACTGTACATCATCTCTTTCTCACATTAAAAGGGTGGTTGAAACAAACCTTATTTATCATGCAGACAAGTCACACAGACTGGTGCGTCAGAATTACACACACATACTGCATAAAAGTGTAGTATAAATATTTTATCAGCATGTGTTTAAGATGGCTGCATTACTTAAGTGTACCAAATAAATGCCAGTCAAACCTTTATACCACTCCTGTCGCCCACTATTCTATGTATGCCACATACATTTCAGAAAAACAATTTTACAAACATTTTAGAGGATTTTTTTTTAAATTGGAAGAATTTTTTTAAAAAATCCCATCCTATTGACGGAAGGAGGGGTAAATGTGTTTCTGGAAGGCTGTTTTTTGTTTGTTTGCTTGCTTGCTGTTTGGTTTTGTTTTTAATGGCAGCTGTTTGTAGCTGCTTAAAGATTTGAAATGTTAGAATGATTCTTGAGAGATTGACTAGTGGGCAAAGGGAAGGTGAAGAGCAGGGGCGGCTCTACAAAGTAGGCTGCCCCAAGCAGCGCGGAGCGCTGCGCCGCCCTTCCCCAGTCCCGCGGCGTGTCCCCTCTTCCCGCGGCTCCGGCATCCTGGGGAGGGCGGCATTTGGCTCCGGTGGAGCTCCCGCCGGCATGCCTGCGGCAGGTCCACCGGAGCCCGGGACGAGCGGACCTGCCGCAGTCATGCCTGCGGGAGCTCAACCGGAGCCGCGGGAAGACGGGACCCGCCGCAGGCATGACTGCGGCCGGTCCGCTGCCCGGCTCCGTGGACCTGCCGCAGGCATACCGGCGGGAGCTCAACCGGAGCCAAATGACGCCCTCCCCAGGATGCCGCCCCAAGCGGGCGCTTGGCCCGCTGGTGCCTAGAGCCGCCCCTGGTGAAGAGGGCAGAGGTTTCATGATACATTTGTTTATCAAATGGCCCTGAAATTTATTAATGGTTATAATCTCCACAGGCAGGGTACATGTGTGTATAAAATATGTGCACTTCATAGATTAGAAGGCCAGAAGGGCCGTGATCATCTAGTCTGACCTCCAAACTCAACCCTGCATAGGCCAGGACTCAAACTTGGGCTTCCCAAATGGGAGGCAAGATTTTTACCCCCTAATTTTTACCAAACCACTAATGTGTGTTTGACATAGAGCTGCAGTGATGCAAACTGTTAGGTTGATAAGCCAGACAATTCTATATTATTCTAAAGCAATATTTTCTTGCAGACTTATGTGCCTGTTGTCATAATGTTCAATGGACTGACAAGGCCAAATCAGATTGGAGTTTAACAATTTTCTATTGCGCTCAAGAAGACAGACAAAGCAATGAACATTTGGTGCCTGAGATGTTCAATTTGCAGTTGAAGGGATGTTATTTAATTATAGGGAATATGAATAAGGGCATGATAATTAAATTATGACCTTCTTCAGGGCAGGGAATTTCATATCACAAAGGAATTCATGTTGTTACATTGTAATAAATCAGATCTATTGTGCCATGTTGAATTCAATTTGATAGCCTTTTTATTAACTCCCATACATCTCAAACCCATGAAACACAGCCAGTGGATCAGGGTGGAAGTTTTTATTAACGATAAAAAAGTCTGAATGTTATAAAACTGATTTAGATTTCTCATAAATATAATTAACTGGTTTTCCTGCTAAAACATTTACCAGAGAACTCTGCCCAGAGTAACATGTTACGCTGATAAGAAGCCCCATTTACTTCTTGACAGCATACAGTAGCAATTCCAACTTTTACATGTACTACACTGTTGAACAAAATGATTCTGTTTAAATGTTCCATTTTGGAAGACAGAGAAAGAGAAACAGAAAGATGTGCTGGTTGTGGATGCTGCAAACAGAACAGCTAGTGACACATCCATTATAACGTGCCTGACTTCATTAGTACCATGACTTCATCTGCACCATTTCCCAGGTTTCAGCTACTGCAACCGTGGACTACTGACCAGAAAGTGCATTACTATATAATTAGTTGTATGTCCTGGGCTCTGTATCTCCATCAGTATCACATTAGTGCAGGTTAATGTTTGTGCTACAGAGGGAATAATAGAAAGACTATAGAGAAATCAGAATGGTTAATGACTTCTTTCTTGGTATGCAGGCTACTCTTTACATTAATGGAACTCCTCAGTGACAAAACTGATACTCCACTTAGGCAAAGAGTGCCAAGAAGGTAAGACGATACAACCCCAACTCTATGACACAGATACTTCCTGCTGTTAATCACCCCATCTTTTAATGTATTAACTTATCAATCCTCACATTGGCAGGTCAGTGCGGAGCTGGCTCACCTACAGGTAATAATTGGAGATATACCAATCACCTAGAACTGGAAGGGACCTCGAAAGGTCATCGAGTCCAGCCCCCTGCCTTCACTAGCAAGACCAATTTTTGCCCCAGATCCCTAAGTGGCCCCCTCAAGGATTGAACTCACAAGGCTGGGTTTAGCAGGCCAATGCTCAAACCACTGAGCTATCCCTCCACTAGCATTCACAGTAACATCCATATGGCTCATGTGCTACAGCAAAAATGCCCAGAGCCCCTCAAAAAGGGGGCTGTGGCATTTCCCCCAGGGCAATGTTACAATATTCCATACTAATGGCTCCAAACCAAGGAAGCAGCATGATAGCACAATACAATGTTTTAGACCAGTGTTTCCCAAACTTGGGATGTCACTTGTGCAAGGAAAGCCCTTGGCGGGCCAGGCCAGTTTGTTTACCTGCCCCATCTGCAGGTTCAGCTGGTCGTGGCTCTCACTGGCTGCAGTTCACTGCTCCAGGCCAATGGGGGCTGCGGGAAGCGGCGGCCAGTACGTTCCCTCGGCCCACGCTGCTTCCAGCAGCTCCCATTGCCCTGGAGCAGTGAACCGTGGCCAATGGGAGCCCCGATCAGCCAAACCTGCAGATGTGGCAGGTAAACAAACCAGCCAGATGTAGTGTAGGAACAGGGGCAGCTCTAGGAACTCCGCCGCCCCAAGCAGGGCGGCGCACCGCGGGGCGCGCTCTGGTGGTCGCCGGTCCTGCGGCTCCAGGGGACCTCCTGCAGACATGTCTGCGGAGGGTCCACTGGTCCCACGGCTCTGGTGGACCTCCTGCAGGCACGCCTGCGGATGCTCCACCGGAGCCACGGGACCAGCGGACCCTCCGCAGGCATTTCTGCGGGAGGTCCACTGGAGCTGCGGGACCAGTGGACCCTCCACAGTCATGCCTGCGGGAGGTCCGCTGGAGCCGCCTGCCGCCCTCCCGGCAAAATGCCGCCCCAAGCGCGCGCTTGGCGCGCTGGGGTCTGGAGCCGGCCCTGTGTAGGAATGTGCTACTTACTACGCGGAGCAGTTTAATACACTATACCTGCCCACCAGGGGCTTTCCTTACACAAGCGGCATCCCAAGTTTGGGAAACACTGTTTTAGACCATTATGGTAGTATTATCTGTAAAAAGATTTGTGTGCTCTAGTGGCTGGTGTTGGATGGGGAATCCTGATGGAAGACCATGAGTAACCACCTTCGGGGAAAGTAACCATACAGGAACTCTCAACTCAACTAACCATTTTTCATTTTAAACAACTCTGCTACAGATAGCACTAGCGATTAGTTTGAAATGAACACAGAGGTTAGTATTGCCATTTAAAGCGTCCCAAAAATAAACCACCCCTGGGCTGCAGGCTTAAAATGCCTGCCACATGAGATGTTGAGCATACAAGCCTCTAGGTTATCAATTTGAATCCAGTTCAGCTTAGTGGGAACTGCAGACCAGACATTCTGATCTTGCAAAGGGTGGCCAGGGTGAATTTGTGTATCCACACTAAGGACACTAATTCGACTTTGTGAGTCCACACTAACGGGGCAAGCGTCGACATTGGAAGCGGTGCATTCTGGGCAGCTATCCCACAGTTCCCGCAGTCCCCGCTTCCCATTGGAATGCTGGGTAGAGCCCCCAATGCCTGCTGGGGGAAAAATGTGTCGAGGGTGGTTTTGGGTAACTGTCGTCATTCAACAGTCATTCAACCGTCACTCCCGCTCTCCCTCTCTGAAAGCGCCGGCGGGAAATCTGTTAGCGCATTTTTCTGGCCAGTGACAGCACGGATGCCACAGCACTGCGAGCATGGAGCCCGCTGCGATCATCGCTGCACTTATGGCCGTTGTCAACTCCTCGCACCTTATTGTCCACCTCTTCCACAGTCAGCTGCTGAGAAATTGGGCGAGGAGGCTCTGGCAGCGCGGTGAGGACATGAAGTATCAGAGTGGCACAGACCTCTCACAAAGCATGGTACGCTGCGCCGTGGAGATCATGGTGGCAATGGGTCACGTTCATGCTCTGGAACGGCGATTCTGGGCCCGGGAAACAAGCACGGACTGGTGGGACCGCATAGTGCTGCAGGTCTGGGATGAATCACAGTGGCTGCAAAACTTCAGGATGCGTAAGGGCACTTTCCTTGAACTCTGTGACTTGCTGTCCCCTGCCCTGAAGCGCCAGGACATCCGGATGTGAGCAGCCCTGAGTGCGCAGAAGCGAGTGGCCATAGCCCTCTGGAAACTTGCAACGCCAGACAGCTACCGGTCAGTAGCGAACCACTTTGGCGTGGGCAAATCTACCGTGGGGGTTGCTGTGATGCAAGTAGCCCACGCAATCATTGAGCTACTGCTCTCAAAGGTAGTGACCCTGGGAAACGTCCAGGTCGTCATAGATGGCTTCGCCGCGATGGGATTCCCAAACTGCGGTGGGGCTATAGATGGGACTCACATCCCTATCCTGGGACCGGCCCACCAGGCCAGCCAGTATATTAACCGAAAGGGCTACTTTTCAATGGTGCTGCAAGCACTGGTGGACCATAGGGGACGTTTTACCAACATCTACGTCGGGTGGCCGGGCAAGGTTCATGACGCGCGTGTTTTCAGGAACTCTTGTCTGTTTAGATGCCTGCAGGAAGGTAGTTTCTTCCCGGACCACAAAATAACTGTTGGGGATGTGGAGATGCCTACAGTGATCCTCGGGGACCCAGCCTACCCGCTAATGCCCTGGCTCATGAAACCCTATACAGGCGCCCTGGACAGTGACAAGGAGCTCTTCAACTACCGGCTGAGCAAGTGCAGAATGGTGGTGGAGTGTGCTTTCGGACGTCTCAAGGGGAGATGGAGGAGCTTACTGACTCGCTCGGATCTCAGCGAAACCAATATCCCCATTGTTATTGCAGCTTGCTGTGTGCTCCACAATCTCTGTGAGAGCAAGGGGGAGACCTTTATGGTGGGATGGGAGGTTGAGGCACATCGCCTGGCTGCTGATTACGCTCAGCCAGACACCCGTGCAATTAGAAGAGCCCAGCGGGAAGCGCTGTGCATCCAGGAGGGTTTGAAAGCTAGGTTCCTCAGAGAGCAGGGTAACCTATGACTGTCCAGTCTCTTTACAGAGAAGCTGAACCTGCCCCTGTTTCAGTTACTATTAACTTTTTTCAGCGGTTACATACCCCGTTCACCAGGTTTCCCCCCCTTGCAACAGATGTTTAAAAATAAAGTTATTGGAACATTGTTAATTAAAGTTTTCTTTACTAACGAATTCGCGTTAAAGGGTTCAAACAGGGACGCAGACTGTGGTGGGTAGGGTGTGCAGTGATGTACAGACCGCTTCTACACTCGAGGAATGACAGGCTCCTGCTCCTACAGCGGTCTCTGGGGGGAGGACAGTTACAGGAGGGTGTGCAGGAAGGGGTGGGTTTGCCGGAAGAGGTGAGGGGTATGTGGGAAGGGTGAGTAGGTGTGGGGGGATGATGGCTCTGGCTGGGGCTCAGGGCATCAGAGAGGCTCATGGCTAGGGTGGAAGGGCATGGTAAGGGCAGCCTGCCTTGCCATTTGTGGATGCCAGGCGCTCGGATCCTGGGGCAGAAGACACCTCCCAGAGTGACCCCGGTGCCTAGTGACTGCACTCTGTGTGTGACCTGCTGTTGATCCTGCCCCCATGTCTGTACCCTGGTAATGGTGGCTGTCCTATGTAATTAACAAACCCCTCCCCCCCCTTCACAAAAAGTCTTCTGCAAAGAAACATGACGGAAACAGTAATTAACAGCAAACTATTTTTAATACTCAACTACACAGTTGGGGGATGAAACTGGGATTTGGGATTGGGTGAGCCAGGAAGGGAAGCAATTCTCATACTTTAGGGAATGAGAGCTATTTGGTACATGAGCACTCTGCTGGGGTGGAGTGACAGTTTTCACCTAGCGCCCCTCCTTCTTGTTATTTTGGGTGAGGGGGGGACAGGACTTTGTGGCGGGGGAGGGCGGTTGCAGATACAGTGCAGGGGGGCTCTCTCCTCCTGCCTGCAGTCCTGCAGAACATCCACAAGGCGCCGGAGCGTGTCCGTTTGCTCCCTCATTAAGCCAAGCAGCGTTTGAGTGGCCTGCTGGTCTTCCTGCCGCCACCTGTCCTCCCGTTCGCTGTGTGAGTGCTGCTGCTGAGAAAGGGTCTCCCTCCATTGGCTCTGTTGGGCCGCCTCGGCTCTGGAGCAGGCCATCAGTTCAGCGAACATCTCGTCCCGAGTCTTTTTCTTTCGCCGCCTAATCTGCGCCAGCCTCTGTGAGGGGGATACCGTGGCAGGTCGGGAAACAGCCGCAGCTGTGTGATGGGAAAAAGGAAGTGATTTCCTTGCAAAGATACATGTTTGCAAACACTGAACACAGTCTAGTCTGTCTCTGTGAACAAGACCATACACGGCACCTATCTCATGCGCTCTCAGGACAAGTTCGAATTTTCGGCATTCGCTTTCATTGCCTGGGGTCTTGCACTGGAGATCAGACAAGCGGGGCAGGACAGCAGAATCCATGTAGCAGCCAGGCATGGTAAGCCGTAAACTTTAGGCTGCTTAACAGTTAATGGATAGCTGTGCCCTCCTGCTGCAGGCAATCTGGAAAGCATAAACTCTGACCCTGTTCCACCCCCTCGCAGCTGTCCCTGGGAAAGATCCCTGTATGCTTCCCCTCTGCAGCCTCCACCACATGGCTGTTAAACAACTCTTATTGTTATGCAAAGGAAAAGTGAAGCATTCCCAATAGTAACATTACACTAATACCCCTAATTAGATGCAGCAGTCGCTGAGCGAGATCACCCTGAGGCGGGTCACTAAGAGAGACAGAGAGCGCATGCTGCGTGAAACCCTGCACAGACCAGGGCCCTATGCTGCCATGCTCATCGAGGCAATGCTCCCACTGTACGTGAGGATAGCCTGGCGCGGAAGAGTGTGCTTCCACGGAGCACCCAATAAGGCACCTCTCCCCAGGAACCTCCTGCGGAGGCTTTTCGAGTACCTCTACGAGAGCTTCGTGGAACTCTCCCAAGAGGATTTCTGTTCTATCCCCATAAACATTGACCTTCTTTTCATATAGTTTTTATTCCTGTTTTTTAAAAAATAAATGTTTACATGTTTATAGCACTTACCGACTGATCCTTCCCCTGATTCAGAGTCCGGGTTAACGGCCGGGGAGGGTTGGTAGGGGATCTCCGTGAGGGTGATGAAGAGATCCTGGCTGTCGGGGAAAGCAGTATTGTAAGTGCTGTTGCCTGCCTCGTCCTCCACAAACCCTTCCTCATCTTCCCCATCCGCGAACATCGCCGAGGAACTGCCCATCGACACTATCCCATCCTCAGAGTCCACGGTCACTGGTGGGGCAGTGGTGGCAGACGCACCGAGAATGGCATGCAGTGCCTCGTAGAAGCGGCATGTCTGGGGCTGGGCTCCGGAGCGTCCGTTTGCGGCTTTGATTTTTTGATAGCCTTGTCTCAGGTCCTTGATTTTCACGCGGCACTGCGTTGCATCCCAGCTGTATCCTCTGAGTGCCATGGCTTTGGAGACCTTCTCGTAGGTCTTTGCATTCCGTTTTTTGGAGTGCAGCTCCGAAAGCACAGACTCATCGCCCCACACAGCAATCAGATCCAAGACTTCCCGGTCAGTCCATGCTGGGGCCCTCTTTCTACTCTGAGATTGCATGGACCCCTCTCCCGGAGAGCTCTGCATCGTTGCCGGTGCTGCTGAGCTCGCCCCGATGTCCAACCAGGAATTGAGATTCAAACTGGCCAGACAGGAAAAGGAATTCAAATTTTCCCGGGGCTTTTCCTGTATGGCTGATCAGAACATCTGAGCTCGGACTGCTGTCCAGAGCGTCAACACAGTGGTGCACTGTGGGATAGCTCCCGGAGCTACTAAGGTCGATTTCCGTCCACACATAGGCTAACTCGACATAGCCATGTCGAATTTAGCGCTACTCCCCTCGTCGGGGTGGAGTACCAAATTCGAACTAAAGAGCCCTCTAGGTCGAACTAATTAGCTTCCTGGTGTGGACGGTTGCACGGTTAAATCGAATTAATGCTGCTAAATTCGACATAAACTCCTAGTGTAGACCAGGCCTAAGGCTATGTCTACCCTTTTGTAGGCATAATTTATGTCACTCAGGGGTGTGAAACCCCCATGCCGCCAGGAGCCGGTGTGGACAGTGTTATGTTAGCGGGAGAGCTTCTCCCACCAACATAGCTACCACTACTCGATGGGGGTGGTTTAATTATGTGAACAGGAGAGCTCTCTCCCATCAGCATAGAGCGGCTACAAGAGAGATGTTACAGTGGTGCAGCTGCATCGGTACAGCTGTGCCACTGTAAGCTCTCTAGTGTAGACATGGCCCTAGTGAAAGCATTTCTCAGCTGGCAAGACATTACTATACCACCGTAACTGACACCTTTTGTAGGCAGCCTCTGTAGAGAGGCCAACGAATGCATGGAAACAGAGAATCAAAAGCCCTCTCACTGTTAGACAGTCAGGACTGAGGCAAGTTAAAAGGCTGATGTGGGAAAATGTCATTGTCACTACCTATGTTGTACCTTTTCTATGAATTAAAAGAGGTCTTTGGATTTCCAGCACTGTGTAGCTAACACCTTTTATGAGTTCAAGGTATGTAAATGAGCTATGCATCTACCGTACCTATAAGCAAAGTGCAATTATTCACAGTACAGTATTTATGGCAAGCTCATCTTCTCCCAAGTTTATTTATCTCACTCATTTGGCCTACAGTCTGACATTTTCTATGTTCTCCGTTTCTTTTTGGAACATTGCAGATTAATGTATACTTGTCATGTATCATGATGTGTGGCCAAAAATCTAAGTGGCTGAAAAAGCCAGTTCATAGATCACCCCCTTTTTAACTATTTTTCCTTGTTATGCTGTATAATACCTTACTGCAACTCATATACACAGGAGAACATGTTTTGTTGCTCCTTCTAAGACAACTGCATGGCTACAAAGCATCTGTCTAATTCTAGCTAGGAGAGCCCATTAATAGGATAATGGATTTAAAAAGTATTAACAACAGTATTCAATGCCCCAAAGCGCTATGAGACCCAAACAAAGTGTCTTTTTGTCAAAGGGACCAGATTAGGAATGAAAACATTCCTTTATTCAGTTCAGTTTCTACAGAGTGAGAAGTGGCTGCAGTGAAAGGAACGTGTCACTTCCATGCAGTCTGTTCCAGAATGAAAACTTCCTAGTCCATCACTCTGCTTCAAGACTGCACAGCAAGTTGGTTTCTTCAGACTGCATTACATGCCGTCAGGGAGAATCAAACATGTACTGAATGGAGGCAATTGTGACATCTGTCCGTCAGAAACGTGAAAGGAAGGACTCACTTGATGCTAAGTGCTAGTGTAAATGCCATTGTTTTTGACAGTCATGCAAATACTAGCTAATAGGAATCAGAGATGGGATTGATTTCAAGTACCAGACACCTGGATGCTGATGAAATTCAGGCATATATTCCTGGATATATTTCCCTCAGCTGAAAACACAAAGTGCAGAGGAATGCTGTTACAGAAGCAATAAATAAATAAATAAATAAAATTGACAACTATTTTTTCCCCACACCATTAAAAAGGGGCTTAGCATAGGGTTCTCTCAAGTTTGGGTCATCTCTTTTCTTTATCTTATTTATTCACTTTGCCTAAGTTTTTTTTTTTCCTATAAGGCTCCATTTCAGCAAAAAATTGAAGGCCACACCTGACTTCAAGCATATGAGTAATCCCATTCACTATCTACATACTTAAAGCTAGGCACATGTTTAAGTACGAGAGTGGGTGAAGATTTTTTTTTCTTCAAGGAAAAATTGAAACTTTTGTTTTTGACCAAACTTTTCTACAATTTTTGGGGGCTTTTCATTGAAAAAAAATGATCTTTTAGATTTTTTTTGTTTTGGTTTTTTGTTTCAACCAAATATTGAAATTTTTCACCCAACTGACCAAAACCAACAAATTTTTGCTGAAAATTGACCTTTCTTGTGGAAATATCAAAGGTATTTTCATCAAAAAAATTTCAAATGAAAAAGGTTCACCCATTGGTATGCCATCTATGTATGCAAGGCATGCACTTCATGCCCCACTAGCTATGCATTTTTCAACTGATGGCCCATGGGACAGATCTGGCCTGTGGGACAATTCTGTCCATCCCCCATGGAGGATGCCACTTTGCACACACCCTACCTGTGAGGTCAAGCTGCACAGAGGATGCCATTTTGGACCACCTAAGGCATGCAAGTGAGTTGTTGCATATCTTAATAGAGCTATCACAGCATGCCACTGCGTTCTAGTAAGTACCTTGCTGAATTGAGGCCTTAATGTTTAAAGTTTAACCATTTATGAAAAAGTAACTCTTACTAATGCTTTAATTTTTGTGTCCTTCACAACAAACAGAAGTCACATCTTTTAGGTAGAGTAGGATATGCTTTTGATGGCTCTGAATGTCATTGTTTTGCCCCGTTCTCCAAGATGGAAGAAATACACTAAGGTTATTTTTCTTTATCCTCTGTTTCAGTTTACAGAATCATAGATGGATGAAAGGGACCTCAAGAAGTCATCACGTTGAGTCCTGCACCTGTGAGTCAGGACCATAGACCATCTCTGACAGGGGTTTGTCCTACCTGTTCTTAAAAACCTCCCTGGGAAGACTATTCTAGAGTTTAACTACCCTTATAGTTAGAAAGTTTTCCCTAATCTCTTACCCAAATCTCCCTTGCTCCAGATTAAGCCCATTACTTCTTGTCCTACTTTCAATGGACATGGAGAACAATTGATCCCTGTCCTCTTTATGACAGCCCTGAATATATCTGGTTCCCCTCAGTCTTTTCTCAAGACTAAAACATGTCTAGTTTTTTTAAACCTTTCCTTCTAGGTCAGGTTTTCTGAGCCTTTATCATTTTTGTTGCTCTCCTCTGGACTCTCACCAATCAGTCCACAATTTTTGTTAAAGTGTGGCTCCCAGAACTGGATACAGTACTCCATCTGAGGCCTCCGCCATGTCAGGTAGAGTGGGACCACTACCTCCTATGTCTTACATATGACATTCCTGTTAATACCGGTATATCCCGGAATATTGGCTTTTTTTGCAATTGTATCACAAGGCTGGTCTTCACTATAGGGTGATTGACGCTGCTGTAATCAATGCAGCAGGGGTCAATTTAGCAGGTCTAGTGAAGACCCACTAAATTGACAGCAGAGTGCTCTCCAGTTGACCCCGGACCTCCACCTCTCCAAGAAGAGTAAGGTTGACCAGAGAGCATCTTCTGTTGATGCAGTGCAGTGAAGACACTGGGGTAAATCAACCTAAGCTATGTGGACTCCAGAATAGCATAACTTAGGTCGACATACCCCGGTAGTGAAGACAAGCCCACATTGTTGACTCATTCAATTTGCGATCCACTAAATCCCCAGATCCTTTTCAGCACTTCTACCACGTAGCCAATTATTCCTCATTTTATAGTTGTGCATTTGATTTCTTTCCTTCCCAAGTGCAGTGCTGACAAAACTAACAAAAGCATGATAAACTCTACTGTGATTGTCCAATGGTTGTTTCAGTAGCCTTAGTGAAATGGGTTGGTAGCTTCAATCTGTTTCCTGGTAGACTGATGTCTATTCTGTCACACAAACTACCACAAAAATTGTAGTATGTGGTAGGGTCCCATGCCAGAGCACACACCCTCAGATCACAGCATCGCCTCAAGTACCAGGATATATCTTTGCGCCTAATAATAATGTTTTTCTATAAGATGGGGGTGGGTCTTTATGGTGTTCAGAGATCTACAGGCTATTGAAAATTTCCTAGCTAATAAAATTATAGTTTCGCAAGCCATTATGTAAAGATGATATGCAAAATCATAACAAATTAATGACAAAGTGCAATGTAGCAATAAACATGTCAACTGCAGAAATTCAAAGATGTGCTCTGAAAAGCAGATGAAAAGCCTTTTCACATAAAGAGGTCTTTGATAAACAATGAAAAGGTAATTCATATTAAAAAGGTAAGATTTCTTTACAATGAAAGACTAGCAGTTCAAGAAGCAACACCACACACTGGGCCATATCCTCAGTTGAAGTAAATTGACATAGCTGACATGACACTAACATGGAGCTAAGGCTATGTCTACACTAGTACTTTTGTCCATCAGGAGTATGAAAAAACACACCCCTGAACAACAAATTTCACCGACAAAAGCACTGGTGTGGACAGCGCTATGTCAGCGAGAGATGCTCTCCTGCCAATATTGCTACTGCTGCTCATTGTGGGTGGTTTAATTATGCCGATGGGAGAACTCTCTCCCATCAGCATAGAGTGGCTACATGGGAGACCTTACAGTGGCACAGCTGCAGTGGTACAACTGTGCCACTGTAAGGTCTGTAGTGTAGACATAGCCAGAGCGCCAAGTGACCTACAAATATACTGATCTACCCTAACTGAGGATCTGGCTCTTCTAAAGCCATGGATTCAGGGCTTCCTGTGGACAGCAAAAGAGGAGAAACTCACCTATGGCTATCTAACATCTAAAAGAATTTCCAAGGATGGAGTCAAATTTTACTCCAGTGGGATGCTGGGGGATAACTTCAGAGAGAAATTGGGGTATATGTGGTACTAGCGGGACTCTAAAGGGGTGTGTGTGTTCTCTGTAACTGTAAATCAGCCAGGGAGCTGGAATGGGTCCACCTGGGTCTCAAGAGAACAACATTCATGTTCACATTTCAAAGCAGAGCTATTAGTGAATCGGGAGGACGTGTACTCTCATCCTTCCCAATGCCCTTTAAAATGACCCAAGATACTGAATATTTTTCTTATCTTTACAAAACTTCAGGTCCCTTTCCCTCTTTCCATTCCTAGTCCCTGTGTGAAAGAGAAAAGCACTGAGATATGCATACGGCATATGTATGTGTTGTTCGTTCATTTACGTTACATCCTTCAGCACCAGATTGGGTCCTGTCCCTGGAGTCCTCTGCTCTTCTTCTGCACTGAACCCATCATGCTTGGTCATCCTGTTGCAGAACCAGCCCATTCCTCCCTTTCATACTTAGACCGTAAGCTTCTTGGGACAGGCACTGTCTTTTTTGTTCCGTGTTTGTACAGCACCTAGCACAATGGGGGTTTGTTCCATGCCCAGGTGTCCTAGGGTAATACAAGTAATACACACACACACACACTCTCTCTATCACTGTTCTCTTCAAGTTTTAGTCAACACATCTGTACTGAACACAAGGCTTCACACATACTGTCCTAACATTTATTGGGAACTCCAGAACTATAACCGATTTACAGTAGGTAAGGGAACTTTGTGGGGGGGGAGGGATGTGGAGGGTCTCCTTGTTTTCATAATCAAAGACATCCTGCACCTTTAAGCAAAGAGTAAGCCTGCTATTGAAAAAGGGGGAGAAAGGGTCTTGTAAACACTCTTTAAATGTTAATTCCAATGTTTAATTGTAGCTCACTGCGAGCCTATTAAACCCTGACTAAGTGCACCTGACAGACTGACAACAGCATAATGCTAATGCATGCCAGGGAAGAGCAGTAATTAGCTTTTTAAATGGGTGTGATTTGGGGGAAACTGCTATCAGAACAAAAGGAAACACTTCTGAATGGGGGGGGAATGACTTTTTTGTGGTTATCATACCTTTTAAGCCTTTGTGCAGATCTCTCCCCAGAGCACAGAAGAATACATGGGGGAGGGGAAGGTGCAGAGGAGTTTTGAAAGGCAAATGAAGCCAATGACAGAAGTGTTTTTTTCCCCTTCTTGCATGGTGTATGGATAAAGTAAGACAAAACTAAAATTAGTCTGGGGGGGGAGAGGGGGTGGGGAAGTGTTGTACTAGTTCCTAGACTTCACTTGTCAGAGATATCTGCCATCTTACTGTGCGGAGCTGGGGGTTTAGTCAGTGAATATAATCTTGTATAATTAATTCCCAATCTTACCATAAATGTTAGAGGACAGAAGAGCTCCAAACAGAGCCAGGGAGAAGTGGAATGGGTGCACACCCACACAGAGCTCGTAGTGGGCAATCTCCTCTTCCGCTAGCTGGTGACTTTGCATTTAACTGCATATGAAAATTGAAAGCCAGCACTGGGCTTTACAGTGCAGCCCTGGTTTGCTGAATTCCAATTAAACAAAGGTCAGATGTGTCCTCTAAGGCCTGGTCTACACTTAAAAATTAGATTGATCTAGCTACATCACTTAGAGCTGCAAAAAATTTTGCACTCTGAGCACTATAGTAGATAGACATAACCTGCAATGTAGACATGGCTAAGGATGACAGAAGAATTCTTCCATTGAGCTAGCACTGCCTCTCAGAGAGGTGGATTAACTACATAGACATAAAAAACCTTTTTTATATATATAGAAAGTGTCTACACTGCTTTAGCATAGACTGGCCCTTCGGGCTTTGGTGCTGTGGAGCACTGAAGCACTATAAGGGATGAGCTTCGCTTTAGCTCTCTAAATGTTTCTAAATTTCCCCATTGAACATTAGAGCCAGGGGTGGCTCCAGGCACCAGCACGCCAAGCGCGTGCCTGTGGTGGCAACCCATGGGGGGCACTCTGCCAGTCGCCGCGAGGGCGGCAGGCAGGTTGCCTTCGGCGGCATGCCTGCGGAGCATCCGCTGGTCCCTTGGCTTCGGCGGACCTTCCGCAGGCGTTCCGCCGAATCCATGGGACCAGGGACCTCCCGCAGGCAAGCCGCCGAATGCAGCCTGCCTGCCATGCTTGGGGCGGCAAAATACCTAGAGCCACCCCTGATTAGAGCTGGTCAGCTGTCATACTGAAAACACAGCAAGCTTGGAGGGGAAGTCTGGTTAGTAAATCTTTGATGAACCAGTTCTGCTGGATGCTAATATATTTGGTATATTCATAGCTATTCACTGAATACTTTAGAGGAAAGATCTTCCAACAATTGATTGTTCAGGAGTTGTTCATTTTGATGATCTGCTATTTATGGTGATTGGTCATGTGATACCGTTCCTGCTCCTAACTGGAGGACAGGCTACATAACATGTAACAAATAATGCATTTCCAGAACAAATGACTGAGACTTTTGAGACCTGTGAATGCAGCAGGCTGCCTAGTTCTAGAACCCTGTGGAAGGTTCCAACTCTTCTGCTGAGGAAACATGGGCAGAGCCAGAGGAGATCTTTCAGGCAACAACCTTAGAAACAACAAAGCTTAGGAATGAGCTCAGGCAGAAGTCTGTTTGTTATTTAAGTCTACAAACAAGGAAAACTCTAGGAATACTGCAAGTTTGGACTATGTTCAGGGACTATATACTGCTTGGAGCAAGTTGGGAATGCCACCTGCTTCAGTTATAACTAATATTTTATGAAGTCCCAGGGGTATGTGTGTGAATAATGGAATAGGATGAGCCCTTAAATAGGAATGAACGGATGTCATGCTTCTTATACACTAATATTTTCACATACTTGTTTTATTATTAGGCGGCTAACTTCACTGTACACTTTAAAGAGTCCCACTCAATATAAGTCAGAAGGATCCAAAATTCTTTACTTTGCCAATTTCAATTTTGATTACTATACTTAAACCACTTAAAAACTAATTTGATTCTCACCTTTTGCATTTCACTCATCTGGGACAGAACAGCGACTAAAATGGGTTTCACTTTCTGCTTCTAGTTTCATTTTTTGGTTCACATGCACTAGTACAAGACTGCTGTGTTCAGCCTTCCAAAACTTCAGGGAATATTTACATTAAAAATAATCATATTTTGTTTTGATGTGTTTAATTTCATTAGGTTTGTTAAAACAGTTCTTTTGCAAAGCGGAAATGTGAGTGCGCTTGAGTACATCCCTTTAACTGCTATTGAGTTAAGGGTTGTAAATAGCAGAGCAGTGTACAATACGTCAGGTTACTTAAGAGTTACTGCTCTTGTAGAGCACAATTCCCTCTCAGGCCCTCAGATTAAGAACCATAACCACAGTAATTAGCAGCCATTTTTGTTGTAGAGCTTTTTGTGCACCTGGCAAGAGTGCTGTTACTCTAAATGGCTGCCCCAGGGAAGGGGAAAATCTGAGAATTGAAGTGATCCAGTACTAGCAGCACAAGCTGTTCAATCATTGGCTGAACACCTGCTCTTTGTTGTAGGTGACCTTGCAATGTTGCAGTGTGTGACCCTAAATGACAAATGCCATCTGGTGGTGCTGAGGGGAATGCAAAATATTGAAAATAGGAGGGGGGACAACAAAAGTGTCTGTGAGGGGAGAGAATAATCAGTCATCCTGCTGTTTGCTCATAAAAGGCTCCTGAGGGTTGCTTTTTTTCTGGATTTCCCATCACCCCCAATATCTTATTTGTCATATTGATTTATTTATTTGTGGAGCAAACTTCCCTACCAAAACAACAGGATGTTAGCTTGCAATCTATTATGTTTATCATCTGCAGTTTTGGTTGCCAAGAGTAATGGTGGTAGGCTATTCAAAGCTATTTTATATCTGGATATATACCCCTATGTATTACACATTCACTCATGAATTGTAACAGCTCTTAATGTTTCTGTGGGTCAGCACACATCTCAGTACAATCAATTACTGTAAGTAAGAGTCTAAATCAATTAAGTTGTCTGTTTTTGTTGTTGTTAAGAGATTTGTGATAAAAATGATCCTGTTGTTCTCAGTTTGTGTCTTTAGTGACCCACCAACATTTGGAAGCACTTGTTCACAAGCTGCCTTTGTTCCTGGATCGTTTCCATCATCTCTGTTTCCCCACCTGGGATCTGTGGTGATTCACATGATTATGCCAACTTCCTCACTGTGATACCATGTGTCTGAATGGGAGGCAGTCATTCTCGGTGTGGCTTGTCCTGTGGATTTTCTCACACGTAATTCAGTTCATCACCTGAGCCATAGTGTAAATGGGGGAGGAGATTTGGAGTAGGGAGAACTATAGGTCACCAGCTGTTGTTGAAAGTCACTTGCTGTTCTAAGAAAGGGCACCTCCAATTAGCTCTCAATTTCCCGCAAGGCAATGACTTGAAGTACGTCAGCCTGATGCCTGTAAGGAGAGGAATCTGCCACTCCCTCTTTATTCCTATCATTTGTCCTCACTATTCCAATAATCATCCCTGGAATACTTAGCATCTGACAAAAGCAAGCAACCAGCCTCTATCAATGCTTCTATTCATCCCACCTCTTAGACCAGCCAGCGGAGGGCACTTGAGACCACACCAAGTTAGTTACCACAACAGACATACAGTCTCTTCTAGGGGAGTAAGCGCAAGTCCCAGACAACCCACATCAATATGTTGTACTCCCACTCAAGACACCAAACTGCACTGTATAGTTTGTTATCCATTCATTTTGTCACAAGAAGAAAAAACAATGGTCTGAACACTCTTAACAAAGATCCTCCTGCACTTTTCACAAAAGCTGTAAAGTTTTGTGCATTTGAAATTTCAGGCAAATGTGTCACAAGGATCATCTGTGAGAACGAGGAAATAGTAAAACCCTATCACAGACGTACCATACACAGACAAAGAAAGAGAGCAGTAGCTAGTAGATCTCTACCCTGCATGGGAGCAGACCGTAGTCCAAAAGAGACCAGCCCCTCTTTTTTCATTTTCTATTTTATTTTCCTCTTTGCTATACCGACTGGTAGGGAAAACATCCATTGAAATCTAGCCAAAATTATCAGGCCAGTAAAGGAAATGCACCAAGGACCCCTACAGCCATTCAAAATAACATTTGTAAAATCATGTAAGGACCACTTATTGCACATTTTCTCATTCACTGATACAGTTGTCGCAAGCTCTTCAAGAAGCAATTCAAACCAAACTCATTTCTGAGGTTCAAGAAAGTTTGGTAGATGTCTTTAAAAACAAACAAATAAACAAAAAACAATATTTGTGCACCTAACCCTAGTTAGTTTCATGCTGAAGTGAAAATACCACAAGAAAAGCTATTCTCACAACATGTCTGATTAGGCTGACAGAATTGGATTAAGAATAAACAAATGGAAACCAGATCCACCAAAATAATCAGCACCCTATATAGAAGCTTCCCTTCAGTCCCGCTACACCATATGATTCTGTGTCTTCCGCCTACAGTTCCCTAAACAGACAATGCCTTCTTTTTTCATAGCTCTGGATAGATCCTTCCTCTCTGTTACCCCCTACACTTCTCCTAAACTCCATCTTCCTCTCCTAGCTGCAGACAGACCCTTGGTGCCAGACCTTCTATTCATTCACACCTGCATAACACAACTGGCTTTAATGGAGTTGCAAAGGAGTAACTGAGGACACACACTGGTCCTTGGATTCTCAGTGGCTCACTGCTCCATCCAGACCCCCTCTAACCAATAGGCCCCAATTCAAAGGATCCTTCATCCAATAGTGAGATGTAATTAATTTTTCCTGAGAGAGCTTGTTCTCTTGCTATTTCTAGACAAAAGAGGCTCACAGTTAAGCATTTTAGAAGTCTATTCTACCCAAACTGTGAATGATAAAATGGGTTAGAGCCTTCGTTCAGAGATCCTCGTGAAAGACAGGTAAGGTAAGGGCGGGGTGGGTAAGAGAGAGAGGAAAGAAGAAAGAAAACAGAACACATTCTAAATGTTATATTTGATATAAAAATTTTAAAACCCTTAAGTCAACCATGAAATTAGTGATTGAACAACAATCTGTGCTCTTCAAAAACTGAAATCGCTACTGCAAAAATTCCCGTTTACAAAAATCAATATCCCCACATAAAGATTACTCAAATTCCTTCAAAGATATGTTTTTTTAAGCTTCTACAGATAATATTCTCATTAAAATAAAATAAACAGAATGCATTCTACAGTGAAGGCTTAAAGCTTATTCAATCTCTTCTTGCTAGAGAATTCTGGCTCTTTGTGTCCAAATAAATAGCTCCTAAGGATGGCTTTCCAATTTTAATTCTGGAAAGTGTTATATCTCCTACCATATCTTTCCCAGAACACGTACAGAGCTCAGCATTTTAAAGAAGGGAACAGTGTGAAAGGGGCACACAGATGAAGCAGTGATAATTTACTTTTATGTGCAAGACATTTTTTTGAACAGCACATGGCCAAGTGTATTATTATTCTCTGGTAGCAACAGATTCAATAATTGACTACATTATATCCAGTTTTGGGGGAGGTGTCTCATGGGATACTATAATAAGGTCTAGGGTTTTTAAAAACATCTCGATAATGATCTAATGTGTTAATGAAATTTGCAGACAGTACTAAATAGGGAGGAGTTATGAACATCATTTACAATAGAGAATTATTATAAAGAAATCCAGAGAGATTAATGGGCAGAAAATGACCAATTTCAGTTTAGAAAAATACAAGTAAACACATTTAGGGAATACAAGAACATAAAAATGGCCATACTGGATCAGACAGTGGTCAATCTAGCTCAGTAACCTGTCTTCTGACAGTGGCCAATGCCAGATGCTTTAGAAGGCATCATTGTGGGTCACAATGAGAATACCAAATTTAGGACAAGCTGCTGGGGAAAAGGGCAGATACACCAAACCAACAACAAAAGTAAATTTCTATCTTACCCACTGGCTAACTAGAAGTCAGAAATGCAGCCTCCTGAGGTATTACAGTGCTGGATCCAACACCCAGACACTAGATTTAATGATGAGTGGTTATTTAAAACCAATTTAATCAAACAAAAGTGTATTTTCTGTTCCCAAAGGACCAGCCAAACACCCAGGTCAAAATATAACTCAGGGTACGTCCATACTTACAGCCGGGTCGACGGGTAGCGTTCAACTTCTCGGAGTTCGAACTATCGCGTCTAATCTAGACGCGATAGTTCGAACTCCGAACGCGCTCCCATCGACTCCGGAACTCCACCACCGTGAATGGCGGTGGCAGAGTCGACGGGGGAGCCGCGGACTTCGATCCCGCGGCGTCTGGACAGGTAAGAAGTTCGAACTAAGAAGTCGCGTACCTTAGTTCAACCCCCCACCCTAGTGTAGACCAGGCCTCAGATCTTATCCAATAATCACACTGTTGCCAATCCTTTGGAATCAAATATCTAAAAGTTTATTTATAAAAGAAAGAAAGGTGAGTTAAAATTGGCTAAAGGAATCAAATACATACAATAAATGCAAAGTTTTTGTATCAAGCATATAGCAGTGATGTTAAGTCTCTGGTTGCTTCCAAATTATTGGGAGGTCCTCAGTCCCTTGGTTAGAATGCTACCACTAGTATAAGTTCATAGTCCAGAGGTTTGAGCCGGAAAAAGGCAAAATGGAGGGGTTTCCAGGGCCTTTTATAGCCCCTGCCAAGTGAAGAGTAACCCATTATTCTCACTGTGGAAAATTACAGAGAACAAGATGGTATTTGGAGTCACATGGGCAAGTCACATGCCCATGAATGCTTTGCTTAGTCATAGTAGAAGCCATCATCCATACTCTAGTCAGAACGGTCACAGGAAAGTCCATCAAGTGTAGATAGGTGTCTCCCATGGTCCACTGTGAGTTAAGTGTTCCTTGATGAGCCATTTAACTTGAATAGCCCCTTTAAGATGTGCAGGCTAAATACCTTGTGGGTGTTACCACAGGAGCAAACATTTGAAATCCAGGTATAGAGCCAATACTCATAACTTCAAATACAAAAGTGATACATGCATACAAATAGCATAATCATATTCAGCAAATCATAACCTTTCCATAGACACCTTACTTGACACTTCATATAAGATTTGTTGCAATTATACAATAGTGGTAGCAACAATGATCTATGTGGTCATTTTAATCAGATTCCATCAAAGAAGGAATTAACAGAACAGGGCACTTATTGAAAGATCCATCCACTGTCATCCAGTCCCAGCATCTCTCAGGTAGAGACTTAGGGACACCCAGAGCATGGGGCTGCATCTCTGACCATCTTGATTAATCTTGACCTATCCTCCATGAACTGATCTAGTTCTTTTTTGAACCCTGTTATAGTCTTGATCTTCACAACATCCTCTGGCAAAGAGTTCCACAGGTTGACTGTGTGCTGTGTGAAGTACTTCCTTGTGTTTGTTTTAAGCCTGCTGCCTATTAATTTCATTGGGTGACCCTTGGTTCTTATGTTATGTGAAGGGGTAAAAAACACTTCCTTATTCACTTTCTACACACCAGTCATGATTTTATAGACCTCTGTCATATCCCCTCTTAATCATCTCTTTTCCAAGCTGACCAGTCTCAGTCTTTTTAATCTCTCCCCTCATATGGAAGTTGTTCCATACCCCTAATAACTTTTGTTGCCCTGCTTTGTACCTTTCCCAATTCTAGTATATATATTTTTAAGATGGAGCAACCAAAAGGGCACACAATGTTAAAGGTGTGGGCGTGCCATGGTTTTATAGTGACATTATGATATTTACTATCTTATTATCTATCCCTTTTCTAATGGTTCCTAAACATTCTGTTCATTTTTTTTTACTGCCACTGCACATTGAGCAAATGTTTTTAGAGAACTGTACACAATGACTCTAAGATCTCTTCCTTGAGTGGGAATAGCTAACATAGACCCCATCATTTTGTGTATATAGTTGGGATTAAGTTTTCCAATGTGCATTACTTTGCATTTATCACCACTGAATTTCATCTGCCATTTTATTGCCCAGTCACCCATTTTTGGGAGAGCTTTTTTATAACTCTTCGCAGTCTGCTGCGGACTTAACTATCTTGAGTAATTTTGTATTATGGGCAAACTTTGCCACCTCACTGTTTACCCCTTTCTCTAGATCATTTATGAATATATTGAACAGCACAGATCAAAGTACAGATGGTTGGGGGACACTGCTATTTACGTCTCCCTGTTCTGAAAACTGACCTTTTATTCCTGCCTTTTTGTTCCCTGTCTTAAATAGTTACTGATCCACGAGAGGGCCTTCCCTCTTATCTGATGACTGTTTACTTTGACAAGGACCAGGGACCTTGTCAAAGGCTTTCTGGAAGTCTAAATACACTATATCTACTGAATCACCCTTGTCCATGTGTTTGTTGACCCCTTTATAATTCAAACACATGACTGGCTACTATATGGGTGCAAGAAACCTGGGAAGTAGTAACAGTGAAAGAACAAGGAATAATAGATGCTAATATATTATGGCAGTAAAATAAAAGGGGAAAAAGCCAGTGCAGTTGTGGAATGACCATGGAGCCCAGAGATTATAACCCCCTCATCCTTTGTACAGTTTCTGGAGTGATCACACTAGGAAGAGTGGGCTCAGTGCTGGGTATCACTTAGCTACAAGAGTGACCAATTAGAGCAAGGTAGGAAAAGAACAGCAGAGCAGACTAGGATGATTGAAGGATTGATTTATGTGGGAAGATTTATAGAGTTAAGTATTCATAATATGGCTAACTGACAAACTAGGGTGGGAGGAGCAGATTTAACAGCCCGCAAATATCTAAAGGGTATTAGCACTATGAAGAGAGAGAGAACTTATTTAGGTCTGAGTCCATCAAAGTACATAAATCCACACTAAATGCTTAAGTGCTTTCTAAATCATAGCCTTCATGTGATACTCGGGGATATAACTAAGAGTTACCAGATAATTAGGCTCAGTATCAGGTAAGTCTTCCAAACAGTAAGTTGTATGAAGCTGTGCAATAGTCTCCCAAGTAATGTGATGGGGTCTGTTTGCATAGGACTTTTAAAACTAGACTGGACAAAAAGCCACAAGCAAATACACAATATGAAGAATCCCATAGTGGCTTGGACAGAATCTGTAATTCTCTAAGATACGTTATCTATACAATTGTAAATTACAATACACCAGTTCCACTGTCACTATACTACATGTAAGGATCAATTAGGATGAACTCCCACCCAACTTTTGAACCTTACAGGTAGATTCATATGATGGTGATGGTTTCCCAAGTGAGCCAAATAGACAGAAGCAAAATACAACAGATGTTTGCCAAGTCAGGACACTCAAGTTATTATTAGCTCTAATTAGCATTTCTGCAAACTATAATATTCTTAAAACTGCAGCTGACAGTCCCTGAAAAAGGCATGAGATTATTTCCTGACTTTGAAAACATGAAAGAAAAATCAAAGAAACTTCCAATCTGTTCTGCACAAGGGAATGACCCAGTGATCTGTGCAAGTTGCGGGGCAAATGCATCAGCAGCAACTGAAAAGCAAGTTTTAATTTATAGATACAAATGGTCATTACAGCGATGAACAAATCCAGCTGTACTGTGCATGAACTTGATCAATTATGAGCAAGGGAAAAAAAGAATGAAAATGAGGTGAGGAAAGGGGAGGAATAGAATCACTGATGTGATGGCACAGAATATCTTCAAAGATTATATCATTACTGTGGATTCATTACAATCAGAAAACCACTTGCATATTCTAATTAGGTCAATCCTTGTTTTGCTTATCTGATGTTGCTCTTCCATATTTAAAATATGTATTTTTAATATATGCACTGATGTTAAGTGCCCCTTTGGAAGCAAGAAAGGGAAATATTTTCTCAGCCTTGGTCTACACTATGAGTTTAGGTTGAATTTAGCAGCATTAGATCGATTTAACCTTGCACCTGTCCACACGACAAAGCCATTTTTGTCGACTTAAAGGGCTCTTAAAATCGATTTCGGTACTCCTCCCCGACAAGGGGATTAGCTCTGAAATCGACCTTGCTGGGTCGAATTTGGGGTAGTGTGGACGCAATTTGACGGTATTGGCCTCTGGGAGCTATCCCAGAGTACTCCATTGTGACTGCTCTGGACATCACTCTCAACTCAGGTGTACTAGCCAGGTAGACAGGAAAAGCTCTACAAACTTTTGAATTTCATTTCCTGTTTGGCCAGCATGGCGAGCTCATCAGCACAGGTGACCATACAGAGCTCATCAGCACAGGTGACCAGGCAATCCCAGCATCGCAAAAGAGCTCCAGCACAGACTGAACAGGAGGTACTGGATCTGATCACTGTTTGGGGAGAGAAATCCATGCTATCAGATCTCTGTTCCAAAAGACGAAATGCCCAAATATTTGAAAAAATCTCCAAGGGCATGAAAGACAGAAGCTATAACAGGGACCCGCAGTAGTGCCGGGTGAAACTTAAGGAGCTCAGGTAAGCCTACCAAAGAACCAGAGAGGCAAACGGCTGCTCCAGGTCAGAGCCCCAGACATGCCGCTTCTATGATGAGCTGCATGCCATTCTAGGGTAGCCCCTACAACTACCCTACCCCTGTGTGTGGACTGCATCAATGGATTCTCACGCAACAGGGATGCGGATTTTTGGGATGAGGAAGATGATGATGAGGATGACGTTGAAGGTAGTGCACAGCATGCAAGTGGAGAAAAAGTTTTCTCCAATAGCCAGGAACTGTTTATCATCCTGGACCCAGTACCCTCCCAACCCCCCCTCAAGGTGGGCTCACGGACCTTAAAGGTGGAGAAGAGACCTCTGGTGAGTGTACCTTTGTAAATAATGTACATGGTTTAAAAGCAAGCATGTTTAATGATTAATTTGCCCTGAAGACTTGGGATGCATTCATGGTCACTATAGCTACTGGAAAAGTCTAACAACATGTATGAGGATGGAGAGTAAATCCTCCAGGGACAAGCTCTCCTGGATGTACTCCTAAAGCCTTTGCAAAAAGTTTCTGGGGAGGGCAGCCTTATTCTGTCCTCCATGGTAGGACACTTTATTACGCCAGGCCAGTAGCACGTAGTCTGGAATCACTGCATAACAAAGCATGGCAGCGTATGGTCCCGGTGTTTGCTGGCATTCAAGCAACATCCATTCTTTATCTCTCTGTGTTACCTCAGGAGAGTGATATCATTCATGGTCACCTAGTTGAAATAGGGGAATTTTATTAAGGGGACATTCAGAGGTGGCTGTTCCTGCTGGGCTGTTTGCCTGTGGCTGAACAGAAATCATACCCGCTGTTAGCCACGTGGTGGGGGGAGGAGTGAAGCGATCATCCCAGAGAACAGGGTGTGTGTGTGTGGGGGGGGGGGGGTAAGTTGGGTTTGTGCTGCACGTTAACCTGAAAACCCTAGCTCTTCCTTTTAAATGGCCAACCCATTTTAAATGGCCAACCCAACGGGTGCTTGGTATGGGAAATGAGGGCGCTGCTGTTTGAAACCATGTAATGTTAACAGTTTGGTTCACTGAGAGAGAGAGAGAGAGTCTACCCATTGTTCTCTAAAATGTGTCTTTTTAAATACTACTCTCCCTTTTTTTCCTCCTGCAGCTGCAAATGTTTCAACGCTCCCCGTATCATTTGCATCCCAGAGGTTAGCGAAGATTAGAAGGGGGAAAAAAACGCACTCGCGATGAAATGTTCTCTGAGCTCATGCAGTCCTTCCACAATGAAAAAGCCCAGCAGAATGCATGGAGGCAGACACTGTCAGAATGCAGGAAAACACTAAATGAATGCGAGAACATGTGGCGGGATCAAGATGATAGGTGGCATCAGCGTGATGAGAGGAGGCAGGATGCAATGTTGAGGCTACTAGAAGATCAAACTGATATTCTCCGGCATATTGCTGAGGTGCAGGAAAGGCAGCAGGAGCACAGACTGCTGCTGCAGTCCCTGTGTAATGAACCACCCTCCTCCCCAAGTTCCATAGCCTCCTCACCCAGACACCCAAGAACACGGGGGGGGGGCCCTCTGAGAACCCAGCCACTCCACCCCAGAGGACTGCCCAAGCAACAAAAGGCTGGCATTCAATAAGTTTTGAAGTTTAGGGTGACCTAGTCCTTCCCAGGGCCGGCTCGAGGGTTTTTGCCACCCCAAGCAGCGCCAAAAAAATAAAATAAAAAAAATCATGATCTGCGGCACTACCGCCGCCGCTTCATTAATCAGCAGCAATTCGGCAGCAGGTCCTTCGCTCTGAGAGGGAGTGAGGGACCCGCTGCCAAATTGCCCCCAAAGAGCCAGATGTGCCGCCCCTCTCCATTGGCTGCCCCAAGCACTTGCTTGCTGAGCTGGTGCCTAGAGCCAGCCCTGATCCTTCACCACCCCACCTGGTGCTCCCTTCCTCCTGGGCTACCTTGGCAGTTAACCCCCCCATTTGTGTGATGAAGTAATAAAGAATGCATGAATCTGAAACAACAATGACTTTATTGCCTCTGCAACCGGTGATCTAAGGGGAGAGAGGAGGGTGGTTGACTGACAGGGAAGTAGAGTGAACCAAGGGGGCAGGTTTTTATTAAGGATAAAGAAACAGAACTTTCACACCGTAGCCCGGCCAGTCATGAAACTGGTTTCCAAAGCTTCTCTGATGCACAGCGTGCCCTGCTGTGCTCTTCTAACCATGCTGATATCGGGCTGTGCGTGATCAGCAGCCAGGCGATTTGCCTCGACCTCACACCCCACCATAAATGTCTCCCCTTTACTCTTACAGATATTGTGGAGCGCACAGCAAGCAGTAATAACGATGGGAATATTGGTTTCACTGAGGTCTAACCGAGTCAGTAAACTGCGCCAGCATGCTTTTAAATGTCCAAAGGCACATTCTACCACCATTCTGCACTTGCTCAGCCTATAGTTGAACAGTTCCTGAATGCTGTCCAGGATGCCTGTGTATGGCTTCATGAGCCATGGCATTAAGGGGTAGGCTGGGTCCCCAAGGATAACTATAGGCATTTCAACATCCCCAATGGTTATTTTCTGGTCTGGAAAGTAAGTCTCTTGCTGCAGCCATTCACGCAGACCAGAGTTCCTAAAGATGCCAGCATCATGTACCTTTCCCTGCCATCCCACGTTGATGGTGGAGAAATATCCCTTGTCATCCACCAGTGCTTGCAGCACCATTGAAAAGTACCCCTTTCGGTTTATGTACTGTCTGCCTTGGTGCTCCGGTCCCAAGATAGGGATGTGTGTTCCGTCTATCGCCCCACCACAGATACAAAATCCCATTGCAGCAAAGCCATCCACTATGACCTGCACATTTCCCCGAGTCACTACCCTTGATAGCAGCAGCTCAGTGATTGCGTTGGCTACTTGGATCACAGCAGCCCCCACAGTAGATTTGCCCACTCCAAATTTATTCCCGACTGACCAGTAGCTGTCTGGCGTTGCAAGCTTCCAGAGGGCTATCGCCACTCGCTTGTGAACTGTGAGGGCTGCTCTCATCCTGGTATTCTTGCACTTCAGGGCAGGGAAAAGCAAGTCACAAAGTTCCATGAAAGTGGCCTTATGCCTGCAAAAGTTGCGCAGCCACTGGGAATCAACCCAGACCTGCAACACTATGTGGTCCCAGCAGTCTGTGCTTGTTTCCCGGGCCCAGAATCTGCGTTCCCCAGCATGAACCTGCCCCTTTACCACCATGATGTTCAAATTGCCAGGGCCTGGGCTTTAGAGAAGTCTGTGTCCATGTCCTCATCACTCTCGTCACCGCGCTGCCGTCGCCTCCTCGCCTGCTTTTGCAGGTTCTGGTGCTGCATATACTGCAGGATAATGTGCGTGGTGTTCACAATGCTCATAACTGCCGCGGTGATCTGAGTGGGCTCCAGGCTTGTCGTAGTATGGCGTCTGTGCGGAAAAAAGGCGCGAAACAATTCTCAGCCATTGCTCTCACTGAGGGAGGGAGGCCTGACGACATGCACTCAGAACCACCCGCAACAATGTTTTTGTCCCATCAGGCATTGGGAGCTCAACCCAGAATTCCAATGGGCGGCGGAGACTGCGGGAACTGTGTGATAGCTACCACAGTACAATGCTCCGAAAGTCAATGCTGGCCTCAGTACTGTGCACACACTCCGCCGACTTAATGCACTTAGTAGGGACACATACAATCGACTGCATCAAATCAATTTCTAAAAAAATCAACTTCTATTAAATCGACCTAATTTCATAGTGTAGATATACCCTCAGTCTTTTCACCTTCCATTGAACACCTGTACATAGTGTATTATAGGGTCATTCGTGTTGATTTTAGTTCATGAAAAAAAAGGTATGACAATTTTGCCAATTATGTGCATAAAATATATGATGATTCAGTAGGTTATACATTATTTTATTTGCATTAATTCAAGACTGCTGCATTGTGCAGTTGATCACTGATTTGTATTGGGACCTCCAATCTAGCAACTTTTGATGTCTCTGCAGCTCACAGCCCTATTGTATATAGGGATTTATATGATCCTGATCACAACAGTATCTATGTCTCTCACACCTAGGGCTGGCTGGAAACCAAGAATTATGTTTTGCAAAAAAAAAAAAATTATTGGTTTTGAGATTTGTTTTCATTCCACACTGGAACAAAAGGAAAAACCTCCAAGTTCTAGCATAATAGAGATGCCCCCGGCCACCCGTGTATAACAACAACCAATATTTCAGTGGTCAGGGCACTTGCCTGAAACACGGAAGACCAGATTGAAGTCCCTGCTTTGCCTGATTCAGAGTTGGAACTTGAATCTGGGTCTCCCACATAAAAGGTGAGTCCTTAATCAACAGGCTATTGGCCATTACTGCCCCGGGTGGGGTTCCCAGATATTCCATCTTAGACCTGAGAAAACTTCCTAACAAAATTTTTGTCAAAACTGATACATTTCTGGGGGGAAAAAAATCAGTTTTGTACTTTCCAACAAAAATTGTTTGGTTGAAAATTCCTAACCAGCTTCACTCACTGCATAGTCTTTAATATGCTGATCCTCACCATACCCTCATGTGGTAGGGCAGTGATATTATCACCACTTTGCAGATGGGGAAATGACGCATGGAGGGGCTAAATTACTTGCCCAAAGTGACACACAGGAAGCCTGTAGCAGAGCAGGGAATTAAATCCAGGTCTCCTAAAACTCCAGCCAGTGTCCTAAGTCCAGGAGGGCAGGGAAAGAAAGACGGCCTCTCCACCTTCTCTAATTGTCTTCCATCCTGCTATCTCACTGGTTTCCACCTTCATCTCCTTCTATTCCACACTGCTGTTCTTCCCCCGTAATACCCTGTCCATCCCATCAACCCTTTGTATCAGCTGCCTTTACTTCTGTTCCATACTGTGTGCTGAAGTTATCTTCACAGGGGGAGGTAAGATTTCTGCTTTGCCTAGAAGAAGCAATTTAAAAAAACCTGCACTATTCCAGGTGCGTGCTAACAAATTATTACCGTGACAACTCTAAAATTTGGTAATATTAATTAGCAAGGCAGAGATTCTTGTAATGAGGTGCATAATATGTCTGTGGTGTAAAATATAATTTCTAACACACAGGTTGCCTTCTGCAGCCTATTGCACATGTGGTAGATTGTTTATGTCCCTGGGTAGGTTTTCTGCCTTAAAAATGCATTTAGGGATGAAGTAAATCAGTTTTAGAAACATCTGAGTACTCTTTGAAACTAGCAGCCACGTGTCGAAGCGGCTATTAGAAAAGGAAACGGGATGATCAACCATGGAGTAAGTTTCTGATAATTATCTGTGCAAATATACATCTACTCAAGAAGGTAATATGGTATCTGATGACAGGCAATGTGGCCTTTGGGAAGAGCACTGTACTGGGATTCACGAGACTTGGGTTCAATGCCCAGCTGAGTGATGTTGGCCAAATCATTTCACTACTCTGTGCATTAGTTTCCCCATATTTCAATAGAAGTAATTATACTGACTTTTTTTATAAAGCATTTTGAGATCTACAGCTGAAAAGCATTATGCAAGAGCTAAGTATTATCATCTCTCTGTGTGTAGGGCTTTCTGCCTGCTTTACTGCAGGGTATCTAAAATATACCAGTTTTGGTGCAGTGAGTTACCTCTGCTCAACAAAGCCACCACAGTTCAGTCTACATATGAGCAACTCTCTATATTTAACCATTTTTACAGCTATCCTCCTTCCCTGGCATAGGGGGAAAAAAAAAAAAAAAAGGAGGCTGTGAACCAGAAAACCATATCAACCCCATTCCCTCTCACTCAGCTCTACCTCCTTATCTACTCACATCTGAATCCAATTCAAAATTGGCCTGGTAGTTTTTAAGCCTCTCTGAATGTATGCCTGTCTAACACCTCTTGGATCCATCTATCTAGTATTCTCCCTGTGCACTCTGCTTCTTCATTCTTGTCTTCCTCCGCCCCCTTTCCACAGCTGAGGATTTCTCTTCACTTGTGCTCCTCTCGAGCCACCAAGCCATCTTTAATTTTCACTATAAAACCTCTCTGCTTTGAACAAACTTGGCTACTGGACAGTGCAATTTACTGAAAAAAGCTGAAAGTACAAATATCTATTTGGCAGGAAATATCATCGTATAATAGCAAGCTGGAAGCAATTCTTCCCTCGATGAAGAATGAACGGGAGACTTAATATGATACGCCTTTAGCACTTTGGCTATAGGCAGATAAAATCCATACCATGCTTGTTGCAGTTGGATTAACACCGGATCCTAGCTCCATCTCCTAAATGGTGCTATTTTAGTTTGCAGATGCATCATATTAAATTTCTCGTTTTGCACATGTACTGGTGGATTTACATACATAAGTTTTCTTGTAGGAATTAGGTTAAAAGGTCACCCATAACTTAGCAAGTTGCGTGGTATAAAGTCCATGCTCAGTTTCCTGCCTTCCATTAAAAGTGCATTGGTTTCCATTTCAAAGCTATAAGTGGAGCCACAAGAGAGATTTCCATGCTACATGTTTCCACCAACTGCAGCCTATGGTAGGTTAGCAACATCAGAACAAGAAATAGAGATGTTAGCATTGCTAGACAGCCACTTGTCTTTTTAGCTCTACCAGTTCCTGACCCAAGCTGTAAGAGTGAAGAGGAGAATTTATTGCCCATTCTCAGAAACCTCTTCAGATGTATTTGTTGCTTTTTGTTTTAAAAAAAGAAATACACTCACACTTGATTCACACTTCACATTTAGGGTTTACAAATAAAAAAGGGAGCAGAAGGAGAAGGTGGGTTTACGATAACTATGACTAATTTGATATTTTATTTCAAATGATTTTGTCCCCCTTAAATATTTTCCTGCAATAAGGTGAAGCTAAACACAATAGCATTATAGTAGTGCACAAGAACTGTAAGAAATGCAAACAAAATTAGGTTCCAACATTTCTTTACACTTTAGTAGTTTTTGGAGGTGTTAAAACACAGGTAGGACTTTTTTTAAAAAATGTGATTTTTTTTAATCTCGATAATGCCTCTTTGAAATCCACCTGCATTTCTGATAAGCCTACTGGCTGATGGTGAAGTGTGATTAATAAAAAAGTTACTAGCAGCACTGTACTAGATAATCTACCAGAGGTATGTCCTCTGAATGGGGGCAAAATCATAAATTATCAGCAATTTCCATGCTCTGTTATGCTATATCTCTCTGTAGTTCGTGCAAAACAATAGTGTTAATGTAATATTAAGGCTAAGAAATTAAATACTCAAAAAGGGGGAAATGCATAATTGTACTTGAAAGATCAACCATAAAACCTCACCCTTGACCCAATTCACTGTTGCCCTGTACCTGGTATAGTCATTGACACCTGTATCAAGTGGGTGTAAATACTATCAAACAAGAACGAAGGTTTTATGCACACAGTTGGCATGGTCTAAATGATACAAGTGTGTGGCAATGATGAATCAGGTCCATTATGTTTATAAAATATGATCTCTCTTATATGTATTTATATTGACTGAACAGAAAACACTTGACATTAAAGTTAGCTATGTATGTGTCCCCACTGTTTTACATTGTAAGTCAAGAAAAGGAACCTAAAGGAAAATCCTGCTGTGTACTCAAGAGGAAAATACAAATAATAACTTGCTGAAAGTTGTCCAGAATAGCATTCCTTTTCCATTTCCTCAGAAGCTCCACGATAAATAGATTTGCCTGAATTAAGGTGTCTTGTACCATTGCAATCAGAGATGCCAAAGACATGGAGTTTGATCTCTGACTTCTAAAGAGTAAGCAACATGAAGGCGTTTTTTGGGGGGCGGGGGGGAAGGGATTTTTAATGTGTGCGTGCGTGCGTACACACACACACACACACACACAGAGAAAAGGATGAAAAGCAATGCCGTGGGAGGCTAAAATGATTTTACGATAATATAGTCCAAATACACACTTTATAAAAGCAAAATCAGAGCAGGAGGGATGGTTTTATTAGCTCAAATCTCTCAAATCTAATTAAAAAAGCATTTTTAATGTTTTCACTGTACAGTGTTATGTTGATATCACCACAGACAGATAAATTTTTGTATCTCAAAGGTCTGATTTGAAACAATGGTAATTAACCTTTTTTAAAAAAAAAAAATCCCATTTGGCTTTCCATTTTATATGGTACATCCAATTCTAACATTGGCCTCCATATGAACAACAAGGATTTCCATACAGCATATGCATCTCACAGTATTTTCTACTCAGTATTTTGTATTCACTTGTCATATATAAAAGCATGCAGTACCATCCACAAGGATAAGAGATAGGATTCCCCTCCCCACCAGCTCTAAGTATTGTCACTGCACCAATTGACCAGAAGCTTCATTTTTGTGTGTTAGATTAATTTGCCTCTTTCAATCAGATCTAGACCAGAGTTTGGATAGTAGAGAAAATGAAACAATTGTCTAATCAGATTGGCAAACCCTATATTTTAGCCACAGCTGGAAGAAGGGCTGTGGTACATCTGAAGTCTCTGGCTAAATGAAGGAGTAGATCAGATACTGCAAATAAACACAATTCTTTGGACAATATTCACAATCCCCTTCTTATTCATTCTCGTGAAAAGTTGTGAAAGCAAAATCTGGTTCACAAGAATGTTCGCAGAAAGGAAGTGTTAGGAATATTTTCCAAACACACATTGACAAAGAAAATGTACACACAGCAACATGCAATCTCTTGGTGGTTTGGAATCATCCAGTCTGGGAGCAGAAACAAAACCATATGAAAACAATCATACTGCACAGAAAATAAATTATGAATATAAATTACTCTAACCAATAGTTTGTGTGACGTTAGGTAGCAATGCATAGGCTGCATAGACTGAAATACATTCACACATACCAGTCATCTAATGATGTCAACTTGTTATTGCAAGTCCAAGTCAGGTTCACAGATAAGAGGAAAGGGGGTTAAATTAATCAAATAAGGTGTTTGCTGCAAATACTTTGCCCATTTATTTAGCAAAGAAAAACACAATATGAACAGCTGTCAAGAGGACAATCAACCAGTTATACGTAGTTTGCAACAATTCTACCTGCAGACAATAATGATGCCTGCTAGTGTCACTACATTTCAGGTTTATTTCCATTTGTATTACTGGCCCATAACTACAGTTTTATGACAGTAGCTAAAGGTCAGATTGAACAGCCAGGTAAGAGCCTGTGTTCTGAAGGGACCACCCAGAAATGGAATACAAATGCCAATCTCTTCTCATGGGCTTGAGGGAGAGTTTGGGGTTCTGTATCTTGTCTTCCAATAGAACTTTAACTGTCTTCCAACAAGAAAGAGATCTGCTGGGAGAAAGGGAAGTGAGGTGAGCCCAAAGATAACATGTCACAGAAATTCAAAGGAATATATATTTATAGCTGGTATGGTGTACTGGAAAGACACAGGCGGAGTAGAACGTGGAGCTGCTGGATGGCCCCATGGCGGCAAGTCCTCCAGCACAGCTATACTGCCCCCAGCCCTTCCAGGCAAGGTCTCCTCCGTCCGTACAGCAGCCCTGCCGGACGACAGGGCTGGAGGAGGTACAGACACGGTGGAGAAGCTGCCGGCGTGGGGCTGCCCAGTGGTCCCATGTCCTGCTCCTTTCCCGGGAGACCCCTGTGGATCAGAGGTCTCCTGGGAACCGCAAAAGGGAAAGAAGCAGAACCCCCAGCCCTGCTCCCTGCTCTTCCACAGAGCTGCATCTCCTTCGGCTCCATCTGTGCAGCAGCCCCACCAGAGGACGGGGCCGCGGATGGGAGCGGTACAGCTGCCGGAGGAGCTGCCAGCATTCTGCTCCTTTCCCTGCTGAGGTTCCTGGGAGAGCTGTGAACCGCAGGGCTTTTCCAGGAACTACAGCAGGGAAAGGAGCAGAACATGGGGCCACCAGGTGGCCCCACACCGACAGCTCCTCCAGGGCAGCTGTACCACCCCCAGCCCTGTCCTATGGCGGGCCTGCCGTGCAGACGGAGGAGACCCTGCATGGAAAGGCTAGGGCAGTACAGCTGCACCGGAGGAACTGAGGGCATGTTCTGCTTCTTTTGCTGCTGTGGTTCTGAAGTCTCCGGCACAGAGTCTCCCTCCCCTCCACATAAGGGGTGGATCATGGGGAGACTGTGGGGACCCTGGTCTGGGGGTGGAATGGGGAAGAGTCACGTAGAGGAGCACATGAGGAGGTCACGTGCTCCCCCATTATCTGCCACCCTCCCACCCTGTATTGGTAAGAAATGGATTCCACTTGCACCACTGATGAGCAATACAATTTTGAGGTGGGTTCTCTGTCACCAAAACACGTAGTGAAATGCAGCCTGAACTCAGAATATCTGGGTCAGATTGTTTGACTAGGGTTTACATTTGTTTGTTGCATATTTGAGGTTCATGGAACCAGACTAAGGAAATTGAAGCTGCTGAGCTGCCTCATCTCCCCAGGCACATAGCCCTTCAGAAGAAGCGCTCAGTACTTTCCAGGATGCGGTCCTGGACGAAAGATGAAAGTGAATTTTTTTTTGTGCCCAATGCTTAGAAAAATCAGCTGTGTACTTGTGACTTGTTTCCTCAGTCAGTTCCCCCCCGTCCCTGCCTGCACTTTGAGAGAAAACGCATCATATCGAGTTTGGATTTATTTTCCTTGAGCCAACTCATTCTGTCAAGATTTTATCTTTCAGACCCCATCATTCCATATAAATGCTGAATGTTCACCTCTCCCACGGCAGAGTACAACCCAGACCTCAAACAGACATCTTAGAAAATTAGATAAAAACACATTTGCATCTCGAAACAGGGCAAGCAGAATCAATTCTGCATAGATCATGTTTATTAGACACAGGGAAACTAAAAGCCTGTGGGTTTAATCTGTGAAATTATGCATGCTTGAACATGCATCTCAGATAGTAAAATTACTGTGTTGGAGTGCATACCAAGAGAATGTTGATGTGCAAACTTTCCATGATTGTGCTCAGCTCTTCTTCTCTGGTATTCATGCTAAATATATGCTAAATCTTTTAGATTAGGGTGAAGAATCCATCATTTTTATGCATTAGATTAATTTGCAGTGAAGTATTTAGAGCACCGCAATATATCTCAGGACATCTCCAGTAGAGTTCCAGATTTATTTTTATAAAGGCAAATATCCAAGATTGATAGGTGTGATGGGAAGGGAAACGTTGGGGTTTCTAATAAAATACTTCTCTGCTGGATTTAAAGTTTCTCTCCGTAGAGAAGCAAGAGTGAAAATCTTCTCCCCCTAAATCAAGACTGTAATCGCAAGGAGCCCTTCCTATCAAGGTGCTCAAAATTAAAGTGAAATCCTGGCCCCACTGAAGCCATTGAGAGTTTTCCCATTAACTTTAAGGCCTGGTCTACACTAGGACTTTAATTCGAATTTAGCAGCGTTAATTCGAATTAACCGCGCACCCGTCCACACCAGGAAGCCATTTAATTCGACCTAGAGGGCTCTTTAGTTCGAATTCGGTACTCCACCCTGACGAGGGGAGTAGCACTAAATTCGACATGGCTATGTCGAATTAGGCTAGGTGTGGATGCAAATCGAACTTAGTAGCTCCGGGAGCTATCCCACACTGCACCACTCTGTTGATGCTCTGGACAGCAGTCCGAGCTCAGATGTTCTGATCAGCCATACAGGAAAAGCCCTGGGAAAATTTGAATTCCTTTTCCTGTCTGGCCAGTTTGAATCTCATTTCCTGTGTGGACGTCGTGGCGAGCTCAGCAGCACTGGCAGCGATGCAGAGCTCTCCAGCAGAGGAGTCCATGCAATCTCAGAATAGAAAGAGGGCCCCAGCATGGACTGACCAGGAAGTCTTGGATCTGATCGCTGTGTGGGGCGATGAGTCTGTGCTTTCGGAGCTGCGCTCCAAAAAACGGAATGCAAAGACCTACGAGAAGGTCTCCAAAGCCATGGAGGATACATGAGGATACATCAGAGGATACAGCCGGGATGCAACGCAGTGCCGCGTGAAAATCAAGGACCTGAGACAAGGCTACCAAAAAATCAAAGCGGCAAACGGACGCTCTGGAGCCCAGCCCCAGACATGCCGCTTCTACGAGGCACTGCATGCCATTCTCGGTGGGTCTGCCACCACTGCCCCACCAGTGACCGTGGACTCTGAGGATGGGATAGTGTCGACGGGCAGTTCCTCGGCGATGTTCGCAGATGGGGAAGATGAGGAAGGGTTTGTGGAGGACAAGGCAGGCGACAGCGCTTACAATACTGCTTTCCCCGACAGCCAGGATCTCTTCATCAGCCTCACAGAGATCCCCTACCAACCCTCCCCGGCCGTTAACCTGGACTCTGAATCAGGGGAAGGATCAGTCGGTAAGTGCTATAAACATGTAAACATTTATTTTTTAAAAAACAGGAATAAAAACTATATGAAAAGAAGGTGAATGCATATAGGGATCGAACAGAAATCCTCTTGGGACAGTTCCACGAAGCTCTCGGAGAGGTACTCGAAAAGCCTCTGCAGGAGGTTCCTAGGGAGAGGTGCCTTATTGAGTGCTCCGTGGAAGCACACTCTTCCGCGACAGGCCATCTTGAGGTATAGTGGGAGCATTGCCTCGACCAGCATGGCAGCATAGGGCCCTGGTCTGTGCAGGGATTCACGCAGCATGCGCTCTCTGTTTCTCCTGGTGACCCGCCTCAGGGTGATCTCGCTCGGGGACTGCTGCATCTAATTAGGGGAATTACTTTAATGTTACTATTGTGAATGCTTGACTTTTCCTTTGCATAACAATGACCGTCGTTTAGCAGCCACGTGGTGGAGGCTGCAGAGGAAAAGCATACAGGGATCTTTCCCGGGGACAGCCGCGAGGGGCTGGAACAGGGTCAGACTTTATGCTTTCCAGATTGCCTGCAGCAGGAAGGCACTGCTATCCATTAACTGTTAAGCAGCCTAAAGTTTACAGCTTACCAGGCTGGCTGCTACACGGATTCTGCTGTCCTGCCCCGCTTGTCCGATCTCCAGTGCAAGACCCCAGGCAATGAAAGCGAATGCCGAAAATTCGAACTTGTCCTGAGAGCACATGAGATTAGGTGCCCTGTATGGTCTTGTTCACAGAAACTGAGTAGACTGTGTTCAGTGTTCGCAAACATGTATCTTTACAAGGAAATCACTTCCTTTTTCCCATCACACAGCTGCGGCTGTTTCCCGACCTGCCCCGGCATCCCCCTCACAGAGGCTGGCGCAGATTAGGCGGCGAAAGAAAAAGACTCGGGACGAGATGTTCGCTGAACTGATGGCCTGCTCCAGAGCCGAGGCGGCCCAGCAGAGCCAGTGGAGGGAGACCCTCTCTCAGCAGCAGCGCTCACACAGCGAACGGGAGGACAGGTGGCGGCAGGAAGACCAGCAGGCGACTCAAACGCTGCTTGGACTAATGAGGGAGCAAACGGACACGCTCCGGCACCTTGTGGATGTTCTGCAGGACCACAGGCAGGAGCAGAGAGCCCCCCTGAACTGTATCTGCAACCGCCCTCCCCCGCCACAAAGTCCTGTCCCCCCCTCACCCAAAATCACAAGAAGGAGGGGCGCTAGGGGCCGTGAAAACTGTCACTCCACCCCAGCAGAGCGCTCATGTACCAAACAGCTCTCATTCCCTAAAGTATGAGAATTGCTTCCCTTCCTGGCTCACCCGATCCCAAATCCCAGTTTCATCCCCCAACTGTGTAGTTGAGTATTAAAAATAGTTTGCTGTTCATTACTGTTTCCGTCATGTTTCTTTGCAGAAGACTTTGTGTGAAGGGGGGAGGGGTTTGTTAATTGCATAGGACAGCCACCATTAACAGGGTACAGACATGGGGGCAGGATCAACAGCAGGTCACACACAGAGTGCAGTCACTAGGCACCCGGATCACTCTGCGAGGTGTCTGCTGCCCCAGGTCAGTCTGGGAGGTGTATGTTGCCCCAGGGTCCGAGTGCCTGGCATCCACAAATGGCAAGGCAGGCTGCCCTTACCAGGCCCTTCCACCCTAGCCATGAACCTCTCCGATGCCCTGAGCCCCAGCCAGAGCCATCATCCACCCACACCTACTCACCCTTCCTACACACCCCTCACCCCTTCCTGCAAACCCACCCCTTCTTGCACACCCTCCTGTAACCGTCCTCCCCCCAGAGACCGCTGTAGGAGCAGGAGCCTGTCAGTCCTCGAGTGTAGAAGCGGTCTGTACATCACTGCACACCGTACCCACCACAGTCCCTGTTTGAACCCTTTAACGCGAATTCGTTAGTAAAGAAAACTTTGTGAATTAAAAATGTTCCAATAAATTTATTTTTAAACGTCTGTTGGAAGGGGGGATCCCTGGGGAACGGGGTATGTAACCGCTGAAAAAAGTGAATAGTAAGTGAAACAGGGGAAGGTTCAGCTTCTCTGTAAAGAGACTGGACAGTCATAGGTTATCCTGCTCTCTGAGGAACCTAGCTTTCAAAGCCTCCCGGATGCACAGCGCTTCCCGCTGGGATCTTCTAATGGCACGGGTGTCTGGCTGAGCGTAATCAGCAGCCAGGCGATTTGCCTCAACCTCCCATCCCGCCATAAAGGTCTCCCCCTTGCTCTCACAGAGATTGTGGAGCACACAGCAAGCTGCAATAACAATGGGGATATTGGTTTCGCTGAGATCCGAGCGAGTCAGTAAGCTCCTCCATCTCCCCTTGAGACGTCCGAAAGCACACTCCACCACCATTCTGCACTTGCTCAGCCGGTAGTTGAAGAGCTCCTTGTCACTGTCCAGGGCGCCTGTATAGGGTTTCATGAGCCAGGGCATTAGCGGGTAGGCTGGGTCCCCGAGGATCACTGTAGGCATCTCCACATCCCCAACAGTTATTTTGTGGTCCGGGAAGAAACTACCTTCCTGCAGGCATCTAAACAGACAAGAGTTCCTGAAAACACACGCGTCATGAACCTTGCCCGGCCACCCAACGTAGATATTGGTAAAACGTCCCCTATGGTCCACCAGTGCTTGCAGCACCATTGAAAAGTAGCCCTTTCGGTTAATATACTGGCTGGCCTGGTGGGCCGGTCCCAGGATAGGGATGTGAGTCCCATCTATAGCCCCACCGCAGTTTGGGAATCCCATCACGGCGAAGCCATCTATGACGACCTGGACGTTTCCCAGGGTCACTACCTTTGAGAGCAGTAGCTCAACGATTGCGTGGGCTACTTGCATCACAGCAACCCCCACGGTAGATTTGCCCACACCAAAGTGGTTCGCTACTGACCGGTAGCTGTCTGGCGTGGCAAGTTTCCAGAGGGCTATGGCCACTCGCTTCTGCACAGTCAGGGCTGCTTGCATCCGGGTGTCCTGGTGCTTCAGGGCAGGGGCCAGCAAGTCACACAGTTCAAGGAAAGTGCCCTTACGCATCCTGAAGTTTTGCAGCCACTGTGATTCATCCCAGACCTGCAGCACTATGCGGTCCCACCAGTCCGTGCTTGTTTCCCGGGCCCAGAATCGCCGTCCCACAGCATGAACGTGACCCAGTGCCACCATGATCTCCACAGCGCGGGATCCCGTGCTTTGTGAGAGGTCTGTGCCACTCTGACACTTCATGTCCTCACCACGCTGCCGGAGCCTCCTCGCCCGATTTCTCAGCAGCTGACTGTGGAAGAGGTGGACGATAAGGTGCGAGGAGTTGACAACGGCCATAAGTGCAGCGATGATCGCAGCGGGCTCCATGCTCGCAGTGCTGTGGCGTCCGCGCTGTCACTGACCAGAAAAGTGCGGTAACAGATTTCCCGCCGGCGCTTTCAGGGAGAGAGGGCGGGAGTGACGGTTGAATGACAACAGTTACCCAAAACCACCCTCGACACATTTTTCCCCCAGCAGGCATTGGGGGCTCTACCCAGCATTCCAATGGGCAGCGGGGACTGCGGGAACTGTGGGATAGCTTCCCACAGTGCACCACTTCCAAAGTCAACTCTTGCCCCGTTAGTGTGGACTCACAAAGTCGAATAAGTGTCCTTAGTGTGGATACACAAATTCGAATTCATAAGGTCGAATCCACAAATTCGACCTAAGTTAAATCGAACTACTTTTGTAGTGTAGACATACCCTAAGAGGGCCAGGATTTCACCTTTGGTGTTTTAACTGATCTAGGTGAGGTCTACACTACACAGAACCTATTTTGGCCTCCTAATGTAGATCCAGTGTATGCCAATACAAGGAGTTTGTCGGCAGGTGTAGGAACTTCACATTCCCAGACAATGTTACCTGTGCTGACAGAAGCACTCTGTCGGTGTAGCTGTGTAAACACTGGCGGTTTTGTTAGCATAGCTATGTCCCTGAGGGAGGTTGTTTTTTCATAACTTGGACCAATATAAGGTAAGCGTAAGGTTTAAGTGTTTAGACCAAGTGGTACTAGCGATGACTGTTAAATGTCATTTATTAGACTATGTGGCTGATGTGGTTAAATCTTGCAGTTTGAGAGACATATTCTCCTAAACGCCAAGAATAGTTTTCCTTAAAAATAAATTTCCCTTTTGATTTGAAGAGTGGATTTGGATGGTAATTACAAGCTGCCTTTTTAAAAAAATTCTCTTGCCAAGTAGTTGCTGCAGCTGCAGCAACACTTTGAAAAAAACAACCCTCAAATACTGGGAGGAATTTGGGCTACATTATGCCCCAGACTCACTGGTATGTTTGCCCTAGGTTGCATGCTGCATGTGGGGACCTTTTCAAGCTGTGGTACCTGGAAGCCCATACACGTGGACTCTAGATCAATAAAATAAAGCAAATCTTCATCACAAGTGAAGCTCCACTACTGTGTATAACAAGGTGGAATGAGGACTTTCATGAAGTCCTACAGATAGAGTTGGTAAAGCATCAAAAATAGATCTCCACCCCACCTCCCAGTGGAAAGGATTACGCTACAAAACAGAAATATTTTCAGAGAAAATGTCAATTTGCTACAAATTGTCAGTTTTCATCTAAACACTTTTTAATATAAATAATTGCTAACTTTCCTCATTAGCCCTTTAACCTAGCTCTCATAAATTGATTGGCAGGTGGCATGATAAAAGAGTCTTGAGGAGAGGGTAATTACTCTTGCAGGTCAGTTGATGGAGGATCCTTCTTTACATAAGGTGAAGCAAATGGAAAGATTCGGATGTTTGTGCAAAAAGTTGACAAATGGACAGAAAAGGCATCTTTGGCTCAGGAGGCAGAAGTGTTGATGAGGGAGGATGAGACATGATAAGAGACAAGAATGGAGAAGAAGAGAGGGTGAGATGTAAATAATCTTGCAACTCCACTTGGGTGACAGGGGAAAAGGAAGAAAGGGTGTTGAACCAAGGGGAGGCCAGAGAGAAGTCACAGGAGATCTGGCTGATCTGTTATTTGTGAACAGCCCACACTGTGGGAGAGCATGCAGCCATTTAAGCCCCCTGAATATGAAAAGCAGTACATCCTCGTTCTTAATGGGAGCCAGAGTAATTCAACTGAAAGATGCCAAAAAAATCAAGATCTACAGTGAACAAGTAAAGTTGCTGAATTCCAAATGGACTACAAAAATGAGAGTTAACCAGGCAGTAAATTCAAAGCAAGGGTCTGATAATTTCTTATAAACAGGCAGCCGCTTTGAGATACAGAGCAGAACTGACTCAGCAAATGAAGTGAAAGGTAAATACAGTGATGCTTCAAACTAGTTTAAAAAGGAACCTCACAGATTGGCAGAATTAAAAACCTATGCAGTTTTAATTTTTTACTGATATTTTGTACAATTTTTTTTAAAAGGCAACATTGACATTTTGAAATGTTACTTTAATGTTAAAATTTCACTTGATACTGAATGATCATGTTGTGAAAAGTAAAAAATATTGGGACAATATTTTCCTATGCCCCATGAAATTTCACTCCAAAAAAAAAGGAGCAATCAACATTATCACACTATCCTAGTAAGAATCCTTAACATGGGACCTTTCCCATAAAAGCAAAGAATCAACACTGAAATCTGTACAAATCCACCTTCATGGTTAGACCCGACAAAAAACAGCAAGAAACTACTTTGGAAAGAAGGAAGGCAAATTAATGGAGCAATAATTGCGGAGTAATGGAGAAACTCATTTAGCATGTTCTTTTAAGACAGACAATGACAAAAATCATTTTCAGTGCAAATGGAAAGATTTTGGAATCCAATGATGAAATAAAGGTATCAAAGGTATCAGTGGGAGAAAAGCAATGACAGGGAAAAGCAGTAAGAGTCCTTTAAAAGGTGGAATTGAAAGGGATCACCCATGCAAAATGTTTAATTAACTTCTTTTATTAAGCAAATTGGTCACAGCAACTATAGGTCTTATTCCCACCGGCACTATAAGTTCTATGATATTAAGCAAGCCTATCTGTCTATCAGCATAGACGGAAGGGGGATCTAATTAAGACTGAGGCTAGCCATCTTGGAGGAGCTGCAGATTCCACTCTCCAGCAGGAGGAATTTATGAAGTGCGCTGCCTTTGCTGGAAGGGATGACATAGAGGATCCCAATGGTAAGAGCCGCTACTTCCTGGACGCTTGTAACTTAAAATGGCAACTGCACTGTAACACTGCGAGCCCCTTTTATGTTAGAGCAGTGCATCACAACAAAGGCAGTTATGATTATTAGTACAGAGAATCATTTTAATTATGGCTAGGCTAGTGCTGGAAGGAGAATGTAGTAGTGTAGTAGAAATAACAGAGCGGATTCAGTTTTGCTAAAGCTTCCAAAAAAGTCACCAAGGCTTAAATACATTATCAATATTTGATATTGGCTCTGTAAAAATGTGTCATGTTTTTAAAAATGTGGAACGTTCGGTTCCTCTCTGGGGGACCAACCACCTGCGCACTTCCGCCTCTAATGACAAAGGGCTATAGATAAGCCCAGAAGATGGGTTTGGAAGGAGGCCAGATAGCCACCTCTCCCACATCTGGCAGCTTTTCTTCAGGGTAAGTCAGGGATGAGAAAGGAAGAAGGTGACTGTCCTCTTCCTCCCCTTCCTGTGTGATGGTAACAGAGGCAGCAATAGGACCTTTGATACCTGTGATGGGACCTCTGTCAGACTCTTTGCTAGACACCCCCACCGAATTCATGCCCCGTTCACTATCAGAGAATATAGGAAATTCGAGATAAAGAAACAGGGCTAAAAGACTACCCGATGCGTCACGTCTTGCCATGCAATGAATGAAAGGTAAAGAGAGGAGTCATAGGAAAGAGGATCTTTGCAGGAGGAAACCAAAGCCAGCAGGGCAGTACTGCTGGCTCTTAGGAAATGTGGAAGGCAGTAGGGCCCCATGTTGACACCTCCTCTATGTCGCCTCTGACACGGAGTGGAAGAAAGAAGATGGCCATTATGTTTGATTTCAGGTCCTTTCCATGGACGGGAAAAGTTAATAATTTTGCATGTTGGATTTGTTGTGGGTGAACCAAGTCTCCCAACCCTAGTGAGTAATGGTCGAAGAAGAGAAGCACTTTTGTGCATTTTTATCAGCAGGTATATTATATAGAAAGCAAAGAAACACAAATATGCCTAACCTCGCTGGCCTCCTAGTGCATCAGTGGGCTTGTCTTCCCTTGTCTCACTGCAGGCAGTTTTGTACTGGTGATAAAATCTCCATACCTATATGTTAGTGTGTACACACGGTTTCTTGAGTCTGAGCCAGTATCATGTTTGCAGGCTCAACAATCACTTAAAAATATTACTGACTTCTGCCAGAATATGCACGATAAAAATATGGCTAAACTTAAATCCCATCCTGAATTCCTGTGGAAGAGTAACTGAGAAAAAGAGAAACTGTTTTTTATAACACGAGTGGGAGTTTGAGCTTTGTAAATATAACAGCTAATTGTAAAAATTAAAAATTGACATCCAAATATCTTAAATTGGGCAGAGCTGAAATGTGACAAATTCAAAACTGTCATTAAATAAATTATCACTGTCTGTATTCCTCTCCCCATTTATATTGTTATAGATTATATTCCCGATATTACCGACTAACTAGATACAGGAAACATTGCCATAAGATTTACCCCAAATATGGATAATAGCAGCTCCATGGCATTTTGTTTAGACAAATATAAAATACATATAAAATAATTTGCCTGTTATTCATATTTACGGTAAAGCCATTGATTTTCATGGCACTATCCAGAGGTAAAATATAGATTAATTGTAGTTAAGATTGCCCAACACATCCCATTATAAGACACTGTTTTCAGTTGCTTGTAATTTTGCCAAACTAACTGTTCAGGCTGAAAATTTCCATGCCCGGTCTCTACCTCAGACTAAATCTATATCGAAAGAGTCTTTCCTATGTTCTTAATGCTCTCACTTCTGGTAACCTGAAGGAAGAAGAAACTGCCTGAATGGAACACAGAGGGATGAGGAACAGGGTGGGGAGCTGGCAGAGGCTGCATAGGCAGAGCATGGGGGGAGGTGGATAGGAACAGAGAAGTGGAAGGAGGGCAGACTGGAGGAGAGGGGGACCAGACACAGATGGGAGCACAATGGCTTATCACCAATAAAGCACACTCCCCTCCAGAACCTGGAATTGAACCCAGGAGTTCAAAGTCTTTACATTCCTCTGCTGTAAGCAAATAGCCACGAAACCCACTAACAAAGTATGTGTCTGTCTCCCTCCCTCCCACTACTCTGCCAGCTCAAGCAATACATGTCTGTGCTGTGGATCTAAAGGTCCAAATCCCACTGATGATCCAAACTGGGGGTCAAAGTGGTGCCACATGCATAGATGGATTAGGGGTTTGTGGAGCCCTGGGCCAGAGCAAGCAGGGGCCCCTCCCCATCCCTTCCACCTGCAGTCCCTTAATTCAGGCATTTGCGAACTAACATTCTATTAAGGTAGTGGTTTTGGATAAAATATTATACACTTATAATAACTGGACAACTCCATATTTTCCACAAGACAGGTCCAGCTCTTCCTGTGCACTCTGGGATCTTTACACAGTTCTGGCAGTGCAAAGCAACCCTAACACCAATAGGTTGGCATCTTGAGGATTCTCCCTCACTGAGGGAATCTTTGTATGGCAAAGAGTTAGTGATTCCTCTCAGCAACGGATGGAAGGAGTGTGGCTGGAACATCTGGAGCACATTGGGTATTGTCAAGGGAATGGCCCTTCAGTGCTGCTACAGTTAACACCAAATAAGACTGGCAACACATTCTTACCTACAGCAGACACTAGCACCAAGGCATGAACTGTCTTTACACTAGACTTCTGTGTTCCAGACACATTTTCTCCTTGATTATTTCTTGCTCCAATATGGGATGGGGTAGGGATAGCTCAGTGGTTTGCACATTGGCCTGCTAAACCCAGGGTTGCGAGTTCAATCCTTGAGGGGGCCATTTAGGGATCTGGGGCAAAAATTTGTCTGGGGATTGGTCCTGCTTTGAGCAGGGGGTTGGACTAGATGACCTCCTGAAGTCCCTTCCAACCCTAATGTTTTGGTCTCATGGCTATAAGTTTCCCAAGTAAGGCAGCATCTGTCTAGTGCTGTAATATGAGGTTTTTCACTAGGCCATCCTTTCTGCATTCCCCCCAGGTCTCTCTATACCATTAACAAAAGACAATCCGGAAGACAGAAATTAAGCTGGGAAGCCACTGATGGATTTTACAGTGAGTAACAAATCTCAATAGTAAATACATTATTTGTAACATTTAGATTGTGGTGGAGCCTAGAGGCCAATACAGTCAAAGAGAGTCCAGGAAATGACACAGAGGCCTGATCTGCAATGGAGGCTTGTGAGCAAAAGCATTTCATTTGATACTGCTAATGCCAAAGATACTGGATACTTAAAGCATAACTAAGTATAGACCATTACAGAAAGACTCTTCTTTCCAACTACAAAGCAGTCATACTGCACCTAAGTTAGGCTTTTGGTTGGTTTGTCTGATGCTGACATTTAGAGCAAGATAAATCAAAAGTAGAAGAAAGTGAATGTGTTTAATTAGCTAATTAACTGCACCATTTAATTTATTTTTAAAGGTAGTTTAACAGCACCCACAGAGGAGTAACCTCTTAAAGCATATATTTATCTAATTGGTCCATTCCTAGGTTTAATCTACAAAAGAAGAGAGAGATGAATTGCTTTTGACATGCAAAATGGCAAAAGAAAATAAAAAAAATGCAAAATGGCATAAGTATAATTCATGCAATTAGCAGGAAAAAATAGATTCATTCCAATCTAGTATTTCAACTGAGAAAGAGATTAGAAGGCTACTGCTCTGAAACTAGGAATAATACACTACGTGTTCCAACCAAGTAAATTCATTTTCTATGGGGATAAAGCCTATTTTAAGTAACAAGTGCAATGGGTTATTTGATGTCCACGCATCCCCACCAAGCAATAACTTTTTGAGTATTAGGCTTTCTGGGGGATTTGCTGAGGGAAAAAAAAAATCAATGGCCTGAAATAAAATTATTTCCTTGGAAATGCCCTGGGTCTTTATTGCTATTGTAGCTTTAATACATAAATAAAAGAATTAATAATAATATATTTATTGTCTTGCTTTGAAAGAATGATGGCACCATGGGGAAAAACACCATGGGAAGGATGTGCTTGAGGTCTACTATTTATTGTATGGAATTCTGTTTTAGAGCAGGTTTCCACAATTCAGTTTAAGTGCTTATTTTAAATATTGCCCTCAAAGTTATACACAAAACTCAATTTCAAGTAAAACAAAGAAAGTAAAATAAAGGCTGTAACACAAATGGCCAGATAAATGAATACAAAAATGTATTTCAGCAATAAATAAACTGAAGCAAAACACTGAAGTTTTCTTTTTTAATATTGCTGCTTTTTCATTTATAATTCAGTAGCAAACTCTTACTGTCTAATTTAAAAGGTGGTAATAAATTTAAATTGAACATCTAGGGTTAAATTCTAACCTCAGGCTCTCCAGACATACAAGAAAGGCTTTTGTGTTATGTTGCTGTTCACTTGACAATTTCAACTGTTGCAAGAATCACAATGTTTTAAACAAGCTGGTGGATTTTTCCTGTGGTGCTTTCACAGATTTCACTTCCTGAAGGTGGACCTTCTGATAGAAATTACACAAAACGATGTGTAACAAAAGGTGTGAAACTAGCAGTTTAAGCAGTGTGGGAATACCACCCTGATTGTACAGTTGGTTTGTTTTGTTTTTGAAAGAAGTTAATTTCAGCCTACCACTTTTCAGACTACTATTATGTTGGATAGGTAAAAGAGATTTAAAACCTACAGCACTCCATTCTCAGCTTAGTTTACTGAGACAGACCTAGTGCTGACAACTGCTGATACACTCACTGAAACAATAATGAAACTGCTAGGATTACAGGTGTGACTATCTGTATAGTCCCTTCCCATATATTTTTATAAACCATAAAAAGATGGATGCTTACAAGTCTACCTTTGCTTTTATTTCAAAATAACTTCATTTAGAAAAGCTATTCTGCCTAAAGTGGTGTGTACTTTTTTTTTAAATCATATGAAATCCTAGCGATATATTCAAGGTGTTATTAAGCATGAAACATTTTAGTTTCCTCAAGTTTTTCTTAATATTAAATAGGGTGATATGAAACCTCCCCAAGTCTCAAGTGTCAGTCCTGAGATTCCCATGATTTAGCAACCTCCACACAGTCACGTGCCATTGGGATTTGTGCATTTCTCCCACCTCACTTGTCAATCTTGGTCACTGCTAGTTGTTCAGTACACAGGAGGCTACCCGAGTGTAGGAAACATTCCTCAGAACACAAGGTAGCACACACATTTAACCTCAACAAGGCAACATTTCCCATGGCAACTGGTGGGATGTTGCTCTTCAGACATTATATTAACACATTACTAAACAGTGCTATTTAACACCACACCCATTGTATGAGTGATCATCTTGCATATAAATTGGGCATTACGGTAGGACTGCCATATATGGAAAAATTGGCCAGGAGATGTATAATTTTCCAATAGTACACTGCTAGCAAGAAGGCCCTCTGAAGAGGCATTATTCCTTTAATTTTCAAACCCTTCTGTGGAGATTTAGCAAAGTGGAATTCATTATTTATGTGTTTATAAATATGCACCCCTAGTATTTGGATGCAGTGACTGAACATACTTTAAAAAATTACAACAAAATTGAAATCCACACTATAACAGCAATACTCACCAAGATGGATCGTAATCTGCGACTTGACGACAACGTCAACAACCCAGCTCAGGAGGGCAAAAGAAAACTTTTAAACAGATGTATTTAAAAGTCAGTGGGAGTCAAGCAGATAAAAATCTAGTGCAACACTTTGAAACTGTAACCTTTCCATTGGAGTTGTGCACAAAAAAGTGACCCTGTAAATATGATGTCAAGAGGTTGCATAGTGATTCCCTGTGCTTCACATCAGGGCTTTGATGTTTGGCTATTGGTAGCGGGAATTCTCTCAGTGGGTAATTGTTGGGAATGGAGAGAGTCAGCATGAAGGAAATGAGGGGATGATGAGAAAGTGGGCTTTTGAGTTAGTTTCTTTGTGCTTTAAAGAAAGGCCAAGACCAAAACCTGCTAGGTAAGTGTCCCTCTGCTCCCACACTTTGGGGTTTATATAGGTCAAACACTTGGCTATGACCCACTTCTGGTTCTGCAAAAACCAAAACCCAGTTGGCTAAGTTTTGCAAAACTAAAATTGATCTCTTCTCCAGTTTGTCTCATTTCTGGCTGGCTTAAAAATAAAACCTGTGAATTATTTTCTTTTTGGGACTGCAGGGGATTCAGTCAAATCAGTCATTCTTGTCAGATCATTCTGATTTCTTCTCCAATGTCTTGTGATTAAAAGTACTGATACTGACACACATTAACACCACAATGACAAAAGTTAATGCAAAGGCTAACAGATAGAGTCTCTCACCATAGACCATTTCATAACATTAATAATACAGAAAACATCCATTAATATGTAATTCAATATCCAGGATGCACAGGCTGTCAAAACTAGGTAGCCAAAATCATTCTTCACGTACTTTTAAGCCTCTCGCTACCCCTGGTGCCCCAAATAGAGACTGTATCAGGCAAGACTGTGAAACTGCTTTCCCTACCAAAGAGGGTTGGCATGTCACCAGATACTCATTCCACCAGCAATCATGCCAGCTCAGTGAAGCAAGATGCCTTTTCTAAGCCACTTCCATCTGGGAGAGGAGCAAATATTTAGGTTGCTAACCTGTATTCCTGGTATACAGGTCTGCAAATATAACTGCAGATATAGATTCATCATTTGCATTACTTGAAATTTCAGGGTTATGAACAATATAATTTTAAATATTATTTATACCCCCACTGTTGTTAGATTGAATTAATTAACAAAACCAAATCCTGCAATTTTTATTGCTTCAGAAACCATGCCTGCGCTACACCAATATAAAAGATTTAGAGAAAAATACACCTTGTTAGCCTGGGGTCTGAGATAGAGACATGCCTGTGAAGTGTCCAGCATCCTATTGGTATTATATAAATAAAAACAAAACTCAAGTTTTCCAAGCAACTCATGATTTTGGCTGGCAACTTGAGGCACCTAAAAAGGGGCCTGATATTCAGAGGGAGTATACTGAATACTATCTGAAGATTAGGCCCAAAGTGCCGCAAAATGGGAGTTCAAACAGAGCCTCCTAAAGTAATGAGTCACTTAATAAAGTAGGCCTAAACAAATCACAAAAAACCTGTGTCAAAAAACAATAAGTCTTAACCTTTAATATTCCTGGAGAACAAAACAGAAGTGGGGTACTCTTTGAGGCTATGTCTACACTGCAATCAGGGAGTGTAACTGCAGTGAGTGGAGACATAGCCGAATTATCTTCAATCTGGCTAGCTCAGATACTGAAGCAGGGAAGCTGCAGCATCATGGACTTCAGTGCAGGCTATTGAAGCCCATCCAGATAATTACCTTGGGTCCTGAATGGGCTTGTACAACCTGCACTGAAGCCTGTGCTGCCATGGCTTCTTGGTACCCGAGCTAGCTTGATTAAAGCTCTCTCAGGTATGTCTATACCTGCTGTAGTCACTCCTAGATTGCATACCTTTAAATATCAGCCAGCTTGAAGCACCCCACAAACAACATCCACCAAGACATTCCCCACAATTTCTCCTCACCCAGTCAGCTAACCAGAAAGTCACCAGTTTCTCCTAACCAACCCCACCCAATGCTGCCAAGCTTTGTACAAAACTTCCAGTTCTAATCCCACCACTGCTTGTAAATTTATAAATATGCAAATTAACTGAACTAATCTGCATAAAATGTCACATGGAGCTGCACAAAACTTGGCAGTTATTGTAACATTGTAAAACAATATAACTTGCACTTCTACATCTTTCATCCAAGGCCCAAGCACTTTGCAAACACTAATTAAGCCTCATAGATTTACTACATCCTGTCAGTAGATTAATTCTTGATCAGTTCTTGTAGATAGCCTGACCATCTGTCTACGTCTTCAATTTGCCTGTGGACAAGTGTCATAAATTTTACCCTGCTGTTCCTCAGTAAAGCTTATTTTCTGCTCATCAGCATCATAATGAAAATGTATGACAGCCTATCAAAACCAGTAATTTTACCTTGGCAAAATAAGCCATTTCCAAAAGCCAGAAAGTTTAGATTTTTTAAAAGCCAATTTAATTCTTGGACTTGCTAGTTTCAAAATGTGTAGATTTTAAAAATATATGTAAGTGTCGTGTTGTAATAATGTTTAGGTTCTGACTCAGGCAAAAAATCTTAGACATTTCTCAGTTCAGAATGTTTCTGGGTTAACTCATCTCATTGTATCTAGAGAGAGCAACTCCTTGAGGCCCCATTCCTGCAATCAGACCTTGCAGCAAATCCTTGCACCCATGCAGAAACTCATTGTCTTTCCATGCAGATACAAGGGTTATACAAGTCCCTTGGAAGCCATTGGCCCTCTGAATAGGCACTAGCAGCTGTCCACATGAATCTAAAGCAAGATCAGGGCTGTAGTCCTCAGTGGGCCCCTGAACATGGGATGATTATCCTCAACTGCAAGATACAATTCCTGAATCGATTAGATAGATAGATTAGATGGATACTTTATGGATCACCTGGTTGCAAACATCCCTGATTTTGGGGGTGGGGGGTTTTACAACTCTAAAAAGAGTCAAAGGACCTAGCTAACTCTTCATTGTTTTGCTCATGTTAAAAAATTCTTGAGACCTTCTTTGAATTGCTCCAGCACCTGCAAGTTTGGAACCCAAGTTTTTTGTTTTTTTTTAAATTGGGGGTGGGGAAGAACCTCTGTATCAGGGATATACCTACAGCTGTCCCCAAGAAAATCTGCCTGAATTTGGCCAAGTTATAACCCTTTGAATAAATTGCATGCTCAGTAGAGATTTCAATTTTAGCAGCTAAAATCTCTGAAGACTCCATCCTCACTAAATATTCTGGGGCCTCTCAACCCCTATTGCTGAGCATCCCCCATAGCTTCTAGTGCTCCATACCAGGGTGGGGCTGGGTGACACCTAAGAACTGTGGAGAAATAAGCTTCTGATTCAATTGCAGAGGGGACAAAAGCTGGATGCGGGGGGAGGTAAAAGGAGTGTATTGGAACAAGGAGTCTGGTGAGATGGACTGGGGAGAGAAAAATGTAACTAGGAGTTGAAGGAGGTGGGGTGACTAGGACTGGTTGGGCAAGGAACTGGGGTGGGGGACAAAGGCAGGAGAGACAGATCTGACAAGGACCTGGGGGAGAATTGGGTCTGGCTGGGCAAAAGACACTGGGATAAGGAGCCAAGAACGTGGAGGGCAGAGACAGATTCAATGAGGGTGTCAAGAAGGAGACTGGGAATGGGGTGGGAAAAACAGATAGATAGATAGGGTGAGGAATTAGAAGGAAGAACTATGACTGGGAGCAGGGAAGGAGAGACTGGGACTCAGACAGCGTAGAGGATGAGACTATGACTGGCTGGGCAAGTAGATTGAGGTTACGATGAGAAACCTAAGGAGACTGGGACTTGGTAGGCTAGATCAATGGGACTGGGACAGGTTGGAGGGGATGGGGCAGATGTACCTGACTTTGCAATCTTAACACTCTTTTAGCAGTGTGTTTGTGTAAAATGCATACATATTGGCCTGATTTTGAAAGGTTCAGCGCACCCGCTGCTCCCATTGACTGGAGTCAGACGTGGGCTCTCAGTACTTCTGATAATTAGGCTAATAATGTACATAATATATGGGATACAATGTACATATAGAGTACACATGTAATATCATGTACATATAGGTGCATGCACAGAAATGTCTGTTCATGTGGTGTAGGATGTTTGTTGGCACTTATTTGGGGTGACTTCCATAACAATTTGCAAGCACTGTTAGATCCTTCTTACTGAAGGGCCCTATCATGTGTTTAGTAAGTTGATCATTTCCAGCATGAGCAACTAATACAGACTCAATCGCTCAGACATTTATGCACACGTGCTTGACATTAGTAGTTCCACTGATTTTGATGGAACTATAGATGAGATTAAAGTTATCTGCAGGATTGGGGCTTTTACTGTTAAGGGTAATTAAGCAAATGTCCTTTGTTTTTTTTTTTATTATCTATATGAATGTGTTTAATGTAAGTGCATCCAGAAACATCAGGCCATATTTAAATCAGTGGATTTGAAGGAGATTGGGCATATTGCGACAAGTATAGTTTTTTGAAATTATAACACTAATATAGCATATAGATCCACTAGTTATCTCCTATCAGTGTGTTATTTATCTTTCAAGTGCTTGAGTTTTTCCATGGATTTTACATATTATATAAAAGAAAAAAAATTAAAAAAAAAAAGACCCAGGGAGCTAATTATGGGTCAAAAATAAAATGATAGTGTAGTTCAATTCCTGTGTGCTGGAAATAGATCTGTTATTTCAGACACTGAATTGCCTCCCCCAAAGAAAATCCTGTGGGGAAAAAACCCACCGATAGCATCCTGTTATCAGATGCTTGAACACTGAATGAAGGTGCAGTATAACTGTCAAGTTATACTAGCAGGTGAATTCAGTTAGCTCCAATCTGAATTGAAAGGGGTCAGATTCTCTCTCTGTCTCAGAGACTGAAGTAATTAGGATCGGAAGAGGAGAATATGGAATGACAACCCTAAGAATAACCAGCCTTGGGATGATTGTAGTTTGAGAATTTATTTGTTTTAACAGTAAAGCCAAACTCCAAGAAGTAGGTGGTTTGGACTATACACTTAAATATACAAGGGTGGGAATTCCAGCTGTTTACACAAATATATACTGGTATCTCTGGAACCTGAATACACAGCCCTGATACAGATGCTTAGATGAAACCCTTTATCTATTGAACTGCAGGAACATGAAAATAGTTTAATAGCCCACAAGACTTCAGCACAGAAAATGAAGATAAGTATAGTTTGCAAGTCAAGTTCCTAGAAGAATTTAGGTAGGAATGTGGGCAAGACTTTCACCTCTAGCCTTGCAGAAGATGCATGTAAACTACTGGGTGATCCAACAGCTGGGGAAGATAAAATCCAAATAACTGTACTGTTCCAGTTGCTTCTCTCAGGGGTTTTCCTTCATTAACTTAGAAGCAAAGATTAAAAATCACACAACATGAGCAGCCTCACAGCCCCTCGGGATCTTGTCTACAGACCCCTTCTCTTAACAGGCACAACAAGTCCTATTCTTGGTCCTTTCGTGATCCTGGGTCTCTCCTGCCTAAAAGTCTGGAAAGCTTTCCATGAAATGTCCTGGAAGGCATGTGATTAGGGGCAGGCATATGAACAGTTCCAGCTCTCACCCACAGAGATCCCTAATACCACATTGGAGTAGTCACCTGGCCTGACTATGAGGGAAGAGTTTTCACTGAATCAACACAACAACTTCCTGGAACACACCTGATGTTCTCCCACTCAGACCCTGAAAAGAGCTGCTTAAAAATTAAGTCATCTTTTTTCGAGGGGCAGAGAGGGGAGAAGGTAGGATGAAGTGGAGTAGAAAATGTCTGCAAAATTGAACTTTTTTCCACATGAAAATAGAAACTATTTCATGTTGAATCGAAACTGTCAAGCTGATCCAAAACAAGATGTTTCAATGTTTCTGACTCAAAGTTTTTCTCAACTTTCATTCTGCAAAAAAGGTTTGATATTTTGTCTTTTTATGCTGACCCAAGATGAAAATATAGAAATATCAGAATTTCCCAAGGGAAGGAAATTCCATTTTTCAATTTGGTATAGCACTCATAAGGCATTCTTAGTTTATCAGATTACAGCCTGTAATAAAATGGCGGCAGAGGAAAAAAATATCCCTGTTTGTAAGGTCTCCTGCATAACCTGACCTCATATGGTAAGGCTTGACTTAAATACTCACACACAAGTGTGAGTGCATACAGAAACTGAAGTGTGGTTTGAATCAGCAGGTGAAGTCTATAGCCATCTTCCTGTCTAAAGCCAACCAGGGGGAGGTCAGAGTTTATTATTTCATTGATATAATGTTATGCAGTATTTCATATGAATAGCTTTATTAAGAGGGACAACAGACCACAAGAGTAGATATTGACTTAGGTATATATTTACTTTTCCTACAACATTCTTTAAAACCTCGTATTAACCATTCTGACAGTACCATAAGTGATTCTGTAGACATCATGTTCAGTATTGAGAAAGATCAAGCAGAACAATATAGCTATTTTTGTAATAGTTTTGCACTGCTGAATTGTATTTTACAAATAAATAGCTTCTATATACTCCAGATCATGTTATTAAGTTTGCCATTATCAATTCAGGAAACATTGTCTCTGAATTCTACATTACTTGCCAGAACACAAGTAATTACTCAACCTCAAGACTCAAGTTTACAAGAAGGGAAGACAAGGTTTTTCCCAGCACAAGCCTTTGGAACTCATTACTGGTGGTAAGAACCACCATTATTCCACAGCCTTCTGAGTGAAGTGGAAAATCTTACTTCTTTGACTTAGCTTTCCTCATCACCTCAACTGAAATTGTAAGGAAGAAGAGAGGCATTTAAAAGAGAACCTTGTCTACAGGGCTTCATGACCCTCCCCAGTTGAGGTTTCCTCCCTGCAGGGGAAAGTTGAAGGCAAGAAGGAAGCATGTAAAGGGAAAGAATAGGATGGGATAGAATACAGAAGAATTGGGGGGGGGAAATTGCAATAGCCCCAATTGCCCCTAGGGAAGTAGGTAGAAAATTTGACTACTGGCCTATTGTGATTTTGGCTTATTCATTCTCTGAAAGGTGCTCAGATGCTACAGAAACCTGGATTAGATTGACTGTGGTACTACACATCAATCTAAATTCCATTTTGTGCTCATGAAACTAAGAAACTGATAATATACCAACTACACCTAGGCAGGGTGTCCTATAGGCGTTCACACACAACCCCACCAAAAGTACTTTAAATCCTGACTAACAACACACATTCCATTCTGGCCCATGTGTCATCTCTAGAGCAGAGACTTCTGGTCATACCATAGTAGGTACATTGTGTGTGACAAATGCACAGACAGGATCAGGCTGCTATCACCAACTCCTCACTGCTTATGTCCAGTCATAGAAGACATCAACTCAGTTCTCTCCAGAAGTTTATGAACTTAATCACTGTGCCAGCAGCCAACTCCTGGAGCCACAAGACATGGGTATGTCAAATCAAATGTTGCTGTTATACCCAGGCAGTTCTTCTGATACCAGTGCAGCTAAATAACTATAACTGAACATAACCGAGCCAAGTATTTCTATTCTGATACAGGCATATTCTGCCAGAGCAGAAGAAGCCCTCCAACAGGCAAATTAAAACCAAAATGAGTCTGTTCAGGCTCTACTGTTCATTAACCTTTCGCTTCAGATATTGGAAGCTGGAAGTCTGCAAATAACTAATAAATTATCCTGTCAGGGATTTAAAGAATAAGGCTGCACAGAGGAGGTTCTGAAGCTGCCCCTTTCTTAGTTATAAAGGCATTTTTCATTTTCATGTTGATATTAATATTAATGTATTGTTGATAACATGAGTCGGCAATACAGTGACAGTTCAATCAACATGAACAGTGGAATGAATTGTACTACAAAATAATCTACTGAGTGTTGTTTTCTGTGTATGCATGAATCTCAATTACAGCCCCTCCAATAGCTCTAAAAAGATGGCAATTGATTATCTCTCACCAGCTTCATTTCTTCTCCATCAGTAAAAGTTGGGGTAGGGATCCAACTTCCGACTACAGAGAAATCAATTGTGTGGGCAGAAACATACAAGTATAACCCTTCTCTGCAAGGTGTTGTCTGCAACAATAATAGGTAGGGGTCCCTGTTAAAACTAAAACACCATCAGCTCCAGCCCCCACCTAGAATTTCTGGGATCACTAAATAGCTTCCATTTGTAAGCACTGACTCTGTTTATGAAACAAGGAAAACTCTATAAGGGGAAAGGAAACCCAACATCAAGCTTGGGAAAACAGAGCAAACTACATCTATATGACTGATTCATAAAACACTCCCGGCTCATGGTAACTTTGGCAGTCGTGCACCTGGTTCCCCACCTATCACTGAGAACAACCTATAAGCAAGTGGTGGTATCTGTGGGTGGCATAGTCAGAGTCCTGAGGTGCATTGGGTGAGTCCTTTGGGAAGTGCTGCCTGGTTTTGCCCAGAGGCTTCACCGACTAAACCACTACAGTGACGTAAGCTTTATATAGTGTCTGGGTAGGAAGATCCCCACCAGAGTTCACTTACCTCTGCTGCCGTCCTCTGGGCCTATCAAAGAACTGCCTCTGCATAATCTCCCATCACAAAGTTCTCTGCAACTGCTCTCACAATTAAGTTCTCAGTCTGGGTCATCCCTCACCACAAAGTCCTCTCAACAGCACAGCATCCTTAGGGAAGGAGAACCAGTAGCATACAGGACCCTTGAGAAGACTTCTTGTCACTGGTGATGCACTCTTTGTCACAAGATAGGAATCCCTCCCCCTTCGGTTCAGTTCCCTTATCAACCAGTTCTGGCTTGTGTATAGTTCTGTTGACTCCTCAGGTGTCACTGGAGGAGTTCTGGGTAGAAAGATTATGTAAATATAGTTGTACTTTTCTCTTACAGATGATGGCAGAGAAATCCTTCCCCTCTGGAGCTTCTGGGAAATATCTTATGCAAATGAAGCAGTTATGTGGCCGTTCCTCCCCTTGTTTGCCGACAGACAGGAGCAAAGCTTACCTTCAGAGCTCGAAGCCACAGGACTTACATAAAGAATAGTAAACAATGCTCAATGGATAAGGATCAGGAGTTGCACCATTTATAAATCTGTGTACTGTGGTCCTGAAAGTGTTTGCTGGGAGTAGGTCAATTTAGTGGAGAAGGAAGGAAGGAGGTGGAAATAAACAAATAAATGTTTATTTAAAAATGTAAATAAACTTAGTTACCCAGAAAACAAACAGTATGAAGATCTCGTAGCCTCTTGGAAATAGGGAAAGTGGTCCAAAAGCATCATGAATGTGGTCCCACCTCTGTGACCAAAACAAAGCAGATACACAGTCCCTTTAAATCTGCAGGAATACAGAGGTCACTGCCAGGGAAAGGACACTTATAAATATGCAGATCTTGTTGCAGCTCAGAGTAAGCACAGCTTTGGTTCCCGCTGTGGAAACCATGTGGAGCAGCCCTTCTGCAATGTTCTACGGAGGCCAGAAAAAGAGTAGATGCAACTTATACCCTATCTCCTACTGCTGGCCACAGGTTTTCCAGCAGGCAATTCTGCAAAGTACAGGGCAGAAATTGGCCAGTGGCTTGTAAAAATGCAGTTAATTGATTGGGACAGGCAAGTCGGTGTGAAAATAAAGATCTGTAAATTTGCCCCAAACTCTACATATGCCAGTTCTGAGTTTCATAAAACTTAGTGAAAACTTGTATCTTTTCAGAACTTCTTTTCTAATTTCATGCACCTCTGTAAGTCCTGCTCTCAGCCCCGACTAGAAGCAGGATGTGTTGAATACCAAGAAAAGTCTGTCCCTGGAAGAGTTCCAGTTCAGTTTTACAAACTCAAAGGTCTGGATGGCTCTTGTCGCAAACAAAAATCCAAATTTTTGGCTGCTTACAGACAACTTCTGAACGGTTTGAGGTTCACACAAGCAGTATTGATTGGTTGAATCACACTGCACTAAGAAACACTTGGTTAGATCATGTCCTTCTGATTTTTAAGATGAAGGTCTACTTGACCTCTCACAAAAATGTCACTGTGGGATTCTACGTTTGGTGCACCTCAGTAACACCAGGTCACATAGGCTCCATTTACACAATGTTTTTTCCTAATTGCCAGCTCTAGTAAACTACTTGTGGTCTGAGAGTCAGGTTCTTTTCCATTTCACACATCTTATCACCACCAGAAATAAATATTCTGAAGGCCAAACTGGGCTTTCAGATATGATGCAACTGGGTCTTATCTCAACTGACTGGAATTTAATGCACAGTTCTACTGATTATGCACAAGGGAAAGAGATTCCATCACACCTCATTTCCTCTAGCCATGTGTGATTCTGCAGAGCTAAATGGAGTAAAGAGCAATAAAAACTTTCTTTTTTCATTAAAGGGAGCAGATATGACATTGAATAAAAACAGGAAGCAGACATAATGGATATTTAGCTGGTGCAATTTTTAAATAGCCCAATTTCAGAGTAAATTTGGAGAGTCAGATTATTAGACTGATATTTGAACTTTAACCTGGGTGTTACATAGCATTAAACATCGTATCAGAGCACCAGAAGCCCACCACCCTGACATCCCAGCATTATATTACTTTGAATGGAAAATATATTGCAAAGATGATTCCAACAACTCACAAGATTGGGGACTCCTATGCACTGGATATTGCTCTTTACAGAGCGTTCATAGTACCTCTATTGTTATGATTTCTTAGCAATGAGTCTAAAAGACTCTTTCATAAGACCTTTCGGGGTTATGGAGCACTGTCTTATTGCATTAGGAATGGTCAGCCTACTAAATCCTTACTACATTTAGTGAAGTTACAAATTATGCATGTAATAAAAGTAATTTTTAAAAAGATTTAGAGACCTCACCTCTCATTCTCACAGGCTAACACTAGCAGATAACTTAGCCAATGCCCTTACAATACAAAAATCTCATTTTTCCAAGTATGTATGGCTGTGTATGTATGGGTTAACTTCAATTCTTCCACCTTTCTCCCTTCATTTTGTTTTTGGTGCACATTTACACCAAATGTCTGGGCCAAGAATAGACATAAAAGTGCCAGTTAATCATGGTTAAAACTATCCGGAAGGCCAAATTTAGGCTGCTAGGTAAGAGATTGAAGTCCAGGACCGCCGTAGTAGCATTCTCTGAAATGCTTCCAGTTCCATGTGCGGGGCCAGTTAGACAGGCAGAACTGCAGAGTCTCAATGAGTGGATGAGATGATGGTGTAGGGAGGAGGGATTTAGATTTATTAGGAACTGAGGAAACTTTTGGGAATGGGGGGAACCTATAAAGGAAGGATGGGCTCCACCTAAACCAAAATGGAACCAGATTGCTGGCAGTTAAAATTAAAAAGGTTGTAGAGCAGTTTTTAAACTAAGCACTGTGGGAGAGCCGACAGGTGTGGAGGAGCATGTGGTTTGGACAAAAACATCCCTTAGGGGAGGATCTATTAATGGACACTATATGTCCTGGTAAGGAAAGAATGGAAGATGATAAAATATGGATAGGATCTGATGAGAAACAGTCAAATGAAAAAAAAAGTCCCATTCAATTACATCATGTAATGGCAGACAGCTAAAAAGTGACAAGTTTTAAAAGTGTCTATATACAAATGCTAGAAGGCTAAATAATAAGATGGGTAAACTAAAGTGCCTCATATTAAATGAGGATATTGATATAATAGGCATCACAGAAACATGGTGGAATGAGGATAATCAAGAGGATACAGTAATAATAATATATCGGAAGGAAAGAACAGATCGTGCTGGTGGGGGAGTGGCACTATATGTGAAAGAAAGCGTAGACTCAAATGAAGTAAAGATCTTAAATGAACCAAACTGTACAATAGAATCTCTATGGATAGTAATTCCTTGCTATAAGAAGAATATATCACTAGGGATATATTACCAACCACCTGACCAGGATGGTGATACTGACTGTGAAATGCTCAGGGAAATTAGAGAGGCTATTAAAGTAAAAATAATAATGGAGGATTTCAGTTATCTCCATATTGACTGGGTACATGTTACCTCAAGATGGGATTCAGAGATAAAGTTTCTTGACACCTTAAATGACTGCTTCATGGAGCAGCTAGTCCTGGACTACACAAAAATGAGGAAGTTAAACAGAAATTAAAAGATACAGCACAAAAACTTAAATCCCTGCAAGCGGCATGGAAACTTTTTAAAGATACCATAATAAAGGCTCAATTTACATGTATACCCCAAATTAAAAAACATAATAAGAGAACCAAAATAGTGCCACCGTGGCTAAACAACAAAGTAAAAGAAGCAGTGAGAGGCAAAAAGGCATCCTTTAAAAAGTTGAAGTTAAATCCTAATGAGGAAAATAGAAAGGAGCATAAACTCTGTCAAATGAAGTGTAAAAATATCATTAGGAAGGCCAAAAAAAAAAATTTGAAGAACAGCTAGCCAAAGACTCAAAAAGTAATAGCAATTTTTTTTTTAAGTACATCAGAAGCAGGAAGCCTGATAAACAACCAGTGGGGCTACTGGACCATCAAGATGCTAAAGGAGCACTCAAGGACGATACGGCCATTGCAGAGAAATTAAAATAAATTCTTTGCATCCGTCTTTATGGCTGAGGATGTGAGGGAGATTCCTAAACCCGAGCCATTCTTTTTAGGTGACAAATCTGAGGAACTGTCCCAGATTGAGGTGTCATTAGAGGAGGTTTTGGAACAAATTGATAAACTAAACAGTAATAAGTCACCAGGACCAGATGGTATTCACCCAAGAGTTCTGAAGAAACTCAAATGTGAAATTGCAGAACTACATTTAAATCAGCTTTTGTACCAAATTATTGGAGGATAGCTAATGTGATGCCAATTTTTTAAAAGGGCTCCAGAGGTGATCCCAACAATCACAGACCGGTAAACCTGACTTCAGTACTGGGCAAACTGGTTGAAATTATAGTAAAGAACAAAATTGTCAGACATATAGATGAACATAATTTGTTGGGGATGAGTCAACATGGTTTTTGTAAAGGGAAATCATGCCTCACCAATCTACTAGAATCCTTTGAGGGGGTCCATAAGCATGTGGACAAGGAGGATCCAGGGGATATAGTATACTTAGATTTTCAGAAAGCCTTTGACAAGGTCCCTCACCAAAGGTTCTTAAGCAAAGTAAGCTGTCATGGGATAACAGGGAAGGTCCTCTTTTGGATCAGTAACTGGTTAAATATAGGAAACAAAGGGTAGGAATAAATGATCAGTTTTCAGAATGGAGAGAGGTGTCCCCCAGGGGTCTGTACTGGGACCAGTCCTATTCAACATATTCACAAATGATCTGGAAAAAGGGGTAAACAGTGAGGTGGCAAAATTTGCAGATGATCCAAAATTACTCAAGATAGTTAAGTCCCAGTAAGATTGTGAAGAGATACAAAAGCATCTCTCAAACCTGGGTAAAAAGGGCAACAAAAAGGCAGATGAAATTCAGTGTTGATAAATGCAAAGTAATGCATATTGGAAAACATAATCCCAACTATACATATAAAATGATGGGGTCTAAATTAGCTGTTACCACTCAAGAAAGATCTTGAAGTCATTGTGGATAGTTCTCTGAAACATCTACTCAATATGCAGTGGCAGTCAAAAAAGCGAATGTTGGGAATCATTAAGAAAGGGATAGATAATAAGACAGAAAATATATTGCCTCTATATAAATTCATGGTACACCCACATCTTGAATACTTTGTGCAGATGTGTTCGCCCCATCTCAAAAAAGAAATATTGGAATTGGAAAGGGTTCAGAAAAGGGCAACAAAAATGATTAAGCATATGGAACAGCTTCTGGCTGAGGAGAGATTAATAAGACTGGGACTTTTCACCTTGGAAAAGAGATGACTAAGGGGGGTATGATAGAGGTCTATAAAATCATGACTGCTGTGGAGAAAGTAAATAAGGAAGTGTTAATTACTCCTTTGCATAACACAAGAACTAGGGGTCACCAAATAACTAACAGGCAGCAGGTTTAAAACAAGCAAAGGGGAGTATTTTTGCACACAATGCACAGTCAGTCTGTGGAACTCTTTGCCAGAGGATGTTGTGATGGACAAGACTATAATGGGGTTCAAAAAAGAACTAGATAAGTTCATGGAGGATAGATCCATCAACGGCTATTAGCCAGAATAGGCAGGGATGGTGTTCCTAGCCTCTGTTTGCCAGAAGCAGGGAATGGATGACAGGGGATGGATCCCTTGATGAGTACCTGTTCTGTTCATTCCCTCTGGGGCACCTGACACTGGCCACTGTCAGAAGACAGGATACTGGGCTAGATGGACCTTTGGTCTGACCCAGTATGGTCACACTTTTATTCTTATCTTTCTAGTGACCTGTCCCAAGTACCATCTGATATGCAACACCACTTGATTTTTCAGATCCAGGAGGGTTGGATAATAGGGTGACCAGATGTCACGATTTTATAGGGACAGTCCCAATATTTGTTTTTTTCTCTTATATAGGCACCTATTAAACCCTCCCCCGCCCCCATACACAGAGTCCCTATTTTTCACACTTTCTATCTGGTCACCCTACTGGATAAGAATATGGTATTTCTAAACATAGTGAGGTTCGCCTAGATCTAGCAGTGACACACAGTGAATGGTAACACTCGCAGGTCATCAGCAGGGAGGTACTGCCAGTGTTTTCAACAAAGCTCCCTGCCCCCAAAAAAGATACCTTTCCCATTTAGCTTGTGGCAGCAGCAGCAGCACATGTAGTGGGAACCTATTCATCTCTACCCTTCCATCACTCCCTCTACCCTAAGACACAATACACTCTCTCAGTAACCACAAACTTCTATTAAGCTGCACTGGAAATATTTCTTTTTTCTGAAAAAAGAAAAAAAACAGATTTTGACAGTAGAATACAATATTCTATTTGTATTTTAAAAGGTAGGGGTGAGTACTGTCTGGGCATATCCTTCCCTAGGAAAATACCTGCCATTTGGTGCAATCTGGTCTATCACAAACACAAAATATTTGCTCCTTGGAGGTATTTTTATGATCCCCAAGGATAAGTGACATTTCTGGAATTGAGGATTTAGCAATATCCAGACACACAAGCGGGGATGATCCAGCAGAGGCTGGGAAATCATCCCAACCTTCCCTTCCATTTGAAGGCAGAATTTTCACATGTATGATCCTGGGAGCACCCAAGAGCCCCCTCCAGCATGTCTTGTGATTATGTAATGATTTCTTTTTGCCCACTCTTCAGGTCCCAGAATCACCACTTCACCTCCTCTAGTCTGCCACCCTGCAAATGCAGGGAATCTATACACGCTGCCAGTTACACGCTGCCTTTCACACATACACAAGTCACATCGGCTGCTACTTGACATCCTCTTTGTATAGCATCTAAACCATGCCACTGACACACAGAGAAACTGGAATCACTGAAACATCCAGAAGTTGCTCTGTGCATAGTTTAAAAAAAAAATTTAAAAAAAAAGGGCAAAACTGGGGAGGTTTTTAAATCAGAGGCTGCATCACATATTAAAAAGTAACTTTTAAACAGCGCATCATATGTCAGTGCACCAAGCAGAGAGGGGGAGAGAACCTCTACATGGTATATTCCGGTCTGTCTTTTCCTCTCTCTTTTGCTTTCTCTCTCACCCTCCTGTTTCACTCTCTCTCTCTCTCCTCAAACTCCCCCTGCAGTAGGCTGCAGAATGGGACACTCTTGTTCCAAAGCCAGCCGGCAGCTGTCACACAGCAGAGGCAGCAAGCAGCCTGTGCAAAGAGTGAGCCTACTCTGTCATTTAGGATGACTCACTGGGATCTGGCATTAATTTCTCTTTTTCTGGTAGTGGACGGAGAACAACCAAAAAGCTACACTGGATCTGATCAAGGTAAGAGATTAACACATCTTTTATGATATTATATCGTTGAGTCTGAAGAGGTGCCAAGCTCTGAACAGAGGCTGGCACTGGAGCTAATTCAGTGGGTGTTTTAACACCTGGCAGTACATGCCACCAGTGTGCCTTCCTGGTGTTAACCCTGAGTATGCCATTCTAAGCTGCATCCACTGAATAGAAAGCTAGTGAAAATACAGCATTTAAAGTGCATTTTCCTCCTTAATGCAACTTTTATGAGAACACCACCACCTGCCCCAGCACATATGAGAAGCATCTCAATGTTTCTAAATGATCAGGCATGCTTTTGTACTCAACTTCTGGGAATACAGTGTGTCAGGATTCTGTCATGGACTACTTGCAGACTCATCCACACAGCATTTGTTTCATCACTTTAATTAGTTGAAATTCCATAGTCCAAACATCACCCTGGCATGTTTTCCCCAGCAAGTGTTCTGAATGCAAATAGATTATATTCAATTTTTAGTCATTTTAAAAACTCCTGTACTTACTAAAACCATCAGAAGAAGTCTGCTGAGCACTGTATTCTGTGTGTGCATGTGTGTATGCATACATACAAATTTTGTCAATACATTTCTTTGCTGTTGATCAAAAAAATGCAGCATGCAGGAGAGTTTTACTTATTTGGTTTTGGCTAGGACAAAATCTCCCCCACCCCACCCTAACCCTAGATTCTTACATTCCTGGAGAAATTATCTTCTTCCATTTTCTGAGAAGGCATGTAATTTTAAGCAGAGTGATCTAAGCAGGCATCTACTGCTGCTCATACTTTTTAATTTTTGCTCTCTATTTGAAGCTTTCATCTAGCCTGTGTAGCCTCATCCCCAGCAAGCCAAATGTCCCATTTACCAACTGGGTTACTTCTAAAAGGTAGCACCATTAAATTGATTCTGAATTATGTTTCTTTCATGCCATAACCAGAATAGCAGACTAGCTGGTATCACAATGCAGAATCCCATAATCTTACCCTTGGATCCCTTATGGGTTAACTGTACTGAAGATACTTCTTTTGCACTATTTCTCTTACCTGTTCTGTGGAATGTCTTCTTCCAGTTGAGACTGGATGTACCCTTATTTATCACCCATTAAAAGGTGTTACATACAGCATTGACTCATATATTCTGTTTGGTCAGACCTGCTAGAATTTGACTTTTATCTGAGGGTGGTTTGTTTCTTTTAAAGCATTTAAAAACAAGAGAACTTCCCTGCAATTGTTAATATGAAAGAGTCTCTGTACAGACATGACCACAGATCCTACATTGGTCACGTCTAAGATGCTGACAAAACAGCAGTTAATGCTGAATACCATACAGCATTTGGGGAGCCAGTAAGACCAATGGATTCTTGACATAGTGTATATATTTTTGGAATCAACTCTTGCTTTCTCCACTAGGGAAAATATGTTAATAGACCCTTCTGTACCTACTGCCATGCCACACAAACATTTACACTAGTACAAAGCAATCTCAAAATTAATTGTGATTTAATTGTCCTTTTGTACCGATATTCAAGAACAGGCAAAACAAAAAATGTTTGATATTTCAGCAGGGATTATACCATATCTTCTACTGGAATCAGATTTTCTTGTAAAATGTTCAGTGTGAATCAAAACTATATTTAAGGTAATTCTTTATCACTTGGGGGGCTTACAGGCAGTTGCATTCATAAATGCCATGGAGTTTCACAGCCATTTCACCTTTCTTAATTCAATGGGGCCAGAGAAGAAAACAATCCAAGATACAGTTTGGTTGATATATCACCATGATACTGCTTTTAAAGACTTAATACTCATACTGTTTAATTATAAATTAGTAGTTATTTATTTCACACAAACTCAGTAATTTGCTACAGTGGTATATGCCAGGGTCTCTGGGGACTGAAGAGCTATATTTGACCATGTCTGGCCAATGTCTAGAATAAAAATTATCTTATTCGTAATTCCCCCCCCCCAAGAGACATCAGTATATGATCAATTTTTAATCAGCATGACTCCTTTTGGCTGGGAATTTAGTCTATTTAAAGGTAGACAATCCAGTGAGATAACACTTTTTTGTAACTTGGCAACAAGAGGGAAAAAAAATCAAGTTACATCAATCATGCATGCAAACCTTGTATTGTGCTGTCCCATCCCTAGTGAATTAAACCCTTCATAGGGCTGATGTTCTAGACTTGTGAACCAGTAGGTTTAATATAATTAAACCAGTTGTTCTAATTACAAGAGCCAGACTGCAGGAAGCCAATGCAGACTCAGTACATGCGCAAGGAGCCCCCTCTAGAACAGAACAGAATGCTTTTTTTTTTTAAGCTGCATTCTTGCAACATGCATTATTCAAAAAATATGCCATTGGTGTAACCCAAATTCTGAGACTTGTAAGCTAATGGGAGGTTGTCTGCTTTTGTTCTCAGAGACTTCATATCTGCCATTGTTCCATTTTTAGGGAAGAATGAGTGCTCACTTTAAATGCCATTTCGCTCCATTCAGTTTATTGGTCATTTGGGTATATTATTTGCTGGTGGGAGCTGGAAAGAAGGAAAGGTTAAAATAAGTTGCGTTGCTTTATAAAGAAATGCTATCACCATGGCATCCTGTGCCTCTATGGTATTTCTGGAATCAGCGGCGGCTCCAGGCACCAGCGCTCCAAGCCGGATCTGGTGGCTTGCCTGCAGGAGGTCTGCCAGTCCTGTGGATTCGGTGGCAAGTACGCTGAAGTCACACGACCGACAGACCTCCAGCAGGCAAGCCGCCAGATCCGCGGGACCGGGGACCTCCCTCAGGCAAGCCGACAAAGGCAGCCTGACTGCCGTGCTTGGAGCGGCAAAAAAGCTAGAGCCGCCCCTGTCTGGAGTGCCCATCACCTCTGTATATAAGTATTAGGGATGGCCTAAAACTGTCATGTTTAGATTTCAGTGGAAACTTCCCTAAATTGAGAGTTTGTTCAGATCTGGAGTTCTGGTTCAGCCAGTTACAAAAGACAGACCATAGAAAAGTAGGATTCTCAATCCAAAGTCTGGAGCCAGAGTTTTGCTGTGGAACCATTTCTGATAGGAGCTTGGAGAGCCAGCCATTAACTCATATTCAATGTTACTTTTGGCTGTGGGGTTTATACTGTTATTACAGACAGTGTCAGACTCTCAACATTTCTGAAGTGGGTGCATCCTGTTTGGAGGTTGTGTTATCCAAGAGATGGTAACATATGGGAAGATAGCATAAAAAGGACATCCCATAGAGATAGCAAAATACTTTAACTGCCCAAGAGCCACTAAACTAAAGCAGAATGAAATTTTCATAATGAAACTCAAAATCAGATTAAATCTCACCTAGTTTATGATTTAGTTACCAATGTGAACCCAGGCCTAGTTTTTCAGAAGTTTTACCATAGTTTATAACCTGCGTGGAGGTAGGTTTATGGTACAGATCTATTTCAGAAATTGTGGACATTTCATAAAGTTGCAACCCAAATCCGAATAAAAATCAGCTACTTTGCTCAAATTTGCACTTAGAGTTTTGAGTTTATGTGAATCCAAAACATCAATTCAAATATCAGGGGCAACAAATAAACAAAACCTCTAAGTTTTGCACATCTGTGTTCCAGTGCTCTGGAGAGATCAGGCCTAGGTGACATCTGTAAGGAAGATTTCTATTTCATTGCAGCTACTCTCCTGTACTTGGGCTTGCCTAGAATAAGGGCCAAATTCCATTCTGCGTCACATATTGCAATCCTCCTTTCACATTTTATTTAATCAAATTATGAACAAATCACAGATTCAAGTGACTACTTCTGGAAATGAAACTCAAGCAGCATTAGGAAGCGCTATGCATTGAACATGGTCAATATCATTGCCATCTTATTGTATGGTACTTCATACAAGAAAATCATAGAATCATAGAATTCAAGATCAGAAGGGACCATTATGATCATCTAGTCTGACCTCCTGCAAGATGCAGGCCACATTAGCCGATCCACCCACTCCTGAACTAATTCTCTCCCTAGACTCTGCTGTTGAATGCTCCAAATCATGATTTAAAGACTTCAAGTAGCAGATAATCCACCAGCAAGTGACCCCTGCCCCATGCTTCGGAGGAAGGCGAAAAACCTCTAGGGCCACTACCAATCTACCCTGGAGGAAAATTCCTTCTCAACCCCAAATATGGCGATCAGCTGAACCCCGAGCATGTGGGCAAGACTCTCCAGCCAGACCCTCTGGAAAAGGCTAACAATATCCCAACACTGACCCTTTGTACTAATTACCAGTGTGGCACGTTATTGACCTATTGACTAAACCCGTTATCCTATCATACCATCCCCTCCATAAACTTATCCAGCTTAATCTTAAAGTCATGGAGGTCCTTCGCCCCCACTGTTTCCCTCGGTAGGCTGTTTCAGAATTGCACTCCTCTGATAGTTAGAAACCTTCGTCTAATTTCAAGCCTAAATTTCCTGACTGACAATTTATATCTGTTTGTCCTCGTGATACCAACAAGTAGAATTCAGTGCACTTGTGCCATCGTGAGGCATTTGTAACCCCAAGAAAAGTTGTACATAGACATTACTTTTAGAAGAAAAAGAAAAAGGATGTCACATCTTGCCTATTTTACCTTCCTGTGTGATTCTTCCAGGGCAGAACTTAGTTCCGGAATGTCCTTAAACAATATCTAGTCCCCACCAAATATAAAATCTAACCTCAGGCTAGGCCAGGGATTGGCAAACTTTCAGAAGTGGTGTGCTGAGTCTTCATTTATTCACTCTAATTTAAGGTTTTGTCTACCAGTAATACATTTTAATGTTTTAGAAGGTCTTTCTATAAGTCTATAATATATAACTAAACTATTGTTGTATGCAAATAAAGTTTTTAAAATGATTAAGAAGCTTCATTTAAAATTAAATTTAAATGCAGAGCCCCCAGGACCAGTGGCCAGGACCCGGGCAGTGTGACTGCTACTGAAAATCAGCTTGCCTGCCACCTTTGGCACGCGTGCCATAGGTTGCCTACCCTGGGCTAGGCCGTTTCATAGGAATGAAAATCATGTATCATCATCATTATGCAAAACGTCCATACAATATTTATGATTAAACGTTAAACATAGCTTGCTTTGATGAGAATCTCTTTTCATATGGGTACAGTTTGACTAAATCAATCTTTAGGTTCAAAGGCATTTAAAATTAGGGATGAGCGATCCGGTTTGGATTAAGTAAGAGCAGACTTGCACCTTCACCCCAAACTGAACAGCTACATTTTATTAAAGCTGACAGGTTTTTATAAAAAGTTGGTTTAAGCTTAGGTGCTCAGCACTTTCAAAATCATGCTCAAGAGATGTACACAATCTCGCTTAAGTTCTCCAGCCCACTTCTTTAGAGTCACATTTGGGTAAGCTTCAAGTAAACATTCACAATTTCAAAATTTATCTTAACCTCTGAACATTTAATTAATCCTTCACTACCTCATCCCATTTCTTCTGATAGCATTTTAATTCTCCATTAGGAAGCAGTATATAAAATGATGTTACATATAATGGGGATTAGGGCTGTCTAGCAATAAAAGAAATTAATCACAATTAATCATGCAATTAAAAAAATAAATCTGGATTAATTGCGTTGTTAAATAATAGAATACCATTGATTTAAATATTTTGGATGTTTTCTACATTTTCCAAATATATTGATTTCAATTACAACACAGAATACAACATGTATAATGCTCACTTCATATTTATTTTTATTACAAATATTTGAACTGTAAAAAACAAAAGAAATAGCATTTTCAAGTCTCCTCATACAAGTACTGTATCATCTCTATCATGAAAGTTGAACTTACAAATGTAGAATTATGTACAAAAAATAACTGCATTGAAAAATGAAACAATGTAAAACTTTAGAACCTACAAGTCCACTCAGTCTTACTTCAGCCAATCTCTCAGACAACCAAATTTGGTTACAATTTACAGGAGATAATGATGTCTGCTTCTTGTTTACAATGTTACCTCAAAGTGAGAGCAGGCATTCACATGTAAATATCTTGTGATGCTGGGCACTTTTGTAGCTGGTGTTGCAAAATATTTACATGCCAGAAGCGCTAAATATTCATACATCCCCTCAACTTCAACCACCATTCCACAGGACATGCATCCATGCTTATGATGGGTTCTGCTCGATAAAAATCCAAAGCAGAGTGGACTGATGCATGTTCATCTTCATTATCTGAGTCAGATGCCACCAGCAGAAGGTAGATTTTCTTTTTTGGTGCTTCAGGTTCTATAGATTCTGCATCTGAGTGTTTCTCTTTTAAGACTTCTGAAAGCATGCTCCACACTTTGTCCCTCTCAGATTTTGGAAGGCACTTCTGAATCCTAAACCTTGGGTTGAGTGCTGTAGCTATTTTTAGATATCTCATATTTAAATATCTCACATTGTCAAATCTGCTGCAAAAGTGTTATAATATAAGGAAATATACCTATCTCATAGAGCTGGAAGGGACCCTGAAAGGTCATTAAGTCCAGCCCCCTGCCTTCACTAGCAGGACCAAGTACTGATTTTTGCCCCAGATCTCTAAGTGGCCCCCTGAAGGCTTGAACTCACAACCCTGGGTTTAGCAGACGAATGCTCAAACCACTGAGCTATCCCATCTCCTTCTTAAAAATGAACGTGTGTTGGGTCATCATCCAAAACTGCTATAACATGAAATATATGGCAGAATGCGGGTAAAACAGAGCCGAAGACATACAGTTCTCTCCCAAGGAGTTCAGTCACAAATTTAATTAATGCATTATTTTTAATGAGTATTATCAGCATGGAAGCATTTCCTCTGGAATGGTGGCTGAAGCATGAAGAGGCATACAAATGTTTAGCACATCTGCCACGTAAATACCTTGCAACGCCAGCTACAAAAGTGCCATGCGAACGCCTGTTCTCACTTTCAGGTGACACTGTAAATAAGCAGCATCTCCTGTAAATGTAAACAAACTTGTTTGTCTTAGCGATTGGCTGAATAAGAAGTAAGACTGAGTGGACTTGTAGACTCTACAGTTTTACATTGTTTTCTTTTTGAGAGCGGTTATGTAACAAAAAAACCTGCATTTATAAGTTACACTTTCAGGATAAAGAGATTGCACTATAGTACTTGTATGAGGTTAATTGAAAAATACAATTTCTTTTGTTTATCATTTTTAGAGTGCAAATATTTGTAATAAAAATATAAAGTGAGCACTGTACACTTTGTATTCTGTGTTGTAATAGAAACCAATATATTTGAAAATGTAGAAAAAACACCCAAAATATTTAATAAATTTCAATTGGTATTCTATTGTTTAACAGGGCAATTAATCACGATAATTTTTTTTTGATTGTGATTAATTTTTTGTAGTTAATCGCATGAGTTAACTGCAATTAATTGACCGCCCTAATGGGGATACATTCCTTTCTAGCTGCCATTTGTATTTAACTCTCTTACTATGAGGATCCTTGTTGTATAAAAAGATGGCATATGTATGACGATTCCTGATCCCCTACCATGCATGGCTGTCAGACAGACAGGTGTTAAACTAAATGCTGTATTTTAAATAATACTACAGTATATCCCTCATTTTTTCAACTGTGATATAAGCTCAATAATTCTGCTTGACAGACTCTTTTAAGCAAATTATATATACATAACAAGCATTGAGAGAGATGGCTAAGGTCGCAAAGACAAGTACTCAAAAGTTAGGAAATGCCAGAATTAAGGTTACTTTTGCAATGAATGGTACATAAAGTATTTAAGCTCTTCTTAAAATAATTAAAGCAAAAAGCTTGTGTGCCTCTCAGTCCCACTTTCCTGACTTGCCATTTGAGCTATTTGAAAAATGCCAATTATTTTTCATGGGAAACTTAAAAAAAATGTTTTGTTTGTTTAGTTGAAATTTCCCAAAAAAAGCAAAAAACACACAACCTTAAAACTTTCATTTTTTAAAGAACAAATTTGGTTAAAAAACACGAAAAAAGAAACAAAGTTGTTAGGGCTTGTTTAACTGAAAACCAAAACACTTCTTTTACTGCAAACTTTTCATTTTTTCATTGAAAAAAATAAGTGTTTTAAAATTGAACATTTTTTTCTGCAAAATTTGTTTATGATAAATAGCAACTTTTTGATTGAAATTACTCTGCCAAAAATTAAATAAAACATAAAAATTGACAAGCTCTAATTAACTGTTTATAATTTAAATACGCTCTGCTTTTGGCTAGAGCTGTACAAATCTGGAGTAATTCCATTCATGTCATTTTCAGAGTGGAAACACATTAAAGAAAATGTGAAAAGCCATCCAAACCAACATGCTTGCTCATTTGAATCCATTTTATCCTTTTGGACTCCATGGATCCCTTCTTAGGAGAAGGGCAGTTCTACTAGCCCTCCCAATTCAGATAACACTTCTCCTGACAATGAATATGACTCCCAACTTACACAAGTTAACTCGTAACCATGTCCCTTTTCATCCAGATTCCCACACAGGAAGGGTAATGAGACTGCAGAATTTGGGTTAAGTGGGAAAAAAAATCATTAGCACACTGATATTACACCCCTGAAGTTACCACTAAGGAACATTATGCATCACTTAAATGAACAGGAGGAGGCAAAAAGAACCCTTACATGTGGGATGCCAGGAAGGATAAGTAATAGCTCACAATACTGCTCCGAGATTTGTGGGAGATTCAGGAGCAAACTAACCAAATCCTTGCCACATCCTACCTCCATTCTCTCCTATGGGCCAGGCACCCTGCAGACTGCGTTTCCCATGATGCACCACAACAAAGGTCATCCATGATGCACCACCTTCCCCCTCCAAAAGGAGGAATGAACTGTGGTGCATCATGGAAGATGTAATCCAACCATGGAGCCTGGCCTTCAAAGAAATATGGAAGCATGGGGCACTTGAACAATGATGCCCATGAAACTCCATGACAACATTTCCAAATCAAGGGCTTTTCCCCCCCAAGAAGCTCTAATTGAAAGCTGGTCTAAAACAATCAGCAAGGACACTTTAATCCTTGCCAGTAGCAAAAATACCCAGTGGCTGCAGATGGGACACTAGATGGGGAGGGCTCTGAGTTACTACAGAAAATTCTTTCCTAGGTCTCTGCCTGGTGGGTCTTACCCACATATTCAGGGTCTAACTGATTGCCATGCTTGGGGTCGAAAGGAATTTTCCCCTGGGGTCAGCTTGGCAGAGGCCCTGGGGGGCACGGGTCACTTGCAGGTTTAAACTAGTGTAGATGGTGAATTCTCTGTAACTCGAAGTCTTTAAACCATGATTTAAGGACTTCAGCAACTCAGCCAGAGGTTAGGGGTCTATTTCAGGAGTGGGTGAGGTTCTGTGGCTTGCAATATGCAGGAGGTCAGACTAGATGATCATGATGGTGCCTTCTAACCTTAAAGTTTAGGGGTCAACCAACAATATCAGCTGTGTCTCTGTTCCCTATCAAAGCCTTAAACTAGACAAACAAGGATAGTGATCACTGCTACACACAGTACACCCCATGTCGTTTCCAATCTCCACACTTTATGCATTGCTATTTTTGCTGTATTATTACTCCAAGGTAGCATGTGCCTTCTAGAACCTCAACTGGTACAGGGCTGAGGGTTTAAAAAAAAAATTAAAGAGACTCCCAAAATCCTTTTCATTATCTCTGTGCTGGACACATGTATCATTTAATACAAATTGCCTGGTTTAGTTCCTTGTTTATAAGCTAATTATTTTATATTTGTTAACACTGAAAGGTATTTGCCATCCACTGTCACAAATAACTAAATCTGCTTATCTGATTTTGCTGTTCCTCATTATTTTCTTCTGCCTCTAATTTCAGTATGCCCAGCAAATTTGGAAATTTTATTTTCAGCATTATCATTCAAATGGGATTTGACCCCTTGACCTTCCAGCCTAGAGACAAGGGTGCCATCAGTTGTGCCATAATGACACCATGTGAGAATGTACTTCTTATCCAAGAATACATGTATTAAAGAGATAGTAGAAGTACCTGATTGCAAAGATGTTATGCTACCTTATGCCTCAATCCACATGAGACGGTCAGACTCAATAGACAGAACTTTGTTAAAAATAGGAATTTCAAACATTCACAGTTTCTGGTTTTATGATGATGTTAGGCCCTTCCCTTTGACCATCTACCCCATATTTTAGTCAACAATGCCTCATATTTGCCCTCAGCCAAGTGAATGGTGGTCGAATTTCTAACCTATCCCATTTCATCCTTCCTTTTAAGTGCAGGGGGAAATTATTGAGTTCACTGGAACATTATTTATCCCCCTTCTTACCAAGTTTGTCAGAGAATCTTCAACTGAGAAACTTGACATGCATGAACAATTCAAGAACAAAAAAACAATAACCACACCCTCTTCCCCCTCCCCTTTTTCACAATCAACTGAAAAGTACTTTAATTCAGTAGCATTTTATTTGTTTGTTTTGCCAGAATTATAGTTATAATTTACAAAAAGACAAAGAAACTAAGCGAGCTGACAAGTGCCCCTTCACTCAGTTAGAAATACTGTAGTAGAGACAATTTACAGAGAGAAACTCAGAGCAGGTAGAGGAAGAAGAAATGTATTAGATTACAGAGTCCAGGTCACATAGCAGACCCCTGACAGATGATGTATCTGCTTTTAGCTATGTTCTACATATACAAGCAGTACATAGCATTTTGTCCCTGCTCCCTATCCTCCTCCCCCACCATACAGGGCTTTAACTACACAGTTACCTTTTGGGTAACAAATTCTTTGAAGCATGCATCATCCACGAAGTTTTTAAGTCACACACAGGGCAATTTTATCATCCAGAAAGAGACTCCAACCAGAGGAGAAACCGTCCAGAACCAACTTCTTACTAATAGAGAGGAAATGATTCAGAATGTGGGAGTAGTATGGAAGCTTGGTATCTGTAGCAACAAGCTACTTGAAATCTCTAAGGGATGGGTTCACATATAATGCAGAGTTACAAGAAAGTATTAAAGGATACCACCAACTTGAGCTCTAGTCAATCTCAAAGAGATGTGGAAGTGGTTTCATCTAATACATCTGTCTAAGTCCTCTGGCCAATTGCTGTGGCTTTACAATAATATTTTTATTACTTTAAAATGTTTCTCTCTCCCTGATTGCTTCTGAAAAACCCATACCAAAACCAGATGAAACTGACTGCCCACACGGGAGAAACAATGAAATGATCCAGTCACAAAGTAGCCCTCAACAGCAATACTACATTCAATTCAGAAAAATTGGATGGAATTTAGAGAAGGGCTGCAAATGTTCTTCTGATTTAGGAGGCAGCATCATAAAAGGGATAAATATTCACGGCTTGCTTGAGTGATGACTAAGGGATGGAAATAAACATCAAGAATTAAAAGGATTTATTTGAAAGGTGACAATGAAGCAGGGGTGAATAGGTGGACCACGGGCCAAATCCAGACCACCAATTTTGAGTGGACCGTGAAATCTTTTCATTTACATTATTGCAGTTTGAAAAATGTTTCTCTGGAGTTTGGACCTTGGCCAAAAAATTTGGACTTTCACAAAAAATAATTGACTACCCCTGCAATCGAGTGCAACTATAAGTCATTGTAAGAAAAAAATCTGTAGCACTTAAATGGTACCTTCAATCCAATCGCAATGCAATAGTTAATTTAGCATCAGAACACCCATAGGAATTAGGTAAATATTTTCCATTGCACAGGTAGGGAAACTGAGGCACTGGGACTTACCAAGGTCGTACAGGGAGTATGTGGCAGAGGTATCGATAGAATCCGGATATCTTCTGTCTCAGTCTTATTCTTCTTGCCGTCTTCCAAGATGGAAGGAATAAAGATCTTCCTTCATACAGTCCATCCACCTTCATACCAGCCATCCACATGCTGGAATGAAATAAACTTTTTAAGGAGGGAGGGAAATCAGTTGCAGCAGCACAAGTGTTAAAGGAACAAAGAAAAACAAAGTGAATCACACTGAAAAGAGAACAGGTTAGACAACTGAGATGCCTCAGATTATGAGTTCTTCAGAGCAAGGAGAATAAGAGCATTTCCTATGCATTTAAAAAGCCATAGCCAAGCCATGGCCCAGATACTTTTTGGCAGGGTCAAACCTGAGCGGTGCTGCAACCCCACACACCAGGTCACTCAAAACTTGGAGTGGGGGGATGTAGGGTCTCGTGGGCTGGGGGTGGTCACGCTGCAGGTGTTGGAGGGGAAGAGGAGGATCAGGGGCAGGAATCTATACCCCCTCCATCTTTAAATGGTGCTCTAGGCTCCTGTGTGCAGCACCTAAGTGGAGCCCTGAATCTGATTGTGTTTGTGACAAGGCTGGAGCAGGAATGGGGTTCAGCTTTAAACAACCTGTTCAGGGGCTTGGGGTTTGTTTCATGGGCTCTGGTTTAGCAAAAACAATACAAACTTGGCAGAAGTTCTGCAGCTGCATTCCTTCCCTGCAGCTTCCCACCCTGGCTTCTGGTCACTCCAAACCACTTTCTCTCCTCTGTCTGCAACTCTTTATAGTGCTAAACCTAAGTAAACTCAGCTGTACTAATCAACCGGGATTGCCTCCTTGAGCTGAATGAAATTAACCCATAAAACTCCCACTAGAGGACACCAAAAAACCTGTATACCCCCCATCAGCAGGCTTTGGCACACAACTGCAATACAAAACACTAGTCGTAACAGCCATAGCCAGTTGGGGAAAGAAAGGAAGAAAAAATGGCGGGGGGGAAGGTAACAAAAGCCACACACAGTGTAAAGAACTAAGAAGAGTACCCACTACATTACAGTATTATTTACAAAACAAAAACTGCTATTAGCATAAAACCAAGCAAACCTAAAGCTAGGGATTTGGCAAGAGAAACCAAAAGAGGGGAAGTAATTTACTTTCACAGAAAGAGTTAATTATACAATTAGCTCCAGTTTGAAATATTTGCCTAACAACCATTTACCTTTTGTGAATCAGCTTTAATAATGATAACTGCTTACGCCCATGTTTTCTCATTGTTTTGCTTACCATCCTCTGCTGCAACTACTATTATTACAATTGCAGTATCAGTGATAAAACAATTACCCAGTCTCAGTGCTGTTGAATGGGTTTGAAACTCAGAGTTGAAAATAATTAAATTGGGCATTCACGCTCATGATGAAGTTTGATATTGGAGAAAGGAAAAAATAAATAGAAATACAAATACATTTTATGCCAAGAAAGGACCATTATGTTATCTAGTATGACCTCCTGTCTATCATAGGCCATAGAATTTCATCCTGTTACTCCTATATTGAGTCCAATAACTTGTACAGAGAAAGGATATTGTCTGTTTAGTTTTGTTTTACATAGCCTACTTCAGGCCTATCTGTGGTCTGATTGCTGTACGGGGAAAATAATTTCCCTCTGCTCCATGCACATAAAAATGGCTCAACTAATTTTGCTCACGCTTTCCAATAAATTCACTCTCACCAAACCTGGAAAACTTCATCCCAAAATGTATTTGTGAAAGTTAAGAGCAACTGAAAGAAGTGGGTTATAATGGAAGTTAGAATCCAACCTTATAACAGGCTTTACCCCCACTGGTTGTATATTAAAAAAAAGAAGCAGCAGCAGCCAAGAGTCTAATATGACAATAACATAAAGATTCTTATAAATTATTTTACTGATGGTATCATTTATATTTCTTTGAGCATATTGTTCATGGAGACCATAAATGAAGGAAAAAGACCCACAACTTTAAGCTGTAACGGTAATGAAAAGTTCAGCAGTGTTGCACCTGAACATGTAAATGCACAAATGCGCTTTGTGTGCCTTCTGACAAAGAGTATTTAAAGTTTCCTGCAGCCAAACACCTATGTACTGCAAAGGAACTAAAAAATGAAAAGCTGCCTTTGTGAAGTAGGAGAGAGAGTGAGACCAGGAGAGAGTAATAGCCCTGTGCATCTCTATAGGAGGATTAACTGTGCAGAGAAAAAAACAAAAACAAAACAAAAACAGGCTGTGTTCCTAGCTTTCTCTGTGCTCCTTACTGCAAGATCCGCCTGCAGCACGTCTTCTGCCAGTGATTCAAATGAGGACCAGTGAGGATGAGAGGGGAGAAAAGAAAGTGGGGAAAGGAAAATAGAGCTGAGGGCTTCTCTGCAACTGGCAATTTACAGTGCTGCAACTTTCTCACTCGGGGCTGTGAAAAAACACCCCCCCCCCAAGGCGGAGCGCTGTAAGCGCCAGTGTAGACAGTGCACCAGCGCCCTAAGAGGGGCAGGCCGAGGAGCTGGAAAGGATCAATAAGGAAATGAGGAGAAAAGAATAAAGGAACACAAAAGAGAACAAAGAAAACAGAAGGGGTTTAAAGGTAAGAGAAGAGGATGGAAGGAAAGAAAGTGGAGCAACTTGAGTGATGAGTTGTCTTCTGGGACCTGTAGGCTGCCTTATGCAGCATGTTTTGGAACTCAATAGAAGAAATGCCAGGGAATTGCCTCCAAGGTGCCACACCATTGAGTGAAGGCAGCTACAGGGCAGCATCTGACCCCACCATTAGCCTGTCTCTGGACACAACATGTACACTGAACTCCACACAGGCAGGGCTCCTGGCTTGCCAGAAGAGGTAATGAGTTAGGGAACAGGCATTGCATGCAGCAAGCTCTCCCCTCAGGGTGGCATAACTTATAATACAGTATGAGTTCAAGTCAACACTGCTCTTGGCAACAGTAACTCCTTCTCCTCCCCATTTTTGAGATACTGAAGAAGAAGGGGGCCCTCCATTATCAGTGTGATATGGAACATAGCTGTGCTGTGGAGCTTCTGATGGTGAGATAGACAGTTCTACATCCAGAAGTGATGCCCCGGGATAGACATGCCTAAGCGGTGTGGTGCATTCAGCAGTACATTGGTTCCACAATGAGGAAATAGCCTTTACAATAGCAAAAAACATGGGAACTTTTAGAATATGAAGGTGGGCACAGTAGAATAGGCAACCAGTCCCCTGGAGAACTTCCCTGGAGGTTGGGGGGTAGGAAGTAAAAACAAGCAGAGCTTTCTAGCCCCACCACAGATAAAAGATAGAGGAATGGGACACCCCAGAAGATAGATCAAGCTGGAAGGAATCCAGGACATGACAAAAGTAATCAGAGGTTAAATGAAGACAGCAAAAAGGAGGAGGAAGTGGAGGTCTGTTGTGGAGAACAAACTGTATGGGAGAGGAATTGAGGTGCTGTGGTACCATTTGGTGTTAAGTTCATGAGCAATGGAAGACATTGGGACTTAATTTTATTTTACAGGTCTAGGGTGACTTCTGGCCATCTTAGCCCATTGTGATCTCTTCCCTGAACACTTTGGGTGCTCCAGAACCAGGGGCGGCTCTAGAGCCCAGCAGCGGGCGCCGGGGCGGGACCCTTTCCGGGGGGGGGGAGGGTGGGGGCCCTGACCTGCCGCTGCCTGGCGGAGGTCCCGGAGGCCGGCGGACCGCGGACGCCACGACAGCATGCAGGGCGGACGCCGCTGGCTGGGCGCCGGCTGGCTGCTCGACTCGCGCGCATGATGAGCTCAGCTCAACCCGCCCGCGCCCCGCCGCGTCCCGCCCGCGCGCGGAGGTCCAGCTGAGCCGCGCGACCAGCGGACCCTCCGCAGTCATGGCCGCGGCAGGTCCGCTGCTCCCGCGGCTCGGGGGCGCCTCCCGGGCATGATTGCTTGGGGCGGCCAAATTTGTAGAGCCGCCCCTGTCCAGAACCAAACCTCCAACATCAATTAACTACTCATGCATAAGAGCCTAAGGAGCTGTCACAGTAATTGAACAAACCTAAGCACTGCATGTAGGGGAAAAGAAAATTAAAGTCATTTAAGAATCCACCATTTAATCTATCACTCATCTACAACTCTGAAATCAAGGCATTGCTTTTTTCCCCCCTGAGTTTTATGGCATTAACTCATGGCAACTAATTGCTCATTAATACACCAGCTCTGGATGTGTTTTGACAGCCGGAAAATTGTCCCTCTTCTTGAATTTAGGAAACAATCTATTTTCCAACACTTAAGTGTAAATACAGTGAGACAGGGTGGAGATGCCCCAGCCTGTCCTTGGCAAACAAGGAATTAAAGGTAAATTAGGCCCCATCCTGAAAATTTATGAACATGTCTAAATTTATGCACTCAAGTAGTCCCAATCATTGCAAAGAGCCAAGCATGAGTAAAATTGATTGAAAGCTACAAATTTTAATTGTAGGATCGCATACTAATTCTCAGATAACACCCTGTTTCTTTCTACACTGAATCAACATGTGTAATGTTTTTCACTCGTGTGAAATGTTCAACTATTTTCATTGTTGTACTGGTCAATTTGATGCAAATTCTCTGCCAGCAAACTTTCACTATTAGATGATTGTTGCACTGGATTACAATCAATAGCACTCTAAGTTTAGAGTTTTGCCTAGTGCTTAATTTGTGCCAGGGCTTGCCATGGCTGAGTTTTGGCAGTTCGTAGCCCTGGCACCTCTGGGCTCACTGTGTCAGCTGTGAAAGTAAAGGAGTGCTTGAGTCCTGGCACCTTTTTCATTACAGATTAAGCACTGGGTTTGCCCTTGAATCCTTAACCAAACCATTCTCTTTCCCCATTGTTAGGAAGAGTATGGTATGTCAGCTCACTGTCTGCCACTATCCTACCTCAATAGCAACATGAATCCACCATTTCAGCAATGGTGAACATATAACAAGTTTTCTCAAGTCCAATAAGCTACATACACAAAGCAGAAGCAGAGGATCTATTAGTTCTGGACCAACTGTAAGAGATTTCCCTAGAACCACTGTGTATAATCACTAGTAAATGGATGTCCCATGATTGGTACTCCAGACTTGCACGATTGCTGCTCTCTAATAATACTTGGATGCCTCTGTAGTACTTTCCACCCTGCAGGATGCCAAAGCATTTTATAAACCACATTCCTCACCACTGAAATGCAGCCACCCTTGAGGCAGGAAGGTGACTGTCAACTAGCTGATGCACAACAGGGCAAGGAAAGAACATTTTGGCCAAGGATGCAAGGGAATACCCCACTCTTATAGAAAGTACTAGAGAATCTTTAATGTCTATACTGAAACACAGGACTCTCAGTTTTAAAAGCAAAGAGACACAAACGTTACTCTGAACTCATTATCTGACTTGTAAGGATGAAGGAAAAGTTGATTCAGCCCTGCCTAATTAGGCTCTGTGATTCCAGGGAGTGTAGGCAGCCCAAATCTAACACACAGGCCACTTTGCTTTATTGTCCAGCTCCCTGACAGTAAGCTTCCCCTCCCTACCTCAGGGCTTGACCTTGCTGAAGCGCCTCTGCAGTGCTGAGCACGCACAACTCAAAGTTGAATCAGCGGGAGGGCCAAAGAGCTTTCAGGATTGGATGCTGCATGATGACCAATTTTCAGGGTCTCTGAGGGAAGCCTTTCTAATGACTAATAAGAGTCACACCAAAGTGACCAGAAGCACCAGCAGACTGAACAGCCACTACTCCTCGCACCCTTTCTCAGGGCTCCTCATTAAGGGTCCTGAGCATCTTCAGCTTGCAGTGGACTTCAGTGAATATATGAATACTTAAATGTGCCTGCAATAAAGTCATCTGGCTGACTCCTGAGGTTCTAGAAGATAGAAGAGAGTTAGTTTTTAAAATATACATTTGTTCACAGCAAGCCTGACTATTGTAAAAGCTTATGAAAAGGGACAGTGAAATGGAGCCCTTTATCAAATGTGAGTGAATCGCACCAACTCCGATGCAACCAATTGTCAGAAAGCTTTTTATCAGAGAATGTGGGGTGCAGGAAGGGTGGATTCTGATGACTAATTCTAATCTTTTCCAAGAAGTTACTACTTCACCTTCACTTATGCAGAGCATATCACATGCAATGAGTATTGTTCTGCAGTAATGACTTGGATACTTTACACAATCAAAGCGTCTAAGCAACAGCTTGACTATTTCATTTGACTTAGTCACAGTGAAGGAGGTGTTGGTGTTGTGCCACCATCATCATTGATGTTTCCCTGAATGGAGTGTTTAGCTCTCCATTTTGGAAACTCACTCTGTACGTGGTGCTGTACAGTTGTGGCTGCTAAATAATGCAAGTTTTGAAAAAGAATGGAATTGAATGAGAGCAGAAAGAAATGGATGTTGCAACCGGCCTTGTCTTTGTGTAAACTGTTTACAGGACAAAGATCTGCATTAATGAGATCCCTACTATCTGAGAGAACAGTGAAACATTAAGCCAAGGCCTATGTTTCTCTTAGATTTGTTTGGAAATATTCTTAAGACTCCCCATAGTATCCCATTCACAGATGTCTTCAATTTACTATATTTAGCTCTCTCCCATCACAATGGGAGATAGTCACACTGGTTTGGATACCAGCATTCAAAATAAACAAATTAAAACCTTACTTTTGTGTCTAAAGAGTTGCATTAACTCTAATATTTCCCATTAGTATTTTTCACTTTTGCACCTTGTCTCCCACTAGGATCAGAGCCAGAAATAAAAAAAAGCATGAGAACCACTGTTAGTGGAGTAGATGCAGAACCTTACAGGAAGGGTTGGGGTGTTTTCATGTGCAAGCAAGAAGTAGCTAATTGAAAATTGCTGCAGGTAGCCTTGATCAAGAATGCTCCTGGCCCTTAACTCTAATTTTCAGACCCAGGGACACATTTCGGTTACAACTTTAAAAAAAAAAGGGTGCACAGAGTAGCTTACAGCAAATAGACTGGGGGGAGAATTCAGGCCCTCAGGGGTGTTAGCTCCCAAAATTAGGTCACTGCTGATGCAGAACTAGATGCAATGTTCTGCTGACCAAGCCAAAAAGGAGAGTGTCTTTTTAATCCAGAATTCTGCACTGTAACACTGTAGCCTGATTGATGTTATCAAATGTGGGTCAGGTATCTTTCCATGACTGCCAGCTGTTTTCAATTGCCCTCATCTGTTGCAGTTTGATTGAAGTGTCCAAACCTGAGCATAAATGGGAATTTGCAAGTTCACAAACAGGGGCAAAATATTTAAAGACAAGATATATTTTGCATGATTTATAATACTAATAAGGCCTTAAAGGGTTGTTCAGAACAACAATTACAGACTTTACCCTTGGGCATTCACAGTGGTGTGGAGACATTTATTATATTCAATTGCTTAAGTATTGCCTAATTTAATTGCTTTCCATGAGCTTGCAAATGGAATGCTAAAGATCCACAAGCTTCCACTTCAAGTCACTCAAAATTGACATTTAGAGTGAAGATATCAAAGAGCAGAACATGTGCATGGAGGAGAGGGGGTGATGTCAGAACAGGGCAAGAGGGTCTGGGGCTATACAAACTACTCGTTTTGAACAATACCTTCCTCAAATCAGTCTTCGCCATTTACTACAGCATTGAAATTATACCATATCCTTCATGCTTGAAAATCCAAAGACTGAGAGAAAGGGAAATGATATTTTCTAGGAATAAATGAACTGACCCTTACTTAAGAAAGCCCAGATGAACAATAAATTTGACTTGTCATGATGAAACAGAAGCGTGCATGACAAATAATACTCATTTCTAGCTTCTTCCTACTTTAGGATAGTTACTCAATTTTTTTTTTTACAGGCTTTGTTTAAAAAACATCAAGTACCTATTGGATACAGGATACATCTTTTAGACGTCACCTAGCTGTCCAGTACCAGTTAGGCTGCATCTACCGTGGTAGAGTATCACATTTTTCACATTCAAATATGTACGTGCTACATCCGCTTTTTAAATAATGACAAATGTACTTGCATCATCTCAAAATAAAGACTTTTTAATTAGTCTTCTAATCTCAGCAGGGTTAAATTAGACACCTGAAGCAAAAACAAAACCCACCACTAACATTTTCACAAGTGTATCCAGTGTGAATTGAAACAACTGCAGCTTAGCCTAGAAGGCACTTTTCTCTTTCAATACAGGACCACTATTTAAACACTATGGCACAAGTGGATTTTTAATTTCTCATCAAAGCAGCTGCCCCTTCTCGCTTCTGAGCTCAGAGTTCAACCACATGTTCAACAAGGTGTATATTTATTACAAGGGTTCCCTATAAAGGGAATATTTCTGTCTTCCTAGACACCCACCTATTTGTAACCATGACAATAAGCTGAACATTACTTTCCATCTGAAATCAGTTTTAGTGAATCCTAGCTGTTTCTACTCTGTTCCCTCCCCCCCAAGATACACATTTCAAGCAATATCCTCTAAGTACCACTTCCACTACTGCATATGTAACAACCATTGCTTTTTTGTTCATTAATGATTCTCATTCAATCTGACTAAACCTGATTTATGATCTTGTATTAGTCTCCTATATGAATAACTTGAACTAATATCTTTTGAGGCTAAGATCTGCCTAGTAGACCCTGGTTTGATATGCATCAACCAAAGAAATGATGGGTGTTACAGGGAGTGTTAAGGTGGGTGCTCACCCCTGGAGCAATCCCTTGTATTAAGGTTGGCATTTTTCCTTGCCTGGCCCCTGGCAGTCTGGTGTGGAACGGCAGTCACATGCCTTTCTTAGTTTCCCCTAAGGGGTTTTCAGTTAGTTCAATAAGGCTTTCATGTAGTGAACAGTGCTCCTAATTTATTTAGCCCAAGGCCAAGCAAATGTGCAAAGAAGCCTTCAGACTCAGCCTCCTAGCTGGGCATAGGGGGAGGGGAGTTAAATTAGTCCATGTGCCCCACCTAAGTCCCTCTGGAATCACCACCAGTAAGGTCCTCTCAACCCAACATCTCCCTTAGGAGGCAGGCTTCTTCCCATTACCTGGGGAAGAGTTCCCTCTTTTGGCTCAGGGCCCCCCCAGAGATCAAATCACTGAAACTTTTGTTCGGAGCACCATATATTTCCTCTGTGGCCTGGACTGCTTGCTGCTGTCTGGTGAAGATCATTTTGGAGGGGCCAGGTCTCCCTAGGGGCTTGGCACGCATAGTTCTCCCTATTTCAGTCCTTATTCCCTGGTGAACTCCTTAACCGGTTCCCCTGAAAAGTCTTTCTCCACAGGAACATCCTCTGTTTTGGGCTTCCTGACTGAGGTGTCATTAGGCTCAAGTGCTCCTTACATAATTAACCCAGATTCACGTGTGGATAGTTATCTCATTCTCCTTAGCAGAAATGCCCCGCCCATCTGTAACCAGGCTGACCCCCTCAGACCATCAGCTACTCTGTGACAGGGACCAATAGTCAGATGGAAAAGGTGACTAGAGGATCATGAATACTAATGGCTATGCATGCACAACTGGAAGGGGGCAATTTAACAGGATACTGCATGTTGTCCAAACCTGTTGGGCTGGGAAGGTGAAGGAAGACTCCAAACAGGTTATGAAAATATCCATATAATTCAATTGTATATTGTCATTAAGGGATGGGAGGTGTTTGAGGACAAAAAGCAAAAATATTCACCTGGAACACAGACTTCATAGGTCTTGAAATAACTACACATACACACACACATTCCCCTTTTCTGAAACACTGAAATAAAAACAGGCAGCAAGTAGCTGGATAATGTAAAGAACTTCCAATTAACTAAACTTTTTTTATTAACATAACTACTATTCACTATAACTCAGCACAGTCTCACTAGTTATAGGACTTTCAGCCACTTGTCTATTTGTGTTTATGTTCTGCCTCATGTTTCTTTGGATGGCAAGTTCTCTTGCTTTTTCTCTAATAACTGCTTTTATTTAAGACAACCTGAACAGGAAGCAAAGGCTAGTGAGCTGAGGTAGCCAAGGTTGGGACAACAGAAAGCAGGAAACTGACTTCTGACCTTAAGGGAAACAGAAGGAAGGAGGTAATATTTGGTCACGGTCAAAGACTAGAAAGTTGCCACAGCCCTCTCCAAATGATGCTAAACAATACAGGGATGCTAGGTATGGGTCTAGTGTCTGAGTCAAAGTTTTTGGCAAGTCTGGCCTGAAAAGTTACTTGGCAGTAAAAGCTCTTCTCTGAATAGATGTTGTCAAACATAGTTTAAGCTCATATTGACTTTGGCAGCCACACCTGGGCAGGGATTTTACCTTTTTACTTGCCAGTGGCAAGGGACCATCCCTAGAGCTCGGCCCTGCATAGCACAGCACCGTCAGGTCCTCTTGCTTCTCCCAATAACTTGTTGACAGCCCAAAGTGCTTGGAGTCACATTCCTCTTCCCAGGCTCCCATTTAAGTGTTTAATGAATATACAAAATTTGTAGTTCACATCCAGGACAGATGGCAAAGCACGTATGCCATGGAACTGTCTGACCCATGACACAGCCAGGATTTTTCCAGCAAAATGGCTCAAGATATAAAGAGGGAGACCAACCAAATATACAGTTTTCTTTGCCCCTCCCCTCTGGTTAAAGGATTCCACTGTCCTCCTTCCTGGGCTGTGTAATGAGTCAAGGCAGCCCAGCCATAGTCAGATTCCAGCCCTACCTGACAAAACACCATTCCTCACAGAGTCAGCTGACAGCTGGGTTTTTATCTTTCAGGGGGTAGCTTCCTGATTAACACCTGGTCCTCATACACCAGCTCATCTGCTGCTCCCTTGAACACCTGTTTCCTCAAACGAGCATGTCATGAAACAGGGTTGATTGGCCCTAAGTCCCCATACTCCTTAAAGGGCCCAGGCTATCCTGTTACATTGATCCACCGTATGCTCCCAGTTATCCGAACAGCATGAGGGACATGGATTTTATTTGGATAATCAGGTGTTCAGCTATAGGATGAGGCAGGAGCCATTCAGCAGCAGGGAGTCCTCCCATATAATCCTCCCATCTTCCTTCTCACAGCATAAGATACATGGGGGAAAAGGAAAGGATTCGGATAATGTAAATGTTTGGATAATAGTGTTTCAGATAAACAGGAGTATACTGTATCGTTTTTTTGTGCATGGGATATTGTGATGGATGATGGGTAAAAAAAAAAAAAAAAAAAAAATAATAAAAAAAGACAATACAGTTAATATGTCCCAGATACAATTCCAGATAATTACTTTCCCCCTCCTCCCCCCCCCCCCCCCCACCCCCCCTAAAAACCCCCCCCCAAATCAACTGGTTCAGAGGTGACTTAACTATACTATATATACTATGGTGGGTATGGCCCAACCCAACCCCTCTCTGACCCACTGAATTCAGTTCAGTTCAGCAGCTGGGTGTGCTGGCTGGGTTTGCTCTGCTTGGCAAGGGGCAAGTGTGTGTGTGTATGTCCCAGGGATCAAGGCATCAGCGAGAGCAGGTCTGAAGCTAGCCCCCACCCCAGCAGGCCCTGGGCTGCTGCTGAAATCCCCCCCGCGGCCGGCCTGCTGGGGGGGAAGCCAGCCAGCTCCCCTCCCAAGTCTGATAGGAGGAGAAAGGGGGGGGGCATGGAGGGCTCTGCAAGATGCACTTTAACTGTAAAAGAGCTGCAAATTGTGGGTCAGTGTAATCTTGTGAGTTTTCTTCTTCCACTCAGTCCACAAATACTATGAGAGCAGCTGCTCATATGGGTCCTTTGAACTTCTGACTTTAGACCACAACTTCAGAACCTTCAAAATATTTTGTTCCAGATCCATTTTTGAAATGGGCAACCATTTTGTGGGGGACAGATTGGTTCCTATTTTCTGAACTAGTTCTCCTATTTCTAGTGAAATATATTGATTAATGAATTGCCTTCTAATTTCTCCACCAAATTAATGGCATTCTTACCGTCTGATGCTAACAGATTTTGCTAGCAGCTGCTTTTCACCTGTGACCCTCCACATGGGAGGTTTCTTGTCTAGTTTCTCCCTTGTGTGTAAGCTAATTAAAGGGCCAGGTGAATTATATCTAAATTTTATATGTGCCAGGATCTTGAACGGTTGCTTTTAAGACTCACACATGAAAGGAATAAGGAGTCCAGTAGGACTAACAGATTTATTTGGGCAAATGTTTTCGTGGGTAAAAAAACCTCACTTGAAGTGAAGTTTTTTACACACGAAAGCTTATGCCCAAATAAATCTGTTAGCCTTTAAGGTGCCACCAGACTCCTTGTTTTTGTGGATATAGACTAACACGGCTACCCCCTGACACTTGACACACGAAAGGCACGTTCTCGTCAGAGCTGATCTTTTCAGAGGACCCTATGAAATCACCCAGGGGCGCCAGACAGTCAGGACAGCAACCACTGAGCACTATGCTGATGGGCAGAATAAGCCATGCAGCGGGTGAAGGCAGTGGACATATTGCACCATTTTTAAGACGGACTATGGATTTTGGTGTGCCTCACATCAGGACTCCAGCAAAGCACATGGTTCTCACATTAGAGGGCTTTACTAAAGCTCTTTTAAATCAGGGCCATGCTATCTTGCCTCTATTTGCTTTGGGTGCACAGCAAGTGAGATCAAGTCACCAGGCTAATGTGTATTTGCTGGCTTTATCTCAGCTCTTGTAACACATGCATGGGCTACGATAAGCCAATTAGATTCTCTCAAGACCAGATACCATCTGGCTGAGAAATTGCTGGCAGCCCAATAGGCAGCACTTCTGCAGTCTCTGAGGGGGTTTCACATTTTCCCAATCAGTCCTCACAATCATCCCTTCTCAGTGCCAGAATTAAAACAAAAAACAAAAAATCACAACCCTTTTGAGTTTATTTAATTATTCTGTATTGTAAGAAGTAGGAGAGCACTGTATGTTTGGAGGAAGACAAGGATGGATACGCAAGTGCCAACGTCACACTTTTGACTGTACCTTGAAGAGATCTAGAGTTACAGTTGTCATAGCAACCCTATTAACAAATAGCAGCCTAGGCTTTACACAGGAGATGTGACTGCTGGGGTTTGTTGGGAATTTTATTAGCAATTTCTGCTAAAATGCACGGTTTCTGTAAGCCTCCCATCTATCACCTCTCATATTCTTTTGGGTTTTTTCCTTATAGTGCACCTCTCACTTTATGGCACCCACATTTTTATTTGTTTAAGGTGAATATCCCTACAGCAAGAGCACCACAATTGGCGATATTCTCTCTCTCATGCTGGAAGAAGATATATGAATGTACCACTCTTTAAAAGAAATAAATTGATTTGCATTTACACTCTCTGTGAGCTAACTCTGGGACTATAATTATAGTTTCAGGTTCAGGGTTACTAAACAATTCCCCTCATTCCCCACCAAAACCCCTCCCCCCAATACAAGGATGATCTAGTTAGAAAGATAAGGGGGGTGGGGTCCATTCTATACATCATCCAAAAATGGATTGATTTATTTGCTGTGGTTGTTTAAGACAAAGATTTATAAAGACTGAATTACAGAGATTTCAGTACCTGAAGGTTTATTATGCATGGTTTTCATGATTCATAACCATCTCTAGATGCATTACTGCTACTCTGCTGGACCAGGATTTAAATATTAACCCCTGGCAGATTTTATTTCTAGATAGATTAGAATTAGATTATCTGTCTGAGCTATATTTATTACAACAGCAATAATACCTTGCATTTGTACAGCAGCTTTCATCTCAGGATCTTAAAGCACTTTTCAAATACTAATTAATTAAATCTCTAATTAAACATCCCTATGAAGAACATAACAAGTATCCCCATTTTAAGGATGTACTAACTGAGGCAGAAGTTACATATCTTGCTCAAGGTCTCCCAGAAGTCAAGAGTGAGAGCAGGGACAAGACTCCTTGCTATTTAATTCCCAGTGGGCATTCTGTCCTCAAGAGTGATTATTGATCTTTCCTCAGCACAAACACTTTGTCATGTCTTTTATTAGCAGAGGCAGCTCAAAGCTTCCCAACAAACGAAAGAACACTTATAAGCCAAATGTTTGTTTAAAGCAGACATCCCTGTTACCAGTGTAGTAGCAGACAGCATCAGCATCCCAGCTTTCCCACTGTACTGAGTTTGCTTTCACCATCACAGAGATGAGGTAGAAAGACACGCTTCTGGAGCCACTAACTTTTGACCACCATCCAAAGAACTGTCTACTAGAGAGCTACTATCATGACATTTGTATAGCTGACTCCCTCTAATCTCTCTGAGGATTTCCAGAAACCTCTCCATTCCTACCAACATGGTTCTGAGAGGAAGCTGTATTCAGGACTCCAACAACTGAAATTTAAACAAAGTGAACTCCATTTCTCTACTAACTGTTACTCCAACTTTATCAAGCTAATCCACTTACTTAAGGGAACTGAGGGGAACAGTTTCCACCTCAGTTCAAGTCCTAAACAACGCGTCTAGGTGTTTCTTGTACTGGTTTAACTAAAAAAGACCTCCTCTGTCTGAGAAGGAAACAGGGCACCATTCTTCTCAGCAGAAGTCCAGCCTTTCTTCTACAATGGCTATTCTTTCCCTTGTCCTCCTTTCATATGTCAGCTTGGCCTGGTAAGCTAATGAGACACAGCAGCACCTGCCTTCCAGCTACTTAGCCCCCTGCCCCTTTTTCATAAACACTACAAACTTTATTTTCTGGTAAACTGATGACATGCGATACTTCAGACAGTCCGCATCAACCACCCAAACTCTCCTCACCAATTTCAACAGAGAAGTCACTACCCATCTTCACTAATATAACCTAATTAAACTTCAAATGTTTACAGAGCACCTTCCATCCTGAGCTGATTTACAAACTTTATATACTGTATCTTAGAGAGAATTTACTTCACCCACTTCTGGGGTATAACACAGCAGCTGTTTGATAGCTCACAGCACCACCACAGAACAGATTAGGGCAGGGAGTGAAGGAGAAAAATGTTTCCAGTTCACATCTTAGGGAAAATGTTGGTAGGATGATTGCAATTACAGGGTTAGTACTGAGGCTTGGACATAGATTAACTACTCCGCTGTAGTAAAACCTTTCATGGGATGTTGAATTACTAATAGCATCTGGGGTGTTGGTTTCAAATCTCATTCAAAAGACAGTACTTCCATTGCCCAGCCCCATGCTGGGAAACGAGTCTAGAATGCTGCCTAATCAACACCACTACCTACAAAACTCTGTCAGGGTTTTCTTAGAAGTTCTTCCATCCAAGTACTAACCAGGCTGACTCTGCTCAAGCTGGGAGATCTCATGAGATCATTCCTGGGGGTGTCATGGCTGCAGGTAGCCCCTGCCACTCTGATTATATAGATTCACAATGCCATTGTTATGTTTAATGTCTAATACAATAGACAAGTCTATTGTGACACGGTGAACGGACTTCAATCTGCACTGCACTAGCAAAGGATGTTATATAGCCAGACATCCCTGCAAATGTGGCTGGCCTTGTGGATACAGTGGCTGCAAAAAATCCCAGCAGAGATGCCTAAGAGGTCAGTAGTTGCTTAAAATGAGAGTACCAATAAGCTTAACAGGCAGCTTATCTCCCATGGCAATATAAACAGTCCAGTGGCAGGAGCTCAGGGATTCTGAAGTCCTGGAAACAGCAGGATGTTCTCCTTATCATGCTTCTTACTTAGGGGCTGTAAGAAAGCCTAAGACTTTAATGCTTGGGATCTCAAAAGGCCTTTTTCTTTTTGTGACCTGTTACTAGATTACTTATAGGATGGAACTGCAGCCCATCGGCCCAGGTTCTTTTTCTCCTGCTGCCCCTGCTCTGGCTGTCCTACTGCACAGAGACTGTACTGTATATGAAAATGTATAAATGTATTCAATGTCTTTTTAAAACTAGGAAATGCTGTTTTGGTTATTAAATTAATGGGCCCAGTGGCATAGTTTGGGGGATTTTATTGTGCTTGAGAATGATGCCAGATTGGCACAGCCATGAAGACTGAACTACCCCATTAACCTGCAGACAAGTGAAGCACGGGTAGCAGCCGTGCAAGCTGCCTCCACATTACTGCCATGGCCTTGAGAGGCCAAGTCTAACAATGTAGATAGTTCAGTCTCCACACCCCTTCAATCCTTGGCCTCGCTGACTGACTGCCAACATGAATGCCAGTTGTGTGTATGGACAGCTGCCCACTAGTAACCAGCCAAAACTGTCCAATCTTTGCATACAACATGTCAAATAACTGTCAGGTGATAACAGATTTTGGTCTCTACTAACCAGAGATAAAAGGTTCCATACCCCATTACTAATCCCAATAACCATCCTTCCCATGTCATTATTTTAATAGAAGACTCTGGCATACTGAGCATATCTTGGCCTCACATTTTATGGCTTCTGGATTTTAGGTCTGATTTGTGTGGTGAAAACAGCATGTAGCTGAAGTATGCCCGACATTAGCTTTTATGGTATTGTTTGCTTCTGAGGATGCTCAGATATGCTTCACAGAATCTGAATACTGCTACTGCGTCTTCTTTTTTTTTTTTTGCTGTTATTAATTAGTTTCCACAGTTCTTAAAAATGAACATAGCCACTTATGTCATATGACTTGCAACTGTCTTGAAATATACAGAATACAATACTTAGAACATCGTTTTGAATAGAACAGCAGTAACATGGAGGCAGGCAATAGCACTGGATAGTCCTTTTTCATATTAGATCTTTTTCCCCCCATACACCAGGTATTCTTCTGACAGGACCATTCTGACATTTTTGAACAGTTCTGACAATACTCCTACTGGAAACTGTGAAAGATGACAGTAATTTGGGAATATTCTAAATGGGAGACTGAAAAGAGCGAGTCAGTATGTCTGAGACAACTATGTCATTTGTCATCCCAGTGATTTCTCTCACACACGGAAAGACTCTGCTGAGGACTACACAATATGATTATACTCACATGCACCTTGATGAAATGATCTTGGGATGTAGAGAGGAAATATACAGAGACATCACAGTCTACTGGATGGAGCACTTGACTGCGGCTAGGTCTGCACTATAGACTTGGTGAAGAAATGGGATCCCTGACTGACACAGCTGTTGCTGGCAGAAGCCCCTTGTGCAGATGAGGTTATCGTGGCAAAACTGTGCTTTTACTAACAGAGTTTGTTTCCCTTGTTTGGGGCGGGGGGTGATTTTACTATACCAGCGACAAGTGCAGTTTCATCAGTATATTCCCAGCTGCTGACCCACTAGGTGACCCTGGGGAAGTCACTTCACCTCTCTGTACCACTATTTTCCCATCCCATCCTTTGGCTTATTTACATGATATGCGATCTCTCACTAAATCTATGGACCATGCTTAGCACAGTGGGGCCCGCGTCTCAGCTGGGGCCTCTAGGTGTTGTTATAATCTAAAACAAATAATATTGATACACAGGATGAGCTAGTAGCAAAGAAGAGACATAACTGCCCACTGACAAAATATCAGATAACTGTTCTTGCATAGAAAAAAACCCCAATGCACTAGATGCTGCTTCTAGTTATGGTGAATCTGAAGAGTAGAACTCTGTTCACATGAAGGAGGAAATTCCTGCAAGGAGACAGCTTAGAACCACATTGTGGGGGCTGAATCTGCACAAAGGCAAATGACAGCATTGCTAACCACTGGCCAGCAGTGGAAGTATGGGACCATTTTTATTCTGGCCCCTCTAAATGATGGAGACATCTTCCAGGATAGAACCTATGGAGGTGAGATGGTAATAGCCTTGGGTTGAACAGCATAGTTGACATTATGTACACACCTTGACGAGGCAGTTATCGGTATTGTATTTTATAGCACCCAAAAACATGCTAGGAACTTCACAGAAGACACAGAAATAAAGGCTTCTGTCCCAAAGAACTTCCAGTCTACTTATGAGACATAACAAAATGACTGAGGATGTTAAGCAATAGGAAAATGGGTGTTGCAAAGAATAGAGTAATTGTGGTAACAGCAAGAAGATCATGGGGTTACTCAATGTAGCCACCAGTGAATTTGGGGGGGGGTTGTTAAATTTTCTGGTGTTGAAAAAATAAATTAAAAAAAGCTAAGGAAGATTCAAATATAAGATGGTGAATATGATTGGATCATTTAATGTAGGCACTGCAAAAGAACTGAGTTTTCAGGATAGGGTAGTAGGGTTTGGTAGACCATAGAAGAGGGTGTCCCATGCATAGGAAAAAATGCTGAACAAGTGACAAAGATACTTGTTGGAGAAATAGATGAATGGGACACAAGGCTAGTGTCACTGATAGACCGGGGGGTCGATATGATAAGAAGCTGTGGTCTTAAAACAAGGGGTAAGAAGAACAGCATAATGCCCCGAAGGTGAGAACTAAGAGGTGGCACCAGCTGAGACCTCTTTAGTAGGTCTCAGCTGGTGCTCCAGGAGGGCTTTGCATGGTGCTAAGGGGGCTCCTCCAGCCATAATATGACAATATATTTTATCTGCTTTTGCACTGTATACAAACTCCCATTTGGAGGAAACCTACAGCTATTCCCATGTGCCTACACGAATACAGCCCAGAACAGATATCCTGCTGTGACAACCACCTCACTAGAAGATGGCATGTACAGCATGTATTTATTACAGGTTTCATTTTTACATTTTTGCTTTGTGTAAACAATATGTTTTTTAGGCAGACATTTATTTTTCATGAGTCTTGAAGTCTCTTACTAAGATTGCAAATTGGTAATAAAAAAAATTTAAAATCCTCCTGCAGCAACAGGCAAATCTAGGAAATATATTGTTTTATTCACTCCTCACAAATTCAGGAGCTATTTTCTGCTCCTGCCATATTCAGCCAGTGCTTTGTCTTCACTTTCTTTCATTCCCTCAGTCTCTCCCAGCCAGTGGGCAAAAAGCAAGTTGTACATCGCTGTCCTGTGACTCATCCTTAATGTAAAAATATCTCTGTGTGTGGCATGTGGTGTTAATCATTGTCTCTCTCTTGCTTAATGTCAGAGTTGGCAATTTTCTTCATCTTCTCTGGGTGGCCAATGTGTGCATCATTTCTGATTTTCTTCATTATACCAATGAGTGGGTGGCAACTGCAGCTAAACTAATCTCTCTTTTCAAGTGCAGTGGCACATGTGGTTACTTACGGTCTGTCTTTCAGACAGCATCAGAGATCAGAGATTAAATAGTCCTCAGTTCCAACAGACTTAACATGATATAGATGGTATTTATACATTTTTCTTATATTGCTGTGTCTCCCGCCGTTATTTATTTATAGGAGGGGGAAGCTAAGAACATTTTTCCATCCCCTGCTAATAAACCGATTGTTCCCTGGCTCAAGCTGTTCAAAACATTCAAAACTGTAGCTGGGAAGTTATTTGTCCTGAACTGTTTGGCGGTGCTGTGTTCTGTTAAATAGATGCTACGTTTCGTTCCCCATCAATAGCTACATATCAGTACTGGACTTACAGATCCTCGTATGCTAGGTTTGTAAAGTACCTTATGTCCCTGTGGTGTAAGAGGCACAATACAAATGTCATTTTTTTCCCTCTGCAATTTGCACTGTTTGCTAAATATATTATGAAACACTGTTTAGATCAGGTCTTCTGTGCTATATCCTTCCACAAACAAATCTCCAGTGTCCCCTTGGGGGCTGAATTACAATATTTGCTGAAATGTAAATGCTAATGAGAGCTGTATGATTTGTGAACAAATAGGAATAATGTATGGAGGGAAATTCTCATGTCACGCAGGAATGGTCTATTGTGGCTGCATTTCTTGGCCAACTGCCAGCTCATTTCTTGGCCAATTGTATATGGAACGGATTTTTCAAGAAACAAACCAGTAAGTTAACACCCCCCCACCACACACACAGTTACATAGCAAATAAATATCAGGCAGAATGAGAAACTCCAGAAAGTTGTGATCAATCCAAAGTGGATTATTATTTTCTACAAGTAAAAAGGATTTGATTTGGGGTACATTTTCACAGGGGCAGCAAAAGGCACGTTCCTGACACCAGAGCAACCCACCTACCAAATATCAAGTCTCACTCCAAAGTTTGGTGGTGCTAGACTTTCCATCTTGAAATGGTTGTAATGTTTTGACATGGGGAAAAAACATATTTTCCCCTAATTTCCACTCTTGGAAATGGCTGAACCAATTTATCTGAAACTTAAAAAAATAATAATAGTAGTAATTCAGCCTGAGACAGATATCCAGCATGGAAAATTTCAGCCCCAATGGTTACAGTTTTGCATATCAAGCAGCTCACAATGCCCACAAAGGCGGGTGGACATTTTGACAACAATACTAGGTCATACCTCTACTCTGATAAGTATTTCTGTAGTCACGTAGCGTTGTGTCTGTTCCCTGATTTATCTTCTCTTTTTGCACCCTTCTTCTCAAAGGCACCTTTATCATGGTTACTCTGTCCCTCCTCAGTGAGGGCAACCACAGGATGCAGTGTCATTTGGAAACTCCTAAGGACAAATCCTCTGATAACTAAAAGTGGCCACTGAAGAGCAGTACAAGACCTCTGTTCTTTTCCTCTCTTGGCCCCAGTACAGTTGGCTCCATAGCATTCCAGACCCCAAAGCAAGGAACTGAGTTTGGATCAAGTCATGGATTAAGATCTTTATATGCAGCACACGCACTAGAGCAGCAGGCCAGCCTGCATACGTTTGGTCTGAGCCAATCATTCTCTTTTTAAAAATCCTGCTTCATAGCTGTTTGCCCTATGCACAATCAATCCCCAGTGCTAACAAGTTCTTCATACCATTGTTAATACTTAATATGAAGCAGCAAAGAATCCTGTGGCACCTTATAGACTAACAGAAGTTTTGCAGCATGAGCTTTCGTGGGTGAATACCCACTTCTTCGGATGCAAGCAGTGGAAATTTCCAGGGGCAGGAGTGTGTATATAAGCAAGCAAGAAGCAAGCTAGAGATAACGAGGTTAGATCAATCAGGGTGTGAAAACCAAGGGAGGAGAAACTGGTTCTGTAATTGGCAATACTTAATATGATACCAACAGTAGGTACCTTGCTGTGGATGTATTTTTATAATCAAAAACAGAGCTTCGACATTTACTGCTCTGGCAACCTTAGAGATGGGCAAAAAATGGAAAACACGTGTCTACTGAAATTGCTAACTACTGCCAAATTATTGGTGTGGCTTTGTAAGGTGGCCATATGGTTTGAGGGGGAGGGATAGCTCAGTGGTTTGAGCATTGGCCTGCTAAACCCAGCATTGTAAGTTCAATCCTTGAGGGGGCCACTTAGGGATCTGGGGAAAAAAAAAAATGGTCCTGCTAGTGTAGGCAGGGGGCTGGACTCGATGACCTTTCAAGGTCCCTTCCAGTTCTAGGAGATTGGTATATCTCCAATTATTACTATTACTAAGCCACCAGTGTATTTAATGAATGCTACTAAATAGCTTCAGGTGCTCCAATATTACCACAATGTGTATAATATAAATGCCAAAAATAGGATAATAGTACTCAATCATTACTGACCTGGTCTAGATTTGAACGGGTGATGTGGAGAGACTAAGGGCTATCTATTTTATCATCATTTCACTGGAGCATTCTGTCTTCAGTCAACATGGTTTTATGTGGAAAGGTCGTGCTAACTAAGATCAATGTTTAGAACCAGCACCAGACCTAGCACCACTAAAACACAGAGAAAGTGAAGAATTTAAGACATTGGGAACTATTGTGAAAGAAGAATCCTTTCTTGTGAAATGATGACACAATACAGGAAACAAGAATTTTTCAGGCCACAGTTGGTGTCAACTTTGGCATCAAAACTGCACCACATTAGTGGACAACAAACGCCACATAAGCACCTTTGCCTAACGTTGAGGATAAAGATAACACAATAAAAGGAATGTTGGAGGAATTGTTATAAAGAATGGAGTAACTTTGGAGCATGAATACTATAATAAATGTGAGTGATAATAAAGTAACCAGACCAGAGGAAAAGATAGAAAAGACTGAAGAGACAACATTAGAACATACAGCAAAAACTAAAGCACAGATAAAAAGTAATATAGCAAAAGGAAGAACAACAAAACTACTGGGGAATAAATCAGAATTATGAGATTCGAACATAACTCTTGTGAGGGTAGCAGAAAAAGAAATCCCAGTTCACTGAAATATGATGAACAATTTCTGATGAAATTACTCAATTTAAATGCTGCAGAAGACCCTAGGGAGAGAAAGAAATGCTTCGGAACTCCTTCCAGATCTGTATAAGGCACGAATGTCAATGCCTTTTTGTAGGACCAAAATTGCCATAATTTCTGATTTTAGAGACAAAAGAACAAAAAAGAAAGAAAGGTCTTCAGAAAAATCTGAACTTCTCCCCTTTCAAACCAAATTTATACTCCATGAGTCAAGTCACAGGAGGACAATTTGCAGAGAAAGAAATAACTCAGGTCAGAAGGTTTATTTATTATACTCAACCAAATTCCAGGTCTCATACAACAGGAAAATATTCTATGTTCTGGAATATAAATCCATATGGTAGGTCTCAGATAAAATTCACAATGGGAACTTAAAATATCTGTCACGAATCTGAAGAATTAGTGACGAACCAAACTCATTGTCACAAACAAGTTTGGGATTGGCTGATGGACATTTAACAACATCAAATAACTAGACACAATATTTTGTCTTGAATTTAAAAAAAAAAAGCCATGTAAAAAAACCAGCTTCATCCTAATTCCATACTTTAAAAAACAAACAAACAAACAAAAAACCAAGTACCAAACACCAATGCTCTGCTTGGTGATATTTTTGGCAGGCAGGAGCAAATGAGCATATAGATTCAATTACATTCACTCCCTTATACGTGGCCCTCCTACAGATGAGACACATTGGAAGGGTAGCACGTGGGGACATTAGCAGTGTTGCTACCTATGATGTACTACTCCATATACAAACACTATTTGGATTCCACTGTTGTTGCTCCAACAACATTAAATTAGAAAGAAAAAATCCCCAACACCCATTATTTGAACTAAATTCTCTTCTTTAATTAGGAATTAATTTAAATCTGAATTATGTAAATCAGAGTACTCCTCTGAGTTTCTAAAAACATAAGTATCAGAAAATTAATCTTGAATTCCAAGCACTCTGAAACAGTGCAGCACAGCAGCTGCTGCCTCACTGCTCTCTGAGAACTCCCTGTCAACACTTACCAATCTAGATCGACTTCATGATGCTAGGGGCAGCTTTCCAAGGAGGTATACTTGGCAAGCGATTCTCCCCTCAACACCATTCCCATGTGGCACATGTACTCTATAACATCTCTGCAGCCAGTCAGGAGGAAATGGCCATGGCACAGACACAGTAGATGTCCACTGTAAGCACCCTATGCTCTCTCCACCCCTCTGACAAGCCCAGGTATCAGGAGCAAGCATGTTGAGGGATTCTTTATAGTGCTCAGCATTATGGGAATTCTGTGCTGATACACTGCACCCTATATATGGCCTGAAGAGAGCAGGGCTTGATGTAAATTAGAGCAACTGGTGGCTGAAATCTAAACTGGCCCCTGGAACAGACCAGAAACAGGTATAAAAATAGGCTTTAGATCACTCAGTCTAGGGGCCGAGGGGACAGTACCATGACTTCTGGAACCCAGGACAGGATCCCATCCCTGATATGGTGAACAGATTTCACAGGTTTGGTCTGGTAGGCAGGGAACAGGCAATTGATATGGGAGCAAATCTTCCTACGATATGTGAGATGGAGGGTTAGACCCAGGGATTTCCCTACACTCCCCCTTAATTCCCCCCGCTTCCCCAGTTTTGTGATTTAGTTGCATGCAGTGTTGCCAATTTAGTGATTGTTTGGAAATTTTAACTGAAATTGAAAACATTAATACATATTTTAAAAGCATATAAAGTGTATGATAAAATACGTGTATCTAAAAAAGTATCATAAATTTGAAAAGTATGAACATAGACTAGCTTCCTTATACAGCTTTTGTTTTTATTACTATGTCAGTGCATTCATTTCGGTGATGTTGGCCAAATTATGATTTGTAAGCAAAGTCTAAATGAGCTCTCCCTGACAGCTAGTGATGAGCTGGGGCTGGGGGGGAAAGGCTTCAGGACCAGATTGTATTTACAGTCACACCTAATCTACCTAGGTATCCAGCAAACAGAGCTGTGTTGCCCAAGTGATAGATTTTGGCTGGGGTTGGGTTACAAATCACTTGAATGTGGGGGGTGGGGGGAGAAATGTTGTTATTCTTATTGTATGAGTAAAGGGCAGTAGAACTGTACTTAGCCTGTGCTGATTGAGGGCATCAAGAGAGAGGGTGGGGACAGGTGTTTTGCTTGATGGTCTGCCTGAGTCACAAGTACTATTTGACCTGCCCCCTCCACTGTTTAAAGACAGAGCTGATTAGGCTCCATAGAGAGTCTTTTGTTTTGTTAAATAACCATTACTGCTGAAAATCACTGATAATCAGGTCTAAGTGGAAGAGAGGGCCCAGTCTGCACTAGCAGCAAGGTTCCCCCACTGAGAGCTCAGCTGAAATCACTGTGAGCTGGGTGGAACTCAAAAGACATGTGAACAAACATGGTTGTGGCATCATACTTTCTATTTAAGCAAGAGATACCACACACTACAAACTGGAGGCCAATGTTAAGTGCATTGTCACTTGTTCATCCTGAAGCTGAACACTGGTTCTGAACAAGACCAGCAAATGCTCACCATCTTTCTGCAAGAAACTCAGTTGACTGGCTAGAAGCATATGGTGCAGTGAAAGACTCAACAGTTGAAAAAGTGAAGACTTCTCTCACCACATTCAAAAAAAATGTGCATACATGGCTGATGAATGCACCGATGCAAATGGGCAAGTATTAAGTCATTGTGTACATTATCTTGATGTCGGTGGTAGGCCAGTAGGTGCATTTCTAGATGGTCAAGATATAGAAGACACATCAGCTGCATCTGTGACAACCCACATCTTAGACGAGTTAAACGCTTGTCAATTGGACCCCAATCAGATGGCTGCTTGTGCATTTGATGGAGCTGTAAAACTTCTCTGAAAGACATGGTGGAGTACAAGCTTTGCTCAGAGAAAAGTGTAACCGTAATCTCTTCTGTACATACTGCAGAAGCCATCTACTCCAACTAGCACTAGTACAAGCTGCAGACTCTTCAAAAGACATTTAAAAAGCAATAAATTTAATGTCTTCATCATATTCTTTTTTCAGCAAGAGTCCAAAAAGACTGAATATCTTAGAAAATATAGAAGATACACTGGGACTGAAGTTCAAACTAGTACAACCTGAGAAAATCTCTGAGCGATCCTTGGCTGTTGTCTTAATTACTCGTCTTTATTACTGACTTGGAAAGTATCTACCAAGATGGGATGGATCTAAGTAGTGAGGCTGGTGGATTACTTTTGCTACTACGTTCAGAGAAGGCTATTGCCATTCTCTCTTGTAAGTCTACCATTAAAACCACTTGGGTCATTAAACAATGCCATCCAGGATCTTTGTCCAGCAATAGAAGCTACATTTGGATCAGAGAGCTATCCATTGAAAAAGTACTGGAAGAAGCAAAGACTTCAGTCCAGATGTTGACTAATCAAGGCATTTATATTGAATCCTTAAGTGAAGAGGACAAGAAGTATTTAAGACAACTGAAGAAGTACACAGACTTTATTCTTAAAAATCGACAACAGCGACTTCCATATTCTTCTCAACCTCTACGTAGCTTTTACAGATCCCTGTCCTATAAAACACTGACAGTTGAGTGAAGTGAGGCACTACCAGAATGGGGCTGCCATGTAGGGTGACCAGACCAGATGAGAGGAAGAAAATATCGGGACACATGGGGGAGCGGGAGGGGGTTGGCGGAGAAAAAAAAAAGAGTACCATGAAATATCGGGACAAAAATGGGTTGGGACGCGGAACAAATGCCTAAATATCGAGATGTCTGGTCACCCTACTGCCATGTACTCAGGACAGAATAGAACATTTGAACACAGAATAGAATATCATACGACGGATGAATGAAGATTTGACTTCAACTTCTTTATCATCACTAGTGGCTTGACCCGATCTTTATGCTATGTTTCCTGGGATGAAAGAAGTAGGAATTCATCTCTTGCTACTCCCAGTCACAACAGCTACAGTTGAGTGTTCTTTTTCATCATTAAATAGAATTGTGTGTTCTGAAAGAAGTCGCCTTCTGCCTGATCGTGTGAATGAACTAATGAGCATATCAATTGAAGGAATGGAAGTACTGGACACACGAGAAGCCACCAAAGATGAACGCATTGTATTCAAGAAGTTCATTAACAGAGTTATGCAAAATTATAACAAGAAACCAAGAGGGATGTAGATGTCGTGCTTCATAGAATGCTTGAGTAGCCAACTTTAATTTGTGTGATGATTTCAAAACATAAAGTTAAATCTAATAAGATGTGCATGAAACAGTTTTCAGTTTTTACTATGGTGCCATACAGCCCACCTTCACCCTCACGGTCTCAACCCTCATCGGCCCTTACCCTCCCCCCCGTAAATTCAAAATCTCCCCCCCCCCCCATTTCAATTCCTGGGGAATACACTGTCAGACCTCCTTCTACACAGACTGATGAGCTCAGAGTCTGGCACCATGCCTAATAAATATGCATATTAGGGACAATCACGTGGTGAATGCAAACTGTCTTGGCTGAAATTGACTTTCAAAGGAGGGGAGACCTGAGATTTTCAATTATATAGGGCTTGCTTTCTTCTCAAGTGTCAGAAATGAGGGTGGCTGGAAGGATCGAGCTGCTCCAGGAAGATCTCTAGCCTGAAAAGTTAGGAAGCTATGTATTTTGGTATTCAATCTACATGTGCCCCTGTATAATTATGAAAGGTATTTGTCTCTCCATTGTTAGGTTGCAATGAACTTCCTGTTATAAACCCAATTTTAAAATTCCCCTGCCCCCACAAAAAAAATCAAAACCAAATATGAATTCCCCATTCCAGAGGAGAATTTTTCTGTAAAGATGGGGGCAGGAGGAAGAAATTCAATGATTTTTAAATATATAGTGTTTCCAAATTTCCATGTAATTCTGTTGCTCTTTAATACATCTTTAATATAATAATTGTAGGAAAGTGTGTACATTTCTATAATACATAGAGATTTGAAAATACAACTTCCAGAGCATTGGTTGTATAAGTTGGTATTGTCTCTGAATAACTAAGTGTGATGGTACAAAAGAGATGCCTTTCTGACATAAAGGGACATTGTTTTGTGGTCTCCCATAAGATTAAGGATTAGGATATGTTCAAGCTTTGCATCTAATGATATTCTCTGAGAAGTGACACATTGAATTATATTGCTGAATTGGAAAAAGATGGCTGTACATATAATATTCATTTAGTCTTTGTATTATATAATTTTTTAAAAAAGACCAGATTTAGTGCAATCTTTGAATAAAAATAAAGTATTCAAGTGCTAGGCACAACTATAAAAGAATAAGGTTTGTTTAAACTCAGTACTTGAAAATATTTTATCACTGAGGAAGAGGCAAGGTTGTTTGAGGGATGACCAGTTAGAATATTTCAGTTGAATTTGTGTGTGCATGGACCAGATGTTGAAATTGATGTCAGAAGTTAGTTTATGACTTCTTAGATGTGATGTGCAATGGTATGTCTTGTTTTGTGTCGCAGTTAGCAACTTTAACTTAAGTTTTATTTTATATGAATTATAGGCCAACCTAGTAGCACGGCCGATACTTAAGGTTGCCTGACACTTTGCAGTATAAAATACCTGTTAACCATTTTATATTATAGAAACCCAGGATTCCAAATGCCCACTGTTACACAACTGTTTGCTAGATAACAGTGTAAGACAATGGCAAAGTGTCTGTTTGCTTATTTATTGTACAGCAGTCTTGCCTCATTCAGTGCACAATAAGGACTGTGAATAAGGCAGAAATTTATAACAAGAATAAAGATATTATCTTGTGATTAATACACTGGACTGGAGCCAAGGAGAGTTAGGTTCTGTTTGTATCTCTGACACAGATTTCCTAAATGATGTTGGACTGGACTATGACAATATATTAGTACAAGGAGTTTTATTTAAGATTGCATGGACACCCTTAATTTTGGCATTTCCTAACTTAAGTGCTAAACTATGCAACCTTCATGTACTTTCAATGTAGTTTTTTTCTGTTTGTAATAGGTATTCTTATGCCATATATAATATAATTCACTTCTGTTCAAAAAAAAACATTAAAACTTACATGCTTTAACTTTTTTTGGGATATGTCTGGTCTACCTGAATCTGCATCTAGAGAACCTCATATGTAGCTAAATTAAACCAAAAAGACAAAGAAATAATTGTTATGCTTCTATAAAAATAGATCTCACCTTTCTAGTGCAGCAATGCCAGCAGCTATTATCAGACTTCACTACATTCCATTACTCCATCCCAGCCCACCCTATGGACATGCACATGGCTTTGATAGGACAGGCTTTAAGTCTGAACCTAGGCTTGCGGGAGAGAGAAAATTACCATCCCCAGCTCTCTCCAGGCCTTAAAAGCAGCACCTCTCTTTTAATATGTTCCTCCTCTCCCTTTAGAATTTTTGTGGGGAGGAGTCACTGCAGCATGGAAGACGAGATCTTCTCTTTAGCTTTGGGAGCATCATGAAAATGAATGCAGGCAAGTGAAAGAAAGGAAAATTAATCAAACTTTTTGAAATTCCAAAAAAAAAGTTGGTCCTGAGTTTTGGGAGGAAGGCCAGGTTTATTTCATCCTGTGTGGTTTGCTCATCCCTACTCATTAAGACTGATTTACTGTGTAGTGATAGAGAGCTGCAAAGTAAAAATAAAATAAAATAGCCTATCCATGAAAATATAAAGGGGGAAAAGAGCCTTATCATCCATAAAGATACCTAACCAATTCAGTTTTAAGAAAGTACTACACTAAACCCTCTTTCAGGCATTTTTGCAAGAGACTGTTTCTATCAATATATAAATAAAAAATATAAAGAGGAAAATATTTTAACACAAACTTTCCTACCACAGCAGCAAAAATGTAAAAACGACTCTATGGTAGGCAGAACTCTCATAGGATGAGTTAGCATTGATCTTGGTTTAAACCACAATTGATCATATATTAATAGTCTAGATATAAACTCTTCCATCCTGCTTCATCCTTTAATGAGATCTTACGTCTCTCTGGATGCAGCCAGCCTACTCTCTGAGACACAGTGGGGGAGACGGTCACTGGAGTGCTTGTTCTTCAATGTTTCAAATAAAGGAATAGTTTCACTTGGAAAGCTTACACAGTTTTAAGGTTTAACACATTTCTGTGGTCACTGTGTGGCTCTCAAAAATCTATAATGTAGATTCAGAAAAGCAGCCAACGTGTGTGATTTAAATAGCAATTGATCATTAAAAGCACTTATTGATATTTCACAAGTTCAGCTAGCCAACAGTTAACAGATACAGGTGGTAGCTTATTACAAAGTTAGTAAACTTTAATAATTGGAAGCTAAGAAGCTTTTGGAACTGGATGTATTTCTTTAGATTTAGTAAAACACATTTCATTTTAACACCAACTCACATTTACATGAGGTACTATCCACAAGTCTAAGCTATTATCACAGCTGCTGAATCTCTATAAAATTGATGATCAGTTGATATTCAATTAATATACAACTACCGCAACTGCTTGTTTGCCTTCCATCCCCAGCACACATCCCATTTCTAACACTAGGAGAGGCTGGGAAACTCCACTGCTGTAAGTTGGCAATTCTCCACTGATGTCTTCAATGGAGATGTGGTAATTTACAGCAGCTGAGATTGTGGCTCACTGTTCCAAGGGGGTTACGTAAGGTATATTTTGCCCGCTAAATATAAATTAATTATTAAAACATATTGGTATTTAACAGATGCACCTAATCTCTCACATAATTGTTGATAAACCTCAGTAAAGATGTTCATACAAAGAACCAGGGGTGAAACTTCAGACCCACTGAAGGTAATAGCAAAACTTACATTGACTTCAGTGGGGTCAGGATTTCACTTCATATCTTGATATCATACCCGAGATGGAATTAAAGGGAGTTTGAGAGCTGTGTGTCAATATCCATGACATTAACTATGGCTTCATGCCATTAACATTCAGGTCTGTTCTATCCTAGAAGACTTTCTGGTGATTGGGGAACTATGGTATTATGACACCAACAGACAAAAGATTGCAATTAAGAAGGGAAGGGCTGATTAGTCAGTTTAACATACTTTGTTTTGTGTTTGCTTTGTTCACACCTTTTTAATACCAGGGCCTAATGAACAGTTGGAAGAAAAGCTATGTTGGCAAAAGCTGCAAAAAAACCATCATTGCAATCAAGTTCAGAGAGTTCCCATTATACAACTCTGAGACCTTGCACCCCAAAGATATCCCTCCAGTTATATTAGGAAAGACCAGACTCAACATGCTGATCCTTCAGAGGTAAAAGACAAAAAAAATAAAAAAGGAAAATAACCCCTCAGGGGGTATGTGTTTTTTTAAAAACACTTCATAAGATAGAAACACAAGTAGCAAACTCCCAATTATTCCCCCTTTAAAGGTCACATTTAACTCCAGAAGTATCTTGAATATTAAGGACCTACAATATTTGAAGCCATGCAAAACTTCCATTGAACATTCAGGCATCAGGTACATGTCTTCCCTAGGACAATAAAGGTGTTACTATTCTGAATGTGAATTCCAATGCCCATCAGACATGTCTGATACTTGATTATCTAATAGCTGATGTTTACCTAGGACTATATATAGCATTTAAAAAGCACTGGGTAAAAATATTAACTAATTAACCTTCAAAGCACTCCTTAGTTAGCCTTATTGTCAAGAAGCAAAGTCTGAGACAGAGGTTTAGTCTAGTTGGGATGAGAAACCAGTTCCTGGTTCCCAGCATTATGCTTAGACCATTATGCTATAACCCTCTGATATAAAGTGCTACTTTATTTTTCTATGGTGCTATCACCTGGGTAGCTAAGCATCAATTATTTCAGATTACTGCTAGGAAACCTCACTCATAAATATGGTTCTGTGCTGTTAGACGCTTTCAGATAACTACTGTTGCATTGTTACGCAGAATTTCTCTCTCGGTGGTTAGTTTTTCACCGGGCATTTAGTGACAGATAAATGCTACACTTTTGTTTCCTGAAAACTAAAAAAGTAGTAATGTGAAATGCATATAATTTGTTACCATTTTCATGTTGACTGTGCAATGCACATTCCAAAAGGAAGTCCCAGCTTGAGTTAATAGTTGATACAAATTGAAATATTCAAAAAAGTACTGCTAGAAAAGTGGGAGCTGTACTTTTACAAACAACTTTTCACTCAATACCCTTCTGTAGGAAAGCTTGGCACAGCCACAAACACATCACTAATGATTCCCATCTGTGATCTAATCTGTAATAACAAGATGACTGATATCATTATGCAGTGTAATTTTCTATCAAATGCTTTGATGGGGTTTGATTTCAAAGTCTAAGCAAGGCATATGGTTTCTCACAGCACTGGCCCGCAAAAAAATGAATCTGTCATATCTCACTGTGGGATAAATATTCTTGTGAAGCAAAACCAGGTTAAAAAAACCTAACTCCCATATCCCCCATGGTTTGCCAGCAGAGCCTATTGAATTAAGCATTGTGAATAATTAATCAAATGAACTTTTTCTTCAAAATAATCTGTTTCCAAATAGTTTCATTATTCAGCTGAGTTTGATTGAGTAGTACTTGGCAACTAAATTATACAACCTTCCTCCTCACCCGGTCAATTCTTGAATAATGAAAAATTTTGTTGCAAACAAATTACTTAACGGCTTTATTTGCAAGTGACTGCTTTTGTTCAGCATTGTCTTGCCAATGTAAAGATACAAGTAGTGCATTACACAGAAGTATAAATATGAGGATACCTCATGGTTAAAGGTCCAGTTCAGCTTGCTTTGGCACTTAGACTTGATCTGAATCAGTTTGCATGATCAGTAGCACTTGATGTCTATATTGGATAGGCAATAAAAGACAGATGCAGTGTCATCACGCAAGTCTGAGCCAAAGAAATTTAAAGGAAATACTCTGCATGCAGCACATGACTTAATGGTCCATCATCAGAGATCTTGAATGCAAGAGTGTCAAACATCCTTGAAATGAATGGGTGTGATAAAGCATTCTCTGTTGTACCCAACCGTGGGAGCAACTGAGATTTTAGCAGCACAAAAGAGATGGAGCCAAAGGACAGGACTGACTCCAGAAGCCAGGAGCAAGCCCATACAGCTAGAGGGAGACAGTGGAACTGACAAGTTTCCCGAGGGTCCTAACACGGGGGCAAGGTGTTGCTAGGTGAACTGAAGCTGTTTGTTGGGCACAGGGCTGGAGTGATTTTTGCAAACACTGATTTCCCATTCAAAATGGAGCTACTCTATAAGAGCCTGAATGTCATCTTCCTATTTGAATGAAGGGGAAACAAACACACACACACAAACTTATTTTCAAAGTGATTTTGTGTGCGCTTAAATTAACCTTAGGCACCCGCACATTCAAATATCATCCTCACTGTACAGAAAAAGGGAAAATGAGGTGAAAGTGAATAAATGTTAGGGAAGATTCCAACCCAAGAATTCCTGTCTCTTCATCTTATGCTCACTCTAACACACCAGAGTCCTCTTTAGTGGATAATTTGGTAGGATTTCAGATTAAACACAGTCACGTGATTAAATACATAAAACTGCACACAGATTCATACAATCTGAAGTGCCAGGAGAAAGAATTAAGGACAAAATGATCTTCCCAGATATGTATAGTAGAACTCAAGCCAAACAGCACGCTTGTCCTATGTTGTATGGTTCTCTCCTGTCATTAGGAAGACAGTAGAGTGGTATACTGGAGTTGAGACTTCCTACATGGACTTGAACAAAATAATTTGTTTGCTGTTTAACAGCAAGATCTGTGATCCACTTTGTGTGGTGAAAAAGAAGTGTGAGGCATAAAGATAGGGAAGCAGAGAGAAAGAAAAATACAGATCCATCACTGAACAAGGCCATCAACTTAATGTATCAGTATGACAAGTAGCATGAGATATAGTGAACCTTCATGTTAACTAGAAATAAGTGCAACTCCCATCCAGGCTTTTGAACTTATCATTTAATTGGAAAGTTTAAAATGAACTTCCAACAGAGGCAGACTATTTCATGTATTTACTTGCCACGCACCATGGATATGAACAAATTGATTGTGTTTGCTATCCTGTGACATTCCCGCTTCCTATATTAACATCCAATTCAGCCCTGCTAAACTGTGGTTCAAAACTCAGTCTCTACCAGCTTCCCTGTCTCACCACCATTCCTGATTTTTTTTTCCCTTTTGAAGAATCTTTGCCTGGATAAAGAACTGTAAGGAGCTGCAAAGGCCAAAGGGGTGATAATATCCCTCAGGGTTTCACAGCCTGTCACAAAACCCTACTAAATGATTAGTTATCACCCTTAAATAGTACACCAGCCGGTCCCATCTCTTCTGAGGCAATGGCCTTCCTGTCGAAGAAAAGACCTATCAAACCAAAGTACAGAAGATGAAGTAAAGGGACTACTTAGTGATCCCTAGGAGACCTGAAAAATGTAGCAGTGTCTCAATGAAGTATGAGATGTTGTCACAAGACAGATGAGCAGTCCTTTGTAATCCTTTCTGATCTCAGGCAGGAGCATTTTATTTTCTACTTTTACTAAAACCATACAAAGACCAATTTAGTAGTCGGTGTGCGTGCTCTGGGAGGGAGTTGGGGGGTGGGAGGGCACTCAGGGATGGGGCAGGAGACTGGGGTGTAGGAGGGGGTTTGGGGTGTGGACTCCGTCCGGGTGGTGCTTACCTCAGGTGGCTCCCGGGAAACGACCAGCATGTCCAGCTCCTAGGCCCGGGGCGGCCAGGTGGCTCTGCGTGCTGCCCCTGCCTGCACGCACTGCCCCACAGCTCCCATTGGTCATGGTTCCCAGCCCATGGGAGCTGTGGAGTCGGTGCTTGGGGTGGGGGCAGTGAGAAGAAACCCTCTGGCTGCCACTGAGCCAGAGGGATGTGCCGGCCCCTTCCGGGAGCTGCACAGAGCCAGTACAGGTAGGGAGCCTGCTTTAGTCCCACTGTGCCACCCACCAGACTTTTAGAGACCTAAAATCTCCCTGATTGGCTTCAGTAGCCAAGGGGAGATCGAGGCCCATTGTAGGCAACTTCCGGCCAATCTGGGAGAGTTGGCAACCCTACACTCACTTAAAAATTTGCACCCTACTTCCAGTCAATTTCATATTTTTAAGCTTCAACTTCCAACCCTTGGATCGAGTTATATCTTTGTCTGCTGAAGGTAGTAGCTTTCTAAATTACTGTTCTTATAGGCTGATCAAGTCATCTCTCAACCTTCTCTTTGTTAAACTAAATTGATTACTAGAAGGCATGTTTTCCATTCCTTTAATCCTTCTTATGGCTCTTTTCTGAACCTCCAAACCATCTCCAATTTATCAACATCCTTCTTGACTTGTAGACACCAGAACTGGACACAGCAGTCACCCCAGTGAGAAATACAGTGGTAGTGCAACCTCATTATTCCTACTTGAGATTCTCTTGTTTACATATCTGAGGATTCCATTAGCCCTTTTAGCCACAGTATTGCACTGGGAGCTCATGTGCAGCAGATTATTATTCACCTGGACTCCCAAACATTTTTCAGAGTCATTGCTTCCCAGGATAGTGTCTACCATCCTGCAGGTGAAGCCTACATTCCTGGATGTATGACTTTACATTTGGACATATTGAAACACACAAACTCACCTTGCCAACTGAAAATGGAGAAAAGGCATGCTGTTGGTTGTGGCAGCTCCCACATCATGCACCAACCTTGGGCCCAGGCAGAGCTGCAAGCTGTTGACTTGTGTTACCATGGCTGCCACACAGTCTCAAAAAGGAGGAGCCTTAAAATTCTTTTAATTGCTTCCCTCAATTTCCAACATCACCTCCATTTCATCAATGTTGTGATTTAGCCTGTCAGCTTTCATTCAGTCCCCATTCCACTATGCTGACAGGGCTACACTGAATGGAGACATAGAGCTAGTTGGCTTTAGCACAACTTGAAGACAACACAGCCCTCTTTCCTCTCACTAATCCTCGCAGCAGCTACACACACACACACACGTAGGAAATGAGGTAGGAGTAGAACCTCATGGTATCCCATATGAAAGGGAATCTTGGGCATAAGATATAACCCATGGTTGACTTTACTCCTCTTTTAGGTAGAAAGATCCTAATGTTGATCCATCCATCTGTATTTTCACAATATGTGATGTGATTATGTGCAGGACCGGTGCAACCATTTAGGCGATCTAGGCGGTGGCCTAGGGCGCTAGGATTTAGGGGGTGGCATTTTCTTCAGCAACGACCGCGGCGGCCAGATCTTCGGCCGCCCCGGTCGCCGCCGGCATTTAGGCGGAGGGAGCTGGGGCAGAGGAGCGCAGGGAGGGCTGCCTGCAGTAAGTAAGGGGGGAGCAGCACGCAGGGGAACTCCCCACCCCAGCTCACCCCTGCCCCGCCTCCTCCCCGAGCACGCCATGGCTGCTTCACTTCTCCCGCCTCCCAGGCTTGCAGCGACAATCGGCTTAGGCGCCACAAGCCTAGGAGGCGGGAGAAGTGAAGCAGCCACGGCGTACTCGGGGAGGAGGCGGGGCAGGGGTGAGCTGGGGCGGGGGGGTGCCTCAGGGTGGAGGGTGGGGAGCTGCCGTGGGGGGGCGCGCCTCAGGGCAGGGGCTCGGGGACGGGGGAGGGCGCAAGGTGGAAGTTTCGCCTAGGGCGCAAAACATCCTTGCACTGGCCCTGATTATGCGACAGTTTGGCTCCAGCAACCCAATTTGGAAATTTTCTAGAGTGTCTATATCCAAGCTAGATTAATTCAGTCCCACCTTTAACAATATGGTATATCACACAGATGTTAAAATTCCAATCTGAAGAGCAGAATCAATAGCAAATACTTCTTTGTGGACAGTGGATCTACGTTTTCCCTAGTGTTTGACAATAGACTAGTAAGGAGTAATTTATTACCAGGGCAGTAGCAACGTCTCAGCTCAGCGGTTTAAGTGTTTTTCTATGGAAGCAGTGGTATAATTTTCTTTTTTAAATATCAACTTTAGGGTTAAATAAATAGATGAAAGTGCTGTGCAGCCATTTTTAGACCTGCTCATAGGGTTACTGTTAACAAGATAAACTAGACGAGGAACTATTCCTTTTTGGTCTTTAGGCTTTTGATTCACTTAACCCTTCATTAGGTACATTTGCATATTGGCAACTATACATGGAGCCAAAATATGCAGAAAGATTTAAGATGTTAGATGGTTGGCAGAAGAATTTGTTTTTCAAATGTGAGAGCAAAAGGCCCAGCACAGTCCCTAGGGCTTGACACCTGCAAGTTTGCTGCTCGAAAGTGTTTCAGCAGATGTTATTTGAGAGGCCAAAACAGGGTTGCATCTGTGGAGCTGAGCCTTAAAATCTTGCAGTGTTGCACGAATAGGCACACAATTCAATTCAACAAAACAAAACAAAAAACATGCACAAAGTTTCTAGGAACATGTCACCCTCTCAAAGCTCTGCTGCTGATCTATATAAGATTTATGATCCAGCTCAATTCTTTAATTTGTTTGCCTCATTGCTTGCAGTCATACCCACTTGTACTTTCATCCCATTTCTCATGGTAAGTAGGGTAGGGTTTGGATGGAAATCTAAATTCAACTCCTAAGCGCTTTCAGAAAAATGGTGCTCCTTTTGTGGTGGCACTCTTCTCTATGAGAAAACAGTGAATTAGTGCCCTGTCATGCACTGTGCTGCTGGAAGTGCTCTTTCAGGTAAGATGTAAAATTAAGGCTTTGACTTCTTATGGTTATCAAGGCTCCCATGACACTTTTGTAATAGTAGGGCAGAAGCAAATTAGTGCATACTGAGGTTCTTGTCACATTGCACATTGGTTACGTACATTCTGCCTACCTAGTTCCAGTGGAGAAGATATTTCCCACAAGAAGCTCCAAGTTATCTAGTTTTTTTAAATTCTAGTTGATAGTTCGTATCTAACCAATCACTCTCCAACCCCTGACAAGCCTTATAACTTCTGACTGTTGCTAACAGGATGTGCATCTCCACCAGTGGCAGCAAAACTGGGAGTGTTAGCATATAAAGGGCTCCAGAGGGCTGCAAGAGTTCCTTAGCACCATGCTGTAGATGATATGGTGGTTAAAAGCTGACCACCGTCCAGAGTCCCATGTACCCTACCACTCCTAACATTCCAGTACCGGTGGAGCTGCTCCAGTGTCATCGACAGTAAAATTAAAATAATAATACAAAAATTCCGAGGACAGTGCTACTCTAGGCCAGGCCATAGACATAGCTATACACTGTGATGTGTGACTGAGATACTGAGAGTTTGCAGGGAGTGACAGCTCTGGAACAAAACAAAACAAAGACTTTTCTGCCATCGCATTGATCCAGTTAATATTTTAATATTCTGTAATTAAGCTTAGTGCAGCTTGGCAATCATCATAAAATTCACTCAGGTGTGCTTATTTCTATCCATCTTTTATTCATAGGAATTCTTCTTTAATTCTGTAACATGGCCAGAAAAAAAAACTGGCTTTTCTTTTTTTTCCTTTTTTTTTTTTTTAAACATTTGTGCTGGCAAAACTTGATTGCACAAACATTTGCGCTAGGCAAACACTAAGGGGCATGAACTCTGCCAAAGTGAATTCATTTAAACATTGAAATGAATATTCAAAGGAAATATTTGTCTGCTATTCAGCCCCCTGCTCTGTTTGATACACAGAAGATTCACTCTCTAGGACTGTCAATCAAGTACCTTTCACAACCACCAAATTAACTTGAAGTTATTGGGGTGGGGGGGAAATAGATGCAACAACACAGAGACTTGTCACAATTGTAAAATGCCAGCCAAAGCATTTTCCCTCTATTCTTATGACAGCTAGTGCATTTCTTTCTCCCTCCCTCCCTCCCCACCAAAGTACTGAAGGGAATGTCAGACCTATTGACTATCAATACTTTCTTCCTTTTTAAGTTCAAGAAGGGTCTATTAATTACCAAATGCAATATTTTTACCAGTCTTTACAACAGTTTATGGCCATTTTTATCAACAGCAATCAAATACCCCCCAAAATGTTCTGTGTTATTAAAAACACAAAGTGTCATTAGAAAAAGAAACCATATTCTCTTTCTCAAGGCACAAACCATGCAGTCACTGTATGGATACAGACGCATATGGAAATGTAATGCATAATTATTGTAGCTGCTTAACTAGCTGTGTGTGCCCTTCACATTGCATGGTTGATGGATGTGGATTTTCACGTCATTTCTGGCTTGCATGTTTGGACACAGCTAAGGGAAAAGAAAATAAGTACAGAAAGCTACTTGTTATTGCTGCTTGATACACTTGCATATATTTTGGAATTATAGTAAACTGGTAAGCGGAACATGCAGGAGAAATCTGCAGATAACAGAGTGATGGACAAAGCTCTGAAAACATAGAAGTTCAATTTGGATAAGCAACCAAATCCTTGGCTATACAGGGACAATGTCTCTTATGCCAAACAGGTGTCTGCACCCCCTGCAGCACTTGTGTCTGGCTGATTCTTACTCAGTCTATCCAAATTCACAGTCTTGTATCCATTTCAAAGTTCCTTTCTCTGTTCTGCAAATCCTGAACCTGGAAAATCAGTTCATGCATCTCACCCAGGAGGTGAGGGAAGGTACACAGGTAAAATTCCAGCAGTGGAGGAAAGATGGTCCAGTGGCTAGGGCACTAATGGAGGATTTGGGAGACTGGGTTCCCTTAACTTCTCTCTGCCTCAATTTCCCCTCTGTAAAATGGGGAAAAGAGTACATCCCGAACTCATAAGGGTGTTGTGAGGATGAATACATTCAAGGATGTGAGGTGCTGGGGGCCATCTTTGTACTTAAGATAGGTACATTCAGGCCAATTTTTATTTTAGTCAAACTGCTTCATTCCTCTTATTATCTTAACTAAACACAGAAATCATTGATGGGGATTTATTTAATTCTCCTTTGCACTGTAAGGTGCATTTCACCAGTTATGAAAGGACAGTAGTCAGACTAAAAGAACAAAATGATGGGTGCAGCAACCTGCCAAATGTCAGTACACCCACCTGAAATTCACAGTACAAATCCATCTAAAACACAATATTGAAAATACTGCATATAGTTACAAAGTCTCGTGTATCACTTTCCACATATACAACTGAGCTCATTCTCCACCTGCACAGATGAGATTATATCAAATTCATCCATGAGTGTAACCAAGACTGCAGCACAAATAATTACTGCTAATATGTCTTTATTAGGGGTACAGTTCTTGGTGTCCATACTACTCTTTCCTCTATACTAATCCACTTCCGATCCCTCATCAGAATATATGTATCTGGTTCATCATTAACATTTTATTAAGATACAAAACTTACTTCAGCTAAGTAATACTAACCTTATAACTTATTCTGCCCATATTTTATTATATATATGCAGCTGGTGTATGCCACAGGATTCCAGTCAGGGAAAGATGAGAAAAGGATACACGATAGTTGACATTTTAGCGCTCCTATTTAAATCATATAAAACAATACCTAGCACTTATATAGCACTTTTCAACCATAAATTAAAAATGAGGCAATTCCCTTGCTAAAACTCACTGGCAAATCCCCAATGAAAAATCTTCCAGAGTACAAATATTTCACACATATACTAGACTAGGGATGAAACCTTTTCAATATGATGAAACACACTCTTCTCCTGCAATCCAGTTCAGCAGAGCACTTAAGCATGTGCTTGAGTCCTATTGGCTTAAATTAGATTTATGCAGGTACTTAAGTACTTTGCCGAATCAGGGCCCTAGGTTTTACAGAGTGTGTGTGTGCGCGCATGTGTGGAGAGAGATCGCCATTGAGTATGTCCACCAGCCGTCAGCTCAGAATGAGCTGCCTGCTTCAGACAAAAATCAAACCAGACCTGAATTTTCATCCAGAAAATAGTATCTAAAACACATTTTTTGAACTCTGAAAGAAGTTCCAATACATTTCCACCCACCTCTGATGTTATTTATGATCATTGCTCTAACTTGATTATTTTGTTGTTCTTTTATGTTTTTGCTAATGTTATCCTGCTCCAACCAAAGTCATTGTAATTTAATTGAAAAGCCTGATTGGATTTTTGGGAGACAAAGCATAACTGATCTGTATTTTTCATATGATTGTTGCAAAGTGGCTGGCCTTTTAAAAGGAGATGGGCCTTAGCACCACCTGTGACACAGCCAACTTTTCTCCCCCGGTGGGAAAATTGAAGGTCATGTGACTGGTGGGTAGGGTAACCACCTTTGAAATGCAAAAAAAAAATGGTACCTCATCACGCCTCCACTGTAACCTAGGATACCACCTTTGAAATGCAAAAAAGGTACCCCCCACAAGGTAAGCTAGCTGCAACCTTAACCCCAACCATAAGACAACTCCGCAACCCCCACACCAACAGCAACTTTCAACAGCAACTTATAGTATCTAGAGAGATAACACATATAAATAAGATTGATAACATCATTTTCTTAAACTGCAGAAGTAGGAACACTTCAGCATCTTTAGCTGGGCACAGAAACTTTTAACATTAGATATCCCTGTGTATCGTTATAATAATGCAAATCTTTAGACCCATGTAAAAATACCCAGCAGATTCAATTATTTTCTGGCAACTGGCAAATCCTTAAAACAAAAAACAAACAAAAAACAGTCAAGTCGGTCAAATACTGCCCAGGTGGTAACCCTACTAGTGGGCCATGTGACTCAATTAAGCCTCTGGGTACACAAGGAAGAGGCTTGGGGATAAACTCCAGGCAGGGAGGCCCAGGAGTGGGCTTCAAGGAACAAGGCAGCTTCTCCAGGGGACCCTGAGACACCAAGGGAGAAAAGACCCCAGGGTAAGCAGGGCTGGGCCTGGTCTGTCAGGACAGGGAGGACTCCGGGTAGGCAGGCAGATCTAGTAGTGGCTTAATGAAGAGTGGGAAAGAACAGATATATAAACCCTAAAATATATGAACTTTCAATATGGACTTTGAAGACTTTACTTTGGAATGGTTTATAAATAATAAACCAGCCTGAGTATGAGTGGTATTGACTATGAAATAGCCTTAGTAATATCATTAAGCCACCTGAGGCAGTGGCCACCCCAGGCCATGAGGGAGTACTTTGCAGAAAGTGATCCTGTTACAATGACCAGTTCTTAAACTGTTCATAAATTACTTTCTCAGAGTATTAAACTGTATTTCCTAGACTATTTCTGTAATGAAAATTTGCACACACACACACACACACACACACACATACACACACACACAAAAGAAAGGAAGAAAGAAAAAGAAAATCACACTACTTTGGAACAATGGGAAAATATTTGGAGGAAGGCCAAAACCACCTCTATTTGTGTTATCATTAAGGAAAATGATCACAAAAATACTTTTATCAATGGTATCAGAAAGCCATTTAAACTAAGGAAAATCTACAAAAAAATTGCCCTAAGGTAATATTTTTGAGGAAAAATAAATAGCATTTTCAAGGACACTAAAAGAAGGCTTCTCACAAAACCCACAGAGATTCTGTTAGGTTAGAATCCAAAGGAGGTTATGGACTCTGGGAAGGAGCCATTGATAACACAATTATTACTAGCAGCCACATGTGTGATAGCTTGTTTTTGGAAAAGGACATTAACCAGCCTTATATTAGGATAAAGTATATTTTATGTGTGGTTATTTTTGGAACCTGAAGGGGAAAAAAAAGTAGACAGAGGGCAAAAGATTGTCCAAACACAAATGGGCCTTTTTAAAAGGTAACAAGGAATGAGATTTGTAATGCTTATTTGGAAAGTTCAAGTATGTTAATAATGACAAAACACAAAGTTGAAAAATAATACACCCTCCCCCCTCCATTTTTATTTAGCTGTGTATTAACAAGTCTGAATTAAATATTTCATAACTTTTTAATACCCGGGTCACCACCAGTAAACCTCTTGGCATTAATACTGTCTAAATTAAATAGTTGTCTTTACTATTCACTACCATTAGGCTAAATGGTTTTCTCAACATAGCCTGACACTATAAAGTATATTTTATTTTATATATCCTTTTACTCCAAAGCACTGAGCACATTATATGTACACAGTAGTAAGAACTGTAGCAGCCACTGTGATGGAGGACAGCAGCCAGCAAATACCCAAGATGCAGCACAAGAATAAAGCCTTAACTACATTAAATCTCTATTTTCCAATGTACACATCCCCCCTGCCCCCCGAACGTCACTTTGTAACATATGGTAGGAATCCAGACAAAGTAACACAGGGAACTTTGTTAACCTATTTGAGGATGACGGTCTAAGCCAACCCTGCCTAGATTTGACACAGTGGATTCACGCAGCCTAAACATTCCACACCCGAGGTTAGCCCACAGTCATTCCCCACAGCATATCATGCACAGCTCTGTTGCTACACCAAGTGCATTCTTTCGTTTTCTTTTCAAGATAGCTGGTCTCTCCACAGAAACTGTTTGTGGTAAAAGCATTTCCACTCCCCCAGTACCTTCTATTCCTTCTCCTTATTTCTCTCTAGAGAACCCACTGTCTACCCTACCCCCCCCCCCCAACAAAAAACAAACAAACAAAAATCCAAAGTTCTGTGGAAGACAGTAAGCTTTGGACAGAGGAAGAGATGTATATTCTCCCCTGTAAACAGTGAAGCACACTCTGTCCCTCCATCTGAGGGGTGGGGAGGAGAAGAAATACTTACTTAGGAACCATAAGCACTTTCCTAATTAATCCTCACACTCTCCACAGTGAGGCAGGTAAATGGGTATTAGCTGAGTGAATAGGTATTTTACAAACAGACAAGCAGGAGATTAAGTGACTATTCCCAGGTGTAAACAAAGTAGCATTCATGGAAATATAGGACATAACAGCTCCTTCCCACTCCTTTCACAGGCCTAGATTAAGAAATGCACATCTTTATATCTTCAGTGTAGGATGAACGAGCCAATAACTCAGACTGCTCGTGAGCCAGCATGTGCGACACTTCAGAGGTCAGATTGCTTCCAGAACCTCTACTCTCTTCGCTGCTTCACTTCCCTTATCTTCCAGACAACGCAAAGAAGTCAAGTACATTGAAGTCTATGATAACTGCAGTGCAAACAGATGGGCACCCACCAGCACCATTGCACAGGTGTCTAATGGTTATGATACAGACCAGCAGATGGCAGCAATAATAACTAAAATGTTTAACAGCAAATTTACTTAGTGTCTAATCTTATTTTTACAACATAGCAGAGAATTCTCCAAAGCTCACAAATTGCTTGATGCATTAGATGATTGTGCATTCAACCCAGCAAGTGCCGACAGCCTGTTTTGTACACCTCCTTTCCCATATATTAACCTTTTAGTACTGATATGTTACAGAGGTGCAGTGTCAAAAGCAGCCAGAGATCAAAGGCTTGTAACTCTCTCACAACATTACAACATCTTTGGGGGTTTTTTTGGAATCAGCTCTCTTTGGCCTATTCTGCTCCTTCCCTTGCACTGCGATTTTTCATCGCTTCCCAGCACACTGCTCCTTCAGGAAACACAACAGGCACAAAACTTCAGCCAATCAGTTTCAGCTCTAGAAATATGTGCTTGTTAGTCATGCTCTCCTTAGGATCTCCTCCTCATTTAGCTCACTCGCCTCTACACCCCCTTTTCACTCTGTTTATATGCATTTAGCTAATTCTCCACACAGTATGACAACAAAATGGCTATGACCAAGGCCCATTGGTTGCTATTGCCTTGGTTGATGGATCAGCTGTGAACTGACTCACAGCTTGGAATGCCAATAGAAGCTGGAGATTTAGCAAACAATGTATTTAAGGGGTGTAAAGATTTCTCTTCTACTCCTGAGAAACTTCTCTGTTCAAAAAAGCAGGGAAGAAAGGAGCGTCTTACAGACCCCTTAAAATATTCTATTGCCACTCTTAATTCCAAAAGAATTCTTAGAACCATCAGCCTTAACTTCTTCTCTGAGCCCTTTTAAATGTCCAGCAGCTAGCATCGAAGAGGCACCTTGGCAACCCAATAAGCCATTACCAACTGTAGCCATAATGCAATACCCTAACAAATGTCCTCCTTGAAACACAAACCACTCTGTTCTGCTGTACTTCAGCTACAGTACGAGAATGCTGCTTATTCTTCACTAGAAGCAGCAAAGAATCCTGTGGCACCTTATAGACTAACAGAAGTTTTGCAGCATGAGCTTTCGTGGGTGAATACCCACTTCTTTGGATGCAAGCAGTGTTAGTCTATAAGGTGCCACAGGATTCTTTGCTGCTTCTACAGAACCAGACTAACACGGCTACCCCTCTGATATTCTTCACTATTAATCTTATATCGCAGGAAGGCATGGAAGAGAACAAGAGTATGAACTGTTTCAAGATATAAATAAAAAAAAGTGGAGGAGCATATTGCCATGGTAATAATTGAGAATGCCTAGATTTCTGAGTCACACTAGGCCAGGGAGTTTCCAAGCACTCTGAATATGACTCACGTGTTTGTCTCTCATTTGCAAATTATATCCCAATTATGTCTGGATCTTTAGGTATCTTTCTGCAATGTCTTAGACTTGTCCATGGTGAGTCACCCTCATGTTATTTAATTAAACAAAGTATCATCAGAAACATAAAATACTTTCTCATTTCTATGCCAGATTTAAATCCTTTGTGTCAGACACTAGCTCAGCACAGAAGGCACCTGCAGTTGACCCGGGCACCATAATCACCTTTTAAATATTTACAGCCCTAAATTCATCAGCGACGTCTCTTTGAATCTAGAGAAAATTCCTCACTCAAGGTCAAATGCTTGCTCATGGAATTCAAGAAAGTGAATTTCACAGCTTTTCAGACCTGGCATGTACAGACAACAACACAGTCATTCAGCAGCTGTAAGCAAGACAGCCCTAAATTGTACTAGCTGCCCTGTGTTTCTTACTATGTGATGGAGACAAGAAAGTCTCATTTTTCAGCTTATTTTAGCTGTTGCTACTTTATCAAAGGAGCGGGGAGGGGGGACACGGGGAGAAGAGGCAGATAAAACTTTTCTCTACCCATTTCTGGACAGTTTATTCCTCTGGGAGTTTCAGAACATAAACCTTTTTCTCACTTGCACCATTCGCTTTATCTCCCGTGCTTACCTTGTCCTGTTCAGGAGCACATTTAGAACTAAAGAAAGTTAAGTAGGTAGCACTAGACATGGAAGTCCTAGCCATTCTACAGGCTTCTCAATGCTGTCAAGTTAACATATCATACCTCAATTCCTGACCTAGACTTTACCTGGGGGGGGTCAAAAGGCACTTCATTCTCCATGGCCCATTTAGTCTCTGCAGAAGCTGGGGTTGCCAACAAGAAAGATGAATTAGGGCTTGAGCCAAAGGATGCTGAATTCAATGGGTCTCCATCAAATGCAATGGGCTGTGTGTTAGGCCCTTAATTAACAGTTGTAATGGTAGCTTGTGTAATGAGAACATCTGCCCAGTTCCCATTAGAAACAAATATGAAATCAAAAACTTTTTTTCACATACTACAAGCCACCAAGCAGTTATGAAATATTTACCTATAAGAGCTGAATTCAAATCAACATAATAGTGGTGTAAAATTATACACCACTTTTTATCAAGTTCTTGACACTTTCTAGTTTTCTAACAACTCTCTCATAACAAATATTGAGGTTTCAAGCAGTTAATTTCATTTTCCCTACAATACAGAAGTGGAGGCAAGGTGGGATTCTGCTTAAATTATTAAACAGACATTAAATTCTTAAGTCCCCCTTACCCTCCCCAGCTCTCAATCTTCAACCCTTGCTTAGCCCCACCTCATGTCCTTTGATCTGTGAATTCCTAATCCTGCAAAGGAACAGTAATATAATTTTGAAGATGTTATTCAAAAAAGACAGGCTTTAGCAGAATGCATTTCTTACAAAAGTAACACACACACGCACACACAGCTTTGACTTTAACAAAGCTTTCGATATGGTCTCCCACAGTATTCATGCCAGCAAGTTAAAGTAGTATGGGCTGGATGAATGGACTATAAGGTTGCTAGAAAGCTGGCTAACGGCATTTTGGGCTGTATAAGTAGGGGCATTGCCAGCAGATCGAGGGACGTGATCGTTCCCCTCTATTCGACATTGGGGAGGCCTCATCTGGAGTACTATGTCCAGTTTTGGCCCCACACTACAAGAAGGATGTCGAAAAATTGGAAAGAGTCAAGCGAAGGGCAACAAAAATGATTAGGGGGCTGAAGCACATGACATATGAGGAGAGGCTGAGGGAACTGGGATTGTTTAGTCTGAAGAAGAAAAGAATGAGGGGGGATTTGATAGCTGCTTTCAACTACCTGAAAGGGGGTTCCAAAGAGGACGGATCTAGACTGTTCTCAGTGGTAGAAGATGACAGAACAAGGAGTAATGGTCTCAAGTTGCAGTGGGGGACGTTTAGGTTGGATATTAGGAAAAAACTTTTTCACTAGGAGGGTGGTGAAGCACAGGAAAGGGTTACCTAAGGAGGTGGTGGAATCTCCTTCCTTAGAGGTTTTTAAGGTCAGGCTTGACAAAGCCCTGGCTGGGATGATTTAGTTGGGGATTGGTCCTGCTTTGAGGAAGGGGTTGGACTAGATGACCTTCTGAGGTCCCTTCCAATCCTGATATTCTCTGATTCTATGAAAGGCACTTAAGTGGAAGAAAGAAAAAAAAGCATTGCCTAATAGTTGTGTCACTAACTAGTCAATTTTATTATGCTGCAATATTCCACTGTTAGCTTTTGTGTAGCAAAGGTGCAGAAAAGCAATTGTATGGGTCCCAGAAAAGCCATTGTAACAAGCCAAGCATAGTACATGAAACATACTGAACAGTCATATTACTTCATTTCTCCTCTGTGATATGAATGGGCTTTGAATACAGTTTCTTTTTCCTTAGCCAAAAGTTTTCCCTCAAAAGTCAGTGGAGTAAATCTTTTACTGTTTTCCTATCCTGGGGTTGAGTATGTGTGGCCCTGCTCTCTGAAACAATATCTCTGTTCTTTATTTTGTTTTTTAAAAGGGTTGAAAGAAAGTTGAGCTGGGCAAAACCTGTGGCTTTCTGTTTAAAGAAGGCTTTTGAGGCCACATCTAATTTTTTTAAGTCCTTTGATGTGGGTTGAAAGCTAATCTGAGTGTCTAAACAGCATGTGTAAATTCTCTCATGAATCAACATCTTCTGGGATCTCTATAGTGGCAAAAAATAGCACCAAAGCTTTAGCAAGTATAAACAGGTGTTTTTGCAACCTGCTGCAAAACACAGTCCGCACACACTGGGCCACATTGTTTCAAAGGAGATCAAGGCCAGATTTTCAAGTGCTAAGCACACAAAATCGAGACTAGATTTTGAAGTGAGCCTCAGCTCCCATTTAGGTGCCTATATAAGGACCAGATTTCAGAAGTGCTCAGCACCCAGCAGCCCCATGATGACACTTATGGTTGGACCTTCAAAAGAGCTCAGCACTCGACATGCTGAGATCTTATAATTGGTGACAGATTTTTTTTTGAGAGTGCTGAGCACTTTTGAAAATTGGGTCTATTATGTTGAGCCAAAACTCACCCCTTCACTGGGGTTTGATTTCATTAACACAAACATCAGCACATAGGCTTCAACTCCGTGGGTGCTCCGGGGCTGGGAAAATGGTGGGTGCTGAGCACTCACCAGCAGCCCGCCTATCAGAACCTCTCCCTCCCTGCAGTGCCTCCTGCCCACGGGTGGGCCCTGCCGATCAGCACCTCCCCCTCCCTGTGACTGTCACCTGCCACAATCAGCTGTTTTGCAGCATGTAGGAGGCTCAGGAGGAGGCGCGAAGATGCAGTGCGCTTGGGGGAGGGGGTGGAGTGGGGGTGAGGCTTGGGGCAGAGCCAGAGGTCGAGCACATTGGAAAGTTGGCATCTGTGCATCAACAATCAGGTAACAGAGGTCAGTTTGAGCCTGCTCCTTAGGTATAGCTGCTCATATGCTTCTCTCTCAAGACCGCTTAGCCTGCACATTAGGCTGGTATCTTTAACCTAAATATCTTTCTGTCATGGCAGCAACCTTGTGAAGCTGCTTCCACCCTTTTTATCCCCCTCCTCTCTCACTTAATAAAAACAACCAAAATACTGGACATGAAGAGCCTTGGCCAGTGGTTTAAGACTCCATGTGAATTTTTCTCCTTCTCCAATTTCCTTCTGTGTGTGGTAGATGGAAGGAGATGTTCTTGTTCTCTTTTCCTTCCCGCTATTAATTTTTCAGGTCTAATCATCTCTCTCCTCAGTCTTACAAGACAGTTTAATAATAAAAAAAAGCAGCTAGTTTAAAACAGGTCAGGAAGTCATGCATAGAATCATGGTAATAGAGCTGTGTTCTGAGCCTACATAATTGTCTGTGCTGAGCACTATTATCACACTGCTGTTTGAGTGCATATACAATACCCATCAGGGACTTCCCTGACCCTCCAACATAAACCCTGTTGGAAAAGGTAGATTTAAAATAACAACTAAAATGTGAGGACAGGACAATGCATTATAGATTAAAGACATTAAGTTCAATCCCACCCCCTATGACTTTTTTCACCCATTAAGGAAACTGTAAGCAAATCAGAGAACAAATTCCCTAAACACTTAAAAAACAACCATTTGAAGTTGAGAGTACACTCTGCACCTTATTCTGTAGGTATGTCAAAACAGCAGCTGGGAGCCTGGGTAGACAGACTCATGCTCATGGGGCTTGGGTAGGGTGACCAGACGTCCCAATTTTATCGGGACTGTCCCGATATTTACTTGTTTGTTCCGAACATTGGTCGGGACACTGGACAAACAAGCAATTTTGCCCTCCGCTCCCGCGCACAGGTGGAGCCCGGAGGGTCTCGTGCCCCCTCTCCGACTCCACCCTCTCCTTCCCCCATTGGATCCCTCCCCAAATCCCCACCTCTTACCCAAGCACATTGCATTCCTCCTGCCTCCCAGGCTTGTGCCGATCAGCTGTATGGCAGCACAAGCGCTGGAGGGAGGCCTGGGGACGCAGGGGAGCGTGGGGTGAGTGAGTCCGGCCTGGCCCCAAGCGCAGGCAGGAGGGCGGGGCAGTACCTGCAGGAGCAGCCCCTGGTTCGGCCTGGGGAACTGGCTCCCTGTATGTGCCCATGGGTGGGGGTGGGAGGAGAGCAGCTGCCCGCGCGGGGACTCCGACAGGGCTTCACTTCCCGCCATGTGGAGGCAGCGGAAGCCCCGTTCGTTCCCCTGCAGGACCCGAGCGGGACTTGGGGGGGGAGGGACTGGGGCCTGCTACCCCCACTCCAGGGCCGCCCGCGGTGCTCTGCGCTACTACCTTCAATGGGTTTGTAGTCTAGCAAAAACAATTGCTGTCTCTCTCTCTTTCATCACCTCCTGTGTTCTGTTCTCCTCCAACACCATTTTCATATTCTTCCTTCACTTGCTGAAATATACAGCTAGTGAAAGCAGTGGTAGCGTCAGGAACTTTGCTTTACCCACACTGATGCAGCGAACAGTATGAAACCTAAGTTACGGAACACATTGTCCTTCCCAAGCACTTCTTTCTTCTCTTTCCCACACTTTGGAACCGTTGTTCCACAGCCCCTAGGAAGAATTTATAAAAATATTGTGTAAATTCTTGAGACATATAAAAATATTTTTCAAATATCAGTTCTCTTTGGTGGACATTCCATTCCAGTGACTGTGTATTTACCCTCCCTTCAATTAAACTTAAAGGTGGCCCGCAAATTAAAAAAAAATTACCATGAATAAAAAAGGTCTGAGTATTTCATTTTTGGCAGCTTTGAGTCATATTGGTGGCATTTTGGGGGTGGAGGGGATTCAGAAGTTCAATGGGGATTTTCTTCCTTGTCTCTTTACATTAGAACAGGGGTTCCCAAACTGGGGGTCAGGACCCCTCAGGGGGTTGAGAGATTATTACATAGGGGTCATGAGCTGTCACCCTCCACTCCAAACCCTACTTTGCCTCCAGCATTTATAATAGTGTTAAATATAAAAAATAAGGGTTTTTTGGGGGGGGAGGGAGAGTCGCTCTCAGAGGCTTGCTATGTAAGAGGGGTCACCAGTACAAAAGTTTGAGAACCACTGCACTAGAAGTATTAGATTTTTAGCAATCCTGGTTTCCCCGAGAGAATTCTGTGGATAACTGGAGAGCTCATGGAGTTTACATAAGACAATGAAAATACACTAATGGCAGGGGGAGAAGAGAGAAGTGATTTTTTAGTCAGAGTATTTAGAAGTCGTTGATTCTATGATTCTTTGTTTGTGCTTATTCACACTTGTTAACTTCTAAAACTGGAGAGAAAAGTTCTCTCTCTGTTAAAGATTCAGACACCCATGTCCCTTCAAGTGAGGGTTCAGAAAGCATTTTTCTAGTGACTCAAGGAATCATCCAGCAAAAAAACAGGTAAGGGCAGTCATGACCTTCACTTGGAATATCTGGAAGTGCTATGGTATGCCAGCAAAAATCATCATCATCATCATCAAGGCTTTACATCAAAGTGCAGCTTGCACATGTGAAGTAAACGCAGACTTGAGCAAATGGTTTAACAGACACTAGTATCAAACAAGGACACATTTTCTCTCTTCTCCTGTTTTGCATTAACTTCATTATGAAAAAGAGTGCAGGCAGGCATTGCATGGCTCAACAACAGCACACTAGAAGCGTTAGATTGTGCTGACAACGTAACTCTATCTAATCTCAACCAACAAGCAGTAAAAGATGAAAAGACTGCCCAGCATTACAAACAAGAGAGGGTTAATAATCAGTTATGGAAAAGTGAAAACCTCAGCAACTCTAATTCAAGCATTACATTAGAAGGCAAAAGAATATAAGTGAGTCAGTCAGTCAATCTACATACCTTGATAGTAGCATGCAAGCCCTGGTGATATCCGGAAGGAAATCATGTCACCAATTGGCAAGGTGGTAGCTGTGCTCATCAGCTCAAACAATATTCGGTGATCCAAAATCTACAACTTAAAGATCAAACTACGAATCTTAAGATGAAAACATTTGAGCTGAACACATGGATGCAAAATCTGGAAATCCACCCAAGGTACAGACAGACATCTGAATGCCTTTGAAAGAAAGTGCCAAAGGAAAGTACTAAGTATTAAAAAGAACGAATTTATAACAAATGCTGAGACTTGTCAGAGAGTTAAACAGCCCCTTATCTTCAAAGTTATCCAGGAAAGAATATAATAAATTTCCCAACTATTTCAAAGAATGAATACAGAGTGCCTGCTATGGAAGCATGCCATTGGGCATCTGGAGGAACACACAAAAGCGCTACTAAAAGAATCACTCAATCGAACATTCTCAGAGAGAGAAAACGTATAGGACTGAACACCACAGAAAACATACAAAGAATGGTCCAAGATAGATAGAGATAGCAGAGTCTTGTTTGTGCCCTAAGCAATGGGATGGATTCAGATTCAGAGATATTTCTAATGTACAAAAAAAGTAGGGAAAAAATGTGTTTCAGGCCACCTTCTACATAATAAAAAAAGGCAAAACCATTTTTCTTCCCTTCACTAGAGACCTTTATGCTGATCATGCACTGTTCCATTCTTCAAAATTATAAAGTTGTGGCCATATGTATAAAACAGAAATCATGATGCTTGTGCTGTTTCCCAAACAAAACTTATCAAAGCTTTCTAAGCCTCCCTAAATATTTCCCAAAACTAAGAGAGAGACAGTAAGATTCTCTTCTCAGATAGAGTGTTTCTTACCTCGGATATCCTGCTCTCCCAACACTCAATGAAAGTGGAATATCAAAGCTTAGATTTGCCATCTCTGAGGGCATATTTCCCTCAGTTTGTAGCCTGTGAAATCCTCACATTCAAGCTGCTGTTTGTATTTTGAAAATGTAACGTATTAAAATATACCAACTTGAATTAATCCAACCCGACACAAGCATTTTGAACAGTAAAAACAATAACACTTCATACCATATCATAGCATTTGCTCTTGGCAAATGCTTTATACTTTGCAACATTTCCCTAGGTATCACATTCTTAGAGGACGCGTTGAGTATCTTCATTTAGCAACAGTGGCAACTGACAAATGACCTTTAATATGGCAAAAGCAGGAATGACAAAGGCTAATTCTTCAGATGCAAAAATATGTGGAAGTGGAAAGGTTAAGGTTACCTCGGTAACTGAAGTGGTCATCAAAAGCAGAAGTCATTATATTCCAATTGCGATATATAATTATTGTTATGCAGCCTGACTGGAGTAAGAGAAAAAGGTAACATTGTGACATGTTTATTTCAAAGGGAATAAAGCATTAAGGATACAGTTTCCACATCTTTAAGGTATCTTTGTCTTCTTGATAAATGCTAACAAGAAAGGGTACAGCCCTTGCAGGGGCGGCTCCAGGCACCAGCACGCCAAGCATGTGCCTGGGCCGGCAAGCCACCGGGGGTGGGGGGACGGCGCTCTGCCAGTCGCCGCGAGGGCGGCAGGCAGGTTGCCTTCAGCGGCATGCCTGCGGAGGGTCCGCTGGTCCCGCGGCTTTGGCGGATCTCCCACAGGCATGCCGCCAAATCCGCGGGACCGGGGACCTCCCGCAGGCAACCCACCGAAGGCAGCCTGCCTGCTGTGCTTGGGGTGGCAAAATACCTAGAGCCGCCCCTGCCCTGAGCCCCTGAATAACTCCTGCAAGTAGAGCAAGTAACAAATAAGGAGGCAAATCATGTTATACTGATCACCTGTCCAGGAGCTCTGATGAAAACCCCAGTTTCAGAATTTCTCCATACACCTTAATTTAGATTCCCAGGATACCAACAAAGCTATTGTAATTGGAAGCACAAATAATTATCATTAGCAAAGGCAGACTTCTTGCATGCTATTGATCCATCTATATCTTCACCTCATCCCTTCATTGCCTAGCTGTCCTCCTAACTTGGAATTACTTTTCATTCATGATGAATTTCAAGTACCCAAACATGCAACAAAAGGAGACAAGAGAGATTAATTAGGTATTGAGCAGTCTGTCAGATTAAATTCACGGTTAACCCCAAATTGGTACCATTCAATTATTTCAGACAGTACATCTCTAACAGATAGAGTTGTCCACAAAGAAATCCAACACACACTGGACATCAATTACATATAGTAGATCCAACAGCTACTATACTAATGTGTATAGTAGATCCAACAGCTTTTGGTGAAATTGAAGAATGGAAACTGACCAAGCTATGATCTTCAATATTCCAATTACATGAATGGGTTCCTGGGGAGAGGTCAGGAGCATTTTCAGGCAACTTGCACTTCCACCCCAAGAAGGTATAAGACAGGGAGAGAGAAGATTTAAGTCACATGTGCTGTCAAAACAGCAGTTGATGTATGACTGCTGGCAGGTTCAGCAGCACTGTGCCCTAGGGGGGAAAAAAATCTAAAATACTAGAGTAAAAGAGACACTGCATACAGAACAATAAAAAGAATATATAGCACCAAGTGATTGCTCTCATAAAGCAAAAGTTTGGCACTTGTAGTTTGCAGAAACAAAAATCCCCACATTGGAATATTTTCCAGTTTTAGTGGCCTTATTTTTCCAATGTAATTTCATTCTGAAGTAATTACAAAATCAAAAAGGTAAACTACAGAATCAGAAAAGTATAGATTTTAGTAAAGACAGGAGGACTGAAGTTACAGCCTGAGATGTATATGATGAAAGCAATTTTATATACAGTATGTTTATATACAGACAGCATGCAAGGCTCTGTTTCAGAGAGAGCATGGTCTAATGAACAGGGTCCCTGACTGAAAGTCAAGAGACATTGTGGCCCTGCCACTAACTTGCTGTTTGACCTTGGGCAACTCACTTTGCCTCTTTCTTCTTCCTACTGTCTATTTGGATTGTAAGTTCTTCAAGGGCAGTGTGCGTCTCTTAGTATGCGTTTCTACAGTTCCTAGCACCATGGAACCCCTCTCTTGTTTGGGGCCTTTAGGTGCTACTGTATTACAAATAATAAACAGTAATATCCATATTAGATATTTTGTGCCAATATTTAGATATGGAATTGGTTATAAGTTTGGTATCAGCTGCTTGATGAGTTCCCCGGCGCTTCCTATCTTGGCCAAAAAAAGCCATGCCAAATCCAGGCCAAGCCAGGAAAACCTGGCATTCCCAAGGCCCCAAATATTTTCTTTTTAAGATCTCATAGAAACCTTGTGTCATTCCATCTTACCCATCCCAGATTCATCTGGAGTTCAGAGATTCTCCTCAGTTCTTCCACCCCAAACCCTCAGGGGTCACTTGGCCACCCAGCTGCTGCTCCCATTCTGTCCTGCACTGTGCAGTCTTTTTTCAGAGTGGGAGGGGGGATTTTTAGTCCCCAGCTAGAACTCCAGCAAACTCAGGACATTTGCTTCAACAAAATGGTGTGCTGCTCTAGTATACACAAGCCGAGTCCAAAGAAGAAAGTTGAAACATTCTGCTATGTAGCTATTATGCAAACAAGTTAGGAACCAGGAAGAGTAGCATGAAGTTCCTCATGGATATTTTCCCCTCTAAAATTTTTGGATCTAAAGATGGCAGGCCAATTAAAATGGGCTAAAAGGGCCTGTTATTTTTTATTATATATTTGTATTAGGGGAGTGCCTAGAAGCCCTATTCCTGGACCATGACCTCACTGTGCTAGGTGCTGTGCAAACACACAACAATAAGATGGTCACCCCTGCCCCAAAGAGACTTACAATCTAATTAAAGTCTTACAGTCTAATTACAGTCTAATTACAGTTTTAAGCTTACCCTCTCTGGAAACTGGGTATGCATATCCACTCCAAATCACTCAACCTAACAGCCACCTCTCAAGTGCATGATTCTCACACCTGCATCTCAAACTCATGCTGCCCACAGCTAAACAGGCACTCAGCAAACTGTTTATCTTCCACATCCTTGTAGCCAAAGAGACCTCACACAGACTGCATTACTGAAAGATGGTTAGATGCCACCACAGGTCCTGCACTTGTCCTGCAACATAACCACCATGTCAGCCAACGATGTGTAAATCCTCTCACCTGCAGATTTGTCTTCTAAGAATATTCTCCAATATTTGCTTAAAGTTCAGTATTTCTGAAAGCATTCTTGCTGAATCTCACTGCACTAGAATATTCATGGAAAGAACATGGAAGGGGCACAAAGAGTGGAAGGGATTTTGTTTAAAAATGGACAGAAATTTTCATGGATTCCCCCTCCATTAGCCCTCCTTGAATCTAAACCTCTCTTAATGAGCTGCCACGTATCCCTATCTATTAGCTCCCATGTGATAGGCTAAGCTGTTCAGATAATCAGGATCCTGCAACATTTGGCTTTGACTGAACATGAGTTGAGCCAGCTGACTTGAAGATTTCAATGAGACGTATGAGGGAATACGGGGGTTTCTCTGCATTTAATCGTTAACTTTTTAAATTAAGGATCAGTGCTTAAATTTATCCCATTAAAGAGTGTGATGGGCTCTGCTGCCAAGTTCTCATTCTGCCCTGTACGGCCTCAGTTTTCAGTAGTTTTCAGAAGCGGCATCTGCAGTACCACTCCACCTACAGAACTAGTAACTCAAACATCTCTCGCTCCATTTTCCCTGTGTCAGTGAAGAAGGGTCTAGACATTGCCCTCTCAGATGCACTAGGCCACACTATAAACTACTGCACCCAACTTTTAATTTTAAAAAAATAGACAATATAAGATAAGCTACAATGGCATATATGTTAACAAAGGCTTGAAAAATGGCCACAACACCTTCTCATTGGTAATTAAGTTTATTAGTCTGACCAGCCAGCCCTAGAACATCCTTTCCATCCTCAAGAATAGCTAGCAGTTCCTGGGATTCTCATATAGCACACAGAGAGGATCTCCTTATTTTGGGTTCCAGGTAGGTGCTTCTATCAGTCATTACACTGAATGAAAAGAACAAAAGAGAATCAATAGTTTACACTGGTAATAAAGCCTCCTTAGCTGGATGGGTTAGAGTCCCGAAGGCCTACATGGTTGTGCCTGATCTCTCAGGGGGATTTACTAGGCAGTGTATGACTGCCTGATCTTCCCTAATGGGTAGTTAGCAGGACCACTTGCCAAAGGAAGGGAGGGGATAGTGAGTTTAACATCCAAGTTCTGAAATCTAATGGCCCACAGGTTGGGGTGCCTTTTTTTTTTTTATTAAATCCACTGTTTTCCCCCAACATCATCATCATTTAGGCTTCTACCATCTTCCTTTATGGTGCTGTTTACATTTGACAGGGCCAAAGAAGATTCTTGAATGGAATTACCACTCAAGTAGCCTGGTGACAATTTTTATATCTGTGTATAATAGTGTTTCCCCAATTTCATGTGTTAAGGCCTTAACTCTGATCAAGCCAGAATAACATTTTTTCTAACATGTTCCACATTAAAAATTAAAATTCATAGGTCTCTGAATATTTAATGATCATTTTAAAAACTGCTGAATCAGGTGAAGCCAAACCCTAGGCTTTGATTCAGTAGGTGGCATCCTTCCCAACTCTTATCCAATGTCTCAGCATGCTGTTAGGGGGCCCTGTGATGCTGGAGCACATCCTAAAGCCAATGTCCTAACCATCTGTGGCCATTAAAGAGCCCTTGGCACTTTCAGTAAGAGGAGGCTGTTTGTCCTGTCCAAATTCCCATTTTGGTAAGTATTTTGCATTCTGGCTATCTACATTCCACCTCAAGTTTTCCACAGATATGGTATACTTCTTCACTTCCTGTTCTAAAGTTTATAATTCATATATGTTTATAAAGCATTTTGGGATCTTCAAAAGATTTATTGCTATCATGAGATATTTTACAGTAACTTTTTGAGAAAACAAACATGAAACCTTCCAAACTCTATATGGTTTGCCTATTAAGTCTACTTTTCTTTCTGAGTCATATACAAGTTTCTGGCTCGAAAAAAAGTGAACCAGTTTGTCCAAAGAGTTTGATTGGGTCCTTTCCTAGTAACAATAAATACCCACTGACCAAACTCAAACAAAGAATTGACAAACACTATGAAAGGGAAATTAAAAATTTCCTTAACAGAAAACAATGATTTCTTCCATCTATCTTAGGCCTGATCTTCACTACAAAGTTATTCCAGCATAGCTGTGCTGGTCACAGATGTGAAAAAAACAAACAACAACAGCATGGAAACATGGCTATTCCAGCAAAAACACTGGGGTAGATCCAACTATGTTGAAAGAAGAGTGCAAGTGTCAGCATAGCGAATACTATTCAGGGAGGTGGTATTACTGTGCTAGCAGCACTCCTCTGTCAGTATACACTTTGTCTATACTAGGGAGCGATGGCATACCAGCATAGACTGCAGTGTAGATGTGGCTTTAGGTATTTATATATCCCCAGTACCACAGCATCTAGTCCCTCACAATCATTAATGTTTTTATCTTCAAAAACACTCCTGTGAGATAGGGAACTACTAATCCCCATTTTACAGATGATGAATTGACGCACAGAGAGAATAAGGAATGTCAACACTGAAAACGTTGCAGCACCACTGCTGCAGCACTATAGCACTTCAGTGTAAACACTACTTACACTGATGGGAGGGCTTCTCCCATCAGCACTGGTAATCCATCTCCCTAGCTAGGTCAATGCAAGAATTCTTCTGTCGACCTAATGCTGTCTACACTGCGGGTTAGGTTGGCATAGCTACATCTCTCAGGAGTGCGAATTTTTCACACCCCTGAAACGTAACTATGCCAATGTAAGTTCTCAGTGTAGACCAGCCCTAAGTGACTTGCTGAAGATCACGCAGAAGCCTGCACCCAGGTCTTCCAAGATGTAGGTGAATGCCTTTGCCACTTAAGGCCACATCTCCACTAGAAAATTAGGTCAATTTAACTATGTCCATCAGGGATGTGAAAAATCCACACCCCTCAGTGGCATAGTTAAGATGACTTAAGTACCCATGTAGACAGCACTAGGTTGATGGACAAAGTCTTCCACCAACCTCACCACTGCCTCTCGGGGAGGTTCATTATCTGTGCTGATGGAAGAATCCCTCCAGTCAGCATAGGTAGTATCTACACGGAAACGCTACAGTAGCATAGCTGCAGCCATGCTGCTGTAGCATTTTAAGTGTAGATAGACTCTTCTTCTCTTCACCTAGGTATAGTCATGCTGCCTGTTACTCTGCTTCAACCTAAACAAGAGGGGAAGACACTAGTATGAATGAGACTTTACCAACTATGGTCCCAGTCCTTCAATCAGTTCTTTGTGGATGGACTTTTGCATCTGTGCAGAGTCCTAGTAAATCAGAGGTCTGTTTGAGTGGATCACATTGCAAGACTGGTGTTAAATTTATTGACCTCACTTCACATGCCACTGTAATGCAGCTACCCCTACTGCATAGCATGGCGAGTTCTCAACAGAACACAGCAACACTACCCAATACCTGAGTACAAGAATACAACATCCAAATGAGAACACAGGCAATATTTATTAAGGGTGTTGTAATTAAGTGGTGGTCATCAAGGGATCAACATGATTAATCACTCAGAGTATTGTGGTTTGGAGCCAGGGTCCACTCCTCCTTACTTCCTTTTTCAGTTGCTGTATGTTTATCTTCCATTCTGTTGTTGCCAGGCTGCACTACTGGGAAAATGTTTCTTGTACACAGAGTGGTCTCTTTACAAAAAGCCCAATTAGGAAAATGGAATTTGGCCAGGACAGACTAGTCATTAAGTGTATTTTTCACAAGACAAGTGGTCAAGATCTTGGGTTTATGTCTCATCATTTAATCCATGCTTCGGGTACAAATTCAGAAATAAAGGCATTCAGATTTCTTAGAACAACAACTTTAAGTATAAATGCCAGTTCTTCTACTCTGTGTAACATTTCTTCTACATGGGACGATGGCCTATATAGCACAGCGCACCACGGTCCTCACCCTGCCATCATGCTGAAGAGTATTATAGTTCACAACAATTACATTCTACTCTCCAGGCCCTCAGAGACTACACTGCTCTTAGTGGAGCTTCCTATTCACATGGTAGTAGGTCAATGCATTAGTAACACCTCTGTTCATTGAGTAACAGGATGGATATGTGGAGAGTGCAACCTAACATTATGAAACAAAGACAGATCACCTTTAAATGTATATTTGGTGAACAGCCATTAATGTAAAGTAGTGAGACTGTCCTATCTCTTAATTAATTAATCACCAATTAAAATGCATCAGGAAGACAGAATAGCAGGAAGCAGGAGCACTTCATAATTTGAAATAGCAGCATTGCTGTAAACACTTCAGCACTGAATTGTGTGCTGCTTCACCAACACCTTTCACACAAAGTTGTTACCTGTTAGATGCAAATGCATCAGCTCTATTTATAGCATCCACTTGCTAGCAGCCCACATTACTTGTGGCATACAACAAAGAAGCCACTTGCTTGTACAATGTTGTTCCTTTGTACTTTTATTACCTTAGAGTAGAAAATACAAATCAAATCTCTTGACCGGGACATTAAACTAGCTTCACAATGTCTAGAATTCAGTAACAGGATTCCCATAGGCTCTTCTTTTTGGAGGGGATATTCCTCCATATTACATTAACAAATGATAAATGGATCAAAACTGTTGATCCTTAGCCAGAAAAAAAAATCTTACTCTTCACATAAGATATTTACTTTTTTTAAAAAAATTAAATAAGCTATGCAATAGTAGTTCATAGGAAGCAATTCGATTCTAGTCCCAGAATTCTGTCAAAAAAATGTTAAGATACATATAATCTGCTTAGGTATTTCTCTCAAATTGAGTTGAGTGAGATAGTATGTGTGGGGGACTATGATCTACACTTCTCAACATTATCTCCAAGCCATTTGTAATAGGATTAATGTATGGTTTAGAACCTCTAAGTGGAGCATGGCCAGAATATAACACTAGAAAAAAAAACAATATATGTATACATATATACACTCTCTCTCTCTCTCTCTCTCTCACACACACACACACACACTCTTGGCAAAAGAATTGGATACGATTAGCTTCAGCATGTCTGACTCAGGTACATTGCCTATAATTCAGAAGAAGCAATTCTTTGTCATTTTGGGGTTAAAGAACAGTTTTCACAGTTAAATGAAAGAACACAGACATTAGAGTAGCCCTGAGCAAAGCATGATATTGTTAATAAAAACAGCCACAGCCACTATGTAGACAGTGAAGATACATATGTCACTTCCTCTCCCCTCCCTGTATCCTAATCCTCTTTATTTACTTTGTGTATTATGATGAATCTGGTATTTTGATATATTTGTTGTATTTGGAAAAAATAATAAAACATTATCAATAAAAAAGGACAGAGGTACTAAATAGTAAATGCAGTAAATGGAAAACTTTCTTTAAATGAATTCTTTCAGAAAAGATTTAAAATGCATCATATATCAGGCAATTCTGTATGTAGATGAAACACAGATTATAAAGCACTCAGGGTTAAGCCTCTCCACACCAGAAACTACTAAATAATCAAAAACTCATTCTTTTTCACCTCCCTAGATAGAAAACAGAATGTACAGCTAATTGAAAATAACTCAATTCAATGAAGTACAGAGACATGAAAGAGACTGCACATGTGTGAACTGAAGACGTTATTTCACAAAGAGATATACTTAATAGCAGGCACAACATTATTCCCACCAGTACATGAACTGAAGTGCGACAGAAGAAGGAAGCAGATAAAATGAATGACCCTCAGAATACCCATGTCCCTTAATACTAGAAGTACTTTAAATTAACCTTTCATGGAAGTAGTACCTTCCAAGGGTGGCTGCCCTGCTTCTCTCACATAGTACACACATTGGATCTGCTCAAACTAACTCTTCCTAGATTACTTTTATTATTAATTTAAAAAAAAAAACAAAGCAAACCTTAGCATTAGATTTCTCTTGAGCTTCGCTCTTCATAGGGCTAATAAGACATCACCTGGTCTGGTTGCCAGGTGAGCCAGCAGAAGAGCTGTGAAATTCAGTGCACTGTCCTGTCATGCCATTACACACACTCAGTAAAATTCATTTCCTGAACATTCAAAAGTGTCTTAAAAACCTCTGTATGTTTTAGCTTAGTGGGAAATCACTGATCATTTGGAACCCTCTACTAAATCCACTGTAAATTTGATGGTCAATAAGAACGTTAAGGAGACAGAGCTATGGTAGGTGTGTTATTTATTACAGAGTAGTTAGAGGGAGTCCCTTAAAAGGACCATTCAAAATGGTGCTAGTAATTGCTGGAAGAATTTTTTTAAAAACCTGCAGACTCTACTCATGGTAAATTTGGGCGGTAAATCAAAAACTGAACATGGGATCCAAATGAATTCTGCATCGTATAGCTGGAGCTGCAGGGAATAGTTTGCCAGAAATTCAAAGTCTGTTAAATAAGCCCCTAAAGACTCCCTTGGAAAAGCTTGAAAACTGGCATTTTCCCATTAAGCATGGGATGAAAAGCAAACCTGAGAGCTGCCAATATTTATCTCCCTACGTTTGGAGACAGTGTGGTTTTTATCTGTGGAAGCAACTGGCTAGGGAAGCGGGGCAGAAAGACTTTGTGAGATGAGAACAAACATTTAACAGCTCAGTTTTTTTCCACAGAGATTTCTCTGCTGACATTAATTAAGATTTCTTATAGGTTATGCACTTGAAGAGGTTTGTTTTCTTTTAGTTCTTAAAGAGCTTACTCACTAGGAGACAGATTCTGCTCTGTGCAGCTTGATGCATTAGAGAGTATGAGATGGGTAGAAGAGGGTGTAGCAAGCCCCTTACCCCAGTGATCTCAACCTAGCACTCAGAACAGGCTTAGGAGAGGATCCTGGCTCTTTTGAACATGTTTTTAGGCTCAAAAGCAGCACGGCCAGTCAATTGGGCTTCTGACCAACTTGGAATTTATGCAGCACGTCAGAATAAGCTGTGAACGGTACCCTCTGCAAAGCCCCTCTTGCCTGCCATGAGCAATCGTCCCCAGGGGATATACACTGTGATGGCTCCTGGACACAACAAGCAGTCAATACTGGACCATGACCCTCAAAACAGCTGCAGTAAGGGTAGGATTTAGCACTCAGGTACAACCATGGTGAATGCCATATCAATACCTAGACAGATTTGATAAATAAATCCTATTTTAGCTAGATAGAAGGATGAGCCATTTACAGGTGCCTCAGACAGCCAGCCAAAGCTGTGTGATCAGTATCTCTGTTATATTTTGAGGATGTGGCATATCTTTAGGGAGTTTGTATTAGTGTTCTAGTATTTGACACTACGTAAACAGTAGCTTATGTTAGAAAAACTGCAAATTCTCTTCTCTCTCTCCCCTCCCCTCCCCAATCTATTTAACTAGCAGGACATCTAGCTAGGACAGGAAGTGTGTGTGTGTGTGTGTGTGTGTGTGTGTGTGTGTGTGTGTGTGTGTGTGTGTGTGTGTGTGTGTGTGTGTGTGTGTGTGTGTGTGTGTGTGTGTGTGTGTGTGTGTGTGTGTGTGTGTGTGTGTGTGTGTGTGTGTAAAAAAAGCACAAACGAGCAGAAATTAATACTAGTGAGGAGAGAACCTTGAAAGGGTCAGAAGCTTTGGTTTGGTTGGAAAAAGTATTTAAAAATGCAGATGTTTCTCTGAGCCTCCCAAGTCTGCAAAATTTGGCAGAAAATCTCATGAGAACAGAGTCTCTCTAATGCTGCCAGTACTTTGTTTCCCATTAGGCTGAGCTAATAGCTCCACATAGTATTACAGCAAGTCCAGCCCTATTGGGAACACGAAAATACACAGACCGTGAAAGTTCATGGAATATCACAAAGGTTCAGGAAGGAAGTGTCTTATTTTTTTCAGAACTAGTTTGGCTATTCTCATCTTAGAGCCTAAAGACAGGCCTAAAATATTGCAAGAGTGCAGCATGTGGTGTCCAGAGCATGGGAGCTGGACATTCAGAGGGAAAAAGTCACAGTGGCACATTCTCCATTACTCCTGAACTTAAAAGCTACCGTGGTACTCTCCATATTCTTGGCATATCTCAGAGCAAAAGAGAGAGCAGTGTAACATTCGTTCAGCCTCTCCATGCTGCTCAAATAACCCCCTGCCCCTCAGATGGCAGAAGTACTGCTGGTTCTACCAGCTATACAGCATAAAGAGGTTAGAGCAGAACATAGAAACTAGACTAGTGTGTTGACTTGGGAAAGACTAGACTGGTGGCTTTGTAACAGTCTTTTGAGTGACTCAGATAGGTTATTCCAGGTTTTTTCTTCTTCTGAAGTTTATAGATGGTGATTTAGGAGTCTTGGAACACACTTTTTCAGACTGCCCTTATCAATGCTCCCCTTTTGAAAGAATGTGGATTGTTAAGGGAGTGTAACTGGGATTAATAAACTGAAAATTTAGGCCGGCTACTAGGAAATATTTCCTACAGCGATATCTATTACCCTGTGGAATAATCTACCAATGGGAACGGGTGGAAGTTTCATCATGAGTAATTTAAAACTGGACTGGGTCCAGTCTTGCAAGATGCTTAGCACCTCTCATTCAATTTATGTTACTCTGAGAAACTCTCTGAATCTTGTGAGATCAGGTCCTTCTTATTTCAGTTTTAAGTGACTAGGGAATATTCCCCAATACTAACTACCCTCAACTACCATTAGCTGTATTGGGAGTTGAGGGTACTAAACACCCACCCAGATTGGACCCATAATCATTAGAAAATATTATGTAGGGAACAATGCAGTACTGGCAAGAGGATGAATGAGATGCTCTTACAGATTTAGTCTACACACACACACAATATTATATACACAGACAAGCATGGGTCGCTTTATGAACCTGAGTAGCACCATCTGTCTACACATTACTCTGTTAGCTCAGAAATAATCCCTATTTTCAGACAGACCTAGTTGTCAATTATTAACATGACAGCATCTTTTTCCTAATAAGTGTAGTCCTTAAGGGCTACATTTATTTGAGTCAGCTTCAATAGATGAGAACAGATTGCATAAGAGCCTGACAAGGAAGTTAAAAACCTATAACTTAGGTTCACCTCATTATTCTATTTGTTTTTTTTTTAAACCACTTCACATCCCTCTTTGTCAGGGTTGCCATTGCTTTCTGGAATGCTTCTCCCATAGCCACCTTCATGCCTTCTTCCACACCACTCCAACACATGGCATAACTCAGCCAACCCAATGCACAGCCCCAGTACCCTCACCTCTTCACATTATTTCTCAAGCCTCACCTCTACTGTCATACATACACTAAACTACCTAATAATAATGGTGACATGTTAAACTTTTAATTTTCACTTATTAAAAAACCCTGTATGTCTAACCTATATAACCATGTGTTCTTAAAGCTGGAAACCTAGCCTCACACCTCCCCCACCCTCCGTATTATATATTACATCCACTAGTTGTATCTTTTTTATGTATATATTTTATAAACGTATGTACTTGGGATAGAGGCCATCTTTTACTGTATGTTTATACAGCATCTAGAATAATGAGGCATGAGCCTGATTGGGCACTTATTTTATTATATTTAAATAGCAGCAGCAATCAAAATACTCAGTAGCAAGGCAAACTGTTAAAGATTAATCATCTCTGTCAATCTGATTTAATCCTCATTAATTCAGGACCTTCCCACACACCCAATTCCTCCACAAATAGTACTGAGCACAATTCAGTTAATATGTCATGATACGCAAAATCACCTCCACCACAATAATGAGCAAGCAGTGGAGTGATTACAGAACCTTGTTCTGCTTTCTAAAATTTATTTTTGACAACCTACTACCAATGAAAGAGGATAATTGCTTAACTCTAGTTTACAATACAGGGACTGGAAAAACAATGGGCTGGTGACTGTAAAAATACATCTAAAACAAAACCCTTCAGAAATTGGTTTGAGGAACAAGGGCTCTTATGGAAGAGATGTTTCTAATTACTGATTAGGTTGTTGTGTTCCTCAGACCTATGTTTACTAATGATAAACATGAATTACATTTCAAGTTTATTCAAATACACTTTTACTTCAAATCATTGGCCAATATGATTAAATATACTGATATGATCATGGGTATGTATACCCATATGATCATGGCATTTAGTAGCAAATGCTTGCCTAAATAGTTCTGGCTCTTCATTTGTGTACAATAGTATTTTTATATATGGTCCTTAAATTCTCATGAACAGTTATAATAGCACCCCACACTACCCAGAGATGGCTGTATTTGAGTAGTAGTTGGAGTAAGCAATGTATATTCTCAATCAAGAGATTGTTAATCAGCAATTAAAGCAGGATGCTTGCAATCCCCTAGGCTCTAGGATCTACCACTGATATCTCTCCCCTATTTTTTTTTTTTACAAGAAAAAGTCAAAGCAGTACTTTAAATGTTATCCAGACCATCAAGTATCAGCAGACTTTTTCTACCACGATAAGTATCATATGATCGCTCAGTAACATTCAGAAACTGTTCAGCCCCCAGCAGGCACTCATTTTATCAGATTCAGGTTCTTCGGCCAAGATATGAAATGGTCATCTCCCCAGCATAACAAGAGTATTACCTGTTGATAATTCATTTTCTTCCTAGTGCCATTTCTACAAGTAGAATCATGGAAGAATAGGGTTGGAAGAGATCTCAGGAGATCATCTAGTCTAACCCCCTGCTCAAAGCAGGACCAACCCCAACTAAATCATCCCAGCCAGGGCTTTGTCAAGCCGGGCCTTAAAAATCTCCAAGGATGGAGATACCACCAACTCCCTAGGTAACCCATTCCAGTGCTTCACCTCCTAGTGAAACAGTTTTCCCTAATATCCAACCTAAACCTCCCCCACTGTAACTTGAGACCATTGCTCCTTGTTCTGTCATCTGCCACCACTGAGAATCATAGACTTTAAGGTCAGAAGGGACCATTATGATCATCTAGTCTGACCTCCTGCACAATGCAGGCCACAGAATCTCACCCACCCACTCCTGTATCAAACCTGTGTCTGAGCCACTGAAGTCCTCAAATCATGGTTTAAAGACTTCAAGGTGCAGAGAATCTTCCAGCAAGCAACCTGTGCCCCATGCTGCAAAGGACGGTGAAAAAACCCCAGGGCTTCTGCCAATCTGCCCTGGAGGAAAATTCCTTCCCGACCCCAAACAGAACAGCCTAGCTCCATCCTCTTTGGAACACCCCCTTCAGGAGTGGAAGGCTGCTATCAAAACCCTCTCACTCTTCTCTTCTGCAGACTAAATAAACCCAGCTCCCTCAGCCTCTCCTCATAAGTTATGTGCCTTATTCCCCTTATCATTTTTGTTGCCCTCCACTGGACTTTCTCCAATTTGTCCACATCCTTTCTATAGTGTGGGGGCCCAAAACTGGATGCAATACTCCAGATGTGGCCTCACCAGTGCCAAATAGAGGGAAATAATCACTTCCCTTGATCTGCTGGCAATGCTTCTACTAATGCAGCCCAATATGCTGTTAGCTTTCTTGGCAACAAGGGCACACTGTAGACTCATATCCAGCTTCTTATCCACTGTAATCCTTTTCTGAAGAACTGCCACTTAGCCAGTTGGTCCCCAGCCTGTAGCAGTGCATGGGATTCTTCCATCCTAAGTACAGGACTCTGCACTTGTCCTTGTTGAACTTCTTCAGATTCCTTTTGGCCCAGTCCTCCAACTTGTCTAGGTCACTCTGGACCCTATCCCTACCCTCCAGCATATCTACTTCTCCCTCCAGCTTAGTGTCAACTGTGAACTTGCTGAGGGTGCAATCCATTAGTGAAGATGTTGAACAAAAACTGCCCCAGGACCGACCCCTGGGGCACTCCGCTTGATACCGGCTGCCAACTAGACATCAAGCCATTGATCAGTACCCATTGAGCCTGACGATCTAGCCAGCTAGTCAATGTTAGAGCTTTCAAACATGGTAGATTGATGCCAGTGTTAAGTATGTAGGCATAGTGTGGGCCATAGGAATAGGGAAATAGCGTCATGGCACCCTGATATCAAACAATCCTACTCTTCAATACTAGGGCCTCAGCTGTACTCAGCTTATGTAGGGCTAGATTCTGCCTTCAGAAACACATACCCAGCTCCTACTGGCTTCATTTCTGGATTCACTGTCCTTGCACACAGCTGTCTCTCTTTACCTCCTATGCACATATTAGGACACAGACACCATCCAATGAATATAATGGGCATAGATAATTTTGTGCAAGCGTAAATGAAGAGGTTTCACCTGGCTGCAGATTGGCTTTGGATGATTGATGTTCCCATTCATACTCCAATATATGCTATTTTATCCGAGTTACTGTATTCTCCACTTTATCACCAACTAGCTGCCCCATACATAATGCTAAGCCAAAGACAGGCAATGCAAACAATTGTTCCATCAGGAATAGATCCCTGATATTTCACTTAAATTCTTCTTGGGGGCTCTACTACTTTTGTACCCAGGAATCACATGCCACAAATGAAATGCTGCTACAAAATGTCTGAATCATTCCTAAACTTAAGCAAGCTGCTATCTGTCTTAGTTACAAAAAACTTTTTTCTGGTAGCTGCCAACCCAAATCACAAAAGTGGCTGGTGATAAGTGAGCTTCCTAGCAATCATCATTTAGCCTCACTGGAGAAACCCTTACAGCATTAATGTGCTGGCAGTTTGGCAAAAGTTGTCACCGAGCACTAACCACTTCAGGTGCAAAACCAAAGAATTAAAGTTGAAAAGATAATGCAACTACTTCCAGGTTTAGCCCATTTGTTAGAGCAAATAGCTTGTTGATAATTTGCCTCCATTCCGTGGCTACAACGTGCAGCACTTTAAAAAACAAGTTGCTAATGTAAATGGGTTTGCTAACAGTCACAAATGGGAGCAGAGCTGGAGATAGCATGAGAAAACCTGTATTGTGAGGGTTGAGGTTGCTAACTTGAATGTGTTTAATGGAGAAGCATGCTCCACTAGTCTGAAAAGCCTGCCCCTAGGGAAAACAAACAAGTGTGGATATTAACCTACAAAGTTAGAAGAAAGAAAGAAACTAAAAGTAAGTGACATTTTAAAAAAACCTAGACAAAGCAAAACATTTTGCAGTATTTCTATATGGCAAATGAGAAAAAATATTCAAATATTTCAGTGATTCTGAATAGAGTTCTGCTTTGACCGATTGCTTTTATTTACAGTTAGTGATTCAAGTTTGGACAGATGTTTATGAAAAGTGATGTTTGGGGCTGCTGTCAAGATTCACGTAACAGAACAAAATTCATGTTCATAGAATCATAGAATCTCAGGGTTGGAAGGGACCTCAGGAGGTCATCTAGTCCAACCCCCTGCTCAAAGCAGGACCAAACCCAACTAAATCATCCCAGCCAGGGCTTTGTCAAGCCTGACCTTAAAAACCTCTAAGGAAGGAGATTCCACCACCTCCCTAGGTAACCCATTCCAGTGCTTCACCACCCTACTAGTGAAAAAGTTTTTCCTAATGTCCAACCTAAACCTCCCCCTCTGCAACTTGAGACCATTACTCCTTGTTCTGTCATCTTCTACCACTGAGAACAGTCTAGATCCATCCTCTTTGGAACCCCCTTTCAGGTAGTTGAAAGCAGCTATCAAATCCCCCCTCATTCTTCTCTTCTGCAGGCTAAACAATCTCAGTTCCCTCAGCCTCTCCTCGTAAGTCATGTGCTCCAGCCCCCTAATCATTTTTGTTGCCCTCCGCTGGACTCTCTCCAATTTATCCACATCCTTCTTGTAGTGTGGGGCCCAAAACTGGACACAGTACTCCAAATGAGGCCTCACCAGTGCTGAATAGAGGGGAATGATCACATCCCTCGATCTGCTGGAAATGCCCCTTCTTATACAACCCAAAATGCCATTAGCCTTCTTGGCAACAAGAGCACACTGTTGACTCATTCAGCTTTTCGTCCACTGTAACCCCTAGGTCCCTTTCTGCAGAACTGCTGCCCAGCCATTCGGTCCCTAGTCTATAGCAGTGCATGGGATTCTTCCGTCCTAAATGCAGGACTCTGCACTTGTCCTTGTTGAACCTCATCATATTTCTTTTGGCCCAATCCTCTAATTTGTCTAGGTCCCTCTGTATCCTATCCCTACCCTCCAGCGTATCAACCACTCCTCCCAGTTTAGTGTCATCTGCAAACTTGCTAAGGGTGCAGTCCACACCATCCTCCAGATCGTTAATGAAGATATTGAACAAAACCGGCCCCAGCACCGACCCTTGGGGCACTCCACTTGATACCGGCTGCCAACTAGACATGGAACCATTGATCACTACCCGTTGAGCCCGACCATCTAGCCAGTTTTCTATCCACCTTACCGTCCATTCATCCAGCCCAATGTCGGGTGGAAGCAATGCATAAAAGTTGTATGAGCCAGTGAGGAAACAGAAAAGATACCATATAAGTGAGATAGTTAATCACATAGCTTGAATACTGAACCATCAGTATAGAATACATCAAAGAATGCTCACAGTGAAGAGTTCAGTGAGAGATCCATCAGCTGAGATTTGTTGGCACAAAACATTCCCAATTAAGTCAATTGAAGTTTTGTACACTCGGCAGCTCAAAGGGTTGGGCCCAGAATGAAGTACATGAAGACTGGCTTCTCTGACACTACATTAACGGAACAAACAGCACTGCAATCAATAGTGTTGCAAACAGTCAAGAGGACAAGAGAGGGGCTTAAGAGTAAGAAAAATATCAACAAATTATATTCACATGTCATTTTCCTCCAACAATCAGAGGCTGTGTTTGTTTAGCACAGATCACAAACAATTTTCTGGCAATATGAGCACGAGTCATCCAATGATGTATTGTGCTTTCCTTGTATTACACATACTCTAGATCATTATAAGTGAAAAATCTATAATATGATAGTCTAACAAAATTGCAGCCATTCTCCCAAGCCTCAGTCAAAATCTCTGATCAACTCACTCCATTACCCTAGATACAACCGCTGATTAACTCCCCATATCTCCAAACCCTTAATTCTTATAAGAATTTGTCACTCCTTCTGCCTCACTGGATTAAGTTTAAAGCATGGATTACAGCAGTATCTCTGTTTTATCTTCCCATGTTGGGGTCATCAAGCACGTGGCCCAGGTAAATCAGATTTCACAAACCTATAGTTTTAAACATAGCAATATATTTATCCATAGGTCTGATTTGTAATAATAAGCACGTCTTTTTTTTCAGAGAGCAAGGCTGAAATATGAGACTAAGTCCCTGACCAGGCAGTGACTTCTTAAGGGCAGAATGTGGTTGAGCACTTGGTTCCTTAGAGCTCATTCCACAATTAGAGTTTGATTGTGGGCAAGGGGGTAGAGAATCCAGGCAGGTATGAACAAACAAAGTTACATTGTCTTACCCCAGTGTTGGCTTCGCACAAGATAGTCTAAATAAAAAGACTTCATGTCAGTGGAGGAGGAGGAAAAACTCTGCACAATTTATGTAATTAACAGAGATACCTACCTACCTGATTTTTTTAAAAACCTGATTGGAAACAGAAAGACCACTCTGTCATTAATAAGATAGAAAGTGATAATCCAGTAACCCCCTTGGTTTGAAACATTAATTCCCCCACCCCCAAAAAAATATCCTGCAGTGAGCACCACAATCCACCTGTACCTCTCTTACAACCAACCATCCTGCCACCAATCCTCTTCCAGGTTCTCCAGTCACAAACTATTCAGTAAAATGAAGTTGCTTAATAATATAAGGAGATTGTTTCTAGACTTTACCCAATAGGATCTATTCTGTAGTGGTTTAGGAGATGCCACTGCATTTTACCAGCTTTACTAATGAAGTCCTGAGCCCCTCACTGCACAGAGCCTTACAAAAACATTGGCAATTTATGTGCAGTGTGGCATCTAGGAAAAGAGACACTATGTGCATTTGCATGTGCATTTGCACATAGTGGAATGGGCTGTATAACAGCGTCTCACTGGACCAGCTGCTGTCTTAGTTGTCTCTTCTTGGGTTTCCCAATAACTGCACCCAGGCTTTTATATGGGTCAAATATTATCCCTTTTGGGGACTGGTTTATTAAAACAGTGTCAGAGTTCAAATGTTGAATGACTTAATACAGAAGTCTTTCCCCAGCTTCACTATATCTTTAGCACTTTAATGGACTCAACCTAGTCTTACTGCCTGGCATTTGCTCAAGCCTCTCTCAGAGCTTCTTCTCCTTCCCCTCACTCTAGGTAGCTCCAGCCAGCTACTGTGCAGAACCCTTACCACAGTCCTCTCTGACCCAGAGTCTGCCTCAGTTCACCCCAACACACTATCCTTCACAGAAGCATCGTAAAGCCCATGATTCTAGCCAATAATAGAGGCAAAAATAGCACAAGACAATAGATACATGATATCTCAACTTTCTGTCCTCACCAATGCCAGACACTATAGAGTGCAACTAAAAAGTTTAATAAACTTAATTTTAAAGCACTGTAATCTTTGAATGAGGTGCTCCAAAGATTCCAAAACAAATAAAGAACCTGTATGAAGTTAAGTATCAGAGGGGTAGCTGTGTTAGTCTGGATCTGTAAAAGCAGCAAAGAGTCCTGTGGCACCTTATAGACTAACAGACTATTGGAGCATGAGCTTTCGTGGGTGAATACCCACTTCGTTGGATGCATGTATGAAGTTCAAGTTCAGATTGCTCTGTGCAGTTCAAGAGAAGATGTACCAATAACTGCCACATTTAAAAATGAACATTAACAGTATGTAAATCACAAGCTGAGGCTACATAAACATTTCTGACACTGGTCTGAAGAGAGATCATTAAATAAGAACAGACCAGTACCCACCTTAACTCTGCCCCTGAATTTATGTTACTATTTTGGGGCCCAATCCACCTTCCAATTAAGTCAATGGCAGTCTTTCCTTTTACTTTAATGGAGAAGGCACCATTGCCTAGTGGATTGGGCCCTGGAGTGGTTCAGTTCTTGGCTCTGCCACTGACCTTGGGCAAGTCACATCCATCCCTGTCCCTCAGTTTCCCCATCTGTATAATGATACTGATCAGCACTTTTGAGATCTATGAATGAAAAGTTCAGAGACAGTGAACAATAATACCTATTATAAATACAGACAACTGAATGTGTGTATTAAATATATTTGTCAATCAAATATTGCATTACAATATTTATATTGTCTGTTATTATATTAATGCAGTGGGCATATTTTTACAATCTGATCAAATAGTTATGTTTAGTCTATATTCATTCAGTAGCTTTCTGTCTGAAGATTCTTCTCATAGGAGTGACTGTAATTTTGCTCAGTAGGAAACTATCATTATTTAGATGCGCTCAGAAACTATATGGATGAGTGCTGCAAAGAACTTGAGAGAATGTGTGTATAATTCAGATAGCCTTGAATTAATGAAATATTTTTGATTTTATGTATGAAAGGCAAAACATTTTTGCAACCTATGAATGTATGAGTAAAATATCAAATTATTTGATGTACTTTATGGGAGTGAGACAGATAAAGCCCATTTTATGGGTTACCTAGGCTGGCTCCCTAGCCTCTCAGGCAGATAGTCTCCGATCTTAACCCTCTAGCTTTACTGTCTATTTCCAGCCCTCATAGTAGTCCTCATCCAGTGGTAACAGCCTCACTTCCAGGGTCCAATCTCTAGCCAGTTTGTATCCAGGCATCCCTGGCTCCAACTTCCAGACAACCCTTCCTAGCTTCTTCTTTGTCCTACCTCCAGTCACTCAGCTAAGATCTGTTGGAGAAGCAGCTCTGCTCCACTGGACTTTAGCTGATCTGTCAGCTGCTAGAGATGTCCATTACAGCTGAACAGGAACCAGATTCTCTACTCTGTGGGAAATTCCATGGCTTAAATTTTTTTTTCTATTCCTTAATGGAATAAAAAACATTTAAAATTTTGCATGGATTAAATTCTGAAAAGAATTCAATTTGTGTCAATCAAAACATTTAAATAAAATCTAAATATTTCAATCCCATTTAGACTTTTATATTATATAATATAGTCATAAACAAATTGAAACAAAAAGTTGTTTTGAAATGGAAAATCTAAACATTCTATTCCCAAAAGGCCAAAACACTATCAAAATGTGCTAATTTTTTTTTTTAAAGAATGTAAAAAAAAAACATTCTTGCAAAATGTTTCACTTTAGAAGAATCAGCATTTACTGATGGAAAAAACATTCCATCCGAAAATTTACAGCAACCTCAGAGACCCATACCTCAAAATTTGGAGCCTCTCCTTCTCCCTGGTTGTCTTCAGTCATCACACACAAGTCAGTGCTCCCCAATTTTCCATTCAGCTCTGTTGCCCACAACTCCTGACATAGCACTTAAAACCTTAAATGCTATTTTGGACCAAGCACTGGAATTTATCATCTTCTAGCTTCCAGATTCTCAGGAAAAAGTGTCCTCCTGAATTATCTTAACCACATACATTTTCAGAAGAACTATTTCCTCCAAGCAAAAACTACAGGGTTGAAAGTCTGGGCTCAGCTTTAAATAGGCAGGTGCAACTTTGTCTCCATAACATAAACAGTTTGCCCAATGTACCATAGAACTATTTTAAAACCTTATGTTTAGGCAACATATCATTTCAATATTCATTAATTATTTCTTTGCAAACAGGTTGGGGTTGGAGGGTTGTGTGTAACACGTGTCTGAAAGATCTAATCACAGGGAAGGATTTAACAGAGTATATAAAAATGAGAGCAAAGTGACAGTAAGAGAACCTATATTGTAGATAATTTCCTAGGAGTTTCTGTTCTGTCTGGCAAGAACTTAGAAGTGCATTTATCATATGAATAGTTAACAGATTATATATTAAAGAAATTTCAAAATGTAGATGCCAGTTTTACTTAAAGTTTTACTGCTTCGTTCTACGTGCTCACTTTCGTAACCAATATCAGAAAGGGGAAGACATAAAATCAGTTAATGGAGATCAAAATTACAATCAGTTACGAGCCAGTCCTGAATTTTTTCCTCTGTATTTTTTCTAGAAATCTGTGTACACAGTTTGTGCTAAAAGAATAAAGTCAGGTAATGTGAGTTATTCATCGATATTTCAAGCCTATGGGTAATCATTTCACGAGCCTCTCTAGTGGGAACAAACTGCATTGCTGCTGGTATGAACTGTCAGTTTTGCTTTGGAAATGCTTTTATTTACAGGTTATTGCAAAATGAATTTGTTTGTTCTTTACATTCCCCGGGCACATTTGAGAGCTAATTATAAGAAAAAGAACCTAAAGCTAGTGAAACAATAATTCACTCTTGTTGAACAAGGGCAGACCATTTGAGAAATGCCAGTTTTTCTGCAAACTATGATACATTAGCATAACAAGCACTGCAAAACCAAGGCAGCATCTGCCATTGCTGATAAATCATGTTTATATTGGGAGATAATGCAGGGATGATGAGGAGAAACCACCTTAAGTTCTTCAACTAAATTTAGAACAGTCATGAGAGGTGCATAGTAGTGTTTAACTCCATCATTTAAGATCTTAACATAATTCACACTCATTCCATCCACATAATCAACCCCTTTTTGTCCCCAAATTACTGGTGATGGCACAGGTGCTGCTTCAGGTTTACTGAATAAATGAAAAGGCGCTTTAAAAATATACAGCTCTGAAGGAAAAGATGGTCTTGTGCTTAGCACTAGATTGGGATTTCATGAGAGCTGGGTTCAGTTCTAGGCTCTGCCACAGTCTTCTTGTACAACCTAGGATAAACCATTTATGTCTTAGCACTGGTATACGCTACCAATTTATGTTGGTATAAGTACATCTCTCAAGGTTGTGGAAAATCCACACCCCTGAGCGATGAATTTACACTAAGCTAACCCTTGGTGTAGACAGCACTATGTAAAGGGGTGGAGGGTTCCCCCTTCGACATAGGTACCTTCCTGAGAGGCAGGAGCTATGCCAACAAGAGCTCTCCTGTCAGCGTAGGTAGAGTTTTCACTAAGCACCAGTGTGGCATGGCTGCACCAGTGCAGTGATGCAAGTGTAGGCAAGCCATTAGTTTTCCACCTTTTAGAGAGACAAGGTGGGTGAGGTAATATCTTTTAGTGGACCAACTTCTGTTGGGGAGAGAGACAAACTTTAGAGCCACGCCAAAAAGATCAAAAGATATTACCTCATCCATCTTGTTTCTCTGATAACCTGGGACCAACACAGCTACAACCACACTTTCCCACCCTTTGTTTGTCCAGTCTACTTAAACTATAAGCTTTTCAGGGCAGGTCTGTCTCTTCCTAATTTACATTGCCTAACTGATTTTGGTTGGGGCCTCTATGTGCTACCATAATAATAAGCTGCTACATCCAGAAGGTAAATATGGTAAGAAAGGCAGAACTAGTTATGTGATATGAACTAGGCGTAGGGTATCAGTTACTCAGCACTGAACTTTTCTAATGGAATATTCATATAAGATTCAATAGCAAAAAAGCCCAGTATTGGAAAAATTTATATTGACTTGTGGGGCCAGCTCAAAGGGCATAAATTGGTTATACCATCTGGGCCATGTCACAGAACACACTTAGTTTTCACACAACTCTTTCTTTGCTATTGAAGCCCAAAATTCCTAGTGATTTCCTCATTGTACTCTTTCCTGGCAAAGCTGAGGGATTATTCCCCCATTTGGTTTTACCTTTTTCTTTGAACATAGTGCTCAGGAATCATGCCAGTTAACAGCCAGGGAGACTAACACACTATCCCCAAAACAGGTACATCAAGGTACATCATGGGCAGTGGTATCACAAGTTTTCCCTAACTGCCTTGTCAACCATGTTCTGGAGAAACATCCTCTAGTGCTGCCAGAGTAGTTCGAATCTCCATGCTTATTTCTTGGGCACCACCAAGAAGGGCTCCCATGAATCCTAATACCAGTTCTGACGGTATTATTTTGCTTGTGTTTTTGCACATTTTGGTCCACTGGAAACTGACCAAGACAACCAAAGTTCATGTCACACAGACCACTAGAACAGCTCCATCTGCCTTTTGCTCTAACTGAAAGACACTAAGTATCTCCTCTGAGAGGTACTGTTTATGTGGACTTTGGAGAACTTGTGCCTGGAATTTGATACTTCGTATATTTAGAAAAACAAAACTCTAAAAGGCAGAGAGTTGGGTGTAGTCCTGATAGCTTCTATCTTGGCTCAGGTTTTAAAGTTTGAAGAGACTTGGAAACAGGGGTCCAGTTTGGGCCTCTCTCTTCTAACAAACTGATATGTAATGGCCAAACCCAACCCCTGGCAGCTGATTTTTGGTTGATTCTTCTATAAGATATTTGAGGTCCCTCCTAGATCAAAATAAGGGGGAAGGGGGCAGAAGAGGAGTAAACAATTTATTTACTAGCTTCTGAAAAGCAAGTCTCCAACTTAAGAGACTTATGAGCAGCTCAGGCTTATCACCATATGTGCTTGCTTTTTATCAAATGTGTAGTAGCTTTTAGGCTGTTAGGGGATTAATAGGCTGTCACTGTGGTAATTGTTTGACATGATTCTATTAGATACTTTTTTATCAGCCTTATAGACAGGTAAATTATTCAAGGTTGGGAGAAGTATCCCTCATGACACCATAGAGGGGGTTATGTCCATCATGTCACTTGTAAGTTTGGCATATACCATAGACAACGAAAGAGACTAAATTAAACAGTGTAAGATTGATATATTTTCTTCTGCTGCTACCTCTCCCCCAAGAACCGGGAGGAGAAAAATGAGGGAAAAAGTTTGTTTTATTTTTTTCCCTAATATGCATATAAATAAATACTGACAGACGTTTTCCATGCTTCTAGCAGAAAAGCACAACTCCAGTGATTTTCAATCAGACCTCCCAGTCCAGTTCTCAAGGGTTTAAAATTTAGTTATTAAAAATAAATTAATCTGGCACACACAGCCTCATTCTTACAAAACTACAGATAGAACGTCCTCTCTCTTCCCTGAAAATTATAAAAAAGTATTACATTTTGCAGGCTGTTTGATTCATAATGTGAACTATTTCCCTTTGATATTTCAAAGTAATATCTACCTAGATGAGAGGTAATATGGCCCAGATTCTGCTTGGACTTACATGTTTAACTATAAGCACTCGAGGAGTGGTCTCATTGAGCTCGATAGGACATCTCCAGTTTGAAGTTAGGTTGTGTGTAGTCTTTGCAGGATGGGGGAGCGAATTCATGTTCTTCATGAGGATTTTTATTTAATGTATAGTATTAGAGGCTTATACTACATGAACATGGGTACCACGAATGGAAATTAAGTAAAACATGAAATCCAAATACTGTTCCACCAGTTCCTTAACTCTACTCAAATCCTGCTGTGCTTGGGTACTGACAGTTGTCTCAGACATGCTATGCCTCTCCCACACAAACCCCATGTGGTCTAAAACAGTGGTTCTCAGACAGTGGTGTGTGGGTAATTTCTGAGCTATACAGACCCTTCCAGGCGGTTCACAGAACCACAGGATGAAATTCTTTGAGAACTAAGCAGTAGGGGCCTGATTCAAAGCCCAGTATAGACAGTGAGTCTCATTCCACTAACTTCAAAGGGTTTTGGATCAGGCCCTGAAGATAGGATGTTCGGCAGGGAAGATGATGAAAGGATCATTTACTTATTGTATGGAATTAAAAGGTACCTAGTCACACCCAGGTAGATAAAAAACACCACAGTTTTCTACACACAGGAGAGTTAGTTTGTCAGATTCCTCATGTTACTGGAGCGCACTGTTTTGCATATTAATATTTAATCACATAAAACATTCAGGATCTACAAATTTTATCATTATGTTTAAAACCAGAATCTGCTGGCATAAAAAAATCATCAAAATGCTTAGTTGCATCCAGGTTATAGTCTCCCCTTAGTAAAGTTGCAGGGGAAAGCAAGCAAGGACATATTTAACCCTTTGCTATTTATGTATGACATTTCCCGATTTCATTTGGGACAACAGAAGAAAACTTGTGCATAAAGCAGTCCAAATGCCATTGCAGCTGCCTCCTGTCACTTCTGTATTCCACAGCCCCAAATATGAATTGGGCACATTGTGTACGATATACGGGGTAATAAGTACAGTTGAGATATTAACAGCTCAGAATCAGGACAGAATACTTTGGGAGAAAATTGCTTATAGTGCAGAGTGGCAAGTAGCCATGATTCCATGCCATATGTGATCTTGCTCACTGCAACACATTCCCCAAATCAGCACTTGTTATTAATCAAATGTTATAACAAGCTGCCTGCAACAGCACTCTGCAACCATGATTAATGAGCCAGCAGATTTTAAAGGGAACAAAGTCACTTTTTTTTCCAGACACTGAAGTCTCTAGGCTAGAAAAGTACAGATACAAATGTAGGACTGTCATGCATCTGTATCTCTCCAGATTGTGTCTGTCCTGATTAGAGTAGATATGTGTCAGGCAAATAAAATGTTTCCATACTACACATCTAGAAGTACTATAAGGAAACAACATTACATTAGATAATCTAAGTTAGCGAGCCAGAATATCACTTGGTATCTGTGCAGAGTGGACTCTTCATTTCGGCTGTGGCTAGCAGCAGAACTTGTGTCAAACACGTGGCAAATATAAGTCCAAATCCTTAACTAAGTCACTACTCAGGCAAAAAATGTATTGAAGTTAGTAGGAATTTTACTCAAGTAAAAAATGAATAAGAACTGAATCATCACCTAGTGCTGAGAAGCTACACAATACAAGACCTACTGAAAATACTTATAATTCAGAAAGAGCCTTGGGGGTGGCAGGGGCAAGGAAGGAATTGTTGTTTTTGTTTTAAACACAGCTATTACTGGATAAGGGAAGGATTTCTTGTTGTATCTAGTTAGACATGTATCAGACTGGTTCCAAGAATGCTGGCCACCTGCCTGACAAGACTACAGAAATAATTTTGAATTGCCATAAAGGAACATTCACATTCACCATTATGTGTGGGATCATATTATTAATTACTCGTGGCTGTTAGGGTAAGCATGAGGTATTGTTAAGTTGTTCAGAAATCCCCAGAGTTTCGTTAATTAAATCTTTGTTTGTCCAAAATTTCATACCACAAAGGGCATTATTTCACCATTCTCAAGTTTGAAACGTTTCAGTCATCCAATCAGGCAGCAGAAACAATACCACATGATTTACATGACCAGATACCACCAAGAGTCAAAGAATCCATGAAAAGGCACAAGGAGAGGAGACAGAGAACAAGTAAAATCAAACATGTAAACTTTAATTATATATAAAAAATAAATTCAGAGAAGAAAAAATAAAGAGAAGAAAAATGGGGCTCTGAAGGATGTAAGCTATTTTTGTGTTAGAGACCTTGAAAGTACTGCTGTAGCGCAAAGATTCCAGCCTGCTTTTAGGGGCATTGAATCATCATTTGTTCATAATTCCATTATTATTTACATTAATATAAATAAAAGGGATGCGGGGGGTTCTAGTTAAGGCAGTGGACTGGCACTCAGGAGATGTAGGTTCATTCCTGTCTCTGTCACAGAATGACCTTGGGCATTTAATCTCTTTGTGCCTCAGTTCTCCATCTGTAACTAGAAGATGAAAATACCTCCTTTATTCCCCCACTTTGACAGTCTTGTCTGTTTAGGCTGTAGCTTTTTCTTTTCTTCTTTTGTTAACTAAGTGTATACAGAGCACCTGGCAAACAGGGCCCTTTTCTTGGTCTGGGATCCTAGAATTGTCTGTGATATAAATTATTGTCAAATGTCCCCAATAAGGAATCACAACCTTATTGTTCTAGGATCTGTACAAATATGTAGCAAAGACTCTCTTCTCTAAATAGCTTGCAATCTAGGTTAATAACATGAAACATCAAGTGGATGAAAGAAATAAATGGACAAGGGAGAGGGAGAGGGAAAGGGAGGATGAGGTAACAATGACACAAACATAAAATAGCCTGGCTGAAGTCCCTTAATACCAAGTGGGCATGAGAAAGTGAGAAGAGTACAGACTAACAAAGCCCATGGACTATCACGTCCTTGTATTAATTTCAGTAGACCCGGCATAAAACACATGGTCCCAACTGTGCTAAAGGCATAGCAATTAAGGGTTTCACATGTATTTTCTAAAGTAACTGACTAGAGTTCTCTCTGCTGCAAATGTCAGACCCAGTGTGCTGAAAGCTTTCAAAGACAGACATCCAGCAGGTAACACAGACCAATTTCAGCAAGTACTGTTTAAACAGCCATTAATCTTTCTTCAATGATCACGTTGTAATCCCTGTAAGTTCTTGATACGAGCTGCTTGAAAACTGCCTGCCATCAGTTATGACTCACAAATGTAACTCGACATAATGCACTTACTGTCACCGAATACAGCAACTTCCAAAATGTCATATACAAATACAAAGCATGGACTATAATAATGGTGATCTCATATTGACCAACATGGGAATAACCCAATGGCAGCCAACACAATAGAAGAACTACAAGTGATCCATTTATGAACCTTTTTTAATTTAAAAGATCACAAACCTATTATTGACAGAAAACATGGCCATGTAGGAACTTTAACCCATGCTCTGAGGACATGCTTGGTGATGTCCAGGATCTTCCTTAAATACAAATTAAGTCTCAAAAGCCACTAAAAATTGTGGTATAATACTACAGAAATCTGCCAGCTAAGAGGGCATTGCAACTCACACCACTGTAATAGTCACTCAAGAAAAAGAAAAAAGAAAAAAAGATCGATTCAGACTCAGATCCTGATGCTACTGTTCTAAATTCTATTTTGTTTCTGCACTCCTACTTAGTCCTCTGCTTCCTAAAGTTGGACTTCCCCTCATTTCTGTGGTCACATTTTACTGTGCTCCTTACACAATTCAAAATGAAACATGAAAGCATGTTTTTATCAATCAGAAATGGTTAGAAGCTGGGAAGGGAAATACACTAGGCTTTCACCTCAGGACAGCTGCATTCAAATACTGGCTTAGGTCTGAAGAGGAGAAAAAAAAAAAAACTTTGATCATCTCATCCTAATACCCATGTGTACAAATCACAACACTGCCATTTGTTATGACAGACAGTCGCTGCTCAAGGGAAGTCTAAGACTGCAATAGGGGAATTGCTGGGCAGCAGTGGGTAAAAGCATAGGCAATTGGTTGAGTACCTACACCTGGACCGATACTGTCAGGTGCTGAGCAATGTCAATTGCCCATTGACTTCAGTGGGAATTGTGGGGGCTCAATGCCATACAGGTGGTGTTCAGCACCTGGCAGAATCAATGCCATTGTGATGCCTGGTTGAATTCAGTGCTATAAATTATTCATTTTCATGAACAGCAGAAAATTCAGTAGCAAGACTTGATGTTGTAGTGGGTCCCGTTTTATGTGTGTGTTTTCAACAAGCTTAGTGTTTTGATTTTAGTTCTAAACTCGACACACAATGTGGGATTAGTAGTAGTGTCTGCTAAGGAGGGGAACAGCAGAGATTCAGCAAATCAGGACAGACATGCACTGCCAGAGCTGTTTGTATGGGAAGTTTTCACTGAGCTTTCCCGCCTTCACTATGCTTGTCTCTAGCAAGGGTGTCAAGTTCTCATTTGAATTACCACAGCAGATATCATGTTTCCTCCCCGCCCCACTTTAAAACAAACAACTATACAATTATATGGATATAAATTAAATACTAATTAACCTAAAAAAAAAAGAACAGGAGTACTTGTTGCACCTTAGAGACTAACAAATTTATATGAGCATAAGTTTTCGTGGGCTACAGCCCACTTCATTGGATGCATGTAGTGGAAAATACAGTAGGAAGATATATATACACACACACAGAGAACATGAAACAATGGGTATTACCTTACACACTATAAAGAGAGTGATCCGTTAAGGTGAGCTATTATCAGCAGGAGAGGGAAAGAACTGTTTGTAGTGGTAATGAAAATGGCTCATTTCCAGCAATTGACAAGGAAATGTGAGGAACTGGGGGGGGTGGGGGAATAGTTATTTCCACATGCTTATTTCCCCCCCACACACACACACACAGTTCCTTACATCTCCTTGTCAATTGCTGGAAATGGGCCATTTTCATTACCACTACAAACAGTTCTTTGCCTCTCCTGCTGATAATAGCTCACCTTAACTGATCGCTCTCTTTATAGTGTGTATGGTAACACCCATTGTTTCATGCTCTCTGTGTATATATATATATATATCTTCCTAATGTATTTTCCACTGCATGCATCCAATGAAGTGGGCTGTAGCCCACAAAAACTTATGCTCAAATAATTTGTTAGTCTCTAAGGTGCCACAAGTACTCCTGTTCTTTTCGTGGATACAGACTAACATGGCTGCTACTCCGAAACCTGTAATTAACCTGAATCTAGTATGCATGATTTTGTTAGCCACCTGAAAAGGCAACCAAAGCTTATGGTATTTGAATTCCACTACCCACCCTGTAAGCCTCCAGTTTGTTGCCAGGCAATCAAATAAGCATTACTGTGCATATGAATTAAGAACAAACTATTTTTTTCTTTAAAAAAAAATAGTTGCAAATGGTGAAAATGGCTGTCTTCCAAATGAGTGCTTTCTACAGCATTCCTGGGGCTCGGGAAGGCTGCAAAGCAATTCTGTTGCTAGGTTAATCATGAAGTTGGATGACAGGCAGAAATGCTTTCTATGAGGTACAGTACATCATAGAAGTTAGCTTCTTCTAAGTTGGCCCCTTGGTGCCTTAGGAATAGCTCATTAAAAAAAGATGGGAACAGGGCAGCTTGATTAAGTATGAGCTGACAGCTTTGAAAGATGGTTATCAGAGTGCAGTTGCATTTTCTATAGAGACAAAGTAGTTACAGAGAGTCAGCTACCATGTTCCTCCCATGCAGCCGACACTTGCTGGTGCACTGTAAAAACACCTTCTAAAAGGTCTACAAGACCCGTTTAACAGATTAGTACTGACAAACTGGGTCAAAAGTTAAGATGGGATATTGGGCAAACCCTTAGTTACTAAAGAATCTCCACAGTATTGTCCCCTCTTCACATCAGCACAGGGACATTCTTGCTCAGAAAATAATTCTGGCTGGCTAACTCTGGTGTGTGGCAACTCCCTAGAACTGCACTCCATCAAGGGGCTGGGAGAGGGGGCACCCACTGGTGGCAACTACAGGAGAATACAATTCTTAGGGTGTCATTCTGCTGCAGGGGAGCGAATGACCTCAGGAACTGGAGATTTGGCCTCACGATATCCATCGTAGTCATGGATAAACCTGCTGTCCACTCCAGCAGGGTGGGGCGTGTCGTGGGGAGGAGCAAGACTTGGCTCTCAATGGAATTAGTTGACGTAAGCTCTGTTTGGTAAATCTGGAAGGCTTCTGCTGGCTTCTTGGTGAATGGGGACAAGATGGACCCTGGACTGGATTTGCACCTGAAATATAGAAACGAAAGGCTGTGTATCCTATTTCTAGTCCCCTAAGACATTCATCTCCCCTATCTAATATCATCATGTAATTATTTTCAGTTGATGAATAAGGTTGAAAAATCTTTCCTTAAGTTTAGCATTTCATTTATACTTTCTGAGGATGGGGGCCTTTTGGGGAAACAGTATTGACAGTGGGTTCGTTTCACTTGGACTGACTTAATCCGATCAGTTTTGATCTTTTCACCACTTCGTCCCACGCAAATACTAAACCTGAAGATAATTTTTATGATAGAGACCTCAAAGGGAAGTCTTAGTAAGCAAGATGAAAATGCATTTGCATCTTGAAACAGGCCAAGCAAAATCAATTCTTCATAGATGATGTTTATTAGACACAGGGAAGCTAAAAGCCTGTGGGTTTAATCTGTGAAATTATGCACGCTTGAACATGCACCTCAGATAGTAAAAATAACTGCAGAGTCGTGCATTATCAGTAGTGCTGATTTGCAAACTTTCACCAATTGTTTTTAATTCTTCTTCCTTCCTATTAGATCTAATCAGCTACTAAATATTCTTCTTCAGGTGCAGAATTCATTTTTATGCCCATAAAGGAGGCACTTTAATTTTCAATGAAGACTGAAATAGAGTACGGTGTAGCATTCCTTACATAGGCTTTTAATTAGGGCCCTCTCTCTCTATGGTACTTTTATGACCTCCATTACAGAGCACTCACAATATTGTAATGCATTTATCCTTAGTTCCTCTGTGAGGTAGTGAAGTACAATTACCCCATTTTACAATTGGGAAATTGACGCACAGGGAGACCAAGTGTTACCTAGGGTCACACAGGTAGTCTGTGTCAGAACAGGGAACTGAACCCAAGTCTCAGGCTAGCTCCCTAATCAGCTGACCACTGTTCCTCTCTAGTTGTCGCTTTAAAACAAAGAGCTAAATATTCACAGATCTGACCACCAATCACAATTATGAAATTGCTTTGCAAACACTCAACCCAAGAGGAATTCTGGTGATCTTCTGGCAGTGGCATTATTCTCACGGTATATAAAGAATACATAGATCTCACTTTATCCGTACTTTTCCACTTCTCATGTGATTGAAGATCTCTAGAGAGTTAGGGCCAGATTTTCCAAGGCATTTAGGCTCCTAACAATGCACACACATGCCTACTGGGACATTAAAAGGTGCCCAAATGAAGGAGATGCCTAATTCCCATTGAAATCAGGGCCCTGGTTCTGGACTCTGATAAGAGACTTCTACAAGAAAGGGGCAGGGGACACTGTATCCATGAGCTGTATGGGCTTCTGACTCCTTCCCTTCATGGGTGATTCTCAGCTGGTACAAAGTCCTATGGAGATAAACTCCCTCCTAAACAAGAGTGCGTCCCTTGGTCTCTCTCTCCCAGACTATTATGGCTGCAAAGCAATCTGCACCAACAGCCCAAGCTGTTTTTCCTGGCTCTCCTCATCTGAACAAGTCTGAGGTGGTTCCCTTCTCTCCTTCATTACTGTGGAGTCCTCACATCATGGCTGCTATCAATGGTGTCCACTTTACCATTCAGACAGTGCTCAAGAACAGCCAGACCTTCAAAACAATCCAAACAAAAGCAAAATTCTCTGCCATTTACACTGACTGTAACCTTCACCTGACTCATCCTAATGGGCAAGGTGATCACCCAGCAGAACTACTACTGTGCGGTGAAGACAGAACATAACCGAGAGAAACATCCCCAGGTGTCTCAAATACACAGAATTGCCCAGCTTTAAAAATCAAGGTAAATCCATCTGTATTCCTCAAAGTGAGCCACCCTGAACACAATGGAGTAGAAATGACCTAACAGACCCCGGTACCTCCAAAGGGCTCTTAACAATACATCTTTAAACTCTATAATCTGGTATTTATTCTATAGACCGTTTTATATAGGTACGGTGTTACTGTTCATGCACTTGCATGATAGACTATAATCACATTTTTCTATTCCACATTATTTTTTTAAAGATTACTGTAAAGGGAAAAAAGGTCCAGGAAAAATTCAAGAGCTAATTGTTTGTGTAACTGAAAAGGCCTATAACAACAAAAGAAAAGAAATCCCCAAGATAAGAATAAAACTGTAAAATGGGACTTAGGCCATAATTCACTCTACAGTGCCTAAGCCTTGCATAGGTCTGAAAACTGCAGCACTAACACTTGCAGAATACGTACAATAAACAGAGCTGCCACAGTAAATGTTACATTATTTAGCCCTCTTCAGTGTATAGGTACTGCAGTGTCAGTTATGGCCTAACACCCCATTTCTGCTAATCACTTAAGCACAGAATTAACTTTAAATGTGTCCATAAGTTGCATTGATTTCAACAGGATTTAGCACATGCTTAAGTTCTTTGCTGAACTGGGAGCATCAGGACCAGATCCTCAGCTGGTTTAGCTGTCAGAACTCCATCCATTTCAATTAAACCTCAACAATTTAGTCTTCAGTTCTGGTCTGTTATGTCAAGTGAGGTCTTCATTAACCCTTCCCTTGCATTGTGGATGAACAACATACCAAAACAATCCATGCTCTCAAAGAGTGCATCGCAGACTGAGTGCAGTCTAGCTGATAACCTACATTAAACCCAGGGATTAGCATTTAAAACCTTCTGTACCAAAAATAGGTTTATTCTACTTGAGACAAAGTTGCAGTAGAAATTACATTTTATTCTCAGATTTAGAAAAAAATGTTACATGCTAAGCGTGTTGTGTTCCCCCTCTAATGTTTAGTCCACAGAGGCTTGCTATTGACTGAACAGTTACTCCTTTAGCTCAGGTAGCAAGGTTATGTGCCTTTGGTGAAGTTTCCAGGTTCTAACCTTTCTGAAATGCAGGGTGGGGCTATTACAGGGACAAGACTAACAAAATACTAAACATTTACTTAGGTTTGAGTGTATCCTGGAGAGCACAGCAGTAAACATACTTGGCAATCAATCTGATAAAAAGGGACGCTGTTCTGCTAAGTTTTTTCTATGAAAAAAATGTATCCTTTTTTGTTGAAAAAAAGTTAAAGTGTTTCATCCAGCTCATTCTAACAACTAGACAGTGCTCAACATAAAAAGTCTTAAAGCATTTACAAAGGTGGGAAATGTTATCCCCATTATACAGAAAAGGAAACGGAGGGACAGAGGTCACACAGCAAGTCTGTGGCAGAGTCAGGAATAGAACTGAGATGTCCTGACTCAGTCTGGTGCTCTCCCCACTGGATAATGCTGACTCCTAGTGCATTACAATCTGGTCCACCAGGGGATACCAAAAAGCTACTTATAAATGGGCATTGTACTTTACCTTATAAAGCTGAAACAAAGGCCACAATTTGAAACCAATATGGCTCCTTTTCAGAATCCAAATTTCATCATGCAACAAGACAAGACAAGACAAGACAAGAAGGGGTGCTCAAAGCTTGAGTTCTACCTTTGATTTTCCTTGTACCCCCCTACACTTCAACTCCCTGAGTCTACCAGGGTGACTCAGCCTAACTTTTCGCATGCCTTTCCCAGAGGAGGACCCCCCAGCTCCTTTCTCCAGGGTCTTCCTTCCTCTACTGAGTTCCCAGCTCTATCTAGCTAAGTCATGCTTGTGAGGTTTCACTACCACAGCTGGGGTCAGTCTTTTGAAGCCCCATTACATGCAGCTGGGGTTGCTAATTAGCCCTTATGTTGCTAGCTCATTAGGTAGGCTGATGGATGACTGCTAAGACATGGGCAAGGCAGAGTCCACCTTGCCTCAAAGGGCCAGCCAGCCGGTGACACCCCCCCCCCCCCGATAATATGAACAAACAGTAAAAGCAACAAACATTATGGGCCAGGTTGTAAACCCCTTACTCACACTGGTGAGGAGTTACCCACTTGAGTAGTCAATGGGATTACTCTTGTGAGTAACTGCTTGTCATTGTGAGCAATTCACAATCTGGCCCTAGAAATGAGAGTGTGTGTGTGTGTGTAAACAAATATTTATATAGGGGTAGGTTATGGATACACACATACATGCATGTGTCTAAGTAAGTATGTAGCAGATTACACAGTATGTGATTAATAACATTTCCTTTGCATGCCCGATAGTCCTTTAAGAAATTTGTCTGCATGTGTCCGTCTCTCTCAGAAAACAGTCCTATAAAAGTGTAAGCTTGATCATTAAGCTCATGTCTCCTATAGCTTAGAATATAACATGCCCCATATCTCCAGTCTCATCACTCATTTTGTCTGCTATAATGGGGCTTTGTATTAGAAAGCTATTTTGTTGAGACTTATGTACAGTACAAAGATCTGTGAATCAAATGACAAAACAATGTCTCTGTCTCAATAGTGTGACAGAGGGGAATACACTGACACAGAGGCATATTTTTCTTTAGTAACTGTTTGAAGCTGAAAGCTGCTGGAAGCTGAAATTAGTGTCACTGGGAAATAAATTACAAGCTCATGGAAGATGGAAGACAGAAACTTAGTCCAGCTCCCTATCAAAGGCAGAAAATACTTACAGGTGGATGGCAAACTTTACAAGGCCTGGTTCAGTTTGGATGGGTCACCATAAATCTGGATATATCAGCAAATCTCATGGGTCTAGATAACCCACTAAATCAGATTTCCTGTATTACTTGGCTTCAGTCTGGCCACAAGTAACATGAAAACAATTTCTCTTGTTGTGTTTTGGAATGCTTGATGAAGCAGGATATGTGGAGAGCAGTCTGGTTTTAAAAAGAAATTATGCTAATCATTTCTAGCTTCAAAGATGTTTTGGGTTCAACGCAAAGTCCAGCTGAATGTTTGGGTCAGTTTTTATTTTGCCTAAACCAGTCTTCCTACCTCTGTTTTTAAGATAACTATCTATGAGCATTGTGGCAAACTTAGAACTTCTTTAATCTGTCCCTGTTTTAGCTGGTATGTTTCTCTGGAAATTTATTTTTTAAGCCCTAAGCAATATCTTATTGTTGAGGCTTATTTATATACAAGACTTGAAATGCATTTTTGCAACCAAGTATATGGTCTCATGCATTCCTCTTTCATCCCCGGATTGTGCATGAATAGCAAAATGCATATCCAAGCATAACTAAGGCTTAAAGAACTGATTAAAATAAAAAGGGATGCAATACTTTGTTCCAACACTAACCAAATTAAATCCAACCCTGAGGCTGAAAAATGTGTAGCTAAACTTTCAATAGTTTGTTTTCGAAAACATTTGGTCATCTCTGCAGTCCTTAGTTTTATCAGAAAACATTAGTATGTATTTAGTGCTAACAATGTACACAGTATTGTTTATACACTAAAATACAGTCCCTGGCGTAAGTCTTAGAAGACAAATACACTGGGAAAGCCTTGAAGTGAGAATAGCAGAGTGTGGGTGGGTGTTGATCTATGTTATTTTTTATATCAGCTGGCTTCCTGTGGGTAGTGCAGCAGAAGTGAGTTTTTACAGGGATTTGAATGAGGAGCAGTCAATAGCTTTAGAAAATGGGTAAGGAATGTTATTCGACCCATGGGATGTATGGGAAAGCAATGGGATACACTGCAAACAGAAATGCTTCCAGTCTTTTATACTCGGACAAATCATATCTGAAATAAATCCCCAAACTGGTTTGGTCTCACCCAATGTCTATTCCCAATCAACTTATTGATTTCCACAGTGTGCTATCAACACTGAGATTGCTGTGAAGAACTAGCAGTGAAAGATTTAATACTGAACTGAGGTTCTGTTTTTCAATGGCTGTTTTGGTGGAAGAGAATAATTTAGTATTGGTTTTGTACACTATGACCAGAGCTGCCCAGAGGATTCAGGGGGCCTGGTTCAAAGCAATTTCGGGGTCCCCTTCCATAAAAAAAAGTTGCAATACTATAGAATACTATATTCTCGTGGGGGCCCCTGTAGGGGCCGGGGCCTGGGGCAAATTGCCCCAGTTGCCCTCCCCCCCCAGCTCCCGGGCGGCCCTGACTATGACTGCTGTATTGATTACATCTCTTACAAGTCGCTATAGGCTGGATCTAACATACAGGATCAGAGTCTTGGCCAGGAAACCACAATCTTCCCTTACTTAATATTTCAGATAAAGACTGAGACAACCCAAGTGCTCCTAGTCAACTGTCGAATGAAATTCACTGTAGTAATTAACTTATTCCCTGAAGCAGGAAATGTATTACCTTTAGCAAATTAACAGATGTAGTTATGCATAGGCTGTAAAGTTATCCAGCCCTTTGTTACATGTTAATACCTAGAATGCTCTTCCAGGTGACACATACTTTGTAGCAGTACTGTTGTAAAGAACTGTGAAAATGAAAACTAAGGGAGGGAGTAAGCCCTCCATCATGGCCTCTGGGTGTTGCTGCAGGAGCAAACAGAGGACATAAAGCCCTTAGGGAAGGAACATTCTGCAGACACATGCTGTATAGGACAGCCGTACGTTGCCCTTTGCAGGCTCCCTTGCAAGCCTCAGTGTAGGTGTTAGGAGGGAGTGGAGCACATGCTGCTACTAGGATTCTGGACAGCTTTGGTTTGCTGAGCTGCAAAATGGCTGGCTGCTACACAGTGAGGGCCATGGCAGCCCTTGCAGCATCCCAGAGAAGAGAAGGAGGAAAGACATCTTGCCAGGCAGCACATAGGTTGATTTCAATGGAGCAATGCCAATTTACACCTGAGGACCTGATCCTAATTGATTAATCTCATTTAAGCATCCCTATATGAATACTTCACAGGCATATTACTTAGCTCTGTTCTAGACAACTGTTGACACCTGATCTCCACCCCCCTTTTTTTCCCCTGCCTTGTCACTGTGCACAATGCCACTGAAACTGCTGGTCAGATCTGCACGTTCCTTTTATGTATCAATAAAGGAAACAGTGAGTAACTGAAGAAAGGCATAAAAAGCTACCTTTTTTCCCCTGGCACACCCTGATGAGTCAATGTCTGGAGTTTTTGATATGCCCCTGCACTGTACAATTGATGAGCTCGAAAGCTTCATATCCCTGCAGGTCTCTAGGGATGCTGTCCGATCAAAGTCTTAATAAAAGAGGATGTAGTAGTGCAACAAAGTCTCCTGCTGAATACAAGGTTTTTCTTCTAGAAGCCACTCTTGAGGGAGAGTCAATGTAAGGGATGATAGACGAGAAGTTGCACAGTAGACTGGTATGATTAGAAAGCATCTGGAAGAACACACTGTCACGGAGTCCCCGGGCGATGCTCTGGAACTGCTCCCCACAAAGCCAGTCAGGACTTTGGGGAGCCTCCTCTCCCTTGGAGCAGACTTTTTTTTAGGGCAAGAAGCTCACGTCTTCACCTCCTGGGTCTCTCCTTGGAGCATTCAGCATCCTCTGCCCCTCCGTGCACTTCCCACAGCGAGTCCGCCCCAGCGGGGTCTTGGGGAAGCCAGAGGGTCCTGCACCCCCACTTTGCAGTCAGACGTAACTCTCAGCCAGCCAGTAAAACAGAGGTTTATTCAATGACAGGAACACGGTCTAAAACAGAGCTTGTAGGTACCACGAACCGGACCCCTTGGCCGGGTCCATTCTGGGGGGCAGTGAGCCAGACCCCCACATCTGCACTTCACTCCTTGTCCCCAGCCAGCTCCAGACTGAAACCCCCTCCAGCCCCTCCTGCTCTGCTCAGTTCCTTTCCCAGGCCAGGAGGTCACCTGATCTCTTTGTCTCCAACACCTTCAGTTGGCACCTTTGCAAAGGAGGGGCCCAGGCCATCAGTTGCTAAGAGACAGAGTGCCAGGCATTTAGGTCCACTGGCCCTTTGCTCTGTAGCAACCATACACCCTTATCCCAACACCTAGATACTTAAGAACTGCATCGGGGACACTGAGGCCCCCCCACAGTATTCAGAGGGAACATTAAGAACATTCCTAGTTCATCACACACACATGCACAGTCTTTATATTTAACTGCAAGAGGGACAATGGACTTTTAAATTATGCTGTATCACAGTATACCACATAAAGACGATTTAGATATTTTCATGCCAGCACTGCATGGTGTCTGTTTTTACCTATTTATCTCTAGAAACATCCAATATCATCTTATGATTCTAGGATCAATGGTGAATTTACTATTAATGTTATACAACTCTGTCCCTTGCCTAGCTTTCTCAGAGTCTGTAGAAAGAAACAGAAAAAGCCAAAGCATTCAGAGAGTCACTCTTGCTCCACACAACACAACTAGGACTGAAATTGGGAAGACAGCAGGATAGTCAAGAACTCTTGCACATGCTAACTTTTTAAACTGCTTGATAAAATCATAACCATATAAATATTTTTGCCTACATTTTCAAAATTCTCAGTGCATTTGGATGCCCACCTTAAAATATTCACCTCTCTAGCTGAGGTGCCAGAGAGCACTGGAGACACTTTCTAGGGCTGGGGGAAAGATCACAACTGGCAGCAGCTGAAGCAGTGTTCCACATGCCCCCTCTCCTTTCTCCTCAACTCACCCGTTTTCAGCATTTGGGGGCTGCTGCTTCTCTCTTCCCCCTCCTCATCCTTCTTTCCTTTTGGCCAGAGCTTGGGGGTAAGGAGGCACATATTTGAGGCAAGAGGGCACATATGCCATCTAGGCCCAGACTCTGGGATCTGTTCCACCTTCTGCTGCCGTCAGACAGTAGCAGGGCCTGGGGATTGCTCCAATGTAGTGGTGGTGAAGCCTGAGTGGAATTGATACAGTTTGTTTCCTAAGCAGGGCAGCCATTGTGGGCTCCCTGTTTCAGCCGCAGCTTTAATCGACTTGCTGGATTTCTGGTGCCACTAAGGGGTAGACCGATTGCCAGTTCACGTTATGCCTACACCTATGTAGCGACAGAGCAAAAACTTCACCACCACCACCATGCTCTGAGTTACTAGTGGTAAACATGTTTTTGTAGACAGCAAGTACAGAGATAATGACCCAGATTTCTGACAATTCTGATGGGAATAACTTTTTCCAGCTACTGAATGAAGTTTCACAGTCCATGCCAGTTTCACAGAATTAACATGAGTGTAATATTCCCTTCCCCACTCCAACAACATTTGGAAATGAAATTTAATATGTATAACTTAAGTGACAACTAAAGGTTCACAGTTGTTTAGATCAAAAGTGCTATGGTTCTAGTGCTAAAAAGATACATAACATGACATTTTTCCATATGCATATTTCACAAAAGCATGTGTATTAAAATGGCTGTTCATTTTTTCCCATGACTGACAACCAGAAGGCTGCTAGGAAGACAATCTACTCATCTAATGGTCATAGTAAAACAGTTGTTACCATGGCCAGGTAAAAACATTTTTTCATTGGCATCATGAGAGAATAGATTTTGTGCCTGCACAGGAAAATTTCCATGATAGTTTTCCAAGGCTGGAACAAGGAATATCAAATATTTGGATTAGACGGGGGGGCTCTTCAATTTACTGAACTTCTGGACATATTTGGATTTGGATGTGGCAGAAATGTCTCATATAAAAAGGAGGGTAAAATATGCAGGGCCATACTTTGGATTAGGGAGTGAGGGCAAATTATTTTTTCTGATTTTACTATTATGGTTCCCATGGTGACTGTGCTGAATGGCTGAACCACATAGGTCACATGAGTTAAAATGCATCTGCCAACAGTTTAGAATGCTCAAGAGATTTGGTGACGTCCCGCAACTCCCTTTTGATGGTAAATTCCCAAATATCTGGGAACTTATTTTCTGACTAAGAGCCAAAAAGAATAATCTTGCTCTTCAAGAAAAGTATTTTTGAGTTTGCCTATCCCTAGTATGTCTCCAGAGGGTTACGTTGGAAATTGTCACACATGAAACCCAAGTATGCCTGTGCATCAAAACGTTAATTATGCTATCTCAAATGCATGCATAAAAAGTGACATCTTTTAAGAACCATATGTTTCTGCTTTTAAAATAAAAACAAATTAAAATATCCACAGAAGCTCTTACAGTGATTAAAAACTTCCAACCAATTGATCTAAATAACTCAATTAGCACCAAAGAAGCCCCAAGTGATCATCAGTCTTAGCACGCTCCCTTTATCTTAATTTTAGAGAAATACTGCTTTAACTGAGACTGTGCTTATTTGACATACTGCAGTGGACACACAGGAATTTTGGAATTCATTTCACCTAGTCTCACTATAGCACATGCAGATATAAAACCTCTTATGTAAGGAATGTAAAAACCTGCAATGAATTAATGGCATGCAGAATTATCTAGATAGATGTATGGCTACACAAAGCTGCAAATCTATAACATTGAGAAATCCCGCCTACAACTAACATCTAACCAAACTTAAACCCAGCAGTGAAGATGTCTATTTGTGCTCTAAGGACCTGATCTAAAGTCCATTGAAGTCAATGGGCATCTTTATATTAATTTCACTGAGCCCTGGACCAGGCCCGTAATAACTACTAATCTGTTTTCTATTGGATCAACAGTTACATAAAGATACAAAAATGTACCTATTACTAGCAGTGATGGGCACAGAAAGCTTAGTACGAAATACTGCATTCCTTAATTGGGCAGAACTTCAGGCTTGGTACTCAGTTGTTATGAACTACCTGCAAAGACCTACTTCTGAGGAACTGCATGCATTAAAAACCACCCCCTAAACTTCTTGGGCATTTCCCTTCTTACAGCCAATAAAACTAGCAACACGGAATTTGCCATGCTGGAAGAGACTAATGGTCCATTTGGTTCATTAGTCAATCTCCAGCTAAAGGCAATGGCAAACTCTTCAGCAGAAGGCACAAACCTTTTATTGTGCACTTAATCATGCAATTTTATGCCACAAGGAGACATTTCATGGCAGCAATATTTATTTAGAGATGGACAAATACTAAACAATTTCCCCACTAATGCCAGTAGGATTTTAAAATTAATTATTATTGTTCCCAAACTTGTGTATTTATTTTCCCTGAACAGTCTATTGACTGGCAGCAGAATTCATACAAACAGTGAATTTTAAGTGACTATATCAGAATAATAATGGAACGTAACTTTTGAACTCACTTCCCACAAGCATTCACACCAGAAACTTGAGGCTGAAAGCATGTTCAGCCAATCGAGGAAGAGAGATTATAATGGGGTGAAACCTGGACAAGTGTAAATTGGTAAAATGTCAGTGAAGTCAATGGATCTCTTAGCAAAACGAACATACAGCTCAAACTCCCAATAACCAATAAAATTAAGTGCCTGCAAATGAGCTGGTGAAATTATCTAGCAAATAACTGATGAAATCTGAGAAAATTGTCATCTGCCTGTGACAATTTGTGGACAGGGGAAAAAAGGCAAAATTTGTCAAATTTGTTTCTAATTATAAATAATGAACTAATTTAGACAGGCAAAGCAATAGACCATTGTGCACAAATGAAGATCATTTATAATAATTGTAACTAAGCAATCACACACATTGTTGAGGTGCAGTGAGCCAAATGGCTTATCTGAACAGATCTTTCAAACTCTCTCTCGCACACACACACTTTGACTGCACCTTTTCCCCCCAAAAAGGGCACACAGGAGAATGTCATTCAGATCCATTATTCTCCATCACTTCTTTGCATAGTGCTGTTAATCTATGCGGTGTAGATAGTGATTTTCATGTTGGGTGCTGAAAGCTCTATCAGCCTGGGGAAAGTCACGCTTCCTGAACTGTGATGTTTCTAACTTATATGGCAATTGATTCCCCCACTCTTTTGTTATGGCAACAGCTGGCCAATCAGAGGTTATCTATTGTTTAGGTCTCTGTCCTCTGGGTTAGCTTTTTAAGTTTTCTACCAAGACCTGATCTAAACATAGGTTATGCACCGTATACAGTACTGGTTTGTCCCCAGACCGAGAACACACTGTAACACACAGAATGTCTTTCCAGGCAGTTTTATTTTTCCAACATAGGCAAAAAGAAACCCCCACAAAAATAATTCATTCAATCCACTCTGGTCTACGTCTCAAAGGGAATTTTCCACTTTGTCTTTCTCAGTTCTTTCTGCTGCAGGGCCTGCTGCAGGATTCTTCCTTGCTCTTTTAGCTAAGCACTGCCTTCCATGTCTTTCTCCGTGGAGCCATGTTTTTCCACTCCCGGGGGACTCTGGCAGCTTTTCGTAGGGAATGGCCTGCTGCTCCTACTCCCCTTTCCCTCCTGGTAGCCCCGCTCTTTAGAGGCAACACCTGGCCACGAATAAGGTGTAGTTTATTAGTGGCCCTCAAGGGCAGATCACTGTTACTGGCATGCTTGTTTTGGTTAGGAGTGTGATTTTTTTCCCCAGTGAGATCACTGTATCGGTACAACCCCTAGTGCAGATGCAATTATACCAATATAAAGATGTCTTATACTGGTTCAGCTTGTTCCTCTTTCCATATGGGAATAAATTACACTGATTGAAACACATTTATACCGATATAAATGCGTCCAAATGAAGGGAAGCTGTGCCACTTATGCCATTCCAGTATAAAGCAAGTGGTACCACTGGTGTACAAAGCCCAACTTTAACTCAGTTTGAATACCATAGAACCTAATCAGTGTATTTAATGTATTTCAAATATCACATTCTAAGTGTTCTTTACTTCTCTGAGCAGCAGGGGTGTTCAAAGACTAAAAGGAAGTCAGTCTTTTAGTTGCAGTAATAGACACAGATTCTATAGAAATTTGCTAGTTTAAAGCCAGCCTTGTATTAGACACTTACATTCATGGAACAGAGGCACAAGAATGTATTATACCTGACCAGCTGCTTAACAAGACACCTGAACTTTCAACCATGTCTCTCCATTCCTGATTGAGATCCTGGCATCAATCTTTTGGAAAGGTTCCCCTGCGTGCATTTGTTTCAGTATTAGTCAACTAGAAAACTGTTTCTGCTCTCAGTAAAGAACAGATTACCTTTGATTCAGTGGGAATTTCCACTCTTCAGAAGCCAATTATCCAGCAGCTGTTGACTTTGCTACACATAAAGACTGATCCCAGCATATAGAAAAAAACTAACTAGGGTCATACATTTGTATATTTCTCATTGAAGATCTAAAGCAGGGAATCCCTGCACCTCCTATTTTATATTCTGATTGTAAACTGGATGATACTTACCTATCTCTCAGAGGTGTTGTTAATATGAATATTTGGAAAGGGCTTTGAGATGCACAAGTGCTATAGAAGTACAAAACAATATTGACTACTAATGAAAAGATTTTCGGAAGAGACTAATGATTTTGGATGCTTCTCTTCTAGGGTACCCAACCTGAGATGCCTTAATGGGGCTCAGTTTTCAAAAAGTGACAAGTACCCAGCCTCTAAAAATCAGTTTAAGGCATCTCAAGTCAAGAAAAAAGGACCCAAAGTGACTATGCACTTCTGAAAATTCATGGTTTCCCCATCTCAGGCAGATTAGCATAAATGAAATGGGATGCTAATATGCCTGAAGTCATGACCAGGCAATAAGATCCTAGAGGATTTTACTAGTTGTAATAGTATTTTTGCTCTAACTGAGCAATGTTAACATATTTGCATTCTTTTAAATTTTACACTGATTTGATACTGCATTATTGTAAGACACAGTGGAGTAAATGATCCTTAATAACCACCAGTAATCACAAATATTTAGACCAGCCATACATAAATAAGGCATCTGATATATTTTTGTTTTAGAGGCACTATCTTTTACTCAGTTTTATGGCTCCTACAGATTCAGCATCTGTTAATCAATGCCAGTGTTGCTTTACCTTGTGGCTATCAGTGTGAGTTAACTGGCAAGAGATTTCTGTTCCAGATAAACTTTAAGATCACAAATCAACTGATGTTCTTTGGGTCTTTCTGCTAACACTGGAGGGTTCTTTTGACATTTGATAAAGTAGAGGTTGGAAAGGGGCCGTGATGCAGCACACTGCACTCATATTTTCTTCGTGTAATACCTTCATTCTTAAATCATTTGTTTGCATCTAGCTCATGCATCACTTTTTAAGCACACGTAAAATAAAATAAAGTAAAATGTCCTTTTTCCCTTTGAAATCATCATGCTACAGAGGTTTTGAGATCATATAAACCAAACCTTGCATGATGAATTTCATACTTGATAAGAATACACCTATATGCAGCTAACAGTGCTAAATTGACACCTACTTGGGGACGTACAGTAAAGAGCAGGGGTTCTCAAACTGAGGGTCGGGACCCCTCAGGGGGTCGTGAGGTTATTACATGGGGGGTCGCAACCTGTCAGCCTCCACCCTAAACCCCGCTTTGCCTTCAGCATTATACTGGTGTTAAATATATTAAAAAGTGTTTTTAATTCACAGGGGACGGGGGTCGCACTCAGAGGCTTGCTATGTGAAAGGGGTCACCAGTACAAAAGTTTGAGAACCACTGGTAAAGAGCGTTCAGAAAAAAAGTAGAGTTATTGTTGGGTTAGTGATACCAGTAAAATCTAACAGCAATGCATGCCATTTTTCTTCTTGATTGTCATTGTAAATTATCCCAAGCTTTCTCTTAGCTACTGGCTTTTAAAGATGACTAGACACAAACATTGGGTGCCTCCTGAAAGTGGAGAGTTTGGAGGTCCGTAATCATTCTGGGCCTAAGGGGCTTGGAAGAGATCCTCTTTATTCATTGACACAGTCCACAAATGCCTCCGCATAACACAACATTTGCAGTGCCTGTCCCTCTGATTTCCTGTCTGGGAAGCTAAACCACTCAAAAGTACAGTTCCCGATCCCACAGAGAGCAGGTAAAGCATTTACATATTTATCCACCTGCCAAGGCCAAATGTGTGACAAAGACCTAAAATAAAAGTTAAAATGCTGTGGGGTTTATTCCTTTAGTTCATTCCTTTCTATAACCTCCCTTTCATACATCCTTATTTCTGATATAAACCAATCTTCCACAATAAAATAAAGGAGGCATCACATTTGTATGGAACAGAGAAGTTTGGGATTGAAATTGGAGACATCTAAAAAGTATAGGTATTTGCCTTCTGAGCAGAATGCTGACACAACATAAGCTTTTCAGCGCCATCAGGTGCAATCTGAATATTATCCTTCCTCTAGCATGTCCCTCTTCTTCCCCAGGTCTGAGAGTTTCAACTGATGCCATTCAGAGCCTTGTGAGCAGCTGTGAAACTGACAAGCATCATGTCGACTTCATTCTGCTGCTATTTGAGCAGAGGCAAACACTGAAATCATTCAGTGAAGAGGAAAGGGATTAAAAACAGAGATTGTAGGAGGGTTATAACAGCACATGCTCATACACAAGCCAGGAGCTTTGTAAAGCACTGAGCACACTGTGGGTACCACCATTAACAAACCACCGCAATACAAGAAGAAATATACTATGATACTTTATAGAAAAGGGGGGAAAAAAAACCCTGAGTGGATGTCAGGAAGGGAAAGAACGTACAACAAAAATCAAGAGAACTAATAGAAAGGAAAAGGATTGTATTAAATAATAAATATTCCACAACTGTTGGAATCCTTTAAAGGCAGGGGAGTTGGCCCACGAATATTTCTCCCTGCCTGCTAGTATTATTCCCCAGCTTTGGGTACATTTTAAATTTTTCAGCCTTGACTACTAAAACTCTGAAGATACCAGCTACTGGAAAAACATCTGAGACAAAAATTGCCTTGATTAGCATAGCAATTTGAACATATTTCTCAAAAGGTTATAATCCATTTTAGGTGTAAACATGCTGAAAACAAATCACACATAGTCAGCAAATGCAGATCAGCTTAATCTACACCCAAAAATCAACCTCTGGACTGATAATTTGAGATCATCAAATTGTACACTGGTTACAGGTCTGAGCAGCCTGAATGGGTCAAAAGTGTCAAGCTCACTTAATTTAATTCAGGTATTTCATTGCAGTTTGCTTTCCAAGTTGTTCAGGTGACAAGTAAGAACCAAGCCATTTGTCTTTTTCTCTCAAGGCAGACTTTGCTATGCAGGGACAATGATTACAAACGAGTTACAAAATTTAAACCACCTTGCAGGATAGGCACAAAAGCGGACAGTCAGATATTACTTTAACTGTCAGTCAATGTGCTCAACTGTCTTTTGCGAAATTATTTCAAGTTACAAATCCTAAAAATAGGAAAATTATGTAGTGCAGTAAAAGACTCCACAATGGAATAGTGTGGTCAAGCTATGAGAAGCATTATAAAGTTTAACATACAGTTGGATTTGATTTTTAAAATAGCCAGATATCTCAGCAAAACAGGACATTTTCCAACAGCACTTGCACTAGCGAATTAAACATTTGTGGGCCAAATCTTCAGCTGGTGTTAATCAGCATAACCCCATTCATTCACACAAGGTGTGAATCTGGTCTTGGTACTATAAGATAGGGTATAAAATAAACCCTAGTTAAGCAACAGCTTAACTGATGACCAGTACCATCTTGTTTAGGGTTCTTTTAATTTTGACTGCTTAACTAAAGAAAAGAATTCAAGAGTTGAATTTAGTCTTATAGCGTTTACCTTAACAGCAGCAACTAGTAGCATTGGATATAAGACAACAAAAATAGTATTGGACTATGAGATTTGGCTAACTCTAAATTGGTTGATATAACCATTTAAGTTTTTTCAGAATCAAATCACATAATCACAATAGAAAACAACATTTCTGCTCAATCATTATTTTGGTGTAAGCCATGCCTGCTTGTTGTGGCACTGTCTTCCCCACATTAGTGGCGGCTAAACCAGTTAGAGATTGATGAGCCTGCTACACCCTTGACAAATTTTAGACACAGGATTTTCAGCTCATGCAGTAGAGGCTCATGCATTAAGATCCAGAGGTTCTACCCCTGCTGCCTCTGCCTTGGCCACAGGCTCAGTGCTTGTGAGTGTAAAAGTATTGCCTCCAGAGGTTCTCTTGGGTGGTGTTTTGCTTTCCCAGATTACTGGGTAGGGGCTAGAGCCTGTTGTTTTGTAATGTTAAGAGGAAACCCTAGATATTGAACCCAACACCACCTACCAGAAGGGTTACATTGGGAAGGTGATTTTGTTTAGTTTTTACTAAGAGTTCCTCAGAATAGAGCCTCATCTGTACCAATTGGTTTTCAATTCTAATGATGTTAATGTAACAGAGTACAAACAATCCAAAGCTAAATCACAAAACAATTTGGTCAATTAGTAGCATGCCAATTCACTAAGGTCTCTTTCCCAATTAATCTACAGTAATTTTAACCAATTTCCCAATGAATGGCATTACCCCCGGGATTTGAATATCACTCTTAAATACCTAAAATAAATGCCTACACGTGTGTCAGACTATATGTGCTGTTCAAAAAGTTTGCACACTTGGTCTCAGTTTATATCTGTATGAATGTAAAACTTGAGTCTGTGAAAACAACTTATGGTAGACATGTATGGTGTTCTACAATCTTAGTTAACAACAGTAACAAGTTCAGTTATAAAACTACTTTACAACAATCTTGATTGGACACTGGTACAAAACAAAGACATGCCCTGTAGCTCTGTGACACTCTTTAGAGCACACACATAAGTGTGGATACTTCCCTACTACTTACATACTCAGTTTCATAAAGTGATCAGTTGTCTGATTTGTGTCATAACCCAAGAAAATGTTTGTGTGTTACTTGTCATCAGATCTTTGCTCAGCCATCAGCTTTCAACTCAGTTATCATTCACAGCTGGTGTTGACACCACCAACACAGGTGGAGCAAAGAACAGATATGACTATAGTCTTTTCCCAGTGTGCTAGCATGCAATCTGAATTGCTGGAAAATAGAAAGAGAGACAGTTAAAGTACGGAGATAGGTACTTCTTGTCACCATTATGACTCCTAGGTAGACAGGCCAGTCTAAGACCTCAGTCTTCTCCCTTCAAAGAGTCTTTGGCTTTCAGGAAGCAATGTGCTGAAGGAAACAAGCTGTTTTATCCTATTTCTGTTGGATGGTCCAACTTGGTTTCTCTTCTTGGAGGTGCTGATATGGCCAATCAGATGGTGATCCATACTTCTGAATTTTCAAAATATCCAACCAAAATGAGAACTGTCCTCTTTCACAATCGAGTCAGTGAATGAGACATCAACTTTTGAGTTCTTAAAGAGAGTGAAAAATTCCACTCTCAGTTGCGCAACACATCTGGTCACACCAGCTTCTATAAGACAAGTTAGGCTATAGCTGTTGCTACAACTATCTTGGGATATACCTTGAAGTTTGCTCCAGTCAGCAACTTTCCTCTGTGGGCCTCTTTGTGGTGGATCTCTTAGCCAATTTTGTAGTTATGTTTGCTCAAGTTGGAGTTTCTGTATCAACACTTTGCTAGCTGCTGAAATGTCCAAATTTAAACGTCATACAATTTATACAATTTCCCTCCATATTTTTTGATGCTCTTTAAACTTGTTTTAACGGTCCATTATACAAAGCAGTCACCTCAAGAACTTTTGTCCTCCAGCAGGCCACAACAGCTCCATACGTTTTCCATTTCTGTTCTCCTTATTTTAACAATGGTTGGTAAGTATGGTTAGTAAGTATGGCTGAGCTGAGTCTGTGCATTATTAATCAAGCAGTTACATTTCTGATTATTACACTCTGGTCAAGTGTCCTTATAAATACACTATTTGGTTTTAGGTTCCTTTTATTTACCACCTCTTTCAGCATAAGTGTATATCACTATCTTAACATCAGAAGCATGCTGATTGCAGATATTAGTTTTACTTTTCCCTTTATCACTTAAACAAAAATCAATCAATATAAATGCAACCTTTTGGTTCCCTAACATGAGGTACACTTAGTAATTAAAATGTACCAGATTTCACCCAAGGCTGTATCACTTATATTTGATTTCCCCTTAATACACATTTAAATTATATTAGATTCCATCAAGTTCCCTAAATTACTAATGTATCTGGTACATCATATCAGATCTTAATGTTTAATATCAATTTATTTTTATTACTTGAATTCATTCATTCACAGCCTGGAAAAAGGATAAGTTTCTTTACCTGCACCAATGATACACCCTTGCAAAAGGCTGAGTTTTGTAAACTATTGAAGAAATCCAGCCATTAGACTTTGGGTTTTTGTTCTTTTAGCCCTCTATTCTACCCTTTTTAAAAGGCCTTGATGCCTAGGCAATTCTTAAACAGTAATAACTCAGCTTTGACCTGGGTTACTACTGCATGCTTTTCCTTTATTGTTTATATATTTATATAGCTTGATCACATCTATCGTACATGCTTACATTTTAAATATTCATGCAAAATGAATCTACTGTGTGGGGCAGAGCCTCAGCTCCGTTAGTTTATACCACTGCCCCTTAAATATCCAAGGCTCTAGAATGTCCTTTCCTCAACTTTGTCTTCGAAGGCTGTTATTAGCAGCATGAGGTGGCAGTTGATCTGGAGCATTCTATAGTTATGAGTTTCTTCAGCATTCATTTCTACTGTAGCATTTTCAGGTATCCATGTGAAGTCAAAGACACAATGGTTGGATCCTGATCTGAATTTCCACAAAGTTCAGGAGAATTTGGATCAAGTGTTTGGGTTTGGGCATCTTCAGTTTGTGCCTTTCACCTTTAGGGAGCAAAGCTCAAATTTTTATATAAGCCATAATTAAACATGTGTTTAATTTCTCATCTTAGTCTCTTTTTAGTCCTTAATATATGTATTCCCAAGGGTTCTTCATTGTAGTGTCCTGTTGTTTTCAGGGATACATCTTGATTTATAAGATTATCTTTTCTTGCAAACCAACTCCTAGATGAGACTTTTAAAAGCAATTTCAGTTTTTCCTTTAGGAGGCGAGGAATGTGTTTAATGTTTGACCAAGAAACTTATTTCTACAGTCAGAGGCCACATAAAATCAGTACATACAGTCACACTTTGCTTTTGAAAGGCAGGGCAGTATCAAAGTGCATTGGCAGAGCTATGTGCTTAGTAAAGCTGGTTGAATTTTTGCTTCAAATAAACAATGTGACAAAGGCAGCCATTTCCCCCCTTGTTTGCTCCTCGGCCAAAGTTTCACAAATGCTACATAACAGATTTGGGAGTGTGTGGGACAGAAGTGAACATTCACTACTGGGAACAGTTCTTACCTACACCTTGACCAAAAGACCTGTATGCTGCAGGTAGTTAATTATCCATAAACAAAAACAACACTTTGGAGCTATGTGAGGGACAAGTTCAAAGAAATACATAGGATAGTAACTCTCATATTGTCTCTGTGCCAACTTCACAAGCAAGTTTATGAAAGCTAAATAATGGATTATACTTAGGTCTTCAATCCAATGATTCACAAAGCACTTTGCAAGCACCACCACTCTGAGGTACTGTAGGTATTATCCCCATTGTAGGTGGAGAAATCGAAGCACAGAGAGGTTATTAACTTACCTAAGATCACACAGAGAATCTGTGACAAAGCCAAGAATAGGGTCCAGGTCTCATGACTCCCAAACCTGTGCTTTAAACACAAGTCTATTTGTCCCTATTAATGAGGGGGAATTAAGGAGCTATTTCCCAGGTATATTCACTACATATCTGATCTGATGACCATGAAGTTAATGAGCGTCTCTCCATTGATGCTATTGGACTATGGTCCAGGACTTATGAGAGACTGGAACAGGAATTAAGGTTCTAAATCAGAGGCCATGGCTTGACCAATTTCATCAGTCCCATTAAACTATAGTTTGGGTCAGGCAGGATTTCTAGCCTACTGTAGCAGCAGTCGTCTGTAACATTTGCGACTGGCCAAAGCTGGGTGCTCAGGTGTGGTTAAATAATTTGGCAAATCTCATAAAATGCCAATGCCTTTGTATAGATAAACACCTGAGAAAAGTAGTTGAACTCTCAATGGAGGAAATGCCATCCAAAGGTGTAAGAGTTAAATCAAAATTTAACCAATGGAAACCACAAAGGAGAGGAGAGGCAATGTGAAATCATACTACTTTCTCCACTGAGAAGCTATTAAAACAAAGGCAAAGTGATCCACATGTGGTGCTGGACAAGGAGACCCCCTCTGCCCTCTTCCAGGCCAGAAAGCATGACAACTTATAGTGGAGAGGAGACTCAACCCATTAAGAGTATAGGTTTTGGCTATGATGATGCTGTACCAGATTCAGTGGGTAAGGACCAAGGAAAAAAATGATGAACAAATGATAGTAGGAACATGGAATGTGATGAGTATGTATGAAGGGAAGCTCGCCGTTGTGACCAAAGAATTGGAAACATGCAAGATAGAAATATGTGGAATTTCAGACCTGTATTGGAAGTGTCGGAGTCACTTCATGGTGATAGATGGATACTCAGCATGCTATTCAGAATCCAAGAAAATGGGGTTGCATTTATCTTATCCAAGGAGACATAGTGTATGGTTGGATATTATCCAGTCAGCAATTGAATCACTACAGTTTGCCTTTCAGTGAAGCCAGTTGATGTTAATAATACAGTTTGATGACCCTTAAATAGCAGATGATGATGATGACTTGATTAATAAGATCTATGAACAACTTGAAGAGACATTCACTAAAAACAAAGATGTCACCCTTGTAACTGGTGACTTAGATGTGGAAATTGGAGCTGTAAGCGCTCATAAAAAAGTAATGGGAAACAATGGTCTGGGCCTACAAAATGAGAGGTGCATGGCATTGAATTCTGCTTCTCTAATCACCTGATCATTACAAGCACCATTTTCACCCAACATCCTAGATGTTTATATGCATGGAGGTCAACTGGCAGTATGACAAAGAACCAAATCAACTATGTAAAGATTCAGTCTCTAGCATTGCTGTGTGTCCAATGTATAAAGATTGGGGGTCAGACCTCAAACTTAAGAAGAAAACTTACAAATATACAATGTTCAACAGTTCCACTGCATTTGGACTTGTCCAGAATCAACCAAAAAAAATTAACTTCTGTCCAGAATGGGCTTAAGGCACTGGCAAAAGGTGAAAGAGGAGAACTACTCCAACACATTTTGGAGTAAAGTGCAAACTACCAAAGCACACTTTCTGAAAAGTCAATGTTGGACTGCACCATGGATCACTGAGAAGGTATCTGAGCTAGTTTTCCCTCCGATCAAACATAATAAAAGATCATGATGGCAGAGTCCTCGTGAAGGGTGATGAAATTAAACACAGGTGGAGAGTATCTGATTTGACAGTCCTTGGAGGATACTGGCAGACATGGGGATTCCAAAACATCTCATTGAGCTCATCACAAATCTGCCACCAACTATAGACCTGGGTGTGAACAGAGGCAACAGTGAGTGCTTTTCCACTGGGCAGGGTGTGAGACAAGGGTGCATTTTGTTCCCAACCTTCTCTAAGCAGAATTTATTATCAGAGAAGCCTGGGAAGGTTTTGACAAAGTGGAAGGAGCTAGGATCTCCATTGATAGACACCTCTAACCAATCTTGGATATTCTTTGCTCCAGCCACTGATGCACTGGAATCTGTAAAAACAGTAAGTGAGGAATATAGACTATTTCTGAATGTGACAAAAACAAAATTCATGTGTTTTGTCATGACCAACGAATACAGCTTGCAAACAGGCATCACAATTAATAGTAAAGTTGTAGAGGCAGTAGATGAATTTAATCTGAAGTCATATATATCCATCCAAGGAAGCTGTTCCAAAGAAAATTGGAAGGCTAGGAATGGTTCACTCAGCTATTGCAAACTTATTTATTTTGGTAACATCAGGCAGAGAGATAGATATAACCTTGAGAAAGTTATTATGGAAGGAATGGCAGAGGGTCATTGTAGTAGGACAACCAGAGAGGAGATGGGATGGATGGTGTGCAGCAGACCACTGAGGTCAGCTTCTGGGAACTCACATTTAGCAGTGGATCATGAAGGCTTTAGAAAAGTCTGTTCTGATGTCACCAATATTCAGACATGACTAAATGGATTTACTCACTTTGTCCATAGGCTTTCCTTCTGACTCTATTTCCCACTGAATAGGAAGTTTGGGAGGACAAAGGGCAGGCTCTTCATCTCCTGCTTAAGTGCAGGGGAAAGGTATTTTTGTCTTGTTGCTTTTGTACAAGTGATTTTGTTCCTCCTGCTCTGCCCTTATGATTCTGGGTCCCTGCTATTGGAGATAAAGGAGAATAATGCTTTCTTTGAGACATCTGACTGCCTCCAAGGAGGAGGAACCCCATATATATTTTCCACATAAATTGGATTTGCCTCCCAATGTCCAGTTTCAGTGATCTATTTCTCTAAGAATCCCACAGCACTACCCACTTTCCAGTCACTGAAGTATGTCCACAGTCCTGATGTTCATGGTGAATTTCATTTGCTTGTTTTCCAGTCCGTACTTCAGAGCTGTATTTTCATTAGTTCCTTAATGGAGCTATTTTATGTGAAGAAGAGCCCTTAAGCCAGCCTGCATAAGATCAGTTTGTTTTTCAATTATATCATTTGCAGACTGTAGGTCAGTCACTTGTGACCTTTATCTCCAAATTTCATATCCAAATATGCAATCATCTCCCTGTGTAATATCCATTTTATGCTCCATGAATTCCAGTTGAGTTAGCATTGTAAGTAAGGAAAAGATCTCCTCGATAAACTACTCTTAATATCTCAATGAGTTGCCTGATACAGAGGTCTAGTAGCCGAGGCAGATATTGATGATGTTTTTTGTCTTGTCACCCTTTGATGTTTCAATGGCTTTTCCCATTCAAGAATCTTTCTAGTACAATTGTGTTGTCTAGGAAGCAAAATAAGCAAAGGCCACTAGATTTTGGCAGACTCATTTATAACTGAAACTGCCTTTCACATCCTTTTCTTGGGCAAACTATTAGTTCCACCACCTTACCTATTATAGCATTTAATAACCATGCCAATACTTATATAGCACTTTTCATCCATAAACCTCAACATGCTTTAAAAAGATGGGCAAGTGTGATTATGCCCATTTCACAGATGGAGAAATAGAAGCACAAAGGGGTTAGCTGCCTTGCCCAGTGCCTTATAACGTGTCTGTGGCAGAGCCAGGAAAGAACTCAGGTGCCCTAACCACTGGATCATTCCTCACCCCTGGATTATGAGGCTGTTACTCTTGTACACAGAAACATTGGCTTCTCTAAATACCCATAAAATATGGAAAAGAAAAAACGCCACAAGAAGGTGGCTTTTCTGTTTAATCTACATGACGATGCAGCATTTAATTACTAGGACTTCAGATTGCATATAATGGGGCGGGGGGGGGGGGAAAGAACACCAGAGGAAGCAAATGTTGACGGGGGGGTGGATAGAAAGCAGCAGCCACCAATTCCCTTATGCAAATATGTGGGAAAATATGAGTATGCAAATTAAAGCTGCCCCGAGACAAACTAGCTATGCCACTGGCAATAGCACAACAGGTAACTTGCTAACTTTGGAAACTGTAAAGGATAATCCTCAGAAATTTGTCCACACACACTCAAGTTTATTGCCATCCAAATGACACTTGTGTGTGCCTGCATGTTCTCAAAGAATGCAGACTCTTTCTCCTGTCTTCAAAACACACTCAAACCCAGAGTACAGAGAGCCTGCATGAAATGATGGGAGTGAAAGCACAAGAAAAATAAATAAAGCAGGCTGGAACTGATAACGCATTTGATGATAAATAAATGTATGGGCATCCAGGCTGGAAGGTCTGCTTGCTCTTAAACAAAATAGATTAAACATTACTGAACTAAGGAACTATTGCCCAAGTAAATCCCACAGCAAAAGCAAAATATGATGTGATCTCTCTCCCTACCCCACTCCTCCTATATTAGCACAGTAAATAGAAGCACTGTAACCTCTCATGTTTTCTATTTAACTTTAGAATATACATGCATGTGTACACACACACACACACACACACAGAGGAGAACTACTTTTATGAACTAATAGAGATCGAAGAGTTCATAAAACTGGACATCTCTAAATTATTGTAGATACGCTGCATAAATTGCACTATGGTGCACTGCATCTGTTTCTTCTTGTCCTTCAAATTGCTACAAAGCGATTTCCAATCCACTAAAGACATCAGATGTGAATCAACTTGCTGTACTTTGACACCATTTTCATTGTGATTTCTTTTCCCCCGGCAATCAGAAAAAAAATGGTTTATATAACTGGTTGTTCATAAGATTGGTGTTTGTAAAATTGAGGTTCTCCTGTATGAGAGAGTGTGTGTGTATATGCGCGCGAACACATACACACTTCCAATGGGAACTAAACTGAAATGTATTTGGGTCTGGGACCTGAAATAGTGATCCCACCAAGGAAAATACAATTTCATCCCACAAAGTTACGCACCAAAGAATTGTATTATAGATTGGTGTACTGGACCTAAATTTACTCAGACCTGAAAAATAAAACCTACAAAATTCAACAAAAACCAGGAATTGAGAAGTCAAATAAATTTGATATGTGAAATATTTCAATTAATTTAGTAGATATAGAGTGGAAACAAAAGATGATATTCAAACACTTTCAGTGTTCGATGTCAGTCCAAACAGGACATCTGACTCCTCTCTCTGTACTGGGCCAAAGCAAAATTCTAGCTCCAAACACCTTCTGAAATGTAGAAAGCTTGGATCTACTTGTGAAATCTGCAGCTTGGGATTTGCTCCACCCTATAGGTCATTTCCACATCAGTACTCACCTTGTCCAGATACAGAGTTGTTTAGTGGTTAAAGGAAAGTTGTCTGCTTTCTTCTATTGAGTTAAATATAGCCCTACCGAGATCCCTAAAATGTGTTAGCTAAAATTTTTTATTCATTCTCAAATTGCATCCCAACTTTTGATATTAAGCGTCTTGATGAAAAAATCTTTTATACAAAGAACCTTTGTAATGTATAAATTTTTACTTTAAGTCTAATAGTTAACTTATGCCTTACAAAAGGTTCAGTATTAGACTGAGATCTCTAGGATGTAAAGGTGTGAAATCCTGGCCCCATGGAAGTCAAACTCTCAGTGACTTTGGTAGGTTTCAGGATTTCAGCCAACCTCTCTAAGTACCCACAGGGGACATGAGCAGATATAGCGTAAGCCTCCTATGTGTGCTTCAGCTCTAATTTGCAAGATCAACCTGTAAAGATAGCTCATTCTCTGTGCCCGTTTATTTTTTGTCCTCAGTACTAATTCTAACAAGAGTAGGAGTAATTGTGATGAGCTGGGGAAAGTCTGTCATGTCATTTCTTATGGGAAATGCTTCTTATGGTGACTGAAAGGCTATTTTGTTCTTCATCAGTTCTTGTATTAAACTCATTGCTACACCACTAAATCTAACAGCTCAGATTGTGGGGTATGGCAGATCTACTTTGAGATTACAGGTATACTGAGGATAGGGGGCAAATATCAGAGAATGCATCTATATGATTCTAATCACTAGCTACACTCCAGTTGGGATGCTCTAGGATCTAGCATATGGCATGAAGCATTTGTGGTGAGAATGAGAGACAAACTTAACAAAAAGGAAAAGATATTTTTGTGAGGCTGCTTGAATGACAGTGCTTTAAGCGGTTTAAGTTTTGTCCCAAAGACAGACCTTCCCAATTTCTCAAGTGGCCTTACCTACAGATAAACACTTAGCTAGAAATGAACTGACGTCTTCTTGGTGAGTTCATACTAAATACTATAAGCTCTATGTTATGAGTGGCCGAGCTGACTGTAGAACAAAGGCTTCTTTAAGGCCAAAAAGGAACTGAAATAACAGTCTTATTGTGTGGCTGTTGTGCTCCTAAAGTGGATTTATTCTCCTAATGATATGTTGGAAATTAATATTCAGTGTGGCAAGTGATGAAATATGCTAGTGCTTCCCTTTTTGTGCACTAGAGGGCAGTAGAGAATCTTGGGCTCTGTGTAACTAATGGGATGCTCTACAGATTCTCTCTCTAACCAATCACACAGATACCCCCCCCTCCTTTGGTTCTTTTATACATGGAACTCTCTTCCTTTACACTGGGATTTTCAAAGGAATTAGGGGTCCAAATTGACAGGGAGTTGGAGATCTAACTCTTAGGATCTTTTGAAAAGCTCAGCCTTACTCTTTATCAACTTGTAATGCATTAGGATCTTATTTGAAAATGTTCAGCGATAAGGCCAAAATCATCCATTGAGATATCATGGGTGGGGATCAGCACTAACCCTGCATTGCTTAAATCAGGTGGGAGGCAGAATCAAAGCTCTACCAATATTGGCATGGTCCATATTTTTAAGACTCACTTTATTTTCCCTACTTCTAAGAATATTGTGTGTCTGAAGATAACTGGTTAATCCTGATCTCTGGCGTCGCTGACTCAATTGCATTTGTAGATAAGGCATCGTTTTTACCCCAAAGCAATCAGAACATTCTACTTCATCCAAGAGTATTTGAAAGACGGTTGGGATACTTTTCTGCCTTTTAAAAATATTGTAAAAATAACTGTATGTGTGCATACCTTCAAAAACAGGAGTGCATTTAATACACACACTATATTGATCCCCTGGGCTATAAAAAGGCTACAATACAAACATGCACAACTTCCATTTTAATTGGAGACTCCTAGACATTTTCCCTTGTGTAGATAATCTGTGAGTGCTCTCTAACTCTCAGTCAATTCGGCTATGCAGTCTAAATGGCTGCAGCACTGGGCTACACACTGGTCTAGCTCCTTAATTGTAGGAAGCCTGGGATTTCTGAAAAGGTCACTGATGGTTTAACCTACAAATAGAGCTACTGAAGCTGGGCAATTTGACAATGTAGGGCACAGCTGGCAAACACATATGTGTTGCGAATGTCAAGTTCCACCTGTAGCAGCATGCTGAAAAGCAGCAGTATTTTTTGCTAAGCAATGCCAAATATAGCATCTCTCTATGGCTTACAATTTGGATAGCCTACCCTGATGGCTGAAGGCTTAAAAAGCTCTTACCAAAAATATGCAGAGAGATTGGAAGGTTACTGGAGTGTTATTGTTGGTCTCTCAAGTCTCAACTGTCAATTAACGGGTAGATTGCTCTTCACATTGGATAAAAGTGGATATATGTTAACTAAGGAACTTGATTTTGTTTGCCAATACTTGTAGCAAATATTACTAAGGTATCACAATAGATTCAAAGTTGTTTCTTTGTATGTGAAATAGGCAAATGCTAATTAAGGAACTGATTACTAAATTTCTTCATTTGCATGTAAGCTGAATCCTCCACACATGCAATGACAGCATCAGACAGAGATGGATAAGCAGGCAAGCCCAGTACTCACAGCCAGGTGGCTGTCTTCCCCAAACTATCACTTAGCATTAAAAATCCACTCAAGTTTTTGGATAGTGCCTGGTAGTAAATTATCTTATCTACAAACTTGTGGGAGGAAAGTCAAAAGCCTTTCTCTAATTTGTAGAAATGCTGCTACAGTGACAGCACTTTGAGTTGCAGAAGAAAAAGAACAGTCGTAGCAACTACAGAGAGGAGCATAACCGTCCACAGTTTTCAACCATGGACAGGAACATAAAAGCCGAGCCTGGTCTTAAACCAGTTTAATCACACTTTATAACCATTTTAAATTCACAACCGTCCCGTACATTAGTCGGAGGACGTATTTCTTAATCGGGCTTTAATAATCGGAATAGTCCTCCTGCCGTGGGCGGCAGGGTATTAACATACAATGCTTATGTATCTCCATAATATTGGAGGTTAATGTGCAGCATTGGACTTAGGGAGCTGGCTCTGGCTGCACCACTGGCCACTCTGTGACCACTGGCTCACAGCATTTCCAACTCATCATCACAGGTGCTCAGACACAGCTTCACAGCGTGAGCTCATCGTGACACAGCACAGCTCATCAGCACATCAGCACACACAGATCACATCAGCGAGCACAGCACACAGGTGCATGCAGAACAGGAAGGATCTGACATCATCAGATGAGGGGAGAGGAGCAGGTGCTAATATCTGGCTGGGTTTGGGGAGAGATGCTAGTAAAAACAGGACTAAGGCGGAGAAAAAGAGTGTGATCAAAAGGCTTGAAAGAAGCAGTGCTGAGAAAAATTATGAGCTCAGACAGAGTGCAGAAAAGGCAGAAAGAAAAAGAAAAAGATCAAAGGTGAAAAAAGAAGCCTACCAGAAAAGCCGGAGAAAAATGGAAAAGTGCATGGAGGCTAGGGGCTGCATACTGTATGTGCTGCTGCTGGATGTACAGGGGCTGTTGTATTGAGGGTGGGGGAAGATCTCTGCCCATGGGGTGGAGAAGAGCAAAGAAGGAGAAGGAAGGGAAGAGAGAGAAGAGGAAGAAGAAGAAGAGAATGCAGAGAGGGGAAGCACCCCAGGAAGGAACAGCAGAGCTATCAGCCCTCAGCAGCTGCTAGCCAGCCCTCACCCGTGACCAGGGAGCTCCTGTGAGTGCACTCACAGCCAGCCAGTACAAACAACTGATGCAGAGAATTTTTTTGAGTGAGCCTTCTGGAATAGATTTTTAAACAAAGTGCTTACAGTTTTTACTTTTTTTTATTTATCCAGGGTGAGAGGTTGATAGAAATCCTTGTTAACAGGGAAGGTCGATGAGGGAATCCCTGAGGCACCTCCAGAAGCTCTTTGCACCGGGTTTCCACTTGAGCAGATGCCCCCTAAGTGGCACTGGCATTTCCACACTGTGCTGCAGGTTTCATGGCATGCCATGCATGTAGCAAGTAATCAGGCACACATGCATGTGCGTGGCACAGCTGTATAGCAAGTCAACACTGCTGGTATCGCATTTCAAGCATGCATATCTTAATCTGTTATTCTTAGCAAAGTTCTGTTATCTCGTTAAAGTGATAATGTTCAGGGGTTTAATTTTAAAAATCAGGAAAAAACATTTTTACTGGTTAATTTAAGGGGGAGCAGGGCGGGGGGCAGGGGGAAATGCAGGTGGAATGGGGCGGCGGCGGGGCATCTTCCGCGACGAGATCTGTTTGGTTTGGAGGGGGAGGTGTGTCTGGGGGGACAAGCAGTGGGTGGGGTGGTGGGGGTGGGATTATGTGGGTTGGAGGTTGGGAGGGAGATAGTAGGGCTGGAGCCTGGTGGCCAGCATCAAATCACTGAGACTGGCCATGCACCCTGCTGAATCCTGCCTGATGCAACCTGTGCCTGCACCTGTGTCTGTATGATCTGTCAAAAAGAAAATACTATTCAGATGAAAAATGTATAAGTAAAGAAATCAAATCAGTTGAATGCTAAAAATTATGTTCAGTGTTTTCTGTAAGTAAAGAGTAACAAATAATTTCTGTAAAATCTTAATTATAATCATTTTCTCTCTCTCCCTAAAGCCCAATCTCCATCTCAAAGGCTAGGAAAAAAGAAGCGGATAAAAGCTAGATTCAGATAAGATGGAAGAAGAGAGGTGGAGAATGAGAGGAAGAATGTGAGAGGATGAAAGGAAAGATTGAAGTGAAAGTGAAGTGGAAGGTGAAAGGACGAGAGAGAGGAGGTGGAGGAGGAGACAGGAGGGGAGGCCGAGAGGAGAGGCAGCGGCAGGGAGACCGGGCGGAAAATCAGCGCAGGCGGGCTCAGCGAAGATCAGCGGCGGCTGCAGGCTGGGGCTGGCTGCTGGGGCGTCAGGTGGGCTCCAGCAGAGCTGCAGAACGGCAGCTCAGAGACAGAGTGCCGCTCCCCCCCCAGCCACTCCCCCCACCTACAGCCTCCCACACCCTCCCCCCCCTCATGTTCCGCCGCCTCCTCCCCTCCAGCGCCCTCACCACCCCAGCCCCCCTCCCACCTCGCCCGTTCCTCCACCCTTTTTTTGGCTTTTTCCATCTTTTTTCCTCCTCTCTTTCCTCCTCCTCCTTCCCCCTCCTCCCTCTCTTTGAAAAAATAAAAAACTAAATTAAAAAATAAAAAATTAAAAAATAATAAAGATAAGTTTTTTTAACTAAGAGGAAGGGGAGGGACATAAGCTGGCTCACTGAGTCAATCAAGGGGTTGTACCATCAAATCAACAACAATCACTGTGTTCATCCACAACAGTGTAAACACTTTTCAAAGCTTCTTCTCTGCTGCGCTCCTTCTGGTGTGCTCTTCTAATCTCTGGTCCTCTGGCTGTTCTGCTCTCAGGGTGTCTGCCTGGGCCCAGCCTGCCCGCTCCCTCAGCTTCCCCTCAGCCTCCCCAGAGAGAATACAGATCTCTCCAATACAGCAACAATGACAATACAGCAGCTGGATTGAGCAGCAGAGCGAGTCACAGCTGTGGTCTGGAGCCTTTAAACATGCAAATGCACATTCCACCATTCTGCACATGCTCAGCCTGCTGTCCACTGAACTCCTTCAGACTGTCAGGCTGCCTGTGTATGGCTTCACCCCAGGCTGCCTCTGAATGCATCTGGGTCCCCCAGGATAACGACAGGCATCAACAGGCATCCAAACCCCATTTTCTGTTCTTTGTCTAAGTGGAAGTCCCTGCTTAAGCCGCATTAAACAGAGTAGTGCTTGCTCTGAGCACATCAGCATCATGAACCTCCGCATCATCCCACGGGATGGCCCTGTGATCCATGTGTGTCACCAGTGCTTGCTTGCAGCCTTGAAAGTACCTACCCCTTTTAATTACCCTTCCGGTGGTGCTGTGCGGTGCCTGAGATAGGGATATGGGTTCCCCATATCCCCCACAGTTCCCCAATCCCCCCAGCAAAGAAGCCATCCACTATGGCCCCATCCAGTTCCCAGCCTGTTTTTCCCAGAGCTAGCAGCTAAGTAGCAGCCTTTGCAGCATTGCATACCAGCCCCCCACAGTAGATCCACCAGATTTTGATTCCCGACCCTCCTGATGTCTGGTGTTGCTGCTGCTGCGCCCACGCTTCCATCGCGCAGGGCTGAGGCTCTGCTGCATCTCTCATCTTGGGGCTATGCGGGGGGGGCAGGGCAGGGGCAAACAAGAAAAAAGAGCCGAAGTTGCATCCATGAAAGTGCCGTGAGCCACCACGATTCCCCACACACACAACACACACACCTGCACCCACCAGTCAGTGTTTGTTTCCGGCCCAAAATTCGTTCAAAAATGGATAGAATCTGCCCCATTACCATCAGGATCTCCGCAGGCCTGGGCCCGGCCCGGGAATTCTTCTGTGTCCCGTCCTCATCTCATGTCTGTCATCACCTCGCCGATCCGCCGCCTACTCGCCCTGGCGAAGGTCCTGGTTCAGCATATCTGACGAGACTGCGAGGCGTTTAAAACATCCACGATTGCGGTATATGGCTGAGAGGGTCCATGCTTGCTGTGCTATGGCGCCTGGCAGTTCACCCAAGCAAAAGGCGCGAGCAAACGAACGTGCTGCTCAGTGAGAGGGGAGGGAGGAGGAGGTACCCCAGACCCACGCCACCCAGAATTTTTTTTTTTGCATCAGGCACTGGGATCTCCGGAAATGCCAAGGGGGGCGGGAGGAGGGCGGGGGGATAGCTACGGAGTAGCTAGCCACCCACAGTCTGTCTCCAGAAATCGACGCTTAGCCTCGGACCGACCACCACACACACGATTTAATGTGTGGTAGTGTACACACACATTTTTTTATAAAAATTTTTTAACAAAAACCGTTTAAAAATTAAAAAATAGTCGTAGTGTAGACGTACCCAAACATGCAGTTTTACATACGAGGCTACTTATATCCAGCCAAACCTGTTTGATTTATCTGTCTAAGCACCAGACTGGGGCGGCTCTAGACATTTCGCCTCCCCAGGCGGGAGGTCCACCGGAGCCACCTGCCACCCTCCCAGCGACCGGCAAAGCGCCCCCCGCGGCATGCCACCCCAAGCACACGCTTGGCGTGCTGGGGTCTGGAGCCACCCCTGGCACCAGATATATGGTATCATGCGCAAACACAGATAATTTATGAAGGAGAGGGACAGAAAGGAGCTCTGGCTTCTGTAAGGCCAAAAAGGAACTGAAATAATAGTCTTATTGTGTGGCCTGGACACTGATACCTTTCTAGTCACAGCTGGTCACTTTCCATGCCTTGTCTTCCCAGCTGACTCTGGAAAGAAGACCAGCAACCTATGTCCTTTGTGATGATGGAGAAAGGTTTTGGGGTGATAAGGACACTTGGCAACAAGCCTAAGGCTACCATCCTATTTCACATGGCTATCAGACATCTGCAACTTTAGTACGTGCCATTTGATGGACTAATTTTTAGTACATGCCATTTGATTAAGTAAAACCTAATACGTTCAAAAAGCAAAGCTATTGTTCTTCAGCGGTGTCTTTATGAGGCAGCGTCAGAGAACATTCACCGCTGTGGCACATCCTTGTGGCTGGGTCTGGGGAATCAGCTCTCATCTGGTCTGGTGCCCCCTTCCATTGTTCACTCGCCCTGCAGCCTCTCTCTCTGTGACTATGGGTGCTCTCTCTAGCTCTCTCTCTGTGATTCAGCCCTATGTCAGCTACATCACTATATAGTCGCCCTTCCAGAGTATCAAAGTGCCTCTGGACTAGCTATACAGTTGGCATCTCCCACAATCCTGTGCCACTTTCCAGAGGCTGGTAGGAGAACTTGGGCCTACCCACTACTCCCAGTTCCAGCCCAGGGACCCAACAATCAGGAGCCAAGACCTGCACAGTCTCTATCTTCTAGACTTGCTACTCTTTCCCTAGGCCTTCCTGCTCTGCCTCCCACAGGTTTCATTCTCCCTGCTCCTGGATAAACCCTTCCCTCAGGGCCTGGACTCCAGGGCATCTCTCTTTCCCTGGGTTCTTCCTTTCTAACCCTAGAGAATGGCTGCAAACTTCCTGTCTGTATTCTTTAGGCAGCTTCTCCTCCAGCTCAGCTTTATCAGCCATTTTCAGTCAAGCCAGACTCTTCACCAAATATGGCCTATAAGGTTATTCGGCCTTATCTGTGCCACCCTATTCCCTTTAGGGTTGGTGTGGGTTGAACAGCTCATCACAGGCAGAAATGGAAGTCATCCTGAGTAGAGATGGAGTGGAAGTATGCAGGAAAGAGAATGAAGTGCAGAAGACTGCAAAATCTACATGGTCCCTTTTACTTCAAATGTTGAAACACAGCATATTACATATTAGATATTTCATTGACTGACATCAAAAGGACCTCCTGCCCCTCGCCTCCACCCCATAGTCTCTCTCCCCTCTCTCTGTCTCTCTCTCACACACAAACCCTCTTGAATAGGGTTATTATTCATGTTAGCATAACTATAAAACCACAGAACTTCAAATTACCAATTTTCTGGTTTGGGATCCTACCAAGAAACAAAACCACTGAGTCAGGTTCATGTCTGGGGATTTGAACCCATCTCTCTTCCCACCAACCAGATCCCATTTAAGTGGGGCAGATTTAAAGTTCTGGTTCTGACTCATTCCTCAGCTGGAACTGGCCCATCCTATTCTTGATTACAAATAAACAAGTGGAAAGACATGACTTATTTTAAGCTACTGATTGGTGTCTTTTTTTCTCCCTTAAAGAGAACATAGTACTGGTGAAAGATCCCAGAGTAACAGCCCTGCAAACTAAACTCCTTTACTAACCATAGAATAATAGCAATGCAGCACAGATTTCTGCAATGTAGGTTTCTCCTCAGACTGCTCTGCAAACGTGCCTGGACACTGATACCTTTCTAGTCACAGCTGGTCACTTTCCATGCCTTGTCTTCCCAGCTGACTCTGGAAAGAAGAGCAGCAACCTATGTCCTTTGTGATGAGGGAGAAAGGTTTTGGGGTGATAAGGACACTTGGCAACAAGCTTAAGGCCACCGTCCTATTTCACATGGCTATCAGACATCTGCAATTTTTAATCACTGTGGTTTCAATTAATACCTAAATTGCACCCCCCTAAAACTGGCTCTAACTGATGTGCCCATGCAGCCTTTCTAGGACAGTGAATCAAACCATTTGGTAACCATTATTGGATGCGGCACCTGAACTTTAAATATTCCCATGTGACCAAAATGGATTGGGGAAGGGTTCACTGGATTTCTCTATGAAATGTTAAAGTGTCAGCATGCTGTCTCACATATAAGATGACAGAGGACTGGTGAGAGTTACTGAGAGCTTGAAAAAGACGACAGCTTGTAGTCTGATAATGGACTGTGACCCTGCAGCTATTTGGAATGCAAAATAACATCAAACTGCATCATCCTCTGAAGAAAATATATAAAGCAAATGGTTGAAAATACAGTCCATGACAAATTTGTCTAGCCAATGAATACTTTCAGACCAATAGCCTTAAGCTTCCAGATTCTTCCTGATCATAGAATAAAATGAGACAATGGAAACGGAAAGCAGCAAATGCTGTGAATATCAAAAACAAACAAATAATTAAAGGCATCTTTAGGATTTCATGTTCTTTACTGCCTTCTAAGAACAGCCTGTCAGAAAAAAATTGGATGGATGATCTTAATGGGAAGTTATAATTTAATAGCTGAAAAAGGTACAACCCTGGAAAGCAAATGTCACTGACTGGAGGCCAGAACTTGGCCAACAAAAGTTCACAATTCCATACCATACTTGGCAATAACTCTTCTACCAGGTATTTCAAACAACAACAAGGAGCGGATTCAGATGATATTACCTTAGTCACACTCTAGAGGTATTTACAAGATTTTCAATGGCTCAAGCCCTTTCCTCATCCCCTCCCACACTCGCCAGATACGTGGTCTGGACTTTCAAGAAGGGTGGCTGCTTTGAGGTTAGACAAAAGACTGTCACTGCTCAGAGATGCCAAGTTAGGTAGCCCAGCCAGGAAATGATCTGGGTATTTCCTACAGCAGAAGACCATTTGCTCTGGCTAGCCTGACAGTGGCTCCACCTTCTGTTAGACTTGGAGTTTGCCCTGTTGTTGTTGGACAAGATTTTTATTTTCCCCAGGCAGTGTAGCAGTTGTGTGCTTGCCCACTCCTCTTCCCCCAATCCGCTCCTCCCCCAGAAAGTAGTGGCTGTGTTTCAGTGGTGCTTTATAACTATACTTAGATTGGGAAAGCCCTTTGGGATGAAAGGATCTATACGCATGTAAAACATTACCATCATGTCTGATGTGAAGGAGACACTAGCTAACAAGTGAATTGCTGCAGTTGCTTAGAAACACTACAACAATGTTAAAGAGCGAGAGGGATGGATCAGTGGCTTGCTTACTGACAGGCTATTTAAAGAGAGTCCCATGGAAGCACTACCATTTTGGTATTTGGACCACCAGCTATAGTTAGATGTTTCTTTTAAGTAGTAAGGCTTAATTTGTTTTTCTTATTAAAATCTACAATTTTTAAATAATTCATTCAATTTTTCCTAAGCTGTAGGAGCATGAGCAAATAAGGACATTATGGAGTCCAAATATTTCCCTAACCAGGCAGAACCCCCACAAAGTTCTCTGAACCCAAACATCAGGCAATTTACCAAATGCTATTGTCCATAGTAGTGACTGAAACTGGTTAACAATCTGGTAGCTGCTTTGTTGACTGTGAAAAACAAATAGGTGGTTTGGTCTAGCTTCTAGCAAACAGATAATTGGCCTCACAAAAACACCATCACCACGAACGGCTACCTGGCTGGTAGAATTGTACACTCTGATCAGCTAACGATTAAGGGCCTGCCTGTCAACGGGAATCATTCCACAGACTTTAGTGGACTTTGGATCAAGTCCTTTTTGATGCAAAGGTGGAAAGCTGTGTCAACCCCAGAAGGGGGCAAGACACTTTTACAGAGTGAGGTGAGGATGTCTGCAATGCTGTTTAAACAAAGGACTTTGGGACAGTCAGTCTTGCACCTTTCTGAGCCATAAGTAAGATAACAACATACACAGTATTACATAAGCTCCTAAGTAACAGTCTGGTCAATAAAATAATGCTGCTGTGTCATATGTTTTCACCTTCTGTGTTCACTGCAAAATGAAAAGAATTTCCTCTATCGAACTGAAACCATCGACTGAAAAAAAAAAAAAACCCACAACAATTGACAAAAAACAACTTTAACAGACACCATTTCTCCATCTTTCTTACTGTGCAGCTCCTCATGACAAGATGCAGCACTGCAGGTACTCTGCCTCAGTTTATCCAACCATGCTTCTAGCACAAGCTAATGGATTATGTGGCTCAGTGCTCGAGCCTGATTCAATTCTCTTCCAGGGTAGCAGAGACCAAACTCACAGTACATAATAAACACTAAATAAAGGAGTCTTTGCTGCATCTGGGCTACATTTTCTACCTCTCTGGGATTACTTGTTCATCTACCCTCCTATTTAATCTCTCCAGCCCCTACCCCACCCCCACCTCTTTAGGCAGAATAAGGCACGGGAAGCTTCTTGAAGCAGAAAATGTCTGTCCAAATGGTTAAAGTTTGGCCAAATTATAAGCAATTGATAACAGAGTCTTATAATGGGAAGTATTGGGCAGCCTTAATGAAAGGCAGTGCCGCCAGCCCTAAATATAACACATGATGAAATTGGCCATTAGTAACTATACAAAACCCCAATTAAGGAAACTCTGATTACATTGTTTTCTTTTTTCATTTAATCCCATGGAAAACTATATTAAGGGTAAAATATTAGAGACAATTATAAGCAAATTAAATATAAAACCCTATACATTCTTCTATTTATTGTCATGTGTCTGACCTCTCATCATTTAAGAGGAGTGAAAAGTTTGCTGTTTAACATTGCAAGCAACAATGCATTCATTATGAATTCACTACCCCAGATAGCAGGTGGAGAATTCATTAAGTCTATGAAGGACTGTATATGCCTTTATTAGTTGGTCCATGAAGTGCAGACAAGTTTCAGGGGACCATGAGCTGTCAATCACTTTCGGGAACACTGGGAAACAAGTCTACTAAGTGCCCATGTGATCTCCCAAGTAATCAGTTAAAGAATTTCTAGGGCTCTGATCTCTGAAAGGGTCAGATTAAGAGAGACAAGGTGGGTGAGATAATATCTTTTATAAGACCAAGTTCTGCTGGTGAAAGAGACAAGTTTTAAAGCTTACGCAGAGTTCTCCTTTTGGAGACTGAGAGACAGAGCCAAACTGACAAGGATGATAAGGATTCTTGACAAGGAGGCAGAATTATTTATGCTGGATCTTTGAAAGGTATATAAAAGGGCAACCATTGTGACAATATAATACAGTGTGTAAAAATTAATTCCCACAGTTGGCCATGCAATGAACTACTAGTATTTACTACAGATGAGTGAATTCACCCTTATGTAAACCAGAACTAACTCGGACTTTCACCCAAAATTCAAACTGAACTTGGAATCTTTTCCCTTACCCTCCATCTTTGCTCATCTCTACTCTCCTTCATTCCAGCTAGGACCAGAAGCAGAGGTAGCAGAAATCTTGGGAAACTTTCAGGCAAAATATTACAGATGAAAGCTTTGGAGAAGGCTCAGAGAATTCTCTGAACTTTCCCCCCCAAATGAAAATCCACATTTGCTATATTGATCCTACCACATTTCTATTTTGTAAATGGGATTAGAGCTCATGACTCTGGAGTTTTAGTAGCACTGGAGGAGTTCAAAGAGCACAGGTTATTTTCCCCCTCATTCTGCCAATACACTTCAGCACTGACCTGCAACAAGACTACCAGCCTTCTCCTAAAGCTCTCTTCATCCTAGATTGAATCATGAGAAACTGCATGGTGTGATACATAGCCATTAGAGACTAGGATTAGAAACTAAATTTATATGCAGATACCCCGGTGACAGATAAGGATATAAAATAAACCTTGACAGATATAAACAGATAAGAAATGGTATTAATAAATACAAAATAACCTACAAAGAATTAAAAACGGCAGTAATTAATTCAGAAGTTACACAGAAACAAACATGGCATTATACAGCAACTAATTAAGGAGGCTGCCCTTGTATTCAGATATCATTTGCTGAAGTCTAGCAAAACACACAAATAAGTTCTCTTTCTAGCTGACTTATCTTTAGTATCACCAAACTAGAGAGAATCCAAAGGGGGACCTGTCCATTGGTTTCTTGAAAACTCCTTCAAAATTAGGAATCCTTCAGTCTCCAATGTTATCTCTCCAACACCATTCTTACATCTGTAATTGACTGGTATGAGCTGCATGGCACTAACACATTATCTAGTTGTCAAAGCTGCAGCTTTAAAAATATTGGCTATGTGAAGTCATTTAAGAAGCTTCAGCTTCCAAAAATATATTTCTGCAATGGAAGCTGAAAATTATACATTGTACAATACAACATAATTTAATTGTCCATGTTGTACAGTGTCAACAACTCAACTCCAGCACTTGGAGTTGCTATGTTGTCCACTATCCACTTCATGACTGCCAAAGGCAGTCGTGGTTAATGGAGATCCCATGAGGCAACATCACAGACTATGTTCTAGCCACTCTGGGAGTTGGGAAAACTAATAGAAACCATTGAATCCTATGGCTGTTCACAGTTACCGCATCTCTGATACCCAACATAACACTGAGGGAATTCAATATTTATCCAAACAAATTTAGAGCATCAATATATTTTACTGTACTTAAAAGAAAATTCTTTTTTTTTTTTTAAAGTGAATACGAAGCTAGGAAGACCAGGTCAGTAGTACGAAAGCCAGAGAGCGGCAAAGAAAACAGATTGTCTATAATGAAATCTGGAGACTTGCCCTAGCTATTGCAGTTCTTTACCTCCAAAAATGTAGAAGTTGTCATATCAAAACTGACTAATGATCCATTCTAGTCAAGTGCCCTGCTTCTGGCTGTAACCAATGCCTAGAGCTAAACGGGGTCATGAAAACCCTTTCTAATTTAATAGGCCAAGCAGCACTGATAATAGCAGAGCTCAGCACTTCTCAAGCATTGTTCATCTACAGATCCCACAACATTTTACAACCTTGTTTGTTATCCCCCTTTTACAGTGAGGGAAACAGACAAGGGAAAGGTTTAAATCATTTGCTTTAAACTACGTAAGAAGTCACTGAAAGATTTGGGAATATAGTGTAAATGGGGGATTCGCTATAACTTGAAGTCTTTAAATCATGTAACTCAGCCAGAGGTCAGTAGTCTAGTACAGGAGTAGACGAGTGAGGTTCTGGGGCCTGCAACGTGTGGAGGTCAGGCTAGATGATCAAGATGGTCCCTTCTGACCTTAAAGCCTATGAGTCTATAATGCAGGTCTCCTAGCTTCCAGCCTTGTCCCCTAGCCACTGGGCAGCACTCATAATTCCTTACAGTTTTTATCCTAGATGACCACATTGCTTCTGGGCTCGGGACAAACCACCACTGGGTCCCCAGTCAGGTGTAAGTGAAAGCCTTTATTTAGGCAGGGCACCATCCTCAGTAGATGTACTCAGCACCAGCAAGTCAATCACCAGCAACAAACCACACCGTAGTCCCATACCAGACCTACCCTCTCGCAGGAAGGCTCTGATAGGCAGTAGTTATTTAGTCCAAACAATAGCTCTGTGACAGGCCTACCTTCCCTGGGGAAATTTGACAGGCAGCAGTCTCTCAAGTAGTTCCTTGAGGTCTGTTCTTGCCTTATCAGCCCCTCAAGTAAGCTGTGCTCTCTCCGCATTTAAACCCTTCCCCCACATCTGACTCCAGCTGCAGGTGTAGTGGGGTGTGGTTGACTGAGTCCACACCTACTTGTTAATCCTTTCGAGGACAGTGTGGGTTTGTATACTGCATCACACCCATACTGCTTAACCACAGGTGTTTCTCTAATTCAATCAACAAATCAGATAGTGAATCTTATTGATCCTCAGTAATATCCTGCATCAACGAAATCCTCATGGAAAATTAAATTAGGGCCAACACTGAAGTCCTCTCTCAGTTCCTTCTGCCCCTGAAATGAACAACAGATGAAGACTTGGCCCATCCTGCATAAAAATCATTATCTCCTTCGCATTTGTTGTTTTTAAATTTCATGGCGTGTCCCTTTGTTCTTGGGTACACAGAAATCTCTGTTCTTTATTATTACTCTTTGTATTAGACACTTAGCACGCACTTGGGAGCCTCAGCCAAGATTGTTTCCCCATTTTGATGGGCACTTGTACATACACATAGTAAGAGACAGTCCCTGCCCCGAAGAGTTTACAACTTAATAGATAGGATCGACAACAGGTGGGAGAAAGGGAGTATTGTTACCTCCATTTTAGAAATGTGGAGTTGAGAATCAGATGTTAGGTGACATGCCCAAAATCACATAGAAAGTCTGACAATTTAACCCTCGAATCTGAACCCAGCTCCTTAGCCACAATACCATCCTCTCTCTCAGCACTATACCACTGATTATTTCATGCTACATAGCTTCATTATAATTCTAATTCTTCTCCATTCCAAGCAAAATAATCCTAAACTTTTTAATCTCTCATGGGTTAGGATCTTTCAACATATCCATTACTAACCTTGTATTTCAGGCTTTGCTACTGAGTCATTAAACCTGGCATCCAGGATTCTAGACAAGGATTTATTTATTTTATTTTATAACTGTAAAAGTGTCAGAAAAGATATTTAACAATGAAGAGCGGCCGCTGTATCCACTTTTTACATGGATGCTTAACTAATACACAGACAAATGTACAGTTTAATAAGTGAATGCTGTACATATTTACATGATGGACTGACTACCAGCTCAGAAGGGGCCATTATGGTCTGCTGAGTAAATAAATATGCATTTGAAAGGATCAATTTAAATTATTGCTGCTTTCAGGTCACCGTGCCATAAATATACCAGGCATATTTACATGATAAACCCACCCTTAGTTCAACAATGAAATGTTTAGCAGGATTATAACTGGTGTTTCAAAAAGGGAAAAAGGAAGAAAAACCACAACCATTAATTGAGTCAGCATAACATGCATATTTAAAATTCTATCAACAGTGTTTTTATTTACTCAGTGACTGATTCCTCTTAATTTTCCTAAGATACTGCTCAAGGATAGCAAAGGAAGGAAAAGTCTGTTAATAACAGTGACGGAACAATCCAATGATGAAATGACCCAGGGGTATTAGGCCTTCAAGATATTCCAATGGTATCGGATCTTCCTCGTGGTCTAAGAGACCCTAGAAGCAAAACTACTCTCAAAGTATCACACCATCTTCATTTATAACTTACATGGACACACACAAAAAACTGTTATCGTGGCAACCAGCTTCCCCCCAAAAGCACTTCAAACAAAGCTCTAGAATCAGCCCTGACATATCCTGCTCTTGGAGCAGTTCTTACATACTGAAATCCTCATCTACATAAAGACTCCAGCCCATGAATGGCCCAACTAGACAATAAAGCAAATAGTGATGGCCTCCAGGAGTGAGAGAAATAACAACAATAAAAAAATAAAAGATTATGTCCTTTGGTAAAATTAGTTGGCTTGATGGTTCATATTGTCTTAAACCTTTGACTTACGATAATATACCACCAACACAGGAATGAGTTTTCCTTCCAGCGATATTTTACTGCTCTTGTCATCTGAGTATAGGCCCATTTCTGTGTTCGATAGACAGACAGAGACAGAGACACAGACAGACAGACAAAGAATGCTACACAGGTAACTGCAAGCTATGGAATTTTGCAAGCATACGCATAAACAGGCTCTGGTGTACACAGTAACTACAGAGGCTGAGTAGTTTGTGCAGTAAAATATTCCAGGTCAGAACAAAACTGATGTTTGCTTTTTCATAAACTTGAGAAAAATTGTGGATTTTCATTGATTTTGCTGCCTGGTTAGAATTTTATCACATGGTTTTAGTGGGGTGATTGAGACATCCCAAGTACTGTGTCAGCACACAGTCCTTTAGTACATTTACACACTCCAGTCCTAATAAGAAAAAGAATACCACTGTTTAAAGCTGCAGATTTCAAAGTGTCCTATAAAGATAGGCAAATATAATTATCCTTAGTTTATAGATGATGAAACTGAGGCTTGGAGAAGTTTACATAACTTTGGAACTTTTTTATTTTATTTTAAACATTACGGCCATTAGACCTAACTGTGGGAGGAAGCATGTTTTTTGATACATCCACTGAACAGCAATAAGGGTTGAGCTCAAGCAAAACAAAGCAAGCAGATATTTGAGGTGGCCCCCACAACCCATTCAAGCACCACAATTTTTGAGTCAGACAGACCTCACTCACTCTCTAGGCAGCAGGATCCAAGAGGGAAGCACCTCATAATCTGATCCCAGCAGCTTCAAATCCTAAAGGTGTTCTTGACAGACATACAGAGAGCATAGTAACATATACCGGAGACAACATAGGAGACATTTAGATGCAAAACACATGCAGCTACAGAAAGCTTTGAAGACTAAAAACGTATTCTATTTGCTCAGTGAAAACATAAACACCTAGGAAAGATTAGACTGTTTTTGTCATCCCATTAGGAAGCAAAGCCACAGTTTGCAGCTCTGCAGAGGCACTCAGAGTCATATGAAGAGCTGGTTCTGACAGAGACATGATGCCGAAGGAAAATATTTTTCTATGTTTAAAAATTGCAGCAGATGGTGCTAGCAGTAGGAAGCTGCATTAACTTGTTATGACAATGGGCATCCTCATCCATCACTAAAGATATGGAAATGCTGTCACCATACTGCAGGTATTAACCTGTATTCTGTGAAATGCTGCAGGTATATGGATGATTTATTGAGTAGTGGATGCCTCTTGGGCCAGGCTCTTCTGGAAGAGCTTTATAAAATCTATCATTTTGGGGCTTAGCAGGATGGGGGCCCTTTTCTAGTAGCCAGAAAACTGGAAATCCACACCTTGGCTCCCTGGGTGAGATTTCCCACCTTCCTGCACAGAGCCCAATGCTGTACGTACACATAGGCATGGGAGGGGAGGGGGAGAAGGGTGTATGTGTGTGCATGCATGGGCTTGTGTACTTGTGCATGTGTATATGGTGGAGTAGGGCACGTGTATGATGACACAATCCACCCTCAAAGCTGCAGATAGGCCATGGAGCAGCAGCTGCAGAGGAGTTTTACTGCAACCCCTTAACTCCCTGATATATGGCTCCAAGCAGCTGGATCTGCCTAACTGTGGATCCAGTGGCCCTTTCCTGCTGCCAATACTTCCTGCCTATTCAGAACTTGTGTGAAGGCCCTTCCTCTCCATGCAGGATGTGCAGATCACCATCCCCACATGGCCACTCTTTCCACTACCAGGGCTGGACTGGGGGCCTTAATAGCACATGTGGCCTTCCTCATTTGGATGAATGGGCTTTATACCACTTTAGCAGCCGGCTGGGAGTCTGGACATGCAGCCCCAGGCAAGAGGAGCCATAGCGGCTTCTCTAACTCAGGTTGAAAGGTGCATCAGTCCCCAAGCAGTTGCCTCACTGCTCAGAAGGTCTGAGGTGAAGACTGCTCCCGTCACACCCCTTGACACGGCCCCGCACCGGAGGAATTCCCAAGTGGGCAGTTTTAGCCGTTTTCTCATTCCTTTATGCCACAGAAGTGGCTGAGAATTGAAGCCACTGAGAAGGATGGCTGCTGCGCATGCTGCAAATCAATAGTCCGCACGGTCTCCCCAAGAGGTGCTCCATACCCTGCCAGTTTAGGCCTTCAATGAATCTGAGGTTCTAAACCAAAGCCCCATAGTCAAAATCTCTCAACTGACGCAGTCATTCCCAAGCCAGACCCACTTGCCTGGAGAATTTTTTCCCTAATAATTGTAATTGCACAAAGATGCCAGAATGCGTATCCTGCTAGAAACCCCCAGCCCCCAAACACACACCTTCTCTATTGCCATTGGCTCTATCACAATCTGACAGTTTTCCTTGATATCTTGCAAGACCAGCAAACCAGGCTGCTTTCTTTGCCTGAGGGCCTAATATATACACGTGAGGCCTAAATGCACAGTATCATGTTGCTACATCTCCTGATCACCTCTGCACTTTAGCAGCCTGGGCAATCACTCAAATAGAATACGACAAACCAATGAGGAAACACCATCCCAGCCTTCTAAAATACCTATACTATTTTTATGAGTTATTAAGCACACAATCCTATTGAGTGATAATTTTTGAGTAATAATGGTGTTCTCCACAGGAATTTCTTCTTTCTCTCTTTTGCCATGGCAACCAGGGTATCCACGTATTTCAGAGCAAGACAATGCCTTACAGTTTATAAAATAATGTTTAGAGCACGCTTGATTTGTTTCTTTTTTCCTGCTGTAAATTGAGTGCAGCATTTATAGAGCTCTTTAGTAAAGTGGGGTGACAAAAACAAAATCCATACAGCAATAGCTTATGCAATCTGTTTTAACAGAAGGCTGTGGGAAGAGAATAGTTCACTTTTAATAGCCTTACAGGTCCAGAATTCTAATGCTGGGTGAGAACAGGACCTAGTTAGTGCTCTCTTTACTACAGAACAAATACATCCAAAAGTCACAGCATTAATGGAACCACAGCTGAAAATGGATACTGGTGGTACAACTGTCAGGGCCACTACATGTGGTGTACTGAAAATTGGAAGCTGTCATTTTAAATGCTATAGGGGTTTTTTTGTGGTTGTGCTTACAGGCCAGGGGGTGATCTAGGCCTAGCAGAATCAGTTTGCAGACAACCAGACTAGAATAAGGCGGGGTGAGTTATGCATTTCTGTTTTAGGGAGCAGCCTGCTTTGTCGCTCTCTGTTTTGGGGTTCTTGTGTGTTGTCATTCTGAGTTATAAGAAATAAAGTAATGTTACATTGCAACCTTCCAGTACGAATACTTATTGTTTTTATATCACTTTTCTGTGTGTATGCATATGTTCATACATAACAGAGGAAACAGACATTTGTGTACCCTTTTGAATCCATTGCATTCAAGTCCCCTTTCCCCATAGCCCAAGATTCAATGTTTGACCTTGTCTTCCCCCACCCCATCACAGCCCTAAACTCCTATGCCATACCCACATGGGGTTATGGTATGGTTCAGGCCAACAAGGACAGAAGCAGAGAGGAATGTGTGATGTGTCCAGAATTGGTGTGGGTGTTTGAGGAGTGAGTTAGGAACTGCTGGACAGAGGGTTCCTTTTAAACAGCAGGAGGAGGAAATCTGCAGTATTTATCCTGGCCATGGCTACTGTAAAATAGGAGATATCCCAATTCCCAAGATGACTCAGATTAACAGCACTACAGAGTAGCATGTTTTCCACACCAGATGGGACTGGGTGTGACCAGTAACCACCACACTATCAATCATGGATTCCTATGATTCAGCAGCTCTTGTGGCTTTGGGTAGGAACCTGTTTATAGAACCGAGAAAGGGCGCCTCAGAAACAACTGATGTCCCTTTCAATTGTTATTCCAACTTCTTATTTGAATCTTGCTGAACTATTTTGCATCAGGAATATATCCTGTGACAATGAGTCCCACAAGTTAATCAGACAGTACTTTGCTTTTAGTCATTCTAAATGGGTTTCCTTATAAATGTTATTGTGTGTCCTTCATTTTTGTATAGTGGATCACAGGAAACTTAAAAACTCATTATAGTAATTGATTTTCATGAGGCCCTAAATTAACAGAACCCATCTCTCCCCACTTCCTCATTTTCTCAGTGTATAGAATGAAAGAATATCAGTGGAGAGGGAAATCCTTTTAGGCTCACAACCCCTTTCAAACTGGATGGTGGAGTGGTAGCTTTGAGGTATTCTTGTCAGCTGGGGCAGGAATTCAGGTACATCATAAGAGGCAGTTTTATGGATTCCAGCAAAGCCGGGGGGGGGGGGGGACAAGAAAAGAGAAGGACAAACTTTAAAATTATTAAAGGGATAGGAAGTGGGATGGAATCCAGGAGACTCCTTCACATATCAAGGAGAAAAGTGGAGTGGTTGAAATTGTGTAGCTAGCCCACAAATCTAACTACTTCTTAAACTATATAAATGACTTGTTTGCTTTAAATCTACTTAAAGTGCATTATTTAGTGAGAAAGAAAGTATGTAAATACAGTTTTAAACCTACTGTTATCTCAAAATCCAGACAGGGTTTCTCAGAGAGAGAGAGGAAAAGTTTGATGGCTTCTCCTCCCACATAAGTCAGTGAATGAACTAGTTCTTAGAGAAAGTGTGTGAGGAAACCACAGCAACTGTTGACACTCACTATTTTATAGATCTCAGCCTATCCCCTTTTATCACAACCCCTAGAAAAATAATCCTAGTCCCTTTAATCTCTTCTTGTAAAGAGATTCCTCAGCTTCCTTTCCTCTGATTATCTGTCTTGCCCATCACCAAGCCTTAATTACTATGCAAACTACTATGGAGTTGTCTGAGGGTTTATTGGCTACATGCAAAGATAGGCAAAGGGCAAATTTAAATAGGTCAAACCAACATATTTATGACTTTAAAGCTAACGGAGGAGGGCAAAGAGGACTATTGTGGGCTATCCAGATACCTATATTATATTCATCCTTTAGCATCTAAGTGAAAGCTCTAGGTTGAATTTACAATGGCTATTCTATCTTTTAACTTGGGACTTGACTGGGAGAAAAGTAGTCAAGTTTTGGATGCTCCAAGCTCTTCGGAGACTTAAATCAGGTAGATGAATTTGTGTGAGTACTAATTTAAATTGACAGACCAGATTTAAGCAAAACTTTCCTTTATTATAAACCCAGGCATCGAAGCAGAAGAGACAGCTTAGCGTTAGGGTTACCTAATGTTGAGTGCTGTATATAATGAAACAGATTTGCTTTGTGGCAATATTATACTTATTGGACCAAGTCAAGCGACAGTACTGACTCTGGCAAAAGACTCATCACAGTGAAGCAGGATTAAAGAAGATCAGCACATCCTATTCTATAATATGGAGACCATCATGCCTTGGAAAAGGTATCCTGCAGTCTCTCCAGAGCTTTTTTTAGACAATCTAATTTCATCTAAAGCTTTAATGGCCAGAAGCAGATTTCCCTTCCTCCCTAGACTTACCCATTATCACAATAAGTGAAATTTCCAGAGATTAAAAATCCTGGGCTGTCTCAGACTAAACTCAGCTCTAGTTCAGATAGTAGGATCCTTGCAATACAATCCTCCGTCCTCATTCACAAGCTTCAAAACACTTCAGCTGGGTGAAATTACCATCTTCACAACTGAGCATTTCCAACTCCTGATAAATGCAAAACTTTGATCGGAACAAAGGGTCCATTTCCATGCAAATCTTGTCAGACTTTCAGTTAACAAACATCATCATCATATCTTATCTTATCTTATATGATGACAGAGTTGATATGTATATATAAAGAGTAGGAATGATAAAAACTGAAAGAAAGAGTACTCGCAGAGCATTGAAAACAGGCCTCTGGCAAATTTGCTTTCCTGAAATGTATCACCATGTGCCAAAAACAAAAGCAAATCGGATCCTTCTGTGCAAGCCTAATTTCAGAGATTGTAATTCACAATGCCCAGATAGTATTAAGATCAACATTCAATAAATTTAGTACTGCACATTGCAATATAAAAAAGACAGTTTCATCATCTGACCTCAGTATTGTCTTTTGGTGTTATCCTATAGCCAGCCAATATTTTCTACTGTGAGATTATTTCTCCATTAAAGTCTCTTTTTACATGTTATGTTAGCAGTCTACATTGCAAAATAGAAAGGAAACACAGTATTTCCATGGCAATATAACTCATCTATAGCAACAATTTGGCATCACCTATGGCAGCGGGGGGGTTACACAACGTTAATATACAATACTGAAGAACAGCATCATAATAGAAGATGAATACATTGCTACAGTACTTTGCTTCTCCCAAGGTATCTTGGAGACACTCAGTTTTATAAGAGCAACCAGATCATTACATTTCTTAAGCAGTTAGCAGCTTTTCAATTTATGGACTCAGCCCTGAGCACAGTAGGTGAACTATTGCAAATCCTCCAGTCCTTCTGAAGCCAATGGAGTAGAGGCAGTCAGTTATAAAATTGGGGTTTAAGGTTTTTCTCTACATTAGGGATTTTTGCATCTGTCTAACTGCAAATGCCTAATGCAGATGGGCAGCAGCAGCATAAAATAGAGCTGGCACTTGTGCAGTTCACCCCAGTTTTTTACACTAATACACCAGTGCAGTTACATCAGCTAATGTAGACAAGCCCTAATTCTTTTACTTGACATACTAAGCACATTTAATGGGCCCTCATAGAAAATTTTAATTGCCAAAGTCCACTAGAGCTTCTACACTGGAGCATTAAACGTGAACACTGACAAAACTGCAGTTGCTTAACCAGTCATGCTATAAGATTGAAATCTGAGGTCTAAAATCTGGAAGTAGAGAGAAAAAAATGACAAGGAATTGGCTAGTATTTATATTTTACATTGCATTGCGCTTTCATTTTTGAGAGTACGCATTTGCAGTAAAATCCTGGCAGCTCTAAACAGATAATATAGACATAATTAAAACCTAGTACCCTATTTCCCTATACATAATCAACAGGTGAGTGCCTCAGCAAAGGTGGGCTAGGGACTGGTACAATTACTGTGCTGTTACTATTAAGTCTCAAGCAACTTTTCACTACATCTAGGAAATAGTGTTACAGATACAAAAATCAAGAGGCTTTATCTTGGCAAACTAATTACTTTATTACTAGTCTAACCAGGGGCGGCTCTAGGCACCAGCGGGGGAGCTGCGCCCGGGCGGCCTGGGGGGGGGGGCATTTGGCTCGGTGGAGGCTCCTGGCCGGCATATGCCTGCGGCAGGTCACGGAGGCGGGGAGCGGCGACCTGCAGTCATGCCCTGGCGCGGTCGGTCCTTCCCTCCGCCGCAGTTGCTCTCCCTCCCGCAGGCGCGACTGCGTTCGTTCGCCCCCCGGCGGGTGACCTGCCGCGCACATGCCAGCCGGAGCCCCCAGGAGCCCCGCCTCCGCTCCCAGGATGGGATGGCCGCGAGGGGGAGAGGCCGCGGGCGGGGGGGGGGCGGGCGGCAGCGCCGCGCCGCGCTTGGGGGCAGCGTGATTTGTAGAGCCGCCCCTGAGTCTAACCCCAGTGATACTTATCTCCTTCACAATCTGGGTAAGTGAAGAGGGAGCATTTTCAAAGAAGATTTGCAGTTTTAAACACAGGCCCAAGCATGGAAACTGGAATAGAGTGCAATAGATGTGCTGCTTTGAAGCAGTGAGCTACTCTGTTTCATAAGGATGGGATGCCTCAAACAAAGTTCGTATTAGGCATTGCTGAAACCAAACTTCTTAAAGTGAAATTTAAACTCTGGATCACTCTCATGGCATACTTCAACAGAAGCAAGCTGCTTAAGAGCAAAAGTACAATAACATTACTTTTCAGTGGTGCATTAAGTGTTCGTTCTGATATTAGAGTAATCAACTGCCTAATGGAAGCCCCGGGAATGCCCATTGACTTGCCAAGCTCCAGTGACATTCTTAGAAGTACGACATCTAAAACTGGAGCTACCTTGCTGGTGAATTAGCATTTCCAGCTGTGCAAAGTCAGTCTTGAGAAGTGATGTCTCTGAGAAGTAGCAGCACAGAGTGAAATCTTGCTGAAAAGATATGGCAGCAGCTCAGTGAATGAGAAGGGGTGGCAGGGTATCAAATCCACCACTTTACCAATTAATTGGTGGCCCTTTTGGTTTTTGAAAGGCATATGTACCTCCCAGTAAGTCCTCTGATTTTGGAGGTACTTAATTTCAAAAGGCAAAAGTGGTTAAAGCTAGGCTCATGCATTGCTTAATTTGTGCCGGGTTGAGCCCCAGCACTTTGTCTTGGCAGTTCATAGCTCAGGCACTTCTAGGCTTGTCATGTGAGTTATGAAAGAAAAAATTGCTTGAGCCCCAGCACCTCTTTCGTTACAAATTAAGTGCTGGGCCTATGCCTCCACTGAGTAGGATTCTTCAAGGTTCCTATGGCATTTCCCTACAACTCTACATCATTTCCTTCCTTCTCTCATCGGGCCAGTTCCTGAGCTGTTCCTGAGCTGACCAACAGGGGTAGTAAATGACAGAGGAAAATCTCCACTAGCTTTTCCCCATCACTATGCTTTCACCAGGGACCATATACTTTTGGTCTCTCTAGGAAAGCAGATAAAGAGGGGTTGAATGCTTAATTGGTAAACCATTCTCTCACAGCAAAGTCTAGGGAGTGGTGAGGAGGTAGAAATGTGGTGTTTACATTAACACATTTTCCACAGGCAGCAGTTATGAAATCTAAGACAATTTAGAATGGTTCTCATAATATGGTGCTATAACATGGTATTGCAGAATTTCCTGATACTTCTAGTATATGGTGCAGTTCAAATACTGAACAGGTCCAAAATAGTAGAACATGATGATGCAAAAATATAGTAGTTATTTTTAAATAATAGTAAATCATGGTCCAGTGGATAGAGCACTGGACTGGGAATCAGGAGACACAAGTTTCTTTCACTCAGACACTGAGTGACCTTGGCAAATCATTTCACCTATATATGTGATTCTGTTTCTCCTCCCAACCTTTTCTGCCTTGTCTATTTAGTTTGTAAGCTCTTCAGAGCAGAGACTGTCTCTCATTATGCATATGTAGAACTCCTAGCACAATGCAGCCCAGTCTTTTGGAGGCCTCTAGGCATTACTCTAACAAATCCTGGAATTACACTGATTGCTTTTCACAGACATGTAATTCTACTTTGAAAAGCGACTATGTAAAAAATGGCCCCATCTCAACATGACTGATTTGCTCCCTGCGTGAATGAGATCTGTTTGGTTTTGGTACGTGTGTTAGCTCTGTAGAGACAATGCAGCTATAGAAGCCTGAGCTGGAGTCTATTCCTTCATGTGCAATATCAACAAGATTGTTTGCTAAGTTCCAGTGAGCAACTCCTGGGCAAACCCATGGGAGGCACAGGTGTCAAGGAGGAGATAATTTGAAAGCAGTGGGAGTTTGCAGGTATAAACAAGGGCATAATTTGGCTATCGGTGGTGAGGTGTGAAAAAGAAAGAAACAACCTTGACTCTCAGATCTGGGGTTGAGTTTGGAGGACTGACAGTTAAACAAGGCCTGTTTGATAGTGGAATCACTAAGCTACAGACAGGAGATCCCATTGTTACAAGAGTTTTCTATGGCGATATATATGTAAATAGTTAATAAATAAGGGACCAGGAGATGAGGGTCAAGAATATGTATAAGCACCTTTGTTTTCAGTTTAAACAGAATTTTACCGAAAAATTCCCAGGTTTTACAAAAAGTATTATTCATTTTTTCTGATTTTTCACCCTATTTTTGTATCATTCAAAAACATAAAAATAATTTGTTTTATTAGGAAAATACAATACATTTCATGATCTATATATTATGATAATACGTTAATTTGTGAGTATATGCAAAGTTGCCTGTTAAAGTAAGACTATGTATTGGTCTAGAAGATACCCACAATAAACAAACAGATGTGCACACAAGCTTTGAAGTGCATGCACATCTTAATGTACTGATGAATCTAACGCCTACCACATACACATTTCAAGCTGTTAGCAGATAACAGTTTGAAGATTTGACACACTAAAATGGGAAGAAAATGAAAATCTGTATCAGAATACATTTCAGAACACAAGAGAGTATTCGAAAGTTTACAAAAAAAAAAAACAGGAGAAAAAGATAAAGTTGAGTGTATGCGCTGCAAATGGTGTGGCCCAGTTACTAAATGTAAATATTTATAGGCTAATAGTTCTAAGTCTAAAACAGTAAACTGTTTATTCAAATGAAAAGTTTTATTTGGGGATTAGAGTTTATTTTCTTAAACTCAGAGGTGGCATTGCGTTTTGAGTTCTGTTTTAGTTCCGCAGCGAACCATATTGATTAATGGAATTCAAAACATTAATCTACTGAATACTTTTCCCCATCTTTCTGTCCATCAAAATAAACCCCGATATTTACGCAGGAAAAAAATTGTCTTCTTCAGCTATCCCTCGATATGAGAATTATGTCTTTCAAGGGGGTTCATTGGTGGGTTTTTAGGTGGCTGAGAAGATTTTCCCACAGAAGTGACAGATGTGATCTTGGAGGAGACAGTTGTTGGCTTGAGTGTTGTGCTCTTTCTTTCCTCCTTTGTCACTTCTGTGTCTCATGAGCACATCTGTTCTCCTCAAAGCGATCTGTGGCTTGGTGTGTGGTGTGGCGCCGCTTTGTTCTGTTCCGTGCTGAGTCCCAGTTTGTTGTGTTGATGCCTCCCTTTTTAAGGTGTACTTTCAGTATATCTTTAAGCACTTCCACTGCCCTCCATGAGCTCTTCTTCCCTGAATTAACAGAGAGAAGAGTACTTGCTTCAGGAGGCAAGTGTCAGGCATACGTACACAGTGGACAGCCCAGCGGACGTTGGCTGAAGAGAGAACGCTGATGTTAGTGCATCACTCTTCCCAGCTAATCCTGAGAATGCTCCTGAGGCAGCGCTGCAGGAACCACTCCAGCCACTAGAGATGTCATTTGTAAGATACCCAGATTTCAGACCCATAGAGAGGATGGGGGTGACAATGTCTTGTAAACCAAAATCTTGGTGCCTGTTCGCAAATCCCTATCACTGAAGACTTGTTTGAGTAGTCTTCCAAAGGATGTGCTGGCGCAGCGGATCCTGTATTCAATTTCAATCTCATGACTCTTCAACTCACCCAGAAAAAGTATTAATAGTTTTTTGCACCTGTTTTTGTTGTGGGTAATAAATACTGATAAATTAAATAAAATAAAAACTGAAAATGAAGGGCCCTAAATATGTAGCATAGTTCCTGTGATTCATAGAACTAACAAAACTTATTGCAAAACTGTGCAGCTGTTTATACTGGCTCATAAGATCCCCATCATTTTTACTCAATCTGTTTTCAGAACATGACAGTCTAATGCCATTATGAGCCCCTTGTAGTAAAAGGACCTAGTCTGAGTCCTATGTAGGTAGCAGCCTGGTTTAGTTTGGCTTATTGAATAGGATTAATGTGAGAGGAAATCTGCTAGCTTTCCCACTTCTTCACATATGAATGAGAAATGCATGGTCTTTTCCCAATGATTCCCAGGGCCACTAAGTTTCAGCCATCTCCTGTGCGACACAGTCACCCATGTATTTGGCAGCCCCATCACACCTGCCTGCAGCATAATTGGGATCTCACACATTCACCTGGGCAGGAGGATTGCTGCAATGAATCCCTGGCAGATCTTTCCCCCACCCACCTGCCAGGGGTTGCCATGGCATTAGCAACACGGGAAGCTTCTCTCCTTACATTTTCAGTGCTTCCTCTGCTTTGTCTTCGGTAACACAAATCTTTCAGAAGCATGGAAAAGAGGCAACATAAGCAACTGGCTCCCCTGTGCCCTGCCTGTGGAGGTGGTGAGGAACACAGGTGGAAAGGCAGACTGAAGGAGCAGGGACAAAATCAGAATGGGTGCCCCTGGCTCCCTCCTCACCATAGTTCACTTTTAGAATACTTCCAATAAAGTTTTTGTAGATTTAAATACTACACTTAAATACCTCTGCAATTAATGCCCATGAAATACCCTGGCTCATATTAATAGGTACATTGCAGACTTTTCTTTTTCATTTTTACCTATTGTGCAACCAAAATGTCCCTGTGAAAGGGCAAGGTCTCCTCTGAGCTAACACCACAGCATAAACACATGGGAGACAGGAGGAGAGGGATGTGTCTGAGTGTTGGACACTAATACCTTCCTAAGATTTTTCTTTATTCTTTTCATAAAAGGGACATCAACTTGAAATCCAGTCTACTAAAAAAAAAAAAAAAAAAAAAAAGTTAGAGTTAAAAGTAGTTTCAGTTACTATACCTGCCCCTAAGTTTCCCCTGCTAATTTTTGTGGTTCTCTAATCACGCTTTCTCTTTCTAAAATCACCACACCCTCCCCTTGTCTTCTGCTATTCTTATGTGAAAGATCTATCTAAACAAGAGAGTAAATGAACTAACTATGCAGGAGAAACAGTGAAACTAAATCTAACTAAAGTTCTGTCCAATGCACAATACAAAAACAACAACAAGTTATTCTTCACTCTAACCACTTTTTCTTATATCCATCTTAAGTATGACTTGTAACAAAAACAAGTAAAACATTTTTCAAACAAGCATTTAAAAAAAATCTTTAAACAGACTTTAGCCTCAACCCTGTGCTTGCAGGATCAGAGTCATTAACTTCAGACTTAACTGCTACACCTGAGCACAACTTCTATCTGTGCTGGTTATTTCTAGGATTTTTCCCTGAAAATCCTCCCATCTCAACTAGTACCCCCTCCTCTTTCAAATAGACTCGCCTTTTACCCTGCTGAGTTGGAGCTAAAGACACCAGCTTGGTCTGGTTGTGAGGAGGAGTCAGCAGAATACCTCTGTATCTCCATGTAGACTTCTAGAACTTTTCATATTGTCTAAATATTATGGCTGTCAGCTGTGCCAGTGATCTTCCATTTGCACTAAACAGAAGGAATTAAGAGTAAGGGGAGAACCTCAGTCTACCACAAAATATCTTGAAGCTACTCATTTTTGTGTTCCTTTTTATTCTTCCTTTACTCGTTCCCCCATCTTTCTATGCTTTTTGGAGGATGCTCTGAATAGAAATCAACAAACCAGTTCAGAGAAAATCAGAACTGACCAGTCATCCACATCTTCACTGAAGTTAGAGAAGGCAGAGATCCCACAACTTGTTCTATGCTTATGCAATAACTCTTATTTCAACCTATCAACCCTTCCAAAATGTTTCACATGCTGACAACAAAGTGGGAAGAGTGCATCAACTTGCGGCAATAATAAATTAACATTAGTTCTGTGAGCAAATTTTCCTCTTCAGTGTTTTCTTCCTGATGTTTTAGACTGCTTTGGTTATAATAAAAACAAACAAAAATATTTCTATATAACCAAGAGACAAAACAAACAAACAAAACAAACAAAAGCCAAACCACAGCCCTGTGACTGAACAGATATGTCTACACTGAAGCTGGGAGGAGTGATTCATGCTAGCGTCGCTCAAGCTAGCACACTGCAAACAGCAGTGCGGATGTTGTGACACTGGCAGCTCAGGCTAGTTGCCCGAGTCCAAGTCAGCTAAACCATGTGGGTACAAGCTCAGGCAGCTAGTCCAAGCCGCCACCAGTGCTGTAATGTCCTCAAGCAGAGAAAGCAAAAGTCTGTCTACCTGTGCTGGGAATGACACCTCCCTGCTGCAGTGCCAATGTACCCTAATAGGAGTGGAGCTCCCCCTTCTCCATTGCTTCCCTGACACTTGAGGACATAGCTAGTGTTGTGCAGTTTCCTGCATTTCCTCTAAGAGATTCATTAACTCCCTGCTTATTTGAAACTAAGTAGGACTTCTGCTCCTGTCACAAGAAGAGTCAACAGGTACTTTGGGTATTGTGGTGGTACATTTGCAGTGTTGGCACTTCAGCACCAATTCAGCTAGCATCTACATCAGACTGCTTATTTTGTTTTCCAGGACTGGAAAATATTCTCACCAATCACCTCAGTGGATCTCCTCATGGGTATAGGGTCTGCCCAGGAGGTTGTCATTACAGGATCTGGACCTAAGTTTCTGTTAGCATTCAATATACGTTGAGAGCACTCAACCCTGTGCACATAGTCTAAAGGCACTAGGACTTGGGAGAGCTGGGTTCAAGTCCCTGCTTTGCTACAGCCTTCTTATGTGACCTTGGGCAAGTCCCTTAGCGTCTCTGTGCCTCAATTCCCAATCTGTAAAATGGGGATAACAACACTTCTCTACCTCACAGGGGAAATGTGATAATCAACACACTGACAATGGTGAAGCATTCAGATACTATGTTAATGGGGCTACTTAAGGAGTTAAAATAGGCAGAGAAGCTAGAACTTGATCACTCCTTATAAATCAGTACATCTAGGGCAAATGTTTTAGAGCCTGAATCTTTTCCTGGAGTTCTGCGGGTTGTCTTTTAGGCAGCACAATTTACACATTCCTTTTTCTTTGTTTATTGCCATCTGAGAAACATTTTTAAAATATTTACATATTAAAAGCTCACAGAAGATACGTTTACATATCTGAAATTATAATGAAAGGAAAGGAATGTGTTTAGATTACAACAATTCAAAAGATTGTTATCCCTGGGGCAGGAAGCACTAGGATTCCATTCAGGGCAGATCCTGTCTCACTAGTAAAGAATCTATGTGGACATTTCTCAGCAAGAGTATAGAGTGTAGCACAGTAAGCCACTTGCTGCTACGGTATGTATTATAACCTTTTAGACAGTGCAGTGATCTAGAGAAAGGAAACAAGAGTGTTAATCACATTAGGACCTATTTTCATAGCTGTTTAAACCAAAGCAAAATTAGCCAAGTGAAAAACTGCTAGCATTTGTCCATATTTTTAGTAGTTAAATCTCCAAGCAGAAAGATTGAAGTCACTTTAGCCAAGGCTGTACAAAGGCAGAAGAACTAATGTTCTATTGCCTGGCAACCGAGTAACCAAGCAATTCTAAGGAAAATTGTGGCACTTTTTTGTTATTCTGTTCTAATGATAATGTGTGCTCATGAAAGGTACAGGACTGATAGCCACAGAGCCTGAAGCCCTCTAGCTTTTGAAGTGATATTCTTTAGCTTTTTCAGAAATTCTGTTTAGAAGGACACCTTCACCAAAATTCATTTTTAAAATAAAAAGTGCCAACATGTACTCTTCAAAGAACATTTAACTAGGAGAGATTTCTAGGAGATGAGACCAAATGCACGCCTGAAGCAGATGTGATAGATTTCTACGAAAAGGCAAACAAAAATACCTCTAAGTGTTCCTGTTTCAAACCACAAGTATATAACAAGTTGGTAGATTGAAGACTTAAGAGAATCGAGCAAGCTTTAAAAAACTCTGCAGAATACTGTTAGAAAATTGCCTGCAGGATTGTTATAGCCTTGTTTTTCCCAGCCCTCAAGAAGAGCTGTAAGTTCTGTATAAGCTGGAAAGCTTGTCTCTCTCAAAAATAGAAGTTGGTCCAATAGAAGATATTACCTCACCCACTGTTTATTAAAAAAATTATCTGTTCCTTTCTGCAGTATTAAGAACTGTGCCTCGTAATGCTACAGATCTTTAAAAGCTACTGTCCAACAATAACTTGGCAAAGAGCAGGTTTAGTTATGGAGAGTTATATGTAGCCTGCCTACAAGATACTGTTCTTACAGAGATTATTTATTGATAGGCAACTACATCAGCCATAATGTAGACAGAATCTAGAATAAACTGAAACAATAATTAGATGTCAAGTATCAGAGGGATAGCCATGTTAGTCTGGATCTGTAAAAGCAGCAAAGAGTCCTGTGGCACCTTATAGACTAACAGACGTATTGGAGCATGATCTTTCGTGGGTGAATACCTACTTCGTCGGATGCATGTAGTGGAAACCACTACATGCATCCAACAAAGTGGATATTCACCCATGAAAGCTCATGCTCCAATACGTCTGTTAGTCTATAAGGTGCCACAGGACTCTCTGCTCCAATAATTAGATGCAAGAAGAAAATGCATGAGGAAAAAATAAACACAGCCTTTAATAAAGATTATTAGGGAGAGAGAAAGGCAATTTAAGTTCTGATGAAACCTTGATGTACTGTGTGTTCACCCCACACACATACCCAGAGCTAAGTAATCAAGATAACGCTGTCTTTGACTTAAGATATAAATGTATCATGGCTTCAAGAGGCAACTATTTCTTTATTCCTTTTATCTGGTTGTAGATTTATTCCTTGCCAGAACAAACTGTTTAGACGAAGATTCTAAACATGGTTCTTATAAGAAAAAGAGATGGTTTATTAAATATCCAGTTTGCAAAGAACCTTTGAGACGTTCCTAGCTGATGACAACTTGCAAGATTCCAAGCAGCTTGCATTTAAAATCTATCAGTATTATGAGGCTTCAAGGCGTTATAGTGTTTCAGAACTAAAAACCCTATAACAGTCAAATCTGTTTACAATTAAAGTAACACGTTGTGTTCAGCCACCTTGTGCTGTGATCTCATCGCTTGTCACAAGCAATGCAAAGCAAGTGTTGGCCAGTATTTGGCTCCTTCTTAGTGGTCTCCCATCCAACACAATGTCAGGGTCTGGAGCAGCTGTCTCGATCAAGAGATCGAAACAGAGATTCTGAACATGTATAGTCATTAAATATTCCATGTCGCTTTTCACAAGTACATGTGGGTCCAGCTACACTGCAAACGAAGGTGTGACTAGTCTAGCTAGTTTGAACAACAGCAGCAGTGAACCCCGTAGCAGAAGAGAGAAGCATGGACTAACCGCTTGAGTACGTACCCGGGGTCCAGGGCAGGCGTCTACAGTCTGTGCTGCTATAGCTTCACTGCTATTGTTATTCAATCTAGCTAGATCAAAGCTAGCTTGGGTATGTCTACAGTAGTTGCAATCATACCTCTGATTGCACTAATCTTGTATCCCGAATAAATGCCAAAGCCAAGTAGTTACATTCTGCTTTATTAAATTCACCCTGCAATTTCAATTTCGATACGGCTCTCTCCTTCAATTCCTGCCCTAAAACATTGGGTGGTATTGCTATGCACTGTTAATTCATCAGTGCTATTTCCCCCCCAGAAATGGTTACATTTCAGTAGTGGGTGGAACAATTGTATTATTATATTATTATTTAGTTGTATTATAACTCCGTGGAGCCCCAGTTCTGGACCACAGCACCACACTAGGATAGGCTGTATAAACAGAATGGAAAGATAGTCCCCGTCCCAAACTACTTATGAGCTAAGTAGCTCTATTGGGATAGGTGCAGTAGGTCAATACTACCCCCACTTTAAAATTAAATAACTTGCTGAAGGTCAGAGGGATTGAAACGTTAGATGTCCGGATTCTCAGCCCTTCGCTCAAACTACTGACTACAGCTTTCTCTAGAACTACTAACCACAATAATCAGCTAGCCACACGCTGCTTCCATTGTCTGAACTATGTTTCTAATGAACTGTAATGCTGTTTAGACCCAGACCAATTTGTAGGTATCCCTGAGGGTTCTTTCACGAGGATCTCCTACAGTACAAACAGAGTATCATGCATTGTACACTATTGCATATCACTTACTGTACAGCAGCTTTGTTTTTTAAATGATCACACTCTCTTCAGAGTAAATCGGATTCTAAGAACATCTGTTTTTATTCCAATTTTGCATATTTCCCTGCACAAACAGCAATGTGTTTAACATATATAAAATGCCGTTCCATTTTATTTCTTTTGGAAAGAATAAATTATGCAAAAAAGCAGCAGAATCCTGAAAGGCAGACGTAAGTCAATAATTTGCTGTGGTGGTTTTGTTGATATTTATGGTGTTGAGATTTATGACTTCTGCATTATCTCTTGTTTGAATTACTGCTTTGCGTGCGACTTGTGGGGTATTTGTTATGCTTTATTACCCCCATATGGCTCTGGAGTTTAATGACTTAGTCTGTAAGATTTCCAATCAAAGAAGTTGATAATGGGAATAGCAAGGAAGATTCAGTTTCCGGTGCTTAAATATCTCCTTTCCACACTAATTCATGCAACCTTTACTTACTTTAGGGTATGTATCCAGAGCACCCTCAGTTTGTATCTGATGTGCTGGGAGAGGGGAGGGGAAGCAATTTGTAGACTACAGCAAAGTGTATGTCATTAGGGATGTGTTCATAATGGAATTTGACTTAATGGAAATGGGGGCCTACAGACGCTATAATAATGTTTTCCAGCAGGAGGCTTGTTGCTAGCTCTTAGCAAAATATAATGATTCACCAGCCTAAAATGACACACTGAACAAAACTTGGTTGAGCCAACAAATTATGTTGTAGGTGCACGTGCACACAATTGTCAACGTCATTTAGAATCATTGGCATCAACTTAGAACTAGTCGGGCTCCAGAAGGACCAAACAACAAAAAGGGTTAAATTATCAACGTCATGCTGGTGCGACTGGTTTTATTAAGATGTTAGGGCTCCCTTTGTGGTGCTTATTATTACAGATCACAGGATATTATTCCCCATAGAGTCTTCATAAATAATAAAACTAAGGATAATGCTTGTAGATGCAAGATGGTGTTTACAAACCATTCATGCCTGAAATAAAAATACTGCTTTGATTCTCTATATCACCATTTTAGAGAAGTGTGCAGAGTGGCTTTGTTTAAAAACACTCAGCATTATTTTGAGGATTCTTGTTGTAATCTAATTTGCATTTGCTAAAATTATTCAGAAATCATTAGCATGTAGTACATATCGATCAGATACGGTTTTGTTACAGGCTTTAATAACAGACTATGTCTAGTTAATCTTCTACCTTTGTCTCTTTTATGACTCCTGGATTTTCCAGATCTAAAAAGAATAATGTTTTGTTTCATTTTAAAGTGAATTTTAATAGCAATCTAAAACACCTGATTGACAGCTATATCAATGGAGTCACTTATTTATCTAAAGGACAGGCACAGCACAGGCAGCCCGAGGGCAAGTTTCCCATACACACACTGCCCTTACACTGACCTGGAAGGATCACGTCTAAGCATGAAAGGGTATTATCCATATCTATGCTCAGCCAGTCTTAGGCCCCTCTGCTGAAACTATGACAAGGGTCTTAATTTGTCAATTATACAATATGGACACCTTTCCACTAGCGCATCAACTGAGACCTGACCTTCCCCAATCAACTCTTTTCCTAAACTGTTCCCAGGGAGTAGCTATCAGTGGTTCACAGTCATGGTGGAAGGGCATAACGAGTGGGGTCCCGCAGGGATCAGTTCTAGGTCCAATTCTGTTCAATATCTTCATCAATGATTTCAATAATGGCATAGAGAGCACACTTATAAAGTTTGTGATACCAAGCTGGGAGGGGTTGCAAGTGCTTTGGAAGATAGTATTAAAATTCAAAATGATCTGGACAAACTGGAGAAATGGTCTGAAGTAAATAGGATGAAATTCAACAAGGACAAATGCAAAGTACTCCATTTAGGAAGGAACAATCAGTTTTATGCATACAAAATGGGAAATGACTGCCTAGGAAGGAGTACTGCAGAAAGAGGTCTGGGGGTCAGAGTAGACCACAAGCTGAATATCAGTCAACAGTGTTACACTGTTGCAAGAAAAGTGAACATCATTCTGGGATGTATTAGCAGGAGTCTTATAAGCAATACACAAAAAGTAATTCTTCCGCTCTACTCCACGCTGATTAGGCCTCATCTGGAGTGTTGTGTCCAGTTCTGGGCACCACATTTCAGGAAGCATGTGGAGAAATTGGAGATAGTCCAGAGAAGAGCAACAAAAATGATTAAAGGTCTAGAAAACATGACCTATGAGGGAAGATTGAAAAAATTGGGTTTGTTTAGTCTGGAAAAGTGAAGACTGAGAAGGGACATAACAGTTTTCAAGTATGTAAAGGATTGTTACAAGGAGGAGGAAGAAAAATATTTTTTTTCTTAACCTCTGAGGATAGGAAAAGAAGCAATGGGCTTAAATTTCAGCAAGGGAGGTTGAAGTTGGACATTAAGAAAAACTTCCTAACTGTCAGGGTGGTTAAGCACTGGAATAAATTGCCTAGGGAGGTTGTGGAGTCTTCATCATTGCAGATTTTAAAGAGCAGGTTAGACAAACACCAGTCAGGAATGGTCTAGATAATACTTAGTCCTGCCACGAGTGCAGGGGCCTGGATTAGATGCCCTCTTGAGGTTCATTCTAGTCCTACGATCCTATGAGTCTACAGAAAAGGCAAACAAAAGCACAAACTAGAGAGGGCAAATGGGCTCTTTTGGATGAGGAAAACCTTCTCAATAGGAACTGATAAGGTGTTTTCTTGTGTCTGCAGACTGAGACAAAGTCTGACCCAAATCCCCAATTAACATCGGTGTAGCTCTATTGATGTCAGTGGCAGACTTGTGCCAGCTGAGGATCTGGCCAGGAAATATTTAACTGTCCCACACTCATCTCGAAGCTAGGTTTCTTTAGGTAACCTGTGCTGGCCCGTGTGAATGGGGGCCTGCATAGCTCTTACCTGGAACTATTTTAAAGAATGCTTATGACAATTGTTTCAAGTCATTCTTGGTATTTCCAACTCTTTCATTGCTGATCACTTTAATAGGGAAAAACCAATCCAGCAAACCTGGTTTGCTTTAATGCATGTAGTTGAATTGATTTGAAAGGACAATCCATAGAGGAAAGATTTTAAAGATACAAATAAAATGAATGTTCCATCAGATTTATTATTTTCCTACACTACAGACGTCTAACATGGAGGGAAAGAATAATCTGCAGAATGTTTGGGGAGAGGAGAATGGGGAGTTCTAGGAGGAGGAGATCTGGCAGATCAATTTCAGAAAAAAAAAATTAAAAAAACAACCAGAACATGAAATAAAATCTATACATAAAATTACTCAAAAATACAAATCATTTACTATTCAATTTATTTTCACTTTTTTTTTAAATAGTCACCGAAAACTCCCTCAAGCTTTTGGAGAATCTTAGGGAATTCTGCACCATTTGGAAAACATTTCCCCATTGCTCTAATTACATGAATGAATTTGTATTAAAGTAGTGCCTAACTCTCTCAAATGAGTCACGGCCCCATTGTACTAGGTGCTGAATGTACACATTTGAAGAAAGAGTTCCTGCCCCAAAGGGTTTATAATCTGGAATGACAAGACAGACCCAGAGTAGGAAGAAGGAGGTATTATTTCTATATTACAGGGACTCTGCATCATATGTTTAGTGATCTGTCTGTAATGACAATTACAGTTCTCCTAAACTTGTTTGTTTCATTTAGAAGGGTTTCCTGAAAACATCTTCGATTTCAGTTTGTGCAGCTTCAGACTCTGCGTTTCATATGAAGGTTCAGATTTGAATATTTCAAAAATCCATCACTGAAAACAGTTGCATTTCAACTGGTTTTGACATAAAACCAAAATCCATCCCCCCCAAAAAATTAAGAAAGCCCTGAACCTTTGCAAATCTGTTGCCAAACCTAATCTGAGTTTTGAGTTTCTCAAACAGGAAATCAAGAAAGCTTCACTTGACTTCATTTTATTATTTACATTGTTCTGGTGATGATAAGTCGGGAGTAGGGTTCCCAACTTTCTAATTGCATAAAACCAAACACCCTAGCCCCACCCAGGGTTGGGCCAGAGATGAGGGGTTATGGGTGAGGGAGGGGGCTGTGTGCTGGGGAGGGGGGGTGAGGGCCAGGGATGAGGGGTTTGGGATGCTGGAGGAGACTCCTGGTTTGGGGAGCTCAGGGCTGGGGCAGGGGGTTGGGGCTTGCGGTTGGGGTACGGGCTTACCTCCATAGCTCCCAGCCAGTGGCACAGCGGTTGGGCTAAGGCAAGCTTTCTATCAGTCCTGACTCTGCGCTATGCCCAGGAAGCGGCCAGCAGGCCCAGCTCCTAGGCAGAGGTGCACAGGCAGGTCTGCACGCTGCTCTTGCCCCCAGGCACTGCCCCTGCAGCTCCCATTGGATGTGGTTCTCCGCCAATGGGAGTGTGGAGCCAGTGCTTGGGGCAGAGGCAGCACGCGAAGCCCCATGATCCCCTGTCTAGGAGCCAGGCCTGCTGGCCGTTTCTGGAGCTCAGTGTGGAGACAGAATAGGTAGGAACTAGCCTGCCTTAGCTCCCTAGCACCGCCGACTGGACTTTTAACGCCCCGATCAGTAGTGCTGACCAGAGTCGCCAGGGTCCCTTTTCAACCGGGTGTTCCAGTTGAAAACAGGACACCTGGTCACCTTAGTCTGGGGAGAATTTTAGTCAGTGAACTGTTGGCAAAAAGCTCCACACATGGAACTACGGGTGCTGGGGGGGGCTGCCACACCCCCTGGCTTGAAGTGGTTTCCATCATATACAGGGTTTACATTTTGGTTCAAAGCTCTCAGCACTGCCACTATACAAATTGTTCCAGCACTCTGTCTTCATGCCATTTATAGTAGATGCACCTTGGTCCTCTCCGGTTCCTTTGCTGCCCTTTTGTCAGTATTTCTCATCCTTTTCTATTCTTTTTTATCAGAGTCACGTCACTTAATGATGATCAATGTGTTGGAATTGGTTTTAACTGCCAATTGCTTACCTCCATAACATCATTGATTTAAATTCCCCACCTCCAATCAACCCATCCTGCCAGACTCCATCACCCACTTTTTAAATTTTCAAGCAGGCACTTCGGTGCTTTCTTCCCTGCTGCCCCTCATGCTTCGAAGGAGCTCCCCATAAACATTTGCAAAGCCCCTTCATTGTTCTCCTTCAAATCCCTCCTTAAAACTGCCTTTTGCCATGACACCTATAAAAAACTTTGACAATGGTTAGACCACTGGTGTGCTGAGACCACTGCTCATTATGCTGATGAATATTGTCTCATTGTTTCCTTGTACTCCACCATCTGTCTATATTCACCTGTTGTGGCTTGTCTTATATTAGACTATAAGGGCTACGGGGAAGTGATTGTCTTTTTGTTCTGTGTTTATACAGTGCTGAGCCTATTCCAAGACTAGGGCTCCTAGGGTTTACAATAAATAATAAATTATGAAGTCATACATTCATCAGTCTGGGATAAGGGAAGGATGATGCTCTATACCTGGGGGTGGCCAAACTTTCTGACTCTCCTAGCCACATATGATAATCTTCAGAAGTTAAAGAGCTGGGTGCACCTGCTGGGGCTCGGGCTTCAGCCCCACAGGGAGGGGAGTCTTGGGGCTCAAGCCCCAGTACCCCACCGCAGGACAGAAGCTCCGAACTGCCCCCCACATACACACTCTGGTAAGCGGAGAATAGGGGGAGGTGAGTGGGGGCTCTGCAAGCCACACTAACTGTAAAAGAGCCACATGCAGCTTGTGAGCTGTGGATTTGGCCACCCCTGCTCTATACTATAGCCATTTCTACCAGACAGACAAGAAAGCAATTGGCAATACTAGCAAAGTCAACCACTGTACCTTTTCCTGTTCCCAAGTAAAAAATATCTGTAGTGCAGCGAGGGAAGGGGGTGCGGGGAGAGGGAGAGAGAGAGAGAGAGAGAGAGAGAGAGAGAGAGAGAGAGAATTGCAAAAATGAATCAATAAGCCTTTTGTATTGTTCCACATACTCATGAATTACATTGGTGCAACTGGGTGCATCCAGGGAAAAAATGTTGGGGATTTAACAGATGAATTAAGGAAGGAATTTGAAAGATCAGTATTCATTATCTACATTCCCGTGTAACAATCTGATTGCACCAGATGCTGAAACAAGGTAACCCAAGGCTGAAATGAGCCTGGAAAAATAGCTAAATGCTCAGGAGATTTTAAGGATTTTGGCTGCATCATCAGATCTAGACATTATTTGATCCAAAGAACTGGGATGTTATCAACAGGAAAATTCCTGAAGAAAGGGAACTGAAAGAAGGTTGGTAATGAAGAACATGCATGTTAAACTGATAGATTCCAAAGCACCTACAGATTTAATGAAGCAGCAAAGAATCCTGTGGATACCGAAGAAGTGGGTATTCACCCACGAAAGCTCATGCTGCAAAACGTCTGTTAGTCTATAAGGTGCCACAGGATTCTTTGCTGTTTCTACAGAACCAGACTAACACGGCTACCCCTCTGATACAGATTTAATGGAAGATTCAGGATACAGAGCTCATCAAAATGATTTTTAACAAAGGAAGGCATTTATGTGATTATAAAAATGACAGATTATGTTATGGCTGGCCTAAGATAACAACACTTCCTCTGGATGTTTATGGCAGACAGACAGGTCTGACAAATTGTTTCTGGCCTTGTGCAGGTATGTAAGTAGTGGCGTGTAGGTGGGTGGGATGGGAAAAGGCACATGCAAGACAGGAGAATCATCTTGCTCTTAAAGCAGTGGCCAGGACTGTACTCATGGTTGTTCCACAGCCTTCCTGTGTGACTTGGACAAGTTGTTTAGGCCAAATCATTCAAAAAAGACCCCAGTTTACTAGTGCCCCAAATTGGGAGTGGTGGATTTAAAACATGTAGGTTCCGACCTCCAGCTACTCCTGCTGATGTTGTGGGTGTTTGGTAGCTCTGTAATACCAGGCTCACAATGCCCCCAAGTCACACCTTTTGTACACTTTAGGCCATTATTTGCCATGTGTCACAGTTCCCTATCTATAAAGTGGGTGTGATAATGCTCCCCTTGGCACGGGAGGAATCCCCACCCATTGTGAGGGAGGAGCATAGTGTCTGGTATATGGATAGTACCAGTGGTGGCATTAGCAACCTCAAAAGAAGTGTAAAGATGTGATGCTCTGACTCTCCCCCAGAAGCTCTGCTCAGCAGAATTGACTGGGGATGGAGGAGCCAGGAAGCGTGCACTTCGTTCTTGCCAGGCGGTGGATTTATTACTGTAGTGCACAGTTCCTCAGAACAATTCCTGCTTCATTAGCAAACATTCTTCCTGGAGGCTCCTTTTGCAGCACAGCACTCGTGTCCACCCTCCAGCACTGCCTTTGGCTGCAGGTTACGGTATAGGCTGTAACAGAACAGATAGACAAGAACACGTCTTGTCTATCTATTGTGTATTTGCCACATTAAAATACAAGATATTTAATATATGTTGATAAACAAAAATGCTCTCACAAGAAAGCAGAGAAACTTTTAGGGCAAATCATGAGCAAAGATGTATTCTTAACATCACTGATGAACCATCACACACAAAAGGGCTCACCAGACTGACCAAACTGTTTATTTTCAATTCTATGTGGTTGTAGCACGTAACCACCCCAAGCTTCCTCTTTTGCTAGGAAGGACTAGAGTCTGAACAACCTTTATGAGCCGCTGAGCATTTATATAAACAAGAACTCGCAGAGTATATACTTGTACATGGTTGCTAGAAAATCAGCACTGTTTCCATTTAGTAAATTCCACATGAAGCATGGCTGATGTTGACAGCACTTAATTACAACAGAGCCCAGTTCAGATTCTGGATACATTTCATGGTTTGATCTTTTGTTCCCCCAGATTTAGCATAGAACAAGTTGTCAACTCTCCAGACTTATGCCTACAGGATACAAATCTCATTACAAGAGACCACAATGGGACCACAACAGTACCACAATGGGAGAGTTTTCAGTAGAATAAGATCAGGTTTAAAGCAAAAGGCATATTTCTTATCTTTCTTGGCTCTCTGATTTAATACGCTCCCTAGCCTACTGTGTTGCCCTATTTATCCCAATAGGTTACTCATGAAAAGGGGACAGATTTACACTCCTCAGCTCTCAACTCTTCTTATAAACAGTCAAAAAGGTGGGAAAAGGCAGGGAATGCCCAGAAGGAGAGGATGAATCTTTAAGTGAATAAACTGTTTTGAGTCCTACAGGATTTGCTCCTATGTAGATATTTGCTGAAGCACCATTGGATTGCCCTCACATCCAGTGGTAGCTCTGAGTATGCAGTGCACCCAGTGGAATGTGATTCATTTTTGGTATACTTTTTGGTGCTCTTAAACTATGGCTCTTCCTTTTCTCCACTATGACATATTTTATTTGTATATGTATCTGTTAAGGGTGGGGTAGAACTCCCACTGATTTCAATGAGAGCTGACATGACTTAGGCCAGTATTGAACAGGTACCTTTAATTTTTTCAGATAAATGTGTATACGAACAGCTATGCCTACAAGACTGTTAAAGGCTAATATGTCAGCAGTAGCTAGGCTGGCCATCTAAATCCATGGCTATATGACATATATTGCTTTTTTCATGTCCTCACTGACTTTTTGCTGGATGGAGCAGCGAGAAGCAGAATGCTGTTGCAAAACCAAATGATGATTGGTACAGCATTCTGTGCGGACAGAGCCGCCGATTCTCCTCTCTGTTTTATTGTATATGCAGCTGCATTTGGAATGGGCAACAGGGGATGGATCACTTGATGGTTACCAGTTCTGTTCATTCTCTCTGGGGCACCTGGCATTGCCTACTATCGGAAGACAGGATACTGGGCTGGATGGCTCTTTGGTCTGACCCAGTATGGCCATTTTTATGTTCATGCGTTTATTCCTGTGAACTGTTACTATAACAATGAAATGGTGATGGAATATCGAGGACATACATGGGAAAGTAATGGAGGTTAGTTTTGTCCAGTATACCAAACACAATGTGATAGAGAAATGTTTAGTGCTACAGCACTTTTCTTTAGAAATAAATGACCACTTGGCAGTAGTGCTTCCTGACTGAAACATGGCATGAGAGTCTAAGAAGTTTGATGTGATATTTCACTTATCAAGGTGTAACATTCAATGGCCATCCTGCATCAACTCCTGTGGTATTTTAGATGACCTTTATGTCCCAGTTCAGCAAAGCACTTAAGAACATGCTCAAACAAAATTAATTCAAGTGCTTCAGGTGAATCAAGAAATAAGTTAAAGAATGAATATATTCAAATAACCTTCTAGTTTCTAAAGTACGTTTTCCCTTTTGATTTCTTCAGCATGTTTAGTTATGACCATCATGATAGCAACAAAATGACTATGAATGACTGAGAAAGGTAGACTTGTGATCTAATATAAAAAATATGGTCTTGATGAGCTAAATCAGAAGTAGGGTAGCTAATCTAAAAAGAGATTAAAAACCAATTTATGAGGTAATCACTTTTACCTTTAGAGGCAATCATTACTACATTAACAGACAGATGCACAGTTGATTTTTGAAAAGTGTGAATTCATAATCTACAGCTGAAGTTATCTGAAAGAAGACATGTTAATATCTAGCAGGAATACATTTAAACAGGTGAATAAACACAACATAAATTTAAGGTATCTCTAGTTGGAGGACTGCCCTATGTCTAGGCTTATAAAGAAACAGAGGTGTGTAACTGCATAATTGCAGTTACACATTTATTAAACTAAGCAATAGATCTAATTCTGCCCATCTGGTGAGATATATTTAGAATAGACTAAGTGTAAATTAATGCAGTGCTCCAAAAAGACAGAGATAAGTGGCAGAAAATGTGAATTTAACACTCATGAAAGGTGCCAAGTTTATTTTTAACTCTAGACACTACAATCTTCTGTTTATCCAAAGATACAATAAGCTAGAGGAGGCAGCAATGCAAGCTTCCTCATACTACCCTACCAATTTGCTTCAAACTTCTGGTAAAGGGTTCACAGTAGGGTGGTGTACGTGGGTAGTTCAGTCCTCAGAACTCATTCAATGGCTATTTGCACAGTACTGTATTAGGTTTAATTATTAATAATAATCTTTAGCGTTTCTGTTAACATTGCCAACAAATTAGTACCCATTGTGTTGGTAGGTTTCCTTAATTATAGACATCTGATCTCTAGGAACTGTACTAAAGCCACCAATGTATTCCACATAAGCCACCATATGCAGCTATTGGACAGTAATGATTTATGATTTGAGACAATAACATAGAGGTGGTTTGTGATAAAGGCTGACCAATGGGTCAACCCAGTTTTCAAACACAATAGTGACTCCTTCACTAGTAAGCATGATACAATTGTGGTAAGCTGATGGTATTGTATGATCTATGACCAACCATGAACCTGTTACGCATGTGATCTTTAATATGGTTTGTCCACCAAAAGCCTGATCCAGTTCCCCTTGAAATCAAAAGAATTCTCTCTAGTGACTTTAAAAATTTAGAGTCCAAGAAATCAAAACTCAGAAGAACCTCTCACTAATGCTTTCAAGTCAGATTTGCCACAGTTATAGTTTGATATTCAGCACACATGGTTTTCTATTTTGAAACAGTAACAAGGTCTCCTTCACTAATAGAAAGGGACTACTTACAAATGCAAATTCCAAAATGTAATGGAAACTCTTCTTTGTCCAACACAAATGCAGATATTTTCATGGCTGAATTGTAAAGTACTGAGAAGGAAGTTGATCATTACTGTCTATCCGCTAAAGTCAAAAGTGGATTTGACATTGAATGACACAGCTGACTTCCTTCTGCAAACATAATGCAACAGAAGTTTACAATGAAGGGAATATTTTATCTTAATTCCTTTACTACAACTAATGCAGTCAGGGGAGTCATTTATAATAAGCTATTCTCATGAAGTAAACAAATGCCTGATGACTGTCTGGGGAGGGTGAAGGTAGGGAGAGATCGATTGACTTATGAAACAATACAGTGAATGAGCAGACAGAGTTATAGGTTTCTGTCCTGTTTCAAGTGACATTCATTTGATTTCTTAAGTATGTAATGCACGCATATGTGCACACACAGAGAAACGTTATTGGAATCGGTTATACTAAGGTTTGTAAATCTTAAATTTTGGGCCAAAATAGACATAGCTGTGTATGAAAGATGTAAAGTAAAACATGATGGCGGCTTTAAAGTTGAGTTTAAAATATTGATTCAAACTACCTAAACCTCTAGTAGCTGCAATGTGCAGCTGAAATTATAATTGTCAGGGTTCCCCAGGCACAGCAAACCTGTCCCTGTTGAAATGAATGGCAAAATTCCCATTCACTTAAATGGTAGCAGGATGAGGCCCCATTTAGAATAACAGATTGGCTGCAGCAATTATGATCCATCGTGGGTTGCTGGTGACATCATAAACCACAACAGCAAAGTCTGATCAGTTAACTATTTCACCAGAAACGTCATATGGAATATTTTTCCTGTTTCTTTGAAGCCTGACATTTTATAATAAATGGTTAAAAGAGAAAACAAACCAAAAACAACACACATACCCCTAAGAGACAAATATGTAGCAGAGCTTTAATAGTATGGTGGCTGTTATTCATGTAATTACAGAACAGTTATCATTTGGTGTTAGGGTAACTACAGGGGGCAGACGCTGGTACAAACTTTTGTTCATGTTGAGTAACACTTGACTCCTTGAATAACCCTCTAATTTCCATTGGAATAATTCTGGAGTAAGGAACTTCTTGCTATGAGTCTCTAGCTCATTATAAGGCCCAAATCCACCCCAGTAGATAGGGTGCCCTCCCTAAGATGGTCATCCAAGCCAGAACCCTTTTCTCTTTAAAATCCTTCCACAAACCTCCCTGCTTAATTGATGCAAGTAAGTTAATAATACTCACTAGCTTCCTTTTCTATTATTTTATAAAAATACAACATAGACATCAAGAAGTGCTCATAGCTAAAACAACAACTTGGCCATAATTAGATTGCTGTCATCATCATATTTCTTCAGTCTAGCTCCGCCTTGCTATTTGTCACTTTCACTCATTGTGTCAAACTTACAACGTAGATTGCAAACTTTTTGGAGCAAGCACTATCTATTTTTTGTGTCTTTCGGATTTCCTGAATGTGGCAACACAGTCATGCACAGAATCCTGTGAATAGTTTATTATTACAGGGTAGCAACTAAAAATCCTTCCTCTCAATTTAAACCTTGTCCACTCCCTGCCCTTCAAATTGTATTTCTTAAAACAGAGATGCAATTAAAGATCCAACTAATATGCTGAACATTTGCAAAAAAGTCACAATATTGATTACTCTGCTAAAATATCAGGGATGAGTGTAACACTGTTTTTATACCAAGAACATTTCAAATATGATTAAACATGGTCACCGCTCTCTAAAGCGAAGAAAGTGCCTTAATTTTTATGGTAACAATCCACTTGCATCTATAAAAAAGGAACCTCAGTCTAGGACTGAGAGTCTTTACATTGCTTAGAATTTAAATTAATTTAGTTATACTTCTGATGAGTCACAGGAAAGACAGGGTTTAACTTTCATGAGTGTTTCTAAGGGGACAGGGTTGGATTTGGGAGGTATCATTTGGTTAGCTACCAGAGCTGGTCAGAAATTCTCTGATGGAATAGTTCTTCATCAGAGAACACAGATTCATCAAAATTGAAGTCTTTTGGTGGAGGCAATTTGATTTTGATGAAGTTCCAAAGGAACCCAGTCAGGGCTCCAACAGGGAGCTGAGATCCTGGAAGCCCTGAGAGTTCCCAACGCAGCTGGCGTTCCCAGGGCCTCTGGGCTGACAGGGAGTCAGGAGCCTGGAAGCTCCGGCTAAGCCAGCACTCCCACAGCTTCTTGGCTCCTAGCACAGCTCTGATGGTGGGCCATGAGCTGGCTTCCAAGCTCTGAGTCTCTTGGTTCTCCCAGGGCTTTCAGGGTCCCCATCAGCCCTCTAGGTGGAATTTCACTGTATAATTATTAAAATTAACCATTTTTGTTTTTCAACATGAATTTTTTTCAGATTATTTCATGGAGTTTGGTGTTTTCATTCCAAACTGGAACAAAATAAAAAAAAACTAAATCCTTGCTGAAATGCCATTTCCATTCTCAGCACAGCTCTATTAGCAACCTGATTTGTAGAAGTGTTAACTATAGCCTATGAACAGTAACATCCACATCCGAATGCAGTGTTACAAAGAATAACCTAACCTGACTCTCTGGCCTCTGTCTTGGCTCTCCCACAAAAGAAAGATGCATTTAAATAATTGGGCCAAGTTCATCCCTGGCATAATTCCAATGAAGTCAATGAATCTATGCCATGAATGAATTAACACAAAAGTCCAGAAGAGTTCATTTTAATTAACTAAATTATAGCTATAAATCAAGTGGATGCTCTAGTTTTTAGTGGGTCTAGCTGTATCCCCTATCCATAAGATGGAAACATCTTCTGAAACAGTAAAAACCATTGAGTGCACCTGTAATGCTGTCAGACCCTAGTCGTTGGCAGGCAGGATCGAACCGGGGACCTCTGTAGCTTAGTGCATGAGCCTCTACTGCATGAGGTAAAAGCCAACTGCCTGTTAGCTAAGGTTATAGAGCAGATATCTAATATATCTATATCTATCTATCTATCTCATATATATATATATATATATATATATATATATATATATATATATATATATATATATATATATATATATATATATATATATATATATATATATATATAATGTCAGTGCCACTAGATGGGACAGAACACCATACCCAGGAGGTGTGTGGGTTACACACCCATAACATAATAGAAATGCAGATGGATTTGTGGGTAAAAGTTGGAAATAATGACACTTTCTAAAAGAGAATCCAAGAAACTCAGAAATCAAAATAGTAATAGCTTTGGACAATAAGTAACCTAAATTTGAAACCAGACTGAATTTCAGCTTCTAGGAAATTACCAATGAGTGCAGATATATTTCCAATGTAGGTGAATAGAAGTGTCAAAACTGATCAAAATGAAAATGGAACCTAAATATCTTTGAAAATTTAAACTATGATTTAGTTTAAAGTTGAAGCTTTGATCTAAAGTGCTAATAAAGAAAATAAGGTTGAGTTATAAGACTTAAGAGTAGAGAATAGGAAACACCACCACTGTGAGAAAGACTCAAGTTAATTGTTTAGTAAGGTATTTTGCTTGTGTTTCTATAAACAAATCTGAAACAGAGAAAGAGAAATGGTTGGATATACTGAATGAATCAAGAACTAGAAGGATATCAAACGCTCTTCTCAAAGGCACTGTAAGCTACAAAAAGACAGCAATACAATTGTGTAGGAAGATCCCCCCCCCAAAAAAGTGTCCTCCTTGATATTAAAGGAACAGTCATTATTATTTTGTTACAGTAATTATGGAGAGGAAATATTTTCTTTGAGGGGGAAGAGGATTTCTACTATTAACTCCAGATTTACATCCGGCAATCCAAGAACACCACCGCCATCTTTAGATGCACCAAAAAAGAAAGGACAATACCAAGCCCCTTCTTCAAAGAAGCAAAGAAAGCGGTGGAGTAGTATTTAGTACTATAATGACATCCTAAAAGATGGATGGAAGAAGACCTAGAAGCAGAAGAACCAGGAAAAGTGTTATCAACTTACTTTAGGTTGAATTTATAGATATATTAGGTTCCTGTGACAAAAAGTGACAATCAATGATACCATAGTGATTTCACACCAATCACCCCACTTTTATAGTGTTCCATACTTTTTTCCTCCCTCCCATAGCATTAGACCATCAGTGAACTGAATTGTTTCAATATTGTAAGAATACAGACTAGGCAGGCTTCCCACAACTAATCAAGAAAATACAACCTACTCCAATAGGGCTTAGATTAATTATGAGTAACCTATACAGAAGTCCTATTAGAAAGTTCTTTTCCATTCAGTGAATGGTAAGAGGCTCTTGAAATGACTGCAATTATACAAAGTAACATTAAGCTCTACAGAAAAGCTACATGCAAATGAGATCTTTGCCATGTACCTACACAAAAGACTGGTGAAAGTCAAACAAAAGAGACAACACAAGGGAAAAATATTGCTCTACAACTCCTTGTGGGTTTTGTACTAATACATTGACTGAGTAGGTCAAAGAATTGCGGGTCAGGAGACCTGGATTCTCTACCAGGCTCTTCCATTAACTCTGGACAAGATACTAAACTCTGTGCCTCTGGTCTCTTATTTGTCAACGTGATTTGCTTATCTTTAAGATTTATGAGTGAGATGTGCTAGATAGCTCTTGCTCTTGCTATTATAAGAGGCAAAGCAGGAATATAACAAACACAGAAAGTTGCTAAACCACTTTGCACAGTATTTATTCTGTAAAGTAATTTATACAATGCACTTCATCTGCCAAAACTAGCTGCTTAACCATAACCAGATAAAGTTCAACTTTTCACAGAAGCATTGAAAAGGTGTAATTGGTTGATGATTGTAAAACATTTTGGAATCCTCAGAGGAAAGAGGTCATATAAATTGTTAGTGATGCTATTAGAAAGTGGGAATGAAAAGGATTTAAAGCAAAAATGATGTTTTTACTTTAGCACATAGAAAGAAAACTGTACATACACATAGGACAGTCTATGACCTAGGACGGGTTGATGGAATTATATCCATGTCACAAATGTGGCACTGAGACAGAGCGAGATTAGGTCATTTTCCGAGGGTCACAGAGGAAGTTTGTGGCAAAGCAGGGAACTGAACACATACCTCCTGAAACCTAGGCCAGTGCCTTAACTGCAAGACCATTCTTCTTCAAATTGAGGAACACTCTTTCCAGCCCAGTAAGGAACAGTGCTTGTTAGATCGTAGGGTGTTCCATTATTGTCATTAATATATATACAGAGAGAGAGAGAGAGAGACTTTAACGGATCTATGCCAATCTATACCAACTGAGAATCTGCCCCATTGTTCTACTAAGCCTTATACTAATGGTCATATGCTGGGACTTGAAAATAAAGATATAATATAATTTCTACTGAGGGCTTTGAACACTAATCTTATATTTTGCATCCATAGATGCTGTAGCCTCTGAAATTATCTGTTGGCCTTGCAAGTACAGATTGCTATAAAATACATATGGAGGAATCTGACTCCCGCTCCCCCTCTCCCGCCCCCGATCATACAAGTTGCTGTACAAGTGTGTATTCGTCTGTCTGTTAGCTGATCATAGACTGTGGAGCTCAAATGGCAGTTGGTCACTGAGGCAGACTTTCACACTAGAATAGTCAAAGCACACTGATTTATAAATGCCATAGGCCTCCAACCAAAAGGGGGCCTATTTCCAAACCAGTTTCAGAGTGGCTAACGCAGTTTGGTTGGTCTCTGCTCAAAGTGCCATTTTTGCACTCGCTGATGCCTCACATACCTTCTTGGTTCCTCAACAACAAAAAATTCAAATAAATAAAACTCAAAAAATTATCTCCCAGAGACCATGTGGGTAAATGCGTGTTGTTTAGGGTGCCCAAACCACATTTCTTCACCCCTCCTGCCTGTCTCTCTCTGTCTATGGGAGCTCAATTCACACTTAAAACTATACCATTCCCCCTGAGAAATACATGACAAAGAGGGGACCTTATTTTATGTTGAAAGAGCTTAGTAACAGACATTATTAGGCTGTTGCCTTTTCAGCACCAACCCTTTTTCTTGAGACATTTAGTGTCTGGAAAAAGACTGTCTGTTGGGCAAATTGTGAAGGAAAAGAAGGGAAAGAAAAGAAAAGAAAAGAAAAAAGATGACAAGCTTGGAGGGGCTTATTTAACAGTTTGCAACTCTGGCAAACAAGTTCACTGCAGCTCTGCAGCAAAGTCACATGAGAGAGTTGGCATGAACAGAAAGAGAGGAAGTTCTGAGAGCATTTCACATTGTTACAGTTGCTAGGGAAACCACTCCCTTGGTATCCAAGTGTTCACTATATCTGACTCACTGATGTTCTGAGAGGCGCAGAACAAGTATCATGGAAAAAAACAATGAAGGGGAGGAGGGGCAACAAAAAGATATTACTCTATAATATTGCGGAACAACTAAAAAAAGGCTCCTTTGTCAGGTGGCTAAGGTTTCTAGAGTCATATAACCAGTGAAACAGGCAGTAGATATAGATGAAATTGTAGGCCTTTTCCTCTAGGGTTGGATGTGCGTTAAACACTGGAATATTAATAATCTCTTATCCCTCCCCTTGGTCTTTTACTTTTGGCTCTGTGTCTTAGTAACGGTGACTGTGTCTCATCTCTGTGATTATCTAGAGTATCTTTTTTGCTCACATTTTCCTTTTCAATCTAAATATTAGCAAGTGCATAGTAATCGAGCAGACGTGTTAAGACAATTTTTCAGTATGTAAAAAGTGAAACGGCAAAAAGAATGGTACTGAAATTATGCCTGTGAAGACTCAATGGTTACCAATTACAAAACAAAACAAAAATATGCACTGTTTTCCACTGGCTATTAACGCAAAAAAATTCAAGTCACTTTAGTCTCTTTACTGTGACTTGACTTTTTCTATAAAATTCTTCAAATTAACTGTTGTAGCCTCTGAGCTTGGATGGTGTCAAAGGTAGATTTTACCTTTGCACATTTTAAAAGCCTTTTTATTAAACAAATTAAGGGCTATATTGTGACTTAAGGTACAACCCTGAACACTGGGGAATATGTAAGATGAGTAGGAGAAGCCAATGTAAGTCATAGGCCATTAGTCAATCTCAACAGAAAATTGCTAAACCCCCACACTGGCACAGTTGTGCTGGCCAGAACATTGCAGCCAAGGCACCACCAATTACCTAGCCCTTGCTCCTGCATGTGTAAACCCAATGCCCAGGTGGCCCATGCAGAGGTGCAAAGGATTGGGGGTGGAGTTCCTTACTCCCCTGTACAGGCACGTAGTTCAAGACACAACTTCAGTGTTCATGAAAAGTGCCACATTCACAGCTTTGGATACCAAAATCCTTCTATCCAAAAAATACCTACACTCTGGGTGGCAGCAGTACAAACTTCCCCAACATCAGGTCACCAACCTATGTGCCTCAGTCCTGCCCGAGAGGGCTCATCTCTGGGGATCAAAGGGGCTTTCACTCCTCCAGCTGACCTCATATCCTTGGGTGCTCTGAAGACAAAGGTGATCTCATTTTGGTTTGTACTGATGTAGATACCAGTCCACGAGGAATTGGAATGAACCGAACAAACACGTAACAAATAATGTCACCAAACAGCCGTCAGGTAATAATTACCTTCCAGCACTATCAAGAATTTCATTTCCTATTAAGAGTCACATTTTCTTCAAGGCCAGAAGGGACCATTATGATCATCTAGTCTTATCTCTTACGTAACACAGGCCATAAGATTTCACCCAGTAATTCCTGCATCAAGCCCAGAACTTCTGCAAAAGAAAGTCAAGAGAACACCAGTTCAGCCCCGAAATAATACCACAAGTGGTGTGTGTTTATTGCATTTTAGAAGGACCCAGTTACAGCAGTAATTCTATCACTGAACAGTGCTGATATTAATACTGCTCTGGAGACTCTTTGGAATGGAAAAAGCAGCTTTTGCTAAAGGTTATGAAGTCATGTTGGTAATGGTATTTTCTCACCCTGATCCTACTGGCCTACTTGATGCTAAGAATACCATGAAGATTCGCACACGCAAAGGAAGCACATAGCTCCTTTTATTTAATCCAGGATTATACAAATAGAAAAATGCCAAAGCAACATGAGCAAAATGCATCTGACCCTGTGCAACCTGACTTTTCAAAAAAGGAATGGCATTGCCAACAAACAATGGCATTGCCCCTGGCTGTAGATCTGTCCCAACACATCCTTGACCTGATACCTTAAAATCATATTCTTATATACGTTGTTCACAGCCATGAGACGATATCAGGAATCTGTGGGCCTTTCTAACTCTGTTTTTCCTTCTATATATTTTTCCCTGGGTGTTGTGGGGCTGATTCCTCTGAGGCCTATGTTCTCTTAGATCCCCTATTTGCAGGCCCTACCTCTCAGTGACTCTCACGCCGCTAGAGGACTGGGTATAGCTCCCTCCAGTGTCCCTCAGAGTCTCTTTCAGCATCCACTAAGGAAGCTGTGTCACTAACATTAGTGACTGATTCCAGAAGCAGAGTTCACATCGCTGCTGGCACTGAACTCGAACACAGGATTTGCCTCATTGCTTTCCCACGACCACATCAAAATGGCAATAATATTCTATTGACTAATCAGTAGGAGGGAATGTAATAAAGGTAATAATTGTAGATATACCAATCTCCTAGAACTGGAAGGGACCTTGAAAGGTCATCGAGTCCAGCCCCCTGCCTTCACTAGTAGGACCAATTTTTGCCCCAGATCCCTAAGTGGCCCCCTCAAGGATTGAACTCACAACCCTTGGTTTAACAGGCCAATGCTCAAACCACTGAGCTATCCCTCCCCCAAATTCATGTCAAATTCATACATCTTAGCCTTGCTTTCAACACTGCACAACACACAGCTCTCGCCTGCATCTCCACACTAGCCTACTTTGGCATTTTGCACCCACTTCCACTCAGCAGCGATGCCAGCCTAATCACCCATTTTCTCACAAGCATCTCTGTCCCCTCTTCTGTGCTTCCACCATAGGTACTGGAACGAGGGGTGCTGCCATACTCCCTGGCTTGAAGGGGTTTCCATCATATACAGGGTTTATAGTTTGGTTCAATGGCTCCAAGCACCCCCACTATAAAAATTGTTCCAGCATCCCTGGCTACCCCTTATGCCAGGAACATCCTTCCCCCAACTGTTCACCATCCCATCACCCTGATACACCATTTATACCAACTCCTATCTGCTCTGGGCCCTACAATAATTGGATGGGAGGAAAGACTACATTTAAAATAAAAGGTAACAGACCATCAAGACATGTCCTTTCTTCACTGAGCAACCACATAGAGTCCTATCATTGTCACGCTGCTCTGCTTCCTTTTTTTTTTAAACTGTTCAGAACTCTCTTGTTGGATTGAGAAAGTACACCCAAGAAAAAGCAGCAATATGTCTTCAACATGTTCCATGACACACTCGGGACATTACTGGGCACTCAAAACCCCCCAGCAATCACCCAGGCATAAACATAACTATTGTTCCTGGATGCCTAGCACACACATCTTCCTAGAAAGGGAGCTAAGGAGGCATTGCTGATTTGAGGTGGCTGGTCTCACAAAATATTTCACACTTCTAAAACTTTTCCACTTGGGATGCAGGTCATCCATGGGTAAGAACCTCCCTGTGGACTGCCTTGTGAGCAAATAATTGAGAGTAGCTTGTGCAGTCAGCAGGTTCAGAGCCAGTGAGTAAGTTACTGAAGGTTTCTGTGATAAGTTGTTTACTGCTTTCAAGGTTACCCAGGCTGGTGCTTGTAATCAAAGTGCTGCTTTTTCTTCCTGATTCAGTGATAGAATTAAGGATGGTTGGACTTTTTCCCCGCAGTTTCTCCTTTGGTCATGGTGTCAATGGCTGAGGCCACATGCATGCATTGCCTTTTGGTTACTACATTCCATTCTGCAGGCATGTCTATACTGCACACTAACTGTGAGCTCTGACTCAGGTTTGAGCCCAACTCCTTCCATCCACATACAGATCAATCTGACTCTGCACGCACTCTGCACCCGGATCCTAGAACACTATGAAGAGGGTGGGTCAGAGCCCAGATCCTGCTGAGACTGAGGTCTAAGCCCTGTCATTTTGCAAGGTGGACATAAGCCAAGCTGCAGGCTTGAGTCAGAAGGTCTGTACAGTGCAGTATGGATGCATTAGCATGGCTGTGAGACCTGGGACCAGCAATTTTAAACCCAAGTTTACAATGCAGTGTGGATGCTCAAGCAGGCCTGGAACACCAAGTTCACAAGTTTGAGCCCTACAGACCTGTGCTTAATGTGCAGTGTAGGCATACCCTGGGACAGCTGAAAAAAAGTAAGGCAGCATGTCACACACTGAATAGTCCTATTGCATGGACAAGCCCCCCAAATCACCCCTTTTAATAAGCAAATGTTTCTTTTTAAAAACTCCTATACTACTGGCTGTTTGGTGGCAGACAAAGCGTGTACCTTACATGCAAATATCAAGTGATCTCCTGGTGATTACATGTATTTTAAAGAGACTTACTCTGCCCATATTATGTGAAGCAGTAAATACCCAAGATTAGGGAGCTAATCCAAAACTGAGAACTCCCTCTTTAAATTCATCTCAAAGCCCAAAAGTATCAAGACAGGAAAGGTCATGTTCTCCTCCACCAAGGAAATCCCCAATTAACAATCTATTTCCTGAAAAGTCTGCAGCCATTCTCGGCAGCCAGGAATTCCCCTCTTGACCCATAGAAAGAAGTGCATCAAAACAAATTAGATGCAGATCCAGCCTAAGAGCCCAAACCAATATGCCCAGTGTAACAAGGAGCTCTCAAAGAATTTAAAAAAACAGCAAGCAATGGAACAACACAGACTATGTAACTGTTCAGCTCCATACAGAGTAGGAGCATCTGTGCCATACTCCAGGCAACCCCTTCATTATGCACCTACGCCACAAGAATAAGCCAGCATAATGAGCTGATCAAGTCCACTGTCAACCATCCATACAATCACCATTCATTCCCACCCCACAACTCCGTTACACTGCAATTAACATGTAAACAATCCCCAGCCCATCCTCAGCCCCTCCCCAAATGCTTACAAAAACAGAGAAATATTTGCATGTCTAGAAAATTAACAATTGGTGGTGGACAAGTAAATTCTGGTATAGAGGGGCCCCTCATGGAACAACACTATTAACAAGGACTCTCTTCTGTGTCAGAGGGGATCCAGCACCTCTGATGTTTGAGGCTGTGTCAGTTTGGGATAAAGACAGAGATGGTAACACAGACCCAAAGCACTCGGGACTTTAAGGTCAAAACCAACACCTTGAATCCCAGCCAGCAGCTGGTGAGCTAAATGATCAGTATTGATAGCGCCAAAAGGCCCCAAATCAGATCAAGGCTGCACTGTGCTAGTTACTACAGAAGACACGGCAAGGCACAGATTGTAAACTCTCTAGGGCAGGAGATAAATTGACAAGACAAATGTTACAGAGGGGCACAGAGAGACTAAGGCCCATATTTTAAAGGTATTTAGGCATTTCTGCACTCTCTGTTGTAACACCCAACTGATTTAGGAGCCTAAAGCCTATCAACTGCCCAAAAGCATTCTGGCTCCCAAGTGCCTAATCCCCTTTGAAAATGAGATTTAGGGTCCTAAATCAGTTGGCTGTTGCAACACAGAGCATAGCAGTACTAAAATACCTTTAAAAATGTGGGCCTAAGTGACTGACCCAAGGTCACACATGGAGTGTGTAGTACAGGGAGGAACTGAACCCAGGTCTTCTGAGTCCCATTCCAGTGCCTCAACCACAAAACTGTCTAAGACTGAATTGGTTTGATCATTCTCAAGACAGTTGAGGTTTTAACTGGGTTTCTAGCACCATCAATTTAGTGCACATATCTGCAGTGTTAGTGTACACCAATGCACCACTGCAAGTTTTATAGGACCTGCTGCAGTAAGTCCTCCTGTGGCCAGTGGAACGTTAAATAAATTTCTTTTTATAGACTCACTTCATGCACATTAACTCTTACAGCTCTTATGTGGAGAGGGATCATGGTCTGTCAACACTGTCAGTAAGGGCAACATTCTGCTCTCTGTTCTGCATTCAGAGGAGCAATATTTTCATTGCTGTTAATGAGAGTTCCACATGCGTCATCTCCGTCAAATCATTTCTAAATGAAAAGAAATTATGGCTCAAACCCCTCACCGAGAGCCACATCCATATTTCTAGCTCTGGGAAAATATAACAGCCTTCCTGGTCACCTTTGCAGGTGGTCGTACCTCCTCCTCCTCCCCCTCTCCCCCAAAATTACAAGCACTCAGAATCCTTGGGTACATGAAACAAGTATCTTTTTATTGGGCAGGGGAGGAAGGCAGAAAATCCATTAAAAGGAACTCGATAACACTCCATATTTACACACAAGAAATGAGCAAACCCAAATCAGTGCATCAAGAGTTTGCTCTACCCCACAGTTCCAAATAAAGGTCTGACTTATGGAGGTCTAAAACTTAGTCCCACCATGAACCCCACCCATGGGTCAATTAGGCTAGTAATAGTAAAGAGTTTTTAAGGGATGCTTCTCTGTCTGTCTGTCTGCTCCAACCCAGCCCTGGTGCAGTTCTGTGATATGAGCTCAGCTTCCACTGGCTTGGTGGGTCATGGTGCTATGAAGTCAGCTCATGCAACCCTTCTGCTGCCATCTGTTGCATGAATGGGAAGTCAGCTCTGTGTCTCCAGTGGTCCAGTCAATCCACTCGACACAGGGCACAATCTCCAGGTAATGAACCCAGAGCAAAGCAGGACACTTGGACAGAATCCCTGCTCCTCTGGATAGAGCTCCTGGACTCCAGGACTGAACCCCTTTCCCCTCTCTGTTGAGCATGAATTTCATTACCAACCAAAGTCCACCACCTTTAAACTCAGAGTGACCCACTCCCTTGAGGGCATATAGTGCACAGGGCTGCCCAGAGGGGGGGCAAGTGGGGCAATTTGTCCCAGGCCCTGGGCGCCACAGGGGCCCCCCCATGAGAGTTTTTGGGGCCCCTGGAGCAGGGTCCTTGACTCGCTCTGGGGGCCCCAGAAAACTCTCATGGGGCCCGGGCCCCCGGAGCATCTTCGGCGGCAATTCCACTCCGGGACCCGCCGCCGAAGTGCTGGGTCTTGAGCAGCAATTCAGCGGCGGGGAGCCCCCTGCTGCCGCAGACCCCAGACCCCCTGAATCCTCTGGGCGGCCCTGATATTGCATAATTCCTGTGCCTTTTCATGAGCACAGTAATAATATTTTTTGGTGTTTATACAATCCAAACAGATTCCAACTACAGCAAAAATCTCAGTGGACAGATTTATGGGTAAGCAACATTGTAATTCATTAAAATGAAGCTGGCTAGAGCTAGCCCTTTTATAGAGAAAGCAGAGAGCAATCCTCTAAGCCTTCAGGCCCTGGGGCTTACAATTGCTGTGTACATCTATAGCACTTTTTGTCTCATGATTTCAAAAGTACCTTAAGAACAGCAGTATGAGGTTGTTATGTTTGATCTCCATTTTACACCTGGCAAAACTGAGGTGAAGAGAGAGGGGAAGACTAGAGGCTGATTTTCAGAACTGTTGAGCATCACCAAGTCCTATGGTACTGAATGGGAACTGCAGGCACGCAAAACCTCTGAAAATCAGACCGTCAGGCCATACGGGCACTAGAAAGTTAGGTCATTAAGAAACAGGATGTTAAACATGACTTTGTAGTCAGTATAGACAGGGGCTGGAGGTGTTTAACTTTCTCAGCTGGTCATGGTTAATCTTATGGTTCCAGTGTGATTAACCCATGATGAGCTGACCGAACCTGCCCCTCTACAATGAGTGCAAAGTCACTTTTAACATCCCATTACTTAAAATAAGATGGAATAAGATATACATTTTCTAGAGGAGAATCAAATCTACATTCAGAGAGAGTAGCCAATGTTGAAAACTAAGTCTGATCTAAAATCCAGAGGGCTCTTTCCATGCAACTGAAATTGAACTATTTCTAGACCTACTGGGAGTGATTGTCAAAAGTGATTAAGCATCTTAAACTGCAAATCCCATTGGCTTTCAGTGGGATTAATGCTTCTAAATCACTTAGGCTCTTAAAAATTCTACCTACTATTGCTTTCAAGAGTTTCCACTTTCCTTTTCAGGCCAGACTTCTCTGTAAGTAATGTACCAGTTACAGCTTTAAGCAATTTTAACTTCATTTTAGGAAGACACACTGTCTGTATGTTTTCCGGACATACACTGAATGTACAATAATTTTCAGTTGCATCTAACCCACACAACTAGATCAAATTTAGTTTCCATTTTAGCATCCTTGGTTTTAAGTACAAAAATAAATGATTTTCCTTTCATGTACAAAAAAAAAAATCTATATCTGAAAACAAAATTCCCCCTTCCTGGTGGCAACCTTTCTGGGTGAGATTATTCGGTACGAAACAAGCTGTGGTAGGCGATCATGGGCTAACCTTGGGAAGCCCCAAATCAGATGCAACAGTGTTGTGGTGCCTTCTTTAGCTACTTCCTATTTCTTAGTATCACGCTTCAATTAATAGTAAAAGTAAGCACATCTGATTCATGGACCAGATGAGGAGGTCATAGCTCAGAGAGAATAACAGAAATATAAACTTTCTCCAGGAAATGTAAATAGTAATGTAACTAAATAAATGTAAATTCCCTGTGCATTACAAAAGCACCACTATTTTGTTGCAGTAATCTAACTATTCTAAATTTAAGCCAATAAAAGTAAATATGTTTGAACACCAAAGTTCATGTAAGTGCAGTTTCTGAAAATCTTCTTACAAGCCACTTTCTAAAGCAGAGGTTCTCAACTTTTTCCTTACCAGGAATGCCCTGCCTAGAACTTCCTCTCTCTTCTAGCTGGCATCTAGCCAGGGACTCCTTTCCCATTTAGTAATATGGGAAGAGCAGGGGCGGCTCTAGGAATTGCGCCGCCCCAAGCAGGGCGGCACGCCGCGGGGGGCGCTCTTGTGGTCGCCGGTCCCGCGGCTCCGGTGGACCTCCTGCAGACGTGCTTGCAGAGGGTCCGCTGGTCCCGCTGCTCCGGTGGACCTCCCGCAGGCACGCCTGCGGATGCTCCACCGAAGCCGCGGGACCAGCGGACCCTCCGCAGGCACGTCCTCCCGCGGCACGCCGCCCCAAGCACGCGCTTGGCGCGCTGGGGTCTGGAGTCGGCCCTGGGGAAGAGTATGGTGCTCATGACCCTCCATTCCTCCTTTTGATGTCCAGGATAACAACCCATCTTCTAAGAGCAACACTTTATACAGCAGGGCTACGGATGCTCAGATTGCCACAGACAGTCACTAGTTTCAGCAACAACAGCGTTTTTAATGGTGTCCAAATTTTCACTGGTTCTGTAATCATCACATCATTCTCACATCTCTATACACAAGAGATACAATACGCAAAAGGAGCTTCCTGACTGAAAATAGTAACATCTAACCAGATCGTTGGCACTAGACCCTCTGAATGTGGCCCTGTAACAGGACCGTGGGGCACAGGTGTGCATCCCAGTGCACTTATTGCGGGCCCATAACCAAAGCACCCCCACAGTACAGGGAAACAGTACCTTGTAAAGGCCAAAGCAAGGCCCGCTCACGGGAGATCTTGTATTTCAGACTGGCAAGTTATTTTAACCACATCTACAACAGTTGTCACAGGTATTGTTCTGGTCCCTCAGCAACCAGCAATCTGCCATCTTTATCACTGTTTATACAGTATTACAGCCAAACTCCCAACACACCAGTGTCTTTAATATTGCAGCCACTCCCAGTCCACCGGCTTCTCCAGAGGCAGACAGCCAGCACTGGAAAGCACCTCAAAATACCCTCAACACTCCAGTCTCCTGGCTGCCAGTCAGCCTCCTCAGCTTTTGATAGTCCCTACCATGCTGACCTTCTAGCTGCCTACCAGTAAGTCAGTGTTTTAACAGCAGATTGCTCACTGGTCCTCAGCTAGCACAGAAAGTTTTCCCATCCTATCAAATTTTGTGTGGACTCCCCTTCCTGTCCCCCCTCCCCCACCACCCCCAGCCCTTTTCCCTAAAATGTGTTGCTTTTCTGTTTCATTAACAACAACAGAATCAACGGCAGCAGCCCACCACCTGCGAGCAAACCCACGATAACGATCCAATGCCTAACAGGGGGAAATACTGGCGCTGAAGCAACACATTTTTGTGTCAAGCTTCTGAGTGGTTATAAACTTCAAGAAGAAAATATGGTTTAAACATTTGTATAAATCCAAATAAATAAAATGCTAAAAAAGGGGGTGCCCATCTATCTTCTATAGGAGCCCTTGGCATAGCTTCATGATAACACTCCACCAACAGTAAAGTGCAGCAATGCCATCAGTAACATCATGCACCAGCCTCCCTTTGCCAATAATTCACCACTCTCAAAATGTCCAGAAAACAAAGAAAGCCAAAGAAAAAAGC